>NC_081310.1:38062500-43062500 GCF_026419965.1 Kogia breviceps | reverse complement strand
AGTACCTTTTTATTTACAACTTCCTTTGTATTTCTGTTACTACCAGCTTAATTTGGGCACTAATAACCTCAAACCTTGCATTTGTAATAGTCTATATACTGTGATTTAGAATCTATTCACTAGTCTTCCTTTATTCTACTTCCAAAGCAGTCATTCAATATACAAGACTGCTACCACATAACCTTCAACCAAACCTTGTATTACATGCCTTTCATTTCCCTTATTGCCCTGGTTACCCTCCTCCAAATGATTTTTCTTGAACTTAATTGGTAGGACTTCATATTTATTCATACTAGTTTGGTCTAAGGTTGCAGCCTCTCTAAATAACTTTGAATCATAATTCGATAATTTGTTGGGTTAGCCATGCCTCCTAACTTTCTGTCATCTACAAATTTGATAAGCATGTCTTCATGTCATCATCCAAAAATAATGGACAAGACCAAGGACAAAACCTCATGTTATTTTTTCTAAGGATCTTAATAGTTAACACCAGTCTTTAACCTTTGTATAGTATTCCTTAATATACAGGGAGGTTGTCTATAATCTGGAAATATAAGTGAATTATATAATGTCATCTAGGACATCTTTATTCTGTTTCTAGCCTTTAAGGACGCCCTATCAATTTTTCTTAGAACTAGATTGTAATAATCTGATTTCTTTAGTATGTACAATGTTAAACATAATGGTTTGGTGTTTATTAAATATGTGTTGATTAGAGTAATATCATGCCTACAATCTTAAGCATTTCTCTTTTATGTAACATTATTTTTAAAGAGAAAGGTAGAGCCAATATTGTAAAAAATTTTGTCCACAGAGTTTTAAGGGTTATAATGCCTTCTCCTCAATAGTTTAAAAAATGTGTCTTAGTTGAAGAAAGCTGTTTACAAAACAATATGTATGATAAGATTTCATTTTCATGAAACACAACATACATGTAGAAAAATGCTTAGAAAGATATAATTCTTTTTCTAAAAATTTATTTATTTATTTATTTATGGCTGCATTGGGTCTTCGTTGCTGCGTGCAGGCTTTTCTCTAGTTGCATTGAGCAGGGGCTGCTCTTCATTGGATTGCACGGGCTTCTCATTGCGGTGGCTTCTCGTTGCAGAGCACAGGCTCTAGGCACATGAGCTTCAGTAGTTGTGGCACGCAGGCTCAGTAGTTGCGACACACGGGCTTAGTTGCTCTGCAGCATGTGGAATCGTCCTGGACCAGGGCTCAAACCCATGTCCCCTGCATTGGCAGGCAGATTCTTAACCACTGCACCACCAGGGAAGTCCTAGAAAGATATAATGAAATAATGATAGTGTGTCTTTCTCATTGGTTAGCTATGAGTGATCTTTATCTTTTTTATCCTTTGTCTGTCTTTTTTTTTTTTTTTTTTGCAGTGGCTATGCATTACTCTTATAATCAGAAAAAACAAAACTTTAAAAAAAAAAGATGGCTCAGTTATGAGGTCCTGTGTTAACTAACATATTGTAACTTTCATTTCCAGAAGGGATTTGATGGATCCTACATGGATGCAGCCTGACAGACTGAGTCCACGAGTCCACCATTCTCAACCACAGCCTCTTGTTGGAACAGCTAGAAATTTACTTTCTCATCTCTTGACTCTAGAGCATGTAGGAATTTTGCATAAGGATTTTGAATCCATTTTACCAACTAGGAAGAATCATAATATGGCTTCAGGGCCATTAACTTTTACACCTCAACCATATCTGACCTCACCAGCTGCTCATCCAGATGCCTTGTTAAAACCTAGTGCTAACCAATATAAGAGTAAACTGGATCGTATTGAAGCCTTGAAAGCAACAGCTGCTTCTTTGTCCAGCAGGATTGAAAGTGAAGCTAAGAAATTAGCTGGGGCTAACATTAACTATGGGTCAGTATGGAACACTGAGTATGATGTGCAGCGAACACCCCAAGAAGATGGACATTGGACCAAGGCTGTAAGTCCACCTGTGAAAGAGGATGCAGAAGATGTTTTCTCTGCTCGAATTCAAAAGATGCTGGGAACCTGTGTATCTCATACAACTTTTGATGATGATCTTCCTGGTATAGGCAACCTTAGTGAATTTAAAAAGCTTCCTGAGATGATAAGACCTCATAGTGCCATATCAAGCTTCAGAGTGAGATCCCCTGGTCACAAACCAGAAGGGCTGCTGGCACAGTTGTGTAAGAGGCAGACTGACTCTTCTAGCTCTGATATGCAAGCTTGTTCTCAAGACAAAGCCAAAATGTCTCTTGGTTCCAGCACAGATTCAGTGAGTGAAGGGCCTCTTCTTAGTGAGGGTAGTCTCTCTGAAGAAGAGGGAGGTCAAGATGGACGGTCCCCTTTGAAGTTAGCAGAAATCTTAAAAGAAAAGGAATTTTGTGCTGGAGAAAGAAATGCTTATGAACCCATCAAAGAGTTTCAGAAAGAAGCTGAAAAATTTTTGCCACTCTTTGGGCCCATAGGTGGTACACAAAGCAAAGGACCATGGGAAGAATTGGCAAAGGGAAGTCCACATAGTGTCATTAATATTTTTACAAAATCATATAAATTATATGGAAAAGGTGAGAAAAATAAGTAACCCTTGTAATATTTGTATGTTATCTTAAGATAAATTATTTCATAATTCTGTACAAGATAATACTTAACTACAGATTTTCATCATTCATTACAAGGATGGTAGAGATTTATTATTGTCCAAATTAATCTGAGTTATCTGCAAGCTTCAACTAGAGTATTCTAATTTAATCTTTAAAATTTTAGTTTTTAGCTGTTATTGTCATAAAACAATGGTTGGTGGTTATAGAAATTTTGGTCTAATTTAGAGAAATTCATAGGTGATGTTCAGGATTGGTATGTATCAAGTGTATACTAGGTTTACTGTGACCAGAGTTATATATTTAAATAGAAAATAAGTATATTTCTTAAAACAGTGATTTGTGTGTAAATCACTGGGAATATAGTGGTCAAGAATTGAGAGGGGCAACTGCAGTAACATTTCTAATGTGGAAACAAATCTATTACTGTTTGTCAAAACTAATTTTAAAAACAAACTTTTGAGAGTAGTGTAGCTATATATTTGGGTCCTGAAACAGTAACTTTTAAAGTTCCCTTCTTATCCCTGAAATCCTGCAACACAACTTTTCCTTTTCTGTGGTGGCGCCTCAATTCCTTTAAGTCCCTTTCTCTGTTCTTCTACTGTAGGTAGATTTTCTACACATCTTATGCTAGTATAACCTTAGAATTCCTAGGTTGGAAAGTGAGGCTGAGCCCTAAGTCAGCCATGGATACTGTGGTTTTTCATTTCCATTCTACATAGTGAGCAAATTATCTGACAAATGAATTGATTTCATCTGTTCAGCTTATGCTTAGTTGGGTATCCCATTGCATTTTCCTAGAATTTATATTTAGCCACTTCGGTATGATCTTGTGCAGACCGATATGTGCTATTGATCTCTTTTGTTTAACACTTATTTCTATAGGTGATAATTTTAAAGTTCTTTGGATATTGAAGTTCTTTTGGTTATAGCAAAGTGCTTTTAAATCAACACCCTCAATTTTTTTTCACAAGAAAGTTGGATTTGTTCTTAAATCCTTCTGTTAGATTTTCATTAAGATATTATACTGAAATGTTTAGAGTTGAAATGATCTGTTATCTGGGATTTGTTTCAAAGTAATATTTGGGGAGAGTTACAGATGGAGGGAATAGGAAG
Organism: Kogia breviceps; assembly: GCF_026419965.1. Classification (NCBI taxonomy): domain Eukaryota; kingdom Metazoa; phylum Chordata; class Mammalia; order Artiodactyla; family Physeteridae; genus Kogia; species Kogia breviceps. The sequence continues at coordinate 43,058,795 of NC_081310.1, read as the reverse complement.
TTTAATTGAAACTAGATTGGTCATGTATTGATAATTGTTAGAGGTGGTGTTGGATGCACTGGTTTCATTATATGATTCTCTCTACTATCATGTATGTTTGAAAATTTCCCTAATAAAAAGTTAAAAATGTATTGTGAGGTGTAAAGATAACTTGAAAAGAAGCCCTAATGAAAGCATACTAAAATGTCCCTGAATCCGTGTTGTTAATCTCCAGGTTATGGAATGCATTGCTTATAGTTTTTTAAATTTTTGTTTTAAAACACATTTCAATTATTACTTTTGACAGGATTTGAAGACAGGTTGGAAAGAGGAACATCAGCATCACGGCCTTTGAATGCCATCACAACTCCTCTAAGCAGCATTTCATATGAAGATGATTTTGTCTCCTCTGCAGGGAGTGGGACTTTGACAGAAAAAAAGTCAGCTCTTGAACCCAAGTAAGAAGAATATGTTGACAATATGGAGCAAAATCTGAAGAGTGAGAAAAGTGTACAAATGAGAACTATGGTCTGAATATTTGTCAAATTTTCCTTGTTTAAAGATAGCATAGTGGTTATTAAGAGCTTGGGCTCTGGATCCAGACTGTGTGGGTTTAAATATTGGCTCTCCTAATTATTAGTTGTTTGTCTTCGGGCATATTGCTTAATCTCCCTGTGCCTCAGTTTTCTTCTCTGTTAAAGTGTTATGAATATTCAGTGAAATACAAAGTATGTAGAACAGGGCCTGGCACATAATAAGCAAAATACAGGTGGTTAAATCAATCTGTGAATCCCCAGTAGAGGTTAGTACTGGGAAAACTATCCCATGATATATTAATGTGAGATGATTAAGAAATGGTTTTCTGGGCTTCCCTGGTGGTGCAGTGGTTGAGAGTCCGCCTGCTGATGCAGGGGTCGCGGGTTCATGCCCCGGTCCGGGAGGATCCCACATGCCACGGAGCAGCTGGGCCCATGAGCCATGGCTTCTGAGCCTGCATGTCCGGAGCCTGTGCTCTGCAACGGGAGAGGCCACAACAGTGAGAGGCCCGCGTACCGCAAAAAAAAAAAAAAAAAAAAAAAAAAAAAAAAGTTTTCTGTGATACAATTGAAGATAACTAGATAGACCCTTGACTTCATGATCCTAAGTAATCAGTGAATTTTTTTATAATTGGGATAACATCTAAAATTTTGCAAATCTTTGAAAAATAGCAATATTATAATGTTAATATTTATTGAGCACTTAATGTACAAGGCCTTGAGAGGACTGAGTGGGCTTTACCTGTATTAACTCATTCTTTTTTTTTTTTTTTTTTTTTTGTGGTACGCGGGCCTCTCACTGCTGTGGCCTCTCCCGCTGCGGAGCACAGGCTCTGGACGCACAGGCCCAGCGGATATGGCCCACGGGCCCAGCCACTCCGCGGCATGTGGGATCCTCCTGGACTGGGGCATGAAACCGTATCCCCCCGCATCGGCAGGTGGACTTCCAACCACTGCGCCACCAGGGAAGCCCTTAACTCATTCTTATAATAGCCTGATATAAGTATTTTTGTTATTATTCCTACTTGACAGAGGAAACTGAAGCACTAAGGTTGTTACTTGTACAGTGTCATATAGTAAGTGAATCAGATTTTGCCAGAGAATTTCCTCCCTAAATTTTGTTACCATATAAAATAATCTGTAATTACTCACATGCAGTGTAACTTTCTTCACAAATTACAAATTGTAATGCACATAAAATTATTGGATGATCTTTTTAAAATTAGTTATATCTAGCTGGCTTAATGCAAATAAGTATTATTAAGATTATAGCCGGAGAAGTATAATTTTAAATTTTGAACTTTAAGAAAAGACTAATTTTTAAATCAAGACTTGCAAGGATTTAATTGTGTTGACGTTTAATATCACCAGTCAATATGATTTATTGCATTTTATTTCTCAGTTGAAGTAGAGCATATTAAATTATTGTTCCCTATAAGATTATCAGAAGGAAGATAATAAATTATAAATTTGAATAGATATTGAGGCCACATTTTTCAGTATCCAACATTATTTTTTTTTCTCTTATGTGTCTGAATTACCCATTTTTATTGGTTTCACTTCAGTAAAAACTGCCTGAGACTTTTCTCAGTAATAAATTGAGCCATAGGGAATATTCCAGGTTTCTGGTAGTAAGAAACCAAGAAAAGTGGAAAGCATGTTTGATTATAGTTATATTCTCCTTGTGACTAAATAGATTTTAAAATATCTATAGTTTGAGCTGTGATTTGAGACTTTTTATTTCTTGCTTTAACCACTATTACTTATTCTTTGACAGTATTGGTAGTAACAGTTTAGGCATTCAGGAGGATCATTCTAGCAGAAAGTCTGCCTATGATCTTTCCTCTGTGGATGTTACCTCCCAGCACTCATCAGGGGCCCAGTCTGCTGCGTCGTCCCGTTCATCTTCTTCTTCTAAAGGAAAGAAAGGAAAAAAGGAAAAGATAGAGTGTAAGTGGAATTCTACATGGTAATTTTTTTCTCTTACCAGTGACTTTGTGATAGTGATCTAAAGTTATGATTTCATTTCATAAGTTAGATGAATTTCTTTATGATAATGTAATTGGCTTTCATATTTATTTATCATTACAACAATACCTTTTGATGTATGACATTATAAATCTTACACTTAGTAAGAAAGGAATACATTAACAATGATAAAAAATTAAGGATTGTAGATAAATAATCATGCAAGAAACATAAATCTCTATTGATTCTTCTGCTCAGAGGTAACTACTATTAATGTTTTTGGTGCCTATTTTTCCAGTATATACATAAAATCAGGCACACTCCCACATACATTTTTATTTAAAAAACAGAAATGAAATCATATTGTCTTGCTACTGCTTTTTAAAAAACTTTATATCATGTACATTTCTGAGTGTTATTAAATAAATATAATACTCAAGTTTCCTTATCTATAAAATGAAGATGATAATAGATGCTTTTTATGGTAATTTCAAAGCTTACATGTATAATGTGTACATCTCATTTGCTCTGTAGGCCTAGAGGTGAGAAGATAACAGTAATTAGGCAAAGTCCTCTTAAGCTCACTGGATGGTCCCTAGGGAATGATTTTGCCTCCAAACTTATTTTTTCTGATAGTAAAAAATTGCTCATTGAGTTAAAAAATAAATTTAAAAAAGAGGGGGAGGAGAAATCTGTAAATATAGAAAATATTTAAAAATTTAAAATCAACTGTATTTCCTCTACCTAGAGATAACCAATGTTAACATTTTTTTAGCTTTTATTTTAGTTTATTGTGGTAAAGTATACATAATGTAAACTTCATCATTTTAACCATTTTCAAGTGTACAATACAGTGCTGTTAAGCACATTCACAGTGTTGTACAACCATCGTCGTTACCTAATTCCAAAACTTTTTCATCATCCCATGCTGAAACTCTGAACCCATTAAACAGTAATTTCCCTTTCCTCCCTTCCCTGGGCCCCTGTTAACCACTGTTCTACTTTCTGTCTCTATGAAATTGACTACTCTGGGTACTTCATATAAGTGGCATCATGCAGTATTCATCTTTCTGTGTCTGGCTTATTTCATTTCGCATAATGTCTTCAAATTTCATCCATGTTGTAGCATGTGTCAGAACGTCTTTCCTTTTTAAGGCTGAATGATATTCCATTATATGTATATACCACGTTTTGTGTATTCTTTCATCAGTTGATGGATATCTTGGTTGTTTCAACCTTTCAGCTATTGGGAATAATGTGGACATGAACACTGGTGTGCAAATACTGTTTGAATCCCTACTTTCAGTTCTTTTGTGTATGTACCCAGTTGTAGACTTGCTGGATCAAAAGGCATTTCTATATTTATTTTTTTGAGGAACTGCCATACAGTTCCATAGCAGCTACAACCTTTTACATTCTCACCAGTAGTGTACAAGGGTTCCAGTTGCTCCACATACATACTAAAATAACCCTTGTTGTTTTCTGGGTTTTTGGGTTTTTTTGAAGAGCAGACATTCTAATGGATGTGAAATGTTAACATTTTTAGTAAGAATCCTTCCAGACAATCAGTAGGCGTATGTAAATAGAAAATGTTACATGTACGAGATCACATTTTATGTGATATGTTTTTCTGTTAATGGGTTACAGATACCTTTCTGTGTTAGTAAATATGGATAACCCTTTGTAGTGACTACCTAGTGTTCTGTTATTTGAATATATTGTAATTTATTTAGCCAATTCCCCATTGCTAGACATTTAGGTTCTTTTTTTTTTTTTTTTGCCTATTATAAACACTGCTGCATTGAATATCCTTACAAATGCATCTTTTTGCATTTGATCTGGTTCTTTCCTTTAAGAGAAAATCCTAGAAGGGAGATAATGGGACACTGAGTATGCCGTGCTTAAAATTTGGATACATTTTGCCAAATAGCTCTTCAGAAAGCTAGTGCCACTTTATACTTCCAATGTGAGTGTGCTAGGAATAGATTCTTTTAAAATCATTAGCCTAGTATAATTCTCTTGCAGATTGGAAGTGTTCTGAAAGTCTTTGGCAGGAACATTAGACATCATTTTATCAACACTTCCCAAAGCTTGTCTTTTCTTGTGAAATACTGATTCAGTGCAATAGGCTGTTTCATAAGTATTCTGAGGATAAAAGAGCTCCATGGTTCCATAAACTTGGGAAAAGCTTTTAGAGTGAAACAGACTTCTTTCTTGCAGGATTCATCAACACTTTTATTTTTTTTTCTTTAATTTTTTCATCTGTATTAAGGGATAATTGACAAATAAAATTGTAAGGTAATTAAAGTGTACATCCTGATGATTTGATATACATATATATTGTGAAAGAATTCCTTCCATCTAGTCCGTTAACTAACACATCCATCACTATATATATATATATATATATATATATATATATATATATATATATATATATATATATATTGGTGAGAACATTTAAGTTCTACTCTCTTAGCAAATTCCAATTATACGATACGGTGTTATCAACTACAGTCACCATGTTATACATTAGGTCCTTGGACCTTATTTATCTTATAGCTGAAAGTTGGTAACCTTTTACCAATATCTCCCTATTTCCTCTACCCCTGACAACTACTTTTCTACTCTGTCCTTTTATGAGTTTGGATTTTTTAGATTCCACATATAAATGATATTATACAGTATTTGTCTTCCTCTGTCTGACTTATTTTACTTCACACGGTGGCCTCAAGGTCCATCCATGTTGTCACAAATGGCAGGATGTCCTTCTTTCTCATGGTCGAATAATATTCCATTGTATACGTACCACCTCTTTATCCCTTCATCCATTGATGGATGGTTGTTTCCATATTTTGGCTGTTGTGAATAATGCTGCAGTGAACATCAGAGTGCATATATATTTTCAAATTAGTGTTTTCATATTCTTTGGATAAAATCCCAGAACTGGAATTATGGTAGTTTTACTTTAGTTTTTTGAAGAACCTCCATACTGTTTTCCCTTTAGAAAACTGTCTATTCAGTTCCTTTGCCCATATTTTAACTGGATTGTTTGCTATTGAGTTGTGTGAATTCTTTATGTATTTTGGATATTAAGCCCTTATAAGGTATATGATTTGTAAGTATTTTACTATAGGTTGTCTTTTTATTTTGTTGATGAAGACAGAATGTGGAAATTTTTTAGTTTGATGTAGTCTCACATATTTATTTTTGCTTTTGGTGCTTGTGCTTTTGGTGTTCATCAACACTTTTTTTTTTTTTTTTTTTTTTTTTTGTGGTACGCGGGCCTCTCACTGTTGTGGCCTCTCCCTCCCGTTGCGGAGCGCAGGCTCCGGACGCGCAGGCTCAGCGGCCATGGCTCACAGGCCCAGCCGCTCCGCGGCATGTGGGATCTTCCCAGACCATGGCACGAACCCATGTCCCCTGCATCGGCAGGCGGATTCTCAACCACTGCGCCACCAGGGAAGCCCTCATCAACACTTTTAATGTGCTAATATGGATTATTTATTTTAGGATGAGGATGAGGCTATAGTATGAAGTATTTTTCAAATTTATTTGACCACAGAATCAGTTCTTCAATCAGCATGTTACATTAGAATTGAGCAGAATACATTTCGGGAAATGCCGATCTTGCTCAAAAATGCCGATCTTTGTTATGTTAGTGTCTCACCTAAGGTTACTAACTAGTTACTGATGAAGCCTAGATTCTAGCTTCTAATTCCTAAATCAAGTGTACCTTCTACTGCAATATATTGTACAAGTTAACATATCATGATATATTAAATATATGAGTATAAATAATATGATTCAGTATAGGTTTTAAAAATTATAATCTAAAACTTGGTTAGATGAAATACAGATACTGTTTTTGGCTCTCAGTTTCCCTGATCCCTCTCACAGTGCCTTAAAAAAAAACCCATATATTTTACTTTCCACAGCATCAACTTAAACTTAGTACTTTATCCCAAAGTTCTAAGATGTATAAATTTTGTTGTATATGCTCCATCTGGTGGTGAAAAAGATTGTCTGCATGCTCACTCAGCTCCTTCCCAATGTAGTTGAAAATAGTTGGTAGATTAAAGTGGTAATCATAAGAAAAAATTATTTATCTTAATTTAACTTTAAAACATATAAATATACTTACCTTTGGCAGTCTTTTAAACTGTGGGCAGACGTTTTCTTTGCATATAGGTCCCTTGTTTGGAGTTTAGATCTTTCTTGCTTAGACTATTGTATTGTCTACAATTTCTAGTTTTTTGAAATCAAGAACAATTTTTCAATTGTGTATTTATTTTAAAAAAAATAAGTGAAGTGTTTTTATTATAAGTGTGTCTTTATTATGGAAAAATTAGATATAGACAGTATTAACAGCTTGCTTCTAGCCTAAGGATCATGAATATAGATTTTAGATTATAAAATTCTTTCTCATTGATTAATAATCGTCTAGATTATTTGTGTGTTTTTCTCCCCATTATGATAATGCAGTCAGCATATTTAATTCATTGTATATATCTTTACATAGCTTCCTAGGATGAATAACTATGAGTCAGGTGGAATTTCTGAGTCAAGGGCTTGGCTGGAAAATGATTTTTATATATTTTTTGAGTTGTCCTCAAGAAAGGATATATGAGTTTGCACTCCCATGAAAATGGTGTATGAGTATTATTTCCTTTGTGTACTGAATGACACTCAAGGTTTTATTACTTTAAAAATATTTGCTAATCTAATAATGAAAAATAGCATCTCATTGAAGTGATTTGCATTTCTTTGATTGATAATTGGGTTTGATATTTCTCATACGGTAAGACCTTTCTCATTTTTCCTTTTTTAAACCAAATTTTAATGAAAAATTGTTACCTTATTACTATCACTACAGCATAATATAGCATAATTTTAAAATTTACCTATTTTTTATTGGTAAAAATAGCTAACATAAAATTTGCCATTTTAACCATTTTTAAGCATACCATTCAGTGGCGTTAAATTTATTCACACTGTTTGCAATGAAGTTTCACTACCATAGGTCTCCAGAATGTCTTCATCCTCCTGTACTGAAACTCTGTACCTGTTAAACAGTGACTCCCTATTACTCCCTCTCCAGCCCCTGGCAGCCACCGTTCTACTTTCTGTCTTTATGAATTTGACTAGGAAACTTAACCATTGTTAAGTGTCTAGTTCCATGGCATTAAGTACATTCACACTTTTGTGCAACTATCACCATTTTATCCATCTCCACAACTGTTTCGTTATCCCAGACTGAAACTCTATACCCACTAAATAATAACTCTCATTTTCTCCTCCCTTTAGCCCCTGGTAACAGCTCTTATACTTTGTGCGTCTCTATGAATTTGCCTACTCTAGGACCTCATATAGGTGTATAATCATACAACATTCATTCTTTTGTGACTGGATGGCTTATTTTACTTAGCATAATGTTGTCAAAGTTCATACATGTTGTAGCATGTGTCAAAATGTCCTTCCTTTTTAAGGCTGACTAATGTTTCATTGTATGTATATACCATGTTTTGTTATTGTAGTCGTTGTTGAAGGACATGAGTTACTTGTGTCTTTTGGCTATTGTGATTAATGCTGCTGTGAACATGGGTGTGCAGCATAATTGTTTTTTTCTTTACTTTTCCATTTTCTTTTGATCTTTAACCATATATCTACATTAAAAAATTTTTTTTAACTGTCATTAAAATGTGCACATGATTCTTTTTTCTGCTTTTTTTTTTAACCTAGCAAATATTTTTCTGTGCTGCTATTGAAACATATCATCAAGGTGAACAAGCCCTAGACTTAGAGTCATGAGGCCTGGGTTTGTGTCCCATTTCTGCTATTGACTATGTATCCTTAAGTTATTTAGCCTCACAGATCTCTAGTTACCTCATCAGCAAATTAATTATATGGTACCCACTTCATAAGGTGTTTAAGAGCAATAAGGTAATATATATGCAGTGCATTTTAAATTACAGAGTGCTATTTAAATATTCAAGTTACTATTATCTATGTAATATAGACAATTCTATTGGAAATATAGGTTGAATTGTTTTTTAATTAACTTATTTTTGGCTGTGTTGGGTCTTCATTGCTGCGCACAGGCTTTCTCTAGTTGCGGTGAGCGGGGGCTACTCTTCATTGCAGTGCTCGGGCTTCTCATTGCGGTGGCTTGTCTTTGTTGTAGAACATGGGCTCTAGGCACATGGGCTCAGTAGTTGTGGCTCACGGGCTCTAGAGCACAGGCTCAGTAGTTGTGGCGCATGGGCTTAGTTGCTCCATGGCATGTGGGATCTTCCCAGACCAGGGCTTGAACCTGCATCCCCTGCATTGGCAGGTGGATTCTTAACCACTGCGCCACCAAGGAAGTCCCGAAAGTTTTTTAATTATAAAGTTATGCATTGAATGTCATGCACAATTTGTGTTTTGTTTGTTTCAATATTCTCCTTAAGATACCCCTGTAAGTAAAATTATTCTTAGAGAATATGAACAGTTTTATGAATCTGGCTACTTAGTTCTTGCCATAGAGTTTTTTGAAAGGATTATATAGTTATCAGTTGATACCATTTTTCTCTTACCTCTGGGTTTTATCCTTAAAAAATTTCCTTTTGGTTACTTTTTTATAGGGATAAAGTAGTACTTCATTCTTGTTTAATATGTTTGTCTTTTTTTTTCAAACATTTGATCTAAGAACAATTTATTTTTTAATAGCAAGTGGGAGATATTAATGGAAGAAATTTCACTTTCCTTAAATGGAAGCGAAGAATGAAGAACTGCTTTATCTAAGATATGAAAAACAAATTTTTTTAAAGTCCATTTTAAGATATTCTGGTTTGTACTTTTTGTTATTTTATTGAAATCTAGGTATCAGGTATCTCTCAGTAGCTTCTAATATTGGGAATCAGTTTTATAAGAAATTTACTTTACAGGGCTAGATTCACTCACTGGAAATATTCAGAACTCACTTCTTGATGAAGAAAAAGTACACTCTAGTTCAGAACGTGGCTCTCATCAAGGAAAGAAATCTGGGACCAGTAGCAAACTTTCTGTTAAAGATTATGAGCAGACTCTTGACACTGATAGCACTTTGGAGGATCTTTCTGGGCATTCTTTGAGGTAAAGTAATGCATATTTTATACTGTAATTCATATTTAATTAAAGTTACAATATCATTGATGTTCAGAGAATTCACTTAATAAATTTACATTGTTATGTGGTTTTGTTCATAGCTCTAGTCTTTATATTTTAGAATATAGTCATCTCTCACCTAAACAATTACAACCGCTGCCACAGGAATTCTCTGCCTCTAGCACAACCTGCCTTTCTATTCTAAATGCCATTGCCACAGTTGTTTTCTTGACTCAATCCTTTGACCAAGCAACTACTCTCCTTAGGGTACTCTGGGAGCTCACAGTTACCCCACAGATCAACATTAAGAGCTTAACTTTATTTGAAGTGTTATCACTAGGCTACCAAAGACTATCTTATTTCCTTTGGTTATACAGTTTTCTTCTCAACTGTATTCTTCCACTCTTTAAACACAACTACTTAGTGTTCTTTTTTTTTTTTTTTCTTTCTTCGGTACGCGGGCCTCTCACTGTTGTGGCCTCTCCCATAGCGGAGCACAGGCTCCGGACACACAGGCCCAGCAGCCATGGCCCATGGGCCCAGCCACTCCGCGGCATGTGGGATCCTCCTGGACCGGGGCACAAACCCGCGTCCCCTGCATCGGCAGGCAGACTCTCAACCACTGCGCCACCAGGGAAGCCCCAACCACTTAGTGTTCTTTTGGTATCATTGTTTATTTGTACCTCTGAACTTTTCTCTTCTGCTCAACTTATTAGATGACTCAAGCAGATTTTGAAATTTCACTCTTACATTGATTATGGAACTTGTACACTCTGTTTTTTTCCTTTTTTTAAAAAAATTAATTTATTTATTTTTGCTCTGTTGGGTCTTCGTTTCTGTACGAGGGCTTTCTCTAGTTGCGGCAAGTGGGGGCCACTCTTTATCGCGGTGCGTGGGCCTCACTATCGTGGCCTCTCTTGTTGCGGAGCACAAGCTCCAGATGCGCAGGCTCAGTAGTTGTGGCTCACGGGCCTATTGCTCCGAGGCATGTGGGATCCTCCCAGACCAGGGCTTGAACCCGTGTCCCCTGCATTGGCAGGCAGATTCTCAACCACTGCGCCACCAGGGAAGCCCTTTCCTTCTTTTTAATATCATAATATATTATGCACTTAGCCTATTGCTTGCACGTAACTATTGCTTTGTGTACAGTTCCTACTCTGTCTCCATGACTTTTTATCTGCTGCACTGGTTTTGTCCTTATGGAAATTTAAGCTCTGAGAAGATATGAATATTTCTTTTTTATCTTAAAACTATGTGCTTTTTCTAGTACAGTGTCACATACAGATAATCATTTTTAATGCTCTCATGTTGCAGATAATGCTGTATCATTAATACCATCATTGCTATGTTTAAAGTTGAATTTTAATTTCTTTGTCAATGACTTTGGAATTCAGAAAACTTTACCTTTCCGTAAGAGATACTCTGATGATTTAATTGGCAAAGTCTACAAAGTTAAACATTTCTGAAACAGAATCCATAGCCAGATAAGTTGATAAATGCCCCATACTGTAGTCTAGACCCCCCACTTTCCCACCTGTGGAGATTCACAGTGGATAAAACAATTTGAGGTTTTGATACAAAGGAGTCCAGATTTTTAAAAAATTATTTAACCTAATTTTCTCTTAACTTACATGGCTATAGACACTGTCTGTCTCCACACTCTTTCCCTTTGTTTCCTTTTTATTTTTTGGAAAACTTAACTAACATCATTGGAAACACTAATCTGGGGAAGTCTCTGCAGAACAAATATAAATTCGTCTTGCAAAACCATAAGGTGAGATTCAGACAGAGTAGTTTGTTTTGATGTTGTGTTGGAATTCTTTCATGGCGTTCTATTAGGAGACAGAAGTAATGATAATTCTTTTTATGTTCCATAAATGAAATTGTCAGACTGTTAAAAATGTATTTCTCTAAACCATCAGTAGAAAATTAAAGGTCACTGGAAACAAGTGAGTGCCTCTCAAGACTACTTTTATTCAAATATTTAAATTCTGGTATAAGAGAAATGTTTACCTTTGAAAACCATCTCATAGTTTTATTAAAGCTAAAAGTAAGCTTGCTTTAGTATGTTGAAATATGCTAACTGCTAACATGCTTTATAGGGTATTTGAGTAATTTAGTCAGTAAATAAATGGTTAGTGCAAGGCAGCATGCTTCTTGTTATGAGAAACAATACCTTTAATGAGCATAATTTCTCAAAGAGGGGCTAGACATGTGCCTTGTATCCTTGAGTTGTTTTAATCAAACTGCTATGAGGTTACTTCTTAGACAGTTCAGGAAAGAGCTATAGCATTAAAAAGTGGACAGAAACAAATAGACATATATAAGGTATTTAGAGATGGTTAGTATGAAAAATTTTTGTGACTTTTTGGTTAAGAGGAATAACGAGTAATTTTTGTCATTTTAAAGTTTTTAACACAAAATGATATTTTATTCTCTTTCAGAGACATATTTTAAGATTTTTTTTATAAAATAGGCTTGACCTTGCCTTTTTGTATGGTTGTAATTTTATTGCTGTATAAGCTCCAAGTATTCTAGAGGATTTTGCCTGATACTACAATAAGTGATTCACGATAAATGTACATTGTAGAGGAAAGAGTTAAGTGCCAATTTAATCAAGAGACTCCTTTTCCATATTATTTTGGGCAGGGTTTGTCCCTAGCTTGTTCCCCACTATAAATCTAACAATAAGAGAAATATTCATAGTCATTCACTCAGCATAGCGACTCTGTTAAATGAATAAATGCCTGAATCACAGCTTTTTAAAGCTAATGTTAATAAAGTTATGTATGTTGTTCTTATTAATTGTTTAGATGGTTCTTGAAGTAGTTTTCCTTTCTCTAATGTCTTTACGAAACAAAACTTCTAGTGTCTCATCAGACAAGGGAAGATCACAGAAAACTCCAACTTCTCCCCTATCTCCAAGTTCCCAGAAATTGTTGCAGTTTGACCTTCCAGGAACTTCATTAGAAAGATCTAAATCCTCAATAGTAGTGACTCCAACTATAACAGGATTTAAGCCTAATGCAACTTTTGCTGATACGAACCTGGCTGCCAGCAGAACGACGACAGAGATGGCTTCAACACCAGGCAAGTAAATCCATGCAGCTGTAATTTAAAAAATAAGATATTAATTTTTTCCCGAAAATTTCTTTTCTTTCAATTAAACCATAGAGAAATGTTGTTTCAAGTGAATGCAATTACTTTTTGAAGTAGTAAACAAAAATTGTGCCTGAAAATAAATATTGAAAAGAGTGAGAGATTCAATAGTGATGACTTTTCCCATTTTGCCAGCATTATTCAAAAGACACTTGAAAAATGTATCCCATGTATGTACTCCTAAGTGTTCATAGGTATGTATATATGTATTATGTACACATGCATGTATGTGTGCTCATACACACAAAAAGAAGTAACTATTAAGAAACATTGTACTAATAAGTCACTCTCTTTCTTACAGAGAAAAAGCAGACTTGTTTTTGTACCTTAAAATGAGAAATGAATTTTAGAAATCTGAGATGTAATTTCATGTGAACTTTGATATTTGACAACTATATGCCTTCCAGGTTCTAAGCGCTTTTCTCCTACTGGCCTCCAGCATCGTATGGCCGCAGAACTCAGTTACTTGAGTGCCATTGAGGAGTCAGTGCGCCAACTATCAGATGTAGAAAGAGTTAGAGGCATTTCACTTGCTCAGCAGGAGAGTGTGTCTCTGGCTCAGATCATAAAGGTATTTGTGGAGTTTTTTAGTTTTCTGCATTTTTTACTCTTTTCTTTGCTATTTCAAAGTTTTAATGATGAGTTAAAAGAAAGACAACTTTAACTTGCCAAGTACAAAAAAATAGTCTGTCATACAGTACCTATAAATAACCCTGAGAAAAACTATCATACGCTAAAAAGATAATTAAACATGCAATATTTGGCAGCAGAACAATAATACAATCATTCTCTTTCAAATACTTCATTTTCCACATTCTCTACTTTTTTTCGTGACAGTGTGAAAATCAGCTTATCAAACATTTTCAATATTTTCTCTTTTTTGTGACAGGTCAGAAATGGTTGAGTTTTTGTTTCTTTGTTTTGTTTTTTAATACTTTATTTGTACCGAAAAGAAAAGTTTCTGAGATCTAAGTATGTGGTAATGCCAGGATAATAGGACTTTCCCTTAGCTAACAAAAATCCAGTGTTCCTTGGTGGGAATGCTATTGGTATATATATATATATATATATATATATATATATATATATATATATATTTTTTAAACTGAGGTAGTATTTAAATATAATAAAATACACAGAATTTAAGTGTATAATTTGATGAGTTTTGAACATGTAACAACCACCCTAATCAAAACATAGAACACTTCAATCACCCAGAAGTTTTACCCAGGCCCCTTTTCAGTTAATCTCCCCTCCTAGAGGCAATTAGTATTCTGATTCATATCACCATAGTTTATCTTTGCCAGTTCTAGAACTTCATAAAATGGAAGTATACTTTGTACTCTGTACTCTGTTGTGTTTAGCTTATTTTATGCAACATAACATTTTTAAGATTAATCCATGTTATTGCATCCATGTTGTTGCTTTTGGTTTTTTTGCTGAGTAACATTCCATTGATGAATATATCACAATTCATTTATCCATTCTCCTATTGATGTACATTTGTATTATTTCCAGTTTTTGGCTACCGTAAGTATTCCTGCTCTGAACACTTTTTTGCAATGCTCTGTATACAGCACATATTTTTATTTTTATTGCCTAAATAACTAGGAGTGTAATTACTTGGGTTAAGTGTATGTTTAACTTTATAAGAAACTGCCATTCTGTTTTCCAAAATAGTTGTAACATCTTATACTCTGACAGCAATACATGAGAGTTCTAGTTGTATTATATCTTTGTTATCATTTTGTATTGTAGTGAGGTTGAAGTAGTATCTCATTGTGGTTTTAATTTGCATTTCTTTTATGATTGATGAGATTGATCTTTTAGTATATTTATTGATCAAACTTATGTCTTCTTTTGTGAACATCTGTTCAGATCTTTTGCCTATTTCATGATTGGGATGTCTTACTTATTGAGTTGTAGGAGTTCTTTATATATTCTAGAAACAAGTCTTTTTCAGATATATCTCAAATATTGCTTTTCATCCTTGATTTGCCTTTTCATTTTTTAAAACTATGTCTTTTGAAGAGCAGAAGATTTTAATTTTGATGAAGTCTAGTTTTTGATCTTTTTCTTTTATGGGTAGTGCTTTTTGTGTTCTAAGAAAACTTTGCCTACTCTAAGATATTAAGGTACTCTAACAAAGATATTCTTTTATTTTTTTTCCCCAAAGCTTTATAGTTTTGGCTTTTATATTTAAGTGTGTGAACCATTTCAAGTTAATTACAGGTTGTGAGGAAGGGGTCAAAGTTAAATTCTTTTCTCCCATATGGATATTTGGTTGTTCTAGCACCGTTTTCTTCAATTACCTTGGTACCTTTATCAACATTTAAGTAATCATTTATGTGTTGGTCTATTTCTGCACTCTCTTGTTTTCCATTGACTTATTTGTCTAGTACCATACTGTTTTTCTAGTACCATACTATTTTACTGTAGCTTTATTAGTACCATACTATTTTTTTTCTTTTTTTTCAATTAAAAAAAAATTTTTTATTGGAATATAGCTGATTTACAATATTGTGTTAGTTGCAGGTGTACAGCAAAGTGAATCAATTATACATATGCATATATCCACTCTTTTTTAGTTTTTTTTTCCCATTTAGGCCATTACAAAGTATTGAGTAGAGTCCCCTGTGCTATACAGTAGGTCCTTATAGTTACCTATTTTATATATAGTAGTGTGTATATGTAAATCCCAATCTCCCGATTTATCCCTCCCCCCTCCCCCATAGTGAGTCTTGAAATCAGGCTGTAATTACTCCAACTTTGTTCTTTCTCAAGATAGTTTTGGCTATTCTACGTTTTTGCATTTCTGCATAACTTTTAGAATCAGTTTGTCAGTTTCTACAAAAAATTTTAAAAGCCTGGTGGCATTTTGATTTGAATGACATTGAATCTATAGATCAGTATGGGGAGAATTCACATCTTAACAATATTGCATCTTCTAATTCATGAACATAGTATCTTTTTCTATTTGTTCAGGTTTTTAAATATTTCTCTCAGCAGTGTAATTTTCAGTGTAGCGGTCTTACACATTTTAAAAATTATTCTTAAATATTTTATGTCTTTTGATGATAAATGATTTTTTTTTCAATTTCATTTTCTAGTTGTTCCTCTTAAAATACCTATAGATAGTTTTTTTGTATGGGACTGTTCAGCCTTCCTACATTCCTCCCAATAAATAACAGTAGTGCTGTCCATTCATTGTGACAGTAAAAGCTCTCCAGACATTTCCAAATGCTCACTGGTAGACAGTGGAGAGGGGCTGATAACGAACTTTATTAAAAAAATCACTGGATTGAGGAAATTGCCCTATTGCAGTTGTCATCCTTTCCTTGAAATCTGAAAAACCGCTGATGTTATCTACCATTTTAGGAATACATTATATCTCTGGGTTTCCAAACACGGACAGGGCATTGTATGACTTTATATACAGCCTTACCACCTTTAGAGAACCTATATTATTTAGCACTGTTCCAGAAGAAATGAAAATATGTAAATTTATAGATAACATTGTATGGAATAGTTGTAAGAAAGAGTCCTGTTAAGAAGGAGACGTTTGGGCTTCCCTGGTGGCGCAGTGGTCGGGAGTCCGCCTGCCGATGCAGGGGACACGGGTTTGTGCCCTGGTCCGGGAAGATCCCACATGCCGCGGGGTGGCTAGGCCTGTGAGCCATGGCCACTGAGCCTGTGCGTCTGGAGCCTGTGCTCCGCAATGGGAGAGGCCACAGCAGTGAGAGGCCCGCGTATTGCAAAAAAAAAAAAAAAAAAAAGACGTTTTGGAGGGCAACATTTTTATGAAGCTGCTCCTTCAAAGTCAAAATAAAGGAATCATAAAATTGTGAGGTGTGAAGCATTATCTTTATTCTTATATTTAGGATGTTTTAATCTCCTCCAAAGAGTTAGGTACCATAGCTTTTCTTTTAAACCAGCTTTTTGATATGAGTTCTTAGTCCTGCGTGTCTTGGAAATTTTTTATATTTACTACATTATTTGAGACACAGTAGGTAGTCACTAAATATTTAGATAAATGGTTGATGTCTATGCTATTTCCTGTCTTTCCTTTAGGCTCTGATTAGTTGCTTCAAACAATCTGCGTTAGGAAAACAGCATTCTATTTAATTTAGTTTCTGCATTGAAATAGTTTTGTATCTTAGAATTAATAGTTGATCATTTCTTTATTTTGAAGGCACAGCAGCAACGCCATGAAAGAGACTTGGCCCTTTTGAAACTGAAGGCTGAACAAGAGGCTCTGGAGTGTCAGAGACAATTAGAAGAAACCCGAAGCAAAGCAGCTCAGGTAGCTTCTTTTGCAAATTTCTGTCCTTGAAATCACTTTCGTATTCTTTTAGTTATATAGGAGTAAAAAGGAAAGATGTAAATAATAATGTTTTAGTACATTATACCATATGAGTTAATTTCATGTCATTTGATTCTGGTAGCAACCCTGTGAAATTAAATAGTCAAGGCCTATCCCCAGTTTAGAGAAATGGAAACTGAGGTACACAGTAGTTACTTGTCTACAGAACATCAACTTGTGAACAGTGGAGTTAAGTAAGACTTAAACTTCAGCAGTGATTTTAAAATTCCAGATTTTAAACTCTAAATTTTAAGACATGAAATCAAGATAGTAGTCAAAGGTTTGTATTTTTTTTTCCTCAAGGCATTTGATCCATGAAACAAATTTACAAGTGAAAACTAATGTGGGTGGGATGAGACTGAGACATAAAGTAAGTTCTCTTTTCACCCTCTTTTATTAACAGGTCCATGCGGAATCATTGCAGCAGGTGGTTAAATCACAACGGGATGTAACTGAAGTCCTGCAGGAAGCAACTTGTAAAATAGCTGCTCAGCAAACAGAGACTGCT
This sequence comes from Kogia breviceps, assembly GCF_026419965.1. Taxonomy (NCBI): domain Eukaryota; kingdom Metazoa; phylum Chordata; class Mammalia; order Artiodactyla; family Physeteridae; genus Kogia; species Kogia breviceps. The sequence continues at coordinate 43,041,157 of NC_081310.1, read as the reverse complement.
CGCCTGACCACAGATGCAGCACGCCAAATCTGTGAGGTGAGAGCCACCGAGAACCCTTTTCCTTTTAGTTCTTTTTAGTCAGTCTGATTACCTTTGGTCTTAGCAGTCATGGGTTTCTAACATCTAGCGAATGCATACTTTTGATAAGTGACTTTCAGTGAGGGCCATACCCTATTGAAATGAGGCATCATTTATTGTAGTGTGTTGTCATGTGAACGATATAGTGGGCAGAAAAAAGATGCAGAAGAACTCTATATTTTGGCCCCTGAGTAAGCTTTTAAAAAAATGTCAATTTTATTGATGTGTAATTTACAAACAATAAAATATATCCATTTTAAGTGTATAGTTTTATGAGTTTTGACAGATAGATATAGTTATCTATATATATTTATTTATCGTGTCTATCTATTCCTCTGAACACCACCATAATCAAGAAATAAAACTTTTAAGAGTATTGGAAATATTCTTTCATGCACTTTGCAGTCAGTCCCCAATCTTAGTCCCATGGAGCCATGGATCTGTTTTGTATGAAGATGTTTCATTGTTAGCCAGAGTGATATTAGTGTCCTTTTTTTTAAATTGTACCAAAGATAAAGCCAGTAATACTTTTACTGCTGTCTCTATATAGGATATCATAATCTATAAAGTTACAGTTTATTTTAGCAGTTACTATTTAGGACTGTTTGTGAAATGATTCTGTTATTAAAAAGCCATGAACCTACTATATGATGGGTACCATGGGGTTGTGCAAATAAGTATAGAGTCTCTTTTCTCAAGAAAATTTTAGATTACAATTAACAAAGATTTCAAAAACACTTCAATTCATCAAAGCAGTGATTGAATAAATACCAAATGAATAATACATGGCAATAATGGCTAAGCGTAGGGAAGATGTACTTCACATTGTTGGTCAGAAAAGACTTAGATGGGAAGTTCTAATTGAATTGATTCTTAAAGGAAGATTTAATTTTTGGTTTACTGTGGCTTATTTTGGACTTGAAGGTTTTCTGTCTAATAATTCATAGATTGTTATAGCTGGTTGAAACCTTAGAAATTATGTGGTCTAGCTCTGTTTTATAAGGAAGTTGTTGAAACTTAAAGAGTCTAAATGACATGCCCACAATATTTTACCTAATATGGCAGAATTTGCTTGCTCTCAATCCCCAGTGATCTTTCTAAGACACTCTGCTCACTCAGTTCTTCTATGATGTTACCTTTTTATATCTACTTTGCCTTGTGTGTGTTCATATTTAGATGGCAGAGTTGACTCGAACTCATATCTCAGATGCCATCACTGCTTCAGGAACTCCCCTAGCAACGCTATATGGCCACCAGCGGCAGTATGCTCCAGACTTCGTGAAACAACTAAGGACAAGAGCTGAAACAGATAGGTTAATATCCAGTCATTCAGCAAATATGTCATGAGTATCTATTATGTCCCAGGCACTGTTGTGGGTACTGGAAGTACAGTTATGGGCATACAGTCTGGTGGGGAAGAGAGACATTAATCAAATATCCTTTAAGTGAATGAACACTTACAAATTAAGTATTATGAAAGAAAGGAACATGTCTTTGAGATATACAACAAAGGAGTTTGAATAGCAAGGAGGTCAGAGAAGGTTTTCCTGAGGAAGTAAAGCTTATGGTGAGATCTAGTGAATGAAAGGAAGTCAGTGATGGTAAAGGAGGTAAGGAATAGACAGGTCAGTACATGCAGAGGTGGAGGAGAAGATGAAGGAAGACCAAAGTGACTGGGGGCAAAGGGCAAAGGAGAGAATGGTAGGAGATAATGCAGGGATCAGATTATGGTAGAACTTTGCAGATCTTACGGATTTTGGAGTTTATTCTAGGAGCAGTGTAAAGTCATTGGAGAGCTTCTTAGGCAGGGCTGGGTGATGTCATCATGTTTATGTGTAATTTTTTAAAATAAATTTATTTTATTTATTTTTGTCTGCATTGGGTCTTCGTTGCTGCACGCTGGCTTTTCTCTAGTTGCGGCGAGTGGGGGCTACTGTTCGTTGAGGTGCGCGGGCTTCTCATTGTGGTGGCTCCTCCTGTTGCAGAGCATGGGCTCTAGGAGCGCGGGCTTCAGTAGCTGTGGCACATGGGCTCAGTAGTTATGACTCGGGGCTCTAGAGTGCAGGCTCAGTAGTTGTGATGCACGGGCTTAGCTGTTCTGCAACATGTGGCATCTTCCCAGATCAGGGCTTGAACCTGTGTCCCCTGCACTGGCAGGCAGATTCCTAACCACTGCACCACCAGGGAAGTCCCATATGTGTATTTTTTTACATCACGCTTTGACTGTCTCTGATTCATAGATTTTAAGTCTCTATTCACATTCATTGATACTTGGGGTGATTTGTGTTTATTTCTCATAATAAATAGAAGATATTCTTTAATGTGTTGTACACTTTTCTGTGAGCAAATGCCTTTCTTTCTCAAATACTTTGTAACAGTTATTTCATAATTTCTATTCATTCAAGATTTTATCTCATGTTAATATTAAGCAGTACTTAAAAATCTTTCTCTTGTTTGAGACTTTAAATGTTTTAATCAGTGTTTATTTTCTTTGTAGGAAAAGTCAATCTGGTCCACTCTCTCAGAGTAAAGAAGGGACCCTTGACTCCAAGCATCAGAAGTTTTCCCCTTCATACGATAGTTATTCTGAGTCTTCAAGATACAAGAATCGCGATAGAAGGTGAAAAGAGTTTGATTTATTAAAGTCTGATAAATGGCTTAGACATTGCTTTTTTTTTGATTCCTTAATCTTGTTTCTTTAAATGAAATAGTATCTTCCTTTCTGTTCTGGCTTCCCCCATTTAATTAGCTGATTTACAAAATAGTTGTTCCATGTAATAATATAGCTACCATTCCTTGACAGTCTACATTGTACAAGTACTGTATAAGTTGTTCTTCCTACATTTAATCTTCACAACAATCTTCCAAGACAGATATTATCCTCTTTTTATAGATAAGGAAACTGAGCCTCATGGAGATGTTAAGAAACTCACCCACGGTCACATAGCTAGTGGCACACCAAGGAATTGAACCATAGTTTGACTCCAAAGCATGTTGCTCTGCTGACATCCATATTTTTTGACATTTCTGTATGTACTAATTTTTATCATTATGAAAGAAGATTGAGTACTTTGTCCTTGTACTTGGCACAAGTATTAACATCTATAATTTTCAATTGTGGTTCTGTCCTTGGATTAAAAGGTTTTAGAGACCTCTTTCCAGTATTCTTAGAGGTAGGATACCTATATTGTCAAAGTATACTAAAACCTCAATTTAAAAATTAAATCATGAGACTAAAAAACATGAAGATTAATGTGGGGTAAGTACCAACAGTTATTCAGTACTTACTCTATCTGTGTCTGGAACTGTATGACTTTCATTTAACCTTTGCTGACACTTAATTTAGGCCATCATCTGAGTTACTGCAGTGGACTCCTAATAGGTTTCCCTGTTCTGTAACCTTTCCCCACTTCATACATTAACCACATGGCAACCAGAGTGATTTTTCTAAAATTTACAGCCAATTGGTTATTTACCTGTTTGAAACCTTCAGTGTTTCCTCAGAGCCACTTAGTATAGTGTGAAAGTCCCTTTATTATTGAGCCTTTAGTCCATCTCCATCCCTGTCACTTGGCATTTCCCCTCTTACCGTATTCTACTGGTTCTAACTACTTCCATTTCTCTAAAGAGCCATGCTCTCTTTGTCTTCTGTGCCATTACATATGATGTACCTTCTTTCTGGACCCTCACCGCTCCATTTCATTTAGTTTACTTTTACTTGCCCTTTAAGAATCAATATTACCCCTCATCTGCTTTAGAGATCCCTTCTGTGTTCTCCCACAGCACTCCGTATAACTATTACAGCCTTAACTACCTTCTATATTCTCACTCCTTTACTTATCACTTGTAGACTAGACTTGGAGTTCTGTGAGGGCTTCATTTTCATCATCCCCAAAAGAAACCCTGTACCCATTAACAGTCACTTCTTATGTCCTTTCCCAGCCTCTGGTGACAGCTAATCTGCTCTCTATTTCTGTTTTATATGGATTTTTATCTGTTTTGGACATTTCATATAAATAGCATCATACAATGTGTGGTTCTTTGCTACTGGCTTCTTTGACTTAACTTACCATAATGTTTTCAAGGTTTGTCTATCATGTATCAGTACTTTATTCCTTTATATAGCCAAATAATCTACTGCATGGATATCCCACAATTATCCATCATTTAACGGACATTAGGATTGTTTCCACTTTTTGGCTCTTATGAATGGTGCCACTGTGTACATTCATGTACAGGTTTTTGTGTGGTCATGTGTTTTTGTTTCTCTTGGGTATATACTTAGGAAAAGGATTGCTGGGTCATAATAGTAACTCTGTTTAACATCTTGAAGATATGCCAAACTGTTTTCCAAAACAGCTGCTCCACTTTACATTTTCACCAGGTATATAAAAATTTTCCACATCTTTATCCACACCTGTTGGTAGGCTAATGAAGACTGTGTCATTCTTGTATCCCCAGAGCTTAACAAAATGCCTAGCACATAGTAGACGATCTACTACATGTTTATTGAGTGAATGATTGGTGTGTAACTGCTAAGTGGAAGAATTGAGATTAACCCCATATCCTACTGACTCCAAAGCACTTGCAGTCTCCTGCATTCTGTCTTTTACCTTATAGCTTTATTATACAATTTATCCTTTTGAAAACATCTATTAGGCCAGACAAATAATTGCGTAATATTCTGATAAATACTGTCATAGAAATATGCACAAAAAAACAGTATAAACACAGAGACACACCTTCCTTGGGAGTGGAGAAGGGGTCCACAAATAATTTGCAGAAATGATACTTCAACTGAGTCTTGAATTCATTAGGCAGAGAGGGAAGGAAGGGCATGTCACAAGAGGAAATAGCTTATTCAGAGGATCTCAAAACCTGGCTTATGATTGGCTGTATATTTGTATTTAGTGAATGGATAAATTAAGGAAAACAAAGAGGGAGGAAGGAAAACACTGAACTTGCAAACAAGTTCACTAAGCATTTGGAAACTTGAGGCTTAAAGTCAGGGGAAGGGTGGAGCTAGTGATACAGATTTGAGGCTCATTCCAAATGATAGCAGTTGAAATTATAGAGATGCATAAGATTGTCCAAGGAGAGTATATAGCATAAAGGAGAGAGGAACCAAAACCAAAACCCTAGGAAGCACAGTCATTTTAAGAAAAGATAGAAAAATTAAAAGGAAGCGAAAGAAACTCAGGAAAACATTCTAGGGAGGTAGGAAGAGAAGCAGGTGAGAGTAGGGTCAGGGAATATAAGAAAGGAGAACCCTTTTATTTATCATTTAATTTTGATATGCTTTCAAGCTTACAACAACTGCAAGAATAATATAAAATTCCCAAATATCTTTCATCCAGGTTACCCTAGTGTTAACACTTTACTACATTTGCTTTAGTGAACTTTTAAAAAAGGAGATAAGAGGTTCATACCTCTGATGTTGTAGAAAAAGAAATTATCTAATGGATTTGACAATTAGAGTTTAGGTGGAGTTTACAAGAACCGTTCCAGTAGAATAGTTGGGAATTGAAGCAGACTGCGATAAATTATGAGGTTGATGAAAAGTAAGGAAGTGGAAACAGCAGATAGAAGCCTCTTTTCCCAGTAGATTGGTTTTAAAATGAAAGGAAAAAAGGGAGTGATAGCCTGAGAATAGTGGTTCCCCATTATGACTATTTAAAAATGAAACCTTCCTTTCTTCTACTCCTCTTTCCTGAAACAGTTTCTTCTCAAACTTACGTCTGCATAGCATTTTTATGTTTTATATTATCTTTCATCATTTCATATCTTGATCATAAGGCACATTTCCTTGGCCAAATAAGTTTACTTTGAAGTTATGATCCTTATTTTGTTACCTTTATTTTTTTTCTGGTTTGTTTCCATAATATCCTTAAACAGGAGTAGTAGTGGTAGCAGCCGTCAAGAAAGTCCTTCAGTTCCATCTTGTAAGGAAAATGAGAAGAAACTTCATGGTGAAAAGATGGAGAGTTCTATTGATGAACAGGTCCAGACTGCTGTGGATGATTCTCTACGAAGTGATAGTGTACCATCTCTTCCCGATGAGAAAGGTAACTTTCTTTGTACATGTATGTATAATTATCGTTTGAGGAGGCTTCCAGAACCCTTTGAGATATTTGTGACTGAACTAATTAATATAATTAGACAAGGTTTTATGTCTGATATTAAATGTATTCAGGTGAAACTGTTTGAAGGCCATACAGCATGCCAGTAGTAAACTTGCTAATATTTTACATGGTTGTGTGTCTTGATTCTGAGGGGAGGCAAGACTAAATCTAGGTGACCATGCATGTGAATGGAATATATACTCAGTACTGAAAAAAATTACTTTTATCCTATTGTAGATGTGTAACATGATCATAAAAAGGAGAATACATTATTAGAACTTTAAATTTTAAACAATATAATGAGGTACAATTTCTTATAAATGAGAACATCAGATATGTTAAATAGATTAAAATTCATTACTTTTCCTGGATCATAAATTAAAGCAGTACTCCTATCAAATCATGGGTAGTAAATAATATAGCAAAGAAAACAGAATCTGGCAACAAATGGCACCTTTAAGACATTAAGTTGGTAAATTTATAGCCTCCATTCTAGATTTATTTTTTAAATAACTGGTCATTAAGTAGTGCTTTTGATTGATAGTCTAGAACCATAGTCTTCAAAGCAGGATGGGCAAGACAGTCTTTGGAGTGTAAGAAGAAAATATTTAAATTTAAAATTTTTTCATCCTTTAAAAATCTTTTCTGTAAATTTTATAGTGAATATAATACAGGGATATGGTAGTCTATAGTTATGGCAGCCCTAGCTGATTAATACAGATGTTGGTACCTAGAAGTTGGGGTGATGCTATAACAAATACTAAAAGTGTAGCAGTTGCTTTGGAACTGGATGACGAGTAAAGGATAGAAGAGTTTTGAGGTTCATGCGAGAAGAAGCCTACACTGCCTTGCAGAGATTGTTGGTAGGAATATGGTCATTAAAGATGATTACGATGAAGTCCAATAAAGGTGGAAATGAGGAACATGTTATTGGAAACTGGAAGATAGGCAGTCCTTGTTATAAAGTGGCAAAGAACTTGACTGAACTTGTTCTCGTGTTTTGTGGAAAGTGGAAGTTAAAAGTGATGACCTTGGATATTTAGCTGAGGAGATTTCTAAGTAAAATGTTGAAGGCATAGCCTAGTTTCTTCTTACTGCTTATAGTAAAATGTGAGAGAAGAAATAAACTGAAGGAATTATTCAGCAAAAAGGAGCCAGAATTTGAAGATTTGGAAAATTCTCAGGCTATCCATATTTTTTAAAATGAGAAAGTGAGTTCTGGAGAGAACACCAAGGGTGTGACTGGACAGTTACTTCCTAAAGACATTACCCATGGATTTAATCAGCCATCTCAGCATGTTCAGCAGAAGCCAGGCACAGAGATGGGGTTATACTAGCAGAGATACAGCCAGTTTGGACTAAAGGGCAAGAAACAGGATGAAATATAGGAAAGCTTTCAGACTTCTGGGATTCTGTGGGATGGGACAATAGGGCTATGCAGCTGTGAACATGCCTATCCTTCAAGAAAGCTAAGGTGGCTAGAATTCATGGAGCAACCAAAATCCAAAGAAATTAAAACATTAAAAAACTTGTATGAAGAAGAAAATGGGAAAATCTAGGTCACTTTTGTTGGCAATGATTTCTTAGGTACAACACCAAAAGTACAATCCATGAAGGAAAAAATTGATAAGGTACACTTTGTTAAAAATTAAAAATTTCTGCTCTGTAAGAGACATTATTAAGAGAATGAAAAGCCACAGACTGTTAGAAAATATTTGTAAATCACATTGGATAAAAGACTTATATCCAGAATATATAAAGGACTCTTAAAGCTCATCAGGAAAATCAGCAACCCAATTAAAAAATACGCAAAAGAGCTGAACACACACACTTTGTTGAAGAAAATATACAAATGGCACATAGACATGGGAAAGGTCTTCAATATCATATATTTATAGGGAAGTGAAAATTAAAATCTCAATGAGATACTGTAACTTGCCTGTTGGAATAGCTAAAATCCAAAATAACAACAAATTGGTGGCAAGGATGCTGAGCAACAGGAACTTGAATTCATCACTGATGAGAACGCACAATGGCACAACGCCGCTGGAAGACATTTACACAGCATTTTATAATGACCCAGCAATCACATGCCTAGGTATTTGCCCAAGTGATCTGAAAACTTACGTACACACAAAAATCTATACGCTAATATTTGTGGCATTATTATTCATAATTGCTAAAATATTGGAAGCTATTCATGGCTACTAATTGAATATCTATTGAAAACTGTTACAATGATAAAATCTACTTGCTCCATATTCTTTTATTATAGATTCAACTTCTGTTGCAACAGAGTATTCCCTGAAATTTGATGAATCCATGACAGAAGATGAAATAGAAGAAAGATCATTTCGATCTTTACTACCTTCTGAGAGTCATCGCAGATTTAACATGGAAAAGAAAAGAGGCCATCATGATGACTCTGATGAAGAAACTTCCCCAGAAAAGACTACACTGTCCTCTGCCAAGGTGTGTTTCAGTTTACCTGTGGAGATACTTCATAAATAGTTGTGGATATGTTCTCTCAAAGGTATGAGGAATTATTTTGTACTTGAACTCAGTTGTCAACTACCAGAATGATTTTCCTGAGATATCAATTTTATGTGATATTTTTGGTATAGAATCTGGCTTTGCTTCCCTTATAAAGTAGCTTACAAACTTATTCCTTGGAATGATATATAAGGCTTTTGAGGATCTGAGCCAAAGTTATGTCTTTAGCTTTTTCACTTACTTCACCCTTACAACACTGTATTCCATTAAAAAATTTTCATTTATATCTTTCTTTTTATTAAATTGTAAGCCTTTTGAATAACAGCGGCAAATTCTTACCCAGCTTTACACCCATGGGACAGTACCTGGCTTATAGTAGTTTGTTAAAATGTTATTGGGTGAATAAATTAGATGAATGTTACTGGCTTTCACATGCCTTCTTTTTTTTGAAGAATGTTCTCTTACGTGGTTGGCAGCCTTTTTACATACATAATTTATTTTTATAAGTGGATACCTCTTTTAATGAAGTTAATTAAGTTCCAAAAGGTTTAGATGGTGATAAACACGACATAAACTCTCTAACTCAGGAGCTGAGCATGCCATTCTCAGGAGGACAAGACAGCTTTTCTAAATTTACTATGGAGATGGTTAGACAGTATATGAAAGAAGAGGAAATGAGAGCAGCTCACCAGTCTTCACTCCTGCGTCTCCGTGAAAAGGCCTTGAAGGAGAAAACTAAAGCTGAATTAGCCTGGCTAGAGCATCAGAAAAAGTAAGTTCTTTCAGTGAACATAGTTTTGACTGTTCGATTTCTCCTTTGATGAAAAGGAAATGCCTTGTTTTTAAAGATGTTTTTGTTTCCTCATCTAATTTAATTTGATCAACCCAGTTTCTCAAGCTAGAAATACGGCAGTCATCCTTGAATCGTGTTGCTTTCAAGACATCCTAAACATATAACATTTTCTTTGCATTTCTCTTTTATCACTTAACTGACTCTTATATTGTTATTTTATACTTAATTCCTTTACTATGTTATAAATTTCTCAAAGCTATTTTATCTTTAAAGGACATAGTCTACGGTTTGCATATATCATATATCCAATAAAATATTTGTTGGGTTAGGAGTTGCTGCATGCAGCAACCATTTCCCACATTTGAAAATGTTAAATGGGTTAGAGATTTGTTAGTGGTTGAGAATTCTTGACATTAGAATAGAAATTTAATCTAATCTTTGTCTCAATGGGAATAATTGCAGACATCTACGAGATAAAGGAGAAGATGATAAAATGCCCCCACTCCGAAAGAAACAACGTGGTTTGCTCTTAAGGTTGCAGCAAGAAAAGGTATGTTAGGAAAAACACTCCTTTAAGAGAACGTAAGGTGACAAGTTAGATTGTGGAATCTATTATTTTGCCTAATCTCTTTTTCTTACTATCACATTAAAGGAGATTTAGTTGATATTTACCACTGTTGATGCCTACTACTATAATTACAGGAGTTGCTTAGTGACCTATCGTATTTCTCCTAAATTAGGGTTGTGTTTCACTGCTAACTGAATACAATATAGAGTAAGACCTGCCTTCATTTACTATGTAAAATAAAGTTGTGCTTTAATATGCATATTTTTAAAACTAAGATGTTTGTGAGTCTAATTGGATTAATTTTTTAGTCACTGTTTCCCCAAATAGATTTTCAAGACATATGAATTACAAATGGACAAATATATTGGCTTAATGGACTCAGAAAGACCTGGCATTTGTATCCTGGAGAGGCAGCGTGGTGTAGTGGTTAAGAATTCAGGCTCTAGGGCTTCCCTGGTGGCGAAGTGGTTGAGAGTCCGCCTGCCAATGCAGGGGACACGGGTTCGTGCCCCAGTCTGGGAAGATCCCACATGCCACGGAGCGGCTGGGCCCGTGAGCCATGGCCGCTGAGCCTGCGCGTCCGGAGCCTGTGCTCCACAATGGGAGAGGCCACAACAATGAGAGGCCCGTGTACCACAAAAAAAAAAAAAAAAAAAAAAAAAAAAAGAATTCAGGCTCTAGAGTCAGATTGCCTAGATTAAAATCCCAAACCTTCCAATTATTAGTTTTATAATCTTGGAAAGTTACTTAACTTCTCTTTTCTTCAGTTTTCTTATTTATAAACCGAGCGTAATAATGATAACATTCTTTGTAGGGTTGTTAAGAGGACTAAATGAGTTAATACATATAATAACTTAGAACAAACCTTGGCACAAAGGTAAGTGCTCAATAAATATTAGTTGTTATTATTTGATTTCCAGCTTCGTCAGTTGCAAATGCGTATTTATGGTCAAGTTTAAGTAACTCTCTGAGACTTAGTTTCCTTATCTGTTGGAGTGAGATTTTATTTCATATGGTGGTTGTGAGGATTAAATGAGGTAACATATGTAAAATCTGTTTCACATTGCCTGGTAAGTATTTAATAGATTCTAGTTTTCTTTTCCTTTATTGACCTGTTTTCAGGTAATAGCTACTGTGTTGGATGATCTGTGAACTTAATCATTTGAGTTATATATTGAAATATTACTTAATAGTTTTTTCAAAACTTTGCCCTAAGAGGAACTCCCTGGCAGTCCAGTGGTTAGGACTCGGTGCTTTCAGTGCCAGGGTCCGGGTTCAATCCCTGGTTGGAGAACTAAGATCCCACCAGCTGTGTGGTGTGGCCAAAAAATAAAAATAAAAAATAAATAAAAATTTGTCTTTGATTTTTCAGTAGATTTACTATGATTTGCCTAGGTGTGGTTTCTTTTGCACTGATACTATTTAGAGTTTGCAGAGCTTCTTGAATCTGTTTTTGTAGTATTTCATCAGTTTTTGAAAATTATCTCTTCAGGTGTTGCTTTTTGTCCTATTCTCTCATTCCTTTCCTTCAGAGGCTCCAAGTAGACAAACATTAGACCTTTGGACAATTTACCACGTCTCTGTTCTGCTCTGTTTTGTTTTAATGTCATTCTTTAAAACAGTAAAACAACCATGGCAACAACATCATCAACTACAACAAAAACCCACTGTGCTTCTGTTTGGAAAGTTTTTATTGACCTGTCTTTGAATTCGTTAGTTATACCTTCTGCACCGTGATGTGTACTGTTAAATCTATCCAGTGAGTTCTTAATTTGATTTCTTTTTTAGTTCTATAATATCTGTTTTGTTCTTTTTTATAGATTTTAATTCTTGTTGAAATTCTCTACCTTTTCATCTGTTTTTTGACCTTTTTCTGTTATTTTTTGAACACATTATTCATAGTTATTTTAACTTCCTTATCTGCTAACTCTATCATTTGGACATCTTTTGTGTCTGCTACTATTGTCTGTTTTTGTTTTTTATTATCATATGACCCTTTTTCTTAAGATGCCTACTAATTTTTTTTATTGAATGCTGGACACTGTGTATAAATAACTGCAAAGGCTCCAGATGATGTTATCTTCCCCTAGAGAGGATTTATCCTTTCCTCTTCTATGCAGTTAGAGTGGTCAGCTGTTCACTTTATTCCACTCAGGGGCTGAGCTGGGTTGGCATTGGGTTGCAGACTTGGTAAGCCTCAGTCTACTTCTGCTTTGCATTAATGCTTGGTTGTGACCCCGCAGGGATCTCAGTTGAAAACCAGGTTAACCTTTTTTACCAGCTCAAGAGACTGTTGGGGATTTCTGCTCTGCTGTTGAGAGGTTTCTGGCTTAATTCCTTAGCCTTTTTGCCTATGCTGCTTTAGAATTGGCGGATGCTTTGAGGTGAAGACTGAGTTTGAAGCCTTAAGTCTTAAGACTTAAGTTTAAGACTTAACTGTCTTAGGTCTTCAGTTTTTGTCACTGCAGTTCTCTGTAGCTGGTGGGAGTGTTAACTGGTGTAACGACTTTCAGAGCAGTTTGACTATAACTAGGTAAATTAGTTATATATATATATATATATATATATATATATATATAAAACTAATAGGGAAACTAATAGGGAAAAGTGGAAGCTATTTCTTCAGTAAGAGAATAGATGAACCAGGGCATATTTTTGCAAGAAAATGTAACACTGCAGGAAAAAAGAATGCATTAAATATAAGAACTGTTTAATAATGGTAATGTTCTGTATCTCTGCTCTCCAATACAGTAGCTACTAGCCACATGTAGCTTTTTAAAACATATTTATTTATTTATTTTGGCTGCACTGGGTCTTAGTTGTGGCACGCGGGATCTTTTTAGTTGTGGCATGCTAACTCTTAGTGGCGGCATGCATGCAGGATCTCGTTCCCTGACCAGGGATAGAACTCAGCCCCCTGCATTGGGAGCGTGGAGTCTTACCCACTGGACCACTAGGCAAGTCCCTACATGCACCTTTTGAGTACTTAAAATGTGGCTAGTGCAACCAAGAGACTGAAATTTTAATTTCACTTAAAATTAATCTCAATTTAAATAGCTACATGTAGCTATTGACTACTGTATTGAACAGGACAGCAGTAGGTCTTATCAAAGATCATAATATTGGGACTATCCTGGCAGTCCAGTGGTTAAGACTCCGCGCTTCCACTGCAGGGGGCACAGGTTTGATCCCTGGTTGGGGAACTAAGAATCCCTCATGCCATGCAGTGAGGCCAAAAGTTTTTTGTTTGTTTGTTGTTTTTCTTTTTGTGGTACGCGGGCCTCTCACTGTTGTGGCCTCTCCTGTTGCGGAGCACAGTGTCAGGACGCACAGGCTCAGCGGCCATGGCTCACAGGCCTAGCTGCTCCGCGGCATGTGGGATCTTCCTGGACTGGGGCACAAACCCGTGTCCTCTGCATCGGCAGGTGGACTCACAACCACTGCGCCACCAGGGAAAACCCCAGTTTTCTTTTTTTTAATCATAATATTAGTTATTACAGAAAAACAAGATGCAAAAGAATATGTACAATATGATACCATTCTTGTAAATTTTTAAAAGTCACCAATTAGTAATATATGTTCCATGGAATCACTCATGCATCAAAAGTACACAGCACATTTAGGGATGATATACTTCTGGAGAGGAAAATGGAAAAAGAGATTGGCATAGAGTTTAGTTTTATCTCTAATGATTTAATTTTGAAACAGAGATTTGAAACAAATGTGGCAAACTGTTCAATCCCAGTGGTGGGGGTTTGAGTGACTAATTTTTCTGCATACTATGTTTATGGTAAGCCAGAATGCTTTTTGAGTAAATGTGCAAAAAATACTCTTTGATCCAACTAGCTGTTACAGACCAGGGTTCTTGGCCTCCTTAATCAATAGAAATTGATCAGAGGCCAGACAAGAAATTCAGTCAAGGCTTTATTGGGGCCCCTGCTGTAGCAGGGTGGAGTGAGAACAAACAATAGGTTCCCTTGCTTGCTCGCTTTCTGGGGGCGGAAGAGCTGGTTCCTTATGTGAGGTGAGGGTAGGGGTGTGTCCAGGGGTCTGCTGGAGGGGCGGCTTAGGTGGTTTGCCCACCCCTTAGGTGGTGCTGTGTGCAGGGGTGTGCACAGCACCCTGCTTTTGCTCCAGGCTCTTCAAAAGTGGCAGTTGGTGTTTTTGGTCTCTTTGTATCTTTTGGGTCCAGAATTTGCCCTAGCATGCACACAGTTATTTTTAGTCCCATATAGTTTCTTTGTATTTATAGCTTAAGGGAGGTGTGTCCAGGTGCAAGCTTTGCAGCATTGCAGCAAAGGTTCCCAGGCCCCAGGCCTGTCTCACACCTACCCCTAGAAAGTTGCCTTCTAGGAGTAAAAGCACCAGAGTGTGAGGATATATGTACTGAGATACTTACTGCAGTTGTGTCAGTAGGGATTATTTTGACATGTAGTGAGATGGCTATGAGGAATTTGGCCACATATCTTTGCACAACTGTATCCAACAGGAACATATTTTCCTTATTCTTTTTATTTTTTGAGGTGAAGTTCACATAACTTAAAATAACCATTTAAAAATGAATATACCATTAACCATTTTTAAAATTTATTTATTTATTTATTAAATATTTATTTAGGCTGTGCTGGGTCTTAGTTGCAGTATGTGGGTTTCTTAGTTGTGGCATGCAGGCTCTTAATTGTAGCATGCATGTGGAATCTAGTTCCCTGACCAGGGATTGAATCCGGGGCCCCTGCATTGGGAGTGCGGAGTCATACCCACTGAACCACCAGGGAAATCCCACCATTAACCATTTTAAAGTGAACAGTTTACTTGTACAACCTTATGGCTTATTCTTAAGAGAGATGCAAACACTTTCCCCTTAGAACCCCTTGAAAAAAATCTTTTCTTCTAGGCTTGGATTGGGTGAAACTATACATTAATTGGTTTAGAAACTCAGGCCTAAGCTAGTAACAGTTTTCAAAAGGTGTTCTGTAGAGCTCTGGGGATCCCTGAGACCTTTTCATGGGTCAGGGAGATACTATTTTCATAAGGATAGTGAGATGTGAATTTGCCCTTTTTATGTGTTGACATTTGCACTAAATGGTGCAAAAACAATGGTGGTAAAACTGCTGGTGCCTTAGCACAGATCAGGGCAGGGGCACCAAACTACTAGTAGTCATTATATCTTCCACTGCCACATACTTGCAGCAAAAAAAATCTAGTTCTACTAAAGAATGTCCTGATTAAGTAGTAAAAATTATTAATTTTATTGTGTTGATCTCTGCATACTTGTTGTTTTCATATTCTCCGTGACAGGAATGGGAAGCCCACAACTAAGCACTTTTCCTAGATAGAAGAGGACGGTGATTAACTCATGGGAAAGCATTTGTGTAGTTTGAATTGCAAGCTGAGCTAGCCAGGTTTTTCATGGAATACCATTTTTAATTGAAAGAGTTATTCAGAGACAAACTATGTTTGTTCACATTAGGGTATTTGATAGTCATTTTCTCAAAAATGAACAAAGTGTGCTTGTCACTTCAAAGAAGGCAATTGACAGTGTTTGTTGCCAATGATAAGGTTCAAACTTGCAAGCAAATGTCAGAATTTTGAAAAATTTCTGTCTACCTCCTAATACTAAAAGAATTTTTTTTGAGATCACAGTGATATTAATAAATGTGATTTGGGATTGTATAATGAAATATGTGAACATTTGGAAGATCTGCATAACTGAGTGAACTAAACATTTTCCAAATGAGCAATGCATGGTGTTTAAAAATAACCAAGCCACGGAGATGGGGAGGGATAATTTAGTAGTATGGGATTGACAGATACAAACTACTATACATAAAATAGGTAAGCAACAAGGATTTACTGTATAGCATAGGGAACAATATTCAATATCTTATAATAACCTGTAATGGAAAATAATCTGAAAAAAAACTAGTGTATAACTGAATCACTTTGCTCTACACCTGAGACTAACACAGTATTATATTTTATTTTATTTTATTTTTTTTTGCGGTATGCGGGCCTCTCACTGTTGTGGCCTCTCCCGTTGCGGAGCACAGGCTCCGGACGCGCAGGCCTAGCGGCCATGGCTCACGGGCTTAGTTGCTCCGGGGCATGTGGGATCTTCCCGGACCAGGGCACGAACCCGTGTCTCCTGCATCGGCAGGCGGATTCTCAACCACTGCGCCACCAGGGAAGCCCTAACACAGTATTATAAATCAACTATGCTTCAATTAAAAAAAACAAACCCAAACCAAAAAAAAAAAAAAAAAAAACCAAGCCAGACAGTAAAGAGATCTGCAAACATCTACATACTATTTTCACTAATTTTGTTTGTTTTGGAAAATACAGGTATTTTCTTCAAAGTGTGAATAAATGCCATTGTACACTCATGAGAGAATGAGAGTGAAAAGGCAAATAATGTCTTAGTATTATGAAGATAGTTTGACCCTGAGAGTCTCCAGAAGGGATCTTAGGAAGCTTCAAGGGTCCTTGGACCATACTTCGAGAACTGGTGCTTGAGAGGAATTCATACACGTGCCCAAGGAGGCAAAAAGTATAAGGCTATTGATTATAGTATTGTTTGTAATAGTAGACAACAACCTTATCTAACCATAGAGGTAATAGATACATGAAATCTGTATACCTCCAGTGTAAATTTATGCAGCATTTAGGGGCAAATCAACATGGAGACATATTTATTTTTATTTATAAAAATAAATCTTGCTTTATTTACTAAACATAAATGTTTAGTAAATAAAGCAAGATTGAAAAAATATATGTATGATATTACTTATAAAATATTTTAAAACATACAAACCAAACAGCATATATATTTTTACAGGTAAGTACAAATATTTGTAGAAGAATTTTATTTTATTTTATTTTATTATTTTTTTGTGTGTATGGTACGCGGGCCTCTCACTGCTGTGGCCTCGCCTGTCGCGGAGCACAGGCTCCGGACGCACAGGCTCAGTGGCCATGGCTCACGGACCCAGCCGCTCCGTGGCATGTGGGATCTTCCCGGACCGGGGCACGAACCCATGTCCCCTGCATCGGCAGGTGGACCCTCAACCACTGCGCCACCAGGGAAGCCCTGTAGAAGAATTTTAAAAGGATGTATACCATGGAAGGATATATACCATGATAGTGGTTACCTCTAGGGAGTTGGGGCAGGAAATTGTAGACTGGTGTTATCTGTAATCTTTTATTTCTTTATGAAATTAAGGACTAAGAGAAAATATGACAGAGTATTAATAATTGTTAATTTGAGATTTTGGAATTAGATGTTTATTGTGCACTTTTCTGCATTTTCAGATAGTTTAAAAAATCTCTCAAACATGATTTAAATAAATTGTAACAAGTTATTAATATCTTTATTATGCTTACTTTATTGACAAGAAAACATTACAACAAATTTATGAAAAAAATGAACAGTCTGTTAAATTTTATTATTAACAGTGAAGTGTATCATTTTTTGCCCACTGTTAGCAAAAGAAAACAATACTATCCTGTGTGGAGAGAGTTTGGTGCAATGTAGTCTTAAATGTTTCTGGTGGCATTTTATGTGGAGAAAATTCAGAAAATTCTTTTCTGAAAGCAATTTTAGAAACTGTTCTAAGGGCCATAAAATCATTCATTCTCTTTGACTTGTTTGTCCTACTTTTTGGAATCTCTCCTAAAGAACTAATCCATAGTATGAAACAATTTATAGGCATTAAAGCATAATTTGGAATGGAGTTTAGCAATAGAATAATGGTTACATTAATTAGTTTACTTGATATGCAATTATTAAACAAATAAATGTAAAGGCTAAATGGCACTATGGAAAAATATGAAGGGTATGTTAAGTTTTTAAAAGGGATATGAAATTATCAGACTGTAATTATAATTATTTGAATTAAGGAATCATGTTAAATTATTTTAGAGTGATGGAGTTATGTGACTTTTTTTCCTCCTCCACTGCTTAAAATTTTTTCAGTATTATTATTTTTATCTTGAAATGCTGTATGTATTTATTTTTGATATATGTGATGATTGGATTTTCTTTTTAAAATATTATTTTGGACTTGTCTGCTCCAAATTTCAATCCCTCACCTAACTCTGTAAACTTTAGGCAGAAATTAAACGTCTTCAGGAAGCCAACAAGGCAGCTCGGAAGGAAAGACAACTGATTCTTAAACAGCAGGAGGAGATAGAAAGGATCCGACAGACCACCATGAAACTGCAGGAGAAGTTGAAGTCTGCAGGGGAGAATAAATTGGTAAATTACATCAAATTATTATTAATTTGTTTTCTGCCTCATGTTGCTTGCTAATACCTAACTCTACCTCATCTTATAATATGGTGGGTGTGTTCATTCTAGCACTATATTACAGTAATGCACCAGGATAAAGTTCTATGTATGTGCCTTTATGTAAAGTGAGAGTCTTTTTTTTTCCTCTCATGGGATATTCAAGTTTTGAGAGGGACATGTAGGTCATATGTTAGTTTAAAAATGTTTTCCATTTATAAATTCAGTTGGGACAGAGAGCCTTGTTTTTGCTTATCAATCCAAATATCAATATCAATATATATTCCTCAGAATTAATGGGAATATATTCAATCCAAATATATTCCTCAGAATTAATGGGAGGAATTATTTTTCTCTTTACATAATACTTTTGTCAGCTGTCTAATGCCTAATATAATGATACAAGGTTCAAAGGAGATATTCAGACAAAAACAAAATTTGGACCTATTCTGAAATACCTGTAAAGTGTCAATATAGTGTTGGAAAACTCAGCCTTTATAGCAATACAGTTTAAGAAATCTCTTAATATTCACTGCTTTGATTTTTAAAATACACTTTAAATTTTGAAACAATCTCAGATTTATAGAAAATTTCAAACACAGTACAAAGAGCTTTGATTTTTCTCAGTCGAGAGTTACGTTGCCAACAAATTAATATTGACACATTAGTTTTCATATCTCTTTAATCTCTTTCAGTCAGAAAAGTTCCTTGACTCTCATGACCTTCACACTTTGGAAGATTACAAGCCAGATATTTTGTAGAATGGTCCCCAAGTTGGGTTTCTCTGATCTTTCCTCATAATTAGATTCAGGTTGTGCATCTTTGGCAGGAATATCATGGAAGTGATGCTGTGTTGTTCTCTTTATTCAATCAGGTGGCACCTGATTTTGATTTATCTCATTACTGATGATGTTAACTTGAACACTTGATTAAGGTGGCATCTACCATACTTCACTGTATAGTTACTCTCTTTCTCTTTGTAATTAATAACTGCATTGCATGAAGGTATTTTGGGGCTACATACATTCCTGTTCTTTGTCAAAGTTAAATTTATTCTTTTATTTATATCAGTATGGACTCACAGATTTGTGTTTTACTCAGCATTATCATCTGTTACTATCATTATTTGTTTCGATGCTCACTTTTTCTCAAAGTGGGCCATTAGAAGCCTCTTCGAGCAGGTTTCTGTGTCCTTTTGACATGTACCCATCAGTCTTTGAGCACTTTCATGTTTTCTGGAACAAGATGTTTCAGGGTCATCTTTTACTTTCCCTGCCTCAGCCTTGGAATCAGCTGTTTCTCCAAGGAGGATAGTTTTTTAGAAATCAAGATCTGCTGCTAAGCATGCTTACTGCTATTCAGGTTTTGTTGCTCCTAAGCAACAAATCTAGGGACTATATAAGTACATGTATATACATTTTACTTGTGTGATATAATTTTGTCCTTTAAGTAATACCTTAATTTCAGCTATTTTACAAATACTGTTTTGAAGATAAATTAATTTTGAAATGACAGTGTTTAAATCAGTTTGAGATCTTAAATTCCAGTATAATTATAATACTTTACTACCCCTTATTGTTTGCAGGACTCTCATAGTGATGATGATACAAAGGATAATAAGGCAACCAGTCCTGCTCCAACTGACTTGGAGACCCGCAGTCCTTCCCCCATTTCAATCTCCAGCAGTGAAACTAGCAGCATTATGCAGAAACTGAAGAAAATGAGAAGCCGCATGGATGAAAAGTAATTCATTTTTTAAAATATCTCCTATTTACACTGAAAGTAGTAGCAACAAATAATATTCTTAATGTATTTCATTAGATTAGATTGATACAACATAATATTTTATGGATTCAGTTGCATTTTAGGAGAGTTATTAAGTCATCCTAGAAGTCAGTTAACTGTAGACCTTATTTATAAAACAAATTTTCTCAATCTTAAATACAGACAGGTTTCTTATTTTAAAAACCAAAGTAGTATTTGCACATATACCCATGACAACATTTTCTCCTTTCTTTTATTAAAAGTTATGAGTAAGTGTGAATTTTTTACCTTTTCTGAAATCTGAGGACATGTCCACTGACTTGAGGGAGCAATTTAATGATATATCTTGAGATCTCATCCTGTGACTCTGATGACTGTCAGGCTTACTCAAGTAGAAGAGGGAAATTTTAACCTTGTGAGTGGGTCTGAATTGCTCAATTAAAACTAGAAAGTCTGAAATTCTCCTGGGATGTTGAATGATTTGGCAGTCTACCATTCTTCTAAAACAATTCTAAGTATTATTTTTTAAAGACTCTTTTAAAGAAAGCTACTCCTACTTAGATATAGCTCAGTTGTGTGTCATCTTTGACCGTACCAAGTGACATTTACATGAGAGTTTACCCCTTTGCGAGTACATTTGATTAAATACGCTTATAAAGTAGCTGCTTGTGGACTATTTTCTACCTTCTTTAAATAAAGAAGAGAGGTCCATTAAAATTTTTGTTGACTGCTCTTTTATTTTAAGTTAGCAATTTGAACCACAGATTAAACTTAAGTTGTATCTTGATATCCTTTGGCAGGATACTGCCCATCACCAAATTTAATAATGCTCTATGTTTATATGTGACATCAACCTATGATTTAGTTATTTTCTGAACAGTCAAGCAGTTGTAAGTCAAACCTTACTTACTATAGGTACAGTGTTGTACACTGGCACTTCATTGCTTAATTGAAATTGCACTTCAGTAACTTAAAATTGGCATTTGATAACTTAAAAATACCTAAATTGATTATGAAGATAAGTTTCAATAATAAATAGAAATTTTTAAAATAAAAAATATAAGGGTGAAAACTGAATATTTACAAATGTGTAAGTGTACCTTTTGTATGATTTCCATGGCATAGACCAATTAAAACTTACTCAAATAGGAATTCTTTCTTCCTTCCTGATAAAAATTTCCAGTAGCCTGTGTGGGACATACTGAATTGCTCCAGGGGTCTTTGAATTCAGAATAATCTATCTCATAAATTTTTATAACTGATTTGGCATTTTATATCTGCCTCTAAATGCCTTTGGATCGTAAATGTTGGAGGAAGGACAGCTTCAAGGGAAATTTCTTCATGATTCCTTGCTTGTCTATACCAGTAAAATCTTCATTGCTGGTTTCTATGAATAATATTCTAATAATTTCAGTCACATCCATGGAAGGAACTGCTAATCCTATTCTGTTTGTGAGATTAGTCAGTTTATATGGTGCTTATTTGAGATTTGGTTAAAACTTTAAAAACCCTAAGTAACAAGTTAAAGGTTGAATTTATTGACTTCGTTCTAAGTTTTGTTAATTATTTTCTCAGAGCCCAAAATACTAAAGACCTAGAATTTTTTTTATCACTGCTCTACCTTCTTTTGTCAACTACTGCAGTAAACTTTTGAGAAAAGGCCTTGAAGCATTCAGTGACTTCTTGATTTGTTGTTTGAAGCAATGCAGTTGTGTTTGTGGTAGGGCTAGGGTAAGGACAGTAGTTGCAGAGAAATTATTTTTTGTGTTTGTAAGATGATGCTGAAATTTGAGGATGAAGTGGAGTATTTTCCAAAATTAGTGCATTAAACAGGGAGATTACTGTAATGCAAATTTTTTTTGATCTCCAGAACAAAGCACAGTTGGTCCTTGAGCAGCGTGGGGGTTGTGTTAGCAATGCTGCCCTTCCGCATAGATGAAAATCTGCCTAAAACTTGCATAGTCGGCCCTCCATAATCGTGGTTCCTCTATGTATGTGGTTCTTCTGTATCTGTAGTTCTATATCTGCGGATTCGGAGAACCACAGATCATGCAGTACTGCAGTATTTGCTACTGAAAAATATTCACATGTAAGTGGACCTATGCATTTCAAACCCACTCACTGTTCAGGGATCCACTGTAACGTGAAAACTAATTTTTGAATAACATTCAGATTACCAGAGCTTCAGAGTTAGATCTCCTTCAACAATGTTGGAATGACAGCTCAATAGAGTGAGTTAATTTTGTAGTCATTTGCTACAGTAGATAACTAACAAAATTATTTGAGCCTTTGCTACTAGGCACTATTATTTGTATTATAGATTAGAAAAGGCCATCTTCTAAGAGATTACTATTTTACTAATATAAAACACTTGTCAGAAAATAGTCATCCTTCTCAATAAGTTTAGCTAACTTTGGGAGGAACTTTTTCATATATATATTACTGCTTATTGTTAACTCACTGAACTTTGATTCTGTGATAAATATTTTTCTGAAGTGTTCAAACTATTCTTGGCTCCAGTGAAAGATTTCCATCTTTAATGTTTCACTGAGACAACAATGCCTTTGTTAAAGTTTGTATTTCTAATCTATGGCTTTTCTTTTCTAAAAAATAAAATAAAATAAATAAATTTATTTTTTTATTTATTTTTGGCTGAGTTGGGTCTTTGTTGCTATGTGCGGGCTTTCTCTAGTTGCAGTGAGCAGGAGCTACTCTTCGTTGCAGTGCACGGGCTTCTCATTGCAGAGGCTTCTCTTGTTGCGGCACACGGGCTCTAGGTGTGTGGGCTTCAGTAGTTGTGTCTCGCGGGCTCTAGAGCGCAGGCTCAGAAGTTGTGGCACACGGGCTTAGTTGCTCCGCGGCATGTGGGATCTTCCCGGACCAGAGCTCAAACCCATGTCCCCTGCATTGGCAGGCGGATTCTTAACCACTGCACCATCAGGGAAGCCCCTCTATGGCTTTTCTTGACCTCTGTACTGAGTTGACATTTTAGAAATAATTTCCATTTCTCAGTATAGTGAAGAGCAAAAGAAATTTAAGCTATGAAAGAGGTTAGTAATAATGAAAATATGTTTGCAAAAGCCACAGACTGTCTAGCCCTCAGTTTTTTGATAATTATTGGTAAATGAAGTCTGAGTTTTGTTTACTACTGTGAGGGGCATTATTTACAGTATAAAGTTGTGAAACAGATATTCATGGGAAAAAAACATACAGTTGACTCTTCCTGTTAATTTGCCAATTCTGTTTTAGGAAAATTATTTACTGAGCAAATGAAACACTGAAAAAATGGTGTTTATCTTCTTTAAGTGTTAAAATAGGATACAGTGCATTTTTTTCTTTCATTTAATAGCAGCTTGTTCTTCTGTATTATTTATTAATTATATACTTATTCCCTCAGCAATTATTTTTTGGGAAATGTGTGAATATAGTAGGTTCTGAGGGATATGAAGATGAATCAAACATAAACCCTGCCCTTGAAAACCTTATAGTATAGGTGGAAAAAAGAATAAATATCAGGTTCCTTTAGTGATATATAAAAATCTATTGCTAAGGAAGTTCAGAGGAGGAAGAAATTTTTACTGAAAAGAGTATATATATCAAGGAAATTTTCTTGATGAGTGTTCAGAGTTAAATACTTTGCATTTGCAAGTGAAGGCTTTTGCTATTCCATTAAAGAAGACATTTTTATTAAAATTTTAAACAATGTATTAAATATCATTGCCTTAAATTAGAAATATAGTTTTCTTAGAGAAGGTTCTAAACTAAGTATAGTGGATGAATAAATCCTGATAGTCTGATAATGTGCTTTTTTTTTTCTTCCTAGATTAGGGATGATGTACCTGTATTTTTTTATTTATTTAAGTATATGCAGATTATTAAACAATTTAATAGAATAGATTTTGCTGTAGGAAAAATAGACTGTATTTTCTTTTAGGTCAGTACTATCCATATGCTCATTTATCTTCCTTTTTGAATATCATTAAAAATGCTTAAGTACTTAAAAGAATTGATTCATTTTATAATTAAAAGCACTAGTTTTCATTTTTACTTGTAACAGTATAGAGTTAAAGAATTGTTTAGATCCAGAAAGAATTTTTAAATAATTTAAGGTATTGCGTTTTTATTTTGTTTAACATCTTTCAGAATCAAATGATTTTAGAACTGGAAGTTCTATTTAAAATTTAGATCATAATTTTGCTCTTTCAAATTGTAGCATGCTTTTAGTATCTTTTGGAACACAGTCTACAATTATATTAGCTCATTGAGGAAAAAAGCTTCTCATTTATGTCACATGGTCTAGCAATGTGTTCAGGTATGTATTTTTAAAAGTGTGAGGAAGTACTTAAATGAAGAAGGAATCATAAAATGTTGGAACTAGTCAGTCCCTAGGGAGGTCATCTAGTATAGTCCCTTGGTTCTACAGGAAGAAATTGAGGCCTGCAGAGATTAAGCGCCTTGTCCCAGTTTCAGGTAGCATAATGGCAGAGCTAGAACTAGAACCCTACTCTCTGGACTTCAGCCAGCTAAAGTGAAAACTGAGTTAGCCCATCTGCTTCCAACCTTGTAGTTTTTAAAATAACTGCATTGATGACTTAAAGTTATCTCAGTAGAAATTGACCCTTCAAAATAGTATTTGTTGGGCTTCCCTGGTGGCGCAGTGGTTGAGAGTCCGCCTGCGGATGCAGGGGACACGGGTTCGTGCCCCGGTCTGGGAGGATCCCACATACCGCGGAGCGGCTGGGCCCGTGAGCCATGGCCGCTGGGCCTGCGCGTCCGGAGCCTGTGCCCCGCAAAGGGAGAGGCCACAGCAGTGAGAGGCCCACGTAACGCAAAAAAAAAAAAAAAAAAGTATTTGTTGAGACTGGGAAGGTGCTCAGTGCCTGATTACTACGGTTGAATAGCTGCTTAGCTAAAGTTTAGAGTTTAAATTTTGACTTTAAAAGTGTATTACTTACTTTTGAATTTCTAAAGCTTAAACATTATAGGAACATAATTATTAACATAATTATACTAGATTAAATCTATCATATGTCTCATCCTAGTCCAGTGTTCTGTAACCGTCAGAGGCCTTGTTGGGGAATGCCTTGATAATAGCCATAAAGTGTATTAGTAGCAGTTTCTATTAATAGGCATTTATGTTTCCATCATTCACAAATTTTGTTTATTTCTTACTTGTGCAGCATCTTGAAGGACTATTAACTCTAGTGTGAAGTGCTACTGCTTCTTTTATCTCAATTTTATACAACTTTTAAGAGACACTCTTGAATTCTAGAATGTATGTATATTAAATAAGGAACGTGTGTTTCTGGGATGAAGTTCCAACTTTAAGTTAAACTTTTCTTACACTATCTCTTAAACCATTTTCTTTTCTTTTTTTTTTTTAGCCATTTCTTTTGTTTTTCATTTCTAACCTAGAGCTTTTGAATATGCTTAATCTTTGTAAATGAAAAATAAATGATTATTTGTTCTAATAGAGAAAATTATTATTCTGTATATTGGGTTGGACAAAAAAATTTAATTTGTATTTTTTTACAGTTCTACTTTTTGTACTAGGTCATGCATGCATTTAGCAGTTATATACTTAAGAGGGTGGGTGATATTTGAATGTTATGAATAGATTTTTTTGGACCTTTTCCAAGTACATTTGTTTGTGCATAATTGGTGTCAAAATAAGTTTACTATACATTCATAAAGAATGGCAAGGAAGATTGCAGTGTCTTATTGAAACTTGGCAAAATTGCACAGAAGCTTCAGTGCAGAAAATCAAGGCAATCCAGATATGACAGAGAGAGAGAGAGAGAGAGAGAGGGAGGGAGGGAGGGAGGGAGGGAGAGGGAAAGAAAGAGATAGTGTGAGTATGTAACTAAACAGAGGGAAGGTGAAATATTAAGTTGTATGTGGGGAAACAGACACTGAAATCGTCTGTTATCTAAAGATATACATGTAGTCAAGATTCTACATACTTTTAAAAATTCAAATGAGTGACTGGATTCATACCTAGATTTTCTCACTTCTTTGACTTGCTGATATTATTCCTTGCCCTTCCAAGGCAATAAATGTTGCCTTGATCTACAAGTTATTGTTGTGTGCATGTGAACAGGAGCATGCTCTGTCAAAGAGAATTAACCTTTCCAAACCTATTATTAGACTTATTTATCCTTTCATATATACAATGGTCTGTTAACTATTAAAAAAAGAGAGAAACAATTGGTTTTTTTCCTACTTTTATAAGTTTAACATGGAATTTCTTCTTACTTTTAACTTTATGATTGAGTGAATTGTCCACAGCATGATTTTTTTTTTTTTTTACTACTGGTAGTA
This sequence comes from Kogia breviceps, assembly GCF_026419965.1. NCBI lineage: Eukaryota > Metazoa > Chordata > Mammalia > Artiodactyla > Physeteridae > Kogia > Kogia breviceps. Next base: position 43,014,734 of record NC_081310.1, on the reverse strand, counting down.
TTTATTGGAACTAGCTTAGTTTATTCTTAATTATGCATCCTGTTTTTTAATAGAATGGGTATTGTATTTCAGTATTATTATTTAAGTGGGCCTTTGTTAAATATAAAGCAAGATAACTCCAGTAGGTCCTGTTGACAGTAAGTTTTATGTTGTAGATGTGAACAAGGTATTTTTACTATAAATTGACTTTCCAAACTATATAACTATTTTCAAGCTTAGATTATAATGGTAAGGTTAAGTAAGGCAAATGTACTGCTTTTTAAATTTAAATTCAATCTTAAAATACATGACAAGGTACAGATATAAAAACTACTCGTTCAGAATTACATATGTATATACAATTGCTGATATGCTCGGTTCATGCCCATAATTGTTGTACTCTGTGTTAAAGCTTATGAGAAAACTTATTTAGATTCACACTCTACTTCTCATTACTTTACTCACAAACAAATAAATTTACCTGAAAGTATACATGATGGTTAAGCAGGAGCTGAGAAGAAAGGCACGTATGTTCAGAAATCTTTGGTAAGATCTATAAAAGTATATGTTTTATATGTCACACAAAGTATAACACTTGCTTTAACTGAGTAGCTTATAATGTTATTCAGGAAGCATATTAAGAAGTTCTGCACTCAGCTCTTATGCTTTCCCTTTCTCATTCTTTCTGCCTCTTGATCTCTTGGTTTTAAAATCTTCCTCCTTATTTTGTAGACACTGCTCTCCTGTTCACTACTTCTTCTCTGTCTTTACGTCTCATCACTGGGCCTCTCTCAGTGTCTGTTTTCCCAACCTTCATCCCAAATTCCAGCTGTATATCTACAACCAGTTGGTCAGGTAACTTTGCACCTTTTTCAGTGCACTCTTTGATAGAGCATGCTCTTTTCTTTTTGTTTGTTTTTATTGCTTTTTTTTCCTTTTGTTTTTTTTTCTAACAGCCTAGGGGCCTCTTGTCAAATGTCCCATAGATTTTACCTTTTTGTTTCCACATTAATTTGACATGCTGATTGTTTAAGAAGTGGAGTGATAGTTCTTGTGCTTTTTATTAAGTGTTTGTTGGATATGTGAATGCATTTTTGTTGATTAGCTACCACTACAGATCTAACACTTATAATATGAGCAGCCCACCATTCATTTAGCTGTGGCGTCTACATTTGAGGAGAGCAAATAGTAGCTTTTTAACCACTCAAATAACTTCCTAAATCAGTAATGTCCCATAACCCTTTGGAGCTAAGATATACTAGGCTATTTAATTCCAGAGATTGAGTTAAATTGAGACGTTTGAGGCATTTGGTGCATCCTTTTAGTCAAGTAAATAAATAGTCATGTTTTATGCATAAGGCATCTGACTGTGGTTCTCAGTGTTCTCTCCACGAAAAACAGATAGACTGTCACCTGACATTGCATTTCCCAGGTAATGGGAACCAAACTCACTATACCTGAAGCAAAACCAGACTGAATTTGAATATAAAAATCAAAAAGGGACATGAACAGGTTTTTTGTTTGCTTGCTTGTTTGGGATTTGGGGGTTTGTTTTTTCGTTGTTGTTTTGGTCTTCGTTGTTTTGAGTTTGTGTGTTTTCTGGTCTGAGCCTTCAGAATAAATTCCTTGTATCTTCTGTTATGAAAAAGAATCACCTGTGAAGAATGAATACGTTAAGTACTATCAGTCATGGTTAGCCAAATATTCTGATTACCCCACAGTTTTTCCATTGCTAATTTTCCAAATAATTAATTACAAGTAAAATAAATAAATTCTCTTATTTGCTAAATAAGATCACTTACCAAAGCTTCTATTATCTTAAACTTTTTTCAGAGGAATACTATGAGTGTCCTGTTTTATACAGCTTGTTGATAACGTAATGAGTAATAAAGCTCTCAAAGTGATTTCTGCCTATAGATTTGTTCTCTCACTGTTTTTCATGGTGTGACCATAGGTTTCTGACAAAGCGAGAGCAAAAACTAATGCAACGGCGCCAACATGCGGAGGAGCTACTAGAGTGGAAGAGACGTTTAGATGCAGAGGAAGCAGAAATTCGTCAAATGGAAAAACAAGCTTTGGCTGCCTGGGACAAAGAATTGATTAAACCTAAAACTCCTAAGAAAGAACTGGAGGACCAGAGAGCAGAACAGAAAGGTAATAAAGACTAACTATTCAGACTACATACTAAAAGGCTAATGTAACTGAAAGATTTACTTAATTATTTTAAAAAATGGTGAATGATTAAGGGTGAAGAAGATGATATAACTATGAATGCTACAGATATTGAAAAGATAAGAGAATACTGTGAATACCTTTATGCTAATATACTTGAAAACTTAGAAAAAATGGGTAAATTCCATGAAATGGAAATGGGTTGTTCTAGGACCACGTGGGGTTTAACACATACTAAAAATTGATAATGTGGTGAATTACTTAAACAGATTAAAGGAGAAAAATTACATGATATCTCAATGGATTCAAAAAAATCACTTGGTAAAATCCAAAAAAGCCTTTGTAATAAAACAAATAAATCTCAGATCAAATTAGCAATAGAAGGGGACTTTCTTTACCCAGTATAGGATATCTATTAATGAAAACAAAAAACCAAACCTGCATCAGACTTCATACGTAATAATAAAACATAGAAAGTTTTCCCCAATAATAAAACATAGAAACTTTTCCCTTTGAATTTGGAAATCAGACAAAAAAATGCTTACTTTCACTTACAGAATGAAAAGAAGAAGCAAAACTTTCATTATCTTATTGAGAAGAGCAGATGAGAAGGCTATGCACATAGAAAATCCAGCATTTACATGTCAGTTATTAGAATTAGTGAGTTTAGCAAGGTTGTGGATATAAAATCCATAAACAAAACTCAATTGCATGTCTGTAGATAAACAGAAATTGGTTAGAAAAATCTAATTATTAAAAGAGATGCCATTTATGAATTTAACAATAAGTATTGAAGATCTTTATGGAGAAAAATTTATAATTTTATTAGGAGACATTAGAGAAGACCAAAATAAATAGAACTTTACCATATTCACAGATAGTTTCAGTATCATAAAGATGTTAATTCTCTCTGAACTTATTGGTAGGTTCAAGACAATTTAAATCAGAAACCTGGCAAGATTTCTTTGTAGGGTTTGACAAGCTCATTTTAAAATTTATATGAGGGCTTCCCTGGTGGTACAGTGGTTAAGAATCCGCCTGCCAATGCAGGGAACATGGTTTTGAGCCCTGGTCCGGGAAGATCCCACATGCCTGGAGCAGCTAAGCCCATGAGCCACAACTCCTGAAGCCCGCGCACTGCAACCAAGAGTAGCACCCACTCACTGCAACTAGAGAAAGCCTGTGCGCAGAAACGAAGACTCAACGCAGCCAAAAATAAATAAATAAGTAAATTTATTAAAATAAATATAAATAAAATAAAATTTATATGAAAGAGCAAAGGACCAAAAAGCAGAGACATTCCTAAAGAAGAACCACAAAGTGCAGGAACTTAACACTTCTAAGAGTATAATAATTAAGACAATAAGATATTTGTTATCAGAGATAGACAAATAGATTATGAAACAAATAGCTCAAAAAAGACCTGTGCATATATGGAAAGTTGACTTCTGACACAGGTAACTTAGGAGACTAGCGAAGAAAGGAGGGACTCTCCAATAAATTTTGTGCAAGGTAAAAATAAAGTTGGGTCCCTACGTGACAGTATAAAAAGATCGATCTCAAGGAGGGAGAAAGGTGTAAATGTGAAATTTAAACTATAAAACTTTTAGGGCTTCCCTGGTGGCACAGTGGTTGAGGGTCCGCCTGCCGGTGCAGGAGACACGGGTTCGTGCCCCGGTCCGGGAGGATCCCACGTGCCGTGAAGCGGCTGGGCCCGTGGGCCGTGGCCACTGGGCCTGCACATCCGGAGCCTGTGCTCCGCAACGGGAGAGGCCACAGTAGTGAGGGGCCCGCTTACCGCAAAAAAAAAAAAAAAAAAAAAAAAAAGAATATATAAGCAACTCCTATGAATCAATAATAAAATGACAACCACATTAAAAAAAAACAGGCAAAAGAGCAAATGGTTCACAAATAAGAAACTCCAAACGGTCAGTAAACATATGAAAAGGTGTTCAACTTCAGTAGTAATCAGAGCATAAAAACCATAAAGACATACCATTTCATGCCTATGTTCATTTCCTAGGGCTGCCATAACAAATTACCACAAATTTGGTGGCTTAAAACTTTTTTTTATTCTCTCACTTCTGGAGGCCAGAAGTACAAAATCAAGGTGTCGGCAGGACTGTGTGCTCCCTCTGAAGGGTTCTTCCTGAAGACAGTTCTTTCCTTCCTTCTTCCAGCTTCTGGTGGTATGCTATAGGCATTCCTTGTGTCTACTTAACTAAGTCTCACACAGTCTTCTACGTGTCTGTCCTTCTCCTCTTTTGTCTCACAAGGAAACCTGTCATTGAATTTAGGGCCTACCCAGATAATCCAGGATGATCTCATCATGAGATCCTTAACTTAATTACATCCACAGACCTTTTTTCCAAATAAGATTATATTCACAGGTTTTGGGGTTGAGACATGGACACATCTTTTGGGGAGCCATCATTCACCCCATTTAAAACATCCATCAAACCTGTTGGTATGTAGGTGGAACAGAACTGCTGGTGTAAGTGTTAATTGTTAAACCTAGTTTGAAAAACAGGTTGAAAGGTGAGGCATTAAAAATAATCAATAAAATGATAAAAATAATAAAGCCAGGTACACATGTCCTACAGTTCAGCAATTGTATTGCCAAGTATAAATCCTAGAGCAATGGTTCTTAAAGTATGGTCCATGGTCTCTGAGATTCTTTCAGAAGGTCTGAATAATACTGACATATTGTTTGCCTTTTTCACTGTATCAGCATTACACTGATAGTATAAAAATAATGGTGGGTAAAATTGCTGATGCCTTAATATGAATCAAGGCAGTGGCACCAAATTATATAATAGTCATTGAATTCTTCACCACCCTGTACTCATCATAAAAACATGCCATTCTTACATTTTATGTAATTTTAATTTAAATATTTACATAATTTAAATACTAATTTATTGAATCTCAATTTTGAGTATATATCTTTTTAATATTCTCTGTGACAAATAGGAAATATTCATAAAGCACTTGTGTTTGCCAAAGCATTATGGTTATCCTGAAGAAAAGCACTTACTACAGTTGTTTGGTTTGTAAGCTGAACTAGCAATATTTTCATGTAGTACCATTTTTACTTAAATGACTAACAAAATATGGTTATTCAGACTTGAGTATTTGCAAACAACTTTTCAGAAACGAATGAAGCAACTCTGACTCTTGAAGAAAAACAACTGATAGTGTTTATTGTCGGTAATAAAATTTAAACTTTCAAGTGAAGATTTAAGGCTTTTAGAAATGCTGTTTCCCCTACTGTGAGCTTGACAGCTTTCCAATATTTTAAAGACTTTCCTGGTATGAGTAATGATATCAAAGTCATCTTTTCATATTGTGTGATAAAATATGCCAATATTTGAAAAGATCTTCCTAACTCAGTGAATCAGTATTTTCCAAATGACCCATGATGATTAGAAAATCAAGTATGGATAAAAGATCCGTTTAAAGTGCAAGATAGGGGTGGGAGGGAGACACAAAAGGGAGAAGAGGGCTTCCCTAGTGGCGCAGTGGTTGAGAATCCGCCTGCCGATGCAGGAGACACGGGTTCGTGCCCTGGTCCGGGAAGATCCCACATGCCGCGGAGCAACTAAGCCCGTGAGCCATGGCCACTAGGCCTGCGCGTCCGGAGCCTGTGCTCCGCAACGGGAGAGGCCACAACAGTTGAGAGGCCCGCATACCGCAAAAAAAAAAAAAAAAAAAAAAAAAAGGGAGAAGATATGGGGATATATGTGTGTGTGTGTGTGTGTGTAGCTGATTCACTTTGTTATAAAGCAGAAACTAACATACCATTGTAAAGCAATTATACTCCAATAAAGATGTTAAATAAATAAATTGCAAGACAGGCCAATGGATTTTAATGGAACAGATTATGAAAAGTTCATGGATATGGTTTCAGATACCACATTACAGCTAACATTTAAGAAACTACCAATTGTCCACTTTTGGTGTGGCATTAAAAAAGGATATCCACAATTACCTGTAAATACTGTTAAAATACTCTTCCCTTTTCTAATTATGTATCATTTGTGTGAGGCCAGATTTTCTGCATCTACTTCAGTCAAATCAACATATAGCCACAGATTGCATACAGAAGCAGATATGAGAATCTGTCTTCTGTTAAGCTAGCCATTAAAGTTTTTAATTTAATGTAAAATAGTTTCTCTCCTTTCAACTAAACTTTTTTAAAAAATGTAGCTATTTTGAATTTTAGAAAATGTCATTTATGTTAACACAGAGAAGTTTTTTATTGTTATTTTAAATAAATAAATATTTTTATTTTTTTCCATTTTAATTTCTATTATGGTAAATATTGATAGATATAACTGTGTCTCTAACCACATAAACTAAAGCTTTTGGGGGTCTTCAGTACTTTTTCAGAGTGTAAAGTGTTCCTGAGGCCAAAATGTTTGAGAACTGCTGTCTTACAGCAATGTTTTTCGAGTTGTAGGTTGTCCCATTTGCGATGTATGAAATCCATTTAGTGGATTGTAGTCAGCATTGTTTAAAGTTGAAATAAAATAGAAAATATCATTATGTCACACATAGGTTAAATGTATTATGATTAAGGTAAAAAATCTGAAAGCCACTGCTGTAGAGAACTTTTACATAGATAGATAATAGATTGATATAAATATATCTATCTGACTTATATATATATAAGTATATATATAGAGAAAGAGATATACATATAGATATCTATACATATTTATCTATACTAGGAGATATATATGACATTGTTCATAGCAGCAGTATTTGAAGTAGCAGGGGAAAAAAGGAAACCACCCACATCAGTAGGGGAATGGATAAATAAATTGTGGTATATTTACATATTATATCATGCTCAGTAAAGAAGAAAAAATTACAGCTAAACAAATCAACATACAACAATCTTAAATCACAGAGGACTACAAGCAGTTTGATTTCTTTTATAGAAAATTCAAAGCAAACAAAACTAAGTGATATATTATTTAGCTATACGTACCAAGTGGTGCATAAAGAAAACCAATGATGCAGTAAATATAGTTCATCTGTAGTGTTCCTTTTTTCTTATTTATTCAGCAGAGGCTTACTTCTGTGTCAACTTCCACATCCTCATTCTGTAGCGTCAAATTCTGCTGCAGACTTCTCCATCTTGAAAGGAAATTTAACAGGACCGAGAAAAGAGATTCAATGTCTCAGGTTTCATCATGGGCTGTAATAGACGTAGAAAACATTTCTGACTAAGCCTGGAAGGCAAATTAAGACTAGTTGTTGTTCAAGCCTCCATTTGTCAGGAACTGTTAGCCTGTGTAATCACAGAAAGTGTTACTGGGTAAATGTGATAAAACTAAGGCAATTTTAATCTCATCAAATATAGCTTAGGAATAGTGTATTTAATGAGCTAAAATGACATAAATAAAAGAAAAATTAAGAAAAAGAAGAAAATACATTGTAATGAAATGACAGTGTACCCCTCAGGGCACATTGTTGCAATAGCTGAAGCTAAGATCAAGCAGAAAAGTAACTTACTAAAGGCTATGTATTTTATGGTTCATAAAATTTTTGAGATGATGGGAGAGCCAGATCCACACTGAGCTTCTAGGAGCAGTGCTAAAACCACACCACAGAACTGGCCTGCTCTAGCAGCTACTCAGCAGAGCCCTGAAGAAAACTGCTGTTTTGGTGTTCCCTCTTTGCCTGGCAAAGAATAAATCTATCCTTTCTTTTCCTCAAAAAAAAAAAAAAAAAGAAAACTTCGATTTTGTATCATTTCCCCACTCATGCCACTTCTGCACCAGGGACTCAATTTTGCAACCACTGAGAAATCCACTGTCACTACCAAAAGCCACCTAAATTAGAGTCCACACGGAGCCACCTTCTTCAGGTTACTCAATTTTAAAATGAAGTCCTCTACAGGGACATCAGATTGGAGACACCAGATTTCAATGCCTAAGTTCCAGTGTCCAGCAAGGAAGGCTAGAAATTTCATTTTCTGGGTTCTGTCTTGGGTCACAAGGAACTCACGTGGCAGGAAATTTATCAAATATCAGTGAGGGATTAAAAATAAGCTTGGGCTCCAAGAAATATGACAAGTCCATTGTTAAGGAGTTTATTTAAGCCATATACCTTTCTTTCATAAAGCATTATAAAATATTGTTCAGGAAAGAACTCCGAGACTTTTTTCCAAAGCCTGATTTTTTTAAATGGCTACCAAACACTTGAAATTTGTCTAGTAGAACTAAGAAACTGAATTTATTTAATTTTAATATTTAAGTAGCAACATGAGGCTGATGGCTACCATATTCGACAGCACTTAAAGTTTTGGTGTTCCTTCCATTTTGTTTGATGTCATATTATATAGGGTATATTTTAAAAGAAATGCTGAAAATTGACTGCTATATTCCATATTTTTTAAAAAGAGTACAAATGTTGCTAGACTCCTACTGACATGTAACTCTGTCTTCAGAAGTCAGGGATACAGTGAAATATTACCTCACATCTCTTAGGATGGCTATTATCAAAAAAGACAGAAGAAAAAAATGTTGAGGATTTGGAGACATTGGAACCCTTGTGCAGTGCTGGTGGGAATGTAAAATAGTTGTAACTGCTATGGAAATGGTAAAGCAGTGCCTCAGAAAATTAAGAATAGAATTACTATATGATTTAGAATTTCCACTTCTGGGTATATACCAAAAAGAATTGAAAACAAGTTCTCAAAGAGATATTTGTACACCCATGTTTATAGCAATATTATTCACAATAGCCTAAAGATGAAAACCCGTTTCTAGGAACAGATGAATGGATAAACAAAACATGGTATATACATACAGTAGAATATTATTTAGCCTTAAAAAGGAAGGAAAATGTACTAACATGGATGAACCTTGAAGACATGTTAAGTGAAGTAAGCCAGTCATAAAAGGGCAAATATTGTGATTCCACTTATATGAGGTACCTGAGTACAAATTCATGGAGACAGAAAGTAGAATGGTTGATGCTGGGGTTAAGGAGAGAAGAGAATGGGGAGTTATTATTTAATGAGTACAGAGTTTCAGTTTGGGAAGGTGAAAAAGTTCTGGAGATGGACGAAAGTGATGGTCACACAACAGTGTAAATGTACTTGATGCCACTGAACTGTATACTTAAAAGTGATCTAGGGACTTCCCTGGGGACACAGTGGTTAAGAATCCACCTGCCAATGCAGGGGACGAGTTCGATCCCTGGTCCTGGAAGTTCCCACATGCCGTGGGGCAACTAAGCCCGTGCACCACAACTACTGAGCCTGTGCTCCAGAGCCCGTGCACCGCAACTACTGAAGCCTGCGCGCATGCTAGGGCCTGCGTGCCACAACTACTGAGCCCACGTGCTGTAACTACTGAAGCCTGTGTATCTAGAGCCCATGCTCTGCAACAAGAGAAACGACCTCAGTGAGTAGCCCATGTGCCGCAACTAGAGAAAGCCCGTGCACAGCAATGAAGATTCAACACAGCCCCCTGCAAAAAAAAAAAAAAAAAGGGGGATCCAGATGGTCAATTTTATGTATATGTATTTTACCATAATTTTTTTTTTTTTTTTTTTTTTGGCTGTGTGGCTTGTGGGGATCTTCGTTCCCCAACCAGGGATTGAACCTGGGCCTACAGCAGTGAAAGCACCAAGTCCTAACCATTGGACCAGCAGGGAAATCCCTTTTTTTTTTTTAACCACAATTTTAAAAGAATAATTTTTTTTTAAGTCAGGAAGTATAGGAAGAGGTCTGGAAAGACACACACCAATCATACCTGACTGCCAGTGGTTTACTTTGAGGTGTGGAAATTGGGCAGCTGAAAGTGGTTGGAGAGGATCATGTGAAATAATCACTTTACGTTCCTCTATACTATTTGAAGTTTCGTTTTGTTGTTTTTTTTCAACTACATTCATGTACTACTTTTATAATTTCAAAAATAAGGGCAAGGGGGCTTCCCTGGTAGTGCAGTGGTTGAGAGTCCGCCTGCCGATGCAGGAGACATGGGTTCATGCCCTGGTCTGGGAAGATCCCACATGCCGCGGAGCGGCTAGGCCCGTGAGCCATGGCCGCTGAGCCTGCGCGTCCGGAGCCTGTGCTCTGCAACAGGAGAGGCCACAACAGTGAGAGGCCCGCGTAAAAACAAAACAAAACAGGGCTTCCCTGGTGGCGCAGTGGTTGAGAGTCCGCCTGACGATGCAGGGGACGTGGGTTCGTGCCCCAGTCCGGGAAGATCCCACATGCCGCAGAGCGGCTAGGCCTGTAAGCCGTGGCCGCTGAGCCTGCGCGTCCAGTGCCTGTTGCTCCGCAGAGGGAGAGGCCACAACAGTGAGACGCCTGCATAATGCAAAAAAAAAAAAAAAAACGAAACAAAAATAAGGGCAAGGGCCATAAATGAAGATTTCCAAAATGAATTTTTCCGCAAAGACATCAGATTGGAGAAGCTTCTTCAGTGGTTCTCTCTCAGGAGGTGGTGGTACATTTTCTTCTTTATACAACTTTTATACTGTCTGAACTTTTTATTTTATTTTATTTTATTTTTATTTTTTTTATTGGTATGCGGGCCTCTCACTGTTGTGGCCTCTCCCGTTGCGGAGCACAGGCTCCGGACGCGCAGGCCTAGCGGCCATGGCTCACGGGCTTAGTTGCTCCGCGGCATGTGGGATCTTCCCGGACCAGGGCACGAACCGGTGTCTCCTGCATCGGCAGGCGGACTCTCAACCACTGCGCCACCAGGGAAGCCCCTGTCTGAACTTTTTAAATCAGTATATGTTACTTATTGAATAAAAATAAAATATGTTAAGGGGTATAAAGCAGGAATGTAGAGGATTCTTCTCTTCCCTACTACCTAAAATCATTTTTTAAGCCATTTAAAATTTTACCCACATTCTATCCTGGAGTAGATGAATATCCTTGAGGATTTTAAAAATTCCTTCCTTATTTATTCAACCATTCTGATTATACTGCTCATTCACAATGTAAAAATATATCTTTTTTGTAATAGATCTTTATTGGAGTATAATTGCTTCGCAATACTGTGTGTGTTTCTCTTGCACAACAAAGCAAATCAGCCATATGCATACACATGTCCCCTCCCTCTTGAGCCTCCCTCCCCCCCTCCCTATCCTACCTCCTAGGTCATCACAAAGCACCAAGCCGATCTCCCTGTGCTATGCAGCTGCTTCCCAACAGCCAACTGTTTTACATTCGGTAGTGTATATATGTCAATGCTACTCTCACTTTGCCCCAGTTTCACCCTCCCACCCAATGTCCTCAAGTTCATTTTCGACCTCTGCCTCTTTATTCCTGCCCTGCAACTAGGTTCATTAGTACCTTGTTTTGTTTTGTTTTTAGATTCCATATATATGCGTTAGCATACGATATTTGTTTTTCTCTTTCTGACTTACTTCATTCTGTATGACAGACTCTAGGTCCATCCACCTCACTACAAATAACTCAATTTCATTTCTTTTTATGGCTGAGTAATATTCCATTGTATATATGTGCCACATCTTCTTTATCCATTTATCTGTCAATGGACCTTTAGGTTGGTTCCATGTCCTGGCTATTGTAAATAGTGCTGCAGTGAACATTGTGGTACATGTCTCTTTTTGAATTATGGTTTTCTTAGGGTATATGCCCAGTGGTAGGATTGCTGGGTCGTATGGTAATTCTATTTTTAGTTTTTTAAGGAACCTCCATACTGTTTTCCATAGTGGTTGTATCAATTTACATTCCCACCAACAGTGCAGGAGGGTTCCCTTTTCACCACACCCTTTCCAACATTTATTGTTTCTAGATTTTTTGATAATGGCCATTCTGACCGGTGTGAGGTGATACCTCATTGTAGTTTTGATTTGCATTTCTCTAATAATTAGTGATGTTGAGCATCTTTTCATGTGCCTCTTGGCCATCTGTATGTCTTCCTTGGTGAAATGTCTATGTAGGTCTTCTGCCCTTTTTTTTTTTTTTTTAAGAAATGAATGTTTCATTAATTTTCAGACTTCTTTTTTTTAAAATAAATTTATTTATTTATTCATTTTAGCTGTGTTGGGTCTTCGTTTCTGTTCAAGGGCTTTCTCTAGTTGCGGCAAGCGGGGGCCACTCTGCATCACAGTGCACGGGCTTCTCACTATCACGGCCTCTCTTGTTGCGGAGCACAGGCTCCAGATGCGCAGGCTCAGTAATTGTGGCTCATGGGCCCAGTTGCTCCGTGGCATGTGAGATCTTCCCAGACCAGGGCTCAAACCCGTGTCCCCTGCGTTGACATGCAGATTCTCAACCACTGCACCACCAGGGAAGCCCCTTCTGCCCATTTTTTAACTGGATTGTTGTTTTTTTGTTATTGAGCTCCATGAGCTGTTTGTATATTTTGGAGATTAATCCTTTGTCTGTTGTTTCATTTGCAAATATTTTCTCCCATTCTGAGGGTTGTCTTTTTGTCTTGTTTATGGTTTCCTTTGCTGTGCAAAAGCTTTTAAGTTTAATTAAGTGTCATTTGTTTATTTTTGTTTTTATTTCTGTTACTCTAGGAGGTGGGTCAAAAAAGATCTTGCTGTGGTTTATGTCAAAGAGTGTTTTTCCTATGTTTTTCGTTAAGAGTTTTATAGTATCTTATATTACATTTAAGTCTTTAATCCTTTTGGAGTTTATTTTTGTGCATAGTGTTAGGTAGTGTTTTCATTTCATTCTTTTACCTGTAGCTGTCCAGTTCTCCCAGCACCACTTATTGAGGAGGCTGTCTTTTCTCCATTGTATGTTCTTGCCTCCTTTGTCATAAACTAGGTGCCCATATGTGCGTAGGTTTATCTCTGGGCATTCTATCCTGTACCATTGATTATTTCTGTTTTTGTGCCAGTACCATACTGCCTTGATTACTGTAGCTTTGTGGTATAGTTTGAAGTCAGGGAGCCTTATGCCTCCAACTCCATTTTTCTTTCTCAGGATTGCTTTGGCTATTCAGAGTCTTTTGTGTTTCCATGTGAATTGTAAAAATTTTTGTTCTAATTCTGTGAAGAATGCCATTGGTAGTTTGATAGGGATTGCACTGAATCTGTAGATTGCTTTGGGTAGTGTAGTCATTGTCACATTATTGATTCTTCCAATACAAGAACATCGTATATTTCTCCATCTTTTTATGTCATCTTTGATTTCTTTCATCAGTGTTTTATAGTTTTCTGAGTACAAGTCTTTTGCCTCCTTATGCAGGTTTATTCCTAGGTATTTTATTCTTTTTGTTGCAGTGGTAAATGGGAGTGTTTCCTTAATTTCTCTTTCTGATTTTTCATTGTTGGTGATAAGAATGCCAGATATTTCCATGCATTAATTTTGTGTCGTACAGCCTTACCAAATTCACTGATTAGTTCTAGAAGTTTTCTGGTGGCATCTTTAGGATTTTCTACGTATAGTCTCATGTCATCATCAAACAGTGACAGTTTTATTTTACTTCTTTTCCAATTTGTATTCCTTTTATTTCTTTTTCTTCTCTGATTGCTGTGGGTAGGACTTCCAAAACTATGTTGAATAAGAGTGGCAAGAGTGGTCATCCTTGTCTTGTTCCTGATCTTAGTGGAAATGCTTTCAGTTTTTCACCATTGAGTATGATGTTTGCTGTGGGTTTGTCATATATGGCCTTTATTATATTGAGGCAGGTTCCTTCTATGCCCATTTTCTGGAGAGGTTTTATCATAAATGAGTGTTGAATTTTGTCACAAGCTTTTTCTGCATCTATTGAGATGATCATATAGTTTTTATTCCTGGGCTTCCCTGGTGGTGCAGTGGTTGAGAGTCCGCCTGCCGACGCAGGGGACACGGGTTTGTGCCCCGGTCTGGGAAGATCCCACATGCCGTGGAGCGGCTGGGCCCGTGAGCCATGGCCGCTGAGCCTGCGCATACGGAGCCTGTGCTTCGCAACGGGAGAGGCCACAGCAGTGAGAGGCCCACGTACCGCAAAAAAAAAAAAAAAAAAAGAAAGAAAGAAAAGTTTTTATTCCTTAATTTGGTAATGTGGTGTATCACACTGATTGATTTGTGTATATTGAAGAATCCTTGCATCCCTGGGATAAATCCCACTTGATCATGGTGTATGATCCTTTTAATGTGCTGTTGGATTCTGTTTGCTAGTATTTTGTTCAGGATTTTTGCATCTGTGTTCATCAGTGATATTGGTCTATAATTTTCTTTTCTTGTGATATCTTTTTCTGGTTTGGTATCCAGGTGATTGTGGCTTCGTAGAATGAATTTGGAAGTGTTTCTCCCTCTGCAGATTTTTGGAAGAGTTTGAGAAGGATCGGTGTTAGCTGTTCTCTAAATGTTTGATAAAATTCGCCTGTGAAGCCATCTGGTCCTGGACTTTTGTTTGCTGGAAGATTTTTAATTATGGTTTCAATTTCATTACTTGTGATAGGTCTGTTTATATTTTCTAATTCTTCCTGGTTCAGTCTAGGAAAATTGTACCTTTCCAAGAATTTGTCCATTTCTTCATGGTTTTCCATTTCATTGGCATATAGTTGTTTGGGGTAGTCTCTTATAATCCTTTGTATTTCTGCAATGTCAGTTGTGATTTCTCCTTTTTCATTTCTAATTTTATTGATTTACATCCTCTCCCTTTTTTTTCTTGATAAGGCTGGCTAAGGGTTTATCAATTTTGTTTATCTTCTCAGAGAACCAACTTTTAGTTTTATTGATCTTTGCTCTTGTTTTCTTCATTTGTGTTTCATTTAGTTCTGCTCTGATCTTTATGATTTCTTTCCTTTTACTGACTTTGGGTTTTCTTTGTTTTTCTTTCTCTAGTTGTTTTAAGTGTAGGGTTAGATTGTTTATTTGAGATTATTGTTTATTGAGGTGAGATTTGTATTGCTATAAACTTCCCTCTTAGATCTGCTTTTGCTGTGTCCCATAGGTTTTGGGTCATCATGTTTTCATTGTCATTTGTTTATATGTATTTTTAAATTTCTTCTTTGATTTCTTCAATGATCTCTTGGTTATTTAGTCGCACACTGTTTAGCCTCCATGTATTTGTGTTTTTTACAGTATTTTTCCTGTAATTGATTTCCAGTCTCATAGCATTGTGGTCAGAAAAGATGCTTGATACAATTTCAGTTTTCTTAAATTTTCTGAGGCTTGATTTGTGACCCAAGATGTGATCTATCCTGGAGAATGTTCCGTGTGCACTTGAGAAGAAAGTGTATTCTGCCACTTTGGGGTGGAATGTTCTTAAGTATCAGTTAGATCTATCTGGTCTGTGTGTCATTTAAAGCATGTGTTTCCTTATCTATTTTCTATTTGGATGATCTCTCCATTGCTGTAAGCAGGGTGTTAAAGTTCCCTACTATTATTGTGTTACTGTCAATTTCTCCTTTCATGGTTGTTAGCATTTGCCTTATTTATTGAGATGCTCCTATGTTGGGTGCATAAACATTTATAATTATTATATCTTCTTCTTGGATTGATCCTTTGATCATCACGTAGTGTCTCTCCTTATCTCTTGTAGCAGTCTTTATTTTAAAGTCTATTTTATCTGATACAAGTATTGCTACTCCAGCTTTCTTTTGATTTCCATTTGCATGGAATATCTTTTTCCATCCCTTCATTTTCAGTCTGTATGTGTCCCTAGGTCTGAAGTGGGTCTCTTGTAGACAGCATATATATGGCTCTTATTGTTTTGTATCCATTCAGCCAGTCTGTGTCTTTTGGTGGGAGCATTTAATCCATTTACATTCAAGGTTATTATCGATATGTATGTTCCTATTACCATTTTCTTAATTGTTTTGGGTTTGCTTTTGTGGGTCTTTTTCTTGTGTTTCCCACTTAGAGAGGTTTCTTTAGCATTTGTTGTAAAGCTGGTTTGGTGGTGCTGAATTTTCTTAGCTTTTGCTTGTCTGAAAAGCTTTTGACTTCTCCATCAAATCTGAATGAGATCCTTGCTGGGTAGGATAATCTTGGTTGTATGTTTTTCTCTTTCATCATTTTAAGTATATCGTGCCACTCCCTTCTGGCCTGCAGAGTTTCTGCTGAAAAATTAGCTGATAACCTTATGGGGATTCCTTTGAATGTTATTTTTTGTTTTTCCCTCACTGCTTTTTTTTTTTTTTTTTCGTGGTATGCGGGCCTCTCACTGTTGTGGCCTCTCCCACTGTGGAGCACAGGCTCCAGATGCACAGGCCCAGCAGCCATGGTTCACGGGCCTATCCGCTCCGCGGCATGTGGGATCCTCTCAGACCAGGGCATGAACCCGTGTCCCCTGCATCGGCAGGTAGACTCACAACCACTTTGCCACCAGGAAAGCCCTCCCTCTCTGCTTTTAATATTTTTTCTTTGAATTTAATTTTTGTTAGTTTGATTAATATGTGTCTTGGTGTGTTTTTCCTAGGGTTTATTCTGTATGGTACTCTCTGTGCTTCCTGGACTTGAGTGACTATTTCCCGTGTTAAGGAAGTTTTCAACTATAATCTCTTCAAATATTTTCTCAGACCCTTTCTTTTATCTTCTTCTTCTGGGAACCCTATAATTCGAATGTTGGTGCATTTAGTGTTGTCCCAGAAGTCTCTGAGATTGTCTTCAATTCTTTTCATTCTCTTTTCTTTATTCTGCTCCCTGGCAGTTATTTCCACCATTTTGTCTTCCAGCTCTCTTATTCGTTCTTCTGCCTCAGTTATTCTGTTATTGATTCCTTCTAGTGTGTTTTTCATTTCAGTTATTGTGTTGTTCATCTCTGTTTGTTCTTTAGTTCTCCTAGATCTTTATTAAACATTTCTTGTATTTTCTCAATCCGTGCCTCCATTCTGTTTCTGAGATTCTGGATCATCTTTACTGTCGTTACTCTAAATTCTTTTTCAGGTAGATTGCCTATTTCCTCTTCATTTACTTGGTTTTGTAGATTTTTACCTTGCTCCTTCATCTGTGACATATTTTCTTCCTGTCTCCATTTTTATTTTTTTTAAATGAGTGCGACTGTGTTCCTGTCTTAATGGTTGTTTGGCCTGAGGCTTCCAACACTGGAGTTTGTAGGCTGTTGGGTAGAGCTGGGTCTTGATGCTGAGATGAGGAACTCTGTGAGACCTCACTCCGATGAATATTCCCTAGGGTCTGAGGTTCTCTGTTAGTTCAATGGTTTGGACTCAGATCTCCCACTGCACGAGCTTAGGCCTGACCCTGGGCTTGTGAACCAAGATCCCACAAGCCACCTGGGGCGGCAAAAAAAAAAAAAAGAACAGTAACAAAGTAAAAAATAAAGTTAGACTAGGAAACAGATATGTTAGGAAGAATATAAAAATAAAAATATAGATGAATCAACACCTGGAAGGTATATCAGTACCACAATAGTAAAAAAGAGGAGGGAAAAGAAAAAAGGGCAGTGGGGGGAGGAAGGCCTTGGCTGTGGAGGGTGGGGCCTAAGCAAAGATGAGGTTTGGGTGATGGGTGGGGCCAATGCTTAGGACCCACAGGGCTGGAAAAGGCCCTGGGGGCTGTGGCAGTTGGGGCTTAGGCTCAAGGAACAGAAGGGACCCAGACGTGTCCCTCACCCCTGGTCTCAGAGGGCAGGGGACCTCACTGGGAGTGCAACAGGCTTCCAGGGCTAAGTGCATGGGGCACACTCCATCCTGTCCTCTCCTGCTTCTCCAGTCTGGGAGGCCCCCTCCCCGCTGACATTCATGATCTCCCTGCCTTCCCTCCTATGCCCCCAAGGACCTACGTGGCCTGGAGGGGGACTTTGGAGGACAGGGGACCAGCCTGGGAACTCAACAGGCTCCCTTTGCCCAAGTGGGCGGGGCAATTGCCCTCCAAAAATATATCTTTTAAAATTTTTAACTGAAATGCTTTTAGATGTTAGGTCATCCTTGTTTATTGAAGTAAAACATTCTTTGGGATATAGGTATTTCTTTTGCTAAGTAAACTTATTTTATGGATTTCAGGCACAAAGTCTTCAGTGATATTTTTGGAATTGAGTATATCAAATGTTATCAGTATTGACCCAAAGTGTGATATAACCTAATCTTTGTGGGACATTATATCTATAGTGATAAAGAAGGAAAGCAGTGTCCATTCTTAAGGTTAGACAAGTATAATGTGAAGAATTTTATGTTAAGTGTCAAAAGTATTTGTTTTCTTAGAGGAGAGGCCACAATGGATAGGAAATTCCAGAGGCAAGGCAGTGCTAACAAATTCTGAAAGTGCTGAGTAAAATTCATAATATATCTCCATCAGTGCATGCAGTTCATTCATTTTTATTGCTGTGTAGCATTTCAGTTTCTAAATATACCACAATTTACTTATTTTACTTAGTTTTTGACTATTATAACAATACTACTAGTAACCATGTACATGTTTCCTGCTGCATGTATACAAGATTTATCTAGGATTTATACCTAGCAGTGGAATCGCTAGATCATAGAGTGTTTTCATCCTTGCCAAATACTCCCAAATTTCTTTCCAAAGTGGTTGGATTGATTCCATTTCTAAATGAATATATGAGTTGTAATTGCTGTGCATCTTTACATTCAGGTTGTCAGTCATTATCATTGCTGATTATATGTTACAGATATCTTCTCTCAGTTTGCATCAGCCAAAATTCTTAGACTAATGTATATTATAGTAAATGTGATTCACTAAGTGGTGGGATTAAAAATTATATCTAAATGCAACTAGTGAAATTATGCTAAAAACAAATGTGACGTTTAACAGATGAACATGTCCCTTGACCAAGATTGTGTACTTTTTCTTGTTTTCACCCTCTCTTCTAGAAATAGTGAGTGAAACAGAATCTCCAGTACCTTCCTACTCTCATCTACACAGTGAAAGCTCTATTCCAGAAGAATTGGGCAGCCCTGCTGTTGAATATATACCATCTGAATCTATAGTTCAGGAGCAGCCTGGGAGTCCAGATCACAGTATACTTACTGAGGAAATGGTTTTTTCACAAGAACTGGAATCTTCTACCTCGCCTAGTAAACATGTAAGTTAATATATATTTATATCTTAAAGCTTCTTTAGAAAAACCCTGTCTGAAAGGTATATTATTAACAGTTATATTCTTGCTGTTAAGGACAGCATTGACTATCACCCATACCTGTAACATATAGTATATGACATTTGAGTAGAAATAAAGCTTTTCCTTGACTCCTAAAGATTTATAAATATACGAATTTTAGATTTAGGGGCAGTTATAAAATTATATGCTGTGAAGTTTTTAATATTTAGGGGGTAGGAACTTCTAAAGTTTTTAATAAAGGTAATATGTGAGACAATACAAGTTCTTATTAAAGTCTGTTTTGTCATATAATAGAAACAATAAGACCTTAAACCACACCAGTGTGCCTTTTCTATAATTTAATTAATGACTGCTCTATAACTTTTAATCAGAATAAAAGTAGTGGTTTCATCTCTTTAAGGCAGATCTGAAATGGATATATATTCTAAATTAAAATAATGTTCACTTTAGAATAAAAAGGTTTTCCACATTGTCCTCAATTCTGTACTTCAATAAAAAAAACTATCTGGTAAAAACTTAAGAAAGAAACTTAACTGCTTGCCTTTTAAAACTTGATTTTATAAAGTGTACGAGGGGATTAGCATAACAGTATTTTTTGATGGGAATTTGTGTTTCTTTTTTAGTTTTCACTTTTCTCTTTACTTTTTATTTTTTATGCCTTTTTTTTAAACATCTTTATTGGAGTATAATTGCTTTACAGTGTTGTGTTAGTATCTGCTGTATAACAAAGTGAATCAGCTATATGTATACATAGATCCCCATATCCCCTCCTGCTTGCATCTCCCTCCCACCCTCCCTATCCCACCCCTCTAGGTGGTCACAAAGCACCGAGCTGATCTCCCTGTGCTATGTGGCTGCTTCCCACTAGCTATCTATTTTACGTGTGGAAGTGTATATATGTCAATGCTACTCTCTCACTTTGACCCAGCTTATGCTTCCCCCTCCCCATGTCCTCAAGTCCATTCTCTGTGTCTGCGTCTTTATTCCTGTCCTGCCCCTGGGTTCATCAGAACCATTTTTTTTAGATTCCATATATCTGTGTTAGCATACGGTATTTGTTTTTCTCTTTCTGACTTACTTCACTCTGTATGACAGACTCTAGGTCCATCCACCTCAATACAAATAGTTCAATTTCATTTCTTTTTATAGCATAACAATATTAAATATTATAAGTGAACACAAACATTGTTAAAGCCTCTTTGTGTTTAAAAAAAAGAATCCACCTAAATTCAGTGTGTCTTAAAGTCACTTCTGTAATAAAAAGTAATATTTATTGAGTGTTTACTTACCAAGTGCGTGGTAGTGTGCTGAATGCCTTATGTAGATTATCCTCACAACAATTCTTTAAATTTTAAGCCCCACTCTGAAGCTTAGCAGGCTAGGAAACTTGCCCATAGTCACAGGGATAGGAAGTGGTGATAGCTAGGAATCAAATCAGACATTCTCACTTCCACTTGATATCAAGGTAGAAATTACACCCTTTGTAATAAATAATCTCATTTGGGCAGTCTTCTTATGCTCTTTATCTTCCCTCCCCACTTCTATTTCTTCTTCTTTCCTTCCATAAAAGTAGTACATTAGTATATTTAAATTTTTTTTCAGTTTTATTGACATACAATTGACACACAGCACTGTGTGAGTTAAAGGTGTACAGCATAATAACTTGACATACATATATTGTGAAATGATTACCACAGTAAGTTTAGTTAATATCCATCACCTCATATAGTTACAAAAAAATTTTTTTCCTTGTGATGAGAACTTTTAGGATCTACTCTTTTAGCACCTTTCAAATATACCATATAGCAGTGTTAACTATAGTCAGCATGTTGTACATTACATCCCCAGTACCTATATGTCTTATAACTGGAAGCTTATACTTTTCGACCCGCTTCACCCAGTTCCCCCACCTCTCCACCCCCATCTCTGGTGACCACAAGTCTGATCTCTTTTTTTATGAGTTTGGGTTTTTTTAGATTCCACATATAAGTGAGATCATATAGTATTTGTCTTTCTCTCTCTGACTTATTTCACTTAGTACAGTGCCCTCAAGATCCATCCATGTTGTCTCAAATGATAGGATTTCTGGTTTGTTTGGTTGGGTTTTTTTTGTTTTTTTTTTTTAAAGCTGGTGCTAGGCTTCCCTGGTGGTAGAGTGGTTGAGAGTCCGCCTGCTGATGCAGGGGACACGGGTTCGTGCCCCAGTCCGGGAAGATCCCACATGCCGCGGAGCAGCTGGGCCCGTGAGCCATGGCCGCTGAGCCTGCGCGTCCGGAGCTGGTGCTCCGCAACGGGAGAGGCCACAACAGTGAGAGGCCCACGTACCGAAAAAAAAAAAAAAAAGCTGGTGCTGTTTGTTTTAAATTTATTTATTTATTTTTGTCTGTGTTGGGTCTTTGTTGCTGCACGTGGGCTTTCTCTAGTTGCAGCAAGCAGGGCCTCCTCTTCATTGTGGTGTGTGGGCTTCCCATTGCAGTGGCTTCTCTTGTTGCGGAGCACGGGCTCTAGGCATGAGGGCTTCAGTAGTTGTGGTTCGCGGGCTCTAGAGTGCAGGCTCAGGAATTGTGGCGCCAGGGCTTAGTTGTTCCATGGCATGTAGGATCTTCCTGGTCTAGGGCTCGAACCCGTGTCTCCTGCATTGGCAGGCACATTCTTAACCACTGCACCACCAAGGAAACCCTGTTTGGTTTTTTTAATGGCTGAATAGTATTTGTGTGTGTGCATGTGTGTGTATGTATGTCATATTTTCTTTATCCATTCATCTGTTGATGAAGACCTACCATATGATCCAGCAAATTCAGTTCTGGATATATATCTGAAGGAAGTGAAATTATTATGTCGAAGAGATATCTGCACCCCCATATTTAGTATTTTTAAAGTTAGAACAAATAAGGGGGTAGGGCTTCCCTGGTGGCGCAGTGGTTGAGAATCGGCCTGCCGATGCAGGAGACACGGGTTCGTGCCCTGGTCCGGGAGGATCCCACATGCCGCGGAGCAACTAAGCCCGTGAGCCATGGCCGCTGAGCCTGCGCGTCCGGAGCCTGTGCTCCGCAACGGGAGAGGCCACAACAGTGAGAGGCCCGCATACCGCAAAAAAAAAAAAAGGGGGGGTAAATATCACTGATTCAGTAGCCACTCATAGTTTATAATAAACATTTTTTAAAAGCATGCTTTTTTTATAACTTTTTTCTGTACCTTTAAAAAAGTCAAGATCTTATCCTTTACAAACTTTGTCACTTTTTATTTCATAAAGTTATTTAAAACTTTGTAAATATTATCTTCAACTGGTTCATATCTTGAATTTTAAATAGAATTTTACAACTGTATCACAAAACAGTTCCCATTTGATTTTCTGTTTGAACAGTCACCTCCTAAAAGCTGCACATCTGCGTCAAAGCAGGAGTCTAGCAAAGGAAGTCATAGAACTGGAGGACAGTGTCGTCTACCTGTCAAGTCCCATCAACACTGTTATAGTTGGTCAGATGAGTCATTATCTATGACACAGTCAGGTAAGACTAACAAGGCGGAGTTAGTTTTCTTTGCACTATATTTGAATTTCTCTTTAATAAGCTTTGTCTAACTATATGGCTGGTAAAATGTTATTCTTTGTTTCATTTGTAAAGACTTTTCTTGCCAAGACTAAATCGCATAATTCTTTACTTTTCATTGATAATTATATCCCTAATTACACCACCCATGATAAATTGTTATATTCTTGGATGTTAATAGTCATTTATTCATCACACATTTTTTGAATTTTTGGTGTGTGTCAGGCACTGCTTATATGTTCCCATGGTGCTCTGCTCTTCAACTTGTTATACCAGGCAACACATAAATTGTAATCAAACTTTACCCAGCAGGTTTCCCCTACTAGAATATAGACTTCTGCAAAGGAGAGTCCTATGTTTTAACAGTTGCAGCACCAAGCCCTAGCAGGTACTTTGCATTGCACATAGTAGGTATTTATTAAATGTTTCTTGAATGACTTAATGATGACAGTGAGGAGAAATAGGAGGTGGTAGAGCAGGATAGCATAAGACTCAAGGGAGGAAGAGTAGAGAAGAGACTGCACATGGCAGTGGAGAGCATTATCTATTTTCCCATAACCTCTATCATACTGTAAATCTCTGTGGCATATAGATTACAGAAGAATAAACAGCCTTTACTCTAGAAGACTTGATTCAAGGAGTTGATCGTGGGAGGCATATCTAGACAGACAATACTTGGTTTATGTAAGATTCTGAAGAAGATTAATACCATATTGAGTGTATGTCTTTTGAGTTCATTTTCAGTTTTCTTTTGAGAGTAGACATTTAGTAAAGGAAAAGTGAAAAATACTATTCATTTTTTGATCTTTGATTCTATTCTGTACCCCCTTTGTTTTCCATGTTTTAAACAGTAATAAATCATGGGTTTTTTTCCCCATGCCCATATTTATAGATCTCCTTTATTCTTTGAATAACTGCATAATATTTCAAAGGGTAGGTATACCATAATTTATTTAACCATTTCCCTAGTGATAGTCGTGTAGGTTTTCTCAAGTTTTTCAATATTTCAAATAATGCTGTAATGAACATCTTAATTTATATAGATCCCTGTTGAATATTTCAGTAGGAATAAATTCTTAGAAATGGAATTACTGGATCAAGCCAGTAATTAAAGTTGAAGAATGTTGTCTGTCATATTTAAATTGTTTTTTTTAAGATTTATTTATTGTTTATTGTATTTATTTTTGGCTGTGTCAGGTCTTAGTTGCGGCATGCAGGATCTTTGTTGAGGCATGTGGGATCTTCATTGTGGTGTGTGGGCTTCTCTCCAGTTGTGCGTGCAAGTTTCTCTCTAGTTGTGGCGTGCAGGTTTTCTCTTCTCTAGTTGTGGCGTGGAGGTTTTCTCTTCTCTAGTTGTGGTGCACAGGTTCCAGAGCGTGTAGGCTCTGTAGTTGGCAGCACGCGGGCTCTAGTTGAGGCACGTGAGCTCAGTAGTTGTGGCACGCAAGCTTAGTTGCCCCGTGGCATGTGGGATCTTAGTTCCCTGACCAGGGATCAAACCCACGTCCCCTGCATTGCAAGGCAGATTCTTTACCACTGGACCACCAGGGAAGTCCCTGTCTGTCATATTTATCTGTTGCAAGTGATTAGCATTTTTATATATTTGCTTTCATGTACTCGTGAAAAGTTATGCCAGTAGAATAATATGTCAGTGGACATAAACTTGATACTTGGAAATATGGATTCTCATCATGGCTCTGTTAAATACTGGTGACTCTCTTTAAGTTTCCTTCCCATATTAGATAATCTTTTCTATCTGTAGCAATGGAATAATATCTTAACCATCCTTGCATGAGTTATGCAACAAGGATTAATGATAATATTTATAAGATACTGTTTTATTGGTAAAACATATTTAAGCAAGAACAGCTTTAGAAAAACACCTCTGAGATTTTTCAACTATAATGCCATCTACCTTTTCATGATGACATCATTTATGTGCAGTATTTATGGAAGTGGTAAATTTTAATGTAGTGGAGTTATATAATACTTTTCTCATTTAAGTGATGGAGAGTTTGTTATCAACCAAATTAATACAGTCAGCATGTGTCAGATAATCAAACTTAATTTTTGATTGAGTTATGCTGTCCATCTGCTTATTCTGTCTTGATGTGTTTCAACAAACTGAAGTATCATTTACCTGCCACTTCCCCTGTCCTCTTACCTTCCAAAAAACCCTGTAGGAGAGAATTTCATAAAGACAATACATTCATCTAGAAAGTTGCTTCAATTAAAAAAAATTATAGAGATTCTCTTAGATGTTACTGATGATAAACACTGTTGTAATACTAGATTTGAGCATATATAAAATGTATTCCCATTCACTCTCATAGACTTTTACTTAATCTCTACCCTTCATTTGTAGGATTTTGGTTTCTTTAGTACTTAAAAACATTTCCCAAGGTCTTTCATCTAAAACTTGAAATTTCTCATCATCTGCTATTAAATCTTCACAATCATAGATGATAAAGATATTTTTATTTTAAAAAATCACTGTTGACATATCCAATTTTTAAAATATATTCATTTAAAATAAACATTTTGGGGGCAAAGTTGAAACTAAGTCTGTGGGAGTGTAGTAGTCTCCTATAAAATTTTATCAAAGTAACATCTCAAGTTTTGGAAGCACATAAAGAATACACAGTGAAAAGAATGCACAGCTTTAGAAGATGCAGAGATATGGGTTTATACTTCATTTTAGAAAGATTATAATTTTTTGCCCAGCCTATAGTCCTACCCCCAATTATTGTACTAGAATCATCAGTTAAATCACTGTAAAGCTTACCACTAAGGTTCAGAGTCTTTTAACCCTGAAACCAATTGATTATTTTCTTCAGAAATTAAAAGAAAGCATGAGCAGGATATTCAGTTGCTATCTCATCTCTACCGCCTTTTTTAGTTTTAAACCAAAAAATATGTTACATAAAATATGGCTACATAGAAGTGTTTCATGTGTGCTAATACTACCACCATTTACTGAGCTATAATAGTAGTCTAGGTACTGTGCTACATGCTTTATATACCTTATTTAATTTTCACATCAATTCTAGAAATCGTTAAGTGTCAAACACCTTACCGATTACTAGTAATAGATCCTGACTTGAAAATGGCCTTTATTGTTACTTCATTTTATGAGTGTTGATCACTAAGTAGTAACTTCACCCATGCTAAGGCCTCAGTCTGATGCCACAACTGGTATAAGATGGATATAACTTCCTAGTATACCTTAAGTCAGGACATAAAAGTGGCAGGAACTTAGATGTCATTATTTGTAATCCAGATATTTAGATCACATTGCAAGAAAAGACTATTAACTTTTTAAAATAAATTCTGTGACTTGTTCTATGCAGTTTAATCTGAAGTGCTTGAAAAAACCTGATTGTTTATGATGTAATGTTGTAATGTACATCTGAGTCTTCAGATTTGTATATAATAGTATTTCTCTTATAAGACTATTAAATGTCTCACTCATTAAATGACACCATTGTGTGATTCAGGGAGGAGGTGTGAGGAACAGTCTTTTTTTTTTCTTTTCTATGTAATTTCCATGTGTAGTGAAATACAGTGTTTTAAAATAATACTTATTTTTATAAGATATGCATGACACAGTGAAATGTCTTTTTCATGATTTTGCTATGACTGGACATCTACTTTGTATGTGTGTATATATGTGTCTGAATTGTTGGGAAGAAAATAAGATTTAACTAGTTTCATTTCAGTTATTTTAAATATTTTAAGAACTTCCAAAGAAAGGTTACTGCAGAGCATATTTCTTTATAATTTTTCTCTCTCCTTTTATGTGATGTTAAGACATCAGCTGATGACTCACAATCAATTTAAAATGGTAAAATTCCACTTTGATTTTAATATGACTTAAAAACTATCAAACTACTATTAATAACCAAGAGGAAGTACAGTTAAATATGGCTGTCTTGTCACCAGGAACGAAATCCTTGCAGAATGTCCAAAGTTCACTAACCAAAAGTTTTTCAACTTCCAGCTGCTTATCTTATCAAGAACAGGGTACCTTGAGATTTATTTGCAGTTTCAAATAGTGCAGTTAGAAAGTGAAAACAAATAGGAAGACAGCCCCCCTCCCCATAGAGATTTAGTGGAAAAGAAAGGCTGCAAATCACTAATAATTTTTTTCTGAAGCTCAAATTTTAAATGTTAGATTGACTTTACATTGGTGCTTTTTATGAATTGTTACTGAGTTAACCTATTTTTAAGTTAAATAAAAAGATTCTGTATCTCTTTTAGAAACTACATCTGACCAGAGTGACATTGAAGGTAGGATCAGAGCCCTGAAGGATGAGCTGCGGAAAAGAAAATCAGTTGTGGACCAACTGAAGAAGGAACAGAAAAAAAGGCAAAAGGAAAGACTGAAAGCCCAAGAAGCCAGTCTAATCAAACAGTTGGAGGTTAGACATAAGAAAGGGGTTTAATTTCAAGGCTAATGTAAATGTGAACCCTGAAATGTTTTTAGTGTTGTTAACAAAGTAATGGATTAGAATTTTTCAATGTTAATTTTGTACCACATTTTAACCTAACTTAAAAAAAAATCTGAACAAACTCTTGCTTGAAAGATTAAATTAAATATTAAATTAAAATGTTAAATATTATAATATCAGGTATTAAAGTAAATAGTAAAAGTATTAAAATAAGTTTTTTTCTAAAGAAGAGAGATTAGGCCTATGAAAGAAAAATTGATATCCGTGTCCTCTAAAGCAAAGAACAATTAGATGAATAATCCTAATATTGGAACTGTTACTGCCTTTTTTTTTTTTTTTTAAAGCAGAGTGGTATTTCATGCCACCCGACTTATCAGTATGACTGTTCGTACTGTTTGAATGGCTCCTAAATAATAACTCTAAACTTGACTTTCCTTAACTCTAGCAACCTTTCCTGATTCTACCTCAGTCTGGAAACCTAGTTTTTATGTCTTCCTCATTCTGTTCTCTCCCATCCATTCAGTCACCAGATCCCATTGATACTTTTTTCATAAATCTTCTTGCTTGTCCCTTTCCATTCCTACTGCCATCAAGCTATTTGGGGCCCTTATGTCCTCTTGTCTCTGTTGTCTACATAGCCTCTTAAATGTCCCTGCCTCTGGTCGCTTTCCTATAGCTTACATGCATTCTGCCAGCCTAGTGTTCCTAAACACCACATTCGTTATAGAACCGGTCTGAACTTCCTGCTCATCATAAGAATCCCTTCTCATGGCCTGACCTGAGAAGATCATTCAGCTTCTATCCAGACACTTCCAGTAATAGCAAATTTCACATTTTCAAGGCAATTGGTTTCATCAGTTGGACTCTAGGTGCTCTAAGTGTTAGAAAGCTCTTTGTTATGTTTAGCCAGAATTTCTGTTCTTTTAATCATCTGTGTGTGGTAACACCAAGTGTGTGTCCTCTTACATTAATTAATTTAATCAGGTCCCTATTTATGTGCTGGAAACTCAGCTAATTACTTTACACATATTTTTCATTTTATCCTCAAAGTAACAAGGTGTGGATATTACTATCCCTCTTTTACAGATGAGGAAACTAAGTTTTAGTGAGATTAATGATATCCAGAGACACACAGTTCACATGTGTTAAAACTAGGATTTTAATCTAGCTCGAATTCCAAATTCTGTGCCCCTGCTGTTACACTACATTATCTTCCACATAGAAAATAGACCTGCTAACAGATCTGGAGAAGATAGACGTTTACACAGGCACACAATACAGAGATGGGAATGGGAATTGTAACTTGCACATATGTTTAGAAGTAAGAAAAAGTGGTTAGGATTCAGTGGCCATGCTGAGAAGTTCATGTTGGAAAGTAGTGAGGAACAAAATTTAAAAATAAAGATCATGTTCAGGGCCTTAGAAACCAGACTGATAAGTTTGGACTTCATCCTATATAGATAGGTCTGTACTGTTCAACCTGACTATACATTAGAATTAACTGAGGAGATTTTTTGAAAAATACAAATATCCAGGCTCACTCCCAGAGATTTTGATTTAATTGGTCTAGGTTGGGGCCCAGGATTTTAAAGTACTGCTATAGGTCATGCAGAGCCATTGAAAGCTAAATGAAATACTGTTAGATTGAATGGCATTGCCCAAAAAGTTCATTAATATGTATGTCACCCGGAAAGATATCTAGGGAAGGATACAAAAGATCCATCTCATTCAGCATTCTATTAAACTGTTTAAATAAAGGCAAAAGAAAGTTCTGTATTTAGATTTTACAATTATAGTATATGATAGAGAAATATATAATACATAGCAGTTCGTATGAAAAAAAACCTTTTGGATTTTATTTGATCACATATTTAATAAATGAATTACACTCATATAAGTATAGCTTTCAAATCTGAGAAATCATTGTCCTTATGTATACCTAGCTAGCCAAATCATCTAGCTGTAGTATATGTTTAATACCAATGTTTATCAAAACATTGACAATTCAGAGGAAGGTAACATAGACGGTGATAGTTATAAAAATACTGATTTTAGCCTAAGTTTTAGGGAACTGTAGCAGTTGACAAACATCCATCTGCTCATTCACTCAGCCACCTTTGAGCCAGACACTGTGAGTAGGTACTGGACATATCATGTTGAGCAAAACAGCTGTAGTCTTAAATGTGAGAGATGTAAAAGCAGGGATTAATTTTAGCCTAGAAAACTGAGGAGGTTTTTCTAATAGAAGGAGGGCTTCCCTTAGATTTCATTC
The DNA here is from genome assembly GCF_026419965.1 of Kogia breviceps. NCBI lineage: Eukaryota > Metazoa > Chordata > Mammalia > Artiodactyla > Physeteridae > Kogia > Kogia breviceps. The sequence continues at coordinate 42,985,327 of NC_081310.1, read as the reverse complement.
AAGTTAGAATTATAAATTAGTGAAGTTTTGTTTACAGAATGGCTAATGACTAAGAAGTATTTTTGCAATTCTATACTATCATACTCCCAATCACTCCTTTCTCTCTCCTTGAGGTTTGTATTCCTGAAGTGCTCACCTCTTAAGAAGCTTACTGCCATTGAAACTTAGTGTAATGGCTAAACTTCTTAAAAATACCAGGAAAGTATTAAGATATACTTTAAAGAATAATTATATAATTAGCTAAATAACTTTTTTAATGTGGCAGGGCCTGAACTCTTGCTTCAAAAGTATTAAACTTCTGTAGACTGAGACTGTCATTTCCTAATATTAGTATTACAATTATACAGCTTGCTTATACATAGACTATTTCAAGAAGGCTATACAAGTAACTGATTTTAGAACTCTGGGAAATAATATTGATGCAGGGAGAAAGAATTTTATATCTTTTTTATGGTTTGAATATTTTACCATAAAATATACTATTTTATAATTTAAGATAGTTTAAAAAATTCTGTGTAGTGACTCCTTTGATTTTTCTCAACTTAGTCATATGATGAATTCATTAAGAAAACTGAAGCCGAGCTTAGCCGAGATTTGGAAACATCACCAACAGCCAAGCCTCAGATTAAAACGCTCTCCTCAGCTTCTGAAAAACCCAAGATCAAGCCCCTTCCACTACACAGGTAGAAATTTTTGATAACTAACCTATATTCTGCCTTGTTTGAGAAAGGAATAAGGAAAGGTTTTGAGTAGAAGCTATCTTTTAAGTAACTGTGAAATTGTAGAAGTGAAAATATTGGTTTATATTTTCAGTTTCACTAAAGTAAATTTGTTATTTATGATATAATCACAAATAAAATTTATAATAAGATACAGATTTTAAAATATATTTTGAATACTGAAGTCTGATGGGAGCTGTAAAAATAGTGCTCGCCAGCATTGCTATTATAGCATCGTAAGTTGGTATAGTTGTTTTGGAAAACAATTTGGCAATGTTTCAAAAGTCAAAAACAATCTGTAACTTTTGACTCAATACTTCCACTTCTGAAAATCTAGCTTGAGAAAATATGGGCTATCAAAAATATCTATTTGCATGAATATGTTTATCATAACATCTTTTATATTATGTTTATAACATAAACACTGGAAGCAACCTTTATGTCCAGAACTGGTGAATAGCACAGTAAATGATGGTTCTTTCCAGGGATAGAATATTATGCAATCAGTGAATACAAATACAGAAGATACAAAGTAGCAGTATTAGAATATATAATATGGTATATAAGAAAGTCAGGTAGTAATATTTAAACTAAATTTTGAGTGAGTAGAGGTTATATAGGTAAGTGGGACTGAGAAATAGGGGATATTTCAGAGAGAAGGGCACTCATGAGTGACCAGAAGCAACAGAGAGCTTGGCATATCATGGAAGCTGAACGTCATAGGATGTAGCTGGAGTTAGAAGAGACTGGAAAAATAAAAAACAAATTGTGATAACCTTGTACTCATGCATTCTTAGTAGTTTCTAATTTACTTTTTTAGGAGATGTGACACTGTTAAAATTTTTTTTAAAGCATATTTTAGGATATTTTTTGTTTTTTAGAAATGTTATAGAGGCTCATTACAATTAATTTAGCATTACCTGGGTTTGAATCCTGACTCCAGTACCAGCCAGCTTTTTAATTTGGGGCAAGTTATTTAACCTGTCTGTGCTTCAATTTTGTAATAGGGATTTAGATCCCTATACTAACACCTGAGTAATAAACTTGTTATAAGAGTTAAAAGACTTAACCTAGAACAGGGCCTAGCACACAATTAGCACTATGTATTAGTTGTTATTATTATTGCTACTAGAATATTAAGGGAAGTGGTAAAAAGAAAAAGTTTTAGTCGTATCATGCCTAACTATTCCAAAACAACAAATGTCAACAATTAGATATATTTCCATCTAGGATTTTTTATGCTTAGATTTTATGTGTACTTTTATTACTTATACATTTTTCCTTTATAAGTTTTAATTTTTACAATCCATTGAATGGTTTTATAGTTTTATTAACCAGAGAATGGTAGAATCAGATTTCTGTTTAGAGAAATCTTTCTGACTACAATATGAAGGAAAGATAGAAAGGGGTAAGTTTAGAAGCAGGGATAACAGTAGTCTAAGCCAGCCCTCATAATCTACTGTAATAAGAATAGAGAATAGGAGATAAATTTTAAGAATTTTTAAGAAGTATACTTAACAAATTAAGGTGCTAGATAGGGAAGCAGGGAAAAGCTGGATGACTCCTGTGTTTCTCTTAAATAGTAGTTTGTTGGGTCAAAGTTCCACTAACCTAAATGGAAAATCAGGTGTTCTTCGGTGGGAGTCTTATGTTTTTGGTTTTAAAATGTTAATTTTGAGGTACCTGTAGTTCATCTAAGTGGAATTATCCAGGAAAGATGTGAGCTTTTTAATTTGGAGTGATCAGCATATAGATGGTGGTTGAAGCTATAAATATAACAACATTTGGGTGAACATTTGGGTGAAAAAGGTATGCAAATTCAGAGAGAATAAAAGGGAGCCAAGTACTAAATATGATAAAATAGCAACATTTAAGGGGGTTATAAAGAAGTAGGAGTAGAAGCCAAATATTATGACTTAGCAGATAAAAAGAAAGCAAGAAAGTGAAGATGGTGAATGTCAACTTAAAGCATGAAAGAGGACAGTAGCACCAAGTAGAGGAATAAAGAACTGAGGGGGAGAAGTCTGCTCAGTATTCTGTAACAACCTAAATGGGAAAAGAATTTTAAAAAGAATAGATATATGTATAACTGAATCACTTTGCTGTATACCTGAAACTAACACAACATTGTAAGTCAACTACAGTCCAATATAAAATAAAAATTTTTAAACACAAGGAAAAAAAAAGATTGGGGGGGTGGGATATTTTTGAGGCTTGAGGCATACATATAATCTGAGGGGAAAAAAATCACCAGATTGAAGGACTAAAGATTGTAGGAAAAAGAATGGACAGTTGAGGAATACCATCAACGAGGCTGTGGAAATATATGGGATTTGGGGCAGAAAGAAGTTTGAACAAGTGTGAGAGATACACCTTTTTCTTCCTTGTAGACAGGAGGAAAGGCAGTTGGGATGGCTGTGAATATAGATAAATTTGTAGGTAAAAAGGTTGACGATAAGAAGGGTCATCCTGATGACCTCTGTTTCTCTCATTAAAAGAGGCAAGATCATCTACTGAGTGTGATGAAGGCCACAAAGAGACTTGGTGGAAGTGGCAAAGGTTGGAGTACTTCCTGCAAAGAAGAAAAAAGAAGCAGTTGTCTTAAGAATTGACTGCTTTTTGTTACCAGTTATTACAGTATCAGCAATACATTTATTTCTGTTTATTAATTTTTCTACTTCAGATCTGAAACAGCAAAGAATTGGAAATCACTGACAGAGTCAGAACGTTGCAGAGGATCCCTGGAGTCTATTGCTGAACATGTTGGTATGTAACTAGAAAAAATAATCACATAGTATCTACATAGACTAGGGATTATACAAGTGCCTACAAAATTCCATCTCTACAGCTTTTTGGTTAAAAAGTGAATTTCTTAAAGATAATAGATTATTTAATATTTTAAGTTACTTTTATATTTTAAAGTGATTTGTTGGTTATGCCTAAATTATGTGAATCAGTCTTTATTGTCCCAATAACTGATGAAAACTGAGGCATAAAGACATTAATCTAAAATGGCTGTGAGTATATCAGTATCTAAATTCTCCCTTAATCAGATTTTGTATCTGATTATATGTATTTTCAGCCTGTGCTGTTTCTCAGTGTAAGTAGTTACATACATGTTTTTTCAATTTAATCCAAAGAAAGGTAAGAACTATTGAAAATAAAGTGTAATTCAATGAGGAAATAAAACTGAGACATGAAAAAGCCTACCTAGTAACAATGAGAAAACAGATTTGAATTCAAAACTTTTAATTCTTTGTTTGTTAGTTCATCAAATCTTATTTTCTTCTTATTTTGCAATTTTAGCTCTTAAAGTTCTGTATTTGCAGAAATAATTTATTTTTTTCCCTTTTCTTACATTCAAGAGGTTAGTTGAAGTCCCTGCATTTGTCCTTCCTTCATTGCTTTCGTTTTCGAAGAACATATGTAATATCCATCATACAATTCTGTTTTTGCATGATTTGAGGATTAACATCTCCATAAACTTTGATCCATTTTTCTTTACTTTGTAAGTTGACAACACTTAAAAAATTATACCAAACTTTAAATTTTCAGTCATTTTTTAAATGTTCTGTTTATAGTTGGTACTGTATATTCTCTTAAAGGAAAAACTTACCTTATACAGTAACCTGTAAAACAGGTCCTATTTATTGACCAGAGCTTTTTCTCACCAATATTTAGCTTTATTTAAACTTTGGTTCCAGAAATTGAAATTTGTGATTAGATAATTTTGATGTGATCTTTTTTTCCCCTTTAAGACACTGCATTGGCAGGTTCTGAGAGATCAGTGTCAGAAAGGTCTTTATCTGCATATGCAAAGAGAATGATTGAATTGGACAGTCAAACAGAAGAGCACTTTCAGACTTCTTCTCCAATTCTCAGATCATCAAGGAGAACCAGAGCAGAATCTGGAGATTCTCTAGAAAATGTCCCTTCATTACCTCTTCTCAAAGAATTAACTGCCTCTAATAGAATTCTTGATGTGTCAGATGCCAAGGTTGAAGAAGAATCTAGTCAAAAATCAGAAATACACGAAGTAGAATATGCAAAATTGGAGGAGAGTGCAATTGAAGATGCCTATTCTAAACAGTCTAGGAAGCCTGATGTCTTCCTGAAACTAAACCTGGAACAGGGAGATTCATCTGAAATTCTTTCAAGGAAAGATCTTTCTTTAGATTCTATAAAAGTTCAGAAAGACTTAGTTAGATTAGCCATTGAAAATCTTCATAAAAAAGAGACAAAAGAGAGACAGTCAGATCAAGATATGGGTCATAGTGCAAACATCCAATCAGAAAAAGACACTCATGTACAAAAGAATATAAAGGGCAGAGACTCATCTTGGTCAGAACATCTTTTTGCACCTAAAGAGATATCATACTCTGAAGATTTTGAAGTATCTTCATTCAAGAAAGACATTTCAGCTGAATTGTACAAAGATGACTTTGAGGTGACATCTTTGTTGTCACTCAGGAAAGACTCTCAGTCTTGCAGAGAAAAGTCACAGGCAACAAGGATCTCTAGAAGTAGAGCCACTAGCTTTGGTAGTGATGATGAAATCAGTGAGTGCCTCAGTGAGAAAAGCCTTTCTATTCATAGCAATGTCCATTCTGAAAGGCTGTTAGAACTCAAGTCCCCCACTGAGCTTATGAAAAGTAAGGAGCGCAGTGATGTAGAGCATGAACAGAGACTTACTGAATCCCCTTCCTTAGCTTCAGCTTCTCTTGCAGATGAGTTACTTGATTTCCACATCGGTGATAGGGTGTTGATTGGCAATGTTCAGCCAGGAACTCTTCGATTCAAAGGTGTGACTAGTTTTGCTAAAGGATTTTGGGCTGGAGTGGAGTTGGATAAACCTGAAGGAAATAACAGTGGAACATATGATGGCATTGTATACTTTGTGTGCAAAGAGAAGCATGGGATTTTTGCTCCTCCTCAAAAAATATCTCACATTTCCGAAAACTTTGATGACTATGTAGACATAATTGAAGATGAAGACTCTTATTCAGATGAACAATATCAATACTATAATCAAGAACAAAAAGATACAGAGGGTCCCAAGCTTGACAGAGAAAAGGATGCAATTAAGTGTTTTTATAAGGAATCTCAACCTAGTATGCATGACACAGAAGCCTCAGTTGATAGAAGCCTTAAAATAGAAACAGACAATATACAGGACATTTCTGGAGTACTTGAAGCCCATATTCACCAGCAGAATTCAGTGGATTCACTGATTTCTTCAAAGGAAAACAAAGACCTTGTTTCTGGTGCCACGGAAAAGGTTTCCACTGCTGTAGAAGACGATACTTTAGATAATACCTTTTCTGAAGAATTAAGGAGGCAACAGCAGTTTACCGAAAAGGAAGAGAACCTATATCCCGACGTTTCAGAAAAGCTTTCTACCCCACTTCTGGACCTTTTAGCAAGAGAAAAGAACCAATTGGAAGCCCAGCTGAGGTCATCACCAAGTGAGGAAAAAAAGTCAAAGGAACAGTTAGAAACAGTCAGCTTACTGACAGACAGTTTACTAAAAGTCTTTGTGAAGGACACAGTCAATCAACTACAGCAAATCAAAAAAGCTAGGAATGAGAAAATCCAGCTTAGCAATCAAGAGCTTCTTGTTGATGATCAAAAGAAAGTACCACCCCCAGGCCTATCCCAGAATCTTGAGGAGCAGTCACCAAGTGTTCCAGGTTGCTTCTTAAGGTCTGAATTGGAAGATGAGAAAGAAGAGATTTCCTCACCAGATATGTGTCCTAGACCTGTAAGTATTTTGTCTAGAAAAAATGTCAATTAAGCTTGCCTTTAGTACATTTTAATTGTGTAGCTCCTGATAGGTTTTTTGGTGATGTGTTGTTTGTTAAATAAAGATCACTTCACTAGTTTGTAAAGGCCATGTAGCTGTTTTTCTGTCTGAAGTATAATTGTCCTCTATTATGTCATGAGTGGTCACTATTGAGTTGTCACAAACACTGGCAGGTTTATGCTGGGTTGAAAACCCCTGTACTGTCCACAGATTAGATTCCCTTCCAGATTCACTGAATAAATTTATTCCATGGAGATTTCCACTGGTTCTCAACCCAGTTCTTTTTTGGCTATGAAATTATTTGTTCACATATCTACTCAGTCATAGTTGCCTTGCAGAAATTACCAGTTGTGATGTTGATTCTGGTAAAACTGAAATATATCCACTATGACATATACTCAGACCACCAACTTATTTAGGTTTCCCATGGACAATTGAACAGCAGTAGTGATTTTGAGTAACTTGAGCCAGATAATCACCAAAGGTGAGAATTTTATATCTTATTTCCAAACAGTTCTTCGGAAACAGAATAATGATGATACAAAAAGGAAAAACTGATCAATAAACATTTTATTAAAATCAATTGTAAGGCTTATGTGAGCAGAATTACAGGAAATAGGATAGTTTTTTCTTAAATTGTTCATTAGTAGCTACAATATTGTTTTTGTTTTGCTTATTTATAGAGAAATAGTAAATATACAAATAATATATCTGCTTTGTCTTTTAAAAAAAGAGCCCAAACTTGTTAAGTGATCTGCGGTTACTAAATGGTGCTCTGAATGGTTCCATTTCTGTAGGAGAGTCCAGTATTTGGTGCCAGTGGGCAGGAAGAGCTTGCTAAGAGACTTGCTGAACTTGAGATTAGCCGGGAGTTCCTGAGTGTGTTAGGAGATGATCAAGACTGGTTTGATGAAGACTTTGGTTTGAGCTCTTCTCACAAGATACAAAAGAATAAGGCAGAAGAAACAATTGTACCTCTAATGGCAGAACCTAAGGGAGCTCCACAAAAGCCATGTGATACGTTATTGGCAGTCCCACATACTGCGGAGGAAGTAGAAATTCTTGTACACAATGCGGCAGAAGAACTTTGGAATTGGAAAGAATTAGGTCATGATCTTCACAGCATCAGTATCCCTACAAAACTGCTTGGCTGTGCCAGTAAAGGTCTAGATATAGAAAGCACTAGTAAAAGGGTGTACAAACAGGTATGTAACATGGAAGGATAATTCTAATTTTTAAACTTCTCTCTGTTGTCTGAAATTTGGATCCTTAGCCATTTTAATTTATTTTTCTCTATCAAGGCGGTTTTTGATTTAACAAAAGAGATTTTTGAGGAAATATTTGCCGAGGATCCCAACTTGAATCAACCTGTCTGGATGAAGCCATGTAGAATCAACTCTAGTTATTTCCGACGAGTGAAAAATCCACATAACCTTGATGAAATCAAGGTAAACTGCAAACTGTAGAGTATCTCCTTTTTTGATTTGCTGTTCTTTTGTACAGATCTGTAAATGTCATAAAAGCAAGTATTATTATTATTATCTTCTGTATTATTCACCATTCTGTCCTCAAGGCCTGTCCCATAGTAGGTATTCAATAAATATTTGTTGATTCGTTCAATCCATGAGCAGTAGAGGGATGAGGGTGAGAGGGAATCCCAAATCCTCAATTTTTTGCAGAACAAATATATATATATATATATATATATATATATATATATATATATATATATATAATTATATCTAAGAAAAAAAGTCAGCAAATATTCAGGGAGATAAATTATTGCAATTCATATGAGTTTTAGGTGAGTTTTTAATGACTTAGAGATAGATATAATATTCTAAAAGTACATGAAAACATGTCATATATAAAACATGCCACCTCGGGCTTCCCTGGTGGCGCAGTGGTTGAGAATCCGCCTGCCGATGCAGGAGACACGGGTTCGTGCCCCGGTCCGGGAAGATCCCACGTGCCGCAGAGCAACTAAGCCCGTGAGCCATGGCCGCTAGGCCTGCGCATCCGGAGCCTGTGCTCCGCAACGGGAGAGGCCACAACAGTGAGAGGCCCGCATACCGCAAAAAAAATAAAATAAAATAAAATAAAATAAAATAAAACATGCCACCTAGACACGTAGATGTTAACTTACCATCTTTGATTTTGGAGGTTTCAAATTGGTTATGTAGTTTTGAAATATGTGGGAGAGTAATGTGATATACAAAAAGTATTGCTTGTTGTCTAAGAAGCCCCTGAAAAGATTTAAGTGCCCTGAAGCTACAAGGACTCTCAACTAACCAACTTCTAAATCACATTGGTGGAAATCTCTCTGCCTGTTCAGCTATTTTAAAATATAGCAAAGGGGCTTCCCTGGTGGTGCAGTGGTTGAGAGTCCGCCTGCCGATGCAGGGGACGCGGGTTCATGTCCCGATCTGGGAGGATCCCACATACTGCGGAGCAGCTGGACCCGTGAGCCGTGGCCGCTGAGCCTGCGCATCCGGAGCCTGTGCTCCGCAACGGGAGAGGCCACAGCAGTGAGAGGCCCGCATACCAAAAAAAAAAAAAAAAGAAAAGAAAAGAAAAATATAGCAAAGGTTATATTTTGATTGCAGTGCCTCTCAGACTTTAATGTGCATCTGAGTCATCTGGGGATTTTGGTAAAATGCAGATTCCTTACTGAGTAGATCTGGATTAGGACTGGAAATTCTGCATTTCTAACAAGCTTCCAAGTGATGCTGATGTTGCTGATCCTAGGATTATTTTGAGTAGCAAGACTCTAGAGTTATGATTCTCAAACTTATTTGATCATAGGAAGCTTTTTTTTCCCCCAGAGAGTATACCTCCAATTACTTATCTTACCGATGTATTTTCTTACATCATCCAGTAGTGTATGTGGACTATCAAAATACATTAAAGGAACATATACATTATTCTGGTATATAACGTGAGGGGAGGCATTGTCTAAGCAATTTAGTCTTTTTTTTTTCTTGAGATATAATTAACACATAACATATTAGTTTCAGGATTCGATCTTTGTATATATTGTGAAAAGAGCACCACAGTAAGTCTGGTTAACATCCATCACCAGACATACGATAGTTACAGTTGTTTTTTTTCTTGTGGTGGTAACTTTTAAGATCTCCTCTGTTAGCAACTTTGAAATACATAATACAGTATTAACTATAGAAAGCTTTTAGAAATATTTTGTACTGACAGAATACCAGCAGACATTTATGAGATATAATGTATGCTTATATCAAGGGTAGGCAAACTAGAGCCCACAGGCCAAATCCAGCCCACCACATGTTTTTGAAAATAAAGTTGTATTGGACCATAGCCACACCTAGTTACTTATATATTGTCCATGGCTGCTTTCCTGCTACACCAACAGAGTTGAGTAGTTGCAATAGAGACCATATGGCCCACAAAGCCTGAAATATTTACAGTCTGGTCCTTCACAGAAAAAGTTTGCTGACCCTTGCTTAGATTAAAATAAGCAGAAAAAAAAAAGTTTTCAAAGATTGACTTGATAGATTTTTTAAAAACAACTTTTAAAATGATTTTCAACTTTGAGGAATGGAGCATCAGAACCACCTGAGGAGCTTTTTCAAAACACTGGTGCACTTCATTCCTTTCAGCCCTCAGCAGTTGATAGATCCTTGAGAGAGAGAGAGAGAGAGAGAGAGAGAGAGTGTGTGTAGGTGGGGAGTGGTGTGGTTTGGAGGACACTGGTAGTTTGAGAATCTTAAATGATTCTAATTCATAAATGTGTTCTTTCCCCTATTAAGACATTTTTTTAAATAGAAGAACCATAAAAAGTAATAACCCATTATTTTGTTAATAACAAAGAACAAATACATTGAAATAAGACAAGGTACATAATATATACCAGCATTCATTCAGAATGCATACATCATTATAACACAATGATGCTGCCTTCCACTTTTAATATTGCTATAGCATTTTGTAAAGTTTTTTTAAGGGTGATAGTTCAAATATTGTTAGCAGTGAAATTACCATGCTTCTCATACTGAAGTGTTGATTAGTAATTTTTAAATATAACATATTCGAATCTTGGTGCTTCAAAATAAGCTATCCCAGCCAAAGCCTTGTACTTTGCTCATGTTTCAGGTTCAGAGATTTATTTTATACTTTCTTTTGTAGTTTTGCCAGCTTGAAGTTAGCTAATGGTGGTTCTTAGGTAGAGGGGATTCTAAAGTGATTTTTCTTTGCAGATTCATCAATGGGTTTTACTTTTTTTTTTTTATGTTGTGTAGAAACAAAAATTCTTTAAGTGAATAAAGTCTGAGCATTTGGGAATGCTTTTCAAATTGCTAAGTGGAATTGTAAGTGGAAGAAGTTTGTATGATTTTTTTATAAATACTGTATTCTTAACAAAAATCTGTTTACTGCATTATAAGCACTAAATCTCAAGAACTTTGTTGTTTGTGTTTCATTCATTTCACTTATTTTCACAGAACTTCATAGCAACCGAAGTACTTAAGCTGTTCAGTCTTAAAAAGGAGCCAAACCACAAAACAGATTGGCAGAAAATGATGAAATTTGGAAGAAAGAAAAGAGACCGAGTGGATCATATCCTGGTCAGTGTATATAACTGAACTATTTTTATTTTGACCATCTTTTCCAAAATCAGAATGTAGTTAGTTTTTAAAAGAAAGGGAATATAATTGATCTTAAGTCTATGACAGTAAATTCTTAATGCCCTCGTTTGCTGCATTTCTTTCTGCCCCTCAGTTTTGGAAATTGCTTTCTTTTGAATTCAGTAGATGAATATTTAACTTAACAGTATTTTTGTGGGTGTGGAGAACTTGAGAAATAAAAAGTTGAGTGGAAGCAAACTTAAGGTTCTGAATTGAAGAGACCAGTGTAGACTAGGGCCAGACTACCTGAGTTTAAATCCCTGTTCTGGCACTTTACTTGGTGTGTAATCTTGGACAGATTAACCTCTTTGTGCCGCATTTTCCTATCTGCAAAATGAAGATGATATAATAGTACCTACCTGGTAAAATTATTAAGAGAATTAAATGAGTATTTATATGTGTATAGAACAGTGCCCTGCACATAACTCAATAAATATTAGCTGTTATTTCATCATTATTATTATCCAGAACTTTAGCTGAATAGGATTTATTCCATTTTGCAATATATTTTCTAGCATTAGAAAAATGCCTATCAAACAACACCAAAAAAAAGAAAAAAGGAAGGGGGAAAAAAGGTCTTTTATTCTTTCTTTCCTAAAAGAATGTTAAGATGTTAAGTCATAGCAGACCTTAGGAAACTCAGATGTTAATGGATTCAGGTTTATTTCCAGATATTTTCTCTCTGGACTTTATATCTTGTCTATATTTATATTCATATCATGAAAAAAAATGTAACGCTTAAATTTATCAGTTTTCCCCAAGTATGTGTACCTTTCTAGTGCTTCATTTACTCAGTAATAACTTTACTAGATAAACATTTGTTAAACATTCTTTCTCATGTCTTATTTGATCCTCAGAGTAGTTGTATGAGGTAGGATGGACTAATGTTACTCTGTTTTACAAATGAGGAAGTTTAGATTCAAAGATATTAAGTGACTTGCCCAGCAAATAAGAGCCAGGACTTTAACCAATTAGTTCTTCATAGATCATGGCCTGTCAAGGTGAACTTGCTCTCATATTTCTACAATAGCTTAGAGTTTGAGTTATTATTAACTACCAAGATGTTACTTCTTCCACCTTTTAAAGAATTAAAGAAAAAAGCACATCAAGAGACATTCATTTACCCTACTATCAGTTGAATTGATCATATTCCCTATAAATCATCTCTGTGCATGCATTTAGTCAAGAATGGTGCTAATTAAGGACTGATGTTACAATAGTAAGCAAAATAGACATAGACCTGCCTTCATGGATTTACAGTTTGCTGGCAGAAGTTAGCCATTAATATATAATTTATACAAGTGTATAATTATAAATTAAATGATAAAAATAGAAGTATAGGGAGCTGTTGTAAAAGCATATGGAGGAAACTGATCTGATGAGGATGGTCAGGAAAGTGAGGAAGTGACAGGTGAGCTGAGATCTTAAAGATGAATAAGCATTAACTGAGTTCCGTGATAGAGAGGAGAGCAATTTAGGGAGAGGAGACTACACATGCAAAGACCTGATATGGGAAGGAGCATGGAACTGAAATGTCAGTGTGGCTGGAGAGTGAGTTGAAATTCCTGGGCCTGTGTAACTTTTTTCATGAGTTCATTCTTCTTAATGTTTAGTGAAATGATACTGTTAGCAACTTGAGTTAATTATTAACAAGAAATGCTAAATAAACTGGTCACCCTTCCTACTATTAGATTTAGCCACCTCTGGCATTTGGATATTCTAATGCTTGTACATTTTAGAGGGATTGAGATTTAAAACAACAATTTTCATGACACATAAAACAAAAATTTTTCCACTAGTACAAAAGAAAAGGGTCTCAAAAATAGAAATTTCAAATACATTTAAAAAATCATATTTATTATAAAATAATCATGCTCATTTTAGAAAATTTAAAATACTGATTAGTCAAAAGAAAATAATCATGACAACCTTATCACCTAGATAACGCTTAACTATTTTGATATATACACTTAGAGTTTCTTTTTATACTGAGAATTTTTTTTTAAACATTTGGGATCATAGTCTCTTGGATTCTGATTGTTTTTGCATAATTAAATGTGGGTTTTTTTCCTTGTTTTTAAATGTTCCTTTATTTTATATCATTTTTTAATAAATATATTCCATTTTATTTTTTGTGGAAATATAGCAGTCCATTGTAGAATTATGTAACAAAACAGACAAAACTCAAGGAGCTTTTGCTCTAGTTAAGGAGACAGATAAGCAAGAAAAATAAATACAAAGAGGAAATAAGGGAATACTGGGGTGATTTGACTTACATTTTAACAGGGCCCCTCTGGCTGCTGTGTTGAGGATAGACTGAAGCAAAGGTGGGAGTAAGGAGGCCAGGAATATATTGTCATAATCCAGGCAAGTGATAATAATGGCTAAGACCAGTTTGGTGGTATTGGAGATGGCGAGAACAGTTTTCAAAATAGAACAACAGAACTGCTGATAAATCGAATGTGGAATATAAGAGAAAGAGAGGTATTAAGGATAACTCCATTGGGTTGGTGTGAGTTGCTGAGGAAGGGAATTGCCTTTTGCTGATTTGAGGAAGACTGAGAGAAGCAGGTTTGGAAGGAACATCAGGAGTTCTGTTTTGAATGTATTAAATTTGAAATGTGTAATAAACATCCAAATGGAGATACTGAGTAGGCTATTAGATATATGAGCCTGAAGCTCAGGCAAGAGAGGTAGGCTGGAGATGTGAATTCGGGAGTGGTGAACATATAGATGGTAGTCAAAGCCAAGAAAGAGAGTAGACCAATAGAGAGGAGGTCCAAGGACTGCTTCTTGACAAATTCCAATGTTTCAAGAGTTAAGAAGGTGAGGAGGAGCCAACAGAGACTAAGGAGCAGCCAATGTGTTAGAACCAGGAGAGTGTGAGGTCCTGGAAGCCAGGTGAAAGTGTTTCAAGGAGGAGGAATGAATCACCTGTGTCAAGTGCTGCTTATTGGTCAAGTAAGATAACAACTGAGAATTTATCATTGGATTTAGCAATGTGGAGGTCTTTGTTGATCTTAACATCAATACAGGTAGTTTTTGTGGCATGGATAAGGTAAAAGCTTGATTTGAGTAGGTTTCAAGAGAGAATGAAAGACAAATTAAGGAGAGCAAAATTGGACACTTCAAACGAGTTTTTTTGTGAAGAGAAAAATGGAGGGAAATGGTAACAAGAGAAGGGCTCTTTTAGCTTGAAAGAGATATGCTGATAGGAAAAAATTGTGATGATGCAGAGAAGAAAGGAGAACTGCTGGACCAGTGTTCCTGAGTAGACACAGATGGAATCCATGCAAGTGGAGGGGTTGGCCTCAAACTGAATATCAATTGCCCTTCTAAAACAATTCTAACATGATAACCTATTATATTTAATATTTCATAATAAACAGTTGCTTTTTCCAGATTAAGAAATGTATAATTTAGCTGTTGTTGCTTGGACTAGGAAAGTCCCTAATCAGTCTATGTGTCTTTAGGCATTATTTGAGGTGAGTAAAATACAAAGAATGTATTTCTTAGATGTTAAAGGCCTCTGTTGGCCAAAAAAGAAGAGAAATTTTCTTTTCTAGTTCTCCTTTACTATCCCCTTACCACTTCACAAAGATATTGATTAATTTACATCTTAAGTTGGCTAAGAATATGGGCTGTTTTTAGCATTGTGTTCTCAAAGTATATATGATGTGGAATGAATAAAAGTAATTAGACCAACTTTTGTATATCCTTTATATGCAGTAGCCTTGGGAAATCTCCCTACTCTAGGTAGAATTGCACTTAAAATGACAAATCCTGTAGTGAAACTACCTAACTAATGATTGAATCTCCTTTACAGATTAAGATCTGATAAGGTACTCAACAGCTCCTGAGTTTTTACTTACTGTTGATAATTTCTTTCTCATATTAAGCCTAAATTGGTTTTCACGTAATGAATTATAATTTGCTTTTACAGCTTTAAGGCTTTACATAACAATTTAAATTCTTCCTGCATGCCTTTGAAGCGGCTGTAATGTTTCATCAGTCTTTTTCTCCCTATTAAACATTGATATTCTCTCCTGTTGTCTGATAGCAGTTTTTTGAGCCCCTTTCAACCTCATCAGCTTTAGCTCTTTGTCAGTGTCCCTCCTTAAATACACTGCTCAGAATTGACCATATACAGGCATACCTCATTTTATTGCACTTTGCTTTATTGTGCTTCCTAGGTACTGCAGGGTTTTTTTGTTTTTTTGTTTTGTTTGTTTTAACAAATTGAAGGTTTGTAGCAATCCTGCATTGTCAGATAATGGTTAAATTTTTTTAACAATAAAGTATTTTTTAATTAAGGTATGTACATTGATTTTTACACATAATGCCGTTGCACACTTAATAGGCTACAGTATTGTGTAAACATAACTTTCACATGCACTGAGAAACCAAAAAATTTGTGTGACTGCTTTATTGCGATACTCGCTTTATTGCAGTGGTCTGGAAGTGAACCCACAATATCTCCAAGGTATGCCTGTAATATTTTGTGTTATTGCTTAATTAGTACAATCACATAACCTTCTTTTTTCTAGATACTGTCATTTGATGAATGCAGTTTATAATCACATTAGTTTTATTTTTAGCTATACCATTCTCATGGGACTCACAAAAGCTTAGAAAAATTCTAAGACCCAAATCTCAGCCTGTGCTTTTGTAGTTTTGTTTTTTTTTTTGCGGTACGCGGGCCTCTCACTGTTGTGGCCTCTCCTGTTGCGGAGCACAGGCTCCAGACACACAGGCTCAGCGGCCATGGCTCATGGGCCTAGCCACTCCGCGGCATGTGGGATCTTACCAGACTGGGGCACGAACCTGTGTCCCCTGCATCAGCAGGCGGACTTTCAACCACTGCGCCACCAGGAAAGCCCTGTAGTTATTTTTTTGATCCAAGTACAGGACATTATTTTATTCCTTCATTTTGTTGAATTTGGCCCATCCTTCCAAGCTTATCAACACATTTTTAGGTTCTTTCTTTTAACATAGCTATTGTGTTTCCCAACTTTCACGTCAACTCTAAAATTGAGGTACCTGCCTTCATCTAGGTCATTGCTAAAAATGATGAACTCAACAGAGCCAAAGATAGCCATAAAACACTCACTAAAAAATGATATGCCCAATATTTATTTAACACCTTCTATTTGCACTGTCCTGGCCACTGGGAAATTATAAATAAAAAGAAATCCCACAGCCTAGCAGGAGAACAGAATACAAAATTCTGTAGGATAATTACTACAATGGAATATGAACAAGATGGATTGGGAGCACAGAGGAAAAAGCTCTTGAGTCTTCCAGGCAGAAACTTCCTTCCAGGTTGATAGTTGTCTTGTCCTTCAGTCCAAAAAAGTACACATCCACCTAACCTGTCTCTATTTCACCATCTTGTTCACAGGGATATGGTGAAAGGACATATGCTTGCTGAAATCTGGCCACATTCTATTTACCACTTTTTTCTACCAGCCTAATACCCTGTCCAAAAAAAAAGTTAGACTGACTTTTTAATTTAATTATTTATATGTAATACATATTAGTTTACGTACATACACGCATACATATTAAGGAGCAGCAGCAAGGGAAATGTGTAGTTGAATAGAATAGATTCCCAAAACCAGAAGAAAATGGAGGCATATTTGCACGTTGTGAGATCTGTCAGTTGCCACAGTTGAGGTTGCAAACTGGGCTTTGTGCTTTCTGATGGCCAAAGAAAAAAGGAAAACATGATGTTCTTACTGGCTGGGAGGGAAATAATTCCTGTTCTTACAGAGGAGCAAAGCTTTTGCTATACTGACGAGGCACTGTGGGGACTCACCACGGCTTCACTGAGAGATATAATGGATAATGTCCTGAGCATATGTTCCTGCTGTAAGGGCAAAAATGATTACATTAGGACAGTGTTTCCTAAATTTTATTATCGCATAGGAAATTGTTCAAGGAACAAATTTAATAATAAAGGCTGAGAGAACTTAGAAAAAGGAAAGTTGTGCAACTTTGTTTGAACAGATAAACAAATTCGTGGGAGATAAGTGATCTTTTATAGGGGACACACTTATTAGCTTTTCCAGAACCTGATTCTCCCTCAGCACCAGGTTGAGAAGTGTTGCATTAGGCTGTTGCTTATAGCATCCTTCATAAGAGAAGAACACCAGTTCCTTTGTATCTTAATAATATTTCTTATATAGCCACACAATTTGATTCTTTGACCAGATACATACAGGAAGCTCTGAATTAATCAAGTTCCTCTACTGGTGGACTTCTGTTTAGAATAGACTGATATACATTGTGAAACTCCCAGAGGGAGATTTCTAAAACTTATTTGACCGTATCACCCTTTTTGGTGGCATTTCTGTCCAGGGAGCATGTGTTAGGGAACAAAGAAAGGGATATTTTACATAGGCTTCAAGCAGCCTCACCAAGGAGAAAGAATGCGGCAGCCGCCTTGCCACATACCTGTCAACCCCAACCAAGGGTTTATGTCTGGCAGCTCTGCTCTCCCACACTCCAAAATGGTGTGGCCTCTCATCCAAGAGTCTTCTCATTTCCTCATGCCAGGAATCAGAGCACAGGCTCCCCTCTTCACTTCCGCTGCCTTTTTCTAGAGGAAATTGTGATAAGTGCAAGTTAGGAGCTTGTTGTCACATGGCTTTTTGCCAAGTTAGACTTTTGGTTAGAGACCCTCAACACCGCAATTAACTTTGCTGAATTTGTGACTAAAGCAGGGTTTACAATCTACTTTCTCCACCTAGCCTCCATCTCACTCACAATATCATTACATATAATAAGTCTAACATGTTTCTCTTATAAGCAGTTTTTAAAAATTTCTTGTAAACAAGCAAAACATCTTGGGCAGTTCATTCTAATTTGATTCCTTTGGTTTACCTTAGGAACCCCCAAATCTGAAAATGCAAAAAGCATTTTATATAAAATAATAATATAACAGTGACTTTTAAAATAAACTTAAACAGTAGTACATTTAAAGAATACTCCAATACCCAAAAAAAATGGGGGGGAGGGAATTCCCTCGAAGTCCAGTGGTTAGGACTTGGCGCTTTCACTGCTGGGGCCTGGGTTCAGTCCCTGGCCAGGGAACTAAGATCCCACAAGCCATGCAGCGTGGCAAAAAAAAAAAAAAAACTCCAGTGAATATGAAATTTTACTCATTTATTTACATACTCCAGAATCATATCTAATATTGTCTTTGGATATATGCATTTTATAATTGTAAATCCATATATATCTGAAATTTTGCATTCTTCTACGTATTCTCCTACGTTGACAGAGACACCATACTTGTAATCCTTAATATCTATAAAATACTGGAATATTGTCAAGGTTGACAGATTTGAAGCCAGTTTTTATTCGACAGTTGAGTTTTTTCAAACTTTTTGCAGCTTTAAAAGGGCTATTGATATCATCATATAAATTACCTTTTTTTCTCTGACTTATTTCCTTGGGTTGTAGTCTGATGCATGGGGTTGCAAAGTTAGTGAATATCATTAATTCCTAGCTTTTGTGTGACAGTGATTTTCTAACCTTTCTGTTTTCTAAATTCTAGGTACAGGAGCTCCACGAGGAGGAGGCACAGTGGGTGAACTATGATGAGGATGAGTTGTGTGTGAAGATGCAACTAGCTGATGGGATCTTTGAGACCTTGATCAGAGATACTATTGATGTTCTGAATCAGATCAGTGAAAAACAGGGGAGAATGCTACTTGTGTGACATCTTGCAAATAAATCGAACACTGAGTGCTAATATGAGTCCTGGGCCTTTCTGCCTCCTGATATACACCCCATGTCCATCATAGCAAGAGTGCTTCTGGACCTTGTACCTGTTCTTAAAGACTACTGGTTTGGAGTTCATGGGACAATGAGGTATATCTGGTATTACAGCCTTTGCCTTTAGAGACTGTCCACTGGAATAATTGGTTGTTTTCGGTGGGCAGGGTCTGATGTTGACACACAATATAATCCTACACCTCTTGTTAGTATCCCTACTGGGTCTCAGATGAGGGCTGAAAACACCAGACTTACCTCTTAGTTTAGACTAGGGTATCACTTCCTTGAGTCTGAAGTCAAACAAGAGAGGTATATAGATGTACATCATACCATTTTTGAAATGTAATCCTGGTTTATACCATGAAAGTCATAAATGGACATTATAGTCTCTAAACAGTATTAAACCCTGGATTACTTTCAGATAGGCAAGTTTAGTAATGTGTGCCTATTTCCCATTGTGGAGTTCATTTCATTTTGTTTTGAAGACCATTTTCTTCCATTATTGCAATTGAGCAGCACCAAGTGGACTGTCAAGTTAACAGAAATCAGTGGTAGCCTTGCTTCCTGAGCACCATCTAAAGAATTTTAAACTTTTGCATTATTTTTAGTTTTTTCTCTGTGAGCATGAAAACAAAGAAGTGCCCCCACTGAAGACTGGGCTCACAGGACTGGTGCAGGGCTGGTTCTTCCACCCCTTGTCTACCCCTGCACTTTTCTTACTTCTTCTGAACCTCTGCCAGCTGCTCCCAGAATCACAGATCCTCAGGACCATCTCAGGCATCGAGGCATGGCAGAAGTGGAAATAATTCATTTTGGCCTTCAAACTTTAAGCTCCCATATCTCCCCAAGAAGTCAGAGACGCTGTTACTTGAATGATTTAGGAAATGAGTGTGTGCACCAAAGACAAAAAGATATTGTCTATTGTTTGTGTGCTTGTTTTACGCTATAGAACATTTTTTTAATTTATTTTAAGATAAATTATTAAGTTGAAAATGTATGTCCCTATTCAGAAGTGAAAGATTCTTCTTGTAATAGTTAAACTTCTGTCTTGAAGCTTCTATGGTTCATAGTCTTTGCACAGGAAACTTACGGTTTTAACAAACCCATACACATATTGAAGAAGGCAGATTAATTCAGTAAAAAGAAGATGAGCTTTTCTAAGATCCCCTGCAGTAGCAGGAATGGGGTGAAATGATTTAAAGACACTGTAAAATTCAATTCTGCCTCTCTTGCAGCATTGCTTCTCACAACTATTACCTGTATCTGAAAAAAATATATAGACTCCAGCTGCTACACTAGAGCATGTGTGATGCTCTCCTGGGACCTCAGTACCCTGCCTTCTTGACTGGTTTCTCTGAATCAGTCCTATCCTTCTTCAAGTAATCTAGAAGAATGTGGATAATCTTAGGCGTGAATGTAAATGCCTTAATATTGAAGGTCCTGATGAGAAGCATGATATAAGACATCCACTGGATTCATACTTAAAAATATCCTGGAATGTTATAACTTCAAAATATGTTAGGAAAACCCCAAAGATGGTATAATCTTTAAGTGTGCATGTTCATTCATTTCTGCCTCTTTCCTTCAAACTTGCCTTTGCGTCTCCAGTGTTTCACTATGCACACTTCCATTCCTCTTCGGTTCCATCTTGTCATTATGAGAAACTTACTGAAATAATCATTGGAATACTTGCATTTTGCACAATGACTGGTATGATAGCTCTTGACAAATAAGAAAGCACTGAAATGTTGTGATTGGGTCTCGGGAAATGCTCAGATTGATGTTGCCAGCATTTCTTCTAGGCTTTTGATGTTGAGCTCTAGTCTTGTAGCCATAATGAGCAAATTGACTAAGAGAAGCTAGGGTTTCTTGGGGTTATTAACCAGTAGTGTGGAGATCTTATTTTCATGTGGCCAAGGAAAAGTGAAGCCTTTTCTTTTCAGTTTGTGTTATTTGGAAGATGGAAAAACATCTTGTCTACATCCTTTGGCTGTTTGTAGGATTACATAGTCCTTGTGATACTGAAACTTTACAGCTGCTGTAAATTTTTTATAAATGAATATGAAAATAATATAATAGGAATATAGGTTGTTTTTCTACATACTCATTATTTGGACCTAAATAAATTTTTAATAATGTTTATCTTTATGACATTGTGATTCCAAAAAAGGAAAAAAATGATATAAGTCCATGGAATCAGCAACCTGGACTTAAAGTTCCCTGGTAAGAATGCTGCCAAGAATGTGGCAGTAGCAGTCCTAACATACTCCAGCTGTCCTTACTATCTTGAGAATCCTGGGTTCCAGATAAAAGAGGCAGGAATGGATCAGTCTTACTCTTTGCTAGAAATGATTATCCATAGTTTGGTAGCAGAAAACAAAGGAATCTATAATTAGCAGATTTCATATTGCTTTAACTATTTGGGTATAATTGAAAAGGGGTTAATTGTTAGCATTAGGAATGATAAACATGGATACCCAGCCACTCGTTCCATATTGGGATCTTTTTAATCAAGCTCTGCCTCTTAACCAAGAATCTAAATATTCCCTCTTTGTAATCTTTGTTCCTTCTCCCCACATTCCCATCCTCTTTCACTCTTTCTTCATAATTCCTCTAAGAAAAAGATCTTTGCATCAGCAGTACTATCTTTTAGAATAATAGCACTATCAGAATTTAGCAGTAAACCAACATATAGGCTTCAGATTGATTTCTGAGTCCAAAATAATTTGTGCTATCCAGGGTACTTCACTCTGGGTTAAATAAGTACAGGGTATAGATTCCCTCTTCAGGTCTAAACAGGAATTTTTACTCTAGGGAAAAGTGGGAAGAGCTCAAAAGTAGTTAATAAGGAAGGTAATTTGTTTTTCTTTTATGTAAAAGAAAGGAAAATTCCTTCTGTGACTACAGGTCTCTGAGAAATTACCTTTCAGAAGAGATTTCATTGCTCATAAGAGTGTTGTGGCCTATAGATAGAAACAATTTTGTTCACTTTCTTGTCTTGAAAAAAAGTGGCCTTAGCTTTTTGCAATACTTGAATAAAGTGTGTACTCGCACAGCGTTAGAGACTCATAACTTTTCTGCAAGAAGTTCAAACTTACATCTTCTTTTACTACCTTAAGAATACTAGTGAGTAAAACATTAATTCAAAGAGCAAATGATAGAAACTACAATGATGTTTAATGCAAATTGTAGAAATTTACATGTTTACAAATCATCTTAAACTGGTTGTGCAGCAATTCAATAAACTATCTTTGTATTATAAAAATGTGAAGAAAAAATGTAAACTGATGTAAAGGAGGTACTGTCATTTTAATTAACCTATATTTAATAGCTTTTCCTTCTGAACTTTGCAAAGCCTTCTCGGTAAACACATTGCAAAGCATTCCCTGGGAGGCCCCGCCTCCCTGTGTGTACTGTATTGTGCAGACATGAAAAACAAACCCGTTTACTGTGTATGTGTAAATAGCCTGGTCATCAGGCCTTTTTCAGTCAATAGTCACATCCAGTGCAACTTTGCACAGAAGACTTAGGGTGTGGTTTGTAAGTATGATCTGTAAAATAACTGGGATGAGTTCCCATGTACACCTGTGTAAATAGATTTGTTAACTGAAATGTACTTTAAGAAAAGATAAAATGTGTAAATAAACTGATTTGTAAATTAATTTCATGTCAGGTGTTCATTTTTTCACCTTTTGAGCCAAGTTTAGAAAGCTAGTCTCCATAAATTCACTTCTGTTACTGGGTGGCAGAGCGCTTATGATCGAGCAAGAGTAAAGACGAGCTGCGCATAGGACCTGTTTACATAAATGCCATCCCCACGTCCGTCTGAGCAGCCTGGTCTTTGACATTCATAACTCACTCCTTCAACAGTCGTTGCGCCCACCTTCGTGTTCTGAGCACTGTGCCGAGTGCAATGGAGAGAGCAGACTGTCGACAGACATGATCCCTGACCTTGGGGAGCTCAAAGTCTAATGAAAGAGAGTCATCAAAAAATAATTCCAAAAACAATGTATGCCAAATTGCATCAAGTCCTGCAAAGGAAGCATATGCTGGTTTGAAAATACATATTTAATACAAGGACCCAACAAGAGTAGGGGAGTGAGTCAAAGAAGAGTTCCCTGATGAATTATAACTTTGTGTTCTATATCGATGGGCTTCTCCCCTGTAATTCAAGGCAAATGTCTTTTCTCCCAAATGACTTGAATTCTGATCACCCTTACAAAATAACATGTGGAAATGTCACACAAGTGGGTGACAAGGAAGAACAGCCATCTGATGAGGAGGTGTGGCTATAATTTATTTCTAGAAATACAAGCTTGGAGATTAGAGCTAGAAGGTAGAGAAGAATAAAAGAATTGTCAAGGTGGAAACAGTTGCCATTCAGGATTATGAATCATCTCTGGTCCAGCAAGTTAGAAGTAACCACCATCATCTCACCTGAATTCTTCTGGTAGCCTGATGTCTATCCCTCTTACAGCTTAAACTCCTACACAACCATGTACATTAAAGAAATTCTCAGAAAAAGATCCCATATTGCAGCAAGTTCTAAGTTCTTCTGACCCTTATAAAACATATTTGAGGGCTTCCTTGGTGGCACAGTGGTTGAGAATCTGCCTGCCAATGCAGGGGACACGGGTTCGAGCCCTGGTCTGGAAAGATCCCACATGCCGCGGAGCAACTGGGCCCGTGAGCCATGGCCGCTGAGCCTGTGCGTCTGGAGCCTGTGCTGTGCAACAGGAGAAGCCGCAATGGTGAGAAGCCCGTGAACCGCGATGAAGAGTGGCCCCCACTTGCCAAAACTAGAGAAAGCCCTGGCACAGAAACGAAGACCCAACACAGCCATAAATAAATAAACAAATAAATAAAAATTTTTTTAAAAACCCAGATATTTGAGTGCCCACTATGTGCCAGATACTACTGTTTGTTGGTAAGTCACAATAGTAATGACAGCCTGAATCTTGGAAAAAAGACCGAGTACCTGTTTCCTTGAATCAAAATATATGAAAATAGTATTGATAGATGGGAGGATGGTGGTTGACACAGCAGAGCCAGGAATGATGAGACCAGCACTGGTTAGACTTACAGAGGTGAGTGCTGGAGAAGCAAGCCAGTGCTCTATAAAATCCCGGAAAAGCTCAGAAATTGGAGGCAGCGACTGCCACAGAGAAAGCTGTGAAGTGTGGCATTGTTTCATTGGGTGGCCAGGCTGTGGAGCCAAGATTAAAAGGCAGTTAAGTGTTACCCAGGTGAGAGACCAGTGCGTAAATCCGAGGTCACTGAGAACAGACAGCAGCACCCCAAGCTCAAGGTACTGAGTTTCCTTACAGAAAGAGGAGAGAAAGCACACAACATCCAGTCCCTTGCAATGCTTCGGTCCCCCATGGCCAGCAGGTCCATCCGAGGTCTGGAAGTGTTCCAGGCCCAGGCCCATTCTTAGGTGACCCTGCAGGAGGGGAGAAGTTGCACATGACTGCCTTTCCCAACAGTCCACCCTGCTCAGCCACTGACAGAGCAGATAAAGGCACACCAAATGAGGTAGGACCATCATTTGCCCCAAGTCTGTAGGCGGAGCTGTGTTGATGGGCCCCTGAAACGCCCACATGAATACAGCTTGCTTACAGGGACTCCCTGTCACTTTGAGACAGCACTTTACCAGAGTCAGTAGGAAAACCAGACCCAGGATGATTATCGGGCCTCCCTGGAGGATGGTCCTCAACCAGAAACATCCAGTGCCTGGACTAAGCCAACTGAAGAGGTCTGAGTAGGGACTGCGTGTGCACAGATGATAACCATCCAGCCTGAGCAAGGCGCTCCTGCTTCCCCATGTTGTTGATATACCCACAGCAAGAGGCGTTGGCAATCACACGAACACCACCCCATTCTGCCAGCAGGTAATTGAGGGCCATTCAGGTGTCCATCACTACCTTGGCTATTGCGTTGTGATTCTTGTGGATCTAGCGGAAAGTCCAAGTCACTGTGTACTGGCCAAGCCATTAAAACGGCAGTGTGGAACAAGAGGGGCCATGTTCTGGGATGAGAAGCCCAGCATTGTTTGAGTTTGCCTCCTTTCCCGCTGGCTGTGCTGATTCTTATCAGAGTGTCGTACAAGCACCACAGAGGCTTCTTAGAAGTGAGAAGAAGACAAGTTAAAGTTCCCACCTCGCTCCCACTCCAGGAAACTCCCGAAGCCGAAGATGTTCTCACCTCCTACTTTTGTGGGATCCCTTGTTGCTTGACAAAACTTTCAGTCCACTCATCCAACCTGGGGAGGGAAGTCACACCCTGAACGAACTCGACATACTCTATAACATCACCCACTTGGGTCAGAGGTTCCAGCACAACCAGGGGAATCCTAGTGCCCCATGTCCTGCGTCCCTTCCCTGTTCCCATAGGGTCCCCCAGGAGGGAGGCACCTGACGGTAGCATTGCCTCCACATTTGAACCGAGAGCCCCTACTGGTGTGACACCACTGTGGCCCTGATCACAAGTCACCCTCAGGAAGTGTGTTCCAGCAGGAGAAAAAGAACGGTTGGGTGTCCCAGGATTGGGATTTGGCTGGTGAAGACTAATCAGACAACTGCCTGGTCCTCCACCCGCTCCAAGTTCAGTGTCACCCACTGTGTGTTGGAGTGTAGTGCTTAATGTTCAAATGACTTTTCCTAAGCGGGAGTACCATTAAGTTGGGATTTTAATGGCTTTGTTGTAGGTGTTTGAGCCACTCACTTCAGTGTTCTTTGGGCCCATCTGTCTGGGGGGTTGGGGAGCATGAAAGCTCTAGTGATATCACAGGAGCACGTCCGTTATTGTGTTTTGGGGGCTGTGAATGTGGTGTCTGGACCAGATGGGAATTTCTTTGGACATCTGAACATATGGCAAAGTTGTTTCTTTAAGCTACAACAGTGGTCTCTGAGTCTACATGGCACACAAATATGTGTCCAGGCGTGAGTCACTGGGATCCATGACTGGGAACTTGTGGTTCGATGTGATCAATTTGCCACATTTGTGTTGGGCCTAAGCCTGCTTCATGTGGCCCAGTTTGCCATGTCGCACGGCCTGCCCTCGCTGACAGGAGTCACGTGACTATTCTATCTTTGGCTTTCATTTTTGGGGGCGAGTCATTGTGAGTTGGTCCATTTTTATATCTGAGGTGGACATTTATGTTCCATTCTGTGATGGGCCCAACGGGCAGTCATGGTGATTTGCTAAGTGTGTGTTAGTTTAGCTCATGAGTTCCATTTGTGTGTGTGTGTTTTTTCCATTGGTTCTTTGTTATAAGCATTAATATGAGTGATGAGTAGGTTTTTTTTTTTTTTCAATCACAAGCTATTGTCTACAATTTTCATTTGATGCTGATGTCACCCAGGGAAGAAATCAAGGAGGTTGCTGAGAACAGACAACCGCACCCCTGGCTCACATGGTACCGCGTTTCCTTATAGCAAGAGAGGAGGAGGAAAGTGCACAAGATCCAGTCCCTTGCAATGCATTGGCCCCCCGTGGCCAGTGGGTCCACTCTGAAGCCAGTATACACCCCACTTGGTGCTGCAGTGGAAGGACCCCAACCTCTCCTATGGGGTCTGAAATACAGAAAGCTGGGGCCATGCCAGAGGGCCACTGACACCTGTGCTGAAGCAGAGCAAGGAGTACACATTGAGTCTAAAGCAGGGAAAGGTGATGAGCCCGGCACAGGCTGTGAGTACTCTGTCTCTTGGTAAGGAAACGGTCTAGGCCCAGGCCCATTCTTAGGTGACCATGCAGGAGGGGAGAAGCTGTGTATGACTGTTTCAACAGGGATGAAAACAGAGAAATTGATTGAAGTCTGACGGGATCAAGTAGACTCCCCTGGCACCCACCCCCTCCTAGAGGATCCAGGTCACTGATGATCCCCTCTCCAATGCCCTCAGGAGATAATTTATTGTCTGGAGAAATTGAACCAGAGAGGCCCTGAATTTAAGGACACCAGGTACAACAGAGCACAAAAATGAGGCAACAGGCCAAAAATAAGGATTAAGTTAAAGTCTGTGGACTGAATGGAGAGATCCAGTCAAGCTTATTTAGAACTCCCTGTCCCAGGAAGAAGACTGGAGGAACCTCCTCTGGAAAAACAGAACAGCCTTGGAGGAAAGGCCTGTAGTTACTGACATTTGGAGATTCCTCCAGAGAAAAAGTTGGATTGCCACCTGATCTCCTTCCAGTAAAGTTGACCAATCGAAAGCCCCACCCATGCATACTGAGTTACTCATCACATTTTTAGCACATCGCCCATGTGTGAACAAATCGCCACCCATCCCCAGATTTGAGGGAAACCTCCTATGTGAAACAGACCAAACCAAAAAGAAAACAAAACAAAAAGAAATTCTGGTGAGACAACAGTGCATGGCACCAAAGAAAACATTCCAAGGAACAAAAACTGTAATTAAAATTAAAATTCTGAGATATCAGAAGCAATACTGCCTCCATAAAATAGGAATGACATGGTCTAAAAGAGTAAAGAGTCAGACAACAAGATAACAGCTCTTGAAAATTAAAAGTAGTGTAGCCATAATTTTAAACTTAATAGAAAATTAGAAGATAAAGTTGAGGAAGTCTTCCTAGAAAGTAAAACAAAAAGATTGATAAAAATAGGAGAGAAACAGAAAAAAATCAGAGAACCAATCCAGGAAATCCAACCCCTAATTAATTGGACATCTAACAAGAACAGAGAAAACAAGAGGAAATTATACCAGAAAAAATTCTGGAACTTAAATACATGAGTTTCCAGTTGGAAATGGTCCAATGGGTGCCCAGCACAATAAATAAACCCCCAGTGAGACACATCATTGTGAACTATCAGAACTCTGTGGGTAAAAAAACTATTCTAAAAGTTTCTGCAGAGAAAAATAAAATATTACATACAAAGGATTAGGAATAAAAATATCATCACTCTCCTGAACAGAAACATTGGAGGCCTTAAGAAAATACAGCAGAATTTTCAAATACTGAATGGAGATTATTTTCATCAAAAAGTCTACACTCGGCCAAACAACGAATCAAGTGTTAAGGCAGAATATGGACACTTTCAGAAATGCTAAGTCCTTACTTCTCAAGCATTCTTTCTCATAAACCATGACAGGTAAAGACTTGGGATCCAGAAACAAGAGATCTATTCCAGGAAGACTGTGAGGGAAATTCCCAAGCTGACTGCTGTCTTGCACACCTACACCTAGAGAGTTGTCAGTCCAGATTAAAGCAGGGGGACAGAGAGCTCGAGAAGGAAGTTCTCCCGGTGGGAGGGAGGGCAGATAACGACGTGAAACTTTTAATTGGTAGGCTGCTGGGAGGTGAGAAAAGACTTAGTAATAGGTTCAAAGAAGAATGAGTAGTGAAAAAATGAGTAATAGGTTCAAAGAAGAATGAGTAATGAAAAAACAAAAAGTTTTGTATAAATAGAGAACAATCACGATATGTTTCTTGGCTCACTATGAACAATATTTATAGTTACAATAATGTAAATATTGAATATTGTGATATCACTATATTGAGAGGATGGGGGAAGGGTAGGGTGGTATCAGAGAGCTAAATATACACCTACCATATTAGCAAGTCTGAGGGTTAATTTTATGTGTCAACTCGGCTAGGCCACAGTATTCAGATATTTGATCAAATGCCAATGTATATGTCTCTATGAAGGTATTGTTTAGATAAGATTAACAATGAAATCAGTAGATTTTGAATAAAGCTGACTATCCTTCATAATGTGATGGGCCTCATCCAATCATGTGAAGGACTTAAGAGGGAAAAAAGATTGCAGTCCCACAAGGAAGAGTGAATTCTGCCCCCAGATTGCTTTTGGACTCCAGCTGCAACATCAGCTCTTCCCTGGGTCTTCAGCCTGCTGGCCTGCTTTGCAGATTTTGTATTAATACTTGCCAACCCCTACAATCACACAAGCCAATTCCTTAATCTCTGTCTGTTTGTCTGTCTGTCTCTCTCTCTCTTTCTACACACATTCCATTGGTTCTGTTTCTCTGGAGAACCCTGAGGAATATAGGAATTCAATAGCTAAAGTATAAGAACACTAAGGTAAAGACTGGAGCAAAGATCTGAAATGAAATGATGAACAATGGGTACCTCTGGATGATGGGGAGGAGAGGAATGAGACTGAAGACACCTGTGTGTGTGTGTGTGTGTGTGTGTGTGTTTAATTAAAAGTCTTTTTTTTGCTATGCACAAGTATCACCTTGATAATAAAAATTAATACTCCCCCTGCCAAAAAATAAAGCAACACGAAAAAGGGCATATTCAGCCTCTCTTCATTTACTTCTCTAAATGTGCACAGAGCGCATTTAGATAGAATTATACTCCCTTTCCTCTTATAACTTCAACACTATTCCAGTGTTATTTTCTGCAGAAGTTAAATTTAGGTCACAGTTTTCAACTTAAATATTTTTCATTTCAACTAAGAATTAGACTCAAGGTAATTAAAACTGTTGATGTGTAATTTAAATGGTGCATTTAACACAATTAAAAATATTTTAGTACTTTTGCATATTAACAAAAGATTAAAGATGTGCATTCGATTGTAGGGAAATGAATTGTCTTGCGTCATTAACTAGTAGCCTCAATGTGTCAACTTGAGTAGAACTCCACTCAGGAGGCCAAAGTTTCCCTTAGCTCTATAACACTATTACCTCTTAAAATTTATTTTGTTTTCATGATACTGGCATCTTCTGCAAGTAGATATCAAATTTTTTGTGCTTTTGTTTTGAACAAGAATATCATTTCAAAATACATTTTATGCAATTTGTCTTAAGAATGCACATCAGGAAACTCAAAACCACACTTTTTTTTTTTTTTTTTGCGGTACGCGGGCCTCTCCCTTTGCGGAGAGAGTTGTGGCCTCTCCCGTTGCGGAGCACAGGCTCCGGACGCGCAGGCTCAGCGGCCATGGCTCACGGGCCCAGCCGCTCCGCGGCATGTGGGATCCTCCCGGACCGGGGCACGAACCCGTGTCCCCTGCATCTGCATGCGGACTCTCAACCACCGCGCCACCAGGGAAGTCCCAAAACCACACTTTTAGCTCCAAACATTCCAGGATTCTGAGTTTCCACAACACAAAGAGGCATGTGTGATGACCCATTTTAAGCCCAGTCAAAATATTTTGAAAAATAAGAATTACCTAAATAACTTTCCTAACTGGTCTGTCAGTGTTATTACTATGATTTTGAGAAAATTAATTTAAACAATTAGATGAACTAAGTGGAATTTTAAAACTCCAAATTCCTACTGTCTTGTGGGGCGCGGCAAAGCGTTGCCGCAAAGCAGGATAGAAAAAGCTGAGTCATCCATCCTGTAGCCAGTGCGCATGCGTTGAGATATGCTAACAAGGTTTTAGAGCAGTAACCAGTCCGAAGGCGACGTGTAGTTATGCCTTCGATATGAACCAGTCAGAGACTTGCACAGTACCCCGAATCTTATATAGGCAGCTGCCGCTAAGGCTGCGGGGTCTTCCTTCCATCTTTCTCTAACCAAGCTGTACTCCAATAAAGTGTGATACGAGAAGAATCTAGCGTGTGGCGACTGTTATTCTGCTGGTCAGACGCAGCTCGCCGTAAGTGGTGCCGAAACCCGGGAATCGTTGCACCTCGCATGGAGGACAGATTCAGAACTCGACACACGGAGTGAACCGTCGGAGTGAACCGTCGGTGAGTAGTCCAGTCAGGTAAATTTTCGCTTTCACTTTTGTTCCTTTTGTTGTCCTCGCGTTCTTCCTTTGTGTGTTGTTGGCGTGGCCGAGTGCGCACCCCTGGTCGGTAAACAGTTCGAGTGTTCTCCAGCTGCTTTCAGTAGGAATCGGTGGTATGGGGAATAGCTCATCTGCCGAAACTGCCATTGAGTTTCATGAACCCATTCAAGCCTTATTGAGAGATAGGGGACTTAAGCTGTCACAGAAAGCCATAAGCAAGTTATTACAAGATATTAATGGCGCTGCACCCTGGTTTGCAGTATCTGGCAGCTTGACTGTTCCATCATGGGAAAAACTCGGAAGAGATCTAACTGAGCACAGTAAGCTGGGAGAGCTTTCTCGGGGTACCCTCCCGTTGTGGAGGTTGATACACTCGTGTCTCAAGGGGGGAGGATGTGAGGATATAATTCAAAGGGGACGCAAGGCTCTTAGTATGTGTCAAGATAGTGCGTCAGAAGGCGAAAATGTAGGGACTACTGTAAATAGGCCTAAAAATCCAAGAAGAAGAGAAGAAAAACAAGCAGAAAAACAAGGGCCGGCGCCAAGATTGTATCCGCTCTTAGATGAGTTTAAAGCTTTACATTTATCTCAGGAAGAATTGAGTCCCAAAGAAGAGGCAGCTTTAGAAGAGGCGGCTGCAGAGTATGAACGGGGACAGTATGGGAGTTCCCCGTGTGCTCGTCCGCCATTATATGCCCCCGCTGCAGCACGAGCTTCCGCGCTTGTACAGACCCCTGCTTCAGCCGCTAATGCCCCCTGTGTACCTCAAGGACCATTAAAATGTACTTTTATCCCTCGGGAGGCATGGTCTCAAGTGCCCATGGCCTTTCCCGCATTTGAGGATCCAGCCACTCGTCAGAGATATTATGAGATGATAGATCATAAAATAATCAAGGATCTTGCAGAGGCTGCCTTAGGATATGGAGTCACTGCTAATTATACTCTGATGTTATTGCAACGCCTTACCCGAAATGCATTGACGCCCACAGATTGGCAGGACATTGCGCGTGCTTGCTTATCAATGGGGCAATATCTGGACTGGAAATCCATTTTAACTGACTTGGCATATGGTCAGGCGCGGGAGAATGCCGCTCATGGGCAGCCTGCTTGGAATGTTGATATGTTATTAGGGCAAGGTCAATGGTTGAATAACCAAACAGTGTTTCCTGTGGAGGTCTATGGCCAAATAAACCAAATTGGTATGCAGGCCTGGCGTGCCCTCCCAAATAAAGGAGAAGTTTCAGGAAACCTGACTAAGATCATACAGGGCAGTACAGAAGCATTTTCTGACTTTGTAGCCAGAATGATGGAAGCTGCTGGTAGGATTTTTGGTAGTGTAGAAGATGCTATGCCATTAGTGAAGCAATTGATTTATGAGCAATGCACGAAGGAATGTCGTAGAGCAATCACACCAGTAAAAGGAAAGCCTTTAGATGTCTGGATGAAAATGTGCAGAGAAATAGGCGGGCCATTGTCTAACACTGGTCTTGCTGCAGCAGTTCTGGCCGCTGCCCGAAATACAACTGGTACCGTGAAATCAGGGGTTTGTTTCCAATGTGGACAGTCTGGGCACATTAAAAGGCAATGTAGAAATTTAGGCGCGAGGCCTAAAACGTCTTCGCCCCAGAAAATACCAGGGACTTGTCCCCGATGCAAAAAAGGAAAGCATTGGGCCAACGAATGTAGATCTATTAAAGATGTAACTGGACAAGTTATTCAGCCTGTTGCATCTGCAGTTAACCCTAGATCCACCTATGCTTCCGAGTCAAAAAACGGGAGAACGGGCCCATGGTCCCAGGGCCCGAAAGTTTTTGGGGCCCACGAGAATGTGACTTTTCAGCCACCCCGACCCCAAGGCGAGCCACGACAGGATCCGCAGGGTTGGACCTCAGTGCCACCTCCAGAATGGTATTAACAGCATCTATGGGTATACAACCTGTAAGTACAGACATGAGTGGACCACTGCCAAAGGGAGCAGTTGGGTTGGTGATTGGCCGTTCCTCTTCTACTTTGAAAGGACTTATAGTCCAACCTGGAGTAATTGACCCCGATTATACTGGACTCATTAAAGTGATGTGTCAATCCCCTAGGGGGGTAAGTATCATAAATCCTGGAGATCGGATTGCTCAGTTGTTAGTCTTATCATCTCTTCATGAGAATTATCCTGCATGCCCTAAGGAGCGGGGAGCTAACGGTTTTGGATCTACAGGAGTTGATTTTGCCCTTTTGTCTTTGTCTCTTGACGATCGTCCAATGTTGGATTTGAAGATTGAAGGGAAGATATTTCCCGGATTAGTGGATACTGGGGCAGACCATAGCATCATCACCCTCAAGTTTTGGCCAAGGTCCTGGCCTTTGCAACGATCTTCCCAGACGTTGCAGGGGCTAGGGTATGCACAGGCCCCTCACATTAGTTCCAAAGAATTGACCTGGATCTCAGGAGATCAGAGAGGGAAGTTTCGTCCCTTCGTGGTTGAGGGTTTACCGCTTAACTTATGGGGAAGAGATGTACAGAGTCAATTGAAACTTAGGCTTACTAATGATTATTCTGAGGTTTCTCAACAAATTATGTTGAAGTCAGGGTTCATACCAGATAGAGGGTTAGGAAAAAGGTTACAGGGGATTACTGCCCCTATAGAAGCCCATGGGAATCCTCATCATCGAGGGTTGGGTTTTTCCCAGGGGTCACTGAGTTAATGATTCCGATTACTTGGATGACCACGACACCAGTGTGGGTACCTCAGTGGCCTCTATCAAGGGAAAAACTGGAGGCAGCATCACAGCTAGTGGAAGAACAGTTACAGTTGGGGCATTTAGAACCCTCTCATTCACCCTGGAATACTCCCATTTTTGTTATTAAGAAAAAGTCAGGGAAATGGCGTTTGCTTCATGATCTGCGAGCAATAAATCAACAAATGCAGGTCATGGGTCCCATACAACGCGGGTTGCCAATGTTGACAGCCATCCCGCGAGGCTGGCCAGTTATAGCAGTAGATATAAAGGACTGTTTTTTCTCTATTCCGTTGAATAGGCAGGATAAAGAGAGATTTGCTTTTACCCTACCCTCTGTTAATCATGAAAAGCCTGATCGGAGATATCAATGGGTTGTGCTTCCTCAAGGTATGGCTAACAGTCCCACTATGTGCCAGCTGTATGTTGACACGGCTTTGCAACCTGTACGAGACAAATTTCCCGGGGTAAGAATCATCCATTATATGGATGATGTGTTATTAGCGGCCCGTAGTATGGATTTACTTGATAACGTTTTAGGTGAATTAGCTGAACATTTGAGAACGAAAGGTTTGTTTCTTGCCCCAGAAAAGATTCAAAAAGGAGATGCCATAAAATTTTTAGGGACCACTATTGATGAGACTACAATTACTCCCCAAAAAATTGAAATCCGGACCAGTAGCTTAACCACTTTGAATGATTTCCAGCGGCTTTTAGGAGACATAAATTGGGTTCGACCATATTTAAGTTTGACTCGATTGGAATTGAAGCCTTTGTTTGAAATATTAGAAGGCAATCCTGATCTTAACTCCCCGCGTCGCATGACTCTTGCAGCTCGGAAAGCACTCCATAAGGTGGAACAGGCCCTTATGAAGGCACAATTGCTGCGCTGTGAGCCTACCCTGCCTATTTGGATGTGTGTTCTCCCCACCTTGGGGTTTCCTACTGGTGTTCTATGGCAAAATGGACCCTTGCTTTGGATCCACACTAAATCTGTGGGGATGAGAACCCTGTCACATTATCCATCCATGGTTGCTGAGGTAGCTCTATTAGGTATTAAACAATGTGTTTCCTCTTTTGCAAACTCACCAGACAGACTTGTAGTCCCCTATACGAAAAATCAAATAGAGGTTTTAACTGCAACTACCTCTGAATGGGCTATTCTTATTTATACCTTTTCCGGGGTAATTGATAATCATTTGCCTAAAAGCGAGCTTTTGGAGTTCATGATTCAACAACCTGTTATTTTTCCAAAAGTTACTGTGCAACAGCCCTTGGATGATGCCTTAACCATTTACACAGATGGATCTAAATCAGGAAGAGGTGCTTATATGGTCCAAGGACAACAGCCGGTGGTTATGAACTATCGACCCGGCACTCCTCAGGTTGTAGAATGTCAGGTGGTGTTGGAAGTTTTTCGACGCTTTCAGGAGCCCTTTAATTTAATTTCTGACTCATTATATGTAGTGAATGCAGTGAAAATCTTGGAAATTACACCCTATGTGAAATCATCTAGTACAGTAGCGACCCTATTGACAGGGATAAGGTCACAGATATTGTCGCGTGTGCAGCCCTTTTACATTACCCATATTCGAGCACATTCCTTGTTGCCTGGCCCTATGGCAAAAGCAAATGAGCAGGTTGACCTGGCTACACGTGTTCTGGTAGCGCTGGATCCCGTAGTGCAAGCTCAAGAATTTCATGACCTATATCACGTGTCATCTACTGTCTTAAGAAAAAAATTTCATATTACCAGGGAATCAGCTAGACACATTGTGAAAAGTTGCTCTGCCTGCGCTCAGTTCTTGCCTGCCCAACATGTTGGTGTTAATCCCAGAGGTGTTGCTCCAAATGAGTTATGGCAAATGGATGTCACTCATGTCTCTTCGTTTGGAAAACTACAATATGTACATGTGTCGGTAGATACTTGCTCGGGAGTATTTCATGCAACTCCCCTCTCTGGGGAACGGGTTCACCATGTTATTACCCATTGCCTTGAGGCCTGGGCAGCCTGGGGTAAGCCCACCAAGATAAAGACGGATAATGGCCCAGCCTATAGTTCTAAAAGTTTTGCTCTTTTTTGTCAACGAATGCAGGTGCTGCATGTTACTGGCTTGCCCTATAACCCACAAGGCCAAGGGATTATAGAGCGTGCCAATCGGACACTCAAAGAACTATTATTTAAACAAAAAGGGGGAATAGCAGAGAACTGCACCCCCAAACAGAGATTATCACTTGCCTTATTTACTATAAATTTTTTGAATGTGCATGATGATGATAAAACTGCTGCAGAGCGTCATGTGGCATTGGCTCATAAAGAATATAGTACAGTGATGTGGAAAGATGTATTATCCAACCAATGGAAAGGCCCGGATCGCGTTATTGCTCGATCCAGGGGATCTCTTTGTGTCTCTCCACAGGATCAGGACCCGATTTGGGTGCCGTCAAGATTGACACGGAGCGTGGAAGAGAAACTCGAAAGGGATACCGAGTGTCACACGGATGATGCAACAATGGATGATCATGCACTCAATAAAAGCAGAGTGATCGGAAGATTCCTAGCGGGAAATTGGTCCCGAGAGGCGGAACGGATGATACTGAAACGGAAGATTCAAATATTGCGGCTTAATGCTACCAAACTGGAGCCAGTTACTTTCGGGGACTTTACCTCTTGGCTCTCCTCTGCTTTCTCCTTTTTCAAAGAGTGGGTGGGAGTAGCTACGTTTGCAGCCTGCTGCCTGTTTGGGATTGTGCTATGTCTCTGGTTGGTCTGTCGAATTCGTATCCGAGCGCGTCGAGATAAGGTTCTGCTCACTCAGGCGCTTTTGGCTATCGGTGAAGGTGATTCCCCTGCAGCCTGGCTCTCTGCCCTGAATAATCCCAGATGACTGCCCTTGCACGGAGAGGCCTTGCTGCCATTGCACCTCCATAGGGAGCTCTGTTTTAGGTCTCGACAGCCCTAGCACCCTGCAGCCCTATGCTGGCATTGCACGCAGGAGGGTGTCGTAGATGTGCCATAGACAGCCCTTGCACCCTGCCGCCCTATGATGGCATTGCACGCAGGAGGGTGTCATAGATGTGCCAGTGAAAAACTGCCGTTGAACCGTGAGCACACCATGGTGTGAGCATGTGTACCGGCAAAACTTCACTGTGCTATAGTAAATAAATAAGGGGGAGATGTGGGGCGCGGCAAAGCGTTGCCGCAAAGCAGGATAGAAAAAGCTGAGTCATCCATCCTGTAGCCAGTGCGCATGCGTTGAGATATGCTAACAAGGTTTTAGAGCAGTAACCAGTCCGAAGGCGACGTGTAGTTATGCCTTCGATATGAACCAGTCAGAGACTTGCACAGTACCCCGAATCTTATATAGGCAGCTGCCGCTAAGGCTGCGGGGTCTTCCTTCCATCTTTCTCTAACCAAGCTGTACTCCAATAAAGTGTGATACGAGAAGAATCTAGCGTGTGGCGACTGTTATTCTGCTGGTCAGACGCAGCTCGCCATACTGTCTCAAGGTTGAATTTCTTCAGTTAGAGAAAAGGGATAGAAAAGGCATTTACTCAAGAATTCCTTGGGAGTTGCAATACTGACCATTCCTGCTTCTGGCCTTTGAGACCAGTATCTTGTTAATTCTAATACTTCCTTGAAAGTACAATTGCTCAAAATGTACATAACACGAGAGTTTGTCTTAAGAAGTATCCATACTATTTTCATCATTATGGGAGACCCAGAATAGAAGACACAGGAGAATCTGTAAGTTTCTGGTGAAGAAGATGAAACATTTAAGAGTTTTGCTCTTCAATTAGGGGCTGGTGACTAGAAACAAGACCATTTTGGTTTCTACATCTTTGCTTATAAAAAGAGCTAAGGATCTCAATGTGTGAAATAACCAATATGAAAAATAAATTTTACTGAGAACTATAGCAGCCAATATGCATCTGACTGCAAGGAACAGACTACTTGACTAAAAGTAGATCAACAAGAGGGGCTTATACTTCTCATACAAGGAATCCAGAGATAGACAATAGCAGCGTCTGTCTGCGCTGATAGACAATAGCAGCGTCCAATGACTGTGCAATGTCAGAGCTTTGTGTCAACCTGATTCTCTTTGATTCTCTTGCTCATGATGCCTGGGTGGCCAGAGCAGCTCCGAGTGCCTTGTCCCCACTCATCATCCAAAGTGAGAAGAGAGGGAAGGGATTTCTACTTACCTTATTCTCTGTTTTAACCTGAGAATGAAATTATTCCCAGAAATTACAAGGGGTAATTCATTTAAAATGACATCAGAGAATGAACATGTGTTCATTGAAGCCTAGGGATCAAGGCCTTTGCATTTTTTTCTACCCTGATTCCACATCCTCTAATTACTCTTTATTGTTACTATTATTTTCTCTGCTATTGTAAATTTTTTGTTAGTTAAATGTTTTGGTGAGAAAAAAAGAATTGAGAAGTTATTCATATAAGCAAAAAGGAAATATGTGTTTACATCAGCAAAAGAAGTTCAAAGTTCAAAATTTTTAACTTAAAAAATATTTTCAATTATTCCAATAAGTCCCAGCAAAATTCCCATTATGTGTCACTGGCCACAATGTCCTCCTGAGTAAGCAAGATTCAGAAAGCAAGTATCCAGAATTTTCAGTTTCTGAGGTCAGGTCCCACAGATAAGGAAGAAGAATGGGGATATGACTGTTTATTTCACAACCAGCAGTGCCTGCGAATGTATATATCCCAAGTTTCTGACATTCTTGGCAAAGTTATGAGTTTGTGACTAAATAAAGGTGTAACTGAGTAGCACTTACTGACCTGTCGTGTCATCACGCCAACACCCTTCTGTGTGCTCTATTATGACCAGAAGGGCCTTCAGAACTCATCTTCTCCATCCCTTCAGCCCTGGGTACAACCACATACCAAACAGCCCCAAAACAGAGCAACTTCCCCAGATTTAAATGCACTAGAGAAGAAGCCATTATTCCTTTTTTTGGCTGCGTTGGGTCTTCGTTGCTGTGCGCGAGCTTTCTCTAGTTGCAGTGAGCTGGGGCTACTCTTTGTTGCGGTGCATGGGCTTCTCATTGCCGTGGCTTCTCTTGTTGCAGAGCATGGGCTCTAGGCATGCAGGCTTCAGTAGTTGTGGCAGGCAGTCTCAGTAGTTGTGGCTCGTGGGCCACAACTGAGAAGGAGCCACTTGTGAGAAGGTCTGAGGGAAGAGCATTCTGGGAAGAGAGAACAGCCAGTACAAAAGCTCTCAGGTAGGAATGAGGAATAGAGAATAGACAGTGTGGCTGCGGCCCTGTGAGAAAGGGAGTGTGGTAGACACTGTGCAGACGCCTCACAGGCCATGGTGTGGGGTTGGGATTTATTCAGGTACAGTATGTCACCTGGGAGAGTTGTAACCAGGGGAGTGACACAATCAAGTCTATATTTTTAAAAGCTGTTAATGTTAAAAAAAAAAAGCTCCCTGTGGTGAGCTGTAAAGGGAGATTGGGAGAGAGAGGGAATGCCTTTTTGAGGAGAGGCTCTGGACTACTGCTGACTGAATGGGGTGTTGATGGAAAAAAAGACTTTGGCCCAGAACATGTGAATCACATAACCTGGACTCACCTGGGTCTGTCTGGCTCCCAAAGCCAAGCCTTTTGCCTATATTTACTTTTGGTCATTGTCCCTTCTATTGGAGCATCTCTCTCAGGACTCAGAATGGGTTCCATCTTCTGTCATGTAACTCTGGGAGGGCAACCTCAGGCCCCAGGTCACCACATCCTAGATGAGATCTCAAGAATGGTCCACAGCAAAGTTGAAATCTTTAAATACCTTTTTATTTGTTCAGAATAGAAATAACCCCCTCAGCCGAGGCTGCAAAGCCCCCAAAGAATAGAAACCCCTCAGCATGGGCTCATGACCTCATCACATACCTACTCTCAGGTCAGCATCAGGATCCCTGGGGGGTTATAAAAAATGCAATGCAGTGGCCCAATTTCCCAAGTCTCTGCCTGGTCCCCTTGAATGGTTAGTAATAATGATAAGCAACACAATGAAGTATTCAGAAGCCCTTCTAAGTGTTTTGCATCTAAGTACTTACATGTATTAATGTACACGAGTCCACTTAATCTGCAAATTACCCTATGAAATAGGTACTATTAACAGACCCATTTAATAGATAAGATGATTGGGGCATAGGAAGGTAATTAACTTGCCCAATATCATTCAGCTAGCAAGTGGTAGAGCTGGATTTGAATCCAAATAATCGAATCAAAACCATATATTGGGGCTTCCCTGGTGGCGCAGTGGTTGCAAGTCCGCCTGCCGATGCAGGGGACACGGGTTCATGCCCCGGTCCGGGAAGATCCCACATGCCATGGAGCGAATAGGCCCGTG
The DNA here is from genome assembly GCF_026419965.1 of Kogia breviceps. Taxonomy (NCBI): domain Eukaryota; kingdom Metazoa; phylum Chordata; class Mammalia; order Artiodactyla; family Physeteridae; genus Kogia; species Kogia breviceps. The sequence goes on along the minus strand of NC_081310.1, from coordinate 42,945,552 downwards.
AGCCATGGCCGCTGAGCCTGTGCGTCCAGAGCCTGTGCTCCGCAACGGGAGAGGCCACAACAGTGAGAGGCCCACGTACCACAAACAAACAAACAAACAAAAACAAAAAAAAACATATATTGCATCTGTCCACAGACGCCGTCTAGTGTTAGGGCTCAGGTCCTGAATGTGGGTGCTTGTTTTTTTCTGAAAGGAGGCTACCGAAGCCTGACTTCCATGGTCATGCAGAGAAGACAGAAAACCATTTGGGTCCATAGCCAGCACTTGGACCAGGCCCTTTAGGGCCTGGATTAGGACCACAGAGATTCAATTCCTGTCTGTGAACTCAGACCCCACATCTGCACAAACAAGACGAAGGAATGTCAGCTTCAGCCTCCTGTTCTTTAGAAATCTCTGGTGCTCTCCTCAGCCCCACCCTCAGGAACACCTTGCTTGAGATGGGTTTCATAGTGAGGTGAAAGGCAGCCTTTATTTCTCAATAAGAACATTAAACTCTCGTCAAATATAGGTCTATGTTTAGCCACTAAAAATTACCTAACCTAAGACAACGTACATGGCTATATCTGTGGGTGGATCTGACTATGTGCTGCAATCATTCTCAGCAAAGGGGAAGCCGCAGATTGGTACAGTTCACAGGTGGAAGAAAAAGGGAAGTAGCGAATTCTGAAGGCGGAGGCCAGATGGGCCCTGTTCCAGGACTGCATGACTCCCGACAGCCCAGAGAGCCCCGCTGGGAGCACCGCAGGGCAAATCCGGCCCAAATCCCTCCCCGCTCAGCTGAGCCCTGACCCCAGGATTTGCCATGAGGGGTCACGCCGCTCTTTACTTTGGTTCCCGCCGGCTCTGGGCTATGAGGTCAGCCTTGGGCAGCTACCCTGAGAGGCAGCTGAACCAGGCGGTATTGTGCCTGGGCCTTGGAGCAACATCACTGAGTGACGTAGATTCTCCCACGTAATCCTTGAAGACAAAAGACAGAGGAGTCTAAGAGCTGATGTAATTTGCCCAAGTGGTGGAGCTGAGATTTGAACCCAAGGCACAAGTGGCGTCAGGACATAAGCCAGAGCAGCCCTCCCCAAGCCCTCAGCCTCGTGGGGCACCAGCGACAGAGCATCACAGAGTCAGCTGGAGACAGTGGAAATGACCACTATTTGACCAGGGGAGGAACAGCTGGAGGACAGGACTAGATAACCACTGTGCAGAGCCTCCCCAGGAGCAGAGGGCCCTGACCCTGGGCAGGTACATGACCCAGACCACAAAGGCACGGCCAGAGCATGACCCCGTTACAGCAGGGAAGTCCGCCCCAAGCCAGGAGGCCTGGGTCCACTCAGACCCACCCTGGGGCAAGAGGACCGATGGAGTCCACAGACCACATCTCTACATATTTAAAATATTTTAAAGTTATCAATCAAGCTAGCAAGCTGTTAAGTAAAACATGTTCTCTCCTCCTACTTTGACGCATAAGCCTCCCCAATGACCTGGGAGGCCAGGTTTGGATATAGAATTCTTGGACTTTGAAGAGCTCTGCGTCTGACTGAGCAGGTGTGGGGAAAGTGGGCCCCAGCTTGAGGCCCGCCTTTCCTCTTCTCGGGCCCGCTCTGTCCTACCTATTTTTTAATTTTTTTAAAAAAATTTATGTATTTTAGGCCGTGTTGGGTCTTCGTTGCTGCCCGCTGGCTTTCTCTAGTTGTGGTGAGCGGGGGCTATTCTTTGTTGCAGTGCGTGGGCTTCTCATTGTGGTGGCTTCTTTTGTTGTGGAGCACAGGCTCTAAGCACACGGGCTTCAGTAGTTGTGGCACGCGGGCTCTAGAGAGCAGGCTCAGTAGTTGTGGCACACGAGCTTAGTTGCTCTGCAACATGTGGGATCTTCCCAGACCAGGGATCGAACCCGTGTTCCCAGCATTAGCAGGCAGATTCTTAACCACTGCGCCACCAGGGAAGCCCTGTCCTACCTCTTGAGGGACCTTCCCGTACATGTGTGGACTCTGAGCCTGCATATTCAAGCTCTGCCCGTGGCTTTTGCAAAAAGCTGCCACTTGGCCACTATTTGGGCCTACTCAAGAGCACTGTCCATCCTCAGGAAGAGGAACCCAGGGGAGAGGCCCTGGAAAGCAGACTCCTGGTCATTTGTGTTGGGAATTCCACAGTCTCAGTTGCCCAAGCGTGCTTTAGAAGGTGGGTGGGGCTTTCCCCTTGGCCCCGTGGACTCTCTGCCCTGAGGGGAGAGACACCTCCAGAGCAGGGCCTTCCAACCCATGAGGCCCAGGACAGAGGCACCTCAGCCTGGGTCTAAGATGGTTGTTGTTGCCACTTCCTCATTGAGAAACTCTGAGCACATTAATTAATCTCTCTGTTCTTTGTATCTCCCATTTGTAAAAAAGAAGATCATTGCAATAAGGAATAACAGGAATAAATGAGCTTACTCAGGATGGGTAAAGTGCTTAAAACAGCGCTTGGCAAATAGCAAGGGTTATGTAAGTGCCATCAATTAAGTGTAATTATTGTTTGGACTTAGGCATCCTCAAAGCTGTTAACAGGTTGAGTGCTGCCCAAAAAGCTCATTTCTTGACTGGTGATATGGGCAAGAGCACTTCCTGGAGATCTGCAGAATTCTAAGAGCTAGGTACTCCGGAAGCCTGGTCTGTCCTCAGGCCAGAGCATATAATAGAACAGAAAGTTTGGAAAGGCAGGAACAGAAGAGAGTGGGATAGAGCGAAGGGTGGAGCATTGGCTGCTAGTTCATTCAAAAAATATGTCTTGGGCACTTTCCAGGCCCCAGGTAACCAGAGTGTGCAAGACAGACGAGGGTCTGTGCCTTCATTAGTTTTACCTTCTTGAGGCAGGGGAGAGGGAGAGAAGGAAGCTATATAATAAAAAAGCAAAGAAATAAACATGACCATCACCGATAGAGATAAGAGGAGTGAAAACAATCAAATAGAGTGAATAGAGAGTGAATGACTAGTGGGGGGAGGTGAGGGGAGGGGGAGAACTACTTTCTAAAGGGTGCTTATAGAAGGCCTCTCTGAGGAGGTGATGTTAAACAGAGACCTACACAATGAGGAGGGACTGACCATGTAAACGGTCGGGTGTTCCAAGAGAAGAAACTGGCTAGTGCAAGGGCCCTGAGGTTGTAATGTGCTTGACACAATATAAGAAACAGAGAGAAGACCTATGTGGCTTAAAAGTAGTTTGCAAAAGGAAAAGTGATAGGAAACAGAAGTCAGAAGGTAAAGAGGAACCAGATCATGACCTTCTCAAAATGTAATATGCCTACACACCATCTGGTGATCTTGTCAAAGTTCAGATTCAGAAGGTCCGAGGTGTGGCCGGAGATTCTGCATTCCTGATACGCTCCCAGGTTAGGCCAGTGTCACTGGTCCATGGACCACTCTTCAAGCAACAAAGCTCTCAGCAACAGATTTCACTTTAACTATATTCAGAAGACTTCAAACGATCTTAAGTAGGAACGTGACTCGGTCTGGCTGTGTTTGTAAACCTCGCTCTGGTTGCAGTGTGGAGAACGGGTTAAGGGTAAGAGAGAAGGCTGGGTACCAACTGGGAGGGGACTGCAGTGGTCCAGGTGAAAAGTGGTAAAGGCCTTGTGGGTACTGAGGGAGTGGGTGGAGAGCAAGTTAGCAAGCCTGGCTAACTGATTGGATGAAGAGGGTGAGTTAAAAACAGAAATGAAGGGCTTCCCTGGTGGCGCAGTGGTTGAGAGTCCGCCTGCCGATGCAAGGGACACGGGTTCGTGCCCCGGTTCAGGAAGATCCCACATGCTGCGGAGCGGCTGGGCCCGTGAGCCATGGCCACTGAGGCTGCGCGTCCAGAGCCTGTGCTCCACAATGGGAGAGGCCACAGCTGTGAGAGGCCCGCGTACCGCAAAAAAAAAACCACACAAAAAAACCCAGAAATGAAGCATGCCTGAGCATGGTTGGGCCCTGAGCAAGAAGCTGGGGTGATGACGCCTTTACTGACGTGGCCAAGGCTAAGGGCGAAACAGAGTTTGTAAAGAAAACCCAGAGTTTCGGTTTGGATAGGCTAGGTTTGGGATGACAGTCACATATTCAAGTGGAAATGTGAGTCAGATAAATGAATCTTGAACTTAAGAGTGAGCTTAAGGCCGAAAATGAAAATTTAGGAGCATTGCTTTGCAGATGATGTTTTAAAGGCACACGAGTGATGAGCTTGCTTGTGGAAAAAGTGTAGGAGATAAAGAGGAAAGCTGAGGGCTGAGGCTGTGGGTCTCTGGCACTGGTGAGGTAAGAGGAGAACAAGGACAACCTAAGAGTGGACCCCAAAGATGTCCACACCTAATCCCTGGAACCTGTGAATACATGGCAAAAGGGACTTTGCAGATGCAATTAAGGGTAAATACCCTGAGATGGAGAGCTTATCCTGGATTTTCTGGGTGGGCCCAATCCTACCACTGGAGTCTTTAAAAATGAAAATGGAAGGAAGAAGAGGGGGTCCAAGAGATATGATGATGCAAGAGGCAGAAGAGATTTGAAACACGAGAGGGACTTGTCCCACCATTGCAGGCTTTGAAGATGGAGAAGCCAAAGAACGTGGTGGCCTCCAGAAGCTGGGAATTGCCCTCAGCTGACAGCAAAGACGTAGGACCTCAGTCCTACAACTGCAAGGAGTGAATTCTGCCAACAACCTGAATGAGCAAGAAAACAGACTCTCCCTTAGAGCCTCCAGGAGGGAACACAGCGGTGCCAGCACCTTGATGTTAGCCAGTGAGACCAGTGTTGGACTTCTGACCTACAGAACTGTAAGATGACCAGTTGGCATTGTTTTAAACCACTAAGTTTGTGATAATTTGTAACTGCAGCCATAGAAAAGGGATTCATAAAAAAAAAAAGAAAAAAAGAAAAGGGATTCATGTGGTTTAAACTAAAAGCAAAAAGAAGAAAGTGTTTCAAGAAAGAGGGCATCAACTGCCGTGTCAAAAAGGTGCAAGCCCTGGACCAGGTGATGCGAAGCTTGCAGTTAACCCTGATGGGCAGTTTCAGCCATGTGGTGAGGCCAGAAACCAGACCAGAATGGGCTGAGGAGTAATGGGTGGGGTGAGGAAGTGGAAGCAGTGAACACAGACAATTCTGTTGTAAAGTTTGGTTGTGAAGAGAAGGAAGGAAACAGGACCGTATCTGGGGGGGGGTGTACGTTCTTCCAAGAGTTTTGTTTTGTTGGTTTTAGTGGGAGCCAGAGAGCATGCTTGTTTGTGGAAGGAATCGATCTAGCACCGAGAAAGTTGGGTTTGCAGGGGCGGGTCGAGGGGATCAAGAGCAAAGTTATTGAGCCACACGTGGGGCTGACCCGGCGCACAAGTGAAGGGGTTGGCATTGATGGGAGGAAAGGAGCTAGAAGGGAGACTACGAGAATGAGAGCAGGTGCGAGGGGTTTGCAGTCTGATTGTGGGAGGAAACGGAGTTCCTGTCTGATGGCTGCTGTTTTGTCACCTAAATGACTGAAGTGAGGTCTCATGTGAGGGCACGGTGAGAGAGGCGTATTGGAGGTTTGAGGAGAGGCAAAAAAAAAAAAAGGTTTATCTTGGCACCCAGGAAGCCACCTGATTACGGAAGTGAGGTAGCATTGCTTCAGGGAGGAAGTGGCCTTTGCTATCTCTTTCTTCTCCCCCTGGCCCTGGGGCTGTGAGTGGTCTGTGGGGTCAAGGCTGGGCTCCTCGGTATGTTATGTCCTAGACAGATGTCCCAGAGCAACTTTCTTTGCCTGCCTGGGCCTCAGTTCTGCGTCATCACTGTCATCAGGCTTGCCCCACCTATTTCCAGCAAAGGAGACTGTACATGGCAAAGTGCTTCGCGGATTGTCCAGCCCTGTCTGAGTGTGAGATGTGCTCTTTCATGCTGCGCGGGGTCCATCTTATGATTCGTGGCCCCGGAAGGGGGAGATTCCCCGAAGGCTGGAGATGAGTGTCCGGGAGGGTGCCCATCTAGCAGCAGCCTCTGCATCCTGAGATCACTCCCTTCCGTAGATGAGCCATATTCCTTCCACCTCCACCCCAGTCCCAGGAGGCTTGAGAAACTCCGACTTGAGTGTGCCTTCCTGGTACCTGGAGCAAAGGGAGTGAAAATCTGTGTCGGGCTCCCTCTCCTTGGGGCGTTCCTCCAGCCATATTGTCTGCGGCCATCACCTGGCTGATCCTGCCCTGCCCCTTGCTAAATGTCTGCTTCCCGGGGGGTGGGGGTGGGGGCAGCGGGGGCACGAGAGTGGTAGTAAGGTTTCCAACTCAGGTTCCCTGCAAAAGCTGTCTGGTGGATTAGGCTGTGTTGTGTAGGTTGTTTGGAAAAGGGCTACCTTACAAAAATGAGATAAATAAATCTCACTGTGACCAAAGAAAGGGAGGGTTCTCCCAGTGGAACATGGGGATCCGAAAAGCAAGAGGACCTTGACCAGCCAGGGTCAGACACAGTTCAGCTGAGGACCTTCGGGTCCAAATCAGGTCTTTTTGACTTCAAGCTGGTGTTTCTTTTTCCCCACCATATAACACTGCCTTCTGGGATCCAATAAACTTGCCCGCTTCCCAGGGAAGGGAAGGCACCAGCATTTACAGAGTGCTTGCATGCTACGGTTCATGCTTCTGTTCTGGCTCTCTTTGCAGGAGGGGAGGGGAAAAGGTGCACCCCTGGGAGGCTGAGAGCCATCAGTATAACAGGGACAGAGGCTGTTTTGTGATTAAGTGCTGGCGATCCGAGATCTATAGGAGAAGGGCATGCTCTGCCATGGAAGCCAGGCTGCTCTCAACATTTGGTCCTGGTCACTGAAGACAGAGGACCAGGGAAATAACACTAGGGCACCACGATCTCTTCTGCAAGCACCTTCTCTACTCCTCCTCCCCGTCCACTATTGCCATGAAAATGATTCCCTTTTTTTCTCCAAAGTGGAAAGCAAGGAGACGAAAGGAAATTATCAGGAGAATGACAATGGAATAGAATGTCTTCAAATTTCACTAACATTCAAATGGTGGAGGAGAAAGATATAGAATAACTGGACAAGGGCTACAAAGAGAAATAAGGAGAGAGCCCCTCCAATAGGTGTTACCAAAAAGTCTCCATTTCTGTTGTTTATTCACTTGCTATATTTCTAGATGACATAAGCCAGTTATGTGGCAGTTCTATGGACTTGTTACATTGCTCAAGGCCAAGGTTCCCAAAAGGATCTGGGAGGAACAGAATGTTGAGCTCAGCACTTTTCTCTGGCATAAAGTTTTATGTTCGAATTTTAATAAATAAATAGGAAGAGAAGGAATGTGCTGATAATACTTTTATATTCACAGAGGGATATATGGTAGAAAATGCTGGTACTCTTTCAGAAAAACAACAACAGCAACGATTCATAGCTGCCATAAGGATAATGATTATCTTCCTTCTTACCAACATCTGAGCATCGACCAGGACGTGCAAAGACAAAAGAAGAGAGATCTCACATCCCACAGTCAGTGAATGGGTAAGAGAGACCACCACAAGTGTGATTACTTTCAAGACGATTAATAACATAAACAAGTTTCCAGAAAGGACGGGAAGATAGGGAACTTTTACTTTAGATGGCAAGGCAAATTTGGGAAGAGGAGACCATGAAGGTCAACTAGGAAAACTGAGGCTCACCAAGTGGCTGTCGGGGCATTTCATGTTTTTATGAAAGTACAGTAGCAGACACTGCATTCCAACTCCCCTTCTGGACCAGAGGGTACAGTGCGTAGCTGCAGATGAGGCAGGACCAACCACCAAAGAGCAGAGCTTGGCACCTCGGGAGATATGTTGGCAATGTCTGGGCACAGCAAATCTAGAAAGCCCATCTGTCCAACAGAAGCATCCCCTCCAGGGACTGGGCAGAAGAGTGAAAACCAGGACTGAAGGGGTGTGGCTGAACCATGGACAAGAGCATGGAGCAGTGGGTTCCATAAGGAAGGAGAGGTGGAGGATTGCCAAGTCCTTCAGGGTGTCTGCTGATAAGCAAGGCCATCATAAAATAAGAACGCAACATCTGGATGCTGATGTAGTCATCTGGGAACATGAAAACACTCAGTATTTCATTTGGGCAGTTCATGCAAAGAGCACTAATTGAGTACCTACTGTGGGCTAGGCAAATTCTTGCAAGACACCCTTTCTTCTCTATATATGCTTCTCCTCGCTTTTGCAACTAAATGGCTTGAGTCAAGTTTATCCGGACACCTGAAAATCTCTGGTGCATTCGTGACACATCTGGACATAGGTATTGTGACCTCCAGGTGTACTCAGACCTTAGCCTTTCTTACTATTTAAAAAAACAAGTATTAGTTGAGCCCTGCTGTCCTGGACAGTGTGCTAGACTCTTTCACATTCTCCCGTTTGATTCTTACACCTCTGCCTCCCGGTGCTGGACATCATCTGCTTTGGTCTGCGCTGCCTCAATTTACCTTCTTCCCCTGATAACAGTACTCCTTTTTCTTTGGAAAATGGATCCTCTTTTACTCCAAACATGTAGTTATGGTCGGGGCTGCCAATTACGGTGCTCACCCCTGTGGTGATATGACCTCCCTGATCATAGTGACTAATCTGGGAATAAACAAATAATCCAAGCCTGGCCAGAGTTTTCCCCAGTATTTTTCAAACTAGGGTCAGGAGAGAAGTTCTGGCTTTTTTTCCCTCTGATCTCAAATTGAAAGCTAAGGCCAGAATTCTGGACTTTCAGAAGCAGCCCGGCTGAGAGAATAAAGCCAATGTACAGAGGTCATCCACAAGCTTACTTCAGGGCTTGCAGACCTATATTACTGCCTAAGCTATCTTGAAATTGCTTCATTCTAATCCTGAAGATGTGGCAAAAGGTTTTAGCAGTTCAGCCTGGATTCCTTGCTTCCTAGCTACGAGTCTGGATCCACATAGACAGCATTGTTTAAAAAGTTAGTTAAATTGGGCTTCCCTGGTAGCGCAGTGGTTGAGAGTCCGCCTGCGGTTGCAGGGGACACGGGTTCGTGCACTGGTCCGGGAAGATCCCACATGCCGCGGAGCGGCTGGGCCCGTGAGCCATGGCCGCTGAGCCTGCGCGTCCGGAGCCTGTGCTCCGCAACGGGAGAGGCCACAACAGTGAGAGGCCCGCGTACCAAAAATTAAAAAAAATTAGTTAAATTAAAAAATTAAAATGTAGCAAACCAAATTGATTTTTAGATGCAGAGATCTGATGTTGAAATGCAACTCCTTCCTCGTATAGCTGTGTGACCTTGGGCAAGTTATTTAGCTCTCTATGCCTCCATGGCCATGTCTGTTAAGACGGAGATCACAATATTATAGGATAATTCTGAGGATTAAATGAGATAAAACATGCAAAAGGTTCAGGGTTGATAAGTGAAATTTCCACTATACCCCAACCCCGAAAGAGAGCAAACTATAGGAGGAAGCGTCCACCTTTTTTCTGGTCCTCCCTTGCTTCACTGAGAGTGAAGACGGGTGACTTAACTGCTAAGTTTGGGGAAAGGAACTCCACCATGTGGCTCAGTCCCTCCAGAGTCTCCTTCTCTGGAACCTGGCAGCCTATGTGTGGGCAGGTGCCGTCTCAAGTCTTCTCCTCCATTCAGCCAGCTTACCAGACAGGCTCAGCCCCTGCAGAGAAGGCCTGGAGTTGGGGGTCACGTTTAATTAGGAACACTTTGTGGAAGCGCATCTAAGCCACATTCTCCAATCAGCTTTGTCTGTAAGAAGGTGGAGGAGTTTTAGTTTCCATTTGTGTCTTGTGCTTGTGTCTTACTTGAGAGGGGACACGGGGGTATTATTCACTGACACTGCCCCCCATACTCTCACCCCAAGCCCCTTTACTTAGCACAGTGCTCTGCCCCTAGTAAGCGCTCAATAAGTGCTTGGACATCTATTCTGGAAGCCTACATTTCTCTCGAATCAGTCTCACAAGTATCACAAATTTGGCAAGGTCCCCAGAAGCCTCCTATGGGGAAGACTGAGCACCCTCTAACCCAGCGACTCAGCAATGTGGCCTTCTTGCTTTTGACTTCAGGCCTTATTTGATGACTTGCAGGTTCCTAAAAGGCTTCACTCCTGATATTGGCCAGAGAGCCCGAACAACAAGGCCTCAAGTGTACAGCCTTATATCTTCATTCCACTTTAAATAATCAGCTGGTCTTTGGAGGCAGAGGGCGAGGGGTGGGGGATGGGTAGGAGCATGCAGGGGGGCTATACATGTGTGTATGTGGGGTGCCTATTCCCTTTGAATTGCCAACAAGTGACTTAGGACCAGGGAAGCTTGGCCTGAACATGGGGTTCTGCCCCAAATACCCCTTTCACAGCGGTCCCCATCTCAATACTTTGATAGCTCTGTTGGAAAGCCTGACAAGAATGGACTCTACCATTACCTTGCTATGTGGCCTTGAGCAAGTGCCTTCACCTTTCTGGGCCTCAGTCTCCTTGGCAGATAAAGAATAAGACCATTGGACTAAGTGTGAACGGGAAAGAACGAGGAGCTGGGAAGGAATTGCTTAGCTGCCCTTGTGTGCTGCCTCTCTGTCTGGTGGACGAGTAGATCTCCAGTTTCCCCACTCCCACACAGGAGACTCACAGAAGGATGGTCAGGGAGTTTTGTGTTTTCCATTCTCATTTCTTGAAGAGCCCAAGTTTAGGTACTGTATTCTGCATTCTCCACCCTCCTCTAACCTGCCTTTTGTCCTGGAAGCCCACCGCCATAGGCTATAATCGGCATTCTCACCTCTGGCTTTGACTATGTTTGGCCAGTGGGAGGCAATGACAAGACAGCAGAGGACTGGGGGAGAAAGAGGGGGAAGCGAGACTTTCCCGATGCCTCCTTGCTCTGCTCTTGGCTCGGTGTCCCTGACAGTGGCGGCATTTGGGGGTCACGGCTCCTGTTGGGTGGCCTCTCTTCTAGGACACCAGCACCCACTGTGAGGTCTTCCTCACAGAGTCCCCTCCCCTTGTCTCCTCCCATGGAGGAGTGCTAAAAGGACTTCATCCTGTTGTCAGTCGCTAAGGACCTCACATCTCTTGTCGGTTCCCTCTACCTGCACACACCTCTGGAACCAGTCCATCCATTAACACCCCAGGAAGCTTCCTGGGATGAAAAGGTGGCAGAGAAGGAAATCTACTCAGGAATGGGGTGTGGAGGGGAAACATGTGCTGAGGAAAGCATTGAAAGCTAGCCAACTTCCCTGTTCCCCTTCCTGCATAGAGGCAGGAAGGTCGGTATTCTAACCAACGCCAGCTATGGAAAGGTTCATCTGGAAGACCAAGAGGCAAGTTCTTAAGAGACAAAGCAAAGATTCTGGGCACCTGCCTTCCAGATGCTCACACCGTCTCTGATCCTCAGTGCTAATGAGTAAGTGGAAAGTCATCTAATGCTCTGCTACCGGATGACATATTTTACCTAACCTATTCTGTCACTCACCGTCATTATCTATATTGGTGTATAAACTGCATTCCTCTTACCATCTATCTCATTTTTGGTGGACAGACTCCCAAATTCCTTCTCTTTTATTTATGCATAACACATGAATGATTCACAAGTGGGAAAGTCGGCAGGGCTCCTTCGACCTCAGTGTTCTCATCTGTAAAAATGGGATAGTAATACTCTCACCCTCATAGGGTTGGCAAGAGGATTAAATGAGTAACATCTGTAAGTGCTCAGATCAGCAGATGTAAACTGTTAGCCAACACTGTTATTATCCTCTCATCTGATTTATCTTGCCTCACTTTCCTACAGCCTCTATGCAGGAAGGGGAACAGGGAAGTTGGCTAGCTTTCAATGCTTTCCTCAGCACACATTTCCCCTCCACACCCCATTCCTGAGTAGATTTCCTTCTCTGCCACCTTTTCATCCCAGGAAGCTCCTGGAAGGGCAAACAGGGAAGTTGTGATACTTATGTTTTCTGCTTTCAATTCTAGACCAGTGGTTTACCAATGGTGGCCTGTGGAGCCCTGGGGTTCCCAAGAAGCCCCATGGACCACAGAAAGTGGTTATTGCTGCAGGTCACAACTTTCATCTTGCTTTTCTTTAATTTTATTTTTTTATTAAAAAAACTCTTTTTGGAGTATAGTTGATTTACAATGTTGTGTTAGTTTCAGGTGTACAACAAAGTGAATCAGCTATACATATACATATATCCACTCTTTTTTTTTTTAAGGTTCTTTTCCCATGTAGGCCATTACAGAGTATTGAGTAGAGTTCCCTGTGCTACACAGCAGGTTATGATTAGTTATCTATTTTATATATAGTAGTGTGTATATGTCAGTTCCACTCTCCCAATTTTCCCTCCCCCCAATTTATTCCCTGGTAACCATAAGTTTGTTTTCTACATCTGTTTTGTAAGTGAGTTCATTTGTACCCCCTTTTTTTAGATTTCATGTATAAGTGATATCATATGACATTTGCCTTTCTATGGCTGACTTACTTCACTCAGTATGACAATCTCTAGGTTCATCCATGTTGCTGCAAATGGCATTATTTTGTTCTTTTTTATTGCTGAGTAATATTCCATTGCTTATATGTACCACATCTTCTTTTTTTAAAAAAAAAACATTTATTCAGCGTCATGATCAGACTATTACATTTAGCAATCAACAGCATGGGTGCAAAAAAAAATTACATTAAAACCCTTTGTTGGAATGCTTTACACTTTCCACCAAACAGAAACTAAAATAACCTGGTATACAATTAGTCACAAATACAGTCCTCGAGTTTTCTTGCCCATACACATGAGTATTGTCTAAAACATGTATTCTTTGTAGCAGCTAGGCCCTGCCACCACTGTGCTTGGCTGAGTTCACAAATCTGTTGTAACCTGTAGCTTCCCTGTCACTTCTCTGGCTCTCCTCTCCTGCTAAGCTTTGTTTCCTGGCAGTAAGCAAAACCTTCTGCCACTGCCATAGCTACTGCTGCTGCTGGAACCACCAGAGCCACCTTGGTTTCAGGGTTTGGCAAAGTATTGGCTTCCACCACTATAGGGGTCAGAACTTCTGCCTCCAAAGTTTCCTCCTTTCATGGGTCCAAAATTTGAAGATTGATTGTTGTAACTGCCCAAATCATTGTAGCTTCCACCACCTCCAAAATTGCTTCCATCATTACCAAATCCATTATAGCCGACCCCACTGCCACCATAGCCACCGCCACCGCGGCTGCCACCAAAGCCACCTCGACCACTGAAGTTTCCTCCACGACCAAAGCTGTCATTCCCACCAAATCCCCCTCCAAGACCGCCACCAAAGTTTCCAGAACCACTTCGACCTCTTTGGCTGGTTGAGGCACTAGCCATCTCTTGCTGAGACAGGGCTTTCCTTACTTCACAGTTGTGGCCATTCACAGTGTGGTATTTCTGAATGACAATCTTGTTTACAGAGTCAGGGTCATCAAAGGTTACGAAAGCAAAGCCTCTCTTTTTGCCACTGCCTCGATCAGTCATGATTTCCATCACTTCAATTTTCCCATACTGTTCAAAATAATCTCTTAGATGATGTTCTTCAGTGTCTCCTTTAATGCCACCAACAAAAATCTTTTTCACAGTGAAGTGGGCACCAGGTCTTTGAGAATCTTCTCTTGAGACGGCCCTCTTTGGTTCCCCAACTCTTCCATCCACCTCGTGCGGCCTTGCATTCATGGCCGCGTACACCTCCTCCACAGTGGCATACGTGACAACCCCGAAGCCTCTGGAGCGCCTGGTGTTTGGATCCCTCGTGACCACACAGTCTGTGAGCGCTCCCCACTGCTCACAATGGCTCCTCAGACACTCATCGGTTGTTTCAAAGCTCAAACCTCCGATGAAGAGCTTCCGCAGCTGTTCGGGCTCTTTGGGTGACTCTGACTTAGACACGAGGGCAGTGGAGTTGGGGGAGACGTCAGCGATGCTTACTCGGCGGTGTCCACAGGCAGAAAGGAGTCATCTACCGAACATATCTCTGTACCACATCTTCTTTCTCCATCCCTCTGTTTATGGGCAACTTGCTTTTATTGGAGACTCCTTTTAAGATTCTGTTTGAACAGACTTCCAAGACTTAAAGTTGAAAATCCCTGTATTGCTGTTCTGAGATATTGAAGCCCCAGATTTTACAACTCTCAATGCTAATTTCTTTGGCCCCATTGCCAAGAAACTTTATCTATTCTATTCAAATCATTTGTATTCTTTTCCATTTCTGATGTTCTGAAATAAATATGTGAACAAGCAAATCTTTGTGTACTTATGTGAGCTGTGCTTCCCAGGTGCTCTTCATGTTTAGCCAAAACTGTCCCCTTAATTCCCAGGGAATTCCCTGGGGAAGATAACTATAATATTTTTTAACAATAGAGACATGTGAAGGCACTTGACTTTTCCTGGCCCCTGATTTAGCCACTGGAGTACGTCCACCCCTTGGAATCCAAGGTTGCTATGGTACTATCTATGCAGTTCAAGACTTTGAACTTGAGAATGTGTTCAAAGTCTATTCTCTGTTCAGGCACAGAGAATACGAATTCATGAAGGGAGCAAAAGCTCCAACCTCCAGATGTCTGCCTGGAATGCTCTTATCCCACTTTGCCACAAGTTTCCCTCCCATTCTTCATTTGGGTCTTTGTCTCAAATGTTACCTCGTTAGAACTGCCTTAAGACTGGGGCAAGAGTAGCCCCTACCTTGTCTTCTGAGCTCTCTGGCCCTCTTCCAGCCACGCCTCTTTCCACAGAGCTAGAAGACCATGGGCCAAGGGGATGAGTTCACCCAAAGCTCCAGTGCTTCACCCCTTCTTAGATCATACTGCGGGTACATGAGACCCTAGAACTCAGTAGCACCAGGCCAGCTTCTTGATACTGCATCAGCCTTTTCCCAAGGTCTGTTCTCTTAAGGAACCAAGGAGCGGCTATTTGCTGGAGGTATGGATGGAGCTCAGATGTGCAGGCAGGGATGCTATAGGTGTGGGCACAAGTTCCCTTGAAGTATGGGATAGATCTGGGGTGCAAAGAGTAGGAGGAAGGTTGAGGGCCTGGGACCAGTTACCACCTAAGCAGCCCCATTCCAGTGCACATCTTGGGGGAAGTCCGAGATTTCTAAACTTAAGTTTGGCCTTCCAGATTATTATGAAGGTATACTTGTCAACATGAAAGGACAGGAATTTTACATAACAAATTGGTTTATAATTTTAAATTATGTAGACATAGGATATGTGTGCCTCCATTTGCACTATTTACCCTGGCCCTGCAAATATCAGGGATGGGCCCATCACTGACCTCCCTGTCTAAAATAAAATACCACTTCCTCTGTCACTTTATTCTGACCCTATTGTACATGTCTTCATAGCCTTTGTCAACATAGGATCTACATGTACATCTCTCTATCCCTATCCACACTAGAATGTAAGTTCCATGACTGTAGAGTCTTGGTTTTATTTACTGCCTCAGCCTTAGTACCTAGAGCAGTGCCTGGCACAAAGAAACCACTCAGTAAATGTTGAATGAATAACAAATCTAGTCTCAGATGGCTTACAGGTGAGGTGGCCTAACCCAGCGGACACAAAGGGAAAAGATCACGTGACGACACTCTGAGGAACGCCTGCTCCTATTAAGATAACTCAGCACTGGAACTACAAAAGGTAGACCATGGAAAATTAATCATCAAGACTTCAGTACACATGAACACAAGATTAGTTATCAGGTTACTCGTGAGAGGGATATGTAAGTGAATATGGAGATCTGTGTGTAGGCTGGAGAGTTAGATGTGGGGTACCTGGGCTGCTGGAAGCCCCAGGTGGAGGAATCATCCTAACAACCTTAGGTGGCCAGACCTGCGTGCTGAGGAAACTCTGATTCCACCCAATGGATCACGCCAATCCAGCCCAACCTAAAATGGAAGGGGGCCTCTAATTCATAATTAGGAAGCCCTCAAATAATATTTTCCTTGGATGGTCACAGGCCTTGGGGAGTGTGGGGTGTGGGCACATCTGATCCCCGTGGGGTCACGGGGGTCACAGACTCAGAGACTGTCCTACCACCCGTCCTTCTCTCCCACGTGCTTTTAATTCACAACTTCTTATCGCTTGGTGGGGTCCCCAGAACTTTCTGGGAATAGTATAAATCGGTCCAATCTATTCCAACGGACTCTTTTCCCGTTGGATACGGGGCCTGTGAGAAGCCAAATGACTTCCCGGAGTCCCCAAAAGCGACAGGAACGCGGGCCCGGGACTCTGCCCCGCGGATGTCCCAACACCTATCATTTGGTGGGGGGGGGGCTCCGGGGGCTGGGCTGGGCTCCCCGCCTCCTGGGGCCGAGGCGGGAACCCGACTAGCTCTGAGGTCTCGGCGGACTGCGAAGGGGGCGCTCGCAGCCGGGCCCGGACTCCAGCGCCCGGCTCCGGTTTTCGTCCCTCGTCGGCTTTCCTGCCCATTGGCCGGCGGGAGGGGCGGCAGCCGCCCACGGTGGGCGGGGTCACGTGGCTCCTCCCCGTGACGGAGGCAAGAGGTGCGGCGGAGGCGCCCGGCACCAAGTCGTCTGAAACTTTTGCGCAGTGGTGGACTCCGCACAGCTGCAGAGGATGGAGTGCTGTGGACGCGGCTCCGGGCCGCAGCCGTCCCTGCTGCTGTCGCTGCTGCTGGTGGCGTCCGGCGCTGGCGCAGCCCCGCGCTCGGCGCTCTACTCGCCCTCCGACCCGCTGACGCTGCTGCAGGGTGGCACCCTGCGCGACACCGTGCTGGGCTCCCACAGCTCCTGGGCGGTGGAGTTCTTCGCCTCCTGGTGCGGCCACTGCATCGCCTTCGCCCCGACGTGGAAGGCGCTGGCCAAAGACATCAAAGGTGAGAAACTGGGTGCGGGGGGAGGGTCGCTCCCCTCGCCCCACCCGGGCGGATCCCCGCCACCTGCCTCACGGAGGCCCCTTCAACGCTGCCCGCTTCGTCCTGCCTGTCACCTCCGCCCATCTTCCTCTCTGCCCCTCCCACTTCCCCCCAGTTTCCCAGCCCTCAGCTCCATCTTTAGCTCCCGCCCCTCCCTTTCTTTTTACCCTTCCTTGGCCGGTGTCCCGAGTTTTCTCCCCCTCCCCGCGGTCTGGGTCCCCAGACCCGCTCTGCTTTCCTTGTCAGTCTTCTGCCGGCTTATGGCCCCCATACCTACGACGCGGTCTCCTTTGTTCCTCCTCCCTGACACCTTACGGCTTCCTGTAGTTCAGCCTTGTGGCAGACCCCTTCCTACCAAGTTCGCCAGCTGTGGTGGGATCAGTGTTGGGGAGAAAAAGAACTGATACTCATTCTGCCGCCGGCCCTATTCCCACTCCCTCCTTCCTCTCCACACCCCTTGACTAGTAGACCTTGCTGGTACGTAGACTTCCTTTCTCAGCTGTATCTTTGAGGCAGAGTTTCCCTGTTTCCTGTTTCCCGGCCGCTCCTGACCTGCTGCCTCCAGCTCCTTAGCTTCTGGGCCACACATCCTTCTCTCTTCCCCTCCTTCTCCTTCAACCTGTGAGCCCAAAGGCCCGACTGAGGGCAGCCTCTTGGTGTGGGTTTGGCCCTTGCTCCATTTTCCCCTTCATTGGCCTGACCACTAATACCATATTTCCTTCATTCTAAGAGACTGTCAGTTGTGAGACCCACCATTCATTTGCTAACAGCCTGAGGGGTAGAGGGATAAGACGACCGCTAATAGATGTATAGAGATTTAAAGGTGTACTCCATTACAGAAAGGTTAATGTTTTTAAAAACTTAAGATGTGGAGCTGAGTAAATACGGCAACTGGGGCTTCCCTGGTGGCGCAGTTGTTAAGGGTCCGCCTGCGGATGCAGGGGACACGGGTTCGTGCCCCGGTCCGGGAAGATCCCACATGCCGCGGAGCGGCTGGGCCCGTGAGCCACGGCCGCTGAGCCTGCGCGTCCGGAGCCTGTGCTCCGCAACGGGAGAGGCCACAACAGTGAGAGGCCCTCGTACCGCCAAAAAAACAAAAAACGGCAATAATAGTAATGAATATTTATTAAGTGCCTACTGTATTGTATGTCAGACACCTTCCTGAGTGAGTACTTGATGTGTATTATCTCAGAGTTTCCTTTGCACAGGTAAAGATCCCTGTGGTGTCATCCATCTGCCTAGACCAGGTAGTGGATATTTGGGGGGGCTGGCGTGGCGTGATGGTAATGGTTTGCTTCTGATTTGCTGCCTCTGAATGGAGTTATTTACTGATAACTAGGTGGCTAGGACCCTAGCAGGGCTGCTGACCTTCAGCGGTCACTGAATGAGGACTATGGGCATCTTAGGGTGTAGGCCTCTTCCTGGAGAGGGAAGGACTGGAACTGTTGTTCCCCTGCTGTGCCGTTTTCTTGATAAACTCAACTCTTTGCGGTAGAGTAGTGCATTTGTAGATGTTGGTTTTCAAATTCAGGCCACCTCTTACGTTGAGCAGCTTGCACGGTGGTTCCTGAAGTGGTTAGATGGAAAGGTGTATCATCTGTTAGCCATATGGTCTTGGAAAGTTATTTTTAAACAAAGCCGATAAACCGTTCTCCCTCCAATTTACACGCAGACACTTGTCTGCATGCCTCTCTGGTCCCATCACTTGAATGTGCCATTTCTCAGCAGCTCTCCACACTGCATCATTTCAGTGATGCCAGCACATCTGGTCAGGGCAGGAGGCAGGAAGAGTGTTGAATGTGGAACTGGAACACCTGAGGGGCACTAGGTGTTCAGGGGACACTGTGGGCCTGAACATCATAAAAATTCCTAGGTCAATTTACACTTTGAGGCCATAAAAGTTCCTTAATGGCTGCAGGTGAACTCAATCTAGAAGATTCTTGCATCTTGAGAGTGCTGGACAGAAAGATTAGCTTCCAGCTGACTCATGGGTTTGGCCTCTGGCAACCCAGAGTTTTCCAGTGAATTGCACATCCAGATACTGACCCAGCCTGCTCCTGGATGAGGGTTGCCACTTCCCAAAGGGGTCTTCTCCCCAGTGCATGGAGTGAGAGTTTCCCTAAAAAAAGCAAATCAAAACTTAACCTCAGAAAGGAAAATGGTGTCTGTAGAGATGAACCACAGTCCATGGGAGATGGGAGATTCAGGCAAAAACTGGAAGTCTCCCATGAACCATGGAGGTGTCAGCCCCCTAAGCAAGATCATGTCCTGGGGAGCGCTGGCCGAACCTGGTGTTGGCCTGCAATGATAAAGAATGCCTCCACTCCAATCCAAGGAGGTGTTTCCTGGTGAAGCCCTTTAACGTCTCTGTATTCTAAGGTTCCTTGAGAAAGTTTGGTTGTGGGCCGGCACAGGGTTGCTCTCGCACCACCGCTGGGCCCATGGGCCTGTGGCCCTGCCCTCTGCCATTGGTATGAATGCCTTGGGTAGGAGCAGTGAGTCTGTGGAAGGTCATGAGGGGAGAGAAGAACTTTGCAACTCTGCCCAACTGGCCTCAGGCATTTAATCTGACTGGCCAGGGCTCATTTCTTCAGTAAATTGTAGGCTATGTTCTCTGGGGCAGTTGTTACCTTGGGGCAGAGCACTTGTTTCTAAGGATCTGGCTCACCCCTTTCTATTCCAGAGCAGCTTTTACTGCCTCACCATGTGTGTTTGGGAAATTGATTGTGTTCATTTTAGACCTTCAGTCTTCATCACTGGCTAATCAATCAGCAAATATTTGTTGAGTGACCTCTGTGTGCATAGCATTGTTTACATTGCTATTAGGTAAATCACACAGCAAGGAAATTGACACCAGTAAGAAGCTGTATTTGAAAAGGGTCAAAAGAGCATAACTCAGCCATTTCTTGTTTTGGGAATTCAGGGAAGGGGAAAGTCACAGAGGCCTGGTCACCAAAGGCCTTTATCTAAGCAGTTATTTATTATACACTTGCCTTACGCCAGGCACTGTGCTAAGGACCTTTACAGGCCACTGTTATATATAATCTTTATGAGAAAATATCTGAGCAACAGATAGCCTTTTTTTTTTTTAACCGATAAGTAACTTGCCCAAGATTACACAGATGATGGAGGGGGTTCTTTTTTTATTTTATTTTTTTCTATTTTTGGCCCCACCGTGCAGCATGTGGGATCTCAGTTCCCAGACCAAGGATCAAACCCGTGCCTCCTGCAGTGGAAGCACAGTGTCTTAACCACTGGACCACCAGGGAAGTCCCTGGATGAGGTTCTTTTTTTAAAAAAATAAATTTATTTATTTATCTATTAATTTATTTTTGGCTGCGCTGGGTCTTTGTTGCTGTGTGCAAGCTTTCTCTTGTTGCGGCAAGCAGGGGCTACTCTTGGTTGTGGTGCACAGGCTTCTCTTTGCAATGGCTTCTCTTGTTGCGGAGCATGGGCTCTAGGCACGCGGGCTTCAGTAGTTGTGGCACACTGGCTCAGTAGCTGTGGCTCGCGGGCTCAGTAGTTGTGGCTTACGGGCTTGGTTGCTCCACGGCATTTGGGATCTTCCCGGACCAGGGCTTGAACCTGTATCCCCTGCATTGGCAGGTGGATTCTTAACCACTGCACCACCAGGGAAGTCCCTGGAGGAGGTTCTTGAACCCAGCTCTTCCTGACTCTCCAGAGCCTGGGCAGGTGGAGGCATAAAGAGAAGGAGTCACAGAACTTCCAGGAGCTGGGAGCTGAGAACTCTCAGGCATTACCTCCTGCCTCCGTCCCCATTACTAACACCCACCCCACCCTGTCCCCTCTGAGTTTCCTGGCTGGGAACAGAGGAGCTCTCTGTTGTGTCCTGGGCCCTCTTGAGACCACCGGGGAGGCTCAGATCCTGGGTTCAGATCCCACATTCACCACTGATTAGTTGTGTGCCTCAGGCACAGTTATCTGATCTCTATTTTACAGTCTAGGAAAGCAGGTCCAGAGATGAATAAATACCTCCTTACTTTCTTCATAGCGTAGCTGCGCACATTAAACTACATACATTAGGCACATGATAAACTCTATATGCACATGATAAACTCTATATGCCTGATATCATTATCATCTAAGTAAAGGCTGAGTCTATGATATTGACCAACTCTTGGGCGTTACAGAGAATGGTATGTAGCTAGAAGACGAAACCATTTTAACCATTTTCTCTCTCATGGGGAAGGTTTTGACTGGAGCAGACAGCAAAGTATAAAGGTAGCATCCTGACCCTGGTGAGGCAGAGGCACAAAAGTGGGGTTTTGGGTCTGGTAGCCCTTGGACCACTTGGAGGTCTCTTGCTCTCTGTCCTCGTTTGTAAAGTGGGTAAAATGGTGCCCACCTCCAATGGCGGTGGTGGAGTGGGAAAATCTGGAGTGTGCTGTGGACGCTCGCTGAACACTAGCTTTCTGTCCTCTCCTCTCCCTGTGCCTTCAGAGCCTCACGCCCCAGAGGGCAACAAGCAACAACTCTGGCCCGAGGGATGGCGGCCTGCACTCTTGGAAAGGAGAGGAGTGGAGTGGTTGAGGCCTGCTGTCCTTGGTCCCTCCCTGCCAGGTGGCCTTGTGAGACCCCCTGCCAGGGGCCCTCACTGGTGGAAGGACACAAAAGTGCCACTCTTCTGCCCTTAGGTCTAATTGACTTGCTGATTCTTTAGAGAACAGCCGGGCCTCTGCTGGGGGTCTCCCTGAAAAAAGCCCTAGGTGCAGAGCCGGAGCCAAGCCTGAAATGTGCCAGATGACCCTACAGGGTGACCTATGCTTCCCACCCTCTGCTGGGCCTCCCTTGGGCAGGAGAGGAGCCATAGAAAGGAGGCCTGGGGTGCTCTGCCTGTGATCCAGGGCAAAACCCCATCCCTGGGCAGCTCGCTTCTCCTGCATTCGCAGGTGATGGGCATTAACCTCACTCCCTGCCTGGACCTGAGAATAGAGTAAGGCTGAGAGAAGATGTTCCAGCCCTGTAGCGGCTCCAGGACTGGGTCAGTTGTATAATTCAGTGGATAGTCGCTGAGCACCTATTGTGTGCAGGATAATGGGGAAGCTAGGCAAGGAGGATGCAAAGATGAAGAGACATTTAGGGATGGACAGCCTTGTAACTATAACTGTGTGGTAGAAATGAGAACAGGGTCCTGAGCCTTGCGCTTGGAAGGCAGCTCTTCCTGGGGGGAAAAAATCCCGTTCAAACTGAGTTGTACCTGACAACTGGGAGTTTGTTGGGAGGGTAGAGGTGGCTGTGGGAATAGCCTAGAGGAGCATTGTGCTTTCAAGGGAGGAGAAAACATTCAGCGTTCCTGAAGCATAATTTAGGGAAATGGTAAGAGGAAGCTGGGTGGGGAGGGACCAGATTAAGAATGGCCTGATGTCTGTCGAGTTTTCTTCTAGAGGCAATGGGAACCACCAAAGAATATTGAGTAGAGAGTGACATAGATCTGCAGATAGAAAAGATCACTGGTGGCTGGGTAGGCTGGTGATGGAGCATATTAGAACCTTGGCCAGGAGGGAAATGAGACATTTCATCTGGACAAGGAACCCTGCACTAGCTCACTAGGAGGGTGGGTTAGAGGTGACGTGAGAGGTAAAGAACCCGGGGGTGGGGAGATGAGACATGGGGGAGGGCAGGAAGAGACTCGGGAGGGAGGGTGGACAGGACACGGAAGCTGGCTGGGATTAGCGGTTCTGTGTGGCTGGACTGCCTGACCCCGTCCCTCCTACGTGGTGCCGACAGTGGGGGAGGGGTCAGGGGAGAACAGAGTGTCAGGGAGGGCAGGAGGGTTGCTGTGCCAAGCCCAGCGTGGAGCAGACCCTGGTCACTGACCACAGCAGGCTGCCCTTCCAGCTAGATGTAAAGCTGAAGGATGCAGGCCATTCGGGTTGGTGTGTATTTGTAGCTCAAACTGTTGCCCTCCTGTGCTAGGGGAGCCGAGAGCTCCCCAGGAGGTTTGGTGAGATGGGGTAGCGGGGGATGTTGGGGAAATGGCATCCTAGGATTTGGCTCACCTGTCTCTGCTGAACACTTCCATTCACACCCCACTCCCTCCCTCCCGCCAGGATTCAGTGCCAAGAGTAGATTGCCAGCAAGAAAGGAGAAGGGGGAGAGGGGCTGAGGAGGGAGCAGGTGTTGCCTCTGGCCTGCCTCACAGTGCCAGACCCCCTCCCTCGTGTCACCCCAAGAAGGACCAACTTAGTTGCTCTGAACCTTCGGAGCCTTTCCTTTGAGGGATGGGTCAGGGGTGTCTGGGAGGCATGCTGGCTCTTCCATACATCTGTCGTGGAAGTGAGGGTGACATTCCTCCCCTGGGCATAAAAGATTCTGGGAGCTCTGATACCTTTGGAAACAGTGGTTTTTCAGATGCTGTAAGGGACAGGTTCTGGGGCGAGGTAAGAGGTCCCGGCAAAGCCACAGGTCTCAGGGATGTTATCTGGATATTAGTCTTCTGTCATTAGCGAGTTCTGCGTGGGCTGCCTGTGTAAGTTCCCCCACCCCATCCTGTGCTCCAGCTGGAAGGGGTAGGGCCCTGTGGGGGGCATGTGTGCCCTCTCCCACTCCTCCGGCTGGCTTGCTCCTTCCCTCATCGGCCTGGAGATGCCCGCGTTGGGGAGGGTGCTGGGGAGCCAGCTCTGAGCCCCAGGCCGGCGCGCCCACGCTGGCCCCTGCCTGCCTTCCCCATGGTGTCGCCTCTGCAACCCTCACAGCCTGCCCTGTCCACTCTCCCCTCCTCGTCTGCTCGCCCCGTGCCCTAGTTGCCTGTCACCTGGACTGACGGTCAAGGCTCCACTCGGTTCTCGCCTTTCCTGCCAGGCCCCTGCTTGGTGCACAGGGTTGGTCTCCCCTGTGGCCACGTTCCTTCAGAGCCCCGTGCCACACGGCTTGGCACCAGTGCATCACCAGCTCACCGTCTGTGCAGCTTCACGTGCACATCCTCCATCCCGGCGGGAGCAGCCTCACTGTGGTGTGGCACTTTGGTAGGTGCTCCCGGGGCACCTGACCTGGAACCGGAGCTCAGGAGGCCTGCCTGGTAGATGAGTTTGTTTTCTGTTTCCCAGATCCGGGGCTGTGACCCAGAACAGTGCCATTGTTCTCTCTGCCAGGAAGTTCCAGCGGAGGGAGGCCTTGTGGCCTGGGGCCTGATGAAGGAGCAGGGTACCCAGGCAGCCAGCCTGGGGAGCTGTTATCTTCCAGACTCTGGCCTCAGGGCTTCTTTCCCTGTGGCTTCTAGATCCCAGGTGTCTTCGCCTTCCTCCCCTGGACTTCTGCCTCCACCTCTGGCCGGGGGGCCGGTCCCTACCACCCTGTGTCCCACCCACCCAAGCTGGGCTGATGGCCACTACTTCTGGCCTCAGAGGCTTTCACCGAGGGTCCACGGGGGAACTCAGCACTCCTGAGGCATGCTCTTCACCCTTCTGGAAGTGATCCTCGCTAGAGGGCGGCAGAGACAGAGGCAGTATCCCAGGGGCTTTTCCTTAAGAGGGCCAGGCTCATCTCATACCTCTCTTCAGCTCCTCCAGACCCTATGCCCCTCCCCCATTGCAGAATAACGGGGGACACAGCTTGCTGTTCTGCATGGGTTACTGGTGCTATTTAACCGTGTCCTAAGCACAGGCTAAATGCAGAATAGCCCAACTCTCTCAGAGGCCGTGTTTTGAGGAAGGGGTGACCTTTCTCCTAAGAGCTTTGGAGGCAGGTGCCGTGGGCACTGGTGGCGGTGGATTGTTGCGTGGGTGAAGTCAGCAGGCAGAGGTGCCAGCCCCTCTTACTTACCTCAGGGTTTTTTTGTTTCTTTTTTTTTTTTTTTTTTGGTCCTTTCAGGTTGGAGGCCGGTGCTGAATCTCGCCGCCCTGGACTGTGCTCAGGAGACCAACACCGCTGTCTGCAGAGACTTCAACATCCCTGGCTTCCCGACTGTGAGGGTGTGTGACCAGGAGGGGCGAGCGGGCTCGGGGGCAGTGCTGTCGGGGCACATTGCCAGCTGCTCCATGCTTCCCTGGTGTCTGCCTGACTGCTGGGCTCTGTGGTATCCTGCCAGGCTTCTGGCCTTGACCTGCTTAAATCACAGCCCCTGGAGCATGTACCTATTTTAGAGGCAGAAAGGGATGTGAACTTGGAGGCAGAAAAGAAAGAGGCTCACTTGGTCTGGCACATTCGCCCCTTTATAAGGAAAAGGGGCTGTGTGTGGTTGTGTTGGGATGGGCAGATTTTAGCTGTGAGAAGTGATCATCACCTGAGCTGGTGAGAGCTCCCAGCTCCCAGGGGCCTCTTTCCAATCAATTCCTCTCCCGCCTGACCTCCCAGCCATAGAGGGCTGATCTAAACCCTGTAAAACCAGGGTTTAGGCTCTGACCCACCTGTAGGCAGGATCAGACTCAGGGTGTCTCATGGTCCCCCAGAAAAGTTCCCCTGAGACAGCTGGCCAACCTCATCCTCATCAGGCAAGTGCCTTGAACCCAAGAGGCTCAGAAGTGACCTGGCAAGAGAGCCTTAGCCCAGTGCCTCAGGCAGCAGGGATCTCCATCACGGGAGACATCACACCCAACACGTGAGGGCCCTGTCACCCCAGCTCTGGCTGCAAGTAGCGCGAGCTCTCTGATGAGGCCTTGCCTGCCAGCCTGCCCACCACGGGGCATCAACCACTTAATTAACTTCTGGACAACTTCCAAGGCTCTCACGTCAGAGGCCCTGGGAAGCTGCTGTGCCATTATACTTAGCACCCTCCCCAGAGCTCAGGCCCGGCTGTAATCCAGTTAGGTCTCTTCCAAATTAAAGAATCCCAATCAAAATCTCTCTCTCCACCTATAAATGATAAGCCGGCTCCCACCAGAATGGCATCTAGAAAAGCAATTTCCTCTGTGGCCACTAAGAATAATCAGGAGATATGTTCGGTAGATGACTCCTTTCTGCCCGTGGACACCGCCGAGTAAGCATCGTTGACGTCTCCCCCAACTCCACTGCCGTCGTGTCTAAGTCCGAGTCACCCAAAGAGCCCGAACAGCTGCAGAAGCTCTTCATCGGAGGTTTGAGCTTTGAAACAACCGATGAGTGTCTGAGGAGCCATTGTGAGCAGTGGGGAGCGCTCACAGACTGTGTGGTCATGAGGGATCCAAACACACACCAGGCGCTCCAGAGGCTTCGGGGTTGTCACGTATGCCACTGTGGAGGAGGTGCACGCGGCCATGAATGCAAGGCCGCACGAGGTGGATGGAAGAGTTGGGGAACCAAAGAGGGCCGTCTCAAGAGAAGATTCTCAAAGACCTGGTGCCCACTTCACTGTGAAAAAGATTTCTGTTGGTGGCATTAAAGGAGACACTGAAGAACATCATCTAAGAGATTATTTTGAACAGTATGGGAAAATTGAAGTGATGGAAATCATGACTGATCGAGGCAGTGGCAAAAAGAGAGGCTTTGCTTTCGTAACCTTTGATGACCCTGACTCTGTAGACAAGATTGTCATTCAGAAATACCACACTGTGAATGGCCACAACTGTGAAGTAAGGAAAGCCCTGTCTCAGCAAGAGATGGCTAGTGCCTCAACCAGCCAAAGAGGTCGAAGTGGTTCTGGAAACTTTGGTGGCGGTCTTGGAGGGGGATTTGGTGGGAATGACAGCTTTGGTCGTGGAGGAAACTTCAGTGGTCGAGGTGGCTTTGGTGGCAGTGGGGTCGGCTATAATGGATTTGGTAATGATGGAAGCAATTTTGGAGGTGGTGAAGCTACAATGATTTGGGCAGTTACAACAATCAATCTTCAAATTTTGGACCCATGAAAGGAGGAAACTTTGGAGGCAGCAATTCTGACCCCTATGGTGGTGGAAGCCAATACTTTGCCAAACCCTGAAACCAAGGTGGCTCTGGTGGTTCCAGCAGCAGCAGTAGCTATGGCAGTGGCAGAAGGTTTTGCTTACTGCCAGGAAACAAAGCTTAGCAGGAGAGGAGAGCCAGAGAAGTGACAGGGAAGCTACAGGTTACAACAGATTTGTGAACTCAGCCAAGCACAGTGGTGGCAGGGCCTAGCTGCTACAAAGAATACATGTTTTAGACAATACTCATGTGTATGGGCAAGAAAACTCGAGGACTGTATTTGTGACTAATTGTATACCAGGTTATTTTAGTTTCTGTTTGGTGGAAAGTGTAAAGCATTCCAACAAAGGGTTTTAATGTAATTTTTTTTTTTTTTTGCAACCACGCTGTTGATTGCTAAGTGTAATAGTCTGATCATGACACTGAATAAATGTGTCTTTTTTTTTTTTTTTTTTTTTTTTTTTTTGTGGTACGCGGGCCTCTCACTGCTGTGGCCTCTCCCGCCGCGGAGCACGGGCTCCGGACGCGCAGGCTCAGCGGCCATGGCCCACGGGCCCAGCCGCTCCGCGGCATGTGGGATCCCCCCGGACCGGGGCACGAACCCGCGTCCCCTGCATCGGCAGGCGGACTCTCAACCACTGCGCCACCAGGGAAGCCCAAATGTGTCTTTTTTTAAAAAAAAAAGAATAATCAGGAAATGCCTTTGAAGACTGAAAAGCCAAGCATTGTCCCTGGAACAAGATGTCTTTGAGTTCAGGGGCTTCAGTTGCCAGGCAGAACTGTGAACCATACCTGAGCCTGATGATGCCAGGAGAATTCATCTGCAGAGCAAGGCCCCAGGCTCCTCCAGCAACATCCAGCTCTTAACTCCATGTGACCTTTCTGTTCTCACGACCAGTGAAATCCTGCTGGGTTCAGGGTTTCCACAGCCCCGGAGAGCTCCCTCCCACATTCCTGTTACCACTTAGGGTCAGGGCCCAAGCCCCCATTCAGCTGGCCTGGGGAAGTGTCCTGAGCCAACAGCTACTGCCATATCATTTAGAGGTGGCAGTGGAGACATTGTTTGTCAACGGTTTCTTTTAAGTAAAAGGCTTCCATGACAGGGCCATTGTCCTATCCTTGGCCCCAAGATGTGTAACTTAAAATATTCAAAATTACTCTCCAAGGGGAGGACGGAACCCTCTGTTCCTTCTGCTAAGGCAGGGCAAGCAGCCCCGCGTGGGAAGCTGGGGGAAGATCAGTGTGGCATCAGGAGTCCCCGCACAGGGGAAGGGGGTTGGCATTGGTCCCGTGGCCAGGTCGGGACGTCCTGTGGGGGTTTGGTAGGAGTGGTGCCTAGGGCATTCTGTTTCTGTCTGGAGGAGGCTGGAGCTCAGGGAGTTGGAAGGAGATGGCCCAGCTATGTTGGGAGACCCAGAAGCTTCTCAGCACCTATCTGAGTCATGTAGCACACACAGCCTGAGTACCCCAAGTGACTAATCATCTCCTCAACCACCCATCCTGCTGTGGGAGGGCTGCTGGCAGGGCCCTGAGCTGGACTCCTTAACTGCCTTCACACCGGCGGCATCTGGCTGGGCTGGGCTGAGCTGGGCTGGTAGTGACCTGTGCATTTCTTACGAGCTCCAGAGACCAGTGTTGTGACCTCCCTCGGCCAAGCCCTCCCAGCCTCTCCTGAGGAGCCTGCAGTTCAGTTTCAGCAGGGAGAGGGGCTCGGTGCCCTGTCCTTAGGGCTCTGGTCCAGGGTGCAAGTGGTTCTAGCGCCTGATGGGTCTCTGTTCTAAGGCCCTAAGAAGTGGCTTTCAAACATTGTTACTGTGACCTACAACATTTACAGTGAGATCCAGAAGTTGGTTTGTATCTGTTATCCCTAAAACAGTTGTTTCATAAAACACTATTCTTCGTAAGTGCAGTACACTCTATTTTCTGTCCTATGTACTTTTTTAAAAGTACTGGCTGTGATTCACTAACTTGATTTTACAGCTTACCACTAGATTACTTCTAGTGTTTGGAAAACACAACTCAGATTCCAGATCTCCAGAGATTCTGACCCGTTGAGAGCCCGGTGTGCGTGTGGGCTGCGTGGCTGGACTCCCTGGGAAGCAGTACACCCTAGAGGTGGGCCCGGCTGCCAGCAGGCCAGAGAGATGGCCCTGTACCTCTGTCTGCCATCCCCTGGGGACTGGAGCCTGTCCTCGCTCCCACTCATCAAGGCTGAGAGCTCTAAGATGAGGACATGTGTTGAACAGGGGGAGGAGAGAGCGTCGCTGGTATGACGGGGACAGGCCCGTACAAGAGTATGGCCACTCCCAGTAACATGTGTCACTCTCCCTTTCCTCTGCCTCCTTGTCACCGTGAGCAAACAGTGAGCTTCTACCAGCCCAGCCTGCTTAACAAACAACAGGCCCTGCAAGGCAGGCCAGCTGTGTCAGGGCCCTATCAAACTGAAGCCGGTGCCCATCTGGAAGAGAACAGAGGGGAGGGAGGGAAAAGTAGCTTAAAGCTGGTTTTGGCTGGAGCTTGGGGACCTAGAGGCTGGAACTTCAGGGGTAGAGGCTTTGCCAGTAGGCTGCAGGAGTGCCCCTCAGTGGGTAATGGAATAGGACCCTTTGTAGCCAAAGGCCTGGCTGGGATCAAGATTACAGGAAGCAGCAGCATTGGGTGGGAGAGGACAGAAGTCTTCCCTTTGCAAGATTCTGAGGAGATCATTTACACGAGTTCAAATCCTGGCTCCCCTGCTTACTGTGACTCGGGAAGTCACTTAATGCCCTAGCCACTGGCCTCAGTTTCTTTGTCTGAAAAATGGGATGGTAATATCTACCTGTTAGGATTGTTGCCAACTGTGAAATGAGGTCTTACGTGTGAGAGTGCCAACACACTGTGGTATTAGCCAAAGTTCCATAAACGTTAGTTGTCTTCCTTCCTGTTGCCCTACGGGCTCGTGGTAGCCCCTCTGTGATACCCCATTTGAGGCAAGTCCATCCATCAACAGCTATTGAGTGAATGTTTGCTCGGAGCACAGCACTGTGCTCATTATCATGGAGAAGCCAGACCTGTAAAGCCATGGCCAGAAACATAAGCGAGGCCGGCCAGACAGGAAGGCGCTGCACACAAGGGCACTCAGAGCTCCCAGCTAGTTGACAGGCAGGGCGCGATGTGTACATGGAGAACGCTGGGGGAGTTTGCCTGGGGTCACCGAGTTCTTTCCTTCCCACATCAGAGAGGACTTCATGGGGGAGGAGGAGTTCCTGGACGAGGGGGACTTCCGAGTGGGTGGAGTTTGGCTGGGAGAGAGGAGGAATTCGGGCAGGATGTGAGAGCAGAGGATGTGGGTGGAACCGTGTGGGGAGTTGAGAAGGCTGGTCTGGCTGGAGCAGAGGCTTTTGTGGGGGGCTGAGGCAGGACCCTGGAACGAGGGAGCCCAGGGATGGCAAGTCCTTGAATTCAAGGCTGGGAGTGGGGAGTACCGTCTGTGCTGTTACTTTTTGTGGCTCTTGTGAGATGTCAGGGAGGGGGACAGGACTCAGAAAGACATCTCCTGCCTCTCTCTGGAAAAAGGAGATAGGCCCTCCTCTCAGCAGTCACCTGCCCTCTGCCAGGTCTCTCCTCCACTGACGGTCCACAAGGTAGGAACGGTTAAGCTTGTGCATCCTCGCGGGCTCACTGTAAGGTATTTGGAGGTCACTCTCCTTAAAACTTGTTTTGAAAGCTAGGATTCAGTGCCATTGATGGTTGCCACTGCAAAGCATGCTTTCTGTTTAGCCTTATTTGGCCCCCAGAAAGGCAGTTGCTTCTGGATAGGTTGGTAAAGACCTGCCCAGTGCCATCTGGTCACCTGCCTTTGGGGAGACAGGGAGGATTCCAGGGGCTCCACGGTTGGGGAGGGCAGAAGCTCCTGTGTCAAGTGTTGAGAGGAAACGGACTGGGTGCTGACCGCTTCTGGAGGAAAGGAAACTCCCTGCTGGAGTCTTAATTGCCTGTTTCCAAGGAGTGGTGACCCTTTCCCTTGGGTAGGGCACACGCCTCCAACAGCTGACTTAATAAGGATGCAGATTAATAAGAGGACAAAAACATGCCCTGACTCGATTTTAATGTGATTTTTGCATGAGCTTCCAAGCTGATCAAAGGGTAGAGATTCTCTGTTCAACTGAACAGATGTCCTTTGAGTGTTTCCATGTCCTAGACACTGTGCCAGGCACTGTGGGGCTTGCAGAGGTGAATAAGCTATAGTCCTGCCCTCCCAAATGGGAGGTGGATGGGTGGGAAGTCCGGGTTCAAGTCCATCGTGGCTGAAATGTAGGGAATGGGGGTGAGGCAGTGGGTGGAGGCAGATCCTGGAAGGCCTCGAACGCCCTAAGTTTGGACATTATTCCTTGGCATTAGGGAGTCATGGAAGGGCTTTGAGGAGGAGGGACATGATCAGACCAAAATTGTCCCTTAGAAACCCAAACAAAGTGGCAGTGAGGGTGATGGCTCCATCATTTGAAAAGATGGAGCATATGACCATTTCTGAGGGCATGAGGCGGGAACAGGTAGAGACAGTTGTAGTGGTCCAGGAAGTAGGTGGTAGGCCCTGGTCTAGAAAAGGCAACTGGTCTCAAGGACTGTAGAAGAGATATCACAAAGGTCAAGTTCACAGACCACAGGCGTTGTGGGAGAGGGAGGGAGATGCTGGTCTGGGTGATGGGGAGGAGGACAATCACTAGGTGAGGGAAGGAACATGGGTGGAGAAACAGGTTGTGGGAGGGGTGACTCAGTCTTGGAGAGTGTGTGTGTGTGTATTGAGGGAGGGCTTCCCTGACACCTGGAAGAAACAAGTTAAGACAGGTGAGGACCTGAGACAGGGTTCAGGTCACAAACCATTTGGACAAGGTAGATGACATCAGCAAGGGAGACAAACAGTGGGTTGGTTTGTCCATTCACCCGTTTATTCACTCATTCATTCAAAAGCATAGCTTGAGCCCCTCGTTTGTGACAGCGCCTCCCAGGGATTTTTAAACAGAAGAGTGCCATGATCCGACGCATGGCTGGAGGAGAAACTGGGGGCAGGAGATGGCACAGGAGAGGAGTCCAGAGCAAGGCTGGGACAAGGGTGAGGGGAAGGCTGTGAAGGGGGCCATGAAGGCCTGGGCAGTGTCGGGAAAACCAAGGGAGGGTGGTGACATGAAGGCAAAGAAGGAGAGTGTCAGGAAGATGTGGCACAAAAAACCCCCTGGCCGACGGGGGAGAAACGGGCAGTGTTAGCATCAGATACTGCAGAGAGAGCAGGAAGGGCTGGAAGGTCATTGGACCAGCCAAAGAGAAGGCAGCCGAGCTTCCCTGGAGTAGTCCCGGCTGAGTGGTGGGGGCATGAGCCACAGCCAGCTTCGCGGGAAGGAAGAGGACTGACGGCAGACACTGTTTTGAGAAATTTGGTGGCACCAGGAAATGGGACATGCAGCAACTGGAGAAGCCTCTATTCCCATTCTCCATCCCTTTGTGTCCTTTTTTTTTTTTTTTTAACTTTAGATTAGGAGGGTCTGAACCTGTTTGCCGGCATAGGGAAGGAGCTGGTAGACAAGGGGAAAGATGAAAGAGAGATTAATTGATAGGAAAAAGTTCCTCTAGAGTCTGAGGTATGGGAACCAGCCCTCACGTGGTGACATGGTTCTGGAAGGTGACTGGGAAGCTTCTGGGGACAGAAGGGAAGGCTGCGTGACTGAAGTAACTGGAGAGAGGAGGGGGCCTTCCCTGTAGCCCTGTACCTCATGGATTAGGGGAGCCCTTGGAATTCCTGCACTCTTCTATTGCAGGCTCCTGTCTGACTCCCCACGGCCCATGGCTGGGGCCTTCAGAAGGTTCAGCTGGGGTCTGGGGAGGCCACCCTTCGATGGAAGTAATGCCAGCCCCTTTTCATAAGGCACCTGCTCAGATCTTGGAGACCTGATGGTTGAAGAAGAATCAAACACACTACTTTACAGTAGCTGACAATAACAACTGTAGCCATGGAGAGCCACATGGCTTAAGGCATCAAGATGTCAGTCATGTTTTTATGCCTATGGAAGCAAGTTGAAGTCTATTCTGTCTGTACAAGGGCACCGTCACTGTGAATAACTGCAGCTGTAAAGGTCATCCTCTGGGTTATTATTTGTGAGCAAACCAAACCCCAAATAGGTGTGTCTTTTATTTTGTTCCTGAGAAACAGTGTCAGCCCATAAATGCCTTAACATGCTTTATTTACTTGATTTCATGTCACAGCCCTAGAAGACTGTGCTCATTTTTACAAGCATAAGGATAGCATATACTTTTATTAATTCAAAATGTATTCAGTGACCACAAAGAACACTATTATGAATATATGTGGCACGTGTCAGTGGCTGGTTTTCACCCAGAATAAAAGTTTATATTAATGCTGTAAGCAGAGAGAGAATAAAACAGGGTCCAGGTGAGGTCAGCAGGAGCGGGAGAAGGTTGCCGGTGGGGAGAGATGGGCAGCTTCTCTGCATCTTTGTTGTTCATGTGGGAGAGGGGGGCAGGTGGCCTCCAGATTTCAGTTTTCTGCCTACAAATGGCTAGAACTGACAGATCTAGCTGATCAATGTTTCCTAGTGTTTCAAAGGAACAAGGGAAGGGGCTGATGACGATATAATAGTGATAATGTTAACATGTATTGATTTCTTACTGTGTGTACCAGGTACAGTGCTAAGCACTTTGGATGTATTGTCATTGAATCCTCGCAGCAATTCTCCAAGGCAGATGGTGTCGTCCTCATCTTAAAGATGAGAAGGTTCAGAGAGGTTCATAGAGTGCCCAAGGTCACACAGCAAGAGCATAGCAGAGCCAGGCCTTGAACCCACGTCTGGTAGACCTGAGGGCCTGCATTCAGCCACCAGCTTGGGATAAGACCGAGCAGCCGTGCTACTCGGCAGAGGCCCAGGGTGGCTACACGTAGCTCCGAGGTTAGGTACCTCAAGAAGAGGCCTCTTCCCAGACTGCAGGCTCTTCCCCAGGCAGTTAAGTGGCCATCTGTCAGGACAACTGAACTCTGTTACCTCCTGAGCCCAGGAGAGCACAAGCCAGAGTTCTGGCAGCTCTCCCACTGCTTAGACAGGAGCTCAAATTCTAAGGAGTTGTCCTCTGTTCTCTCTGTCCTCTCTCCCAAGGAGGCAACAGACTGGGCCTGGGTGTCATGTACATGGAGAGAGAGTTAAACTGGCCCATCTGTAATAAGGCTTGTTTCTTCAGAGGCTCAAGCCCACCCCTCAGTAGAACCAAACTGGAGACCCCTCCCTTCTGGAGTGTCTGCTGAGCCAGGCTGGGAGTCCTCAGTGGTCAGAGACATAAGCCTCGCTGCCCCTTTTCCAAGATAAGGAACCAGGACAGATGGCCTCAGAGAGCAGCTAACGTCCAGGGTGTGCGTGGGGGGTATGAAGTGACTTCACTTTATTTTTTCGGATGGGTCTGCATCACTTATTTGTAGAGCAACTATTTTCTAGTCCCTATGTGCTGGGTCCCGGCGCTTCGTAGAAACAGACCCCCCTCAGCCAAGTGTCCGAACCGCAGCTTCCCGGGGTGC
Organism: Kogia breviceps; assembly: GCF_026419965.1. Classification (NCBI taxonomy): domain Eukaryota; kingdom Metazoa; phylum Chordata; class Mammalia; order Artiodactyla; family Physeteridae; genus Kogia; species Kogia breviceps. The sequence goes on along the minus strand of NC_081310.1, from coordinate 42,911,389 downwards.
TCCAGAGCTGTGAGGGTAGGGGTCAGGTGCAGGACACCAGGGAGAGGAACCAGGGTCCCGCTCCAAGAGCAGAGGCCTCCTGCTCTCATTTTACAGACGAAGAAACTGAGGCTCACAAAAGTTAAGTCATTTCCCCAAAGTCACCCTGTTAAGTAAGCAGCTGGGGCTCAAACACAGACCAAACTGGTGCAGATGTTGTGCTCTTAGCTCCACTGACTCTTTTCTGTGTGTTTGCTTCCAGTTCTTTAAGGCCTTTTCCAAGACCGGCTCAGGAGATACACTGTCAGGTGGGTGTCCCAGCTCGCGGGGTCTCATTGGCGCCGTCAGCATCTTTCTCCCCCTCTTTCGCCTGGGCTTCTACTGGGGTGAAGAGAGCCCAGCAAGGTCTGCAGGGTGAGGAGGTCCCCACTGAAAGCCAAATTTGTGTTTTCCTGGAAGTGTCATTCCCAGCCAGCCTGGAAGATGCCTTTGGGAAAACAAGGCTGAAGAAGCCCTTCCATTTGGGCCCATCTGGGAAGCGGGGAGGGTCACATGTTCCCAGAATAGCCCTTTGTGTCAAAGTGGGGTTGACCTCCAGAGGGACAGCCAGATAGCCTGGGGAGGGCCCTCAGGGCCCAGGTCTGAGGGACTCACTCCTGCCCTGAGGGATGGGTCCCCCTGCCATGCTTAGGACCACAGGGGTGGGATGCCCCCCCCACCTCGAACAGAGGAAGACTGAGATGTGCTCTGTTTTGCTCAGCTCATGCCCTGGGCCCTTTGCTTCCATGAGGCAAGCTGACAAGGGCACTAGCATTCATTCTCCTCTCTTCACGCCCCTTGCCTGTGTCCATCTTCATTTACAGTGGCTGGTGCTGATGTGCAGACGCTGCGCAAGAGGCTCATTGATGCCCTGGAGTCCCATAGTGACAAGTGGCCCTCCGCCTGTCCCCCACTGGAGCCTGCCAGGTATTTGGGGCTGGGGCAGGCCCAGGGCAGTGTGGCAGGATGGCAGGCCTGGCAGTGAGAGGACAGTGGGGGCAGCAGGGCCGGGGACCAGGCTGGTTCTTCCTGTTGCCTGAGCGGTGGACACTCCAGCGGACCAGAGAGCTGCCTGGAGCAGCTGGTGGAGGGCTTCCCATTGCTGGAGGTCCTACCCGAGGAGCCCTGACTTCCTGGGGCTGACGAGGATGCAAGGGCCCATCCCACCCGGCGGGAAGGAAAAGATGGGTGGGGTTCTCCGGGTCATACCTGCTGCTACTTCTCAGAACCTGGAATATCGGAGAGATGCAGCTGGATTTCACATGATCTAACCCAGGGAAGGTCCCTGAGAGGGTGTGGGCGTGGGGAGGAAAAAGGGAGACCAGGTGCCGTTTAGAGGAAAGGGGATGGGGGACTGAGCACAAAGCCCTGTAAAATGCAGGTGCTCATTTCCTGAGCCATAGCTGTGACTGGGGGATGGAGAGGTGACTCTGCTCCCTGGGCTGCAGAGCGTTAGGTGGCTGGTGTCCTATATCTACCTGCCAGGCAGCCTTCCAGGATTGACTCTATTCTAGGAAATCAGGATAGTGAGGTGCACGGCGTCTCACTCTTAACTCTCCCACAGAGGGAGACAGGTAGATTGAAAACACGAGGTCCTGCCCTTCTGGACGAGAACTCTGGATAGGAGAAAGCCCACCTTAAGGGGCCAAGAAGGAGCGAATCCAAGTACCAGCTGGGGCTGCTAGAGGGAGCCCAGCCACAGAACACAGTGAAAGTTCTGGATGCTGAGAAGGCCTCAGGAGGCAAACACTGGGGCTTCAGCGCCCACCCTAAGTCTGCTGGTGTCTGGAAAGCTGAGGCCCTGCTGAGGGACTGTGTTTCCAAGTGTCAGTTGGTGTTGAATCCAACTCACAATGATTCTTCTATCATCTTTCCTAATTCTCCATCCTCCCAGAGGGCCTCATGGAGCCCCTGGACTGAGTATATGGTCTTGGTTTGGGGTTCCACAGCCAGACCCCATCTCTCCAGGAAACACCTCACTCCTTCCATTTCTCAATGGTCATGTGTCTGCCTCTCTCTCTTTCCTACACCCACCCTCCCTCATGGTGCCTTTTCAGCCCAGAAGATCTCAGAAGCAACCAGCCAGGTAAACCTGCCAGCCTCTCTCAAAGTGATCCTTCTAGAGAGCTTGAGGGAGGAGGTGGGGACCTGTGGTGGAAGGTGGGCTGCCTCTTCCAGAAGTGTGAGTGGGGGGCTTCCCTGGTGGCGCAGTGGTTGAGAGTCCGCCTGCCGATGCAGGGGATGCGGGTTCGTGCCCCGGTCCGGGAGGATCCCACATGAGCCCGTGAGCCATGGCCTCTGAGCCTGCGCATCTGGAGCCTGTGCTCCGCAACGGGAGAGGCCACAACAGTGAGAAGCCCGCGTACCGCAAAAAAAATAATAATAATAAAAAATAAAGAAGTGTGAGTGGGAATGGACGGCTTGGGGGCGAGTTACATGGTCAGCCGCCTGTGGGTTCGCTCTTCTGCCAGCCTTGGGCAGGTCTGGGGAAGTTGCCTGAGAGGCCACCTGCTACCACCCCACGGGCTGTCAGTGACCATCCACCCACTGGTGTACACTCTGGCCCCCCATCTCTCTGGCATGGCATTTGTACTGTTGCTGGGCTGGGCTCCACTGGCCCCGTGTTGCGCCTTCTGTTTGGAGGTAACCACTGCCACATCATTGGATCTGGAGGAGGGAAATAGGTCATCAGGCTGGGGACAAAAGTAGATGCTGTTGTCTCCTGTTACATGTCTGATGCTGTTCTGCTTTTAATTGAAATAAGGAAACAAATCATTTTTGTATCATGCAATTGTTTTCTTTTTTTTTTTTTTTTTTTTTTTTTTGCGGTATGCGGGCCTCTCACTGCTGTGGCCTCTCCCACCGCGGAGCACAGGCTCCAGACGTGCAGGCCCAGCAGGCATGGCTGACGGGTCCAGCCGCTGCGCGGCATGTGGGATCCTCGCAGACCGGGGCCCGAACCCATGTCCCCTGCATCGGCAGGCGGACTCCCAACCACTGCGCCACCAGGGAAGCCCCATGCAATTGTTTTCTATTGAAACTCTGCGTTTTTAAAACAGCTTGTATCTTAATTCTTTGATTTGGGGGGAATAATATTTGCCTTCTTACTAATTACCACCTTCGTCCTGGGGCCCTAGTTTCCTCATCTTAAAATAAGGAGGTTAAAATCTTAAAATAAGATTAGATAGCTTCTAAGATCTCCTGTACCCAGGACTTTCTGATTCTTTAGTTCCTTTTGTATGCCTGCTCCAAGAATGGAGAAAGCACGTCTCCCAGTTGGTTGTGACTTAGCACAGATCAAGGCTTGTGTCTGATGGGTAGTAAACACCAGCTACTTAGGGGACCAATAAAAACTGCCCTCTAGGGCTTCCCTGGTGGTGCAGTGGTTGAGAGTCTGCCTGCCGATGCAAGGGACATGGGTTCGTGCCCCGGTCCGGGAAGATCCCACATGCTGCGGAGCTGCTGGGCCCATGAGCCATGGCCGCTAAGCCTGTGCGTCCGGAGCCTGTGCTCCGCAGCGGGAGAGGCCACAACAGTGAGAGGCCCGCATACCGCAAAACAAAACAAAACAAAACAAAACAAAAAAACTGCCCTTTAAGCCTGGGCCTTACCCAGAGCATAGAAACACCTGGTCTCAAAGCGTGCCTCCCCCAGTCTCCTCCTCAGACTGCCCGTACACACTCCTGACTCTGAAAAAACAACCCAAATAGGTGGGTGAAGTGAAGAACCAGGTTTGGGTAATAGGCAGAGTGTCTTTTGAGACTCAAGGTTTGGTTTACTCCCACTGGAGGGCTGGCATGGAGAGACTTCCTTGAAGTCTTGTGTGCAAACAGAGGAGGAGGTGTGTGTGGCCGCACTCACGGTACTGGGTCAGCCACGTCTGCTGTCGCCGGCAGTTTTGCTTTCTTCCCACCACAGAGAGAGTGACTGCCAGCGTTGTCTCTTGCAGGCTGGAGGAGATTACTGGATTCTTTGCAAGAAACAATGAAGAGTACCTGGCCCTGATCTTTGAAAGGGAAGGCTCCTACCTGGGTAGAGAGGTGAGCTGCCTGCAGGGTCCCACAGCTCCTGCATAGCCGCTGGGAGAGAGCCAAGAGCAGGGCTGTTCCTGTGCACTTCTTAGCCCATCACTGGCCTGACCCCTGCTGGGGGAAACGGGAAGTGTAGGAGCTGGACCTTTCTGTTTAAAGCCTTTACATCTGCTTGGATCTTCCTCGTGGAAACTGAGAATGGTAACACCTGCTGTTTATTGAGCATTGCACTAGATTGCTGACACACGTAGTTGCTGATCTTTCTAATTAACGAAGATGGTCAAATAACAGGTCGAAGATCACACAGCCAGTGAATTGGTAGAGCAGGACTTCAAACCAGGTCTGTCTGCCTCCAAAGCTTGTGTTACTTCCACACTACCCTGCCCGCAAAGAATTGGAGTAAAAAATCGGGGTTGTGGGGGGAGGGAACATCAGAGAGCCTCTAGTCCCTCTTGAGGAAATGGGGTCCCTTCCCAGGTGAAGCAGATAACAGAATCAGGCGGGTTGGAATCTCCACTCCATCACTTATGTGCTGTGTCTGTGATCACGTTACTCAACTTTCTTGAGCTTCCTTTCCCTGCCTTTGAAGTGGTGACAGTTACCTTTTTTCAGAGTATGGTTGGGAACATCAAGTGAGGCGGTTTAGAGGAAGAACCTGGATGAGTAACTGGCACAGAGTACGTGCTTTATAAAGATCCATCCCCGGCCTAATGCAGAGAGTCTGCCGTTCCACCGCTGCCTCATGGACTTTGCGGGCCACTGGGCTTTTCCCAGATGCAGAGATGGGACGGGTCAGCGCCTGGGAGAAGTTCCAAGGCAGTGCAAGGAGATAGAGAGAGAGGGGATGAAATTAAACACCACTGTTGACTGAATAGTTTTCCTCCTGAAACTCCCCAAGCACAGTTGAGCGCTCCGAGCTGTCTCCAGACCTCTCAGCCCCGAGAGGGGAAGCATGGAGGTGGTATGGGCAGGGAGCTTTGCTGAAGGAGTGCCTGATCCTCTGGTCCCATTCCAGGCCTGGGGTCATGCCTGTACAGGTGACTGATAAATGTTCATTGGAATCAGCTCCTCCTCCTACGCTCCCCCATTCCCCTAGTAGCCAAGGGCAGTGGTCCCATGTCCATGCAGAGGTGCCCAGGGATGGTTAGTTTGAGAGGCAGGAGGGCACAGTGGCCAAGAGCCCCAGCTCTGGAGGCAGATCGACCCGGGATTTACAGCCCAGCTCAGGCACTTACTACATGTGTGACCTGATCACATGATTTCACTGCTGAGCTTTGGTTTTTGCATCTACTGTACGATAGGAGTTTTTTGTTTTTTTTAAAGAAATACTTACGTACATAACTATTTACTAGTCATTGTTAGAAGCACTTTTATAAAATTAACCCATTCAGTCTTCTTAACAGCCCTTGGAGGTGGGTATTGTTATTACCATTTTGCAAGTAAGGAAGTTGAGTCAGGAGAGGTTTAGTCTGAGGGGGCAGGATTTAAACCCAAGCAGCCATGGTATACTGTACCACCTGGCTTGGTCTCCTAGTAATTGTTCCTATTTCATAGTGAGTATTATTTTGAAGATTAAACGAAGCAATCTATATACAGAACATAATACCTATTCAATAAATATTACCTAACAGTATATTTCTCCTTCTTAATTCTTTCTAAAAATAAAATCGTCGCATCTAAGTATGTTTTTCCGATTTGGAATATAGACAGAAAGTCTTACAAATATCAGAACAAAACTGAAACCACTTTTTTTTTCTTCCAAATATCAGATACATACATTTTTTAAATTTATTTTTTTATTGGGGTATAGTTGCTTTACAAATTTGTGTTAGTTTCTGCTGTACAGCGAAGTGAATCAGCTATACGTATACATATATCCCCTCTTTTTCGGATTTCCTTCCCATTTAGGTCACCACAGAGCATTGAGTAGAGTTCCCTGTGCTATACAGCAGGTTCTCATTAGTTATGTGTTATACATATTAGTGTATATATGTCAATCCCAATATCCCAGTTCAGCCCACCCTCCCCTTTCCCCCCTTGGTGTCCATATGTTTATTCTCTACATCTGTGTCTCTATTTCTGCCTTGCATCTGCACCATTTTTCTAGATTCCACATATATGCGTTAATATACGATATTTGTTTTTCTCTTTCTGACTTACTTCACTCTGTATGACAGTCCATCCACATCTCTACAAATAACCCAATTTCATTCCTTTTTCTGGCTCAGTAATATTCCATTGTGTATATGTACCACATCTTCTTTATCCATTCATCTGTTGATGGGCATTTAGGTTGCTTCCATGACCTGGCTATCGTAAATAGTGCTGCAGTGGACATTGGGGCGCATGTGTGTTTTTGAATTTTGGAAACCACATCTTTTTATGCCTTTTACAAATTGTTCTCATTGGAGAGAAAATTGCATCAAATTGGGACTGTCCTCAAGGATTCAAGATGTGTGGTCCACACCGTTCCGAGCAGGCAGCATTTGCACTCCTTACAGCGGGGCAGATGTGGTTGGTGGCAGGAGATTCTCACTCGTCATGACAGTCTACTCCTTGGAAAGGTTTCGAGTCTGGCTAGAGCACAGCTGCCACCCAGGTGCCTGCCCAGGCCTCCCCTCTGTCCAGTGGCTTGGCCTACCCCCGCAAGTGTCTCACTGTCTCTGCAGGTGACTCTGGACCTGTCCCAGCGCCGGGGCATAGTGGTGCTCAGGGTCCTGAACACAGCGCATGACGTGGTGAACGAGTTTGGTGTCATCAACTTCCCATCTTGCTACCTGCTGTTTCGGAATGGCTCTTTCTTCCGGGTCCCCGTGTGAGTGTTCTTTTGCCCCCTCTCTCCCTGTGCTCCTCCTTTCTTCCTGCCTCGAGAGGCTGCCAGCCTTTCACAGGGGCTGACAGGTTCTTTCTCCTGTGAGTCTTCTGAGGAGTCCATGGGCACCCTGTGCAGGAGAAGCAGATATCTGCCTATGGTGGGTGGGGTGGTGGGCATGCTACAGCCAGGAGTCCAGGCCCAGAACGTTGCCCCCAGCTCAGTAGTTCAGCCTCAGGTCCCCGGAGCACTCAGCACCCAGCGCTGGCGCTTCTGCCCCATCCCCACCGTGGCCCTGGCCCTATTCCCCATCCTCCTCTCTTCACAGACAGACTTCGTTGGCAGTCTGCAGGCCTGGCAGGCACTCAGATACGCCTGACCCTCCCTCCCTTTGGTTTTCTAATTGCAGAAGAGTTCATTAGGAGCCAGACAATAGCCAGTTCCGAAATGCCAAGAGAGAACAATCAGGCCAGCCGTAGCCCCTCTGGCAGGCTCCCGCGCTGTATGGCGCCAGATGGTGCCTCAGTGCCCTCCCTGGGCAGATGATTGATGTCCACCCGGCCCTGCAGGCAGGAGTGCGAGGGCCAGGGAGACCAAGGCTGGCCTGAGATGTCCAGTGAGCCACTCCTCAGGGCCATTGGTGCCATCCTGCGCCAGGGCTGGGCAGCGCGACCACTCGCCCTCACCCGGCCCCTGTCACCTGGCAGCGCTGGGCCAGGCCTCCTCCGAGAGCACTGTCGGGGGGCGGGGGAGCAGTACGATGGCCGCGGGGACAGGGAGGGGCAGGAAGTGCCAGTCCTGGTGGGGAACGGAGGCATTGTTTCCTCTCTTGGAGTTGGCGGAGGGGAAAATTGTTTGTGACGACGCTGCTTCTGAGCCACCTGCTCCTCGGTAAACACTGGGCCGGGACAGTAGAGTGGAAAGCAGTGCTTCCCGGTGCCAGGTCCCCTGGGGTGTCCCATCACGCTGCTGGTCTCCACATCCCTCCCTCCAGGGGCCTTGACCAGGAGGCGCCGCCTGCCCTTGAGGACTCCTCTTTATGAGACGAGAGAGAGAAATCAAAAGGATTGTCAGAATTGTCCTGGTTTGGGGTCGTTGCTGCTATGTTTTAAAAATCATGTATCGGGGCTTCCCTGGTGGCACAGTGGTTGAGAATCCGCCTGCCGATGCAGGGGACACGGGTTCGTGCCCCGGTCCGGGAAGATCCCACATGCCACGGAGCGGCTGGGCCCGTGAGCCATGGCCGCTGAGCCTGCGCGTCCGGAGCCTGTGCTCCGCAACGGGAAAGGCCACAACAGTGAGAGGTCCGCGTACCACAAAAACCAAAAAAAAAAATCATGTATCAAACTCCCTTGACCTCCCTGGGGAGTAATGTCACCTCTGGTACCTTGGAGCAAGCTTGTGAGCTTCCTTGAGGCCACGTGCCACTTTGTAGCTTTGGTCTCTGGGGAGGGTCGTCAAACCCACCGTCCGGTCCGTGGCCCGAAGGAACACCGTCCCCAGAGGGCCCTCCTGCTCCCGAAGGGGCCTTGTCTCCCCACCTCTCCGAGGCAGGTTGAGGAATTCACGGGCCCAGCCGCTTTTCCAGGGGGGATTTTGACTTCAGACTGGTGTCAGAGAGGCTTTCCACAGCATAAGCAGTGAATAGAAAGGTTAACGTGAGGCAGGACTGCCCCAATTTTTACCTCACTGAGGATAAGACCGAACCAGGTTCAAATATTACTGAATAAACATTCCTGTCAGGTGAGCCACCCGCCTCCTCTCCTGCCGCGAGTTAGCTCTCGGATTTTGTTCCTCCGTGCTCACGGCCTCTCCCCCACGGTTCCCTTCCCTCACAGGCTTATGGAATCCAGGTTCTTCTACACCAAGTACCTGCAGAGGTTCTCCAGGGACACCAGCGAGGCTGTCCACACCACGGCTGCGACGAACACTTCTCGCACCATAGTCCCTACCGTGTGGAAAGTTGCAGATCCGTAAGGCCACGCCTGGTCCTCCTCCTCCCTTCCCTTCCCCACCCTCTCTTCTAATCACAGACACCCTCCTTCCTTCCACACTCTGTTCCTTGTCACAAGCTTGGCACGTGTCATCCTGAGCCCAGACCCCCCGGGGGTTGGTCTTGGCCTATGGGGGCCCCCGGCTGCTGGCCACGCACAGGAGAGTCTTAAAAGTGAGGAGGTGGCAGCGTCTGCTGACTGTATCTTCATGATGGAACGCATACTTTCTGATGCCCACATTCCTTAAGCTTAACTCTATTCAAGACCAAGTAGAATCAGCTTGGAAGGATAATCTGTAACCTCCAAAACACCTTCCCACCCAAGCAGTTATTTCTTCAGCACAGATTTTTGAGTACCTGCTATGTGCTAGGCACCATAAATACCGATTGTGCAGGGTAGATGCCAGCCCTGCCCAGAGTTTACAGTCCCTTCGCAGCATCCCTTCTAGGAAGGCACCCGACCTCACTTGAATGCCTCTGGTGTCCGGGAGCTCACTACTTTTCAAGATAGCCAGTGTCATCGTGCACAGTTGTAAGCATGAGGTAACTGTTCTCTCTGAGGCTCCTTGGCTCTGCCCTGGTGGTAGAATTTCTGCTTGTTGGGCAGGGAGATGGGGCCATAGACCTCTTGCTCTGGACCCCAGCATGGTACCACGTGGAAATGGCTGACCAGGAAACTCAAAGCTGAGTCCAGAGGGCGGCTTCCACAAGGGGGCTGCACGAGAGAGCTGGGGGCAGGGTCACTGGATTTCGGGAAGGATTTTGCATCCCAACATGAGAAACTCTAAGGGTGGAAAGTGCTAGTGGAGAGGTTTTTAGTAAATCAGGTGGGAAGGAAAGAGAAAGTAAGAGGTGGGCATGCTCATTATAATCATTCAAATTATGATTATTCAGATCATTCAAATTGGTATTATGGCTGACACTTCTAGTCTTATGTGCCAGGTCTGCTGGGCACTTCCATCCATTATCTCCTTTAGTCAGGGGGCCACTCCTTGAGGCAGAACACAGGAATGGAGAGGTAAACTGAGGCCCCAGGACACGGAAGTGGAGCAGAGGGAGGGGACTTTGGCGCGAGGGTAAAGCGCAGGTGGCCACAGTGCTCACCCCGTCAGCTGACCTTGTTGGCTTCCCACCACCTCAGGAGGCAGGTGCGGCAGGAGTCCATTTTACAGGTGAGATCACTGAGTCCGGAGAGGCGGGTTGAGTTGCCCAAGCTCCCAGAGCTAGGCCACCATAGAAGGAGGCAAGAATCTAGGGGTCAGGAGGCACGGGTAGAGAAGCAGCCCTTCCCTCAGGACCCTGAGCCCAGATCCCACAAGAGCGTGATGGGCGCGGGGTGCAGCAGCCAGCTTGGAGCCTGCAACCCTTCCCCCAGGGCTGGGGTCAGCCTGAGAGGTGTGAGATGGAGCCCTGATGTCCAGGGTCTGGCAGCTGCAGGGACGTCAGCCAAAATAAATGTAAACCCCACTTCCCCTTCTCCCCAACCCCATTTTCAGCCTTGGTGGACAGCCAAACCCTTGGTCTTTCAAAGAGTACCCAGCTTCTCGAGCCATGTTGTGTGGGTGCATCCCTGTTGGTCTACTTATCTGTCCCTAGGGATCTTTGTTCAGAACAGAGAATGAAGCTCAACCTTCTACTAGTGGCCTGATAAAAACATCTTTAGTGAGTGCTGGGAGAGGCTGGCCCTGGACCTGCAGAGGGGGATCCCTACTCTGTGCCAGGAGCTGCTGAGGGTTTTACATTTGTGCTTTTGTTTAATCCTCTCAGCAACCTACCTGTGAGCAAGTTATTACTATCCCCATCTTACAGATAAGGAATTGAGGCTCAGAGAAGTTAAGTAATTTGCCCAAGATCACACAGGTGGTTACTGTCAGAGTCAAGTACTAACTTATTTATTTTATTTATTTATTTTTTTACTGAAGTATAGTTGATTTACAGTGCTGTGCCAATCTCTGCTGTACAGCAGAGTGACTCAGTTATACACAGACAGACATTCTTTTGCATTATGGTCTATCACAGGATGTTGAATATAGTTCCCTCTGCTATGCAGTAGGACCTTGTTGTTTCCATCCTATGTATAATAGTTTGCATCTTTTAACCCCAAACTCCCAATCCTTCCCTCCCCAACCCCAAGTGCTAACTCACAGGACTCTGTGACCATCAGTAGTGCCTCCTCTTCTCTCCCTTTGGCCCTGAGTGCTCCTCCCCAGCCCCTGCCCCATGGTTAATACCCTTTTCTCTCTCTGGCTCCCTCTGGGTCCTCAGCTCCAAGATCTACATGGCTGACCTGGAATCTGCACTGCACTACATCCTCCGGGTAGAAGTGGCCAAGTTCTCTGTCATGGAGGGGCAGCGCCTGGTGGCCCTGAAAAAGTTCATGGCGGTGCTGGCCCAGGTGAGCAGGGCCCTGCCCTCCCTCGTCCGGCAGCCCCACACCACACGGGATCAGTGCACATCCCTGAAGCAGGCGCCGGGCCGGCCCCTCCCCCAGGAGCTCGTGGTCGGGCTGGACACCTGGACCCGCGGCTGTCCCAGTCTACCATGGGCTGCTACCCTGCGGTCTGCGCCCTCCTCCCGTCAGCCCCGTACCACCAGGGACAACCCCCTTCCCCCACCCTGCCCTGTGCAGGGGGGTGGGTGGGACTCAGGGCCTGATGCCCTGGGGATATTCCCAGCTGGCTCTGCCTGCCTGAGTCCTCCATCTCAGGTCGAGCCTGGAGTGTGGCCTCTCACTCCCTGCCGTGGTCACTGGGAAAGCAGGGCCCGTGGACCCCAGTGAAGGAAAGAAGGCTTTTCTGAATCTCCTCTTTTCCTTCCCAGACTCTGGCCAAAGTCTGACGCAGCTCCCTGGCCTTAGCCGTGCCTTCCTTATTCCTTTGTTGTTTCCTGCCAGCATGGCTACTCCTCGAAGTGTAGCTCCTCCTTACTGAGGACCTGATGTGTGTCAGGCATTTAATCCTCTTAATCTCACCGCCGGGTGGCAAGCGCTACCCCCATTTAAGAAGTACAGGTCGCTCAAGTGATATGCCTTAGGCCTCCTGTTAGGTGGTGTCGTGGCCAGGATTTGAACTGGGGTCCCAGCTTTAGAGCCTGTGCCCTTTCTCTGCCACGCTCCTTGCTCGTCTCTCAAGGTGAGATGTGGGCCGCCTCTTCCCTCTGCACCTGCCGCCTCCTCCCTCCCTGCATCCTTCTCTGCGGCTGCAGGTCCACTGCCAGTGCTGCCCTACTTAAATCCCGAGGCTCTGGCTGCCGAGGACTTGCTGAGTCAGACACGGGCTCTGGTCCCCCTCAGAGGCTGACTGCTGACTCAGCCACCCTCGGCCCCCAGGAGCCAGGTCTGAGCCCCTCCTCCTGGCGCAGGTCTGCGGGCAGCTGGGAGTACCTCTGGGGGCCGTCTGCGCCTCTCCCTGGGGAACTGCCACCAGCCTAGCCCCTCTTCCCTCTTCACCAGTCCTGGCCTTCTGGTCCACTTGGCTTAGTGACGGGCATCTGTGGTTACACCGAGGACCCTGTAAGGTGGCAAGTGCTTGTCACAGTGCGGTTCCAATCTAAGGCAAGACAGCTTTCAGCCCCTCTCAGATGCTCCACGCAGACTGGGCTCCTGTTCTTCAGCCCAATCTGATAATAGAGATCTTCCTCAGAGGCCTTGTGAGCCGCTTGGTCCTTAGGTTGCTGAGGCCCAGGGTGGCTGACCCAGAGGATCAGAGGGGAAAAGTCCTCGAGTAGTTCTGTGTGCTGTCTTGCTGCCTGACACATGAGGCGGGGCCCCAGGAAGCAGAGAGGGGTTCCCCTTAACCCCCCAGTCCAATCCACTCTGAAGAACTCATCCCAGGAGAATTGTTTATTGTGTGCTGCTTGCATCTCTCAGCTGGACTCAAAGCTGTTCGGGTTTGGCTTCCAGTGGGACTCTTGCAGCCAGTGTGAGGGAAAAGAATGAGACCCAGGAAATGCCTGAGCGGGGCAGAGGCTTAAGCAGCACCCTCTCAGTGGTGCCTGCCGAGTTTCTGCCCTCAGCAATGCTGGAACTGAGTTTGGAGTGAAGGAGTCCTCCCTGCCAGAAGCCAGGGCCCTCAGAGAGGAAAGTGGAAGGCTGCGGGGCACGGGCTCAGGGGCATCTGCTGTGCAGCACAGCCTCTGGAGACTGCGGAGTATTCTGGCCCTACCCTTGCCTGGGTAGCTTTATCCTGAGTAGCAATAATAGTAGCAGCTACCGTTTCTTGAGCTCTGACAAGGTGTCAGACTCTGCAAGATACTCCTTTGTGTTTTAGCTTATCTGCATTTCTCAGAACAGACTCCACCAGGGTACTAGCATTATCCCATCACAGAGAGGGGAATGGAGGTCCAGAGGGGTAAGGCACCTTGTCCAAGGTCCTCCAGCCAGTGAGCGGCTGAGCTGAGATTTGCGCCTATGTCTCATCTAACCCACACCCTTATGCACTACGTACGTGCGTGGAGCACTGAAAGACTGAGTGAGTAGAGCTCACTCTGCCTGCTCAGCCTTAGGGACCTGTCAACTGTGAGTGTGGCCAGTCGGGAGGCGCTGCCTTGCGGGCCCAGCCGGGGATCTCCCTGCTCCCTCACGGAAGCGGCTGGCAGGACTGGCCACTGGGTGGCGTGTGGTCACCAGGGTTTCCCTGCTCCCGGTGCAGGGGGACTCCCTGTAGTCCAGAGCCCCTTAATTCATCCTTCCTCCTGACACGATGGCCTTAGAGGGCGTCATCCTTCCAAATCAGGACGATGGGTGAAGGTCAGTGAGAAACGCTGACTTGAAGCTGTAAATTTGTGTTGAGAGCCCAGAAGCCCGTGTGAGCTGACCAAGAGGGAGTGTGTCAACGCACAGGATTCTTTCCGGCCACTTCTTCTGCTGGGGGACAGTGTCCAGCCTGGAAATAAGAATACGCCATGACTTTCTCAGAGGACTGGGTCCCTCGGCAGGTTTTTCTGTTCTGTCTCCAGCACCCTTCTTCTCACAAATGTTTTTCTTTGCTGTTTCTCCTCTTGAGTTTCTCTGTGTTGCCCTCTCGACTGCCTCTTCGTGGTTTATCTGACCTGTCCTGCTACTGCAGCCCTCTCTCTCCCTCCTTCCCCCACCCTCGGTGTGTTCATGCTTGTGCACACACAGGCATCCATCCTCCTCCCTGGAGTCCTTGTGGTTTTAAAGTGCTGATACTAATCCGATTTGAGTTGACTTATTGTCAGAGTGGCTTTTCATGCTCCTCAGAGACTGTTGCGAGTTCCCATCAAGATTTGGATCTCGGCTCAAGCCCCTGCACTGCCTTGTCCCCATTGGCAGCCCGTGGAATACAAATGAAAGGCCTTTGCCAGCTTCGCCCAGCTGGTCAGTTAGCGAGTCAGCTGCTCTATCAGAAGATGAGCTGAACAGAGGCCCGTGCGGCCCAAGGGTCCCAGCAGCCCTGGGCAGCGACACAGGAAGGCGCTCAGCCTTCTCCCAGTGAGTGTGGGGACGGGTCAGAACCGGAGCCTGCAGCCGGGAGAGGGGGCGGCCTTGAGGGCCTGGTCCCACTGAGCGCCTCTGCACACCCCTCCCCATCGCCTTTGCAGGTGCCCCAAAGCAAAGGTAGTGAGGAACCCACATGTGGGTGTTAGGCAGGATGTTTTCCCGCTGGTCTTGGAACATTCTAAAACACTGCCTCGGCCCACTTCAGCCTGGCCCCCGGCCTTCCCCAGGATTGCGGAACTCTGGGGGACTTATTTCTCACTCTCCCCTTATCGCTCCCGTAGTACTTCCCTGGCCAGCCCTCGGTCCAGAACTTCCTGCATTCCTTGAATGACTGGCTCAAGAAGCAGCAGAGAAAGAAAATTCCCTACGGTTTCTTTAAAACTGCCCTGGACAACAGGAAGGAGGTGGGTGTGATGCTTGATATCTATGGGAGTGGAAGGGCTTCACCCTGTCACCTCTGACCACTGTCACCGACCTGCACTCAGGAAGGAGGCGGTGGTCGGGTGCTTCCATTAGGAGCGAGTAAACGGCTGTTTACTGAGCTCTCTCTGTACAGACCTCATTTAATCCCCGCAGCATGAGTGGAAGGCAGATATTATCCCCATTTAGCAGATGAAGAAACAGAGGTCAAGTAAGTTGTCTAAGATCATACAGCCAGTAAGTGGCTGGGCTGGGCTTTAGAACCAGTTGTGAGACCCCGGTGGTGAGAGAGCTTTTAATTCCAGCCCTCTGTTCTTTCCCGGCATGTTGTGCTCCGCAGCACCGCGTCTGTCCAGGGGCAGCTTTCTGGGCTCCTGCTCTCACCACTGTTTGCAAAGGTGGGCATGTCAGCCAGGAGAGGTGCAGAACCTCACAGACGTGTGGGGTGTCAAAGCTTGACGGGACCTTAGTGATGACCCCCCTCGTTCTACAGAGGGGAGGCTAAGGCTAGAGTAACGATGTGACCTGGTCCGTGTCACGGGTTCTCAGACCTCCTGCTCCTTTGACGGGTGTCGCCAGTGGAGGGGAAATGCCACCTTCAAAGTGATAAACTGAGAAAGGGACCATTTGTTCTGGGGCTCTGTGCTGACCTGGAGTCTTCTGCAAGTTGCCCTCCCCACTTCCCACTCCAACTCCTTTTTCTTCTCCACATATGCATTCATGCTCGTATGTGTCCCTTAGGGCACTGTGGTTGCCGACAGGGTGAACTGGGTAGGCTGCCAAGGGAGTCGGCCACATTTCCGCGGCTTTCCCTGCTCCCTGTGGGTCCTCTTCCACTTCCTGACCATGGAGGCAGCTCGGCAAAATGTAGACCACTCACAAGAAAAAGGTGAGTCTGGGCCTGTGCACCCCTTGTGCCTCAGCCGCCCCGTCCTGCCCTCCGCTGGCTCCCTGCTGCAGGCCTGAATTTAGGGGAGTCTGCCTTTGCAGCTGGCCACACACAAGCAGTGGGGAACCAGAGCGGGGAGGGCCTGGAGTAGCCGCTCAGTCCTGCCCGCTGCCCCCGAGGTGGTGCCCCACAAACAGGCGTGAGGCTGCTCCCTGGCTTTCTTGTAGCCATAAGCCTGATTTATTTTCCGTCTTCACGAGAGAGTTCTGGTTCTATTTTTTATACTCCCATAAAGAAAAGAACTATGTCTATTTCACAATTTATGCGGCTGATGCCGTAGACTCTGAACAATTTTACTGCACTTCCCACTGAAAAATCATTTTCTAGGGGAACCTGGGGAAGTACTTTTCCCCCTTTGCCCTGTTTCATCCCCAAACCGTGCAGCTGCCCTCCACGCCCCACACTGCCCCACAGCCGCACACAGCGACTGAACGGGTGGGCATCTAGCTCGCGGAGGGACCAGGCTGACGCCAGGCCCTGGCCCAGCCTGGAGGACACAAAGGAGGAAGAGGCAGTCCCTGCTCCCAGTGGGCTGTGAAACAGGTGGGCACAGGGCTGCCGTGCAGCCTGCCAGGGCCCAGGGGGAGAGCAGGATGTGTGGGTGGAAGAGAGGGAACGCTCCACGCCATCGGGAAGGGCGGGAGGAGGTAAGTGAGGAGGAGTCCCCGACAGAGGAGACAGGGGGAGCTGCCGGGTGTGCGGACAGCCAGCCAGTCTGTCAGCCCGGATTTACGGAGCGTCAGCAAAGAGCCGGGCCCTGCTCTTGGGGTGGGGTACAGCAGTGCATGCAGCGAGACGTCCCTGCCTCAAGGGGACAACAGTCCAGTGGCAGGAGACAGACAGTAAACACACAGATCATTTCAGGTGTGATGGTGAGTCGGTGAAGAAGACAGAGCCAAGCGGTGGCCGGGGGGGTGGGGGGATGCTGTGTTTAGACCGGGTGTCTGGCTGGGGGAGGCTTCTCGGAGGAGGCGCCCCTGTTTCTGAGACCTGATTAGTGAGAGGGAAGCAGCGGTGGGACATCTGGGATGAGAGCCTCCCGGGCTGTCTGCTCAGGCTGCCATAACAAGGTGCTACACACTGGGTGGCTTAAACAGAAATGTGTCTTCTTACAGTTCTGGAGGGGCTGGAAGTCCATGATGAAGACGTTGGCAGGGTTGGTTCTGCTGAGGCCTCTCCTTGGTTTTGCAGATGGCCATCTTCTCCCTGGGTCTTCCATGGTCCTCAGTGGGGTTGTTCCTGGCTACGTCCAATTTCCTCTTCTTACAAGGACACCAGTCATATTGGATTAGGATGTACCCCAGTGACGTCATTCTCACTTAATCACCTCTTTAAAAGCGCTGTGTCCAAATACAGTCACATTCTGAAGGACTCAGGGCTAGGACTTCAGCATAAGAATTTTAGAGGACACAGTTCAGCCCATAACACAGGTCAAGGACTGGTAAGTTCAGGGAACAAGTCTGGTGTGTGTGCAGCACCAAAAGGAGGCCAGTGTGGCAGAGCCTGGGAGTGGGGGAAGCAGTAGAGGAGGTGGGCACTTGGAGGTCCTGGTGAGGGAGGGAGGTAGATTTCAGTCTCTGCGTTATGAGAATCGACTAGGGACCTTAAGCAGGGAAGTGATGCACACGATTGGTGCTTTAGAGCGATTACTGGGTAGAGGGTGGGCTACAGCAGGGCAAGGGGGAGGCAGAGCAGCCAATTAGGAAGTTGTAGAACTTGTCCAGGAGAGGTCGTGGTGGCCTAGACTAGAGTTGTAGGTGTGCACGTGGAAGAAGAAGTGAGCAGGTTTGGGAATATTTTGAAGGTAGAGCTGATAGGACTCAGTGACGGATTGGATGAAGACTGTTCAGGATCAAGGACTATGGTCGGACCTTGGACTTGTTGGGCCTGAACGTCAGGTAGCTGATGGTCCTATGAGCCTAGAAATGGGAAGGCTCAGGGAGGGGAGGGAGTAGATGGGGGAGGGTACACTTCGTGGTCTGTGCCTATTGGATTGCTGAATGGAGATGTAGACTGTTGAGTCTGCAGTTCTGGGGGGAGGTCCAGGATAGAGATACAAATCTTGTGGTCATTAGCATATAGACGGTAGTTAAGGCCTCGGGACTGGAGGAGCCCAGTAGTGGGTGGGCAGAGAAGAGTGCTGAGGCCTGAGCTCTGGGGCATTCAGCATCCAGAAGTCTGCTAGGGGAGCAGGGGCCAACAAAGGAGACTAAGAAGGAGTGGCCACTGCAATTTCAAGAGGTCCTGCAACATAAAGAGTTTCAAGAGGGAGGACATAGTCAGCCGAGTGGGGAGGTGATGTGCGGTGAGGACCTCGCCGGCAAGAGCTGTTTCAATGGGTTAGTGGAGAGAAAGGCCTGGTTGGGTTGGGCTGAAGTGAGAGGAGCCGGGAAGAAATTGGAGGTAATGGGGGAGTGACTGAGGTGTGACTGGGGTCAGAGAAGGGGTTTCTTTGTTGTAGTTCTTTTTTCTTGTCGGAAGGAGCCCATACAAGGGAGAAATTGATGATGCCATAACACAAGAAAATATTCGCAGGAGTGAAATCTTGTAAGAGACGAGAGGGGTGAGGTCCAGAGCATGTGCCAGGCGGAGGAGGTGAGGATAGCTGCAGGGCAGGTGGTGAGTGGATGACAGGGGTGGAAGCAGGAGCTGGTGAGAGACAAGGCACAGCTTGGTGTGGGCACTGACGTTGCCAGAACCGAGGGCAAGGGCCGTGTTGGTAAGTGGGACAGGGAGCAGCGTGCTGAAGTCCCAGTGGATGGAGGGGTCAGACTCGGAGATGGAGCTTTTAAAGGGCTGGGGGCTTCGCAGCAGGAAGGAAAGAGAGTTTGGAAGCCACCAACAGTGGGGAGGGTACTTCCGCCACCTCCAGCCCCGAGTGTGGAAGACAGAGCGGTTTAAGGGGGGCGGGTTTGGGGGAGCAGTGGTATCTTCAGGGAGGAGCCTGTGTCAGAGCAAGAAGAGGGGGGGTATTCAGAGCCTGTGCTGTTGCCAGGCCAGAGAGCCCAGTGGGAGGAAGTGAGGGGGCCGGGGAGAAATGGAGACAAATTGGGGAGCGTTCAGGGCCAGATCGGGATGGGCTCTGGATGCAGCACGGCACGATGGGGGGCGAGTTGGAACAGGAAGCCTAAAGCAGGAGGGGCAGAGTAGGGGCCCACGGGATGGGTGATGGGTACTCGCCCCTGCCTTCCTCTCCAGCCACGTCTCTAAGAGCCTGAGTGTCCTGACAATGTGTTTGGACTTTATCCTGAGTGTCCGTAAGTGATGAGGGCCTGGATAAGAGGCAGACAAGGGAGACTGAGGTTTACGAGTTTGGGAGGAGATGGGGTCAACTCTAACATGACCCCTGGGAGGTGAAGTAGGACAGGGAGACCTGGGCGCCTCACCAGGTGGGCTGGGGTGTGTGTTCCCCCTGCAGAGGCGGCCATGGTGGGCCTGTGATGGGAACGATGGTGGAGCCGGCAGGGGCAGGCAGCCGGAAGGGCCCCTGTGACTGGAGTCTCCTCTCCCCTGTAGCCAAGGCCCAGGAGGTCCTCCAGGCCATCCGGGGCTACGTTCGCTTCTTCTTTGGCTGCCGAAGCTGCGCCAGCCACTTTGAGCAGATGGCCACTGCCTCCATGCACCAGGTGGAGGATCTGAACAGCGCCGCCCTCTGGTTCTGGTCTAGACACAACAAGGTCAATGCTCGCCTCGCAGGTAAGGAAGGGCCGCCTCCAAGGCTGGAGTCACCTGCAGAGGGAGAATGAGGCGGGGGAGCTTTGGAGTCTGGGACCAGAGGCAGGAGTCGGGACCTTCTTTGTCCTCTAGGGTACACCCCGTGTTCCACGGTGCTCCTCAGCACCCAGAGCCCTTTCACTTGCTCTAACAGCCCTGCTGATGTATGTCAGTATCATCAGACCTATTTTCTAGATGAGGAAACTCCGGCTGTGGCACCGTGGGACCCTGGTCTTCCGATGCCATTGCTCACTCTCTCGCCCATACCAGGGCCCCTCCCTCTGGCCTGTTGGGGTCCCTTTCCTGCCTCGCATGTCCTGCTTTCTGGCTGCTGGCCCCTTACTCAAAGCAACAGAGAGGAGAGAGCTGGGCCTCTCCCTGCCCTGGGAGGGGTATAATGATAAAATGTACTTGAAGAGAAAACCCTGGTCCTTCCTAGAAAAACCAGGGACCGATTCTCACGGGGGAGGCCTTGTCTTCTGAATATACCTCACTTACAGTGTTTTCTATTCCTTGTGCACAGGAATCAGATGGGTCCAACAGGCAAAAGCATTAAACTCCAGGGGTGACCAGAAGCTGGTGGGTGGGGAGGGAGCCACCTGTGGACGGAGCCTGGGCTTGTCTGTGGGGAGAGAGGAAGTGTGTTTGGCTGGGACGGACCTCCCAGGGGTGGGAGGTGGGGGAGGAGGCCTGGGGTGGGGCCAAGGTCAAAGGAGCCCATGGAGCAGGTGGCTGTGCCAGTGGCTGCACTTGCTCTGCATCTCCTGGGGCCTCCTGGTGGACTTCAAAAGAAGACACGTGCTGTCTCTCCTCCCACCCCTTCTCTCCCTGCCCCTGCCCCACCCCTGCCACCAAATGCTCATTTGACCCTCCAGCCTCATGACCTGCAGGCTCCTGGCTTCTCTGGGGCCCAGCTACTGCTGGAGGGCCAGGAGCCCATGCCTCTCCCTGAAGGGAAGGCTGAAAGGAAGGCAATATCCTACTCTCTCTAGGGGGTCCTTTCAGATCAACTAGTAACAATAATGAGCAGGTGCAAATGACATGCTCCCTTTGCAAGGCCTGATCACTATTACTTCTCACTGGGCCCTTGGAATCTACATGTTGCTCCCTCCCCAAAATAATCATTCTGATTTTTATATCACTTACTGCTGCTGCTGCTTCATTCTGGCCAGCAACTTTTTTTTCCTATTAAACCCTTTAGGGGAGGTGCCTCTGCCAAGGGAGATGGGCTGATTGACATTCCCCAGGTGACACTGGAAGAGGGGCCGGTGGCAGGCCCTCTGGGGCTCAGCCTGGGGCTCTGCCCACAATGCCAAGCCTGCTTGGGGTCCCAGTAGCCTGGTGGGAAGGGCAACTTCTTGACTCTCTCCTGAGTGTCCTTTTCCCCATCCAGGCCCCCAGGCCTCCCCACACCCCACCCCCTTGAGGCCCACCTGAGGAAGAAATTCCACTAACTCCTACCTACCCCAGAGGGCCTCAGGGGGTAAAGGGGAATGCCTTGTAACTACCATGTGCCTTGAACTCTTGCTTTAAAAACATTTTCCCTTCGATTACAAAAAGAATGTATCTTTACTTCCATAAAACCTGGGAAATTTTAGAAAAATGCAAAGAAGATACATACTAGTGGACCAACCACAGTCTGCAAGACAGATCGTTCTGAATCTTCTTGTCCTTTCTCATGTCTGGTCCAGGGGTACAAACCAGCAGTGAAGTTGACAAAGAGAGACAGTGGGTTAACACGGGGAAGTGACTGGAAGGGAAGCTGTGGAGTTCTGGGAGCGGGGAAGGTTAGGAGCGTCCTCTCCCAGAGAGGCACCAGTGTTGGGCTCTGTGGTGGGCCAGGCCCTGTGCTATCTCTTTCATCTGCCCTCTCTTGTACCCATCCTTTCCCAGGGCAGCAGTGCCCCCCTGCTTTTTGCAGATGAGGGAGCTGGCATTCTGAATGGAAGAAAGCGGTCTGGGCTTCCGGGTGGCCAGTGTGTCACAGGCAGCCTGTGTGTGCTTCTCTCCCCAGGTGCCCCCAGCGAGGACCCCCAGTTCCCCAAGGTGCAGTGGCCACCCCGTGAGCTCTGTTCCTCCTGCCACAGTGAACTCCAGGGTGCGCCTGAGTGGGACCTGGGCAACACCCTCAACTTCTTGAAGACACACTTCTCCCAGAGCAACATCGACCTAGACCTTCCTTCAGCTGGCCTGGGCCCCCGGAGGGGTGCATAGAAGTTGGCAGTCCCTCCAATGCAGGTGGAGCTGGAGCTGGTGACCGGAAATTTTACTGTGGGCCCTGAGAAGGCTGAGATCATGGTGGGCCCAGGGACAGTGTCCCCTAGAACCACCATCCCAGATGTTCCATCAGAGGGACCTGGGGCAAGTCACCCCCAGGAGCTGCAGGCTGGCCTCAGCAAGGCCAGAGATGAGCCAGACCAGGAAGCTCCTGAGCACATAGCGGAGCTTCAGAGGGATAAGTCGGAGCAGCCAAAAGGGCGGCAACGCTTGAGCAGGCGAGACACAGGAGCCATGTTGTTGGCTGAATTCCTGGCTGGGAAGAACCTCCCCAGAGGCCCTTCAGAGCTGAGGCGAGTGGGCTGCAGCTCCATGCAGCTGGCCAGCGTCCCTGACGGGGAGCCAGAGGCCGGGGCCGGGCAGGGCCGGAGCCAGTGGCTGCAGGTGCTGGAAGGGAACTTCTCCCACCTGGACATCAGTCTCTGTGTGGGGCTCTCCTCCCTGTCCTTCATGGGCCTGCTGGCTGTGTACACCTACTTCCGGGCCAGGATGAGGGCCCTGAAGGGCTATGCCAGCCACCCCGCAGCCTGAACCGTCCAACTTGGGAGGGGGCAGGATAGGGAGCTGCCATCCATGGGCTCTTCCAGCCCCCTGCACCCCGCCCCTCCCACCTTGTTCCTTGTCCAGGAAAATCTAGGAAAACCAGTTGTTGCAGCAAACCTCCCTGGGGCTTCTGGAAAGGGAGGTTCCATAGACAGGAAGACATGCACAGGGTCCAGGTTCCTCTGCCAGCACAGGGGCAGGACAGCCTTGGGCAGTGGGGTTGGGAGACTCCATCCTGGGCCTCTCAGCACCGAATTCCTCTTTTTCAGCTTGTTTGAAGTCCTGCCTCATTCTTCCTGAAGCTTCAGTGATTCCCGCTTGGTGTTGGCCCTAAACTGGGGCAAGTGAGGCTGCAGTTTCCAAGGTTTCCCATCTCCAGAGGAGGGGCCCCTGGGGCTGGAGTGGACTCCTTACTACATCCCGGGACTCCGTCCATCCTGCTACAAAGAGCCCTTTGCACCAGAGAAGGAAGGACTGCCTCTGGCCCTCTGTGCCCGCCCATCCTTCAGCCCCTCATACCCTCCTGGATGGGGTTTGGCTTTAGGGGGGGCTCCGGAAGCTTCTGGAAGTCGTGCTGGTCTCCCAGGTGAGGTCTGTGGGAGGAGGGCCTCTGGCTGGCTCCTTCCCAAACCTTGGGTACAGGAAGGGTACAGGCTGGAATCTGTGTGGTGATGGTACTGGGCTGGGGGTGGGGTGTTAGGGAGGGCTGTTGAGATCTCCAGTGCCTTAACTGTGAGAGGCCCAGTGAAGCGTTTGCTTTGAACGTGCTTTGGCTTCTCTGCATTGGGCTCCACCCCTCTTGGAGCTGGGTCTTTTGTCTCTTGTTGATTTTCATCTCCAAAATAGATGCTAATCTTTACTGTGGAGGGAGGGGAGTGTCGTCCCTCTCAAGGGTCCACCTCCCATCCTGTAGAGGTTAAAAGGGTCAGAGGGGAGGGTGACGCTGTACACATGCTTGATCCTCACTCTGCCCCACCGTCGGGGGGCTCTAGAATAAATTATTTTTGTTAAGGCAAGCGCCGGTATGTTCCTTAACTTGCTACTAGTGTCTGAGTCTGGGTAGAATGGGCAAAACCCAGCCTGACCTGGGATGCAGCCAGCTCCCGGGTGGGGTGGGGTCAGAGCGCCCTTATCATAGCCCCTCTCTCCTGGATGGGGCCCTCCCCCACTGTCCACAGAGCTCTCTGGGCCCCCGAGCCCCTCAGTCCCGCCTCCTCCTGCTCCCCCGCCCTCCCAGGGAGCACCTTGGCCTGCGCCTACCTGACCCCCTCCTCAGGCAGGCGGCCTACATCTCCAGCTCTCCTTGGAGAAAGGAGAGAGGGCTTGTTTTCGAGAGCCAGCCTGGGCTGCCTGCTCAGCAGGGAGGAGTCAGCCAGATTGGCGAGCCTGCCCCTAATCCGGCCTGCTGGGTTTTACAAGGATCAGAGCAGCTGATAATGAACCTCATTAAGGGGGAGCAGGAGCCTCAAGCCGATTTGGGGTTTTCTCTTGGACATCTTCGCTCTGCTCAGATGGCCTCGGCCCCCTGGGTGGAGCAGGTGGGGTGCCAAGCACCCTCCCTCTGCTAGGGCAGCTGGGTAGGGAGGGTGGAGGGGGGCAATGCAGGTCGACCCCCCGCTTCCCTGTTTGTGTTAGCCCTGTGTCACCTCCTCAGCTGCCTGGCTCCTCAGGTGGATTGCAGCCCGGAGCCTCTCTGCAGGCCTCTTGTCTGTCCAAGAGTTTCCTCTCTGTGTCCTTGCTCTAGTCACCCACCTGCCCACTCCATCCTCCAAGGCGGACTCGGCTCATCTCCGCCCCCGCCCCGCGGGGCCCTGGCTGGCAGGCTGACAGGCCCACCAGAGGGTGAAAGAGGCTCCCGGGGCCAGTGCCCACTGGGCCAACACCGCTTGAGTACGCCCACTCCCTCACCCCCTGGTACCTGACACAGTGCCAAGAGCAGAGGATTTCTACCAGCCAGCCCTTATGGCTCCAGTGACCGTATTTTCTAAAACCAGGCTCGGGTGTTCAGAATTAGGACGAGGCTGGAAAAGCCGATGGAGCAGCCCCAGCTCCACGGTGACTGCCCACAGTGCCCGAGGCAGGAGGCAGGGCCTTACGTGGGGCCACCAGGGCCCTGGTGGTGGCTGTGGGTCCCCTTCGTCACCGCGGCCTCTGGCAGGCAGCCGACCATCTTTTCACCCTGTCCCAGCCCCTCTGATTGATAAACAGGGGTGGGCCTCCTCCTTAGCAGGACTGCTGCCTTTCACCTTGATTTCCCCAGGGCTCTTAGAAGCATCGATAAACCTGCTTCGCCCACCAGCTGGTCCCCTCCCCCACCCGGGCTGCCAGCCTGGGAGCTGGGGCTTCTGTGGTTTGAATGCAGCCAGCCTGTCGTTCTAGGTTGTTCTCTGCACCTTAGGAGAGCTCCCATGCAGGAGAGGTTCCTCAGAGGGGCCCTGCAAAGCAAAGGGCCCTTGTTCTGGGTCCCGACAGAGAAATTCACTTCTGCCTGGGATGTTACATACTGAGTTCAGGGATGATTTCCGGGAGGAGGAGGGAACTGGGCTGGGTTTTGAAGGATGAGTGGGTGTTAGCAAGGAGAGCGAGGAGGAAAAGGCGTCACAGGCAGAGGAGAGAGCACACGCTAAGTCCAACACAAGAAAGTCTAAGCAAAAAGCTTCAAAAAAATTTTAAGGATTTTTTTTTTTTTTTCCAATGCTGCACTGGGCTAGAAGCTGGGGATAAACAGAGGAAAGAGACGTGCTGTTGTGGAGCTTACGCTCTAGAGGAAAAGACAGACAAGTGAGGAAAAAAATGACAGACTGTGGGAAGTGCTCTGAAAGATAAAGAACGGCAAGGGGGATGGGGAAGTTTCTCTGAAGCCTGAAGGAAGGAAAGCCAAGAAGGGGTCCCATGGGCAGGGGTGGAGAGACCACCAGCCTGAAGGGCTGCTTCATTCAGAAGCCCCCTGTGGGCTGTGGAGGGCCCAGAGCAGGGGCCCACCTCTCACCTGGCCCCTCCACGGCAGCCTTGGCACAGGATGGGATCGAGGGAGCCTCCGCGACTCTGCTCATCGCAGAGGAGGGGTCTCCTCCCCAAGCCTTGGTTTCTGCCCCAGAGAAGAGCACCCCTGCAAGTGGGGCGCGATGGCCTTCAGGAGGGTCACCGGAGTGCACGGGGCTGATGTCTCAGCCTTCCTGCTTACCCCCTCTGCCCCTTCCCTCTAGGTGTCACCTGTGCCTTGGGGGCTGGGGGGGGTGGTACCAGGCATGGGTGCTAGACAGGGAGGAGAAAGTCTGGAAGTCACAGGGCAGAGGTGGAGGCACCCCTGCCGAAAGGAGGGGTAAAGCTAAGGTGGACAGCCCATGGGGGCATAGGCCTTGGGCATGTAGAGGAAGACTCAAGGAGCATCTATTTAGATTCTAGGGTGAGATCTACCTGGCAGGGCTGGCAAGTTTCCAGATGCTTCTTTGGCAAGACTTGCTCATCTCTACACTGAGAGAGCAAAAGGCCTCTCCCTACCTAGGGCGGCTGGGCTCCCCCAGAGGAAAGTGGGCCTCAGTGCTGCCCGTTAACTCCTTCCTGTACCACCGCGATGGCATGTCCTGCCCTCACCACTGTCTTCCTGGAAGCCTCTGCCACGGCAGAATTGCAGCTTGTGGTTGGAAGGGACCAAAACCTCGTCTAGGTTGAATCTGCTCTACCGTGTCCCCATCAAGTTCTCAACCCTCAGCGCTTCCGATGGTCACAGAGTTTAGCAAATAATGTTAAGAATATTGATCATTTGATAAAAACTCAGCTAAGGTCCCATTTTTACACCATACACCAGAGTAAATCCCAGTGATGCAAAAAGGCATAGGAAAATATAGCTGAATACTGTGTTTTAAGCACAAAAACAGTGGAAAACGTAACTAAGGTGAGAGTTTGAACTACTTGATAACACCAATTTTTAAAAATAAGTTAAAAATAAAATCAAGCTACCTATTAAAAGAACTGGGAAATAAATGTGATAAATATTACAAAAGAGGCACTTCCAACTAGTGGTCCAGTGGTAAAGAATCTGCCTTCCAATGCAGAGGATGCGTGTTCAATCCCTGGTCAGGGAACTAGGATTCCCACATGCCGTGGGCAACTAAGCCCACGTGCCACAACTACTGAGCCCACATGCCGTGGAGCCCATGCCCCCTGGAGCCTACACACCACAACTAGAGAGAGAAAACCTGCACACCACAACTAGAGAGAAGCCCGAACGCTGTAATGAAGAGACTGTGTGCCACAACAAAGAGATCCTGCATGCTGCAACTAAGACCCGACACAGCCAAAAAATAAATTTAAGGGCTTCCCTGGTGGCGCAGTGGTTGAGAATCCGCCTGCCGATGCAGGAGACACGGGTTCGTGCCCTGGTCCGGGAAGATCCCACATGCCGCGGAGCAACTAAGCCCGTGAGCCATGGCCGCTAGGCCTGCGCGTCCGGAGCCTGTGCTCCGCAACGGGAGAGGCCACAACAGTGAGAGGCCCGCATACTGCAAAAATAAATAAATAAATAAATAAATAAATAAATAAATTTAAAACAAATATTAAAAAGGAATATGTCTATTATGAAATATGCCATCTTCAGAAAGAGAGCAATTTGCAAGTATTGACCTAAGATGTCCAAGGATACATTTCTGTTAACATAAATATTACTATTTATTACTATCTTTATTAATAAATGTACATATTTAACACTGTAATTATTGAATGTAATTTAATGTAAATGTAAAATTATTAAATAATATAATATATCCATATATATTAATAATTTATAGCATTGTTTTATATATATATATATATATATAAATGTTTGGCTAGAAAAAGTCTGGAAGAATATACACCAAACTATGACCAGTGCAGTTATATCTAGAAAGTGAGGTTGGGTGGACTTAAAACAGGGCCAGGACTAGAGTGAGCAAGGGAGGTATGTAAGGTGCAAAACTTAAGGAGACGCTTATCTTCAGGGTCCCACTATTTCAGGTCAGCCCCTGAGAGTGAGTGCCTCTTTAAATTTGGTGCCAAGGTGCCTCCATAGCCTCACCCTCATCCTGGCTCCAACTTAAATACTTAAGTATGTTTTTGAATTTTTGCAATAAACATTTTTGAAAGAAAAAAAATAACAAAGAAAATATATAGAATTAAAGGATCTTACAGGTCTATTGTAAATAAGAAAAGCACTAAAGCCCTATTAAAAATGATGAGCCAAAGTATTAAAACCAGAAGAGAGATGCCACTTTTGTCTATCCTGTTGGCAAAAATAGAAGGAGAAATTTTTAAAAAGATAGTGGTAGCTAAAGTGAGAGGAAATGAGATGCATCAGTTATCTATTGCTGTGTAACAAACCACTCCACAGCTTAGCAGTTTGAAACAACAACAATCGTTCATTTTGATCACAAGTCTGCACCTTGAACGGAGTTTAGCCTAAAATGGCTCATCTCTGCTCCATGCAGTGTATCTGAGTGTGGTCCATCTGGCAAGTTGATACTGGCTGTCACCTGGAAGCTCAGCTATGCAGTGGGCAGGAGGCCTCAGTTCCTCTCCATGTGGGCCTCTCCATAGGCTGCTTGGGCTTCCTCACAGCATGGTAGCTGATCTCCAAGAGCAAACATCCAAAGATAACAAGGTGGAAGTGCATGGCATTTTTATGTGCTAGCCTCAAAAGTCAAACAGCATTACTTTTGCCATTCTTCATTGGTTGAGGCAGATTTAAAGGCTCACCCAGGATGCAGATACAACGGGCTTCCCAGGTTCAAGAAGAGGAGTCCCAGGCTCCACCTTCACCTAAAGGAGCCCCAGGATCCACCTCCACCTAAAGTTCTGGAAAACTATGTAAGATGGAAGAGATTGTTGAGTTCACCTTTGTACAATCTGTCACAGAGCACTCTCAAATACTGCTAGTGGTAGTATAAACTGATACAAATTTGGGGATATATGTAATGTTTAATGTAATGTAACTGGTAATAAGTTTTAAAAGCTTTAAGAAAATATATAACCTTTGATCCAACAATTCTATTTTTGGAATCTATCCTAGGGAAGTAATTGAGGCTATTTACTAAGATTTGCTACATGATGAATATTTATAATACCAAAACAAGATTGACCTAAAGTCCAAAATAGGAGATTGATTAAATTCTGGTACATCATTACAGTGGAATACAATACAGCGAACAGAAATTATTTGAATGTGTATTTTTTAACCTGAAAATATTTCCACATCATATTGGTAAGTGAAAATATGAAGTTGCAGAAATAGTATGATCTTGTTTTTGAAAAAAGAAAACGCACATATACTTATGGATACTGGATATAGGAGCAAAAACCTGGGATATATACACCAAAAATGTTAACAGTGGTTAATGGTCAGTGGTGGGGTTATGGGTGTTTGGTTTTCTTTTTATTTATCTGTATTTTCTTATTTTTATTAAATAAATATATATTACTTGTACAATTGAAAACACTTTTAACAGGCCAAGAATATGAACTGTCAATTCATAAAAGAAGAAATACAAAGATCGATAAATATATGAAACATTATCTATCAATAATCAAGGGAGTGAAAGATTAATAAAATATCTTTTTCTATGCATCATGCAACAATAAAATCTGATGCTGGTAAGGTGATAATGTAAGTTGGCAGAATATTTCTGAAAAAAATCAATCTTAAAGATGTTTATACTCTTTGATTCAGTAATTTAACTGCTCAAAATCTATCCTAAGGAAGTAATCAGAGATACTGACCAAAACCTGGAAACACCTACATGTCTACCATCAGAAGACCTGCCTCCACGGGGTGCAATGCCCACAGGGCAACTGGGTCCCCCCTTCCCAGGGCCATAGTTCCCACCTCTTCCTTTTGCATTCCCGATTTGGAGGCCAAGGGACAGTTACCTTTATCATCACATTTGCATTGTTGATTTAGAAGAGGGAAATATTTCCAAGCACTCACATCTCTTAACTACATGAGTCATGTTTCAACTAAAATGAAGAAAGCGTTATCTGTGTGAAGAATATTCCTGTATATCTGATACTCAGGCAGAGCCTATCTCTGTCTAAGAATGGAGCTACCTCACTTCATTCCTTACCTCAGCTGCCTGCCCCTTGGGCATATGAGTTGTGACCTGATTTTAGACTCAGCTGAGACCTCACTCCTTCGGGAAAGCCCTCTGAGCCCCTCAAGCCTGAGTCAGGTGCGCCAACCCCGTGAGAGCACTTACCACCTGGCAACGAGGTCCCCTGGCTGTGGTCTCCTCCCCCAGCTCCTCTGAGCTCCACGAGGACAGGGACAGTTTTGCGCTCTTCCACTGCAGCGCCAGGACTTAACACAGGGCCTGGCACATCAGAGGTGGCCAGTGGATGTCTTTTGAATAAATGGGCATAGGATCTGCATCTCTCAAAGCATGTTGTTCCTTTTTGTACCCCTTTCAGAGCCTCTCAGTGAGCGCTCTGAGCATCAAAGATGCTTAACGATGTTAGGACGAGGGAATAACAAATTATTAAGAATTTAAGAAATTATTGGGACTTCCCTGGCGGTCCAGTGGTTAAAACTCCATGCTTCCACTCCAAGGGGTGCAGGTTCGATCCCTGGTCGGGGAACTAAGATCCCACATGCCGCATGGTGTGGCCACAAAAATAAAGAATTTAAGAAATTATTAAGTGGTATAATTATTATTACT
The DNA here is from genome assembly GCF_026419965.1 of Kogia breviceps. Taxonomy (NCBI): domain Eukaryota; kingdom Metazoa; phylum Chordata; class Mammalia; order Artiodactyla; family Physeteridae; genus Kogia; species Kogia breviceps. The sequence continues at coordinate 42,881,486 of NC_081310.1, read as the reverse complement.
ACTGTGGATAAATGATATTTTAGAGTCAAGAGACCTGGGTTCAAATCCTGCTGTGCTCCTTACCAGCCACATAACCTTGGCAAGTGTTCTCTGAGCCTGAGTTTCTTCATCTGTAAAGAAGCTAGCACGGGGTTAAAGGTGTGCGTGACGGGGCCCAGCACATCACAGGGTTTCAGACAGAGTCCCGTTATCGGTAGCTTCAGCCTTCTCACAGTGGGCCAGAGATCGGGAAGGGCGGTGGACTCCAGAGACCCAAGCAACAAGGGACAGCCAGACAGCCAACACCCCTGGCTGCCCGAGGCGCCAGGCCCTGGGTGTTGGAACTGGCCTGGAGGCTTGGCCACTGCCTACGGCTGCAGAGCAGCAGGGACAGGGCCCTGCTCCACACAGCGGCTCAGGACAGTTCCTCAAAGACAAGAAACACTATGTTTTCAAAGTCTTCTCTCTGAGGCCAGTTTCATTCATGGCCAGACACGGGTCAGACCACGGGCCCCAGCCTGAAACGTGTGTGGTAAAATGGACAGATTACCCTGATGAGTTCCAATTTTCACTCTCCAGGAGCAATTCCCCACAGGCCTGTTCCAGAGCTGCAAGTGTGAAATGCGGCCTTCATGGTGGATTACCCGCCTAAAGGAAGCTGTCATCTCCAGGCCTCGGGGAGAGAGTGGGGCTCATTCTTCCCCTTCCTGGGAGCATTCCTTTCTGTGTCCAGCTCCTGGCCTGAGCAACCCTTCCTGTCACCACTGCCCTGTTTCTGTGACTGAAAAGACTGAATCCACGTTGTGTGTGTGTTTGGGGGACAAGAGAGGACTTGCTACGGAAGGCCACACGCGCTGCAGATTGGGTAACAGTCTCCTACAGAGGGGCTGCTCCTTGCACCTTATCTCCCTTCGAGGGGAGAGTTTTGGGTGGGCTTCTCCTGAGGGGCAGGAACGATCATAGCAGATAGGTATATGGTGCCTTGTCCTCAAGGAGCGTGAGTTCCATTATAATTGAGCCACAGAATGGCTGAGGTGCTGAGGAAGCCCTGAACAGTCACCTGCTCTTCAGGAGGGGAGGTGGCGGAGAGGCACACAAGAGGAACAGGTGTTCACTGGGGAGTTAGCATGAGGGGCAGGGTTGAGGGAAAGCACCAAGAGTGAGTGAGAGGGACGTGGCTTAAGCAGGGCTCTGAAGGAGCAGCCTGGAAGTTGGGACTTGGTCGGCAGGGGCTGGTGGGGTGTTTCAGCAGGAGAGGGCAGTCTCAGGTATTTTTTAGCAAGATGTCCCTGCTGTGAAAGGTGCAGGCCTGAGGTCCAAGTTCTCCTCAGCCAGTAACATGTAACACCTTGGTGCGGTTGCCCAGCTGTGCTCTGAATGCTTGCCCGCCTCTCCAGTTGCCTCTCTGGCCATACCCACAGATACCCTCCCCACCCCAGGCTGGACAGTAGAACTTGTGGGCCCCCTAAGTCTCAGGATCTCTAACTCCATGGGCCTCCTATGTGCTCTTCTCCCCGCCAGAAATCCTTCCCCACCAAGCTGTCTGGGATCCTAGGTCACCTCCTCTGAGGAGCCTTCCCTGGCCCTCCTTATACACCCTGCCGCCAATCCCACAGTCAGGCTCTTCCTCCCCTCCCCTCTGCAGCCACACTAAGCACCCTCCTTTTCCTCTCTTGTTGTTCCCTGCATTATTGAAGGTGTGTGCTGACCACATAGCCTCCCCCGTCAGACTGTGAACTCTGGGAAGGCAGGGACTGCATCCTGTCCATGCCTGTATCTCCTTGTTTGTCACCCTCGCTGCTCAACGAGTGGTTGATGAATGAATGTGTGACCTCCACACGCACTGGTAAGTAGAACGCTTCCTGACTTTGCTAAGACTCATCTCCTCTCTGTCCCAGGCCAGTTCGGCTCTCTCTGCCCTGGCTGCACTCAGTGCCCTAGGGAGAACAGAGATGCCAAAAAGTGGGGGTTTTTTGAAAAAAAAATTGAGGTTCTCAGAAGCAATGTAAGATTTGTCCATCGATAGACCCTTTTTAGCAAGCTTTTGGCACACGGTCCCTCCGGCAGAGCAGTTGAACATCTTATATACACAGGGCCCCCCAACCTCCCAAGTGCCATGCCTTCTTAAAGCTTAGTCCCAGAACAGGCCCAGTCACACATCTGCTGCATTCTATTGGTTAAAGTAAGTCACAGGCCCGGCCCAGATTCAAGGGGAGGGGGGGAGGGTACTCCACAAAGGCAGAGATACTAGAGATGTTCATTAGGCATCATTTGTGTGACACGTGACCATGTGACCTCTTCTGACTAGTCTAAACCCCAAAGGTCTACTCCATGGATGAGAATGTGGTGTGGTGTCTGTGCTCTTTAAGGATGTGGTCATGTAAGTGGCAACCAAATTTTTGAGAGCAACTCGTTTTTGTGTTTTCAGGAAATAGTCAACAATCTAAAATTCAGTTAAAAATCATAGCCCACTTTGAAAAAGCAAAGATCTAATCGTGAATTTTGGAGATCACCTCTTATCATTGTCATTTAAATAAATGGTGGAAAAGCAAGTAACTCCAGATGGTAACGTTATTTTGAGAGAATTTACAATAATTCAGGTGCTAACTCTAAAGCATACGTAACCTACACATAGCAAAATCACACTTTCAATTAAATTTATTGGAAGGCAAAACTTTGTGGGAAGGAATAGTCCTGGGCAGAACTGCCTGGTAATGGTCTTGGCTGCCTCTGAAAAGGGAGCCCCTGAAACCTGCTGTGTCCACACAGAGGCCAGATGTGTGCCACGCAGGGGTGCACAGACCTAATTCTGCAGGGCAGGCAGTGGGCTAGAAGTCCTCTCAGATGCTTCCAGCCTGAGGATCCGGTCCTGCGATGCTAGAGGTGGCTTTAAAAAGGAGCCAGGACTTGGAAAGAGGGAAAGAAGCAGTGTGCACCCTGGGCCTGGAGCAGCACCCTTGGGGGCTGGTGGGCAGGAACCCCCCAGCCTTGTCCCAGCAAGCAGCGCCGAAGCAGGAGGCTGGTGTGGCTTTTCCTGTGCCTTGGTGTCTGGGTGGTTATCCTAGGCTTTCCCCTTCTTCTTTAACTCTCATCACAGGGATCACGTGGCACATGTAATAAAGTCCAAAGAGTGCCACGGGAGAGCAGGAAGTACATGAAAAGCCAGGGACCATTAGGGGTGAGAGGTAAGTAGGGCCCTGACAGCTGAGTAAGCCTGAGTCGCCAGCCAGCGACCACATTGATAACAGGCCCGGCAGCCTAAACAGGCCCTACAGGGCCACGCGGCCCAGCAGCAGCTGAGAGCCTGCCTCTGCCCCTGGGAGGATGCACTCCTCCCATTCTCGGGCTGCAGCAGTGGATTACTTACAAACGCACTTGTTCCTTTATTCGTTCATGGAACATATATTTACAAAGACCCCAGAAATATGCTGGTCCCTACACTTGGAGCTGGAAACATAATGGCAAACACGATGGTTTCTTTACCGTCAGCAGAGACTGTCAAGGACGGGGCCCAAGGCTGTCATGACAACATTTATTACCATCTACACAGCACCTGTTCAGGGCCAGGCCCTGAGCGCAATTATTTCAGGTGTAATCCTGAGGCAGGTGTTGCTCTCTCCGTTTTCCTGTGGTTGGGTAACTTGCCCAAGGTCTCCAGCGCTGAGGCCGCTAGTAAATGAGATCGCCTTTAGAGAGCACAGCTAGTGAGAATCAGCAGTGCTTGAATGCCTTCTCAGAGCCGCCCAAGAGGATCCCCATGACTGAGTGGCTGGGACAAGGTGAGGGCACCCAAGCTAAGGGCAGGAATGTGTGTATTATCACGGATGTTGTTGTCATGACAATGCTGGAACCCCAGGAGGGACCTGCCCCATGTTAGCACAGGGATGAGGGGAGGGCGTTCTCGGGAAGCAGGGGCCTAGTCCACGCTAGCTGGTGTGTCTGAGGCCAGAAAGCCTGGACCCTGAGGGACCTGGGCAACCTCCACGGGGAGGGCGCCAGGCTATCTGCAACACCAGCTGGCTCCTAGGGTTCACCTGTACCTTCAGGGGCTGAACCCACACCCTGACAGTTGAGCAGGAGGCAGGGCTGGGTGGGACTCACTGGAACCCATCCCTGGGCGGGAGTAGCTTCTCTGAGAGAGACCCTGGGCTGGAGAAATGGGCAGAGCAGTCCTGGGCTTCTCCCCGCTGCAATGAACAGAGTGACTGTCCTGCACACAGCCTCGAGACTGGGGACATCCTGTACTCCGCATAGCACGCACTTCCTCTTACCCTCCCTTTCTGAACACCACCTCTGCTGCCCTCCCCACAGAACACAAATTTCTTGCTATTTGGGCTAGTGCAACCACCCCAGCAATATCAAGACATGGTTTAACCCTTGGTTTAAAAGTCAGGCTCGCTTGGGGCTGAAATTCTATGTCCTCAAGGCACTTGGGGGAGCCTTAGGCAAGCCCTCAAGAGGAGGGTCACATACAATAGAATAATTCCAGCTGCAGGTCAGAGACGATGCTGCATTATGTGTTCTCAGAACTCATTTTATGTTGCCTGCACTGATGTTTCTCCTTGTTCTGGAAACTATGTAGGGGCTCTCCTCATGATACATTTCAGGTGCTTTCATTAAGCAGATGAAATAATTTTATAGCCAGAAATTGAAGGAAATCAAGCAAACTCTTTCAATACCCAGGAGAGGAGGCACCATCTCTTCATGCGGCTGATGGCCGACAGGGTCCAGAGGCTGGTCCAGCCGGTTGACACTGGCCCGTGAATCAGGGACCTAACCCTGGTGAATCAGGTGCCACTGGTGCTAGGAAGTAGGGGGGCTGGTAAGTGGGCCTCAGTCACGGGGCCTCAATCTAGACCTTTCTGCCAAAGCTTGGATACAGTGTGACAGGTATCAACACACAACCAATAGCTAATAATAATATCCTGAACATTTGGTGAACTCAGTATGTGCATTTAGGCAGCACAACAGCCCCGTAGAGTACTTGATATTATTATGATGCCCATTTTACAGATGAATTTATTTTATCAGTTACTATTCCATTACATTAATTTATCATTACAGTGGACATCCTCCAAGTGTCATCACTTGTATTTCTCCGTACCTACTCCCTGGTGCCAAATTCTGCTCATTCAAACCCTGCCTCTTTGTCCATCTCCTCACTTTTACTTGTGCCCTTTCGCTCACGGGATCCCCTTCTCTTCCCCCTTCTCCTCCTATCCAGATCCTTCCCATCTTCCAGCCATCTGACCACCCGGTGCCCAGTGGTCTCCTTCATCTGACCTCTGACCTCCCGCATCCCTGCCCCAGGCCTAAGCAGTGGGAACCCCAGCTCGGTCCTCCCTGGCCTTGCCTGTCCTTGTTTTCGGCCTGTGCTCTAGGGAGAACAGCCAGGTGCTCACACCCTCTTGGCCACTTTCAAAGAGCCTGGGGGGCCATGAGCAGTGAGAGAAGGGTCCTCCCAGGGTGGGCTGGGGGGCAGGAAAGGGAAGCAGGGGCGGCTGGGCCCCCAGAGGCCACAGGCCTGTCTCCCCCAGCTGAGGGAGAGAGCTCGCCAGGCTCTGGGGTGGAGGTGCTGGGCTGAGCTAATCACCTAAATGGACGCAGGCTGTTGAGAGACAGGCTCTATTCCCTAATAGAATTTGCCCTCAAGTGCAATTTAATTTTCTCTGAGGCGGTCTCTAGCCCCTCTGCTACCCTCCCCCAGACAGACCCTCATTTCCCCAGCTTCCAAGGGGGAGCAGAGCACCTTTCCTCAGAGGAAAGAGGAGAAGGGCCTCCCCTGGGCTCTGTCCCGATCTGTCCATTTGGCCTCCTCCTTTGCAACAGCCCCGCCCTTGCCCCCCACGCCCCTCCCCCAGCTCCCACCCTAGATGGGGGTGCTGCTCCCCTCCCAGACACTCTCTGACTTTCCTCTAGAGCAGCCTGCACTCAGCACGCATTGAGAACAGCGGCTCCACACTCCAGTCCTCACCATGAAGGCAGTCTTCCCCTGACCTCTGGTAAGTTCATGTGCTCCGAGAATGCTCTTTGTCCTGCTTAGTATCAGAGGCGCAGAAAGGAAACAGTCAGGAGGCGGGGGTGGGGTGGGGGTGGGGGATACTGAAGTGGGAGGATAAGGGCCCACGTGGACACGCGCCCAGGCCCTGGTGGAGGCGGCAGCAATCCACTAGGAACCCTGTGGTTTGGGGCAGAGCCCAGCTCCCGAGCACCCTGGGGACCTTTCTGCTCCGCCACCTCTTCTGGGTTGGTTTTCCTTTCCCCGTATGTCCTCGTACCCCCAGATCTCAGATGCAGTGCCCTGGAACCTGACTCTGGTCACTGGGGGGGATCAGAAGATGTGGGAATCTGGGCTCTGAGCGGTCCTGCTAATTTCAGAGTGGACGTGGGGAGCGTCTTTAGAAGCTGCTTGCCATCTCTCTCTCTAAGATCCCGTCGGGCTGTGACAGGGGCTCAGGGAGGTCTATGCACGTTCACACCTGGCCCGTGCCTGTGATCTTGGACTTCTCTCCCATCTCTCCCCCTCCCCCCACCTCCCCTCCTAGCAGGGATGGGGTGAAGACGACAAAGAGAAGCCTGGAGAGGAAAGCAGAGGAAAGGGGTGGGGCCCCCTGTGTTAGCGGAGGTGGCTTTCACGGAAGGCAGGAAGCCTGTGGGGCACAGACTGGTCCCTGGATTCAGGTGACCCTGTGACCATCTTCTTTATCTGGCGAGCCCTGGGGAGGGAACACTAGAATCCCTTTTTCTTTGCCATCAAAGCCTTGAAAAGAGCAGAGGTTGGGCTGAGGATGACGGAGAATGGATGGGTGGCAGGTCAGGGTCAACTGCAAGGGGGAGATGGCCATTCTTCAGGCAGAACCACCTGCTCAGCCCCGCTGGCTCCCTGCTGCAGCTGAGGTCTCTTCACCAGCGTGCGGGGCCATCTCTCATGGGGCATCCTCCCCACTCATTCACCAGCAAACGCTTATTAGTCCCCTACCCCGAGCCAGAAACTGTGCTAGGTTCTAAGGGGGAAATAAGGGACTGCTGTATGTGTGTGTGTGGGGGGGCGGGGGGTGCATGAGCACAAGTACAGTCAGGTCAAAACGCCCAGGAACAGCACTGTCCAACAGAAATATGATGCCAGCCACTCGAGTAATTTTAAATTTGCTGGTAGCCACGCAACTAGAAAAAAGAAATGAAATTAATAAATGATTTTATTTAACCTAATATGTCCAACAGATTAGCATTTCAACATGTAATAAAACTTTCTAAAATCTTGATGAGATACTTTACACTCTTTTCTTTGTATTAAGTCTTAGAATCCAACATGCAGTTGACATTTATAGCACATTTCATTTCCTATCAGCCGCATTTCTCAGTAGCCACATGTGACTAGTGGCTTCTGTATTGGACAGCGGTGCCCTAGAGCACGCCCACACACAGTGGCGTCCACGGGCCAGCAGGAAGGGCATGGCCTGGCAACTTGTTAGAAATGTAGAATCTCAGGTCCCAGACCTGCTGAATCAGAATCTGTATTTAAACAAAACTCCCAGGTGATTTATGCACACTGTAAATCCGAGGATCCTCTGTGTGCAGGGACAGGGAAGTAGAATGAACTTTTACGGAGCATTTGCTTTAGGGGCTTTTCATATTAGATCTCATATGATCCCCAACAACCCCTTCTCGGGAGAATTATCTGAGTATCATCATCCCCAGCGAACACAGGGAAACAGAGGCTGGGACAGCTCAACTTCTCACAGCCATAAAGGTCAGATGTAGAGTAGATCCAGGGTTTATGTCTTCTATGGAATGCTTCCTCGGTGAGGTCTTGGGGAAATCCTTTGCCTCCCAAAGCTCTCAGTATTTCTTCTTTGACCATCCACAATGGCCACAGTCACAGTATGTCTTTGTCCCTTCACTGCAGGCAGAAAGTTTTGGTGATGAAGGACAGGCCCCTTCCCAGTAAACCAGGGCTGTGAAGAGAGGAGGTGGCCAAGCAGTGAGAGAAGTAAAAGAAGTTCCTCGTCCTTATACACTCACAATAGCGGGCATCTGTGGGGGACTTTCCATGTGCCAGGCCCTGTGCTAACAGCTGTAGCCCTCCTGTGACAATAACACCAGGCAGGAACTAGCACTCTCCACATACCAGTCGGTAAGTGGGGACTCAGAGTGGGTCACCCTCCAGCAGTCAGCAAAACTGAAGTCCATCTGTCTCGGGGTCGGGAGTCTGACCCCCGCCTCACCACTTCTCACATGAACCCTACCCCGGCCTTTCTCCTGTCACATCTGCCCACATCTGTCACACCTGCCCAATCTGGCACATTCATGATTTTTTTGGTTGTAAGTCAGTTCCTGAGAGGAAACTGCTGAGTTAAGTTCCCCCAGTAAAAATTCTTTCGCCAAGATGATGACAAGGTTGTTTTATAGATTAGCCTTGACACCTGCAGCTATTTTCAAATGGATCCAGGCTGGACTTTCCACCCCTCTTCCTCCTGCTCCCCATTTATAGCCTCCTCCTTAGAAGCTGAGACAACAGATCATCAGGTTAGAGGCTCTGGGAGTGGGCCCTGGTATGGTAGTGTAGACAGCCCCACATTTTTGCACTGTTTCCTCATCGGTAATGTGGTCGGATTACGATGGGCCCTACCTACCTTGTGAGGCTTGGGTCAGAAAAGGTGTGGGAAGGCCCTTAACCAGCTATAAAGCACCACAAAAATGTTGGTCACTGAATCATTCTTGGATTCAGGATGGCCCTGAGTCCTGGAGACTGAAGAGGAAAATGGGGTAGGGAGAAAGGGTGTCAGCTGTGCAACATCTGGAGTCCAAGTTCTTTCTTTAAATGAACTTGGATATTAGGTCAACTTTAAAAACAAAGGCAAAGAGAGCATAATTGCAGGTTGTGTGGGCAGAGAGGTTTCTGAAGGGAAGATATAGCATCGAGTATCTCAGTGTGCCATGGAGAGGCTGTTTGGGGAAGGATGCGGAAAGAGCAGAGCCCAGTTACTGATAACGACTGTGGGTCACCTTATTAACAACCACCACAATGACATCTGATTGCCTTCTGTGTGTTGAGCACAGGGCTCTGGGGTTTATATGCATTATCTCTAATCCAACAAGCACCCTGCAATGTAGGGGAGGCGTTTCCCAATTTTACAGATGAGGAAAGAAGTTGGCTAGATTAAGTAACTTGCCCTAGGTGTCAAGTGAGCCCTGATGGTCTGACCCATTGCATCAGAAGGCTATTTTCAGGGAACCCTTCTCCCACCCACCACCCAGCTGTACCATCCTGTCTCCTTTGCTTGGTACAAAAGCTGCCTGTTTCCATAGTGGAGTGAGAGCTTTTCACAAGATGGTTAAAATTTCACCAAGGAGTAACTTTGGCACCTTGACCTCAGCCTGTGACCATGTTGTAAGAGTAGGTCTCCTCCACCTCCAAAAAGGGGGAAAAACAAAACAATCATGGGTCTCTCTCCCAGCTAACATTTTCAGGAAAGAAGAGCTCCCAAGTTCTAGTCTTTGCTTGAAAGTTCCAAGAGAGTTTCTTGCCTCTTGGTTTCTCCCATAAATATAAAACAAGAGAAAGAAAAACAGGCAAAATACTACAGAGGGGGTACAATAATGATGCCAGCCAATGTTTCTAGGGAAAATCTCCCTAGGTGCTTCAGGTGACCATCTGTGAGGAGAGATGGTCCTCACCATCTCTCCTCCTTTGGAAGCAAGGAAACTTCCATAGGTTACCCCAATTAGGATGTACACAAGTTGGGATTTGAATGCAGGTACTCTGAGCCTAGAACCCAAATGTCTGCTAACCCAGTCTCTGAGTCCCTCCCAGCACAAGGAAGGCAGATGCACCTGGGGAACTTTGCTGACACTATGTCACCGGCAGGCTGGGAATCCTGGAGCAAAGCAGGCTACGGGCTATCTGCACCTGACATCCCAGTCATTGTCTTCCAGGGCCCAGCCAGAAGCTGGCATTCAATAGATGTTCAGTGAATGCATGAATTAAGAAATAATCTAAAATACTCTAGATTTTTGATAGGAAATCAAAAGAATAAACCCTGAGATTAGAATGAGACCAAATTCCCCAGTTCATTCCCCTGCTCCCCATACGCATAGGCCATGGGTACAACAGCTGCACAGGTGGATCTCAGAGGATTTGGCCTTGCCAGGTAATGTACTCTGTGTGTGGACTCACCACCTGGCTATGCCCAAGAACCTTCAAATAAAAGTTACTTTATGGGGCTTCCCTGGTGGCGCAGTGGTTGAGAGTCTGCCTGCCGATGCAGGGGACACGGGTTCGTGCCCCGGTCCGGGAAGATCCCACGTGCCGCGGAGCGGCTGGGCCCGTGAGCCATGGCCGCTGAGCCTGTGCGTCCGGAGCCTGTGCTCTGCAACGGGAGAGGCCTGCGTACCGCAAAAAAAAAAAAAAGTTACTTTATGGTGCTGGCAGAAATATAACCAGACTCCCTATGACAATACCCTGGCTCCACTTCTTACTACCTGTGCAACCTTGGGCACATCACTTGACCTCTCTGTGCTGACTCAGTTTCTTCATCTGATGGGGATAATAATAGTTCCTGCCTCAGGGGATTTGTGAGGACTGAATGAGTTAACATATACGGAGCACTTAGAGCAGTGCCGGCGACATAGGGTTAGCTTTTGTCACTTTTCCTTCTTTCTCTAAGGATCTCAGTGCCCTTCACTTATTCCATTTCTCAGCCACTTACTGACTCATAATCTCATTTTAAGAGTTAGATGTCCAAGTACAGGACCATCTCTTTTCCATGTCCCTTAAATTCCTGTGTCAAGGACACAGGGCAGCTTTAAGATGAGCAGCAACTAATCAGCATCCCAGCGGGGAGAGATCCCTGGAAGATTCTGGGAAAGAAGGAGACACATGACAAAGTGGTGGGCTCACAAAAGGGGCCTGTGACAAATGACTGGGAGGACTGGGTGGACAGATGGAGAAGAGCAAAGGCCCCTGTCCTTTCATTGGAGAACTCCTTGTGGCTCCCCGAACAAGACAGTGACTCCCCAGGGGCTGGGCTTAGGGTTTGTCTCCCTGGTTTTCTCTGCTGGGATGACTAATATGGACCAGGGCAGAGGGTCTATATCAATCTAGCCCAGCAGAAAAATGAATGAAAATTGAATTCCCCGAGGAGAATCGGGGAGCTGTTATCCAGACAGAGATAAATCAAAGGATACCACAAAGGCAGGGGGAGCAGGATTCCAACAGCAGGAGAATAATTAAGGAAACAGTTTCAAAATGCAAATGATAAAAGAGGGTTTGAGAGGAATAAGGACAAGGAGGAAATAATTGGAGATGGGGCAGCAAATTCATCCCTCAGTGGAGAAAGGGACTGGGCTTCAGGATTCCTGGGGTCTGAGGGTGAACTTGCCCGCTCTGTGGAGTTCCTAAAATGCAAGGGTTAGAAGACACACAAGTCTGCTGTGCAGAGTGGAAAGAGCACCAGGTTGGGAGTCAAAGGCTGGATTTAATTTCCAGTTGACTCTGCAACTTATTAGCAGTGTGAACTTAGGCAAACCACTTAACTTCTCCATTCCCTGATAATCATACCCAAGCCCAGGCATGATTATGAAGATCAAATGCGATAAAATATGTGGAGGAACTTCGTCAAATGTAAAGACAAATGCAAGCTTTAATCATTTTCTTAAGTTGAGTTTCTGGAGATTCTTCCCTTAGAACTGGATCCACTGACATGTTGGGTTTGGTTCCCAGAAATGTAATATGTAAATGTCCAGAAAGTACCCGATACTCTTACTGGCTATTGACTGACTGCCCTGACAGAACTTAGACCTGGGGAAAGCCACATCACCACCAGGCCATCCTCTGGTACCCACCCTCCCATTGGGTTGTAGCTGGAAGGCACAGGTCTGAGGAGGCTCTGAGGACCATTGCTCCTGGGATGTCACCTGCCAGCCATGGGCAGCTTTCAGTGGGAAAAGCCCTGAGTCAGCTCAGAGGTTTAAGTCTGAACAGATGCACCCCAATGGTGTTCCTGGGCTATTCCACAGTAGAGATGATCTGCCTTCTGTGGGAATCAGCCATTCTTCCATTCTGTGGAGGGTAGAGACTAGCTTAGCCCCTGTTAACCTCGGTTTTTTCATCCACCAATACCACTTATTGAACTGTTGTGAATAATAGGTGGAATTATACATGTAGAAGCACTTACCCTGGTGCCTGGCACAGTTTTAAACCTTCAATAAATGTTGGTTATTATTATTACCACCATATGCTGTTATGTTGTTATCATTATTGTTATCTGCAGCAGCAGCAGGCACTAAAAAATACATTTAAGGAAAGATTTTTTATTGGGGATTCATTATTAGATGGGAAAGCTAAGGCCCCAGGAAGAAAGTGAAATACCTTGGCAGATGTAGATGTTAGTGGAAGACCTTGGGAATGGGACTCAGCTCACACCAGGAGGCAAATACCTCTAGAAAAGTTTAGGAATGTAACAAGGGCATTTATTCGGGGAGCTACATTGCGTGTACACGTGGGAACACAGAGGGGTGCGGGGGCAGCAGTTGCTCACAAGGTCAAGAACTGAGAGCCAAACGGATCTCCCAGGGCTCCTCTGCCATTGGATAGACTTGAAAGTGGCATCCCCTGAACCAGCCCTGGGCACAGGAGAGTCTCCACCACAGTAATGCTGCCCCTCACCCAGTGAATGACTAGTGACATGCAGTGGGAAGAGAGCAGGACCCAGGCAGGTTCATATCAGGGGAGCAGGAGCTGCAGAGAGCATTTTAAAAATGTAATATTAAATTATAAAAATAATTACCACATATGCTCTATATTTCACTGCATATACATATTTTATCTTTTACTAATATTACTGAAAACATATAACAACTTTACAGTAAATCTGAAAAAGAGAAAAAGAAAAAATTTCATAAAACACATCTCCCTAATATACTTTTTTCCATAATGTACTTCTGAATAGCATTCTGATATTATATTTCCTTCCAGTTTGTCTCCAGTGTTTTTGAAAACAATTTTTATTAGTTTTTTTCCGCTTTATAAAATAATGTGCTCTTTGAGGAAACTGAAAAAAGCAAAAAGAAGAAAATAAAAATTATAATGTACAGGTAACCACTTTTATATTTATATATATTTCTACTTACGCTTCTTTAAAAAAAATTATCCTAAAGTTCATACTGCTTCATATTTTTTCCCTCACTTCCTTATAAATCTCAAACACTTTTCTACATTATTACTCTTGTGTTGTATTTTCTAATGACTGCAACATTCCATTTTATATACTCTAAGAATCCCCTGCTGTTGGATATGTAGGTTATTCTCTTTTTTAAACGTCCTTGCAACTATATCATTATAAATATTCTTGATTATTTACTGTGGACAAATTTTTGAATGGATTGGGTCAAATCCATCACACTGTTGGGCTATAAAAGATATTGCCAAAATGCCCTCAGAGGACATTGTCCCTCTTTGCATACCCACCAGGAAACTGTTTTCTAATTTCCGCACACCCTAGCCAACAATGGAATTATCACTGCTTTTATCTTAACATTTGTACATACTCATAATCATATAATAGTGCATTCTGCTTTTTAAAAAATTTAGTATTTCACAAGCATTTCCATGTTGCTAGATTTCATAATTAGTTTCAATAATTGTATAACATATTACTTTTCTTTTGTTGGAAATTTAGGTTATTTTTCTCCAAAATGTAATGCTGTAATAAGCATCTTCATGTATGAAACTTGTTTCGAATTTTATTATTTCTGTGGAATAGACACTCAAAAGTGGAATTACATGAGCTAAAGTGTATGAAAAATGTATGGGTTTGATACGTATTGCCTAATTGCTTTCCAAACGAATTTAAGAGCTTATAAGCACACCAGCAATATTTGTGAGAGTAGCAGTATCAAATAACCTTCACCAGCACTGAATTCTACCATCCGCCCCCCTTTATTCATTGAACAGACAAAAAAGGTTTAAGTGCTACGATGCTGTGTTTTTCCTGTCTTTGATTCTTAATGAGGCTGGCATTTCCTCGTGTTTGTTTACTAGCTAAATTTTTGTAGAAAACATTTTGGTAAACACTGAAAATGTCACCGGGTTCTTGGCTTTTTTCCTGTGCACTGGAGTTACCTCGCAGGTAAACAGGGCAAGAGATGATGCCAACCCAGTACTAGGTCACATAGAAGTCATTGTGACTTCATTGAAAACAAATTCTAAGCGCTGACAGCCGTGCCATCCGCTCGCACACTCATGCTTGTCCCTCACCAACCCTGGTGTCCCCTTTTTGGGGACAACTCCAGGAGAAAAAGCAGGGGACACGCTGGAAAGTTGGAGAGAGCACATAGTTCCCTTTCCCACCCGGGCTGGACCCCACTAGGCTGGGATTACACATCTGCCTACATCTCTAGAACGAATTCCGAGTGGCGGTGTCGCGAGCTCTGGGATCCAGAAAGCCGCCGGGTCCGGGGGATGGGAGTCCCGCGTCTGCCGGTCAGGCGGCGTAGAGAATCTGATGAAGCATGAGGAAACCTCGGCGGAGACCTGTCCCAGCGGCGGGCCTTCTGTTTCATTTCCTTCAGGAACTCGCGCAGAGAATTGTGTGTGTGTGGTCTTGTAAATACCGTAACAACACACACGCCTTTGCTGGTTAGCCCCTGGGGTGGGGTGCTCGCTGCCGCCCCGCACGCACGAGGTGGGGAATTGTTCAAAACGCCCGCGGTCGCAGCGCTGAGGCAGAGCGGTCTCTGAGGACCGAGGGCAGGACAAACTGAGCGGACGCCGGCAGAGCAGTCGGGACGGGGCGGGGAAGGACTGAAGAGCCGACTCGGGGCTGCAGGCCGCGGCGTGCGGGGGCGCGCACCGGGGGCCCGCGCCCCGCCACCTCCGTGCGCAGCCCCTGGCTGCTCTCCTCGGCCCGCCGCAGCCCGCTGCGTGACTCGCGCGTTCCCGGCTGAGTACGGGCTGTCCCTGGCCCGGCCTCAGCCAGACGCGGGGGAGAGCGAGCAAGGGCTGGGAAGCGCCGGCGGGAGAGGAATTGGCCGGAGAAGAGGAGGAGGAGGAGGAGGATGGAGTCATCTAGTTACGGAGCACGCTCGGTCCGACCGAGAGAAGCCCAGGACCAAGAGAGCGCGACGGAAAGACACCGCCGTGCGACCCCAGCCTACGGAGCGCCTGCCCCGCCCTTCCCCGCCCCTTGGTTCGAACGGAGGGGCGGAGAGGACACGAGCCGCCGGCTGAGGCCGGAAACCCGGGAGGATCCACGGAAACCTGCGAGCCCCAGACGCGGCCGTCCGGGACCACCTGCTGCCGCGGCCGAGCCAGCTGCAGTATTTATACACGGGGCGCTAGCCCGCACCGCGGGGAGCAGGGCCCGTGAGGCCCCGCCCCGCTCCATGCGGTCCAGCCCTCCTGCCCGGCCGGCCTCTCTCGGGGCGCTAGCACCACCACTCGGGCCTGGGTCCGCCGCTCGCTGCTGGGTGGGGGGCTTGGCTGAAGGGCGGACCTCCCTGCGGAAAGCGACGTCACGGCCGTTCCTGCAGTGTGAATGAATCAAAATGCCTGGGTGACCGCGGCCTCCTGGGCGGCCGGCACGCGAAGGGTGGAGGGGGAGGGGGAGAGAAGCGGGCGGGGGGAGGGAGGAGGGGAAAAAAGCCAGAGCTGCAGCAACAGCGTCTCCTCAACCCGGGATGTGCACCAACCCGGGAGAGCGAGATCAAAGGGATTTGAAACAGACTGAGGACTGGCGGGGGGAGGGGGCCAGGCAGCCTGTGGAATCCTCCTGTAGAGGCGGAGGGTCCGGCTTCGACCGTGACTTCTGCGGTCTGGTTGGGTTTTTTATTATTTTCAAATTTCTGAATCCAGCTTGAGCGAGAGAACGAGAGATCTCCGTAGACTGCGACTCGCTGGCTCTCGCTCGGAGATGATGCAGAGCGCAGCTGTCCCCGCGGAGGGGGCTGTCAAGGGGCTCCCGGAGATGCTTGGTGTGCCGATGCAACGTAAGACACCCCCCTTTCTCGCTGACTTAATTTGATAACAAGACGGCCGGCAGCTTTGGCCGGTTTGGGGCGGGCCGGACGCTGCGCGTAGCCTGGACCGGAGGGAACGGGCGGGGCGAGGGGCCGGCGGTCCGGGCGCAGAGGCGGTCACAGGGCAGGGGCACCAGCCAGAGTACGTTTGAAGGGCCTGGCCCTTGGCTTTTGGGGGCCGAAAGTGAAAGCCTCCCGGATGGTGCTTGAGGCGAGCCGAGGGATACCGAACCTCGCATCCCCAGCCCATGGTTTTTCTAGGAGCCTTGGGGAGAGTGCTGTCTGGGGACAGACACCAGAGGAACGAGCTGCAGGCCAGGCCTAAGCGCTGGGGTGGTCCCCCAAACCCTCCTCCCCCGCCGGGGGAGGGGGGCTACGGTCAAAGCTCGCAGTACCGCTAGTGCAACTTCACCCCAGCTGGCGGGAAGTTGGAGAGTGCGTCCCCCGCCCCCGGGGCTGGCGGCGCAGAAGCCCAGGCCACACGCGCTGTCCCCGCGCGCAGGGCGTGCGCGCCTGGTGCGTCCTCAGCCGCTGCTGCCCGCGGCGCCCGCCGCCTGCGCCGCCAGGGACTGCCGGCTCCTGGTGAGGAAGTCCACTCGCCATATTCCAGGTAGCCGAGGAATGAAGGGAGGGAGAAGCACCGGGACGAAGTTGTGAACTCGGGGTACAGCCTTGGCGCACGCGAGAGCAGGCTCTCAGTACGGTTCGGATTCGGAAGGGGAGAGACAAGGGTGGGCGGGCGCTTTCTTTCCCGTGCCCGAAATTAGGAAGGCGGCCGGAGCTCGGGGCTTGTTTATCCTCAGGTGTGTGTGTGTGTGTGTGTGTGCGCGCGCGCGCGCGGGGATTTTCCCGGTGAGAATTTTCTCTGTTCCTTACTGGTGAACGAAGTCTTCGATGGAGAATCTGTGCGGAGGCCAGAGCAGGTGTCGTGGCGTCGCGCTCGCTTGGCTGGCGCCACGTGAGCCCTGCTCCAAGGGCTCGCGGGTTCTGCGGAAAGCTCCTGGGCACGGTAAAGAGAAAAGGGGCTCCCTCACTCCTCTCGCCAAGGGGCTGTGCTTCCGCCCACGACTTCTTAAGTGGACCGGTAGCTACATCTTGAGGTTTAAGTAAGGACCGGCTCATCCACGGAGGGTGCCTACCTAGGAACTAGGGCGCAGCAGCGCGCCCTCCTGCACCCCGGCTTTCCATGACACGGTTTCTGCCCCTGCAGTACCTCCAAGGCAGGCTGGCGAGCGTGTCTGTCCCCTCACACCCCTACCCCGCGACTTACTGGGAAGTTTGTGAGAAGGGACTAGAAGAGGAAAGCTTCACTCAAACCTACTTAGGTTGTTCCTTGGCTATATACTACAGCTATCTTTTGTATCTTTTTCTGTCAACTGTTGGCAAACAGTTCCAAGTCTGCGCTGTGCCTTGGGGAATTTACCGTTAAGATGTGTCTGTGGAAGGCGTTGGGGATTCACTGACTCTTTACTACCCCAGCCCACCGAGGGCAGGGAGGGAGTGGGTTGTCAACCCCTGCACAAACACAAACCCTGGCAAAGGTGCTGCAGCTTAAGTTGATTGTACGTCTGCGCGAGTGAGGGGAGTGTGTGAGTGGGCAAAGGTGTGTCTGACTCGTTTCCTTGTTACTCGATACAGCTGTGCTTTAATAGCTGTGGTCCGTAGGTGGCCTCTGTTAGGACTGCAATGTAAGACGGTGGGTTTTACTCTGATAGCTTTTCTTTGGATGCGCAGGACACACTCTCAGATGGTCTCACTTTTTGTTTTTCTTACTCAGAGACAACTTTGATTTTGTTGTCAGGAACTAGATTTCCTAAATTGCCTAGAACTCACCTTCAGAGCTACAGTTCGCCAGGCCTCGGCGTCTTGGTTGGAACTGTGGAAAACTTAATGAGGTAGAGAAGGGGACTCTCATCCCAAGGTGGTCCAGTGAGGCAAGGCTGAACCAGGAGGGGTTGGTCTGGCCTTCCTTTTGTCTTGCCCTGGTTCTGTGGCCTGAGTTGGAGGAGGCACTGGCCAAAATTTAGGGGACCAATCCCTGAAGGCTTTGGGATGAGCTTTTTTTTTTTTTTTTCTTTTGGGGATGTGTGTGGATTTTACCCTCCCCCATTGCAGCAGATCTGGCTTCTGGCTATTAAGCTGTTGGTGCTGGGCAGTGGGGGACTGGTCGCCTCTGGCACATATACCCAATCATTCTCTTTCTTGGGGCATCGGACCCAGTAGCCTAAGAATTCCATGGGGGGGGTGGACATGCCCTTGGGCCTCAGGGAGGAAGCGGGGGTAATCTTTGGCTGTGGGTGTTTAAACCTGGTAGTGGAGGAGACAACAGAAAGGCTCTCCCACAGGGGTCCCTCCAACCTGCCAACTGGAAGGGTCACCTGCCACCCCACCACCAGGTTCTGCTTCTTCACCCTGAGCCACCACAGATGGAGTACTTGGCAGCTCAGGTCTAGAGATTCCCCAGCCTCAGTGCCTCTGGTGCCCTGGCCTCTAGGGGTGTTTTAGGGGTTGGAATCCAGTGTAGTCTTTTGCTTTGGAGGGATGGGTGAGACGCATTCCCTTCAGGAAGACGTTATCAAATTATGTAATCATTTCTCTCTCTTGGCGGCCTTCTTCCTTTACACCCTGTACGCCCCCTCCCCCGCACACACACACACAGCGCCTCCCGACACTGCTCGCTCCTGGGCCGCCTGGTCTTTGGCGCGATTGCCGTACTCCTGCTTTTCCGCTCAGAGGTTGCAGAGCAGGTCCCGGCCTTCCCCCTCCGACAGCCCCTGGGTCGCCCGATCGAGCCGCGCCCGGCTGGGGCTTCTCCGGACAAGTTCGGGGATCTTTATCCGTTTGCGGGGTGTAGGCCTGAGCAAGAAGCTCGGGAGAGTCCGGAGGGAGGAGGCTGGGAGCAATCCGAGACCAACTTTGGGTAGAGAAATAGAACACCCCGCCCCCCTCCAAAAAGCGCGGACTGGTGGGCGGGGCAGCCCCCCTCCCGCCGCCTCAGGTCAGTGTTTTTTAAGGAACTCGAACCCCGGCTCCTTGCTCTGGGTGGTGGGAGTGCTCTGCAGGAGGCAACACCCTCGACACCCTCGGGGTCACATCCAGCACGCGCAGAGTTCCTTGTTTTGTGGGCGCCAGTGGATAGGTTCAAAAAAGGACTTCATCCTAAACTGATGCGTCCCAGCTACTTGGCCCACAATTTAGGGTGGCTGGTTTTTCTTGCTTCCGGCACAAGCTGCGTTTGTCCGGGGTCGTCGCCTTCCTCAGGGCTGCCAAGGTCCGAGTCCCCACAGCGCCTAACCCTGGGCAGCGCTGGGTGCGCTGGCTTCTTAGCCTCCTCCGAACCTCTCTCCTCCCCGAATCCAGCAGTTCCCCCACGCACCTGTCGGCCCCTCTTGCTGACCAAGACGTTAGGGAATAGTGAGGGACGTCCAGGGAGGTGGGCGTTTTATCCGCCCCTTGCCCTCGGTTTTGGTCCATCTCACACGTAGTCTCCCGGGGCACGCAGGAAAGGACAACGGACATCCCGGAATGCTGGCTAGGGAGCAGGCCAGCCCCGCGGGAGGAAGGAGTGATTCGCCGGGTCCAGGCTGGGAGTGGTAAATGAGAAGCCAGCCCGGGCGTCTCCCATCCCTTCCTTGTCTCCTAAAAGATCTATCTTGCGCTCATGTGAACCCCAGAGCTGTGGGGAAAGGGCATTTGATTTTGTATTTGGCAGGATCTGGGCGAAGGACTTATCAGGACGCCTCACTACCCTTTCTTCCCTTCCTGGCGCTCCAGCGTGGGGTGAGGCTCCCAGCACTGGTCGCGTTAGAATCCTCGTCCCCGACCTTATCCCCTTGCAGGCCATTTCTTAAGGGTGGAGTGAACTCAGTTCCCGGCGGGCAGTTCTCTCAAACTCTAGAGCAGGGATTTGCTCTTCTTCCCATTCCTGCCTTTTCTTGTGGTGACAGGAAAAAAAAAAAAAAAAAGAAAACGGAAAAAAATATATAGAGATTGAAATTCCATCAGATTCCAATACAGATATCCAACAGCAGTCCCCGATGCCACAAACCTCCTTCCCCGCGTCACAAAAATATTGTCAGGGGCGGGCCAACTTTTAAAGGTCAGACTGGCTGTCCCCGCCGGCAGATTCGGGCCTCGCGGGTTGGAGATTCAGATTCTCCAACCTCGAGGATCCCGTCCCAGCGTCGGGCCAGAGTCAGGCACCAGCCAGAGGGAGTTTGGAGAAACCCGGGTGACTGCGGCCGTGCCTCGCTTGGGGTGGCGGCAGGCCGAGGGCGCCCGAGGGGCGCGCTGGCTCCGGCCTCCTCCGTTCCCATGCCTAGATCGGAGAGGGCAGAGAGGGCGGAGGAGCCCGCCTGGGAAGCCGCAGTCTCAGGGCGCTCAGGGAGAGGAATTAACGATTTAACCGGGACAAAGAGCGGGCAGGTGGGGAGGATGAGGGGCGAAGGTCTGCACTGAGCGGTCCCATGTCCGTGTCCAGGTAAGACGAAAAGTCGGGACTTCAGTCTCCCCTCTCTCTTCAGAGAGGAGACAGGACCTAACTCGAGTGGTTTCCTCGCTCGGTCGTGGTCCATCCTCGCGGAAAACCAGAGCCAGGCGGGGCCGGGCGGGAGCGGCGTCCTCGGGTCTGGGAGCGCGACCTGCGTGACCTCGCCGCCACCAGGGCAGAGCTCCTCCGCCCCGCGGGCAGGCGCCGGCCTGGGTGGCCCGGGGGACTGACGATGAATTGCATCCAAAAGCGTTTGCTGCGCACCTACGGGCGGCGCAAGGTCCTGAGCGAGCCCGCCGCGCGCCCTGGGTTTTTGAGGGCTCGCCAGGGGAGGCAGATGCGGACAGGGCGGCCCTTCCCGCGGAGCCGGCTCCAGCCGCCCCGAGTGGAGGTCGCAACTGCGCAGGGGGCAAAAGAGGGACGGCCACCGCGCGGCACATTCGGCATTTCTGCTCTTTGGCCCTTGCCCTCCGTCCACCTTGCCCGTTCCTCTTCCTAGTTTGTTATCCCTAGCGGTCTGGGATTGGCCAAACCCGGAACCAGTTTCCTACCTGTTTGCAGCCGGGCAGACTTTTTTCGCGCGCAGAGGCGCGGCAGGTGGGAGCGCGGCCAGAGAGCGGAGGCAGTAAGCTCTTTTCTTCCGCATACCCATTTCGCACCAAGAATTTGGGAAGACAAAATTAACCCCCTACGCTGGCGGCACAAGTCTTTCAGTGACTTTTTAACCCTTAGAAAGCGGTTCTCACATTTTGGGAGCGGCTCCTCCGGCACAGAGCCTCGAGGCAGCCGGCGGGTCCCTGCGCTGCGCGCGCCCTGCCCGCATTCTCATCCGGGCTCCCAGCCCTGCTCCCCGCGCTCAGCGGAACTTGAAGAGCGCTTGAAAGGCAGCAGGCTCAAGAGAGACGAGGTCTGTACCTGCGCAGCCGTTGTTGTAAATTAAATTCGACCTGGGGAGGGAATTGGTAACACTGTGTGCCCGGGGAAGAAATGGAGCGGGTCGCGTGTTGTACCCACCATCCTACAGAGGAAGCCGCGGCTGGCCTGGCACTCAGCACAGGCTTCACTCTTTGGGGCTCAGCGGTTGGCTTCATCACGGATGTGACCTCTTTTTTTTTTTTAGAAAGGCAGGGCGAATGTCTTTTAAAGGTTTCTGAAGGGTGAAACTAATCAGGGAGAAGAATTACTAGCAAAAGCCCGGGCGGGATGAAACCAGGAGCGGCGGAAGTTAAAGGAAGGAATACCAAAGCTAGTTGTACCTCTCTCTTGACACGCCGAAAACAAAGCCGGGTTAAGACAAGAATGTAGGCTGAACGCTCTGGGGATTAGAGCAACGTGAGTCCTCAAGACGTTTGGGGGACCGCCTACGCGACCAAATACCAGGGTCGATTTTTTAAAAATCGAGTCCTAGAAGTGAGGTGGGGGTCGAGGCAGGCGGGAAACCGGCAAAGCAATGGCTTTCCATTGAGTAGACAAAACACAGCCCACAGGGGCGTCTTGGATTTTGAACAGTGACCTGATGACCTCGCTGACCAGGTGTAGACAGCCTCAAGTCCTAAATATTTCCATTGTCCTAACACTTCCCTTTTGCCTCGGATTTTAGTGTCCTTTCATTCTGTGCTACAGTCAATTAGTGATTACTTAGCACCGCATTAGCAGACAGAACCCAGAGAGACTCAGGCGCTGGGAGGGCTGCAGCGGAGGAAGGGGAGGGAGACAGTCGCACCTGCAGTCATCCAGACTGGGAAATTAGTTAACAGGGACTCACCTTTCTTTCTATCACATTGTTAAGGAATCTCCTTCGAGCCCCTTGATTTAGTCAGTAATGGTGGATATCTTGTGGGTTTCCCTGGGAAACTAATCTTCTCCAAATTAAGGAGTTGTGGAGGGGGGGGGTGGAGTTGGATGGAGGGACCTTGTGCCGTTTCTTTCAATTAGGGAAATTTATCAGGATTCGGGCTGAGAAGCTTTGGAATGCAGAGAGACTTGGAACCAGGTTAGCTGCTGAGTGGACGGAAGGAGTAATCTTACGCACTTTGGGAAACCTAAGGTTGGAGACAGACTGAAACAGCAGTTTGCTATGGCAGCATCAGATGCATTACTATATAGATTGCTGGGTTCCGAGATGGCCGGGGGTGGGGCTTACTTTTGTAATGGTTTTCTGCCTTTCCTCCCTTCCTGGAATGTAACAATGCCTGTAACCCAAATGTGAGCGAACAGGGTCTACTGTTTTTAGTAAAATTCCATCGTGGCTTGAATGTCTGTGTTCCTTCTCTCTTTCTTCTTCCTTTATCCCTTCCTTCCTCTGTCTCTCCCTTCTTTCCTTTGTGAGATCTTTGCGGGGAGGAGCATGGGTTTGTGCAGGAATTCTGAGCACCGGGGTGCCATTGGGGGTTGAGTGCCCAGCAGGCTACAGAGAGGTGAGATCCATCTCTCAGTGTGTTCCCAGGAGGCCTGGGAGGGAAGAGCAGTTTCTGGGTCCAGAACAGAAGCAGCCCTGGAGCTGGGCTATTGTTTGCTGTAGGAAGAAAACCTCACATGCCGCTGTGAGGTTTTACCTTTTTTTAGTCCTCAATTTTACGGAACCCTGATCAAAATGGAACACATATCAACCATTCTGAGGCACTGCAGTTGGGGGTAGGTGGACAGGTTGGGTTTCATTGGCAAAAAAATGAAATTGATTCTCCCTTGGAAAATGTACTTTGGGTTAACTGTGTTAGTGGTGGACTGGAAAATCATCTTGGGAGGCAACTCCTAACTCCTGTTGTTATTTTGGTGGATTTCTTTTCTCAGATCGCCCCACTCCCCTTCCCTCTGTCAATCTGGGTCGAGTCACAGATGTTTACTGTGGTATCTCACGCCCAAATGCCTTTAAAGTATAATTTGTTTTCATTACAATGTTAGGGGGTTAAGGGATTGGTTCTGGGAATAGCTTAATAGAGAGAAAACTTGCAGCCAAATTAATTGAAAGTTTCTTTTTATGAGGGACCGGTTGCCAAACATATGGAATATTGCCACAGAATGAGACATCAGAAAAATACGTTGTGGAGATTTAGCAATGATTAAATGTGAAAACTGGAGTGGAAATAGATGTCTACAGCATTTCCATAGACTGTCATGGATTTGTTTAATGTGATTTTTCTGTTTTATTTGCAATTACTGAGAATATTCAATATCCTACTGAAGATTACTAATTCTGTGTCAGTATATAATCCAGAAGATAACTCTATACCTGCAAATATATGTTTACATTTCTTATTTTATTTACTATGGGACTCCTTATATTAAAATGTTATTCAGATTCAGCCTTAAAATGGTAACATCAGAATTGTCTCCAGGATACTTTTGAATTGGATCTTTTATTGAAGAGGTTACTATTTTTTGAGCTAAGCAGAAGAACAAAGGAGATTTTCAAAGGGAAGTCAAACCACCAAATGAAACAAATAGGGCCCGTGGTGGGAAGGCTTCTGGAGGAGAAATGGAGGGAAAAGACAACGTTAGGCGTGATCATTTCTGATATGAAAAGGATTTTCTGACTTCTTCCTAGTTGTGAGTCATTTGTCAAGACAAATTAGAAAAAAAACTAGAAATTAGATAAGATGTAGACTGAAGTATTTTCAAAGTATGTAAGTGAATATAATTATATTAGAGAATATAATTTACCTTAAATGTGATACCAGTGTTTTGGGGGTTTTTTTGTTTTTCTTTTTACTTTTCCCAATATTTTTGTGGCTGGCCCAGATTACTACTATATTTAATGCTGTCATCACCATCACAAAGTTCAATAAACCTTTCATCCTTAAGTTTAAAAGAATTAATATTGGAATTTTGTGCTTCAGCTGTGTTGTTTATGAGATTATTCTTACTAGGTTATTGAGATCCCTTAAGAGGAAGTTAATAAAAACATTTTGGAAAATTATGTTATAGGCTCTTCAAGATACATTGGTTTAGAATAAGGGAACATATAAATAAGGAAACCCTAAACTGTTCAATAAAAATGGATTGTCTTTAATAGGGAAATAGCAAATAAAGAGCCAGGAGGGGGAAAAAAACCAGACACATCTAGTTATGATTTGTCATATAAACTGCATCCTTGGTCTCAGTCCTCTGTTCCTTTGGTCACAGTTATCAGGTGATTTAAAAGGGGAGTTGTGACCAGAAAACAGGATTTTATTGTCAGTGGTGATGGCAGTGACTTTGATTTGGAAAGTTTTATTTTAAAAATATGTATCGAATAACAGAACTTTTAATTAATTTAATTTAACTGTACCTCTGTTATAATTCTTAGATTTGGATATTCCAGAACTTGGGTATGAGTTTAGGCAGGCCTGGTATCATACTTGGTATGTCCCGTGGCCTTATGTTGACACACTTTAGAATTAGTCATTCCCAGATGAAATCAGTAAGCTCCCACTGAGATTATTTTTCCAACCCGCCTTTTCAAAACCATCTTCCTTCTTACTCAGAGAACCTTAGGTAACAGAGCAGCATTGTCTGCCATTAATTTTTCTCCCCCTTCTATGTGGGGAAGGCCTGGAGAATTCCAAGAAAAACATTTGCATAATATTTCAATTATATGTGTGTTTCCTTAAAGCCCCATTTGGCTTTTTTTGTAGTCAGTTAAAAAAATACTTAACAAATAAATAAAATTATGTATTTTTGGAAACATACATTGGCCAAATGTTATTTAAGACAGAGTTCAAAAAAACTACTTACCAGCAAAAGGATTTGGGATGAAACCCACCAGACAGAGGTGGCTTTGGTGAGCACAGTTGGAAGCCTTGGTCTTCAGTCATCCCCAGAATCTATCCCAGATAAAAAGAGGGTTCCAGCCCTAGTTTGGCCCCCAACTGTGTACCCTTAGGGACACCCTTGTAAATGTAGATTAGAGGAGGTTCACTTTTCTCAGGATCTCTAGGAAGAGTAAATGAGCTTGCAGATTTGCAAGTACTTGACAAAGTTCAAAGTGCT
The DNA here is from genome assembly GCF_026419965.1 of Kogia breviceps. Taxonomy (NCBI): domain Eukaryota; kingdom Metazoa; phylum Chordata; class Mammalia; order Artiodactyla; family Physeteridae; genus Kogia; species Kogia breviceps. Next base: position 42,856,033 of record NC_081310.1, on the reverse strand, counting down.
GGTAAACTTAAAAAGCAAGATCATGGTTCCGTTTTGCAGATGGAGTCACCCTCCGTGGGCTGGAGTGCTCCTGGGTGTCTTAAGAGGATGGCCAAGCCGATAGGGAGCATTGTGGGGTCTGCAAACAGGGAACCCTGGAAGCATCTCCCCTGGACCAGCTCCCTATCCAGAGAGAAGCAAGGAAAACCTTTTCCTGCACATTAGGCTGTCAAGCCAAATTGTTTGTGAAACAAAAAGAAGAACTCTATTTGTCCAAAATGTAGTGAAAAAGCAATGTCTTGCAGGATTCCAAAGCGGCCATCAAAGTCCAAATTTTACAAAATATTAATCTGTTCTGAACACTATTCCTACCAGTACAGAATACCTGTCTTTAAAATATGAAAGTATTCACTTGCATTATGAGTCCAGTGGAGATACCTGACATTCTAAACGACTTTCCCAGAAAGGTGCTCTTTCTTAAATACATTTTAGAAGTCATCGTCAAGTATGTTGGTTCTAGTTTTAGTCTCTTTAGTGGAAAAAAATGTTTTTCCTCACGTTCATCTTCTGTGACCAAAGAGACAGAAAACACACTTTTTCAAAGAATTAAAATCGATCAAGCAAACACAAACCATTTCTGAAATGTTTCATGGTGGCCCCTTGTTCCTTGAGAGCAGTTTCTTGGAAATGAAGAAACGTTGAGTGGGGAATAAAAATGCACAATACTTATTCTATATCAACAGAGGGCTGAGGGCAATTTGATCTACCACAGACCACATCAGACCTTTGATCTCTTCCACTTCCCAGCTTTCTGAAACTTCACTAATGGAGGAATTTGGGGATTTAAAACAGAGTCCAACAAAACAAAACAAAACAGAGTCCATTGTTTGATGGGACACTCTGAAAAACAAGCCCCTTGTACCTCCACTATGGCACTCAGGTGATTTGAGCGCTGGGCATCACATTGTGTGTTTCATAAGCTTCCTTGATGAAGAAGTAGGTTATGGCTACAGGCAAAGTGTTTTTAGTTATTTCATATCAAATAAGAAATAGTCACTTCACCATTGGGCATTTAGATGTCTCTAAGAAAAATACTAGAAGCCTCAAATGTTAATATGAACTCAATCCTTTCTTACCTGAATACATTACAGCAAAAGTGAAGTGAGGTCAGGCAGTTGGTGGTCCTAACGCCCCACTCTCACCATTCACATGAGGGGAGGGGACCAAGGTCTGGCAATTTTGCCCTCATGCTGTGGAAGAAAGAATCTGACAGCTTTCTTAATTCCAAAAAGACTGAATCTTGTAATGTTGCATTATCTGCTGTTCATTCTCTGGGATAATGTTGATTAGAAAGGGTTGTACATTTTCCAGATGCTTTAGAACTAGGGGTGTGGAGGAGAGTTTTGAGTGTTTTGGAGGGGGCAGTGGGGAAAATTATATTGGGAAATAAAGAAGCATGAAATAATTTTGATGCACTTTAAATATATAAATCCATCTTGTTGGTGGCTGGTCATGAAAAGGGAGACGGGAGCTGGCCATTGAGCTTGGACAAAGGTATTATGAGGCTAAGGGTTTTATACTCATTAACTGATGTGATCACACAACACCACAACCCCAGAGACTGGTGTTATTATCTCCATTTTACAGATAAGAAAATTGAGGCTCAAAGAGGTTAAGCAATTTGTCCAAAATCACATACATGGTAGAATCAGAATCTCAGAATCTGGCCTGGGATTTATTGTAAACGATTTGGCAGACCTAAAAATTTGAAGATCTAAACTCTTAACAGAACTGAAAACTTTCAAATTGCCTCAATAGTTTTCCAAAAAGGTCTTTGAGCAAAATTTTCTAGTTCCCCCTAGTTTTCTATTTAACTTACTGCCCACTCTCCCCACCGCTCCACAGTTGGACAGCTCCCTTATTTCAGAGATGGCTTCCTTTCCATAGACACAGCTTGACTTCAGAAGAATTGGCTTTTTCCCGGAATCACAATGCCTTAGCCCTTGTATCAGGATATGTGTGTGCATGTGTTTGTGTACATGTGTGAGTGTATGTTAGTATCTGTGGTATATGTGTGTGTACAAATGAGTATGTGTGTGTGCTAAATATGCATGTCTCAGTATATGTGAATAATGTGCAGGTGCGTTTGTGTCTAAGTGAATGTGGTATGTGTGGGTGCCTTTGTCTATGTATGTGTATGTCTCAGTGTATCTTTATTTGTGATTGTGTTTTCCTCTATGTGTCTGAGTGTATATGTGAGTATGTCTGTGTTGTGTCTTTGTGTATGTTGTAAGTATGTGTGAATGTGTGTACATCTGACTTGTGTATGTGTCTGTGTGAGTGTGTGTGATGGTGTCTGCTTGGATAGCTGTGTACATGCAGCTGTTCTCCCTGTGGGCTTAGGTCTGTGCCTTGGGCAGTGTCTCTCCTGGGTGCTGGTAGATGGCCCTGCAGATGGGAGTGTATTGTACTGTGTGGTCCAGCATCTCCACAGATTCCTTGTCTGTTCTAGGGATATTGCTGTCTTTTCATGCCTGGGTTTACCCTCTGCAGAGCCCCAGCAGAGAGCATCACCACAGAACACTTTCCTGCAGATATGATAAAAATTTTCATTTTAAATGAAATGACTCCTTGGATCAGGAATTCAGTTTATAGATCAAATTCTGTCTTAGTGACTGCAAGGATCTGCTTAAACTCCAGTTTGTAAAGTAAAATTTTGTGATATCAAATACTGCATGAATAAGTTGAGTTTACTAGGGATTTGGAAATCCTCTCAAAAAAACTCCTTGGAAATTTTGGTTATGACTTTATTTCTCTTAGGAAACCTATATAGCTTCTGTCCTGTTCAGACTCTCCAAATTATAAAAAAAAATAATAATTTATTGTAGGTTAAAAAAGATTTGCTTTGTTGCTCTTTAAAATTTTCTAGCTCACTCATATTTCACACATTTATTTCATCTAAATAATTGCATGGAGCATTGTCTCCTAAAGTGTGGGGTTTGAGTTCACAGGTCCCCACCCCCTCACAGGCAGGGATGAATCTGAACTTGACAGATGCCAGCAACAAGCTGGCAGTTTGCAGCTGGGTGGAGGGGATCAGCCGGACAGGGGTTCCCACTCCCAGCCCTCCTTGGGCATTAGGTGTCTGTCCCCTGCAACACATGCATACTCTGTCCAAAGGATGGAAATCTGTCCCCCAGACATTTCCATTTGCCTAATTGTTGGGGAGCACCAGAGGCCAGTGGCTCATCTACTCCTGTCACTGCACACAGAGCAGCTTTGAGACTATCCCTCCACCTCCATTTCCCCTCCATAAAGTGACAGGGTAGAACCAGCCAGGTGAGGTGATGTCTCAGACCCTCCAGCTCTGGGGTTGGGTGAGCCCATCTCGCACACAGGCCCAGTTGAAATCCTGGTTTCCCTGTTGTGGGACCTTGGGCACTCTGCTTGATATCTCCCAGGCTCAGTTTCCTCATCTGTACATTGGGGATAATAACACCTCCCTCACCAAGTTGTGCGGATTGAGGAAGCATACATTTAGGACCCGGCACAGTTTATAACAGGCTCTTGTTGCCTGGTTTTACTATTACTGTAGGTATATTGTGGGTCTCTTAAACCATTTCTACATTATCTCTGTTTTAAAAAATGCTCTCTTTCTCAAAATCTACAGTGGAATACAGTGGGAAAGGTTTTGTTTTCTTTTAACTTAAAAAGCACCTTTAGTATGTCCCTTACATTTTTGCCAGACTCAAGGACCCCCAGTTGGGTCCCAAGGCCTCTCTCTGAGAACCCTTAGTTTGGGCAGCCCAGCCTGTCCCTGCTGGACGCACCCCCTGCAAGCTGGAGGTCGAAAGAAATGGCTGTCTGCTGCTTTTAGTGTTGTTCCTAAATATGATGTTGCCTCAGCTTCCAAGCCTCTAAAACTCCCCGGCCCGCCCTTCCGGCATACATTAGCCTTAATATATTCTCTCTTGAATACTCATCATATTAAGGCTCCCGGTAGATACCTTGCTCGAAATAAATTTTACGGGCATGCAGCCTCGCCCTCATCCCCGTGCATTTGTGGCCAGGAGGAGAAATATAACCGCTTTCCTCGGAGGCCAAACAACAATTAGGTGGGAATTGGCGGCCCTCTGGCCCGGGGGGAGGGCGGGGTGCAGGGAAGGAGCGGGCTTGCGCCCCGAGGGTCGTCCCCAGGCCCCAACCCCCAAAAGTCGGGCTCTCCAGGGGTTAATTTGTCTCCGCTGGCCGGCTGCCTGGCTCCTGGGACAAAGACATCTCTAGCGGGCCGTGTCCCCGGGGCCTATGGTCCACAGCGACACACACAGTTCGGTGCCGGGCACTCTCTGCTCCGCTCCGGGGGCAAAGGTTCCTGCAGCTCGGCACCCGCCCGTCGTCGGCACACCTCTTCCCTGAGCCGGAGGGCTTCTCGTTAGGGCTTCCTTCCCCTCCTTTTCGAAAAGATGCCTGAGCAATCTTCCTCCACACCTCCTTCCTCAAGCCCCTGGCTCCGCAGCTGCCACAGCTCCAAACGCGAATTCCTACAGGGGCGATCCACACACCCTTTCCCGCTTAATGGGCAGGTTTACCTGTGTTGTCTCCACCGCTTGCCCGGGCTGGACTTGTCATACCACAGGAGCTCCACGGTATCCTCCCCTCATTCCCTATAGTCTCAGCTCTTCTTTCCCAACCTCCCAGCTGGTAAGTGCCATGCTCTCGGAACCCTCCCTGGCCGCTCCAGGGATGCAGTCCCTGATGGTCCCTGGAGAGAGGCAGGCATGTGGTTGAACGGGCACCTGCCTGGAGGTGCCAGGCACGCCACCCCCCCCCCAACCACGGCATAGTTGCTGTGTGATGTGGGCCCTCTCTGAACCACCGCAGGGGGGTCTTGACATCTTTGCGGGGAGTCTCGGTGGGAGTTCAATGAGGTCAAGCCCAGGATCGTGGGCCCCTAACTTTCCTTACTCTCAGTCCAGCGGCACCACCTCGAGCACCTGGTTACTGCAGTTATCTTATCTCCTAATAATAGCAAACCTTTACTGAGCACCTACTGTATACCAAGTCCTGTCCCACGTATATTGATTCATTTACCTTGACAACAATTCTACCAGGTACTATTGTTATCATCACCCCACTTTTACAGGTGAGAAAACTGAGGCAGAGAGAGGCAAAGTAATTTGTTCAATCTTAGAAAGCAGAGCCAGGATACAAAATTAGGCAGTCTGGCCTCAGAATCCGTGGTCTTCATCTGTGTCCTACCTAGCCCTTCTTATCTGATGGAAATCGTGTAGCTGTCATGTGTTTAGCGCTTTTCTGGGGCTCCTTGGTACGTACTTAGTGATTGAACAATTTCTTTGTCAAGGAGGAAGTGTTTTGAGATAAAAAGAAAATCCCATCTGAAATGGGACAGGTACCAAGTGTCCAGGGCTACACGGATCTGGTAGTTTTCATGGGGCATTTTGGTCTGAGAATCAGGTCTAAGGGCAAGGAATCTAGTGAGTATGACTTTCGGGCAAATGGTGGTGGCTGCCAAGACCATGAAGGGAACAAGCTGTGCTGGGGTTTAATGGGTCCAAGATAGACAATTGTGTGTACAGGGCTAATGATGACAGTTAGTGAATGTCCCAACAGTGTGTCTGTAAGTTTTAGATACAGATGACTTAATACTTGAGAAAGCTTTCTCTCTACATAGGTTTAGATGTGCTTAAATTTTCCCCCTAATGCTTTGAGACTAATTCCCTATTTCAACACTTTAAAATTATATCACAACCAACAAACTTGTTATGAATCAAGAAACACTAGATTCACGAGATCTCATGAGAGATTTGGTTTTACTACTTTTGTTGACATTTTGGGGTGTGCAGGAAAAACTAGTGAAGAACTGTCTCAAGTGAGCTTCTTAGGATTTGATCAGTAATTTATTTGTTGAAACATATCTGTGGAGTTACTCTTGTGTGCCAGACATTGTGCTAGGCACGGATGATACAAAACTGAGAAAGAAATGCTGTTCCTGCTCCTTGAGGATCTCACCTTCTGATGGGAAAGACGGTGTGTAAAAAAAACAGTTAGCAAAAATGCTATTTATAATAGAGTTGAGAAACCCCAGGGTTACCAGTCTCATGACATGCTATATCACGAGGCTACCATAGGAGGCCAAATGCTTGCGCTTCTATGTTTTTGTTCTTAACATTTGTTACCTTCCCTTTTTTGAGGAAAAGGACCAGGGAAAATAGCTAGAGATGCTAGCACTATTAGTTCATCCAGCTGTAAAAGCCTGACCTTTTTTTTGGGGGGGGGTACGCGGGCCTCTCACTGTTGTGGCTTCTCCTGTTGCGGAGCACAGCCTCCAGACACGCAGGCTCAGCGGCCATGGCTCATGGGCCTAGCCGCTCCATGGCACGTGGGATCTTCCCGGACCAGGGCACGAACCTGTGTCCCCTGCATCGGCAGGCGGACTCTCAACCACTGCGCCACCAGGGAAGCCCAAGCCTGACCATTATGAAACTAATTCAGTGACTCAAAATACTATCAACCCCCTGAGCAATCCCTTGGTAGAGATGGGATGGCAGAGAAACAGACCTTGGATAGGAAGTCACCCAGCACAGGAACAGGGTGCAGTAGTGGTTCAGGTTCAGTTGCAGACAACAGAATCCATTTTCACTATTTAAGTGGAGAGTGATCAATTACCAGGTATGTAGTAGATGACTTTTAACTCAGTGGAGCCAGTTCTGGGCCAAGCTGCTGGGAATAGCTCCCAGCCCCCAGAATGTTGTTGCTTCTGCCATGTTTGCTCAGGACTTTAAAGCCAGAGAACCCTGTAGCCTCTGCCATGATCCATACCAGCATAGTGGGAGCCTGCCTCTTGGCAGGCTCCATTCAACTCGGTTCTGAATTCACTTCTCTTCTAAGTTCATCTGATTGGCAGACTCTAAATCACTTTTGGAACCCAAGCTGCAAGGGAATCTGGAAAAGCAGTTTCTAGTTTTCCTGTCTGCAGTACATGAAGGCATATTAGTTGGGTATGTTGATCGAGTTAATCGATGGTATCTTTCGCATTTCATTAAAATGCTGAGATTCTCTCTCAGGAGACTCTCTCAAAATACTGAGATTCTCCAATGGACAAAGGATTAATCTCCAAAATATATAAATAGTTCATGCAGCTCAATATTAAAGAAACAAACAACCCAATCCAAAAATGGGCAGAAGACCTAAATAGACATTTCTCCAAAGAAGACATACAGATGGCCAAGAGGCACATAAAAAGATGCTCAACATCACTAATTATTAGAGAAATGCAAATCAAAACTATAATGAGGTATCACCTCACACCAGTTAGAATGGGCATCATCAGAAAATCTACAAACAACAAATGCTGGAGAGGGTGTGGAGAAAAGGGAACCCTCTTGCACTGTTGGTGGGCATGTAAATTGATACAGCCAATATGGAGAATCGTATGGAGGTTCCTTAAAAACCTAAAAATAGAATTACCATATGACCCAGCAATCCCACTACTGGGCATATACCCAGAGAAAACCATAATTCAAAAAGACACATGCACCCCAATGTTCATTGCAGCACTATTTACAATAGCCAGGTCATAGAAGCAACCTAAATGCCCATTGACAGATGAATGGGTAAAGAAGATGTGGCCCATATATATAATGGAATATTACTCAGCCATAAAAAGGAACGAAATTGGGTCATTTGTAGAGATGTGGATGGATCTAGAGACTGTCATACAGAGTGAAGTAAGTCAGAAAAAAAAACAAATATCGTATATTAACGCATATATGTGGAACCTAGAGAAGTGGTACAGAGGAACTGGTTTACAGGGCAGAAACTGAGACACAGATGTAGAGAACAAACATATGGACACCAAGGGGGATGGTGTGATGAACTGGGCATTTGGGATTGACATGTATACACTGATGTGTATAAAATTGATGACTAATAAGAACCTGCTGTATTAAAAAAATAATAAAATAAAATTCAAAAAAATACTGTGATTCTCTCTCCAGGAATACCTTCAGGCATGGACTTTGGTCACTACCCACCCCCAACATATCATTTACTTTTTATGCCAGATGGCCTCTCAGTCCATGCTTAGGCAGGACTTACTTTAGAGGCTGAGGTTTTTAGCACAGATTCTACCCAGTAGTGAAAATGTCATAGAAACAAAGGTGAATGTTATTGGGTCTTCCTGGCCATTGGCTATGGAATTGCAGCTGGCAAAAGTGGAGTTAGCTGATGCTGCTAGCCTTGTGGTGCTCTTAGAAACAGGCAACCCCTTTGGGTCAAAGCCACCCAAAGCCAGGCCAGAAAAGCATGGATTCGATTTCAGTCCCAACCTACTCCTTTGACCAGGCACATTTGTGCAGTGTACAACCTGTACAACTGTATGTGGCAGCCCTGAGGGTTTGGCTTATGTCCTTTCCCAAAAGAAGCAGAATGAGAAGGCATCCAAACAGCACCTGGTTAGTGGTGCTGTACAGAAGTCTTACATTACCTCTCTCCTCTCTCCACAGAGATCCCCCAGTGTGCTGGCTGCAACCAGCATATCCTGGACAAGTTCATCCTGAAGGTCCTGGACAGACACTGGCACAGCTCCTGCCTCAAGTGTGCAGACTGCCAGATGCAGCTAGCTGACAGGTGCTTCTCCAGGGCCGGGAGCGTCTACTGCAAGGAAGACTTCTTCAAGTAAGTCAGAGCTGGGGGGTGTACCTTGCTCTCCTTGCCCTGATCTAACTGCCTCCCCCATGCAGTGAGGGGGAAGCTCTCAGTAAGGCAGGGTGGGGAGGGTGGGGATCCACCCTGGGTGGGGTGGGTGAATCCTGGTGCTGAGAGGCTGTTCCTCATTGGGGGCCCCCTTTTGATCACTGGCCCCATCACCCCAGATTCTGAGGCCCAGAATCTCGGGCTCACTTGAGCTCTGCAAGGGCCATGGGTGGGGAGCCAGCAGGAGGCAAGAGCCAGACTTCTCCAGGGTGGCTGACAAAGGATCCCTGCAAATCCTAGAACGAGTTGCTCTTTCTGTCTTGGTGAGTTGGTGCCTCAGGGCACTTGGCTGTATCATTCCTGCGGCTTTCAGAGTGGTACTTTGAATTTTGTGCCCCCAATCTAGAGGCATCTCTATGGTTGCTCCTAGGATCTCAGAGAAGTATTGCTCCTGGTAGGGGTTGAGCCAGGCTCAGACAGTGTCATCAGCTTCCATGGAAATATGACAAAGAGACAGTTTTGTGTGACGGTTTAGAGCCCAGACCCTGCCTGGGTTTGAACTCACTTATTAGCAGTGTGCTCTTGGGCAAATTATTTAACTTCTCTGTGTCTCAGTTTGCTTATCTGTAAAATGGGGCTGATAATAATAGGGTTGTTAGTTTTGAATGAGTCAACATGTATAAATTCCTTAGGATACTTGCCTGATACATGAGTATTAGCTCTTAAGACTGTCCTTGATTTTTCATTCTGGGGTTGGGTCCATCAGAAATAAATCATGTTGAAACTTTAGGTCAAAGTGAGGGGATCTCCTAGAATTTATTTTCCATGGCATTTAGTTTGAGACTTCTCTCCAAGAATTTATTACCTGAGGCACTTAGGCTGATGCTTCAAATGACGTGGGCCAGCTGGTAACAGCAAAGCCAAGAGCAGGAGGTGGGGCGTGTCTGTCAAGCGACACAGAGCCCATTGTTGGTGGCCCATGGGATGCGTGGAGTGTGGTGGGACTGCCGGGAGGCTCGCCAGCCCTGGGACACACTGGGCACAAACGAACAAGCCCCGGAGAGATGGTGTGCATCCTTCAGAGGATGTGTTTTTTGGAGACAGGGAGGAGAAGTAGGGAGAAGTGCCAGTCCTGATACAGAACATGATTTCTCACAAATCCTCCCCAAGGTTTAACTGCGGGGAATAAGTGATTTGAATTTCTGAGGATTCTCAAGTTTGGTTAGTCCAATATGAGTCGAAAAGAACTTTAAAGATGATCTTGGTAACCACAGGGGCTGCCTCCATGGCTTGTGTTCAGAAGGTAGGACTCATTGTCACCATCACACTTTGGTCAGATAAGCACTGCTCTCTCCTTGGGAGTGTGTATGTGTGTGTGTGTGTGTGTGTGTGGCGGGGGGCACATGTCTGTGTGTGTGTGTGTGCATGTCTGAGCTCCCTGAGGGGGGGGCAGTAGCTAGCACAGGCATACCCAATGAATCCTTGATGGTTCCAGTTGAGGGATGGGCCTCTGCTTCTTCCTCTAAGTCTTTTTTGTGGACCGTTCCCCTTTCTCCCAATCTTCCTTTTGCTCTCCCCACCTCTGACCCTCGCCTTGTTGCCTTTATTTTGGCATTTACGTGGTTCCGTCCCCTCTACCCACATCCTTTCTCAGCAACACGTTTGCCTCTGCCTTCCTCCCTCCTGGATGCCGTGGCCAAGCACCATGGCAGCTCTTATGGGCCCCTGGATGGGACGAGTGTCATCGTGTGTGGGGGGAGGAAGGCAGGAGGAAGTAGGTGGGTGGGCCTGGCCGTCGGGGTTTGCTGAGCTGTCCCTGCTTCCAGGGCCAGCGCATCATCCTCCTATTTGGAAATCCTCGGTGAGCTCCAGGGTCGAGCAAGAGGCCATGTTGCCTTCTTGCCCATCTGGGTACAGGATAGGTGCTGAGATGTCCCTGGGTCAGAATTCTGGCTGGGGTTCAGGCAAGGCCTGTCAGGACCACAGACCTAGGGCCCTGTCACCAGAGAAGCTCCTTTGAGCCCCGGCCTTGCCCTAGGGCCCTATCTGACGTTTGGACCTCGACCGGCTGCCTCCGGGTGTGGGAAAGGGAGGTGGCAGCAGCTGAAGTGTAGGTTTGGGTTTGGGAGATGTAGTGGTAAGGAAAGAGGGTCGCTCTAGACCCGGGAGGAGCCCAGGGTATGGGCTAAGGAGGGATTAGCACAGGCCTATGAGCCGTTAAGCCCAAGACCAGAAATAAAAGTGACAATTACTCACCCAGGCCATTGCCCTGGCCCCCTGTCTCCATGGCCTTGCTTATCAGTAATGTCCCTACTCATCTCCCTACCCCTTGCTGCCCACACACCACCCCACCAGACCAGCGTCCCCCCGACAGCTCAGCTCCTGACACCCCGACCCCAGCTCCTTCGGCAGGGCCCCCTCTGCCTACAGAATATCCCAGAAGCACTGTGTCGCCAGAGCCTTCCACCCTGTGCCCAGCCTCCCATCCAGCTCACTGCTTTCCTTGGGTACCCGATGCCCCCAGCAAGATGCCCCACTTCCCAGCTATTTCATCGTCCAGGGATGAGGTCCACCCCCTCAAGGTCTCCCCATCCTTCCATGACGGTGATTCCAGCTCCTCAGTGGCCTGGCCACCTTGCCCCGTGTCTCTCCCGATGACTCAGCATGAGCTGCTTGCTTTGCTCATTCCTCACTCACCTGTTTGATCTTCCCCGTCGGCTTTTTCTGTCTTCCCCACGCACCTGGCCCCGAGCCTTGCCCACAGGCCATCGCTGGGTTTGATGCAACAGAGAGTAGATTACATAGTGAATTCACAACGCACTGTGGGGACCAGTTTCTTCCATACCTGGCTTGGCATCCTGCGAGTCACAGAGGCCCAGGATGCCTCCGTTATTGAGCCCCAGTTCTTCTCCTTTCACAGGACTGCTCTGCTTCCTAAAGTAGCCCACTCTTGGGACTGGATCCTCTTGTAAAGCAGGGGAGCTGGCGGCATATTCAGTGCTGAAACCAGGTCATTAACTCTGTGATGGGGCTGCTGGGTGGAGAGAAATTTAAAACTGAAGTGATTCTCCCCACTGCCAATGGAGGGGCAATCAGACACGAAGATCGGGCACCTCTGAAGCCCTAGGGAGGCCACAAGGATTTACAGGCAGTCAGGCCTCACCCAGCTTTTGGGGACCATGGCTGTTTGGTACAGGAAGGCACATCTGCAGTACAGTTTGGAATAGCAAGTCACAGTCCTCGGTGAGGACAGGGAGGGAGAATTGTCTACGATCAGAGTGGCCTCACCTCCCATCCACAGTGGTCTTGGGACCTGCTGCCCACTTGGGGCTGAGGCTGTGATTTGGTCACAGAATGGGTGGGTCTGCTCCTCATTACAGCTCATTAAAGGTCACCAGGCACCTGCTTTCAGCTGGCACATGTGCAGAGGGAACACTGGGAGCAGAGACAAGAGGCGGGGCAGGAGGGGAGGGCAGTCCCAGGCAGCCCAGGTCCCTCCCTCGTCTCACGCCAGGCTGCAGGTGTCACCACCAGCAGCCTCGAGAGGGCCAGCAGGTGCCGTGCACTTGGATTTGCCCGTCACTTGTGCCCCTGGCACTTGGAAGATGCCTGGTCAGAGGCATCTTCTCTATGCTTCTTGAAGTAAAAGAGAAAAAGAAAAAGCAGTGTCCTTTTATGATATCTGCCCCAAAGCCTGGCTCGGAGGCAGAGGGCAGGATTCATTGACCTCACCAATCAACACTGTGGTTCTAAGTTCCAGGATCAATATTTTAAATCTCTTTGCCTATAACAAGGGGCAGGGCCACTGCTTTGCACATTTCCAGGGGCATCTTTTATATTGTGTGAAGCTTTGTGACTCAAGACTGTAATGTGAGGAGTGCCCCGCTGGAGGTGTGTAATACCCCGGAAGTGGGGGGAAGGACAGAGAGGAAAGCTGGAGGTTGGCTCCCACTAGCTTCCAGCCTGTGAGACATGGTCGTGCTGGTGGCTGGCAGCAGAGGGCGATGTTGGTGTGTGCACAGGCAGAAAGAAGTATTGTCAGAAGGTTGTACTCTGCGGTTGTTATGTTGTTTGAAGGGCGGGGGCTGTTAAACTCTGTCTTGCTCAGTAACATTGGCTGATTTTTGCTGTTGTTTGTTGTTTTGACTCTTGAAGGTCCTTGGCTCCCCTTCTCCAAAGGAAATAACATTCTGGGGCCTGAGAGGAGAGGCTTAGTTGACTAATACAGCGTGCTTCTAAGATTATTACAATTGGAATCGCAAGCCAGGGAGCCAACAACTCCTTGGGTTGCATTTGCTGAGCAGGTCTTTTCTGGACTGTGCATCCAGCGTGTGGAGGATCCCTGGCTCCTTGCAAAAGGACTAGAGACAGGGGAGAGCAGGGGTCTGGGATTTGGGCCTCCGGGTCCCCCTTTTCATCACTGATTTGGCCCTGGGATGAGCCTGGCAGCTCCCTTACCCTGAGGCATGGTGAAAACAGGTTTTCTGCTTCAGGAACTGGGTTCAAGTGCTGGGGTCCTTAGGCAAGTTCCTTAATATCTCTGAGCTCCAGTGTCCTCTGCAGGAAAAATGGGAACGCTAATGGTGGCTGCTTTAGAAGACCTGGTACACAGTAGCATTTCGCAAAGGGGAGTTATTTTATCAGTAGAGTGGTCTGGTGAACCCAAATGGAGCTTGATTGAATTTCTGTCCTGTGTTTTACCAGCTGTTTGTCAGCAAACAAGTGCCTAGGCCTTCCTGAAAACCTCATTCCCGTATCTGTTAAGAGGTGACATTCTAACCCACAGAGTTGCTATGAAATGGGAAGAAGATAGTGTGTAAACTGTGTCTAGCACTGCTGGGTGCGTCATGCTAGGTGCTGTATCTCTGGGTTTCTGGCCCTGGATGTGTTCACCTGACCTGCAGCCATGGAGGACTAGCTGTCAGAGTTCTCCCTCAGGCTGGGCCTGAGCTGACCTCTCCTGCCCGCTGCTCCCTCCAGCTTTGAGACCTTCCCACTGAGATGATTTTGAAAGGCCTAGAACTCCTCAGATGGAGGCGGAGGTCGCCTGGCAGGTGGAGAGGGTACGTGGCAGTGGGCCGGGGACAAAGATGCCATGCCAATTTACATGAAGACTTGAGAAACAAACCGGTGATGATTATAATATGAAAACAAACAGCTATAGAATCAAAGAAAGGGCAAGAGTCCGTGTACGTTTTTAAGGTAAAGCACTGCCTTTAAGAACATCCCAGGCTTGTGGGGAGCTTCAAGCCACGCCCTGGCCGCCAGGCATGTGGGCTGGCATCTGCCTGCCAGAGGGGGCCGTGGGGAAGAGTCGGAGGCGTTCTGGGGTGACTGCCACTCCGGGGGGTCCTGTCTAAAACTTTATGCTTCTCTGGGGGTGTCTCCCTGCCCCTGAGGCCCTCACCTGCCTGGCACCGCGGGGACCCAGCGGGATGGAGGGCTGCTGCGCAGTCGTCACTAGGGAGCTGTGTCCCCTCCCCCAGCCAATCAGTCTCCAGGCAGTGAGCCTGGCTGTCAGCCAAGGGCAGGTAAGCGGCGTCCTTGGGAGCCCAGGAGCTGCTGATTTATCCCCGCAGTTCAGAACAGCCTGTCTCAGCTCCGGCTCGCTCTGAGTTTGGCCCAGCTGCAGGGTAGTTTTGCTGGCTCTGGCCAGGTCTTCGTTAGTGACTTGGGCCAGTCACTCTGGGGACCAGGGCCTCCATCCCTCAGCTGGGCAGACGCCCACAGGACATGGGGCAATATGGGGCTGATGGGCCGAGAAGGGCCCAGAAACCTCTCTCCGAGGTGGACGTTGAAGAGGGAGCAGGCGCTGGGTTTGAATCCAGGCTCAGTGTGAATTTGGGGCCTTGGACCTCCCTGAGCCTCACTCTCCCATCTCGAAAAAGGGATGGGAATAAACATGTCTACTTTTCAAAAGTTACTATGAGGACTGAGTAAAATGAAGTGTTCAGTAGCCATCATTATTGGTAGCTATTCCTATCAAGGCCATGATGGCATATCTATGTAGGGAGGAGAAAAAAAAGAGAAAAAGAGGGCCCTGGGGCAGAGGCTACAAAAGGCCGTGGGCCAGACAGGGGTCCCGGGGAGGGAGGTGGGGCCTGTCCAGTGACAATGGCAGGTCAGGTGATTAGAACAACTGTCCACCTCTCGGTGTGCGGAGCTGCCGTGAGTCTTCCCCACGGGAGACCGTCCCTCTCTGTGTGGTCCAGAGCTCTGTGGCAGTGACCGCAGCCCTCAGCCTTCACTTCCCAAAGTGGGGTTCCCAGCTCTGGCGGGAGGGTCCCGCCTGTGCTGGTGTGGCCGCCTCTAGCTAGCTTGTCCTCTGTTGCCTCAGGAAGAGGCCACTTCAGTTCCGGGGTTGGTTGTGGTCCAATCTGGGGCCAGGTTCTTGCTGAGCCACTTGTTATTTTTGATAACCACACACCTGTTAGGACACACACACACACACACACACACACACACACACACTGTAGCAAAATGTGCTTGAAGAACTCACAAGGGGAGGGTCTCTTTGACGTGTGACTTTCCATAATTTCCGAATAGTTTATAGTCTAATTCCCTCGCTAAGCAAATTAAACCTCTTAAGGTAACGATCAGATGGTCCAGATAGTAGCTGTGCGTGCGGACATTTGTAAGATTCAAACACTGGTGGGACCAGGCCCATAGTCATTTGCAAAGGCCTGTAATCATGGCAGAAGCAATTACTTAGCTGAGCAGTTCCCCCTGGGACCTCAGGCGGTATATCAGGCGGTGATGAGTCCACGGATTATCTGTCTGCGTGCCCCGGAGGCCTCCTGTTCAGCGGTGCCTGCCCACCCTCCCGGAGCCCAGGCTCTCAGTGAAGGCCTCCTGACATCTCTGGAACCTGCATACTGGAGACCTTTCTGCCTTGGGAGAATCTGTTTGGAACCAAATAGTTGCAAATCAGCCTGGGAGTCAGATGGCATCTGGGCTGTGGGAACATGGTCCCCAGGCAAAGGGGGATGGGGTGACATGGGAATGGGAGATGGGGGCAGCTTAAAACACACCAGCCGGCAGCAGCAAGTCCCGTTCTCTTAATCACTGGGGCTCAAGCTCCTCCCTCCTTTACTTCCCACCCCCAGCCACTCAGGTTCTGAGACACGGGGTCCCACCTCCCAAAGGCCCTCTCTTTCCATTCCCACGGCCTCTCTCCTGTCTCGGGCCCCTGTCCCCACACCTCTGCACTGCTGGAAGCTTTTCTAATCGGCTGTCCTTCCCCTCTCTGCTAGTCTATGCCTTCCTGCTGCAGCCCATCTTTGGCCACGTTGCCCCCATGGCTCCTGAATCTCCCGAGCCCAGTGCTCAGAAACCTGTGGCCTGGCTCCACCACGTTCCCTGCTGATTCTCTGGCCGAGGTCACACGAAGGTCCAGGGAGAGCCAGCCTCTGACTTGTCGATCTGGCTCCTGGGGTCTGTTGGTGCCCCTGGAAGCGCCACTTTCGGAGAAGCCACAGACCAGCCTTGGACCGTGTGGCGGGCGTCATGGGTCCATGCAGCGGGCTGGCCGGGGGTGTGGTGGGAGGGGGTGGGATGGGGCCTCTGTCCCCAAACGTCCACGCTGCTGCCTGTCCCCGTGTCTGCTGCACCACTGGTGAGAATGAGTCCTTAGGTCTTGAAGGGCTCAAGAATCAACAAGCAAGCTGCAGATGCTGCGAGAGGGCCAAGAGTGTCCATGACGCAGGGTTTCTCAGAGAATGGTCCATGCCACAGCTGTACTGGGGTCATCCGTGTGGGGCTTGTTAAAAGTGTGGGTCCTGGGCCCAGAATCAGGAGTCTGGGGTGGCTTTCCTGCTTCTAAGCAAACATCCCAAGTGGCACTTCTGCACAGGGTAATTTGGTGACAGCTGGGCTAACACCTTGGCAGAGAAGAATTAGTCTGGAGTAAGGAGAGCCGATTAGGTGCCTAGAGGAGAGGCGTGGGAAGGAGGGATGATGTTGTTGGTCCAGCTGGCAGCCTGTCCCATCTGTGAAAAGGGAATAATAATAGCTACCGATAAGGGCTGTTGGGCTCTTTCAATGAAATAGCTCACGTGAAATCCCCTGGTGCATACTGACTGCTTAATGCATGTTCACAAAAATTAAGAGAGATGGGCTGCACTCTCTTAGAAGAGGGTCAGATCCTACACGTCCCATTGCCTCTTGGGAAGCAAATCTCCCCCCAGCAGGGAAAGCGGGGAAGGATGGCTGGGGGAAGGGAGAGTTGGGCTGTAGACCTCTTTCTGCCACTCACTGAGCTGTGTGATCTTGGGCAAGCCCCTGACCCTCTCTGGGCTTCCCCAGTTTGCTTCTGTGTTAAATGAGGAGGTTGGACTAGCTCACTGGTTCTAAAGCTTTTCCCATTGTATTCATCTCAAAGTAATATTGAATGCTTGTTGAAAAGAAAAACATTATATTAAAAACAAAAAGCAGAGCCTGAGGGGCAGTTCTGGTGGGCCTGGGAGCTTTATGTGTGAGTATGTGTATGGGGGAGCTGTGTCCGTGTTCTCTAAGGCTCTAACATTCTCCGGTGTCAGGCCTTCTCCAAATATGGCCCCCGTCTATGTCTGGAGAAGGCTGACCGTTCTGGGGCAGAACGCTGTGTGCCGTGACATGGCTGTGGTGGTGATATATGTTGGAAATATTGGTACATACAGTAACAGTAAATATCAGCGACTTACCTGTCAAGTGTGGTGATAGATAAAAGAAATACATGGAGGGAAGTGTCAACTGGGAAAAAAATATACGGCCGGCAGTAAATCACCACCAAGCAATTAAAGCATAAAATTAAGTTGTGTGGTATTTTGTTTCCTCGGGACAGTGCACTGCACTGTGGCAGCTCCCACACATGGGAGGCTGGCATGGGCCCGGGCTGGCTTCTACTGACTGCTCCCAACGGCCCAGAGAAAGGAAGAACATTGGGTTCAAATCCCAGCTCCACTGTCTATGGCTGTGAGGCCCCTGGCACGTTTCTTACCCTCTCTGAACTTGTTTTCTCACCTACAAATGGGGGAATTGTGCATTAATGCATATCATAGGAGTGGGTCATTCACTACGTATGACCAAATAGTCACTGAACACATATCCCGGGCCAGGCACTGCTCCAGGTGCTGGGTCCACTGGTGAACCAAACAGATCCAGCCCCGCGGTCACGGAGCTCGCCTTCTAGAGAGGGGAAAAGACAATACGATAAACGAACGAAATGAACAGTACATCCATGAGAGATGAGTGCTTTAGAGAAGGGAAAGGTAGTGCTGGGGTGGGGTGCAGGGGAGGTGGTTAAGGACTGCCCCCTGAGAAGGATACATCTGAGGGGGGACCTGTAGAAAATGCAGGAGTGAGCCATGTAGATATCTGGGGAAAGAGCTCCGAGCCCAGGAAGCAGGCCGGATGGTGCAGGATCGTAGAGGCCAGTTAGGGAACTTTGGCTTTTACTCTGAGTGAGAGGGGAGCCCCTGGAAGGTTTTGAGCAGGGGAGTGAGATGGTCCGACTCAGGGTCACTGTGTGGAGGATAGATGGTGGGGCAAGGGCTGCAGCCAGGGGTTGCTTTAGGGGAGCTGTGGGCAAGGGGAGAGGGTGGCCTCGGCTGGGGAGGCAGCGGTGGAGACAGCGAGGGGTGGTCCAGTTCTTGGCGTAATTTTGAGTGGTGCCAATGAGATTTGCTGACAGATCAGATGCAGGTGTCCAAGGCTGTTGGCCTGAGTAACTGGAAGAATTAAATCACCCTTCTCTGAGATGGGGAAGGTCACTGGAGGAACAGATGCTGGGATCTGCATCTGGATCAGGAGTTTGGTCTTGGGCATTGAAGTCGAGATGCTGAGGACGTCATGGGATGTACCTGTCTGGAGTTGGATGGGGAGGTCTGGGCTTGGAGGTGGAAGTAGAAACCCCAGGGGTGTAGGGTGGACAGAGAAGAGGTGTGGGAGCTGGAAGAGGGGCTGTGCGAGGAAGGAGCAGAACCAGGAGAGTTGGGTCCTGAGGCCAAGTGAGCGCAGCGTTCTAAGGAAGAGGGACGGCCAATGTGGTAGAAGGTCAGGGAAGATTAGACCTGACCACTGGACTCAGCAATGCCGGGGCCACGCTGACCTGGTCAAGTGCAGTTGGGGTTGATTTGTTGGTGGCACCTTGACTGGAGCATGTATTATTCAGGGTTTTCCACAGAAATGCAGCCAACAGGGTGTGTGTGTGTGTGTGTGTGTGTGTGTGTGTGTGTGTGTGTGTGTGTGTGTGTAAAGAGATTTAATTTAAGGATTGGCTCACATGATTTTGGAGGCTGAGAAGCCTCAAGATCTGCAGTCAGCAGGCTGGAGACCCAGGAGAGTTGATGGTATAAGTCCCAATCCAAAAGATGGCAGGCTCGAGACCCAGGAAGGGCCAGCATTGCAGTTCGAGTCTAAAGGCAGGAAAAGACCAATGTCCCAGCTCCCGGCAGTCAGGCAAGGGGAGTTCACTCTCACTCTTGGGAGGGCCAGCCTTTCTGATCTCTTCAGGTCTTCACCTGATTGGATGAGGCCCATCACATTGAGGAGGGCAATCTGCTTTACTCCATCGACTGATTCAATGTCCAAAACCGCTTCCAGACACACCCAGGAAAATGTTTGAGCAAACAGCTGGTTGCCCATGAAATTAACCATCGGAGTGGATTCAAGAGAAGACTGAGAGCAGGGGCATTAGAGACCCATCTTTTGAGGGGTTTTGTTCCAACTGGAGTAGAGAAAGGGGTGGTAGATGCAAGGAGGTGTAGGGTCAAGAGAGGTTTTATTTTTTTAAGTGGCAGAACTATTGATACTAGCATGCTGTACGCTGCTGGGTAGATGTGGTAGAGAGGGGAAGTTAATGATGTGGGTGGCAAGGGGGCCAGTTGCTGGGTGAATGATCTCATTAGGCAGGAAGGAGTGGACCACCCAGGCGGGTGGTCGACCTTGACCAGGAGCACAGCCGAGTCAGCTGTAGGAAGCCGAGAGACCTGGGCAAGTGGCAGCGGGGCGGGGGTGGGGCATGTGTGGACGGGACAGTGGGATTGCCTGGCAGGCCTTTGCTTAGAGCTCCTTTTTTCTCCAGGAAATAGGAAGCCGGGCTGCCAGCTGGGCCGCCAGCTGAGAAGGAGGATGAGGGGCTTGAGAGAGAGACGGTATGGGAAAGTGGGAGGGCTAATGCACTAGGGAAGTGCCCTGTGCTTTCCTGGGCCCTCTTGAGGTCCAGAGCCTGAATTTAAGGGGAGCCCAGTCAGGGAGGTGGTATGTTTCCCCTGGCCCTGTCAGAGGCCACGAGGGGAGGGAGGGGCAGTGAGAGGAGCCGGGTTGCAGGGCTGTGGGCATCAGGCTGCTGCGGGGACTGAGCTGGAAGGACAGGACGGTGCAAAGGTTGGAAGTTATTCCTGGAGGCGCCGCAGTTCCCGGTGACACGGTCTGGGGTGGACCATGGGCATGGGTGGCTGAGGAACGGGGGAGGCCATGCCTTTCAGGAGAAGAGGTCAAGGAAACGAGAGGGCAGGGCCAGGAGGGACTGCTCTGGGGACACTGATGCCACTGAGAGTTACGGCAGCAGGGACGGCGAGGGCAACAGTGAGCCAGGAGGGAAACTCGCCCCGGGGTGGGGCGTGGGCCGGGGTGACAGTGACTGCCCCAGGGAGGTAGAGGTGTGGCCTGAGGGCCGGTGGCGAGGATCAAGTGAGGTTATGTACCACATGGGCACACGGCAGGTGCTTGGTCAACGGGAGCTGCTCTTTAATCGTGTTGGTGACCAGAATATGGTACCTGGCCTGATGGTAGGTCTCAGAACTTAAAATCAGGAATGTGCTGGAACATCTGCGGTGTAGGATTTACATGCACCTGTTTCTAGACGATGTGGTGCCTGCCAGGCCTGTCTGTCACCCTTCCTGCAGTATCCAGACACCCTGAAGTGGAGAGCGGGCCAGGCAGTCCTGTCGAGAGCAGCCCGGGTGCACAGATGAATGCACAGAGGGAACTCAGGCTGAGCACCGGAGCAGAGGGGGAGGGGCCGAGGACACAGGCCTGGCCCTGTTCCCAGGGTCGGGGGCAGGCCCTGAATGTCAGCCATGACGTCTGGTGCATTTCCGGAAGCCCAGGCCCCTCATGCCTGACCTACAGGTTCAGGAAGGTGTTGATAGCACCAGTTGGTGCGTTGAGGTGACCCCTGGGGGAGAAGGCTCTCGGGGCAGCCCCGCATCGCAGGCCTGGGAGCCGCATGCCCGGCGGCTCAGAGCAGCTGGGGATGCTTGAGGGGCACAGGGCCCCTGGAACCCACTTCCAGTCCAGAGTAGAGCCACCACGGCTGGCTGCTCCATGACGTTTGCTACCTTTGATGCCCACCGTGCGCCAGCTGTGCTGTCAGAAGCACCGAGTTCAAATCCTGGTCTTTTTACTCTTTGCCTGTGTGAGCCGAGGCCGGCACCTCGCCCATCTGAGCCTCAGTTTCTCATTTGTCAGAAGGCATCATAATCCCCGCCTTTCAGGTTGGGCACTCGGGAGACAGCTGTGGAATGAGTGCAGTGATGAGAGCAAAGTGGGGTGGAAAGTTTATGTTTTCGTAAACTTCGGGCCTCATTTCAACAGGGGGTTCAGTTCCCTTCTTAGAAGAGCTTCTGCCGGGAGCTGCAGTCGTTATGGTGAGTGCTAATCCTTCCCCGCCTGCTTTGGACACGTGCTTGAAGGAGCAGTTGGTGCACGCATTCCTTCCTGCGTGCATTCATTCACTCCTTCGGTGGGTCTTTTTGGCTTGCCTGCTGCTCGTTGGGCAGAGATAAGAGAATTACCAGTGATGTTGCTCTGAGAAGGAAAGTAACATTAGCCATTAGCCAGTCCTCCCTTGTGTTTTCTTTGTCTTTTGGATCAGCTCTAGCTGCTTTCCCCGGGGAGACCGGCTGTCCCTGAAGGCCTAGCAGGCAGGGCTGACCAGAGAGAGATTGTCCTTCTGGTGAGCAAGGCCAGTTCAGTTTGCACTCGAGCAGGCAGGGCCCTGCATACAGTAGGGGCTCAGCGATAGGATGAAGGGAATGCTGACTAGAAAATTCCTCGGAAGCCTCTTCCTCGGCCAGTGTCCTGCTCCGCCCCCGCCCCCAGCATCCTTCAGATTTGGTCAGGTTGGTTAGACTATTGGTTCTGTGTAGCAGCCAGGTTCACAGTTTTACCTGGTTTGGGACCCGGGAGTTTTAGCCGCGGCCATCTCATTGTTGCTCGTCACAGAACAAGCTGTGTAGCCTCTCCAGGCCGTGGCTGCCTCACCTGTGACTCTGGCTGGTCTGAGATCTGGACACTGAGGACAGTGTCATCATCACATCTGCAGCCCCACAGGACGGCGCCTTATTCTGGGCCCACTGGCTCTGACCAGAAGTTGGGGTGGGGAGCCCCTCAGGACTGGGCCACGCTAGGAGAGCCCTGTGGGCCCAGGGGGTGCACTCAGTCCCCTCAATGAGGGTCCTGCTGGCTGTGCTCCAGGGGAGAGAGGTAATAAGGAGCAACTTCCACTTACCATCGGTATAAATCCCACAATCAGGAAAATTGCTTCAATTGCTAAAAAACGCCGGTGGGAAAGTCCATTTATTTTTCATTTTTCTTGTGCACTTGCCACCCTCATGCATGAATCACTGTCGGTATGTAGATTAAATTTATACCCTCGTTATCTTTCATGTCTCTGGGGCTCTGGTGTCAACTAGGTTTCTGGTTACTGAAAGCCACGCCTGCTTTTTAGTGGGAAGAGGATGTGGCCCTGCCTGTGGGCGGGGCCGCTGCAGGGTCTCCACTCTGTTCTGGACTCTGCTCAGCTCCCCACCCCCCCGCCCCCGCTCCTGCCCCCGCCGCAGCGCCGGGCTCCACCCCGTGACTTGGCCACAAAATAGGACTTGCTTTTTGGAAAACTCTAGTTCTTCTCTGGAGCTGCTTCTGCTCCAGCCTTTGCAGCAAAGGATTTGGACGCTCAGGTTCCGGTGGTTTATTTGGGAGGGTTTGCTGTGAGCAGGATGAAGGCATTGTTTCATTTTGAACACCTGCTTTGTGAATTGGCCTGGACTGGATAGACAAACTACAGGCGATTTGAAAACACACTCTAGTAACACATATACAGGCTTCCTTTCTCTTTGTCCTTCAGACACAGACACACACACACAGACACACACACACACAGACACACACACACACAGACACACACACACACACACACACACACACACACACACACACACACACACACACGAGCTGGGTGCCTGCCTGCCTTCCTCTCTAATACAGGCGACATGGTTAGACAGCAGTTGTGGAAGAAGCCTGGTTCTCCCCTGTGGTCTGGGAGGTTCAGAACCATCTAGGACTGACAGTAGACTTTGTTCTCCCTTCTCAGATTTAGCCATCTCCTTGCATAATCTCTAAAAGCATGGTTCTTTATTCACTGATTTATTTTTCAACAAACTTGATCTCTACTTTTCTGGGTCCTGGACTTGAAATCTGATGAAACCCTTGAAACGCTTTGAAAAGTTGTTGAAAGTCCAGGCCCCCCCCTCCTGATGCACAGTTTTGAAAAATTCGGGGGTGGTTGACAGAGCCCGTCCTGAGCTCCGGGCTGAGAACCCCTGCTCCAAAGAGGCCTGCTCCCATGCATACCACCGTCCTCACAAAACCGAGGGGCATTCCAGGAGTTCAGAAGCCTGGGGTCCTTCCGAGCCAAACAGCTCAGGCCCTCACACCCCGACACCCTCCTCAGATCTCGTCTCAGAAAAGCAGTCCCTGGGGCCACGCTCCCGGCTCTTTCGGGGTTACCCATCTAGACTTAGAGAACCCCACTTATCTCTGTGACCCCATGCCCCCGGGACGGGGCTGAAGCCGCAGCTGGCCGTGCCTACTCCAGGCCCCTGCGGCCCCCGGCAGGTATCATTACTGCACAGGAGACCCATCATTCTGCATTAATCTGGGATTCATCATGATAGCCATGACCATAATTAATTTATTTGGTATTAATGGGGATGAAATATGTACTGTCCTTTCAGGGGAAATCAGGCTGCCTATAAGCATTAGTTAAAAGGACCATTAAAATCAAACCTTCCCCAGATCCATTAGGCAAAGTCTTTCATGCTGAAGAAGATAAAGTTCTGCTGTGTGAAATGTCATGAATAATTAGGTTGATTGCTGTTTTAAACTCTGCCCCTTCCTCCCCAACCCTCCCACCTCCCTCCTGCAGCAGAGCCCCCCATGCACCCAACAGCTTCATCGTCACATCTGCACTGGCCCCCAGTTCCCCTCTGGCCTCTACGACCACTGGCATGGCTCTGTGTGTATGGCCAGGACAGGGAACGGGGCTTAAATGACCCAGCTGGACTATAGTTGCAATGAGTCTACTTCTCTTCTTTTCCCAGCCTTGCACCCAGGTGGTGGGCACCTTCCTCTTGCCTCGGTGCTGCTCCAGAAAGGGGTAGATGGGAAGAGGTCTGAGGCAGCATTTTTCAAACTGAGGTCTGCAGGCCCCGCACCTCGAATGGTGGCAGGGGTATAAAACGCAGAGTCCTGGGCTCATATCTCAGGGGCTGTGCGTGGGGAGGCGACAGAGGCTGCTACGGAGGGTTTAGTGTCTGCTGGTTGGAGGGGAGAGGCAGGAGAGAGAACCCATCGTGAGAGGCCTGCTCTGCAGCCGAAGTGTGATTTCTCCGGAGCCCCGTGTGGACCCTGGCGTGTGGCGTGTCCCAGCCACACGGGCCTCTCCCGTGGGGAGCACGGGAAGAGACGTTTCACCCGATGCTTTATGCACATGGGTGCACACAGTTGCCCCGTGGGGCTGGTCCTCTAGGCCTCACCGTCAAGCTGAAGAAACCAGGAGGCAGAGGGTGAAACTGCCTGCTCAGTGGGACCTGGAAAATCCTACAGCCCTGGGTGAATTGACGAGCTGTTAATCAGACAGTTGGGTGGCCCGGGGGTGGAGGCCCCATGGACACTCCGGAGTAGTGGGGTGGGTGAGGGACAGATGAAAAGTGCGCGCAAGCCAGACCCCGCCTCCCTGCCCCGCGCTCTAATCCTTTCACGCTGCCCCGACAGGCGCTTCGGCACAAAAT
Source organism: Kogia breviceps (assembly GCF_026419965.1). Lineage (NCBI taxonomy): Eukaryota > Metazoa > Chordata > Mammalia > Artiodactyla > Physeteridae > Kogia > Kogia breviceps. The sequence goes on along the minus strand of NC_081310.1, from coordinate 42,831,287 downwards.
GCACGGCCTGCCAGCAGGGCATCCCCCCGACCCAGGTGGTCAGGAAGGCGCAGGACTTCGTCTACCACCTGCACTGCTTCGCCTGCATCATCTGTAACCGGCAGCTGGCCACGGGGGACGAGTTCTACCTCATGGAGGATGGGCGGCTGGTGTGCAAGGAGGACTATGAGACGGCCAAGCAGAACGGTAATCAGCACGGCCCCTCCCCCTGCCTCGGTGCCGGCCGTGCCCCCTGTCCTGCCTGAGTCCGGGCTGCCCACCCCTCGGAGCCCTGCTCGCCCCCTGCCTCCTCTAGAACCTTCCCAGATGCCTGCAGGGAGGGAGAACCCCCAGCCCCCAGCCCTTGGCCCTTGCGCTCCACTGAAGCATCAACCGGTTTCCGGCCGCTGAGCTGCCTGCCTGTCTTGCGCGCCAGCAAGTTGGCTCGGGAGCAGCCGAGGACCTTGTGCCCATCATCTCGAGGCCCCTCCCTTGGGGCGGGGCTGGGAGGGTGCTCCGTCTGCAGTGGGGCTGCTCCTCAGTTTCTCATATCGGGGTGCACATTTACCTCCGCACCTCAGAGGCTTCAGTCAGCAAGAGCTCTCGCGTTGGCCTAAGTCACCCTTGGAACGGTCAGCCCGTATTTCAGTTAACTGTATCCTGTTTCCCCTCTCAGACTGTGGGCTTCTCGAGGGCGGGGACCTGGGGTGACGACTCTTGTGTCTCCCAAGCCCCTCATATGGGAGCAGATGCTCAGCCAGTCTCCTCGTTCAGGGAGACCCAACCATCTCAACTATCTGCTCCCATGCACCCCGCCACCCTTCCCTGGCCACCTCAGGGCCCTGTGCACGGTCTGCACAGAAGCTTGCAGCACAGGCTGAGGCTGATGTCGGGCCCCAGCCTTCAGTAGCCACCCCGGCAAGCCTGCCTTCACAGGGGCGGCCTGGGCAGCAGTGGCTCCTGCCCTCCAAGGCCTTGTTCCTGGGCAGCCCTAGGTCTTTCCTGGGCCTTCCCAGGGCCTAGAGAGGGCTCGGACCCCTCCCCCGCCCCATTCCCCAGCGCTCCCCGCAAGATAGCCAAGCCCGACTCCCCACCTCCTGCAGCCTCACCTCAGGCTTCTGACTCACGGCTGTGCCCTCGACCCTGGCTCCGAATATGGCATTTGGCCAAAGTCAACCAGGGAATCTCAGGCGCACAAACTCGTGAAACATCCAGGGTCATTTGCCTTTGACTAGAATTTTTATCGACTCAGGGTGGTACTGAGGAACACTTTTGTTGACGGCTCTGGGCTGGATGAAAAAACAAAGGAAAAACAATTTCATGTATCTCCTTCCGGGTCTTTCCTCGGTCCCCACATATATATTGTATAGATATGATCAATGCATGGAGAAATGAGTCTTTCGCTAACGAATGCAGTTAAAGGGTTTGGGGCGGTGAGGAGGCCCTGTTGGGTGAGGCCGCGGGAGCCAAGCTCAGCCTGGGAGGGACAGCGCGGCAGGGCCTCCTCTCTCTTCTGCCCCCACCCCCAGAGTTCTGGCGTTTGGCATGGACCGCCCTTCAGTCTCTTCTCTTTCTGGGGCCTCTGCAAGCCTGCTCCCAGGCTCTTTGCCTTAATGTATTAATCTGCTCTGGCTCCTTAAAACTCACTCGGTGCTGTTACTTTGGAGTCAGTTATGGTGTCACAGAAGATTAGGGATAAACCCTCAGCGCAGATGGACTCAGAGAGCCCAAGCTGTCCGTGCAACTCTGATGCCCTTCACCAGAGACCCCCAAAGATGCAGGCCATCCCCAGGGCCAGCGGCTGCTTCTCGCTGTCAGAGGCCTCCTTTAGACCCTGAGCACGTGCAGCCTGGCGTCCACTGCTGCTGTGGATGGGTCGAGAGAAAGGGGAGACCAGCTGGGGAGGCAAGAATGACCCAGTGGGGCTAACGCTCTTATTGAGGATGGTTTGCCCCGCAGCAGACCTCTGTAGAATGGTGGAAAGACACCGAACTTGGCCTCAGAGGTTGGTGGGCATCTCTGCCGGGTCGTGCACTAATTTGGGGGTTCCCCTGGCAAGTTGTGTACCTGGTTGAGCCTCGGCATCTCAGCTCCATAGGGGTGGGTCAGAGCACCTGTCACATAGGGCTGTGTCCTGAGGTTTCCCGAGGCTGACACTTGTGGAATGGGACGTTCCACGAGGGAGAGACCAGTGTGGAAAAGAAATGCAAACAGTAGGTGAGATCTGTTGTAGGTTTGCCAGCAGCTGGGGGTTACACTGTGTTTCTGGTCTGTTTCTCCTGCCTCTGGCTGTCAGTAAGGCAGGGGCCACTCCATCCCTTGAAATTTGGGTGCTCCTTAGCGCAGCAGGGGCCTTGGTCTGCTGTGGGACATTTGGCTCTCTCTTTTTATGTTTTAACTCCTCCTTGCTAATCTAAACCCTCTTTCAGGCTTAGGTTCCCTCCCTGGTGCTACCCAAAAGACTGAATATCAGCTATTTGTATCTTGGTGTGAATGATTTTGTTCATTTGTTAGTCTCCTTGGATATTTGCATTTTCAATATAATGAGGTGGCATTTTATGCCAGGGACAAGTGCTAGGAGACCCTGCATAATTCAAAACTAACATATTTTAAGACTAATTTTCCCATAGGAATTAATGTAAAAAGTCCGGGGGCGGGCATGTATCCTGGGAGCACATAAATCCATAACCAGTGAAGTGTATCTTTGCCTTAATGCTACTTTTTATTTTCTCAGCACTATCTCAGTCTCTCCCAGATGCTCTCTCCTAAATTAACAGCCTAGGGTATCATGGTCTTGCTTGGCCTTCCTCATAGCATTTTATCACATTTAACTTCCGTACCAAAGTTATTGATTTTTGGGTACGTTTTTCAGCACAAGCACTGCCACCACTACTTAATGAATACTTGGATGATATTGTTATAGGATATAAAAAAGATTTTAAATTATAATAACAGTGAATGTTAAAATAACAGCATAATAGTCCCCATAATCGCAAGAAGAAAGTTCTGCGTACGTAGCCAGCCATGCGGAACCAAGGGGCCACCAACCCAGGATGACCGGTTTGTCCCAGTGGCGCTGCCATCTGGCCATGGTGAGAATAATCTCTCATGCACTAGGCCAACCTATTTTGAAATTAAGCAATTATCGATGAATTGAAAAAATTTTTGGTGGTTTCGTTATTTCAAATTTTGTACGTAAAGACTGTATGGATATTTTTCAAGTGCACTATTTAGTATTTGCATCAAGTTCTGTCATGCTCTTCTTATCTCTATAAATACGGGCAGACAGGAGTGATTCCTAACAACAGAATTTAAAGTATTTTGGACGTTTTCCTCAGTGTGTGTGCCTCAGTGGCTCTGGAATCCTTCCTCCTGGTCCTGGGTCCAGGACCCCAGGGAGGGACGTGAGTGGTGGGCTTTGAGGATGACAGTGCTCTGCTGGGGAAGAAAACAGCCCAAGGAGGAGAGGACTGGGGGCCTTGTTCCCCCTCCACTGTGTGCACGATTGATCATAGTGTGAGCCTGGGCTTACTATCATTAAGGATGACTTAATCCTACAATGTGCCACCCACCCAGGCTTCAGAGGGGCGAGGGGACTTGCCCACGTCACTCATTCAATGAGAATGGTGAACCCAGGTCAACACCAGGCACACAGTAAACACTTAATAAACATTAGCTATTATTATTGTTGTTCCTAAGAGAGGGTTTTCTTGGGTGGAAAGGAAGAAAGGTAGGAAGATAGGCATGGAGCAGACCCCCTTCAAAGTACACATGTGGGAGGGGCACAAAGAACCCAGAGGGCCAGACGCAGCTGCTCATTCCCTCTTGCTCGACTCCGGGGCTGCTAGGCAGAGAACGGAAATAAGTCTAAGTGCTGGGAGAGGAACAAACCACTTACACCCAGTGCCTCTCTCTGTGCCTGACTCTGACTGAGAATAAACAGCCTTTGACCCACAGAAACTTGATGCTCAAAATCCATTGAAGACAGTTGATCAATCATCATGTTGTCCTGAACACTCTTCAGACCAGTGTTTTTCAAAAAATTTGGACTATGATCTACAGTAAGAGACTCATTTTATGTTTTAACTCAGCACACATATTCATACAGCAAGCATTGATCAAGTTTCATGAAATAATACTTGCTCTCATCTGCCTCATCCATCCCATCCCATCCATCCTATCTCATCCCATCCCATCAGTCCCATCCCATCCCAACCCATCCCATCCCATCCATCCCCTCCCATCCCAAACCATCCCATCCCATCCCATCCATCCATCCCATCCCAACCCATCCATCCCATCCCAACCCATCCCACCCTATCCCATCCATCCCATCCCAACCCATCCCATCCATCCCCTCCCATCCCATCCCATCTGTCCCATCCCATCCCAACCCATCCCATCCCATCCCATCCCATCCCATCCCATCCATCCATCCCATCCCATCCCATCCATCCCATCCCAACCCATCCCATCCCATCCATCCCATCCCATCCATACCATCCCAACCCATCCCATCCCATCCCATCCCATCCCATCCATCCCCTCCCATCCCAACCCATCCCATCCCATCCCATCCCATCCCATCCATCCCATCCCATCCATCCCATCCCATCCCATCCCATCCCAACCCATCCCATCCCATCCATCCCATCCCATCCATCCTATCCCATCCCATCCCAACCCATCCCACCCCATCCCATCCCATCCATCCCCTCCCATCCCAACCCATCCCATCCCATCCCATCCATCCTATCCCACCTCATCCCATCCTCATTCCATCCCATCCATTTTATTTCCTCTCTTAGTTTTCGATCAACTAAATTGACTTTACAACACACTAGTGGGCTCTGACCCATAATTTATGAACACTGCTTAGGTGAATAGTGAATATACAGGTCACCCCTGCTATGAGCCCAGGGCTGTGGAAAGGCAGCGAAGCCGTGGGTGGGACCTGGGGGAACAGACGTTCCTGATGGGAGGAGGGGCAGATGTCTGGGGCAGCCCAGAGCACAGACTTCATTCTGGCTCCTTCACCTTTGCAGCCTTGGCAGTAACTCACATGGTTGGCCAGTCAGTGTTTGTCATGATGGGGAAATGCATGGAATGGTAAACCTTAAGTCTGAGGAAAGCCCCTGTGTGGCTGGGCTGGCAGGGGAGAGGCAGAGAGCTGAGGCAAGGACATTGTCCTCACTTTTCAGTGACTCAGAGGGCCTGTGGTGCAGGAGTGGGCTCCCTGGGGTTTGGGGCCACTCCCCTTTGGTATTCCCCATTTTCCCACACTCTTGCCCATAGCAGGCAAGACTACATGAGGAGAGGAGGAAGGCGGGTTGAGACCCAGCTGCTTCAGATGGGCTGGACCCAGTAAGAAGTGGTTTTCATTGCAGATGACTCAGAGGCCGGAGCTAAGCGACCCCGGACCACCATCACAGCGAAGCAGCTGGAGACATTGAAGAACGCCTATAAGAACTCCCCTAAGCCCGCCCGGCACGTGAGGGAGCAGCTGTCCTCGGAGACAGGCCTGGACATGAGGGTCGTACAGGTGGGACACCAGCCACCCTGGCCCCCAGGCCTCCTTTGCTGACCGGGGATCCCAGGCCCGGCGCCACCCAGGCTGGGCCTGGGGCAGGGGTGGAGGGTGTCCTGCGGGTCCCTGCATCTGTGCCCTCCACGTGAGGGAGACTTCGGGAGTGGTAACCATGGCACCTCATCAATGGTGTCACTGATCTCCTGGGGGGGGGGATCAGTGGCTCAGGGCCACAACCCCCGGAAATTTGCCGAATCAGAGACAGATTTCTGAGGCCCAGGCAGGGGGAGTGGTGGGCACGTCCCATGACTTGCCCTGAACTCTGCTGAGGCTTCAGTCTTAGTCTTTTGTCTCGGGGACCCTGGGGGCTTTGGGTTCGTGGTGGACGCCCCCTGAGATTGTCCCTTGTGCTTGCGTGGCAGGTTTGGTTTCAGAACAGAAGGGCCAAGGAGAAGCGGCTGAAGAAGGACGCGGGGCGGCACCGCTGGGGTCAGTTCTATAAGAGCGTCAAGAGGAGCCGGGGAGGCAGCAAGCAGGAGAAGGAGAGCTCGGCAGAGGACGGTGGGGTTAGTGACAGTGAGCTGAGCTTCCGAGGTGAGCAGGGCTGCAGGGGCGAGGCCCAGGCCCTGGGAGAGGCCCCTGGGAAACAGTAATCCCCGATGCTCGCGAGGGGTCTTTCTTGAGGCCTGGCCAACTCCCTCCCGAACACAGCCCTCCCTGCAACTTGGGGTAAAGGGCAGGGGGGAAAGGGTAGTGGCCCTTCCAGAGGGGACAGGGCAGAGGAAACTGGAGCTCTGCTGCGGACACATGGAAGCCGGGTTCCCAGGCCTATGGGCCCCAAGGCCTCCCCTCCTTGCCTGTGGCCCGGGGCTCCCTCACCAGCCCACGCAGCTATGCAGGACAGCTGTGTCTCTGTCTGCGCCCTGAGCGCCCCTCCTGCATTTCTCCCCTCGGCCGGAGCACTGGCCTCCCTCCCGTGACCCACTAGAGTGAGCCCCCTCCTCTCCTGGCGGTGGGAGGATGTGCTCAATGGGCCCTTTGCCCCGGGAAGTCAGTACTGTGAGTGCACGTGAGCCGGGGACCGACCTCATTCTGAAATCCCTTTCCCCACCGCTCCTGTCATCCGGTCCAGCGGAAGCGCTTTGCTGCATGCGCTGTATTCAAATTTGTGCGTCAGCGAAGTTGCAAATGGCTGCATGTTTTGGACCCTTCGGTTGTTTGCAAATAGCCATAACAGTTCGCATGCGATGAGTCCTCAAATGTGGAAGGTCTTCTGTTGTGGGGCGAAGGGAAGAGTCCTGAGCTAGGGGGTCAGAAATCTGGCTTCCGGTTATGGCTGTGTCAAACGGATTCACTTCTCTTGAGCCTCAGTTTCCCCAACTATAAATGGGGAACAACCACATCCTTGCCCACCTCACAGTGTTCTTGGGGATCCATGAACACAACTGACTGTGAATGTGTTTGGGGAAAGCTCAGCACATTTTTACACTTGCAAGACACGACCATCCCCTTTAGGGAGCCTGTGGCTCCCACAGAGGGCCCTGGTCACACGGGATGACAGGTGTGGGCAAAAGGCCAGTTAATGGCCATTTTACAGTGGAGCTGAGCCTTCATCGCCTGCCCCCTCTAAAGGGCATGACTCCCCTCCCCCTTTTCATTTTTATGGGTGGGGTGAGGGACAGCCTAGGGCAGGTTGTCAGAAGGGATGGGTGTTGAAGTCCACTCTGGGGTGACCTTGGTAGGAATGGACGCACGGGCCCAGGTGGGAATAGAAAGGAAGTCTGTGGAGCAGCAGATGGCATGAGCTGCCTGCCAGGACCGTGATGTCCTGAGAGGACTGTAGCCCAGCCCAGAGGTCTGCCCGTGGGGCCCTGGGGAGGGTTCAAGGGCCTTATGCTCACCTTCCAGGCCTCTTGGTGGGGGAGGGGGAAAGCCACTTAATCTCCTCTAAGCTGCTGAAATCAACGTCTGGAACATACAGGATCGTTAAGTCTTGTTTCATAGCTCCTCTCTGTTGGGTGCAGGTGGGTCCCCAGGTTGACATATCATTGGTCTCTCCAGGCAATTATATAATCTTCTTTTTCTTAAGACTAAAGTGCTCACCTCTGTTGGAAAGAGGAATTCTTCCGGGTGGCAAAGGTTCCATTAGATCCCCTTAATGAAATTCTTCATAAAACAAGGTCATTTGCCTTAATCAGTCCAATACTTTGTCCCCAGTGAAGAGCTTATTGATAGACAGAGAAACCAAGTACTTTAATATTGAACCTCTTTCCCAGGTAGACCAGAAGGCTTTTGTACACATGTCTTAGAGAGGTCCTCAGCTCCCCTGACTGTATGGGCCTGCTTGTTTCCCAACTAACTGAACCAAGCACTTTTCTCAGCTTGAAAACTTTCAGATGAAATCTTGTTAGCACAGAGTTTCCTCCGTTTGTGATGTGGATAACATATGAGCCACCAAACCTCAGGCATTCATATTCCTCAGTGTAGCCATCTTCGTACCTGAGCACACATGGGACCAACAAACTCATCAAACATTTGTCCAGCCTTCTGGGACCTAGGCGTTTGGTCTCTGCAGGTGTGCGTTCTGTTTTTTCCCCTTGATGTGGGTCAGTCTCTGGATGCCAGGCTGACATGTTGGCGTCTGGCTTATGCTTGGGCTTCTTTCCTGGTCATGTGTATTCCTAGGTTGTGAAGAACGGGGGACCACCGGAGTCCTGGCGGCTGACAATAAATCTCCATTCTTTTGTCCACAGAGGATCAAATTCTCTCAGAACTTGGCCACACCAATAGGATTTATGGCAACGTGGGGGACGTTACAGGCGGACAGTTAATGAATGGGAGCTTCTCCATGGACGGGACAGGACAATCCTATCAGGACTTGAGGGATGGGAGCCCCTATGGAATCCCCCAGTCTCCATCCTCCATCTCGTCCCTGCCATCCCACGCTCCTTTGCTCAATGGGCTGGATTACACGGTGGACAGTAATTTGGGCATCATTGCGCATGCAGGGCAGGGAGTAAGCCAGACGCTGAGAGCCATGGCTGGGGGACCCACCTCTGACATCTCCACAGGAAGCAGTGTAGGCTATCCCGACTTTCCAACTAGCCCAGCCTCTTGGCTCGATGAAATGGATCATCCTCCTTTTTAAGCACCTCTCCTCCCCACCCTACCCGTCCTCTGGCTTGACAGAATATCTTCAAGGATCAAAAGAGACTTGCCTTTTAAGGATCAAAAGTGCACCAATGTGAATTTCCATTATTTTCAATGGAAATCCTCTGCCGATCCCGGGGAGGTCGCGGGACCCCACTAGGGCTTGTTTTCCTGGGAAGTGGTGGGCGAGCAGCCTCGTCTCAGAACACAGCACAGGGGCACAGAACCCAGAGCGCTAGGGTGCTGGCTTGTTGGCTCCTCCCCCGCCCTGCTTACAGGCTTTGGCTGCACAGTGTTTGGTTGATGGCATGACTGTGTCAGGCCACCTTGCTCTTTGGGAACTCTGCTCCAACTGGAGTGTCTCATGAGATGCCCCCCCGAACCACTGCTCTCACCAGAACCGAGATTCCTGAGGTAGAGGCATCACGGCCCTTGAGTATTGATAAAAGTGATTTCTGGACCACCCTTATTGAGCCCTAATTTTCAAAATAAAAAGTCACTTATTAAAGGTCAGTGGAAAACTTTGATGGCCAGAGTTCGATGTTGAAAACATGCTCCCTCCTCCTTTTTTTTTGCTGTGAAAAATATGACTTCTTCCCTACCCAGAAACACATGCCGGAGGCCATTTGGTCAGTTTTGGTTTTTACGAAATCCCATCTATATCACTGAATCCCTGATGGCAAGAAGTGGTTTTCATTGCAGGTGACTCTGAGGCTGGAGCTGAGTGGCCCTGGACCATCACAGCGACTGCATGACAAGTCCCCCTGGTGCACAATGTGCCTTTTTAATTTGCCTGTGTTATTTATTCCACAAGACAGGCTGTGGGTTCCAACATGATCAAAGCTAAAATATGGAGAGAACAGAATGACAATCAGTGAAAACATTCATAGACGTTTGGATTCCAAACATGCAGTCTGTTTAGCCAAGTCAGCAGATGCCAGTCTCCCAGAATTCTCCTCCGGTAGGGCGAAATGACATTGTGTCTGTTTTGAGGGAGTTGGTTTAGACGAGCTTGTAACTCCACCCGGCCCCCGCTCACCTGCAGCCAACCCTCCTCAGCCCTTTAAAAATGTGAGCTTTCTCTGCTGTGCTAGTTGCCTCAATTGGAGGCCAGTCTTGGCCTCTTCCGAGTACTTAGCAATGCTTCTTGGCCTATCTTGGTTGGGAGGAATCATTTAGGGAGCAGCCCTAAAATTGTCCAAAGGGTTCCAAATGGTCCTTGGCTGCATCCCTCTGGTTGCTGGCTGGACTCATGCCAGGCCCTGTGTGGCTCCAGTCCTGCACTCAGAAAGGCAGAGCTCTCCAGCCAATGGCAGTGCAGAGACTCTCAGCTTGCGGGTCTGCAGTAGCCCATCACCACGCCTGAGGCAAGGGCAAGGCCAACCCCTGCTTTATGAGCTGCTGTCTCTGCAACAGACTGCACTTCTACAGGAAATACCGTTGCGAATGGTGCTACAAGTCCCACTTTATGCCACACGTCTGTCCATCAGGAAGCTCTCCATGTGCATACTGGATTTAGCCAGGTGGAATTTATTCGTCCCCTTGGGAAATAGTGGTTTGCTTCTTCTGGCCTCCCATTCTCTTAAACAAGATCAGCAGAGTGGGAAAGGGTAAGATGGCATTGCCTTTCTTTCACAGCAAGTGATGGGGCCAAAGCACCTAAGGACCCTTCCTTCCGGGAATGGTTTTGAGGACCGCAAAGATTTAGGCATAAGGTAGGCAGACTAAAGGAAGAGATAAACACTCCCTTTTTGGATGCTTCATCTTTTGTAAACTCCTTTCCAGGACTAAACTACGGTCAGTGAAGCTTCTTTAAAATATATGGTCAGTAAATTCCTGGATCAGCCTTCAGGCCATCTTTGTTCTCTGATCAATTTTGTAGTGTACCCTTACTTTTTGATGTGCTCGATTGTTGTGATTTTTTTGCTTGGGGAGTCTGCAAATGTAGGCCCTCTGCCTGAGGTTCCAGGTATAGGGATGATGGTGTGTTAAGCCTGGCCAATTCTGTGCTATGGGGAGTTCCCCAATAATGTGACTATTCGGGGTGGGGATGGAGACACAAATGCAAGGTAACAAGTTGTGTGAAGGAAAGTGCAACCATCTTTTTGGAGGACAGCTTCTTAAGCTCACTGTTCTTAGCAGGCTGCTTACAAAACACAGGAGAAAGATTGCTGGGTTAAAACCGGTTAAAAACCGCCCCACCCAGACCACTGTCTCAGCTTGATTACTTGGAGTAGTATCTCATGGGACGTCAGAGGCGCTTCGTAGTTTTGGCGAGTGCAGTACCGTGAGAGCAGGCTCTTTAAGGGGGAACATCCCCCTGTGTAGCACTGCTTTTGGAGACCAGATGAAATCGACGTTTTTGTTTTTTAGATGGGTTAATCATGCTCACTCCCTATTCTCTGGCAGGAGAAATGGGAGGCTTTCCTCGTTCATACAATAACAGGAGTCTCTTGAGGAACCCAGTGAATAGTGCAGCTGACGTCATGATGTCGGGAGGAGCTCCTTTGGTTTGGTGGGGTTGGCTAGCTGGGAGAGCTCTTGAGTGAGCCCTGGTCAGAAAGCCAGGAGAGCTGGATTTAAGTTCCCCAGGGCCACCTCGCCAGAAAGCAGCAAATACTGGTGCTGCATTTAGAAGCACAGTCACAATCGGTCTCAGATTTTAAGTGGATCCCCTTGCAAGTGGGATGAGTGTTACGGATGGGCTAGTGCCACCAATGAGCCGCAGGCCAAGACAGTTCCTTGGCTTTTCTGAGGCTCAGGGATGGAGAAGAACAGAACTACCCTGAGATTCGGGTCCAGGCACTCCCCTATCGCTCAGTAGTCTGTTCTTGATGTATAGGTGTTACATGGGAGCTGTTTTCCCCTTGGCAAAATGACATGGATGAATTTTAAAAACAAGATGAGACCTTCTGGAGGCGTTGGCAATATTTGGACCTGTCTTTGGCTCTAGGAGAGCTGTTTACTAGCAACTGTTATCTGCAGTGCCTGGCTGATGGACCTGAGGGTAGGAGGCTTCTGAATCCAGGAGCAAATGAATAATATATATTTTTAAAAAGACAAGCCCAAGTTTCCAATGGTAACTGATATAAGCAAAAAGGAGATCTGTGGGGCTATGGAAGAATCTATATTTGCTGAAAAGTAGTAAGACCGTGGAGGAAATACCAAATGCAAGGGCTAAGCTGGCCACTGGGTAAATCGCATTGTGGGGAAGCCTGGATCCTGGCTCTTTCAGGGACTTGCTGTGCACCCTGAGGCCAACTCTTTTCTGTCCTTGTGCTTCCCCTTTCTTGCCTCATCTGACAGTTATAAATATAAAATGAAATCAACTACCACATTGATAACATTATTCCTGCAAACTAATACCATGAAACACCAGGGAAAGAGGATAAAATTAAGACAGAAGCAAAGCATTTAGCAGTGTCTTTCAATAAGGTTTTTTTTTTTTTTTGGCCAATGTAAAACATGAAATCTGGTAAGATCTCTGGGGGCCATTAGATCTTCACAATGAAGTTCACTTTGCAAGAAGTATAAGAAATCTGGCAAACAAAACACATGACCTTCTCTGAAACTCGAGCTGGTTATTCTGAAACAACTGCCTCCTGGCTGGAGGGGTTTAAGGCTTCAGTTTAGCAAAAGCTGCGTGCTGTGTGACAGGGCACCGTCCCGGCACCCGCTCCCGCACGCCACTCACTATAACGACAACTTGGTTATAGCCATGGAAATAATGACCATACCTCCTCAGCCAGCAGGGTCTGGAAGGACCGAGGAGGCTCACTTTTAGACATTGCACTTTAGAAATTGGAAACAGTGAGATGAAGAAAAATTCAATTAAGCGGAAATGAGTTTTGTTTTATTGCCTGCTGCTGAAGGGCTCTGGGCATGCTGAAAGCTAAATGAAAAGCACATCACTGCCTCTCTCTTTCTTGGGTTGGTCAATTGGCCCTTTTTGCAGTCATCGCTCCAACTGTTCTAACACACTGACTGGATCCAAAAAGAGAGAGCGCAGCAAAGTCACCCCATCCACACGCTGCTTGGTAGGACCACACTGAAAGCACAGTTTCACGCTGCTAGCTCTGGTGAGGAGTCAGCTGCAGGTCTGGGAGGTGCGCCAAGCATCCTTCACCCCGGGAGGAAGAGCACAGGTGGACAGAGCGGGACACCCCATGCTCATCCGCTGCCCACCTAGAGACAAGAAGCATTTGTACGTTCCCCACTTGAGGACGGTGTTGAGCCAAACACGCAGGTTCAGGGCTGCAGGATCCCAGAAGCTGCTCTGAACTTGTACTCAAGACCTCAAAGCCTCAGATCTCCTAAGCTCTGGATTGTTGCCCTCACCCTTCGCAGTGTAAATTTTGTACAGTTAAAAAGAAATGAAGTCTCATTTCCTGGCGAAAAAAAAAGAAAAAGATAAAAAAAAAAAGGACCCACCCATCCTTATTTATTGCCATGTGATTTTGGAACACAGAAGCTGGTGCGTTTGTTTGTATGTGCCTCCTGTGTGTTGGCATGAGATGTGTATGGTAAAACTATGTCCAATAAATATGGAAATTCTTTAGAAGCCAGCGTGTCTTGCTTTTCATTTGGTTTTCTGGAAGTTTTTCTCTTGACATAAGAAAAAGCTGTGCTGACATGGGTTCCTTTCATCACCAGAAGGAAACCCAAGATACAACTCTGAATGCAGAATCACTGACAACTATGAATATCTGCACTACTCTGTCTAAGTGTTGGATAGAGGAAGTTCTCTGATTGTTCTAATACCAATTTTCTGGGGGCCCCGTCCTCTGCTTCTAGGCTTAAGGAATGGGCAGAGAAAACCTGATCACATATAAATTTTAGTTACTGTATGTCCTGTTGTATTTTTTTTTTTTTTTTTTTGTGGTAGGCGGGCCTCTCACTGTTGTGGCCTCTCCCGTTGCGGAGCACAGGCTCCGGACGCGCAGGCTCAGCGGCCATGGCTCACGGGCCCAGCCGCTCCGCGGCATGTGGGATCCTCCCAGACCGGGGCACGAACCCGTGTCTCCTGCATCGGCAGGCGGACTCTCAACCACTGCGCCACCAGGGAAGCCCATGTCCTGTTGTATTTTAAAGTCCTTTATATGTGTACATTTTCTGCCTAGACAAGTATGTGCAAATGTCTATACTTGGGTGAGAGGTGGACAGAGGGGTAGAAGCACCTCATCAGGGCTCCTGGACAAGCTTTTCCAGGAAAATCTCCATTCAGGTTTTTTCCCTGCAGGAGGCTTTATTAGTGTGCAGGACCTGAAGTTTAGCTAGAGTGGAAAGAGCAAGAGAGATTCTTTAATAAAAAAATTAAAGTCACAGCATTTCTTTAGAGCTGGGATTCCATCCAGGAAAAATGACTGCTTTTTGCATTAGTGATGAGTTTTGTTTGGTTGAAGAGAAGATCCAAACAGAGGTGCACTGAGCAAGACGGTAGCTATTAGTCACTTGAGGCTATTTAAATGTAAATTGATTAAATAAGATTAAAAGTTTAGTTCCTCGCACCAGCCATGTTTTAAGTGCTCAACAGCTACATGTGGCTAGTGGTTACTGAATCTGGACACACAGATGTGTCCAGATTATATGTGTCCAGATTTCTGCAACTTTCATTGCAGAAAGTTCTATTGGACAGTGCTGACAGAGTCTGGCTGAGGAGAATGGGCAGAGATAACTCATCACCTGTTCAGCTACTAGTTATCCTGGAGTACTTGCTGAAGTATTCTCAGGCTCTGTGGGTGGCACCAACTTCTCTGCCATCAGATCACTACACACCAGAACCACTTGCTTAGTTCTGAAGCAGGAGGCTGGGCCCTGGTCCTCTGAGCAGTCTGATGTCCTGACCCAACCCAAGTCCTACACCCACTGGTGCCCCACAGTCTACCCAGTTAAATAGGAAAGATATTGCCTCCTAGGCAACATGTCCAGTGAGCCTCTTGGAGGGTTTAAAAGTCTTTTAGTGGAAACTCAGATCTCTGCAAGGAAAGGGGTTGATGGTCCTTTGTCAAATCATCTCTGGTGGTAAATACTTTACTAGGCTGAGAAAGGCAAAAAACCTTTCCAGGCTATGCACTAAGGAAGGTGAAGGTGACAGCATCTAATGGAGTGAGGTGTGCGTAGAGGACCACAGGAGGTACACAAGGACTTTTCTTTCCTTCACTAGCTCAGTCCCTTGGGTGGTTGTTAGGGAAGTTTGTAAAGAGGCTATGCGTTTTCCTGAGGCACTAATAACAGGGCTTGAGAATTCTGCCAGTGTATGCCCTATGCAGCATGTCTCTAGTCTTGTGTTCTCAAACCCCTCATCACCAGCCTGTTTATGTTGAGTCTTTGCTTTCCATACACTAGCAATTGTTTTGAGTGTATCAGGCTGACAATTCGTTGGAACATTTCCACTTTGTGCTCTAGTGTACACAGTTCCCACCACAATGATAATCGAGTAACTTTTTGGAATTAATGAAATGTGTTCTCAGCTCACAAAGGAAGGAGAGGGAGGATCTGGTCCTTTTAAAATTTTCCTTTGGTTTGGTTTGGTCAGACAAGCTCCTGAGCAGTGCGATTCTCCTGACAGTGGCTTTTCAAAAGGACAGTTGTTTAAAGACGAATAAAGGAAAGAAATCACTGGCTAGAAAGAATGAAATAAGACACAAACTCAGGAGGAGATCAAAGGCTCAACAGTCAGCGTTTTCCACCTCTTTCCCAGCTATACAGCTAAAATCAGAAAAGGATAAAAAGCAATCAAAGGCAAGTCAGTATGTTGTAAATTTTAACCAATTGCCAAACTAGAAGTAAAATCATGAGAGGTGATCCTCAACGTATCTGAATGTATCTTCTTAGATTTGATATTTGAGACGTAGTTTAAAAATTGTCCTTTATACTCTAAATGGAAAATTGTTGCATCACTTTGCCAAACCTCCTAGAAAGGCTATTTCAGTTTTATCATTTGGAACTCCTGGTGCCTCTCCTCATAAAGGCTGTGCTGTGCGCGGGGAGGGATGGAGCTGGGTCTGGATGCTTATTTGGATCGTGACTGCCTCAGGGAAATAAGCAATGGTCAGCCACTGCTGCTGGGGAGACACTGTGAGTTAGGAGGGAGGAAAAAACCCCACAAAGTTTATAAAATGGGGCCAAATCATTAGGAAGAGGGAACTTTTTATTATCATAATTCTAAAAGAAGTAATAAAAATAACCCATCCAAACTATTAAGTCTTCTAAATGATCAGCTGCTGCCCTAGGAGAGCGTATTACATCCTGTCAGAGAGAGCGGGTATGGCTTCTGCATGTAACATTTGTCCCTTTGTCACTTTTTCATTTTCTTTTCTCATTTTTGTCCAATGTGACTTCAGGATTTTCCTTGAAAACCCTTTCCTTTGGTGATTCTTCCTTTGGCCATCTCCCCTGTTAAACACAAAGACTGAATTTAGGTATGTTATTAACTGGTATGTTATTCTGTAATTAAACGAACAAGTCACAGGCCATCCCTGACAGAACCCATGTTTTCCCTTCTCATGGAAGGGGGTCCTAGGAGAAAAAGGTTTCCACGTGACTTATTCATCCTGCAGGTTGTTTAGCAGACCACTGAAATGGTCAGAACTTTCCAGGCTGATACAGGCGAGGCTGTCTTTAGACTTGGGGGAGAGTTTTTTGGCTTTGTTTTTGTTTTGTTCGTTTTCTAAAATTTATGTTTCTCTCACTTGCTTGCCAACCCTGGACCAGGATCTCCTGTTGGGAGGGGCTTGGGGATTTTGGAAAGGCTGGGAATTGCTTCCTGAAAGATATAATATAAACCCCCAAAAGTGGTCTTGGCACACACTTGGAGTTGGAAATAAGCAGTTTTTTTTCCCCCAAAGGCCATTAAAATGGTAAATAGGTTTCAACAGATGGCTTCAGCACAGCAGTGGAAAGCCCAGGCAAGGACTTTGGGGTTAAATCTCATTATTTTAGTCACCTGGGACTGGCATATTATTCCAGAAAAACAAACATTTATAAAGTTGACAGCTCTCTCCTCATCTCTAAAATAGAGACGGTGAAGGTCGTCTTCTCACTGGCAAGCTGATGGGGGGCTGCCTGTGACCTAGGGAATTGAATGTCACTTTTTTGACACTTGTCAAACAACAGCTCACCCAGTCTACAGGAATATGATAACCAAGAACCTATATTACTGATGGGCCAGGACTTTTATACTCAATATGTTGCTGGCTTTATTATTTTTTTTCAGAGTCATTTTAACATTTAATGCTTCTCAATTAAAGTGATTTCCTGGAGTGGATGCCAAGCTTCGTTTAGAATGCGCATTAACCACTTTCTGTATCTGTAGTTAAAGGCACTGAGGGATTTAAACAGCAATCCACAAGTCTGTTCAGTCAAGGTTTGGCGGAATAAAGCAGATTATAAACAATAATATATGTCTTTCTCTTCTTTTTTTGGAAGGGTTCCAAACTCACAAACGGAGCTAAAGTGCTATAAACATATCCAGGACTAAGCTTTGGGCTCTGCAAATGTACTCCATGAAAGCCACGGGCACTGGCGGTGCCACTTTTTATCCTGTGTGTGTACGTGTGCACGTACTTTAAAAGAGCTTTTTATTACACAAAGTGTCCATCAACTGAACTTACCTTCTAAACATTAAAATGGAAACCGGGATTGCTACACAAGTGAGAGGAAAAATAAATCCTGGCTGCAGTGTGGATGATGAATTTGCTGCTGCTGCCCAGGGCAGCCCATTGAAAGGCACCTCTCTATTCCTTAATGCCCTCATAGTCCTTTAAGTTCAGCCACTGCATCTAATAGTTTTAGGTTCAAATGGGCTTTTTCCACCTATAAGAGAAACCCACACTGAGTGCCTGGAGTTCTACCACGAGGCAGATGCAGGTTATAGGGGCAGGTCCTTGGATGTTTCCCTTCTGGTTTTAACCTCAGTGTTCTAGTTGAGAACTCATGTTCATTCCTTCTAAGACGTGTAGGAAGGAAACAAGGAAGATTCTGTCCTGAGTGTAAACTAGCATGTACCTTGTGAACATCCTGATCTGGTTTTTAGGGCTGGGGGCTCTCTATTGCTGGAAGAAGGAATACTGCCCTCAGAAATGACTCCAGTTCATGAATTTCCAAAAGAAGAGAGAGTGAAAATGTAAAACAATCACTTATTTTACAACTGTGAGAAGAAAAAGTGATGTAACAAAACACAGGAAAGAAAAATTTGAATAATTTATATATAAAAGTAAAAACAGTAATAAATAAAAAACTATGAACTCCTAATAACTATGATGATCCCTACAAGGATTAAGCCATTAAGTTCTGCTTTTCAAGTAGGAGCATGACAACAATATTTCAAAGGTAAGTGAATAAAGATGAGATTAAATAGCTTTTCCTGTTCAATCCTTTAGTGTAATGCCAATTAATGCATATTTGAAAAATTGATCATACTTGGTGTATAATAAACCTTAGATGATAAGTATAACAAGGAAGCTTTTTTTTTCTTCAGTCTGATAATCACTATACTTTGACCTAAACCCCTCTGATGAAGTAGCTGTGTATGGTTACTGAAATAATTAAAGATGCTCAAGGTAAAGCTCCAGTAATGACCATAATAATTTTTCAAATCACATGATTATAAAAGACTGCATTGAAGGCTTTTTATGCTATAAGGAGAAAGTCCAATATGTATATATAAAATCCATGAAGAGGCCTGATAAGGCACCTCTGAGTGTGGTTGCTTTTGCTTTCATTTTCACTCATCCTGATAATGTGGTACAGGGAAAACTTTCGGACTTGGTATTACAGGTTTGGAAAATCACCCTGATTCTGGAAAAATAAGATCATCTATATTGAAGTGTTTTATATTTATATAATAAAGCTTATATAAAGATGGGCATTTCTACTGTTTCTATTTGTATAACCTTGGACAATTTCCCTAACAATTCTGAGTTTCAATTTCCTCATTTGTAAAATAGAGAAAATACCAATTATTTCTACTTTTAAAATTATTCTGAGGTTCAGTTAAGATGCTTGTGTATAAAGTCCTATACAAGGTAAGGTGTGATTACTGTTAACATCATTGAAGTTAAGATGTACTGACTATAAGATACATTAGTTTATGCATTACTAAGAAAAAAAATGCTGCCAATTCAACTATAACATTGTTTGTAAAAGACATCCAATTTTGGATACTTTAAAATGTGAAAAAACGTGCCTCTTAAAATTCATCAAATATAGTATTACAACTACTACTGAAACATCTGACCCCAAACGCCTTAGGGGTTGGGATTTAAAATTCACTCAATAAATATTTAAACTTGATATTTTCATTACTGAATTGTTGGTTGGTTACATACCTTTTTGTGATAAACATTTACTTATGAAGGGCATCTTTTAGGGACCTGAAGTTTGATGAAAGCCTTCATGTTTCAACTGTTAAATGCTAAACAAGCATTTGAAAGTCTTCATGTTCAGCTGAAGCATATATTAGCCTGGGCACTAACCCTTCTGCAACCCAAGCTCAGCTCTGTTCCCATCACACACCTTGTTCATTAATCCTCAGAGATGCCATATTGTACACGGAATAATAACCCATAGCCGAGTAGTTAAACCTGGCAGGAAGCTAAGAAATACCTATTTAATGGAAAGGTTCACTGGATTATGGCAACCCTTTAGCTGGAAAATGCTGAAACATTAAAAAAAAGCTATAATAGGAACGATTCTAGATATTATACTTTGGCTGTTACCCTTCTACCTAACAAGCATTAGAGATAACAGTATGTGTTCAGTTGGCTGACTTCTTATCTCTTTATTAGAGAAACAGTTACAGTAGGTTTACAAGATTTACTTTTTGATTATTAACTTATTAATTTCTATGAGACTTTTCAAGATATCTCATGCAATATCTTGAGATAACATAAGTACTTCTAAATTTCCATGATAATGGGAAAAGGGAATGACAGTAGCCTAGAACAGTGTCTGTCATTTAGAAGGCTCTCAAGGAATATTTGTGGATTGAATGGAGGAGGAGCTTCAAAACTTCACATGAGAAAGGGCTGAGATTCAGCAGACTTGGTCCTAACTGTGGCTCTACTACTACTCTATGACTTTGGGCAATTTAAGTAACCTGTTAATGTCTGATTCATCCTCTTCTAAGTGGCCTTAAGAGCCCTTGCACTACCTACTCTACAGGGTTACTGTGGAGGGATGACAGATTAGATAATGCCTGTGAAAGCATTCTGAAAAGTCAAGAGCTAAATGCATATAAAAAGCCATCAGTAGTCACACAGAACTGAACATGTGGGCTCATTTCTGCCCTGCAGCAGAACCAGAGGTCAAATAGGTCAGGGTCCAACTTTTTGGCCAGGGCCTCTTTAAAAATTTCCAATCGTGGTGATCAGTGATAAAACTGTATGTATATTGTTGGAATCTTGACCAATGGTTTTAAAAAAAGATGCACTTCTCTCATTCTTTCAAATAGGCACAGCAAGACCCCGTACATCATCTGGTAGAAGCACTTAAAACTATGAAAGTTGGTTCAGTCAACATATTACTGTATTTCATTCAAGAATGAAATACTGTAACAAGAAGCCAGAAAAAAGGGGTTCTAAATGAGATTCACAGACCACCGTGGAGTTCAGCGATGGGATTCAGGAGACCTGTGAACTCCTCAAAATTCCATGCACAACACTGTGTTCTAGGGGGAGAGTGATCTGGAACTCCTCAAGAGTTAACACTGATTTAGCTGACTCAAGCGAGAGTTCTGAAGGTAACAGTGATTCAGATGCTTTTCTTTGCCTCCTCCGTAATGTTTGTTTACATGATTCTCTTTTTATTCCTTGTTTTTCACTAGTGTGTATCAAGACTACTGTGAAGGCAATCAGGGCCTCTTAGATCAGTTGATAGAGGGCAAAGTAAATGACAGCGTTGAATAAATATTAAATACAGAAAGAGCCATTAGCATTGTTCTAATCACAATATCTCCAGGAAAGGAAAAGAAACAAATTTCCTTTTTCACTTTATTAAAGGCATAGGAAAATGGGGTTAGGTATGTTTTTATGTGTAGACACACATCTATAGAGGTGGCTGGAGGACAAGACAATAGAATAAATGTGGAACCGAGAAGGAGGTTAAAGTAGAAAGGTAAAATATAAATAGTCTAGAAAATGCAAGTTGTAAAGTAGCAAAAAGCAACTATTCACAACACTGACAAATGTCTTTAGTTACCCACTACCTAAAGATGCCTCCAAGCCAACTGGTTTCCAGTTTGGAAACACAATGGAGACTCAATTTAAAAAATTCTCATGTACGCTAAAAATAACAAATCAGAGCGTTTGAACCAAGGATGAGGTAAACGAAATCCCAATCCCAGTAAACATTAAAAAAAAAAAGGCTGAACAATTATTTTGAAGTTCTAGTTGAATCATGACTAGAAATGAACCTTCAGGGAATTCCCTGGTGGTCCAGTGGTTAGGGAATTCCTTTCACTGCCGAAGGCGTGGGTTCAATCCCTGGTCGGGGAGCTAAGATCCCACAGGCTGCATGGTGCGGTCAAAAAAAAGAAGAGATGAACCTTCAGAAAAAGGTTTTCTAGGATATTTTCAAATACTAATTGGCTTGAACATCACTAATCTGTACAGGAAAGAAAAATTCTGCAAAACAAAACCAAACTTACACTAAAAGTATGTCCTAGTTTTATCATGCTGAACTATATGAAAAAGTGGTTCACCACATATGTGAGGAAGTTAGCCAGCTTTCTGGTCCAGTATATTTGTGTTCTTTGCTTGGTGATAACCGCTGCAGCTTTGGCAATGGAACTCATGATCTGGCTGAAGTGTGATGCACTACATAATTGTTCAATAATTTAAGGGGAATGAAAACAAACCAAGATCCAGTTTTCTCTGACATTTATGAATGAAATCTTCCCCTTAATAAGGCACAGGGAGATGATCCATAGATTGTTATATACGACAGTAAGGTTTTTGAAAATTCAGATACGGGCAACAAAAGTATAGAGATTTTGGAACCTTATTTTAAAATGCACTTGAAAATGTTAAGTTGATGACTTTTTTTAGTGATAGCTTTCAATGCAAATATGAAACCTTTAAAATAAAATTAATAAAAACCAAATTACATTCTTTATTTAAAAACAACCTGTTTTAGATGTGTCAAAACAGCTTATTAAAAACTTGTCTAATACATACCCAGGTCAAATTACAAAAGAGAAATGAAAAAAGGAGTTCCTTGATAGCTTCTTGCTCAGATACCTACCCTGTATATTGGAAATGAATAAACACTTTTTGATTTGCTAATGTCCGAAAAATGCACAAAGTAATATCAGTTAAAAGCTGCATGCAACATCTTGGTCACTTTTACTGTAACTAATGAATAATGTTACTTAAAACACATTCAATTAATGTGGAACATGAGAGAATTTAGCTGAATAGTAGGTTGCAACATAGCTGGGACTGTGGGAAGAGAACAGATAACGAAGAGAAAGCTCTGATAGAATTACAGTGACATTTCAGTATGTACTAACGTGCTTATCACTTCCACAGATAATTAAGAAATCATTAAAAAATGAATAATCTTGGTGAGTGGTTTTGGTTTACATCTCAGAAAATAAGAGGTTAGAAAAATCACAAAATAAGCAGCATTATTAATATGCCTCATTTCTGCTCTGGAGGGGCTTGTTCCAGAAGGACAGGTTAGCTTGAGCTAATGAAACTCTTGTCCATTGTTGAGGGCTCCACTAAACAAGTTTATTACTTGTTATCTTAGGAGTGACACGTTAGAAAAATTATCTTTTAAATGGTCATCTTGGCATCTCAACTTGTTTCTTCATTTCTCTTCCTATGACAACTATCTACTTTCCTCACATAATAAGAAATGTCAAGGAATTTCCCAGATGGAGTTCTTGAGGTTTAAAGGGGAAAATGTAGGGAGCCAGTTTCAACAGTGGCATACTTGTCTATCCTTTAAATAAAACCTGTGGCGTATTTGTCTATGTTTTTAATAAAAAATAGAAGTGCTCCAGAAATAACTTCAATCACACCTAAGTATTGGGGCATTACGGCTGTTTCATATTAGACCCAAATAGGCCTAACAGTTCAGGCCTGAGCTAGTTACAGAGACTGCTGCCATATGCGACAGGAACATTATAGCCAATTAAAATGGCCCTAGGGAGGTCCCTCCGTTTTGTAAAGGTGAGTTTAAGGAATCCTGACCTAACCAGTGAATTCTCTAGAATCTGTGTTTCCATCCTAAAATATCCGAGATTCTGAGGTTTTTCCGTAAATCTGGTTGTTCCTCTGACTTCTATATCCCTTATGTGACAAAACTCTGCCCTTTCTCTCTTTTGCTTTCTTAACAGCCCTCTTCTTTCCTATCTTCCCAATTCTGTCTGACAAAAGAATAGATGTTTTAGCTACTTATTCAGACCAGCTGTACCAAATGCCATGAGACCGTTTGAGCTCCACCATCTTGGGATTTCATGGAACTTTCCCTAATTGTCATGTAGTACTGCCAGTTCTTCTTCCCTTCTGTATGTTTTTTAAAAGAGCAGTCATGTTTAATATTGTGAAATACGATGCGTCTCCTCCTCTCCCAGCCTCTAGAACAGTGACAAATTTCAGAGCACGTTCAGCGGAACCGGATTGTATTATGCACAGTACACATGTTCACCACCAAACGGTACTCGCTGGAATATATGCAAGTAGAAGGAATTGCTGAGACTTCAAAATCCCAGTTTCTCACAACTGATTTTATTAGCCAGTGTGTATACCAAAGATGGGTGGCAAAGGAAGTGTTATTTTTGAAGTTTTCTTTCACCACTGAAGCCCTGTGCCGTTACAGACTGTGGGTTTCCAGTCTTTTGATTAAGCCTTGCCAGTCGTGTACTGCTGTAACATCAAAGTGACCGCTCTGCACCCTGTTGCCTCCTCTGGCAGGCAGCCGTCCTGGTCTCGGAGTGTGGGGTCGGCGCCGGACTGGAGCAGCAGCTCAACAATGTCCAAAAACTCACAGGCAGCAGCTGACAGGAAAATCGACAAATACGAAGACCAAGTTACCATGAGACAGAGAGTATTAGACTTCAGCAGGAAAGGCAAGTGCTGAGCAATAAGGAATCCTGAACAGTGGGAGACGGGACAGTGGCTGGGGGTGATGAGGCCTTGTAACGGAACTGCGCCGTGACGGTGGGTTTGCCAGTGTTAGGAAAATCAAATTTGCCTCTGTCGTTGCCCAGAAGCTAACAAACAAATACATTTTTTTAAATTGTGAGGCTTCTGGACGCTATTCTTCAGGATGGGATGAAGGGAAGGAACAAAAATAGTTTAAGTATTTCATTTACATTGATGAAAATGATAGGTTTGTAGGCTAAGTCAAAAGGCTCAAAATACTGTAAATGTCAAAGAAAAGATTTTGTTTTGTCTTTGAAGAGGGAATAAGTGGGTAACTAACTGAAATTTAAAATTCGTAAATGAAGAAAGAAAAAAAGGTGGTCTAGTCATCAGACCATCCCTCTAAAGCAACCTTAAAAAAAATGGCACCAATCACACAAGACACAGGAAGAGGAAAAGGACCTACAGATACCAAGACTTATTATGAAGATGGTATGGTACTGCCCCCAGGATGCACAAACAGACCAAAGGGTGAGAAGAGAGAGCCATCCATTCTTTTGCACACGTACAGAAACTCGATTGTGACAATGCTGGCACTGAAGATCAGCGAGGAAACCAAGCTCCATTAATTAGATGGCACCGAGACAACTGGGCTAAAGTCAAAAATAGGCATTTCACACAAGATAAAACATAAATAGCAACAAACATATGAAAAGATGAGTAACCACATTAGTAATCACAGAAATAAAAATTAAATCCAGGAGATACCATTTCACACCTACTAGATAATTGAAAACTGAAAACTGAGACAATACCAAGCGTGAAGGAGGCCAGGAGCAAGGGAAACTCCCCTCTGGACTGTGGAGAGTGTACACTGTGCATCATTTTGGACAACACTTTGGACAACAAGTTGGCATTACACATTAAACCTAAACAAATGCCTACCCTTGGACCCAGCAATTCTACTCCTAGTTATACTCTCTAGAAACCTTTGCATGTGTTCTCCAGGAGATATCTGCAAGAATGTACATATAGTAGCCCTGTTTGTTGATAGACCCCAAATGTAGACAACTCAAATGCCCATTAAGAATAACATGTAAAAATAAAATATTGTTTACATATACAATGAAATCTGAAAAAAAAAAAAAACCCCACTCACCCCATACACACTACTAACTCCATTTTTATTGTACTGTGTGACTTTCTGAAGACATGTTTTGGGCTCAGGATTTTTAGCAATTTTTCTGGATACTCTTATTACATATATTTATATTACATGATCACTATGACCAAAGAGCTGCCTACCTAAGGTGGTTTCCCGTACCATGCTGGAGAAATACATTTGAAAGAGACATACAGATTATTGAAAATTCCTAATGGTGTCCTTACCAGTAGACACATTAATGTGGCTGGGAAATAAAAAGCTTAAGAGGCAAAGACTGTTAATGCCCATTATTAAATTTTCACTTGTAATTTTTCCTACAATTTACATTCATCCACTTTGGTTTTCATTGTTGATCACTGAGCATGCTTTATTAATTATTATTTTACATTATCTCTACTGGGTTTTCTTCTCCCTTATAAACAGGCTTTAAGACTTCACTAGCTCTTTTTTTAAAAAAAATTTATTCTTGGCTGCATTGGATCTTCGTTTGCTGCACGTGGGCTTTCTCTAGTTGTGGCAAGCAGGGGCTACTCTTCGTTGTGGTGTGCGGGCTTCTCATTGAAGTGGCTTCTCTTGTTGCGTAGCATGGGCTCTAGGCATGCAGACTTCAGTTGTTGTGGCGTGTGGGCTCAGTAGTTGTGGCTCACGGGCTTAGTTGCTCTGCAGCATGTGGGATCTTCCCGGACCAGGGCTCAAACCCATGTCCCCTGCAGTGGCAGGTGGATTCTTAACCACTGCGCCACCAGGGAAGCCCCATCAGCTCTTTAAAAGCACCATTATCAAGCCTACTTATGACTCTCCTTTGCCACACTGGCCTTTTCTCTCCACCAGGCTTTCACTAGACTCTACTGCAGTGAGCCTGCATCAGAATCACCTGGAGGGCTTGTTGGACCACAGACTGCAGGGTGCCACCCCCGCAGTTTCTGATTGGTAGGTTTGGAGCAGGACTGAGAATTTACATTTCCTAACAGGTTCCCAGGTGATGCTGATACTGATGATCTGGGACCTCACTCTGAGACTCAGGGCTCTACCAGCATGCCTCCTGCCTCATACTATTTGTCAATTTTCACAGCTACAGCCACTTAACTCACATGTGTTGATAATGCCCCACACAGATAAGAAGGAACACAGGCCTCTCATTGGTTCAGTACGACGTAACTTTACGTCGGATGTGACGTGGGTAGCAGAGCTGAGCCTTTGCTGAGTTTTCCGGCTCCCGTACTTCATCCTCTCCTGGATTCTTTGCCGAACACGCTATTTCCTCCGGCACTAGGACGCTTTGATTTCCCTTGCTCCGTTCCTTCTGGAAGCTTAAGATGAGCAGGTAAGTTCACTTCCTACATCTGGGAATCTACCTGGTTGCCTTCTGGACATTTGTGACGGTGTTGGTTTGCCTGCGCTGATTTCTTTCCATTGCTTGTTGTTAAGACTTTTTTTTTTTTTTTTTGCGGTACGCGGGCCTCTCACTGTCGCGGCCTCTCCCGTTGTGGAGCAAAGGCTCCGTTTGCGCAGGCTCAGCGGCCATGGCTCACGGGCCCAGCCGCTCCGCGGCATGTGGGATCTTCCCGGACCGGGGCACGAAACCGTGTCCCCTGCATCGGCAGGCGGACTCTTAACCACTGCGCCACCAGGGAAAGCCCTGTTGTTAAGACTTTGAAGTTTGCCTTTTCTGTGCCAGTGAGTCTAGTGTCCTGGGTCTGGTGTTCTGGGCCTGACTTCAAATACCCCAGGCTACCTTCTTCTCTGCTTTTCAAACAGTTTAACAATGTTGTTATTTCTATGACTGCTGCCCATTCTTTCCCTATCCTGATTTCTATATGTATTTCCAGACCCCTCAACCCTGGGCTCCATATTCCTAATGCTCTGAGACTCAGGGCTGGCTTGGTCTTTTTCCTCTATGCATGATTACTTTTCTGGTAAGATCATGAACCTTGGCTGGAAGGTTTTAATGCCACCTACATGCATGACTTAGAGCCTAGTAAGTCAACTCTATTTTTTCCTTTTTTTTTTTTTTTTTTTGTCGGTACGTGGGCCTCTCACTGCCGTGGCCTCTCCCGTTGCGGAGCACAGGCTCCGGACGCGCAGGCTCAGCGGCCATGGCTCACGGGCCCAGCCGCTCCGCGGCATGTGGGATCCTCCCGGACCAGGGCACGAACCCGTGTCCCCTGCATCGGCAGGCGGACTCCCAACCACTGCGCCACCAGGGAAGCCCTATTTTTTTCCTTTTAAAACCTGTGTCAAGGAGGTCTATGGGCTTGCCATGCAAAGTGTAGTCTGAGGATCAGTGGCTTTCAGCATATTGGGGAGCTTGTTAGAAATGCAGAGCTTCAGGCCTCACCTCAGATGTACTGAGTTAGAATCCATGGTGTAACAAAAGCCACAGGTGATTTTCATGCACATGGTAAAGAACTGATTGGTATAATGCCTATAGAATGAACTGCTCCCACCTGAGACTAATTATTATGACTCTCAACCTTACCAATCACTACTTTTTCCAACTTCCTTATTGCTACTGATGTAATTTTACAAACCTGTGTTGAGTGAGTTTCCTGATGACATTGTGAACTATGACCTACAACCCATGATTCTGTAGGAACCCAGAGTCTCTGTGTATATCTCACATTTGTTGTTTCTTAGTATATCTTTTGCACAAGGCCTTTTCAACTATGTCAACATACCAAAGGAATATTGGCTTTTGGCCATGATCTGATGTGGGCTTGGATGACAGGCAGCCTGAGGGTCCAGGGTGGATAAGTCCCACTCAAGTTCAATAATACATTTTAGGTGCTTAATGTAATGCTGGTCCACAGTAGGTGACCATCCAAATATCTCTCATCAGTATTTACTATGGAGAAGGTGTTGAAAGTAGATCAGGCTGAGTGAACTAACCCCACCCCAGGGCCTTGGATGGTGGGTGAGGCCAGCAGTACTGGTCTGGACAGTCACCACTGAATGGCTTTGTTGCCAGAAACCCATCCCTGAAGGAGCAGGACTCCAGCCAGTGACCTAGTCCACAAGTCAGGTCCAACCATTGCAGGGGAGTGGGGCTAGTAAGATATATATGGAGTGTCAGAACCTCAGTCAAGAATGCCTTCATTCACAATAGGGATACAGCTCCAAAAGGAGGAAACTGCCCCATTAACCTGGAGACCCAGGTGGACAGGCCCTTATTCCTAAGTAGTGCCATAGAAAGAACATGGATTCTAGAATCCAAGCTGGGTTTGTGTGACCTTGAGTAACTATCCTCAGATGGTCTTCCTAGGCAAATGAAAATGCATGTCCAGGGTCTAATAGAGGACTCAAATAATAGATGCTTATTAAATGGTAGTTACTATTATGTTTATTACAGAGGGAATCATATTCTTATGTGAGCCTATGGACCTCAGGGCTGCTCCAGGTTCTTTGAATTCTGATCTGCCTGGTTGGAGGGTTGGATAGCTAGTATAGTACCTCATTCAGGATTTGGGCAGAAGGAAACACGCATGCTCAAAGCGCAAGTGCTTAGCTAGGTACATTGGAGGACTTTTTCCTTTCTTCTTCTGTTCTCTTGTGATTTGATGACTAACTTTAGAGTTGTGTTTGGATTCTTTTTTCTTTTTTTGTGTGTGTATCTATGGTAGATTTTCGGTTTGCGGTTACCATGAGGTTTTTTTTTTTTAATTTTAATTTTAATTTTCTGTACGCGGGCCTCTCACTGTTGTGGCCTCTCCCTTTGCGGAGCACAGGCTCTGGACGTGCAGGCTCAGCGGCCATGGCTTACAGGCCCAGCCGCTCCGTGGCATGTGGGATCTTCCCAGACCGGGGCACGAACCCATGTCCCCTGCATCAGCAGGTGGACTCTCAACCACTGCGCCACCAGGGAAGCCCATACCATGAGGTTTTGATATAGCAGTCTATATATAAACAAGATTGTTTTAAGTTGCTGGTCTTTTAATTTCAAATGCATTTCCAATATCCTATATTTGTACTATCCTCTTCTCACAGTTGCTGGTTTTGATATCATATTTGTGTGTGGATGATTTCCTACCTTTACAGTATGTTCTGCCTTTACTGGTGAGTTTTCCCATTTATAATTTTCTTTTTTCTAGTTGTGACCTTTTCTTTTTCATCTAGAGAAGTTTCTTTAGCATTTGTTGCAAAGCTGGCCTGGTGGTGCTAAATTCTCTCAGCTTTTGCTAGTCTGTAAAGCTTTTGATTTCTCAAATCTAAATGAGAGCCTTGCTGGGTAGAGTATTCTTCGTTGTAGATTTTTCCCTTTTAGCACTTTAAATATATCATGCCACTCCCTTCTGGCCTGCAGAGTTTCTGCTGAAAAATCTGCTGCTAGCCTTATGGGAGTCTCCTTGTTATGTTATTTGTTGCTTTTCCCTTGTTGCTCTTAATATTTTGTCTTTAATTTTTGTCAATTTGATTACTATGTGTCTTGGTGTGTTAATCCTTGGCTTAATCCTGTATGGGACTCTCTGCACTTCCTGGACTTGGGTGACAGTTTCCTTTCCCATGTTAGGGAAGTTTCCAGCTATTATCTCTTCAAATATCTTCTCAGGCCCTTTCTCTCTTTCTCCTTCTGAGACCCCTATAATGTGACTGGTAGTACATGTAATGTCCCAGAGGTCTCTTAAACTGTCCTCATTTCTTTTCATTTTTAATTTATTTTCCATGGCAATGATTTCCACCACTCTGTCTTCAGCTCACTGATTCGTTCTTCTGCCTCATTTATTCTGCTATTGATTCCTTCTAATGTATTTTTCATCTCATTACTGTATTCGTCAACTCTGGTTCTTTGTATTTTCCCTTTGCTAAGAACTTCTTGTAACTTCTTGGTCTATGCATCCACTCTTTTCCTGAGTTCTTGGATCATCTTTATGATCATTACTTGGAACTCTTTCTTGGGTAGATTGCCTATCTCCACTTCACTTAGTTGTCCTTCTGGGGTTTTATCTTGTTACTTCGTCTGCAGCATATTCCTTTGCTGTCTCATTTTGTTTTAAATTTCTATTTGTATTTTTGTTTCTGTGGTAAGTTAGTTACATTTCTTGACCTTGGAGAAGTGGTCCTCATCCCAGCAGTGCATTCCCCTCTCATCACTCAGGGGCAGGGACCAGCTGTTCCCAGGGTAGGTTCTTACCTGAGTGTATGGACCCAGTTCTGCAGCCTGTAGGATCATAGTTTTCCAGTGTTTGTCCCCTGGTGGGTGAGGATGGTCTGGAGGTTTGTGCAGGCTTTCTGGCAGGAGGAACTGGTGTCTGCCCACTGATGGTTGGAGCTGGGTCTTGGCCCTCTGGTGGGCAGGGCCATGTCAAGGGACCTATCTAGAGGTGCCTGTGTGCTCAGGAAGTCTTTAGGCAACCTATTTGCTGATGGCTGGGGCTGTGTTCCTGCCCTGTTGGTTGTCTGGCCTGAGACGTCCCAGAACAGGAGCCTACAGGCGGTTGGGTGGGGCCAGGCCTCGGTGCTTATGACCCAGGCAAGATGTCTGCCCTCAATGAGAGTTCATGTAGATGACGCTCTCCAATATTTCTGCCACCACCACTAGTGTCCATGTTCCCAGGGTGAGATACAGCTGCCCCCCTACCCCCACCTCCTCAGGAGACCCACCAAGACCAGAAGATAGGTCTAGCCTGGGCTCCTACAAAGTCGCTGCTTTTGCCCTGGGTCCTGGTGTATGTGAGACCCTGTGTGCACCCTCCAAGAGTGGAGTCTCTGTTTCCCCCAGTCCTGTGCAGTTCTTACAATCAAGCCCCTCTGGCCTTCAAAGACAGGTACTCTGGGGGTCCTCCTCCTGATGCCAGACCCCAAGGCTGGAAGCCTGATGTGGGGCTCAGAACTCTCACTCCTGTGGGAGAACTTCTGTGATATAATTATTCTCCAGTTTGTGGGTCACCCACCTGGGTGGTATGGGAATTGTTCATATCACGAGTTTGCCCCTCCTACTGTTTTGTTGTGGTTTCTTCTTTGTGCCTTTGGATGTAGAATATCTTTTTCGGTAGGTTCCAGTCTTTTTAATCAATGGCTGTTCAGCAGTTAGTTGTGATTTTGGTGTGTGTGTGAGAAGAGGTGAGCTCAAGGTCCTTCTACTCCGCCATCTTGTCTGTCCCAGATTCTTCATCCATTTTGAATTGTGCCAGTTAACATACAGAGCAAGATCCCTGGTTTTTCTCCCTTTTCAAAAAAATTGAAGTAATATTCTTCTTAAAAATTTGAATTCTGGCAAATGTGTCTACTTGTGTAGCTACCATTACAATAGACATAAGGCATGTCCATAACCACCAAAAGTTCCTTCTGGCCTCTCTGCAGCCAATCCTCTTACCCCCACCCATTGCCCCTGGCAACCACTGATCTGATTTCTGTCCTTAGGTTTTTCCTTTTCCAGAAATGGAAATCACACAGCCTATAGTCTTCTGTGTCTGGCTTCTTGCATTGAGCATGATGCTTTTCAGATCCATTCATGTTGCTGCAGGTATGAGTAGTTCTTTCCCTTTTATTGCTGAGTAGTATCCCATTGTATAAAGGTATGCAGGCATCTGGCTTGTGTCCAGTTTTTGGCCATTATGAATAAGATCCTATGAACACCTGGATACATGTCTTTGTATGGATCTTTTAGTGGGATTGCTGAGTCACATGGCACGTGGACATTAAACTTGAATAAGAAACTACCAAACTTCCAAAGTTTGTATTCCCACCAGTATGTATGAATTCTAGTTGCTCTGTATCCTTGTCAGCACTTGTTATTATCATTAAAATTCTTTTTAGCCATTCTAGTCAGGTCTCTAGTACCTATAGTATAGGTACTGTATAGTATAGTCACGTCTTCTTATTGCGGTTTTTAATTTACATTTCCTGTCTAATGATGAACATCTTTTTATGTACTTATTTGCCAATCATCTACCTTTGGTGAGTTATCCAAATCTTTTGTCCACTTATTAATTGGGGTGTCTTTTTAATAAAGTTAGAATTATTCTTTATATATTTTGGTTATGTTTTTTTCCAAATATGTTTTATCAATATTTTCTCCCACTCTGTGTTTTGTCTTTTATTAACAGTATCTTTTGAAGGGTAAAATTTTTACATTTTGAATGAAGTCCAATTTATTTTTTTTCTTTTTATGTTTTGTGCTTTTTGTGTCCTATATAAGAAGTCTTTGTCTATCTCAAGATCACAAAGATTTTCTTGCACATCTTCTTCTAGTTCTTTATATTTTAGCTCTTATGTATAGGTCTCTGATCCATTTCAAGGTAATTTTTGCGGAGGGTATGAGAAAAGCGTTGAGGCTTTTCTTCCCCCCAGTATGTATGTGTTAGACCTAAACGGTCTCCGAGGGATTCCACTCGCCCAAGAACCGCCAAGAGTCGAGAGCCACTGCAACATGCAAGAGGTTTATTAGAAGCCGATGCATCAGGGTTCCCTGGTCCTCACGCAGGAGGCCGATAAGGAACCCCCAGAAGCGCAATCACACACATTTTATAGGTTTATTTTACTCATAGGGCGGGTACATCTGGAGTTTTGTAATGATTGGGTAAACGGGGTGACCTTTAAATTGATTGGCTTAGGCATTCTTGCCTGTTTTTGCGGCTCGGGCCTGTCCTGTTTCCTTTTTTCTCGTAAGGGTGCGTCCTGTCCCTTTCTCGGAACTGTTTATGCCCAAAGGGACACTCCAGTATCTTATCTACACCTGCCAGCTGGACAGCCCAAAAAATTCTAGGTATCGATAGGGATGGTGGGGATGTGAGTACAGTTGAGGCCTTACATATGTGTATGTCCAACTGTTACAGCACCATTTGTTAAATAGAGTATCCTTTCCTCCATTGACTTACCTTGGCACTTCTGTCAAAAATCAATTACCCATGTGTGGTTTGGTCTATTTCTAGATTAGTTATCTTGTTTCATTGATCTATACACCTCACCCTACACCAATATCACACTATTTTGATTTCTGTATCTTTATAGTAAGTTTGTAGTAAGTAATAATACATTGGTCAAAGAAAAAAATATCAAAGAAATTAAATTATTTTGAACTAAATGAAAATGAAAACAAAACTTATCAAAATTTGTGGGATGCATCAAAAGCAGTGCTTAGAAGGAAATTTATAGCATTGAATGCATGTATTAGAAAAGAAGAAAGATATAAAATCAATAATCTAAGTTCCCACCTTAGGAAACTGGAAAAAGAAGAGCAAATTAAATCCAAAGTAAGCAGGAAAAAAAAAAGAAAAAAGAATTACAACATAAATCAATGAAATTGAAAACAGGAAATCAATAGAGAAAATCAATAAAATCAAAAGGTGGTTCTTTGAAAAGATCAATAAAATCAGTAAGCCTCCAGCCAAGTTAAATAAGAAAATAGAGGACACAAATTACTAATATCAGACATGAAAGAGGGGACATTACTACAGGTCCAATAGACATTAAAAGGATAAAAAGGAATACTACAAACAATTCTATGCCTACAAATATGATAATCTATATGAGATGGACCAATTCCTTGAAAGACACAATATGCCAAAATTCACACAAGAAAAAATATACATTCTGAATAGGCCTGTAACTAGTAAAGAAATCGAATAAATGAT
Organism: Kogia breviceps; assembly: GCF_026419965.1. Classification (NCBI taxonomy): domain Eukaryota; kingdom Metazoa; phylum Chordata; class Mammalia; order Artiodactyla; family Physeteridae; genus Kogia; species Kogia breviceps. The sequence goes on along the minus strand of NC_081310.1, from coordinate 42,797,804 downwards.
TAATAACCTTCCAAACTAGAAAGTAACAGGCCTGTATGGGTTCACTGGTGAATTCTACTAAACATTTAAAGAAATTATACCAGATCTCTACAATCTCTTTCAGAAGGCAGAAGTAGAGAGAATATTTCCTAAATCATTCTATGAGGCCACCATTACTCTAATAACAAAAACCAGACAAAAACATTATAAGAAACGGGAAAAAAACTACAGACTGATATCTCTTGTGGACATAAATGCAAAACCCTCAACAAAATATTAACAAATTGAACTCAACAATGAATAAAAAGAATTATACACAGCCAAGTGGGATTTATCCCAGGTAGGCAAGGCTGGTTCAACACTTGAAAATCAATTAATGTAATTCATCGTTATCAATAGGCAAAAAAATAAAATCACATGATCATATCAGTAGACACAGAAAAATAACTTGACAGCTATTTCTCTTCCTTCTACTTGTATAAATTTTAGATTTCTATCTTTGAGCTCTCTAATTCTCTCTTCTATATGGTCTGCTCTGTTTCCAATGTTTTGTGTTTTTTAAAAAATATTTATTTACTTTTGGCTGCATTGGGTCTTAGCTGTGGCACATGGGCTCTTCATTGTGGTTCACAGGCTTCTCTCTAGTTGTGGCATGTGGGCTCTCTAGTTGTGGCGCAGGCTCCAGAGTGCATGGGATCTGTAGCTGCGGCATGCAGGCTCTTTAGTTGTGTCGTGTGGGCTTAGTTGACCCACGGCATGTGGGATCTTAGTTCCCCGACCAGGGATTGAACCTGCATCCTCTGCATTGGAAGGTGGACTCTCAACCACTGGACCACCAGGGAAGTCCCCTTTCAATGCTTTCTAATGCATTCTTTATCTCATTTATTGAGTTCTTCAGCTCCAAAACTTGTTTGGTTCTTTTTTAGAGTTTAAATCTCTTTGGCAAAGTATTACTTCTGTTCATTCACTTTATTCCTGAGCTCACTGAACTGCCTTTCTGAATTTTCTTGTTGTTTGCTGAGTTTCTTCATGTTCACTATTTTGAATTCTCTATCAGTTAGATCACAATATTCCATGACTTTAAGTTTCGTTTCTGGAGAATTGTCATTTTCTTTCTGTGGTAGTGCTACTCTAGTTCTTCATGGTGCTTGATGAGTTGTTCCTCTGCCAGTACATCTGAAGTAGCAACAGGTTAGAAATCAGAGGCTTTCTGTTTTCCAGTAGGTGGCACTATAGCATAAGTTTTTGGTTTCTCTTACCTGAGCTGCCTCTTGTTACATCTGAGAGTTAGCACTTTCTACCCTGTACTGCCCATAACATGTGGCCCCCTGCCCACATTATCAGTTCTTGCATCTCTGGGGTCACTGATGCCTTGCTTCTGCCAGTGTTGCTGGCGTCACCACCTGGTGTACCAGGATGGTGGGCTCCCCCTTGTGTCTGGGATCCCCTGAGTCACAGGCTCTGCCACTTCAGGGGGAGAGTAAGGGAAGGGGGGAAGCAGGAGTTGTGAGGGCACCTCTTCCATGTCTGGTATTATAAGGTTAGTGGGCTCTGCAGCTGCAGATTCGGGGGGAGGGGGCAGGTGGCTGGAGTGTTGGGCACATCAGTGGCTGGAGGGATGGGGTCCCAGGCCCCACTACTGCTGTTGCCCAGTTGCCTGTGGCCGCAGGTGTTGTGTAGCTGGAGTCGTGTGCAATGCCTTCCCAGCTGCTACTGGGTTATCTGGGGCTGTGGGCTCAGCTGCTGTGGTGGGAAGGCCAGGACTACAGGTACTACCTCTGCTGTTTCCTTGGTTCTGCCTCCTATATGTGTTCCAGTCCACTGACCTTTAGATGTACAGATGTGTGGAATTCTCTAGCATCCTGGTGTGTTGGGCAGAGGCACCTTTGTTGAGTTATGAATGTTTTACTGGTTGCAGATTGAAAGGGAGAGACAAAGGTAGCTTTTCACTCCACTATGTTGCTGACGTCACTCCTCGGGAACTTCCTCAATGTGATAAAGAACATCTACAAAAAGCCTATAGCTAAAATCATACTTACTGGTGAGAAACTCAAAGCTTTCACACTAAGATAGGGTATAAGGCAAGGATATCCCTTCTCACCACTCCTTTTGAACACTGTACTGGAAGTTCTAGGTAATGCAATAAGACATGAAAAGGAAATAAAAGATATACAGATTTGGGAGAAAGAAATAAAACTGTCTCTGTTTGCAAATGACACACATGATAGTCCATGTGGAAAATCCAAAAGAACTGACAAAAAAACTCCTGGAACAAATAAGCAATTATAGCAATGTTGCAAAATATAATGTTAATATTAAAAAGTCAATTGCTTTCCAGCAATGGACAAATGGAATTTGAAATTAAAAACATAATACCATTTACATTAGCACCCCCAAAATGAAATGCTGAGGTATAAATCTAACATATTTACAAGATCTATATGAGAAAAACTATAAAGCTCAGAACAAAATCAACAAACTAAATAAATGGAGAGATATTCCACATTCATGGATAGGAAGATTCAGTACTGTCAAGATGTCAGTTCTTCCCAACCAAAATCCCAGCAAGTCAGGCTGTGGATAACAACAAACCGTACAGTTTATATGGAAAGGCAAAAGATCCAGAAGAGCCAACACAATATTGAAGGAGAAGAACAAAGTTGGAAGACAGACACTGTTTGACTTCAAGACTTACGATAAAGCTATAATAATTAAGACAGTATGGTATTGGCAAAAGAATAAAAACCAGATCAATGGAACAGAATAGAGAGCCCAGAAACAGACCAACGTAAATACTGGATATAAATATCATGGAGTAAGTCTCTCTAGGAAGGCAGTAAACAGTGCTGGGACCCTTCCATTGCCTTAATGCACTAGCTAGGACTTCCAGTACAATGTTGAATCAAAGTGGAGAGATTGGACATTTCTGCCTTGTTCCCAGTCAGAAGGAAAGCATTCAACATTTTACCATTAAAGATGATGTTAGCTATTGATTTCTTCAGGATGAAGAAGTTCCCTCTATTCCTATTTTGCTGGGTTTTTTTTGTTGTTGTTGTTCTGTTTTTGTTTTTTGTTGTTGTTTTTTTCCAAATCATGAAGGAGGTTGAATTTTTCAATGGCTTTTTCTACATATATGGAGATGATCATATGTTTTATTTTTGGTTTTGATTTGTCTGATATGGTGAAATACAATGATTTTCAGATGCTGAACCAACCTTAGATTCCTGGGATAAACACATTTGGTTATAATTACCCTTTTTGTATATCGCTATGTTCAATTTGCTAACATTTTATTAAAGATTTTTTTGCATCTATATTCATGAGACATATCAGCCTGTAGTTTTCTTTTCCTCTAGGGTCTTCTTCTGGTTTTGGTATTAGGGTAATGTTAGTCTCATAGAATGTTTGGCAGTGTTCCCTCCTCTTATTTTCTGGAAGAGTTTGTGTGTAGAACTGGTATTATTTCTTCCTTATTTAGTAGAATTCACAGTGAAGCAATCAGGGCCTGGAGATTTTGCTGTGGGAAAGTTTTCAATAACAAATTCTCAATCTCTTCAATAGATATAGGGCTATCTAGGTTCTCTCTCTCTCTGTCCCTCTCTTTTTTTTTTTTTTTTGCAGTACGCAGGCCTCTCACTGTTGTGGCCTCTCCCGTTGTGGAGCACAGGCTCCGGATGCACAGGCTCAGCGGCTATGGCTCACGGGCCCAGCCGCTTCGTGGCATGTGGGATCTTCCCGGACCAGGGCATGAACCTGTGTCCCCTGCATCAGCAGGTGGACTCTCAACCACTGCGCCACCAGGGAAGCCCTCTATTTCTTTTTGAGAGAATGTTGTTAGTTTGTGTCTTTAGGAAGTGTGTCCATTTACTCTAAGTTATCTAATTTATTGGTAAAAAGCTGTCAGTAATGTTCCCTTATTTGCTTCATAATATCTGTAGGATCTATGTTGATGACTCCTTTTCATTTCTGAAATTGTTAATTTGTTTTTCCTCTTCTAAATTGATCTGGCTAGAGGTCTATCAGTTTTATTGACCTTTTTAAAGGTTTTCAATGTTTTCATTGATTTTTGGTTTTCTATTTCAATGATTTCTGCTCTGATCTTTTTTTTATTACAGTGCTTATCTTGAGCTTACTTTGCTTTTCTTTGTCAAAAAATTTTCAAGGTAGAATCTTAGATTGTTGATTTGAGACCTTTCTTTTTAAATAAAAGATCCAATTTTCCTCTAAGCACTGTTTTAGCTGCATCTCACAACTTTTGGTGGGGTGTTTTCATTTCATTCAATTCAAAATGTTTTCTTATTTCTCTTGGAATTTCTTCTTTGATCTATGAGTTATTTAGGAGGATGCTGAAGTTTCATACAATTAGGGATTTTCCAGATACGTGTCTGTTATTACTTTCTAATTTAATTCTGTGGTGGTCACAGAGCAAACTTTGTATGATTTCTTTTATGCTTGTTAAGGTTAGTTTTATGGCCTAGAATATGGTCTGTCTTGGTAAATGTTCCATGTGTACTTGAAACAATGTATATTGTGTATATTAGGTGTAATGTTCTGTAAATGTCAATTAGGCCAAGTTGGTTGATAGTATGGTTCAAGTCTTTCAAATCCTTGCTGAATTTTTATCTACTTGCTCTATCAATTACTCATTTATTGCTTGAAAAGGGCTGTTTTTTCCTTGCTTTCTTGAATGCAGAACATTGTGTGTAGGAGGACAGTGGAGGCTGAAGTAAATAATACTATTTACATCCAGAAATGGTCATGCCTTTTCTTCTGTCATGCCATTAGTATGGGTGTCGAGTCAATCTAGTCAGCCGTTGAACCGGGTTTGGTTTTGTTGTTACTATGGATAACCTCAGCACATCACATACTTAAATTCCTCCAGCTGTGGGCTGCTGCTACCTTATGCTTAGTGTGAGGCCTGGGTGCCAGAGGGTGGTTTTTTTTTTTTTTATAATTCTCACTCCACCCTCAGCTTTCAGTAGTCTCTGCATATCTACCACAGAGGGAGTCTCTCTCTGTACTTTTTCTCCTCATCCATTGATAAGACTGCTACTGCTTATTACTCAGAGTGAGGCTCATGGTGAGAGTGGGATAGAGTTCTTTGTCCTTTTAGTCTAGTCTCAGTCTTAGGCCCTCAGGGGTGGCAATTTCTCAGTGTTTTTGCATCCTCCTTGCCCCCACACATGTCAGCCAAATTCTGCCTTGTGTGAGAGAAAACATGTCTTGAGTGGGAATTCCCTGTCCAGCCCACAGGGGCAAGAGATCTCTGCTTTGTGTCAGCACAGGATCTGGAGCCCAGGGGCTCCCTGTCCCGCCACAGTGGCAGACAGGGTTTGCTTTCACTCCTCCTCCAAAGGCAGTGGATATCTGCCTGGGCCCAGGGACAGGAGGAGAGAATAGAAGAGCTTTCTGCTTTTCCCCCAGTGGCTTAAGGATTTTTCTTTGTATGAAATAAAGGTCTAGGGAAGTGGCAGGATTTCATGCCTGTGTGCCACTGAGGAGGGATCTCTCTGTTCTCAATTTGTCTTACAGCACCCAGTTAATGAAAAAAAGTACATGAGTGAAAAGTCTTCTTGGGTCTGAGGCTCCCAGTTATTCTAAAATGTCATACTAGCTCACTTTAAGAATTTGTTAATTTTAGCTGTTTTCTTCTTATCTGCTTTTATGGTGGCTGCCTCTTCCTTGGGCACTCTATCAAAGGTGAAACAGTTGGTGTATCTTATAGGGGCTTGTCATTCTTTGGAATTCGGTTTACTTAGCTGACACGCAACTTCTACTATCTGATGGGTTTAAGAAAAGTTACGATTTTGTAGATTATCTAGCATTTTCTTCTTGTTAGTGTGGGAGCAATGTTCTGTTGCAGTTTTCTCTGTCTTAAACTCTCCAGGAGTTTGGCCTTAAATGATTTAGTAGTGACATTTCTTCTTTTGCACTTTGTTGGTACTCATGTAAAGATAAAGAGCTTCTTTCTATGGCTCCCTCATCTGTCTTCTCTCACCTGGTGGGTGCTTTCAGCTCAGCGCTCCCTGGCTATATGCTGTGAAGTGGGCATAGAGCCAAGAGCCAAAACCAGGTTGTGATAAGTTACAAATTTGTGACAGCTTTGGTGATTCTTTATGTTATCCATCCTGACAGACTTAGGCACCAAACTCTAATTTATAATAGCACAGACTCAGAGGTGGTTCTAAAGGGAACAGTGGTGGAAGGCAGAAATTTTTCTGAGCTAAAATCAGACCATCTGGCAACCCTATCTCTCTGCCTTTAGTGGGATTTCTTAGAAGGCTGCTAGAATTATAAATGTTAAATTAACATTTGAATAAGTGAATAGAGAGTAGGAGAAGAAGGTACAGAAAGGCAAATTTGCCTATTCTAATCCTGGGACAGGTGTTAATGCGCCGAGATCATTTGGGGTATGCCTTAAGAAGGAAGGCAGAGACAGGATATATTTACCAATAAAGTGTTTAGGATTATAACATCCCTTTGAGAGTTTAAAATCATCTCCCAAAATAATGAACATTTTTATTTTACATTTTTGAAAGGTTTTACCATGAACCACTGTACACCAAGTTAGATTCCAGTGGAAGACAGTCTCAAGTTAGATTCCAATGGAAGACAGTCTCTTAGAAAACATAACGAAGTTAAAGACACATTGCCTAGTATCAAGTATCTGTGAAACAGGATATTTATCCTGCATAAAACTAGCTAGGTGACATTTATATTTTAAGGAATAATCATTTAACATTTTTTGCCACAGCTATCAGTCTCAACTTATTGTGAGAAACACTTGGTTAGGTTTTAAAATTGGAACTTTTAAAGCAGTATCAGAGGAATAAATTTCCCAGTGTATACATCTGTGATATACGGTAATAACTACCATGGTCTGTCAGATCACACTTTAGCTCAAATCTAACCCAACACTTGAGACTGCTAAGCATGAAGATCAAGGCTAAGTAGCTGTGTATTATGGCTGAAGACACTAAGCTGGCCATCTCAGACAAAGGGGCATTAATTTCATACAATCTGTATGATGATGTGACTTTTCCAGTAGTGAGATATGGTATAATCTATGAGTACTAACCCAGGAATGGACCTTAAATTTTTAAGTTTCACATGTAGAGGACTACTGCCAACCAGCTGAGAAAAGGCTTAACTGGGCTGTATAACAATCCCCTAACCTAACAAATGTAAATGAAATTTTAGCTCAACTGTAACTATAAAGTGAGACTTAAATTTGGAATTTAAGGGTTGCAAAATAGTACTTCAGAGTAAGGGATATGATACCCACAAGCAAAGGAGTTTTATTAACAAATGCCTGGGTGTATGCAAAGAAAGACTGATATGAGAGCATAAGCAATCAGGAAGTTGCAGTAGACAGAGAAAAAATAAAAAGGATGAGAAGAGAAAGACTGATTTAAAGGACAAGGAAAGCACACAGGTGAATCTCACCCCGGTATGAGGAGGGCATTTGTAGTACCTCTTGGAGAGTCACTGTTGATAGGCACCAATTATGTTTATGTTTAGCATAGAGCCTATGGCAGGTATAGGTGCCCAACAAACAGTTTTTGAAAATATATGCTCTGTGCTCCCAATTAGATGGTGAGCTACTTGATTATATGCTTTTCTATATTCTCCTCTTCATCTAACACAGTATTGGGGATTAGTATTTGCTCAAAATTCATTAGTTAATTGATTTCTCTGCCTTTGGCATCTTCACTGAAGCACAATTCACAAGGCAGAGTCCTCTTTCAGAAATGTGTGAGCTGCCCTCCCCCTCAAAATGGACAAAGACAAAGAAGATGAGAGTGGGATGAGAAGGAAAGGGTGCTAACATTTTACCAAATTAATGAGGGGATATTGGTGCCCACAATGTGCTGGGAAATACAAAAACAGTCATGAGCCCATCTCGGAAAAGCCTGAGCAAGCCTATAGGGATTAGAACAGTTGCTGAATTTACGGTACCCTGGGAACCTCTATTTGTCAAGTGCCATAGATGCAGCCCTGACACTGGCACAGGTGAAGATGAATTTTCATTCAGAGCAGTGAGCCTTCTGACTCCATTAATCCTCAGGGTTTTGATGATGAATTTCTTTTTTTTATTTATTTTCACTCTAATGCCTCCTCCCACTGCCCTGTAACAGCGTGCAAGGAACAGAACAGATGGCGCTTTACGTGGAAGACCAAGGGCTCATGAGGATACAAAGCCTGCCCACTCTGAAATCACATGACTGCACGTGCAAGGAAAAGCCCTGATTTCCCCTGGGAGACACAGATGCAATGATGTTAGTATTCCCAGTGGAGGGGGAGGAGGGGAGGGCTAACATGCCATTTACAAGGAAGCCCACACTTACACTAATATACTCTCCTGCCGGGACCATGTTTAAATCACAAAGTAACAGGAGGACCAATATCTGAAGATTCAAAAACACCAAAGTAAAACAGAGGCGAATGAAGGTTTTAGTATGCTGCTATGCAAAGCGCATGTAGAGCGAACTAGTAAGGACATACAGTAGTAGAACACTGGCCTCTAGTTAACCTGCCATTGGCTCTGACCCAGTTTTAATCGGAAGAAGGCAGGATTTACAACCTGCTTAAGGATGGAGTTTGACAACTGCTATAATCAGAAGAGCTGTCAACACAAGGACAGCTGTCAAGCCAAACTGTAATTCATAAAAAATAATAGCTAAGCCCCCAAGACATCCCCAACATTGTCTGCAATCACTGGATTTAACTATATTTATAGTGTTATGAAAGTTCTAAGAATAGGTTAAGGGTCATAAAATAAAATAAAATCAACAAATAGCTATTGAGTGCCTATTAAATAAAAAGATTAAATAACATTAAATGACTAAATGGATAAAATATGCCCAGCAGATTCCCTGGCATATAGTAGGTGCTTAATAAATGGTAATTATTATTGCTACATGCCAAGCTCTGTTTTGACAACCTTAAAATCAGGCAAAAGTCTAGTGACCTAGTAAGAAAATCTAAATTAAAAATTAATCACACCTATAAGTGATCATTAAAGTATTAATTTCATGAAACATTCCTGAGTTGTCAGAATATTTTAGTTTTATATATTTGTAATGCCAAAACCTCTAACTAATGATATTACTGGAACGTTTAATTATCTTGATTATAACATATATGGTATTTGTTTTGTTCTTTCTACAATGAATAATAAAATCTGAAAGACAGATAGAAATAGAAATCATTTTACTAGATCAATTTTGGGCAGGATTCCTGAATCAGGGATAATTTTTATGACTGTCTAAACTCTCAGTGAACAGAAATAGGAATATGAAGGAGCACAAATGGACACATATGTTTATTTGTGTTTTACTCACAAGTACAGTTTTGAAAAATAGCCTGTCCCACTGACCAAGGTGACCAACGATAAAAGACTTTCATTTATTTCTATAAAAGACTATCTTCCACAAAATAATGTGTGCTTTAAAAGGATACTAGGACTGTAATTATTTACAGAGTTATGAAAAGACGACTGGAAGTGGAATCAGAAGATCTGGACAAGTGTCTTGGCTCTGCCACCTACAGCTTGTGTTACGCTGTCAAGGTCATTTCACCTATCTGGACTTCAGTTTTTCATCTGCAAATGTAGGAAAACAAGGCCTAGCTCAGACATCTGTTGGAAAGGTTAAGAGATTATATACATGAAAACAGTAACACCACCATCTTATATCTGCCTAGGTTTGGATTTTTTTTGTTGTTATGTGTGTAAACTTTATTACAGTATAAAATACATACAGAAGAGTACCAAAACAATAAACATAAACTTTCTTAAGATAAGTTTATCCATGTAACTAGCACATAGATCAAGAATCAGCTCATCATTAGAATCTCAGAAGCACCCCTGCCCTGTTAATCCCTTCCAAATGCCACCTACCCAGTTCCCCAAGGTGACCATTATCCTGTCTGTTAATGCTGGAGATGAGTTTTTCCTGTTTTTGATCTTCATATAAATGGAAGCATATAGTACATACTGAGTTCAGGATGCCAGATACAAAACAGTATGTTCGTGAGATTCATCATTTTACACTCAGTGTCTCTTTTACAATTCCATTTCATTATCTTTCTGTACTGCCTTTTAGAACTACCTTTCAGTTCACCATAATTTTTTTTTTTTTTACTTATGCCAATTCTGCACTTTAACCTATTCATATTGTAAGATTTCTATATTTTTTCACTTACTGAAGTTCTATTTGATTCTCTTTCAAATCTGCCTGTTCTTTTTTTGGAGTGTCTTTTTCCTGTGTTCTTGATTCCTTGGTTTTATACAATTCTTTTCTGATAATTTCTATCCAATAGTTTTACTTAAATTCCTTAAAGTCTAATCTTGTGGTTTACTATGTCTGCTGACATTCACTCAGGTGTAATCTGTAATTCTGGATTGTGAGCTCATTTTCAGCAGAACTTCTTTCTGTAGGAATTTTGTGCTGCATTGGTTGAGGATGTGTCTCTCCAGAGAAGTTTAGCATTTGCTTCTGCCAGTTCTTTTAGGGGTAACCAGCCTAGTACACTTATGTTAATTTCTCAACTTGAGAATTTCTGAAACAGAGTATAAATTTAAACCCCAAACTTGCATGAGGTGGGGCTTTTCTTCCACCCAGATTCTGGTCTGTGGCAGATAAGCTTGTTTTCCTTCCTTACACTAGTGGGTCACCTTTTTCTAATCTAATTTAATTTAACTTTATTTTCCTACTGAGGATGCAGTCCTTTGAAAGTGCTGGCTTACTCTGGATGCAGGTCTCAGTTCCAACTTCCCATTACTCAAGAAGCAACATTTCCAGGGTTTGCTGGCATTGAAACCCAAGCCCACAGTTTCCCCAGATTAGACAGTGTTAACTCACACACTAGCACTATGGTTATCAGGTCCTTGTTTATTGGCTGGGAGGTGAAGGACACCCAAAATCTGGGGACATCTGTTACCTTGAAAAGGATGTTTGGTATATTTTATCCAGCAAATAGTAGGTGTTCATTAAATATTTGTTGAATGAATGAAATATAATTAAGTTGTATTTATAGTACTAATAGAGCCTATGATATTTAGATTTAAAGTAATTTAGATTTAAAGTAATTTAAATTTAAAATAATTTAAACTGAATCTTCAAATAGATACATGCATACAGTTCCAAATACAGAAGTCATTAAAGGGTTTATAGGAAAACACTTATCCTGTGCTTGTATTCTAGCTCTACACTTCTTCCCTTAGGCAACCAACATTTACTTTTTGTGTATCGTTCCATTTACTAGCAAATGTGTACAGATATATACGTATATAAATGTGTAAATGGATATATATATATCCATTTACTAGCAAATGTGTACAGAACAGTATATACACTGTTCTGCAACTTATTCCTTTCACTTAACAATATATCTTAGAGATTTTTCCATATCAGTACATAAAGAATATACAGCTTATTTTGAAGCCAGTCAGAAACACCTTTGAGGGACTTCCCTGGCGGTCCAGTGGTTAAGACTTTGTGCTTCTAATGCAGGGACGTGGGTTTGATCCCTGGCCAGGGAACTAAGATCCCACACGCCGCACGGTGCAGCCAAAAAAAATTCCCAACCCTGCTGCTATACAGAAATGAAGTTTACACATATCAAACTTAAATGGACACATTCCCACATCCGTAAAGGCATTAACCTCTAATGGTTAACTAGGGATGACAGAGTGACTCATCTACATTCTCAAGGGCATATTTAGTCTGGTTTAACTGTTTCTACAGTTTCTGGATGGAGACATGAAAGGAAAACATAAAACATGCCACAGCGAAGGCACTAAAAAATGTCTAATGAGTGGATGAAAGAAGGAATGAGTGGATGAAAATAAGAACTGATTTAGCACAGCACGTGGCTGCATTGGCGGAGTTGTCTTTCTAAGCCGAGCAGTGAACTCTGGACCTTATGGCATGTATATTGAAATAAAAAGTTCACCTGGCTTCTTGAAGCCAGGCATCAGGAAGAAGGCGCAGCCCTGAATTTTATGCTGAGGGCCTCACAACCACTGTTGAAGTTTCCCTTTTTCCCTTTCAGATTATCTGTGGTTGTTTGACTTATGCCAAGTTCAAACAGCTAGGAAAGGTAGCTGAGAAACGTTTTTTCCTGGGTTGAAAATTAGAGTCAAGAGTAGCCAGCATTTGGTGATGTCAGAAGAGCTATCTGACAGAATTCTATAAACACCTTTGCAGAGTGAGAGATGTGAGGGCTGGGGAAGGCATTTGTTTTGCTCTCCTTTCCTGGTAAATCTAGAGATATGGGTTTGAATCTCTGGCTCCCTTAGGTAAGTTAATTAACTTCTTTGAGTTTTGATTTCCTCATTTATAAACTGGGGAAAACAATAATTACTTTGGAGGGCTGTTTATAGAAAGGAGCCTAGTGATTACCTGTATACTGTGATAGATATGTTTTTTTTTTTTTTTGGCTGCCTTGGGTCTTCGTTGCTGCACGTGGGCTTTCTCTAGTTGCGGCGAGTGGGGACTGCTCTTCGTCGCGGTGCGCGGGCTTCTCATTGTGGTGGCTTCTCTTGTTGCGGAGCACAGGCTCTAGGCGCACCAGCTTCAGTAGTTGCAGCACGTGGGCTCAGTAGTTGTGGCTCATGAGCTCTAGAGTGCAGCCTCAGTAGTTGTGTAGCATGGGCTAAGCTGTTCCACGGCATGTGGAATCTTCCCGGACCAGGGATTGAACCCATGTCCCCTGCATTGGCAGGCGGATTCTTTTTTTTTTTTTTTTTTTTTTTTTTTGCGGTACACGGGCCTCTCACTGTTTTGGCCTCTCCTATTGTGGAGCACAGGCTCTGGATGCACAGGCTCAGCGGCCATGGCTCACGGGCCCAGCCGCTCTGCAGCATGTGGGATCTTCCTGGACCGGGGCACGAACCCGTGTCCCCTGCATCAGCAGGCGGACTCTCAACCACTGCGCCACCAGGGAAGCCCTGGCAGGCGGATTCTTAAGCACCGTGCCACCAGGGAAGTCCTGGATATGCACATTTTTAATGGCACACCTTTCAAAGGCATTTGGTAACACAGAATATACATGTATGCATATATGTGTGTATATATATGCAATTTAAATTAACTATTTTAAGTACAGAATACAGAAGAATATAAAGGCTAATAAAACAAGTTTTTGGCTATTACAAGTAATGCTGCAGTATATGTTCTTAATTATGTCTCATTATATACATTTTGGGGAGTATTTCTAGGGAATATACTAGAAGTGAAATTGCTGGACTGTATGGTACGTGTACCTTCAACTTCACTAGACTTTGCCAAATTCATCTCCAAAGTGATTGCAACAGTTGACACTCCCAACAGCAATGTATGAGAGTTCTTGTTCCTCTACATCCTAATACTAATCTTTGTAAATGTTTGTATGTTGCCGATCTGTGTGAAGTTATATCTAAATGTGTTAATCTGTATTCCCTGATTATCGTTGGGAGACAGTTCTCCAAGGGACTCTCATGTTTCTGCAGAGGTAATGACAGCTTTTATTCTGGACTATCTTTCCAAAAATGTTTATATAGTGAACAGCCTTCAACAACAGAGGTACTGTTTCTTTCCAAAGTGGAAGGCAGGTTTGTTTATTGTCCAGTATAATAAACATATGTGTCCTCCAGAGCAAAGGTTGAGCAGGTCTTCTGGCAGCTTATTATAAAAGACTAGAGTTCCCTAAGCTTAGGATTTCTAAGCTATGACACACTATGTGTGCAGGACCTACCTGGGCTTTTCTTCATAGCTCCTGTGGGACTCAAGGGGAAATAACACAAAGCTCATACTGCTTGCTATGCTGTGAATAATAGTCTTTTGTCTCTGATCCATGAGTTGTGTGTCTTTTGCCAGCATCCATAAGACTGTATCAAGCTAATTTGTTAGTCTGCAAGCAGAGTACAATATCAGACTATTCATAGTTCTTGAAAGTTATTGGTGAAGGTGAGCATCTTGTTTATCGTTTATTTGGCTCTTCCCATTTGTGAGCTGACTATCTGTTTTTTGGAGTCTATTATTTCCATTTGATTGTCTTTTTAAAAACTAAATTTATTTATTTATTTATTTTTGGCTGTGTGGGGTCTTCATTGCTGCACACAGGCTTTCTCTAGTTGTGGTGAGTGGCGGCTACCCTTTGTTGCGGTGCGCAGGCTTCTCATTGCAGTAGCTTCTCTTGTTGCGGAGCATGGGCTCTAGGCGTGGGCTTCAGTAGTTGTGGCACATGGGCTCAGTGGTTGTGGCTTGTGGGCTCTAGAGCACAGGCTCAGTAGTTGTGGTGCACGGGCTTAGTTGCTCTGCAGCATGTGGGATCTTCCCGGACCAGGGCTCAAACCTGTGTCCCCTGCATTGGCAGGCAGGTTCTTAACCACTGCGCCACTAGGGAAGCCCTGATTGTCTTTCTTACTGACTGGGAGATGTTCTTGATATATTCTGGTTTAAATATTGATGGCTGTCTTTTATTCAACCATATTCACACCCAAACAGATTAAAAGTAACAACACTTTTTCTGGTACTTTACAGTTTACAAAATACTTCAATATCTTTTACCTCACTGAAATTACCCAGTAGCTCTTCGAGAGCCATGTTATTTCCATTTTACAGATTATCCTCTATTTTACAGATTACTTAAGTGAAGATTAGTTAACCACGCTAATCAGTTAACAGGGGAAATAAGTTAAAAAATAAAATCTATTTTTCTTCACTTCAGCTACATCAAGAAAGCATTTCTTATAGGAGAGATTCTAGCCCCTAAGTGACAGTGATTAGCATCTTATTTGTCACTGACAGTAACAAGAATAAAATAAATTTTCAAAAGGGGATTGGAGGAGCCTCCATTTCTGCTGACTGTGTAGAAATGCTCAATTTACTGTGAATGTGTCCATAAGAATTTTAACATATCTCCAACTTTACAGGTTATTAATCTGTTTTTTTTTCTTTCAGTTACTGTATTTCTGCTAGTGGCTAGGCATTTTTCTAAGCACTATGTTGGGCTGGACAAAATTGAGATAAACAAATAGAGAAGTCAAATATAATTAGTAATAATTTAAAAGCATCTTACCATAATGTAGAGCTGTTTGACCTTCATTGTCCTATAAAAGAAACAAACAGTATATTTTAGCACCTAAGTAATTGCAAAAGTATGAAGGTACATAAGCTACAGCAAATATATCTGATATACCAAAGTTCCATAGGTTTAACATATACAAGAAGAGAAGTCAGTTCTCTGAGCCTCAAAGTAACTTTTGACCAAACTCTCTATCTAGGAGAAAAGGAGAATGCTGAATGGTGACTTGTACACTGAAGTAGCTACAGTCAGAGTGACAGGATGACCAGATCTGCAGTTAGTGGCAGAAAAATAGACTCTGTATATCACTTATCTTGCCAGTATTATAGTGTTTTTTTCTAAGCACATTCCCAAAATCTATCTAAGAAGTCTATGATTTACAGTAAGAGTTAGTAGGTTTTTAATCCCTTTTCAAAGATGCACAGATTCCAGGCTTATAACACTGGGTTTCCCAATAATACCAAATATCATAAAGAAATGTGATTTCAAGGCACACAAAGTCCTACAAGTTGTTAAAGTCAAAAGTTCCCACATATACTCAGGAAACTCCAACTGTTCAGATAATTTTTTTATTCCTTTAAAACTAAGATACTCTAACTATATAAACTAGTTATAGCACAGATAAGTCTTTTTTAGCAATGCTATTTCTTTTTTTTTTTTTTTTTTTTGCGGTATGTGGGCCTCTCACTGTTGTGGCCTCTCCCGTTGCAGAGCACAGGCTCCGGACGCGCAGGCTCAGCGGCCATGGCTCACGGGCCCAGCCGCTCCGCGGCATATGGGATCCTCCCAGACCGGGGCACGAACCCGCGTCCCCTGCATCGGCAGGCGGACTCTCAACCACTGCGCCACCAGGGAAGGCCCTAGCAATGCTATTTCTTTAACTTTTTATTTTATATTGGAGTATAGTTGATTTACAGTGTTGTTAGTTTCAGGTGTACCGCGAAGTGATTCAGTCATACGTATATCATTCTTTTTCAGATTCTTTTCCCATATAGATTATTACAGAATATTGAGTAGAGTTCTCTGTGCTATACAGCAGGTCCTTGGTTGGTTATCTATTTTATATATAGTAGTGTGTCTATGTTAATCTCAAACTCCTAATTTATCCCTCCCCCTGCCTCTCCCCTTTGGTAAACATAAGTTTTCTAAATCTCTGAGTCTGTTCTGTTTTATAAATAACTTCATTTGTATCATTTTTTTGGATTCCGCATATAAGTTATATGATATTTGTCTTTCTCTGACTTCATTTAGTATGATAATCTCTAGGTCCATCCATGTTGCTGCAAATGGCATTATTTCATTCATTTTTTATGACTAATATTCCATTGTATATATGTACTACATCTTCTATATCCATTCCTCTGTCGATGTATACTTAGGTTGCTTCTATGTCTTGGCTACTGTGAACAGCACTGCAATGAACACTGGGGTGCATGTATCCTTTCAAACTATGGTTTCCTCCAGGTATATGCCCAGGACTGGGATTGCTGGATCATATGGTAGCTCTGTTCTTAGTTTTTTAAGGAACCTCCACACTATTCTCCATAGTGGTTGTACCAGTTTACATTCCCACCAAAAGTGTAGGAGGGGTCCCCTTTTCTCCACATCCTCTCCAGCATTTGTTTGTAGACTTTTTGATGATGGCCATTCTGACTGGTGTGATGTGTAGTTTTGATTTGCATTTCTCTAATGATTAGCCATGTTGAGCATCTTTTCATGTGCTTTTTGGCCATCTGTATATCTTTCTTTAGAAAAATGTCTATTTCGATCTTCTGCCCACTTTTTGGTTAGGTTTTTTTTTTTTTTTTTTTTTAAATATTGAGCTCAATGAGCTGTTTGTAAATTTTGGAGATTAATCCTTGGTTGGTTGCTTCGTTTGCAAATATTTTCTCCCATCCTGTGGGTTGTCTTTTCATTTTATGGCTTTCTTTGCTGGCAGAAGCTTTTAAGTTTAATTAGGTCCCATTTGTTTATTCTTGTTTTTATTTTCATTACTCTAGGAGGTGGATCCAAAAAGATATTGCTGCGGCTTATGTCAAAGAGTGTTCTGCCTATGTTTTCCTCTAAGAGTTTTATAGTATACGGTCTTACATTTAGGTCTGTAATCCATCTTGAGTTTATTTTTGTGTACGGTATTAGGGAGTGTTTTAATTTCATTCTTATTTTTTTTAACATCTTTATTGGAGTATAATTGCTTTACAATGGTGTGTTAGTTTCTGCTTTACAACAAAGTGCATCAGTTATACATATA
Source organism: Kogia breviceps (assembly GCF_026419965.1). Taxonomy (NCBI): domain Eukaryota; kingdom Metazoa; phylum Chordata; class Mammalia; order Artiodactyla; family Physeteridae; genus Kogia; species Kogia breviceps. The sequence continues at coordinate 42,780,502 of NC_081310.1, read as the reverse complement.
CATATGTTCCCACATCTCTTCCCTTTTGCGTCTCCCTCTCTCCCACCCTTGCTATCCCACCCCTCTAGGTGGTCACAAACCACCTAGCTGATCTCCCTGTGCTATGCGGCTGCTACCCACTAGCTATCCACCCTACGTTTGGTAGTGTATATATGTCCATGCCACTATCTCTTTCTTTGTCATAGTTTACCCTTCCCCCTCCCCATATCCTCAAGTCCATGCTCTAGTAGGTCTGTGTTTTATTACCGTCCTACCACTAGTCTCTTCATGACATATTTTTTCCCTTAGAGTCCATATATGTGTGTTAGCATATGGTATTTGTTTTTCTCCCTCTGACTTACTTTACTCTGTATGACAGACTCTAGGTCCATCCACCTCATTACAAATAACTCAGTTTCATTTCTTTGTATGGCTGAGTAATATTCCATTGTATACATGTGCCACATCTTCTTTATCCATTCATCTGTTGATGGACACTTAGGTTGCTTCCATGTCCTGGCTATTGTAAATAGAGCTGCAATGTACATTTTGGTACATGACTCTTTTTGAATTATGGTTTTCTCAGGGTATATGCCCAGTAGTGGGATTGCAGGGTCGTATAGTAGTTCTATTTGTAGTTTTTTAAGGAACCTCCATACTGTTCTCCATAGTGGCTTTATCATATTACATTCCCACCAGCAGTGCAAGAGTGTTCCCTTTTCTCCACACCCTCTCCAGCATTTATTGTTTGTAGATTTTTTGATGATGGCCATTCTGACTGGTGTGAGATGATATCTCATTGTAGTTTTGATTTGCATTTCTCTAATGATTAGCCATGTTGAGTATCTTTTCATGTGCTTTTGGGCCATCTGTATGTCTTTCTTTAGAAAAATGTCTATTTAGATCTTCTGCCCACTTTTTGGTTAGGTTTTTTTTTTTGATATTGAGCTGAATGAGCTGTTTGTAAATTTTGGAGATTAATCCTTGGTCGGTTGCTTCGTTTGCAAATATTTTCTCCCATCCTGTGGGTTGTCTTTTCATTTTATGGCTTTCTTTGCTGGCAGAAGCTTTTAAGTTTAATTAGGTCCCATTTGTTTATTTTTGTTTTTATTTTCATTACTCTAGGAGGATCCAAAAAGATCTTGCTGTGATTTATGTCAAAGAGTGTTCTGCCTACGTTTTCCTCTAAGGGTTTTATAGTGTCCGGTCTTACATTTAGGTCTTTAATCCATCTTGAGTTTATTTTTGTGTATGGTGTTAGGGAGTGTTCTAATTTCATTCTTTTACATGTAGCTGTCCAGTTTTCCCAGCACCACTTATTGAAGAGACTGTCTTTTCTCCATTGTATATTCTTTCCTCCTCTGTCATAGATTAGTTGACCACAGCTGTGTGGGTTTATTTCTGGGCTTTCTATCCTGTTCCACTGATGTATATTTCTGTTTTTATGTCAGTACCATACTGTTTTGATTACTGTAGCTTTGTAGTACAGTTTGAAGTCAGGGAGCCTGATTCCTCCAGCTCTGTTTTTCTTTCTCAGGATTACTTTGGCTCTTCGGGGTCTTTTGTGTTTCCGTACAAATTTAAAACTTTTTTGTTCTAGTTCTGTGAAAAATGCTATTGGTAATTTGATAGGGATTGCATTAAATCTGTAGATTGCCTTGGGTAGTATAGTCATTTTCACAGTGTTGATTCTTCCAATCCAAGAACGTGGTATATCTTTCCATCTGAGCAATTATATTTCTTAAGCTGAGAGCAGGTGATCACATTACATGAGCAACACCTAATCAGGATTAAGTACAGGTGAAAAGTAGAATTTAGTAGTTTAGTTGATATGCAGTTAGTATGTGCATGGCCATTATTAAGCCCTCTGTAATTAAGAAAAAATGATTAACTATTATTGTGAATAACTGAGACAGGGTGGTATTATGATTTAAATCAACTACTCTTGGACAAGCCATATCTACCTTTCCCACTTCCTAAAAGCTTAATGTGGCAGTTGGTTCCCAGAAGGTTTTGGGTGTTGTTCTTTCTATTTAATCTCCTGAGAAGAAAAGCAAAAAGCTGCCACAGAGAGCTTATATTCTGGTTCAGATAGGTAGTAAGAAAAAAGTCATGACTTAAGGGCTTTTTAACACCTAGAGAAGCTTGGCAGGGATAACAGCTGGTGGGGGTAGAGAAACAATTTTGAGGCAATACAGTTTAATTAAACTGTTTCCTACCAGGGAATAAGAGTTCTCATTGGTTTTGGAGGTGAGGGGTAGGTGGGTAGGAGGAGATATGAAAGAAGTAATTTTGAGGAACCCTGTGAGTAGGATAGCCTCATCTGAGGTGCAACAGTGCCTATGTTTGGGATGCCCATTAAACATCATAAGGATAATAATAAACTCTAAGAGGAGTAAAAGATGGAAAGCAGCATCAAGAAGTCAGGAAGAGATAATTTTTGCCTACTACTTTTTTGTGTTTTTTGATACAGCCCCTACTTTGCTCCCAGCTCCTCTCTGCCTTGCCCTGCCCTTGAGGTTAAGGGCAGGTAGGAGAAGAGGTCTGAGGCAGCTACAGTAAACAGGATTGAAGAGATGATTATGTGGGGCAGCACAACAGTGTGAAGTTGCACTCTAGAGTATATGGACTTGCCTGACTATGGCCAAGGGGTTTTGAAAGAACTGCACTACCCATTATGGCTTTAGACTCATATCTACTTTACTAGTTTACAGAGTTAATCTGTAAAAGTGTGTGTGTGTGTGTGTGTGTGTGTGTGTGTTTATGGGTACACATATCTGATGGGTCTATACATTCACATTTATAGCTTAAACGCCCGGCAACAGAAAGCAATTTCAGAAAGAGTTTAATCTATTGCAGTTTCAGGACTCTAACTCATGCATCCATCATGCAAGGTTATATTTTTCACAATTATCCATCTTTAGAAACTAGTTCTCTTGCTATTTGTGCATAACTTTCTTGTTTAATCACTGTGTTCATATATACTCAAAGTTCAGTTTCGTTCTATTTGTAATTGCTTATCTTCACGAGAGAGGTGGAAGCATAATTAATTTTAGTCACTTTTACCAATGAATACTAAATCTCTATCTCTACCGCAACTTCCAACTAATTAATTAATTTAAAATGTTTATTGAGCTCCTACTATGGCCCAGGCACTGTTCTAGGTACTGGGAACAAAGAGGTGACAAAAACAGAGAAGGTCTCTCATGTTATAAATCTTACATTCTAGTGATAGGTGAAGTAGTAAGCAAATAAATCTATTCTATAATAGGTAGTGATATGTGCTCTGAAAAAAATAAAGGCATAATAGAGTCTACCATGATGTGGGATGCTATTTTAGATAAAAAGAACAAGGAAGAACTTTATAAGAAGATATATACACACAATTGAGGAGTCTACGGTAGCCATGGAATGCAAGCTGAGCAAATCATAGCCTCCATCATCATCCTGGTCTAAAAGTAAGCAAGTCACTCAAGCCAAATTAATTAGAGTTTTCTCTCAGGATTAAAAAAAAATGGAGCTAGGAGATAGAAGTGTGTATGCAGAGAAGGTCTTTTGCTCTCTGGTCAAAAGAAAATGGTGTAGTGAATAAAGACAGATATGAAAAGATAAAAATTGTTTCATTCCACTTATATGAAGTGCTTAGAGTAATCAAATTCAGAGAGACAGAAATAGAATAGTGGTAACCAGGGGCTGGAGGGAGGGAGGAAGGAATGGGGAGTTATTGTTCAGTGGGTACAGAGTTTCAGTATGGGATGATGAAAACGTTCTGGAGATGGGTAGTTGTGATGGTTGCACACAATGTGAATGTACTTAATGCCACTGACCTGTGCATCTAAAAATGCTTAAAGTAGTTAATTTTCTCATGTATATCTTAACACAATTTTTTAAAAAAGAAAAAAAGTAAAAGATTTGGGCCCAAAACTTATACAAGTAGCACTGTTCTCCACTTTTGAGAGAAAACTGGTCTGTGGTAGGAGAGAATGAAGTATCCACAAAGAAGGAAGTAGTGGTGAAAGACCCAGAGAGAGTGTGTCTCTGGTTCTTGTCATTCCAGCTATGTCCTTGCCTTTCTTGGTTAGGTGAGCCAACAACAAAATACCCTCTAGGCAAATGTGATCTTTTTGTCACTTGCAAACAAGAGTCCTGACTAGTATAGAACTCAAGGTAATTTGTGACCCAAGCCTTGGTCATCTTCCTCCAATTTTGTGACTGCTGATTCCCAGTAAGAATACCTATCTGGACTCCCACAGCTGTAAATGCTCTTCACTCTGCTTGAAAACTATCCTCCAACCTTATAGTGTTTTACTCTTTTCTTCTATTTTAAAATTCAACTTTGATATATTTAACCATTTTAAGTAGACCTATAGTCCCTAAATTTCTTTTATTTGAGCTCAGGAAGAGGAAGCAGGTGGTGCTACACGTGTTGTTTGTGGTGCTGCCTGAGATTTGAGTATTATTGATTGATCCCTGTGTGCTTTATAATTTTAGACTGTAAATTCATTTTAAGTGGGGTTTTATCTGTGAAAAATTCTGTGCTGTATTCTCTGGATTGAGATTCTGTCCCTCCAGAATGATTTTGCTTTTGTTTCTGCCAGACACCACAGAGATAATAGCAGTCTGATATCCCTGTGTTGATCTCTTAGCTTGGGGACTTTTGAACACTTAAGTAGTGTAAATTATTTTTTTTAACATCTTTATAGGAGTATAATTGCTTTACACTGTTGTGTTAGTTACCACTAAATAACAAAGTGAATCAGCTATATATATATTCATCCCCATAGGTCCCCCTCTTGCGTCTCCCTCCCACCCTCCCTATCCCGACCCTCTAGGTCACAAAGAACTGAGCTCATCTCCCTGCACTATGCAGCTGCTTCCCACTAGCTATCTATTTAACATTTGGTAGTGTACATGTGTCAGTGCCACTCTCACTTCGTCTCAGCTTACCCTTCCCCCTCCCCGTGTCCTCAAGTCGATTCTCTACATCTGCGTCTTTATTCCTGTCCTGCCCCCTAGGTACTTTTTTTTTTAGAGTCCATATATATGTGTTAGCATACGGTATTTGTTTTTCTCTTTCTGACTTACTTCACTCTGTATGAGACTCTAGGTTCATCCACCTCACAACAAATAATCCAATTTCTTTTCTTTTTATGGCTGAGTAATATTCCATTGTATATATGTGACACATCTTTATCCATTCATCTGTTCATGGACACTTAGGTTGCTTCCATATCCTGGCTATTGTAAGTAGTGCTGCAATGAACGTTGTGGTACATGACTCTTTTTTTTTTCGGTACACGGGCCTCTCACTGTTGTGGCCTCTCCCATGGCAGAGCACAGGCTCCGGATGCGCAGGCTTAGCGGCCATGGCTCACGGGTCCAGCTGCTCCATGGCATATGGGATCTTCCCAGACCAGGGCACAAACCTGTGTCCCCTGCATCAGCAGGCGGACTCTCAACCACTGCACCACCAGGGAAGCCCAACATGGCTCTTTTTGAATTACAGTTTTCTCAGGGTATATGCCCAGTAGTGGGATTGTGGAGTCGTATGGTAGTTCTATTTGTAGTTTTTTAAGGAACCTCCATACTGTTCTCCATAGTGGCTGTATCAATTTACATTTCCACCAACAGTGCAAGAGTGTTCCCTTTTCTCCACACCCTCTCCAGCATTTATTGTTTCTACATTTTTTGATGATGGCCATTCTGACCGGTGTGAGATGATATCTCATTGTAGATTTGATTTGGATTTCTCTAATGATTAATGATGTTGAGCATTCTTTCATGTGTTTGTTGGACAATCTGTATATCTTCTTGGGAGAAATGTCTATTTAGGTCTTCTGCCCATTTTTGGATTGGGTTGTTTTTTTGATATTGAGCTGCATGAGCTGCTTGTATATTTTGGAGATTAATCCTTCATCAGTTGCTTCATTTGCAAATATTTTCTCCCATTCTAAGGGTTCTCTTTCCACCTTGTTTAGAGTTTCCTTTGCTGTGCAAAAGGTTTTAAGTTTCATTAGGTCCCATTTGTTTATTTTTGTTTTTATTTCCATTTCTCTAGCAGGTGGGTCAAAAAGGACCTTGCTGTGATATATGTCACAGAGTGTTCTGCCTATGTTTTTCTCTAAGACTTTGATAGTGTCTGACCTTACATTTAGGTCTTTAATCCATTTTGAGTTTATTTTTGTGTATGGTGTTAGGAAGTGTTCTAATTTCATACTTTTAAATGTAGCTGTCCAGTTTTCCCAGCACCACTTATTGAAGAGGCTGTCTTTTCTCCATTGTATATTCTTGCCTCCTTTATCAAAGATAAGGTGACCATAAGTGCATGGGTTTTTCTCTGGGCTGTCTATCCTGTTCCATTGATCTATATTTCTGTTTTTGTAGCAGTACCATACTGTCTTGATTACTGTAGCTTTGTCGTATAGTCTTAAGTCAGGGAGCCTGATTCCTTCAGCTCCATTTTTCTTAAGATTGCTTTGGCTATTCGAGGTCTTTTGTGTTTCCATACAAATTGTGAAAATTTTTGTTTTAATTCTGTGAAAAATGCCATTGGTAGTTTGAAAGGGACTGCACTGAATCTGTAGTTTGCTTTGGGTAGTACAGTTATTTTCACAATATTGATTCTTCCAGTCCAAGAACATGGTATTTCTCTCCATCTGTTTGTATCATCTTTAATTTCTTTCATCAGTGTCTTATACTTTTCTGCATACAGGTCTTTTATCTCCTTAGGTAGGTTTATTCCTAGGTATTTTATTCTTTTTGTTGCAGTGGTAAATGGGAGTGTTTCCTTATTTTCTCTTTCAGATTTTTCATCATTAGTGTATAGGAATGCAAGAGATTTCTGTGCATTAATTTTGTATCCTGCTACTTTACCAAATTCATTGATTAGCTCTAGTAGTTTTCTGATAGCATCTTCAGGATTCTCTATGTACAGTATGTCATCTGTAAACAGTGAAAGTTTTACTTTTTTTCTGATATGGATTCCTTTTATTTCTTTTTCATCTATGACTACTGTAGCTAAAACTTCCAAAACTATGCTGAATAATAGTGGTGAGAGTGGGCAACCTTCTCTTGTTCCTGATCTTAGTGGAAATCATTTCAGTGTTTCACCACTGAGAACAATGTTGGCTGTGCATTTGTCATATATGACCTTTATTATGTTGAGGTAAGTTTCCTCTATGCCTACTTTCTGGAGAGTTTTTATCATAAATGGGTGTTGAAATTTGTTGAAAGCTTTTTCTGCATCAATTGAGATTATCATATGCTTTCTATCTTTCAATTTGTTAATATGGTGTATCACATTGATTGATTTGTGTATATGAAAGAAACCTCGCATTCCTGGATTAAACCCCACTTGATCATGGTGTATGATCCTTTTAATGTGCTGCTGGATACTGTTTGCTAGTAGTTTGTTGAGGATTTTTGCATCTGTGTTCCTCAGTGATATTGGCCTGTAGTTTTCTTTTATTGTATGATCTTGTCTGGTTTTGATATCAGGGTGATGGTGGCCTTGTACACTGAGTTTGAGAGTGTTCCGCCTCTGCTATATTTTGGAAGAGTTTGAGAAGGACAGGTGTTAGCTCTTCCGTAAATGTTTGATAAAATTTACCTGTGAATCCATCTGGTCCTGGGCATTTGTATGTTGGAAGATTGTTTTTTTATGGTGATGTAAAATCAGTTTTTTTTTTTTTTTTAATAACATCTTTATTGGAGTATAACTGTTTTACAATGGTGCATTAGTTTCTGCTTTACAACAAAGTGAATCAGTTATACATATACATATGTTCCCATATCTCTTCCCTCTTGCATCTCCCTCCCTCTCACCCTCCCTATCCCACCCCTCTAGGTGGTCACAAAGCACAGAGGTGATCTCCCTGTGCTATGCAGCTGCTTCCCACTAGCTATCTATTTTACATTTGGTAGTGTATATATGTCCATGCCACTCTCTCACTTCATCACAGCTTACCCTTCCCCCTCCCCATATCCTAAAGTCCATGCTTTAGTAGGTGTTTTATTCCTGTCCTACCACTAATCTCATCATGACATTTTTTTTCTTAGATTCCATAAATATGTGTTAGCATATGGTATTGGTTTTTCTCCTTCTCACTTCACTCTGTATGACAGACTCCAGGTCCATCCACCTCATTATAAATAACTCAGTTTCATTTCTTTTTACGGCTGAGTAATATTCCATTGTATATATGTGCCACATCTTCTTTATCCATTCATCTGTTGATGGACACTTAGGTTGCTTCCATGTCCTGGCTATTGTAAATAGAGCTGCAATGAACATTTTGGTACATGACCCCCCCCTTTTTTTTTTCCATTACTCTAGGAGGTGGATCAAAAAATATCTTGTTGTGATTTATGTCAAAGAGTGTTCTTCCTATATTTTCCTCTAAGAGTTTTATAGTGCCTAGTCTTACGTTTAGGTTGCTAATCCATTTTGAGTTTATTTATTTATTTATTTATTTTTTAAACATCTTTATTGGAGTATAACTGTTTTACAATAGTGTGTTAGTTTTTCCTTTACAACAAAGTGAATCAGTTATACATATACATATGTTCCCATATCTCTTCCCTCTTGCATCACCCTCTCTCCCACCCTCCCTATCCCACCCCTCTAGGTGGTCACAAAGCACAGAGGTGATCTCCCTGTGCTATGTGGCAGCTTCCCACTAGCTATCTAATTTACATTTGGTAGTGTATATATGTCCCTGCCACTCTCCCACTTCATCACAGCCCACCTTTCCCCCTCCCCATATCCTCACGTCCATGTATATATGTCCCTGCCACTCTCCCACTTCATCACAGCCCACCCTTCCCCCTCCCCATATCCTCAAGTCCATGCTCTAGTAAGTCTGTGTTTTATTCCTGTCCTACCACTAATCTCTTCATGACATTTTTTTCCCTTAGAGTCCATATATATGTGTTAGCATACGGTATTTGTTTTTCTCCTTCTGACTTACTTCACTCTGTATGACAGACTCCAGGTCCATCTACCTCATTATAAATAACTCAGTTTCATTTCTTTTTATGGCTGAGTAATATTCCATTGTATATATGTGCCACATCTTCTTTATCCATTCATCTGTTGATGGACACTTAGGTTGCTTCCATGTCCTGGCTATTGTAAATAGAGCTGCAATGAACATTTTGGTACATGACCCTTTTTGAATTATGGTTTTCTCAGGGTATATGCCCAGTATTGGGATTGCGGGGTCACATTGTAGTTCTATTTGTAGTTGTCTAAGGAACCTCCATACTGTTCTCCATAGTGGATGTATCAATTTACATTCCCACCAGCAGCGGAAGAGTGTTCCCTTTTCTCCACACCCTCTCCAGCATTTATTGTTTGTAGATTTTTTGATGATGGCCATTCTGACCGGTGTGAGATGATATCTCATTGTAGTTTTGATTTGCATTTCTCTAATGATTAATGATGTTGAGCATTCTTTCATGTGTTTGTTGGCAATCCGTATACCTTCTTTGGAGAAATGTCTGTTTAGTTCTTCTGCCATTTTTGGATTGGGTTGTTTTTCTGTTATTAAGCGGCATGAGTTGCTTATAAATTTTGGAGATTAAACCTTTGTCAGTTGCTTCTTTGCAAATATTTTCTCCCATTCTGAGGGTTGTCTTTTGGTCTTGTTTATGGTATCCTTTGCTGTGCAAAAGCTTTTAAGTTTCATTAGGTCCCATTTGTTTATTTGTGTTTTTATTTCCATTTCTCTAGGAGGTGGGTCAAAAAGGATCTTGCTGTGATTTTTTTTTTTAAACATCTTTATTGGAGTATAACTGTTTTACAATAGTGTGTTAGTTTTTCCTTTACAACAAAGTGAATCAGTTATACATATACATATGTTCCCATATCTCTTCCCTCTTGCATCACCCTCTCTCCCACCCTCCCTATCCCACCCCTCTAGGTGGTCACAAAGCACAGAGGTGATCTCCCTGTGCTATGTGGCAGCTTCCCACTAGCTATCTAATTTACATTTGATAGTGTATATATGTCCATGCCACTCTCTCACTTCGTCACAGCTTACCCTTCCCCCTCCCCATATCCTCAACTCCATGCTCTAGTAAGTCTGTGTTTTATTCTTGTCCTACCACTAATCTCTTCATGACATTTTTTTCCCCCTTAGAGTCCATATATATGTGTTAGCATACGGTATTTGTTTTTCTCCTTCTGACTTACTTCACTCTGTATGACAGACTCCAGGTCTATCCACCTCATTACAAATAACTCAGTTTCATTTCTTTTTATGGCTGAGTAATATTCCATTGTATATATGTGCCACATCTTCTTTATCCATTCATCTGTTGATGGACACTTAGGTTGCTTCCATGTCCTGGCTATTGTAAATAGAGCTGCAATGAACACTTTGGTACATGAGTCTTTTTGAATTATGGTTTTCTCAGGGTATCTGCCCAGTAGTGGGATTGCGGGGTCATATGGTAGTTCTATTTGTAGTTTTTTAAGGAACCTCCATACTGTTCTCCATAGTGGCTGTATCAATTTACATTCCCACCAACAGTGCAAGAGTGTTCCCTTTTCTCCACACCCTCTCCAGCATTTATTGTTTCTAGAGTTTTTGATGATGGCCAATCTGACCGGTGTGAGATGATATCTCATTGTAGTTTTGATTTGCATTTCTCTAATGATTAATGATATTGAGCATTCTTTCATGTGTTTGTTGGCAATCTGAATATCTTCTTTGGAGAAATGTCTATTTAGTTCTGCCCATTTTTGGATTGGGTTGTTTTTTTGTTATTGAGCGGCATGAGTTGCTTTTAAATTTTGGAGATTAATCCTTTGTCAGTTGCTTCATTTGCAACTATTTTCTCCCATTCTGAGGGTTGTCTTTTGGTCTTGTTTATGGTATCCTTTGCTGTGCAAAAGCTTTTAAGTTTCATTAGGTCCCATTTGTTTATTTGTGTTTTTATTTCCATTTCTCTAGGAGGTGGGTCAAAAAGGATCTTGCTGTGATTTGTCGTAGAGTGTTCTGCCTATGTTTTCCTCTAAGAGTTTGATAGTGTCTGGCCTTACATTTAGGTCTTTAATCCATTTTGAGTTTATTTCTGTGTATGGTGTTAGGGAGTGTTCTAATTTCATTCTTTTACGTGTAGCTATCCAGTTTTCCCAGCACCGCTTATTCAAGAGGCTGTCTTTTCTCCATTATATATTCTTGCCTACTTTATCAAAGATAAGGTGACCGTATGTGCATGGGTTTATCTCTGGGCTTTCTATCCTGTTCCATTGATCTATATTTCTGTTTTTGTACCAGTACCATACTGTCTTGATTACTGTAGCTTTGTATAGTCTGAAGCCAGGGAGCCTGATTCCTCCAGCTCCATTTTTCATTCTCAAGATTGCTTTGGCTATTCGGGGTCTTTTGTGTTTCCATACAAATTATGAAATTTTTTGTTCTAGTTCTGTAAAAAATGCCAGTGGTAGTTTGATAGGGATTGCATTGAATCTGTAGATTGCTTTGGGTAGTAGAGTCATTTTCGCAATGTTGATTCTTCCAATCCAGGAATATGGTATATTTCTCCACCTATTTGTATCACCTTTAATTTCTTTCATCAGTGTCTTATAGTTTTCTGCATACAGGTCTTTTGTCTTCTTGGGTACATTTATTCCTTGATATTTTATTCTTTTTGTTGCAGTGGTAAATGGGAGTGTTTTCTTAATTTCACTCTCAGATTTTTCATCATTCATGTATAAGACTGCCAGAGATTTCTGTGCATTAATTTTGTATCCTGCTACTTTACCAAATTCATTGATTGGCTCTAGTAGTTTTCTGGTAGCATCTTTAGGATTCTCTATGTATAGTATTATGTCATCTGCAAACAGTGACAGTGTCACTTCTTTTCTGATTTGGATTCCTTTTATTTCTTTTTCTTCTCTGATTGCTGTGGCTAGAACTTCCAAAACTATGTTGAATAAGAGTGGTGAGAGTGGGCAACCTTGTCTTGTTCCTGATCTTAGTGGAAATGGTTTCAGTTTTTCACCATTGAGGATGATGTTGGCTCTGGGTTTGTCATATATGGCCTTTATTATGTTGAGGAAAGTTCCCTGTATGCCTACTTTCTGCAGGGTTTTTATCATAAATGAGTGTTGAATTTTGTCAAAAGCTTTCTCTGCATCTATTGAGATGATCATATGTTTTTTCTCCTTCAGTTTGTTGATATGGTGTATCACATTGATTGATTTGTGTATATTGAAGAATCCTTGCATTCCTGGAATAAACCCAACTTGATCATGGTGTATGATCCTTTTAATGTGCTATTGGATTCTGTTTGCTAGTATTTTGTTGAGGATTTTTGCATCTATGTTCATCAGTGATATTGGCCTGTAGTTTTCTTGCTTTGTGACGTCTTTGTCTGGTTTTGGTATCAGGGTGATGTTGGCCTCATAAAATGAGTTTGGGAGTGTTCCTCCCTCTGCTGTCTTTTGGAAGAGTGTGAGAAGGATAGGTGTTACCTCTTCTCTAAATGTTTGATAGAATTTGCCTGTGAAGCCATCTGGTCCTGGGCTTTTGTTTGTTGGAAGATTTTAAATCACAGTTTAATTTCAGTGCTTGTGATTGGTCTGTTTATATTTTCTTTTTCTTCCTGGTTCAGTCTTGGAAGGTTGTGCTTTTCTAAGAATTTGTCCATTTCTTCCAGGTTGTCCATTTTATTGGCATACTGTTGTTTGTAGTAAATTCTCATGATCCTTTGTATTTCTGCAGTGTCAGTTGCTACTTCCTTTCCATTTCTAATTGTACTGATTTGAGTCTTCTCCCTTTTTTCTTGATGTATTTGGCTAATGGTTTATCAATTTTGTTTATCTTCTCAGAGAACCAGCTTTTAGTTTTATTGATCTTTGCTATTGTTTCCCTCATTTCTTTTTCATTATTTCTGATCTGATCTTCAGGATTTCTTTCCTTCTGTTAACTTTGGGGTTTTTTGGTTCTTCATCTAATTGCTATAGGTGTAAGTTTAGGTTGTTTATTTGAGATTTTTCTTGTTTCTTATGGTAGGTTTGTATTGCTACAAACTTCCCTTTAGAACTGCTTTTCCTTTATCCCATAGGGTTTGGGCCATCGTTTTTTCATTGTCATTTGTTTCTAGGTATTTTTTTTTTTTTATTTCCTCTTTGATTTCTTCAGTGATCACTTCGTTATTAAGTATTGTTTAGCCTCCATGTGTTTGTATTTTTTACAGATCTTTTCCTGTAATTGATATCTAGTCTCATAGCATTGTGGTCAGAAAAGATACTTGATACATTTTCAATTTTCTTAAATTTACCAAGGCTTGATTTGTGACCCAAGATGTGATCCTGGAGAATGTTCCATGAGCACTTGAGGAGAAAGTGTATCCTCTTGTTTTTGGATGGAATGTCCTATAAATATCAATTAAGTCCACCTTGTTTAATGTATCATTTAAAGCTTGTGTATCCTTATTTATTTTCGTTTTGGTTGATCTGTACATTGTTGAAAGTGGGGTGTTAAAATCCCCTGCTATTATTGTGTTACTCTTGATTTCCCCTTTTATGGCTGTCAGCATTTGCCTTATGTATTGAGGTGCTCCTACGTTGGGTGCATGAGTATTTACATTGTTATATCTTCTTCTTGGATTGATCCCTTGATCATTATGTAGTGTCCTTCTTTGTCTCTTGTAATAGTCTTTATTTTAAAGCCTATTTTTTTCTGATATGAGAAATTGCTACTCCAGCTTTCGTTTGATTTCCATTTGCATGGAATATCTTTTTCCATCCCCTCACTTTTAGTCTATACGTGTCCCTAGGTCTGAAGTGGGTCTCTTGTAGACAGCATATACACAGATCTTGTTTTTGTATCCATTCAGCCAGTCTAGGTCCTTTGCTTGGAGCATTTAATCCATTTACATTTAAGGTAATTACCAACATGTATGTTCCTATTACCATTTTCTTAATTGTTTTGGGTTTGTTATTGTAGGTCTTTTCCTTCTTTTGTGTTTTCTGCCTAGAGAAGTTCCTTTAGCATTTGTTGTAAAACTGGTTTGGTGGTGCTTCTCTCAGCTTTTGCTTGTTTGCAAAGGTTTTAATTTCTCCATCAAATCTGAATGAGATCCTTGCTGGGTAGAGTAATCTTGGTTGTAGGTTTCACCCTTCATCACTTTAAATATGCCCTGCCACTCCCGTCTGGCTTGCATAGTTTCTGCTGAAAGATCAGTTGTTAACCTTATGAGGATTCCCTTGTATGTTATTTGTTGCTTTTCCATTGTTGCTTTTAATATTTTTTCTTTGTATTTAATTTTTGATAGTTTGATTACTATGTGTCTTGGCATATTTTTCCTTGGATTTATCCTGTATGGGACTCTGAGCTTCCTGGACTTGATTGACTATTTCCTTTCCCATATTAGGGAAGTATTCAACTCTAATCTCTTCAAATATTTTCTCATTCCCTTTCTTTTTCTCTTCTTCTTCTGGGGCCCCTATAATTTGAATGTTGGTGCATTTACTGTTGTTGCAGAGTTCTCAGTGACTGTCCTCAATTCTTTTCATTCTTTTTTCTTTATTCTGCTCTGTGGTAGTTATTTCCACTATTTTATCTTCAAGGTCACTTATCTGTTCTTCTGCCTCAGTTATTCTGCTATTGATTCCTTCTAGAGAATTTTAAATTTCATTTATTGTGTTGTTCATCATTGTTTGTTTGCTCTTTAGTTATTCCGGGTCCTTGTTAAATGTTTCTTGTATTTTCTCCATTCTGTTTCCAAGATTTTGGATCATCTTTACTATCATTACTCTCAATTCTTTTTCAGGTATGCTATTTCCTCTTCATTTGTTTGGTGGGTTTTTACCTTGCTCCTTCATCTCCTGCATATTTCTCTGTCTTCTCATTTTGCTTAACTTACTGTGTTTGGGGTCTCCTTTTCGCTGGCAGCAGGTGCGTAGTTCCCGTTGTTTTTGGTGTCTTCCCCCAGTGGGTAAGGTTGGTTTAGTGGGTTGTGTAGTCTTCCTGGTGGAGGGGACTGGTACCTGTGTTCTGGTGGATGAGACTGGATCTTGTCTTTCTGACGGGCAAAACCACATCCAGTGGTGTGTTTTGGGGTGTCAGCACTGGAGCTTGCTGGTTGTTGAGTGGAGCTGTTTCTTAGCGTTGAGACAGAGATCTGTGGGAGAGCTGTTGCCAATTCATATTACGTGGGCCAGGAGGTCTCTGGTGGTCCAATGTCCTGAACTTGGCTCTCCCACCTCAGAGGCTCAGTCCTGACACCAGCTGGAGCACCAAGACACTGTCAGCCACACGGCGTAGACAAATGTGGTAAAAATCTGACTGGTGTCTTGGACTTCTCTTTGCTGGGAGATTTTTCCGAGCCAGGTTCCCTTTGTCAGAATCACAGGAAGCCAAAATGCTGAGACACCCGAGTTTTGCAGTGAAGACAGTGCTTATTCACAAGGCAGCCAAGGAGAAGACAGGAGAACAAATCTCAAATCTGGCTCCTGAAAGACAAGGGGCTAGCGTATTTATGGGATAAAGAATAATGTAGCAAGGCTGTCTGAGGTGTAGTGAGTGTAGGGAGTATGGGGAACATGGGGAAAGGTGATTGGGTAAGGTGTGGTAGGTGTGGTAATCCAATAGTGTAAATTTTAAAAGGGCAAACCTCTCTCGATCCCACCTCCCACTCCTGGGATTGGAGTACAGGCCAAGAAAAACTCTCCATGTCAACTCTGTGTTGGTGGGCAGAGTTTTAAAGTCTACTTCTTCCTGATGGTGGTTGCTGTTTTTAGAGACATCTCTACCTCATGGGTACTGAGACTGGCCAATCCTTCCTTTCAGAGCAGCCAAGTGTTGGTTTAAACTTACCATTTTCTTTTTAAAGCTTTGGGCTTATTAAAAATGTAAGGCTTACTATCGTAGTTTGTTTCTTAACTGTGTTTGTTTTGGCCCTCAGAGAACTACCCTGCATTTTTGTAAGCTCTGCTATGCATTTCAAGGTATTTTATTCTGTATTTCTGGGTATTTTGTAGTGGGAGAATCTTCAGATTATTTAGTCTGGAATCTTCTAAGAAAAGGAAATCCCCTCAGTCTTTAAGATTCAGCTCATCTTCTTTAGGAAACCTCCTCGACTCCTTAGGTGGGGTTAGGGGCCCCTCTTTTCTACCACTGCAGCATAGCTTACACTATATGTACTTATCTGTCTCTTCCATTAAGACTGTAAACTTCTTGTATGCAAGTACTATGTCTTTCATCCAGTGCCCATCACAGTGTCTTGCATAACATGTGTGCTCAATAAATGTTCATGAAATGAGAGAATGAATATATTACTTTAATCTTTCCTTATTGGTTTATTCTTTAATCTCTTCACTGACCTTTTCTCTTTTATCTGAACTTAAAAAAGAAGTCCCTACATATTTACTCCAGTGTAGAGCATAATGCCAGATATAATAATCTTACAAGGGCCCAAACAGTCATGAACAGGAGACTCAGTTTACAGTTAACTCAGTGAAAAATCACGATTACTTTTCAGTTTGACTTTCAGATTCCTTCTTCTCCTATGTGAAGAGCACAAGTTGGTCTCTGTTGCATTTATATAGATTATTTCTTTCCCCACATGTATTCTACACTAATCCTTTCTTGCTTTCTTATTTTTGATCATTATCTCCATTTTATTAATAATTATTTTCTTTAAGGACTAAGTTTTCTTCTCTTCAGATTGGGCATGCTATCAAATATACGTATGTACATATATATTTAAATTTTATCTACTATTATTTTTTAATTGAAGTATAGTTGATTTACAATGTTGTATTAATTTCTGCTGTACAGCAAAATGATTCAGTTTTACATACATATATATGTATACACACATTATTTTTAAAAATATTTTCCATTATGGTTTATCATAGGATATTGAATATAGTTCTCTGTTCTATACAGTAGGACTCTGTTGTCCACCCATTCTATATATAAAAGCTTACACCTGCTCATGCCAACCTCCCACTCCCTCCCTCCCCAAACCCCCTCCCCACTGGCAACCACCGGTCTGTTCTCTACGTCCATGATTCTGTTTCTGTTTCATAGATAGGTTTATTTGTGTCATATTTCAGATTCCACACATAAGTGATATCATATGGTATTTGTCTT
The DNA here is from genome assembly GCF_026419965.1 of Kogia breviceps. Lineage (NCBI taxonomy): Eukaryota > Metazoa > Chordata > Mammalia > Artiodactyla > Physeteridae > Kogia > Kogia breviceps. The sequence continues at coordinate 42,763,409 of NC_081310.1, read as the reverse complement.
TCTCTTTCTGACTTAGTTCACTTAGTATGATAATCTCTAGTTGCATCCATGTTGCTATAAACAGCATTATTTCATTCTTTTTTATGGCTGAGCAGTATTCCATTGTATGTATGCACCACATCTTCTGTATCCATTCATCTGTAGATGCACACTTAGGTTGTTTCCATGTCTTGGCTATTGTGAACAGTGCTGCTATGAACATTGGGGTGCATGTATCTTTTTGAATTATAGTTTTGCCTGGATACGTGCCCAGTACTGGGATTGCTGGATCATATGGTAATTCTTAGTTTTCTGAGGAATGACCATACTGTTTTTCATGGTGGCTGTGCCAACTTACATCCCCACCAACAGTGTAGGAGGGTTCCCTTTTCTCTACACCCTCTCCAGCATTTGTTATTTGTAGACTTTTTTTTTTTTTTTTTTTTTTTGTGGTATGCGGGCCTCTCACTGTTGTGGCCTCTCCCGTTGCGGAGCACAGGCTCCGGACGCACAGGCTCCGCGGCCATGGCTCACGGGCTTAGTTGCTCCGCGGCATGTGGGATCTTCCCGGACCAGGGCACGAACCCGTGTCTCCTGCATCCGCAGGCGGATTCTCAACCACTGCGCCACCAGGGAAGCCCATATTTGTAGACTTTTTAATGATGCCCATTCTGACTGGTGTGAGGTGGCACCTCCTTGTAGGTGTGATTTGAATTTCTCTAATAATTAGCAATGTTGAGCATATTTTCACGTGCCTATTGGACATCTGTATTTCTTCTTTGGAGAAATGTCTGTTTAGGTATTCTGCCCATTTTTCAATTGGGTTGTTGTTCTTTTGTTGTTGAGCTATATGAGCTGTTTGTATATTTTGGAAATTAAGCTCTTGTCAGTTGCATCATTTGCAAATATCTTCTCCCATCCTGTATTGTCTTTTCATTTTGCTTATGGTTTCATTTGCTGTGCAGAAGCTTTTAAGTTTAATTTGGTCCCATTTGTTAATTTTTGTTTTTATTTCTACTGCCTTGGGAGACTGACCTAAGAAAACCTTGGTACCGTTTTATGTCAGAGAATGTTTTGCCTATGATCTCTTCTAGTAGTTTTATGGTGTCATGTCTTATGTTAAAGTCCTTAAGCCATTTTGAGTTTATTTTTGTGTATGGTGTGAGGGTGTGTTCTAACTTCATTGATTTACATGTGGCTGTTCAACTTTCCCAACACCACTTGCTGAAGAGACTTTTCCCCATTGTATATTCTTGACTCCTTTGTCGAAGATTAATTGACCATAGGTGTGTGGGTTTATTTCTGGGCTCTTTATTCTGTTCCATTGATACATATGTCTGTTTTTGTGCCCATACCATGCTGTTTTGATTACTGTAGCTTTGCAGTATTGTCTGACATTTGGGAGTGTTAGGCTTCCTACTTGGTTCTTTTTCTTCAGGATGGCTTTGGCAATTCTGGTATTTTATGGTTCCATATGAATTTTAGGATTATTCTAGTTCTGTGAAAAATGTCATGGGTAATTTGATAGGGATTGCATTAAATCTGTAGATTGCTTTGGGTAGTATGGCCATTTTAACAATTAGAAGTATTTTTAAAAATTCTACCAAATGAAGTATTGATAAAAATATTATTAAGTCACTGATAATATTCCTGTTTTCTGTGCATAAAACTCTGTATCAGCCAAGTCCTAGTTTTTTTTTTTCTACTGTTAAATGCATTTTGTCAAGCTGAATCAGGAGCCTCATTTCCAAGTCCAGATCTGTCTGTCTATCTATCCATACACACACATACATATTTTAGTCATGGAAACAACATGCTTCCTAGATGTTCTCTGTGAGCAGAAAATTCTCCTGAGTGTCACTGGGTTTCCTTTTCTTTTCTATGAGCATAGTTACATTGATACTCTAATTCAGATCTGATCTACCATCTCTACCAATGTTACTTCTAAACGTTCAGTATGCAGCATGAACCATTAAAAGAGTAATAATAGAGCTGCACAGAAGGGATAGATTTTCCAATGTGACTAATGAGATTTTGTTCTTCTCCAGTAATTTTGATATTTAGAATATAAATTCTATTTTAGTATTATTTCAAGTGAATATATGTAAGGGAGGCACTCAAAATAGGTTGTGAGAAATTAAAAGTAGTAATAAAAATTCTGAGTTAGCAATATAATTTTAGATAATTTTTAATATTTCTAAGCTTGGAATGTATTGCTCCTCCTAATTTGTGAGATCTGTGACTCTGTTAGAATATGATTAAACTACTCTGACAATTTAGATGTTTGCAAACTACACTTCATTTAACTTGCACCTTTAGAGAGTGAAAAACCTGTCAGCAGTCTTTTTTCTTTTTGTGCGGTACGCAGGCCTCTCACTGTTGTGGCCTCTCCCATTGCGGAGCGCAGGCTCAGCGGCCATGGCTCACAGGCCCAGCCGCGCTGTGGCATGTGGGGTCTTCCTGGACCGGGGCACGAACCCATGTCCCCTGCATCGGCAGGCGGACTCTCAACCACTGCACCACCAGGGAAGCCTCTGTCAGCAGTTTTTAAAAATAACTGGAACATTACTCTTTGAGCATGTGAACATTAAAAACACCACCCTTATTAACTTTCCAAGGTATCTTACTTCTCCTTTTCACTCTACATGGAGAAGATGGGAGATGATTTAACCTCTTCTTGATGATTCAGAGTTATCATAAACTGCTGATGTCTCTCAATGTCTTGCACCAAGTAAATGTCTGGGCATATGAGTAAACAAAAACATTTATTTACATGCTACACTATGAATGATGCCTTCACAGGGCATCAAGCTATGTAAAGCTCTTTGATCTTCCACTAAATGGCCCCAGACTACTTTTGCTTATTACTGAGTTTTATTTATTTATTTAAAGCTTTTCCTTAGTCATCGGATTATCCAATATCCTTTATTACTGTCAGTGCACCTAGACTCCTGATATTTTCTACTTCTGCTGAGGGATGGAAATCAGACAAGTGAGTTTCTTAAGTTGTGTCTAAAATTAGGAATAGTCTCTGAGCCATGGTCTATAATGGTCTCACAACATGATCTGCTGTATTTTAACACAGATCTGTGTATTTTATCTTGGTTTTGGGCTATATTCTCCATCAGTGATTTTCAATGTATGTATATTTTTTACACTACAGAAGCTTTTGTTCATTGGAATCTGGAGTGACAAGTAATTGAGGCAAATATGAAGGTGGTACTGCTTTGACTGAGAAGGGGAGCAACCTGGAGCTGTTCCGCTGCACACTTGGCATTCTTGCTTCTCTACCAGAAGGGGTTCCCACTGTGCAGAGTTTGATCACTTTCTAGAGACTTGAGGAGGCTGAGTAATAAGGCTCTGGTTAAGTTATATGTCACTGCTCTTATAACCTGCTCTCTTTCTGTCTCTGGACACCCATCTAATCCACCACAAAACAGGGAAACACGATAAGAAATAACTGAAAGGAAAACAACCAAAGGCAGCACTTATTGATTACTCATTCCTTCTAAGGCAACAAAGCAGATTCACATTTACACAAATGTTCTCAAGAACAAGTTTGCCAGTATTTCCCTGGTGGCCCAAAGGTTAAGACTCCATGGTCCCAATGCAGGGGGCCTGGGTTCGATCCCTGATCAAGGAACTAGATCCCGCATGCCACAACTAAAAGATTCCACATGCAGCAACTAAAGATCCTGCATGTGGCAACGAAGATCCTGTGTGCCACAACTAAGACACAGCGTGGACAAATAAATATTTAAAAAAAAAAAAAAAAAACAAGTTTGCTTTAGGAACTGAAGCTAAGATGACTTCATTGACTTCAACATGTTATTAAAATTGCTGGAGAGAGGAATTGGAGTAAAGTAGGCACAGTATAAGTGAGCGGCTGAAACTAAAGGATGGATAATGTATGTGCTATGCCCACAAGGTGGTCTTCTTAGGTTCATCTAGTCATTCAGACTCATAAGACTACTACTGAACACACTTGGCATCAGTTTACTCAGAAGGATTTCAGACAGAAACGATTCAGAACTTGCCATCAGGGCAGTGTCAGACTGGAGTTCTTGCAGTAATTCATGTGACAGCTTGTCCAGCCATCCACATGCTATCTTCTCTCTAGGAGATACAGCTCAGGGGTGAAGAGATCCATATTGTTAGATGTGGGTCTATCTTGGTTTGGAGTACCTGCTGCTTTATAGGAGCCATTGTATCTTGTAACAGTAGCTTCTAGGGTCACACAATGGATATCCCAATTATAAGAAACTCAGGACAGTCCAAAGTGCAGTGTCACCATCAGGAATTTATCATTCCTTTGCAGTTCCTTCCATTCCAGATACAACTTACCAATCAGGAGGTCATTTTTATCTTAAGTAATGTTGCTTAGTAATATAAGTAACATCCTTAACCTCATCATGTTACCAGGGAACTTAAGTCATTTTTACCTAAGGCCAGCTTTTCATCCAGCAGGGCAAGTTGTAATTAATCTCATAACATGGTTATTAAACTCATATAGCCAGATTTCCTATCTAGAAGTTTAATTTGAAATACTTTGAGATCTCACTGGACTTTACCACTTTGATTATGAGAAGTTCTTCCATGGCAAATGTTCTCTCTTACTATTTTTATTTTCTTCTTGCCTAAGTTCTTTGAATTGGTCTACAATATTATATTTTACTACATCTGATTGTTTAAATCAGGAGGATCTGATAGAATAAACCTAAATAATATTAAACAATACTAATAAAGCTAACTTATCTAGAAGAATAAATGCATCAAGATACTTAAGAAAATGGGGGCCTAGCAATTTCACTTCTGGGAATTTATCCCCCAAGGAACATGGTCCCAGCCCCAAGTTTTCATGTCATTTGGCTCTACTATTTATCTAGCTTCTCAACTCAGAAATGTTGAGTTCCATCCTTGATTTCTCTGTTTCATCGTCTGCATCTATTCCATAAGCAATCCTATGGGTTCTACTTCTAAAATACATATATGTCTTCACTTCTCTTCATCCCCATTGCTACCACCTGTTATGAACTGTGTTCCCCCAAAAGACATGTTGAAATCCTAACTCCCAGCACCTCAGAATATGACCTTATTTGGAAATAGATTAGAGTGATGCATCCATAAGCCAAGGAATACCAAGAATTGTTGGCAAACACTAGAAGCTCTAAGCGGCAAGGAAGGATTCTCCCCTATAGGTTTCAGAGGGAGAGTGACTGTACTGACAATACATTTCTGTTGTTTTAGGCCACCCAGTTTGTGGCACTTTGTTATGCCAGTTCTAGGAAACACATACACCCTCTCAGTACAAACCTCCATCATTTCTTACCTGGACTGATGCAGTGACTTCATATTTGTCCCCCTCCTCCCCTCTCCCACTGTCAGCCTACTCCAATCTATTCTTCAGACAGCAGTGAGAGTAGCCTTTTCAAAAGTTAAATTAGATCATGTCATTGGTTTAATGCCCTTCAATGACTTCCTATTGCTCTAAGAATAAAGTCCCAAATGCTTGTTGTGGCCTAGGACAACAGTTCTCCACCTTTTTAGTCTCAGGACCCCTTTACAATAAGTCTTCAAAATTACTGAGGACCTCAAAGAGTTTTTGTTTATGTAGTTTAAATCTATCAGTACTTACCATATTAGAAATTAAAGTTGAGAAATTTTTAAAACCATTACATGTTACTCTAAGTAACTTAACTTCAAAAATGAAAATAAATATATTTTCCAAAAGGTGAGAAAGCATAGAAGAGTGGCATTACTTTACATTTTTGCAAATCTCTTTAAAGTCTGGCTAAACAGAAAATAACTGGATATTCGCTTCTAGTTCTGCATTCAATCTTTTGTGATACATGTCATGTGGCCTCTGGAAAATGCCACTGAATGCTCATGTGAGTGTGAAAAAGAGTACATAATAATGTCTTAAAATTATTATGAAATAGTAATGAATTTATGGACCCCCTGAAAATATCACAAAGACCCCCAGGGGCTCCCAGTCCATACATTGAGAACCACTGGGCTAGGAAACCCTGCAACATTTAACCCCACCTAACTTTGTAATCTGAGCTCATAAAATGTTGTTCTTCCTGCTTTTCACATGGCTGGCTCCTACCTCATCCTTCAAGTCCCAGCCTGTCATCTATGTAGAGAAAGTCCTCTTGAACTATTTGCTTCAAAGACGTCACCTCCTACTGTCATTCTTTAGTTCAATCCCCTCATTGTTTCTTCACTAGCATTTATTACAATTTGTAGTTAAAGGATGTATTTATTTTTCATTTGACTATACGCTCCATAAGGTTAGGAACCATGTGTGACTTTTTGACTGTTATACTCCTAGCACCTTGCATAGAGTCCGATACACAGGAAGCACTAAAACATTTTACTGAGTGAATGAATAAATGAATCATGGATTTGTACAAATATTTATCTGCCAAGGATGTTCACTGCTTACATTCACTCATTAACAGTTATTTCCTGAGTACCTACTGTGTGCCAGGCACTGTTCTAAGTGCAATAAACAGACAAAAATCTCTACCCTAGTTTTGGAGGAGGGGGATATAGAAAATTAAGTTAAGTCAAATACATAATATGTTAGATGATGATAAATGCTACAGAGAAAAAGCAGAAAAGAATGAGGAATGCTGGAGGCAGGGTAGAATGAGTTTCAACTTAAAATAAGGTAGTCAGTGTAGGCCTTATTGGAAAGATTACTGAGAGTCAAAAACCTGAAGGAGGTGAGAGAACAAGCTGTATGAATATTTGGGGGAAAAGCAATAGAGGGAGCAAGATGAGCAAGTACCCAGGCCCTGAGATGGTTATGTGCCTGGCATGTTTCAGGAACCAAAAAGAGGCAAGTGTATGGCTGGGGCCAAGTGAGCAAGTTAGATTGGTCATAGAAGATGACTATGAGAGGTCTCAGGGTCAGATGGCATAGGGCCTTGTAAGCCATTGTAAGGATTTTGGCTTTTATTCTGAATTCAATGGGAGGTTGCCAGAAGGTTTTGAGCAGAGTAACTTGACTTCATTTATGTGTTAAGAGGATCACTCTGGCTGCCAGGTTGAGAACAGACTGAAAGGTAGCTTATTTCAACCATCCAGATAAGATATGGTGGGGACTTGGGCCAAAGTGCTAGCAGAAGATAAGGTGAGAAGTAGTTAGATTCTGGACATATTATGAAGGTAGAAGTAATAGAATTTGCTGATAGATTAGATATTCATGTAAGAAAAAGAGAAGAGGTTAAGGATTCCACCAAGAATGTGGCTTCAGCAACAAGGATATAATTGCCATTAACTAAGATGAAAAAGACTTGGGGAGAAGCAGGTTTTGTGGGTAAGGTCACAAGTTGGGTTTTGGACATAATAATAGTTTGGGATCTCTATCAGACAGATACAAGAGAGAGGTCAAGCAGGCAGTTAGATATATGGATCTGAAGTTGAGAAGAGAGGTATGGGCTGGAGGTATAAACTTGAGATCCAAAGGCAGATATTTAAAGCCCAGAGACGGGAAGAAATCACCAAAGGGTTGAGTATAGAAAAAAGAATAGATCGGATGATTGAACTCTGGGGCATTTCAAGACAGGAGGACAAGAAAAGGAGCAAGCAAAAGGGACTGAGAAAGAACTACTGATGAAGAGTGAGCAAAAGGGACCAAGAAGGCCAGTAAGGTAGTAAGAAAATCAATGTCCTAGAACACAAGAGAATAAAGTATTCAAAGAAAAAGTAATCCATTGTACCAAATGCTGCTGATGGGTCAGGTATGGTAAGGACTGAAAAGCGGTCACTAGATTTAGCAAAATAGAAGTTACTGACGTTCTGATAAGACCAGAAAGAATGACAGAAGTGAACAACTAATTCACGTGGGTTCAAGAAATAATGGGGAAGGAGGAATTAAGAGTATAAACAACTCTTTCACGGAATTTTGCTGTAAAGAGGAGTGAAATGGGGCAGCAGTCTGACAGTTAAGTGGGGTGGAGAGACAGCAGCATATTTATATCTGAGGGAACCTATACAGAAGACGGAACACTGATAATGCAAAAAAGGATACATGCAATAAGATCTTTCAGTAGGATGGCACCTCATTAGCAGAGGGGCTAGCCTTAGAAGCAAAGATAGTTCACACATATTCATAGGAGGGAACGTGGGCTATGTAAGTACAGATGCAGGCAGGTAGATAGATAAGATGGTAGAACTTGTGGACATTCTTTTTTAATGACTCTTGTTTCACTTCAGTTAAACGGGAAGGAAGGTCATCAGCAGAGGATGAGGAAGGAGGTGTTTGAATTTTGAGGAGAGAAGAGAACATATGAAAAAGTCATCTAACAGAGGGAAGATATAATGGAGTAGGAAAATGTAGTGTCACTGCTGGGCAGCACTGAAGGTCCACATGAGATTAGTGGTTCTAAGCCTGAAGTGAGCATAGTTATGTATTTTTCTCCTGTCATGTGTAGCTGCATGGGTACAGACATGGCAGAGTAGAAGAATTAATTTTAACACCTATTTTCTGAAAGCCTACTATATATCAGGGACATAGTGATAAATAAACCAGTTATAATCTTTGACTTCATGGCGTTTACAATCTAGCTTATATACTGCAAAAGAGAACAACCTAAACATCTAAACAGTGGAATGGCTACAGTATAATATACTTATAGGATGGAATACTAGGCAGCCATCCTAGAAATTGTGCTGAAGAAGAATATCTGATATGCATATGAAAAGATATTCATGATAAGTAAATAAAGTAGGATATAAAACTATGTACAGTATGATCCCATTTTTGTTTTTAAAATGTATTATCTACCTATAGAAAAAGATAAGGACAGCATCCAAAGTGATAACAAGGGTTATCTCAAGGGTAAGACTATGGACGACTGAAACCTTTTTCTTTATACTTATTATTTGTATTTTGTAAAAGTTTCTAAAATACATTGATATCACTTTAAAATAAGAAAAAGTTACTGTTCATTTGTACTCTCTCTGAATCTGAATACCATCTATACATTTACAAACATTTTTCAGTGATTATTACTTGGCTATTGCCAATAAATACTGATCAAACCAATTACAACTATGATTAGTTATAAATGTCTATTTACAGTTACAAGCATGATAGGGTTACCTGCCTGCCTGTACCTCCCCCCACCCATCCATTTCTTGTTTGCTATGCTCCTCAGGTCACCATGCCTAATTTGGGGCTTTTGAGTTCAGATGTTGTGGGCTGAAGTGTTCTTGTGTTTAATGTGAAATATTGAGATTTTGGATCTTTCAACTTAGAGTCCACCTAGAAATCAATTAGAGCAGGGGCATGAAAACGAGAACCTTGACTGCAATCACAGAACTGACTGGCAAGTGGGGAACAGAAAGACAGGAGGACAACCAGGTTGTCTTCTAATCCTATTAACTTTTCTGTCTTCCAAGAGTACCAGAGAAAAGGATCAGGCTTTAAAAAGACATGAAAAATATTCCTCAACTCCGAATTGTTTATATGTCCAAGTACCTTGACATGTCTAAAGAATAGGTATGTGGGAAAAACAAAGAAAAGATGATTATTTAAAATTACTCTCTAGCCAAATTGTAGTCTTTAGGGACCCAAATGTAAATTCTTCTTTTATTCATCTTTTGTATGCCTGGCACATAATAAGCACTCAAGAAATGTTCGATCAATAAACTTTATGATTATGACTCAAATAAAGCCTGTTTGGGTTTTAATCATTATTAATAAAATCGACTACTATATTATAATACTCTTAGTATTATGATTATGATGTTTTAAAAATACACATCATCTTGTATCTGCAAAATCTTTATCTCTGTTATTCCTCTTTGTGTGTTAAAGTGGAGTTTGTATTAAAGCATGAATATGACTCCAAACAGTTTTTTCTTAGTAACCTCAAAATAGGTTATAGGAACCCAAACCTTAGTCTTTATAAACATTCTGTTTTAAAGTATATTACAAAGAATAAATGGAATTGAATGTCAAGAATGAGTAAGTGAAAGCTTTTACTCATCTGGTTTACAACTTATATCAGCTAATTTTTCTAAATTTAAGTTAATTAAATTTTTTGGTTGTTTCATTTCAAATGACCACACCAGAAGAGGGTTGTTTGTCATGGTTATTTATGCTTTTCCTTTCCGCTTTAGCTTAAAGGAAATGTTCAAATTTAATAAATACAGAGTTTTTATAAACAGCAAAAACAATTCTAATAAGTTAACATTGGTCATACATTTGAAATCATTATAAGGGATTATACATTAGGGTAAAGTAAAAATAATCAGTTGAATTAAAAATAAAATCATATAATAAAGTTTAAAATATAGAAAAATTCAACCATGCTTAAAAATCAAACTGTAAAAGCACAGAAACGTACACCCCCTACACTATACCTCCATATCCTTTGTTTCCAAATAAAAATTCATAAGGAACACAAATGAATGACAAATACAGGAAATACACAGACTCAAATAAAAGAAAAAATGTACCCATGTGACTCTTTACCTAAGTGATTCTTTACCACTATCTTTAAAATGGTAGGGAATCACGAAAGCTCCCCTCCCTCTGACCTGTTCCGCTGTTCTGACGCTTGCAGAACTCTAAGCCATCACCCACGACTCTGAGATTGGGTTCACAAGCTGCCACTCTTCTTTATAATGTGAAGTAGAACGTTGAGCCTTCACAATCCTTACTTAAAACTTTCTCTCATCCCCCTTCATCTTTTGCCTTGTATTATTTATGAATATGCTTGTGTCCTCCTGCTCTTTTGAAGGTAAGAGCTATAGCATAGTTTAACTTTACAGACCCCTAGAGTTCCTTCATCTCTTCTGTCTAGCACAAAACTTGGCATAAAATAAGTTAAATGAGACAAAAATAAACTACTTGCAGGAAAATCAAATATAGTTATACCTCACTAATCTAGGGGCTTGGTTTTTGGCATTCTCAAGTACCTGGAATAGGGCCCACCATACAGGGGAAAGATGCTGATAAGAATCATATTAAAAAAGTTGTGACCAGTTGGCTCCTGTATAGAAGGATGCTTCTAGCTGGGTTGACAACGCAACGAAAGGCCAGTCTTTGTCTATGAAATATGAGATGCAACAGGAGGCAGAAGAGACATGGGAAGTGAAAAGTGAAGGAAAGCAAGGACTAGAGAGCAGAAATGGTAGGAGGGCCAGCAGAGCCTAATGGTAATTAGAAGAAAGAATGGGGGCAGCAGTAGTAGCAGCCAGCAGAAATCAGAAGCTGTGACAGAGGTGGCAAGTTGCAGACATTTTAGACCACAGAGAATAGCCAGCCATAAAGAGGGCTGGGCTGCATGCCAACCAGTAGATTTTAGCAATCTCAAGAGGGAAAGAGAAGCTTTGGCTCTATGCTTCACCATCTATAAATACCTGTGGTACAGCCAATGATTTAAGAAGGAGGCAATGAAGTACAGAATATATTTTAGAAAAAAAAATTTTATAGAAAAAGTTAAAAAATAAAAAGCAGAATGTAACTGTTCAGCTATTTGAAACCGACACTAATCTAGAATGTTTAACTTTGCAAAGTGTGCTACACAGTTGAGGATTTATTAGAATAAGGAAAGAAAAAGGAACAAACATTGGCTGAATACCTATTGTGTGCTGGAAGCTTTATGAACATCATTTTTTCAAATCCTCACAACAACCCTTTTAACATAAACATTATTCCCATTTCCAAGCTGGGTAAAATGAGGCTCAGAGAGATTATATATATAACTTGGCCAAGGCCCAGCATCAAAATACATGTTTTCTCAACTGTACTACGCTACTGAAAAGGAGCAAGGGGAGTCAACACAAATAAATACAGTGCACAGAAGAAATGTAGTTAAATTTTTTCTTTTTGTTAAAGACAACAGGTAGCCTAAATTACACTCTCATATCTAGCGTGCTTGTGTAATTCTTATTAACCATAATCTCAAAACTGACATATCACATTCAGAGAGTGAATAATCTTTCTCTTCAGGACCACACATTTATTTTTACTTCTCGTTGGCTGATTGCTGTACTTTTTCAAGTATGCATATTTTGAGAAGCTGTAGCTTAGTCTACACATTTTTAGGTACATGAGGGAACAGAGCCAAACTATTTTCTCTTCTGAAGGGTGTTTTGCTTACTGCATTACTGTTTCTATAATACTATACAATAAAAGCTCAATATACTTCAATCTACTCTATTCTAAATCCCTCCTATGGTAAATAATCAGATGTACAGTGGAGAAATCCAAGAAATGGTTTTCCTTTCCTACTCATTCACTTTTTACTTTCACAATGAAAAAAGATTTTTAAAATTGAAATATAGTTGATTTACAATGTTGTATTAATTTCTGCTGTACAGCAAAGTGACTCAATTATACATATATATTTTTTCTTTTTCATATTCTTTTCCATTATGGTTTATCCCAGGACATTGAATATAGTTCCCTGTGCTATACAGTAGGACCTGTTGTCCATCCATTCTATATGTAATAGTTTGCATCTACTAACCCCAAACTCCTAGTGCATCCCTCCCTCACCAACGCCTTGGCAACCATAAGTCTGTTCTCTGTGAATCTGTTTCTACTTCGTAGATAGGTTCATTTGTGTCATATTTTAGATTCCACATGTAAGTGATTTCATATAATTCTGTCTTTCTGACTTAGTTCACTTAGTATGATAATCTCTAGTTGCATCCATGTTGCTGCAAATGGCATCATTTCATTCTTTTTTATGGCTGAGTAGTATTCCATTGTATATATGTACCACATCTTCTTTATCTATTCCTCTGTTGATGGACATTTAGGTTGTTTCCATGTCTTAGCTACTATGAACAGCGCTGCCATGAACATAGGTGGGTATATATCTTTTTGAATTAGTTTTGTCCAGATATATGCCCAGGAGTGGGATTGCTGGGTCATATGGTAATTCTATTTTAATTTTCTGAGGAACCTCCATACTGTTCTCCATAGTGGCTGCACCAATTTACATTCCCAACAGTGTAGGAGGGTTCCCTTTTCTCCACACCCTCTCCAGCATTTTATTTGTAGACTTTTAAATGATGGCCATTCTGACTGGTGTCACAATGAAAATTTTCACAGTCTGCTAGGTCCACAAAATAGTTCCACATCCACAGAGGGTGCTAAGAAATAGGCACTTTCCTTTTGGTATCTGGGAAATTAGTTAATATCTTCTGCTGTTGTTACTCAAATATAAATCCTTTATCAATTCATATCTGAATGAACAGAATGGTTTCTTCACTGCTATTCTTCCCTGTTGCCTATCTCCCTAGTACTAGTACACCATCACTAGATTAACCATTCTAAAAAAATCCATTATGTTACTCCTTTTAAAAACACACACACATGCATGCACACACACAGTAGTACAAATTCTTTAATCGAAGCATCAAAGCATCCATGGTCTGGATCCACTTTATCCAATTACTCTTCATGAAAAACACATATCTAGATTGAGCTGTTTCTGCTACCTAACCCTATTCCCACCTCAGTGGCCATCAAGTAGCACCTAGCTTTTACAGTTCATGATAGGCCACAATTCCCTCTTGAAGATATCTCTGACTACTGTGGCTCATACTAATTTCTCTATTTTCTCCCCATTACCTCTTCCAAAATACTTTCAGAATATCTCATACTATGGCACCTGATTACATTCTGGCTCCTAATTGTTCTTTTTATTTAATGAGTTTCTTATTGTGTCACTTTTTAAAAAATGCCACTGGCTTATTATAGAAAGAGTCCGTCGTTCAGCAGAATGTCCCATAGTCCAGATTTGCCAGTTTACTTTCTTTTGATGTCACTACATCATTATCACATGTATTTAATAGGTTTTATTAAATTTGGGTTCAAGTTTTTTTGGTAAGAATACTTCAAAAATAGTGCTCTGTGCTTCCTATTGAGACAGGGCCTTGAAGAGCACATGGTATTTGAAAGGGTGAGGATGGATGTATGTGTGAGAGGATAAGGGTGAACATTACCAGCAAAGGAAAAACATGTGCAAAGGCACAGATGGAAGTAGGTAAGTATGTGATGTATTCAAGGGAGGAAACTATTTACACTGGCTGGAGTAGGTTTTCCGTACTGTTCATGGCACTGGATGCACAGGTTTCATCCTATCCAGCCCTGCCGAACCAGGATTTTTAGAGCTAGAGGCTCAGATATCTTTATATTTACAGACTTCCTAAGGAAATTCAGATGCTTTGCCAGGCCTGAAACCCTCTGGTCTGGGGAACAGCATACATATAAGTAGTCCGCTCTTGGTATGTCAAGCTCATTCCTGTTTCAGGGATTTGGGGTATGACTTACAGCACCTTCTCTCCATTGAAGTCTCTGTTTAACTATTACTTCCTCAGTAAAGTCTTACTTGATCACTGTTCAAAGTAACCAATCTACTTCACTTATTTCTTAGTGCGTATCTGATAGGGTCTTATTTATTGTTTTTGGTATGTTTCCCTCACTATAATGTATGCTCCCAAAGAGTGTGGACCTTGTCTGTCTTGTTCACAGTGGTAATTCCAATGCTTTTTTTTTTTTTTTTTTAGTTTTATAAATTTATTTATTTTATTCATTTATTTTTGGCTGCATTGGGTCTTCGTTGCTGTGCACGGGCCTTCTCTAGTTGTGGTGAGCGGGGGCTACTTGTTGAGGTGCGCGGGCTTCTTCTCATAGTGGTGGCCTCTCCCGTTGCAGAGCACGGGCTCTAGACACGCAGGCTTCAGTAGTTGTGGCACGCAGGCTCAGTAGTTGTGGCTCATGGGCTCTAGAGCGCAGGCTCAGTATTTGTGATGCACGGGCTGACCTGCTCCGCGGCATGTGGGATCCTCCCGGGCCAGGGCTCGAACCCGTGTCCCCTGCATTGGCAGGTGGATTCTTAACCACTGTGCCACCAGGGAAGCCCAATTCCAATGCTTAAGAAGAGTCCTGGGTATAAAATATGTGTGCTATATATGCAGGATGAATGGATAAAATTGGCAAATTTAGGAAATTCTTTTTGGAACACCCCTACGTAATGTAGATAAAAAGCAATAAAATTATCCTTTAAGCCTGTCTTCACTAAGATTGGGGTTTTAAGTACCTTCTTTGAGAATTTCTCTTTGTATTTTTTGCTTTATGATAGCTCATTTCACCTTACTGTTTAAAAGGAAAAATTGAGATAGCATTTCATAGAAGATAATGGCAACCCTGAACATCTATCTAATCAGTTCAATAATAATTTCCAAATGTACTTAATGGACTATTAAATCAGTAATTAGAAATTAAATTTTGCTAGGCTGCAAAAGATGTCAAAATTATGTATACTCAGACTATGATATTTTAAAATTAAAATTTTATTTAATTAGCATTCCTCAGAGAAAGATATTTTAAAATTAAAATTTTATTTAATTAGTGTTCCCATAATCTATATTAAAATTTACTTCTACCCTGATGACTTATAAAAATATAGGCAGGGCAGTATAAATACACAGAAAGAGCTCAAGGTGGTTAACAAAATTCACTGATATAGAATTGTTAACAACAACCCCAAAAAAAAGCCCACAGAAAAAATGATTTAGGGTTTGAGGAGTAGGGAAAAAATATGAATAAAGTGAAAAAACTTTTATATAAGCTGTTTTGTGGGGTGTTTGGAAGCATTGCTTCCTTTCACCCACACTTTTGTGAGCTAAAGTTAATGGATTTCTATTGCACTCCTGTTGTCACTATTGCCTAATGCTTTCCTATGGATGAAGCAGACACCTGGTTATTTAAGGAGGAGGATAAATGGGCCAAGGCAGCTTTCCCTATCCCCAATTCACCAGGGAGCGTTTGAGAATTCCACCTGACATGAGGACAGCACTGTGCTCTTAAACAATCTGCAGTTTGATCCGATTGTTCCCCAGTGGGGGAGGTAGGCCACAGCTCACTCAAGAGTCATTGATTGGATTAACAGCCTAATTCCCAACAGATGAATAGAATACTGATGTCTTGTCAGCCCAGATCACAAAAGGAAAACACAATCTGCTTCTACAGCTCAGAAATTTAACCCTCTATTTCCCCTGAAGCTACAATTTCAGTTTTTCATACTGTAATTTCTTCAGAACTATTTTCCGATAAATATAATCAAATGGTGGCTTTTATCACCATCCACACACTTTCATCCTCTTTTAGAATAATTTTTTAAATCTTTAAAAATATGGAAAGATTTTTACTTCAGTTTTTACTGTCCACATTAGTCCTGCTGCCTAAATTCTTTCCTGGGTATCTGAAAGAAATATTACATAAGCTGTTTTCTCAGGACCCAATAAAAAAGGACACAGCCTATGGGAAGAGAGGTAGCAAAATCCACATAATCAAAGATAAAACTATTTTGAGCTGTTTTTCTGGCATAAGTAACTGATTTTATTAAGGGGAATGAATGATTGTATTAAGAGTCTCAATAAATGTTTGCTTCAGTTTATTCCCCTACTCTACCTCTACCTCCCAATTGTAATTTAATAACTTTTGTGTATGGCTGTACAACTAAAAGTCAAATACAAAGGTATTACTTCTGGTATTGGTTTAAAAATAAGAACAAAAAACTTCAAGTCATCTATGAATTAGAATTCTGTAATAAAGATATACATGCCTTGTATGAGTAGCAAGACAGACAAAGATGCAGTATTGTGGGCAACTTTAATGATAGTTCATTTTGCATACCTTTCTGCCTATAGCCTGCCAATATAGCAAGAAAGACTGATTTTAGTCAGTTGTGAGTAAAAACAATGATGGTAGTAGCAAATCTGTTTACTGCACTAAGCAATTTATGTGTTCTCTTATGTAATCCACGCAACAACCTTATGAAGTAGGTATTAAGTTATCTCATTTCACAAATGAAGAAACTGAAGCTTAGGTGGGACTTTGTCTGAGGTCACAGGATTTATAAGATGCAGAGCCAGAACTTAAATTAAGTCTCTGGCTTCAAAGCTTATGCTCTTAAACACTACTGGGATTTTACGGGTTTCTCTGTATATCTTCATATATATATGGAGATTTTTCAGTATCTGAGATTTTAAAATAAAGGTTCAGCCTTCTCTTAGAATCTATTATTCTTTTGGAAAAACATCTCTGTGTGTACAAATGTTCTCTTTTGGCTTCTCTTTTTCTTTAGGACATTTTAAATGAATTTCAGGATAGCCCCCTAAAGTTAGCCACATCAAAACCAGAAAACTTTTTTGCCTATGGCTTTGGATTCATTCAACTTCTATTCCTTTTCTTTACCTCTTATACTGTCCTTCTCAAGTGAAGTTGATTGAATTCTCCTTCTGTACTGTATCTGATTCTTTCTCTACAGTAATGGGCCTTAATCAGGTCCTAACCTTCTAATCCACTGATTCCTACAAGAGCCTCCCTAATAATTTATCTGGTCTCCTATCCCTTTTGCAAGCACTGTCCTAAGCATGCCATTCTTCTACCTGAAACTTTGAAGCATATTCTAATTGTCTTCAAGTCAGATAAGAATTTCTAACTAAGGATTTCCCTAGCTTTTAATAGAATTTGGCATATTTTTATGGTTTTAAAAATTAACATTGTACATATACGAAGTTTAGATCAGTTCAAATATGAGAACATATACAAAATAGATTGTTTATATTATTCGGTATTATACTATTACATTACAATCTGATTCTTTATGGTAATATATGCCTCCATGATACCTATTATTGAAAAATAACAGTTACAGGAAAGAGAATTCATTTTTTGGAAAGAACAAGGAAAAAGTTCAACTAACACCAATTAAAATGCATTCACAAAATATGTAGAGTGTAAAAGATCTTTATGCTACTCCCACAGATCTTATTTATGTACCTATGTATGTATTTAATTCGGACATGTTTTCTTTCTAAAACAAGTAGTTAGAAGATACAAATATCATGAACACATTCTAAATCAAGACAGGCCCTATTAGAGGTTCCCTAGAAGGTAGAAGACCTTCAGGAGGGTGATTTCCAAATAATTCCTTTCCTAGCTATTGGAAAGAAGGTGCAATAGAGTGCATGAAGAGGCAGAAATGCTTCCTTGCATGTTAAAGACAGAAGCACTTCCTTGGTGGCTCGAGATGTGATGCTCCAATGCCACAAAGGATAGTTCATAGCTATTTTTTTAAATGAAGCCTTTTTGTTCTTTCATACTATGTGAACTCAAATTCGAAGGAAATTTTGATAGTCCTCAATAACATAAATTGGAGAGGCAGAAATCTTTGTTCTGGATGCCCTGGTCAGGCATAAAGTTAGCTGACAATGCTGGAAACCGTGGTAGGCATGTCCACTAATCAATCTTTAAAATATAATACCCTGAAAGATCTATTGTTTTTTAATAATACCCAGAGGTTTTCACATCCTGCAGTCTACAACTTTAGATTCCTATCATGTAAAACAAAAACAGCATTTTAGTAGATATTCTAAAATAAGTCATATTAACTTTAGTTATCCTCTCAAACAGTAATGTTAATAATATCAAACAGAAACCCAAAACCAAAACCAACCAAAAAAACAAATGAATAAAAAAAACCCAAACAATTTCAGTAACAAGGAAAATCAAATCAATGGTGTATCCTTTGTGGTAACAGAGATAGACTTGTCTGATTGTGGAAACCAGGTTAAAGACAAGGGCTTGGACAACTGTGCCCTGAAACAAGCAGACTGCAGGTTTTATAAATACATACAGAAATAATTAAAATATAAGGGGTTTAGAGGGATTAATCTCCTTTAAATAATCTCTGCCACAAAGCCTGTAAAGACACTGCTGGCACCAGGCCCATGTGAGACCAGCTGTCGGATATCAGAGCAGGAGAGAGATTAACTGCTCCCACTTCTGCACTGACCTCCTCTGTGCAGTCTTCTCTGGACTCCATCTTCAGTACTCACTGCACCACAGGGAAAGGTCAGCAGAATATACCTGCTACCATGTGGATCATTATCATTTGACTTGATTACCTATCCTCAGCTGAGGAGAAAAACCAAAACAAAAAAGAAGATTGGTGCTGGAAGGGAATCACAAAATGTAGACTCAGAGGACTCTAGGGAAATGCACGAGGGCTCCGGAAAAGTGCTGATTACCTGATTCCATTCATTTAACCCATGGAAATTTCAAAGTCACCTTTAATTATTTTCAAACTGAGTTTTAAGTAATGCAGATAGTACCCTTACTCCCAAAGGAAGCACAAAGCAACTGATAAGTCTTTAAAAACAGTAGCATTTGTTTTGCTTCAAAGCTAGCCACAAATTCAACAAATATTTTTAAAAGGTGACAGTGCAATGAATAAACAAATCAGATAGATTTTGGGGGGCCTCCTCTATATTATATGGTATTTCCATAACTTTAAAAAGAAACTATTAAAAAACAAATAGCTTTGCAGATGACATGAATCAATGTTATGTAGAAGTCTTTTTAAAAATGTAGTGTTATAAAATATAAGATATAAATATTTTATGAAATAAGATTTGTTTGAATGTAATTTACTTGGACAAATAGAAGAAAATAAAAGTGTGAAAGAGAAAAACATTATGAATCACTATAAAGCATTTAGACACTGTAAGAACAGATATACATGTACAGATTAGCATACCTATTCTTCCACCAGAAGAAAATGAGACTGAGTGCTGGACTACCTTCTTTAAAAGGGTCTATCTGAGGTTCCTAAGTTTCTTTCTTTCCAGTTTTGCCTCTGTGATTTTCAGACACCAATAAATCTCTCTGCTATAATTTCTTCTTGTCAAAAGGTATAATTTCTTCTTGTCAAAAATAATCATTTTTGGTCTCCTGTTTACTTCACAGGTACATTTTAAGGACAAATGAATAAATAGTATCTAACTCTCTAGACTCTTGAGTAAAAGTAGGCTATTAGATCAATTCTAAGTATTTCAGAAGAAATACTGCTGATATAGCTAGAGTGAAATATTCTGGATAACACAATTACCATTATTTCTTACACAAAATGATCAAGTTTCAAGAATCAGAATATAAAATGTAATTTACTTTTTTTTTTTAATAGTAAGAAGGTGCTTTGGGTTTTTACATAGTTAAAGGGCAGAAGTTCTCGTTAAAAAGAAAATTTTAAATATCAGGATACCATAAACAACAGCTTCATTCTACTATTAGGCAATGGGTCATAGAAAACTTATGTTCAGTTTCTATTTTTTTCAGTAACATAGAGCTCCCATACCTTTCTCTCCTCCACTGTCTCTAAAATGAAAGCTCCATCATCTTTATGTTTTCCCTCCCTTTGGAATGGGTTTTAAAGACTGCCAAAAAGGGGCTTCCCTGGTGGCGCAGTGGTTGGGAGTCCGCCTGCCGATGCAGGGGACACGGGTTCGTGCCCCGGTCCGGGAGGATCCCACGTGCCGCGGAGCGGCTGGGCCCGTGAGCCATGGCCGCTGAGCCTGCGCGTCTGGAGCCTGTGCTTCACAACGGGAGAGGCCACAACAGTGAGAGGCCCGCATATCACAAAAAAAAAAAAAAAAAAAGACTGCCAAAAAGAAGGCCAAATGTCAAATACATGCCTGTCCACTCAGGACTATATTGATGTCCATCAACACATTTTTCACACGTCAGAGTGCTCTCAGATGTTAATGACTTTCAGGCTAAGTGATTTGATTCAAATTTTGAACCACTGATCCAGAGGTGAGTATCTTTTCACAGATCCCCTAGGCCAGTGGTTCTCCAAGTGTGGGCCTCAGAGAAGCAGTATCAGTTCCACCTGGAAACTTGTGAAAAATGCAAATTAGGCTCCACCCCAGACCTATGGAACCAGAAACTCTCGAGGTTGGGCCCAGAAACTTGTTTTAACAAGCCCAGATGATTCTTATACTAGTCAACATTGCAGGACCACTGCCCTATGCTAGTATATTCTCTGTAAATGAGCACCATATTTTGGACAAATAGAAGTAAATATCAACAGCAGTGAACAAAGTGAATGTAACAAAAAGTTCACTAAATTATTATTTTAAACAACTTATCTTTTCCTTAATTTTTAAATTTAAACATACTTGGCAGGATTTCTTTTCATCTTCCAGGGAAAGGCTGCCCATCAGAGAGACCATTATAGTCTGGTGCACTGTTTTTATAGTTCTATAACATAAACTGACATTTATTGGAGCTTCACATAAGATTTTTCCATCAACGGATGTGTTGGAGGAGCAATAACCAAGTATGCTGTGTTGGGCAAATACCTACACATCAGGATACTTTTCAAAGCCATCAGGCAAAGGGGGTCAGTTGAATTTTTTTTTACTGCACAGGCTAATGCTTTAAAAGTGTCTTGATGGAATCAAGGAAATTGGATTGTCCCCCCATTTGCTGGGCTAAAACAAGCCTTTTTTACTTATCCCATTAGAGGAACACAAGAGAAACCTTTTATATGTCACTAAAAATTTCCCTGCATGGCAGAACCCAGTCAAAAGCGTTTTAATTTTCTCTGAGAATTCTTAAGTAATGCAGTATGTCAAGGTTTAATAAATTGTAGGTGGGGATAGTTTTTGTTACAGGCAACAGGCATCTTTATTTTTTTTAAACAGGTGCTTAGACATCTCTCTATTGAGAGAGGTTAGGGCACTATCTCAAACAGTAGAGAGCTCAACTTCAGTCCAAATAACAAAAAAAATGAACATGATGGAATCTGTAAAATATCTGAAACAAATTTTTAGGACACTTATAAAAAAAGAAAATATTTTAAAATGTATTGAAAGTGATGGTTAATCTTTTTATATGTGATATTTTCGTATTGAGCTTCCTGAAAAATTTCTTGAAGAATTTGGCCTTGAACAAAGCCCAAGGAGAGCACAGAGATTAGGCATTCAACCTTCTCTCAATAGAAAGAGGTACTGCAGAGCTAAGAAAGACTATGTATTCCCAACCTGTAATGGGGTAAAACCCCACATTATACAACTTTCAAAATACTGCAGAAACATCAATTAATAAAAAAAAAAGTTGATCTATGTTATATGGATTGCACATATCTATGGAAATATATGATATATGAATACCTTCTATGATCATGTGGGAGCTATCTATAAATAAGGGTGGTTCCTTTCTGAATCATCACTTTAATAGAAATATTTTTAACCATATTCAAATGAGAATCATAGACCTTACTCTGTCCCCTAGCTCCCCATACAAAGAAGAGGAGAAACCATGCCAAAGAAAAAATATATCTATTAATTTTGAAATAAAATTATTAATAATTAAATTATGTCAACTATCCCTCTATTATTACCTGCCTAAAAAAATACTTTTAGTTCACATCAGGGTCAGATGGTATGGGGTTCAAAAACAAAATAGTTCTACAGGGGAATCCCACATGCTTTACTAACTGCTCATGTTTTGAGTCTACCCTATGACTACAGCTATTTCAGAGGGAAGCTTAGTGAAGTACCTACCAGCTGACAAAAGAAGGATGTGAAGCAGGTTGGGAAAAAGAAAGATTACCCTTTTGTCACGTCCAATTAGCCATCCCTACAGTTCTGATAAATATGCTTTATTAATTAAAATTTGTACTTAAAAGCTAGTATCCTCTTTAATGGAAACTTCAGCTTTATTACTTAAGTTCTTAACAACTTAATGCATTTCATTATTATTTATTCTATCCTGGATATATAGGGAGAGGTAGTTTTCTTTATTTTTAGCTGTTAGCAGTAACTCAGAAGCTCTGGATGAAATTCTAAGTTGTTAGGCCTTGAGAGTTGCGTCACTGAATGTCTCCCAAGTCTGTCAACTTTTGTAAAAGAACCATCAATTATAAAAAGACAAACTAACAAGCAACCAAAGGGAAAAGAAGCTGAAAATGGCAGTAAGGGAGTATATTATGAAATTCTATAATGAATATTTAATCATTAAAAGATCCCATCATTGGCTTAATTTTACTGTTGCTTTCATAGGAGGACCTTTGCTAATCCCAAATCCTTACATTCATGTGAACAGAAAAGCTGAGAAAATTCAGCGTTCTTTTTGCTTGAATGCAGGAATTCTTATTCTGGATTCTTAGATTCCTAGGACATCCATGGAAGGGCTTCAGCAAGTATATTATTGAAACTGTTTGCAAAAATTCTACATCCATATCTTTTCTCTTTGGTGTTCATAGCTCTCCTTATAGTCTTCCTAAAAAGGTTAAAGACCACTATTGTAGGGTAGAAGTATAGATTTAAAAGATTGGCCATGAATTGGTAATTGCTGAAACTTCATGATGAGTACATAGAAGTTTGGCGGTATATTATTCTCCCTAATTTTGCACATGGTTGGAGTTTTTGTAATTATAAGATTATTTTTTTAAAACTGCTGTGAAAGGAACTCATTGTATACAAACCAATTCTTGATAAAAGGCTGTGGTAAATCTAAGGAAATTGCTAATGTAAGTGATAATTCTATATTTCCTTACATCATAAGGTAAGTCAAATGAAGGTAAGGGATTTGGAGTTTTATAAAACATAACTGTAGAAAACATAAGTGTGGAAATGGCAAAACTTTCAATGATGCAAGTTACCTTACTTTTGAAATCATTATTCTGTTTCACAAAATGTCAAAATTTGACAGAATCATTAAAAAGAGAAAAGGTAATTGGTAAAGCAAAGACTGCAAAGACAAAGGAGGTGGTGGTTTGGTGCTTGAAGGGGCGGGGTGGGGGGCGGGAAACTGAAAGGAATAAAGTGGTGGGTTTAATCAAATCACTTTTAAAAGCTTCAGCCTCTCAGAGTTAACCTTGCCAATCAGAGTAAGCAGGAGCAGAAGCATGTTTGTGCACATTAAACTTTGCCTGTGTCCTTGAACCTATGGTGCACTTCCTCCTCTCAAGCAGCCTGGGAAGGCTTCATAATGCTCACCCTTAGAGAGAACCTTGAATTCCATTAGAAAGCTCCACAGGAAGGAGAAACCCTCAAGTGGCAGCTTGAGCCACACAGACAGCTCATATCCTTTACTGATATTAGAAGTGAGCTCATGGGATTAAGTCTGCAAGTCCTGGAAAATTAAAAAGTATGAACACACTGACAAATGCCATTATACAAACAAGATATCTTTAAGTCTTCTTTCCTCTTTTTTTTTTTTTTTTTTTTTTACAGAAATGGCAAATATTTCCAATGATAACATAAAAACTGGTTACTAAGTCTACAATGAAACTCTATAACTGGTCTGGCTACAGTCTAACTAATGGTATTTACATCTGTATCATGCTTTGCTATAAAATCATTCACCCATTTGATGGCCTAGTACCTTTTACACACAAACTATACTTTTAAATAAAAGGAAGTATGAAGGTAGATACCTTGTCTTTCATATCACATCTATTAAGTTACTATAGTTCTACTTTGTTCTGTACTATGAGAAAGTATTTTATACAATGTAGTTTTAGTACTGCATGTAGGCAGACTCAGACTCAAGATGTAGAAGTTTCTAATAGCTAGAACTTTCTAAAATGGAACAGGCTTTTACTTTACTTTGTGAAGTAAACAGAAATGCTCACACCGAGGCTAGCTGGCTTAACCACCTTTTGAAAATTTAGCAGAGAGAATTCCTGCATTAGGTTGGAAGTTGAACTAGATGGTCTTTAAATTCCCTTCTACCTTTAAGATTGTACAATTATGCTTTATTCAAGGTCACACAATTAGTAGCAAAATAGAAACTGGAATCTAGGTAACCTGACTCCAAACCTAGTCTTTCTAAACATAAGGTTGTAGACCCCTCATACGTCCTCAGGCAGTAAATAGAAGAGTGAGGTTAATTGGGTCAGGGAAGCAATGGTGGGGTGATGGGGACTGGAGCGCTCGAGGCCCGTCAACAGAGGGCAGTAGCTACTCAGCTCTATCTGATTGTTGTCCTATGGGAATTTGTGCAGGATTACCATATTTTCAGCTTTTTCAAGAGAATCCTAATATCTGTATTTTATGTGAAATCAACTGACAGTTAATTATAAATAAACTGTTGTAACACTACAGGTGCTAAACAAAAATACATCTTTGGGCTGCATATGACCCATGCCAGTTTGTAACCATGAGACTGTCCTAAAAAATTCCATTTCCAAACTATTGACTTTTTTTAACAGTTTCTCTAGATTCTTCAAATTTATCAACACCCTTTATGAAATACAAAAGTCTAAGTTTTATGCTTTATATTAACTATAGTCTGCTACATATATAACAGTATTTTGCTCTGTTTTTTTTTTTTTTTTTTTTGCTGTATGCAGGCCTCTCACTGTTGTGGCCTCTCCCATTGCAGAGCACAGGCTCCGGACGCGCAGGTTCAGTGGCCATGGCTCAGGCCCAGCCGCTCCGCGGCATGTGGGATCTTTCCGGACCAAGGCATGAACCCATATCCCCGGCATCGGCAGGCAGACTCTCAACCACTGCGCCACCAGAGAAGCCCTTAATTTTTAATTTAATAACTTTATTTTTGCTTTTTTCCCCCTCCCTTTTATTCTGAGCCAAGTGGATTACAGGGTCTTTGTGCTCCGGCCAGGTGTCAGGCCTGTCCCTCTGAGGTGGGAGAAGCCAAGTTCAGGACACTGGTCCACCAGAGACCTCCCAGTTCCATACAAAATCAAACGGCGAAAATCTCCTGGAGATCTCCATCTAAATGCCAAGACCCAGCTGCACTCAATGACCAGCAAGCTATAGTGCTGGACACCCTATGCCAAATAACTAGGAAGACAGGAACACAACCCCACCTATTAGCAGGAGACACTGCCTAGTATCATAATAAGGCCACAGACACCCCAAAACACACCACCGGATGCAGACCTGCCCACCAGAAAGACAAGATCCAGCCTCAACCACCAGAACACGGGCACTAGTCCCCTCCACCAGGAAACCTACACAACCCACTGAACCAACCTTACCCACTGGGGGCAGACACCAAAAACAATGCGAACTACGAAAATCCAGCAAGTGAAAAGGAGACCCCAAACAGAGTGAGTTAAGCAAAATAAGAAGACAGAGAAATACACAGCAGATGAAGGAGCAAGGTAAAAACCCACCACACCAAACAAATGAAGAGGAAGTAGGTAGTCTACCTGAAAAAGAACTCAGAATGATAGTAAAGATGATCCAAAATCTTGGAAACAGAATGGAGAAAATACAAGAAACGTTTAACAGGGACACAGAAGAACTAAAGAGCAAACAAACGATGAACAGCACAATAAATGAAATTAAAAATTCTATAGAAGGAATCAATAGCAGAATAAGTGAGGCAGAAAAACGGGTAAGTGACTTGGAAGGTAAAAGAGTGGAAATAAATACTACAGAGCAGAATAAAAAGAATGAAAAGAATTGAGGACAGTCACAGAGACCTCTGGGACAACATTAAATGCACCAACATTCAAATTATAGGGGTCCCAGAATAAGAAGAGAAAAAGAGAGGGACTGAGAAAATATTTGAAGAGATTAGAGTTGAAAACTTCCGTAATATGGGAAAGGAAATAGTTAGTCAAGTGCAGGAAGAGCAGAGAGTCCCATACAGGATAAATCCAAGGAAAAATATGCCAAGACACATAGTAATCAAACTATCAAAAATTAAATACAAAGAAAAAATATTAAAAGCAGCAACGGAAAAGCAACAAATACCATACAAAGGAATCTCCATAAGGTTAACAGCTGATCTTCCAGCAGAACCTCTGCAAGCCAGAAGGGAGTGGTAGGACATATTTAAAGTGATGAAAGGGAAAAACCTACAACCAAGATTACTCTACCCAGCAAAGATCTCATTCAGATTCAACAGAGAAATTAAAACCTCTACAGACAAACAAAAGTGAAGAGAATTCAGCACCACCAAACCAGCTTTACAACAAGTGCTTAAGGAACTTTTCTAGGCAGGAAACACAAAAGAAGGAAAAGACCTACAATAAGAAACCCAAAACAATTAAGAAAATCGTAATAGGTACATATCGATAATTACCTTAAATGTAAATAGAGTAAATGCTCCAACCAAAAGACACAGGCTTGCTGAATGGATACAAAAACAAGACCCATATATATGCTGTCTACAAGAGACCCACTTCAGACTTAGGGACACATACAGACTGAAAGTGAGGGGATGGGAAAAGATATTCCATGCAAATGGAAATCAGAAGAAAGCTGGAGTGGCAATTCTCATATCAGACAAAATAGACTTTAAAATAAAAACTATTACAAGAAACAAAGAAGGACAGTACTTAATGATCAAGGGATCAATCCAAGAAGAAGATATAACAATGGTAAATATTTACGCACCTAACACAGGAGCACCTCAATACATAAATACTAACAGCCATAAAAGGGGAAATCGACAGTAACACAGTCAGAGTAGGGGACTTTAACACCCCACTTTCACCAATGGACAGTAAATTTAAGAAAATTTAAAATGAAAATAGATGAAATGAAATGAAAATAGGTAAGGAAACAGAAGCTTTAAATGATACATTAAACAAGATGGACTTAATTGATATTTATAGGACATTCCTTCCAAAAACAACAGAATACACTTTCTTCTCAAATGCTCATGGAACATTCTCCAAGATCATATCTTGGGTCACAAAACAAGCTTTGGTAAATGTAAGAATATTAAAATGTATCAAGTATCTTTTCCGAAAACAATGCTGTGAGAGTAGCTATCAATTACAGGAAAAAATCTGTAAAAAATACAAACACATGGAGGCTAAAAATATACACTACTTAAAAACCAAGAGATCACTGAAGAAATCAAAGAGGAAATCAAAAAAATACCTAGAAACAAATGACAATAAAAACATGACAACCCCAAACCTATGGGATGCAGCAAAAGCATTTCGAAGAGGGAAGTTTATAGGAATACAATCCTACCTCAAGAAATGAGAAACATCTCAAATAAACAACCTAACCTTACACCTAAAGCAATTGCAGAAAGAAGAACAAAAAACCCCAAAGTTAGCAGAAGAAATCATAAAGATCAGATAAGAAATAAAAAGAAATGAAGGAAACAACAGCAAATATCAATAAAACTAAAAGCTGGTTCTCTGAGAAGAAAAACAAAATTGATAAACCATTAGCCAGACTCATCGAGAGAAAAAGGGAGAAGACTCACATCAACAGAATTAGAAATGAAAAAGGAGAAGTAACAATTGACACTGCAGAAATACAAAGGATCATGAGAATTTACTACAAGCAACTATATGCCAATAAAACGGACAACCTGGAAGAAATGGACAAATTCTTAGAAAAGCAAAACCTTCTGAGACTGAACCAGGAAGAAAAAGAAAATATAAACAGACCAATCACAAGTACTGAAATTGAAACTGTGATTAAAAATCTTCCAACAAACAAAAGCCCAGGACCAGATGGCTTCACAGGCAAATTCTATCAAACATTTAGAGAAGAGATAACACCTATCCTTCTCAAACTCTTCCAAAAGACAGCAGAGGGAGGAACACTCCCAAACTCATTCTATGAGGCCAACATCACCCTGATACCAAAACCAGACAAAGACGTCACAAAGAAAGAAAACTACAGGCCAATATCATTGATGAACGTAGATGCAAAAATCCTCAACAAAATACTAGCAAACAGAATCCAACAGCACATTAAAAGGATCATACACCATGATCAACTGGGGTTTACTCCAGGAATGCAAGGATTCTTCAATATATGCAAATCAATCAACGTGATACACCATATCAACAAACTGAAGGAGAAAAACCATATGATCATCTCAATAGATGCAGAGAAAGCTTTTGACAAAATTCAACACCCATTTATGATAAAAAACCCTGCAGAAAGTAGGCATAGAGAGAACTTTCCTCAACATAATAAAGGCCATATATGACAAACGCACAGTCAACATCATCCTCAATGGTGAAAAACTGAAACCATTTCCACTAAGATCAGGACAAAGACAAGGTTGCCCACTCTCACCACTCTTATTCAACATAGTTTTGGAAGTTCTAGCCACAGCAATCAGAAAAGAAAAAGAAATAAAAGGAATCCAAATCAGAAAAGAAGAAGTAAAGCTGTCACTGTTTGCAGATGACATGATACTATACATAGAGAATACTAAAGATACTACCAGAAAACTACTAGAGCTTATCAATCAATTTGGTAAAGCAGCAAGATACAAAATTAATGCACATTAATCTCTGGCATTCTTATACCCTAATGATGAAAAATCTGAGAGTGAAATTAAGAAAACACTCCCATTTACCATTGCAACAAAAAGAATAAAATATCTAGGAATAAACCTACCTAAGGAGACAAAAGACTTGTATGCAGAAAACTATAAGACACTGATGAAAGAAATTAAAGATCATACAAATAGATGGAGAAATATACCATGTTCTTGGATTGGAAGAATCAACATTGTGAAAATGACTATACTACCCAAAGCAATCTACCGATTCAATGCAATCCCTATCAAATTACCACTGGCATTTTTTTACAGAACTAGAACAAAAAATTTCACAATTTGTATGGAAACACAAAAGACCCCGAATAGCCAAAGCAATCGTGAGAACGAGAAAGGGAGCTGGAGGAATTAGGCTCCCTGACTTCAGACTACACTACATAGCTACAGTAATCAAGACAGTATGGTACTGGCACAAAAACAGAAATATAGATCAATGGAACAGGATAGAAAGCCCAGAGATAAACCCACACACATAAGGTCACCTTATCTTTGATAAAGGAGGGAAGGATATACAGTGGAGAAAAGACAGCCTCTTCAATAAGTGGTGCTGGGAAAACTGGACAGCTACATGTAAAAGTATGAAATTAGAACAATCCCTAACACCATACACAAAAATAAACTCAAAATGGGTTAAAGACCTAAATGTAAGGCCAGACACTATCAAACTCTTAGAGGAAAACATAGGCAGAACACTATACGACATAAATCACAGCAAGATCCTTTTTGACCCATCTCCTAGAGAAATGGAAATAAAAACACAAATAAACAAATGGGACCTAATGAAACTTAAAAGCTTTTGCACAGCAAAGGATACCATAAACAAGACCAAAAGACAACCATCAGAATGGGAGAAAATAGTTGCAAATGAAGCAACTGACAAAGGATTAATTTCCAAAATTTATAAGCAACTCATGCAGCTCAATAACAAAAAAACAAACAACCCAATCCAAAAATGGGCAGAAGACCTAAATAGACATTTCTCCAAAGAAGATATACAGATTGCTAACAAACACATGAAAGAATGCTCAACATCATTAATCATTAGAGAAATGCAAATCAAAACTACAATGAGATATCATCTCACATCGGTCAGATTGGCCATCATCAAAAACTCTAGAAACAATAAATGCTGGAGAGGGTGTGGAGAAAAGGGAACCCTCTTGCACTGCTGGTGGAAATGTAAATTGATACAGCCGCTACGGAGAACAGTATAGAGGTTCCTTAAAAAACTACAAATAGAACTACCATACGACCCAGCAATCCCACTACTGGGCATATACCCTGAGAAAACCATAATTCAGAAAGACTCATGTACCAAAATGTTCATTGCGTCTCTATTTACAATAGCCAGGACATGGAAGCAACCTAAGTGTCCATCAACAGATGAATGGATAAAGAAGATGTGGCACATATATACAATGGAATATTACTCAGCCATAAAAAGAAATGAAACTGAGTTATTTATAATGAGGTGGATGGACCTGGAGTCTGTCATACAGAGTGAAGTAAGTCAGAAGGAGAAAAACAAATACCGTACGCTAACACATATATATGGACTCTAAGGGAAAAAAAAGTCATGAAGAGATTAGTGGTAGGACGGGAATAAAACACAGACTTACTAGAGCATGGACTTGAGGATATGGGGAGGGGGAAGGGTGGGCTGTGACGGAGTGAGAGAGTGGCAGGGACATATATACACTATCAAATGTAAATTAGATAGCTAGTGGGAAGCTGCCGCATAGCACAGGGAGATCACCTCTGTGCTTTGTGACCACCTAGAGGGGTGGGATAGGGAGGGTGGGAGAGAGGGTGATGCAAGAGGGAAGAGATATGGGAACATATGTATATGTATAACTGATTCACTTTGTTGTAAAGGAAAAACTAACACACTATTGTAAAACAATTATACTCCAATAAAGATGTTTAAAAAAAAAAAAATCTCTGACATTCTTATACACGAATGATGAAAAATCTGAGAGTGAAATTAAGAAAACACTCCCATTTACCACTGCAACAAAGAATAAAATATCTAGGAATAAACCTACCTAAGGAGACAAAAGACCTGTACGCAGAAAATTATAAGACACTGATGAAATAAATTAAAGATGATACAAATAGATGCAGAGATATACCATGTTCTTGGATTGGAAGAATCAATATTGTGAAAATGACTCTACTACCCAAAGCAATCTACAGATTCAATGCAATCCCTATCAAACTACCACTGGCATTTTTTAGAGAACTAGAACAAAAAATTTCACAATTTGTATGGAAACACAAAAGACCCCGAATAGGCAAAGCAATCTTGAGAATGAAAAATGGAGCTGGAGGAATCAGGCTCCCTGACTTCAGACTACACTACATAGCTACAGTAATCAAGACAGTATGGTCCTGGCACAAAAACAGAAATATAGATCAATGGAACAGGATAGAAAGCCCAGAGATAAACCCATGCACATACGGTCACCTTATCTTTGATAAAGGCGGCAAGAATATACAGTGGAGAAAAGACAGCCTCTTTAATAAGTGGTGCTGGGAAAACTGGATAGCTACACGTAAAAGAACGAAATTAGAACATTCCCTAACACCATACACAGAAATAAACTCAAAATGGGTTAAAGACCTAAATGTAAGGCCAGACACTATAAAACTCTTAGAGGAAAACATAGGCAGAACACTGTATGACATAAATCACAGCAAGATCCTTTTTGACCCACCTCCTAGAGAAATGGAAATAAAAACAAAAATAAACAAATGGGACCTAATGAAACTTAAAAGCTTTTGCACAGCAAAGGATACCATAAACAAGACCAAAAGACAACCCTCAGAATGGGAGAAAATAGTTGCAAACGAAGCAACTGACAAAGGATTAATCTCCAAAATTTATAAGCAACTCATGCAGCTCAATAACAAAAAAACAAACAACCCAATCCAAAAATGGGCAGAAGACCTAAATAGACATTTCTCCAAAGAAGATATTCAGATTGCCAAGAAACACATGAAAGAATGCTCAACCTCATTAATCATTAGAGAAATGCAAATCAAAAATACAATGAGATATCATCTCACACCGGTCAGAATGGCCATCATCAAAAAATGTAGAAACAATAAAATGCTGGAGAGGGTGTGGAGAAAAGGAAACCCTCTTGCACTGCTGGTGGGAATGTAAATTGATACAGCCACTATGGAGAACAGTATGGAGGTTCCTTAGAAAACTACAAATAGAACTACCATACGACCCCACAATCCCACTACTGGGCATATACCCTGAGAAAACCATAATTTAAAAAGAGTCATGTACCAAAATGTTCATTGCAGCTCTATTTACAATAGCCAGGACATAGAAGCAACCTCAGTGTCCATCAACAGATGAACGGATAAAGAAGATGTGGCACATATATACAATGGAATATTACCCAGCCATAAAAAGCAACGAAATTGAGTTATTTGTAGTGAGGTGGATGGACATGGAGTCTGTCATACAGAGTGAAGTAAGTTAGAAGGAGAAAGTAAGTCAGAAGGAGAAAAACAAATACTGTATGCTACCATACATATATGGAATATAAGAAAAAAAAAAGTCATGAAGAGCCTAGGGGTACAACGGGAATAAAACACAGACCCACTAGAGCATGGACTTGAGGATATGGGGAGGGGGAAGGGTAAGCTGTGACAAAGTGAGAGAGTGGCATGGACATATATACACTACCAAACGTAGGGTGGATAGCTAGTGGGAAGCAGCCACATGGCACAGGGAGATCAGCTAGGTGGTTTGTGACCACCTAGAGTGGTGGGATAGGGAGGGTGGGAGGGAGGGAGATGCAAGAGGGAAGAGATATGGGAACATATGTATATGTATAAATGATTCACTTTGTTGTAAAGCAGAAACTAACACACCATTGTAAAGCAATTATACTCCAATAAAGATGGTTAAAAAAAAAAAAAGCACAAACTGCTGGAAAGTCACCCTCAGGCAAAAGCTAATTCACAGATTCTCAAGGATTTTTCAAAGATAAACACAAATCTTAAAATCTTTCCCGCAAATAGCAAAAAGCTTTAGCCATCTGAGCTGATAAACTTGTTATTTATAAAAACTAGTGAGTTTTACAAATACTGTATGCTAACACAGGTGTATGGAATCTAAAAAAAAAAATTGTTCTGAAGAACCTGGGGCCAGGACAGGAATAAAGATGCAGGCACAGAGAATGGACTTGAGGACATGGGGAGGGGGAAGGGTAAGCTGGGACGAAGTGAGAGAGTGGCATGGACATGTATACACTACCAAATATAAAATAGCTAGCTAGTGGGAAGCAGCTGTATCGCACAGGGAGATCAGCTGGGTGCTTTGTGACCACCCAGAGGGGAGGGTGGGAGGGAGATGTAAGAGGGAGGAGATATGGGGATATATGTATACATATAGCTGATTCACTTTGTTACAAAGCAGATACTAACACAACAATGTAAAGCAATTATACTCCAATAAAGATGTTAAGCAAAACTGGTGAACAAAATGTCTACATAAAAGAATTTCATTATAAATAAGAAAATATAGGACATGAAGAACTTATTATAATTCTCATAAAATGCATCAGATGGCTATGAATTCTAAAAAGCACTGAGGCAGTGTGATAAGAGTATAACAGCAGCATAACACAGGGAAAAAGCATGCATGAACCTGCAGTCAGAATACCTAAGTGTGAACTCTAGCTATCCTACTTATTAGCTTTGTACCCTCAAGCTATTCCCATAACCTGAGTTCTCAGTTTAGTGAAATGAGGATAATGCCACACAGGACTCCTGTAAGGATAGAATGAGTTAATATACATAAACATATTTTTATAATAAAAAAATGGTAGATATTTGGTCTTTAAATACTGGTTTAATTATCCTTGTTCACAATTCTCAGGCTTCTTTTGTACTGACATTTGTCTTTCTCTGTTAACCCAGAAAACTCTGCCTACATTTTTTGGAGGTGTAGTGATTTCTTTGCATAAGGGGAGGAATACATCTGTTTTATTATTCAAAAAATATTCACAAAATGCCTCCAAAGCTCCCAGGACTTAAATAATACTAAAGCCTTGGTACACAGTGAGGACTGACTAGATTTAGTCTCTACCTTCATAATCCATGACAGGGGAACTCTTTTAAAAAACAAAACCTTATTCAGAAGCCTAATCTTAAAACAGGTAAAAGTTGAAGCCGGAGGGGGGTGGGGTGTGTGTTTGGATTTCCAGGTACCTCTGGGGAGACTGACAAAGCACTTTGAAAACCACCAAGCTGGTAGGTAGGCCTCCCCCTAACATGTGTGCACCCAGGGCAAGAGTACAAGTGGAGATCTGCAGAACTTCTTCTTTACCCACCCCTGGCTCCATCCTACATCACAAAGGGCCTCACATACCAGACACAGCTCCCATGTCCAAGCTCAATCCATTCCCTCAACTTCCATTCACTTGCCCCTTGGCCACTCTTCAGGCCTAGGGGCACACATGCTGGCAGCAAGATCTGCCCTTGGTTTGAATCCTGGAAGTAAACTGGGCCATTTGGACTGGTCTCTACATAAGTCAATTGCATCCCTGGTGGAAGATATGATTTAAAAGTACAAAGTGGATGTAAATTTTACATTGTGGGAAAGGGAAAATAAAAGAGAGATGATTATCTTACACCTCACCTCTTTCTTCTTACCACTCTACTCATAAACAAATACCTTCTACCATAGTTTTAAGAGACTGTCTATAATTCTTTCAACCCACTCACAGTTTTAAAAGGTTAGTTAAAATAAGAAATTGCATTTATAAAAAATAAAGAATGGTCTGAAAAAGATAACAGCTCCATGAACAAGTCCACTGCCAAGATATCTGTCAAGAGCAATAAGTAACTTCAACACGGGCACTGTGGTTTCATAATGCATAACCTGCAATTAAGAGTGCATCTAACTTATCTTCAGAACAAACTCTTTAGCATCTACTGCCTTAGAATGTCTATCTGATATACATATGTATGTTACAACGTTATTTGTTTAAGCCTGCCACACTCAAACAATTCTTGCAGAACAAAGCATGTTCACCAGATCTGTCAAGAATATCATGAAGTATGCATATAACCTTGTTAAGATCAAATTTTCCTAATGTAATTTCATTCCTTTTATTCTTTCCATAAATTTCTAAAAGACATCATTTCTTTGAGGCATTATTTCTATCCTAAGTCGTTATTCTTTATCAAAAACACACTAAGTGACATGTCAAGTATTTTGTTAGGAGTTGGGAACGTAACAATATCAAAGTTCCTACTCTCAAGGAGCCTAGAGTCTTACAAATGGAGATAATTATAATAAAAAATCATATATTCTATGACAGATGTAAAAAAAGTATACTATAGGAGTGCAAAAGGGGGGAGGTCTAAAGCGAGGTTGTGGTTGGAGGAAAAGGAGGGGTGTTAGGTCAGGGTCTTCCCAAAAGAGTTGATGCTTTAGTGAAAAAAGATAGGGAAAAGGATTTTGTGTGTGTCTTTCTGTGCACACTCACAAACATGTGTATGTGTTTCAAGCTTTGTACTTATCTACAAAGGAACAATCATTTTTCAACATTTTATAATATTTACTGAATGTATATTATATGTCAAATGTTATGCAAGAGACCACTAGGAATACTAAAGAAACAGAAAACATAATCCCTGCACTCAGAGAACTCACAACCAACTGGAGAGACAACACACAGTGGACAGCAAGGTAAACACAATTAATACAATAACACTAGTTCAATAAAACTGTTGGAGAATATTCTATTTATGTAGTGTAGTTTTCTTGAGAACTGAGGATCCTTTTCTTTAATTTCACCTTCCTAGGTTAGGAATTTTTCTACCATGCTTTCTTGAACTCAGGATAGATAGTCTCTTGACTACATTTGGCTTCCAAATGACTCTTAAAAGACTACCCCTGTGTTCTCCCATTTGCCACCAGAGAGATGTTTTATTATTATTTGGTGCATACATGAACTTATAGAAAATATGGGATTTCCAAAATGAACAAAGGGAAGAAACTGTAGAAACAGGCTAAAAAATGACCTGTTGTTAGACTGCCTTATTTGTTCTGCTTAAAAATATCTTCTCTAAAAAGCCTTGATTTCACTTTATTTTGATAAACTAGCTGAAATTCACTAATCATAGCTCATTTGTTATTGGAAAACTTGTATCTGAATCTTCACTTTACAGTAGCTGTGTGACTTTGGATTATTATACAGAAAAATTCATTTCACAGCATTATTTTAAGGAAAAATGAGACCAAATATGTAGACATATCTTGTACAACTATCTGAAAAACAGCAAGTGCTCAGCCAATAAGATTATGTCTAAATTTGCATCCCTCCTTTAAAAATGCAACTATAGGGCTTCCCTGGTGGCGCAGTGGTTGAGAGTCCGCCTGCCGATGCAGGGGACACGGGTTCGTGCCCTGGTCCGGGAAGATCCCACATGCCGTGGAGCGGCTGGGCCCGTGAGCCATGGCCGCTGAGCCTGCGCGTCCAGAGCCTGTGCTCCGCAACGGAAGAGGCCACAACAGTGGGAGGCCCACGTACCACAGAAAAAAAAAAAAAAAAAAGGCAACTATATCTGGGAATTCTAACCAGTTGTTAGTGATTCATCATAGGAATGAATTAGTTTAATCTAATTGTTTTTATCCTAACTCCTACTTAAGATTAGGAAGTACTGAAGGACTGGCAGGTGAATAGAGGGTTTAAAATTACAAACCTGGTACTAGAGAATTAGGTGTAGATGTTTATAATTTTGAAATTATCTTCCCAATGTCCCTTACCCCTGACTTACCTACTGAGTAATCATAATTTCTAGAGCTGTGGCTTATTTTTAAAAGATCTATAGTTGATTGTGATGATCCAGGTTTGGGAACCTCTGGGAGATAAAACAGTTTAGTCATAGAGATTGGGGCTTTGACAGTAACAATAAAAGTTGAGAATTGATTCATAGGTAAGAGACCACTGGAAGTTTTTTTTTTTATCATGGAATCATTTAGATACTGAAGTAACATTTAGATAATGCCATTTAAGGAAGACTAACCTGTCATAATTATACAGGATAAAAAAGTGACATTAATAAGTTGCCACAATAATATACACATGAAGGAATGATAATCTGGACCAGAGAAGTGTCAATGGAAATGGAATATATACTAAGCTCTTTGTACCTTACGAGGCCAACACTTGCAGATCTTAGGAGTCCCTTTCCCATGAAGTTAAGATAGTAGTTGAGCCTGAGTGGCAATAGTGTTATTCAATGATGAATGAAATGCCAAAGTTCTGTACTAATTAATTATTATTATTATTATGGTTAAACAATAATACATAAAATGGTCCAGTTTTTGACAACGAAGTAGAAACTGAAAATATAAATAGAATGGGATAGAGGGAAACCTTTCCTAGGAACACACTAGCCTAATGGTTTTATTGCACATGCTTCTTCTTTGTTATTACTTTTTATTATGAAAATATTTATATATATGAGTAGAGACTCACTACTCATATTTAATCATTGTTAACATTTTGCCATTTTTTTTCTTTTTTGTTAAAGGAGGTTAAAGAAATTGTAGACATCATGAAATCTTGTCCTTAAATATTTACTGTGCACCTAATAATAAAATTCCTACACAACCACAATACCATTATCACACTTAAAAGAGTTAACACTAACTCCTTAATGTTAATGTAACATGGTTCTCTTAACTTTTACACTTACCTACAAATTAAACAACACAGGCTTGTATTATGTTCTTCCCCCAAAGTAATTCTAAATACTCTTTTTGAATTATTAATGGGAAAGTTACCTCTCATGATTGATCAACTTTGCAAATCGTTTGGATCTTACTGGTAATGTGACAGAAACTACTCTCTCATTTTAAAAAAAAAGTATCATTAGAGAATGTACTTTTGATTGCAACAAACAGAAGTCACTTGGAGTTTCATACATGGTGCTTCCACAAGACTTTCAAAGAGTTCTTGAGAGTATTATTTACTTCGTTCCAAGTGTCATGGGTATGGACTGAACATTAGCAAGAAGCATGACATGCTCAAGACTTTGCCCTTAACAGAACCAAGAACTCTGGCCACTGTCAGATAATCTGTCACTATAAGCTACTTGTATCCAAGCCAGATATTTATTGCTATTGATCTGCCTGGTCCTAGCAAAAGACTTTTGTTCTCCCGGACTGGGACTCTGACCTCAATTAAGTTATGAATTTCAATCCAATAGACTGCTCCACTTACCCTACTGCTCTCCCTGACTGGATTAATTAGAATTAGCTAGGTCGAGAGTCACCCCAAGCTCCTCATGGATCATGTTATTTTAATAATAAATAAAGGAATAGCAGCAATGTACAAGAAGTATTTTGAAAGATTGCTCATCTAAGAACATCATTCAGAACCTGCCAATACCAATTTCTCTGCCTTTGATTACCTCATTTACTTTTTACTTCTTTTCATCGTTTGGAATTCCCCCTTTTATTTCAGCTTTCTAAACATGTTTTTTGCATAGAGAAATAAAAGTACTTGCATTTTAGCACTTTACTGCTATTTTAGAGTTTCATTAGAGAGTAACTCATCAAAGCAATTGTTTTCAAAAATGTCACTTAAAACATTGAATAATCTCAGAACACGAAGGAAAAAAACACACCATCATCTATGAAAAATACTAGTTTTTAGTAAAAAGCATTTCTCTATTGCTAGTTAGTGCATTAAGAGCAGACAGATCAGAATGCCACTGACAAGGCAATAGCCAAGCTTGAAAAAAATAAAAATGTACAAACATAATTATTTTTAATCCATAACCCATTGGAACAGATTACATACTGGTCAATGAGAATTCTAAACCATGTTGATTTCAAAAAATAATCAGTGGGATCAGGATTTGCTAAATACACTGTTCTAACTTTATGACTTACCCCCTAAATATAAAACATTATTTTAAAATGTAAAAAATATAAAAATGTTTGCATTCTGGGATGTAGTGTTTAGTATTCGATACTGAAATCGTAAGATTTTTAGAAAGTATAAAGAGAATCCTAAAAAGCATATACATTATCAATTGGTGTTTTGATAAGTAAAATGCTTTTACTTCTTGATTATTGAAACTGAGTTTGCATTGGCTCTAGGGTACATAAAGAAAAGATTTAATTAGAACGCTAAGTTTAACAGTGATTTCAATACTAAAAGCAATGCAAAATTAAAGCACAAACTCTGCCCTCAAAATGCCAAGAATTCCATGTATATTGGAAGACACATTCTGAGTATAAAAGGTTATACCATAACACTGTAAATCAGTGATTTATCAAGGCTTTAAGAATGGAAATGTTCTTATCAAATAATCTTGCAGGAAAGAAATAGGTACACATGAAAATGATTCTTATAATTAAAAATAAATCAATTATATTTTTTTAAAGTATAGCTATTGGATTTAATTTCCATCCCCCCACGTCCCCCTATCACGTACACATTCACTTAGGTTCTGTAGATTATATAAAACTTCATTCATTTTAGAGAAGTAGTTTATATTTTCCCATGGAAACGTTCTAAGCTCAACTACTAGTAAACATTTCTTTCTCAGCACCCAAAACATGTTAGTAATCTAGGAAGAAAGTAAAACTGGTATGAGAACTGGACCCTTCACAATGTGTTACAGAATCAAGGATTAAAGTAATAATTTGAAGATGAAGGCTATTTTCATAATGATCTACTCAGCAGGAAAAGAAGATCAAATGACAAAATGTGTTTTGGCAAACAGCGTCTGTTTTCACACCTGACTTTCATTAAGTTGCAGCATATTCTTAAGTGGAATTAAAGCAATTCTCTAGCAAATCATACAGGTGATTTAACACATTAGCCCAGACTTTTCAAATGACCCCTTAATTAGGGTCATGACTACAATATGTAAGGGGAAACAAAAATTTAACATTTTTATGCCTTCACTTACAGTTGAAATATAGACAGTTACTTAATGCCATATAAATGGTATGGAAACTAC
Organism: Kogia breviceps; assembly: GCF_026419965.1. Lineage (NCBI taxonomy): Eukaryota > Metazoa > Chordata > Mammalia > Artiodactyla > Physeteridae > Kogia > Kogia breviceps. The sequence continues at coordinate 42,723,283 of NC_081310.1, read as the reverse complement.
ATTAAAGTAAATAAATTAGAGATCTAAAAGTCTCAAACATTATTTGGAAAGGTCACAAATAGTAAACAGTTTACAGCAACGAAGTAGATAAATATTTAAGAATAAATTTAACTAGAAATGTGCAAAACTTTTAAGAGCAAAAATTTTAAATACTCCTGAAAGATGCAAAAGTAGACTTGATCAAATGGAAAGACATCCCCTGTATTTGGATAGGATGAATTAATATCATGATTATGTCAGTTCTCCCTAATTTATAAATTCAATGAAATCCCAGTAAAAACACCAACAAGCTATTTTATGGAGTTACACAAATTGATATTAAAGTTCAGATAAAACAAACAAACATGCAAGAATAGCCAGGAAAACATTTAAAGAGAAAAACTATGAGGGAGAAATAGCTGTTCCAGACTTTAATACCTACTATGAAGCCTCTTTATTAAATATTGTTGTACTGGTACTTGTAGACAAATAGACCAGTTTAATACACTAGAAAATCCAGAATTAGACCCCAATATATATGAAAATTCAGTATATGACAAAGCTGGAATCTCATATTACTGGGGAATGGACTTTATTTTTTTTTATTTTATTTATTTTTTGCTGTATGCGGGCCTCTCACTGTTGTGGCCTCTCCCGTTGCGGAGCACAGGCTCCGGACGCGTAGGCCCAGCGGCCATGGCTCACGGGCCCAGCCACTCCACGGCACGTGGGATCCTCCCGGACCGGGGCACGAACCCGCATCCCCTGCATCGGCAGGCGGACTCTCAACCACTGCGCCACCAGGGAAGCCCGGGAATGGACTTTAAATAAATGATGCTGGGACAGCTGGGAGGCCATTTGGAAAAGGACAAAACTAGGTGCATTTCTCATACAATATATTTAGGGATCTAAATGTAAACTATGAAACCATACAAGTACTAGAAGAAAACATAGGTGAATTACTCTTTAACCTTGGTATAAGAAAAAGCTTTTATCCATGACTTAAAATCCAGAGGCAATAAAAAGGCTGGTAAATCTATGTTAACATTAAAAAAAAATTATATGACAAAATATACCATAAGCAAAGCCAAAAGACAACTGAAAAAGCTGGGGGGAAATATCTGCAACATATGCCACAAACAAAGGGCTAATACCCCTAATACATAAAGAATTCTTAAAAATTGAGGTATAATAGGCCAAAATCCTGACAGAAAGATGTGAACAGACAATGCACACACAAAAAAAATGGCCCTCAAACATATGAAAAAACATAAAAATTCACACATGTGACTAAAACAACACTGGGATACCACTTCTCTACCAGACGGGCAAAAATGTAAAAATATACTTGTCAGTATACTGACAAGACTGTAAGGAAAAAGGCACTCTCATATATTGCTACTGTGAATGCAATTTGGTACAACCCATTTGGAGAGAAATTTGGCAACACTTAAAAATACTATGTATGCACTTACCTTCTGACCCAGTAATTCCACTTATAGGAATCTATCCTGAAGGTACATATCCAACAATATGAAAATACATATGCACAAGGTTATTAGTTGTAGCACTGTAAGTGCAAAATACTGGAAATGACCTAAATGCTCATACACAGGAGAGTGGTTGAATAAACTATGACATATCCACACCAAGAGTACTATGCAGCTATGAAAAAAGGAGAAAGATCTCTATGAAATGATATGGAGTAACTTTCAGGACCTACTGAAATGAAGTGTGGAAGAGTATCTATAGAATGTTATCTTTCATGTAAATTAGAAGAGGATAAGTGAAAATGGTCATGTATCTGCCCATTAGTGCAAAAGAGATATGGGAAGGATAGGTCAAAAACAAAAGAGACTGGTTACCTATAGGGAATGGATAAGGAAGTAGTAGAAATGAAATACTTATATGCTGACAACTATAAAACATTAATAAAGGAAATTAAAGAGGATTCAAAGAAATGAAAAGATATCCCATGATCTTGGATTAGAAGGATTAATACTGTTAAAATGGCAATACTATCCAAAGCAATCTACAGATTTAATGTGATCCCTATCAAATTACCTGTGACATTTTTCACAGAACTAGAACAAATAATCCAAAAAATTGTATGGAACCATAAGAGACCCCAAATTGCCACAGCAATCCTGATGGGAAAAAAAAAAAAAAAAAACATAGCAGGAGGCATAACCCTCCCAGACTTCAGACAATACTACAAAGCTACAGTAATCAAAATGTGGTGTTGGTACAAAAACAGACATACGGATCAATGGAACAGAATAAAGAGCCCAGAAATAAACCTACACACCTATGGTCAATTAATCTTCAACAAAGGAGGCAAGAATATAAAATGGGAAAAAGTTTCTTCAGCAAGTGGTGCTGGGAAAGTTGGACAGCTGCATGTAAATCAATGAAGTTAGGATATACCCTCACACCATGCACAAAAATAAACTCAAAATGGCTTAAAGACTTAAACGTAAGACATGACACCATAAAACTCCTAGAAAAAAAGCATAGGCAAAACATTCTCTGACATAAATCATACCAATGTTTTCTTATGTCAGTCTCCTAAGGCAACAGAAATAAAAACAAAAATAAACAAATGGGACCTAATCAAACTTACAAGCTTTTGCACAGCAAAGGAAACCATAAAAAAAAAAAAAGACAACCTATGAAATGGGAGAAAATATTTGCAAACGATGCAACTGACAAGGGCTTAATCTCCAAAATACACTAACAGCTCATACAACTCAACAACAAAAAAACAAACAACCCAATCGAAAAAAGGGCAGAAGACCTTAACAGACATTTCTCCAAAGAAGACACACAAATGGCCTGTAGGCACACGAAAAGATGCTCAACATCACTAATTATCAGAGAAATGCCAATCAAAACTACAATAAGGTACCACCTCACACCAGTCAGAATGGCCATCATTAAAAAGTCTACACATAACAAATGTTGGAGAGCGTGTGGAGAAAAGGGAGCCTTCCTATACTGTTGGTGGGAATGTTAAGTTGGTGCAGCCACTATGGAAAAGAGTATGGTCGTTCCTCAGAAAACTATTAAAAATACAATTACTATATGATCCAGCAATCCCACTCCTGGGCGCATATTTGGACAAAACTATAATTCAAAAAGATACATGCACCCCCATGTTCACAGCAGCACTATTCACAATAGCCAAGACATGGAAACAACCTAAATGTCCATTAACAGATGAATGGATAAAGAAGACGTGGTACATATATACAATGGAATACTACTCAGCCATAAAAAAGAATGAAATAATGCCATTTACAGCAACATGGATGCAACTAGAGATTATCATAGTGAGTGAAGTTAAGTCAAAGAGAAAGACAAAATCATATGATATCACTTATATGTGGAATATAAAATATGACACAAATGAACCTATTTGCAAAGCAGGAACAGACTCACAGGCATAGAGAACAGACTTGTGGTTGCCAACAGGCTTGGGGGAGGAGAGGGATAGACTGGGAGTTTGGGGTTAGTAGATGCAAACTATCACATTTAGAATGGATAAACAACAAGGTCCTAATGTATAGCACAGGGAACTATATCTAATCTCCTGGGATAAACCATGATGGAAAAGAATGTAAAAAAGAATGTACACATATGTGTAACTGAGTCACTTTGCTGTACGGCAGAAATTAGCAAAACACTGTAATTCAACTATACCTCAATTTTAAAAAGAAAAAAAGTAGTGGAAAGAAGTAGGGGGGTGGGACTGGGGTAGCTGGGATGAGAAGGAAGGAACAATTCTGAGTGTATCTTTGTATACCACTGTGACTCTTAGAATGATAGTAATGTTTGACATAACCCCAAAATAAACAAAAACTTACAACCAACTAGTATGTGGGGCAAATCTAAAATGATAGATAGGGCTTCCCTGGTGGCGCAGTGGTTGAGAATCCGCCTGCCGATGCAGGAGACACGGGTTCGTGCCCTGGTCCGGGAAGATCCCACGTGCCGCGGAGCAACTAAGCCCGTGAGCTATGGCCGCTGAGCCTGTGCGTCCGGAGCCTGTGCTCCGCAACGGGAGAGGCCACAACAGTGAGAGGCCCGCATACCGCAAAAAAAAAAAAAAAAAAAAAAAATAAAATAAAATAAAATGATAGATATACAAACACTGATGAATGAACCTGACCTAAGTAACACAATCATACTGAATGTGGTAGGGAATAAAACTAACTTAAGTAACTTTAGAAAACAGTATCTTGACTGGATACTCTAAGGTTAGTGGCAAAATGAACTATACAAAAATGTTTTAATCTAGTTAGCAAATATGTTTCACAGACATACAGGTTAGCAATTCTGAAACTACTTTATGTGTACACTAGAGTTGAACAAAATAAATAATGAGGGCGAGAGTTTTTTGTTTTTTGGTGGGTTTTTTTTTTGCGGTACACGGGTCTCTCACTGTTGTGGCCTCTCCTGTTGCGGAGCACAGGCTCCGGAGGTGCAGGCCCAGTGGCCATGGTGCACGGGCCCAGCCGCTCCACAGCATGTGGGATCTTCCCAGACCAGGGCATGAACCCGTGTCCCCTGCATCGGCAGGCAGACTCTCAACCACTGCGCCACCAGGGAAGCCCGTGAGAATTTTTTATTGGAGAAAAAAGTAACAAATAAAGGGTAAACTAAACTCTGTAGTGTTGGATTATAATTGAAGCTATCAATAAACACAGTATTCAAAATATACACAGACTGATGCAGAAATATAGTGTACATATAAGCATGGATTAGTATACAAACATGTATTTCCTACATCTACATGTACTTCCTAGCCCCACTTGCTCAGAGAACCAAGAAGCAGTGATATTCCAATAGGAATGAGCATACCTGCTGCCCAGATCTTGGTTTCAAAACACCATTCTTAAGTGCCAGGGTGGGGTGGTGGGGGTGGTTGGATGAATTGGGAGGTTGGGATTGACATGTATACACTAATATGTATAAAATGGATAACTAATAGGAACCTGCTGTATAAAAAATTAAATAAAATAAAATTTTTAAAAAACAACACCATTCTTCAATTAAAGGAACCAGAGATCCTTGGAGAAATGGTTGATTTAGGGCTGGGGTAGGGAAAACACAAGATGAGCCTGGAGTAGAGGAAAAGGGTTGGTTCCTCTTTACAGAAGAACTCCAATTAATAATAAAGGCGCAAGGAAAGAGGAAGAGAGAAAATCACCATTAGACAAACACCACAATAATAATTGTTGCAGACAAGATCCACTGATGGATGTTAAAATTAGTGGGCAGAAGTTTGAGGAAAAACAAGATTTGCATAGTCTCAAAGTACCTCTCCCATGAGTATTAACTAAAAAGGACATACAGTACTTTGCAGCAGAGAAACCAGACAGATGCTTCCTTAACAAAGTACTCACCATTAACATAACAGTGATAAGATATATTGACATTAAGAACCCTTTAATACATGACTGAGAAGGGCATATCACTTTTGTGATATTCTGGTCAAAAATGTACAACGTAATTCCAATCAAGAGAAAACATTAGGCAAGTCCAAATCCAAAAAAGCTGATCCATTCTCTTTAAAAGTGTCAAGATCGTGAAAGACATGGAAAGGGTGAAGAACTATTACAGATTGGAGGAGGCTAAGAAGAAATAATAACTAATACCAAACCGAATAGGACCTTAAAACGGAAAACATTTTCAACACTAGTAGAAAAACTGTTGAAATTCAAATAGGGTCTGTAGTTTAAATAACAATATCATACCAATGTTAATTTCCTGATTTAGACAACTGTATTATGGATGTGTAAGAAGTTATTGGGGAAATCTTGGTGAGGGGTATACAGAAACTCTGCACTGTTTTTGCAACTTTTAAGCTATAGAGCCTAAAATTATTTCCAAACAAAAAGTTTTTAAAAGTCTAGCGTAAACTGTTAATGTTGGTGTTGGGAAAAGCAGTCTCATTTGGGCAGTCTTTCAACTCCCCCACTCAGCTGTGGAAGAATTGGCCTTATCAAGAGACAGAAAGCCCATCACAGGGCTCTTATCATCTCGTGTAGAAATATCATTCCTTGTTTCAGGCTCAATAAGTAGTCTTTGGTCTCTCCTTTAAGCATGTATGTCATATGGCACCTGGATAACTCATTACTGTATCTGTCCTCATTGGGGAGGGGATGGGGTTCCTTCCATTGCAGCTAGAGAGGGGTGTGCACAGGCAAACTGCCATGCATTGGACACCTGGAGAGATCTGCTGGCCATGGGGGACCAACAACCACTATTGAAGCTGATATTGCTCTATCTCTTTTCTATGTAAGCAAAGTATTGTTCCATCCAGTACTTGACTGTGTTGTTGAGTTGCTTGGTGACTCTGATACCAAGATGCAACGGACAGAAGTGTTTGGATTTCTATTCCTGGTAGGCAGCATAGTGATGACGTTTGCTATCCTCCATGTAGTTGGAGTCCTCCCCCGGGATTAGTAATCAGTGCATGGTACCCTACACCCTTGGGATTGATAACCAGTGCACAATACTCTACTCAACTGTTGGATTCAAAAAAGAAAGTAACCCTGCCTCAAAGAGGTTTTTTTGGTCATACACACACACACAAAACTATGGAATAATGGTCATTCCTCTCACTTCTATTTTTGTGCCTTTCTTCATACACAATAATTTTTTGTTTCAATATGCAATTATAGTCATCTTCCTGAAAATATTTTAGATGGCAATTAAAGCCAACATAACAATGAATGTAATTCAACTGAAGCAACAATATTAACAACTGAAAACTAACTTCATTCAAGCACAGGCAATGACAACTACATTATTTGGTTAACAGTGATTGTAAAATGTATCTCAATTTCAAGATGTTAAAATATTTAAAAAGTCATCAGAATTTATTTAATGTGACATAATTAGTTTAATGTCATTCCAATAAGAATGCCATGGCCTCTGGGACTTTCCTAGCAGTCCATTAAGACTTCGCCTTCCAATGCAGGGGGTGCAGGTTCAATCCCTGGTTGGGGAGCTAAGATCCCACATGCCTCGTGGCCAAAAAAACCAAAGCGTAAAACAGAAGCAATATTGTAACAAATTCAATAAAGACTTTAAAAATGGTCCACATCAAAAAAAAAAAAAGAAAAAAGAATGCCATGGCCTCAAGGTCTCTGTCACTACAGTAATTCTGAGACTCAAATTTTAGCTCTTATGATTTATAACTTCTCTCTGTATGTCAACTACAGTCAACTACATATATATTTGTAAATGGGTTTATAAATGTATGATAATTTAATAATTTGAAAAAGTAAATAATTTAAATATTCTTTGATTAGTTTACAAAAAGATTACTACCTAAGTCATTTACTAGTATATTCTACTTTTGCTTAAACATCTAACTTTTGCAGTCTAATTTAAATATTTGCTTTAATCCTGCAAATAATAATAGTGTCTACATATACAATAAAGAAAAGGTAGTAAAAAGGAGAAGGCAAACCTCTTCTATTTCCTAGGGATAACTTTTTTTACAAGCAGACAAAAGAAAGGGAAGATCAATACGTGTCTCCTAAAATTAGAAAATGGAACTACTTAGTGATATTTATATACTTGAATACTGAGAAAAAGAGAAGAAACGTAAGTCTAAATTAAAAATTACTTCCTCTTGGGAGAAAAATTTGAAAAACAAGAAAAAGTAGGAATATCTTAAGTGACTGCATAGCCTTGTTGAAAACGTGAAATTTCCTTGAAGTCTTGTTTTATTTAAATAATTTGTGTGCATTTTATATCCTATTCCACAATTATATATCCATGTCTGTTTACATATCAAATGATTTTTGGAGCTACTTCTGAGTTAAATTGTTTGTATTCCCCAAATCTTCAAGGAAAATGAATACTCTGGAAAGATGCACCACATTTATCTTATTGTTTCTCATATATTCTTGCACACTATAAGGCCCTCAGTTTGATGAGCTATTAAAAAAAACAATAATAAACATTTTGAAAAATACTGAATGACATGGAAAAATGGTCACTATATAACATTAAGTGAAAAAGAAGTACAAAAACCGAAAGCTGTTTTCTGGTTCCAGGTAGGATGGAAGAAGATACAAGAAAGTAACTTTTCTCAACCCAACAACTAAAAGAAAAAGTTGGGTAAATTGAGAAAATTGTATTTCTAAAGCTATTTAAGAGTCATGGAAACAAAAAGGACTGAGTAAACTAAATCAGAGAGCTATTTAAAGGAGAACAGGCTTTCTCCTGCTGCTTTCTGAACTGGGGGCATTTCCTGATTCTCTACATAGGCTGAGGATGAGTATGGCTCAAAAGAAATGATGACACTGGGGAAAACAAAATCGGTAAAACTTTTGGAGGCTGTGTGGGGCTGGCTCAACAATTCAAAAATTTTAGAAGTGCCAAACACAAAATGCGGTTCTCCCACGTGGTTTATTTTCTGAATTCAGGGGTTGCGTGGGAAGCCAGAGTTTCTAAAAAAGCACACAGGAATCTGCTGTCTTGCAATATATGAGACAAAGTTCTGCTTGAAGAAGGGGGCCCGCCTCAAACAACAAATCTCAGCTTGAACACATATGCCAAAATTTGGAAGCAGTGTGAGGTAGGAAGCTGGAAAAGAAAGCTCAAAGCAGAAAAAAATCAGACTGAATTTTGACCAGTCTTTCAAGACAGGCAGACGCCCATAGGCTCATAAGCAAAATCCCAAAGAATCACCCCCAAGATATGTAGGAAAACAGAGGACTAAGTTCACCCCAGCCCCAGCCTAGCTCAATTCCTCAGTGACCTGGCATGATCAGCCCCTCAAATTATAAATCTGACAGAGGCTAAGGAGTGCCCTCTCTTGGGGAAAATAACACCAACTTCAGTCTATATAGTTCTTTATACATAATTTGGAACATACCATAAAACATTATGAGATACAGCTCTTCCTCTTCCTTTCTTGAATAGTTCAGTTTTGAAGCCGTAAGTTATGGCTGAGTGAGGCAGGTGTCTTTGTGGGAGTGGAAAGGTAGAGAAGAGGGGAGTTGTAGTGGTCCAGAGCAAGGTGACCCAGAGCCTAACTGGGATAAGGAGGGTGTCCACTTGGAGTGGTAGCAGCCTAGTGTGATGTGTCAAAACTCATGCAGGGTGAGGAGGATGTACACATAGAAAGACAGTTCAGTACAAAGTGTCAGAGACCAAGTAGAGTGAAGAAGATACTCCCACAAAAGGTTGGCATGGTATTAGATGATGAAGCCTAAGCTGAGCGAGGAAGGCACTCACATGGGAAAGTGACCTGCCTCAGGGTGTCATAACTGAGAGGAGGGCACCCTGTAGACACGTGGTCTGAGCAAACTGTCAGAGCCTAAGTATAGTGAGGGTATCCATGCAGGAGATGGCATGGCAGAATGAGAAACTGGTTACACACTGGGAGACTGATCAAATAAGTAAATATGATAAGATAATGGGAGCCAGGGTCCTCACTGTCAGATAAGAGAGTTACAAATATAGAAAGAAAAAACTTAATGAATCCTGTTTCATTGAACTGGAAGATGTACTGGTGTAAATTTATGGTACACACACACACACACACACACACACACGAAAAATGAGCACAGATTTTAAAGTGTATATGTGATTTCGGAGAAGATGGCGGAAGAGTAAGACGCGGGGATCACCTTCCTCCTCACAGATACATCAGAAATACATCTACACGTGGAACTTCTCCTATAGAACACCCACCGAACGCTGGCAGAAGACCTCAGACCTCCCAAAAGGCAAGAAACTCCCCACGTACCTGGCCGTGTGGATTAAAGACTCTTGGCACTCCAGCCAGGTGTCAAGGCTGTGTCTCTGAGGTGGGAGAACTAACCTCAGGACACTGGTCCACAAGAGACCTCTCAGCTCCACGTAATATCAAACGGCGAAAATCTCCCAGAGATCTCCATCTCAACACCAAGACCCAGATTCACTCAAGGACCAGCAACGAACAGTGCTGGACACCCTATACCCAACAAAGAGCGAGACAGGTCTACAGCCCCATCCATTAGCAGAGAGGCTGCCTAGTATCACAGTAAGGCTACCAACATCCCCATACACACCCCCAGACGTGGACCTGCCCACCAGGGAGACGGGATCCAGCCTCATCCACCAGAACAGGGGCACTGGTCCCCCCAACCAGGAAACCTGCTCAACCCACTGAACCAACCTCAGCCACTGGGGACAGCCACCAAAAATAGATAGAACTACGAACCTGCAGCCTGCAAAAGGGAGACCCCAAACACAGTAAGATAAACAAAATGAGAAGACAGAAAAACACACAGCAGATGAAGGAGCAAGATAAAAACACACCAGACCTAACAAATGAAGAGGTAATAGCTAATCTACCTGAAAGAGAATTTAGAATAATGATGGTGAGGATGATGCAAAATCTTGGAAATAGAATAGACAAATTGCAAGAAACAGTTAACAAGGACTTAGAAGAAATAAAGAGGAAGCAAGTAACGATGAGCAACACAATAAATGAAATGAAAAATACTCTAGACGGGATCAGTAGCAGAATAACTGAGGCAGAAGGACGGATAAGTGACCTGGAAGATAAAATAGTGGAAATAACTACTGCAGAGCAGAAGAAAGAAAAATGAATGAAAAGAACTGAGGACAGTCTCAGAGATCTCTGGGACAACATTAAATGCACCAACATTCGAATCATAGGGGTCCCAGAAGAAGAAGAGAAAAAGAAAGGGACTGAGAAAATATTTGAAGAGATTATAGTTGAAAACTTCCCTAATATAGGAAAGGAATAGTCAATCAAGTCCAGGAAGCACAGAGAGTCCCATACAGGATAAACCCAAGGATAAACACGCCAAGACACATAATAATCAAACTGTCAAAAATTAAATACAAAGAAAACATATTAAAAGCAGCAAGGGAAAAACAACAAATAACACACAAGGGAATCCCCATAAGGCTAACATCTGATCTTTCAGCAGAAACTCTACAAGCCAGAAGGGAGTGGCAGGACATATTTAAAGTGATGAAGGAAAAAAACCTACAACCAAGATTACTGTACCCAGCAAGGATCTCATTCAGATTTGATGGAGAAATTAAAACCTTTACAGACAAGCAAAAGCTGAGAGAGTTCAGCACCACCAAACCAGCTTTACAACAAATGCTAAAGGAACTTCTCTAAGCAAGAAACACAAGAGAAGGAAAAGACCTACAAGAACAACCCAAAACAATTAAGGAAATGGTAATAGGAACGCACATATCAATAATTACCTTAAATGTAAATGGATTAAATGCTCCCACCAAAAGACACAGACTGGCTGAATGGATACAAAAACAGGACCCATATATATGCTGTCTACAAGAGACCCACTTCAGACCTAGGGACACTTACAGGCTGAAAGTGAGGGGATGGAAAAAGATATTCCATGCAAATGGAAATCAGAAGAAAGCTGGAGTAGCAATTCTCATATCAGACAAAATAGACTTTAAAATAAAAACTATTACAAGAGACAAAGAAGGACACTACATAATGATCAAGGGATCGATCCATGAAGAAGATATAACAATTGTAAATATTTATGCACCCAACATAGGAGCACCTCAATACATACGGCAAATACTAACAGCCATAAAAGGGGAAATCGACAGTAACACAATTATAATGGGGGACTTTAACACCCCACTTTCACCAATGGACAGATCATCCAAAATGAAAATAAATAAGGAAACACAAGCTTTAAATGATACATTACACAAGATGGACTTAATTGATATTTATAGGACATTCCATCCAAAAACAACAGAATACACATTTTTCTCAAGTGCCCATGGAACATTCTCCACGATCGATCATATCTTGGGTCACAAATCTAGCCTTGGCAAATTTAAGAAAATTGAAATCGTATCAAGAATCTTTTCTGACCACAACACTATGAGACTAGATATCAATTACAGGAAAAGATCTGTAAAAAATACAAACACATTGAGGCTGAACAATACACTACTTAATAACGAAGTGGGGCTTCCCTGGTGGCGCAGTGGTTGAGAGTCCGCCTGCCGATGCAGGGGATACGGGTTTGTGCCCCGGTCCGGGTGGATCCCGCATGCCGCGGAGCTGCTGGGCCCGTGAGCCATGGCCGCTGAGCCTGCGCGTCCGGAGCCTGTGCTCCGCAACGGGAGAGGCCACAACAGTGAGAGACCCGCATACCACAAAAAAAAAAAAAAAAAAAAAAAAAAAAAAAAAAAAAAAAATAACGAAGTGATCACTGAAGAAATCAAAGAGGAAATCAAAAAGTACTTAGAAACAAATGACAATGGAGACACGACGACCCAAAACCTATGGGATACAGCAAAAGCAGTTCTAAGAGGGAAGTTTATAGCAATACAATCATACCTTAAGAAACAGGAAGCATCTCGAATACACAACTTAACTTTGCACCTAAAGCAATTAGAGAAGGAAGAACAAAAAAAACCCCAAATTTAGCAGAAGGAAAGAAATCATAAAGATCAGATCAGAAATAAATGAAAAAGAAATGAAGGAAACAATAGCAAAGATCAATAAAACTAAAAGCTGGTTCTTTGAGAAGATAAATAAAATTGATAAACCATTAGCCAGACTCATCAAGAAAAAAAGGGAGAAGACTCAAATAAATAGAATTAGAAATGAAAAAGGAGATGTAACAACTGACTCTGCAGAAATACAAAAGATTATTAGAGATTACTACAAGCAACTCTATGCCAATAAAATGGACAACCTGGAAGAAATGGACAAATTCTTTTTTTTTTTTTTTTTTTTTTTTGCGGTACGCGGGCCTCTCACTGCTGTGGCCTCTCCCGTTGCGGAGCACAGGATCCGGATGCGCAGGCTCAGTGGCCACGGTTCACAGGCCCAGCTGCTCCGCGGCATGTGGGATCCTCCCGGACCGGGGCACGAACCCGCGTCCCCTGCATCGGCAGGCGGACTCTCAACCACTGCGCCACCAGGGAAGCCCTGGACAAATTCTTAGACATGCACAAGCTGCCGAGACTGAACCAGGAAGAAATAGAAAATATGAACAGACCAATCACAAGCACTGACATTGAAACTGTGATTCAAAATCTTCCAACAAACAAAAGCCCAGGACCGGATGGCTTCACAGGTGAATTCTATCAAACATTTAGAGAAGAGGTAACACCTATCCTTCTCAAACTCTTCCAAAAGATAGCAGAGGGAGGAACACTCCCAAACTCATTCTATGAGGCCACCATCACCCTGATACCAAAACCAGACAAAGACGTCACAAAGAAAGAAAACTATAGGCCAATATCACTGATGAACATAGATGCAAAAATCCTCAACAAAATACTAGCAAACAGAATCCAACAGCACATTAAAAGGATCATACACCATGATCAAGTGGGGTTTATTCCAGGAATGCAAGGATTCTTCAATATACGCAAATCAATCAACGTGATACACCATATCAACAAACTGAAGGAGAAAAACCATATGATCATCTCAATAGATGCAGAGAAAGCTTTTGACAAAATTCAACACCCATTTATGATAAAAACCCTGCAGAAAGTAGGCATAGAGGGAACTTTCCTCAATATAATAAAGGCAATATATGACAAACCCACAGCCAGCATTGTTCTCAATGGTGAAAAACTGAAACCATTTCCACTAAGATCAGGAACAAGACAAGGTTGCCCACTCTCACCACTCTTATTCAACATAGTTTTGGAAGTTCTAGCCACAGCAATCAGAGAAAATAAAGAAATAAAAGGAATCCAAATAGGAAAAGAAGAAGTAAAGCTGTCACTGTTTGCAGATGACATGATACTATACATAGAGAATACTAAGGATGCTACCAGAAAACTACTAGAACTAATCAATGAATTTGGTAAAGTAGCAGGATACAAAATTAATGCACAGAAATCTCTGGCATTCTTATACACTAATGATGAAAAATCTGAGAATGAAATTAAGAAAACACTCCCATTTACCATTGCAACAAAAAGAATAAAATATCTAGGAATAAACCTACCTAAGGAGACAAAAGACTTGTATGCAGAAAACTATAAGACACTGATGAAAGAAATTAAAGATGATACAAATAGGTGGAGAAATATACCATGTTCATGGATTGGAAGAATCAACATAGTGAAAATGACTCTATTACCCAAAGCAATCTACAGATTCAATGCAATCCCTATCAAATCACCACTGGCATTTTTTACAGAACTAGAACAAAGAATTTCACAATTTGTATGGAAACACAAAAGACCCCGAATAGCCAAAGCAATCTTGAGAACGAAAAATGGAGCTGGAGGAATCAGGCTCCCTGACTTCAGACTATACTACAAGGCCACAGTAATCAAGACAGTATGGTACTGGCACAAAAACAGAAATATAGATCAATGGAACAGGATAGAAAGCCCAGAGATAAACCCACACACATATGGTCACCTTATCTTTGATAAAGGAGGGAAGGAAACACAGTGGAGAAAAGACAGCCTCTTCAATAAGTGGTGCTGGGAAAATTGGACAGCTTCCTGTAAAAGTATGAAATTAGAACAATCCCTAACACCATACACAAAAATAAACTCAAAATGGGTTAAAGACCTAAATGTAAGGCCAGACACTATCAAACTCTTAGAGGAAAACATAGGCAGAACACTCTATGACATCAATCACAGCAAGATCCTTTTTGACCCATCTCCTAGAGAAATGGAAATAAAAACACAAATAAACAAATGGGATCTAATGAAACTTAAAAGCTTTTGCACAGCAAAGGATACCATAAACAAGACCAAAAGACAACCATCAGAATGGGAGAAAATATTTGCAAATGAAGCAACAGACAAAGGATTAATTTCCAAAATTTATAAGCAACTCAGGCAGCTCAATAACAAAAAAACAAACAACCCAATCCAAAAATGGGCAGAAGAACTAAATAGACATTTCTCCAAAGAAGATATACAGATCGCCAACAAACACATGAAAGAATGCTCCACATCATTAATCATTAGAGAAATGCAAATCAAAACTACAATGAGATATCATCTCACACCGGTCAGATTGGCCATCATCCAAAACTCTAGAAACAATAAATGCTGGAGAGGGTGTGGAGAAAAGGGAACACTCTTGCACTGCTGGTGGGAATGTAAAATGATACAGCCACTATGGAGAACAGTATGGAGGTTCCTTAAAAAACTACAAATAGAACTACCATATGACCCAGCAATCCCACTACTGGGCATATACCCTGAGAAAACCATAATTCAAAAAGAGTCATGTACCAAAATGTTTATTGCAGCTCTATTTACGATAGCCAGGACATGGAAGCAACCTAAGTGTCCATCAACAGATGAATGGATAAGGAAGATGTGGCACATATATACAAGGGAATATTACTCAGCCATAAAAAGAAATGAAACTGAGTTATTTGTAATGAGGTGGATAGACCTGGAGTCTGTCATACAGAGTGAAGTAAGTCAGAAGGATAAAAACAAATACTGTATGCTAACACATATATATGGAATCTAAAAAAAAAATGTCATGAAGAGATTAGTGGTAGGATGGGAATAAAACTGAGACCTACTAGAGCATGGACTTGAGGATATGTGGAGGGGGGAGGGTAAGCTGTGACGATGTGAGAGAGTGGCATGGACATATACACACTACCAAATGTAAATTAGATAGCTAGTGGGAAGCTGTAGCATAGCACAGGGAGTTCACCTCTGTGCTTTATGACCACCAAGAGGGGTGGGATAGGGAGGGTGGGAGGGAGGTTGACAAAAGAGGGAAGAGTTATGGGAACATATGTATATGTATAACTGATTCACTTTGTTGTAAAGGAGAAACTAACACACTATTGTAAAACAGTTATACTCAAATAAAGATGTTAAAAAATAAAATAAAATAAAGTGTATATGTATATATAAGAGAGAATCTGGGAAGAATGATAGCCAGTGGTAATGAGCACACCTAATGCTCAGATGTTGGTTTCTAAATACCATTCTCTACTGAGCTGAACTGAGCTCTCTGGAGAAACTGCTGTTTCCAGGGCTGGAAAAGGGAAAAGTTCAAGATGAACCTGAGACTTGTTATGCCAGAAAGTGAGAAAATTCTCAAAGAATTATGAACACATGTCAACAGGACACAGAGGCCAGATGGAAGTGGCTCCCACTGGCCAAATCTGGAATGCTTTGGGCATAAAATTAAATAACGATAATATTATAACACCGAATAAAACAGGAAACCATGAATCTAAACTGATGTAAATAAAAGTATGAATAAATTGAAATTTTGATGATGACAAGTATCTCCACACAAAACAGTAATGAATTACAAAGGGACAAAAGTAATTTTACTATGAAGAATCCAGCCAGGCACCACCTTATTCAAGTGATCAAAATAAACAAATCAGTAATGGAGCAAACTGAAAGTTTGTGCCATCAGATATAGGTTCCAATGAGAATACAGTATCACTTCTACGATATCCCTGATAAAGATGCACAACATAAACATCATCAGGAGGAAATGTAAGACAAACTCAAATTAAGAAACATTCTGGGGATTCCCTGGTGGCGCAGTGGTTGGGAGTCCTCCTGCCGATGCAGAGGACGCGGGTTCGTGCCCCGGTCCGGGAGGATCCCACATGCCGTGGAGCGGCTAGGCCTGTGAGCTGTGGCCGCTGAGCCTGCGCGTCCAGAGCCTCTGCTCTGCAATGGGAGAGGACACAACAGTGAGAGGCCCGCGTACCTCCCCCCCCCCCACACACACAAAAGAAACATTCTGTAAAATAATTGGTCTGTAATCAAAGTCATAAATGTCAAGGAGAAGCTGTATAACTGTTGCAGACTGAAGGAGATCTTGATCTTTAGTTTCTTCCTTTAGGCTCTTTTAGACATGATAAATGAAAGCAATGTGTGATTCTAAACTGAATCCTTTTGTTATAAAAGATGTTCTAGGGCCAACTGGCCAAACCTGAATGATGTATGAAGATTAGATGGTTGTAATATATCAGTGATGATATATCTTGATTGTGATGGTTGAACTGTGGTTACATAGTAGAATGTCCTTGTCTGCATAGGGGTGGGTAGGGCATAATGTTGGCAAAATACTCTTCTAGTTCAAGGTTTAAGATTCAAACATACTCTTATTGTTTGTATAAATCTGAGGTTGTTTCAAAATGAAAAAAAATTTAATTTAGACGTGAACAAGCAGGAAATTGTGATCCATAAACAAAAGAGAAAAAGCCAAAAGAAACAGTCTCAAAGATGATTCAGCTATTTGAATTAAAAGACAACAACTTTACAATGATCATTATAAATATGTGAAAGAAAATAGAGGAAAAGATGGAAATTCTCAACAGAAAAAGGGAACAGGTGAAATTTATCAAATCAAATCATTCTAGACATATAAAATTACAATATCTGTAATTAACTCAATGTGGAGCCCCAAGCAGAATTTAAAAAACAAACAAACAAAAGACACTTAGCCACTGCTGGAAAATGAAATATAGAAAAAATCTTAAATGCAATCAGAGCAAAAAAGACACACTATCCTCAGAGGAACAACAAAAAGAATTGTGGCTAACTTCTCAAAACAAAATATGGGAGCTAGAAGACAACAGAATGATAGCTCTAAAGGGCAGGAAAAAATAAACTGGCCAACACAGAATTCTCTATCAAGCAAAATTACCTTTCTAAACTATAAGTGGGAAAGACATACTCAGACAACTGAAGCTGAGATGATTCATCACTAGAAGTCAATACTATAAGAAATATTAAAGTTCTTCAGGCAAAAGAAAAATGATACCAGATAGAATCAGGAAAGTGCAAGAAGTCAAAGAGCATCAGAAAGGGTAAATATGTGAATAAGGGTAAAAGACTATTGATTATTTAATGCAAAAACAGTATCTTGTGAGGAATGCAGCAAATACAGAAATAAAAATATATCACAATTACAGCAACACAAGCAGGAAAAAAACCAAACAGAATTAAACCACTTCAAGATTTTTACAGTGTTCAGGGCATGGCAGAAGTATTAATTTAAGGTAGACTTAATAAGTTAAGGGACTGTTTTGTAGTTTCTATCATAACCACTAAAAGAATGATTCTAAAAGAAATAACAAACACCCAATAAAAAAGGTAAAATGAAGTAATTTTTTAAATACTTGACAAATACAAAAGACATTGGGAAAGGCAAAACAAAGACAAAAAGCGAGACAAACAAAATAAAAAACAAAAAGAAAGGTGGTAAAATTAAACAGAATTGTACCAGTAATTACATTAAATGTAAAAAAAATTAAACACTAAAATTAAAAGACAAAGATTATCACATTGGATAAAAACTAAGACTCAACTACATGCTGTTTATAAGAAACGCACTTCAGGAAATTCCCCTGGAAATCAAGTGGTTAAGACGCAGTGCCTTCACTGCTGTGGGCCCGGGTTTGATCCCTGGTTGGGGAGCTAAGATCCCACAAGCTGCAAGGTGCGGCCAAAAAGAAAAAAAGAAACACACTTTAAATATAAAGACATAATGTTAATAGACTGAATTGTTCCTCCCTCTTCACCCCCCCCATTCATATGTTTAAGCCCTAACCACCAATGTGACTGTATTTGAAGACAGGGACTTTAAGGAGGTAAAGTTAAATGAGGCCATAAGAGTGGGGCCTTGATCTGATAGGACTTGTGTCTTCTAAAAGGAAGAGACATCAGAGATCTCTCTCCATGAGGGCACTGATGAAAGGTCATGTGAGCCAGCTAGAAGGGTGGGATAGGGAGGGTGGGAAGGAGGGAGACGCAAGAGGGAAGAGATATGGGGCTCTATGTATATGTATAACTGATTCATTTTGTTATAAAGCAGAAACTAACACACCATTGTAAAGCAATTATACTCGAATAAAAATGTTAAAAGAAATTTTTAAAATATATTGGGAAAAAAAATAGAAAGGTCATGTGAGGATACAGTGAAAAGGCAGCTGTCTAAAAGGCACTACAAAGGTCTCACCAGAAATTAACCCTGCGAGTACCTTGATCTTGGACTTGAAGCCCTCAGAGCTGTAAGAAAATGGCTGTTGTTTAAGTCACCCAGTCTGTGGTATTTTGTTATGGAAGACCAAGAAGACTAACACAGAGATAGAGTAAAAGTAAAAGAACAGAAAAAAATATACAAGGCAAACACTATCCACAGTAAAGCTGATGTGGCTATATAACACTGGACAAAGTACACTTTAAGGCAAGAATGAACAGACTTTAAAATGGCCATTTCTCAATGATAAAAGGGTCAATTCAACAGTAAGAGAAAACAATTTTAAATTTGTATCTAGTAACATAGTTCAAGATATATAAAAATGAACGGAACTAAGAGGTAAAACAGATAAATCATAATTGGAGATTTTAACATAATTCTCAGTAAGTGATAAACAAGCCAACAAAAAACCAGTAAGAATTTAGCACACTCGACTAACACTATCAACCAACCTTACCTAAATGATATTTGTAGAAGTCTACAGCAAACAATTGTAAAATACAGAATCTCCCCAAGCAAACATGCAACATTCCCCAAAATATACACTGTAATGGGCCAAAAAGCAAGTGTCAATTTCAAAATATTGAAACTTTCAAGCATGTTCTCTTATAATAATAGAATCAAACTAGAAATGAATATAAAAAGATAACTATAAAATCCCCAAATGTGGGGCAATTAAACACACATCTGGATAACCGGTGATTCAAAGAAAGAAACTGCAGTGGAAATTAAAAAATATTTTGACTAGAGAATAATAACAATACGTAAGAATTTACTAAATGCATTTAAAGTAATACATATAGAGAAATTTATACTTCTAAGTACACCTATCAGAACAGTTGAACAATGATCTAAGCTTCCACGTCAAGAAGTCAGAAAAAGAACAGCAAATTAAGTCCAAAGATAGTAGAAGGAAAGAAGAGCAAAAATCAATGACAGACACCAAATGTAAAATGGAAACAATCAATAAAGCTGAAAGCTCATTCTTTGAAATGATTAAAGTTGATAAACCCTTAGCAAGAAGTCAGTAAAAAAAGATTATCAGTATCAGAAAATTTTAAAAAAGAAATATCACTATACACCCTAAAGATACTACAATGATAGCAAAATGATATTATGAATAACATCAGGTCAATCTTTTATAACTTAAGATGAAATTGACAAATTCCATCAAAACCCCAACTTATTAAAACTGACACATGTCAGCATACATACATATATACATATATATATATATTAGTCTTTTCCCTTGGAGTGCAGGCCTTTGTTATGGAGAATGCTCTAGGTGTATTTCAACATGGTTATTCCCCCCTCCTCCTGCCAGAAATAAGAAGGTTTTTTCCTCAGATCTTCACTGTGAGAACCTGAAGGAGGGTTCCTGAAAGTAAAACTCATGAAAGAGTGTAGGGCACATTGAAGACTGAACTCCGGAGAAGTTACTCCCTCTCAAGCCAGTCCACACTTAGCCTCCAGCAATTCATCAATTACCACTAGTGTTCCTATCAGTTTATGGTTCCAATGGGTTCTGCTCCAGGCGATCTGAGCTTTGATTATTTGTGTCTGTAAGCCTCTTCAGATATCAGGGTGGCACTTATCTGATGTAGTCATTACTTTTCAGTTTGTTCAACTACTGTTGTAAAGACTGTTGTAAGGATAGAGTAACAATTTCTATGTTCTTTACAGGTTGAAGCTGAAACCAGAAGTCCCCTCCTCCATCCTTTATAATGTTACTGTCTTAAATTTCCTGAACATACATTGAGCACTACATCAGATGATGTTAACATTTTTGATTCAATGATCAAATGCAATTCATAAAAGAAAATCATTGTTTACCCCTATTTTTTACCCATTCCGTTGTTTCTCTTTGTTGTTTATGTTCCAAGTTTCCTTCTATTATCATTTCCTCTTTATTTAAAGAACTTCCATTTAGCCATTTTTTAAGAGTAGGTCTGCTGGTGACAAATTCTCTTAGTTTTCCTTCATTTGAGAATGCCTTTATTTTACCTTTATTCCTGAAGGATATTTTAACTGGCTATAGAATTATGAGTTGAGAGCTTTTCTTTCAGCACTTGAAGAATGTGGTGACACTTCCTCTGGCCTCCACGAAAAATCATTTGAATCACTGTTCCCCTATAGATATAATGTATTCTTTCCTACTAGCTGTTTTCAATGTTTTCTTCTCTTTAATTTTCTAAAGTTTTATTTTGAAGTATTTTGGCATAGAGTTTTTCAGGTTTATCTGTTCAGGGTTTGCTCAGCTTCTTGAATCTGCAACATCTTTCATCAGACTGGGAAGTTTTCAGCCATTATTTCTTTGAATCTTTTTCAGCTTCATACTCTTCCTCTTTTCCTTCTGGGACTCCAATGATAAAAGAGTTAGATTTTTTTTGTAATTATCCCACAGGTCCTGGAGATGCTGCTGATTTCTTTTCCATCTACTTTCTCTGTTTTTCCAATCAGGTGATTTCTGTTGATCTGTCTTCAAGTTCACTGATCCTTTTCTTTGTTATCTCCATTCTGGTATTTAGCTCACTCAGCAAATTTTTATTTCTGTCATTGTATAACATCTTCAGTTCTACAATTTCCATTTAGTTCTTTTTTATCTTCTATTCCTTCACTGAGATTTCCTAATTTTTTTTTCATTTTATTTGTTTCAAGAATGTTCATAACTGCTCACTGAAACATTTTTATGAGTAAACAACTGTCAGATAATTTTAACATCTGAGTCACCTTGGTGTTGGGTGTGTGTTGGTTGCCTTTTCTCATTCAAGTTGTGATTTTCCTGGTTCTTGGTATGATGAATAATTTTCAATTTGAGTATGCTATGAGAATCTGGATCCTATTTAAATCTATTTTATTTTAGCAGGCAATCTCCCTATGTAAGTTTCTCATGCAGGTCCTGTCCTACTTTTCTGACTTGTGGGTCCAATGACAATTTAGTTTTTAGAGTCCTTAAAGTGAGATTCTGGTCTGCTTTGTTTTTGTGCTACCTAGAGGTCCATGTGAAAACCTGGGCAGTATTCCACACTGTAGTTCAGTTTTCAAACCTTTTGTTGTGTTAATTCCAGTCAGTTTAAGGTGTGAGTCACTTTGGGATTTTCCTAGGACTCCATACACAAGTTTAAAGAACCCCGTTCTCCAGCCTCCTCTTCTCTGAAATACCGCCACTCCCACAGCACCACTTTCTATTTGGAAAGGGGGGTAAGTACCATTGTACTACTGCTTTTATTTCTAGAGTGTGGGGGGGTAGTTGTCCAAGTTTACCACTTGGCTTCCACTGATACCACCCTTGTGGGAGAAGGGAGCACTGCCTGCTACTTTTGTGCAAGAGGTGCAAGTCCAGGGTTCCTGCTCAGCCTCTGTTAATACCACCCTGGTGAGGAAGGAGAGCACTGTCTGCTACCAGCCAGGGGATGACTAGGCTTCCCTCTTGACCTCTAAACATTGAAAAGGTGGCACATGTCTTTCTGCATGGTGTTTGGCTGGGGTAGGGTGGGTACTATTGAAAAGTTCCATTCTGCTAGACTGCCTCTTTCCCTGTCCTTTGGTGAGAGAAAACAGGTTTTTCTTTTCTGTACCTGTTGGCATTTCTGGGATGTGGGTTTCTCGAGAGCCCAGTTCAGGTTACATAGGAAGCAAAAAGGAAACTCAAGAGAAGTCACCACAGTGTCATTCCTCAATTCTCAAGGTCCCCAACCTGCCCTCTTCCAACCTTTCACAGTTGGGTTTTTACCTGTACTTAGGAGGAAGAATAGGGAGAAATGAGTCTTGCCTGGAACTGAAGACCCCTTACCTAAGATTTAAAGGAATGGCTAATAATAATCCTAAACACATTCTTTTAGATAATAAAGAAGGACTATTTCCCTTCTAGTTTTATGAGGCTAGTATAACTGATAGCAAAACCTGGTAGGAACACTACAACGAAAGAAAATTACAGGTCAATCAGTATTCCTTATGGTTACAAATGCAAAAACTAAATAAGATATTACCAAACTGAATCCAGCAAGTGAGATTTATTCTAAGAAAGCAAGGCTAGTTTAACAATTTAAAATGGATCACTACCCTAGTGGCGCAGTGGTTAAGAATCCGCCTGCCAATGCAGGGGACACAGGTTTGAGCCCTGGTCTGGGAAGATCCCATATGCTGCAGAGCAACCAAGCTCATGCACCACAACTACTGAGCCTGAGCTCTACAGACCATGAGCCACAACTATAGAGCCCACGTGCCACAAATGCTGAAGCCCACAACATGAGAAGCCACTGCAATGAGAAGCCCATGGACCACAAAGAAGAGCATCCCCCGCTTGCCGCAAGTAGAGAAAGCCTACACACAGCAACGAAGACCTAATGAAGCCATAAATAAATTAATTAATTAAAAAAATGGATCAATCCCAACATCATTCTTTTTTAAAATTTTTTTTTTTTTTTTTTTTTTTTTGCGGTATGCGGGCCTCTCACTATTGTGGCCTCTCCCGTTGCGGAGCGCAGGCTCAGTTGCCATGGCTCACGGGCCCAGCCGCTGCACGGCATGTGGGATCTTCCCGGACCGGGGCACGAACCCGTGTCCCCTGCATTGGCAGACGGACTCTCAACCACTGCGCCACCAGGGAAGCCCCCAACATCATTCTTAATGGTGAAAGACTGAATACTTTCCCTATAAGATCAGGAACAAGACAAGGATGTCTGCTCTTGCTACTTCTATGCAACATTTTATTGACCGTTTTAGATAAGGCAAGTAAGCCAGAAAATGAAATAAAAGGCATATGGATATCTTTATTTGTAGATGACATAATCATGTAAATAGAACTCCCCCCGCCCCACAACCTATTAGAACTGTGAGTTCAACAAGAATGCAGGATACAAAATCAACACAAAAAAATCAACTGTATTTCCATACACTAACAATTAACAATCAGAAAAGAAATTAAGAAAACAATTCTATTTAAAATAGCAGTAAAGGGCTTCCCTGTTGGCTCAGTGGTTGAGAGTCTGCCTGCCGATGCAGGGGACATGGGTTCGTGCCCCGGTCCGGGAAGATCCCACATGCCACGGAGCGGCTAGGCCTGTGAGCCATGGCCACTGAGCCTGCATGTCCAGAGCCTGTGCTCCACAATGGAAGGGGCCACACAGTGAGAGGCCCATGTACCACAAAAATTTAAAAAGCAGTAAAAAGAATAAAATACTTAGGAATAAATTTAACAAAAGAAGTGTAAGACTTGTGCACTAAACTACAAAACACTGAAAGAAATTAAATAAGATCTAAATGAATGGGGAGACATTTCATGTTCATGAATTAGAAGACTTAAAATCTTAAAATGGCACTACTCTCCAAATTGATCTACAGATTCAATGTAATCCCTATCAAAATCTCAGCTGCCTTTTTGGTTTTGTGGAAATGAACAAGTTGATTATAAAATTCAAATGGAAATTCAAGGGACCCAGAATAGCCAAAATAATCTTGGGGGAAAAAAAAAACAACAACAAAGCTGGAGAACTCACACATCTCAGTTTGGAAACTTACTACAAAACTATAGTAATCAAGACAGTATGGTACTGGCTTAAGGGTAGAGATATCAATCAATGGAACAGAACTGAAAATCTGGAAATAAACCCTCACATTTATGGTCAATTGATTTTTGACAAGGGTACTACAACAATTCAATGGGGGAAAGAATAAATGATGCTGAAACAACTGGATATCCATATTTAAAAGAATGAAGTCAAACTCCTATCTCACATTATACACAATTCAAAATGAATCAAAGACCTAAACATAAGAGATAACACTATAAAGCTATTAGAAGAAAAAGGCTTAATCACTATGATCTCTGATTAGACAACAGTTTCTTAGAAACAACACCAAAAACACAAACAACAAAATTTAAAAATAGATAAATTAGGTTTTATCAAAATTAAAAATTTGTGTGTTTCAAAGGACACTATCAAGCAAGTGAAAAGACAATCCACTGAATGGAAGAAAATATTTATAAATTGTGTATATATATATGTGTGTGTATATCTACACACACACACACACACACACACACACATTTTTTTTTTTTTTTGCCGCACCATATGGCACACAGGGATCCTAGTTCGCCAACCAGGGATCAAACCCCTGCCCCCTGCAATGGAAGTACAGAGTCCTAACCACTGGACCACCAGGGAATTCCCTATAAAGCATATATTTTGTAAGGGATTTACAATCAAATTATGTAACTCTTACAACTCAATAATAAAGAGACAAATAATTCAATTTTTTAAATGGGCATAGGCACAGTTAGTAACTGTTTGCTCTAGTTGTTCAAGGTACAGAGACACTTAAGGAATTAGATGAATCCATGAAACTACCCTAGTCCCTGTTCTTTGAAGGGGGTGGGGGGTGTCTCTCCTAATGGTGGGTAGGGAATTTAGGGAGGTTTTATAAAAATGCCAAAAGCAAAATAAAAGGTCTGATTCAGTTACTGTCTTCATTCATCCCACTACTAATACCATGAGCTAAGCAAAGCCTCCAACCTACTCCCTTGTATTCACACCTTTCAGGTATCTGTTGTGACATATTTTCCCTCTGAGGTCACCAATGGTAGTCCTCAAAGCTGATTTCACCCAGGTAAATATCTCAGACAGATGAGAGGACGGTAACGTGAGTCACAAATGATGATTTGCCTCAAAAGGCTGGCCGTGAGTCCATTACATCCCTCAACAGATTTTGCTTCTAGAAAACCTTACTGTGCTTCCCACGTCTTTTTTTTCCCCACCCAATTAAATATAAAATGGTCACAGGATCTGAATAGACATTTACCTAAAGAACATATAAAGGGACTTCCCTGGTGGCACAGTGGTTAAGAACCCGCCTGCCAATGAAGGGGACATGGGTTCGAGCCTGGTCTGGGAAGATCCCACATGCCATGGAGCAGCTAAGCACGTGCACCACAACTACTGAGTCTACGCTCAAGAGCCCGCGAGCCACAACTACTGAGCCTGTGCACCGCAGAAGCTTGCATGCTCTAGGTCCCACGTGCTGCAACTACTGAGCCCGCATACTGCAACTACTGAAGCCCATGCTCCGCAACAAGAGAAGCCACTGCAATGAGAAGCCTGTGCACCACAACAAAGAGTAGCCCCCGCCTGCCACAACTAGAGAAAGCCCATGTGCAGCAATGAAGACCCAAGGCAGGCAAAAATAAATAAGTAAATAAAATAAATAAATTTATAAATAAATAATCATGAATCATATACTATTTTAAAAAGAACATATAAAAATGGTCAGTAAGCACATGAAAAAATGCTCAACCTCATTAACCACAGGGGAAATGAAATTCAAAACCACAATGAAATACGCTAGGATGGGTGTAATCAAAAAGACTGATAACAAATGTTGACAAGGATGTTGAGAAACTGGAACTCTCATACATTGCTGGTGGGAATGTAAAATGGGGGAGCCTCTTTGAAAACCATAGCAGTTCCCCAAAAGGTTAAACACAGTTATCTTACCACCCAGCAATTCTACTCCTAAGTATATACACAAGAGGAATGGAAATATATGTGTATATGTCCATGTTCAAGAATGTTCACAGGCACTTTATTCATAGTAGCCTAAAACTGAAGGGGGAAAAAAAAGCCCCTAAAAACTAAATATCCATCAACAGGAGAATGGATATATTGTGGTATATGTATACAATGAAATGTTACACGGCAATACAAATAAAGGAACAAATGAAATACGTAACAACCTGGATGATTCTTACAACTGTTTTATTGAGCATAATAAGCCTGATCCAAAAGAATATTATTATAATGTTCTAAATATCTGAATTTCAAGAAGAGACAGAACTAACTGATGATGATGGAAGTCAGAATAATAGTTACCTCAGAGCGGGGGTAGAAGGATTGATAGTGACAGGAAGTAGCTTATGGAAACAAACCTTCAAGGGGTTCTGGAAGTATTCAAATTTGATATAGATGGAAGTTGCACAGATACACACACACACACACACACACACATATATAACTTATTAGGTTGTATACTTAATTTTTTGTACTATATGTACCTCACTGAATGTATTTTATATCTCAGTATTCTAGATAATTAAGAAAAACTACTCTGTGTGCAATAATGTACCACCTATCTTTAAAATATGTTATATACATGTAAGCAGAAAAAATAAAGATGAGAAGGAAATGTACTCAAATTTTACAGAGGAGAGGATAAGGGCTTGGGCTTTGGAATCAGAACATGTTCAAGTCTAAACTTTGTCACTTACTAGCTCTATGCCTTCTGTTTCTTTATCACAAAAATGTAGATAATAATATAACTACGTTATCAGATTAATGTGATGACTATACATAAGATGCTTGGTACATGGCAAATACTAAAAAACTGTTTTATATCCTACCCACCCCCCAACACACACACAACAGAATTACAGATGGTTTTATTTACTGCTTTACATACTTTTTCTCTTGCCGCACCCCCCACCCACCCATGATAGAGAACTTTGAATTCAAATCTACGGAGTCTGGAATTCATCCTATAAGCAGAGCAGTCATTAAAGAGTTTTGAACAGGTCAGTGACATAATAAACAGCAGTCTTAGGAAGGCTCTACTGGCAGCAATATGCTTGGTGAACTTGGGGAAGAGCAGACTCGGCCAAAGAACAGCAGGCTAGCCCTGAGGTAGAGAGGCTGCTATCATCATTTTAAGCCCCACAACACCCTGGAGAAATCTAGAATTCTCATTATCCCCATTCTTTTTTAAAAAATATATATATTTCCTACTTACTTCATAAAACTATATCTGCATATAGAATTTCTTCTTTCCAGATTTTCATTTCACAAGTATTCTTTATTAAAACTGAGATATAACTGACATATAAAATCATATTGGTTTCAGGTATACAACACAATGATTCGATATCTGTATATATTACAAAACGATCACTGCAATAAATCTAGTTAAATCTCATGTTTTCTGAAATTTTCTATAACACACAGTCATGAAGGTATTCAGTGAGAGGGTATGCTGCTCTGTGCCATTATATAAACCGTAAGTTTATGTAATTTATAAATCACAAAGTCCTTAAACATTTTAGCAACACTCAAAATATTCTTATTTCGAAGTGCTTAACACCCAGGACACAGTGTAGACATCCAACACCACAGATGCTCCCACTTCTCCCCCAACCTCGCTTATTTCCTTAACACTACTTTACAATAAATGTGAGAAGTCTAGCAATAAATCTAGCATTCGGATACTTTTAAATGTGCTTTTAGGGCTTTCCTGGTGGCACAGTGGTTGAGAGTCCACCTGCCGATGCAGGGGACACGGGATCATGCCCCGGTCCGGGAGGATCCCGCATGCCATGGAGCGGCTAGGCCCATGAGCCTACGTGTCTGGAGCCTGTGCTCCACAGCGGGAGAGGCCGCAATGGTGAGAGGCCCACGTACCACAAAAAAAAAAAATTTTTTTTAAGTGCTTTTAGAGTGGTTTTAATCATTCTCCAGGACTTAAAGATCAAACTTACTCAAGAGGTCTGGCAGGGGTGGGGGTGGTGTATTTAACCCATATCCTAATCTCAAATGTAGTTAAGGACCTAACTTCCAGAGCTGAACTAAAAATCAATACCAAGCAGTGGAAAAGACAAAACTGTGTCCATAATACTGCCAGATAACAAATGAAATCTATAAAGGATCTTTCTCAGAAATAAAATTAAAAGATCCAATTCCATCAGAGTCACAGAATGCAGAAACTGCAGTGCAATAAAAGTATATATGAGATATACTGAAAGGTAAAAATGACAGGAAAACACAGAGTAGACGTTGACATATCTTTAATTACTACTCCGTTTCAGGCTAATGGTAAAAATTAGTCTTCAGATACTTGATAACATCAGCCTGTCTCTGCTGGGTTAGTACCAAGATCTGTGGCCAAGCAAATACTTCTAATAAAATTGATTTTCCTTTTTGGCAACCAATAGGCCAGTCAATAATAATGTTGTTTCAGAAAGACTAAGTCATAAGGGAGATGAACATTTCCTTCCATTTATTATGTTTGTATTGTTTATATTTGAAAAGAGTTTTCAATAAGGAAACCTAAGAAGAAATTACAAGGGGAAAGCTATTCTGAGACTTAATCTCCAAGAGCCCTCTCTGATTTGGAAGCATGTTAGCAACCCAAACTGACAAAGCCAAAAGCATTCCTTTAACTGAAGCTGGATCATATGGATTAGGATTGTCAATAATAAAGGAAAACCAAGGCTAGTGGCAACACAGAGTGGTCATATGTAAACAAAGAGGGCAAGGAAAACACTGGCCAGGCATATAGTCCCAACTGATCCATCCTTAAAACCTACGTGGAATTTTACTTTGCATTAAAGTATAGTGTTAGGTAAAGAGCATTCTATAAAGCCACATACAGCAGTTTTTTGTATTGTTTGTCTTATAATACTCAAACAAATAGAATACAAGAAACCCACACACAAAAACATCAGGCTGAGCCTAAACTAGGGACACTTCCCTCCAAAATACTACCCCTGACAATGCAAACCAAATAAAATTCATGAGTGCACCAATAAGTTTTTGTTTGTTTTTTTAACTTAGTGTTGGTGGTGACTGGGGGAAGTGAGGGTTGGAAAGATGATTTCAAAGTTCACAAAGAAAAATAGGGCTTCCCTGGTGGCGCAGTGGTTGAGAGTTTGCCTGCCGATGCAGGGGACACGGGGTTCATGCCCCGGTCCGGGGAGATCCCACATGCCGTGGAGTGGCTGGGCCCATGAGCCATGGATGCAGAGCCTGCGCGTCCGGAGCCTGTGCTCCGCAACGGGAGAGACCACAATAGTGAGAGGCCCGCGTACTGCAAAAAAATAATAAAAATAAACAAGCAAAACTAAAAGAGAATATTCTGAATAAGTAATTAAGTAAGCTATCCTGCCAGGTATTACAACATATTTTGAAGCTACAATACTTAAAACAGCATAGCACAAGTACATGAACAGAAAAACAGAGCAATAGAATAGAACACCCCAGAAACACAGTGAAATACGTAGATGAAGTGAGACTATAAAAAGAAAACACTTCAAATCAGTAGAGAAAAGATTATTCAGTAAACATTACTGGAACAACTAGCTAATCATCTAGACAAAAGCAAAGTTGGCAACATCTGGACAAAAATAAAATTCCTATTGCATACATGTGACACTAATTCTAGATGGATCACAGAAACCATGGAATGATGAAAGTACGAGAAGAAAAGTTTTAATAATAATTATAACACAAAGGAAGTGCTAATATTCCTTAAAACATCAAAGTTCTGAAACAAGGATAGGAGAAAGAATTTTTTAAAGTTAGTCTTCTGCATTTTTTGAGATTTTTCTTTTGTACATATACAAACTACTAAAAAAAAAAATCAGTGAAATGTATATGGCCTAAGGTTATGAGTTTGACCTATGACTCAAAGCTAAGGAACTGGCTCAAGAAGAATGCACACATGTCTAACGGGGAAAGAAGTATTTATTCTAATAAAATAACAAGGATACCCAAAAGGTTCTGGTAAATGCTTGTCTTTTCTGGTTCTCATGATATATTTTTGTAACATTTTGTCAACTTCTTTATAACTGATATTCCTTTGTTCAGTATTTACTGAGCACTAACTATATATATATATATATATGTCAGACATACGAGGCACTGGTTATACAACCATACTCTGGTACCTGTATACGGTGGTGCTGAGGACAGACATGTAAACAATGAATTACAATACAAGGTGACTGCACTGTGGTAGCTCTTTGATGAGCTTAAGAACAGGGAGCTATATAAGTGGGGGTGTCAGAGTGAAGGAAGGCTTCCTGGAGGAAATGATGTGTAAACTGAGGCCTAGGAGGGAGAATGAAGGAGACAGAAAACAGTATCTAAGAAGGCCAACAGGAGGACCTTCAAGACAGTGGAGGAGTTAGATGTGGAGATCACCTTCTTCCCCACAAATACATCAGAAATACATCTACATGTGGAACAACTCCTACAGAACACCTACTGAACGCTGGCAGAAGACCTAAGACTTCCCAATAGGTGAGAACTCCCTACATACCTGGGTAGGGCAAAAGAAAAAAGAAAAAACAGAGACAAAAGAATAGGGACAGGACCTGCACCTCTGGGAGGGAGCTGTGAAGGAGGAAATACTGCCACACACTAGGAAGTCCCTTCACTGGCAGAGATGGGGGCTACGAAGGAGAGCACAGCAAGAGGGGTACAGAGGGCAAAGCGGAGAGATTCCTGCACAAAAGATCGGTGCCAACCAGCATTCACCATCCTGAGAGGCTTGTCTGCTTCACCCACTGGGGCGGGTGGGGGCTGGGAGCTGAGGCTCGGGCTTCAGAGGTCAGATCCCAGGGTGAGGACTGGGGTTGGCTGTGTGAACACAGCCTGAAAGGGGCTGATGCACCACAGCTAGCTGAGAGGGAGTCCGGGAAAAAACTCTGGACCTAAGAGGCAAGAGACCATTGTTTCGGGGTGTGCGAGGAGAGGGGATTCAGAGCACTGCCTAAATGAGCTTCAGAGATGGGCGTGAGCTGTGGCTATCAGCATGGACACCAGAGATGGGCATGAAATGCTAAGGCTGCTGCTACAGCTACCAAGAAGCCTGTGTGCAAGCACAGGTCACTATCCACACCTCCCCACCTGGGAACTGTGCATCCTGTCACTGCCAGGGTCCCGTGATCCAGGGACAACTTCCCCAGGAGAACACACGGCACACCTCAGGCTGTGGCAATGTCACATCAGCCTCTGCAGGCTCACCCCGTATTCTGTACCCCTCCCTCACCCTGGCCTGAATGAGCCAGAGCCCCCTAATCAGCTTCTCCTTTAACCCTGCCTGTCTGGGTGAAGAACAGATGCCCTCAGGCAACCTACACGCAGAGGTGGGGCCAAAACCAAAGCTGAACCCCAGGAGCTGTGCGAACAAAGAAGAGAAAGGGAAATCTCTCCCAGCAGCCTCAGGAGTGGCAGATTAAATCTCCACAATCAACTTGATCTCCCTGCATCTGTGGAACACTTGAATAGACAATGATTATCCCAAAATTGAGGCAGTGGACTTTGGGAGCAACTGTAGACTTGGGTTTTACTGTATGAGACTGACTACTTTCTGACTTATATGTTTATCTTAGTTTAGTTTTTAGTGCTTGTTATCATTGGTGGATTTGTTTATTGGTTTGGTTGCTCTCTTTTTTTAATTACTTTTTAAATTTTAATAATTAAAAAAAATTTTTAATTTTAATACCTTTATTTTATCTTATTCTAATTTGTTCTCCCTTTTCTTCTAAGCCATGTGTCTGACAGGGTCTTAGTGCTCCAGCTGGGCATCAGGCCCGAGCCGTGGAAGTAGGAGAGCTGAGTTTAGGACAGTGGACCACAAGAGACCTCCTGGCCCCATGAAATATCCATCGACGAGAGCTGTCCCAGAGATCTCTGTCTCAACGCTAAGACCCAGCTCCACTCATGACCAGCAAGCTCCAGTGTTGGACACCCCATGCCAAACAACTATCAAGACAGGAACACAACCCCATACATTAGCAGAGAGGCAGCCTAAAATCACAGTAAGTTCACAGACAGCCCAAAACACACCACTGGACTCGGTCCTGCCCACCAGAAAGACAAGATCCAGCCTCATCCACCAGAACATGGGCATTAGTCCCCTCCACCAAGAAGCTTACACAACCCACTGAACCAACCTTACCTACTGGGGGTAGACACCAAAAACAATGGAAACTGCGAAACTCCAGCCTGTGAAAAGGAGACCCCAAACACAGTAAGTTAAGCAAAACGGGAAGACAGAGAAATAGGCAGCAGATGAAGGAGCAAGGTAAAAACCCACAAGACGAAACAAATGAAGAGGAAACAGCCTACGTGAAAAATAATTCAGAGTAATGATAGTAAACATAATCCAAAATCTTGGAAATAGAATGGAGAAAATACAAGAAACGTTTAACAAGGCTATAGAAGAACTAAAGAGCAAACAAACAATGATGAACAACATAATAAATGAAAGTAAAAATTCTCTAAAAGGAATCAGTAGCAGAATAACTGAGGCAGAAGAATGGATAAGTGACCTTGAAGATAAAATAGTGGAAATAACTACCACAGAGCAGAATAAAGAAAAAAGAATGAAAAGAATTGAGGACAGTGTCAGATACCTCTGGGACAACATTAAACACACCAACATTTGAATTATAGGGGTCCCAAAAGAAGAAGAGACAAAGAAAGGGACTGAGAAAATATCTGAAGAGATTATAGTTGAAAACTTCCCTAATATAGGAAAGGAAATAGTCAATCAAGTCCAGGAAGCACAGAGAGTCCCATACAGGATAAACCCAAGGAGAAACACGCCAAGACACATATTAATCAAACTATCAAAAATTAAATACAAAGAAAAAATATTAAAAGCAGCAAGGGAAAAGCAACAAATAACATACAAGGGAATCCCCATAAGGTTAACAGCTGATCCTTCAGCAGAAACTCTACAAGCCAGAAAGGAGTGGCATGACATATTTAAAGTTATGAAAGAGAAAAACGTACAACCAAGATTACTCTACCCAGCAAGGATCTCATTCAGATTTGACTGAGAAATTAAAACCTTTACAGACAAGCAAAAGTGAAGAGAATTCAGCACCACCAAACCAGCTTTACAACAAATGCTAAAGGAACTTCTCTAGGCAGGAAACACAAGAGAAGGAAAGGACCTACAATAACAAACCCCAAACAATTAAGAAAATGGTAAAAGGAGCATACATATTATTACCTTAAATGTAAATGGATTAAATGTTCCAACCAAAAGACACAGACTGGCTGAATGGATACAAAAACAAGATCCGTACATATGCTGTCTACAAAAGACCCACTTCAGACTTAGGGACATGTACAGACTGAAAGTGAGGGAATGGAAAAAGATATTCTATGCAATTGGAAATCTAAAGAAAGCTGGAGTAGCAATTCTCTTATCAGACAAAATAGACTTTAAAATAAAGACTATTACAGGAGACAAAGAAGGACAGTACATAATGATGAAGGGATCAATCCAAGAAAAAAATATAACAGTTGTAAATATTTATGCACCCAACATAGGAGCACATCAATACGTAAGGCAAAAAATGCTAACAGCCATAAAAGGGGAAATCAAGAGTAACACAATAATAGCAGGGACTTTAACACCCCACTTTCACCAATGGACAGATCAACCAAAATGAAAATAAATAAGGAAACACAAGCTTTAAATGACACATTAAACAAGATGGACCTAACTGATATTTATAGGATATTCCATCCAAAACAACAGAATACACTTTCTTCTCAAGTGCTCATGGAACATTCTGCAGGATAGATCATATCTTGGGTCACAAATCAAGGCTTGGTAAATTTAAGAAAATTGAAACCATATCAAGTATCTTTTCTGACCACAATGCTATGAGCCTAGATATCAGTTACAGAAAAAAATTGTTAAAAAAATACAAACACATGGAGGCTAAACAACATGCTACTGAATAACCAATAGATCACTGAAGAAACCAAAGAGGAAATCAAAAAATACCTAGAAACAAATGACAATGAAAACACGATGACCCAAAACCTATGGGATGCAGCAAAAGCAGTTCTAAGAGGGGGCTTCCCTGGTGGCGCAGTGGTTGAGAATCCGCCTGCCGATGCAGGGGACACGGGTTCGTGCCCCGGTCCGGGAAGATCCCACATGCCGCAGAGCGGCTGGGCCCGTGAGCCATGGCCGCTGAGCCTGCGCGTCCGGAGCCTGCGCTCCGCAATGGGAGAGGCCACAACAGTGAGAGGCCCGCGTACCACAAAAAAAAAAAAAAGCAGTTCTAAGAGGGAAGTTCATAGGAATATAATCCTACCTCAAGAAACAAGAAAAATCTCAAATAAAAAACCTAACCTTACACCTAAAGCAATTAGAGAAAGAAGACCAAAAAATCCCCAAAGTTAGCAGAAGGAAAGATATCATAAAGATCAGATCATAAATAAGTGAAAGAGAAATGAAGGAAACGATAGCGAAAATCAATAAAACTAAAAACTGGTTCTTTGAGAAGATAAACAAAATTGATAAACCATTAGCCAGATGCATCAAGAGGAAAAAGGGAGAAGACAAATCAACAGAATGAGAAATGAAAAAGGAGAAGTAACAACTGACACTGCAGAAATATAAAGGACCATGAGAGATTATTAAAAGCATCTATATGCTAATAAAATGGACAACCTGGAAGAAATGGACATATTCGTAGAAAAGCACAACTTTCCAGGACTGAACCCGGAAAAAATAGAAAATATAAACAGACCAATCACAAGCACTGAAATTGAAACTGTGATTAAAAATCTTCCAACAAACAAAAGCCAAGGACCAGATGGCTTCACAGGCAAATTCTATCAAACATTTACAGGAGAGCTGAGACTTATCCTGCTGAAACTCTTCCAAAATATAGCAGACGGAGAAACACTCCCAAACTCCTTCTATGAGGCCACCATCATGCTGATACCAAAACCAGACAAACATGTTACAAAAAAAGAAAACTACAGGCCAGTATCACTGATGAACATAGATGCAAAAATCCTCAACAAAATACTAGCAAACAGAATCCAACAGCACATTAAAAGGTTCATATACCATGATCAAGTGGGGTTTATCCCAGGAATGCAAGGATTCTTGAATATATGCAAATCAATCAATGTGATAAACCATATTAACAAACTGAAGAATAAAAACCATATGATAACATCAATACATGGAGAAAAAGCTTTCAAAAAAATTCAACACCTATTTATGATAAAATCTCTCCAAAAGGAGGCATAGAGGGAACTTACCTCAACATAATAAAGGCCATATATGACAAACCCACAGCCAACATCACTCTCAATGGTGAAAAACTGAAACCATTTCCACTCACATCAGGAACAAGACAAGGCTGCCCACTCTCACCACTATTATTCAACATAGTTTTAGAAGTTTTAGCCACAGCAATCAGAGAAGAAAAAGAAATAAAAGGAATCCAAATCAGAAAAGAAGTGACACTGTCACTGTTTGCAGATGACATAATACTATACATAGAGAATCCTAAAGATGCTAGCAGAAAACTACTAGAGCTAATCAATGAATGTGGTAAAGTAGCAGCATACAAAATTAATGCACAGAAATCTCTTCCATTCCTATACACTAGTGATGAAAAATCTGAAACTGAAATTAAGGAAACATTCCCACTTACCACTGCAACAAAGAGTAAGATACCTAGGAATAAACCTACCTAAGCAGACAAAAGACCTGTATGCAGAAAACTATAAGACACTGATGAAAGAAATTAAAGATGATACCAAAAGATGGAGAGATATACCATGTTCTTGGATTGGAAAAATCAACATTGTGAAAATGACTCTACTACCCAAAGCAACCTACAGCCCAAAGCAATCCCTATCAAACTACCAATGGCGTTTTTCACAGAACTAAAACAAAAAGTGTCACAATTTGTATGGAAACATAAAAGACCTAGAATAGCCAAAGCAATATTGAGAAAGAAAAACAGAGCTGGAGGAATCAGGCTCCCTGACTTCAGACTATATTACAAAGCTACAGTAATCAAGACAGTATGGTACTGGCACAAAAACAGAAATATAGATAAATGGAACAGGATAGAAAGCCCAGAGATAAACCCACGCACATATGGTCACCTTATCTTTGATAAAGTAGGCAAGAATATATAATGAAGAAAAGACAGCCTCTTGAATAAGCAGTGCTGGGAAAACTGGATAGCTGCATGTAAAAGAATGAAATTAGAACACTCCCTAACACCATACACAGAAATAAACTCAAAATGGATTAAAGACCTAAATGTAAGGCCAGACACTATCAAACTCTTAGAGAAAAACATAGGCAGAACACTCTGTGACATATATCACAGCAAGATCCTTTTTTAACCACTTCCTAGAGAAATGGAAAAAAAAAAACAAAAATAAACAAATGGGACCTAATGAAACTTAAAAGCTTTTGCACAGCAAAGGATACCATAAACAAGACCAAAAGACAACCCTCAGGATGGGAGAAAATAGTTGCAAACGAAGCAACTGACAAAGGAATAATCTCCAAAATTTTTAAGCAACTCATGCAGCTCAATAACAAAAAAACAAACAACCCAGTCCAAAAATGGGCAGAAGACCTAAATAGACATTTCTCCAAAGAAGATATACAGACTGCCAACAAACACATGAAAGAATGCTCAACCTCATTAATCATTAGAGAAATGCAAATCAAAACTACAACGAGATATCATCTCACACCAGTCAGAATGGCCATCATCAAAAAAAATCTACAAACAATAAATGCTGGAGAGGGTGTGGAGAAAAGGGAACCCTCTTGCACTGCTGGTGGGAATGTAAATTGATACAGCCACTATGGAGAACAGTATGGAGGTTCCTTAGAAAACTACAAACAGAACTACCATACAACCCTGCAATCCCACTACTGGGCATATACCCTGAGAAAACCATAATTCAAAAAGAGTCATGCACCAAAATGTTCACTGCAGCTCTATTTGCAATAGCCAGGACATGGAAGCAACCTAACTGCCCATCAACAGATGAATGGATAAAGAAGATGTGGCACATATTTACAATGGAATATTACTCAGCCATAAAAAGAAATGAAAGTGAGTTATTTCTAGTGAGGTGGATGGACCTGGAGTCTGTCAAACAGAGTGAAGTAAGTCAGTAGGAGAAAAACAAATACTGTATGCTAACACATATATATGGAATGTAAGAAAAAAAATGTCATGAAGAGACTAGGGGTAGGACTAGGGAATAAAACACAGACCTACTAGATCACGGACTTGAGGATATGGGGAGGGGGAAGGGTAAGCTGTGACGAAGTGAGAGAGTGGCATGGACATATATACACTACCAAACGTAGGGTGGATAGCTAGTGGGAAGCAGCCGCATGGCAGAGGGAGATCAGCTAGGTGGTTTGTGACCACCTAGAGGGGTGGGATAGGGAGGGAGACAAAAGAGGGAAGAGTTATGGGAACATATGTATATGTATAACTGATTCACTTTGTTGTAAAGCAGAAACTAACACACCATTGTAAAGCAATTATACTCCAATAAAGAAGTTAAAAAAAAAATAGAAATCATCAATGAGCCACCATTTCAACACTCAAACTAGTTTTTTCAGAAAGAGAAAAACAAATACTGTATGCTAACGTATATATATGGAATCTAAAAAGGTTCTGGAGTGGGAGGGAGCCGTGAAGGAGCAAAGACTCCCACACACTAGAAGCCCCTTCGCGGGCGGAGACTGCGGGCACCGGAGGGGGAAGCTCCAGAGCCGCGGAGGACAGCTCAGCCACAGGGGTGCGGAGGGCAAAGCGGAGAGATTCCCGCAGAGGATTGGTGCCGACCGGCACTCACCAGCCCGAGAGGCTTGTCTGCTCACCCGCCGGGGCGGGCGGGGCCGGGAGCTGAGGCTCGGGCTTCAGTCGGATCCCAGGGGAAGGTCTGGAGTTGGCAGAGTGAAAACAGCCTGAAGGGGGCTAGTGCGCCACGGCTGGCCGGGAGGGAGATCGGGAGAAGTCTGGAGCTGCCGAAGAGGCAAGAGACCTTTTCCTCCCTCTTTGCTGCCTGGGCGCGAGGATACGGGATTAAGTGCGCCGCTTAAAGGAGCCCCAGAAGCGGGCGCGGAGCTGCTGAAGAGACAAGAGACTTTTTCTTGCCTCTTTGCTTCCTCGGGCGTGAGGTGAGGGGATTAAGAGCACCGCGTAGAGGAACTCCAGAAACGGGCGCGAGCCACAGCTGTCGGCACGGACAGTAGAGACGGGTGTCAGACGCTAAGGTTGCTGCTGCCACCACCAAGAGGCCTGTGTGTGAGCACAGGTCACTCTCCACACCGGCCCTCCCGGGAGCCCGTGCAGCCCGCCACTGCCGGGGTCCCGGGATCCAGGGACAGCTTCCCCGGGAGAACGCATGGCGCGCCTTGGGCCGGCGCAGTGTCACATCGGCCTCTGCCGCCGTGGACTCGCCCGGCCCCCGTGCCACTCCCTCCCCCCAGCCTGAGTGAGCTGGAGCCCCCGAATCAACTGCTCCTTTAACATCGTCCTGTCTGAGCGAAGGACAGTCGCCCTCGGACGACCTACATGCAGAGGCGGGACCAAGTCCAAAGCTGAACCCCAGGAGCTGTGCGAACAGAGAAGAGAGGGGGAGGTCTCTCCCAGCCGCCTCAGAAGCAGCAGATTAAAGCTCCACAATCAACTTTAAGTGCCCTGCATCTGTTGAAAACCTGAATAGACAACGAATCATCCCAAGTTGAGGAGGTGGACTTTGGGAGCAAGATATACTATTATTTTCCCCTTTTTTTTCTTTTTGTGAGTGTGTATGTGTGTGCTGCTGTGTGAGATTTTGTCTGTATAGCTTTGCTTTCACCATTTGTCCTAGGGTTAGACCGACCCATTTTTCTGTTTTTTTTTTTTTTTAAGGAAATTTTTCTCCTTAATAATTATTTTTTATTTTAATAACTATACTTTATACTACTCTGTCTTCTCCCTTCCTTTCTTCCTTTCTTCCTTCCTTTCTTCCCTCCTTCCCTCCTTTCTTCCTTCCTTCCCCCCTTCTTTCCTCCCTTCCTCTCTTCCTTCCACCCTTTCTTCCTCTCCACCTTCCTTCCTTCCTTTCTTGCTTCCTTCCTTCATTTCTTCCTTCCTTTCTTCCTTCCTTCCCTCCCTCCCTCCTTCCTTCCTTTTCTTTCCTTTCTATTTTTTCTACCTTTTATTTTGAGCCGTGTGGATTACAGGTTCTTGGTGCCCCAGCCAGGCATCAGGGCAGTGTCTCTGAGGTGGGAGAACCAACCTCAAGACACTAGTCCACAAGAGACCTCCCAGCTCCACGTAATATCAGATGGCGAAAATCTCCCAGAGATCTCCATCTCAACACCAAGACCCAGCTTCACTCAAGGACCAGCAAAGAACAGTGCTGGACACCCTATGCCCAACAAAGAGCAAGACAGGTCTACAGCCCCATCCATCAGCAGAGAGGCTGCCTAAAATCATAATAAGGTTACCAACATCGCCAAACACACCACTAGACGAGGACCTGCCCACCAGAAAGACAAGATCCAGCCTCATCCACCAGAACAGAGGCACTAGTCCCCCCAACCAGGGAATCTACTCAACCCACTGAACCAACCTTAGCCACTGGGGACAGCCACCAAAAACAACGGGAACTACGAACCTGCAGCGTGCAAAAAGAAGACCCCAAAAACAGTAAGATAAGCGAAATGAGAAGATGAAAAAACACACAACAGATGAAGGAGCAAGATAAAAACACACCAGACCTAACAAATGAAGAGGAAATAGGCAGTCTACCTGAAAAAGAATTCAGAATAATGATAGTAAAGATGATTCAAAACCTTGGAAATAGAATAGACAATTTGCAAGAAACAGTTAACAGGGACCTAGAAGAAATAAAGAGGAAGCAAGAAACGATGAGCAACACAATAAATGAAATGAAAAATACTCTAGATGGGATCAATAGCAGAATAACTGAGGCAGAAGGACGGATAAGTGACCTGGAAGATAAAATAGTGGAAATAACTACTGCAGAGCAGAAGAAAGAAAAAAGAATGAAAAGAACTGAGGACAGTCTCAGAGACCTCTGGGACAACATTAAACGCACCAACATTCGAATTATAGGGGTCCCAGAAGAAGAAGAGAAAAAGAAAGGGACTGAGAAAATATTTGAAGAGATTATAGTTGAAAACTTCCCTAATATAGGAAAGGAAATAGTCAATCAAGTCCAGGAAGCACAGAGAGTTCCATACAGGATAAACCCAAAGAGAAACACGCCAAGACACATAATAATCAAACTGTCAAAAATTAAATACAAAGAAAACATATTAAAAGCAGCAAGGGAAAAACAACAAATAACACACAAGGGAATCCCCATAATGTTAACATCTGATCTTTCAGCAGAAACTCTACAAGCCAGAAGGGAGTGGCAGGACATATTTAAAGTGATGAAGGAAAAAAACCTACAACCAAGATTACTCTACCCAACAAGGATCTCATTCAGATTTGATGGAGAAATTAAAACCTTTACAGACAAGCAAAAGCTGAGAGAGTTCAGCACCACCAAACCAGCTCTACAACAAATCCTAAAGGAACTTCTCTAGGCAAGAAACACAAGAGAAGGAAAAGACCTACAAGAACAACCCGAAACAATTAAGTAAATGGTAATCGGAACATACATATCGATAATTACCTTAAATGTAAATGGATTAAATGCTCCCACCAAAAGACACAGACTGGCTGAATGGATACAAAAACAAGACCCATATATATGCTGTCTACAAGAGACCCACTTCAAACCTAGGGACACATACAGACTGAAAGTAAGGGGATGGAAAAAGATATTCCATGCAAATGGAAATCAGAAGAAAGCTGGAATAGCAATTCTCATATCAGACAAAATAGACTTTAAAATAAAGACTATTACAAGAGACAAAGAAGGACACTACATAAGGATCAAGGGATCGATCCATGAAGAAGATATAACAATTGTAAATATTTATGCACCCAACACAAGAGCACCTCAATACATAAGGCAAATACTAACAGCCTTAAAAGGGGAAATCGACAGTAACACAATTATAATGGGGGACTTTAACACCCCACTTTCACCAATGGACAGATCATCCAAAATGAAAATAAATAAGGAAACACAAGCTTTAAATGATACATTACACAAGATGGACTTAATTGATATTTATAGGACATTCCATCCAAAAACAACAGAATACACATTTTTCTCAAGTGCTCATGGAACATTCTCCAGGATCGATCATATATTGGGTCACAAATCTAGCCTTGGCAAATTTAAGAAAATTGAAATCGTATCAAGTATCTTTTCCGACCACAACGCTATGAGACTAGATATCAATTATAGGAAAAGATCTGTAAAAAATACAAACACATGGAGGCTAAACAATACACTACTTAATAACGAAGTGATCACTGAAGAAATCAAAGAGGCAATCAAAAAGTACTTAGAAACAAATGACAATGGAGACACAACAACCCAAAACCTATGGGATACAGCAAAAGCAGTTCTAAGAGGCAAGTTTATAGCAATACAATCATACCTTAAGAAACAGGAAACATCTCGAATAAACAACCTAACTTTGCACTTAAAGCAATTAGAGAAAGAAGAACAAAAAAACCCCAAATTTAGCAGAAGGAAAGAAATCATAAAGATCAGATCAGAAATAAATGAAAAAGAAGTGAAGGAAACAATAGCAAAGATCAATAAAACTAAAAGCTGGTTCTTTGAGAAGATAAATAAAATTGATAAACCATTAGCCAGACTCATCAAGAATAAAAGGGAGAAGACTCAAATCAATAGAATTAGAAATGAAAAAGGAGATGTAACAACGGACTCTGCAGAAATACAAAAGATTATTAGAGATTACTACAAGCAATTCTATGCCAATAAAATGGACAACCTGGAAGAAATGGACAAATTCTTAGAAATGCAAAACCTGCCGAGACTGAACCAGGAAGAAATAGAAAATATGAATAGACCAATCACAAGCACTGAAATTGAAACTGTGATTAAAAATCTTCCAGCAAACAAAAGCCCAGGACCAGATGGCTTCACAGGCGAATTCTATCAAACATTTAGAGAAGAGCTAACACCTATCCTTCTCAAACTCTTCCAACAGATAGCAGAGGGAGGAACACTCCCAAACTCATTCTATGAGGCCAACATCACCCTGATACCAAAACCAGACAAAGACGTCACAAAGAAAGAAAATTACAGGCCAATATCACTGATGAACATAGATGCAAAAATCCTCAACAAAATATTAGCAAACAGAATCCAACAGCACATTAAAAGGATCATACACCGTGATCAAGTGGGGTTTATTCCAGGAATGCAAGGATTCTTCAATATACGCAAATCAATCAACGTGATACACCATATCAACAAACTGAAGGAGAAAAACCATATGATCATCTCAACAGATGCAGAGAAAGCTTTTGACAAAATTCAACACTCATTTATGATAAAAACCTTGCAGAAAGTAGGCATACAGGGAACTTTCCTCAACATAATAAAGGCCATATATGACAAACCCACAGCTAGCATCGTTCTCAATGGTGAAAAACTGAAACCATTTCCACTAACATCAGGAACATGACAACGTTGCCCACTCTCACCACTCTTATTCAACCTAGTTTTGGAAGTTCTAGCCACAGCAATCAGAGAAGAAAAAGAAATAAAAGGAATCCAAATAGGAAAAGAAGAAGTAAAGCTGTCACTGTTTGCAGATGACATGATACTATACATAGAGAATCCTAAGGATGCTACCAGAAAACTACTAGAGCTAATCAATGAATTTGGTAAAGTTGCAGGATACAAAATTAATGCACAGAAATCTCTGGCATTCTTATACACTAATGATGAAAAATCTGAGAATGAAATTAAGAAAACACTCCCATTTACCATTGCAACAAAAAGAATAAAATATCTAGGAATAAACCTACCTAAGGAGACAAAAGACTTGTATGCAGAAAACTATAAGACACTGATGAAAGAAATTAAAGATGATACAAATAGGTGGAGAAATATACCATGTTCTTGGATTGGAAGAATCAACATTGTGAAAATGACTCTACTACCCAAAGCAATCTACCGATTCAATGCTATCCCTATCAAATTACCACTGGCATTTTTTACAGAACTAGAACAAAAAATTTCACAATTTGTATGGAAACACAAAAGACCCCGAATAGCCAAAGCAATCTTGAGAACGAGAAATGGAGCTGGAGGAATTAGGCTCCCTGACTTCAGACTCTACTACAAGGCTACAGTAATCAAGACAGTATGGTACTGGCACAAAAACAGAAATATAGATCAATGGAACAGGATAGAAAGCCCAGAGATAAACCCACACACATATGGTCACCTTATCTTTGATAAAGGAGGGAAGGATATACAGTGGAGAAAAGACAGCCTCTTCAATAAGTGGTGCTGGGAAAACTGGACAGCTACATGTAAAAGTATGAAATTAGAACAATCCCTAACACCACACACAAAAATAAACTCAAAATGGGTTAAAGACCTAAATGTAAGGCCAGACACTATAAAACTCTTAGAGGAAAACATAGGCAGAACACTCTGTGACATAAATCACAGCAAGATCCTTTTTGACCCATCTCCTAGAGAAATGGAAATAAAAACACAAATAAACAAATGGGACCTAATGAAACTTAAAAGCTTTTGCACAGCAAAGGATACCATAAACAAGACCAAAAGACAACCCTCAGAATGGGAGAAAATAGTTGCA
The DNA here is from genome assembly GCF_026419965.1 of Kogia breviceps. NCBI lineage: Eukaryota > Metazoa > Chordata > Mammalia > Artiodactyla > Physeteridae > Kogia > Kogia breviceps. The sequence continues at coordinate 42,678,921 of NC_081310.1, read as the reverse complement.
AATGAAGCAACTGACAAAGGATTAATCTCCAAAATTTATAAGCAACTCATGCAGCTCAATAACAAAAAAACAAACAACCCAATCCAAAAATGGGCAGAAGACCTAAATAGACATTTCTCCAAAGAAGATATACAGATTGCTAACAAACACATGAAAGAATGCTCAACATCATTAATCATTAGAGAAATGCAAATCAAAACTACAATGAGATATCATCTCACATCGGTCAGATTGGCCATCATCAAAAACTCTAGAAACAATAAAATGCTGGAGAGGGTGTGGAGAAAAGGGAACCCTCTTGCACTGCTGGTGGGAATGTAAATTGATACAGCCGCTATGGAGAACAGTATGGAGGTTCCTTAAAAAACTACAAATAGAACTACCATACGACCCAGCAATCCCACTACTGGGCATATACCCTGAGAAAACCATAATTCAGAAAGACTCATGTACCAAGATGTTCATTGCAGCTCTATTTACAATAGCCAGGACATGGAAGCAACCTAAGTGTCCATCAACAGATGAATGGATAAAGAAGATGTGGCACATATATACAATGGAATATTACTCAGCCGTAAAAGGAAATGAAACTGAGTTATTTATAATGAGGTGGATGGACCTGGAGTGTGTCATACAGAGTGAAATAAGTCAGAAGGAGAAAAACAAATACCGTACGCTAACACATATATATGGAATCTAAGGGGAAAAAAAAGTCATGAAGAGATTAGTGGTAGGACGGGAATAAAACACAGACTTACTAGAGCATGGACTTAAGGATATGGGGAGGGGGAAGGGTGGGCTGTGACGAAGTGAGAGAGTGGCAGGGACATATATACACTATCAAATGTAAATTAGATAGCTAGTGGGAAGCTGCCGCATAGCACAGGGAGATCACCTCTGTGCTTTGTGACCACCTAGAGGGGTGGGATAGGGAGGGTGGGAGAGAGGGTGATGCAAGAGGGAAGAGATATGTGAACATATGTATATGTATAACTGATTCACTTTGTTGTAAAGGAAAAACTAACACACTATTGTAAAACAATTATACTCCAATAAAGATGTTTAAAAAATAAAAAAAATAAAAAAATAAAAAAATAAAAAGGTTCTGAAGAACCTAGGGGCAGGACAGGAATAAAAATGCAGATGTAGAAAATAGACTTGAGGGCTTCCCTGGTGACGCAGTGGTTGAGAGTCCACCTGCTGATCCAGGGGATACGGGTTTGCACCCCGGTCTGGGAAGATCCCGCATGACGTGGAGCGGCTGGGCCCGTGAGCCATGGCCACTGAACCTGCGCGCCCGGAGCCTGTGCTCCGCAACGGGAGAGGCCACAACAGTGAGAGGCCCGTGTACCAGAAATTTTTTTTAAAAAGAGAAAATGGCCTAGAGGACACGGGGAGGGGAAGGATAAGCCGGGACAAAGTGAGAGAGTGGCACTGACATATATACACTATGAAATGTAAAATAGATAGCTAGTGGGAAGCAGCCACATAGCACAGGGAGATCAGGTTGGTGCTTTGTGACCATCTAGAGGGGTGAGATAGGGAAGGGATATGGGGATATATGTATACATATAGCTGACTCACTTTGTTATACAGCAGAAACTAACACAACAATGTAAAGCAATTACACTTCTATAAAGATGTTCAAAAAAAAAAAGGAGGCCAACAGGTGAGCAGCATGCAGAACCAGTGGAACTCAGCATACCATAAGCTAGGAGTGCGCTGAGAAATAAGTTGAAAGGTAAGCAAGGTCCAGATCATGAAGGGTTTTACAGGGCAAATTAAATTTAGATTTTATCTTAGAATAAGAAAAGTAAAGAAGAGAACATTTGAAAATTAGAATTTTATTCTTTTTTTCCCCCTAATTTATTTATTTTATTTATTTATTTTTGGCTGTGTTGGGTCTTGTTGCAGTGTGCGGACTTCTCATTGCAGTGGCTTCTCTAGTTGCAGAGCACGGGCTCTAGGTGCACGAGCTTCAGTAGTTGTGGCTCACAGGCTCTAGAGCACAGCCTCAGTAGTTGTGGTGCAAGGGCTCAGTTGCTCCGTGGCATGTGGGAACTTCCCGGACCAGAGCTCGAACCCGTGTCCCCTGCATTGGCAGGCGGATTCTCAACCTCTGCGCCACCAGGGAAGCCCCTGAAAATTAGCATTTTAGAAAGACTCGCCAGATGAAAAGTGGGAAATGTATCAAAGGACGTCAAGATTAGAAGCAGGGATATAGTTGAGAGCTGCTGAAATAATTTAATAAGCTTACACTAGTGTGCTGGCAATGCTGAAATAGAGAAGTGGATAGATTTGAGGTACACTTAGCAGGCAGAACCTATAGGACACTTCAGTGGGTGTGAAAATGAGAGAAGAATCAAGGATGAGTCCTGGAGCACTGGGTGGATGCTGATGCCAATTATGGGGGGTGGGGGAGGGACAGTGGCTGTTGAGAGATGGTAAGTTCAGCGTTAAACACTGTGCATTTGAAGTGTCTGAGGGGTGTCCAAGAAATATATGTTGCTGCAGCTACTGGCTGAGAGACAGATTGGAGATAAAGAGGTCTTCTATTTTTGTCTGTGAAATAAGGGAAAATGTGAGAATAAGAAAGACCATAAGACTTGCCAGTAAAAATTAAAGATGAATACCATGATTTATGATAATATCCGGGCTGAGTAATTTTTTTTTCTAGCTTTGCCCAGACCCAGAGTGTAGATGTATAGAAGGCAGGCAACTGTAATCAGAATTAGCATTTTGCCAGGTGGCTACCACAGCTGAAAAACAGGGAATGGGAATGAAGATGAGGATAATTGCATGAGTGGACAAAATGAACTAAAATGGGAGAAGGTAGATCAGTCAAGGGACTCAGGATTTCCATAAAGTCAAATAAGAGATTTAGAGTGAAATGAATTGGGAGTATAATTAGAACTGAAAATTTCAGACTTGATGAAAAGTTTAGGGTGAGCCCAGGAGGCCGAGGGGGCTAAAGTGGAATGGATGTATATGCCAACAAATATTATGTAAAGGAAAAGCATTTTATATCTATCTTTAGTATAATTTATACTAAATTAAAAAGCAAACTCCTAATAAGACAAGGATGCCCACTTTTACTACTCTTATTCAACGTAGTACTAGAAGGTCTAGTCAGAGCAGTTAGGCAAGAAAATGAAATAAAAGGCATCCAAGTTGGAAAGGAAGAAGTAAAATTATCTCTGTTCATAGACAACATATCTTATATGTAGAAAACCCTTAAGATTCCACAAAAAGCTGTTAGAACTAATAAGTGAATTCAGCAAAGTTGCAGGATAAAAAATCAACACACAAAAATCACTTGCATTTCTAAACACTAAGAATGAATAATCAAAAAAAGAAATTTAGAAAATAGTTTCATTTACAATAGTGTCAAAAAAGAATAAAATACTCAGGAATAAACTAAACCAAGGAGGCAAACGTACTGTACACTGAAAATTATAAAACAATGCTGAAAGAAATTAGAGACACAAAGAAAGGCCATTCCATGGATTGGAAGATTTACCATTGTTAAGATGACAGTACAGGTATCTCTTGCTTTTCAGAAGTCTGCTTTATGCCACTTCACTTTTACTAAAGACCTACATTAGTACCTGTTTTTGCCAACTGAAAGAAATCTGAAGACGATTTTTGCTTTTTACAAAAAAAGGCAAAAAGCAAAACCAGCGCTCACCCTTTGTTTTGCAGCTGGCTATTGTAGAGGTAGCGCGCGCCCTGAGCACCAAGAGCGGCACCACCTAGCTCCTTCTCCAGGAACTACACTGTGCATCTCAGCACGAAGCAACCATAACTTTTAACTGTGTGAGCATCTGTGCTTTATCTCAGTTTACTCTGTGCATTCATTAGCAAGATGTGTCCAAAGGTAATTGCTTCTTTGCTTTACATCATTTTGGCTTACAAAAGGTTTCGTAGGAATGCTTTACTTTCAGAGAGCAGGGGAAACCTGTACTCCCCAAATCGATCTATAGATTCAATGCAACCTCCATCAAAACCCCAATGACTTTATCATAGAAATAGAAAAATCCATCCTAAAATTCATATGGAAACTTAAGGGACCCAGAATAGCCAAAACAATCTTGAAAAAGAAAAACAAGTTGTAAGTCTCACACTTCCTGATTTCAAAAATTACTACAAAGCTACAGTAATCAAACCAGTGTAGTAGTGGCATAAAGACAGACATATAGACCAATGGAACAGAACAGAGATCCCAAACTCTTGCATATATGGTCAAGTGACTTTTGACAAGGGGTGTCAGGACCATTCAGTGAATAAAGGACAGCCTTTCAACAAATGGCGCTGGGAAAACTGAATATCCACATGCAAAAAAATGAAGCTGGACCCTTACGTTACCTTTTACTAAAAATGGGTCAAAAAAAAAGCTAAAATTATAAAGCTCTTAAAGAAAACCTGGGAAAAAGCTTCATGGCATGGCATTTTGCAATGATTTCTTGGATATGACACCAAAAACAAAGGCAACAAAAGGAAAAATACATAAGTTGAACTTCATCAAAATTTTAAACTATTGTGCATCAAAGGACACTATTATCAGCAGAGTGAAAGAAAACCCAAAGAATGGGAGAAAATATTTGTAAATCGTGCATCTGATAAGGGGTTGATATCCAGACTATACAAAGACTTCTTACAGCTTAACAACAAAAAAACCCCCAAACAACCCAGTTAAAGAATGGGCAAAGGACATGAATAGACATTTCTCCAAAGAAGATATACAAATGGCCAAAATTGATTGTTCAACATTAATAATTTCAACATCACTAATCATTATGGAAGTGAAATTAAAGCCACAATGAGATACCACTTCACACCCACCAGATGGCTAATATCAGAAATACAGAAAATAACAAGTGTTGGTAAGGATTTGGAGAAACCGGAACAATTGTGCATTGTTGATGGGAAGGTAGAATGGTGCAGCCACTGTGGAAATGGTATGGTGGTTTTTCAAAACATTAAACAAAGAATTACCATATGATCCAGCAATTCCACTTCTGGGTATATACTCAAAAGAAGTGAAAGCAAGGACTCAAACAGACATTTGTTACCCATATTCATATAAGTATTAATCACAACAGCCAAAAGATGAACGTCACCTAAGTGTCTGTAGATGGATATCTGGATAAACAAAAGATGGTATATACATACAATGCAGCATTATTTAGTTTTAAAAAGGAAAGAAATTCTGACACATGCTACATCAGGGACAAACCTTGAAGACATTATGCTAAGCAAAATAAGCCAGTCAAAAAAGGACAAATATTGTATGATTCTACTTATATGAGGTATCTAGAGTAGTCAAATTCATGAAGAGAGAAAGTAGAATGGTGGCTGCCAGGGGCTGTGGGGGTGGGGTGGGGAATGGGGAGCTGGTTATGAGTACAGAGTTTCAACTGTAGAAGATGAAAAGGTTCTAGAGATGAATGGTGGTGATGGTTGAACACTGTAAAAGTAGTTAATGCCACAGAACTGTACACTTAAAATGGTTAAAGTGTTAAATTTTATGTCACAGTCAAAAAAAAAAAAAAAAAGAGAAAAAGAAAGAAAGAAAACCTTGGGGTAAATCTTAATGACCTTGGATTTGGCAAAGGTTTCTTAGGTATGATGCCAAAAGCACAACCAACAAAAGGAAATAGATACACTGGACTTCATCAAAATTAAACACTTTACATGCACCAAAAGACACTATTAAGAAAGCGAAAAGACAGCCCACGAAAAGGGAGAAGATATCTGCAAATCATACATCTGATAATGGTCTAATGTCCAGAATATATATAAAGAATTTTTAGATCTTAAATATAAAAGACAACTCAGTTTAAAAAGGGGTGAAACACTTAAATAGATATTTTTCCAAAGAAGACATATAAACTGTCAACAAGTACATGAAAAGATACTCAACATCATTAGTCATTAGGGAAATGCAAATCAAATCCATACCATGATGAGATATCACTTCATGCCCACTAGAATGGCTAATGAACAGAAAAATAATGTGTATTGGTGAAGAAGTGGAAAAATTGGAACGCTCATGAATTGCTGGTGGGAATGTAAAATGGTGTAGCTCCTGTGGAAAAGTTTGGAGGTTCCTCAAAAAGTTAAACATCAAATTACCATATAACTTAAATTCTCCTCCTAGGTACAGAACCAGAAGAACTGAAAACAAGTGTTTAAACAAAAACACATACACAAATTGTTCACCGCAATTATTCACAACTGCCAAAGGGTGGAAACAACCCAACTGCTCATCAACTGATGAATTGATAAAATGTGGTCTATCCATACAACGGAATATTATTTAGTCACAAAAAGGAATGAAGTACTGTTACATGTTACAACATGGATAATCCTTGAAAATATGCCAAGTGAAAGAAGCCAGAAACAAAGGCCACATATTTTATGACTCCACTTATATGAAATATCTAGAAGAGGCAAATCCACTAACAAAGCAGATTAGTTGTTGCTAAGGTCTGGAGTGAGGGGGAAATAGGGAGTGACCGCTTAATGGGTACAAAGCATACTTCCGGGGTGATGAAAATGCTGCAGGACAAGACAGTAGTGATGGTTGCACATTGTTAAATGTATTAATGCCACTAGACCGTACACTTTAAAACTGTTAATATGGTAAATTTTATTTTATGTGGATTTTACCCTGATTTTTTTAAAAAAGCTCCCTTTTCATCACTCTTACCTGACAGTTAATATCAGCCCTATGCTGTAGCAGGACTGTGACTAGTTCCTTATGTCCTCGATCACAAGCCCAATGGAGTAGAGCTCTGCCCTAAAAACACAGAAAAAGATAAATGAATTTGTTAATCCAGTTGTGGGACCATATAAAAGATAAAAGGTCTGAAGAAAGACAGAGTAATATGCAAAAAAAATCATTCTAAGAATGATTGATATAAAATGTTCTATGGGAAAAGCAGCAGACTGGAAATCAATAGAAGATCCTGAGTTCTACTTCTGGAATCTGTTCTGTACTAGCCCAGGGACTTTCTTCAGCCTGAACAGTTTCCTCACCCACAGAGTGGGGGTAACACTAACAACAATAATACCAATAACATTTGTTGAATGAATGAGTTACAAAATAATGCTTTGTAAATTTTAAAGTACTCTATAAAGGTAAGAGATAGTTTTAAATTATGTCCACTTCTAGTGAAAAAAATCCTATGGATAAAAAAAAAAATGAGTACTTAAATCTAGGTAGAGATCATAATCTAAATGCAGTTTATCTAAATTTACTCAAGTTTATTCCTTAAAATGTAAGAAAATTTAATCACTTTGAAACTAAGCATTTCCCCTTCCTATCCCAAATTTACACCCTGAAATATGCCCAAAACATTAGTAAAGTCTGCTAGTGTTTATCTTCAAATGTTGACTGTGAAAGCCACTTGTAAAACAGAATAGATATTAACTGTCAGGAGACAAAAGTACTAAATATGAAACATTAATTTTAACTGTTGTCTACCAAGGATGAACAGTTACTCTCAATGTGTTAATTCTTTTCTCCACTGTCAGAAATCTTGGTTTAGTTAATGAAAGGAGCCTACTCGGTCCAAAGAATAAACAAAACCCCCAAAGCTAAGGGCTTTTTCTGAAAAAATGAGTGATGTATGGCTTAACAATACTTTTTTCAGGGTGGTAGTGATGTCATTTTTTAAAGAATGGAATGTTTTTCCAAATTAAGTTGAAATCCCTGCTTTATGTCATTTTAGAAAAGATTTAAGCAGATATAAGCTGGGACAAAGATGACTTTAAAGTAAAAAGCACCTTTCAAGAAAGCTTTTCTAAACTCACACACTTCACCTTTCAGACTCTCTTCACATACCTATTAGTTCACCTAATTAAACCAGGAACTATTCTTGAAACAAACAAACAAAAAAAGTAAGACAACTTCTTTCATTTGCTCAATTTATTTTTACTTACCTGTGAATATCTGTTTTGCAATAGGTTTACACAAAATCCAAAGAGGAAGGGAAGCAGAAAATTTTAAAACATGGGCAAATCATTCACAGTTTATTGTAACAGCAAAACTACTTTGCTCAGAGCCCACTAAAAATTTTTTTAAATGGAGACAATTCTAAAAGCCAAGTAAAAATGTATTGTGGAGTAGAGAGAATAGAGTTGCCTGTGTTAAATGTTCTCCAGCTCTAATGTGTACTGATTTAGTGTTAACAGAGCACTAATTTCAAAACCCTCCATACGAATAAACAGATATTCTAATTACTTTCAGAATACAAATGTATACAATATTTTATAGTTCAGTGCAATTGTTTCACAGCTTTTACATTAAAATAATCAGATAAAATGTCAAAGTCTGTATCATTCTTAGTTCTAATTTTAACTGTACATTTTATGGCTATTAAGTTAAATTATTAACCAGAATTACTACATAGTTAAAATGATGTCTGATAGACTTACACAGGGCACCTACCAGAAGTACCTAATAGTTAAGTAAGAAAACATAATATTAATATATCTAGTATTTTTACTACAAGATAATTTCTATTTCTCAACCAGATTCCTGATTTCTCCTTAGGTTTAACCCAATAGGATTACATCGACTAATGCTAAATTATAAATCCTTAGCTGTTTTGGTGGAAAAGCAGACAAGCAACGCATTTTACTGTTAATGGGGAGTTATATTTTAAATTTCCCATATGTGGTGCCAAAAACTTACTTTAGAGGAAACACCTATGACTGGACCTCAGTAGTGATTTTCACTTTGGTTGTATTTTTTAGAAGGGTGGCACTTGTATAGCAATGTTTTAAGGAGGATGATGTGCTCTCAGACATTTACACCATGCTTTTTAACAGGTTTTCTGACCTGCAATGTAATTAATTTTTGTAACACATTATTTTAATGGTACACTAATTAACCTTGAATTAGAATGAATTCTCTGACAATGACTTTCTGCAGAAGTGCTGAAGATAGCTACATTAAGACCACCTAATGATTAATATTTTTATGCAGCATTAAGAAGTTCATAAACAAGAGCAGGATTAAACATACTTGTAAATAAGCATAGATAAAATAAATCAGGCTTTGGAATTTTTGCCTTCAAATATCCTGCATTTAAAAGAACAAAGATCAGCACAACCAGGTATCTGAATGTGATAACTCTTTACTTCTTCAAATTGTAGAGTCCCTGTAAACATACTCTAATTTAAGATTATTAGTTCAAGTAATAAATAACCAGTAATTTGCAGAGATACTATCCTCATAACCCCTAATGATAAAATCAGTAAATAAACACCTGTGGTTTCTTTCCTTTTTCTTTGTTAACCATAAACATATATGGACCAATATAACGCAATTATTAAATTTATTAAATTAGTTTAGATACAGGATTCCGTAATTTCTCTTCCAGAAGGAAAACCATCAATTAGGTGCACATTAAATTTACATTTGCTTAAAGATTTTATACAAACTTATGAGATATTTTACCTATTTTTAGATATAACTGTTTTATCTTCTATGAATGATACAATCTCTTACAAATTTTCAAGTTAAATTTATTTTTACTGTTACCACAAAAGCTGACAATTGTTTGTTTGCTTCTAGTTTTAATAACTTCTGAAAGAATATCGCAGAACTATTTGAGACATTTGTGGGGAAAGCCATTATTAAAAGGAATCTTTGTTAGGCCAGCAGAAGACCAGAAGCACTGTCTGGAGAGCTCTGGATAAATTCTGGAATTCAAATACAGTAAAACACAGCAGGAAGAAAGAGTTCCCATCTGTTAACCAAGGTTGCAAATACCGTCTTACCTCAGACAGATGAATAACTCTAAAGTGCTTGGAAAGTGCAGGGTGGCAGCTAACCTATTAAGTGGTTATTACTTTCATACCTTCTGGAAAATACAGAGTGAGTCTTAATATTTTATATGCTTCTTTGATATCCTTGGTTACTTGTTCTTAAACCATGTAGAATTTTTTTAAATTAGATTTTTTCCTGGATATCACAAATTAAATGAAAAGAGATGGTATTATAAAATGACTCGATGTTCTTAGGGTATTTTGAGAACAGATACAAACAAAGCATGTACACCACCATACATACAGTAGACAAAAACATGGCAAAGTTGGTATGTTTAAATTTGTTAAGAGTTGCCATTCTATCAAAGATGGTATGGTATAGTAAGTACTGTCTAATTACTAAGTGAAATACTGCAAATAGGTTGACTTGAATTTCTCTCTCCAAAAAAATTGGGTTTCAATTTACAATTGATTGACGTCAGCTACCAATAACCTGTAGTGTCTCTGCCTCCTCTCTCCTAACCCTATCTTCTACCCTTTGCTGCTGCCAGTGTAGCAGCTGGCTACAGTGAGAACTCCCCCACCTGCAACCACCAGAAACTACACAAAGCCTCCTACTTCCACCCACCTCTCATTAGTGAACCAACAATGTTCTTTCAAGAACTCAGACAGCAGTAGGATTGGGTGGCAGTTTATGATCTCAAGATGTGGCTAGCATGGAAGCTAACACACATTTAAAATAAGTGAATAACTTGATCTCCTTCACTGGCTAAGATCTAAGGTAAAAGGAAACGGTATTGCTGAGTTATCAGGGAATTCAGAAGGATTTTAAATACACTACTTTAGAAACTCCCTTTATAAGCATTTACTAAGCCATAATGTTAGTAACTAAAGGGTTAAGGAGTAAGCAAGGGAGATATTACTTCATCCTGTATAAAATAATAAGTAATCCAGTGATAATAATAAGGTAGCCAGGTGTCCATCAGAAGATAATGGATAAATACACTATTATGTATTCATATTCATACAATGGAATATTAGTCAGCAATATAAAGGAAGGAAATACTGATCTATATGACAATATCAATGAACTTCAAAAACACTATGCTAGGGCTTCCTTGGTGCCGCAGTGGTTGAGAATCCGCCTGCCGATGCAGGAGACACGGGTTCGTGCCCTGGTCCGGGAGGATCCCACGTGCCGCGGAGCAACTAAGCCCGTGAGCCATGGCCGCTGGGCCTGCGCGTCCGGAGCCTGTGCTCCGCAACGGGAGAGGCCGCAGCAGTGAGAGGCCCGCATACCGCAAAAAAAAAAAAAAAAAAAAAAAAAAAAAAAAAAAAAAAAAAAAAAAAAAAAAAAACCACTATGCTAAATGAAAGAAGCCTTACACAAAAAAGTACATATTATGATTCCATCTATATAAAGTTCTAGAACAGGCAAAACCAATCTATGGTAGAAGAATTATCAGAGCAGTGGTTACCTTTGTACGATTAGGAGAAAGAACCACCTGGGATGGGGCATGAGGGAATTTTCTGGGGTGACAGTAACATTCTATATCTTGACAGGAGTTTCCGTTACACAGGTATGTGCATTTGTCAAAATTAACTGAATGTGCACTTCAGATTTGTGCATTTCATTGTATATATACATGTTACCTTAAAAGAAGAACCAAACTAATACTGAACTCGAGTTAATGATATGTATGCTGAAGCATTCAGAAGAAAATTTATTGTCTATAAAATACTCTGAAATGCATCAAAAACATAGATCAATTGATAGATGGATAGAGAAACAGCTAGATATTGATAAAGCAAACATAGTAAAATAACTAGTGGTAGAATCTAGTGGTAGGGATATAGATGTTCACTGTAAAATTCTTTCAACTTTCCTGTATGTTTACAAATTTTCATAATAAAGCGTTGGAAAAAAAACAAACAAAAATTTGCACACCCACATTCACAGCCGCATTATTCACAATAGCCAAAATATGAAAGCAACCCAACTATCCACAGATGGATATTTAGATAAACAAAATGCAGTATATACATACAAATATCATTCATTTTTAAAAAGGAAGGAAACTTTGACATGTTATAACATGGACGAACCTTGAAGACATTATGCTAACTGAAATAAGCCAGTCTCAAGAGAGCTTACGTATGATTGTATGATTCCATTTACACGAAGTACCTAGAGTAGTCAGATTCATAGACACAGAAAGTAGAATGGTGGCTGCCAGGGGCTGTGGGAAGGGGAGGAATGAGGAGTTAGTATTTAATAGGTCCAGAATTTCAGTTGGGGAAGATGCAAAAGTTCTGGAGATAAACAGTGGTGATGGTTAAACAATGTAAAAGTACTTAATGACACAGAACTGTACACTTGAAAATGGTTAAATCTGTGAATTTTGTTAGGTGTATTTTACCATGATAAAAAAAATTTTTAAAAAGTATGCTGCCACAGCTCGTAAGATTTAAATGACTTTCACTATTTTCTCATTTTGCATTAGAGTTTCTGGTGTAAAGTATTACCACAGGCTTGGTTTTTAAATGGTGCTGCCTGTGTTAATACAAATGAACATAATTTGACAGTTTAGAATGCATTTCTCAATTATTAGTGTGAATAAACAAAGTTCCTTCAAATTAATATGTTAATCAACTACATAACCAAACTAACATATACTCAAGTGTAGAAAGTTATTTAAGAGGATGCATTTTTTTCCTTCCTTTCTTAAATAGAAGCATAAAGAGCCTTAGTACACTGACTCTGCCTCTTAAACCTTTTGTTCTTTGTTAGGTTAGTACTGTCAGTTTTGTCAGATTTTGCAGCAGTTTCTCAAGCCAAAAGCATGTAAACGGTATTCTGACATGAGCCACAAATTTAAAACAAAGCAAGTACAGAAAGGAATGGAGTCAAGAGAAAGGTGATCTTCTTCAAAGTATTTGAAAGAATCAATAAACATATGGAAAATGGTATAAAATTAGACCGTCAAAAGGACAGAAAGAACTAAAGAAGTAGCTCAATAAAAGAGGAATTTTTGAGCGTATTAGACAAAAATCTATGGAAAAACCAATGAATTGTATGAATGCTTCTGGGGGGAGTGACGATAGCTACACTGGAATAATGTCATCTAATTCATTCAAATATTAATATATTGCTACATTTGTTCTCAAATTTAAATTAATGTAAAAGTTTAAAATACTATGTAAGGGACTTCCCTGGTGGCGCAGTGGTTAAGAATCCGCCTGCCAATTCAGGGGACATGAGTTCGAGCCCTGGTCTGGGAAGATCCCACATGCCACGGAGCTTCTAAGCCCATGCACCACAACTACTGAGCCTGCGCTCTAGAGCCCGTGCGCCACAACTACTGAAGCCAACGCACCTAGAACCCGTGCTCCGCAACAAGAGAAGACACTGCAATGAGAAGTTCGCCCACCGCAACAAAGACCCAACACAGTCAAAAATAAATTAATTAGAAATAAATAAAATATTATTTAAATATCACTAAGAAGCATGTATTCAGTGTCTACTGTATATGTCACTGATCTGAGAAATAAACTGTGTGACAGGAATTGTGCAGACATAATATGTGCCTGATGATTGATAAGAAATATTCTGTTCATATATTAAGTATACTTTATAAATTATTTAAATCATCCAAGATATTTTCTTGGAAGAACTATAAATATGTGGCATGTGTGAAGAGTTATATTAACTGACTCAAAAAATAAAAATTGAAGCACCATTTTAAAAAATGTGTGTAAGCTTTTAGATCTTCTTTTCTCTTCATATTATCTACACCTCAATTTCCAAACATTTCTGCAAATGATTAAAAAATTTAATAAAAGCTGTAATTTAAATAAAAAATAAGTACACAGAATACCATGATGCTATAAACTTGTAACCTATAGCGTCTTGAATAGTAAGTATAACTACAAAACTTTTTTCTATTACTTGAAATATAGACAGCGTCCTAATTACTGTTATCAGTAGGAAACACCACGTAATTTTCTCAAATTAGAAATATATGCCTTACTATAATTGTAGCAATTACAACTTAAATAAAAGATACACACCAGGAACTATACTTGTGCATAATAAAATAACTTCATTATAGAATAGGAATATTTTATTTAAAAGGCATTTTATATATATATATGTTCATGTGCTATGATAGCTATAGATTCAAATCTAAGCATTTTAGGCAATAATTATGTTTATTTCAATATGTGGAAGTGCAAATGTGGCTTATCATTTTATGACTATAATTAAATTTCTCTATGTGCTCACAAAAAATTTTAAGTACAATAAATGTTAATTTTTAATCATCTCAGGGAAAGACTGAAATTGGGCTGAATCTGCTGAATGAACATTTTAAATAAAGTCGTATACCATTCCAAAGAATCTTAGGCAATCAGTAGTGAAATAACTCAAGCTCAAATATTAGACAAACACCTAGAAGACCTGGATGTCCTTTCAAAACTGTAATTGTTACCCAACTTATTATAGTAGGGAAATGTCTTTTTTCTGATAAAGGGGTTAAAAGTATTCAGCTAGCAACTTAACTGTGAGATTATATACTTTTAATCCATCATCAAAGCTTGCAAACTTGTTTTATTTGCTAGAGCTTTAAGTGTCATGAAGCAGTACCCTTTATTTTATTTAGGATGTTAAGTTTGATTCTAATTTTAAGCTCCCACCTCCCTCACGTTCTTAAATTAATTCATACAAATCCCTGATTAATAATAAAAGGACTTGCCATCAGTATTTAAAGCCCAGCCTGAGTTGTCATGGCTGAAAGGGCAGAAATCTGCTTGGAGCAATGAGAGAACCCAACTGAATTCTGGGCGTCTCAGTCTATGAATGTGTAAGCACTTCATCTGTTCATGGAAACACAGTTCTGGCAGACTTGGGGGAAAGGTAGCTGCATGGGTAACAAACTGGAAGACCTGGGAAACCGTACTTTATCAAGGTCACTAAATGACAGAAGCAAGATATTTTACAAGTGTTACTTTTATTTTCACAAAAAAAAATGGTGTTGTTTAGTGTAAACTATTTGAGTTCTAGACATTTATTTTACTCCTACCATTGTTGCCCAATGATCCTTGCAGAGGTCACAGGTAGATTTGACTATTTTATAAAAAGAAATTGTTGCAAATCAGAGCAAAACAGTAGCAGGGTCGACTGGAAATTGATTATCCTTCTTAAATCCAGTGGTGAAAAGAACACTCTCTCAGACCTGCATTTCCACTTAGCAGTTGTATGTATTTGAACAAGTAATGTGTACATCTCTGAAATAGTTCCTGTCTGTGAAATAAGGATAACATCTACCTTACAGGGCTGTTGTGAAGACAACACAGTAATAAATGAAAGTACCTTACAGAGTTGTAAATATGTGGAAAGTACTCTGTAAACTATAACCCACACTGTATAAAACAGTATTATTTGAAAGATGGAGAATTCTAACAGGGATAAAATAGTACATACACAATCATTTACAGTGAAAAAGTGACCTTGAAAAGTTAAGTGGGCTTTTCGTTTCCATTTCCATATATAAGGAACTAGGAAGTTGCCACTCCACAAACAAAAAGCTGAAGAGACTGAAAAATCAACAATTCTTAGATCCATAAGAAAGGGAAAGACACAGGGCAAACCACTGCCCCTGAGACTAGAGAGACAGATAGGCGAACTCGACATCCTGGAGCAGAGCCTCGAAACCACCCGGGGAACCAGAGCCACGTAGGAAAATCTGACTGTAATTAATGAATTGCTGGAGGCACAGTGCAGACAACTCTGAAGGTTAAAAACTCCAAGGGCATCTACTCAACCCCTCTATCCCCACCCCCTCAATAGTGTGAGATTTACTTCTAGGAGCATGAGGAGGTTCCCACAATGTCAGAGAAACATCCCCTCATGCTTCTGGCAGGGGGAGGGGAAATTAACCATTCTGAAATATGCCAAAGCACTCTGTTGTTCTCAAAACCACCTGCCTTCAGGGGAAACTAGTTAACCAGCACCTAACCTGTTGGGGTATTATCAGAGCCTAACTGACCTGGGGGAAGGGAAATACCCAACTCCAGTCCACTCCAGCCATTCTGTCCCATCTAAAGGGGGAGGAAAAAAAAATGAGAAACATTTGTGAGATTCCCAGTCCAGAGGCATAGGTTCAGTACAAAACTGAGACCAAACCATAGGACCACAGAACACTTCCTCTCCCCAACACCTCACCACCACATTACTAAGGGCCTATTTACAGCAGTTCCTTTTATCTGGTATATCAAGTCCAGCTATCAGTAAAAATTACAAGACAAACCAAAAGGCAAAAAATCCACAATCTGAAGAAACAGAGTAAGCATCAGACTGAAATAGGGCAGAGATGTTGGAATTATCAGGTTGAGAATTTAAAACAGCTATGATTAATATGCCAAGGGCTCTAATGAATAAAGCAGGCACCATGCAAGAACAGACAGACAATGTAAGCAGAGAAATGGAAATCCTAATAACCAAAAAGAAATGATAGAGATAAAAAAAACCACTGTAACAGAAATTTTTTCAATGCCTGTTGGGGCTTCCCTGGTGGCTCAGTGGTTGAGAGTCTGTCTGCCTGCCGATGCAGGGGACACGGATTCGTGCCCCGGTCCGGGAGGATCCCGCGTGCCGTGGAGCGGCTGGGCCCGTGAGCCATAGCCACTGAGCCTGCGTGTCCGGAGCCTGTGCTCCGCAACGGGAGAGGCCACAACAGTGAGAGGCCCGGGTACCGCAAAAAAAAAAAAAAAAAAAAAAAAAAAAAAGCCTGTGATGGGCTTATTAGTATACCAGACATGACTGAAGAAAGAATCTCTGAGCTAGAAGATGTATCAACAGAATCCTCAAAAACTGAAAATTGAAGGGAACAAAGACTGGAAAAAAAAGAAAAGAAAACCCAGAACAGAATATCCAAAGGCTATGGGACAAATACAAAAGATACAATGTATGCATAATGGGGATACCAGAAGGAGAAGAAACAGAGAAAGGAACAGAAGAATACCTGAAACAATGACTGAATTTCCTCAAATTAATGCTAGACACCAAGCAAAATAAATGCTTCCTGATCCAGGAAGCTCAGAGAACACCAAGCAAAATAAATGCTTCTAAAACTACACTAGGCATATCATTTTCAAATTACAGAAAATCAAAGATAAAGAAAAATCCTGAAAGAAGCCAGAGGAAAAAAAAACATAATGCTTATAGAGAAACAAAGATAAGAATTACATCAGACTTCTCCTCAGAAACCATGCAAGTGAGAAGAGAGAGGAGTGACATATTTAAACTGTTTAGGAAATCACCCCTGCTAACCTAGAATTCTGTATCCTGAGAAATTATCCTCCAAAAGTGAAGGAGAAATAAAGACTTTCTCAAACAAATATTAAGGAAATCTGTTGCCAATACACCTCCCTTGCAAGAAATGTTAAAAGAAATTCTTTAGAGAGAAGGAAAATAATGTAGGTCAGCAACTGATCTACATAAAGAAGGAGCATCAAAGTAGGAATAGTGAAGGTACAATAAAAACTTTTATTTTTCTTACTCTTAACTGATCTAAGGTAACAGTTTGTTCAATAGCAATAATATATTTGGTTATACATGCTTATGTATCATATATATCTTATGTGTGTACTAATATACAAACATGCATATATAGTATGCATATATACATGCTTATGTATGCTTTTATGTAAATGAAATGAGTGACAGCAATGATACAAGGGATAGGAGGGAGGAATTAGTAATATTTTGTTTTTATAAGGCACTCACACTACCCATGATGGTATCATGTTATTTGAAAGTGGACTTAGATTAGCTATAAATGTATATTGCAAACTCTAGGACAACCACTATAAAAGGTCAAAAAAGCATAACTGATACGCTAAGAAAGGAAAGAAAATGGAATCATATTAAATGCTCAATTAAAACCACAAAGGCAGGAAAAGAGTGGAAGACAAAAACAGGAACAAAGAATAAGGGCAACATATAGAAAACAGTAATAAATATGGTAAATATTAATCCAACTACATCAGTAATCACTTTGAATGTCAATGGCCTAAGTGTACCAATTAAAAGACAGATTGTCAGAGTGGATCAAAAACACAACCCAACAATATGCTGTCTATAAGAAACCTACTTGTGGGCTTCCCTGAGGGCACAGTGGTTGAGAATCCGCCTGCAGATGCAGGGGACATGGGTTCGTGCCCCGGTCTGGGAAGATCCCACATGCCACAGAGTGGCTAGGCCCGTGATCCATGGCCGCTGAGCCTGCGCGTCTGGAGCCTGTGCTCTGCAATGGGAGAGGCCACAACAGTGAGAGGCCCATGTACAGCAAAAAAAAAAAAAAAAAAAAAAAAGAAAAAAGAAAAAAGAAACCTACTTGAAATATATAGGCACATATAGATTAGAAGTAAAGGACGGACAAAAAACTACCATGCTAATACACAATAGGAAAACAGGATTAGCTATCTTAATTTCAGTCAGAGCAAACTTCAAAGTAAGTAAAGTTATGAGGGATAAAGAAGGGTATTACATAATGATAAAGAGGTCAATTCTCCAAGAAGATGTAACAATTCTTAACATGTATGTACCTGACAAAAGAGCATCATTGGGCTTCCCTGGTGGCGCAGTGGTTGAGAATCCGCCTGCCGATGCAGGAGACACGGGTTCGTGCCCTGGTCCGGGAAGATCCCACATGCCGCGGAGCAACTAAGCCCGTGAGCCATGGCCGCTGGGCCTGTGTGTCCGGAGCCTGTGCTCCGCAACGGGAGAGGCCACAACAGTGAGAGGCCCGCATACCGCAAAAAAAAAAAAAAAAAAAAAAAAAAAAAAAAAAAGAGCATCATTCATGGATGGTAGGAATACAAGATGGCACAGCCATTTTGGAAGACAAATTGGTGGTTTCTTAGTAAACTAAACATACTCCTTACCATATCATCTACAAATTTTACTCCTTGTTATTTACCCAAAGGAACTGAAAACTTACGTCTACACAAAATGTGCCCAAGGATGTTTATAGCAGCTTTATTCATAACTGCCAAAACTCAGAGGCAACCAAGAAAAGTCCTCAGGAGGCAAATGGATAAATAAACTGTGGTACATCTAGACAATGGAATATTATTCAGTGCTGAAAGGAAATGAGCTCTCAAGCCATCAGAAGATATGGAGGAAACTCAAAGGCATATTATTAAGTGAAAGAAGCCAATCTGAAAAGACTACATATTGCGCAATTCCAACTATACAGCCTTCTGGAAAAGGCAAAACTATGGAGACAACCAAAAGATCAGTGGTTGCTAGGGGAGTGGGGGATATGAATATTCAGAGCACATCGGATTTTTAGGGCAGTGAAAAGAGTCTGTATGATACTGTAATGATGAATATTTCATTATACATTTGTCCAAATACATAGAATATACAACACCAAGAGGAACCCTAAAGTAAATTATGGACTTTGGATGATAATGATATGTCAATGTAGGTTCATCCTTGGTTTAAAAAATAAAAGTACCATGTTAATAATGTTGGGTCATATGGGAAATCTCTATACCTTCCTCTCAAATTTATTATAAAACCTAAAACTGCTCTGCTCTTAAAAAAAAATTAAGTCTTCCCCAAAAAAGTTGTGGTTTCTTCATTTCTTCATTATATCATCATCCTTCATTCATATTATTCACTAAGGATAATCAAGACAGCTAACATTTGAGTGCTTGGCATGTGTGTTTCAGGTACTGAGTGCCTTATATATAATACTCAAAACAATTCTGACACAGGTACTATTATTATTCCCATTTTATACATTAGGAAACTGAGACAGAATAAACTTGACAAAGGTCACATAGCTAGGAAGTGACAGTGCTAGCACTCAGACCCAGCTAGTCCAGCTCATCACCATTATACTATGCTGCTTCTGCTTATTCATTCATTCAATCATTCATTCACTCATAATACCTCAAATCTTTATTGAGCATATGGAATAAACCAAGAGCTCTGATAGAAACATTTTCAACAAGAAAGATCTCAAAACATTTACCCAGGAAGCTACTAAAGGAAATGCTCCTTCAAAACCAGGAAATAAATAAAAGAGGATGCTAGTGGAGGAGACACTCCATCAAAACAGAGAAGTAAACAATAAAAGATGAAGACCTGGGATCCAGAAAACAGAAAAATCCAGGAAAAAGGGGAAGAGAATTCCAAAGACAGTGGTAAAGCATAATCCCAGAATGACATCTATGTGAGAGGCCTAGAGAACAACCAGTCCAGTTTAGAGATGAAGAAGGAAGGAGGGTTCCAGAGGGATATTGCTAAAAAAAACCATGGGATTGATTACCTGATGTGCTTGACTGCACAGAGAAGACCTCTACTGGGCAATTTAAGGAAAGAATTGCAATAGGAACATAGGAGACCAAGAAAAAAAAAAAAAAGAGGCCATTATTAACCTTAAGAAAAACAAAATGTTGTACCATGGTACGTAGATTGCATTATTCATAATTATATAATTTATTCATTCCCTTTCCACCCTTGCCTTGCTTCCCTGTAATCAGAGAAGACTTCCTACTATAGTGACCTGGGGCTTGGCCTTGTGACTTGTTTTAGACAAAGGAATGTGAATAGATGTGACACATGCTACATCCAAGGAAAGCTTTAAATGTATTTGTGGGGTCTGGTTCTGTCTGCCTTTATTGTCTGCCCCATATAGGGTCTATCCATTGGGATTAGATCTCAGAATGAGAACACATATGAAATCAAGATGAACTGAGCACAAACAAGCCTAGTAGAAGCCAGCAGGGTCTCAACTGGTTCCAAGGCTTTTGAAATAGGAACAATAAATAAATATTGTTAGCCACTGAAATTTGGGGTTTCGTTTGTTTTGTTTTTGCTACAGCAAAAGCTGACTAATACACATAGTACAGTCCATAGCTCAGCAACAAACAATATTTAGTCATAATAAGTTGCATTATAATCATAATTGGCTATATTACATTATTAATTATAGTATAATTTGTAATAATAATAAAAACACTGATATAATAGAGATGCAATCAGAAAACTGACACTAAACATTGTGATAAAACTATGTTAAGAGGGTGGGGGGGGGCAATGAGTAAAAGAGCTAAATCCTAATATAACAGAAGAAAATCAATAAGGTTTAGACTTGGAAAATCAAGAAATACAAGTATATTATTTAGAATTATGTAGGTAAATTGCAAAAGAAACAACTAAAAGCACTGAAAGTTTTTGCCTCAAGGGAGCTAGAATCAAATGTGAGAAGGATGCAGATAAGGGAGTACATTTTTTGTTTTAAGACTTATAGTACTACTTGATTTCCTTTGAACTATCTACATGTATTAACTTCACAAAAATCTTAACTCATGAGCACAAACATTAAAAACAACAATAAAATCAAGGGAAGCCATCATGCCTGATTGACTAAAATAAAATGTATTCTGATCCTGAAAGGCAAAAAAAAAACCCAAGTGGGAATCAGAAGAGCTGGTGTTACTGTTTCACAATCTGGCTTCCACTTTTCTCTAGCGACATCTTTCTTGACTCCGTTCATTATTTATAGAACAAACTTTACTGTAGAATTACAGTCTTACATTTTCAGTTCCAGATGTCACTGAAAATATATTATAGGAAAGATGCTGCCTAAAAGTGAGATAATATTAAGGGCTAACCTGTATAGAGAGCCCTCAATTAATACAGAAGTTGATCATCTACTCTATGCATCAACTACGATCACTGCATGTCCTCTTCCTAACAATCGCCACCTTCTGGTCATTTTGATCATCTTCACTGCATTATCAAAGAATGAGAAAAATGATTCAAAGTGATTAGCAAATTTTGCTCCTTTTTAAACAACTATAATTCAGGGACAGTTTAAGCTCAATATGTGAACAGTTTTAATCACAACATAAATAAATTAATAAGTAATATATTTTACAAACTAATTTAGTATAGGATCCCTTAAAATAGGAGGCCTGCATTTAAATGACTGGATTTACCAAAATTTTGACAGTTTTCTAGAAATACAGTTACTGGGCAAAGGACAATATACTTATTTCAGGTATAATGATAAAAGATACTAAAGTTATTTATAAATATTTTAATATTACCTATAGATTTCACATAAATATGTTAATAGTCTCTCCCTTTAACATGAACAAATAATAAGTTATTTTCCTGATGCAAGTTTCAGCTAGTAACTTCTATAACGGACAGAAATATGATGGATACAGACACAGAAAGTATCTTAACTGGGTGACACCATCTCATTTAGATATTCTGATATACTCTTAACCATAATGTGGCTGAGTTGTAGTTCAGAGGCCTGATGTGTAGGAAAAAAGCACTGGGGCAGAACAACAAAGCATAAGAAAATAATTAACAGGGCATGTTTTTCATACCTCTTCATCTTTCATATTCACATCCACGTTTTTTGATTTGAAGACTTTGGTTATATGGTCAATGTTGTTTTCCCTGCAGTAATCAAATATGTTTTTGTCTTCTTCCCTAATTAGAGTAAAAAAAAAAAAAGAATAGTGTTTGTCTTACTAGGTAATACATAAAAGTTACATATTTTTAATACAATCTGTTTGCTGCAAACATTAATGGAATCTGTTTTCATAAAGAATTTTACATGAACAACAGTGGATTTTCAGTAAGACATAATACATCCAATCTCTGAAAAGACTAAAGTTCCTAGCAACTATAATAATAGAGAAGAGCTTCATCTGCTTTAACAAGTTACACTAGTACATTAATATAACATCTTGAGTAGATTTTCTCAATGCTCTTTTTCTCCCCAGTTACTTTTATACACTGACAGGCACATATATCCTCTGACTCAGAATTTTCAATTGTAGCACTGCAGTGAGAAGGTCATTTACTATTGCCTGTATAGAGGTAGCAAAAGATCAGGACATAGCTTACTACTTCTCTTACAGAATAACAGAATGATAAGTTGGTTGCTATCCAAGTTTTTAAGAAATTACACACACACACGAACATATATACACACACACCAAAGTAATTTTCTTAAGGGAAAGATAATTAGAGCATCACAAAATTCAGAAGTCCTTCACGAGATAATAAAAATAAAGACTGGGAAGCACAGTATGTACTCAGCACTATTCTAAGCATATCAATGTACTAATTCACTTAATCTTATCCAACAGCTGCTCCACTTCACAGATAAAGAAACAGGTAAGGAGAGGTTATATGACCTGTCAAATGGCATCACATTTATCAAGGGTAGAATAAGAGCTAGAACTCACTCAGATCAACTGATTTTGCATATAGTCCATTTTGCTATTATATCAAGCTACATCTCAATTAGTAAGCTGTAGTCTCTTCCAGAATCTAAAGCAGAAGTTCTTTTTTTTTTTTTTTGCGGTACGTGGGCCTCTCACTGTTGTGGCCTCTCCCGTTGCGGAGCACAGGCTCCGGACGCGCAGGCTCAGCGGCCATGGCTCACGTGCCCAGCCGCTCCGCAGCATGTGGGATCTTCCCAGACCAGGGCACGAACCCGTGTCCCCTGCATTGGCAGGCGGACTCTCAACCACTGCGCCACCAGGGAAGCCCCGAAAGCAGAAGTTCTTAACATGAGGTCTATGAGTTCTCTAAAATAGTATACAGAGTTTTCTGTGCAAATGCATAATGCATTTTTCTGACTGTGTTGGCAGTGGGTAGGTGGGGAAGGGGGAGGTAGCTTCAATGAGGTTCTCAAAAGGATCTGTGACTCCCAAAAGATCAGTAATTTGGAATATTAATAATGAAACTGTTCTCCATTTTCTAACCAGGCATAAAATAATGCAATTTGAGTTTCAAACATTATAACTAGTATGTTCTACAACCTGTAAGGCCATAGCTTCCATTCATCAGAAAAAAAGCATCTGACCATAGGAGTGCTTCTAACTTAAAAGCCAATACCTTATACCCTATAAAAAGTTATTTCTAGTCAGAGGTAATTAACTTAAAACACACTGCTTTGGCATTAACAGTCTAAGCCTTCCTTATGCATGTCATGTATGTAATTGAGCACCTACTACATGCAAGGCACTGGACAAGATTCTGTTGATAAGAGATCATAAGGATAAGCAAGAAACTTTGCATTCAATACATGTACAGTATGGTTGAGATGATAAAAATCTATATACCATTAACATAAGGTAAAATTGGATCTTTAAAAAGGCCTATCAGAATACAGAGGAGAAACAGCCTGCTTCAAGCTGGAGAAAATGAGATTAGTTTCCAGGAAAAAAATGTTTTTAAAAAAATAGGGTCTCTTGAAAATGTTCATTTGCAAAAGAGAAAAATGCTTTTCTAGATCACTTATTCTGGAAGAAAATAGTGAAGTCTGAGGCCAAAACCCCTGAAAGCAGAAGTCTGATTTTTTAAATTAAGGCTGCATATAATAGTATTTTAGCTATATTTAACTATCACAAAAAATACTTTCTATGAAAAAGTGCATTCGGCATTCTGACTTGGGAAAGAGAGGGACCTATTTTCCTTCAATACAATAACAGAGACCCGTCTAATTCAAGAGGCAGGAACTTCAACTGTGAGAGAAAGTATTGCATCATTTTAAGTCATAATAAAAAATACACTACTAACCAACTGTTTTGGATTTGAAAATAATGGGGAGTTGGCGGTGGGGCACAGAAAGGAAAGTATGGAGGATCCTTGGGATGTAGGTTACCCATACCCAGTAAAATGCAAGGTTAATTCAGAGATGAGAGGACCTTCTGTGTGGTCCTTTTTCCTTAATTCCAAATGTGCATGTACACTTATGCCATAAGCAGTAAAAAAAAAAAAAAAGTAAACATAGTACAAACTTATTTAAAATGTTTATACTGCTTAATATATTCTTAATGTTTCTTATATGTATAATTTATATCAATTATTTTGTTTTGGTATGTGAATTTTTTGGAGGTCAGGGCATTTTTTCATCTGTATACCTGCTTATCAACTGCAGTTTATCATTGCTAAGTATGTTAGGCACATAGAGGTATTTATAAAATACTTCAGGGTAGAGTACACAATGTAAATACAAAATGGGAAAGTCACCACAAATGTGCTGCAAAGATGTGTGACTAATATTGAAAAATATTAAGTGATACTCTTGGGCTTAGTTGTTAAATATAGTTATTTATCCCCACTTCAAGTTTTGACTATCTTACTTGCCAGCAACCAAGCTGTCTTTATACAATGTCACCACCTAGTGGCCAAAATGGAGAAACATCTGGAGTAACATCTTTCCGTTATCTCCTTTCTTGCCCCCAACAAGATTATGTACAATATACAAATCAAATTCTGTCTTTTTCCCTCTGTATTTCCCAGTTAATACAGTCTTCCACAGGCAATTTTTCTCTGTATATCTATACTTAAACGAAACAACAGGTGCAAACAAATTCAACCATTACCGAATATAGTAGAGCCTTAATAAATGTTAGCACCCTTCTACATCTTCTCACTTTATCTTCCCTTCTGATTCTTACCCGGTTATCTTTTTCCTTCTCTCTGATGAATGTGAGTGATAAAATTATCATATCCACTCTCTACAGATGAGTATGAATTATTTTCATGATGCTACACTCAAGAATGTCCCATATTATCATAGCACAAGACTCTCTTTAGATTATTCCAAATTTCCTAAAATTGACAGAAAATACATTTATCTGAATGAAAAAAAACACTGGCTTTCTTTGAAATTCTTTTGAAATATAAGGGCACACACTTGTGGAAGAGGGGGACGGTGTTTAAGTATAGCTGTCTTTCATCAGAATCATGGGAAGAAGAGATTCTTGCCCACTCCTAAAAATGCTATCTGCATCACTTTCTACAAAGACTGCATTTTCCTGTCAAAAGACTAAGAGAGTTAGCCCTCTAAAGATGGCAAGCCATCTAAAGTCCATTTGACTACTTTTCATCTACCTCACAGAATTAAAAAACACATTTATGGGGCTAGCTCAGAAATCTAACTATTTAATAGACACATTCAGTAAATACTTCAATTCAATTCATGTATTTATCAAGCAACTGGCAATCAGATATAAAAACAGTTTTCCAGTAAACAGACAATGAAAAAGTATTTATTGAATGAATGAAAACACAAAGAAGGGTAAGCCAATACTTACACAAATATAAACAAATGCCACAAATTCCTCAAATCAAGGAATGTACACCTGTGGGTTCTTGGGGTACAGAAAGACCCAGAAGAATATGCAGGAATGGAAAATTTTAAGAGAATCAATTTCAGCTAAACTTCTAAATAAACACATTCTTTCCTAAATTGATCTATCTGAAAAAGTTCCTGTGGTAAATATTTCATTGCCATTCCCCTTTTCAACATTCCCCCTGCTCAACCATTCTCCTAGTTCATAAAAAAAAAAGCATACACCTCTCTCCATACTGTGGTATATTTCTAGGAAACATAACCAAAAGACTTTACTAAGATTTAGCAAATGACTATTAATTAGATCTGTTAACTCTTTTGCTTAAAACTACTCTGTTTAACTAATATACAGTTGACCCTTAGACCGGCCCCCCACAGTCAAAAATAACTGTTAATAGTTAATCCACCAATTAACTTTACAGTCAGCCCACAGTATCTGGGGGTTCTCCATCTGAGGATTCAATCAACCGTGGATTGTGTAGTACTGCAGCATATATTTCATGAAAAAATGTAAGTGAACATGCGCAGGTCAAACTCATGTCATACAAGAGTCCATTGTGCTAGGAAAGGTTTGGGAAAAAAAAATTAATCCCAGGTTATACTTCCCCAAGATATA
The DNA here is from genome assembly GCF_026419965.1 of Kogia breviceps. Taxonomy (NCBI): domain Eukaryota; kingdom Metazoa; phylum Chordata; class Mammalia; order Artiodactyla; family Physeteridae; genus Kogia; species Kogia breviceps. The sequence continues at coordinate 42,652,335 of NC_081310.1, read as the reverse complement.
AATTGTCCATGGTACCAAATAAAGGGACAATTTCAGTGAAAAACTGGTTTTGGGAAGCCCTCCTACAACTAAGGTTAGAGCATGGAAAAGGTGAAATAAAACAAAAAAGACTTGATGCTAGGACTTCCCTGGTGGCGCAGTGGTTAAGAACCCACCTGCCAATGCAGGGGACATAGGTTCAATCCCTGGTCTGGGAAGATCTCACATGCCACAGAGCAACTAAGCCCGTTTGCCACAACTATTGAGCCTGCACTCTAGAGCCCATGAGCCACAACTACTGAAGCCCACGTGCCTAGAGCCCATGCACCGCAACAAGAGAAGCCACTGCAATGAGAAGCCCGCACACCACAATGAAGAGTAGCCCCTGCTCACCACAACTAGAGAAAGCCCGTGCGCAGCAATGAAGACCCAACACAGCCAAAAATAAATAAAAATTTTTTTAAAAAGACGATGCTGAACTCTGTCTCATTCTTATAAAATAATATTCATCTGTTAAATAAATTATTTTTAACATTAAGACATATTTCCAATAAAATTTTAAGATACATTTCCAATAAAATTTTACTTATGCTTAATAATTATTTAATAAAATGTATAATGAATTTTGATCAGCTGTATAGAAATAATAGTTATAATTCAAATGAGAAAAATGTAATGCTTAAAGCTTCTGCGTCACAGAAAATTAAAATTTTAACAATTCCAACTTATATACATATTTCTGTTGCAAAGAATTGATAGTGTGCAAAGACTACACAAAAATATATTGCTTTAAATAAAATTGTGTGGGCGAAGTAGAATTAAAGGAGAAAAAGAATGATGAAAAAATTCTAACTATTAAAGACCTTATTCTATATTTTAAAATCAAGATCAGAATTTTATTTATTTTAATTAAGCTTTCTATTTCAAGACAATTGAAGCTTCATGTGCAGTTGTAAGAAATAATACAGAAAGCTGGTAGTATTTTCCCAGTTTCCCTCAATGGTAACATGTTAATGTGTTTTTAAAAATGGATTTCATTATAGTATTTACATTCTATTGGATACATCTAAAACAGTAATCTGCTTATTTTAAAATTCCATTATTTACAGAATGCCAGAAATTATGTCCTTTGCAATTATTTAATGCTATCATAAAAATATAAAAGGGAATAGTCTTTCAAAATTTTCTTAGGAACTACATCAGCAAAGGTTTTTAAAATATCACTGCTCTAACCCAATATTCTATAAAGTAGAGGCCCAAACCAGGGAGTGGGCCATTCAACCAAGGATGATCAAAGAAGGTGTCACAGAAGAGTTGACAGTACAACCTAGCCTTGAAGGATAAACTGACAACCCAGCTAAGTTACTGAAGGATCCTGAAGAACAGAAGAAAAGGAAAATCACAACAAAATGAGGTGTTCAGGGGAACTGCATGCAACTGGTTATGGCAGGGTGTTGGGAGATAAAGTTAAAGGGATAAGGTAGACAACAGATCACAAAGAACCTCCTTGGTACACTGCATATAACGTAAGTAACAAATGTTAGTAACAAATTATTTGGGGAACAGAATATTTATCCACCTTCCAAAACTTGGAGTAAAGGGTAGTAAACTGTCCTCTTGAAGTTAAACAAACTAAATAAAAGCTACTAAGAGAGGAGAAAAGAATGTCTCCTAGATAACTTGAACAGCTACTTGATTCAGACACTAACCTTAACACATCTAAAAAAACAAAACAGGGCTTCCCTGGTGGCGCAGTGGTTGAGAATCCGCCTGCCGATGCAGGAGACACGGGTTCGTGCCCTGGTCCGGGAAGATCCCACATGCCGTGGAGCAACTAAGCCCGTGAGCCATGGCCACTAGGCCTGCGCGTCCGGAGCCTGTGCTCCGCAATGGGAGAGGCCACAACAGTGAGAGGCCCGCATACCGCAAAAAAAAAAAAAAAAAAAAAAAAAAAAAAAAAAAAAAAAAAAAACAATAAGACAACTACCATGAGTAGGAGGTAGCAATGGTTAGCAATGAACCATAGGAGGAAGCAAAAATCTGTGAAGCCAATTTTGAACACTGCCCAAAAGAAACAATTAATCGAAGGCAAAAAGGCATTCTGAGGTATTTCTCTGCTGGGAGACAGTCTGTTCCAGAGGCTCCATTAGAACTTTGGCTAAAGTAAATCTAAAAATAATTCCCCTTCTCTCACTCTATTTAACATTCACAAATGGTCACCTGACTGTCCTTCTGGGTTCCTCAATACTCAGACTGAGGGTACACAGGGTATCAAAGCATTTGGATCACTATAAAGATATATATTGGTAAATAAATAAGCCATTTAGTTTACACATCGGTTTCAGATAAATTTTATTACTGCTACATTGTTTCTGAGGGTCTCGGTCATCTATGTGCCTTTTATTTAGATCTCTGAGATTGAAGAATGGACCCTGACCTATGGTAAATTCACCAAAAAGCCACTCTGTGAAGCTCCTTAGGAGCCAGTCTTTCAAGGATGAAAGCCTGCACATGTCTTACAAAATTCAGCAGTACTGCTGGTGAATACTACTTCTTTGTAGGAATTTAAGTTCCTAATATATTTGTTGGATGTGTGGCCAGAAGTTGTCAATCAGAAAGGTAAAGGGTTATTACTCTTCTGTTCAAATACAATGTTAGGAAACAATGATATCATCTCACTGATCTCATTTGACTATGATTTCCAACATCCTACTATGTACGCCAGATACAAAGCACAAAGCCTGTGGTTGATTCTTTTTTATATAACCTTGATATACAGTTGGCCTTTGAACAATGTAGGTTTGAACTGTGCAGGTCCACTTATATGTGGATATTTTTCAATAGTAAATACTATAGTCCTACACATTCTATGGTTGGTTGAATCCACGGATGCAGAGGAACTGTGGATATAGAGGGCCAACTATAAGTTTTACTTGGATTAACCCACACCTTGTTCAAGGATCAACTGTATAGATATATATAAAATCTTTATTTTATATATACACATATAAAATCTTTATATAATTTTTGATATGACTATAAACCATTAATATTTTAGAAGTTGAGATAGAATGTCTACAAAAAAATTAAGCTACCCTCTGTATTTTAAACAAAAGCATGTTTTAATTTACAAATATAAAAAAAAAATACAGGCATATTTTAATTTTACTTACAGCTGTTTCTCTCCCTGAAAGAATCTATTCTTACTCAAAGGTTTTTAAGGAAGGTGGTATAAGGAGCAAAACAGGTAAAGTCAACTCCTAACTTAAGGATTAAATAGTAGTCATAGTTGTCATACTTAAGCATATTAAAAATCTCCACTTTTAATTAATACTTAATTAAAATTTTAGATGTTAATATCACCTTGTAAAACACTGTCTTTTTGAGTCTCAATCTTATCAAAGACCACAAATGAGAGTCTATACTATGATCCTCAGGTAAAATTTTACAAATAGCACCTCCTTTCTGAAACACTTCGGTCCTAAGTCCTGGAAGAGATAAAACACTGCTTCAGCAGTAACAATGCTCGAGAAGCCTAGCAATGAGATCAAAGCACTAAGAAAGTGCTTTATGTTGTTTGTTAAGTTGTTCTTAAAATAATTCTTGAAATCCTAGGTACCAAATAAACACCTAGAAATTGTATACTAAGTTGGCATATTTCACTGCCAACTTGGTAAACACATATTTTTTTCATATTTTAACATCTCTGATGGATCTTATAAACCTTCAGCATCTTACAATTAGTGACTTTTTTTTCCTTAATGGCATTTAAATAATGGTGTTCTAAAACCAATGGTGTTTTAATCAGTAAAGTAATAAGGTAGGTTCCAAATACACAGTGACAAATGGACAAGTGAATGATTGAGAGAATTCATATATATTGAATCACAATCCTCCCACTCAGAGTGTTACTATATCTGCACTTGGTTTCAGACAGTTATGGGAAATAACCAGTTGGTTTTCCCACTTCCTATTATGTGGTAATGGCAACATCTTTCATCAAGTAATAACTATTTTCAGACTGGGTTATATATGTAGTGTATTTAGTTCTAGGACCATAAAATTCTTAAAAGCCTCAAATAAAAAGTTCTATTTACAGGCTTCCCTGGTGGCGCAGTGGTTGAGAGTCCGCCTGCCGATGCAGGGGACACGGGTTCATGCCCCGGTCCGGGAGGATCCCACATGCCACGGAGCGGCTGGGCCCGTGAGCCATGGCCACTGAGCCTGCGCGTCCGGAGCCTGTGCTCTGCAATGGGAGAGGCCACGACAGTGAGAGGCCTGCGTACCGCAAAAAAAAGTTCTATTTACTATCTTACTTATGTTGATAAGGGTCCCTTCAAATGAAACCACTTACATTTAAAAATATTTTTCTCATATTTTTTCAAAAGAACAATGACAAAGGAAAGATCAATGCCCCAGGTACTTCTTGTAGATAACTTGTTATACTGGAAAAGTTATTTAGGCATAATTTATAAGAACACTAGTTACTAAAAATGCATTTTCACCTGTTAAAACCTGCTTAACTCTAAAAAAGTCGATTGAAAATTCTGATACTCTAAATGTCCATGAGAAAAAACATAGTTCAGTTCTGATCAATCCCTCTAAAACCAGTGCCCACATCAGAAAAATCTATAGAATCCCTTGGCTACAGAGATGAGTTACATTCTCAACCATTAAGGTAAGTCTAAAATCAATAAAAACAATTAATCTAAGGGAAACATCATCATCAGTATATTGATAAATGAAAGACTACAGTCTCTAATTTTACCAGTGAAGCACATTTTTAAAAACACTAAATGGAAAAGAAATTTAATTAAAAATGTAAACTGAAGATACTCACTATATTAATATAATAACAACTATCAAATTCAATTTCACTAATTGGAGATTACAATGATTCCTCAAATATCTCAGAAGCAGTACAGTGTAGCAGTTAAGAGCAGAGTTACTAACCATGTGACCATGGACAAGTAACTTAACCTCTTTGAGTCTCAGTTTCCTCATCTGTAAAACAGGGATATTAATAATACCTACATCTCATAGGATCATTCTGAAGGTTAAGTGGAATAATATATATAACACATGTGGTATAGTTACTAGCATACAATAAGTGGTCAATATATATTAGCTGACATTTCTATTACCTTAAGATTTTAGCATATATTTTAAGCTGGAGTCATTTTTCATATTCATATAACACTCTCCATCAATTTACCTAACAAATTGGACCTTCAAGGAAATAAAAATAGGCCAATTGGTTGGGGCAGAGTGAACAAGTGGGGAGGGGGAAATTGGCATTAGATGAGACAATGAGGGGCCCTGCAAGACATGTTAAGGATTTTAAAATTCTATCCTAAGTGCTATGGGAAATCATTACAGGATTTTAAGCAGGAAAGTGCTATGAGATTTGAGTTATAAATCTGGGGAGTAGACAGAAAAGTGAGGAATCCAGTTTGCAAATCGTTCTGTAGTGTCCTGGCCAAGAGAAGATGGCTGTTTAGAGTAGTGATGGTAATGCAAAAGGCATGACAGCAGTGATAATGAGAAGCAGATGAATTTGGATTATTTTGAACATGAAGAAACAGAATTTCTGATGTGTTAGGAGATGTGAGAGGGAGACAGAGAAGACCAATATGACATAAAGACCTAGGAATGACGTACTTTACATGAAATACTGTTAAAAATACTTATCTAATGAATATACAAAATTTTATAGTAGGTAAAAATTTTAAAATAAAAAACCATGTAATTAATGTAATAATGCCTTTCTCACACAGAACTCAAACTTCAATAAACACCAGCATTTATTAATATATACAATGCAATCAGCAAAGACCTCATAAATTGAAAAGCAATGAAATAAACCAAAATTGCTTGCTTTCAGCATTGAGAGAATAGCTGGTAACAATTCAATGAGAATTAAGAAGATGACTTTGTCTATCACACAAAACTTACATCTTTGCTAACACTTTTAAAATATTTTTCTTTAAATATATCTGTAAAGCATTTTAATAGGAGAAAACATTTATTTATATTATCTGTAACACATATAACCACCTCTTATTATAACATAGTATATCCATAACCATGTCTTTATAATTGCATGTGCACACATGCACGCACAGACACACACTAAACACTTAAACAAGACTAAGTGCCTAGCATCATAGGTACTATATACGGATAAGGATATAAGAAAGAGAGAAGAAAAAGATTAGAAGGGGTAGAGTGAGGAAAAGGATGATGCGAAAGGAAAAAGAAAGAAGAGAAGGAGAGAGGAAGAGAAGATGATGGTTTTAGTTGATGAATGACCTCTTGTTCAGAAAGGGCTGTTGATCTGCAAATAGGTAGATTTGCCTATATGCTTGGTTGGCATCATGACGCTGAGCACACAGGAGCTAAATAAAGCATGCAAGAAAAGGGTGAATATGAGAGCTAGGAGACTCTTACAACAGTTATTGTTTATGTCAAGACCTACTCATCCCAAGGGACCCATTTTCACATAATCTATAATTATCTCTTCGCTTTAATCGCCTTGTCATTCCTGAGGCTCTCATGGGCACTGGAAGAGGAAAAGCTCATTAACTAAACCTTTTCTCCTCTCTCCAGCCACCCATGGCTTTTAATTGCTTGGTGTGTTATTATCTAGGAGTGCAACTGGGATCATTTTCATAAGAAAGGGAGGTAGAGAGAAGGAAGGGAGCCATGAGTCCCTGAGGTATGCACCACAGACAAACCTTTGCTTTCTCAATTATTTATGCCAGCTGAGGTTTTACAGGCTGAATAAATCCATAACTCAAGTTCATTCTGAGCAGTCACATTCTCAAGGGGGAGTTGCCCACTTGCCTATACACACTTGTGCAGACCTCAAAGAATAACCAAAATGTAACAAGACATATGTCATCCATTTTATCACCTATCACCAAAGTGTTAACACAATGTTGATCACAGGCAACACAGTGAAACAGGGAAGGATATCACTACTACCAGCCAAACAGATGGAGGGAAGCAGGATAATCTTTTTGGTGCTAAGGGCAGTGGTCAATGGGACAGTAGTATCCCAGAGTGACTCAGCCTACTAAAAGCATAAAAATCCAAATACTCAACTTTTTAAATACAAAATATGTGTAATACATACTCTTGGTGTTTCAGAGTCTTAAACAGATTTGTTAAAAACAGGTTGTTAACAATGTGAAGCTTTGAATAAATAACTAAATGGAATTTTATACTATTTGATTCTATTAATCACATTAAACCATGTAAACCAAAGCTATGTTGTAGCTTTTTCTACAATCACATCTCTTTCAGGAAAATTTTAGAGTACAATTTATGTGTTAAGTGACTGGCTTTTATGCTTTTATTTCAGTTCATATTTTCACCAAAAATACAAAATTAAAGCATAAAATTATCACTTTCATTCTAGTTTTCTATACTTACAGTTTACCATTTTATAATCAGGACTAGAGAGCAACCAGTGAAAAAATATTTCTAAAATATTTTCAAAATCTATTATGGTTTAAAATTTTTAACTTTATAAGTCAGTGATGAAAGCATCTCTTTAAAATTCTACAGGCTCTTGTGTCTGACCACAGCAGTGACCTCTGGTATTTTCTGCCAAAACAGTTCATTTGTCTCACAGAACAACTAATCAATTCCAGAGTCCATCAATCACTTTAGTTGTATACTGGTCTGGTCTTGCTTAAAGAAGGTCCAGATGGCTGCCTGTGTAAGTGGGATTAATAAGATTCTGATAGATTACATAGCATCAAACTACAAAATATAACAGGGAAGATCAAATGTTATTTCAGGGTGGGTTGGATACTGTACACGTTTCATTTGTTGTATTTTTAAATCATGTCCTAATTTCTCAATTTATGTGCCAACGTCGAGGTAAAACCTTCTCAGTTATACAAGTCACTGAAAGTGATTCCCTGTTAAGTGAGTCAGTATATGTAGTACAGAAGCATTTGACTCTTTGCAAAGCCCTATACTTATTAACCAGAGCTTTTTCTGCCAGTCTACAGTTTAAATGAAACACAACTGATCTCAAGACTAGAGTCACAAGATCTGTTACTCTCTTGTTTCTGTAGTTCCAAACTCAGATCTAGTAGCATTGGTCTCCCTTCTCGGTTTGCCATTTTCTTCTGCAAAAGCAAACAACCTGTACCTAATTCCACAGTTAGGTGCTTTTAGCTCCCACCATCAGCCCTGTGCCCTGAGTCTCCACTGTGGGGACTCTATGCTTAGTAACAATACTAATAAAAGTACTAGTTACAAAGTAACTTATTTTGTGCCACATACTATTCTAGGATGCCTGTGTATAAGTATTCATATAATCCACAAAAATGCTATATGAGAAAGCATAATATACTATAATCATCCCCATTTTATAGATAAGTAACTTGTCCAAGGTCACAGAGCTAATAAGAGATGGAACCACCATTTGAATTCCAGCAGGCTCCATAATTTTTTGTACTTAATTAGCCTCACCTTATATCTCCTCCATTATACTACAGAACAATTAACTAGCTTCAGAATGAGAAATTGGTGTCAGGGCTCTGGAATATTAACACAGAGATCTGTACCTATGACATTATATTGTCACTTTCTGTGAAAGAGTGGAAATAAAGGTCAGAACCAAAACAGTCAGGGAGCAAGCTCAGAATTGGCCCCAGTGGCCCTTGTTGGCCCATGAACACTTACAATAAAACTAAAATGGACCCTTAACTTATCACCTACAATGCATATTAGTCAGGAAGCTGCCACAACAATGGAGCCCAAGCCTTAGTAAAGGGGTTCATTAGATACTGATTTTCCTAACCTTCAGAAATGTGGAGGGCTTCCCTGGTGGCGCAGTGGTTAAGAATCCACCTGCCAATGCAGGGGACATGCTCACATGCCACATCCACCGAAGTTCGTGAGCCTAGAGCCCGTGCTCCACAACAAGAGAAGCCAAAGCAACGAGAAGCCCGTGCACCGCAACGAAGAGTAGCTCCCACTCGCCCCAACTAGAGAAAGCCGGTGCGGAGCAATGAAGACCCAATGCAGCCAAAAATAAGTAAATAAATAAAATTTTTTTAATGTGGAAAAAATTAGAAGTTTATATATTAAAGTATCCAAAACAGACCTTCAAAATACATTTTTATGTTCTTTTTAATGGTTCTATACAAGAAAGCTTTTCCTTTCATCCAAGTTTACCATTTGATGTTTCTAAAATTATAAAACCTACAGTCACTTTCACCTCAGCTGAACATTAATTCTGCTAAGAAAATGCAATTAACCTCAATTAAAGCATAACTTTCTCTTCGAAAAATAAAACACCAGATATTAAATTTTACCAAAGTACAAGCAAAATTTGATTACACAAACTTCAACAAATAGCCTGTTTTCACTGTTGTAACTGCATTCTTATACTTAAGAAACAATAGGAACTATATATCTGGTCCTTCACTGGAATAAACGAACATTTCATTATACAATAACTTTTATCATGATCTAGTTTGTTATACTGAAATTGTTACAGAATGAATTCTCTAATATAAGAATATAACTAGTTGTTGTGATTTCTGATCTCCTGTAGTAGTAACAAAACTAGTTTGTAACTGAAAGGCTTTCCGTGGCTCTCTCACATTCATGTTCCTTACTGTTTCATACCTTAACAATATGTTCCAGAATACAATAATTTAGATCCTATCATAAGAAGACTAATACTTGGATGACTTAATGAAATAAGGCCAAGACTAACCAGTTTTGCCAATAGCAGAAGTTCATATTTCACTCAACCAATAAGGATGGTTTATTAAACATACTCAAATGTAGATGCCAAAAATACCAAAAACATACTATTCAAAAGTGAAGAAGCTGAGAAGCATAAATATCCACAATATTTCGTCTCATCATAGGTTCATAATAAACGTGTGTTGAGTTGAATTAAAATCTCTACTTTATGAAGATAAAGCTATATTATTTTGTCATTTTTCTCAAGATCAAAATTCTAAATATTGATTTAAATCTGAGTCACTTCATTAGGAATTGGGTAGAGGATTAGCAGGTAGGTTAACTTTTCCAGTTTAGTTTAACTCTTAGGAGTACTCCAATTACCCAGATACCTACTATCACATCAATAGGAGTACATCTGATTTGCTTTCTGTTCTGCACAGCTACTGTGATCAGTCATGTCACTGGATATTACAAAAGAAACTGTGTTCCACATGTCATTCTGAAAAATACTAGGGTCTGGGAGCCCTTAAGGAAATCAGTACACAAAATTAAGATCACTATTTATAGATAAGTGATTGATATTATTAGAAAGTTAAGTATAGTGATTTTAAAAAAGCAAAGTTAAGAAACTATCTCCATTTAATTATCTAACTAGGAAAGTGGCCTATACATTTCTATAGGAAAAGTGAGGATGGGCATGTCTGATTTATGATAGGGCCACTAGGCTAACTGTGTGTGAGCCAGTCAGTAAACTTTCACCTCCTTGGGGGAAGCAGCTGTGGATACCTCCCAAGCTCTGGGCACTTTTACTAGGTACCTACTAAGTTCTGGGAACTTCCCCAGATACTGAGAATACACAGATGGATAAAATACTATCCTTGCTCTCCAAAAACTAACAGTTTAGCAGAAAGGACAAATTTTTTAAAATTATAATCCAATGTAGCATAATGTCACAGATGCTATAACAAAAGTGTGAATAAAAGACTATGGGAACACAGAGAAGGAATGACTAACCTCCCCTCCTAGAAAAATGACTCTAAGGGTTTACTTACTTGATTTGAACATTTAATAAACTTTGATTAATACAGTTAAGGTTCTAATACGCCATTTTTTAGATGCTCTAAGTAGAGAATATACAAATTAAGAACCCCCCCAAACATGTTCTGATTCTATAAGGGTTAAGGGGAAGGGGGAGGTAAACTCTGAAAATGTTTTTTAAACTGTGCTTCCTCAAAACTACATGGGCTTCTCAGAGCTTTCAGGGTACTGCAAAGGGATCAGGGTGGCAAATATACTCCAGGCCAGCAGCACTCTCAAAGGGTATCTTTATCCCCCTCAAATCTCCATCAGTCTTCCACTATATCACCCCAAGTACACATTTAATCTTAGTAAAAAACTATGTGCTTGCTATGCAAATAGATTCAAGACAGGGCCCTTAGTATTAACTGGTCATTAACTGGAAACTATGAGCATTTGAAATTTTTGATTCATAGGGGTATCAATAACTTTCCTTCTAGAATGCTACCTGGGAGTTCTTATCACTACTTCTTTATGTGGTGAATAATGTCAGCAACTCTTTTGCAAGAGTGAAGCATAAAATTCTGGTACAATTTCCTCTTCATTCTATGAAGATAGATATTTCCCTTCAATTTAGCTGAACTCAATTTTCCACTTGAAAATTAGAGCTCATTTATTTCACGTTAATAAGTAAGAAAAGTAAAGCTCAGATGACGCAGAAGGGTAAGAGCATCAGAAGTTCCTATTTCTTATTTTTGCTTGTAAAGTAATCTTAGAAGAATGTGTCACATCGTTTTAAAGCAGGATAGAAACCTTTTTCTGATTTACAGTGTGTAAAGAAAACGATAATCCAAGAAATTTCATACATAACATACAAAATTTAAGGACCTTTATTAAATTAAGGACCTTTATTAAATAATGCAAAATGACCTTTAAAATTTTTTTAATTTTGTTAAAAATACATGACATAAAATTTATCATCTTAACCATCTCTAAGTGTCTGGTTTGGTAGTATTAAGTATATTCACATTGTTGTGCAACTAGTCTCCAGAACTTTTTCATCTTGTAAAGCTGAAATGATTTTTAACTTGTAGCTAGAATAAATAAACTACAGAAATTAAAATATTTAAAAGAAATAACGATATTTTGAGGAAAAATAATGAGAACAACAACAAAAATCCAGCTTTAGACTGAGACACAAAACCTTGCCCTACCAACTATTTACATGGGAGAAAGGTTATTACCTGGCACTGATTCAGATATGTACAGATTTTAAAGATTATACACATAAAAATTTATTTCCTGCCATTTATTATCCTCCTAGAGATACCACCAAATAGGTTTCATGTCAAGAAAAAGTTCTTCAAATGAAAGTTTTGGGTATTAAATAAATTTATAAACACACACACACACACACAAATGTATACATACACACACACTATACATATACATATATACCCCTATTGTTGAATATCAGAAAAGAATTTACCTGATGATTTCTTCGTGATACAGAGAACTAACAACTGGCCCACCAAAACCAGTATTTGCTTCTTTTCCTTTCTTCTCTGGTGACTGTGGTTGGGGCGGGGGGGGGGATTGGTGGAAAAAAGATACATGGATTAAAGCAGTGTGCATTTAAACCAGTTACAAAATACTACTCTGTAAAGGAACACTAATATTTGATGATCCACCATTTCTCTAAGGCCCTAGTGACAATTTTAGGATGGCATCAGAAAGGGAAGAGGACTCTCAGGTCATCACAGCAGCAGAATGAATACCCTCTAAGCAAGCTAAGGTTATTCCACTACTGCCTTCTGGAGCCACCTAAGAGCCATTCCCCTAGCTGATTATGTTAGCTATGTTCATTGTGGAAAACAGAGACATTCAGTGTGGAAAAATGAAAACAAAATATGAAATATAAATACCAGACCTGAATGTGATCAGGAAAATCTTATCTAGGTTAACAAAATTAAAGTTCCCAAATAAGAAACTAAATTGTAATAAAACTTAAAATTTAACCATTAAAAAAAATGAAAATATTTTTAGGTGGCAAAAAGGAAGGATGAGAAGGTAGAAGGGAGAGAGGAAAGGAGGTTGAGATCTAAAATAAAAGAAAAAAGCAAACTTATGGAAACGCTTTCCAAAATCAAGTATTCAGTAGGCTCTGTCCCTCTATGGTCTCAAAAAGCACAAGGTTAGGGCTTCCCTGGTGGCGCAGTGGTTGAGAGTCCGCCTGCCAATGCAGGGGATACGGGTTCGTGACCCGGTCTGGGAGGATCCCACGTGCCGCGGAGCAGCTGGGCCTGTGAGCCATGGCCGCTGAGCCTGCGCGTCCGGAGCCTGTGCTCCGCAGCGGGAGAGGCCCGCGTACCGCAAAAAAAAAAAAAAAGCACAAGGTTAAGATTAAATTTAAAAAATAAGATTCTTCCAAAACATGTATGTAGAAGCAGTGAACCTGGATATTACTGTTGTCTGAAAGATCAAATTGCAACCTGTGCAAAAGCCCACATCTCTTGCAATATTGACAGTTTTTAGGCCAGGACACCCTACAAAAATAAAAACTCTGATTCTGAACATAAATATTATCTTAGAGTCAAAATTACTTTTATTATTTAATTTGACTGCAAAAATAATTAGTTTCACTTCAGAAAAATATAGACAGTTCCCCTATACGTGTTTTTTTTTTCTTACTTTAAACAAGGGGTTTTGCTTTATTGTTGTTACTTTTTTTGTTTGTTTCCTTTGGTCTGTGAACCACTGGGCTGAGGAAAAGATCCTGTAGGCAGCATATTCTGTCAGTTCGTAACACCATTAGGGGAACTAAAGTTTCAAGAAATAGTGCAGATTTTTGAGGTGAAGAAGTTGGTTATCAATTTATGACAGAAACAAAGGTATAATGTCATAAACAACAACTACCATCATGATTAAATAATAAAGTATATAAAGTACAATAGCCTGGTGTTGGCAAAAAAGAAGGACAAAGTAAATGCAAGTTCCCTTTCTCCTCTGAGGACCAGTCTTAGAGCATAAATGCTGCAAAGAATTTTCAGGATAAAGAATGTTTTCCCTTATACTAAAAAAGCACAATCCAAAGGGAGAACTTACTTTACTTAATCCAATTACATTCTAAATACATACTCCATTAGTAGGATAAAGTTGAAACATACTTATTGCCCACGAGATGCCTGCTAAATGAATAACAAAATTGGAATGAGAAAACTGGGTACCAAAGGAAAAAGAGAGAGAGAGAGAATCAACTATAGAGTGTCAAGCACAGTTTCCTGAAAAAGAACTGACTCCAAGAAGATAACATAGCAGAAAATCTAGGTGACCTTAGGTTTGCAATCACTTTTTAGAAACACCAAAACCATGATCCATGAAAGAAAAAAACTGATGTTAGTGTTTATTAAAATTAAAAATGTCTGCTCTGTGAAAGACACCATATTAAGAGAATGAAATGACAAACCACAAACTGGGAAAAAAACCTTTGCAAACACAAATCTATTAAAGGACTGGTATTCAAAATATATCTTAAAAGACTCCTAAAACTCAACAATAAGAAAACAAATAGAAAATTACAGGTCAATATTGATGGTGAACATAGATGTAAAACTCCTCAATAAAATATCAGCAAACCAAATTCAACAAAACATTAAAAGGATTAAACACCATGATCAAGCAGGATTGATCTTAGGAATGCAAAGATGGCTCAACACCCACAAATCAATCAATGTGATATATCACATTAACAAAATTAAGGATAAAGATCATATGATCATCTTAACTGATGCAGAACAAGCATTTGATAAAATTCAATATCTGTTCATGATAAAAACTCTGAACAAAGGCGGGTACACAGGGAACATACCTCGACATAATAGAGGCCATATATGACAAGCCCACAACTAACATCATACTCAACAGTAAAAAGCTGAAAGCTTTACCTCTAAGATCAGGAACAAGACAAGGATGCCCATTCTTACCACTTTTATTCAACAATGTATTCGAAGTCCTAGCCACAGCAAGTAGGCAAGAAAAATAAAGGCACCCAAATTAGAAAGGAAGAAGTAAAATTGTCTCCTTTCATAGACAACATGATTGTATACACAGACAACCCTAAAGACATACTCCCCCCCACCAATCAATCTGTTAGAGGTAACAAATGATTCCAGAAAAGTTACAGGATACAAAATTAACATACCAAAATAATGTCATGTCTGAGGGAGATAGAAGATAAAAAAGTTTTCTAATGTTAAAAAGTGATGGGGCTTCCCTGGTGGCACAGTGGTTGAGAGTCCGCCTGCCGATGCAGGGGACATGGGTTTGTGCCCCGTTCTGGGAAGATCCCATGTGCCGCGGAGCAGCTGGGCCTGTGAGCCATGGCCGCTGAGCCTGTGCGTCTGGAGCCTGTGCTCCACAACGGGAGAGGCCACAATGTGAGAGGCCTGCGTACTGCCAAAAAAAAAAAAAAAAAGATGAGTGCTATAGAAAAAAATTAGCGTAGGAAAGAGGGCTGGAATTTTATTTTATTTTTTAAATTTTTTATTTGGGTTTTTTTTTTTTTTTTGCGCTACGTGGGCCTCTCACTATTGTGGCCTCTCCTGTTGTGGAGCACAGGTTCCAGACATGCAGGCTCAGCGGCCATGGCTCATGGGCCTAGCCGCTCCATGGCATGTGGGATCTTCCTGGACCGGGGCATGAACCCATGTCCCCTGCATCAGCAGGCGGACTCTCAACCACTGTGCCACCAGGGAAGCCCTGGAATTTTAAATAAGATGGTCTGGGAGGGCCTCACTGAGAAGGTCATTTGAATAAAGACATAAAGGAAGTAAACAAGTGAGTCCTGCACATATCTGGGGGAAACTGTACCATGAATAGGAAACAGCCATTGCAAAGGCCCTGTGGTGAGGGTATGCTTAGAATGTTAGAGAACTGAGGTGTTCATGCCTTTTGCCAGAAAGCAATTAATGTATTTTAGGGGGCAAGACTAGAAGCAAAAACACATGGTTGTTCACAAGACAGTCATAGTTTCTATCGGTGTCATTCACTGAAGCCCTTAACGTGAAGTAGGCAATTCAGAATAGATACCTGTAGTTTGCTTGGTAATTATTTGCTGTGAAAATACATACTAGTAATTAGAAGTTATATGGTATTGGAAAGGAATGAGTATATTTCTTTCACTTAGTTAACAACCTTTATTTTTTAGAGTAGTTTTAAGTTTAAAGAAAAATGAGCAGAAGGTACAGAGTGTTCCCATATACCCCTCTCCCCAATTTTCCCCTATTATTAACATCTTGCATTAGTGTGGTACATTTATTACAACAGATGGGCCAATATTAACACATTGTTATTAGTTAAAATCCACAGTTTACATTAGGGTTCATCTTTTGTGTTGCATATGGGTTTTGACAAGTGTATATGCCATGTGTCCACATTACAATAACATTCAGAATAGTTTCACTGCCCTAAAATTCCTACGCTCCAGTTATTCATCCCTCTCTCCCTCTGAAGCCCTGGCAACTACTGATCTTTTTACTGTCTGCATAGTTTTACCTTTTACAGAACATCATACAGTTGGAATCATACAGTATGTAATCTTTCACTTAGCAATATGCATTTTAAGTTCCTTCATGTCTTTTCATGGTTTGATAGCCCATTTCTTTAAAAAAAAAAAAAACAACTCTTAGTGTTAACTATATCCTACCTCCCTGTATCAAAACAAAAGATGTTTCTCCAATCTTCACCATAAGAATGTGATGGGCCCTGGGGGTCAAAACCCATGAAAGCAGGGGGCTTTCCTAAGGCTGAGCCCCTGGAAGCTTTTAGCTCTTGAGCTAGTCCACACTCAGCCTGCAGCAATTCATCAATTACCATTTAAGTGTTCCTACCAGTTCAGGGTTCAAACAGCTTTTGTTCCCAATAAGCAGATCTCCAGTGTGATTCTATGTATTCACCTGTCACCATTTGGGGAGTGGCAGTTTGCCCTGTGACCTCAAATCTCAGATTAATCTAAGAATAGTCCATGATTTTCAGTTTGGTCAGATTTTTGCTGTTGCTGAAGACAGGAGAGATGATTTCCAAGTTCTTTACATGTCAGAGCTGAAACTGGAAGTTCAATTGTCTTTTGAAGACATTTTAAAATGAAAAAAAAAAAAGCTTGTATTTACCCACATATTTGTCACTTCCAGTTGTCTTCATTCCTTTAAGCAGGTCCAAATTTCCATCTTATACACTTTTCCTTTTGCCTGAAGAAGTTCCTTTAACATTTATTGTAGTGCATGTCAGTCAGCAATGAATTATCTCTGCTTTTGTTCGTCTGAAAAATCTTTATTTTACCCTTACTTTTTTTTTTTTGTATTGACATGAGATTCACATAATATAAAATAAGCCATCTAAAAATATACAATTAGCACAGGGAACTCTACTCTGTGCTCTGTGGTGACCTAAATGGGAAGGGAATGCAAAAAAGAGAAGGTATATGTATACATATGGCTGATTCACTTTGCTGTACAGCAGAAACTGACATAGCAGTGTAAATCAACTCTACTCCAATAAAAAACAAAATAAAATAAAAAATAGACAAAATAAACATAGTTCCCCCCTTTTAAAAAACAAAATATATATATACAATTGAGTGGTATTTAGTACACTGACAATGTTGTACAACCACCAGCTCTATTTAGTTTCAAAACATTTCCATCATCCCAAAACAAATCCTTGAGCCCATTAAGCAATCACTCTCATTCCTCTTCCTCCTAATCCTAGCAACCATCAATCAGCTTTCTGTCTCTATGGATTCACCCATTCTGGATACTTCATATAAATGGAATCACACAATATGTGATCATATGTGAGCATGTATCAGTACTTCATTCCTTCCTATGGTTAATACTCTAACATATATATATATATACATATATATATACATATATATATATATATACACTCTATATTATATATCCATTTATCAGATGATGGACATTTGGATTGTTTGTAACTTTTGACTATTACTGTGCTATGAACATTTGTGTACAGCTATTTGAGTACCTGTTTTTAATTCTTTTGGGTATATATACCTAGGAGCAGAATTGCTAGGTCATATGGTAATTCTATGTGTAACTTTTGGAAGAACCATCAAACTATTTTTCACAGCACCTGCACCATTTTACATTCCCACCAACAATGTAAGATGGTTCCAATTTCTCCACATCCTTGCCAATGCTTGTTATTATCTGTCTTTTTTATTATAGTCATCTTAGTGTGTGTGTGAAGTAATACCTCCCTGTGGTTTTGATTTGCATTTCCCTAATAACTAATATTTCATGTGATTGTGGGTCATTCTCTTTGGAGAAATGTCTATATTCAACCCATTTATTAGTTATCTTTTATGAGTTATTCATATATTCTGGATACTAGATCTTTATCAGATATGATTTGCAAATATTTCCTCCCTTTCTGTAGAATGCCTTTTTACTTTTTTGGATAGCAGAAACATTTTAATATTGATGCAGTCCTGTTTACTATCTTTTCTTTGATTGCCTGTGTTTTTGCTGTCATATCTAAGAATCCATGGCTAAATCAAAAATCACTAAGACAAGTACCTATTTACTTGAGTCAACATAGTTCTAATTCATATTTTTTTAGGTCATTGATCCCTTTTGAGTGAATTTTTGTATATAATGTGATGTAAGAATGCACCTTCATTCTTTTGTATGTGGATATCCAGTTGTCCCAGCATCATTTGTTTAAGAGATTATTCTTCTCCACTGAATGGTCTTCACATCTTCATCAAAAATCAATTGACCATAAATGTGAGGGTTTATTTCTGGACTCAGTTCTATTCCACTGGTCCATGTGCCTATCCTTATGCCATCACAACACTGTTTTAATTACTGTTATTTTGTAGTAAGTTTTGAAATTGCAGGTGTGAATTCTCCAATTTTGTTCTTTTTCAATATTGTTTTGATTATTTGGGTCCCTTTATAATTCCATATATATTTGAGGATCAGCTTTTCCATTTCTGCAAAAACGGCAGTTGGAATTTTGATAGATTGCATTGAATCTGTAGGTCACTTTAGGTAGTACTGCCATCTTAACAATATAAAATCTTTCAATCTAAGAACATGGGATGTCTTTCCATTTATCTAGGTCTTCTTTGTCTCAGCAATGGTTTATGGTTTTCAGTGTAAAACCTTTTACCTCCTTTTAAAACTATACCTGGGTATTTTATTATTTTGTATGCTACTATAAATGGAATAGTTTCCTTAGTTTCCACTTTGGGGTGTTCACTGCTGGTGTATATTAACCCAACCGATTTTTGCATGTTGATCTCATATCTTGCAACTGTGCTGAATGTTTATTAACTCTAGTAGTTTTTGGTGGGTTTTTTTTGACTTTCTGTATTTAGGATCATGTTATCTGTGAACAGAGTTAGTTTTACTTCTTTCTTTCCAATTTGGATGCTGTTTATTTTCTTTTTCTCGTCTAATTGCTCTGGCTAGAATTTATAGTACATGGTAAAAGAAAGCATCCTGTCTTATTCCTGATCTTAAGGAGAAAGCTTTACATTTTTCATCCTTGAGTATAATGTTACCTGTGAATTTTTCATAAACAACCATTTTCATGGTAAGCAAATCACCTTCATTTCTGAAAGCTACTTTAACTGGTATAGATTGTAAGTTGATAGTTTTTTCCTTTTGATGGTGCCCCTATTGATCTGACTATTGAAGAGAAGTCTGCTGCAGTTCTTACCTTTGTTCCTCTGTATCACTTTTTTTTTTTTTGGTATGAATGCTTTTAAGAGTTTCTCTTTTTCACTGATTTTCGACAATTTGATTACGGTGTGTCACGGTATCATTTTATTTACATTTCTTCTGCTTGACATTCATTGAGCTTCTTGTTCTATTGGTATATGATTCTCAACTAGAGGAGTTTTTCTTTGGTTTTTTTTTTTCGTTGTTTTTTTTTTTTGCCCCTATCCTCCACTTGGTTGTCACAAGTGGTTGGTCTTATGGGCATCTAGTGAGTAAAGGCCAGGGTTACTACTAAACATCCTACAATGCACAGGACAGCCCTCCACAGCAAAGAATGACCCAGCCCCAAATGTCAATAATGCAAAGGCTGAAAAACTCTGGTTTATGGTTTCATCAAATGTTTAAAATTTTCAGCCATTATTTATTAAATTTTTTCTGTCTTCTCTCTCATTTTTTCTCTTCTTTAAGGGATTCCAATTATATGTGTATTTGTTCAGTCTTTTTATACTCTGTGCTTCTTTTTTTTTTCTTTTTTGGTACACGGGCCTCTCACTGTTGTGGCCTCTCCCATTGCGGAGCACAGGCTCCGGACGCGCAGGTTCAGCAGCCATGGCTCACAGGCCCAGCCGCTCTGCGGCATGTGGGATCTTCCCAGACTGGGGCACAAACCTGTGTCCTCTGCATCAGCAGGTGGACTCTCAACCACTGTGCCACCAGGGAAGCCCTGTGCTTCATTTTTGTTTCACCTGCTATATCTTCAAGTTCACTGATCTTTTGTTAAGCAATATCTAATCTGCTGTTAATTCTTTCCAGTGTATTTTTCATTTCAGATGTTAACTCTCATCTCCACAAGTTCCATTTGAGTCTTTCTGTATCTTCTGTATCTCTCTCCATTGTGTTCATGTTTTCCTCTATTTTCTTGAATATACAGAATATATTTATAATAGCTGTTTTCCATGTTTATCATTTCTGTATCTGCTTTCACTGGCAGGTTTTTCTCCTGGTTATGGATCATATTTTCCTGCTACTTTTGCATGCTTGAAAGACTTTTACCATAAGCCAGATATTATAAATTTTACTCTCTTGTTTGCTGGATTTTGTTGTGTTCCTTTAAATTATGTTAGACTTTGTCTGGGCATTAATTCAGTTACATGGTATTAATCTGATCCTTTCAAGGCTCATTTTTAAACTTTGTTAAGGCAGGGGCAGAGCAGCCTTTAATCTAGAGCTTAATTTAGCCCCAGTACTGAAGTGAAATCCTTCAGAGGCCTCCACCATATGCCCCATACACTACATTTTCTTTCCACTCTGACCAGTAGGAAATGAAAGAGTCTCAGTCCTATGTCAAGTCCACGAATTGTACGGCTTGCTGCTTTCTTGTATTTCATTCTCCAGCCTGTTAGTTTCCTCTCACACATACACAGATTAGTATTCAGCCAGACAGACCTATAGATATCTGGAACTCTCCCTTTGTATGCAAGAGCATCCTCTCTAGTATGCAGCCCTGTATATTCAGTCTGGCTCAAATTGGCAAGGCAGCCAAGCTCTTTTGGATTCCCCCTCCCTGCACTGAAACTGCTTCCAGATAATAAGCTGAGGAAACTGTAGGGTTTACTTTGTTTCTCTTCTCTCATAGTTTCATACTACTTTCAGTGCAATGTCTGAAAATCATTATTTCAACTACTGTGTCTTGTTTTCTTCCTGTTTTAAAAACCAGCATAATATTCCACGAAGTAATGTACCATAATTTACTTGACCATTATCTGACAACTGTTTATTTAGGAATTTTCATTTTTTCATTCATAAACAAAGATATGATGAATACCTTTGTACATAAAGCATAAGACAGTTTTAATTAAAATCTTCAGGGAAAAAACTGACTCTATAATTTGATTATAGTGCATTATAAGTATATTTCTTCCTGGGATTAATTCCTCTTTCTGTAGCAACTGCACAGGCATATTAGAATACTGGTGACAATTTTGGGAAGGTGGGGTGGGAGATTATATCTGAGGCAAAAAATTTTTTTTTTAATAATCTGCCATTATCAGATTGAATTCAGAATAAATGTGCCAAAGATGCATTAGTTTTGTTCTCCATCCACTTCATCTATAAGAAGGGCCAAACTTTGGCTACTTTTACTCTCTTGATTTCCACTCCAATGAAATGCTTCTCATAGAGGTTTAAGAAGTTTATTCCATTTCTCTCTACTCAAAATCCATTAAGTTATTTTTATGTTGCATCAGCAGTTAAAGAAAGAGATTCCAACTTGGCAGCCAATAAGATAAAACTTGCCAATTCTTATAGTGCCTGAGACTATATTATTTGAGACACTGAAATGCTCCTTCACTCAAGGGGGAAAGGTAAGTTGTTGGCTGAATCTTTATCACTTGATTCAGATTCTACCTTAGTCAGTTGCTGGGTTGGGTCAAGATGTAAAACCTTGTGAAACTTTCTATCTGAAAAATAACTGTTCCAAAGATTATCAGGCTAATATGTACAAGGAGGGAGTTTCTTGCTTCCATGTGCTACCTTTCTTGGCTTCTGCTTTATTGGTTTGTTTGCTTAATTTGTTTATAGGTCTAGCTATAGGAATTTGGGTAAATTAATCTCTCTGCCTCAGTTTCCTCATTTATAAAAATAAAAGTAACAGTACCTATCTCATATGGGTGTTTCCAAGATATAAAATATATATGTAAAACCAACAGTGCCCAGCACAAAGTAGACACTATATAAGTGTTAGCTGATATATAATAATTATTATTAGCCACAATATGGCCATTTCTCCAAAGTGAAAATGTCTCAGCAACACAGATGCAAGATATTTTGATGTGGTGACCAACAATATAGAACCACAAGTCTTTATCTAATAGTTTTAAACTTCTGATTCTCCTGGTAAAACAACAAATCCCCAAACCAACCAACCAACAACACTATCATTAAGGGGGGAAAAAAAAAAAGGAAACTAGGACTTCAGGAGTGTCTTCCATGTGCTTTGCACTTTATATATATTATCCAATTCCAACTGCAAAACAATTCTATAAAATTGGCATTTTTACTGTATCCCATGCAATCTAAGACATCACCAATTATAAGAAGTACCATTGTTTTCTATAATGCTAAGAAAAACACAATTATAGTACTCCATCAATTTTAAAACACATCTATAATTTTTAAAATGTTGGAAACTGAATGTTTGCCTTATATTTGATAAAATATATCTCCATTTTACAGATTAGAAAACTGAAGATAAAGAGAGGTGAAATACCCAATGCCTCATAGTAAGTGCAGAATTGAGTCCCAAACCAAGATCTTCTGGTATCCAAAGACTGCTCTTTCTATTAAACTACACCACCTCTCCAAGCTATTTTAGAAACCATTATCAAATATTTACAAATATTCTGAATTAAATTCTTGTTCTGTCTCAAGTGTACATTTAAAAAAATTTTAAGTACTTTATCAGTTCAAAAGGAAGCTTTAAAATTAAAATAAACATGTTAACTCTTTAACATTTTTTGAGGCTAATTTATTATGATATATTATGCACAATTTAATCAAATAGAGACCAATAAGATAGTTCTAAGCCCTTAAAAAGGAACACTTTTCTAATAATCCCTTTAAAATAGTCACTGCTATTTCTTCCCTGAAACATGAAGTTATTCATTTTCACATACAAAAGTAAGAATATTAATCTTAACTTAAGAATATTAACCTTAGCTTTATCTGTCATTAAGAGCATTTAAAAAAAACTTTACCATGAAAATATTGTTGGTTGCTATTTATAACAGTAATACTTATAAAATTCCTCAAGGAAGATAAACACCATAAATCTATGTCTTTAAATCTTAGCTTCCTTTAAAATTACAAACGTACAGCATAGTTTAAAACAGTCATCTCCTAAAACCTTAAAAACAGACATTTAATAAAAATGTCAATTATCTAGAAATAGTACATAAATGCTTAAATTGTTATTGGAAAATAATTTTAGATAAAAGGGGGAAAAGCAGAAATAATATGTGCAAGTGGACATTTTATCCAAACCTCCAAATTTCAACATTTCCTAATATCTTATATATATGTGTGTTTGTATATATATACTACACACACTAATTTAAAAAGTGATGCAGATTTTTTAAAAGATGAAAAAAACTAAAAAACACCTTTTTTGCGCCAAATGCTTTAATCTGCATCACTAAAATATGAGATAATTTTTCCAGATAACACAGTCAACAGAACTCGTATAAAATCCTTATAATCCACCAAATAAATTTCATCACTTTGTACAACAAAACAAAGCCAAAAAAAATCACAAATTGCTCTTTTACCACTCTATAATAGAATTAAAGAATGAATATATTAATTTTATCTTCTTAATTCCCTGGCTATTATCAATTGTCTTGGTTCTAGGGTACTTTAAAACTGAGGCACAGGGGCTTCCCGATAGCGCTGTGGTTAAGAATCTGCCTGCCAATGCAGAGGACACAGGTTTGAGCCCTGGTCCGGGAAGATTCCACATGCCGCGAAGCAACTAAGCCCATGAGCCACAATTACTGAAGCCCATGTGCCTAGAGCCCATGTTCTGCAACAAGAGAAGCCACTGCAGTGAGAAGCCCGTTCACCACAACAAAGAGTAGCCCCCGCTTGCTACAACTAAAAGAAAGCCCAGGCACAGCAACAAAGACCCAACGCAGCCAAAAATAAAAAAAAAAAAAAAAAAAAAAAAAAAAAAAAAAAAACCTAAGGTACAAAAGATTATCGCTTGTATACATGCCCAGTTTCCACTGTACAATATGTAAGGCACTTATCTTTGTGAAGTATTTTTACTCAATTTAATGCTGTTTTTAAATGCCTATCATGGAAGATTACCTTCAGGTTATTATAACTAACTTTCTAGAAATGTAACTGATCAAGATTTAAATGTTCTTTGGAAAATGATTCTGAATGTAGTATTTATCATACTATAAAGAAATTATACCTTTTTCCTTAGATTTTAAGCACCAAAGAAAATCTTAAAAAACTAACAGATTCAAGTACTTAAACTGGCATTTTTGTAATAATGTAGTAAAAATAAATAAGAAAAGATGGAACTGCATTTTAAGCAAATAAAACAAATGGCTAATATTTCTACAATATTCTAAGCAATATATCGAAATGAAAAACATTCAGATTCAATGGATACACAGACCACGGTTATGAGCAGGCAACAATTAGTATTTGAAGTAACACAGAGATTTAGGATTTTATTCACGTACATACATAAATATCAATAATGTTATATCACTACTTGGAAAAAAGTTCAACATCCATAATCATTTAAGAAAATTCAAATTAAAACAACAACGAGCAACAGATTTTAAACTAATTCCATTAGGGTAACAAAATTATCCAAATTGGTAAAACGGTAGTGAAACAGGCACTATACTAAGTTAATGGCCGTAATGCTCTTGTAAAATGGTATTACTCTTTTGGAAAGCAATATTGCAATCCTACCAAGACCCATAAAAACATTAGCAGACTTTCATTATTTTAACCATTAATATAGCTTCTGGATATTATAAGAAAAAAATACAATTCTGAATTATAGTAATTTTGTATAGGTTTCAACCATAATTCTTTTTCTGTTGCTCATCTTTACATGAAATTAATGTTTTTGAATTTTTAAGATAGAAATGTGAATCAGGATATAGTTTTAGATATATAAGTCCCTTTTCTGTTATTTTCATGAAGTAATTAAAAATCTGGCCCCTAGGATACTTTCAAGATCACTTGGCTCCGGTACCCTCTCCCACTATTATCTGGTTTCTTTTTCCTTTTGTCTTCATTGTCCTTGTCCTGCTTGACTTGTCCTGCAGATTCCTCTCAGTGTGAGGCTGTGTACCGGAAGGGAAGTTTTGGCTGCTTAATTTTGGAACTCTGGAGCTCCAGACAGCTCTAGAAAACCTTACCATGAACCCCTTGCACTCTCCACCTGTGGGCAATTTTAGGCTTCTGCCATTCTCAGGTCATTTAGACTCCCTACTGTTTCCTTCTGCTTCCTCCTACAGAGATGCCAATGCTACGCAAATCTTGAAGCTGTTGATAGTCCCTGGTTTCTCTGATCAACTAGGTTTTGTTACAGATATTGCACAAGTGCTTTTGGTTATGCTATCCTAGTTATTATATTAAGGATTCGGGAAAATTCAAAAACTATGCTAGGGGCTTCCCTGGTGGCGCAGTGGTTGAGAATCCGCCTGCCAATGCAGGGGACACGGGTTCGTGCCCCGGTCCGGGAAGATCCCACATGCTGCGGAGCGGGTGGGCCCGTGAGCCATGGCCGCTGAGCCTGTGCGTCCGGAGCCTGTGCCTCGCAACGGGAGAGGCCACAACAGTGAGAGGCCCGCATATCGCATATCACAAAAAAAAAAAAAAAAAAAAAAACTATGCTATAACCACTGTCATCATCCCTGAATTCCAATAACTCTGAATGATTTTTGACAGAATGCATGAATGGGAATACAAAAATGAATAGTTTAGTATTGCTAAACTGTTTCCATTCCATTCTCTTTTCCATTACTTTTGCCTCCATTCAACCAACTATCTTAATAAAATGGATGATTTCATGAAAAAGAGGTGCAGAGACTGATAAGGCAAGACAAGTTTAGTGAATAAGGACTTTAAACTGGTAAAGGAGTGAACTACTCGGTTAACTGAAAGAAACAATTCCTATTCATTCCTCCTTGACGTTATGCTGCAATATCTGCATGGGTCAGAGACAGTTACTTAAGATACTTTTTGATTACTGTTGGGGGTCTAAAATATACTCTCTGAGGAAATGCTACTTTATCTTTCTATGCCCCATGTATTGCAGTCCTGAGATAAACCGTCTGTCTGTCTGTTTTTAGCTTATACTTAAATAAGATTAGCCTTACACAGACAAGGAAATTTTTATTTTGAGCCCTTTCTTTCTATTCATCAACATCCTGTTTGATAAGCCATAGAATCCAGTAAAAGTTAAGAATATATCTGGATATTTATCCTCAGTAAGTTTCTTCTTGAGTGGTTTTTTTTTTTTTTTTTTTGGCTGTGTTTGGTCTTCGTTGCTGTGCGCGGGCTTTCTCTAGTTGTGGTGAGTGGGGGCTACTCCTCGTTGCGGTGTGCAGGCTTCTCATTGCATTGGTTTCTCTTGTTGTGGAGCACAGGCTCTAGGAGCGCGAGCTTCAGTAGTTGTGGCACACAGGCTCAGTAGTTGTGGCTCACGGGCTCTAGAGCTCAGACTCAGTAGTTGTGGCACACAGGCTTAGTTGCTCTGTGGCATGTGGGATCTTCCTAGACCAGGGCTCGAACCCGTGTCCCCTGCATTGGCAGGTGGATTCTTAACCACTACGCCACCAGGGAAGTCCTTGAGTGATTTTTAATTCCCAAAAGAACACAGTAATTTAAGTTTCCATTTCAATAAGCTACACAAAGAACAAAAAATTAAATTTAAGGAAAATATAAAGAAATATAAAGATAAGGGGAAAATCCAATGAAACAGAAAACAGATTTTCACTAGAGAAAAATAAGCAAAGCCAAAAACTTGTTTTGTGAAAAGATCAGAAAAATTTTAGCAAGAATGATGAAGAAAGAAGAGAAAAAAGACAGAAGACCAATATCAGGAATGAAAAGGGACATCACTACATATCTTAGAGAATCAAAAATTAGTAAGCAAATCTTATTAACTTAAGCCAAATAAATTGGTTATTTGGAAAAAATGGACAAATTTCTGAATAAAATACAATTTACCAAAGCTGAGTGAATAAAAAGTGAAACATCTGAATAGTCCCATATCTATTAAAGAAATTGAATCTTTAATTAAAAACCTGACTGCAAAGAATACTCATAGCTTCACTGTTATATTCATTCATAATCACTTAGGTAAGAAATAATGCCAATCTTACAAAAATTTTTCTGGAAAATAGAAAAAGAGGAAACACTTCCCATTTCTTTTTATAAGATCAGAATAACTTTGACACGTCTGGCAAGAATGATACAAAAAAAGGAAGATAATTGCTCTCATTAACATAGGTGAAAAACATCCTTAAAAATACATTAACAACAGACTCACAGATACAGAGAACAGACTTGTGGTTGTCAAAGGGGAGGAGGGGTCGGGAACGGAAGGGATGGATTGGGAGTTTGGGATTAGCAGATACAAACTATTATACAGAGAATGTATAAACAACAAGGTCCTAATGTATAGCACAGGGAACTATATTCAGTATCCTGTAATAAATCATAATGGAAAAGAATTTTTAAAATAAAATAGTTCACTCCTTTACCAATTTAAAGTCCAAATGTCACCCTTTTCAATACAGCCTACCCTTACCACCCTATTTAAAACTGTAAACCAATACCCCCTTCATTCTATACTCCTACCCTTGTCTTCCTGTTGTAGAATTTAAGCTCCACAAGGGGAAAGGTTTTTGTCCATTTTTGCTCAGTGATATATCCCAGGAACTTAGAACAGTGCCTGGCACATAGAAGGCACTTAATAAATATTTGCTGCATACATGAATAAATGGTTAAGAAAAATAAGGCATAACTTCAAATAAGACTGATTTTCACATGAGAGTGAATTTTAGTTAAGTATAAACTTTAGAATGACAGAGACTATTCAAATCCTACTCTACTACTTATTAGCTGTGTAACTTCAGGATGAATTATTAACTTCCCTAAGCTTCCGTTTTCTTGTCTAGAAAATACAGATAATAATAGTGTCTGCTTTATAGGATTGTGGTGAGGACTAAATAGAATAACATATCTAAAGCACTTAGCATAGTGCATGGCTCATAGTAAGAGCTCAGTAAATACAGCTAAAAATTTTTCTTTCCTGTTTTAAGCTTGCTTCAGTGAAATAAATAAAGTTAAATTACAATATTATGTTAGTTTCAGGTGTACAACAAAGTGATTCAGTTATATATATGTATATATTTTTTCAGATTCTTCTCCATTATAGGTTATTACGAGATATTGAATATAGCTCCCTGTGCTATAAAGAAAATTCTTGTTGTTTACCTATTTTAAACATAGTAGTGTGTATCTGATAATTCCATACTCCAATTTATCCCTCCCCTCCTTTCCGCTTTGGTAACCACAAGTTTGTTTTCTATGTCTGGGAGTCCGTTTCTGTTTTGTAAATAAATTCATTTATATTAATTTGTCAGATTCCACATATAAGTAATATATAATATCTGCTTTCTCTCTCTGATTTACTTCACTTAATATGATATTCTCTAGGTCCATCCATGTTGCTGCAAATGGCATTATTTCATTCTTTTTCGTGGATGAGTAATATTCCATTGTACATATGTACCACATCTTCTTTATCCATTAACCTGTTGATGAACACTTAGGTTGCTTCCATGTTTTGGCTATTGTAAATAGTGCTGCTATGAACACTGGGGTGCACATATCTTTTCGAATTAGTGTTTTCATCTTTTCTGAATATATGCCCCGGCGTGGGATTGCTGGATCATATGGTAGCTCTATTTTTAGTTATTTAAGGAACCTCCATACCGTTCTCCGTAGTGGCTACACCAATTTTCATACCCACACTTTTCTCCACACCCTCTCCAGCATTTATGCTAATAATTATTTTTATTATTGAGTATCTAACCAAAAGTCATGTATAAATGGATCAAAAATCTCCAGTTAAGTTTCTAGCAGCAAAGTCAGTCTCTGACCCTATCCATATTATATACCATCTTCATCAATAGCTGACTTAAGGACTTGCCTGATGGCGCAGTCGTAAAGAATCCACCTGCCAATACAGGAAACACGGGTTCAATCCCTGGTCCAGGAAGATCCCACAGGCCGCGGAGCAACTAAGCTCATGCACCACAACTATTGAAACCCACGTGCCCTACAGCCTGTGTGCCACAACTACTGAGCCCATGCACCACAACTACTGAAGCCCGTGGACTCTAGGGCCTGCACACCGCAACTACTGAGCCTGTGTGCTGCAACTACTGAAGCCCATGAGCCTAGAGCCTGTGCTCCACAACAAGAGAAGCCACCACAATGAGAAGCCTGCGCGCCACAAAGAAGAGTAGCCCCCACTCACCGCAACTAGAGAAAGCCTGCGCGCGGCAACAAAGACCCAAGGCAGCTCCTCCCCCCAAAAAAAAGTTGATTTGTGGTACAAAATGCATGCTAATCAAATTTCCTAATGACAGGGTCATCAAACCTAGATAACACATTCATGATCCAAAAGAATATCTTATTGTTGGAATAATATGATGAATCAAGTAAATGGAATTTAATATTGAATACACATAAGGTAATGAACTTAGTACAGAACAAACATTACATAACAGAATGTGGGAAAAAGATTTGAGATTTTAGTTTCCTGAAAGTTAAAGAATTAACAATGTAATATGGTTACCAAAAATGTTAAAGTAGTTTTAAGCTACATCCCTAAAAGTACAGTATTCAAATGAGAGAAAAGTTTTATTCAATAGTGGTCACACTATATCTCAGTCTGTTCAATTCCAAAGCCAGACTATAAGGAAAGTTATTAGAAACTGAAACTTGTTCACAAAGAATGATTGGGATAGTGGTGGGACTTGATGGTGATGGGATGAGGAACAATTTTAGAAATTAGTAATATCTAGCCTGATGAAGAGGAGATTTAAAAGCTGTCTTAGGGCTTCCCTGGTGGCGCAGTGGTTGAGAGCCCGCCTGCCGATGCAGGGGACATGGGTTTGTTCCCCTGTCCGGGAAAATCCTACATGCCACAGAGTGGCTAGGCCCGTGAGCCATGGCCGCTGAGCCTGCGTGTCCGGAGCCTGTGCTCTGCAACAGGAGAGGCCACAACAGTGAGAGGCCCACGTACCGCAAAAAAAATAAAAATAAAAATAAAATAAAATAAAAGCTGTCTTAAAACAATGAAGAACTCTTATGGAGATGAAGAACTGGACTTATATGTAGGCCCAGAAAGCAAAAATAGAACAAATTAATAAACAACAACAGGGGGCTTCCCTGGTGGCACAGTGGTTGGGAATCTGCCTGCCAATGCAGGGGACATGGGTTCGAGCCCTGGTCTAGGAAGATCCCACATGCCGCGGAGCAAGTAGGCCCGTGAGCCACAACTACTGAGCCTGCGTGTCTGGAGCTTGTGCTCCACAACAGGAGAGGCCATGACAGTGAGAGGCCCGCGCCCCGCGATGAAGAGTGGCCCCCACTCGCCGCAACTAGAGAAAGCCCATGCACAGAAACGAAGACCCAACATAGCCAAAAATAAATAAATAAATAATTAAAAAACAAAAAACAGCAACAACAACAACAAAAAAACAGTACACCAGATTTTGGCCTACTATAGAAAGAAGCTTCTAATAATTAGAGTTGTTAAAAAAAATTGGTGGAACTTCTTCAGAAACAGTATATTTCCATCATTAGTAGTCCTCTAATAAATTTTTAAAACTGTATGTTGGAATAACTTGGAGACAGAAAATTAGTCTAGACAACCACTAACATTCTTTCTAACTATAAGAGTAGAGCCCTAAAATAAGAGAAGATAAATATAAAAATAAAAAAGATAATATACAAATAGCCAATAAGCACATGAAAGGATGCTCAACATCATTAGCCATCAGGGAAATGTAAATCAAAACCACAATGAGATACAACGTCACACTTATTAGGATGCCTATAATCATAAAGATGAAAAATAATGAGTACTGACAAGGATGTAGAGCAATCAGAACCCTCATACACTGTTGATGGGAATGCAACATGTTGCAGCCACTTCGGAGAAAAGTCTGGTAATTCCTCATACCTGTGAGAAACGAAGACATATGTCCACACAAAAATTTGCACATGAATGTTCTTAGTGTTATTCATAATAGCCAAAAAGTAGAAACAACCCAGATGTCCATCAACAAAAGAACAGATAGACAAAATGTGGTATATCCATACAATGGAATATTATTTGGCCATAAAAAGGAATGAAGTGTTGATACATGCTGCAACTTGGAAGAATCTTTGTTCTTCCATACTAAACTAAATGAAAGAAGCCAGTTGCAAAAGATCACGTATGATTCTATTTATTTGAGATGTCCAGAATAGGCAAACCTAGAGAGACATAAAGTAAATTACTGGTTGCTTAGGGCCGAAGGAAATCAGGAGGTTGAAACTGATGACTAATGGATATGGAGTTTCTTTCTGAGATGATGAAAATGTTCTGAAATTGATCATGGTGATGGCTGTACAACTTTGTGAATATGCTAAAGATCACTGAATTGAACACTTCAAATGGGTGAACTGTATAATGTATGAATTATGGTATGTCTCAATTAAAAGAAAGGCACCCACAGCACAGTTTCAAGATAGTAGGTGAAGACATAAAAAATACATACCCTAACTAGCCTTTAAGCTCATCACATTAATTTTCTTTGCTTTTTTTTAAAACATCTTTATTGGAGTATAATTGCTTTACAATGGTGTATTAGTTACTGCTTTATAACAAAGTGAATCAGCTATACATACACACACACACATATATATATATATCCCCATATCTCCTCCCTCTTGTATCTCCCTCCCACCCTCCCTATCCCACCCCTCCAGGTAGTCACAAAGCACCTAGCTGATCTCCCTGTGCTATGTGGCTGCCTCCCACTAGCTTCACAATGATTAGTAAATGTAATGATAGTCCTGTGAGGAAAACAATAAAATGTGCTTAGTAAATTATGTTTAAAGAAGCTAGAAAACATGATTATATTAGAAAAGGTTTTACCTAAAAATTTTTAAAGTTTAGCTATTTTAAAGAATACATCCAGTTAGGTGAAAAATTCACCCATGTGGAATAGTTCATCCCCAGATCTGAAATCAAGGAGGCATTACTATACAATAGGCAATCTCCAATCTAGAACCACTAGATTATGATCTTATCCAATTACAACAATCACAAAAATCTAATTAATTCAAGATTGTGTAGAGCTTTAAGTAGTATACATACTTTTAAAAAAGGAACACCAGTTTAGCATTATAGTTCCTGAACTGTGGCCAATGTGGTGCCAATGCATAAAGGAAATGTATTCATAATTAATTGTTCAGAAATACAATTACAATCAATGAACCTTCAAATCTTTTTTGTTATTCTTCTCTTATTACTGTCAGACAATCAGGTCAGTCCTCTAAAAAATAAAAAAGGCAATGTAGTTTTATAGTTTCAAATTTTCAAAGTAGATATAAGCAAAACCTTCAAAAAGTTTCAGAAACTCTCTTTGCATTTTCTAACTCTATACCAAGGCATGGCACGACTGCCCCCAGGGAAAGAAACCTGGGCAGACAGTAATTGTATTTGACAGCAGCAATTACATGCAAGGTTGAAGATTAGAAGACCATTAATGTGTGTGCAATAATTTCTCTGGTATTTTCTGTTACCACTGAGGGTCAGCCCGAAGAGACACGGTAAACTTTACCTTGGATGCATCTGATCCAGAAATTCTGCCCTAAGAAGGCAGGTGAAGAGTGAGCACAGTGGTTATAGTCACAGCAGGCATGCACAACATTCTTCTGATAAGAATGATACAGGACAACTAATATGTAATTCTAAAATATATTTCCACCTATACTTTTCAACTAATTATGAAGAATACCCAAAAGACTCACACAATGACTATGACTAAATGTTGATCTTTAGCAAGAGTCCAAATAAATTATCTTTCATAACATCACACTATAACAAAAGCTTTCCATATTTGGAAACTATATCAAACTGAGAGCCTTGAAAACCTGAAAACTCTGGAAACATCAGAAAGACAGCAGAAATAGCACACTTAACCTAAAAACAATAATAGGAAGCTGGTAGACTAAACACATATCCTTGGTTCCCTCTCCCTCCATATAATGTACTGAAGCAACTCAAATAAAACAAGTCTGGAAGAAATTATGGTATACCTAAAAGGAGAGAGTGCGGGACAAGAGGTCCACAGGCCCAAAGGTTAGGACAGAAATTTACCATGGCAGTAAAACTAAACTTCAGGGGTCCAACCACCTGATAAAGATGAAAGAAAGATTCCCTTAGCAAGTAGAGAGGGATCACACCCACCACATGCTATATGGTCCTATACATGGTGAATCCTGTTTACTTTG
Organism: Kogia breviceps; assembly: GCF_026419965.1. Taxonomy (NCBI): domain Eukaryota; kingdom Metazoa; phylum Chordata; class Mammalia; order Artiodactyla; family Physeteridae; genus Kogia; species Kogia breviceps. Next base: position 42,618,751 of record NC_081310.1, on the reverse strand, counting down.
GCAGTCCTAACCCAAGCCTGATAGACTAAATCTCTTCGTTTGAGAGGGATCTACCATTTCTCAGCATTCTCCTAAGAAAAGAAAGGTCTCTTCTACATCATCTCACCTTGTCTCAGTAGAGAAATCAGAGCTCATAGGTCTACTAGACTAGAAAAAAAAATTAAGTCTGCTTTGTTTGTTACTGCTCAAAAGACCTCGACGATCAGATCAGTGCTAAGGAAACCTAAAATCAGTAGTCAGAGAAAAATTATAATCATTTAGGGAGGGAGGAGAAGCTAAGATGAATCAGAATGAGTGGCTTCTTTTGAGGTAGGCAAAATTAATCGAAGGAACAGAAGAGAGCTTTCATACAATAAAATACAAGGACACAGACATACATGAACACTAAAGGTATTATTCCATAAAAGTCTACTGTACTACAAATATTAACTTTTTATCAATGTTGATAATGTACATAAGAGTTTAATATATCTCTCCCATAGCATGGCTCAAAATAGCCCTTCAGATTCTGCAGCTGAACCATTTTCAAAAAGACAATGAAAAAAGACACCTAATTGTTAGAACCACCCTCAAAAAGCACACATGCCATATTATGAGGCATAATTTATGTTAATAAATATCCCCAACTTTTTTCAGTTCAACTCAATTCAACACTGTAAGTACTTTTAAGCACTTACTCTCTTATCACTGAAAGGTATACTAATTGAGGTAACTGCTGTCAAGACACTGAGTATTACCAAGGATTTAGGCTATGCTGCCACATAAAACAAGGTAAGAAACAATATAAATCAAATAAGATCAAATATTAAAATGTACACTATAAATAATAAGTGTGATAAATTTATAGAAAGGGGGAAGTTAGTACAGACTGGACTTCATGGAGTAAACAGGAATTGATCAGGGATTTAAAAAAAACAAAAAACACAGAGGTAGAAACAGTTAAAAAAAAAGCATGTCAGGAAAGAGCATGAGGAAAGAAAGGCATAACAACTTCACTGTATTTGAGGGACGATGAGGAAGCATGTCAGATGGAAGTTAGGTTTACAGTGGGTAAAGTTAGAGTTAAATCTGGAGAAGCTGGGGACAGAGATAAAAATTATAGAGGACTTGAAAGTTAAGCATTAAAAACTTAGATTTGAGCTAAGAGTTCCTAAGGATTTTGGTATAAAACTAATTTTTGTCATTTTCCTGTTAACCTTCATCATAAAGAGAAACATATGTTCCAGTATAAAACTGTTCTCCATATGTAATACAATCACACTTAGAAGGTACCAAATTTTAAAACATATAGCTTCAAACATTCTAGTAAAAGTAATTATAGTTTTCAGGATCTCCATAGTATAACCACTAAAAATAATTCATATTATGAAACTAAAAAATTATTCATAACATTAAGACACAGTGAAAGCTCATCAGGCAATCTAGTAGTATAATAGAGAGCTTAAGGTATTATAGTTAGGGGCTTCCCTGGTGGCGCAATGGTTGGGAATCTGCCTGCCAATGCAGGGGACATGGGTTCGAGCCCTGGTCTGGGAAGATCCCACATGCCGTGGAGCAACTAAGCCCGTGAGCCACAACTACCGAGCCTGCGCGTCTGGAGCCTGTGCTCCACAACAAGAGAGGCCACGATAGTGAGAGGCCCGTGCACCACGATGAAGAGTGGCCCCTGCTCGCTGCAACTGGAGAAAGCCCTCACACAGCAACGAAGACCCAACACAGTCAAAAATAAATAAATTTATTTTTTTAAAAAAAGATATTATAGTTATTTAAGAGAAATTTCTAATATTTTAGTAATCTGGCTCCAGTTCACCTTAATATTTCTAATTTTGAAACTACTGTCAATAATCTTAACTTTTTTTCTACTTTCTCCATAACTATAATTTACTATTCTATTTCCTAACATTTCCCCAAATTTTATCTGTACAGTTTGTTAAGGGTACTTGGATGTGGGGAAATCATTCATAAAGCCAGAGACTGAAATGTTCAATCCTAGTTTTGCTAAGGAGATCCAGGTCAAATTAGGTAGAACTGACAAACAGCTAACGAAATCTGATGATGATAGGCAAATGAGAAAATTGGTCCTTGGTGACTATTCTATTCCCAATATAAAGGTCTGTTTACTAGGGACTAGGGATCTCACTAATAGCTGTTAGTACATGTTAAAAAGTGTTCTCACACATTCATTTCAGTTTAACTGTAACACACACAGTAAGAGGACTTTGGCACTCCATCTGATAATATATGTGCAGTGCTAAGATCCTCAAGTTCCAAGAGGAAGAGGAAAAAATTTAAGTCAATTTTTAATTTAATTCATAAATTCCTCTTATTCAGAATTCTATTAAGTGAGGAATGCTTGTACAGGAAAGGATTGTTACATATCTAGTATTTATACGACACATAAATTTTACAAAAGGAAAAATCAAACACACATGATCTCCAGAAAATATTTAAACCTGGTAAACCACATGTGTTTACTCAAGATGCTATTATGGGGGTAAAGGTTTAATTTAGTAAGCTTTGACTCAAAATGCAAAATGAAGCCATTAGCGTGTTATTTATTCTAATTATATTCAATTTTAAAGCAACAAACCAACAACATAAAATTGAAATGTAAATATAGTATATTCAAGAGGGATTTCCTGGGACTATTTATGACCATATTTCTATAAAAATATTTACTACACATGTGATTTGAAAGCAGTTTCTCTGCCGTGGGGCTGTAATCTCCACAGCAATTAACAAATTTGGAGTCATTTATTTTCAAAGTACCCATATTTTGTGATTTAAAAGAAACTTTCATAGATGATGTAGTTAAACATAAATGATAAGCATTATAGTCTAAGACACTGATTTTTAAACTACGCTGGCCAAAACATCACAATTCCAAAAGGAAACTCTTAAGGTTATTTTCTAGGTTATCCTTAACGTGCAGCCTAATCTGGGTCTGTTTTATCACTTCCAAAACTGTCAGAAGGAAGGATACTTCCAGGCTATATCAAATAACGTCTAGGAGTTTTATAATCCTTAAAAAAATAAAAACACACTAATCTGAAAGAATTTTATCCATCGTAGTCAATACTCAACACATGAGATAAAACTGGTAACCTAGGGCTTCCCTGGTGGCGCAGTGGTTGAGAATCCGCCTGCCGATGCAGGGGACATGGGTTCATGCCCTGGTCCAGGAAGATCCCGCATGCCGCAGAGCCATGGCCGCGGAGCCTGTGCGTCCAGAGCCTGTGCTCCGCAACGGGTGAGGCCACAACAGAGAGAGGCCCGCGTACCAAAAAAAAAAAAAAACTGGTAACCTAAACTGCCAGCCTCTCCAGAATATCTTCACCTAATTGGGCGTTTGTTCCCTTTCCCTGAATTTGCTGACACCTGTTCCCTTAGAGACTAGAGTGATAGCTGTTCCTTCTGACATTCCATCCTGGCTAATATGAGTTCTGACAGAATCTAGTAAATAAAGCCTATCTCACAACAGAATTGAAGGAGCAGACTGTATTGGACACCAAAGGTTCATGAAAGAGAATCCTTCAGAAATTGGTAAAACAGATGTAACACAATCGAAATCAAAAGTTTAAAAAAGTAAACATCATTGTCAGACTATTTCTATTTTTATATCTTGATAAGCATAAGTATACTAAAATCAATGGAAAAAATGAACATTTAAAATACTTTATGATTATTTAAGAATGCATTTTAATTTATTCTGTTATTGTGAAAGTATATATTAGAATGTTATTAACATTCAGAATTTGAAAAAAAATTTTTAAGTTTTCTTTAAGAATATTAGACTTATATATCGCTGTGTAATTTTCCTATAGCATTCTAAAGCATTGAAAACTGAAAATTTAAGCACCAAAGATACATTTACACTACTCTAACGTACTTCTTTATATCCTTTCAAATCAAGTCATAAAATCTAGTTCTTCCACATATGCATTTTTCTAGATCACTATCTAAACATCTTACTTAATCAGGTTCAATTATTACATTAGAATTCTCAAGCAGTAATATAAGGTCTACCAAGTAGTGAGCATTTAAATATCTTTAATATATGAATGAATTATAAAATTTAAAAACAAAGTAGTTTTTTTCTTTTAAAGAATAGTAAAAGGCAGTCTCTCCTCGCTACAGAAGGAATTTCACAATGCTGATAAAAAATGATCTAGCAGTGCTAATCTATCCATCCATATTTTCCTAACCAATGATCCATACACATTAAACTTTTCTCCATTTTCTAAATATGCCAAATTCTCTTATGCATCTACTCCTTTGTACCTGCTGCCTCTACCGAAAATGCTGTTCCATCCTCTTCTTCCTCTAATAAACCTACTCAAACCCTAAGACCCTGCTTAAAAATGACTTTCATGGCTTTCCAACTGTCAACAAGCAGATAGTCATTTCTGTGATTCCACAGCCCTTTGTTCATAATGCTATTAGTATTCTTCAAACTCCACCACAATGATAAGTTTAAATTTTTTTCTTTCACCTGATTTTGATCTCTCTGAGAAAAAAGATTATACCTTATTTACTTTTGTATCCCCAAATCTAGCACAAAGGCCAGGCAAGCTGACTGAATGATAAGTAAATGAATAAACAAACGAGCATATTATTAAATCCTTCTTTGTAACTCAGTAGCTACAGCACAGCAGCACAATGCAAATTACAGGAATTTAATATTGTGTACACTACCCAAGCATCTACTGAAATAGAGAATCTCACGATTGGGAAGAACATTAAAGAACATTTAGAAAGGAAATAAACTATTAATATAATGAATTTAAAAAAATAATGAAACAATGATCAATATACAAGTTTAAACCAGGTCTTTGAAATTTAACCATTTTCAAACATTTTCAAAGGTGAGGGATCATCATACTTTGTACAATAACAAAAATATCAAGTAGATCAAACTAATTATTCTAAGTATCCTTTAACATAAACAGTATTTTAAATATTCTGAATCAAAATTTTTTAAAGTTCATAGGCTTTTGGTGGTCACTGGCAATGAATCAGGTCATGTGTAGGAGGTTTGGCAGTTTGGTTATAATGCTTATTTACTAAGAGCCTTATACCTTCCCAGCACTTGCTGATTTCCTTGACTTGCTGGAGAAAGAAATTAATGATGTACTATTGTGTGTATTTAAATTTCAAATAAAAACACTTTGTTTTATTATTAAAACAATTATGATGAATCTTCATTAAAATTTACCTTTAATTAATAGTTCGCTTATGCAAAACAGTAACAGACCATGGATGCCAAAATACTTTCCAACTGATCCAGAAAACTTACTGCTTGTGATATTTTTCCTATTTTCTCATAGCTATAACCAAGATTACTTAGCTTTTACTATTGAAAAATGAAAGATGAAACATCTATACAGAGATTACCAGTGATAACTCAGAACAACAATCAACATAAAAGAGGTAACAACCCTCAAATACCAAGAAACTTGCCATCAATTTTATAGGTATTCTTTACTCTCGATCCTATCTAACTACTTGTGGTCTTAAGCTATTCATTTGTAATCTGGCTAAAGTAACTGGTAAACACTCCTTTGGGGCATATCATTTGTAATACTGATTTATTGGTCTGCCATCTCCCAGTATAGGTCTGACCCTGAGTTTATAATTAGGCTGCATAATGTGGAAACAGAATGATAGTTCACTATCTCGCTTTATGAAATGGTATGGACATATAAAATGGTATGGCTTAATTAAATGAACTGAGAATGTTGGTTTCATCTATACCTTTTTATTATTTATTTATTTATTTTTTTGGCTGCGTTGGATCTTTGTTGCTGCGTGCAGGCTTTCTCTAGTTGCAGCGAGCGGGGGCTACTCTTTGTTGCGGTGCACGGGCTTCTCATTGCGGTGGCTTCTCTTGTTGTAGAGAATGGGCTCTAGGCTCATGGGCTTCAGTAGTTGTGGCTCAAGGGCTCCAGAGCGCAGGCTCAGTAGTTGTGGCACACAGGCTCTGTTGCTCCATGGCATGTGGGATCTTCCTGGACCAGGGCTCGAACCTGTGTCCCCTGCAGTGGCAGGCAAATTCTCTTTTTTTTTTTTTAACATCTTTATTGGAGTATAATTGCTTTACAATGGTGTATTAGTTTCTGCTTTTTAACAAAGTGAATCAGCTATACATATACATATATCCCCATATCTCCTCCCTCTTGCGTATCCCTCTCACCCTCCCTATCCCATCCCTCTAGGTGGACACAAAGCACTGAGCTGATCTCCCTGTGCTATGCGGCTGCTTCCCACTAGCTATCTATTTTACATTTGGTAGTGTATATATGTCCATGCCACTCTCTCACTTCATCCCAGCTTACCCTTCCCCCTCCCCATGTCCTCAAGTCCATTCTCTACGTCTGAGTCTTTATTCCTGTCCTGTGCCTAGGTTCTTCAAAACCTTTTTTTTTTTTAGATTCCATATATATGTGTTAGCATATGGTATTTGTTTTTCTCTTTCTGACTTACTTCACTCCATATGACAGACTCTAGGTCCATCCACCTCACTACAAATAACTCAATTTTGTTTCTTTTTACAGCTGAGTAATATTCCACTGTATATATGTGCCACAGCTTCTTTATCCATTCATCTGTCGATGGACACTTACGTCGCTTGCATGTCCTGGCTATTGTAAATAGCTGGCAGGCAGGCAGATTCTTAACCACTGCATCACCAGGGAAGTCCTCATCTATATAGCTTTAAAACTTTATTTTTAACAACATTATAACAAATGTCCAAAAGACTCAGTAGCTATGGTTCTATGAAAAACCTAGGAAACAGACGTCATACTTCACTGTATAAATATTATTTCTCATCTATTCATTAATTCAACTTATAGTTACTGCCTCCTAACTGGGAGTACAATGGTGACTGAGACAGACATGTTCTCTTAACCTCCCGGAGCTAAAAGTTTATAGGAGGGAAGAGAAAAGTATTAAGTCACTTACAATGAAGTAGACAAATACCACATAAAGATAAGTATAATCTACATATTTTTAAAGTTATATTTCATTCTTTTCCCTCCAAATCCTATGGAATACTATTCTCCTCTATTGTTTCCATCCTTTACCATGAAGCTACTCCAGCTCACAGATGGTAGTCACAGATTTAACTAGAGAAAAATTCTAAAAATAACACCTAGTAAGGTGTTGCCATGTTCACAGTGGGTGCTCAATATTCCCTGAGAGAATTCAATTTTTTTTTCTTTTGTCCTTATTTTAAATTTTATCTTGGAGTATAGCTGATTTGCAATGTTGTATTAGTTAGTTAGAATCACAGCAAAGTGATTCAGTTTTACATATATCTATTCTTTTTCAGATTCTTTTCCCATATAGGTTATTAAAGAATATTGAGTAGAGTTCCTGTTGATTGTCTATTTTATAGATAGTAGTGTGTATATGTTAATCCCAACCTCCTAATTTATCCCTCCCCACCACCTTTCCCCTTTGGTAACCATAAATTGTTTTCTGAGTCTGTTTCTGTTTTGTAAATAAGTTCATTTGTATCATTTTTTTTTAAGATTAAGTGATGTCATATGATATTTGTCTTTCTCTGCCTGACTTACTTCACCTAGTACGATAATCTCTAGGTCCTTCCATGTTGCTGCAAGATGGCATTATTTCATTCTTTTTTATGGCTGAATAGTAGTCCACTGTATATACGTACCACATCTTCTTTATCCATTCTTCTGTCAATGGACATTTAGGTTGCTTCCATGTCTTGGCTGTTGTAAAGAGTGCTGCAATGAACACTGGGGTGTATGTATCTTTTTGAATTATGGTTTTCTCCGTATATATGTCCAGGAGTGAGATTACAGGATCATATGGTAGCTCTATTTTTAGTTTTTTAAGGACCCTCCATACTGTTCTCCATGGTGTCTGCACCAATTTACAGTTCCACCAACAGTGCACAAGGGTTCCTTTTTCTCCATATCCTCTCCAGCATTTATTGTTTGTAGACTTTTTGATGATAGCCATTCTGACCAGTGTGAGGTGATACCTTATTGTAGTTTTGGTTTGCATTTCTCTAGTAATTAGAGACATTGAGCATTTTTTCATGTGTTTTATGGCTATCTGTATGTCTACTTTGGAGAAATGTCTATTTAGATCTTCTGCCCATTTTTTGATTGGGTTGTTTGTTTTTTTTGATATTGAGCTGTGTGAGCTGTTTGTGTATTTTGGAGATTAAACCCTTGTCAGTCACATCATTTGCAAATATTTTCTCCCATTCTGTGGGTTGTATTTTTGTGTGGTTTATGTTTTCCTTTGCTGTGCAAAAGCCTTTAAGTTTAATTAGGTCCCATTTGTTAATAATAATTATTAACCATTAATGATAAGTTGCAAGTGACTAAGAGAAAACACAAGACAGTATTATTTCTTCCTAGACAAACAATGCATTGCTTGATGAGTCTAAATCATCAATAAAAACTGAAACTAAAAAACTTGGCTACTGGGCTTCCCTGGTGGTGCAGTGATTGAGAGTCCACCTGCCGATGCAGGGGACACAGGTTTGTGCCCCGGTCCAGGAAGATCCCACATGCCGCGGAGTGGCTGGGTCCGTGAGCCACGGCCATTGAGCCTGCACGTCCAGAGCCTGTGCTCCTCAAAAGGAGAGACCACAACAGTAGGAGGCCCGCGTACCGCAAAAACTACTACTACTACTAATAATAATTAATAAATAAATAAAATAAAAAATTTTTTAAAAATCTTTGCTACTGACCTCTAGGAATTCATTCTGAAGAAATAATTAGGTAAGTTTGTAAAAACGTAAGTAGAAAAATGTTTATTGCAGCATCATCTGCAAGGGTAAAAAAAAAAAAAAAAAAAAAAAAGACCTCAAGAAGAATAAAATACCTAGAAATAAACTTAACCAAGAACGTAAAAGACCTATACTCTGAAAACTATAAAGTATTGATGAAGGAAATTGAAGATGATACAAAGCAATGGAAAGATATCCCATGTTCATGGACTGGAAGAATTAATACTGTTAAATGTCCATACTACCCAAAGCAATCTACAGATTTAATGCAACCCCTATCAAAGTACCCATGAAGTTTTTCACAGAACTAGAACAAATAATCCTAACATTTATATAGAACCACAAAAGACCCCGAATAGCCAAAGCAATCTTTTTTTTTTTTTTTTTTTTTTTTGTAGTACGCGGGCCTCTCACTGTTGTGGCCTCTCCCGCTGCGGAGCGCAGGCTCTGGACGCGCAGGCTCCGGACGCGCAGGCTCAGCGGCCATGGCTCACGCGCCCAGCCACTCAGCGGCATGTGGGATCTTCCCGGACCGGGGCACGAACCTGCGTCCCCTGCATCGGCAGGCGGACTCCCAACCACTGTGCTACCAGGGAAGGCCCGCCAAAGCAATCTTGAGGAAAAAGAATAAAGCTGGAGCTATTGTGCTCCCTAACTTCAAACTATGCTACAAAGCTACAATAATCAAAACAGTATGGTACTGGCACAAAAACAGACACATAGATCAACAGAACAGAACAACGAGCCCAGAAATAAACCCATACACTTATGATCAATTAATCTATGACAAAGGAGTCAAGAATATACAATGAGGAAAAGGCAGTCTCTTCAATAAGTGTGCTGGGAAAACTGGACAGCTACATGTAAAACAATGAAATTAGAACATTTTCTCACACCATATACAAAAATAAGCTCAAAATGGATTAAAAACCAAATATAAGACCTGAAACCATAAAACTCCTAGAAGAGAACATAGAATAAATACTCTTTGACATAAATCATAGGGATTTTTTTTCTTTTTGGATGTGTCGCCTAAGGCAAAAGAAACAAAAGCAAAAATAAACACATGACACCTAATTGAACTTAAAAGCTTTTGCACAGCAAAAGAAACCATCGACAAAATGAAAAGCCTACTGGATGGAAAAAATATTTGAAAATGATATGACTGATAAGGGGTTAATATCCAATATATATAAACAGCTCATACAACTCAATATCAACAAACAAACAACCCAATTAAAAAATGGGCAGAAGACCCAAATAGACATTTTTCCAAAGAAGACATAAAGACAGTCAAAGTGCAATGAAAAGATGCTCAATATTGCTAATCAGAGAAATGCAAATCAAAAACACAAGGATATACCACCTCATACCTGTCAGAATGGCTATCATTAAAAAGTCTACAAATAATAAATACTGACGAGGATGTGGAGAAAAGAGAACCCTAATACACTGTTGGTGGGAATGTAAATTGGTGTAGCCACTATGGAAAACAGTATGGAGGTTACTCAAAAAACTAAAAATAAAACTACCATATGATCCGATCACTCCTGGGCATATATCGGAAGAAAATGAAAACACTAGTTCAAAAAGATACATGTGCCCCAATGTTCATAGTAGCATTTTTACAACAGCCAAGATATGGAAGCAACCTAAGTATCCATCAACATATAAATGGTTAAAGGTGGTACATATATAATGGAATATTACTCAGTCATTTTAAAAAGAGAATGAAATTTTGCCACTTGCAACAACATGGATGGACCTGGAGGTTATTACACTTAGTGAAATAAGTCAGACAGATAAAGAAAAATACTGTATGTTATCACTTACATGTGGTATCTAAAAGATAAAACAAATGAATGAATATAACAAAACAGAAACAGTCTGACAAATATAGAGAACAAGCTAGTGGTTACCAGAGGGAAGACAGTATGGGAGAGGGGCAAGATAGGGGTAGGGGATTAAGAGGTACAAACTACTATGTATAAAATAAACAAACTACAAGGATATACCTACAGCGCAAAGAATACAGACAATATTTTATAATAATTTAAAATGAAGTATAATCTATAAAATTATTAAATCATTATGTTGTACACCTAAAACTAAAATAATATTGTAAATCATCTATACTTCAATTAAAAAAATAGTAATAATAAAAAGAAAAGAAAGAAAACAGCTGAACATCCAAACATCGAATACTGGCTAAATTAAATGGGGTTTATCCATACAATAGCATACTATGCAGCCATTAGAAATTTATACACACACACACACACACACACACACACACACACACACACACGGAAAGATATCTGTGATAACTGGCAAGTAAAGCAGATTTTAAAAAATAGTCTGAGTAGCATAATCCCATTTGGAGAAAAAAAAATTTTTTTAATTCTAACTATATTTGTAAGTGACTATACACAGAAAATTTTCAAAATCAACACCAAAATGTCAACAATGGTTATTTAAGACAATCCTTATTTTCATCTAAAAACTTGTCTGTGTTTTCTGAAAAGTTTCTATAAAATGTTTTACATTTGGGGAAAAAAACAATTTCCACTTTGATTTTTTTTTTAAATCCATTTCCACCCAGCAAAGACAATAAAGCTTGGCTATCTATGTCAAGTAGTATGCAAGCAGCTTTACAATCAGATCATATATAGGTTGAGATGACTAATACTATAGGCCTGAATTAGAAAAAGTATGGTTAGAACCTCAGGCAGAGGTTAGAGCCTCAGGAGTCAGGCAGCATTAGTTTAATTTCCTAACATCACTGTTAAACCTATATGACGTCAAAGGTTTTGCTTTTTGTGTTTTTTAAACATTTTCTAGCCTTGGGTCCCTAATCTGTAAAACAGGAATAATAACAGCACCTACCTCACAGAGCTATTGTGACAAGTAAATAACATCCATAAAGCACTTTGAATAATGCCCCAGCTTATATCAAACATATCTATATACATACACACACAATATATATATATATACATATGTATATATGTAATAAAGTTAAAAAGTTAGTTTCTTCATGATCTCCCAAGATTAATATTGAATGAACTAAGCACTCTGATATGCTTTCTATCTCCTAAGCATATTTATTCTCCATTTTTAATAATTAACCCATTATCTATTATGATTTAAGTAGCAAGTTTTTCCCATTGTTTCATTACATATTCAATGTAGAAAAATTCAATTTTATCAAAGTGTGTAAGGTGAAAGTAGAAATCCCTCTCTTTCCTAATTTAACAACATTCCCAATTCTACATTATTCCTTTCAATACTGTACCTGTGCCTATACCTGATTTGTTTGGTGGCTTAATTTCCCCAATTGGGATCAAACTATACATACTGATCTGCACTCTGTCTCACACAGTATATCATGGAAAACTTTCCATATCACTCTTTTTATTGCTGGACAGTATTCCACTGTATAATATATCATTATTTAACCATTTCCCTATTGATGACCACTTAGATTGTTTCCAACTTAGTAAGGCAAACAATGCTGCAGTGTACATCCATATACACAGATCTTCCAGAACCTGCAAATATTTTTATAGTCTCAGAAGTGAAATTGTTAGCTTCTCAGCCTACATTTCCTAAAGAACAGAACCCAAGGCAAACCTTCCAAGTTAAGAAATTCTTGGGAGGTAAAATCCCAGCATATGAAGAGAGAGAACGAGAGGTGAGGCAGCTAAGGAGGAAAAGCAAACAAAAGATGGTACTGTTACCAAAATGGCTTCACTGACCGAAGTCACACAGGGTGTCTTCTAGTTAGGCTAAATGGACCACCATGTCTCAGAATGGGAAACGAAGAAAGACAAGAAAGGAAAAGCAATTTAACTGCCAGTTTCTTCCCATCTCTTGTCTCTCCTTGGTCAAAGTCTGTCCCCTGGACTTCTGGGCTTGCCACCTAAACCCTCTAAGCAGCTGTCGGGGACAGAGCTTCTGCTACACACCCTGAGCCCAGAAGGAAGAGGAGTCAAAGTTTCCAAGACTCTGGTCAGGTAGGAGGTCCTGCTGAAGCTAAGCCTCACAGCAAAAGCTAAGTGGGCAGGTGGTTTTAGGAGGTGAAGAAATCATCTCCTAGAAGATCGCTACCAATCCATGCTCCACTAAAAGTGCATGCCTGTACTGACTTCCTTGTGCTCTGCCAACAAGCCTTTTAATTCAATCTGCCAAATGAAAAGTAGTATACATTGCTTAAGCTTACATTTCTTGGTTATTAGTGAGACAGAGCATCTTTAACTATCAAATGGCATTCATATTCCTTCTGGGGATGGCTTATTCTTATACATTTCAGGTGTACTTTCTCACCCTTCCGTTAGGAGTCTATAATTAAACTACCGAATTCTGTTACTCTCAGCTCTGAGCTATCTCCTAAAATTATTTTGGGTTACCTATGAATCAGACACTTAAGGCTATCAGCTTACATAGAGTACCATAAAATCTTTGCTGGTTATCCTGACCATAGAAATAACAGAAGAGGACAAGGCAAAAAATGACAACTTCCTTATCCCAGGTTCCATAATTATTTTTCACTCTATCAGGGAAACTTCTGCATAGAAGACAAGTTTACATTTCCAATCAGCTTCCATGTTACCTCAAGCTCTGGCCAGAATGCCTCAGTATCAGTCAGAACAGTGACCCCTGCTTGCCATCATCTCTGTCTCTAAGCCAATCAAGCTCATTGCCAATGTCCAGTTGGAATTTTCTTTTATCACTGTCGGGTTTTGACCATAACATAACCTCCTTCAATACAGAACCTTTTCTTCATACAAGGACAGGCACCAAGAAACTCAGACTCAAATTTCTGACATCTCTCTTTCCTCTTATGCTTTTTTTCCTTTTAAGAATTATCCTGATTGGTTTTTTTTATTTGATTTCTGCATTGTACCCAAGGGTCAATCCATCACCCCCTCTCTTATTCTTTTCATCTTTGCCATACTCTAAAAATTGAAAGACCAACAAACATATGGTAGCTATTGACTCTAAAGCTATAGTTAGTAATATATTTGGTATCAAATATATTATATTTATATTGTGTCAAATAGCTGGAAGTCTTACTTCACATGCACTGTAATATGAAAAAAATTATACTGCCTCCAGAAGGGAGTTACACTATAGTGAGACTGAAAACAATGTAGTATTCAGATAGTGTTTTAAACCCAAGTCTTTGTAATATATATTTTTTAAACAAATGTATTTATTTTCAACTTGGCTAACAAAATCTAATTCATGCAGCTGACAGATTTGATATATATGGAAAAAAACTGTTTTCCAACTCTAAATTACAGGAATATGACTTAGACTTAACTAAATCAGTCCTATATAATTTTAGGCATGATATGGTACAGCCACAAAGGAAATGTATTAACTTTTCCCTCTGAATAATTCCTCTATAATTTCAACCTAGTTATTTATTCTACATAAGCTACCACATGCTATGTTATCACTTGCTAATATCCCCAGCAACACTAACACTGCATCCCATTTATTTTTGGGTTATTAATATATAAATATTAATAAAATTCTTGCCTCTGTTCAATATAATATTTAGTATAACAATAAAAATAATTTATATTTACATTACACTCTACAGTTTACAAACTCTTTTCTACATATATAATCTCAGTGAATTATAATCTTCCTTCACAACTTTAAAACATGACAATATACTATAAATCTCTCCAAAAGCAAATCATGTCAAATATTGTGAATAAGATTATAACAATAAAAGACCAATAGAAGTATAAAGAAATCAACCTGCCAGTCCCTTCTTACTTTGCTCCACATTAGCACTGTTGGTTCATTTTCCCAATTTAAGCTTTTAAAAACTACATACTAAATTTCCCTATATTGTATTTCAATCAGTTGCCAAAGCTGAGATGACTATGTCATAAATAAAGCACCGGATCATAAATTTCTCAAAAGACATAAAATCAAAGACACCCTAAACCTACAAATTAAATGCAAAAAAACACAAACTAAACAATGAAAAGGAATTACTGTATGAAATTTAAATTGATCAGCTAGTTAACCAGTCTATTCTGAACAGACTTAGTCTTTATTCTCAGTACTGATATTAAGATTATAACCATGCACCAAAATCATTTTGGTCTAGTCTTTTCATTTTATGTTTTCTTATAAATTATGGATCTATGGAAAAAAAGTCAATCTGCAAAAGCACTACTTAGAATAGCAATGATATGAGTTATTTAAATACAGAACTGTGCATGAAATAAGGGCTATCTGTAAAAGGGCACACACTTAAACTAGCGTATATATTACAACATTTCAAATGCCTGAAGATCCCAAGCCTCCCATGATTCTATATTTACACAGCTGATGAGAAACTCCAATATATAGAAAAAATATTTTTTAACGGCCTAGAAAAGATAGCAACACAGATTTTAACATTTTCATACAAATGCTACATCTTATTATCTAGGCATTAAGAGGGCACTTTGCTTTGCTCCCTATAAAAGACATTTTAAAAGAATATTTAAAGTTAAGTTGAACTGACTTTAAAAGTATAAGACTGAAGTAGCATTTAAAACCAAATATTATTGCTTGAAGATGGGTAAAAATACTTAACTGTTACTTTTTTGTTAAAATGAACCCATTTCTTAAAAGTGTTATTTGAACAAAAGTATATTCTAAGTTTTCCAAAATTTCAGAGTTTTTTTAATTAACATGTGAAAACAACTTAAACAGAAATTTGCAACTTAAGAACTGTTGTCCTGTTGTTTGCAACTGGTATTTTCTTGTTCCTAAATATGATACAAATAATTGAAAGTTAATCTGTCATCTTGGAAGGAAAGATACAACTGACACTACACTCTTTTCCAACAGGCATAACGCAGTCAAAGACTGCAGGTTTTATCTAAGCATAAAAATTATCAAACAAAAAACAAGTGTGGTTTGTATAACAAATTATTCAAGAGGCATGATTTTCAGCCTCAGCAGAGGTTTATAACAATGTGTTTCCTCAAAAACCTCTCTCACACATGCACATACACACAGAGACACATACAAAGTTATAAACACTGGACAATGTTTACATCTCTAATTACTAAAGTTATACAATTAATGATATTATTTCTGATGTGCTGAAATTTTAGGAACTTTTATATACACATGGCAGGGCCCGATCTGAGGGTTCCAACTACAGTGTCAAACCCTCTGAGGTCATTTGGGTACCAAATATGTTAACTCTTCCATTACTTCATTACTCAGAGTTGATTTGTATGATGAGGTGACACCTGGCAAAAAGCTAGACTATGAAAGAATTGCTACACACCTTACTGATAGGCAAGAATGACTGAGATTATCAGAAGATGACAGTATCATGACTCAGGGCAGACTCAGCTGAAGAACCTCTCAGGCATCCCTAGAAACTCTGGATAAAGCCAAACGAGGTTAGCTACTGATCGAAAGGGAAATGTCTCCAATTTAAATTTCCTTGCAAGATACCACAAACACAAAGGTATATAATATATATATCACCAATAATTGCAAAAAAGTCATAAAATCTTCTAATTCAGTTATTTTTTTAAGTCACAGCCCAATGACACAGTAATTGAACTGGATGATTTCAGGATATTACAATGATCAGCAGAAATGCTAGAGGATGGATGATTTCAGGATTTTACAATGATCAGCAGAAATGTTAGAGGAAAGAGGTAAAAACTAAGAGATATGGCATCTTGAGTTTACTGGGAAAAATCACATTCCAAAGTACATCAATTCTTTAAAAATTTCAGAAGATGACATATAATTAATCATTATTATTGTAAGATTTCAGCAGGATTACAGCATTAGTTTATGCTAAGTAATGCAGCCTGAAAAAGCTCAATAAATCTTAGCGGAACTGAATCTCAAAGGACAAATTAACACATTCACCCCTAGTTTTACAACACAAATAGATCTGAAAAGAAAACAAAGACTGGAAGTACAGAAATCTAGTACAGTACTAGAGTAATGAACAAGAATACAGAATAATTCCACGGTATAAAACATATACAAGAGAAATGACCCATGGGCTATAAAAATTAAAAAGATTAAAATAGTAATAAAAATCATTTAGTCAGCTATAGTACAAAAATATTCGACATTTAAAACATTCAGTCTCTCAATATATAAAACTTTCTCACACAATCCAAATGTGGGGAGATGGGAAGGGAAATCAACCTCAAAACTTATCCATTCAGGTTTATAATACTAAATTTTAATATCCCAAAATGTTAAGAATTTTTAAAACTTTCAAAAAGGAGATACACTGAATTGTCCAAGCAGTTTTTTCTTACGTAAATAGGGAATAAAAAAACTATCTCCCAGGCTTCCCTGGTGGCGCAGTGGTTGAGAATCTGCCTGTCGATGCAGGGGATATGGGTTCGTGCCCCAATCCGGGAAGATCCCACATGCTGCGGAGCGGCTGGGCCCGTGAGCCGTGGCCGCTGAGCCTGCGTGTCCGGAGCCTGTGCTCCCCAAAGGGAGAGGCCACAACAGTGAGAGGCCCTCGTACAGCCAAAAAAAAAAAAAAAAAAACTATCTCCCTTCACTGGATTTCAAATCCAATTAACAAATTTTGAGACCCTACATTTAAAATGACCCAGCGTCGGGACTTCCCTGGTGGTCCAGTGGGTAAGACTTCACGCTCCCAATGCAGGGGGCTTGGGGTCAATCCCTGGTCATGGAACTAGATCCCACATGCATGCCACCAACTAAGAGTTCACATACCGCAACTAAGAGCCCACACATCGAAATGAAGATCCCACGTGCTGCAACTACCCGGTGCAGCCATAAAGAAATAAATAACAATTTTTAAAAATCACCCAGTGTCATGACTACTAGAGGGTGGAGAAACGCTATGATAAAACCTAATTATATATTAAAAAGAGTAACTGGGACATTTGAAAAAGAAAAACAACTTATCTTTCCTAAGTATATTTCCGTTTTACTTCAATTAAAATTATATGTTACTAAGAGTTTCACTATATTTTTTTCAAATATATAGAATATTCAACCTAAGAAGAAACTGGAAAACTGTGACATGACTACACTTATTTATTATGACTAGGTGCTACCAGAAGAAATATCAAAACTAACACCCATCATATATTAAAATCAGAATCTGGTTCCAATGCAACCCTATCCCACCAATATCAATGAAACCCTAGAAGTTTATCTATCCCAAGATAATTTTATATGACTTCACTAATGCAAAACTATGGTGTTATTTAAAGATGGAACACGAGTCCTAAAAGTATTCACAAGTTTTGTTTAAGTTATACCACTAAACTATGTTTTTAATAAAGAATGAAGCTGTCACTCAAAGTTTTTGCATACACACACATATGTGCACAGGTTTACTACATACTGCTTCCTTTCCTCAATTGGCAAATATAACAGGAGAAAATTTTAAAAACAAAGATAAGTAAATGCATGGAATGAATGTGAAAATACCCAATGAATGTACCAGATGAATATCTATTTGTTAATTCTCCTCTAAAACTAACCAAAACATGTATTTTTTAACCACAAATAGGGACCACTGGATTCAACTGGCAAACACACACAAACACATACAAGCATTAAGCATTCACTAGTTCCTAAATATTGTGCAACCCTTTGTGAAGTCAGTAGCACAGTCCATTTTAGTTTTTACTAATCCACCATGCTTTTCTGTATCAGGAATTAGCTGTTCATGGAGGCTAACAAATTTGACCCAAAATATATTCACTCTGTTCCCAATAACAAAACATGTTATAACAGAATTCTGCTATTAGAACAAACAGTTTTTCAGTAGAAAAATATAATCTCCTTGTAATTTTGAAACTAGATAAAAGGCAGTTTCAATTAGTAATTCCTAACTAATAAATTTAAGTCATTTTTTGAATCAAAATAAATCTGAAAAACAATCCATCCCAAAAGACCTACTCCTCCCTATTTCTTCTGCCTATGGCTTTAATATCATAATTCAGTTAGTCTACTCAAATGTGTAACTGCTTTACTTACAAAGAAATATATCCTATTCTACTGCACAAATAAGGAAGTCTTAAGCATTCTTTTGTAAAAGAAAATTTTACTTATACAGGATACTAATTTCTCCAAACTGTCTAATAAATTTAGATTACCAAATAAAATTTATGTTGCTTATTTTTCTTAATTTATATGAATTGAACTGGACAACACAATCTTTTCCCATTTTTAGTTCTCATCTATTATTCCAAGGCACCAACATTTTTAGATGCAAAAATAATATGTTCTTTATTTAAAGTATATCTTAATCTTTCATTAAAACAGTATATTTGGGGCTTCCCTGGTGGCGCAGTGGTTAAGAATCTGCCTGCCAATGCAGGGGACACGGGTTTGAGCCCTAGTCTGGGAAGATCTCACATGCCACGGAGCAACTAAGCCCGTGAGCCACAACTACTGAGCCTGAGAGCCCGCAAGCCACAACTACTGAAGCCTGTGCGCCTAGAGCCCATGCTCCGCAACAAGAAGCCACTGCAATGAGGAGCCCATGCACCTCAACGAAGAGTAGCCCCTGCTCGCCACAACTAGAGAAAGCCCAAGCACAGCAACAAAGACCCAACACAGCCAAAAACAAAATTAATTAATTAAAAAATAAAATAAATAAAATAAAATTTACTGTAAGCCGCCCCCAAAAAAACCCCAGTATATTTTGATTTATTAAATACAGCAAGAAAATTCTTAATTTCTAACCTTGCAGTTATTGTAGTTTGTGTCTATAAGGGAAACAAAAACACAAAATAAGCACAATATAGGCAAGTGTATTTGAAAATCAGTCACTTTAAGCTGTAAAACACTGCCCTCTATAGTCCACTGATCTAAAAGACAATTCAATTTACCTAAATCACAATATAATCCAGCAAAGGAATTTTGGATTTTCCTGCCTTGTTACTGAAGCAAAATTCTTCTGCTCTTTTTTAAAAGCTCTTTTAAAAAAAACAGGTTTATTCTAGAGAAATGTCTATTTCAAATATTCTTCAACTTCTTTTAAAGTCTCTCCTCCCCTCTGACTCACCCAAATTTCAATTTGCAGTTAAATATGGCATTAACTTTCATAAGGAAAGTTCCTGCATAAGGAATACAGTATTTAACCCAATTAATGTTATCCAATTAATCCAGACAAAGCAAACCTAAGAAAACACAGACACAGGACTTCCCTGGCGGTGCAGCGGTTAAGATTCTGTGCACCCAACGCAGGGGGTCCGGGTTCGATCCCTGGTCCAGGAACTAGATCCCACATGCATGCCTCAACTAAGAGTTCACATGCCACAACTAAGGAGTCCACCTGCCGCAACTAAGACCCAACACAACCAAAGAAAAAAGAAAAAAAAAAAGAAAGAAAGAAAACACGGACACGACACATATGAAAGAGGAATAAAGATACTGAATTCAAAATTCAATTTACACAAGGCCTTAACCTGATTTTCCATTAACTTGGTATTTAATAATTGGGAAAGCTATATACAGCAAAAACAAGCAGAGGTGTAGCACACACAAGTACTAAGGTAATCCAGGCAAACTGCACTTTTAGCTATATGGACTCAAACTCTTCTTCAACCCCTCCCCTGCACCACACACAACACAACTGCCAGATCAGTCCAGTCCAACATTTATTGATCATCTTCTGTTTCAGATACTGTGCTGGTACAGCAAATATAAATATTAATAAGACATTATCGTAATTCTGGAAAAGTTTAAAGTATAGTGGAAGAGAAAAATAATTTCAATTCAAAATGGTAAGAACAATGAAAGCAGAGGACCACAAAGAACACTTTGCCTATCTCTGTACGGTTCAAGGAATGGGGAAAAGATTCCTAGAGGTGAAAATACACTGAACTTAGTCTTCAAGGATGAGCATAAATTAATCTAGTAAACAGAGACAGTTCTCCAAATAGAGAAAAAAACTCGAACTAAACCCAGAAGAGGTAAAACAGCAAGATGTAGGGCAGTAGACACTGACAACCTCAGACTGCTTCGAAGTGATTGGTGAGCTATTAAAACAAAAACAAAACAAATAAACAAAAAGAGATGTCAGGACCCTACCAATAAATTTTAAGTAAATCTGGAGCAAAGATTATGCATCTCTATTTTTAAAGTTCCCTAAAGGGATTCTGACGCATAGTCAGGATGGTGAAACAATATTTTAAGTCTGATAGTACCGGAACTTTAAAAATAAAGGTTGAAGAGGGGTAGGAGGTGGGATTGTAATATAAATATACAACAGATTATAGTGGAGTTTGTATACTATACTAATTTAGTCTGTAAGTAAAAGGGAATCACATTTAAACTGGGAAAACATGGTCAAATATGTATTTTAGATAAGTTATTTTAGAAGCAATGTAGAGGACAGGATTGAATGGGACCAGATTCAAAATAGGGAGAACATGTAGAAGTGCCACTGCAACACTAAAATAGAAATACTCAGTGAGTATTTTGACACATGAACCTAAAACAAAGTCAAAAGGTAGAGCCCTTAAGATTGAATGTTCCTGTAGATGTATTTGATTTGGCTCACACTGTATTGCAACAGCCTAGCCAACTTCAACTTTCTTCTTTTAAAGCCTCATTCAAAAATCAAGGCATAGCACACTAACACCAAGATTTCATATCTGATCTGGCACTACTGGGCACTCATAGCAATAACCGGCTAGAGTAAAGGTCCATTTCCCTTGTTTATATGGGCATGCACTCCCCTATAAACCACAATTCTCATGACTATATACAAATTTCAACACACTTCATTCATTTATATTAATGGCCTGGCCTCTGCAGGCATTTCACTTTTTTTTATTTTTGTGGTACACGGGCCTCTCACTGTTGTGGCCTCTCCCATTGCGGAGCACAGGCTCCGGATGCACAGGCTCAGCAGCCATGGCTCATGGGCCCAGCTGCTCTGTGGCATGTGGGATCCTCCTGGACCGGGGCACGAACCTGTGTCCCCTGCATCGGCAGACGGACTCTCAACCACTGCACCACCAGGGAAGCCCTGCATTTCACTTTTAAAAAAATATTTTTTGTGATCCTGCTCTAAAAACTCTGAGCCCTGATCAGGATCACAGAAAAGGTTAGGGCTAAAAAATAAATTTAGAATCAACATAGGCAGTAGTTAAAACTGCAAGAAGAGTAGGGAGAAACATCAACACAGGCTTGGGCAAAACAATATTTAATCATGCAGACTTTGTGCTTTATGATATTCCTATCACCTTAAAAGTGGCCTTTACCACATTCAAATCTTTTTTTTTTTTTTTTTTGGCTGCGTTGCGCAGCATACGGGACCTTAGTTCCCCGAGCAGGGATCGAACCCATGCCTCCTGCAGTGGAAGCACGGAGTCTTAACCACTGGACCACTAGGGAAGTCCCTCACATTCAAATCTTAATTCAGAATTTACTTTCTCCATGTCTGTATATTTTAATCTCTTTGGCACCATTGTTAGTCCTCAAAAATAAATGCTGAATTTTCTATTTCCAAGTAGTTTTTTTCAGGAATTAAAATAGCATCTTGCATATCTCATGCTTTATAAATGTTTTGTGAATTAAATAATCTCCTGAATACTTAATTTCCAGAGTATAAGTTATGCCCTGGAACCTGAAGAAACAAGAGAGGAGCCAGAACAGGGTCCTGTCCTAAGAGAGAAATGTAAAGGAAGTAGTGCCATTTGAAAAGGAAATTAGAATAATCTAAGAACTACTTGATAGGTACCTTCTGTGGCATTGCCCTGTGCTAAACACTGTAGGCAGTACAGTCAGAATACAAAGATGAATCCAACATGGTCCTAGGCTTTGAGGCACTTATAGACTAAATGTAGAACTATACAAAGGACAGATGAAGTTCTGAGATGAGAGTTTTCATACAAGAAAAAAGGTAACTTATAGAATTATCCTCCAGCATCAGGCAGCTAGAGAAAAGAAACATTTCAATACCAATACCTGATACTCTGCAAAAATTAAATATGAATGACAAGGAAAAAAATCAAAGAAGATAACTTCCTGGTCAAAATATACGTATCTGCCTAACTATTAAATATAAATTTCAAAAATGATGACTACCTTTTAGGTAAGTATATTATATGTATGAATTTATCTATTCTAATATTCAATGAATATTTATAGGTAAAAGATAAGTAGATGATGTTGCAAAAACAGATGAATAGCAGCAAAATTTACAAAAGGCTACTACACAGCTAGATAACCACTTAGAACAAAAGAGACTGTCAGTTCTCCCATCTACGCTATTTATCTTTATGGACAATACATAAATATTATACAGTGGATGCTAACCTAAGAGTCATCAGACCAGTAAGGTGAAGAAAAATAAAGTCACTAGTAAGATCCCAAGTAAACATAAAAATTTTAAAGATCTAAGGAGTTTTTTAAAAAGGCAAAAGAGTAAATGGCCAATGAGAAGCAAGGTTTTAACAATACTACTGCAACACAGAAAGCCCTAGAAATTCCTGAGAACAAAATTCTCATTTATAATGAACTTTGCTCCCTCTGGTGGTCACAAGAGGCTTTACTACGTATGAGTAGAAATGGAGGTACACGGCAAAGAGGAATGAAACTGCAGGAACTATCCTGATTAACCTTCATCTGTCTGTCAGACAAATAAATGTTCAATTTACAAAGAACACTTTTTTAAAAGAAAAAAACTTAGATGTTAGTGCTATGGAGGTAGCAGTGCAGAATTACAGAAACAGTTACAAGTGGACAAGTCTACTAGGAAATAGGACTGAATGGTATATGATGTATGGGACAAAGAACTTTATAAAGTTTTATTTTATACCCTTTCATACTGTTTGAATTTCTATTTCCATATGCCTGTATTACCTTCATTAAAATACTATTTACTGGGCAATATAGAATATCTATATCTTTTTACAAGTTTACAATTAAAGTGTATTTCCCTCTTCATTAGAATAAAAGCCATAATCCTTATAATAGACTATCCCATGTGCTCCACCCTACCTCATTTCCTATTTCTCTACCCTGCCCCCATTCCCATATACCTATTCAGTCCTCCTAGCAGTTTCTAGAGCACACCAGGCATGATCCTGCCTTAGGGACTTGCAGTGGCTATTTGCTCCATACAGAATGCTCTTCCCCAGATACCTGTACGGTTCACTCTTTCATTTCTTCATATCTATGCTCAATGTCACCTCTTCATTGAGCCTTCCCTGACCATATCATTTAAAATTGTAACCCCCGGACTTCCCTGGTGGCACAGTGGTTAAGAATCTGCCTGCCAATGCAGGGGACACAGGTTTCAGCCCTGGTCCAGGAAGATCCCACATGCCATGGAGCAACTAAGCCCATGTGCCACAACTACTGAGCCTGCGTGCCACAACTACTGAAGCCTGCACACCTAGAGCCCGTGCTCCGCAACAAGAGAAGCCACTGCAACAAGAAGCCTGCACACCACAACGAAGAGTAGCCCCCACTCGCCAAAACTAGAGAAAGCCCACACGCAGCAATGAAGACCCAACACAGCCAAAAATAAATAAGTAAATTTATTTTTAAAAATAAAAAAAAATTGTAACCCCACCTCCCATATACTGTATCCTTCTCCGCTGTTTTCTCTTCATAGCACTGATCACCTTCTCACACATTATAATATTTACTTATTTTATTACTTATGCCTGCCAAACTGTAAACTCCCTAAGAACAGAGATGGTTCTCCTTTGTTCACTGATACATCCCCAGCCCCTACGGCTGTAACCTATACACAATAAGTATACAATGAATTAGTAGAATGAATGAATGACTAATATCAATACTACCTTAACAGATGTCCAAAAAAAGGACAAAAGTCCTCATTTTATATTTGGTTCAACATGAAACAGTAATCTATGACAGATAAACTTTAATTATATATGCAAAATACATGATATTGGTCTTTTAATAAGTAAGATCTACAAAGAGGTCATTAAATGCTTTTTTTTCTTTTTTGGCCTAATGTGTAGGACCAACAGATGCCAAATAAACTCAAATTAAATCATCCTGCTATTCATACTCAAAAGCCTTTACAGAGGACTCAAAAGAAATGCTACTCATCACACTATGCAGCTTGGAATAAGAATCTTCTCAAAAGAGCTATGGAAATACATCAAGTATTAACTAGGAATTACAGAAAAACACTTAATTCTTTAATTTTGAAAATGTCCTCTTCTAGAACTGCTAATGTATTTATCAGGCTATAAAAACACATCTTTGTGTCCATGTTATCTATTTAGAAGCAAGGCAGCCACTTCAGAACAGAGTTACTTCATGGGACAGGGCATTCACATTAAAAAGAATCTTAATCTTCCAAATGATCACAGTCAATTAGGAAGCAGTCAGGAAAAACAAGGTGACTGAGATGCAATTATTTTCCAATTTTATCAAAGTTTTTACAAAAGTACCTTGAATATTTGTTAAAATGTCAAATTATACACTTAAAATTTGAGTATTTCACCTTATATAAATTTTACTTTAAAAAATAAAAAACATAAGCAACCTGTAAACAAATAGTGAACTTGAGTTAGTAAACTTGCTTTTCTTTCACAGCAGTATAGGTTAGCAATTCTGAAACTGCTTCCTGTGTATTCTAGGTCATATAATGAGAATATTAGCATCCAGGGTTCTGTTGTAGAAAGGAGTTACAAATATGGAAAGAGGGAAGACTACAGTGTATTCTATAGTATTGGGTTGGAATCAGAGGTACCAATATGAACTTGTGGTTTTTCATATGTAAGTAAATAAATATAAAAATACAGACATAGGATACATATGTTAGAGAGGGTTATGTAGGTGTGTGTGTATATACACACGTCTGTGTCTATAATGACTATATATCTGTGTGTATGTACATATCTGTATGCATACATATGTATGTGTGTACACATAGATATATGCATATGTGTATATGTATGTTAATATATACATGCATTTGAGCATATGTATTTTTCAGGTATGTCTGCTGAGAGGGCCTAGAAGTAATGACAACGGTAGCAATGAACATAACCAACACCCAGACTTTGGTTTCTAAATATCATTATCTACTGAAAGGAACCAAAGGGAAACAACCAATTCTAGGATAACGACAGGGAAAGTGTAAGATGAGTCTGTGTAGTAAGTTGAATTGTTCCCCCCACCACCCCCAAAGATATGTCCAAGTCCTAACCCCAGGTATCTGAGAATGAGACCTTATTTGGAAACAGGGTCTTTGCAGGTGTCATCAAGATGAGGTATATAGTCAACTAATATTTGACAAGGGAGCCCAGAATACTTAGTGGAAAGGGTAGTCTCTTCAATAAATGCTGTTGGGAAAAGTGGATAAGCACAGGTAGAAGAATGAAACTGGACCCTTATCTTATACTGCCTACAAACATTAACCTGAAATGGGTTAAGAACATAAGCATTAAAAAAAAATCATAAAGCTCCTAGAAGAAAACATAGGAGAAAAGCTCATTGACACTGGTCTTGGCAATGATTTTTTGGATTTGACACGAAAAGCAAAGGAACAAAAGCAAAAATTAATAAATGGGACTACATCACTTCCAAACAGCAATGGAAACCATCAACAAAATGAAAAGATAACCTACTGAATGGGAGAAAATATTTGCAAATCACATATGTAATAAAGGATTAATATTCAAAACATATAAAGAACTCATATAATTCAACAGCAAAAAAAGAAAAAAATCCAATTTAAAAATGGGCAGAAATGAATAGACATTTTTCTGAAGAAGACATTCAAATAGATAACAAATACATGAAAAGGTGCTTGACATCACTAATCATCAGGGAAATGCAAATCAAAACCACAGTGAAACATCACACCTGTTAGAATGGATATCATCAAAAAGACAAGAGATAACAAGTGTTGGTGAGGAGGTGGAGAAAAAAAAACCCCTTGCGCAATGCTAGTAGAAATGTAAATTGGGGACTTCCCTGGTGTCACAGTGGTTAAGAATCTGCCTGCCAAGGCAGGGGACACGGGTTTGATCCCTGGTCCGGAAAGATCCCACATGCCACAGAGCAACTAAGCCCATGCACCACAACTACTGAGCCTGTGCTCTAGAGCCCGCAAGCCACAACTACTGAGGCCTGCGCACCTAGAGGTCGTGCTCCACAACAAGAGAAGCCACTGAAATGGGAAGCCTGCACACCCCAACAAAGAGTAGCCCCCACTCACCGCAACTAGAGAAAGCCCATGCCCCGCAACGAAGACCCAATGCAGCCAAAAATAAATAAATTAATTAATTTTTTTTTAAAAAAAGAAGGAAATGTAAACTGGTACAACCACTATGGAAAACAGTATGGAAGCTTCTCAAAAACTACCATATGGGGCTTCCCTGGTGGCGCAGTGGTTGAGAGTCCGCCTGCCGATGTAAGGGACACAGGTTCGTGCCCCGGTCTGGGAGGATCCCACCTGCCGCGGAGCGGCTGGGCCCATGAGCCATGGCCGCTGAGCCTGCGTGTCCGGAGCCTGTGCTCCACAATGGGGGAGGCCACAACAGTGAGAGGCCCGCGTACCACAAAAAAAAAAAAAAAAAAAACTACCATATGATCCAGCAATCTCACATCTGTGTTTATATACAAAAGAAATGAAAACTGGATCTTGAAGAAATATCTTTACTCATGTTCACTGCAGCATTATTTACAATAGCCAAGATATGGAAACAACCTAAGTGTCTATCAACAGATGAATAAAGTATGATATATATATATTATTCAGCCATGAGAAAGAAGGAAATCCTACCATTTGCAACAACATGAATGGGCCTTGAAGGTATTATTCTAAGTGAAAAAAGTCAGAGAAAGACAAATATTACATAATATCACTTACATGTGGAAGCTATAAAAGCCTAACTCATAGAAACGAGTAGAATGGTTTTTACCAGGGGCCTCGGGGGTGGGGGAGAAATGGGGAAAATGTTGGTCAAAGGTACACACTTCAAGCTATAAGATGAATAAGTTCTGGGGATCTAATGTATAGCATGGTAATTATAGTTAATAATACTGTATTATATACTTGAAAGTTACTAAAGAAGTAGATCTTCAATGTTCTCACCAAAAAACAGAAATAGTAATTACGTGACATGATGGAGGTGTTAGCTATGGTGGTAATCATCTTGCAATACATATGTGTCAAATCAACATACTGTACACCTTAAACTTACACAATGTTATATGTCAGTTACATCTTAATAAAGCTAGGGGAAAAAGTTAAGATGAGGTTTAAGGTGAGTCCTAAATCCAATGACTGGTTGTCCATATAAGAGAAAGCAAGGGAGATCTGGACACAGAGACAGAGAAGAAGGCCATGTGAAGACAGAGACAGCAACTGGAGTTATGCTGCCACAAACTAAGGACTATCTGAGGCCTTCAGAAGCTAGCCAAGGACGGATTCCTCCCTGAAGCTTCCAAAGACAGCATGGCTCTGCTAACACCTTATTTTCAGACTTCTGGTCTCCAGTACTACAGGAGAATAAACTTCTGTTGTTTTAAACTACAAAGTACTAGTTTGTGGTACTTTGTTATGGCAACCCTAGGAGACTAATACAGCCTGAAACATCTTATGTCAGAAAGTAAGAAAGTGCTCAAAGAATGATGGAGACATGGGGAGCCATCTTGAATGGGCTCCCAGTGGCCAAATAATGATGGTAACTGACTATTACCCATTGAATAAAATAGAAATCTATGAGTATATACTGGTATATACTGGGTGAGGCAATCAACCATGGGCGCTGAGCATCCCTATACATTCATGTTCAGTATGCCAGGCTCTAACCACTCTTTTTCTTTTTTTTTAAGCTTTATTATTTTTTAAATTTTTTAATTTTATTTTATTTAGTTTTGGCTGTGTTGGGTCTTCGTTGCTGTGCGTGGGCTTTCTCTAGTTGCAGCGAGCGAGGGCTACTCTTCATTGCGGTGTGCAGGCTTCTCATTCCAGTGGCTTCTCTTGTTGCGGAACACGGGCTCTAGGTGTGCAGGCTTCAGTAGTTGTGGCTCGAGGGCTCAGTAGTTGTGGTTTGCAGGCTCTAGAGCACAGGCTCAGTGGTTGTGGCACACGGGCTTAGTTGCTACATGGCATGTGGGATCTTCCCAGACCAGGGCTCAAAACCGTGTCTCCTGCATTGGCAGGCAGATTCTTAACCACTGCACCACCAAGGAAGCCCTCTGACCACTCTTTATTTAGGCCTTTTCTCAGGGTTGTATGTACAGTAAGCCACCTTCAGGGATGACATCATGTCTTTCCAACCCCTGACAAATAGCAGACTTGCTTCTACCTGCTTTAAAAGTGGTGAATCCCCAAAGCTCAGTGCTCCTTCCCTATAGCACAACCCACTGCATATGCAGGAATCCATCTAGGCCCACCTGCATCATCTCTGTGGGACTTAAGGGACACAAGAAACTGATGGAAATCAAATGAAGCTCAGGCAGTTTGCCATGCCGTGAATAATAAAGTCCTCTGGCTCAGACCCAGGAGCCTCTGCCAGCATCTAAGAAACAGTAACAGGCTAACTTATTAGCTTGCAAGTAGGGTACAATCCTACACCTTTCACAGTTCTTGAAAATGAATAAATAAACAGGGGAGAAGGGAAAGCCCACCCTTACAGTGGAATGCCAAATAATAAATGTAGAATAAACGATGGAGTTAGAAAATCATTAATGGATGTTAAAACTAGTCAGTGAAATCTGATTAGTAAAAGGATATTTACATAGTCTCAAAGTATCTCCCCACAAATTACTCATTAATTACAAAGGGGGAGAAAGAAAAGTTACAGTAGAGAAATCTGGCAGACACCACCTTAAGCAAGTGATTAATGTTAACAACCAATTTTGGGGCAAACAGACATCAAGTATGTCCTGTATAATGCATTGAGAAGAATTCTGTGGTATTCCTCTTAAAAACGTATGATCTAAATCTACTCATGAGAAAACAGACAAACAAATTGAGGGGCACTCTACAAAATAACTGGCCTATACTCTTCAAAAATATCACAATCAAGAGAGAAAATAAAGGCTGAGAAACCATTCCAGATTAAAGGAGACTAAAGAGACATGACAACTAGATGCAATGCATGATCCTGGACAGGATGATGGATCAGAATTTTAAAAAATAACTATGAAAGACATATTTTAGATAAATGATAAACTTGAATATGAACTATGGATTTGACAGTAATATTGAATCAATGTTAAAATTCCTGATTTTGAGAAAAGAGAGTCGTATATTATTGGTATGAATGTAAATTGCTATAGCCATTATGAGAAACAGTATGGAGGTTCTTCAAAAACTTAAAAATAGAACTCCCATATGATCCAGTAATCTCACCTCTGGGTATACATCTAAAGGAAATGAAATCAGGATCTCAAAGAGATATCTTGCCCTCTCATGTTTTTAGCATTATTCACAATAGCCAATATATGGAAACAACCTAAGTGTCCATGTATGGATGAATGCATAAACAAGATGTATTGTGTGTGTGTGTGTGTGTATATACACACACATACCAGAACATTATTCAGCCATGAGAACAAAGGAAATCCTACCACTTATGACAACATGGAGGAACCTGGAGAACATTATGCTAAGTGAAATAAGCCAGACAGAGAAAGACAAGTATTATATGATCTCATATATAGAATCTAAAAAAATTAAAAAGTGAAATTCATAGAAGCAGAGAATAGAATGTTATTTACCAATGGCTGGGGAAATAGCAAGATATTGGTTAAAGGGTACAAAGTTGCAGTTGTGTAGGATGAATAAGTCTAGAGATCTAATGTACAGGCATGACTACAGTTAATAACACTGTATTGAATACTGGAAATATGCTAAGAGAGCAAACCTCAGGTGTTTTCATCACACACATAGAGAAAAGGTGACTATGAGAGGAGATGTTACATTAGTTAGCTTGACTTATCATTTCACTATGTATATATACATCAAATCATCATATTATATACCTTAAATATACATTTACAATTTTTATATTAAAAGAAATATGTATACACACACATTTCTACACACATACACGCATGCCCTGGAGGAACTCTTGAGCCCAGCGTTCTGAAAAAAAAAAATTTCAAAAGAATTCATGACACCAAAAAAAAAAAAAAAAAAAATTACCTATTTTGATAACTGCAGTATAGTAACATACTGAAGTATTAAGTAGTAAAGGGACATGATGTCTATAACTTTTAGTTCAAAAATAATAATAAAATAATTCTGAAAAAACTTATTTATATGCAGTATGTATGTATTTATGAGTAAATAGAGACAGAATGCTAAAACAAATGTAAAAAAAACTGGTGTAACTAGACAAAGGCCATCCAGAAGTGTCTTGTACTATTCTTGAAACTTTAAAAAAGTTACATCCAGTATACATTAGTTAATAATAATGTACTATTATTAGTTACTAATAAGTACACTAATTAATAATAATGTATCATATACATGAAATTTGCTTAGAGAGTAGATCTTAAGTGTTTTCACCACACACACACACACACACACACACACATAAAACCATGATAAATATGGGAGATGATGGATATATTAATTAGTCTGACTGTAATAATCATTTCACAAGATATATACCAAACACCAAAACATCACATTGTATACCTTAAATATATATAATTTTTATTTGTCAAAAATAATAGAAATAAAAGTAAATTATACCAAACTAAAAACTCACCCTTGGGACTTCCCTAGTGGCGCAGTGGTTAAGAATCTGCCTGCCAATGCTGGGGACAGGGGTTCGAGCCCTGGTCCGGGAGGATCCCGCAGGCCACGGAGCAACTAAGCCCGTGTGCCACAACTACTGAGCCTGCACTCTAGAGCCCGCGAGCCACAACTACTGAAGCCCCTGCTGTGCAGCAAGAGAAGCCACCGCAATGAGAAGCCTGTGCCCTGCAACAAAGAATAGCCCCCGCTCGCTGCAGCTAGAGAAAGCTCGTGTGCTCCAGCAGAGACCCAATGCAGCCAAAAATAAAAATAAATAAACTTATTTTTTTAAAAAAAACAACTCACCCTCTCTGCCTCCCTCCCAAAAAACTATGTAAGTAAAAGCAAAAGAATTGCCTTGATTATATTAGACATTCAACAGTACATTCTCAAGAAAGACAAAACAAAACAGAAAACAGGCAAGGGGTTACATTTTAAAGCACTAGCCATTTTATACTTCAAGAAAGATGAAACAAAACAGAAAACAGGCAAAGGATTACATTTTAAAGCACTATTCATTTTATACTTAAAGGTACCATGTAGCTTTGATTTAAAAAGTAACTATCTTGGGCTTCCTTGGTGGCGCAGTGGTTAAGAATCGCTTGCCAACGTAGGGGACACGGGTTCAAGCCTGGTCCAGGAAGATCCCACATGCCGCAGAGCAATTATGCCCGTGTGCCACAACTACTGAGCCTGTGCTCTAGAGCCCATGAGCCACAAATACTGAGCCCACACACCACAACTGTTGAAGCCCACACACCTAGAGGCCATGTTCCTCAACGAGAAGCCACTGCAATGAGCAGCCAACGCACAGCAACAATGAGTAGCCCCACTCGCCACAACTAGAGAAAGCCCGTGTGCAGCAGCAAAGACCCAACACAGCCAAAAATAAAATAAAATTTTAAAATAATAAACTTTAAATAAATAAATAAATATCTTTTTTTTTTTTTTTTTTTTTTTTTTGTGGTACGCGGGCCTCTCACTGCTGTGGCCTCTCCCGTTGCGGAGCACAGGCCCCGGACGCGCAGGCTCAGCGGCCATGGCTCACGGGCCCAGCCGCTCCGCGGCATGTGGGATCTTCCCGGACCGGGGCACGAACCCGTGCTTCCTACATTGGCAGGCGGACTCTCAACCACTGCGCCACCAGGGAAGCCCATAAATAAATATCTTTAATTGAATTTTCCATACACTTAAGTTTACATGCTTTTTTTAAATACACATAATGTCAGCTATAGAACAGATAGCAGAGTGATTAGTGGTGCAGATCTGGAGTCATATAAGCATAGGTCCAAATCCTGGCAACACCAATCATTAGCTGTCTAATCTTAGAAAAGTTACTAAGCCTCTCTGTGCCTGAATTTTCTATTTTTTAAAATACAGACAATAATAGTTCCTAATTCTTAAAATTCTTATGAAGATTTCAAAGGGCAATACATGCAAAGAACTTAACACACTCAGCATGAGAGTCGTTATTATTTCATCATTTTTAGAAACAAGTATCAAAAGAAAATGGTTCTTTTAACCTAAAAGATAATGAACCAAATACCAAATCTCTTGAGATTGAGATTATGATCTGCCCCGTACCAATCAAAAACAAGGGGGAAAAAAAGCTGAGTCAAAGAGACCAGCTCAGAATGTTTAAACTAAAAATTAAAAAGTAAATGAAATGTAAAATTCCTGTTTACAACTAGATTATGATGTTAACATATTTTCAGAACAATGTATTAAAGAATCATTTTTACTTGCAAGTATCTTTGTCCAATGAAGATGTTGAAAAAAAAAAGAAAAAAAAGGAAGTATCTTTGGTTCTGCTTAGTTTACTCAAGTTTTATAAGTTCAATAGATAAGATTTAGATATTTTTTAAAACATCCTTAATGCCTGTTTGGGTTTCCCTAAGGAAGAACTACCTAACTACATGGACTGTGCATTTGTAAGAGTCATACTTAATGGACTTTTACTTAGTAATTAAAGTATTGAAGGTAAGAAATCATAAATTCTGTCATTTATCAGAAGTTATCAACTCAAATACCTACATAAGCCAGGCATCAGAAACAGTCAAGTATAAGTCAATAGGGAAGAACTGAGACCGCAGCGGCTGGACCTGAAGAGTAAGGACTCACTTAAAGGCATGCAATTTCAAGTCTTGTTTTTGTTTTTTTTAAATATCGTGCCACAGGGAGATCAGCTCAGTGCTTTGTGACCACCTAGAGGGGTGGGATAGGGAAGGTGGGAGGGGGACACAAGAGGGAGGGGACATGGGGATGTATGTATATGTATAGCTGATTCACTTTGTTATACAGCAGAAACTAACACATCATTGTAAAGCATTTATACTCCAATAAAGGTGTTAATAAATAAATAAATAAATAAATATCATGCCATTTGTGTCAGGCTGAGTTCAGCTCAGAGATGCACCTGTTTTTACCACTGAATTTCAGAGTTTAAGTCCTTAGGACCTTTATGGTATATATCTGTATTCAAACTTGACATTTTATAAAAGATATTAATAAGAAGGAATGTTTCTGAGAATGAATACTCATGCACATCAAAAACATCAGGAAATGTTTCAATGATTTCCGAAAGGCAGTCGTATCATTAGATACTTGGTTATTTCTCGCCCTTTGTACTCATAATTAAGATATACTTTTATACGTCATAACATATAAATCTTTAAGATTCCTTACAACTCTGACATTTTAAGATTCCACTACTGGTGGAATAAAATTCCTTCATACTGGTAATAAATATGTAACAATGTAATAACTGCCCCCAAATTCCAAAGTAATCTGTTCTTCCACTGGATACCCTAGCATTTGCATTATTATTGTTTTATACTGTTACTCTATTTTTGATATGTTTTATATTCTATAAGGTACTTTACATAATGGCAGAAAGCATGTCATTCATATTTTATCCCTATCAACAAGCAGTTTGTACTTTCATAGAAAGTGCTCATTAAAAAAAAAACCTTCCATTTCTCAAGATAATAATATGATCTCAAGTCAAACTCTTTCAAATTCTGAAATGAATTGAGTTTTTACACGATTGATATTACAATTATGCTTTTAAAAATGCTCTACAATTCAGAGAAGTTCTCAGTATCAGTAGCTGATTACGTTAACATACAAGCAATAGTATTTTTAGATAAATACTGCAATAACTTTATAATCTTTTGACTTGAGAAAATAAAACTTTAAGGATGTTATTTAAGCCTAAAGCTTAGTTTTAAACATTTATTTGAGAGAAAGATAATATGTTATTGGAAAATATTATTTACAATCATTAGGTCTTACCTGAGGATTCCAACTTGGATCTAATTTTTTAACTACAGCAATATACTCCTGCATTGCTCGGCTGCGGCTTGAATCACCAAGTGCTTTCCATGCTTCCCTAAAGTAGAGAATATTCAAAATGACCTAGCATTAACTATGTAAGGAACACAAACAGTATATTTCTTCTTTACATTATTTTAAAAAGGCACACACGTTGTAAGGGTCAGGAGATACAGATATAAGCCATATATGAATAGCCTTCTCTTTTAGCATTTCATTGGTCCACAGCAATACAGACCTTATTACCCCACCTAAGGAGCCCTTTTAGATGTTTTTTTTCCTAATCATCCTCCCCCATGAAACTTTAAAATTACACATACATTGCACATCTGTTGAACTTTGGAAGACAATGCACTATTGTACTATCTAAGATTTTAAAACTCCCCCAAACCCAAATTTCAAACCCCTGTTGAGAATGTATGGTCTACAAACAATAGGAGTAGTTCCCATCTTACGAATTAACTGTGTTTGTGGCATCTCAGTAATATGTTAACCATTTGTCACACAAAACAATATTCTGTGGGAAATGCTTCAAACTTCTTATTTTAAGATGTGAGAAATATACCTCCCCTTCTGCTGTTATCTCATCTCTAAGCTGCTAGTAGTGGACCCTGAGACTTTGGGAAGGGACATCAAAAGCGAGGGGAGGGTTTTTTGGTTCAAGATGGCAGAGTAGAAGCATGTGCTCTCACTCCCTCTTGACAGAGCACCAGAATCACAACCAACTGCTGAACAATCGTCAACAGGAAGACACTGGAACTCACCAAAAAAGACACCCCACATCCAAAGACAAAGGAGAAGCCACAATGAGACGGTAGGAAGGGCGCAATCACAATACAATCAAATCCTGTAAGTGCTGGGTGGGTGACTCACAAACTGGAGAACAATTATACCACAGAAGTCCACCCACTGGAGTGAAGGTTCCGAGCCCCACGTCAGGCTTCCCAACCTGGGGGTATGTCAACGGGAGGAGGAATTCCCAGAGAATCAGACTTTGAAGGCTAGCGGGAGTTGATTGCAGGACTTACACAGGACTGGGGGAAACAGAGACTCCACTCTTGGAGGGCACACACAAAGTAGAGTGTGCACAGGGACCCAGGGGAAGGAGCAGTGATGCCGTAGGAGACTGAACCAGACCTACCTGCTAGTGTTGGAAGGTCTCCTGTACAGACAGGGGGTGGCTGCAGCTCACCGGGAGACAAGGACACTGGCAGCAGAAATTCTGGGAAGTACTCCTTGATGTGAGCCCTCCCAGAGTCTGACATTAGCCCCACCAAAGAGCCCGGGTAGGCTCCAGTGTTGGCTCACCTCAGGCCAAACAACCAACAGGGAGGGAATTCAGCCCCACCCATCAGCAGACAAACAGATTAAAGTTTTACTGAGCTCCGCCCACCAGAGCAACAACCAGCTCTATCCAGCACCAGTCCCTGCCATCAAGCCTCTTAGATAGCCTCATCCACCAGAGGGCAGACAGCAGAAGCAAGAACTACAATCCTGCAGCCTGTTGAACAAAAACCACCTTCACAGAAAGACAGACAAGATGAAAAGGCAGAGAGCTATGTACCAGATGAAGGAACAAGATAAAACCCCAGAAAAACAACTAAATGAAGTGGAGATAGGCGACCTTCCAGAAAAAGAATTCAGAATAATGATAGTGAAGATGATCCAGGACCTCGGAAAAACAATGGAGGCAAAGATCAAGAAGATGCA
The DNA here is from genome assembly GCF_026419965.1 of Kogia breviceps. NCBI lineage: Eukaryota > Metazoa > Chordata > Mammalia > Artiodactyla > Physeteridae > Kogia > Kogia breviceps. The sequence goes on along the minus strand of NC_081310.1, from coordinate 42,582,176 downwards.
AGAAATGTTTAACAAAGACCTAGAAGAATTAAAGAACAAACAAACAGAGAGGAACAATACAATAACTGAAATGAAAAATACAATAGAAGGAATCAATAGCAGAATAACTGAGGCAGGAGAACGGATAAGTGACCTGGAAGAAAAAAAAACAATGAAAAGAAATGAAGACAGCCTAAGAGACCTCTGGGACAACATTAAACACAACAACATTTGCATTATAGGGATCCCAGAAGGAGAAGAGAGAGTGAAAGGACCCGAGAAAATATTTGAAGAGATTATAGTCAAAAACTTCCCTAACATGGGAAAGGAAATAGCCACCCAAGTCCAGGAAGCACAGAGAGTCCCATACAGGATAAACCCAAGGAGAAACACGCTGAGACACATAGTAATCAAACTGGCAAAAATTAAAGACAAGGAAAAACTATTGAAAGCAGCAAGGGAAAAATGACAAATAACATACAAGGGAACTCCCATAAGGTTAACAGCTGATTTCTCAGCAGAAACTCTATAAGCCAGAAGGGGGTGGCATGACATATTTAAAGTGATGTAAGGGAAGAACCTACAAGCAAGATTACTCGACCCAGCAAGGATTTCATTCAGATTTGATAGAGAAATCAAAAGCTTTACAGACAAGCAAAAGCTAAGAGAATTCAGCACCACCAAACCAGCTCTACAACAAATGCTAAAGGAACTTCTCTAATTGGGAAACACAAGAGAAGAAAAGGGCCTACAAAAACAAACCCAAAACAATTAAGAAAATGGTAACAGGAACATACATATCGATAACTACCTTAAATGTAAATGGATTAAATGTTCCAACCAAAAGACAAAGACTGGCTGAATGGATACAAAAACAAGACCTGTATATATGCTGTCTACAAGAGACCCAATTCAGACCTAGGAACACATACAGACTGAAAGTAAGAGGATGGAAAAAGATATTCCACGCAAATGAAAATTAAAAGAAAGCTGGAGTAGCAGTTCTCATATGAGATAAAATAGACTTTAAAATAAAAAATGTTACAAGAGACAAGGAAGGACACTACATAATGATCAAGGGATCAATCCAAGAAGAAGATATAACAATTATAAATATATATGCACCCAACATAGGAGCACCTCAATACACAAGGCAACGGCTAACAGCTATAAAAGAGGAAATAGACAGTAACACAATAACAGTGGGGGACTTTAACACCTCACTTATGCCAATGAACAGATCATCCAGAGAATTAATAAGGAAACACAAGCTTTAAATGACACAATAGACCAGAAAGATTTAATTGATATTTATAGGACATTCCATCCCAAAACAACAGATTACACTTTCTTCTCAAGTGCACAAGGAACATTCTCCAGGATAGATCACATCTTGAGTCACATATCAAGCCTCAGTAATTTAGGAAAACTGAAATCATATCAAGCGTCTTTTCTGACCACAACACTATGAGATTAGAAATCAATTACAGGGAAAAAAAAACGTAAAAAACACAAAACACATGGAGGCTAAACAATACGTTACTAAATAACCAAGAGATCAATGAAGAAATCAAAGAGGAAATAAACCACTACCTAAAGACAAATGACAATGAAAACACGACGATCCAAAACCTATGGGATGCAGCAAAAGCAGTTCTAAGAGGGAAGTTTATAGCAATACACTCCTACCTCAAGAAACACCAAACATCTCAAATAAACAATCTAACTCTACACTTAAAACAACTAGAAAAAGAAGAACAAACAAAACCCAAAGTTAGTAGAAGGAAAGAAATCATAACAATCAGAGCAGAAATAAATTAAACAGAAACAAAGAAAACAATAGCAAAGATCAATAAAACTAAAAGCTGGTTCTTTGAGAAGAGAAACAAAATTGATAAACCATTAGCCAGACTCACCAAGAAAAAGCAGGAGAGGACTCAAATCAATCAAATTAGAAATCAAAAAGGAGAAGTTACAACAGACACTGCAGAAATGCAAAGCATCCTGAGACTACTACAAGCAACTCTATGCCAATAAAACGGACAACCTGGAAGAAATGGACAAATTCTTAGAAAAGAATAACCTTCCAAGACTGAACCAGGAAGACATAGAAAATATGAACAGACCAATCACAAGTAATGAAATTGAAACTGTGATTAAAAATCTTCCAACAAACAAAAGCCCAGGACCAGATGGCTTCACAAGTGAATTCTATCAAACATTTAGAGAAGAGCTAACATCTATCCTTCTCAAACTCTTCCAAAAAACTGCAGAGGAAGGAAAACTCCCAAACTCATTCTATGAGGCCACCATCACCCTGCTACCAAAACCGGACAAACATACTACAAAAAAAGGAAATTACAGACCAATATCACTGATGAATATAGATGCACATATCTTAAACAAAATACTAGCAAACAGAATCTAACAACACATGAAAAGGATCATACACCATGATCAAGTGGGATTTATCCCAGGAATACAAGGATTCTTCAATGTACGCAATCAATGAGATACACCATATTAACAAACTGAAGAAGAAAAACCATATGATCATCTCAATAGATGCAGAGAAAGCTTCTGACAAAATTCAACACCCATTTATGATAAAAACTATCCAGAAAGTGGGCAGAGAGGGAACCTACCTCAAAATAATAAAGACCATATCAAACATCATTCTCAAAGGTGAAAAACTGAAAGTATTTCCCCTAAGATCAGGAACAAGACAAGGATGTCCACTCTCACCATGCTTATTCAACAAAGTTTTGGAAGTCCTAGCCACGGCAATCAGAGAAGAAAAAGAAATAAAAGGAATACGAACTGGAAAAGAAGAGGTAAAACTGTCACTGTTTGCAGATGACATGATACTACACATAGAGAATCCTAAAGATGCCACCAGAAAACTACTAGAGCTAATCAATGAATTTGGTAAAGTTGCAGGATACAAAATTAATGCACAGATATCTCTTGCATTCCTATATACTAATGATGAAAATTCTGAAAGAGAAATTAAGGAAACACTCCCATTTACCATTGCAACAAAAAGAATAAAATACCTAGGAATAAACCTACCTAGGGAGACAAAAGACCTGTAGGCAGAAAACTATAAGACACTGATGAAAGAAATTAAAGATGATACCAACAGATGGAGAGATTTACCATGTTCTTGGATTGGAAGAATCAATATTGTGAAAATGACTATATGACCCAAAGCAATCTACAGATTCAAAGCAATCCCTATCAAATTACCAATGGCATTTTTCACAGAACTAGAACAAAATATCTTAAAATTTGTATGGAGACACAAAAGACCCCGAACAGCCAAAGCGGTCTTCAGGGAAAAAAAAACAGAGCTGGAGGAATCAGATTCTCTGACTTCAGACTATACTACAAAGCTACACTAATCAAGACAATATGGTACTGGCACAAAAAAAGAAACATAGATCAATGGAACAGGATAGAAAGCCCAGAGATAAACCCACACACCTATGGTCAACTAATCTATGACAAAGGAGGCAAGGATATACAATGGAGAAAAGACAGTCTCTTCAATAAGTGGTGCTGGGAAAACTGGACAGCTACATGTAAAAGAATGAAATTAGAACACTCTCTAACATCATACACAAAAATAAACTCAAAATGGATTAGAGACCTAAATGTAAGACCAGACATTATAACACTCTTAGAGGAAAACACAGGAAGAAGACTCTTTGACATAAATCACAGCAATATCTTTTCTGATCCACCTCCTAGAGTAATGGAAATAAAAACAAAAATAAACAAATGGGACCTAATGAAACTTAAAAGCTTTCGCACAGCCAAGGGAACTACAAACAAGACGAAAAGAGAACCTTCAGAATGGGAGAAAATATTTGCAAATGAATCAACAGACAAAGGATTAATCTCCAAAATATATAAATAGCTCATGCAGCTCAATATTAAAGAAACAAACAACCCAATCCAAAAATGGGCAGAAGACCTAAACAGACATTTCTCCAAAGACATACAGATGGCCCAGAAGCACATGGAAAGCTGCTCAACATCACTAATTATTAGAGAAATGTAAATCAAAACTACAATGAGGTATCACCTCACACCAGTTAGAATGGGCATCATCAGAAAATCTACAAACAACAAATGTTGGAGAAGGTGTGGAGAAAAGGGAACCCTCTTGCACTGTTGGTGGGAATGTAAATTGATACAGCCACTATGGAGAACAGTATGGAGGTTCCTTAAAAAACTAAAAATAGAATTACCATAAGACCCAGTAATCCCACTACTAAGCATATACCCAGAGAAAACCATAATTCTAAAAGACACATGCACCCCAATGTTCATTGCAGCACTATTTACAATAGCCAGGACATGGAAGCAACCTAAATGCCCATCGACAGACGAATGGATAAAGAAGATGTGGTACATATATACAATGGAATATTACTCAGCCATAAAAAGGAATGAAATTGGGTCATTTGTAGAGACGTTGATGGATCTAGAGACTGTCATACAGAGTGAAATAAGTCAGAAAGAAAAACAAATTATCATATATTAACGCATATATGCAGAACCTAGAAAAATGGTACAGATGAACCAGTCTGCAGGGCAGAAATTGAGACACAGGTGTAGAGAACAAACTTATGGACACCAAGGGGGGAAAGTGGCGGGGGAGGGGTGGTGGTGGTGTGATGAATTGGGAGATTGGGATTTACATATATACACTAATATGTATAAAATGGATAACTAATAAGAACCTGTGGCATAAAAAAATAAATAAATAAAATTCAAAAAAGAAAAAAAGCGAGGGGAGGTGAAGACCGAGATAAGAATACAGTGAGTAAGAAGGTAGGGACTTCCTGCAGTTTAATACCAAGAGCAATATTTTAGTCCTGAACTCCCTTCTCCATTTTCCTTTTCTTCTTTTTTGCCAGCTGCTAGGACAGGCCTCCTTCTTGGCTTTTCCCTGCCAATTCCTTCTACCTCCAACTGGGAAGTACAGCCACTGATCTACTGTAAAACAGAACTCAGTCCCACAGTTTTCTCACTACCTATGCCTGCTCCTATGATGAACAGAACATCTTTCTGAGGTTTCCTAAATTTATTTTTGCTGAATCTCTTGAAAGTTACTTGTATACATCATAACACTTTACCCCAAATATATCAGCCAAATATATATTCTTCAAAGTGAAGAAACTTAATATCAGTACTATTAAATAAATGTATATAGACCATATTCAGATTTCCCTGACTTCCCCAAAAGGTTCATTATAGCTTTCTTCTCCCAGATGAGGAGCCAATCCAGATTTACACACAGCACTGAGTTTCATGTATCTTTAGCCTTTTTTGTCTTCCACGATATTGCTATTTTTTAAGTCTGAACCAGCTGCTTTATAAAATACCTTTCAATTTGCATTTGTCTGATTGTTTCCTCACCTACAGAGTGTTCTTGCCAAAAATGATTAATCATGATTAGAATCAGGTTAAATATTTGGCAAGAGCAACCGATAGGTGACATGTCGTTTACAATTCATCACATGACAGCAGTTTGTCCCATCATGATAGGAGTCAGGACTTAGTAAAAGCAGTATCTCCAGGTTTCCTCTTTGTAATTAATAAGTAATCTGTGGATCAGATTGTGTGAATATTGTTCCTGAGTAGTTTTTCATCTAATAATTTTAACATCCATTGATGATTCTTGACTGAATTATTATTATAGTCGTTGTAAAGTCTAAACTTTTAAAAATTACTAAAAACAGTGAGATAATAGGCAAACTTGGGGAAAAAAATAATGGTGAATTATAATTCTTAAACTAAAACAAAAAACTCACAATAAAATTTACATCAGGTATTCTCTACAACAGTAATAAAATGCCAGGCAGAGAACTTTTTGTTATCATCAGCAAAGAAAACCTGTGCCAGAATGAAAATCAAAGCACTGCTTCCTTCACTGAGAATGTCTTACACACAAAAAAAAGTCAGCTGAACTAAACAGTTGTGCTTAATGACATTATTATTTGCATTTGGGTTCAAGCTCTACATCTCCTCACAGCTGAGTAACAAACATTTCCTAGACAGGCGACTTGTCCAGGGGACCACACTGTGAAATATGCTTCTTCTCTCTATAACCATATTTCATCTTTTCTTTTTAAACCCTACTCCCTCTACTTTTAATTCCAGGGCTGATGCTCCAAAGTCCTTCCTTCTATAACTAAGGTTCCCTATTGTACGCAATTTCTCTCTTTTCACTTAGACAAGGTAAAAGGAAATAAGGCCTCAAATGATAAGAGGTAATCTCTGAATTATAAGTAAAAAAATGTAGGAGGGCATAATCTTTTTATGTATTCAGGAAAGTAGACTCAGTATCTATTTTTTCTCCCTTCTGCCCAACAGGGTATTATACACACTTCTTCACCATGGTGCAGGGTGGGTAAGGAACAGAAGGGCACTAGAAATGAGCAGATAAAATTGGGAAGGGGAGAAGAGTAAAAAAATGTGGATTTACCCTGCTCTTCTACCTTCCCATCCTCCTGGCCTTCTTCCAAAGATCCCTCCAGAGGAGAGAAGTGGTGACCCATTAGGGGCTGTATGACAGGGAAGGAAAATTCCAACCAACAGCTCTTTTGGTCACTCTCTAAGAAGCAATTCATATGTAAGGAATGTGTGTCTGTTGTGAACTACTTATATACCAACATCATGGCATACGAATCCTTTAGGAGATTTACCTAAAATCGGATTCTTTTAATCTCTCTCCCAACTGCCTATCATTAGCACAGTCTACAGCAGAAAGAGATTAGTAGAAAACTAATTCTTTAATCTGCTCACTACTTTCTAATTCCTAAACACCTAAGCCATTTACAACAACCACATTAGATCCCAAGAATTTCTTACCATTTTTGCTTTCCTTCAAAGTCAAAGAAGCTTGGTTTAGGAGTATTGCAATTTCCAACTTTGACCTAAATCAAGCGGGAGGGGGGTAAAATCAAGAACTTATTTTTCAAAGAAATGTCAGAGAAACTTCTAATTTTTAAATCTATTATGTATAATTCGTAACTATAGGTTAGAAAATTTCTGCATCATATAAAATAACAAAATATAACATGCTTTGAAAAAGCAAACCAAATAAACTTTAAATACAAGCTGCTTTGGTTTACTGCATAAAAAACTGTTATCTAACAGTGTAATACATTAAAAAAAAAAAAAGGTAACAGTGCATCCCTAAATTAGTAGACAAATTATATACATAAAACAAATTATAAATATAGATTATGCAATCCTTATTACCGTTTGTAATGTAGAAGAATTTTTAAACATGCAATAAACAAGCTTTAAAGTACAGTTTATCAGAATTCATCATACCATCTGTCTGTGTTGATTCTCATAACACTATCAGCATTTTATCTCTCTCAAATTCCAGGGTAAAGCACACTATTTTTAACATGCCCTATTATGAAACTAGTCAGTATAAATTTAGATGCTAAAAGCCACACAAAAAAAATTTCAAAGTTTCTCAATAATATAATTTCTATTTATTCCACAATAATCTTCTCGTTTGTGCTCAATACTTATTTTTAATCCTCAAACACTTGTAGTTAAACTACACAGTAATTATTTTCATTGTGAATAAGCATGAGTGAAATTCACACAAGTGTAGAATTCACTACACAGCTCGATTCCCACTGCCAGCAGTAATCTCCCTTTCTGATGAACCCTCACAGCACTTACTCTATACCTCTCAGATGGCACTTTTCACTTTTACCTTGTGTTAGCAAGGTTTGTGTAGTCTCATCTTGTTATTAGAATATAGCCTCTAAGAAACCATTCTTAAGTCGCTCATTGCACATAACATAGTGTCTAACTTAAGGCAGTAAAAAAGTTTGTTGAATATAGAATGAATACATTAGGCATGTGTTCAACAAAATACCTATTTTCCCTAAAGCTAAATATCACAATCTGGACCCCACCTACTTCTCAAAGACTTTCCCACTACCTCCTTCTACTCTTACACACTTGCATTTTGCTAAAATCAAACTGGTGGTCTACTCACTAACCAGACTGATCTACTCACTGCATTTAGAATTTTTATTCTATTTTGCTCATGTTACTTCCTTCACATAAAAAGACTTCACTTCTCTCAGCTTTTCAAAAGGCTAAATCTCCTGGCAGTCCCACTCACTCAAGGTTCAAATTCTAAGAACCCTTTGCATCTACAATTATCTCATCCATCTCTGAGTTCCTAACAACCACCATCTCTATCATTTGCTTAGCCATTAATCACATGGCCCTCTAGCTGTTACTAAAATGTACATTTACAAAGGGGCAGCCCTGTTATGATGGGACGGGGGGAAGAAATGATGAAAGAGCAGGAGCTGATTTCTTGAACAATCACCATAAACCAAAAGTTTCACATATGTATGTCAAATGAGCCACACAACAATCCCGTTAGGCTTGCCATTACAAATTCATTCTATAAATGAGTACAGAGAAGCTCACACATGAGTAAATCTTGAATTAGGAGTCAACACTTGACTCCAGGACCGTTAGTCACCAAAGTCGATATTACTCTACTATACAACACTCTGTTTTATATGCCACATAGAATCTATGCTTCAGTTCTGACACCTCTAAAATCACTTGAACTACTGTGTGAGAAATATGAAATGAGATAAACTACTAGGCATCATAAAAAACAGCAGTTATTACTATTTGTGGTTTTTTTATCCAGACAACAGCCAGTGGCAGAAACAGATACCAGTATCTATCCTTCCTTTCTCTTATGGTAATAGAAATCTCAGCCGGACTCATGGTCATTGAGCTGAACATTACATGTGGCCATGCAACTTCTGCCCAGGTTCAGGGGGCTGGATGTATGTGAAAGTGATATAAATATCTTCCTTAAAAAGAAAGGGGGGCTTGTTCTTCCCTTTCCCTCTGCCCTGGCTAGAACATGCATATTGTGAGCCATCTCTGGCCATGGGAAGAAAATCTTAAGGCAGCAGTTCACAAAACTTTTGCTCTCATAATCCCTTTACACTCTTAGAAACTGAGCGCCCCAAACAGCTTTTGTTTATGTGGGTAAAGAGCTTTTGTTTATGTGGGTTATATCTATCAATATTTACCAGATTAGAAATGAAAAGAAATTTTAAAATATGTATTAATTCATTTAAAAATAATAAACTCATTACATGTTAACATAAATAACAAAATTTTATGAAAAATATATATTTTAAAGCAAAAAAAATTTAGTGAGAAAAGTGACAGTGTTTTACATTTTGCAAATCTCTTTACTGTCTGCCTTAATAGAAGGCAGGTGTATTCTACTTCTGCATTCAATCTATTGCAGTATATGCTGTTTTGGTTGAAGTAAATGAAGAAAATTCAACTTCACACAGATATGCTGTTAGAAAAGAAAAGTATTTTAGTAGCATTTTCAGATAATTGTGGATACTCGTCTTTGATATCACACCAAAACTAAACAAGTGGCAGTTTCTTTAAGGTTAATTGCAATGTGGTATCTGAAGTGATACCAACAAAATTTTCACACTGTTACATTAAAATCCATTGGTCTGGGCTTCCCTGGTGGCACAGTGGTTGAGGATCTGCCTGCCGATGCTGGGAACACGGATTCGTGCCCGGGTCTGGGAAGATCCCATATGCCGCGGAACGGCTAGGACCGTAAACCATGGCCACTGAGCCTGCGCGTCCGGAGCCTGTGCTCTGCAACGGGAGTCCACAACAGTGAAAGGCCCGTGTACCGCATAAAAACAACAACAACAAAAAAAATCCATTGGTCTGACCTGCACTTTCAATGTATCTTTTATCCACATATAATTTGTAACCTCACTCCCTGAAATATTTGAAAACACAGTTCACTGAGTTACGCAGATCTTCCAAATGTCACAATTCATTATACGTACAATACCAGAAGTTCACAATCATTAAAACCTCCACTAATCTTATCAAAAACGTTTTTCAGTATGAAGCTGTCAAGATCGGGTGGCAGATACAGATTTTCCAAACTTAATTTTCACTTGAAGGCTCAAATGCTGTCACTGGCAACAAATACTGTCAGTTGTTTTCCTTGAAGTCACAGGCTGACTTCACTCATTTTCAAGAAACTGTATGCCAAATGCTCAAATCTGAATAAGCATAGTTAATCAGTGAGTTGCTCTGTTAAGTAAAAATCATGTTTCATGTGGGTAGCTCAACTTGCAACCAAAAATTACATAGGTGTTTTTCCTCAAAACAACCAACATAATTCAGTATGCAGGAGAAGTATTTTGTGTATACCCCCATTTCATCACACACGATATTAAAAAGATGTGTACTCAAGAGTTAATACTGAATAAAAATCAATAATTTTCACTGCTTCATCAAAGACATTTTAAAGTGAAACTGGCCTTTTTTTTTTTTTAACTCAGAGTACATAGTGGTTAAAAAAAATAACTTCTAGTACAGTCTGCTGCCACTGCCTTGACTCATGCTAACACATCAGCAGTTTTATCTGCCATGACAGCACAGAAAGAAAGCAAATACAAGCATATCTCGTTTTACTGCACTTTGCTTCATTGTGCTTTGCAGACACTGCGTTTTTCACAAATTAAAGGTTTGTGGACACCCTGTATCAAGCAAGTCTATCAGCACCATTTTTCCAATAGCACTTGCTCACTTCATGTCCCTGGGTTACATTTTGCTAATTCTCCCGATATTACAAACCCTCCACTAGCGAAAAGATTATGAGTCACTGAAGGCTCAGATGATGGTTAGCATTTTTTATCAATAAAGTATTTTTTAATTGAGGTATATACATTTTTTAGACATAACACTTTTGCACACATAATGGACTACAGTATAGTATAAACATAACTTTTATATGCATTGGGAAACCAAAACATTCACGTGACTCACTTTATTGTGCTATTTGCTTTATTGCAGTAGTCTACAACTGAACCCTTGATATCTCTGAGGTATGCCTGTAGTGTCTTGGTATTATTATGAAAATAGTTTTGACTTTATATTCTGTGAAAGTCTGAGGGATTATCAGGGGACCATAGTTTGAGAAATGCTGCCTTGAGGGATGGCTTGAACTACAAGATAGACAAAGACTTAGCCCCTGGATGATCACATGAAACAGAAGCACCCTATCAGCCCTACATCACCTACCTCCAGACCATTATGTGAGATAAAAATAAAAGTTCAGCAGCTGACCCAATATCCTCACTGATACAGAAGCTTTCGTATTCCCAAATTCAAAGAATAGTTCTGGATCCAGAAAGACTGGGAAAATTAAACTACAGGATTTTAGGACATTGTGAGTTAACAGTTTCCAAATCAGAGATGATGAATCCTAAGCTATGAAACAGTTATAAAAATGCAGCACTTTAACAGAGCATCATCTAAACTCTGTTCTCTCTGATATATGTATGATATATCCAGTGCACCTGAAACAAGATCTCAACAAAGTTTGCCAATGGTAAATGCCAGTGAATCAAGTGTACCCAGGTTAAAGTAGGAGGACAAGCTAAGTATCCCCACTTGTGCTAGTGCTGAAGGTTCCTCAACAGGAGCTTGAAATTTTCATTATCCTCTAGCTTCACAGGTGTCAATTAGTTATCTTTTGCTGGGAGAGTGCAGGCTAATGCATGGAGGACCAAAAAACCCTGTTAATTGGTGTGATCTTTCTGAAACTTCACTAAAAGATAATTGTACAGCCATAAGCTTATCCAAAACTAAAAGAGCTATTACGTTATGTTAGGGCTCTGCCTGAGAAAATAAGGTGCACATCCCAGCTTATTTTCAGCCTCTTCCTGCTGACAAAATAGAGTACTATTTGGAATTGAAAATGTTATTATTTTATGATAAAGGTTGATTTTATGAGAAATGTAATTATTTTATGAGAAATTCTGATCCACCATACAGGAATTATATTGGACTCTCAACTCTGTTATTCTATCAAAGATGCTATTTTTAATACTGCCACAGAATTCTGATAAAAACAAAATATTTAGAAGAGATTGATAAACACTGTGTGCCCTAACATATCTAAGTAAGCATAATCTTATTCTCTAATTCTCTAATAATTATTCTCCAATAACGAGGAATTTTATTTCCAGAAACAGAATATCTCTAACCACACTAATGTCAAGAGGGTGCGGAACACAGGCCTCTTCCAGACTATCTGGATGAAGTATTCTTGAGACAGAATGGTTGCCAGCTGACAGGTGACTATAGTTCACTGATGACTCAAATATCAGACATTTAATAATGATGATGCTAATATCAATAAAGATATGTCATAGAAAGAAAAACAATGTTTTTAGGAAATCTGGAGAAAATTAGTCTTATACTGCCCAGAGAATCATCAGTCAGCCATGTTACTGGTCCAAGCGCAATGCTCAATAAATTCTTGTTAAATAATTGAAAGTCTCATTTTAATGTTATTAGGACAGGATAAATAACCAAAGAGAAAACAGATATCCAGGACTTTTGCATGAAAACAAATTCTGAGGCCAATTCAGGCATATTTTCATTCAACATTATAACTTATACCATTTGTTCCTACCAGCTATATCTCTCAGGTCACTTTAACTGATATTTATCAATCTTCAAAAGAAAGCTCATCCCTACTTAGTATATTCAGTTTAAGAATAGAGGGACCCCACTTTTTTTTTTTTTAAGAATACAGGGGGAAACAGATACCAAGAGGCATAAAATGGGCTGTTATCCAGAACTTCATTCCTTCCAGTGTTCCAAAGAGCTTGAGTTTTCCTGAACTGTTATTTAACTCTCATGAGCGATTTTTCACATGTTTAAATCTAAACACCTCAAGTAACTTTATAAGTCTCTTGATGTCAAGTATCATGAAGCTTTTGCTTCTCTGCATCCCCACAGGCATAACACCCAAGTGTTTTGCCATAAAAGATGCTGAACAAGTATTTGTCGATTATGATAAAGCAATTATTTTTCTAACCCAATTACTCTTTGAGGATAAATTAAAGATGTCTCATATGACATTATTATTTCCATACTTCCAGGCAATCTTTGGAGCCTTAGCGTCAGGAGCTACAATCTAGTTCTAGTTCTGTATGACCCTAGGCAAGTTATCTACTCTCTCCCGGTTTCCTTATTCCTAAGAGAAGGGCATTATTTCATCTGGTGTTTTCTTAGTTCTAAAATTTTTATAACTGTATCTAACACAAGCATATGCAGTCAAAACATAAGTCTAAGATATTTAGAGTTTTAAAAAATCACAATAATAAAAGTAGTAATACTTTATTTTGCATTGCATCGCCCTCTTTATTACAATCATATTGTACTCAGCAATGTTTTTTTTTAACATTACTACGTTTACTTCCAAACGACCCTCTGGCAAGAGTGAACGATAAATCTTGTTTTGTAAATGTTCTGAAGCTCGTGAAAGCGTTAAGTGCAAGGCCACTGAGCAAGTCAGAGAAGACACAGAAAAACTGTCATTCAGGGTCAGCTAAATATCACTCCTAGAAGAGCAGATGGGTCCTTTCCATGTCCAGAATGATGCTAATCCTTAGCAGATGATTAAAAAACAACACACACACATACAAACTTCATTACACCTAGCCATTAATCAAGCACGTTTACTATATATTTTTTGGAGGAAAGAGAAGGCCTGTGGTCGCTCTCCCGCATCCACCCCTTCCCTGCGACTTTACCTGCTTGTACCGGGCATACAGGTACAAGAGCTGCTCCCTGCTGGCCCCTTGAACCAGGCCTCGGAAATGCGCGGCAGCCTTCTCAAACAGCTCTGTCAGGCTCCTGGACGCCTCGGTCTCCGGGCTCTGGAGGGATTCCACATTCATGGAGTCGTCCCCCGAGCTCAGCTCTCCGCCGCTGTCGCCCGTAGTGGCTCCCGCAGGGAGGAATGGCGAAGCCATGTGACCGTCTATCTTCTTCAGACGGGGTGTGACGCCGGCTTGGGGGCCTGGCCCACCAGTCTCGGTCTTAAGCCCGAGCTCAAGTCGGACCCAAGCTCACTTCCTTGCGTTCCTCGCTTAACTCTGCCTCCCTCTCTCCCCCTGCCCTCCCTGGGCGTGCGTGGCGGGCTCCGCCACCCTCTGCAGCTCTCCCCCCCGTGCCCGGTCTCTTCCGGCTACCCCTGGCTAACAGCGCGCTCGGGACCGGCCGGGTCCCTCCAGAGGCGCGGCCGGGGTCTGCGAGCAGCACGTCAGGAAGTCCTGGAGAGAGAGAGGCGGGGCGGCGTGAGCCGCGGAGCACGCGCCCGGAGCTACGGCTGGCGGCCTCTTTCTCACTGGGCGGGGGAAGCGTGGGTGGCCCTTCGTTGGGCACCGCCCCTACGTTGCGGGACTCCTGAGACCGCGCTGGGGGAACGCTGCTTGGAGAAACAGTCTTCAGCCGTTGAGGTGTCTGTTAATCGTTTCGTTGAAAATACTGGGCCATCGGGGGTGGAGGAAGGAGGCCGTCTATTTGGTGGTGTAGCGATAGAAGCGGAGTCGTGGGAAACTTGGAGCTGAGGACGAAGGTTCCGCCTGCGCCCGACTCCCAAGGTTATGTGTCGGAGCGCCCCAAATAGGCCTCGGATACCTGCATCCGTTGCTGGAGAGTTTGGTTCTAACTTGAATAGTGAATGAAAATTTGGGAGATGGGGCCTTCAGCGCCCAAATTGTGTGATTGGTCCAATCTCTCCGTGTCTTGCTTTACATGCGTGCGTGACCCCCATCTCGCTGAGCTTTATGGGACCCCACCCACACCCCAGGGCTCTTAGCACGGTGCTTCTTCCCAGCTCAGCCTTTGCCACTGTGCTTTGCCAGACCCTGAAAAGGGAAAACAAAAATGTACTACATAGTTCTGCCCTGAAGGAACTCAGAAAACTGCAGAAACTATAACGTGATTGTGATAATGTCAAAGAAAATAGTCAATAACCAATCTGTAATAGGAGTAGAGGAGAAGACTTCCTTGGTGGCACAGTGCTTAAGAATCTGCCTGCCAATGCAGGGACACGGGTTCGAGCCCTGGTCCGGGAAGATCACACATACCACGGAGCAACTAAGCCTGTGCACCACCACTACTGAAGCTGGAGGGCCTAGAGCCCATGCTCCGCAACAAGAGAAGCCACTGCAATGAGAAGCCTGCACACCAAAACCAAGACCCAATGCAGCCAAAGATAAATAAATAAATTTAAAAAGAAAAAAAGAATAGAGGAGAGTTTTATTTGAGCCAAACTGAGGACTATAGTCCAGGAGTTAACCTCCCGGTAGCTCTGAGGAACTGCTCTGGAGAAGCATGGTTTTCAGCACAATTTTATGTTCTTTCAGAAGAAAGAACATCAAACCTGATAAGAGTACGTTCCTTCAAAGTTAAAAACAAACAAACAAACAAAAAAACAGATTAGCGTGTACACAGCAAGTTAGTATGGCTTTGGCACCTAGGAAAGGAGCCTTACCATCAAAGGAGTACTAGCATTGATGTCCCAGAAAGGGAGACTTTTATCTCTGTCTTCAGAACCGACATTTTTTACTTCTGGACAGTGCACTCTTTTCTTCATTGGTTAGAGCAGATGTACAATGCATGTTGATGGGCTACAAGGCAGGCTGTTCTAGATAGCATAAAGTTCAAGCCAAATCAACATATAAGCTAGAGTGACTTCCCCATACCTCAATATGTGAACATTTCTTCCATCAATAGTTAAGTTTTACTGAGTGGTTATTATGTCCTAAGTGTTGTTAAAAACAACAACAACATTATATTCATTTAGTTCTCAAAATACTGTAATAAGCACCATCAGAATGGTAGAAAGAAAGTGTTCTAAAGAATGGTTATTCACAGTTTGGGGTTAGGCTTTAGATAGGTGGACAGGGGAGAAGGGATAGACAGGGTGAGAGAACAAAGAAAAAAGGTAGGAAGATGAGAAAGCTTGGATCAGGATTCAACAAACATTCCTTGAGTATCCCAAGTGTACCACTGTTAGTTCCTGCTCTCAGGGCACTCATGGTCCAGTCAAGGGATGGCTGATGAACAAAGTCTTGTCATTAAAAAGTGATAATAGCAACTTATTGATTCCCTTACTGTTTAAGGGAGCTAATCCTTACTGCTTATGGTAGGTACAGTTATTTCCAGTTTAGACAGGAAATCAGCACAGAGTGGTTAAGTAACTTGCCCAAGGCTGCACAGCTAATAAGTAGAGAAACAAGGGAAAAATCAAAGTTGTAAGTTGTTTTAGTCAGAAATTAGCCCGCATATGATGTAATGATAGACGATGAATCTGAAAAGTAGACTGAAGGGAAGGTACATGGACCTTTATATATCTCTGTGGAATTTTTATTAGAAATGGGAATTAAGTATTATCAACAGTTTTTTCAGCAGCCCTGGAGATTATGTTTTTTCTACTTTAATCTTTTAAAGGAAATAGTAATAAAGTTTATTTCAATGAATTATATGAACAACGATATTAATAAATTAATAGGAACTTAATGAATTAACAAACACAAATAAATTAATATAAATTTTAATGTGTTATGTTAATAGATTTCCTAATGTTGAATTACATTTCTATTCCTGGAATAAACTCACTCTGGTCTTGGTCCTGCTTTTTTGTTTGTTCGTTTTTTAATTATTTCTAGGTTCAGTTTGTTAATATTTTCTTTAGTATTTCTACAGCCCTATTTAAAGATGACTGACAGTTTTCCTTTTTGTTCTGTCCTTTCTCAATTTTGTGTCAGGGTAATAGTAGACCTGTAGAATATATTTAGAGGTTTTCACCTTTTTCTGTATTCTGCAACAGTATAAATAACATGGGAATAGAGCAAGCACAAATCTCATGGCTGGTGGGAGTGTAAATTGATACAACCACTTTGGGAAAATGTTTGGTACTGTTTACTAAAGGTAAACATGAGCAATTCTACTTCTACCCAGCAAGAATGTATATATGCATTCATCCAAAGACGCGTATAAGAACATTCACAGCAGCACTATTCCTGATCTCCCCAAACTGGAAACACCCAAATAGCCATCAACAGTAATAACAATAAACTGTAGTGTGTTTACACAATAGAATACTATTCAGCAGCAAGAATGAACTAATTTACAATCAGACACAACATATGAATGAATCTCATAAACATAATGTAGAGCCCAGGAAACCTGACAACAAAGAGCTAATTCTGTATGTTTCCATTCATATACAGCTCAGAGTCAGGCAAAATGAATCTATGATGTTAGAAGTCAGGATAGTGAGTAGTCTTGGGGTTAGTAATCTGAAGGGTGCATAAAGGGGGCTTCTGGGTGTTGGTGATGTTCTCTTTCTTGAGCTGAATGCTGGTTGCACAAGTATGTTCACTTTATGAAAATTCAGCTAAAATTTTTGTACTTTTCTGTATATAAATTATATCTGAATGAAAAATTTAAGAACAAAAAAAAAAAAAGAAAGAAAGAAAGAGCTCCCGATATTCAGAAGCTGGTCTAGTACAGCTAAGCCATATTATTCTCCTATTAGATAGACATAATCTCATGAAATACCAACCTCAGAGAAGGTCACTTTGAGACCATGATAAAATGAGACAAAGTAAAGCACTTCAGAAGTTTGCCTAAGCATAGACAAAAACAAGATCACTCTGCCAACCACAAAGCACAAGATACCCTTTCTCTTGGCCACAGTGAGTGGCTATTACTTATTTACAAATTATAGCTTTATTCTCATTCTAGTCTTCCCTCTGTATAGATAAGACTGATTGAGATGCCCAATCATAAATCGCCCCAGCTGCCTGACAGCATCCAATAAGAGCTAATCCCCAATTCCTTAGATTTCTCCCTCAAGTCACCAACCAAAGCCCAAATCCTATAATAGGTTACTTGTTAACACCTTCTTACTGAGACAGCCCATTGTTCTCCATTTATGTGTTCTTCCTCACTATAGTAAATCCAACTTGGTTAGCTACAGGAGCCTGAAGAGCACTAATGCCTGAGAATGTTTGATTTCTTGACGATTCAATTAAAACACCCAAACTATCAGGATCTGATGACTTTGAGGGAAGAGAGCTTTTACAATCAGTGTTTCCATTCAAGTATTTCTTGGGAACTGTAGGGAACTGTATATGTTTTTCTGAATCTCAAGAAAAATCAGCTGAGAAATCAGGAAGACAGGAGAAAATATTATGATTAGAATAAAAGCTTAAACAATCAGAATTAAAGTTTAACAATCAACATAGAGAAGGTACTGATTCAAAGGGATCCACTGACAAGTCAAAAGCAATAGCAGGATATTGTTAACACCTGGAGTCCAAAGTGAGCCAGGGAAAGGAGCAAGTAGGAGAAAAATCTAATCAAGATCTAATCAGTCTTGCAGAGTTGCCATTTTACACATGTGTTCGTTGCTCCACCTGCTGATAACAGTGCAAATGAAATAAATATTAATAATATTATATGCATAGGCTCCTTCATACAAATTCTGTGAGTGACGTCCTGAGAAATAAGTTCTAGAAGCAAAATAAGTCCTTAAACTGGCAGCTTCTTTAAGTGATTTCTGAGTAGTGCTGTTACCTTTGCTAAGAGATCTGAATGTTATGTTACTAGAGTACTACCCAACATTTTTTGCCAGCATTTTCCAGTGTTTGTATTCACCAAAGGCTACAGTTCTTTATAAGTACTTTCACAGAGGAAGTGCAAAAAGAAAATGTGGATGTTTTTGTGAAATACTCCAACACAACATCCTGAAGGGACCTGAAATCCGAATTAACAAAAGTCACATCTGTCTCAATGGCAAAACCAAAGTCTAGGCAAGCAGAAAAAATAGTTTTGTTAAAAATACCTGGATTGAATTTAGTACAATTCAGGTTTTGTGACATATTGGCATTTTTTTACATTGCCATCAAAATATTCATTAATATGTTAATTCCCAATATGTTTCAGACACAGTACTAAGCCCTAGGATACTAGGATGAATGTGATTATTTTTCCCCTCTCTTACTCTACTCCAGTTACATGGGCCTCATGTGGCTTCTCTACAAACCAGGCATAACCCAGAATACTCCCATCTTAGTGCCTTTTCACTTGCTAGTCCTTCTTTCTGGAACACTTTATCCTCAGATATCTACACACATGATTTGCCCTCACCTCCTTCAGGTCTTTGCTCACATGACACATTAGTCAAAAATTCTCTGACCACCTGTTAAAAATCACAACCCCATCCTCACCATCACTCTGTATCCCTCTTCTTCAGCACTTATCGCCAGGTAAACTACAATATATTTTACTCATTTATTACATCATTTCTATATAAGTTCCATGAAGACAGGGATTTTTGTCTGTTTTTATCACTTCGGTATTCCCCAGATCTGGTAGGTAGCTAAATCTTTACTGAATAAGTAAATGAGTGAATATATAAAAGACACAGTCATTGTTCTTTAAGGGCTGAATAGTAAATGAATAAGGACAATAGAATATTACAAGTGATGTGGAAAAGGGCATACCAGGCAGTAGACATAGCACGGGCAAAGGCACAGTGGTATAAAAATAGCAAGCAATATTGCTACAAGCAAGCAGCAGAACTATAGTTAGCTGTTTTTCTCTCTTACCCACCATAAACTAAAAATTGGAATATAAGTTAACCTACTCCTAAGAGGAAAAACCTTGCTTAACAAAGGTCACATTATTTTGCAAATATTTAAAAGAATAGAATTCTTATAGATCAGTGGCTTCTTTTTACAACAGTATATTAAATTGTTAGCATCTATCGAGGAATAATCTTCTAGGAAAACCCTGGCCTTTAATCCAACTCCTTAAGCGCATTAGTGGGACTCCAGCATATAGACAGATAAGCAGGTAGAGAGAGATATTACACTGCATGATTTAATTTAACTTGAAGTCCATTCGACCACCTTCAAATAGAATAACTAGCAGAATGGTACTTAATCAGCAATCATGACAGGAAAATCAGAGTTCTGATCTTGGAGTGTCTGTGACATCTGTATGAGCAAAATTTAATGAAAAAAAGTTTCACCCTCAAGTTCGTAGGAATAGTTAGATATTTCCTACTAAAAACTAAGCGGGGAAGGTGATTAATTTTAAGACCACCTCAGCAGAGTCTGTTTGACGATAGTGGACAGCTTAACTCAGAACAAGTAACAGAAACTTCTGGGGGATGGGTTTATGGGTTTAGAAACTGACTTTATGATAGAATTTTGTGCAATGCAATTTATCATTATATGGATACAATTATAAGGGCACATCACATGCCACAAAGCAAAACAGAATTAGCTAATAAAAGCCTAGCATATTCTTACAAATCAATACTAAAAGGGTTCCATTCTGCTTGATAAATATGGACCACAGAGCAATACAGAAAATCAGTGGACTTAAGTGTGTACAGCTGGCTGACTTCTGTGCCACATCTGAAACATTTTGTTGTTGTTAATATAGTAGCTAGTACATTAGTGGTGCTTAATGAGTATTATTTATTAGTAAATGTAAGTACTTTAAAACTTTCATACTGTTATTTTGACTTGCTAAAAATTAATCAACAATAAACTATTAGGTGCTGACAATCTTTCAGATAATATATAAAAATAAAGTAAAAAGTATACAGGCTGAAGAGTCTGATATCATTCTTACCATCAAGTAACTTAAATTTAAGTTGGAGGGGGCTTCCCTGGTGGCGCAGTGGTTGAGAGTCCGCCTGCCAATTCAGGGGACGCGAGTCCGTGCCCCACTCCGGGAAGATCCCACATGCCGCGGAGCAGCTAGACCCGTGAGCCATGGCTGCTGAGCCTGCGCGTCCGGAGCCTCTGCTCCACAACGGGAGAGGCCACAACGGTGAGAGGCCCGCGTACCACAAAACAAAGAGACTAACATTAAGTGCTAAATCTTGTGATGCAACCTGAAGTGAAATACTATTAGGATTTTTTTAGCTGAATACCCTCACCATAAAAGTCCTCAATCGAGGGACTTCCCTGGCGGTCCAGCGGGTGAGACTCCATGTCCCCAATGCAGGGGGCCCAGGTTCGATCCCTGGTGGGGGAACTAGATCCCGCATGCGTGCCGCAACTAAAAGATCCACGTGCTGCAGCAAGGAACCCGCATGCCGCAACTGAGACCCGGTTCAGCCAAAATGAATTAAAAAAAAAAAAAGTCCTCAATCAAGCACCATTATTTTTCCAGAAGAGGCTCTTTAAACAATAAGTGACTTGTATCAGGCCTTACATTTAGGTGGGTGACCCGTGTACCTAACACCCAGGTCTCTAAGCAGTCTGGGGCTTTTACATCAACTAAAACAACACACTGTGCTCAGAATTCATTAAATGGCAAGGGAGCTATTAGTCAATTGTCAGAAGCTAATGTGAACTATTTGAGGGTGCATCAGAAGTAAAGATGTTTAGGGAAAGTATCCCCGAACTTGAAACTAAGAAACTGAATATTTTCTGATCCATCTCTGTAATCTTTTTCTGGATACAATTACTGGTTTGAAAAATAAAGGATCCAGAAACAAAAAACATAATTAACACATTGTTCCTTCATAAAGCATAATTTCTTTATAGAAAAAAATGAGTCCTGTGTGTTTAAGTCTCCTCTCTGAGCGGTTGTAGAAAACATCATCTTGCTGCGCATCGAGGCGTGGAAGCGTAATATACATATTGACCACATGATGCCGACAAAGAGCAAAGTTTGTTTCCTGCCAGTGTGACGGGCTTGCTGGATTATCTTTGTCCTTTGGGTGTTCAGGCTTAGGAAAGACAGACCTTACACGTCCTATGGCACAGTGAATGGAACAATCGTTTATGTAATTATATCTTTATTTTAAACAGCAGTCAAGCCCTAAATTCTGTTTCTTATTTAGACTCAGAACTCAGGAACTAAGAGTGAAGAGGAAAGCAGGCTGTGTTAAGATGTGCTTGGTTAAAATGCTGGAGAGGGTGTGGAGAAAAGGGAACCCTCTTGCACTGTTGGTGGGAAGGGAATGTAAATTGATACAGCCACTATGGAGAACAGTAATGGAGGTTCCTTAAAAAACTAAAAATAGAATTACCATATGACCCAGCAATTCCATTACTGGGCATATACCCAGAGAAAACCATAATTCAAAAAGACACATGCACTCCAATGTTCATTGTAGCACTGTTTACAATAGCCAGGTCATGGAAGCAACCTAAATGCCCATTGACAGACAAATGGATAAAGAAGATGTGGTACATATATACAATGGAATATTACTCAGCCATAAAAAGTAACAAAATTGGGTCATTTGTAGAGACGTGGATGGACCTAGAGACTGCCATAGAGAGTGAAGTAAGTCAGAAAGAGAAAAACAAATATCGTATATTAACACATATATGTGGAATCTAGAAAAATGGTACAGATGAACTGGTTTGCAGGGCAGAAATAGAGACACAGATGTAGAGAACAAACGTATGGACACCAAGGGGGGAAAGCCGGGGCGGGGGCAGAATGGGGGTGGGGTGGGATGAATTGGGAGATTGGGATAGACATATATACACTAATATGTATAAAATAGATAACTAATAAGAACCTGCTGTATAAAGAAAGAAAGAAAAGTATTTTTAAAAGATGTGCTTTGTTTAAAAAAAATGTTCTGACAAGTCCACTTACTATTCTGAACGTCACAGTAAGAAACAGAGGTCAGGGCTTCCCTGGTGGCACAGTGGTTGAGAGTCCACCTGCCAATGCAGGGGACGCGGGTTCGTGTCCCGGTCCGGGAAGATCCCACATGCCACGGAGCGGCTGGGCCCGTGAGCTATGGCCGCTGAGCCTGAGTGTCTGGAACCTGTGCTCCGCAACGGGAGAGGCCACAACAGTGAGAGGCCTGTGTACCGGAAAAAAAAAAAAAAAAAGAAAAGAAACAGAGGTCATGAAGTGTAGAGTGAGATAACTTAGCTCTGAATCTACTCCATTACCAGCTTTTGATTATTGTTGGTTGCTGTTTTTGCTTTTGTTTGGATTTTCTTTTCTTGACTATTTGTAAATTAACATTTTACACTCCCAAACCTGTGTGCCTTATCCTCTTATCCCAAATATTTTGGGGAACTTTAAATTTAAAATTGACATCGTAAAATACACAGCAAATTATTAAATATTTAGCATGTATATCATGACATGCTTATTAAAGTTTAAAAGACTTGGCAAATGAAAACGTACAAAAATTTGAATTTCTCATATGCCAAATTTTCTTTAAGTTTGCATTCATCAAAATATCCCTTCTATGTTGATATTGATGTTCACAGCTGAGCATCATCCTGGAAGAAACCATGACTTTGATGAATTTTGTGACATTTATCTTGGAAGAGTTGGTCAGACATTAGTCATCAAAAACTAGGAATGGTTTTTATCATCAAGAAAATCTGGTCAGGCAGACACAATCTCTTGTAAACAGTTTCATTTAGATTACCTTAAAAATAGAGGATAACATCCAAGTAGTTTTGAATGTAGTACTTTTTTCTAAAAATATCTTTAGATTAAAAATTATCATTTATTTTTCTAGTTGAAGTCTTATAGTAATTTTTAACTTCCTTCTCTTGAAATATCAAATGACCATATATATTAGGCCTTTATTTGGCTGTAGAATTAAACCTCTCCTCCTTTATTCCCCCAAATGTGTCAAGAAAATAGTAAGATTTCTTTATTAGAGTGCATCAAGTATTGCTCTGAAATAATAGCACTGTAAAGCTTACCAACAGACCACATGCTAATTACCATTTCTGATTCTATGGGTATATGGGTACATAGAAGTATCACACACTCATGCATACACATAAACATCACTGGCTATTTTAATTGGTCTGAATATTGATGTTTCTGCTTCTGATTTTTTTTCATGATAAATTTTTTAAAATCAATTGTTTAGTATTAATGTTTTCAAATGTACAGAAAAGTTGAAAGAATACTAATCACCCAATTATCTATCTCCAGGATTCAATAATTGTTAATATTTTGCTATATTTGCTTTATCTATCTACCTATAATTTTTTGATGAACCATTTGAAAATAAGCTGCAGACATCATAATACTTCAAAACCTAAGTACTATAGTATGTATCTTCTAAAAATAAAGAAATTCTAGTGTAAAACTAGAATGACATTATCATACTTAAGAAAAGTAACAAATATCATCTAGTATGCAGTCCTCTGTATTGAAATTTCCCTGTTTTTTCCAAAAAGGCTTTTAAATACACACACATATATTCAAATTACATAAGACTAAAATACATGGTTATAGATACATAGCATAAGTGAAACAGCATAAGAAAGCCAGAGCTCAAGTTCAAAAAGCCTTGGTCAAAAAAATCAGAGTGCTTTATAGGGAAGGTGAACAGATAGCAAGAATTTGTTGACAATGACCGCGTGCTAATTACCATTTCTGATTCTATGAGTGTATATGGGTATAGAGAAGCATCAAAGGCATTGAGCCTACATTTGTGCTTAGCACAACACAGCAGTAGAAAGTTCCTGAAATTTCTTTCTTTTTTTTAAAAAATTATTTATTTATTTTTGGCTGCGTTGGGTCTTAGTTGCTGCGCACGGGCTTTTCTCTAGTTGTGGCTAGTGGGGGCTACTCTTCATTGCGGTGCACGGGCTTCTCATTGCGGTGGCTTCTCTTGTTGCGCAGCATGGGCTCTAGGCGTGCAGGCTTCAGTAGTTGTGGCTCGCGGGCTACAGAGCACAGGCTCAGTAGTTGTGGCACACGGGCTTAGCTGCTCTGTGGCATGTGGGATCTTTCCGGACCAGGGCTCGAACCCGTGTCCCCTGCATTGGCAGGCGGATTCTCAACCACTGCGCCACCAGGGAAGCCCTGAAATATCTTTTTAATTGACACGTTTTTTAAATGATTCCAAAAGCCATACTTTCACTTAAATACCAAGAAGATAAAAATGAAGTCTTTTTGTGATATTTTATCCTAAATATGTAGTTTGTCCTTTTCTAACTTCTAAACAGAAAAATAACTCTCATGTCATAGTCATCTTACATAGATCATACCTTTTTTGAAAGGGCATGTTATCATCATACGTAAAGGTAATATTTGAATTATTTTGTTACATCAAGTTGTCATGCTCTTTTGCTTAATAGGAAGGTCTGTTCCATTTTGTGTTTCAGTTCATGGTGTGGGGTGAGTTTATGAAGAGACATAAGACAGAGAAAGAAGGGATGAAAAGGAAAAGAAGACTTGAGTTGTGCACAGACCAACGTAGTGATTGGGGGACGGGACCCACACGCACAAAAGACAGGCTCACCCATTACGTAATTCAGCTCTAAATGACATACCAAGGACTGTTACTGTTACTGCTACAGGAATTCAGAAGAGAGGGTTATCAGTGAGGACTGGTGTTGAGACGGAGATTCCAGAACTTCCTGGAGGTGGGAGCAGAGCCTTGAGAGGTGGTCAGATTTGAATGGGGAACAGGAGTGTGAAAGGGCATTGCAGGTGAGGGAAGCCACACAAGAAAAGCCATCACAGCACACTTGCAAGAGAGAGCTGGCTTTGGGGTGAAGGGGACTGAGTGGACAGCAGGGAGGAAAAGGGAAAGATGGGGGTGAAGTGATGCAAACCTTGAGTTTCCCTATGATAAAGGAAGAGCCTCTTCTTCCCCCTGTGCTCCCTTTCCCTGGGACTGGTAGCTATGGCAGTCATAGTTGAAGTATAAGAGTATAATTTTGAGGTGAAAATAGGTGATGAGATTGGCTTAGTTAAGGGAGTTGAGAATAGTAAGGAGAGAGATGGATGAATTTGACGTTAACTCGACGGCTACAATCCCCCTACTAAAGTGGCATTCAATTGACTTGGTGTTCCTTCTTTTTTTTTCTTTTATTCTTTTGTTCATAATATTCTAGGGCCTTCATTGCTGAGTACTGACTAGGATAAAATCATATTACCCTTTATCATATTGAAGTTTCTCACTTTTATCCAAAGCATCTATCACAATTGAGTAGTTAAAATAAGGGTGTTCTAGTAGCTTCCTACTAAAGCCTCTGCAGTCCATCTGGAGCCCAACCTTGGCCTCCCTGACAGATCTACCCTGGTAGGTGCACATCCAAGAGAACCCCCTTTGGGGGGCACCATTCACCGGTCTGAGAACTCTGCCCCATTAACACTGAAGGGGTTGATTAGTTGTTTGGTAGGACTTTACATGAAGAATTTACTGCTGATATCCATCAGAACGGACAGGTTACGTGGCAGTAACAAAAACTCCCAAACTTCAATGGCTTAACCCCACAAATCTTTGATTTCATTCACCCCGTTCCCCTGCTTAACAGAGTCATCAGGGAGCCACGCCGACAGGACCCATCTCGACACCTGCTTCCACAGAAGCAGCAATAAAGGATAATATAGCAAATTGTGCACTGGCTCTTTAAGCTTTCACTCAGGAGTAACATAAGTCACTTCTGCACACATTTCATTAGCCAAAGTCAGCCAGATGGTCATGCCTAACTTCAAAGGGGGCAGAGAAGTACAATCCTACTATGTACCCAGAAAGAGAGAAAAGCGGAACTATTCATGAACATCCGTAATGACATTCACTGTCTTACTCTTTTTTCTTTCCTTCTTCCCCACTGTTTGTGAAAACATATTATACTATTTAATGGAAAACTCCCCGCCAGGGTAGGGTCACTTGCTGAATGATGAGATGAGCTGCTTTATTATTATTCCTTTGAAAGGTAATTCTGTGCATTATTTGATAGGAGTAGAATATGATTTCTGCAAATATCGCCCAGTTCAGAGACCATCTGTAGTTTATGGAAAATATTAACTGTAGTGAACATAAATGCACTGAGTCACATGTCAGCAACATCTTCTTCTTTTCCATGGAAACCAGGAGACATTTTACAATTTATCAACAAGTGTGCTGCCAGAATAGAGTTGAAGGCTTGCTTCCAACTCGCTGTGCCTGTCCAGGCATAGCCCAATTATCTCTAATGTATGGAAGAAATAGCTGTGTATTTCCTGCTGTGCTTCTCGCACTTCAGCTGCTGCCTGAGCACTAGGCAACATGTTGTATTGTCACCTTCCTGCAGGGACAGTTGAGGATTTCTGTTTTTATTACTGGAATGATGAGCATGCCTTAGCGGTTTGGGGGAGTTAGTTATCTGATACCTTACGGTATGTCAAGGGCATTGGCCTTGACAGAGAAAGAACTTTGCACAGGCTTGCCACCCATCTGGAATATGTCACTTATTTTCTGCTTTTCAAATGATTCCCTGTTTTGTTTTGTACTTTGCCCCCTGTCTGTTTTTAATGTCTTTACCTTAGAATTCCTTCCAAACATTGTTATTGTCATTGTTGATGAGGAAGGTCATAGCCGAGGACTAGTAAGACCAAACTTTGAGTTGTTTTTCCAGAAGGGCAGAAACAAGGGCAGAAACAAGTCTGCCTTGTTTGCCACTGAATCCCCATTGCCTAGGATGGTTCCTGGAACATGGTGCCCAATAAATATCATCAGATTAATAAATGAAGGAATGGCAGATAGAGAAGACATTATTGGCTCACCTGCATGGTAGTTCTCTATCTTTCATTTGACCAGTGGCAAAAGAATTGTAAGCTGCTGGGCTGGAATAAGAGATGGAAAGAACTCTTCCACATTAAACTAAGTTACCAACTCTATAGTTTTGCTCTCTAATTAGTTGCTAGATTGTTTTCACATCCTACTACTCCCTAGTCATACACAAATTTCCAGCCAAACTGAAACACCAACTGTTCTCACGACGGTCGTGCTCCTTCTTGTGAGTTGAATTGCGTTGCCCCTAGAAAGATATGTTGAAGTCCTAACTCTCAGTAGCTCAGAATGTGACCTCATTTAGAAATAGAGTCATTGCAGATGTAATTGGTTAAGATAAGGTCATAGTGGAGTAGGGTTGGCACCAACTCCAGTGTGACTGGTGTCCTTATAAGATGAAAAGGTGAATGCAGAGACACCCAGGGAGAACACCATGTAGCAATGAAGGCAGATATCGGAGGGATGCAGCTGCAAGCCAAGGAATGCCAAATGCTGCCAGCAAACCAACAGAAGCTGGAAGAGACAACAACTGATTCTCCGCTACAGGTTCCAGAGGGAGCATGGCCCTACTAACATCTTGATTTTGGACTTACAGCCTCCAGAACTGAGACAATAAATGTCTGTTGTTTTAAGCCACCTACTTTGTGACACTTTGTTCTAGCAGCCCTAGGAAACTAATACATTCCTCATGCTCATATACTTTGCTTCCTTTATCTGGTCTTCACCCCACTGTCCATCTTGAGAACTTCCTTAATATCTCTTCTTGGGTAAACTCTTCAAATTATTTCCAAAATATTAGTCTGGCTTGACTCCCTTCTCCTCCTGGGACACCTGTGTCTATTGTGGAGTGGATGGTGAGGCATAGGCAGGAGATTCTGAAGAGACTGCTCTAAAGGTGTCAAGGTTAGGTAGAAGAAATAAAATGAGCGAGTTAGGAGGAAAGCATATCGGCCATTGAGACCTGGGTGGAAAACAAGGGGGTAGGCTAAGAATACAAAAAAGGCTGGTACAAAAAATATTTTTTAAAAGCAGGGTTAAGGTTCCAGGAAAGACTGCACTTCCTAGGGGAGCAGACACCATTCCTGGTTTCCCTGGCAAAGAGGCTTCCTCCCGTTGCTAAGGATACGATCACGAGACAACTATTTGCGATCGAAATACCTAATAATTAAAGGCAGAGCCATATATGGTGCAATAGTTCCACTTGATTCAAGGAAGTTCTGAGAAGGAGTTTAGGGAGGGTTATGCCGTAGAGAAGGAGGTTATGAGATCAAGATTTCAAGTTATACATAAAAAGTAAAACCCTGTTTGAATGCACTTTGATTTTACAAAAACGAAGAAAGAAAAATAGAGAAAAAGAAGCAGAGGGAGGGAGGGAGGGAGGGAGGGGAGGAAAGAGAGGGGGCGTCTTCTGGGTATGCCTGTTATTTCTCTCATGGCCTTTTGGTCAAGTCAATTAGATAATAAATTATGCATAACCATCTCTACTGGCATAAGATGCTTGGTGTGAGAAATGATAGATATTCTGGTGATTCCTATAAATTTGCTTGGGGTCAGAACAATTGTCCCAGCCTGTTGCTTGATTTTCTCTCCCCCTCTCAATTATCACCCAGGAGGGTTGGGCCCGGCCAGAGCGGGGAGTGACCGTTTGGTAGTGTGTCACCACTACCTCTCGTGTAAATAAGCACTACACTTGGGGTTTAGTCATCTTTGTCGAAATAGCAATGTGTAGCAATCAATTCAATGAGAGTGAGTCAAAGAGATAAAACAGATCTATACACGGTCTGGGATGGATGGGGAGGGAAGGGAAGAGTTTGCTTTACTGGAGGCAAGGAGCTAGAAGCAAGGCATGGGGTGATCCTACAAGCTCTGCTGATCCTACCACCCGTCACTCATCCCTCGACAGGGAAGGCTGGGCGAGGCAGCGCAGCTGCTGAGCGGTCCTTACAGGCCTTTAGGGTTCAGCAGAGGGCGAGGGTCAGGGTGGGGTGGGGTGGGAGCGAGTTGGGGGCATAGGGCGGACTGTGTGGCGGGACACTTGTGCTTCCCCAACAGGCGGACTGAGCGGAGGCTTTGATCACCAGCAAATCAGACCTCCAAATACTCAGGTAGGGGGAGCCCTTGACAGTTTTTAAAAAAAGCATTTAAATGGTCAACATTTAATTTGTTGGAGTTTATTTTTGGGTGTATAATTTTTAAATTATAGTTTATATATTTTTTCACTGCTTGGAGTTTTAAAGGTTTCAGCACAGCCGTAGGTATTTGAGGTAGAGGAAAGCTGGGATTGTGTCCAGAGGAATGCAGCGGTTGAGACCAGGGAATCAGCTCCAAGGTGAAGGACAGGAGCTGTAGAGTGGAATGGAAACTGGAGAGGAGGATGAAGTGGGTAGAAGGGGAGAGGTCCCTGATGGGAAAGCCTAGAATAAATAATGAGTAGCCAAGTGAGCAAGTGGAGAATGGTCTGAAGAAATTCCGGAGACTTAGGGCAGATGCTTGCAAAGGGCTTTCAAGCCACTTGCGTGGGTGAACGGGGTTTATTTAAAGAGATAGGAAATGATGAATGGCAGCAGTTCGGCTCTTGCCCTTGACAGAGCTGCTTACCTTCGAGAAGACATCATGGGCAGAGTGGGGAGACTCACTGGCACCAGGTGAGGAAGGAAGAGCCTGAGAATAGCAGGCGCCCTGTTCCCACCTGAGTGTGAGGGTGGACCCTGCTCCCCGCCTTCCTTTGGCAAAGGGGCAAAGGAAGCATGTGTAAAGTCACCACCCTCAAGGCAAGCCGGTGGTGAGGGTAGTGGCCTCAGTGGCCGGTACAGTACCCGAGGGGTTCATGCATCATTTCATTGGTGATGCTGGAGCAGCCAATCAGGGAGAGTCACTGCAGCCATGGACACAACACGGCAGACAGTAGTTGTGACCCATCCTAGAAATCCTTCTCTCTTTTGAGCCATTTTTGCACTACTGTTAATCTGCATCTTGCCTATACCTGAGGCTGGCAACCCGGGGAAACTTCCCTGTCACACAGAGGAGAGGGGGGGGGGTGCATGGACCAAAGCTGACGCTCAGAGATGCTGGCTTGGTAAACGTAGTGGGTACAGTCTAATTAGAATGTGCTAGAGCTACTCCAGGTGAGTCAGCTTGACCTAACTTAATCAGTACGTGATAAACTGCCATTGGGCACAGGGCCCAAGAAAACCTTCCTATCAGTTCTGGGCTCTGGTTTGGTTAATTCAATAACGAGGTATTTCCCGGTTTCTTCCACCTGTGTAGCTGAGCATCTGTTAGTTTAACCTAGATGTTCTTCCCTTCTGAGGCCAGTCTTGCCTTTGATATTTGCTGTGGAGACAGTATCGCCCTCCTTAATGTACCCCCCACCCCGGCTCTGAAATCCTGCTTCCTGCTCAGTCCTTCCTGTTGGCTCTCTACCATCCCACTGAACAGAGCCTAAGCAGAGACATGGCCTGTCTCCTTTTGGTTGTGAAACACCACTAACACAAAGCAGTCGCACATAACAGACTTTTCTGAAGTTGTTGTGGCTAATGAGAGCAGGCAGAGCTATTATAGCTTGGGGCAAGAAATAATTTCAAGTGGAACGTGAGACATCATTGTTCCACGAAGTGCATCAGGCATTCCCCCCATGAGGAATTTCTCTCTGACTGTGTCCCTCCTTGCAACCCTCCGGAGCCCCAAAGCCAGAGTTGCCCAAAAAGAGATCAAGAAATATCCCATCCTTCCGTTCCATCCCTTATGGAGATGGAACAACCATTTATCACAGGCCAGGGACTTCACTAACTGCTCACATTATCTCAGTTAATCCTCTCAACAACACTGTGGGAAACACACTTATTTCACAGATAGGGAGACTGAGACTCAGAGATAGTAACTGGGCCAGGGACGCACAGCTGAGATTTGAACCCAGCTCCATCTACTGCAAGCTCACGTTCCTCACTGTGACCTTTGCTGTCTCCTTCACGTACTCCTTAGGTCATCAGAATTCCGATCTATTACTCACCCCTTAACTCAGCAAACCTTTCTGTAGAGTCAGGTAAAAATTTCCCTAATATTTTCTTCCATGCAATTGAATCCTTTCCCCAAGAGCTCTCCCTCAAAGACCTCCCTCTCCTGAGATAATTTTCATATCGGCTCTGATCCTCTTTCCACTGAATTGTTTCTCCTCACTTGCTCTTCTAGGTAGCTTTCTGCTGTCTCTCCTTCCCCCTCCCCCATTTCTCTGCTTTGTCAGCTCTCCTATGGGAAGAGCTTCATTTAACATGAAAAACTTGGATCTGTTTGCCCCACTTCCTTCTCGAAGTAGGTGAATCAAGCCCCATAAAAAAGTGAACAGGACGTCTGACTCCTACACTGAATCCCTCAGAGGTTTTCTCCAGTGGCCACGGGAGAGAAGACGGGACCCTCCTGCTGCTGTCTTTTCTTCCTCTTGTTTCCTTGGCCTTCCTGGAGCCGAGCGTCACACTCCATTAAGCCAGAACACCCAGCCCTCATGAATCCTCATAATTCTTAATTATGTCCTTGCCACCGGTTGGCATAACAGCCACAGATGAGAGAGAACACACGTTCCAATGGAGTTATAAAACAAACACCGTGGTTCTCCTCCCAGAACTTGCTCTGAGAGGCTGTAACAACATGAATCCACAGTACAGTGGAGACCTTAAGCCAGGTAATGGTGAGAAATGACAGCTCTGCTTCCCAAAAGCCCTATCTCCAAGAGATTAGGATTCATGAACCAACTGAGAGATGGTTTTGAGTACCTAGTTGGTCTGAGGTATGCTATCAGGGAAATTATTTTGTGAAGAAAGAAAAGAAGGAAAGATTTGCTTGCACTGGTGGGACTTAACAGCTTATTTGCAGAGATGGGATATAAAAGATAATTATCCAGGGCTTCCCTGGTGGCGCAGTGGTTGAGAGTCCACCTGCTGATACAGGGGACATGGGTTCGTGCTCCGGTCCGGGAAGATCCCACATGCCACGGAGCTGCTAGGCCCGTGAGCCATGGCCGCTGAGCCTGCGTGTCCGGAGCCTGTGCTCCGCAACAGAAGAGGCCACAACAGTGAGAGGCCCGCGTACTGCAAAAAAAAAAAAAAAAAAGATAATTATCTATACCACAGAGGGCATGCCAAGTTGTAAATGTGTTAGCAGACGGGGAGGGCTACAAGAGTTCAGAGGAGGGAGACAGCACTGAACTGGGAGAGGAAGAAAGATGGCAGGCCAGGGATGAGGCTCACAGGCCATAGCCTTCCTGGGCTGGCTGGGGGCTGGGAGTGGAGGCGTGGCAAGGGCATCGTCTGGAGAAGGGTTGAGCAAAGGGCACAGGCGTGGGACAGGAATGTGAGCAATGCATTCAAGAGACAATGAGTCATCTGCTTGGCTTTCCTTACTCTACAGATGCCACATAATAGTGGGCACCTAACAGGTTATTATTTTTCTTCTTTTTTTAAAAACTGCAAAATTAAAGCGAGACCCAAATTCTCAATATGGAAAATATGCCTGTGATGTCAGTGCCCAGTGACACTGCAGAGGTGAGAGTTCCTGAGCCCAATATGAACTTGAACCCTGACAAAATTCTCACTCTTTTTTTGGCTGGAAACTCCATTTACTTAATGCTGTCGTACAGGAGTCTATTCTTTGGAAAACCTGAAAATAACCTGGCCAGACAGTCCCTCAATTACTAAGCACAGTGTCAGCAATTATTTTGGCTTTGTCATAATGGATCACAAACTTTTCTGCTGTTTTAAAATACTTGGAAGCGATTTGGAGCCAGGCAATGTCTCATGGAGGAAACTAATCCTGGTAACATTACCTACACAAATCACTATGTTTTAGCGATGTCACATCAGCAGCTGTTGCTGCCGTGGTAGTGAAGGAGTCTTCAGGTGCATTTCCTGAGGATTAGAGTGCCGTTTCTGATGAGTACCATCCTGTGTTTCTGAATTTCCGAGTAGGTATTAGTGGTGGTGGGTTGTCGTGCTGGGCTCCCCAGACAGAACTAAGGCACTTCCACCTCCCAAGACATACGCAGGAAGATTTTTGCTTTTCTGATATTTTCTATTGAAGATGTTTTTGTTTTCCCCACATTTTCTATTGAGGACTATCAGCAGATTCTAACTCCAAACTTATGGGAAGTTCTCCTTTATTTATCATCTTTAAAAAATTGTTTTTTTAACCTATCTCCTTTTCCCAACTGGTTACTATACATTGCCAGGGTACTTAGAAAGGAAATGAACTTCTCACTTCATGATCCTAGCAAAGCAAACATTATCAGAGTGTTGAAGGAACAAGTCTGGGAGACACTGTGTTCCGTTAGTCATAAGCACATACTAGGAAAAATTCAACTAAGCCTCACTTGTGTGTATTAAAATAGCCCTTTTCCCAGCTCAGAATCACATTTCAAAGGGTGCCTGGCACAAAATGAAGCCAAGAATAACCTAGTCACACAATAGTGCCAAGGATAATACGTGGTTTTCCATCTTGTTTCAAACAGAAGGTAGCACGGAGATGTGAACGTGCAGATAACTAGCAGTGAGCAAAGCTGAGTGGCAGGAAGCTGGGTGACCTTGAGCAAATCACCTAACCTGTCTGGGCATCTGCATTTAGAAAATGAGGGAGGAAATGCCATCATACTTTAGCACATAATGACCAAATGAGAAAATGTGTGCAAAAGCACTTTGTAAACTGCAGGTTTTTCCTACAACCCTAAAGGGAATTGGAGAGGTGGCTATTTGGGGAAAAAGAGATATGTGCAAAGCTTCTTTTTTAAAACTGATTTTAATATCTACCATTTTATGTGATTTAACTGTAGCAATTAGAGGTTCATTAATTAATACCCTAAGAAAATACTGTTACACCATTACTGTGTCTTCTAAATGAACCATTTCTCTTTTTACTGTCATTTGGAATTTTCTCAGTGGGAGAAAAGTATTTAAAAGACAAATTACCTGGAAGATAATGGGGTGAGATTTTTCAAAGCATCTTCTGCCCAGAGACAAGAGGCTTCTTCTGCTGTACTCAAGTATACCGGTCGAACACACTGATTTATCTGACAATACATTTTTTTCAAATAAAGTAAGGAAATAGAGGGTGTTCCAGCAAGTCATATGGAGGGAGATGTTGACGGGAGGGTTAGGAGAAGGAGGAGGAAAAATATTGAGGGAAGCCGACCAGGAGAAGCATCAGGCAACCATGTTGGGTGTCTTCAGTATTGAAGGTGGATAAACTAGGTCCCTCCCAAGTGAATAGAGCACTTAGGCAAGTCCCCATCTGCCTCTGAAGGTGTCTGGGCTTTGGCACCATCCCTTTCCCCCACAACTCTACTTACTCTTTTTTGAAAGCTGATCAATAAGAACATCAAGGAGTACTTTTCTACCAGAGCCATAATCTGTTATTCAGGAGAGATAGCCCTTCCAGGCAAAGCCATACACCAATCTTGCAATGAACTGCTCTGCCACCTAAAGCATGAAGGGCACTAAACACCCAGTAGCTCACTGTCCTCACTTGGAGCTTATCCTCAAAGAGCTTGACCTCTGACTCATTTTCATTTGAGGCAACATCATTAGCAGAGATGATCCTAATATGCTAGCAACTGTGACCCCAAATTTACTAAATGAAATATCATTTCTCAGCTACTTTGCCATATTACTTACAGTTACCTTTGCCCATTTGCAGGAAACTCAGTTGAAACCAACCCTGACCACCCCCTACGATAGCTCTCAATGCCTCCTCAGGCAGTGATGGGATCCCATTTGCTGCACTCCAAACAGGCCTAGGTGTAAAGCAATGCCAGAAATTCCCTTTTTACCCTGTATTGTGAAGGAAATGCCATGTAACAATGGAGAACCAGGAGGGCAGTGTCTTACCCAAATACCAATTTCTCTGCCCGTTGCCCTCATCTCTAACTGCTGGGATTTCATATCCACAAGGCCAAAGTCCTGATTCTTTTTCATCATTAGATGATTAGTGACCACAGGGACATCTCTGAGACTGATTTTTCTTTTTTAATTATTAAAAAGTAGAGAAGAAAGTTTTTGTCCTTGTGATTTTGTCAGTGTGTTCCTATACTTCATGAGCAAACCTCGGAGAGAGCTTGAGGGGTAAGGGGAGGGACTTAACTGATTATGTTAATTGAAAACTTCTAAGGTTGCTTCCTATAGATGCAACCTGAGCACCACCGACTGCCTCTTCTAAAATTAGTCTCTTAAATTAATTAATTCCTCTGCTTCCCAAGTCAACCAACCAAGACCAAGTGGAAGTAACAAGAAAATATATCTGAGAATAAAGCTTTTATGGTCAAATAAAACAAAAATATTATTCACTGATGTATTATTTGTCAGACAGTTGTCAACGACTGCAGGGGACAAGTGAAGTATAGGTATCTCTGTCCCCTAGGAACTTAAAATCTAATTGGGAGGAAAAGCACACAACAATTGTAATTTAAATATGTTCATTGCAAAGAATTGGGAAAATGGAAAAAAGCATAAAACAGAAAATTATTAACTTTTTCATAGTGTTCCTTATAAGTATTTTCTTCAGTTTTATGTGCTTTTAAAAATAAAATGACTACTATACTACATATATAGTTTTGTATTCGGCTCTTCCACTTAACTTTACCAGGAGAAGCAGAAAAGGAAGTCTTTAACCCCCCCCCCCCCGCTTCTAACTTTACAACATATATGACAGATAGAAGGTTAATATCATACAGATAAGGGGTCTTACAAATTAACTCCAAAAAATGGAAAACCTCAATAGAAATGGGCAAAGAACACATGAATGGGGAAGTCACCTAAAAAGGAATACAAGTGGCCATAAACACATTTAAAATATCCAAAATCACTAGAAATTCAAGAAATGCAAAATATAATAACTAATGAGATCTCATTTTTACCTATCAAATTGGCAAACATTTTATCATATTCATTTCTCTAGTGGAAAACCTAGTACATGAATAAAAGCCTTAATATATTCACATCTTTCTCTACTGGAGTTTTTAATCCTTAAGAAAAAAGCATTATAATGTACAATAGTTAAAAAACTGAAAGCAATCTAAATATTCAACAGTCTAGCATTGATTAAATATTGCATATTCATCAATAAAATGTGTGCAGAAATTAAACCTCATGTTTTCAAATATCACAATGTGCACAACATATTTTGAATGAAACAAAACTGATTATAAAAATGTGTATAGTATGAATTCAGTTTTGTTTAAAATATATATATATATATATATATAAATATATAAATATATATATATATATATATATATATATGCTTATAAGGCCCTAAACAGGAGTAGAAGGACATGCTCTCACTCCCTCTTGTAAGAACACCAAAATCACAGCTAGCTGCTGGACAATCATCGATAGGAAGACACTGGAATTCACCAAAAAAGATACCCTACATCCAAAGACAAAGGAGAAGCCACAATGAGACGGTAGGAGGGGGGCAATCACAGTAAAATCAAATCCCATAACTTCTGGGTGGGTGACTCACAGACTGGAGAACACTTATACCACAGAAGTTCACCCACTGGAGTGAAGGTTCTGAGGCCCACATCAGGCTTCCCAACCTGGGGTTCCAGCAACGGGAGGAGGAATTCCCCGAGAATCAGACTTTGAAGGATAGCAGGATTTGACTGCAGGACTGGGGGAAACAGAGACTTCACTCTTGGAGGGCACAGACAAAGTAGTGTGCACATCGGGACCCAGGGGAAGGAGCAGTGACCCCACAGGAGACTGAATCAGACCTACTGCTAGTGTTGAGGGTCTCCTGCAGAGGTGGGGGGTGGCTGTGTCTCACCGTGAGGACAAGGACACTGGCAGCAGAAGTTCTGGGAAGTACTCCTTGATGTGAGCCCTCCCAGAGTCTGCCATTAGCCCCACCAAAGAGCCTGAGTAGGCTCCACTGTTAGGTCACCTCAGGTCAAACAACCAACAGGGAGGGAATCCAGCCCCATCCATCAGCAGACAAATGGATTAAAGTTTTACTGAGCTCTGCCACCAGAGCAACAAACAGCTGTACCCACCACCATTCCCTCCCATCAGGAGATGTGCACAGCCTCTTAGATAGCCTCATCCACCAGAGGGCAGACAGCAGAAGCAGGAAATACAATCCTGCAGCCTGTGGAACAAAAACCACATTCACAGAAAGATAGACAGGATGAAAAGGCAGAGGGCTGTGTACCAGATGAAGGAACAAGATAAAATCCCAGAAAAACAACTAAATGAAGTGGAGATAGGCGACCTTCCAGAAAAAGAATTCAGAATAATGATAGTGAAGATGATCCAGGACCTTGGAAAAACAATGGAGGCAAAGATCGAGAAGATGCAAGAAATGTTTAACAAAGACCTAGAAGAATTAAACAACAAATAAACAGAGAGGAACAATACAATAACTGAAATTAAAAATACACTAGAAGGAATCAATAGCAGAATAACTGAGGAAGAAGAACGGATAAGTGACCTGGAAGACAGAATGGTGGAATTCACTGCTGCGGAACAGAATAAAGAAAAAAGAAGGAAAAGAAATGAAGACAGCCTAAGAGACCTCTGTGACAACATTAAATGCAACAACATTTGTATTATAGGGGTCCCAGAAGGAGAAGAGACAGAGGAAGGACCAGAGAAAATATTTGAAGAGATTAGAGTCAAAAACTTCCCTAACATGGGAAAGGAAATAGCCATCCAAGTCCAGGAAGCACAGTGAGTCCCATACAGGATAAACCCAAGGAGAAACACACCGAGACACATAGTAATCAAATTGACAAAAATTAAAGACAAAGAAAAATTATTGAAAGCAGAAAGGGAAAAATGACAAATAACATACAAGGGAACTCCCATAAGGTTAACAGCTGATTTCTCAGCAGAAACTCTACAAGCCAGAAGGGAGTGGCAAGATATACTTAAAGTGATGAAAGGGAAGAACCTACAACCAAGATTACTCTACCCGGCAAGGATCTCATTCAGATTCAATGGAAAAATCAAAAGCTTTACAGACAAGCAAAAGCTAAGAGAATTCAGCACCACCAAACCAGCTCTGCACTGCAACAAATGATAAAGGAGCTTCTCTAAGTGGAAAACACAAGAGAAGAAAAGGACCTACAAAAACAAACCCAAAACAATTAAGAAAATTGTCATAGGAACATACATATTGATAATTACCTTAAACATGAATAGATTAAATGTTCCAACCAAAAGACACAGGCTTGCTGAATGGATACAAAAACAAGACCCATATATATGCTGTCTACAAGAGACCTACTTCAGACCTAGGGACACATACAGACCGAATGTGAAGGGATGGAGACAGATATTCCATGCAAATGCAAATCAGAGGAAAGCTGGAGTAGCAATACTCGGATAAAATAGACTTTAAAATAAAGAATGTTACAAGAGACAAGGAAGGACACTATATAATGATTAAGGGATCAACCCAAGAAAAAGATATAACAATTATAAATATATATGCACCCAACATAGGAGCACCTCAATACATAAGGCAACTGCTAACATCTATAAAAGAGGAAATCAACAGTAACACAGTAATAGTGGGGAACTTTACACCTCACTTACACCAATGGACAGATCATCCAAAATGAAAATAAATAAGGAAACAGAAGCTTTAAATGACACAACTGACCAGATAGATTTAATTGATATTTATAGGACATTCCATCCCAAAACAGCAGATTACACTTTCTTCTCAAGTGCGCATGGAACATTCTTCAGGATAGGTCACATCTTGGGTCACAAATCAAGCCTCAGTAAATTTAAGAAAATTGAAATCATACCAAGCATCTTTTCTGACCACAATGCTATGAGATTAGAAATGAATTACAGGGCAGAAAATGTAAAAAAAATGTAAAAAACAAACACATGGAGGCTAAACAATACATCACTAAATAACCAAGAGATCACTGAAGAAATCAAAGAGGAGATCAAAAGATACCTAGAGGGGCTTCCCTGGTGGCGCAGTGGTTGAGGGTCGGCCTGACAATGCAGGGGACACGGGTTCGTGCCTTAGTCCAGGAAGATCCCACATGCCGCGGAGGGGCTGGGCCCGTGAGCCATGGTCGCTGAGCCTGCACGTCTGGAGCCTGTGCTCCGCAACGGGAGAGGCCACAACAGTGAGTACTTTCAGCGCGTACTGAAAAAAAAAAAAAAAAAAAAAAAAGATACCTAGAGACAAATGACAATGAAAACATGACAATCCAAAACCTATGGGATGCAGCAAAAGCAGTTCTAAGAGGGAAGTTTATAGCTATACAAGCCTACCTCAAGAAATAAGAAAAATCTCAAATAAACAATCTAACCTTACACCTAAAGGAACTAGAGAAAGAAGAACAAACAAAATGCAAAGTTAGCAGAAGGAAAGAAATCATAATGATTAGAGCAGAAATAAATGAAATAGAAACGAAGAAAACAATAACAAAGATCAATAAAACTAAAAGCTGGTTCTTTGAGAGAATAAACAAAATTGATAAACCATTAGCCAAACTCATCAAGAAAAAGCAGGAGAGGACTCAAATCAATAAAATTAGAAATGAAAAAGATGAAGTTACAACAGACCCCACAGAAATACAAAGCATCCTAAGAGACTACTATAAGCAACTCTATGCCAATAAAATGGACAACCTGGAAGAAATGTACAAATTCTTAGAAAGGTATAACCTTCCAAGACTGAAGCAGGAAGACATAGAAAATATGAACAGACCAATTACAAGTAATGAAATTGAAACTGTGATTTAAAGTCTTCCAACAAACAGAAGTCCAGGACCAGATGGCTTCACAGGTGAATTCTATGAAACATTTAGAGAAGAGCTAACATCCATCTTTCTCAAACTCTACCAAAAAATTGCAGAGGAAGGAACACTCCCAAACTCATTCTATGAGGCCACCATCACCCTGCTACCAAAACCAGACAAAGATACTACAAAAAAAGAAAATTACAGACCAATATCTCTGAAGAATATAGATGCAAAAATCTTCAACAAAATACTAGCAAACAGAATCCAACAACACATTAAAAAGATCATACACCATGATCAAGTGGGATTTATCCCAGGAATGCAAGGATTCTTCAGAATATGCATATCAATCAATGTGATACACTATATTAACAAACTGAAGAATAAAAACTATATGATCATCTCAATAGATGCAGAAAAAGCTTTTGACAAAATTCAACACTGATTTATGATAAACACTCTCCAGAAAGTGGGCAGAGAGAGAACCTATCTCAACATAATAAAGGCCATATACAACAAACCCACAGCAAACATCATTCTCAATGGTGAGAAACTGAAAGCATTTCCTCTAAATCAGGAACAAGACAAGGATGTCCACTCTCACCACTCTTATTCAACAAAGTTTTGGAAGTCCTAGCCATGGCAATCAGAGAAGAAAAAGAAATAAAAGGAATACAAACTGGAAAAGAAGAAGTAAAACTGTCACTCTTTGCAGATGACATGATACTATACGTAGAGAATCCTAAAGATGCCACCAGAAAACTACTAGAGCTAATCAATGAATTTGGTAAAGTTGCAGGATACAAAATTAATGCACAGAAATCTCTTGCATTCCTATACACTAATGATGAAAAATCTGAAAGAGAAATTAAGGAAACACTCCCATTTACCATTGCAACAAAAAGAATAAAATACCTAGGAATAAACCTACCCAGGGAGACAAAAGACCTGTAGGCAGAAAACTATAAGACATTGATGAAAGAAATTAAAGTTGATACCAACAGATGGAGAGATATACCATATTCTTGGATTGGAAGAATCAATATTGTGAAATTGACTATACGACCCAAAGCAATCTACAGATTCAATGCAATCCCTATCAAGTTACCAATGGCATTTTTTATAGCACTAGAGAAAAAAATCTTAAAATTTGTATGGAGGGCTTCCCTGGTGGTGCAGTGGTTGGGAGTCCGCCTGCCGATGCAGGGGACACGGGTTCGTGCCCTGGTCAGGGAAGATCCCACATGCTGCGGAGTGGCTGGGTCCATGAGCCATGGCCGTTGGGCCTGCGCGTCCAGAGCCTGTGCTCTGCAACGAGAGAGGCCACAATGGTGAGAGGTCCGCGTGCCGCAAAAAAAAAAAAAAATTGTATGGAGACACAAAAGACCCCGAATAGCCAAAGTGGCCTTCAGGGAAAAAAAAACAGAGCTGGAGGAATCAGATTCTCTGATTTCAGACTATACTACAAAGCTACAGTAATCAAGACAATATGGTACTGGCACAAAACCAGAAACATAGATCAATGGAACAGGATAGAAAGCCCAGAGATAAACCCACGCACCTATGGTCAACTAATCTATGACAAAGGAGGCAAGGATATACAATGGAGAAAAGACAGTCTCTTCAATAAGTGGTGCTGGGAAAACTGGACAGCTACATGTAAAAGAATGAAATTAGAACACTCTCTAACATCATACACAAAAATAAACTCAAAATGGATTAGAGACCTAAATGTAAGACCAGACACTATAACACTCTTAGAGGAAAACACAGGAAGAAGACTCTTTGACATAAATCACAGCAATATCTTTTCTGATCCACCTCCTAGAGTAATGGAAATAAAAACAAAAATAAGCAAATGGGACCTAATGAAACTTAAAAGCTTTCGCACAGCCAAGGGAACTACAAACAAGACGAAAAGAGAACCTTCAGAATGGGAGAAAATATTTGCAAATGAATCAACGGACAAAGGATTAATCTCCAAAATATATAAACAGCTCATGCAGCTCAATATTAAAGAAACAAACAACCCAATCCAAAAATGGGCAGAAGACCTAAACAGACATTTCGCCAAAGAAGACATACAGATGGCCCAGAAGCACATGGAAAGCTGCTCAACATCACCAATTATTAGAGAAATGTAAATCAAAACTACAATGAGGTATCACCTCACACCAGTTAGAATGGGCATCATCAGAAAATCTACAAACAACAAATGCTGGAGAAGGTGTGGAGAAAAGGGAACCCTCTTGCACTGTTGGTGGGAATGTAAATTGTTACAGCCACTATGGAGAACAGTATGGAGGTTCCTTAAAGAACTAAAAATAGAATTACCATATGATCCAGCAATCCCACTACTGCTCCTATACCCAGAGAAAACCATAATTCAAAAAGACACATGCACCCCAATGTTCATTGCAGCACTATTTACAATAGCCACGTCATGGAAGCACCCTAAATGCCCATCAACAGATGAATGGATAAAGAAGATGTGGTACATATGTACAATGGAATATTACTCAGCCATAAAAAGGAATGAAATTGGGTCATTTGTAGAGACACAGATGGATCTAGAGACTGTCATACAGAGTGAAGTAAGTCAGAAAGAGAAAAACAAATATCGTATATTAATTCATGTGTGTGGAACCTAAAAAAATAGTACAGATGAACCGGCTTACAGGGTAGAAATAGAGACACAGATGTAGAGAACAAACATATGGAGACCAAGGGGGGAAAGCGGCAGGGGGTTGGTGGTGGTGGTATGATGAATTGGGCAGTTGGGATTGACATGTATACACTGATGTGTATAAAACTGATGACTATTAAGAACCTGCTGTATAAAATAAAATTCAAAAAATTAGAAAAAAGAAATCAGCAAAGCCCATCTTTGGTATTAGTATTTAGGATCGTAGTTACCTATGAAGGACTTGTGAATCAAAGTGGGAAAGAGGAGGTGTTTTAGAGTGCTGGTAGTAACATAGTGAGTTCAATTTTTATAAAACTGTCAAGCTGTTCACTTAAGTTTGTGCATCTTTTGCTTGTATGTTGTGTGTCAATAAAACGTTTACAGAAAAAATAAATAAATAGATAAAATATGTATATAAGCTTATATATTTAAGTATTGTTATATATAAAATAATTAACAATGGTTATTTCTGTGCCTTTGCAAAATATCCAAATTTTGTGTTGTTCATGTATTCTTTTGTGATTAGAAATAAAAGTAAATAATTCCATTTTTAAAAAGAGAGATATGGGCTTCCCTGATGGCACAGTGGTTTAGAATCCGCCTGCCGATGCAGAGGACACGGGTTCGTGCCCCGGTCCGGGAAGATCCCACATGCCGCGGAGCGGCTGGGACCGTGAGACATGGCCGCTGAGCCTGCGCGTCCGGAGCCTGTGCTCTGCAACGGGAGAGGCCACAACAGTGAGAGGCCCGCGTACCACACACACACACAACGAGAGATATGAAGGTCAAACATTCTGTGAAATACGTTTTGATCTAAACCTTTATACAGGTGATGTCTTTG
Source organism: Kogia breviceps (assembly GCF_026419965.1). NCBI lineage: Eukaryota > Metazoa > Chordata > Mammalia > Artiodactyla > Physeteridae > Kogia > Kogia breviceps. Next base: position 42,538,438 of record NC_081310.1, on the reverse strand, counting down.
ACATCCCAATCTCCTTCAACTTAATCAGGCATCATGATATCATGTCTCAAATACCAAGGATGAAAATTATTATTATTACTATAGCTACCATTTATTGAGTGCCTACTCTGTGCTAGGCAATGTGTTAAGAAATTTACATATATCATTGTATTTAATCCTCACAACTACCTTCTGAGATAGAAATTATTATTATTCCCCATTTACAGATGAAGAAACTGAGACTTAAAGAGACAATAAGAGGCCACCTAGCAAGTAGGTGGTGGGGCTGGCATTTGAACCCTGGTATCTATCTCCAAAGCCTACACTCTTTACCTCTACTCATAGATTCTTACCTTCTCCTTTGCAAGGAGAACTGGGAAGGCCCATCCTATTCATAAATTTAGTAAAATTGGGTTTGTTGGGTAGAGAAATGGGTATTTACCTCTCTAACTTGTGGAATTTGATACGAATTACCTGGAATTTTGCTCTCAGGGCTACTGAAGACACGGCTCCCTGACTGCTCAAGCACATGCAGCCAGTGACAGAGCTGGAAGTCAAGTCCAACAGCTTGCCCCAGAGTTTGCTGCCCCTGCCTGCCACTGCATGATGCCTCTCAGGGTATCTGCCTAAGTCTCCATTTCTTGAAAGCATTAGGAGGGAAAAGGAGATGTTTCCTATTGTGATTCTGTCTGATCCCCTGATAGCTCCATCACCCAACTGTCAAGTACCCTTCTCAGGAACAAGGTTCACCCAAAGCCCCAGTGAATCCTATAGCATTTCTAAGAATTCAGGATGCTTATGCACCCCACTTTTCCACTCCCCCAACTCCTCTGACTCCAATTTTCCTTCCATCAGATATGTCACTTTACTGTTATAAATCCAAGCCACATCTCAGCAACTCAGAAATTGGCTGCATTGTCTACTGAGGCGTGAGAAATTGTTCTTGACGGTAAAGGTCACTGTAAGAAAATATTAATGTTTAAAATCAGAAGCTAAAGAATCACATGTATTTCCAAAGGAGGAGGCCCTAATGGTTTTCTGAATGCAGAAATGATAGCTTGTGAGGAGCTTTTAAAGAGCTTTCCTGCTAACTCTAAAGGCCCAAGGTTTGTTTTTTTTGTGTTTTTTTTTGTTTTTTTTTTGAGGTTTCTTAATGGAATCTAAACACTTCATTGTGTTCACCAGAGAGCGAATTGAACATAAAGTGACAGGCCTTAAAAGGGCAGCCAGTGAGTTGGAGCACAATTTGCATGAAATATGTTAGCTTTTTGTTTTTCTTTATGGTATTTGAAGGTTCTTATGAGAGATGATTTTGACTTCTTAGATGGTTTCCTTTTTTCACTCCAGGTCCAACTAGTGGGGTCATCCTTTCCTACCTCCATCCAGGCTTCATGCCCAAGTTGCCACTTGGGGGCAGTCTAATGCCTCCTTCTCTCCCATTGCCATCTTCCCTCCTGCCTTCTCTACATAGGATTCCTAGGTGGTTGACCTAGTTTCTGGTCCCTCTTACAATATAATGGTCATTACCAATCTCAACAGTTTCTTAAAAAGAAATAAAGGGCCACATTCTTAATATATTGAAAAATAATACATTATACAGTTTTTCAAGGAGCGTTCAGGAGGACTCTTCAAAAGAACCTCCTGATGTAGGCAGGGCAGACACCTTGGTTTAGGAGGGTAAAGTCAATGTTTCAACCTTCGATAGTTCTGAAGCAGAGGTTCTCTGATCCTTCGGCCAGGGCTCTCTCCTGCAATCATTCTGAAATAAGATTCAGACTTTATTTTGAAGGAAGATCATCTTTTAATGAAGACATCAAAACAATAAACAGCAGTAAGAATAATACAATAGGAGAAGAAAATCACATAACATTTCTTTGCAGGTATTTACTCATAAAATGGTTTCAATCTCAGAGAAGAAAAATCCCTTTTCAAAGTTTATTATAAATTCACTTAAACATGGAATAGACAGCTTGCCCAGATCCTTTCCTTGCCCAGATCTTTTCCCCACCCTTCCGTCTGCACGAGACAATTTAATTAATGGGCAAACAGCCCAATGGTGGATTTTTCTAATAGAGTGGCTTGAAAGAATAAGCCCCATCCTTGCAAAGAGCTCATTGGCACACTACTCTGCCTGCATTACAGAAACAGAACAGAGTCATATGTTTCCTGGAAAGTAATTGTTTGGCAGGGTTCTAGCCTCGGGTGAATCCATATAGAAAAAGTGCTCAGGTGGCCCTCCATGGCACCAGGGCCACAGCTGACGGCAGAGTGTGTGCGTGAATGTGTGTGTGATGGTGTGAAGTGCTGAGGGGGTGGATGGAGGACACAGTAAGGGAATACTGAGAGACCCATAAGAACAAGGCTGCAGATTATTCCCACCTCCTCTGCCCCTGTAATCCACTCACTTAGCCAGCAAATGTACACTGAATATCCACTGCAAGCTCAGCACTGAGCAAAGAGTTTTGCATAGATGAGCACAAGAAATGAACTTTTAAGGGACTGCAGAAAAAGTCCATGCTGTTGATAAGCTTCCAGTTCAGACGAGGAAGTCATTTTTCAAGAAGTGATTTAGCAAATATTTGTTGAGCTTCTACTCTGGGCAGTGGGGTTGTCTGACAAGCCTCAAGGCTCCAAATTGAAATATTGATATGTTACAGTTTACAGAAGTAGCTTTTAGAGCTCACTTTATTGACATGGTCGATGTTATACAGAAGTGAAGAAGAAGATTGGTTTTAAAACTACCTTGTGCTCAGGTTAAAGTTTGAACCAACTAGAGACTAGTTCAGGGAATTTGCTGGAAGCCTTTCCAGGATTTTTTTTTTTTTTTTTGAGGAGCAGGCAGAAGGGCAAACTCCCATCTTGGACTTTAGGTCAATTAGGCATTTGCCTTGTTCCCACCACCAGGACTTGCTCTGAGAGATGCACCCACACTGCCTTCAGTTCAATGTCTCTGCAAATATGAGCCTCAAGCATCGTCAGCATCGTGTGACTTGCTTAAAAGAAATGTTCTCCGCACTGTGGTTGTGGATTCCATATCCCTGTCCACTCCCAGCAAAAGGCAGCAGCAAGCTTTCTGGGGACATTTTAAAGGGTCTTAGGATCTCCCTTTTATATGTAAACATCTTTTGGAGATGGAAGACTTGTGCTTGTGATCTCACACCCTGCACACACCAAGAAAAGCACATCAGCCTCTTACTGCAGACGGGAGTGGTCGGCTCTCAGCCGTTGTTAAGCTGGACCCTGCTGCCTCCTGGTCCTCTGAGCCAGGACATTTGTGTGCTGCACCAGTTCCTGCCTTGGCTGCTTCTGTCCATCATTTCTCCACAACCGAGTTTTGCCACGTGATGTAGATCTGGATCTACTCACCATTATGCACTGCTGATGACAGCAGTTGCCCTTAGGAGGAAAGGGCTAGGCCACGGAAGGGTACTTCAGCTGCCACTTGCCAACCCCCACATTGCCCACCAGCTTTACATACAAACCAGAAGGGATGTCCATCCAGCTTGTCACGAAAGCCTTCAAAAAAGCACTCTGTAACAAAGAAAGGTCTGCACTGAGAGCAAAACACACCTTGGTTTCACCTTGCCCCTAGCTTTGATTTTTTTTTTTTTTTTTTTTTTTGCGGTACGCGGGCCTCTCACCGCTGTGGCCTGTCCCGTTGCGGAGCACAGGCTCCGGACGCGCAGGCTCAGCGGCCATGGCTCACGGGCCCAGCCGCTCTGCGGCATGTGGGATCTTCCCAGACCGGGACACAAACCCGTGTCCCCTGCATCGGCAGGCGGACTCTCAACCACTGCGCCACCAGGAAAGCCCCCTAGCTTTGATTTTAAGCAACTCATTTATCCTCTTTGGACTTTAGTTTTCCTATTTGTGAAACAAAAGTGTTGTTGTTGACAAAAGACCCATGACTTCTAGGTCTGTTTCAGCCTTAACTTTCTATGTATGTAAACGCCAAAGAAAAAAACATATCAGGAGCCATTAAGATTCACCGCCCTTGGGCTTCCCTGGTGGCGCAGTGGTTGAGAATCCGCCTGCCGATGCAGGGGACGCGGGTTCGTGCCCCGGTCCGGGAAGATCCCACATGCCGCCGCGGAGCGGCTGGGCCCGTGAGCCATGGCCGCTGAGCCTGCGCGTCCGGAGCCCGTGCTCCGCAACGGGAGAGGCCACAACAGTGAGAGGCCCGCGTACCACAAAAAAAAAAAAAAAAAAAAAAGATTCACTGCCCTTGTAGCTGAACCAAGAGGACCAGCATTAATGTTTATTTATAATTTGTATAAAATTTATAAAAAGAAGCTAATAATTTAATTAATAATTAGCACAGGGCAGCATGACATTTAGTGGTTGGCATGCACAGAAGAGCCCTGGGCTCTGAGTCAACAGACTGTGCTTGGGTTCCCTGGTGGCGCAGTGGTTAAGAATCTGCCTGCCAATGCAGGGGACATGGGTTCGAGCCTTGGTCAGAGAAGATCCCACATGTCATGGAGCAACTAAGCCCGTGTGCCACACCTACTGAAGCCCGCATGCCTAGAGCTCGTGTTCTGCAACAAGAGAAGCCACCACAGTGAGAAGCCCGAGCACCGCAACGAAGAGTAGGCTCCGCTCGCCGCAGCTGGAGAAAGCCCTTGTGCAGCAGTGAAGACACAATGCAGCCAAAAATAAATAAGTTAAATAAATAATCTTTTAAAAAGAAAAGTTTACCATTAAAAGACTGTGCTCTACAGAAGTAGAAAAATGATTTTGGAGCTGAGTTCAAATCCTGACTCCATTACTTGCTAGCTGTGTGACTGTGTGCAGGATATTTAATCTTTCGGAGTCTGTTACTGCATCAGTAAATGATAATAAACAATAGGTCACAGGAGTGTAGTTTAAAATCTAGAGACATAGAGCTTAAGATTTATTAAGCTCTTGGCACATTGTAGGAACTCAATAAATCTTTGCTTATGCAAAAGCTTATGGCTTTTCTAAGATCTCTTAGAGAAGGGAAACTAACATATTTTGAGTTCTAGCTTTGTGCTAGAAATTTCTGTGACTACGTAATTTCATCCCGATGAAGTAGCTTCTGTTATCTGAATTTTAACCTAAATTAACCTAAATTCACTTTCCCCAGATGTAAAATTAACATAATTACACTTTTTCTACCTAACCTAAAGAATTCTTAGGAAGATTAAAAGAATTTAATATGAAAGGGCTTTGTGAATTGTTGACTTTTATTTAAATATGAATATAACAGCCATTGTTTTATTAAACATTCTTTATGATAATGTTTAATCACCCAACATGCATTTATTCAGAGCCTACTACCTGGCCTTTATTCAGAACATGGTCTCTGTTCTCAGAGGCTTTAAAACCAGGATACACCAAAATAACAACCAGGAAACTAGAGAATAGTTAAAAACAGCTGAGTTGCCACCGTTGAAAGTAGAGCTGACCTAAAAGGTAGATTTAAGGTGAAGAGAATGAGAGAAGGAAGTAGTAGCATGAAAGCAGAAACAGAGGCAAAAAAAAAAAAACAACAGTCTCCTTTGAAGCCTGTGAAGAAGCCTGTGAAGACGTTAGGATTCTTGCCCTTGTAATTTACAGGAACATAAAGAATTCAAACAGTCATGCAGCAGATATTCATTGAGTGCCTACCATGTGCCAGGCACTGTTTTAAGCACTGGGGACACAGCAGTGAACAAATCAAAAGGTGACTACCTTGAGGAGCTTGTATTAATAAATTATACAGAATGTTAAAGGTAATGAGTGCTACAGAAAAACAAGAGTAGAGCAGGGTAAGGGTGATTGATCAAGAGTGACAGGAGTGAGGTTGTAGGTGGCGATATAAAATAGAGTGATCAGAGAAGGTTTCACTGAGAAGGTAACATTTGAGCAAAGGCTTGTAAGAGGTGAAGAAGTAAGTCAAGGAGGTACACAGGGAAAGAGCTTCAGGCAGAAGGAACAGCTAGAGCAGAGGTTCTCAAAGTGTGGTCTGCACTCAGACCAGCAGCAATAACATCCGGGAACCTGTCAGAAACGCAAATTTTCAGGCCCACTCAGAAACTCTGGTGGGCCCAGCAATTCCCCTCCAGAGGATTCCAACGTTCCCTAAAATGTGAGAGCCACTGAACTAGAAAAAATATCTAGATGGTTTGTGCCAAGCACTGCCAGCCTTGTCCAAGGCCAACATGGGTAGAGTGAAGTGGGCAGAGAGAGAGAATCAGTAGAGGAGGTCTGGAGAGATAACGGCTTGGAGAGCGGGGCTGGGGCACGGGAGATCCTATGAGGTCTTGTGAGCTATTGTAAGGGCTTTGGTTTTCACTCTGAGTGAAATGTGGAGACATTGCAAGATTATGACTAGAGTGGCACAATCTGTTTTGAAAGTATCACTGGCTGCTGTTAAGAACAGATTGTAGAGGGGCAAGAGTGGAAGGGGTTTTTTTTTAGTAATTCAGGTAAGAGATATTAGTGGCTTGGATCAAGGTGATAGTAGTAAAGGTGGAGAGAAGAGGTGGAATCTGAATATATTTTGAAGAGAGAGTCCAGAGGACTTCCCAACAGAGTGGTTGTAGGGAATGAGAAAAAGACATCAAAGATGTTTCTGGATTTAGTCATGGGAAAGTTGAGTTGCTGTAAACTGAGATGGGGAAAGGTGTAGTGGAAGCAGGTTTATGGTGAGAGGCAGGGAGGTGAGGTGGCACAGAGACTGAAAGTTAGGTTTGGGACCTGTTTGCGATGTCCATTCAACCTCCAAATGGAGATGTTGAGTAAGCAATTGGATATATGAGCCTGTATTGAATTGAATCAACTTGTCACCCTTCTGAGTTAGAACAGAGAATTTCCACCAAGAGCAGTAAGAACTGATTCTGCTCATTTCAAATCAGGGGTGATGTCAGAGTTCTTAGTTCTTTTGCTGCTTGTTTCTTTACAGTCCACATATCCAAAAGGGAGGTTTCTTTTCTTGACCAGATAAAAGCTCTCCTGGATCAGTCCAAGAGACTTCCAACACAGAAAGAAGCTACTGGCTTTGGAGAAATGGAGGTTAGTGGGGTACCTAGCTCTCTAGACATTTGGAGAAAACCAACTGAATGCTCTTATGCTAGATTTTGCCTTTTTATCTGAAGTTTTACGTATGTGGTAATTTAAGGAGATTCTCCCCCCACCAAGGAAAAAATATATGGTAGCATTAGCTAGCCCTGCTCAGGGTACATGACAAGAAACTCCAATCATAGACTAGAAGAAAGTGTATGATACAGAGGAGCCAAACATCTCACTATAATTAACTGTTTTATCAGCTGCTTTGAAAACATATCATTGAGAATTTCCAAAAGAATAAGACTTGGGTTTTCCAGCTGAGACTGTTTGGAACTTGGTCCCTGGGGTTTCCATAAACTAAGCTGTCATTAAACATTTCTACCACTGAAGGGGGTCATTAGATGTGCAAGCCCATTTGATTTAAATTCCTATTTATTTTGGTTGTGGATCTCTATATAGATTTGTTTCCCTAAGGCAGAAAATAAGATAATGACATTTATGGATCTTAAACATGTATTTTCTCAAAGGTTCAAATGGATAGAATAACTAGGGCTATGATTAGTGGTAGCAATTTATACCCAAATATTTTGCCTGAACAGTGATTCCTTGTTTTATTTTCCAGTTAATAAAGATGGCCAGGGACTGCCCAAGAGAAGCAATTCTTATATTACCCGCCTGCCACATGTCAGTGTTCAGCTCTGTATGGACACATAACAAGAGGAGGTGGGCTCAGAAAGGTCCAGGATTGCCTGCCTATGGGGAAAAATCTAGGTTCAGAGAGCAATCAATGCCTTTAAGGCAGATGTAGGCTGGCTGTCATGCCAGGTCTTCTAGTCTTCCACAGAGATCAGATAGAAGAGAATTTTACTCAGAGGAACTGTTTATGCTGATTGGTGCCACACTGGTTTTATGCCAGCTTAGTTCTGGGATTATACACCTGGGATTCTAATTTAAGTCTGATCTTGGACCGCCTCCACTCTAATTTCGATTCATGGAATTAGATGCTAGCGTCTAGCCCCAGCTTTCCCGAGCACCAGACTGGGCCTGCCTCTAACTTCATCGTCAGTGTCCCAATAGTCAGGTCCCCTGTGAACCTCTGACCCTGATGCACTTCAAGCTCAGAGGCATCCTATGCTTAGGCCCATCTCCCATGGGGCTTCTGTCTGGCGTCTTCAGCAGCAACTTCAGACTCTGAGCACCTTAAGCGTGGAAAGCAGTATTTAGTAACACATGGCCTTCTAAGTTTTGCAATAAGGCTTGTGGTCCCATTTCAGGGATAAGAAACCAAAATTATTTTGGTTGATGAATAATAATCCCACTTACTCACAGGGAGCATTGAGAAAGCCTTCCCATGCTAAGTAATTCTAGACAGCCTTCTGCCACCACCACCAGGGATGAATCACCCAGGTTACCGCCAGAGATGTGGCATTTTGGGCCATGCACATATGACTTAAGACACAGGATGGGGATGGGGGAAGGAGCCCTGTCCAGGACAAAGATTTAAAGTACACTATTCCCTTCCTGAGACCTCCTGAGAATATTCTGTGGTGGCAAAAACATTCCCTTTACATTACTTTATAGCTGGGAGTAGAGAAGAATATTCAGCCAGTCTTCAGAGAGTTTCGTATCCACCTATGCTGTCTCACCAGACACACTCACAGGCTCTGTGACCCATTTAGATAATCTTCCCTCAACCAAAAAAGGCAGCACTTTCTTCCTGTTTCACCAGCACCCTAAAATCCCCCAATGCAGGTGTCTTTTAAAAATGAGATAATTACATGCAAAGCACTTAGAGCAATGGCTAGCACATAGTAAGCCTTGAATACATGCTAGCTATAATTATTATTTTGTTTCTGATTTGCAGATGAATCCAGTGCCATTTGCCACCTTAGATGCCAATATCTTAAAGGCCCCCCACTCCACTCCTACCACACATACACCACCAGGTCTCATCTCAATGAAAAAACAAAACAAAACAAACAACAACAACAACAAAATCCTTAAGCATTATAATCAGATAAGTCAACGTATGCTATTTAGATTGCTTTTTTAAAATTAATTTTTTAAAAGATGCTCAGGGATGGGAAATTAGTTTTAAAGGCTTCAATGATAACCAAATGTAATATGGGACCTTGTTTGGGTCCTGATTCAAACAAACCAACTATAAACAGACACTTTAGAGACAATAGGGGAAACTTAATTACAGACTGGGTATTCATGACACCAAAGTACTGTTGGTAATTTTGGTAAGTGTGATAATGGCATTGTGGTGTTTTTTTTTTTTAAGTCAATATTTTGAGAGATTCAGAGGTGAAATATTATGATGTTTGGATTTACTTTAAAATACTTCAGCAAATAAAAGGAATAAATAAATAACAAAAAAGGAGGGATAGATCAAGTAAATATGGCAAAAACTTGATAACTATTGAATATGGGTGATGGGAATATAGAAATTTATTAGATTATTTTCTCTATGTTACTGAATTCGTCCTCATGCCAAAAAAAAAGTCGCAGACCAATAGTCTTTAGGGCTAAGTTTTCGACTGTAGAAATAAGAATGGGAGGCTATGACCAACTGGTTAAACAGCTGATAGTAATGGGTGCAATGAGGGATGGTTGAAACCTGACCCAGAGGGAAGAGTAGGGGGGTCACGGGTGGTGAGAGGTTTGGGTGAGTTTAGATCCTGGATCCCTGGAGTCTGGAGGAGAGAAGCATAGTATAACTGAGACCAGTTCCATGGCAAGGACTGGGGAAAGAGGAAAGAACTTTAACAGAGTGACCACTGTAAACCACCTCTGCTGGTGGGGTGGCAGCCAGGGCATTTTTGCGCCCAGCCAGCCTCTTTCCAACACAGCTAGACTAGGCTAGTCCACGGCTATTCTTTCCTCTGGGAACAGAGAAAACCTGTAGGGAGAAAAAAAACAGGAATTACTGCTTTCCTTAGAGTCCACATGCCCTAAAATGATATTATGCGCTTAACAATGCTTTTAGGAATAGGCTTGGTGTGATTCTGGGAGGCTTGGGAAGGGCTGTCTCTGCTCTTTACGTAACATTCTATTTAAAAAGGGTAAGGTATTTCATTTCATCTTCAGAGTTAATTTTACAGAGTTAACATGCTTAAGTTATGGCTGCAACTCACTCACCCTAATATGAAAGGACAAGATCACATTCTCCCCTTCCTTGCTGGTGAAAACTAGCAGACCACAGAGGGCCCTGAGCACCGAGAGGATGATGATGAACTTAAATTGCCTGCTTTCCAACGTTGCTGAGTGCTGTTCACCTAAATCTACTGGGCAAACAGAAATGGATGGGGAGTGTGCAGCCTTGCCCACTCTTAGAAAACACTCTGATGGAAACAAAAGGAGACGTGCGAGAGGACATATATTTCATCAGTGACGCAGGCATCAGTGATGCCTCTTCTCCCTTGGGCCCTGATCAGAAAAAAATGTCAGATGCTGAACATATCCATGGGAACCAAGAACACTCCTAGGGCGCCACCTTGGCCTAATCACTGCCCTTTTCCAAGTCTCAGTTCTTGAATTTCTGAAATGGATTGAGAGAGAGAGCGAGAGCAAGCCAGTGAGCAAGCAAGAGAATATCATCCTTCTTTATTTGCCTCTTCCCACGCTGGGGTTTTATAAGAATTAATAAAGTGGTAACTACACCTGGCACCCTGGAAAAAGACACATTTATGTGTACTGGGAATGATGCCATTTTCTTTACCTATTTTTGTCAGATGTCTTTTCCATTTATCACCTGATTTTGAGAAGTATAAAGGAATTTAGTTTTCATTATATTGTTTTCTGACTCAACTATATTTTTAAAGAGAAACTAGTCTGTGTTCCTACCAGCAGTTTGATAGAGTAATGTTCCAAGTGAGTGGTAGTAAAATTATGTTAATCTTTTACATGGAGCAAGGGGAAATATACCATCTCTTTGTCAATTTTCCATTTTTGCACAGTGGAAATCTTGTAAAAACACTAGAGTTGTGTAGGCAGTGAGAGGGCATTGAAAGAATAGGTGTTCACCCAGAAATGGCCGTTCCCCTTTTGGGTTTTTGTTTGTTTGTTTGTTTTTATTTTTGCTGTGTTGGGTCTTTGTTGCTGCACGCGGGCTTTCACTAGTTGCGGCGAGCAGGGGCTACTCTTTGTTGCGGTGCGCGGGCTTCTCATTGCGTTGGCTTCTCTTGTTGTGGAGCTCTCAGGCTCTAGAGCGCAGGCTCAGTAGTTGTGGTGCCCGGGCTTAGCTGCTCTGCGGTATGTGGGATCTTCCCAGAGCAGGGCTCGAACCCGTGTCCCCTGCATTGGCAGGCAGATTCTTAACCACTGCGCCACCAGGGAAGTCCTTCCCCTTTTGTTTTGATAACATACTCCTTCATTTCTTTGGGGACTTGGAGCTCCCCATCCCTTCAGGTCCTGGTGAGGCTGTCAATCATGGTGCCCCATCCCTCTCCTAGCTTCACTGGTGAATATGCTGACCCAAGTTGACCAATCCAGGTATACCATCATTCTAACCATTGTCATTAATTCAGAGGTAGGCAAATGGCCCAAGAAGGCCAGTCGGGGCTGTCAAAAGCTGGCAATGCACAATCCAACAGAGCTCGTCTGTTCTGCAGCGGTGTCCTTACTGGTTTGGATCCATGGTGCATTGGACCCCTGGTTCTGAGGTAAGTTCATACCCTCGGTGCAAGGCCAGGGCGGCTACCTCCTGAAGGCCTGGGCCATATGCTAACCAGAGCATAGTCAAGGTTCCAGGGCAATGAAAGCTCATGTAGTTTGTCAAAGCCAGGCCTCAGATAATAGTTTTGGACCTGCTGAGGTAAGGATGAACCAATCTACCTGAGGACAAGGTGCCCAAAAGGGAAATTCATCAGGACTAAAAGAGGTTTGGGGGCTGGTGATCTGGGCTCTGTGCCAAGATCTAAATATCCTTAAGGGAAAGTAGCATCTTGATAGGCTTTGGCAGATCACAAAAAGATCCATTTTACCCCTTCCCCCAGGGTAACAGATGCCTGAGCGCAAATATACCTGGCTAACCAGGCAGGGACAATGCAAGGACCGCACAGAGAGAAAAAAGGTGCCTCAAGGCGATCTGAGGTTACCTTTAGATAGGGTAGGCTGCCGGAACTTTTTTTTTTTTTTCTACTGATATCACATTCTAATTTTATTTTATTTTATTTTTAAATTAAGTTTGATTGGCTTATAGTTGATTTAAAATGTTGTGTTAGTTTCAGATGTAAAGTGAATCAGTGATACATATACATATATCCACTCTTTTTTAGATTCTTTTTGCTGTAACTTTCAAGTAACTTCCTCAAGCCCCATCTTATTTATCTCTACCATTTACACCTGAATACTATGGAGAATACTAGTTTCTCCTGAGACATCCTGGAATCCAGAGGTGGAGGCAGGGCATGCATTGGAACAACATATACTTGGTGTGAGAAATACTCTAGGCCTTTCTATAGGGGAGACCAAGAAATACAGGGATCCCAAGTAGACTAAGAATTTAGTGCCTTTCAAATTGACTTAGTGCTGGTGGGGGCCGACACTGGGGAAGAATGTTGTTTTGTTTTCACTGGATGATATGGTCTACTTCACTGGTGTAAGGCCACTTTGATATTTTACCAGTTTTATGCAGAACCTTGGGTTGAACTTTCCTGGCACCATATTTCTACTTCATTCTTGAAAGTAATCTTTAGAAATTGGCACCAAAGACAGCTGTCTGGGGGCTTCCCTGGTGGCGCAGTGGTTGAGAGTCCGCCTGCCGATGCAGGGGATACGGGTTCGTGCCCCGGTCCGGGAGGATCCCGCGTGCCGCGGAGCGGCTGGGCCCGTGAGCCATGGCCGCTGAGCCTGCGCGTCCGGAGCCTGTGCCCCGCAACGGGAGAGGCCACGACAGTGAGATGCCCGCGTAACGCAAAAAAAAAAAAAAAAGAGAGAGACAGCTGTCTGTCTGGCCTGACCCTCAATCCAGTTCTATGATTGTGATTCATTCTTTGCACCCTCTGTGCTTCCCTGACCTTCTTTAAAGAGGTCATGGTATTGCCCACCAAAGGGCAGTGGAATGTACCAGTAACAGAACTCTGCAGATAAAGGTTAATCTGCGGTTGTCACTGTAACCTGCAACTGTTTGGGGCCTGCTTTGCCACTGACTTGTCTCCTGAGGCCTTACATCAGTAGGCCCTGCCAGTAGTTATATTGCCTTACTTAGACTTTTCTGGATTTTTTTTTTTTTTTTTTTTTTTTTTTGTGGTATGCGGGCCTCTCACTGTTGTGGCCTCTCCCGTTGCGGAGCACAGGCTCCGGACGCGCAGGCCTAGCGGCCATGGCTCACGGGCTTAGTTGCTTCGCGGCATGTGGGATCTTCCCGGACCAGGGCACGAACCCGTGTCCTCTGCATCGGCAGGCGGATTCTCAACCACTGCGCCACCAGGGAAGCCCGACTTTTCTGGATTTTTAATCTTATAATGCTAGTGAAAACTTTATCCAATTTATGACATCCTACTTATAAAAATGTTGGCATGCATGGCCCTTTCTTATCCTCTTGGCTGGTGATAAAATAGTCTGTGATGTTAGTTGGGACTCATTTTGACTCAAGGGTTTCTTAGCCAGAGGTAAAATGTTTCTTTATGTCTATCCTGGTGGCTATCTGAATTTTATAAGTTTAAATGTTCTTCTGTCAAAGAAAATAGCCCACATATAAAGTGTGACCTTTGGGTCTAGGGAGACAGAGAATGGTGTCCAAGTTGGATTACTTAGTAGAAAAATAAAATCATATTCTCTTACACGCGTTTTGCTTTAAGCCACCTTTTGGACACATAATACCAAAAACATTTCAGAGGTCAGTAGTAGTCATTTGAATTCCCTAAATGGAGTAACACTGAACAATCAGCTAGTAAATACTATTTTAAGGGATTCTAACATGAGAAGGCAACAGAAATTCAGTTTTAGGCTCTGCCTTCCAAAACACAGCAAGACAAAACAGATTAGGATAAACAAATAAAGCCATATTCATTTAAGATATGCAGATAGAAATGGCCAGGAATTAGCACCAGGCACAGGCAACATCATTCTGTGTATAGGATGACCAATTTTCTTGGCTTACCTGGGACTGGACCAGTTTTAGCATGGAAAGTCCCACATCCCAGGAAACCCCTCCGTCCCAGGCAAACATTTGGTCACCCTAAATTGGGCCAAGTCACAGACCACAGGCCATGGCCAAAATAAATAAACAGGCCAGCTATTTTTACAGTAGATGCATATTATTTGTCTCAATATCTTTGTGTCTTAGTAAAAGAAGGGTTAAAATCCTCAACCTCCCACTCAGAATTGTTATGAGAAATTGCCTCAATTCATCGCTAGGCAATTTGTGAATGTGAGATGCTATAAAATTATAAATAATAGCTTGGCAGTGATTTTCATGCAGCCAGTAGACCTTACCTGGCTGATGCCAAGGTCTTGCTGTGTAACTATTAGAGCTTTCCCTATGGAGAAAATCTAGCCCGTTGTGAGTAATTTTACATTTCTTTCATTCGTGCTAATGCTCGGCCATCTCTCAGGACAATACAGGGCAACCTTGGCTCCGATTTTGTTTAACCCAGCTGGATGCAGCCAAATTACGGGCTTCTTTTTGGGTGGAGCATATTTTTGCGAGCTGTGGGAGACCTGTAATTCTTTTTTTTTTTTTTTTTAATGCAAAACCATTTATAGCTTTGGGTGATGTAAAATCCACAGGGTGCCTACAACACTGTCACGTAACCAAAGGCTTCCCACATGATCCCTCTGGGGGGACACAGTGGAGCCAGGGCCTCACCCAAGTCTCCATCCACCTACTTGACACATCTCCTGTGCCCGTCCACCACCCCCCACACCACACCCCAGGCAGGACAGCAGCCTACAGAGCCTTCAACTTCTATCTCTGCTTGTGTTTCAGAGGTTTCAATTATCAGCCAGGTTTTCTTTTCATTGAGAGAGCTATTGTTTGATGCTGTGCATTCATCCATCCATAAGCACCTCAAATCGGTCTGACTTGCTAGCTTCAGAACCATGGCAACAGCATAGTTTTGTGTGAGTCTTAGATGAAAAGGCAAAACCCCGTTTTTAGGCCCAGTTCTGGCTCAGATATCACAGGCCAATTGCCCAACTTCATAGGACTTCTGTTTCCTTATCTGTTAAATGACAGAGTTGGATTAAATTAGCTGTAAAGCCCTTTTAGCCTCTAAAATTCTATAATTCAATACAAGAGTGCTAACTGGTGGAGAATATAAGAAAGAGAGGGAAGAGATAAAGAGCTATATACAGGGATAGTCTATTCAATAGGAAGGTAGGGCCCTGAAGAGGAAGAGGGTAAGATCTCACCAGGGCAAGATCCTCAATCAAAGGGCTAACCAACGACCATTAGAACAGAAATAGCTGCTATTCTATCCAAAGGAGTTTGCTGGGCTCTGACATAATTTGACTTCTCTCCCACCATTACCCTAAACTTTTGGTAAAAGTGCTACCCAACCGCCTTCCACCGGTGGTGATGTGGAGGAAAGATTACAGTGAAGTCAGAAGAGATAACGTATATATATGGAATCTATTAAAAAAAAAAAAAAAAAAAAAGGTTCTGAAGAACCTAGGGGCAAGACAGGAAAAAGACGCAGACCTAGAGAATGGACTTGAGGACAAGGGGAGAGGGAAGGGTAAACTGGGATGAAGTGAGAGAGTGGCATGGACATATATACACTACCAAATGTAAAATAGATAGCTAGTGGGAGGCAGCCACAGAGCACAGGGAGATCAGATCGGTGCTTTGTGATCACCTAGAGGGGTGGGAGGGAGATGCAAGAGGGAGGGGATATGGAGATAAATGTATACGTATAGCTGATTCACTTTGTTATACAGCAGAAACTAACACAACATTGTAAAGCAATTATACTCCAATAAAGAGGTTAAAAAAAAAAGTTGGTTCTAAGGAAGCAACAGCAGAAACCCATTAAATTGAAATCCATTTACAAATAGCTCATTTTCTCATCAAAACAACTGCACTTCTATAGATCTCAGTGGGAAACGCTGAATTTAGCAAACAGCTCTTCAAATGCAAGTTCTTGGGAATTAATACACAGGGCATAGCTGTATGGAGAGGAAGCAAGGAAGCAGAAATTATCAGTGTTGCCTGCGCCGGGCTTTACTCTGGGCTCTGCGGCTCTTCTTTATTTTAGAGATTGAAGAATTCTACTTTACGGGGATCTGATAACTCTTATGATTATAAAAGATCTTATTAATAGAATCAGGCTCCAGAGGAAGATCCTTTACCATCAGAATTCTTTAGTTCCTGATGTTATTGGTGGTCTCAATTATTGTCACTCCCTTTACTCTAATTAACCTCTAGGGTATAGTCCACAAAGGAAAATAACAATATATTGTCTATTCTAGATTCTTTCATATAGGGGTCCCCAGAATCCCTAGGGGTATGCAGTGGTAATAAAGATCTAAGAACTTCTTTCATAATGTTAAAAGTTGTATTGACAGTTACAAGTTTCCCCAAGTCTGCTGTATCCCCGAACCTTTGAATGCGGCTACCTTCACACTCACTGTACTAAGGCAGGTGTATTAAATGATGACTATCCAGGAATTTACTCAGGTCCAATCTCTGTTTACTGTTTCTTCCCATTCCTGGCTACGTTTATAATCCTGGCCCTCTAATCCCTCCAGATACACGTAATTGATATCATGTATTTGGTCTCTACAATTTTTAAAAACTTTTTATGATGGAACGTTTTGTATACATATATAGATATAGATGTATAGATAGAAAGAGAGACAGACAGAGAGACAAAGAGAAAGACAGAAAGAGACAGAGACAGAGAGAGGAAATAGTATAATAAACCCCCATGTACCTATCATTGAGTTTCCATATTATCAGCTGATGCCCAGCTATATTTAATGCCCAGAAGAGATCATTTTAAACACTCCTCTCCTTCATACAATGAAACATTTTTTGGTAATACTTGTGAAATGAAACACATAATGGTCAGAATAGAATTGCAGACAGTGAAAATGTTCTTTTATTGAACTTCATATATATAATCATTCCAGTTAAAAAGATAAAATAAAATAAATAGTGCAGTACTAAAAAAGAAAAAGGTATAATATTTATTCAGTAGTGGTTATATCAACCTCCCAGTTTGAACTTTGATCCTTTGGTTACAGTCTGAGATAATATATTATGTACATAATTATCCAACAATTAATAAGTGAATATTGATAAAACTGAAATGTTTACAAAAGACTGAATTTAGGCAACTAATCATAACACAAATGCAATATTTTATTTTCTTGGTTCATTCTTTTTTGTTTGTTTGTTTAACATTACTTGGACTTTGTTTTATGCAAAACAACACCACAAAAACATAGACATACAAAAAAACTCTCCTCGCTAAGGTTATCACTACCTATACTTTTGTGTGTAAACTTTTAGTCCTCTTTCAAAATATTATCGTATATTTTACTTTTTTTTTTTTTTTTTTTTTGCGGTACGTGGGCCTCTCACCGCTGTGGCCTCTCCTGTTGTGGAGCACAGGCTCCGGACGCGCAGACTCAGCGGCCACGGCTCACAGACCCAGCCGCTCCGCGGCATGTGGGATCTTCCCGGACCGGGGCACGAACCCGCGTCCCCTGCATAGGCAGGCAGGCTCTCAACCACTGCGCCACCAGGGAAGCCCTTTACTTATTTTTTTAATGAAAAGTATAATGTATACATAGAGAGCCATGAGTTTTTGCTTTCTTTTCTGCACAAATGATTTGTTACCTTGGATCATTCTTCAGTTTTAAAATAATTAACAAGATAAATCAACTATAACTTCAATAAAATAAAGTTTAAAAAGTAAAAATAGGGGCTTCCCTGGTGGCGCTGTGGTTGAGAGTCTGCCTGCCAATGCAGGGGACAGGGGTTCGAGCCCTGGTCTGGGAGTATCCCACATGCCGCGGAGCAAGTAGGTCCGTGAGCCACAACTACTGAGCCTGCGCGTCTGGAGCCTATGCTCCGCAACAAGAGAGGCCGCGATAGTGAGAGGCCCGCACACTGCGTTGAAGAGTGGCCCCCACTTGCTGCAACTAGAGAAAGCCCTCGCACAGAAACGAAGACCCAACACAGCCATATAAATAAATAAATAAAATTTTAAAAGTAAAAATAAAATATATCCACATTAAATTTTTTTAAAATAATAATTAACGAGAAAGGAAAATAAATTTTAATTTTAAACATATTATTAAAAATAAGTAAACCACTTCCTGTATGAACTGAAACTTCTACTTACCAACAATAACATACCTTGCAGTTCACTCTGAGTTTCCCTACTTTTAATTTTAAGTGCAAACACTCAAAAAGTCACATGAGGGCTTCCCAGGGCTTCCCTGGTGGCGCAGTGGTTGAGAGCCCGCCTGCCGATGCAGGGGACACGGGTTCGTGCCCCAGTCCGGGAAGATCCCACGTACCGCGGAGCAGCTGGGCCCGTGAGCCATGTCCGCTGAGCCTGTGTGTCCAGAGCCTGTGCTCAGCAACGGGAGAGGCCACAACAGTGAGAGGCCCGCGTACCGCAAAAAAAAAAAAAAAAAAAAAAGTCACATGAAATTACTGTATGGGAGTAACTCAAGTTCTTTTTCTTTGAGTTTTACAATCACTATACTATCCTAGTTCATTTCATTTCTTTTTTTTTTTTGCCTTGGCTTGCAAGATGTTCCCTAATCAAGGATCAAACCTGTGCCCCTTGCAGTGGAAGTTCAGTCTTAACCCCCGGACCACCAGGGAAGTCCCCCTAATTTGTTTCAAATCTACTTTTTCAAAGCAGGAACATGTAGTTCCACAGGGTTAAAGATGTGAATTTCAGCTGCAGTGAGCTCGGATGGTTCCAAACAGTACAGACTTTTATTAATGTTTTAAACTTCTCCACAGATAATGCACCCCTTTATTGTCTGCATCCGGACTGAACTCTTCCCACTGATCTTGCCCTTGGCACACCACTGCTCCACAGGTTTTAACACAGCCTGGGCACTGTGTATATAGTTGCCTTTATCCATCTAGCTGTGGCTGGGCTTGTGGGGGGACCATGTTCTTCCCATTACTCTCCTCTACCCAGACCTCAGTCTTACGGTTCCTTTGTGTCTATCATCCCTGACTTTGTCTGTATTAACTTCAGATTAGCCCAGAAAATTCAGCTTTTTTTAAAAAAAAAATATTTATTTATTTTTATTTTTAGCTGCGTCAGGTGTGAATTGCACGGGATCTTCGTTGCGGTATGTGGGAACTTTCCTTGCAAGGTACTGTGGGATCTTAGTTCCCTGACCGGGGATTGAACCGCGTACTGGAAGGCAGATTCTTAACCATTGGACCACCAGGGAAGTCCCCAGAAAATTCAGCTTCAACAATTCTTCAGGGCACATGATATTTTGGCCTTTTAGAAAGGACCTCTTTTTAATAAAGCTGCCTATCTTTTTCCTTTCTGCTTTCAGATGGGCCAACTAAAATAGAATTTTGTTTCTATTTTTTCAGCTTTATTAAGGTATAATTAATATATAGCACTGTACAAGTTTAAGGCTTGCAGCATAATGACTTGACATACATATATTGTAAAATGATTACCACAAAAAGTTTAGCTAACTTCCATCACCTATATAGTTACCCCCAATTTTTAAAAATTTCTTGTGATGAGAACTTTTAGGATCTACTCTCTTAGTAACTTTCAAATATGCCATATAGCAGTGTTAACTATAGTCATCATGTTGTACATTACATCCCCAGTACTTATGTATCTTATTACTGGAAAGTTGTACACTTTGACTGCCTTCATTCAATTCCCCCTCTCATCACTTCCTGTCTCTGGCAACCACAAATCTGATCTCTTTTTCTATGAGTTGGTTTTTTATTTGTTTGTTTGTTTAGATTCTACATATAAGTGAGACTGTACAGTATTTGTCTTTCTCAGTCTGACTTATTTCACTTATCATAATACCCTCGCGGTCCACCCATGTTGTTGCAAATGGCAGGATTTCCTTCTTTTTATGGCTAAAATAGTATTCCTTTGTATAGATTAGAACGTTTGTTTCTTTTAAGATATTACTGAAATCTTCAAGAAGCAGCTACCACATCCAAAATCCCACCTGACATCTTTTTACAAAGTGCTCTAAATCTCTAGCCTCAGCAGGCATGTTGTCTGAGTCCCATGAGACAATGGGAAACAATTTAACCGGTTGTTTTGCTACCTTCTGAAAGGGCTCCCCCTGGAGAAATAGGGGGCCCTAGAAAACTCAACTCAGTCATTCCACATTTTAACACCTGTTATTTTAAATCCTCCACAAGCATTTACCAGGACACCAAATGGAAAATAAATTAACGCAAAGGAGTTTTGATGATAGCTGAGACATGGAGAAAATCAGTTAAGGACCATCATATGGACAAAGACAAGCAGGTTAGACCAAAATAAGTGGCACCTCAGGAAGGCTAAAAATGTGGCCCCTCTTCAAGTCAATACTCTTTAGGTATTTGTTCAATATTTATTTATGGGACAGGAATATCTTAAATTGTCCATTTGAGATACTGTCTTGCTTGGTGGGAGTATGACCAAATTACATATTCCGCAGATACATAAAAATTCTCTTGTGGAGATCTGCATTAACTTACACCATATAGCCAATGTATTCTACTGATGTTTTACTGCTTACTTATTAATTGATGCCCTGGGCATCTACCCAGCTGGCACACTCCTTAATTCATATTTTGATCAGCATAAAGGAATAAGTAATTAGGAGCTCAGGGAGGGAGAATACAGTAAAGCCTGGTGGACTATGGTTGCCTTGTTTTTTGTTTCTGTTGTTTTTCATTGCCTTTTAACTATTACGCTTTTTTTTTTTTTTTTTTTTTGGTGACTATATACCCTTTAATTTCCAAAGCAGCCATTTCATGACCACTGGAAAATTCTGCAAACTTATGTTAGTTTTTTTTTTTAATTCCCTTTCGGGGGCTTTTAGATATATGCAACAGTAATTTAGCATTTGGTTCCTCCAGAATTAACTTGATATGTTCTCTCGGTTCCCATATCTAAGCCAATACGTAGACTCAGCCCCTTGCGTAAAAGGGAGACTGGGTCACTTTGAAAAAGGACACTACAATACTGCAACAAAAATATACTGTGGATCTTCCTACAAGCCTTCCATGAAGGGTCTACATTCATCTACTAGGCTTGATGGATACAGGGAAAAGGGAAAATCTCATGCTTTTATGAAATTACTAGACACTGGCTAAACATGAATGTTCACCTGGAATCTCACAATGTGACCTTATTTGGAAATAACATCTTTGCAGATATAATTATAAGGATAATACTGGACTAGGGTGGGACTTAAATCCAATTAAAATGGCTTTTAGAGAGGGCTTCCCTGGTGGCATCCAAGAGGACCCCAAAACCCACTATAGTCCATCAGTCCACCAGGGACTTATGGAGGTCAGGAAATATGACATTCTGGCCTATGTCTACACCTAGTGAGCTCAATAGGTTCATGGGCTCGTTGTATGGTTATTTCCCAAGTTCCCGAAAGTGTAATTGGAGTAGACATGCTAGGCCACTGAAAGAATTGCCACACTGGCTTCCTGACCCATGGAGTGATGGCTATTATAGTAGGAAGAGCTAAGAAGAGCATCCTGAAGCATCCTCTCCTAATGAGAATAGTAAGCAAAAACCAACACTGTATCCTTGGGGGAATTGTCAAGTTTAGTGACACCATCAAAGATCTAGCTCCCAAGGCAGTGATTACTATCACATCCCCCATTTTACTCACCTATTTGGACTGTGCAGAAGGTAGATAAATTTTGGAGAATGATTGTAGGTTATCATAAATCAATCAGGCATTTTTTGCAATTGTTTTTCCAATTTGGTATATATTCTGGAAAAAATCATCTCAGACCCTGACTCCTAATATACAGCTGTCGATATGGTGAATGCTTTTCTTTCTATATTAATTTACAAGACCCATCATCAGCAGTTTGCTTTCAACTGGCAAGGATTTGCCTCAGGCTTACATCAACTTTCTTGCTTCCTGCCCTAATCTAGGCCAAAGATATCTTAGTCATCTTAACATTCCACATAAATCATGATGCTCCTTGGACTTCCCTGGTGGCGCAGGGGTTAAGAATCTGCCTGCCAATGCAGGTGACATGGGTTCGAGCCCTGGTCCAGGAAGATCCCACATGCTGCGGAGCAACTAAGCCCATGCGCCACAACTACTGAGCCTGCACTCTAGTGCCCACAAGCCACAACTACTGAGTCCGTGTGCCACAACTACTGAAGCCCACATGCTTAGAGTCCATATTCTGCAACAAGAGAAGCCACCGCAATGAGAAGCCAATGCACCGCAACAAAGAGCAGCCCCCGCTTGACACAACTAGAGAAAAGCCTGCATGCAGCAACAAAGGCCCAGTGCAGCCAAAAATAAATAAATAAATAAATATATATTTTTAAATTATGATGCTCCATTAATTGATGGCATGCTAATTAGACCCGAGGAACAGAAAGTAGCAAGCACCACAGATATCAAAAAGTCAAGATGATAAGTTGACCCATTCTTGGATCTCAGTCAGACATTCCAGTGCTTAATGAATTCATGTTCAGAGTAGTCACAGCAATAGGGATAGAAGCTACTCATAGGCTCAACGTTACGGACTTCCTCCTACCAAGGTTGATATGGCTACTGCCACCACTGAGAGCCTAATTTGGCAACAGTAAAGACCAATGCAGAGTTCCTAGGGAGACCCACCAGCCTTCTGGTAGCAGATTCATTGCACTGGAACTTTTCCATCATGGGAGAGGCAGGAAAAAAAATAGGGAATAATTGGTGAAATCAAGGTAAAAGATAAATTGTTGCAGCTTGCATCCCCTGCCAGAAAGAAGGAAGCATAGCTCCTGGTTCTACCCCTTTGGATTCTGATCCACATTCCACACCTGGAAATGTTACTCCAGTCAACATACTAGGTGACACCAATGGCTTCCAGTTTTTGAATAGAGCCCAGAACAGGAAAGGACACTGCAGCAAGTCCAGGCCTATTGCAATCAGCACTGTCACTTCAGCCACATGATTCACCAGATCTTATGTAGTTGCAGGTGTCACTGGTGGGTTTCCCTTGATGCAGTGAGGAGTTTATGACAAGCTGCAGAAAAAATTCACAATGCAGATCTCTGAGATTCTGGAATAAGTTCATGCCACCCACATCAGAGAATTAGGTGTCCTTTGTGAAACAGCTCTAGGTGTACAGTTAGGTCCTGGTAGGAAAGGAACACTTGACCCTGAGACATCAGACTACCATGATTCTGGAACTGCTCATGAGCTAGATTCCATCACATTCACCATGTCATAAAGTCAGCTTGACCCAGCAAAGTCTACCATAAATTGACAATGGTACATTTTGGATTGAGCCCAAGCAAGACTTGAAGGCATGAGACAGCTGCATGACTGGGTAGCCTAGATCCCAATGTCACCCCCTCAATGATTGCATTGGGTTGTTCCTATGAGGGATCCCCCATGACCAGTTGAAAGACCTGCCTGAGATTGGTTTATGAATGGGTCAGTTTGGACTGTGGATATTTCAAGGGTTAGCCTTGAAAGACAGTGGAAAGGGAAAATCTTCCCAATGGGTAGTGCAGTGAGCAGTATACCTGGCCATCCAGTGGAAGAGAAAGTGGCCCAAGATGAGAATATATGCAGCTTTCCAGGCAGTGTTATCTGGTCAAAAGCCTAGAAAGAAAAAAATTTAAATGATCAGAGACAAGGAGGTCTGTGGTAAAGGCATGTGGAGAGGTGTGAAGATTTTTGCATCACACATTAATGCCCATACTGGCACAAACTTGAGAGTGACTGCCTCCTTAAATTTTTCACCCATAGGCATCTCTTTTGGCTTAGGCTAGCCTTCACCCAGCTCAAAACTCACCATGTTCTGTTGTTGAAGGCTGAAGTAAAAAGTGATATAGATACAACTTCTCAA
Source organism: Kogia breviceps (assembly GCF_026419965.1). Classification (NCBI taxonomy): domain Eukaryota; kingdom Metazoa; phylum Chordata; class Mammalia; order Artiodactyla; family Physeteridae; genus Kogia; species Kogia breviceps. Next base: position 42,514,434 of record NC_081310.1, on the reverse strand, counting down.
TAGGTGGAATGTAACAGAATGTACAACCATGTTTTTTTAAAGTATAGTCAATTTATAACATAATGTTACTTTCAAGTGTACAGCAGTGATTCAGTTATATATATATTTTTTCACATTCTTTCTTTTCCATTATAGGTATTACAAGATATTGAATATAGTAAATCCTTTTTTCGGGTGCACAGCATGTGGGATCTTAGTTCCCCCACCAGGGATTGAACCCATGCCCCTGCAGTGGAAGCACAGAGTCTTAACTACTGGACCACCAGGGAAGTACCTATAGTAAACCTTTATTGTTTCTCTGTTTTATGTATAGTAGGGTGTATCTGTTAATCCCATACTCCTAATTTATCCCTACCCCTTTTCCCCTTTGGTAACCGTAAGTTTGTTTTCTATGTCTGTGAGTCTGTTTCTGTTTTATAAATTCATTTGTATTGTTTTTATTTATTTTTTTATTTTTTTATTTTTTTATTTTTTTGGTATGCGGGCCTCTCACTGCTGTGGCCTCTCCCGTTGCGGAGCACAGGCTCCGGACGCGCAGGCCTAGCGGCCATGGCTCACGGGCCCAGTCGCTCCGCGGCATGTGGGATCTTCCCGGACCAGGGCACGAACCCGTGTCCCCTGCATCGGCAGGCGGACTCTCAACCACTGCGCCACCAGGGAAGCCCTGTATTGTTTTTAGATTCCACATATAAGAGATATCACATAATATTTGTCTTTCTCTGTCTGACTTACTTCAATTACTATAATATTCTCTAGGTCCATCCATGTTGCTGCAAATGGCAATATTTCATTCCTTTTTATGGCTGGATTATACAATCCAGCCATTGTGTGTATATATATATACCACATCTTTATCCATTCATCTGTTGATGGACATTTAGGTTGCTTCCATGTCTTGGCTATTGTCAATAGTGCTGTACAGCCATGTTTAAAAACTGCCATACAGACCCTGTGCTTTACATGGATGCTTTGATGGTCAATGGCAATAATTTTTCTGGAAATGACACGTGGAGAGGCTTTCATTTTACCCCAAAGTGAAAAAATGGACCCCAAATGAAAGCAGGCTATTTTCCAAAGAGAAAAGTTTGTGACAGTTCAAACCCAAGTCATAATGAGCTTTCCCCCAACTGTCATATAGGATTATGGAATGCATACTGGGTTATTATCCAGTTCCATTATTTTTCAGATTTAAATTTCATAAATGGAATCAACAACCAGCTGAAAGCATAACTGCCTATAAAATGTCTCAATGCACCCATTTTGAGAATTTCTTAGATGATATTCTTGGTAAGATCAAGATTAGATCATCTTGAGTTTGACATTTATGATAAAAGTTTCTGAAAATGTGCTTCTTGATTTACCAAAATTTGGCATTTGTGATAATGAGGTGATATTGTAAGACTTGCCTCTGCTGCTTCCTTCCACATGTAGATGAGAACTTACAGGAACATGGTCTCATTGTCCCTGTTGCTATATGGAATCGTGTGTCTGGCCTCACCCACAGAGATAAGACTGGGTATAAAAGCGCATGAAAGGTGAGCAGAGAAAGATTAAGTTGCTAGGCTGCCCTGGAAAGGATTCTATAAAAGCAATCCATGAATGTGTCAAGTCAAACAAAAAGAGATTTGAAGAATGGCAGTCTTTGGCCATCTCAGGAAAGCTAGATAGTAGTAATAATGGCTGACATTTATTGAGCTTTTACTATGTGCTAGGCACTTTGCTAAGCACTTTCCAGCTCTATCTCCTGTAATCTTCGCAATAACCATATAAGAAGGTATATTATTATTATTATTATGGATAAAAAAAATGAAGCTCAGGGCTTCCCTGGTGGCGCAGTGGTTGAGAGTCTGCCTGCCGATGCAGGTGACACGGGTTCGTGCCCCGGTCGGGGAAGATCTCACATGCCTCAGAGCGGCTGTGCCCGTGAGCCATGGCCGCTGAGCCTGCGCGCGTCCGGAGACTGTGCTCCGCAACGGGAGAGCGGGAGAGGCCACAACAGTGAGAGGCCCGCGTACCGGAAAAAAAAAAAAAAAAGAAGAAGAAGCTCAGAGAGGCTGAGCAAGTTGTGAAGAACTGGTAAGTGGCAGACTTGGAATCACATGCTATTTCGTCTCCCCAGGATGTGAGCTGAAGCAGCAAAACAAAACAGTATAAAGGCAGCCAGGCTCAAAGTGAAAGAGATTAGAAGAATGGGGTGAGGTGGAGGGAGGAAGCAGGTGAGTTCAGTGGCTCAGGAAATGCAACGCACAAGCACTGGACATCCAAGAGCTATGGGTATCTTCCCGGGGGCAGCAGTTACTGGGTGACACTCCTAGGCAGGAGCTAAGGTAGAGTCTAAAGTGGTTTGAGGTCATAAAACCAGTGTCACTGAAGATCCACAGTGCACATGGACCAGTATAGCATTACCGTAGTGCTCATATGAGATGTTCCTCCTAGGGTGTCTCAAAAACAAAAGAAACACTAGAAGTTACATTTAGAGATAAATACTAGGCATTTGAATTTTTGGCTACACCTCAGATTCCCTAAGAAATAAAGAAGCGTTTGTTCTCTGGCCCAACAACTAATGAACTCATTTTATTTTATAGCTCTATATGGTTGAGATACATCAGAAATGACTTTGGATAACCCATGCCTTTGCTGACAAAGTTAACATAGAGAATGTTCAGCTCACTAAGTGTTCAGTAGCATTTACTTTTTTTTTTTTTTTTTTGTGGTACACGGGCCTCTCACTGTTGTGGCCTCTCCCTTTGCGGAGCGCAGGCTCGGGACGCGCAGGCTCAGCGGCCATGGCTCACGGGCCCAGCCGCTCCGCGGCACGTGGGATCTTCCCAGACCGGGCACGAACCCGTGTCCCCTGCATCGGCAGGCGGACTCTCAACCACTGCGCCACCAGGGAAGCCCAGCATTTACTTATTTTATAACATGTTGTAACTTTGCTCTCCAACAAGTTAGGTTAGTATCTAGCTTTATACAGTAGTCAAACTTTTTTTTTAATGTGTATAAATGAAAGTTTTAGGTAAATTAAATTATGCTCAATCCAACTCATTGGTTCTTTAGGAATATTGAACAACACTGTGCTTATAGTTTTTTAACATTTCTATTTTAAGTCATCCTAGGGAAGGGAAAAATCTGTATTGGCCTTTCTATTTTCAGTTCCACCGCGGGGTTGAGTCACCATGTTCCAGCCCCAGTGAATTAGTGATAAGAGGAAAGGGCACAAAACGTTTATCAGGAAGTAGGGTTATCTGGTATAATTACTCTGCTCTCCCCTGGCACCTCTCAGTGCTTGCTCTTGCCTGAACACCCTCCTTGCTTCCATCTGTCCTTTTTTTTTTTTTCCCTCCAGCATGCTGTTGGAATGGAAGCTCAGAAGGCATTTGGCTGATGGTTATTTGGAAAGGCCAAATCAAAAGCATGGTGGTGACCAGGGGCTCAGTGGCAGCCCAGCCACAGATATGGTAAGAACTGGGGCCAAACAGGGGAATCTCCGTGACCACAGAGGATTGGGTGGGCACAAGGGACCAGGCATTCAATGTCAGGACTATCCAGCCAGGGTAGCAGGTGGTATTGCAGGAGGTGGGCGGAGTATGCAACAGGGACTTTGGGAACCGGAGATCCACAGAGATCCAGGCGTGAGACAGCTCTCAGCATCGGGCTGTCTGGCAGCTTGGAGCAAGTGACTTGCATGGGCCAGGATGTATAGAGTTAGTTGGGTACTCAGCCTGGCTGGGGCTCATCTGGGAGGACCTTCCCTGTCATTGTCCATCCTGGCCTGTGAGAAGCTGCAGGTGCCCCAACGGCTCAGTGGGAAGATGAACGAGCTGGTCCAGCAAGTCAAAGAACAGCAAGTGGGTATGGTCATAACAATTAAAATGATTTTTTAAAAATAGTGTTCTTTTTTTCCTTTTGGCCTCCCTAGCCTGTCCAGATTACAGAACAGAGACCAGCTCTCCACGTCAGCCACAGCGGGGATGCTAGCGCGGCCGTCCAGAGGTCAGCAGGTGTGGAGACGGGCCTGCAAGCACTCCTCAGAGCTGTTATTTCTTTTCAGGAAGCAGCTATAAAGGAGCTGATACATGGAAAGCGAGCCAAGCATTCTTGGCAATATGTGGGGAGAGGTAGAGAAAGTGGAGGAAAGACTGAACTGACTCTATTCTGGGTGAGAAGAGATATCACCAAATATGGTACTCCCAGGCTGGTGAGGCCTGGGACACTGGAGTAATATGGCTGTGCTGTGAATGCTGTCACCTAGACAGAATATTGCTCCCGATTAGGTGACAGATAGGGAATAGGTTATTGAGGGTCTCAGGTATAATGTCCTGAGGGATCCCATGAGACCAAAGATAGTAGAGAGTATGTCCCTTATGCATCTTATAGCTTTAAGAATGCTGTAGCTCAAGGATCAATAAAGCCCTAAGTCAAGCAGAGGGACAGATGGAGGGAGCTGCAAGTCTGATAAACTGGAGAAGAAAGTCTGGTGATCAGAGCAAAGGAGGCAAACCTGAGGCTAATATCAGGCACTGTGCAGAAAGCTGAGGTGCTCTGGGCATACCGGCTATTCAGTAATGGATGGGCCACACACACAGGGAGGCAGGCTGATAAATATCTGAATCAGGGCCATGGCCATGGGCCAGGGCCGATTCTTCGCAGCTGCCTTAGGTGTGATGTATGATCAGGCCACTACAGTTAGAGGGACACAGACAGAGGGACGGCATGGAACAAACAGCAGTTGGTTTAGTGCTGAGTGCTTTCATCTGGTTAAAGACTAATTTCCTAGTTCCAAAGGTGGAATTGAGAACATGTTCTTTTTCCTCTAGATGAATGGTTCATTACAGGCAGATAAAGACACCAGCTAAAGGTAAAAATAAAAGCAGCTTTATGGCTACCTGCCTTAGTCTCCAGATCTGGTGGGCAAGTAAGAGGAGTTCCCCAACCCAGGGGAGAGTCAGGTTTGCAGATCTTGCCACTCCTGGCACGGTACAGGGCATGCTGGTGGCAGAGAGGGTATTTGCCATCCTTGCCTCCTACAGGGTCCACCTCCTCCAGCTACAGAAAGGCATCAGTGAGACAGAAATGTACAATAAATTTAACGGCAGGTGCCCAGATGGAGTTCACGTTCTGTTACCCAAGGCTTCCAGAAAGAAAACTAGAGATCATCTCCTTAATGGGACTAACCAATAAAATCCTTGTCTTACTGAGTACAGCCAGGTATTCTCAGCCTGGGTCACCATTCATAGGATGACTACATAATTCATTCAAACGTGACACTTCTGAGAGTGAAACCGTTACATACACAGTAAGCCAATCTTTTCAATTTTGCTATAGAAAGCTAGTCATGCTCTTAAATTCAAACATAACATTTGAGACTAAAGTAGATTTGCCAGATAAAATATAAGATGCCCTATTAAATTTCAGGTAAATAATTTTTAGTACAAATATGTCCCAAGTATTGCATGGTGCATACTTATACCAAAAAAAAAATTATTCATTGTTTATTCAAAATTAAATCTGAATTCAGTGTTCTGTATTTTAATTTGCAACTGGCAACCCTAAAGTTAAACCACTGTATTATATGCTAATTCAGTCACACTGCTTATGATGCACGGCTTTTGGTCTTCAGCTGATTTAGGACATGGTCTGGCTGACCAAAGGAGAAAGTGGAGGGGACCACCCTGATTAACCCAGTCACCTGAGCTACAGAAATCAGCTCCCTTCAATTTCTCTGGACTAGGAATAGGCTCAGACTAGGTCGCAGTGCCTGGGGTGAGCTGGGCCAGCAGGTGAGAGGACTCAGCTGTGGGACAAGAAGTTACATGGACAAACACCTTCTTCCTGCTTTCTGTTCACTTTTGTTTGATCTAGTGTACATTAGAATCACCTGGGGAGCTTTTAAAACCCACTGAGACTTGGGCCCCACTTCCAACCAATTAAATCAGGATCTCTAGGGGTGTGATCAGGCATCCATGATTGCAAAAGCTCCCCAGGTGATTTTTAACGTTCTACTGAGAATCACTGTCCTATGCCCTCATTCTGATCCCAGTGGCCTAGGTTCTGCTTACTTGACTTCTCTCCTTTGATTTACCCTCCTTGTAGTATCGGACATTTCATAGTCCAGGAAGTACGACTAGAACACAGGGTTCCTCGTCCATGCAAGACCTGTTTCCCGCCTGCTCTCGCCCCTCTCTTCAGCTTTGGCATCCCCTGTCTCCTACTCCTCGGCTCCCTACCTATCAATTCCCAGTTTGCAGTTGATCTCTTCTCAAGTGCATCCAATGGCTGACTCCTTTGGCTTGAAGCAAGGACATCCTCCAGAGAAATGTCGCTGCATCAGCCATGCTGATGGCACTGGCTGCTTTCCAGGGCTTCCCTCATCCCTGGCTTCTGCCCCAAGGGGGCTAAGCCCAAGATTTTAGCCATAGAGGAAACCCAAAGATTTTGTATTTCCAGAACAGAGATTGGTAGACCCTTTGAGGGTGGTGTGTCAAAGTGCCAATTTTCTTCCAAAAGGCTCGCAGGGTAAACAGTGGTTTGCTTCCCAAATGGTAGCAAGAAGGGCCTGTCAATGGCACGCTGCCCATTCATCATTGAAAACTGACTCTCTTGCTTTCTTTGGAATTTGACCCAGTGAACTCAGATGAGCTTTGGGCAATGACAAGCTCAGAGTCCAGAGCAGGATATGGCAAGAGCTTTTGGATTATTCATTCACTGAGTACCTACCATGTGCCAGATACCATTGCTATATCCTGAGAGGACACTGGTGAATAAAGCACATATGGTCTCTGGAGCCTATGAATCTTACCATTCTTCTAATCACAAATAATTGAAAGTAAGAAGAATACAGAGGAAAACTGGAGTAGAAATACTGGTGCAGAATGAGAGTGGAAGCCTAAGTGCCTGAAAACACAATACTTTTTAAAGGCAGCATTTTACCCAGCAAACAATCAACCGCTCTGACCTTCTCAGAGACACAAGGCCACACACTCAAATTCCTTCATCACGTAATAGGCTGGTGCAAATGGAGCTATTTCTTAAACCCAGCTGTTTACACAACAGCTACCAATCTGTTTAGAAAGAATCCCCGCCATTCACAACTGCCTATCGAACAGATGCTCAGGAGCATTTGTCTCTCACCACCAGGGTTTCCATAAAGAGGAGGGAGCAGGTTTGAATGTCTGCAGCTCCTGGAACTTCACGTGCTGCTCTGCCTTATTCTGTGCCCAGAGGCTGCTGCTCCTTTCCCCAGCGCCCCTCTCAGAACAATAATGATTTTTAGAGGCATAATAAGGAGGGTTTGCATTGAATTATTAAACAATGGGTGTTGAAGATGTGTTTTCTTTGACCTCCTTACCCCTCGCTTTTACCAGTCAGTTTTCTCTTGTACGGAGGCAAAGATTTCTAAAATATTAAAGCAGATTGTGTTTTCCTTCTTATAGTATTTTCCAAACTTATTTAAAATCCCTGCATTAAAAAAAAAACAAACCGCTTTCCCGTTTGATAAACTTTAAAACATCGCATGCCCTCCTTTCATTTTCTGAAATTCAGCATAAGTATCAGGGGGGAAAAAAAGCACTAGAACAAAGCACTGCTTTGTTTTCAAACCAGACCTACAACCCGGCCCCCTGAGATGCGGGTGGGCTGGCATGTGGGAGTCTGAACTCCCTCCCCCTGCCTCCAGTTCCTGAGACTCATTGTTCTAAATGGTAATATTAACATTTACCATCTTCAATTGTGGGTAATATCCTGTTAGCATTTTCAGTTGTAAACGTTTTCTCTGTGACATAAAATATGAGCTGTGACAATAAAATAATGAGACAGGCTTGAAACACATAAACAAGAATTTATACAATCTACTGAGCATTGTGCCTTTGAAATGGCCACTTTGGGAGTCACCACGTTTCTAGAGCTAAAATGCCATAACTCAAAAAAAGTGGAGTGATTCTTTAGGTGTAGCATGGGGCAAAAAGCGTGAGCTTTGTTTGGAAACAGCTGACCTGGGTGCGAATCAAGTTCTGCCACTTTTTAGCTATGCGACCTTGACCCAGTTGCTTAATCTCCCTCAGAGCCTCAGTTTCCTCATTGGTAAAAGGAGAAAAAAAGACCAGGTAAAATGTATATAAAGTATCTGCATATCCCAGGTAGCCCAATAAGTAGTTATTCGTACCATAATTATCACTAATGACGTTCTTTTGAATTGCATGAAAAGATCTTTGAGAGTGATTTGGGGGGAAAATTCCAAGTCTTTTAAAGTCAATGAGAAAAATAAAAGTATATAATAAATGGCTGGAAATTCTAGTCTGGGTGGGAAAAAATAATCGTTGCTATAGACACAAGCCTAAAATTTCATGTGGCTCATTAAGTGACTCTGAAGTCAACACCAGAAGATGTTTCCAAAATGTTCTGAAAGACTACACTCTCCTTAGCATTGTGCATGGGCTCCCTGGGTGGCCACTTTGAAGTGGGTACAACTGCTTTTAATGTTTAAGTAAGCTGTGTGGTGTTAAAGAAATCCTATTTGCTTTATGGTCATGCCACCACAGATCTGGACCCTGTAAAAAAGGCTTAACTATTGCAAAATCTGCCTTGTCACCTCCTCTACGTCCTGATGTACATCCTCGTTTTTTTAAACTGTGGTGTGTAGTCACCAGACTTTTCCCCCCTTTTTAAGTGTCCTCCCTTTAATTTCTGAACCCTTGTAACAGAAGGGGAAAATGAAACACAGTTCCTGCTACCAAAAGCTACTGTCATCATTCCACAATTTCAGGAGGCTTTCAGGTTTCCATTTTCCTTTCCTTGTCTCAGCCCAGATGCCTGGCATATGCGATAGCAACAAAAACAAAATCTGTTGTGGTTTTGGTTGTTATTCATGCTTAAGCAGCCCAGGGATTGAGACAGCTAAGATAGCCACACAAATGAGCATGCATGTGCACACACACACACACACACACACACACACACACACACACTTTTTTTTTTTTTAATGCAGAGAGCAAAGAGCCAAAATGTGCCCAAAGAACTTTGCCTGGAAGAGTCACCCACGTGTATTCTAATCCACTAATTTCCCTCAGCTTCCCTCCTCCACCACTACTCAGTCTTTATTTCTCAGTAAGAAAACCACTTTATGTGTTAGACAATGATATTACACAATAGAACTATAAATCCAATGTTTGTCTAGAATTTAAATGGCACTGCTGAACTCCACCCTTCCTCCCATTAACAACATCAGAAAAGAAGTTAGTGAGGGGCAAAATCATCTGTTAGTGTGTCTGAGTGGATTTGAAAATTACTCCCCCCAGGGTCTTCTAGGGTTTTAAAATATGAAGGTGTTCATCCAACTGAAAACATTTTATGTCTATAAGCAATTTAAGATTCAGCATGTCTGGCAATTCACGTTTTTTTAAGGGATGAGAAAAATGCAGCACTAATGTGAATATGTATGTTGTGTAGGGGAACTTCTGAACACTTCACTGTCATCTCAAGCCTTTAGGATGGAGACTCTTCAGGATGTTGGATTATAAACATCATTCATTTCTGGGACTTGAGGACATCTCTCTGAGCATAACAAACGTAAGATCACAAATGAAGGTGTTTTGAGTTCAATGGAAGAAAGATTTATCTTTAACACAGATAATTCTACTTCTCTAATAAAATCATATTGTGCCTCTTTTCATTAGAAGGTTTTATCCAGGGAGTTCCCTGGCGGTCCAGTAGTTAGGATTGGCATTTTCACTGCCAAGTGCCCTGGGTTCAATCCCTGGTCAGGGAACTAAGTTCTCCCAAGTATCACAATGCGGGCAAAAAAAAAAGAGAGAGAAAGGTTCTATCCACCCTTCCCCTTCCCTAGGGAAGATGGATTTCATTCTCTATAGCCAGTGTGGTTGGCAGCAACAGGGCTATGTGGATTTTGCTGGCATGGTCGGGAGATTGGTTACAGGCGAATGGATCAAATAATAAGCATCTTGAGGCTAATGGAAGCCAGGTCTCTCACTATTGGACAGATCTACATTCAAGCTACAAATACAGAAAGGAAGAAGGCTGGAATAAACTTTGTTATGGTGAACTGGAATTGAAGGTTTCTGTGTGAGCTCCTGGTTTTTACATGAGTATTTAAATTAGATTTATGTGTATTTATGTGTGTGTGTATCTATAGATAGATACTTACATAGGCATACATATACTGCATGGTCAGGCCACTCCAGATGGCTGTTCTCTTGCTCTCCATACATCCCCTGCCCAATCAGTGCCTGCTTCACCTACGCCCTATGCACGTGACTGACCTTCCTATGTACTTGTTCCAGGCCCCAGCTAGTGATTGTTCTTATCAAAGGGGCTGGTGAGGGGCGTGCCCCTCTACTGGTTTCCCTGGTAACTAATGAGCCCACCTGACATCAATTCCCCTGTAACAGGTAATCTCCCCTCCCCCACCCCCACCCCCAAGCAAAGACCTCCACCATGTCCTGCCCTCCATGCACCGCACATGATGGAGTGTCACTCCAGGACCTTGCTTCAGATGTGTAAGCTCCCCCATCTATTAAACCACTGATGTCTCTGTTGCTGACTCTGGGCTCTTTCTTCAGTCTCGAAGCTGGGCAAGCGCAGGCCTTGTAGGCCTTTGGGGTGCAGCCCAACAATTGGCAGAGCCAGCCAGGAAACTGAGGGAACTCCTGTGAGCACTGAGATGTCGGGAAATACAGGACGGGGAATGGAAAGTTGTAGGGGCCAAAATGCTTTTGGTATGTGGGGACCAAAAGTTGTGGGTATAATCCTGAGGTGGCTGTCCACTAACACGTGAGGCCCAAAAGTTCCAGGGGTGATCCTAAAAGTTGCAGGGGATATTCCTGGGGTGGCTGTCCACTAGTATTTGGGGTCTTGTGGTGGCTGTCCTTGATGAATGGGGGCTGCCAAGCTATCTGGAGAACAATGGCCTCTAATGGCTCTGCTATTGTATCAAAGTGAACCTTTTGTAATTGGTTAAGCTAGCTTTCTAGAAGGAACTGGTATTTCTCATGTGCCTTTGAGATGTAAATTATCTACAGCTTTCTGGAACTTTAATCTTTTGTGATCTCTGAGAGTAAAGGAGAAAAAACGTTTTTAAGTAAACTCAGAATTAATTATGTTTTATGAATATCTCTCTAAAATGGTCTCTAGATTTTGGTAACTTGAAACTAAACGAAGTTAAATGACTATCTGGGTCATTTCAAATAGGATAAAATATTGGAACATTAATTGCTGAGTTTAGCAATTAAAGGTCTCAGTTTAGCTACATTTGCCTGCTTAGGAGAGGAAGACTAAAGCATTTAGTTTTCCAATCAGGAAATTCACAATTACTTGCTTCTTGGCTTTTACCAGAGATTGAGGTTTTCAAGGGTTAAGATTATAATCAGTCATAATTCTTGTAACCAAGTTTCTTTATTGATTATATTAAGATCAGGTGTTTGTGCCTTTTAAAGTCTTCTGTCATTTGTAGACAGTAATTGTACTCTGATGCTTCTGCAAAAGTGCTTCATCTTAAAGAAGATTCATAGGAAGGACCTTTTGACAATAACAGGTCTCTGATAAATTTCAGATTATACTGCTGAACAGGGTAAGAAATTAAAGAATCCTAATGGAAAGCCTGGTGGCTTCATAAAAAGTTAACAAAAAGATTAGTTACTGAGTGAACTGGTGACTGGTTATAATGTTTAGGGGTTTTGTCTGGTGTTACTGGTCTTGGTCTCTGTTTTCCAGATAGAAGGAAGACCTTCCCCTCACTTGAGTTATGAGTTATGGCATGATTTATGATTTATGGTAATTTGGTATATTTTAAAGTGGGTAATTTGAGTACAATCGAAATATTTTTCTTTTCTCACTGCCTGGTGCTTCCAGAAATTGGAGACTCTTGGGTTCTGAGCAGCCTTATCAGGTGAATGGGAATGACTATCTCCTGGCATGTGGAGGAATCTCAATATTTTGGGGGACTGAGAAATCCACTGGGGCAGAGCCGTATGGCAGGCCTTGGACTTGACTTTCCTGGCCTTGAGAAGCCTGTTGGGAATTCAGTCTGAGACTCCTTCTGAGGCGTTCTACCTCAGCCAGTTTGGAGGAACCTATTTGATCAATTGACCGGACTTGTTTTGCAAACAAATTAGTCTTGATTTGGCTGTGTTTGGTGGAGATGAGGGTAATTTCAGAAAGAAAAAAAGGCAATGTGGTTTTTTTTGTTGTTTGTTTGTTTGTTTGTTTTTGCGGTATGCGGGCCTCTCACTGTCGTGGCCTCTCCCGTTGTGGAGCACAGGCTCCGGACGCGCAGGCTCAGCGGCCATGGCTCACGGGCCCAGCCGCTCCGCGGCATGTGTGATCTTCCCGGACCGGGGCACGAACCCGTGTTCTCTGCATCGGCAGGCGGACTCGCAACCACTGCACCACCAGGGAAGCACAAGGCAATGTTTTTTTAAAAAATATTTTTATTGGAGTATAATTGCTTTACAGTGTTGTGTTAGTAAGACTATGTTTTAGTGGATATTAAATTTTAGTTCTGTTAATTGAGATCTGTATTTATGAAAGTTATTGTGTTAGCCACACTTTTGCCCTGATGTTCAGGAGGAAAAGAAAATTCTCTAGTGAAGTTGCCACAGAGTATAACTACTCATGATATGTAACACTGCTTGCTTTAAGTCTATTGCTAAAAGCACATGTACAATGCTTGTGTGACAACTGGGTACAAGTGATAAAAATGTATGGCCTATAAAGTGTTTCCCCATTGACATACCTCTGAACCTGTTCATAAGATCTGATTAGTTTTCCCACAACGTGAATGACTAGGTGGATATTAAGGAGGCCTAGCTGAGGGACATGATCTGAACCTGGGATAGGAGCCAGTACCTCAGCATTGCAGGACAAATATTTTGATCATCAGTGCTTTCTATTCAAAGATTTGCAACCAAAAGGGGAAATGATGGAAAAATCTGCACATATTGAGGTAGGGGGAAGTCAGAGGCTTATACATGGTTTAACTTAAATTTACTGACCAGAGCAGCCTGTTTTGTCCTTTCAGACATGCATTGTACATCTGCTTTGGCCATTGAGGAAGGGAATGGATTTGAGAGTCAAAACGGAGTAGCTGTGGTTCAGACATCGAGGTAAAGCTAGGTGGCCATTGTATACGTGATTTTAGACACATTCTTGTATTATTGAAAAGTTGAGTTTTCTGAATTGTAATGCAGATCAGGACAAAAACCACAGGTGGGTATGGTTATTATCTCAGAATTCGGTTACTGCTTGTATTTTGCTTAACGTCAGGATCTCCCCTGTGTTGTGTCTGTTAGATGTCTTATATTTCGTCCCTAGCCTGAGGGAGGAAATCTATTCCAGAACTGAGCAGCAACAATGGCCTCACTGCGAAATGAGTCTAATTGCTGGGTCAACAGCCAGATGCCATTGTCTTCCTCTGGACTTCCATGAAAAATTGACCCAGCTACTATGATTATGTGGGGACTACTGACCATGGGAGAGAAAGACTCTCACCATCTTCCTGTCCCATATGTCACTACATCAGAAGGACCCCTGTTGGTAAACATTACTGTACAACTGACTTCCCGTGAGCCCTTCTGGGCTATTTTTTTTTTTCTTTTTTTTTTTTTGTGGTACGCTGGCCTCTCACTGCTGTGGCCTCTCCCATCGTGGAGCATAGGCTCTGGACGCGCAGGCTCAGCGGCCATGGCTCATGGGCCTAGCCGCTCCATGGCATGTGGGATCTTCCTGGACCGGAGCACGAACCCGTATCCCCTGCATCGGCAGGCAGACTCTCAACCACAGTGCCACCAGAGAAGCCCAGATTAACTGCTTTTTGATGGAAAAGACCTAATGGGTTCACCCCTAGTGGCACTCAACATAACATGTGGTGACAGATCTGTACTGTGACTGCTGACTCCTGGCTAGGTCACCAGAATGTTTCTTTTAAAGCCAGGCCTTCCCCTCCCCATAGGGGTGGCTCTGGGTTTGTGAAAACCAGGGGTGGCCTTACCTTCCTTATAACTGGACAGGGCACTGCTGCTATTGACTCCCTTTACATTGACCTGGTAAGTGCTTGGCTCCAAAATTTGCCCACATCCTGGAGAATGACTGTTCTGAGCATACTGGGTATCTTACTCTTGATGTGCTCTGGCTGCTGCTGTCTGTATTGTGTTTGGGGTGTCTGGTTGCAGTGCCTGCTATATACCTGATGCCAAGAATATTGTGGAAAAGGGGCAGGCCAAGATTGTAAGGGTCATGTAGGGTGTGTAGGGGTGGAGTGTATGTTCAGGCCACTCAGGACGGCTGTTCTCTTGCTCTCTGTACATCCCCTGCCCGACCAGTGCTTGCTTCACCTCTACCCTACCCGCATGACTGACCTTCCTTCGTACTTGCCCCAAGCCCCAGCTAGGGATTGTTCTTATCAAAGGGGCAGGTGATGGGCGTGCCCCTCTACTGGTTTCCCTGGTAACTAATGAGCCTATAATTGGTAATCTTCCCTTCTGCCCTACCTTGGGAGCAAAGACTGCAACCATGTTCTGCACGCCGTGCATCGTACATGGTGGGGTGTCACTCCAGGACTTTGCTTCAGACATGTAATATACCCTCCCCCGCCCCACCCATGAAACCATTGATATCTCTGTTGCTGACTCTAGGCTTTTTCTTTGGTCTTGAAGTTGGGCTTGTAGGCCTGTGGGGTGCAGCCCAACATATGCACAGACATACATCCACGCCCCTCTCTCTGTAATTTCCTAGCTCTATCTGCATAGAGTGTCAGGAAGTAAAGGCATCCAAGTAGCAAGAGCATACCTAGCATTCACATCTTGGCTTCTAAATATCTTTCTCCATTAAGAAGAACCAGCACTCCTTCAAGAAATGACTGAGTCCAAGATGTGGTGGGCTAAAAACTGATCCAGCAAGTGATATCCACATCCTAATCCCTAGAACCTGTAAATGTTACCTTATTTGGAAAAAAAAAACCTTTGCAGATGTGATTAAGTTTCTCTCAAGATGAGGAGATTATCCCATATTATCTGGGTGGGCCCTACACACCCATGACAAGAGTCCTTATAAGAGAGAAACAGAAAAAGAGATTACAGACAGTAGAGGAAGAGATCATGTGACCACAGAGTCAGGCACTAGAGTGATATGGCCATGAGCCAAGGAATGCTGGCAGCTATCAGAAGTTAGAAGAGGCAAGGGATGGACTCTCCCCTAGAGCTTCCAGATGGAGCATGGTCCTGCTGACAACTAGATTTCAGCCCAGTGATACCGATTTCAGACTTCTGGCCTCCAAACTTATGAGAGAATAAATTTCTGTTGTTTTAAGCCACAAAGTCTGGTATAATTTGTTACAGCAGCCACAGGAACTAACATACAGGGCTAGGAGAGTGGATATACAAGATGAACCTGGAACTTCTTTTTCCAGAAAGTGACATGGTACTCAGGAATGAGGAGGACATATCAAAAGGACTCAGCTTGAAGGGTCTCTCATTGGCCATATTGAGGGCAATTAAGAATCAAAATAAATAGCAAGACTAGGGCTTCCCTGGTGGTGCAGTGGTTGAGAGTCCGCCTGCCAATGCAGGGGACACGGGTTTGTGCCCCGGTCCGGGAAGATCCCACATGCCGCGGAGCGGATAGGCCCGTGAGCCATGGCCGCTGAGCCTGTGCGTCCGGAGCCCGTGCTCCACAACGGGAGAGGCCACAACAGTGAGAGGCCCGCGTAAAGCAAAAAAAAAAATCAAGACTAATATGTTACAACCTGTTATAAATATAATAGGAATCCATGAGTCTAAAATGACATGTAAATAAATAAGAGAAAACTCTACCTCACAGTGTAACACCAACACATAAACATAGAAAGAATGATGGAATTAGAAAATCAGGGTTGGCCACCATCATAATAAAAATTGATTTAGGCAAGAATCATCAGTGGATGCTAAAACCAGTGGATGAAAATTTGATGAGAAACAGAATATTCACATCATCTCATAGTATCTCCCAATAAAATACTTATTAGTAACTACAAAATGCTTATTAATTAACTTTACTGTGAAGAACCAGCTTAACTAAGTGGCTAAATTTGATGGCACAAGTAGTGGGACAAATCGACATCGCATATCCCTGATGTGGTACACTGGTCAAAGTGTTACTCTGTGGTGGCCCTGACAAAAATGCATGACATAAAGCTAATCATGAGGAAATATCAGAAAAACAGAAATTGAAGAATATTGTACAGAACAGTATTCTACAGGCTGTACTCTTTGCAAATGTCAAAGACATACAGGACAAGGAAAGGCTAAGGAAGTATTCCAAATTAAAGGAGACCAGAGAGATATGACAATTAAATGCAACACATCATCTTAGATTGGAGTCTAGACCCATAAAGGTTATTACTGGGACAGATGGTAAACTTTGAATGTTGTTTGTGGATTAGATGGTAACATTGTCTCAATGTTTGTACTGTAGTTATATTGGAGAATGTCCTTGTTTTAGAAAATGCGTACTAAAGTATTAAGGGTTAATGAGGCATTGTGTCTGCAACTTTCTCTTAAATCATTTGGAAAAAAAGTGAAGTATATAAATATGCAGAGAGAATAAAGGCAAATGTGGTAAAATGTTAACAATTGGGGAATCTGGTGAAGGGCATATGGGAGTTTGTAGTATTCTTGCAACATGTTTGTAATTTTGAAATTATTTCCAAAGAAAATAAAGGCCGTTATTCTTCCATGATATCTTATCACTTCCATTCAAAGAGTCCTTATGGAATGCCTACAGCATTATTCAAAAAAGTGAAAGGACATTGAAGGGAAAGCCAGGAGACCTGGTTCTGTCACTCTCTGTGTCACCTTGTGCAGGTAACTGAACTTCTTTGAACCTCCGTGTCTTCAGGTTTATTCTCTGCTTTCTATGCCTTAAGGCATTGGTTTTACTTGTTGGTTTACTTCAGCTCCAACAAAGGCTGAGTTAAAAATTATTGCTGTGGAATGGGAAACAGATGCCAATGGACATCTAATCCCATTTCTTTTTGCAGGGTACAAATGTTCTAAAATTAGATTGTGGTGATGGTTGACTAACCCTGTGAAAATAGTGAAAAATATCAAATTGTGCACTTTAAATGCTGAATTATATGATACATGAATTATATTTCATTAAAACTGTTAAAATCATTGCTGCTGCTTTCCTCATCCCCACACCCAATTGTGAATCTTTATGGTTAGAGTAGGATGTCTGTGACGGAATGGTGGTGGTTGAATAGAGAAGGCTTATGCTCGTCCCTGAGGCAGGGTGGGAAGGAAAAGGACAAACAGTAAAGGACCTTTCAGAATGGATGGAGGAAAGAGTGTGGAGGGCCTGTCTTCCAGGATCTGTTGTTCTCCTCTGCTCCTCTCACTGCACACAGCCCCTGCGAGACTGGGTCCATATCTGTGGTTTCAACTCTCTCCCATAGGTTGGTGATTCCCTGTGTAAATTAGGCTAATACTGGTCATTTAAAAGCTTAACCATAGGGCTTCCCTGGTGGCGCAGTGGTTGAGAGTCCGCCTGCCAATGCAGGGGACACGGGTTCGTGCCCCGGTCCGGGAAGATCCCACGTGCCACAGAGCAGCTGGGCCTGTGAGCCATGGCCGCTGAGCCTGCGCGTCCGGAGCCTGTGCTCCGCAATGGAAGAGGCCCGCATACCGCAAAAAAAAAAAAGAGTTTAACCAAAAGTGTAGTTTCACATAAAAGTCTGAGTAAATAGTCCAGAGCTGTTGTAAAGAAGCTCCATGACGTCAGGGACCCAGACCCTGGGCCTCCATTTACAGCCTCACAGGCTGTGCCCTGCAGCTCCAGGAAGCGTTATCCACATATACAGCTTGAACCATCCCTTCTGGAGTAGTGCGAAGTGATGGCCTTGCCCAGGACCCTTCCCTCTTGATGTTCTCCTTTAAGTGGTCTCAACTTTATTGTCTAAGGTGGCAGCATCTATCTTCCAGGCAGAAAAATAGAGGAAGGGACAGATGCAAAATGAGGGGCACAGGGTACACATGGGTTGAACCTAAAGTAAGGTTTGCAGAACCTCTCACATGATACTTCACTTATGTTTCATTGTTTAGATCTTAGTCATATGACCAGGCCCAGTTGCAAAAGAAGCTGGGAAACATAGGTTTTATTCTAGGTGTCCATGTATTCAGCAGAGAGAGAGCAAGGATGGAATTCTAGTACCAAAGAACAAGAGGCAATAAATATAGGAGAACTCACAGTCTTAGTCTTTCTTTCCAATCCATACTTCTAGTCCAGATCCATGTATCCAATTGCCTGGACATCTCTACCCAGGTGACTCACAGACTATAAAACTGAACATGCCCTAAATGGAAGGCGTCATGTTTATCCACCCCAGTCCCATCTCAGACCTGCTCCTTCTCCTGTGATCTCCCTCTCAAAGAATGGCAATGTCATCCACCAAGTTGGATGGAAATCATCTTAGACTCTCATTTCCCTCACTGCCTGCCCTCTACCCCTGCCCTGTAAGCTCTACCTCCTAAATGGCTCTTATATCTATCTCCTCCTCCCCATTCTCATAAGTTTAGCTCAGACTCTCTCCTTTCTTTCTGGTCTGGATTACTATAGGGATCTTAAACTGGACCCCCTGCCTGTAGGCCACACTCCTACAACGTTTCCCCACATTGCACCCAGAGTGCTCTTTCTAAACATAAAACTAGTTTCAACCCACCCTCCTTCAAACTTTCCAGTGGTTGCCCATACCTTTGGTGGTAAAGTTCACTTTCTGAAAGCATGGCGCCTGAGGCTCTTCCTGATCTGGCCTCTGCCTGCTTCTCTCACCCCCTCTGCTGCCTCTTCCCCACCCACACCTTTTGCTCCAGTTATACTGAACTATCAGTATGTTTAGTTCCCTAAACAGTCAGTGCCATTCTGCCTTTGCATGTGTTGACCACTCTGTCTGGGATGACCTTCCCATTTTCGTCTATGTAACTTATACTTTTTCAAAACTCAGTTAGTTGAGCATTGCCTCCCCCAGGAAGTGTTCCCTGTGTTCCCCAGCCTGACTTCGGTGTTCTTCCTCTTGCTCAATAGTGCTCCATCCATACTTATCTCAATACTCAAAACATACAAATCTTTCCCGCTAGACTATAAGCTCTTCAAGGGATAGGGTCCCGTCTTTTTTGCCCTAGTGCCTGGCACATACATATTTGTTAAATGACTAAATATGCCTGGTTCAATCTCATACATGTTTATATATAGTATTTAATTCTCATAAAACCCCTATGAGTTTATCCATTTTACAAATGGGGAAACTGAGGCTCAGGAGAATTGCAAGCCATGTTAAAGGCCACTGAGCTAGTTAGAAATGCAAATGGAAATTAAATCTACTGTTCTTGCCTCCCTGTATGCTCCTATTTAGACAAATAACATTTGTGACTGCGATGAATTGAAATATGGAAGCACCCACTTTGGAGCTGGTTAACTTCCATCCTTAATCCACCATCAGAAATGTGCATTTCTTCTCTTTATCCAAATTCCTGCATCCCTGAACACAATACTAGGGTACTTACAAAACAAAGTGTAGGGACTTTGTTTCTTTGCCTCCTCATGGGAAAATGTCTTTATTAAGCTCTGATCTCTAGCAGCGGAGTCTCTTTCTTTACTCATCCATTCTTTCAATGAATATTTATTAAACGCCAACTCTGCTAATGTTAGCCTCATTCTCACACAAACATGCAGAACAAAGACGTTTCAGCCATTATCAGAATCCTTTAATCTTTTTGTTGGAATTCTGAGATTCAGCCTTGTCTAAGGATACAGTTACAAATGAAGAACAAGCGGCAGAGCCGTACTGTATGTTCAAGGTTACTGATTATTATTGTTCCTCCTTAAGCAAGGAGTGTACAATCCTTGTATTGGAAACAGGCTTAAGGCACAATAAACAACGTGCTCCCTTACCCCAGATGCACTAAGGTGGTTCAGCAAGTTGTTTACCACTCAGGTATTCCTTATTCAGCATTTTTCATACAATAATGATACCTTTAAATTCCCTAATGCTCTACCCTCCCAAAAGGTAGTAAGAAATCAAAACTGTGTGTTGCTTAAATGAATTCATTTGTGTGGAGAACAAAGCCATTTTTATATACTCCTGCAATGTCCATTTGACTAGAAGCCAGAATATTTTACACAAGCTGCAAAATCCATCCCCTGAAATTGATTCAGGTTTTGTCCAATGGGGGGTGGGGTTAAAGAAAAAGAAAAGCTCGTGCTTACAATGGCATTTGGAAGCAGTCCCAATTACGAGAGCAGTTCTTAAAGCTGTTCTTTTGGTTTCATCTTTAATTATCTTAATGGAGCAGTAAAGTTTAGTAGGAACAAAGAAAAGCGGAGAAAGGAAAGCTGGGAGTTTTTATTTATTCATTTAACAAATATTGAGCACCAACCACATTAGGACATGTGGAAACATGAAAATTAGTCACACAAGAGTTCTGCCTTCAGGGCTTCCCTGGTGGCGCAGTGGTTGAGAATCCGCCTGCCAATGCAGGGCACACGGGTTCGATCCCTGGTCCGGGAAGATCCCATATGCCGCGGAGCAACTAAGCCCGTGAGCCATGGCCGCTGGGCCTGCGCGTCCGGAGCCTGTGCTCCGCAGCGGGAGAGGCCACAACGGTGAGAGGCCCGCATACCGAAAAAAAAAAAAAAAAAAAAAAGAGTTCTGCCTTCAAGAGAGTACAATACAGCAGGCAAGTTAACAGGCATACACACACGCATGCACACTCATGTATGCATACACACAACTGTGTCATCCTCACTGTTCAAACTCTTTATTGGAACTTTTGTTACCCAAACTCAGGAACTGAATGGATTCAGATACTTTTTAAAGTAAATCCATCTCCATCCAAACTTTTACTACTCACTTTCCAAAACTCAAAAACCTCAGGTAATCAGTATTTCCAAGCACTATTCAAACTGTCAGTCTCCAAACTCAGGAACCTGATTAATGTGGCTAGCAGAATACTTAGTACTATGTAAACATGAAAACATTACTATATTGGGTGCTGTAAGAGTGGCCCCCAATGCCATGAAGCTTGGAGGAGTGTGGGATACCTTCCAGTGGAGGTACAATTTCATGGAGAACATATTTCAACTGAGCCTTAAGAGATGGGTAGAATTTTTTAGCTCCAACCTCAGTATCACTGGCAAGCCTTTTATTTGTCCCTATATGCACCCCTACCCCCAAGCCTAGCACTCTACCTCTACTCCTCCCACTGATTCACTCTCAGCAAATGCCCTTACTTCATAGAGTAAAAGCGGGACTTTGAGTGAGAGAGAGCAATATCTCTGGTCTCTTCTTATAAGGGCACTGATCCCATCATGAGGACCCTACCGTCATGACTGCATCTACAATTAATTACCTCCCAAAGGCCCCACCTCCAAATACCATCAAACTGGGGTGGTTAGGGCTTCAATATATGAATTCCATGAGACACAAACATTCAGATTATAGCAATAGTCTGGCTCTGTACTTCCTAGCATCTTTTCTCTCTCCTTAGCCTTGTTCTCAGGCAGGCTCAGAAAAGGAACTCACAGCTGTGAATGACTTCATTTTCCTGACCACATTCCCCTCTCCTCAATAAAAACCACCCATCCTTTCAACATTTCATTCATCTCTACCTCATTCTCATCTGTCTCAAAGGATGGAATCCCTTAGCAAACGGATTTTTTCATTTGTCTTTCGAATTCTATCCCCTCCCAAGTCTGTGGATCTATGGTAAACGTCTACCATGTTTTTGTCTCTCTGCTCTGTATTCCTTACTTTCCTAACTGCCCTTTCCCTTTTCCATGTGCTTGGGGCTGTCCATAATAGGACTGCTTTCCCTAGCACAAGGTGAGCCCTTGACCTAAATAAGGCCAATTAGAATCTGTTTCAAGACTGGATACAAGCACTGCAGGACAGTTTTCTTTTTTCTTGAGATTGTCAGTTATTAAACCAATGTAAGCCTGGCCATCTTACATGGAGTGAGCTTGCCTAAGAACAAGGCTGAAGGAGAGGCAAAAGATGCCAGGAAATACAGAGCTAGAGTACTGCTATGGACTGAAAGTTTGTGTCTCCCTGAAAGTCATATGTTGAAGCCCTAACTCCCAATGAGATGGTATTTGGAGATGGGGCCTTTGGGAGGTAATTAAGTTTAGACGAGGTCATGAGTGTAGAGTCTTCACCATGGGATGAGTGCCCTTATAAGAAGACACCAGACAGCTTTCTCTCTCTCTCCCTCTCTCTCTCTCTCTCTCTCTCCCTCCCTCCCTCCCTCCGTCATGTGAGGACACAGCAAGAAGACAGCCATCTGCAAGCTCTCACCAGAACCTGACCATACTGGCACCCTGATCTCAGACTTCCCTGCCTCCAGAACAGTGAGAAATAGATGTCTTTTGTTTAAGCCACCCAGATTATGATATTTTGTTACAGCCGCCTGAGCTAAGACAAGTACTGACAACATTGTTTTTAGAATTTTTGGATTTTTCAGTTATGTGAGCCCCAAACTTTCCTTTTTGCTTAAGGTAGTTTGAATTTTCTGTTGTTTGACATCAAGAATTCTGATTAAAGTAGCTTTCACTCCATCAATGAGCCTCCCCCCATCTCCAGTAACTTTGGTCTCTCCCCTCAAAACTAACTCCTTCCCTTCAGCCTACACACACGATCCAGTCTCATCTGTCCAGAAAAAGTCCCTTTGATCCTATAACCACTGCCTGTTCTCCCTGCTTCCTTTCATATCCACAGGCCAGGGTTGGTAGGTGATGAAGTTTTCACTAGCCGGTGGCAAAACCAAAAAAGATAAGGATAATGCAGTGAAGTTTTGGTTTAGTTTGGTTTACTGAAGTATAAATGAACACAGTAAAATTCACCCTTTTTGCATGTGCAGTTCTATGAGTGTTGAGGCATAGAAACAGTTGTGTTACCACCACCATAATCAAGATATATAGTGTATTTTCATCACCCCCAAAATTCCCTCTTGCCCCTTTAAAGTAAACCTCTCCCTCAGGCCCTGGCAAACACCCATCTAACTTCTGTCCCTGCAGTTTTCTTTTCCCAAATGTCATATAAAAGGAATCATACAGTATGTGGCCTTTTGTGTCTGGCTTCTTTTACTTCGTATAATTATTCTGAGATTCATTCATGTTATTGTGCGTTTCATTAGCTCATTCTTTTAACTGCTGAGTAA
Source organism: Kogia breviceps (assembly GCF_026419965.1). Classification (NCBI taxonomy): domain Eukaryota; kingdom Metazoa; phylum Chordata; class Mammalia; order Artiodactyla; family Physeteridae; genus Kogia; species Kogia breviceps. The sequence continues at coordinate 42,491,239 of NC_081310.1, read as the reverse complement.
TATTCCATTGTATGGTGGTACAACAATTTATTTATCCATTCATCAGCTGATGGACATTTAGATTGTTTTCTGTTTGGGGGAATTATGAATAAGCCTCTATGAACATTTGTATATATGGGTCTTTGTGTGAACATGTGTTTTATTTCGACTGGGTAAATATCTAGGAGTAGGATTGCTGGGTCACAGGGTAAATATTTAACCTTATAAAAATCTGTCAAACTGTTTTCCTAAACGGATGTCCCATTTTGCACTCCTACCAGCAATCTATTGAGAGTTCAACTTACTCTACATTCTTGTCACCACTTGGTATTATCAGGATTTGTTTTTTGGTTTCTTTGTTTTTGCCACTCTAATGTGTGTGTAGTGATACTTCATTGTGGTTTTAATTTGCATTTCCCTAATAACTAACGATGTTGTGCATCTTTTTAAGGGCTTATTTTCCATCTGTTTCTCTTTTTTGATTAAGAGGATCTTCGTCTCACTTAAAAAATTGAGTTGTTTGTAGTCTTAGTGCTTTGTGAGGGTACATACTCTGGAAAGAAATTCTTTGTCAGATATGGTTTTGGCAAATATTTCTTTCCTAATCTGTGACATTCAAAGAGCAGAGTTTTAAATTGGTTCAGGCTTATGGTTTGTGTGACATTCAAAGAGCAGAGTTTTAAATTGGTTCTGGCTTATGGTTTGTGTCCTATATAAGAAGTCTTTGTCTAACCAGTGGTTTTGTTTTTAATTAAACTAAACATTTAATTCAAAGCATTTTTAATTTATTCTGAGATTGTACTTCTTTCTTTGTTGGAATTAAAGTATTTTAAAAAATAATAATGTGACAATAAGAATGTGTCTGTGTGTTTACCTAGAAAAATAGAGTTGACTGATGACTCTATGTTAGTGTCCTAGGTCAGGTTCCCCAGGAAACAGACAGAAATTTGCTTGTGACAAAGATTCTCTCCTTGACCAAATGCTAGTTAGTCTCCTTTAAGGCCTCTTCTTAACTAGGCTTTGACCTTGGGTTTCAGGGTCTGTCCTTGTCAAGGCCTGCATCACCCAGTTGTAGCAAGAATCCTGTTAAGTCAATTTACAGAGACTCCCCCACCCTCAGTATCTGATCACCCTCAATACCTGATCAAATGCTTCATCCCCTAGCATCCGCCAGGTGATGATATGTGATCTCCCTGGTCTGCCTTCAGCAAAAATCTTGTCAAGTTGATCTAGTCAGAATTCTCCCCTTACCCCTGATGTTTCTGCTTAGTATTTTCCACCCACTGACCCCACCCCGCTCTCGGCTATAAATTCCCACTTGTCCTTCTTATATTTGAAGGACATTGAGCCTGATTCTATATAGAGATCTCTTCTCTCCTATTGCAATAGTTCCTCAATAAAATGTGTTTTTTTTACCACTTTAACTACTGTCCAGCTCTGGTTTTTCTTTGACACATGGAGGAATTTTACTGGGGAGTGCCACCAGGAACAACACCTCTAAGAGTGGGAGTGAAACGGAGCTGTTGAATTATGATGCAGTTGCTTCAGAGGCCTCAGCTGATCCTAGGGGGAGTTCTGGAGATGGGATGGCTCTTCAGAATTGCCCTGAATAGAGGGAAGGGTCTGGACCTTTGCATTCCTCAATTCTTCCTCTCCATCAAATGAGATAATGTGTAAAACTAATATAAAAAGTGGTATAGGAGTGAGAGAGATTAAAATTTGAACGATAGTAAGTCTTGGTGAGCCCGAGGCAATCTTTTTATAAAGAGAAATAAATTAAAATGAATTCGTCATTTGTGAAACCCTTTCCATGGTTCTGTGACCTTTGTCACCCAACAGCGATGTATCCTGGCAACAGTTTCTGGGCTTTGTGCCTGGTTTGCATCATTCCCCTCAGCTTCCCAGGGTAAAGACATCATTTTACCTGTTCCATTGTTTCTTGCCCTCATGTAAAAAGGAATAACTGGTTTGCCTGAATGCAAATGGCTACTCTTTGAAGCTGGCAGATCCAGATCATAAAGAAACTGCAGAAGGAAAGAACTCCATGCCCGAAGTGAATCCTAGGGGATGTGGACAAGGCTTTGTATGAAGACTTTAATAAAGGATAAGTCTTGAGGGTATGTGGGAAATGATGTTTTGCTGGTTTTAATTTACATGCTTGGGCATCATCCAGGCATCAAGGAACCCCCTGCCCTACTTCTCACACTGCTGTCAGCCTAAGCCAAAAAGGCAGACAAAGACTCAAAGTCACCCACCACCCAGCTCTGCACAAATCAATCTGAGGATCCACTAGAGAAAGGGGTTTTTCCTTCCCCAAGGTGGTTCTCCTGGCCCCTTCTAGTCCTTTCAGCAAAAGTGCTCCTGGGAGTTGGAGCTGTCAAGAGAGATGACATCAGTCTGCTATCATATTTTTAATCTGACCTTCCCCAAACGAGAAAACTAGCCTAGGATCATTCGACTAGCTTGTGGCAGAACCAGAATGAGAGTCAGATCTCCTGTATCTCAAATCAACCAAGTCAGAAATTCTGAGCTATCCTTGATTCTCCTATCTGCCCCACTTCTCTCATCCACTTAGTCACTAAGGTGTGTTATTTTGACTTAAAAATATCTCTGATTTATCCTCATCCCCCAGTTACTATTGTCACTTCTTTTGCTTAGGTTCTACCTAATCTCTTGGGCAGTTACAGTAGCTTCATAACTGGTCTCTCTGCCTCGGTCTCTTCCATTTTCTGGCTGTAACCAGAAGATCCTTACTGTTTTCTAAGCTAAAAGTCCTAAGGCAGGCAGTCTTACAATTGGTTTGTTGACTCTGTGATGTTGTTGAAGACCCTACTGTTTTTTGTCCTTTCTCTTCCATCCGCGGTGTGTGACTGTCATCCTCACACTTCCCATTATGGTCACAAGATGGCTATTGCAACTCTAGATGTCACATCCTCCTATGACAACATTCAAATCCCAAAAGAAGGCAAGGGGAAAAAGGGAACTCCTTCTTGTACAGAGTTCTTCTTTTCTTTTTAATCAGAGGTGAAACTCTTTTTTCTGTGCCCTCTACCAGACTTCTATTTCTCTGGCCATAACTAAGTGCCATACCCAATCCTAGACCAAGCATTATCATCAGCGTAAAGGAGATTGCTATGATTGGCTTGACCAATCGTGATTTATATCTTGGCCCTGGATACCTTACCACCTGAACAAAATCAAAGTTTTGTTAACAAGAAGAAGTGGTTCATGGAATGGCAGCCTACAGTGTGTGCCCTAACCTATAAGGCCCTTGTGCGCTAGCCTCTACCTACCTCTTAAGCTTCATCTTCTACCACTCTCCTTCATAATAGCCTTCATAACTCTAATCATGTGGAACCACTCATACTTCCCAGAATAGTCCTCCATGACTTTGCACATGCTGTTCCCCCTGCCTGGATTATCCTCTCCCCTTGGTAATCTTTTTTTTTTTTTTTTTTTTTTTATTTATTTTTTTGTGGTATGCGGGCCTCTCACTGTTGTGGCCTTTCCCGTTGCGGAGCATAGGCTCCAGACGCACAGGCTCAGCAGCCATGGCTCACGGGCCCAGCCGCTCCACGGCATGTGGGCTCTTCCCGGACCAGGGCACGAACCCGTGTCCCCTGCATCGGCAGGCAGATTCTCAACCACTGCGCCACCAGGGAAGCCCCTCCCCTTGATAATCTTATGGATTCTCATTCTTCTTGGAAAACTCAACTGAAGTGTTACCACCTTTGTAAAACCTTTCCTGAGACTCCAAAGTAGGAACAGTGACCCTTGACCTTTCCTGGTCCAGAGAGTGCCTGGTACATTGTAGGTGCTCAATAAATATTTGTCAAGAATTTCTGCATCATGCAAATTATTCAAATCAGATCGCTACCACTGCTTACTTGTCAATGAAAATAATTACTTTCATCATAGAACCATATGATGGTTAATTTTATGTGTTAACTTGATCAGGACACAGGGTTCCCAGATATTTGGTTAAACATTGTTTCTGGGTATGTCTGTGAAGCTGTTTCTGGATGAGATTAACATTTGAATCAGTAGGCTGAGTAAGGCAGATTGCCCTTCCCAGTGTAGGTAGGCCTCAACCAGTCTGTTGAGCATCTGAATAGAACAAAAACACAAAGGAAAGAAGAATTCACTCTTGGCCTGACTACTTGAGCTGGCACATTGGTCTTCTCCTGCACTTTGGACTGGAACTTACATCACCAACTTCCCTGGTTCTCAGGCCTTCAGACTTGAACTGGAACTACACACGAGCCAACAGATTTCCTGGGTCTCCATCTTGCAGCCCGCAGACCATGACACTTCCAAGCCTCCATAATCTCATGAGCTAATACCTTATAATAATCTCCCCCCACCCTGTGTATATGTGTGTAAATATACATATACATATATATATATATACATGTGTGTATATATATATATATATATATACATGTGTATATATATACATACATATATATACACACATTGTTTCTCTAGACAATTCTGACCAATACAAGCCAGTTAATGGATTCCTTAGTATAGAAAAATGTTTCTAAATGGTGAGATCAAGTTGCTGATATGAAATACAATTCTGGGGAAAGCTGAAATATCCTAATTTGGTGTTTAGCGTCATGATATTCTATCCAAGGGTACCTATAATAAAGAATTATCTTTCATTCCTGCTTATCTTGCATACCTTTTTTTTTTTTTTTTTTTTGCTGTCAAGTTATCTAACACATGTTAGGTAGAGATAGGGACACTTGGAAATGCTCATCTGTACTGGGGCTAATACTAGCTGGGGTGTGTGTACAGAAAAATTATTCAAATGCACCAGTGAGATTGAGGTCAAAAAGATGAGTGAATATGAAGTAGAAAATGATAAAATGTTAGAGTGCAATTTATCCTAAAATGCGAGAAGCAAATTCAAAGTAATTACAGGTGTACAGGTACTTCGCCTTAAATAACATTAATGTGTAAGAGCTTATTCCCTTTTCAATTAATCTCTCTCAATTCTTGTGAATGGTCTATTTCCACAAGTCACCAGGCTCAGGAAGTGGTATTTCACCTTCTCTGGAGTCCTGTGCTCTGACCTGGCTGACAGTGGCTTAGAGCCATTCTAGCAAAGCAGGCGGTGCAAATCTTTGGCATTGTGCTGCCTGTCAGGTATTAGCTCGTGAATAAACAGAAGAAGGAAATATCTATGTAGCCACAGAATGGGACATTGAGGAGGGAAACTACTCAAATCAACAGAATGAGACTTTTGTGGGGTATATAGGTTTAAAAGGAAGAAAACCAGGGCTCTAAGTTAAAGAGTGAAAGAAAGGAAAGGAAAGAAAGGAAGGGAGGGAGAGAGGAAAGCAGGAAGGGAAGGAAGGAAGGAAGGAAGGAAGGAAGGAAGGAAGGAAGGAAGGAAGGAAGGAAGTTAGTTGAAGCCTTGAGGGTCAAATAGGACACCTGAAGTTGTTTAGACTGTTGATTCCAGGTGTTCCTCCCTAATTTCTTTGAAATATGACTCGGGGGCTTCCCTGGTGGCGCAGTGGTTGAGAGTCTGCCTGCAGATGCAGGGGACATGGGTTCATGCCCCGGTCCGGGAAGATCCCACATGCCGCGGAGCGGCTGGGCCCGTGAGCCATGGCCGCTGGGCCTGCACGTCCGGAGCCTGTGCTCTGCAACGGGAGAGGCCACAGCGGTGAGAGGCCTGCGTACCGCAAAAAAAAAAAAAAAAAAAAAAAAAAAAAAAAAGAAATATGACTCGGGTCCTTATCAGGGTCTGCTCTGTCCTTTTTCTAAAAGCACTTTAAACTATATTCTCCGTACTCAGTCCAGGTGGGATCTCCATTCTTTACATCCAGCCATCTCCTTTTCAGGCAAGAGTCACAGATGACCGAGGTAGCTGCTTCACTCATACCTGACAGGAGCAAGCTCTGTTTCTCTTGTCACTGCAGCCGTTCCTCGGTCTCACCACCTTGGGCTGCTTCTGCTATTTTTGGCTGCCACTGTCCTTATGGTCCTTGGTTCCCTTGGAACATCTGTAGCTGGGGGCTAGGATCTGGTGGCTGCCTGGGCAGAAGAGGAGGACCGGGTTAGGTGCGGTGCTTGCTGGTTAATAAAGGTTTGTCTGGACATTTTAGCCAAATATCCAGCTTAAAGTTCAGAAAGAGTCCATGCCTTGTGAAATCTCAGGTTGGAGCTTCTTGAGGGTGCCCAGCAAGGATAGCCCGTGCAAAACTATGCAGGAAAACAGTTGGATTTTCAGCACTGCAATCTCCTTTGGGTGTGGCTCCCACAGGACACCCAGTGGCCTTCACTATCTCTGTGGGTCACTATGAAAATCTGCCCTCAGGAATGGAGCTAATGGACTCATTCCCACAGCTGCCATGGCTAAATGAGAAACTTCTCTCAAAAGGTCTTAAAACAAAGGGATTCATGGCTATTTTTGACATCTATCAGTGCCAAGGAAAGAGAGGTGTTTTGGAGGATAGGAGAGCCCTCTTGGTATCTCTGATACCACACCTCATGGGATTCAGCCTCTCAATAATACTGGCTCTTTACCATGCCTGGCAAAATGTGCTCGGTATTCAAAATAAGTTTGAAGTCTCCTCTTTTCTGAACTAAACACCAAAGGAAGCACAATCAAGCTAACCTTTATTGAGTGCTTACTGTGTACCAGGTATTTTGCCAAGCACTTTACAAGACATTATTTTCTTCTCAAATTTAGGGTGAATATCACTGAGGATCCTCTTGATTTATCTGAACAAACAGATATACATCTAAGGGCATTGATTGGCTCATGAGACTGAGAAGTCCAGGTACAGGGCTGGCCTCAGGCATGACTGGACTCAAACAATGTTATCAGAACCTTGTCTCCTTCCATCTCCTGGACTGGCTCCACCTGCCTTTGTGTGTTGGCTTTGTTCTCAGGTTCCATGTGGGGGCAGGTGGCTGAAGCTGCTCCAGCCAGTGTCTCTCTTCTTGGCAGAAAACAAAGAGCTTCCTCCCAAGAGCTCAGTGCACTCCAATTAGGTGGGGTCATGTGCTCATCCCGAACTGGTCTCATGGCCAGGGGCCTCGAAGAGTCTCTCCTCAGTCATGTTCTGCATTCCTGGAGTGAGGTGGTGGAGCTCCCAACCAGACCAAAGGGTTGGAGGGTAGGGGCGAAGGATCTCCAGAGGGAAACTGGGGGAATAGATAGTCAGTAGGCACTGAGAAACTTTCAAACCCTCGTGTTACTATTCCAGTTTAATAGATGAGGAAACGGAGGCTCAGAGGGTTTCAGTAACTTGCCCAAGGTCACTGCTAGTAACTGGCAGAGCAGAGATTTGAATCCTGTCTGCTATATTTAACAAGTTATATTTGTTGTTCCCTTTATTCAGAGGAAATGTGTTTGCTCTTTAAATAAATAAAAACAAAGATGCATAACTAATGTAAATGAATTAATGTCACATTGTCCACAATGAAAATCACCCCTAACTTGGCCTGCAAATTTATCCCAGGGGACAGGCTAGAAGCCCTCTAAGGAGGCATAACTCTCTTTCCAACATGCCATTTGCCAAGTTCTGCTGCGGAGGAAATGGAAGGGAATGTGGCTATTTATTAAAGATACAGGACAGGCTTCTAATTCATCCCCAGAATGATTTGAACCAGAAACTCTGTTGGCTTCAAGAAAACCAACATGCTAAGTGAACTCTTGTTATAGTCTTTACCTTCTTAGACATTTCAGATGGGCCCGGCTGCTTCGAGGAAGGCTTTTTTTTTTTTTTTTTTTTTTCGGGTACGCGGGCCTCTCACTGTTGTGGTCTCATCCGTTGCGGAGCACAGGCTACGGACGCGCAGGCGCAGCGGCCATGGCTCACGGGCCCAGCCGCTCCGCGGCACTTGGGATCCTCCCAGACCGGGGCACAAACCCGTGTCCCCTGCATCGGCAGGCGGACTCTCAACCACTGTGCCACCAGGGAAGCCCCAGGAAGGTTTTTGAAACAGTCATCCAAGAGGTATGGTCATTGTTGATTTTGTTCTGAACTCTCAACCACAAGAGGCTATAACGTCTGTCATTAATGGCCTTATCATATTGACACAGGGCCGTTTACTAACCAAGGTAGAGAAAGCCATGGTGTGCACTACAGCCTGGAACACTCAATTTAGAGTTAGCAGAGTCCTGGATCTGGTACTAATTAACTCTGTAACCTCAGACAAATCACCTAATCTTGCTGCTTCTCACTTTATCTATAAAATCTTTAAAATGATGTAACTCTTCCTTTATAGATTTTTGTGAAATTCATATGATATAATGTTTCTTAAAATTCCAGAACATCTTCAAACCTTTAAACATTTCATAAATATGAAGTATTATAATCCTTCCAATCTAAGAATCTGGAATCCCTCACGCCAGTCATGGGTGGCCTGTGAATGGGTCACCTCCATTCCAATGGCCCACCCATCAGTGAAAGGGCAGCTTCCTGCCAACGAGTCCTCTCTCTCTTCATTTTGCTGCAAGGCAGTCTCCTCCAGCCAACAGTTCACCTTTAGGCTTCTTCAGGTGAAAGTCAGTCACCAGTCCCTGTGTCCCTCGAACTCCCAGAGACACAGGTCAAGATCTCAAAAGGTTTCTTGTGAAGCTCCCTCACTTTGTTTAAGGTGAGAGGATGTTTCCTGTGGCAAAGTAGGGACAGGACCACTCTCTATAAAGAAGCCCTTTTGCTCTGGCCTCTTAAACCTCCCAAAAGATGTTTCTAGCTTCTCTGCCATAGCCTGAAGGTGGGTCATGGGCTGCTACTGGCACAGGCATTTCACGATGTGTTTGTATGCCCTGCTTAGCTAGGCGATTTAGCACTTCCTTTAGAATGTACCAACTTAGGACCTACCGTAGTATCCTTAGCCTTTGCAAGCTTGAGGTAATAGGGGAAGTAATTTTCTGTACAAACTAAAACTCACCTATAATTCCACTAATTTTTTGCCCTCCTTTGGAAGTGTTAGAGAATAAAGAGTGAAAGTCTCCTTCCCTCCTTTCATCTTTACCAGTTTGGTGTGTACCTTTTAAAATTATCTTTTGTGTTTATACAAATCTGAAAAATAGGTAGATAGATGATAGATAGATAGAGATGATTTTAAAACATAGCTGCAAAATTTTTGACGTTGTTCCCATCTAGAGGTAGAATTTATATTCTCTTCCCTTGAATTGAGCCCGGCTTCTCACTGTTTTGACCAATGGAATACAGTGGAGATGAAGCTATATGACTTCTGTGGTTAGGTCACTAAAGACCATGGAGCTTCCACCTTGCTCCTGGGAGACAGTAGCACTTGAAGCACTGAGCCACCACAGAAGAAGTCTGACTGTCTGAGGCCATGATGTGGAGGAGGCCACACATAGGTCCCCTGGTTAACAACACCACCTAAACCTGTCCTTCTGCTTTGCAGCCTAGGTGTCAGACATGCAAGTAAAGAAGCACCTTAGGAGTACATCTTCCAACTCCAGCTGTTCCTATCCCAGCTATTAAAGTCAAACCCGCTCTAGAATCACAGGGCAGAGAAAAACCAACCCTGTTTGAACTCTGTTGAGCTCTGCATGCTCTGTTTGAACTCTTGACCCACGGAATCTGTGAGCATAATAAAACTGTGGTTGTTTTAGGCCATTAAGTTTTGACGTAGCTTGTTATCACATGGTGATAGGTAACAGGAACAGACAGAGACATTCATGTCAGAAAGTTCCTTTAACTGCAAATGGTGAGGATGGAGCAGATAGGGGCAAGACTGGGAGCAGGAAGACAAGGTATAGGACTTTTGCAGTAATCCACATGAGAGATAGGGCTAAAGTAAGGAAGTAGGAAGGAGAGGCAGGGCCCAATGGGGAAGTACTCAGGCTCAACAGTTCAGCCCCACTGGCCAGTGTCAAGAGTATATAAAGCATTAAGAGACAGGAAAAGAAGGTGTCGGGCAGGTACCCTTGTATGTACTGTGAAGATATGTCTCCTTGGGCATGTCTCAGCTTTTTTCTCTGTGCATATAATCAGCTTTCTTACCCTAGGCTGTGATTACATGGTTTAGTTCCACAAATGGGAGACCCTGAATGTTAGCCTACAGATTACATTAATCTATTTTGTTTCACCTTCCGTGTTACTTAAAAGCATCTTAAGAAAATATATGCAAAGTAATGTATGAATTAGCAGAATCTTGTCAGCTTTTTCAGCTGAGCCCTGGTACCCTGTCAGTGAACAAAGAGGCCCTGGATGAGCAGGGTCAGTCTCCAGCAATCAGTCTCCGAGGGACCAAGCTCCCTGCAGCAGGGCAGTGAGGTGAGCGTACAGAATGACAGAAAGACAGAGAAAAATCACTCCCAGCTACCTCACTAACACGTTTCAGGATATACTAGGTCCAGACTGTAGAGCAGTATGTGAGTAGGAATAGTTTACATTCTAAAAAAGATACACACATGTGTGAATATGGGCTTAGACAAAGACTGGAAGCATACATGCTGAAATGGTAAAGTTTAGTATCTCTGGAGGTGGAATTACTTTTGTTTTTGTTGCTTTGTTTGTCTGTTGGGTCCTTTGTGCTTTTTTATGTTTTCCAAGTTTCCTGCATACATATTACTTCTGAAAATTAAAAAAAAGGACAAACAAACTTTTATGTTAAAAATCAGTAGGCCGGGGACTTCTCTGGTGGTGCAGTGGTTAAGACTCTGCACTCCCAATGCAGGGGGCCTGGATTCGATCCCTGGTCTGGGAACTAGATCCCACATGCATGCTACAACTAAGGAGCCAACATGCTGCAACTAAGGAGCCAGTGCAAGCAAATAATTATAAATATGTTTTAAAAAATCAGTAGGCCCTCAGAATTTCATCCACTTTGCCCATCCTTATCAATACTAGTGTTTCCTGCAAGTTCCGTCTTAGATCAGCCTACTAGTCTTCATCTCATTAGACGAGGAGATCACAAATACAAAAACAAACTACTGTACACACAAAGTTTAGGGACCTTCTGATTCTCCCTTTCAGAAATCTTTTCTACACCTTTCTCTAACACTCATCCCTTTCTCCAAGTGCTCACGACAGCCTCTGGGTCCCCCCTAATCCTCTCTACAGTGCCAGGTCTGTGGTCTTTAGTAACCATGTCTGTGCCCCCAAATCCTCCTCTCTCTGGCATCTTCTGTATTCTCCCATTCCCTACCCTCCATCCAAGTGCCTACTTAACAAGTAGCTCTTAGTTAGATGTCGGAAATAGTCAATAAATATTAAGCTAATTCACAAAATTTGAATAGCTAATAGCTTCATACTCACGGGTTTTAAGGGAGGTTGCCTAGTTAATGTTACCGTGTCTCTAAGTGGGGATACTAAAGCTTTAGTGAAATGCAGATTTTCATGCTCCCATTAAATCCATGGGCAGGCAGGTCACAACCTCTCTTAGCCAAGCAAGGAAGTTTTCCTGTAGCCAGGCGCCATCCCCATTACTATCAGATAGAGCAGCAGCTAATTCAGTCATGTTGATGGATGCCGAGATGGTGCCCAGACTCGTCCACAGTCGGAGCTACAGAGCTAGAGGGTGAGAAACTAATTTCCTCCTGGCCTGAAGTGCTCCAGGTCACCCCTGGTTACAGGGAAAATGACATGAGTCACTGTGTCTCCTGAGCCAGCTCATCCAGAGTGTTGTGCACAGCTAAGCCACCAATAACAATAGGTGTATGCAGAACGCGTGTTGTTTCACCCCATTAGTTCCAAAGCTCTAACTCTAATTTCCCAGAAGAAAGGTTAGGGAAACTGCAAAATGTGGCAGTTACGAAAAGCACTTTAATCCAATACCCAACAGGGGAAAAAAATGCAGAGAAACTTCTGAAGTTCAGTCAGTGAGCCAACCCAAAACAAGGTTGTACCTGCCCAAGAGTACCCCTTCCCTGGGGGAACTTTAAATGGTTGCGAAGGTTTTCTGTAGAGTTAGAGGTGAGGATTTTTTGTTGTTTTGTTTTTATGCCAAGGTTTCATTTATTAAACAAAGATTTATAAGTACCTACTACGTGCCAAGTGTTGTGCGGGGCACCTTTGCTTCAAATCTGAATATGGAAAGTCCCTGCTCTGAAGGAAGCTACAATCCAGCTAGGGGGTGGCAGCGGGGACTGGCGCAAATGATGAAACAAACAGAAATAAAATAAATTCAGCCCTATTAAGAGAGTATAGGAGAACAGAGATGAGAGCAGAGGTGGGTAAGTCCTCACACCAGGAAGGAGACAGAGCTGGGAGTAGGGATCCCATGAATATGAGGGAAGCTGGGTTGGGGGAGGGGAGGGAGTCGAGGGGGGAAGGGGGAGTGAGGAGAAGGGGGTGAGGGGAGAAGGGTGGAGGGTTGGGGGGTGGTAAGGTCCTTCAACAACCACAGCGGGGTAGCGAGGGGGATGGGCAGCACCCACACCCCAGGGCGCTAGCCAAGACGAGCAGAGCCACCCTGGCCGCAGGGGTTGGATGCCAGGCCCCAGGCCCCGGGGCGGGGGGGACACAGCTGGCAGACCTCTTGGGGGGGGGGGGGGCAGTTCCTTGAGCCTTCTTCATTTCGTCGGAGAGCGCCTCCTTCAGGGCCCAGTAGGCCTTGTTCAGGCTGTCGTTGCCCATCATCAGGTCCAACAGGCCGGGCTCCTTGCTGCTCTCCAGGTTTCAGGTCGGCCTGGGCGGCGGCCAGGCTCTGCTCTGTGTCTGTGTTCCGCTGCTCCAGGCGGTCCAGCGAGGGCGACCGCAGGAAGATGCAGGGGGGCCGCAGGTCAGTCTTCCCGATGTTGCGCACACCTTGCAGGACCACGTCCAACAAGCAGATGCGGTTCACGGCTTGCACCGCCCTCACGGCCCTTTGCTGGTCCCATACAGATTCCCTGAGACCTCGGTGTGCTCCATGAAATTCCAACGAAAGACACAGTTCCAACTCTAGATTTTTATATCAGCTTATTTTCCTTTTGTTTCTTGTTTAACTCTTTTTTCAGTAGTTATGTTTCATAATCTACTTCCAAAGAGATTCAGAGCAAGCAACTAATGCATCTGTTTAACTGATCCAGTTTAAATGATTATGAAAAAGTTGGAAACGAGAAGCTACATTTCAACTTTATTTCCTCAGTTAGCCTGATAATTGGGAGATAAGTATGGAATACGCCACATCCACTCCAAAGTATATTTACAGGAAAAATGCCAGAGGTCTGGCTCTCTACTCATTTTCTCTAAGAGTTTCCAGATGCTCTAGATGCACCTAAAATATACAATTTTATATGGCAAACTACTCATATATTCCTTCTAAACTAATTTTAAAAATTATAAACATAAAATATATGCTTATGAATGAAGATAAAAGCACAGAAGGGAATAACAGTTACTCCCCAGAAGTAATCAGCTTCAAAAGCTTTGCAAATCTCTTTCTGATATACATATTAGAACAAGAAGATTGTATTGCAGATTACAGCCTCTCCAGAATTTCTATTGGGTCGGCCAAAAGGTTATTTCGGTTTTTTCAGTAAGATAGCTCTAGCAGCACTTAGCTGTCTTTAACTTCATTTGAAACAATTTTGTTAGATGTGAAAGCTGTCATATCAGCGAGCATTTAAAAAAAGACATCAAAATCCGTGGATTTTTGTGTAGCCATTTTAACATTGAAGATGGAAGAAAAAAAACAACATTTTCGGCATATTATGCTTTATTATTTCAAGAAAGGTAAAAACGCAACTGAAAGGTAAAAAAAGATTTGTGCAGTGTATGGAGAAGGTGCTGTGACTGATCGAACATGTCAAAAGTGGTTTGTGAAGTTTCATGATGGAGATTTCTCTCTGGATGATGCTCCACTGTCAGGTAGATGAGTTGAAGTTAATAGCGATCAAATCGAGACATTAATTGAGAATGATCAACATTATACCACACAGGAGATAGCCAACATACTCAAAACATCCGACTCAAGCGCTGAAAATAATTTTCACCAGCTTGGTTATGTTCATCGCTTTGGGTTCCACATAAGTTAAGAGCAAAAAACCTTGTTGACTATATTTCCTCATGCAATTCTCTACTTAAACGTAACAAAAAAGTTCCGTTTTTAAAACAAATTGTGAAGGGCGATGAAAAGTGGAAACTGTGCAATAACGTGGAAGAGAAGAGATCACGGGGCAAGCGAAATGAACCACCACCAACCACACCAAAGACCGGTCGTCTTCCAAAGAAGGTGGTGTTGTGTATACAGTGGGACTGGAAGGGAGTCCTCTGTTATGAGCTCCTTCTGGAAAATGAAACGATTAATTCCAACAAGTACTGCTCCCAATTAGACCAACAGAAAGCAGCACGCAACGAAAAGCCTCCAGAATTAGTCAAAGAAAATGCATAATCTTCCATCAGGATAATGCAAGACCGCATGTTTCTTTGACGACTAGGCAGAAACTGTTACAGCTTGGCTGGGAAGTTCTGATTCATCCACCATATTCACCAGACATTGCACCTTTGGATTTCCATTTATTTTGGTGTTTACAAAATTCTCTTAATGGAAAAAAATTTCAATTCCCTGGAAGACTGTAAAAGTCACCTGGAACAGTTCTTTGCTCAAAAAGATTAAAAGTTTTGGAAAGAAGGAATTATGAAATTGCCTGAAAAATGGCAGAAGGTAGGGGAACAAAAAGGTGAATATGTTGTTCAATAAACTTCTTGGTGAAAACGAAAAATGTGTCTTCTATTTTGACTTAAAAAGCGAAGGCACTTTCTGGCCAACACAGTGTATTGGAGAGGATGTGTCTGTGTGTGTTTGGGGGGAGGGGGTTGCAATCTGGTTAAATGGAAAGGCTAGGAGAGAAGCTTCATTTGCATAGTAAGCAGTTAATGTTTAGGCTGATGTTGATTTGGCCTTGTTTTGGGGGGTGGCGGTGGGAACTGGAGGAGATTATGAGAGAACCTCATCTGAACCTACTCAGAGCCAGCCATAGCAAGCACTGCCATATATATATTTCCACAACTTGCTTTTTTTTTTTTTTTTTTTTTTTTGTGGTACGTGGGCCTCGCACGGTTGTGGCCTCTCCCATTTCGGAGCACAGGCTCCGGACGCGCAGGCTCAGCGGCCATGGCTCACGGGCCCAGCTGCTCCGCGGCATGTGGGATCTTGCGGGACGGGGGCACGAACCCACGTCCCCTGCATCGGCAGGCGGACTCTCAACCACTGCGCCACCAGGGAAGCCCCACAACTTGCTTTTTTAATTTAAAAATAGGTCGTGGGACCTCCCAGGTGGTCCAGGGGTTAAGACTTTGTATTCCAGTGCAGGAGGCATGGGTTCTATCCCTGGTCAGGGAGCTAAAATCTCACAGCCCCAAACACATAAAACAGAAGCAATATTGTAACAAATTCAAAAAAATAAAAAAATAAAAATAGGTCGTGAATATTTCATCATCTCATCAACACATATAGATCTACCACCTTATTTTATAATAATTACATAGTACTCCATTGTGTTTAACTAGACTACTGATAAACATTTAGATCTTTTCCAATTTTCAGTAAGCATTCTTGTGTGTGTGTGTGTGTGTGTGTGTGTGTGTGTGTGTGTGTGCATGATCTGTATATATATAATCTGCTCATAACATGAGAATTTCTATAGAATAGATTCAAAGAAGGGAAATTTCTAGGATGAAGGATATGTGTACTTTAAATTTTGACAGAAAACTGCCATTGTTTAATATACAATTAATATACTGTTCAGTGTACAGTTGTTATATGACCCTACTTCCATTGTGCTGGCAGAATACTGTCTTATATGATTATTAGTGATCATGTAATTTAGTGTCCAAGCCAGAACACTTTTGAAAGAGAAAGGGGATGCTATTAATAATTATATTGGCCCCATGGGCATAACCCAGGGCTATCCTGGGCAACCTGGGACATTTAGTCACCCTAATAATTACTAACATAAATATTATTAATGAGAATAATTGCTGAAAACGTAAGACAGTTTCACAAACAGCTTAGGAAGTTTCCATTGTCCTCCTTTCGTCCCTCTGAAACTTACTTTATTACTCCCACAGTTTTACACTGAGAGAGTGTAGAAAACTTCCAGCAGCCTGCTTGTCAGATCTTGTCTTTTTTTTTTTTTTTTTTTGTGGTATGCGGGCCTCTCACTGTTGTGGCCTCTCCCGTTGCGGAGCACAGGCTCTGGACACGCTGGCTCAGCGGCCATGGCTCACGGGCCCAGCCGCTCTGCGGCATGTGGGATCTTCCCGGACCGGGGCACGAACCCGTGACCCCTGCATTGGCAGGCGGATTCTCAACCTCTGTGCCACCAGGGAAGCCCTGATCTTGCCTTAATGACAGCAAACCAAAGATTTAGGGGAAAGGAAGAAGGATTAGCTTCTAAATATTTTGCACTATTAAACTTTTCATTTGAAAAATGAAGATTCCCAAACAAGGAATCAAAACAAAATATCTCAGGGAATAAAGAAATAATATGGAGGGAAGGGAAAAAAAAGTGTTTTGAAAAGTACTAATAAAACATTATTACAAAACATTTGCTTCCTGTAAGTCCAGCCTCAGGATTCCCTGATAAGCCTCAAAGCTATGTAAAAACATGAAAAAGAGGGCTTCCCTGGTGGCGCAGTGGTTGAGAGTCTGCCTGCTGATGCAGGGGACGTGGGTTCGTGCCCTGGTCTGGGAAGATCCCACATGCCGCGGAGCGGCTGGGCCCATGAGCCATGGCCGCTGAGCCTGCGTGTCCGGAGCCTGTGCTCCGCGACGGGAGAGGCCACAACAGTGAGAGGCCCGTGTACCTCAAAAAAAAAAAACAAACATGAAAAAGAACATAGCATATTCAGTTTTCTGACGCCTATGACTTGGGTTCCAGCAGGCTAAATTTCAGGTAATCCCTGGACTAATGTTGATATTTATGGCTCAGCGTGAGAACATATATTCTATTTTGTGTCCAATAAAATGCTGGCAGGGGTTAGGCTACTTCTTTGGTTCTTTATGGACTGTCCAAGACCTGGAATATTAGACATACGGCCTTCTGTGAGTGTAGTCTATCACATATGTCAGTTCCCATTTTCAAGACAGCTGGGAAAAGACTTTATCTCATTCCCAGGCAAGATCAATTTATGGCAAAAATCTGTGTAAGTTCAGGAGATGACTGGCAGGTAGTTCCAGATGGAAAAAGAGAGCCCATCACATGCCTTGTACGCGTGTGTTCCTATCCCTCCAGCTGTGCCCTTTGTTAGTCATTAAGGATTACATTCCTTTTTCTGCCTGTTATCCCAGGCTCAGGAAGAAAGCCCTTGACGGGTTAATTGCCCAGCACACTGACTCATCTGTCTTGTGTTTCTCACTAAATGAGAGGCATTAACAGATCAGTGCTGAGGTGTTGGGAAGTGTGTTTCTAGCTAGTGGCAAGCTGTTGAAATGCCTCAGAGCCTTACAATCCACTACCTAAAGGCAACGCCACGAGAGGGTATTTTCCAAAACGTTCCTCATTTCACCTCTGGTCCATTGGCTGCTAATTTGAAAAGTGGATGTAATGGCCTAATTTTTTTTTAAGGCTGAATGTTACAACAACATACTGTGTAATAGGAACAACTATTAAGCTACGCTGATTTTTTTCAGTATATAGCACTAGCCCCACTTTCTCACCCAGGCTTTGTTTTGATTAAGGCAGGCATTGGCAAAACATTTGAAATTCATTCTGTTTCAGTGAAATGGATGTTTTCCTTTGTCAAAAGCTATCTGAAAGCTGAGATCAATCTATAGATACTGACAAAGAACGATAGCTGTTTGTTTTTCAAAAACAAACAATAATTGCCAAACAGTATGTATGGCAGATCTCATTTATGGAAAAATATGTATAAATATAGTATGTGTTGGTATATGAATGAGGAAATTTGAAAGACTGTACCACATTATTAATAGCTGTTACTTCTGGGGGTGGGATTGCCAGGGCTTTTTCTTCCTAAGACATCAGTATGATTTGCCTTTTATACAATAAGCATCTGTTACTTTTCCAATCCAAAAGAGAAAGGGGATGCAAAAATAAAGTTACTCATGAGGATTGAACTGATTTCTTAGCCCTACAATCAAATGGGCTGGGTTGACCAAAAGCAAACATAAGCAGGAATGACCAGTTCATAATGTGGAAGGCAGCATTATTATATATCAATAAACATTATCTATATGCTTCTAAAGACAGAAGAAAGGGACAAATGCTAGAGAGACAGAATTTTCTATTACTCATTAAAAATATACTTGTTTTAAAAATAAGTAAATTTGGGCTTCCCTGGTGGCGCAGTGGTTGAGAGTCCGCCTGCCGATGCAGGGGACATGGGTTCGTGCCCCGGTCTGGGAAGATCCCACATCCCACATGTCACAGAGCGGCTGGGCCCGTGAGCCATAGCCGCTGAGCCTGAGCTCTGCAACGAGAGAGGCCACAACAGTGAGAGGCCCGCGTACTAAAAAAAAAAAAAAAAAAAAAGTAAATTTATTTCTTAATCTGCTTAGAAAACTTTTTCAGACTTGTAGAATTA
Organism: Kogia breviceps; assembly: GCF_026419965.1. Classification (NCBI taxonomy): domain Eukaryota; kingdom Metazoa; phylum Chordata; class Mammalia; order Artiodactyla; family Physeteridae; genus Kogia; species Kogia breviceps. The sequence continues at coordinate 42,472,781 of NC_081310.1, read as the reverse complement.
TTTTAGAAGAGTATTCATTTTGGTTATATAATTTGAACTCTCAGTTTAGGAAAACGTTCGGCTAGCATATGTCAGATGTTAGCTGGTAGTGACTGATGGCAAGTTACTGATACATAGTTCAATTATATCAGATCTAACACACCATTTTGTGAGTCATCCCAGTGTGGTGCAGTGGAAAGTACATAGTTTTTGGAGATTCAGCCTGGATTCAAGTCTCAGTTTTTGGAGATTCAGCCTGGATTCAAGTCTCCCCTCCCCCACTATACTTATGATTTGATCTTGAATAAGTTACTTAACTGCCTAGAGCCTCAGTTTTCTGAATTAAATGTATTTTGTAACAATAACTACTGAGGTAGGGTGGTTATAAGGCTTAAACAAAATAATCTGTAAACTGCATTTTATAACCTGTAAAAAATGCTCCAGCCTATAGCAGGCACTGACTACTGAGTGAATGAATGAATGAATGAATGGGAGAATATTATTCTAGACTTCGTTAAGTGTCCCTACCAAAATGAGGGAGAGAGACTCATTCTAGTTCCTACAGATGTGGAGTTTTTTTAAGAATAAAAGTGACTCTTATGATTTAGAAAAAGAAAAAGGTAACCAATAGTTGAATGAAGGCTCTAGATTTAGAACAATGCTGCAAAATTCGGAAATTGCCACACACACGCGCACACACACAATTACCCCCAGCACCTATCATCCTTTAAGGCTATCTCAAATGTCACAGCCCTTGTGAGGCCTTTGCTGACTTCCCAGGCAAAAGCAGGAACTCCCTCCCAAGGAGGGCCTGGGATGCAAAGATTAGCTGTGCCAATGAGATTCTCTTTCAGAGGAATTAAAGCTAACAGAATCGAAAGAATTTGCCAGTTGGACAGAGAAGCCCACTTTCAGTATAAGTTCCCTTAATGATAGTGCCCCAGAAGTGACAGTTCTGTGACCCAAGTCTAATCTTGGTGCCCCAGTTAGGAAAGAGGTAAAGTCAGGCATATACTCAAGGATATTTTAATTTAGTTATCCTATACAGGAATTTGGGAAGTGTGTAAACACCTCAGAGTGAAGTTTAAAATCCCTGTTCTTTTAGAAATAACTTGACCTGACTGACAGCTTGTTTGTAGGCACTCATTATGTTTTCTTTCCTTATCCTGCAGCCCGTTCCATTCTTCCATTTGCCACATGACACTTCTGACCAGCAATGTACACACAAGTAACATTTTGGGGATCTCAGAGCCAAACAGTTCAGATGTGTGTCTGATGACACGGAGAGAAAGAAGGACCAGAGTTCTAGATTTGGAAGGTAACAGCAAAACTGTTATTTAAAATCCACAAGAGTAAAAGAAAATGCCTAATGATTGTGAGTGTGGTTAGAAGAGCCTAAACCAAACTTGGTACTGGGCAGTGGAGGAAGAGGAGGAGGAAAAACTCATGAGGGAGTTTTTCAGAGAAGAACCAATGCAGAGACCATTGGTGATTGCTTCCCAAGGGGTTTTGGTGGGAAGGTAGAGATAGAATTCAGCTTGCAGTGAGTTTTAAAGTGAAGGTGGACTAAAGAAGTAGTGCAGTGCTCATTGATTATCCTTTTAAGGAGACTGACAGAGGAGGAAAATTGTCCAGACAGGCTTGGCATCCTTAATTGCTCCCTCTCCACCCATGGGCAAGGCCACAGGTCCCCTATAAATGGAGTCTAGACTAGGTGTCTGCACCTTGAGAAATCTCTCTGCTCTCTTCCAATTTCCTGCAACTTTTGGCTCTATCTTCCTATTTCTAGTCATAGATCCTTTAACTCCCATCCATTTTTCCCCTCTCTGCCCAGTGTATTTTGGATTGATACAGTGTTTGACCATCTCTTTTTTTCTCATCCTATTTCACCTGATGCTGCCCTCAGTTCCCTTTCTGTTCCATGTCCTGGCGCTCTACTCCAGCCCCTCCCCATCTCGGGACCCAGACCCCAACTCCTGGCCTCCCTGAGCCTCCCACCTCGTCTAGATTGGAGCAGAACTGGTTCAGAAGGAGAGAGAAAGGCACAAAATAGAGGAGGATAATGTCAAGGAAAAGAGTGTCAGTTGGTTTCACTCTCAGAGAGACTGGGAAAGGAGAAAGAACCAGCAGCAGAGAGCAAAGGTAGGAGAGAGGAGAAAAGCTGAGGAGGGAAGTCTCCTGAGTGAGTACAAAGGGGTTAAGGACATGGGTGGAGGCCTTGACAAAGGAAGGGAAACTTCAGCCAGCCTCTGAGATAAGAGAGAGTAGCTGACGTTAAGGATGGGTGTGGTTAAATTCATAGGCGGTGAGGATTCTGCTCAGAGTGAGGTGTATGGAGGTTGGGCAGGAGGTTGAAACTTGTGAAAGTTTGGTTGGTCACTCAGGGGAAAGGGAAAGTGAACAAAGCAAGGAACGGCACTTTAAGTACTGTGAGACCAGTCGAAGCAGGAGACCCAGCACTTGTAGTGTGTCATTGTGTCATTTTTTCCAGAAGTGCTTTAGCCCATGAAGACCATCTCTTATGAGCCAGGCTGCGCATCAGTCCTGGTGACTTAGGCCAGCATTCCTAGGACCTGACTTAGTTCTAGCCCAAGGGTCTGATGCATTGTCCTTAGGACACTGGAGGACTCAGAATGAAAGAACCTTAATGTCCTGCCAACTGACCTCTTGGCTCTACAAAGGAAGTGAGTGCCCTGCAGGCAACATATATGAATTTGACAGGGGGATAGTAGACTATATGGAGAAAATAGTATTTTGCAGGATCAAGGCCAGTTTCCCTACTTGCTGTACACTGACCCTGCCCTGACTGAGCCTCAATGGAGACCCAGCCTGCTTGCCAGTTTTCCTGCTACAACTGGAAATTCTCATGACCCTCATTGCCCATTTTCCAGAGGGGACTGAGCATATGACTTTCCTGGTCTCTTTGTCACATAGAACAGGGGAGTATCCTGGGTTAAAAACTCCGAGGGATTCTGAAGCAAGCCATATTTTATGTATGAAGTTTGGTCAATGGAAGGGTACCCGCTAGGCCATTCACAAGCTCCAGCAGGGTTACCATCTTGTCAGCACTTTGTAGCAGGGCTCTGAGCCTGGCCCATGACCTGCCTGGAACAGTACTGCTCTGGGTGTCCTTTCCAACAGACTGCCTAGCCCCTCCATGATGAACTGTCTGAGAATGCTCAAGGCCAAAGGCACAGCTGTGGTTGTTCTCTGGAATGAAGAACCACTCTACAAGGGCGCCTGCCAGGAGAAACCCACCTCCATCAGCGGGAAATCGTGCGTTCTCAGCCGGGAAGGAAGCCAGCCAGGACTGAAGGGATCTCCCCTCCTTTCCTTGTTGGTCCATCTATCTTCCTGGGAATGTTTTTGGCACCCTTGTGGTTACAGGGATCTAAAGCTCCCTTGCAGTCCGGGCTGTTATAGTCCCAGTGTCAAAGGACACTGGGACTATAATGTCCTTTCCAAATGCAAAGGACAAAAAAATAAGTGCCAAGCATCCATACATTCCAAAACCAAGTGCTAAACCACCTATACAGGAGCTGCTGGGCTGTCCATCACCCACCTCTACTCTACTCTCTACCATAAAAGAATGAAGGGAAAGAAGCTGGTGGAGGATTGACTCAGAGATGGTGGTGTGATCTTCCCTCATCCATGAGGAACGGGAAATTGGGGTTTCCTCCTCATCTCAGGCCGAGGGAAGGGGATTCAAGGCAACACAGTGTCTGACACATCCTCAGAGCTAGCTAACTAATCTGTGGGACCCAGTGCAAAATACAAATGGGGAGGCCCTTGTTCAAAAAGCAGGGTAAAATGACATTAAAAGTACTAAATTAAAAATAATAAGAGGGTGGATTATATCCTTGCTCTCAGAAACACATCCTATTGAAGCAGATCTTAAGGTCTGCTTTGGACAAAACTTTAGGCCTGGGTCCTTTAAGAATTAAGAGATGAGAAACAGTTATGTGTTTCATTAATTACCTATTGTATGCCAGGCACTGTGGTAGGCATTTTACATCTGTTATCTTGTTTAACCTTCATGACAATCCTGCAGTTTTCACAGTTGTCCAAGGTCACACAGTTAGTCAGTGGCAGAGATAGGATGTGGGCCCAGGTCTTCCAGGCTCCAAAGTCTTGGTTCTTTCTATTCTCCTTCAATGTCTCCCATAGAAGATGGGAAAGTGTAGAATGCTGATACTTTGGGGGCATCTACTTGTGCTGGCATTGTGCTTGATGGAGTTGGTCCAGCTCTTTGAGGATGAGCTTCTGCTTCTGGAGGACCCTTTTCCAGGCCCTTCAGAAAGGCACATAATCTCCACTGTTTGCTGCAGCAGTCTAGCCACCAGGCAGAGGAGCTGGAACACTGATGGAGAAGGACACAGATATGTCTCTCATTCTCTCATACAATCTTTTGTTCACTCATGTACAGTGTTTCATTGAGCCCTCCTCTTTTGCACCCCTGAGTTCCCAGGGCAATTGTGACTCTCTCTCTTTCTTTTGACCTTCTTTTTGTCTGTCCAGGGCCAGGAAAATTTAATGAAAAGACAACTGAGAAGTTATGTACATGATGAAAGGAAAATAAGTTATTTCAGAGTTGCATGCTTTCTTAAATGAGATTTCAATATATTAAACAACAACAACAAAATGACCTGTCTGGCCAATTATCTTATTTGTCCAAGAATTATTACTTGACTCAGCCCTAAGTCCGTGAAATTAACTGCCATCAGATAAAACAAAAAGGGTCATAATTAAGCAGAAGCTGAGCAATGGGGTTGATGATCCTTTTCTTGTAAGGTTATGATCTTGGAATATGTGTAAATTCATGACTGTATTTAATGCTTTGTCTAAAACATGGTCTGAAAGGCTGGAGCTGCGAGTAACCTTGGCAACAGAGCAAGAAGGGAGGATGACCTATGGTAGAATCCAGATGCTAGAGCTAAAAGTTCCATGGTGGTCATCCAGTCTGTCTTGTTTGACAAACAAGGGAACTGAGGCTTAGAGATGCTAGATGAACTTTTTAATGACCCACAAGTCATTAAGGCAGAGTTGAGCCAGGAAACCAAGTCTCCTGGCTACAAGTTCAGGGCTCTGCCATTACATCGTATTATTTTGCCTATGGTTTATTTCTGGAGGTTATTTTTAGTTACTAGCTTAATTATGTTTAAATGCTTTTATTTTCATATTTTATTGTTTTAAAAATTATAAAAGTAATATATGCTTATAGTAAAGAAATCCAAAATATAAGTATATACAGTAAAAATGTGTTTGCCTTTCACTTCTCTCTCCCAAATACATTTTCTCTCCAGAGGAAGGCTCTGTTAACAGACTAATATGTATTTTTGTTGACTTTTTCCTATGCATTTACAAACACATGTATTGTTTCCTTTTTCACAAATGGAAACATGCTATTCATATTATTTTGAGGTTTGGTTTTTTCATTTAACATTTTTCTGTACTAGTACAAAGATACCTATCTCATTCTCTTTTTGAAATTGAGATATAATTCACATAATATTAAATTCCATCCTTTTAGAGTATATAACTCAGTGGTTTTTATTATATTCACCGTGTTGTGCAACCATCACCACTATCTAATTCCAGAATGTTTCCATCACCTAAAAAGAAGCCCTGTATCTATTAGCCGTTAGACCTATTCCCCTGTCCCCTCATTCCCCTGGCAACCATAATCTATTTTCTGTCTCTCTAGATTTGCTTATTCTGGACATTTCATATAAATGGAATTATGTAAAATATGGCTGTTTGTGTCTTTTTTCACTTAGCATGTTTTCAATGTTCATCCATGTTGTAGCATGTATCACATCTTCATTCCTTTTTAGGGCTGAATAATTTCCATTGTATGGATAGACCATGTTTTGTTTATCTGTTTATCAGTTCATGGCCACTTGGGTTATTCCTGCTTTTTGATTATCATGGATAATGTTACTATGAATATTCTACATGTTTTGTATGACTAAATGTTTTCAGTTCTCTTGGGCTCATTCTTTTGAATTACTGCATAATATTCTATAATTTGAATTTGCTGTGTAACCATCTCTCCTGTGGCTGAACATTAATCTTTCATTCATCTTTTTAAAAAATTACAAATAATGGTGCAATATATATTCCTATGCATATTTCTTTGAGAGAGGCAGCATAGTACTGCAGTGTCACACAGAAGTGAGTGTCTGGATGCCTGCACTGCCACTTATTAATTGTTAACTTAGTCTTTCTGCTTCCGTTTCCTTGCCTGTAAAATGGAGTAAGACTAGAACTTACCTCAAAGGTTCTAAATGACTAATATAAATAAAGCAGTTAGACAGGGCTTGACACATGGTATGTGTTCAATGAATGTTGTTAGTATTGCACGCAAATATTTTCGTAGGTTAAGTTCCTAGAAATAGAATTTTGGGGTCAAAATATTCATTGTTATAATTTTGAAAGATATTGCTAATTGCCCTCCAATAACATTATACCAGCAAGAATGAGAATGCCTTTTTCCCCACACTTGCTGATGCTGTAAATTATTAAAATTTTGAGTTTTTAATTTGAATTTTGTCTATCTCATAGATAATAATGTAATATTGTCACTATAACTTGTATTTCCCTAATTCCAACTGAGATTAAGTATCATTTAGTATGTTTATTGGCTATTTATATCTCTCCTACTGTGAAATACCTGTTTTTATATCTGCCTGTGTGTTTTGATTTGTAGACTCTCTTTGTATATGGTTGCTAACCTTTTGTTACATATTTCAAAAGTATTTTCTCTCATCTTGGTTCTTACCATCTAATTTTGTTAATGATACCTTTTGTCATATTGAAGTTCTGTATTTTTATGAAGTCTAATATATCAATATTTTCCTCTAGAAGCTCTTCCATAGACAATTAAAAGCTCAACCTGGGATATGGGGAGGGGGAAGGGTAAGCTGTGACAAAGTGAGAGAGTGGCATGGACATATATACACCACCGAACGTAAAATAGATAGTGGGAAGCAGCTGCATAGCACAGGGAGATCAGCTCGGTGCTTTGTGACCACGTAGAGGGGTGGGATAGGGAGTGTGGGAGGGAGGGAGACGAAAGAGGGAAGAGATATGGGAACATGTGTACATGTATAACTGATTCACTTTGTTATAGAGCAGAAACTAACACACTACTGTAAAGCAATTATACTCCAATAAAGATGTTAAAATAAAATGTAAATAAATAAATAAAAGCTCAACCTGGAACTGATACAAATTACTCCCACTCATTAATCAGAACTGGTCACACAGCCCCACCTAACCACAGAGAGACCAGGAAGTAGAATCCCAGACCAAGCCCAGAAGATGAAGAGCATCCTGAATAACTACCACAGTGGTCTAAGTCAGAAATAGACTGACAGAAATGAGGAAAGGACAAAAGAGTGGTGAGGGAAGTGTTAACATGCCTCCAAATGTTGGGAGAGAAGACTGTGACCAAGAAATGGAGAATTAATTCCCGTTGAGTTAGGAAGATGGGGCTTCAGGAAGTTGTTTCATGTGAAGTAAGCCTGGAATAGGATTCCAAGAGCGCCACGTTTTCTGAAAAAGCTGTCAGAGTTCTTAGCATTCAAAGAGTGAGCGGAGGAGTACTGGTTTTGCTCATTGGCCATCGATTTCATCCTGATGTGAGGAGTTTATATAGATCATCCAAATATTAAGTCACCAAGCCAGAGGGTATTTGGAATGCGTCTGGGGAATGGCAGAGCTGCCTGTTCTTGAATAAATGCTTGCCCAACCCCCATCCTCTGTAAGCGCTCTTAGTATGTGTGTGTGCACTTCCGTGAGCGGAAAATCAATACCTTCTTGGACAGATGGAAATTGAGCTATGTCAAGGCATACATGCATTGTCTGATAGCATCTTTCTGCCAGGAATCTAATATATTGATCAAATTTCCCTAGCAGAGCATCTGTGCAATATCGAATAGCAAGACAGGCTAATGGTAGGAATGTTGGCTATACATTTTTCTGAAATGTCGCCTTTAACTAAAAAAATCAAAGCTGGAGATTTTCATGCAGGGCACTGCCTCTCCTGATGAGTGTCCTAATCTTCTTTGAATTTTCTGGCAGGGGTCAGGAACAACACACTCTCCTGTTTCTGTGGCTCACCTGCTCCTCTCCGCGGGTGAGAAATGATTTTCTCAGTTGGAACACCCCTGTCAAAGGCAGGGTTCTTCCTCCTCCTCTCCTTTGCCTCCGCCTATTCCCCTCCTTTCTTTGAGCCAAAGCAACATTCCTTTTTCCCCCCAGTAACAGCAGCAAATGTGTGGGGTGCCTACTCGGCTGAAGCTCTATGTAGCTACAGAAGTTGTACCTTTGCATTATGCACACGTTGTTTGTATTGTTAATAAGTTTTGTTATTATTGTTGTTGTTTAAAGGTCAGAGTGATGATGGGAAGAAAGGAGGACGTGCTCTCTGCTTGGCTTTTTAGGACATGCTCATTCCTAGCTCGGAACCATGACACACAAGCACAGGGGTATTGGCTGCTGACACTGTTCATCGTGGATGCTCCTGCCTTCAGCTGCTAAAGAGGAAGGGACACACAGAAGCAGAGAAGAGGATGTGCCTGTATTTTTAAATAAACTGCCTTGTGATGCACAAGGCCTATGAAACATTTTAGATATTGAACCCAAGATACATGGAAAATTACTCACATGGTTTTATTTTTTCCCCCCTAATGACTAGTAATCTGAAGGGAAATTATTCTGGTTGAATGACTCATCTAAAACACGTTTTTTGACTGTATCTTGGGCAAGGAAGAATCTATTCAGAGATAACAATTTATTATTTAACATTTCGACAGGTCCTCAGAAGTACAAGTCAGCTGAGTCCAAATAAAGAAATGTGCTATTTTTTAACAACTTCTAGCTGTTCTTGGCAGAACGCAGGCTAGACTTTATTAGAGGAAACAACAGGTATTTATGATCCTTTTCCTTCAGGTTTTCAATTAAAATTTGATAATCACAATAATATTTCAAAGGCCAAGAAATAGCTTTAGAAATGTTTATGAAGATATGATGAAAGGTTAGCAAGGGAAAAAGAAACAAAAGAAGAAAGAAAAAAAAGAAAGAAAGAAAGAAGGAAAAATGCAGAAACAAACTGTACCCTGGAACTAGAAATAGATGGACCTGAAATAGAGAAATTGGAATATTTCTGTTACTTCATTCCTATTATTGCTTAGATTGTGAGAGAGATCTCCTACGTTATAATATGTTTTTATTTCCCTATAATAAAGTTATTTCATCCTTTATACATGAAAAATACCATCCTGTTGGAACTCTATCATCCCAATGGCAACAAATCTAATATGAGATTTTTATATTTTCACAATGTTTTCAAACATCTCATATGTTTTACACTATTTAAGAAGCATGCATTCTCATCAGATAGGTAGAGCATGCATTATTCCTGTTTTACTGGTGAGGCAATGACAGCCAAGGTCATATAGCAAAATAATACAGTTGGAATGCACCTCCGCAATAACAAATCTATTACAACATAATGCCTCTTTAGACCAAAACTTACCATATTTTTTGGCACATACTTATTGTTATTTTCTTTCTTTCTCCTGAGCCCTTAGAATCCTTGAAAAGTTCTGTTTGATGTATAAAATTTTTTTCTTTCTTCTGAGGGAGTCACAAATGAGAGTTTTGTTCCCTTTGCAGTGAAAATGGATATTATGTTGTACTTGCAAGGCCCAAAGGAGGAGAATTGGCCCAACTTTACCTTATACCAATTTCTAGTATCTTCACTTGTAGTGACTTATGCTCTGGTTAATTGCAGCAACATTGGAAATATTAACATAGGTATGTCATGATAATTGGATATAGACATTCATAAATCCAAAATAAGAGTTTGAATAATCATACCATTATGTAACGGTCTGACTCCTATCTCTCTTACTTTTCCTGTATTTTGCAGTTTAGCTCTTTATTATCATGTGTTTCGTGTTTAAGTCTGGGTTTACCAACATGTAAATAAATTGAATGTAGAACTTCTGATTTCTTTGGTAACCCTACAGCTAAAATCTTCAATCTTTTGAATCCTCTTGAAACTTTCTTCATTTAAAAATATTCCATGCTCCATTTTTGCTGAATATTATATGTTTATTGCCTGCTTCCATGCTGAATTTATTATACTCCCTAAGTATCCTTGTTAATTCATTCCTTCATTAATTCCTTCATTTATACATCTATATACATCAAGTACAGCTAACATGTATTGTACTCCAATAATATTTACCATGTTATGTTGTACTTATCTGTTTCTCCTTCTAGGTTTGAACTATCTGAGGGCAAAGACTGTGTGTTTCCAATCTTTTCATTTTGGGAGTTACCTGGTACATTGTAGGTATACAATGAAAGTATTTAGATGAATAGTATCTGGTAAAATTCCATATACTTGGCCAGTAGTGACTAAATGTTGTCGTGGTAAAGACAATACTGATTTCTTTTACTTTGTTTTAATCATTTTTCTTATAAATGAAAGGTTTGAAATATTTGAAAGAATAAGACTCTATCTCTTGTACAGAGTTCAAAATTTCACCACCATGCAAAATCCTCTGAACAAATAAACAACCTATCTTTTGGGTGGCTGGATATTGAATGCCCCTGAAACTATTAAATATTTTATCAATATGCATAATTTTTTCTGTAGGTTGATATATGCATGTTACAATGGCAAGAAACCTTATTTGGGATCAATATATACTATATTTTAAATCCTGGTAGAATAAACAGAAAATAATGAAACAAATAGATATTTATTTCTTTGTTCATTTGAAATTCTGCCTTGGGTTAAACCAAGCAGCCTTTCCAAAATCACTGTAACTGTAATTACATGCCACTAAATGCTTATGCTTGTTCAATTTTTCATTTGCAAAGGTAATCCACGCTTTTAAACCTGGAAAACTTTGAACTATGCATCAGGCAGGAGGCCGGTGTGGAGATTGCCTTGAGGTCAGGGCTTTCAGTTCCTTGGTTGCTGAGTCTGAGGTTTCTGTCAAAGGCCACGAAATATCCCTTCATTACTGGTTCTTCACGGCAAATATAATTAAGAGCTTGCCATAGACCTGAATGTTGTAAAAGGATAGATGTCTCCTGTGGTGTGAAAATAGGGCCAAAGACTGATCCCATGACCAGGGTCCCGTACAGTCGCTGCCCTGTAGTTGGTGGGGATGTGATTTAACAAAATGATTTGGAATAAAGCAGCTCTGTAATGTGGGTGGTTTCTGACGGCACGATCTTTTGTGGTGCTGGCATGTGCAGAGCACGGAGGCTTGATTTCACATGTTGGCAATTCCTCTGGTTTACCAAAGCCCTTCCCCAAGGACTCTCATGTCAGGGCTGTTAGGTGCATGTTTGTACAGGTGGTGGATCAGCTGTTTTCCCTGGAAGTCATCCCCTTTTTGTTCCAGTTTTGCTGTTGAGGGTCACTCAAGGGTGACAAGAAGTTTACTGCTCCTTGAAGGCTGAACCTACTGTTGCTGTGGCTGCCAAAACACAGCCTCAAAGAGACAATGATTTGAACCTGACTTGCTGACTGCTTCTCTCTAGACTCCCTGGCACCACTCAGTTTGGGGAAGAACAAAACATACCACCCGGTAGCATTCAAGTCTAGAATTATAATGAAGTTAGGGTGTCCAGATGTATCCCTTTAAAGGGATTAACCCAGTGTTCCAGGAAGCCTTTTGAGGTTAATAAATTATTTACTTTTTCCAAAGGAGATAGGAATAGGAAATCTTCAATTGTGCTCATAGAGATTAGAATTTGAGATAGACCTTTTTCTAGCAGGGAGGAGGTAGCTGTTTGTGTTACACAGATGCACAGTGGCTCTTTGTTTTCACCTGGGTCATTAGTGCACGCTTCTGATCCTGCCAAGGTCCCAAGAGCACACCAATCACATTTTGCTGAAGTCTGCTATAAGGAGATTGGGTGATGTGGTTAAAAGAAAAAGCCAAAACCATCCTGGGCTGGGAAGGAGGGATTTTGAAATGCTAAGATTTACCTTTGCAAGATTACATACTGATAACCCCTTCCATCATGCAATTTTCTCCTCCTCTGGCTCACTAAACGGGCTTGAACCATTTGCCAAAACCTCTCTTCACACACTAGTCAAACCAGACTCCTTACCATTTCCTGAACACAGTATCAAATATTTATCAAGTCCATGCTATGTGCCAGGTACTGTGTTATTGTGTTCTATATACATAGAAGTTCTTCATGGTGACTAGTAACTGTTCATTCTTTTATTCAGTCAAGAAATACTTAGTGCGCACCTGCTATACGTCAGGCGTAAGCTAAGTGGTGAGGGTGTGGCTGTGAATAAAGTAGACGTGTTCCCTGTCCCTACAGAGCTTATAGTCTAGCAGATGAGACAGGTGTTAAATAATAACAAGAAGGGAAAGGTCGGAAGACATGAAGACATGGAGCAAGGAGGTTTGACCCTCAGGAATGAATGTTTACCCTGAGAAATGAAGACATTGTCAGAATTAGCCAAATTAAGAGGGTGAAGACGAATATGCTGGGGCTGAGGGAAGAGTCTGAAGGAGTGGGAACAAGGTCAGAGAATGGCACAGTGGTGTGGTCTGCACAGCCAATATTCCTGGTTCAAACCCTGACTTACCGCTTACTTTCATTGTAACTTTGCGCAAGTCGCTTAACTTCCGTGCCTCTATTCCCTTATCTTTGTTTATTTTTTAGCGGTTTTCTTCCTTTTTTTAAAATTTATTTTAAAAAATATTTATTTTATTTATTTTTGGCTGTGTCGGGTCTTCGTTGCTGTGTGCGGGCTTTCTCTAGCTGCAGCGAGCGGGGGCTACTCTTCATTCCGGTGCACAGGCTTCGCATATGCGGTGGCTTCTCTTGTTGCGGAGCACGGGCTCTAGGCGCGCGGGTTTCGGTAGGTGTGGCTCGCGGGCTCTAGAGCGCAGGCTCAGTGGTTGCGGCGCACGGGCTTAGCTGCTCTGCGGCACGTGGGATCTTCCTGGACCAGGGCTCAAACCCGTGTCCCCTAGCATTGGCAGGCGGATTCTTATCCATGGCGCCACCAGGGAAGCCCCCTATTTCCTTATCTTTAAATGGGGATAGTAACAGTAATTAAGCTGATAGTTTTGTTGTCCTGACAAATGAGTTGCTGTGTGCCCAGCACATAGTGAGCATGTAAGTGTTCGTCATTTTAACAAGGAAGTGAAGGTATTTTGAGTTACTCGCTAACCTGGAGTATACAGTGTAAATACAGAAAGAGGAGAGGTTAGAAAAATTGATAGAGCTTGGATTAAGAGGGATTGGGGTATGGGGAGGTCTGGTAAATATGTGAAGGACTTCCTTGATGTGAGAGGAGTAGAAAGTCACTGAGAGGATTTAAGCGGGACAATGACACAATCAGCTTATCTGAGCCAAGCTGGTGGCCATGGAGATAAACCAAAGTGTGTGGATTGGCAACATACCTAGGAGGCAGAATGAACAACGCTGAGTTACACACTGAAAGTGTAAATTAGGAAGAGGGAAGAATGAAGAATGATTACTTGGACCAGAAAGCAGCCAGGGTACCTCTTATGTGCAAATAACAGGGGCAAGTCCAGGACAGCTATGGATACATGTGGGTTCATAGGTTTGGTGGTGAGAACTGAGGAGAAATGGAGGGTGGTGGAGGTCTGAGGAAGTATGATTTGAAATACAAGTTGCGGAGAATAATAAAGAGCATTAACTAGGAAAACCAAGGCAGGGTAAGGGACTCCAGTGAGTTTGGTGATGTTTAATTTGCAGTGGTGCCCGACTGCCTAGGTGTGAGGTTTTCTCAGCAGTTTTCGGCAGCTCTCAGATGCAGAGGAGACATGAACAGTTGAAAGTTCTAGGATCAGGATAATCAGATGATGATAATAATCTAGTCTAACATTTATGAAGGTTTACTAGGTACCAGGTGCTGTTTTAAGAGCTTTACATACATTATTTTATTTAATTAGATGCAGGCATGTCTTAGAGTTGCATGAAATGTACGTTAACTGACTAAATTGAAGTCAGCAACTAAAAGCTTAGCTGTTTGGCATGTTATTTATATAATTGTCCTGTATAATTGTGTTTCTCTGGCCTCACAAATCTATGGGGAAAATTAGGGTCAAAATAACAGCAATGAAACAATGTCTCTTTCTTTGGCTCTGTCTTGTTCACTCTGAAGAACTCCTTTCCTCAAATTCTGTATTAATTTCCTAGGGCTGCTGTAACAAAGTACCACTCCGAGTGGCTTAAAACAACAGAAATTTATTGTCTCACTGTTCTGGAGGCTAGAAGTCCAAAATCAAGGTGTTGGCAGGGCCATGCTCCCTCCGAAACCCGTAGGGGAGAATCCTTCCTTGCCTCTTCCTAGCTTCTGATGGCGTCCGTCAATACTTGGCCTCCCTTGGTTTGCTGCTGCATCCCTCCAATCCCTGCTTCTTTGTCCCTTGGCATTCTCCTGGTATGTCTGTGTCTTCACCTAACATTTTCCTTTACTTATAAGTACACCAGTCATATTGGATTACAGCCCACCCAAAGGACCATATCTTGACTTGGTTGTATCTCCAATGACCCTACTGCCAATAAGGTCACATTCTGAGGAGGTACTGGGGGACAGGACGCTAACATGGTTTTCTAGAGGACACAATTCAACTCATAACAAATTCCTTCCAAGTAGCTCTGAAAGGGCCCAGGGGTGCCTCTGGGTGGTCATGATCTTGTACTCTTTGTCTTCACACATTTTTCTCCTCTCCTGCTTTGGTTTGATGCAGTGATGTCTCTCATGCTGCCACCAAGGTCAGTATGCTTCTGCAAAATACTTGCAAAAAACCTGCAAAGAGGCACCAGAGGGACAATGCCCACTGAAGGTGCCAGCATCCCCTTGATGCCACTGCAGTCTGGTGTCCTTTCCCGTGCCCTCTCTGATCCAGCTGTAGGTTGGTCTCCTGTGTCCATTCTGAGTCCTCACATGTCCCACATTGTGACCTGACTCCTAACTGTACCTCCTCTCTCACTGTTTGTAGACTGTACTACCTTACGCTTTGCTTTTGTCCATCCCTCTGCAGGTCCTACTCCCTAAGCTCAGCTGGGCTGGAGGACAATCATAGTGACAGATGCTGTTTGGGATTCAATCATCCCTCTCACTGACACTGACCTTGAACTAGAGTCCTTGAGCTAAATTTGTGAGCTTCACCTCTCTCTTCTACTGGTCCAATGGCTGTTACGATACCCTTTGGTACAAATAAAACCTCTGCTAACTCAGACATGCCTGGACAGATCAACATAAATCCTAGAGTGAATGCAGCTTAGCTTCTCAAGCCAAGACCGTGGCTCCCTATGATATATATTTAAACTAACTTTATACAAAAATTTATCCACAGCATGATGCTTAGCATCGGTAACCGTTAGGTTGGGCTATCGGCTGGATCTGCTGCTCAAGATCTGAAATATATCTTCTACCCTAGGAGAAAGGGCTTTCTCCATACACTCCACATTTAGTCTGTACTTTCCTCGTCTTTCCAAGACTACTGAATCCAGCAAGATGTTTGATTTCAGTCCTCAGCCCCTTACAGCCAATCATAGCGTCTCCCTACAGATAACACAACCATGCCCAGTAATATTCACCTATAGTACATGTTGATTTCTTTTTTTTTAAGAGGCCCTATCATTAAAGTAATTATAAGTGTTTGTACCTAATCTTCACTTTAACAGTTTTCACTTTCACCTCAGTAAGAAAAAGGTTGACTGTAATTATATCTGGGTGTCTCTGATTCTAGCCTGTCTCCAGGTGTGATACCTTTCTTCTCTACCAAAATATCAATCCAAAGTTAGTTAATCAATTAATCAATCACCAAATATTTGTTGGGTATTTCTTATGTGTCCTGCATTAGCAAAAAACAAACACAAGGAAATTATCTTTTCGGTAATTATTATTTTAAACTCTTCAAACCCAAATGATGTAAAATCATTCATTCCAGAAGTCCTACTAGAGCATCTACTACGTGTCAGATACTGTGCCAGGCACTAGGGGATACAGCAGAGCAAAACACATATAATCTCTATCTTCTTAGAATCTACCATCTGTTGGGGAAACTGGATCTTAAAAATCTTACAACTAAATATATATATTCACAAATTTTAATAGAACTGTAAAGGAAATGTATGGGGTACTATGTATAGAGGAAGAACCTAAATTAGATTGGGTGTATCTGATAGTCAATGAAGTTGAAGTTCATTTCAGCCTTTAAACTGAAGTTCAAAGGATGAATGAGAGGGAGGAAAATATCTCATTCAGGATAGAACATGGAAAGGCTCTAAGGTAGAAAAGAGCTTCGTGCCTCAAAGAAACTGAAAAAAAGACCAGTGAAGCTGGAGCACAGTGAATTAGGAAGAAAGTGAGACCATATGAAGGAGAGGAAGGTCAAGGACAGATCCTGTATGGCCATGGTAAGGATTCTGGGTTCTATCATATACGCCATGGGAAGCATTGAAGGTTTTTTTTTTTTTGGCTGCACTGGGTCTTGTTGCTGCATGTGGGCTTTCTCTAGTAGCGGCGAGTGGGGGCTACTCTTTGTTGCGATGCGCGGGCTTCTCATTGCGGTGACTTCTCTTGTTGCGGAGCACGGGCTCTAGGTGCTGCGGGCTTCAGTAGTTGTGGCGCACAGGCTTAGTTTGCTTCGCAGCATGTGGGATCTTCCTGCACCAGGGCTGGAACCCGTGTCCCCTGCATTGGCCGGCAGATTCTTAACCACTGTGCCACCAGGGAAGTCCCACGTTGAACGGTTTGAAGCAAGAAAAAGGCATGATGGGATTATGTTTTAAAAGATTGCCCTGGGGCTTCCCTGGTGGTGCAGTGGTTGAGAATCCACCTGCCGATGCAGGGGACACGGGTTCGTGCCCCAGTCTGGGAAGATCCAACATGCCGCGGAGCGGCTAGGCCCGTGAGCCATGGCCGCTGAGCCTGTGTGTCCAGAGCCTGTGCTCCGCAATGGGAGAGGCCACAACAGTGAGAGGCCCGCGTACCACAAAAAAAAAAAAAAAAAGATTGCTCTGACTGTTGTGTGGACAGTGGAGTAGGGCCAGAAGGGGAGACCAGCTAGGAAGCTATTAAATATTCCAGTTAAGGTGTGAGAGGATGTTGACCAGTGCTATGGAGACAGGAAGAAGTGAACTGATTCAGGAGATATTTTAGAGGTAGAATTAACAAATTTCTTTTTAGGGCAGTATGAAGAGGAAGCATTAACCAGTATAGATCACTGAATTATTTAGGTCCTAGTCCAAATAATCGGGAAGTTAATCATCTGCTAGGCACTGGAGTCACCATTGAAAATCTGTCCGAGTGTGTTTCAGGGAATATACCATTGAACAAGACCCAAACCTCCAATTCACGAGGAGATAGAAAAATTGACTTTCATTTTAGTGCATGCTTTGCCTGGGGCTGTGCGGTTCATTTCAGGATTTCAGGAAGTGAACAAATGAAAGTTGTTGTTTTTTTTTTTAAAGGCTGTCATCAGAAGCCAGCTTTCAGAGATATACAGAGAGCAGGAAATGATGAATGTTTTTCTTAACACGGTAGGCAGTGTCCTGCTTTGTGTCTCCTCCCCCATTTTGCTTTTTCCTTGACATTCACTAACAAGAGCCCATAAGAGTTTTCTTCGAAATACATCTGCCCAACAGACATCCAAATCTTATTCCTTGCCCACTTCCAATCATACCGACATACTCAGCTTTCTACAGACACACCCTATCTCCTCAGATCTAACTGATGCTTCTCATGGCCCTCTTTGCCCTCCTTCCACCCAGATCCTGGCTCTCAGAAGGCAGCTGGAAAGACATGAGATGAAATGTACTGTCAACTGGTGGGAAGAACATGCTGGGCTTCCCTAACTGGTTTTTCTTAATATCAATCTGTCACACAAAGAGTAATCCCTTCCCTCAGAGTCAAGACAAAACATCTTTGTTTTAATGGCCAAGTTAGAGGTTTTGGGTAGCTTGTGGATCATGCCTTAGGGACAGGTACCCTGATGTCAGGGACACTAAAGAGTTACAAGAGAGGGATACATTTCTGCTCCACCTCTCACTTCCTCTAACCTCTCAACTATGCTAACTTAAAAAGAAAAAAAGTAATATAAATGTTGCTAGTAGTTTCTCCTGGGTGATGAGGTGGGGGGATCTTTTTTTCTGCTTCTTTATACCTTCCTGTGCTTTCTAAATTCTCTATGATTAGTGGGTATTAATTTGATAATTAAGAAAAAACTTGCAATGAAAATCAAACTTCCTTGAGGTTGGGAAGTTTTTGATTGGAGGTACTGGTAACTGAACAGAATACCAAAAGACTCTTATGTACTCCAGTAGGACTTTGGGTATACATGATAACAAGACCCCCCCCAATCCCTGAATGTTTCAGGTTTCTCACTTTTATGAATATATCACCCCTTGCTTACAAGTCTCTGATTCTAGCTTAAGTTTTCAACCATTCCAGGTGTTGGGGAAAGAGCCTAGATTCTAATGACATGTTTTTATAATAAGAATGGATCTGAGGGCTTCCCTGGTGGCGCAGTGGTTGAGAGTCCGCCTGCCGATGCAGGGGACGTGGGTTCATGCCCCGGTACGGGAAGATCCCACATGCCACGGAGCGGCTGGGCCCGTGAGCCATGGCCGCTGAGCCTGCGCGTCCGGAGCCTGTGCTCCGCAACGGGAGAGGCCACAACAGTGAGAGGCCCGCGTACCGCAAAAAAAAAAAAAAAAAAAAAAAAAAGAATGGATCTGCATGGACCCCCAAATTGTCATGCTTATCACTCCTGGGTGAGCAGGTGGAAGCATATATTAAAGAATCAATTTATATTACTTTGTGGAGGCTACTGTGTTAAGTGCCATTACAAGTGAATAAGATAGGAGTGGTTCCTGTCCCTCAGGAACCAGCTGCACTCTGGGAAAGTTTATTTCTCTGACTTTAAGGATGTAAGTGTTGGCAGAAAACAGCAATTCTCCTTGATCAAGACATCTGTGAGACTCATAAAAAGACAAAGCCATGTCAAAGTGAGCTACACTGTGGCCTAAAGCAATTTTTATAGCCTGAATAGAAATGAAAAAGCGCTTTTAAGTAACCAAAACAAATAATCTAAAGCACTATTCATAATCATTTTGATTCCATAACAATATAAACATTGCTTATACTTTTTCATTCTTTGCAGTGTTGTTTGTTTTGCTTTTTGGTCAGGGCTTAAGTACAGATAACAGAAAGCCACTGGTGCAGTTTTAGTCAGGATGGACTGAATCCAGGGAACTAGTGTCATTGAAAGGCCTGGAGGAGTGGGCTGTCTGAAAATCAGGAAGGCCCTAGAGGAACTCTTCGCTTCAAGGGGATGTTCATTCCTCTTCTAGTTTGGTCACAATACCACCTTCATATCCTCTGACTCAAGGTCTAACTTATAAAGTTCACCACCTCTAACACAGCCATATGAAATACTAGAGAAAAAAGAAAGAGTAAGCAAAGGAAGTTGGTTACTACATGCATTACAAAGCCAGGAAGAAAACAGGGTAGCTAGTACAGACCTTATTTCTGCTTATTTCTGCATCTGGTCCCAAGCCCATAGTTGATATTTATAACTTTCTTCCACTCCCCTCTCACGTTCTTTTCTTTTTTTTTTTGTGGTACACGGGCCTCTCACTGTTGTGGCCTCTCCCATTGAGGAGCTCAGGCTCCGGACGCGCAGGCTCAGCGGCCATGGCTCACGGGCCCAGCCGCTCCGCGGTATGTGGGATCTTCCCGGACCGGGCACGAACCCGTGTTCCCTGCATCGGCAGGCGGATTCTCAACCACTGCGCCACCAGGGAAGCCCTCTTTCTTTTCTTTTTAATCTTCAGCTAGCACCTCAGCTAGTCATGCTACTTTATCTGATGGGATAACTTAAACTTTCATTCTAAGGGGTCTGAACCGTTGGTGATCTTGCCTGGATTGGGCTGGTACATCTTCAATTAACTTTTATCACTGGACAGAACAACACAAGGGGTTACCATGAAGGTTACCCTTGGTTTTAGACCCACTCCTACCCATCCACTTCATTGTATGGGAACTCTTGGTTCTTTGTGAAAATCAGGACCAATCATTCCAGCAATATAGGAAGCCCTGATCTTTTAACGTCATGAAGAGCCCATATAGGTTAAATGGTTATCTCAACTTCTCCTTTAATGGAATCATTGTTGAGTCTTTGGGTGGAAGCAATTTTTTTCTGGGTTTTAAGCCTTCAAAACCAGCAGAGAGCCAAGCATTATGAGACACTGATACAAAAACTTTTTGACTGGGTTCTTATATGTAATAATGAGAAGTGATATTATCATTCCACTCCTTGGTTTCTGGACTCATGTCTTCCTGGGAGAAGCAGCAACATATATTGGCTACTGGTTAGAACATTATCTCATTCTATAGCACTGCACTCCAACTACTCAGCATGGTGTCTCCTAGCTGGTACCATAACTGTGTCTTTAATAGGTTATAATACCATTCTGTAAGGGCATGTGCTTATAGCTGATAGGATATGTGGAGAGACCAGTGAAATCCATAGACATCTTTTCTTTCCCTCACTTCTTTCTTTTGTAGAAGCAATATTAAATGGGACACTGTGACAGTAAATAAAGATGTTCACAGACGGTATTGCTGGCAAAAAAGACAAATCCATATCTAGAATTATTACCTACGCTAGTGAGAATAAATTAATTCCTCTGTCCCCAACTCCCATGATGGAAAAAGATCAATGTAATCAGCCTTGCACCAGGTATTTGACTGGTCTATCTCTACTCCAAATATGGGACTCATCCCAAATTATATTAGGGACTCAGCATTGTTCCCTATAAGCAGTTGACAGATCAGCCTTGGTGAGGGAAAGACAATATTTTTGAGCCCCTGCATATTCTCCATCCCTGCTACTATGATCATTTGATCCATGAGCCCATTAAACAAACCCCATTCATAAAAATTCTTATGTGTATCTGATTATTGAGTACCTCCTTGGCAACAGCTGTAGGCAAAGTTCTTAATCCCTATGACCCATCCAGGGTGCTTGGTTATAAACAGGAAAATCTGACTCTGGTTAACTTAAACAGAAATAGATTTTATTGGATTGCTTTGGGTTGCTCACATTATCTATGTGAAGGCTTGTAAACAAGTCTACGAAAAAGGCAGAAGCCAAGAAAAGCTTATAGCCAAGAACAGAACAGAGGTCATGCCAGAGAAACAATCAGGTCAGGACCCTGCGTTTGACAGTCCAGGTTTTGGATGCTTGATGCCGTTTTCACTGCTAGACTTGAAATCTGCTGCAGCCTCTGAGAATATGCGCTACCTGTTGCCATGTCTTTGATTACTTCCACATGAGACAATATTCCTGGCAGAAGCATCTGTTTGGACAAACATGAGCCACGTACTTCCTGCCAAAGAGCTGGGATAGGGATATCTGCCCACTTTACACCTAGTGGGAGCTGGGGTCTTGCCTCTTATCAAGTCCTAAGGAATGGGGGTATCCCACCATCTAGGAAGGTAGCTCCCAAACCTGGCAACAAATCGGCCATACCTTCCAAACCTCAGTTTTCTCATCTGTACAATGAAAAATATCCCTTTTTTACTGTTTTCCTTTGCTATGTTTTAACCTAATATACTTTTAATCCTTATCCATTGCTATGAGGATTAAATTAAATAATGCATGTGAAATACAACAAATCTTAGTTGTTGTTATTTTGTTTCCATTTGTACCTCAATATCTTTATCTCCTTGTCCTAAGGTGTTTTCTGCAATTCCTAACCTTGGAACTGTCCTTTCCTTCAATTCTTGCTCCTAGACTGCTGAATCCTGATGGAAAATTTGACAAAATCATTCTAGTTGATTCTGTTGCAAGTGAATAGTTTCTATACTCAGTGCTACTTGCATACCTCTTGTTCAACTCTGCTCCCCTTTTCCCAAGCAAATGAACTTGTCTCCTTAGAGACAATTCCTTCCCCTCCAACTACAAAGTTATGTATGTCTACTTCAATCATTACTATCACCCCCAACCCCAAGTCTCAAATGATGTCAAGTGTCTCCTCCCTTTAAGGGTTAATCCTTTGTCTACACTCTTCTGCTTTCTCTGGGCCCTTGCTTGAGTTTTCATCCCCTGGATTTTCTCCATCTCTCAGTCCACTGGTTTCTTTCTTGTGGCTTGCAGTGTCAAATGCTGCAGAGATACTTTTTTGTACTCATTGGACATCACTTGTTCTGGAATTATTTAAACAGAACACTTACTGTTTTTGTAGGTTTGATAAATGCACTTTGTAAAAATTGAAAGCAACATAGAAAAATATGAGTAAAAATCCCTTGAAATCTCTAACCCAGAGGTAACCATTCTGAACATCCTTCTTGAACCTGTATCACTATCAAACGTGTATTTTATGTCTAGTTTTACACAGAGAAAATTTATGTGCACTTTCTTTCCTGTATAATCATTTTTTCTTTCTACACTGAATCACCTCCACCAGAATACATACATGCTATAATTTTACTGTTATTTCTCCTATTAAAAAAACCCCTCTGTTATCACATTCCAATTCAACTGTTACCTTATTACTCTATCCCCCTTTATAGAAACATTTCCTGAAAGAATGATCAATTCTCACTGTATTGGCTTCTTCTCATCCTAGTTTCTTCTTGTCAGTTCCTTTGTGGTTTCCTCCTCATCTTCCCAGCGTTTACACATTGGAGTATCCCAGGTATCTGTCTTTAGATCTCTTCTCTTTTCTATCTACACTCATTTTCTGGGCAATCCCATGGGTTGCTTTGCATATCATCTTTATTCTGTTGACTCACAAAATTATATCTTGACCCAGGGCCTCTCTGATGACCTACAAACTCTAAATTGCCTATTGGACATTTCCACCTCTGTGTCTGACAGGCATAGCACCCCCCGAACTGAACTTTTGAGTTTCACCCTCCACCCCAACCCTGCTTCTTCTGCAATATCCCCCAATCCCATTCTAATTACTCAGGCAGAAGATCTTGGAGCCATCCTTGATCCCTCTTTTTTGCTCACATCCCACATCTAAACCACCAGTAAATTCTGTTGACTCTATCTTCAAAATACATTCAATTTCCAACCACTCCTCATCCTCTCCACTGCTAACCTCCTGATCCAAACCACCATCATATCTCCCTTGGGTTATTACAATACCATCTTTACCAGTGTTCCCATGTTGTGGGTTGACTTGTGTCCCCCCAAAAAAGATATGTTGAAATTCTAACCCCCCAGTACATGTGAATGTGTTCTTATTTGGAAATAGGGTCTTTTCAGATATAATCAATTTATGATGAGGTCATAACTCAATTACGGTGGACCCTAATCCAATAAGACCATTGTCCTTATAAGAAGAGAAAACAGACATGAGGAGGGCGAAGAGCTCTGTGAAGAGTCAGAGACACATTGGGAGAACATCATTTGATGATGGAGGCAGAGACTGGAGTTAAGTGGTTGCAAGCCAATGAACACAAAGGATTGCCAACCACAGTAGAAACTAGAAGATAGGCACAGAAGAGATTCACCACCTTTAAGAGCTGCTGACAGAGAGTAAGCCTGCTGAAACCTTGATTTTGGACTTCTAACTTCCAGTATTGTGAGAGAATAATTTTCTGTTGTTTTGAGCCACCTAGTTTGTGGTAATTTGTTACAATAGCCCTAGGAAACTTATCCACCTTGTTTTTTCTTCTTCTCCTCTGAAGACTATTTTTCACACAGCAAAAAATATATATAATTTATCTGATTGATGATGTCACTCAAAAACCTACATTTCCTCATAAAGTTAAACATAGAATTACCATATGATTCAGCAATTCCACTATTACATATATGCCCCAAAGAATTTAAAGCAAGGATTCAAGTTATACTTGTACACCAGTGTTCACAGCAGCACTATTCAGAATAGTCAAAAGGTGGAAACAACCCAAATGTCCATCAACAGATGAATGGTATATTTTGTTTACCACTAACAAGTGGTAACAATGGAATATTATTCAGACTTAAAAATGAAGTGCTGATGCATGCTACAACATGGACAAACCCTGAAAAGATTATGCTAAGTGAAATAAGCCAAACACAGAAGGACAAATATTGTATGATTCCACATATATGAGGTACCTAGAATAGGAAAATTCATAGAGACAGAAAGTAAAATAGAATTTACCAGGGGCTGGAGGGAGGGGGGAATAGGAATTATTATTTAATGGGTATAGAGTTTCCATTTGGGATCATGCAAATGTTCTGGAAATAGATAGTGATGATGGTTGTACAATATTGTGAATGAATTTTTTTTTTTTTTTTTTTTTTTTCAGTACGTGGTCCTCTCACTGCTGTGGCCTCTCCCGTTGCAGAGCACAGGCTCTGGACACGCAGGCTCAGAGGCCATGGCTCACAGGCCCAGCCGCTCCACGGCACGTGGGATCCTCCTGGACCGGGGCATGAGCCCGTGTCCCCTGCAGAGGCAGGCGGACTCTCAACCACTGTGCCACCAGGGAAGCCCCTGTGAATGAATTTAATGACACTGAATTGTACACTTAAAATATGGTTAAAATGGAAAATTTTATGTTCTGTATATTTTACCACGATTTTTAGAAATGCATGAAAAAAAGGTGGTTATTACTATATGTAAAGGAAAACAAACAAACACACAAACTCAAAACAAAAGAAACAAAAAAATCTCCAA
This sequence comes from Kogia breviceps, assembly GCF_026419965.1. Lineage (NCBI taxonomy): Eukaryota > Metazoa > Chordata > Mammalia > Artiodactyla > Physeteridae > Kogia > Kogia breviceps. The sequence continues at coordinate 42,448,076 of NC_081310.1, read as the reverse complement.
AGTCCTCAATTCACTCAGAGCCCAAGTCTTTATCTTGGCCCTAAGCCTTCTCAAGGCTCTAAGCAATTTGGCTCCTGACTACCTCTCTGACCTTCTTTCTCTCTGAAACACTCTTTAACCACATTGGCATCTTTGTTTCTCTGCACATTTTAACCTCAGGGCCTTTGCACTAGCCGATTCCTCTGCTTTGACTCCTACTCTCTTATCCAACTCCCATCTTCAACCCATATCTACATAGTTCTCTCCTTCCTTCCCTTCAGAACTGATTAAAAATTACCTCATCAGTAAGGCCTTTGCTCACTCCCTTATATAAAATTACATAACAATCTTTCTATCTCTTACTCTGCTTTATTTTTCTCCATGCACTTCTCTCTGCATACTTGTTTATTGTCTGTATCCTCTCATTTGACAGCAAGCTCCAGGAAGCCAAGGACTTTGTTTTATTCACTGCTCTATCTAGAGCAGTGATAGTAGTAGCTGCTCAGAAAGTAGTTGTTGAATGAATGAATGACTATTATAGCATTCTTTTTTTTTTTTTTTTTTTTTGCAGTACGCGGGCCTCTCACCGCTGCGGCCTCTCCTGCTGCGGAGCACAGGCTCCGGACGCGCAGGCTCAGCAGCCATGGCTCACGGGCCCAGCCGCTCTGCGGCACGTGGGATCCTCCCGGACCGGGGCACGAACCCGTGTCCCCTGCATCGGCAGGCGGACTCTCAACCACTGCGCCACCAGGGAAGCCCTATAACATTCTTTTGTAACTTGCAAAATACATTTCTTGCTCCTTAAAAACAAACAAACAAACAAACAAAAAACCTCAAGGTGTACTTAATCAAAATTGTGTTGAAATAAAGGTATTTATAGAAATAAATGAATTGGATCATTTGAAACTTCATTTATAAATTCTTTATGTCAGTTTTTTTTTTTTTTTTCGGCGGGGAGAGAGAGGTGTTTAGTGCCCTGGTGCTATTGTTTTAAATGTTTTCAGGCTGTGAAAACTTTTGAGAAATGGTGTTGATCCTTTCTCCAGAAAAATATTCAAAAAACACACAAAGTTTTGCATGTAATTTTATGGGGGCTATGGGCCATCTGAAGCCCATCTATTGAACCCTTTTAGATCTATAAACCTATCATATTTTATAGTTAGACTGGGCCTCCTATAATTCAAAGCCTGAGCTCTACTGAGAACATCATCTTCTCTAGTAGGCCATCTTAGCTTATTCAGCTTCAGTGGGAAGTGTAGCTTAAGATTTGATCTCTCTGCAGGTCAGTTCTTCACCTTTCAGCATGATCACTAGCCTCATTTGCTCAAGCAACAGTTTGACTTTATATTTATCACACATAATTCTAAGTTTTAGAAGAGTTACTTTGTGGTAAGTATAACTGTTCCCAAACTTAGAATTACATGTGATAAATATAAAGTGTTCAGACTCAGCACTTGTGAATTTCTAGATAAACTGCTGAGTACACTAGTAAATTCTCACTCATGGTCCTACAACATGCACACAGAGTAATGACAATTTAGGATATACAAAAATCAAATGCTGTACACTGCTCAGCCTTCTGTAGCCCTTCATGCTATGGAAGCTACTTTCTCTGAGGTCACTAGTGAGTCTTTAATTGCTAAACCCAATTGCTTAGAAGTCATCCTACTCAACCTCTCTATAACATCTGACAATGTTGAACACTGCTTCCTTGACACAACTTTCATCATTTTATGGCTTCCTTGACACTTGCCTCTCCTTATTGTTTTGCTGCCCACTCTGGACTCACCCCAGCCTCTTTCCTTGTCCCATCTTCTTTATCAGGCTCATACCAGAATGTTCCCTTGGACCCCTTTCCATTTCAGTGTATACTCTCTCCCTGGGCAGACTTACCAGGACTTAATCATCATCTAAAAGTGAATGGCTCCCCAGGCTTCAGCCCTACCTTCTTCTTCCAGAGCTCTAGATCTGTATTTCCAACTGGAGTACTGTGTGTCTCACAAATTCTAACTATTTAACAACACATCCAACAATGCCCCAAACCTACCCTCCACTTCCTTATCTCAGTTCGTGGCAGCAGCATCTACCCAGTCACTAGGGTTAGAGTCACACATCACACCTTCTGTCCATCACTATGGCTGGCTTGGGTTGTTGCATCAACAGTCAACATAACATGGTGGTTAAGAGTAAGGACTCTGGGGGCTTCTCTGGGGGCTTCTCTGGGGGCTTCCCTGGGGGCTTCCCTGGGGGCTTCCCTGGTGGCGCAGTGGTTGAGAGTCCGCCTGCCGATGCAGGGGACACGAGTTCGTGCCCCAGTCCGGGAGGATCCCACATGCCGCGGAGTGGCTGGGCCCGTGGGCCGTGGCCGCTGGGCCTGCGCGTCCGGAGCCTCTGCTCCACAACGAGAGAGGCCACAGTGGTGAGAGGCCCGCGTACCACACACACACACACACACACACACACACACACACACAAAAGTAAGGACTCTGGGGCTTCTCTGGTGGCGCAGTGGTTGAGAGTCCGCCTGCCGATGCGGGGGACGCGGGTTCGTGCCCCAGTCCGCGAAGATCCCACATGCCGCGGAGCAGCTGGGCCCGTGAGCCATGGCTGCTGAGCCTGCGCGTCCGGAGCCTGTGCTCCGCAATGGGACAGGCCACAGCGGTGAGAGGCCCGCGTACCGCAAAAAAAAAAAAAAAAAAAAAAAAAAAAAAAAAAAAAAGAGTAAGGACTCAGGAGCTGGATTGCCAGGGATCAAACCCAGCTCTACTACTTACTAAGTGGTTGACCTTGAGCAAGATTTTTAACTCTCTGTCTCAGTTTACTCACCTCTGAAATGAGATGAGTGATAGTGGCTACCTCCTGGGGTCTCTGTGGGGATTAAATAAGTTTGTATTTGTGAAGTATTTAGAACAGTGTCTGTCACAAGAGTAAATGCTACATAGGTGCTTGTTAGTAAATTGGTCGCTGGTTTGTCCCTACTCTAGTCCATCCTTCACACCGCTAACAGAGGTTTTTGAGGGGCTGCCAGTTACTGAGTGGTCAACCAGAGGTCAGTCATTATGCTAAGTGCTTTATGTACAGAATTTCATTTAATCTTCAGAACTACCTGTCAGGGAAGTGCTATTATTCCCATTTGAGAGATGAGGAAACTGAGGCATTAAGCACTAATGTACTTGGCCTAAAGTCACACACTATAAATGCCAGAGTTGGGATTTTAATTCAGGTCTGTCTATTCCCAGAGCCATAGTTCAAAACCAGGAAGCCATACTATACTGCTTTCCCAAGGCAAAGTTAGTCACTGCATAGACTTCAAAGATCCCTCACTGCCTATGTTGTCATGACCTATTCCTTTACGATCTTATTCCAACTTAACTTTATTGCCTGCAACTTCCCTCTGTGTGGCTGTCCTTTCCTTCCTCTTTCCTTCTCTCCTCCCCTTCTTTCCTTCCTTCTTTTTATTCTTCGTTACGTCAACATTTATTGAATGCTTGAATGCCAGGCACCGTGCTAAATTAGAGAAAACGAGAGAAAAGAGCAATTTGTCTTCAAGGAGTTCATAGTCTGATGCAAATTATTATTGACAATACAGTGAGGAGAGTGCACCAGGGGGATGAGGGAGCCAGAATGGGTAAGGGAGGTAAGGGGATGGGGACAGTTTCTTTGAGGCAGGGACATTTAGCTGCCTTAAAGGATATTCTGGTCAGACAACTTCTTGCTATTCTCTAACAGCCCTGAATTCTCTTTGCTTTTTGCCTTTGAGATCTTTGGAGGTGTCTTTCTCCCTGTCAGATAGTTGTTTAAGACTGTATTTGAAAGCCACTTTTTCTGGGATACCCTCCTTCCCTTCCTAGTCAGCTGAATGTGTCCTTGTAGATAACTCAGTTACAGTGCATATCACATTGTAATCTAGATATTGGCCTATCTGCCTGTCTATCTGACTGGATTTTGATGTCCTCCAAGGAAAAGACAGTCTTATTCATTTATTTATTTATATAAATTTCTTTATTTACTTATTTATTTTTGGCTGCATTGGGTCTTCGTTGCTGCTCGCGGGCTTTCTCTAGTTGAGGTGAGCGAGGGCTACTATTGGTTGTAGTGCGTAGGCTTCTCATTGCAGTGGCTTCTCTTGTTGTAGAGCATATGGGCTCTAGGCATGCGGGCTCAGTAGTTGTGGCTTGTGGGCTCTAGAGTGCAGGCTCAGTAGTTGTGGCGCATGGACTTAGTTGCTCTGCAGCACGTGGGATCTTCCCGGACCAGGGCTCGAACCCGTGTCCCCTGCATTGGCTGGCGGATTCTTAACCACCGCGTCACCAGGGAAGCCCTATTTCTGAACTGTCCTTCATTCCCAAAGTGGCATGGCTGGCGTATCATAGTGTTCAGTAAAATTTTGATGAATGAAGAGTTATTTGCATATTTACAAAAGAAAAGTGTAAGAGTTACTTCTGATTCAGACTAAAACTATTCAGATTATCATTCTTAGTACCTTAGCACAGTACTCTGTAGAAAGTAGGTTTTCAACAAATACTAAGTATTTGATTATTCTGTCAGTGAACTATCTGAAGTAATGCTAGGAATAGGAAATTTATTATTAAATTTAATTCTGTAGATAAACTAAGATTTTCAAGTCCAACTGAGTCTTGGGGCTCTGGATCCAGCATAAGAAATCTTAAGAATTATTGGTTATAGTATTGAGGATTTTCTGTCTTCTCTGGGTTGAGTCATGGTTCCAGAATCTTGCGCACAGTTAAGGTACCAAGGTATGGTGCTGTTGGGAGCCGGATGTCATGGTCTACAGGAGTTGCTGCCAAGAGTCTACCATTCTTCCATCATCAAAAAGTCTACAAATAATAACTGCTGGAGAGGGTGTGGAGTAAAGAGAACCCTCCTACACTGTTGTTGGGAATGTAAATTGGTGCATCCACTATGGAGAACAGTATGGAGGTTCCTTGAAAAACTGAAAATAGAATTACCATATGACCCAGCAATCCCACTACTGGGCATATGCCTGGAGAAAACCATAATTCAAAAAGATACATGCACCCCAATGTTCCCAGCAGCACTATTTACAAGAGTCGAGACATGGAAGCAACCTATGTCCATCAACAGATGAATAAAGATGTGGTGTGTGTGTATATAATAATGGAATATTACTCAGCCACGAAAAAGAATGAAATAATGCCATTTGCAGCAACATGGATGGAGCTAGAGATTATCATACGAAGTGAAGTAAGTCAGACAGAGAAAGACAAATACCATATGATATCACTTATATCCAGAATCTAAAAAAATGATACAAAGGAACTTATTTACAAAACAGAAATAGACTCATAGACATAGAAAACATACTTATAGAACCAAAGGGGAAAGGGGGGGAGGGATAACTTAGGGATTTGGGATTAACAGATACACACTACTATACATAAAATAGATAAACAAGGACCTACTGTATAGCATAGGGAACTATATTCAATGCTTACTATAACCTATAATGGAAAAGAATCTGAAAAAGAAGATATATATATCTATATATCTATATATAGATAGATATAGATATCTGAATCACTTTGCTGTACACCTGAAACATTGTAAATCAACTCTACTTCAATTAAAAAAAGAGAGTCTACCATTCTAGTCTATACTTGGTAAAGGCCCAGCAATCTCTTTTGCAGCTGCTCCTGGTTCTGTCTTCCCAGGCACACCATGCAGTTATTTCCTCTCTGTGGTTGTGCCTCCTTCCTGGGAGCATAGGCCTCTCTTGCTGTCTTTTTTCTCCTGACAACATTTACCTCCAGTAGAGGGGAATTGTTATGGAGGGCAGCGGGGTATAGTGCTGAGCTGAGAGGAGTCCTCACTCCTTCTCCTATTCTTCTTCTTTTTTTGACCCTGATTACCCTTTCACCCAAGGTTGAGGCTTTTTTGTACAATAAAAGTCAGAAAGACTCATAGCCTATGCCTGTTTTCCATTATGCATCACCCCTGTCCTGAGGAAATAATTGCAGAATCCCTACTGGCACGAATTAAGAGGAAGGGGAAAGGGGCAAAAACACATGGAAAAAAAAAAAAAGCCAATAGTAGATGTTGATAACTAAGAGTACTGTCTCGGTCATGGTAGTCCCCTAGTCTTTGGGCATCATCAGAATTGTGAGAATTAAAGGACAAGGTACTGTACGTATAAGGGGTTTAGAATAGTGTTTGTTACATGGACAGTGAGTGCTTAACAACTGTTAGTTATTATTGTCCAGGGCTCTTCTACTCAGGGAAGGACCTTGGTTACTGTCCCAAATCAGGTCCTCCAGGACAATCACTCCCACACTCAAAGTAGTGCCAAGCTGTGTGTGTGATCTATTCTCCACTCTCCTTGAGGACAGTCAGCCCGGATGCTGGATCCATGTCTAGTCTCCCTGAGGGTAGGGATCCAACCATATCTCGAGAGGATTCTCTTTCCTCCCAACGTTGGTTACCCTCTCAACCCCACTCCTAATCTCCAGCAAGCTCAGTCACAAGTCCAGCTGGTACCCACAATCCTGGTTTGGGCCCAGGTGTTGTTGCTGGCCTTTCTGGTAGCCCCCCGGACTAGATAATTACATTGAAATTCAGAAGCAGCATGCAATTCTTGGCACTGACATCTTTAATTAAATTCAACAAGCATTTATTGAGCACCTAGAGCATGTAAAATAGGGTTCCTTTAAATATGTGTGGCCCTTAATTATTTAGTCTGTTTTAGTTACTCAGTTTGGATTAATGTTGATACATCATTAAGGGTTTTATGAAGAATAAATATCAAAATGGAAAAACGTTTGCACAAATCTTTTTTAAAAAAATTAAGTTATTTATTTTAGGTTGCCTTGGGTCTTCGTTGCTGCGTGTGGGCTTTCTCTAGTTGTGGTGAGCAGGTGCCTCTCTTCGTTGTGGTGCGTGGGGCTTCTCATTGTGGTGGCTTCTCTTGTTGCAGAGCACTGGCTCTAGGTGCGTAGGCTTCAGTGGTTGTGGCATGAGGGCTCAGTAGTTGTGTCTCGCGGGCTCTAGAGCACAGGCTCAGTAGTTGTCACCCACGGGCTTAGTTGCTTCGAGGCTTGGGGAATCTTCCTGGACCAGGGCTCGAAACTGTGTCTCCTGCACTGGCAGGCAGATTCGTAACCACTGCGCCACCACAGAAGCCCTGCACAGATCTTTGAAAATATAAACGTCTTGTGTGGATTATTGTTGCTACAGTATTAATATTAATTGCAATAACAGCACTGCTGCTTCCCAGGCTGGCGGTAAAGAGCAGCTGTAAGGCCCACAGGACCCAGACGTAAGAGGTCAGGGGAGGTGCCTTCAGCACGTCCGGCCCAGAAGGGGCGGAGCCTTAAGGAATGTACGCAAATCCCGCCCCTTACTCCGCCCCCTTCGTCGGTGCGCGTAGGCGGTTACCATGGCGATGACGTATAGAGGGCGGGGCGGGGCGGGGCTATGGAGAGGAGGAGGAAGATGGCGGGAGGGTGGCTCTGAGGAGACCTCGGCGGCGGCGGAGGAGGAGAGAAGCGCATCGCCGCGCCGCGCCGGGGCCCATGTGGGGAGGAGTCGGAGTCGCTGTTGCCGCCGCCGCCGCCGCCTGTAACTGCTGGATCCGAGTGGGAGTGAGGGGGAGACGGCAGGATGAAGTTCGCCGAGCACCTCTCCGCGCACATCACTCCCGAGTGGAGGAAGCAATACATCCAGTATGAGGTACCGGCAGCGGCCGGGTAGTGGGTGGACTCGGAGGGGCCACCATCTCGCCAGTCCCGACCTCCACCGCCGCCTTCCGCTCCTGCTGCTTCCCCGCTCCCGGGCGGACTTTGACCCGGTGCGGCGGGGAGCCACTGCGGCATCCCCGCCGCGGCCGGCCCCCTCCGGGCCCCGCTGACCTTCCCCTCCCCCGCAGCCCCACTGCCGCCGGGGTAACGGATATGCGGGCGCTGGACCGGGAGGGACGGCATAGCCAGTCGGGGCTGGGGAATGGTGGTGGGAGGGCGAGCTGCAGGTGGGGGAGTCGGGGTGTGAGGGTAGCCCGGGGTCGCGGCGGTTCCGCGCTAATCCCCTCCTCCCGCTCACCCTGACCTCTGGTCCCCACCCTGGGCGAGTGCCCCCTCGCCAAGGTTAGGTCTTGTTTCTCTCTGCTCACCTCTCACCAAGGAATCCTTCTCTTCCCAGATAAGCCCCTCCAGTGATTTCCTTCATTCCACAGAGCCCTTCAGCTTTCCCCCACTTGGCCCACTGTTGACAAAGGCTTTGTAACAGGGTTGAAACTTGATTTAAATGTGTATCACACATGCGGTGGTTACAGTATGCAAACGTATCGTAATCAACTATTTTGTTTTGATAAAAAGACGATGATTCGTTTTTTCACTAATTTAATGAAGTATATAAAGTAATCATATCTTTGGTTTTGGCTCTTCTGTTGTTTTGAAATGGAGTGACGGGGAAGAGGAAGGAAGAAAGAGAAGGGAATTATTAAAATGTTCAGGTTTTCTTTCCTAAAATTTTTGTTAGCTAGGGAGAAAAGTACTATCTTGTAAACAATGTACTTTGAAAACATACCTGTGTTATTATAGAAATCATGGCCCTCCTCACCCTTAATTTATGTGATAACAGCTCCTGAAGGGTACTTAATAGATAGTGATAAGGAACCTTACATTAATAAAAAGAAAAGTGAAGATAACGAGCTCATTTATATTTTCAGAAGGCAAGATACCTGAAGGACTTTAAGCATTGCAATAGGTTATTCTCAGTGGCTGGCAGTTCAGCTCCTGGATAGAGAAAGACTTAATCTGTAACCTCCAGGAATTCACATCTATGTTATGTGCAGGAACAAAGAGTATAAAATCAATATGAACACAAATATTCTAGCTAGATTTTATAAATTGAGATATTTCGATTTTCTATTTAATTTCTGTTTTAAGTTCATTGATAGGATGTTTAGGCAACAACGCGGGTTTATTTATTCGTATAACACTTGTAATAATTGAAGAAAAGGAAAGGGATGTAAGTAGGTTAAACAACCTTGAAGATTGTAAAATAAATTCACCTTGTAACATACAGTATTTGAGTATTGCCAGAAATGAAAGGCCTAAAATTATGAATGCTTTCTTTTCACTTAATTTTCTTGTAGTGTTTTGTGGCTACATTTTGTAAGAATGAAATAAGGGATTAGCTTTTCATCCTGTAGAGTTTTTGATTTATTGTTTCTAATAACATTTGGTCAGTTTTAAAACCTTGGCTAGAGTCCAGATGATGGTTTTTATTGAAAGGAAGGTATTGGTCTTTGATCTTTCTAGTAGTAATTTTCAGCACCACTGCTAGTTCTTCGTAGAACACAGCATGCTGAAGCAACATCTTATACTTGTTATATAGTATGGAATGCTTCATTTGGGGAGAAGTAATAGTGGCTGATTGTATGCTATGATTCATTTTAAGTATTACAGCACTTAACTGTTTCATAGAATTGTATTAATCTGGAATACAGTTTCTGGGGCTGGAAGGAGAAGCATAAGATTTAGTTTGATGAAATTACCTCTTGATTTATAATGTCAGCTTTGTGGCTGGAGTCATTCTGGGACTCTTCATTCACATACTCCATTTGGACATTAGTCCTAAATGGTTACTTTAGTTTGGTCAGAGAGGAGAGGAACACATTTCATATGTGTGACTGCATTATCTTTCCAAGGCCAATTAGAAATTATTTTTTGAAAAATTCATTAATTGTTGAAATTTTATTCTGCAGAGGGTCCCTACTATGTCGTGGAAAAGCTCATTGTTTGGTAGGCAAAATTAATAAAGGAGCACTTTTCTTTGTGAATTGGAGCCATTAAAGACATTTTTTATAGGGTTGGGATCTGTGTGTTGTATACTATTTCTCAAGAGTTGGCGCTGTTCCTTTAAAAACAGTTAAAGGGGCATAAATAAGAGTCTTTAGAGTCTAGGAATTTTGGCAGCTTAAAACTTTGGGGAAAAAAGGACATCATAAAGGATGTTAACATTTGCTAGAGAAAAGAACCTTCTCGTAATGCAGTAACATGTAGTTTCTCATTTATGAAGATGATGCTCTTGAAACAGTAGAACAGACACCTGAATTTGTTTTTCAAGTACTGGTGATGAAATTTGGGTGTATTACTCCTGATTTCTTGTGTAGGCTGCTTTCTAGTGCTGTGAACGACTATGAACTGTTCAGCTTCTTTGGTTTTCTGTCATTTTGCTATATTAAATTTTACTTGAAATAAGCAGAGAATTAGATTGAAGCTGAAAATGTTGTTTTACACCTCTGATTATACGTATTATTGTGTACACACGGTCATACAATAAGTGCTAGTTCTTGTATATGATCGTCATGAGGCCATGGGGACAGTCTTTTTGCCTTTCCAGGGTTCTTTTCCTCTTTCATAAAATAAGAATATAGGGCCAGAGCTTTTCAAGTTCTGTTGTAGTTCATAGGCTTATTGTATTTTTAAAAATTAATTAATTAATTAATTAATTGGCTGCGTTGGGTCTTTGCCTCTGTGTGCGGGCTTTCTCTAGTTGGGACGTGCAGGGACCACTCTTCTTTGCTGTGCATGAGCCTTTCATTGTGGTGGCTTCTCTTGTTGCGGAGCACGGGCTCCAGCACGTGGCCTCAGTAGTTGTGGATTGTGGGCTCCAGAGAGAAGACTCCACAGTTGCGGCACATGGCATCAGTTGCTCCGCAGCATGTGGGATCTTCCCAGACCAGGGCTCAAACCCGTGTCTCCTGCATTGGCAGGCGGATTCTCAACCACTGCACCACTAGGGAAGTCCCAGTTCATAGGTTTTTGATTTAACTTTTAATGGATTTCATTTTTTGGATTGTTAAAATTATTTTTAGTGATCCATCAATATCCTGAAAATTATCAGTTTCTAATTTAAAAATGAATTGTGGCATTCACAGACTTGGTCTTCATAGGCAGAATAGTAGAGCATAAAAGAATAGAGCAACATGGAGAAATCATATAAAGAAAATCAGTTTGATCCATTTGTGAATAGTTTTTACAAAGAACAAACACAAATGGGAAGAGACTATCCCTGTTTCCAGTAATCTATTTGAGTGTAAATCTTGGCATATAATATAAAACATCAATAAAGCTTTATAGAGTACTTTTTAAAATTTAGTATCAGTGATTGTATATTTTAGAGTTCTGTAATTGATTAATCAAAATTAATTTAGACCAGTGTCAACCAAATAGGCTAGTATGACCATGTTAATATTTTACAGAATATTAGCAAAAGAAGCAAGTATATTTGGTGCCTTAGGCTGCTGACTTGTGTTTTCTTCCCTAGGGTCCTGTGCTGCTTTGGTTTCTCAGGAACCAGGAATGTTTTTTTCAGTGTACACTGTAGTTTTGTAAGGTAGTAAAATAATGAGGTATCTAAATTTCAGGACTTTATAGTTAAAAGGGAATTGAGAGATTATCTGTCTCCTTGTTTTTTTTAGGCAAGGAAACTAAGGTCCAGAAAGGTTAATACATTATTTGTCCATGATCATATATAGATAGATAGTCTCTTGAGCACAGATGCATAAGCATTGGGAGTCAGGTCACCCAGACTGTGTGACCCTGACGAAATCACTTCCTCTTTCTGGGGTTTCTAAGCTCACAGCCCTCTATTTTCTAAGGACCCATATAACTCCAAATTTCTGTACATTTTTATGGTTTCATTATGTTTTACATATGAAGAGGACAGAACTTAAAGCATTACTATTAATAGCATCCTTTAAAATTAATAGTCTCCTTTCAAATGATTTTAATGATATTTTAGTCTGTGACTGGAAAGCTGACCCAGTGAAGCTTTTATTTAACTTAAGTAAAAAAGTGATGGTCATAGTTTAAGTTTTTGTTGCAAGATTTGTGAAGGGATTTTCCATAAACTGCATATCCCTTATTTTCAAGTGTAAGGAAACTGCCATAACATTATTGTGATTTGATTTTCATTTATAGAACTCTCCCATGAGAACACTTGTGTTGCAGGCTTCAATTTTCCAAAGGTATTATGTTGATTAGTTACGGTTAACTTGCCTTGCTGGAACTTGTTTGAAATTTCCAGTTTGGCCACCCGATGGGGCACAAACCACACTTTTTCTTTTAGGCATTTCGGCAAATGAAAGTACAGTGTAGCATATTTAAAATAACATTTGTAAATGAGTATGGCAGTAAGATGCCTGGCATTTACAAATGTTTCTTAAGAGAGTGAATGAACGTTGTATAAAACAGGAAGTTATTACTGTTCTTTATTATCTTTGTATAATAAAGTGTGTTAGGTTAAGTGTCCTGGAAAGATTATACTTGTCCATCCATCCCTGAAGGTTGGTTTTGGATCAGTTTTTGAGTGAAGGCCCAGATCATAAGAACATAAGACTCTTACTTGACCCGAGGTGACCATGGAAAATCAGTCGTGGCTTCAAATCCAGTCCTAATCTGAAAAGCATTTGAGACTGATTGAGTTGTGCTGGCTAGGTGTTGCCAAGTATATTTGCATCATAGCCCCCAAAGGAGAGTACCCAACACTCCCATGGAGTAAGAGAAGGTACTTTTAGAAGTCTTAATTATATTCATTTTTATGCATAAGACAGGAAGAAATGAAATTTTACTAATATTGAATAAATAGATTGATGCAATGACCTTGTTTAGGAGGTAGTCTGAGGGAGAGACAAGAATTGCTAATAGGTTTCTCACTTGTTTGTTCACTTTCAGCAAATAACAATTAATCCAGTTTATGGGTGCATAGTTAAGATGAATTTATGGGTATTATTTTGTTTTGACTAAACTAACCCTTATAAAATGGATGTGACTTAAAAAGACTCCTGTGAAGAAGCCTCAACAGCAGTACCAACCTTAAGAGCATAATGCAAGCACATGTGAACAACAAGAAAATGGCAGAGCTGACAATTCTACTTCTAGTACTAGCTTTTTGTCAGCCAAATTACAGAAAAAACAACGGTACTTTAATAGACCTGACAAGACGTTTGCCAGAAGGTTTCAAAATAATTAAGATAGTTCTTTGAAATAAGACTTTACATCCGTTGTCATCCACAGTGAACACCCTGAATATTATGTTATGTATTAGAGTATTCTGCCTTTGTGAGGTCTGTTTTCCAGCTTATAACCATTATAATCAAGTTTCAAAATTAACTGAATCCTAAAGTTTGAACTAGGCCTTTGAAATACTAAAAACTAAGATTTTTAAAAGTAATGAACTTTTTCTATTAGGTTGTTCTTTAAAAGTATTGTTATTGGGCTTCCCTGGTGGTGCAGTGGTTGAGAGTCCACCTGCCAATGCAGGGGACACGGGTTCATGGGTTTGTGCCCCGGTCTGGGAAGATCCCACATGCCGCAGAACAACTAGGCCCGTGAGCCATGGCCGCTGAACCTGCGCGTCTGGAGCCTGTACCTCTCAACGGGAGAGGCCACAACAGTGAGAGGCCTGCGTACAGCAAAAAAAAAAAAAAAAAAAGTATTGTTATTGATAATTTCTTAAGAGAGATTAAAAATATTTTCACATTATTCACAAATGAAAGTTTAAATTATTTATTTTATTATTGTCTCATCTTTTAAAACTTCCACTTAAAAAATTCTGTGTTTTATAATGTACACAAGTTGTAGAAGGAGATAATTTATAAACAAAGGTACATATATTGGAGGTGCATAGTAAACTTTTTTTTTTAATATTAATATGACATAAAAAAAGTTTGTAAGATTTTGCTCAAGTTGTATAGCTTAACTGCAGGTGGTTTGTGGGTTGCTTGGTATTTAATTGGCCTTTGGGATTGAGAGATTGTCAGAATTCACTAGGATTCTTGCCCAGTTGTATTTTCCTTTTCAGGTCTTCCCCTTACCTAGGAAATGCTAAAAGAAGCCAAGTAGGGCCTTCCCTTGCGGTCCAGTGGTTGAGACTTCACCTTCCAGTGCAGGGGGTGTGGGTTCGATCCCTGGTCAGGGAGCTAAGGTCCCACATGCCTCGCGGCCAAAAAACCAAGACATAAAACAGAAGCAGTATTGTAACAAATTCAATAAAGACTTTAAAAAAAATGGTCCACATTAAAAAAAAAATCTTTAAAAGAAGCCAAGTAGACGATGCTCATGAACAAATGCCTTAAAAAATTCATTCATTCAACAAATATTTATAGGGGCTCTATTATGTCCTATAGGCTGATAGATTTGTCATTAAATTCTAGCTCTTTTGTTATCTTAAAAATAGAAAACAAAAAGCAATATTTTATTTTTTATAAATTTATTTATTTATTTATTTTTGGCTGCATTGGGTCTTCGTTGCTGCATGTGATTTCTCTAGTTGCGGTGGGTGGGGGCTACTTTTCATTGCAGTGCGCGGGCTTCTCACTGCAGTGGCTTCTCGTTGTGGAGCGTGGACTCTAGGTGTGCGGGCTTCAGTAGTTGTGGCACACGGGCTCAGTAGTTGTGGCTTGCGGGCTCTAGAGTGCAGACTCAGTAGTTGTGGTGCATGGGCTTACTTGTTCCGAGGCATGTGGGATCTTCCTGGTCTAGGGATCGAACCTGTGTCCCTTGCATTGGCAGGCAGATTCTTATCCACTGCGCCACCAGGGAAGTCCCAAAAAACAGTATTCCTGTGTGTGTGCGCGCGCGTGTGTGTTTGGTTTTATATTTTAGTCAGCATAGTGCTTTCAAAATTTAAAATGGTGTAGAAGGGGAAGATTGTAGATTGAGGACTTGGAACATGGTTAAATTTGGATCACTTGTGTAAATAATATGGATTCATAATATGGATGACTTCTCCCTGGCTTTTCAAACTTTTTATGTTATACGCATTTAAATTTAATTTGTTTATAGGAAAAAATTTGGTTACCTGTTTCTTCCCATCACTAGGCAGGTGTGGTATCTATGCGGACTGATCAGAAAATCCTTAAAAAGTTGTTTATTTATTATAGGTCAGAGGAAAGTTTAATTAACCTGCTGTAAGCATAACTTACAATTTTCATATTCTCTGTAACAGGAGGGACAGTCTGTTGATTAAGAAAACAGTCATTCCTTATTGAAGATGACCTGCAGTATTTGGAAAGACTGTAGACCATGAATAAGGAGATGTAATTCCTTAGACCCAGTTCTGTCACTGAACAGTCATAAATAATTAGTGAACAAGTGATTTTTTTGAAGATTGAAGGGTAAAATGTAATCATACAAGAAAATGAGAAGCTTTTAGATTATTGTGTGAATTACTTATTTAAGCTAAATTGGTAAAGTTGTAATTCACAGTAATCCAAGTGCTTTGTGAGCTTTTTCTATACCTAAGAGAAGTCCTTTAACTTTTTGGTCTTGGGACCATTTGAAACTCTTAAAAATTATTGACGATTTCAATGTCTATTGATAATATGCTGTATTAGAAATTAAAACTAAGAAATGTCTGAAACATAAGAGTATACAAGCACACACATGACATCACATTTCGTTTAGCCTCTGGAAAACTCCACTGTGTACTCATGAAAGAATGAGAGTGAAAAAAGCACATGAAGTTGCAGTAGTATTATGAAAATAGTTTTGACCTTTTGGGTCCCCTGAAAGGGTTTCTGAGAGTTGCTGCCTTAGAGCACAGGACTCCTTTCAGAACGTTTGGAGATGGCCTGAGAAAAAGCTCTCTAGTCTTAGGAAGCACATAAGAGTGTAAAGGAAATCCCATGAGTGAGGATTCTCTGGTGTATCCCCCCTGCACAGGATGATAGAGAAAAGAAAGTTGTCTTTCCTGGGATTCCCACTTCCATTCTCTCTTCTTTGAATTGAATTAGTGGAAATGTGGTCATTTTGTCATTAAGGAGAAAGGGATTAACATTTATTGCCCAGTTAGGAACCAGGTGTCATCAGTATGTTACTTCATTTAATCTTCACAGCAGTTTTGTGAGATAGATGATTTATTATCTCCATTTTACTGATGAGGAAACCCAGGCTTAGAGAGACTAGTCAATTTGTTCATGCCACACATCTAGTAAGTAGTAGAGCCAGAATTTGAAATCAAATTTGTCACACTTTGGAACTCTTGCTTTTATATGCAAATTGTAAATAACAGTGGTGGCAGTAACAGTGCCAGTAACAGTAGCAGGAACAACAGCTGTTATTTTTTGAGTGCTTGCTTTGTCAGTCACTGTGACATTACTTTAAAAGCATTTTCTCTTTGTAGCAAGCTGTGTAGGTAGGTTGTTATGTTAGTTCTGTTTGTAGATAGGGAACCCGAGTCTTAGCGCCATTAAGTAACTGATTATGTTGAAACTGCTAATTGTGGTTAGCAGAGATGAGACTGAAAGAGCCCCTGCTTTTAATTCCTACATCATACTGCTTTATGAAAAATAAATCCATCCATTTATACATGAGTACATTTAGGCATAGTCTGACCTGTTCTCCAGCACCTGCTGAAGTAATGGCTGGTCTATTTTTAGTCCCAGGTCTCAGTCTGCATGGTTTGGAGGTAGTAGAGTATGGTCTGGAGGTCAGAGTTCACCTGTGTTAATTTATTTTTTCTTCAAGATTATCAGTGTAACTATTATGAGGTAGGCAGCTGTTAAATAGAGGACCTTATAAAGATGAGCCATAAGAAAAAAATAATGAGATATAATGATAAGTGTAAGAAGAGGAAGATAAAGAACAGTGGATATAGCTGTTGGTATGCCACAGTCGTGGCTTTTGGCTTTTAGATCATTCCATAGATCATGGAACGTTAGACCTGTAAGGAATTTCAGATATTAATTAAATCCAATTCCCTTTTTTACGTGAGTGGGAAGTGAGGTCCAGAAAGGTTGTGATTCAAGGACACAAGGCTTTGTTAGTGGCTGAGTGAACACAATCACCCTGATTCATTTTATTGTTTAACTATTTTGCATCATATGCTTATATGTCAATAACACATACAGAGAACAAACTCTGAAGCCAGACTGCCTAGGTTCATATACCATCTGGACAGTTTACTAGCTGAGTGACCTCAGGCAAATCATTCTACCTCTCTGTACTTCAGTTTCCTCATTTGTTTAATCGAGACAATAATAGTAGTTACAGGACTTTTTTTTTTTAACATCTTTATTGGAGTATAATTGTTTTACAATGTTGTGTTAGTTTCTGCTGTATAACAAAGTGAATCAGCTATACGTATACATATATCCCCATATCTCCTCCCTTTTGAGCCTCCCTCCCACCCTCCCTATCCCACACCTCTAGGTGGTCACAGAGCACCCAGCTGATCTCCCTGTGCTATGTGGCTGCTTCCCACTAGCTATCTATTTTACATTTGGTAGAGTGCATATGTCCATGCCACTCTCTCACTTTGTCCCAGCTTACCCTTCCCGCTCCCCATGTCCTCAAGTCCATTCTCTGCTTCTGCGTCTTTATTCCTGTCCTGCCCCTACGTTCTTCAGAACCATTTTTTTTAGATTCCATATATATGTGTTAGCATACGGTATTTGTTTTTCTCTTTCTGACTTACTTCACTCTAGTTACAGGACTTTTGTGAGGATTATATGAGCTAAAATATGAAAAGTGCTTAGACAATGCCTATATTTGCTATTAAAATTATTTAGTTAATGCTAGGTTAACAGTATCTTTGTGAGGGAAACCAAGCCTCAAATTTTGTCCCTCTGGGCTTGTCCCGTTCAGATATTCTTGGAAAATGGCTTTGTTGATTTTAGATATTACTCTTGTTATCTGTGATATTTTTATTAATAAATTGTCTTTTTTTATATACAGTAAGAAATTCAGGTGGGAACAGTTATATGGTTTTGAAATAAATTAGTTCTCCTTGGTTACTTGTAACTTGCATTCATTTCAGTTATAGACTGTGCCTTCATATTCTTTTCTTTTTTAAAAATTGAGGTGAAATTCACATGTGCATTCCTAAGTATGTCTGAATAGCTTAAGTGAATCCTTTGAGTTTTCAGAGACTATCTAGTTTTAGTTCTTTTCACTTCTGTATGGAAATTTAATTTTTAATACTGGAATTAGTTTTAGAGTTGAAAAAGACCTTCTCAAGCCCTCTGTTTCACAGATGAATAAATCGAGGACAGAAAGGCCAAGATATGTGGTCAGTCTCACAGCTAGCTGATAGGAGAGCCTGGAATAAAAGTATTGACCTCCTGCTCACTGCTATACCTTGCTGAGGCTTATCACTGCCATATAAACATTTCTTTACTTTTAATTTTAAGAATAAATTTTCTTTGTAAGAGCCCATATGAATTTAAATGTTCTTGTTAATGATTACTTAAATACTCAGTGTTAATAACATTTATCTGAACCTAATCCATTAGTTCACATTAACGACCTCAAATAATTCATGTGTGTGTCAATTAAAAGACTAAGTAAGTTAAGAGACTCAGACCTTAAAAATGTTGTTTACTCAACTACAGAAAATTAGCCATTGCCCCATCTAGGTAGAAACCTATTGTAGGTGAGGAGACAGGACTGAGGAATTATGGTAAGGCTTGAGGAGTTAGGTAGAGATGAGAGCAAGACTCAGGAAAGTTGAAAAATCATTTGGGCATTTCTCTGTAGCATATCTGTTTGAATGTTAACACAGGTTACATGTACATGAAGAGCACCTCCCCCACCCCACCCCATCTCCTATAACGTGCTGCCAAGCCAAAGTCAGGGCACATTTGACTAGAGGAGATTATAATATGTATTAAACCAATTCGTTAAGTATTCATGAATGTCCCCTTGCTTTTTTAAAAAAATAATAAAACAATGATGATGATAGTAACAGCTAATGTTTATTGAGTGTTTCCATTGTGCCAGGCATTTTACATTTAATCCTTACCCTCTAAGGTAGGTTTTGTTATCCCTGTTTTAAGAAGTCGCTGAGTCTTAGATTGAGTCGACTGCCCAAGGTCACATATCTAGTGAATGGTTAAAACCAGAATTCATACAAAGGTTTGTCTTATTTCAGAACCTGGATTCTTTTTTTTTTGTAAGTTTATTTACTTATTTAGTTTTGGCTGCGTTGGTTCTTCGTTGCTGCGTGTGGGCTTTCTCTAGTTTCAGCGAGCAGGGGCTACTCTTCGTTGAGGTGCGCGGGGTTCTCATTGCGGCGGCTTCTCTTGTTGTGGAGCACGAGCTCTAGGTGTGTGGGCTTCCGTAGTTGTGGCCCGCGGGTTCTAGAGTGCAGGCTCAGTCGTTGCGGTGCACGGGCTTAGTTGCTCCGCAGCATGTGGGATCTTCAGACAAGGGCTCGAGCCTTTGTCCCCTGCATTGGCAGGCAGGTTCTTAACCACTGTGCCACTACGGAAGCCCCAGAACCTGGATTCTTAACATGGTGTTACATTGTCAGTATCATGCAAGGGGCTGGTGAGGTAAAAATAGGTTAAGTCCCTGTGGTCTCCTAATCATAGTATATTGTGATTATGTTGCAGAGGAATGGCCAATTGATTTTGCTCTGGAGATCAAAGGTATTTATCTTAAAAGCTTTCAAGAGGTAGTGTTTGAACTGGGTACTTAGAGATTGAGTAGGGTTTGATGACGTGGTGAAGAGGGAACAGGGCACTGGCGTCATTCTAGGCAGATAGGGTAATATTGAACAAAGGCATAGATGGGTGGAAGTATCCAAGCATATTAGTGAAATCTGGTTTAGTGGGTATGTTGGAGAGGTGATAGTGTGATTTGGAAAGGTGGACTGGGAGGGATCAAGGGGTGAGGGGCCTCAAATACCATGCTGAGGTGTTTAAATGTTTCTTGTTGTGAACCATTAAGGATTTTAAAGAAGAGGCTGGGGAGAAGGATCACTGCAAAGTGAGAGTGTAGTTTAGATCCTAGAGGATGTGTTGGAGAGACCAAGACCAAAGACAGGAAAACCAAATAGTATAGCCAAAAATAGTAAGAGCTTGAATTAATACCTTATTTAATCAATTTTCCCACACTTTAATGTCTGAAATCAGGATATGTCTCATAATTAATTGTCATAGATTAATTGGCAGACTTTTTTTTCATTCTTAGGAGCACATAAAATAATGGTGTATATTACTGTTAGTGGCATCTTAGATTTGATTGATTGATCATCTTAGATTTATTGAAAGCCTACTGTGTGTCAGGCAGAGTCATAGACACCTGCTAGTATCCAGCATCTGGCAGTGTCTGGCATATTTAGAAATTTTAAAAGCAACAACAGAACAAAATGTAATTGAAAGGCTATGGGATCTGCCTGAGATGTCATTAAGTGATAAGAAAGAGAGATTCAGAAGAGCATGATTGAAGGCAGTGAATGGAGAAAATAAGAAAAGTTTATGTTTATCCCCTACAGAGTGTGGCTAAAGCTCTGGAAATGAATTACTTCGGTATCAATTTAGAGAAGTTGGTCTTATTCTTTTAGTTTTGTTTATTCAGTGAATGCAGAGTTATGTCTTTTACTTAGTTTTATGTAATACGCTCAAATGTGATCATGGATGACAAAATTGAGATGATATTCTTTCTCCTGTCTTTCCAGTATTTGTATAATAGCAGGTAACAAAACTGTTGATAAGAGTCACTACCTCTCGTCACAGAGTTCAAACATTTTTTGATTAAGCCTTTCTTTTTGAGTAGAATAAGCTTGTTTGAAATATGAGTAATTTCATATTATGCTGCTATTAGTTATTTGCTAAAGAGGATTGCAAAATCTTTTTTCTAAGATTTGTTTGCTTAGTATCATGGACTTTCAAAAATTCAGTTCCTGATAGATTCAGAAATTAGAAAATGGATTGATTGAGAGACCACTGAAATTGAAATTGTAATAACCCTGTAAGCTTGGGCAAGTCATTTAGCCTTTCTGTGCCACAATTCTCTTATCCTTAAACTGGGGATAATGATAATTTTTACTTTGGAGGATCATGTGAAATGAAATGAGTCAATCATTGGAAAACAGGACAGGAGATGTAATAGTTACTACACATAGTAAGTATTATATAAGTATTAGCCATTATTACATAGCTGCCCCTAGGGGTTTGAAACTAACAGTTGAGCAGCATCTTACTTGATTTATTTACTCTTGACACAGTTGGGGGGAAGGGGTCAGTGAAACTGTAACTAGGAAAAGACAACTTAGATTGTTTATTCAATTACTGGACAAATGGAAGTTGAAAGAATTTTACCTTTTTAAAAAAGGCTAGTATTTCATAGAACAGAAAGTTTATGTTACTACTTGTTAATGGTTATTGATGAAAGTAAAAAAGGTTAATGTATACATTTTTGAAAGTTTCTTTGGTTTCCGTAGAGATGAAAAACTGGGAAGAAAATTGGTAACTTTTTCCTTTTTCTTTTGCACTTTTGTTGTAGAGCCTTATTAGAATTTCTGAATTGATTTGTAAGCATAATGTATTAGAGAAGAAAATGTTTTAGCGGAAGTAATTACTATCAAATGCAGAATTTTGAAATTCCTCCTTGACCTTTCTTACTTCCATTTTAGAGACAATGTTATTTAATGTGATAGGTTTTATGTAAGGAACATTTATTAAACCATTGTTTTTTTGTTTGTTTGTTTTTAATAAATTTATTTATTTATTTATTTATTTTTGGCTGCACTGGGTCTTTGTTGCTGTGCACGGGCTTTCTCTAGTTGTGGCGAGCGGGGGCTACTCTTCATTGTGGTGCGCGGGCTTCTCATTGCGGTGGCTTCTCTTGTTGTGGAGCACGGGCTCTAGGCGTGTGGGCTTCAGTAGTTGTAGCACGCAGGCTCAGTAGCTGTGGCTCGCAGGCTCTAGAGTGCAGGCTCAGTAGTTGTGGGGCACAGGCTTAGTTGCTCCGCAGCATGTGGGATCTTCCCGGACCAGGGCTCGAACCCGTGTCCCCTGCATTGGCAGGTGGATTCTTAACCACTGTGCCACCAGGGAAGCCCTAAACCATTGTTTAACCAACTTTATGTTTAAAAAATTTTAACAATGATATCAGTAATTGATAATAATAATTTAATGCATATTTTGTGAACCTGCCCTGTTAAACACAAAGTATCCTATTAAAGTAATATGTCCCTTCTTGGGATTGACCTATATACACTAATATGTATAAAATGGATAACTAATAAGAACCTGCTGTATAAAAAAATAAATAAAATAAAATTCAAAAAAAATGTAACACCTCCCTTCCAAGTTGTGTAATTACAAGCATACACAATATTTTAGTAGTTAGATCTTTTTTTTTCTCATTAGTATTTGAAATTAAATAAAGATATTATTGGTAAAGGTAAAGTAATACCATTAAACTTGTTTTGTTTTTTTTTGGCCATGCCGTGTGGCATGTGGTATCTTAGTTCCCTGACCAGGGATCAAACCTGTGCCCCCCTGCATTGGGAGTATGGAGTCTTAACCACTGGACCACCAGAGAAGTCCCTATTAAACATGTTTTCACGTATCGCTTTTTATTGCTTAGCACAGTGATTTATGTAGGTGCTTCGATATTTATACATTATTTATTATTTATTTATTTATTTTGCGGTATGTGGGCCTCTCATTGTTGTGGCCTCTCCTGTTGCGGAGCACAGGCTCTGGACGCGCAGTCTCAGTGGCCATGGCTCACGGGCCTAGCCGCTCCACGGCATGTGGGATCTTCCCGGACCGGGGCACGAACCCGTGTCCCCTGCATCGGCAGGCGGACTCTCAACCACTGCGCCACCAGGGAAGCCCGATATTTATACTTTAAATAACAGAAGTTGGATGAATAGCCAGATATAGGGGTTGAAGGAGGGAAGAATTTAATATTGATACAATGGTTTAAACCTAGGGAAATTGGTAGAGGATAGCTACTTATGGGGGTGGTAAATTCATGAAATTAGATCTTAAGTATGCTGATTTCATACACAAAATGTCTGTATGTAGAGATAAGTACTAGCTGGAATTTGAAAAATTGTATCAAAGATAAGATTTATTATAATTGAGATAGTAATTAAGGAATTAATTCACTGAGGGAAAGTACGTAATGCAGAAAAATAGAGACATAGAGGAAATCTTGGAAAAAACCTTGTCATAGGAGTTAAGGGTCTTAAGGGTAAATGGACTATCAGCAGTGACATACTTTGTAGACAGGTTCATGAGAATGAGGATTAAGGATAGGCCTTTGGATTTGACAAAAGTTGCTCATTAGTGAATTCTGAACATAAATTGTCTTCTGCTAACTTTATTCCAGGTTTTAAGAGGTTAAAGTCATTGAGACAACATATGTGTACTTTTCATTTGAGAAATTTGTCTGTTAACAGAGTGAGGAAAATAGGATAGAACCTTTAGGAATGAGTAGGATAAAGTAAGATTCTTTGAAGGATATATGGGATCCATTCATCTTGAAGGCAGTAGAGAAAGTAGCTTTAATTTTATCTAAATTTTTTGCTTTAATTGCATTTCCCTCATTTATTGGCTGTGGACTTTTAAACAGTTATTTTATTTCTCTGAACCTCAGTTTTCTTGCATGCAAAATGGGGATAATATTTACCTTTCAAGATTATTATGAGAATTAGCTATAATAATATATGAAGGTGCCAGCAAGGGCCTGATCTGTAGAAGATACTTTTCTATAAAGTATAGCTGTTAATTTCTGTCTTCATTAAAAATAAGCCATAGGAGTAACTTTTATTCATTTATTCAGCAGACGTTTATTTTAGGGTGTTGGTACTCAATCTTTTAGTATAACAAAACTCTTTCAACGTCATGAAGTTTCTTGGAAACCAAATGATGGTAGCTGGACTTTTAGAATCCATTGCTTGAGAAACTACATTTTGACCAAATGAATTACTGCATTTTATAGATTCTAAGATGCACATTCCTTGTTCCACATTCCTGTGGTTTTCATCTTATTCTCTCTTGGATTCCCCACTCTGGGGAAAGCCAGCCATGAAAAAACTGAAGGAGCCCTATGGAGAGGTCCAAGTGTTAAGGAACTGAGGCCTCCTGAAAAAAGCCAGCACAAATTTGTCAGCCATTCGAGTGTGCCATTCTAGAATCGGATCCAGCCCCAGGCAAGCCTTGAGAATTGAGGTGAAACCTCAATTTCACCTTTGAAATTGAGATTCATTTTACAGATGTCACATAGTTAATCGGTAATGTTTTTCTTTCTTAATGGTATATAAAATAATGGTGCAGTGATACATAAATTAATGGTGTGTTGTAACAATTGATGGTATCTTAGACTCGATGAAATATGGTAGTATTTTATTAAGTACAAATACCTTCATGTATTTTGACAAGTGGTAATGTATTTGTGGGAAACATTATTTAGCCTACAGAGAATACCTAGTTTATAAGGTTTTACAGTATTGAAATTGGAGCTATGAAGTAGTCTGAGACTGATGGATTAGAAACCATTTTTATAAGTGTATAGGTGTATTGCAGAAACTTTGGGTTCCTTTTTTTTGTTTTCTTTCAGATAAATGGGCAAACTAAGAACGGAGTGAGAATTTTATGTTGCCATACTATTATATTTGGTCAAAATTCGACATGTTTTACCAACCTGTATAAACCTTATATATTAAAGAGGGCTGGAAGCCAAACACACTAAGAACTTTTCTTGTGGCTAGTAAATGAAAGAGGTTTGAATCTTGTGTAGAAATAAAAGATAATGAAAATTAGGAAAAATAAAAAATGACTTTGCATTTTGATATTTCATGAAACTGGAAATGCTATAAAATAATTCAATAAAAATAACGTAGTTAACACTTAAAAAATTAACTGATGTGCTGATTTTAGATATTTAGGCTTTGTGTTACAAAGTCTGTGCAGTTGACAAATGTATTTTGAACTTGTACTGTGCTAGATGCTGTGGCCCATAAGAATTGAAGTGAGACTGCTCTCTGCCCTCAGAGAATTTACAGTTGTTACCACAGTAAGTGTAAGAATGAGCCATACAGATTTAATTAGTTATAAAAGAGCATTTGTTATCAGCTTTATTTTATTGTCAGAATAGGATCCTTAGACAAGGAGGATGATGATTTAATCTGTCAGATTTATTCAGTCCCAGCTCAGAAGTGCAGCTATATGACTTCTCAAGGGCATTCAAGGGTATCAGTTAAATTATAGTATTGGTGGCTGTGACTTATGGGAATGCAGTTTTGCTTATTTATTGCTAAATAAATCACTTATTTGAAATTGTCATAGTTTTCCTTTCCATAGTTTTTGTATCTTTATAGGAATAAAAAGTTTAGGTACTTTGATCAAGACAAGCCAAAGATGTTGGTTATGATCTAATAACATTACATTCTATGATATAAAAATGTTTTTCAAATCTAGCCTCATGTATTAATTATCTATTGCTCTATAACAAACTACCTAAAACTACTGAAACAATAAGAAACATTTATTGTTTTACACTCTTGCTGTGTGTAAAGAGTTTGGAAGCAGCTTAACTGGGTGATTCTGGCTAAGGATATTTTGTGAGGTTGTCGTCAAGATGCCAGTCAAGGCTGCAGTCATCTCAAGGCTTGCCTGGGGCTGGATCCGATTCTAGAATGGCACACTCGAATGGTTGACAAATTTGTGCTGGCTTTTTTCAGGAGGCCTCAGTTCCTTAACACTTGGACCTCTCCATAGGGCTCCTTCAGTTTTTTCATGGCTGGCTTTCCCCAGAGTGGGGAATCCAAGAGAAAATAAGATGAAAACCACAGTGCCTTTTATGACCTAGCCTTGGAAGTGGTACTCTGTCATTTATGCAATATTCTATTGGTTATAGAGGTCAGTCCTATTTAGTATGGGAGGGGATTGCAGAAGAGCATTACTACCAGGAGTTAAGAATCATTGGGGGTTATTTCAGAGGCTAGTTACCACACCTGCTATAAAAATCTAATGGTTTAGAAAAGTTTTGGAAATGAAAGGAAGAGTATCAGAAAATCAAGAGGCCAAAATTAGAGGTTAATCTTAGAAAATAAGATTTCACTCCAAATAGTGGGCTATGTGTCTTTTTCTCAAAGAAGCGTGGATTACAGAATGAACAATACTTGGGCAAGATAATACTTTAATAACATTTCTGAATTTCAGATCTTCAGTGGTAAAATGAAAATCATATTTACATTAAAGAGTTGTGAGCCTCTGTTAAAGTAGTGTGTTTAGAGCTTCCCTGGTGGCGCAGTGGTTGAGAGTCTGCCTGCTGATGCAGGGGACACGGGTTCGTGCCCCGGTCCGGGAAGATCCCACATGCTGCGGAGCGGCTAGACCCGTGAGCCATGGCCGCTGAGCCTGCGCGTCCGGAGCCTGTACTTCGCAACGGGAGAGGCCTACGTACTGAAAAAAAAAAAAAGTGTGTTTAAAATACTCAAACCAATGTCTGATAGTAGGCATTCAGTAAAGGTAACCATAATTACTTTTATTATCAATCAGTATCTGTGGTCATCATATCCTCAGCTCTCGTGTACTCAAAGCAATCTAATCTAGTTTCTGCCCCATTACTCTACTGAAACCATTTTTTTGAAGGTCACCAGTGAGGTCCTGATCCTCAGACCTAATTATATCTCTTCTTAGTCTCTTCCTTCTCGATCTCTA
The DNA here is from genome assembly GCF_026419965.1 of Kogia breviceps. Classification (NCBI taxonomy): domain Eukaryota; kingdom Metazoa; phylum Chordata; class Mammalia; order Artiodactyla; family Physeteridae; genus Kogia; species Kogia breviceps. The sequence continues at coordinate 42,421,648 of NC_081310.1, read as the reverse complement.
AGCAGCTTTTAATTTTTATTTCCTTTAACTTAAGGATATATTTTATTAATCTTACATATGAATAGTTTGTTATAGGCTCTAAAGTCAGAGTCTAGGCATTCTAATGTTAGCTATTTTTCTTTCTTTATAATTCAGTTGCAGCATTCCAATTAGGTAGATAGACAGACAGATGGATAGGTAGGTAAATAGGCATCTGTATTCACCTTCCAGCTGAAGAAACAGAATAATTGTTAGTATACTGAACCCTTCCTGATAGCTGTTTTATTTAATGCAGATGTTCTCAGTTTTCTTTAAAATTTTTCTTCCAGTTTTACTGAGATATAATTGACATATGGTGTAAATTTAAGGTGTGCAGTGTGTTGATATACATTTATAGGTTGCAGATGATTACCACTATAGCACTAGCTAACGCCTCCATTCCATCACATAATTACCATTTCATTTTTTTGGTGAAAACATTTAAGATCTATTGTTGCAATTTTCAAGTATATAATACAGTATTATTAGCTATAATCACCATGCTGTACATTAGATGCTCAGAAATTGTTAATCTTATAACTGGAAGTTTGTACCCTTTTACCAGTATCTTCCCATTTTCCCCACCCCCCAGCCCTGGGTAACCATCATTCTACTCTTTGTTTCTTTGAGTTTGGCATTTTTCAATTTCACATTTTAGAGATATCATATAGTATTTGTCTTTCTCTGACTTCACTTAGCATAATGCCTTCAAGGTTTATGCAAGTTATTGCAAATGGCTGGATTTCCTTCTTTCTCACGGATGAATAATATTCCTGTGTGTGTGTGTGTGTGTGTGTGTGTGTGTATATCTCACATCTTCTTTACCCGTTCATCTGTTGACAGACACTTAGGTTGTTTCCATGTCTTGGCTATTGTGAATAATGCTGAAGAAAACATGGAGATGCAGATATGTCTTCTCTAAGCAGCTTTTGATAATTTTTAATATATCTTCCTTCTTGAAATGCCCCTTTAATTCCTGTGGCACTCTATACATCTGGTGTTTTCCTTATTGTCTTCTCTGTTGCTTTGTATTCCAAAAGATTCTGTCCTTGTTCCACTTACTTTCTGAAAAATTTCATTTACTCAGGGCATAGGCAGTTTCAAATCACCTTATACAGATAATTTCCAACTCTTAACCACTAGCTCTGACCTATCTTCCAAATTGTAGATCTCTGTTTTCATCTGTCTGCTGACCATCTCAGTTGTCCTGTGGATACTTGAAGTGGTTTGTTAACCCAAACTCCTGTCTTTTCTTTGCCCAAGTTTTTTCTTTGGTGGTTTTACAGCTCGGTTAATAGTATCACTAAGCATCCTTCTCTGTACCTAGGCTCAAAATCTTAGAGATCTTTAATTCCCTTAGTTCGTGTTTAGTTGTTTGTCTAATCTTCCTATTTTGCTTCTTGGTATCCCCCCTCTTTCCTATATATCACCTCCTTTTTTTAAATTGCTACTATGTTAGTTAGGCCTTCAATATGCTTTGATCATTTTTTAAAGTATTTAACATATTATATTAAAATGTATCTATTTATATGACTGTCTTTTCCGTGCTTGATCCACCATTATTTCTTTTAAAAATTTTTATTTATTTATTTTTGGCTGTGTTGGGTCTTCGTTTCTGTGCGAGGGCTTTCTCCAGTTGCTGCGAGTGGGGGCCACTCTTCATCGCCGTGCGCGGACCTCTGACTGTCGCTGCCTCTCCCGTTGAGGAGCATAGGCTCCAGATGTGCCGACTCAGTAGTTGTGGCTCATGGGCTTAGTTGCTCCGCAGCATGTGGGATCTTCCCAGACCAGGGCTCGAACCCGTGTCCCCTGCATTGGCAGGCAGATTCCCAACCACTGCGCCACCAGGGAAGCCGGATCCACCATTATTTCTTTAGAGCCTGGCACAGTGCACAGAGTAGACATCCAGTAATGTTCATTTAATGACTAAGACTTAATATCTTCTTTAATGATGATATTAAGTAATTTAGAAATATTTATGATGAGCCTTTCTTATACAAGTACAAGCAAGGTGGCTAAAGCCCTGACTTTACAGTCAAATGGGGAACAAGTGACACAGATAAGTAATTAAAACATAAGGTGGAAATATTAAGTGCTATAAATGGTTTCAAATAGAGTACTACAGGATTTCAGAGGAATGAGTAAAGACTTCCAGCTGGAGGAATCAGGACAAAACATGAAAGAGGTTAAATTTGATCTGGACCTTGAAGGATGGTTAAGATTTGGAAATTAGAATGAAAAGATGGGAGTAGGGATAGGGGATTCCAGGTAGAGGTAATAGTTGTAAACAAAAAGCAAAGATGGAAGAAATATTGAAGTCTCTAAAATGAGTAATAGGTAATTCATTTTGACTTGAGGGTCAGGTTGTGAAAATGAAATTGGCTTTCTTCAGTTTGGAAGATAAGCCTAGAAACATAGATTGGATCATTCTGGGTGCCTTATAGGCCAGCAGAGGAATATGGGCTTTATTTTGTGGCCGTTGGGAAATCCTTGTAAGTTTTTAAGAGGAGAGTCAGACCAGTGCTTTGGAAAGATTGATATGGCAGTTGTTTGTGAGATGTGTTAGAGAGATGAAAACCTAAAGGTTGGTAGTTCAGGTGAATGGATAGGAGAAATGAATGTAAAAGAGGTTGTGTTGGTGGCATTGACGAATCAGATCACTAAACTTAGGAGTGGAAAGGAGGAGAATATAAGAATGTTAATTCAGCTAGGACAGGGATTTTTTATTTTTCCATGTGATGTATCCCAGGTGCCTAGAACAGGCCTGGCACATAGCAGATACACAAATATTTGTTGAATGAGTGAGACAATAGCTGAGTTTGTGAATCTGTGTGATGTGGATACTGGCAGTGACATTAACAGAAGTAAAGACATGAGAAGAGTAGGCTTTGGAAAGAAAATGAATTTTGGACATTTTGAGTATGTGTTACCAGACGTGTGGCTGAGGATACAGATTTGGGAGATATCCTCATAGAAATAGTAAAAGCCACATCAGTGGATATCAGAGTATGTTAGTGAGGAAATTTATAAATGTGAATATAATGGGATGTATTCCAAATTAGTTCTTCCTATTATAAATTATATACATTTTATACTTTTAACAAATTCAATAATAATTTAATGTTGTAACAACTTCTGTATATTGAATTGCCTTTGCTGATGGGGTACATTTAAATTCCATGAAAATTTTGAGTCATGCATAATGATTCTAATATACTACAGCCTTTGGATTGTTAAGTATGTACGAGAATACATTAATTTTAAATTTTAACATACTAGATTTAAAAAATTTGTATACGAGTTTCTCTTTACAGATCATTTCTGTCATCAAAAACAGAGCTAGGTTAGTTTATTTGGGGATAGAAATGAAGATTAATTCGATGGTCATTCTTTGTACAGGACACGTGAGAATGCTCAGTGCCCTCTTTTGAGGTTTATAATTTGTTTTACAGAACTGTTCTTAGCACTTTAGTATCAGGAAAACATGACTGATTTCTAGATGATGAGACAAAGAAACCAGGTCAGATATAACTCACTTGCACATTATTCACATTATTTCTGGGGTATGTAGATCAGGCATAGTGTACATATTTTTAAGTATATATCAAAATTATAATAGTGCCATTTGAGAAAACCTTCAGAATAAAAAAAGTCTGATGTAAATTTTATCGAATTATTAAACACTGTTAACAGGGATTATGATTCCTTTAAAGGTTTATAATCAATATTCCTTGTCCTTCCTATTCAAATGCCTGTGTTTATATTATTGTTCATTAATCCAATAATTAGATTGCAATATGCTGACTTTGAATGAGTATTGAAGCAGATGAGAACAACATAGATTAGATATTTTGTTGATGGAGATGGTAATATTTATAGTATGTTATATGTGTGGCTAATAGTGAGTTGATAGGAAGTAGGAATCTTTCTAGCTTCTGATCCTTGTTCTGTGAAATGGTCTGTGAAACCCATGTGTTTGGAAAGGAGATTAGAGATGATCTACTGTGGGTTATTAAAAATTAACAACATAAGAAATTTTTACTGGCGGTATTATTGAACATACATGTTGAGTTTGAACTATACCCTATTTTATACACTAGATATGTTGTAGAAAGTTTAAGTAATAAAATTAGGAGTCTGTTATTTAATGCTTACATAGATTGGGACTGCCTATATTTTCTTGGGAATCTATAGGTTTCTTATAAGGATTAAAAACTGTGTGTGCTCACGTCAGCTATCATCAGAAAATATAATAACGTATTCTAAATCATCTAGTTGACCGTCTTTTAAACTGGTAATGCCAGGAGATTGCAGTGCCTCTATTTATGATTGTTTGGTCATGTTGGCTCCAGATAGTATTGTACTACTTTGTGAAGAGTTAGTTAAGAACTGAGGCATATCTAATGCATAAATGATGTATTCATGTCTAGTTGACCACCAAATGATGCTACAGCCCACTGCATGACATAAGTTTTGTGGTAGTTCACATTCTATTAGCTAACATTCTTTGAGCATCTTCTGTGTTCTAGGCACTGTTCAAAGTACTCTTCATGTATAATAATGAATCATAATTAATATAAAGATTTGTGTTTTAAGTTTTTAATTCATACAGTAGACCTGTGAGGTATGTATAATTACTATTCCTGTTTTACAGATGAAGGTACTAAAGTATAGAGAAGTTAATTTTCCTAAGGTTACACAGCTAATAAGTGGTAGAGTTGGTTTTCATACAGGTTGTCTGACTCCATGGCTTCTAGCCACTGATTGTACTGCCTTACAGTAGATCCCATCTGACGCAGAGTTATCTGGGCATTCCTAACTCAGAACAGGTAAATTGGCATTGTATTCGTGTTACCAATTGAGATTTTGTTTCAGCAAACACCTTGTTTTCTGTCATGTTAATGTTGTTGATTGAATAATACTGGTTTTATGGTTGTATTTGGATTTAATTTGTAAGATTCTACTGTCATATGCGTTGTTATAAACACTAAGAGTTTTGTCCTAGTTTATATATATTTCAATAACATTATAACAAAAATAACTTAATTTTTGTAACTCAGAGATTACAGTAGAGATGCTGCTGTAAGAATTGCTTTGAATCTTTTTTTGTTTGTTTTTTGCTTTTTTTGGCCGTGCCATGCGGCTTGTGGGATCTTAGTTCCCTGACCAGGGATTGAACCCTGGGTCCTTGGCAGTGATCAAAGAAATCTTTTGTAATGCACATGAATACATATTGATATTATTTATTATACAAATTTAGAGTTTTATGTAGAGTATTGGATTTTCTTGAAGTAAAACAGCATGAATTGAGGAAACTTTGAATTTGTTGTTTTGTGCATTTGGAGGTACTGCTCCCAACCCAGATGACTCATTACAGACAAACAATCTATAGGTATTAATATAGACAATACTTTGTAGGATTTTCCCCCGCTGGTTCCCAGTTGGGGACTATTCTGTAGTCACAGACAGGGAATGGTATCCTATAGAGTTCTTATAGAGCTCTCTAGAGTCTATTACTGTCAAAAACATAGAGGGTCTCTTATTCAGAGGAAAACTGAAGTAGTAAGAAGCAAAAAAAGAGTTGTCCCTGATTTTACCGAGAGTTATCTTGACTTAAATGAAATTGTGATTTAGTTTTATAATCAAAATGAAGACTATCATAATTTTTCTCTTTATAAAATTTAAATCATCTTTTTAAACCTTAATTTGGTAAACTTTCCTTTCGCAAGTTTAATTCATTTTCATTATGTTCCAGAGATTCTACTTAGTGTGCTTTTTTCAGTGTGCTGAGAAACCCTTTTGAATTCAAGAACTATTTATTGAGCTCCTACTGCATACAAGCTACGCTGCTAGTCATTGGTGGTTTATTTGGTTACTGATAACTTCATTTGATTTTGGTACACATGCCTATCATACTTAAGAAGTAGAAAAACTTCATTCAGATATTTGAGTCTCTGATATTACCTGCTTCCATGATAGCATTATTTCCTTGAGTATTCTCTGGCTGGATTTTTTTGTTCCTTTCTTCTTATATTTTTCTATTTCTAGAGATTTACTCTGCTCTAAGCAATCTATTCATTTACCCTCTTAAAATATTCTGTGGAAGAACCATAACATAACTCCTATTCGGCACTTGTTTTTTTTTAAAAATGTATGTATGTATGTATTGGCTGCGTTGGTTCTTCATTGCTGCCCACGGGCTTGCTCTAGTTCTGGAGAGCGGGGGCTACTCTTCGTTGTGGTGTACGGGCTTCTCAGAGCACAGGCTCAGTAGTTGTGGCACATGGGCCCAGTTGCTCTGTGGCATGTGGGATCTTTCTGGACCAGGGATTGAACCTGTGACCCCTGCATTGGCAGGCAGATTCTTAACCACTGCGCCACCAGGGAAGCCCCCTACTCTGCACTTGTATAGGACTTTAATATAAAATTCCAGTCTGTGAACTGAAATAAAGACTTTCTGATGTTTGATAAGATCTGAGCTAACTTTTTTTTTTAGACTGGACATTAGTGGTTCCTGAGACATCTGAAATAGTAAAGAAAATAGTGAGCATATATACATTTTTTTCTTAAAAGAAGTTCTAGATCTTTGTCTTATTCACTTAGGGCTTTTGTATATTATCAGACTCTGGTTAGGGTTAGTCATGGAACTGACAGGTTGGTCACTAATTTAAAGTAAATGCTAAATTCATTTGGGAAGAATATAATTTACTAGACTTGAATACAGAGTGGGTTACCTTGGAGGTTTATTTCTTTTTTGGTTTTATATGCTTGAATGACTCTAGGCCGGTGGTTCTGGAGAGGGGTGATTTTTGTCCTCTAGGGGCATTTGGTAGTGTCTGGAGACATTTTTGGTTGGTTGCTGCTGGTATCTAGTGAATCTCTAGATACCAGGGATAGTGCCAAAAATCCTAATAAGCACAGAACAGCCCCCCATAACAAAGAATTATCTGGCCCCAAATGTCAGTTGTACTGAGGCTGAGGAATACTGGAGGCCAATTTGGGAATCACCAATGGTTGGTTAGATGGTATTTGAAGCTATGGGATAGGTAAAGTCACCTAAGCTTATGACCAGCTCTTCTTCTCTGGAGCTTATCCACTTAATTGATTCTACCATTTTGGTAGGTATGAAGAAATACTTTTCATTCCTGTCCCAAAACCACTCATCAGGAGACCAAACTGCAACCATCTAAATTACCTAAATATGATTGTTAGTTAACTTACTGGTTTGGAATAAACAATAAAACCTCTACTATCTTTATAGTCCTGAACTCTTTTAATGGAGGACTTTCCAGACCTCCACTGGGAAGTATTTGAATCCAAGGTGAAAAGAATTCTGGAGGGCTTCCCTCCCTGGTGGCGCAGTGGTTGGGAGTCTGCCTGCCGACGCAGGGCACACGGGTTTGTGCCCCGGTCCGGGAGGATCCCACATACCGCAGAGTGGCTGGGCCCGTGAGCCATGGCCGCTGAGCCTGCGCGTCCAGAGCCTGTGCTCCACAACGGGAGAGGCCACAACAGCGAGAGGCCTGCGTACCGAAAAAAAAAAAAAAAAATAGAAGAATTCTGGAGATTGTCTACACAACAGTGTAACTTTACTTAACACTATGAACTGTACACTTAAAACTGGTAAAGATAGTGAATTTTATGTTCAGGTATATGATACCACAATTTAAAAAAATTTGTATCCAGCGTTTTATATCTTCTTATGCAGTGTTCCATTGTATTCCTCTAGGACTGTTCTCAGTTTCTATCACTATTTTTTTTTTTTTAGTCAAGAGATTTTATGATCTCTCAGGTGATTTTTCATTCCTTTCCGAATGCCCCTTAATTTTTTTTTTCGTTGTTGTACACGGGCCTCTCACTGTTGTGGCCTCTCCCGTTGTGGAGCACAGGCTCCGGACGTGCAGGCTCAGCGGCCATGGCTCACGGGCCCAGCCGCTCTGCGGCATGTGGGATCTTCCCGGTCCGGGGCACGAACCCGTGACCCCTGCATCGGCAGGCGGATTCTCAACCACTGCGCCACCAGGGAAGCCCCCCTTAATTTTTAAAGTATATACATTAGCCCTCATCTTAAAGATGGGACAATACTGGGTTGATAGGAAAGTATAGTATTTGGGTTTTAGCTTATTAAAGTATTTCAGTAAATTCTCAATTTAGGGAACCGTATGTAGTCATTGTCTGGATATTGAAAGAGAAGTAATTGTTTAGCTCAAAATGCTTTTACTGTAAAGATTAATCATGATTCCATGTATGTCTTTTCTTTCCTTCTAATAGGCTTTTAAGGATATGCTGTACTCAGCTCAGGACCAGGCACCTTCTGTGGAAGGTAAGATGCATTAATCTCTACATTTAGCCACATAAAACTTTTTAAGAAAAGATATTTTAAACTGAACAGTATAAAACTAATATAACCTGCCTACTATATAAATCTTTTTTGTTTTTTATAATATATATTATGATTACTTTGTGTTTCAATGAAACTTTTGTTTGTTTGTTTAGCTCACATTTACTTTATGATGGATCTCTTATAATGTCCTCAAATCACCTTAGCATTGTGAATCACAGATATTGGTTTAGAGTTAAAGCTCTTATCTGTGTCATGCTCCCTCCCCCAAACAATGTATTTTTATATTTGTCTCTATTGTCTATTCATCCATCCATCCATCATTCAGTGAATCCTTAGTTCATAATTAGTCTGGGCAACACAGCTTTTTCTTTCTATTTATGTCATGTCTTTAGATTGGGACTAGTAAAACAACGAAACATATTTACTCTGTGTGTGTGTGTGTGTGTGTGTGTGTGTGTGTGTGTTTATAAGCATGTATATGTATGCCTGTGCACAGTTTGGCAGTCATAAAATGACTGACCTAAGGATAGTGGTTATCTTTCCAATTATCTTTATTGATCCTTTCTTTTCTGTTACCTCAGCTTCTACTCACCAGCTCATTCTCTATGGGTTTAACCTTTGATAGGTTTGGAGAGTTGTAAGTTAAAGTTGTAGTTCTTGTGTCAGTAAATAATTAGCTAATTCAACAACTATTTCTTGAGGGAGTGTTCCATCTGAGGCTGGATAGTCTTTTAAAATTTTGCATCACATATTTTCAGGAGAGATGAATACGAAGTTGTTTATTAAAACTACAGATCTGTAATTAAAAATTTCATTGTCTTTAGTGACATAGAAGTGTATATCTTTCACCTCTAACTGTTCTGAATTCATGTGCTTCCTTCAGCATCTCAAAATCTTTACTAGGGTATTGGCACCTGGGTATTAGTTTTATAATATGTCACTAAATTTTGGATTATATTTAATATATTATATTTAATATAGTTAATATAATTCTCTAATATTTAACTGAAGACAAATGTTTAGTTCTTTATTAGGTTATTATCTCTAATTTTATGTGTCTTAAACAGTACCTCCTCAAAATATTTAAGAATGTAAGAAAAATGAAATTACATGGAAGTTAAGCTGATTTCCTCACCCTGTGTTACTTGCTTTAATATTGGGTCTTTTAATTTTATTCTCAAAGTTGGACTACTTATCCTTAATTTGTTTTTAAAGTTTCACCATCTGGTTTGTAACAAAGATATTCTGAGATATGTTGAAAGTTATGATCTTTATTCATCCCTCCATGCTGGATCATGTTGCTAGTAATTCTCATATACTTTTCGCTGTTACAGGAGAAAACCTGAATTCTGTCAAAGTATGCTAAAATGACAAATATTTATAGTTAATAACTTTTTCTTTATCTCATTGTCCAGAGACATTAACTTCTTTGGACTCTGTTATAAAGGGAGTACTCTAGGCTGATCATGCAGATATATGTGCTACTTTCATAAGGGAAATATTCTGCACTTGTTCATTCTTTCCATTCTCAGGTAAACAAACTAAACCCACGTAGTTTTTGTCTTCTTAAAATGAATTTTTCTCTTTAGAGACACTGGGGAATTGAAGGTATTGGAAAGTAGATTGAGGAAACATTCTATGTAGTATTTTTTTTTTTTTTTCTTTTGTGGTATGCGGGCCTCTCACTGCTGTGGCCTCTCCCGTTGAGGAGCACAGGCTCCGGACACACAGGCCCAGTGGCCATGGCTCACGGGCCCAGCCGCTCCGCGGCGTGTGGGATCTTCCCGGACCGGGGCACAAACCCGTGTCCCCTGCATCGGCAGGCGGGCTCTCAACCACTGCGCCACCAGGGAAGCCCTCTATGTAGTATTGAGGTTAGAAAAAGTTATTTAAAGGGACTATATATAATTTTGTGTCTCATTTGCATTGTGATACTATATTAATTTACCCTCTTTTATATGGTGTTAAATTTAAATGATAATCATTTCTGTCATTCCTTTATTCTCGCTATTGGGTTTGTATTTCTAGATTTTTATTTAGCAGTTATCTATAAAATAATGCAACGTCAGGAGATTTATCACAAAGTCCAAGATAGGAGTCTCAACTTTTAAAAAAATATAAATATATTTATTTATTTATTTTTGGCTGCATTAGGTGTTTGTTGCTGCACACGGGCTTTCTCTAGTTGCAGCGAGCGGGGGCAGCTCCTCGTTGTGGTGCGTGGGCCTCTCATTGCGGTGGCCTCTCCTGCTGTGGAGCACGTGCTCTAGGCGCATTGGCTTCAGTAGTTGTGGCACACAGGCTCAGTAGTTGTGGCGCACGGGCCCAGCTGCTCCACGGCATATGGGATCTTCCCAGACCAGGGCTCGAACCCGTGTCCCCTGCATTGGCAGGCGGACTCAACCAGTGCGCCACCAGGGGAGTCCCATGACTCTTTTTGAATTATGGTTTTCTCAGGGTATATGCCCAGTAGTGGATTGCTGGGTCATATGGTAGTTCTATTTGTAGTTTTTTAAGGGACCTCCATACTGTTCTCCATAGTGGCTATATCAATCTACATTCCCACCAGCAGTGCAAGAGTGTTCCTTTTTCTCTACACCCTCTCCAGCATTTATTGTTTCTAGATTTTTTGATGATGGCCATTCTGACTGGTGTAAGATGATATCTCATTGTAGTTTTGACTTGCATTTCTCTAATGATTAATGATGTTGAGCATTCTTTCATGTGTTTGTTGGCAATCTGTATATCTTCTTTGGAGAGATATCTATTTAGGTCTTCTGCCCATTTTTGGATTGGGGTTTTTTTTTGTTATTATTATTATTTTTTAACGTCTTTATTGGAGTATAACTGTTTTACAATGGTGTGTTGGTTTCTGCTTTACAACAAAGTGAATCAGTTATACATATGTTCCCATATCTCTTCCCTCTTGCGTCTCCCTCCCTCCCACCCTCCCTATCCCACCCCTCTAGGTGGTCACAAAGCACAGAGCTGATCTCCCTGTGCTATGCGGCTGCTTCCCACTAGCTATCTGTTTTATGTTTGGTAGTGTATATATGTCCCTGCCACTCTCTCACTTTGTCACATCTTACCCTTCCCCCTCCCCATATCCTCAAGTCCATGCTCTAGTAGGTCTGTGTTTTATTCCCGTCCTACCACTAATCTCTTCATGACATTTTTTTTTCTTAGGTTCCATATATATGTGTTAGCATATGGTATTTGTTTTTCTCCTTCTGACTTACTTCACTGTGTATGACAGACTCCAGGTCTATCCACCTCATTACAAATAACTCAGTTTCATTTCTTTTTATGGCCGAGTAATATTCCATTGTATATATGTGCCACATCTTCTTTTTTTTTTTTTTTTTAACATCTTTATTGGAGTATAATTGTTTTACAATAGTGTGTTAGTTTTTCCTTTACAACAAACTGAATCAGTTATACATATACATATGTTCCCATATCTCTTCCCTCTTGCATCACCCTCTCTCCCACCCTCCCTATCCCACCCCTCTAGGTGGTCACAAAGCACAGAGGTGATCTCCCTGTGCTATGCAGCAGCTTCCCACTAGCTATCTAATTTACATTTGATAGTGTGTATATGTCCCTGCCACTCTCTCACTTTGTCTCAGCCCACCCTTCCCCCTCCCCATATCCTCAAGTCCATGCTCTAGTAAGTCTGTGTTTTATTCCCGTCCTACCACTAATCTCTTCATGACATTTTTTTCCCTTAGAGTCCATATATATGTGTTAGCATACGGTATTTGTTTTTCTCCTTCTGACTTACTTCACTCTGTATGACAGACTCCAGGTCCATCCACCTCATTATAAATAACTCAGTTTCATTTCTTTTTATGGCTGAGTAATATTCCATTGTATATATGTGCCACATCTTCTTTATCCATTCATCTGTTGATGGACACTTAGGTTGCTTCCATGTCCTGGCTATTGTAAATAGAGCTGCAATGAACATTTTGGTACATGAGTCTTTCTGAATTATGGTTTTCTCAGGGTATATGCCCAGTAGTGGGATTGCTGGGTCGTATGGTAGTTCTATTTGTAGTTTTTTAAGGAACCTCCATACTGTTCTCCATAGTGGCTGTATCAATTTACATTCCCACCAGCAGTGCAAGAGGGTTCCCTTTTCTCCACACCCTCTCCAGCATTTATTGTTTCTAGATTTTTTGATGATGGCCATTCTGACTGGTGTGAGATGATATCTCATTGTAGTTTTGACTTGCATTTCTCTAATGATTAATGATGTTGAGCGTTCTTTCATGTGTTTGTTGGCAATCTGTATATCTTCTTGGGAGAAATGTCTGTTTAGTTCTTCTGCCCATTTTTGAATTGGGTTGTTTGTTTTTTTGTTATTGAGCTGCATGAGTTGCTTATAAATTTTGGATATTAATCCTTTGTTAGTTGCTTCATTTGCAAATATTTTCTCCCTTTCTGAGGGTTATCTTTTCATCTTGTTTATGGTATCCTTTGCTGTGCAAAAGCTTTTAAGTTTCATTAGGTCCCATTTGTTTATTTTTGTTTTTATTTCCATTTCTCTAAGAGGTGGGTCAAAAAGGATCTTGCTGTGATTTATGTCATAGAGTATTCTGCCTATGTTTTCCTCTAAGAGTTTGATAGTTTCTGGCCTTACATTTAGGTCTTTAATCCATTTTGAGTTTATTTTTGTGTATGGTGTTAGGGAGTGTTCTAATCTCATACTTTTACATGTACCTGTCCAGTTTTCCCAGCACCACTTATTGAAGAGGCTGTCTTTTCTCCACTGTATATCCTTCCCTCTTTTATCAAAGATAAGGTGACCATATGTGCGTGGGTTTATCTCTGGGCTTTCTATCCTGTTCCATTGATCTATATTTCTGTTTTTGTGCCAGTACCATACTGTCTTGATTACTGTAGCTTTGTAGTATAGTCTGAAGTCAGGGAGCCTGATCCTCCAGCTCCGTTTTTCGTTCTCAAGATTGCTTTGGCTATTCGGGGTCTTTTGTGTTTCCATACAAATTGTGAAATATTTTGTTCTAGTTCTGTAAAAAATGCCAGTGGTAGTTTGATAGGGATTGCATTGAATCTGTAGATTGCTTTGGGTAGTATCATCATTTTCACAATGGTGATTCTTCCAATTCAAGAACATGGTATATCTCTCCATCTATTTGTATCATCATTAATTTCTTTCATCAGTGTTTTATAATTTTCTGCATACAGGTCTTTTGTCTCCTTAGGTAGGTTTATTCCTAGATACTTTATTCTTTTTGTTGCAATGGTAAATGGGAGTGTTTTCTTAATTTCACTTTCAGATTTTTCATCATTAGTGTATAGGAATGCCAGAGATTTCTGTACATTAATGTTGTATCCTGCTACTTTACCAAATTCATTTATTAGCTCTAGTAGTTTTCTGGTAGCATCTTTAGGATTCTCTATGTATAGTATCATGTCATCTGCAAACAGTGACAGCTTTACTTCTTCTTTTCTGATTTGGATTCCTTTTATTTCCTTTTCTTCTCTGATTGCTGTGGCTAAAACTTCCAAAACTATGTTGAATAAGAGTGATGAGAGTGGGCAACCTTGTCTTGTTCCTGATGTTAGTGGAAATGGTTTCAGTTTTTCACCATTGAGTATGATGTTGGTTGTGGGTTTGTCATATATGGCCTTTATTATGTTCATCAAAGTTCCCTGTATGCCTACTTTCTGCAGGGTTTTTATCATAAATGGGTGTTGAATTTTGTCAAAAGCTTTTTCTGCATCTATTGAGATGATCATATGGTTTTTCTCCTTCAATTTGTGAATATGGTGTATCACGTTGATTGATTTGCATATATTGAAGAATCCTTGCATTCCTGGAATAAACCCCACTTGGATCAGGGAAGTCCCAACTTTTAACATTTTTAAAGGAAAAAAAATGTTTGATTGGCCTTGATTATTTTTTTGAATATTGTCTTTCTTTTCTTCATTCTCCTCTTTTTCTATACCTTAAGTTTTAGTAGACTTAAGACTTTTGGTGCCAGTAAGAAAGTTTTTTTTTTAAATCTTAAAACTGGAGTATACCATAAATTGGTGATTTTCAAATCTGCTGCACAATTAACTCAATTTACTTGTGTTTTGTTTGTATGTTTGTTTTACAAATACTGATACTTAGTACCCTTCTCAGGCCAATTAAAATAGGTTATGGGAAGTGGAGTCCAGGCATTGATAGTTTTATAGTGTTTCTAGGTGATTCTAATAAATAGCAAAGTTGAGAACCCTTGCCATAAATAATCTTTTTAAAAATAAAATTTTATGTATTTATTTATTTATGGTTGTGTTGGGTCTTTTGTTGCTGCACACGGGCTTTCTCTAGTTGCGGCGAGCAGGGGCCACTCTTCGTTGCGGTGCACGGGCTTCTCATTGCAGTGGCTTCTCATTGCAGAGCACGGGTCTAGGTGCATGGGCTTCAGTAGTTGTGGCACCTGGGCTCAGTAGTTGTGGCTCGCAAGCTCTAGAGTGCAGGCTCAGTAGTTGTTGCACACAGTATTAGTTGCTCCGTGGCATGTGGGATCTTCCTGGACCAGGGCTTGGACCTGTGTCTCCTGCGTTGGCAGGCAGATTCTTAACCACTGCTCCACTAGGGAAGTCCCCAGCCATAAATAATCTTAAAGAATTTTAGACCAGTATTGTTAATGCTAAGTTTTTTCAGGCAATAACTAGCCAGTAGGTTTATAGGCTTCTTAAGTTCATCTATCGTCTGATTATTCTATTAGTATTTATAGCATGTCTATTTTTTAAATGTTAATTGCATTGAATTGAATATAAGTAATAGCTGTACTGATTATTTACATATATTAAATGGTTATAACTTAACGTTGTTATTAGAATTAAAAAACATTTTTCTTGAATTATTACTTAAGATTATAATAAAAAAAGTAGCTTCGTATTTTCACAGTACTTTTGTTTAAGATGAAATGGATTTCTGATTATAGTGAAAGAAAGGTAACTTGAAATGGATTCTTAAAGAGTGAAGTGGTTTATTTGATAAAAGTAAATTAGATAAAAGGCACAGTATATGAAAGTTATTGTTGATTAGAAGTTGACTACTATTTTTTACACTAGTGGATTATTCTAATTTCAAGATAGTGCCTTTATTCTTCATAGATAAGGTGGCTTTTTTTCCCATTTAAAAGTAGACCAACCAAACAAAATAATTTCAATGTATTAAGATATCAAGGAACATTTACTTAAAGTTGCTTTTATTATTCAAATAAATAAACATTCAGATTCTTGGTTATTTTGCTTGGTTATTTTGCTTCATTCATCCTTTGAGAGTGAATTTCATGAATCATTCATACATTGATTCATGAAAAATAAAGGGTCTCTACTTTTATTTAAAATAAATGTCTTATGGTTATAACTAGGAAATGCTCATATTCTGAAGTGATATATTTTAAATGCTAACCGGCATTCCTTATCAATTTATATCTAATCTCCTTTGATATATATCATTACCTACTCTTCTGTGTAATCTTTGTTATTTTTGGTAGGCATTTACATTTAGAAATATGACTGAGAAGGTGACTTAAAATTCTATGTTAAAACTAACATAATACATTGATTTTTAAATAATGGCATAGATAATTAAGAATTTTACTATTTATTTTATCTTTTTCTGCAGGAAGAATTGTAGAGCATATGTGACAGTAGAATAAGAGTATTAAAGTGACTAAAATTGTGGATATATATTTTTTTATGTGGAGGAACAGACTCACTTAGGACCCTTAGAGTCAGTCTTTAATGGAATAATGTTTTGAGGAATTTTTGGAAATAGATGCTAAAAACCTTTAATCTATATTGTGTTTTTACAATTCCTACTGTCACTGTGGTATGTGGTATTTGGGTATTTGGGGCAGATTAAATTAAGCTGTAAACTGAAAGTCCCAGCATCAGTGAATCGGTCACATCTTGATAATCAGAATTGTTTCAAGGCAAGACAATTTATTATAGGTATGACAACAGAACTCCTAATTGTGGTACCCATTTGATGTAGTCAACTTCTGTCAAATTTACTTAGGTAAATATTCACACCTGTTTTTGAGAAAACTTCCTCCTTCCTTAGGATACTTTTGATACATATGATTTTGATACATATGATTTTCATATATATATAAACTTGTATACTTCATATAATTTATACACTAAATTTATTTTAGTTTGTACTCTGAATTATTTTCAAGTGAAGCTTAAAACTTTATTTTGCCATCTTCTTTTTAAAATGTAGTATCTTTTGTTTAGAAGCATTAATGTTTTCCACCCTTGTGATAGAAAAATATGAGAATCTGACAGTCAGCCTAGGTCACAGAATTAAGGAATCGACACTTTTAACTTAAGGTTGCATGGATCAGTAAGAACAATCAGGATTACTACTGCTATATATGACAACAAAAGGAGAGAGAATTCGAGAGATTAGACTAATACTGAAACATAAAAATACTTTTCTTATATTGACTTTATATTTTTATCCAAACCATATCTTTGAGTAACATTTTTAAGTGGACATTTCCTTGAGTCTCTGTATTTTTAAAAGATTTATAAAGCATTACCTACTTTGAATAATACTGAACTATTTGACTTGCTGGGCAAAAGTTAATTGTGTCTTTCAAGAAATCTCTTTCTACTAATTTTTTTATTACTCCACATAATTCCTAGAAGTTTGGGGAAAGGTTTATAGAATTAGATAAAATAATTAGATAACAGTAGTTATAGAGGTTAGAATAAGGGGAAAATAAAGATAAAATAGTGATATAAAGCTCCAGTAAATTTAATATATAGAATAGATACCATAAAGATCCTGGAAGAAAAAGCACATGAGGTAAAAATTAAGGAAATCTGAGTAAATTATGGACTTTATAGTTAATAATAATGTATCATTATTGGCTCATTGTGACAAATGTACCATACTCATCATGTAAGATGTTAATGACAGGGGAAGCTGGGGGTGGGGGAGAGTATATGGGAATCCTCTGTATTACTTTTTTAACTTTCTGTCAATATAAAACTATTCTAAAATAAAAAGTTTATTAAATAAATAGATGCCATAAGATTTATACAGTTGCCAGAAACTAATTGTAAATTCAACCCTGACTTTGCTGGAGTTCAGAGGGTAGAGGAGAGAGCATGATTAATTTCAGAATTCACATAAGGTAAATTTATACCAGTTACTCAGAAAAAGATCATCTCTTACTGAACATGAGATTTGAGAGAAATTCTTCCTTTGCACCTTCGTGAAGAGTGTTTTGTTTGGTGTGGTGGATAGTATCCCCAACAGCTATTTTACAAAAAGCATGACAGTAAGTTTCATGAGGCTGCTTCTTACAGTCCAAGGGTATAATGTAAAAATTTATTACTCTGACCTACAAGGCCCTAAATAATCTGGTCCTATGTCTGTGACCTCACCTTCTGCCATTTTCCCCCTTCTTTACTAGGCTCCAGTCACATTGCCTTTTGTTCTGTACCTAAATCAGCCCAAGCTTGCTCTTACAATAGGGCCTAAGCTCTTGCCTTTTGTTTCGTTAGATCGTTCCATAGCTGTGTCCTTCAAGAGGCCTTCTGAATACCCAATCTTATGTAGCCACTCAGTCACTTTGTATTACATCACCCTATTTTATTTATTTATTTTTGCATACAGTTTTTTGATATCTTGTGTTTTTTTCATTGATTTATTAATTTTGAGATGATATAAGTCCCTTGAGACCAGAGATTTTGTCTTTTTTTTGGACCATTTTATACTTAGCATCTAAAATAGGCACATACCTTACATATTTACTGAGCACATCAATGAGGAGGAATAAAAATGAATCCTTTCTCTCAATCTTCCTTAAAGCCAAAGTACGATTTATTTTAAAATTCACCTAGTTTGCTTCTTTGTTTTTATTTTTGTTTTTTAATTTTTAACTTCTCTTGATATTTAGATGCAGAATTTTACCTGCTGGTTAGATGGCTAAGCATACTGTTTGTTGTTGTCTTATAATGCTGACTGTAATTTCATAAGATATAGTCTGAGGTGACACACATAGCATTTCTTTAAAACCGGGCAAGAAGCAGATGGTATGAGATCTTAGTTTATAAAGAATTTTTGGCATTGTGTTGTCTTGATGCCAAGCATAGAGTTTTCTTTGATTGCTGAGAAATCATATTTTATAAGCTACTGGGTGACTGTATATTTTTTGTAAGACACTAAGCCACTTCTTTTTGTTTTGGTATGTTTCCTTTCAAAGGTACATGAAATAGGCATAGGTTTGAAAAATACATATATGAATTGTTGGAGAATTTTTTCCATATATGTCTACTTAGTGGAATATATGTTTTAGATTATTTGAATTAAAATGGAAAGACCTAGAGGTGCTTTGGTTGTTTTCCTTTCACATTTTACCTCTTTTGTTATTTTATAAAGTATTCCTTTTGATGGGGAGTATATAGCTAATGTTAGCCTAATATAGCTCTCTGATTGTTAGCTTAATACAGCTATCTGACTTTCTAAAATGGAATGAATAGATATAGTTAAGGATAGAAGTCACTGACCACTGCTGCATTAGTCTCTGGTTTTCTTCCAGTTCTTTTTAGTCCCCCATCCCCTTCCCCAATCTTATGAACGGGTTTGTTGGATCATTTTTGCTTAGATCTCCTCTGCATATTCAACTTGGTTAGCAGATGTGTTACAGTCTCCCTGAGCTCCTTAGAATTCAGCTCTTAGTGGCACTGAAGATGAAAGTATGCTTGTAAATTATTCATTCTGATTATACGCTTGAATGGACAGAGTCCACTTCAGGCATCTTCTTCCACCTCACCTCTCTCCACAGGTCTTTGTTGTTTTAACAGATGTGAGCTTCAAGAGGATGGAAGACCGAATTGCATTTCTAAAATACATGAAGTAGTTTTTGCATGTATAGGATTATTGTTAAATCCATGCATTCATAATACATTACTTTTCTTATGTTGTTTTTAATCTTGTGTCTCCCCTCCCCCCAGTTTTCCTTTTTGCTATCCTGTATCACTGTCCCTTTAAAAAAATTTTTTCTGACCTAGAAATCAAACCTTTTGATATTTGTAATAGGGAGAACTATATCTAATTTGTTACATTTTCAGCTGGGCAGTGGCAGGAGAGTATCTTTTCTAAGTTCCACTTTTCTATTAGTGTTGTTTTGTTTAGTCATTTATTGTCAATTTTCAGAAGTCCTTCTGCTAGTAGTAGGTTTATATTGCATGAGAAGACTATAGATGAGTAGAGAGTTTAACCTCCAGAATGAAATGCTGGATTCATTTGTAGCCACTGCAGCCTTGTTTTGAAATAAAGAAATACAGATTGCTAAGGAGTGGAAGTTGAGACAGGAGCCAAACCAAAAAATAATTGTCATCTCTTTAAGAATGATATATTTTCTATTCCCCATTAACTTCTTTCAGAAAGGATCAAAAGACCTGATTGATATTCAGAGACATATAATGGAGTTTTTTCTTCTGAAGGATGTGCTTATTTCATGTTTACATTGGAAAAGGATTGCATATTCATTTGTACTGTGGAAATGACAACTTCTAGGTAAAAAATATTATCACCTTCAAAAATATACTTGTGTATTCTTTAAAGATGTCACTAACCTCAGACTAGTTCATGAATAGGAAAGATGTGCTTCTAGATAATAAATAGCATTACTATTCGAGTTGACAAAATATCTACTTCTCTTTCACAGAGAATTAAACATAATTTAATGCTCATTGTTGGGACATAAGATAACGATATAAATAGGTAGTAAATTATGTGATTAAAAATATGTATCGGGCTTCCCTGGTGGCGCAGTGGTTGAGAATCCGCCTGCCGATGCAGGGGTTACGGGTTCGTGCCCCGGTCCGGGAAGATCCCACATGTGGTGGAGCGGCTGGGCCCGTGAGCCATGGCCTCTGAGCCTGCGCGTCCGGAGCCTGTGCTCCACAACGGGAGAGGCCACGACAGTGAGAGGCCAGCGTACCACAAAAAAAAAAAAAAAAAAAAAAAAAAAATATGTATCAACTTTGGTAGCATACAGGTAGGAAGCTAGAAGAAATGAAGTGCTTTGAACAGGCTTTTAATCCTTTCTTTGCAACACTGCAGAGTATTTAAAATATTTTCAGTGTTTAAAATTTTCCTTTGTGTATAAAAGTCAATAACGTAAGGGCACTGTGTCATTTGTCACATAGTGCTATTTCTTTTTTTTATTGGTAAGTTTGAGGGAAGGTCATAAAGTAGAGAAGGAGTAAATATAAAACATTAAGTCATGAAACAAATGTTCTGGGAATTTTTCGTGTATACTCTACATTGTATGTGAAAGGGTACTATAACACAGGAGTATAGAATATGATGATTTCAGATAGAATTTTCTAAACTAGTGTTAGAAAACTGGAACAATTGTTAAGGCTTAAAGTTGGCAGAATTTAAAGTAAGGGAAGTTTTTGTTTGTTTGTTTGTTTTTGCGGTACGCGGGCCTCTCACTGTTGTGGCCTCTCCCTTTGCGGAGCACAGGCTCCGGACGCGCAGGCTCAGCAGCCATGGCTCACTGGCCTAGCTGCTCAGCGGCATGTGGGATTTTCCCGGACCGGGGCACGAACCCGTGTACCCTGCATCGGCAGGCGGACTCTCAACCACTGCGCTACCAGGGAAACCCAGGCAGGTTTTTCTTTATGCTCTTTTTTCTTTAGGTAGGACCACCTTAGGTGTTTAGTGAAAGAACACCAATGAGAAAGGTAGAAAGAAGCATAGAAAGTTATGATCAGAGAGTAGTTTTCCAGCACTAGGTTACATCATTGAATAAAAGAAACAAAAATTCCTGACCTCAAAGTGGAAAAGATGCTCTAAAAATCATTTAGATTCTCAATAATGTTTAATTATTGAGGCAATATGAAGAAGGAATAAGGTATTCAATGGTTGAAAGAGTAGATAATCCCCTTTGTTAGTTTTCTGTGTCTGCTGTAACAGTTTATCACAAACTTGGTGGCTTAAAGTAAGAGAAATTTGTTCTCTCACAGTTCTGGAGGCCACAGTGTGAATCAAGGTATTGGCAGGGTTGCACTCCTGGAATTTTGGGGGGATAATCTACCTCTTTCAGCCTCTGGTGGTTGCTGGCTTCCTTGTTGTGGCCACTTCAGTGCAATCTGCCTCGTCACTTTGTTTTCTCCTCCATCTATGTGTATCTAAGGACATTTCTCATTGGATTTAAGGCCATCTAGGTAGTTCAAGATGATTTCATCTCAGGATCATTAATTACATTGCAAAGACCCTTTTTCCAAATAAGATAACATTACAGGTTCCAGAGGTTTGACAAGGATAGCTTTTGCCTCTGGTGGGGGTGGTTGTGGTCAGTTTTGGCCTACCATATCCCTAATCCAAATTGAAAAAAAAATACATTGTAATTAATATTCTTCCTTCAAATTTTGTGCTAGAGCTAGAGCTACAACGGAGGCATTTGCATTCATATTCTAATCTACCCATGTTGAAAGGAGCAGTCAAATGATGTCAAAGAAAAATTCAAGTATGATACCCAGAAAGTGAAAAGCTGCCCAATAGATAGTCAGGCTTGAGTGTATAAAATATAGTATAGGACAGTTTATCTGCCTCTAACCAAACTATCTTTCTTAAGAATTTCTTTTATATTTCTGGTATCCTTCCTGGGGGAAACAAAAAGGCCATCCTCTTCCTAGCATGCAGGTTAAGTGTCCTCTCCTCCCCCCCAAATTTTTATTATGGAATATTTCAAAGATATACAAAAATAGAAAGAATGTATACAGAATCCCATTTATCCATCACCCAGCTTCAGTCCTTATCAATTCAATGCCTAGTCTTGTTTTATCCCCCTTGATTATTTTGAAGCAAATTCCAGAAATTATATCATTCCTCTGTAAATATTTCTTTCTTTTTTTAAGGTACATTTAAAAAATTGAAGTATAGTTGATTTACAGTGTTGTGTTTCAGGTGTACAGCAAAGTGATTCAGTTATACATATATGTATGTACATATATATATTCTTTTTCAGATTCTTTTCCCTTATAGGTTATTACAAAATATTGAATATAGTTCCCTGTGCTCTACAGTAGGTCCTTCTTAGTTATCTATTTTATACATAGTTGTGTGTATATGTTAATCCCAAACTCCTAATTTATCCCTCTGTTTCCCTGTTGGTAATCATCAGTTTGTTTTCTATGTCTGTGGGTCTATCTCTATTTTGAATATAAGTTCATTTGTATCATTTTAATTTTTTTTATTTTTATTTTAAAAATTATTTATTTATTTATTTTTGGCTGTGTTGGGTCTTCATTTCTGTGCGAGGGCTTTCTCTAGTTGCAGCAAGCAGGGGCCACTCTTCATCGCGATGCGTGGGCCTCACACTATCGCGGCCTCTCTTGTTGCGGCGCACAGGCTCCAGACATGCAGGCTCAGTAGTTGTGGCTCACAGACCCAGTTGCTCCGCAGCATGTGGGATCTTCCCAGACCAGGGCTCATACCCGTGTCTCCTGCACTGGCAGGCAGATTCTCAACCACTGCGCCACCAGGGAAGCACACATTTTTTTGGGGGGGGATTCCACATATAAGCGATATCTGACTTACTTCACTCAGTATATTAATCCCTAGGTCCATCCATGTTGCTGCAAATGGCCTTGTTTCATTCTTTTTTATGGCTGAGTAATATTCCACTGTGTATATATGTGTGTGTATGTATGTATGTGTGTGTGTGAATATATATATATATATACACACATGCGTGCGCACACACACATACACAGCATGTCTTTATCTATTCATCTGTTGATGAACATTTAGTTTGCCTCCATGTCTTGGCTGTTGTAAATAGTGCTGCTGTGAACATTGGAGTGCGTGTATCTTTTCGAATTATGGTTTTCTCTGGTGTAAATATTTCTAAAGGATAGTTTCTGCCCTAATTACCAAAATACAGTTATCACACATAAAAAATATTAATAGTAGTTTCTTACTATTATTAAGAATGTCAGATAGATATTTAATACTGTTAAGAAATTTCTAGTAATATATATTTTAAAAGATTTATTACTTTGACCAGAGATGCAAATAAGATCAATCATATGGTATACTACGATTGATTAATAAGTCTCTTAATTCTCCATAGATCAGTAGTGGTACCATCCAATGTGGTAAGCACTAGCCACAAGTAGCTATTTAAATTGAAATTAATTACAATTAAAATGAAATGAAATAGTCTGATCTTCAGTCACACTGCCTGTATATATCAAGTGCTCAGGAGCCACATGAGGTTAGGGGCTACCATACTGGACAGCATATAGAGCATTTCACTCATTGCAGAATGTTTTATTGGTTAGAGCTGATCTATAGGTTTTCCCTCCAACTCTTTTATTTTTCTTGTGTTTTCTGTTTTCTTTAAAAAATGTTTATTATCGTTATTACTTGATGGAACAAACTGGTTTATTTGGTTGTTTTGGTCTCCCAGAGTCTGGATTTTACTGATTGTACTCCTGTGGTATACCTTAACATGGTGTCTTTTCTCCGTATTTCCTGTAAATTTGTAGTTAAATCTAGAGACTTGATCTAAATCAGGTTAAATATTATGTATATATACTTTTTCCCAAGAACACTTTATAGGTGCTGGTGTGTACCTCTTTTAGGAGGGATATATAATATCAGATTGTTTCTCTTTGTATGATCATTGATAATCATTGCCTAGCCCTAGATCCGTGAATTTGTTAAGGTTTACAAAATGGTGATATATATATTTTTAAATTTTATTATTATTTATTTTATTTATGTATTTTTGTCTGCATTGGGTCTTTGTTGCTGTGCGCGGGCTTTCTCTAGTTGCTGTGAGCGGGGACTGCTCTTCGTTGCGGTGCGTGGGCTTCTCATTACAGTGGCTTCTCTTGTTGCAGAGCACGGGCTCCAGGAGTTGTGGCTCGCAGGCTCTGGAGCGCAGGCTCAGTAGTTGTGGCTCACGGGCTTAGTTGCTCCGCGGCATGTGGGATCTTCCCGGACCAGGGCTCAAATCCGTGTCCGCTGCATTGGCAGGCGGATTCTTAGCTGCTGGCCACCAGGGAAGCCCAGTGGTGATATTTTAATGCTCTTGTGTTTATTAGCCAGCCTTCTATAAATAGAAACTTACCTTTGTTAACTCTTTGCATAGGAAAGGTAGGATGATTGCCTAATTCTTTTATAGTTTTCAAAATAATATTGCTGTTCTAACATTTTCCAAAGATGACCAGTGAAATGTTTTTAAGTGTTTTAATGAGTTAATATGTTTAAACCTGTTTAGTATGTTTTGGTCCATTGTAGTTTTTATCCATATTAATGATCTGGTTTTTAACTTTGACCCAGTAGGAGCCTTTTCAAGTGGTTTCCTCATTCCTTTTGATATGACCCTCATAGTCTTTGATAGCTTCCATTCTGTCTGATATGACAAAACTTTCCAGACTCATCTAACATATTTCCAGCCTGGGAGCTGGAATCAGCCATTTTGCCAAGGAGTCTTGATTCTTTTCATGATAACCAAGGAGTCTTAATTCCTTTAGAAGCCACATACCAGCACTTCTTTCAAAGTATCATTGCTACTGAGTTATTCATTGTTTTAGACTTTGTTTTTCAGTGGGGAGAAATAAATACATACATACCCACATATGCATAAATACATATCTGTATGTATATATTTTAAGATAAAATACCTCATTCATTAAAGCTTAGATTCTTAGTATACTTCAGACTTGAAAGTGTCTGCTACAGCTGAAAAGGTGAACTATGATGAATTTTAGGATCGAATAATACTCTTTAGGCATGGTAACCACAAGTACACCTCTTTGGGATTAGAGTGTTGGGGGTAGGGAATCTGCCTATACAGATTAAATTTTCATTTTCTTTATTGAAGTTTGAGAGGGAAAACATAGTTTATCACTATGAGACTGAGTGCCAATCTGTGGTTCCTGATGAGAAATTGATCAGCTATGTTCTTGTTACAAAAGGTGCAATCAGTGAGATTGGAAAAGGAAATTGAATTTATATTGGTGTGTTATCACATGCAATTAACTTTGCATATACTGCCGAGGCACATGAATCTCAAGGTTGAAATATCTATTCTTTGAATCACGGCATTTCAAATCTAGTGTGATTAAATATATTTAAGAGTTTCTGTTGTTCCACAATTGGTGTGCAATTCTAAAGTATGTTCTTATTAGGCTATTCAAAAAAGAATCTTTTGGTCATTAAAATGGGAAAGTGAAATAGCTGAATTTGTTCATTTCTTTTATAAAGGATGGAACAGAATAAGGTAATTTATATTGTAAAATTTGTTATTTTTATACTCTTATTTTTTCTATATGACACCTTTGTCATCTTAGTAGAACAAGGTTGTTATCCTTTTAGACGACTACGACTAGTCTTTCTACTTAAGGAAAAATATGATACCGTTCACTCATGACATGGTAAATAAGTTGGGGTATTTATAGCAGAGAGGAACTTTAAACAATACAAGAATAACCAGCATATTAGGTAGATATCCTCAGGAACAGTTTATCTACAATGTACACAAAATAATCTTCATAAACGAAGTAGTAAGAGAATGATTAATGGAGAAGTTGAGATTTGATTTGGGTCTTGAAACATAGTTATAGCTGTAGGAGAGGGCCTTCTAGGCACCGAGAAGCAACAGGAAAAAACCAAAGGGGTACAAGTACATAAGACATTCGGGGGGATTCAATAGAACACTTTAAATGAAGCAAAAGGTTATTATAGGAGACTAGTAAACTCTAAGGATGAGGCCAAATTTCCAAGGGGCTTAAATTTTTTAAAAAGTTGGACTTTATTTGGGAAACCAGTGTACCTTAACATTTGGGGCTGTTCGTCTAATGCAGATGAGAATTTAGAGATCATTGTGAATGCTTTGTTCTAGTTTAGCAGTATCCAAAAATAGATAGTTAGAAGTCCAGAGGAATGCAGACTTTAGGTATGGTACCATCCAGTCTTCAGCTCTGCTAAATAATTTTATGATCCCTGTAATTGTGTCCTCTTGCATGTTAGGAGTCTTCCAGCTGTCTGCCATCAACAATTAGGGTCAGGCTTCCCTGGTGGTGCAGTGGTTAGGAATCCGCTTGCCAATGCAGGGGACACGGGTTCGAGCCCTGGTCCAGGAAGATCCCACATGCTGCGGAGCAACTAAGCCCATGCACCACAACTACTGAACCCACATGCCACAACTACAGAAGCCCACGTGCCTAGAGCCCGTGCTCCACAACAAGAGAAGCCACGGCAATGAGAAGCCTGTGCACCGCAATGAAGAGTAGCCCCCTCCACCACAACTAGAGGAAGCCCACGTGCAGCAGTGAAGACCCAAGGCAGCCAAAAATAAGTAATAAAATGAAATAAATAAATTTATAAAAACAAAAACCAATTAGGGTCACATGCTCCCTTCAAGATATTTGGAAAAGCAGATTCATAATTTAAAAAAAATTATTATTGAAATATAGTGATTTACAATATTGTTAGTTTTAGGTGTACAGCATAGTGATTCAGTTTGCAGATTATATTCTGTTATACATTATTACAAGATAATGGGTATAATTCCCCATGCTATATAGTATATCCTTGTTGCTTGCCTGTTTTTTTTGTTTGTTTGTTTGTATCTTTTTTTTTTTTTTTTTTTTTTTTTTTTGCGGTATGCGGGCCTCTCACTGTTGTGGCCTCTCCCGTTGCGGAGCACAGGCTCCGGACGCGCAGGCCTAGCGGCCATGGCTCACGGGCTTAGTTGCTCCGCGGAATGTGGGATCTTCCCGGACCAGGGCACGAACCCGTGTCTCCTGCATCGGCAGGCGGATTCTCAACCACTGCGCCACCAGGGAAGCCCTTGCCTGTTTTGTATATAGTAGTTTATATCTGTTAATCCCGTACCCTAATTTGTCCCTCCCCTTCCCTCTCCCCTTTGGTAACCACAGGTTTGTTTTCTGTAGCAGATTCATAATTTTTAATTAGCTACATGACCCAGAGTATGCACAGAAGCATTCTTTTTTTTCTGAGATAAATTGACATAAGATAAAATTAACCATTTTAAAGTGTACTGCCATCCAGTGGCATTTAATACGTTCACAGTGTTGTTCAACCATCACCTTTATCAAGACACAGAGCATTTTTTTTTTTTTTTTTTTTTTTTTGCAGTACGCGGGCCTCTCACTGTTGTGGCCTCTCCCATTGCGGAGCACAGGCTCCGGACGCGCAGGCCCAGCGGCCATGGCTCACGGGCTTAGTTGCTCCGCGGCATGTGGGATCTTCCAGGACCAGGGCACGAACCCGTGTCTCCTGCATCGGCAGGCGGATTCTCAACCACTGCGCCACCAGGGAAGCCCCCCCCAGAGCATTTTTAAATGGAATTTCCTTAAACTGAAAACAAGGCTTACTACAAAGTAATTTTTGACATATGTTTTTGCTTGCTAGTTCTTCAGTCAGTCTATATTATTTGTAGAAATATATTTTAAATTCTCCCTTGCATTCATATTTAAGTTTTATAATTTGTGGGAATCAAAGAATTAACTGTTAAGGATAGAATTTTTATTGTTTTGATAGTAGTTGGAAAATAAAGAAGGTCAGAAAACCTGAATAGAATTTTTGTTCACTTTTGAATAGAACGAAGTAGTTTAGCTTAGAATTGTTTTTTCAAATTAGAGCTATGCAGAGAGGCATTTAGAGTTGGTAAATTCTAGTTTTTAAAGTGCCTACACAACACCATCTGAATAGGGCTTGGAGATATAGGACCTCATTCTTCTCTGTTCTTACTTACACATTGTGTGTTATGGACCTAGGAAGGTGAAGGTTGTGCTTCCTGATTTTAGTTTTCTTTTTCTTGCTCTTACCCTAACTCTCCAAAAACTCTATACATTGTTAATTTGGAACATCCCAGTAGAAGCAGAGTGTTGATTGTTGCAAACATGAATTCTGAGCATTTATGCAAAATATTTTAGATTTTAACTTTTATTTCTTAGAAGAGGTCTTTCGGGGTTCTGATTTTGCTCATGAATGTCGTTAATCTGTATACTAATTTTTTCTCATGGTCACTTGTTCCTTCTGTGGAGGTGGTAGTGTTGGTGCTAAAGTAGTAACATGAAGAGGATGGCAGTGATATTTCTAATTAGTGTTTCTTAGTTCTTTTAGAACCCCTAGTGAGAAACAATTAGGTCAAATTAATTTAGAAAAGCTAAGAAGACTATTTAAGGTACTATATTCAGTCAATATGATACTATGCAGCTTAATTGAACATGTATTACAAATATGAATTTTCAGAATTATCAGATGGGTTTATTAATAATTAGCCAATAGTTTTTGCCTGCTGTTCCTATAAATAGTAGCATCTCAGTTTCATATCTTTTATGATTTAAAAGACTGAGTCTAAAGAAGTATCTTTAACTTCCTGCTTTTGTTTCACTTAAAAAACACTTAGTGATTATGTACTGTGTTCATTTGAGGTAGTGCAAAGGATTGGAAATAGATAATGGTGATGGTTGCACAACATTGTAAATATACTTAATACCACTGAATTGTACACTTAAAATTGGTTAGAATGGTAAAATTTATGTTACCATATAAAGAAAAGGAAGAAAAATCTCATCAGTAAATATATATTTCTGGAATGATTTCTTTGTAGTTATGAAATTTTTTAGTGAAGATTTTATTACAAGATTATTTTTAATCCTATACTCCTGGTGTAACTGATTCCTACTTTTAGCCATAAGTATTTAGAAGAAGAACAGGAAAATATAATCTCGTTATGACTTTTCTTAGTTTTGAAAGTCCTAGCCATGGCAATCAGAGAAGAAAAAGAAATAAAAGGAATCCAAATTGGAAAGAAGAAGTAAAACTGTCACTGTTTGCAGATGACATGATACTATACATAGAAAATCCTAAAGATGCCACCAGAAAACTACTACAGCTAATCAATGAATTTAGTAAAGTCACAGGATACAAAATTAATACACAGAAATCTCTTGCATTCCTATACACTAATGATGAAAAATCAGAAAGAGAAATTAAGGAAACAATCCCATTTACCATTGCAACAAAAAAAATAAAATACCTAGGAATAAACCTACCTAAGGAGGCAAAAGACACTGATGAAAGAAATCAAAGACGATTCAAACAGATGGAGAGATATACCATGTTCTTGGATTGGAAGAATCAACATTGTGAAAATGATGATACTACCCAAAGCAATCTACAGATTCATTGCAATCCCTATCAAATTACCAGTGGCATTTTTCACAGCACTAGAACAAAAAGTTTTACAATTTTGTATGGAAATGCAAAAGACTCCAAATAGCCAAAACAATCTTGAGAAAGAAAAATGGAGCTGGAGCAATCAATCAGGCTCCCTGACTTCAGACTATTTTACAAACGTACAGTAATCAAGACAGTATGGTACTGGCACAAAAACAGAAATATAGATCAATGGAACAGGATAGAAAGCCAAGAGATAAACCCACGCACATATGGTCACCTTATCTTTGATAAAGGAGGGAAGGATATACAGTGGAGAAAAGACAGCCTCTTCAATAAGTGGTGCTGGGAAAACTGGACAGCTACGTGTAAAAGAATGAAATTAGAACACTTCCTAACACCATATACAAAAACAAACTCAAAATGGATTAAAGACCTAAATGTAAGGCCAGACACTATAAAACTCTTAGAAGAAAACATAGGCAGAACACCCTGACATAAATCACAGCAAGATCCTTTTTGACCCATCTCCTAGAGTAATGAAAATAAAAACAAAAATAAACAAATGGGACCTAATGAAACTTAAAAGCTTTTGCACAGCAAAGGATACCATAAACAAGACAAAAAGACAAGCCTCAGAATGGGAGAAAATATTTGCAGACTAAGCAACTGATAAAGGATTAATCCCCCAAATATACAAGCAGCTCATGCAGCTCAATATCAAAGAAAACAAACAACCCAGTCAAAAAATGGGTGGAAGACCTAAATAGACATTTATCCAGGGAAGACACACAAATTGCCAACAAACACATGAAAAGATGCTCAACATCACTAATTATTAGAGAAAAGGAAATCAAAACCACAATGAGGTATCACCTCACACCAGTCAGAATGACCATCATCAAAAAATCTACAAACAATAAATGATGGAGAGGGCATGGAGAAAAGGGAACCCTCTTGTCCTGTTGGTGGGAATGTAAATTGATACAGCCACTTTGGAGAGCAATATGGAGGTTCCTTAAAAAACAAAAAATAGAACTACCATATGACCCAGGAGTCCCACTACTGGGCATATACCCTGAGAAAAACATAGTTCAAAAAGGTACATGTACCCCAGTGTTCATTGCAGCACTATTTACAATAGCCAGGACATGGAAGAAACCTAAATGTTTGACAGATGAATGGATAAAGAAGATGTGGTACATATATACAGTGGAATATTAGCTATAAAAAGGAACGAAAGTGGGTCATTTGTAGTGATGTGGATAGACCTGGAGTCTGTCATACAGAGTGAAGTAAGTCAGAAAGAGAACAACAAATTTTGTACATTAATGCGTATATATGGAATCTAGAAAAGTGGTACTGATGAACTTATTTGCAGGGCAGGAAAAGAGACACAGAGGTAGAGAATGGACTTGTGGACACAGGGTGGGAAG
Source organism: Kogia breviceps (assembly GCF_026419965.1). NCBI lineage: Eukaryota > Metazoa > Chordata > Mammalia > Artiodactyla > Physeteridae > Kogia > Kogia breviceps. Next base: position 42,390,624 of record NC_081310.1, on the reverse strand, counting down.
GGGAGGGTGGGACAAATTGAGAGAGTAGTATTGACACATATACACTACCATGTGTAAAACAGATAGCTAGTGGGAAGCTTCTGTATAGCACAGGGAGCTCAGCTCCGTGCTCTGTGGTGATCTAGAGGGGTGGGATGGGGGCTGGAAAGGAGGCTCAAGAGGGAGGGGATATATGTATCCATACAGCTGATTCACTTTGTTCTACAGCAGAAACTAACACAACATTGTAAAGCAATTATACTCCAATAAAGAAAAAAAGATTATTGAGAAGTATAAAAAATTTTTTAAATGAATGTATTATTTAAAATATCATGCCATTAAAAATTACAAACTATTTCATAAAGATAACATTTAATTTTCTAAGTCGTAAAATTAAACATTTTGTTTTTATACAAAAAATTTCCCCCCAAATGAAATAAAGTCTAATTTGCATTTACAAGAAATCTTCAAATACCTGTAGTCTTACCAGCATGTAAAGTGACAAGAAAAGCAGTTTTTCTCTTTTTTTTCCCCTGGTTAATATATGTTTTTAAAAGCTTTATTGTGGTATAATTGATATTCAAGAAACTGTACATGTTTAAAGTGTAGAGTTGATGTAATGATATTTGTATACACTGATGAAACCACCACTTAATCAAGATAGTGAACTATCACTCCCCAAAGTTTCCTCATACCTTTTTATAATCCCTCTTTCCCACTCCACCCCATCCTGCCCCTCCTCAATCAGTGATCTGCTTTTTTTCACTATCAGTCAGTTGCATTTTCTAAAGTTTTATTTATATAGCATGTACCCTTGTTTGGCTTTTTTCATTCAACCTAATTATTTTGAGATCTACAGTGATTGTTCCATCTTACATTCCCTCTTACAGTGTATAAACATTCTCTTTTTCCTGTGTCCTCACCAATACTTGGTATAGTCAGTCTAATGTTAACTATTTTAATAAGAACATAGCGGTATTTCATTGCAATTTAATTTGCATTTCTCTAATGACTAACAAGATTGAACATTTTCCTTGTGCTTATTTGCCATTTGTATATCTTCTTTGATGAAGTGTCTGTTCAAATCTTTTGCCCATTTTTAAAGTTACGTTGTTCGTTTTCTTATTCGTTAGTTTTGAGAATTCTTTTTATATTCTGGATACCAGATCTTTATCAGATGTAACCTTTGCAGAGGTTATCTCCCAATCTGTAGCTTGTCTTTTCATTCTCTTACAAGTGTCTTCTCCAGAGTGGAAGTTTTAAAATTTTGATGTAGTCTAATTCATCAGCTTGTTCTTATATGGATCAGGCTTTTGGTCAACTCTAAGAATTCTTTGTTTAATTCAAGGTACTGTGGACCGAATGTTTGTATTCCTCCCAATTCTTATGTTTAAGCCTAATCCTTAGTGTGATGACATTTGGGGTGAGGCCTTTGGGAGGTAATAGGTCTTGAGAGAAGAGCCCTCGTGAATTAGATTATTGCCTTTATAAAAAGAGACATGAGAGAGCTTGCTTCCTTTCTCTACTCTCTGCTTTGTGAAGATGCAACAAGAAGGCACCCTACTGCAAGCCAGAAATAGTCTCACCAGAATCTGAGCATGCTGGCACCAAGATCTCAGACTTCCCAGCTTTCAGAACTGTGAGAAGTAAATTTCTGCTTTTTAAGCCATCCAATCTATTGCACTTTGTTATAGTAGTCCAAACTAAGATACAAGGTCACAAATATTTTCTTCTATGTTTTCATAACTACAAGCGTTATAATTTTAGATTTTGCATTTAGGTCTGTGGTCCATTTTGAATTAATTTTTTGTATATGATATGATTTATGGAGAAAAAATTAACTTTTGCATACTGCTGTCAATTATTCCAGTACCATTTGTTGAAAAAGCTATCCTTTTCTTCAGTATATTGTCTTTGCATGTTTGTCAAAAATGTGTGAGTCTATATTTCTTGATTACCAAAGCTTTATTAAGTCTTGAAATCAGATCGTGTTAGTGCTCCAGTTTGTTCTTTTCCAAAGTTGTTTTAGTCATTCTAGGTCTTTTGCAATTCCATGTGAATTTTATAACAAGGTGTACATTTCTATTAAAAAAATAGCCTGCTGGGATTTGGGATTATGTTGAATCTTTAAATTTGGGGAAAATTGACATCTTAACTATATGCTGTCAATTCTGTTTAATCTTCCATATGATGAATAAAGTATATCTCTTCATTTAGGTATTCTTTAATTTCTTTCAGCAGTGTTTTGTAGTTTTCAGTGCACAGGTTTTTTACATCTTCAGTCAGATTTATCCCTAAGTATTTAACATTTTTTGATGCTACTGTAATGGTTTTGTCTTTCCATTTCAGTTTCTAATTATTTGCTGTTAGTATACAGAAGTACAGTTGATTTGTATATATTGATCTTGTATCCTGCACCTTGGCTAAGATTCCATCAGATTTTCTATACAGACCATCATGCCATCTGCTAGTAAAGACAGTTTTACCTCTACCTTGCCAATCTGGATGTCTTTTGTTTCTTTTTCTTTACTGATTACACTAGGTAGAGTCACTAATATAATATTAGATAGAAATGGTGAGACTGGAAATCTCTTCTACTGCTCATTTGCTGAGAGTTTTTATCAAGAGTAAGTAATGTTACTATTGGTGGGCATGTAAGTTGGTGCAGCCACTCTGAAAACAGTATGAAAGTTCCTCAAAAAAACTAAAAATAGAGTTGCCGTATGATCCAACAATCCCACCCCTAGGCATATATCCAGACAGAACTATAATTCAAAAAGATACATGCACCCGTATGTTCATAGTAGCACTATTCACAATAGCCAAGTCATGGAAACAACCTAAATGTCCATCTACAGATGAATGGATAAAGAAGTTGTCGTATATATACCATGAAATACTACTCAGCCATAAAAAAGAATGAAGGGCTTCCCTGGTGGCGCAGTGGTTAAGAATCTGCCTGCCAATGCAGGGGACACAGGTTCGAGCCCTGGTCTGGGAAGATCCCACATGCCACAGAGCAACTAAGCCTGTGCGCCACAACTACTGAGCCTGCACTCTAGAGCCCGTGAGCCACAACTGCTGAGCCTGCATGCCACAACTACTGAAGCACGTGTGCCTGGAGCCCATGCTCTGCAACAATAGGAGCCACTGCAATGAGAAGCCCGCGCACTGCAACAAAGAGTAGCCCCCACTTGCCACAACTAGAGAAAGCCTGCGCACAGCAACAAAAACCCAACACAGCCAAAAATAAAAACAAGTAAATTAAAAAAAAAAAAAAAAAGAACGAAACAATGTCATTTGCAGCAACATGAATGGAACTAGAGATTATCATACTAGGTGGAGAAAGTCAGACAGAAAGACAAATGCCATATGATATCGCTTATATGTAGAATCTAAAATATGACACAAATGAACTTATCTATGAAATGGAAACAGACTCACAGACATAGAGAACAGACTTGTGGTTGCCAGGCGGGAGGGGAAATGGGAGAGAGATGGACTGGGAGTTTGGGATTAGCAGATGGAAACCATTATATATAGAATGGATAAACAACAAGGTCCTACTATATAGCACAGGGAACATATTCAATATCCAGTGATAAACCGTATCGGAAAAAGAATATAAAAAAGAATATGTATATGTATAACCGGAACACTTTTCTGTACAGCAGAAATTAACACAACATTGTAAATCAACTATACGTCAATCAAACTTTTTAAAAAAGGGTAAGTAGTATTAGACTTTGCCAAGTGCTTTTTCCACATCTGTTGAGATGATCATATAACTTTTGTTTTTTTGTTTGTTAATATGGTGAATTAAATTGCTTGATTTTCAAATGTTAAATCAACCATTCATTCCCAGGATAAACCCCATGTCTTAGTCTGTTTAGGCTGCTGTACCAAAATATTATAAACTGAGTGGCTTCTAAACAACCATTTTTCATTGTTCTGGGACCTGGGAAGTCCAAAATCAATGAGCTGACAGATTTGGTGTCTGTTGAAGACCCACTTCCTCTTTGACAGTCATTTTCTTACCGTAACCTCATGTGGTGGCAGGGATGAGGGATCTCTGTGGGATCTCTTTTATAAGAGCACTAATCACATTCATGAGGACTCAACCATTAGGACCTAAGCACCCCCCAAAGACCCCACCTCCTAATATCATCACATTGGGCATTAGGATTCATATGAATCTGGGGGGGGGAACATAAATATTCAGTCTATAGCACGCCACTTTGTCACCACATACCTTTTTTAGATATTACTGAATTAGATTCACTAAAATTTCATTAGAATTGTTACATCTGGGACTTCCCTGGTGGTCCAGTAGTAAAGAATCCATCTTCCAATGTGGGGAATGCAGTTTTGATCCCCGGTCTGGGAACTAAGATCCCACATGCCGTGGGGCAGCTAAGCCCACGTGCCACAACTACTGAGCTCGTGTGCCTCAACAGAAAGCCCGCACGCTGCAAACTACAGAGCCCATGTATCCTGGAACCCATGCGCCGCAACTAGGGAGAGAAAACCCACGCATCACAGCAGAGAGCCCCATGCACTGCAATGAAGAAGAACATCTCTCATGCCTCAGCGAAGATCCCACGTGCTGCAGCTAAGACGTGACTCAGCCAAAAATAAATAAATAAAAGTAGAATTTTTACATCTTTATTCATATAGGATATTTGTCTATAGATATCTTTTCTGGTAACGTCTTTGTCATGTTTTGGCATCAGGGTAATGTTGGCATCATAGAATGAGTTGGGAAAAATTCTTTCCTCTTTAATTTTCTGGAAGGGTTTGTATTGAATTGGGATTATTCTTCCTTAAATGTTAGATAAAATTCAGCAGTGAAGTCATTTGGGCCTGCAGTTTTCTCTGTGCAAAGGTTTAAATAAGGGTATTTAGATTATCCATTCTTCTTGAGTGAACTTTGGTAGTTGATGTCTTTCAAGGAATTAGCATATTTAAATTGTTGAACTTATAGGTATGAAGTTGCTCATAATATTCCCATATCATTATTTTACTAGCTGTAGAATCTGTAGCTGTGTTATCTTGTTCATTCCTGTTATTGGCAATTTGTGTCTTCTTTTTTATTAACTTACAGTCTGGCTAGAGGTTTATCAATTTTATTGTTCTCATCATTGATTTTTCTCTCTCTGTTTTTTTTGTTTTCTATTTCATTGCTTTCCTCGTTGATCTTTATTATTTCCTTTTTTTCTGTTTACTTTGAGTTTAATTTGCTCTTCTTTTTCTTGTTTTTTAAGTGGAAGCTTTATTTCCAGTGTTAACCTTTTTCTGTTGATCAGCCCTTCTAATAAGGATTTTAATCAGTGTCTTTGTTGATAATGCTAATCATAGTATTTCAACCACTTCTTGAGTTGGAAAGAGTAGCTAATATTCTGAAGTATCAGTTTGAACCCATCTTAGGCTAAGATGCTGGCCTAAACAAATCAAGATGCAGGCTAATTAAGAAAAATCTCAAATCTTATATTCAGTGCCAAAAAATCAATTTGGAAAGTATGGGATAAGGGAGATCAACTTTAGTGCAGTATTGGTTAAGAGTAGTCAGTAGTATCCATAGTGCTGGATAACCAGGTATAGTTATCTGAATGTAATGTGGCCACAGAAAATCTAATTTGATCAAAGTCTTTATTAATGTAAATATAGTGTTTAGAAAAAAGAAGGTAATAAACCCACTCTTCTTTACTGAATTGACCATTTCTAGAATCTCTTATTTAATTCTGAGCACCACACTAATGGATTTAGACACATTAGAACTCTTGGCCAGAGTAAGCAGCTTTGTAAGTGGACAAACCATGCCATAATGAGTCTTAGAATCATAAGATGTTAGAGTGTTTATGGATCTTGGAGACTGCTTTATTTTTCAGTTTAAGAAATCAAAGCTAGGAGCTGTCTTTTGGTTAACTCAATGTTACACACGTAATCAGTGGCAAGTGTTGGATTTTCAGTTTCCAGAGATCATTTCAGCATTCTTTCCACTGACCCATCTTGTCATCACAATATGGTCAGAAGAGGTGTGTGGGAGGTTTTGAAATGAGGAAAGATCAATGATCAACAATAAAGTGTTGTAATAAAATTGTTTTAATCTTAACAAAAAAGATTGAGCTATCTGTGTGGTTCCCAGTTCCTGTAGGTAGTCAGTGGGAGACTGGACTGGGCATCCCTAGTGTGAAATATTGTAGATGGATTCATGTGTCAGGTAAACTATAGGCTACATCAGCTGCTGAATTCTGTCTGAGTCCATTTCTTCTTTTGGTAGCTGCCATAGTCACTCTTATGAGCATTCTCATACTGCTGCCATTTCCCCCAATACTAAAGTAGTGCTGCCACCAGCTTGGAATTCCTAGGGGTGACTTGTGAAAGACAGGCACTTTTTTCAGTTCTAAGTCAGGCTTATCTCTTCCTGTCCATATTAGGGCCATTTTCTTTTCCTTTTTTTGGATGTCAGGAATGATCTTTGGGGAGTTTCGTTACTTCTACTTTATAAGAAGAAACAGGTTTCTCTCTGCTTTGTTTAGAAGTTGACTTCCTGTCTTCCAGAGCATTTGTGCTTCTACCCTAGCCCTGTTTCCCAATTTGGAGTCTCAATTTCATTGCTCTTTATATGTATTTGAGTGCTAAAATCAGTACTTTCTAATGGTGACATTTAGCGGCATATATGATAAATATAAACCGACTCATAGATGTAAGTAATGAGATTTTAGATGTTTCATAAAGAGTGTTCTCTGATCTGTTGAATTATTTTATGACTTATGAGCAGAAAGTGTTTTGTCGCCAAATAAGGTTGTAAAACATTTAATAAAACAAAAATAGAATTTTCTACTATTCTTTATTAATATTATTATTATTTTTAATTCTAGGACATTTTAGGGCTTTTCTTACTTACTATTTAGTTTACATTGTGACCTTCAAAGAGGAAGAGATATAGTATTTAATGTTTCCCAAATTTATTTGACCATGAAACCCCTTTTTCTTTTTAGGGAGTAAAGTTCTGTGAGGCACTTTGGGAAAAGTTGACCTTGTCTGTTCCCCTTAATTTAGAAGGTGAGGTTACTAGGACCTAGAGAGATGAACCATATTTCCAATTTCTAGGGTCACTAGTTAGTGATTAAGGAATTACAGTTCTTCTGATCAATTTTAGGACTCTTGCAACTAAAAGGTAATGTACCATCTTTTTATATTTGATATATTTCTCATTGTTATTTTTTCCCCTACCTCTTACCCATTCTTTTTCCTTCTTCTTTACTTTTTTGCTCTCTTGTCAGTCCTCTCTCATTCCCTTACATGGTTAAGACATTTGAAATTGTGGTTTTATGTGGCTTTGCAAATCATTCTTTTTCTCTTAGAATTAAGCTTTCATTTTTGTTGGTTGAAACCTAAATATATTGTTTTTCAAAAGCAACCTCCATTGTGCAATTTTTAAAAAGTATCCTCAGAATTGTAGAAATCTTCAAATGTATATGAATAATTTTAATTTTCTGTAACTTCTAACTGTGCAAAGTGTGACTCTAAGGTTACTTTCATTTTAACATTTAATTAGGGGCTAAATATGGAAGTTTTTGTTGGTTGCTAAGGTAAGTAGGTATATGAAGTAATTTGGGAGCATGAGTTGCTTTGAGGAGTGTAGGTCTGAGTGAAGGGTGGATCTTATTATTGACATTTAAAATTAGTTAACTTGGGAGGCTGTCTTTTCTCCTTGCCATTTACAATGAGAAAAATGAAGTAAAATATACTTTGTTTTACTAAAATAGTAATGCTGATGTATGTAAAAATATTTTTAATGTGAATAATTTTTATTTTCTGGGTATTATAAATTACACTTGTTTAGTTTTTTTATGGTGAAATATAAGTATCTATACATCCTCAAGGTACAGTTCCAACTTTATAACTGTGGAACACTGAGTAGGCTCAAATGCTTATTGTGGTTACTTTTTAATTTAATGAAGTCTTTGACAGGTAATTAAAATTCAGGGTGCACTGGATGTCGCTTGTCAATACTTGTTTCTTGGTATCTTTGGCCTGTAGACACTGTCCGACTTGTCGGTTTGTATGAGAATTTAAGTTACAGTAAACGTGAGTTAATTTAGTGGATAGTGACCAATTCATAGGATATTGGGGAATAATGAGCCAGTGTTTGGAAGACAATGAGTTGAGATTAATTTCAATTCAGAGGCACAATTGTTAGTGCCATTAATGGGTTAAAAACTATTAAAGAATAAAACACTTTGTTCCATAGGTATAAATAAAAACTGTCTATTGATAAATGTAATGAAGTGAATTTGTAACTTTTTGCAGAACTTGTTAACTTGTTTTGTTAACTTACAAATTCAGTTTTGTCAGTTGTGCTTTTTTATACCTTGTTAAAGTATGTTTGTGTTTATTTAAAAATAATTACACAGGGAGCTCAGCTCAGTGCTCTGTGATGACATAGATGAGCATGATGGGGCGGTTGGGGGGGTTGTTGGAGGGAGGTCCAAGAGAGAGGGGATATATGTATGCATATAGCTGATTCACTTCGTGTACAGCAGAAACTAACACAACATTGTGAAGTGATGATAGTCCAATTAAAAAAAATGTATAGGACAACCTAAAAAAAAACATTGTGCTTTTAGCATAGTTACTCCAATCCTTGGCTTCTGTCCTGCTGTTGTATAGATTGTGAATGTAGTCGACACTTCAAAGATTATAGAGTAGGATTCCAGATTATTTTAGGTGAAGTGATAAAGTAGTTATCATGAATATTTCTCAAATTTTATTTCTGTTATGGTAGTTACAGATGTTATTCATATAAACTGAGCTTTTTGTGGGTCTTTAATAATGTTTAAGAGTGTGTAAGAGGTCATGAGACTAAAACAGTTTTTAAATTATTGGTCTAAGCCACTGTTTGATTTAGGAATGAGCTTGTGACCATTTTGCCAAATAAAACCTGAAGTGAGGATTTCTACAATGTGGATTTCTGTGTAGGTTTCCTTGCTTTTATAAAAAGAGATAGAAAAGAAGTAAATTCTTTTCCACCTAGATATTTGTTGTGTGGTGATATTATGCCTGAAACTGCTGCAGCCATCTTCTGATTATGAGGGCAACAGCTGACATGCTGAGGGTGGCTGAGCAAAAAGATGGAGAGAATCTGAATCCTTGATGATGTGATGATGTTGACCTGAAATTAATCCTGGAATTGCCCTACTTCCAGACTTCTTGTGATGTGAGATAATGAATTTCTTTCTTGTTTAAGCCATTTCTTCTTTAAGTCTTATTTGCAGTTAAAAGCATTTATCTGAAATAGCTTCATTCTGACCCAACAAATTCACTAGTATTTCTATTTATAGCATGTATGTTTTTACCTGAGACATATTTCTGTGTCAGAAACTTTATTTTCAGAGAGAGGAATAGGGATGTGGATATATGGACAAACCAATTACTTTTGTCTTTTTGATTTTGTGCATCTTAGTTCTGTGGTTTTGGAATGCCATTTGTCTTGAAATGTAACCAAAAACTCCTACTCCCAGCTAAATGTCATGTCTTTTTCTGATCTTTCTTCATTTGTCTTCTCATGAAACTTTTATGCATAATTTTCTCATAGTACTGATCATATCATTATAGTTATTTTTGTACTTTCTTCTAATAATTCAAGAATTCCTCAAAGGTAGGGCTTTATTTTATTCAGCTTCATATTATGGTTTCCGATACATAGTAGATAGACCATTATAGAAAATTTTTTAATAAAATTGTGGGGTACTGTTGGGCAACTGGCTTGGTCACATCTCACTGAACCAATTAGGTTAATCCTTAAATAAAGTGACAAAGGCCAGAGAGTTTGAAACCACGCCTGAATTTTTGTATTGGATTATCTCAGAAAAATCCTGAGGGATATACTCACATGTATGTCCTTAAACACGTAGAGGGAGATATGAGTGGTCAGCCATGGGTAGACACACTTTATAGAGGAAGATGTAGGGAGATTTGAGCATATGTGAGAATACATAATTTATAAACATAATCAACATTATGAAAAAGGGTAAAATGATAGTATGGAGAGAATTTGTAGACTGGTAGATAAGAGAGTTAGTAGGAGGCATCGAGTGATATAGGCAGTGTGGTATAAGCAATTTTGTCTAAGAAATAGGAATAAAGAGAGTGAACCAGGTTTGAAATAAGTCAAATAATAAATTTGACTTTGTGTAACATGTATGTAACTGATTAAGATGAACTTTTGATAGTTCTTTATTGTTAAAGTTTAAAACCATGTTTATGTAAATGTTTATATTTGTCTCTCTAAATAGATTATTAGCTTGTTGAGACTGGCAGCAGTGCAACTTAAACTTCATTATGTCTCCTTTGCTTTGAGGATTTAGTGAATGCCAACTGATTAATTTTGTTGATCAGCAAAGCACCTGATAGATTTAGAAGACCTTTCACTCAGAGGCTAATAAGTATGCTTGGCCTCCCAAACGTCTTGTTAAGAGTGGAATCAGACTCAGTTTAGTTTCAGAATCTCAGAACGTTTTTAAAAAGAGGTGTGAGCCAATAAGAAGGAAAAGAAGAAATTTATCAGGAGGCTTACCTGTTATCGAGCCCTTATAATGAGCTTGCTCCACAAATAAGGTAATGATACAGTTTGCAAAGTAAAACAGTATAATTCTAATTTATTGTTATAGTTACTACTGTTGCTGTTACACCCATTTTTAGATCTGTTGTAAACCTCCTGAATATCACTCTGAAGAAGTAATTCTTTTCCTTTTTTTTTCCAGAAAATCTTGAATTATTTTGTGTGTCATCATGAAATGTGTAATACTTTGTGTGCTGTATGTTTTTTATAATTGGATTTATTTAATTTATTTTTTTATTATTGGGGTATAGTTTTACAATGTTGTGTTAGTTTCTACTGTACAGCAAAGTGGAGTTCCCTGTGCTATACAGCAGGTCTTATTAGTTATCTATTTTATACATATTAGTGTATATATGTCAATCCCAACCTCCCAATTCATCCCACTGACACTCCCCCCACCTCCAGCTTTCAATAAGTTTTCTTTTCAATAAGTTTTAGAAGTAAGTATGGATACAGTGGTGGAACGGGTTGCTGTAGATGTTTGTTGATAATCTAGTGTACTGAGAAAGTAGCCTTCCATTCCTAATTTACTGAGTGATTTTTATCAGCAATGAGTGTTGGAGTTTGTCAAAATTTTTTTCTGCATCAATTGAGATAATTGTACTTTTTTTCTTTTGTTAATATGGTGAACTACCTTGATTTATTTTTAAATGTTAAACCCAACCTTGCATTCCTGGGATAATCCTACTTTGTCACGGCATTATTTTTTAATATATTGCTGAAATTTAGTGAAAGATTTTTGTGTCTGTGTTCATGAGGTATATTGGTCTATAGTTTTCTTTTTTTGTAATATCTTTGGTTTGGGGATCAGATAATGTTGGCCTCATAGAATGATTTGAGACTTGTTTCCTCCTCTTTTATGTTGTAGAAGAGTTTGTATAGAATTTTTTTTTCCTTAAATGTTTGGTAAAATTTACCATTGAAACTATCTAGCCCTATGGTGTTCTGTATGAGAAAATTTTTTCTTTTTTTTACTATAAGTTCAATTTTTTGCATAGGTATTATAGATATATTTCTTCTTGAGTGAGCTTTGGTAATTTTTGTCTTTCAAGGAATTTGATCATTGGCTCTAAGCGGTCAGATTTATTTGTGTTCACAATATTCCCCTTAGTAACGTTTTAATGTTTCCAGGATCTGTAATTACAACTCCTCTTTAATTTTGATATTGGAAATTTGTATATTATCTTTTTTCCTGATCAGTATGAATAAAGGTTTATCAATTTTATTGATGTCTTCAAAGTACCACATTTTGGTTTCATTGTTTGTCTTTGTTTGCCTGATTGTATTTTATTGATTTCTGCTCTTTATTTTCTTCCTTCTTCCCTGTTTGGGTTTAATGTATTCTTCTTTTCTTAGTTTCTTGAAGTGTAAGCTTTTGTCTGCTAAAAACTTTGTTGCTTTATTTGGCTCCCAGAAGCAGTCCTCTGCATGTGTGAAGTCCAGGTTCTTGGTTTCATGCATGGAACATCAAATAACGAATGTACAAGGCTCAGTGGCTACAGAAGGTAAACTCACCTCTCTAAGGTTCTTCCCTCTCTGGAATTAGGTCCCTTTCCTTCAGTTTTTGCTTTTTCAGCAGCTGTTTTGCTCCTTGATAGTGATTACTTATGTATTATTCAGTTTACCAGTTTAATGTGAGGGTGCTAGTTGGCCTCCAAATACTCTTCCAGCCCAGAAGTGGACCTTCCTTCAGTGGATTATGTTTGAGTGTTCAGTAATTTGGTCATCTTCTAGGAGTGCATATTGGTTCACAAAAGCAAGTCATTCCAAGCTCACCTAATTTTCTTTTGAAGTTAGTTCTCATAATTGAATAGCAGAATGCCATAGGCATATAAGCTCAGGAAGACAGTTTTTTAAACCTTTTATGCTATGCCTGTGGACAGGATGGAAAAATATAATATGAATGATAATATTTTTAGGGGGATTTGTAGCTGATTGAAATACTTATAATAAAGAGTATTGACAGATTTGTGCCAGTAGTAAGGAAAAGTTTTAGTTTAATATTTTTAGTAATTATTTTAATGAAAACAATGCATGGTTTAAAATTTTTGTTTTGTGAAGGAATAAAAAAAATTTATTTCTCTTGATGGAAGACACCTACAAAAAGATCTTGATGAGTTAAAAAGATCTTGATTGTTTTTACCTGACTGTGTACTTCAGAACTACCCGAAGATTGTTTAAAACAGGGGTCCCCAACCCATGGGCTGCAGGCTGGTACCAGTCCACACAGCAGGAGGTGAGTGGCTGGTAAGTGAGTGAAGCTTCATCATGAAGCCTTTCCCCATGGCTCGCATTACCGCCTGCACCATCCACCCCTCCCCCCACCCCCCGTGGAAAAAGTGTCTTCTAAGAAACTGACGAAACTGGTCCCTGGTGCCAAAAAGGTTGGGGACCGCTGGTTTAAAATATAGAAATACCTGGATTCCAGTCTGTATACATACTGCATCAAAATCTTACGGATGGACTGGGTTGGGAAAAATTTTTTCAAAACAGGATTCTAAAGATTGTGATGGAGGTACTTCCCTGGTGGTCCAGTGGTTAAGAATCCTCCTTCCAATGCAGGGGACGCATGTTCAATCCCTGGTCTGGGAACTAAGATCCCACATGCTGTGGGGCAACTAAGCCCGTGTGCCACAACTGCAGAGCCCATGCACTCTGGAGCCCGAGCGCCACAACTAGAGAGAAGCCTGCATGCCACAACAAGAGATCCTGTGTGCCGCAACTAAGACCCAATGCAGCCATAAATAGATAATTAAAAATTAACAAAAAAAAAAATATTGTTTTTCCATTGTTGCTTTTAATAATTTTTCTTTGTCTTTAATTTTTGTCAGTTTGATTACTATGTGTCTTGGTGTGTTTCTCCTTGGGTTTATCCTGCCTGGGACTCTCTGTGCTTCCTGGACTTGGGTGGCTATTTCCTTTCCCATGTTAGGGAAGTTTTTGACTGTTATAATCTCTTCAGACATTTTCTCAGGTCCTTTCTCTCTCTCTTCACCTTCTGGGACCCCTATAATGTGAATGTTGTTGCATTTAATGTTGTCCCAGAGGTCTCTTAGGCTGTCTTCATTTATTTTCATTCTTTTTTCTTTATTTTGTTCCACGTCAGTGAAATCCACCATTTTGTCTTCCAGGTCATGTATCCTTTCTTCTGCCTCAGTTATTTTGCTATTGATTCCTTCTCGTGTATTTTTCATTTCAGTTGTTGTATTGTTCATCTCTGATTGTTTGTTCTTTTATTCTTCTAGGTGTTTGTTCTTTAATTCTTCTAGGTCTTTGTCAAACATTTCTTGCATCTTCTCGATCTTTCCCTCCTTTCTTTTCCCAAGGTCCTGGATCATCTTCACTATCATTATTCTGAATTCTTCTTCTGGAAGGTTGCCTGTCTCCACTTCATTTAGTTGTTTTTCTGGGGTTTTATCTTGTTCCTTCATCTGGTACATAGTCCTCTGCCTTTTCATCTTGTCTATCTTTCTGTGAATGTGGTTTTTGTTCCACAGGCTTCAGGATTGTAGTTATTCTTGCTTCTGCTGTCTGCCCTCTGGTGGATGAGGCTATCTCAAAAAAATAATAAAGATTGTGATGGAAACTTCCAGTTAAGAATTATGAGTTATGTTTAGTGGTATGCTGAAGCTGTCTCACATAGGCTTGTGATGATTATCTGCATCTCTTCCCAATCCTGTGTTCAGTGTTGGTAGCTTGAACGTGGCCATGATGAGAGTATTTACATTATAGAAATTGGCAAATGCTACAGATTAGCCTTGTCAAATTGGAGAACATTTACCAACACACTACTAGTTAAATGTAATAGAATGGGTTAGATGTGAAGTTTAAAAAACCTGTAGGATGGAAGAATGGGAGTATAATTACAGTTAATATAAAAAAAAATCCTAGGGATTTACCTGTTTCTTTGATTTGAGCCAGTAGTAAGATATAACTTTCAAGAAACATTAATGCTCTATATTAAGTTGCATAGAACAAAAAAAAGTGATACTACTACTATGCAAAGCCCTAATCAGACCATCCTTTTCCTGGAGTATGATTATAGGTGCTATGTTTTTAAAAGGATATTGAACTTTTCTAGAAATGAACCACTAGTGTATGGAAATGAGTTTGAAAACAGTTGTGGGGTAAAAAGTTGAGCATAGAGTACTTAGAGTAGCTCTGATGATGAACAAGAATAAGAATTATTTTATATGACGTAGATAAGTTAGAACTTGGATTGGTGGGTATGGAGTGGCATATTTTGCTTGTTAGAACTTTCAAATAATTAAAATTACCCTAAAGTTAAACTGACTGAGATATAGTGAGTTGGGAATTGGTTGTCAGGTGCTTACTACACACAGTTATTGGAGGGAATTTTTGCATTTGGTAGGAAGCTGGACTAGATCAGTGATTTTTCACCATGGTTGCATATTAGAATCACCTGGGGAACATTAAAAACAAAACAAAACAAAAAACCCCTCAGTATACAGGCTGTATCCCAAATTGACTAAATCAGAATCTTGGGACTTGGGCATCTGTATATTTTAAAGCTCTTCAGGTGATTATGATGTGAAGCCAAGTGTGAGAATCCCTGGATTAGACAAACTGTAATATATTTTCCAACTTAATTTTCCAACATAATTTTGACCATTGGATGGTAACACTTTGTTTTCCTGGAATAGATTGTGAATAATCTACATTTATAAAATATTTAGAAGACCTGGGATATATAGGTATCCGGGAAATGTGTAGACATAGACTTATTGAATCTAAGAACAGAGGGTCTAATTCTGGAAACACTAGTGAAACATTTATATGATAATTTCATAATGATTAGTGTTAAAATAATTGATTTAAAGTCCAACATGTTTAAGTCAAAATGCATTTAAAAATTATGGAACAATAAAGAAAAAAGTTGAATATATTTAGAGTTTTATTTTCTATTTCACATTTTTAAATGTGATGATGATATTAGCAAGATGTTAATCATTGTTGAAGCTGGGCTTTGGGCATGTTGGGGCTTATATTATTCTCTACTTTCTGCTTTATTAATTTTGAAATTTCAATAAATAGTTTTTTAAAACCCAGACTAATGCTAGTCTTATAATACATTGAAAGGGTATGCATAGCTGGTTTGTCCTGAAAACATAACACATTAGAATTCAGTAGTTTCCTCTTTTAAAATTGCTTCCTATGTAATTTTATGCTGTTACAGTCTTTCTAGGAAAAGCGAATTATTGGTACATTAGATTGGTTGATTGGAGCAGAGACCCTTGGAAGCTCACAAAGCTCCATGAAATTCTGTCAATGAGAATATTAATATCTGAAGTAAGAGAGTAGATTATATTAGCTAATAATATGCAGAGAGAGAATGTTTCCCCTATGGCCAGAAAAACCTCTGGAGTGCAGAGCTCAGCGTTAAGAATGGCTGTGCTAATTCCTGCTTCTTTTTTATGCACTAGTAGACTGTAGGGATCATGCTTAAAGTAATGAATGAACTGATGAATAAAATCCCTGTTCCCCTGGGTGGAGGTGGTGTGAGGGGAAGCCTCTTTTTCCTTCTTCTTCCACCCTCTCTGAGTTCCTTTCTTGGTTTCCTTTTTCCTCTACTTCTGTGCCCACTGCCTCTCTGTATCTCTCTTTCTTAGTCTTTTTCCCTTTTACCTCCCCCTTCTCTGTCCTGATATCTAGGTCTATCCTTGCCTGTCTTTCTCTTTCTTCCTGACAGTTTCTCCTTGTCTGTCTGACTCACTCTTTCCCCCTTTTTCTCTCTCTTTCTTTCTAATGCTGTTGTACCCTTTCTGATCCTCTCTTCTGTGTTTACCCCCATCTGTCCATCTGTTTCTGTCTGTTTCTCTTTCCCCCCATCAGTATCTCCCTGTCCTTGATTGTTCATCAGTCTGTTTCTCTGTCTGTCTGCCTTTTGGTCTTTCTCTTCATCTGACAGTTTGTCTCTTGTTCATCATTTTGTCTCTCCTTATTTGTCTTTCTCTCTTTGTGCATCTGTCTTCCTCTCACCATCTGTCTCTGTCTCTTCCTGTCTTTGTGGTTTTCCTTTTATTGTTCTCTCTGCTGTGTTCTGTTCTAAGCTCTCCTTGTTGCTCACTCTTGCTCTCCCAAACCTCCTGTCTGTCCCTCACTCTCTTTCTCTCCGTTGCTCATTATCTGTTACTTGTTCACTCTCTATTAATAACCTTTTACTCATTCTTTTATAGAGTAGTCATTGTTAATATTTTATGTACCTGAGGTGCCCATACTGTGCACAGAGATATTTTACATTTCTGAGGGAAATACAGCATTACTTGATATCTGTTGGAAACTGCTCAAACTACTAGCACTAAGTAGTTCACAATTTCATTGTTAGATCTCACTACCTTCCTTTTGATGTTATATATTTGTGAAGTTGAATTTTCAGTGGCTTTTGAGATAAAATGCAAGTACTGTATGAAAACTACTGAAATCAGGGAATAAAGATGGTGGTGTCCAATGTGATATCAGTGTTTGAGAAGGTAGGTAGTGCCCAACACAACAGAAATACTTATTAACTTATTTTGACCTAACTATTTAGTAAATGGAAAGTATTAGGTGTTTTCCTGGGTGTGAGGTCACCATGATAAAATTACTGGGACAGATTGTGGTGTGATCAGGTAGATTCTGAAACTGTTTCCAAAGTGGATACAAACCGGGGTATATTATGTGACCCATGGTAATAATGGGGGACTTGATAAAAGCACAAATTCCTTGTATGGAACACACTTCAAGTTAAGAGGTGAGTGTAATTCCTGAATATAGTTCCTGAGCAGGAAAAACTCACTTCTCCTGTGTGTCTCTCCTTTACTACTTGCCCAGAACTCTTCATTTCTGATGCTTCTGGTCACCAGATGTGTGCCCCCCCCCCCCCCCAGCAGTTCTCTGTGATACCAGCTAGTTGTCCTATAATTCCATTCAATTCTGACACTACCTATTTGGAGTTAGTGTCAGATCCCACAAGTTAAGGACTCAGTCCCATGAGACTGGCCCAACATTCCCCCCACTTCAGACGCCAATCCCAGGTTGTCATCTGTACTTCTGACTGAATGACTATAAATCAGGGTTCCCACAACCCCCTCCTTGGGTCCTATAATTTGCTAGAGTAGCTCACAGAACTCAGGGAAACACTTAATGTTTACTGGTTTATTATAAAAGGATATGATAAAGGATACAGATGAACATCTAGACGGAAGAGATACATAGGGCAAGGTATGTGAGAAGGAGTGCAGAGCTTCCATGCCCTCTCCCAGCACACCAGTCTCCTAGCAACCTGGAAGCTTTCTGGACCTTGTACCTTTGGGATTTTTATACAGACTTCATATCATGTAGGCATGATCCATCACTGACTCAATTTCCATCACCTCTCCCTTTCCTGAAGGGGAGGGAATGGGGCTGAAAATTCCAAGCTTCTAATCATAGCTTGGTCTTTCTGATGATCAGTTGCCATCCAGGAGCCCACCAAACTTTCATCATTGGCAGATAAGATGTTCCCATCACCCAGGAAATTCCAAGGGATTTAGGAGCTCTGTGTCAGGAACCAGGATCAAAGACCAAACATTAGAACAGAAGATGCTCCTAATGCTCTTATCACTTAAGAGATTGCAAGGGTTTTAGGAGCTCTGTGCTAGGAACCAGGGAAAGAGGTGTGTGTGTGTGTGTGTGTGTGTGTGTGTGTGTGTGTGTGTGTGTGTGTGTGTGTGTGTGTGTGTGTGTGTATCTTTTCTATTATTTCACAGTTCCCAAAATGTATCATCTTAAAATTTTCCTATTGACTTAGAGTAGAACTTTGGTAATTCTGTGACTCTAATCACTCTTAGTTCTTAGAGTACATCTCTTTGGTTCTGTGTGCAATTTACTACCCTCTATGCCCAAAGACTTACAGCCACTTTTCTCCAGTAGTTGTCCTGGTATACTAACCATCAGCTGTAGGTCTCTTTGGTCAGCTGTAATCAGAGACCAAATTTAAGGATGTCACAGTGCCTGTGTGACTGTGGAATAAATATGTCTTACCACCACCCTTTCCTCTTGATTATAGTGTTAGACTGTCTTTGTTCAGGTGACCCTGCCAACTTATGTTGTATCTTTTTATGGCTGTCAGCCTGAGTACATCTATGTTGTATTTATAGCAGTTCTTTAGTTTTATATCTGAAATCTTTCTCTCAGGATAAAAGGTTTCTACTGGACCTTTACTCCATCAAATTTTGTTAATTTTGCAAGTTCACATCAACAATCATTTGTTTGGCTTTGAGATTATGCTTTATGTATCATAATTAACTCTGAGATGCTTTCCAGTTACATAATTTATGGTTTTATTATGGCAGATCTATAACATTTGTATTTTTCTAGAAACTGATGCATATTAAATTCTTTTAACACTGGCAATTACAAAATGCATTCTTGAATTATTAACTGTATTACAAAGTATTACTTTTATTCCCCAGTAGAACCTTAGGACCTTTATCTTTCACCCTCCACTATTTATATGGTAGCTGCACATTTTGGTTCTACACATATTTTATAAATTTATTTATTTATTATTTATTTTTGGCTGCATTGGGTCTTCTTTGCTGTGCGTGGGCTTTCTCTAGTTATGATGAGTGGGGGCTACTCTTGGTTGTGGTGTGTGAGCTTCTCATTGTGGTGGCTTCTCTTGTTGCAGAGCATAGGCTCTAGGCACACGGGCTTCAGTAATTGTGGCTCGCAGGCTCTAGAGCGCAGACTCAGTAGTTGTGGCTCACGGGCTTACTTGCTCCACGTCATGTGGGATCTTCCCGGACCAGGGCTCGAACCCGTGTCCCCTGCATTGGCAGGCGGATTCTTAACCACTATGCTACCAGGGAACTCCCACCTTGATATTCTTAAAAGGGTATTTAAAAGTCAAAATAATCCTTCTGAATAACTTACTGGTTCATTTTCAATTCAAAAATGAAAGGATCTTTAAAATAGATTATTTATAAAGTCCTTGACTTATAAATCCAATATCTGAATGATCAGTGAGTCTGCGTTATGTTTTTTTTTTTTCTCTTGGTTATCATGTTTTCTTGCCTATTTCATTATATGCAGAACATTGTATTGATATATATAAAAGGAGCTTAGAGAATTCAGATGACGTCATCCTTGACTAGAGAGGATTCTCCCTTTTCTCTGTTAGGCAGATAGGTGAGTGGCTGAGTACCTCAATCCAGTCGGGGATTGAGCCAGGTTTGGGCTTGGGTGCACTTTTCATAGTTTCACTAAAACTATAGTTGGTCTTTTTCCTAAGCCCTGGTGATTTTGATTGAGAACCTGGCTTATCTCTGTCCCCTCGGCCCTGAAATGCTGTAGGAAATCAGCTCTGCTTTTCAGAGGTTCTCAGCCCTCCTGCCACCCATGTACCTTTAAAACCTGGCAGATGTCTTGAGGAGCAAGTGTACTGATGAATTATGTACTTGAGGCAAGGCCCCTCCCTCTGTCAGGCTTTTGTGTCCTAAACTACTATACCCTCAAGTTTTATGATCCCATATAACTACTAGAAGCTTTGTGAGTTTCTTTTTCCCCAATCACAGATTCCCAGTCTGGGTCAAACCCAATCCATAGCCCATGCTTAAGTCAGAAATTGGTGAGTTTGGAAACAAAAAGCAACTGATGATCATCAGCTCTACTCTGAACAGTTCTCCTTGGTCTATAAGTCTTTATGGCTCCCACAGCTCTTGTTACTTCTACAAATAAGATTTTAAAACGTATCCAGCTTTTTCTAGTTGTTGCATTGTAAGTGTTTGTTTTGACCTACTACATTCTTATTGAAAGTAGGAGTTTGTAATTTTTTTTTGAATTAAAAGGATGCTATAGTGAGTCATTTTTTAAAATATAAGCTTATTTCTCACATATAATATGATTTAGATGAATCATTTATCTGTCCTCACATAACATTTTTTGACCTTTACTCTAGTAAAATCAGTCATTTTTGTTCCTCAAGATACAGAATATATTAATGATGGCAGAGGTGACTTCGGTAGGGAAAGGTAGCAGCAGATGTAACATAAATTTTGCAAAGGAGCTGTTGGACAGATATGATGAGAAAAGACAAATAAGAGGGAATTGAAGATTGTGGTCACTGTAAAGTAAGCATTTTTGAAGATTTTTGAAGTCAGAATATTCTAAAGAATCAAAAGTTCTAGTAAGGCGTAGTTTCTCTCCTCCAAATGCTTTATTCTAATTGGGAGATTTGAGTTTAGGACTGAGTATATTTTAAGTGCCATTTGAAAAAAGGACATGCAACAGGTAAGTTTATTGATAAGAAGATGGTAGGGAGAAACAGTATATATAATTGGTCTGGCTGAAAGGTCAAAAAATTATATTTTCTTATACTAGTTCTTTCTTAGTAGTCAAATCGTTTTATTAGTCTTTCATTCTTTTAGCAGTATTTATTGAGTACTTGTCCTATGCGAGGAGATAAAACTGTAAGCAAGACAGATACCGTCCCTGTGATTGTGGAGTTTATAGTCTAATAGAGAAGCATCAGACTGGTACTCAACTTTGTTTGTAATAAGGAATCTGAGAAAGTACAGGGTTCTTTGTGAGTGTATGGTGGGAAATTTGATGAATTGGGGGGTGGATAATTTGAGAGGGTTTCTTTGAGGAAGTGGCCTTTGAATTGAGGGATGTAGAGGAATTAAATGGCAAGGGGTATAATTAAGGAGTTTTTATACATTGTAGGACTGGGTTCAAAGATATATCCCAAATGTGAGAATACCTAAAAATGTAGTCTAAACTAATAAGAACCTGCTGTATATTAAAAAAAAAAAATGCAGTCTAGACATCTCTCACAAAAGTCTCTGCTATGAAATTTAATTAAATAATTAATTTACATTATATTCTTGCATACTACAAAAATGTGTACATTTCTTAAGTAGAGTATGTCACATGATTTTCATTGCAGCAGGCAATCTTGTGGGACATACACCGTTTTTTAGGTGTTTAACAAATTTCTTAGTAACTGGAAAAACAATGTAAAAATTTGACTTTAGCAATTTACTCATTTATCAAATACATAATGCATATTATAAATTTGATACCATCTATTGCAAAAGTTAAAATTTATTACGATCTACACAGATAGGCCTTAATATTGGCAGCCATCAGTTAATTAGTCATCAAAATAAACATAGATTCCAATGGAGTTTTGGAAGTTTATTTTGGTTCTAGCTCTACCTTGTAGAAACTTTACCATATTAGGGAAAGTTTAGATTATTAAATTTACTTTTTTGGGGGTTTGTTTTATTTGGCTCAGCAAAGGAAGCAGCTATAAACTTTTCTGCAGAAATAATTAAATAAACCTTTAGAAATCAAGATTAACCTGTTCAGTAGGCATTCTAGTACAAATTATGTTGACTTTTATATCAACTTTGTTTCTGCCACCCTTGTAAATCACCTAGAATTGTATCCTATTGGAGGTTGTGGGTTCCTTTGTTTTTTTATTTTATTTTATTTTATTTATTTGAGCCCAGCCGCTCGGCGGCATGTGGGATCTTCCCGGACTGGGGCACGAACCTGCGTCCCCTGCATTGGCAGGCGGACTCCCAACCACTGCGCCACCAGGGAAGCCCTCCTTTGTTTTTTTAATTGATGTTGGCTACTTGTAAGCTTAATAGCATTGATGCTCTGTGTGATTTTTACGACTGCTTAAGAATTGTATAATGAATTGATATTTTATAGATAGTCAACTAATATGCCCAGAAGAGACAAGAGAAATATACAAATGATAGACATAAGATTAACTGATGTACAGTAGAAGCCTATGCATCATTAACAGATAGATGGTAGTGTTTAAATATTAATCAAAAATATTTGTTGAGTGCCAGACATTTGGATGTTAGTTCTCTCTTCAAGGATCTGTTTATTTCTTCAGGGAGATAAGGCTGTATAATTAGATGATTACTTGGGCACTCCATGTTTTTGTAGTTCTCTGCCCGGAATGACCTATCAACATGGATATACAAATAGTAGTATTAAATCAGACTGAATACAGTGACTTATTTTCTTGAACTCTAATTTTTCCTTTTTATTCTGCTGCATTCTTTCATTGTGCAGAAAAATTTGAAATATTCCTCCTTGTTTCATAACTTGATTCTTCCCCTCTGTGAGCACCCCAGAATTTATCTTCTAATTGCCATGTTCACCTTTACCACATTGTATTATAATTAGGTTTGATCATGTAAGATAATTCTATAAGATATCTCTGTGTAATTTTGGATGTATTTTGCTTCTTTTATCTATAACACAATAATATAATATTAATGATCGATTAATTTGATCAGATGCCTTTCAGTATCTATTAATATGATCATATGGGTTTTCTATTTTAATTTATTAGTATAATTGATTATTGATAGATTTATTGATGTTTTACTCACCCCCTTTACATTTCTAGAATAAACCATGCTGGGTAATAGTATATTAATTACTGTTTTGAATGTCTCTAGTATTATTTTATGTGGGTTTTTCTACCTATATATGTAAGCAGCACACAAGTTACTTAGGCTCTCTGTGCCTCAGTTTCTTCACCTATAAAATATAGATTATAGTAATTACTATTTCTAGTTTTGTATGGGCTTTCTCTGGTTGTGGCGAGCAGGAGCTACTCTTTGTTGTGGTGCGTCAGCTTCTCATTGCGGTGGCTTCTCTTGTTGTGAATCATGGACTCTAGGGGTGCGGGCTTCAGTAGTTGTGGCATGTGGGCTCTAGAGTGCAGGCTCAGTAGTTGTGGTGCACGGGCTTAGTTGCTCTGTGGCATGTGGGGTCTTCCCAGACCAGGGATTGAACCCGTGTCCCCTGCATTGGCAGGCGGATTCTTAACCACTGTGCCATCAGGGAAGTCCCAAGAGTATGTTTCTTAATTTCTAAGTAGTTAGGATTTTTTAAAAAATCACTTTGCTTTCAAGTATGTTTTTTATTTCTTTTAAGCATTTTTTTTTGTCTATTTCTTTTATTTGTTTGTCTTTTGCTCTATTAGCTCTTGATGTAGAGAGCAGGAATTTTACAAGATATGTTCATGTGTGGGATTTTTTTCTCGTTAGTAGTGAGTCCTTTCAGTCTGGACATCTAGGTCTTTATATAATTTGTTTAAATTTGTTTATATATGTGTGTGTGTGTGTGTGTGTGTGTGTATATATATATGTATATATATATATACACACACACACACACACACATATATGTGTTTAGATTTGTTTAAATTGTCTCTCCCTTTAGACACCTACCATTTGCATTTTAGGTCTCCTGGATATGGCTTTAAAGTGTCATGTTTTTACTCATGTTTTCTGCTTCAAACATTTTGTTCTGGGCTTACAGATATTTTTTCCACTGTTTCTTCCAGGATACAAATTTGGGTTTGAGTGGTGAACATCAACTGAATCATTAATTAGGAAATCATGGTGTTTTTTTTTTTTACAGATTGAAAGAACTTATTATTCCTTATACAAAATTTAGTTGTCTAATTATGTTATTCATTGTTTTATCTTTCTCCTCCAGCATTTTATTTCACTGAGTCGTCATATTGTTCTATATGCTGATTATTCTACTTGTTATTTGCTTTACTGGATCCCTTTGTCTTTGTTGGACCTTTTGAATTTAGGTCTAGCGGTTAGACAGTATGAATTGGTGGGAATCCTGTGGTTGGTTGAAAGCAAATGAGTTCCTGCCCCCATGGATCTATAGCAGTATAGACAGGCAAGTTATTGTCAGTTGTCTTCTGATGCAACTAGAGGAATACTTCTATTTGCTGTTCTCTCTGTATTCTCTGTAGGGATACTCAATCCATCCATTTATTTTTGTGAGGTTAAGGAGGTGTGGACCACTAATACTAGGCTGATGTTGATCTTCTCTTACGTTTCCACAGTGTTCTAAATGCTGAGGGCCTCCCAAAGCGGCCTAATTTTTCTTCCTCTTCCTAAACTCCAGTGCTCTTCAACAATTGCATATCCAGCCCATGAGGGAGAAGACCACACCAGTTATCTCTGCAAGGATCTCAGCAGTTATCAAGTCCTCAGTTACACTCAATTGCCCATGGGTGACAACAGTCATGTTTCAGGAAGGTCAAATTACTTGGAGTTAGTAGGGAACAGAAGGAAGCCTGAGTTCAGGTATCCCTGTTCCCAGAATCAAATTGGCTAAAGTCTTGATTGCTGAAATCATCACTATCCATTCAGCTTCCCCACTCCCCACCTACCAAGGAGAAAATGACTTAACAGTGACCATAATACAAGTTTGGAGAGTTAAAAGTATCTTTCTTGAAAAGTATTTTATGTTTTCCAAAAGGTATGGCCTTGGATTGTCCAACTTACAAATACTTTTTTTTTTTTTGCGGTATGCGGGCCTCTCACTGTTGCGGCCTCTCCCTTTGCAGAGCACAGGCTCTGGACGCGCAGGCTCAGCAGCCATGGCTCATGGGCCCAGCCGCTCCGCGGCACGTGGGATCTTCCCGGACCGGGGCACGAACCGTGTCCCCTGCATCCGCAGGCGACTCTCAACCACTGCGCCACCAGGGAAGCCCCACAAATACTTTTTTGATGTTCTTCCATCTTACTTAAAGTACTGATATATTGATAGTTACCATATTTTCTCAATGACAGGCCTACATATATGTAGTTATGTGTATGTTTTTACTCACAGGAACTGACAGACTATGGCCTGTCTGTTAAATGTTTAATGTCTTTAACATTAAACATACTTTAAAGTATCCACCATTCTTTAATAGACATTTTCTCAAAAATGAACAGAGTATCACTTCAAGAAAAGCAACTGACAATATTAGTTACCAATAAAAAAATTTTTAGCTTTTAAGTGAAAATTAGAATTTGGAAAAACTTTTATCTGCCAGTGTAAGCTTGACAGCTTCCCACTACTTAACACTTCTTTTGAGACCAGACGTAATAATAACTGATGTCATTTTAAAGTGAAATGTATCAACTTTTGGAAGATCTGTATAACTCAGTGAACTAATATTTTCCAAATGACCAGTGCATGTTATTATACAATTGTGATTGGATATAAGATCTATTCAAAGTATAGGGTAGACAAATGGATTTTAATGTTAACAGTATGAAAAAAGATACTTACACATTGCAACTAACCTTTAAGACAAGTTACTACTTGCTGACTTTTGGTGTGGTGTCAAAAAAGAATATACACAATTAACCGAAAAGGATATTAAGATACTTTTCCAGCTACATATGTGAGAGACTTAATTTTCTTTAATCACAACATATTGCAACTGACTGCATGCAGAAGCAGATAGGAGCATCCAGCTATCTTATATTAAGCCAGGCATTGCTTTTTTTTTTTCCCTTGTCCTTAACCTCTTAAATCACGAGTTTAACATTATCTGTCTCAGCTTTGAGACTTATGAGTCACGTTATATGTGACTTGAACGTGCAACAGAAAAAATAAAACCAGCACATCATGAATTCATCGAGAGTTGTGTATTTTGTTTACAAACATGTTCCAGAAATTATTAATAGTTTTAATCTGGCTTATCCTTTTTTGGCATAATGAGGCTAAAGAAATTATGGCAAAGAAATAAGTATTTTATGATTATCATATTTTCCTTAACATATGAGACACTTTAAAAAGTATAATGCATTGATATGAAATAATGCAAACAAGGAATAAATATTACCCTTTGTTTTAAAATGCTTGCTTATTATCATTATCATCCCTCTTTTATAGAGCAGGGAAACTGAAGGGAAAAAATGACATACTTCTCACAGTTTTATTCTTTTTTACCTGTATCAAGTACTTTGCTCTGTGAAAGTCATTGCAACTTTTATTACCAAAGAATCAAATAAGACAGACATGTTTTTTTTTTTCAGCTCAGTGACTACAACACTTTCTTTATGATGTGTAATGCATTCAGTAACATACCAGAAATTGTTTCTTTGGTTTCTTTAATTCTTTACTAATGTGATTTAATTATCACTTTTTGCTCCATGAGTTACAGACAATATTCATATATGGACTACAGGGAACAGGTTAAACTTGTATCAGAAATAAGTGTATTAGCTCTGTTTTGTAACTTGATGCATTCCCATGTTCATTCTCTGGTCTTAATAGGTGACTGGAGTTTCACTCTCACCTCCTAAATGTCATAAAAACTTAAGTATGTATCAGCTATTACTGTTACTAGCTTTTCATGTTGAAGATGCTGTCGTTCTTCTTTTATTTTGTAAGGGGTTTTGGGCTTAGTTAGGTTTAGCTAGTTTGAAGACAATAAATCAAGAATTACATTACAGTCAAAAAGAATCCTTGGGCTTCCCTGGTGGCGCAGTGGTTGAGAGTCCGCCTGCCGATGCAGGGGACGCGGGTTCGTGCCCCGGTCCGGGAAGATCCCACGTGCCGTGGAGCGGCTGGGCCCGTGAGCCATGGCCGCTGAGCCTGTGCGTCCGGAGCCTGTGCTCCGCAACGGGAGAGGCCACAACAGTGAGAGGCCCGCGTACCAAAAAAAAAAAAAAAAAAAATCCTTAGTTTACTCTCAGCTTTGCCTTGAACTAGCTATATGATTATCCGTGGGCCTCAGTTGCTTTATCTGTAAAATAAGAGAAATGGATTCGATGCTTGATAAAGTCCATTCTAGATTCAAAATCTTATGTTTTGACTGTTCCACCAGAAGAGTTGTGAGGGTTGTGAATGTGTAGTTCTAGACGTAAGCCTTGAAACTCTCAATCCATAATAATTATAATGAGGACCCTTATTAAGACAGATTAGCTGTCTGCTAGCAGTGCACTGGCAAATACACACGTGGGCATAACATCCTATAATGGCCCGTATAAATTAGCCATAATTTAGAGAAAATGATAAGATAATAATAGTAGTAATCCTAGCTTTATATATTTAATCATTCCATCACTTTGAGTTATTATAAATATTCTTCTCAGATGAGATAAAATAGGAGGTTTATAAAAGACTGACAGGTCTATAAAGATTGTTAAAGTTATTGTTTTTTATCCCCTTCCCATATGCATTTTTTTTTTGAATTTTATTTATTTTTTTATACAGCAGGTTCTTATTAGTTATCCATTTTATACATATTCGTGCATATACATATTTCTTTCTCCTAAATTTATTTAAAAAATAGTTTTCTCTTAGCCCTTAGATGACTTATCTGCCATGTACACCCTTAAATCAGTCATCCAAAACTAACTGAACTATAGTATCACAAATTTTGCTCTAAGGCTATTTCTTAGTTTTTAGTTAGCCAGTAGATGGTAGGACTTACCAAGTTTCCTGAATACATTCTGGATTTCTTCACCAACACGAATGTAATGGTTTTCATTGAAGTCTTTAACCATTATTTTCACTATTAGTATTAACTAACTGTTATGTAATAGATTATGGGGGTAAAAGTTTTGGGGAGGTGAAACCCATTTTGAGACATGCTCTACCTATTTAATAGAGCTTTATAGTTTTCTTTGCAGTAGGAAGTGACCTGTTAATTTTTAATTTCTTTACCTTCAGAAAGGCACATTTTGTTAGGAACATTTTATCTTGGTGATAACATTTATAAGGCCAGGCAGCTAATAAAACTGAGGGCTGTAACAAAAAAAGAAAGACAGAAAACTAGGAAAAAATTTTTTCTTTTAAATTAAAAAATAGATGCACTCACTGAGCAGAAAGTAACACAGGGAAAAATTTGGACTTTACATAAGATGCTGTTAGGATATCTTCCTGGTTTCCTTGCTGATACTTATACATCTTAAATAGTGTTTTAATTTTTTTACTCCAGGTGGTTTGTATATTTGAAAGTATTTTCCCTTTGGGGGAATTTTTTTTTAAACCAAGAGATTAAATAATTTTGATGGTTTGAATTAGAATTCAATTGGAATTGTTCTTAGTTCAGTTTTTCTGTTATCTGTAACAAATGGTGTGTATGTGTGTTTGTGTGTGTGTGTTAGTGTAATATAGTTTTCAACAGTGGTACTCAGATGACTATTAAAGTGTTTTGACTTACTTTATTTGGATCAGGATAGTATGATGGAACATGGTGACACAGGTAAATGTGGCTTAAAAGTTAAGACTTATTCTCTGCTAAATGGAATCAACCTATTCTGGTCACAGTATTAGTTGTTTTTGTCGCTTTTATAATTGAAAAATTTACTTTGCATAGATCTTTAAAGCCCTTATGAGGGGTTCAGATATAGTGTAGTTCTGTTTCTAAGATGAATGAAATATTTTAAGTGCTCTCTCTAGTAATAAATAATGTGTAAGAAATGATTTTCAAATAAATTTTGAATGTCACAACATATCATCTACCTCGTTATACTGTACATAATCTACTGTAATATTGAATATAGTGAAGGAACATTGATGAATGAATAAAGGCTATTAATACTTTCACGTTGTACTTAGGACAATGTACAGTTTAGTTAAATTTCTGGGAAGTTGTAAAAAAGGATTTCTTTAATTTCCTAAACATTATTGTCCATGTTAATATCAGTAGTGCTAGTTTTGCATCAAATCAGTCCAAATTTCAGTATAACATAATGAAGGTTAATTCTCATTCACACAAAATCTAATATGGGTATGCCTGATCAGGACATTCTCCTAGATGAGCTTTTTCCAAAAAGTGATTTAAGGATCCAGACTTCTTCATACGTATTTCTACCATTTTCACTCTATGATTTCAGATGTCACCACAGAAACAGAGAGTGTAGGATATTGTGTGGGAGATTTTAATTGCCCAGGCCTAGAGGTAGAATATATCACTCTCACCTGCATTCTGCTGACCGGAACTCTGTTATGTGGCCCTACCTAATTGCAGAGGAACTCAAAAATATTGTTTATTTGTGTGCCAGGCAGAAGAGAAGATACAATTTATTGGGAAGCACTAACATTCTCTTCCACACTGATATTTAGTAAACTTGTTTATTTGTCAAAGTTGTGGTATTTAGTAAGCATTTATTTCATGCCATCTTATATGGAATATAGTTTTCTTTAAATGAAGGAATGAAAAGAAATCAAAGAACTTCACAGTTTTTTGGGAATAAGAAAATACACACTGAATGATTGGAAAAAGCAGTTTTTTGAAAGGTACAAAACAATATAGTTCAAACATAATGTGTGTTTGCCGATCAAAAATGATTAGAATGAATTGAATGCAGTCAGGGAAAAATGAATTAATACCTTATTCACACTGATTTTAAAGATGATATGAATTGAAAGAGGAGAACATAGAGCTTTACAGTTGAGAAGGATGAAATCTGGTGGAAAATTAGCAGATAGACTTGCAAGAACAGGGATTGTGTAAGAGAATCTGAGTTGGAGAGGTATGTTGGGGTCTTGTCTAGTGGATCACAATGTTTGATTTTGATATTTAATAAATATTGATGTGTTTTAGCATCTTTCTAACAGTTTTATTTCTTAGAAGTCAATAGAGCCAATGTATGGTTTATGAAATGTTAAGTGGTTCTGACAGAGAGGAGAGAGTGCTAGGAGATAGGAGAGAAGCTGCTTTTTTATATGGTAATAAAATTTATTAGATTATCTTTCAAGAAATATTAAAAGGAAAACAAATTTAGTTATCTAAACCAAACCAAAGCATAGTGTCTTAGAGAATAAACCTGATTAATGACGAATGGCAAATGTAATTATGCAGTGACATAGGACAGAATTTCTGAAGCCTTTCAAGTTCCGTTGTATTAAAGCAGTAGGTAGTACGATAACCCTTTAGCCTTTTTGGAAGCTTTCTTTTTTGGTAGATGTAAAACATAAAAAAGACTTGAGGAAATAAGTCACCATGGTGATTATTTATCATCTAATAAAAGAAATTTGAAAACTGTTTACATAAAGTAACTTTTAAAAATTAGTGAATTAGAGCAATCTCTGAGGTATGATTTTGTGTATAGGATATGAAAATACATATTATGATTTAACATTATTAGGTCAGTGATTTTCAAGTGTGGTCCCTGTACTAGTAACATCAGTATCACCTAGGCACTTGTTAGAAATGTATATTCTTGGACCTCACCTCAGACGTATTGAATCAGGAGGTGGGGCCTGGCCATCTGTGTTTTAATAAGCTCTTCATGGGATTCTGATGCATGCTAAAGTTTAAAAACCACACACTTAGAATGTTATTATCCTTTTTTGTACTAGCCAGTAAGCAAAATTGTATACGTGTTATTCTGTTCAAGAGTTGTACCCTTCTAGAGTGCCTTATTAATCATTTGTACTATCCATTTCAGAATATTTAAAAGGTGGAATTGATCAGAGAGTAAAACCAGAGCATGTGGTAGTTAGATGTCATTAGAATTTAGAAGGAAATTACTCCATTTCAGTGCTGACACTGGAGAAATCTAGGTTGTAAGATTTCTTTGTTTTCTGTGTTTTTTCTTTTTGGTACCATTTGTTGACATTTAGCCAACAAGTATGAGAGTGTTGAGTTTGCCAGACTGAGGGTAGACTTAGATAGCTGTTAGTAATTGGTCTGGAATGTTACTTAGGACAGTATCAAAGTGGGTCTTTGAGAGAGGTGAGGAAAAGAAGTTGTGCCTGTCTTGAGTTTGAGCAGGGATTGGAACAGTCATTTTGCTATTGGTTATGTGTGTCATAGTTTGAAAGTCATTGTCTTAATAAATTGTGTCTTTCTAAGACACATTATTAGGGCTTAGGTTTTTTTGTTGTTGTTTGATTTATATTTTTTAATATACAATGAGCATTTGAATAGAAACGTTTAGAGAAGAGAGTTAAGCCTTAAACTAGAAACATTTATATTAAATTTATACATTTAGTTATATGTTTTAAATTATTTTAGAACTCTCATTTTAAGAAAGGACTAAAAAAAATTGTAGAAATTAGTTGAGAAATTGACCAATGATGAAAATGATCTGATGTATAATGTAACTTAATTGAACAAAAATGTAATTTTATTGTTTCTAACTGATAAATTCATTTATGCTTATTAATCTGGGATTTGACTGTTCTTTGAAAAATCCTGCCTGAGAAAGCAAAAAGTTTGACCATCAGAACACTGGTCCCAAAATAGAGTTCAGACTGTTTTTCAACTTGACACAGTTGTTTCTCTTGCTTTGCTTTCCTCCTGAAATGATGTTTCCATTTTGGGGATGGGAAGAGCTATGATTATTTATAGACGAGTGTGTTTTGGACAGGTGGTGTTCTTACACACATCAGTGGAATTATCAAGTGTCCCCCAAGGCCTTTACTGTGAATACATTTTATTTTATCATCACTCTTTGTATTTTTAAGAACAAAATAATTATGTTGGGTGGGGAGAACATTCTCTTTAATTTTATATGTAACACAGCAGTTGTCCTCTATATATTAGGGATTTTTCAGTTTTGGAATGATAAAGTTTCTGGTAAACCATAAAGCTTTGTCATTGAAAAATTTTAAAGGCTGCTTTGTATTTTCTTAAAGAGCATATAAATTATAAACATCTTTCCCCCTTTTTCAGTTTCTGCTGTTTGACAGGAGTTTTTTAGGGGGTCAGACCCTGTAGGAACCTAAAGCGTTAATAAATTTTTGAAGCTTTTCATATCATGTAATTCCAAAATTATAATAAAGTCGTAAAGTATCTGTTGGCATTACTACATAACAAAAATGTTACAACTTAAAAAACTCCTGAAGTTTAGCATGTGGACATATTTTTCATCTCTAAAACCATCGTTATATCAGTTAAGTAACTGTAGAGTCAGTATTCCAATTATTGTACTAGGCCATTTTGCCACAAAAGGCACCAAAGAAAATTCTTTCAGTTACTGTGTATATGATAGCTGTCTTCTCTAGTAAGAGTGCACATAAGGAGCTGCTTTCACTTCCTCCTTGTAGTAGGCCAGGACTACTTTCATTTTATTCCTTTTTGAGAGTCCCTGCCTCTTGAGAACCTATTCCTATCTGCTTAGGGACTGGGTATAATATAGTCCTGTTCAGAAAACTACTGATAGTAAAATAGTCTCCTACTCTTTTCTTCCCCTTACCTGTCTTCAGCTCCTTTCTGGAATCTCTTTGTTCTCTATCCTTTAAGCCCATGTCATTTAAAACCATGTTTAAACGCAGTTTTCTGCATTCTTCATTATACTGAATTAACAACTCATTGTAGGATCATCCAGATACTTTGACTAGAGGTATTTAGCATGCCTCTTGAGACATTTAGTTCTTCCATGATTTGCATCACATGGTTAAAAACCTCTTTCTATCTGGATATTGTATGTGACCATAGTGTTTAACAGTCTTTTCTGTTCTTACAGTTCCTATTTTACCCTTCTTTCTACAAACAAAAGTGGAAAGAAGAGTGGATTCTTTCCTTAGTATGTTAACACTTAGTTTAATAAAAAAACAGAATTGTCGGGCTTCCCTGGTGGCGCAGTGGTTGAGAATCCGCCTGCCGATGCAGGGGACGCGGGTTCGTGCCCCGGTCCGGGAAGATCCCACATACTGCGGAGCAGCTGGGCCCATGAGCCGTGGCCGCTGAGCCTGTGCATCCGGAGCCTGTGCTCCGCAATGGGAGAGGCCACAACAGTGAGAGGCCCGCGTACCGCTAAAAAAAAAAAAAAACAACCAAAACCAGAATTGTCTGCTAAATGTGGTGTTGTGGAGTGGTGGTGAAAAAAAAAGAGTAAGCCATGGTAGGTGAGAAGATTCTTAAGTGTCTAATTTAATAAGATAAATATTATAAGAGAAAAGAGAGCCAAGTGCTGTGAGAGTAAGGAGGTGACATTCTGCCTTGAGCCAAGTTTGGGAGGAGATCAAAGAATATCTAGAAGAGGTGACATTGAAGCAGGACCTTGAAAAAAGGCTGATTTATCCATTAAGCACTGTAAGTACAGTGCCTAGGGCCCACAGTTCTCTTAGGAGCCCACAAAAAATGTTTCCATTTTAATTTACTTTAAAATCAGAAGAAAAAGCAGTATAAGAATAATGAGGGACTTCCCTGGTGGCTCAGTGGTTAAGAATCCGCCTGCCAATGCAGGGGACACAGGTTTGAGCCCTGGTCCGGGAAGATCCCACATGCCATGGAGCAGCTAAGCCTGTGCGCCACAACTACTGAGCCTGTACTCTAGAGCCCATGAGCCACAACTGCTGAAGCCTGCACACCCTAGAGCCTACACGCTGCAACTACTGAGCCCACGTGCCACGACTACTGAGCCCACATGCTGCAACTACTGAAGGCCATGTGCATAGAGCCCATGCTCCACAACAAGAGAAGCTACCGCAATGAGAAGCCTGCACGGTGCACCAGAGTAGCCCCTGCTCACTGCAACTAGAGAAAGCCCGTTGGCAGCAACGAAGACCCAATGCAGCCAAAAATAAACTAAAAAAAAAGAAAAAGAATAATGAATATGTAATAATAAATCCAGCCTGGATTATATTCCTCTTTATACTAATGCAATTGTAGGGGCTTCCCTGGTGGCGCAGTGGTTGAGAGTCCGCCTGCCGATGCAGGGAACACGGGTTCGTGCCCCGGTCTGGGAAGATCCCACATGCCGCGGAGCGGCTGGGCCCGTGAGCCATGGCCGCTGAGCCTGCGTGTCCGAAGCCTGTGCTCCGCAACGGGAGAGGCCACGACAGTGAGAAGCCCGCGTATCGCTAAAAAAAATAAAAAAAAATAAAAAAAAAAATAATGCAATTGTAAAATATAATTTTCAATATTTTTTTAAATAGAGGTAGTGGCTTACCAAGGCAGAAGTGCCTGGGTGGGACTTGGAAAAATTAAAATGTGGCCTGCCTTGAAGGGTAAGTAAGGGTTTGTGGGTGCTAGAGGCTGAGATTAGCAAAATCCTGAGTAAGAAGTTGATAATTAAACCACAGATTCACTTTAAGGAACTTTAATAAATATGGTATCTCTTACACGTGCTGCTACTAGTTGAAGTGCAGTGATGACTAGAGAAATAAACAGTACTTAGCTAGAATAAGCACCACTTGGTATGCTAAACGCCAAATAAAGATGCCATTAATTAGTCAAAGAGATAATCATTATGTTGATATTTACTTTAATATTTCCTTTACTTTATCTACTTTAACATTTCCTTAGTTATCAATTTAATGTCAGTTTTTCAAAAAAAATATTTTAAGATGTACACATCATTGGTAATAGAAATGTGGTTAAAATGTGGTATGGAAAATACATCTTTGATTCTAAGAAGCACTGTAGTTTTTTGGTTTCACAAACACATTGTCATGAAACTCACATCTCAATATAGCATGAACCTCCATGGTGAAACAAGGATTGACCATTTCAGACCTTGATTTTATTCACTGTCATAAACTATAACCTGTCGGTGTGGGATAGTTTTAATTATCATTTCTATTTTACAGTTGAGAGAAAGTCAAAGAAATATTGGAGTATCTTTTGCAGGGTCAGACATTTAATAAGAAAGAGGCAGGGCCAGGATTTCAACCCAGGTAGTCTTCATTCCAGAACCTTTGCCTCCTAACGATTATACTTCCAAGTTGCTAAATTCAGTTTTGGACATGTTGAGTTCAAGGTGTTTGTGGGAGGGCCAATGGCAGATGTTCAGTATGGTGTATAAGTTTGGGGCTCAATAAGTAGTGAAATTGTTGTCTAACCCAAGTTCATGTGCCCGACCCACAGAGAGGCCAAACAAACCAAAATGTGGAATTGGGAGCAGAGAAAGGTTTATTGCAAGGGCCATGCAAGGAGAACAGTGCAGCTTGTGCTCAGAAGACCTGAACTCCCCAAAGGGTCTCAGGGAAGAGTTTTTAAGGGAAGGTGAAGGAGGGGAGTTGCAGGGTGTGTGATGAGCTTGTGCACAGTTCTCTGATTGGTTGATGGTGAGGTAACAGGGCAGCATCGCAGGGGTTAACATTATTAATTCTCAGGCTCCAGTAGGTCTGCTGTGTGCTCATGGTCATCAAGTAGTTAACTTCTTCCATTTGGTGGAGGTTTTAGCATCTGTAAAACAACAGTTCTCCTGGCCCAACTGCTATTTTTTGTCACTACATGTTAATATCCTTTCAATCAATTCTTGAGCCAGGCTTATGTGACTCAGGGAAGGCCTGAGAGACTACAGCTTTTCTACAAACAAGAGGCAGGCAGGGGATATGCGAGACGGGGGTCTGTTGCAGGTAGGCCCCACAGGGTCCTGCTGGGTGACAATATGGGCCAGAGATGAAGATTTTGGTGTCTTAATCACATAGGTGGTGGACTTTTAGTAGGAAGAACCAACCGTGAAGATTAGTATCTTGGAAACCAAGATGGAGGGATAGGGTGTCAAGAACTATGAGTGGTCAGTATTGTGAAATTCAGTAGAGGGGTCTCATAAGATAAGGACTGAAAAGTCTATTGCCGTAGCAGCAACAAGGATATCATTGGTGTCTGTGGAAAAAGTTAACATTTTATTTAATCAACACTACCTCTTTCATATTAGAGGGGAAGTTGGAGCAGAAAAAGATTAACTTCAGAGTGTGACCTTATTTGAAAATAGGGTCTTTGCAGATGGAATTAGTTAAGGATCTCAAGAATATTGTCTATAGTGAGCCAGTGAGCAATGACAGAGATGCAGCTTAGTTCCCTCGACTACTCATAAGGGAGAGTTGATCTTTAATGTGTTTTTATTGTGGCTTCATTGAATAATGCCTGCTGCAGTGCAGAAACACACTTAAATTTGGAAGTACATGTTGTCAGACAGAATGTGTCTGTTCTGTATTTAATAGTCCAAGTCTGTTTGAAAACTAATCAAATAGTGTCTTTTTAAATGGTTTTAAACAGATTTGGATATTGCATTATGGCTCTCTCTAGACATTAACTTGTTGAAACTTAAGAAAAATTGATTTCCAATTAACACCAGATTTCATAAGAGGGAAAATATTAGCTAAATAATTAATTCCATGAAATGACATGTATTCCAAACAAAAACAGGCAACATCTGTTAATTCAGTTGGGAGGACAAGATTGAGTTTGGTCCTTTAATTTTTAAGTTAAGTATTGTTCAGAATTTTTATTTCAAGCATCTTTTAAGGACATTTAGTGATCAGTACTGTGTCACACCAGAACTTGAATAGTATAGAATAGATTATGCTCAGAATAGTTCAATTGTATTCTAATTATTTGAAATTTTGTAATTCACATTATAATAAAATATTTCAGAGAATTTTGAAGGGCTTCTAGTTTCAACTCCCATCCTTTGTGTGAATCTCTTTTACATTACTGAGAGGGTCCTATAACCTTCTTTTTACACCTCCAGGGATAGGGAGATTATTACCTCTGAGAGGCATACAGCAACCAGTCATGTGTGTCTACCATATACTAGACTCCAGAGATACGATACGGCAGTGAACAAAATAGACACTTGCCCTGTGTCTATGGACAGGGAGTCTGTAGCCTAGCAGTGATTTCGAGTAAGTAATTAGAAGTACGTAAGTGCTGCAAAGAAGAAATACAGAGTGCTAGAAGAATTTAACATAATCTGGGAGGGTCAGAGGATGTTGCCTTAAGTTATTAATGTTTTATCTGACACTTGTAGGATGAATTAGCTAGGAAAAAGGTGGGGAAGTTTTTCAAGTTGAGGAAACAGCATGCACCAAGATCTTGAGTTGAGAGCATGGCACAGTCAAGGAACCTGAAATAATTACGAGAGAGCATTCTCCTCATCTCTGCAAGAACCTAACATGCCTCTTATGTATTGAGGACTAAAGGAATTCTTTAAGGATTTGCAGCTTTGGAAGGTCAGCATGAGAAATGGTGAAGTGCTTCTGTTAAATGAATGTGTAAGAGTCAGACCTCAACAAAATAGGGACAGGATGTGGAGAAGATAAGAACACCTGTGAGAT
This sequence comes from Kogia breviceps, assembly GCF_026419965.1. Taxonomy (NCBI): domain Eukaryota; kingdom Metazoa; phylum Chordata; class Mammalia; order Artiodactyla; family Physeteridae; genus Kogia; species Kogia breviceps. Next base: position 42,353,225 of record NC_081310.1, on the reverse strand, counting down.
ATCTGTGGTCTCCCATAAATAACTGGGGTTGGGGATGGGGTGGGGAACGGAGGCCAAAAGGAGATATGAGACATTATGCAAGTGAGGGCAACAAGCAGTAAATAGTGGAGTTAACACTAATACCCTTCAAGCTGGTAAGGCTGGAGAAAATTTAGGTTATTTATTACCTAACAGCATTTTCTAAAACAAACGATTTGATTTAAGCTATTTTCTTTCTCTTTGTTTCTTTTCCCTCTTGCAGTAGTGATAATATAAATTGATATTGTTATTTGATTGCTTAACATTTTAAAAAATTTTTATTTATTTTGGGCTGTGTCGGGTCTTTGCTGCTGTGCATGGGCTTCTCATTGTGGTGGCTTCTCTTGTTGCAGAGCACAGGCTCTAGGCGCGCGGGCTTTAGTAGTTGTGGCTCGCAGGCTCTAGAGTGCAGGCTCAGTAGTTGTGGCGCATGGGCTTAGTTGCTCTGTGGCATGTGGGATCTTCCTGGACCAGGGATCGATTCTTGTCTCCTGCATTGGCAGGCAGATTCTTAACCACTGTGCCACCAGGGAAGTCCTGATTGCTTAACATTTAAAATTTATTTTTTAAGTTCACATACATAAGGGTGTATGTATGTTTTGGGGGCGTACAGTTCTATGAATTTTAACACATGTATAAATCCATGTAACTACCACCACAATCAGGGTACAGAACAGCTCCATCACCCCCAAAAAACTCCTTGAGCTATCCCTTTGTAGTCACACTCTCCTCCTACACATTACCTTCATCAACCACTGATCTGTTTCCATCACTATATTTTTGTCTTTTTCAGGATGTCATATAAATAGAATAATACAGTATATAATTTTTGATACTGGCTCCTTTCATACAGTGTAATTCCTTTGAGATTCATGGAAGTGGTTGCTTGTATCAATAATTCATTCCTTTTTATTGCTGAATAGTATTCCACTGTAATGGTACTACAGTTTGTTTCCATTCACCTGCTGAAGGAAGTTAGGGTTGTTTCCAGTTTTTGGTGACTATGGAAAAAAGCTGCTTTAAACATTTGTGTACAGGTTTTTGTGTGAATGTAAGTTTTTATTTCTCTAGATACTCAGGAGTGGGTTTGCTGGGTCATTTGGTAAGTCTGCATTTAATTTTATAAGAAACTGTGAAGTTGTTTTCCAGAGTGGCTGTAACCATTCTACATTCCTGCCAGCAATACATGAGGTTGAATTGTTCTGCATCCTCACCAATGCTTGACATTGTTAGTATTTTTTATTTTTACATTTGAATACGTATATAAATGGTATCTCATGGTTTTATTTTTTAGTGTCTTTATTATAATTTATATAACATAAAATTTACTCATGTAAAGTATATAATTTAGTGGTTTTTAGTATATTCATAGAGTTGTGCAACCATTACCATAGTCTTAAGTTTAGAACATTTTCATCACTGTGGTTTTTTTGTTTTGTTTAGTTTTGTTTTTTTTCTTGCAGTACACGGGCCTCTCACTGTTGTGGCCTCTCCCGTTGCGGAGCACAGGCTCAGGACGCGCAGGCTCAGTGGCCATGGCTCACGGGCCTTGCCGCTCCGCAGCATGTGGGATCTTCCCGGGCCAGGGCACAAACCCGTGTCCCCTGCATCGGCAGGCGGACTCTCAGTCACTGCGCCACCAGGGAAGCCCATCATCACTGTGGTTTTATTTTGCATTTCTCTAATGGCTAATGGTGTTGAATATCTTTTTGTGTGTTGTTTGCCGTCGTTTCTTAGTCTTTTGCCCATTTTTTATTTGTATTATTTATAGTCTTACTGTTGAGTTTTGAGAGTTCCTTATATGTGTGTTCTGGATACAAGTCCTTTGTTGATTATGTGACTTGCAAATATTTTCTCCCAGTCTATAGCTTGTCTCTTTTTAAAATTCTCTTAACAATATCCTTCGCACGGTAAAAGTTTTTAATTTTGTTGAAGTTCATTTTATCACTTTTTTCATTTTTGGTATTGTGCCTAATATCTTTTTGCCAAACCTCTGGTCACAGATATTTCCTCCTTTGTTTTCTTCTAAAAGATTTATAGTTTTATATTTAGTTCTGTTATCCTTTTGAGTTTATTTTTGTAGAAAGTGTGAGGTTTAGGCCAGTTCATTTTCTTATTTATGGATGTCCAATTGTTCTAATATGTTTTGTTGGAAAGACTCTCTTTTCTCTTTCAATTGCCTTTGTACCTTTGTCAAGAAGTCAATTGACCATATTTGTTTGGGTCTATTTCTGGACTCTATTCTGTTTCCTTGTTCTGTGTGTGTATCCTTTTGCCAATCCCACACTGTCAACATTGTATTGATTATGTCTTAAAATTAGATAATATGATTTCTCTGACTTGGTTATTTTTCAAAAATTTAATGCTTATTTCAGTCCTTTGACCTTTCCATATAAATTTTAGACTCAATTTATCTGTATTTATCTATCTACCAAGAAAGTCTCCTGGCATATTGATTGAAGTGTGTTAAATCTATGGATCAAATTAGGGAGAGTTGACATCCTTACTGTTTAGTCTTTCAATCCATGATCAATGGTAAGTCTCTCCATTTAGGTCTTCTTTTACATATTTTATCAGTGGTTTATAGTTGTCAGGATACAGATCCTATACATACTTTGTTATATTTATGCCTAATTATTTCCTTTTGTTAAAGCTATTATAAATGGTATTGGTTTTTAAATTTAATTTTACAGTTCATTGCTGGTGTATAAAAATATGCTTGATTTTTTAAAGTGTTGACCTTGTATCTTGTGTCCTTGAAAACTCATTCTAGGGGTTTTTGGTAGATTCTTTGGCATTGTCTATATAAGCAATTATGTTATCTGAGAATAGGGGTAGTTTTATGTCTTCCTTTCCAATTTGTATGCCTCTTCTTCCTTTTTTTTTTTACATTATTACATTGATCAGGACTTCTAATATAAGGTCGAATAAGTGTGAGAGTGACCATCCTTTTTCCTTGTTCCCATCATAGTCTTCACCATTAAGTGTACTAGTATAATGTTAGCTGCAGTTCACCTCTGCTCCACAGCCCTCTGCCCCCCAGATGCCTTTTATTAGGTTGTGGAAGCTCCCTTCCATTTCTAGTTTGCTAGGAATTTTATTGTTGAAGGACATGAAATTTTGTCAGTTGCTTTTTCTGAATAAAATGATATGATTGTGTGGTTTTCATTTTTTATATTGTTAATATGGTGGACTACATTGCTTGATTTTCAGATATTGAGCTAGTTTTGCATTCTTGGTATCTATCCTACTTGGTCATGGTCTTTCTTTATATTGCTAGATTCAATTATCTGATATTTTGTTGAGGGTTTTTTATATCTATCCAAGAGAGATATTGGTCTGTAGTTTTCTTTGCTAGATGTTTTGTAGAATCCACCATTGAAACCATTTGGATCTAGAGATTTCTTTTTTGGAAGGTTTTTAGTGATGATTCAGTTTCTTTAGAAGTTAGAAGAGTCTTTAGGTTATCTAATTCCTTTAGGGTGAATTTGGGTAGTTTGTGATTTTTCAGGAATTGGTCCATTTCATATAAGTTGTTGAATTTACGTGCATATAGTTATTTGTATTATTCCTCTGTTAGCTTTTTAATGTTTGGGGTCTTTAGTTATATCCTCCATTTTATTTTAAATCTTGGTAATTTATCTTCTTTTTTCTGTTAGTCTTGCTTGAGGTGTTTTTGTTTTTTAATCAGTTTTATTACCCTTTACAAAGAGCTAGCTTTTGATTTTACTCAGTATTTCTGCTGAGTTTTTTGTTTTCAGTTTCAGTGACTTCTGCTTTTCTTTTTTCTGATTGCTTTGGGTTTGTTTTGTTCGTTTTTAAAGTTACTTAATGTGGATGTTTAGATTATTGATTTGAGACCTTTCTTCTTTTCTCATATAAACATTTTATCCCATAAATTTCCCTCTAAGTACTACTTTGCTGTATCCCAGAAATTTTGATATGTTGTATTTTCATTTTCATTCACTTCAAAATATTTTCTAATTTCCCTTGATACTCCTTTTAGACCTGTGAGTTATCTAGAAATATGTTTAATTTCTAAGTATTTGGAGATTTTACTGTTATCTTTTTATTATTGATTTCTAATTCTTTGACAGTTTAGAGGAGCATATGTCATATAATTTCATTTCTTGTAAATTTGCTAAGGCTTATTTTATAAGCCAGGATATGATCTATCTTGGTGAATGTTCCATGTGCATTTTGAAAAGAATAAAAATGTATATTTTGATGTTGTTGGGTAGAGTGTCTTTAAATTTCAAAGACCCAGTTGGTTGATGCTATTGTTCAGTTCTTCCATATTTTTTTAAAAAATAAATATTTATTTTATGTATTTTTATTTTTGGCTGCATTGGGTCTTCGTTGCTGTGTGTGGGCTTTCTCTGGTTGCAGCGAGCGGGGGCTACTCTTCATTGCAGCGCGTGGGCTTCTCATTGTAGTGGCTTCTCTAATTGCGGAGCACGGGCTCTAGGCACACGGGCTTCAGTAGTTGTGGCACACAGGCTTAGTTGCTCCGTGGCATGTGGGATCTTCCCGGGCCAGGGCTCGAACCCATGTACCCTGCATTGGCAGGTGGATTCTCAACCACTGTGCCACCAGGGAAGCCCAGTTCTTCCATATTCTTGCTGATTTTCTATCTGCTCATTTTATTGATTACTGAAAGAGATTGGTTGAAGCCTCCAACTATAATTGTGGATTTGTCTGTTTCTCCTTTCAGTTCTGTAAATGTTTGCTTCATGTATATTGAAACTCTCTTGTTAGGTGCATACACATTTAGGAATTGATGAATTCTTGATGAATTGACTCATTTTTCTTTATCTGGTATCTCTTTTTGTCCCTGGTAATTTTCTTTGCTCTGAATTTTTCTTTGATATAGCAACTTAATCTTCTTTTTGATTAGTGGTGTATCTTTTTCTATCCTTTTACTTTAAAACTAGATCATCATATTTAAGGTAAGTTTCCTGTAGACAGCATATAGTTGGATCACTTTTTTTTTTTTTTTTTTTTTTTTTTTTTTGCGGTATGCGGGCCTCTCACCATTGTGGCCTCTCCCGTTGCGGAGCACAGGCTCCGGACGCGCGGGCTCAGCGGCCACGGCTCACGGGCCCAGCCGCTCCGCGGCATGTGGGATCCTCCCGGACCGGGGCACGAACCCGCGTCCCCTGCATCGGCAGGCGGACTCTCAACCACTGCGCCACCAGGGAAGCCCTGGATCACTTTTTAAAACCCATTGTGACAATCTGTCTTTTAACTGATGTGTTTTAGATAGGTCATTTACACTTAATGGGATCATTGTTATGTTTGGATTTTGATCTACCATTTTATTATTTGATTTTTGGTTTTTCCCTATGCTTTTCATTCATTTTCCCTTTGCTGTTTTTTTGGGGGGTGGTGGTAGGTAAGGGGCAGGTTATTTGAATATTTTTAGTATTTTAATTTATCTATTATATTTTGTACTATATATATTTCTACAGTTTTGGTTTTTTTAAAATGATTGCTCTATGAATTACAATATATAAACTTCACTTTTCACGGTCTACTTAAAATCAGTATTTTACAATTTTATTTGGAATGTAGAAACCTTAACACCAAATAGGTCTCTTTCCCTTTTCCCCTTTATGCTGTAGTTGTCTTATTTATTTCATCAACATAAATTGAAAACTCCTTCAGACAAGGTTATAATTTTTTCATTCAACTGTCAAACATTTTAAGGAACTCAAGAGAATAGTTCATTACATGTATCCAGATACTGATCTGTTCCTTTTATTCATTCCTGAGTTTCCCATTTTCCTGATGGTATTATTTATCTTCTATCCAAAGAACTCTCTTTAGCAATTTTTTTAAAGAGTAGTCTGCTGCTGACAAATTCTCTTAGGTTTTCTCCTGTTGATATTACTTTTATTCCACCTTCATTCCTAAAGGATATATATGCTAGATATATTTTCTCAGTTGACAGATCTCTTCTTGGTGTATTTGAAAATATTACTCCGTCTCCATGGCTGGTCTCTCTGATTTCTGATAAGAAATCTACAGTCATTAAAATTATTATTACACTCTAAGTAATCAGTTGTTTTTTCTCTTGCTACTTTCAGGAGTTTATTTTAATCTTTAGTTTTCTGCAGTTTGATTATGGTCTGTCTGGGCATGAATTTGTTTGGATTTATCCCATTTGGGGTTAAAGGAAAACTTTTTCTACTCTTAACTCTTCTGACACCAAATGTTTGGGTTTTCCACATCAAGCAATTTTCTAATTCTTTGTGAACACCAACTGGTTTCCTACAGTTGAATTAAGTTCTAACACTACCTTCCTGGAGTTAGCACAAAACCCATACATAGGTTAAGGCCTTAGTCCCACAAGACTGTCCCCACTTTAGATATCAGTAGCAAGGAGTGGGTCCCCAGGTTACCCACACTTCTGTCTGATTTGACTACAAATCAGGGATCTCCACAACCCCCTCCTCAAGTTCAGTTATTTGCTATAACAGCTTACAGAACTCAGGGAAACACTACTTACTACCACCAGTTTATTATAAAGGGTACAGATGAACAGCCAGATGAAGTGGTATATATAAGCAAGGTCTGGAAGCATCCTGAGCGCAGGAATTCCCATGGGATAGGGGTGCACCGCTCTTCTGGCATGTAGGTGCACTCACCAATTTGAAGCTTGCTGAACCCCTTCATTTGGATTTTTTTTAAGGAGGTTCCATTATGATGACATGTTTAATTAAATCATTGGCCGTTGGTGATGAGTAGCCAGTCTCTTCCCATCTTGGAGGTTGGGGTTAGGGTGGAGTGTGACTGAAAGATATAACCCTCTAATCACACGGTTGGTTCCTTTGGCAACCAGCCCTAATCCTTACTTAAGCTATCTGGGGTCTTCCAGCCACCAGTCATTTAAAGTGGTTTGTTTTATATATATACACTAATATGTATAAAATAAATAGCTAATAAGAACTTGCTGTATAGCACAGGGACCTCTACTTCACTTCTCTGTACAGTAGAAACTAACACAACCTTGTAAAACAACTATACCCCAATTAAAAAAAAATAAATTAAAAGAGAGATGGGGGACATGGTGGGGAGCTGGGGGTATGTTCCCAGGAAGGCCCCACAGGGTTCTGCTCAGTTTCAATATCACCCCTCTCTAGCCATGGGACTCTCCTTACTGATGCTTCTTGCATTAACCACAACATAAAAAAACCCTTAAAATCCTTATTTAAGGTCAAGAAAAACTCAATTCATCTGGACTCTTGATATTATTTTAATATGTGTGTGGTATTATTTTATAATGATTTCTGAAGATATTTTCTCTTGATTATATATTTTTGTTTTGTTATCCAACTTTATTAGTTTATCTACACAGTTTTCCATTGAATGAGAAAATAAGCTGACATTGTTAAATGCACACCCAGGGAAATTCTCTATGCTAGATGTTCATATTGTATTCTTTTTAATCCTCTAAACAACCCTGTGAGGTCAATATTATTATCTCTGAATTGTATCTGAAGAAACTTATATCTATAGATTAATAAATTGCCTAGGTTCACACAGGGAATACATTGTGGCACTGAAATTTTATATAGACCTATATGACTTCATAGTCTAAAGTGGAAAAGACAAAGATTTCACCTTGAATATCAGGAGAAATGATGGAACAAGGTCAATATTGGATTTTATAGGGGTAAAAGACTTACTTGGGCAGCAAAAATGGAGGCACTGAGGCAAGGTATATATTACCAAATCTATAGGAAAAGTGGGTCATGACTGTATCACAGAAAACATTTAATTTCACATACAATATTAACACTAGACTACTTACTAAAATTGGAAAGTGACTACATAGGGGATAGACAACAAACATAATAACACTGTGGCAAAGAAAGTAAGATGTAGCCATCCCCCCACCCCCACCCCCGCACCCCAAGTATCCTACCCAGAGGCTTAAGTGGACAAAGAGAAGAGGTTGGGGCTATCAAAAAATAAAGTGGTTTGTTATAAATTATAAAAGATGCTCCTCTCACCCCTGTCACTCAGGAAATTACAAGAGTTTTAGGAGCTCTGTGCCAGGAATGAGGAAGGAAGACTAAATATATATTTCTTAGTTATATCACAACATCATATATTTGTTTTTGTAACATAATTTCAACATCTGTGTCATCTTGGAGTTGATGTCTGTTGTCTTTCTTATGAGTATTGAGATTTTCCTGGTTATATATATGCAAGGTAATTTTGGATTGTTTCTTTGGCATTTTGAATATTATGTTGTAAGATGCAGGATCATGCTTACATCCTGTGTGTGTGCGTGTATGTATTTTTAAGATTACTGGTAATCTTAACAATTTATTCTCATGGGGTTATTGTTGTAGCCTTTAAAGAGCTTTTATCTTAGTTTTTGTCTTCACTATTACGATATGCACTGATTTTATTTTATTTTTTAATTTTTTTTTTTTTTTTTTTGGTGGTACGTGGGCCTCTCACTGCCGCAGCCTCTCCTGCCGCAGAGCACAGGCTCTGGACGCACAGGCCCAGCGACCATGGCTCACAGGCCCAGCCGCTCCGCGGCACACAGGATCTTCCCGGGCCGGGGCACGAGCCTGCGTCCCCTGCATTGGCAGGCGGACTCCCAACCACTGTGCCACCAGGGAAGCCCATGCACTGCTTTTTACGAGATGTTAAGACTATAGAGAAAAAAAGGAAACTGATTTTAAGGCTCTTATTGTTCAAAGCTCTTATCCGTTAATTTGTTAATGAATTGCTTATTTGTACTTTTTAGCCCATAAAAGTTCACAGGTGAATCCACTGTTCAGTTTGTAATTTACTTTGCTTTAATTGTTGTTTTTTTGTTTTGTTTTGTTTTTTTGTGGTACACGGGCCTCTCATTGCTGTGGCCTCTCCCGTTGCGGAGCACAGGCTCCGGACGCGCAGGCTCAGCGGCCATGGCTCACGGGCCTAGCCGCTCTGTGTCATGTGGGATCTTCCCGGATCGGGGCACGAACCCGTATCCCATGTATCGGCAGGCGGACTCTCAACCACTGCGCCACCAGGGAAGCCCTGGTTGTATTTTTAATGTTCTTAAATATAGGGATTATTTGCTGTTGCTTTAGTATTGATACATACTATTTCCCACTCAGAAAATACTTAGTGAATAAGTTATCTAGAATTTGGATAGTGAAGGGTTTTTTTTAAAGGTAATAGGGGAAGCTTTATTACTAATTAAATATGATGCAATACAGAAATACTCTGATTTTAACTGAACTCTACAAGGCAGAAACAATGAGCAGATGTACCCAGAAAAATTGAGACCATATAGCCATAAGAGATAAGAAGACTGGCCAGTCCCTCAGTTGCCATGACTTTCCAATTCTCATGAGGCACACCTCTGTCAGGATTTTTTTGGGTGGGTCTCTAGCTTTTCAACCCAAATCCTATGTCCATGCAGCAAACCTTCCCTTATTTAAAGTTATGAGACTCTGTTCTTCCAAATCAGAAGAGCATACCAAAACCAGGTTTCCACTTAAAATTTGCAAAGAAAAACATCCTTGTTTGAATTTTAATATTAAAGTTTGGTATAAAGTGTATCTTTTATAACCTAGTATAATAGAGCACAGGTTTAGAGTCAGTCATACCCCAACTTGGAGCACAGTATTGCCATTTACCAACTGTAGGATTTTTTTAAAAAAATATATTTCAAATTTGTTTATTTTATTTTTGGCTGCATCAGGTCTTAGTTGCAGCATGTAAGATCTTTCGTCACGGCACAGGGGCTCCTCTCTAGTTGTGGTGCATGGGCTCCAGAGTGTGGGCTGTGTAGTTTGCAGCATGCAAGCTCTCTAGTTGAGGCGCATGTGCTCAGTAGTTGTGGCACATGGGCTTAGTTGCCCCACAGCATGTGAAATATTAGTTCACTGACCAGGGATTGAACCCGCATCCCCTGCATTGGAAGGCTGATTCCCAACCACTGGACCACCAGGGAAGTCCCTAACTGTGGGATCTTGAATGGACCACTGCTGAATTTAATTTCCTTTGTCTGTGAAACATTTATATGGTATCCAGCCAAAACTCTACTGGAGCTGTCTTGTACCAGCTCATAAGAGCTGATTAAGTTTTTAAAAATCTTATGAGCTGATTGTTAAATGCAATCATCATTAAAAATTAAATTATTTAAGCTTATAATTAAATAACTTATGTTAAAAGCAATGTCATATAAATGCTCAAAATTCATCACTTCCTATTTATTTTGCTATACTGTACTATTATTTATGTCTACTGTATCTGTATGGTGAAATATGTAAGGATGTGCTATTGCATATCTCTTCCCAGCTTTTGTGTTTGGTGCTTTCACGTTGGTAGCTTGACAGAAACCTGTCACGGTAGTATTTATACCATGGAAATTGGTAAATACAATAAATCAGAGCTTGGTTTATTGTTTTATTGATTGTCTGGATTTAAGAAAGTGATAGAGAAAATGCCTGTAAAGCAGATTAAACTTAAAGTCTGTTGCCTGTTGTTGTGAGTAGCACAGAAAGAAATTAAGGAAATATTCTAAATTACTATCTAATTCAGCAAAGAAGTTGCTCATTTCATTGATGAACAAGTAAGTGTGAGGTTATGACATATGTCTTCGTTGTTTTACTTTCCTCTTATTCCTTCACATAAATGAAAATATGAAACAACATTAAGGTTGGAACTGCACTCATTCATAAGTTGCAACCCTAGGTTGGCTTCTCATGACATTTGCAAAATCAACCATAGCATTTTGTCAGAATCACTTGGCTCCATGGAATTTATAATAAAGAGTATTGCATATTTTATTGATATTATAATTGTAAATTGTGTCCTATACGTCCTTTATATTGGTAAAATTTATAATAAACACATATACATTTCACACACATACACGCACACATTGAAAACTGATTATTAGATATTTATTAGTGAAACACTGTCTGGCACAGAGCAGACATTCATTAAATACTTTCCCCTTTCCTTTTCTCCCCTTTGGCCTTTTCAAACAAAATACCTGCCATAATTAGAGTAAGTAGGGTTGGTGAAAGAAAATCTTAACACTGGCTTTAACTTCAAGGTTAGTATATCCTCCGGTATTATCACTTGCACCATTATTAAAAACATACCTTAGTTTGAAGGAAAAATGAGGGGTGAGGGAGTATGGTTTTCTTTTGAATGCCATATCCTGGGAGCTTTCAGGTCTAAAAATACCAATACTTCATTTTATTTCAAAGAGGGACATTAGAAGCTTAAAGAATATAATATTTACTGAATATTGAAAAACAACTATGAATTGTAGCACTTATCAATATTTGCTTGAAAATGTTTTCCCAAGAAATGGGAATAATTTAAATGTTGGTTTTAATTTTGAAACTTTTCATTCTTTTTCATCCTTTGTCCCCCTTCCAGTATTAATAAGGAAATGATTTTATAAAAAGCATTTCAGCATTGGGTACAGCACAGACTGATTCTCATTTTCAATCACTCCAAAGATATATTATGGATTCTTTGACAACATTACATTTTCCATCATTATGATGGCTTTTCTTCCCATTTTTAATCTGGAATAAAACATTTTTTTAAGGCTCCTGTTTTGTTTTTGTTTTTTGTATGCATTCAGAGTATATTCTGAGTCATGTAGTCCGTGTTCTCACTTCTGTCACTTCATCTAGTTTAGATAAGAGAAAAGCAGCGTATTTCTGTAGTGCATAGCTGATTGTGTTCCAGCTCCCAAAGGAGAGGAACTAATTGCTGAACATAGAGAAGATAGAACATTGAGATACCTTTCTGTGTGTATTTAATATGCTACTAATCAAGGAAAAGTAAGCCTTTACACGTTTTAATCCTATTATTTCCAAAAGAATAACATGGAATAATAGTGTTTCCTCCTTACGTATGTTTGAAAATATATACAGGAAGGGTTGAATTATATTGGTATCTTTATGGAAAACCAATTAACCATGCATATGTGGGTCTATTTCTGGGATCTCTATTGTATTCCATAGGGTTTATCCTTATGCCAGTGTAACACTTGTTTTCATGATTATAGCTTCATAGTAAGTCCTCAAAATTGGACAGTATACGGCTTCCCTGGTGGTGGCAGTGGTTAAGAATCCGCCTGCCAATGCAGGGGACACAGGTTCGATCCCTGGACCAGGAAGATCCCACATGCGGCGGAGGAACTAAGCCCAGGTACCACAACTACTGACCCTGTGCTCTAGAGCCCATGAGCCACAACTACTGAAGCCCGTGCGCCTAGAGCCTGTGCTCCGCAATAAGAGAAGCCACCACAATGAGAAGCCCACACACCGCAACAAAGAGCAGCCCCTGCTTGCCACAACGAGAGAAAGCCCACGCACAGCAACAAAGACCCAACACAGCCAAAAATAAATAAATGAATAAAGAAATAAAAATTTTTAAAATTAAAAAAAAAATTGGATAGTATAAATCTTCCAGCTTATTTCTTCATTTTCAAAATTGTTTGGCTATTCTAGGTTTTTTTCACACTCCCAAATAAATTTTAAAACCTACTTGTCAAGTTTTACAAAACAGCCTGCGGGGATTTTGTTTGGGATTGCATTGAATCTGTAAGTCATTTTGGTGAGAATTGACATATTAACAGTGTTGAGTATTGTAATCAATGAACATGATGTAGTTCTCCACTTACTTAGGTCTTCCTTACTTAGTCTTTGCGGTGTTTTTAGTTTTCCATGTAGTTTTAGTTTTCCATATTTGTATGTACAGGTCTTGCACGTATTTTACTAAATTTATCCCTAAGTATTTCATGTTTTTGATGCTATCATAGAGAGTAATGTTTTAAAATTTTATTTTCTAATCATTTGTTGCTAGTATATAGAGATATAGTTAAATTTTTATATTGTCCTTAAAATCTAAAACCTAGTTCAGTTCAGTTATTAGTTCTAGCAGTGCTTTTGTAGATTTCTTAGGATGTGGTACATACACATTGTGTTGTCTGTGAATAAGAACAGTTTTAAGTTTTTTCATTTCTGATCCATATGCTTTATATTTTTAAATTGTTAACCCACAGTTACAAGGCATTTCTTACTCATTTATGTATCTTTTGTCTAATCTTTGGTAACTTCCTTAATTTGAAAGCATATGACCAAATTTTCTTGATGTTAGTAACTAGAGGAACTCTGGTATAGCTTTTCTAATGAGACCAATCATTCAAAACATGCCTTTCATATCAGTACCTAATAAATAATACTTGGAATGAATTTATTAGAAAGTGAGAGTTTCTAATTTTTACAGAAAACTGAGGCTCAAAATTTTAAGCTATATCTTTTACCTGCTACTGTTTAAAAAATTAAGACATTTTATATTAGATTTACTTTGTGAGCATTAACATTAGTTTTATATATAAAATAGCAATAAAAGGGAAGCCAAATCTGCTGATAGCATTTAAAAATTTTGTGTGTTCTTCCATGGTATTATAGTTATCAGAATGCATTACTGTTTTATACATTTCCTAGAAAATTAAATATAGGTCACTTTCAGAGGTAGAATAATTTACATGAACCAGTAGTTCAATTTGTAGTGGCAGACCCTCTTTCCTATAGAATAGAAAGAGCAGATGGCAATAATCATTGAAATAAATCTCACCAACATGTCTATAATTTTAAGTGTGTAAGGGATGGTGAGCTCATCTTTCACATAGACTGTTGAAAATTGTTTCCAGCAAGAGGAAGAAGAAAGGAAGAGTTAATGTCTAAAGGGAATAAATGTGTCGCCCATAAGTCTGGGGATATGAGCTTGGACCCTTATAAATACAGAAAGCAATGTAATGATAGCATCATCTATGACATTTAATAATGGAAAAAGAGGAAGGAGATAGTATGAGTATGAGTGAAAATAAGATTGAAGCTTCAAGTGAAAGTTGATATTTACTTGCAGACTCAATTGCTAACCGTGGATGGCAGAAGATACACTGGATTGGAAAGGGAACTTTGGTTATAAATAAGAACAGAAGAAATGTGACAAAATAAAGGGTAGTAGTTAGCTTAGAAGATGACAAAATTTTTTAAAGGATTATTTATTCTTTTCTCTTTTTGGAATTACATGGCTAAATTTGTTGTTCTCTTTGGTATACTTCTACTGTAGATGCTAAAATTATTTGGATATTGAAACTTTACCATAAAACATTAGATGATATTGGTGTCTCCCTATTCTTATCTTGATCTTTTCGGAGGGTTTTAGAAATAGCAGTTTTTACCAAAGTCTTATGTGCTTGATTTTTGGCATTTGAAACTTGCCTGATTTTCATCTTCTATATATCTATAGTAACTATTACTGTCATTTTTCTTTGAAGACTTTAAGAATTTCCCCATTGCTTGACCATACACCTTGGTTAAACAACTAGATTGTGGTGAAGACGCTTGATTGACTATAATTTTAACTGAAGATTAACCAATTTTGATTTAACAGATCCCAGAGGAAGAATGCTCTTCCACACACTGCCTCTGAAATGTCTGATTGTGTAGGAAAATTGAACATTCAGTAATTATATTTTTTAGAAATATAACAATTTCCAAATTACAGATCTTCTGGCTTGTCACTGGATCATCATAGACAGTATCAATGTACTTTTAAAGAGTACTCGAATATCTAAAGATAAGGTTACTGATAATGATCAGTAACATAGTGAATCATAGAACTAAAAATTAGTTCTCCAATTTGATATTGAAACATGAAGTTTTAGAAGTTGATAGGCATACCACATAGAAAAGAAGTAGCAGGTATCTAAATGTTGCTTTTAATGATTTAAAAAACAAAAGTAGGAGTTAGTTTAGCTGTGCCTTACTTAGAAAGAATACTGTGGTTAGCAGCAGAATCTGAGTTTGAATCCAAACTCTGCTACTTAGTTGACTTTTGGCAGATCTCTTTGAACCTAACTTTGCTCTGTACAAAATAGTAATTGAAGTTCCGACAGTTCAAGATTGCTGTGTGCACAGGACCTAGCAAATTTTAGACACTGAAAAATTATAGTTGAATCTCTCCTGAAAAAAAGTAGAACAATTAGAAAGAACATGTAAAGGTAATCAACTGAAAATGTACTGAAAATGTTAGAACTGTCACTTCAGTTGTACTACTAATAAATAAGCTCAGAGGAAAACTAATTTTCTTCTTTATTTTGTAGTAACGTAGTCTTCATTTCATCACTTAGTTTTATATCATCTTGTATTGTTATCAATTTGATACATCTATGAAATCATCATAACCGTGTTTTGGCTGAGAGAATGCAATGTCTTCTACTTTTAGTTTAGTTCTAGCTAGCACAGTCCTAAGTGTATGTTCATATGTGTGGTTAACAAATGGGTGAATATGTATTTGAAATTGCACTATTATTTCCTTAAATTGCACGTTATTTCCTCAACTTTTATTGTGGTTCCTGTAGTTCTCTTACGGTACTATTTCCCACCACTGAAATCTGTCTGTCTTCAAATCTGTCTGTCACTCTTGCTTTAGAGCCTTTGTCTTTTCTATTCCCTTTGTTCTCACATCTTTGCAAGGTTAACTCCTTTTGTCATTCAGGTCTCAACTCAAACGCCACCTCTTCAGAAAGGTATTCTCTGACCATCCATTCTAAAGTCATTCTCCCTGCATGTGTTACACTATCATATTACTCAGTTTCATTTTCCTCATAACCATTATAGTATTCTGAAAGTATCTTTTTAAATTTAATTACTTATTTATCCTTTGTATAGAATATGAGTTCCATAAGAACAGGGCCCTAGTATGTCTTACACTGTCAGTGACCCCTGGTGGAAAAGTTAATATCATTTATTTTGACTATTAGTTTCTTTCTGTCCAATATACTTGTTGTATTCCTGTTAATTGATAGGTCTGTAAGAGCTTGTTTTATATACTGTTCTCTCTTGTTTTGTATACGTTTGAAATTTTCTACAATATAAAGTGTTATAAAGGATAAAACATATTTATATTACAGAAAAATACTTAATGTTATGGAACCCAAGTTTGTCCTTTACTCTTTTCCTTTCTTATATTTTAAAATAACTTTGTAAGAGTAGGCTCTTCTCCTCCCTCAAAATTTTTCAGGGCTCTTTTTTCTTTAAAAAGTCTTTTGTTTTCTCCTCCTCTCCCATACTCCCCATCTCCCCAGTATTTTAGTCCAAAAGTCCAGTGCATAGTATTGGAGCCTGAATGGGATGAGGAGGACACCTGCATGGATAGGAGTGGATTGCTGTAGCCATAGAATACTTGTTACACACAGGGGAGTGATCAAATAAGTAAATATGTTGAAGGTAATAGGAATAGGTATCTAACTTATAGGAAGGAAATTTCAGATATGGACAAGAATAAAACTAGAATGAACCTTATGGTTTGGGGTTGGCATTGGAGATATTATGATGAACTCATGGTTTTCAGCATATATAGATAGACATGGTGTGTGGATGTGTATACATATATACCTTAGTTCTGTCTACTGAGAGGGCCTGGAACTCAACACCCCAATAACAATGAGCACACTGAGCATCCAGATGTTAGTTTCTAAGTATAATTAGTTCTACTCTAACACTTGTTTTGAAATTATGCATTTGTTCCAATGCAGTTAATATATTAGGGGACAGGTAGAAAACAAAGTGACTTTTGTGTTTATTTATGTATGATTTTGCCTTAGGTGAACTCAGAATACTACAAACAGCTGAACCAAGCTGTGTAGAGATACAGAAGATGCACACATGTGCACACCTCAAACATTTACCAGCTGTCTCATTTTACCACTTGTGTTATCCACCACAGCAGTCCACATCTGTTATAAACTTTCCCTAATTTCACACATCTAGCCCTCTTCACCAGTTCACAACAATTCAAAAACTATAGCCCTTCAGATTCCACGAGCAAATCTGAGATCTTTTTTTCTAGGTAAAATGCCACGTTTACTGTGGCATTTATGTATTTCTTAGCCATTTAACATATATAAAACTGTGATACTATTTTTATTAGGTTCCTGTTTTTAAAATGTGCCCTGATGAAGGTTTTGAGTTTTGTGCTTCTAATCTCACTTTCCCCATCAGCCTTGTGGTTGTTACTGAACAACTTTGCATAGGGTAGTGATTTGGGAGAACTTCTGTATCACCCTGCGGAAGTGACTGAATCTTTCTTTACTAAGACAAACCAGAATTCCTTGGAGAAGTGGTTGATTCCAAGGCTGGGAGAGAGAGTGTACAAGATGAGCCTGGAATACCTTGTGCCAGAAAGTAAGGAAGTGCTTGAAGAATGATGGGGACATGTCAAAGTGACAGAGAAGCCTGGTCCAAGAGGCTTCCACTGGCCAAATCTAGGACATTTTAGGCATCAAAGTGAATAACAATAGTAACAAATAGAGAGCCATACGTGCATACTGATATAAATTTTAGATTTAATACATTTGATTCTGATGAAGAATAGGATATTTACACGGTCTCAAACTACCTCTCTATAAAATACTTATTGATTACAAAGGGGGAAAATGAAAATAAATCAGTAAATTTAAATTTTGATTAGGAATAGGATATTAATGTAGTCTCAAAGTACATGCTTCACAAAATGCTTATTAATTACAAAGGGGAAAAAGAATTCATTTACAGTTGAGAAGCCTACCACTTAAGGCATCACCTTAAGTAATCAGTTAACATTACCCGTAATTGGACAAACCTAAGTCATGTGCCATCTGATCAAATGCAATAAGAACACAGCATCAGTTCTGTGAGGTTCCTGCTGAAGATGCATAACTTGAATCTAATCATGAGGAATTACCAGATAAACCCAAATTGAGAGACATTTTATAAAATAACTGCCTGCAATCTTCTAAAGTGTAAAGGTCATCCAAGTCCAGGAAAGACTGAAGAGTTGTTTCAGATCAAAGGAATCTTAAGAGACGTGGCAACTAAATGTAATTCTGGACTGGATCTTTGGAGAAACTTGAACAGGATCTGAGGATTAAATGGTAGTATGTATCAGTATTAACTTTCTGATTTTGTTGTTTACATTGTGGTTAGGCAGGAAATGGTATTGTTAGTAGAAATACATTCTAAATTATTTGAGGATGATGTCATCATTTTAAAATTATTCTCAGATGGTTCAGGGAAATAAATCATTTTTCTATTTGTTTTTTTTTAGTATATTCACAGAGTTGTACAGTCAGCACCATAGTCAATTTTGGAACATTTTCATCACTCCCCCCCAAATCCCTGTACCATTAGCAGACACTCTTCCCTCCTCTTCATCTCTGTCCTATATAACACTAATCTGCTTTCTGTCTCTGGATTTGCCCGTTCTGGACATTTAATATAAATGCAGTCATACACTATGTGGTCTTTTGTGACTAGCTTCTTTCACTTAGCAAAACATTTTCCTACTTCATCCATGTTGCAGCATGTATCAGTACTTCATTTCCTTTTAATTGTCAAATAATATTCTATCAGTTGATGGGCATTTGGGTTGCTCCCACCTTTTGACCATTATAAATAATGCTGCTATGAACATTTGCATACAAATTTTTGTATGCCTTTTAAGTTTTCAGTTCTCTTGCATATATGCCTAGATGTGGAATATTTCTGGGTCATAAGGTAACTCTGTGTTTAAGCAGCTGTACCATTCTACATTCCCATGAGCAGCATACGCGGGTTCCAATTTCTCATATCCTTGCCACTTGTTGTTTTCTAAATTTTTGATTATCACCATCATAGGGATGTGAAGTAGTATATGTCATTGTGGGGGTTTTTCTGTACAGGTAGGTGCTGATGGGAAGGATTGAAATTTAAATTAGCAAGAATGAGATAGTTTTGGTAAATCACATTACTTTTCTGATACACACAGTATATTATGATATCATTAAGGAAAGGAACACTGAACCTGGTATGTAATAAACATGCACTAGTTGGGTATGTTTAGTTGTCAAATATAATTCTAAGTAGGAGATAAACTTTTGTGCTTCTGGTCCAGGTAATGAAATATACTTTCAAAAAATTATTTTAAAGAAATTACACTCAGAAGTGAGTTGTTGTAAAGTATTTCCAGCAGTTTTAAAAAAAACTTTTTAGTGACATTGTTATCTGAAAATAAGTTGTGGTAAATAGGTTTACAATGCTGGTGGCTTAAAACTAAGAACACATTTGTTCTGGAGGGAGGAAGTGATTTCAGGGGGAAAAATGTAAGTAAAAATTACCAGTAAGTTTTCATTTTGTATCCCCCAATTAACATGTTTATATCTTATGCCTTTTATTTCTTATTTTGGGGTGAAAAAATGAAGGAATGAACAATGATGTACAAATTTATTGGCTACTTTTATTTCCTAATAGCCTTTAACAAAAGTTTTCTTTGTAGCCCTGTTTAATATAGGTTTTATTTGTTATCAAATAAATTTGTCCCCTATACATGGTGGCCCAAGAGTCATGATGCTCTATATAGTTTCTAATAGTTTCTGTGTTCTAAGAAAATTGTGTATATTATCTCCCTTAACATTTACAAACACAGAGCAGGTAATATTTTTATTCCCAGTTTAAAAATGGGGAAACAAGCCTAAAGAAGTTAGGAAATTTGTACGTGGGCACAAGGCTAACGAGGGGCAGAGCTAGGATTAGAGCCTAGGCCTTGAGCCCAAACTTTTAACTGCTACAATAACCTGTTTCTCCGTGTTCTTAATGAGTTGATGAATGTAAAAGCATTTTTTATCACAAGAAGCTTAAAAAGTTTTTTTTTCATCTAGACCGAGTGTGTAGAGGTTTGGCCTATGAAGTTTTATTTAGTTTGAGTACTGCATTACTCAGTTGTACATTATGTTTTGTACATATGTTTTGTTCATAGCTTTCTAGGAGGATCTGCTTCATTCATAGAAGATTCGTAGGTCTGTTTCCAGATTCTACGTGCCAAAAATAAATGGTCACAATTGATGTTTCTTTATGAAACTCTCAAGCCCTATAATTCTGTTATAACCTTCTTTTGGGGAATGCCACCTGAGTTTAGATTGGAAACATGACCAAGATTATATTTGTGTAATTCCTTGTGAATCTGAGGACAAAAGATGAAGAGGATATTGCACAATTAAATCATAATCAGCTATTTCCCTCTGCAGGATTTATGCACATTACCCTTTAACAGAATTAAACAAAATATTAAATGTAAGTCTGAAGAGCATATAAACTTTGCTACAAGAATTAAAGGCTTCTCATTTCTCTGAATATATTCCAGCCTATTAGACATTTCAGATTCCTTCCTTTAGTAACTAGAGCCATTTATTTCTCAGTGTCCTTAAGGCTCTAAGCTGTTATTGTTCATAATGATTCTCAGAATATTGCCCAATAAAAGAACTTTATTTCCTTCTATGTGAATAAAAATTCTATGACTAAAGATTTCAGTAAGTTCAGAAAAAAGCAGTGCTTTTCACTGTCTAACATTCAGTAAGCACAATCAACTGCAGTCTACTTGGACTAATTTGTTCCAAGCATCCTGGAACAGGGACGAATTGCTGCTGTATTCTCTTCTCTTTACTTCAGAGATTTTAGCATTCTGAAGCAGTAAGTCTTAACTTTCTTTAAGGTAAATAAATCACTTTACATATTTTATGAAAAATGTAGATGTCTCCTGGAATCTCTAACATTTAACATCTAGTTTTAGAAGGAATTCTTTATAGTTTATCTGTGAACTTCTGGTTAAGAATGCCAGTTTTAGGAGTGTCTTTGACTTTCTTTGTGTCTTTATTTTTATGTCTTGGGAACTCATTTTGAATATTGTTTGTCCTTTTCTAAAGGAGAATTCCCACCCTGTTGCTTCTTAGTAATATTGTATTAATTATTTATATTTTAATACCAATTTTCTTTAATTTGATTCTCTCCAAATGTTAAACAAAAGGTCTCATTTTCTTTTGAAAGAGTCAGTGAAGTACTAATGCATGTTCAGAATTTAACACGGAGGTTATAGAGTTAAAACACTGTACACACAAAGCATGTCCTCCTGTTTTGCAAAGGAGCAAATCGTTACTTTGAGGTTGACAAAGGAAAGGTAGGATTAATACCTCTTAATCTCAAATTAAGTGTAATCTTATTGGAATAATTATTCCAATATCTTTATTGGAATAATTATTATATAATAATAATTATCTCTCCAGGTACTTATTGAGCAACAAGTATATGCTAACATCAGGCCCCTGGAAGAAATACGGCAGCCAAGACACAAAAGTGGCCTTGGCATAAGACACAAAAGAAAGCTAAAAGATGTTTAGATGAATTGAGTTTATAATAACGAAGTCACCTGAAGACAATTACTAGAGTTTACTCATTTGTTTTAAGATCTAAATTGTATAATAAAGTTGCCTAAACTTTAGTAGTAGAAGTAGTAGTAATAGAAGTTAAGCTTATACTGTCTTGACTCCCCTAAACATGTGCTGTGATTCACATGGTAACAGATATCCTAAATGTAGGTAGAAATTATTCATCTCCATGGATGTATGATATGTTCTACTTTAAGTGTAGAAATGATTGTTAGTTGAGTTCTTTCATTGCAAGCAATTGAAGTTGAATGAATGAATAAAATGGGAATTTATTGAAAGCTCTTATGGTGGTGCATAGAATTGAAAGAACAGAATAGCTGGATCAACTAGAAAGAAAAAACAGGTCAGCTTTTGGTGCTTCCAACACTAGGCTGTGGACTTTTAGAGCTTGTCTCTCAAATTATCTATGGTGAAGGATATCTATATCTGTTGGTTTTTAAATTCAGTATTCTTTCTTTTAAATAACTATTTTGGTTTTGAGCTTATTACTATGTTTATTTGTAAATACTGTTTAATTTAGATAGTTTATTACTTCATTAATCAGCTTCTCTCTGCAGATGTCCTTGGGACAGCTTTTTGCTTCAGTGTTCAGTTCTTTCATGGATTTGTGTTTTCTCTTAGGTTTTTGGCTTCTGAAGATCTCTTACTTTCTTTCAGCTATGCATGTAAATAAATGGGTTTTAAATTTTATTCAGCATTTTTAGGTGTTCTGTACTGTGAAAGGTTCTCAGCACGTCTAATCTGCTTTGCTTCTAGGAATACATCTCAATCTATTCATCTGCACCTTCTTGTTAAAAGTTCATCAGACTATACTACTCCCCTACTTGTTATGTTTTATAGGTCTCACCTAGCCCTAGTCTTATGTGCTCCCTGCCTTTGCCTTCAGGTTTATTTTAGATTACTTTCACTTGGTGTGGTCCAGCAGTACTGGATATTTTTCTCAACTCAGCCATACTCTCAACTCTTGCATCTATGACTTCCTGCCCCACATCCTTTCGTTTCTTCTTTATATCTCATCTGAAGTGTCATTTCCTCAGAAAGGCTTGATCACTTTACACTGGCTTAGTGCCCATTATCATGCTCCCTTAGCATCCTGTGCTTTCCTTTTTATTACATATTTTGCTCTTCTAGTTATTTAATTAGTATCAGTTTTCTCTCAAAGGGTAGAGACTGTGTTAGCCTTCTTGATCACTATTCCTAGTCAATAGCACATTGCCTGGCACATAGTAGATATTTTTAAAATATTTGCTGTTTAATATATAACATTGATATTTAACACTTGTTATTGGACTGTCTTATTAATTAAATAGTATGGGGAATGCTATTACAATTAAATCATTCTCTTAACTAGGTTCTAATTTCATACTATAACTAGTTTCATAGTAGTTGGAAAAGATGCTTGATATGATTTCAACCTTATATTTATTAAGATTTGTTTTCTTGCTTACCATATGATCTATCCTGGAGGATGTTCCATGTATAATATATACTTGAGAAGAATATGTATAGGCATACCTCAGAGATATTGCAGGTTTGCTTCCAGACCACTGTAGTAAAGTGAATATTGCAACAAAGTGAGTCACAATTTTTTGATTTCCTAGTACATATAAAAATTATGTTTATACTATACTGTAGTCTGTTAAGTGTGCAATAGCATTATGTCTAAAAAATTTACATACCTCAATTTAGAAAATACTTTATTGCTAAATATATGCTAATCATCATCTGAGCCTTCAACAAGTCATAATCTTTTTGCTGGTGGAGGATCTTGCTTGGATGTTGATGGCTGCTGACTGATTAGATTGTGGTTGCTGAAAGCTGTGGTGGTTCTGGCAATTTCTTAAAATAAGACAATGAAGTTTGCCTCATCGATTGACTCTTCCTTTCACAGATAATTTTTCTGTAGCATGCATTGCTGTTTTACCCACAGAATTTCTTTCAAAATTGGAGTCAGTCCTCTCAAATAGTGCGACTGCTTTATCAACTAAGTTTAAGTAATATTCTAAATCCTTTGTTGCCACTTTACCGATCTTCACAGCATCTTCACCAGGACTAGATTCCATCTCAAGAAACTATTTTCTTTGCTCATCCATGAAAAGCAACTTCTCATTCATTCAAGTTTTATCATGAGATGGCAGCAATTCAGTCACATCTTTTAGGTTCCACTTTTTTTTTTTTTTTTTCGGTACGCGGGCCTCTCACTGTTGTGGCCTCCCCTGTTGCGGAGCACAGGCTCCGGACGTGCAGGCTCAGCGGCCATGGCTCACGGGCCCAGCCTCTCCGCGGCATGTGGGAGCCTCCCGGACCAGGGCACGAACCCGCGTCCCCCGCATCGGCAGGCAGACCCCCAACCACTGCGCCACCAGGGAAGCCCTCCTTTGAAGCTTTGAAGCCAGGCATTGACTTCTCTCTAGCTGTGAAAGTCCTAGATGGCATCTTCTTCCAATAGAAGGTTGTTTCATCTACACTGAAAATCTGTTGTATAGTATAGCTACTTTCATTCATTATCTTAGCTAGATCTTCTGGATAACTTGCTGCAACTTCTACATCAGCACTTGCTACTTCACCTTGTACTTTAATGTTATGGAGATGGCTTCTTTCCTTAAATCTCTTGAACTAAAACCTCTGCTAGCTTCAAACTTCTGCAGTTTCCTCTCCCCTCAGCCTTCATAGAGTTGAAGAGACTTAGAGTCTTTCTCTGGAGTAGGCTTCGGCTTAAGGGAGGGTTGTGGCTGGTTTGACCTTCTATCCAGACGAGTGAAACTTTCTCCATATCAGCAATAAGGCTGTTTTGCTTTCTTATCATTCATGTTTTCACTGGAGTAGCACTTTTCATTTCCTTCCAGAATTTTCCCTTTGCATTTACAGTTTGGCTGACTGGCACAAGAGGCCTAGCTTTTGGCCTTTCTTGGCTTTTGACATGCCTTCTTCACTAAACTTAATTATTTCTAGCTTTTAATTTAAAGTGAGATGTGTGACTCTTTCACCTGAGCACTTAGAGGCCATTGTAGGGTTATTAATTGGCATAATTTCAACATGGTTGTGTCTCAGGGAATAGCACAGCCTGAGGAGAAGGAGAGAGACTGGGGAACAGCCAGCAGTAACAACACAAGCAACATTTTTTTAAATTTAATTTAATTTAATTTTTATACAGCAGGTTCTTATTAGTTATCCATTTTATACACATCAGTGTATACATGTCAATCCCAATCTCCCAATTCATCCCACCCCCACACCCCCTGCCACTTTCCCCGCTTGGCGTCCATACGTTTGTTCTCTACGTCTGTATATCTGTTTCTGCCCTGCAAACCGTATACACAACATTTAATGGTAAAATTTGCTGTCTTATATGGGTGCGGTTCATAGTGCCCCAAAACAATTACAACAGTAACATCAAACATCACAGATCATCAACAAATATAATAATACTGAAAAAGTTTGAAATATTGTGAGAATTACCAAAATGTGACACAGAAACATGAAGTGAGCAAATGCTGTTGGAAAAATGGGGCCAATAGACTTGCTCAATGCAAGGTTGCCACAAACTTTCAATTTGTAAAAATGAACTATCTGCAAAGTGCAGTAAAGCTAAAATGAGGTATGCTTGTATCCTGCTGCTGTTGGATGGGATGTTCTGTAAGTCTGGTTTGACTTGTTCAAATCCAATGTTTCCTTCTTGATGTTCTGTCTGGATGACCTGTGCATTGTTGGAAGTGAGTTATTGAAGTACCCTACTGTTATTGTATTGCTTTCTATTTCTCCCTTAGATGTGGGGTCCAACCCCTTCTCTCCTCTGGGGGAAGCTGGGAATTGGAATTGGGAGTTCCCTCCCCATTGTCTGGTGCTTGACCAGGGGTGGGGTTTATGGCGAGAGTATGTCTCAGCCTTTCCTAACGATTTCAAGTGGGTGATGTGGGCATTTTCTCCTTCACTTGGTATGTAAGAGTCACTGAACTAGTTTCTGGATTTCTTTCAGAGGAAATTGCTTTGTGAGTAGCTATAGATTCAGTGTGTCTGTGGGAGGTATGTATGTATGTAAGAGTCACTTGGTATGTAAGAGTCACTGAACTAGTTTCTGGATTTCTTTCAGAGGAAATTGCTTTGTGAGTAGCTATAGATTCAGTGTGTCTGTGGGAGGAGGTGAATTCAAGAGTTGACTATGTTGCCATCTTGGACTAGAACCCTCAATCCATGTTTTCTTTTAAGACAGATGCAGCTATAAAGTATGCTTTAGTTGTTTAGGTGGTAAGTTTGTCTATATGTAATGAAGAGCCCAAACTGTGATTTTTGGATCAGAAATTAGTTAAGGGATGTTTCTTTAATTGAATTGAATATGTTCTGTTCTCCTCAAGAAAATAGAAACTTTACCACCTTCTATTACCAAAGTCTTCTATTTAAACATATAAAATCACTAAGCTTTTTAAAAAATTGATTTTAGTAGCCAGTTTATTTTCTTAATTTAATTGCTTTATATACTTTTCCTTTGTTATCTCATCTTTTTTTCAGTGTGATTCTGGGATGCATTTTAAAAATTTTTTCTATCAGTCATTGGAATAGTCTTTATCAGTGGCTCTTTCTGTTTTAATTTGAAGAATACTAAACAGTCTCAATATAGAGGAGGAGAGAAGCATATAAAATTCTGGCTTTGAGTTAATTGGAGCTAAGAATTTAATTTTTTTAATTTGATATGTTGCTATGAAATCAGAATAAAATTTTGGAATATTAGGGAAGTTTTTCAACAAAGATGTAGTTTACGGATCTTAAAAAATTAACAAAGAGTACAACATACTAGATTTTTCAATAATTTTTTGTTAGAAAGCTGTGTGGCCTAGCTTTTTATATCTGACTGGAATATTGATGTTATGTCATTATAAATGCATTCTATCTTTAGCTACCTGCCTGCCACTTCAGAGAGAAATGAGATAGCTACATAACTGTCGTTCTTTGAAAGCTTTATTCTTGGAATAAGTAACCAGAGTGGTTATATTCTTATGGTTCATTCTTGTATTCATCTTCGCAAAAAGAAAAAGAAGACTGAAAATTCAGTTAAACTAATACTTCTCAATCAATCATCAATTAATCATCAATCATCAGATATCTTGTATTTGGTTTGTTTATAGTAAACCCAGTCTTAATAATATATATGACCTGTTTGTTGCTTTACAGAAGTGAAAAAACTATGATTAGTAATAATTCAGCTAAAGGTAGATTTAAACTACATAAATTTGATTAACAAAGTGGCTTTAAATAATGGCATATACTTTCTAGTTATGTGAAATAATTAGGCTAACAGAATTAGCAAATGGAAGTCCTTCAGTAAAGAATAGATAATTATCTTAAAAATATTATCTATATACAAATTAGCATTTTGTCATGTTGGTTAAATGAAGGAACAGTGCTGGAAAAAAGTTATTTTTTATTGTCTTTTAGGGGAATCCATTTCCAGATCTTCCATATATACTAATTCCTGAAATTGATTTGCCTAAGTAATTGCCAGGCAATTGTCCAGGATTTCCCTTTCAAATGGTCTTTCTCTGATTTTATAAAAGAAAGGCTTGTTTATTATTAAATCTGAATAGCCTCTCTGGCCCCCAAACAAAGGAATAGTCTTAACTACTCAAACGGAGTAGATGTTGAGAAAGAGAGTGATTAACAGGGAAACAAATCTTTTTGAACTCAAATTGTTTTCACTGAAATTGAAGAATGACTTATTTGTTACCTTATATATTATTAAAACTAATTTTTAACAATAGATCCCTATGCAATTTTTGGAAAACACTTGGAAAGAGTTCAAAGAATTGACATTGCTACAACATACTTTTATTCCAGTCTACTTATTTATGTGAACAAGATTTCTCAGAACTTACGTCTATAAGATGAAGAATTGAAGAATAAGGATATCAATGCCTCTTAATTGTCTACAATATTCTTAATATTCTAGCAAATAATGTAATATTCATCATTTTAGCAAATAATGTAATATTTATCTTTCTAGCAATGAAGTAACATTTATCAATGGATATGTGAACTAATTGGGAGAAAAAGCTTTATCCAATTAAAGATGAAATTTATTTTCAAATTGCCAATAACATTTTACTTTTTATATCTAATGTTTACCAAGCTTATTACATGTTTATGTTGTATTGATGTAGTATGTTCTAATAATAGTAATAATAGCTTAATCCAGAAGAAATTTTAATATTTGAGCTTTATGGTTCAGAACTTTTTTGTATTTAAATTTTCATTTATATACATTTAACGGCTAGGAACTATAATAAGATAATAAATTACTTTCAAATCCAAAAATATATTAGAATAAATTTTATAATCTAAATAGAATGGAAATACAAGTTCAAGAAGAAAATGAAATGATATAAAATTTCCAAATGTTAAAGAAGAGCTTATTTATGTTTTTGATAATGGATGATAGTTATCATATTGCTATGGCATTTAAATTCCATTAGCTATATTTAAAACAATGCCATATTAATTTAAAATGAAAATAATTATAATGCATCACAAATTTCATTGTTTATAACTATTTAAATGTGTTCAAAATCTTTCATCATAACTTTAAAGTATTCAAGATAGTTTTTCAAACATTTTTTGCTTTACCACTGAATTATGCCCTTGTTGGAATTATTTATTGCTATTTCATATATTGGTGTTTTTTGACTAGCAGACATTAGGTAAGCATTCATTGGGGTTGATAAATAGATCCAATTATATCAAAGCTATTGCTAATGAGATTAATTTCATCTCAATTATATGTCACTAATGTGAATTAAAATAATTTTTTGTTGTTGTTCTACCAGGACTATTTAAAGAGCACATTTAGTAAGATCTTATATGATGAAATGTCAAGGTAGCTCAGAAAATCTTGTTTAGGACCACTTCAGCTTAGTGGGATTCAGAATCATTTTGCAGAAATTAACAACTTTAATTGCAGAATGTGAAATTGGAACTTGAGGATGACAGAGATTTCCTACTGAAATGTCCTCATTTGTCAAAGAGAAAACACAGAGCCAGAGAGTCACTTACTCAGGCTAATACAGGGAGTACGCAACAGAACCATATCCAATCTGTCAGTAAAACCTATAGATTTTATCTCCAGTATCTCTACTGAGTTTCTATACTTCTTCTCAGGCTCCAGTGCCCTCACCCTTGTTCAGGCAATCATGATCTCTCATTTGATACCTACTGTACTAGATCTGATTAGTCTCCCCACATCACCTCATTTACAAAACACATCTGATCACAATTATTCCTCTGCTTAAAATCCTTCAAAGATGTCTCATTGGTCATAGGAAGAAGGCTAGTCCTTTGTTCTGCAAGGCCTGACTGATCAGGCCCCTGCTTGCCTGTCTAGCCTTAACTGCCACCACTGTCCCCTTTGCTCCCTGGATTCTAGTCACACAGGCCTCTTCAGTTTCTCAAAGGTACCATGCTCGTTTCTTTTTACAGTATCATGTTATATGCTGTTCCTGCTGCTTGGAGTCTACTGCTCTAGCGAATGCTTACTTATCTGTCAGATTTCATCTCAAATGACACTTTCAGAGACTCCCACACTGCCCCTCCCCCAGTCCTTGCAGACTAGATTGGTCCCACTGCTGTTTTTTTCTCATCTTTACTTTTTTCTTCAAAACCCATTCTACACTTTGTATATTTGTGTGAGTATTTGATTAAAGTCTGTTTCCTTGGGTAGAGTGAGGGCAGAGTTTATGTGTATTTTGCTTATCATTATATCCCTAGCACCTGCCTCATTGCCTGGTGCATGCGAGGAACTTAATGCTTGTTGAATGAATGATGCCCGATTAGTTCTATTTCTACTTCACCAATGATTTTAGAGTAACATTTTAGTGTTTGAAATTTTCTTTGCCATATGCTTTATATAACTTACCCATCTGTTGATGAAGTAGCATTTGGGAAAAAATAGAATTTCAAGTTATTTATTCCTAATTTGTAAATCACACTTTTAAAAAAAAACTCAGAACACCTTTTTTTTTTTTTTTTAAGCATGAAACCAATAGTGCTAAATGTTCTTCCTATATTTGATGGAACCTAGTCACATGTTAATTTTTATTTATCAGCTGTCTTCATTTATGTGTAGTTTTTGAAAAACTAAGAAGCCATAGAAACTACTGCATATGGAGTGTAATAAAAATGCAAAGAGATGGTGGTAATATTAAAGTTCATGCCTCTCAACCACAGAATCATATACTGGAAATTATAATAGATATTCTTTACCCCCTTCCCCATCCTCCCCCAGCCATTCCCCCTCCGCCCCCAAGAAGGATTGTGTTCTTGTAAATAACTTTAGGAACACAGTATACTACTTCTCCTTCTTGAAGAATAATAACAATGTTTGTTAGCATAGTAAAGCTTGCCTTAAAGCAAAGTTTCTCAACTTTGGTGGTGGTGACATTTTGGGTTGGATAATTCTTTGTTGAGGAAAAGGGGAGAGAGAGGATGATATACTGAGCATTATAGGGTGTTTAGCAGCATCCATGGCCTCTATCCACTAGACCCCGGTAACACCCTCTCAGTTTTGACAACCAAAAATGCCTCCAGACATTGCCAGATGACCCCCAGGAGACAAAGTCATCCCCAGTTGAGAACTACTATATTAAAGGGATCAGTTTAACTCTAGACTCATATTTCCCAAACTTATTTGAATTCCTTGAAATTCTTCTCCTTCTTTTCCTTCATCTGCATACCTAATGTCCTGGGAAATGCTATTTTAAATTATCTTTTAGTAAAGCTAAACTAATTCTACCTTTTTCTTCTACTTTTTAGACTCCCGCTTAAAACTCTTCAAACTTTCCATTGCACTTTGAATAAAATTCATACTCCTTAACATGACCTTCATGCATGTAAAGGCCTTTGCCTACTTCCCTAACCTTACTTCCTATCACATCATGCCGTCAGTCCCATTGTGACCTGCTTTCAGGTCCTCAGGCACCCAAGTTTCTTTCCTAATGTGCTGTTCCTTCTGTTGGTAATCATTTTGCCCTTGCTCTTCCTTATCTTTTAGGTTCAGGTTTCAGATTAAATGTCATCTCCCATGGAGAGGTCTTTTCTGACCATCTCTTACCCTGCCAAAAAGGATAGTCATCCATCCCAATACCTACCTTCTATCTCAATACCCTGTTTGTTGCCTACACAATACTTTACAGTTTGTAATTATTTGTTTATTTGTGTGGATTTTTTTTTCTGCCTTAGTCATTAGAATGCAAACTCTGTGAGGGCAGGAACCACATCTATCTTGTTCATCATTATATCTCTAGCATTTAGCACAGAGCCTGTCATCTAACAGGCACAATAATTATTTGTTGAATAAATAAATAAATGTGCTTTAATTTATCAGTGTGTTTCTTTTATAGGGTTAAACTTGGAGTTAAATTATTTTTATTGAGATATAATTCAGATACCATAAAATTTCACCCTTTGAAAGTGTATAATTTAGTGATTTCTAATATATTCTAATATATTCACAAGGTTGCACAACCATCACCACTATCTAATTCCAAGGCATTGTCATCACTCCCCATCCCCCTTTCCCCCAGCCCCTGCCAACCACTAGTCTACTTTCTGTATTTATGGATTTGCCTGTTCTGGACATACCATATATGTGGAATTTTATAATATGTGGTCTTTAGTGTCTAGCTTCTCTTCCTTTGCATACTATTTTCAAGGTTCATCCATGCTGTAGCATGAAATACTGCTACATTCTATCTTACAGCCGAATAATATTTTATTATATGGATATGCCGTGTTTTGTTTATCCATTCATCAGTTGCTAGACACTTGGATTTTTTCCACTTTTTGGCTATTATGAATAATGCTGCCATGGGCATTCATGTATAACTTTTTGTTTTCACTTCTCTTGGGTATATACCTAGAAGCGGAATTGCTGGATCATATGGTAGCTCTATATTTAATTTTATGAGGAACTCCCCGACTGTTTTCCCAAGTGCCTGTACCATTTTACATTCCTACCAGCGGTATATGAGGGTCCCAATTTCTCTTCACCCTTGTCAACACTTATTATTGTCTTTTATTATAGTCATCCTACTGGGTATGAAGTGGCATTTTGGTTTTTTTTTTTTTGGTGGTACGTGGGCCTCTCACTGCTGTGGCCTCTCCCGTTGCGGAGCACAGGCTCCGGACGTGCAGGCCCAGCGGCCATGGCTCACGGGCCCAGCCGCTCCGAGGCACGTGGGATCTTCCCGGACCGGGGCACGAACCCGTGTCCCCTGCATCGGCAGGCGGACTCTCAACCACTGCGCCACCAGGGAAGCCCGGCATTTTGGTTTTGATTTGCATTTCCCCAATGACTGATGATGTTGAAATGTGCTATTGGTCATTTGTATATCTTTTTTTGAGAAATGTCTATTCAGATCCTTTGCCCATTTTTTAATTGGGTTCTTTGTCTTTTAATTGTTAAGTTCTAAGAGTTCTTTATATATTCTGGGTATTTGATTCTTATCTGACATATGGTTTGCACGTATTTTCTCCCATTCTGTGGTTGTCTTTTCACTTTCTTGATAGTGCCCTTTTATACACAAAAGTTTTTTAATTTTGATGAACTCTAATTTAATCAATATTTTCTTTTATCACTTATGCTTTAGGTGTTTTATCTAAGAAACCATTGCCTCATCTAAGGACATGAAGATTTATGCCTGTTTTCCTTTGAGAGTTTCAGTACTTTTCAATTTTATATTTAAATCTTTGATCCATTCAGACAGTTTTTGTATATGATGTGAGGTTAGGGGTGCAACTTCATTCTTTTGTGTACAAATATTTAATTGTTGGAGTTTTGTCTTTTTAAACTTTAATAAAGAATCATAATTTTCTTAAAATTATTATGAAACAAATATGTTTCATTTTTACAATTAAAAAAAGTATGGAGCACATACTGTGTACCAGACATTATGTTGGGCACAGGATCTGTAAAGATAAAACAGATAATTCTTACCTTCAGTCTCTCACAGATCTGGAAATTAAGGAACTTGAAAGTATTGATAGTAATAAGAATTTGAATGGAACATAGAAGATATTTGAAGAAGTTACTAGTGGTTTTAAATAATTGGTTTTTGAGAGATTGCATGTGAAAATAAGATGACATGGTAAAAAATAAAAATATTCCTGAAAATTGCTGTAAAAAGCACTTGATGGTGGTTGCTATGCAGTAGGAATATTTTACCTTGATTAGGACTCTTAGAGTCATTTGCTATTAACTTAGTAATTTAGGGGGTGGTCGATGAGAAAGAAATTGTCTGTCATCCATAAATGCAAGGTAAAGATAAGACCATAACAGAAATGACAAAGAAATCTCTCACTCATTCTCTCTCTCCCTCCTCTCTCTCTCTTTAGTATAACTGAATGAATTAATATTTATTTAACTAAGAGCAAAGGGTTCTTTACAGAAGTGGTCTCTGAGTCATTCTTTGCCAATTCTGGGTTTTTTTTCACCCCTTTGTCTTCCTTTTTTTTCCCTCTTGATGCTAATCTTATATTTGTTGATATATCTTGCTAAGATTTGCACTTATTTACAACAGCTTTCTTTGAACTGAGTTTAGTCTTTTGTGACTAATTATTGAGTTAATAGTTTTGTGACTAATTGACATTAGGACATTTTAGATTCATTGTATTAGCCTGCACAGGCTACTATAACAGAATACCAAAGACTTGGGGGCCTTAAACAACAGAAATTTATGTTCTTAAAGTTCTAGAGGCTTGAAATGCAAGATCAAGGTGCCAGCTCTTCTAGTAAGGCCCTTCCTGGCTTGCAGAGGGCCTTTTTGCTGTTTCTCACATGGCCTTTACTCAGTGTGCACGTGCAGGGGAGAGAGGTGGGGAGGGAGGGAGAGGGACATCTCTGATGTCTCTTCCTCCTCTTATAAGGACAGGAGTCCTTTTGGAATAAAGCCCCACCCTTATGACCTCACTTAACCTTAATTACCTCCTCAGTGTCCTATCTCCATATCCAGTCATATTGGGATAATTTGGGTGGAGAGCACAATTCAGTTCATAACACCCATGTAACACATTGTAGTCACTTTGATATTCTTTATTTTACAATAAGAAAGTACAGTTAGTCTCTGTAAAACTTACATTGTTGCTGGAGGGGGTGAAAAAAAACCCTTACATTATCTAGGCTCTCTACACCTATATTTCCTCACCTATACAACAAGAAACTTGGACTAGTTGATTTCTGAATGCTGAAATTCTCTGTTCCTTCAATTTAGTTACTGATTTCTAATATTATTCAGCAGATAGGTTTTAGGAAGCATCTTATAATAGAAATTCATGTTCTGTAAATCAGCATGATACCAACTCATTACTGAAGTGAAAGTCTTAGTCATTCTATGTATCTCTAAATTCTGACATAGATATTTTTTTCAACAAGCTATGCTGGTTAGGTTTTTACTATATTCTTTTAAACTAGCTATGCTGGTTAGGTATAGTTTAAAGAATTGGGTGTGACATGTTTCTTTTTTCTTCCAGTTAATAATACCTTTTATTTATACAATAAAATTTATCCTTCATAAATACATTTCATTGTAATGGATACAATAAATACAACATAATAAGTGTAGACAGAAAAATGTGAGAATCCCTCTCATATTTACTCCTCTTTCAAAGGAGTTAACCACAATTAACAGTTTGGTATGCATCCTTCTAATCTTCTTTCTATTTACATATGAATATTAATTTATATTTTTTCATAAATGAGATCATGCTGTATATATTGTTATTTAAATTTTTTCTCAGCATTGTGTCTTGGGATTTTCATAAATACCAAGATATATGCATATTATTTTTTAAATGGCTGCATGGTGTCATATAATGTTATTGTAATTTATGTAACTATTCCCGTTTTGTTAGGTATCACTTTGTTTTCTTTATCACTATTAAAAGTAATGTGCAGAGATTCCTTTAGAATATACTTCCTACATGTGGGATTAATAAACACATTGAAAATTTTGATAGTTACTGTCTTCCTAAAAGGCTTTACAGATTTACATTCCACCAACAGCGAGTGATAGTGTTCATTTACTTTCGCCACTGCCAAAATAATACCACTACTTTAAAACTGATTCCAATCCAATGGTTGAAAAATTATATTTCATTGTTTTAAAGTTGCATTTATCTGATATCTGGGATGTTGAACATCCTTTCACTTGTGCACTGTGTATTTTTCTATAAATTGCTCTAGTTTACACATTTTTCTTATGGAGTATCTTTTTAATATTGATTTGTAAGCGTTTTGTAAAATATATTTTGCATGTGAATTCTTTATTTTAAATGTTGCAGATATGTTTTCCCTGTCTGTTGCTCATCTTTTAACTTTGCTTGTGGTATCTTTTGGAATGGAGATTTTTCATTTTGTGAGAATGTCAGTCATTCTCTTTATCATCTCTGTTTTGTGTACTGTGTAGGAAGGCCTTCTTCATGTAGAGTTATTTAATTTTTTTGTAGTATTTTATAATGTTTCTTTAACTCCATTTGGAGTTTATTTAAGTGGGTAGCCAATTCACCCAACCTTACTTGCTATGTAGTCCATTCTTACTGATTTGATACCATTTTATCTCAATCTAAATTTCTGTGTTATGCAGACCTATTTCTGGACTCTCTGTTCTCTTCTTTTTGTTGTGTTTTTCTAATTTCTTTACCAATAGTGTACTTCTAATTACAGTAGATTATCGTGTCTTGAAATCTGAGATGACGAGAACATTTTCCTTCATTTAATTTATTTTACACAGCTATTCTTGCTACTTTTATCTATAGTTTTTTACCTCTTCTCTCTCTGTTTGCTCTTACTTCTTAGTGTTGCTGTAATCTTACTCAACCCTCTTCTGATTTGTGGCTATTAAGTTATATGTGAACTAGAAAACTAGATAACAGGCTGCTGGTATTTTAGATAAAATAGTCTCTAGATCGAGGAAATGAAGAATTCATATGACATTGATTCGTGGGTAGAATGTTCATGCTTTAATACATAAAATTTGTTGCATGCGTTTTAGTTTCTCAGAGGCTTAGATTTTTTGTTGTTTCTAGGTTCTTAGTAATATTTTGAATAGTTGATGTTGCTGAATATGCAACCTATATAAAAACATTCATATATGTTAAAATTATTTTTTTAATTGAAGTATATAGTTGATTTACAATACTCTGTTACTTTCAGGTATACAGCAAAGTAATTTAGTTATATATACATATATTCTTTTTCAGTTTCTTTTCCATTATAGATTATTACAAGATGTTGAATATAGTTCCCTGTGCTATACAGTAAATCTTTGTTGTTTATCTATTTTATATATAGTAGCGTGTATCTGTTAAGCCCATACTCCTAATTTATTCCTCTCCTGCAAAAATTATTTTTTAAACAGAAACTACATTTAAATCACTTTGAGAGGGCTTCCCTGGTGCCCTGGTGGCGCAGTGGTTGAGAATCCGCCTGCCGATGCAGGGGACACGGGTTCGTGCCCCGGTCCGGGAAGATCCCACATGCCACGGAGCGGCTGGGCCCGTGAGCCATGGCCGCTGAGCCTGTGCGTCTGGAGCCTGTGCTCTGCAACGGGAGAGGCCACAACAGTGAGGCCCGCATACCACAAAAAAAAAAAAAAAAAAATCACTTTGAGGGACAACTTTCTTTATTTCCATCATTTTATGGTAATGAAAGTTGTCTGTTAACAGGGAAACAAAGTAAATATGACCAAGCCCACTTTTTGCTTTGGGGTTTTCTTCTCTAACAATACAATAGAGAATAAAATTAAAATTTAAAAAAAAGAGTAGGTAAAGTAGAGTAAGATTTACTCTTCTTCTAGATCAGCTATAACCAGATGTATTATAAGAGCAGCATCTGGAGAATTCCCTGGCTGTCCAGTTGTTAGGACTCAGTGCTTTCTCTGTGGCAGCCCGAGTTCAATCCCTGGTCTGGGAACGAAGATCCTGCAAGCCACACAGCGTGGTCCCCCAGCCCCACCTTGCCACCAAAAAACAAGAGCAGCATATGTTACCATGGAGCATCTTTAACTCAAGGTCAGCTTTAAAAAAAGCTTTGACCTGCTTTATGGTTTGGAAAAATAATTCTCACTGGCCTTGGGCAATTATAGCCTTTATTGTACCTAAATTGCTAAGCTTACATGAGGTACTTTAAGTAGCTGTCTCTTCTTTACTGCACAATCAGTAGAATCCTGCATTAGCTGTTCAGTTCTAAAGCATAAGAAATAGAGAAGTAGTAGTGCTATTTTTTTTACATGTGTATATTCAAATTAAATGAATAGATTCTACATGCTTTTTTAAACTTCGTTTTAAGCTTTTGTTTTCTTTAAAATAGCTCTGGTACTATGAGTTTGTGTGTGTGTGTTACATATTACTTAGGGAAATACTGTTTCTCTTATTACTGGACAAGTGAATTATTTAAGGGTTCCCAGGATTGCACTAAGATTTGGAGCATCTGAGGGTCATAAAAGAACCTGTACTTTTTCTAGACATTTCAAGCTTAGAGTGCCCCAGAGATCCAGAAATAGGGTAGTTCTAAATTATGATTAGCATCTGGAGTCTAGTCAGAGCTCACTTGGGCAGGAAACATACCCTTTTTAGACTTGGGGTTCCTGAAGCTATATGTATCTACACTACAAGATTCAGTAAATCAATATGCTATATGACAGCTCACAAAGTGGATCCTGCCTGCAAAGACATATATTGATTGGCCCACACAGTGTTTTTAAAATACCTAGATTTATGGCTTCTGACTGAAAAATTGGAAGATCTGACAACCTGAGCAGCAACTAGCTGGATGGACTTGTGCTCTCCACTTCACCAGAATCCATACCACTACTCATCCTGAATGTGTCAGTTGCCATTTATCAACATACTTGTACAATTACTTACTTAACTCATTTGTGTTCCTACCCAGCAACTGAAGGTTTGGAATATCTAATTTATAACCATCAGTCTACATCTCTTTCTCTGTGTCTGGTGCAGCTAAGGTAAAAATGAGTAGATAGCAATTTAATATAGTTAGAACAATCAACTCATTTTTTCCAGAAACACATTACATATTCATGTCTTCATTATCTGTTGCATTTTGTGAATGCAGTACTTAATCCTGAGATACTTAATTTACTCTCTGCTGAATCCTACTCACTTCACCTCCCAGCACCTAGTCTGCCTTGATCACCTCTGCAGTAGTGTCTTCTGAAGTCTTATGAGCACATATTTTGTCCACCACGGTAAGTTTATTATAGTAGAGATTTAGAAAACTTCATTCAGTTAAAAAATAATTGTGTTCCTGTGAAGAGGACTTTGATTAGCCTTTTCTTAATATAGTTCACAGTTCATTTTTTTCAAAGAAATACATATATTGTCATTCAAAGACTAAGAAAGTAGTAATTTAAATTTTTATTTCCCTAGTTTTCCTAGTTGGCCTTTAGACACTAAATTTTAATATTGTTTTCCTTGCTTTCAGTTACAGATGAGGACACAGTAAAGAGGTATTTTGCCAAGTTTGAAGAAAAATTTTTCCAAACCTGTGAAAAAGAACTTGCCAAAATCAACACATTTTATTCAGGTAAGTAGTTGTTTGGACAAGAGATGATTTCTGCTGCTAAGGAAGTAGGAACTCTACCATGTCATTGTTGAAACTTCTGATCATTTTAAAATTGGGGCTTTTCTTACTATATTGCAATTAAACGATATTTTCTTTAGCTGAGGAATGCATCTGGTACTTCACTGTTTGAGCCTTATATGGTCATTGCCTAGTTCTCCTGCAGTTGCAAAGATTTCAGGACCTCATTATGACTCAATACCTTGAGCTTCACTGTGGCCCAGTCCAAAGCATTAAAGAGTCAGAAACTTGGTTTTATCATTTCTCTCAGAGCTGAATGACACAGTTGCAGCTTATTAATTATGTCACTTTTATGCCTTTCTGTTGTGTGGAACACTCATACCTGTCTCTCTAGGACATGGTCTCCAGAGTAGCATCTACAAGATGCTCTTGAGAAGAAAAGAAAATATTAGAAGAAAATATTAGAACTTCTATTTATTTATGTCTGACCCTTTAAATTGTTGTTTTTTATATATGTTTACTCCCCTACTCCTTTAACATGTTTTTTCATTTCATAGAACTCAAATTTTTTGACTACCTCATTCTGTTCCATTTGACCAGGCCCCTTCCAGAATTACTTTCATTTCCATCAGTCCTTGAGCTTTTAATTCCTTTACCTTCATTGCCTTGTATTGATTGCCTCTGCCTGGCAAAACTCCAACTGTGGACCAATCCAGCCTTTTACCTTCTTCATGCCTACCCCCAGGCTGCTTAGGACAGCTGGGGGGAAAAAAAATCACAGCAGAACAAATTTGAACCACTGTAAATTCATTGTTGCATTCTTAACTATGTTCTCAAAGCTGCCTGTGGATCCTGATCAGTGCCCTTTTTCATATTCCAAAGTGCTTTTCTAAACCCTATGCCATTCTCTTGAATTCTCTGACCCAAGCATCCTCCCCATCATGTTCATTATACCTACTTTACAAATAAATATAAAGGCCTTCAATTCCTGTTGGTGTGTCATACTTATGCAGATCTGTGCCACTCCCCTCCCCCCAAATACCTATAGATATTCTTACCCTTATTTATTTTCCTCCAATATTTGTAGAAAAGATATACCTCTTCAGTCTATGGCAAATTCTATAACTACTGACTGAATTTCAGCTCCTGGAGACCTTGTTCCAGAAATTATTTCCTCTAAGAAAATAACTTTCCTCTAACTTCCCTTTTCACTGGATTAGTTTCCTTAGCAAGTCACTCCCTTTAAACAGAAAATAAATAAATAAATAAGGAAGCAAGGACTTCCCTGGTGGTGCAGTGGTTAAGAAACCGCCTGACAATGCAGGGGGACATGGGTTTGAGCCCTGGTCCAGGAAGATCCCACATGGTGCAGAGCAACTAAGCCCGTGCACCGCAACTACTGAGACTGCACTCTAGAGCCCGCAAGCCACAACTACTGAGCCCGCATGCCACAGCTACTGAAGCCTGCACACCTAGAGCCTGTGCTCTGCAACAAGAGAGGTCACCGCAGTGAAGAGTAACCCCCGCTCTCCACAACTAGAGAAAGCCTACGCGCGGCACCAAAGACCCAGCATGGCCAAAAATAAATAAATAAATAAATTTTTAAAAAATAAAAAAAATAAATGGGATCACCTCATCTTGAAAAAAAGGGAAGCACATATCTTAACTCTGTGTTCTCCTTCTCATCTTTCATTTATGGCTGGATTTCTTCCTAGGCAGAGTTTATGCAAAGGCACAGAGCTGTGAAAGGGCACAGCATATATGCACATCCTTTTCACTGTTTTACAAGCACTAGAAGGCAGAGACAAAACAAATATTATTTGAAACCATGCAAATGCATAGATTTTCAGCAAGGGAAAAATGTACAGAAGGAATTATAGTGTTCAAGGACAAAAATAATTTCGACAATTAGGAGGTAAGAGGATAAAGAGGAACCAGCAATGTAGACAGAGGAGAGGGCAGCCATATAATGTAGAATGAGTAAGAGGAGACTAAAAGAGGAAGGCATTTGCAGTGGAAAGAGTATTTCGACTGAGAAGAGTCTATTGGGTATGATCTAAGGTTGTAAATGAGAAATATAAAGGTCAAGTTTATTAGCAATTTTCTTTTACTAGATGTTCTGGGAAGGATCTCTGAACCCAACTCTAATTGGATAAATTAGATTACAAAAAGTAGATAAAGCTTCTTGATTTACAAAGAAAAATAAATATCTCCTCTTAACAATAGATACATACTTTATCTATTTTGAGTTAACAGTAAAAAATACGTACAAATTATGACCTCATTACACAGACAGATGTGTGTGTTTTATGTGTTTGCATGCATCTGTATATGTATGTGCAATATATTTGATTAAAAATACTTTCTCATGAAACAATACTTATTCTTACTACTTATAATATATTCTATATTCTCTAATTGTTTCTATTTGATTTTTTTAAATGTTGATTTATGATACACTAAATTGCTTTCATGATCTCATATTGGGTTACAACCCTCAGTTTGCAAAATGGTATTTTAGACTTGGTTACTTTTCAAAGATAATTTTAGGCTTTCTACTATTAAAAATTTGGGGGCTATGATTTAATGACTTCCCTTCTCTGTGCATATTGGCAGAGCCATTAGGGCATGTCTCTTGATGTCATCAAGGAGTAGGTACAAATTGGTAGTCTTCAGACTGACTTTTTGCCAGGTCAGGAAATGATGGGTAATATGAAGACATGATTGACAGAAGTAGAATTGGTGCTTGTCCTAGATAGTGTCATTTTTCTCCTTATTTAGCCACCTTCTCCATGACAGATTGTCTTGTATACTACAATCCTCAAATACTAGGGCACATGAAGAACTATAAATAATATAAGGGTGAGTTCATCTTATAAACCCTACCTCCACCCAGTTACATCTCACAAATTATTTAATGGTCAGTTAAAAATGGTTATTTTTTAGGTGGGATATAGTATTGACTGAAACCTTGAAGTACCCCCTGCCCAAATGCTATAAAAGCTAAACCAACAAAACAGAATGAATACTACTAAAATATGGATGTATTTATTTTCATAAAAGTCTATTACCTATCAATTACATTTTGGAGTTTTGAACCTTATTATTTTTTTTGAAGACGTTTACCATGTAACCTTCCTTGGCCTCTATGTACTTACTTGTAAAATGAGCAAATTGATTCCCAGCCCTCGGGATTTCACATGTAAGGAGTCAGAAGCTATTTTCAATATTTCACAAAACCTAATGTAAGTTATTTTATTGTTCTTTTTTTATTACATATTTTTTGGCTAATATATGGGTATTTATTTAGATTTATAGATAAATGCCGCCAGGCGGGCGTCGGGTCCTCAAAGTGCAGCAACAATAGACGAGAGGGGGTAGGGAACTGAAAGCACGAAGGTATGGGATCAGAAGGGCACAAACAACTGATGGTTGCAAGGCAAATTTAATAACAAAGCATAGCCATATATATACCCCTAAAGCAGGGACTTTGCATAGTCATTGTAAAGCAGAAACTTTGTATAAACATTGTTTTATAGAACTAGTCTTTCATCTTGGGGCTTAGTTGCCACCTTATCTGCATCAGAGGGTCTATCCCTTGTTCCACAAAGGCACCAATTTCCCCTCCAGGGTTGCTTTTCCTAGCTTTAGGGAACAACCAGGGACTCTCATTAACTGAGCAGGTCCCTGGAGCGATCTGGCCAAAGGCCATCTCCTTTTTTACTTTCATACCATAAAGTCCAGGATGCATACCAAGGAGAGTACAATCGGGCCCTGAGGCTTATGAGGGTCTTAATGGCGCATTCCTCAGAGGGCAATGCTCACCACAGATAAAATCTTCAAACATTTGAAGACCATGGGAAGAGAGGGAAAATTTTTAAAAGAGGTATCCTTTTGGTGATAACATTGCTGATCATTGACCTAGAGTTCTCCCAGGTGTCTTCTCGCACTGAAAATGGTATCAGTCAATACAAACTGAAGGTTGTAGTGCTAGAAACTTTTTTTTATGATGACCAGTAATGTCCTTTTCCATTGGGAGTACAAATTACTTCATGTCACATCTTTCTCTTTTCTCGAACCAGTTTGCTTTCTCCCTCCATTCAAAATACTTGGCTTCTAAGCAGTATTTCTATGCAGCTACATTTAAAAAAAATCTTAGACTACATCTTTTTCTTTTAACATTCCACAATTAAAACAGGCAAGCCCTTTTTATTGGTTGGAATATTTTAAATATCTAAATGCTTTTTCCTTTGTTTCTAAAGGAAACAATTTCAGGGTTTTTATCTGGCTTGTCCTAATTTTTGACTTCAGTTTTTATGTTAGGAACTCACAACACTGTTAGGTGCTTTTCCTTTCTTTACCAAAAAGGAGGGAGGAAAGGAAGGAAATCACAGTAGTGTTATTTATAAGTAGGAAAATAATGGTAATAGAAACAGATTTATTTCTTGGCTGTAAAATATTTTCAGTCTCCATGTAAATGTAAGACCAATTGAATAATAGTTACTCAAAACTATTCCTATTATACAGTTATTCCTATAATCCTATTATACAGTATCTTGCTATATGTTTACTTTTCTTTATTCTTATTGAATTTGAGGCACTGTATAACCACTGAGTATGTGTAATGAAACATAAGAAACTGTCACTGAAATACTAAATGTTCATTTCACAAGTGATTATATGTATTTAGTACCCACAACTGTGACTTAATGGCTAGTTTTGTTCTTTGCTTATTCATGTGTTAAAATGTGGATTAAATATATTTAGTTAAGTAGGGTGACCATA
Organism: Kogia breviceps; assembly: GCF_026419965.1. Taxonomy (NCBI): domain Eukaryota; kingdom Metazoa; phylum Chordata; class Mammalia; order Artiodactyla; family Physeteridae; genus Kogia; species Kogia breviceps. The sequence goes on along the minus strand of NC_081310.1, from coordinate 42,310,551 downwards.
GGTTTGTAATATTGTTTAAAATTCTGTTGTCTTAGCGTTTCTTCCTACATCATTACAACGGAATCAGTTACATTTTTTTTAATTTTTAAAAAATATTTATTTATTTATTTGGCTGCATTGGGTCTTAGTTGTGGCTTGTGGGATCTTCATTGCGGCATATGGGATCCTCTGCTGTGATGCCTGGGCTCCTCTCTAGTTGTGGCGCATGGGCTCCAGAGTGTGCGGGCTCAGTAGTTGTGGTGCACGGGCTCTCTAGTTGTGGCATGCGGGTGGCATGTAGGATCTTAGTTCCCCAACCAGGGATCGAACTCACGTCCCCTGCATTGGAAGGTGGTTTCCCAGCCACTGGACCACCAGGGAAGTCCCCAGAATAAGTTACTTAAAAGCTATTAAAGGATGGGAGGTTAGGGGAAGTTGGGGAAGTGAATTAAAGCAGCTAGAGTGGCTTGCTTTCTTGCTAACACATCTGATGAAAATTAAAATTATTTACATTCTCTGCACAATAAATGTTGCTTTCTTCATTTTCTTTTAAAAAGTGATTGATAGGCTTCTATTAAAAACAAGCCATGGGAAACCAACCTTTTCTTTGTCTTTTCTTCTTTCTTTCCTCCTCCTTCCCTACTAGCTTTTCTTTTTGTTTCTTTCTTTCTAAGACTGAAAGCATGGGCAATGCCCACAGTCATGGGGTAACAGGTTTTTAGGATAGCATCTTCACAAAAAAGCAGACTATCATCTAAATTAGTGTTCTTTTAAACAACTGTAGATTGCAACCCAGTAAATGACCCACAGGGTCAATAAGTGACCCACAGGGGTCAGCACAGTTTTTAAAAATATGAATGGAATACAGTAGAATGGAAAATATCAGAGTACATCTAATATATTTCTCTACTAATTATATCTTTTTAAAAAATTTTATAGTATTTGTTATTGTAGAGTTGTACAACGTACTGTGGAAGCGAACATGAAGAAACATAAATGGAAACGTTTAAATTTGCCAGATCCTCTTGGAGGAGTGTGTTCAGGAACGGCTGTGTGGGGAGTGGGGAGAGCTGGAGTATGGTGTTGTAGGGCAAGGGAAAAACCTATCCAGATGTGTAATGCATTAAAGTCCATGACATATTTGGGGGTGAGGAGGATAACAAATAGTCAGCTGAGGCTGGAGTTGTAAGTAAATAAGGAGTGTTATTGATTAGAGAGAAAAGTGGAATGGAAGAATAGGATGCTATTTTCACACATGGAGGTTTTAGACTTAAGTATTTGAGGTTGTTAGAATTTCAGGTCGTAAGAACTCCAGATAAAAGCAGTGCAAAGAGCTTCCCTGGTGGCGCAGTGGTTGAGAATCCGCCTGCCGATGCAGGGGACACGGGTTCGTGCCCCGGTCTGGGAAGATCCCACATGCTGCGGAGCGGCTGGGCCCGTGAGCCATGGCCGCTGAGCCTGCGTGTCCGGAGCCTGTGCTCCGCAACGGGAGAGGCCACAGCAGTGAGAGGCCTGCCTAGCACAAAAAAAAAAAAAAAAAAAAAAAAAAAAAAAAGCAGTGCAAAAATTGGATGTAATGCAACAAGATTAACTATCCTGAATCACCTATAATGGGTCAACATTCTTATAAACTTACTTTGTATTTCAGGTAACAGTGAAATCCATAAATTGAATCAGCAAGATGATAACATTGAAAGACAAACAATAAAAGTATTCTAAGACATTAACTTTATCAAGAAATATTCTTCAGTTGCATAACATAATAGCTTTGCTATTTTGAAGATACCTTGTATTTCTAAAATAACTTTTCTAAAAGTAAAAGTATGTATACAAATCTCGTTAAAACTAAAAAAGATCTTGATAATCTGTTTTTAGCTCTTTGAGGGACACATAGGTACTTTGAAAGTTCTTGAATGGTTATTGGACATTTTTATCAGATGTTTTATTACCAATGTATGAGAGCGTATGGCATTAAACAAATATTAAGATAATAATCTGTTCATATTTAGAGTGACTTGATTCACTGGCATGAATAGAAATTGGAATTTATTGCTAAAATAGGCTGTTTCATCAGTATATATAAAATTGCTTAGGAATATTCATTTTTATTTTTTATAACTGTATTTGTAGATTTTCATTCATAGACCAAAATATGTTTTATATACACATTTAATACCTCTTTTTAGGTTCTGTGCTGTTCCATGTATTTGAGCTTTTTGGAGATCTAACTTTAGAAAACTGAGGTATCATTGCAAAATAGACTTGGACACTTGGTGTCAAAAGCAGTGTTTCTCATCCTTTTTAAACCTATGCCCCTTGGATAAGTTAAAAAATCTCACACCATAACTGTAGTAATATTGAATTTTTTTTTCAAGTAACATATGCTTTATCCTCGACACTCCCACATAGAGATTCTCTTTCATTATGCTCTTCTAGACAGTCATGCCTTAAGGAAGAGAAAGTTTAAAGAAAGTAGCAAAATACCCTTGAAAGTTTTATTTTTCCTTATTTCTACATAGGAACTTGGATTACTAGAGAGAACTTTTTTCCTACATATCCATTCATTCATTCACTCAACAGACATGGATTGAACCAGCTATCGCAAAGATGAAGATGATAGTCCACACAAAAAAAGTGTACGTGAATGTTAATAGCAGCATAATTTACATAGTAAAAAGACTAAAAACAATACAAATGTCCATGAACTGATGAATATTCAAACAAAATATGGTGTATCCATACAGTGAAATACAGTTCATCAATGAAAGGAACAAACTACTGATATGAAAAGTTGTTTCATACAAAATGAATGAACCTCAAAATCATGCTAAGTTAAAGAAGCCAGACAGATACATAAGACTACATATTGTATGATTCCTTTATATAACGTGTCCAGAAAAGGCAAATCTGTAGACACAGAAAGCAGATCAGTGGTTACCTGGGGGTGGGAGTGAGGATCAACAGCCAGCAGCCATGACAGAAGTATATGAGGTAATGGAAATGTCCTAAAATTGTATTGTGGTGATGATTGTACAACTCTACAAATTTACTAAAAAATCAGCAAACTTTATGCTTACAGTGGTTGAATTTTATGGTATGTAAAACATACCTGAAAAAAAGATATTAAAAAAATTGTTCATCATAAAAGATGAGGATTATAGAACCATTTCCCTCAGAGAGCTCACAGTTAGTAAATAAAGCAAAAATATAAACAAAGAATTATATGCAGTGTTCTATGTATGCATATATGTAGTCCCATGAGAGCCTTAAGGAGAGAGCCTCAAATTGTGACAAAGTTGTTAGACAAGAATTTTACATAGAAAATGATACATATGATTAGCCATGTAAAATGAGTAAGGAGTTTGCCAGATGGAGAGGCTCTTTGTTGACTTATTGCTGGCATACAGGTTCTTTTTCTACCCACTTTTTGGGGCTTCTTACATTTTTAATATCCTGGTACTGAAAGATGTAAATAATTACAAACTTTTTTTTTTTTTTTTTTTTTTTTTTGCGGTATGCGGGCCTCTCACTGTTGTGGCCTCTCCCGTTGCGGAGCACAGGCTCCGGACGCGCAGGCCTAGCGGCCATGGCTCACGGGCTTAGTTGCTCCGCGGCATGTGGGATCTTCCCGGACCAGGGCACGAACCCGTGTCTCCTGCATCGGCAGGCGGATTCTCAACCACTGCGCCACCAGGGAAGCCCAATAATTACAAAATTTATGTATTGACAACTCTGGCTAAGGAAGCTAAACAAATAGCAAACTCATAATATTAATGTTTTAACAACAAAAGTCGATCATTCATGCTACTTAGGATGTTCTGGCTTTTGGATCTTACTAATTACCTGAAGCTTTTAACTAGCGTAGTAATTTATAGTGGACTTTGGATAAATCTTCACATTCTTTCATTATATATGTGTTTGTATTTGTGTATAATATTTTTTTCGAATAGCTATTAAGTGGTTGGGACATAAATACTTAAGTTGTTTGAACCTAACTACTTAATTGAAGTGTTTGGTATATTTTTCGGCCTAGGAGCATCATGAAAAAATTGCTGAGACGTAAAGTGCACTGTGAACCAAGAAGTTCTATACTAGTTTTGATCATGAGAATAATAAGACAAACACATATGCAATAGAAATGCTTAACTTGTATTTAAAAAAACCCTAGATTCATTTTCCCTTTGACTTAAATGTGAAATTTGAATATAGGTGAATAGTTCCATTTCTTACAATATAGAAGACTACAAAACACTTAAAAGCTGTATAGCAGTGGTCCCCAACCTTTTTTGGCACCAGGGACCGGTTTCACAGAAGACAGTTTCTCCACGGACCTGGGGGGCCGGGGATGGTTTTGGGATGATTCAAGCATACTACATTTATTGTGCACTCTATTTCATTACATATTGCAACGTAATAATAATAGAAATAATTGTACAACTCACCATAATGCAGAATCAGTGGGAGCCCTGAGCGTGTTTTCACTTGCCACTCACTAATAGGGTTTTGATATGAGTCTGCAAGCAGTTGATTTATTATGGTCTCTGTTTAGTCAAACCTCTCTGCTAACGATAATCTGTATTTGCAGTCACTCCTCACCGCTAGCATCACCACCTCAGCTCCACCTCAGATCGTCTGGCATTAGATTCTCATAAGGAGCACGCAACCTAGAGCTCTCGCGTGTGTAGTTCACAGTAGGGTTCACACCCCTATGAGAATCTAATGCTGCCACTGATCTGACAGGAAGCATAGCTCAGGTAGTAATGCGAGCGATGGGGAGCGGCTGTAAATACAGTTGAAGCTTTGCTGGCTTGCTCGCTGCTCACCTCCTGCTGTGTGGCCCAGTTCCCTGGGGGTTGGGGACTCCTGCTGTATAGGATATGCAAATTTTCAGGTACAATATAAAACATATACTTAATATGGCTGGCTATAGACATAAAAGAAAGTATCAAAACCATGAGCAAAGAATAAGAAACCATCAAAATTGACTTTTAAAAATAACAAATTAGACATTTTTAAATGACAATATAATTACTTAAATTAATATCTTAATCATTTAAACTGTAAATTAGTTAGACCTTAAGAGAGAATTTATAAACTGGTAGTGTTGAAGTAGTTACTCAGAATGCAGCACAGAGATAGAGAGGAAAATATAAGGTATGTAAAAGACAGAACAAGAAGGTCAAGAAGTGATAGTTGATATCTATGATTTGCTTTTTCCACTACCCATTCCATATTTCCTTTGCCCTCAGCCAGTACCTTAGCTGGTGAGGGTTCTTTACTGGGTGGGATAACCGAAAATTTAATTCCTGAGGGGGCTGAATCCTTAGTAATTCTGTCTTTTTTTGATTGCTTTAGTTTTCCATTAACTTCTGTTATTGCTCATGGAAGTACTAGGATGTGTTCCAGGGAGTCTCCTGGGTGGCAGACACAATCCTCCTTGCTACTGTTGTGTTATCTATTCCCCTTGGTAATAATCACTTTAACCAGTAAACACCTTCTTTGCCTACTGGTTCAATGGTATGATGAGTCCAAAAAAGGCCAGGTGGCAATCCCATCTTTCAATTCAACAGAACCATTGTTGTATTCCTATGAAAGAAGCATTACCCCATGAGGACTAACCAACAGGCAGAGCTCAAGTTGCAGGATTATCCACTCAGTTGAGTGGATTATTAGATATAATAGTGAAAGGAGCCACTCCTACTTCCACCCCTTCATTCCTAGACTGTGAATTTTGGCTGTGGTTAGGATAGAACCAAATAATGGTCTCAACACTGCATTCTGAAAGACAGAACCCCAGCCTTTGAGAGTTTTGTCTCCCAACTCATTTCAGTAAGCCTTTATGTTAGGCCAGCTATTTCTGGGTATGTGATAAAACCATTTTACTCCATAGATATGCTCATTGCTTTATTACCACCATGAAAATGGATAAGGCATTCCAGTTGATAGTGGTGCTAGCCAGAGGCATTATAAGCAGGGAAGGCACATCCATATAAAGAAAGCACTTGTTCCAAAGAGGACAAATCTCTGCCCCCTGCATCCAGTGCATGCAACCTGCTGCTAGGTGGTTGGTCAGTTCCAATGAGAAATGGTGTCATTTTGAGGGCTCGTTGCTAGTCTCTGCTGCCAGGTAAGTAGCTGCATTATTCGATGCATAGTTTCATACCGGGTGCTAGAGGCCGTGTTGATTTGCACCAGTGATAATACCACATCTAGAATAGCAGCTGCCTTCAGGGTGACCATTATTGATTAAGTTTAACAATAATCCACACTCATTCTTCAAGATTTGTCCAACTTCTGCACAGACTAACCAGATGAATTAAATGGAGATGTGGTAGATGACATCATCCCTGGTGGTGGCACTAACATCTGAAGCTCCCCTAGGGATATGTTTGTGCTTCTGGCTTACTATCTTGATAGGGAGAAATTCCAGAACTTCCACTAGCCATTCCTCCCCTGGGTCAGAGTCAATGTGGAGATTCCACCAGTAGCCCAGTATTTCTATTCCAGTTATACATTCCAGAACTGGAAATATAATCATAGTGTGAGCCTGTGAACCAACTGGGTCCACTGAGTTAAACCTGGGCTAATATTCCATCCATCACTTGAACAACTGTAAATCTCCATTTTTACTGCTGGACCAAATGGCATTTGGAGTCTTCAGAAATTTACATCAGTTCTATGTATGTTGCAGGCATAATTCTAAGGTGCCCTCCGAAATCCCTTCCCCCTGATATACACATACTTTCTCTCAGTTATTCAATCAAACACTAACCTAGGTGCTGCTATAAAGGATTTTGCAGGTATAATTAAGGTCTCAAATCAGTTGACTTTAAGAAAGTGAGATTATTCCAGACAAGCCTGATTTACTCATGTGAGTCCTTAAAAGGGAATGAGATATTCCTGAGGAGAGAGATTCAAAGCATAAATACTCACAAGGTTGTACAACCATCACCACTATCTAATTCCAGAACTTTCATCACCCCAAAAAGACGCTGTACCCATTAGCAGTCACTCCCCGTTCCTCCCTCCCCCCAGGCCCTGCCAACCACTCATCTACTTTCTGTCTCTGGACTTGTCTGTTCTAGACATTTCATATAAATGGAATCACACAATTTTGTGGTATTTTATGTCTGGCGTCTTTCACTTAGAGCATTATATCTTCAATATTCATCCATGTTGTAGCATGTATCAATAGTTCATTCTTTTTTATGGCTGAACAATATTCCATTGTACACATATACCATATTTTGCTTATCCATTCATCAGTTAATGGACATTGGGTTTGTTTCCACTTTTTTGACTATTATGAGTCCCATTTTGTGTATGTGTACAAGTTTTTGTGTGCATGTATATTTTCAGTTTTCTTGGTTATATACCTAGGAGTGGAATTGCTGGATCTTAAGGTAACTCTATGTTTAACTTTTTGAGAACTGCCAGACTGTTTTCCAAATTACAGTGCGGCTGTACCATTTTGTTTTCTCACTCTTCACAGCTTTTAAATTCTGTGTCTTCAATCTTCATCTGTAAAAAGGAAGGGTACACTTCAGGTTTTGCTGGGGGGAAGTGTGGGGTAGAATGAAAGTAAACACGTTTTTCCTATCTAGTTCTAAATGTTAAATGTAGCATTTTTTTCCCTAGAAATTTTAGGGAAACAGACTAATTAGTAAAAATTCAGACTTCAGTGAGAACTTTAACCGGCTTTGGCTTGATGACATGACAGTTCTGTTTTACTTCTTATAGAAAAGCTCGCAGAGGCTCAGCGCAGGTTTGCTACACTTCAGAATGAACTTCAGTCATCACTGGATGCGCAGAAAGAAAGCACTGGTGTTACTACACTGCGACAACGCAGAAAGCCAGTCTTCCACCTGTCCCATGAGGAACGTGTCCAACACAGGAATCTTAAAGACCTTAAACTGGCCTTCAGCGAGTTCTACCTCAGTCTTATCCTGCTGCAGAACTATCAGGTACTTCAGTTCTTACCGTGGAGGATAGAACCTTTAAATGATTGAGAAATGAAAATAAATGGAATTTCCTTGAGCTATACTAATGGGTCAATCCAAAAAGGGAAATTCTTAGCATGTCATTATTCTTTCTGTTCTTATTGGGATTTCAAATGTTCTTAATTGACTAAAAACCAGGTTATCAGAGATGGTAAAATAATCTTAACAGGACTTCTGTTTTTGAAGATCGGTTTTCCAAAACCTTTTTGTACAGTATTCAGGAGTAGCCCTTGACTCAAAGAGTAATAGTTTGCTTACTATTTTTAGAGGCATCTCTAAGTAATGAGTAGAAATAAGAAATAATATATGTCTACCTAACCACTGCTGGCTATGTAAGAACTTTTATATTCCACCTACAGCAAAATTTCCACGAAAGCAGCTGTATAGTTAACTTTCCTGCAACTAACACGAATAGTGTAAAACATACTGACTTTTCAACTTTCCACTGAGAACCCTTTCAGTTTTATTATCCACAGGCTGCAATATGACTGTATTTAAAACAAAAACAAAACTTGCGAAAGAAAAGAAATTTTAAAACCCAACCTAAAAAGTTGAATTACCATGTATGCTAAATTATGGAAATGCTTGGCATTTATTCATTTGTAATTCTTTATAGATTTGTTCACATAGTTAAATCTATAAAGAATATATTGAAAAACAGATTATTCGTTAAATAATAAACATTTAAATAGGCAAAAGCATCTCCCTAATCTTTAAAGAGACCTTATGTGCTATTATTTTTCCATTTTATTCTTTTGATTATTACTTCTAATCTGGTTAAGATCATTACAGGATACACTATATAAAAACTAGAGGTTATATAATACAAGTACTACCATGGGTAAATATTGGAATTTTAAAATAGAAAGTAATTATAGTGTCATATCTGTAGTAATCTAAGTTTAATGCATGTACTTATTTCCATCTTTCCCTTTCATAATTCTGCTTTCTTTTTTGCTGATTTAATACTTTAACATTCAAATAAGAACTCAGAAAATAACTTTAGAAGAATAGGAAAGTAATTATATAAGATATATATGATGGGAAATTCCTTTCCTTTGAAATTTACCCATAGCTTTATAATTTATCTTTAACAAGAAACAAAAATGTGTTTCTTCTTGCTTATGTGATATAAAATATTAACATTTCATATTTTATTAATTATCCTTATGCATTATAGGGAAATAACCTTGTTAAATTTTACTTTATTAACTTTGCCAGAAATTTTTGTTTTGGGTCATTATAAAAAGCTTCTTGAAAATAATTGTTAATTATAAAAGTTCTGATCTATCCTTTATCCTTTGAGACTGTCTATCCTGTAAGAATACATTTATTTTGAAAATGATGAGAAAGGAAAATGAATTGAAAGCGGTCTCCAAATCATGGTGTATACACCCAAGGAGAGTTTAAGATGATCCATTAAAGTATGAAAAAGAAATATTAACAGGCAAGCAAGCAAAACCTAATTTGGAGTGACTGCTCAATTTTTTTTTTTTCTGATGGCGATATATGATCAGCGAATTTGGGAGACCTCTGATTTAAAGAACCTTGCAAATCCACAATTTCATGCTTTTTTGTCTGTTGATTAAAGAACAACAGGATTTGAGAATATAGAAAAGTATAGTATTTTGATATTGTAGAAATGGGGGAAAAGTACAAGCTCCTACCCATTATCAGCAAAACCCTGTAAGTATGATCACTTCTTCTTTTCCACTGACTCTTTGCACACCCACCCCCAAACAGAATGGATGGAAACAAAATAAAAGTTAAGAAAAATAGATGATTATCCATTTTCTGTGCTTGTTCGTACATGCTTGCATAGCAGGGGGAAATACATCGCTATACCAGGCCTGCAAAAAGCAAAGAACTAAAATAAATGTATTCAGTTCATGATAAATCCAGAGTATTTTCTGAATATATTCTTTTGATCAAAGAAGCAAAATAACATAAATTAACTATTTTGAAAACAGTTGTACATAGGAAAATGGAAATAAAAATGTTTTGAGTTTAGGACTTCCATTAATTTACATGAAATAGAAATAATAGGGTTCATAATCCAGAGTTTCTTTGTATTACTGATAGCATACTACCTTGAAATGAATAAATGAAAGAAGAAAGAAGAGTCTTATCTTTTTATAGTACATGCTTTTATGAAAGCATTGCCATTTCCCTCGGTACTCAATCTTCAGTCAACTCAGTCAACACAAAGTGCTTATTATTTTTCATCTTCTCTCATGGTGGTGGAAATTATAGTAGTGTTTCTTATTTCTTCCTGTAGAATCTGAATTTTACAGGGTTCCGAAAAATCCTTAAAAAGCATGACAAGATCCTGGAAACATCTCGTGGAGCAGATTGGCGAGTGGCTCATGTAGAAGTAGCCCCATTTTATACATGCAAGAAAATCAACCAGCTCATCTCTGAAACTGAGGTACAGGAATCTCACTTATATACCACATAGTTTCAATAACATTAATATCTTATTTTTAATGAAATAACTCCTCACTTTTATTCTCCTTTTGTTATTAGTTGCTGGCTTTAAATACATATATTCTTACTCATGATTTTTTTTCTTTTGCTTTATTCAGTATATATTCACCAGGGGGTTATCAGAATACCATATGTATAAATGGTTAAGATTTATGCAATACTCAAGTTCAGTATAACCTGCGTCAAAAGTTAACAATGTGTCTTTTAGGCTGTAGTGACCAATGAACTTGAAGATGGTGACAGACAAAAAGCTATGAAACGTTTACGTGTTCCCCCTTTGGGAGCTGCTCAGGTTCGTATTTGTTTCCAGTTGTTTGGTTGGTTCGTTTTACCTATTTAATAATCAACATGATCTGTTAGCTGATAAAATATACTAGTTTCATTACTCAGCCAAAGTTTATAAGTATTTATTACTATTGCTATTTTCACTTTAAAAAATTAGTTGCCACATCTCACTTCATAATAAATTGTAATGTCTTCCCACCTTTCTCTTCTTATCCTGTACTACTTCTCTTGTTCATTCTTACTGACATGTCAACTTAGACCAAATGATTAAGATGAGATATTTATCTGATGATATGGGAGTGGGAGGGCTTCAGATAGTCTGGGCTACTACATACTTTCCTCTAAAATGCAATAGTTGTGCCTAAAAAAGCATTTATTAAATGATATGTACATAGTAGTTATACCAAAAGACATTTAAGTGATATCTTCTGTGTCATAAACTATATCTCAGTAAATTTAAAAGGATTTAAATCATAGAAAATATGTTCTGTGACCAGAATGGAATGGAAATGAATAACAGAAAGATCTTCCTCATCTCAATAAAAGGTATTTATGAAAAACCTAAAACTAATATCATACTTAATGACAAAACACTGAATGCTTTCTCCCTTAACTAGGGACAAAAAAGTGTATTCACTCTTACCACTTCTATTCAGCATTGTACTGGAGATTATGGCCAGTGTAGTGAAGTAAGAAAAAGAAACAAAAGGCATTTAGGTTAGAAAGAAAGAAGTAAAACTGGTGGGGTTTGTTTCTTTCTTTCTTTTTTTTTTTTTTTTTGGCTGATGACATGACCTATTTAGAAAATCCAGTGACTCTATAGAATAGCTACTAGAGCTAATTAGTGAGTTTATTAGCAAAGTTGCAGAATACAAGATCAATACATAGATATTTAGCATTAAATCTGACAAAAGATGTGCAATACTTTTACATTGAAAACTATAAAACATTATTGAGAGAAATTAAAGAAGACAGATACATGAGACAAGTTAGAAAACCCAGTATTTTAAAAATCATCATTTCTTCCTAAATGGATTCATAGATACAACACAAACTAACTCAAAAATCTCAACAGGGCTTTTAAAAAATAATTATTAAGCAAAGTTTTAAATTTATATGAAAGTACAAAGGACCAAGAATAGCCAGAACAACTTTGGAACAGCTAAGTTGAAGGATTAACACTATGTGGTATCAATCTTATTAAAACTACAGTAATCAAGACAGTGTGTTATTAGTGTCAGGATAGGCAGATAGATTAATGGAACAGAAGAGAGAATCCAAAAATAGACCAATAAATATATGAACAATTAATTTTCAATAAATATGCAAAGGCAGTTCACTGGAGAAAGGATAGTCTTTTCAACAAATGGGGCTGGAGAAATTGGCTTTCATATGCCAAAAAAAGAAAAACAAACCCACAACTTCCATACATTCTTCATATCATGTATAGAAATTAATTTTACGTGTACCATTGACCTAAATGAAAACCTAAAACTAAAAATTTTTGAAGAAAATATAGGAGAAAGTCCTGGTGACTTTGGGTTAAGCAAAGATTTTTTAGAAATGACACCTAAAGCACTTCACCAAGATTAAAAACTCCTGCTCTTCAAAAGACAACGTTAAGAGAATGAAAAGCAACAGACTAGGAGAAAATATTTTAAAAATATATCTGATAAAAGACTTGTACCCAGAACATATAAAGAACTCTAGTACTCAATAATAAGAAAACAAACAACCCAGCTTAAAAATGGGCAAAAGATCTTAATCAAAGATGTCTGGGTGACAAATAAGCATGTGAATAGATGCTTAGTATCATTAGTAGGGAAATGCAAATTAAAACCACAATGGGATAACACACACCTATTAGGATGACTGAAATTAAAAAGATTGACATACTAAATCTTGGAGGACCAAGAACTCTGATATCGCATATGCTGCTGGTGGAGTATAAAATGATATAACCACACTGGAAAATAATTCGGCAGTTTCTTAAAAAGTTAAACCTTCACCTGCAATAAGATCTAGCCATTACACTCCTTGGTATTTACCCAAGACAAATGAAGCATATGTTCATATAAAAACAAACGTTCATAGCAGCTTTATTCATAATAGCCTAGAACTGGTAACAACCCAAATGTCTATCAGTAGGTGAATAGGTAAACAATGTGGTATACCCATACAATGGAATACTACTCAGCAATAAAACGAATAAACCTTGATATATGGAACAACATGATGCATCTCAGAATAATTATTCTGAAAAAGTAAGCCAGACCAAAAAAGAATATATACATTATGGTTTTGTTTACCTAAGACTCTGGAAAATGCCAACTAACATATAGCGGCAGAAAGCAGGTGTGCAGTTGCCTGGAGGTGGGATGGGATGTGGTAAGAGGAAAAGAATTACAGAAGGGCAAAAGGAAACTCTTGGGGATGATAGACAATGTTCATTACCTTGGTTATGGTGATAGTTTCATAGGCGTTTACATATGTCAAAATATCAGATTTTGTACACCTTAAATATGTACAGTTTATTGTATGTCAATTTAGTAAAAAAAAAAGTTAAAAAAAACCACACAGGCATATTATAGTCACATTGCTTGAAAATTAAAGAAAAATTTTAAAAGCATCCAGAGAGGAAAGACACAAATTTTACACTTTAAATATCTGCAGTTCATTGTGTGTCAATTATATTTCAATAAAGCTGTTAAAAATAAGGAAATTAATTTTGAAAAATTAAGTCTTTAGGACTGCATGTAGAAGGGATAGAGCTAAAGAAAACATGGAAATGGTTATCTCTAGTGAGGAGGGAAGGATTTTGGATCTGGAAGGGATAAGGATTTCAAAGTAATGAAAATGTACTCTTCTAAAGATGGGTGATAGGTTTAGGTACCTTTTATTATTGTCTCTAATAGTCCAAATACATTATTTATATGTATATGCGTGTATATACACACACATCCTTTTGTAAATATGATAAATTACACAATTAAAAAATTTTTTTGAAAAAGAAAAATGACCATCTTCCTTCTGAATGCTTTCAGTCCTAAACTAACATACAGTTATCTATTACTGATGAATAATAAGTAAGTCAGAGGAAGTCTCAGTGTTTTTTTTCATTTAAAGGTTTTTAGGAAACATTTGAAGAATCTTAAATGTAATATCACCTCTAACAATTTCTTTTAGAACATTTGTAGCAAATATTTAAATTGATAAGACCATCTCTCCATATTTCTCATCTATTTATGTTTAAAGTGTCAGACACTTTCTTTTATTTATTTTAGAAAGCAGTAGATTTCTTTTTATTATTTTCTAAATTTAAAATTACATTTATAATAGAGAAAAATAATTTTTGCATGTACACATCCTGGAGTTTTGTTTTGTTTTTTTTTTTTTTGGCTGCATTGGGTCTTTGTTGCTGTGCTTGGACTTTCTCCAGTTGGGGCATTCGGGGCTACTCTTCATTGCGGTCTGTGGGCTTCTTATTGTGATGGCTTCTCTTGTTGCAGAGCACAGGCTTTAGGTGTGTGGGCTTCAGTAGTTGCAGCATGTGGGCTCAGTAGTTGTGGCCTGCAGGCCCTAGGGGGTGTGGGCTTCAATAGTTGTGGTGTGAGGGCCCCTAGAGCACAGGCTCAGTAGTTGTGGCACACGGGCTTAGTTGCTCCACGGCACGTGGATTCTTCCCAGACTAGGGCTCAAACCTGCGTCCCCTGCATTGGCAGGCGGATTCTTAACACTGTGCCACCAGGAAAGCTCCCATCCTGGAGATTCTGACATGAGTGTATGTTTAAAAATTCACTTTAAGTTACTCCAATATAATACTGTAAGTACTCAGAAAATGAGTATTCTTATTTTTATCATTGTCTCTAATTATATAGTACTAAATATGTGAACTCTAGTTGAGTAATACTGACTTACAAAATTTAAATATGTACACACTGTAAAAGTGAAATTGCACTTAAATCTCTCATAAGAAAACTCAGTATATACATAATGTGATGCCTGAGATTCTAATTCTCTCTATTTAGTGACACAGATTTCTATAAGATAATTAGAATAAACTGGCAACTCAATTCTAGTATTATTGGATAATGAAGGATGATTCCCTGGTCCAGATTTATAAAAATTCACATCATAAAATATGTTTGTTTTCATGGTAGAACTTTGAGGCTTATAGTGCTAATTTATTACACTGTATACTAAATGTATTCAGTATTTTGCCCTTTACTCAAAATGCTGTTTTTCTGTCCACAGCCTGCACCAGCATGGACTACTTTTAGAGTTGGCCTATTTTGTGGAATATTCATTGTACTGAATATTACCCTTGTGCTTGCCGGTGAGTAGTTTAAATTTTGAATTAAATTATTACTAATCTGCTTATGTCATATTCTGTCCCTCTACCAAAGTTACTACCAAACTACCAAAGCTACTGAAAGAGAAATCTGTCAGGGCTAAGTTTTTTGTTTTTATAAATGATGGGAGGGTGGGTGTTGGTTATTTTGGTTTGTTTTCCCCTTTGGATATAATTATCCCTTTAAACATTGCTAGATTGTGACTCCTTATTCTCCATCATTTTCAGCGTTTAGTTATCAATAACATCAGCTCCCTTGATCACAGATGAGAGTAAATAAGATTTTACAAAATTTATGCACTAAGGTCATTTACTTTGCTTTTTGGAGACTCTCTCACATCCTTTCCAGAACCTATTTACAATTACTTTGCATATAATTTTAAGAAAATTATTATATAATATTCTATTCTGTAGCAGTTAAAAATTATAAAGAGGTAGGAGGAATTGCTAGAAACAAGTGCATTCTCAATATCAAGAAATGATGTAACAACAAGGGAGGCATAATCTTACTAAACCTCCCAACAGAATTTGACTTACCTCTCAGCAGCATTTTGACATTGTGGATCATTTCTTCTTGAAACTCTTCAGTTGATTTTTGCTGGGAAACCACACTCTGCTGGTTTTCTTATTAAACTTCGCTGGCAGTTTTTTCCCACACTCCTTCCTAGCTGTTCTTTTCTTTTGGCATCTAAATGTTGGGAAGTACCACTGGGTTCAGTCCTCAGATCTTTCTCTGTCTACATTCATTTCCTAGATAGGCAATCTTATTGATGCCTATGGCTATAAATATCATCTGTATGCTAATAACTCCCAAATTATATACTGTTTCCTCTGAATGGTATCTAATTGGATACTTAGATGTCTAATAGGCATCTTAAACTTATGTGGACAAATTTATTTTATCACTAAATATGCTTTCTCTTCCATATAGCATCACCTCTCATCAGTTTCTCAGGCCAGAAACCTTTAGCCTCTCTTTTCCCTCATACCTTATCTCCAGTCCATCAGCAAATCCTGTTGCTCTGTCTTCAAAACATACTCTGAATCTGACCACCTCCACCAGTGTCATCCTTGTTTAAGCAACCATTTCTTGCTTAGTACACTGCAGCAGCCTCCTGAATTTGTCTGCATACAGCCACTCTTGCCTCTCTATAGTCACCAGTGTCTTTTTGATGCAAGTTAGATCACGTTACTCTCCTCTTCAAAATCCATTAAGTGGCTTCTCTTACAATAAAATTGAAAGTTCCTACTATGGTGTGCAAGATCTCGTCCCTTTGGGCCTTTCTAACTTCATATTCTGTCATCCTCCCCACACTCAGTTTCACTTGGTTTCACTGTTTCCATCCACATTTGTTTTGTTACTGTTCCTTGAACACACCAAGCTCATTTCCATCTATGAGCCCTTTCAGTTGCCTAAAAGGCCCTTCCCCAAGATGTCTACATAGCTTACTCCCT
The DNA here is from genome assembly GCF_026419965.1 of Kogia breviceps. Lineage (NCBI taxonomy): Eukaryota > Metazoa > Chordata > Mammalia > Artiodactyla > Physeteridae > Kogia > Kogia breviceps. The sequence goes on along the minus strand of NC_081310.1, from coordinate 42,293,994 downwards.
CACTTCATGTAGTCTCTGCTCAAATGCCACTTCCTTAGTAAGGCCTTCCCTGATAAGCCTACCCTAAAATAGCCTGTTCTATCCCTTTAGCCTACATTAGTTTTCTTTGGAGCACTTGTGACATACTTGTTTCTTATTATCTGCTTTCCCATTGGATTATAAATTCCTTAATGCCTTGGCTTTTGTCTCTCCTGTTCACCGTTGTATCTCCAGCACCTAAAACATTGCCTGGGATATAGCAGGGTTCAAAAAATGTTGGTTGAAGTTTGAATGGATGGAAGAGAAGGACAGAGATGAAATTAAATAATATACAGAAAACACACAAACAGCAAAAAACCACAACTCTCAAAGATTCTTGAATTTGAGGACTTTTACTTTAAGGGCAGATAATCCTGGTATACCTCAAGAGTCTGTGTACTTGGGGCTTCCCTAGTGGTACAGTGGTTAAGAATCCACCTGGGGCTTCCCTGGTGGCACAGTGGTTGAGAATCCGCCTGCCGATGCAGGAGACACGGGTTCATGCCCTGGTCCGGGAAGATCCCACATGCCACAGAGCAACTAAGCCCGTGAGCCATGGCCGCTAGGCCTGCGCGTCCGGAGCCTCTGCTCTGCAACGGGAGAGGCCACAACAGTGAGAGGCCCGCATACCACACACACAAAAAAAGAATCCACCTGCCAGTGCAGGGGGACACGGGTTCAAGCCCTGGTCCGGGAGGATCCCACATGCCGCAGAGCAACTAAACCCGTGCACCACAACTACTGAGCCTGCACTCTAGAGCCCACGAGCCACAACTACTGAGCCCACGTGCCACAACTACTGAAGCCCACATGCCTAGAGCACGTGCTCCACAACAAGAGAAGCCACTGCAATGAGAAGCCCTTGCACCTCAACAAAGAGCAGACCCTGCTCGCCACAACTAGAGAAAGCCTGCATGCAGCAATGAAGACCCAATGCAGCCAAAAATAAATAAAAATAAAAATAAATAAACTTATTTTTTTAAAAAAGAGTCTGTGTACTTGTGCTTATAATAACTGTGAGTCATTAATAGAGGATTGAATTCTGTTCAGTGAAGTCTGCACAGAAAATGACTTAGAAATAGATGTTATTGTATAAATATCCATTATATCTGTTTTGGACTTTTAGTAATTATAATGCTGCCTGAAGAAGGAAGGTTTATATCACTGTCACACTTAAACTATTCTCAATTCCAGGGTCTGTGTGTTTTTCATTTTAGTATTTCAAGTTCCTAACGCAGTGCCAGACATATAGATGTTCAAGAAATAATTTACTGAATTCATTATTCCTCATAAACATTCTTCTTAATTAAGATTGTCAAATTGCATATTACAAAATTATAGCCCAGGTTGTAATGGCTTTTAGATAGTGTGTGAACTTTACCTATTAACAGTGTGTTTTCATTTGTATGTTTAGAGTTCTCCTTTCCACCAATTTTACTAAAAATTAACTTTTATTGTCTACTGTAAGCTCATGTTTTAATATTGGTATACTTTATGTTAATATTTAAATCTAGCTCTATGTCTTCAGGGATGAGTGCAGTTTACTTATATAGAATACATGGAAATACTACAATAAAAAGCCTAGCCCTAGATTATCAAGCTAGCTGTTATGGAAGGAACACTGACTTATCTACAAAAGGCCTTGCCTGGTTGCAATCCCAGCTCAACTGTTTCTTAGTTGTTTTGGCTTTAAAGACATGACTTAACTTCTCTGAAACAATTTCCTCATTTGTTAAAATGAGCTTAATACCTTACAGGAACAGGGTTGTATTAGAATTCATTCAACAAGTAAATTTTATGTATCTATGATTATACTTGATAATCTCAAGCTTAAGATAGATAAGAGAATTCCTTTCCTTATGAAGCTTATTACACGAGGGAGATTAAGACATATTAAAACAATAATAATACACTACAAAATAGAAGTGTTTTCTAAGCAGGTCAAGAGAACAAGTGATTACTTTCAAATGAGAGCATCAGGGAAGACTTTACTCATCTGTGTGTGAAATTTTTTCTTTTCTTTCCAAGATGAGCATAGTGTTATCATCACCATCATTAAATAAGACATAAGAATAGATAAATAAATTTTATTCTTTTTATGTGAATGAATTGAAATGAAGTTTTCTGAAATTCAGGGGCAAGTTGGGGTTTTGTTGTCTTTCGTATGTATAGCCTACATTTTTGTGAGAGGGTCTGATTTATTTTCTAATGTGTGTGCTTTATGCATTTAGTGTTGAGCATTTATGTTCTCTTACCTCAGAACCCGTCTTTGTTTAATCTTTGTGTGTCTACGGGGGGAGTCAGGGTAAATACAGTTAAAGTCAGCTGTCTATCCTTATTTATCTCCCAGTGGTTGCGTAAACGATAACAGAGTTGAAAATTGAGAGAGAAACACAGCAGTAGTAATGCATGTACAAGCATGATTCTTTATTTCAAACATTCACATTAAAAAAATAGTGTGCATAATTGCTATAGTTTCTCAAGGGGACATGACCTGGTATTTAATAATTTGTCTGAAATTCACATATTCCAGATATTTAGTGTTACGAAGATGAAAAGTTACCTGTTCAGATTTTTTAAAACTTGCTCTTATAGTTTCTTACTAACCTGTACTTAATTGATATAATAATAATATATCATATTTCACTTTCTGGTTTGACAAAGACAAGAGTTTGACCATTTAAACGGCGTATAAGGGAACCCTTCTACATTATTGGTAGGAATGTAAATTGGTACAGCTACTATGGAGAACAGTATGGAGGTTCCTTAAAAACTGAAAATAGAGCTACCATATGATCCAGCAATCCCACTCCTGGGCATATACACAGAGAAAACCATAATTAGAAAAGATACATGCACCCCAGTGTTCATTGCAGCACTATTTACAATAGCCAGGACATGGAAGCCACCTAATGTTCATCAACAGAGGAATGGATAAAGATGTGATACATATATATATACAATGGAATATTACTCAGCCATAAAAAAAGAATGAAATAATGCCATTTGCAATAACATGGATGGGCCTAAAGATTGTCATACTGAGTGAAGTATGTCAGACAGAGAAGGACAAATATCGTATGATATTGCTTGTATGTGAAATCTAAAAAATTGGTACAAATTGAACTTATTTACAAAACAGAAATAGAGTTACAGATGTAGAAAACAATCTTACGGTTACTGGGGGATTGACATGTACACACTACTATATATAAAATAGATAGCTAATAAGTACCTACTGTATAGAACAGGGAACTCTACTCAATACTCTGTAATGACCTATATGGGAAAAGAATCTAAAAAAGAGTGTATATGTATAACTGATTCACTTTGCTGTACAGCAGAAAGTAGCACAACATTGTAAATCAACTATACTCCAATAAAAAAATTTTTAAGTGCATATAAGAGTGTGAAATAGCAAGCACTCATACACTAATGGTAAAGTATTAATTGTTGCACTCTGTTTAGAGAATAATTTGGCAGCATATGTAAAAATAATACAATCACTTTGATTAAGCAATTTTATTTCCAGAAGTTTATCTTATAAACATACTTGTACATGGGTGCAAAGACATATATGAAAGGGGGGTATTCACCACTATTTTGTTTATAATAGCAAGGTCCTAGAATGGCTCAAATGTCTATCAGTTAGGAACTGTTTAAGAAAATAAATGACATTACCCCTATACAACGGAATACCATGAAGATATGAAAGTGAATGAGTGGTAATGGGTATAGTACTTTGGAGAAATGTTTGGTAGTATCACCAAAACAATATATCTATGCTGTGTTGTTTCTACCTTTTGGCTAATGTGAGTTTTGCTGCTGTGAACATGCATATACATGGATTTGTTTGGGTACCTGTTTTCAGTTTTTTCAGATATATACCTAGGAGTGGAATTGCTTAATTATATGGTAATGCTTTTTAACCTTCTGAGGTACCACCAAATTGTTTTCCACAGAGGCTCCACCATTTTCTGTTTCCACCAGCAATTTATGAGGGTTCTGTTTTCTCCACATTCCCGTCAATACTTGTGATTTCCTTTTTTTTTTTTAATTATAGCCATCCTAGTGGGTTTGAAGTAGTGTCTTGTTATGGTTTTGATTTGCATTTTTCTAATGACATTGAGCATCTTTTCATGTGCTTATTGGCTATTTGTATATTTTCTTTGGAAAAATGTCTATCCAAGTCTTTGCCCAATTTTATTTTATTTTTTATTTTTAAAAAATTAATTAATTTATTTACTTTTTTTTGGCTGTGTTGGGTCTTCGTCTCTGTGCGAGGGCTTTCTCTAGTTGCGGCAAGCGGGGACCACTCTTCATCGCGGTGCGCAGGCCTCTCTTGTTGTGGAGCACAGGCTCCAGATGCGCAGCCTCAGTACTTGTGGCTCACGGGCCCAGTCGCTCCATGGCATGTGGGATCCTCCCAGACCAGGTCCCGAACCCGTGTCCCCTGCACTGTCAGGCAGACCCTCAATCACTGCACCACCAGGGAAGCCCTGCCCAATTTTAAATTGAGTTGTCTTCTCATTGCTACTAGAGTTCTTTATATATTCTGGATACTAGACCCTTATCAGATATATAATTTGTAAATATTTTCTCCCATTCTGTAGTTTGTCATTTTACTTTCTTGATAATGTCCTTTGATGCACAAAATTGTTTAACTTGGTGAAATCCAGTTTTTCTGTTTTTGTTGTTGTGTTATTCATGCTTTTGGTGTCATATCTAAGACTTCCATTGCCAAATCCAAGTCCTGAAGGTTTACCCTTATATTTTCTTCTAAGAGTTTTATGGTTTTAGCTCTTATATTTAGCTTCTTGATCCATTTTGAACTAAGTTTTGTACATGCTGTGAAGTATGGATTCAACTTCATTCTTTTGCATGCGAGTATCCAAATGTCTCAGCACCATTTGTTGAAGAGAATATTCTTTTTCATTGAATAGTCTTGGTTCTCTTATTGAAAATCAATCAGCCATAGATGTATCAATTTATTTCTGAGCTCTCAATCTATTCCATTTGTCTATATATCTTTTTTTATGCCAGTACCACACTACTTTTTAGTACAATTTGAAATCATGAATTGTGAGTTCTCCAACTTTGTTCTTTTTTCAATATTGTTTTGGCTATCTGGGGCCTCTTACAATTCCATATGAATTTGAGTATCGATTTGACATTTCTGCAAAAAAAGGCCATTAGAATTTTTATATGGATTGTATTGAATCTGTAGAATACTTTGAGTAACATTGCCATTTGAACAAGTCTTCCAATCCATGAACATGGAATTTCTTTCAGCAGTGTTCTGTAGTTTTCAATGTACAAGTCTTTCACCTCCTTGGTTAGATTTATTCCTTGGTGTTCTATTCTTTTGTTTGCTATGGTAATTGTTTTCTTAATTTCATTTCAGATTGCTCATTGGTGGTTTATATAAGGACAACTGAATTTTGTGTGTTGATCTGTTTTTGTTTTTTTTTTTTGGCTGCGTTGGATCTTCATTGCTACGTGCGTGCTTTCTCTAGTTGCAGTGAGCGGGGGCTGCTCTTCATTACGGTGCTAGGGCTTCTCATTATGGTGGCTTCTCTTATTGCAGAGCACAGGCTCTAGGCGTGCGGGCTTCAGTAGTTTGGCACATGGGCTCAGTAGTTGTGACTCACAGGCTCTAGAGCACAGGCTCAGTAGTTGTGGCACACAGGCTTAGTTGCTCCATGGCATGTGGGATCTTCCTGGACCAGGGCTCGAACACATATCCCCTGCATTGACAGAAGGATTCTTAACCACTGTGCCCCCAGGGAAGTCCCTTTGTGTTGATCTTGTACTCTGCAACTTTGTTGACTTTATTAGCTCTAAGAGTTTAATTGTGTATTCTTTGGGATTTATACTTACTATTTTCATTTCCTGACTGTTGTAATATATATGTGGTCTTTGGTTGGGAATCAGGATCTAAAACCATATATATATTTTTTAATTTTCAACCTCCTAACTACTCTTCTTGCTACCATATTTGTTCCTTTATAGTCTGTTCTTCACATGACAGCTAGAGTAGTCCTTTAAAATTATTAATCTGGTCATACCAATTATGTGAAAAACCTTTCATTGGCTTCATACATCTGAGTAAAAGCTTAAGTCTTGACAAAGTCCTACCTGATCTGCCTGTAGGTAACTTTTTGCCACTTTACCTCTCATTCATTCCAGTCATAGTGCCCTGGCCTTCTTCCTGTTCCTGGACTACACAAGGCTTATACCTATCTTAAGGCCCTTTGTACTTTCCCTCTATTGGAGCCCTGTTCCTCCAGATAGTCACATGATTAAGTCTATTTCCTTAAGGTTCCTGCAAATGTCATCTTCTGAGAGGTTTTCTTGACCACCCTACCTAAAATAGCACCTAACATTCTTTATCTCTTTACTCTACTTTTCTTCCTTCAAAATACTTACCTCACTGTCTGACATTATACAGAATAGAAGTTGCCTGGAGACAGGTATTTTGTCTGTTGTTCATTACTGAATCTCCAGCTTTTAGAATGGTGTCACACATAATGGGCACCCAATAAATATTTGTCAAATTAATGAAAAAATGAATTTTTATCAAGTAAAAAGAAACTGATATATACTGAATATTCAAAAATGAGCCAAATGTACTGTTTTAGGCATTTAATATATATTGTTCAGATTTAATCTTCTTAACAAACTTATGAGAATAGATATTCTCCCCATTGGCCAACAGGGAAACTGAGACTTAGAAAAATTTAATAATTTGCCCTAGGAAAGCTAGGATTTGAAATCTGGTCTGTAGTATTTGACTCCAAAGCAAAGGCTTTCTCTACCCTGTTATTTTTAAATTATTAAATGTGCTATGTGCTATAGAGAATACAAAGATAAATAATAAATGGTTATTTAAGTATATAAGATGTATATAATTAAATTTCAAATGAGTAGTGCTAACAGTAAATTTTATAGTTATTTGGAAAATTGAGAAATTGGTAGCCAAATTGAAATATTTGGCACAGAGTAGGCTCAAAATGAAACATATTAATTCAATAAATTTATGAGCAGATGGTTCTTAAGTAATAAGTAGAAATAGAATTGGTCAAAAGAAAGAGCAAGACCATTTTAGGTACAGGGGACAACATAAGCAAAAAAGTGAATTTGTTAAAAGGATAATAAAATTTATCAGGAGATAAGAATTTAAGGGGACTATGAGATAAGTTTGGGAAACTTAATTGGAGATCAGATTGTGAAGAACTTGAATTGCGAGGCTGATACGTTTGAATGTTACAATTATTGGAGATCTATAGGATAGTAGTGATACTGAACGTTTGTATGGGCATATGAGCAGTTGAATGTAGTAATTAAGAGTATGGGCTTTGGAGCAAAACTGTCTGAGTTAAAATCCTGGCTCTGCTTTATCCTAGCTTGGTAAACCTGAGCAAATTACTTAACTTCTCTGCTGTAGTTTTCTCATCAATCAAATGGAGATAATAGTTTTTAAGTCACAGAGCCATTGTGAAGATTAGATGAATTGTTATATATAAAAATACAATCCTTAGCACATAGTAAGCATTCTATAAATACTAATTGTTGTCATTTATATGACATTTCAGTTTTCACATTGCTTTCATATATACTCTTTCTTATAATTTTCATAGTAACGCTGTGAGCTAGGCATTACTATATCCAGTTCAGTGATGGACAAAACAAAGCCAAAGAAGTTGTGTCATGCCAGAAATCCCCAGCTGACAGAACTGATCTGATGGTTCTAAACTATTTCACCATGGACTAATATGCTGAAAGTCAAATTTTAGGAAAATTTTTCTCGTGGAATTTTGCAGAGTGAAATGAAGAAGAGAAAGAACCTTGAAGCAAGTTTATCAGGCTCTTAAGATAACCTAGGTTTACGTTTTATTTATTAAAAATTCTTATGCCAGAATTATATCCTTGAGAATTAAGAGAAAAACAATTAAAGGAGACATTATAAATTTTCTTACTAACCAATTAGTTGATATTCTTTCAGCTGTATTTAAACTTGAAACAGATAGAAGTATTTGGCCCTTGATAAGAATCTATCGCGGTGGCTTTCTTCTGATTGAATTCCTTTTTCTACTGGGCATCAACACGTATGGTTGGAGACAGGCTGGAGTAAATCATGTGCTCATCTTTGAACTTAATCCGAGAAGCAATTTGTCTCATCAGCATCTCTTTGAGGTAATCAAAGCAAGACATAAAATCCCATGAATATAGTTTACATTAGCTATATAGCTGGTTTAGTGGGTACTAAAATCTGTTTTCTATTTGAAGAGGATTGTTGATGTAATAATTAAACAGTTTTCTTACCTCTGTTTTATTAAAGATTTTTTAAGTAATGGTAGAAATAAAAATAATTTTCTTTCTTTTTGTCTTTCCCATCCTTTATCAGATTGCTGGATTCCTCGGGATATTGTGGTGCCTGAGCCTTCTGGCATGCTTCTTTGCTCCAGTTAGTGTCATCCCCACATATGTGTACCCACTTGTCCTTTATGGGTTTATGGTTTTCTTTCTCATCAACCCCACCAAAACTTTCTATTATAAATCCCGGTTTTGGCTGCTTAAACTGCTGGTAAGTCCAGAAATTTGTCTATCATTTTTAGAGTGGTATATTGGTCATTGGCTTCCTCCAGAATGAAAACAAAACTCCTGTATTGCACAACTTCGGAAGGCATGTTCACATTGTAGTCTAAATGAGTGGTACCCCAGCTCCAGGGGCAAAGAACACAGTATGGCTGGTACATCTGATGTTGTGCAGTAACAGTGACCCTGGGAAAAGCACTCATGCATTTTTTCCTCCAAAATGGAATATGAAGTGTTGAGATACTGAAATGACTTCGCAAATTAATAATAATTCATAATTAATTACTTTAAAGATTAATCAACTGTGATAACATGTAGAATTTTCCTTTTTTTAAGTGGTAAAACTATTACTTTCCTGTTAAATTGCTATAAGTAGTCAATCAAACATTTTTATTTTATGAAGTATTGGTTCTCTAAAAGCAGTAGGAATATCTTGTCAGATCACCAAGTTTAATTTGAGAAACTGACTTTATAAATTCCATTTCTTCTTCCACTTTACCTATTTCTTAATGATCTCAAAATCAAGCAGTCTCAGCATTAGGATATAGAATTTCCTGCAAAAATGGTAGCTGTATTTTTGGGGATATTGTAGATTGCTCTGGAAAGGAACTTCTGCTTTCTCCCAAATTTAACCAGCTCTACTTTGAAAATCAATTGGGAATGCTTTCATATAATTATTTCTTAGATTACAAGTTACAACTAACAGTAGAGTGAAGGTTAGTAATTAAATTGACCAATCTCCACAGACTTCCAGAATTCTCATAATTATCGTCTTACTTTTTTTTTCACCTTATAAAGTATATTGCCTTGAAAACTATAGTTTTAATTTCTTTTTCCTTTTGTATGCCCCTTAGGTTTAGGAGAATTTTTGTTGTTGTTCTTAGCAATATGCTCTCTTTAGCATTAACTAAATTTTTAAAATCTGAAGAAATAAAATATGACCTTCCAATTAAAAAAACATAGTAAGCAGTCAACAAATAAAAGCAGCCTATGTTCCAGTATAGGCAGGTATTTATAGCAATCTGAAAAAGAAAATGGCCCAAATCTTGATTTTTTTTTTCTCACCAAAGTTAATTGTTCAATTATTTGTATTTGTTCTTTCTTCCACTAGGATTTTTATCACAAACTGAGAATCTCCCTCTTTTCCACCAACTTCATTCAATATAAATAAATAAATAAGCAAGCAAGCAAGGAAGCAAATCATTCCCTTAAAGTATAGCAAGCAACACTAGGCCTAATTTTGAGTTTGAATTCTGAGTGTGGAACTTAGATGTTCAAGCATATTTTAATAAGTCATAAGTTATACCATCACCTTTAATGTGTTTTGTGATCATCTAGAAAACATGCTTTTTAGACGGTTTTTTTTTTTATTTAAGACAAAAGAAAAATTTGAGCCATTTTTTTCTCTTGAAATTTATACTAAAAATAAATCATTTCCAGTTAGTACAACAATATTAGATTACCTTTCTTATTTTGAGATTGTCATTTTATTTCTAGATTTTGTGGAGTTTTTAAACTGTGTTATTTGCATAAAAAATGTAATATTCTTCTGGTTACAAGGAAATAACTACAAGATTATAAACACCTATTTTTCCTTCCTGAATTATTGTGAAATCTCTATAAAGTTATTTTCAAATGAGATTTGAAAAACTTAGAAAACTCAGGTGTTAATATGATTGCATCATTACAATAATACAATAATACAGTTGTGTACATTATGTGCTAAGTGAACATTTCCCCAGTGCATCCTTCTTTGTTTAAATAGGAAGCTGGTATGATTCATGAATGACCAGTTATTCTTATTAGCAGAACGATTCCCCATTGAGTAGCCATTTATCTGTGCATCTGTTGTGTGTTAATAAATGAGAACTGTTGATGGGATGGGTTGGCAGGGGTGTAATAAATAAGAGAATAGTAAAATATACCCTCAGAAGCAGTGAAATACGGAAGCAAGATTTGGTATATTTGTAATAATTGTAAATAGTAAAAATGTTATTTATAGATTATTCTAATATTAATTGACCTGTTGACTTATTTTAATTCAAATCTCACTGTGAAAATTTACCCTTAGAGTTATTTCTAGTGATTTAACAAGAATGTTTCTACCCTAGTTATGTTTCTCTGATATAGCTTTTTTTAAAGCTTCATCCTAAAGTAAACTACATTTCCCTTTTTCTTTTTTTGTTTAATTTTTAGTGGAAAAAGAACGTATGTCACTTGGCCATAGTGGTAGGCACTGGGCACCACTTATATTCATATTTAAATTTGAGTCTATGGAATTGATATGTTACTCCTCTCCCCAAAAGAAGCTAAAAGAATTTTTTTAAGAAATTGATTTGTTTTGATATTAGTAGTATATGTCAGATTAATACAGTTTATTTACATTCATTAGGTCATATATCCTCTCTCCAGATCTGTATTTGTCCTACTTGGAAATCCAGTTAGGAAGTATAAACAATGCCTCAGATTTTCTAAACAAAAGTATCAAGTTATTCTTATAGAAGGCTGCATAAAGTTTTTAAATTTGAGTCTTTTGCTATATTATTTTGGAATTGGTTTTTCCAATATTTTCTTTAGTTGTATGATAAAATTTTTACATGTGTCTATTATAAGAATAGATTAGAGAAATGTTCTCATTTAATAATGTACTATTCTGGACATTTTATATGTATCAATTTATTTAATCCTTTTAATAAACCATGAGGTTGGAGCTACTGTTAATCCACAGTTTATAAATGAGGAAACCTAGGTTCAGGGAAGTTAAATAAGGTCACAAAGCCGGGATGTAATGGAGATGGGATATGAGCCCAGGCATTCTGGCTCCATAATCTGTGTTCTTAAACACTACCATTTAACAGTTAGACCTGGTGTTCACTTTATCTACATGTTTAACTTTGATTAGTGGATCACCTAATGGAATCTTAAAATCAGATTTGGAAAGAATGTGATTATCCACAAGTAGAAATTAAAACTTCATCTCCTTAACTGTTTATCTCCTTAACTTCATCATCTTAACTTAGAAGATGATAACATATATTCTTTGTAATAACTTGTTAGTGGCCTTTCTGTGTATGTGGGTAAAACATCAGATATCCAGGTTGTCTGTAGCTTTCTTAATGCAGTTACTCAGAGAATTGTTATCATTTTAATTTAAATCACAACAAAGTAGAAGTTGAAAGACCTTAGCCAGAATAAGAAAGGAAGGAGTCACTCAAAAGGGGGAATTCAGATAAATCTAAGATGAATTTGACTATGTGTTAATGTCAGGGAGTTAAGTATGACCTGTTTATTTTCATTTCCACTCACCCTACCTCTGACCAAACTACTTGTTCTCTTCTTTGTATTTCCAGGGTATTTTGTATGCCTATCTGTAATAGCAGTTACCACATGGTGCTGTCATTATTTCTTTAGGTATTTATTATTTGCCCAAAGGGATTGTGGGTCTTTAAGGGTACAGGCCATGTTTTATTTATTTAGTACCTCCACAATGCCTGACATATAGTAAATACTTAATAATCTTTGTTAAATGCATGAATGACTATAATTATGTTCTTTCCTTCATTAGTTGTCTTATACCAATATTTACCACTCCCATCTTTCGTTCTTTTCTCATCTTCTCTCTTCTGTAAATTTTCCCTTCCTTCCAATTTTTATTTTATGTCACTCCTTTCCTTTTCTAGTGCATCCCTCTATCTCTTTGTTTCTTATTTAATACACTGTCCTCCCCTTCTGCTCTTACAGAGGTTTTCTGTAATAGCCAAGTTTTGAGGCTGGGTGTGGCAGGTGGTGACAGTAATGGTAGTCTGTCTAATGTCAGTGAGAAATGAGAAATTTGCCCTAGGCTACCAGTTTCACAAAAGTCCATGACTAGAGACTGAGTAAGACTTCTGATCCTTTGTTGTTATATCCTAAATTATTCTCTTGTTTCTGTCTCTTTGAATCTTTTAAATCCATTCTGTACCTAGAGTTTCTTAAAATATTATATATCGGGCTTCCCTGGTGGCGCAGTGGTTGAGAGTCCGCCTGCCGATGCAGGGGATACGGGTTCGTGCCCCGGTCCGGGAAGATCCCACATGCCGCAGAGAGGCTGGGCCCGTGAGCCATGGCCGCTGAGCCTGCACGTCCGGAGCCTGTGCTCCGCAATGGGAGAGGCCACAACAGTGAGAGTCCCGCATACTGAAAAAATATATATTATATAAACTGGTACCAGAACCTCTGTGCATAAATGATTAACATCTCAATCCCTAATACCTCCTACCCAAACCTACCTGGCAAAAAAAAGTTTGCTGTATCTGGAGCTTATGGTTGCAAATGGTAACATCTCATCTGGCTTACTGAACAACTTTTGAAAGAGTAAGCAAGTGATCAGAGATTGAACCGTGGACACAAAATATATCAGCTCCAGAAAGTAATGTCTTAAAGTCTGTATTGTGTCCTGTAGACCCCTGGTCTAAATTCCAAAGCTCCAAGACAATACCTGTCATAGATAGTTGACACCCAGGATTGATTTGTAATATAGTCATTTATTATTTCCCTGAAATAATCAAAGGAACTATTTAGAGAAAGAATAGAAAGAACCAGCCAAGTCTGAGAGAAGAGAGCCAGTCTCCCAGGCTGGATATGTCCATTGAATGCATATACCTAGATGGCAGGAGAGCTATAGCTTTAGACTCATTTTCTCAAAACTGTTGCTTAGTCAGAATTCCTTGTTTTAGGAGTCCATTTTCACCTGTGTAAGATAGAAAGGGTATAACAGGGTGAGGAGGAAAGCTGCCTTCATCCCATCTTCACGTCACTCAAGGCCTTTCAAGGCAGTCTGTACAATTTGAGATTATTTCTGGTGATCAGTATCTAATTCTTTCTCTCTCTGCAACGCCAGGATTTTCCTTTGCAGTGGTAAACAGGCTTCCACAGAATAGAGTCAGGAGGAGTTACTCTTATAGGTCTTCTGTAGAATGGGGATATGGATAACACCTAGCTCAGAATTGTTATAGTTAATGGATTATAAGAAATGCATTATGAGAAAAATACACAGAGTGGATTAGTGCTCAAGATATATAACCTGAATTTATTTATCATTGTTTTTGTAGCAGTGGGATGTGGGCTGATTTTTGTGGCATAATTTGAAGACAAATACAGTTATCACCATGGCATTAGTGAAATGAAAGTGACTTTGGTTAGAGAATAATACATACTTCAGACGAGGTGCTATCCTCCCCTTCCTATCCTGTGCAGGCAAAGAAGAGCTTTGTATTCAGTTAGCTAAGATAGGAGAATATTCCAGAAATTATCATAGCACATGGGTCTCCAGCAAAATTTAATTTAGACCCTAACGCTAAATGTCCTCTGGGTGCATTTGTGCCATTCTCTCTGCTTTCCACTTCAGCTCTTCCCACCTCTCTGCTTTCTGTTTTCTGACTGTAGCTATTCTTGCCTTCCCCCTACCCCACCCTTCTAATTTCTCTCTTAGTTGTCCATTCAACTCATTCCCTTCATTACTAACTCTCAACCTAGCCACTGTTGCCAGGTCCCTGTGTTTGTGATTGGTTCATTGGTTTCCATTTTGTCAATAATCATGCTGCAGGGTTAGACATGAATTAGAGAAATTTAATATGAATTTTCTTGTTTCTGTGTTTTCTGATTTTTTTCTTTCTCCCAGTTTCGAGTATTTACAGCCCCCTTCCATAAGGTAGGCTTTGCTGATTTCTGGCTGGCCGATCAGCTGAACAGCCTGTCAGTGATACTGATGGACCTGGAATATATGATCTGCTTCTACAGTTTTGAGCTCAAATGGGATGAAAGTGGGGGCCTGTTGCCAAATGATTCAGAAGGTAGGGTATGAATGTGCATCCACACTACTGAACTGCCAATGTAAACCAAGAAATACTGGGAATGATAACTGAGAAATTTAAGATCATCCAATAATATTATAAATTTAATTAAATGTACTTGGCACTTCTTTAGCAATCTCTTTATCTGATATAATTTGGCTCTTAAATTATATATTATAATTTTAACCATTCATTTGCCAGGAGATTTACAACTTACACTTAAAGAATTCTAAAACTAAAAAACTTCTGATACATTGGTAATTAAATCACAGATGCTTTAGTGTCAACAACTGCCAACACAGTATTGCTTTACTATGATCAAAAATACTGATAATTTAGAAATTAGATCAAGTGCTTTGAGAAAGTCATTATAGATGTTTTTAAATTCTTCTTGGGGACCTTATTTTTCTTTTGGCTCTTTTTATCACTCTTTGTTTATGCCAGGTGTTCAAGTTACTAAGGACTCTTGCCTTAATGACAAAGACCACCTTTAGACAGATCATGTAACATCTGACTAACAAAAGTTAGCGAAGCCAGTGCCAACACATTTTCATTGATTGCCAGCAGATCACAATTCTATTGTTTGTTGAACCACTCTGATACATTTTCAGAATTTGAAGAAAGTTGATTTACGAACTCTATTCTTATTGTAAAAGTATAAACTCTGCTGTTTGTTTTCTTTGTTTGTTTTATTTATTTTTAAAGAACAAGAGTGTGAACAACCTATAGTGGGTATATTGTAGTGGTTTGGAGTTCATGAAATTGACTGGAGTCACCAGTGATATATATAGGTTTTCCAGATGTTTCAGAGCTAATTTTTTTCTCTTTGATTAGTGTACTCATCTTCTAATTGTCTTATAGTTTTACCACACTTCAAAGAAGGTGATTCCAGAATAGATAGTCAGAAATCTGAGCCGGCAGATTTTTCTAAGTTCCCACTGGGTATTTTACCTTCTCTCCTCAGCTTATCAACCACTAAAAAGTTTAAGAATATAATAGTTGCAAAGAAAAAAGTGATTCTGAAACCCAGGTTCCTTGCTTTTATGGACTTCCTAGTGGTTACAATATATGACTCTAAATGATGTGAACAAGTTATTTTTTTTTAATTGTAGTCTTTTCTTCTTTGAAATCTTCACAGAACCAGAAATTTGCCACAAATACTCATATGGTGTGCGGGCTATTGTTCAGTGCATTCCTGCTTGGCTTCGCTTTATCCAGTGCCTGCGCCGATACCGAGACACAAAAAGGGCCTTTCCTCATTTAGTTAATGCTGGGAAATACTCCACGACTTTCTTCATGGTGACGTTTGCAGCCCTTTACAGCACTCACAAAGGTATTCATTGATTGTGAAAAGATTTTTCAAAATCTGGATTTTCACCACTTGAATCTATTTCTTACTCTGGTTACCTTTCCATTTGTCATGCTTCTTTTTTTTTCATTGAAGCTCCAGTCCCTTCAGGTATACTACTTTGTCCTTGAACACAATTTTAGTCTCATTCCAGTATTTACTAACAAGTACCATTAAAAAGAATCAAAGTCATCTGGAAGAGAAAGGATTTGTGATAACGTTTGAAATCCTGAATTATGTTTAATGGGTTCAATCCAAGACATCTTGGGTTTTCGTTTGGTTTTTTAGACTTCTTGTTCATTAATGAGGTTAGGATATGCTAGGTGAAGAAGATTCCCTCTGGCAATCATGTATATTTTTAATCGCTTTCCTTCACCAAGTAGTAAGGATTGTTTCCAGCGTATTTAACTGCAAATTGAGTTCTCTGATCTCTCTAGTTTCTTATCTCCATGGCAACCAGTTATTACTTGAGACTGTTCTTCTGTTGGGAGGAGAAAAAGGCTTTTAGGTTCTGAGCCACATACAGGCACTCCTTTTGAATTTTTAACCTTCTCCTAAGAACTGTCAATCAAAGATCTCACTTCCTTTTACTAAAATGCCTTCCTTCTTTGTCTATTTAAATCAGTATCAGCATACACCTTAGAGGCTGCACTCTCATCTGTGAGTGGTAAAGAAATGTTACCAATTGCAATCATTACAATTATTTTTAGATACTTTGATAAAAAATTCTTTTTCTGTGATATTTTTTAAGTGAGATGCTGTATTTAGGAGCCTTAGCTAGTGCTCCAGAACTGCTGCTGTGTGTCTGATGGTCTTGAAAGATTAGGGTGGTTGTTTCTTGTAAAGCTTGTGATTTGGTCCAGCAGAACACTTTATAATGTACTTCCACTTTTTGTAGTAGATTCTGTGATTGCAGTAATATTGATAATGCAGCCAATAACTTTACCACTATGGAGGCACTCTTGTTAAATGATATAATTTAACTTTAACTAAGTACCTCAGTGAAAGAAATACATCCTGAAGCTCCCTTAATTTTTTTTTTTTAACTCCTCTCTCATGTGCACCCACTGTTTGGCTAGCTCCTCAGACTCTCCATTGTACATGCTTACCAGTTGGTCGGCCTGGGATACTGGTAGATTTTGTACTCAGATTTTTCATTTTACCCTTTCTGCAGGTCTCTCCCTTCAAGGATTATCCCTCAATTTCTAGTTGTTCCATCAACCCTGACTCTGTCCTGGAGGCAGTAAGACTGATTTTTCTGTGACTGGAGTAGAAAGAGGGTATTGGGAGCACCCTCAGGCAAAAAGCCACAAACTCACAATTCTTACTCTTTATGCCAACATCTTTTCAAAGTAAGCTCAGGCTTTTTGCCTGCTTTTGGTGGCTTTCCAGTGCCTTCTAATAGTTATTCTTTTTTTTCCTTGAAGTATAATTGTCTTAACAATATTATATTAGTTTCAGGTGTACAACATAGTGACTCAATATTTCTATATAATACAAAGTGATCATGATAAGTCTAGTTACTGTCTGTCACCGTAAGAAGTTATCACAATATTATTGACTATAATTACTATGCTATACATTAGATCCCCATGACTTATTTATTTTATAACTAGAATTTTATACCTCTTAATCTCCCTCACCTATTTCACTCATCCCCTAACCCACCTCCCTTCTGGCAACCACCAGTTTGTTCTCTGTATGTATGTCTACTTCTGTTTTGTTATGTTTGTTCTTTTTTTGGTTTGTTTTTTAGATTCCATTTATAAGTGAAATCATATACTATTTGTCTTTCTCTGTCTGACTTATTTCACTTAGCATAATACCCTCTAGGTCCATTCATGTTGTGGCAAATGGCAAGATTTCATTCTTTTTTATGGCTGAGTAATATTCCAGTGTGTGTGTGTGTGTGTGTGTGTGTGTGTGTGTGTGTGTGTGTGTGTGTGTGTGTGTGTGTGTACCCCCCACATCTTTATCCATTCATCTATCAGTGGACACTTAGATTGCTTTCATACCTTGGCTGTTATAAAGAATGCTGCAGTAAACACAGTGGTGCATATGTCTTTTCAAATCAGTGCTTTTATTTTCTTCAGAAAAATTCCCAGAAGTGGAATTGCTGGATTGTGTGGTAGTCCTATTTTTAATTTTTTGAGGAATCTCCATACTGTTTTCCATAGTGGCTGCACCAGTTTAAATTCCCACCTACAGTGCACAAGGGATCCCTTTTCTCCACACCCTCTCCAACACTTGTTTTTTGTTGTGTTTTTGATAGTAGTCATTCTGACAGGTGTGAGGTGATATATTATTGTGGTTTTGATTTGCATTTCCATGATGATTAGTGATGTTGAGAATCTTTTCATGTTCCTGATGTACATCTGAATGTCTTCTTTGGAAAAATTTCTGTTCAGGTCCTCTGCCCATTTTTTAATCAGGTTGGGTTTTTCTGCATGTTGAGATGTATGAGTTACTTATATATTTTGGATATTAACCCCTTACCTCATATATCCTTTGCAAATATCTTGTCCCATTCAATAGGCAGCCCTTTTGTTTTGTTGATAGTTTCCTTCCCTGTGCAATGCTTTTTAGTTTGATTAGGTCCCATTTGTTTATTTTTGCATTTGTCTCCCTTTCTAAGGAGACATATCCAAAAAAATATTGCTAAGACTGATGTCAGGAGCATACTGCCTATGTTTTCTTTTAGGAGTTTTAATGTTTCGGGTTTCACGTTTAAGTCTTTAATTTATTTGGGGTGTATTTTTGTATATGATGTGAAAAGGTAGTACAGTTTGATTCTTTTGCCTATAGCTGTCCAGTTTTCCCCGCACCATTTATTGAAGAGGCTTTCTTTTCCCTATTGTGTATTCTTGCCTCCTTTGTCATAGTTTAATTGATCATAAGTATTGGGTTGGCCAAAAAGTTCGTTTGAGTTTTTCATAAGCTGTTATGGAAAACCCAAACAAACTTTTTGGCCAACCCAATACATGGGTTTATTTCTGGGCTCTCTGTTCTACTAATCATGTGTCTGTTTTTGTGCCAGTAGTATATTGTTTTGATTATTGTAGCTTTATAGTATAGTTTGAAATCAGGGAGCATGTTACCTCCAGCTTTGCTCTTTCTCAGATTGGTTTGGCTATTTGGGGGGGGGGGGTCTTTTGTGTTTCCATATAAATTTGGAATTTTTTTTTCTAACTTTGCAGAAAATGCTATTGGTATTTTGATAGGGATTTCATCGAATCTGTAGATTGCCTTGGGTAGTATGGTCATTTTAACAATATTAATTCTTCCTATCCATGAAAGCTCCCCAAATTTTCACTCTTGGTGAAGAATGCTATTTTTCAGTCCAGGCATGCATCATGATTCAGAAGGTTGTTAATAGAGAATTTCTAAATCAGGCAATTAATTTGATACATGCTACCCTATGGCTTAATAACCCTTTACTTTTCTCCCATCCTGGGTAAAATTGAGTACTGGTTTTTCTTTCCTTTTTTTGGTTGAATAGTTTAGGGTATAATGTATCTGTACTGATACCATTCAGTAAGATGCTGAAAATCTGAATTCCTCGAATCTGCAAACACTCCAAATCTGAACACCTAAAGCTAGAAGCAGTGGTTTGGATAGTATTGTCCTTAGATTTTTATTGTTGTTGTTCATGTACCCATTCAAATAACCTTTTAAACTATTGATATATTACTTTATTATCTTTATTTTATTATTTTAAACTATATTACTTCTCAGACATTTTTAAGTTTATGTCTGAAATTTTTTGTCTTAAATAGTTACAAAATAATCTTTTCCAGTAAATTTTAAATAGTCACATTTTTTTAAAAAGCTGCTAAGTGTTTCTACTAAGTGTACCCAAGTAATCTAAATATAAAGGCATTATACCATGATTTAATTTTTTTTAATGAAGCAATTGTACAATAGTCAAGTTTTACATCTCTGTCCCGTTGAACTTTATTTTAGTATAATATACTTTTGTTTTAATGACTTTTGTCTGATACATAGCATGTAAATTGAAATTAAATTATTAATTTCCTATTAGTAGGAAAATTAGTTACTAGGAAGATAAATTCCTATTATTAAGAAAAATACTTGTTAGAGTAATTTTTTTTCTTTCTGTGTTGTAATTATCATTACTCTCATTTTATCTATAGTTGTCAAAATAACATTACAATTTTTTTTTTTTTTTCGGTATGCGGGCCTCCCACTGTTGTGGCCTCTTCTGTTGCGGAGCACAGGCTCCGGACGCGCAGGCTCAGCGGCCATGGCTCACGGGCCCAGCCACTTCATGGCATGTGGGATCTTCCTGGACCGGGGCAAGAACCCGTGTCCCCTGCATCGGCAGGCGGACTCTCAACCACTGAGCCACCAAGGAAGCCCACAAATTTTAATAATTATTACACATAAATATTTCTATTTTTAAAATATTTATTTATTTATTTTTGGCTGTGTTGGGTCTTCATTGCTGCGCACAGGCTTTCTCTAGTTGCGGCGAGTGGGGGCTACTCTTCATTGCAGTGCGCGGGCTTCTCATTGCAGTGGCTTCTCTTATTGCAGAGCACAGATTCCAGGTGCACAGGCTCAGTAGTTGTGGCTCGTGGACTCTAAAGCACAGGCTCAGTAGTTGTGGCACTCGGGCTTAGTTGCTCCATGGCATGTGGGATCTTCCTGGACCAGGGCTTGAACCTGTGTCCCCTGCATTGGCAGGCAGATTCGTAACCACTGTGCCACCAGGGAAGTCCCAATATTTCTTAATGAGATAAATTTATATTATTACTCTTCCATTTTTCAGTTTTTATATAAGTAAATCCTGAGAAACTTTGTTAGCATTGCTATATACATAAGAATGGAAATTTTGTTGTTGCATTGTCCCTCATTTTTTTGGATAAATCCTGAATTATATGCCCCCCAAAATTGCATAGTAAACTATTATTAATAATTATTTTTAGTGATCTATCAAGTTTTCTTTGTTGAAAGCAAAGGGCTGAAAATAAACTGAGTAAAGAATTGAACATAAACTGAATGAAAAGTGATTTGTTAACTAGTCACTAGAGTCATTCACTTTCTCTATTTCTGGACAGTATACCAAAAAGCTTGAGTAGGACCAATCATATATTTAGGTTTTGTGTGTGTGTGTGGTACGCGGGCCTCTCACTGTTGTGGCCTCTCCTGTTGCGGAGCACAGGCTCCGGACGCACAGGCTCAGTGGCCATGGCTCATGGGCCTAGCCGCTCTGCGGCATGTGGGATCTTCCCAGACCAGGGCATGAACCCGCGTCCCCTGCATCGGCAGGCAGACTCTCAACCACTGCGCCACCAGAGAAGCCCTGTGTTTGGTTTTTTATTCAACTAACACAGCTGTTTACTGACTGAACTTGATTCATGTGCCCACAGGCAAATTTTTAAAAGCACACACATTTTTTAGAGGGACCATTGGTTGTATAGTTTAACGATATCCCTAAAATTTTTTAAAAAACACTTTTTATAGTTGCTACATATTAAATATTTATATCACTAAATTTTTTTACCAAAAAAGACAAAGGAACCCATGACAGAAAATTTGACATGGAATGGTGATCAAAAGCAGAATTTGATTTCTATTGTTTTCTTGGACAATATTCCAAGAGAAAAGGTATCAGAAAACATAGACTAGAAATGATCATTGAGTTAAAAGAATAGATTCTTCATGGTTAATGAGGTTGATCTTTTTCTATTGAATGTGTATGTGCAAAGGATAAATTTTCTCAGGAGGGAGAAGTATAGAAAATGGTGAGGTAACTTTGTTCAGACTCAGGAATCTGAGTCTTTTCAGAGAACTAGCCTACAAGAGTTACCATAGTAACAGCATTATTGTGGGCATTTTCAAGATTGTTTCAAAGGTTATGTCTTATGCCGCATGATTTGTAAAAATGGAGATGCAAGGGTTAACTCTATACTTAGAATCACTTTTTAAAAGGTGAGGGAGGGGTTAGGCCCATTGTTGGGAGAATAAGTATGATAATACTGCAGCTAGCCCTTACTTGTAGTAAGAAGGAAACACTTTAAACATTTCAGTATATTTTATTTTCTATCTTTGATTTTAGAAACAAAGGATTTAGCTCTCAGCCAGTCTTATTTTAAGAATTCGCATTTTGTTACAAGCCTAAATTAGAAGCCAATTCTTACAAGTTTTTTGTTGGAATTGGGAGTGGAGGAGACAGGAAAGTACTTTAAATGGTTTTTGTGTGTCCTTGAGGTTTCTCGGCCTTGGCAAGGAAAAGCCTGTGGGAGGTACAATAATAAAAAAGCCATTGTGTTATTATTTCTAATCCATTGATGGGGAGAGAGTACTTCATTAGATTTTCTGGTTTTCATTTACAGTTTCTGACATTCGAAAATATTTATAAATTCTTAGTGGATTTTGCTTTTTGCTGTTCTCTGAATACATAGAAGAAAAAAAACTCAAAAAATACTTCATGTTTTACTTTAGACTCCTTTGTTAGCATTTGTTAGCATTTACTATTAGACATTTTAAAATACTTGGAAAAAAAGAGATACTCTCTACTCACTTAAAAGCAGAGTTCATTTGTATTTCTTTGCTTGATTGTTTCCCAGTGCCCAGATCTCATATATCTTCTAGATCCCTCCTTGTTTAACATTCTGTAAGGGGTACTGTGTCCCCTAATGAGGATTCCTCAGCAATAGTTCAGTGCCTTCAGTGCAAATAGTCATTTCATTGTTTTGGGTGAGCACACATAGTCCTGAAGTGCTTCCTCTCTGGGGGTATGGCCAGTTTGTTATGCTGTTTCTGCCCTGAATAATGAGCTTCTATGCCAGAATTTCCAAATTTTAGTCTTGTTATACTACAGTAGAAATGCTTTTTTTAAAAAAATCTCTAGGGAAACTTTTGTTCCTTAACTTTTTAAGGACATACACAAAATTTTTTAAAACAACTCATTTGAATAAATGATTTCATTTTGGACTTAGTATTGAAAGTAGCTCAAATCTTTAACCCTTTTGAAATTTGATACATTTTGCTGTAATTTCTCTAGCCTAACTAATAATGCAGACAAGAGATAGATTATTTTAGAATTCACCATTTGTCAGTATTGGCTTAAATCCTGCTGATGCTATAAAATCAAATGTGAGGTATTGTTTCTTTCTGATTATTAAATTGACTTTAATAGTATTTCTTGAGTAACTTATATCTACTTGGCATTGTGCTGATTTTAAATGGTTTTATAAATATTACACTAACAATCCCATTTATATTTTACCTTGTTTCTTTTAAAGCATTAATTATAGCTTTGAATAAATTATATTTTTGTATCATCTTTGTCATATAAAAGAAAAAGCTTTTTAAAAAAACACTTGTCCTTATACCCTGAAGCTGTTTTTGTTGACTTTTCTCTAACACCTTTGTTTTCTTAATTGCTCTTATAACTGATAGATATAATTTGTTAGCATTTCTATGTAAATTGTGTTGCTTTTGAAACACTCATGCACAAAAATTTAAAGTTTAAAAACAGTCTCTATTATTGTTTAGATACTGCTGGAAGATCTATGATGTTTAAAAGAACAAGGTCAAAATTATTTATGAATTCAACTTACGGAGCAATTTGTCTAATTGAAAAAGAATTTAAAGACAAGTACTTGCAAATAAAATTTTTAATTTT
Organism: Kogia breviceps; assembly: GCF_026419965.1. Taxonomy (NCBI): domain Eukaryota; kingdom Metazoa; phylum Chordata; class Mammalia; order Artiodactyla; family Physeteridae; genus Kogia; species Kogia breviceps. Next base: position 42,270,545 of record NC_081310.1, on the reverse strand, counting down.
AATTTATATATTATTTTATATTATATATAATTTTACATGAGACTCATTGGTGAAAAGTATAAACATCAAGAAAAGGTATAGTGTCTAAGTATTTTCAGCAAAAATAAAAGAAAAAAAGAGAAAAACTGAGCAGGCAAATGAATTATGAGGCCTTAAGTTCTTGCTGGGTATATGTTACTCTAGGGAATATAAGTAGTAGATTATACATGAATCTCTGTCTTTCAGTTTCATAATACAGTAAGTGTACTAATCAGATATTGCTACATGATAAACCACCCCAAAACTCAGCAGCTTAAAACAGCAGTAATTTATTCTCCTTTATATATGTGTATATATTTATTCTCCTTTATGTTTGTGGGTCAGCTGGGAATTGGTGGAACTAGGCTGGGGTCAGCTGAATAGCACAGCTTTAGGCCGCTGTTCCCATTGGGTTTTTGGCTCTTTCCTGAAAGGTGGGTTTGAGTTTGTTACGTGTTTGTTCGTTTTGGGGTCCCAGCCAAAGGGGCAGCAGTTATCCAAGGAAAAACTCTTTATGTGGTACTAGCAGAAACAATTACTATTGCACAAACACTTTTTAAGTCTGCTTGTCTCACATCTGCTAACCTCCCAGTGGCCAAAAGAAGTCATATAGCCGAGCCTAAAGGAAGTCTGCCCATCCTGAACAGCCAAAGCAAATTATTAAACCCAACATCAATGGAGTAAGAGTCACAGAAGAAAGGAGTGGATATTTTTAAACTGTAATCTAATCACCACAAAACAAATTAATTTTAACTGATTTTTTATTGGAAAAGGATATAAACATAATATTGTAGAATAAACATGGCTAATATACATGAAAAATGTTCTACTTTACTATTAGCAAAAGAAATGCAAATTAAAATCATATTTAATCAAGGAAGTGATGATACAAATTGCTGGCAAGGATATGGAGAGATGAACACTCATTCTGTTGATTGAGTATAAATTGGTAAGCAATTTGGTAATTCTATCAAGAGTATTAAAATCATTCATACCTTTTGACTTAGTAACTCCCTTTCCATAACTTTTTCCTAAGGAAGTGATTAGAGAAGTGGGTATAAATGAATATATGTTCACAGCACTATATAGTAAAAAAATGAAAGTAATCTTATGAATGTCCAGCAGTAGGAGAATAATTTAATTACAGTGACTTTATGGTACATGGAATATTATACAGTGGGCTGGTCAAAAGTGACCCAAAGCACCTGCAAATAGTAGATGAAGAATAATGATATTATTTAAAGCTAATAATTATTGAATACTTCTTTGAGCTAACATTCTTTTAAGCATTTAACATGTATTAACTCATTTAATCTTTGCAGCAACATTATGAGGTATTAGAATCAGACCTGAATGGTAGTTAAAGTGGCAGAAGCAAAGTTTATTCAGGAGCTGTTGCAATAGAGGAAAAGTGATCTCAGTACAGAACTGGGCTCAATTCTGAATATAGAATGGACCAGTGGGGATTTATAGCCAAGGAGCAGGGTGGTGGTCAATGAGTGGAAAATTGCTAAAAGGAAACATCAAGGGTAAGGGAGGATTTTGGCTAAACTGACTTGACAGGATTTTTGCTGAAATCAGATCAAGGTGATCAGATGCCAAAGGTGGAGGATGAAGAATTTGATGAGAGATTGAGGTGATCAGCTATCAAGGGTAAAGGGACTTAGCAAGATTCTTGCTACAACGGGGTGATGCATGCTTGACAAGGATGGACACCAAGTTTAGGTCTAGGGAACTTAGAGGAGCCTGACTATAGTTAGGTCAAAGAGAGTCTTTATCTATCCATCACTTCTGCTGGGTGCTACAGACTGACCCTGGAATAATGTGGGAGGGAATTATAGAGAGATGTGAACACGAAGGGGCAAGGAACATTGGATGCCATTTTAGAGAATGGCTACCGCACTTTTTGTCTTGCCATTATTATTCTCCATTATTCACTTGCTGTGGAAATACACATGTACTAAATGGCACTTTTGGAAAGGAGAGAGAAATCCAAGTCCCCAGTCTCCGAGATGGTTTCTAAAACTACAAGGTTTTTGCCTTCCAATAACCCCTTATGCCCAAGGTTCAGAAACCCTCTGGTTATTTTAAGAAAGATTTATTTAAAGGATGTTGAGTAGCTTACAGAAATCCCAACAGGCAGTGAAGACATCACAGCTTGTATGCCCAATGCTGGACATCAATGTTATCTCTAGAACTGCAACTAGGAGTACCTCTAGAATGAGGATGTGGCTGCTTCTCTTTGCCAGAATAAATTCTGTATGGTCCAAAAAAAAAGGAGAGTCTTTATTGGAGGTAATCACTTGATCGTCAGTTTTTAGGTGAGGAAATTCAAAACAGAGAGGTTAAGTTACTTGCCAAAGTCGTACAGCTATGAAGTGGAAGAACGTAGGTTGTGAATCTGAATACAAACAATATAGCTCCAAAGTCAAGTCGCATGTAGGTGACAATGCTAGAATTCACACCCAGGTCTTGTGATTATTTTTCTCAACCATACTGCCTTCTAATGTTATAGAATGACCTGACTCTTCCCAAAGGGGAAATGTTAAACTCATAGTAAACAAAGGAAGATCAGATAGGGTAGTGTGCTATCCCTACAAGTGCCAAATAAATTTGTTTTGGGGGAAGCACAAAGATACATTGAGAGAGAATAATTAGACTGTACTTTTATATGGTTAGGCCCACTTTGTGATCCCTTTGTCCTAATAACCACATTCGTGGAAAACCAAAGGCATTGCCAAGAACTAGCTATCTCACATTAACAGTCACACGCTTTTATTAGTAAGAGCAATGTGGAGTCAGCTCAACTATATAAATAATTTCTCTCTGGAAGAAAATTGAAAGTCTTTCTTGAATCGAAGGGAAACAAACACTAACATATTGATGTTGTTGCAAGTGATGGGAGAATGGATTGACATGAATAATTTGCTTAGAGTTTTATTCTTTGTTAGGGTCATGAAATTCACTTCCTAAGAAATACCAGAGGCAATTAGGTATTTGTTAATGCTGTCTGGCTATTTCCTTAATATATATTGTTAATAAACATTCCAGCATGCTAGAATGTAGCGAGTAAAATATGGAAACAAAGACCAGTAAGCTAATACTTAGTTTCATTGGTAGTATTTTGAATGAGGTATAAGATGTGGTTTTGGGCTTCCCTGGTGGCGCAGTGGTTGAGAGTCCGCCTGCCGATGCAGGGGACACGGGTTCGTGCCCCGGTCCGGGAGGATCCCGCGTGCGGCAGAGCGGCTGGGCCCTTGAGCCATGACCGCTGAGCCTGCGCGTCCGGAACCTGTGCTCCACAATGGTAGAGGCCACAACAGTGAGAGGCCCGCGTACCGCAAAAAAAAAAAAAAAAAAAGATGTGGTTTTAATTGGAATGTTTAGAGTGAAATTTTTCTTATATTAAAAGCAGTATTTTCTTCACATATTAAAAAAATAGTGCTGCTACTTAATAGGAGGGAAAATAAAGCATCTGCCTACTGCTTAAATATCACATTGATGTGTTGCATTTCTTTGCTTCCTCATGTGGGATTCTCAGGGCTCTCTGTAAATACTTTTTGGTTGCCTCTGAATAATACCCTAGAGCATATTTCTTTTAAAAGTAGAATTGTACTGCTTGCAGCTGTTTTAACTTTACCAGGAAGTCTTTTCAAAAGAAATGAACATCCACCAAAGTGGAATATTGAAGCTTACACGTTTCGTAGCTGGTGTAGAAAAGACTGAATCACTGAAGAAGGATGAACTGAAAGTCTAGGATCCGTTGTATAATCTTCCTCTTCCTTCTCAGTTATGAATATATGACTATGTTTCCTTCCTCAACTAAAAAAATTTTGATATTTGAAATCAATGTTTAAAATTTATCCTTCATTTAACCTTCTATTGCAGAAAGTGGAATGTCTTTGCCTAGAAAGGCAGATCCATCTCTCTGCTCAATTTAATCAAATCCTCTGCCAGTAAGAATTTTAAAGCACCATTTTAATGAAAGGCACTGTTTCATGTTGAGAGAAAGAACATGGGCTTTGGAGTTACCATGACTAAGATAATTTAGGAATATTTTACCATATCACTAGACAGAAGGAGAAAAGCCATGTGATTGATCATCTAGATAGATACCAGAGACATTCATTAATTAAAAATATACATAAGGGGCTTCCCTGGTGGCGCAGTGGTTGAGAATCCACCTGCCGATTCAGGGGACATGGGTTCGTGCCCTGGTCCGGGAAGATCCCACATGCCGCAGAGCGGCTGGGCCCGTGAGCCATGGCCGCTGAGCCTGTGCGTCCGGAGCCTGTGCTCCGCAACAGGAGAGGCCACAACAGTGAGAGGCCCGCGTACCATAAAAAAACAAAAAAAACAAAACAAAAGTATACATAAGGATACTTCTTAAATATAGCAAGTATTGTGTATACATATAGGATCAGTATATACACACACACACATATATATATGTATACACACACACACACACACACACACACACAATCTATTGATCAGCATCCCAGACCAACCGCTAGAATCATGACTAGAGGGGAAATGTTAGAGACGTTCTCATTAAAATCTGGACTAACATGAGGATATCTGCAATCATCACTATTATTTAACATTCTTCTGATTATAATTATTACATAAGAAAATGAAAAATAAGAATATTAAAATTGTAAATGAATAAAATAACATAGGTAATATGATTGCCCAGTGCTCTCACTTTGTTTGCCCTTTTATGAACTTTTTATGGTGAATGTACAGTTCTTTTATAAACAGGAAAATAGTTATTTTCATTAAAAAAAATTAAAATGGAGTTGGCCTAGGCTATCTTTCTAAGGCTGCTTCAACTCTTTATATTCTATTATTCTAATAGAGCTGTTTGCCAATATGTAGCATCTTGGCACACATTATTTCATTTTGAACCTGATATTAACCCTGAGAGAAAGTAGATATTATTATTTTAATATATCAGGAAGGTTAAATTGCCTGCCCTGGGTCACATGGCAATAAGTAGCAAAACCATAATTCTCAGTCTCTGAATCCATTCCTTTTTCTACTTTAAAAAGTTATTTCCAACAAGGCAGCATGATGTAATGCTGGGATCCTCAAACTTCAGTATATGTGTGAATCACCATGGATTATTACTTTAAAATGCATAATATTGGGCCCACCTTCAGTCTAGTTCACTAGGATTAGGGTGATGATCCAGAAATTTATACATTTTTAACATGCACCTCATGGTGCTTCTACTAAAGGTGATTCATTGGCCACACTTACGTAAACATTAGTAGACCATAAGTTTGTTTTCTACATCTGTAACTCTATTTCTGTTTTGTAGATAAGTTCATTTGGCCCCTTTTTTTAGATTCCACATATAACGATATCATACGATATTTGTCTTTCTCTGTCTGACTTATTTCACTCACTATAACAATCTCTAGGTCCATCCATGTTGCTGCAAATGACATTATTTCATTCTTTTCTATGACTGAGTAATATTCCATTGTATATATGTACCACATCTTCTTTATCCATTCCTCTGTCAATTGACATTTAGGTTGCTTCCATATCCTGGCTATTGTAAATAGTGCTGCAGTGAACATTGGAGTGCATGTATCTTTTTGGATTATGGTTTTCTCCAATGTATGCCCAGGAGTGGGATTGCTGGATCATATGGTAGGTCTATTTTTGGTTTTTTAAGGAACCTCCATACTGTTTCCATAGTGGCTGTACCAGTTTACATTCCCACCAACAGTGTAGGAGGGTTCCCTTTTTTTCACACCCTCTCTAACATTTATTGTTTGTAGATTTTTTGATGATGGCCATTCTGAATGGTGGAGGTGATACCTCATGGTAGTTTTGATTTGCATTTCTGTAATAATTTGTGATGTTGAACATCTTTTCATTTGCTTTGCCATCTGTATGTCTTCTTTGGAGAAATGTCTATTTAGATCTTCCACCCATTTTTTGATTGGGTTGTTTGTTTTTTTGATACTGAGCTTCATGAGCTGTTTGTATATTTTGGAGATTAATCCCTTGTCGGTTGCTTTGCTTGCAGATGTTTTCTCCCATTCTGAGGGTTGTCTTTTCGTTTTGTTATTTTTAATTAAATCTCAAAGTGAATTGATACCATGATTGATGAGATGGTTCCTAGGTTAAATATTTGAATAGATGTTTCAGAAGTCCTGGTAAAGTTTGGGATAATTTAACTTTTACTCTTATTTCTGATACCCAATTTGAAAGAAAATGCATCAAATGAAGGTTTCTATAAAAAGGCATCACAGTCTTAGACTCTGAAATTAAGAATTGTTTCCGATGGCTTTTTTAGATCTGATGTGTTATACTAGTTTAGAGTATTGGCAGGTTGTGTGGAAAATGGTGGAAGAGATTTTGGCATTCCATCTTTCTCTATGCATACTTCCTGTTATATATACTCTCACTTCCTTCTTAGATCTGTTAATTAATCAAAATATGGAATATATATTGTCATTTTTTTACTAACATATTTTTTGATCTCTATTTTTATTCAACTCATTACTGTATACTGCTATTATGACTACTTAAATGTTATACAGTCTTTTTTGTTTGTTTTTGTTAATATTGATATTCTTTAATAGACTCATTTGTTTTTTTTTTTTTTTTTTGTTTTTTTTTTTTTTTTTTTTTTTTTTGCAGTATGCGGGCCTCTCACTGTTGTGGCCTCTCCCGTTGCGGAGCACAGGCTCCGGACGCGCAGGCCCAGCGGCCATGGCTCACGGGCCCAGCCGCTCCGCGGCATGTGGGATCCTCCCGGACCAGGGCACGAACCCGTGTCCCCTGCATCGGCAGGCGGACTCCCAACCACTGCGCCACCAGGGAAGCCCCGACTCATTTGTTTTTTAAGTAAATAAAATAAATACTTCAACATTAGTAACAAATTACAGTTGATCACAATGCACAAATATATAACAACACTGTGTTTGACAACACTTACTAGAAGAGGTTAGGATGCCAGGAAGGGGAAAAAAAAAAACAGACACATGGTTTTCCAAAGAACAAAATCAGATCAATTGATTTTTTTTTTTTTTTTTACTTTCTTTAATTTAAGCAGTAGGCTGTAGGCATGGGGGATGTAGAAGTTCTTATCTACTTTGTTTTAAGTAAATTTTGAACTGTTTCACAGTTCATTCTTTTTTTTTCTTTATAACATCTTTATTGGAGTATAATTGCTTTACAATGTTGTGTTAGTTTCTGCTTTATAACAAAGTGAATCAGCTATACATATACATATATCCCCATATCTCCTCACTCTTGTGTCTCCCTCCCACCCTCCCTACCCCACCCCTCTAGGTGGTCACAAAGCACTGAGCTGATCTCCCTGTGCTATGTGGTTGCTTCCCACTAGCTATCTATTTTACATTTGGTAGTATATATAAGTCCATGCCACTCTCTCACTTCGTCCTAGCTTAGCCTTCCCCCTCCCCGTTCCCTCAAGTCCATTCTCTATGTCTGTGTCTTTATTCATGTCCTGCCCCTAGGTTCTTTATAACCTTTTTTTAAGATTCCATATATATGTGTTAGCACACTGTGTTTGTTTTTCTCTTTCTGACTTATTTCACTCTGTATGACAGACTCTAGGTCCATCCTCACTACAAATAACTCAATTTTGTTTCTTTTTATGGCTGAATAATATTCCATTGTATATATGTGCCACATCTTCTTTATCCATTCATCTGTCAGTGGGCACTTAGGTTGCTTCCATGTCCTGGCTATTGTAAGTAGAGCTGCAATGAACATCGTGGTACATGACCCTTTTTGAATTATGGTTTTCTCAGGGTATATGCCCAGTAGTGGGATTGCAGGGTTGTATGGTAGTTCTATTTTTAGTTTTTTAAGGAACCTCCATACTGTTCTCCATAGTGGCTGTATCAATTTACATTCCTACCAACAGTGCAAGAGGGTTCCCTTTTCTCCACACTCTCTCCAGCATTTATTGTTTATAGATTTTTTGGTGATGGCCATTCTGACTGGAGTGAGGTGATACCTCATTGTAGTTTTGATTTGCATTTCTCTAATGATTAGTGATGTTGAACATTCTTTCATATGTTTGTTGGCAATCTGTATATCTTTGAAGAAATGTCTATTTAGGTGTCTGCCCATTTTTGGATTGGGTTGTTTTTTGTTTTTGTTTTTGTTTTTGTTTTTGTGGTACATGGGCCTCTCACTGTTGTGGCCTCTCCCGTTGCAGAGCACAGGCTCCGACGTGCAGGCTCAGCGGCCATGGCTCACGGGCCTAGCCGCTCCATGGCATGTGGGATCTTCCCGGACTGGGGCACGAACCCGTGTCCCCTGCATTGGCAGGCGGATTCTCAACCACTGCGCCACCAGGGAAGCCCTGTTTGTTTTTTTGATATTGAGCTGTTTGTAAATTTTGGAGATTAATCCTTTGTCAGTTGCTTCATTTGCAAATGTTTTCTCCCATTCTGAGGGTTGTCTTTTCATCTTGTTTATGGTTTCCTTTGCTGTGCAAAAGCTTTTAAGTTTCATTATGTCCCATTTGTTTATTTTAGTTTTTATTTCCATTTCTCTAGGAGGTGGGTCAAAAAGGATCTTGCTGTGTTAAATCTTACACAATCTTATTTCCATTTTTAATTGGCTATAATTTTAGCTTGTGTCTGTGGCTTAATTTTTTTCAGTTTAACTAAGAAAAAAGTTTCTACCCTTATGAATGTAGTACCTGAAGCTTTTTTACAGCTTCATAAAGTAAGCACTTGAAACGGTGTCAAAAACTTTTAGGATCCTTGTATTTCTTTGTAAAATAATTATGGTCAATAGCATTCCATTTAGTTAAAGAAATGACACTGTGTCTTTTTGTAGGAGAGGGGGCAAAAACACATAATTTTATCCATTCCAGAATTATTATTATTTAGTTATATTACTAAAGGAGTGAGAAAGGGCAGAAGTCAATCTTTAATAAAAATCACTGAAGAGATCATTTGTTATTGAAAAGCCAGTAAATAAGGATCTATGCAGATGATAAGTTGAATATAAGTACAATTTAATAATTGAATTGCCTTGTTCATTACATCTGTCACATCTATTTTATTGAACAAACATTTACAAAACATCTGAAATGTGTCAGGCTGTGCTAGATGCTAGGCATGCATAGATGAACACCACATATCTTTTTTTTTAATTGAAATATAGTTGATTTACAATGTTTCATGTATACAGCATTGGATAATCCCATCATACGTTCCTTGTGATTATCCACATAGGCAATAGTGCCATCTGCGAAAAGGGGCAGTTTTATTTCTTCCTTTCCAATCTCTGTGCCTTTTGCTTCTTTTCATTTTTTTTTTCCTTTACTTTATTGCACTGGCTTGAGCTTCCAGTACTATGTTGAGTAATAATGGTAAGAGCAGATATCCTTGCCTTGTTTCTAATCTTAGGGGGGAAGCATTCAGTTTTTTACCATTAAGTATAATAAATAAAATTTCTTCACCTAATGCTGTAGGGTTTTTGTTGAGGAAGCTTTATCAAGTTGAAGAAGTTCCTCTCTATTCCTATTTTTTCTGAGAGATTTTGTTTTTAATCATGAATGAGTGTTGGATATTTTTCAGATGATTTACCTAGATCTTTTGATATGATCCCATCATTTTTTCTCTAGGTTTAAACCTATTAAAATGGTGAATTACATTTTTGAGTTTTGAATATCGAAATAGCGTAGCATATCTGGAATAAACCCCACTTGGTCATGGTGTATAATTCTTCTTATATGTTGCTGAATTCTATTTGCTGATATCTTGTTAAGTATTTTTGTGTCTGTGTTCATAAGGGATATTGGTCTGTACTTCTCTTTTTGTGTACTATCTTTGGTTTTGGCATAGGTGTAAAACTTATTTCATAAAATAAATAGGGATGTTTTGTTTCTTCTCCTAATTTGTGGAAGTTTTCTTCTTTAACAGCTTGGTAGAATTCTCCACTGAAACAATCTGGGCCTGGAGATATATTCTGGGGTAGTTTTTAAATGCAAATTCAGTTTCCTTATTAATTATAAGACAATTCAAATTATATATTTCATGTTCAGTGAGTTGTAATAGTCTTTGTTTTTTGAGGAATTTGGTCCTTGTCATCTAAGTTGTGAAGATTTATGGGTGTAGAGTTAAATATAGAGTATTCCCTTATTATCCTTTTGATGTCTTTAGAGTTGGTAGTGATAATTCCGTTTCATTCCTGATACTGGTAATTTGTGTTTTCTCTCTTTTCTCTTTTCTTTCTCAGCTATACTAGAGGTTTGTCATTTTATTGATCTTTTCAAGGAATCGGCTTTTTGTTTCATTGATTTTTTTTCCTCTATTTTTCATTTCAATTTCATTGATTTCTGTGTTTATCTTGATTATTTCCTTCCTTCTGCTTGCTTTGGATTTATTTTGCTTTTCTTTTTCTAGATTCTTGAGGTGGGTTCTTAGACTATTTATTTGATATTTTTTCTATTTTTCTAATGTATACAATTGTATGTATAATTATAATGCTATGCATTTTCCTCTCAGCACTGCTTTAGCCAAATCCCAAAATGTTGATATGTTACATTTTCATTTTCATTTAGTTCAGTGTATTCTTTAAATTTCCCTTGAGACTTTGTCTTTGATCCGTGAATTGTTTAGTAGTGTGTTGTTTAGTTTCCAAGTGTTTGAAGATTTTTCTGTTATTGATTTTTTTGGCCTATGTTGCTATATATGTTCATTGGGCACTTGAAAAGAATGTATGTTCTGCTGTTGTAGTGTGGAGTGTTTATTAGATCCTATTAGTTAATGATGTTGTTGAATTCTATATTGTTGCTTATTTTCTGTCTACTTGTTCCATTAGTTGTTGAGAAGGAGAGTTGAAATCTCTATAATTGTGGACTTGTCTATTTTTCTTTTCAATTTTATCAGCTTTTGCTTCACGTATTTTGCTACTCTGGTTGTTTGATGTAGACACAGTGAGGATTGCTACATCTTCTTCGTGGATTGACTCTGATATACTTACATAATGGCCCTGTCTGTTTACACTTATTTTCTTTGCTCTGAAATCTACTTTATTTGATAGTAAAATAGCCACCCTGCTTTCCTTTGATTATTGTTTACATGATGCATATCTTTCCATACTTTTACCTTCAATGTAGTTATATTATATTTGGAGTGAGTGCTTGTAGACAGGATGTAATTGGGTCATAGTTTTTAATACCTTCTACCAATCTCTTTTAAGTGATATATTTACATCATTGACATTTAATGTAATTATTGATATGATAGAACTTAAATTAAGTATGCCATTTTCTTTTTTGGTCTTCTGCTCTCTCTGCTTTTTATTTCTCTGTATTTACTTGAATATTTTAAAATTCCATTTTGATTTATCTATAACATTTTTTTAACATCTTTATTGGAGTATAACTGTTTTACAATAGTGTGTTTGTTTCTCCTTTACAACAAAGTGAGTCAGTTATACATATACATTTGTTCCCATATCCCTTCCCTCTTGAATCACCCTCCCTCCCACCCTCCCTATCCCACCCCTCTAGGTGGTCACAAAGCACAGAGGTGATCTCCCTGTGCTATGTGGCAGCTTCCCACTAGCTATCTAATTTACATTTTGTAGTGTACATATGTCCCTGCCACTATCTCACTTCATCGCATCTTACCCTTCCGCCTCCCCATGTCCTCAAGTCCATGCTCTAGTAGGTCTGTGTTTTATTCCCGTCTTATCACTAATCTCTTCATGACATTTTTTTCCCTTAGATTCCATATATATGTGTTAGCATACGGTATTTGTTTTTCTCCTTCTGACTTACTTCACTCTGTATGACAGACTCCAGGTCTATCCACCTCATTACAAATAACTCAGTTTCATTTCTTTTTATGGCTGAGTAATATTCCGTCGTATATATGTGCCACATCTTCTTTATCCATTCATCTGTTGATGGACACTTAGGTTGCTTCCATGTCCTGGCTATCATAAATAGAGCTGCAATGAACATTTTGGTACATGACTCTTTTTGAATGATGGTTTTCTCAGGGTATATGCCCAGTAGTGGGATTGCAGGGTCGTATGGTAGTTCTATGTGTAGTTTTTTAAGGAACCTCCATACTCTTCTCCATAGTGGCTGTATCGATTTACATTTCCACCAACAGTGCAAGAGTGTTCCCTTTTCTCCACACCCTCTCCAGCATTTATTGTTTCTACATTTTTTGATGATGGCCATTCTGACCGGTGTGAGATGATATCTCATTGTAGATTTGATTTGGATTTCTCTAATGATTAATGATGTTGAGCATTCTTTCATGTGTTTGTTGGACAATCTGTATATCTTCTTGGGAGAAATGTCTATTTAGGTCTTCTGCCCATTTTTGGATTGGGTTTTTTTGATATTGAGCTGCATGAGCTGCTTGTATACTTTGGATATTAATCCTTTGTCAGTTGCTTCATTTGCAAATATTTTCTCCCATTCTGAGCGTTGTCTTTTGGTCTTGTTTATGGTATCCTTTGCTGTGCAAAAGCTTTTAAGTTTCATTAGGTCCCATTTGTTTATTTGTGTTTTTATTTCCATTTCTCTAGGAGATGGGTCAAAAAGGATCTTGCTGTGATTTATGTCATAGAGTGTTCTGCCTATGTTTTCCTCTAAGAGTTTGATAGTGTCTGGCCTTACATTTAGGTCTTTAACCCATTTTGAGTTTATTTTTGTGTGTGGTGTTAGGGAGTGTTCTAATTTCATACTTTTACATGTAGCTGTCCAGTTTTCCCAGCACCACTTATTGAAGAGGCTGTCTTTTCTCCACTGTATATCCTTCCCTCCTTTATCAAAGATAAGGTGACCATATGTGTGTGGGTTTATCTCTGGGCTTTCTATCCTGTTCCATTGATCTATATTTCTGTTTTTGTGCCAGTACCATACTGTCTTGATTACTGTAGCCTTGTAGTATAGTCTGAAGTCAGGGAGCCTGATTCCTCCAGCTCCATTTTTCGTTCTCAAGATTGCTTTGGCTATTCAGGGTCTTTTGTGTTCCCATACAAATTGTGAAATTCTTTGTTCTAGTTCTGTAAAAAATGCCAGTGGTAATTTGATAGGGATTGCATTGAAGCTGTAGATTGCTTTGGGTAGTATCATCATTTTCACAATGTTGATTCTTCCAATCCAAGAACATGGTATATTTCTCCACCTATTTGTATCATCTTTAATTTCTTTCATCAGTGTCTTATAGTTTTCTGCATAGTTTTTGAGTGTCTCTCTTTGTATAGGTTTCTTAGTAGTTCTCAGTATTACATTGTATATACATAACTTGTCACAGTGTCCTAGAGTCATCATTTTACCATTTTGAGTGACTTATAGAAACCTTACCTCCCTTTACATCTCTTTACCCCCCCCCCCATTTATAATGTAATGGTCTTAAATATTTCCTCCATACATTTAGCACCATATCAGACAGTGTTATAATTTTTGCTTCAGCTGTCAAGCATACTTTGGAAAACTCAAGAGGAAAAGTATAGCCTATCATATTTACCCATATTTTTGCTTACTTGGTTCTTTCTTCCTTCTTGAAGTTCTAAGGTTCCTTCTTTTCTTATTTTCTTTCTGTTTAGAGAATTCCACAATTCTTTCAGGGTAGATCTGCTAATATATTCTGTTAGTTTTCATTTATCTGAGAATGTCTTGATTTCCCCTTCATTTCCTGAAGGATATTGAGTATAAGAATTTGTATACATTAAGTATAAAAATCTAGGTTTATAGTTCTTTTTTTTCTAGCTCTTGATAAATTTCATGCTACTTTTGTCTGGCCTCCAGAAGATGTCTGATGAGAAATCCACTGTCAGTCATATTGTTTTAACCTTGACCGTTAAGGTATTGGGTTTTTCTTGACTGCTTTCAAGGTTTTTATCTTTGTCTTTAGTTTTGAGAAGTTTAATTTTAATGTGTTTTGACTTTAGATTTATTTTATTTGAGGTTTGCTCAACTTCTTGAATCTGTAGGTTTATGTCTCTTACCAAATTTGAGGAGTTGTCGGCCATTATTTCTTTAAGTACTTTTTCAGCCCCTCCCTATTCTTTCCTTCTGGGCGCCAATGTCACAAATGTTAGATTATTTTTATGGTTCCAGAGGTCCCTGAATCTCTTTTCTTTTCTTTCTTCTTCTTTTTCTTTTCTAAAATATATTTGCATTCCACTGTTCAGCTTTGTTAGTTTCTATTCTCCTTTTTTTCCGGTTTGCAGACTATTTCCTCTGTCTTCTCTATTCTGCTGTTAACACCATTCACTGAGTTTTTTATTTTCGTTATTATATTTTTAAGTTCTAATATTTCCATGTGATTTTTCTTTATGTCTTCTATTTCTTTGCTGAGACTTCCTATTTTTTCATTGTTTCAAGCATTTCATAATTGTTCATAAAAGCATTTTCATCAAGTAATTCCAGCAGCTCTCATCTCATTTTTGGCATCTACTGATGGACTTTTTTCACTCAGTTTGAGATCTTCCTGGTTCTTGGTATGATTAGTGATTTTCAGTTGAAAGCTGGACATTTTGGGTATTATGTTATAAGACTTTGCAGATAGTCACACACATCCTTAGTTATCCTTTGGATTCAGAATGTTTCCTGCTTTCACATGGTAGCACTAGCTGCCAACTAACAGCTTTGACAGCATCACCTTTGTCACAAATACTAGTGTATTTATGTGATTATTTGAATATTTTGTTCTGTTTTGTACATTTTTATTAAAATGAGTGGGAATTATATGTGGTAGTACACTTCATTATTGAAAAGAAATGTCTCGAATTTAATACCATTAAAGCAAAGATGGAAATCATCAGGCATACTGAAAGCAGCAACGTTTAAACGTCATTGCCAACACTCATTTGATTTGAAGAGATTATCTGTGTTCTGTTGTAAAAACGAAAAATGTCTATAAGATGTTGGGAATAATGTCATTAAATATTATGTCTAAAAGACAAGGAAGATATAATAAGGGGTTTTATTTTCTTATTTTTAGTTCTCAGGAAACAAAATCCTCATATAACATGTACATCTGTTACTTGTCTTTTTCATATTCAGCTATATACAAGTTTTTAGGGACACACTGTATGTGTAGTCTGCCAGAAACCATGTTGCCTTCCCCAAGTATTTGTTGGAATGTAAGGCATTGTACAGAAAGTTTAAAAATGAGTAAAACACAGTACTTGCCCTCAATTCAATTTGGCAGAAATTAATTGAGTTCCTGCTGTGTGGAGTGGAGTATATAGGCCTTGGAAAAATGCTGGCATGAGATCTTTCCCTAAAAGACATTACAATTTAATGGAAAATACAAACACATATACAGTTTACTCCATTGTAAAGTTAAATTCTTTTAAAAATGCTAGATAGGGTACAGTCTTATAGGAAAGAGAGAAAAAGTATGTTTATATCATAATAAAAGACAGTATAAGCACAAAATGTTTTATTAAAAAAAATCATAGGAAGGAGGCATTACCCTCTTTCTAAACTTACACGTATTAATTTGTCCTTTGCTAACTTTTATTATGAAATTTTTGTCATCTCAGAAAACGTATTAACTTGAAAAGGGTTTTCATGATAACTCTCATTGCTTTTCTCAAAACCTCCAACTCAGTCTTTCCCTCTTGACTTTTACAGACTACTTTTGTCTCCTATACCCTGAAAAACTTGAACCTATCAGGAGTCATTTTCCTTCAGCTATCTTCTACCTGTATACATACTTATTTAATCCAAATCCATTCTCACCATATTTTTCCCAGACTTGGGAACAAGGTTTCCCACCTTAGTTCTCTGACCTCATTTCCTCCTGTCTCTTTCAGGATCTTGCTCTGGCAGTCACCCCTTTTTGTTCCTAAATCTTCAATCTCTTCGTCACTACTGGCCCCTTCCCTTCAACCTATATATACGCTCAACAGTCTCTCACCCTAAAAAGGCTTTCCTTACCTCAGTAAGCCACCTGGTCTAATCTGTTTCCTTTTCTCATTCCTGTATCTCAAAACAGTACTCTGCCTTTCCTCACTGTCTCTATTCTAATAGCCACAATGACTTTATATAATAATTTATTATATACATTAATTATACATTAAAATGACATTTTAGATATATTAGATTAACAAAATATATTATTAAAATTAATCTTACCTGTTTCTTTTTACCTTTTAAATTATGGTTACTAGAAAATATAATATTATATATGTAAGTCTTCCTCCAGCTTTTCATGTAGCTGGCTCCTTCTCATTACTCAGATATCAACTTAGAGACCTTCTCTGCCTGAACACTATCTAAAGGAGTTCTGCCAGTCTCAATCATGTCACCATGTTCTGTTTTCTTTTCTTTTTGTAATTTATTTATTTATTTATTTTTGGCTGCACTGGGTCTTTGTTGCTGCTTGCATGCTTTCTCTAGTTGTGGCGAGCAGGGGCTACTCTTCATTGTCATGTGCAGTGTCTTCTCTTGTTGTAGAGCACAGGCTACAGGCACACAGGCTTCTGTAGTTGTGGCACATGGGTTCAGTAGTTGTGGCTCGCAGGCTCTAGAGTGCAGGCTCAGTAGTTGTGGTGCACAGGCTTAGCTGCTGTGTGGCATGTGGGATCTTCCCAGACCAGGGCTCGAACCCATGTCTCCTTCATTGTCAGGTGGATTCTTAACCACTGCGCTACCAGGGAAGTCCCCATGTTCTGTTTCCTTCTTGACACTTTTCACTGTCTGAAATTGTCTTGTTTACTTGTATATCTGATAATTGTTTACCCCAACTAAGTAGTAAGCTTCATTAAGGTAGGAAATTTGCCCATTGGTGAAGTTTCACTACTGTGTACCTGGTATCTAGAATAATATCTGGCATATAGTAAGTAGTTATTCATTTGTTGAATGAATGGTTTCTATTCTTTGATATGGCTCTCTCTGCCTCACAAACCTGGTTAACTCAAGACTCTTAACTTTCAAGACTCAAGTAGCACCCCTTCCAGGAAGCCTTTTCTGACTGTTCCCGTCCTGAAAGACTAACCTATTGTTGATTCCTCCTGTATGCACAGTTACACAGTTGCACTTTCACATTGTGCTTTTGTTTATTTTACATCTCTCCTCTTTCACACTTAGTCCTTAATAGTTCTTCAGTACCTTTCTGTTCTCTAAAATATACCTGGTTACCTGGTAGACATTCAGTACATGTTTGTTGAATGTAGAAGTAAACAGATTTTTCTTTGCAGCTGATCTTAAGTATTATAGCTATATAATAAATAACACAGCTTATAGTAGTAGACACTCAATAAGCATTTGTTGAATGAATAAATGAATTCCTATGTACTTTTTCATCATAAAAACAATATAGCAACATTAAACTCCTATTTAAATCATTTATAACATATCATCACCCTGATGGTAACTGTTTTCTTTAACCCACTTTCTTCCTTTTTCTTTTAGTTTAATTATACAAATAAAACATGGATATGTATATATCACTGTAAAAACAAAATTCAAATAATATATAAAGTTAAAATGAATCCCTTTAATAATCTTACTTTCCTCATCAGGGATAGCTACTTCTGTATTTCTATAAACATAAAGTTATATACACTCTGAAATAATAATATGTATATACTTTTAAAATTCTGTTTTCCACATACCTTAGAAATATTTTTAATGTTACTTAATAGTTTTATGGAACTATTATTTCAAGTTGAAGTGGACTTAGAGAAACAGTGCTGTCTAGTACAAAAAAAGTTCCTTGGTTAAAGAGTCCTATTACTAGTTTCCTCATTTATCCTTAGGCCTAATGATTTCCATTTTTGTCTTAATCATTTTAAGATTATGAATTTTCTATAATCACAGAGTTGGACAGAGGCAGAGTCTGGATTCAAACCCAGATCTTGTGACTTCAAATCCAGTTATCTTTCCACTTACTGACAGTCTCACTGAACTTCAGCTTCCTTATCTGTAAAATGGGAATATAATGTCTGTCTTGCCTGTCCTAGGATAAACTGATAGCCAAACTCACTCATAACTCAGCTTACCTTTATAGGTTTGGGCTTTGAAAACAGTGTCCCCTATCTATTTTATTTGTTTCCTTATTTAATTTCAGATTAAAACCTGATAAACTCTTACCAGAGTAGAAAGGTTTTGGTTGAAAGAAAACTGTTCACTTTGTTTTTACACAGTGCCACTTTTTCATATTTAAAATATCCTTCCTGAAATATGACTCACAATGATGTCCATATATAATTTTTCTGGTTTTTCTCTCAGCACTTTTCCCAACATATTATTTTGCTATATCCTTCCTATGATGGTTAATGGGTACAAAACTCTAAGAAGCTTATTTTATTTGTTTTAGATTCACTAGATACCAATTATCATACATTTGTGTGGTATTAATTATGCTTCTAACATGGCCGGTGTGTAATAGAAGCTTAGTGTAGAATACCAATGACTTGATTTTCTGTGATTCTGAACATTACTAAAGTGGGCTACCAGAGTTAGCCAACAGAGAATTAGATGTAATTGCTTGCCTAAAGTGATAATATCTTCCCAATACAACCTCTGAATACCAATGAAGTCAGATGATTTCAGGGAGAAGCACTCCTCATTTGGGAGATGGAAATGATCAAGTAGGGTAGTAATTTTTAAAAGACCAAAATGTAGCATATGTAGACCAGGTACATGTTAATCATTGAAGAAGTTCATAAGATAAAAATTACTTATTATAAAATATTCTGTTAAAATATATTTTTTAAGTCAGTAAGTCCTTGTGTATGTTTCATAGCAATTTCATAGAAATAATATGGGCTTAGAGGAAGGCAGTTTAGCCCATTGTCCCATTTTAAGAATTATATTCTGAGGATAGAACTTGTTTTAAAATCTAGAAGAAATAACAAAATTAGCACATTACTTTTAGTTTCATTATCAAATTCCTTTTAGGTCTTTATCTCTGTGTTGATCTTGTTTTGAAAATACGACAAGAGTGAATTTTATTATGTTTCTAAATTTGCTTTATTCTTTGCAAACCTTAGTAGATGAGTTATGGAATTTTTTTGAATGCAACCATGATGCTAATTATTGAACAATACGACTCAGCTAGATTCTGTATCTGTGTATAGAATGAAGTGAACAGGTATGTTAGAACACATCCAACTAAACCTAAATAATAAGTAAATATTTTGTTAGACCTTTTAAATGATAATTCATATGGCACAGTGTTATAGTATAAATATTAACCCAATTTGCTCTGATGAAGAAAAGTTTTTGTGAAAATAGTTTAAACCTGAATATATGTTTATATCCAAGCTTGACTGTTCATTAGAATCAATTGTGGACCATTTTTAAAACTTCTGTTTCTGTTCCCTACCACTGACTTTCCAGGAGAAGAAGGTGAACAGTGGTGTGCTGGTATATATTTAAAAACTAGCTCTCGGGTGGGAGTGGGGATGGGAGCACTGATTTGCAGTGTTTGCTGATTTCCATGGTATAAATACGGACTGCTACCATAGCCAATTTCAAGCTGCTAAGATGATTAACATGGAATGTTGGAAAAAGATGTATAGTATTTTCATTATATAGATACAATAAACATATATAACCTAAAAGAATAGGCCTTCCCTGGTGGCGCAGTGGTTGAGAGACTGCCTGCCGGTGCAGGGCACACGGGTTCGTGCCCCGGTCCGGGAAGTTCCCACATGCCGCGGAGCAGCTGGGCCCGTGGGCCGTGGCCGCTGAGCCTGCGCGTCTGGAGCCTGTGCTCCGCAACGGGAGAGGCCACAGCAGTGAGAGGCCCGCATACCGCAAAAAAAAAAAAAAAAAAAAAAAGAATAAATAATATCAAAATTTAGTAATTAGGAAGTGATAAATTTGTTTTCCTTACCTTTATTTTTAATATAGCGAATTATAAGTTTATGTAATTTAATTTTTAATAATGACTATGTTTAACAACCAGTTTGCAAAGTTTTTGAAAATTCGACAGTTGGTTCATAAAGCTGGTACAGACTGATGCTAACACAACACTGGAGCTCAGAGATATCTGTATTGTTTTAACCAACTAAGTAATTTTGATGAAAGCAACCTGCCAACCCATTATTTTTCTGAAATACAGATCTAATCCTAAGTCCCAAGAAGGCATTCCACAGTCAGACCCAAAATGTCTTTTCCAGCTTCATTTCAAATCATACCCACTCCCTCACATCCTCTGTGTTTCACCCACACTAGACTTAGATTACTTGCAGCTTCTCAAAAATACCTTGCAGTTTCCCACCCTCATGGCTTTTCATTATCTTCTTTTAGCCTTGAATAGCCTTGCCTCATCTGCCTGACTTTTGTAACACTATTTATCCTTCTAGAAATAACTCAAATGCTGCTTCCTCTTATTTCCTACTGCTGGAAACAGTCCCATTCTCCTTGATGTTCTCATAGTCCTTTGTTTATTTTATTTTGAGCTCAAATTTATCATCAATAACAAATGGCTGTTTCAACTTACTAGATTATAAATGTCTAAAGGGTGCCTTTGAATAATACTGTACTTAACACTTTACTATCTAAAAATGATTAGTAAGCACTTGTTTTTTTGTTTGTTTGGCCGCACTGCATGGCTTGCAGGATCTTAGTTCCCCTACCAGAGATTGAACCCCCGGGCCCCAGCAGTGAAAGCACCGAGTTCTAACCACTGGACCACCAGGAAATTCCCAGTACTTGTTTATATTAATAGGAAGGATAATGGATAATGCACGATACATCCTTTACTTTCTAAGCCTTTGGGAAACAAACCACAATTTAAACTTTTTTTTGAATTAGATGACACCTTTTTTTCCTGATGATTGAGGACCGTATTAGTAGTAGTTGTATACCTATATCCTACACCCAGAGAATACAAAGAAGATCACAATGACTTTCAAACTTGTCATAGAAAAGTTTCAGAGAGAATATACAGAGCACTTGAGAGTGAAAAAGACTAGGTTGTATAACTACCTTTGCAAATTATTTTTATTATTCTGATTTAGTGCACTTTATAGTGTTCTCAGCATAAAGCCCAAAATTACATTATAGTGTTCCCAGCATAAAGTCACATTAAGTCTTTGTATCATTAAATAACATCCAAAGGAAGCAAACATATCATTCTTTGCTTTGTGATTTGAGAGAAATTTGCTTTCATGTTCTTAAGGATACATTCCTCATCAATCTGTTGCTTTCTGGCATTTTACCTAGAATTAAAATTATCTGATTGCTTTCACAATAAGTATTAATATCTACATATATGAAGGAAATGTTGTTCTAAAGTAAAAACAATCCAAGAATTTCTTAAAGCAAATGCAGCACATTCCTTGTTACTGGTGTTTCATAAATTTTTTCATCATTGACCCTAAGCTGCCACCTGATGGCAAAAACTAAAATGACAACTTTTGTAATATTCAAAACCTCCATTGCAGTTATTTGAAATTTTATGTTTTCAGCATAAAGCCTCTAAACTCTAAATGCACATTTGTACAAATTTTGTGTATTTGGTGAATGTTTGATAATTATTTGAACTTCAGAAGAATCCAATTTATTATTTAACTTTTGTTAGACAGAGATCCTACTAAGGAGATTTCTTTTAAAATCTTATTTCCTTTATGGAGCTGGAGAAAGAATCTGTTTTTAAATTAGTTTTATTTAATGACGAATTTTACCTGAATCTAGTAATTTTCTCTTTCCCTTTTCTTTCTTCAGAACGAGGTCACTCAGACACCATAGTGTTCTTTTACCTGTGGATCGTCTTTTGTATCATCAGTTCCTGTTACACCCTCATCTGGGATCTGAAGATGGACTGGGGTCTTTTTGATAAGAATGCAGGAGAAAACACTTTCCTCCGGGAAGAGATTGTATACCCCCAAAAAGTATGTACAAAGAGTCCTTGGGTTTATTTTAAAAAGAAAAACAAAACAACAACTCATGTGTACCTATTACAATATATACCCAATCCCAACCTAATACAATTAGAGAAAATACTTACGAAAAAATACTAATCCATTCAGTCAGCAAAAATGTATCAGATGTTTACTATATGCTAGACGCTATAGGAAATAAAAACAAAGTAAAATTCTGGTTCTCAAGGAGGCCTTAATCTATATTCTAAACAGATAAGTAAACAGATTGCAATACAATATGATAAAGGCTAGAATAGAGGAATAAATAACTTACTATCATTTATGATTTATTTTGACCATGCAATTCCCTCCCTCTCAAATGCCGTCTTTTCCCGTTGTTTACCTTGCAAACTCTTGTTCCTTCTTTTTAAGTCAGTTTTTTACTTTCTCTAAGAAGCCTTTCTTATTTCTCCAAGCATAATTAGCCGTTCGTACTAATCCCATTTTACCCTATACAAACTTCCATTATGGCAGTCATCACACTGTATTTTATTTACCTGTTTAGGTATCTATATCCCTCACTATCCAGCATAGTCTCTGGCATACAGGGACTTAATGTCTGTGGAATGAATGAATAAATACTTGACTGAATGAGCAGCGCTATGAAAGCTCGAAGGAAAGGGGAGTGCCTGACTTTGCTTGGGTGCATCAAGAAGGCTTCTCTTTTCATTTATTTCAGTCAGTTTTCCTAAAGTTCCAATTTGATTAAAAAATATATGGATAATTATGTGGAAATTATTTTAGCATCATATATATATATATATATATATAAATGAAAGGATGAGAGAGGCTGAGTTAAAAAGTCAAAAGGCCAAGAGTATCTTTACTCAGATATTAAAAGAAATTAAACAATGAACTGGGAATCCTTATAAGTGAATTCTAATCCCAGCTCTCTCACTAACTTGCTGTATAACTTCAGGCAACCAGACTACAGTGTATTCTTTTCTATAAGGTAGGGTGTTATACTGGATTCTCTTGATCCTTTCCCAATCCTAAAATTCTGTGATGTGGAGGAGATTATAAATTGGGTCACTAATACTTTATACTGTGTCAGAATGTCACCAGTACCTCAAAATTGCACTTTGAAAATGCGTGAATGTGTAGTATTTAATTGGTGATTAGGGAAGGCTGTTTTCAAGTGTGAGCATTAAAAATAAATGATAGGAGAGTGAATACGAAGAATAGTATATTAGGGTAACTTTGTATAAACAAATGAAGGCAGAAAAGGAGATGTTTACTGACAGAGGTTTTTTTTTTTTAACATAAGCTGTAGCAATCCCAATGTGCGAATTTAGAATATATGACCAAGATACTAGATATATCTTTATAAGTCTCATTTGAAAAGAAAATTTAAAAAAGTAATAGTAAGCACAAGTCAGACAGCAGACATGCATTCAAGTAAAGATGGCCTTTTGTGTTCACCAAATGTATGTGCCTTATTGCTCTTTGAACTGTTCTTGCCTTACTGAGAGAGATAATACATTTATTTCTTATTACAGTGGTTGCTTTGATGAACTGTTTATATCTTTATATAAATATTCATTCCTCCATTTAAATAGTTCTAACTTTTTTATTTCTATGTAATAATACTAGTTAATAGAATCAGTTTTTCTGTTATTATATATTTTCATGACCCTAGAAAATAAAGTATATGCTTTTGTACATTATGCTTTGCAAATGTATAAGAAAAATGTTCTAGGGGATCACCATACCCCTTTCAATTTTAAAAAGGCAAATATTGGAATAAAATTTATTCTTCTTAAAAAGGGAAGAAGCTATTTGCTGAGTCCAGTGGTACTTCATTTAAAAATTAACACAGCTACATGTACCTTAAAATCAGTTCCTCGGCATTAACAACACATACTATTGAGCACCATACCCAGGTCCAGGAAGCATTTTTGTTATCTCCATATTAAAACTTAACTTTTCTGCATCTCTTGACCTCAAGTTAAGTGTATTCCTCCCCAAAGACCTTCAATTTTTGGTAACATCAGCTCCCACATCAGTGAAATGTGGATCCACTTGACTGGCTCTTAAAGACACATGAAATTGCAGCTCTTCACTGAGAGGCCTAATAATGAGTTCACTGCATGTGGATTTATCCAAAAATTACATTATCGCTCTATTGGATGGATGGGGGAGGGAACAGGGAGATATGTTAATGTGTTAAAAATCTTCATAAAATTCATCATAGTAAGCAGTGGATAATGTCTAAAATTGATTAATCAAGGTATAGCAATATACACACATTATTTAGAAATGTGGAAGATAAATAATAGAAGAAATAGCTACAAATTTTGAAAATGTTTGTCTCTAGAGAATGGGACAAGAAGGGGACTGCTAATTCTTTTGTTTAATAGGCTTCTGACATGACTAGTATTCCTTTGTTAATTTTTTTTTTAATAAAATAAGTGCTATGGCTTAATACATATCAGTTCTAGTTCCCATAAGATGTCATAACCTTTAAATACATATTTTTAAAGAGCTAGATATCCAGAGATTAATAGAAAATCCATGAATTACAATTCTGGTCTATTGGCAGTTTGTTTACTTCAGACTTTTGTGTAGGTAAGTGTGGACTCTCAAATACTGGGTACTAGTATCTGGAAAGATTAGTTGAGTGCTGTCTTCCTCATGTGAAAATGGAACATTCCTTAAATTTAACCGTGTATGTGAAATCCAAGCTTAATTTTATTTACTGACATCAAAAAGCAAGGCAGAATTTTTTCAGATGGAGGGTAAGGCAATTTGAGAATAAAAGTGCAAATAACAGAGTTAATAAATCTGCTAATATTTTCTAATAGTAACTATTGAGTCATTAGTGTATCACATATATTAGAGTATAATTTCAATCAGATCAAGGATTTCATCTGGTTTGTATTTCTGGGGTCTAGAAGAGAGCCTGTTATACAATATGGGAATGAAGTTTATTTTCTAAATGATTACTGAAATTCAGTAAAACAATATTTAAAAATTCATTTTAAATATTGTACCATTTAAGAAAAAAAACCTAAATTGGGGAAATCTTTCTAAAATATAAAACTCTTTAACCTGTGCTTGTCAGTAGGATATGTAACTCTTGTTACTGTGCTAGGTGTGCTTATTTGTAAGAAACATGATGGTAAGTGTACTCAATTTGCTTATTATTCCTCAGGCCTATTATTACTGTGCCATCATAGAGGATGTGATCCTGCGCTTTGCTTGGACTATCCAAATCTCAGTTACCTCCATGACTTTGTTGCCTCATTCTGGGGACATCATTGCTACTGTCTTGGCTCCCCTTGAGGTTTTCCGGTAAGCAAACTACTGAAAAGTTTATCGAAGATTCTTTTTACCCAAAAAGTTGCTCAGTACTTATAAATCAGAATTTATTAAAACTTATACTTGAAAAGCTTAAATTTTCCAACTTTTCTCAGACTTCTCATCAGCCTCAGAGTTGGAAAATCCTGGTTGAAGGACTAAGAGATTAATTCTTACAAAGTTAAAGTAACTGCTGATGGTGACTTAGAAGCTTTTTTAGAATTGGGCTCCATTTGAACATCCAAATGGCTAATGAACATACAAAAAGGTTCTTAACATGCTTAGTCACCAGGGAAATACAAATTAAACCTACATTTGAGATACAGCTACTCATCTATGAGGGCTAAAATGAAAAATACAGACACACCAAGTATTGATGAGGATGT
Organism: Kogia breviceps; assembly: GCF_026419965.1. Taxonomy (NCBI): domain Eukaryota; kingdom Metazoa; phylum Chordata; class Mammalia; order Artiodactyla; family Physeteridae; genus Kogia; species Kogia breviceps. The sequence goes on along the minus strand of NC_081310.1, from coordinate 42,244,971 downwards.
AGAACAATTGGAACAATTGGAATTCTCATACACTGCAGGTAGGAGGAAACTAGTACAACAGCCATTTTGGAAAACTCTTTGTATCTACCAAAGCTGTGTATGAATACCTGGGTACATAGTAAACAGGAGTGCTAACCTAAGGCCACCAAGACCCGCATACAAGAATGTTCACAATAATACTATTTATAACAAACCAAAATGGAGACTACCCAAGTGCCCAGCAATATAGAGTGAATAGATAAATTGTGGTACTTGCACACATGCAATTCTATCCAGTAATGAGAACAAAAGACTAAATAACAACATGAATGAATCTCACAAAGCAAAATATTGAGCAAAAGAAGTTAGACACAAGAGTATGTCCCTGTATGATTCCAAATTTATAAAGTTCAAAAGCAGGCGAAACTCATCTATGGTATTAGAAGTCAAAATAGTATTTGCCTTTGTGGGACAGTGACTGGAAGTGGCACCAGGAGAATCTCCTTGGGTGGGGGGTGGAGTAATGTTCTGTTTTTTGATCTGTGTGCTGCTTACATGATGGGTTCACTTTGTTAAAATTCATCATGCTGTGCCCATCAGATTTGTTCACTTCTCTGAATGTGTGTTATATTTAATAAAAGGTTTTTAAATCAGAAAAAGAAAGGAAAGAAAGAATTGGGCTCCATTGGAAGGGTCATGAGTGGAAATAAGGAGGTAAAAAAGTCTTAGAACAGGAATTAGAATTAAAATCTTTTGAGAATCATTTTTTGCAATTTAGCAGTCTGGGTTATTCAGTGCAACCTTCTCAGTGGAAACAATAAAAAATACCAGATAAAATGGTTTTTTTTAATCTTCCTAACTAAAAACATTAGTGATCTGACAAAATAGCCCAAATGCTAAGTGAAAGCAGATATCCCAGGATAAGCAGAACACTAAAGCCAATTTTGCACTAAAGAAATTTGCCAGACCTAGAGACTTTGAGATTCATTTGTGATAGCCAATTCAAATTTGTATGCACCTAATAACATAGCTTGAAAATATGTAAAGCAAAAATTGACACTGCTAAAAAGTAAAAGTAGATAAAGTTACAATTTTAGAGAAGGATTTTAACATACTTTTCTCAGTAATAAACAAGTAGTCAGTTAACCAACTTGACCTAATTGACATATTTAGAGGACTGCATACAACAAGTACTAAATACAAATGCTACACATGGAACGTTTACCAAAATTAACCATATTCTGGGCTGTAAAGGAAATCTTAACATACTTCAGAGCAGTAAAATCACAAAAAGATATCTGAAAATTCACAAATGTTTAGAAATTAAGCACCACATGTATAAATAACCCATGGTTGAAGTTGAAATTGCAATGAAAATTTTTAAATATTTTGAATAGAATGAAATTGAAAATGTAACAAAAGAAAAGATGAAATATAGCTAAAGCCATGCTTAGAGGAAAATGTATAGCCTTAAATGTATATATTAGAAGAGTATACAGTTCGATTTTAGAAAAAAGATTTAAATAGCAAATCAAACCTCAAAAAAAGTAGAAGGAAGAAAATATAAAGAACAGCAATCTATGGAATAGAAAACAGACATATAATAGAGAAAATTAACAAAGCTAGTTAGTTCTTTTAAAAGACTAATAAAATTGTTAAAATGTTTAAATAGTACTGATCAAGGAAGAAAGGAAAGAAGGCACAAATTACAAATATCAAAAATCCTGGGCTTCCCTGGTGGCGCAGTGGTTGAGAATCTGCCTGCCGATGCAGGGGACACGGGTTTGTGCCCCGGTCTGGGAAGATCCCACATGCCGCGGAGCGGCTGGGCCCGTGAGCCATGGCTGCTGAACCTGGGCGTCCAGAGCCTGTGCTCCACAACGGGAGAGGCCACAACAGTGAGAGGCCTGCATACCACAAAAAAAAAAAAAATCCTAAAGATGTTTTTTTTAAAAGAGCATGGCAATATTATGAGCAATTTTGTGCCAGTAAATTTAGAAATTGAAGTGAACAAATTCCTCAAAACACAATTTACCAAAACCAAGAAAGAGGAAATAAAAAATCTGATAGGTTTATATATAGTAAAGAAAATAAATCCATATTAAAATTCTTCCTACAAAGAAAACTGCAGGGAATTCTTCCACATATATGAGGAGGAAATATTATCAGTTTTACACAAAACTCTTAGGGAAATGAGACAATGAAAGGAACACTTCCCAGTTCATTTTGTGCAGCCAGTATGACTTTGATGTCTGAAACTACAAGGATATTTCTCATGTCCAGGGATGCAAAAATCCTAAACAAAATATTGGGTAAATAATCCAACAATATATAAAAAGGGATAATACATCACAACCAAGTTAGGTTCATTCCCAGAATGTAAGATGTAATATTCAAAAATCATTTAACATTTAAAAATCAGTCTGTGTAACTCACCACATTAATGAATGAAGGGGAAAACAACCCTCAACAAATATAGAAAGTGCCATTGAGAAAAGTCAATACCTGTTTAAGAAAAAAAACACTACAAAAAAAATAAACAAGATCATATTTAATGGTAAAACACTGTAAGTTCTCCCTTGAGATCAGGAATGAGATAAGTATGCGTGCTGTCACCACTTCTATTTAACATCATACTGAAGGTATAGCTAGTGCAATGAGGAGAGAAAAAGTATAAGGATTAGAAAGGAAGAAATAAAACTATGATCATTCATTGGTGACATGACTGTATATGCAGAAAATTCAAAAGAATTTACAAATAAGCTATTAAAATGAATATATAAGGTTGACATAAATTAATATTCTAAAAAAGTCACGAACAACTAGAAAATGAAATTTTTAAAAATATACCATTTTGAATAGCCCTGGAATGTATCAGATACCTAAAGGAATAAATTTAATGAAAGGTGTATGTATGTGAAAATTGACAAGCCAGTTCTAGAATTTATATGGTAACAGTAAGGATCAAGAATATCCAAGACTATCCTGAAAAGAATGAAGTAAAGGACTTATACTCTCAAATATCAAAACCTATCATATAACTACCATAATTAAGACAGTGTCTGACGAGACAAAGAAGAGACAGATAGGCCACTGCAATAGAATAGGGAGTCCAGAAACAGATCCACACATTCATTGACACTACCTGATTTATGACAAAGGTGGCTATATAACAGTGGAGAAAAAAAGGTTCTTAATAAATGATATTGAGTCAACTGGATATCCATAAGGGGGAAAAAATAAATCTCAACTTCCACTGCATAATGTATGCAAAATCAATTCCAGGTGGATTGCAGAGCTAAATATGAAAGGTAAATCAATAAACTCTCTAGAAGATAACAGGGGGGCCATAAAGGCAGCTTTAGGTATACAGTAATTTTTTATTTCTTGTTTCTGAGTGATAATTACACATTGTGATCACTTTATAATAGTTAACCAACCTGCACACTTAAAATTTGCACACTTTTATATATTTATGTTGTGCTTTAGTTAAAATACTTATTTAAAAAAAAAAAGGCAGCCCAAAAGAAAGGATTATCTTTAAAGAAATGGCTGTTAGATTGACAGCTGACTTCTCAACAGCAACAGTGGACATCAGAAGTCATTAAAATGGTATCTTAAGTGTGCTGAACAAAAATAACTCCCTACTTAGAACTCTTTACCCAGTGAAAATATCTTTCACAAATGAAGATGAAATAAAGATATTTTTAGACAGGTGTATAGCTTTCCTAGAAGTCAGGATGGGCACATATATCAGGATGGCCTGATAAAATAAGATTGAATCTGGAAACAGTATACTTGTTGCTGTCAGTGCTCTTTCCAAACCATTTGTCAACCCTCCTTCCCCTCTTCACTTTCTCAGGTGTCTAGATTTAGGACCTGAAATTCTCCATCACCAATAACACCTCCCCCCCCAAATACTTCTTTCTCTTTCATGTATGCTGCTTTATACATTAAAAAAAAATTTTTTTTCTAGTAAAAAGAGGGAGCTCAATTACTTTTTTATTCTTGATTTTTTTCTCTTTAAAAAATTATCTGCTTCATAATAGAATCAGATGTTCTATCACCCATTTAAAGCAAAAACAAAACATCTCCTTTGAATCTTCCTTCCTCCAACTACTGCCCATTTTTCTGCTCTCCTTTACAGCAAAACTCTTCAAGAGATGTCTGTACTTGCTGTCTCTGCTCTCTGACTCCTCCCCCATTCTCCCTTTAATTCAACTCAAGTCTTCTTTTCCCAATACTCAAACTAAATTGCTTTTGTTAATAATCAATAATAATAATAGCAAACACTTATGTATTGCCTTCTATGTACCTGGCACTGTTCTAAGCCCTTTACAAATGTATTAACTTAGTGAATCCTCACAACAGTCTTGTAAGTACTGTTACTGTCTCATTTTACTAATGAAGCATAGGTTAAGTAAATCATCCAAGGTTATTATACCTAGTAAGTGGCAGCGTCCATGATTTGAATCTAGACAGTCTCCCAGAATCTGTGCTCTTAGATCATACTGCATCTTTATCCTCTTTATCTAAATCCAGTGGTTAATTCTCTGTACTTATCTTACTTTACCTCTCAGCAAAGCACTTTCTTCACTTGATTTCTCAGAAAGTACAGTCTTCTGTCTCACTATCTATTCTGTCTCAGTTCCTTTACTGGTTCTTCTTCCTCTTCCCAAATTGTAAATATTGGAGTGCTCCAGGGTTTAATCCTCTTTAATCTTCTCTCCTCCACTTATATTATTCCTAAGCCCATGACTTGAAATACTGTTCTTATGCTGTCTATAGTCCTAGACTCTCTTGAACTGCAAACTCATGTCCATGTAGCTACTGAATTTTCCTCTTGGATATATAATGTCTCTGGCCTAATAGGAACAACCCAGATCTCTAGTAAATTGTGTCACCATTCACTGAGATCAAAAACCTGAGACCACTCACATCCCATGTCAGTAAGTCCTGTAGACTTCATCTTCATAAATAAATCCCTAGTCTGTCTGCTTCTTATCACCTCTGTTATCCCCAGCTGTATCCAAGTCTCCATCATCTCTTTCCTGGACTACTGCAGCAGCTTCTAATTGGTCTTCCTTCAGGTGTTCTCATCTTCCTTTGATCTGTTCACAGTTCAGCAGATAGAATGATCTTTTTAAAACAAATCACATTGTTCTCCAGCTCAGAACTCTCCTTGTTTTCTATCACACTTAAAATTCTAAATAGGGCTTCCCTGGTGGTGCAGTGGTTGAGAGTCCGCCTGCCGATGCAGGGGACGCGGGTTCGTGCCCCGGTCCGGGAAGATCCCACGTGCCGCAGAGCGGCTGGGCCCGTGAGCCATGGCTGCTGGGCCTGTGCGTCCGGAGCCTGTGCTCCGCAACGGGAGAGGCCACAGCAGTGAGAGGCCCGTGTACCGCAAAAAAAAAAAAAAAAATCTAAATAAACTCTTCACTATGGCTTATAAGGCCCTCTGTGGATCAGGCCCCTTTCTTTTCTACCTCTCCATCTTCATCTGCCATTTTAACCTTCCTATTCCTCTCCAGCCCCACTGACCTTGCTGTTGTTTTAACACACCAAAGTCCTGTCCAGCTTGGGAGCTTTTGTACTTGCTGTTTCCTCTGCCTGGGATACTTTTCTGTAGGATTTTACCTGACTTGCTTCCTTGCTAGATGCCATCTCTTCAAAGAAGCATGTTCTATACCCTTGACCTGCTTTATTTTCTTCAGAGCACTTACCATTAGCTAATTGTTTACTTGTTTATTATCTGTCTCTGTCATTAGAAATTACACTTATACAGGCAGAGGCTTTGTCTCATTCAGTGCCTTTTCCTGTCATACTGTAGGCATTCAATAAATATTTGTTCAATAAAGGGAAAGAATGAGTACTCTGAAACTGCATTCCATGAGTCCCTTTCCTTTGCCTACTTCTTTCTTGTCCCCTTCCCCCCTCCCCACCCCACCACATCATCTTTTTTCTATTTTATTTTAGTATTCTAGTCCTTAATTCCTTTTTTTGTTTCCATGAGTGGAAACTTGTTATACTGGGTGGTCTACAGTTGACAGTAGTAGTATGTTCAAATTTTATAAGTAATTTGCCTATTCTACCCCATTTTGCTAAGGCGATTTGTGTGGAACTTCTTCCGCCTGGAGAATGAACATCTGAATAACTGTGGTGAATTCCGTGCTGTGAGGGACATCTCTGTGGCCCCTCTAAATGCAGATGATCAGACGCTTCTAGAGCAGATGATGGACCAGGAAGACGGGGTACGAAACCGCCAGAAGAATCGGCCATGGAAGTACAGCCAGAGCGTATCCCTGCGCCGGCCTCACCTCTCTTCTCAGTATGTGTAGCTTCCACTTCTCTGAGATGAATTCCCTTCAGGTTTTAGTACTGGATAACATTTAAGTTAAAAAGCTATCAGGTTGAACCAGATGAAATTGCTGGCGTTCAGCCATCTCTCACCACAAAAACCAGCAATAACAGCAGTTTCATATGATCCAACCTATATATAGAATGTCTTAATGAACACATAGTGTAAAATGTCATTAATATGTTAATATATTAATTAATACTTACTAATTTGGCATTAAAAGTACACTGGGGAAAATTTGTTGGAAAATAATTTACTTGACTCTTCAGTGTATCTTGTATAAAAATCATTTCCAAGTTATAAACTTTAGGAATCCTGGTTCTGCCACTTGCCATCTATGTCATCTTGGCCAAATCACTTTTCTCTATATTATCCCTCATCTCTAAATTGGGATTAATATGGTCCTGCTCATAGGGTGGCTGGTTAGATTAAATTTGTTATGACATGGGATTTAGACCAGTTTCCTCACAGAAAGAGCTCGATAAGTGTAAGCTATTATTATTTTTACTTTTTTACTAAATACCTACAACAGTATTTTTATCAGTTATTTACTTTGTATATTCCTAAAAGTAACAATAAATGCAGGGTATATTCTGGCTGTATTTGAAATTTAGAGACAGTGGATAGCACAGTGGATTGGAGTGAAGGAGGAGACCGGTTGAGCATGAGCAGTTTTCTAAAGGATAAGCGAGTGTGCAGATAGGCTAGAGGCACAGTAAAGACATAAAGGTGGAAATGAGGGGCAGGAAGAAAAGCCATGTGACTAAAACTAGTAACAAATAGTAAGAAAATTTAGCTGAAGTATGATTGTCAAAGGCTGAAAAGGACAAGCTTGATCTTGTAGGCAGGAAGGAGTCACAGAGAATTTTTTCATAGAATGACATTATGAAAGTAATATTTTCATAAGTTTTAATGGCACTGTGCAACATATATTGGGAAAGGGAAAACTCAAGGCCAGCTCAACTAAAAGACCATTGCAGTATTCTTCTTTTTTTTTTGCGGTACGCGGGCCTCTCACTGTTGTGGGCTCTCCCGCTGCGGAGCGCAGGCTCAGCGGCCATGGCTCACGGGCCCAGCCGCTCTGCGGCATGTGGGATCTTCCTGGACCGGGGCACGAACCCGTGTCCCCTGAATCGGCAGGCGAACTCTCAACCACTGCACCACCAGGAAAGCCCTGCAGTATTTTTAAGTATGGAACATTAAAGACATGAATTAGGATGCTTACAATAGGACTAAAAAGAAAATAAGGAAACATTTTAAAGGAAGTACACACACAAAAAAAATAGGAGGTGGTAATAACCCACAGCAGCGCAGAGTAGAAATTGCCTGAGCTTTAGATACAATTTAGAAGTTCTCTGAAGAGGAGAAGGTAGAGAAAAGAAAAACAGCAAGGAACTGAGTCTTAGGGAACAAACACAGGCAAGAGAAAAAAAAGAACCAACAAAAGGGGCAGGAAAGGAATGGTCAGGGAGGTCAGCAGGAAGAACATCAAAACAAAGCATGATATTATTATATATAGCAGGAAGCAGAGTTTGAAGAAGCAAGAGGAGGGGATGTGGAGGCTGGTGGAGTCAGCAAGATAAGGGCCACAAAGGGCTAGAAGGCAGTGCTGTGGGTGGTCGTCTCATTGAGCTCCTAAATTGGAAAGTCTAATCCTTGTTAGTTACCAGCAGAGGGCAACCTAAACATACACTCTTTTTGCTTCAGAAACAAGGAAGCTCTTTGGCAATAGATCTTTATGTTCTATTTCAGGTGTTCAGTGGAAGAACTCTGGGATACTAGATTGCCACCAGAGGAAGACATTTAGAACAATGGAGCAGGTTTTATGTAACGGAAAGAGCAGGGGATCTAAAGTAAGAAGTTCCGAGATTGGGTACCGACTTTGTGACTCATGCAACCTTTAGCACATCCTTAACCTTTTGTATGTCTGTTTCCACCTCTGTTGAGTAATAATAATAATACCCACTTCACCTCATGGGGCTTGTGAGTTGCAGAACATTTTGACATTATCTAATCCCATTTTTCATCCCATGCAGGAATGTCTTTTACAACATCCTGAATAGTTGGTAATCTTATGCTGATTGACAGTCATCAGTGATAGTGAAGTTTATAACTATACGAGGCACCTGCTTTTATTGTTGGATAGTTATTGTGGTAGATAGCTTATGTTGAAATATGCTTCACTATAATTTCAACCAGTTGATCCTGATTGGGCTTTCTAACATAACTTAGTTTTCTGCCTCTTCTATGTATACTTTGTTAACTGTTTGAAGACAACTGTCATGTCTCTCCTTAGGTCTTGTCACCTGCTGGCCAACTCTCCTGGTTTTTCATGTGTACCTCAAATGACTCTTCTATCATCCTCATCATAATTCCTTATGTTTGTTTAATGCTTTACTGATGTTTTTTATATCCATTTTCTCACTTGATATTCATACTATCTCCATGAGGTGAAAGCAGTATTTTGTAAAATAGGTATTATTATTCCTGCTTTACAGAGATGAAAACTGTCACTCAAAGAGGTTAAAGAGATACATCACAAAATCAAAATCCCTCCATTGCACATGACTTGTTTTTATTTCCTTCCTCTGGCTGCAATCTAGTTTCTTAGTGTTTTTCCAGTAATACCTGCAATTGAATATGAAACTCCAGGAACAGTCCATCTGGTGTCCAACAGTGTATGGTGCCTGTGCCTGGTATTTTTAATGGTAGTAAGATTGGAAATATACCTAATACTTTGGATGTGTTTGTATTTTAGTAATGGACTAAGTATTCTTTTTCCTCTTATCGCCACTAGATCCAAGGCTCGTGACACTAAGGTATTGATAGAAGACACAGATGATGAAGCTAACACTTGAATCCTCTGAAGTCTAAATTAACATCCTTGGTTTTCCTACTCTACAGTTCTTTCCTCGACCAACGCAACCTCTAGTACCTTTCCAGCCGAAAACAGGAGAAGACATGTAACACATTTTCCGAGCTCTTCCAGATCGGATCCTATGGACTCCAAACAAGCTCACTGTGTTTCTTTTCTTTTCTTCTGGTTTAATTTTCATTTTCTACTTTTAAAACAAATATTTACTTCATTTTGCCAATCAGAGGACATTTTAAGGAACAAAAACATAGTATCTTATGGATTGTTTACAATCACAAGGACACAGATACCTGTCAGGATGAAGAACAAGCATTGCAAGGACCCTCTGATGGGACGGTACCGAGATATCTCGGCTTCCGCTTGGCCCGGTTTTGACTGGTTGAAACCGGACATTGGTTTTTAAATTTTTTGTCTTTATGTGGAGAATTTTTTCCTTTCCTTCATACCCAGCGCAAAAGCACTGGCTGCACTTGCAGGGAAAGTGCAACTTAGAGCAGTACCTTCATTCACGAAGCTACTTTTTAATTTGATGTAACTTTTCTTATTTTGGGGAGGGTTGCTGGGTGGGTGGGAAATATGATGTATTTGTTACATATGGTTTTCTCATTATTTATGAAACTTAACCATAAAAGAATGATATAACTCCTGTACAGTGAAGGTGATAACAGTGAAAGAAGACAGGGGAAACTAATGTTGGATAGCATTTATGAGGGTTTAGTCCACAATACGTCTTTCATGAGACAACTTGCACCAGTTTGACTTTTTCTTTCCTTTCTTTTTAATTTTAAGCCAAAGTGTTATTACTGATTTTTTAAGTTGCTGCTTCTTTAGAATCCTGAGCATGTCTCATAACAAAGCATCCACACACTTCCACACAACCAGTTGAAATTTCTTTAAGAGCTCTGATACTTTTTTCTTTAAAGGAACAGATGTGGAATACATTTGCCCATATTCCAACCATAACAACTGAAGTTATACCTTATTAAGCTTCAGCATGTAGGGTAATTGAAGTACAGCCTTTACTAACTCAGAATTAGAAGACAGAGCTATTTCAGAGACTATCTACACCCTCATTGGATAGTTTTTCTTCTGGGCCCTCTTACTTTAGCCAGAATTTGATCAAATTAAAAGTCTGTCTTGGGGAAACCATGCTTTTGAGAGCATAGAGCAAATTATCCTTCCTCGTTTACGTTACAGTGATAAAACAGACCTTGGCAGCCATTTCTCCCAGCAGTTTTAAAGGATGAACTGGATTTCATGCCCCTCCTATGATAGAAAAACTGCTTTTAAAATTTGGGGGGCTTAAACTTTGTTACACACAAAAAGTATTTCTTAGAAGTTTCAGACTATCATGGTCTGTACATAATGCTCATTTTCACTTCTTTGTCTAATTTCTTTCCTATTTCCTAAGTCATCCAGATAAGCCCCAAAGCCATAAGGGATTTTACTTTCTTGAATGTGGTTGGCATTACATTTAGTATTATCACTTACTTACTTTAAAAACATATCGTGAGCTTCCCTGGTAGCTTAGTGGTTGAGAGTCCTCCTGCCGATGCAGGGGACACGAGTTCGTGCCCCAGTCCGGGCAGATCCTACATGCCGGGGAGCGGCTGGGCCCGTGAGCCATGGCCTCTGAGCCTGCGCATTCGTACTACCCCTTAGTATACCCTTTTGTCATCAGCTCTTCTCCCATGTATCACAAGTCTCTACTCATCCCTGTCGTAATTCCAGTAGATTAATTAAAGTTCCTGTTACTACCAAAATTCTGCCAATTAACTGACAAATAGTTTCTTTTTAAAGGAGGGGTTTTTTTTCATCTTTATTCTGACAAGTTCCCAAAATCTGTTCCCTTCCTGAATTGAGATTTTTTTTTTTCTGAAAAGTCATAAAACTTTGTGGCCTTTATTACTTTTTTTGTTTTGCCAAGCATGTTCCTTGGCCCAAAACTGAAGAAGATAAGTTTAATTTGGGGGGTTTTTTTTTTAGTTTAAATAAATTGAATCATTTATAATAATCAGTGGTAACAATTTAGTGACCCTTAATAGTTTAAAGGTTGCATTATTTATACTTGGGATTTTTTTCTAACTATTCTGGTTTTGTACTTTAAAACTATGGGGGAAATATCACTGGTCTGTCAAAAAGTAGCAGTAATTATTCCTGAATTACATAGATAAGTCCAGTGGACCAGTCATTTCCTGTACAAATAAAATTGGTGGTACTAATGTGTATCCAGAGCAATTTGAGTTGTCAACTTCGTTCTTATTAGTAAACCTATATAGTGATACACATAAAATCTTACAGTTGACTTCTGGTATTTGAATTCTCCAGTGTTTTTACTTCAGTGTATCCTATGACCAATTTGGTCTTTCTTCAACTATTATGATTCTAGGCCCTCATCAGTATTATTTTTTCATAGGTAATACAATGTTAGAATGTATTCTTTTTCTGATGTACATCCTATCAGCATAGTCTATTCAAGAATGATAAGGCTTATGTAACTTTCAGCTTACTATGACAGTTACTCAAATATGTATTTAAACACAACAGCTTTATGTTCCTCCTAAAGCTGTAAAGAGGAAAGAGGGCTTTTCCTCATCAGGAGAAAATGGTTTGGGAGACAGAATATATATTTAGTTTTTTTCCTCCAAAAAAGGCATTGTGCACTTTTCTATCCTAAGTTCTATATGTCCTAGCCGTTGTGAATGCTATATCCTACCTAAAATTTTATTGGAGCTTCTTGTACTCTGAAACTCTCAATAGAACTCTTAGGAAATGAGTATCACAGAGTCATTTTAAAGGAGCAGCAATCTAACCAAAGGTAAAACTTCATCTGATTTTAGGTTTAGAAATTCTAGTTTTATTTTATTTGAGAATCACTCAATTTGATATCAGTTAAAATACTCCCCAAATGAATGAAAAGGAATTATAAAAAAAGAATAGCATTCCTTTTTCATTTTATGAGAGAACGTATGGAAAGCATTGATTTGTGTAGAGAAAGTAAAAGACAAAAGTGGCTTATTTTCTACGCACAAATATGCACCTATTATTAAGGCTGCCTATACTATTAAAATGGAGTAATTGAGGAGGATTTCATACCAATACAGAGAGACATTAAAATGATCAAACATTAAGTCATCATTAATTAGGTTATAATAGTTATTTCTAAGATTGGAAAGAAGTTGAAAACCTATGTGCATCTTTCTTTTCCGGAGTCAGCCATTTTTCTCCTTAAGAAACCTGCTTAACTTCAGATTCAGAAGCAATGATGTGAGAGGAGAATGCCAATCACCTCAGCAGTAACATGTATGAACCCTTAAAGAAGGAAAATGGATCCCAGCCCCGATTTGTGACATCCCAATATTCTCAACATAAGAGTTCTAAGATTTTAACAGATTTTACTAGAAGTAACTTGTTGCTATATGGTATCCTTTTACCATGATTTGACCAAAGTACAATCATGATAACTAGAGAAAGCAGTTCATCCTTTCTTAACTAAGGCAAGTTAAAAATAGAAAAAAGTAGCCTATTACTGAGCATACAGGCATCAGATTAACAGACATTTAGTTGAAGAGAAATAAAGTAATGGTGGAGATAGCAGAGAAGAGCAAAAGGATGTTGGACCTTGGCAGCAGGGCAGTTAGGAAAGTATATGAGCTTGATGGCATGGAGGTGACAATGCCTTGCTGTCTCCTTTCAGTGGTTATACAGCTGGTAAGAGACCTGCCTTTGTTTTCCTACCATCTTTCTCCACTACTTTGCTTTATTCAAGAAATAGTTCTTTATGCCCAAGTGCAATTTTCTAAGCAATGACTAGAAAAGTTTCTTAGTCTAAGAAAAGTAATTTAGAAAATAACTCTATCTATGGCATTATTTTATTCAAAAACTTTAAGTTTCTCTGAAGTGATTGCACTTTATTTGGTAAACCAATTTCAGATTATTATTTTCTATAATAGTTTGCATGAAATTTTCTAGCTCAAAAAAATAAGTACTTCTTGCTATACAACATTGAAATTTTTAAAATTAAGATAGCTTCTCAGATTGAAAAAAGTTATGTCGAATCTAAGGCTTTCTCAACTACAAAATCACCATACTTTTAACAAATCTAATTTTAAAAGCCAACAATAAATAAGATCAATGTCACTAGGTTAAGACAGTAAAAGTTCTAGTAGAACTTCAGGAAAAGTTAGGTAAAGAGGAGTAAATCAAATTTATGAGCTTAATTCATTTTATGACACATCTAACTTTTATTTCTTGCTTTGGATGATTAGCTGAAGCAAGGAAAATTAAAGAGATTTTGTAAATTACTTAAACACACTTCATTTCTGTATTTCAGGTATCAGTCTTGATAGTAAATCTTAAAAGCTAACTCTCTGCATTGTATTTTCAGCCTGTACAATGTCAGAGCACAGTGGTAATGTGGGATAGAGTTGATTATGTTAGAGCATAAGAAATTTGTGCTGGCCAATGCTACAAACCATTAATTCAACCAGCATTAAGCCACACTACTCACCAAATATGGAAAAGTAAAAGCATTTCATTAGATTTGGAAGAGCTTAGTTTAAATGATATGAGAAGTTTGCCTGGGAACGGAGAGGAGCCTGCTGATGGGAATGGCTCATAATACCTTTCTGGTATGAATTAGCAAAACTCTGATATTGAGTTGCCCCTTAAAAACAACCTTCCAGAATGAATTTGCTTACTCACTGTGGAAGAGGAAGTCAGAGGGACAAGATGAGAGTTTGCCCTGAAAAGAAGAAAATCATTATACTGTTTTTCATCTAAAGCATGTTTCCTTGTAGCAGACCTTTGGTTTATTTTATTATTAAATCAAAGCCACCTTCAGTTTTGTTTGTTTGTTTTTGTTTTTTTATGGTGCCATCAACCTAAGGAGGACAATCAAATAACCAACTGTTTGCCTTGGATTCAGTGTGTCTGCTAATTACACAGTCTCATCTTGTATACCTTCAAACCAGTTACTTCTACCATATTACCTTAGTTCTTCCTATGCCCTTTCCTCTGTACCACCCACATCAGAGGGAAGACTTACTACCAGAAAGACGTGGACTTCTAAAAAAGAGCGAGCATTCCATCTCACTATCCCTTTATCATTATCTCTGAAGTCCCTACCCACACTTCCCTGATTGTCCTGTAGCAACACCAGCGTGATGGTAATAGGGAGGAAGTGAATCCTGAATGGGGGAATCCTGAATGATCATGATGTTGTTATTCTTTTGAACTGTAAAGTGAAATTGTGAGCCACTCACGTTTGCAAAAAGAGCAGAACTCTTAAGCTTTATCACATTGTGAAGATGAATATCTTGCTGTTTTCCAGATTAACACAGAAGCTTGTATCCATGAAGAGTATTTAGGAGGGCAATAGGGTGTAAAAGGTACCTGTCTTTTTGAATCCTCTCCCTCTACTCATGTTTCCTTCACCACCACCCCCCCACCATGTTGTGTTGGTCAAATGATACTATTCTATGAAACTCTGGACTATAGTTGTCAAAAGTAACTATGGAATGTGATTAGTCCTCTGTGGGTGCTGCTTTCCCTCTTTTTTCTCCCTTGCTTCCTTACTCTCTCCACTCTGGTAAATGGGAAAGGTGACGTCAAAAGAATTGATGCTTGCTTGGACTCATGTTGTATCTGTGACTATGCTATTACCTGTCTCCTTTTTCCTTCTTTCTTACATGGGTAGAATTCTTACAAAGTGTGGAGTTCCCTTCTTGAAAGTAGGTTAAATGCACAATGTGGTACTGTTTTATAGTTTGTAGATGGTTGTATAAAACAAAAAGTTAATGCAGTTATGTGTTTTTAAAAGAAAACAAGTGATTGGTTAAAAAAAACTCTGTCCTTTTTTCATTATTACAAGCTTTCTCTGTTTTCCAACGGTTTGCTGACTCCTTTGTCACTGGCGAATGGTTTGTGTGACTGTCTGTTTTTCTCTCTGGGTTTCTTGGATCCTGAACATGTTTCCTCTTAGGACTAACTTGTATAAGTGTTTAGGGCAAACAGACTTCAAGGGCGAACTTTTTTTAAACTCTTTTACTAAATGGAAAAATAATCTTAAATGGCCCTTTTTCTTTATGTAATATATGAAGTGTGACTCTAAAGCAATGGGTTGATGCAACAGGTCTTTTTTAAACTCACACAAAGAATCTCAAATACCAGATGAAATGACCTGTTCAGTTGTATCTTGGCAATCCAGACACCTGTTATCACTGCATACCCAGACCCTGTATGGGAACATAGAATTTTCTGTGAAATTCCTGGATCAGTTATTACTCCTTATATCTCTAGGAAAAGTTAATGAAATTAACTGACCCTAGGATGAGTATACTCAAAATGGAAAGAGAAAAATATTTTATTGACTAAGCCAAAAAGCCTTTTCATTTTATTTTAATATCACAAGTTCTATTCTTACTGTGTTTCTAGCTCGGCTAATATGATAATGTGCAGTTACCAGGTTAAAGTCAAGATAAGCTGTGAGAGACTTCCCTGGTGGTGCAGTGGTTAAGACTACGCCTGCCAATGCAGGGGACATGGGATCCCTGGTCCGGGAAGATCCCACATGCCACGGAGCAACTAAGCCCGTGCTCCACAACTACTGATCCTGTGCTCTAGAGCTCGCGAGCCACAACTACTGAGCCCGCGTGCTGCAACTACTGAAGCCTGCATGCCTAGAGCCCTGCTCCGCAACAAAAGAAGCCACTGCAATGAGAAGCCTGTGCACCGCAACTAAGAGTAACCCCCACTTGCTGCAACTAGCGAAACCCAGCACACAGCAACGAAGACCCAATGCAGACAAAAAAAAAAATTTTTTTTAATAATTAATTTTTTTTTTAAGATAAGCTGTGAATATATATGAATCACTGGATACTCAACTCCCCTTTCTATAATCTGATGATAATAATACATGCCCAACATTTGTATGCCTATAGGCATATAAATACACTATACTATTTTACATTTTCCAAACGTATTTAGTAGCATCTCAGATATGTGGGTTAACAAGTCATCTGAGTTTGTAAATGAAGAGACAAAGACCTAGAGCAGCTGGGTCTGTAATCCCAGATGATTCGAGGAGGCCACTCTCTTCTATCCATCTTAGACACATCCAGAATCCTTGGACTTTGTTTAGTGACCTATAGCTTTATGTGGACAATTTTGATTAGATTTTTTCTTAGTTTATGAGAATAATTATTTACACTTTTTTGTTTTGTTTTTACTTAAATACGTAGATTTTATTAAATATTCATGAAGTTATTTTTCAAAAACTGATTTGAGGAATTTCTGTAATTTTACAGTTTCTGACTCACTTCTTTTTCTACTTTCCCACCTTTTCCCTAAGGAAATTAAGGAATTTTTGAATTCTTAAAAAATTAATTTAGTATATGTTTACTGAGTTCCTATCATATACTAGGCATTACTTTGATACTTAATTTTAGTTAAAATTGGTTTAATAACTTATAGTTTTATGGAGACAAGCAGGGAAAGATGATAAAATTACTTCTAAACTACTTATCTGAAACCACTGCCAAAAAAGCCAGACTGTCATGTTACTAGGTATCAGCACCCCAGGATAAGCTGAATTTTCTATCACCAAGTTAGAGATTCTTTTTTTACCACTTCCCAGGCAGACATCAAATCCTATTATTTGGGGTTTTTTTTAACTCATCGTTTTAAAAATAAAAGTATTAGAACTGTCCAGATTTTTTTCTTCAGAACTTTCTGTTGCCAAAAAAACTGTCCTTATAATTCATCTTATAATTCACTTAGGAATGTCTTATCTGAACAGATGTAGTTCTTTTTTAACAACTGGGGGCAGCTTCCTACACAGGAAACAAATTTAAGTGATATTAAGTAACACATTAACATCAAAGTCTGGTGTTTACCTTTATAAAATGAAGTTTTTCCCCAAATATTAATATATTTTTTATAGACTGCATAGCTGAATGAGAATGAGGATAATAGCATTCTGTGGCTTCTTTTCTGCCTAAGTGAATAGAATAACCAAAATCAAATGATTTTTGGCAGTAGATTTACTATGCTACTCTTCTTAAGGAAATGTTTCTAGGGTAAGGAGTAAACCAAGCAACTCAAGAGAAACAGACAAGAGAATCAAAGAAAAGCATATTAATAACATTAACTCCCAAATACATTGCCACTTTACTAAATTTCAAAATTGCTATATTTGTGGTTTCTCAAACACTACCTTCTGACCAGATGAGTCAATAAAACTTAAAATTTTAGTCAATCAGGGCTCCTGTAGCACTTCTATAAGGAAGTATCAAAGATAGCTTAGAAACTTCAGTTTGCCAAAGATTGTTCCTGTCAACTATTGAATTTAGACATTTTTTTCTGCAGTTCCATAGATTCCTTAGAAAACTTTAAGCCCCTCCCTGGCAGCTTCGTTGAAAGACTTGCTGGATAGGGTATGTGCCCTGCTGCCAGCTATTGTAGGTGTCCATGAGGATATACGCTGATTTCCTTCTGTGGCCATGCCCCAACCTTGACTAGTCTGGGGCTCTAGCAGTTATACAATTCAGGGGAGAGGAGACATTCTTTTTCCAAATGTTCTCTGTTGTCACCAGGAAGTCACACAAAATCATATTTACTGATATGTGTCAAGTACCTAGTAGATAGTAGAGGCTTAATAAATATTTGTTAAACTGAAAGGTAACTTCTAGTTACAACGGACTCTGCAGAAATACAAAACATCATAAGAGACTACTACAAGCAACTCTATGCCAATAAAATGGACAACCTGGAAGAAATGGACAAATTCTTAGAAAGGTATAACCTTCCAAGACTGAACCAGGAAGAAATGGAAAACATGAACAGACCAATCACAAGTAATGAAATTGAAACTGTGATTAAAAATCTTCCACCAAAACGTCCAGGACCAGATGGCTTCACAGGTGAATTCTATCAAACATTTAGAGAAGAGTTAACAGCAATCCTTCTCAGAGGAAGCAGAGGAAGGAACACTCCCAAACTCATTCTATGAGGCCACCATCATTCTGACACCAAAACCAGACAAAGATACTACCAAAAAAAGAAAATTACAGACCAATACTACTGATGATTATAGATGCAAAAATCCTCAACAAAATACTAGCAAACAGAATCCAACAACACATTAAAAGGGTCATACACCATGATCAAGTGGGATTTATCCCAGAGATGCAAGGATTCTTAAATATATGCAAGTCAATCAATGTATACACCATATTAACAATTGAAGAAGAAAAACCATATGATCATCTCAACTGATGCAGAAAAAGCTTTTGACAAAATTCAACACCCATTTATGATAAAAACTCTCCAGGAAGTGGGCATAGAGGGAACCTACCTCAACATAATAAAGGCCATATACGACAAGCCCACAGCAAACATCATTCTCAATGCTTAAAAACTGAAAGCATTTCCTCTAAGATCAGGAACAAGTCAAGGATGTCCACTCTCGCCACTATTATTCAACATAGATTTGGAAGTCCTAGCCATGGCAATCAGAGAAGAAAAAGAAATAAAAGGAATCCAAATTGGAAAAGAAGAAGTAAGACTGTCACTGTTTGCAGATGACATGATACTATACATAGATTGTCCTAAAGATGCCACCAGAAAACTACTAGAGCTAATCAATGAATTTGGTAAAGTTGCAGGATACAAAATTAATGCACAGAAATCTCTTGCATTCTTATACATTAACAATGAAAGACCAGAAAGAGAAATTAAGGAAACAATCCCATTCACCATTGCAACAAAGAATAAAATACCTAGGAATAAACCTACCTAAGGAGGTAAAAGACCTGTTCTCAGAAAACTATAAGACAGTGATGAAAGAAGTCAGAGATGACACAAACAGATGGAGACATATACCATGTTCTTGGATTGGAAGAATCATTGTGAAAATGACTATACTACCCAAAACAATCTACAGATTCAATGCAATCCCTATCAAATCACCAATGGCATTTTTTACGGAACTAGAACAAAAAATCTTAAAATTTGTATGGAGACACAAAAGACCCTGAATAGCCAAAGCAATCTTGAGGGAAAAAAAAACAGAGCTGGAAGTATCAGGCTCCCTGACTTCAGACTATACTACAAAGCTACAGTGATCAAGACAATGTGGTACTGGCACAAAAAAAGAAATATTTATCCATGGAACAGGATAGAAAGCCCAGAGATAAATTCATACACCTATAGTCAACTGATCTATAACAAAGGAGGCAAGGATATACAATGGGGAAAAGACAGTCTCTTCAATAAGTGGTGCTGGGAAAGCTGAGTAGCTACATGTAAAAGAATGAAATTAGAACACTCCCTAAGAAACACTCCCTAACAAAAATAAACTCAAAATGGATTAAAGACCTAAATGCAAGACCAGACACTATAAAACTCTAAGAAGAAAACATAGGAAGAACACTCTTTGACATAAATCATGGCAAAATCTTTTTTGACCCACCTCCTAGAGTAATGGAAATAAAAACAAAAATGAACAAGTGGGACCTAATGAAACTTAAAAGCTTTTGCACAGCAAAGGACATTATAAACAAGACAACCCTCAGAATGGGAGAAAATATTTGCAAACGAATCAATGGACAAAGGATTTATCTCCAAAATATATAAACAGCTCATGCAGCTCAATATTAAAAAAACAACCCAATCCAAAAATGGGCAGAAGACCTAAATAGACGTTTCTCCAAAGAAGACATACAGATGCCCAGGAGGCACATGAAAAGCTGCTCAACATCAGTAATTATTAGAGAAATGCAAATCAAAACTACAATGAGGTATCACCTCACACCAGTTAGAATGGGCATCATCAGAAAATCTACAAACAAATGCTGGAGAGGGTGTGGAGAAAAGGGAACCCGCTTGCACTGTTGGTGGGAATGTAAATTGATACAGCCACTATGGAGAACAGTTCCTTAAAAAACTAAAAATTGAATTACCATATGACCCAGCAATCCCACTACTGGCCATATACCCAGAGAAAACCATAATTCAAAAAGACACATGCACCCCAATGTTCATTGCAGCACTGTTTACAGTAGCCAGGTAATGGAAGCACCCTAAATGCCCATCGACAGATGAATAGATAAAGAAGATGTGGTACATATATACAATGGAATATTACTCTGCCATAAAAAGGAATGAAATTGGGTCATTTGTAGAGACACAGATGGATCTAAAGACTGTCATACAGAGTGAAGTAAGTCAGAAAGAGAAAAACAAATATCGTATATTAACGCATGTATGTGGAATCTAGAAAAGTGGTACAGATGAACGGGTTTGCAGGGCAGAAATAGAGACACAGATATAGAGAACAAATGTATGGACACCAAGGGGGAAAGCGGCGGGGGTGTGATGAATTGGGAGATTGGGATTGACATATATACACTGATGTGTATAAAATTGATGACTAATAAGAACCTGCTGTATAAAAAAAAATTTTTTTTTTAAAACACCAAAAACTGAAAGATAACTTCTAGAGCCTATTAGTAGATAAGCTACTAAGTACGTTTAGGAGGTATCTGGCTTTTTTTTTTTTTTTTTTTTTTTTTTGCGGTACGTGGGCCTCTCATTGTTGTGGCCTCTCCCATTGCGGAGCACAGGCTCCGGACGGGCAGGCTCAGCAGCCATGGCTCACGGGCCTAGCCGGTCCGTGGCATGTGGGATCTTCCTGGACCGGGGCATGAACCCATGTCGCCTGCATTGGCAGGCGGGCCCTCAACCACTGCGCCACCAGGGAAGCCCTATCTGGCTTTTTTTAAATCGACTGCTACAGAGGCTGTGCCTCTTAGGAATGCTTGCTTACTGGCAAGCTGGTCAGTGTTCTCACTTTGATCCTGTGCTAAGTTGTGTGAAAACTTGATCCCGATGCTCCCTCACTGATAATTAGCAGATGCTTCTTCATCCTGTGGACTTTCTATTCCACCCCACAGAGAACAGACCAGGTCCCTCAAGGGCAGAGTAGTCACTGCTGACCCTCATTGCCCACCACAGACAAGGCCCATCTCACATCAGTGTACATCGAGTAGTGTTAGCACAATTTGTAGAGGAGAAAGTGTTTAGTGACTGGCTGTGGACACTGCAGTAATTACTGAACCTGGGATTAGGTCTCCGATCTGACTGGCTCGATAGCCCACATTCTCTCTGTTTCTCAGAGGAAAAGAAAGAAGAAAAACAAATTTCCTACTTGGCAGGAGCTAGGAAGTGGCTTGTGAATTACTGCTTCTTTCCAAAGCTATGCCTGATCAGATCACAATATAACCATTTTAAAGAAAATCAGAGAACACTCTCCTCCCTCCCACAAAACACACACACACACACACACAACTATAGGTTTTTCGACAAGTTGGGTTCCCGTGATTGTTGCTGAGAATTTGTCCTCTGCCCCTCCAGGGACGACAACTCTTGGGACTGTTTTTTAACTAAATAGTAACAACAAATGACCTCCCTAATCGACTGCTTTTCACAGGAGTCCTCTCCCTTGAGCCAGCCACCTTCCTTCCCTCCCTTCCCTTCCTTCCAATTTTTAAAAGGTTTATCCATGGTGAACTGGGATGGTATACTGGGGAAGGCATGAACTTGCAATGTATCAGGCATTGGAGATGTTGAGAGAGTAGCTATAGCGCAATGAGATTGGATGGCTATTGCTAAGTGCCATTGATGTCTACAGAAGGATCATGAACAGCTGAGGACAAGTACCAGGCAATTGAAAGCCAGATGTGGAAGCAGAGGGCCTCTTTGTTTGCATACAAAGAAGCTCTCATCTCCTACAGTAAGAGGGAAGAGGATGGTCCAAGCCTAGGACTTAATAGAGTAGCAGACCTTCAAAGGCAGTTAAACACCCAACAAAGGCAGGTCTGTTATGCTAGGTCAGGACCCCTATTGGGAAAACCTGACACACCAGATGCAATGTCTGGTTATTTTGACTCCTCAAACCTCTGAGAACAGTCTGAACCTATAGACATACCTCCCCATAATCCTCACTAGCCCTCCCCATCCCCATTCCATGATTCCGTAGGAGCTGGAGGAGATCCTGAGGGTGCTGGAAGAAAGGGACCAAATATAAGATTGAATAGAGAAGAATTTTTGACTTGGAAGTGCTCCCCAAGATACAGAATTTAATTCCTTAGCAAGAATTCCAGGAGTCAGTACAAACTTGCTACTAGCATGGCTCCTAGAAACATGGCAAAAGTGATAGTCCATGTTGAGCAAAGTTAAAATTCCAGAATTGCTACAGTGGACAGTGAAGGCAGTGGCTACAAGGCTCAGGGAAGTGGGCATGCTGGATACACAATGGCTGCAAGGCCAAGAGGACATACCATGGACAAAGGTCATAAAGAATGTACTGGTCAGAGCTACACCAGCCTCACTAAAAGTTCAAGGTGACTCTCTGCTGTGAAGACACCATTACAGAGCTGTGTAGAATGATAGCAAATAGGGATGATAGGACTCTGAAACAACAGAGGCCAGGTGGCAGCACAAAACCATCCAAAGTCGGTCATGATTCCTGTAATGACTGGCAAGATCAGACAGAGTGGCAGCCAAGAAGGTCAGAACCACGGAGAGTTATAAGAATGGTTACTAGAATAGTGTCCCTAGAGACGAAATAGATGGGCAGTTAGCCAAATTGTACTACTCAGCTTACTAGCGGAAGAAATGAAAGATGGACAACCGGGAAGCTGAGGGCAGTTGCACAATAGAAAGGCACATCGCTTGCCCAATTTCTGAACCTGAGCCAGTTTTCAAACCCAGAACTATTGACGGAAGTGGCTGGGTCCACAGGAGGAAAAACACTGCAATATCATGGCACATATACACAGCACTGATTCCCCTAGGTCTTCCCCACAGGCACCTATGGCTATTTACTCAGGTAACTGTGCACTAGGGAGAGGGGAATAATACCCAGACATTCTGAAGACTGTTGGACATAGGACCTGAGTTCTCACTGATGCGCAAAGACCTGATTCATCATGGCCCCCACGTTAGCGTGGGTCCTGTGGGCGGGGGCCAGATAACTGTCGTCCTGACCGATGTCCAACTTACAGAGATCCACAGTGTCCCTGGGTCCACCCAGTGGTCCGTTACCCAGTCCTCAAATATATAATTGGGTGACCTATTTAGCAGCTGGGCCAACACCCACATTGCATGGTTGGTCTGCAGAATAAGAAGTATCATATGGGGAAAGGCCAAATGAAGTCTCAAATTAACCCTCTCCTCAGGCATAAAGAAACAGATAAATGTAAAGTTATATTGTGGGAGACAGGGGAATGGAGGTTATTGCCACCTTCTATTCCTCTGCTCCTCCTCTCCATCCTTGTTTGTTTGACCAAGCTGGTCCCTGAAGAAACTGCATGAATTAGGAAGGGTCATTGTAGACCACCACGAGCTTAGTCAAATATAACGACAGACACAGGCACAGGGCCAGATGTGGTATCTCCATTAGATCAACTCAATACCACCTCAAGTATATGGTATATAGCTAGTGACTTGGTGAAGGTATTCTTTTCTCTTCCAATCAAAACAGAGGATCAAAACCAATTCACATTTCTGAGAAAATGACAGTGTACCTTAACAGTTTTGTTCCAAGGCCATATTAAGTCCAAAGAGATCCAGATCTGCTGGACATCCACAGTACATCACATTGATCCACTGCATTGATTACATTATATTGATTTGGTCAGATGAGCAAGAGGTGGCTAGCACACTGGAGACCTTTGTAAGACGTGTGTTCCAGAGGGTCGGAGCTAAACCCTGAGAAGATTCAGGAGCCTGCCACATCTGTAACATTTTTAGGAATCCAGTCATCAGGCCCAGTAACCAAGACCTCTTCTCCAAAGTGAAAGACAAATTACTGCATCTTGTACCTCCTACCATGAAGAAGGAAACATTCCAGGTAAACCTCTTCAAGTTCTTGAGTCAGCATATTCTACACCCAGAGATACTGCTCTGACTCACATACCAGGTGATGTGAAAGGCTGCGAACTTTGAATGAGTCCCGGAGCAGCAAAGGGCTCTGCAGCCAGCCCAGGATGCCATGTGAGCAATCCTGCTGCGTGGGCCTTATGACCTGACAGACCCTATGGTGTTGTTGGAGATATCAGTGGTGGGGAAAGATACCATGTGGAGTTTGTGGCAAACTCCAATGTGAGCCCCCAGACTCTGGAGTAAGACCATGCCTTCTGCAGTGAAGAATTATATGCCTTTGAAAAACAAGTTCTAACCTGCTAGTGGGCCCTGATAGAGAAAGAATGTCTAACCATGGGTCACCAACCAACCTTGTGGCTAGAACTGCCCATCAGATGCTGGGTCCTATCAGACCCAATGAGTCAGATTGGGTGGAAGTGGTACCTCCAGGACTGAGCATAAGGAGGGTCAGAGGGCACAAGCAGGCTGCATGAACAGGTAACCCAGACCCCCGCTGTCACCTACCATGATTACCTGAGAGCTCCTCCCTCAGGGCACACCTATGGCTGTATGGGACACCCTGTAAGACCAAATGAAAGAGGAGAAAAAAGCCTGAGCTCGTTTCATGGATGGGTCAGCTCCATATGTGGGTGCAAGCTGCAACTGGACAGTAGGTGCACTGCAGCCTCACACAGGGGTAGCCTTGAAAGACAGTAATGAAGGAAAATCCAATTGTCAGAGCTTTGAGCAGTGTACTGGTGTAGAAAGGAGAAGTGACCCAAGGTTAGACTATATCGTGGCAAATGGCCTGGCTAGCTGATTAGGAAAAACAGGAAGATCGGGGATAAGGGGTCTGGGGTAAAGGTATGTGGATGGACTTGTGGAAATGGGGATGGAAATGGGGGTGAAGTGGGAAAATCTTAGAATCACATGTTAACATCCTCAGAGAGCATCCACCATTGATGAAGAACTAAGCAACCAAGCAGACAGATGACTCATACCACTGACCTCAGCCAGTCTCTGTCATCAACCGCTCCCGTGTTGGCATGATGGAAACATGAACAAAGTGGCTGAGGGGCCAAAGATGGAGGCTATTCATGCCACAAATGTAGACTATCACTTACCAAAGGTAATTTGGCTTCTGCTGCCACCAAAGTCATCCTGCCTGCAACAGAGACCAGAACGGAGTCCCCATTATGGCACCATATTAGTTGCTCTTCCTCAAGAGACAAAACCAGCCAGTTGGTAACAAGTTGACTACATTAGGCCCTTTCCATCCTGGAAGGTCCAGAAGTTTGTTCTTTACCCTCACAGGAATAGATACATATTCAGGTTGTGGGTTTGCCTTTTCCTGACCACAGAGAGTCTCAACCAGCACCACCATCTGAAGCCTTTCAGAGTACTTTATCCACTGGTATGGGATTCCATATAATATCACCTCAGACCAGTAGGCTAACTATAGCATGGGGGTGGTGGTGTGAGAGTCAGCTCATGACCATGGAATTTACCACCTAGAAGCTGCCAGCCTGAAAGAGCTGTGGAATGGTATACTGAAAGCATAGCTAAAGTGCCAAGCAGAGGCAGTACTCTGTGAGTATGGGTGTCACCCTCCAGGATTCCATACATGCATTGAATCAAAACCCTGTATATGGTACTGGGCCTCCAAAGGGAAGGACACAGAGTCTGAGTACCAAGGTGTGGAAGCAGGAATAGCTCCACTTAGCATCAAGCTCATTAATCCACTTTCTGCTTTCTGTCCCCTGACTCTGAGCTCTGCAGGACTGGAAGTCCTGGTCCCACTGAATGATGAGCTAGGGCACTTTGGGCTTCCTCTGTCCAGGCACCAGCAGGCAAAAAGAGGAGTCATGGTTTGGTAGAGTAATTGATCCTGATCATCAGGAAGAGGAAGGGCTGCTATTGTTAGCAGTGGGGACGGGGAGGAGTATGTTTGGCACCCAGGTGTGGAAAACAGATGTTTCGAAGAACACGGTATATCATTTATAGCCTACCCTTCAGGATTATCGGATTCTAGTCTTATTCCTCAACTCAAGCTGTTTGCAACTCTTTGTTAAGTTGTAGGAAATGTAAATTCTGTCTTGTCTGGTAGTGATTTTAATGGACTTTCTTCCCACTGTAGAGAAAAACTTTGTCTCTACCTGCAATTCATCCCAACTTTCATGTATGCCATAAATGTCTGTGCTTTTTGGCTTCCCTGAACTTTTGTATATATACACATATCTCATTCATCTTTGTATCTGTTGAAGAGTCATGCTTTTGTCTTTTTTCTGGAAAGAAAATTATTTTTTAACACAGGTGACCTGGGCACCCTTGATACTCCCAATTGTGCCTGTAAACGGAGAGATACAGAAACCTCAGCCCAAGGACACAGTGACCACGGCCCAGGCCCCTTGGGTGTAAGGTCTGGGTCATATCATCAGACTAGCCGCTGAAGCTGGGAGAGCTGATAACTGACGAGGAGAGGCATCTAGAGTGAAGGAGCATCGACTGTGGCCCAGAGACCCACTGCATCAGTGGGGGGCTGGCTTGTCCTACTAACCTCCCCTGGGAAGAAAAGCTCACCACAATCCTGGAAGAACTGCTATCTGGACATGTGTGGAAAAGTGAGCCGAATGACACAAAGGGTAGACTAAGGTGGACACAGAAGTGCCCCGCCGAGATCTCTGTCCAAGGAAGGACTTGCTTCACAGGTGTGGGGGCACAGGTACGGGGGGCTGCTGTGAGCAGTGTCTCTGGTTGACAGCTCCTCCAGGGTCTGCCTCAGTGGCAGACAGCTACCTCACTACAAACCATGCCCTTGCTGGGGCAATCAATGTCCAGTGACTAGACGAATCCACGTGGAGTGACTGTTCTTTATGCCGGGCATATAAATGCTCAGCCATCTTGTCCCAACACATGACAACTCTGAGAGGCAGTATTCACCCCAGGGCCTCATGCTGGATTGGCCAAGGGTTTGTCGGCCCCTCTCTGTGGTTCAACTTCTTCCTCCACCCATCCTGCTTCTCCCTTTAATTTCACAGGCGCAGCTCTCCAACAAATATTGTATATCCCGTGCTTCCTCTCAGCACCTTCTACTGGAGAACCTAACCCTGGGGCACTAGTTCCCTTGCTTCTAATCCATCTTCCCTCTGCAATCCGGAGCTTTGTTTTGTTTTTGTAAACACACATCCAACCATGTCATTTCATCAGTGACTCAAAATCATCAGTGACTTCTCAGACCACGGTATTTGTTCCCTTAGACATGCCAGGAGATATGAGAAGCCAAAATTTTTACTCTTCTGAAATTTTAAAGGCTACCTACCATCTGTCCTATATATTGTAGGACACGAGGCTCTTAAGAATCTGACCTTCTACTATAGTCCACCTTCATTTCTACCCATCCTTGGAATGGAAGCTTCAGGAAGGCCTGTCTCCCTGCCTCCATGCGTGAAGCTGATTCTCCAGAGGATTTCCCCTCCTGCCCTTCACCTCCCCAGGAAAAGCCAGCAAGCACTTTCACTTTCCTTCAGAAAAACTAACATGCCCCTGTTCTTACATTCCATCAGTGTCCCCTTTAGACCACTCCTTATCTCTGTCAAGTCTGGTCATTTGTCAGTCTCTACCCACAACCCCAAATTCCACCCCCCCCATTCTAGACTGTTCTTGAGGGCAAAGGTGCTATCTAATTTTCTCTCCTTAGTGTCCAACCATAATGCCTGGTTTACGCTAAGAAATATCAGCATGATTGAAAACATGAGTTGAATAAATTTGGCCAAAGATAATTTGTGTATATGAATCTTAACAGCAGCTTTATTCACAATGCACAAAAACTGGAAACAACCAAATGTCCATCAACAGGTGAATGGATAAACAAATTGGGTAAATTGTCTTGGTCTGCTAGGGCTACCATAACAAAATCCCCCACACTGGGTAGCTTAAATAACAGAAATATATTTCTCATCCTGAAGGCTGGTAGTGGAGATCAAGGTGTTAGCAGATTTGATTTCTCTGAAAGCCTAGCTGCTTGGCTTGCAGATAGCTGCCTTCTCTCTGTCCTCACATCGCCCCTTCTCTGTGGACACATCAAAAGGTAATTTTAAAAGAGGATATAGTCATGCCTTTCATAGAATTATAGATTTTAATTGTCATTAATTAATAAGAGAACCCATACAGTGTTACAACCTGTTCAGAAGAGAATCTGAAACGCAGGCAAATATATAGACATCTGGAATGGTGAGAAAAATTCACAAATAAATGCAAAATCAGCAAAACTGGTCAATATTCATGGGTCAATTCCACCAACTATAATTGGCATTCGTATGGACGAAATAATTTGCATTACTGTCAGTTTTTCTACAATTTATAGAATTGTAAAATAACTCAGATAACCTGAAAGGATGCAGTAGACAGTACATCCAATGATGTTTTTTGGACCATTTCAAAGTTTTTTTGCATTTTCCCCTATACTTTAACTCCTCCAGCCCAAATTATACAGTTATTTATCAGGTCATTTGACATGATTAAACACACCCACACACACCCCAAAATGTTTTGTTCTCAACACCCTAGAGAAAAATCCTTTTCAGCTTTCGCCAGTTAGCTAAAGCCAGAAGCCTGGCTCAGGTCCTGGGGCAGGTGGAATTCACCTCAGTTCTCCTCTTATATCCTCTAAATCTTCACAGAAATGGCCCAAACTCAGTAAGAGATGTTATTAGCAATATCAACATTAGCAAGAGAAAGATTGTTTTTGTCTTAGATGCTCCATACTGAAGAAGCTTTAAAAGCTAAGCACCTTTTTGGTGACTTAGAGGGATGCACCAACCATGATTTTCACCGCTGCTCTCCTGGGGGCAGAAACAAGTCCCCAGGGCCTAGCTCCTAAGACTGCTGCAGAAATGAAGCCAGACGTTGCTGGGGAGACGTTGGTGAAGAGGCCCAAGAGAGAGAAAGGGGAGGAGGAGAGTAGAGAGGTGATTCTGGGTGAACAGCGTCTTGGGGGGAAAAGAAAACAGCCATGGGACCATGCAGAGAAACTTTCCAAATGTGGCTGCTTATGAAGGGGTTATGTGGGGCTTAATGGGGCAGGACTTTGCACGTACAAAATCAGAGCTTTCAAGGGATGGCAAACCCTCCAACATTGGCACTCCCAGAAGGCTTTCTAAGAAGTTATAGAGAATCCACTTTAGTCTGATCCCTGAGCCCACTGGCCATATGGGGACTCTTCTCTCCTCAGCTCAGGAAAGGTAGCACCTCACACCCTTCCCCAGCAAGCTCTGAAAAGGGCCACCGTGTCACAGCCCTCTACACACTAAACATACCTCTGCAGGCAACCCCAGATTCTCCTTGGGGCGGTATCTTCTCTTTGAACACCCTAACCTCCTCCAGACCCCATCCACCCCTTCACTCTCCGCCATAGCTCTTAAAACTGGTTTGGGACCCAACCTCTTCTTACCTTTTTGTTACCAGCTGATTCTTTTATTACTTCTATGGCCCTTAAGTCTGTAAAGACTTTGTCCAACAAGCCAACCATATTTATTGCAAAATAATCCTTGTCCCCATGTCAGCCCACATTGTCATACTGAGTTGATACCAGTCAAAAGCAAAGACACTTCTCATGGTAAATGTATAATTTCCTTTAGACTTCTTTAAACATGGGATATAGCTTACGCTCCCCTCCCCATCAGGTGTCTAGGGACCCCAGGTTGGGAAACCCTGCTCTGAGGGTTAATGTTGAGTGAGTGCAACCAAGTCTCCCTCGCTCTCCCTTTTCTCAGATGGGCAAAGTGAGGCTGTTAGTTTTAAGGTGAATTGGCTTAGTCAAATTGACAAAGAATCAGAATGGAAATTGAGATTATTTTTTTCAAATTCTCACCTTTTTTTGTTTCTAACTCCTCTTAGCATTAGATTTTCTGTAAAACTAAAATAAAATTTAGCTGGGATGGGCTGCCACTTGCCCCTAAGGGAGCCTTTTCTGCTTGCAGCCTGGCCCTCTCTATGGGATCCTAGAATTTGCTGCACAGCAGCTGCCTGCTCCTCCCCTCTGGGTCAAGAGACCCAGACCACCCTGACAAGAAGGAACCTGAGAGATTGTCTGGTCCAGGTTGTCCCAAAGTGTGTTCCTTAAGATGTTAATTGCTATTTGGGGGGAAACAGTTTCCGTGGTCAATTCCTTTTGAGAAAGGCAAAGTTAAGCAAAGGTAAACTGGTTTAGTTTTGTTTTGTTTTCACTTCAGGACTTGGCTGAGCCTTTGAAATGCCTTTGGGCCTAATGACCTGCCAGGAGGATGAGATGGCATGTATTATCAGCCAAATATATCAGACTTGAAATCTCTTTTTCACAGGAGACCTACTCATACCCCACAGGGCCCTGGGGTTCTGAGAAGCTTAGTTTGGGACCTGTTAGTCCAGCCCAGCATTTCCAGATGAAGTAACTGAACTCCTCAGAGTGACCAGTCCTTGGACCCACAAGGAGATGTGTTCCCACCAGAGCTGAACCCAGGTTGCCAGAGTCTAATCCTGAACTTCAAATTGGGGTCTTTTCCTCTATACCTCACCCACCACATATTTAACCCAGGAAAAAAACTTTCCAATGGCCCCCGGAAATGGAGGGAATTTGCTCAGAGAGAGGCTGCTTCTGAGGCTCTTTTGTGTCTGGAGCAAAACCTGCCAGGCTCGTGGGGGCAGGAGGGAATGGCGAGGCAAGAACCCCTGCAGGACGAGGTGTTACACAGCCTGGGGCTAGAAAGGGCTCCCCGAGGCTTTCATAGCCTCTCATATGTCTTAATCCAGTTATTGAATAGTACTGAGCACTTTCTGTCTTTTCTCAAGATCAAAAACTGTCACAAACATGACCCCAGCTCTCAGTCAACCTCCAATACCTTTCTCCCTGCATCTGCTCTCATTTTGTTAATGAGAAAATTGACTTGGCCAAGATGACCATGGTTATTGACAGACAGGTGAAAGCTAGGTGTCCTCTCCTTATATTGATGACGGCCTCCCACAGGCCAGGCATGGGAGAGTGGGAGGGAGAGTTTTAAAATATTTGCCTAAGCCCAGTCATTTCCTTGTGATTAGGATTATGAAATGAAAAGCTGCAGTTCGGGCTCACACGGGAACAGACGCCCAGCAGACTCAGGGTGGGTACAGGGTGAGTGGCCCTCAAGGGCAGTGAAGTCTGGAGTCCGTCTCTCCAGGGAAGGTCCCGTCCCATCCCAGCAGCTCCCTGCCTGCCCGCCTTGGGGAGCAGTGCAGGCTGACCCTGACCAGGTAGGAACCACACCTTTGTCTTTCTTGGGTCTTAGTCAATTCAGGCACGCGTGGCAAAGGACAGCATGGCATACGTGTATTCACACTTGTGTGTTGGCATGTGCAGAGCGGCATGACTAGAAAACTGAGTGGCTGCTCTCTGGAGGTGCCCAGTTGTCATGTTGCCTGTTATGTACCTGGTGTCTTCTCTCAACATATTTTTGCATGCTTCTCTCTTGTTATTTTCTCCTCTCCCCTTCCCCATTTATTTCTTCTTCTGAGAGCTATTTTTATCTCCAAGTTTCCAGGCTCATTCAGAATTGAAGTGTAAGGTCCACACCACTGTCTGTGATCAATGGCCATTTTGGGGAAAGAGAGGAGGGACAGGTGCAAGGAGGCCTGAGCATCAGGTGTAAATGGCAGTCATCTGGAAGCCCAGATGCGGGTCCTCGCCCTGCCAGTGACCGACTTTCTCACAGGCCCTGGGGCAGGATGGGCCATACTGAGGGAATGAACCAAATCCTTTGAAATGACCTTGATCTTCTTAGCAGCGGTGACCCCCTCTTCTCCTCTTAGGCATTCTTAACTGATAGGGATCTTTTTCTTTCATTTAACCATGTGACATCTAGTCAATAACTTTTACGTGCTGGGCACGTGTTGGGGCCAGGAACGCACGTGTGGATCAGGAAGCACTCTGTGACGTGTCAGATGTTGACAACTCAGTGTGATAGGTGCTTTAGCAGAAGCGGGCCCAGGATGCCCTAACCCAGGTTGGGAGGACTGCAGAGGATGTTAGGAAGGTGTCCCTGAAGAGGCGCCATTGGAGCTGAGTGTGGAAGGTCTAGGAGGAGACATCCAAGTTGGGATGGGATGTATTATGTGTGTGGAGTGAAGCAGTGTGTTTCAGGCTGAAGGAGAGATGGGCAAAGGCGAGGAGATGTGAACCATTGTGGCCAGTCGGGGGAACTAGAAGCAATTCAATATGGTGGGTGTGCAGGACAGGCTGTCGGGGTAGTGAGAGCAAGGCTGGAGGGACCCCTGTGCCATAAGAAGGAGTTTGACTTTTAACCTGAGGACTTGGGCTTCTTGAAACTGGGCCTCAAAATCACCTGGGAAGCTTATTAGGAAACAAGATTCCTGGCCTAACTCCTGCCAAGGAATCAGAATATTCAAGGGTGAGACCTGAGCAACAGCCTTTCGAGCAGAGTCCCAGAAGAGTCTATACAGACACCAGTCAGATTAAACCCTGGGAGACAGTGGGAGGGTTCCAAGCAGGGGAGAGGCAGGCACATGGGATACCAGTCCCGACACTCTCTTGAGCCTCTGCTGGAAGGAAATGATGAGGGCCCGAGGGGAGGCCCTGGGTGGCGAACAGTGTCCCCAGGAGTTGCTGTCAGGATCAGTTGCCTGAGTGCTCCTCCGACCACATGCCCCATGACCAGGACAGGAGTGACCAGGAAATTCTGCTTTCCAGCTGGACAAGCTCCTTCAGGCAGTACAGTGGAGGGATGGCAGAGGCGTCCCTCCCACCCATTCCCACCCCACCTGCTCTAACGCAGTGACCTCGAAGGACTATTTCACCCTTTCCCTCCATCCTAAGTGAAACCCTATTTCCACATCCCACAAGGCTCCTTATTCAAGCTGAGTGTTCAGAGCACACTGGGGGAGGGTGGAGAGCAGGAGTGAGGCTTGTGTTTTCATCCAGGCTAAGGGGAAGGAGGCTTCCTGGGATGGTGGGTTTCCCTAGGTGATTCAAATGGAGGAAGGGGACTACGTGATTGATATTTACTATATATTTGTGTTCCTCCTAGATTTCTCTCCAAAGGTTGGTAATGAAAGTGTCTGATACACAAGGAAATAAGGCAGTTCCCCAGCGCAGAAACATGCCATGCTCAAGGCTAAGGCCTGATGCAGACCAACTTTTAGGAACTCCCACCTCAGAGGACGGGGTCCAAACTCCTCACCCCGGGCCTAGAGGCCCTCAACCAGGGGCCAGCGCAAGCCCTGCGCTGCAGCCTCACCCCAGCCCCCAGACTTTCCCAGATTAACTTTTACACTTAACGCTTAAACCAGGCAGTTTCACACCTCAGTGCCGGTGTTTATGCTAACCCCCCCTCTGACGTGCCTCTCCCACCCCTCGCCCTCTGTCTGGCTAATTCCTGCTCATGCTACAAGACCCAGCTTTCCATGATACCTCCCGTCCCACCCA
Source organism: Kogia breviceps (assembly GCF_026419965.1). Taxonomy (NCBI): domain Eukaryota; kingdom Metazoa; phylum Chordata; class Mammalia; order Artiodactyla; family Physeteridae; genus Kogia; species Kogia breviceps. Next base: position 42,211,383 of record NC_081310.1, on the reverse strand, counting down.
ACACATATCTCAATCTTGCTATTCCTGTGAACGACCTACACCTCCACGCTATGCTAACCTTGAGGGGACCACTTACACAGCAAGTTTAAGCACCTGCCCCTCCCCCACTCCACCTTGACCGGAAATTCCTCAAGGGCAGGGTCTGTGGTATTACCTTTTGTCTCCCCAGTGCCTGGCACATAGTAGGAGCTCAAGAGATATTTGCTGAACCAAATAGAATCCAGATGAATGAGAAGTGCCCTCAGACATGTGAATGCCATGATAATTTAAGAGCATTCTAAGGATTTGCTTATTGGTGTTTTTCGGACGGGTGCCTCTGTATAGCTATGACACCCCCCACCCCCCACCCCCCACCCCCCGTTCAGTGCAAAATAACAAACTTAATGAGTAAATTGAAGGTGATTATTTGCATCTTAAAAGGTGGAGGGCAGGCCTCCTTTAAATATTAAGCCCTTGCTAGAACTTTCAGAAACTTGCCTTACAGATCATTAACGTCTGGGGGAGGGGTGGGAACAGGAGTCATGGGACTGGAACCTCTAAGAGACTGAGCTCCAAAGTTGCGCCTCTGAAAGGAGGAAGCAAGGCAGAAGGTCTTGGACCCAGACAGAACTGGGTTCAGATGCTGGCTATACTAGCTGTGTGGCCCTGGGCAAGTCCCTTAACCTCTCTGTACCCCGATTTCCGTATGCCTAAAGTGGGGATACACCTACTTTGCAGGGTTGTTGTAAAGATCTAACAGGTCCTATGTAGAATGCCTTCCCTCATAGGAGGTCCCCCCAAATAGTAATAGTATCATTGTTGGTAGGGTTGACATGGCACACGGAGGGGAAGGAGAAGTCTTTTGAGGTTTACAGGATTTTACCTGGGCTGGCAAGATAGGAAGGCAGAAAGGATCCAGAAATGTAAGGGCCAGACCATCAAGGCAACGTAATTTGACTATCACAGCACTTCACAATTTTTTTTTTTTTTTTTTTGTGGTACCCGCGCCTCTCACTGTTGTGGCCTCTCCCGTTGCGGAGCACAGGCTCCGGACGCACAGGCTCAGCGGCCATGGCTCACGGGCCCAGCCTCTCCGCGGCATGTGGGATCTTCCCGGACCGGGGCACGAACCCATATCCCCTGCATCGGCAGGCGGATTCTCAACCACTGCGCCACCAGGGAAGCCCCACAATTATTTTTTTACTTCTTTAAACGGAATCTTTCCATGTTGAACATGCAGGATGCTGGCAACAGCACTGTACTGTGTGGTTAATGTGAGGGTCTTGGACTTATTAGCTCTGTGACCTTGGGCAGATCACCTAACTCAGTTTCCTCATTTGTAGAAAGGAGACAGTAAACAGTACCCATCTCTTAAGGCTGCAGTGTGAGACAAGGAATGTAAGGCGCTTAACCCAATGCCAGGTGCACAGGGTGCCCTCCATAAATGGTACCAGTTACTGTAATATGAAGTGATCAGTACTAACAAGCACAGAATGGTAAATGCCCTGTTGGAGGAACCGCTTGCTCTGGGAATATGGAGGGGGGGAGGGGTTAACTGCAAGAGCACTACCCACAACTCTGGAGACCACCCGTCCCAGAGCTGTGTGACCTTGGGCCTGTTCTGTAACACAGAGGGTTTGCCCTAGATAATCTCCCAGGTTCCTAAATTAGCCCAAGGTTAGTCCACCCACAGCTCCCCAGACAGCTGCTCTCAGACCTGGATGCTTTTGCCCTGCCCAGATGCCCCTTTCCCCCTCTTCTGCAGGGTAACTCCTACTCACTCAAGGGCAGGTCTGCTTACCATCCTTCCCTGCCATCCTCCCTGGCTCTGCGCAGCAGTTAGCGCACTGCGTGGTCCTTACTGTTGCCAGGTCTGTCATCTAGATGGTGACTGTAGTGCCTCAGTGCAAATAGAGAGCAACCGCGCTTGAGAGTGAAGCTTGTTGGCAAAAGGAAACGATCAGCACTTTTCCTTTGTAGAGATTTCCGGAACCTCCTGGGTCCTAATTCTCTTACTGTTTCCCGTTTGTTGTGGCAAAATAGGTTTGGAAATAGTTGGGGACCTGTCCCCTCCCTCTGGGCGGAAAGAGAAAGCAAGCCCCGTTGGTTGGGGCCACAGCTGCTGGTAAAGTCCTTTGCAGCTACTTCATCCCAGGTCTGGAAAAAGTGACAAGGTGTCTTAAGGAGTGTCCAGAACCCCCGAGAATGGGTCCCCATTCAAGGCGACTGCCAATGCAGGCACCTGGCTCTCCCCTTAGCAGGACAGGATGAGGGAACTCGCGTCCACTACGGGTCCCCTCGCGCCGCTGGAAAGCGGAAACAAATGACCTTGACCTCCAAGGAGACGGCCCCTCGGAGAGGGCGACTCCTCCGGAAAAGTTGTCTAAACAAAGGGAATTCCTCAGCTTCCACCCAGACAGCCCACAGCCGCGCCTCCTCCCCACGCCCCGGGTGTAGGGTTACACTCCTTCCCGCGAAGCTCTGGGAGAAAGTGGTGTTTCCGCAGCTTTGGCTCGCGTGGAGCCGCGTCCCGCGGCCGCGCTCTCCCAGAAGCCTCGGCTGCGGGCGCTCGCCGGGCGGACTGGGCGACCCGGGCCGCGAGAGGTTAGGTTCGGCGGCCCGGAAGGCAACCCCCGCCCCGTCCGAGTCCCCAAACTCGCGGGCGTGCTCGCCGCTTAGACGTCTGGAGGGCATCGCTCGCCGCCGCCGGGAGGGGCAGCGCCGCAGGGCGCGGGCGGCCGGGACCGGGGCCGCGGCGAGCGCGGAGGGCGGCGGGGCGGGGTGGGGGCGAGGGCCGCTCCTCTAGCCCCTTCCGCCGCCCCTCCTTTCTGCTCTCCCGTTCCCTCTTCCCGTCCCGGCCGGGAAGGCGCTGGGCTTGGCCTCTCTCCACTTCGTGGCCGAACCATGAGCTAGCAGCCCATGCCGCTTCCTCCCTGCCCGACCCCGCGTCCCCTCCCCGGACCCGGAGGGAGGCCGCGGCCCGCGGGTCGGCTGCTCCGGCCCGACCCCACTCGGAGCCCCGGGGCGGCCCGCAGAGCCGAGAGCCGAGCCGGGAGCGCCCCGAGGGCCGAGGCCTGCGGGCCGCACTCTCGGAGCCCCGGCCGACCCTGCGCGCCCCGGTCCCCGAAGCGGGCCCGGGAGGGAGACGGGGGGAGAGGAGGCCCCGGCCTCGCCGGGGATGGAAGGGATGGAGGCGGCGGCCCGACCTGCCGGCGGCAGCCTTCAGTAAGTACGGAGGAGGCGAGGCGACGGGCGGGCCGGGGGTGGTGGGACCGCCAGTGGGGAGCGGGAAGGGAGGGTCGCAGGGGAGCCCCGTCCGTCACGTCCGTCTTCATTTCAGCGTCTCCGGCTTAGAGAAGTACAGCACTTGGGCCGTAGACTTCGGTGGTGCCGGGCCGCACAAGTCGATACCCACTGTTCCCCAGGGGAAGGTTGCATCCTTCCAGGTCTCCGGAGATGCATGATCTCTGGAATGCTGTTCGAGTTTACCCGAAAGAAAGTTCTTGTAATGTGACTGAAATTGCTCCCATTACCTTCACATCCCCTGCTTTCTGGATTGAACCTTAGAAGAGAGGAACGGGTGGCCGGGCTGCCAAGACAACGCTGGTAACTTCTAGATTAACTGGTGTAGTAAATGATCTCTTGCTCCCAAAGACAGCCCTTAAACTTCACAGGCTTAAAACTGAGGTAACATACACATTGTGTGTGTATTTTGCTTGGTGAAATATGTGTATTCCTGAAACGTAAAAATTGAACTGTAGTTAGTGACTACAGAGGGACTTGGCATTTAAGAGAATTCTGTGGTGAGTCGTTGGTCAGTATATGAGGTGAATAACTTCTTGTTTGTAATTTGTGTCAATATGGATGCATGTATTTATGTAAATACATGCAGTTTACTTCAAGTGGGACATACCTAGATGTATGATGGAGAAGGAGCATGTTCTCAGAGAGCAGAATAAATATTAAGACATTGTGGCATGTATGTGTGTACAGAACAACTCGGTGAGTAAAATCTCGTGCTCACTTTTGTTCCCTCTGAAGACATTGACATCAACCGTGCCACCAAGGGGCTGTGTAATTTGGGCAAGTTGCTTAACCTGTCTAGACCAATATTCTCATAGGAGTAGGGTAATGGGGGTACACGGTCACTGAGTGTTTTGGAAGAGCCCTGGTCTTGGCAGGAGAAGCTTTGCATTCCCAATTGGGCCTCCCTTAGCTCCCTTGTCACCTAATCTCTCTGTGCCTCAGTTTCTCTGTCTGTAAAAATGAGGATAATAATCCTGTCCTGGCAGAACTGCTTGAGGTTTATTTGCGAGAGCGTGTTTGAAAGTGATTGCAGGCCTGCCTGGCACAGAGCAGATGCTGATAGGCATTGGTGCCTGATCCTGGCCTCCCTGTGGGCACAGCCCCATGCTGCGCTCCTGTGGTTTGAGCGCAGGGGGCCCCTTCTACCAGAGGGTCAGATCCTGGGTGGTATCTTCCTGAAGTCCATCCTCTGCATTGGCTCCCCTTGGAAAGGGAAGAGCTTGTTGGCCCTTAGCGGATGTTGCCATCTTCCTCTGAGGCCTGACACCTATCAGGAAAGCAAGAGGCCAGGGATTGGGAAATCTGGCCCCCATTTTCACTCTGGTCCACATTGGGCAGAAGATTGGTTGTTGTTTGACTCTCCACTGTGCCCCACGTGTAAAATGGGGGTAGAAAAATGAGAACACTACTTAGACCTGGAAGAAAAAACTCAGTAATAACTTACGTGCACCATCCAATGATTTGTTCTCTTCGAGGTGCTTTCACATTGTCTAGGGGGCATCCCCTGCTCTGACCCCAAGTTATTTTTCTCTGGACAGGTCTCTATCCCAAGGCACTTTGGGGACCCAGGAGGTTGTTGGAGCTAGCCAGGTGTTGGGTCTAAGGAGCTCTGTCTGTTTTCTCCTCCAGAGGACCCAAAATAGAGAGCAGAACAGCCAGCTTCATGGAGGTGACCTCAGCTGTGGAGAGAAGTGGCCCTGAGCCACAGCCGGAGAATGGACACCTCCCAAGACACTGGCCCTGTCCTCGAGAAGACAGAACACCCAGCCTGATGGCCCCCCAGCCTCCTGGGGCACAGGGGATATGGCTCCAAGGCCCCTCCGTGCTGGAGTCCAAGGTGAGGGCCTTGAAGGAGATGATGACAGCAGGCAAACAGGGGGCAAGCCCCTGCCTCACTTCTAACGAGCGGCCATCCCTCAAGAAACCCAAATGCAGACGAGGCAAGGTGGGTGGAACCAGGACTCCATCCGAGGCGTCTTCCCTACCTGATGCCGTGGTGGTCCATCATGCTCAGAACCCAAACGACGGGCTGCTGGACAGCGGCATCACTGAGGAGGAGTCAGCCAGGAACGGGGCCCCCGGACCTCCCAGGTCGCCTGCCTCTGGGCTCCAGAGCTGGAACAGGAGGAGCCCGTGGCCTCCAGAAGCAGTACGGACACTGCCTGACCACGACAGGGCTCTATCGCCAGGGCCCAGCTCTTTGCAAGAGAGCCCCGTGCACAGAGTCACTCCAAGCCAGCCTGAGGGCTCTGGTCCTTGTAACAAAACCACCCACAGGCCCAGCCTGAGGAAAGGAAGGTCATACCCCCTGCAGGATGGTCTCATCACACAGGAAGACCTGGACAGCTTGTCTCTGACATCTGAGGAGGACTTCGTCCCCAGGCCAGCCCTGCTGGGGGAGCTCTGGAGAGCTGGAGACCTGGGGGCCCTGGGCACTGGGGGCAGCACCTTGTCCCTGTCTGACCGCGTGGAGAGGAACCGCCTTCTGCTGCAGGAGATGCTAAGTGTTGGGGGGCAGGGCCCCTCCAAGGTGGGAAGCCCAGCCTGGACATCATCCCGGGACAGAGCTGTGCCAGGTAAGGCCCACTCTGTGGGTGTGGTGGTGGAGGCACAGGAGGGAGTCCAGGAGAAGGAAAGGGGGAAGGGAGTTACCGTGGAAGGGTGGGGCAGGAAAAGAGGAGAGCACGGCTGGCTGTCACCAAATTCATCAGGATGTCCGCTTAGTCTTGGCTTTGACAGAGATTCTTTACCACCTCAGCCCCATCTGCTAAAGTCCCCCCAGATCCCCCAGACCGATGGGAGGCCATCCTATATGCTTGGGGCAGAGGCTACCACAGTTTCTTCCCTGTGGCTTGTAGCTCTTTCTAGAGTAGCTTTTTGCACCTCCCTCAGATGACACATCCTCACCCCACAGTGGACCTCACTGTCCTCTTGGTAGGAGCCCTTCTCCACAAACAGGGTTAGTGTCCTGTCAGTCTGAGCTCAGCATTCAGCCCTCAGAGGCAGCTTTTTCCCTTCCTTCTTCCCTCACCCAGCGCCTGAGGGGACCCCGGTGTGCCCCTCAGCTCATGCATGACAGTGCCCACCAGCAGTCACGACGACAGGCTATGCCTCCGCCTCGGGGATCGGAGTAATCTGGGGAGTAAATGGTTTCTGGAGAAAACTTTCTCCTCCATGCTTCTCAACTGGCAGCTGAGAGCCCAGTTTCTGGCTCTGCCCTGATCTCTGCTTCTGTTCTGGGTCCTAGAGCGACTAGCAGGGGACGTGGACTGGGACTCCGGCATCTCCCTGCAGGACGCTGAGCAGAGCAGGTGAGAGCTCAGAACGCACATTTTCTGTCTCTCCCTCCCTCCCGGCAGTTGTCCCTGTACCCTCATTTACACAGCATCAGGAGAGCAGGAGACCTCGAGAGAGAGGGCAGGCAAACCCTGCAGCACAGGTGGCCGTGGCTTCTCCTGGAGGCCTCTTAGAAGGCACCAGTCACCCCCGTGGCCCAGGCTGTGCCCCTGCTACTTGTGCAAAACCATGAGGCACAGAGCACAGTGAAGAGAACTTTGCAAACGACCTGCTCTGCGACCTGGGACTCATTTCCCTGCCCCAGCCTCTGTCTCTTTATCTTTAAAGTGCACCAAATAATACTTGTGTGATGTATTGATACTTCTCAGGACTGTTTTGAGGCTGAACACAAGATAATGGATGCGAAAATCCTTAGGGAAAATATCCAAATGCAAGGCTTTTTCTCCACCAGTTCCTTTCCCAATCAAGGGGTGAGTTGGGTTGTGTAAAGGCCTTCACTGCCCCCAGCCTCCCTGACTTTGCTCTAGCCCGTCCATGAATGTCTCTGGGAAGCTGGGCCTGGGATGGGGCTGGGGCAGTGTCCCGACCAGGCAGGTGAGAAGACTACCCTCCGGGCGGGGTGAGGAGCCATCTGTGGGCCTGAGCTGGTGGCTGCCCAGGCCTCGGCCTCCTCCTCAGTCTTTGCCGCGCTCCTGGTACGTGAAGCTGAGAGAGGTCCCGGAGCTGGGAGCGGCCCCATTTCCTTAGCTGTGCAGTGACGTCACCCTCCTGAGGGTCTCGTGGTTTCTACTGAGGGCAGAGGTCAGCAGTGTCACTTCTCCACTATCAGGCCCCTCCTGGCCTGATAAATTCCACTTATTGACCTCCCTCCTCTTCAGAACACGTGGACAGGGCCCCCCAGTCCTGCTTTCACAAAGCGAGGGCTGCCCAGCTTCAGGGGGTTCAGCCTCTGCCTGGCCACTGGCCTTCTCAGTGGCATCGGCTGAGGGCCTGGCGGAGAGGGGGCTCTCTGTCTCCTTCCTCCCTCGTTATTTATAATTTGGAGTCGTGGCTGCCCCCCTCCTGCCAGGGGTCTCTTCCCACCTCCACGGCCACCGCGGTCAGCCTCTCCTCATATCCCCTCCTAGCCCGGCCGCGATATGGAGGGGTGTGACTGTGGTCCTCAGCGACACCCTGGCCCCCGCCCCATCCCCTCGTCCTTCCCTGGGGGGCCGTAAAGGGTGCAGCCTGGGCCCACAGACCTTGTGCCCAGAGGAGGTGGGACCTCTTCTGCAGCTGCTCCTCCCCCGCCACTCCCGCCCTTTCTTACCTGGGAGTGGGGGGGAGTCTCAGCTGCAAGATGGCCACGGGGGGATTTGTCCAGAGGTCACTATTGAAAGGAGAAGCCAAAGCTCCTGACTGCATGTTGGATAACAAATAATAAAAACACGCATCTTAAAGGAAAAGAACCTCAACCATGGGGTTGGGAGGGACTTTCCCCCAGTCCTGCGAGGAGATGGCATTTGTGTAGAATCCTCAGGGTAGGGATTTCTGGACTGTTGTTTCACCTTCCAGACCATCTGCAGCAGGTTAGGGTTTGGATAAGGTATGTGGGTGTCTGCGTAGGATGTGTAGGTGTGTGCATATGTGTATTGTATGATGACCTCACATGTCTGTGTACGAAGGGAGAGAATGTGTGTGTGGAATGAGGTTGGTGCCCAGCGTATATCCGGGCGTATAGAGTTGGCATGGGAAAAACTGTCTTCTGGCTTGTTTGGAAGGTCATTCATTCACAGTGCCCCACGGACCTTTATTGGTGACCTATACTCAGGCCCCTGCTCAGTAGATACCCAGACTGAAGGGCCAGAGAGCATACCTCTAGAGCCAAATGAGGAGCCCTGTCCCAGGAGGGCTCTACACATGGCTGACCTTTCTCCCATCTCCCCTAGTTCAAGGATGGGAGAAAGGTCAGCCATGTGTAGAACCCTCCTGGGACAGGGCTCCTCATTTGGCTCTATTCCTGAGTCTCCTGGTCAGATACTAAAGTGGTCCCTAAGGAACTGCAGGCTCCATCTCTCCCCTAAGCAGGATGGATTTATTGATGCTCCTTCTGTATAGCTGAACTCCCTGAGAGACCCTTTGAAATAAGGCACACTTCCCTCAGCTCTTTACCCCTGGCCACATGGAACCAGGGTCCTGGGGCTTTGTGTACTGAGGGGCTGAGGACACTGGGCAGTGTAGACTCTGAGACTGTGGTCACCATCATGATGGCCGTCCTGAAGGGGCCAGGACATCAGTCAGGACGTGCTCGGGCAGTGAGCCCCTCAGATCTTCTCAGTGTTTGAGGCATAAAAGGTCCGGTTTCACACCCAGTCAAACTTAGCATCAGTGTAGTTCAGTGTTGACACCAAATAACCCCCGTGACCAAGTTAACCCAACACGTATTTAATTATGTCCTCAATTGTTACTGCTCTGCATGGTGGTAAGACAAGAAGCCCTGAGATGATGGTGACAGCAGAGACCAAGACAGTAGTCACTGTCTGACTGGGGGGCTGGCCCAGCTCATGGCAGTGGTCACAGGGAGAGTCGACCGTGGAGGCGAGACCCCCGAGATGCTGAGGGAACACCAGAAATGCCCCAGGACCAAACGGTTGTCCCCTCTACTGAGGGTCAAGAGGAGACTTCGTCCCAGAGGACCGGAACAACCTGGTGGTCCTTCCCTCCAGAAGACCACGCTGACACTCAATTCCCAGACCTTGTGCTGCACCACGTCCTCACTTTATCCTGATAACGAGCCCTATTGATTGTTCCTGTTTCACTGGCAGAGACCCCTCTGGGGGGAGGCTAAGTGACTTGCCCAGTCATGCAGCTGTTAAGTTTTGGAGTCAGCGTTTGCAGTCAAAGCTGCTCGGTGCCAAGGGCTGTGCTCTAACCATGAAGCAGCACTGCCACAAGCTGTCCCCACAGGCCATGCCTTGGGTTAGGGATCCGGGGATCCTCGGCCTCCCCCAGCCTGGTAGTCTCAAGCATAGACAAAGAAGGGTAGATGGCAGGCTCCATGGGATAAGCTTGTTTCTCTCCTAAGTCACTGTTGACATGATTCAGGAAATGGGGTTTTGACTGGGGGTGGGGAGAGGATGAGGTGAGACGTAAGCACTTCAGAGGTGGCCAGCGGGGTCAGTGCTGTCAGCGACCTTGCTCGTGGCCATGTCTGGGCACTAGACTTGTTAGAGATGGGGGGTGAGGGGGAAGTGAAGGATCCTCTGCTCAGGGCTGGCTCTGCCCTCATCCATTCTTCGCAGCCCATGGTGTCCCGTCCCTGCTCTCTGTAAAATGGCCAGGATCCACCTGGCCTCTCCCCCGTCTTGAGGCTCTGAGAGGGCGTATCAGGATTACAGATTGCCCCGCTTGTGCAAAAAATACCTGAAGCCAGAGGGGCAGCAGCAGTCAGTACCGTGCTCACCCCAGGCCCCGCGCCCAAAGGGAGTCAGCTTTTTACAAAAAGGCACTCAGCCTTGGGCTGCTGCACGCATCCTGAGGCCCAGGGCCTTCCTTGGCAGTCTCATTGGAGAGGCGGTGCTATGTGACCCAGGCCCACTCTGCTTCAAATCAGGGCCTTCGATGTGTGTGATCTTGGGGGGCCCAGATCCTGAAGTGTGTCTGCAGGGACTTTAACTACTGCTGTGCTGTGGGGTAAATGGAGAGGGCCTCTGGGCTTTTTTCATTTGTGCTGTAATGATAAAGGAAGCTCAGAGGATTTCCTAGGTTGTTGATTTCTCCCCGTCCCCGTGGTGGAATCGTGCCCATTTCTATCAACAGATCCAGAGACTGAGGCTCATAACGGGGAGCCCAGTCTCTGTGTACACACCTCGTCACAAGAAAAGAAGGAACAGGGTGCCAGCCGACAGCAACTCAGACTTTGGTGGGTCCCAATTTTCAGGCCCTTGTTGAGATGACTAGTGGTCAAAACTCCCTGCTCCAAAGCTGTTTGTAGACTCGAGTTTAAAGAAGGGGCAGACAGGGAACCCTCAAGAATTTCAGAGGCCTGGCCTGTGGCTCAAGTGGTCAGGCCCACAGCTGTGAGAAAATCTTGGGCTTTTAAAGCTTAACTTATTACCTAGCCTTTTGGAAGACTCTCCTGTGGCCCTACTACTGTGTGTAATTTCCGAAGGAATTCCCATTTTGCCCTCACTGCCCACTCTGCTTACACCAACTTTGGCCATAGCTGTTGCTGGTGGATCTCCTTCTGGAGCTCCTTAGGGCCAAAGACCATGCTGTTCTTATCTCTGGGACCCGGTACCTGCCGAGTATCAGCACGGAACAGGCACTCAGAAAATGTTCTGCAGAAGCATGCATGCATGGGTGTATGTGAGGGCTCACCAAGGGCTGGATGCCCCTGTGGGCTTGACAGGATCTGCATGGAGCCAGGAGAGGACATTCCAGATGGGTAAGGCTTGCAGAAGTGCATGGGAGAGGTGTGAGCTGGGTTGCATGGAAGATGCTATCAGGACACAGGGTGGGAATGTGGGCTGAGGCCGCTTATGGAGAGCCTTGGAATTTAGGTTTTAGGTAAGGCAGTAGGAAATGGAGGGACATTCGCTCTCTCCCTCCTGCCACAACCACTCCCTCCCTGGTAGGATGACCCCGTCTTCTGGCAGTGCTGGGATGTTGCTGTGTGCTGTGGCCTGGTACACGGGAAGCCTGGTGAGGGGTTCTGGAGATCATTCTGGCTCCCTGGTTGGGTTCTGGATCTTCTGGTCCTAGTCTCAGGGGGGTCCTGAGGAGCCCTGGGGGTGAGCTTGGGAGAAGAAACTCTCCTGCATCTCCCCAGGATTTGCAGGGCTGCAGATGTTAACTGAGGACTCCCCCGGGCAAGGGTGTAATGAAGACTAGCCAAGCCCCTGTCCGTCCTGCATACCCCCCGCCACTCCCCATCCTGCCCACCAACTCAGATGTACAGACGCAAAGGAAAACTAGAGGGAACCCCTCGCCACTCCCAAACCTGCCAAGGCTACAACTACAAAGAAAAAAGTTTCGTTTAACCACTCACCAGTGTTTTCAACTATGTACCGTGCTCCTGAAGTCTCTAGGGTTCTAAGTCCTGGTGGAGAAGGAAGGATGCTAACAGTTCAAGCCCTACCTCACAGCTCGTGCTGCCTGCAATCGTCATGCATGTCATTGTCACACTCACATACACCCCACACAGGAAAATCTCATTATGGTACCAATCTTTGTGAATAAATAGGCTCACGAAAGTTAATTTGCTCAAGACCATTCATCTTTTTTTTTTTTGGTACGCGGGCTCTCATTGCTGTGGCCTCTCCCGTTGCGGAGCACAGGCTCTGGACGCGCAGGCTCAGCGGCCATGGCTCACGGGTCTAGCCGCTCCACGGCACATGGGATCTTCCCGGACCGGGGCACGAACCCGTGTCCCCTGCATTGGCAGGCGGACTCTCAATCACTGCACCACCAGGGAAGCCCTGTGTCATATTTTAGATTCCACATATAAGTGATATCATATGGTATTTGTCTTTCTCTTTCTGACTTACTTCACTTGGTATGATAATCTCTAGTTGCATCCATGTTGCTGCAAATGGCATTATTTCATTCTTTTTTATGGCTGAGTACTATTCCATTGTATATATGTACCACATCTTCTTTATCCATTCATTTGTCGATGGACACTTAGCTTGCTTCCATGTCTTGGCTGTTGTGAATAGCACTGCTGTGAACATAGGGGTGCATGTATCTTTTCGAATTTAGAGTTTTGTCCAGGTATATGCCATTCTTAAACAGCTCTTCTCTGTTGAGAGAAGTGCCTTTATTATCTGGGCAGCAATGTCTCTCCGCTACCAAACAGCCTCCTCCCATTCCCCATTCTATGGAAATTGCCTTTTCTGTGGAGCCCTGTCAAGGGCTCTGAAGGTCTAGAACAAAACCCACCAAGCCCTCTCTAGCTTTAGGATAGCCTGTCTCTTCTAGACATGCCTTCTTGGCAGATGAAAAGGGGATCTCTTCGGCAGGTGATTTTAGTTCATGTTCAGGGATTCCATCCTTTGCTCAGTAAGGGGGTGAGAGTAACTTAACAAAATAATGGTGCAAATAGTAAAAGCAATAATAATAAATGCTAATGGCGATGGAATCTCACCAAGTTCCTGGCTCTGTGCTCAGCTCTTATAAGGGGATCAGTCTCACTTAACAACTGAGCCCCTATTTAGGAGAGGAGGAAGCTGAGCCTTGACCCCTAAGTGACCTGCCAGGGTGACACAGCTGGTAAGTGGCAGCCCAGAATTAGAACCTGGGCAGGCTGCCCCAGAGCCACACTTCTAACCACCACTCTAGGCTCTGTCCTGTCCATGTCCTGCAGCCCTGGGAACAAGGTGTCTGTGGTAATGAGCCCAGACAGGCCCCTGCCTTCACGGAGCACATGTTCCAGAATCAGTTCCGGGCCCACCTTTCCTATTCCCCTCACTCGAGGAAACGCACACAGTGTGACAGCAGGAGCACTCTATCCTTGGTCATCAAAAAGCTTTGTAATATACAAAAATGGCACAAATGCCGGGCAGAAAGGCTTATGTGTGTTCTGTACAGTATATTTTCCCTCTACTTGCTGCATCCTGGAATCTGGGAAATGTCAGATCTCTTTACATTCCAAATTGTTTCCCTAATTCATATTCCTGGGATGCAAGAGTTAAAGCCGGACTTGCTGGAGCTTATTATTTTAATCTAGGATTATGATGGCTGCAGAAGGAGGCCACTCTGTCCCCCTGACCTCTCTGACTGGGAGACAATGGTGGTTGTCCTGACTGGAGAGCCTGATCTGGCTGTGCCTGGGTGGGAGGGGAGCTGCAGTCAGAGCTAAGCCTGTCTCTCTGCTAGGAAACGGCTTAGGTGGAGAGACCAGAGCGGGAGGGGGCTGCATGCTGCCCTTTGTCCTGGGAAGCAGCTTAGGATATTGGTGGTTAGAGGGGCAGATGGAGGGGCCAGAATACTCACATGGAAGTCCCGTCGTCCCCAGCCGGTAGCTCTTTTAGCTGTTGCTGCTTCTTGAAGGCCAAACATCTGTGAACCCCCCGCAGAGGACGTCAGGGTCCCCCACCCCACCTTGTGGTACGGCAGGCTACCTGGCCAAAGGCCCTGGCTTACAGGGTAGCAATGTGAGTTCTGTCCCCTGTGTAACTCCCGCCGTCTACAGATGGGGAAACAGGCCTGGGGAAGCACTCAGCCACTTTCTCCCTGTGCCTCACCCGCTGAGCTCATGAGCCCTCCACGTGCGAGCTTTCACGGCCATGACAAAAGCTCTCTGTGCTCAGATGGAGTTGTCTTTGCCAAGCCACACAGGGACCACCCCAGTTCTTCCAGGAAATGTCTAAAGAAACTGTGACAGCTGGGACGGTGGGTTATAGTCCGTGATGGGAAGGGGTTGGCTCCAGGGCTGTGGTCAGATTAGAGTGGGGAGTCTCCCTTCTCCTCTGAGGAGTCAGAACCTGTCTGTCAGGCAGGGTTGTTGCCCCTTGGGTGGACCAAGACAATGCGGTGATGGGGGTTGGGCAGTTAGACTGGGACAGGCTCACAGCACTGCACCTGTCTGCCCCTGCCGCTTGGGAGAAAGACCCCCTTCCTGCCACAGGGCTGTCAGGGCCTGCCCTCTCCAGGGTGCGCCATGACGGAGAGTTGCCTGCCCTGCTGACCCTGGCTGCCATCTGTGAAGGTAGCTGCTGCTCCCTCCCCGCTCAGCTTGTTACTGCATGGATGCCTCCAGGCGCCTTAAAAACTCTGCTTTTCTAATCAGTGGAGAAACCAGCTTTGTCTGCCAGGAACCAAAGCAGGGCAGCTGATGGAAAAAAAAAAAAAAAAAAAAATTAACAGCTCCAAGTAGAGGGAGCAGAAAGGAAACAGCAGAGCTGGAAAATGGTTTAAAAACCTGGGGGGAAGGCCGATCTTGGCAGCATCTGGCCAGCTGCCTGGAGCCCTCCTGCCTGCCCACCAGGTCTTGTGACAAATGCCCTCCGACAGCCGGGGAACCACAGCTGTCACCGGAAGGCTCCGAGTGTGCGGGCTGGCAGCCAGAGGCCTGCGGCTGCAGATGCGTCTCTCCCTGGGCTGGTAACCTCATTATCTCTGCTGGCGGAGCCGGAGCCTCGGGGAGCACAGCTGCTCTCTCGGCAGTGCGTTGGAGGCCCTGCCTGCCCGGGAAGCTGTGCAAAGGGAGGCCTCTCCTCACAGGGCAGCAGGCCTGGAGACTCACTTTCATTCTCTGCCGTAAGCCCTCCTGGTTCCCAAACTGTGCCTGGGCCCTGCCAGGGTTCATAGGCACAGATGGTGCCTTTGTTCTGGCAGTTCTTATTTTTTATCTTGGCCCCAGTTGCAGGATTAGGTGCAAATAATGAGAAAAAAAAAAAAAAAAAAAAAAAAAGGGAAAAAAAAATCATGGACTGCCCAGAGCTTGTCTAAGTTTGTCCCAAGGAGGCTTCAGGGTTGTGCCATTTCCCACTCACATCTCTGTCATCTGTCACCTAGGAAGCTACTTGGTACCTTTCCCCTGTCAAGACAAGTCCCCTTTCTCCAGGTGACACAAGGGGTGGGTAAGGCATGGGATTTGGTGGGCTGCAGTCTGAGATGCAGGCCAGGCTGAGCCTCTACCTGCCCAGGTCCTCTTCCTGCAGACCCTCCCTAGTGAGGACAGCCCAGCGTATGTGCAGTGAGGACAGAAGCAGCCACGGGGCTGCGGAAGTCACTCTGCCTCGGCCTGCTCTGGGACCAGGGGCGGGGACGGGGCGGGGGACGTGGAGGCACTGGGGCTGGCTGACGCCTGCTCTGCTTCCCTTGATGTCTGACCTTGAGCGACGACGCACCAAGTGCTCCTCTGTGCTCCGGAGCCCTCATCTGTCAAGTGGAGAGCGCACCTGTCCCCAGCCAGGCTGGCTGGGGACAGGTGGGCTCCAGTCAGGGGGTGTCTGGTGCTGGCTGCATGTCATCGTCTGGGAGGTGGCTTTGAAAAAGAGCTGCTATCATTTTCTGCAGCCCTGGACCGGCTGGGGAGGAGGCAGCACACGCGGGAGGTGGAGAGGACTGCTAGAGGACCTTTATTATTATGAACCTGAGCCACTGCTGACTTGATGTGGGTCCAGCTTAATGTCTCTCAGCCCGGGACTGATGCCTGCTGGGTCGGGATTGGGGCTGAGGCCTTATGAAAATGTCGTTCCCTCAGAGGAGCAGCACAGTGACGATTTCTGGTTCCTTGTGTCTGCGGTGGGGGCCCCAGTGGGTACGGGTGGGTGCAGAGAGAGACAGAAGGAGAGAGGGAGGGGACACGTGTGAAGACCATCTGGCTGGCTGGGCACAAGCCCAGCCCGACAACCCCAGGCCCTTTTCTCCCCCTCCTCCCAGATAACTCCCGCCGCCGTCTGCCCAGGGAAGGAACAATAGAATAATCTGGAGACTCCCCTACCCTTTTCTAGATCCTCCTGGGCTCTCTGCCTCCGGTCTCTGAGCAGATGTCCAAGGTGGGCCAGCTCCCTGGTCCCATCCAGAGTTGCCCAGGCCCCAGGCCCCAGGCCCCAGGCTAGGTGCCTTGCGTGTGGGAGCTGGACAAGGAAGGCTGCACACGCAGGGCTGCTTCTGGCATAGACACGCTCGCTTGACACCGTTAAAGCCCTCCTAATCCGTGTTATTTTCTTCTAATCCCTCCCCCGCCCGTTCTGGCCCATGTGCCACCCTGCAGGGCCTTTAGTCCCAAGCCGGAGCCCGTGCTGAGCCCCAGGCATGAGGAAGCCAAGCATCTGCTTCAGCGAGCCCGCATGAAGGCCAGGACCCGGCCCGTCCGTGCCAGCCACGATATTGTGCCCACCCTTGCCCAGGGCAGCCGGTGAGTGGGGCCCGGCTCAGACTGGCCTGGGGTGGGGGTGGGGGCTGTGGCAGGAGAAGAGATGGGATCCAGCCACAGTGCCGCTGCTCACTCCTCCCTCCCGTCTGTGTGTGAGTTTTTCCTGTGTCAGGCATCGCTTTCATTCTAGTCAGTCAGCACGCCTTCATTGAGGGCTTGCTCGTGTTATGTTACCGGACATAATGCGAGCTCCCTGGAGGACAGAGGTCACAGTCTCCAGGGAAAAAGACGGGCAAACGGATCAACACAGTTCTGTGGGCAGTGGTGTAGGAGAGCAAAGATGCGTGTGCAGGGCAGGAAAGCTACTGTAACTCAGCTGGAAAGTACAGAGGAGGCTCTGGAGGATGTGGCTTGTAAGTTGGGGCTGGAAGGAGACGTAGATATTCAGTGGGCAGGTGCGGGAGGCAGGGGTGAGCATCCCGGGGCAAAAACTTAGCAGAAGCACCATGCTCAGGAGTCTGGCCAGGCTGGAGCCGGAGGACATGCTGGGGGGGTGCACGGTGTGAAGGCCGGGAAGCTCAGTGGAGGCCACTCACGGGGGCCTCCAGGCCTGCTGAACAATCTGGATGCCTCCCGTAATAGCTAGGAGCCACCAAAGGATTTGAGGCAGGTGGGCAGCACCATCACATTTGCATTTCAGGAAAGCTGTTCTGACTGCAGGGATGGGTTGGATCTGGGGGACTCAGGGGCAGTGAGGAGGCTGCACCGTGGTCCTGGTGAGCACCGATGGGGGACAGGGTGTGGAGATGAGAGATTGCCAGGAGACAGAGCAAGCGGGCTTAATGAGGCAGCCGAGAAGCAGTTAAGACTCTGGAACCAGACCACTGAATTCTGGCTCTGCCACTTACTAGCTGTGTGCTCTTAGAGAAGTCTGTGTGCCTCAGTTTCCTCATCTGCAAAGTGGGACTCATACGAGTGCCTATCTTAACAGGGTTGTTGTGAGGGTTATATGAGTTACTATATGTAAAGTGTTTAGAACAGCACCCAGCGTATAGTGAGTACAATACGAGTGTTACCTCTGACTGTTAATCATTTAATCAACTGGATGAGGGGAGCATGAGAAGGGGAGGCATCCAGGATGGAGCCCAGGGTTCTGACTTGGTGTCTGGAGGTTTGGTGGGGCCTTAGCCAAGAGGTGAAGCCTAGGTGCAGGATCAGGCTTTGGAGGGGTTGCCCACAGAACACCCACTGGAGATGCTTCTCAGGCAGTTGGATACAGGAGGTGTACAGGAGGAGAGAAGTCAGAACTGCAGATTTGGGCATTACCCCGATTTCATGATGCTGGAGCTATGAGGGAGGCCGAGCTCATGAGGGATGAAGAGATGGGAAGAGTACAAGTTTAAGGACGTTCAGACCAGCACTCCACATATGTGGCTACTCCTTGCATGACATCCCATCTCCATCATTGTGCCTGTTCCATGTACGGTGCTCCCCAAGCAGTCACTTACATGTGACATTTGCTGGTGCAGCTGGCCTGCGATGAGGCTGCCAGCCTGTGCCAAAGTGCCCCAGGCCCCAGCAGGACCACGGCACAGTGGGTGCTGGAGGGAGCGAGGATCCTCGGTGGAACTGGATCACGTACTCTTTGAGGGGATGCTGAGCCCTCTCATTAAAGGCTGAGGACCTTCCTGGCACCTTTGAGATGACTCCAGCAGGAGCAGAAGACTGCAGCCTGCCTCTGTGTTCAGTGTCACTGGGACCCCTGGGAGAGGGGCTCAGGAGACCCTGAATCCTGGCAAGAGGTACCAAACAGGCTACTCTTTATCTCCACATTTTGTACCTTGTCTCCCTCTGGCTGGAGGACACTAGTTAGGAATGGGAGTGGCTCCTTTGAAGCAGCCTAACTGTTCTACTCTGCATGTATATGAGGCCCAGAGCCTTAGACTTCCATGGAAACCTCCTGTTCCCCTTTCTTTAGGTACTTAGGTGGAGTTGGGGAGCCTCAAAACAGGCAAGACTATCTGAAAAACAGATTGGATGGTGTAAATGTACTTTGGACACTTCCTCTTCCCCAAATCACATCAGCATCTCACGACAACCCCAGTCACTAAGCTTAAAGTAGGTTCCCTTTCACCAGGCTCTTCTCCAGCAGTAGAAATGCTACTGAAATGCAAGGTGACCCACTTTAGCAGCTGCTGTGTCCAGAAAAGAATTACTTTGACTTGGCAGCGCTGGTGAATCCTCAGAGGGTATAGCTGAAAAATCAACGCCAGATGGCTTGCTGCAAATGCTTCTAAAGGATATGCTTGTCAGATCGCTCTGGAGAGCCATGCTGAGCTAACTTGGAGGTGCCACACAGGCCTGAGGCCTCATTAGATGCAGGAACCCCTCGTGCACCCCCCACCCCGAGCCCAGAGGCATCACTCCTTCCAAAGAGCAGCCTGATGAAAAATGATGGAAGAGTGGGGCAGGCAGAGCAGTCTCCAGAAGGTCTTCTTTATCTCGGGTCTAGCTGGAGGTAGCTGGGGCAATCCTGAACAGACTGGCTTTTCCAGGAGGTGAAGAGGCAGTAAGCAGCAGCTGCATTTTCTGGAAGCAAATCGATGTAGAAATTGAGCAGCTCTTGGAAGCACAACCTCTTGCCCTTTGGGGGACAGGAACACCTATGTTGGTGTTCCTAATCCCAGGAGGGCAGAACACGTGAGCAAGAGGCAGGGCCTGGGAAGGTGACACCGTAAGTGCTGTTGTCCTATGTCAGGTGGTGGCCATGTAGGACTGCATGGAGCTTGTGTGGTTAGGACAGCGTTGTTGTAGAAAGGGACCTTCCCAAGGAGGCCGTTCAACTCCAGAGTCTGAGCAGACAGAATCCTCTCCAAGAGGGGTGGTTGAGGCATCTGCTGTGCCTAATCTTGAGAAGCTTGGCAGGTATGGTGTTTGCTTGCTGCTCTAGTGCCTTATTCGCTCTGTACTTGTCTCCAGAATCTTCACCGTACCTTTATGCACTGGTCCCAGCACTACTGGTGGAGGCCTCTGGGATTCAATAACTGAGTTGAAGGTACCTTATGTGATTAAGCTCTCCTGCATCTCTCCATTTCTTCTTTTAGAACAAAAATATTCTTTGTACCTTCGGCATGGATTCCAGGATGGCTCGATTCTCCATCTTGAATGTAAAAGTTAAGGTTGCTGATGTGGCTGACAGGACCTGGACTTCCTTATTAGATTAGGAATGTACTGCCTTGAAAGCTGAGCTTTATTTTTCCCTCCTTAGAAAGTATAGCCCACATCCTGTCAGCAGAGCAGGGCATCGCCCTCTGGGGCTTGGAGGGGGTTGTTGTGTCTAAGCCTGTGTACTGAATCTCCCAGTGGGCCTTTCCTCCACTGGCTGAGCCTGGCTGACCAGGGCATCCTGCCTGTGCAGCAGGGGCAGAGCCTCTGTGGGGCTTCTCTTGTTTCTGAGGGGTGAAGTGATGCTGTTTCTCTGCCTAGAGCCTTCCTTTACTGGGCAAAAGTGCTCTGGAGAGCTGACCCAGGAACCCCACATGGACAGTGAGCCCACCAGAGTGATTATCTCACAGCCCCTTCTGAGATCCTGACAGGCTCAAGAGATGCAGGTGCAGATGGGATCCTAGGTGGCAAGGGCGCTGCAGTGCTTCACCATCACTGAAAGAGAATTGTCACAAAGCAGGGGGATCAGAGGAACTTCCCCAGCCATGCTGAGACAAGCAGAGAGACACTGTACCCTCCTCACCAGGGGTAAGCCTACTCAGGAGCTTTACATCTCAGCCACAAATCCCTCTCCAAATGCAAGCCCACGGAATGACTTTTGGGAGCCCTAGGCACTCTTGCCTTCCTGGGCTCCTTCCTCCCTAAACAAAGTTAAAAGTTATATTTTATGACCATGCTGGCTTAAAGGTGAATATATTAATATTACATCTGAGAATGTTTTCTTTGATTTAAAAGTGCATTTATTTATTCTCTTTTGACATTAAAAGAACCTAACACATTTTCGTGGGCCCGGGAAGAATCGTGGCCCCCACGCACTGCAGCTGTTGTGCCTAATGATAAGATGGCCTTGTGTGCATATGGGTTCCAGAAAACAGGATGACTGACAACGCCTCAGTATTCCTCGGAGCAGCCCTTTCAAGCATAGCATCTGCTCAGATCTCAAAGCAGGCAGACCCACTTGCATAGCAGTAGTTCTTAAAAAAAAAAAAAATTCTCCTGGAGGAGCACCTGTTGGGAAATGCTGGAGTCAGGAGTGGTGGCAGGTGTGCAGTCCCCCACTGCATCCCAGGGCAGGGTAAACACCTAGTGAACACCTAGTGTCAGGAAGGCCCCCAGAGCTTGCACTGTGGCACTTTTCAGCTGCCTGACTTAAGAAGTACTCACCCCACTCCTTGGTGCGAATCGGGGCCTAGGATACAATGCAGTATGACACA
This sequence comes from Kogia breviceps, assembly GCF_026419965.1. Classification (NCBI taxonomy): domain Eukaryota; kingdom Metazoa; phylum Chordata; class Mammalia; order Artiodactyla; family Physeteridae; genus Kogia; species Kogia breviceps. The sequence continues at coordinate 42,190,557 of NC_081310.1, read as the reverse complement.
GCAGGACCTTGGCTCTAGCTTTATTCTGCCGGCTCAGCAGTCACGGTTGGGTGAGCACCAGCCCCTCTCCTGGTGTGACCAGAGGCCTGGGTTCCAAGGTTTGAGGTTGTAGTGATCTGACATGGCACAGGTGAGTCAGTGCCTTAACCTCTCAGCCCTAGCTGGTTGCCACGGAGCTTTGCAGGGAATCAGTCTTGGACAATTTAACTCTGACCTCTCAGTCTGTCCCATGACCCCCAAGGGTAGCCTCTATACATCATACTCCACGCCATCTGCAATCCAGACCATTCCAACCCATCAGGGCTTTGAGACTAGTCAGTGGCTTGGCTATCGAGGCAGCCAGGGAGGGGGATGATTAGGAATGGCCAGTGACACCCTCAGAGCCCAGGCAAATACATGTTCACCTGAGTCAGACAGGCAAGACCATTTATCCATACAGAAAGCACAGCCTGGAAGAACACACTGTCCAGTCCAGTCAATGCCATGTGTAGTTAGAAAAGTCAACCAGTTCAGTGGCTGCTCTCCCCACTGGCTGGCATGTTTTAACAGTAATTGTTAAACATGGATGTTTTCGTCCTGCTATTGTCTGAACACTTTTCCTTTTAATTGCATACCACATCTGTCTTTCTGTTGCAGCTGTGAATTTGGTGAGGAAGGAACTCACACTAAGGCAGCCTTTTTGAGAGCATTGGCATCCTTCCTCCAGAATCACTGAAGCATCCAATTAGAGGAAGGATTAGTAAATCAACCAATCACTCACATACATTTCATTTATAATAAATTGGAGTGTCAAGACAGGCTTGAACAAAACGTGCTAGGAATAGGGTTTAGTTAGGGAAGCCTTTGTAGGCGCTTTGAGGACTAAAAGCAGTAACATAACACATAAAGTATGCCGGCATAGATAACTGTCTACGTGGGTACTCTTCTCGGTAATTGGAAAGAAGTAGCAGATCTCTAGAATCCAGGCCGCTGTCTCCAGACAGCACTTGACCATTAGCATGGTCAATGTCTGGTTCTATTTTTGTGGCTCCGTGAGGGAGAAAAAATTCCTGCAACCTGCCTTTCCCAGCTGTTCAGGTGCCGGTCAGCCCAGGAACTGGTCTTGTGTGGCCTCTCCTTTGTAGAAACGGGGAGGGGTCACGTGGTCATGGCAGTCCCTTCCAGCCCTGACATCTTCTGAGCCTCTCATGACGAATGGCATGGGTATTCAGAGGAGGAGACATCATCAAGATGTATTAGTCAGGGTTCTCCAGAGAAAGAATCAACACGATGTGTGTTTATATATGGAGAGAAAAATTTATTTTTAAATAATTGGCTCATCGTATCATGGAAGCTTGTTAAGTCCAAAGTCTGTAGGGTAGGCTGTCAGGCTGGAGACCCAGGCAAGAGATGCAGCTCAAATCCAAAGGCAGTCAGCTGGCAGAATTCCTTCTTGCTCAGGGGAGATCAGTCTTTGTTCTATTAAGACCTTCAACTGATTGGATGAGGCCCATCAAACCATGGAGGGTGATCAGCTTTATTTGAAGTCCACCAGTTTAAATATTAATCTTATCCAAAATAACATCTTCACAAAAACATCAAGAATAATGTTTGATCGAGTATAATAATGTTTGACCATGGCCCAGCCAAGCTGACACATAAAATTAACCGTCACACATGGTATCTGTACACAGGTAAGATTTAATACCTATGAATCAAATGCAGTCAGGTTAAGAAGAAAGATTCCAGGAGACAGTGGCAGGAGGGTTGCATGAGGTAGATGGGGTGGAGGCCTTACAAGTGGGTGGGTGGGGGGGACAGAGCTGGAGAGGAAGGCAGAGAGGAATGTGGAGGTCCTGTATTTTTACCCCAAAGACTGTGAACTTGATCCTGTGTGCCCCTTGAGAAGAGGGTGTGATGAAGCTTTGCTCCAGGAGGACCAATGAATAAGAGGCCACTGCAGGGGTCCAACATGAGTGACAAAGAACTGATAAATGTCAGAAATGATGTGAATCCCAGCCACTCAGCAGTAGATTGGTGGGGAGGCGCTGCTGCGAAAGGAAGGGAGGAACATTGTCTTTACTTAGGTGGCCTCTGATAGGAAATGACCTGTAGGCCTGGGTCCATTTGCACAGGGGTCTGAAACTCAGGTTACCTGGCTCTAAGAGGCCCAGTGTGAGATTTGTACAGGTATTTTCTTGAGCTGAGCAGGACTTGACCACCAGCCACAGTGTCTCCCAGAGCAAAGGTTGATGACAGACTGTGAGAACTCTTCCTAGCACAGTAATTGTCATCACAGCTTTTCAGGGCAAGCGTGTATCTGAGAGCCTGGGGAGGGGCAGGTACAGGAGGGGGTGTTGGAACAGGCAAGGTGGAGAGACCAAGAAGAAACACCAGTGTCACTCTGTCTAAATTTTGTCCAAGCAAGATGATTAGAAACCCTGAGTAGCAGATACTTTTGAGAGCAGGAATGTTTAGAAGCACTTACTGCAGGTCCTACACAGTCTCCATGGAGACTTAAAATATGCTCTTCCCATTAAACCTTTATAAAAAATACAGTATTGGGCTTCCCTGGTGGCGCAGTGGTTGAGAGTCCGCCTGCCGATGCAGGGGACACGGGTTCGTGCCCCGGTCCGGGAGGATCCCACATGCTGCGGGGCGGCTGGGCCCGTGAGCCATGGTCACTGAGCCTGCACGTCCGGAGCCTGTGCTCCACAACGGGAGAGGCCACAGCAGTGAGAGGCCCGCGTACCGCAAAAAACAACAACAACAACAACAACAAAAGCCAGTATTGCCACAATTCATCAGATGCCCATGATGGCCAGGCTCACTTCTTCTCCTAAACACACACACACACACACACACACACACACACACACACACACACACACACACACGAGGACTTCAGTATCATCCTTCTGTACAATCCTGAGTTTAATAGTGTTTCATCTTAACTCAGGCTGAGCCAGGCAACAGAGGGAAAGCCAAAAGTAAAGAAGGTTGTATTCATTTTGTTTAGTGCTGTGTTCAGGATCAGGATGCACCTGTAAGCTGCTCTGTTTTGCTGCCTGACTCCGGAGGAACCTGATTGGGGGCAACTTTGGGTTGTAGTTCCACTGAGCACTGTGGGAGACTGTACCCCAGGGTGGAGGGGTCTGGTGGGTGCCCAGCGGGGAGTCTGTACGTTCCTCCCCTTTTTCTGCCCGTGACCTGTCTCTTCCTGCCTCCCCATCAGAGGTGGGCGGAAAAGCCCAGCCTTGGAACCGAGGATGACCCTTGCCTGCAGAGACAACCTCCAGAACGGGAACACGAGTGACTCCTCCAGCGGGGAGTCCAGCAGCGGGCAGTGGCCGAAGCGGGCCGCCTCCCCGTCCCACGTCCGCTTTGAGGATGAATCAGCCCGCGACGCCGAGTCCCGCTACCTCGAGCGCCTGCAGCAGCGTCAGCGCCAGGTGCTGAGCACCGCGCTGCAGCCGGCGGACCAGGGCCCCCTGCGCTCCAAGCCCGACCTCGCCAACTACGTCCACGGGGGCTGCCGGCGCCAGGACGCGGGCGCGGGGTCTCTCCACCCGCTGCTGGGCGGGCTGGAGCCCCGGGGCCTCCCCGCGCCGCCGCCCGCTCAGGGCCGTGAGAGGAGGTGCCGAGCCTGCGGCCACTGCATCACCCCTGACCCGAGGGTCCTTCGGGAGCGCGAAGCCGCCTGCGGGATGGAGGGGGCGTTGGCGCAGCCCCGCAGCCCTCGGGGCCTGGGCGGCCCCCTCCGGCTCTTCCCTTCCGAGCCCGGACTCCACACCGAGTGGATCCGGGAGACGCACATCGGGGGCCAGGCGCGCCCCGAGGAGGTAGACTCGGCCCTGGACAGCACGGACACCTCCGACAGCTGCAGGACCGACAGTGAGGAGGCCGGGACTTCCCAACCTAGTAGGGTTCGCAGCAGCAGCCCCCGTCTGCGGGCCTCCAGGCCTCGGGGAGGCCACAGGTGGTTCCGAAAGGCTGAAATGGGGCCGCTCCGGAGCCCTCAGGCCCCACACTATCTGCCTGGACTGGAGCTAGTGGAGGTGTTGGATGAGGTGACAGAAGGCATGGGACAGACGCCTGAGGGGACTCTGCTCCCCAGAGAAGATGCTTTCTCTAAGCCTCTTGTCCAGGACTCTAAGAGGGCTTCCCTGGGGTCCCAGCCTGGACCAGGGCCGGAAAATCACTGGGCTCAGCCCGTGGATTCCCGGACAGCCTATGCCATCGCCTCCTCTGTGAAGGTGGGCTCTTCGGGGCCAGGCAGACAAGCCCAGGTTGTAGAGAGCCAAGAGTCTCTGGGAACTGACTCCCCGAATCAGAGCCACGCAGAGCCCTCTGCCCCCGACCAGGCCCAGCAGCCAGCCGCTTCCCTCTCCCCCGAAGGCTGGGTGCCGACCCCTCCCTCTTCAAAGAACACCGCCTCCCCTGTGTCTCACAGGAAGGCAGCCCTGGCTGGACTTCGCAGGCCGGGTGACCAGGGAGAGCCTGTGGATGCCCCCGTGCCTTCTTCCAGAAGTGTAGTTCCCAGGGCCTGTGAGCTCACCCGGCCGCAGCCCCAGCCCCGCAGCCCCTGTGTCACGCACCCTCTGCGGGCCCCGTCCACCGGTCACTGCGACAACAGCACGCCCCAGGGGCTGCAGGAGCCCTGGGGAGGAGCCATCCTCGCGGGCAGTGGGGAGAAGGGCGCCTACAGCCAGAAGCCTGCAGCACCTCTGGAGGACCACAGAGACGGTAAGGGATTCCCCTGGGGCTAGGGCGGTCCTAGACCAGAGGCCACAGGCTGGGTCTGTGGCCCACCAGGCACTGTGAGTCTTCACTTACTGTTCATCTTAATAGATGACACACCCATGCACCGTTCCTATAGCAGCCCCGAGGAGCCCCCTGAGCCGCGGCGAATGTTGGGGAAGCTGGCGGGGTCCGTGGGCTGGTACATGATTCCACATCAGCCTGGAGGCGGATTAGCCAGCTCCCCCTGCGAGCTGTGGTAGTGGGAACCCTGAGGTGTGTACAGGAGCTCCAAGCTCTATGGCTGCCAGAGGCCTGGGCTTTAAGGGAATTTTGCTACCAACAGAGCAGGAAGAAGCAGCAACTCCAGGATTTAGTAAGCGCAGCAAACCCCAAATAATCACACGGTCCTTCTGCCTGAAGGTCATCCTTTCATTCATTCACTCATTCATTCAGTATTGACTGAGCACCTGTTACAGGCCAGGTGCCATCCTAGGCCCTGTGGGGGATGCATAAGTGAAGTAATTCAGCAGGAATCCAGCCCTCGAGACCTCCTCCATGTGGCGAAGCCGATGTGCTGCCCGGGTGCCCAGTGGGCAGAGCTCCTACAAACAGTGCTGGGGTCGTTCTCTGGTGCCCAAGCCGTCCTAGACCCCCGAGCCTGCTGGGCAGGCTGTTAGGTTTCAGCAGCAAAGGCTGCTGAAGGATAGAGGGTATCACCTCTGCCCTTGGAAGGGGTCCTCATATCACGAGCAAATCCTGAGCATTGGCGGCCCTTGGGCTCTGATCCCCCAATGTTGTGATCTGAGGTGAGCAAGTCAGCCGCTCACTCTTAGGCAGAGATAACAGGCCCAATGACGTACACAGCCTTGCCTTCCTGTGCCCGCGGCTCTGGCAGCCCTGGGGCTGTGACGGCTCGGGAGGAAAGCAGGGCTTGGAAACAGAGTGGACGAGAAGAGGGCAGAGAGGTGACAGGCCTCACTGACCTTATTGCGGATGTGAATGCCGAGCGCCCCCCTGCCCCGCCCCGGGTGTGCTGGCCACACGCTCCACTACATGGGGGGAGCAAACACTCTCCCTCTCCCTTCCTTGCTCACAGGAACCTTGAGGAAGCAGGCCCCACCCTGAGCTCCCACCTGCCCTGTGCTGAGGTGTGGTTTTCTTCCCTCGGGCGGGCTCTAGGCTGGCTGCTGGCTGCCCTTACCCACTTCCTACGGGGCATTTATTCTGAGAGCTGCTGACCTTTCTGGGCAGCCTGGCCTTCACCTGCTCGAGACCTGGAGCAGAGGGCCAGGTGAGGCTCCTCCTCTCATTAGCCAGGAGGTCCTGGGCTCCTCTATAACCTGAGAAGAATGATAGAACCCATTTCCTAGGAACCCATGAAACAATCTCCGTAGGGCATTTAGCTCGTTGTCTAGAACTTCACACGTGCTCCAAAAACGGTGGCTATCATTTAGCTGTTAGATGTCACAGCCGGCAAGATTGTGATTTTAGTCCTAGGAATACAAAATCCGCCCCCCCCCCCCCGCCCACCAACTATCTATTGATATAGGAGGGACGTGGCTTATCACAAGCAGCCCTTCATTTCACAGATGTTTCTTTCTCATCTGCTGTGCACGAGGTGCTGTGCTGGGGGTGATGGGGTTCAGCAGAAAATCAGACCCCTCCCTGCTTCGCGTGTGTCTCACCACTGCCTCCGCCGCTCTCGTGGGGCTCCAACTTCTCTCCATCTGCCTCTGGCTCTCCTGCCTCTGTCATTGGGTCGGGAACGTCCGCCCCCCGCCCATGACCCATGGGGATGGATCGATCAGTGACACAGGAGGGATGCTGTGGCTATTGCAGGAGGATTCCAGGGCTGCCTCGCCTCAGCAGCTGTTGGCACCGTCAGCTCCATGGGCATCACCTTCTCCCCGGCCTCAGAGGAGCCAGAGTCCAGCCAGGAACCAGAGGGCGGCCTGCAGAGGACAGAGCCGAGTTCTGTAGGGCATGTGTCATCCCGGTGAGTGATGCAGGAGGTGGAGGATTAGGGCACTGGGTGGGGAAAGAGACCCCCTGGAGTGGTAGTGTGATAAGCTGACTACTCCCCGTCCTCGGGCGACTCCTAGACTAGGTGCAAGCGTGGCACCCCAGCACTCCTTTGCCAGCCCTGTTCAGTCTAGTGTACGTGGTTGTTCGCTCACTGAGCTTTCATTGAATGGCCTGAAGCTCCAGGCACTGTGCTAGGCACAGCTGTGTAGACAGTCCCAGCCCTTGAGGTGCTCCCAGGATGGGCTCTCCGTCTGAGAGGACTTGCTCCTGACTCTGGGCTGGGAAACAGCCCGGCACTCATGTTTCCATGCTCTCCTCCAGCACTGAGGGTCTGAGTCCTCCTTGCTCTGGGGCCTCAGAGCCTTGGTGAGCTGGTCCTCTGGCCGGGCCTTCTCTTCTCCACGACGCGCCATGCCTGGTGACATGTAGCCCAAGGCTTCACATGCCGCTGAAGCCAGATCTCCAGCCCCATGTGCTCCCCAGAACTCCAGATTTGTGTATCCAGCTCCCCCGACATCTCCACTAGGATGCCCGAAAGGCCTAGTGGAAGTCTCGATCACTCTCGACAAAAGCTGCCTCCCCGGGTCCTCCTCCCGGCAAACACACAGCACACCGCCATCCACACAGAGCTCATGCCCCGACTCAGGGTGTCATCTCGGCTGCCCCCTCCCCCTTCTCTCCCACTCTCATCCACTGGCAAATCCTCTTCGGCTCCTGCAGCCACCTGGACGGCATTTCTCCTGGTGTCAGTGCATTCCTTCTTTCTGTACAAATCTAATAGTCCCTGCCTGCTCTCTGCCTTCCCTCTCGCCCCTGCAGTTCCTTCTCCATACAACAGTCCGAGGTATCTTTTTCAAACCTTAATTAAATGGTGTCATTTCTCCTGCTGAATCCCCCCAGTGGTTTTTCCTCTCACTTGGAGTAGAATTCCAACCCCTTACCTTGGCTTATAGCACTCAGTGTAATTCTGCCTCGGCCCACCTGTCTGACCCCATCTGGCCCCTCTTTCCCCCCTTGCTCAGTATGTTGAAGTCCTGTGGACCTGGCCCCATTATGTCCTTGAACCCACCACATACTGAGCCTCTTCCTGCCCAGAGCTGTGATTCCAGCTGTTCCCTTGCCCTGGAATTCTCACCTCCGGGCTCAACAGGACTGGCTCCTTCCTGCCATTCAGCCCTCGGTTTGAATGTCATCTTCTCAGAGGGGCCTTCCCCGGCCACCGTGTCACTCTCCGCTTCACCCTGCTCATTGGTTGCTGGTGGGTTTTCTCCTTTGTTTACTACTCTGTTGTTTGTAAGCTCCCGAGAGTAAGGGTCTTGCCTGTCATGCTTATCACTTACCCAGTTATCTGCCAAGAAGAGGCCTAGAAGAGGTTCTGAAGAAATATGGGATGGACAGACGATTGAGTGAACCCATAGCTGAGTGTGACGCCAAGGGTCTTGTCTGAGCTTCTCCCTAAAGTCTACCCAAGCAGAGTATCCTGCCGAAGTCCGCGCGGCCTTCCTTTCTGCAGCCTGGCTGTCACTTCGTCCGTGAGGCAGTGGTGCGGGCCCATCTGGGGCGCACAGGATGGGCCCTTGTCTCGTCCAGCCCTCTCCCACCCATCTCATGTCCACCTTTGCGTTTCAGAGCATTGCCAGGGGTCAGTGTGGGACCCAGCCTACCCTCAGCTGCCCCTTCTGACAAGAACAAGAAAAGCAGCGGCAGCATCTCCTCCACCCTGGGGCTGAAAAAGTTCTTCTTGGCCCTGACAAGTCAGGGCACAAGGCCCAGGCTGGGCAGGTCCCGCAGCTACAGTGTGGAGCAGCTGCAGCCCCCTGTGCCCAGCCCGGCTTCGCACACCAGTGCCCCCAAAATGAAGAGAGCCCCGTCGTTACAATCCCTGCATCCGGTGAGTCCCAAGGGCCCAGCCGAGGGGTGTGTGAGGGCAGTGGGGGTGTAACCACCATTGGAATGAAAGGTGGAAGGAGGAAAGAAGTGCTGAGGATGCTGCCCGAGGAGTCCCAGGTGGAGAAAGGGAAGCTACCGGCATCCCCACAGTCCATCCGTGAGACATGGATTCCCTGGACACAGTGGGAGTGGGAAGCACCCAAGCTTCTGTCCTTCCACCCCACTGCCCCAGCCTCGGCTCATCCTAGACCCCCGCCCTCACTCTGCCACCTCTGCCCAGTCCTGGTGTCGACCGCCTGATCGTTCTGGAACCTCTTCCGTGGCCACAGGCACTCTGTTAGTCTAGCACAAATCACTTCACACCTGGATTACCTCAATGGCCTCCTGATGAGCGTCCCTGCCCCATCTTTCTCCATGTGGTTTTCAGAGTGGCCCTTCTGGTGTGCAAATCTGGCCTTGCCATCCCCTCGTTGAACACCTGCCACTGGTCCCTAATCACCCCCAGGATAAAGTTCAGGTCACTCGACATTGCCAAAGGGTTTCTGTGATCTGACTGCGTGCATCTCATCACTCTTCTAACACTTGACCCCATGTATTCTTGACTTTGAAGTTCTGTAATCAGGCCACACAGTCTGACTTTGAACCTTCACTGGAAATGCTCTTCTCTGCCTGCTAACGTCTGCTCATCCATCAACACTGAAGGCACTGCCTTCTCCAGGAAGCGACTTCCAGTCCCTCCTTGGGCTGAGCTGGGCACCTCTGTTCTGTCTTCCCTTCTCATCCTGTGCTTCCCTCCTTCACGGGACTTGTCATGTAGTATTTTAACTTTTGTCTTTTTCCCCTCAGTGGAATGTGATTCCCTGCGGAGACACTACTGGATCTTCATATTCCAAATATTTAGTATGATGATTAGTATGGTAGACATACTCAGTACACAGTGAATGAATGAGTGAGTGAGTGTGTGAACGCAGGGCAACCTGCTAAATTCCCCCCCTCCATGTGCTAGAGGATAAACCAACAGCAAACCAACAGTAGCACCTAACTCTCAGCTATGTCTCTGAAAGTGCTGTTCTATTCCAGGTGTTTCCAGGTATTATGTCTATTCTTCTCTCCCCTGCTCCCTCCCCTGGGCAGAACGAAGCTGGCGATTGCAGTTTGGGGCACTGGAGCCTTTCATTTTTCAGGCTGAAGTAGGGAAGAGAACGCAGGCTGAAAGAAAATTCCATTGGTTGTCTTGCACCCCGTACAGAATAAATATTTGCTGGATGAATGAATGGAAGACAAAGAAACAAAAGCAAAGCCATCTCAAGCTGGGGACAAAAGCCTAGAGTGGCATTGTGCTCTAGGAATTTGCTGCTTCTCTCATGAAGTTAGATTTGTCCCCAGTGCATCTGAGCCGTGGTGCCAGGATGTATGGCCATCAAAGCTTCAATCTCTGTAAACCCAAGGGAAATGACAGCCCATTAGTGTAGGAGAGAGGTTATGGGCAATGTAAGCCAAGTGGGCAAAGTTAGGAAGTAAGCTGGCCAAGAAAGAGTGGGAGCAAGTGCCAGGAGGACTGTGCAGCAGAAAGAATTGTTCAAGAACTGAAAAAACATGAAAGAAGACTCCATCTCAGCCTGGTATATTCATGACATATCTCAGGGTGAACACCTTCCTACCTTCCTGTTAGACTGTTGTGTTGACAGGTGTGTGTGGCGAGAGAGTGGATGGCTGTTGCCCTGGCTTGGTTTTTCTTTTGCCCTTCTGTGGGCAGTGAGCACCTTCGCCACATGGGCTACTCCCACGTCCTCTAGTGGCTATGGCTCTTTGACCTTTGCACCTGCATCTGGAAGGCTCCTCCCTTCTCCCCTCCCCCATTTCCCTGGGGAACGCCTGCTTGTCTTTCCATTCTGAGTTGACTTCTCCCAGAAGGCCCTCCGGAGCCCTAAGGCAAGGTCAGGGCCCCCTCTTAAGCTTCTTGATAATACATCTTCCTGAGAGCACAGATTTCCAATGTGATAAATAATGTGTGCGGTATTGTTTAAAAGTCGGCCTCTCCCTGCCTCCCACCCCCACCCTTGGAATAGCCTCCTTACTGGGCCAGTTTCTAGAACACCGATCTGACCTTGTAACTCTTCTGATTAACGTCACTCAGTGGCTCCTCGTCAGGTCATATAGGGTCCTTCCTGGTGTGGCCCCTTGGCTCCAGCCTGTCTCCCATCACCTCTGCAGCCCAGCCACCTAGACCATGAGTATGTTCCAGAACATCCATGCTTTCTCCCATCTCTCTCTGTCTGCATCTGCTATTTCTTCTGCCTGGAACACCCCACCTCCGTCTTCACCTGGAGAGCTCATGCTTCAGGCCCCGCCCAGGCGTCAGCTCCTCCAGTGCCCTGGAGCCTCCTGAGCTGAGTCTGTCTCTGCTTCCCTGCACAGCGTTGTCCGTGCTTCTAGTCTCACACTTACAACATGCATTTAGGGCTTTTGACCTGTCCATGCTCACCTCACCCCCATCATGGTGCGAACTCCTTGAGGGACTTCCGTCTTGTCCATCTTTTTAATGCACAGTGTTTTAAGGTGCATACTTGATAAAATTTTTAACATCAGCGATCATAAAAGGGATACTAAAGAATCACAAACTAAGATTTTAACTCTACAATTGTGTTTATTATTCTGTGATTGATTTCACCCTTTTTTCATAATCAAGGAAAAAATTAGATTTTCTTGATAAGTGAGATAATTAGCATTACCCTATTCAGTTGTTATTTCAGCCCCCCATTTTTTTTTTTTACTTTGAAGCTTCAAAACGCCTACATAGGCCCATCTTATTCCTGTTAAGCACTTTGAAGTAATGACAAAAGCTTATGCCATTACTTTCTTAGCAGGCCCTCAGGTTCATGGTTGGGGTCCCCCCTCTGTCAACCCCTTGCCAGGTGGCTTTTCTCACCTGCAATATTGGGCCCTTCCCACTAGGTGTCACCCTCTCGCCAACGTCGGAAAGTTGCCTCTTTTCAGAGCCTCCATTCTCTGCTGAGTGGCAAGGTGGACCGGTCCAACCTCTACCTGGTAGGGGAGCCAGGGGATCACAATGCAGCTGACAGGTGAGAGTGGGCAAGTGGTTTGGAGCGTAAACCCAGGGCATGGACGCTGGAGCTATATGCTTAACTCCTTCCTGCCTTAGCAGCACGGCCCGGGGGGGGGGGGGGGCGCCTTTAAAAGAGAAAGTGAGGCTGGCTACCTGTGCCTCAGTTGCCTCAGGGGTCTTGGAGCCCATTCCTCGGTGCCCTTGTCCTGTGCAACTGGACAGGGGTTGGGGTTTCTGTAGAGTTGGAAGGTTTGATTCCTCCGTCCCTCTACTATCTAATGACATTTTGAAATCAGAATGTTCAGGGAGCTTCCTTAGCCCAGCTAAAGATCTGACTGAAGATCCAGAGACAGGGCCCCCAAAGAGACCCTCGCCCTGTGACCCTGCCTAGAGAAATCCACCCTCTCTGATGAGACCTGCTAGGCTAGCTGCTCTTACTCAGGGCTCCATGGAGGAACTTCAGGGGGTCCATTAACTCCTGGAAGTTTTATGTAAAATTAAAGCTTTCGCCAGATTCTCAGGGAGATCTCTGCACCTAAAAAGGTTAACCACCACTGCTCTTGGGGGAGGGGCTTCTGGGTCTGCAGCGGGCTCTGCGCAGTCTCAGACGGCTGTGGGAACCGGCCAGGCTCAGCCCTGGCTCGTCTGCCCGTCTTTCAGCCAGGGAGGGGCTGGGCCCCCGTGCTGGCCCTCTTTGCCTTCACTCGCCTCCCGCCCCTCACAGGCCAACCAAGGTGCCGCCCCGGCCCTCCCTCAGCGTGGAGGACGTGAGTGCCCCGGGCCTGGCTCGCGCCGTGGGCCGCATGGTGGAGGTGTTCCCGGACGGCACGAGCCAGCTGCAGCTACAGCGCTCCCCGGAGGGCACTTTCGGCTTCTGTGTGGCCTCTGGGAACGGACGCCGGGACTCAGGTAGCCCCCCCACCCCACCCGTTCCTCCCTTTTCTGGCTCCACAGCCCTGGGGCCTTGGCAAACCACCGCAGTGCCTTCTGGCTGTGGTTGTTTCCGTTTCCTGTCTTTGGCTGAACAATGAGCTCTGGACTCAGAGAGCCTCAGAGAAAGGACTGGAATTCCCCCCTCAAGGGGGTAGAGATGGCAGGCTTCCTCCACTGTCCGTCTGTCCATCTTGAAATCAGAATCTCAGTGCCATCTTTTCACTGGAGAGCCTGAGGGAGGTTGTGCTGGCTGGTTCTCTGGATCCCTTTGATGTGGCTGGTGTGTTTAACTGGTTCCCTTCCTGTAGCTGTGGAGTATGTCTGGGCACGTGGACCGGGGACCAGGGACCGTGGACTGTGCCTGCCTGTCTGTGCATCAGGCCCCTCCCTCAGGGCTGGCTCCTGCCGGATGTGTTCACATGCATCCTGGCTCCAGGCCCCTGGCTAGGAGGCCTGCTAGGTCTTGATTCAGTACTGGCAGGATCAGGGAGGGGCTCTGAACATCCTCTGCACCCTGGCAAGTTCTCAGCCCTGCCCCATGAATCTTTCAGGGCAAAGTGACTTCCCCAGGCCTTTACCCAAGGTCTATGGGTCAGAATCTATCACAGGGCAAGGGACCTTGACATATATTTCTCAGATGAGATGAGTAAGGAAGGAAGACGCACATGCAGGAGTGGGAAGGAGAGGAGAGTGAGGAGGAAGAAAGGGAGAGACAGACATAGAAAGACACGCTCAAAGCTGCCCTGGCTGCGCTGTGCCGTGGAGGGTTTAGTCCTCTGCTTTGATCTCCTAGGTCAAGATTATTTAGCTGGCTGAAATCTGCCTGCTGCCAGAGCTGCAGACCACAGCGAGTTCTTGCATATGTTCCATCATTATTTTTCAACAATATACATTGAGCACCTACTAGGTGGTTGTAGATACTGGGGATAGAGCAGTAAATGGAACAGACAAAATCCTCATCCTCAGCAGTACACATTCTCATGAGGGAGCTAGACTGTATCTACAAATATATAATATATATGTTTATTTATTTATATTTATATTTATTTATATATTTTATATATACATATAATGTGTTATATGTATGTCAGATGGCGAAGAGTACTAAGAAACAAACACAAATAAAGCAGGATAAGGCCCAAGGGCAGAGTATGGGAGTACCGGTGGGTCAGCTTTTCTGAGAAGAGACCCCTGAGCAGACAGACACTGGAGTGAAGTGAGGGTGGGCCATGTGGTGTCTGGGGAAGTGCATTCCAGGCAGAGGGAACAGCCAGTGCGAGGCCCTGAGGGCTGGGAATGAGCTTGGCCTGTGGGAGGAGCTGCAAGGAGGTCAAGCTGGACAGAGAGGGGTGAAGGGGAGAGACTGAGCTGAGGGCAGAAGGGGCTTTCTTGCCAGTGAGACAGGAGCCACCAGGCGCTTGGAGCAGGGACTGATGTTCTCTGGTTGAACACTTTAACAGGCTCACTGGCTGCTGTGTTGAGAATAGACCCTAGTGGGGTGACGGTGGAACCAGGGAGACCAGTTTTAGGGCTATTTCAACAGTCCAGGGAAGACATGGTTGTGGCGGCTTAGACTGGGGCGGCTGTGGAGGTGGTGAGAAGTGGCCGGGGTGTGGTTGACTTGAAGGTAGTTGTAACTGTTTGCTGAAGGAGTTTACGTGAGTGCGAGAAGAAGGGAGGACGAGTTTCTCCCCACTCTGGCCCCAGGAGGGTGCCTGTCTGTCCTCACGGGGAGATGGCCCTTGTGAGCATATGTTGACCATTGCAAAGTGCTCCACGGGCTGTTAGCCACTCTGCCCGTTCCTCCCGCTTCCTCTCTCCTTCAGTGAGGGAGACAGGCCCTCCCAGAGAGGCAGCATGCAGGCATAGACAACAGAGCGTGGTTTGTACTCCAGCGCCTCCGCTGGCTGTGTGACCTGGAGCAGGTTACTGACCCACTCTGAGCCTCAGGTCTCTAGTTTGTAAAATGAAGCCAATGAAACCCAACCTGGAAGAGTCATAAGGAGCATTCAGTGAGGCATATGGGAAAGTGCCTGGCCCATTTCTTCCCTTCCCTCTTCAGAAAAAGAATGTGTATTGCGGGAGTAGAACTCCAGACGGGGGCAGACAGGATCTGCGTCATCTGTCAATGTGAGATCATACCCAACTGGCCATTCTACTATGCCCCCCATCCTCCCCAAAAGTCCCTTTAGGCCCCTTTGCAGGCAGTGGGACCGCCTCCCCCCGTCCCCTGTCATAGACTGCTGATGGGCAGGGGTCTCTAACAACCAAGAGCTTCTTGGGCTCTGCCCAGGATGCCCCTCACCTGGTTGGTGCAAGCTCTTCCCTGTCCTGCCCAGCTGGTGCCCCGCTCCTGCTCCTGCTGCTGCTGGATGTCGCACAGAGCTTCCCTCACACATGGAACATGGCTAGTGCTGGTGCCTCCTTGCCACAGGCCATGCTCCAGCAGCCAGGGGTCACTTCTCCTGGGCCTCAGAGGGGCTGTGAGCTGGGGCTGGTTTGCATTCCTCACTAAAACATCAAGATGCGGTGTTACTTGCTGGCTATCACATCTGATTCTGTACAGGCACGTGAGAACAGCAGGCTTCGCCTTCTGCTTCTAACTGAATACAACACAGAGATCATACATCCTTAACAAAGGCTGTTTCCAGCAGACAGTAAATGCCTACGATAGCAGTCTTTCTGTCATATTTGTGTCGTGACTTTCAGTTGTGAAACCTACCCCAGGCGTGACAGCAGGGTCTGGTCCTCCAGCTGCATTCTTTTGGGTTTTCTCATCACTCCCCACTGGCATGTTCCTTGGTACAGCAGCCGTTTCTGCCGGCTCCACCCCTGCCCTCCTTACCTGCCTCTCCCCAGGCCACCAACACACAGACAGGGCAGACAAGCTCTTAAAGAACCCAGGAAGAAGAGGGAAAGGATAGGGCAAGAGCTGAGAGAAAAGCCCTGTGCAGCCAAGATGTCAGACAGACCTTGTCAGGAGGGAGCCGGCCTTGCAGGAAAGGCTCAGCTCTGCCAAGAAGCACTGAGAGGCAGTTCCGCAGGTCAGACCAGGGAGAAGGAGTATGTCAACAGATCGGATTTGCTACAGCCAGAGCTGCAAACCTTCAGGTGCCTTAGAGGAGGTTTCAATGCACTTTGAAACCCGAATTTCAGAGGGTGGGCTCTGAAAAGCTTGACTTCTGTTGGGGCCAGAAGCTCCTGCGGGGCTAAGCGGACCAGAAGATGACCTTCCACTTGTCCAAGACATCTTTAAAGGCTTCCAGCTGGAGACTCGGGGACCAGATGAGATGCTCTTTCGGGTCCCTTCTAAAGAAGCTGATTTTAGGAAGAGGAAGCAGGGAGTCAGGGGTGGGCAGCTGCTTAGTGTTTCTAATCAGCCAGCCAAGTCCAGGCTGGGGGAGCAGCGAGGGTGCTTAAGGCAACGCTAACCTGACCCCGTGAGTCCTGCAGGGGCTGTCGCAGCGTAGGGTCCCCACCCTGCAGTCCTCCTGTGGAAGGGCCTGAGGCTTTGCACACCTGCGCTCACTCAGTGCGTCTGGGTGGAGGGCACCCAGCTTTCGCTGGAAGAACCTGTGCTCCCTTACTGTCAGGTGGAAGCAGCTGATGGAGAGTTTGAAAGGTTTTTAGCAGAAGTTGTGGCAAGAGGGGCTCCCTCAGCTGGACCGTCCTGCACTGTGTAGCAAGGGAGCCCAGCCCAGCCAGCCCGAGGTTTCCAGAGCCTTCCAGAGCCTGCTCCACTGAGTTCCTCGAATTGAACCCCAGGAAAGGAGAAGCAGGTTCTTCCCAGGCTCACCCTACCTTAGAGACCCAGGGAATGGTCCCAGCCAGGTGGGGCCTCTTGGGATCACTGAGGGGAGAGAGTATGTGTGAAGAAGGGAAAAGTGAGCCACGATGACTTTAAACATGGGGCCAGAATTTCTATGTTTCCTGGGCTTTTGCCCAGAAGCCTCTGAATCCTAAGTAAGGAACCGTATCCGAGGAAGACTGAGGCCAGGGCTAGTCCCAGACAATCCTGTGAAGCAAACCAGGTTTGGATTTGACCTCAGCCACTTTCGCTACTCCAATGATACCATCCACCACCCAGCTACTTGAGGGCAGCAGCTGGGTCTTATGTGTGAATCCCACCTAGCAGGGGGCCAGGCATGTGGTAGGTCTTTGTCTCAATTTTTCGACATTTTCCTCCCTATTTTACAATCAAAGCTTATCCCAGAAAAAAGATTAGCTCATTCACACTGGGGTATACATGAATAATAACAGCTTAAAGCATTATTTGTATTAGGAGGATTTTAAAAGAGGAGACAGAGAAATGAAGTTATACCATGGAGGTGGGCACACCTGCCTCCCCTCCACCCCAAACAGCATCCACCTGAGCATTCCCCAGAGCTGCATGTCTTTGATTTGGATTTCCTGTGTTAGTTCTCCTGTTTTCCTTTGCAGGGTTCTACGTGCAGGAGATGGCTGATGAGAGCACGGCCAAGCTGTACTCGGGGCTGCTGGGAGTGGGGGATGAGATCCTCGAGGTGAACGGGGCCAAGGTTGCAGGGCTGGGCTTGGCTCACATTAGGGAGCTCCTGGCCCACGCGGAGAGCTTGTCGATCCGTGTGCTGAGGCAGAGGCCTGTCCCACGGTGACCCAGAGGTGCCTTTGCCCTCACCGTCACCCCCTTGGAAACTCTGAACCACCCCAGGGGAAAGCACTACATAAAGCTGCTTTGTCTACTGAAAATGAACATGGTGGCACGTAACCCCTTGGGCCTTGGCAGGGCTTCTGTGACTGACCACATTAGCAGAGGGAAGGAGGCTGTTTGTGTATTTTGTTTAAGGATGTTAATTTATGCAGAACTGGGGAAAAGATATGGGTCTTCCGCCCTGACCAGGCCTGAGGTGTTGTCAACATCTTCCTGCACCTTTGTTGGCAGGGGGAGGGGAGAGATTCAGTGGGTCCTTTGGTTGGTCCCTGAGCATCGCCTTACCCCCAGGTCCCATCCCACACTGTCAAGGGCTCCCCCAGCCCCTCCCACTCCAGAGCCAAAGAAAGTACTTGGCCATATTGGCCTTGAGCCCGCCTTTTTCAGTCTCATTTCTCCGAGCTCCCATTCGACACCTTTGCTTTTTTTTCCAGAAATGGACAAAGTGTCCTGGAGTAGTAACAGCCTTACAGCCATTGACCATATATTCCAAACCCAAAATTAGCACATGTGGTCTGGTGGGAGAACATCTGGGAGATGTTATCTGGTAGTCAGAAGTTCTGGGAAATCTTTGTGATATAAGGTTGAAGGAACAAAAGGAAACGGAGACCAATTTCAGGGAAGTGCAGCTGTGGCCAGTGGGACTGGCCAGACCAGCCCTGCCCCCCACCACAGCCTGGCCATGAGGACCTCTGTCTTCCTTCTCCTGTGACCTTGGACACGGGCTGCAGCTGGTACCAAGCTGTCCCCAGCCACAAACTCTCTGCCCAGACTCCCTGAGGGCAGCTGTAGGTGGGCCTCTGGCAGGGAGATGGCAGGGCACGCACAGCGGGATGGGCTGTCCTACCTGGGCACGTCCACTGCCCAAAGGGTTGGGACTCTCTGGGAGTAGATGGCTGTGTGTCAGTCTTAAATTATTAAAGAACAACGCTGAAACTTATCCTACTCTGAGTTGCTAAATTCTAGGCTGGATGCTCACTTGATCTTCACTAGCCCAGCAGGGGCCTGGGGTGGAGGAGGGGGAGAGGAGGGGGAGGGAGGACACAAGCACAGCAGTGGGCAGTGTTGGCATGCCGGGGGTGGGGGTGGGGGCTGGGGAGGCCCCTGGGGTTGGGGTGACGCCAGGGTTGAGGCAGAAGCCTCCAGAGATCATCCTTTGGCTGGTAGAGGAGCCTTGGGCAAAGTGCATTTAGGAGCAGGAGACAGAATGGAGCTGAGGGGCCTTGAATAGGAGCAATGGGGATGGGAGAGGCTTGGAGTGGGCAGCCCAGGGCTGCTTTACAACTGGCTGGGTGCAGGCTGTGGTAAAAACACAACAGAATCAGGTTAAAGCGAGTGTTGCTGCACCTCTCAGGCAAGGTCGCTGAAGGAGATGTGCGGCCTGAGAGAAAGAGGATGGGGGAAGGGGTCAGGCAATCCTGTGCAGTGTGTGTGCAGTGAGTGTTCTCCCCTCCTAGGGCCTTATCAGCAGGAGCCAGTTAAAACCCCTCTTTACTGTCCCTGGAGGGTAGGGGGAAAGCATGGCTCCCAGAGCCCCCCAGCACTGCAGGATGGGAAGGCTGGGTTGGCCTGGTGGGGGGGACGAAGGGGGGTTGGGGAGGTTCTAGCAGGTGACCAGAGGGACCAATGGAACAAGTGCTTGGGCCTTCAGGATGTTAAGAGGGTGCTGGGACACCTCGGAGAGCAGCCTGGGGCCCCCAAAGCATAGAAATAGACCCACAGCAGAAACTACAGGAGTGGGGAAACCCTAGTGGCTCCTGTACCCCAGCTTGTGGCCTTGTGGTCATAAAACTTTGGGGAAATTTCATGTTGAAAAATGCTTCTGGGGCAAAAGTCACCTCTGTTTTCTCTGTCTGGTGAGGAAAATGATACTGCTACGGTGCCTCAGCTGAGAAGAAATGGAAGTGGGGGCAGGGTGCTAGGGCTGGGACTGGGCAGGGACAGGTCTCTAAGGGGTACTGAGCAGCTGCATCTGTTACATCCCAGGTGGAGGGTCAGGCTCTTGACACATCTTATTTTGTCCTTAAAATAGTCCTGCCTGGGATGTCCCATTTATTGTCTTCATTTACACAGATGGAGAACCAAGTTTAGCAGCAATGGAGGCCATTCAGACCTGGCACTCTGACTCAGCGCCCACTCTTCCTACTGCAGCTCGCTCCCCTCATGCCAGAAAAGGCCTGATGGGGTGGAGGGAGGGAGGGAGGCATTCTGAGCTGTGTGTGAAGTAGACCTGCCTTGCTCTAATTCCACGGAGGCAGAAGGCCCTCCTTCCCGGGGTAAGATGCTGGGCCCCGACTTGTGCGGGTGGGAGGGGGCTTTGGGTTCTCCAGCCCCCTGTGTGACCCTCCCCATCTGCTCTGCCTGGGGAACTACTGACCTAGAAAGCTATGTCCAGCCCTGCGTCATCAGCGCCTCCCACAGGACCATCTGAACGCTCTTACTTAGAACCTCGTGTTAACTAGGCGCCAGGCCACATGCCAGGCAGGAGCTCAGAGAGATGAGAAAGACGGGCTCTACCTTACCAGGCCAGAGGCTAGGGGGAGCTCAAACATTCCCACCTGGTCAGGTGGTGAAGTGAAAGGAAGCACCTGGTTAGCCCGGGGTGGAGAGCCTGAGAGGGATCAGTGGTTAGTGGAGTGGGGCGGGGCGGGACACGGGGGCGTCAGGGGGTGGGGGAAAAGGCAGGCTTACGCCGGGGGAGGAAGTGCGTCCACGCAGCGTTTGTAAAACGAGGAACTCACAGGAAGGTAAGGGGAAGGACGCTCAGACACGGAAAACAAACAGCATGTGCAAAGGTATGGATTTCTCCCGAGTCTGCTCTCTGCCCCTCCGGTAGCAGTGTGATGGTACACTACGTGTCCAGACCTCGCTTCGCACAGGTAGGCACCTGACACTGCGATAACACGGTACAGAAAGTGGCACCAACTTTAACCTCAGGCGTGATGTCAAATCCTTAGGATGACGGGAGCGGGGTGGGGTGGGATGGCAAGTTCCGAAGCCTCCAGCCGAAACGGCGGGTTCGGTGCTCGCCAGGCAGGCCTGAGAGGCCAGGGCGCCCCGACGCTGATAGGTTTATTTTATTTATTTTCAGGGGCGCCTCTTCTCGGTGGCGGAGGGGCAGGTGGGAGGCGAGAGCGCGTCTCCTTGGCAGGGTGCGGCCGGGTGCCCCCGGCGTGGGGACCGAGGTGTGTCGCGGGACAGCGACCAGGGGGTGACTGTGCGGGCTACTACCCGGCGCCCACCGCGCCCTCCCCGCGAGGCTACTTTGTTCCTCGGGTGTCGCGGGCAAGTCGGGTCTTTGTTCCTCGGGTGTCGCGGGCAAGTCGGGTCGGCCGGGTGGGGCTCTGCGCCGGCCGTACCTTCCCCGCCCCTCCGCTGACCCGGAGGCCCTCGCCGCGCCGGCAGGAGGCTGGGGCCGGTCTGCGCTCCAGGCCGCCTGCCTCGGTCCGCGTCTCCGCGCCTCCGGCTGCTCGTCTCGGCGGGGCCAGGGATGCGCCAGGGCGCTGCCCTCTTGGGCACGTCCAGCCGGGCGCAGGCGCGCTCACAGCTGCAGGAGGGTTGGAGCCTGGAGTTTTACGGGGCTGGGTTCTTGGGGGTTTTACACGCCCCTCACCCCGCACACCCAGGACGCTTGGCTCGGCGCCTGGGGCCGGGAGGAAGACGACCCTCAGTTTAGCCTCGAGGAAAGCGCCGTTGGGGGCGGGGGCGGGGGTGGGGGGTGGAGAGGGCAGCCTGGAGAATTGCACGGAGCGCGCGCCCGGCTCAATGAAGGCGGTGGTGGCGGCGCGTCAAGTGCGGCGGTGGGGGGGACGAGCTGGAGCCGGCGGGAAGGGCAGCGAGGCGACGCAGGGGCGGGCACGCGTAGCGGGGCGTAGGAATGGGGACCCGGTGCGCGCAATGCCCCGAGGGCTGTCGCGGGGAGGAACAGCAGGCACCGCTCGAATTTTGGAAATCAAGGTGAACCTGGGAATTCAGGGACGCGCAGGCGCTGCGCCGTCTCCCACCCTGCTTGCCTGCTCAAGTATTCCAGAGCTCTGCTGGGGACAAAATGGTCACAATCCTGAATGCGTACGGCGACGCTGCGAAGGAGGGACTACGTATCTCCGTGTTACAAACTAGGAGTCCGAAACTCCGGGGTTAAATTACTTATCCAAGGTCACAAAGAAAGTTATGGGCGGAGGGAGGATTTGAACCCGGCCCTCTGCAACTCCCTGCCTGCGTCCATGCACCTTC
Source organism: Kogia breviceps (assembly GCF_026419965.1). NCBI lineage: Eukaryota > Metazoa > Chordata > Mammalia > Artiodactyla > Physeteridae > Kogia > Kogia breviceps. The sequence continues at coordinate 42,168,997 of NC_081310.1, read as the reverse complement.
CTGGGACCCTGTGGGGCTCACCTCCGTTGGAGGCCCGCGAGCAGCTCGCGAGGCCCAGCTCCGCAGTGACCTTCACCACGACGGCGTGGGGGGCTTGGCTCGGGTTTTGCTTCAGGGAAATGGAGCTGGCGCTCCCACCTCCCCGCGCGGGGAGAGGAGTAGGGCGGGCAAATCATTTTACAGAAGAGTGTTTCCCTAACTGCAGGTGCAACCACTAGTGGGTCACAAAATCTATCTTTTAAAGACCAACATTACAAAATAACAGGGCCTCCTCGCACAAGGCAAGGGTAGGTTTTGTGTGGGAAACGCTTCTTTCAGACGTGTGTGTCTGAAGTGTGTTCTGGCCGTGCTCTGAGGGTGGCATAGAACGGGCCCTGGGGCTGAGGCTGGGAGGCTGGCCCCTCCATTCTGCCCTCAGGGCCCAGCACTGCCCAACTTGGAAGCTGCTGAAACCTGGCCTGGAGGCTGGTGTGAATGCACCTGGCCTCTGGGGGAAAGAGGCCTCCTTGCTCCTACATCCCTGTCATCTAGAGGAGGCCTGTGCCCTGGGGTTGGAATGCAGTGACTGGACTGGACTTCCTGGTCCTCCAAGCTGGCCTCTGGCAGCAGGATTCCCACGTGAACATTTATTGGTTTGAGCTTCAGTTGTTGGTTTCTTGGTTCTACCACAACTCCATGCATTCATCCATCCACCCATTCATTTAGCTTATTTGTGTGCCTTTGTTGGAGCTATCTTCCCCTTGTCCACCCACCGACCCCAGACAGCCTTCAAAAATGTCAGAGGTGCCTGCCCTGGGAAGCATTCCCTGACACTCATGCTGAAAACCTGTGCACCAGTGCCGAATGGAATCTCGGAGACAAAAGTTTCGAGTGAAGTAGAAAAGAACAGCTTTATTGCTTTGCCAGGCAAAGGGGGACACAGCAGGAATGTGCCTTGAAAACTGTGTGTCCCAATCCGGCAGGATTTGGTGAGGAGTTTTATAGCAGTGGTTCAAGGGTGGGGTTGCTGATAAGATTCCGGTGTGTGCAGGGCCTGCATGCACTCCTTTAATCTGGTCTGGGTAATCTCCTGGTTCCTTTAATCTGGCCTCAGGGGGTTCTTCTCTGGAATGAAGAATGCTAACATCTTCCATTTGTTAGGGGTTTTAGTTCAGTAAAGAGCTCAAAGATATTGTTATGTACATCCTTTGAGGCGGAACCAGGACCTGCCCCAAGGCTGCACTACTGTTTCTTGGCTGCTCCTCCCTTGTCTCTGCATCCCCTCCCCTCTCTGATTAGCAGCTGTTCGAATCTGCCCTTTGGAACTCAGGGAAGGTCATGGAGGCTGGAGTCTGTTCCCTACAAACAAGAAATGGGGGACAGAAAGGCTTCTGTGCCCAGGAGCCCCACAGGGTCCTGCTCAGTTTCAACACCTGCATGCTGTTGCTCCCTCCCGTAGAATCTGGTACCAAGGGCTCTTCATTGTGGTTCTTTTCCCATAGAACTGCTTGTTTATCCTCCACCAAATTTAGCTGGCAACAATTGGACTTCCCTGGCTAATCTGCCCAACTTATTTCCCACCCCAAGTCCGCAGGCTGCCTCCAGAGCTATTGAAAAGGCTGGGCTGTCACCTGGTCCCCTTCCTTCCCTCCCTCCCCATCATCCTCTCTGAAGTTCTCCTTTTCCTATAGAGCCAGAGCATCTGCTTAGAAATGGCAACAGTCTTCCTTGGCAGGCAGCTCTGCCCAGCTCTCTTAGGCTGCGGGTTTGGCCAGGTCGGAGTGCTGGGCCCTGAGGAAGGGGCTGCTGGGATTGGTTATGACACTCTGCCCACGGCGCCAGGGCTTAACAGCTGTCCTGCCAGGCCTGGAGGGTATCCGGGCTCTCCTGTGGATGCTGGGCTGCCTGCTGGGCCCGCCTTTGTCTTCTTCTGCAATCTGGACTCAGGCCCCAACTCACAGTGTGAAGCTGCCCTTATGCGTCTGGCCAGATGCCGGGCACCGGGGAGAGCCCTGCCCTGCCCTTGCGATGCCCACATATCCAGGGTGGAGGCAGCTACAGCTGTGCAAAGACACAAACCTGTGTGCCAAGGGCTACAATAGGAGCCCCAGGCAGGAGGCCCCATTGCACCTGGTGAGCAGAAAGGCTTCCCAGGAGAGCCAGCCCCAGGCTCACTAGCCTCCCTCCGGCTCTGTGTTACCTCAGGAACAAGGAATGCTGGCAGCCACGGGAGCCCACAGCAGCCTTCAGATGCCACAACTTTCTCATCCTGTGCTCCCCAGACCGTCTCCAGGCTTTTCTGAGTTTCTATAATGTTTGCCTCACTTATTTTTTGCACATTTCCAGCCAAATAAACAAAAGCTCCAGAACATTTCATCAGCAAGGCTGAACCACTTGATTGAGTCCTTGACCAGATTTCCTGAACTCTACAGTAGGTTTATGGGGTTCGAGTTATGGTCTAGTCCAAGGTGGCTGGTGTCCGTCACTGTCTCCGGCACGTCTAGCTCAGCGCTTTCATCTCACTGTCTCCGGCACGTCTAGCTCAGCGCTTTCATCCGCCGCTAATTTGTGCCGCAGGCTATTTCATCCCCCTTCCTCTCAGCTTTACCGTTTCTCTGGTTCGCACAATGGCTTTTGCTGAAAGAAACACCTGCTTGCCACCCCTGAAACCTGGATGGTGACTTTTCGGGGAGGTTGCATAATGGTCCAGTCAGACCTGGGTTCCCATTCTGACTTACTGATTGTAACCTTGGGCAAATTACTGAATTGCTCCATGCCTTAGTTTTCAGGTATAAAATGGGCCTCAACAGTATTTCCCTTGGGACTTCCCTGGTGGCGCCGTGGTTAAGAATCCGCCTGCCAGGGCTTCCCTGGTGGCGCAGTGGTTGAGAATCCGCCTGCCAATGCAGGGGACACGGGTTTGTGCCCCGGTCCAGGAGGATCCCACATACTGCGGAGCAGCTGGGCCCGTGAGCCATGGCCACTGAGCCTGTGCATCCGAAGCCTGTGCTCCGCAACGGGAGAGGCCACAACAGTGAGAGGCCCGCGTACCACAAAAAAAAAAAAAAAGAATCCGCCTGCCAACGCAGGGGACACGGGTTCGAGCCCTGGTCCGGGAAGATCCCACATGCCGCCGAGCGACTAAGCCTGTGCGCCACAACTACTGAAGCCCTGCGTGCCTAGAGCCAGTGCTCTGCAACAGGAAAAGCCACTGCAATGAGAAGCCCCTAGACTGCAATGAAGAGAAGCCCCTGCTCGCCGCAACTAGAGGAAGCCCTCACGTAGCAAGGAAGACCGAAGACAGCCAAAAATAAACAAACCAACTTATAAAAACAAACAAAACCCAAAAAAACAGTGTTTCCCTCATGGGGTTGTGAGAATAAACAAAAAAGTGTGTTACTTCCTCAACATGTCCCTAGGGCCTTGGTCAAAGACCTGCTGGCACATCAGATTCTCATCAAATATTAGCCAGAAGTATTAGCTTTATTAGCTACTAATGAGATATAAAGATTGAGAAATTTCCTCCTGGAAGAGTCGATGACCCCTTCCCAAAGGCTGGCCAATCCCTTGAGCTTTTATGAATGAAGACAAAGTATTTAACGGTGTCCCTAAGGGAGAACGGAGAATGGGATGGAGGAAGCAGCAGTGCAGAGGTCAGGGAGGCTGTCCTTGCGAGCACATGTCCAAGTCCAAGGCGGCTTCCGGAGCCCATCACTCCCTCCCTGAGAGGTAGTGGCGGGAACGTCTGTGCTCAGGCTCTGCCAGCACCAAACAGGAGCCACCGCTGCATTCTGGCTGTCGGCACCCTGGAGTGGGGGCCCTGTTCCCAGACAACCGACATCCCGATGTTCCAAGGATAGGGGCGCACTGACTTGAAACTTGTCCTCTTAGACAGTCAAAACACTGCGGCGGCACAGATGGGTCTTCCCGTCCTGAGATCCGTTTTTGCCTCGGGCCTCGGCCTTATCTTTTAACACTTCCAACAGGAGTTCTTTGTAAAGACTTGCAGCCAGTGGGACCTTGGGAACAACAGCACTCCTGCTTAGGCATGGGGATGCGCTTCTCCCCTTGTCCACGCCGCGTGGTCCACAGTGCCCCCTGGGGTACAGGGAGGTGATCGGCTTTTATCAGGAGATACATGGAACCATTTCCTCCTCCTGAAATATTCACCGTAACTCTCAAAATAAGCACTCCTCTGTTGAGGCTGGTTGGTATGTTGATTCGCCTCTGCCCCTTCTGGCTATTAGGGGGACGTCAGGCTGAGGACTCGGGAGGCACTGCTGGGCCAATTTCTGTGTGAGGCAGCAGGGGCGCAGTGTGTGGTCCAGTGGATGGACCTTGAGGAAACTAGTTTCCCAATTTCCCCATGTGCAGATCTGAGATAATATGAGATGAAGAGACCACTCTTTCACACAGCCATTTCTAGTGCTGTATGTGTTAACAGCAAGTACTCAGAGAACAGTGCCTGGCATACAGAAGGTGCTCAGTCAGTCTGAGCAAGGATGCTGATGGCAAAAGTAATGATGAAGATCCCTGCCCTTAAGGAGCTCATGTAGCCTGGTCTCCTTGTCCCACAGAGCTACCGACTGGGATGGGGCACTATCCTTGTTGGTTAACACTTCAGCGAGAGAAAAATACGGGACTCGTATGATATGGTAAAGGAATAGTATGGCTGCTTGGGGGTTTAAGAATTCATATAACGTGCTCAGCCAGAGAAAATAATTTAGAATTCACATCTTCCACCAAGCACAAACTTTTCCCACCCCAGGCATATGCACGTGTCCGTGTTTACTAGTGGGGATGGAAGGAGGGGAGGGAGCTGTGCTTCGGTATGAAAAGAACTAAAAATAAAAACCAACCAAATCAAAAACCAGGACAAAGTTCATGGTCTCTCCATTTCTCTTTAATACTGAACAGTAGTCTTTATACAGTTGTAACATGATTTCAAGAGTAGAAGTAAGAAACATTACTGATAAATTTCAGGGTGTAAAAATATCACTTTTAAGGATGTGGCTAGTTGAGGCTTTTTTAAACACAGGTTTTGTTGTTTGGTTTTTTTTTTAAGTTTTCAAGTTTATAGTGTCATCAAATTTTGTTTAATGTCAGGATTACAATGAAGGCCATGAAGCTGTTTTATTTTAAAGGGGTGGTTTACTGCAGCCTAAATTCCACGATGCAGGAGCAGTGGTTCTCACACTTGACTGTGCATCAGAATCCCCTGGAGGGCTTGTTAAACAGCCCACTCACCCCACCGCAGTCTCTGAGTCTGGGGCGGGGCCGCGAATCGGCATTTCTAGCAAGTTACCAGGGGATGCCACCACCGCTGGTCCCCCACCACGCTTGGAGACCCACTGCATACAGGAAGCAAGAATCTACCCACAGCGGGGCTGTAAACTGCTGGCACCAGGGCTCTGGCACTGTTCTCGTGTTGGGGGGGTGCAGGGAGAAAAGCACCATCTGGAAATCACCACGGCGTTTGCATTTCTAATCCTTGATCTCACTTCTTTTGTTTGTACCTTCTAGTTAATTAAAAATAAAACGCCTTAAGGTTATTTATCCTTGAAAGAAAAAAACAACGGTTTAGTCCTGCTGAGCACTGCCACGTATTACAGAGTTTTTAATTACATTATTTTTTTTATTACAAATGAGCCAGTGAAAGCTTACTTCCACTTACAAAAACCAAATCCATCATCATTTACAGCTTGCTTTCTTTGGCCCTTTCCGGGTGTGCAGGCCACCACCCCCCAACCCTGAGCGTTCTCCCAGCCTGGGTCAGCCAGGACGTCACAGCATGGCACTTAAAGCAGTTCCAATAACTTATTAGTGGGACACCTGCCTGGCCTCTCCTCACCTCGCACAGACAACAGGACACAGACGCACTATCTTCCTGAGGATTAGGACGGCTGTCTCTCCCGGAACCAACTAACTGTGGCGTCACAATTGCCATTCAGTAGCAGGGTCTCAGCCAGAACCTACTTTCTGCAGAGCAGGAAAGAACCGTCCTGAACTTGGTCCCACCCCGGGGGCTGACGGAAAGCCAGGCTGGAGTGGAGTGCTGGGCTGCCGCCAGGGAACAGACCCAAGAGCTCTGGTCAGAGGACAGCAAAGCCAGGTGGTCATATTTCTAACACCCCTGGATAATCAAGTGGCTTCCGGGTTTGATAACTCATAACCTTTTTTTTTTAAAAAAAGGTAAAATACTTTCTCAAAAAGTGTCTGGCTGCAGCTGGCAGACCAGGACCATGAAAAGTTCATGTGAAACCCCAGCAGTAGGGCAGGTGACTGGACAATCACTGTCTAAGCACAGCTCCCATCTGCACGGCCTCAGGGAAGGGCATTTCTGGACGAAGGTCACATCAGAAGGAAGACAGCGCCAACACATTAGCTTACGTCAGAGGGAAACCAAGTTCTTTTTCTTTTTTCCCCACCTCCCCAAGCGTCTGTCCTAGTAAAGAGACTATAATATCACATAACAAAGAACTTTCAACGCATGGAGATCGCAGCAACGTGACCAGAGCGCCAGTGGTTGTTCAAAAGCAAGACATCAAGTGGCTGGGCTGAGGGGGGAGCGTGACAAGCCACTACCAGCCTACGTCATGTCACTGAGGTCAGCTTGGTCCAGACGGGGTGCAGGCTCCCCGGTGCCAAGTCTGGACTGCAACCCACCCAGTGACTCCCATGTCTGCTGCGGGAGCTGAAAGTGTTTCAGCTCTGAAACAAAAGGACTACTGAGCTAAGTGACCATAAGTCCTTCTGAGGCTACTGTCAGGGATGCTAACACCCCAGAAGTCTGCTAGCTTGGAGCTTCGGCCCCAGCCTGGGGGACCCGGCACCCAGCTTCAGTTTCCAGGTTCACAGCAGTGCCGTCCTAGGCTCTGAAGGGCTGTCCTCTCTACTAAGAACTCTCCTGGGGTTCTGGACTCCACAGCAGACAGCAGACAGCAGCCTCCCTGTGAGCGTTATCAGGCAGACATGGTGGGACGGCACCCATGTTTTATAGACAACAGACGGACACGGGCCTTGCAAGACAGGAGCTCCTTGTTTTCAGCACAAGCATATTCTGTGAAGGATGGGAGCTGGGTACGGGCAGCTGGGCAGGACAGAGTCTTACCTCCTCCTGCCAGGGCAGCCTGGGGGCTAAGTTGCCCCTCGAGGAGGAGCAGGGGTCCTGGAGGAAGAGGCCGCTGCACCTGACTGCCCCTCAGGGCCCTGCCCCGGGCCCTGTCCCCATGTCCTGACCATGGTCGGCAACAGCGCCACCTGACTGCGGGGCTGAGGACCCTTTGGCTTCACCTTCTCTCTGCTCTTGATGGACAAAGAACAGTCTTCAAAAAAAAAAATCTTAAAAAACCTGGGAGTGGAAGAAATGCCAAAGAGAGTTAGACGAAGAGGGAGCACTGGTGGTAGCACATTCTGTATTTTAGAACTTTAGTTTTCCAGACAGTCCGAATTTTGTTTTGTTTACAAATTTGTCCCGTGTACAAGGTAACGCCAAATGGTCCAAATTCCAGAGTGGGAAAGCAACTCATATTTATCAGCTGGTTTGAGATCTTCAAATGCTATGAGTTCTCTAGAAAGGTGGTAATGGTCTTACTTGACAGGGAAATTACCAAAAGAAAAATCTTGGCTCTGCCACCTTCACTTACAGAAGGTAAAACACTCAGCAGAGACAGATTTCTGCTGGAGTTAAGACTACATTTTTCTTCGCAGCCCTTACTCTCACGAGGTGAGAAGGAGTGGAAGTTGCCAAGTTGTTGGCTACCAGACCCATCAGTCTGTTTAACTCTGGCTAAAAGCAGAGAATAATGGGCAAGTTACCAAGTTTCTCCCCCCGCTCTGGCGTGAAGATCCTCATGTAACATACATGCTGCGACTTCCAATTGCCACACAGTAGCGGCACACAGAGCACATTGTGATTTTTCACAGTTCTCACAAAGATCAAAAATCAGGACTAAAAACTAAAGGTATTTCGGTTTTCCAGCTGGAGTCCCACTTTGGCAAAGGCTCTCCATGGTTCATTCCCCCATTCTACACCCCACCTCACCAAACCAGTGGATGAGAAATGCTCTTCCAATAAACAGAAATCAAGCTCTGTTATCCGTCATATTCTGCCAGTTTTTTTTTTTTTTTTTTTTAGCAATGACGAGTACAGCACGAGGTACAGAGGCTGAAGGAGGGAAAAAGCCCCACGGCTACAGTAAGTGCCTCTAAGCCTTGTAGGGGTGTCACGGGCATCTACTCCACCACCCCAGTCCACCACTCAGGGTCAGGGGACCACTTGCAAGGAACCCAAAGCATCAGGATGACTGATGAGGAAACCTAAGCCCCTGGCACGCTCTCTCCTCTACAGGTCCCAGGATCAGGCCACGTTAGACCGGAGGTTACACCTCGGGCCAAGCGGCTCTGAGAAACACATGAAGAGGCAGCCTATCGGAGAACGGCTCCTCCGAGGCCAGAAAGAGCAGTGGCCCTACAGGGAGAATGCCGTAGTGACGGGATTTTAAGCAATTTTTCTTTCTAAACAGATTGCTCTTCGGCTTCAGCCCAGTCTGGTCTACAATAGCCACTGTTTAGCAAATACCTTAAATCAGCGAGCCTGCCGACTCTAAATATCCCCACACATTTAGTAATTAAGCCTCGGCGTCACATAACTTGGTTCCTGAAGCCTAGGGAGAATCTTACTCACTAATGACCAGCGTGTTCCCAACAGGCCCTGCTGACACACATCAGTTTCGAGGGGCACAGTAAATCTGGTAACACCCAGATAATGGCATGGCGTTTAAAACAGGGCAATCCTGTAATTCATCAAGAAGCCGGCTGCTTCGTGGAAAGTGGGGATTACAGTACTGAGACAAGGTCCACGTGGATGTTTAAAAAGACGTGTATATTTTAATGCAAATCTAAGGACCAGCCCTGTCCTCAGTTTGTAGAAGACTATCTTAAAGTCTCAAAACTCTGTAAAACAAATAATCTAGTATCCTACACCTGAAGCCCTTTGTGTAATAATCACTTTTTTCCTAATTTGAAAAGAAATAACATATCATAGAGTTGAGTGTAAACGTGGATGTCAATCACCCTTTTAGTTTTATAAACCTGCTTTTAGCTTTCATCAACAGGCAGATTTCCTTACCTACCATGATATACCCTTCTTTAAAAACTGTTAAAAATATTTATTAAAAGTGCAATTCAAAGGTTAGCTAGGCAAGTACATCATTACAAACCACACACACACACACACACACACACACACACGGAAAACAAAAGCCCAACACAAACAAAAAAACAAGATACAAACAAAACAAGAAAAAAAAGTTAGCATGCTGAGGAATGGGCCCCAAGAGATGGGGAGATGGAAGTCAAAGCTAGAACTCTACCCAGATGTTGCTGTGCTTCCCAAGTGCAAAAAAGATAGTGAGGAGAGACCTGCAGCCTCCACTGCCAAGTGCTGGCTCTGGGTTCAGCTGCTACTTCAATATTAGGTTTTCATCAGGGAGGTTACAAAAATATCCTATATACATGTGTACACTGGAGGCATTTTAATAGTCATCAGAAGTTTGAAGTGTATAGTGTCTCAGCAGTTTCAGCTACTAAAACCCACTGAAGTGTCTGTCGTTTAAATTTGGATTGGCTCAGTTATTTGAATGGATGATAAAATTGAATTGTCATCTCAGGGAAAAAGGAACCAAGTTCACCTACCCATCCTTGCAATCACTCACAGGGTAAGAAAAATCTGGTCCAGAAGTAGTCTTTTTGACATTATAGTTTGAGTAAATGTAATCAATGTGCTGCCCGCCCCCCTCCCCGCCCCCAAGGCAGAGTGCTGCAGGAATAAAATAACTGCCAGCGACACCACCTCGGGATCTCAGTCCACTCACGTGAGCTGCTCATCTAAGGGTCACTCTAGAAATGCAACTTGCACCTCTAGGGAGGAGGCTGTAGGATAGCGGCATGAATCCAGCAAGGGCCTGACCCTGGTGTCCTCACCTGCCCTCTACAGCTGTGTCCTGCTGCCCTGTCCTCCCTTCAATTCAAGCCACAAGTTGCCAGCACCCCCAAAGCCCAGTGCTTTTCATTCTTTTCCATTGGTTATTCCTACCACAAAAAACTGTGCTCGGAGAAGCACCTTCACCCTAGCACTTATCCCTGAAAAACCAGTCACTGCATCTTGTGTCACCAAGTACTTCTGAGCCCTCTGTCCCCACTAGCCGCCAGCTTTCAGGGGCAAAGGGACGCTGCCGCGACAGGACGTGAAATCCACCCAGGGGCCCGCGTCCCTGATGGATGCCTCTGGATGGGCCAGCACGTGCTGTCTGGCAGGGGAAGGGTCTGAGCGGGGCGGGGGGGAAAGAGCTGCCAAGACGGATGGAATGAGCAACAGCCAACACGAGCCGAGTCTGCAAATTTTTCTGGATTCCTCGAAGGCCCTCCAGGGGGAGCGAGGTCCAGGGGGGCAAAGGAGGGCCCGCCGTCCTCGGATCAGGGCCAGGGGGCGCCAGGAGTGTGCGGTCGTCGACTTCCTCTTCCCACCGGCCCTCCCCAAGCTGGGCTGAGGACCTGTCTCCATGGTGGGGTCCCAGAGAGAAAAGTCGGCGCGAGCTGTTTCCAGGAGGGGGAGGCGAGGAGCGGGCACACGGTGCACTGCTTCTCCCTCTCCCCTCAGGTTCCTGTGCGGGAGGAAGCGAGCTGGGGGCCCCGCTGTCACAGCGCCAAGAAGAGGATCAGCACGACCACGAGGACCAGGAGGAGCACAGCAATGGCACACCACTGGCGCCGATCTGCAAGGCAGGACACGAGGGTCAGCTCTCCAGGACTCAACGTCCCCCAAGACACAGTTACAGGAAACTCAAGGCAGCACCTGGATGCACACAGAACGGGCAGAGGCCCCGAACCTGCCCGGCCACCGGGTGCTCTTAGCGCTGCTCTTCCTGGCCGCCTGCACTGCACGCGCATACACAACCCTGCTCGGCCCCTGAAAGCCAGCCCTGTAACAAGTACCTGCTTTGTGTCTCAAGTCTCTAATTAAAATCTATGGATCACAGTTTTCTGCTGGCAGTTACCACATCCCTGGAAAAGGTGTTGGCATTGGTATCACAGATCGAAGCTCCTCCGCTTTCATCTCCCACCAAAATCACATCATTTAACTAAACAGTAATCATGTTCTTTTCTTAAAGAGCACAATGGAAGGATAGGAAGGAGATGAAAGCTACTGCTGGTCACTTCAGGAAACAATGAGATGAAAAAGCAAGCTGCAGTGATCACGGGGTGATGAACTTCACACCACGGCCTGGGCAAGAAACATCACTTAACCAGTTAACTGTGTTAAAGTAACTGACACAGCTTATCTATAAAGAAAAGTGGAGTGTCTTTTCTGAAGCTTTCTGCCCTAACTCACAATTTAGAACAGGTGCAGTAAACAAAGTAGCCAGAATCCATCTAAACGACCGCGAGGGACAGAAGGGCCCACACAGGCTCCCACCCACAATCCTGACTGCGTCCCACGAACTCTCAGGGCTGCTGGGAAAACGACACAACACGAATACCCTTGCACACTCTGTGGGCTCACACTCGGGGCACAGGATGCTGTCTGTCGTCAGGATGCACCCTTCACTTGGGCAGATAGTAGGAAGAGCAAGCCTCTCTCCACGGAGGAGCCCTGCTGTTTTGCACAAAGGGTCAGGCTGAGATAAAGCCTGTAACAATGAAGCTCACCTGCTGGAAGTAAGAGTTCCATTTAAGTAGAAATATAAAGGTGCATATACTGATTCACCCAAAGTTTATTTGAAAGCCTGCAGATTTTAGCACACCAGAGCTATTGAGAATCACTTTATAAAAAGGTCTGAATCTAAGAAAATACACTGCAGAACTTTCCACAAAGCAATGCCAAGTCCACAAAACATGTACTTAAGTGACTTAAATGTCATGGACAGCAAAGGCTTAGAACCGGCCGACAGAACTGCTACCAAACAATAGTAAGTAAAGCAAGTACCTTCCTAGTGGCTTGTACTGCTCTCCATCACACATGCTAGAAACTCACTTAGTAACTGGGGATTAGGGTCAAGACCTCAAGTCCATCTGTTCCTTTTCTGAAACAAGACTAGTCCAAAAGGCATGGGGAAGCAGAGCTGGCCTATAATAGTGATAGTAATAGATAAAAGATTATAGTATTAATAGATAATAGTATTAATCTGTTTAACTATTACTTCAATGGTCCAGAAAACTCAAGTACCTAGCATTCTTTCATCTATTTTAAAATGTTTACAACAACAATTTAAAAGCCCTCATTAAAATGGTTAGTCTATATTCTAGGATGATACAGTCTAGGTAAATGCTTCCTAACAAGGCATCCTGCCATCTCAGACCTGGATTTCCAATACTGAACCAGCTTCCCGTCAGCCTCTACCCAACCCTCCTCCCACCCCCTCAACTTTCTCTTCTGCAACTGCACTAAATAGGGGTTTTCATCAAGGAGGACAGCCATCACACAAGCTAGCACAACTCAGGAATGCTCTTTTAAATGTACTTTCCTCTGAAGTGTTAAGCTGCTTCTAGGAAGCGTGAACTGGGCAACCCCACGGAACTGTTACCTGTAGCAGCAGACTTCCCCCGAGAAGGGGTGGGTACTAACCACAAGGGCTTTTGTGACGTCAGGTGAATAGTCCTAACCAGCTTTTTGCAAGCTCAGGAGCTGCCTCAAAAAGTCAGGGGGAGCAAAGGGGACTCCACAGGTTTTTTCCCCCCTCCCAATATAGTCTCTTCCCCTAAAGAGAAAAGATGAACAACAGAATTTGGGAAAGTGAAGGGAAGAAAACCTTGGTATCCACACAAAAGAATATACTTTTTGAGGGTAGGAGAATGACAAGAATTAGTCTCTCTTGGGTCATTCAAAAAAGTAAGCATGGCGTCTTCGGTGATTTCTGCCCAGGAAGCAGCCAGCAATGGGGCGGGGGTAGGGGGTGGGGGTGGGGGCGGGGGGCGCGGAGGTCTCGCCTCTGCAGGGCTGTGGGGCGTGGGCGTTCAGTTACTACCTAATCAAACTTCAGCGTGTCTTGACACTCTTTCTTTATGCACAGGCTTGGTTGAAAAGCAGTGAACTTTCCTAAAAGTTACGGAGGAAAACAGAGACAAACACAAATTGCCTCGTCGTCAAATTGAAGCCAACACCGCCAAGCAGGAGGCCCCAAGCAATCTCTCTGGGGAGCAAATAGAGATTAAAATGAACCCCACGGGCAAGCTGTCCAAACCTAAGGGCCTTTCAGGCTAAAGGCTCTGTTTCCTGGCTCTCTTTCTTAGACAAACATAACTGAAGTTCTTACTTTGCTCCCCAAACTTTTCTTCTGGGAGAAAGTAGGAGAAAGCATTAAGCAGGCCTAGTGCTATTTATACACACTGAAACACTTATCACAATGCAAGTACTTTTCTAAATTATTCATACCCAGAATGCTGGGGACAAGGACACAGAGCATCTTTGTTCCACCGCTCTTCTCCAAACAAAACTGGTGCTGAAGTAGCTACTTGACTTTGCGACTAATACATAAACTAGTGAGAGATCTGGTTGAAATTGGTTATGTAATACTTAAGTAAAACACTTTTTTTTTTTTTTTTTAAAGAGGGGTGGGGTGGAAGAGGAGAGAACAGAGGGAAGCAGGAAGAGGACTTTGCAAACCTCCCTTTAGGTGTGTGGAAGATGAAGTAAGCTGGTGCCTGCCGCAGGCAATGAAGAGCCTGCTAGAAGCATAAAGATATTTGCCCCTGGAGAGAATGAAGGAAACCAGGAAGCTAGGAGTTTCCCTTTGTCTTGAATGTAACAGGTCCTTTGCCCCCAGGGCCATCTTCCACCTGTCTTATCCTTTCTTTTTTTTTTAAACATTTACTATGTACTAATACATGAGAGACACCATTAAACACTTGTACACTAATTATTATTTCATTTAATCCTCACAATGACCTTGAGGAATGTCTCAGTTCCTACCTTCACCCTGAGACTCCAACAGATAAAGGGAAAAAAAGATACTGGATTTTCTTTGGACTTAAAAAGGTATTATTTCTCATATAATAGGGAAGATGGGTTGTAGTAACAAAAAAATAGTCACTGGAAAACATCTTCCTACACGGTAACTAATTTGAAAAATGTTGCCTCTTTATCCCCAGGCTGGTGCAAATTTGCTGGAATAGTTTACTACAAATGTAAATAAAAAGTTTAAATGAGATCTGCAAGGCCATCTTATTCTGAAATGGTAGAGGGTTTTTCTTTCAGTGAAAAGTCAGTCCAGGAGAAACAGTAACTGGCTCTTAATTACTGTTTTAAAATGAATTCCCGATTTTGGCAAGGAAATAGGAAAAAAAAGAAAAAGAAGGATTTTGTAATTGTAAAGAAAGTTACTCCACCAGAAGGAACATCATCCGACACCATCAGCCTTGCACAGTGCGGACCACAGAGGCTCTTCCCAGGTGACGGCCACAAGCAGAAGACAAAGCCCGTGCTTGCTCGTCTTCTACTCTCTGACCCCAAAGCATGACAAAAATGTGCCAGAGGAAAGGGATCTGAATGGGCACACCTGTGAGAGACCCCCTAGACTGTGTCTCTAGAATTTAGTAAGAATTCTCAAGCTTAAGAGCGCGTACATACCACTGGTCATGTGAGATACTTTTGCAAGTTTCTTCATCACATTGTCCAGCCGAGACTGAGTGCTCTCCAACTCGTGAGAGAAATCATCCAACATACTAGAAAGACAAGCAGATGCAGGAGGCAGCTGGTCAGCACAGTCTCCAGATACACACTGGCCATGGATCCGGGCCTCAGTTTTAGCAAACACCAAACAGACAACGCTGGGGTCAAGCCCCCAGTCTTTTATCCTTAGGACAAGATGTGTTTTTTGATTTCAGAATTTTGGAAATTTACAGAAGTAGTAAGTTACATACGCTGTGTATTAGCCAAGCCCCCAGCAGGGCCTGGGACAGTCCCCATAATCAAACACACAAGTTAATATTTCTGCAAAGAAAACTAAGAGGAGTCATAGCTGCAGTCAGTTCAGGTTAGGTTTTTCTGTAACATGAGCTTGCTGAAAATTTTTTTTTAATTTTGAATTTTTTAGAGCTTTCTAGATTTCAGAATTGCAGACAAGGCCAGTGTGGACCTGACCATACAATAATACAAACTCAGCAGCAGTGCAGTGTAGCAGAAAGAACGCTGTGTGAAGCCAGACAACCAGGCTTTGCCACTTGCTACCTTGGACAAGGGACCCTGTTTGCTTATCTGTAAAATCGTCACAGGGCTCTTTCTTCCCTCCGGTAGGCCCTCCCCTCTCCCCCACTTCTCCCACCCAGTCTCACCCTACCTGGCTACCTTCTACTCATCCTTCTGGTCCCAGTTAAACCTCTCTTCTCTTCTCAGGGACTTTAGACTGAGTCAGGTCTGCAGTTTAGGCTATCAGGGCCCTCGAGGCACAACGCATCCCCTACTGCGGTAGCCTAGCCCTCCACTTCTGTCATCACTTAACGACTTGCACCATTTATGCAACATCTGTTCCACCCAGTGACCAGTAAACTCGGATGGCAGGGACACTGTCTATTCTCTGGGCTCCTCTGTGGATACCCAGGGGCCTTCCAGTAGAACAAGATGCCCAGTTTGAATCTGTAATGAATGAATCCAAAACGCTGAACACAAAATCGAGGTAGGAGAGTTTCTGAAATATCCTAGTAGAAAGATTATTTTTTTCAGAAAAGATATTTGTGAAATGGTAAAGGTATTATATGGTAGTATTTAAGAATGCTGTTTTTGGTGTCATACTTCAGGAGTGCACAAAGAGATTGTTCTTAAGGAAAAAGAAATCCAGTTATATTTTCTTGCGTTTTCTTTTTCTTTTTGTGGGGGAAGAATTTTTTATCAGTTGGAATTAAATTGATACTTTTTCCCCCATAAAATTAAAATTTAAGATACAGAGCAGCAAGTCCAGTTGAATGTAGTGGGAGGGGCATGGGATGTTAAGTTTTAGCCCATGTCCTATCCTCTTTGGGACAAAAATCTCCACAGAGCTTAACACAGCCATATCAGTTTCACATTCCCATTCATAACAATATTTCAAACACCTGTTTGGAGGAATTTGTTCCTGTTTTTGCAGGTGTTTAAAAATATTAATAACTTTGCCTAAACCCTGCTGAAAATTGTATCTGACAGATTTGCTTCTTTTGCAGAGGCCACTCTGTAAAACAGAATAAAGATGCAGCTACAAACAAAATAGCTTTTGGTTTTACTAGCCATTTAACTGTCAGGCTCTTTACGGGTCCCGTAAGATGGCTTTTCCCGCCATTTCTCTCCAGTGAGAGGGGCATCTCGGTACTCACACTGCCTGCTCCTCCAGCTCCCCTCCGATGCGCTGGGACATGTTCTTCAGCACCCCGATGCTGCCAGAGACCAGCTCCAACTGCTCATCCTGCTGTTCCACGATCAGCTGGTGCCAGAGAAATGGGAAATAAGCAATTAAAATCCATCTTACCTGGTTCCAAGCCCAGCACTCTAGCAGCTGCTAGCTTCTTTGCCAACTTGGGACAATTCACATTCAGAAGCAAAGCCCAGAAATCAAAGGACCAGACCGTTGCCTCGGAGAACACGCTGCTCAAAAGGCTGGGTTGTAAAGCTACTCATCTCCCCTGCCGATCCAACTTGTGAACAGTCAGCGGGGCTTGAAACCACCCAGAGAGATTTACCCTGGTTGGCTGAAGTCCAACAAGGGACAGACAATGGCCGAAAGCACCTGTGCAGTGACCACAGACACATGGGGATGCTTGGGAAGAGGAAGCCCCGCTGCCAGGGTCAAGGTCTCAATCTGCAACAGCCGGCCACAGCTTAACTACAAGAGAAAGTCTGGCAGATCTCTAGACGTGGGAAAACTATGCACACAGAGTCCTTTGCTCCCTCCTCAAGGACAACTAGAGGAGGCTCTGTGGCAGCAAGCAGACGACTTCAGAGCCATAGTTACTTTTAACTGTGTTGTAGTCTCCTCACTTTTTATTTAAAAAAAAAAAGGGTGGGCTTCCCTGGTGGTGCAGTGGTTGAGAGTCCGCCTGCCGATGCAGGGGACACGGGTTCGTGCCCCGGTCCGGGAGGATCCCACATGCCGCGGAGCGGCTGGGCCCGTGAGCCATGGCCGCTGAGCCTGCGCGTCCGGAGCCTGTGCTCCGCAACGGGAGAGGCCACAACAGTGAGAGGCCCGCGTACCACAAAAAAAAAAAAAAAAAAAAAAAAAAAAGTGTGCTTGGTTAATAGCAATGTAAGTAGACAAATGGTTAAGCAGACATACTAATAGAAAAAAAACAAAACACATAACCTACATTCAATATATAAAACACAGTATTTAAGAACCAGTAGTTTTGATGGAGATAATCCTCAAATCCCTAGATACTTTATTAGCTTCCTTTTATTAATACAACTACATATCAAAAGCAACAATACAAGTGTAATCAACCTCACCTTCCTTCTACCCCTTAACCTCCACCAAAGCAATCATTTTTATATATAATGGAACCAAAAATTTCAATGAAAAAACAAGGACCGAATTTTCTCGAAGTGCCTTTGCTGAAATGAACAAAAAGCCAAGCACAGAAGTGGAGGCTGGGGAAGAGGCTGCTGTGTTTTTAAATCAATGGCCTCCTGTGTCAGTTCCGGGTGTCTGGTCTGCTTGTCCTAAGAAATCTAATCAAGATTGGTTCTCTGGAAACTGTCATGCTCTGAACAACGTTTTAAACAGCCTTTCTATGTGCACTCATCACACAGGTAGACTCGGGCAGCTGCAGGGCAAGATCTGGTCCATCCCGCCTGTCATTAACAACAAAGCCCCCGGGGTGGCAGAGGAGCGGGGAGGGAGGTACCTGGCCTCCCACCTCCCTGTCCTCAGCTGGTGGTTCTCAGGTACCTGCTGCTGTGCCTGTTGCTCCTCGATGAAATGGGAGTTGGCCAACTGGAGCTCCCGGTCAAGGCGCCCATATTTATCCGTCGTTCCAGTGCTCCAGTTCTGTCCGCCACTGTCTCCTAGCAGGGCCTGCGAGAGTGGGGCAGGGGGCAGCAGGGCAGAAGAAACAAACCATTACTATCTCTAAACAAACACCCCATCACCATGATATAAAGATTTCTCCCAGTGCTCATAAGCTGGCCTCCCTGGGGTCAGCCTTTTATGTAGTGGTGTAGGGTAGTGCCTGTGGGGTACAATTTAAGGAATGCCAGGAAGGGTACTCTCCATTTCCAAGCTCTCCCAACGGGACTCACAAATGGGCTCTGTCCCATTAAAATGCCAATAAATGTCAACTGGAAATCAACAAACGCCCATCTGCGTAGTGCTTTGTGGATCTAAAGGCACTTGGTCTCTGTGGGCCAGCTCTTCCTAGCACCCTTGGAAGTTCACCAGAGACCTGCTGTAGGTTCTAGTCTAACTGATTCCAGACAGCTAGAGTCCTTTCTATTTAAGTATGACCCGGGGAAGTTTTGGTTTTTTGGAGGGGGGAGGAGAGAGTTCCCTAAAATGACAAGAAGCTAAGTCACAGCCCCTCACACACAGAAGGCACAAGAACCACCAATGTGTCAGTGTGACCCACAGATAAATCCCAAAGCCCTTCAGGTGAACTAAAAGGCTACAGGTTTCCCAGACAGAACTGGGGGTTGCTTCACCAGGCAGCATGGCCACAGAGGGTGCGTGGCCCTAATGACCCAGGCAAGCGCTGGTCCTGAAGTCAGTTGTCGACCTGGGCCCCCAGACGCCAGGGTCAGGTTTCTCAGTATGAACTTGAGGAAGTTTGTAGCCAGAAAAGGGTAAGTTTGGGAATGTCTTCCTTCCTTGAAGAGGCCAGCCAGCAATGTGAGCTGGCCCTGCCTGGAATGCCCACAAGCCTTTCTGACTTGGCCAAAGTACTGCTCAAACCAGCCCTGCACAAAGAATCAGAAGAAGAAGCTGGCGAATAGGATTCTTCTTCCTTGTAGAGCTGTCAGATCTTCTCACCAGGTACTTTTTAGCTCTGGAACCGTTAAAAGCCTACCTGACTACTTGGTTCTGTCTGAAAAGCCCTCCCATAGCCCCTCAATGTTGACATTAGCCTCAGCTGACTTTCAGATGTGAATTCAGTCAAATGGCCACATTTGAGGCTAAGTTCAGGGAAGCTCAGGATGCATCTTAAGTTCTGAAGCAGTTATGAGAAGAAAATCAGGAGGCCTCAGAGCTTCCAGCAGCCCAGGGCCTCAGTTAAGAGTCTGGAATGGTAACTGTCTCCGGTATAAG
Source organism: Kogia breviceps (assembly GCF_026419965.1). Taxonomy (NCBI): domain Eukaryota; kingdom Metazoa; phylum Chordata; class Mammalia; order Artiodactyla; family Physeteridae; genus Kogia; species Kogia breviceps. The sequence goes on along the minus strand of NC_081310.1, from coordinate 42,149,756 downwards.
GCAAACCCAAGGCTTTTTGGGAATGGCTCTGCTCCAAACTGGTTGCAGGGCTGTCGAGATTTAAAAGGTCCTGCTCGTTCTGATGGGGAGACTCTAAGGACTCTATGGAGGATACTGGGGCCTAGTGATAGTATTTTCAAGGTCAGAGAAAGGCTATAGTGCATCATTAGGCTATGGGCAGAGAACTGGAGCTCCCGGGGTCACAGTCAGGGCTCTTTTTTCTAGCTTACCTATGGTCTACAATTGGGTGGACATATGTCATGCTGCTAGGAGTCATCTGTGTGTGAGTGCTTAGAGAACCCTGGCCCCGCTTTTCCTTGAAACCCTGTGACTCGGAGACATTTTACTCACTGCCAAAACCAAAATTCCCAGCCATACTTGGAAAGGCTACGTATAAACACACATTTTGTTAGTTCAAATATACTATCTAGAGAATAAAAATTCAAATAGAAGTAATAGAGGATAGGTGTTACCATTCACTGTCAAAACTAGTGATACTTCAGGTACTGTCACTCAACTTCTGTAAGCTGAAGCAGAAACGAAAAGGGGACTCCAAAACTTGGCCAGCCTGCGGCCGTTCACTAGCTTCTCCTAAGAGTTAGTGCCAGACGGGATAGCTAGCTAATGGCTTTCCTAGCTGCACTGAGAAGAGCAAGGAGGGTAAATGGGAAGAAGAAAACAATGACTTGGAAAATGAGATGCAGGGAAAGGAAACAGGATTAAGTTAGGTGATATTTAGAGTCCTCTCCCCTTTTCAAGCTCTTATAAATACTTGTTTTCAAAATCAAGTGGGTCAAGAAACACCTACAGGTATAAAGTGAGCATTTACATCATAAACTACTGATTCCTAGTTAGTTAAAAATGCCAAGCGATTTCTTGAGTTAACAGTCTACTAAATTCAAGAACTGGGTCTCTTGTAGCTTTTATTTTCGATGTGTCAATATCTGGGCTTTGGTTTCTGAAATTAGGTTTCATAATTTATTTGTAATAACTTATAAAAACTGGACCTCACATCAAAAAAAAAGATACTTAAAATGGTGAAAGATTTAACACACATTAAATTAACACACATTTAAGTTTCCTCAAATGCTTTACATAAAATTTCAATCATTAAATGTCTAGTGAGTTCTATGCATAGGCAATGTAATAGCAGCTAGAAATAAAAATTTAAAAAAAGAAAGAAAAAAGACCATGACACCTCCCCTCCTAACTCACAAAGGAGCTTGAGGTCCAGCAAAGAAAGTAAGCAATTACAGCTCTTAACAGAGCACCTGGCACACGGAATATGCGCAACAGGTGCAGAATAAATGGCCTGTGGCAAAGGCTCTAAGGTATGCAGAGGGTGCAACCAGAGCCCAGAGGAGGGAACCAGAGGGTGTGAGGGAGGGGAGCAGGGCCGAGGCTGCCTGCCAGCATCACTACGGACTCAGCACACAAGGTCATCTTCTTAAATACATGATACACGAAGTCAGAATTTTTAAATTCCAAATATCTCTATTTTCTTTGATTGATAACTGTATATTCTGACGTTTACTCACCTGTCTATTTTTCCTTTCAGCTAATGCCTGCACAGATGAAGCTGACATCTGATCCTTCATGTCCTAATGAGATAAGTAGAAGACCAGAAAACAAATGAACATCCTTAAACAAAATCATGGTTAATATTTTGCACACTAGCAAAATATGCATAATTTATTAATTTTTAAACAAAAATACAGCATTCTTTGACTTGTACTTTCAATCTCAAAAATAAAGGAAATAAAGAGAAGGACATGCCCTTAAAAAGAAGTAACCTGGATACTAAATTTAAATATTAGGAAAGAGAAAGTACTTCCTGGGTACCTACCATAGGCCGGAAACACTGTTAAACCTGTACACATATGATCACTGACTTTCCACAATGCCCCTGTGAAGCGGGTATTACCTTCATTTTACAATTGAGGAGACTAACATCTAGAAAAACTAAGATACTTTCTCAAGGTCACATAGCCAGTAAATGCCAACCCTGAGGTATACACACAAAAGCTGTGTTCAAGGGATAGCATCTTTAAGTATAATACATGTAAAAAAACCACGCACTTTATGATAAAGTATATTTACCATTACGCGCCAGAGAATATTTTCAAATAGTGATAAACAGGTCACTTATTTTATTTGAGTTGCGTTCATGTGAAGTATAGGCTATTTCTAACACCAGTATTTTCCAGAGTGGTATCAAAAATAATTTTGTATGGAAAGAAAAATGAATTACTTAATCTAAAACAAAATACTTGGGGATTCCCTGTCGGTGCAGTGGTTAAGAATACACCTGCCAATACAGGGGACACAGGTTCGAGCCCTGCTCCAGGAAGATCCCACATGCCGCGGAGCAACTAAGCCCGAGTGCCACAACTACTGAGCCTGTGCTCTAGAGCCGGTGAGCCACAACTACTGAGCCCGTGTGCCACAACTACTGAAGCCGTGCGCCTAGAGCCCATGCTCCACAACAAGAGAAGCCACCACAATGAGAAGCCTGCGCACCACAACAAACAGTAGCCCCCGCTCACTGCAACTAGAGAAAGCCCGCACGTAGCAACGAAGACCCAACGCAGCCAAAAATTTAAAAAATAAAACACTTTATTAAATATGATCCATTTGCATCATATTTACCTACAACCCAATATACTTTGAAATGATTTCAGCTGAGTACATGATTATTATAATACAATTTTTCTTGAAAAAAAAAAAAAAGGATGCCAAAATACTTTATAATTTCCTGTTGGTAAGTAGGCTATTTTAGAGGTGCAAATGTTGAAGTATTAGGCTTTAAAAAACTTCTTCCAAGACCCACGACAAGTGAATGGTAGATGAGACAGTGCCACAGCTTTCCTGATTCCTACTATGAGAAGTGTGAATGAGAACCACCTTGCTGCAACCTTCAAACTGCCTGATCCCTCGCTCAGCAAATAGCGACCAATGCCCAGTGTGTGCCTGAGCACAGCAGTGACAATACAGTGTCCTTGCCTGACGGAGCTCACGTCGTGGTGGACAAGAGGCAAACAGCAGTCACACACACACTTCAACAGGGTGACTAGCATTTTGGGAAGGAAGGGAGTCAACGGAGCTGAAATCCAGTGGGTGAATGCCACTTTAGAAAGATGGGGGTGACACTTGATCGAGACCTGAGGGCAGAGAATGAGCCCACCACAGAAAGAGCAAGGGCAGAGAATTCCAGGCAGAGGAAACAGCAAGCACAAAAGCCTGGAGGCAGGAAAGGCTCAATGCTTTAGCTTTTGAGAAGGAAGGCCCGATTGTCTGAAGGAGCCACTGTGTGCTGGGTGTCGAGGAGACAAGTCTCGCCAAAACACGAAGGGCCTTCAGGCTGTTTAGATTTTATTCTGAGGCAGTGGTTGGCAAACTTTTTCTGGAAAAGAGTAGATATTAAATATTCAGGCTTTGTCACATTTTTTTTTTTATTTTTAACCACTCTTTAAAAAATGTAAAACCATTTTTAGATCTCATAGGCCACAGACTGCAGGCCCCTGCTCTAAGGCAATGGAAAGCCCTTAAAATATTTTGAGCAGGGCCATGGAGTATTCTGGTTCATGTTTTAAAAGATCACTTTGGTTATTCTGTGGGAAAAATGCTGGCAATTAAGCAAAGCAGAAGTAAAGAGATCAGTTTACTCCCACACATTAAAGTGCTGCCCACGATGGGAAAGGGTGCCTGTAGGAACAAGTGCCCTGATGTTGGGGGCCTTCAACAAGAGGGTACGTGAGCACTTGGAAATGACACTGGGCAAGTAGGGTGTCATTCACCCACTGGATTTCTGAGGGTGCTCTACCTGGGGTCCAGTTGACCCATAAATTCTAGGATTCTTTACCTATTTTATCTGTTCACAAACCTCAAAAGAAAAAAATATATATATATATAAGAATGCCACCCACAGAAACTGAGAAAAATTTACTTAGTAAAAAAAGTATTCACCATAAAAATGGAGGTACTGGTACGTTTAAAACAAGGGAAATTTAGTGATATGAGCCATGTTTCTTAAATGTTTGAGATTTACCTGAGTCAGTCACCTGAGGTGCTCTTAAAAATGCAGGTCCCTGGACCCCACCCAGTCCTACTAAGTCAGACTCTAAGGAACAGTTTAACAAGTCTCCCAAGTGAGAAGCTATTTGAGAAGCTTGGATCCCCACAAATTCTAGAAGCCTTCAAAGGAGACCATTAGGCTATTATCTCCTGGACTGCAGGATTCCTTTTCTAATTATCAATTAAATTGGAGTTTAAGATGATATTCTGATATTCAGTCAAACAATATGAATAGTACAATCCCATTTATTTAATATATATTAATAACTACACAAAGCAAATATCTGAATTGTTCACTGGTGGGATAATATATGCTTTTTAAAAATGCATTTAATACATTTTACAGTACCCTTTTTAAAAATAATGAACATTACTTGCATAATAAAAATATCAGCACACATGTATGGAAAAAGTGCCTGTGAAGTTCCAGTTGAACTTTGAACACTGTCTGTAGAATGTGTTTTTGCTGTTAGAAGGTAGGACAGTGAGGGGGGCAGTAATGACTGTAAAAGCACACAAGGGGGCTTCTGGGGGGTGCTGGGAATGCTCTGGAATGCTTCTGGGTCTGCTTCCATGGTTGTGATCAGTTTATAAACTCTTTAAGCTGTATATTTGGGGTGCATGCACTTTTCTGTACTATTATAACTTAATAAAAATGTTTAAAAGAAAACTACTGCTCTTGAACAATGGCTGGAAGGTAAACTGGACCAACCCTTTGAAAATAAATTTGGCATTCTGTATTAAGAGCTTTGATATTTGCAACAAATATCCACTGCCTTGACCCAGTAATTCTAATAGGATTTAAGGAAATGATAGAAAATATATACTAAAACAGATACGCAAAGATGTAAACTGCAGTGTTATTTACAATATGAAAGTAGAAATAAGCATCATATACAAACGAGAGAATAGTAACTTATAGTAAACCTATACACAATGTAATATCATGTACTAGACATTACACTTAGGAAGAGAGTTCGGTGACCAGACAACTCACAGAAAAACACAAATGATCCAACATGAAAAGATGCACTAACCCATTAATAATCAAAGAAGTGCAAGTTAAGAGATATTTTTCCCAGTTAGATTGGGAAAGATGAAAAAGATGAACACTACTTAGTGTTGATATAGGTATTAAGGAACACGGAATCTGCACTCTGCTTTCAGAAATATCATTGATAGGGTCTCTTTGCAGGATACTTTGAAAATATTAACCAATGTTTTAAATGTGCATTTGCATTGAACTTTTTAGTACTTAAATATTCAGGATATGCTCACAAAGATGGTTCCTGAAGTATGATTTGCAATTGCCAAAAATTAACAACCACCTAATATCTACCAATAGGGTCAATGAGCAAACAGATCATAATAGAACCAGGTTAGAGAAGAGGTTAAGAGCATAGTCTTTCATGTCAAAGACCTAGGTTCAAGCTTAGTTACGCTTTTTAGTATCTATGCAAAGTTGCGCAAATTACTCAGTTTTTCTAAGTTTCTTCTGTATAATATTTTATAGGGTCATTGTGGGGATTGATAAAGTATGCAACCATTAAAAAGGATAATCTAAATCTACTCTATCCAGTAGCTATTAGCCAATTAACGGTTACATATTGAGGTCATGAAATGGAGTCAGTGCAACTGAGGAATTAAATTTTTAATTTTATTTAATTTTAATTAATTTAGATTTAAATTCAATTACTGGAAAACTTTCACATGTCTGGAAAATACTGGGTATGCAAATCAAGCTTTTCAACTGTATTATAAACTCTAAATGCAGATGAAGTATCCCCAATGAAAAGTTCACTTCTGAATTGAGATATCCTTAAGTATAAAATATATGCCAGACTTAGAAGTTTTAGTAAAAAAAAGTTTTAAAAATTTAACAAAAAATCTCTATATATGTTTAAATAATAATCTTCAGGATATACTAAGTTAAAAAATACATTAAGTTCACCTGTTTCTTTTTACTTTTAAAATATGACTACTAGAGGGCTTCCCTGGTGGCACAGTGGTTGAGAGTCCGCCTGCCGTTGCAGGGGACACGGGTTCGTGCCCAGGTCCGGGAAGATCTCACATGCCGCGGAGCGGCTGGGCCCGTGAGCCATGGCCGCTGAGCCTGCGCGTCCGGAGCCTGCGCGTCCGGAGCCTGTGCTCCACACGGGAGAGGCCACAACAGTGAGAGGCCTGCATACCGCAAAAATCAAAACAAAAAAAATATGACTACTAGAAAATTAAAGATAGCTTGCATTTTACTATTTCTATTGGACAGCACTGGTCTAGATATATCTGTATTGATATACGACTATGTCCACAATATTTTTTCATAGAAAAAAATTACAGACTAATGTCATTTCTTTTAAAAGTGTACTTCAATGTCTATAAAATGGCTAGAAAAAATACTTAAAATTGTGATTTTTTTTTTTTTTTAGGGAGTGGAATTACAGAATGGAGGGGCATTTCACCTTTCTTAATCAAAATTATCTGCATTTTAAAAATAGTATGAATTACTTTTAATTTTAAAAATTAAAATAAAAATGCTTATGACTGCATAACAGTGTGATCACAACTATGTAAAAAACACAACAAAGTTCTGTGTTTACGTCTCTTGAGTTTAGGTTTTTCTATTTTTTCCTCTTGTAAAATTTTTCTAATTTTCTTTGAAATGAGCACGCATTACTTTAATGAAATACAAGCTTTAAAGTTCCAGTTTTAAAATTTTCTGTTTAATAAAATATGTGTGTGGGGGTGTATGTTAGCTCTGATGGTCAGCGAACTCAACAGCTGTGTGGTGCGCATCCTGTTTGGGGCCATGGCAGGTGGTAAAGAGCTATGGCTTTCACTTTCAGGATGGCACTTTTTTTATGTAGTGTAAAAGCTGCCAGATACCATAACCACAGATTACCTTCTTATTAGGATATGGAATTTTACACTATGTCACTAAACAGTTTTGAGCATTTTTTAACAACCTGTCATGCCAAAAACATAATTACTCATCTTTTAAAAAAAACAAAAAACAAAAAAGTTATTTGTTGTTGTTTTGGCCACGCTGCACAGCTTGTGGGTAGTTCCCCGACCAGGGATTGAACCCGAGCGCTTGGCAGTGACAGCGTGAAGTCCTAACCACTGGACCGCCAGGGAATTTCCTCATCTTCTTTCTAATACAAGAAGTTTAGAACAGGCAGTCAAGACATCAGTTAGTACCGATAAAAAAAATGGTTCACCTGCCAAAAGAACAACAACAGTCCTGGTTGTTTATGCTCCTGTTCCCATTTGATGCCATCTTCCAAGCTGAGTGAACGGCACACTATAAATCCCAGTGCTTCCCACTCAGAGGAGTCACATCCCAGTGTCATTTGTAACCAAAGAGTATGACTCACCCTTTTTGATTAACCAAAGCCATTTCTATCTTGACTTATAACTGACTACCAGCAATTCTTGGGTTTGAGGAGGCTGGATTTTGGGGAGGCGGTGCTACAGTTCTGACTGCCTTTGAAAGTTTAAACAAAGTTGGAGAATGTTAGTCAGGATCATTTAATTGACAAAGAAAACTGAGATCCAGAGAGGCTAAATGACTTGCCATGCTGAAAATGGATTGAAGTCTCAGCTGAGCCTAGAACTCAGGTCTCCTCACCTCTCTCACTGTTCTGCCCTTCACTGCAAAACCTTTCACTAAATTAACCCAACATCACTTCTGCAATAGATTTCCATAACACGAACATCTCACAAGTGAAAACTCTGATGTATAGGGCGACTCCACAAACGTAAAAATGATGACCTCAAAAATACCAAGGTTAGGGCTTCCCTGGTGGCGCAGTGGTTGAGAATCTGCCTGCTGATGCAGGGGACACGGGTTCGTGCCCCGGTCCGGGAAGATCCCACATGCCGCGGAGCGGCTGGGCCCGTGAGCCATGGCCGCTGAGCATGCACGTCCGGAGCCTGTGCTCCGCAACGGGAGGGGCCACAACAGTGAGAGGCCCGCGTACCACAAAAAAATAAAAATAAAAAAAATAAAAAAAAAATACCAAGGTTATATAAACAGAAACAATAATGTTTTGCTTTCTTTAGTAAAAACCGCCAGCAAAACTTAATAAAAACTGCACAAACTTAAAAGACGTTTGGAAAAAACATATACAGGACTTTTTAAACAAAAATGACTTATTAAAAAACAAAAACAGTGGACATTGAGAAGATAAACAAAAATAACTTATTAAAAAGCAAAAACAGCAGACGTTAAATGAGAACAAACACAAGAGAAAGATTTAGTTCTTCCGGTAGAACAGCAACAAAAAATGTATAATGCCCTAAGAAGGAGAAAGCACAATTGGCATACACTGTGGATCAAAAGGTATTCCTCTAAGCAACTAAATGAAAATCCACTAATAATGCTAACAGGAGCTTACATAAACTTGTGATGTACAAATTCCTAATCTGTGCTTGGTCTTGTGTTTCATTTCCCAAAATTGCTAACTCTCTGATCCCACACTATCAGTGTCTTCCAAGAGGAACCCAGAGAGTTCTGGATACAAATGCTGTTCAGCTGAATGCAATATTGAATCAACACAATGCTTTTTTTTTTTTTTTGCGGTATGCGGGCCTCTCACTGTTGTGGCCTCTCCCGTTGCGGAGCACAGGCTCCGGACGCACAGGCCCCGCGGCCATGGCTCACGGGCTTAGTTGCTCGGCGGCATGTGGGACCTTCCCGGACCAGGGCACGAACCCGTGTCTCCTGCATCCGCAGGCGGATTCTCAACCACTGCGCCACCAGGGAAGCCCAACACAATGCTTTTTTTAAAAAAAAATCAAGTTAGCATCAATTACCACTTCTCTTCCACAAAACCTCAATTAGAATTTATTAAAATCAGATGAGCAAAAACTCAGTTAGGTACTATTAACCCACCACCGGCAAATAGTAACAGCTTCCAAAAAGGAGTAATAAATTAGAAGAATGATTAAAAACTCTAAATAAAATATTTAATATAAATATAATATAAAATATTCTAATATAAAATATTCAGTTGGGTCACACAGTTGAGTACAGTTTAGATCTCAACTATAAAAGGACTGCAACATTATGAAGTATGGACTTGATTTAGAATACTTCTTGCAAACAACGTACTTTAAAAAGCTTTTCAATTATTATAAAATGAACTTTGGATTATACTTCCAATTATACTAACTCACTTAACTTTTACTATGTTGACCTCTGAATTTCAATTTGCAGAATTTACAAGTACTACCTTGCAGAAAAACAAATATAATGATTAAAGTCAAGAATATATGCTTCACTGCAAGGCACCATTTAAATACCAACATCTACAGAAGTCATTTTCAGAAAAATCTATCACAAAAACTTAAAAAAGCACACACTACATTTATAAAATAAGGAATTGGGAAATTATTTATCTTACCATAAAAATACATCACCCAACAACAGGGTTTCCTTATCAGAATAGCCTCTGAACTGGCTAGAGACTGAGTGTCTAATCCAAATGTTCATTGTATAGCTGGGGCACCTAGGTCTAAAAAGGTTACTGCCCCCACCCATTACAATGTGGGTTTATTTCTAAACAATTTAGGTACATGGATACAGAAAGGCAACTAATGAGTAAAGGAACAAGAATATTTAAAGTGCAGTGATAACCTACCATCTGAAATAATTTCAAAAGGAAATCACATGACATGGAGTCTTTGGCAAGCACACACCAAGGTTCCCGCCTCAGATGACTCTTAAAAAGCCATATGTTAGCACTGGTATGATCCCAAGTCTTTTTATTCAAGGAAGCTGCTTTCTAGTACATATGTTAAAGACAGGTGGTTCTCCTACATCTAGTTATGCTAATCACCTGGCTTAGCCATATAGTTTCAAAATACAAACATATCTTAACCATACAAGATTTCACTTAAATGCTATTTTCTCTCAGGTTTTTTTAAATAATAGGTTATTATCTAAATAATTTGAGACTAAAGATTTGTTCCCTTGGATTGATTTTTTACACGCTGATAGATGCTTGCTTGCTCTGGATAACTCCCGAAAGGCTGTCAAGCAGTTGTATATGGAAATGTCAGTAAATGGGTTGCAAGAGTTCCAGAAGCAATTCAGATGGTGGAAGAGGCCGCCATCCAAACCCAGTAAGAGTACCCTTCACAATGCAAAGGGACTACCAATCAATCAGGAAAGCAAATGGTTTCTACAATAGCAGTTCTTCTTTTTGTCTAGAAATACAGTATACTAAAAAATAAAGAGGAAAAAAGATAACTGGTTTGGAGGAATGAGAGGTATGGACAGGAAGATTACAGTAACCTTCCCAAAGCCAGCAGTCTGCTCTCTCATTTTTGCTCTGAGAAAAAAGCCTGACCGATACTAAAAACAGTTTTCTTTTCAATCAGAGAAATATGTAGAAAACTGGCATTTAATTCATATTAAAAAGGGGTTTCAGAGTTGACCTATTAGTTTAAATTGAAGGAAAGAGTTCAGAGAAGTCTGGCCATTTCTTGCACAAATAACACAGTAAGATCACATCCCTTACCCTGACGACTTGCCGAGTACTTGTGATGAAAGCTTTTCTTATACTCAATTCGGTTGCATCAAGGTTGAATTTCCTAGGATTTGCTTCGACTATGCGTGGGTCAAAAAGTCAAGGTAAAGCAACTTCATCATCGAAAACCTAACAACCAACATCATGCAAAACCACAGAATCTCTCACAGCAATAAAATCTGGCCCAGCGTTTCTGAACACATAGTCAACTTGACACTATCATTCTCAAACTTTCTCTGCCCACAGCTAGATGAGGATCCTTGTGCCCCGAGGCAGAGGTGACCTGCTTGGGTTCACTGCAAACCCATGGGTGTCTGACCACAGCTGAGCTGGGCTCTTCCAGATGCCTGCCAGCCCTTTTTTGACTCCAGATCACCTTTCCCAGGACGGCTTTTGTCCTGGCAAACAGCAAGCTGTTTTCATTTGCCATTCCAACTCATTCCACTTCTGTCAAGAAGCTAACTCTGCTTCTTAACCTAGAGATCGAGGCTTCTTTTGTGAAGCTTTCCTGCTCTCCTCACCCCCAGCTTGGTTCTGCTGCCCCGTGTCACTCACATGGCTCTCTGTACTTATCTCTTATCATCTGCAAGTAGACACTTGTGCCAATATTTGACTAATGTCTGTTTCTCCCGCCCCCAAGTCCCTCTATACTCCCACGGTAAATTCTACAAGGGTTGGTACAGTTTTGCTTATCAATCCAATCTCAGTAACTAACAAAATGTCCAGCCCATAGCACACTCAATAACTATTGCTGAATGACGAATATCTATTAAAACTTTTGTTCTCTTTATCTCACAATCTATCTCCCCCAATCTTTTTCTCATCCCTCCTACCTCGAGGGAAGACATATCTCCCTGTAACTGTGCTTTTGATCCCACTCCCTCACATATTCTGTTCCACTAGTTTTAGAGAACACATTTGTCTTTTAATAATTTAAAAGGTGCCCCGGGGTCATTGTGATTAATAGAAATTATGCACTCCACACATCAACTGCATGTGAACCTGTGTGCTGACTACAGAGTGATCCTGACAAAAGCTAGTTTCCTTTATGTTTTACCACAGTTAGAAAAAAGCAAAACAGAACTCAAGACATGCAAATGGCATATCTTCAATCTAAAGTTCTGATTAAACGGGATTTTTCCAGTTAAAAGAAAGGCCATATAATCCAGCTTTTACCATTCTCTGGTTCATCAGTCAGGACTTATTTAACATCGATAGCATGACTTAGCATAATAGATCTGCTTTAGTAAATGCAGTTTCATCGTACAAGATGCCTCTCTAATGGACACTGGCATTGAACAGGAAAAAGTCTAGAGAAGGATCTTCTTGTGATTTCTAATTACCAATGTATAACACTAGTCTGTATACACACCTCTCTGAAATCATGACAGCTAGCACTTTCACAGAAGTTCACCGTGTGTCAGACACCATTCTAAGCTCTTTACCTAATAAACTTTCAACACCCAATGAGCTAGGTACAACTGTTACCCTAATGTTCTACTGAACAGCAATGTGCCCAAAGTCACAGTTAGTAACTGGCGGAGCCAGGACTTGAACACCCAGCCTGACTCTAGGGTCCAAGCTCAAAATCCCTGCACTATGCCACCTTCATGTTGCAGGATTCGACTACTCTACCTTAGATTACTGGTCAACGATTTTAAGTGTGTCATGGTACGAATAAGGGCCACATCAATCAACGATAAAAGGCAGTATCTAATCTATGTACTTGAGACATCTGGATGAAACTTGTCATTTGTCTGCTTCCCTCTCGTGGCACAGACACTGCAGAAAAAGGATATTGATGGTTTCATCAAGGTCCTCTAGATCCCACTCTATGCTCCGGAGATTGTTTCTCAGCTCGTTGGTGGTCCAGTCGATTTCTTCCCTCGTGGCTGTGGATGGGTCCTGGAGGAGCTCTGTCCATCTCTGAAACAATCCCTGTGCAGTGTTGACCGCTTTCTGTACCTCTCTGTATTCAGGTGAAGGGAAAGGAGAGATATGAGACAGTATGTTCCACGAACAACTTATAAGACTTAGGTGAACCTTTATATCTGACACCACCCTCAGCAACCACCATTCCCCAAAGTGTTTTCAAGTCGTTACAGAAGGCTCTTCATGGACAAATATCAAAGTTCAAAACTTCAAAATAATAGTCTGAATATTATGTTCTCAGCTGATTTCAAAATAAAACAGCCACTACTTAAGCAGCTATAATTACCAAGTTTGTTTGTGAAGGACAAAAATTTAATTTTTCTAATGGACTGTACTTAAAAGTAGTCTAAGAAGTTAAAATATAAATTAACTAAAGGGCCCTTAACATTCAGACATGTTACCAGTTGGAGTGAAGCAATTTATATTCAGAAGAAAAGGTTCTAAAACAACTTTCCTTTTCTTGGGGAGGTTCGTGTGGGAGGGGGGTAAAAACGGGTAGAAGGAAGGGTTACTCTTACACAGCTAGCCTTTTAGAAGGCAAGTATTTTAAGCTGAGACATTTAAAAATCCAACATCTCATTAGAAGATTCCTGAACATTATTAGCTTTAAATTTATCTACTTTCCTGGATTAAGCAACTCTGTACAGCAGATTAGTGTGCTTCATGTTTAGGGAGTGAGACTAGGCCATTAAGAGCTATTGCCGGGGCTTCCCTGGTGGTGCAGTGGTTGAGAGTCCACCTGCCGACGCAGGGGACATGGGTTCGTGCCCCGGTCTGGGAAGATCCCACATGCCGCAGAGCAGCTGGGCCCGTGAGCCATGGCCGCTGAGCCTGCGCGTCCGGAGCCTGGGCTCCGCAACGGGAGAGCCCACAACAGTGAGAGGCACGTGTACCGCAAAAAAAAAAAAAAAGGGGGGCTCATTTTATAAACCTGGTCTCTTGTGTACAAAGATTATAATCTTCATGCTTCTAAACTAAGAGATCTGTTTTGATCCTTCTATGATTTCTTAACCAATTCTTCTGGGTGTTCAATCAGTGTGTTCGTTATCTATTGCTTTAAAACAGAAACTGCACGCATCCTATTCCCTCTGACGTTTCAAGTACCAGAGGAGACAGCACTAACAAAATGAAGCAAGGTGCCTTACAATACCTTGGACTGTGAATATTGATGAGAGCTAAAAAGCTGAATGTTAAATAGAGAATACAGCCATTGGGCCCGGCTGAATAAATCACCGAGCTACGCGGCCAACAATGAATCTACCAAGGTTATGTTCATAACCACTTCATGGGTTAGGCAAGTCCCCTCATTTTTCCTCTCACATCAGTCTTATGCTTTTAGCGCTAAAGAGAAACTCTATTTGAGACAAAAAGAGGAAGGACTAAGTAAGTGAGATGTCAATCTGCTATTTTTACCCTTTATTGAGGTTTCTGGCTGATTTGGTAAAGAAAGAGGTATACATTTTGCCATAATATGAAGTACTTGGTTTATTTGTGTTGAATATCCTCTATGACAACAGAAGACAGAGTTAAAAAGGTATCTAAAATGATATCTCATTCTAAAGAATATGAAAATTATCAATTCTGTAAAGGAAATGTGAATTCCCTTTTGAGAACTAGAAGCCTCAGGCTAGGGCATACCACGTTCTCCACACCAGCAGACAACTAGGATGCCGGAATTAAACTCTTAAGCAGTGATCCATAAACTTTTTTGGTCTCAGGGCTCTTTTGCACTTTTCAAAATTATTGAAGACTCCAAAGAACTCAGATTGATGTGGACTCTATCTATTGCCACTTACAGTATTAGAAATTCAAACAGATATTTTAAAATATTTACCAATTAATCAAACATAATGATGAAATTACGATATGTTAATGTTTCTGCCAAAAATTTCTAAAACAACAATATTTAGTAAGAAGAGTGCCACTGATTCACATTTTTGCAAATCTCTTTAATGTCTGGTTTAACAGCAGACAGGTGGATTCTCACATCTGCTTCTACATTCAGCCTGTTGACATACGTTTTGGTTGAAGTATATGATGGAAATCCAGCCTCATACAGATAGGTAGTTGGAAAAGGGAGGAGTGCTTTAACAGTCTTTTCAGATAATTGTGGATATTCTTTCTTGACACAATATGAAAACTCGACAATGGCAGTTTCTTAAAGGTTAGCTGCAATGTGGAAGCTGAAACTGTACCAAAGATGTTGTATATTCTCATACATTACAACCCACTGCTCCATCTTGTATTGTGAATGGATGTGTTACCCACGTATGATTTTACAGCATCACGTACTGGTCATTTGTAAAGTATTAGTTTACTGAGCATCAAAGATCTTCCAAATGCTGACTCATTTCATTATACAATATCCAAAATCATATAATAATATCACCACCAATTCCATCAGAAATACTTAACTACTGGGAATCTGTAAGATGAAAGCAGTTGACACGAGCTTTCCAAAATTCTATTTTTTAAAAAAAGGCTCTGATTTCATCATCCACAAAAATACTTTCAGTTGTTTTCCGAGAAGTGACAGGTTCACCTCATTCATTTTTGAGAAAATCTCAAGTTTAAGATAATTTGGAGATGTGTGAACATTTGCAAATCTCAATAACCAGTTTGCGAGTCATTCTTTGAAGAAAAAATGAGATTCTGTGGAGGAAAAAACGAGCTATTTCAGCTCATAGCTGGATCACAGAAGTGCTTTCCCTGGAGTCACCATCTTAGCTCACAATATAGCAAAAGTGTTTCATGCACTCTCTCATTTTGTCACACAGAGTATTAAAATGTGTATTAAGGCTGGGAGAAAACATTTGTGTATTACATGTCTGATTAATGACTTGTATCTATAATATATATATATTTTTTAAACTCTCAAAACTTAAGAAAACTCAATTTTAAAATGGACAAAAGATCTGAACAGTCACTTCACCAGAGACAACATACAAATGAAAACTAAGCACATGAAAAGATGCCTAATAACTAGTCATCAGAAAAATGCAAAGTAAATCCACAATGAGATACCACTACAAACTTAGAATGGCTTCACACAACTAACCAGCCAATTGACAATGCCAAGTGCTGACCAGGTGGTGGAGTAACTGGAACTCTCATTCATTACTGGTGGAAATGCAAAACTGTACAGCTACTTTGGAAAACAGTGTGGCTGTTTCTTAAAATTAAACATACATGGTCTTCCCTGGTGGTGCAGCAGTTAAGAATCTGCCTGCCAGTGCAGGGGACACAGGTTCGAGCCCTGGTCTGGTTAGATCCCACATGCCTCGGAGCAACTAAGCCCGTGTGCCACAACTACTGAGCCTGTGCTCTAGAGTCCGTGAGCCACAACTACTGAAGCCCACACACCTAGAGCCCATGCTCCACAACTAGAGAAGCCACCGCGATAAGAAGCCCACACACCGCAACAAAGAGTAGCCCCTGCTTGCAGCAACTAGAGAAGGCCCGCGTGCAGCAACGAAGACCCAACGCAGCCAAAAATAAATAAAATAAATAAATTTATAAAAAACAGAAACAAAAAAAACATACACTCACCATTATGACCCAACAACCTCACTTCAAGGTGATACAAAAACACACGGGTTCATATGACAACTTGCAAATTCTAATAGTAGCTTTAGTCATAACAGCCAAAAGTGGAAAACAACCCAAATGTCCTTCAACTAAGGAATGGACAAACTGTGGTACATCTGAACAATGGAATACTACTGAGCAATAAAAAGAAACAAACCACAAATACATGCAACAATATGCACAAATCTCAAATGCATTATGCAAAATGTGAGAAGTTAGACTCAGAAGGCCACACATTGTATGATTCCATTTCTGTAACATTCTGGAGAAGGCAGAACTATAGGGAAAGAAAACAGATCAGTAGTTGCCAGATGCTGGGCATGGGGGACACAGAAACTTTTAGGGGTGATGGATCTGTCCTGCAACTTATTTGTGGAGGTGGTCATTACTGACGATATGCATTTGTCAAATTTCACAGAAGTATACACTAAAAAGGGTCAATTTTACTGCAGGTAAATTATAACTTTTTAAAAAATGAGGAAAGGTGTTCTTGGGACTCAAGATTTGATAAAATTAATTTTTTTTTTACTGTTTCATGAAGAACATTCTTGAAGGAATATGATTCTCATTTTTCTTTTTCACTGTGAGGGAGGAATACAATGACTACTAGTATAGTTTGGTGCCACTGCCTTGATTTAGGCTAAGGCACCAGCAGTTCGCACCATCAGTGTTATTGTCAACATGATGAAAAAAAGCAAATAACATCTGAGTAGTATCATGAAAACCAGTTTAAGCTGAGGGGCTCTTCTATGAAAGGATCTTGAGACCCCCTTGGGATCCAAGGGCCACACTTTCAGACTTGATGGGGTGGAGGGGCAGGTGGGTAGATTCAATTCTAGCAGCACAGAGTGAAAGCAAGGAGTCCTTAAGCATGCAAGAACTTGTGCATGTCCTAAAGAAGAAATGAAAGAAATGGCAGGAATTAGAAAAATGCTGCAAAGCAATCCCAGGATGACATTCAAAACCCAACAGGCCTGGCCAGTGACCTGGCTTATTCCACTCTCAATCTCTTATTTATTTATTTATTTTTTCAGTATGCGGCCTCTCACTGTTGGGGCCCCTCCCGTTGCGGAGCACAGGCTCCGGACGCGCAGGCTCAGTGGCCATGGCTCACGGGCCCAGCCGCTCCACGGCATGTGGAATCCTCCCGGACCGGGACACGAACCCGCGGTCCCCTGCATCGGCAGGCGGACTCTCAAACACTGCGCCACCAGGGAAGCCCCAATCTCTTATTTTTAAAAGAGGTTTCATTTTTAGTTTTCATGTAGTAGCAAAGACACAAGAAAGTCAAAGTAGTCTTAGTTTACATTTCTAAGACACGTTTTAAGGGATCACAAAGGTGGGAACTGTCAGCAATGGTTCAGATCTTGAAAAGCCAGAACATGCAGTGTGTCAAGGAATCCTATCTTAAAAGCAACTAACGGGTGGGGGGGGTCCCTCAAAGTCTAAAACATCTCCCTATTTTTCTTCTTCCAATATCAATTCAGCATAGCATTACCCCGAAAAAGAAGGCATGAATGGAGAGAAAACGTGTCACAAACAAAACCTATTTTTAAGGCAACTATTAATGGTAACCAGAATATCCCAAAGAACTTAGAATTTCTGAATAGTTTCAAGAAATACAAGACACAATGTAATAATGTACCAGACCCTACCTAATGAGACAACCTGCTCAATACAGAACTATTTGTAAATATCTGGGACTAAATATTTAGAATCACCTGTCATTCCAAGTAAATGGATGAATAGGACAGAGGAGTATATAACCACGACAGCTGTTTGATATTTGTGAGGGTTTCAACAGAGAAGAGCTGGTCGAATTTTCTTCACCTACTTTCTCAGGAAAGGTAAGGGAGCTGTTTCTGCATGAATTGGCTAGTTATAGGCATGCCCAGCATCATCTACTCCATGGTTAGTGCTCACCACACAGTGAGCCCATGTGAACATGCTGCACCCTGTGGGCGGTGCTGCAGCTGACGACTCCTTAGTCAACAGTGATCCACTTTCATCTGTGCTCTCCAGAAAGGTCAAAAATCACAAGATATTGCCTCTGTTTCCTGTAGAGTTAGGTGCAGCTCTTTTCAGGTTTTTCTTCCAAGTGCGTAATGGAAATGATTAAAGTCTGACACTCACAACTTTCTATGAGGAGCCATGTATACCTTGAGTTTTGGGAGCTCTTCAGTTTAGCAATCTTCTTGGTAAATAATAATCTGCTCACAGACAGCTTTGGGTATCATGTCTGACACCATTTCACCAAAAACTTGCTAATGGCTTTCCTAGGAATTACAGGTTTAGCTCCTGACCCAGAGAAATCTTTCAATCCACTGAAGGAGAGAGATGGCTATCTCCTACAACAGTCAAGCAGATGTTCTGCTCCTATATCTGTTGTAGATGCTTCCAAAGTCAGTTTTGTCTTACACGTTTCATGAGTAACAAGAGTCACAGCGTTGGAAATACTACAGATGAGCCTCTTTCCCTTGCTGTTCACCAAACGGCCCATCAAAATGATGGGACCCATCATATCTTCATGGATATGAACTCCTTATGACCACCAGAATGAAGGTCCTTCACTGCAAGCCATGCCAGTGCCCATGGGACCACCTGTAACACAGAGCTTCTTTCCCAGTAAGCAACTGTCAAAAACGAAAACACAGTCCACATCTTTGAAGAATGTATCTTTCACGCAAAAATAAAGCTTTCATCTAAGCTTTCAAAAGCAGATTCTTCCATTCCTTATAAATAAAGAGTTGACACTGGCAGGACTAACCAATCCAGTTTTGTTTTTTGCCACGCCATGTGGCATGGGGGATCTTAGTTCCCCGACCAGGAATCGAACCTGCATCCCCTGCATTGGAAGCACGGAATCTTAACCACTGGACCACCACGGAAGTCCCCCAGTTTGTTTTTGAAGCCAGCCGAGCACTAAACCCTGGTCACTGTTAGCTGAGTCCCTCCCATATAACATTCCAGTCTGTTCCATCATGGTAAAAGGCTCACCATCTCAACCAACCTTTAGGGCCTCAGGCAATACATCCAGATGTCCATAAAATATTTTCTTATCTGGATCTCACTAAATTTGTTGGTAAGATGCGAGGAAGAAGTATTTTAGCCATTAGGTAGCTTTTGTTTCCCGGAATCTGTCATTCAGTTGGGCCAATGAATTGCAGGATAACCATAGCTGCAGCCTCCATCAGCCTTTTGATTTCTCCTTTCTTCTTTGACCATGCTGATAGGCTCTGAACTGGCATCCGTTCCAGTTACTGTGGTTGTATAACAGTTTCCCCAAAACTTAATGGCATCAAACGACCATTTTTTGTGGTGAGTCTGTGGGTCAGGAATCCGTGCCGAATGCAGAAGAGATGGCTTGTCCCTGTTCCACAATGTCTGGGGCCTCAGCTGAAAGACTGCCAGGCTGGGGCTGCAGAAGCAGGTGCTCCCCAGTAGTATCTCTGTGTCTGCGTAGTCTCTCCACATGAGTGCTCCAGCAGAGTGGCTTCAGTAGAGCTGGACTTGTGTCCCAAGTCAGAAGGATGCAGGTGGAAGCTGAATTGGTTGGTTGTCTTTTGTGACGAAAGCTTCAGGAGTCAAACAGTGTCATTTCTGCCTCATTCTGTCAGTGGAGGCAGTTACAAAGGTCTGCCTGGGTTCAAAGAAAAGGAATGAGGACCCCAGCTTGAAGAAGAATGCCAGCTTCACAAGTTAAGAAAAGCAAATGGGACAGGATATATATTGGGGCGGCCACCTTTGGAAAAACACAATAAGCCACAACACCTATACCTGGGGCAGCACCCATCCTGCATGTCTCTCTACAGTGGGGTCCCTGTTTCGTCAACACCCTGAGAGGCTAGTGAAGGCAGATGGTTTCCACTCTACTAATGAAACCTGAAAAGCCTAGGCTGGGCAAACCTCTGCAACCCTATCACCCTTCTACCCCATATCCCACCAACCTGTTCTACCACCACCAACCCCTTGGGCCAGGTGAGAAGCTCTTTTTACTGCTTGACTTCCACACTCACATCGTTTGTATTTAAGGGGAAAAACACACATACCCTGCACTTGACCTTACTGCCATTTCCAAATTCAACTTCACTGTGATAATATCTTTCGCAATAATTCTCCTGGAGGGGAAAAAAAAAGAGTCTACTTAGTTTCCTATAGTTACATACAATTTTGACCTCAACCTGCTGCTGCTTCCACAATGCTCCTGGGATAGCACTACTGCCACCAATGACACAGCAGGTCAAAGTCATGGGTGACTTGAACTCGTCCTCATTTCCAGTGTACTTGACACCACAGCCTATTTTCTTGAAACTCTCACTTCCTTGCTTTTGTGACACTGTGCTCTTCTAGTTTCTACTAATTTTCTCTTTCCTCTTCCTCCACCTGGTCCCAGTATTTTTATAGCTTCTAGGTGCTCATCAACACTAGCAGGTTCAAAAGATTCCTTGAAGCTGATGACTCCCCACTGCATTTCCAACCCTAACCTCTCACCCAGGACTAATTCCTATATTTTTAGCTGCCTACAGGATCATTCCATTGGCCTAAAACCAAACCAATCATATCCTCCCTACAAAACAGTAAATATTCATACAACAAAATGGAATAGAAAAAAAAAAAAAGCTTCCTCTCTAACTTCCTCATTTTAGTCAACAGTGACACTATTTTCCAAGATTTGAAACTTGTCTAGACAAGCATCATCATTGACTCTTCTCTTCTCACCTTGCACAACCTCTACTTCAGCTGCATCACTGGATTTTAGATCTAGGAGGAACTTTCACGATAACTAGTCTGCACTCATTCAACAAATAAGAGAACGGGGGCTCAGACTTCTTGTCTTCTGGCCTCTAGTTCTGCTGACCCAGAGCATGAGGGGCCGCCTTCCAGTACCAAGACCTATTCAATCCCATCTTTGCAAAGGCTCCAGACAAATCTATTTTCTCTATGGAATCAGAAGACCCGGGTTTGAGCCCTCAGAAGTTGTTTGACCATAAGCAAGTGCATGGTAAATGCTAGTTAAAACCACCTCCTGATTAAGAATTTACAATAGGAAACATTAACTTTAAACTCCTCAGCTGGGTGTTCCACGCCTCCTCCACCCCAAAACTGGCCGACTTTAATCTCCAACCTGATTTCTCACTGAAACAAAATCTGTTTCACTTGGCAGGTCTTCTTCCCATCCTCCCTTTCCTCATTCCTGGCTCTACTTTCACTCACTGCTTCCCCAGCTGGAAGAGTCCTTACACCTCTGCAAATGAAAAGCAGATGTTTCCTTCAAGGCCCAGATTGAGGCCCTGCTTGCTTCACTAAAGTGTCACTGACCAACATTCCCCCTGGGGGTCTTTCCAAGTTTTTTCAGTCTCCACAGTATCTCAGCTCTATTCCAAACTCTTACATGCAAAGCATATTGTCTTTCACCTACACTGTTTCACATATCTGCATAGTGTTCTCCAAACCAGACTATGATTTCAGGAGCCAAATAGACTATTAGGCATTCAATAAATGCCTAATTCAATATAACAAACGTCTGCAAAGTGGTTTTTACAGTGAAACATCTGATTGGGGAATTCCCTGGTGGTACAGTGGTCAGGACTTCTGCTCTCACTACTGAGGACCCGGGTTCGATTCCTGGTCAGGGAACTAAGATCCCACTAGCCACACAGCCCAGCCAAAAAAAAAAAAAAAAAATCTGGTTGATTTTTAAAAAGTAGAAAATGAGACCTGACTTAACATTCAATTTTACTGGATAAAATTACTCTGTAAATAAGGATAATTTTTTCACAGTGACTATACCAATAAACAGTTTTTTCAACAGTGTGACTAAAATGCACAATGCCTGCCTTCAAGGAGCTCATAATCTAGTGTTTAAAAGGCTGTACACACAGACCCAGAGATGGTTAGAGAATAATACAATGTAACATACACTATCTTGCTCATCTGCTTATTTATGCCTTTATTTCAACACAGATCCACAGCCAAGAACCTGGAAATAAATCTGTCCTTGTTCGGGCACACAACGCCTCCAAATCAGCAAAATATTAAAGAACCACAACATTCATGCCTTTTACTTACAGGAGAGGCTCACTTGGTACCAAAATACTCTCATATTCCACCGCTCAATTTCTTAGTGGCTTATTCTGATTAGAGGTTGCAAACAAGATAGGGGGAAAAAACTACAGAACCCAAAACTCAAAATGGGCTCACTCATCAAACAAATACTATGTAACACCTTACTGAACATAATGATGAAAACAACATGGTTCAAATATGGTATGTTTCACCTAGCAAATTAGTCAAGATTTCTTAAAAGGAGACTCAGTACAGGCAAGGGGTCAAGGGACATGGGCCCATCAAACTTTGGGGGGTGGGGTAGTGAGTCGAGTGGAGTTAGGGGTGTATCCTAGAGGGCACTTCGGCAACAGCATCAGAAGCTTTGAAAATGTGCACCCCCTCTGAATTAGCAAATCTGCTACAGGACTACAGGCTATGGAAATAATCAGGAGCAGCAATGAAGACCTGTGACAAACAGGCCTGCCACTGTAACAGTGAAAAATTTAAGTACATCATAAACCTTGTCCTGGGTGATGTTATATTACATTTATATAACAAAATACAATACAGTTATTAAAAAGCCTCCCCACCAAAGGCATTTTAAGGATATAAAAAAATAACAGATGAAAAGATTATAAGACAGCATGATCCCAATTTCTTAATGATTAATAACAACAATAACACCCATTTATATAAATCCTGGCCTTTCCAATTACAGGCTTATGAACTTGGAAGTTTTTTTTTTTTACTCTCTAAGTTTCATTTTCTTCATTTGTAAGATGATAATAATAATAGTACTGGTACCTACTTCATAAGGATTAAAAAGACAATCCCTGTCATGTTCTCAGGACAGTGACTGATATATTTATATATATAAAAAAAGAGAGATCAAAAACTGATGGATAGTATTACATAAAACTGTTAATAGAAACAGATTTAAAAAAACACCAAAAATAATTTAACTAATTATTTCTGGATGGTGGTATTTCAATGAATTTTTTTTTTTTTTTTTTTTTTTTTTTTTTTTTTTTTTTTGCGGTACGCGGGCCTCTCCCTGTTGTGGCCTCTCCCGTTGCGGAGCACAGGCTCCAGACACACAGGCTCAGCGGCCATGGCTCACTGGCCCAGCCGCTCCGCGGCATGTGGGACCTCCCCGGACCGAGGCACGAACCCGTGTCACCTGCATCGGCAGGCGGACTCTCGACCACTGCCCCACCAGGGAAGCCCTTCAATGAATTTTTCATCCTTTTTTATATTTTTATTTCCTAAGTTTTCTAAAATGAGCATTATCACTTTAAATGTTACTCCAAAAAACAAAGCGCACACACACACAAAACCAGTAAGACATGGTCTTTCCTCTAAGAAAGGGCAACCTGTTTGGATGGAGACATATAGACAGTTAAAAGAGAATGTTTACTGAGCACTTGATATATGCTCCAAACTGTGCTGAGGCAACTTATACGCATTAACTCATTTAATCCTCATAACCGATAATGCAGGCATTGTTAAGCCAATTTTGTACATAAAGAAACAGGTTCAGAGAGGATAACTAATGTGCCAAAAGTTACACCAAGTAATTGACAGAAGTGAGATCCCAACCTTGGGTCAGCTTGATTAACAAAGCTCAGTTCTTTCACCAAACTTCACTGCCTCCAGAAGTCACATAAAAAGAAAAATTACAAATAGAACATGCATTTCCTTTCCCTTTACGCCCAGCTTTGTTCTTCTTACAGAATTTATCACCACCTGCCTGACATACCATATATTCGTTCGTTTACTCTCTGTCTCTAGAACATAAGATTCATAAGGACAGGGATGTCATTTTTTCACTGCTGTACCCATAGCCCCTGGCACACAGAAACCAGACACTCGGTAAGTGTTTCAGAATGAAGGATTCCGAATACAGCTGTGACCTGATCGTGACTCCGAGGTCACGTCTGGCAGAGGTGCAAATGAAGCTTGCTGAAGAAGCTGCTTCCAAGAGTTCAGGTCGGAGAGGACAAGGACATGAACTAGGGTGGAGGAACCAAAACCAGAGAGGAAGAGAAGATTCCAGAGATATCCAGGGGATGCACTGATAGGCCCCGGTGACCAAGTGGACATGGGACTGAAGGGCTGTGAGGAGTCAGGAGTAAAGAGGGCTAAGAAGAGGCAGGCATTTTTAAGGAGGGGGAAGGAAAAGAAAAAAAGGGTTAGATATCCACCCCATAGCATGGGGGATGTCGAACAGTTAGTAGAAAACACAGAAAAACACACAGGAGAGAGCTGGGTCAGAGTGACTGGCATGCAGGATGTGCAGAGATACACAGGGACCACTTGACACAATGGGAATAATCAAGCTCACCCAGTGAGAACACACAGGAGAGGGTCAACCAGACAAACTACAAATTAGGGGCAGGCCTGAGTTGATTCAGTAGAGCTAGGGGTTCTGGTAGTGAAAATACCACTGTGAATGTCTGTGCCAGGTAGGGCCACATCTGACCAATTGTGGTAGTTTTCTCCCGTGTTCTGGGATTCTGCTCTGAACAAGAAGACATCGAGGGCTTCCCTGGTGGCACAGTGGTTGCGAGTCCGCCTGCCAATGCAGGGGACACGGGTTCGTGCCCCGGTCTGGGAAGATCCTACATGCTGCGGAGCGGCTGAGCCTGTGAGCCATGGCCACTGAGCCTGCGTGTCTGGAGCCTGTGCTCTGCAATGGGAGGCCACAGCAGTGAGATCCCCACGTACCGCAAAAAAGAAAGAAGACATCGAGAGTGTCAAAACCTCACAAAAAGAACTTCGAACACTCAGGCACTAATCACTGCATATTTAAATTAAAACAGCTTTCGAACTGGTCTCCTTTTTATTTTTAAATTTTTATTTATTTTTGGCTGCGTTGGGTCTTCATTGCGGTGCGCGGGCTTCCACTGCAGTGGCTTCTCTTGCTGCGGAGCCCAGGCTCTAAGCCCACAGGCTGCAGTAGTTGTGGCTCGCACACTCTAGAACGCAGGCTCAGCAGTTGTAGCACACGGGCTTAGCTGCTCCGAGGCATGTGGGATCTTCCCGGACCAGGGCTCGAACCCGTGTCCCCTACACTGGCAGGCGGATTCTTAACCACTGCACCACCAGGGAAGCCCTGGTCTCCTTTTTAATCTTTCTACACACTGATGCATCCAACACTATTACCGAATCAATATTCCCGAAACCCTAATTTCATGTCATTTCCCTGCTTTAAAAATCTCCAATGGCCTCTTAGAGAGACTCTTCTTGACCCTATTCTACCTGTACCTGTAGAAGTGTTAACAGTATGGTAGAACTAGGCAGCTGAATTTTGAATCCTGGGTCCACTACCTATTAGCTGTGTGACCCTGGGGAAGTAACTCAACCCCTCTGTGCTCCCTCAGCTCCTCATGTGTAAAATGGGGCTAATGCCCACACCACAGAACTGTTCGTATAAAGTGCTTACTTAGCATGCAACGCCTGACATAGGAGTTGCATCCTTTGAATGTTATCTATTATTATTATTACTTCTCCAAATAAACTTCCTACTGCACCTGGGATGCTCTCCTTGATGATTTCTAAACACACAATGCCTGCCTTTGCTGGCAGTGTTCCCACCCACAAACCACCACTCTTCAACCACAACCACCAAGGAGAATTTATTCAACATTTATGCTATATATTCAAGGTGCTGTGCTGGAAATACAGGAAAAACAAACAGTTCCAACCTTCAGAGCTCACAGTCAAATAATGAAAGACACCCAGAGGAAGAGGTGCAATAATGTGTTACAGGTGCCAGGGGAAGCACTTCCTGGAGGCAGTGGAGATGCTGACACTGAATCCTGAAAGCTGAGTGGGTCCATCAGGCAGAGTGGATGCATGTGGAGTAAGAGCATCCAGTCCTGTGGTCACCATCACTGCACTGAGTCAGGTGAAGCCGGAGCTCTGGGCTGAGGGCTGGCAGAGTGAGTGGAGGGTAGAGGAAGGCCTCGTCACGGAGGTCAGGAAGTGTTGAGATTTTATTCTGTAGGCAACAGGCAGCCACTCAGTGATGTTAAGTAGGGAACTCCTGCTTGGGTTCTAGAAAAGCTACACCTGTGCTGCCCAACATGGATGCCACATGTGACTGCTGAACCGTGCTACTGTGACTGTGGAACTAAATTTTAATTAATTTAAATTTAAAAACTGATACGCAATTCAGTTACTGAAAATTTTTAAAGTATATTTGGAATAATTTGGGTATGTGAATCTATTGAATACTTTTTCAACTGTAAGTTTTAATGAACTCTAAATACAGATCAAGTGTTCCTGATGAAAATTTAGCATCCAAATTGAGATGTGCTGTAAGTAAAAAATACACACCAGATTTTGAAGACAGTACAAAAAGGGTAAAATCTTCTTTAATAATCTTTAGATTAATCCACACGTTGAAATATTTTCACTATACTACGTTAACAATGACATTAAAATTAACTTCACCTGTTTTTTACTTTTTACTGTGTCTACTAGGAAATGTAAAATGGAATGTGTGGCTCACCCTGCATTCTGGAGAGCACTCATCCAACAGAACCAAGGCAGATGCAAGGGGAAAGAGACTGGAAGCAGGAAGACCAATAAGAGACTCTTCTTAATGAGTCCAGAAGAGACACAGGCCTGAATTATCTAAATGCTCCCAATCTTTGAAACTTAATTCAAGACCTACTACTACCCGCAAAGCTGTTCCAGTCATAACTGTTCCTAATGAGATGCCTTTCTCTGAATTACTGGGGGAGTTAATCATCTGTAGGATTCACTTCGGCACTTAATCATTTCCACCTGTCATTTCTACTTAATTCTGGGGTGAGCTGTTTCTCAGATTAGACTATCAGCTCCTAGGCTAAGGGCCACAATTTAAGCATCTTTAATTTTTCCACATTGTACAGTGCACTTTCAAAACTTTTAATAAACAGAACTACGTGAATGGCTCCCCATATATTCCGTCGCATAATCCGGAGACACTCGCATAGCTAATTTTACTTTTCCTTAGCAGAAGGTTTTGACATCTTAACGACATGAGCTAAAACCATGTAAAAGTCAACCAACACCCCAGGCCAATGTTCCAATAAAGCAGTGATATCTAATCAGCGAGCAAGCCTTGGCAAACTGTATTGGATACTAGCAGGAAAAAAAAGTCAAGATGGCAGAGCAATTTAGCATTTTCACAAATTCCATTAAAAATCAAACCAAAAATTCTGATTATCTATGGCCTCCACTGCCAGAGATAACCTCTGCAACCTAAGCATCAAGAACATTCATTCAAGGGAAAAAACACACAGCTTTCACACTTAAAAATCAACCCCTAAATATCAATCCTTCTAATAAGCAACACATTTTCCAGATAGAGAGCCACATATTACTAATAATCTAGACTCAGCATTTTCCCATCTATATTAAAGTCCGGTGAAGAAAAATCTTTTTAGGGAAATGTTAAAATATATATATATCTTACTGTATCATTGATAATAAAGTATTTCACCTAAAGTACCACTTAAATTTTCTGAGAGGAACCCTTAAAACACACACACACACACACACACTCAAGCAAATGGTCAGCTTTTACCCCTACAAAAAAAGGAAGCTAGTAGTAGCAACTAGTTGAAAGCAAAGTGACACTTTATGGTTATTATCACTGATCTTTCCAGAACTTTGCAGTTCTCAGAATTTTCACGTTTGTTTGACATTTAAAACAAAAGCTGACAAGTTATAACAACAACAGAATCGATCTTTCCTGAATTTGTTTAATGGCTATAAAGGCTATGTAACAGTGCAGATAAAGTTTCTATCTCCAAACGACTGGGCAATCAAAGATGGAGTCACGACAGCTCATAGGGAAAAATAAGTTAAGGCTGTTCTAGTCTGAAAGGCAGAAGAAATGGGGGAAACCTGTCAAATAGCCTGGATGAAATCTGGGAGTTAAAAGAAAGCACTCATTTCCTTTAGCACTGTGGGAAAATCCCGGTGCTAACAGAAAGCTAAGGAAAGTTTGGTTTGGCTGATTTCATTTTGTTTTCCTTCCAACATCATCACTGAGTTTGAACGGCTGCTTTCCTCCCCTCCCATTACTCAGTAAAAACTCCCCCACTGAATTGAGTTGTCTTCCGGAGCCTCGCGCCCCCGCCTCCCAGCCTGCAAACGTGCTCAGACGCCTCTGGGTATGTTGTGGTCTCACCAGTCTGCGGGCCAGCACTCCGAACTCAATGGACAATGGGAGCTCACCCCCGTCCACGCCAACTACAAAGCTCAGGAGGGCCATTTCCCTTTTCCTGCCCAGATGCTGTTTTTCCCCCTTCTAAGCAGGGCCCCGTGCTCCACTACAGCTGCAGTTTGGTCTGAGAAGCCTATCTCCCTTACCACCTGCAGAGCTGCTGAACCCCTCCACCCCTCCAAATAAGTTGTAGGGCAGCGCACAGGCCAAAGGGGACCCTCTCCCCAGGGGCTTAATTGGGGTCACAGGTTTCAAAGTCCAGGTAGGACGGGGAGGGGATGTCTCTGGACGCTTGATCAGGGCCCTCAAGGCTAAGCCGTCCCCACTGTCCCCTCGGCAGCCTCTACTTGTCTCCCATCCCCCTACAGCGAGGAGAGCGGGGAGGTGCGGGAAGGCAGCACGGCCACCTCCTCCTCCAGTGGAGCCCTCGGCGACACTCACCCTTTCACCACAAAGAAGGGGTCCTCCATGGACATGGCGTCCCGGCCCCCGGCCGCCTCACGCCTGCTCCGCGCACAGCGCGCCCAGCGAACCTCCTTCTGACCACCCCACCCGCCTCGCGCGGCCGCCGGCGCCTCGGCCTGGGGGACCCGGAGCCTCTGCGCGCGCAGGCCGGGGTGCACTGGCCCGCCGCAGGTCCAAGCACTTAGTCGGCACCGCAGACCGAATCCCTGACTCTGGTGCCCGGCCCCGCGACCGCCCCCTCCCCCGGCTCCTCCCGGCGCGTCCGGCTGCCTGGCTCCGCCCCCGGGTTGCTCAGCCTCCGCCAGTCAAGAACGCCGTCCGCCGCACCACTTCCGCACCCATGCTCACGTGACCAGACCCGGCCCCGCCCCTTGTCGGCGGGGCATGGGCACCTTGTCACAAGACCTTGGAGACGGGGCTCTGGGGGTGGTGGGGGAGGATGGGTCTTCTCTCGCCTCGCCGCTCAGGATTCAGGGGGAGGAGCTGCTTGTTCCCTTGCGGGAAAGGCCGTCGGGTTTCCTAGATACGCCGTCGTACCTGCTTTGCACAATCCTTTCACCTTTCCTCAACTTTTGATACTTGATTTTTGATAACATGTTGATTTAGAAATCCATCTCGTCCGCGACTTACAATAAAGCGTGCTCGTATACATTATCTGACTATGATAATATTGAACAACTCCTTTATGTAAGTTTTACTATATCCAGCAATGCGCTGAAGGCTGTATGTGCATTATCTCAATATTCTTGGGGGGGGCAGTATTACTATTCCCATTTAGTAGATGGGAGAATTTCAGAGAGGTTTCAAGATTTCTTTCCTGTGCTCACACAACCTGGACAGGGCAGAGCCAGAGAATCTGTACACTGTCTACCAGACTGGGCTGTATTTTATTTTGCTGTGCGTTCATTTCATACAGCATACGGTGCTTCCCAAGAGAGAGAACTTTTGAGGGACAAAGAAAGGGCCAGGTATAGCAACTTCTTCCTGGCTAAATGGTTCAAAAGCGATTCCAGAAAGCATTTTGGCCGGAACAGTTATCAAATTTATATGCTAGATATGCTGTGGGGGTTGTGAACTTTAATTGCTGATTATCATTGAGCACTTCCTGTATGTCAAGCACCGTGCTAAGTGTTATCGCAGTTGCTCTCACAATGAGGTAATTACTGTTGTTATCCCCATTTTACGAGTGAGAAGTCTGAGGCTCTTGGAATGTTAAGTGACTTGCTTAAAGTCACCAGTCATTTTGGAGATGGGAGAGTGCTCAAAGCCAGACAAACCCTGTTTGAACCTGAGTTCTATTTTTCAGTTCCTCATATAAAACATGGATAATAATATTTAACTCATGGATTGTTGTGAAGGTTACATTAAAATGCATGGAAACCCCAAAGCCCCAGCGGAGTGAGGCAGTGAAGTCAGGGAAACCAGTCCAGAAGCTGCTGTGGTCATCTAGTCTGAAGGGGTGAAGACCAGACTAGGATGATAGCAATTGTAAATAGAGAGGAAGGGGAGAATCTGATAGATGTTTCCAAGGAAAAACAAAACACCTAGACATGACGAAAGACTGAATAGGGTTAAGGAGGAGAGAGGTGAAAGCCAAAGACTCCAGTCTTCTCTGAGACCCTGGAGGAGCAGTGGAGGTCAGGTGTGGGGGACAAAAGAAGCTGTTGGAAGAGAACTGTTTTGGTTCTGAACATATTGCGATGGGGAACTGAAAAGGGATCATCTTTCATTCATTCAGTAAACACACAGAAATTGAGAAGATGAGAGTTGTGATTAAGAGCCATAGCTGCAGCCAGATTACCTGAGTTCAAATCCTAATGCTGCTACTTCCTGACCGTTGTGTCTTGGGCAAGCTGCTTAGTCTCTCATTGCCCTCAACTATGAAATGGATACTATAATAACACCTTCCTCATAGAGAGTGTCATCAGGATTAAATGAATCAGTGTCTGAGAAGTGCTTAGAACAGTGCTGACACCTGTTGTATTCTTACTATGTGCTAGGCACTGAGGACACAGAGATGTACAGGCTTGGTCCTTGACTTCAAGGAACTCTCAGACTGGTGGGAGAGCCAGGCCAGTTACACAATGAAAGAAGGGCATGGGTTGCCATAGAAACAACCCAGCCCGGAGACAGCAGGGCAGGGCGGGGGTGGGGGCGGGGAGCCACAGCAGGGAGCATTGTCGGAATGAAAGGAATGGGACTGTGGCAGCAGGAACTAAGGCTGGAAAGGGGCAGGGCCAGTTTATTGGGGGGCCCTTGATTGTGCTGTTAAGAACTGTGGACACTCTTCTATAGGGAATTGACAGGATAATACTGGCATTTGACACAGGTGCAGCAATGGCTGAAAGGTCAGCTAGGAGGTCATCACCCAGAGGAGGGATGAGGGTGTCCTGAAATAAGCTCACTGGAGGGCGGAAAGGAGGGATACATTTGAGAAATACTTTAGAGGCAAAATCTGGGGACATGGTGAATTATTATCCCAATCTTTTAAAAGCCCTGAGATACATGCTCTTTCCTGGAACACTCCAGAAGACACTTGCTTTTGTTGGCATCCATTGACTTGGTCATGGCTGTCTACATTTCCCAGCACCAGCCACAGGAAATATCCACATACTGGTCATGTTTTCTTTCTTCGCCTTAGTTGTTACCATCACCTCCACCCTTATCTACACGCTGGATTAAAATAAACCAATTTTAGTCAATCGATATATCCAACACAAGGAAGTGACTAAAAATTTATAGGACATTCATCTGATGGTCACTAAAAATGTTTAAAAGTGTGTAATGACATGTATTGAAAGTAGCAAGACAATATTGTATATATGATACGATTTCAATTCTGTTCATTTTTATATAGAGAAACAGTTTTATGCATAGAAATTTTTTATACGTAGGAAAACGAAAATGTACTTAAAGTTTGGCAGTTTTCTACAATGGACTATTTACTTGGATAATCAGAAATATAAAAAGTAAAAAAAAAAAAAGAAAATTTGAAGAAAGATAAGTGAGAAAGCCAAGTGACTACATATGCAAAAGTACATCAAAGGTTAGCAATTTTAAATCCTTTTTAAAATAACTCAAGTTAGAAGTGTATGAATGAATGTATATTAGTGAGTACTAAAAGTTAAAATACACTAT
Source organism: Kogia breviceps (assembly GCF_026419965.1). Classification (NCBI taxonomy): domain Eukaryota; kingdom Metazoa; phylum Chordata; class Mammalia; order Artiodactyla; family Physeteridae; genus Kogia; species Kogia breviceps. The sequence continues at coordinate 42,117,755 of NC_081310.1, read as the reverse complement.
TGGAATTCAGTGAACTTCTTGACATAACAGTGAATTCGAACCATCATAGAAGGGCAGGTATGACTTTACCCTCCTCTATGAATTTGTTAGTGCACAGGGGAGGAAAAAAATCACAATTTCTCTTGGTAAACTAGTGAATAACAATAATAGTAATAGCAATTGCTAGCATTTACTTACTATGTAAGTTTGTGCTAAGTAATATACACTGTGCTAAGTAATATACATGCATACTCTTCAGAAGTGGCTCCAAAATTTCTACATGGGGCGGGTTTTAGAATGTAACTTGTTTGGACAACAGGGCTAGGAGGCTTGAACTGAGGTTGCATGGCAGACCCACTGTATTTTCTTAAATTGGGGGTTTATTTGGGACCATGATTATATGTGCATGATAGTGGTGCTGTAAAGTCCCAAGAAGTGAAAAGTCACCTCTTGGTTCCACCACTGCTGATTTCATTGAATCCTCACAACAGCTCTGCTTATTACCCCCATTTTTCACAAAATAAGTCTGAGGCTTAGAGAGGTTAATAATTTGCCCAAGTTCTCTTAGGTAGGAAATGAGAGCCCCATTTGAAAATAAGTTTGTCTGATTCCTAAACCCATGTTTTTTGTTACAGTACTCTCCTGCTGATTTGTATAAGGGCTAGCCTTGCCCCAAAATTGGTGAATGGATTTTACCTAAGCACAGAAAGTGGCTCAAATCAGATTTCACAGACATGCATGTGCACACCCACACACACACACACACACCTATTGAATTTTTTAAAACAGCCCAGAGGAAACTACTTATTGAACATGATAAAAAAAAATTATAGTATATTGAATATAACATATTTAACAAATAAGACCCTTTTGCTAACTTAATAATTTGTCTTTGGGATTTTGAGGATGACTTGTCCCATTTGCAAATGGGTCAGATTCTTCAGAAGGGCCTTAAGATATTTATAATAAAGCAGGTATTAAAAAGCCAGACATAATTAGAGGGATCCGTAGTAAACAAGATAAACACAAGCCACTCTGAAAAATACAACTTGAGATTCAAGGATAGACGGTTGCTCAGAGGTAGAGCTAGTTCCCAAGGAGAGTGCACAGGATGCTCCCCACTTCAACGCTTTCCAGCTTAGTCGGGCAGTCTTCACTTGTCCTTTAAGATCTTGACTGTTATCAAACCTATTTATTAAAAAACTTAAGGACTATTAAAGCTATGCCATAAAAAATGCATGTTGGTATTGGGAAATTGTTAAGTGAAAAATAAATTACCAAATAATGTTAGGATGTGAAACCCTGTTTTGGTAAAATGAACCACCCAAAGTGTGTTTGTATACATACATATATAGTCATAGCAAAAGCACTGAAAAGACATATACTAAAATGTTAACAGTGGCTATCTCTGAGGAGTGATTTTTATCTTAGTACTCTGATTTTTTGGTGTATTTTGAAGTTTTCTGGATTTTGTTTGTTTTTTAAAAATTTATTATTATTTTATTTATTTATTTTTGGCCACTTAGCCCAGCTTGTGAGATCATACTTCCCCAACCAGGGATTGAACCGGGGTCCTCAGGAGTGAAAGGGCTGAGTCCTAACCACTGGACTGCCAGGGAATTCTCTTCTGGATGGTTTTTGCTAATTTGCACTTAAGATAAAATGACTTTTAAAAGTGTGGTCATCATGCCCACTTTTTTTTTTTTTTTTTTTTGTGGTACGCGGGCCTCTCACTGTTGTGGCCTCTCCCGTTGCGGAGCACAGGCTCCGGATGCGCAGGCTCAGCGGCCATGGCTCACGGGCCCAGCCGCTCCGCGGCATGTGGGATCTTCCCGGACCGGGGCACGAACCCGTGTCCCCTGCATCGGCAGGCGGACTCTCAACCACTGCGCCACCAAGGAAGCCCATCATGCCCACTTTTTAATGTAAATGCTGCAGACTGCAGTACAGTATGCAGTTTTGGAACAAGATACGAACAGAAATTCAAAGGAACACATAAATACACTGCCATGGAACTCCAGTGCTAGTGAGAGATCTCTGAGACTACTGGGGGCTCTGGGAGTGGCACAAGGGTGCCCTACATTTGTTAAGCGAAGAACAAAGAAGTGAAGGAGGAAAGAAAGGAAGAAAGAAATACAAAGATCTGAGAAGAGAAGGTGCTAGGAGATGCTGAGAAGGTGTCAAATATTAATTTCATTATTGTCTTCTTTTTTTTCTTTTGGGAAATGGAAGATGTATAGTTTCCTGTTGCTGCTATAACAAACTACTACAAACTAAGTGCCCTAAAACAACATAAATTTATTCTCTTATAATTCTAGGGGTCAGAAGTCCAAAAGTGGGTCTCATGGGCTAAAATTAATGTGATGGCAGGATAGCACAGGGAGATCATCTCAGTGCTTTGTGACCACCTAGAGCGGTGGGATAGGCAGGGTGGGAGGGAGACGCAAGAGGGAGGGGCTATGGGGATATATGTATACGTATAGCTGATTCAGTTTTTGTTATACAGCAGAAACTAACACACCATTGTAAAGCAATTATACTCCAATAAAGATGTTAAAATAAATAAATAAAGTGATGGCAGGGTTACATCCCTTCTGGAGGCTCTAGGGGAGAATCTGTTTCTTCTGTTTCCAGTTCTAGAGACTTTGCCTCCCTCTTTTTTTTTTTTTTTTTTTTTTTTTTTTTTGTGGTACGTGGGCCTCTCCCGTTGTGGAGCACAGGCTCCGGATGCGCAGGCTCAGCGGCCATGGCTCATGGGCCCAGCCGCTCCACGGCATGTGGGATCTTCCCGGACCGGGGCACGAAGCCGTGTTCCCTGCATCGGCAGGTGGATTCTCAACCACTGCGCCACCAGGAAAGCCCTGCCTCCCTCTTATAAGATGCTTGTGATTGGACCCATCAGATAAGCCTGGATAATCTCCCCATCTCACGATTTTTAATTTAATCTTATCTGCTAAGTCCCTTTTGCCGTGTAAAGTAAGATATTCACACGTTCTGGAGATTCGGATGTGGATATCTTTGGGGTGAGGATGGGGGCATTATTCAGCCTGCTGCAGAAGGAAACCAGTATGTTCTCCTACCTATCTGGTACATTGTAAACAGAGTCTCATCTAATTCTTCAACAAGTCTTGTGAAATATATGCCAGGATTTGTTTTTAAAGTTGAGGAAACTGAGCCTCAGCACAATGGGATTCTGTGCACGGTCCAGTAGCCGGGATACGAGCCCCGGTCCCTGAGCTGGAGCTCAAGCCAGCTTGCCTGGTGGCCTTGCCTCCACTCATCTCTCCCACACACCTCTACTTCCTCTTTCTCGTCTGGGCCTGTCCTCCAACTCCCTGAACAAGCTTAAGCTTCTGTTTCCCAACTCCTCGTGCTCTCTCGCGATGACAATGCAGCCGTGGCTTGGTGCTGAGGTTTGCTAATCAAGCAAGACAAGCCAGCTTCCCCTCAGAATCTTCTTTTAGGCTTTTTTCTATCTCTCCTTTATTCTACTTTATTCAACGAGCATTTTTTGAGCTATTGGGCTGGGTGCTAGAGCAGCAGGGAAGATAGGCCTAAGCTAAAAATGTCAGTACAGTCTACATGATACATATTATATCAGACATAAGGACTGAAGCATTATAGGAAGCCAGAGCAAGTCCTGGGAACTTTGTATGAATCTTTCTCATGGACCTTGGGAGAAATCTAAGCTCCAGGGAATAAGCAAAGACTTCTTTTTCTTTTGAGTCTCCTGGGGGACCAGATATGATTAATCTTTGTGTTGCTTGTGTCTTTCCCATAATTGTGTTCCATAAATATTCAAAAGTTGGGAACAGGGTCAAGACAGGAACAGCAAAAAGAGCAAGCAGTGTCTGAGACCAACAAAGGGTTAAAGGTCACTGCGGAAGGCAGGCAGTGCTTTTGTTTTCTCTCTCTCTCTCTCTCTCTCTCTCTCTCTCTCTCTCTCTCTCTTCTACCTAGCAACTGATGATACTAACTATTTCCCCTGTTTTTACTGGGAGAGGACCCTGAGGGTCACTCAGTTGCTGAATCACTCAAGAGCCGGTAGAGTATAGGTTCTTGAAAGATCAGCAGGGACCTGTCAGTGTTTTGGTTAAAAGAATCGGAAAGAGAAGGATTTTAGAGGGGCTGATGATGCTCCTGTGACCTCTCATCATTGTATTAGCAGTGATGCACAGTGATGCTTGTGAGTCCCCCAAGCTCTCTTTGCTCTGAACTCCTCAGCCAAGGCAGCCTCAGAGAAAGAGCTTGTCTTCCTAAAACTTCTGGTGAAATGATTAAGAAGCCAGGGGCAGAACATTGTGTTTATTAAACCCAGGACTTGTCAGAGGGTTGGACTAGCTGTACAGTTTTCCATTTCATGTGTGTAGGACTTTGATGTCACCTGCCTCCTGAGGGGTTGGAAGCCATTCTGGAAAGACCCTCTGGGTAACTTCCTCACTTCCTACTTCCCTTCTGAGCATTGCTCCCTTTCTTTTCTGCTCATGTCTTTTCTTTTACTTTTGTTTTTCCTCTCTACTAGCTTGGTAAGTCTCATGAGGATGTGGTCAGAGTTTCGGGGCCATTGAACAGTAGATCAGATCCATTGTTCAGGTTTACTTGTTTTTCCTCTTCACCACAAGCCCAACCTGTAACACAAGATCCCAGAAAGATAAAACCATGGTTCTGGACTTGTTTACTAGGTGTTAAGAGAGATCAACTGAGTAGAGGAGTTTTTCATTGTTTAGGGAGCCTATGTTACTAGGGAAGCAGTTGCTTTCTGTTGCCTGCAATACACCAAAAGACCTGTGGGCTGGAAGCACCAGGCTTCTCTGCCCTAAGCAACTGCTTTCCCAGGTAGGGGCCAGCACTCCCAGGTGGCTGCCGGGTAATGTCTCCATCTCAGTCTGGACCACCACCATAGGCAGTGATTCATGAGCATGACAGAAAGGAGCTCTTTCAAATCATCTGTGTGTTAATTATACAAATGTTAGTTGATGACCTACTGTGTGACAGCACTTTTGGGGACAGACCATGAACAAGACAGACAAAGGTCCTGCTTCTATAGATACTTAATCCAGAAAAAGTCCTACCATTCAAGTCAGAAATGGGAAAGATTGAGGATGAGGGTAAGAGACAGAGGATAAAAAGAGGAAAGGAGTGATATATCTAGAATGTAAAAAGCCTATATATTACCTGTATCTAATTCTCAAAGAACTCTCCAATAATATGACCACAATATTCCCTAATCTTTCTTGTGATGGTCTACCTGACTCTTGTGGCAGGCTAAGAAAATATACCCATTTCCAGATGAGGAGACCCAGGCCTAGAGAGGTGGACTCAGCTCACATAACGAGCAGAGACTGAAGTACATGCAGGTCTTCTAGCCTACAGGCCGGGGCTTTCCCGCAATATCACAGCACCTCTGGATGTGGACGCTTGGCACTTCGATAATAGGTGGAATGAGAAATAGAACCAGTCATATGTAAAGGGCAGGGAAGGTCGCTTTGTGCTGGCTGTTCTCCTTTTGACTCCTTCCACTCCATCCTTCTCTGGCCTGTCTTGTGCCCTGGGAGGGTGACTGCTACAGATGACATCACCCAGTCTCTCCTGCAGGCTGATTTCTGTTCAGGTTCACCCAATGGGAGATGCTGAAAGGAGAGCAGTCACAGAGGAAAGAGAGGTTGGGGCATTTCCTTCTTCCTCTTTCCCCACTTTGTTGAATGTTTCTGGTGGTAGCTGTGACCCTCTGCAATATAGTTTTCTCTGAACAGCCCTTTCTTCATGGTTCTAGCTCCCATTAGGCCTCAGGAGCACTATTTGCTCCTCCAATCTCTACAGCCCAAAGGGTGGTAATGGCTTCCTATAGTTGTTAGCTTATGGGTGCCCTATCATCCCTCATCTGTTCCTGTAACTCTGCTCATACCCCTGCGTGAAGTCCCTTCATTAAAGTTTCTTCATGTGACATCTGGGATGAAGGTTGTTACCTGCCAGGATCCTGACTGAGTGTTCTGAGCATTGAGGGATGCTGACAGGGAAGGGAAACGGGGTTATGAAAAAGGTCTTGGTCTACTTGATATTTGGGCCTAATGCTAGCCCTGAGTAGGAGCTTCTAGACATGGAAATGCAGGGAGGAGATACCAGAGTGTATGGGGGTCACAGCTCAATGACAAGCTCACTCCAACATCACTTCCAGTGTGCTGATTTCATTGACTCCCTGGCCTGCAGTAGACTGTGCTTTTCCTTTGTACTTCCATAGCGCCTGCTCACAGCTTTATAACTTTCTGTTTACCAAAATCTTTCCTTCAAGGCTCTCCTTAAAGGCAGGGAGAGAGATCTTCTCATTTTTCTCTTCTTTATTTTCCTCATACTGCCTAGTGACCAATAGGCACTTAATAAATGCCTCCCGGAATTTATGTTCCAAGGTGATGTCCCTAAGAAATTGAAGTGATCTGACCGTGTGCCACAGTGAACTTGGTCAGCAATAATGACTAAATTCACAACTGTGGTTTATTCTAGTTGCAGAATTTGCATGAAAAAGAAAGATGTTTCATGCTTTACAGCTCCTCCTGTTCTTCATTTCAGCCTGTGGGAGACTGTGAGCTGGTGATGTGGGTGGGTGTAATCAGGGTGGGGGCATGCATGGGATCTCTCTTGCAGAGGCATATGTGGTTTGTGTGTTTCATCCTGAAAAAGCCAAGGTCAGTCTCTTGATATTACTCATAACTCTATGGATATTTCAATCTGCTATATCAATCTGCTTCATGAATGATGAAGTCCTTCACAGACAAGGAGTAATGATGGATAAGTCCCCTGAACTGTCAACTGGGCTAGTGTTAAAAGAAAGATTTGCAAATTATCTGCTTAGAAATGACCTTGAGTTCAAAGAGTTAACATGAGAAAATATGGGCATTTGCTATAGACATTATTAGACTTCAATCTGTTTCCATGGAGCTGTTGCCAAGGCACATGCAGTAGAAATTTCTCCAAGATACTGTTTTACTCCCTTAAGGCCTTGTTCTTGGTTGACATTGAATCTATCTAAATCTGAGAAATTCAACTAATTTGTAGATTTTCTTCTGACTAGTTGCAATATTTGTCTATTCTCACTAAAACTCATTGACCTCAGTCATCCTGTTACCCCAGAAGGATTGCCAAGGACTCGAAGGAAGGGACCTACGTTAAAGATCAAGCAAGTGGCTCTTTAAACACTTGCTTTATGAAACCCAAATTGAGACAGATGACAGAGGACATTCTTTCTGACAGCCAAATTTATATTTATTGTGGAAAACCCTTCAAGAGTATAAGTACCAAATCACATTTTGTTACAACTTCAATGAATCATTTAAAAAGAATAAAATTCATAAAAATGTAATTCTTCTGGGAAATAGGAGAACATATGGTAATCATTGTATACAGAGAGTACTGGGGAAAAAAAAAACACCACCAGGGCACATTCATTCATTCTCCAAAGCTCTACACGGCCCACAGTGATCTCTTTGCTATTCCTCAAATACATGGAACAGGCAACTTCCTTGAGGACTCTGCCTTGTTGTTCCATCTGAAAGGTTCTTCTCCTATGACTCACTTCCTCACTTCATTCACATCTCTGCTCAGATGCCACCTGCTCAGAAGGCCTCTCCTGGTCCCTCTATCTAAAAGGTCAGCCCTCGTCACACTCTACCTCCTTTCCTTGCTTTTTTTCCTTTTTAAATTTGTTTTTCTCTTTTTAAACATTTTCTTTTCATTTTTTTCCCTTTTTCTTTATTATTATTATTTGTGTGTGTGTGTATTTCCTTTCCCTGCTTTATTTCTCTTCACAACTCTTATCAGCAGCTGATCCTGTATTATATCTTCACCTACTGCCGGTCTTCCTTCTAGAAAGGAGCTCAGAGGGCTGGGATTTGATGTGTTCATTGCCGTATCCCTAGCAGCTAGGACTGTGCCTACTGGAAGTTCAGAAAAGGATAAAACTTAAAAGAGACATTGGTAACCTCCAAAGGGTAGCCTCAAAAGAGTAGCTAAAGAGTCAAACTGTCACATTCAGCACTTCCGGGCCCTCGATGACTTCCTGTAGTGACAGGAGTTGTTAGGAGAGGGACTGGCAGTTCTTGATGCGTATAGAACTACCTATATCACTGCATAGTTTGAGAAGTGTCCAAAGGCCCTCTTAACTAAAAATATCACCCTCCACTTCTCCCCCTCATTCCCATGATGCCTGAAATTCCAGAGAGTAGTTCCCAGGAATCATAATCATTTTGACTGTATTAAAGCATCGGGCTACTTGGGAGGGCCAGCAAATAATTGGGACTTGGTTGAACTGGGTATCCAATTGGGACCCACAGCCAATTGTAGGAAGGTCTGGAGCCCGGGTCCCCAGGGACTGGGAAATCCAGCAGTGAGTCATCCTTGACACAAGGGGGCGGGAGAGAGCAATGGTGATCTGGGCGAGGAGCCTGAAACAGAGCCTGGGATGGGGAAGTGCCTCTGCTTCGGATCAGCTGGGCAGTCGAAGGCAAAGGGGCTTCTGGCCTGAGAGGTCAGAGTGTAATTCCTGGGTTCTCCACTTACGGATTCTAAGGATGATCTTGGGCAATTATCTTCAACTCTCTGCACCGATTTTCTACCTGTGAAATGGGAATTTTAAGACCTTTAAGACTCAAAAGGTTGCAGTGAGGAATAAATGTAACTCATGCTTATCAGAGGCTTAGCATGGTAACTAACACATGGCGGCATGTGCTCAAGAAGTAAGTGCGGTTCTGAGGGTTATGATTCAGATTTTGCTGCCCTCCATGGCTCGTGGAAGGCCTAACTTCATAGCAGGTTTTCTACCTCCTCCTTGTGGATCTCTTTGTGTGAGAGCAGGATCTCTCTCCTAGCTGGTGGAACACCCCATTGGTACCTCTTTTGGGGCACTTACTGCTTGCTGCCATGTGTTTGCCCCCATGGAGGAATACCTGAAAACACTTTATCAATTATTTTATAATCTAGTGTTTCACAGACTTTTGTCAAAACAGTCCAACTAGTTAATCTACAGGTTAAAGGGAACATAATATAGGATGTCAAGTCACTACTGCATTTGGTCTAATTGCTGTTGGGCTGTGTTGTTCAGGATTTTCAGCAATGTCTATCACAGGCTATTGGGACAGAGCAGCAAATGCTCTTTGAGAAGCAACTTGACTGGCCTGGACAGAAGACCAAATTCACAATTGTAGATTTCAGTTCAATAAGTGGATTGATGTTCATGGAAAGGGAGAGAAAAACCTAATTTCATAATTATTGCAGCAAGAAGAATCAGAAGGTTAGATTGAATCATATGAAATTGCCACTTTGGTAGATCAAAAACAGTCAAGTACAGGTCTTTTCAAATGATTCAACCTTCACAGTTCTTGTAGAAATCTAATCATCCAGGCAACATATCTATAGGATATAACTTATGACAAGGTCTAATGCGACATGAGAGAAAGGGTACCATGGACTTTCCCTTATTTTTTCTGTGACTCAACATCTGTCAACCAACTTCCCATCCCACCTGAGGTAGCATTTTGGAAGCCCAACTGAGGAGCAAGTGTGACTCATACCTGTGGACACATCAGATGGGTAATTGTATCCATGGCAAACGAAGGGGAGAGGGCTGTGACGTTCTGGAGCAGAGCCATGCCACGGCTGCATGAGGCTGGATGGGCAGATGACTGGAGGCCAGCCTTTTGGGGCAGAGCAGCCTTTGAAGTCAGGGCTGGCTAGTGGAGAAAAACTGCTCCAAAACCAGGAATAAGACTGAGATTGAGGTTGGAGAAAAGGACATTACACTGTCCTTGGACAGTATTGGCAACAGACCGTGTGCCTCTCTATTTACCTCTTATAAACTCTGGATAATGCAAATCTTTATGAAGTTACATTTTTATAAGAAAGCGAAATTACATGAATTGTAAATATTATGTATGGAGATAATGTCAGTGATACTCATTTAGAATAAATCCTCCCATTGAGCAGCAACGCCCCAAGTTGGTAATACTTTTTTTTTTTTTTTTTTTGCTTGTTGGCATCTACTAGGCATGTAGACCCCAGATGTCATAAAAGGAAACCCAGATTCCAAGGGAAGTTCTATACGTCAATAACACAGTCTCTTCTTAAATCCCTTCTTTGCCTGGAATTTGATTTCTATGAGGTTTTTTGCTATCAGTAACTGTGGAAGCCATTCCTAGCTATTTCTTTGCCCCTCATCCCCTCAGCTCCAGCTGCAGGCCTTATTGCTGCTGGAATGTGCCAGCTTGACCTCTCCTCAGGGCCTTTGTACAGGCCCCCCCTGCCTGCACTGTGGTCCCCACATGTCTGCCTGGCTCCCTCACTCCCTGCAGGTACTTGTTCAGAAGTCTCCTTCTCGGAGTGGTCTTCCCTAAGTATTGATGTTTAGAATTATATTGCTTAGTCCTCTTTGCAAATTTTTCTCCATTGCACTTTTTAAAAAAAATTTAATTTAATTTTTTTTTATGCAGCAGGTTCTTATTAGTTATCTATTTTATACATATTAGTGTATACATGTCAATCCCAATCTCCCAATTCAGCACACCACCACCACCACCACCCCGCCTCTTTCTCCCCTTAGTGTCCATACAGTTTGCTCTCTACATCTGTGTCTCTATTTCTGCCCTGCAAACGGGTTCATCTGTGCTATTTTTCTAGGTTCCACGTATATGCGTTAATATACAATATTCGTTTTTCTCTTTCTGACTTACTTCACTCTGTACGACAGTCTCTAGATCCACTGCACTTTTTAAACAACATGCTATATGTATTTATCTTATATTGTCTGCCTTCCTCCTCTCCTCCCATTAGGATGTAGGCTCCAGAAGGGCAAACATTTTTTTAACATCTTTATTGGAGTATAACTGTTTTACAAATTTTTATCTGTTTTGTCTGTGGTGTGCTCAGGGCCTGGAACAGCACCTGGCACAGAGGCGGTACTCACATGTTTGTTGAATACTCAGATGGAAACTAAAAAAGTGTGAGAACTAATGTTCCTGACTTTCTCTTCCTTTAGCCTCCATCTTAAAACAGTTGCATATCTGCATTTCTAGAGGTGGACAAATAGAACCGTTTGCAAAATCGGTTGCAGATTCAACCATATTACACCTTTTGCAGACTCCAGGCTGGATGTAAATTAGATTTCAGCTCTGCTCCCTTTATGAAAAGTATTTTTTAAAGTATAAGTTCCTGGGAATTCCCTGGTGGTCCAGTGGTTAGGACTCGGTGCTCTCACTGCTGGGGCCCCAGGTTGGATCCCTGGTCAGGAAACTAAGATCCCACAAGCCATGTGGCGAAGCCAAAATAATTTTTTTTAATTAAGTATAAGTTCAAGTTAAATAGATTCATACTCATTCCAGCATACTTAATTGTTTTGAAGGAGAGAAATAAAGTGTTTTGCCAACAATTTAATTCACAAATATTTATGAAGCACCTACCATGGGCCAGGCTCCCTATGCTAGGCCTTGTAGGAAATACAGAGGGAAGAAAGTAAGTCCCAGTTCTTTATTTTTTTGTTTGATTTATTAATTTACTATTTATTTATTTTTGGCTGCGTCAGGTCTTAGTTATGGCACGTGGGGCGGGATCTTTTGTTGAGGTGCACGGGCTTCCCTCTAATCGCGGTGCATGGGCTCACTAGTTGCAGCACGCGGGCTTAGTTGCCGGGCGGCATGTGGGGATCTTAGTTCCCCAACCAGGGATGGAACCTGCGTCCCCTGCACTGGAAGGCGGATTCTTAACCACTGGACCACCAGGGAAACCCCGCCCCATTTCTTAAGTACCTTAGGATTGAGAAGAGGGTGAGAGGTGAACAAAGACAAAGAGAATAGAAGGCAGAATATGGCAGCTGTTGTTCTGGGGATAGAATTTGTGCTTCTGCTTTACCCTGGCTCTTGTCTTCATAAGAACCAAGACTTCTATGATGATCTTATGTCCAACCTCAGAGGTTTCCACTGTGTTGCCTCCCCACCCACACAGAAAAGGAAAGGGGTGGGAAATAAAAAGTCCAAGCAGTACAGAGGGGCACTGGGGCCCTTATGCTCTGCCCAGGCCTCGGGGAGAACAGCCTCCATCTTGCCCAGCACCGCAGCCGACGTGCAGGATACAGCCTCCAGGGAGGGCCCACGGGGCAGGGGTGCCTGCTCTGAACCCTGCAAGCTGGCCCAACCCCAGCTAGAGGAGCAGGGAGGAAGGGGGGTTTGCACTGCTTTAACAGAACTGGTGCAATCAGTCAGAAGAAGCCCAGCAGGCCTGGTTTGGTCTCAGGGAATTCTGTCTCCCCTCATAATTGAGGTAAGAGTTCCCTGGCCTTGGGGTGATCAGTTCTAAAAGACAGGCTGCACGTTATGAATTCTTTCAGAAGCAGTTTTAGAAAAAAGAAAATTACAGACAGACTTGCATGCACAGAAGCTGATCCACCCATTTCATGAACTGGTTTTCTTTTAATTTGAGTTTTTCCCTTAAATATATATTTAAAATGAAGAGGAAGGAGTAAACATTGTGAAGTGGCATTCAGGCTGGGAAATGGGGACCTGACCCCCATCTGAGGCTCTCCACAGTGACAAAGCTTATGCCCGAAGATCCGAGTGCTCAGGGAGCTCACAAAGGGGACAACAGCAATGGGATAAGCTACCTGGAAAAAATTGGGGGAAGTGGTGTCTAGTCCAGCTATGAGACACAGGCAAGAGAAGCTGTGGATACTGCCCCAGCCTTTAGAGGGCCCCGCTCTGGCCCTCCCTTATCCACATCCTCCTCCACAGAGTGAGGGGTCCATGAGGCCAAGGGGAGGTGCTAGCCCCATGTCTGCACCTCACCACAGGTATCTGGAACCTGTAGTTTGTTGCCCAGATGACTTGGGGCTGCTTGGGTTTACACAGGGCTCTTCCTTGGGTCCATCCTCCTAAGGATGGACTATGGTGCTGGTGAGGCCTCTGCGAGCCCAAGAGGTGGCAAAGAGGCAGTGTTTATGTATGGAGACTGAATGAGACAGCAGGGGTGTCTACATGTGGGCACAAAGCCCTTAGCAGGGCTAGGTAGAGCTGGGGTAGGTAGAGAAGGAGACGGGTCTCAGGCCAAGGGCCAGAGGGAGGCCCACGTTCTCAGAGCCACCACAAAGTCTGAGATTTTTAAATTTGAACTTGGCCTTTGAGGTCATATGAAGGGATATTTGTCAAGGTAGGAGGATAGAACGTATTTAACAGTTTGTTAGCTTGATTTATTCCTTTAAAATATTTGGGTCTCTGGAATGTGTGCCTCCTTTGTCCTCTTGACTCAGCCATTGCAAATGTCAGTGCTGGTCCTGGGAGTGTCTTTGGAGATGGGTTTTGATGACTGGGGAGGATGTAGATGGGTCAGGATGGCAGGAAGTAACAAGACAAAAGGCTCAGAAGTGGGCATTTCCAGACAACAGGGAGCAGAGCAGGGAAAGAAAGCCACCATGCCGCATTCCTTCTCCCCTCCAGCTCTTCGGCAGGGCGTGGGGGCCCTTGGCCTTCTCAGCCTTGACTCTGCTTACCTCTTGGGCGTCATCTCTCCTCTCCTCTGTGACGCTCACTGTGCTCCAGCGTCCTAGGCCATTGGTTCCCACAGCGGGCCACGCTCTCCTATCCCCTGTCTGCACACATGGTTTCTACTCTACTCTTACTGTCCTCTCTCCTATGTCCCTTCCCAGCCTGTTGCATGCTCACCTCCTACCTGTCCCAGAATCTCCCCTGAGACATACCTTCTCTGGAAAGTCTTCCCTGAGGGCCCATGCCCCGCACTGACCCCATCACAACACCCATCCCACTACCTCAAAACTTCCCTGTCTGTCTCTATCAGCCTAGGAGCTTCTTTGTTGAGCTGAGAGAAGTTCAGTGCAGAGGCGGCAAAGTCAAACATTTCATGTTAGCCTACTTTTGACGCTTAGTGATTATTACAGTTCTTATAGTGATGTTTGGCCAGAAGAAAGAGTGAAGAAGGAAGAGGAAACTTGTTGATAGAGTTGGGTTGGCATAATAGGAAAAGCAATATGCTTTTTAAAAATTTTCCTCAGGAGGCCTGAGTCCTTATGTGGGTTCTCACTGTGGGTCAGTCAAGCAGACTGACCTGGTGTGTGTGTGTGTGTGCACATATGTACAAGCACAGCAGTGAGATGGAGGCCCTCATTTATCCACTTGGAGCCTCTGTTGGTGAAACATGGGGGTTGGGATATCAGGGTTTTCAAACCCTCAGTGTCCCTCAGACAGCTCTCCCCCAGGGGCCCAGTGAGTGGTCCTGGGCCCTTCTCCCACAGACCAGAGCACTCTACTTCACTTACAAGTTGAGTTACCTGTTAAAGTTCATCCTAAGGTTTCCAAACCTGAAAAACCAGGCTCCAAGTCTTGGTTAAAGCTCTAAAGTCCTTTCCAGGTCCCAGTTCCTGGGGTTCTGTGATTCCATAGGAGAAAGTATCAGCTGGGTCCCAGGAAGAATGGGTGCAACTGAACATGAAGGACCAACATGGGGATTCAATGGAATCCAGCAGTTTATGGATCTAGATCAGCCGTGACTCTAAATATCTGCCTTCTTTGCCTCTCTCCCAGGGACTCATTCTCTGAGATATTTTCACCTGGGCGTCTCAGATCCTGGCTATGGGATCCCTGAATTTATTTCAGATGGGTGTGTGGATTCTGATCCCATCACCGTGTATGACGGTGTCTCTCAGCGGAAGGAGCCACAGGACCTGTGGATGGTGGAGAACCTGGTGCCTGATCGCTGGGAGAGGTACACACAGCTGCTGCAGGACTGGCAGCAGACGTTCAAGGTGGAACTGAAGTGGCAGCAGCATCACTGCAATCACTCAGGTGGTGAAGGCAGCAGAGATGAATGCTTTCCATCTCTAACCCCCAACCCGGTAGAGGTCCCTGGGCTGACAGTGAATGTCAGCAGTTGCTGAGTTGCATTCTTTTGGCAAAGCTTGGACAATCTGGTTGATGGGGTTCAGTGCCTGCCCTCTGTCCTGTGCATCTTTCAAATTGTCTGTTTCTCCCCCAGGAGCCCTTGACCCCCATATCCCTGTCCCATTCACATTTAGGCTGCTGACCTGTATCTTCTCCTTTCTCCTCCTAAATTTGGTCAGCACATGTCTCATCTCCTGGTGGCCAGGCTTAGTGAGGTGCTTGCTTATGCGCAATGACTTACTAAATATATTAACTTTCCCAGGGGTATTTCTGGCTCCCGCATATCTCTCCCTTCTCCACTGCACTAAAAACTTTATCAGTTAGTTGTTCCCAATATAGGATAACTCCCAAGGAGGGAATTATCATAATCCTTTTGTATGCAGTAGGTACTCCGCAGATATCTGTAGATAAATGGGCTTACATCACAGGAAACTCCTGGCCACTCAGTGATGCCATGGCAGCCCTGTGCAGTGATGTATTGTGGGGTAGAAGATGTTTCCAGTCATGCCCCCTGTCATGTCACCTGGGCACCCACCTCCGCATCCCCATGTCAACCCCTCCCTTCCTGCCTGCATGTGTATTCCAGGGTTTCCACACTTACCAGAGAATGATTGGCTGTGAGTTACTGGAGGATGGAAGCACCACGGGATCTCTCCAATATGCATATGACGGACAGAATTTCATTATCTTCAGTACAGATACCCTCTCCTGGATGGCTATGGATAATATGGCTCACATCACCAAGGGGACATGGGAGGCCAGTTGGCGTGAGCTACAATATCAAAAGAATTGGCTGGAAGAAGAATGTATTGCCTGGTTAAAAAGATTTCTGGAGTATGGGAAAGGTACCCTACAAAGGACAGGTAAAGAAGAGGGAGAACATCTTGTCCTCATATCCTCAGAACCCATGGTTTTATATGTAACTTCCTCTCATCTAAGTTACAGCGACCCTATTCTGAAATCCATTTTGTTACTATCATGTTCTGTAACTCTCCACGAAAACTTTCCCTAGTTACTTTTTATCAGCATTTTGACAACATTCAGCAGTTCTTGTCTTGACAGAGTGGAGTACCTCCAGGGACACTTCCTTTTGTCGGGGGGGATCCAGTGAGACAAATCCTTCCACCTCCTGTCAATGATAAGTTGGGAAATACTTTGGGAGGGGATGCAATTCTTCAAGCTGTGTAGTAACCAAGGGCTCACACAACACCAGGATGAGTGAAAATCTGAAATCACCAAGAAGACAAACAGGGTCTTTGCTTTACTAAAGGAGTTAGGATAATATTCCTTTCAGGAAAACTCCTCTTTTGCATCAAAGATATGATTCAATTGGTCAACTTTTAGTTAACACAGGACTTTTCATGTACGATTTCTTTATTCAAAATGAATTACGTCTGCATCATGCTGTGGGAAACTCCCAGACAAAATGTGCCTTTTCCCGCAGGAGTGATTTTTAATGGTGGAGCTTTCCAGAGCTATGGCGGCCCCTCAGGGAGGCATCTGGGCCACAGGTATGAATATGGACTCTGTCCAAGTGCATCAGTTTTGGAGGCAGGTGACTGGAGTTTGTTTCAGTTGTCTCACTCACTAGCTGAATAACCATCTTAATTTTTTAAATTAATTAATTTATTTGTTTAATTTTGGCTGCATTGGGTCTTCGTTGCTGCTTGCGGGCTTTCTCCAATTGTGGCGAGCAGGGACTACTCTTCGTTGTGGAGCACGGGCTCTAGGCACACGGGCTTCAGTAGTTGTGGTACATGGGCTCAGTAGTTGTGGCTCGTGGGCTCTAGAGCACAGGCTCAGTAGTTATGGCGCATGGGCTTAGTTGCTCTACGGCATGTGGGATCTTCCTGGATCAGGGCTCGAACCTTTGTCCCCTGCATTGGCAGGCAGATTCTTAACCACTGCACCACCAGATAAGCCCCAACCATCTTAATTTTAATGGTTGCAGGTAACAGAAAACTACTCAAACTGGCTTTAGCACAAAGAATTTGTTGTTGTTGGCAAACCAGGGTTCTGGGTCATTCTTGGTTTTAGATGTTTCCTGCAAAGAAGAAAATTAATTGGGAAATGCATTTGCTGAGCTCTAATATTGTGTACTCAGTACATAAGATACTTCTGTTTAACTTGAACTTCTTCTTCCTAGAGCCCCCACTGGTCAGAGTAAATCGCAAAGAAATTTTCCAGGGATTGCAATTCTTTACTGCAGAGCTCACGGCTTTTACCCCCCAGAAATTTCCATGATCTGGATGAAAAAATGGGGAAGAAATTGTCCAAGAAATGGATTATGGAGACCTTCTTCCCAGTGGGGATGGGACCTATCAGACATGGGTGTCAGTTGAGCTGGATCCTCAGAGCAGCAACCTTTACTCCTGTCATGTGGAGCATGGCGGTGTCCACGTGGTTCTTCAGGGTTCCCAGGGCAGAGATGGGGTTGTGGCTGTCTTGGGAGTGAGACTGAGGAAAGGGGGTGAGCAGGAAGCATGGATCACTGCGTGCTTTAGAATGGGTCTGTTAAATCAGAGGTTCTCTCACTTTTTGGTCTCAAGCCTCCTTTACACTCTTAAAAAAGTTATTGAGGGCTTACCTGGTGGCGCTGTGGTTGAGAGTCTGCCTTCCGATGCACGGGACGCAGGTTCATGCCCCGGTCCGGGAAGATCCCACATGCTGCAGAGCAGCTGGGCCCGTAAGCCATGGCTGCTGAGCCTGCACATCCAGAGCCTGTGCTCCGCAACGGGAGGGGCCCCAACAGTGAGGCCCTGGGTAACCCAAAGAGCTTTTGTTTATTTAGGTTATATCTGTTTCTATTTACTGTATTACAAACTAAAAATTTTTTTAAAATTAGACACCAGAAACCACAAGCACATATTCCATTTGCTATCAGAGTGATGATGTCATTTCATATCACGTGGCCTCTAGAAAATTCCACCGTGTCCATGTGAGAGATGGAGATTTTTAAAAAGTGGGGGTGGAAATCATGAATTAGATCTCATGGACACCTTGATTGGGTCTTGAGGACCCTTGGGGCATTCGGACCATACTATGGGAACTGCTGTTCCTCTGTTTTAGACTATTCTCCACGGAGATGTGAAGTAAGAAGTGACACTACAAAAAATAGTGTTGGGCTTCCTGATGATTGCAGGTACAAAAGTTCCCAAATGTTAACATAGAAGAGGAGGAGCACTTGTGGATTTTTCCTTATTTGCTTGCTTTTAGAATCGGAAACTATGCTTCTGGCGATGAAAGCTGTTGGGTTCATTGTCCTCGCCATTGCCCTGTCTGGAGTTGGTGTTGCAGCCTGGCAAAGGAAGCCCTGAGGTGAGAGGCCTGTGGAAAGATCCTAGGAGTTGACAGACTGTCTCTCCACAGCTCCATTGAGTTTTATTTTCTGCACCTGCCACTCTAAGCTCCATTTAGAAATGGGTTGGGCCTCACTTTGCAATCACAGGACCCAGAACACCTCTCTCACCATATAGGGAACACACACCATGGCTGATGCTTGTGAGGAGAGGGGTCTGTTTCATAGGTGGTGCCTGACATCGACAAAGTAGTACAGTTCCTGTCCAGGTGGACAGTCCTCCTAGAAGTTGAGTTAGAGAAGATAACAGTGACATTGGTTTGTCTTTTTCTAAGCGATATTGTTATTATTAATTACTATCAACTTTTGAGGGAATTTTGTCCTTTGTTTCAAAACTTCAGTAAGCTTTCCCATTTTGACAAACATTATTCTGCTTCAATCATATGGAAGTCACTTTTCTTCTAAATTCATCTTTCAACCCATGAAAGGTGGAAGAGATACCTTTGGAAAATGGAATTCAGGGTAAGAATAAGGGGAAGGAGAAATGGGAGAGATATAGGCTCTTAGTACCTTGGGGAAAAAACTTCATTCATTCAGTAAACATGTGTTACATGCCTACTATGTTCTAAGCACTGTATAAATGCTGGGATATAGCAATGCAAAAGACAGACATGATCCCTGTTAGAGAGCTTACAGTCTAGTTTTGTAAGGTCATTCCCCACCTCTGGCCTCACTAGGTGCTCAATTGATCACAGCATAATATTGATGAGTCCTGGATAATGGGTTTGAAGCCAGTGTGGGACAGGAATTTGGCTTTGTTACACAGCCACAGACTTAAACCTCGATTCAGGTGATACCATGCAAAGCATGTTAATAGTTCAAAGTAAAACCAACCCTCTACTAGAAAATTAACTCAGAGTTAATGGGCCATTATGTTTTCTTTAGAAAGTATAGCACTAATCCCAATCCAGCAAGTGATAGCTGCTGGAGCAAAAATACCACTTTTTTTCTTTTTATACAGTGACACACCTCTCTCAAGAATGATACGCACCGTGAGTGCCTGCTTTTTATCTTGTGGAGTTTGTGAATGTGAGTTAAAGTTTGTCAAGTACTAAGAGAATCTTGACCAAGTAGGCTAAAAGTGTCAATGCCAGCTTCTCAGTCTTTGCTGAACATTGCATAATTTCATTTTGAGCTGTAAGGAAGAATGCACATATCTGACTAAAAACTTTTCCTTTCAGAGCAAAATGGAGTTGTCTACCTTCCTACACCAGATCGCTGATGGGAGATGGCTATTTTCCAGCTGTCTTTCCTCTAGGAACCATGGTCTCCTCTGTCCCATATGGACTCAAGTCCAGCGCTCAAAGCTCTTGACCACACCCACAACAGACATGGACATTATAGGATTAATTATTTATGGCAGACAGATAGGAGCTACAAAATGTTATTTTGTAGCTTTGGCTCCGAAAAGACTGTCAGCTATCAGCCTCTTTTGATGGACTCCTTCATTACACTTCCTCTAAATGTGGCTGCTCTCATGGCACAACACTTCCTTATGTCCCATTTGTCAACAATGGTTTGTGGGTAGATTAGAGAATCTCAGGGCTGGGAGAAAACTTCAATCCAGGGCCGGAAATGTCTTCTCCAATGCCTTTGCCTTGAGCATCTAGCCTCCACTTGAATTCCACCAGTGAACGTCACCTCACTACGTCACAAAAGGCCTTTCTCTTCTTTCATGAGAGTGTTGACTAGGCAAGAGCAGTGGGTGCCATGGTTGTGACCCTACAGACAGGTTGGATCACCCCATGAGAGCAGTCAGCCAGTCTCTACAACGGCCTGTGCACTGGTGGGATCATTTTACACCTTCCCTGGCCTGAGAGAAAGGAAAAGTGCCCTGTTCTTTTGCCAGGCAGCTCTGCCTGGTAGCTTGGCATCTTGGAAATATACCTGATCAGATCTGTGGAGGTGATCTCATTCTGTCTTTTGTAAGAAAGTAAGAAAAATAAGTATCGGACATTATCACCTTTAGTAGAAATACAGAGACTTTAACCGAATTGCTATCTTTTAATGTAAAAATGATTTTGTGTCTCAGAAGAGCATCCAGTTCTAACTTCTGTCCTTCCTCTATTGGCTTATTGTAGATGGGCCCGACTCACCTTTATACATGTGCTTTTTCTCCATACATCTGCCCTGGGAATAAATAAAAGCCCCACCGTGAGAATTAACATCCCCTTGATCCTCCTTACCCTTCCCAACCGCCTAAAATCCTCACCATCATTTACCTCTTGTCCTGCCCTGTGTAGCCACCGGTCCTTGGGTTGACCATCAGTTATACATTCATCTGTCCCACTTCACTGACTCTGTCTGACTGCCCACGTCAGCTCTGATACTCGCTTCAGTGGCCCCAACTTTGACAACTGACTTTGAACATGTATGTCAGACTTGACCTTTGCTTTCCCTTGACCAATGCATTTGCCTTCTGGCTTTAATCATCACAGCCACAGGTACAGACGCTCTCAGCGTGCTAGGGCTATTCCTTGCTCCACTGTCCCCACCTCCTTCCATGGTTGAAGCTCCCACACCGTGTCTCTTTACTGGTGCCCGCTGAGTTGCATAAGAGCAAAACTGTGTTTGTTTATTTTGCTTTTAGGGTTGCCACGGGCAATTGCCATACCGTCTTTTAAGCAGTGTTGCACTGTGAAGAGAGCAGCTTTATTTCTGGAATGGTTTCTTCTTACAATTAGAATAGTTAGGACTTAAAATATTTTTGGATGGACACTTACAGTGATTCAGATGCTGTATCTATATAAATGTCTTCTCCGACTGCCTGGTACTCTCATCAAAGACGTGAATGGGGACATCCGAAATACATCTACACGTGGAACTTCTCCTATAGAACAGCCACCGAACGGTGGCAGAAGACCTCAGATCTCCCCAAAGGCAAGAAACTCCCCACTTACCTGGGTAGGGCAAAAGAAAAAAGAATAAACAGAGACAAAGAATAGGGACGGGACCTACACCAGTGGGAGGGAGCCGTTAAGGAGGAAAGACTCCCACACACTAGAAGCCCCTTCGCGGGCGGAGACTGCGGGTGGCTGAGGGGGAAGCTCCGGAGCCGCGGAGGACAGCACAGCCACAGGGTGCGGAGGGCAAAGCGAAGAGATTCCCGCAGAGGATCGGTATCGACCGGCACTCACCAGACGGAGAGGCTTGTCTGCTCCCCCGCCGGAGCGGGCGGGGGCCGGGAGCTGAGGCTCGGGCTTCAGTCGGATCCCAGGGAAAGGTCTGGAGTTGGCGGAGTGAAAACAGCCTGAAGGTGTAGTGCGCCACGGCTGGCCCGGAGGGAGTCCTGTTGAAGTCTGGAGCTGCCGAAGAGGCAAGAGACCTTTTCTTCCCTCTTTGCTTTCTCGGGCTAGAGGAGAGGGGATTAAGAGCACCGCGTAAAGGAGCTCCAGAAACGGGCGTGAGCCGCGGCTGTCAGCAAGGACAGTAGAGACGGGTGTGGGACGCTAAGGTTGTTGCTGCCGCCACCAAGAGGCCTGTGTGCGAGCACAGGTCACTCTCCCTCCCGGGAGCCTGTACAGCCCACCACTGCCGGGGTCCCGGGATTCAGGGACAGCTTCCCCAGGAGAACGCGCGGCGCGCCTCGGGCCTGTGCAGCGTCATGCCGGCCTCTGACGTCGTGGACTCGCCCCGCCTCCGTGCCCCTCCCTCCCCCCCCCCCCCCCGGCCTGAGTGAGCCAGAGACCACGAATCAGCTGCAGCTGTTCCTTTAACCCCATCCTGTTTGAGTGAAGGGCAGACGCCCTTGGACGACCTACGCGCAGAGGCGGGGCCAAGTCCAAAGCTGAACCCCAGGAGCTGTGCGAACAAAGAGGAGAGGGGGAGGTCTCTCCCAGCAGCCTCAGAAGCGGCGGATTAAAGCTCCACAATCAACTTGAAGTGCCCTGCATCTGTGGAAAACCTGAATAGACAACGAATCATCCCAAGTTGAGGAGGTAGACTTTGGGAGCAAGATATACTATTATTTTACCCTTTTTCTCTTTTTGTGAGTGTGTATGTGTGTGCTGCTGTGTGAGATTTTGTCTGTATAGCTTTGCTTTCACCATTTGTCCTAGGGTTAGACCGACCCATTTTTCTGTTTTTTTTTTAATAGAAATTTTTCTTCTTAATAATTATTTTTTATTTTAATAACTATACTTTATCCTACTTTATTTTGTCTTCTCCCTTTCTTTCTTCCTTCCTTTCTTCCCTCCTTCCCTCCTTTCTTCCTTCCTTCCTCCCTTCTTTCCTCCCTTCCTCTCTTCGTTCCTCCCTTTCTTCCTCTCCACCTTCCTTCTTTCCTTTCTTGCTTTCTTCCTTCCTTAATTTCTTCCTTCCCTTCTTCCTTCCTTCCCTCCCTCCTTCCTTCCTTTTCTTTCCTTTCTATTTTTTCTCCCTTTTATTTTGAGCCGTGTGGATTAAAGGCTCTTGGCGCCCCAGCCAGGCACCAGGGCTGTGTCTCTGAGGTGGGAGAACCAACCTCAAGACACTAGTCCACAAGAGACCTCCCAGCTCCATGCAATATCAAACGGCGAAAATCTCCCAGAGATCTCCATCTCAACACCAAGACCCAGCTTCACTCAAGGAACAGCAACGAACACTGCTGGACACCCTATGCCCAACAAAGAGCAAGACAGGTCTACAGCCCCATCCATTAGCAGAGAGGCTGCCTAAAATCATAATAAGGCTACCAACATCCCCAAACACACCACCAGACGTGGACCTGCCCACCAGAAAGACAAGATCCAGCCTCATCCACCAGAACAGAGGCAGTAGTCCCCCCAACCAGGGAACATACTCAACCCACTGAACCAACCTTAGCCACTGGGGACAGCCACCAAAACCAACGGGAACTACGAACCTGCAGCCTGCAAAAAGGAGACCCCAAACACAGTAAGATAACCAAAAGGAGAAGAAAGAAAAACACACAGCAGATGAAGGAGCAAGATAAAAACACACCAGACCTAACAAATGAAGAGGAAATAGGCAGTCTACCTGAAAAAGAATTCAGAATAATGATAGTAAAGATGATTCAAAATCTTGGAAATAGAATAGACAAATTGCAAGAAACAGTTAACAAGGACCTAGAAGAAATAAAGAGGAAGCAAGCAACGATGAGCAACACAATAAATGAAATGAAAAATACTCTAGATGGGATCAATAGCAGAATAACTGAGGCAGAAGGACAGATAAGTGACCTGGAAGATAAAATAGTGGAAATAACTACTGCAGAGCAGAAGAAAGAAAAAAGAATGAAAAGAACTGAGGACAGTCTCAGGGACCTCTGGAACAACATTAAACGCACCAACATTCGAATTATAGGGGTCCCAGAAGAAGAAGAGAAAAAGAAAGGGGCTGAGAAAATATTTGAAGAGATTATAGTTGAAAACTTCCCTAATATAGGAAAGGAAATAGGCAATCAAGTCCAGGAAGCACAGAGAGTCCCATACAGGATAAACCCAAAGAGAAACACGCCAAGACACATAATAATCAAACTGTCAAAAATTAAATACAAAGAAAACATATTAAAAGCAGCAAGGGAAAAACAACAAATAACACACAAGGGAATCCCCATAAGGTTAACATCTGATCTTTCAGCAGAAACTCTACAAGCCAGAAGGGAGTGGCAGGACATATTTAAAGTGATGAAGGAAAAAAACCTACAACCAAGATTACTCTACCCAGCAAGGATCTCATTCAGATTTGATGGAGAAATTAAAACCTTTACAGACAAGCAAAAGCTGAGAGAGTTCAGCACCACCAAACCAGCTCTACAACAAATCCTAAAGGAACTTCTCTAGGCAAGAAACACAAGAGAAGGAAAAGACCTACAAGAACAACCCGAAACAATTAAGTAAATGGTAATAGGAACATACGTTTCGATAATTACCTTAAATGTAAATGGATTAAATGCTCCCACCAAAAGACACAGACTGGCTGAATGGATACAAAAACAAGACCCATATATATGCTATCTACAAGAGACCCACTTCAAACCTAGGGACACATACAGACTGAAAGTAAGGGGATGGAAAAAGATATTCCATGCAAATGGAAATCAGAAGAAAGCTGGAGTAGCAATTCTCATATCACACAAAATAGAATTTAAAATAAAAACTATTACAAGAGACAAAGAAGGACACTACATAATGATCAAGGGATCGAGCCATGAAGAAGATATAACAATTGTAAATATTTATGCACCCAACATAGGAGCACCTCAATACATAAGGCAAATACTAACAGCCTTAAAAGGGGAAATCGACAGTAACACAATTATAGTAGGGGACTTTAACACCCCACTTTCACCAATGGACAGATCATCCAAAATGAAAATAAATAAGGAAACACAAGCTTTAAATGATACATTACACAAGATGGACTTAATTGATATTTATAGGACATTCCATCCAAAAACAACAGAATACACATTTTTCTCAAGTGCTCATGGAACATTCTCCAGGATCGATCATATACTGGGTCACAAATCTAGCCTTGGCAAATTTAAGAAAATTGAAATCGTATCAAGTATCTTTTCTGACCACAACGCTATGAAACTAGATATCAATTACAGGAAAAGATCTGTAAAAAATACAAACACATGGAGGCTAAACAATACACTACTTAATAACGAAGTGATCACTGAAGAAATCAAAGAGGAAATCAAAAAATACTTAGAAACAAATGACAATGAAGACACGACGACCCAAAACCTATGGGATACAGCAAAAGCAGTTCTAAGAGGCAAGTTTATAGCAATACAATCATACCTTAAGAAACAGGAAACATCTCGAATAAACAACCTAACCTTGCACCTAAAGCAATTAGAGAAAGAAGAACAAAAAACCCCCAAATTTAGCAGAAGGAAAGAAATCATAAAGATCAGATCAGAAATAAATGAAAAAGAAATGAAGGAAACAATAGCAAAGATCAATAAAACTAAAAGCTGGTTCTTTGAGAAGATAAACAAAATTGATAAACCATTAGCCAGACTCATCAAGAATAAAAGGGAGAAGACTCAAATCAATAGAATTAGAAATGAAAAAGGAGATGTAACAACGGACACTGCAGAAATACAAAAGATTATTAGAGATTACTACAAGCAACTGTATGCCAATAAAATGGACAACCTGGAAGAAATGGACAAATTCTTCGAAATGCACAACGTGCTGAGACTGAACCAGGAAGAAATAGAAAATATGAACAGACCAATCACAAGCACTGAAATTGAAACTGTGATTTAAAATCTTCCAACAAACAAAAGCCCAGGACCAGATGGCTTCACAGGCGAATTCTATCAAACATTTAGAGAAGAGCTAACACCTGTCCGTCTCAAACTCTTCCAAAAATAGCAGAGGGAGGAACACTCCCAAACTCATTCTATGAGGCCACCATCACCCTGATACCAAAACCAGACAAAGACGTCACAAAGAAAGAAAACTACAGGCCAATATCACTGATGAACATAGATGCAAAAATCCTCAACAAAATATTAGCAAACAGAATCCAACAGCACATTAAAAGGATCATACACCATGATCAAGTGGGGTTTATTCCAGGAATGCAAGGATTCTTCAATATACGCAAATCAATCAACGTGATATACCATATCAACAAACTGAAGGAGAAAAACCATATGATCATCTCAATAGATGCAGAGAAAGCTTTTGACAAAATTCAACACTCATTTATGATAAAAACCCTGCAGAAAGTAGGCATAGAGGGAACTTTCCTCAACATAATAAAGGCCATATATGACAAACCCACAGCTAGCATTGTTCTCAATGGTGAAAAACTGAAACCATTTCCACAAAGATCAGGAACAAGACAAGGTTGCCCACTCTCACCACTCTTATTCAACATAGTTTTGGAAGTTCTAGCCACAGCCATCAGAGAAGAAAAAGAAATAAAAGGAATCCAAATAGGAAAAGAAGAAGTAAAGCTGTCACTGTTTGCAGATGACATGATACTATACATAGAGAATCCTAAGGATGCTACCAGAAAACTACTAGAGCTAATCAATGAATTTGGTAAAGTTGCAGGATACAAAATTAATGCACAGAAATCTCTGGCATTCTTGTACACTAATGATGAAAAATCTGAGAGTGAAATTAAGAAAACACTCCCATTTACCATTGCAACAAAAAGAATAAAATATCTAGGAATAAACCTACCTAAGGAGACAAAAGCTTATATGCAGAAAACTATAAAACACTGATGAAAGAAATTAAAGATGATACAAATAGGTGGAGAAATATACCATGTTCTTGGATTGGAAGAATCAACATTGTGAAAATGACTCTACTACCCAAAGCAATCTACAGATTCAATGCTATCCCTATCAAATTACCACTGGCATTTTTTACAGAACTAGAACAAAAAATTTCACAATTTGTATGGAAACACAAAAGACCCCGAATAGCCAAAGCAATCTTGAGAACGAAAAATGGAGCTGGAGGAATCAGGCTCCCTGACTTCAGACTATACTACAAGGCTACAGTAATCAAGACAGTATGGTACTGGCACAAAAACAGAAATATAGATCAATGGAACAGGATAGAAAGCCCAGAGATAAACCCACACACATATGTTCACCTTATCTTTGATAAAGGAGGGAAGGATATAGAGTGGAGAAAAGACAGCCTCTTCAATAAGTGGTGCTGGGAAAACTGGACAGCTACATGTAAAAGTATGAAATTAGAACACTCCCTAACACCACACACAAAAATAAACTCAAAATGGGTTAAAGACCTAAATGTAACGCCAGACACTATAAAACTCTTAGAGGAATACATAGGCAGAACACTCTATGACATAAATCACAGCAAGATCCTTTTTGACCCATCTCCTAGAGAAATGGAAATAAAAACAAAAATAAACAAATGGGACCTAATGAAACTTAAAAGGTTTTGCACAGCAAAGGATACCATAAACAAAACCAAAAGACAACCCTCAGAATGGGAGAAAATATTTGCAAATGAAGCAACTGACAAAGGATTAATCTCCAAAATTTATAAGCAACTCATGCAGCTCAAAAACAAAAAAACAAACAACCCAATCCAAAAATGGGCAGAAGAACTAAATAGACATTTCTCCAAAGAAGATATACAGATTGCTAACAAACACATGAAAGAATGCTCAACATCATTAATCATTAGAGAAATGCAAATCAAAACTACAATGAGATATCATCTCACACCGGTCAGAATGGCCATCATCAAAAAATGTAGAAACAATAAATGCTGGAGAGGATGTGGAGAAAAGGGAACCCTCTTGCACTGCTGGTGGGCATGTAAATTGATACAGCCACTATGGAGAACAGTATGGAGGTTCCTTAAAAAACTACAAATAGAACTACCATACGACCCAGCAATCCCACTACTGGGCATATACCCTGAGAAAACCATAATTCAAAAAGAGTCATGTACCAAAATGTTCATTGCAGCTCTATTTACGATAGCCAGCACATGGAAGCAACCTAAGTGTCCATCAACAGATGAATGGATAAAGAAGATGTGGCACATATATACAATGGAATATTACTCAGCCATAAAAAGAAATGAAACTGAGTTATTTATAATGAGGTGGATGGACCTGGAGTCTGTCATACAGAGTGAAGTAAGTCAGAAGGAGAAAAACAAATACCGTATGCTAACACATATATATGGACTCTAAGGAAAAAAAAAATGTCATGACGAGATTAGTGGTAGGACGGGAATAAAGACACAGACTTACTAGAGCATGGACTTGAGGATATGGGGAGGGGGAAGGGTAAGCTGTGACGAAGTGAGAGACTGGCAGGGACATATATACACTATCAAATGTAAATTAGATAGCTAGTGGGAAGCTGCCGCATAGCACAGGGAGATCACCTCTGTGCTTTGTGACCAGCTAGAGGGGTGGGAAAGGGAGGGTGGGAGAGAGGGTGATGCAAGAGGGAAGAGATAAGGGAACATATGTATATGTATAACTGATTCAGTTTGTTGTAAAGGAAAAGCTAACACACTATTGTAAAACAGTTATACTCCAATAAAGATGTTTAAAAAAAAAAAAAAAAGACGTGAATGGTCAAAGCCTTTTTGTGCTCCCAGGGCCTTGCCCTACAACTAATATGTAATAAAAATGTCCACATGGATGAAGAGGAGGAGGCAGAGGTAAGGGCAAGGATGTGGTGACAAGACCTTCTGTAGTGCAATTGCAGTGTTTCTGTTTCTCCCTTGGGGATTTTATAATATAAAGAGTTATCATGGGGCTTCCCTGGTGGCGCAGTGGTTGAGAGTCCGCCTGCCGATGCAGGGGACATGGGTTCGTGCCCCGGTCTGGGAAGATCCCACATGCCGCAGAGCGGCTGGGCCCGTGAGCCATGGCCGCTAAGCCTGCGCATCCAGAGCCTGTGCTCTGCAACGGGAGAGGCCACAACAGTGAGAGGCCCGTGTGATGCAAAAAAAAAAAAAAAAAAAAAAAAAAGAGTTATCATGTAAATATAATATAAAGGGATGATTTTTCAATAATACCTAAAATTTTGCACCTTCATTTTACAAGTGGCTCAAGATTACATTATTTCTTATTAATTTTAGACTTATTGCTTCATTAACTTATGTTTGTTGTTACAGATGCTTGGTAATTGGAAACTATGAAATATTTGATAACGTAATCTAAACATTAAAAACAAAGGACTGTGCTATCAACACAATCATGTTTTGACTTTGGATTGTCTTTACTTAATATTTGGATTAAGAACACTGGATGAGAAATCTGTTCAACTCTCTTCTTCATCATATATTTTTTAACTCTATTTTCTATTTTCTTTTTAAGCACATACAGACCAAAATATAGTATATTTAAATGACGGTATAACAGGGAGGGAAGAAAAGCAGTTTGAAGAGCAGGGTGAAAGTCAGGCCAAGTTTTCCTGGACCAGGCTCCTCTGTTGTAGGGGTGAGCTGTCCCATCAGAGGGCTGGCCTTCTCTGCCTCTTCCACTATGTTCAAGTTCTTCTGGGCCGTTCTTTATTTCTGAGGAACAGTGTACTTGGTTTTTCCTCTTCTGTCTACTTTTTTAAAAAAATAAATTTATTTATTTATTTTTGGCTGCGTTGGGTCTTTGTTGCCACGAACAGCGGCTACTCTTCATTGAGGTGCACAGGCTTCTTGTTGTGGTGGCTTCTCTTGTTGTGGAGCACGGGCTCTAGGCGTGCAGGCTTCAGTAGTTGTGGCACATGGGCTCAGTAGTTGTGGCTCGTGGGCTCAGTAGTTGTGACACACGGGCTTAGTTGCTCCGCGGCATGTGGGATCTTCCCGGACTAGGGCTCAAAGCCGTGTCCCCTGCACTGGCAGGCGGATTCTTAACCACTATGCCACCAGGGAAGCCCTTCTGTCTACTTTTGACCTAAGAGGAGATTGTTCTCGCAGTTGTGGCCATGAGGAATTGTCGTCCACCAGGGAAGCCAGTTGATCATTTTCTGGCAGGGTCCCTCTGAGAAGCCACACCTTATTTTGATTGCCCGTGTCTGGCGTCTTTGCCTTAACATGTGCAGGTCAAGCATCCCCATGGCTGCATAAACTGGAGTGCCAATGTATTCATTTACTGTGAGAAACACGATTGCCAAGTGGGTCAGATATTTGTCTCAGCTGCTCAGTACATCTTCCAGCAGCAGAGTCTACGTGAGAACTAATCACAGGCAGAGCTGTGTGTGGTGGTCCCAAAACTGGTGCACAGGTTGGGGTGGTGGTGTGGGACAATTCTTGCTCTTTAGCTCCCCCTTTCCAGGGTTAGCTGTTCTTTCACACACTATTCACTCACAGAACATTCTCCAGGGAGAGTGGGCAGCAGCGCTGGAGGGGTTCTGGGTCGCTTGTGTCCCAGCCCGGGTGTTTTCCACTTGACTGCACTTCCCTTCTCAAAGGAAGAGTCTCCACTGCCCTTCCTGAAATGTCTTCACCACCTCTCTTCCTTTGGACATTTGCCATCTTTTAGCCTTTGATCTCGCTGTAACATCTCTACATCTCCCTTTCACTCTGGGCTCCCTCTCTCCAAAGTCCTTTTATCTTCTGGTTGTCCCAAACCCTGCAGGCTTTGTAACAAATCTCAAACCCTGGTGGTTTAAAACAACAACAATCGCTTTATTATCTTTCGTAGGTTCTATGGGTTGGGGATTTGGGTAGGGCTTGGTTAGGCAGTTCTGGCTTGGGGTTTCAAGTCAAATAGTGGCTGGAATTAAAACAGTGCAGTACTGGAGGAGCTGGGGGTGGTGGGTGGTCAGGCATCTCTCTCTCTGTGGAGACTTGGGGGCTCTCCATGTGGTCTCTTTGTGTGGGTTAGATTGGGCTTCCTCACAGCATGGTGGCCTCAGGGCAGCAAGACCACTTACATGGCAGCTAGCTTCCCTCAGAGCAAGTATCCCAAGAGATCAGGGCAGAAGTGCATAGCATTCCTCTGACCTAGCCTTGCAAGTCACATAATGTCACCTTTGCCCTACTCTAAGTAGTCAAAGAAATCACAAAATCCTGTTCAGTTTCAAGGGGCAGGTATAGAGATCCCAACACTCAATGGGAAGATTGTCAAAGTCACGTTGTGAGAAGGACATGTGTGTAGGAGGTATTGTTGTGGCCATTTTTGGAAAGATAGAACCCGTCACAAGTGCCATGCCCCACCATCTGCTCCCCATTCCACCTTGTATTAGTGTCCTAGGGCTGCTGTAACAACGTACTGCAAACTGGGTGGCTTCTAGAACAACAAAAAGTTTTCGTCTCACTGTTCTGGAGACCAGAAGTCCAAAATCAAGGTGTTGGCAGAGCTGTGCTCCCTCTGAAGGCTCTAGGCAAATATCTGTCCCAGGCTTCTCTCCTAGCTTCTGGTAGTTCCTTGGTTCGTGGCTGTATAACTCCAGTCTTCAGATGATGTTCTCCTGTGTGTGTGTCTCTGTGTCCAATTTCCCTTTGTATAAGGACACCAGTCATACTGGATTAGGGGTCCATGCTACTCCAGTAGGACCTCATCTTAACTAACTACATCTGCAACTACTTTATTTCCAAATAAAGTAGTTTATTTCCAAATAAAGATTTCCAAATAAGGTCACATTCTTATGTACTGGGGTTAGGACTTGAATCGGGGGTGTACACAATTCAACCCATAGCACACCTGTACCAAACCTCTGCAGGCTCCCCTCCATCCAGCAAAAGCTCCTTTTGCTCCAGTGAATCAGCTAGCAGTTAGGAAATCAAACTAATTAAATGAATTCTCCCTATAGTGAGATTGACTAGTAATCAGTCCACCTTACCTTAACTCTCCATGAGAAGAGTTAGGTCAAATGAATCTGGCAGAATTTTCGATGGTTCTGGGGGAATTTGGGGGACAGCAATCCTTTCTTTAAATCACACCACTTGGTTTTCTTCCATTTATAAGGCTCATCTCCCAACCTCTGCAGGACAAGGAAAGGTATTCTCGACCTCCAGCTTTTATCCCTGATGGTGAAGGCAGTTGCTCATTGATCTACTTGCCCAACAGCTTCTCCTCTAGAGCCTGAGGCTTCTGATGCCTGCTGTCTTTGATTCTCATAAGGTCACATTCTGCCAGAGGGGGGATGCTTGTGTCTTTCAGTAGGTTAAATATGCATTCAGACCCCTAGACATAAGATTTCTGGAAACACTTGGACCATGGGCACCCCCTGCTGAGGAAGAAACCCAAACTGGGACTCCAGAGGAACTCACCAAGCTTTCACTGAGGCATCCTTCTCCTTCCCTCTTGCTTCCCCGTAGTTGGTTTGGCTGAGTAAAAAGAACACCGAATACCATCACATACACGAGTGACTTACCATATAGCTAGATAGACACCATATCTGCCATTAAATGTATCTTTGTTATAAATATTGTTTGATTATAACACTAAACTCTGCCCATTTATTCTATTTCTGTGGGTTAGGACCACAGCTAACCCATAAGGGACATTTGTGCAAATTAGAAAATTGTTCCCTTCCTCTGGGTGGACACTGACTAAGGCCGGGTCGCAGGGCTTAGCCAACAGAACATAGAGTGGATTTCTACCCTGTCTGCCCCCTTGGTGGGGTGTCTTTGTACAGAGCACAACTTTACATGACAGCTCTGGTCCTACCATTAGAAAATGGATGGAAATTGGCTGTAGACTAAGATGAATGAATTAGTTTGGAAGAGAGGGGGTAATGATGGAAAAATACAGGTCAAGTCATTCAAAATGGTAGAATTAGAAGCACTGTATGTGGATACAAACAGCTAAAATTATCTGAAAGGTTTTATATAATCCTATCATAGAATTTATTTATGGCGATCTATTTTTAAATTTCTATGTCATATTAGACAGTCTGTTTGCACAATGCCTTGTATGTAGTAGGAACTCAGTAAATACTTCTTGAATGAACCAGTACAGTATTTTAATTAGCTAGTCCTCATATACTGGTGCAAAAGAACAGTGTCATCTTACAGCTGAAGTCATAGAGGGGAAATATCCCACTCAGGATTGTATGACATTCGAGGGGCCCAGGATGAACACTCCAAGGATTCATCTGAATTCTTCAAAGGTTTCATCAGCATCAACATTCTTTATTTAATACTTTATCTTGTTATTGCATTGTCTGTGAGCTTAGGGATCCCAAAGATTCTAACCACACTCCTCCTCCCCGACACACATATTAGGGGCAAAGACAGATTTCAGAGGTTCTTACGTGAGGCACCTTTTTCTGGAAGGCTTTGAGAAGAGGCACTGAGAAATGAGTTCTCAACCATCTTGGGGGCCCAAATATCTGATACTTAATATATATCTTTTTATTCTTAAGGCCAGTAGAACTGTTATAGAATCTGAATTTTCTTTTCTATCATCACTTGGATATTTAGTTAATGAAAGTTCTCGGGAATTCCCTGGCTGTCCAGTGGTTAGGACTCGGTACTTTCACTGCAGAAGGCCTGGGTTTGATCCCTGGTCGGGGAAATAAGATCCCACAAGCCACGTGGCACAGCCAAAAAAGAGAGAGAGAGAGAGAAAGTTCTTGAAATACAAATTCTATCAGTTCTTACCCATGACCTATGAAGTATAAGAAAGTGCTTGTTCTAAGGAGAATTGATCATGTATTTGCTCTCCTTCCCCGCCTTCCTCCCATTCAATGTTAGTTGAACCCAGCAGAAGCTTCTGCATTTGTTCCTTGGTGTGGGTTGGGTGTGAGAGAATGTTTGGGACCAGAAAGTTCTGAGTCGGTTGGAGCTGGACAGTTGGAGTGAGCAGCTGAGGGGTAGCTGGAAGGCTGGGTTGGCCTGGAGCCCTGGCAAGCAGAGGCCAGGGCTGAGGCAAGTGCGGTGGCAGCAGCCAGACCTGCGAAGAAGCAAAACAGGGGCCAGAGGGTGGCAACAACTAAGGAGAAAAACAACTTCTGAGAAAATAGTTTCTTTTTTTAAAAAAATTAAATTAAATTTTTTTATACAGCAGGCTCTTATTAGTTATCTATTTTACACATATTAGTGTATACATGTCAATCCCAATCTCCCAATTCATACCACTACCATCACCCCACCCCCGCTGCTTTCCCCGCCTTGGTATCCACACGTTAGTTCTCTACAACCACGTCTTTATTTCTGCCTTGCAAACCGATTCATCTGTACCATTTTTCTAGATTCCACATATTTGCATTAATATACGATATTTGTTTTCTGAGAAAATAGTTTCTTAAATGGAAAAGGAATTCAGGGAACAGGAGGCTCCAGAACGAAATGGGAGGCTACTAGAATGGAAAAGGAAGTGAAACCAAGGGAAAAATGAGACATTTAACCCCAGGCTAAAGCAGTCTTTGCGTTTTTCCCTTTTTGAAGAATCAGTGTGGATTCTAAGGTGAATTTGTTAGCTGAACTGAGTAAAAGCTCCCTATTTTTTTTTAAAGCAACATGACAGTAGCCTTAGCAGAGAATTCTGGGAATACCCGGAAAAGACACAAACTCTAAAAGGTGGCAATTCCAGGAAAATCTGGAAAAATAAAAAGTAAAGCATTTGGAGTCCCATCATCTGCTGAAATACAACCCCTTGATGTACTTAAAAGATCCCAACGCATATACTCTGCGTATTACATAACAGCTACAGATACATGGGCCCTGTATGATGTACCACAGGAAGTTGCCAAACCAGATATAACCCTCAGAGGCTGAGAACTTGGGCTGCCTGCCACCTGACTTTAAAAAAACTGAATTAGTCATTGATCCCTGAGGATCAAGGAGAGTTGAGGACGAAAGGCAAGCTGCTCTAACCCAATTTAGGCCTTTGCAACTGAAACTGCGATCAAATTTCAAAGATTTGTAAATTGCCCAGCTTCATAGACCTGCGATCATTCTACAAGATGACATGTTTATAGGCCCAATGATGACATTTTCAAGGACTGGCCTCTGCCACATGAATTAGTCGTTTCCCTGTGTGGCACTGTAGACACTATACTTTCATTAAAGCCACAGAGTTTATTTACTCCAGTTTCTCACTAATAATCTGACACAGACAGTGATATTCAAGTTAAATTCTTATGTCTTTCAGCCCAATGATGACATTTTCAAGGATTGGCCTCTGCCACATGAATTAGTCGTTTCCCTGTGCGGCACTGTAGACACTATACTTTCATTAAAGCCACAGAGTTTATTTACTCCAGTTTCTCACTAATAATCTGACACAGACAGTGATATTCAAGTTAAATTCTTATGTCTTTCATTAGTTAATCAGCCATTCATAGAACGTATGTTCCATGAGGCCTGAGACTCCAGTGCCTGGCACATAGCAGGTACTCAATACATGTACATATTAACTAAATGAATTTCTGTAATACCTACCACGAGCCAGACTATACAGGCAATAGTGCCCAATGACATTTTGAAAATTAGCAAGTGCAGAGATGGCCCAGACCTGTGCTTGTCAGCAAGTCAAGCTCACATAATACAGAATGATTCTGGGGAAGGTAATCTGGAATGTATTTCTGTAAAATAGACCCTGGGCTTCATGTTAATAGAGGAAATACAATTCTGACAGTGACCTTGTGTGAAAATGCTGAACAGCACAAGTTGGATAAAACTTTAGAGTCTAATGGAGACAGGAAAGCCTGCATATAAATATTGCATTAATGAAGGGGAGAAGGGAGAAAGGGGGGGACTGGTAAAACCCAGGGCTGCTCCCCTCCCCGCAGCAGCTGGGCTGGGCTTCCAGGGCCAACAGGCAGTTGTGATGGTGACATCTAGGAACTCAGAGATGTCCAGTGAGACAGAGTAAGCTCTAATCCTCTCGTTTCCTTTTGCCTTCCCAGCTGGCCAGTCCTCAGAATTAACTCCGTCTCTCAACCCCTCAATGCTCTTTGGCTCTGCCCCACAATGGACACCAGCTACTCTGTGCTGGAATTTATCTGTTTCCACACAGCTTATCTGTCTGGCTAGACTGGACACCACTTAGGGACACAATTTGAATTCTACCTCCTTCGCTTGGTATCAAGGTGATCTTAAGTTATTTAACTTCTTAGCCTCCGTTTTGTAAAAACAGGTAAGTACCTGTTTCCCAGTGCTGACGTGTAAGTTAAAGGAGATATGAGTGTGTGAAAGCACATGGCGCAGGGCGTGCCATGTGCTGTATCTCTTCTTGTAGGTTTTCTCCAGGGACTATTCCCCATGTCCTGCATAATCATAGCTACCATTTATGGAGTGCTTACTATGAACTGGGCACTTTACATGTATTATCTCTAATTCCTCATAGCTGCAGCAACAGGTATTCCCATTTCGCTGAAGTTCAGATAAATTCTATTTCTTGACATGGTCACAGTTCATAAATGGCAGAGTCATGATTCAAACCCACGTCCTTCTCCATATACAGCTGTGCTCTTTCCAGTACATCACCCTATCTGCACACAGTAGGCACTCAGTCGATGCTTGATGGAAATTATAATGTATCATCTACACTAAACTATGTTCCATAGTGAACCTCGGGAACAAATGAATAAAAACAACTTTACAATGAATCAGAAACTAATAAAGTCCCTTATAAATTGTGAAAGGCTGGATCTTTTTGCTCAGGCTTTGATGATGTGACTTAAATGATGAATAGGGCCAAATGAAACACATAGGGAGCTGTCACACATTTCATGGAAATGTCAGTGAAGCCCATGGATAAGATTCATTCTTTTGCAATTGTTGGCAGATGGCAATAGCTGAGGCACAAAGGGAAAATTAAAAAAGCTCCTCACCTTGCAAACAAACTCACCCAACGTGGATCCAGTGATACACAGAATCTTCGAACTGGGAGGTCATTTAGGGGTTATATAGTTAAAGTCTCTCATTTTACAGATGAGAAAATTGAGGCTCAGAGAGATTTAAATAATTTGCCAAAGGAAAATCTAAAACTAATTACAAACTTCATATATTTATAACAATGTCACTAGTCATTAGGGAAATGCAAATTAAGACCACAGATATCACTACATACCTATAAGAACAGCTAAAATAAAAAGTAGTGACAACACCAAATGCTGGCAAGGATGCAGAGAAACTAGATCACTCATCCATTGTTTGCAGGAACACAGAATGCTAAAAGCATTCTGGAAAATAGTTTGGCCATTTCTTTAAAAACTAAGTATATAGTTATCCAGAAATTATACTCCTGATAATTTACTCCAGAGAAACGACAACTTATATATATATATAAATCTGTACACATTGCTTATAGCAGCTTTATTTGTAATAGCTAGAAATGGAAAACAACCAAAATGTCCCTTCATAAAACAATGGTACACCCATGCTATGGGATATTACTCAGCAATAAAAGAGAATAAACTATTTACACATGCAACAATTTGGATGAATCTCAAGTTCATTATGCTGGTTGAAAAAAGCCAATTTCAAAAGGTCACATACTACATAATTCCATTTCTATAACACTCTCAAAATGACAAAATTTTTAGAGATGGAAAACAGATTAGTAGTTGCCAAGGTTAGGGATGGTTGCTGAGAAAAGGCTAGGTGTGATTATAAAGGGGTAGCATGTGAGAGATGATAGACCTGTGTCGTGATTGCAGTGGTGGTCACACAAATCTACACATGTGATAAAATGACACAGAACTCATGCAGCTCAATATTAAAACAACAAACAAACTAATCAAAAAATGGAAAGAAGACCTAAATAGACATCTCTCCAAAGAAGACATACAGATGGCCAAGAGGCACATGAAAAGCTGCTCAACAGCACTAATTATTAGAGAAATGCAAATCAAAACTACAATAAGGTATCACCTCACACTGGTTAGAATGGGCATCATCAGAAAATCTACAAACAACAAATGCTGGAGAGGGTGTGGGGAAAAGGGAACCCTCTTGCACTGTTGGTGGGAATGTAAACTGATACAGCCACTATGGAGAACAGTATGGAGGTTCCTTAAAAAACTAAAAATAGAATTACCATATGACCCAGCAATCCCACTCCTGGGCATATACCCAGAGAAAACCATAATTCAAAAAGGCACATGCACCCTAATGTTCATTGCAGCACTATTTACAATAGCTGGGTCACGGAAGCAAGCTAAATGCCCACTGACAGCCGAATGGTTAAAGAAGATGTGGTACATATATACGATGGAATATTACTCAGCCATAAAAAGGAACAAAATTGGGTCATTTGTAGAGATGTGGATGGACCTAGAGACTGTCATACAGAGTGAAGTCAGAAAGAGAAAAACAAATATCGTATATTGACACGTATATGTGGAATTTAGAAAAATGGTACAGATGAACTGATTTGCAGGGCAGAAATAGAGACACAGATGTAGAGAACTAACGTACGGACACCAAGGGGGCAAGCAGCGGCGGGGTGGGGGTGGGGTGAACTGGGAGATGGGGATTGACATATATACACTAATATGTATAAAATAGGTAACTAGTAAGAACCTGCTGTATAAAAAGTAAATAAATAAAATAAAATTTTAAAGTATATCTATCTATATATTAGGGGACTAAAAAATTGCATAGAACTATAGGCACATATTGTATCAGTGTCAGTTTCTTGGTTTCGATATTGTACCATAATTATGTAAACTGTAACCATGGAAGAAACTTGGTGAAGGGTACCTGGGACCTCTCTGTACTATCTTTGCACCTTCCTGTGAATCTCTAAT
The DNA here is from genome assembly GCF_026419965.1 of Kogia breviceps. Classification (NCBI taxonomy): domain Eukaryota; kingdom Metazoa; phylum Chordata; class Mammalia; order Artiodactyla; family Physeteridae; genus Kogia; species Kogia breviceps. The sequence goes on along the minus strand of NC_081310.1, from coordinate 42,079,372 downwards.
TATTTACAAATAAAATATTTCTTTTAACTGAAGGACAATGCAGCGACTCATTTCTTTTATGATACTTGTAATTATCTGGCTTATATGAGACTAGTTCCACATAGAGATTGGTCAAATAATAGAACAGTCTGATAGTTCTAGCTTGTTAAAGTGATCTGTGCCTGTTATCACAGCTACCCCCAAACTCCTTTTTAGAAAAACCCCATTTCATTTGCAATCAGATTATAAACTAAGATATTTAAGGGGACCTGTTAACAATGGAATAATCTGAAAAAGCTGTCTTATTAGAGTTTGGTAATTTCATATTGTAATATTAAAATAATTTGTTTGGGGAGCGTTGGGAGCATTTCTACTCTTTTAAAACCCTGTAGAAGAAAAAGCATAAGGTATTTGGTGCCGGGATCCTGCTACCGTCTTTTACAATTTGAAGGTGTCCCCACCTAAGGTAAGGTAAGCGTCATCGACCTATGTGACCAAAAATGCTCATCACTTGTTGGTGAGCAGCTCAAGATGATTTGGATGTTAAGCCTTTTTTTGCAGGGGCAGGAGGGCTACCTCTTAAGACTGATTATACTTCAGCTATTCGGATTTTCAGGTTATCAAGCTGGTTCCCTTGCAGCGGCCGTTTTCTACTTGTTCACAGCTGTACCTTGAGTCTGGTACATCACCTGTTTTCTGGGGCTCTTAGTGACCTAAGGGGTGTGACTAATGCTTTCCATTATGACTGTACCTGTCAACCTAATGACTGAACTTCAGTTAACTGCATAGTTCCTTAGGGGCAGTTCCTCATGGACTTGTTCCACATGTGTGGTTAGGTGTGATGCAGCTCACCTCCTTGTAGGGGAGACAGACAGGTAAGAATACAATATAAGTTCATCATGATCAGTCCTACAACAGGACTACGTGCAAGGACAAAGGTGGGATCCAAGAGGGCAAAGGTAATTCTTCTGTGATGAAGGGCGGGGGGTGTCAAGGGGAGCACTGAGGACCGAGGCTCACGGTGTCAGAGAAAGAGGCTTGAGCTACTTTGTCTTCTATTAGTTGTAGAAGAGGATAAGGTACAGAAAGATGGGAATGAGTGGAAGAGCTCCAGCTATCATCCGACCCTTAATGAAGCAGCATCTGCCCCTGAAGCGTGCTAGGGCACCGCATGTGTCTGTGTTGTTCACTGAGGTATCTCTAGCACCCAGGACAGTAGCTGGAACATAGCAGTGTTCAAAAAATAGCTGTTGAATGAACAAATAAAAAGAATACATTAAACACATCCTCTGTTCACTTTATCCCTAATGACTTTTTTGATCAGCTCAGAATGCTACATGGTGACATCCCAGAAGCCAAGGAAGGAGATTTCAACAAAGAGAGTATATTCTGTGATGTTGGGTCTGGATGGGGCCAAACTCATCCAGGTGTTCCCAGGTCCCAGTCTGGGGCCCAGTACAAGTGGACAGAGCATCTTCATTGGATAAATGACATCAAATAGTTTTTTTTTCAAGAGTTAACTAGAATGTTGTGATGGCTGTTTCTGTCCTCTTATATTTTGTTGGTTGAGAGCCCAAACTGCAGAGATTTTAATCAACTCTGAAAGCATTTAGGACACATCTCAGCTCCTTTTTCCTGGAAATATTTCTCCACTGCCACTAACGTGGCAAATAAAATTGGGCTACGCAAAGTCTTTTTCGTTCCTCTTTTTCTAGTGTGTTGGAGCTCGAAGGGACCTTAGATGAACCTTGTCATTTCACAGATTAGGATCTTGTGAACCATGAAGTCCCACAGCTTACTCAGGGTCACCTGACTGGCTAGTGGCAGAACCCCGGGAGAATCTAATTCCTCATCCAGTGTTCTCTCCACTATCCCCTGCTCTCTCTCAAAAATTCAGAGCAACAGATGTTTATGGGGTACCTATTAGATACAAGACAGTAGGCTGGTTTCTACTGGAGAGACAGAGGTTGAAAAAAGATCCCTATCTTGAACCATTTTATAATCAAGTAGAAAGAAAGGCATGTATGTGGAAAATTCTAGAAAATACATGCAAAAAATAAGTGACATGAAAAATCCATGGGGGAATGAACTTCAACTTGGAGGACTGGAGAAGACTCTGGGGTGAATGTGATATCTTAAGTGTGCCCATTCTGCTCCATAGGGAGAGAGTGGTGGTGGGTGTGTGGATATGGAGGTGGGGACGTCAAATCCTTCACTGGTCCTGGGGACCATTTCCCGCACAGCTGGTGGGTTGGAACGCTGCTCACCGGTCACTGTGTGCTCACAGGAGAGGCCAGGAACCATGACGATGCCCAGGCCAACCACAGCTTTTCTGAGCAGAGAAGAAAGAACCAGGCTCAGTATTTCAGGCACATACTTACTCCCTTATCTTTTCTTAATCTACAGTGTTCATAAACGAGGGTTTTCGAGCCAGTAGTCTTAGTTTGAAATTCTAGTCAAAACAACTTGATATTGTAAAACCACCTCCAGAAATGCCCAGGACATTAAGTGATACGGGACTGCAGAGAATAGTCAGTAGAATTAATGTGCTAATGAGGTAGTAACACAGCTTTGCTCAGGGTTAACACTGCCCTTTCTAAAACCTCCCAGGCATATTCTGTGTTCAGAGCTTGGTAAAGCTCCTGGCCTATGTAAATTTCAGCTCTCCTATGCTTTTTGTTGTTTTTTGCAGGACTTGGGGAGTGGGAGAGGAATTGAAAAGGAATGACCTAAAGCTAGATGAGTGATAAATCCCAGGTTGAGTTACCTTGTTGTTTTACCAAATATTGGTTATATATCAGCATAAACATGTACTTGTTTAGCATCACAGCGGTCCTTCATGGATTCACACAGCCTTTCTCCCACCCCAATTTGGGTCAGGGCAGAAGTCATGCTCTCCGGGCTGCAAGTATTCTGACTGCTATTCTGCCACCAACCTTGCTCTCTAATTAACCTCCCTTTGCAGAGTCCTTGCCAAAATAAAAAGAATGAAAGCATCTCTGGATCCTAACGTCTAACATTTGAGTCAGCCACAGATGACTTTGTGGGAGGGTCCTTTGGAAATAGTACAGCACATACACACACACACCCATTACTCTCTTTACTCTGAAAGCCCTTCCCTGGTCTCCAAAATATCCGTTCTCTTCATGAGGTATTTTTCTTCTTTAAGATGTTTCACAAAGTCAAAGTTGGGAAAGATAATGTCAGAAAACACTTTACATTTGTGGCGCTATATACTGCTCCTCCATTCTCTTTCCGGGAAACCTTTCCCTCAAGGGAGGATAACTGTTTTTCTCCTTTCTAAATCATTAATCCAACAAACATGTGCTGAGCGTTAACCCCGTGCATGCCATGTACAGTGCTAGGTGCTGAAGAGGATATGTGAGGAAAAACTCTTGTTGGAACATCAAAGTTAATCATATCACTTCTCTATTTTGTTTATCTGTTAGAAGAGTTTGCCAATTGTATATTCCCTTTTCTAAAATATCAGGAGAAAAAGAGATAATTTATGAGGATTCTAAGTGTCTTCCTCTACTATGTATTCTCCCATCCATCCATCTATCCACTCACCCCAACACTTCCAACATTCTGTTGTCTCCTTTGGACCAAGTGCTGTGCTAGGCACTAAGGATGTACACCTGTCTGCTGCCCTCAGGGAAGTCCCAGTCCAGAGGGACATGGTTGTATGATCAGACCATGAGCCAGAATGTTATTGCTAGAGTGGAAGCATGTACTCAATGCAAAAGGAACCAAGCCCATGGTTTCTAGCAGCTGAGGTTCATTGTGAGTTAATTCATGGAACAGGTTTCTGTTTTTGATAGCTGCTTTAATTCCCTTTGCGTATATTTTCAAGGAAATTTAAAAACAGCAAAACCTAGAATCCAATTTGATATGTATAATCTTTTAATCCTTTGGGGGCATATTTGGTCCTTCTGTTTCCCTACCTCCCTCCTTTGCCTTCAGGCTCCCGACCTTCTCCAAGTCAGGTCGCTGGTCTGTTCCCTTTGTTTAATGCATCGTGTGCCTTTTCTTCCCATCCACATCCCCTCTCATGACAGGAAACATTTCAGGACCCCAGAGAGCCCTGGCTGGCAGAACAAATTGACATGTGGGAGTGTGAGATGCCGTCTTTCAGGAAAAAAAAAAGCAAGAGGAAGAGGTAAAGATGGCAGGCTGAGAGAGCAGAAAAAGGAAAAGAGAAAAAAAGAAAGAGGACAAGGCAGAGAAGAAAAAAAGAAAAAAAAAATAGCAACACCAGCCCTAATCAGATCTCTCCAGACCTGCTGTTGAGCAATTTCTGTAACTGAGAGTCAGGTTTAGAAAAAACCTGGCTGGAACAGTCTTTCCCAACACGGGGGCGAGGTGGGAGCAGAATTACAGGAATACCAGAAGACTTGACTCACTGAGTCGCATCTTAAACGGAGATTTTGTTTCAAAATTATGAACTGGGGGTGTGCGGTGGGGAGAAAACCTTCCCAGCATCCATCATGTGTTGCTTTCGAAAATTATTATTTTGGAGCACAAGCTGTTTCCTGTCTTTAAAGCCTATTATCTATTTCCCTTCCAGGTGGAGCCTGGGTTGCCTGCTAATTTAATCCCCTGGGCTTCCCCCTCTGCCTTCAAGATCTCACAGAGATTCAGGCTTCCTAAAGAGGGCACCTTTGTGTCTTCCTCCCCTGAAGGCTCCCATCTACACTGGCAGCCAAGGAGATGCTATTTTGGGTAACAGCAGCTGAGTGGGAAGGATTGTTAATTGTTTGTCAAACCCTTCCAGTCTAGTTAGATCTCACGGAAAAAAAAAAAAAAAGAAAGAAAAAAAGAACAAAGCCATACCCTTTCCTTCATGCTATTTAACTCTCCCAAAGCGGGGGAAGGGTGGGTGCGGGTAGGGACGGGACGGGGCGGGGCCGGGGGGGGCGCGGAGGGGGGGTATAAGGGACTTTCTTTCCTCCTCAGGCACAAACACATAAACTAATGTTTAAAAAAACACTAATTCTTCTAGCCAACTGGAAACACATAAACATAATATTGGCCCAAGAACCAAAGTAGTTTTAAAATCATTTACAAGCCTCAAAACAAACAAACAAAACAAACAAACAAACAAGCAAAAAAACCCCAAACAAACATAAATCCCATCACAACAAAAAAGACATCAGGGGCTCTGCCATCCAGTGGGACCACAGCATTTATTCAAACCACTGCGGCCAAAATGACTAAGCAGATCCCCCCACCCCGGGCCAGCACCCACTGACACACTGGAAAACAATTCTATCCAGGCACACTAATCAGAACACCCACGGCGACACGCACTTACTGCATCACAGCGTGGACAAATTCAAAATCAAACAGAAAATGACCCACACTGAGAAAGGGCTCCTCAGGACTCTGACCTCAGGCAGGGTCCCCCACGTGATTCTGAAACTTCCTAAGCATTGCATCAGCCTACTAGGAAAGGGGACGAAAAGACTGGGAACCAAAATGTTAACGCTTCTTAAAAGGGCAATGCCACAAAAAACATTTTAAATCTATTTTTTCTTCCTTGACCAATTCTCCTAAGGAATGATGTCTAGACTTACTTGACTTTTAAAGAACACTTGTTTTTTTCACAATGATCTTTTTGGTATTTTCCGGGAATGCCAAAAGGAATTATCTCAGTAAGAAAGGAGCTGAACTCAGAGACATTTATAAGTGATAATGGTTCAGGGGATGGATATGAGAGTGCTGCCTATTTTACAATCATTTTTCCTCAAAAGAGCTCAGACTGCCTTATAAACATAAATCTGCTAATCCACACACTAGCTCCTGGTTAGACAGCAGATCTGAAGCTTCCTTTTACTCTGGAGGAGGTGTCTGTATAAATACTTACTCAGAATTTGCTTAGTCAAAATGAATGTGAGATGGGTTAGTGATTTGGGGTTTTCAAACTGAATGAGCATTCATGCTGAAATTTAGATCAGCTGTGTTGATCTAAAACGGACTTGATGAATTAGAATTTGTTCCATTAGCTACAGCAATTAGAAGGGGAGTGGGGAGATGAGGCAAGACTTTCTTATTGGCTGAAAGAGATATCGCTTGTCCCTAAATGAGGTGCTGATAGCCAGTAGGGTTTTCAGTACATCATAACCAGTAATGTTTAATTAGAACAGAGTAGGCAAGCAACTACTCTCTCAGTAATAGTATCACATATTTGTAAATAGCATGGCAACAAAAGCAAACCGTCTATCAAAACCAAACACCCCTTATTTTATGTGGAAAACAGCTTTTATAGGGAAATGGTAGAGCTTAGGGTCATGAATAATTATGAGCCAGGGTAAGATAAAATGCATTTGTGGTGATAGTTTGGTTGTTGCCACTAGAATAATTTGTCAAGTACACTTTTCTCCCCCTTCTAGTTGGCTGTGTTCAGATATGTTAGCCTCAAATTTTGGGAACCCATTAATTGGTTTATCAAATAGTTATTGATCCCTTGATATGTACATAGCCATACTCAGGGTTCTGGGTGTAGTGGAAACAGGATGCAAAAAAGTGTAATGGAGCATCTCTCAGCACTTTATATTGTTATTGGGAAATAAATACGTCCACATCAAAGTTAAATAACTAACATGTGAGTAAATAAAATACAAAACAAAAACATAAGGGTATCATAAGATAACAAGTGGTATTGTGGTTTTAAGTAACAAATGAATGTTAGGTTATGAGAGTGTGTGTGCCCAGGTGAACACATTTTAAATACCAGTGGCCATTGGAGGCTTCCTGGAGGAAATGGTGGTGCAGCGCTTGGGCAGGAGGGGAGAGTGCAATTTGTTGAGGAAGCAGCAGATGAGACATATACTTTTGATTAGACCTGTCCAGCTGAGGAAGAGGTGGCGCATTTATGTTGCTCAGGATAGTAGAAAGGTTGGAAAGACTTGCCTAGATTCATTGAATCATAGAATTCTGTACCTGAAATGATCCTAAAACAATCAGCTAGGCCACTGGTTCTGAAACGTGGCTGCACATTATAATCACCTACAGAGCTTTAAAAAATCCACTGCCTGGGTGGAACACCAGAGATTCTGATTTGAGTCATCTGGGGTGAGGTCTGGGAGACTCGATATTTAAGGCTCCCCAGGTGATTCTAATATGCAGCCATCTTCTGAGGACCACTGATTTAGTCCAACTGCCCAATTTTTCAAGACAAGGACCACCGGCAAATCTGCCCATGCACAGCTGGTAAGAAGCCAGGCTCTGTTCCCCCATTCCATTCCAGGCTGTTTGTCTTTAACAATGTATGTAGTACTCTGAAGACCAGGCCAGAGGGTTGGATTTTTGCCATAAAGGTCATGGGGAACCACTTGAAGGTTTTTGTGCAGGAAAATGGCACACTGAAAACAAATGGTCCTGCAATTCCAGGTGGACTCCAGAATTGAAAAGAATCAATGCACCTAAGAACGCCTGAGAATGAGGCTGTCCAAGTGAGCAGGCTTTCTCTCTGAAATTTGTGTGCATGTTTGTATTTTAAAATAATATTGTGATAATTTATGTGTTATCACATTCAGACATGTAGAATCGGGCTTCTCTAACTTTGTGGCTACTTGTCAGTTCTAGAAAGAACTTTCTTCTGGCCAATTAGCTCTGTTTTTTACATTTTTCTTTGATTTTCTCCTCACCTCTACAACCATGTAAGTGTTTCATGTTTCACTTCCCTTTCACTTTATCTTTCCTTTGCTCTCCCTCTTCACCAATCAAGGACATTTGTTAATTGCTCACAATATGCTCATACATATTTATATCTCCACACCTCTCTATCCCTTTATTATCCCTAGGGCAGTGTTGTCCAACAGAAATATAATTAGAGCCACATACGTAAAAAGAAACAGGTTAAATTAATATTAATAATTTTATTTAACCCAATATATTCAAAATTTTATCATTTCAACATGTAATCATTCTTAAAAACATTAATGAGATATTTTACAATCTCTTTTTGATGCTAAGTCTTTGAAATCTGCTATGTATTTTACAACTACAGCATCAGTTTGGATGCTAACCATTCAAACCTCAAAAATATGACACAATCAAGCTGGGTTTCAGTAAAAGGATTTTATGTTGTTTCAGTTTTTAGAGTTGAATGAAATAAAATATAAAATTCAGTTCATCAGTTGCACTAGCCACATTGGCCTAGGGTTTATAGTATTGAACAGTGCAGGTGTAGGGTCTTCTATAGTGGTGTTTTTTCATTCTGTGGCTTGAGAGGGTACCATGCTCATTTTAATGAGTTTGAATGCTCTACTTACTGAGGGAATTTGTTTTTCTTCGGAGTATTAAAGGAGATGAGGTATGACAAAGATGATCATAAAAACATTCTAAGTTTCTCTGAACAAACATACAAAATTTAGGACAAGACAGAGGGTGGGGTTGTAACAGTTTTGGAAGAGAAACGAGGAGGAGAAAAAAAAAGACAGGGAGGTTTTGGTGCCCACACCTGGTTGAACGCTAGTTTTTAAAAACTTATTTTATTTTTAAATTTTTGGCTGCTTTGGGTGACTTTGTTGCTGCGCGCGGGCTTTCTCTAATAGCAGTGAACAGGGGCTTCTGTGCAGGCTTCTCATTGTGGTGGCTTCTCTTGTTGTGGAGCACGGGTTCTAGGTGCACGGGCTTCGGTAGTTATGGCACGTGGGCTCAGGAGTTGTGGCTCGCGGGCTTAGTTGCTCCACGGCATGTGGGCTCTTCCCAGACCAGGGCTTGAACCCATGTCCCCTGCACTGGTAGGTGGATTCTTAACCACTGCACCACCAGGGAAGCCCCGAATGCTCTTTGACGATAAAGAAATTCTATAGTTGTCAAGCTGCCAAGAGAAAAAAAAAGATGTAAAATATGCCAGAATAGCGAGAGAGAAAAAGTTGAAAAGTGGATTTGCCTGTTCTCAGAAGAGCAAGAGGAGTATTATTTACAAAAAAGTGCTTATAATATGTTTCTGTGGAGCTTTCCTCCTGAAGAACTCAGGATGCCATACAAATGATTATTCACTTACATAAGCAGCTTTGACCAAAAAAAATTTCCAAATGTCCTAACATTGAAAGGTAGGACATAACGTTATTTCACTCACCCACTTCTCACCCGTGGTTACTTCTCACAGAGCTATTGTTTGCATGATCCATAGTGGGTTTGCATTGTTCTTACACAGACTAGACTCCATGTAAGGCAATATAAGCTCTGTAATCGTCTGATAGTAATACTTAGTCTTCAATTCGTCATGCAAATGAGAAAGGCAACAGCAGTGGGCAGACAGGCACTGTGTTAAAAGGAATCCTCGGGCCAGAGCCTAGACAGTGCCTGAGTGGGGACAGCTGTGGCCAGCACTCAGCATGCTAATCTGCTCGTGCCCCAGTGGAGAAAATGGGGGGTTGAAGGGCAGGGAAGACTTGATAGACATCCTCTGGCCACTTCTTCCAGAGCAGTTGCTTCCTCTGTCCTTCTGATACCCACAGTGTGTCTCATCGTGCTACCAAGTTTCTTTTTTTTTCTTCTCTTTTTTGCAATACGCGGGCCTCTCACTGTTGTGGCCTCTCCCGTTGCGGAGCACAGGCTCCGGACGCACAGGCTCAGCGGCCACGGCTCACGGGCCCAGCCTCTCCGCGGCATGTGGGCTCCTCCCGGACTGGGGCACGAACCCATGTCCCCTGCATCAGCAGACAGACTCTCAACCACTGCGCCACCAGGGAAGCCCCCAGCTTTTTTTTAACTGAGAGAATCCTAAAGATTGATGACGGCAAATTCTAACTCTGCTTTCTAAAGCTTAGAAGAGTATGTTCTATATTTTCCCTTTTTTTCCCGATAGGTGGAGGTGAAGCTTGTTGGTCATGAGAGCCCAGATCCTCCAGATATGTATTCTCAAGGTTCTGTTTTGTTCTCAGGATTAGAGGAACTCCTGATAATAAGAGAGATAAGGCTCAATTTCAAGTCAGCAAACATTTATTGACCACCTATTACTTGGTATAGTAGAAAAAGCATTCAAAATTCAACAAGTGCTAACAGCACACCTACTATGTGCTTAGTACTGAGCTAGGCACTGGTATAATAATAACAATCACGATAAATAAATGTTTTAATGGCACTAGGAACTGTACTAAACACTGTAGGTATTCTTATAATTCCCATTTTACCCAATAGGTGACTGAGGCACAGAAAGATGAAATAACTTGCCCATGTTACAAAACATAATTTTCCTATTTCACCTAGATGTGAAATAACTTTCCAAAGGTCACACAACAGGTAAGAACTGAAACAAGGTAATCTAGCCCCAGAACTCCACACTTGAGCTTTAGAGTTAAATAGGTTCGGAGTTGAAGCCCACCCTCTCCACCTACAGCTGTAAATTACTTACCTTTCAGAGTCCTAGTTTCATCACCTGTAGATGGAGATAATGACATGGACTTTCAGAACTTTATAAGGATGATACATAATGCCTATGTGTGATTAGCTCAGTGCCTGGTAGACAATACCATTATTAAGGATTCATTAGTTCAAGTGCATAGTCACTCAGTATGCACCTGGTATGGCCATCCCAAGTGTTAAAACCTTGAAATTCTTCCATGCCAGTTGGCAGAATCTCTTGAGTTCCCCCACTTCCAGGCCACGCAGTCCCTCCTGTAGGAGCCTGCCCATAACCCCCAGCACTGTAAGGGCCTCCAGGACTCTGTCCTGATGGTCAGTGCCTGTATCCTACAGTTGTTAAATATTTTCACTATCTCCTGGCTACAAATATGAGATGTGTTCCTGTCTTTGATGAGAGCACAGTTTGGGAGGGGCCCTGGGCATGACAGGAGAAAGTAATGAAGACAGTGATGAAGGAGTCTGCTTCCACCGTGGAGGATGGAGCAATGCCCAGCTCAGGTGGGTCTGGAGGCCTTCCCCCGAGGCTTGCTCTATCAATGACCTGTTTGGGTGGGTGAAGGCATCCATATCATCACTAAAGTTCCTTTTGTCTCTCGGCTTTTTTGTTCTTGCTACCTCTACCTGGTTCAGACCTTTATTACTCTTTGCCTAAACTCCTGCAAGAGCTTTATAATTAAGTGGTCCCCTTTATAATTAAGTGGTAATTAAGTGTACTGACTGTTCTAGAATGCATTCTGAGGTTCTCTTACTCAACAACTTTTAGTAGCTCCCTGTAGGAAGCCCCATCTCCTCATTGAGGCATCCACAACCCACTACCATGTAACCCCAGCTTCTATTTCCAGTCTTTTCCACTTACTATAGGTGCCTGGCATCTCTGCCAAATGAGGTGTTCCCTACAATGGACTCTGTTGCTCCTGCTGGTTGGAACTTGTGGAGCCCACCTCAGGGCTTTTCAACGCCCACCTCAAATACAACTTTCTCCCATCTATGTTCCTTCCTTCCCCAGCCTCTTTTTCCACCCCAAGTCATGTGAGGTGTGATGTGTTCTAATAGCTGGCATCCATTGCTAGTTTATTATATGTCAGGCTGTTCTAAGAGCTTTGAATGTGTTACCTTGTTTTCTCCTCACAAAAGCTCTAAGAGGTAGACACTATTATTATCATCTCTATTTTAAGATAAAAAAGTCCAAGACAAGTGAAGTAATTTTCCAATTCAGAGAAGTGAAGTAATTTTCCAAAGGTCACACAGCAAGTAAAAAGTGGAGCTGGGATTCCAACTCAGGAAGCTTGTCTTCAGAGCCTGAACTCTTAGTGTTTTATAGTGACGGCCAGCTCTCAAAGAAAGAGAAAATAGAAGAAAAAATTTCTCATGTTATTACTCAAAACACATGGCTTGCTTTTGTAATTACTTGTGTTGTTATTTTATCTCCTTCTTTACACGAGCTAAAAATTCCTAGAGGGGAGAAGTGCTGGGTCTCATTAACTGGTGTCTGTTATCGTCATTAAGTTGTGGAAATAGATAATTACTGAGCCATCACATCCTTTGGGGGCCTCCTGATTATGAATTGGCCATAATCAAGCCCACCTTTCACTAATAGTTTAACTAACTAAATACACTACTTGGCCAAACCCTGATGCAAGATCAGGCCAGTGTTCCACATGGACTCCAAGAAAACTGTGCTTAGTTTTATAACTCAGATTGTGGCTGAGAGTTGTCATTCATCAGAAGATGCTGCATAATAGAGCAGATGTGTATGTGACTTCTCCTTTTTAGAGTTGGATAAATTAAAGCGTCCTAAGGTTATTTACCAGAGTCATCAGGCAGGTTTGTGGTGGAGCTTAGGTTGGACTAACTCAAACTGACTCTCCAGGAACCCAGTCTAGGACCCTGGACAACCCTGTACTGTAAGGATCAGTAAATAGACTAAGTTGTTAATTGACCAGAAAATTCCGGAACACTCTTCCCCTATATTTTTACCTTGACACAAAATAAAATTATGACATCATGATGGGAATACAGGACTTCTCTATTTGTATTTTTAGAACTCGTTAGATTTTTCCAAGGGTGGACTGGTCAGTCCTCGTGTTGAAGAAAAATCATTGTGGAGAACGTGTACCACCCTTCATTGTAACTGATGTGACAACTGTATTGGTTCTAGAATCTAGAGAACAAAGTGATAGATGCTAGCTTTAGTGGAGAACCCAAAACTTTGTACGTAGACACGAAGCCTTGATAAGCAGTCAGAAACTTTGGAACTTTTAGAAAGAACTCCCTTTTTCTTTCTTCGGTGTTAAAATTGACAGGTGCTAACGAGTGTATGTGACTCTAGAAGGCAAGAGATTTATCCAAAATTAATATCTGCTAAATATCTTGTAGTAACACTATTTGTTATCCAAGGGTATCCTGTGCCACGTTTTGCCATCATCTCCATTTCTGTCGGGTTGCTCCGGAGCTTACGGGTGTGTGACGCCTTGCAAACGGTGGCGGGGGAGGGAGGAGTGTTGATCAGAGAAGGATCAGGACTTTATTGCAGAGCAAAGTCCACCACCATACTCGGATGAAAGTTCGAATGGTTTAGTTCGCTTTGGTTCCGGCAAGTAGCGCACAGGCCAGCAAGTTTAAGTGCAAACAACACCGTGGCCATGCGGCCCCTCGCCGCTCGGAGAACCTGCCCTGACCCGCCGGACAGCGGTCGCGCGCGTCGCCCCCTTTAAGAGCCTGCTCCGCGGGACCAACGTTCGAATGGCCCTGGCGCCCCTCCTCGGTCTCCGATTGGCCGCGCGAGGCGCACGAGGGCGCGCCGATCTGCCCCGGAACGGTTGGCGGCCCTTCGCTATTGGCTGTCGGGAGGCCTTTATAAGGCGCCCGGAGGCTGGACTGCCCTCAGTTAGCGACCCGACCCCAACCTGCCTGCCGAGCTCAGGTGGGGAGGGCGCAAGAGCCAGGGAGCGTGTCGCCGGAGCCGTTTCTATTCGGAGTCTTCAGAGATCCAGGTTCCACCCCCGGAGCGGACTCGTTGACGCCTACCGTTCCCGTCTCAGCTTCGGAACGTGGGTCGGGGCTCACTCCCTCACCTCCGCGCCAGCCCTGGGAAGGCGAGGCAGGATGGAGTTCAAACTGGAGGCTCATCGCATCGTCAGCATCTCTCTGGGCAAGATCTACAACTCGCGGGTCCAGCGCGGCGGCATCAAGCTGCACAAGAACCTCCTGGTCTCGTTGGTGCTCCGCAGCGCCCGCCAGGTCTACCTGAGCGACCCGTGCCCCGGCCTCTACCTGGCCGGTCACCCGGGGGCCCCGGCGCTGCCGCAGCAGCCTGGAGAGTCGGTGGCCGGGCCACCCGCGGGCTGGGGGGAGCCACCTCCTCCGGCCGCCTGTGCCGCCTGGCCGGAGCCCGAGCCCCAGCTGGAGCTCCCTGCCGTCCCAGAAGTGCCACGGGCGGGTGACGCGGAGCCCGCGGCCTCGGTGACGGGCGCCGGGGACACTCTTCAGGGCGGAGAGGCGGAGGCAGCGGAAGCTGCCTGGCGCCGCGTGGAGGGACCGCGAGAGACGGCGGTCGGAGGCTCAGACGTCTTCCCCCAGGGGTTGGGGGCAGCGCGCCGCCCCTGCGGCTTCCCCCCGGGGGACGAGGACAAGATGAGCGCATCTCCCCGCGTGGACGGCTGCTGCGCGCCGCGCCCCGCCGGGCCCGAGCCCCCCGTGCCGCCCCCCGTGTGCCCCAGGAAGCGCGGCGCGGAGGGGGTGGGCGGCGGCCCCGCGGACTTCCCAGCGCCCGGCTCGACCCCGCTCAAGAAACCCCGCCGGAACTCAGAAGAGCAGCCGGGCGGGGCGGCGGCCGCGGCCGCGCAGGAGGAGGAGGAGATGGAGACCGGTAACGTGGCTAATCTCATTAGCATCTTCGGTTCCAGCTTCTCGGGACTCTTACGGAAAAGCCCCGGGGGCGGCCGGGAGGAAGCGGAGGGAGAGGAGAGCGGTCCGGAAGCCGCCGAGCCCGGGCAGATCTGCTGTGATAAGCCGGTGCTGAGAGACATCAACCCTTGGAGCACTGCCATCGTGGCCTTCTGAGCTTTCGGGTCCCCGAGCGGGAAGGAGGTTGAGCAGCGGGCGTCCCGACGTGAGGGCTGGGCCTCTCCGGCTGCGAGGACGCCCCAGAGGCCGTCGGCGCCGAGCGCGAGGAGGAGACCGGGTGCCGCCGGGCGGCCCCGATTGCCCTCGGGCTTGGCGGCCGGCTGTGCGGAGCCTCTCGGGTCTCCTCTTGAGACTGGGGAGTGTGAGGCGTATCGGAGGAGCACGATCGTGGACTTTTGTGTCTGTGTCTGTCAGTTTGTCTCGTTGAATTAAGACTATTTTGTCTCTCTGGAGTGCATCCCCCCTTCCCCTGGGCTTGGGAGGTTGGGGGCAGACAGGGACTTTCCGCCGCCGGCAGCGCCGAGAAGGAAGCGGCGAGAAGGGCCGGGGAGTTCCCCGTTCGCTGTCGGGGGAGGAAGGGACTTTACACAGACCCCTCACGTGAAGCTAGAACCGCACCGGGGCCAGGAGCGGCGTTTCCTCACAGGATTTCCTCAGACAAGAGGGATTTCGTCCGGACTTGGGGCTTGTGTTACTTCTCTCTCTCCCCGCCTTTCTTTCTCCCTGAAGAAACGTTTATACCCTGTGATCACTCTGGGAAAGGGGAGCGTTCGCGGCCCGTGTCTTCCCCACAGGGAAAAAGCTTGAAGAACTTCACGGCAGAGTTCAAGCTTGGAAATACGGAGTTTATAGAGAAAAGATTTATTTTTTAAAAGCTCTAGATCAGACCTACTACACAGTGCTTTTAAAAACTGTTTAAGGAAACAAGAGTTTACAGACAGAAGCCCTAAGTGGAAAGACCTTATGGTTTTGTAGATAGTGACTCCAGTCTTTGTTGTATAAAGGTTGGGGGAGCTGACAAGGTTTTTGTACAGTATTTTTTCCTTCGTTGTTTTGATTTTTGTATAAAAATGTAACTTTACGTGTCTAACACGTATTAAATATTTTGAAGGAACTTCATCGCCTCTTTGTCATCACCTGTCTTGGGTTGGGAGGGAGGAAGGTGGGAGGAGGGGAACTGTGGTCCGCGTGGAGAATTGAAGGTGTGGTTCTTAATATCAGTTGTTCACAGACTGGGGACATTGTTTGCTGGCTTCACGAAGTATCAAGAGAGACACGTTTAAGCTCTCTCCTCCACATCAAGAGGAGTGCTCTTAGATACTAATATCAGTGGTACGCCAGTTTCTTGAAACCTGTCACTGCAACTGCCTTTTCTAAAGTCCAGGCAATTTGATTTTTTACAGCCCAGTCTTACAGTGTCTTAATATTAAATAACTTAAGTGGCAACTTCTGAAGCCCTTCCCATCCACGGAAGTGTTTTTCACTAAAATTTTTAGTTTCCTGTTAGGTAACATGGGTCATCTTTAAACTTTGTTACTGAAAAAAACCTGACATGGAGGGAGCTGATGAGACTGACATGCCCAGCTGATCAGGTCTACCTCTGCATTCCAGTGGATGTCAGGATGGAATTTTCAGTGCTTTAAAAAATAATTTTTTAAAAATTATATCTGTAGAAAGTAAATGCATCAGTGAAGGGAAATAGCTTGTGTCAAACTAGATAAGGACAGGCCAAGGAGGGCTAGACAAATTTATTTAGCAAAACCTCCTGATTTGCTTTGTCACCCAAATGGTGACATCAGTGTTTGGGCCATGGTAAACACTTTGATGATGACAGTCAAGTCATCTATTGATTTTTTTTTAAAAAATACAATTACTGCATTTAAGAGCTTTTTGTCTAAGGCAAAATGTTCAATATTTGAAAGGTATTCAATAATCTATTTCAGAAGCAAATCAGAGAATGGTGTCTTAAAATACGGTTGATAGCACTTTAAAAGATGGAATTGTTCTAAAACACCTTATGAATAAATTGGGTGTTTATGAGATGGGAGGAATTGAGGAAACATTAAACAAAGCTTTAAGAAAGGGTAATTGCCTTTGGGCAGAAAGAGCATATGAATGGTGCTTTGCCCTCTAGGCCTAAAGTCCTGACAGGATGAAATTCTGTCATAGCGGAGTAGGCCCATGTTTTGAGATTTTTGCAAATTTATTAGTGATTCATTAAGCCTAAGGAACTTTCTACTTTATGCTTCATCACCATAAATAATATATTCATAGAATTAAACATTCCCTAATCAGGGTCTTGTTAAAATTAGTTTGTTTTTCTTTAAGAGATAAGTTCTGTTATAGCCACAAGAGATCTGTTGAGTGCTGGCTGCTTAAACTGAAGTTGTCCAGGACCTTAATTCTGCAAACATTTCCTGTTGCTAGGAAGTAATTATTATGCTTGAACAGCTGTCTCAGTGCATTTTTTATATTTGAAAGAGTGTAACATTTGGTGTGTTTGAATTGATGTGTTTTGGTTGAGATGAAAATCCCCAATGATCCTTGTTTTCACATTAAGATGAACCATGGGACCATGTGTCTGCTTAATTTACAGAAGGTAAATGGACATATTTGATAGTTAGGGAAATACAGCTTTGTAGGAAATCAGTAAAGATCATTATCTTTTTTATTGTAGAAGCAGTATGTGTCATGGTTAGAGCTGGGATCTGGAGCCTCTGGAGCCAGACTTCTAGGTTCGTATCTTGGCTCTGCCCCTTATTAGCTGAGGGACCCTGGACAACTTACTTCATCTCTCTGTGCCTCAGTTTTTTCGGATATGAAATTGAGATAATTGTGCCTGCCTCACAGGGTTGTGAAAATTAATGTTAATGCCCCTAAAGTTTTTAGAAAAGTACCTCATACATAGTAAGCATGCAATTGTTAGTTGTTAATGTAGAAGTTCTCTGTATAACTCAGATCTATTATGGTCAAAGAACTGTGTATATTTGTAAGAAAGGAGGGGAAAGGAGAGTGTTTTTAAATTAATCCTGTTTGAATTCTGGGTTCTTTTATTCTTGTTTTTCTCTGGACACTTGGCAGTCCACAAAGCTTAGTCAGAATAGTTTTGCTGTTCTCTATGTCTCACACCAACCCTGTGACTTTCCTGATTGTCTCAAACAACTCTATTTTCAGGGAGGAGTAAGCTGGAGTGAAAACGCTCAAGGAACAAAGATCTTGTTGACACACAAATGCTTTCTGTGGATGAGTAGAGAAAAAAATAGCCCACAGAGTTATTTTTAGCCTGAATTGCTTGAGCATAGAATGTTTCTTAAGCCCGTTAATTGATAGGTCCTGGAAAAGAGCCTTCCTGGTGCCAGGGTGGGGTTATCAGATTCAGTGTGACTAGAAACGAACCATAGTTTTAGTACCTAACCACTTCTTGACAACTGTGGGAGAGAGTTTTTTGATCAATTTAACCTTAGGTCTGGTCCGGGGAAACAAATTTTTTTTCAGATGTTTAAAGTGCTTTTTGACAAGGACTACAGGAAGATCACATCAATAGTGAATAAAGGTGATGATAAGTTTTAGTACAATACTTCTCAACTGTGTCTCTTTAAGCCTGTCTTCCTTCTCAGAAACCACTGCTTGTATTTGAGGAAAGGAACTAATGATAGAAAGCTGGAAAGCTTGAACTGCCCCTTCTGAGTGACTGGCTTTGCTTTAAGGCACCTAACAGAGTAGTAATAACTCTCTCGCGTTCCTACCATTCACCGCTGATTAGATTTGGGGATGAGAAGTGGAAGGGGATGGGCCATCTCACAACTTTGGTAGAATGCATCTCAGAATAAAGATAGAGTAAATATCGGGAACAGACTTCATGATGACAAAACTGTTTCATCACTGGATTGGTCTGAGCCTCTTCAACTTGCTAGGCATAACAACTCAGCTTAGAGCCTGTGAGATGAGGTCGAAAGGCTAATACCCACTGTGACATGCAGTCTGATGGACGTTTACTTCCTTATACTTTTTTAAAGTAGAGTTAGTTCAGTTCACTGAATAACCAAAGAACTTCTGATCTCTTGCCCTAAATATTTTATTCCTGTCCTATTTGTGAATTTTTTATTCTTCCAGGCTTGCTTTTATCCCAGCAGTTCCTGAAAGAAGATGGGAATGAAAAGAAACACTGATCTAACCCTCCCGTGACTATGAAAGAAGCCTTTCCGATTAGGTACAGAACTCTGGTGGGGAGTGAGGTCTGCTTCCCAGGATTCCTGGCACTCTTTCCAGTAATGATCAGTTTGTCTCTCAGCCTTTGAACCATTGTTCAGATTTAAAATTCGACCCAGTGGAAAGCCTTGGGAGGAAAAATAGAGTAGAAGCAGAGTTGATGTTAGGAATTATTGTGATCTTAACTCATGGCCCTAGGAGTTTTTCAGTAACAATTCTTTGAGGGTACACTAGAGAAGAGAATATGTAAGAACAAAAAGTGTAAAAGGATATGCACATCTAGCAGAATGCCCCCTTCCTGATCCAAGCACAGTTTTCCCCAATGCCTACCACCACCCCCTGCCCCAAGTGGGAATGAGGGTTTTAAAAATAAAATCTCTGTCTAGCTGTTGCTCTCTCCCAGAGGAATATAGCCCGATTGGGATATTGCTGGACCGTATCCTGGGGTTTATCTCAGACCTTTGGAATTCTACAAGCAGGGAGGGAGAAGCCTCCAGGGACTGGATTCCTGACAGGGCCTCTCCCTCTCTCCACTCAGCTGATCAGCAGCAGTCTCCACTGCTGGATGCTGCCCACTTCCGGGCAGGTGAGAAAGAGTCTTGGCTGTCAGCTTTGGGGAGCTGCAGAAAGAAGGGCTGGTCCCTGTCATCACCACCGAGCCTCTCCAGTAGCAATTCTCTTAGGGGACTGGTATAAAATAGGCCTGTTGATATTTGTTGGTAGATCTACTTATTTTATATAATCAAGTTTTCTGGGACCTGGTCACACGAAGTCTCTGTGTGTAAGCCACATCCCTAACTTACGGGATGAAGGTGAGAGCAGCATCCCCTTTTCGCCCGTTCTAGGCACCAAGTCAGCCCTGATCCCAGCCCTCTGCTTTCTCCCCGGGCTTTCAGGACTGGGCTTCTGTCAGGCTGCTCCAGCCCAATCATGCCCCTAGATGCCAAGGCAAGGCTCCTTTTCAGTTTTTCTAGAACCCAGAGCTGTGCCAAAGCTATGTGCTCCTACCTGCTTGTTCTTCAACTCCTTTGACCTCTCAAGTCTTGGGGCAGGGCAGCTGCTGGCAACTTGCTTTCTGTTTCCTCTCTGCTCGAAGCACTGAAGTTGTCTCTGAGGGCAGGATTTCCTTAGGCTACTCCCCACACTTGATGCCTTTCCTGAATCCAGGACACCACCCATTAAGAGTCTTTCTCCAAATTGATCCACAAGTGCATGTCTCTTTCCTTCTAACCAGTCACAGCATCATCCTGCATCTTTGGGGCATAGATACTTTCTTCAGTGCTGTAGTTGTTTTGTTTTTAGGTCTCTGCGGGGTCTTTCTAAGATTCCCCTCCCTCCATCCTCTTCCGATGACACTCACATTTATTGTTTGCCTGGGGAAGGGTCTGAGGCACGGGGAAGAGCTGTGATTGGGAATGCTACCACCAGCTAAGAAGGAGCAGAGTTGGATTTCTTGACCTTGAGACTTGCAGTCTCCAGAAACTCTGCCCCCCAAGGATCAAGCCACAGCTGTGATTGCTGGTGGTCCAATCCTGGTGCCTCACCAGACCCCAGATTCCAGCATAATAGCAGGAGTATCCATCTTAGAAACAGGAGCAGCCACTGAAAACCAGCTTGGCTTGGACCAGATGGGGGAAAGGAGAGGCAAAGTCAGTGTAGCCCAAATGTGGGCTACACAGATCCCCCTCCTCCTTTGCCAGAACTCCCAGTGCCGCTTTCTAGAACAGGAAATGGATCCCCAGGCCTCCTCCAACGCAGAAGTCCCAAAGTGCTCCTTTGCTTTTTCTTTCCTCTCTAGGCTTTGATTGATTAATAGAAACTTTTTACAGTGAGTTAACAGAAGTGGGAGTGGGGAGTAGTTATAACCCACTGGAATCATGCAACAGAGGTGAAGGGCAGCAAGTGAGCTGGAGATCGTGAAGAGAGACTGGGGTGGGAACAGTCATGGAGGGGGGGGGAATCGCCCTGGAGTCATGTTCTCCCACAGCAGGTAGGCCATGGACTGAGGGAATCCAGGGCAGGAGCGCCCCTCCCACTTTCTTCCAAGTTTTTAGTTTTGGTTTGGAAAAGGGTAAAAGTACCTTGATATCTGCATTTATCAGCATGAGGCTCTCTCTCTCCCTCCCTCTCTCTCTCTCTCTTTGAACTTAGAGTACATGGGACGCTATGCTGAGGTCGTTATTATTCTGTGATTTCTGTGGTTTTCTCCCCACACTTCACTCCCTCTTCAAATTGTCTTTTAAAAGGCGCTCCTGGGCTTCCCTGGTGGCGCAGTGGTTGAGAGTCCACCTGCCGGTGCAGGGGACGTGGGTTCGTGCCCCGGTCCGGGAGGATCCCACATGCCGCAGAGCGGCTGGACCCGTGACCCATGGCCGCTGAGCCTGCACGTCTGGAGCCCTGTGAAGGCGCTCCTAGTCTGCACTGCTGAGAGCAGCTGTAAAGATTCAGTGTGTGGACGATTCCAGCGCGTGGGCCGGCGCAGCTGTCTGCTTCTCAACCTTTTAGTCACCTCAGCATGAGGTATCTGGCCTCCTAACATGGAGTTTGCCGCTCCCTAAGGCTCCTGAGCTCCTCTATGAGAGGGGGAGACAGAGAGGGGAGGGTTCTCCTATGGATCAGTCGGGAAAGAGGAAACAAGTTCCAGAGAGTGAGTGGGGCATCTTGCCTGGGCAGGTGAGAACCCAAGCAGAGGCAGTGTTGGAATTCACCCTGGACTGGGATCCCTTCTGAGCCAGGGACTTGTAGGCCAGAATCTGAAAATGTGACTCACTACTTGGAGAGTCATTCATCTTTCTTGGTTTCTATCTGTAGTAAAAAAAAAAAAAAAAGTATCCACTTGCCTCACGATTATGATTTGAAGATAAATTAGTGTTTGTAAAGCAAAGCCCGAAGATATAAACAACTCAGCAGCCCTGGGTTCCATCAATTAAGTGTTTACAGGAACACCCAGAAGGAACTCATCAGTAGGGAATACAAATATGCAAACAACAGGATCCTGGCCCTCAAGTTGGGTTACATTCCAGATGAGATGCAAAAACAACACAGAAACCCCCCCCCAGAAAATCTGACCATAGGTAAGTGTGATTTAGCCCCTTGCTCCTCAAAGTATGGTCCTTAAACCAGCAGCATGGGTCATTTGGGAGTCTACCAGAAATGCAAAATCTCAGGCCCCACCCCAGACCTACTGAATCTGCATTTAACAAGATCCCCAGGTGATCTGCACGCACATTAACTAAAAAGCAGTTATTTCCACTGATGGGGGCGGTGGTGGCAGGGGGTCAGGTGATGTCTAGCTTGAACTTCTCACCTTGAGGTCACTCAAGCCTGGCTCCGCCTGGCCATTCCTTTCCTCATACACTGCCTCCTGCCACGTGGGACTCGCTGCAGGCTTCTGTGCCTTTTCATATGCTGCTCTCCAGGGGGAGCATGGCTGAGTTTAGGGGTGATCCTTAAAGCTGACAGCACAGAGAAACTGCAGGCAAGAGAGAAGCGCAGAAGCTAAGGACCTAGTGAAGGGGAAGCATGAAGTTAGGGGCTGGAGTAGGAAGAAAGCTCTGTCAGCAGGATCACAGTTTGTGGAAAGGTGGGAATCAGGCTTCTACACGGGGAGATGGGCAACATAAAAGTCACGGGAAACAGGAACATTGAACTAAACATGGTCATTGGTGAATTTTGAGAGAGGTTCAGGTAGAAGATGGGAGAGAAAACTTGATCATAAAGGGAGTGGAAGGAAGGATGTGGAGGCTCCCGCTGTAGCTTCCTCCCCAAGAAATTTGGCGCAAGAGGCAAAAGAGCACCAGGATGATGGCTAGAGAGGATATGGCATCAATTGAAAGGGCCTGTTGAGGTGAATGGGGTTTGAATATATAAACTACTATGTAAGTGTCTCTTATCAGAAGGAATAAACAACTTTCTTTTCCTTCTCCTGTCAAATAAAAGACTGGAGATGCTAATAAATCACTCCAGGGACCTTGTTAGTATCAGCTGCCTGCATTTTCTTCCTCACTCTCAGCCCAAGAAGACTCTTGGAGCTTCAACCCCAGCCTACCAGATGGCAAGGTAACAAAGTGCAAGAGGATCCCCGAGGATAAAGGATCACTCCCCCAAACCCTAGCACCTGCCAGCTACTAATCTAAAGATGTATATTTCTAATGCTTCCTCCTCTTTATATTTTAGGAGTTTAAAACATCAGAATGCAGGCATGTGCTCTGAGGAAAGCAGGATTGGGGGTTTTGTCAGCAGAAAACACACACACACACACACACACACACACACACACACACGTCCGTTCTCATTTGGAAAGCCAGTTATGAATGAGCATGGTTTCCTGGGTAAGAAATTTGCCTTTCCTTCCCTCCCAAGCAAGTCTGACCTCATCTGTCATTCTCGGTGTTATGGAGGATTAGTCTGAGACTGAGAACAGGTTGAGACATGCCCAACAAAGAGGCCCTGGATGCTGAGAAGAGGGAGGGAAGCTGAGCAGTTTTAGGTCTCTTAAAGCAACTGATGAGAGGTTAAGGAGATAAGGGTAGGAGTGGGAGAGGAGAGAGGGGTGGACGGATGGTGAAGGCAGGAGCGACAGATGTCTGTGATGATTTCAAGAGAAACACAAGACTAAAATAAACTCAAGAGTCAGAAAACAGGAAGAATGTGAGAAGGAGAAAAAAGGTAATGAACTGAGAACTGCTGTGTATTTGATAAAACATAGTGCCCTCCAGATGGAGAAACAGCATTATCCCCCAGCAAAGTCCTCTGGAACATGTGGGAAATGCAAAAGAATTAATAGCTCTACTTGGTGTGGGATCATTTTGTGCTAAAGCTGGAGGAGAGATTTACCAAGCAACACCATTCCTGAGCCTTCATCACAATTTTTGAAAGGAAAAAAAGAAAAAAAAAAAGTAATTCCCTGGTGGTCCAGTGGTTAGGACTCTGCACTATCACTGCTGAGGGCCCAGGGTTCAATCCCAGGTTAGGGAACTAAGATACCACAAGCTGCGCAGCTTGGTAAAAAAAAAAAAAAAAGACAAGATAAGGCCCTAGCTTGTTAGGCTTTCCATGCCTAGACCACCAAGAGACAAAAGCAACGCAGAGCTCAAAAGTCCTCCGGTCGGTTTGCTTTCTGTCCTAATTAGAGGAAGCTATTTCTAAAAACAACAGGTCATCTCCTCTATCAGATTCCCGCGCAGCCCTCTTCCCACTGCTACCTGCATCCAGTGACTTCTCATGACTTTGGTCTGCTTCCCGGTCTGCTTCCTCTATTCAAGTTCCTTCTCCAGCACCAGGGCTGCAGACCTTGGCCTCACCTCATCCCGCCTCCCCCTCTTAAACACATCCAAATGTCTTGCTCAAGCTTCTAGCCCTACCTCCACCATGACGCTCATAGCCTTCGTCATTCTTGACTTCCAGCCCTTACTACTTCAGTAGTTCTCCCCTTTCCCTCAACCTCCCTCCCCCCAGCACTACTGAATAACGAATGGATTACTCAGCTTACAATATAGTTTTCAGATATTATCAGCCTCTGACTCAAAAACCTCTAATGACTTCCCATCTTCTCTATGAGCTCCTCTGGCTGCTGGGCAGCCTTTCATCCAACTGTCATTTAGTGTCTACTCTGTGCCGGGCTCTAGGTACAAAGATGAGTAAGGAACTTGATGTTTACAGGGGAGAGGGATGGAAAACTCATTATAATTCAGACTTCATATTGTGGTGATAAGGGGGTATTGATGAGGGGTGCTTAACTCAGAGTATCAGGGAAGGGTTCCTGGGAGGTGGAAGTTATTTCTGTGCTGAGTTCCCTAAGGCAAATTGGAGTTAGCCAAGTGGTGAGTAAGAGGAAAAGCATTCCAGGCAGCTAGAACTGCCTGTGCAAAGGCCCTGAGGCCAGAGAGCCGGTAGTATCTGGACATCACAAATGCTTCATTCCTGTTGGTGCCTGAGCGTGGAGTGGGAATGGCTTGTGGATTAGAAGAGGTCAGACTACAAAAGGCTAGAGTGCCATGTTAGGAGCTTTGGTTTCATCTTGGAAGATGTGGGGGAGCCAACAAGGACGGCTTTTAAGTAGGGGTGGGACCCAATCAGATTTGCGTTTAGATCCATCACCAGCTATAGTGTGGAGACAAGACGGGGAGTGGAAGAAGAGGAAAACCTGGAGGCAGGGTGAGGCAGGGCCAGTTACAGGGCCGTTCAAAAATTCAGGTGAGAAATGATGGGACTATTAGCTGCAGTGGCCCTTCTCCTGGGCACATATTATACGTTGCCTTGTATTGTCACTTAGGTACATGTTTTTTTTTTAACCTCCTGAAATTCTTTCCTTCTCATAAATTCTTTGAAGATAAGTGCAGGACCTTAATCTTATCTATGTAGAGGCCTTTCAGTACCAGGATCTGAACTGATATCAGCTGAACCAGAGAAAGTGGAAAAAATAATAATAATAATGGGGACTAGCCCAGCAGCAGTAGGCAGGGGGTAGCTCACAGCCAAACAGAGAAAGGAATGTGAGGTTTCTTTCACTCAGGCCCCACACTTCCTGCAGCCCATCTGGGCTCCCACTCTGGTTTCTGAGAAGAAAATTCTGAGTCACCTCTTTCTTTCTAAATTCTCTTCCCCCAAAGGGTTTGAAAGCTGTAGGGGTATTGGAGCAGGGAAGGTAGCAGCACCCTCTGATTCTTTCTCCTTTTCCCGATATAGACAAAGAGCAGTGGTGTTGACAATGGCCAGACCAAGAAGAATGTAGCCAGAACAGAGCCCTCTGCCTCTGAGCCCTGGGACCTTGCTTCCACTGAGGGTGGAATATCACTTGGAAAGTAGGCAGAGGGTGGTGACATTAGCCTTGAGAAGCTGGGGAGGGGTGGGGTGCTTGAGAGAAGGCAGACATCCTCTCACAGAGCGAGTAGAATCAAATTCTTTCGGGCCGCTTCTCTGGTTACCAGGCTGTCTTGTAGGTAATTGCTTGCTAACTCACATCCAGATCTTAGAGGCCCATCGTACCCTTGATGCTCTGGGAGTTGTGGTTTTACCGACCCCCCCTTCTCCCCTCACCTTCTCCACTGTACTGAACCCGCTGGGAAAGAACAAAGACCAGAGTTCAAGTTCTAATGAGATCTCCAGTGAGGCAGAGGTGATAGTTGTCATTTCGTCCCAGGCAGAGAGATGTTGAAATCCCAGAACCAGCCCTTAAATTGGCTGTTGGCCTGGTGTGCGGAATAAGCACCCTGGGGAGGTGGGCAGACCTGCGGAACCCAGTTTCTGGGAGAGGGGCTGGGAGTGCATATAGCCCGACTGGGTTCATTTCTTCCCCAACCTACAGTCTCTCCCCCAGAGAGGGCATTTGAGTGCTGAGATTTAATGAGTCCCTGAAAGTCAGATATCACAAGTCATACTTGTGATAAACACAAGTATGCAATTTGTAAAGAAAACAGTAGAAGGTAAGTGAATCCTTGTATCCAACTGGTAAGAACTTGGACTAATGCTCCCAAAACAGAGCAGACAGATGTTAGTCCCTTCATTAACTACGGTCCTTTTCTGCATTTCTATTGTGAGAGATGATCGATCCTGTATTCGTTTAAGTAAGACTCTGTGCCTCTGGAAACCAGCCATTCTATATAAATATTGAAACTTGCTAGTAAAAGGCATAGGTATGCAATTCATATCTTCTCTTAATTAAAGCACATTATCACTTATTTACAAGTGGTTAGGGCTGTAATAAACTAACTCTTAGGAGACCCCCCCCCAGCTCAAACAATCAAACGAAGATAATTTACTATAGAATGTCAATATGAACCTAATTGAAGAGTTTACTGCTGCATCTCCTTAGGAATATTAGGTCCCTTAAGGACTGCCTTGATCTCTGTTCAAGTTCAGTTCTCTCTTTTGGCCAGGGCCCTAGGGAGGCAATCAGAGTCCTTGGGCAGGAGGAAGAGGAACAGTATCTTCAATGGCCTGTGGAGTATCTCTGCCTCTTCCTTCCCTCCACTATACTCTGCTCCAAGCTGTACTTGTGGTTCCCTGAAAAGCCATGTTTCCCCAGGATTCCTCTGCCTGCAACACTTTCCCCAAAAACCTGCTGGGCCAATTATCCTTGTAGATGCTTTTCCTTGCTGTAATGATTTGTTTACATGTTCCTCTTCCTGACCAGACTGTGCCCTTCCCATCTCTAAATCACATTCATCTTTCTAGTCCCATAATCCAGATCAGAACCTAGCACATGGTAAGTACTTAGCATTAGTTGACTAGATGTTGTCTGGGGAGACTCAAGTGTTGGTTTGGCCCATTCACAATCCGTGTGACTTTCAGCAAGTCACTTAATCATTCTGAGTTTTAGCTCTTTCATTTAAAAATAAATCCTGCCAATTCCAACTCACACAGTTAGGAATTAAAAATGAGACAACTGTGGAAGTGCTGAACAAAATGCCAGGTGGCAGAGGTGGTAGGAAGGGTGTTCAGCTCCAAGCAAAGACATATTTGTCTTAGTCTGCTCATGCTGCCATAACAAAATGCTGCGGACTGGGTGGCTTAAACAACAGAAATTTATTTTCTCATAGTTTTGGAGGATGGAAGTCTGAGATTAGTGTGCCAGCATGGTTGGGTTCCAGTGAGGGCTCTCTTCCTGGCTTGCAGACGGCTGCCTTCTCATTATATACACACTCTGGTGATGGGGAGATCTCTCTTTTCCTTCTTCATATAAGGCTACAATCCTTATGAACTCAATTTTAATTACCTCCTAAATACCCTATCTCCAGATGCACATTGGGAGGTAGGGCTTCAACATATGAATGCAGGGGCTGGGAGCGCAATTCAGTCCATAGTAATATTAAAGGAGAGTCAACAGCACATAGAGCCCTTCAGTCCTGCCCCCATCCCCCACCCCACCCCCCCAACCGCTTGCACATCTGGCACCTCTCTGAGTTCATGCACCCTCTTGTCTTGTTCTCTGGACAACAGATTGTCTTTCTGGTCCTGGGTCAACATTTATTCTTTTATAACTCCCTTTTCTGGGCTTGGGTTTTGGTGCTTACACTTGGAGTGTGTAGTAGTTGAAGCTATCTTATAGGCTAAGATGTAAAAAGGAAGTCATCAGGCATTTTGATGCCAAACTGAGCCAAGGATACAGGAGTGGCCCTGGAAGAACAACTGAATTTCTTCCCCGATTCAGAGGTGACTGGAAAGAGGCTGTCTGTGTCTTACTAGTATATCTGGAGAAATAACCAGTAAGGTCTTGGGAAGGTACTTTGTAGCTACAGTATATGAATCACGACTTGTATACCAGTCCCAGTAACTAAAGCATTTATGTGGAATATCCTATGGCTTACGAAGAATACTTCATATTATCTCATTGTCACACTAATCATTTCTCAGACAAGGAAATTTAGGCCTAAATGGCCCAGCAAGTCTCATGCCTAGGTCCTCTGACTGTACATCCCCTAACTCTTTCGATCATACCAAAGTAACCCCACCATACCACTTCAAAGAAATCACAGGGCTTTAAGAATCAGCGAAGCTAACTCTTTATGCTCCTCCACTCTGACCATGGATAGCTGGAAACTTATTTGCCCCATATGAATCCTTTCTTCTGCTTTGGAATTTTATCCGACTTGAAGTAAAAAATGTTTGGAATGAGGTAACATTGTTAGAGTTAAAGACTTTACAAAGGCAGAGTATTAATTATTTTATTAGGTTCCTTTGATTTGGGGCCAAATTTCAAGGGGCCCTGAACACTTTCTTAAGTTTATTTCCTTGGGATGCCCTGCCCACCCGGGACAACTGAATGACGGAGGCACTACTGTATCTGGTTTTAATCATATCCCTTAATAAACGTTAATTTAGTTCAGAACATTTTATGTGCCAGGGGCTCTGCCCTGCAGGAACTCACCTTCCAAGATGTCAGGGGTAGACTCTGCCCCTGCAGAGGGATGGTGGAAGTGAAACTCTCTGGTCTGCCCCTTTCTTTCCTCCACCCCTCCCTTCCCCCATTTGGTCGGTCAAAGTCTCAGTTCTGACCCAATCACCCTGGAAACGGAGACACTCTTTTGGGGATCCACAACACTCCCTGCACACCACACCAGCAAACCAAAGCGCGAGGGTCACGCACGGTGTAAATCTTCCTCGGGGAGGGGAGGGGAGGGGAGGGGAGGGGTGGGCGCGTCAATCCCACCGAGGAGCTACAAGGACTTTTCACAGGTGCAGTGCACTTGGGGAGGGGCTCCCTGGAACGCACGACCCCAGCGCCCGAGGGCGATTCCCCCTCCAGCCCAGTGCCCCCTCGGCCCACACTTCGCGGTTTTTCCCGGCCCCCGGCCGTCGGGCGGGAGAGAGCTTTATTTTTCCGGCCCCCTTTCCACGGGGCTGCGCAGGCCGGAGACCCTCCGCCGAGGCCTCCACCCATCCCCGGAGGAAGGGTGGGGAGATTCGGGGAGGATTTCGAGGGGCGGAAGGTCAGGCAGGGCCGGAGGAGGCTCCGAGGAGACAACGCGGTCAGCGGGGTGCTCCCGCAGGCTCAGCCGCCGCGGAGCTTCCTCCCCTGCTCCCCCCTTTCCGGGAGGGCAGGCGGCGGGGAGAGAAGGTTTCCTGCGCCGGCTCCCGTGGCGCCTGAGGCCCGGACCCTCAACGGCCCCGCCCGAGAGCTGGCCGGGCCTGGGCCTGGGCCGGGGCGTCTGCGGGAGCCCGGGCCTAGCGCGCGGCGCCGCAGGCCGGAGGGAAGGGACCGGCCGAGCGGCGTTAGCAGTTGCGCCCCGCCTCCTCCCTCCCCTCCCCTCCCCTCCCCTCCCCTCCCCTCCCCTCCCCCTCCCTCCCCTCCCCTCCCCTCCCCCTCCCTCCCCTCCCCTCCCCTCCCCCTCCCTCCCCTCCCCTCCCCCCTCCCTCCCCTCCCCTCCCCCTCCCTCCCCTCCCCTCCCCTCCCCCTCCCTCCCCTCCCCTCCCCCCTCCCTCCCCTCCCCTCCCCCTCCCTCCCCTCCCCTCCCCCTCCCTCCCCCTCCCCTCCCTCCCCCTCCCTCCCCCTCCCCTCCCTCCCCCTCCCCCTCCCCCTCCCCCCTCCCCCTCCCCTTCCCCTCCCTCTCCCGTCCCTCCCACCGTGCGCGGCGGCCGCTGTTGCCAAGGTTACGGGGGGAGCGCCCAGGTGGGAGGGAGTCGGCCTGGGCGCTGGCCGGCGGACCTGCGCAGCGGGCCGGGCGGGGCGGGCCTGGGCGGCGGGGGCGGGAGTCGCTGCCTGGTCGCCATGGGAACGGCGCAGCTATTTCCAACCCGCGGGTGGTGCCAGTGGCGCGGTGCCAGGGTGCGAGGGTATTGCAGGACAGCGGCAATCTGCTGCGGCCTGGGACTTGACAATGCGCCCCTTCTGTAGCGCGGGGCCCGCCCCTCGCGCGTCGCGCCTCCTCCCCGACGCTCCTCGGCGGGGAGCCCGGCCCCGGCGCTCCCGGCTGCACGTGCTGACCCCGCTGTCTCCCTTGCCAGACAAAGCGGGACCCTCCCGGGAGAATTTCCTTGGCGCCCCCCTTCACTCGATGGACCCTTTGATTTCCTCCCTTTCTCGTCTTCATCCCTCATTCGTCCTACCCCTCACAGCTGCCTCCTGGAGTGCCTTCTCTTTTGTGCTCGCCAGCTCAAGTTTGGCCCTCACTCCAGAGCTTTGCCTTAAAAGACTCCATTTGACCTTGCCCCTCCCGCACTCTGTCATCTCCTTTGCTAACTTAATGCTTTTGTTATGAGGGCGACTGCTCTGTCTTAACCTTTTCTGTTGTCCGCTGGCTCCACTACCTAACACAGCCTACTTTCTGTCCTCAGCCTTTTCAAGACTTCCAGAAAGCCTGTTGACATCTCTGCTTCTTTCCCAGTTTCCTTTCTGCTTTTACTCTCAAGAGGACTGTGGACAGCAGAAGGGAGATTGCAAATAGGTAACTAGATTGAGCCCCCTTTGTATCTCGCTGACACCACCCTTTTTTCTGCGACCTGAAATCGCGTTACTTCGGTATCATGGGTGACGCTCTGGTGGGAGTGTGGGAGTTATGCTGCTGCCGCCGCAATGACCCGTCTCTTTGATTGTAAGCTTAAGTAAAGGAAACTTCTGGGAACTGGCCAAAGACCCTTGAAATGCAACTTGAGGAGTAAACGTCTCTGCTTGGTCACTCTTTGCTTCAGGTTATACATCAACTGCCTCTTCCCACCTTTAGACTCCCTTCACCCCGTCCACGCCCCCGCCCCCCTCAACATAGCATTGTTCATCCTTTTGGCACCAGCCCTAGAAGAGGAAAGGGCAGGTCCTCCTCCCCAGGAAGGAAGGTGGGGCAGAGTAGCTCCTGCAGGAAGGGAAGGAAAAAGGAGGGAAGGAAGGAAGTGGCTAACAGAAGAAGGTGGAATCCGGTGGGAGGGCTTTGCATTGTTTTAACTCCTTTCCTTTTTAGTTCTGCAAAATCAAGCCCAAGGTCATCCCAGAATCAAGGTTCTGCTGCCATCTCCCAGAACCCTAGCTGGGACTGCCTTCCTGAACCTGAAGGGGACCATCAGAAGCTTTGGGGAACATATTAAAGGGAGGTGGGCAGAGTTCAATGTATGCTGCAGATTCTAAGTACTAACATTTTTTGTGTATCCATCTCCTTTTGTTTCTTTTCTGTCCAACAAAGTCAGCTTTTGTGTGTGTGTGTGTGTGTGTGTGTGTGTGGTACATGGGCCTCTCACTGCTGTGGACCCTCCCCTTGCGGAGCACAGTCTCCAGATGCACAGGCCCAGCTGCCATGGCTCACGGGCCCAGCCGCTCCGCGGCACTTGGGATCCTCCCAGACCGGGGCACGAACCCGCGTCCCCTGCATTGGCAGGCAGACTCTCAACCACTGCGCCACCAGGGAAGCCCCAAAGTCAGCTTTTATTTTGCTATTTGTCCCATTAAAAAGTCCCAGGGTAGAACTATGCCTCAGGTGAGAAAAATGTATCTAACATTTTTCTGAGGATCTTCTACCTGTGAATCTGCTCTTATAGTCTGTAATACTTCACGTCTACTATACCTGGGGCTTTATAGTTTATAAAGGTCTGCCACTTAACTCTACCTCATCTCAACCATTATTATTACCCCTACTTGGTCCCTTTCACCCACTAACTTTATAACTCAGCCTTTCAGGGAATAAATATTCATCAGTATTGCGCCCTAATATCCCCTCCTCTCTTTATCTGGCCAAGGCCCAAATTGCAGGCTCCAGGAACACAGGTAAGGAAGAGCCTTGGTCCATTTTAGGCCTGTGGTCCAGTAACAGTTATAAACTAAAAGAGATTTGTCATGTGACTATTATTTACATAGTGTATCTTTGCATCTCCATTCACTTAACATCCAGATGCCTAGAAAACTTCCAGCCAGTTTTTTGGCTCTATAGGCATCTTGTTCTTTGAAAGCCTCAGAGTGAAAACAATTGATTTGTGTTTTGGAAGAGCTCGTCTGAAACCTAATCCAAAGTTATCCTGCTGTTTTCTTGCCATCTTCTGGATTAGTTAACAGTGTCCTGAACCCTGAGCAGAATGCAGAGGGGGTAGGGTTTTGTCTTTCTCAGTCTGAGAAAGCCCATCCTTGCTCTCTCTGTTAAGCATATCCTTCTGAGGGGAAAGTATTATCAATAACATTTCGATTGCCTGGGATGGGGCTGAGGGTCAGGAACAGAGCCTAACAACCGAGGATCCGTTTGTGTTTCTTCTGGTTTTGAGTTGCTGTCTCCTTGGTGGAGGAAGCTATGAAGAGGGGTGGCGGCCTGGCTATATGGAGTTGAGACACGTATGGGCAGAGCCATGGGACTTGGCTTCCTTTTCTTCTGTCTTACTTACCGTGCTCTAGAGAGAATTTGCGACTGCCTTCAATTAGCAAACCAATCTGCAAGCCAATCTGCCCTGGGCACTCCCTCAGGGAACTTACACTCTTGCAGAAAACACAAGCTCTGCAAACAGTTCATGTGTGGAGGGGTGTGGGACTCAGCAGTGGGGAGGGGAGATTTCTGGTAAATAGTAGAAAAGATTTTTCTCATAACTAGAGATCTCAACTATGACGGGCTGGGATGCCTTAGGTATTCGTGGTCACGAAGATGGTCAAGGAGTCTAGGCTAGATGTCTACCTGTCAGAAATCCTGCAGTACATGTTCCTGTGCTGGGTGGAGGGTGAACAGATGACCCCTATGGGTCCCTTCTAACTCCCAAGAGCCTGACATTTTGAAATATATTAATGATCCTAGGCAGCGTTCAATGAATGACTCGAACTTTATAGGGATTCCATTCATTGATTATTTATTGAGTGTGTACTTTGTGCTGCTGCTCTGCTAGATTCCGTGGGAGATTCAGAGATGTGAATGGTGGGGTTTAAGATCTCTGCAAAGGCCACTAACACTCAGAGCAAACTGAGGCAGGAAGGGTTCCAGGCCAGAGTGAGAGGTCCTGTCCCCCATTACTTTTTTTTTTTTTTTTTTTCTCGTACGCGGGCCTCTCACTGTTGTGGCCTCTCCCGTTGCGGAGCACAGGCTCCGGACGTGCAGGCTCAGCGGCCATGGCTCACGGGCCCAGCCACTCTGCGGCATGTGTGATCTTCCCGGACCAGGGCACAAACCCGTGTCCCCTGCATCGGCAGGCGGACCCCCAACCACTGTGCCACCAGGGAAGCCCCCCCCCATTACTTCTTAATCAAAGACCAGAGGACAGCATCCTCTTACACCATTGCCTTGTGATTTGTTTCTTCCTGAGATGCTGGATTGAAAGATTTCCAGGGCTTTTGATCTGGAGGAGAGGGACAGAAAAGAGAACCCGTCTTAATCCAGAGAGAAGTGCCAAGGGAGTGAGGCCATGTCTGGAAGGGTGAAAGCTGGGTGAAGATAGACAACACCCCCTGCCCCCCAATCAGGATATGCTGGGATGGGGACAGGAATGAGAACTGGGGGGAAAATGAGGTGGAAACGAATGGGCCCCCGTAGGAGGAGGTAATGAGGTGAATCAGAAAAATCTGTCACTGAGATCCAGGAAGAGACTGGGAGGTTTCATCTCTCTCGGTCTTTTTAAAAGATGAGATGTGTCAGTGAGAGGGCCTGGATTTATGAAGACATCTGTTTTGTTGGCTCCTACGAGGAGCCTGGGGATGGAGCAGGTGGGGGCTTGCTATGGCTGCTGAGAAAGATGATGATATCCCAGCACTTGGGCAGCCTGAAATCAGCTCTGGGGTCCATCTCTCTTTTCCCTTCCTTGGCAAGAGGAGTCCTGCTAAGCCCCAATAACTCTTTCCCTGGCTGGTGCTCAGCACCCCATCCTCCCTCTCCCTAGGCAGCCTCCTCAGGAGGAGTCCAGGCACCTTTAAGCCAGGGAGAGTGGTGGAGTGGCGGTGGAGGGGATCACTGCAGGATGGTGAATGTCTGGGGAAAGGGAAGCGTCCCTCGCAAAGATTCTGATTTTCTTCTCTATTCAGGGGAGCAACTGGGAGTCAGTTTAATTAGATCCTTGGCATCTTTGGGGAATGGAAACTTCTGTTTTGCGTGTGTCCTAAGTAGCCTCCCTCCACCATTGTCCTGGATACTCTCAGAGTCTTATGCCCAGAATGTCCTTTAGGGGGTCATGTCTTATAGCTCCAGAAGCACCTGGGTGTGTGATTACAAGGGCCTTTCCTGGGGGAAGGGGGGCAGTCTCATGCCCTTAACCACGACTCCTACTAGCCTGCAGCTTCTGTTGGAATATTGGTCTACTTTGAAGCACAAGCTTCAGTTCTCACTGAAATACCAGTGCTGCCTCTGTGGGAATGATGTCGCCCTGGATCACCATCTGCTGTAAGGAGCAGGCTGGCAAGCACGGGAGGGCCACCCAGCACGGACCAGGAACTTGCAGGATTGGGATCTAGGACCAGGGAATTTTGCTAGGGGTAGGGACAAGTCAAGGGAGAAAAAAAAAAAATCCCAAATACCAGTGCTAGGGTTACGAGCCGTTTATTTATTTATTATTCATTTATTTATTTTTTGCGGTACGTGGGCCTCTCACTGTTGTGGCCTCTCCCGTTGCGGAGCACAGGCTCCGGACGCGCAGGCTCAGCGGCCATGGCTCACGGGCCCAGCCGCTCCGCGGCACGTGGGATCCTCCCGGACCGGGGCACGAACCCGTGTCCCCTGCATCGGCAGGCGGGCCCTCAACCACTGCGCCACCAGGGAAGCCCTAGGAGCCGTTTTTGAGGTCTTCACTCCATCCCCATGAGCGGAAGGACTCTGAAGCTGACCCCAGGTCCTGGCTGCAGGCTCAAGGTGTTCAACCACCTCTTAACTCCAGGTGGACCCTCGACGGTGGCCTAGGTCATCTCAGAACCACTCTGGATAGGGGGATGCTGGCATGGAATTGCATTCTGCTCTGAATTTGAGAACAGGAAGGGTGCTGCTGGGAGTTTTGCTCTTGTCTGCATGCAGATCATCACAGTGTTCTATGCTTTGAAGAATGAACGGAAACCAGGGGCTCAGTTTGACAAGGACTCTGCAGGGAAATTGCTGGATGCCTTTGTGGGCTGCAGGAAGCTCTTCTCCTGCCCAGATGATGGATGTGATGGGCCTCTGCAAAGGAGACAACCAGATGCTGGTTGCTTTTCTGGTTTTAGCCTTTGGTGGTGGGGTTCTGCTGGAAAGCCCTGGTAAGTATTTCATGCAAATCAAAGGCGGGCCAGAGGCACCACGCCTGAGCTCAAAGTCCTCAGTGTCACAGACCTCTGGATGGCAGCCCTTGGATTTCTGCCTGCAATGGGCAAGGCTGAGGAGGGGAGGGGCTGAGTTGGCACCTGAAAGAGATGGGGTAGAGGATGGACTCTTCAGCCCCAGAGGAACTGTCCTCGAGGCTGGTGCACTGGACAGAGTGACCAGGAGAGAGCCCTCTGCCACCATGCCTCTTCAAGTGTTGAGAGCTGAGTTGCTGACATGTAATCCAGGCAATGCAAATCAGCCATCCTCGGGTGCTCCAAGGTCACTGGGGTCTATTTCTGTGCTGACTGATTGGTTTTATCTCCCTTTTTGGCTGAGATGTTCGAGAGCTAATTGGGCTTAGAGGACTAAAAGAAGTTTGCCTTCACTTTCAGAATTAAATCCAAATGCTTCAGTATTAGGTACTCAGGTCTTTGTGGTTCACCCCCTGCCTATCTTTTCTGCCGCATCTTTTGACACTATCCTGCATATATAGCACCATCTAGTCACATTGAATTATTTGCAGAGCATGGCATCCTCTCATTCCTCTCTGTCTTTGACCATGCTCTTCCCTCCCCCTGGAGCACACCCTTCCCTTCCCCAACTCCAGAGATGCCTGGCCTTCCAAAGAACTTGCATCTCATCTTTTCCCGGAGAGCCTTTCCTGATGCCCCCCACCCCTCCTCAGTCTGGAGTAAGATGCCCCTTCTGTGTGCTCCAGAGGGCGTTCATAACCCTAACCCTAACCCTAATCACAGCAGTTACCATATTAGATTGTGGTGCTTTGCTCCTGTGTCTCAGTGACAAGAAAACAATTTATTCTGGGGTTTCCCAGGGCTCAGCACAGTGCCTGATACACAATCAGCACTTGTGTATTTGTTCAGTGGCTAATTGCCTGTGTCCCCTGTGCCCCCTCCCTTCCCCCACTAGAATTTAAGCTCCATAAGAGCAAGGATCTTGCTTTCCTTATTCACTGTTAAGCCCCTGTGTCTAGCACACAGTAGGCCTGAGATAAATATTTGTTGAATGAATTGATTGGAGTCAGGGACTGCGATTCACATTTTGGCTCTTCCCCTGAGCGCCCTGGAGATCGCGTGTAAGTTACTCAGTGTATCTAGGACAGTGTGGTGGGATGTGCGGTGGACCAGAGCACTGCCCGTAGGCACCACTTCAAGCCTTCAGTGCCTGGGACCTTATTCCAGCCTTTGCTGCTGTGGCCAGTTCTGTGCAGGATTCCCAGCCTTGTGCATATGCAGCTCAGAAATACAGAGGAGGGGCTTCACTAGTGGCGTAGTGGTTGAGAGTCCCGCTGCAGGGGACACGGGTTCGTGCCCGGGTCTGGGAAGATCCCACATGCCGCGGAGCGGCTGGGCCCGTGAGCCACGGCCGCTGGGCCTGCGCATCCGGAGCCTGTGTTCCTCAATGGGAGAGGCCCCAACAGTGAGAGGCCCGCGTACCGAAAAAAAAAAAAAGAAATACAGAGGAGTTAATACTCTGTGGGACAAATCTTGGCCAATGGGGAACCATAGCCAGTGGATAAATGGGTTCCCCCTTTCTTCCGGTGGATGATTTTTTTTAAAAAAACTATTTTTGTTGGAGTATAGCTGATTTACAATGTTGTGTTAGTTTCAGGTGTACAGCAAAGCGAATCAGTTATACAGATATATATATATATCCACTCTTTTTTAGATTCTTTTCCCATATAGGTCATTACAGAGTATTGAGTAGAGTATTACAGAGTATTGAGTAGAGTTCCCTGTGCTATACAGTATGTCCTCATTAGTTACCTAGTTTATGTATAGTAGTGTGTATATATCAATCCCAATCTCCCAATTTATCCCTCCCCCCTTTCCCCCACTGGCAACCATAAGTCTGTTCTCTACACTGGTTGGTGATTTCGAGATACATTTCAAAGTGTCCTTAGATGGTCCCATAGGACTGGTCAACCAGTTGACCCTATGGACGGCTTCACAGTGTACTGTCTGTATTGGCTCTCTCTCCTGCCCTGTTTCTGCCTCCTTGGATCACGTTCTCAAATATACTACTCACGTATAATCAGGCTCTGCTTTTGGGGAACCCAGGTGAAGCCAGGTTCTGCTCCTGGCTCTGCTACTTACTAACTTTGTCTTTGGGTCAAACCACTTAACCTCTCTGCTTCTGTTGCCTCAGCTGAAAAATGGGTGTTGTGATGTCACCCAAGATTTTGTAATACTGGATAATGTAATATATGCGAGAGTGTCTCCTTCAGTCCCTGCATATATTAGGCACTCACTACAGGTCCCTTTCTTGTCCTCCTGCCTGTGTTTGTAAAAAGGCCTCTTTGTGAAGAAATGTGGCTAAGCTGTGATCCCTGCTCCAGTGGGAGCAAAGGGTGATGAGACCGGATGACTCAGGCCTTTGGCAAGGGAGTCATTCTTCTCTGGAGCATTCTGTAAACATTGGTCAACGGAGTCTTGCAACATTTCTGGCAGGTGTGAGGTGGGAAGAGGCCAGGGTGTGGAGGCAGGGAGGGGCCCAGCGTGTTGCTCACAGGGCCAGAGGTGGTGCGTCTGAGATGCTCCTCTGGCACAAGCGGGAGGCCCCACGTGCGGGGTAGTGACTTCGCAAGTTCTCTTTCTGTTCCCCGTTCGCCTTCCTATCGACCTCCTCGCCCTCTCCCGGATGATATCCTTCTGCTGCAGAGAAGAATCCTAGTGGTTTTCATCCTTCCTCTCCGCCCCCCATCCCCTGTTTTCCCTCCAAAAGAGCTTGAGTCCCAAAGCAATGAAAACTCATTTCTGGCCCTACCATAGGTGATGGGAGTCAGTTTGGGAGACCGGAAATCTGCTTGGCTGCCCCTTAAATTATACACTATATGCCCCTTTGGCCTACAGGGTGAGGCAGGTCCCGGCCACAGTAAGCCCACTAGCTACTGGGAAGCTCGTTGGGAAATGAGCCCTCAGGAGGGCTGGGTCAGCCTTCTTTGCATTTAGTCATTACCTCTTTGAGCCACAAGGCCTCTGCTTCCCACCGTCCCTGGCGCTCCTGTGCTCTGAGCAGCCATGCGCACTGATGTGCAGAGAGATTGTCTCCCTCCTCCCAGGCCTCCTGGCCCTAAGGGACCATGCGGGAGGGAGGCTGGACCAGGGTGAGTGTCTGGATGTCACCCCACCACAGAGGGGGGCCCCTTCCCCCAGAGCCACCCCCCCACCCCCGCTTCCCAGGGGACTGGATTCCCGCTCTTCTGGAAATCTGGCACACATGCGGCTCTGGCTGGGCCCCCTGGAGGAGCCCAGGATGGGGAGGACCAGTTGCCAGCAGGAGACAGGGGTGACTGGGGCTGTCCTGCCCCTGCCTCCTGCCTGTCCCAGACATTTGGAGCCCACTCCCACCTGGCCAGCGAGTCCTGCCCTCTGAGCTTCTTACTGTGCCCAGCCTGTGCCCGGAGAGACCAGTGGCTCAGCTTCCTCTGCCTCCCCCTTTCGCCCCCTCCCCCCACCTATGAGTCACCAGGGAGCCAAAGCTCAGGGAACTTCTCTGGAGGGAAGCCACTGAGAGGAGAGGGAGAGTGGTAACAGAGAGAATTGGCAACTAAGTTGCCAGGGACTTTCACCCCTAGGCTCCCGGTTCCCAAACTGCTACACCAATCCTGGCATGAGCATCTAAATCATCACACCTGTGTACACCACTTGTATGTGCAAACTTCCAATGTAGGTGGCTGGTCCTCAGTCTAACTCCTTCCCAGCCCCAACCCTCCTTTCCGTGTTCTCCAATCCTCTCCAGACTCCAGACCCTTGTAGCTGACCAGATTGTATAGGTCATGGCCTTTTTCACGGGGGTCTCAAAGTGTGGACCGACAGCATTGGCCTTGCTTGGGAACTTGAAATGCAAATTCCCAGGCTCACCCCAGACCTACTGAATAAGGAACTGAATAAGGGGTGGGGCTCAGCAACCTGAATTTATCGCCCCCCAAGCGATTCTGAAGTTTGAAAACCACTGATCACAATGGTGATCACAAGGTCTGCAATATTCCCAGCAGAGAAACCCTCGTCCAGAGCCAGGAGCCCAAGGCAGCAGCTGCTAACTGCTCTCCCAAGCCAGGCTTCCTGGTGAACACCCTACAGCTCTCAGAAAGTACTGGAGGCCCCCACCCACTGACAACAACCCCAGAGGCATCCAGGGATGCTGAGCAGGCACTTCTCCCTGACATCTCTCCCGCTGGGAGTGGGAACCAACAGAGAAGGAGAAGTGCTCTTCCCCCAGGGGCCTGAGGAAGCTGGGAGAGGGGCCGTGAAAGGAGCAAGGGGAGGTGGCGTTCAGAGGACAGTGACTTGAGTGAGGCAGCATGTGAGCTTAGAATTAAAATACTGTGGCGGTTCTGCCTGTCTCTGGAAGGAGCACCTGTGATAGTAGCGTTTGGCAAGTTTGGTTAGTTGGATGGCAATGCCTGATTTATGGAGGCGGAGAGGAGCACTGGATGAAGGAGTCAAGAAACATGAACCCTTCTTCCCACTTTAGATACATCTTTGTTGTAACTTAGGGTAACTCTTTCTGGCCTCAGTTTCCCAACCTAGACAACAAGGGTAATATTATCAACTTTCATTGACCTGAAAACAATGCTTTGAGGAAAGGCTAAGAAAGACCCTTGTAAAATTTTTTTTGGAAAAAGTTCAGAGTGTTTAGTATCAAATCCCACAAAGCTAGGTTTAAAAAAATCTCTATTTTCGTGATCTGAACCCAAAGTACAAGCAGAATCAAGGGGTAGTTTGGTGTGCTGGAAAGAATAATTGTCAGGAAGCTTGGGCTCCAGTTTCAATTTTGCCATTAACCAGCTGTGTGATTGTGGGTCAGTCACTTTCTCTCTCTGGGCCTCAGTTTTCCCTATCTGTAAAATGGGGATATTAGATTAGCTTATATCTAATGTCATGCCAAAATTTAACAGTCTAAGAGTCCATGACTTTGATTAGTTAGTCCCCATGGTCTGGATTCCCAGGTGGGCGCCATGAGGTTCTGGCTTTTGCCTCATGGAGGGAGAAAAACCAAAGAAAAGAGGTGGGCCACATCAGGATGTCATTGCTAGAGCCAGGATTTTGGACCCAGGGCATGGAGGAAGGCAGAGTGGAAAGCTTTCTGGAAGGGTGACATGTCATTCTCAGAGAGACAATTTGGTGAAAGCCTGGGTGTTTTCTTTTCACCCATGAAGCCTAAGTCGGCAGCTCATAAACAAGGCTTCCTGACATGGGATGGAATTTTCTTTTACTCTTCCTTACCACAGTTGACAAAGTTGAGACATGGAGACCAGAAGGGGGAAGGGTGGGGGGTAGGGGGTGGGGCTTAACATCCTCAACTCTACAGCTCATCTTCAGCCTGGCCTTGAGCGGGCCACTCAGAAAAGAGGGCAGAGAGCAGGCCACTGGCTTCAGGAAAGAAAAAGGGAGCCCAGCAACCCCTTAGCAAGACCAGCGCCCCTGCATCCCAAACATCACCTCTGGCTCTCTTGGCCATGGATGCTCTCTGCCCCGACCCAGGCCAAGGGGGTGTGCCCTGAGCCTCACTTCCAGCCTTCCTCCTTCTTCCTGGGGGCTACTCACAGGTTTGGGGAACAGCATAAGTGGCAGGACTGGTGTCAGAGCGCCCTGGGGCTCTCTGAGGCTATAGCTTCTACTCCTGGGAAGAGCCTGAGGCTATTTCTACTCCCTTAGTCAGCACTAGGCGGGAAGGGTGAGGGCCTGGGAAAGGCCAGTGGTGTGAGCTTCTGTGGCAATTGCTCCTCAGTAAACACAGTAATAGCAGGTTTGGGATTATGATTGTCACCCCTGATAATTATCAGCTGCAGTGCAGTTCCTCCTATGCGGCCACACCAAGCTCATCACAGCATAGGGGGCTGTGGAGGAAGCTCTGGATTTCCCAGATCTCTTCCTACAGTTGCTAGGCAACTGGGAGTCTGTGCTGGAACAGGGGGGATCTCATTTAGGAAAGTCTCCCCAGGCCTCCCAAATCTCTGAAATCGAAATCAGTGGTTCTCCAAGTGGAGACCTTGCATGACTGACTGCTCACCTGGCTGCGGGGAGGACGTCAGAGGCTGTCACTGAATAAGAGACCCAGCCAGCCCGGGGTTAACATGGGGGAAAGGAGGCTGGTCTGGGAGCCACCCTTCTGCTGAAATGCCATAGCTGCTGTGCAGGGCATGGGGCTGAGTTCACGTGTGCTACTGCTGTAGCTAGTTGGGATGAGAAGCAGCTCTGCCGTGGCTGCCTGGTACTGGCTGGCCAGAGAGGTCTAAGAGGTGACCCAGCAGAAGAGAAGATAAAGATGAGGAGGAAGGTGGGTTCGTGTCAGTTGGCTTATTTTAGTGGCAAGTCCCCGTGGGTGTGTTAGGTATTAGGCCCTAGTGTCTTTTGCTCCATTCCAGTGCTCCATAGACCAGAGTTGTTTGTTTGTTTGTTTGTCCATGCCTCACAGCATGTGGGATCTTAGTTCCCTGACCAGGGATCGAACCTGTGCCTCTTGCAGTGGAAGCACGGAGTCTTAATCACTGGACTGCCAGGGAATTCCCTCCATAGACCAGAGTTTGAGATCATAGGGGAGGAGAAAGCTCTTGGAGTTGGCTTAATTTCTTGCTAAAGGTGATGCAATTTGGTGGCCAGCAAACTGAATTTTCTATGTTAAAGGACCTAATGCATTGTCTTTGGCATGACTTAGGAATCTACCTCCGAGACCCTCAGCATCATAGGCTGACACAGGTGCAGAGCGGGGAAGGAGGGGAAGAAGCAGCAGCGACTATTGGCTCCCAACCCCCGTAACTTTGACCCAGTGTGCATGACATTTTCCTGTTGAATTCTGCAGAGTGCGTTTAACTCTGCTTACCTGGAGGGAGCCCCTGGCTCAGAAGCAGAAACAAATCACAAAGGAAGGAAAAGTCAACAAACCTTCCTTGACCATGTGCTCAGATGGGAATGGTGCTGAGTACCAGGAGGAAATGGGGACCTGAGGAAGCCAGTTCCTTCCCCTCAAGGAGCTCACAGTCTAGCCAGGGAGGTGCCACCTGCAGACGGCAACTAGAGGTGATTTTTTCTTCCTGGGAATGAAACCTCCTACAGCAGTGAGAGGTTGGGGCTTTGTCCTAAGGTGGAGGTAATAAAAACCTGTTTGTCTTCCCAGGGCAAGATGTGCCTCAGGGCCCCTGCATGTCAGTTTACCTGAGTCAGACAGGAGCACCTCCCTGTCTGGAATCTCGTTGGGGCAGGGAGGCTGTCAGGGTGCGAGAAGAGGCGAGGTGCATCCCTGGCGTGGGAGCTGATGAGGTGAATGCAAAGAGCTCCTCTCTCAGCAGCTGGTCTTCTGGCAACCCTGAACACGGTCCTCTCCACACAGCCAGAACTGCCCTGAGGAGACCATGATGAACACATGCAGTAAAGGTATTCAAACAAAGAAACATCTATGGTCACCATCACCTTCAGGTTCAGCGAATATTCAAGGAATTCCCAATATGTGCCAGCTAGAGGGCTGGGCGCTTTCCCGTGGCTATCTTATTTAGTGAACATTCTCTCAATAATTCTAGGAAGTAGGTATCAACCCCATTTTACACATGAGAGCACAGGACCTGGGAGGCCTAAGAGTACTCACCAGACTCAATGAACACAGTGTTGCTTACAAGTTCTATAGGACACCACCTAGATGTCCTTCATTTTATCCAAAACCAAGTTCACTACTATCGTCTCCTCCTGGGTTCCCTACCTAAGTTAATCGCCACTGGTCTAGCTGCCTGAAATATGGAGGTTAGCCTAGATAACTCCCTTTCTCTCATCCCTAATGTCTGTATTTGTTTTGCTTACCATCTAAACATCTCTTGACTCCACTTCCTCTCTTTCATTCCTGGGTCCACTGTGCTAATCCATCAGCCAGCTCATCACATTGGCCTCTGCCTAGAGCCATTCCCACCCTTTCCTGTCCAACCTTCTGCTGAAGTGTACCTCTCTGTAGCTTTCAGGATAAAGGCAAACCCATTATTCTGAATAAAAGGCCCTTTTGAACTGGACCTTGATCACCCGTGGTGCCATGTCTCCCCTCCAGGTCCCCAGGCCTGGGACCTGTTTGCAGTTCCCTTGTGTGCAACCTAACCCGAGCTTCCCCCGTTTTGGTTAGCATTTCCAGATGCCCGGGGTGGAGATGGTTGCCCCTCGCTTGTGCTACCTGTCCCGAGAATGGAGCTTGGGTCTCTGCTGCCCAGAAGCAGAACGATCTGGTTGATCACTTGACCACTGTAGTGGGTATCTGACGAATGAACAGCCTTAGAAAATAATGTTTTAAGTGGGGGAGACACTGCAACATACCAATCACACAAAGAAGTTTTATAAAACTATCTGGATAAATCGTGGAGTTCATTATTTAAAGGAACAGCGTTAGCATTGGTTGAAGCCCCCTGTGGATGGTGCTGGGCCTTTGCATATGTCATGTCATCTACTCAGCAGGGCTGGGATGGGGCACAGACAGCCTAGATGGCACAGCATAGTCACTCAGCGGTTCCCTGCCAAACCTGGGGTTCAAATCCAGGCAAACACTCTGCTCCTTCCACTGCCTCCTGTGGCCTCTCCTTTTTGGAGGCAGGTTTTCCAGCGTGGGGATTGTCTTTTGGCCATTCGTGGGCCTATCAGGACTGTCGCAAGGGAGGCGATAGGGATAGGGGACCAGGGATGAAAGGATCAGCAATGCCTGAGGCCCCACCACTCAACCTTCTGATTTTTCTCATGTGTATTCATCACACCTCACCGAGTCTCCCCAGAAGCACAGTTCCTACAGTGGGATTGTCACAGGTGGCCCTGAAGACTGAGGTTGCTGTGACT
Source organism: Kogia breviceps (assembly GCF_026419965.1). Lineage (NCBI taxonomy): Eukaryota > Metazoa > Chordata > Mammalia > Artiodactyla > Physeteridae > Kogia > Kogia breviceps. The sequence continues at coordinate 42,035,430 of NC_081310.1, read as the reverse complement.
TACATGTCAGTATCAGGCACGTGGGGCACAGGCCTGAGTGGTGCATCATCAGCATGGAAAGAGGGAGAAACAGAGCAGAGCTCATGGTGGGGGGGGCGGGGGGGGGGAGGGCCTCCGGGAGCCCTGGGGGAGGGGCCTGCCACCCACCTCTGTCTCTTCACTCTCAAGAAGAGTGCCTGGTGTCAGCGTCCTGTGCATGAATGAAGGAATGATGGAGTGAGTTTCACGATTGTCAGGTAGGAGAAGGAAGTACTTCCCCTCTTTCTTGGGCGTCTGCCCCTCAGCTGGGGGCATTTCTGCTGTAAGCCATCCCAAAGCCCCTGCCGCTCTCCCCTTCTCCCCTCCTCCTCCCTCACTTCTCTTTTCTAGTCTCACTACCGGACCTGGGCGATTAGCATATTCCTTTACCTTTGCCAGGCTTCAGGGGCTCCTCTAGAACGATTCCTTCCACCTGGATCCACCAGACATTCACTGTGTTCCTTCCCTTGCTCAGCAAGTGTGAGGCTCTGCCAGAGTAGAAAGGATGATGCTACGTGCCCGACCTTCTGGAGTGCAGGCCGGTGCGGGGGCCTGCTGGTCAACAGGCAGTTGCAATGCAGTTTGATTAAAGGTGAGAGCAGTGAGGGACATCCGAGAAGACTTGGATGATGGTGTTCAGGCAGGGCTTCTTGGGGGACGTGGTATCTGAACTGAGCCAGAAACACTTGCACAACTCTGAGAGTGAGTCTCCTTAAATTTTGTACCCTAAGCCTCTCCTTTTTTTAAAAAAAATATCTTTATTGGAGTATAATTGCTTTACAATGGTGTGTTAGTTTCTGCTTTACAACAAAGTGAATCAGTTATACATATACATATATTCCCTTATCTCTTCCCTCTTGCATCTCCCTCCCTCCTCACAAAGCACCAAGCTGATCTCCCTGTGCTATGCGGCTGCTTCCCACTAGCTATCTATTTTACATTTGGTAGTGTATATATGTCCATGCCACTCTCTCACTTCGTCACAGCTTACCCTTCCCCCTCCCCATATCCTCAAGTCCATGCTCTAGTAGGTCTGCCTTTATTCCCGTCAAAGCCTCTACTTTGCCTTATTTTAGTCCCAGCCCCAGCCCTGAGGAGTCAGTAGGAAAGGGAAGATAGTGACTGTGAATAAAGCACCTTGCAAGTAAGGGAATCACGCAGCAAGGGGTGGAGACCTGAGGTGAGAGCCCCCCAAGCTCTTCTCTGGAGGGGGCAGGGTATGGGGGGAAAGTTGCTGGTGCCTGCACCTCATGGGTCATGCCCAAGAGCCAGACCACTGTCCCACTCCCAATGTGGCCAGTGCTCTTGCTGGGGAGAGAAGGTAGTTCGAGGTGGCATGGAATCAAGTGTCCTGGGCAGTGAAACAGCTGACACTTACCTAGTGCTTACCCTGTGCACTTCACACACCTGTCCTATGAAGTAGGTACCATTACTCTCAGCCCAGTTCCACAGATGGGGAAACTGAGGCACAGAGAGGTTGAGGAACTTGTTCAAGGTCATACAGGCAGTACCTGGATGTGAACTCAGGCAGTCTGGTGCTAGAGCCTGTGCATTGAACTACTGACTGTTCTATCCTTCCTAGAGATACCTCTGAACAATGGGAGAGAGTAGACACCCCTTGGGCTGTTTATAAAGACAACTACAGGTATGACATTTTTGAAAGACTCCCATTTTATCTTAAAAATTCACATACATCTTGTACCTATTGCAAAAGAAAATCCCTATGTGTTTAATCAAGCAATGCCTTCCACCAAATAATCGAGTAAAATCAATGCTCCAGAGAGATGTGCCACATTGATCCCAAAGCACTGAGTATCCCCAGGGACACAGTCTGTAGTGGGAGAGGTACAGCCAGCACAAGTTTCAGAGCAGGAAGAGCTTGGCCCGGTTAGAGGAGCTGGACAAGGAGGAACTTGAGCATTTCCCAGCGGCGCTGTGCTGCTTCCCTCCCTCCACCTCTCACTGTCTGAAGTCCGGGTGCACCCTTGGACTTCCCCACATGATCCTCACTGCCAAGGTCATCTGGGAACTGGCTACTCGCTCTTTGTGGTCACTGGGCTACATTGTTTACAACTGCTGTTCCTCCTGTTCCTCCTCCTCCTCTCCCCCCTCCTCCTCCTCTCCCCCCTCCTCCCCCCCCTCCTCTCCCCCCCCTCCTCCTCTCCCCCCTCCTCCTCCTCTCCCCCCTCCTCCTCCTCTCTCCCCTCCTCCTCTCCCCCTCCTCCTCTCCCCCCTCCTCCTCCTCTCCCCCTCCTCCTCTCCCCCCTCCTCCTTCTCTCCCCTCTCCTCCTCCTCTCCCCCCTCCTCCTCCTCTCCCCCCTCCTCCTCCTCTCCCCCCTCCTCCTCTTCTCCCCCCTCCTCTCCCCGCTCCTCCTCTCCCCCTCCTCCTCCTCTCCCCCTCCTCCTCCTCTCCCCCTCCTCTCCCCCTCCTCCTCCTCTCCCCCTCCTCCTCCTCTCCCCCCTCCTCCTCCTCTCCCCCTCCTCCTCCTCTCCCCCCTCCTCCTCCTCTCCCCCCTCCTCCTCCCCTCTCCTCCTCCTGCTCCTTCCTCTTCTTCTTTTTTCTTCTCTTCTGGAGGAGGCCTCCCTGAAGGTCACGTGAGCCCACTCACGTGAGCACAAGCTCTGGGGAGCCTCTTCCATCTTAGTCCACAGCACTTCGTTCTCTCCACTCTCCCAGTCCCTTTCTTTTCTAGAAGTTTTCGTGTTTGCTCATGGTGAACCACTGCAGGAACCCCCTTTCATGGCCTTAAAAAAATCACAGCTACCAGCACAAACCCAGCATTTCAGTTCTCCTTTCTTTACCCTCTCAATTTCCAAAGAGTTCTCCCTCCTTGGCCAAACAGTTGGCTGCCTTCTTTATGTTTTGGACCTGATGTGCTTCTTGCGTGGCCGACGGGGAGGCTCTGTATAGGGCCATTTCTATACTGTGGAGGAAACTGCCCCAGCCTCCTCCCCTCATGGCCTAGCCCTGCTGCCTGTCACCTCTGCGGCCTCCTTAGCGTTCACCTACTCAACCAGTGGAGACTTACCGATGAGGACCTACTGCTGTTCAGGCTCTGTTCCAGCACGCGGGATGCTGTGGCAACCCTTTCAAAGCTTACATTGTTGGGGACGGTTGGGAAGTAGAGGTGGATAAAAACAAAACAAAAACTCCCCATGAAGTAAATAAATAATATACGTTCAAATAGTTATAAGTGCTATGAAGAACCTAAAATAGGATAATAGGTAGAGTGACAAGAGGAGAGGAGAAGAAATGGCAAGTGCAAAGCCCCCAGGCCTTGGCAAAAGCTTGAGGCCCGGAAAGGAGGCCAGTGTGGCTGGAATGCAGAGTCTCAGGGGAAGGGGGCACGCATGAGCTGGGAGCGGGTGGCAGGGCTGAGGTCACCGAGGGCCTCACGTGCCACAGTGAGGAGGTAGATTTTCTTTCACACGCGGTGGTGGAGTAACACGATCACTTCTTGAAAAGGACCATTCTACTCTGGCTGTTATGGAAAGCGGGTTTTAGACCAAGAATGGGAATGAGGAGACCAAGCTGGAGGCTGTTGTCGTGTCCCAGGTGAGCTGGGATGGTGGGTTCAGTTGAGGGCAGCAAAGGGGGAGAAAAATCAGTAGATTCAAGACAGATTGCAGAGGGGTAGCCAACAGTGGAGTAGAAGATGCTCTGATCTGGGACTCAGAAGTCCTGGAATTGAATCCTGAGCGCACTACCCACGAGCCGTGAGAGCTCATGTGAATGACCCTCGTCTATACAATGAGGAGAAAGGCAGCTGCCTCCCTCGCTTCTCGGGTGGGAGGAGGAGAAGATGAATGCGCCCCGTGTGGCGCCTGTGTGACAGGGCTCCTCCATGTGGCTTGCAATGCTGAATGTTGGGTTGAGTATACTCTAGAGAGGTAGCTCAGTATCCCTGGGAGTTCTCCCCTGTTAAAAGGGTGAAAAGGACAGATTCTCACCCAGGCTGCTGGCAGTAGGCTCACCCTCAAGGGTGGCTAGCTGAGTGTCGATAGTGAAGGGAGTATTTGGGGATCGTCGCCTTTCAAAGTGGGAAAGTGGGTCTGGGCAGGGGCTAGGAGGTGCCCCGGGCTGGCAGGAGAGAGTGATCTGAGGGGCTGATGGTGGCTGGCCAGGGTGGGACGGCGGGACCCGGGGCGAGCCTGTCACTCTCCAGAGGGGGGCAGCCAGTGACGGTGGCTCTGGCCGTATGTGCTTTGGTCGGTGAGAGAAGGAAGGCCGGGCAATACTTTGATGGTCTGACAGAAACTCTCAGCAAGGCTGGGTTTTGACCTTTCGTGGGTGGAGTAGGTCAGTTTTGAGCCCTTTCCGCTCAAAACTGAGAGCAGAGATCCCACCCTTGGAAATCACCTATCCCACGCTGGCTTGTCAAGACTGCCTGCAGCCCTGTGGGAGCTGGCTGACCCGGGAGCAGGGAGCATGGACCTTTATTAAGGCACAAATCAAAGGTCACTGTAACATGAGCAATATTCATGGGCTTCGACCCTTTCTCTTGAGCCTTCTGAAGTCTAGACTCTGGAACCTCAGGTTTCTGGAGGGAAGTGAAAGGGAGCTGACATCAACTGTTCATCTATGGTATGCCTGGCACTAGGCCAGGCACCATACGCTACTCACGAAGTGTTGGCGAAGTAAACATTATCTCCATGGTTTTCATACCAGGAAACTGAGGCTCGGAGAGCGAAAAGCATCTTTTCCCAAAGTCACATGACTGGTAACTGGAACCCGAGGCTGCTTATTCCACAGCTCCTGCTCCTGCACAAGTGTCTCCCGGAGAGGCTGGGACCCCCTCCGGAGGGGTCCTGGGATCTTGATGTTTTAAAAAACGTCCCTTGGGCACTTGCCATGGCCATCCAGGATTGGAAACTTCCGCCCTCCACCCGGTGGCTTTCCTGAAGGCCTTAGTGGGGCAAATGGAGCAAAGAGAAAGAGTAGATACCCATGTTTGGAACATTACCTTAGCAAGACTTACAGACTCTCAACTGGGAAAGAAGCTAAGTGGTGTTAACTGCCTTTCTGGCTCTGCTTGAGAGGAGTCACTGAACTTCTCCGAGCCTCAGTTTCTTTGTCTGTAAAATGGGGATCCAAATACTTACCTTGCAGGACTACCGAAGGGCTTGGGATATTGCAGTAATGACTTAGCTTCGTGCTGGCTCAACTAACCATTGAATGAATGGTAGCCATGAACTCTATTCACTGCATCATCAAAGCATTTTTTTGGGGGGGCAGTGAGTTGGGGGACAGTTAGCTCCTCTGCGGCTCACTCAGCCATCGCTGAAGCCCCTCCTTGGCACAGCCTGTTCCACGGAAAGAGCAGACTGCCAGGCACTCTTCCTCCCTCCTGGGAAACCCCAGTGTCCCCACAGGCCACTGGGCCCTGGGCCCTGGTATTGAGGCTCAGACACGTGGGGACACTCTTTGCTTTTCAGCTGGTGAGACTGCCCCCCTTCGCGGGCTGGCCCGGGGGCAGGCTGGGCGGGAGGAGCTGGCCTCGTGCTGAGGAGGCTGGCCCTGTGCCCTGCTCCTCTGCCAGCTGGGCGGCTGGGCCGGGCGGCAGCTTGGACTAGCTCGCAGGCCCAGCGGGGACCTCTGTGGGGCAGCAGCTTCCCTGAGCCCCTCTGCTAGCACCAGGCCATCTGGTGCCTCCGTTTCCTTTTGTGTGCCTGGGGGGCAGGGAGGGAGGCAAAGGGGAGGAGACAGATTTCTCTGGTCAGCTTTCTCCAGAACTGGAGAGAAATGAGCTGGCGTGGTGGAGTGGAGGTGGAAGAAGGGGAAGGAGGGGACAGAGGGAGACAGAGGCCTGAAAGGGGGTGGGGGGAGGAGGAAAGAAGCACGGAAGGAACGGGTGCCCTCAGGGTCTTGGTAGGAAAGCTAAAAGGGGAAGAGAGAGGAGGAGAGAGAAAACTGTGTGGAGAGGAAGCCCCGAGTGGTATGGAAGTGGGAATGAAAGTATGCAGAAAAGAATGAAGGCCGGGAGCAGGCAGAGGTGTAGGGAATATCTCAGTGTGTGAAGCTGTCGCCGTATTTCTGTTCTAGGAAAGAGGAAGTGAGGGTGTGGGGGCCGTAGGTGAAGGGAGGGGGCGGCTGAGAGAGCAGGCTGGGTTTCCGGTCACAGCAATCTGGGGTCCAGCCCAGCCCTGCCCAGCAGCTGTGAAGGTTGGGTCCCTGTCTGAACCGCCACCAACCGCAGACTTTTGGAAAGAAGTGTGAGGGTTGGTCTCTAGAGCTGGGGAGACAAGTTGTGTTGACAAACGTGCTTTGACGTGGTGCAGCTGGGGAGTACAAGTGTGCATTCCCGGAGCCATCATGGAAGTGAATTGAAAGAATCTCACATTGCGGAATTTATAGTGGCTTTGATGGAACTGTCCCCTGTCAGGTGGCAGAATATCCCTCCTCCTCCGTGCAGGCCCCCAGGCAGCAGGGCATAAGTGGAGCAGACAGAAATAACAATGATGAGCGTGTGGCTTTGCGTTTCTCTGGTGTTCCTTTGGACTCACATTCTGCGCTCAGTGAAGTCACGAAGGACACAGAGAATGGTCTGTTTTCTCTGCTGGGGACCATACAAGCTGGCCTTGGGTTGGAAGCGTCTCTCCCCCTGGCACTTCTCCTGTCAGACTCCGTTCCGGGAGCCCTCTCAGAATTCAGCTCGCGTCCCCTCCTGGGCTTCCTCCAGGCAATGCTGCCCCCTTCTCTGGACCCTGAGATGTGTATCCCCCCACTCGCTCTCCCAGAAATCTGTTCTGTCAGATTTCTGCGTAAGGCCTTATCAGCATCTGTCTTCCTGTCCCACCTGGAAAGTGGGACTAATCACCATTACCTCCTTGAAGTGGGAAATCTGCACAGAGCTAATGCATGACTGAGGCACCGGGAGAGCATATTAGCTGAGTGTGATTGATTTAGGGCACAGAGGTCCATTTAGCATCCACCAACGTGCCATGGTTTTTTTCTCCTCACTAATGTCACTTGAAGATCACCCGTTGGCGGCTTTGGAAGCACTTTGCAGCTCTGGTGGGCGCGGGGGGTGGGGGTACCCCGAGTGGATGTGTGTGTCATAGAGCTGGCCCTGCTGGGCTCCGACGGGCTCAGGGAGGGCCTGTGAGGAACAGGGAGGGAGTGCTCAAGCCAGAGAGGCTGGTGCCCCTCGAGGAAGCCCCCGGCCAGGAAGTCACTGGACGCCACCGACGGACAGCTGAAGCGAGCAGAGTTCGACGGGAGATGCCACTTCACGTGTATCTGCAGGCGGGCTCCCTCCCGCTGGCTCAGCTGAGCCCCCTGAAGAAAGAAGAGAAGCGAGTTTGTATCTTTTGTATCCACCCGCTGTTTCCTGAGCGCTTATGATGCACTGTCACAATTACGCTGTGCTGTCCTCGGCTCAGAGAGGCTAAGCGTCTCTCCCACCCTCACTCAGCTAGTACAGGGCAAAGTCACTGTTCAAGCTGTGGCCAGGGGACAGCAGAGGCCAAGGACACACCCTCCCCACCGCCCCCTCACCCCACTGGCCCCGCTCCCAGGGCAGGAGGGGCTTCATGGAGAAGGTTTTTGAAATGGCCCCAAAGAATGAGCAGAACTTGGACGTTTGGAAGGGTGATGCTTCTTCTAAACGGAGAAAATAGCAGACGCAGAAGCACACAGAAGTGTATTTGGAGATTTGGGCAGAGTGCAGACTATGGGGGCGCATTTGGAAGGACACGTGACCAGGGAGGCAAGTTGGGGCCATGTTGTGGAGTCTTAATGCCACCGTGGAGGGTGTGTTTTCTTCAGTAGAGGGTGGGGTCCCGTAAGAATTTTGATGGGGGGCACCACAGGGTCAGGATTGTCCTGGCAGTGGTCTAAGGGGGGTAACTGAGGGGAAGGGAGAGCGGCAGGGGCCAAGGTAGGAGGCCTCTGTGTTGGCAGTGGGGAGGCTGCGTCTACAGGGAGGCTGGGTGAGGGGAGGGGAGATGTGTGAGCCAGAGAGTTGTGGGCCTGGGAGGAATTAAAAAATGACCGAAATGTAGGCCAGGAGGATGGTGGGGTTATTTCTAGAAACGGGGAAGTCACAGAGAGAAGGCGCTTTGGGGGTTGGGGGAGCGGACTGAAAGGAGATTTCATTGTGAACCCGGTGAGGTCAGTGGTTGGCTGGACCTCCAGGTGGCCACCGTGAACAGCACGGGGCTCCCAGATAATCAACACTAAAACCTCATCTGGAACGCTTAGCTTCTTCACTCTCCCCGGAGGTGCTAAGCTCACAGATTGGCTTTACATTTTGTGCCCTCCCGGGGGCACCAAAACATTGATGCCCTGGGAACTGTGCGGCCCAGACACCAGCCGGTGCTTAGGGTCAAAGCTCTGCAGTTCCTGCCCCAGCTGTGACCCCTCAGACCTTCAGGGAAGTAACAGATGAAGAAGTTCCCTAGAGGGGTGTTCCTGCAAGGCCTAACCCCCCTGTTTTTTCCAGGGAAGACCTTGCACACTGTTTTTGTGGGAGCACGGAGCCTGGCAGCGTGGCAGGGGGCGGCACTTTGGCTCCAGGGCAATGACCCTGCCTGGATGAGGAGGGACGAGATGGCTTCCTTCTGCTGGCTTTACCTCTGCAGGAGCGGGAAAGGAGCTGCAAGCCTGGCTGTCGACTACTCCTTTTCCCTCATTTCAGCAATTCTTGGCCTCCTCTCAGACACTCCACATGCGCAGAGGGTAAAAAAACCTTCTGAACTCAAATTTTGGATTTGGGTTAATTCCAATTCTTAGTGAGAAGGTAGAGAGAGCTCTGTGAAGAGCAAATGATAATGTAAATAAGATCCATTCATTCATTTTTTTTTTCTTCCAATAGTTATGTATCTAGCGTCTACTCTGAGTCAAATAAAGGATAGATAAGTTAAAGGCCCCACTCCTGAGGAGCTAAGAGTTGGGGGTATAGACGCACAAATGGGCAAGGACAGCACAGGAGGAGCCCATAGCCCAGATTCAGGAGAATCAGGATGTCCTCACAGAGAAAGAACGTTTCATCTAAGACGGAGGTAAGAAGGGAACTGTCCAGTAAAGGGAGAAGGGAACCTGTTCTCTGAAATGGGAACAGCAGGAGCACCCCCAGAGTTTCTAATTTTGTGGGTGTGGAGATTGGCTTGGGCACTGGCATTTTAAGACCTCCCCAGGTGATTCTATCTCGAAGTCAGGGCGGAAGGCCACTGACCCACCAACTGGTTTGTTTGCAGAGCAGTGTGGGAGTGAGGACACCTCCTGCAACCACAGGCCTTTGCTCCTGTAGGAGAGGAAACACTCTTCTTTTTCCTCTACCTGCCTTAGGCCTGTTGACTTGAGCCCTGCAAATTTGACTGACAAAGGCAGATTAACTAGACAAAAACAAACGGAAGTTCATTAGGCCTCTTGCAGACACATTGAGCACTCAGTCTCTGGTGATTAACTCCTGACCTTCCTGGTAGAGAGGGGAGGGGGAACATCTTTACAAATTTATGTCCTGCTTTTAAGGTAAATAGGGGGAGGGCAGAGAGTTTTTCTTGTATTTTCTTCTCAGTTGCCTTCAGCTCAAAATAGTCCTTATGCTGAAGTGGCATATTTTGGGGTGGTGTATTCTGCTACCTTTTAATCCCTCGGCCTAGGGGCCCCCAGCACACAGCAGGTGCTCAGAGAAGGCGAAGGTGAGCCCACTGAGCATAGTCCGGGTAAAGGTGATGGCAGTGGCCTCACTGCAGGTGGACATGCAATTTAGGTGGCTCTCCTAGGTTTTTTTTTTTTTAAGATGTTGGGGGTAGGAGTTTATTACTTAATTTATTTATCTTTGCTGTGTTGGGTCTTCGCTTCTGTGCGAGGGCTTCCTCTAGTCGTGGCAAGCGGGGGCCACTCTGCATCGCGGTGCGCGGGCCTCTCACTATCGCAGCCTCTCTTGTTGCGGAGCACAGGCTCCAGACGCGCAGGCTCAGTAGTTGTGGCTCACGGGCCCAGTTGCTCTGCGGCACGTGGGATCTTCCCAGACCGGGGCTCGAACCCGTGTCCCCTGCACCGGCAGGCAGATTCCCAACCACTGCACCACCAGGGAAGCCCGCTCTCTTAGTTTTAAATGAGGAAGTTGTGGTTCCCCCAGAAGATGTGAATCTTGTCAAAGGTCACTTCTACACATGACAGAGTTGGCATTTAACTCTCAGTTGGGGGAATGCTACCTCAGTGTTTTTCTGGCTTTGTGTTCACAACGCTGGGCTTTCGTGGGGGAGGAATTGGGGAAGCTGCTGTATCATCCCTGCCTCTCCTCTGCTCCCCCAAGTGTCCTTGTGCCCCCAGCTATCTTCTCCCATTTGCCTGATTTTATCAGAGATGCTTTACCTTTGGCTTTCACCACTGATGGCTCCGAGGGCCCACTGCCAATTTCAGACACTCTCTGGAAAGCTCTCGCTTTATTTGCATCCCTGCCAGGAGCCAGTTTCTTCAGAGCCTTGGTCTCCCTGGCCTGGGAGCCTGGGGTTGGCACTCCTTGTGCGGGGGTTGGGGGCGCAGCCAGGCACTGGGAGGAGCAGGGTTGCTAGTGGTGTGTATCTGCCCGTGTGTCCCTGGACCTCTGAGTTTGTGTGGCAGCAGCTCAGCCTGAGGCTGAGGGGGAGGCAGATATGCCTGGGCATGTCTGGTGGGGCAGGCTGGCCAAGAGCCCGATTGCGTGAAGACTGCAGAGATCCTTGGGAACCTCGACTGGCCTCTGAGGCATGGTTAAACCAGGCCTGGAAAGAATGCCTTAGTCAGGGGAGGGGAGGGGAGGGGACATCTGCTCTGGGGGAGGAGAGATGGATATTGATGATGATGATGTGTTGATGGTGGTAGACGGAGGTGGGTGTCATTTTCTGAGCACTTCTTAGATGCTGGGTGCCGTGCTTTAGTCCTTTATAGGTATTAGATCATTTTCTCCTTAGAAAGTACCTTGAGGCGAGAGTTACTCCCACTTTCAGATTTTACATTTTGCAGTTTACAGATGAGAACACTGAGGCTCAAACCTCCAGCCACCAGTGGAGCCCCCGTCTGTCTGAGCTCCTGACTACTGCCCTCCCTGGAGCCCTTCTAGAGACATCCAGAAATACTGGGTGGGGGGTCGCAGGGGAGCCTAGAGAAGGTGTGGCTCAGAATCAGCCCGATATGGGTTCCTCTTGTTCTTGTGTCTCAGACTGGCAGGGTCTGGGCAATCTTCGGTTACATTTATAGGTCTTCAAAAGCGGAATTATTTTCCCCCTTGACTCTAAAATAATAAACGTTCTCTAGCCTTTGCTCATAAGGAGGAATGGCTGTCTTTAAAAGACTCTTCTAGGGCTTCCCTGGTGGCGCAGTGGTTGAGAGTCCGCCTGCCGATGCAGGGGACGTGGGTTCGTGCCCCCGTCCGGGAAGATACCACGTGCCGCGGAGTGGCTGGGCCCGTGAGCCATGGCCGCTGGGCCTGCACGTCCGGAGCCTGTGCTCGGCAACGGGAGAGGCCACAACAGTGAGAGGAGGCCCGCGTACAGCAAAAAAAAAAAAAAAAAAAAAAGACTCTTCTAAAAATGCTTCCTGCTATGACTCCTCTGGGCCATTTTACTATGAATTGGCACAAAAACTAACAGCTTAAACCCTTCTGGGCAAAACTACAGAAGAAAATAAATCCTGGAGTGTCACAGTTGGCCACAAACTGAGCATGAGTAAGCAGAAGAGATACTGATTGGTGAGAAAAACCTGATTTGTGGCAGTGTGATGTGTGTTACCCTCCCTCAGTAGGGCAACTTCCTTGTGAGCCGTGCTCCAGAGATCTATTTATAGGTCACTTTTAGGAACTCGGAACCGCTTCCCTCGCAGAACAACCGTTATGCACAGAGGCGAAGTTCTGAAGCTAGTTTAGAAAGGCCCACCTGTGACTCGACACCTCCTTCTTATGATGGAACAACAGGAGAGAGCAATTCGGCTGGGATGTGTAGTTGATTTTCACCATTCCTTTGTTACAACCGGTAAATACGTCCTCGGATACTTTACGGGGGAAGCGATGATGTCACGACCAGAAGCACAGCTTCTTTCAATTTTCAGGTTGTTAGCACTTGGTGCGCCTCCGCCTTCTCCTACCCCCACCCCACTGCAGCTTTCTAGAAGGCTTCCAGCTCTCTCCCAAATCATTTGCAGGTGTGTGCCTGTGCGCGCATGCGCACTCACACGGGTAACAGGCTGCCTCTCACAGTCCGGCCAATGACGCACGTGTGTCCCGCCTCACCACAGTCTGTGTCTCCGCCTCCCAGTGTGAGATGCTTCCTCATGCACTTTCCTAAAGTCTGACAACAACCACGTGACAAAGGTCAGTCCCGCCTCCAACACAGAGCTCCCTCCAGATTGTATCTCCATCCTTCTGTTGGCTCCATCCTCATTACCAACACCCTGGTCACCGTTTCTCAGGGAGACAAGGGCGATGGCCCAGCTGGCTTCTTTACTTCGCACTGCCTCCCCTGCCCCAGTCCCCGCTTCCATTTTCCACACAGCAGCGAGAGCGATCTTTGAAAACTGTCATCAGTTCATGTCACCTCCCAGCACATTGCGTGAAATCCACCTCCTACCCTGACCCTGCCAGGCCTGCTGTGGCCTCCCTGCCTCTCACCTCCTTTCTGTTTTCTCAGCCACCCCCACCCACCCGATTGCCGGCAGACACCAGGCTTGCCCCTAGGCTCTGGGCTTTTGCTCTTGCCTTCCCCTCAGTCTGGAACGCTTTTCCTTCTCATCTGACAGGTGTCAACATAAATATTAGCCCCCCTGCTCGGAGAAGCCTTCCTTGATCTCCCTTTCTAAAGGGCTTCCTTCTTCTGTGCTCTCTTGCTTGATTCTATTTATTTGCTTCGAGGAAGGCAGTCACAATCTGCCGTGCTCATTTGTTTACGTGTGTTCTTGCATACTGTGTGTCTCCTCAACCAGAATGTCATTTTGAAAGCCTAGCTTTGTCCAGCCTTTTGATCACCGTCGCTGCGGCACCCAGAACAGTGCCTGACAGTGAAGGTGTTCACAAATGTTTGATGAATGAATGAATCTAGAGTGCTTTGGAGAGGGCAAATGAAAAAATGTTCCCACAACAGGGAAGTTTTACAGAAGGGATTTTGGAAGGTGGTCTCTGTGTAAGCCCACCAGAATCCTGCTGCTTGGGGACTGGCTCAAAGTCGAGGTCAAGGCAGAGTTGTGTGAGGCCTCAGTGGTTGGAGGGCATCTGCTGGGTTGGTGAGGATGAGGCTGAGAAGCACAGACCTGGGGTCAGTGCCTGACTGGAGTGGTATAGGGAACTGATGCTTCCAGGAGGGTCATGTGGGGAGGGCGTATAGTAGCCGCTGGTTAGGACCTTGTTGCGTCTATGCTTATAACGAATTGGGATATGTGGTTACAAGCCCCATCCTCCCTTCCATAATAAGTGGATTGAGAGTGATAAGGCTGGGGTGAAAATAATCGCAGTTTAATTGGTTTTAAGTATGCTAATACCTGCGCTAGAAACACAGTGATGTGAGCACACCTTTGGGGGTGTGACCTTTATGCCACATGGTGGGATGACTGATGAGTGAGGCAGACACCGCATAGATAACTTAGGGATGTATTTATGGAGAGTCAAGTCCAGATCTGGGAGAAGAGAACTGGCGATGTGTGAAGAATTTGGTGGTGAGGAGGGCTGAATGCATGAATAGAGGAGGCAACAGAAGTAAGTTCTTTTAGATATTTGTCTTGGGCCATGAGAGAGAAGTGAGATATTATTTTCGAGATATTAGAATAATGGATTGTCAGGCTCAGTAATCAAGATGCTCCTATCCACTGAATCAATGGGTTTGTGGCTTCAGGGGAGACTCACACATCCTAGGCCAAAGAAGTCTTGGGCTTCCCTGGTGGCGCAGTGGTTGAGAGTCCGCCTGCCGATGCAGGGGACACGGGTTCGTGCCCCGGTCCGGGAAGATCCCACATGCCGCGGAGCGGCTGGGCCCGTGAGCCATGGCCTCTGAGCCTGCGCGTCCGGAGCCTGTGCTCCGCAACAGGAGAGGCCGTGACGGTGAAAGGCCCGCGTACCACACACACACACACACACAAAAAAAAGTCTTGCTCAGCTTTACATTTCTAATTAGAATATTACAAGTCCATAGGAAGCAAATAATCAATAATCTTGAAAGCCTCAGGAATTCCCTGGTAGTCCAGTGGTTAGGACTGCACACTTTCACTGCTGAGGGACCAGGTTCAATCCCTGGTCGGGGAACTAAGATCCCACAAGCCACGAGGCACAACCAAAAGAAAAAAAAAAAAAGCCTGGTTGTTGAAATGGAGACAGTTTTCTACTTTCCAAGAAGATGCCCTTTCTGTAACTAGAGCACCGTGTGGGACACTAAGCATAGAGTGATGTGTTTGTTAAGCCAGGGTGCAGAGAACAGAGGGTTCAACAGAAAGGAAGCTCTGGCCCCGCAGGATGGATGAAAACCCTGTCTGGTGTTGGGAGAAGCTGGGAGTGAGCCTCAGAGGGATGAGGACATAGGGTAAGATGCTGTGTGGCCCTCCCACTGGGCAAGATGGTAGAATCAGCCCAGGTCGGGTGACAGGAAGTGGGGAGGAGAAGGGCTTATGCCCACTTCACTTTTGGATCACTGGGAGGAGAAGCCCTTGCAGATGTCTGTATAGGGCAGTCACAGTACGGTAGAAATACTGTTGTGTTGTGTTTCAGCAGAGGGAGGGCCCGAGACAGTGGCCTTTGCTTTGTCCAGCCCTGCATGAGGGTGTGTCCAGAACCTCCCAGATGACCCCTAGAGATATATCAGGAAGCTGGGAATTAAGAGCCAGCATGCCTGGGAATTGAGAGCCTCACCCAAGTGACTGGGTCAGTGGGAGCCGTGGAGAGAGTCTTGGTGTGGACGACCAGAGCTGGGGACCAGAGGGAGGATGTGGCTGAGCCCCAGTGGGTCAGCGGTGCCAGGGAGCACAGAGTGGGGGTCCACGCAGCAGGAGGAGGGCCACACTGCCTGGGTACTTGTTAGGTAGGTCTAGCCTACTGGAGAGGAGAGGACATGAGCATCCCAAACCCAGCCAGACAAGGGGCAGGAGAGGATGTGGCTTTGGGACAGCTCATGGGGAAAGCACTTACGGGTTTTCATTCATAAGATCAAAGTGAGTTCCCAGTGTGAAATATTAAGACTCACGAAAAAAAATGAAGGGGTTAGATAGTCTGGTCTCATTCTTCTCCCGGCTGGTCAGCTCACTCCTGGAGCACCGTAGTCACCCTGGTGTCCCACCTTGAAACTGAAGAGACAAAGCAGGCCGCATTCCCAGGAGAGCGGTGAGAAACAGCCACGTGAGAGTAGGTTGAAAGGAATCAAGAATGTGTAGTCGGGAGAAAGACAATTCAGGGGTGACTCACTGCTTAGTTCCTCTGTGGTCCCAAGGGCAGCCTGGATGTGTGGACATTACAGGGAGAGAGAGTCCAGCTCTAAACCCAAAACAACTGTCTAGTGATTCTCAGCTGGCATGGCCTGAATCAGGACATAATGCCTTTCCTGGAGCTGGTGTATCTAAGCCAAAGCCAAGACATCATGCAGGAGATTCAGACATCTGTCTGGGTCATAGGCCTGGACAACCTTCAGAATGTCTCCCAACCTTAAGATTTTGTGGATTGCTGAATGAAATTCTAATTTTATAATTTCTGGCTCAGAAGAGGCTCTTACTTTGGGTCAGAGTATCTGAGTGGAAGGATCCCAGCTCCTTGGCGTCAGACAGACCTGGTTTCCGAGACTGGCTCCGTCACTCACTAGCTGTGTGACCCTAGAGGATTTCCTTCGCCTTTCTCAATCTCAGTTTTTTCATCTATAAGATGGCGATACTTACCTGGCAGGGTTTTGTTGGCGTTAAGTGAAACAATATAGTAAAAGATGAAAAAAAAAAAAAAAAAAAGCAGACTGTGTGTGTACATGCGTGCGTGCGTGCGTGTGTGTGTGTGTGTGTATTAGTTGGAGCAGGGAGACTACAGGACCTTTGCAGTGCTGTAAAATTGCATTACTGCCTACTGGTTAATTTTCTTCTTCGTGAGACCAGCTTACAGAGCATCAGGTTTAATGCCAAGACGAAATAGACTCTGACGTGCTATGGACAGATTCTGGTTTGAATCCTCTTAACGGGGAAGGGAAGGGTCGGCCAAGGGGAGGAGGGGAGGGCTGTGACTGCACTGGGGGAGGGGCAAGAGAAAGTCATCCTCTGAGGGCTACAGACAGACACCCTCTGGCCCTGTTCTTGGCTTTCTGGCTACGGATGAGTCTGCCTGTGTGGGTACCCACTCTCTTTTGCAAAAGGAGTGGTCTCGGACAAGACCCCCTGACTGTCTGTGGCATGGCACCATCTGTGACAACCTTCAGCTGTGACAGGGCACAGGGTTTCTCTTAACCCTCCCACCTCAGCTAGCCCCAACTCCCTCTTACTTAATCCGTCTTGATTCCTCGGTCACAATGTTTCCCCTTCACAGGGAGCTGTAAGTGACCGACACAGCTAAACATACTACCTCTCCCAGGGACACTGCATTTCAGCTCTAAGGCAGCTGTGACGTTCCACTGGGGGCCCCTCTTCCATAGCATGGGAGTACCTGTGGGAGTAGGCACAGCTGGCACCAGGCGGTGTGTCTTCTTGCAAAGCTGACCTCCTCTTGAGTTCCGGTGGACGGTGATGAAGGAACAGGCCCAGCTTTGCCTCGGGTGGGGGACTGCTCCCCCTCTGCCTGGTTGGAGGAAGTGAGTGGTCCTGCCTGAGGCCCCAAGCTGAGTAAGTGATTCCTGGAGGAGTTCATCGTTTCCAGGAAGGAGGTGATGTCATGGTGACATAGCAGTTCCCCTCCCCAGCAAAGGCAATAGGAGAGTGAGGGACAAGTGTGTCTCCTGGGCACCAAAGCCTGAGGCGCTCTTAGGAGTGACCATGTCCCCTTGCGGGCCACTCCAGGCTGCCTACATTGGTAGCTCCCTTCTCCAAATTCCCACAGCTTGGATCATCTGTCCCTCCAATGATCCCATATTCGGGGCAGTCTGGATTGATTTTAAACATTCTGCCTCTTTGTTTTCCCACGTAAACACATTCACAAATCATAGAAAATCATCCTAGGTCTGCGCATGCCTCCTGGGGCTTTGGGAACAGGAGACACCAGGCTGGATCAAAACCAGAGCGCGGGATCCTGGGTATCCTTGTGTCTTTCTCCGGTTTCGCATCTGTATGTCTTTTCAACAGTATTAATAGCTCCTAAGAGTCCGAGCTGTGTCCCTTTACCTCTTTTGTCTTCTCCGGACTCCCCCAAGGGGCTGAAGGTGTGGGGAACTAAAAACGCTTGGCAGGGGAGGGGTGGTAAGCGCCCCATGTTGCCCTTGTCAGGAGCTCCCTCCCTTTACCTCATGCGGGTTGGAGGCATCCGCAGCAAGGCCCCTATGGGTAGGTAAGAGGCCCACGTCCTGCTTCTCCGAGGTCAGACCAGCGCTAAATTGAAAGATAACGGTCCTTGTGTGGGCCTGGGAAAAACCCGGCTGGATTTGTCGCGGGGCCGGGGATGCTTTCAGAAAAGCGCTGGCAGATCCCTTGTTCACCAAAGGTCCGACTTTCCGGGAGGCCGCATGTCAGACCCACGTGGAATAACACGGGTCCTTTGTCAGCTGGAGTCTGAATTCAAAGCCGTCTCCGCGGTCCTTTCCCAGCATTTGACAAGGGAGCCCCCGGCGTGGCCGTACGCTGCCCGATGCTGCCCCCTGCAGGCGGTTAGGGAGCACAGCCCCTCACCACCGGGTTTGCAGGCTCTGAGCCTGTGCAGCCGGAAAGGTGGCTTTTCATCACCTAAAGTTGTCAGAGCAGCTAATAGCCCATGAACATGGAGAAAAATAGCCTTCTCTAAGTGAATTGGGTGTTGAAAGACACTGAGATAAATGGTGGAGGTAACTAGAATGATGGATGGAGTCGTGTCTACGGCAGCCATCTCATTTAAATCCAAGCTCACAAACACCCCAGAGGAGAGGCAGGTGTTCCGAGGCCCTGTCTAATGAATGACGGAATCAGTCCTAGAAAGGTTAAATGATGTGCCCAAGGTTACATATCCAGTAAATGCTGGCGCCAAGACTTGAACTCAGTGACCCCAGAGCTTCGTGACATCTGCTGTCCATCACCCTATGCTAAGAGAACAGAATCCTGCCCAAGAGGAAGATCCCTTTATCTATGGCGTGAGCAGCGTTCTGTAGAATGAAGGTGACATTTCAACAGCATTCTCTTCACTGAGAGTTTTAGCTGTAGCCTCTGTGATGTGATTTTACGGATGCTGGGAAGATCTCCCTACCTGGAAATATGCCCCCAACTTGCCCATCCCATTGCTTGGAATTTCACTATAGGAAAGCATTCCCTTGATTAACATTGGCTAGGTGGTACTTTCTTGCTAACTAGAAATACGATTCCTAAGGGGAGTTCACATGTTTACCCTTACATCGTAATTCTACCAACGTGGGGGGGGATGAGCTTGTTGGATTGCTTCATCCCTGTGATGGAGAATTAAAGATGTGGGGAAAGTGGTGGACTGGGGTGTCTCTGATTGTGTTCCTGGATGTCCAGAGACTCCCCAAACTGAAACTCTCCCAAACTAAATGCTTCATCTTCTCCCCCACGCTGCTCTTTCTTGGACATCAAACAGGACCAGAAATCTTGAAGTTCTCCTTCGCTCCTCCAACTAATTGGTCATGAAGTCCCACCTGGCCTGCCTCTAAAGTGCTGCTTGAATCTTCCCCGTGCACACCTCTGGTCTCTGGTCCTCTCAGGTCCTCGTGAGCTGGCTTCTTTCTAGCTCTGGGCCTTCACTGTTCAATCAAACCCCAGGGCAGCATCAGAAGAAGACCTTCTAGAATGTAAACCAGATAATGCTGCATTTCCTCTTAAGATCCTCCTCATTGCTCAAGGAGTGCAGACTCCTTAGTAGTTTATTACAGGTCCCTCAGGACCTCATTGCTACCCCTCTCTATAGCTCCAACTCTTTTTCCCTCTGTACCTCCCTCCATCACCCTCCTCCATCCTATTCCCAGCCTGACTGGCAGACACTTTTCCTTTGTTATCTCGAATGTTCCTTCACATCGCCATGCCTTTGCCCATGTGCTGGTTTTGTCAGAAAAGCTCTTCCCTGTCGGTGGTCAGTTGGCCACTCCTCGGCGAAGCCATTCCCGATTCCCACGTCCATCCTCCAAGGAGGAGGTAAAAATTTAAGTCTCTGTCTCCCCCACTAAGCCTGGATGCATAAATGAATGAATGAAGGATGAGTAAATGAAGTCAGCTGAGGAGTGAGCTATCTATTTCACAGGATGTGCTGCTGTTTTTTGAAATGGATGCAAACCAAACCGTGGCTGCATTTACAAATGGTGTTGTGATGCACCAAATGTGTATGTCTGCACATTGGTGGGATATGCTGGCTCTGTTGTGATAAATAATTTGATGGGCCTTGAACTTACTCACACAAGCAGGATAGTTTCAGAATGTTGCCATGGAGACGAATGAGGAGTCAAGCAGCAGGGTACCACTTAGGCAGTGACAGATTTTACAGAAAAACAGCTTAGACACACCCTGCTTGTCAAAAAATCCCCTAGCTAATAGGAAGAGTGCTTCAAGGCAGAATAAAACCTTGCACCCCTGATGAACAAAAAACCCTTGAAGTTAGGAAAACAGGAAGTAGCAGGTCAGGAAGAAGATAAATTCTTAGCGATGGACTGAATGACAAAAGGAGAAAGAGGATGCTGGAGCCCTGACATGATGTTGGATATTATCAGAAAATAAGCAGAGGATGAAGATGTTTCAAATATATCATTACGTTAAAGAACGTGAGGAGGGAATCCTGCTGTGTGAAGTGATGGGATATCAAAAGGAATGTTCAGGCCTGGAGGAAACTGGACCCTTGGACCTCAGCAACGTGATCATCATTTATTACAGAACTAGAACTAACGTCTTCCAATTCTAATCTGCAGAGAATGACCTTCCCTGCCTGCTGAAAACCTATCCTTTCAAGGGCCAGTTCAAATGGCACCACCAAGTGAATGAAGTCTTTCGCGACTCTCCACACAGGAATAACAATCCCCTTTTCCCTCTGCTGGGTACATCAATCGATCTGGGTTGTTCTCGTAGCCACGGCTGGACCGTGACCCACGTGAGGACAGCGCCCTTCTCTCACCATCTTTCAACCTCGACACCCAGTGTGGTGTCTGGCATAGAGCATATTAGGAGCTGAGTTGTGTCTCCCAGATTCATATGTGGAAGCCCTAACCTCCAGCACCTCAGAATGTGATGGTTTTAGAGACAGGCCTTTTTTTTTTTTTTTTTTCATGGCTTGCGGGATCTTAGTTTCCCCGCCAGCAATCGAACCTGGGCCCCTGGCAGTGAGAGTACTGAGTACGAACCAGGGGATCCCTAGGGAATTCCCAGACAGGCCTTTTTTTCTTTTTTTTGGGCTGCGTTGGGTCTTCATGGCTGGGCACAGGCTTTCTCTAGTTGCAGTGAGCGGGGGCTACTCTTCATTGCGGTGCGCGGACTTCTCATTGCGGTGGCTCCTCTTGTTGCGGAGCACGGGCTCTAGGCGCATGGACTTCAATAGTTGTGGTTCACGGGCTCTAGAGCGCAGGCTCAGTAGTTGTGGCACACGGGCTTAGTTGCTCCGCGGCACGTAGGATCTTCCCAGACCAGGGCTCGAACCCATGTCCCCTGCATTGGCAGGCGGATTCTTAACCACTGCGCCACCAGGGAAGCCCCAGACAGGCCTTTTAAAAGGTGGTTCAGTTAAAAGGAGGCCGTTAGGGTGGGCCCTCATCCAACTTTACTGGTGTCCTTATAAAAAGAGGAAATTTGGACACATGAGAGACATCAGGGATGTGTATGCACAGAGGAAAGACCCTATGAGGACTCAGTGAGAAGGTACCATCTGCAAGCCAAGGAGAGAGGCCTCAGGAGAAGCCAACCCTTCTGACACCTTGATCTGAGACTTCCAGCCTCCAGAACTGTGGGAAAATAGATGTCTGTTGTTTAAGGCTCCCAGCCTGTGGCATTTTGCTGTGATGGCCCTGGCAAACCAGTTCAGCACACTTCCTCAATAACTCTGTCAGAGGAAGACAGAGACACTGATTAGGAGAAGAGGTGGTAGCAGGTTTTGGTTGAAGATGTTAGGAATAGACCCTTCAGGAAGCCAGAACGGCTCACTACTGTAGAAAGACCCACATGTCTGAATGGATGCCCTGGCCAGCTATAAAAGAGAGAGATGTGTGGCTTTATTATATATATATTTATTTATTTATATATTTACATATATATAATTTTTAATAATTTATTTTGAAATAATTTCAAACTTTTGGAAAAGTTGCAAGAACAGTGTAATGAATTCCCATATCCCACATCCAAATTTCCCAATTCAACGTTTCACCGAATTTATCCTATTAACCTCTGTCTCTCTGTTTCTCTGGTGCGCCTGCACATATGTGTACATGTATATATATGTCTGAACCATTTATTTCTTTCTGAACCTTTTAAGAACAAGCTGTTGATACGATCCCCTACCATTTCTACATACTCCAGTGTATATTTCCACCAAACAAGGGTTTATATACCCACCATACAACCCTCCGAATTAGGGAATGAACTTCGACACATCGTTACTGCCCAGTTTGCAGACCCACCACCCCCCTTCAACGTTTTCAAGACATCCCAACAATGTCTCTTTTTCCTTTCTGGTCCAAGATTATATCCAGGAATACATGTTGCATTGCTCTCATGCTTCTTTAGTCTTCTTTAACCTGGAAGAGTTCCTTAGTCTTTCCTTGTCTTTCGTGTTCTCAGTTCTTTTTAATTAAAGAGTACAGACCTTTCATTCTGTAGGATGTCCCTGGGTCTGTCTGGTGTCGTCTCATGATCAGACTTGGGTCATGCTTTCTTGATAAGAATACCACAGAATTGTGTTTTCTCAGTGGATTATATGAGAGTGGGCTGGGGGAAACATATGATGTCAGCCTATCCTACAACTGGTGATATTTATCTTTTTTTTTTTTTTTTTGGTACCTTTTGACCACCTTCACCCATTTGGTGATATTTCTCTTGATTACTAGTCATGTTGGTGTCTGTCAGGTTTCTCCCATATAAAGTTACCATTTGCCCCTTTTATACTGATTGGCATTTGAGGGGAGATATTCCTGTTCTTTATCAACCTTCCATCCATCAATCTTCGTCTCCATGGAAGTCTCCCGCTGGAAACAACCACCGCTCTGACAGTTGCCAAATGATTGTTTTCTGTTTTCGTCATTCCTTCTTCTTTTATTAGTTGGCAGGCTACTGAAATAGAGAGCTTTCCCATTTTCTGTGTTTGTTTATATATTTAAGTGGTTCCCTTAGCGTAGTCCCTGCATACTTCTGACATGTCCCCTTCATTCTCGACCCTTTCTTACTTTCTGGCACAACAATTTGTCCCAGCTTCACCTTGTACTTTTTCTGCCCCAGCTTGGAATTAGCCCTTTCTCCAAGGAGCCCTGCTATTATTTCAGTGGAGGATGGTATTTAGAAATCAAGATCTGGGCACTTAGTGTGTTTATTGTTGCTGAAGTTCTAGGCCCTTTCATTGGAGAGATTTAGGAAATATACATATATATATATATATATATATACACACACCTGCATATACATATACTTAAATCTATAACTATTTCTATATCTCCCTGTGTCTATATATTTAAAAAAACCATAAGTTGGTACCTATACCTCCAATCCCAATCCTCCTTCAAGGCTCATTATAACTCTCTTCCTCTCCATATATGTAACTCCCTTCTCCAACCTGACTCTCATTATCCTCAATATATGTACCAATTTGCTCAATATATTTACTTATTTGTTTAATGTAACCAATTCCACTCTCCTAATCACACCAGCTGTGCCTTTTACCTCCACTCCCTCCGGCGCCCTGTGTACCTGGATGCCAACAGGTGCACCATCAAAGCACCTCCACGTGGCAGCCTTCTCTCCCTGTCAGTACCCCATGGGCGCCTGATGCCCACTCTTCCATGCCAGGAAGGGAAGGGAAAGAAAGAAGAAAGAAAGGGAAGAGGAAAAGAAGAAAGAAGAAGGCTGTGCAGATTGTTTTAATTAAAAGCTAAAAGGAAGGAAAAGGAGATGCCATTTCACCTAACCAGTAAGTGCTATATCAAGTATTGATTAATAAGAAAGTATAGATGTATGCACACACAGGTACGAATTGGTAATTAATATTGTTTTAATAAATTATCCAGTTATTTATATTTAAAATAGAATGCATTGTTGATGTCCCTCTCTTTGCAAATGCCATAAGGGGTAGGGTGGGGAATATAAAATAGCAGTGATAGGGTCAAAGAAATGTCCAAAGGACAACTCACAGTTGATACATGCCTCACAATAGGGACGCATCTCAGAACTTTGCAAAGTTACAAAAAATTCATCCTCTGAAGTTGAAGCCAAGAAAATCAGCCTCAAATGAATGAGATGAACCATTTGTGGGTGGAATCATCTTGAAAGATGACTTGTAATTGGCTACCGGATACAACCAGGGTGCTTTCCAAATTTCCATCAAGGTGACTGGTGAGCCTTCCAAAACCTATCTATACAGTCATTCATTCATTCAACCCTAGTCATGTTGGTGTCTGCCAGGTTTTTCCCTAGCAAAGTTACCATTTCTCTCTTTGAAATCATGTGTTAGTCTCCTAAGCACTGGAGGGATATAATGGGGGAGAAAATACCGTCCTCATATTCAGAAAGTTCGTAGTCTGGTTGGAGGGACAGACCGGTGACCAGGCCGTTTCAATACACATGCTAAGTGCCTTCCAGAGGAGCGAGTGCCCCGCCCTAACCTGATGTAGTGTGCATGGAAAGGATTCCCAGAAGAGGTGACATCTCAGCTGAGGCCTCAAGGACTAGTGGGAGTTAGCCAAGAGAAGAGGCATGGGAGAAAGAAAGGTAGAGAGGAGAGAATACTATAGGATGAGTGGCCACATGTTCCAAGGTCTGGAAAAATGAGAGAGCCTGGAGCACTCAGGGAGTGTCAAGCAGCTCAGTGTGGTTGGAATGGCAAATCTGAAGGGGCCTGGGAGGGTATGAGACTGGAGACCTATGCAGGGCCTGGATCATCACAGGTCTTGGATGCCATATTTAGTCATTTGGACTTGATCCTAAGGAGAGTGTTTTAGGCAGATGTGTGATATGATCACAGTCCCAGTTTAGAAAACCCCTCTTGCTGTGTATGGTGAGTTAGCCAAAGTTGAGGTTAAGGGCACAGTATCCACAAGCCTGCCCTCACTTCAGACACCAGCCCCAAGTTTGGGGGTCCCCAGAATCACCCTCTCTTCAGAGCAGCTGGCTATAAATTCAGGGGTTCCCATGACTACCCTCAGACTTGATAATTTGCTAGAACAACCCATGGAATTCAGGAAAGTGTTATACTTAGGAGTAGAGTTTTATTATAATAAAAATATATAAATGGTATAAACTAGAATCAGTCAAAGATCAGTAGGGTGGAACCTGAGAAGGTTCCTAACAGGAAGCTTCTGTATCCCTAGGATGCATTTCCTCCCCAGCATCTCTATGTGACAATATACATGAGTCTTGCAACCAGGGAAGTTCATCCAAGCTTCAGTGTCCTGAGTTTTTACTGAGGCGTCCTTCCCCAGGCACAACTGATTGAATAACTGCCCACATGTCTGAATTCATCTCCAGGCCCCCTCCCCTCCCTGGTGGTCAGGCTGATATCATGTGGCCCAAAGCCCCAACCCCAATCATATGTGTCGTGTTGGTCTTCTGGCATGGCAGCCCCCAGCCTGAATCATCTCATTAGCATAAGTGAGGGGCCCACCTTGAATAACAAACGTTCTCCTCTCAATGCAGAAATTGTAAGAGTTTAGAGGTTACCCCAGGAGCCCACACAAAGGCCAGCTCTTGCCCTACATGAGGCCAAGTTTCTTACTATGCACTGTGGTATGGCAATTACACTGAATGAGAGCAAGTCTGGAAGCAGGGAAACCAATTTGATCATTGCTGCAGAAATCCAAGAAAAGAACATGGAAATGGCAGAGGGAAAATGGAAAGAAGTAGTGGGGTTTTAGATGCGTTCAGGGTAGAAGGTCAGGACTTGGTGGTTGACTGGATAAGGGGGTTGAGGGATGGGGAGGAGTAAAGGATGATGGGCGGGTGTGTGGCCTGGACAAATAGCTGGTTTAGGCCTGCCATATGCCAGCAGCACACATTGCTGAACTGGGGAAAATACTACAGAGTAGAAGGAGGGGCTTAAATATTTAAAACTACAAGATGTTGTCGAAATTTTTACTTTGATCTAGGCTTTAGAAGTCATCGCACCTTATCCCATGATACTGGCAGGCAATATAAGGTCTATATATCTCCAAAGAATTTGCCAGCCACTCTGGGCAGCACCCTCTCTACTGCAGGGCCACAGCCATGGAATGAGAGCCCCATTACTAGTCACAGACAGTCTAGTTCTGTTCTGGGAGCCAGATATAAGGGAGATCTTAGCAGTGCCAGGTGATAGAAGCAAGAACATGGACTCTGGAGCAGGTAGAACTTGGTTTGAATTCTGCCTCTGCTGTGTGACTTTAGGCATATAACTTAACCTCTCTGAGCTTCTCTGAGCCACTGTTTTCTTACCTGTAAAACAGGAATGATAACACCACACAATGCTGTGGTCAGGATCAAAAAAGATGGTGTTCTTCCACCTGTATGAGCCCACACCTTGCCTTGTTGACATGAACACCTGAGACCCTTTCTCAGCCTATCCTGACTGCATTGGATACTACCAGGACTGGTGCCCAGTTACCAATTATATTTATTTCCTCCACGAGGCCTGCTCTGACCTCCAGAACCCAGAGGAAACTCTCTTCCAAACTCTCTACCCCATCACCTGCATGGGCCATATCCTGCTTTGCTGAGTGAGCTTTCTATTTCTGTATCTGCAGTTTACTTCCTCAACTAGACTGTAATCTCTTTGAGAGCAGAGGCTTTCATCTTTTTTAATGTTCCATTTTGGAATCTTAGCACAGTGCCTTTTTGCACCTAGCACTTGATCAAAAAATAGAGATCAGTTGATATTTTACCTACTTTCATCTCCTAAAAATTGCTCCAGAGTCATAAGCTGAACTCAGCCTATGTAAGGTCATTACTACAAAGAAGTATGTTTATTCATTTATCTATTTATCCAGCTGCCCTACATTGACACACATCCAAATGAGAACAGTGCCTTATAAGGGGGCTCTCTGAAGGATTCCAAGGAGCCTTTCACTTCTCAAAGCATTTGTGGAATTGCTGCTTTGAGTTGGGTGGCGAATCCTCACACCTGGGAGGAGTTGTTTTTGGACACAGTGAAAGTCATTTTGGCCAAATTTGGTAGGTGTGGTCATTCAAGAGGCAGGTGGGTGTGGAGCAGGAGGCATGATAATCAGTAAATATTTAACTGGGCATTTCCAGTGTGTCAGGCACTTTACATTCACTGTTTTATTTTCATCTTAATATCATCTCTATGAGGCAGGCGCTATCATTATCCCCATTTTACAGACAAGGAGCCTGAGGCCCAAAGAGTGCAAAACACACTCTCTATAACGGGCTCCATTGCTCCTTTTTCCATGACTAAGCTACCATTAGGGGCTGGGAAGTGCACAGCACAGACGTACCAAAGTGACCCTTCTGCATCCCAGCAGAGATGAGGGGCCTGGATGCTTTATCTAAAGACATCAAACCCAAGAACTGTGACACTTGAATTGATGCGGGCGGGGAGAGTATGAGGAACTGGTCCTTTCGTACACCGTAGACAAATGCAAGCACAGAGGAGGGCTCCTCCAAGAGAGACCAGAGAAGAGGGGAGGGTACTGGTCCATGATTGGGGGACCCATGAGCAGGGGAAAGATTCCCAACTGAAGGATTTCCTTCTGTGCCTCTCCTTTTCACTTTCTTTAAAATTGTATTCATATTTACTGACTATAAATGGAGTTCAAGTTCACTGTAGAAAACTTGGAAAATAGAAGTATAAAAAAATTAAAATTATCTATAAATGACCCTCCTCCTGAGATCCCAGGCCTTGCTAAGACAAGGCTGCTGAGCAGATCAGTACACATGGGGTTATTTATAAGCTCCTTCATTCCCACCCACCCACTCCCCTCTCTGCCTGGGCTAGAGAAGGGCCTTCAGCCAGGACATTCCCTTGCAGCCTACTCAGGCTGCTATATAAAGCCCTGCCCTTCTAGGAGCTGGATCAAGCCGTTCCTTATCTCTTTGCAGCAGGGTTCTGATAATGTGCCCAGTTGGCAGGCACTCGGAGATGTGCCAGCGGGCTCTGGCTGTTGCTACCAGGGCCTCCAGCCCCCTCGGGTTCGTCTTCTTTTGTTCCCACTGAGACCTGGCCAATGACACTGAAACCTTCCCTATAGGAAATCGTTTGCTCATTTCATCAGAGGGCAGTTGCCAGACAGCTGAGGCAAACCTGATGGGCCTGACACGGGTGATGGGCGCGTCTGGCATGTGCAGGCCCCGCGGTCCGTGTTCCCCTCTTGAAGCAGCGCTGCCTGCCCCCTGCTCTCTCAGCCCCCAGCCCGACTTCCCTCCCCTTTCTCTTTCTTCGCGCTTGGCTCAGAGTCTTCATCCATATGGCTTCAGCAGGCAAAGGCCTTCCCTGGCTGGTGGCCTGCTGCCTCTCAGTTCCAGAATTTGGGGCTGGACTCCTCCTTAATCGACAGTGGACTGTAGCAGATGTATTCTCTCTGCCCGGAAAATAAGTTTTGCCAAGGGAGGCAGACTCACCTTATTGCTGCAAGTTAGGGCAGAGGAGAGACAAGAGAGTCATCCTGAAAACATGCAAAGGCTTAAATCAGGCAGAGCCACTGTGAAGTCCTAGCTCCTCCAACTTAAAAAGAGGTGGGATCTTAGCAAGTTATGTAACCCCTATGAGGCTTAGTTTTCTCATCTTTAAGATGTGAAGAATGATATCTCAGAACTCAGGCAAAAATTACAAAAGATGACATATATAAAGCACTGAAAACATATTATGGTAGCTATAATAATTTTTGTTAATAATATTATTATTTATGATCATTTGGATGGGAGAGGGATGGTAGCTTCTTTTTGCCTTCTTGGATTTGAGATTTAACAGGGGAACTCTTGATGTTGGTTGTTAAGAAGGTCGTCTAGGTAAGGAGGTGCATGTTCCATTGGTATTTAAATGTGAGGTTCTGAGAGAATCCTTTCAAAGCAACTTCTGGGCCCTGAGGAGGTCCTGGTTCACCTTTGTGTTGGCCTCAAGAGAATCAGATCAACCTTCTGTGAAAAGGCAACTGGTTGTACTTATTGCCTGGTCAAAATTTAGTAGCAAAACATTCCTTCTGTAAGCCACAAGGCACTTTCTAGAAGGAATGATTACCTCTAAAGTAACAAAACATTTCTTATCAAAACTTAGGAGGTACACTTAAAGCAGTGCCCAGAGAAAATAGTATAGTGAGATTTTATGTGTCAATTGGACTGGGCCACAGGGCGCCCAGATACTTGGTCAAACATTATTCTGGGTGTGTCTGTCAAGGTGTTTCTGGATGGGATTAACATTTGGATTGGCAGACTGGGTAAAGTAGATTGCCCTCCCAGTGTGGTGGGCCTCATCCAATCCGTTGAAGGCCTGACTAGGACAAAATCTGCGTAGGAAAGAATTCTTTCTCTCTGTCTTTGAGCTGGGACATTGGTCTTCTTCTGCCTTTGGACTTGGACGCAGACTAGAACTTACACTATTGACTCTCCTGGGTCTCCAGCCTGCTGTCTGCAGATCTTGGGACCTCTCAGCATCCATAATCATGTGTGCCATTTCCTTATAATAAATTTCTTTTTATATCCTATTGATTCTGCTTCTCTGGAGAACCCTGACTAATATAGATAGTCTTATAATGAACTAATAAAAAATTAAACAGGAATGACAAATGAACTAAGCATCCAACTAAAGTAGTTAGAAAAAGGTAATAGGGCTTCCCTGGTGGTGCAGTGGTTGAGAGTCCGCCTGCCGATGCAGGGGACGCGGGTTCGTGCCCCGGTCCGGGAAGATCCCACGTGCCGCGGAGCGGCTGGGCCCGTGAGCCGTGGCCGCTGAGCCTGCGCGTCCGGAGCCTGTGCTCCGCGACGGGAGAGGCCACAGCAGTGAGAGGTCCGCGTACCGCAAAAAAAAAAAAAAAAAAAAAACCACAAAAGGTAATAAACATAAGAAAAGCAGGAAGAAGGAATTAATAAATGTTAAAGCAAAAGTGGATGACTTGTAAAACAAAAAGCTTTATAATTAATAAATTACAAGTAAAGAGTAAATCTAATTCGTTGAAAATAGAATAAGATAGATAAATTGTCAACTAACCTTGTCAAGAGAAAAGGAAGAGGCACAAATAAGAAATGCCAAGGGGAAAATAACCACAGATGGAGGGAATTAAGAGAATCCTTAGAGACAATCTGGTCAACTCCATGCAAATAAATTTAACAACTTAGGTAGTAAAAAAATTAACCTTACCCCAAGAGAGATCTGGCCTTGGTCTTTGGCTCCTGGGAGGTAACTTCTAGGCCCTTGGATTGTCCTGCCTGGTAGGAGTGTCTTTGTTTACCTTGGGCAACACCTCACAGTCTAACAATATGGTTTATGATGGGATCTTTGGGCCATACAGTATTTGCTCTATCTCTGGGGCACCTGGAGACTAAAAGTCAGCCATGCGGGCAGTCAGTGATGTCTATGTGATTGAACCCCCATAGAAACTCTGGACAGTAAAGCTCAGGTGAGCTTCCCTGGTTGGCAACACTCTGTGCGTACCACTGCATATTGCTGGGGGGGATAGGAGCACTGTCCATGGCTCCACTGGGAGAGGACACGTGAAACTCTGTGCCTGGACGTTCCCTGGACTCTGCCCTCTGCACCTCTTTCCCTTGGCTGGTGCCAATCCATGTCCTTTCACTGTAATAAACTGTAACCACAAATACAACAGCTTTTGGTGAGTTCTGTGAGTCCTTCTAGCAAATTTTTGAACCTGGGGATGGTCTTGGGAACCCCGTAACTTTGCAAAACCTAATATATTGGATACTTCTCTGGGAAAATATAGTTCACCAAAAACTGACCCAACATCATATTTAATGTCAGCTTGCCTTAGTTAACTTATAAAAGAAATCCCAATACAACTAACAGCTCATATGGAAAAAGAAGTTGAAAAATGAATAGTAACTAGCCCTATAAGATGTAATGCATATTATAAAACTTGAATAATTAAAATAGTGTAGGACATCTTGTAGCTGGAATAAAATAGGAAGTCCAGAAATAGACCAAAATTGATTGGGAATTCAGCCTTTGATAAGGATGGCATTGCAGATCACTGGGAAAAACGATGAACTATTCAATAAATTGGGTTGAGACAACTGGGTAGCTATCTGGAAAAAAATTAAGTTGGATCCATACATCATTTTTTTTTTTTGTGGTAGGCGGGCCTCTCACTGCTGTGGCCTCTCCCGTTGCGGAGCATAGGCTGCGGACGCGCAGGCTCAGCGGCCATGGCTCACGGGCCCAGCCGCTCCGCGGCACGTGGGATCTTCCCGGACCGGGGCACGAACCCGTGTCCCCTGCATCGGCAGGCGGACTCTCAACCACTGCGCCACCAGGGAAGCCCCATACCTCATTTTTTAATATTAGATACATACCAGGAGAAGTGATTTAAAATTTTTAAAATGCTAGAAGAAACTATGGGAGATTAAAAACTAATCTAACGACTTTTTAAGGGGAAGAACTTTTAAAGATGACACAAAATACAGATGTCATGAAGAAAAAAATAACTTCTACTGCATTGAAACTATGTATGGCAATGGGACTTCCCTGGTGGTCCAGCAGTTAAGACTCTGCCCTCCCAATGCAGGGGGCCCGGGTTCGATCCCTGGTCAGTAGATCCCGCACGCGGCAATGAAGATCCCACATGCTGCAACTAAGACCTGGAGCAGCCAAATAAATATTTTAAAAAGAAATTATGTATGGCAAAACTAGTAAAAGGAAATTCTAGAGGAGTACCATCAAACCAGGAATAATATGGTAATATTCCTAACACATAGAGACCTTTTCCGAATCAGTAAGAAAAATGACTATGATAAAATTGGCAAAAGATATGAATGGCAAGTTCACAAAACAGGAAACACAAATGATTTATAAACATACGAAGATGCTTCACATTACTCATAATAAGAGAAACTGTAGAATAAAACTACAGAGAGATAACATTTACCATTTTTCACTTACCAAATTGACAAAGATAAAAAATGTGTTTATAAACTGTTGGTAAACTGTGGAGAACAGAAACTCTTACCTGTTGCCAGTGGAGCACTGAATCTGTACAGCCTCTCTGGAGGGCAAAAAGTAACAAACGCACATATCTGTTGACCAGCATTCTACTTCTAGGAATTTATCCTAATCATTTTGGACAAAATATAGTATATCTATTTGGGGAGATGTTATTTAAGGGTACATACAAACTTGCACCCAGTGGGTAAATAAGTCCTGGAGAGGGCTTCCCTGGTGGCGCAGTGGTTGAGAATCCGCCTGCCGATGCAGGAGACACGGGTTCGTGCCCTGGTCCGGGAAGATCCCACATGCCGCGGAGCAACTAAGCCCGTGAGCCATGGCCGCTGGGCCTGTGCGTCCGGAGCCTGTGCTCCGCAACGGGAGAGGCCACAGCAGTGAGAGGCCCGCATACCACAAAAAAAAAAAAAAAAAAAACAAAACAAAACAAAAAATAAGTCCTGGAGACCTAATGCACAGCATAGCAATTAGAGACAACGATATTGTATTATAAACTTCAAAGGTGCTAAGAGACTAGATGTTAATCATTCTTATCCCCAAAAAGATAATTATGTGGCATGATAGGGGTGTAAAAATCATATAGTATGTACAAAGTTATTCATTGCAGCATTGCTTGTAAAAGACTGGAAACTACCAAAATGTCTATTTAAAAAAGACTGGCTTAAATAAGTTAGGTGCACTGAGGCAATGCAATACCATGCAGGTCTACAAGAGACTGAATGAGCTCCAAGATCCACTTCAAAGAGAAAGAAATTAGATGTAGAACAGTATGTGTGAAACAGTGTGATATCACTTCTATAAGACGGAAGAGAAAAGACCATCCATTACAGTGAGAGCTAATATGTGTTTAACCCCATCCCCATCCTATGAGGTAGGTACTGTGATTATATCCTATTGTGCAGCTGGGAGGAACCGGGGCACAGAGAAATGCCCAAAGTCCCCAGCTGGAAAGGGGCAGTACTGGCTCTTGAGCTCACACAGACTGGCTCAGAGTTTGTACTCTTCCCACCATGCTGTGTTCCTTTGTTTGGTTACACATGCGTATTTGCTTGCAAATTCATAAACTATCTCTGGGTGGCTAAGGGAAAGGAATGGGAGAGCATATTTCACTGCATTCCCTTTTGTACATTTGATTATGGACCATGTGAAGTATTATCTATTAATACATTTCAAACAAACATACATTTCTGATTGGGAGCGGGGTTCAGGAGAGGGGTATATGGCACAGGATGCAGATTCCCTGAGGCAGGTGTAAAACTCTGTCCTGGGTACCAGGACCCAAGGGTCTCTGCCTACCATGCTGGGGAAACCGTGGCCTCACCACAGCTCTGATCCACTCGTGGGGTCCTTGTAAGAGTGATGGGTGGAGGTGAGCTAGGAGATGCCCAGGCCTTGCCCATTGGAGGGCTGACCCAGCCCCCTGGCTTCATGCTGACTCCGGGTCCAGGGTCAAGGATGTGGGCGTCAGGCCAGGCCCTCTGCTCGGGCCTCTGCTGTGATCTGTCTTCTCATCATGCCCCCCACTGCTTCCAGTAGAAGCCTGCTTGCTCGTTGCCCCCCAGGCTATAAGCACTGTCTGGCTGGCTTGCGTGGAGCATCTTAGGGCAGCAGGATGGACAGGGTCCATTTTGGGTGAAAGGGTTTCTGCACGGGAGAGTGTGCTTGCAAACAGAGGTTGTGCTGTGTGCAGGAGAACCTTCAGGGTTTCAAGCACTTGGACGTGGCTCCAGCTCCAGATAAGCGGCCCATGCAGCCATGCTGGTGGGTGGGTGGGTGGGGGTCGCCGACAGCCAAAGAGAGAGGGCTGTGGGGCTGGGGAAGCTCGTGCCCTGTCATCTGCACCCCGGCGACGCCCCCTCTCTCTGCCTGCCCTTTGTCTGTTTGCCTGGGCACCGCCTGAGAGGACATGGATCGGGAAGCCACCTCTCCCCAGAGGCTGGCCTGCTCCTCAGGCTGCGGTGCCGAAGGAGCTAGAATATCTGCAATCACCACACAAGCACAGCAAGCACAAGCGCAGCAACTGTAGCAACCTCATGCCCATGACAACCACGCAACCGCAACGACCACAAACTCTACAACAAACACAGCTGTTAACCACAGCAACCAGCACAGCCACAACGACCTTCAGTAGCCACAGCATCAGCTGCCCGTGATCCAACACGTGTTCTGCTCAGATCTCGGGAAGCGGAGGTCTCCGAAGGCGGCGGGCACAGATCAGCCGAGGTCCGGAGGCTGGGTAACTTCTCTGGGCCGAGAGGTGGGAATGCGGGAGGGTCTTCAGATCAGGTTGGGTTGGGCTCAGGACACTGCCTCCCCCTTCCCCGAGGGCAGGCGTGGTCTTTGAGGACGTGGGAGTCTCCTTGGCTCTAAGCCCCAGAGGAGGGAGCCTCTTTTCAGCTTCCCTCCCGGAGGGATGCCCTGTGATGCTCAGTGAGGGGCTCTGAGCATTGATGACCCTCTCTGAGGATGGGACAAGCAGACGGGCTTTCCTCTCATTCCAGCAGCCCACTTGCTCTGGCTCGTCTGGGAAGGGAGGCTCTGGCCTTCTGAAAACCGCTTTCCTAAAGGGGGATGGGGGCAGCAATTTGTTGAACAGAAAACCCCAAGGACTGTCAGCACATTGCTGTAGAATAAGCCTCGGCTGCTGGCCTGTGATTTTGTCCACGTCAAAGGAAGAGAAATGTCCCCTCCTCCACTCCGGGAGAATTATCACTTTTACGGACAAGTACACTATGCTTCCTCTTTTCTGATTTCAGGGAAAGGGGAACCAGTTCCCAAAGCTGTCAGAACAGCTGCCTCTGAAGTTTGCCCAAGTGCTGGTGCTGGCTGTTGAGAGGGGCTACCAGGCCCCTGTCCCCAGATTCAGCCTGTTGGGGCAAAAAGAACGTTTTCCTTCATCTTACCCTGTTCTAGGCCAGTGATTCTCAGCCGTGACTGAACAACAGTATTTCCCCAGGAGCTTTAAAAAATCCTATTGCCCGGGTAGCAGCTGAGGTCAGCTGAACACGAATAGGGCTGGGGGAAGGGCATCTGTGTGCTTGAAAGCTCCCCGGGAGGTTCCTGGGTGAAGCTGGGCTTGGGAACCTCAGTCCATGTGTGTGGTTCCTGTAAATGCCTCTTTATTTACAGCTTGTAACCCAGTCTGGCTAAAAGCTGGGCAGGTGTTCCTGATGTTATAGTGTTTAACGCTGAGGCAAATCAATGTGGGCCTAGGGGAAAGGTGAGTAGGGCAAAGGGTAATCACCAGCATGAACCGCTTCTGAGCAGATTGCCATCTACCTCCTCACTGTGGAACAGCTGTTTGTACCTGACATAGGCCCCCTATTCTTATTCCCAAGGGTCAGTAAAACTCCACCCATACCTCCCTCCTTGCTTCACTGGCTCCCTATCTTGTACAGACCCAGACTACCATGCATGTATATTGGTTGTCTTGGGTTACTAAGACTGGGTGGATTAAACGACAAACATTTATTTCTCACAGTTCTGGAGGCTGGGAAGTCTGAGATTGGGGTGCCAGCATGGCGCGGTTCTGGTGAGAGCACTCTTCCTGGTTTGCAGATGGTCACCTTCTTATTATAATCTCACAGGGCAGAGAGAGGAGGCTCTGGTGGCTCTTCCTCTTCTTATAAAGGCACTAATCCCGTCATGGGGGCTCCACCCTCAGAACTTCATCTAAATCTAATTATCCCTCAAAGGGCCCACCTCTCACACTATCACATTGGGGGTTAGGCCTTCACCATGTGAATTTTGGGGGGACATAAACATTTAGTCCATAACAGCATGATTATCTTGTTCTACCAGAAAGTTTTCTCATCTTTACAAAAGAGTTTAACAATGGCTAGGTCATAACCTGACCTTGAGGGCTGAGAGATATACTACTTATGAAATGTCTAATATAATTCCTGGTTTATTGCTGAAAGCAACATATCAAAGCTGTTATTGATATTACTGTTCAGATACGTTGTACTTTTGTTGCTTACTTCTTAATTTTTGTAATTTCCATTGTGATTTCACTCCTTAGTACTTCTTTTACCTGGGGCCCATGGGCTGTAATTTCTTTTATTATAGCCCATGGGCCCTAGGGCTGTACTGAAAGAATTGTTATTGTGTGCCTGAAAATGTACATATATATATTTTTTCTTCTCACTCTTGAATGAACAATAGTTAATCTGGGTATAGAATTCTATGTTGATTAGTAAGTTTCTCTCAGCACTTTTCAGGAGTTCCTCCCATGTCTTCTGGCATCTGTTGCTGATGTTGCTACCATCAGTTTTTCTTTCTTTTTTGTAGGTAGTCTTATTTTTTCAGTTATGATTTATTTCTCTATCCTTACCTGTGTTGCAGTTTCACTATGATGTATAGGCACTTGGACACATCATTGTGAAAATACAAGTTCCTGTATATCCATATTTAGAGTTCTTAGTGAGTTCTAACTTTAATACTGGAAAACTTCAGATGTTATGTCTTTGGACATCACTTTTCTCTCATTCCTTCTGTTCTGTTCTTCTAGTATCCCTATTAACTGTATGTTGGTGCCTGTCAGTCTACTTTCCATGGCTGTTAACTGTTCTTTCATGTTTTTAAAAATACATTTTCTCTCTTTGTGCTGTTTTATGGGTGATTTCTTCAGTACTGCCTTCTAATTAATCTCTCTTCCACTGTGACTTCATAGCATTTATCTACCACTACTGAGTTTATGTATTTCAATGACTATATTTTTCATTTTATTGGTTCTTTTTCCTAACTTGCTTTTGTTTAATTTTGCTTATTTGTTGTTTTATAATTTATGTTTTTATATACGGTTGTATGTTTATATATAGGATCTTTGAGGATCCTAAACATTTCTTTATAGCACTTGTTACTGCTTGGCATATTATGCAATTTTGAAAAATTGCCTGTCTCTTCCATTAGAATGTAGTCCATGAGGGCGGTTATTTTTTGTTTATTATTATATCTTCAACACTTAAAACAATATCTGGGAATTGTAAGTACTTAAAATATTTGCTGAATAAATAATGAATTCTTCTTTAAAAGTCAGTATCAGATGGCCTGACTCTTTTCACTTCACCTGAAATGAATTCACTTCCTGCCATTGCATTTAAAAAAAATTTTATTGAAGTGTAGTTGATTTACAATGTTGTGTTAATTTCTGCTGTACAGCAATGTGACTCAGTTATACACATATATATTATTTTTCATATTCTTTTCCATTATGGTTTATCACAGGATATTGAATATAGTTCCCTGTGCCATACAGTTGGAGCTTGTTGTTTATCGATCCTATGTATAATAGTTTGCATCTGCTAATCCCAAACTCCCAATACTTCCCTCTCCCACTCCCATCCTCCTTGGCAACCACAAGTCTGTTCTCTATGTCTGTGAGTCTGTTTCTGTTTCATAGATATGTTCATTTGTGTCATATTTTAGATTCCACATATAAGTGATTTCATATGGTATTTGTCTTTCTCTTTCTGACTTATTTTGCTTAGTATATTCTCTAGGTCTCTCCATGTTGCTGCAAGTGGCATTATTTCATTCTTTTTATGGCCGAGTAATATTCCATTGGCCAAGTATATATACCACATCTTCTTCAATTGCATTTATTAATTGCTTTTTTTTTTTTTTTTTGCGGTATGCGGGCCTCTCACTGATGTGGCCTCTCCCATTGCGGAGCACAGGCTCTGGACGCGCAGGCTCAGCGGCCATGGCTCACGGGCCCAGCCGCTCCGCGGCATGTGGGATCCTCCTGGACTGGGGCACGAACCCGTGTTCCCTGCATCGGCAGGCAGACCCTCAACAACTGCGCCACCAGGGAAGCCCTAATTGCATTTTAAATTGCAATTTTGGACTGCTTCTCTTAGTCTTTCTCTTGGGGGGAATTATTATTAGTAATTTTGATCTCTCTGGTGCTCACTGCTTCCCAACCTAGTGGTTTTGAAGTTACTTCCTCTTGGCCTCCATAGCCCCCAGTTCAGAACCAGATTTCTATCATCAGCTCAGGTATCCATGCTGTCATGATTTGGGAATATTTCTGATCCTGTCACTGGGCCAGGGACCAGGTTCCTCCTCATTTGGGGGTATGAAGCTTTGTATAAGCCTCAGCCCTGGAAGCAGTTTGTTATGTGTTTTATACCCCTGGTTGTTGGGTGTGGGAGCCCCACACAGTCCCTGAGTTGGGGACCCCTCCTCATGTGGTATTCCCCATCTCACCACAGGAGAAAAGCTCCTCACCAGCTCTGCCTGCTCCCCTCCCTGGAGCCTCACAATCCCAAGCATCATCCCAGTTTACAGCACTGTGTCTCTGCTGTAACCCTTGGAGTTGCTGATCTTTTTGAGTAATTCTTTGACTTATAATTTTTTGTATTTTATCTGTTATTGTTAAGTGTTTGGAGCAGAGGGGACCTTAAAGCATGAATTTACAGCACTGTTGTGCCTGTGTGTAAGTCCTATAATTACTACTCTTTTCACCAAGCCTTTGATAACACCAGGCCCACAGGGTTTACAGTTGAAAAGTATGGAATGAATGCTGAGGTTGGAGGTTGCCTTAAAGTTCACCTCTCTCTGCCTCCTCAATTCACAGAGGAAGAAACTGAGGCCCAGTGCCTTGTTTTGGGCTCCACACATTGTTAGTAGCAGAGCCAGGAAGGTAAACCTGACTCTACAGCTTGGGTCTTGGAACACCTGCCCTTGAACATGATTTATCTCATACAGAATGGCTTTTCTGCTTTGCTGCTGTCTGAACCTCACTCACAGTTTAAGGGCCAACTCAAGCTCTACCCAGTCCTCTGCGGCCTCTCGCTCCTCTAGAGGCATATGGCACTTAAGAGCAAGAGAAAGAGGATCAGCTCTAATTACTGAGTGTCTCCCTTGTCATGGCTTTGCCTGCAGCGTCTTCTCAGGTAATGTTTGTGCGGAAGTTCACATTTTATATACACTACTGCCCTCTAGTGGCCACAATGGGCATCAACTGTATAGTCGAACAGCAAGATTTTTTTTTTTTTTTTTTTAATAAATTTATTTATTTATTTTTGGCTGCGTTGGGTCTTCGTTGCTGCGCGCGGGCCCGCTCTAGTTGTGGCGAGTGGGGGCCACTCTTCGTTGCAGTGTGCAGGCTTCTCATTGCGGTGGCCTCTCTTTGTTGCGGAGCACGGGCCCTAGAGTGTGTGGGCTTCAGTAGTTGTGGCACGCGGGCTCAGTGGTTGTGGCTTGCAGGCTCTAGAGCGCAGGCTCAGTAGTTGTGGTGCAGGCTCAGGGCTTAGTTGCTCTGCGGCATGTGGGATCTTCCCGGACCAGGGCTCGAACCCATGTCCCCTGCATTGGCAGGCGGATTCCCAACCACTGCACCACCAGGGAAGTCCCCTGGAACAGCAAGTTTAAGTTGCCCCAAGACCAGTCAGTTCGTCTTGAACACATTAAGGTTCTCATAGTCATAACTTCCCTGCCCTGCATGGAAACATAAATTCAAGTCCTATTTATTTGGTATTTCAATGCCAAGTATATAAAAATACATAAGAATATAATCAAAAGCTATAAACTACCTCGATGGCATCTAATATTTTCAGGTGGATGCTGCTCATCTAAGCAGCACTGTCTAGTAGGAATACAATGTGAGTCACAAAGTAATTAAAAATTTACTAGTAGCATCATTTTTCAAAAAGTAAAAAAACTGTTAAATTCATTTTAATGATAATATTAATATATCCAGAATATTATCATTTTAACACACATTCAATATAAAAATTACCAAGAGATATACTTTTTTTTTTCTTGTACCAGGCTTCTGAAATTTGGTGTGAATTTTACAATTACAGCACGTCTAAGTTCAGACCAACCACACAGCAAGTGCTTAATAGCCACATGTGACTAGTGGCCACTGAATTGGACAGCAAAGGTCTGGGGCAGTGGTTTCCACACTGTCTGTCCTTGTTATTGCACTGATGTTTGTACGTCCGTGAGGAACATTTCCACCAATGTGCAGCAGAATGAGACAAATATGAATCATGTTTTTTAATATATAAAATCAATGTCAAGATTATCCCCTATCTTGCTTGAGGGAATGCTTGGAGGTTGTCCTTCTGACTTTGTTGCTGTTAATATATTTATTCTTTTATGGAATGATGGTCATAGCAAATGATAGATTATTGATTAAGTGTTCCTATTTCATAAATAAAATTTCTCAATTCTCTCCAGGAGCCCACACTTCGTGTGCACATTTTACTGGTGTGTGATGTATTAAATTCTGGGAACCACATGCCAGGCAACCCCTTACCCTGCCCTGCCCCAGGTTGGACAATTGATGGTTACAAATGGGACACACGTCTGTGTGGAGAGGCTACTGGGCAATTCTCAGCGTGTCAACTCTCCACCTTTCTCTCTGCCTCACAAAAACATAAGGAAATGCAAGAGTGAGCGTGATGCGAATATAGGGGTGACCTTGAATTTACTCTAAAAACCACAACTAAAAGAGTAAGTTAGTAGTCAAATCCAGACCTTAGCAATAATTAGCAACAATTACTACTCAGTTGAATCTACAGACTTGGTTGCCACACATCTGGAAGATGGCATTGCAATGTCACATGGCTGGTTTTTTTTTTTTTTTTTTTTTTTTTTCGGTATGCGGGCCTCTCACTGTTGTGGCCTCTCCCATTGCGGAGCACAGGCTCCGGACGCGCAGGCCCAGCGGCCACGGCTCACGGCTCACGGCTCACGGGCGTAGTCGCTCCGCGGCATGTGGGATCTTCCCGGACCAGGGCACGAACCCGTGTCTCCTGCATCGGCAGGCGGACTCTCAACCACTGCGCCACCAGGGAAGCCCACATGGCTGGTTTTAAATGCAGAGCAATGGAGGTAATGAAATGCTAAGAGAAGCCACTGTTTTATGGGAAAGGTCTTTAATATTCTCCCAGGCTTTATAACAGGCAGTATCTGAAGTGGTGCTGGGTAAATTTGTCTCACTGCGTGTGGCTGAGGGATGGAGGGGTAAGAGCTCCTTTTCCGGGAACCTGGGGCTTTACCGTCTGTACACACATAAAAAGCTTCCTAATTGCAGTAGCTCCAAACTGCAGTCTGGTCTCTGGGTCTCCTCTTCTCTGACTGATGTCCCCTTTGGTTCACCTGTCTGCCTTGTGTGTCCTAGCAGGTCAGAGCCCTATCCCAGGCTTTGAGACATCCTCAAGGTGTCCTTAAAATATGCCTTCCGGCCACCCTGTTTATAAATGCAAGTGTTTCTTTCTTGCTCAGCTGTCCCTAGGGTACTCATTAGCAACTGTGTTTCTTTTTCAAATACAGCCTCTACACTCGAGTTATAATATGGAAAAGATGCTGGCAAATTGAAAATTTGTAAATCAAAGAAGTTTTATTGCTCTGGGAACTCACTATTTAAGAAATCCTATAGTGAATTCTCTTGTAAATTGAGTCGTCACCCGCTGTTTTAAAAATTCAAGTTTTAATATATTATCTTGCCCGAGGGAGGTAAGTCCATTCGTATTAAAAAATTAAAAAGATGCACAGATTAAGCCTCTAGAGCTCCTCCTCCATATTTAAATAGTGGTATGTAATCACAATCCTCCAGCTACAAGCAATTACGCTAGTGTTAATGAAGGGACCCTAGTCAAAAACTGTGCCCAAGGGAAACTTCTGCCTGAAAGTCAGGGTTAAGGGCCCAGCCATTGGTTTAACGGATTTTCAACGAGGTGTGACGATGACGGGCCAATAAGGGCGAAATTCTATGACGCAGCTAAAGAGGCACAATTAGTGTCTTGCCCTTAGTCTCCTGACCTTGTTTCTGCTTGTATTTCATTACAGCCCTGGTGAACTGACTCGCTGGATGTTTAATTACTAACGTATGTTTAACAGAATTCGTAGAGCCTTGGCAATTCAAAGTAAAGCTGTCCCATCTCAGCCGCTTTTGTGGGAGGGGTGTTAACAAGGACCCTCCCTAAAGACGTTTCAGGGGTGGGCCTGATGTCCATGACTCTAATGGCCCGCCCACTTTGGCTTGCCACCAGCTTCTTCCAGGCTCTCTGGCCCTTGTCATCTGGAGTAGCCAGGCCCCGCCCCCCCGGGAGGCGTGCGGTTACAAACTCAGCCTCCAATAAGAACACCTGGGTTTGCTTCCCACCTCTAGTGGCTGTGAGGCAAGTCACTGGGTCTTTCAGTAAGATCGGCCCCTCTAGGGCCTGTGAGGGATCCTCCAGGGCCCTCTGCTGTCCCTCATTTCTGAGCCCAGACCCTGGGCTAGACCTGCATTGACTCTACCCCTTGCGCTTCTGGGGACTCAAAATTTGCTCCCGACTTTTATCTCCTGGGCGGAATTCCCTTTCAGAAAGGCTGCACGAACACTTTCTTTTTTTTCTTATTTTGAAAATCTTTCTCCTAACTTAGGGGTTGGCAAACTATGGCCTGTGAGCCATGTCATGTCTGGCCCACTGCCTAGTTTGTTAATAAAGTTTTATTGGAACGTAGCCATGCTCACTCATTTGCCTATTGCCTGTGGCTGCTCTCCCGTGACAGTCTAAAACATTCACTATCTGGCCTTTTACTGAAAAAGTTTACTCTTCCTTGTCTGAATGGATTGAATTATGTCCTGTGAAGAAGATACGTTGAAGTCCTGACCCACAATACCTCAGAATGTGGCCTTATTTGGAAATAGGGTCTTTATAGGTAATCAAGTTGTTAAAATGAGGTTATTAGGGTGAGCCCTAATCCAAGATAACTGTTGTTCTTATAAACAGGGGAAATTTGGACTCTGAGTATATTAACTCTATTTTCTTATTTTCTCTATTCTTTAATTTTTATTTTATATTGGAGTATAGTTGATTAACAATGTTGTGTTCGTTTCAGGTGTACAGCAAGGAGATTCAGTTATACATATACATGTATCTATTCTTTTTCAAATCCTTTTCCCATTTAGGTTATTACAGAATATTGAGCAGATGCTGGACTTACCGGTGCGTGGTGAAATGAGACAAGGTTGCTCCAGAGACCCCTTCTGTTGCCCCTCTGGGCTGTATGGGGGCGAGGAGGGGAGGGCGGAGAGAGGCCTGGGACTGTTCAAGCGTGTAGTAGTGTCACGACAGCTGGAGCCAGTTCTGGTCACGCCTTGGCTGGATGCTGTGGATGCCCGTGACCTCTGACACCAGGTACCTAGTGCACCTCCTGAGGTTCCTGCAGCCATGATCTCTGTTTCTTCCTTGTTCAACTGTTACAAAGATTCTTCCACATCAATGATATTTTGTAAAGTTATGCCAGGATTTGGGGGACCACGAATGGGGGTCCATCCCAAGAGGGCTATTATACCCATTTTGTAGATGTGGACCTTGAGTGTCAGTGGGGTCAGGTCTCCCAGCCAGTCAGGGATGGCATTGGGGCAGACCCTTCTGGCTCCATAGCTCCTGTCGTCACACTGGGCTGAGGCGGGGCAGGGTCCATGCCCTTGCCTCTTTGGTCATTAAGCGTTGTTTAGAAGGTGACTCAGAATGCGATCCCTGTGTGTGAGAGAGAGACACCCAGCAAAGGCTCAGTGATCTCTCCTGGGTGCACTGAGTATGGCAGGTGCGCCTGATGCCGCCAGCTGAGGTGGGAAGGATGGAGAATAAGAGGCAGAAAAGTCAGAGTGTGTCCCAGGGGAGAGAAGAAGCAAGTGAAAGAACAGAAGGAAGGAAAAGTGCAGAAGAGATGGAGGGACACCCCCCTCCCCCCCGACACCCTGCCTGTCCCCTCTAGCCTCTTCTCTCCCCAAAAAATAATTCAAAGAGGGTACCGCTGGGCTTCCCTGGTGGCGCAGTGGTTGAGAATCCGCCTGCCGATGCAGGAGACACGGGTTCGTGCCCTGGTCCGGGAAGATCCCACATGCCGCAGAGCAACTAAGCCCGTGAGCCATGGCCGCTAGGCCTGCGCGTCCGGAGCCTGTGCTCCGCAACGGGAGAGGCCACAACAGTGAGAGGCCCGCATACCGCAAAAAAAAAAAAAAAAAAGAGGGTACCGCTGTCCTGGCCTCAGTGACACTGGTTCCTGGGACTGCCCTGCCTTGTTGTGCCTTTAACAGGAGAAAGCAGGTGTGACCAGGGGCCTGCAGCTGGTCAGGGATGGTGTGAAAGCCTGGGGTGGGAGTGA
This sequence comes from Kogia breviceps, assembly GCF_026419965.1. NCBI lineage: Eukaryota > Metazoa > Chordata > Mammalia > Artiodactyla > Physeteridae > Kogia > Kogia breviceps. The sequence goes on along the minus strand of NC_081310.1, from coordinate 41,991,967 downwards.
GGGCATCAGGTCACAGGTCCCAGAATCTGGGCTTGGGAGAGGCTGATGGAAGGAGTCTGGGAGGCGGGGCTCCACCTCAGGCGGGGTGGGGCAGGTGGCCTGGCACTGCAGACATGGCAGCCGATGGATGTCATGACAACAGATGAGGAGCGGGCCTGCCTGGCCTGCCTGTGGGAGGCTGCATAACGGCCTCCACATACATCCCTGTCCTAGCCCCCTGAACCTGTGAATGCTGCTTTACACGCCAAAAGAGACTTCACAGATGCGATTAAGTTAAGAATCTTGGCGATTATCCCTGATTATCCAGGTGGGCCCCAGCTAATCACAGAGGTCCTCTCATGAGCTGCAAGTCTCCCCAAGCACGTAGTGTAGCAGAAGTTTCGTTCATCAGATGAAAACAATTTTAAATTTTTATTGGGGTATAATTGATTTACAATGTTGTGATAGTTTCTGCCATACAGCAAAGTGACTCAGTTATACATATACATACATCCACTCTTTTTTAGATTCTTTTCCCACATAGGTCATTACAGAGTATTGAGTAGAGTTCCCTGTGCTATACAGTAGGTCCTTATTAGTTATCATTTTTATATATAGTGGTGTGTATGTGTCAATCCCAATCTTCCGATTTATCCCTCTCCACCCTTACCCACCCCCACCCTCCCCGGTAACCATAAGTTTATGTTTTACATCTGTAACTCGATTTCTGTTTTGTAGATAATTTCATTTGTAGCCTTTTTAAACATTCTGCATATAAGGGATATAGCTGATGAAAACTTATCAAACGCCTAATGCATGCCAGGGACTGCTCTGCAGACCCGGAATACAGCAGCGACTAACACAAAACTCCCTGCCCTCACGGTGTTTATAGTCTAGCAGAGGAAGATAGGCAGGAAATAGGCCAATACTTGTGCATCAGGTGGAGGTAAGCACTTGTGGGGAAAACTAGCAAGGTGAGGGCATAGGAAGTGCTAGGTGGAGTGGGGATGGGGTGCTCGGGGGGGGCTGGTAAGATGCAGTTTGAGCCACAGAGCTCTCTGAAGGAAGGGAATAGCTGGACCCAGGCTGGGGCAGGAGCATGCCAGGTGCTTTCAAGGGCAGCAAGGAGCCCAGGGTGGCAGAGTGAACAGTGGGGCAGCGACAGCACGTGGAGTGTGTGCAGAAGCAGAGCGTGGATGGTGTGGGCCCTCGGGACAAGGGAGCCCCTGGAGGACTTTTAGCAGAGCTGGTGTGAGTGTTAAAAGATTCCCTCTAGGAGACCTGAGACACCTCCTTTCCCTGTTCTGCTCCTGGGCCCGCTGAAGGGTTGGCCCTCAGCTACATCAATAGAAAGACAAAGAAACCGCTCTTCATGGCTCCATCCTCCTCTTCCTTTACCCCATTTCTCCTCATTAGTGGACCCACTGGCCCATGCATGGTCCTCTCCTCTCTTCATTTGCACAACAGCTCCCTGCCCCCCAATACCTTATCAGTCATTTACACTTTAGTGAAATCAAGGATATGTATCCCATTTCCTTCTCCAAGGCTGTGGATTGAATTGTATCCCCCCAAAGACATGTTGAAGTTCTCATCTTCAGTGCCTCAGAATGAGATGCTATTTGGAAATAAGTTCATTGTAGATGTGATTATTTAAGATGAGGTCATACTGGAGCAGGGAGGGCCCTTAGTTCAATATGACTGGTGTCATGAGAAATTGATGTGAAGATATGAGAAAAGAATGTCAAGTGAAAACGGAGGCAAAGATTGGAGGGGTGCAGCTGTGAGCTGAAGACTGCCAAAGATTGCTGGAAACCACCCAAAGCTAGGAAGAAGCAAGGAAGGATCCTTCCCTAGAAACTTTAGAGGGAGAGTGGCCCTGCCAACACCTTGATTTCAGACTTCTAGCCTCCAGAATTGTGAGAGAATAAATTTCCGTTTCCATTGTTTTAAGCCACCCAGTTTGTAGTACTTTGTCATGGCAGCCCTAGGAAACCAATACAGGGGTATTATCTTTTTTAGGATCTTATTCCTAATTGTGAAATTTAAGATTTTATCCAATCTAAAGAAAATTTCTGCATTCTATTAGCCTACTAATCAGACCTTCCCTGAAGGCAATAAGGCTTTGTTTTTTTGGGCGATCCCAGGGCTCCATGAGAATTCAGAAGGGCCCATTTCTCTCCACTGTCTGGAGGTGCTTATGTTTGGGGAGTGGGGCAGCTGGACCCTGCCCCACTGCTGGGTAGAGTTTGGCTCCAGGACACTGAGAGTGTGGGTTTGGGAAGAGGAAGACATGGGGGTCTCAGTCCTGCACTGTTGCAGAGACTGGATGAAGGTGGCCTGTAGCCCAAGGACATTAGATGCTCAAACCTTGACTACTATTTATTTGTCTGAGGATTAAACTATCCATAGCTGTTAATTACTGAACCTTTCCCTGTGCAGGTCTGTTCACGGGCCAGAGATACAGAGTGATCAAAACAGAGTTCCCTTTAAACAAACACTCGTATGCAAATGTTCAGTGCAGCATTATTCACGACAGCAAAAGGTACAAGCAAGCCAAATGTCCATCAGCTGACCAATGGACAAGCAAAACACGGCATATCCACACAACGGAATGTCATTCAGCCAGAAAAAAAAAAAGAAGTACAGCTATCTGATGTGATGAGATGAGCCGCAAAGCCATGGTAAGTGAAAGCAGTCAGACACAAAAGGCCACATATTGTACGATTGCATTTATATGAAATATTCAGAATAGGTAGATCCACGGTCACAAGTTGGAGGAGGGAAGAAAGGGAAGCAACTGGATAATAGATATGGGGTTTCCTCTTGGGGTGATGTAAGTGTTCTGGAACTAGGTAGTGGTGATGGTTACACAACATTGTGAATACACTAAATGTCACTGAGTTGTACTTTTTTTTTTTTTTTTTGCGGTACGCGGGGCTCTCACCGTTGCGGCCTCTCCCATTGCGGAGCACAGGCTCCGGACGCGCAGGCTCAGCGGCCAAGGCTCACGGGCCCAGCCGCTCCGCGGCACGTGGGATCTTCCCGGACCGGGGCACGAACCTGCGTCCCCTGCATCGGCAGGCGGACTCTCAACCACTGCGCCACCAGGGAAGCCCTGAGTTGTACATTTTAAAACAGTAAATTTTTCCTTATTGTACTACACAGACACACAAAACCCAGAGTCCCTGCCCTTCTGCATTCAAGTGAGAGCAGACAATTAACAAAGAAATATACATTTAACACAAGTGCTGTGAAGACAAGACAGGCTAAGGGGACAGAGAGTGACAGGGAGGTGTTGTCTTACAGGGTGTTCACTGTTGGCCCTTCTGAGCAGGATGTGAGGGAGAGAGCCCAGGAGATGGCTGAGAGGGGACCCTTCCAGGAAGAGGGAGCAGAAAAGACCAAGACACGGAGGCAGAAGCAGGCTGGAGTGTTGGGGAACCGGCCAGAGGCCAGCGGGATGGAGCTGCGGGAAGAGGGCCTGCAGGAGAAGAGGTCAGGGCAGAAGAGTCAGGAGGCTGCCCAGGGAGGATCGCTCGACCAAGAGCCCTGGGCACACCGAGGGGCGGGGCGGAGGAGCGCAGGGGAGGGAGCATGCGCAGAGGCGGGGCCAGGAGGCTGTGTGATCACAGGGATTCACGGCTGCCTAATGAACAGGTCGAGGAGAGTGGGCAGCCTGGCTTTGGCTGTGTCGAGAGTTATTCAGACGACTTACCTCTCGTCTCGGTTACCATGCAACACGGTCAAGATTAAGCAGATGTGTAAGTAGGTGAGGATTTTTGTCTTGCTTTTTTTTTTTGCGGTACGCGGGCCTCTCACTGTTGTGGCCTCTCCCGTTGTGGAGCACAGGCTGTGGACGCGCAGGCTCAGCGGCCATGGCTCACGGGCCCAGCCGCTCCATGACATGTGGGATCTTCCCGGACCGGGGCACGAACCCGCGTCCCCTGCATCGGCAGGCGGACTCTCAACTACAGCGCCACCAGGGAAGCCCTGTCTTGCTTTTTGAGTGCAATGCCTAGGTATGTTCATTTATTTTTCATTTCGGTTGTATTGAGTGACATACTGTATTTCACACAGGTGGGTCTCCGGTTGTCCGCCTTCCACGGGGCTCCCTGATCCTCTCACCCTGCTTTCTTCTTTTCCATTGTGCTTACTTCTCATTACTCAGGCAGGTATATACCGCTGTGTGGTTAATTTCTGTGTCCTCTGGGCCAGGCTACAGTACCCAGTTATTCAATCGATTACACACCAACTTCGTGCTGCTGTGAAGGTATTCTGAGGATATGGTAAACATCTACAATCAGTTGACTTTTAGGAAAGGAGCTAACTCTTGATAGCATCTAATCGGTGGAAAGGCCTTAACTGCAGAACTGAAGTTTCCCTGTGGAGGAAGAGATTCTGCCTCAAGACAGCAGCCTCTACTCCTGCCTGTTTCCAGGCTGCCTGCCTGCCCTGCAGACTTCAGACTTGCCAGTCCCCACAATCACATGCACCAATTCCTTGAAATAAATCTCTTTCTATATCTACTTCTATACATACACATATGTCGACACACACACACACACACACACACACACACACTTATATATATTTCCTACGGGTTCTGTCTATTTACCATCCCCTCCCCCAGATGCAGGATCTTGCCTTTTTCCTTCACAGCAGTGTCCCAGGGCCTAGAACAGTGCCTGGCAGTGGTAGGATCTCAGTATTGCTCAATGGATAGTTCTTTATAATTATTGTTTATTTGTGTGGTTGTTGGCTCAGCTTGAAAATCAAGGGGAAAAAAAATAGCCGCAACAGTCTTATCTGAGCTGGGATTTCCCAGGGGAGCCCAGGGTTGTGGGTCCTACCCTTGAGTGTGTGTGTCTCTTTGCAGCTGAGAAAAAGCTGTGGCAGTGAAGAAAGGTTGCAAATTTAAACTTAAGTTCAGGTTCTCCTAGCAACATGCCCACTCCCGGCTGCTGGCTCATGTAATCCAAGCACCAAATATGCACAGCTGGGGCAGTTCGCGTTACTAGAAGAACAGGGACTCCTGACTGCCGTGGTACTACCAGAGGCATGGGTTGGGCCGTGCCTTTTGTTTCCCCAGTAATTGTTTTACAGCAAGGTGTGCAGGAAGAGCCAGGTGAGTGGGAGAATGAGGGGGAAAAGCATAAACCCTGATGTTTGTCTGTTTGTTAGTATGTTTGTTTAGGGCCTAGTGGTTAGTGTAGAGCCTCTTGTTTCAGAAAATATCCCAAATGGGTTTGCAATTAGGGACAGAGTCTGTAGGAGCTTATGAAGCAACCAATTCCCTGTGCTGGTTGGCTTTCAGCATCCGTAGGCCATCTGGATCAGAGCATAAAGTGTGTGGGTGGATTGGGGGTGGGGTCTAAACACCAACGGATCAAACTGGCATTGGTTGGGGCCGAGAGGGATTTGGGTTTCCAGATTTTACATTCACTTAATTACATTCACAGACCATTCTGACCTCCATCTTCTATCCAGTTGTTAGAGCCAAGTCAGTCAGGTTGACTGGCTGAAAAACAAACCAGAGCACCCTCCCCCGTCGTGGCCCTGACTCTGTTGGCTTGGAGGAACGTTAATTAGCCTGGAGAGGATGGTGTGGTGTGGTGTTGGTTGGGGGATGGGAGAACAAGAGGAGGGCCAAAGAAAATTCCACTCGTGGCCGCCCTTTATAAGTATTGTCTCCAATTGGTAACCACCCTGTGTTACCACTTCTACTTTGTAGAAAAGGAAGCTGACTCAGAGGGCTGAGCTGTCCTAGTAAGTGACAAAGCTGTGATTTAGGCCCAGCTCTGTCCTATTCTGAAGATCACCTTCTTTCTCCCATGTCTGCTGCCCAGGTGGAATAAGACATCATCTGCTATAGGATTTGAGGGGAAGCACGAAACTCAAGTTCCCTCCTGGAGAAGGCTCAGAAGGAGTAGGTAGCAGAAAAAATATTATGTGATCATTGAATTGATTTTATTTTCCTCTTGAACACGTGGAAAGACTATTTCAGAGCTTCTACTTCAGTAAGGTGGTGTCACGGGACTGAGCTTCTGGCTAATGGATGTGGCTAAAGGAATAACCTCCCCCACCCAGTATGGTCCCCAAACCTGCATGTGATCTCCATGTGCTTTCTTCCCACCTGCTGGTTGGATGCAGAGGACCCAGGGTGGGGGTCCATGGCCCTGCAAGATAGTGGAGCCCATGGGAAGGTGCCTGGGTGCCCGAATGACTTTGTGGAGCAGAATATCTCCTACCCTTGATGATACTGGATCACGAGTGAGAAAAGCCTTTGTTGTGTCAAGCCCTTGGCTTTGGGGGTGTTTGTTACAGCAGTTAGGCCGTGCTGACTTATACAGAGCATACATGAGGGTAGGTGATAAGATCCCTTTTGTTGGGGCTGAGAGAGGGATATTTGGCAGAGGTGTTTCCATGAAGAAGTGGGGAGGAGCCTCCTAGAGTCAGAGGGGTGAGGTTTCATTAGCCACCCTAAACTAGGAGAAAATGTGTAAAAATTGTAGTAAACACCCTCTAGTGGGATCCTTTCTGAACTGTAGTTAAAGATAATAATAATAATGATAATAAAAATAAAAGTTAATTTTTATTGCAGACTCACTTTTCTGAGTGCTTTACATGGATTATCTCATTTACCCTTCACAGTGTCCCAATGAGGTAGGAACTACTAATGTCATTCCCAACTGATAGGTGAGGAAACTGAGACAAGGAAATTTCCATTACCAGAAAGTCAATGGCAGATCCGGGATTTGGAGCGCAGGTGTGTTGGGTATGAAGCCTGCCTCTTACCTACGATGTCTAACTCTGTGGAATGTGCATTGACCCTTTTTCATGAGGACAGGATTCAGCTCTCTTACTTTGTTGTCTGAAGCAAAGGCAGAAGTAATTTGGGTGGCTTAAGTGTCCCCGGTTGCTAAGGAAGCCATGCTCTTTGAACTTCTCTGAAATGGTGCCAAATGTTCCTGGAAACATCCCGGAGGGAACAGGAGTGCTGGGGTGATGGGGAGGAGGACAGTGGGAAGGGGGGGAGGCTGGCTCGTGTTCACTGTAGGTTTAAAGAGAGGGTCTTATGTAGACCTGTGCTCAGGCAGAGGGAACCACAGGGGCTGGACATGTGTTCCTCTCGTCACCGAAAGTGGGGTTTGGCTTCTCGCCGCTCAAAAGCCATTAAAGAGGCAAGGTTGGTGGAAAGGAGTTTGCTTTATTTTGGATGCCGGCAACTGCGGGGGCGGGGAGGGGAGGGTGGATTCCTGTCCAAAGGCTGACTCCCCCCCTCCCCCCACTGATAATCAGCGGGCAAGAGCTTTTATAGACAGAGGGAGGGGGCTACATGCAGAAACAGCACAGTCGGCTCTGACAGTCATCTTGCAATTGGTCATGCGGTGGTCTGACCAGCGTCATCTTAATTGTTTTAGGTACAGTTAATCTTCAGTTCCAGGGTCGGTTTGTTCCTGTTTCCTTGAGGCCAATTCTTGGAATTGTGGCAGCTTATGTCATGGCTACAGTCTGGTCATCATGTAGTTAACTTCTTCCACCTGGCGGGGGTTTCAGTGTGTGTAAGACAGCTCACACGGTTCAGAATATTATCTGTAGCCCTTGAGGAGGAACTAAAGGTCCTTGACTTTGCTTAACGACTAAACTATTATTTTAGTCTTGTTGGACTGTTTTCTTTTGCTTCTGCATTTTCTCACTTCTCTCATTAAACTTATTCTTTGGCTAAAGTTTTTCCGCAGACAAAAGGCAGGTGGAGGTCATGAGGGGCTAGGGCCACAGGGTCCTGCTCCATTTCACTCTGACCCCGGGACCCCTCTGGAACATGCTGGCTCATCTGCAGAGGGGTCTCTTGGTGGGAAGAGCACTGGTCGCCCTTTCTGCTCTGTGTCTTGAGAAGACGGACAGGCCTGAAGGTACCTTACACAGGAGAGGTGCTTGACCAAAGTTTATTGAATCTACATAACAAATACTTATAAAGGGCCTACTGTGTGCTACACAATGTCCTAGACCTGGGGATGCACTAGTGAGCATAGGGACACGGCCCTGCCCACATGGAGCTTTCAGTCTGGATTCTAGATGATGGATGGTTTTTTTTGTTTGTTTGTTTGTTTTTTTTTTTGTATGCGGGCCTCTCACTGTTATGGCCTCTCCCGTTGCGGAGCACAGGCTCCGGATGCGCAGGCTCAGCGGCCATGGCTCACGGGCCCAGCCGCCCCGCGGCATGTGGGATCTTCCCAGACCAGGGCATGAACCCGCGTCCCCTGCATCGGCAGGCGGACTCTCAACCACTGCGCCACCAGGGAAGCCCTAGCTGATGGATGTTTCATTGGAGGACCAGCTGGAGGTCACAGGCACCACAGAGTTGGGGTGGGGTGGGGAAAAACTCAGGACGGGGAGTCCAGCAGCCTGCAAAGCTAAGTCATACAGTGTGACTGGGACAGGCTTGTTTACCTGCAAGTGTTTCCAGACAGCTAGAAGCCATTGGTAGCAGTCATTTGTCGGCAGGACTTGATACAGTGCATTTCAGAGGTGAGGGAGGGAGGAGGAAGGAGCCCTTAGTGGGCTAGCTGCCCTCAGGGAGCCAGAAGGGTAGCTCTTGGGTGGCAATGTGGATAATTCTTTTTTTAGGACCAGCAGAAACCATGCCCAGAACAGGCTCTTTCCATTTTTGATGGCACTTTGGGATCTACATTTGATTTGCTCAGTGCCACAGGCATTCAGATGGAGCTGAAGTCTTGTGTCAGATGAGGAAAAACCTAATCATTGGTTGCTCTGGAGTCTGGAGACGTGACTTACTGTCTGGGGCACTGCGCAGAGGCAGCCTGCCTTCTCCCCACTGACACTAGCGCTTCTCTGAGTTAGGAACATTCCATAGTGTAAGCGTTTTCTCTTTGATGGCTTTCTGGCCCTCCGGTGCAGGTGACTTGATGTCCCGCTTCCTTAAACGGATGAGTTCAGAGTGGGAGCAGCCTCCATGGGCTCAAGGATAGGTCCCCTGTTAATCTAAGCTGTGTCAGGAGTGCAGAGCCAGCCCACTCTCTTCACGTTCCAGGTAAGCACTTGGACCCCACATACTCTCCAGGTCACGTTTAGTGACACTCACGGTAACTTAACAGGTGAGAGGGCAGAATTCCAAAAATAGCCCTTTTCCGGTCATCTCTCCTGAGCTCCAGCCCCCCGCCACGCACAACCCACTCCCAGCTGCTCTCTGGACGTCCTGCCACACTTCAAAGTCAACGTGTCTCCCTTCCCTCAACCATCATTTCTAGAGTCTTCTCCGTGCCAAGCCCACTAGGGGTGGAGATAAAGAATCAGAGAAGAGATGACCCCTATCACGTGGCCAGTCTCTTTGTTGTTGTTGTTATTTATTTATTTATTTATTTATGGCTGTGTTGGGTCTTCGTTGCTGTGCGTGGGCTTTTCTTTAGTTGCGGCGAGCGGGGGCTACTCTTTGTTGCGGTGCACGGGCTTCTCATTGCAGTGGCTTCCCTTGTTGCGGAGCACGGGCTCTAGTCTCGTGGACTTCAGAAGTTGTGGCACGTGGGCTCTAGAGCACAGGCTCAGTAGTTGTGGTGCACGGACTTGGTTGCTCTGCGGCACGTGGGATCTTCCCGGACCAGGACTTGAACCCGTGTCCCCTGCGTTGGCAGGAGGATTCTTAACTTCTGCGGTACCAGGGAAGCCCTAGTCTCTGTTGATCTGGTCTCCTCCTTCCTCCACTGGACCAAGCATCCCTTGAGAGCAGGCGCTGCTTTTGCTCCCTGGCGTGTTCTCAGCACCTGGGGGTTAGCACATAGTAGGTGCTCAATAAACATTTGTTGCCTACCTGTCGAATAAATGAAACACCTGATGGGGGAAGCTGAGAAGGGAACCAGCAGTTGCAGTGCACCCCACACAAGTATTAGGGTGGAGGGGAGCAGGAGGGGGGCACTTAACTATGTCCCCGGGGTGGCGCTCAGGGACAGCTTGCAGGGGAAGGCGATCTTGAGCTGAGGACTGAAGAATAAGTGGGAGAAAGTGGAAGCAGAGAGAGGAGAAGACACTGACAAAGCAGCGCAGGGCACCAGCTGATGGTATTCTGGGGCAGTGGAAGGCGGCAAGGTAGCAGGCCCAGGGCAGGTGGACAAGCTCATCTTTCTGCGAATCAGCCCCGCCTGCCCTGACCTCCCAGTTCCCGTGGAGGCACCCGGAGACCTGTTCTCTCTGTTCTCCTGGAGAATTTTCCGGCAACCCTCCATAGCCCATCTTCTGTCTTCCTTGGGACTCTTGTTCTCTGGGTTCTGCGCTCGCCCTTCCCCCTGGGGCCTCCGTTCTGGTCCCACCGTCCTGCGTTTATGTTCTGCTTGCCTGGGTTACTATGCAGGCTGCCGAACTGGTCCTCCTGCCCTCGTCTTGTTTGGCTCCAATCCACCCCCATACACTTCCGCCAAATTCTTCTTTCTAGAGTTCAGTCCCGACGGCAGTCCTCCCTGCTTGGTAGCTTTCAGTGGCTCCCAGGTGTCTACTAAATTAGGTGAAAACTTCTTGACTGAGCATGCTGGGACTCCAACCTGTAGGTCTACCTAACCTTCTAGAATCTTCTTCCATTGTCCATATTCATGTGGCCAGCACCACACTGGACTCTTTACTCTTCTCCAAACGTGCCTGAGTTCCTGCTGCTTGGACTGTCTGTCCCCACGTCCCCAAATATCAGTGGGATCCTATACATCTTTCAAGGCCAGTCTCAGCTCCGCTCTCCCCGTGAAGCCTTTCTCTGCTCCCCAGTAAACTTGATTGTCTAGCTCTTACCTCGTTTCACAGCACAGTTCTAAACTTTCCACTGAACTGCTTCTCCTGGAGCATGAGGGGTCATCACCAAGGTTGGCAGCAGTGAGGGGCTAATACGTGCCCGATGGCCAGAGGACCCAGGGAGACCCCAAACCCTAGCATCCACTACCCACAAAAGTCCCAGAGGGACAATTAGAGGAAGAGCAGAGAAGAAAGAAGAGTCAAATTGGACGCAGCTGGGTTTGGGTCCCCACACCTCACACAGCAAACTCTGGGGTCAGCTGGGCTGAGCCTGGGGGCCTTGTTCTCCCCGAATCTCTGCGCCTCCTGTGCTCTGGGCAGCTGCATGGAAGGACAGGGAGAGGGCATTAGCCTGGGCCAGTGAACTGCTCTGCTGCAGGAACAGAGGAGAGGGATGGGCCAGTCACAGCCCCACCCCAGCCCATGTTTTAGGAACAGTGGCCACATCCACCTGCAAATATGGGCCAGTCGGTGACCTGAAGTCTGACCAATCAGATGAGCATTCTCCCTCCTTGGGACAGAATGACGGGAGGTATGCAGAGATGAGGAGCCCTGAGATGTCTCCTCTTACCTCTGGAGTCCTCCCCCGCAACACCCAGCACAGCACTGGAGACAGAGTGGAAATGCAGGGACCTGTGGGATGAATTTGAAACCAGTGCTGCCAGAGGGAGTGATGGTCTGGGTCTGCCCTCCCATCAGGGCTACAGACCTGGACTCTCTCGACAGGATGGAACTGACATCAGAGTGAACCCTCTCCCTGCCTCCCCACGAGTACCCATACAGTGGTGCACAATAAGTGCCAACAGCCCCCTGGGCTAGGAGGATTGGTGTATGTGAAGGTTTACACCCAAAGATCCTGGCTCTCTTTGGGAGACCATCACAGAGGAAATAGATATTGCATGACAACATGGAGCCAAGAGTAAGGAAAGTCTTAAGAAGCAGAACAAATCAGGACAAAACCACTGGGCAGTGGAAATACATGGGCTGTGAGAGTGAATGTGACCCTCTCTGGTTAGGGAGAGAGGATGGAGGGGAGGAAGGGGCCATGGGGACCTGCATAGGGACCCTGTATCAGAGGGAACTTTTAAGAGATGTGTCAACTAGGGAACTGAAATCCCAAACTGGTGTCTGCCCTGCCAGGTGCTGGGGCTCTGGTCAACTTGCCCCAATCCTCTCTCCTAAAGTGGGTCTTCTGGCTCTGCCTACCGTGTGCAGGCAGTGGGTGATGCTGGTTGGCTCACTGCTTCGCTTGCCGGTGGAACTTGGGGTCAGGGCTGCCTCTTCTTTCTCTCCCTTAACCCTGCTGTCAACTCCCATCCTGTCTAGAGGTTCCTAGTCCTGGACTCTGAGGTGGGGGCAGCCTTGTTCTCATGATACTGGGCCAGTGGTCGGGGGGCCTGGACCTCACATCTAGGGAGATCAGTATGGGACCAGCACGCGGATTTGTTCTCCTACAAGGACGATGCGGCTGCCTAGTGGAGGTGTTCACTCAAGTTCTGAATAGAGGTACCTGCCGCTGCCAGCGATGTCCCAGGCCAAGGTGAAAGCCAGGGCTTCTGTGATTCTGCCTTTGCGGTGGTTCTGAGTAGGATCCTAGATAACTCTCTTGGCTGCTTCTTCATCCTCCAAATGTTTTGGGGGATCATAGTGTCTATTCCACAGGTTTCCTAAAGAGCAGGCTGCCTTCTAAATTCAATGTGGAAAAATCTACAAGACATTCTTGATCATTTAAATTTCCCATATGGAACTTTGTGGTTTTGAATCTCAACTGCATGTTCCTTTCCTGCACCTCCAAATAAAAATCTCTTGTTTGAGGAGTTTTTAATAGTGAGGACTTGAGGGTCTTACTTTTGAAGCAAGTGTATTTGTATTTGCTTCTCGTCACATGGCTACTAAAGTTATTAAGGATCAGAAACTCCGAATAGTGATGGCTGTTGTTCTTCCAAATGCTTTCCCCAGTGTTATCTTGTTTGAGTCTCACAACCCCTCTGTGAGGGAAGTTGGGTAGGCGTTTATTTTTATCATCTTCTCTCCAGGCACTGGCTGATGCACACCCCCCCCCCCCCAACCAAGGAACCAGGGTGGAGCTGCGGTTGGAATCTGGACTCTCCCTGGGTCCTGTTCCCTAGATGCCACCCACAGGGCGAGGTGGGTGCTCCCGGCCTCAGGGCTGCAGACGCCCTCTGTCTTTGTCTCCTCATCAGCCCAGGGCAGTGCAGGGAAGTCAGGGATTTCATGGGACAGGAGCCTCCACCTCCAGCCAAATACTCTCTTATGGGAGGAGAAGCCTGGCGACTCAGGTATGGAACAGACAAGGGAGAAAAGAGCCCCTGCTGACAGCCCTGCTTTTCCAATTGAATTAATTTCCTGTGAGCTAGATCCTACCAGTCCTTTTGGTGATATTCTCTCCACCCACCAACCTTCCCTTTCTTTCGCCTTCTCTTCCCTTTGTCCCTGCAGAGGCCCAGAACAGCTAGATCCCGACGCTCTGGACCTTCAACTCCACTGGCCTCCCCACCGCCGATTCCGCAGGTCGCCACTGGGTGGCGCAGCTGCCCACGGTGTGCGGGCTCGGGTCACGGCTCTGGCTGCAGGTGGCGCATCCTGCCTTCCATCTCCTCCAACCCCAGCGGGGAGCCGGGCTCCTAGGGGCGCTGGAGAGAGAAGGCAAAGGGAAGGGGGTGTCTTCCCGGAGCCTGGGCGCGGCTCCCAGGTTTTTGGGGCCAGGTGGAGCTCAACAAGGCTCAGGGTCGTTTAAGGAGAAGTGGGTGGGTCTGGATGCCCTGGGTGGGGCAGGGTAGGGTAGGGAGGGGTGGGGAGAGGAGGACTTGCTGGAACTTCTTTTTCCCCAGGGAAGCCGTCTCAGGATTAGAATAGGCCAGAAAATTGCATTCCAAGAGCAGAGGAGAAAATATCAATGCACATGATTTGGGGAGGGGGGGTTTCCTAACCTATTAACAAGCACACAGCACTTAACTATATGCCAGGCGCTTTACAAATGTTAACGCCTTTAATTCTCAGAACAACCCCACGATCTCATTTTGCAGCTGAGGACACTGAGGCACAGCTTCCCCAGTTAGTAAGTGGCATAACGGGGGTCCCACCCACGCAGTCTGGCTCTCCTGCAGTCTCCTCTCAGGGCTGGGGTGGGCATCAGACCCCCTTCTCCTTGCAGAATGTAAGGAGGCATGCCTGGGCTCTGTGTATAGTTGAGCTCTGATGCCCTCCTGCTTTATTAATTCATTCTTTCAACCAATGTGGATGTAGGGCTTCCTGCTTGCCAAGCATGCTGCTTTGGACTTGGGCTACAGTGGTCATCAAAACCAGCCACAATCCTTGTCCTTGTGGAGACCTTATCCTTGTGGAGCTAGTCGGGGAGAGAGAGATTAGTTAAATAATCACACCAATGACATGGAGATCAGTGTTCTAGAGAAAGCTCCTTTTTCCTCCTGGCCCCCCTCCTTGCCCTCCTACCTGAGGCCTGCTGGGCATGTCTGAACCCCTGTGTGTCTGCTCAGGAGCTAAGGGGACAGATGGTGACTAAACTTAGTTGCACAGCCCTTTGTGACTTAGAAGGCAGCTCACATCCATTATCTTGTTTGGCCTTATCCAGGATTGCCTGGCGTGATTCTCTTGGGGAGCCAAGCTTTTTAGAAAGGGATGCTTTAATCCAGAAAAAATTCTGGGCGAGACTGGAAAAAGTCTTTGGTTTCCGACTTGGGTTTGAATCCAGACTGTCACCTGATTTGTAGTGTTTGCCAATTTCTGTGGTCCATCTGTTGGTGGATTTCAAGTTACCAATGTGATGTCACTGAATAAGGAATTGGGAAGAGATGCACAAAACTGACTTTCACAGCCTGTGTGAGCATGCACCAGCCCACTGGTCGTGGTGTCTCTTACTAGCTGTATGAACTGGGGTAAGCGATTTAACCATTGTAACGTCAGTTTCCTCATCTGTAAAATGGGCTAGCAATACCTCTCCCAGAGTATTGGTGTGTAGATTGACTTACTATTATCCCTGCCTATCTCATTGAATCCTTATGATGTCCTTATTCATTCTACTTACTTGGGTCCGTGTCTATTTTTCCAATAGACTATGAACTCCTTAAAAGTAGGGACTGGGCTTCCCTGGTGGCGCAGTAGTTGAGAGTCCGCCTGCTGATGCAGGGGACACGGGTTCGTGCCCCGGTCCGGGAAGATCCCACATGCCGCGGAGCGGCTGGGCCCGTGAGCCATGGCCGCTGAGCCTGCGTGTCCGGAGCCTGTGCTCCGCAGCGGGAGAGGCCACAACAGTGAGAGGCCCGCGTACCACGAAAAAAAAAAAAAAAAAAAAGTAGGGACCATGTCACACTCATTTTGTTGTTGTTGTTATTATAGTTGTTGTTTTGTCCTATTTTTTGCCTTTCGAGAAAAATAGGTATAAATAGGTATAACTGACTTACAATAGTATATTAGTTTCAGGTGTACAACACAGTGAGTCAATAGTTTTTATACATTACAAAGTAATCACCATGATAAGTCTAGTTATCATCTATCATCATACAAAGTCATTACAATATTATTGACTATATTCCCTATGCTGTACTTTACATCTCTGTGACTTATTTATTTTGTAACTGGGAGTCTGTACTTAACCCCCTTCACCTATTTTGTCCACCCCTCCCCCCATCCCTCCCTTCTGGCAGCCACCTGTTTGTTCTATGTGTCCATGAGTCTGTTTCTGTTTTATGTTTGTTCATTTATTTTGGTTTTTAGATTCCACATGTAAGTGAAATCACGTGGTATTTGTCTTTCTTTGTCTGACTTATTTCACTTAACATAATTCCCTCTAGGTCCACCCTTGTTATTGCAAATGGCAAGATTCCGTTCTTTTTTATGGCTGATTAATATTTTATTGTATATATATATATATATATATATATATATATATATATATATATATATACACCACATTGTCTTTATCCATTCATTTATCTACAGACACTTAGGTTGCTTCCATATCTTGGCTATGTAAATAATGCTGCAGTGAACATTGGGGTACATATATCTTTTTGATCTAGTGTTTTCATTTTCTTTGGAAAAATACCCAGAAGTGGAATTGCTGAATCATATGGTAGTTCTATTTTCTTTTAGTTTTATTTATTTATTTCTTTATACAGCAGGTTCTTATTACTTACCTATTTTATACATATTAATGGATACATGTCAATCCCTACCTCCCAATTCATACCCCACCCCCACCCCCCCACGCTTTCCCTATTTGGTGTCCATACATTTGTTCTCTACATCTGTGTCTCTATTTCTGCCTTGCAAACAGTTCATCTTTACCATTTTTCTGGGTTCCACGTATATGCGTTAATATATGATATTTGTTTTTCTCTTTCTGATTTATTCGCTCTGTACTACAGTCTGTAGGTCCATCCACTTCTCTACAAATGACCCAATTTCATTCCTTTTTATGGCTGAGTAATATTCCATTGCATATATGTACCACATCTTCTTTATCCATTTGTCTGTCGATGGGCATTTAGGTTGCTTCCATGACCTGGCTATTGTAAATAGTACTGCAATGAACATTGGGGTGCATGTGTCTTTTTCAATTATGGTTTTCTCTGGATACATGCCCACTAGTGGGATTGCTGGGTCATATGGTAATTCTATTTTTAGTTTTTTAAGGAACCTCCATACTGTTCTCCATGGTGGCTGTATCAGTTTACATTCCCACCAACAGGGCAGGAGGGTTCCCTTTTCTCCACACCCTCTCCAGCATCTGTTGTTTGTAGATTTTCTGATGATGCTCATTCTAACTGGTGTGAGATGATACCTCACTGTAGTTTTGATTTGCATTTCTCTAATAATTAGTGCTGTTGAGCAGCTTTTCATGTGCCTCTTGGCCATCTGTATGTCTTCTTTGGAGAAATGTCTATTTAGGTCTTTGGCCCATTTTTGGATTGGGTTGTTTGTTTTTTTAATATTGAGGTACATGAGCTGTTTATATATTTTGGAGATTAATCCTTTGTCCGTTGATTCATTTGCAAATATTTTCTCTCATTCTGAGGGTTGTCTTTTCATCTTGTTTATAGTTTCCTTTGCTGTGCCAAAGCTTTTAAGTTTCATTAGGTCCCACTTGTTTATTTTTGCTTTTATTTCCATTACTCTAGGAGGTGGGTCATAAAAGACCTTGTTGTGATTTATGTCAAAGGGTGTTCTTCCTATGTTTTCCTCTAAGAGTTTTATAGTGTCTGGTCTTACATTTAGGTCTTTAATCCATTTTGAGTTTATTTTTGTGTATGGTGTTAGGAAGTGTTCTAATTTCATTCTTTTACATATAGCTGCCCAGTTTTCCCAGCACCACTTATTGAAGAGACTGTCTTTTCCCCATTGTATATCCTTGCCTCCTTTGTTATAGATTAGTTGACTACAGGTGTGTGGGTTTATCCCTGAGCTTTCTATCCTGTTCCATTGATCTATATTTCTTTTTTTGTGCCAGTACCATATTGTCTTGATTACTGTAGCTTTGCAGTATAGTCTGAAGTCAGGGAGTCTGATTCCTCCAGTTCCATTTTTTTTTCCCTCAAGATTGCTTTGGCTATTTTGGGGTCTTTTGTGTCTCCATACAAATTTTAAGATTTTTTTGTTCTAGTTCTGTAAAACCTGCCATTGGTAATTGGATAGGGATTGCATTGAATCTGTAGATTGCTTTGGGTAGTATACTCATTTTCACAGTGTTGATTTTTCCAACCCAAGTACATGGTATATCTCTCCATCTGTTTGTGTCAAAGAAATCTTTGATTTCTTTCATCAGTGTCTTATAGTTTTCTGAGTACAGGTCTTTTACCTCCTTAGGTAGGTTTATTCCTAGGTATTTCATTCTTTTTGTTGCAATGGTGAATGGCATTGTTTCCTTAATTTCTCTTTCTGATCTTTCATTGTTAGTGTATAAGAATGCAAGAGATTTCTGTGCATTAATTTTGTATCCTGCAACTTTACCAAATTCGTTGATTAGCTCTAGTAGTTTTCTGGTGGCATCTTTAGGATTATCTATATATAGTATCATGTCATCTGAAAACAGTGACAGTCTTACTTCTTTTCCAATTTGGATTCCTTTTATTTCTTTTTCTTCTCTGATTGCTGTGGCTAGGACTTCCAAATCTATGTTGAATAATAGTGGCGAGAGTGGACATCCTTGTACTGTCCCTGATCTTAGAGGAAATGCTTTCAGTTTTTAAGCATTGAGAATGATGTTTGCTGTGGGTTTGTCATATATGGCCTTTATTACGTTGAGGTAGGTTCTCTCTATGCCCACTTTCTGGAGAGTTTTTTTTTTTTTAATCATAAATGGGTATTGAATTTTCTCAAAAGCTTTTTCTGCATCTATTGAGTTGATCATATGGTTGTTATTCTTCAATTTATTAATATGGTGTATCACATTGATTGATTTGTGTATATTGAAGGATCCTTGCATCCCTGGGATAAATCCCACTTGATCATTGTGTATGATCCTTTTAATGTGCTCTTGGATTCTGTTTGCTAGTATTTTGTTGAGGATTTTTGCATCTATATTCATCAGTGATATTGGTCTGTAATTTTCTTTTTTTGTAGTATCTTTGTCTGGTTTTGGTATCAGGGAGATGGTGGCCTCATAGAATGAGTTTGGGAGTGTTCCTTCCTCTGCAATTTTTTGGAAAAGTTTGAGAGGGATGGCTGTTAGCTCTTCTCTAAATATTTGATAGAATTTACCTGTGAAGCCATTTGGTCCTGGACTTTTGTTTGTTGGAAGAGTTTTACTCTCAGTTTCAATTTCATTACTTGTGATTGGTCTATTCATATTTTCTGTTTCTTCCTGGTTCAGTCTTGGAAGGTTATACGTTCCTAAGAATTTGTCCATTTCTTCCAGGTTGTCCATTTTATTGGCCTAGAGTTGCCTGTAGTAGTCTCTTATGATGCTTTGTATTTCTGCGGTGTCCATTGTAACTTCTCCTTTTTCATTTCTAATTTTACTGATTTGAGTCCTCTCCCTCTTTTTCTTGATGAGTCTGGCTAAAGGCTTATCAATTTCGTTTATCTTCTCAAAGAACCAGCTTTTAGTTTTATTGATCTTAGCTCTTGTTTTCTTTGTTTCTATTTCATTTTTTTCTGCTCTGATCTTTATGATTTCTTTCCTTCTACTAACTTTGGGTTTTGTTTGTTCTTCTTTCTTGAGTTCCTTTAGTTGTAAGGTTAGATTGTTAGATATTTTTCTTGTTTCTTGAGGAAGGATCGTATTGCTATAAAATTCCCTCTTAGAACTGCTTTTGCTACATCCCATAGGTTTTGGATTGTCGTGTTTTCATTGTCATTTGTCTCTAGGTATGTTCTGATTTCTTGTTTGATTTCTTCAGTGATCTCTTGGTTATTTAGTAACATATTGTTTAGCCTCCATGTGTTTATATGTTTTATGTTTTTTCACTGTAATTTTTTTCTAATCTCATAGTGTTGTGGTTGGAAAAGATGCTTGATATGATTTCAGTTTTCTTAAATTTACCAAGGCTTGATTTGTGACCCAAGATATGATCTATCCTGGAGAATGTTCTGTGTGCACTTGAGAAGAAAGTGTAGTCTGCTGTTTTTGGATGGAATGTCCTATAGATATCCATTAAAACTATCTGGTCTGTTGTGTCATTTAACGCTTGTGTTTCCTCATTAGTTTTCTGTCTGGATGATCTGTCCATTGGTGTAAGTGAGGTGTTAAAATCCCCCACTATTATTGTGTTACTGTCGATTTCCTCTTTTATAGCTGTTAGCATCTGCCTAATGTATTGAGGGGCTCCTGTGTCGGGTACATATATATTTATAATTGTTATATCTTATTCTTGGATTGATCCCCTGATCATTATGTAATGTCCTTTCTTGTCTCTTGTAACATTCTTTATTTTAAAGTCTATTTTATCTGTTATGAGTATTGCTACTCCAGCTTTCTTTTGATTTCCATTTGCATGGAATATCTTTTTCCATCCCCTCACTTTCAGTCTGTTGTGTCCCTAGGTCTGAAGGGGGTCTCTTGTAGACAGCATATAGATGGGTTTTGTTTTTGTATCCATTCAACCAGCCTTTGTCTTTTGGTTGGAACATTTAATCCATTCACATTTAAGGTAATTATCAATATGTATGTTCCTATTACCATTTTCTTAATTGTTTTGGGTTTGTTTTTCTAGGTCCTTTTCTTCTCTTGTGTTTCCCACTTAGAGAAATTCCTTTAGCATTTGTTGTAGAGCTGGTTTGATGGTCCTGAATTCTCTTAGCTTTTGCTTGTCTGTAAAGCTTTTGATTTCTCCATAGAATCTGAATGATATCCTTGCCGGGTAGAGTAATCTTGGTTGTAGGTTCTTCCTTTCCATCACTTTCAATATATCGAGCCACTCCCTTCTGACTTATAGAGTTTCTGCTGAGAACTCAGCTGTTAACCTTTTGGGGTTCCCTTGTATGTTATTTGTTGTTTTTCCCTTGTTGCTTTTAATAATTTTTCTTTGTCTTAATTTTTGTCAGTTTGATTACTATGTGTCTTAGCATGTTTCTCCTTGGGTTTATCCTGCCTGGGACTCTCTGCGCTTCCTGGACTTGGGTGGCTATTTCCTTTCCCATGTTAGGGAAGTTTCGACTATAATCTCTTCAAATATTTTCTCGGGTTCTTTCTCTCTCTCTTCTCCTTCTGAGACCCCTATAATGTGAATGTTGGTGTGTTGAATGTTGTCCCAGTGGTCTCTTAGGCTCTCTTCATTCCTTTTCATTCTTTTTTCTTTATTCTGCTCTGCAGCAGTGATTTCTACCATTCTGTTTTCCAGGTCACTTATCCGTTCTTCTGCCTCAGTTATTCTGCTATTGATTCCTTCTAGTGTATTTTTTTTAACACTTCATTTCTTTTTATTGGCAAGTAATATACCATTATATGGGTAATATCATATTTTGTTTATCTAATCATCAGTTGATGGACACTTGGGTTGTTTCTATTTTTTTCTTTTCGCTGCTGAGTAGTAGTCTATGATCTAGATGAGCCACAGTTTATTTACCCATTCACTCACTGAAGGACATTGAGATGGTTTGTAGCTATGGGCTATTACAAATAAAGCTGCAGTGAACATTTGTGTACAAATTTCTGTGTGAAAATAAGTTTTCATTTCTCTGGGGTAAATGTCCAGTGATTCCTTCTAAGTATATTTTTCATTTCAGTTATTGTATTGTTCATCTCTGTTTGTTTATTCTTTAATTCTTCTAGGTCTTCGTTAAACATTTCTTGCATCTTCTTGATCTTTGCCTCCATTCTTTTTTCTGAGGTCCTGGATCATTTTCACTATCATTATCCTGAATTCTTTTTCTGGAAGGGTGCCTATCTCCACTTCATTTAGTTGTTTTTCTGGGGTTTTATCTTGTTCCTTCATCTGGTACATAGCCCCCTGCCTTTTCATCTTGTCTATCTTTCTGTGAATGTGGTTTTTGTTCCACAGGCTGCAGGATTGTAGTTCTTCTTGCTTCTGCTGTCTGCCCTCTGGTGGATAGGCTATCTAAGAGGCTTGTGCAAGTTTCCTGATGGGAGGGACTCAGTGGTGGGTATAGCTGGGTGTTGCTCTGGTGGGAGGAGCTCAGTAAAACTTTAATCTGCTTGTCTGCTGATGGATGGGGCTGAGTTCCCTCCCTGTTGGTTGTTTGGCCTGAGGGGACTCAGCACTGGAGGCTACAGGGTCTTTGGTGGGGCTAAAGGCAGACTCTGGGAGGGCTCATCCCAAGGAGTACTTCCCAGAACTTCTGCTGCCAGTGTCCTTCTCCCTGCAGTAAGCCACAACCACCCCCCGCCTCTGCAGGAGACCCTCCAACACTAGCAGGTAGGTCTGGTCCAGTCTCCTATGGGGTCTGCTCCTTCCCCCTGGGTCCTGATGCACACACTGCTTTGTGTGTGCCCTCCAAGAGTGGAGTCTGTTTCCCCCAGTCCTGTTGAAGTCCTGCAATCAAATCCTGCTATCCTTCAAAGTCTGATTCTCGGGGAATTCCTCTTCCCATTGCCGGACCCCCAGGTTGGGAAGCCTGATGTGGGGCTCAGAGCCTTTCTTTCAGTGGGTGGACTTCTGTGGTATAATTGTTCTCCAGTTTGTGAGTCACCCACCCAGTGGTTATGGGATTTGATTTTATTGTGATTGTGCCCCGCCTACCATCTGATTGTGGCTTCTTCTTTGTCTTTGTATGTAGGGTGTGTTTTTTGGTGAGTTCCAGTGTCTTCCTGTCGATAATTTTTCAGCAGTTAGTTGTGATTCTGGTGCTCTCTGGTAGTTCTATTTTTTTGAAGAATTTCCATACTGTTTTCCATACTGGCTACACCAACTTATATTCCTACCAACAGTGCTCCAGGGCTCCCGTTTCTCCACATCCTGACCAACACTTGTTATGTGTTGTCTTTTTGGTAACAGCCATTCTGACAGGTGTCAGGTGATATCTCATTGTGGTTTTGATTTGTACTTCCCTGATTGTTAGTGATGTTGAGCATCTTTTCATATACCTGTTAGCCATTTGTATGTCTTCTTTGGAGAAATGTCTATTCAGGTACTTTGCCCATTTTTTAATCAGATATTATTTTTTGATATTGAGATGTATGAGTTGTTTATATATTTTGGATATTAACCCCTTATTGAATGTATGATTTGCAAATATCTCCTCCCATTCAATAGGTTGCCATTTCATTTTATTGATGGTTTCCTTCACTGTGCAAAAAATTTTTGGTTTGATTAGGTCCCATTTATTTTTGCTTTTGTTGTCCTTGCCTCAAAAGACAGATCCAAAAAAGTGTTTCTAAGAGAAATGTCAAAGAGCATACTGCATTTGTTTTCTTCTAGGAGTTTTATAGTTTCAGGTCTTACATTTAAGTCTTTAGTCCAAGAAAGTAATCTGTTTCATTCTTTTGCATGTAACTGTTGAGTTTTCCTAACACCATTTTTGAGGAGACTGTCATTTCCCCATTGTATATTCTTGCCTCCTTTGTCGTAGATTACCTGACCATATAAGCAAGGGTTTATTTCTGGGCTCCCTATTCTGTTCCATTGATCTATATGTCTGTTTTTGTGCCAGTACCATACTCTTTTGATTACTGTAGCTTTGTAGTGTAATTTGAAACCAAAAAGTGTGATACCTCCAGATTTTTCCTTCTTCCCCAAGATTGCGTTGGCTATTCAGGGCCTTTTGTAGTTCTGTACAAATTTTAAGATTATTTGCTCTTGTTCTGTGAAAAACACCTTTGGTATTTTCATAAGGATTGCATTGAATCTGTAGATGGCTTTGTGTAGTATGGACAGTTTAACAATATTAATTCTTCCAATCTATGAGCATGTTATATTTTTCCATTTATTTGTGTTGTCTTCAATTTATTTTATCAGTGTCTTATGGTTTTCAGAGAATAGGTCTTTCACCTCCCTTGTTAGAGTTATTCCTAGGTATTTTATTTTTTTTGATGCAATTGTAAATGGGATTATTTTATTAATTTCTATTTCTGATAATTCATTATTAGTGGATAGAAATGCAGTACACTTCTATATATTATAGTATCCTGCAAATTTATTTATTTTTTATTTTTATTTTTTGGCTGCACTGCATGCCTTAAAGGATCTTATTTCCTGACCAGGGATTGAACCCATGCCCTTGGCAGTGAAAGCACGGAGTCCTAACCACTGGGCTTCCAGGGAATTCCCTAGTGTCCTGAAATTTTATTGAATTATTCTAATTTTTTTTGATGGAGTCTTCAGGGTTTTCTTTATACAGTATCATGTCATCTGCAGATAGTGACAGTTTTACTTTTTCCTTTCCAATTTGGATGCCTTTTATTTCTTTTGCTTGTCTGATTTCTATGGCTAGGTGTTGGAAGCCAACCTGGAGCCTCTGTGCCATGACAGGGTCATGGAACAACAATCCAAGACAGTGCTGCAAGGCAGTGCTGTGCCCAGGAAGTTGACTACATCTCTTCTGATCTGTTTTGTAATTTTGTGCTTCTGCCTTGAAAAAGTACATGGGGGATTTGCCCCCCGTCCCAAGCTTAACCATGTAAAACATCCTCTTCCCCCTCCCAAACCAAAACCTATGAATTGGGACTTTTTAACAACAGCCCCTGGCTGGTAGGAGAAAAACAAACAACCTAGAAATGTAGGGTTGTTTCTATGGAAAACACCAATAATAAAAAAACAATGGCCCTACATGGGAGTAATAAATGATTATGGGTATTGTTGGTTCTGGTATAAGGATAAATTAATCATACAGAGTCAACTGCCAACATTGGAATTGTTGACTCGTCCATTCAGACAAGGCTTCTTGCCCAGGAGAACACAGTGATAGATTAAATTGTGAAATATATTGTAAATGATTTAGGGGTACATTGTTAAAACTTGTCCATGCGGACCTCTGGGACACATAGGAAAGTTCAGGAAACTTCCTCCTTCATAGTTTCTTTTATTGGCTTGTTACATATTAGCTTGGCTTTGTTATTAGTATGGATTGAACCTACTCTAAGAAAAAACAATGATGTTTTGAGAACCTTTAGAATTACTTTAAAAGTACACCTAGAAATATTAGGTACAATCTATTATAAATATCTTCTGAGGTTTTAGTTAAACACCTGATGATGTAATCACTTAGGGTATATAAACCTGACTGTAAGAAAATAAAGCGAAGAGAGACCATGCTTGCACATGCACAGTGTTATCGATTTATTTAACTTCTCCTCGCCGATGCTGTCCATCCCTCAGATACTCCTGGACCTGCAGGAGCTGGACTCCCGCAGCTAGGACTTTTGATATTGTATTGAATAAAAATGGTGATAGTTGTATCACCAGACAATGATAGTATCATTGTCTTGTTTCTGTTCGTAGAGGAAAGGCTTTCAGCTTTTCACCACTGAGTATGAGGTTAGCTGTGGGTTTGGCATACATGGCCTTTATTATGTGAGACATGCCCTCTATACCCACTGTGTTGAGAGTTTTTATCATAAATGAACGTTGAATTTTGTCAAATGCTTTTTCTGCATCTATTGAGATGATCATATGATTTCTATCTTCATTTTGTTAATGTGGTGTGTCGTGTTGATTGATTTGCAGATATTGAACAATCCTTGCATCCCTGGAATAAATTCCATTTGATCATGGTGTATGATCCTTTTAATGTGTATTGAATTCAGTTTGTTAATATTTTGTTGAAGACTTTTGCATCTATGTTCATCAGGGATATTGGGCTGTAATTTCTTTTTTTGTAGTTGTCTGGTTTTAGTATCAGGGTAATGCTGGCCTCATAGAATGAGTTTGGAAGCGTGTCTTCCTCTTCAATTTTTTGGAATACTTTGAGAAGAATAGGTATTAAGTCTTCTTTAAATGTTTGGTAGAATTACCCTATGAAGCCATCTAGTCCTGAACTTTGGTTTCTTGGGAAGTTTTTGATTGCTGATTCAATTTTACTACTAGTAATAAGTCTGTTCAGATTTTCTATTTCTTCCTGATTCAGTCTTGGAAGATTGTATGTCTAGGAATTTATTTAGTCTAGGTTGTCCAATTTGTTGGCATATAATTTTCACAGTAGTCTCTTATGAGTCTTTATATTTCTCTGGTATTGGTCATAAGTTCTTCCATTTCATGTCTGATTTTATTTATTTGGGTCTTCTCTCTTTTTTTCTTGATGATCTGGCTAAAGGTTTGTCCATTTTGTTTATCTTTTGAAAGAACCAGCTCTTAGTTTCATTGATCTTTTCAATTTTTTTTAAGTCTCTATTTCATTTATTTTTGCTGTGGTCTTTTTAATTTCCTTCTTTATGCTGACTTTGGACTTTGTTTACTTTTCTTTTTCTAATTCCTTTAAATAGTAGGTTAGATTGTTTGAGATTTTTCTTGCTTATTGAGGTAGGCCTGTATCACTATGAACTTCCCTCTTGGAATTGCTTTTACTGTGTCCCATAGATTTTGGAAAGTTGTGTTTACATTTTCATTTGTTTCAAGATATTTTTTGATTTCCTCTTTGATTTCTTCATTCACGCATTGGTTGTTTACTAGCATGTTTTTAGCCTCCAGTGTTTGTGGGTTTTTCTCTTTTTTTCAGTTTTCTTCTTATAGTTGATTTCTAGTTGATTGCGATTGGAAAAGATGCTTGATATGATTTCAATCTTCTTAAATTTACTGAGACTTTTTTTGTGGCCTAGTTTGTGATCTATCCTGGAGAATGTTCCTTGTGTACTTGAGAAAAATGTACATTCTGCAGATTTTGGTTAAAATGTTCTATACATATCTGTTAAGTTCATCTCATCTAATGTGTCCTTTAAGGCCAATGTTTCCTTATTGATTTTTGGTCTAGATGATTTGTCCACTGATGTTATTGAGGTATTAAAGTCCCCTACTATTATTGTATTACTGTCAATTTCTTCCTTTATGTCTTAAAATTTGCTTTATATATTTAGCTGCTCCTGTGTTGGGTACATAAATATTTATGAATGTTATATTCTCTTTTTGGATTGATACCTTTATCATTATGTAATGCTCTTCTTTGTCTCTTGTTATAGTCTTTGTTTTAAAGTCTATTCTGTCTGGTATGAGTATTGCTACTCCAGCATTCTTTTTGTTTCAATTTGCATGGAATGTGTTTTTCCATCCCTTCATTTTCAGTCTGTGTGTGTCTTTAAATCTGAAGTGATTCTCTTGTAGGCAGCATATAGATGGGACTTAAAAAAATCCATTCAGCTACCCTGCATCTTTTGATTATTCAAAAATATGTACTTATTGCCATTTTATTCATTGTTTCCTGGTTGTTTTTGTAGTTCTTCTCTCTTCCTTTCTTCTTCTCTTGGTTTTTTCCCTTGTGGTTTGATAATATTCTTTAGTTTTATGTTTGGGTTCCTTTCTCTTTATTTATTGTCTGTATATTGTAGGGTTTTGATTTGTGGTTATCATGAGACTCATGTATATCAATATCTATATCTATATATATAGCAGTTTATTTTAGGCTGATAGTTACTTAAGTTTGAATGCATTCTAAAAGCACTACATTTTTACTTCCCACCCACATTTTACATTTTTGATGTTATAATTTACATCTCTTATTTTGTGTATCCCTTAACTACTTATTGTAGTTATAGTTGAAATTTCTTATAAGTACCACACACTAATCAATTGTATCACTGGAGCTACAATAGTTGAAATTTATATTTTTGTCTTTTAACCTTCATACTAGTTTTTCAAGTGGCTGATCCTCTGCCTTTACTATATATTTACCTATACCAGTCAGATTTTTTTCTTTCATATATTTTCTTCTAGTTATGGCCTTTTCTTTTCTGCTTAAAGAAGACCATTAACATTTCTTGTAAGGCTGGTTTAGTGGTGATGAACTCCTTTAGTTTCTGCATGTCTGGAAAAGTCTTTATCTCTCCTTCACTCTAAATGTTAACCTTTCTAGGTAGAGTGTACTTGGTTACAGATTTTTTCCTTTCAGAACTTTAAATATATCATGCGACTCCCTTCTGGCCTGTGAAATTTCTGCTGAAAAATTAGCTGATAGTCTTATGAGAGGTCCCCTGTATGTGACTTGTTGTTTTTATCTTGCTGCCTTTAAAATTCTCTCTTTGACTTTTGCCATTTTAGTTAGGATGTGTATTGGTGTAGATTTCTTTGGGTTCATCTAGTTTGGAATTCTGTGTTTCTTGGACCTGAATATCTGTTTCCTTCTCCAGGTTAGGGAAGTTTTGAGCCATTATTTCTTCAAATAAGTTTTCTGTCCCTTTCTCTCTCTCTTTTCCCTTTCTGGGACCCCTAAAATGTGAATGCTAGTATGCTTGATGTTTTCTCAGAGGTCTCATAAACTATCCTCATTTTAAAAAATTCTTTTTTCTTTTTTGGGTGATTTCCACTCTTCTGTCTTTCAGATCACTGATTTGTTCTTCTGTATCATCTAATCTGCTGTTGATTGCCTCTAGAGTATTTTCTATTTCAGTTATTGTATTCTTCAGCTCTGACTGGTTCTTTCTTATATTTTCTAACTCTTTGCTGAAGTTCTCGTGTTCCTCCATTCTTCTCCTGAGTTTGGTGAGCCTCTTTATGGCCATAACTTTGAACTCTTTATTGGGTAAATTATTTATCTCCATTTAATTTTTTTCTGGGGCTTTATGTTTTGCTCTAATTTGGAGCATGTTCCTTTGTCTCCTCATTTTGTTTGACTTTCTGTCTTTGTTTCTATGAATTAGATGAAACAGCTACCTCTCTTGGTCTCGAAGGCATGGCCTTGTATAGGAATATCCCCTGTATGGACTTCGTGTACCAGCTGGCTTTGGCAGGCTGGCTGGAGCTGAAGTGGGTGTAGACCAGGGAGGTCCTGAGGTATGCTGTGCTGGGGCTACCTTGGTGGGATGGCTGGAGTTAGAATGAGCACAGGCAGAGGTGGATCCAGGGCACACCATGCCAGGGCCACCTTGAGAGGACAGCTGTAGCTGGTGTGGGCCAGGGGCCTTGGGTTCAGTGGGTCAGCCCTGGCTGGCTGGCTAGAGCACCTGGACCATGTTCCCACTCATGCCGTTGAGGTGGAGGGGGAATGCAAAACATGGGCTGTGCAGCATCTTTCACCTGGAGAGAGTTCCAGCAGTTCCCTGCGCATTTGGCATATGTGCTAGGGTTAGTAAATGGATTTCTTTCACATCTAGTCTAGGTGTTCTTTAAACTGCTGGTGTTTTTGGTTTTTTTTTTTTTTTTTTTTCCTTCAGCACAGGGTGGGCAAGTTTGCACACAGGTCCCCTCAGAGATATCCCTCCATACTGCAGGTCGCCATGTTGGGAGTGGGGTTTCCATCAATACTGTGTCTCTGTCTCTACTACTCATATCTGTGGGTCCTTCTATTGTTGTGTGTGTGTGTGTGTGTGTGTGTGTGTGTGTGTGTGTGTGTGTGTGTAGAAGCTGTTCAGTCAGCCCTCATTTCTTTAGGAGGAATTGCTCTATATATTGGTATAGCTTTGGTCTGTCTATAGGAGCAGGTGAGTTCAGTCTTCCTACACACCACCATCTTGGACTCCAAGTAGCCACATTCACCTTTGTATCCTCAGTGTTCAGTACAGAGCCTGGAACATAGTAAGCTCAAAAAATATGTCCCTTTAAAACCCAAAGGTATTGTCCTATGAGAGCAGATCTTATGGTGGGGATGTTTTATGAATAACAGCCATTCCTAGAGAGGATCCTTCCCTAGGGTTCATCTCTGGGCTCTTTAGCTCTTTCTGTGATTCTGGGTGAGCCACCCACTGCTCAGCCTGGGCTTTCTCCATAAATCTGGGGAGGGCTGACCCGCTGACTCTGTGTGGATCTTTCTGGAGGAGCCAGCATTTCTGGATCAGATTTTAGCTTTCTGAGGTTTGTGGACCAAGTCTGAAAGACAGTTGTCAGGAGGATCACCCTGAATGTCTCTCTTGGGCTACCTGGAGCCCCTTGTCCAGGCCTGTAGACTTGGAGGCTGCTGGGGGCTGGGTCACAGCTATAAGGAACTCTTTCCATGAGGCTCCCCTGGCTCCTCCCTGGCTCTCTCAAAGTTTATGGAACAGGGTGGAGGGAACACCAAGGTAGTGACATTGCCACCCCAAACCTAAGAATCATGCCTATACATGGGAAAAGGATCCACTCTGGCCTTCTCCCCAGGAAGCATCAAATCTATCATCAGTCCCGCCCACTCTAGCTCGGTTGCAGCTGGAAAGCCTCCCTGTGAACTTGCACTGGTATGAGCTGGGCCCTCGCTGAATCTCCTGTGTTCCCTGACACCTTGCTGCTGCCAGCAGTGCCCAGCTTGGCAGCACTCACTGCTGCCCACGAGCCTGAAGCTCTCTTCATCCCTGCTTCCCTTCCCACTTTGTAGCTGCCCCACTGTCTCCAGGGGTACGTTTTCCAAGGTGAAGGGCTGGACAGCATGGTGATCAGGGAAAAGAGCCACAGGGAGGTTGATCTCTGCATGTGGCTGCTATATAACTACATTCTTACTTTGGCTACTATGTACTTTTGCTCACCAGCTCTGGCTACTCCCTGCACAGCAACTTAGTGGAGCATGCAAATACTGTCCCCCAGGGTGGCCCTGGGGTATCTTGCATCTCCAAGTCTGAAAGGTTTCTTCTCTCAGGAAGCCCATTGGGAAGAGCCCTCTCCCTCTTCTCTCTTCTTTTTTTTTTTTTTTTTTTTTTTTTTGTGGTACGCGGGCCTCTCACTGTTGTGGCCTCTCCCATTGCGGAGCACAGGCTCCAGACGCGCAGGCTCAGTGGCCATGGCTCACGGGCCCAGCCGCTCTGCGGCATTTGGGATCTTCCCAGACCGGGGCACGAACCCGTGTCCCCTGCATCGGCAGGTGGATTCTCAACCACTGAGCCACCAGGGAAGCCCTCTTCTCTCTTCTTTATCAGGACACTTGGTCTGGTGGTTTTGAGGCCTCCTGCCCTTGGACACCGTAGCCCAGTGGTCGACAAGTCCTGTGGCATCCGCCATCGCTGTTCACTGGCTGTGTCCTCTCCTCCCCATATGCCCATCACCACTGATTTCCCTCATCAGTTCACACCTGGACTCTTGCTGTGAATTCCTAGCAGGGCCTTCTCTCTCCTCCTTCCCCATCCTCTACATTCAGGTATGTTCTCCAATGTAAGTCTCTTCACGTATTCATTCTTTGATTTCTTCTTTCAACAAATGTACATCAAACTCCAGCTCTGTGTACTATTCCAGTACTGGGGGTGTGGTACTCTTCCACGTACTGGGGGTGTGGCCATGAGCAAGACAGACAGGTCTCCAGTGTCCTTGGGCAGCTGTGTCCTATGGCCTCCAGGGGGTTTCCAGGACCCCTGGGGTGAGGGGCATACCCCTCAGTTTGGTGTTAGGAGCACCTCAGTATCAGCCCCAGACTATTTTGTAACCCCTTGATTTCCACCTCTTGCCTGTGCACTCAGCTCCAGCCTTGCCAGACCACTCTGCATTCTCTAAATACACCTTGCAATTTCTTTGTTCTGGAATGCCCTCCTTTGCCTTCTCCATCTATTTCATAGCCCCCAGCTCCAAAGTAACAGCTTTGGCATCCTGCACTGTGCCGCTAGTGAGGTTGGTGCTTCCTAAAATGTATGGAGTCAAATGGGATCCCTCAATTGGGAAAACCAAAAGAGACCCTTTATTTGCAAAACTGAGTAGAGAGACCTTGATTTCAACCTTCTCAAACCACCTGAGGCTCTGGAGTAAACGCTTCACTTCCTTTGTCCGTGCTTTATTCTCAGTAGGATTCTGTTTACCAGAGATTGTCTTGGTGAGTCCTGCATATGTGTTTGAAGCTTGTTAGAAGCTGACTCTGCTACATCCCAAAACCTCACAAAGGATTGAAAGTCCATGTTGTTAAAAGTATGAGATGAAAGTCCATAATTAAAAAAAAAAAATTTGCAGTACCTCCTCTACCTACTAATTCCAATGAAAAACACAGAGAAAATCATATCAAAAACTATTATTGAAAGATAGGAACCAAAAAATTTAAAGTGAGGGAAGAAGAAAAAAATATTGGAAATGACCCATTGGCTGGGAAACTTCACCGGCTGATCTCAGATGCCCAAGGTTAAATACCAGCTCCGCCTCACTGGTGCTTGTCCTTGGGCCTGTTACTTACCCTTTATAGTTATTCCGGGAATCAAATGAGACAATTCATGTAAACCGGCTTAGAACGGTGGCCATGTGGTGAGTGCTCAGTCAACGCTGGTGAGACACAAACCAAGCTCTTCACAGCAGCTTGGGCTCCCTATTCACTACATGTCCGCAATCCCCTATCTGCCATCTGACGTCCAAAGGCTCTGAAAGCCCAAGGGCTTTCTATTTGTTTGCAAGAAACTAATTTGGTGGCGAAAGCTGAGCTGAGCTGATGCCGACGTGCTCATAGTGTTTCTGTATTTACTAAATGTAAATGTTCGGTTCACATATACAGTTCTCTGCAGAACTATCAGGATGCTTGACCATGAGGTGCCAGCCCACACCTCCAGGGGGTATCACATTGTATAAATCAGCTGCACTCTAGTATCTCAAAACTCTAGACATTCTCAGTTCTGAAATGCATCTGTTCCAGGGGTTTCTGATATGGAATTCCAGATCTGTTTTAGGAATTTCTTGAGAAGAAATAAATTCCTTAAATTTTGAGATGAATTTATCATAGTCTTTGAGTAAGGAGTCTTGAGTAATATGATAATCGATAACATTCATTCACCCAACAAATGTTTATAGCAGTTTAAGAATATGTAGATCCATCTTTTTTTCAATCACTATCAAGTTTCTCCGAACTCCTGTGATAGCAAATGGTGAAACTGTGTATCGGTCTCTGAGGAAGCGAGGTCTCTGCCTTGTTTCATCACCTTTTAAAAGTTATCTAAAAAGCTATAGTTGAAAAATCTAGATCTTCCTTAAAATCTAGATCCTTACCACAGCTGAAGATCGTTTGGCTAGACTTGGCTTAAATGTTCTTGCAGCCCCATGACTGAATAAAAGGGTTACCAACCATCAATATTGAAAGTGGCATGATTGGGTTAATTACAGAATAAGCATTATCTCCCTCCTTGGGCTTCTGTTTCCGCCTACAAAATGGGGATGACAATAGCAACGTTTATTGAGCACTTGCTAGGTGCTGGGCAAAGTTCCAAATGCTTTACACATGATTTTATTAACACATTTAATTCTCACAATAACCTTATGTTATAATAGCCCCATTTTACAGATGAGGAAACAGAGGCAGAGAGAGGTTAAATAACTAGCCCAAAGTTATCCAGCTAGCAAATGGGGGGTCTGAGATTTGAACCTGGGCAGTCTGGCTCTAGAGCACAGATTCTAATAATAGTAGTTCCTTGTCCTCCTGTCTCCCTTTTCTTTTTCTTGACTGCGGAAATGCTAACTACTAATCAGTCAAATTCATTCCTTTAAACAACCCCACTGTTTCGTTAGTTTACCTGGGAAGTTAAGTGGTTTAGTTGCCTTTTCTTTCTGCTCTTCATCTGTGCATTCATCCGTCCGTCCATTCATTTGCTTATCCATCTGTCCATCCATCCATCCATCCAAGATCAGTGCAATGTAAATAGTTACAGGGATACTACTCACCAGCTGTTAGCTTCTAACCTAATTGAACATCAGTTCATTCACCAGGATAAAATGACATTATAATATTTTCAGACCGCTTGTATTACAAGCGGTCTAATGTCTAGCCTGGAGTTCATATTACTCTATGTAGTTGTAAGAGATATAATTACATGGAAAAATTTCTACAACTGGTAGAACTGAAGATTCACTAGTGCTCCCACCTTCATGTTTATTCTGAAACAGTTATATTTTAGTTTAAAAAAAATCTAATCATGCTCAACCTGGGAGAAGATAATCCTCCCAGTTTTGAACTGATTAAGGAGCCAATGTCCACCTTGGCCACCCATTCCCCTCCTGTGACGGTGGGAGCATCTGCCACAGCAGGGCCAGCATTTAGAAATTTCTAGTCTCCTGTGACTCTGATCCTGGATATGGTTTGGCAGTGGAAGTAGACAGTCTTTTACCAGACAGAACTTGGCACTCAGGCTCCTGCCATCTGGGTTGTGAATGCCGTGTGTGTGTGTCTTTGTGTGTGTGTGTGTGTTCCCATAGGCAGACTCTCTGACCAAATGTCAAAAGGTCTCAAACCAAGAGCAGGGGAGTCCTTGATTAGTTGTCTCCCTAACCATACCCCGTTCCTGCCACTTCTCACAAGTTAAATGTAGAACAGATTACAATTCAAAGGAAACTGAATTTTTATACATTTATTGCCTTGCATATATTATCCAAGTAATAAGCTTTTAAAAGACAGTCCATATTATATAATAATCTTCAATAGTAAATCAACGACACAAACCAAAACATAAGACAAACCAAGCAACCACAGGCTCAAGCTGTCTGCTCCAGGCACCTCCCTGGTGCCCTAGGAAGGAGGCTGACATTTCTGGGTTGGCCTCTGCAGTCAGGGAACAGGAGGGGATGCAGTGAACTGTAGTGTTGGTCAAGAGTCCAGGATGCCCGTGTTGGGGACCACCAGAGAGCAGCCCACAGCCAAGACTGAGCTGAAAGACTGTCCAGCTTTCACAGAAAGCCACAAAAGCCATACCCACGGGAGGGGTGGGAAGGAGGGGCTCAAGTTAGGAACACTGTTGGGGAAGTTCAAGGCCCTTCCAAGAACTCAGGGGCAGGGGTCTCCCCAGATTTTGTGTGGAGCCCATGTTGGAACATCTGGACTATTAACTCAGCTGGAGGGGAGCAACCTGTTGCTTCTGGAATCAAAGAAGCAGAGAGCACACCCCAGGAATAAAAAGGCATGTGCCTACTCTTATGAACAGCAAGGCTCATGAAACCATTTGACCTTGAAAGTATAGCTGTAGGAGGAACTTGCAACTACTGAACAAGCACTTGCTGATTACCCAGGCCCCCTGCTCAACCCTAAAGATCTCATGATTCACTCATTCAACAAATAACTTATTGAGCCCTTACCTGTGGTGGGTGCTGTCTGGGTGCCGGAGTACAGCAGTGCACCGACAGAATCAGTAACCCTGTCCTCTCTGAGTCTACCTCCTGGTGGGGTGACTGAGCTCATAAGTAAGTAAAATGTGTGGCATGTTGGCTGGAGGTAGGTGTCTGGAGAAAAACAAGGGACAGGAAAGGAATGTTGGGGGAAAGGCTGTACAGTTTTGAATGGAGTGGCAAATAAAGGCCTCACTGAGAAGCTGATATTAAACTGAAGATTGGAAGGAGGTGAGGGAATGAGCCTTTTGGATGTGTGGAAAATGAATGGATCAGGCAGAGGGAATGGCAGGCGCAAAGGCCCTGTGGCAGGGAGGCCAGTAGGTCCAGAGCAGGGGGTACAAAAGGGAGACTGGTTGGAGATGATATGGAGAGAGGGGAGGATCACACAGGACCTCGTGGGTCACTTTGGAGCCTCTGTTTTATTTTTTTATTTGTTTGTTTGAATTTCTTTATTTAATTATTTATTTTTGGCTGCACTGGGTCTTCCTTGCTGTGCGCGGGCTTTCTCTAGTTGCAGCAAGCGGGGGCTACTCTTTGTTGTGGTGTGTGGGCTTCTCATTGCCGTGGCTTGTCTTTGTTGCAGAGCACAGGCTCTAGGCGTGCGGGCTTCAGTAGTTGTGGCACGTAGGCTCAGTGGTTGTGGCTCACAGGCTCTAGAGTGCAGGCTCAGTAGTTGTGGCGCACAGGCTTAGCTGCTCCACGGCATGTGGGATCTTCCTGGACCAGGGCTTGAACCTGTGTCCCCTGCATTGGCAGGCGGGTGCTTAACCACTGCACCACCAGGGAAGTCCAGAGTCTTTGTTTTTATCTTGATGAGAGATGGGAAGCTGTTGGACCATTTCTAGCAGAGAAGTGACCTAGGGTTTTTACAAGGTCACTTTCCCTGAGATGTTGAAGAGAGACTGAAATAGTGTTTGGCCCCAGCTATGGGAGTGTGGGGAGATGGTTCCCTGGTGTAGGAGAGGATGCCTTCAAGTCAGATATGAGCCTGGGTGATAGGATGGGCTCCTAACATTGGGTACCTGGGCAGGGAGGTCAGGTGAGGAGATGGCAAGATAAACTCACAAACACAGTGTGACAACGAGAAAGAAAGAAAACTGCAGTGTGCATGAAACATTTTCGTCTATGGTAAATTGCACACATATGTATGCAAGAAGTGTGAAAACTGCTCATCAAAAGCAGGCAGTGGTAACATCTGAGTGGCAAGCGATCCTGACTTTGTTCCCCAACACATTTATGCACTGTTTAAATTTTTTTTTTACAATAAGCAGGTATTATTTATATAACCATGAAGAAAATCCAGTAGAACTGTTTTCATCATGGAAGAATAAAAGAGAATCAGTGTGATTACTGCAGATTCTGTGGTTTGTTCTGTGAGTACATTTTATGACTCAGGCCCTCAAAAACAGGCTGTAACTAATCGAATGGGGAAAGTGACAATTTCTTCTTCAATTGATCACACGGCTAAATGCACATTGGAACCTGCAGTTGCTTTGCCCCAGGAGCATTCATGCCCGACTGGCTGTTCCAGGTTCGGGCATTTCCTCCCTGTGCTGCAAGTTAACTAACAGCCCATCTGCATCATCTCAAGTTCATTACTGTGGAGAGGTGCAATGCTACGTAAGGGGAATGAACCGGAGATTTAGGGCCAAAATTTACCAAGGTGCCTGATGGAAAGCAAAGGAGCAATAAGGAAGGAATAAACACCACTGAGAAAAATTCTGGGCCTCAGAGCAACACTTGGCCCCTTGCCCCCAGCTCCTTTCAAGGAAAAAGTATGAAGGTCTTCAAAAATCAGAGTGAGGAGAAGGGGATAGACAAGGCCTACTCCTGTCTGAGCCCTGCTCCCTGCAGAATCACCTCACAGGAATAATTAACCCCCCAATGAGCAGCGGGGCTGGTCTTTAGCAAGCAGAGATTTCATGAAAATTTCGACTGGAGCTGAGGCAGGCACTGCATGTTGTCTTCACCGTGGCTTGGACATCTTTGAAAACCCAAAGTCTCAGCGTCTCCCATGGAGGCCCCTGTGACGTCTGCATTGGTTTCCTGGATCCTGGAGCCATGGGGGCCCCATTCCCTGGGGACTCTGCACAGGGAAAGGAAGCCAGAGCCCGAATGTGAGGTTTCCGGGGTCCCTCTGCTGATACCTGTGGGTGGGTTACAGGTGTCCCCAAAGCAGCAGATCCACACTGTGGTTACCAAGGCAACGCTCGCCCCTCCTGGGCCAGGGGAGGAAGAGAGTGCTGACAGAAGAGGATTTCATGAGATGCTTTTCCAGAGGGATCAGGGCTAAAAATACTCCCACAATTGGCACTTGCATGGTTTTGGGAGTCTCTGCCTTGTGTGTCTCGCTCCCCTACTGTGTTCTCATCCTCTGTGTGGGGGGCGGTCCTGCCTAGGGTGAGAGGGGCAGGCACTTGAGAAAACCCACAATGACCTTGATGGCCCTGGTGCGGAGGCAGGCGTGAGTTGGGGCTGGTGTGAAGAGGAGGGGGCAGCTACTGCCCTGGCAGACACAGGGCCTGCCTTCTTTGACTGCACAGAAGTCATTAGCTTGGTCACCCCTGGGCAGCCTGCCTGGAATAATCAAACCATTGGTGGCTCCGGAGGGCACCGGAGACAGGCACAAATGCTTTGAGCCTGTCCACCCTCCCTGAGTGGCTGCTGAGGGTGGAAGAGGCCCTCCCAGTCACTGCTGGGCCTGGGCCCAGTCCATCCTGGGATTTGCTGGCCCTGGGGCTTCCTGCTGTTTTGTTCCATGTGGCAGGGACACACAC
Source organism: Kogia breviceps (assembly GCF_026419965.1). Taxonomy (NCBI): domain Eukaryota; kingdom Metazoa; phylum Chordata; class Mammalia; order Artiodactyla; family Physeteridae; genus Kogia; species Kogia breviceps. The sequence goes on along the minus strand of NC_081310.1, from coordinate 41,954,883 downwards.
CGTAGCAGAGACATGAGCTCGAGGCCCTGCTACTCCCGGGCTTCCAGCCTGCGCCTCTGAGGGCAGCCCTGCTTCTGGGTCTACATATGGTGAAAGAGGAGGATTACTTAGGTCTGCACTGTGAACAGGGACCTCTGAGGTGGGCCACTGAGTACAACCTCTGTGCCCTGTAGGAGGGTGATGTGGAGACTTGAGGCTGTGACCAAAGGCCCACACACCTGGTGACGGGCCACCCCTGGCAGGTCTCAGACAGGAGCCTGCTTGGCTGTCAGAGAGCCTACCCGGCTCACACAGAGGCTGCCTGGACGGCCTCTAGTTTGGTGCTCCTCAAATGTTATGTGCCAAAGAATTCCCAGGGCATTTGTTAAAACGCAGGTTCTGACTCCACAGGGCTTCATGGGGCCTGAGACTTTTCATTTCTGACAAGCTCCTGGAAGCCTTAAGGGCAATGGTTCTCAAACAGGGGAGTAAAAATAAGAATCCCTGGGAGGCATTTTAAAACTCCAGATTCCTGAGCTCTGTCTGTGAACCCCTGAATCAGAGTCATCGTATGGCCAAATGTCGGAAAAGCTAATGGGTGATTTGAAATCACCATCCTCAAGCTTTTAGTGGGTGGCTAGACACGGGGAGAAATGCTTCTCCAAGCCAGTGCAGTTCAAACATTACTCTACTTTTAGTAAGATTTGCCCCTTGCAAAGCTGGCCTACCGTCGTTCATTCTTCAACAAATATTTATTAAGTCTCTTCTGTGTTTCCATAAGGGTCTCTCCTTCCTCTTCTGGCTGGACAGACAGACTGCAGATGACTGTCCTGCTTCGTGCCTCCGAGGCTGTGAAACTGAATTAGAGAAATCTCCAGCGGCTTAGGGTTCAGTGGGTTGGTTTCCTTACATGGTTACAGAGCGACTAATGTGTTCTTAATGAGCTGCCATTTACTTATGCAAATAGCAGGCTCCAGATGCCAGGGGGATTGGGGCTTAGTAGAGAGGCGTGCGTCTGCCTATCACTCATGTTTTAACACAGGAGCGGCATGCCATCCTTTCGGACCTAACCCTGTTTTTCGTCTTTAGTAGTCGCTGTGCGGCCAGCGTGTTTGTGCGTGTGGATGTGTGTGTGTTTGTGGGGTCTCAGCAAGCCACCCTGTCATGAAGGCATCTCTAGCAGCCAGAGGTCCTGTGGAAGTCACAGACCTCTCCCTGCCCACGTCTGCTTTGGACCCGGCCTCACGGAGCTCTCTGAAGACCAGCCAGTGTGGGAGGCCAGGGCTGTTGAACTACATGGTATCACAGGCTTGCTAGAGCCAAGCAATGCTGTGAATGTCATTTCTGTTCTTCATGAAAAACTTTTAGCAAAAGTTCTTTTGCATCTTGTCAAAGGACAAGAAAACCCCAAAAAACAAAAAAGGCAAAGCAGAGCAGTGTCTTCCTTTCTCTGCCATTCTCCCAAGAAGCTTCCCCATCAGACAAGGGAAGATGCTGCTTGGAGTGTGAGGGTGTGAAGTCTGGGTGTGTGTGGTTTTGGTGTTGGCACATTACCTTCATTGGCACAGAGGAGCCCCTTGCTGGGGCTGTTGACATTCAGTGCCATACCAGGCACTGTCCAAACAGAATTGAAAAGGCCTCTCTCCTCATTTCCCAGAGTTTTCAGAATGTGGATAGGAAAGCCAAAGCCAAAACCTGTCCAAACAGGCATGGCATTCTTTTTTTTTTTTTTTTTAACATCTTTATTGGAGTATAATTGCTTTACAATGGTGTGTTAGTTTCTGCTTTATAACAAAGTAAATCAGTTATACATATACATATGTTCCCATATCTCTTTCCTCTTGCATCTCCCTCCCACCCTCCCTATCCCACCCCTCTAGGTGGTCACAAAGCACTGAGCTGATCTCCCTGTGCTATGCGACTGCTTCCCACTAGCTATCTATTTTATGTTTGGTAGTGTATATATGTCCATGCCACCCTCTCACTTTGTCACAGCTTACCCTTCCCCCTCCCCATATCCTCAAGTCCATGCTCTAGTAGGTCTGCATCTTTATTCCGGTCTTGCCCCTAGGTTCTTCATGACCTTTAATTTTTTTTTCTTAGATTCCATATATGTGTGTTAGCATACGGTATTTGTTTTTCTCTTTCTGACTTACTTCACTCTGTATGATGGACTCTAGGTCCATCCTCACTACAAATAACTCAATTTCATTTCTTTTTATGGCTGAGTAATATTCCATTGTATATATGTGTCACATCTTCTTTATCCATTCATCTGTCGATGGACACTTAGGTTGCTTCCATGTCCTGGCTATTGTAAATAGAGTCGCAATGAACATTTTGGTACATGACTCTTTTATTTGTTTGTTTGTTTGTTTTTTGCGGTACGCGGGCCTCTCACTGTTGTGGCCTCTCCCGTTGCAGAGCACAGGCTCCGGACACGCAGGCCCAGCGGCCGTGGCCCACAGGCCCAGCCGCTCCACAGCATGTGTGATCCTCCCAAACCGGGGCACGAACCCGCGTCCCCTGCATCGGCGGGCGGACTCTCAACCACTGTGCCACCAGGGAAGCCCCATGACTCTTTTTGAATTATGGTTTTCTCAGGGTATATGCCCAGTAGTGGGATTGCTGGGTCGTATGGTAGTTCTATTTTTAGTTTTTTAAGAAACCTCCATACTGTTCTCCGTAGTGACTGTATCAATTTACATTCCCACCAACAGTGCAAGAGGGTTCCCTTTTCTCCACACCCTCTCCAGCATTCATTGTTTCTAGATATTTTGATGATGGCCATTCTGACTGGTATGATACGATATCTCATTGTAGTTTTGATTTGCATTTCTCTAATGATTAATGATGTTGAGCATTCTTTCATGTGTTTGTTGGCAATCTGTATATCTTCTTTGGAGAAATGTCTATTTAGTTCTTCTGCCCATTTTTGCATTGGGTTGTTTGTTTTTTTGATATTGAGCTGCATGAGCTGCTTATAAATTTTGGAGATTAATCCTTTGTCAGTTGCTTCATTTGCAACTATTTTCTCCCATTCTGAGGGTTGTCTTTTGGTCTTGTTATGGTATCCTTTGCTGTGCAAAACCTTTTAAGTTTCATTAGGTCCCATTTGTTTATTTTTGTTTTTATTTTCATGTCTCTAGGAGGTGGGTCAGAAAGGATCTTGCTATGATTTATGTCATAGAGTGTTCTGCCTATGTTTTCCTCTAAGAGTTTGATAGTGTCTGGCCTTACATTTAGGTCTTTAATCCATTTTGAGTTTATTTTTGTGTATGGTGTTAGGGAGTGTTCTAATGTCATTCTTTTACATTTACCTGTCCAGTTTTCCCAGCACCACTTATTGAAGAGGCTGTCTTTTCTCCACTGTATATTCTTGCTTCCTTTATCAAAGATAAATTGACCATAGGTGTGTGGGCTTATCTCTGGGCTTTCTATCCTGTTCCATTGATCTATATTTCTGTTTTTGTGACAGTACCATACTGTCTTGATTACTGTAGCTTTGTAGTATAGTCTGAAGTCAGGCATGGCATTCTTGAGAGAGTCGAAGACACACTTCTGATGTGATTCCAGGCCTGTCTTCCCTGGCATCTCATTAGCATAGGTTTGCTGCCCCTTCCCTTCTCCCACAGTAACTGGCTGGAGCTTCCAGGATGTCTCTGTGCTCACTGCTGAGAACAGCTCCCCCTGTCTATCCAGCCTGCCCCATAACCTGGTGGGAAACACCTGCTGCTGGAGCATCACAGATGCTGCCAAGTAGATGTCACACTTGTAAAATGCCCTTCCTGTCCAGTCTCCACCACCACCATCTCATGCCTCTCCAGGCCCCAACCCATCCCTTTCTCTCTCTGTGGCTGAGGACTTTACTGTGAACACATATAACTTCTTGCTGGGAACCCAGACTGGCAGGAACCGCTGGACACCATGACAGCTGGGACAATGAGGGCATATTTTTGGTCTGTGCCCATTCCTCCAGCTCAGGAGTCAGCCCCTTTCATGAGGGATATGTATCTTGAGCAGGGTGAGCCAATGCCTGCTTCTCCAGTGGGGAGAGAAGGCAGTGGTGGGGCAGATGGCAGGGCTGCAGCACAGTAGATGTCAATGTGGGTTTCACCCCTGATTCTCACTTCAGACATAAATCACCTTGTCTCATGGGTCTCAGTTTCTTTATCTGCAAAATGGGGAGGTTGGTCTGAACTTCTCTGGCCTACACTGATTCCAAAAAGCAAAAAACAAGAATGAAACAAACAAACTATTAAACCATTAGAGCTAACATTTGAAAGTTAGAGGTTTCATATAAAAGTATGGATTTTATTCCTTCTCTAGAAAAATTGGCATACTTGGCAACATCACTGCCTCTTGGCAGCAATTGGCTAGAACTGAGTAACTGCTGCCCCATGCTGCAGGCAGCGCTCTGCAGTGGGGTCCACTTTGGGGCCCACTTCTGATTGCCATGCTGGCTCACCTCATTGCTTTATATATTTGGTCTCTAGGTACCAGTTTAATTTCCTAGGGCTGCCGTAACACATTACCACAAACTGAGTGGTTTAGAACAACAGAAGTTTATGCTCTGAACTCAGAAGTCTGAAATCAGGTTGTTGGCAGGGCCATGCTCCCTCTGAAGGCTCTAAGGGAGAATCCTTCCTTGCCTCTTGCTAGCTGCTGGTGGATGCCAGCAATCCTTGGCGCTCCTTGACTTGTAGATACATCACTCCAATCTCTGCCCCTCTTGTCACCTATGCATCCATGTGTTTCTTTATAAGGGCACTAGTCATTGGATTCGGGCCCACCCTAATCCAGTATGGCTGCATCTTAACTTGATTACATCTGCAAGGACCCTATTTCTAAATAAGGTCACAGCCTGAGGTTGCTAGTGGACATGAATCTGGGTGGGGGGCGGACACTACCCAGCCCAATGTAGCATGTGGATGGGCAACCCTGGACCAGTGGCTCTGTGTCCTAAGACTTGCTGCCCTCCTGACTTCTACCCTCAAGTTTCTTCCTCTTGGTGGCGTTTCACCCCTCCTTCAGCTCTCTGGATGTGAAGAGGAGGCACCACAGTTTTATGGTCTTGGTTTGGCTACTTGAAGGGCCACCTTGGGGACAATCATTGTTCTTCTGGGTGTTTTGTTTCCATGTGTCACTGCAGCAAAACTGATGCTGCCCTAGGCTGTGGTGGGCATAGGCTGCGTATGGGATGCACTTTTCTTCTGCATCTGATGCAGCCCTCAGTGGCACTGTCTCTGAGCAGCCCCTTCCCTGACTTACCCCAGAGGTCAATTGTCCTTCCTCTGAGCACCCACAGCACTTGACACATACCTTTATTCTGTGATAAGGGGGAACAAATCTGACTCCATATTGGATCTGTTTCTTTTACTTTGACCTTTTTATTCTATTGCTTTTGCTACAAGTTAATCACTGAAGGGATGTTGCCTATAGCTTAAAGTATCATGATGGCCCATCTCTGGGGACCCTGCTTCTCATGCCTGAATGTTAAACTAAAATACCTTTGTTTAGCTCACAGGAAACATCCTAACCAGTCCCACCTGTGAATGGTTGCAGGAAGGAAGAAATTAACACATCCCCTAGAGAGTCTGGCTGGAACTAGGAAATATTTGCAACAACTTACTGTCTTTTTTACTTTACCTCCTCACCTCCCCCTCTTTGTTCTAAAAAAGCACTAGCATCCAAACGCAGGCAAGATGGTTCTTTGGGACACTAGTCCACCATCTTCTCCGTCTGATGGCTTTCTGAGTAAAGTTGCCATTCCTTGCCCCATCAGCTTGTCTCTCAGTTTATTGGCCGGTTGTGTGGGGAGCAGTATGAGCTTGGACTCCTAACAATTCTAACACTTAATTACTAAACTGTAGTGAAGTGTTTACAGATCTGTTTCTTCTCTAGACACAGAGCTCCATAAGGCCAAGGACTGTGCTTTTCATCCAGGTATTCAGTTAGGAACGTGGTTGGCCCTTAGTAAGTGTTTAATGAGCTGATGATGCTTGAGAGAGCCCGATCAACTTTATAACCAGGATGGGGTTACCTTCCTGCCTGCCTCCTCTGTGCCACTGGAGGCCCAAAGCTGCAGTTTTACTTTCCTGAATGCTACAGCTCTGACTCTTCCTAGGTCTACTGAGCCTTAATTGGGTGGATAATTGAGAAGAAATGGAGAGCTGGGCCCTCCCTTGACAGCCATTCTCACCAATAGGCCTGACATTGTGTGTGTTTTGGAGTTTCCTTCCCTCAGCTTTCAATCCTGTTCAATAGAAACATTTCACTTAATTTCAGGAGGGTATAATCCCCAGATATATCTCCAGGGGTTGGATAATGCCCATGGTCTGCCTAATCCTGGCAGATTTCATGTGCTTGGTCAAGGTCCTTCATCTCAGTGAGACTCCATTTCCCCATCTACTGGGTCTGGGCTTCATTCATTAAAGTATTTCCCAGTTAACATCTACTGAGTTCTTATCACGTGCCAGGTGATGTTCTGGTTGCTAGGAATAAAATAGCGACTGAATGAACACGGGCCATTGTCATGGAGTATGATTCGATTTAAATTGTGATAGGTGCTGGAAAAGCTAAACACGCAGTCCTATGACGCTGTCTGTCAGGAGGATCTGACCCAGCCACGAGGGCTGGGGAAGGCTGGTTTCCTTGGAACATGGCATTTGAGTTGAGCTTTGAAGGATAGCTAGGAATCTGGTCGGTAGAGATATGTGGGGGCAGAGAATGGTGGGAACAGGACACATGGAGGCCATGAGGTGGGAGAGATGTAGCCTCAACAAGGAGCAGGGAGAAGGTCCGTGTGTCTGGAGGTTGGAGAGTGGAGGTGGGCGGTGGTAATGGAGAGGCCAGAAAGGCAGGCAGGCGCCTCACCAGGCCTCATTGCCCATGTTGGTACAGTGGGAGTTACGGAAGCATTTTAAGCAGGGGAGTGACATGTCCAAATTTGCATTTTCAAGTGCTCGTTCTGGCTGCAGTGTGGAGGAGAAATTGGAGGGTGCAAGAAGGAAAATGAGGAGAGCAGTGGGAAACTGCTAGAATCATCTCAAGCAAAACTTGATGATGGCTTGAATTGAGGTGCAGGGAGTGAGATGGGGCAAAGAAGGTGGATATGGGTAGTAGTTGGGAGGTCAGATGGCCTTGGCAGTGGATTGGATTTGGGGGGTGAGGGGAACGAGGTGTGAAGGATGACTTGAGGCTTCTGGTTTATAACATCGGGTGGTGGCATCTGTCATGTATGGGAGCCTGGTTTGGGGAAAGAGCATCAGGAGTTCAGTTTGGGTTATGACTGCACCTATTTCCTGGGACTCAAGGGAAGGACATTGCTCAGGAAAAACCTCGGGGCTCTTTAGAGAAGCATCTGTGGTTAGATTCAGAGATGAGCCACTGTGCTTTCTTTCCTCTTTACCTTGGTCCACTTGAACCCTTGTAAGAAATGATCGCTGAAAACATGCTCATTAGGGGGACTAATTGATCTGTCAGGTTAGCAGTTAGTGCCATGTGGCATTAAAAAATATGATGCTCTCGTTTCCTGGAAGAGTTAAATGTCCTCCCCACAATGAGCCACTCCATCAATCCTTATTACAACCATGAGTGGGAGGGAAGCAGTGGACCACAGAGCTGGGCTTCAGCCACTCATTTGCTTGGTGACCTTGAGCGATTACTTACCTTTTCTGAGCCTCTACTTTCCATGGCGAGGATCAGATAAGATGGTGTGGCTGAAAGGTCTTTAGAAAGTTAACTGCCATATAGAAATAGGTGGTGTTTTATTCTTACCGTGGCTGCAGCTTCCTCAAGGCACTGTCTGCTGCCCCTTGCAGATCAGGAGGCGGATAACATTTGTGTCAATGACCGTGACATCATTTGGAGGGTTTGGCTGTCAGCATCGCCCCCATCTGTGGTCCCACAGCCAGATTTTTCTTCCACGTGATGCTGTTCTTACGCAAGAATTTTGCAAATTCAGTTCCTTGAGACACTGTGCCACATCCTTCAGCAAAATTGAAATCTTCCACATCTGTTCTATTCCTCTTAGTCACTAATTTTGGTAATTTGATTACAGGGAAAACCCTCTCTGTTGGAGCTTTTGTGCTCTGGCTGAGGAAACTTGTTCTGCTTAAGGTGCTGTCGCCCCTCCTTCTGGAACAGGTTGTTTTTGCTCATGTTTTGTTCTAGAGTTTGGAAAATACAGACTTGCCGCGAGCTACAGTGTGCAAACTGCCTCTAGTTCTTTTGAGAATAGGGCAGGGAATAAACAAATAAATACATCCACATCTACATAAATACTTTGGGCAGCTGCTTCTGGAAAGGACTAATACCTGTGCATGTTCTCCTCGAAAAAAAGAGGGACAGGCAGAGTGTTACAGATGACCTCACTTCTTGGCACCAGGAGCCCAGCCCGGCTGTTTGAGCCGTGAAAACGTGGGCAGGTCTTTGGCTTCCCTGGACCTCCATTTCTTCACTTGTGAAATGAAGGCATTTAAGGTGTCCTTTCCAGCTCAGAAGGTCATTCATTCATTCCACAAATATCTGTTCTAGGTGCTGAGGTTGTAGCCTTGAATAAATTAGACACAAACTTTTGGTTTTGAAAAACCTAAATCCTAGTTCTGTAGTTGGATTGTTCATTCACACAGGAATTAGTGGTTAAGCCTCTGCTATGTGCCGGGCACTGTGTGGGCACTGGGGAGACAGTGGTGGCCCACGTAGAAGTGGGTGCTGCTCTGGGGGTGCTTGCAATCCGAGAGGGAAGAAGTGATCACTATAAAGGGTCCTTATTGCATTGTGACGGGGTGAAGAGCAGGAATGCTAGGGTGCTGGAGGGCAGAGCATGGGGACCTGCCCCTGTCTGAGGGTCAGGGACAGTCTCCTGAGAGGAGAAGGCTGAGTTGAGAGGAAGGAGGAGGAGGAGGGAAGGAAGGGATGTTCTGGGCCAGGGAAGAGCCTCTGAGAAGCTGTGAGGAACTGGGAAGGGTCTGAAGTGGCTGGAGCTGGGAAAGAGAGGTGCAGCAGGGTCGGGGATGAGGGGAAGGAGAAATCTAGGCAGGGGACAGCTTACCAGAGTCATAGGCCATGAAGTCTGGATGGGGACAGGGAGACCCAGGGCCTTTGGGACCCCCTTAGAGAGTGAGGTGCCCCTAGAGCCAGACCCTAGCCTGGGGGTGGGTGGCAGTCCCAAGTTCAGGGTCCTCAGTAGCCAGCCCAGGTCCCCCTTAGTTTATGCTCAGGCCCTCTTGCCTTCTGGGCCATTGGAGCACCCCTTTATATTTGACCTCTGCTGAGAAACTGCTTACCCCTAATTTCTTTCTTTTAACCATTTATTTTCCTGAAGAGATGTTTATGGGATTTGAGGCATCTGAGGCATTTGATGACATGAAGGGGGTCTTTTATAACTGCACAGTTTTATTTTCCCAGTAAGTTTGGATCTTTCCCTGCATGTTTTCTTTGGAAGTTTTGCTGAGGGTTTGGCTGGACCCTGAACTCTGGTGAGAAGGCTGTGTAGGAGCAGGGGGTAGTGATCATGAACCACATAGTGCCAACGCCAGGAAGACCCAAGAGCCAGTGCCAAACTCTAGCCACTCCACACTGAAGCAATCTGGAAACAAAAATCTCATTTAAAAATAAAACACATTTTTCCACATGAATTCTGTCCTCTGGGGTTGTGACACCCAGTGGCACTCCTGCCCTCTGAGCTTCAGCCACCCTGGCCACCTTGAAGCTCCTCAGACACTCTGTGTTCCCTCCCTTCCTGGGGCCTTTGCATGTGCTGTGCCCTCACCCTTGGAACACTTTTCCTTCACCTTGTAGCTTTTGCCTTAGTTCCCCTTCCTCATCCTTCTTAGCTCAGCTTAAACATCACTTCCTCAGAGAAATCCTCCTTGACCCTCCCAGGCGAGATTATATCCTACCATGGCTCCTTGTTCTCTTCCTTCATAGCACACACTTCAGCTTACCGTCACGTTTGGGAAGTGATTTGATTGGTTCTCCACTAGACTCTAAGTTCTCTGAGAGCAGGAACCGTGTCTGTTGAGTCATTGCTATATCTTCAGCAGGGGGCACCGTGCTTGGCACATAGTGAGTGCTCTGTAAACATTTGTCGCATGAGCAAACTATCATGAGTCACAATTTTCTAGCCTTTTTGGATGTGCTGTTCCCATGAGGGACCTCAGAAAGTAGAAGTCACACTCTCCTTTGATGCCTCTCTGGCCTGTGCTTTTGTGAAACCTGAGCTTAGACAGGCCTGTCAGGACATGTGTTTTAGTCCATGTTTGACAACAGCTCTGTTCCAAAGGGAAATGAATGGGTTATTTAGGGGTAAGGAGCTCAAGGCCCTTGGGTAAAAGATCAGACATTTGGGCAGAAGCTGGGAGTTCGATGTGGCTGAGATAGTTAGTGCTCATCAAATATCCATGTGTTCCCTATATGCACTGGCATCCCTTGTAATTATACTGGGGCCATGTGCCTGGTTCTTTCCAATGGACCACATGGAAGTGATGGGAGCCATTTCCACGGGGAGGCAGTTAAGATGCATGTGACTTTTTCATCTCTCCTCTTATGTTGAAGAACATGTGTCCATAGGATATAGCTGCAAGATGGAGAAGGGCCTCCTGACATGTGGCCGATTTTTTGTGACTGAGAAATAAATCTTTGTTATGGTAAACCTTAGGACTGAGATTAATCTTATTAAAATTTCAGGATTTATTTGTTACTGCGCCATATCATGGACTGTCCTGACTAATACTCTTTTGCCACGTGAAAGCGTCCTCATGATTCAGTTTCCTCAAAAGCAAAATATTTATTTCGTTTTAAATTCATCCCTGTTACCCAGATGGCTTCAGACTTTCTGAAATTTGTATTAAGAATTCTAGGCATCCCACCAGTGATTTTCAGACACCATAGATCCTGTCAAAATTTGGTTGCATAGGTCTCTCGATACAGGTTCCTTCCCCTCCTCCAGGAGCAATGTTTCATGTTAAGTAAACATCTTCCAGCCTTTGGTGGCATTTCTGACAGCTTATGGAAGAGAGGTTCTGCTTGGCCGATCCCTGGAGTGTCTTGTGCACCCTTCAATCTGACTTCTTCCAGGTGAGTTGGGGCAGAAAACACATCCCATTCAGCCCCTGATTGCCTCCAATTATTCAGAAGACTCAGAATTGAAAGGCTCAGACCCGGAGCAGATGAAAAAAAAATCCCTTAAACAGTCATTTAAAGCAGCAGTCCCCAACCTTTTTGGCACCAGGGACTAGTTTAGTGGAAGACGATTTTTGCACAGATGGCGGGGGATCGGGGGTTGGGGGATATGGGTGAAGCGATATCGCAAGCGATGGGGAGCAGCAGATGAAGCTTCGCTCACTCGCCCGCCGCACACCTGCTGTGGGGCCTGGCTCCTGCTGCCGACCGGCACCGGGGGCTGGGGACCCCTGATTTAAAGGGTAAAGGAGGCCCTTCTCTGTAGTAGCTGCTGAGGGGAAAGGGGCTTGTGCTGGGGTACAGGGGCTGCTGTCAAATGACAGATCCTGTTAGTGCTGAAGGGGACCTCTTGCTTTCCTCAGGGTCTGACTAGCTGGCTGACCTTGGGCAAGCCAGTCCCATTTCCTGTGTGTGAAGTGAAGTGTGTGAGTTGGGGTGGGGTGATGTAACACTTAGTAGTTTTCAAACCACTTACCCTCAGGGATCATAGGGCTGGGTAATGGGGCATAGGACACTGACTCTCTTTGCTAGAAAAGCCCTGCTTTTATTTATGTTGTTTGTGTGGTGGGATAATCCATCGATGCATTAACTACTCTATTTATGAATTCATACTTTGTTCTGGCTCTCATGAAAGATTCCAAAGAATGAGGTGAGGTTTTTTTCCTCCCATAATCTGGAATTCTGGTCTCCTGGCCCTAGGGGTTTGTTAACAGCATTTGAGATTCAGGACAAAAAAGGTCGTGCACAGGGTGGATCACTCTCCCCCAACCTGTTTTATTTTTTAAATTTAATTAATTAATTTATTGACATCTTTATTGGAGTATAATTGCTTTACAATGGTGTGTTAGTTTCTGCTGTATCACAAAAGTGAATCAGCTGTGCATATACATATATCCCCATATCTCCTCCCTCTTGCGTCTCCCTCCCACCCTCCCTATCCCACCCCTCTAGGTGGTCACAAAGCTCCAAGCTGATCTCCCTGTGCTATGTGGCTGCTTCCCACTAACTATCTAGTTTACATTTGGTAGTATATATAAGTCCATGCCACTCTCTCACTTCGTCCCAGCTTACCCAACCTAAGTTTTGTTTGGAGGTGGGTTGTGTGGGAGGATAGGAGAGAGAGTCTGGGCTTGGGGAGGTCCTTCCTGGGAGAGCAGAGCTGGCAGGGGCCAGTGAGGGGTGGAGACCTGTCTCACCTGCCAAGGTAATGGTACTGGTGGTTGGATGGCTGCTGTGTGCTTTTGGAGGCCAGTGTTTTGGCCTTGAGAATAGCCATGGGTGGGTTTCTGTGGTCAAGTATGTCTTGATGAATGAACCTAGAAGAGAGTTGTGGAGGGTGGTCTTCTCTGTGCAAGGAGCAACAGTAGATGTGGAGATGAAGCCCCGGCCCCAGTGACCCAAGGGATGGGATGCGGGAGAGGGTGCTTCAGTAACTGGCTGTTATTCATACTGGACTCCTTAGCTACCATGATTAGACACTTGGTGCCCAATTTATTGTACTCTAGAAGAATAAGGAATGTGAGTGATGTGGAGGGCCTCCTTTGCCCTGCTTGTTTGGCCTTCTAGATAAAAGTCCTTTTAGAGAAAAGGTAACTAAACATTTACAACCCACTGTACTGAATGACCTCTGAGTTTCTTTCTAGAGCAGACAGTCTATGACACTGTACTTTTAATGGTGACTTAAGGGTGGTAAGTGTCTCCAACTGGGGGAAATCCTCTTACATCCTCCCCAGCTCTGCTCTGTACCAGGGGGCACATCTGTGGAAACTGTAGAGGTTCAGCCATGGTTGGGGAGTCTAAAAGGGTCCTCCTACAGATTTGGAACCCAGTTCACAGAGTGTACATGAGACTTTGGGAGCAGCAGAGCTGGATGTGTGGTTGGAGAACCTGGATCCTGGCTTGCTTGAACGAGCACTGATTCCCTGATAACTAGAAATGCTCAGGGAATTTATATGTTTGACCCGCCAGGCCAGCTGAACTCTCCAGCTTTGGTGCCGTTACTCAAAGGCGCAGCTCCTGCAAGTGAAATGAGCCACTGGCCCCACTGGGGGCTCAGGTGGGGTTCTTGTGAGGTCATACTAACAACATGAATGCATACGTGAGCTAGAGGTGTTTATATGCCTGGTCACATCAGTGGCTGCCCTCTGTGTTTCACTGGCCAGCGGCACACGAAGGTCTTCTCCAGGGCCTGCTCCACAGACTTGACGCTGCCTTTTCTGTCAAACTTGAATCCAAGTCAATTGCTGGCTGATTTTCTTGCGCTCAGGGACAGATTGACCTGGAATTCATGAGGCTGAGGCTCCAGGCTCTGGGAGGTACTTGGGTTTGAAGAATATTCTATGTGGAGAGGGGAATTTCTATGGAAGCATAAAGAGATTTGGGGAGAAAGGTCTTGAATCTCTAAGGCTCCAATAATAACTTGCTATTATTTCTTACCTTATTTGAAATAAATGTACTCTTTTATACCTAATTTTTTTTTTTTTTTTTTTTTTTTTTTTGTGGTACGCGGGCCTCTCACTGTTGTGGCCTCTCCCGTTGTGGAGCACAGGCTCCGGACACGCAGGCTTAGCGGCCATGGCTCATGGGCCCAGTGGCTCTGCGGCATGTGGGATCTTCCCGGACCGGGGCACGAACCCATGTCCCCTGCATCGGCAGGCGGACTCTCAACCACTGTGCCACCAGGGAAGCCCGATACCTAATTTTATATTAGTTATTGTGTGTCCTTTTTCTTGCAGAGGGCACAAAAATATTGTAGGCTTCAGCTATCACAAAACCCATATCTGTCCCTGCTTATGTTAACACACGTGTGTTTGGGATATGTTTGCAACCATCAGTGACTAGACAGGAGTGTGTACAGGATTCTCCCAAATACACCCTGTACTTTCCATTGTTGGTGCTTTGGTCCAGCCCATTCCCCCTCCAGAGTGCCTTCTCCATCCTTGTAGGGGCTCCAAAGCCCACATCTGAGCCAGCCACTCCAGGTGTGGCCAGATGTGATTTCTCCACACCTCCAACAGTTCTGGACATTTTCTTTAAAGTCCATTTAGGGAGTTCTCATGTACAACTTTATGATATTTCTTTTGTTGTTTCTCTTGAATTGAAAGTCCAGTACCAGATTGTTATTTAACGTTCTATGTTATTTTGTCATATCTCCCCAAATCAGAGTGTAAGCTCCTTGAAGACAGGGGGCCGCCTTCACAAAAAGAATGGTATTTTCCACAGAGCTTGGCTCCGAGTACACTTCTCAACACACACCTGTTAGTTTGTTTGAATAATGCCTACAGTGTTTCCAAAATTTACTACCTTACTCAATTAAAAGAGGCAAAATAGGTAGACATTTTCTGTTTTATATAATTGAAAAATTCAGCCGAGATACAGCTCATGTAGGAACTATTGTTCCAAGGTAAGACAGGTTTAAATCATTTCAGATAGATGGTTCCATCTTATTTTTAAGTTTTTTCCCCAAAGTAGAAATTTCCAGCAAGTCCCTTTCCAGCTGGTCCTGTTTATCAGAGAACCTTCTCTTCTGGCTACCTTCAACCTTCTCTGTTCTGATTCAAAGTTTACCTGCATTTTCCCTACACCCCTGGAGAGATCTTTTCAAAACACTAGCTGTGTCAGCCCCCTGCTTAAAATCGTCCAGTGAGCTGAAAGAAAACCAGCATGTAGTGACTTTCCACCCTGAGTGAGTCAGCCTGGCCTGCCTCCCTGGCTCTTCCTGCATTCCTTTTTTCTTCTCTCTGCTCTAGTGGCGCTTCTTACGCTTCCTAGGACACACCAAGAGCTCTGCATGTGCAGCCCCTCTGCCTGCTCTTTCTCCAGTTGCTTATCCTTCAGGTCTCTGCTTAAATATCAAAGGATCCTCCTTCAAAGGACCTTTTGACCACCCATCACAAAGACATCCCTGCTCTTCTAGACTCTATCACAGCACTGAATTTATTTCCTGGACAGAATTTTTCACAGTCTGAAACGATTTTGATTATTGTTCTCTTCAGCTGTTTATGATCTGTCTTCCCAGGAATGGATTCTGTGACGGCAGGGACCCTGTCTGTTTTATTCACTGTTGCACTATCCCCGCTCCCACCTCTACTTGTCACATGGCAGGGGTTCAATATATATTTGTCAGCTGGAGGACAGAAGTATGTCATTTGTTGATCTTGGGGTAAAAGAGAGCACAGGACCCACCTCTCAGAGTTTGGTCATAAGAGGCTCAGTTGAGATCGAGAGGCCACCTGATGACAGGTGCCCATCTTTGGATGAAGGCAGTCAGTTGGCCTGGCTGGCAGGACAGTGGTCTCCTCTCTCTCACTGCTCTAGCCCCTGTCTAGACTGAGTCATAGGCCTTCCTCTCACCCTCTCAGTGGCCTCATCCAGCAGGTCTGAGAAAGCCAGCGGGGAGTTGGTGAGCAGCAGGTGCTGCTTGTATGGCTGAAAAAAATGTGGTTCGGCACATGAAAGGATGCTCAACATCACTAATCATTAGAGAAATGCAAATCAAAACTACAATGAGGTATCATCTCACACCGGTCAGAATGGCCATCATCAAAAAAATCTACAAACAGTAAATGCTGGAGAGGGTGTGGAGAAAAGGGAGCACTCTTGCATTGTTGGTGGGAATGTAAATTGATACAGCCACTATGGAGAACAGTATGGAGGTTCCTTAAAAAACTAAAAATAGAACTACCATATGACCCAACAATCCCACTACTGGGCAGATACCCTGAGAAAACCGTAATTCAAAAAGAATCATGTACCACAGTGTTCATTGCAGCTTTATTTACAATAGCCAGGACATGGAAGCAACCTAAGTGTCCATTGACAGATGAATGGATAAAGAAGATGTGGCACATATATACAATGGAATATTACTCAGCCATAAAAAGAAATGAAATTGAGTTATTTGTAGTGAGGTGGGTGGACCTAGAGTCTGTCCTACAGAGTGAAGTAAGTCAGAAAGAGAAAAACAAATACTGTATGCTAACACATATATATGGAACCTAAAAAAAATTAAAAAAAAAAAAAAGGTTCTGAAGAACCTAGGGACAGAACAGGAATAGAGACGCAGACGTAGAGCATGGACTTGAGGACACAGGGAGGGGGAAGGGTAAGCTGGGACAAAGTGAGAGAGTGGCATGGACATATATACACTACCAAACGTTAAATAGATAGCTAGTGGGAAGCAGCCGCATAGCACAGGGAGATCAGCTCGGTGCTTTGTGACCACCTAGAGGGGTGGGATAGGGAGGGTGGGAGGGAGATGCAAGAGGGAAGAGATATGGGGATATATGTATATGTATAGCTGATTCACTTTGTTGTAAAGCAGAAAGTAACACACCATTGTGAAGCAATTATACTCCAATAAAGATGTTAAAAAAAAAAAAGAAAGGAAAAAAGTGTGGTTTGGGAGACGCCCCCTACTGCCCCTCGCAGCCCCGTCTTTTCCTGCGGCCTCCAAGTGTGAGCGTTGTCACTTAGCGACAGAATGGATTTGGTGGTTTGTCATCTCCAGGGATGTGGGATCACTCAGGGAGATGAGTCCAGATGGGATTTTCAAAGATGCTATTGTCTGAGGTGACAGAGAACAGCCCGTTTTCGGGCCCGGGGTCTCGCTTGGGAGTCCATGGATAAAAGAATGATTTAGTAGCTAGAGAAAAAGGGAAATCAGCTTCTGAGGCTTCCTCCAGCTGCTCAGTCATAATACGGTCCAAGAGCTGACCTTTAATGTGGGCGTGTGAGGCCAACCTGCTGGGACAGACTAGAAGAATCAAGCCAAGAGATACTGATGGCAAATCTAAACCAGCCAAGGGTGGAACAGCCAGGGGGCACAGCCTGGTGGGGAGGGTGGCCTGAGAGCTGGGAAATAAAAAACAGCAATCAAATGTTTGCAGTGGGACCAGTGAATGCAGAGGGCTTTTGTGGGGGTGTTGAAACAGTGGGAGCCACACTAGGCCTGAAAGTCATGCCAGCAAAAAGACAGCAGTGTCCAGGGAGGGGATGCAAAATGTTACTTCCACCCCAGAGCTGGGTGGGCATGGATGCCTGGGGCTGCTGCGGGAGGTGGGTGTCATGCGACTTTGGAGGATATTTAGTGGTGCTTGACAAAGCCCATTTCATGTAGACAGCCTCATTCAAGCTTAGGAGGAATGTATCATCTGCATTTCCCAGTATATGGAAACAGGCCCCTGGAGAGGCTGAATGGGTTACCTGAGGCCCCTGGCTAGTGAGTGGCAGACAGGATTGGAAGCTGGGTTTTCTGAGGCTGAGGTCAGGCTTTGGTCCTTTCTGCTAAGCCAGAGAGGTGTTTTGTGAGCTTTAGAGCGCCCCCTGGAGGGTATGGCCACCCTCCCTTGCTGGGTCTTCCTCCTCCTCAGTTCCAAATCAAGTCCATCATCTTCATTTGCAATCAAGTCAGGTACGGAGAGGCTTCAAAGGACCCAAATCAGTCCCGGAGGTAACCCTCCTTACCCCGGACTCGGCACTCCAAGAGATCCAGACTGTGGGATTTGGGGCAGAGAAAGATGGCGGATTCTGGAGTCAAGCATTCTATCTCAGGCTATGCCATCAGAGGGATGGAGAGCCTATATGTTTGTAAGAATTGGCTGATCCCATCGAAACCTCATTCAAGGTCAGGGTGGACCACTGACCTGACTTGGATGGCATTTCTCTTTTCCCAGAGAGGCTGTGGTCGACTGCTTTAATGCTCCTATTCTTCGACTATAAGAATGGCCTCTATTCTTCCCTCTCTCTTTATCCATGCCCTTTACCATGTAACTTTGTGTATTTTATTTCCTTATTTCTTGAATCTGGGATTAGTCACGTGACTCGCTTTGGCCAATAGCATAAGGCAGAAGTATAATTTCCAGCCTGGGCCTCAGGGGACCTTGCGTGTTTGGGCTTGCCCTCTCTCTCTCTCCCTGGGAAGATCATGCCTGGGCTCACCTGCTGGTTGATGAGAGGAAGAGGATGAGAGACGTGTGAAGCAATGTTGCCCTAGCTAAGGTACCAGCCAAGCATCCCAGAGAGAGCCCCCAGCAGATCTACAGACGCCTGGGGAGCCAGCCTGCAGCAACCACTCTGCAACGCCATGTGAGCTAGAATTGTTTACTTTTGTGTGCCACTGGGGTTTTGTGGCTGGTGAGCAGTAGTCTGCTGGTGGTAGCTTACAGATACAGAGGTACTTGAAGAGCTAATAAAATACCAGTACCTGAAAAACTAACTCAATATATTATGTAGAAAAAGAAAAAAAGTAAGAAATTTGGTTGAACAGAACTTTGCTCAGGAAGGGGCTCAGGGCTGCTGAGTCCCACCCCTTCGTCCTGCAGGTGAAGAATTGGAGTCCCAGAAAGGTGAAGTGACTTGTTCCAGGCCACACAGCTGTCTTGAGAATAAGAAACCTGTTTCTCAGGCCCAGGCCGTTTCAGGCTCCTGCCTGCAAACCTGCCTGCCTCCTGGTTCAGACAGGCACACTGGGCAGGTGGGGGTCTCAGCATGTGAGTGAAGGTCAAGGGTGGGGTATGTTCCATAGCCATGCTCTTAACCTCTGAACCCTGCAGCCTCTTGGCCTCAGGGTCTGAGATTGAGTAAACAGCCTTAAAGCAGGAGGCCAGTCCCAGAGTGACCACTCCAGCCTTTCAGTAGGACTCTCCTGGCTCCAAGTGGCAGCTGGTTGCTGCCTTCAGCTGCTAAGCCCCAGAGGTCACTTTTTTTTTTTTTTTTTTTTGCGGTACGCGGGCCTCTCACTGTTGTGGCCTCTCCCGTTGCGGAGCACAGGCTCCAGACGCGCAGGCTCAGCGGCCATGGCTCACGGGCCCAGCCACTCCGCGGCATGTGGGATCTTCCCGGACCAGGGCACGAACCCGTATCCCCTGCATTGGCAGGCGGGCTCTCAACTACTGTGCCACCAGGGAAGCCCCAGAGGTCACTTTTGAGCTCTGTCATGCCTAATTGGTTCTGTTCCCAGAAAACTGTGACATGGCCTCAGGCAGTCAGATTACACTATAGGCACTGGCATTTCCCAGCCCTTGGAGGCCCAGAAGCGCTCCTTTGTATAGCGGGCATGGTATAGAACCGTTGGCTTGTGTCTTCCTATGCTGCTGCAACTGCAACTCCTCAGGTGGGACTCGAATCCAGCCAGAACTCAGATTGGGACTTGAACCCACGATCCCTGACTAGGAGAGGGCTCCAAACCACTGTCTTTTCATTGAAACCACTCACCTGGGGTCAGGACTTACTGAATCTCAGATTCTTTTGTCTCATCGCAGAAGGAATTCAGCGTGAGGCAAAGTGGCAGGCAAAGAGTGAGTTTATTAGCATAGGATGCTTGTGAGAGACACAAGCAGACAGGTGAGAAGGCTATGCCCCGAGGACTGAGAGGACTTTATTTTTATAAACAAAAGAAAAGTGGGGAGGGGGAGAAGACCATCTTCTTCCTCATTCTTGGGCAAATATCAAGGCTTACATCATTAGTTCCTCCTTTGACCCTATATGGTTTAACCGGGACTGTCATGGTGCTATTTAAATCATGTGTATGTTAGCAGAAGGGTGGTAACGTATACTAAAATATGGTAATTCATCTCAGGTTTCAGTATAATGTCCCTTTTCACCTAGTTTTTTCCCCTTTCACTTATATTTCTGTCTTGGCTACATGCAGAAATGCTACTCTTCAAGGACTTTTAACTCCCTGACTTCATGTAACAAGATTCAGACCCCATATCTACTGTGTTGTGTTTTAACTATCAGGGTTTGTGGCTTGGGTGTGTTTGGCACTTGGATACACCTGGTCTTCCTTCAAGGTGGTATAGATGGTTGCTAGGTTACTGGATTCTTTTCTTGAATGGTCATTAGCTTACAACAGTCTCCCAAACACCCTTAAAATTCCCTTTGTGTCTTTAGTCCCCTAGTGGGATTTTAAAACTATTTAATTATTACTCTAGCCCTCTCACTGCCAGCTTCATCACTTGCATACCTGTCCTCCCAGAGGTGGGCCAGGGGTGAGTTTGCACATATGTGTACATGTGAGCGTGTAAATGTGAGCATTGAGACTGGGGTGGCACATATACAGGGTGTATATGATCAGGGATCTGTGAAGCTCTCCTTCTTCTTGGATAGACCACGATGGGTTTAATGATCCTTATGCTTTTCCATAATTCTTCTGTTCCAGGGTCTCCCACCGGTCTTGTCTCCTTTTCATTCCCTTCCTACTGGATGTGCATTAATTAGATCTGTGTTTGGGAGAATCAAGACTCCAGCCCAATTCTGGGAGGAGGGCAGGTGTAGGGCTCCAGGCAGCCAGGTTGGAAAAGAACAAGTCCTACTGAGCCTTCTGCTTGGTCCCCACCTTCACCCAGGCTCTGGGGTTCTTGGGTCTGTTGATGGGTCAGGACAGAGAGGCTGAGCTCAGGCCCTGAAAGGAGACCCGAGGCCGCTTTCCAGTTCCCCGAGGTAGTTTGCACTGTGATTTCCAGTCTGGTTACACATTAGTATCACCTAGGAGTTTAAAAAAATACCTATATGCCCAGACTTCACCTCAATAAGATCAGAATCTTTAGAGTTAGGTGAGCACCCAAGCAAGGTATTGTTATAAAACTCTCCAGGCGGGCTTCCCTGGTGGCGCAGTGGTTGAGAGTCCGCCTGCCGATTCAGGTGACGCGAGTTCGTGCCCCGGTCCGGGAAGATCCCAGATGCCGCAGAGCGGCTGGGCCTGTGAGCCATGGCCGCTGAGCCTGCGCGTCCGGAGCCTGTGCTCCGCAACGGGAGAGGCCACAGTAGTGAGAGGCCCGTGTACCGCAAAAAACAAAAAAAAACCCACAAAAACTCTCCAGGAGACTCATATGCAGCCAGAGTTGGAACCACAGTCTAGGCCTATGGATATTTTTTGAACTGAGCTCAGTAAGAGCTATGCCATATCTTAAATTCTTATTTTCATTAAAGTAATATATATATATATATATATATATATATATATATATATATACATACACACACACACACACACATATATATGTATACATGTACATGAAATTAAAAGTTAAAAAAAAGTACTGCAAGGATTATAATGATGATCATCAGTCCTCATCCTACTTCTTCCTATCTCAAATTCAGAGGTAATGTCTTTCAACTCTGTTAGCTATTTATTCTGGTTTTTAGCCTCCATGTTTCTTTTTTTTTTTGTCCTCTTTATTTTTATTTTTTAACATCTTTATTGGAGTATAACTGTTTTACAATGGTGTGTTAGTTTCTGCTTTACAACAAAGTGAATCAGTTATACATATACATATGTTCCCATTATCTCTTCCCTCTTGCGTCACCCTCCCTCCCACCCTCCCTATCCCACCCCTCTAGGTGATCACAGAGCACTGAGGTGATCTCCCTGTGCTATGTGGCAGCTTCCCACTAGCTATCTAATTTACATTTGGTAGTGTGTATATGTCCCTGCCACTCTCTCACTTCGTCCCAGCTTACCCTTCCCCCTCCCCATATCCTCAAGTCCAAGCCTCCATGTTTCTAAATGACATGTGTGTACTGCTATTTCTTGATTTTTCAGTTTGAGACATTATCTGTTGACTCTCCACTAAGGATAATGATTAACTTTTCCACCCCTGTCTCTATTCCTTTCAACAGACCCAGTTCTCTCCCTTCATCTTCTCCCAAGGGAGAAAGAAGGATTGGGAGTTTGGGATTAGCAGATGCAAACTATTATATATGGAATGGATAAACAACAAGATCCTACTGTATCGTACAGGGAACTATTTTCAATATCCTGTGATAAACCATCATGGAAAAGCATCTGACAAAGAATATATATGTATAACTGAGTCACTCTGCTGTATAGCAGAAATGGACACAACATTGTAAATCAACTATTCTTCCAAAAATAAGTGAAGGACTGATCCTGGTCCTCAGGAAGCCCACTGCCTAGCGCAGGGATGGAGCTGTGGGATGGAAATGAGGGGGGACAGGAGAAGACTTAAATCTGGGAAGCAATTATTGGGCTACATAAAAACTTAAGGATATACTTAACTGCTAAGTGAATGTTGTGGCACAGACTGTCACTGTTTTTGGAGGTCGGAGGTATATGAGATCAGTGAAGCATAGGCTTCCCGGAGAAGGTGGGATTTCCTCTAGGCCTTGAACAGTACAGAATGTCCACACAACTGAGAACATTTGGGGCTGAGAGGGGCCCAAACCCATTCATTCATTTAACATATAAGTTCTGGGTGTTTACCATGTGGGTAGGTCCTGTGCTTGGTGCCTGGGATGCAGCAGTGAATGGAAGAGACCAATACAGTGTTTGTCCTCGTGGAGTTTAATTCTTGGGGGGAGAGATAGACAGTAACAAAGAATAAATGTTTATGGTATGTTAGTAGGCATAGAGTGTTTTGAGAAGAATAAGGCAAAGCAGAGTGATATAGAGGGTCAGCAGGTGGAGTGGGTGAAAGGCTGGACTCCCTGAGAAGTGAGGTAGAGAGCCATGCAGATCTTTAGGGGAAGAACTTGTGTGCAGAAGGGACAGCAAGTGCAAAGACCCTGAGGTGCCTGTATGCCTGGTCTATGCAGTTGGTTCAGAGAGAACTAGGGCAAGAAGAATAGGAGATTAGGTTCAAGCTTTTTCTCTTACTCTGAGCAAGAGGGGAAGCATGGGAGGGTATGTTAGTTTCCTATCGCTGTGTAACAAATGACTAGAAACCTAATGGCTCAAAGCGACATACATTTACTGTCTCACCATTTCCAAGGGTTAGGAGTCTGGCATGCTTTCACTGGGTCCTCTACTCAGGGTCTCCCGAGGCTGAATCAAGGTGTCAGCTGAAATTGCAGTCTCATTTGGGACGTGGGACCCTTCTCCAAGCTCACTGACTGTTGGTAGAACTCAGTTCTTTGCAGTTGTAGGACTGAGATTCGTGCTTTCTTGATGGCTGTTCACCTGGCACCATTCTCAGCTCCCAGAGGCCACTATTCCCTGCCAGGTGGCTCTCTCCACAATGTGGCTGTTTTGGAGGGCATCTCTGCTCTTTCAAATCTCTCTGACTTCCTCTGTCTCTGACTTCTGGACCTTCTTTTAAAGGGGCTCACCTGATTAAACCAGGCCCACCCATACCAGGGACAGGAATCTTGGGACCATCTTAGAATTCTGCCTACCAGAGAGGGCTTCGAGCATTGGAGGGGTATGGTCTGGCCTACGTTTCAGCAGGATCACTCTGGTTCTGCATTGAGAATAGACTGAGGGGAGCATAAATGGACACAAGGTAACCAGTTAGGAGGCCTAGTGGGGTGTTGGGCTGGAGAGGGCTGAGAGTGCGTGTTGAGACTGCCACCTGGCCAGGGACTGCCTGGAGGCCTCGCTGGGGATCCTGGACTTTGAAGGGGCCGTGGTAGCATCCTGAGTTGGGGAACAAGTGTAACTTTAGATTCACTAAAGCACAAGGGCTCTGATGCATGTCTGCCTCATCCTGCAAAAGGATTTGCCAGGAGTTAAAAGCACAGTGGTTAATGTAAAATAGATGCTAGTGGGAAGCAGCCGCGTAGCACAGGGAGATCAGCTCGGTGCTTTGTGACCACCTAGAGGGGTGGGATAGGGAGGGTGGGAGGGAGACGCAAGAGGGAGGGGATATGGGGATACATGTATACGTATAGCTGATTCACTTTGTGATACAGCAGAAACTAACACCATTGTAAAGCAGTTATACTCCAATAAAGAGGTTAAAAAAACAAAAACAGCACAGTGGTTACCAGTGGGCAAGAGGGAGAGTGGAGGTGAGTGTGATGTGTCTGCGTTTGCTGAGGATGCTGGGGCCAGGCGGGGCAGGTGACACACCTGGAGAGCCTGGGAGCTCGGGCTTAGGCCAGCGCCTCCATTCCTCCCTCATCTGAGCACCTCCTGTCACCCCTTCTTTCCCTGTCGAGAAAGACATGTCACCGGCACCCACAGAAGGGAAGGCAGCAATGGCTCTGAACCGTGGAAGACAGAAGCGGTGTGAAAAGCACAGCAGGGGTGGACCTGTGAATATCCACTCACCTGTCTCTGAGACTTGTCAGCACTCCCCGAGGGAGAGAAAAAGAGCATGAGGGCGCGTGTGTAAGGCAGGGGTGGTGGGGACTAACGTGGAACTCGATGTGACAACACCTAGCCCGGTGCCTGGCACAGAGCAGGCCCTCGAACCGGTGATGTTTATTGAGCGCTAGCTCTGTGTGCTGGGTGACTAGCACTCCATTTCCGCCCCAAGGAGTTCACAGTTTTGTTGAATGTGAGTTTTCAAATAGCCCGTGTGCAACAAACACACATGTGTGCGTGTGTACGTGTGTGTGAGTGTGTGTGTGTGCTCTCAAGTCAGACTCTGTGGGTTGAGATCTTGTCTCCAGCACTTACTTGCATGACATTGTACAAACCACTGAACCCTCCTTGCCTGGGCTCCTTTTTGTAAATGGGAGCATAGTAATAGTACCTGCCTCAGAAAATTGCTAGAAGGGTCGCATTAACGACACGAATTTGTAAAGTGTTTAGAGCAGTTCCTGGGGTAGAGGTATGTCACGTTAAGTGCTTGGTGCATGAAAAGCAGGAAGCTTGAAACCTCCAATGATGTCTCTTCATCTTGTGAGGTTCTTTCCCCATTCTTGGAATCGCCTTGTACTGGGTGTGAATGGAACTGAAGGGCTGATGAAAGAAGGAGAGAGGGATCCCAAGTGCTCCTGGGGGGACACCAGTGGTCAGTGGTCATCTACATGTGGCCTCTGGCTCCACCCCAGACTACTGAAGCCCAGTGTCTGGGGACAGGAACTGGGACTGAGCTTTTATTTTATTTTATTTTATTTTTTTTATTTTTATTTTTTTTTTTGCGGTATGCGGGCCTCTCACTGTTGTGGCCTCTCCCATTGCGGAGCACAGGCTCCGGACGCGCAGGCCTAGCGGCCATGGCTCACGGGCTTAGTTGCTCCGCGGCATGTGGGATCTTCCCGGACCGGGGCACGAACCCGTGTCTCCTGCATCGGCAGGCGGGTTCTCAACCACTGCGCCACCAGGGAAGCCCTGGGACTGAGCTTTTAAAAGGAGCCTGGGAGATTTTGGTAGCTAACTAGCTAGGGCACTCACTGATAGTATTGACTTGTCTCTTCTGCCTGTGTTTAATTTTGACTTTTGTCTGCGGAGCGTGTGCACATGTGTATGAGGTAATCCTTTGTCATCCACCTGCTCTGACAGAGCTCTGGGAACAACAGGTTTGGATGTGGGCTTTTGTGCCAAAGCTCATTCCATTGTTAGGTCGGTGACTAAAGCTCGTTTCTGGTTCTGGTGCTCCTGTCAGGATGTAGAGAGCTTTCCTGCTCTGTGCTCCCAGCCCCCTCCGTGTGCAGCAGGTATGCGGGCCTGATACGCCCTTCCTGACCATCGCCTGTATCCCTTTCTGAGTCAGGTAGAAATAACTGAGGGCCAGCAGTACTGACAGTAGCTGCTCTGGGAGGTCAGAGAGGAAAGCAGAAAGATGAGGCCTGAGCTTACTGTGCGGAGAGCAGGAGAGCTTCTGAGACGTGGAGAAAGAAGAGTCCCTCCTCTGAGCCCTACAGCCTGCTGGTGCCGCTGAAAGGAGGGTCAAGTTGACGAATTCAGAATCGCATCTCTAGGGGGTTCTGTTCATCACCCCCCGTCCCACCCGCAGAACTAGAACAGGTCACTTGGAATGGTGCTGTCGGTCTTTCTGACCCTCCCTGATTGTTTTGTTATGGCTGATGGGCTGATTTCTAGTTACATAACCTCCTCTCTGCTAGATGAGGTCTTATTATCCCACAGTGCGGTGCATGTCAGGTCTGGGTTCCCGTGGAGCTACCTTAGGGAAGCTGGAATGTGCTGTTTCTCATCATTTCCACCCGGCAAGGGAATCAGAAAGAGTTACACCCAAGCCAATTATGGTGAATCCTTTGGGGCTGTTGTATAATCTTCCACACACAGTGGAGTGGAGCGGGCCTTCCCCTTCTGGTGGTTGCACTGGCCAAGGCACCGTCTTTTTCTTACTTGCAAGTAAGTAAGTTCTCTTTCAGACCCAGAAGTTTGTGTTTTTTGTTGGCTGTGCCCATGCCACTTGTGGGATCTTAGTTCCCCAACAAGGGATTGAACCTGGGGCCACAGCAGTGAAAGCGCCGAATCCAAACCACTGAACTGCCAGAACTCCCTCAAACTGAGAAGATTTTGAAGTACATTCATATGTGGTTTGGTGGGAACTCCTGAATTCACTTGAGATTTTCTTGCACACCAATAAACAAAAATAAGGAAATAAACAAAAGCAAAGAGAAGCCTTCCGGGCTTCCCTGGTGGCACAGTGGTTGAGAGTCCGTCCGCCTGCTGATACAGGGGACACGGGTTCGTGTCCCGGTCCGGGAAGATCCCACATGCCGCGGAGCAGCTGGGCCCGTGAGCCATGGCCGCTGAGCCTGCGCGTCCGGAGCCTGTGCTCCGCAACGGGAGAGGCCACAACAGTGAGAGGCCCACGTACCGACAAAAAAAAAAAAAAGAGAGGCCTTCCTTCCAGGCCTGGTAGCTGCTGTGTCTTAGGTCCTGAGTGAGCTTTGAACTAGGGAAATCAGGTCACCAGCACAAGAACCTTTGAATCCAAATATGAAAACCCTGACCCCCAGGACAGAGACATGGCTGCAATGGAGAGCAGAAGCTTCGGTGAGATGCCCCCATTGTCTGAGCCTGCTCGAGGGCAAAGGAACCTGCAAAATGAGTCTTCTGTGATGCAGAACAGAGCAGGGCATTGGTCTAAGAACAAACAGGTGCATGGCTTGCACAACCACTAATGTCTTTGAATAAACAGTGTCTAATATGAACTGCTACTGCTATCCTCGGGCTGAGGCTTGGAGCTGGACTGGCGATGGACACTCTCAGTTGTCTGGGAGGGGAAGGAAATGCAATGTCACCCACTTAGGTACCTTCTGTGGACCCAGCACCTCAGTCCTCCATGATAACCTCAATGGGGCCGAGTCAGAGTAAATGTGACCCCATGTGCTTCCATTTTACTGTTTTGTTTCTTTCTTTTAGAAGCCACCTACCTCTTTTTTTTTTTTTTTTTTTTTCAGTACACGGGCCTCTCACTGTTGTGGCCTCTCCCGTTGCGGAGCACAGGCTCCGGACGCGCAGGCTCAACGGCCATGGCTCACTGGCCCAGCCGCTCCGCGGCATGTGGGATCTTCCCGGACCGGGGCACGAACCCGTGTCCCCTGTATCAGCAGGCGGACTCTCAACCACTGTACCACCAGGGAAGCCCCTACCTCTTCCTTTTT
The DNA here is from genome assembly GCF_026419965.1 of Kogia breviceps. Classification (NCBI taxonomy): domain Eukaryota; kingdom Metazoa; phylum Chordata; class Mammalia; order Artiodactyla; family Physeteridae; genus Kogia; species Kogia breviceps. The sequence continues at coordinate 41,927,451 of NC_081310.1, read as the reverse complement.
TTTAATGGCTAGTAATTTTTATTTAACTTTGCAAGCCTAAGGTGCCACCTACCTCTTCTAAGAAGACTTTTCAGGCAAAACTCAAATCTGCCCGAGTGACTGCAGAAAAAGAAGTTTTAGGGAGAATAGGAAGCTGATATCACATGGGATGTGGTTGAAAGCGTGTATCAGACAAACCTGCTCTACAGTGTCCTCTCCAGCTCATGGTTGGAAAGCTCGGCCATCCTCATCCCCTCCTCCTCCTTTCTCTCCACTTGCTTTTCACCACCTGTCTTGATCAGCCCAGTTCCCAGTAGGAAAGAGATGGTTTAACTAAAGGAAGTTTAATAAAGGTTCTATTTCTGTGTGGACGGGGTTCAGGGAATCCACATGAATGGTGACCCATCAGGGACAAGTGAGATCTGGAAGCTGTTACCACCGCCAGGCCTCCAAGGAGCCATAGTGCTGGAGCGGGCGGAAGAGCTGGAGCCTGGAGGAGGGGTCACCACTCAGAGGCTTATAGAAATGCGGCCGCTGCATTTCCCAAACTGTGGCAAGACGTGGAGGGAGCAGAGAAATGAATACCCAAGCATCTCTCTCGCCTGCCCTCACATCTCCTGCTGGTGCCTTGTATTGGCTGAACCAGAAATGGGAGGGCAGGATGCCAAGTGTAGAGCCCATGGCGGCCAGCCTCTGAGGTCAGCGCAGAACAGGGTGGGGAAGGGATTTGGGGGACAAATCAAGAATAATCAGCACAGTGTAACCTGTTTGTCACTTGGCATCTTTCTTGTCCTTTATTTAGTGAAGAAATGTGTGTTTCTCCAACACAGGAAAAGCTCCAAGTCTCATGAACCCCGCTATCATCATAGGATGATGTTGATTCAATAACACTCCAATCTCGAAAGCTATCATGTTGGCCATTGCTCTTCATATAAAGCAGCAGAAAAAAATTAGGGGAAAGAAACAACATAAAGCTTTTCTTTTTCCACCACTCATTTTGTGTTCCCCCAAGCCCCTGCCCATACCTTGACTGTTGGGCACCTGGTGGATTATCCAAACCTTCATTTTTGCAGGATCCACAATTTTAGTGGTCTCATCTTTACCGGGCTGCCATGGCTTCCCATTGGCCCTTACTACTGGCCATGGGAGCACTGAGAGATGTCCCAGGGAATCCTCTCAATTGCAGTCTTAGTCCCTTTTGCCCCATGTAGCAGCAACCAACTTTCTCTTGTTTTCATTAAATTAATTCATTAATCATCTCCTCCTCTGACCATCCATGAAGAGCTCCAAATGGCCAAATGTAGCTCAGAGTGTGTTCTCTGGTGGCAGCCTTGCTCCAAATGCAGTATCTTATTTTGGGTTCCTCCAAAAGCTGACCTTGGGACAAGGACTAGGGTATAGGTAGTTTATCTGGGAGGTGATCTCAGAAAACATGAGTGAGGGTGTGGGGAAATGAGACAAGGAAGGGAGAAGAGCCAATGAAAGGTGAATTAATGATCAAATGACTGTGGCCACTGGGCTTGGTTCTGCTGGAGACTCTGAGAAATAGTGTGAAACACACTTCAGAATGATCCTACCGGAGAACAGGGAGGCTGGGGCTGGGACTCCCGTCCACCATTGGTAGAGGTTTTGACCTTGACTTCTAGGTGTGTCTGTGGTGGAACAAGCTCCCACAGTGCTGGAGAAAGCCCTTTGGCAGAGAAGAAGAGAGGTGTGCACTCGGCCCTTATGGCATGCTAGGATCTTCCTGCCCCACTTCGGGGTGTCTCAGGTGGGCCAAGAGAAGTGAGGCATAGCCTGAGTGGTGTGTGTCACCACCACTGAGCCCAAGGGAAGGAAAAAAAATCCCTAAAGTGGGTTATTGGGCAGAAAGAGGAGTCATTCTTACCTTTGCCTCTTGGTTCAGGGACCTGGGTTATCTGACTTAAGGGGAAAGAATACACATTGGCCAGGGTACCTCATCTTGCAGGATAGCATCTGCACCTTACAGAGTGTGGCCCCTCAGCTGGCACCATGGAAAAGGGACTGCCCTACTAAAGCTTTGGCCATGGATGAATACAGTCTGCCAAGACCTCAGTGAGGTAGGGAAGAAGTGAGGGCATAGGGGGTGTGGAAAGACAGACCTCGACCTCTGTCCTCTATTTCTTCCTTCTACAGTCTGCTCCTGGTGCCTCTCATTGGCTGACCTCAACTGGAAGCAGAAGGGAAGGTGGCCTGGATGGTGCAGCCCACAGGGGTCAGTCTTCTGGAGAACAGCACAGGGCAAAGAGAGCCGGAGGGATGGGGGGAGGGGAGGGCAGCAGTGGAGAATAACCAGTGTGCAGTCTGATCAGTTGCCTCTAGAGTGCCTCCCCCCTTTCTGTCCATCCCCCCAGTCATTGCCTCTGTTCCAACCTCATCATCCCAGCCCTGGAATGTTGGGATAGTCTCTTAACACATCTCTGCATCTCCAGTCCACCATCCCTAATGCCTGAGGCACAGACTGAGTCCCATCATATCTCCTTTCAGAGAACTCTGGTGTTCCCCATTCTCTGGTCTTTACTGAAGATCCAGATGCCAGGCATTTTAGGGCATAAAAAGATGATTCAGAGACTGCACTCCTTATTTCTAATAAGGAGGATAGGTATTAAGAAGCTAGAAATGGGGCTTCCCTGGTGGCGCAGTGGTTGAGAGTCCGCCTGCCGATGCAGGGGACACAGGTTCGTGCCCCGGTCCGGGAAGATCCCACATGCCGTGAAGCGGCTGGGCCCGTGAGCCATGGCCGCTGAGCCTGCGCGTCCGGAACCTGTGCTCCACAATGGGAGAGGCCACAACAGTGAGAGGCCCGCACAGTGCAAAAAAAAAAAAAAAAAAAAAAGCTAGAAATGGATAATTTCACCGTAAAAGAGGTGTGGTTAAAAAGAGATGTAAATTTGGACTCTTAAATGTCTTAGCATCATATTCAAGGCTCTTCACAGTTTAACTCCAAATTTTCCTTCCAGACTTGTTTTCTAAGACTTGTGTTCTACTGCATTCTCCCACATGCCCTGGGTCCCAGCTCTGCTGATTGCCTGGCATACTTTGTCCCCCACACAGTCAGGATTCAGTGCCTTAGCTGTTGCTGTACCTTCAGCCCAGAAAGCCCCTCCCGAGCTGGCCTTTGGGATGGTCTGAGCAGTCACTCACAGCCGGGTGAGTCAGAGCACCAGATTCTAGGGCCTCCTACTTGGAGTGTGGTCCTCAGAGCAGCAGCATGGCATTGCCAGGGCGCTTGTTAGAACTCTGACTCTCAGGCTCACCCGAACCTAGACTCAAAATCTGCGCTTGGACCAGACCCCTAGGTGATTCCTATGTACTTGAAAGTCTGAGAAGCATCAGATGTTTTGTGAGCTACCTAAGTGAGGCCTGTAGCGTGAGCAGGGCAGCTTGCCCCCTTCCCAGTATTCCAGCATAAAGTGAAAGTGCTTAGTTCTAAGTTGTAAACTGTTTGTGTTCCTAGCTTTTAAGTTATGAGGATGAGAGGGGTTAACAAAATGATTAAGAGAATGGGCTGTTACATGATATAGCCACGGGTTCAAATCTCAGCTCTGCCACATATTATCTTGGGGCTTTAATAAAAGCAATTAGAGAATTCCCTCGTGGTCCAGTGGTTAGGACTCCATGCTTTCACTGCCAAGGGCACGGGTCCAAGCCCTGGTTGGGGACTAAGATCCCTCAAGCTGTGCAGCTAAAATAAATAAATAAGGCAATTATCCTTTCTCAGCCTCAGTTTTCCAAAACAGAATGTATTAATGAAGTCACAACACAGGTGCAAGGGTCAAATGAGATAAAATATGTACATTGTTTTATAAATGTTAACTGCATTTGTTATTTTGCAAACACGTGAAGAAAAGCAAAAAGCAAGAAACCCTTGGGTGGGAAGGTCTGGGCCAGATAGCCAGTGATGGGAGGGGCAGGTCTTTGGTGCCAGAGCCCAAGGGCCTCAGTGTTACAAATCAGAGCTGACAAAGGCGCATCCAAGAGCAGCTGTGTTGACCTGGCTGAACAGAGGCTCCCCCAGAAGAACAGTGTCCTTAGGCACTGTCTGGAAGGCAGGCGGTATCCTGGTGGGCTCCCTGGAGGTGGGGTTGTGACCCCTCCCCTGAGGTACGAAGTCAGCTGTGTCCGATCAGCCAGGACTAAAAAGGAGATATGCGCCCTCTTCCTGGATGACTCGTCCCAAATAACCGCCACCATCTAACGTCTGACTAGTGTTCTACCACTTACACAACACACATCTTCATCATCTCGTTTAATTTGGGCAGTGACAGGGTTTAGCCTGCTGGTTCAGGTCTCACACAACTGCCCACTTCTGCTGACTCACACAGGAGAAATGATCTAGTCAGGGTGAAAGACAACCTTGAACGTGTCTCCACAGACTTTGACATTTTGAGCAGGCGATAGAAGGACTTGAGGACTTGAAAACGATGTGTTTTCATCCCTCCTTCCTGTCGAAGGTTGTGACCTTGGAAGAGAGAGGGGGCTGTGGGACGTGCGCAGCTGGCTCTGGGGAGGGTTTTGAAGTATGAGATCAGTGGACTTAACACACTAGAGGGATGGGTTGCCGGCAGGGACGGAGTGAAAACCCAGGAAGTGTGGGTTTTGGCCTGGATGCTTGCCAAACCCATCTCGAAGACTTTAAAGGGGCATCTGAGACTGTGGAGAAAAATGCCCAGAAAAAAACCTGGAAAGCTCAATATGATCAATGGCATATGCAGCGACATGGAAGCAGTTGATAAATTTTCTAATGAAAATCAGAAGGAAGGGGTTGGGAATGGGACTGTAGACTCTAGACCCAACTGCTCAGGGTTTGGGCCACAAGCAATTGAACTTGAATGTTAATGCAAGAAGGTAAATTCATGTGCAGATTTATTTTCTCCATCTTGCAGGTTTATGTCAAACTGAGGACTCACCAGTGCTGTGGATATGCTGTATACGCTGTTGCAAAGAGGCGGTTGCATAGTGGGTAAGTCTTGGCCTCAGGAGTTCAAACCCCGGCTTCTACCTCTTACTCTGTGACTTTGGGCCAGAACTCTGACTTTGCTTACTGGTAGTTTTCTCATCTGTGAAGCAGAAGAATAATGAAGTCTATCTCATAAGATTAGTCAGAGGATTCAGTGAAATGATGTAAGCCAAGAACACTACTAGGTACACGGTAGATGTCCCATTTCTCTCAGTGGAGCCTTTTCTGTTCTGGAGACATAACCTGGCCCTTCCAGGTGTTCTCTCCAGGCCCCCAACCTGGCCTGATCTGGATTTCCAGAGGCACAAGGATGTCCAGAGTTCCCCAAAGCCACGCAAAATACCACATTGGTAGAGAAGGAGACATCCAGGCAGGGGATGGCAGGGTGCTGACAGTCAAGTAGGAGGAAACCGGGAGCAAGTTGTGTCTCGAATGCCCTGGGAGGATGGATTTGATGAGAAAGGAGTGGTCACCAGCGTCAGGAGCTAGTGTGCAGGGAGCTGTGCCATCCAGGGAGAGCAGAAGAGGGCCTGTGGACCTGGGAGGTGAGCTGTGGTGGAAGGAGGGAGACCTGGAGACAGCCCCACCTGCTGTGAGGTCTTGGAGTCCGTGGACCTCTCTGTCTTAACCTTCCTAACTGTTACGATCGCCATAACAGTTAAATGCTTTAAATGATTCCATGCTTAAAGACTTGACTTTAAGCTGGACATGAAGTCTCAATTCAATAAGCATTTACGGAGCACCCAGGAAACTTACTGTGTCCGAGGCACCTTTGGGAACACACACCTAGTTTGGAATCCTGGATCCGTCACCCCCTGTAGTTTGATCTGGGATGAATCATTCACCTTTCTCGAGCCTCAGTTGTTGCACCTGTTCTAACAGTTATTAAGCCTTGGCTGCCCTATCAAAGTACCAAGTGTTTTCAATGAGATTATCTTCTTAATTATTTAAAGCCCCGTGAAGAGTTTGTGCATGAATAGGACTTAGAGAAGTTGTGTAATTTACTCAGGTCCCATGTCTGTGGGCCAGGGAGCTGGGAGGTGAGCTCCTCCCACATGCTGCCTCTCCACGGCTGTTTGCCACTTTATGGGCAGAAGACGCACTGCCAGGACGATGTGTGTACCATAGAGCAAGCCTGGTGAATTACAGTTAGTTATTCATCCGTCTCTCCTGCAAGGTGTAAGATTATCAAAAGCATGGGGTGATTCTGAATGACCTTTTTGTATTCCTAGAGTCTAGTAGAACATATGGTATATAACAGGGGCACAAGAGTTGTTGGACCAGGGATTAGCACGGGTTCTGTAGATGGATTGAAATATATAGTCACTGCTCTCAAAGACTCACAATCTAATGGTGATATGGGAAATACAGCTATGTAAAGACAACACAATGAGATACTTACTTTGATGGACATATGTATAATGTGCACATTTTCTTCTTATTAAATTTATCTCCGTGAGGGCTTCCCTGGTGGCGCAGTGGTTGAGAATCCGCCTGCCGATGCAGGGGATACGGGTTCGTGCCCCGGTCCGGGAAGATCCCACATGCCGCGGAGCGGCTGGGCCCGTGAGCCATGGCCGCTGAGCCTGCGCGTCCGGAGCCTGTGCTCCGCAACGGGAGAGGCCACAACTGTGAGAGGCCCGCATACCACAAAAAAAAAAAAAAAAAAAATTATCTCCGTGAATACATTTTTAAAATTAAAATTAAGGTAATTTTTATTATGGAATATTTCAAGCATACATATATAAAGAATTTGATAAAGAACATCTCTGTATCTACCATCTAACTTTATCAAATCTTAACATTTTCCATATTACCTGAAAACATACACCACAAATGCACTGCAGATCAGCTGAAAGAATCTATATATTTCTTCAGATCTCATTCCCTTGTTAATGTGAATTTGGGTTTATTATCCCCATGTATATTCTTTTTTAAAAAATGTATTTATTTATTTTTGGCTGCGTTGGGTCATCGTTGCTGCACGCGGGCTTTCTCTGGTTGCGGCGAGCGGGGGCTACTCTTCCTTGCAGTGTGCGGGCTTCTCATTGCGGCAGCTTCTCGTGCTGTGGAGCACAGGCTCTAGGCACGTGGGCTTCAGTAGTTGTGGCTCGCAGGCTCCGTAGTTGTGGCTCGCGGGATCTAGAGTGCAGGCTCAGTAGTTGTGGCGCACGGGCTTAGTTGCTCCATGGCATATGAGATCTTCCTGGACCAGGGCTCGAACCTGTATTCACTGCATTGGCAGGCAGATTCTTAACCACTGCGCCACCAGGGAAGCCCCCCATGTATATTCTTATATACTATTGCTTTGTATAAATGTATCCATAAACAATATATAATAAATTTTTTTGTTTTAATACTTTATGTAATTGTTTTCATAATGTAGGTATTATTCCTTAGCTTTGCTCTTTTGCCTAAAATTACCGTTTGAAATTTATTCATGTTGATATACTATAGCTCTAGTTCGTTCACTTTTAACTCGTGTACAGTATTTCATATCATATTTTTTGTGCTTTAAGATTATAAGTTAGGGGCTTCCCTGGTGGTGCAGTGGTTAAGAATCCGCCTGCCAATGCAGGAGACACAGGTTCAAGCCCTGGTCCGGGAAGATCCCGCATGGCGCGGAGCAACTAAGCCCATGCGCCACAACTACTGAGCCTGCGCTCTAGAGCCTGCGAGCCCCAACTACTGAGCCCACATGCCACAACTACTGAAACCCACGTGCCTAGAGCCCATGCTCCACAGAAAGAGAAGCTGCTGCAATGAGAAGCTGGCACACTGCAAGGAAGAGTAGCCCCCACTCACCTCAACCAGAGAAAAGCCCGTGTGCAGCAACAAAGACCCAACACAGCCAAAAATAAAACAAGTAAAATTAAAAAAAATAAAATAACAAGTTAAAAGTAATACTTGCTACATTAATCTGGATAGTACAGATGCATATAAAGAAAAGTTACCCTCCCCCCAGCCTGTTCTATTTTCTCAGGTAACCGAGGAGATTACCTGTTTGGTGGGTGTCCTTCCACACCTTTCTCTTGGCTCAGACAAGCATATATACAGCATATATAGATACTTTCCTTCTTCCTTTCTTTCTCCCTCCCTCCCTCCCTCCCTCCCTCCCTCCCTCCTTCTTTCCTCCTTCCTTCCTTCCTTCTTCCAACAACATAGGATTCTACAGAGCACATTACACTGAGATGTGTTTTGTTCCACTTAATCTGTGCAGATTTATTGAATCAGTGACTTACTTGCCTTTCATCCTGTGTTGGCAAAAGTGAGAGGTTAGATCGGGCTCTATGCCTCTCACCAGCGTTGTCCTCTCTGCCCTTAAACTGGCAAGAGAAGGTCCCAAGAGAGGCAGGTGGGAAAGAGGCAGAAATGCCCTACTGGGCTGTGTAGGAGCACCAGGCTTTGGACAGGAAGGGCCTTAGCCATCATCTAGAACCATGGCCCTCCACAGACGTGGGTATGTTCAAGTTGGAGTTAGGCTAGGCTACAAGAAGTTTTTTCAATAATAACTGATAGAAGCTTTAGAATTTTTGGTTCGAAGTTATCCCTGGAGCAACATAATTTTTCAGGCAGCCCTGGGTCAGCCATGGGCTGAGTTACATATCACAAACATCTGAGAATATGATCTCAAACCCACCTCCCACTTCCTGCATTACCTTTGTATCAGTTAGGATGCAGGTTTTGCTAGTCTGACAAAGACCTGAAGCCGGAGCTGGCACAAAGTTTCAGAATTCTTACGAGCTGGTTGTTAAGCATAGCCATCATTAACAGTTTAATTATATAAACTTCAAAAGGAAGAAACTATGCTAAAAACAAAGGCAACGAATACTCAGAACTCACCACTCCCTAATTATTTTACTATTTGCTGTGCTTTGACAGTGATATACATGGATTGCATGAGCGTGGTTGTACCGCTCTGCAGTGGTGTGCTACTGCAGTCCCAAGGTTCTGACCATCCAGGCTCCTTTGATCTTGCTGCTCCGGCATCTCAACATCTGCATTCCATCCTGGGTCCAGGGAGGCTTGCCTGAGTTCTAACATCCTGCCTGTACCCCAGGCAGGGGAAAGAGGAGGGGGAGGTTCACTCCTTTCCTTTTGAAGTCATGGTCTCATATTTGCATACATCACTTGTGCTGACATCCCTTTAGCCACACCTCACTGCACTGATCCTGGGAATATGGCCTTTATCTGGGCTGCCATGTGCCCAGCTAAAACTCTCTTCACTCAAGAAAGAGAGTAGATACTAGGCGGACAGCTGGCACTCTCTGTTATTACATTTCCTGGATTCTTCTCAGCTATTCCTAGGCCACTAAGCATTCTATCTCACCCTTGCCCTACTTCTTCTGACGGCCTGTTACAGGGCTCAGGAAAGTCTCTTGCCATGGTCACAGCTGGTATAGACATGGCACCCTTCAGCCAATCTCACTCCTCAGCCTCCAGGCAATGAGAAGAGACTCAGAGGCACATGAGGCAGGACCATTTCTTCCAAAGACAGAGCTCCAACAGATGAACAATGGTGTAGGAGCTCCCCTCTGTTCAGGGCTGAGCTGGGCTCCAAGTGGGGAGGGGATAATGATACCAGGAAAAATGAGGTAGTACCAGCCTCAAGGAGTTTCTAGTCCAGATGAAACGCTTATACCTGGAAGATCAGTAACAATACAGGCAGTGGCTGGTAAAGACAAGGTAATTCCTCTCTAATTTTAAATTCTGGGCAGAGAACCAGTCTCCATGAGCAAACAACTCATGGATGGACTAGGCTCTTGTTTTTTAGCTTTTACAGTTATAGTCAAATAAAACTTCCAGGAAAGTTAGGTTGACATTAGTTAAAGATCTACATAATTGTTGTGCTGCGTGGTAATTAGGCAGAAATGGTAAGCAATTCACACAAATGACTGTAATTAGCATTATTTTTACACAGCCAACATAGTTTTAGTTTTCCCTGTTACCCTGTGTAATTTATCGGTTGTCACTCTTGGCTCCAGCAGGAACTAACACTTTGCAGTAGGTAGGCTGCCTGGGCCTCTCCAGTCTCTGGCCAGAACGGCTTCTCCTGCGCTTCCCCACCAAGCCGCCTTCATACTGGGAAGTGGCAAAGTGGTCACAGGCTTGGGCTCTGGAGGCAAAATGCCTTCACAAGCCACTCCATGACTTAAGCCAGGTGACCTTAGGGAATGGTTTCATCTTTCGCTTCCTCAGAATCACCTAGACATCATTCCTGAGAATGTGTCTAGGACATAACTAATAATATATGTTCGTCATTATGCGCTCATTTATTCATTCATCTATTTGACAAAGAATTTTAGCATCTGCTCTCAACCAGGTGCTGCTCTCGGTGCTGAGAATTGGTAGTGAACCAAAGTCCTGCCCCCATGGTTTACATATGAGAGGAGGGAGACAGACAACTAATAAATACTGCAGGTCATCGGATGGTGATCCATTGGATGAGGAAAGCAAGGCAGAGGAAGGTATCACGGTGAGGCAGGTTGCTATTTCAGCAGAAGAAGTGGATCAGAATAAACTAGGTGAAAGTGCAATAACAGAACAACTCCCAAATCTCAGGGGCTTCCTTTTGCTCATATGCTGCGTGTCTCCTGTGGGACAGCGGGGATTCTACTCCACATCTTTATCACTCTGGAACCCAGGCTGACTGTCTTCATCCTCTGGACTGTCCCTGGTCATTATAGGAGCTGGAAGGGGGAACATGAAGACTTATGTCTGGAAGTGACACTGGCCAAGGCAAGTTGCATGCTGTACTTGACCTCAAGGGTAGCGGGGAATGTGGGGACCTACCTTGTGCCTGGAAGGAGAGGAGCCAGAAATACTGATGTGTTTAGTACCTTCATTTATCCCAGATCTGCTTTCTGTCCTTCTCTGTCTGCCCTGCTCCGTGCTCTGGTGCCTAAACTCCATGGACTGCATCACCAAGGCTCCCTGGCCCTCTGACTCCCGCTTGGCTTTGGCCAAAAGGGTACACCAGGAGGAGAGCCGAGGGTGGGGAAGGGCGGGCCCATGTTCTTTGTGCTCCCTGCTCCGCCAGAGCTCTGCAGTGACTGTTCTCCTATAGCCACAGCTCCGCCAGGGACTCTCACACCCACGGCTCCAGCTCTCAGAAGGGCTCTGGTAGCACCACTTCCTGGCCTTGCTCCTTCAGGAGTGAGGGTGAGCAAGGGTGGTGTTAGCCTCCCAGCGTTGCTAATCCTTGAGGCCTTAAAACCTCTTCTTGGTTTCCTCTGTGAATACCATCACAAAAAGATCTTTTCAAAGATGGGTGTTCCATCTACATCTGGCTAGGACCCCCTGGTTCAATAGGTAAAGCTATCTATGCCGCAGAGGTCTCCTGTGCTCCGCAACGGGAGAGGCCACAACAGTGAGAGGCCCGCGTGCCACATCTCCGCAGAGGAGATGACATTTGACGGGAGGGAGAAAGTCAAGCAGGTATCTGGCAGAAGATGGTCGAGCAGACAGGGAAGACCTAGGGGAGGAGTGGAGGGTGGTGCTTGGCACATTCAGGGAAGAGGGGCCAGGCCTGTGTGGCTGGAGCCATGAGCGTGGTGAGGTGTGGCTGGCGGGGAAGCAGGAGGGCTCCAGACCAGGGAGGTGGCGGCCCAGATTACATCCGACTCTTCTAGGGGATGGGAAGGATTTTGGATTTATTCTGAGTGACATAGAAAACCACGGGGGGTTTTGAGCAGGTGAATGACGTGACTTGACTTACAGTTTTTTTTTTTTTTTTTTTTTTTTTTTTTTTTTTTGTGATACGCGGGCCTCTAACTGCTGTGGCCTCTCCCGTTGCGGAGCACAGGCTCCGGACGCGCAGGCTCAGCGGCCAGGGCTCACGGGCTTAGTTGCTCCGCGGCATGTGGGATCTTCCCGGACCGGGGCACAAACCCGTGTCCCCTGCATTGGCAGGCGGATTCTCAACCACTGCGCCACCAGGGAAGCCCTTGACTTACAGTTTTAAAGGATCATTCTGATTTGGGGGATAAAGTGTAGGTGATGAGTTAGGAGGCTAATGCAGGAGTCTCAGAGGGAGATGTGGTGGCTCGGACCAAGTTGAGAGCCGTGGAGGTGGTGAGAAGGGGCCAAATTAGTGTTACGTGTTTGAGGTAGAGATGATACAAGATTTGCTGACTGCTTGAATGTTGGTGTGAGAGAGAAAGAGAACTAAAGAATGACTCCAGGTTTTGGCCTGAGAGGGAAAGATTGAGGAGGTATTTTGGGGGGAGGTGAAATTGTGATCAGTTTCCATCATATGAAGTTAAAGATACCTGTTAGGAAAGAGAGAAACAAATACTGCATGCTAACACATATATATGGAATCTTAAAAAAAAAGATATTGATGAACCTAGTTTCAGGGCAGAAATAAAGAGGTAGACATAGAGAGTGGACCTGAGGACACGGGGTGGGAGGGGGAAGCTGGGGCGAAGTGAGAGTAGCATCGACATACATACACTCCCGAATGTAAAATAGTTGGCTGGTGGGAAGCAGCTGCATAGCACAGGGAGATCAGCTCCGTGCTTTGCAATGACCCAGAGGGGGTGAGATAGGGAGGGTGGGAGGGAGATGCAAGAGGGAGGGGACATGGGGACATGTGTATGCATATGGCTGATTCGCTTTGTTGTGCGACAGAAACTAACACGGTTTTGGGAAGCAATTATACTCCAGTAAGGATCTATTAAAAAAAAAGGGAAAAAGATACTTGTTAGACCATGAAGATGAGCTGTTGAGTTAGTGGTGAGAGGGAGAGGTCAGATCTAGAAACAAAAATTTGCTGGTTTCTAGTGGTAGGTGGTACTTATAGCCAAGATATGGAGGAGCTCTCCTAGAGAGTGAGAGCAGTAGAGAAGAGAAGAGGTCTCAGGATCAAAAGCAGGGCATTCTAACATTTAAAAGTCCAGAAGATAAGGAGCCTCCAGCAAAGGAGATTCAGAGGATTAGCTGAACAAGAGGAAAATTAAGTGAAGCAAGTGTTTCAAGTGGGAGAAGGAGGTATTAAGTACATCAAATGCTGCTGAGAGACTGATTTAGATGAAGACACTCTTTCAGGTCTTAGCTTGACTGGTCCTCCTCTAAGAAGTCTGTTCTAACCCCCAGAGTGGATTCAGGAGCTTATGATGTGCTCTCATACACCACTGCCTCTCCTCTGCACTGTAATTACCTTCTGCCATGTCGCTGTCCCTGGCTATACACAGTTCTTTGAGGGCTGGGCAGGTGTCTTACTCATTAATCACACCGAAGTCAATGCCAAGCACTTAGTAGAGTTAAATTAACATTAGTTCACACACACACACACACACACACACACACACACACACACACACACACACAAACCCCATGAATCAATCAAGATGATGTACACACTCATTCCCCCAGCCACCGCCCCCAATACATTCACTGTCCAGGGCTCCAAATTTTACTCCTAAGAGCTGAAGTTTCCTATTTTTTTTTCACCTTGCAGAGGACTGAAGATTTGTAGGCTCCTTTTAAGCATTTCCATTCTAGTGGTTGGGGCCCCACCAATGTTCCCCCTCCTTATGATGCTGGGAACCTCTGGGACCATTTTCCCTGGTTGAGCAACCTACGTACCCTGGGATGGAGCTGCAGAAACATGGAGATAGGGATTTACAAAGTGTCTTCCTTGGTGATAACTTACTGAATTCTAAGAGACAGAAGTGGGGAGGAGGAGGTGAGAAGAAGAGGAAGGGAGGGAGAAGGAGAGAGACCCAGGACAGAGGTGGTGGCACAGTAAGTATGAAAGAGGTGGCCTTGGGGAAATGAGCTTTTTCTCCTCTGGCATCTCAGAAATGCTTTAGCGTAACCCCCTCTTCTTACAAAAGGGAAGTTGAGGCTGAGAAGTGAATGACTTACTCAAGATTTTGGCATTGGGGGTGTGGCAGGGCGGGCCTAGACTGTATTCCTTGTGTCTGTCAGTTCAGTGCACTTTTTGTAACATGGTGGTAACTCTAGAGACAGGATAGTTGTCTCCTTTTCCAGGCAAATATCTTCTACTTATTCAGTGACACAGGGAGCTGCTTTAAAAGACAAGCTTCTTGCTCCACAAATGAGAGGAGAAAGGCTGAAATTGCAAACGATGGGGAGAGAACAGTGAGGAGAATGCCTCTCTGCTGAGGGATAAAGGAGGGCAGTTCCTTAGGGGAGGCAGGGAAGGGGGTGCTATCCCAGTGCCTGCTGGGAAGAGAGCACGGAAGGGATAGAAAGGAAAGGCTAGAGGTGTGGAATTCAAACTGAAATTGAATCCCTTGCTTGTTCCTTGAAGGCTAAGTGGAGACGTGAGAGGGAGGGGAGCCAACTAGCTATCTAACTTCTGAGCATGAACAGAACCATTTCATGATGGAGCAACTGGATTGAGTACATTGGAAAGGCAGAAGAAAGGGAGAGAGGCCCCGTTCTCAACCAGCTAGTGAGAGTGGGGTATGAATCTTGAATCTTCTCCCATTAGGGGAACAAGTGGTCTGCTGAGGCGGGTTCTGGTTCGAGGAGTCAAGGGTGACCGAGTTGGGACGTTCTCCTTCTGGTGAGGGCCTTGCTGCTCTCTTGGGCAGCATCCATCCTGTCCTGTGTACCACTGCGGGTGGGAGAGTGGGCTTGTGTTCCAGGCCTTATTGAGAGCTGCAAAGCTGGGCGATCCTGGGGTTCAGCAGTGGGCTTGGTCCTCAGTCCCATGAGCTGAGCGTTCCTGGGTTGCTGGAGTCTGGAGGCTTTGCCAGACTCTGTCTCACCTAGATCTTTCTAACAGTGCTAATTTCCAAACCCAGTCATTTCCACAAAGAGCCTGGCAGCCTCACCTCCCTTCTCAGTGAAGGTTTAATAGCAGAGCGCTGAAACAGGTCTCGTTGCTAAGCCTTCATTATTTCCACAACATATACTACAGGACTCCTACTAATATACCGTGAAGTACTGTCCTAATTAAAACTAAACGACTCATGTCAAATTAAATAAGCGGAGTACATTGGGTTAGCCAGGGCTCTGGCTTGCAATTGTGTATTTGTTTACTTGTTAACTGGCCAAGTTCAGTAATCTACAGCAGCCTTTTCTTCTCATCAATACAAATTACTGACGCTTCAGACTTGGTCTGTTGGGGAGCCCTGGCCGGGGAGATGAGATACCTGACAATCTGTCCCACTATGTCATCTCGTAAAGCTGTTGAACTGAGGTTCTCCTGGAGCAAAGGGAGCATGATATTCACCAGCCTCCCACTTCTTGTGGATGCTGCAAAGCTACTGTAAAGTGAAGACATCTGAAGAGCTCCTACGTGTGCTCCCCTTTGGAAGATCTTTGATCCAGCAGAGCTTCGAAGGTTAGTGTACCCAGAAACAGCCTCAGGGGTCAGACATTTTTCCAATTCACAGACGAGAAAACTGTGGCTCAGAGAGATTGGGTATCTTGCCCAAGTTCACACAGCTAGTACTTCCCTGTGGTTCTGGTGTCCCTCCTCAAAGCACACATCCACCATGGCATCCATCACAAGGTATGTCTACCGCCATTTTCCTACCTGCCTCTGGTACCAGCTCTGAGCTCTTGAGCATCTAGTGGCTTCATGGTGGGCAGATGTAGTTCATGTCATTAAATGATGGCCCTATGTGTAGATGGTCACCATGGGAGCCCATTGCTGTGAGATCATATCCCTTGCCTGTTACTTGATGGCTAAATTTCTACAATTTGGCATTCATTCTTTTGGTTTAAGGCTCATATTTTGTGTAAAAATGGTGAATACAGTGCATTTACGAGGTGTTATCATTTTCACCTACTTGTGAATGAGTATATCAGGTTAGCACTTTCTCCAGAGATGCAGCCTTCTCTCACAGGGGAGGGGACTATGACTCAGAGAAGTCCCATAGCTCCTAGGTGGCACCTCTTAGGTGGCAGCTCCTAAGTGGCAGAGCAGGGCTAGAACACACAGCCTTTACATTCTAGCCAGGTTTTTTCCCCTTTGTGTGATGCATAGAGGCATGGCTTTGACTGGGCGGGTGAAGGAGGGCGCCTGTCTTACTGGGATCCTGGGGTAAGGAGGACTGTAGGGAGATCCTCGGGCAAGAACTCCCAGCCAACAGAGGAGGGGTCCCAGGGGAAGAGGCCCCGGGCTATTCTTGCTGCACAGCACACAGGGGTTCCCTCCCTCACACCAAGGTGGGTTATTGTCAGAGTGAATACCCTAACCTCCTCCTGCCACTGGTGTTCAGAAAATAACCCAGGCTGTCATTAAAGTTAGCGTAATTTAGAACCAGCATGAAAAAGAGCGAAAGAAAAGGGGAGCAAGGGAGAGAGTTTACCCAGGCGGGAGACAGCACAGCTTCCCGATGGCTCTCCCTGAAGCTATGCTGGCATCCAGGTCTACCTGGAGCCCTAGGTTGGAACCAGTGTTTTGGTAGCTGAGGAGACCCACGTGTGTAAGCTGGCCCTGACCTGACCACACAATGTTCAATGTGCCCTGCTCTGCACAGACCATTCGGGGAGATGTTAGCTACAATCCAGTGCACTTTGCACACATGCAAAAAGATGTGTATGGGATCCTAGAACGTTCGTTGCTATAGCAACATCTGCCTTTATTATCACCTAAATCCATTCTCAGTATAAATATAGTAACTATTTAACTTCCCCACCCCCCGTCCACTTGGTAGAATTTTTTAAAATTGTGACAACCAAAAAAAAAAAAAAAAAAGAAGAAAAGAAAACGCCAATAAACTGCAGTATCATGGGTGTATGTGTAGAAGTGAATTTTTTTTTTTTTTTTTTTTTTTTTTAGGTACATGGGCCTCTCACCGTTGTGGTCTCTCCCATCGCGGAGCACAGGCTCTGGGCGCGCAGGCTCAGCGGCCATGGCTCACGGGCCTAGCCGCTCTGCGGCATGTGGGATCTTCCCGGACTGGGGCATGAACCTGTGTCCCCTGCATTGGCAGGTGGACTCTCAACCACTGCGCCACCAGGGAAGCCCTAGAAGTGAATTTTGGAGGTGGTGAAAGTATGAGGACATTTGTGGTTGGGGTAAATTTTCACAGGTTGCCAGTTAGTGGAGAGACTAATCCTTATAACCAATTCAGGAAGGTGAATTCCTAGAAGTAATGGGACAAATTTCCACTTGGAAAGTTGAAGAGGAATAAAGTGGTAGAGGTGCAGAAGAGGGGAATATTGTAGTGAAAAGGATTCTGATTTGTAGTCAGTCAGACATGGGCTTAAATCTTGGCATCACTGCTTATCACCTAAGTAACACTGGGCTACTTGATCCCCTGAGCCTCAATTTCCTCATCTGTAAAATGGGAAAACCATACCTTGCAGCCTGTTTCAGCAGCTTGATCTCCTTGGGCCAAAGCTTGACATCGGTTCAGCAGCAGACATTTATTTCCTCTGTACCAGCTCAGTCCTCTGCAGGGGAAGGTGAAAAGGGGCAGGCCCAGCAGTGGTTGGGGAGGGTGATCATTTTGCCAGTTTTGGAGACCATCTGTGAAGTGAATGACGGTCCCAGGTAGAATGGGAAATGGCATGGCAAGTACCGTGAGTACCCTTAGGATAAAACATTCTCCTTCCATCATATAATAAAGGTGACCTTAAAAATACAGGGTAGAGGAGCTCGGGAAGGAAGGAAGGTCTAACACCTGAGCTACACGTGGATATGCCATTATTCATTTATTGAACCATTTCTCCTTTGTGAGACCTTTGGTTTGTTTCAAGGTCCTTCTATTATATGACACTGCATGGACATTATTGCATATAAAGCCCAGTCTGCATCTAGGATTATTTCCTTAGGACAAATTCCCAGGAGTAGCATTACTGGATCAGCGAAGGGAGGATTTTTAGGGCTCTTGACATATATTACTAACCACCTCCTCCTAGAAAATTTGTACCAAATTATACTCTCATTAGCAGTGTACAAGATTGCTCACGTTCCCACATGTCTGACAACATGGGGCATTTTATTTATTTATTTATTTTTTGCGGTATGCGGGCCTCTCGCTGTTGTGGCCTCTCCCGTTGCGAAGCACAGGCTCCGGACGCGCAGGCTCAGCGACCATGGCTCACGGGCCTTGCCGCTCCGCAGCATGTGGGATCCTCCCGGACTGGGGCACGAACCCGTGTCTCCTGCATCGGCAGGCGGATTCTCAACCACTGCGCCACCGGGGAAGCCCCATGGGGCATTTTAACTTAAAAAGAATTCTTGGCTCTCTTCTTACTTTTTCTTTGCTCTTTTTCTAGGTTATTGTTAGAAATAATTTTTTCCAGTTTTATTGAGATATTATTGACATATAGCATCTGTAAGTTATAGGTATACAATATGTTGATTTGATACACTTATATATTGTGAAAGGATTACCAGAGTAGTGTTAGTTAACACCTCTAACATCTCACATAATTATCATTTCTTTTTTTGTGGTGAGAACATTTAAGATCTGTTCTTTAATCAAAATGCTGTGCATTAGACCCCCAGAATTTACTTCTTATAACTGGAAGCTCATGTTCTTTGACCAACATCTCCCCATTTCCCCCACACTCTAGCCCCTGGCCACCACCATTCTACTCTCTGTTTCTACGAGTTCAGCTTTTTAGGTTCCACATGTAAATTGGTATCATACAGTGTTTGTCTTTCTGCCTATTTCACTTAGAATAGTGCCATCAAGATTCATCCATGTTGCTGCAAATGGCAGAATTTCTTTTGTTCTCATGTCTAAATAATATCCCATTGTGTGTATGAGTGTGTGTGTGTGTGTGTGTGTGTGTGTGTGTGTGTGTGTGTGTATCAAAACTTTATCCATTCATGGGCTTCCCTGGTGGCGCAGCGGTTGAGAATCCGCCTGCCAATGCAGGGGACACGGGTTCGTGCCCCGGTCCGGGAAGATCCCACATGCCGCGGAGTGGCTGGGCCCGTGAGCCATGGCCGCTGAGCCTGCGCTTCCGGAGCCTGTGCTCCGCAACGGGAGAGGCCACAACAGTGAGAGGCCCGCGTACCGCAAAAAAAAATAAATAAATAAAAATAAATTTAAAAAAAAAACTTTATCCATTCATCTGTAGGTGAACACATAGGTTGTTTCCATATTTGGGCTGTTATGAATAGTGCTGCAATGAACATGGGAGTACAGATATACCTTCAAGATCCTGAATTCATTTCTTTTGGATATATACCCAGAAATGGGATTACTGGATCATATGGTAGTTCTATTTTTAATATTTTGAGGAACCTCCAGACTGTTTTCCATAGTGGCTGCACCAATTTACATTCTTTCCCACAGTGTACAAGTTTTCCCTTTTCTCTACATCCTTGCCAGCACTTATCTCTTGTCTTTTTGATGATATCTGTTCTAACAGGTGTGAGGTGATAGCTCATTGTGGTTTTGATTGGCATTTTCCTGATGATTAGTGATGCTGAGCATCTTTTTATGTACATGTTGGCCTTTTTGTGTCTTCTTTGGAAAAAATCTCTATCCAGGTCCTCTGCCCATTTAAAAAATAGGATTGTTTGGTCTTTTGCTATTGAGTATGATTTTCTTATATATTTTGGATATTAACCCTTTATCAGGTTAATTTGCAAATATTTTTCTCCCATTCTGTAGGTTGCCTTTTAATTTTATTGATTGTTTCTTCTGTTGTGCAGAAGCTTTTTAGTTTGATGTAGTCCTACATATTTATTTTGGATTTTGTTGCTTGTGCTTTTGGTGTTATATCCAAAAATTGTTGCCAAGACCAATATTAAGGAGGTTTCCCCCTGTGTATTCTGTTAGGAGTTTCACATTTTCAGGTCTTATGTTTAAGTCTTTAATTCATTTGAGTTAATTTTTGTGAATAGTGTAACATAGGGGTCCAATTTCATTCTTCTACATGTGATTATTCAATTTTCCCAGCACCACTTATTGAAGAGACTATCCTTTCCCCATTGAGTATTTTTAGCTCCCTTGTCAAATATTGGTTGACCATATACGTGAGGGTTTATTTCTGGGCTCTCAGTTCTGTTCCATTTGTCTATGTGTCTCTTTTTATGCCAATATCATACTATTTTGATTACTAAACCTTTGTAATGTAGTTTGAAATCAGGAAGCATGATGCCTCCTACTTGGTTCTTTCTCAGCCTTGTGTTGGCTATTCAAGGTCTTTTGTGGTTCCAGACAAATTTTATGATCGTTTTTTCTATTTCTGTGAAAAATTACATTGGAATTTTGATAGAGATTGCACTGAATCTATACATGGCTTTGGGTAGACTGGACATTTTAACTATACTAATTCTTCCAACCCACGAACAAGGGATATCTTTCTATTTAATTGTGTCTTCTTCAATTTCTTTCTCAGAAGTCTTATAGGTTTTAGTGTACAGATCTTTCACCTCCTTGGTTAAATTTATTTCTAAGTATTTTGTTGTTTTTGAGGCTATTGCAAATGGGATTGTCTTCTTTATTTCTTTTTCAGATATTTTGTTGTTAGTGTATAGAAACACAACTGATTCTTAGAAAGTAACTTTTAATGGGCGAAAGAGTCTGTTTTCTCTTCCAAAAGTAAGGTGGGAAATATCACTTTGCTTTAGAAACATGACAGTCAATTTTTTTCTTTTATCCATTCTCCTCAGTCAGAAGTAGAAAACTTTTAGGTTGCTAATAAACAACAAGAAACCCCTTCTTTTTAATGATATTGCAAATAGCAGATGGTCCTATGAGATTTTCCTGAGCCTCTCCTTAGCAATGGCCCCCAATATGTCTCTGCAAGAGTCTCAAAATCTTACTTTGGAGAACTTGTCTTCAAGCTTGAACATGCCTCCTAAAATGAATTTTAAACAAGGGTTCTTGATAGGGATTTAAGTAAAGTCATGAGTTAGTTCTTTCTGTTTGTCCTTCCAATTGTCTGGATAAATTAATTATTGAATGCCAGCTAAGTGTCTTGGCACTGTACAAGATGCTGTGAAGTATGGGCAAGCTTCCTTATTCATGGATTCCATGTTTATGAGTTTGCTTACTTGCTAAAATTTATTGTAATCGTAATCAATGGCTCTTTTATGGTTATTTGTGGACATATGTAGTACAGGGAAAATTTGAGTTGCTCAAAATGCACATTCCCAGCTGAGGCAGAACAAGGTGTTGCTCTATTTTATCTCTCATACTCTAAATAAACGTCCTTTGTGCAATGCATTTAATGCCATGTTTTTGCATTTTTCTTGGTGATTTCCCTATTTAAAATAGCCCCCAAGGGTAGTGCTGAAATGCTGTCTAGTGTTCCAAAGTACAAGAAAGCTTTGATGTGCATTAGGGAAAATAAATGTGTGTTAGATAAGGTTTATTCAGTCATGAGATATAGTGCTATTGGCTGAGTTCAGTGAATCAACAACATATATTAAATAAGGTGTCTTTAAACAGAAACACACATAAAACAAGCTTACGTATGGATTGGTTGATGAAAATGTTGTGACCAGAGTCTCACAAAAATCTAACCCTGTATTCTCCCTAGGAACAATGCTTCAATATTTGCTAATTCAGTGTTTACAGCAACTATGAAACATAACCAGCAGGAATAACCAGAATTGACTGTATATCAAAGGGTGACAGTTTGCCTTGCGAGATGAGAGGAACGCACACAAAACAGATAATGAACAACGTAAACAGTATAAGTGGTATAAATACCAAAGAATCAAAAAAATCAGGGCAAGCTAGAGGAAGGCTTTGTGAAAGCGGTGGTCATAAGTCTGGGCAGAATGAAGAGGGCATATGTTGACCCAGGAAGCTAAGAGTAGGAGTGAGGAGTAGTCTTGTTTGGGGAGGAGAGGTTGAAAGCCAACTTGTTTGAATTTCAGGGTAATATTGAATCTGAGGCGTATGAGAAATAGGAGTAGAAAAGTAGTGTGGAGGGTCCTGAATATTAGTCTGAGAGAATCTGAGTTTGTTCTTTAGACCAGTTGTTTGAAAAAGAAATGAAATAACTTTACTGAAGTATAATTTGCATAAAGTAAAATGCACCCATTTTAACTGTATAGTCTGATGAACTATGACACATGTAAACACCACCACAATCAAGATATAAAACATTACTACAACCCTGAAATGTTCCCACATATTCTTTTGCAATCAACACTCCTATCATTCATAATACTAGGCAAAAGATATGGCATAAATTGCCTCTTACAGAATTTTATATAAATGAAATAGTAAGTGTTCTTATGAGACTGGCTTCTTTTACTCAGCATAATGTTTTTGAAGTTTATCCACTTTGTATATAGCATATAGTTTCTTAAAAAATGCTGAACAATATTCCATTTTATGGATATACCAAAATTTGCTTATCCATTTGCCTCTTGTTACAACATTTAGCTTGTTTCCAGTTTTGAGCTATTATAAATAAAATTGCTCTGGCCATTTATGTACAACTCTTTTTGTGGAAATATGTTCTCATTTTTCTTGGATAAATATCTAAGAGTAATACTGGTGGGTCATAAGATAAGTGTATGTTTAACTTTTTAAGAAACTGCCAAACTATTTCCAAAGTGGTTAAAGCATTCTATATAACCCTAGCCATGTATGAGAAGTTCTGTTGCCCCATATCCTAACAACTAATATAGTTGGTCTAATATAGTCAGTCTTTAAAATTTTTGCCGTTCTAATGGATGTGTAGCGGTATCTCATTGTAGTTTTAAATTAAATTTTCTTTAAGATAAATGCTGTTAAACATATTTTCACGTATTTGAGATTTTATATCTTATTTTGTGAAGTATCTGTTCAAATATATTGCCATTTAAAAAATTGGTTGTTTGTTGGAAGACATTATTGGCCAGAAGACATTCCTGAAATATTCTGTATATTGGCCCTTTGTCACACATATGTATTATGAATTTTTTCTTGTGTGGCTTTTCATTTTTATGATGGTGTCTTTCAAAGAGCAGAAGTTTATATTTTTGATGAAGGTCAGTTTATGTTTTTAATGGTTCATGCTTTTTTGTATCCTCTCTAAGAAATCTTTGCCTATCCCAAGGTCACAAAAATTTTCTCCTCTATCTTTTCCTCTAGAAGTTTCATAGTTATAGCTCTTACATTTAAGTGTATGATCCATATCAAGTTAGTTTTTGGTATATATGATGTGAGGGAAGGGTTGAGGTTCATTCTTTTCTGTATGGATATCTAGCTGTTTCAGTAGCACTTGTTGAAACAACTCTCTTTTCCCCACTGTATTCCCTTAACACTTCTGTCAGTAGTGATAACTGACCCATGTATGTATGGATCTATTTCTGGACCCTCAATTCAGTTCTGTTGGTTTATATGATTATCCTTATACCCAAACCACAGTCTTGATTACTGTAGCTTTGCAGTGAGTCTTGAATTCCCTTAAGTTTTCCAACCTAATTCTTTTTCAAAATTGTTTTGGATATTTTAAGTTCTCTGAAGTTACATATTAATTTTAAAGTCAACTTGTCAAGTTCTGCAAGAGAGCCTGCTGGCATTTTCATCAGAATCCCAATCTGGATCTACATATCAATTTAAGGAGAATTAACATCTTAAAAATAGTATTTTAAAGATGTTAATTCCAATCTATGAATATCGGATATCTTTCCAATTATTTAGGTCTACTTTAATTTACTCAAAAATGTTTTGTATTGCCCACACTCTCTGGCTCTTCGCTCGGTTGCAGTGTTTCGTTTTTTCACCTTCTCTGCCTTTTCTCATCCTTTCTTGCTCTCTGCTCTGCGGTGTGGCGAGGCTGAATCCTCTGGGCACCCAGCCCTCGCCTTTCTTCTCCTGCCCGTGCCGTTGTTCTGTTTCTCTCCTTCCGCCGCTGCCGCCACTGCTGCACAACTGGTGTCTGTGCCGCGCTTTTCCCCCAACGTCGTCCCCACAGCCTATGGCCCAGGCCGCCTTGGGTATTTCTGCTCAAGGTAACCACATCCCTCTTTTAAAATTCCTCGTAAAAAGAGGAGACTCTTTACCCGACTCTTTGGGCCGTTATCTCACGGCAAACTTTCTGAACAAGTATACAGCTACCCAGAGAGCCTAGGAGAAGTGCTCTATAGAGAGCAGTTCGACTTCAACGCTGAGCCACCTTGGGAACCTAGATGATGATAGGGGGGTTCCATGTCCTAACTTGTCCATTTTGTTGCATATTCTAAGGACCCAGATGTAAGGCTTGGTGGCCCGTCTCTTGTTTTTCCTGGTTTATGACTTTCGGCTTTGTGGAATATGGCTGAGATAAAAGGATTTATTGACGATGCAAACTACTCCGTTGGCCCGTTGGATGAAGGAACAAACCTTGGAAACGTTGTTGATAACTATGTTTATGAACATACCCTGACAGGGAAAAATGCATTTTTTTGTGGGAGATCTTGGAAAGATTGTGAAAAAGAACACAGTCAGTGGCAGAACGTAGTGGCTCAGTTAAAGCCATTCTACACGGTAAAGTGCAACTCCACTCCAGCTGTACTTGAGATGTCCGCAGCTCTTGGAACTGGATTTGCTTGTTCCAGTAAAACTGAAAGGGCTTTAGTGCAAGAATTGGGTGTATCTCCAGAAAACATCATTTACATAAGTCCTTGCCAGCAAGTGTCTCAGATAAAGTATGCAGCAAAAGTTGGAGTGAATATCATGACATGTCACAATGAAGTCAAACTGAAGAAAATTGCACGTAATCACCCAAATGCCAAGGTCTTACTACACATGGCAACAGAAGATAATATTGGAGGTGAAGAGGGTAACAAAGTTTGGCACTGCCCTGAAGAACTGTAGGCATCTTTTGGAACGTGCTAAGGAACTTGATGTCCGAATTATTGGGGTTAAATTGCATGTTTCAAATACTTGCAAAGAATCTCAAGTATATGTACATGCTCTATCTGATGCTCGATGCGTATTTGACATGGCTGGAGAATTTGGCTTCACAATGAACATGTCAGACATTGGTGGAGGCTTCACAGGAAACAAATTTCAGTTGGAAGAGGTTAATCATGTTATCAGCCCTTTGTTGGATGTCTACTTTCCTGAAGGATCTGACATCAAGATAATTTGTGAACCCGGAAGCTACTATGTGTCTTCTGCATTTACACTTGCAGTTAATAGCATTGCAAAGAAAGTTGTTGAAAATAAGTTTTCCTCTGGAGTAGGAAAAACCGGAAGTGATGAACCAACCTTCATGTATTATATGAACGATGGTGTTTATGGTTCTTTTGCAAGTAAACTGTCTGAGGACTTAAATACCATTCCAGAGGTTCACAAGAAATACAAGGAAGCTGAGCCTCTGTTTACAAGCAGCCTTTGGGGTCCATCCTGTGATGAGTTTGATCGAATTGTGGAAAACTGTCTTCTTCCTGAGCTGAATGTGGGAGATTGGCTTATCTTTGATAACTTGGGAGCAGATTCTTTCCGTGAACCATCTGCTTTTAATGATTTTCAGAGGCCAGCTATTTATTATATGATGTCATACGGTGATTGATATGAGATGCAAGATTCTGGAATTACTTCAGACACGATGAAGAACTTCTTTGTGCCTTCTTGCATTCAGTTGAGCCAAGAAGACAGCTTTTCCACTGAAGCTTAAGCAGGCATTAACGCTTTTTAAAATCTGAAGTTGCAGGTAAAGCTTGTCTGGTCTACATTCCAGTGTGGAAAAAATTTGAACAATCTTATTCAGTTAATTCTCTTGGAAACAAAAACTACTAGTAATAGCTATTTGGGACCAGACAAAATTAGCTCTTATCTATAATTCACTGGGGGTAAT
Organism: Kogia breviceps; assembly: GCF_026419965.1. NCBI lineage: Eukaryota > Metazoa > Chordata > Mammalia > Artiodactyla > Physeteridae > Kogia > Kogia breviceps. Next base: position 41,901,809 of record NC_081310.1, on the reverse strand, counting down.
TGAGATGAAGATAATGTATCCACATTTAAACTTACCAGTTTGCCCTACCCCTTAAGCGTTTAAAATAAAATATGCAACAAAATGGATGACTTAGTGGAGATGGAAGCCCGTTAATTGGGTTCCTCATTAAAACGTTTACATACAAGTACACAGTTTTTATACTAAGGATTTGTGTTAAAAAGTCTCGTAAAGTTAATGTCTTTCACCCAGATATATCCAATATCAGTGGAAGACCAGTGTGACTTCATTCGATATGTTTAGTGTATTTAGAATGTATAAATTTGTGCTTTGAATTGTAGTTTAATAAATGTAAAATTGCATCATAGTATTTGTTGTATTTGACCTAATGTTACCCTTGGATGATTGCAATAAAATTTTGTGTAGATTTTACTGTTTTTTCAGGCTAAAACGTTGGGAAAGGGGCTAGCTAGCAAAGGCAGTTCCGAAAGAGATGTGTATATGGACTGTTTAGAAGTTTATTTTCCTTTATAGCCCATTTAAGTTTAGTTTGGCTCAGTACATTTTTCAGTTATTTAATTAGTAATTTAAGTAAAATGTTTGGTAAAGCATTGTGAAGTTGAGATTCATTATGGAGAGTTGATGTGCAGTAAGCATGATGTTTAACAATTTTAACACCAAAAATGTTAATCCTTCATAAACCAATTGTAATAATTAATAGCTGTTTCTGTACAGATAGAATGCATAGAGTACCTTAGTAAATCTTTGAATCACATATCTTTTGGCTGAAATGGAAGATTCTCTTAAGTACCTTGAATAAACTTTGGGGGAGGGAAATAAAATTGCAGAGAACTCTGCAGCTCACTAAATCTTAAAGAAGGGCTACATCTATATCCAGAAACCTGATGCTCCTTTGCACGGAATATTATTTAAATTGAAAATTGTGAGGTGGGGTACGGTGAAGCACACCTATTTTTAATTTCTCAATTGCAGTGATTTCAAACTTAGGGTTTGTTTTGTTTTAGCTATTCACTTAGCTTCTTTTTTTTTCTTTTCGGTACACGGGCCTCTTACTGTTGTGGCCTCTCCCGTTGTGGAGCACAGGCTCTGGACGCGCAGGCTCAGCGGCCATGGCTCACGGGCCCAGCCGCTCCGCGGCATGTGGGATCTTCCTGGACCGGGGCACGAACCCGTTTCCCCTGCATCGGCAGGCGGACTCTCAACCACTGCGCCACCAGGGAAGCCCTAAAAAATTATTTATTTTATTTTAGTTTTGGCCACATTGGGTCTTCGTTGCTGTGCACAGGATTTCTTTAGTTGCAGCAATCAGGGGCTACTCTTCGTTGTGGTATGTGGGCTTCTCATTGCGGTGGCTTCCCTTGTTGCAGAGCATGGGATCTAGGCACACGGGCTTCAGTAGTTGTGGCATGTGGGCTCAGTAGTTGTGGCACACAGGCTTAGTTGCTCTGCGGCACGTGGGATCTTCCTGGACCAGTGCTTGAACCTGTGTCCCCTGCAGGTGTATTCTTAACCACAGTGTCACCAGGGAAGTCCCAGGTTATGCTTTTCTATTCAGTCTGACAACCTCTGCCTTTTAATTGGACAATTTAGATCACTTGCATTTAATGTAATTATTTATATAGTTGGGTTTAAATCTACATTTGTCTCTTTGTTTTCTCTTTATATTTTCTTTACTCTGTTCTTTTTTCATATTTTCCTCTTTCTCTACCTTTTTTTAAATGAATATTTTGTGGTATTCTCTTTTCTCCCCACTATTGGCTTACTAGCTATACCTCTTGTGTGTATGTATATGTGTGTGTGGGTGTTTGCTCTAGGGTTTACAATATGCATCTTTAACATAGTCTACCTTTAAATAATACTATACTTCTTCATATATAATACAAGAACTTTAGAATAATATACTTCTGTGTTTCCCTTCCTGTACTCCATATTATTGTTGTCATATATTTACTTAAACATATATTATAAACTTCACAATACAGTCTTTTTTTTCACAATACATTCTTGTTAGTTTTTAAAATAGTTATCTTAAAAATATGGGAAAAATGATTTTTACATTTTATCCTCATACTTATTATTTTCAACTTTCTTCATTCCTTTGGGTAGCTTCAAGTTTCTATCTGGTATTATTTTCCTTCTTCCTGAATAACTGGATTTACGTTTCTTGGACTGATGATCTCTGGCAACAAATTTTCTCAGCCTTTGTCTAAAAAATATATACTTTCACTTCATTTTAATATTTCATTTTGGTATTTTCACTGGATTTAAAGTTCTCGGCTGGCACTTAAAAAATGTCATTTTATTGTCATCTGGCTTGCATTGTTCCTGATAAGAAGTCTGCATAGGGACTTCCCTGGCAGTCCAGTGGTTAAGACTTCACCTTCCAATGCAGGGGGTGCAGGTTCAGTCCCTGGTCAGGGAGCTAAGATCCCATGTGCCTCGTGGCCATAAAACCAAAACATAAAACAGAAGCAATATTGTAACAAAAAGACTAAAAATTGTCCACATCAAAAAACTTAAAAAGAAATAAAAAGAAGTCTGCATAAATCTTACCTTTTTCCTCCATATGGCATTTTTTTTCCTCTATGGCTTTTTGAAAAGATATTCTCCTTGTCACTGGTTTTGAGAGATAGATTATGACGGTTCTCTGGTGTGTTTAGACTGCTTCGACTATATGCTTAAACCATTTATTCAGTGTCTTTGATCTGTAGATTTATAATTTTTACAAAATTTAGAAAACATTCATCCATTTATGTATTCAAATTTGTTTTTATTCCTCCCCTCCTCCTTTCTGGAGCTCTAACTACACATATGTTAGACAGTGTGATATTGTCCTACTTGTTACTGAGGTATGGGTATTTTGTTTTGTCTTATTTTTTTCTTCTTTTTGTACTTCATTGGGATAGTTTCAACTGTTATGTCTTCAAGTCCATTGATATTTTCTTTTGCAGTATTTAATCTGCTCTTAATGCCATTCAGTGAACTTTTCATTTCAAATAATGCATTTTAATCTCCAGATGATCTATGTTATTTTTACTTATATGTTCCATTCCTCTTTTCATATGTTCATGTTTTCTTTTAAATACTTATACATAGTTGTAACATTTATAATTGTTGTGTTACATCCTTGTCCAAAAATTCCTCATCAAATCTGTCATTTCTAGATCTGTGTCCATTGACTGATTTTCTTCATGGTTTTGAGTCACAATATTCTGCCTTTTTGCATTTTGAATAGTTATTTTCTTTGGAAACTGAGCAGTGTGAATTTTTTTGTGAGTGCTTGATTTTGTTGTATTTCTTTAAAGAGTGATGGTTTTGTTTTGGCAGGCAGTTAAGTTGCTTGAAGATCAGATCGATCCTCTTGAGGTTTGTTTTAAGGTTTTTTTTTAGGGCAGGTCTATAGCTCCAGTATAGTAGGGTCTATTTGCTACATTACTAAGCTATGACCCTTGTAGTGACTTTACTGAATGATTCCTGAATTAAGTGAGATCTGTCCATTCTGGCTGATGAAAACTCAAATGATTTTCAGATCTGTTTGAGCTCTGGGAATTTCTTGGCTTGCAGCTCTCTGCTAATTGTTCTTTCCGCCATGTTGGAACTTGACCCTATGTGTGTACAGGTTAGTATTCAGGCAAAGATTTGAGGGAACCCCTATGCAAATTTCTGGAGCTCTACCTTCATATAGCTCCCTTATTTTCAGTATTCTACTCTGCAACTTCTAGCTTCTTTGGCCTTCTCAAATTTCAGTCTGTGTCTCCTCAACTTGGCAAGACCAGCAAGCTTTGTTTGGATTCCCCCTCCTTGTGCTGCAATTTGGGATTTCCTTGCAGGTGGATAGTCAGGATGAATATAAAACTTTTATTATATTTAACTCCCTTTTTTCAAGGGTCATAATCTTGCATTGCTTATAGTCTAATATCTGAAAATAGTTGCTTAATATATTTTATCTAGGTATTTATTTGTTTAAGTCAGGAGAGCAATTTCCATAGCAGTTATTTATTCATGGGTGGAACTGAAGTCTAGAACAGTATTTATCAATGTGTATTTGAGTTTGTGTAATGAGGTGTATGTGTGTATTGTGTGTGCCTTCATACAGTTAATATGGGTCATACATATTGTCTTAGTTGGCTTGAGCTACCATAACAAAATACCATAGACTAGATGCTTAAACAATAGAAATTTATTTTTCTCATTTCTGGAGGCTTGAAGTCCATTATCAGGGTGCCACAATAGTTGGGTTCTGTTGAGAGCTGTCTTCGTGGCTTGCAGATGGCCTCCTTTTTACTATGTCCTCACATGCAAGGGAGAGAGAGGGAGGGAGAGAGAGAGAGAGGGAGGGAGGGAGGGAGGGAGGGAGAGAGAGAGTGAGAGAGAGAGAGAGAGAGTGCTCTAGTGTCTCTCTTTATAAGGGCACTAATCCCATCATGAGGGCCTTACCCTCATGATCTCATCTAAACCTAATTGTCTCCCAAAGGCCCCATTTCCAAATACCATTGTATTGGGGGTTGGGGTTTCAACATATGAATTTGAGGGGATACAATTCGGTCCGTGGCACACATTCCTCAGAAATATGTCTCATTACTCACAATAAATTTTTCCAACTTATGTGGTAGCCACTCTGCTAAGATGTGTTTTAGGATTTAAGTGACAAAACTCCCACCTTCTATTCTATTAGTGCTATGCAGATTGAGAATTACTGCATACAGTAATTACTGCATCCTTACATCCAGGTTTTTGAGCAGGGAGTTGACATGATGAAATGGTGATTTAGGTGTTGAAGTATAGAGGACTAAATGTAGGAGGGTGACAGGGACAGCAGGTTATTTAATGATTATTATGGTCACCAGCTGATGAATTCTGTCAGGGTTGGGGGTCAGCAGAATTTGTCACTAGTCATTTGCTTAGTTGGTTGTGCCCAAGCTTATCATTATCTCAGCACTAGAGCCTCAGATAACTCTAGCAGTGAAGAAGTCTTCAAAGACTCATAAGCTGAAATGCATTATTCATTCATTTAGTCATCTAGCATCTATTTTATTTAACTGTTGTTATCTAGCATTTTTAAGGAATACAAAATAAAGACTACTGCTCTTACCCTTAGGGAGCTTATGAACCCCCTGGGGAAGGGAGACAAACATATAAGTTAAAATATAATCATAATAATAATTCATTACTTTGGTATTATTCTTTTAAAGTGAATTCTTATACCTTCTTTGGTCAGAAGATAACCACCATACTGTCTTACACATTGTCCATATGCTTTAGAGAAAGAAACAGGATAGTCAGTGTGAGATGGCACTAGCCAGAGAAGACTTTCAGAGGAGGTTTTTTGAGTGTTTTTCTTGAAAGATATGCCGAAGAAGAGGTGGCAGTTCCTTTGGGCTCCAGAAATCTCCTGGCAACCATCATAGGAGTTCAGGCTGACCCAACCACGGTAGAAGTCATATTTGGGAAATATGACTGGATAAAAGGAGGACCCCAGATAATAGAAATCTTTAAGGCCTGTCCGAGGCATGTGGACTTGATGCAACAACTATCAAAGAGAGAGAATTGTGGGAGGTTTGCCTGCAGCAAAGTGATGGAAGATTTTGTCCTATGTATTCTGTCCCCTTCTTTTTCTTCCACTTTCATGTGAGCTTAATTTTAAATTTACTTCTGACACTAAAGAGCTTTTAAAATAAGTTTTATGCTTACATTTTATTTTTTAAACAAACCATAAAATAGATCATCACCACTAAAACCTGTAATAAAATTTTAAGACTGTAACCATTACACAAAGCTTCAGCATTTGTTCATTCACTTGTTCAGTCAATATCTTATGATGCTTAAGTTGTCCATGTCTTCAGTGTCTTACAATCTAGTGATCAGACAGGACTGAACTAAATAAGGCAGTGTTGTACTGGCACAAAAAACAGAAATATAGATCAATGGAACAGGATAGAAAGCCCAGAGATAAACCCACACACCTATGGTCAACTTATCTTTGATAAAGGAGGCAAGAATATACAATGGAGAAAAGACAGCCTCTTCAATAAGTGGTGCTGGGAAAACTGGACAGGTACATGTAAAAGAATGACATTAGAACACTCCCTAACACCATACACAAAAATAAACTCAAAATGGATTAAAGACATAAATGTAAGGCCAGACACTATAAAACTCTTAGAGGAAAACCTAGGCAGAACACTCTATGACATAAATCACAGCAAGATCCTTTTTGACCCACCTCCTAGAGACATGGAAATAAAAACAAAAATAAACAAATGGGACCTAATGAAATTTAAAAGCTTTTGCACAGCAAAGGAAACCATAAACAAGATGAAAAGACAACCCTCAGAATGCAAGAAAATATTTGCAAATGAAGCAACGGACAAAGGATTAATCTCCAAATATGCAAGCAGCTCATGCAGCTCAATATCAAAAAAGCAAACAACCCAATCCAAAAATGGGCAGAAGACCTAAATAGACATTTCTCCTAAGAAGATATATAGATTGCCAACAAACACATGAAGAGGTACTCAACATCACTAATCATTAGAGAAATGCAAGTCAAAACTACAATGAGCTATCACCTTACACCGGTCAGAATGGCCATCGTCAAAAAGTATACAAACAATAAATGCTGGAGATGGTGTGGAGAAAAGGCAACCCTCTTCCACTGTTGGTGGGAATGTAAATTGATACAGCCACTACGGAGAATAGTATGGAGGTTCCTTAAAAAACTACAAACAGAACTACCATACGACCCAGCAATCCCACTACTGGGCATATACCCTGAGAAAACCATAATTCAAAAAGAGACATGTGCCACAATGTTCATTGCAGCACTATTTACAATAGCCAGGACGTGGAAGCAACCTGTGTTCATTGACAGATGAATGGAGAAAGAGGATGTGGCACATACATACAATGTAATATTACTCAGCCATAAAAAGAAATGAAATTGAGTTATTTGTAGTGAGGTGGATGGACCTAGAGTCTGTCCTACAGAGTGAAGTAAGTCAGAAAGAGAAAAACAAATACCATATGCTAACACATATATATGGAATCAAAAAAAGAAAAAAATGGTTCTGAAAAACCTAGGGGCAGGACAGGAATAAAGACGCAGATGTAGAGAATGGACTTGAGGACATGGGGAGGGGGAAGGTAAGCTGGGACGAAGTGAGAGCGTGGCATGGACATATATACACTAACAAATGTAAAAAAGATAGCTAGTGGGAAGCAGCTGTATAGCACAGGGAGATCAGCTCGGTGCTTTGTGACCACCTAGAGTGGTGGGATAGAGAGGGTGGGAGGGAGATGCAAGAGGGAGGGGATATGGGGATATATGTATATGTATAGTGATTCACTTTGTTATACAGCCGAAACTAACACACCATTGTAAAGCAATTATCCTCCAATAAAGAAGTTAAAAAACAAAAAACAACAACAAAAAAGAATGGACTGAACTAAATGGCTGGTTGAATGCAGGTACTCTCCCTTCTCCCTTGGCTACGGGAAAGGTTCACTCACATCTCTGGGCCTCTTCTCAGGGCTTTCTGATTTGTTTAGGGACACTGGAAGGAAAGGCTCAGAATGGAAATCAGGAACAGTTTTGGGGTCCTCTGAAACTGCTGAAGCTTTTATTTTCATATCTCAGAACTCCATGTTGACATCTTCCCAGGGAGATTTCTTGGGAGGAACGGTTTCTTTTCCTAGATTGTTGAAATGGTCATTTAAATCTATAGTTGGGGGTCAAGTAGAAGGAGTGGAAAGAGCATTAAAGATGTCAGTTTCTTACATAGTTTTGGGGATAACACCCAGCTGTGTGAGGGAGGCATAATCAATGAAAATCAATGATTTCACCCACAGGTGGGAAGCACTTGCAGCTAAAGGATTTTAGTCTACAATAACCACGTGCCATGCCATGTGACCACAACTTAGAGTTGAATGCAGTCTTAGTTTATATAAATTAGAGTATCTAAGAATCTAAAATAACAAGTTTCCATTTTACTTTCATTGGCCAGTTTATGTCTAGAGTGTTTTATTCCTTTTTAGGGGCTAAGTTTAAAGAGAGAAATAGGCAAATTGATCTCTTATAGTCTTAAGAAATTTAATGAGAAAATGAAAGGGTTTGAAACCAGGTGATATCTGGAATGGTTGAAGGAAGTCTCTATGTTGATCTAGTGGAAGAAAGTTCTCAAAAGGATCTGAGAGGTTTCAGATATCTGGTGGGCTGTCTTGTGGAACAGGAATTAGACTGTATCTGGGTGAAACTAAGAGATGGGATTAGGAGCAACTCAAAGAAGTATCAGGGAAATTCAAGTAGGGGAGAGAAGTCAATCAGAACAGTTCCAATATGGGCTAGCTTGCCCATTGTGGGTAGTAAGTTTGCTGATACACATAGGTTTGATGTACATCTGGGGGAAATGTGGAAGGATTCCAATATCTGAAAGACACTAAGATTTTTCACTTCTGTGATTCTGTACTCTGTGATGAATCCCATCATACCTCAGTGCCTTCTGAATGGTGAGAGGTTGAGCTTATAGGAACCCAGGGGACTTTGGATAAGCAGGTAAAGAGGGTGACTACCAGATGCCCCAATTATGAGTCATGTTTGAGCTACCTTTAGAGGCAGGGTGGAGGGAGGAAGAGGAAAAATTCCAAGAGGGAAAACACCTTCTGTTCCTCTTGGCAAACATTTGAAACAGCACCACCAGATTGATGCAGCCCTCCAGCAGGGAGAATGGCCTCTGGTGCCCTGGTCCTTCTATCTGTCTGTACTTCCCAAGGCAGGAGGCTGATCTTGGACAGCCTCTCTTCTGCATCTGGAGGGGGGCGTAATTAGCCCCTGGGGTGTTGGGTGAAATGAATATAGGTCTGTTGTGAATAATAGGAGACAGAGCTTACAGCTCTGAAGCTGTATTTGATATTTCCTGATAGTCACAGTTATTTTCTCCCCCTTTGGCTTATGAGGACTTTCCTGGTCTCTAGAAGGTAGGGCCTTATCACCAGTACAGGTGAGTTGCCTAGAGTTTGCTGCTGATGCTTTCACTCACTTGACATTAATGCAGCCCTCTTTCACTGCCTTTGGTGGTTCTCTTTTCACATGTACCTGTCTTCTATCTCCAATAAATTGTAACAGTCCTGAGGTAAGGATTGGCTTATACTTATATGTGTCCCTCATGGCACCTAGCCCAGTGCCCTTGTGTAATGAAGGTGCTTACTCAAGCATTAAGGATAAAAACTAATTTGTCAAAGTAGATCTTTTTGTAAATGACATGATGTTGGCTAGTTTTTAATCTAGAGATGTTGTGGACTCTTCATTGTGAATGTTAATCAGTGAACATCATGTCTTTTCTTTATAAAAAATCCTTCAGGTGGCTTATATCATTTGAAAATTCTGGCCATTGGGGTAGGTATTGGACACCTTGAGGTCTCTTCTGGCCCAGCATTGGGGATCACCTTTGAGGTCTCTTTGGATCTGTTTGTTACAGTGAGTTTTGGGGATCCTGCTGCTGATGACATGAGTCTACTCAAAGTCAACAATACACTACTTGCCCCCTCATGATTTGGGCTGTTACTTCTAGCACAACAAACAGAAAGTTTTCCAAGAAGCTATACATGCCTATTAAGTCCCTAAGTGTCCAAAAGGAAAAGTAGCCGAGAGGGGGGCAGCTAGAGCCATCATCAAGTGCTCGCTTTTGTGTGGGTTGCAGTGTGATGGCGACCTTGCACATTACATCCCTTCGGTCCTTTTCTTTTCCTCTTCCCGTAAAGGGAGAGAGTGTGGCACCACTTGAAGGAGAGTCTCTTCTCAAGCAAAACCAAGCCATCTGAAAGTGAGGCTGTTTTTACTGCCTGGACGAAAGTTCATCTTTGGGGAAACCAAGGAAACAACCTTTGAAAGGCTGCATATAGACCAAAGAATAGAATCCCAAACCGTGTTGTATTTTAAAAATAACAAAACTTGGCAGGTAATGGGAGCACGCCATGATTTAATTGCTTTGAGTATTAATTTAAAAAGATAGAACAGGCTTAGAGGGAAGGATTTTCATGACTGTAGGAGTGTTTGAACATTATCTTTGTGTGTGTGTGTGTGTATATATATATATCCTGTAAATCATCACGAAAACTAAAGCAGCAGCAACAGCAGCAGCAGCAGCATGACAAGCTCATTTTACTGCCAAAACGAAGCTTGTCTGCAACAAAGCACCCAGGGTCCTTATGGGAGGCTGTGCTGGGCAGCATTCTCAAATGCTCAGTCTTAATTTTTCCTCTCTTGATTCAGCTTCTTCATCTCTGTTGCCCAATTACCTTCCCCTCGTGCCTCTCAAATTATTTTTTCTCCTTGATACATAACAACTGTGAAACACTGAACATTGTTTGTCCCACCCTTTTTTTTTTTTTTTTTTTTTTTTTTTTTGCGGTACGCGGGCCTCTCACCGCTGCGGTCTCTCCCGTTGCGGAGCACAGGGTCCGGACGCGCAGGCTCAGCGGCCACGGCTCACGGGCCCAGCCGCTCCGCGGCACGTGGGATCTTCCCGGACCGGGGCACGAATCCATGTCCCCCGCATCGGCAGGCGGACTCTTAACCACTGCGCCACCAGGGAAGCCCCTGTCCCACCCTTTTAAATCATGACTGACAGAGCTAACCTGGGCGATTTGATCCTGCCTTCAGTTGGCCCATGTCCTCACCTAGTTATTATGGTTGTTCTTCTTTGGGAAACTTACAGGTTTTTATGGTAAAAGCTAAGATAGCTGTGAGGAAATTTCCTGTTGCTCCCAGTTCTCTCTTTCTCGGGGGTGTTGTGCAGCCTTACCTCATTTTCTTGGTTTTTCAGATGAGAGGAAGTAAAATAAAGTGCCTAATGCTGTCCCTAAGTAGCTGTGACTTTGAGGAAGTCATTTCTCAGGGTCACAATTTCTCTTCTCTTCCCTCCCTCCCTCCCTCCCTTCCTTCCTTTCCCTATACGTGTATCTATCCTTTTTCAAATTCTTTTCCCGTTTAGGTTGTTACAGGATACTGAGCAGAGTTCCCTGTGCTATACAGTAGGTCCTTGTTGGTTATCTATTTTATTTATTTATTTATTTTTAATAGATCTTTACTGGAGTATAATTGCTTCACGATACTGTTAGTTTCTGTTGCACAACAAAGAGAATCAGCCATATGCATACACATGTCCCCATGTCCCCTCCCTGTTGAGCCTCCCTCGCACCCTCCCTATCCCACCCCCTCTAGGTCATTGCAAAGCACGGAGCTGATCTCCCTGTGCTATGCGGCTGCTTCCCACTAGCTATCTATTTTACATTCGGTAGTGTATATATGTCCATGTCACTCTCACTTCGACCCCCCCACCCCATGTCCTCAAGTCCATTTTCTATGTCTACCTCTTCATTCCTGCCCTGCAACTAGGTTCATCAATACCATTTTTCTTTTTTTTTAGATTCCATATATATGTGTTAGCATACGGTATTTGTTTTTCTCTTTCTGACTTACTTCACTCTGTAGGACAGACTCTAGGTCCATCCACCTCACTACAAATAACTCAATTTCATTCCTTTTTATGGCTGAGTAATATTCTGTTGTATATATGTGCCACATCTTCTTTATCCATTCATCTGTCGATGGACACTTAGGTTGCTTCCACGTCCTGGCTATTGTAAATAGAGCTGCAATGAACATTGTGGTACATGACTCTTTTTGAATTATGGTTTTCTCAGGGTATATGCCCAGTAGTGGGATTGCTGGGTCATATGGTAGTTCTATTTTTAGTTTTTTAAGGAACCTCCATATTGTTTTCCATAGTAGTTGTATCAATTTGCATTCCCACCAGCAGTGCAGGAGGGTTCCCTTTTCACCACACCCTCTCCAGCATTTATTGTTTCTAGATTTTTTGATGATGGCCATTCTGACCGGCCAGAATGGTTATCTATTTTAAATATAGCAGGGTATACATGTCAATTCCAAACTCCCAGTCTATCCCTCCCCGCCAACTCTTCCCCCCTGGTAACCATAAGTTTGTTCTCTAAGTCTGTGACTGTTTCTGTTTTGTAAATAAGTTCATTTGTTATCATTTTTTGGGGGTGAGGAGTGGATTGGATTGTCTCAAGAGGTTCCATCTGTGCTTCTGCTGCAGCTTGGCTTTCTCCACCCATGCTCTGTACCACAGGGCACCCTGGGTGTGCAATAAACAAGAAATGGTTCCATTTCAAGGGAGGGAGAACTCAGCCTGAGTGAATGAAATGGGCTTTGCCAAGCCCTGAGAAGCTGAGCCCTGTAGCACTAAAGAAATCATACGTTAATGCATGAAAATTTCCCAGTACAGTGCCCTGAGCATTTTAGAGGAAAGAAGCTATAGAAATCTAATATGGAAATGATTCTTCTCTCATTGTAATTCATAGGATTTCTTTAGGCTAAAGTGAGATCTCATTGGTGTTCAAGCTTGGGATGTAGTTTTTTCACACCCTTTTGATTTTTGTGTTGCTCAAGGATCCTTCTAATTGAAGTACAACAAGAAGGAGCAACTGAGGGCCAAAGCTGGTCTAGGGCTGTGTGGTGTCCCACGGATAGGACAGTAGCCTGGCATTGGGCACGCATTGCTGATGGAGCCTGCTTGCCTCACGGAAGCACCAGAGTTACCTGGGCCGTGCAGTATTCCTCAGCCTCCATTGTAGCAATCCGGAGATGTGGAGAGGCCAAAGGAAACTTAATAAAAGCCCAGTAAGTCCTATGGTACAATGTGACATGTGACTAGGGAAACAAAGAATACTAAGAACCTTTAACTTGGAAAGGAGAAGCCTTGGGAATGGCATTGGAACAATTTCCCAATACTTAAAGGGCTGTCATGTGGAAGAAGAATTAGGCTTGTTTCTGTGCTTTTAGAGTACATTATTGATGGAAATTGGACCGATTTAAGTTCAATTCCAAGAAAAATACTCTAATAGCATGTCAGAAATTGCAATAATAATATTTTACACCTTTATAGTGTTTTACATTTATAAAAGTGATTTTCCTACCTAATTTAATGGCACCGTGAGGTAGGTAGAGCTAGTATTATTGTTTATATTATTATTAAGCATTATTACCACCAACACCATTGTTTTGAATCAGACATGAAAACAGAGAATATACTAAATGATTTATTTAAAACCATGAAACTATTAAGTGGGTAAGCCTAACTCTATATTCTAAGCTTTTCATTAAATTTACAAATACACACACACACACACACACACACACACACACACACACACACACACTCCCCAAACTACAAAATATGTGAGGAAAGAAGTTACCCACTGCTAAATCTTTTATGATGGCCAGTGTGACCATACCATGCTCCTCTTAAAATGCTTCCCAAAATTCCTCTCTTGGAATATTAACTCTTTTTTTTTTTGCTGTACGTGGACCTCTCACTGCTGTGGCCTCTCCCGTTGTGGAGCACAGGCTCCGGATATGCAGGCTCAGAGGCCATGGCTCACGGGCCTAGCTGCTCCGCAGCATGTGGGATCTTCCCGGACCGGGGCACGAACCCGTGTCTCCTGTATCAGCAGGCGGACTCTCAACCGCTGCACCATCAGGGAAGCCCCAGGAATATTGACTCTTGATCGCTAACTCCAGGGTCCTCTACTCATTGTCCTGGGCCTGGAAGGGTCTTTTCCTAACCTTGCCCGGGATCATATAGAAAGGATCACCAGGTGGGTCTGGGAACCTCAGGCTCTAAATGGCTGATTCAGGGTCTAATTTGTGGGGCTCCATAGAACAGCTGAGCACATCCCAAGGTGTACAGCTGGTTTCTCAAAGTGTTGCTATTATAGGATTATTGGAAATGGCAAACAGACCTCAAGCATGGGGCCTCTTTTCTAGGGCTTTAAGGGAAACTTAGCAGCAGTAGTCCATGCCCTTGACGGTCTTTGGCCTGAGGAAAGGGGAAATGAGTGGAGGGTGGAGGAGAATGATACCAAACTCATTTTAGTGAGAAGACAATTCTCTTTTAAAAAGATCTCCAAGGAATAATTCCATATATTGCCCTAGTTCCTAGCCAATTTCTGTGAAGTTCTTCATTTTGCTGAATCCAAATGTCTCTTGCTGGCATTTAGTGAATTGATGAGCTGATAGCACTTACTGAGCACTCCCTCTGGGGAGATGCAGGAGAGCACTTGTGCATGCTCCCTGAGTTCACAGTGTATTCATTTCCAATTTCTCAAAAGAACTCAGAATTATAATAGTTGATGCTATGATGGAAGTGTCAAAAGTACATGAAAAGAGCTATAAAAACCGGGTCACATAAACATGGTTTCATTTGCTATACATGAATGTATGTTTTTTAAAATCATATTTTAAATATCAAGATAGAAAATAAAAACAGAAAAATTATGAGCATGTGAGAGGTTGGACAGGAGGAGGGTTTGAGCAACAGGCTAGGGACAGCCTTCCATCTCTCAGGTTTCTTATTCCTTTCCAACTCCTTTTGTAACCAAGTAGGACCCTACGGGGCCTTCCCTGGACAGACCTCTCCCTCATACCCTTTGCTTTATCTCCTCTCCGAAGCACCTAGATATATAGTATCTGATGCACATATCCTGAGTTGTTTTTACAGATGCTAAGATCACCACCAAATGGAAGGAATTAACTACTTGATGACCCTGAGCATGTAGCCCCTAGGCCTACTGGCCGGTAAGGATTGATAATGTTAACCGCTGTGGCTCTGCCCTGTTACCTCACCATCAACCAATCAGAGAATTGTACATGAGCTGATCACACACCCTGGGACTCCCGTCCCTCACCTGGCCTTTAAAATTGCCTTCCTGAAACCCATGGGGAGTTCGGGTGTTTTGAGCACTAGCTGCCCTGAACTTCTAGCTTGGCGCCCTGCAATAAACACTGCACTTTCCTTCACCACAACCCGGTGTCAGTAGATCGGCTTTATTGTGCAGGGCGAGTGGACCCAAGTTTGGTACAGTAACACTTTTCCCCACCACAAATTGGAGTAGCCTAGCTCTCTCCTTCCTTTTTTTTTTTTTTTTTTTTTTTTTTTTTTTTTTTTTTTTTTTCGTTATGCGGGCCTCTCACTGTTGTGGCCTCTCCCGTTGCGGAGCACAGGCTCCGGACGCACAGGCTCAGCGGCCATGGCTCACGGGCTTAGTTGCTCCGCGGCATGTGGGATCTTCCCGGACCAGGGCACGAACCCGTGTCTCCTGCATCGGCAGGCGGATTCTCAACCACTGCGCCACCAGGGAAGCCCTCTCCTTCCTTTTTTCTTACATCTTCTCATATTGCTATGTTCAGAGAGCCTGTCAGTCCCAAAGCCTTCTTCTTTTCTATTTCTCTCATCTGGCTTAGGGGCCCGCAGGCAAACAGGGCACCTTGCAGCCTGCCTCAGAAGTCCAGAGGCCCGAGATGGTTTTGCAGAGAAGCCCTGTCTGGACACGCCAAAACTGTGGGGAGGGCTGCTGGTGTGAAGGGGTGACCAGGATGGGTAGTGTAGTCAGGGAAGGCTCCCTGGAGGAGGCGGGTTGTCAGTAATGTTCTGAAAGTGGTGCGTGTCTTGGCTTGGGGGAGAGGGGATTAGAGATAGAACCTCAGAGGGAACAGGATGGAGCCAGACTTGAGCATGAGAAGGGAGGGGCCAAAGGTGTTCTAGTGATGAATATAATAATTCAGGTATTCAGAATTTGAGTCCCTGCTTCCCATCCCCAAACTTCCTTTTCTCTTTCCTTTTCTCTTTCCTTCTCACTCACATTCAGAGTACACAGAGGGCTTTCATTACACTGTTCTCAGGGGGCAGATGGATGGAGCTAGAACAAAAAAGTCCATTGGATTTCTGATGAAACCTGAACTTGCCTGGCATGAACAAAAATCTTAAAAGCTGTGGCTTTACATTAAAAATGTTTGATTTTAAATATCAAGAGCCAAAGTCCAGAGAGCTGAAGTTTTAAAAGGCAGGATGGCACAATTTGTTTCCCATTCAAAAAAGGTGATGAAAATGTGACCAGTTGGGGGAAGGGAGGAGAATGGAAGCCAAATGGCTATTGCTGGGACATAGATGATAGAACTTAGGAGTTTCTGTGAAGAACCTCAGCGTCCCTATCTCCTGGGCTGAACTATGGGGGGGAATGGGCAACTTATTTTATCTTATTTTTATAAATAAAGAAATAAATTTTTGGCTGTGTTGGGTCTTTGTTGCTTCATGTGGGCTTTCTCTAGTTGCGGCCAGTGGGGGCTACTCTTTGTTGCAGTGCGCAGCTTCTCATTGTGGTGGCTTCTCTTGTTGCAGAGTACGTGCTCTAGGTGTGAGGGCTTCAGTAGTTGTGGCATGTGGGCTCAGTAGTTGTGGCTCATGGGCTCTAGAGCGCAGGCTCAGTTGTTGTGGCGCACGGACTTAGTTGCTCCGCGGCATGTGAGATCTTCCCGGACCAGGGCTCGAACCCATGTCCCCTGCATTGGCAGCCGGATTCTTAACCACTGTGCCACCAGGGAAGCCCCAGGATGGGCAATTTAAATGGTAAATAGATTGAAAGCTGCTCCAAGAGCAGTAGACACTTGTACTCCAGAAGAAATTCTAAACAGATCAGAGATTTAAATATAAAAAATTAAACCATACAAGTATTTGTTTTAAATGGGTGAATTCCTCTGTATTTTTTGGAGAAGGGAAAACCTTTCTAACAATGACTTAAAACCCAGAAGCAATATAAAGAATTGATCAATTTTATTACATAAAAAATTAAAAAAACTTTTGCATGGCAAAAAATTACCATAAGAAAAATGACAAAGTAGAAGAAATATTTGCAAGTTATTTGTAAACAAAGAGTTAATATCCTTAACTCTTTAATGTATAGACTTTCCCTCATCAACTTTCCTTCATCAGGTTGTATAGGAAAAGCAGAATAAATGCTTGACTCTTTCCTTTTATTACCCATTTTCAAAAGAATGAGTAGATATACAAGTGTGATCAATAAAGATTTATTTTTTTAAGTATCATAATGAATTTGTGGATGTAAACTTATTTAATGTGTTTCAATTGACTGTAATTGTTCTTACTGGTAGTTGGATTGTCCCATCTTTAGCTAGTAGGAGCCTCTTCAAGTTGGCTTCTATGTCCATTTGACATGACTCTTGTAGTCTTTGACATCTTCCTCGATTTCTGGAAATTTTGCTAGATGTTGTCAAATTCTTAACCATAGGGGTTATATTGTCTTGCCTTCCCACCAGATTTTCAACAGAATATGATGTCACACGAGATTTTTATCAACTCGACTGGGGGAAGATGGTATCTCAGTGTAGTTAAAAAACTTTTATTTTTATTTATATTTTTAAATGAAGTTGATTTACAATATTATATATGTTTCAGGTATATAACAGTGATTCACAATTTTTAGAGATTATACTCCATTTGTGGTTATTATAAAATATTGGCTCTATTCCCTGTGCTGTACAATATATCCTTGTACCATATTTATTTTCTACATAGTAGTTTGTACCTCTTAATCCCCTAACCCTAAATTGCCCCTCCCCACTCCCCTTTCCCCACTGGTAACCACTAGTTTGTTTTCTATATCCGTGAGTCTATTTCTTTTTTGTTATACTCACTAGTTTGTTTTATTTTCTAAGATTCCACCTATAAATGATAACATACAGCATCTGTCTTTCTCTGACTTATTTCACTAAGCATAATACCCTCCAAGTCCATCCATGTTGTTGCAAATGGCAAAATTTAATTCTTTTTTTTTTTTTTGTGGTATGCGGGCCTCTCACTGTTGTGGTTTCTCCCGTTGCGGAGCACAGGCTTTGGACGCGCAGGCTCAGCGGCCATGGCTCACGGGCCCTGCCGCTACGCGGCATGTGGGATCTTCCCGGGCTGGGGCACGAACCCATGTCCCCCGCATCTTCAGGCGCACTCTCAACCAGTGCGCCACCAGGGAAGTCCTCATTCTTTTTTTATGGCTGAGTAGTATCAGTGTAGTTTTAATTTGCTTTGCTCTTATTATGAGTGAGGGTAAACATTTTTTCATGTGGTTAGGAGCCATTTGCATTTTTTTCCTATGAACTCTCAGTTCATATCTTTATTACATATTATATTTTTTAAAGTGTTGTTGGCCTCTTCTCTGTTTTTAGAAGGTCTCTAGATATTAAGGACATTAAGCCTTTGTTTATGAATAAGTTGCAAATAGTTTTTCCTATTAGTCATTTGCCTTTGTTCTTTACTTAGAATAATTATTTTTTGCCATGCAAATTTTTTAAAAAAATTTCTTATGTAATAAAATTTATCAGTATGTTTCTTGCTTCTGGGTTTTAAGTCACAATTAGAAAGGTTTTTCCTCCTCCAAGACTGTAGAGGAATTTACAAATATTTTTTTCGAATACCCACATGACTTAATTTTATATTTAAATCTCAGATCCATTTGGAATTTATTCTGGAATATAGAGTACGAGCAATGTATCTGATTTTATCTTTTCCTATGCGGTTATACAGTAATTTTATACCATGTTTTCTCCACTTTGAAATGCTTTCATTACCATATACTTAATATTCATGTAATAAATAAAATGTTTATATCTGGGTATTTTTCAGATATGTATTTTCTGTTCATGTAACAATATCAAAATATTTTATTCTAGAGGTTTAGAGTAGGGTTGAATTCTGACATGACTAGCCCCTTTCCACCCACATAGGCATTGCTCTTCATTTTAGTATTTTTCTTGGTGATTCTCCCTTGTTTATTCTTCCAAATGAACTTTATCATCAACTTGTCTGACTCAAGGTAAAAACAATTATCTGATGGTATTTTTATTGAGATGGCATTACACTTACAAATTATCTTATAAAAAAACTGACATCTTTAGGATGCTGAGTCATCTCATTTGTTCAAGTCTACTTTGTTTCTTTATGATTATTTTATAGTTTTCCTCATATAGATTTTGGTCATTTCTTTTTGGTTTGTGCCTAGGTATTTTATCTTCTGTTACACTGAAATGGGTTTTTTTCTCTCTCATTAGACTTCTAACTGGTTTTCTTTCTATATGATAATATTAGTACCTGCTACTTTACTAAATTTTCTTATTATGTGTAGTAGTTTTTCCATTGTTTCTTTTCAATTTTCAAAATTATATCACATGCATATAGAGTTTTTCCTCTTTCATTCCAATTCTTATTCCTCTAGATGCTTTCTCTTATTTAATTGCATCAGTTCCAAGACAGTATTTTTTTTTTTTTTTTTTTTTTGTGGTATGTGGGCCTCACTGTTGTGGCCTCTCCCGTTGCGGAGCACAGGCTCCGGACGCGCAGGCTCAGCGGCCATGGCTCACGGGCCCAGCCGCTCCGCGGCATGTGGGATCCTCCCGGACCGGGGCACGAACCCGTGTCCCCTGCATCGGCAGGCGGACTCTCAACCACTGCGCCACCAGGGAAGCCCTCAAGACAGTATTAAATAGAGGAAGAGATAGTGCTTGTCTTCTTGTGGGTGTGTGTGTTTGTGTGTGTGTGTGTGTGAAGGAAGAAGCTAGTTTATTGTCTTAAGGTATACATCCCAGGGCTTTAGCAGGAAAGACAAGCAGGAAAGCCTTTGGTGTTTCCTCATTTGTAAAATGCTGGATTTGGAATTTTTGTCTCTTTGTTTCTTTCTGTATTGGCTCAACACTGAAATTATCTAATAATCTCTTCTTTCCCCTCCCCTTCCCTCCACTAAAGGTATTTTGAAGTAACATCCTTTTACTCCCAGTTAATTCCCGTAAGGCATTCAGTGAGCTTGTTTTACTTTTCACATATTCTTTCCAGCCTCTGTTTTGTAATGGTTTTACTGCATAAGAATTGTCAGACTTCATATCACCTTACGTATTTGTATATACTGTCCTTTGTAACTATAATTTGGTCTAGATTTATCAATAAATATACACTTAATGTTTTTAAAAAATTCATTTTCAAATTGCTTGCTACTAGTGTATAAAAGTAGAATTTCTGTATATTAATTTTGTATCCTACAACCTTGTTATAATTCATTTATCAGTTCTAGGAGGTATTTTGTAGTTTCCCGAGGACTTTCTCTATAAACAATCACGTCTATCATAGATGTTTCCTACTTTTAATTAATTGCAAGTGAGTTTTCCTTTACCTTACTGAATATAGTTATACTAGTTGCTTTAAAGTCTCGGTCTGAGAATTCTAACATTTGGATCATCTCAGGGTTGGCATATGTTGATTACCTTTTTCTTTGAGAATGGGTCACATTTTCCTGAGTCTTCTCTTGTTGAATAAATTTGGATTGTACCCTGGACATTGTGAATGTTATATTGTAGAGACTCTGCATTCTGTTATATTTCTCCAAGGAGTGGCGATGTTTTGTTTTAGCAGACGATTAACTTGATCTAGACTCAGATGGCCAGTTGTCATGCCTGTGCTGGGTGGTGGTGCAGATCTTCAGTTCCTTAAGCCATACCTATAATCTGCTTTCGTCACCCAGAGACTTAGGCTGCAGTTATATATAGAATTTGAAATTCTCCTTTGCTTGCTCTCTCCTTTCTAGAGCTCCCGCCTTATTTTCTGGCAGCCCTGGTTGTCCTGGCTCCTTTGCATGGTTCCTGTGGTCAGAAAGATGGGGGGACTTTGCACCAGAATTTAAGCCACCCACACCAGCATTGCTGTAACCGTGGTCTCTCCCAGGGCAGAGCCACAGTAAGCAGGGAGCTCATTGCATACTGGCCACTTGCTCCAAGTTCTACTCCCCTCAAAATAGGCCTGCCTTTGCTCTGTTTTCAGAGTTTCCAGGTAGTTTTTTGTTGCACTTTTCTCCAGGGTTTAGAGCTGTTATTTGGTTTAGTTAGTGATTACTCCTCCATACCAGAAACAGAACTTCTTTTAGTACTTGAAAAGGCCCCGGAAATGTGAAGTTCATGGTGGAATCCAGCCTGGGGCAGGCCCAGAGGGGATCATTTTTGGTTGTTGAGAGTCTTTCATCAGTGATTTCTCAACTCCATCTATGGCAAAGCTGGCCTTGTCTGGGTTGAGGCTCTGGTTGAGGCTTTCTGTTTAACAAGCATGTCCCTGAAGGAGTATTTCCTGTCCCTTTTGTTCCTTTGCATGCCAGGGTCAGGGGTCACACCTCCCACCTCTGAGCATGCAGGTGTATAGCCGACATGAGCAACATCTCTTTAAATCTCCCATGTTAGAGGATGTCCCTCAGTCTGACAAGTGAGATGACCACCTCATCTTCATCAGAGGAATATTGTGTCCACAAAAGCACAGAGAAGGGGGATCAGGGATGGAGTTCCATTTCCTGAATCCTGAGAAATGCAATCACTGAGTCCAACACATGTCTTCTGCTTTTTGTATGACGTTCGTGCTATATTATGGTGTCTTTCAATTCCGACTTTGTTCATAAAGCCTTTTCTAAGTGTCACTAATGGCATTCTTTTAAAATCTCTCGAGGAATGGAGAGTCTGTGAACTATATTGTCCCCTGTGTTGTCTTCTAATAATTTCATATGTACATGTCCGTCTTTTCTACCAGTCTGTAATCATTCTGAGGGTCTGAGTCCTATTTCTAACACAATTTATCTACCCAGCAGTGCTAGCACAAGACATGTTGTCAAAGTAGAGTTGAGTTGAACTTGAAACCAGGAATGAATTTTGACAGCTCAGAGCTCTGGGTTTGCAGCACAAAATAATGTCTGTAAATTTCACAGTAGGTAGTCTTAAAATCATGCTGAGGGCACACCAGAAAGGCCAGGGCAGTTTTACCAGTTCAAGGCTCCCAAGTATGCAGTGCCTGCAATGCTGGATATTAGGAGTGAAACTTTAAAAGAAAAGAGTACATAACGGACCTGAGTATCTGAAGATTTCAACTTAGGTTGAAGGGCTTAAAGCCAAGATGAGAATTATTGAGAAAGTAAACATGGCTATTTCAACAGCTTAGGGATTTAACCAAGTTAAATCCTGGGGCATGATCCTGACACTTTAATTGAAATTAAAATTTAACATCAATAAAGTAAGCACACAATATTGACACTAAGTGTCAACTTGACTTTTTTTTTTTTTTTACCTCAAAGGCTCTGTGACCCAAGGATTTTTCCAGTTGGGTACCTCTAACTCAGCAGCTATAGTTACATTATTGTTATTTTAGTCACAAGTGGTTTTTGGACATTCTGTGTCCAAAATTTGCTTCCTGACGCAACAGGATATATTCTTTAAATTGTTTTGCCAGGAGTGCTACTGGCTGTGTTTTACTCCATGTACTTTTTCTTCTGACCATCTTGTGAATAAAGCTCACTGATTTCTCCCTCCTCTGAAATCCCAACACTTATTGTCCATACAGCCCCCACACTTAAGTCATTCTGTCTTTGATGCTCACTTAGTTCAACTCACTCTCATTACTCGTGAGAAAATCGAGGTCCAGAGTGCCACAGTTAGTTTCCCAATGTCATGTAGTAATTTGATTGACAAAACCATGATGAGAATCTGAGTCTTCTTCACCGAAAGTTCAGTATACTTCTACCTACGTGGCACTGCTCACACTTATTATTATAAACGTATAATAGTAACAATAACAACAACAATAATAATATGATACTTCTGTATAATGCTTTATTTCTATTCTTTTTAAGGCTGAATAATGTTCCATTGTATGTACATACCCCATTTTCTTTATCCATTCATACCTTGGAGGATTTTAAGCAAGGGTGTGACATGGGCTGTGATTTAGAACAATCACGCTGGGGGTGCAGTTTGGTTCTAGAATGGAGTGGAGGGCACAAAGTGGCAGCAGGGAGACCGGGGTGCAGTTGCCCAGGCAAGATGACAGTGGCCTGGCCTCAGGTGTGGCAGAGGGCTTGGATTCCAGACGTTCTAGAGGTAGAATCAGTGGGATTTGATAAAGGTGATAAGATATTTGTCCTAACTTTAGAAATCCAGAGGTGGCTCAGGTCTTTATGCTTAGAGATTATGCTTTATTTCTTCAATTATTATTTTTTTACTTTTACCAAGATAATACTGATTTGATTAGCCCCTAAGGTGGGTTATACTATGCTAATATGTGGTTTCCTAGACTCGAGCTCTATTTTGGGATGGGAATACTTACAAGGATTTTCCATAGCCTGGATTAAAATGTACCAACACTGTCCTCCTTCCTTTGTAATGATTCTGTGCTCACCAGGCAGCAGCCTCTGATGACTAATTTGGTCTTGCAGATATGCTGATAGCAAGAAGGAGGTATGCTGGCTACAGAATTTAAGTACATTACTCCAGGCCCCAGAAAGGACAACCTCCTGTGTGTAAATTAATAAACCGGCATTCTAGTTTTCCAGTCTCTAGACATTTTGGTTTATGTGACTTTCCCCCTGGTACTGGTTAATTTCAAGGAAACTAACAAAGCTGAGTTTCTGAAACTGCCCAGCTGAGGTCAGGTTCTAAACAGTGATGACTCTCATGATTGCCTTGTGGGGTACATCTTAGGCAGCAGCCCGCCTCCCTCTTGGCCATTTATGAAGATTTCTTGAACTGCAACAGCTCCAACTAATCACAACCTTTCAAAGAGTTACTTAATCAGTGTTTTCTGTTTTGCACATTTTATGCCAAGGTAAAATTCTTTCACAGGCTGGGTTTGGTACTAGCAAGGCTAACAAGGCTTGATGATAAGGTCAGGTAGAGGACAGACTAAGAAGGCCCCCAGGCAGTCCTAGAGAACTGAGAGACAGAGGGGGTGCCTGGCTTTTAATTCAGGTTCGAGTGAATTTTTAAAAATCCTGGAGCCAATGAGATTTTGGTTTATTTTGGCTGCCACACATAGCTTGCGAGATCTTAGTTCCCCGACCAGGAATCAAGGCCGACCCACAGCCGTGAAAGCCCCGAGCCCTAACCACTGGACCACCAGAGAATTCCCGCCAATGAGATTTTTATGCCAATTTATTTATTCTGCAGAAATTTCGTTCTCACCTGGATTCAGGCTAAATAGTATATGGGCCTGTCCCTGTACTGTCAACTGTTGCCATGATAACAGTCATAAGCCAGCCCCAAACTTAGGGGCTTAAAACAATCATCATTTCTTCTCAAGGAGCAGTAGGTCAACTGGGGCAGCTTTGCTTCCAGTAGCAGTGGCCAGGCTGGTTCTGTGTCACGTGCCCCTCCTGTTTCTCCAGGGAGCACCGGGCCAAGCAGGGCATGTTCTCTTCATGCTGGTGGCAGAGGGACAGCCCTAATGTGTCATGTCTGTGGCGTCTCAGGGGCCAGAGCAAGTCACATGGCTGAGCCATGTGGGAGGGGCCGTCAAGCTACCCAGCAGAGGGCATATAGGTGCAGGAGGGTGAAGGACCGAGGACATTAAGGCAATCCACCCCAGGCCCAATTTGGAATTCTTGGAAACATGGTGTTATTTATGTCCCTGGGAAGGTTCTGCAGATGAGGACTTTTTAAAAGAGAATGTGTTAACAGTTTGGTGGTTCTCAAAAAGTTAAACACAGAATTACCATATGATTTAGCAATTTCCCTCCTAGGTAGACATCCAAAAGAGCTGAAAGTAAACAGAAATAGACTCACAGATATAGAAAACAAATTTATGGATACCAAAGGGGAAAGGGTGGGAGGGATAAATTAGGAGTTTGTGATTAACATATACACACTACTATATATAAAATAGACAACCAACAAGGACCTACTGTATAGCACAGGGAACTGTACTCAATATTTTGTAATATTGAGTAATCTATAAGGAAAAAATATGAAAAAATATATAGGTGAATATATATATTATATATAAAACTGAATCACTTTGCTGTACACCTGAAACTAACACAACATTGTAAATTAACTATATTTCAATTTAAAAAAAGAATTGAAAGCAGGGACTTGATACTTTGTAGACCAATGTTCATAGAAGTATTTTTCATAACAAGACAAAGGTGGGAACAACACAAATGTCCATCAAGAGATAAATGGATAGACAAAATGTGCTATATACATACAATGGAATGTTAGTCAATCTTAAGAAAGGATAGTCTGACACCAGCTACAAATGGATGAAGCTTGAGGACACTGTGCTAAGTTAAATAAACAGTCACAAAGGACAAATATTGTAGGACTCCACTTATATGAAGCATGTAGAGTAGTTAAATTCATAGATACATAACGTAGAATAGAGGTTACTAGGAACCAGGGGTAGCGGGGAAGCAGTTATTGTTTAATGGGTACAGAGTTTCAGTTGGGGAAAGATAAAAAGTTCTGGAGATGGATAGTAGTGATGGCTTCCCAACAACATGAATGTACTTAAAACCACTGAACTGTAGACTTAAAAATGATAAAAAGGGTTAAGTGTTAGGTTATGTATGTTTTACCACAATCAAAGAAGAGAGAGAGAGGATGTGGTTGCTAGGCTTGGTCATCAGATCTTTAGAAAGACCTGGGGGCATCAGAGTTGCTGAGCTGATGAGGTCTCTCTGACATGAAGTCCTCTGTATCTCAGTGATGGGGAGAGAAGGAAGCAGAAGTCTGGAATATTTGCATTTCATGTTCTAATGGAATTTTATTTGCAGAATTAAATTCATTTGATCAATTTAGAAACTGGCTTAATTTGTGTAAATTGACTCAATATTACATACAACAAGCCATGGGGACTAGAAGGATTCAGGACCAGGGGAAGTAAAGATTAGGATAATTTGGGGGCTGGTGAGAGTGTGGGTCTCTTTCCTCACTTTTTATTATTTTTTTAAATTTTATTTATTTATTTTTTTGTGTGCTAGGTGGGCCTCTCACTCTTGTGGCCTCTCCCATTGCGGGGCACACGCTCCGGATGCGCAGGCTCAGCGGCCAGGGCTCACGGGCCCAGCCACTCGGCAGCATGTGGGATCTTCCCAGACCGGGGCACGAACCCGTGTCCCCTGCATCGGCAGGCGGATTCTCAACCACTGTGCCACCAGGGAAGCCCCTCACTTTTTATTAAATGAACACAACAGAGCCAGCTGATGCAAGGGGGAAGGTGCTGGACACAGCAAAGCCAGTAAAGTGACACTGAAGCCCAAACAGGTGCTTTACAAGACTTGAAGAGACAGGGAGAAGCGAGGTAAGGATGTGATAGAAAGAAGTCCAAACCTTCCTATTATGATGATTGGGTTATTCCTATTTTTTTTTTTTTCTGGGAAGAAAAAGCTAATGGGTGCTTCAGGAACTCCCAGATTCTAGTGGACAAGGAGCTAGAGTCACCTGTCCCAATATTTGACCTTCCCTTTTCTTCCTTCCCCAAAAAGCTCTTTGAAAATATGCCAATACCATTGATATCTCAGCATGGTGAGAGAAGCAAGGTGGTGTTTGTCTTGTACACGAACAACTGAGGAGAGATCTCCTTGCCCAAAGGTTTCATGCCTTTATTGTTTTTTCTTCCTCTCTCTCCTGTTCTCAACCTCCATGGACTTGGAAAGCCACAGATTCAAAATTGTCATCTTTGCATGTAACTACATTTTAAGAGTGTCCATCTAGAAGGACAGGGTTGGCACACACTGGAGAAGCAGTGGGTTGTCTGATTAGACAGGCTCTAGGGAAGTGCATACTCTGGGCATGAGAAGAGAACATTTTAAACTCTTCCTCTGATAACACATTTGCTCTTTGCTCAAGGATGCTGGGCCTGGATAATTTGGGTACCACTGGTCTCTATGAATGGACAAACTGCCCTTTTCGGCATTCCCTGGAGATGTGGAAATAAATGTTGCTTCTTTGGCCTTGGACTTTTCCGTGGGCAAATATGGCTCGTGGAAGTCTGCGTATTACCAGAGTCTCAAGAACTGTAGGTCTGGGTTTCCTGCCAGGGTTTCTGAGGGCAACGGAGGCTGAAGAGATTGCAGGGCAGAATCAGAAGCAACCAAATCAAAGGCTCCAAAGTGGACAACTGACTGGGCAGCCTGGGGTCTAGGTGATGGAAAGCGAGGGGGCATTTGATGAGTCATCATCAGAGTGTTCATGAGGTTCAGGCAGAGGCTGCTGGGAGTACCACCTACTGTTTCCAGGATCCCGTAGATGCCATCTGTTCCCAATCAATGAAAATGAATTCCTGCTTGTGTTATTCTGGTTTCATTAGGTTAAATCCCTGGTCCTGCCTCCTCTGATTCTAAACATCCCACAGGGACAGAGTGGAGAACAAATCAGATCAGTTGTCCTTGGAGTGAAGAGACCTGAGGGGCTTCCTTCAAAGAAAGATCTGTCAGGGATGATGTGGTCACAAGGATGGAAAGTGAGAACCTGAGAAACCTCCAGTGGGCTATGGGGGAGGAACGAGAGCATCTGTGGGAAACAGTTCACGGACTGTGAAGGTTTTGAAAAATGATGGATACTCCTGGCTTACTGATCTTTTCTAAAGTAATCAATATGTGTGGGATTGAAGGATTCAAATTTGCAGCTTTCTCTGAAAGGGAGCAAGGTGGTTCTCAGACATCTGCATAATTTCAGAGCCAGGTGGGTGCATGGGAAGTTATCTTACCCATTTCTTTATCGGCAGGCAGGACCAACCCAGACCCCTGACTCAATTCCAGCTGGAAAAAAAAAAAAAACTTCAATGAAAAAAAAATTGCTTGGCTTGTAATAATATTTACTGAGCATTTTCTATGTTCCAGGCACTGTTCTAAGTACTTGACGGGCATTATCTCCTTCAAGCCTCACAACTGCCCTATAAGAAAGCTACTGTTATTATCCAAATTATGCAGATGAGGAAACTGAGGCACAGAGAGCTTAAACAACTGGCTCAAGCTCACGTGTTATTTAGCTGGCGGCTGAGCAGGTGGTGAACCCCAGGTGGTTTGATGCCAGAGCCCACCCTCTGGGCCGCTGCGTGGGACTCACTCCTCACTGTTTCATTTCAGGGCACCTCTTCAGTTTGGCCTCAGGCTGTGTTAGTCTGCTCAGGCTGTCATAACCAAGTACCATAGACTGGGTGGCTTAAACAACAGAAATGTATTTTTTCACAGTTCTGGGGGCCGGAACTCTGAGATCAAGGTGTTGGCAGGGTTGGTTTCTTCCTCCTGAGGCCTCTCTCCTTGGATCATAGATGGCTGTCTTCTCCCCCTGTCTTCACATGGTCTTCCCTCTGTGTCTGTGTCCTACTCGCCTTTTATAAGTACACTGGTCATATTGGATTAGAGCCCATCCCAATGACCTCATTTAACCTGAATTGCCTCTCTAAAGACCCTATCTCCAAATACTGTCACATTCTGAGGTATTGGAGGTTCAATATGTGAATTTTGGGAAGGGATACAATTTAGCCCATAACACAGGGTGATGGAGAATGTGGGTCCTGTTGAAGTCCATAATGATTCGATTGCCTCTTGTTCTTCTCTTCTGTGTGAGGAAATAGTCCCACCTCTGCTGTTTGCCTCCCAGGTCTTCTTTTCCAACTGGTTGATTATGGTTCTTTGGCCCATAGATGTGTCCAATTTCATGTTCTGCTTTGTAAGTAGTTGGATCCAAATTGAAAGCATACTATGTTCATTTACATCTAATTTTTCTCTTTCCTCTTAACTGATTCATAGAAATATTGCCCATTCTGGGTTGGAGGAGAAAATTTAGTGTAGAGATTGAGGAGATAAAAGAGTAGAAAAGAGGATGAACATTTAAAAAATAATTCTGATTTCTATCTTAGTCTACCATTCAGCTGCCCCCTTAGCATTTGAGCTGGTCCTTTTTGTCCTGTGCCACATGTTGAATTAACAGGCCAAAGGGTTACTCCTATATGTGGAAAACAATTTGGAACTTCTAGAAACCAAGAATCATAGAAACATAAGATGCTGAGGCTGAGGGAAGCTAAGAGTCTTGCTTGAGGCCTCCATGCTTCTATTTACTACTCAGTGCAAAGAGTTTCCCTGGTCCCATCCCTTACCTGAGCCCCCAACCATATTGCTCTATTGATGCAATGAAATTATTTCATTTCTTTGCTCCTTTAGGTCAGCAAAGTCTGAAGAAGAGTCTGGCAATTACTTTCCGATAGACTCCCAGTTCTGTTTGTCTTTTTAGACTCATCAGAGGAAATGAGACATTAGGATGTAATGTGTGTTGAAGTATTTTATTTGACAAGCCAGTTTGGGCAGTTTCTCATATATATTGATGGCGCTATCTCTGATGCTAACACTATCTTGAGCAATTACTTTGCTCTAAATTGATGTATGATAACCATTTAGGGAGGCCTCCTGGGAAAGGCTGTGGAAAGGGGAGGAAACATGGATGTTGGAGCCCTGTCCCCATCCCTGCGGTTTATACTGGCCTGGGTCTTTAGATTTTATTCTCTTAGAGCTTTTTATGAACTAGTAAATATGATTTTTCTCACTCATTCTGGGGTGGTTGTCCTTTCTGCATAGGGGAGAAAGGGTGGGTCTATAGGACCATGGCTGCCTCCAGACCCTAGTTAGTCTGAGACTCTTCCAGGGTAATCCACATACTGAAGTCAGAATTTTCAATACCCTCCTTCCAAGGTAAAGCCAGAGCCCTCAGAAGATTCACTGTATTGCAGTGTACTCAACTTGAAACTGTAACTAAACACTGATAGTGATAAAATGCAGACAGAGCAAGCCAGTTAGCAAGCGAACATGCAGGAGTGAGCAAGCTGCATCTGTTGAATGGTGAACCCCAAGAGTTCAGTTACCCCAGTTCCCTCCACAGAAGGTAACCATGGAAACCTCATAATCCAAAGCATCATCAGTCTCTGAACAAAACACACACACACACACACACACACACACACACATGCCCTGGGAGGGCAATGTGTATGTATGAGTATGTGTGCATGTGCATATGTTTCAGTTATTGGGTATGTGGGGTGTGTTTGTGTGATGCCTTGACAGTTTGTGTGTGTATGTATCAGATGGAACTAGCATGGGCGTTCACTACCACATGTTTTCTGGTTCTGCTCTCGGGGTGATGAAAGAGCGTAGGTTTGTCCTAATGTTTGGGTGCTGTACTTGGAGCTGGTTAGAGCATGTGGGAGAGGACGTGCATTTTCAGTTTAGTGGAGGGTGATGTGGTGGCATGGTTTGGGCATACAAGACGATTGTTAACTTATTTTTTCCTGTATCAGGTTTCTGTTGCACAAAGGTGTACAGGGGTTGGATTTTTCACTAGCTGGGAGGTATGATTCCCCCGGTTTGGGAAACGTCAGTGTGGATCCATACTGAGCTTCTCAAATGATCTAGCGTGGATGCAAATCAGGTTTAGGAGGTCTCATTTTTACAAAGAAGTGTCTTTTTTTTTTTCAGAGTATGTGCTGGTACTTTCTTTCTTTCACTTCTAGCTTTCTGCTTTAAAGCTTTCCCTTTTTCTGAAGCCTGGGCTAGCCTGCCTGTGGCATGAGGGCTGTTGAGAATGGGGCACTTGGGGGACGGTGGGGACAACTCATGGAAGTCTGCTGCTGAGATGTGTTATTTAGTATGTGCACGATGTCAAGAAGATTGGGCGTCATTTGGCAGATCTTTGACAGTGCAGCAGCTCCATCTGGATTAGAGATTACTTGGAGTAAAAGCTATATGAAGGCTGGGGCTCAGATCAGCAGGCCTAGATTTCTGGGTTATGAATGGGGACAGCACACTGGACAGAGTCTGGCCCTGTACTTGCGTCTCAACTTAATGGGAGCTCCGTGCACACGAGTACAAGGGCTTGCGTGTCTGTGTGTTTCTCAGCTCTGTCCCTCCCCCTCTATGTAATGTATGAATAAAAGAGAATTTATTAGGGAGGATCGGGAAGAAACCGTTGTCTCCCATTCATATTTATAGCGAAGGTTTCTTAACTGGGTAGATCTTGTTTGTCCATCAGAAGATGACTATCAAAAGAATATTTTCTTTTCTCTTTTTAAAGTAGCCACTTCCTGGATAACAGGAACCCACCCTGGTGTCTCCCATCAGGGACCTGAAACACTGCCCATATCCTCCCTGACTCCTCTGTTGCTGGCCCATGTGTCTCTGGCAGCACCATCCCAGACTCTGTCTGCTTTCCTCATGGCCCTGCTCCCGGAATAAAGCAGTTAGGCTAAAAGGCTGCAAGATATCTGGTGTCTGGTGGTTGCCTGAAGCTCTGACACCTTGAAGGGAGCTCCCATTTCTGCACAGGTACAGTTACCTTTTGAGTTCACCCAAATGGTGCCTGAGCAACCTCAGAGATGGGCAGACGTGAACCTCCCACTTGGAGGTGTTCACTTTCCCCTTTCCCTCTCGAGTCTATTCTCAATCCCTATTTCCATTCTGGACCGTCCCACCAAAATGTCTGAAAGGCACTCTTGCTCTTGGCTGCCCATCTCATCAAAACAGTTTGGGGAGGATGTCTCCTTCACACCATGCCCGTAGTATGGGGAAGGCTGGGACTCAAATGGGTTCCCACTGTGGCTTCCTTATGCCACTTCTGGGGTGCGCCTTGAGTCTTTAACGAGCAGTGATTCAGAAACCCTTGGTTTGAGGTGACTTACCCTTTCATTCAACCACTACTTCTTAT
Source organism: Kogia breviceps (assembly GCF_026419965.1). Lineage (NCBI taxonomy): Eukaryota > Metazoa > Chordata > Mammalia > Artiodactyla > Physeteridae > Kogia > Kogia breviceps. The sequence continues at coordinate 41,870,416 of NC_081310.1, read as the reverse complement.
GTGCCCCCCAAATGGCAGCCACTGGGGGTACAGCAATGAAGGAGGCACTCTTTTTGCCCCTAGTGAGCTCATACGGCAGCTGAGGTACCAACAATATGGTGAGAAAAGGTACAATGGGGTCAATCCAGGGCACTACGGGAGCTGATAAGGGGGGGTGTGGAGGCTTCTTAGAGGAACTGATGTCTGATCTGCAACCTGAAAGATGAGGGGGAATTAGCTGGGTAAAGGGAGGTGATGGGATACTTTCCAGCAAGTGGGAATGGAATGTTATTTAAAAACTGCCTTACAGGTGAAACCTGATGGCAAACGGTATTCATGGAGGTGTGTGTGTGTGTGTGTGTGTGTGTGTGTGTGTGTGTGTGGGGAGAGAGAGAGAGAGAGAGAGAGAGAGAGAGAGAGAGAGAGAGAGAGAGAGAGAGAGAGAGAGAGGGAGGGAGGGAGGGAGGGAGGGAGGGAGGGAGGGAGGGAGGGAGGGAGGGAGAGAGAGAGAGAGAGAGAGAGAGAATAAGCAGAGGAGAAAAAGATGGAGAAACATAAGAAACAAAAAGGCAGAGAGAGAGAGAGACAGAGACAGCTGGACAGAGATGAAAGGCTGGAAGGTGGAGAGGTGAGAGGAATAGAGAGAGGACTAGAGAATCGTGGAGTGTCAGAGCTGGACGAAGCCATAGAGAACATCTACAATCCCCTCATTTTATAGATAAGGAAACGGAGACACAGAAAGGCATTGCCAGAGTCACAAATGTGTTTAGTTAAAATGCTGAGTAAGAAACCTAGATCTCATGGCTTCCAGTAGGTTTGAGAGAGAAAGAGCTAGAGATGGACAAGATGAGGAGAGAGAGGAGTCAGAAAAAAGGGACAAGAGCTAGGGAGAGGCGCAGACAGCTAGAGATTCCTGGACGGCACACTGTCAAGATTACTGCGTGGAGTGAAAGCAAGGAAAGTTTAGATGAAATCTGAGCTGGGTTTCTTTCTTTTCCTTTCCCCTTTACCTTTTCCTCTTTTTTCTCCCTTTCTTTTCCCCTTCTAACCACATCCTTCCTACAACTAGATGTCAGGGAACTGGTTGCCATGGCTACCAAATGGCATTCAAGCAGGCTGAATTATTAAACCAGGGTCTTTGAAGCCAGGGCTCCAGTACGAAGTCCCTCTAGGGGGCGCAGGGCGCAGTATGGAGCACAGGTCTGCGCCTGGGCAGGCCTAGGTGCTCCCTTGATGGTCTGGCTCAAGAGAGGAGAGTGGTGCCTTGAGCACTGAGGCCTTCCTGCCCCGCCTTGCTGAGTAGAGTAGAGGCCTGGGCGTGGGGAGGAGGTGCATCTGCTGGGGTGAAGAGTTGGAGAGACACAGGCCCTGTGTGCTGAACTGATTCCCTGCATCCCAGCCTACTCCCCCCCACCCCCAACTCCTCCAGCAAAAGGCACTGGACAACAGCCACAACTCATTCAAATGGAAGAAGAACCAAAACCAATGTTTTGTTATGTCTGAAAGGGCACCATATTGTTTGAATTAGTTGCTACTTGTAGCCAGAGAGGCAAGAAATAAAATGGCAGGTGTGTCGGTGGGGTTGTACTGGGGCATCTGGGATTGTGATGCCTCCTCGGATGGGTAAGGGGAATCTGTCGTGGGGTCGTGCAGTTGGTAGGCATGGCCCGCTCCCAGCAATAAGAATGGTCTGTCAAGGAGAGTCTTGTTTGTGGGCACAGTGGGCACAATTGTTGTTTGTTTTGATGGTGGAGGGGAGTGAGTGTGGCTGCTCTTCTCTTAAGGAGATTCCAAGCCAGGAAAACCATCAGCCTTCTGGTATCCCAGCTCTTTAAACTTTTTCATTATAAAAAGAAACCCAGACATTGTAGTGTGACTGTTCCTGCTTATGGGCGGATGGAAGAAGGGCTTCAGCGGCTGGTAACTGCCTCGTGTCTGTGTGTACATATGTTGGGGTGCAGTGGGGGCATGAAGAGTCCACTTTGGGTTTAATGGAGTCATTCTCCTTCCCTCTAATAGATTCAATAGATTCTGAGGTTAGTTTTCTAAAGTGGGAAAATCTCTCCCTGTGTCCTCTGTGTTTCTTCTCCCTTGAGCGGAGGGCTGTTAATTCCCCAGGCCCTAGGATTCTGACCCCCCTTTGTGCAGGGCCCATGATCTCCTCTATGAGTGCGGCTCCCACTGATGCTTGAACTGAAAAAAAAAAAAAAAAATCTTCATAAGGGAAACCAGAAACCAGATCTGTAAGACTTCCCCAAAATCTGTCAGCCTCTAAAAAACTGATGTAAAGCCCTGATTTTTTTACCCCCTAATGCCCAGCTGGAGCAGTTTTCAATATCAGGGCTAAAGGCCTGGTTTTCCAAGTCTATTTCATAGAGACCAGACTAATTCTTTTCAGGGTTGATGATAATTTTTAGGACTTACCTGATGCTGGGGCTGAGGTTCTGGAATCTCCCAACCAGGCCTCTTGAGGGTGTGGTGAAGTAGGTACTAGCTAAGAAGGCTGTGCGGCCCTTGATCTTCACTTCCTTTCCCATCCCAAGCTAAGAGGAAGGGGAGAGGAGCCTTTGGCCTTGTGATCATTTAGTTCCTGTCAATGCATGCTTTCTGAGATGTGCCAGGCCCTGGGTAGGTGGGTGTAGAGCACACACAGTTGACTAAATAAAATCCCTGCTCTTAGCCTTAGCTCACAGCTAAGTAGGAAAGGCTGAATGTCTTCATTCAACTCTGGCAACCCCCAAAGGAAGTCTTCAGAAAACCTGCCCCATCATTCTGTGCCAAGACCAGGCCTAAGGAACCAGAGCTACAGGGGAGAGAATGCTCTCCTATCTCCTTCTCTTTCTCCTCCTTCTCTTCTTCCCTTCTGTTTCTCTTCTTGGCCCTTTCAGTCCTACTGCCTCCTCCTTTCTCCCTCTGGGGCCCTGTGTCCTCTGATTCTGAGTTTTTGGTGGAGGGCGGGCAGAGGAGTATAGCCACCTGGCAAAGGCCCTCTGGGGACCTACATGGATTGAAGAGATGGGCTGGTGGGACCTGAGGTCTTCACCAGCAAGCGTTCTGGGAGGCCTTTCTGCTACTATCCAGGAAAGGATATGCAAAGAGCCAGAGAAATGGGGGGAGAGGGAGCCCTCTGAGGGATTCAGGTCTAGAAAGCCTTGGAGATATGCCAGTCCGACTGTTTTTAGGGTTGTTAATTTTTTGTGCCCCTTAACTACCCCTGGGGAACAGAGTCTCGCTTCCAGCCCTCAGCTGGCCCCTGGCCACCCTCGGAGGGCCTTTACGTCCCCCCAGAGGCATCAGAGATGCTCCCCACTCGGGCTGGGGTCCCCTTTCCTTGGGCAGCATCTGGTTCAGGTACTGGTCCTCCCACACTTCCCTCTGTCCCTCAACTTGATCCGTAAAGCCTCCATTCGCATCTGTTTCCCGTTAGGGGGAATCACGCTCTTCCATTAAGGTTCCCGGGCCAGCGAGGCAAACGGCCAGGACCCTGGAGCCGGGGTGAGGTCCACCGGCGGAACCTTGGGAGGTGCCGCTCCTGCCCACAAACGGGGACGGTGTTCTTGAGTGGAAGTCGCCCGTGGAAGTTTGAGGTCACTGAACTTTTCCACAGAAACCCCGACCGAAATGTCTCGCCTCCAGGCCCTTTTACTACACCGAGCCCCGCCCACCCGCCCGCGATCCAGCCCCCGGCCCCGCCCGCAGCCCGTGTGCGCGCTCGCGCCGGCGTCCCTCTCCGCGCCCTCCCGCCTCCCGCCTCGCGGTGCTGCCCGGCCCGACTGCTATTTCTTTCTCTGTTTGGGTACAGCTCCAGTCTTCTCGTCTCCGTCTGACCCCTCTGGGGGGCATGTGTGCGAGTTCTCGTTCTGATTGTCAGACATTTCTTTTCCACTGTGTGGGCAGGAGACAGATTTCCCCCCGCGAACTGTCTCCCGTTTCTTTTATTCATTTTATTCTCTGTTTCTGTCCTTTCCCTCCTCCTGCCTTCCCCCCCCCCCTTTTTTTTCCTGATTCCTCTTTCTTCCCCCTTCAATTTCACCATCTTTCCTGCCCCCTCTCTCCGTGCCCCTTCCCCTACCCTTGTGCCCTTTGAAAATAATTCAGTGATGTCTCGGGAATACTAGCACGCTCCTCATTCAGCCGAGCGCGGGACTCTGCGTTAATTCAAGGTAAGCCCCGGTTCTTGCTGCCCAGGAAATGGTCGTCTGCGCCCTGGCGCCCGCAGTCTTCAGGGCTGTGCTGCCCTCCCCGGCGCCGGGCGCCCGGCTCCGTGTCCCCGGTGCTGCTACCTGTTGGCGTTGCATGGACCGTGGAGATTCCTAGTTTGCCCAAACCTTCCCCTGAGCCGGTTCTTCCTCTCCACGCGCTGCCCTTTTCATTGCAACTTCCGTGTTCGTTTCCCGGGCGTGAGAAAGCCCCCGCGCGGTGGGCGTTTCGGGGTGTGAGTGGTGTGCTCCTTGCCAGGGCGTCCGGGGCTGGCACCTCGTTCGTGCTTGCGTGTTCGCTCAGCCGGCAGCGAGGGAGCCTCGTGCCGCCAGGAGAGCGGAAACAAGCTCGGAGGAGGGGGTGCCGGCCGGCAGCCGGGGCTCTGCCAGTCCCCGCCGCCGGGAAGTTCTCTGGGGGCGCGGGGACCACTCCTGGGGAAGGCTCGCTGAGCAGGGGCTAAGCTTCCAGCGAAGTTTCTGGGAAGGAAGCTGTGTGCGCCGTTGGAAGCGTCCCGGGATTGGTGCAGGTTAGGCTGGGGTGTTTCTGGAGCCTCGGGTCGACCAGGCGGACCCTATCCTGGGAGAGAGCTGGGAACTGGGCCTCGGAGGAGGAAGGGGAGTGCGGGGAAGAAGACGGGCTATTTAGAATGACTTGCTTTTTGACCGGCTTTGGGTCTCCCTGCGAGAGGGTGAGTTGCGTGTCCTTTTCCAGGGATGAACACCCAGTTCTCCGAGCCTCTTTGCTTTATGCCTGTGCCCAGGAGAGAATGATGGGGGACACTACCCCCTCCTCTGCCACATCCCCCTGGGATCGAGGCTTCCGCCGTCTCACTCTGGGGACTGAGGTGGCACTTTGGCCACTTGCCCAAGGAGGGATCCTCCCTCTCACCAGGTGTGACTCTGTGGCTGCTCCGAGCAGGTGGTTCACGCTGCGTAGGTGGGTGAGTGACCGAGATCAGGGGGATTGTAATGATTCACTCTCTCTTACCTTTGGAGGCCATGGTATTGGAACATTAATTCTTTCTTAATCTTGGGGGCCAAGAACTACACTGTGTTTCAGAGACATCATGGTCAGCGGAAAGGCTGGAGAAGCCAAGCAGTTTAGGCCAGACTAGAGACTGTGAGACCTGCACTCAGAGAAATGTTTTCATGAAAGGAAAGATGTTTCTGACGCTTAAATAAGAGCATCGCTTTAACTCCACTGACACCTGAGCTAGAAAAAAGGGGTTTTCTTTACTGGGACCGGGAGCTAGGGTAGGCACTGGGGAAAACTTACCCAGTTGACAGTTCCAAGAGGAATTACTAGTGGAAAATAATAGAACTTTCCCTTCTGCAAATGTGTGCGTCTGGTCGGGTTGTGCAGCCGTCTCTAGAGCCTAGAAGGAGATGACCTTTTCTTGTTTGATTCCACTCTGCTGTTCTCTCACATGCTTTGTCTCTGGCCAGCTAAGATGTATTTTTTTGTTTTTAACCACTTTGTAGTATTGGATAATCATATAATTTATTGTCCAAGCTTGGGACACTTGAGAGTAGATAGAGACATTAGTAATAATTAGACAGGGACAAGAGAGACCATCTAGACAGATAGGGATGAATGATTGCCCTGAGAGTGACTATACAGTCAGAGTGAGGGACAGTTCATGAGGCAGCATGCCATGCTTTCATGTCATTTGGATCTTGCATCTTCCTTATTGGCGTGGTTCTTCCTGACTCAAATTGCAAATGGACTTTATTTCGGTTGCCTCTGAGAAACCAGCACTGAATACAAATCTCTTTCCTGTGACGACTCCTCTTTCCTCAATTCCACGAAACCCTTCAAAAATCCCACTTCCAGAGGGGAACTTCATGCTTTGATTGCATGAGTTACAAGTAGAGGGTGATTTCCATGGAAATGATTTACATGTTTCTATCCCTCTGACTGCTTCCTTGTGATATTTATGAGCCTGGGCTCCCAGGAGGCCATCCTTCTGCCAGGACTTGTGAGTGTTACGTTGATGGCAGGATGATATACAGTGACCCTCAGAGTCCCACAGTTGAGTGATTGGATCACTGCTGTCGTAACTCCTCAGCTGTCCTGAGGCTGGGGTAGGGTGTGTGTTGGGTGTGAGAGAGGAGAAGGGAGAGGAAAGAATCCTCTATGTGTCTGGGTTTTGAACACATATAGGTTTTGAACATATATATATTCGAGAAGCATCCTATTGCAGGGAAGTGCCCAGCTTTTACTTCCTGGGTTGTGTGAGGGAGTGTTGAGGATTCTTAGGGGATGTGTTAGTGACACTTCCAGCCCCCTAGGAGCCTAAGAGTCTGTCAGACAGCCGAGTCCCTGCAGGGCTTCAACAATTTAGTTATCATTTATTAAGTGCTTGTTATTTTCCAGATACTAGAGCAAAGAGTTTCCAGACTTTATCATAATTAATCTGTATCCAATCCTATTAAGTAGGTATCCTCATTTTATAGGTGAGGCAACTGGAGCTCAGAAAAGTTAAGTAACTTGCTTAAGTTCACCCGGAGGCGAGCTGACTCTCTCCATGCAATGGGTACCTTCTTGTGCTGAAGTTGATGTGGTCAGTATTTGGCTCACACATGTGGGGCAACCTGTTTGGGGCCCTGGGGGCGATGGATGGTTTCAGAGTAGGGTGGATTAGACAATCCACTTGTCCGTCCTGCCTCGTTCTTGACTCACGTTGCCTCGTTCTTTCTGTCCACGTCGTCCTTTCTTGGCATCTGTGAAGTTTGTGTGCTCCACCCCCTGCCCTGCCACCTGGACCATCACTGGAGGACCCTCTCACCTAGATCCCTCTCCAGTTTGCCCATGAATGCCTGTGGTGAGAGGATTGTCTCATGGATGCGCAGAGCATGTGTCACCATCTGGTACTGAAGGTCTGTCTACACTGTAGTTATTGAAGCCTGTCTCTCTCAGGATCGCAGTTGACTGAGTCCAGTTGTCTCAGAGACTAACAATGGCCTAGACTTGGAGAAAGCCTCCCCACCCCTTGGTTTGCCCAGAAGTAACTCTGTAGACTAGCAGGGGATCCTGACCGTTCCCAGCTGATGGTGTTTTGGTTCGGTCCTTTAGATCCTTTCTCTATCATTGAGGCAAAAATAGAGCCTTAAGTAGGTAATTCTAGACCTTGTTTCCACCTGCTCATCCTTCCTATTTACCCCATAGTATGTAATCAGCCCAAGAACAGCTTGCCTGGGGGAAACAGGGCGTTATCAGGTGAGGGTGGGGTGGATAAAGGAGCACTGGCCTGGGAGACTTGACTTCTAGCCCAACTGAGCCCCATTAAGGAGCCATGTGACCCTGGGCAAGTCACGAACTGCCCTGGGCCTCATTTAACTTGCCTGAAAATGGAGATTGGGCAGATGCTCCCCAGGTATTTCCCAGCTCCAGCAGGTGAAGATCCCACAGTTGAGGGTAGCTTTGGGCTCTGAGCTCCATGAATCCTAGGCAGAGCCACTCCTTGCTTCCTCTCCCTGGGTGGGGAAGCACAGGAGGCTGATGGATAGGAGTTAGGTGGAGGGGCTATGAAAGAGACATCATGGGAAGGAGCAGTGACTGCCCCCTGGTCTCCTGTGGGCAGGCCTCAGCCCAGTTCTGGTCTGGAAAAATGGGGTGGCTTATCTGGCCTTCCCTCCTGTCTGCCTTGTGTTTTCTTGAATCCCCAAGAAGTTGTATTTCCTTGTACCCGCAATAAGTGACAGAGGATTGGGAAGAGCAGGAAATACAACACTATGCTAACCAACATCTACAGTATTCCCTGAATGATGAGCTGAGCGCTGGGGGAAGGGCAGGGGTGGTAGGCAGGAGGATGGAAGAAGGTGGTCTACAAAAAGAAAAAGAGGGGCTTCCCTGGTGGTGCAGTGGTTGAGAGTCCGCCTGCATGACACAGGTTCGTGCCCTGGTCCGGGAGGATCCCACATGCCGCGGAGCGGCTGGACCCGTGAGCCATGGCCGCTGAGCCTGCGCGTCCGGAGCCTGTGCTCCGCAACGGGAGAGGCCACAACAGTGAGAGGCCCGCGTACCACACACACACACAAAAAGGCCATTGCATAGTAACAAACCGTAAAGCCATTTGGAACCAAAAAGTCCATTACAAAGCTCTTTGTTATAGTACAGAAACTTCCTGGCAGAAGCAAAGAAGTGTGGTACCTCTTTCCCTGTAACCTGGAAAACGTGTTAGGGGTGTAATCCTCATCTCTGACATGAGGATTCTAAAGGGTTCTGTTGTCTGCTGTATATGTGTGGACTTGGGGGAATGGCAATGAATGAGATTCTAGAACAGAATTGGGCTTTACCAAGGAAAGACCTTCCCTTCTACGTTCACAAGTAGCACTTGGAAAGATACATCCTCTGGAATCACAGAGGTTTTGCAACTACATTGACCTCACTTGAAAAAAAAAATCTTTCCCCCTATAAACGCTAGCCTGGGATTGTGGCAGAGAGAGAATGCTTCAGATTCTCACTGTAGGGTTAGGGGTGGCAGCAGCAGCTGAATGGGTGTCGGGGGAGGGCACAGAGCCGGGGCCCAAGAGGAAGGCGTGATGCTGTCTTGGATACGGGGCAGGCACTGCAGCCTGTGGCAGGGCAGGGCATCCAGCCTGGTGGGCTTTTATGTAATTTCTAACCTGAGTAACAAAATCTAGGACTACATTGATGGACGCAACTTTTAATGATGGAAATATCACTGTAGTTGCAGAAATGTAACTTGATGCAGCTTTCTGTTTCTCAGCAGAGGGTATCTGTGTTTATGCCTCCTTTATGTATCTTTTGGGGTTCCACATGAATCAGATGTGTACAAGGCCTTTTGCTGGGAGAAATGGGAAAATAAAGATGAAAATGACATGGTTCTCTCAAATAATTGGTTTCTAGCTCTGAGTACAGTCCTTTGAAGAAATTTTCATTTCTTTTACCAAATTATGTGTTATCTGGTCTTGCCCCAGTCCTTACTGGCTACAGACCATGGGCAAATCACTTAACCCCCTAGGCCTCAGCTACTTTATCAATACGCAGGCCCGGTAGCCCATCTTGGAGAGAAGGGGCCTGGACCCAACAGTCACCTGAGGCCCCTTTCCATTTTAAGAGCAATGACTGTTCTGTGATTTTGTTTTCCATCCCTTCTCTCTCCGCTTCTCTTTATTCTTTGTCTCTCCCTCTTACCTAGTCATACAATAGATTTTTTTTTTTTTTGGTTTGTTTGCTATATTTACTGAGTAGGAGTTTTATTCTTTGTCCTTAATTTTTTTTTTTTTTTTTTTTTTTTTTTTTTTTTTTTTTGCGGTACGCGGGCCTCTCACTGTTGTGGCCTCTCCCGTTGCGGAGCACAGGCTCCGGACGCGCAGGCTCAGTGGCCATGGCTCACGGGCCCAGCCGCTCCGCAGCATGTGGGATCTTCCTAGACAGGGGCACGAACCCGTGTCCCCTGCATCGGCAGGCAGACTCGCAACCACTGCGCCACCAGGGAAGCCCCTTTGTCCTTAATTTAAAAAGTACTGGAGATCATTTTATATTTCTGCCTCTGAAAAGAAAGTAAATTGAATCTCTCTTGACTTCTTTGGTCCTTGATTGATGTTTCCTTGAGTGTGAGGATCCTAAATACAGACGGAGTTCCAGGCCTTCTTTAGGGAAGGGATGTGTAATGACAGGTGAGCACTTATCCCTGATTTCCTTTTTGTCAAATCTCTGACTCGGGGTTAATGAGCTGTTCAGCGCTGAAGTTTGAGAGTCCCGGGTACCTCTGCCTCTGTGCCCAGGCAAAGAAAGTCAGCCTGTCAACCTCAGAACCTTGGCACTGGCCCAGAGTGGCCCCCCAAGGTTCCCCAAGGATGGGAAGAAGCCTGGGCTGGGGGAGGGGAGGGGCAAAGCCCCAGATGCGAGCCTCAGCTCTGTCATTTTAGTGCTTCTCCCCTCCCACCTGCTCTCCCCACCCTCCTTCCTTCTACAGATGTGTCCTAAGTGCCTGTTCGGGCCAGGCACTGCTTTCGGTACTGGGAATACAGCAGTGACCAAGGCAGACAGATTTCCCACTTTTGTGAAATTTTTGTTCTATTGCAGGGAGAGAGAGAGACAATAAATAGACTAGTAAATTTCTTTTAAAAAAATCGCAGTGCGATACATGTCACTCGGAAAATTAATATAGGGTGACGTGGCACTTGATTGGGTAGCTCTTTAGATTGGACGTCAGGGAGGCTTCTGAAGAGGTAATATTTAAGCTGAAGATCAGAATGGCAAAAAATGAAATAGGATCCATGTCACCAATTCTCATAATGTGGCCATTATGAGGAATAAGTACCATTGTATATGAAAGTGTTTTATAGACTGTGTAATAAATGTAGCACATTTTATATCTCATCGGGCAAAAATCCTTGAGGGCAAGCATTGTGATTAATTAATGCTTGCAATCTCAGTACCTAGCATGGTAGTAATTGCAGGTTGAAAAAATTATGTATCTAAAACTGGGAGTCCAGAGGGGATTGTTAAGAAATAAGATGATGTCTGTGACAGGCCTTTGTTGAAAGAAGACAATATTCCATCCACTCTTGCCACGCCACTACTGGGCTTTGCTGGTGATTTCCATCCATGTTGCCCTGGGGAGAGCAGAGCAGGTTCCCTGGACATCACTAGGGCACAGAGGGATGGAGAAGAACGGACAATACTGTGAGTGTAGACTTCCCAGGGAAATTCCAGATTGCTTTTCTTGCTTTTCAGGGTCTTCTTAACCCAGAGCAGAGGCTAACTTATCTGAAATTGTGAAGAGAGGCCATAGGCTCCCTCTCGCCCTCCACAGCTGGCTGGAAGGCTTCCCTTCCCATGCTTCCGAAACCTTTGCCTTCCTCCAGCCCCGCTGCATCTCTCTCTTCCCTCCAGTCTGGAACCTGGCTCATCGGGTGCCAAGGGGACCTCAGTCCATTCTGCTGACTGGTGGCTGTGACTCTACAGACCTGCCCTCCTCTCTGTCACCCTCCCTGGGGGTTGAGTTAATGCAGCCCACCTACTGAATCCTGTGAGTCACGGCTTTTCAAACATGCAGGTGTGAATCACTCATCTTGTAGCCCTTGAGATGTCTTGGGTGACAGCTGAGGGAGAAGACTGGGTGCCTGTCCCTGTCCCTCACCTTCCCATTGCTTTGTCTTGCTCCCTGCACTGAGGACCCAGATCTCCCATCCCACAGCCCTTCTCTAGGGCCTCAAGACCAGTTTATGGGGTACATATGAGTGGGCATTCACTCATGTGGTAGGAGTCCTTTAAGTAGAACATCCCATCCCAAAGTGTGGTTCCTGGACAGCAGCATCAGCATTATCCCAGACATCCTGAATCAGAACCTGGGACTGGGTGAGTGTGATGCACATTGAAGTTTGAGAATCACTGTTAGAGGCATAGATGATGAAGGAATGCTCCAGAAACTTGGTACATCTTATACCTTTTGAGATAGAGACATTGTTATTCCTGTTTTTATAGGAGCAAACAAAGGCCTCTAGAATCCAAGATCACAGTAGGTGGTAGAGCCCTAGATTAGAATCCAAGCATTGGTTCCAAAGCCAGAATCACTATGAACTTTAGACCCCTAATTAAAATGCACATATATCTGGAGACATCTATTACTAACCATTAACACCTTAGTGCTAATTACTCTCCTGGCCATTTACAATAGACTTCTGAGAAGAGAGCTGGAGCAGCTCAGTAGGTGGTGGTATCTTGTGGATGCTTTCACTGCTTTGGTAATCTCTCCTCTGGTTAGCTCTGGCTGGGTTCCTCTTCCAGATGGGAACTGAGTGACTGATCCTTAAATATAGGAGCTCCCTGGTCCCAGTACACTCTCCTAGAGGGACTTGAACCTCTCCCTTTGCTTCAGCCATCACCCATGTGATGATGACTTCCAAATTGGTTTTCCAACCCAGGATTCTCTTTTTTGTGTTAGAATTTCTCTCCAGCTGACTATTGGGCATTTCTGTTTCAACACCTCATAGTATCTCAAATTTACCTTGTCCCAAACTAAACCCATCATCATTTACAAAATTTCATTTTCTTCTCATAGAGCCTCTTTCAGCAAGTGGTACCACCATCCATTCAGTTGACCAGGCCAGAAATATGGATGTTATCTGTGACTCTTCTTCCTCCTTTTTGCCTTGTCTCCTCACCTACATCTTGTTAGTGAGGACATTCTGCTGACTGTTCCTCCTTAATGCTATGGAATTCCAGCCCTTCTCCCTTCTTCCACTACCACTGCACTCATCATTTCTCTCCTGGTCTACTGCACCTGTATTGTCTCCATATTCTGTACTGTGGCCACAACCATCTTTCTGATATGCAGATGTGAGTATGTCATTCTTTTTTTTGACACTCCATGGTTCCTTTTTTCAGAATAAAGTATGTATGGCATGATGTGTAAAGTCTTTCATGGTCTAACCCCCTGCCTGCCTTTCCAGTCTTGTTTCTAGATATTTCCACTCATTTTCTCCCTGTACTCTGCCCCACTGGACTGCTTCAGTTACCTAGACCTGCCTTCCTCTATTAAGCCTTAATACCTTCACAAGTGCTAGTTCAACGTGACCTTTCCTAGCCCCTCCTCAAAGAGGCTGGCTCATCCTTGGCTATTCTACCAAACTCAGTTACTTATTCCAGGAAGATTTCCTTGATTCTCTTCAAGCTGTGCCAGAACCTCTTCCTTTGTACTCTCTCAGTGTCTTGTGCTGTAGTGTTGTCATTGCCAGCCTCTTTCCTAGAGTGTGAAATCTTTGAGAGAAGGAATTGTTTCTTTTATCTATGTCTCCTCAAAGCTTTGCACTTAGCTGGTGACTGATACATTTCTTGAATATATAAACAAGTAGAGAAGCCACTCTGGAACCTTTCACCAATCCTGATTCTCCTTCCCTCTGTTGTGTACCATTTTCCCTGTGATTGGGTCATTATACACCAACTGTGACTTTAACAGAGTCTTCATCATTTGTTGACTTTGAAATGACAGCAAGAACCCATCAACTTCTCTCAGAGAAAGTGGCGAGTTGACTGAAGGCTGTGATACCATGGAGTGTGTGTGAGTATATGTGTGTGTGAGTGTGTATGTGTGTGTGTGTGTGTGTGTGTTTGAAAGTGGTCCCATGAAGCCTGAAGTAGAAGAATCCAGGTAGATTCTATAGTCCTGCTAACTTTGTATCCAGTAATTTTTAATATATAGAAAGTTGAAAAAGGGGTTTCTTTGGTTCCCCCATTTTTCTCCTTTAGGATAAAGATTGTGTTTCACTTATAACTGTATACCCATGGCTCCTCAGTATGCTATCTGGAACATAGTAAGTGCTAAATAAACTCTCAGAAGGGACTTAGCCAATGGAAAGAGCCCTATGAAAGGTTTTGGATTGGGAGCCTGAGGACAGGATCCATGAGTCCATGATAGGACCAACTTATTCCCATGGCTTTGAGTACCATCTTATGCCCCAGACTCCTATGTAAGTTTACTTTTTCAGTATAATAAGTCATCTCCAAACTCAGTAGTATAAAACAGCAAACATTTAGTATTTCTCACAATTCTCTGGGTTGGTTGGGTAGGTTTGTTTGTCCTGGGCCAACTTGGCTGGAGTTGGATTGTGTAGTTTGGCCTCACTTACCTGTATGGGTCGTCAGCTGAGGCAGTGAGACAGCTGGAATGGCTGGAGCCTCTCTCCTCTTGGCTACTGATCCTCAGAAAGGTTAGCCAAGGCTCGTTCACATGGTTGTGGAAGGGTTCCCAGAAGCAAGAGAGAAGGCAATCCCCAATGCACAAGCCTTTCTCAATACTCCGCTTGTATCACATTTGCTATTGTTTCACTGCCTAAAGCAAGTCACAGGGTCAAGGTGAGATTCAGTGTGGGAAGGTCCTCCAACAAAGTAGACACCAAGATCAGATTCAATGTGCAAAGATTTTGTTGGGGGGAAACTCCTATGAAATGTAATGGGGAGGGAGCTGGGAAAGGCTGGAAGAACTATCAGAGCACCGTGCAAGTCTGACCCTGAGTGATGTAGAGGGAAGAAGGTTGGTACCAGGGTCTCAACCTGCTCTGCAATCTAAGGATGCTCGGCAAGGCTGCTGGGAAGCTCTCCAGCCCAAGTCAGCCATCAGAGGGGTCCCGTGTCTCCCCGGAGTGGGCCTGCCTTAGTGTCCCTGTCCTGCTCCCTCTGCGCAAATTCGGTGATGGATTTCAGAGCCCAGCAGCTGGGCTTTTTGGTCAATTAAGCACCCTGTAGTTAGACGTCTTCCAGGCACATTCTCACAGCCACCTACAGGGCCATTGCTCAAACAATTTATTGCAAGTCTCTAATTTATGCCTCCAGCTCAGACTTGTCTTCTAAGATCTGGACCTCTAGATCCATCAGCTTTCTTAATGTCTCCACTTGGCTATCTCAGAGCCATCTCAGGCTTAATATTTTCAGACTGAACTCTAGATCTCTACAACCAAGTCTACTCCTCCAGCTTTCTTGTCTTGATGAGTGGCACCTTCATCCAGTCACAAGTCCGGGTCACTGTTGATACTTGCACCTCTCCATGCCCTTAGGCAATCCATTATGAAATCTGGACAGTCTAACTGTCTGAATACCTCTTGATCCATACTCTTATCTGCACAACCCCTCCCCCACTCCCCCACCTAGACCAAGCCACCATCGTCTCTTACTTCGATGACACAGCAGCCTCCTAACTCATTAGCCATACCTCATCTTATGGCACTTCGCTTTATCACACTTTACAGATATAGTGTTATTTACAATTTGAAGGTTTGTGGCAATCTTCTATGGAGCAAGTCTTTAGACACCATTTTTCCAACAGCATTTGCTTATTCGTGTCTCTGTGTCACGTTTTCGTATAATTCTTGCAATATTTCAAATTTTTCCGTATTATAGTGATCTGTGACCAGTGATTTTTGTTTTCTTATTAATTTTTATTGGAGTATATTGCTTTACAATGTTGTGTTAGTTTATACAGTACAGCAAAGTGAATCGGCCATACGTATACATATATCCCCTCTTTTTTGGATTTCCTTCCCATTTAGGTCACCACAGAGCATTGAGTAGAGTTCCCTGTGCTATACAGTAGGTTCTTATTAGTTATCTATTTTATACAGAGTAGTGTATATATGTCAATCCCAGTCTCCCAATTCACCCCACCCCCACTTCCCTGGTATCCATATGTCCGTTCTCTACTTCTGTGTCTCTATTTCTGACCAGTGATTTTTGATGTTACTGTTGCAAAAATACTGCGATTCACTGAGGACTCAGATGATGGTTAGCATTTTTTTAGTAATAAAGTGTTTTTTAATTAAGGTGTATGCATTTTTTTTTAGACATAATGCTATTGCATACTTAATAGACTACAGCATAGTGTAAACATACCTTTTATATGCACTGGGAAACCAAAAAATTCAGGTGACTTGCTTTATTGCAATATTTGCTTTATTTTTTTCCCTTCTTTTTTTTTTTCCTGGTACGCAGGCCTCTCACTGTTGTGGCCTCTCCCGTTGCGGAGCACAGGCTCCGGACGCACAGGCTCAGCGGCCATGGCTCACGGGCCCAGCCGCTCCGCGGCATGTGGGATCTTCCCGGACTGGGGCACAAACCCGTGTTCCCTGCATCGGCAGGCGGATTCTCAACCACTGTGCCACCAGGGAAGCCCTCCCTTCATTTTTAAATTGAACTATAGTTGATTTACAATGTTGTGTTAGTTTCAGATGTACAGCAAAGTGATTCAGTTGTACATATTATATAAATCTATTCTTTTTCAGATTCTTTTCCATTATAGTTTATTATAAGACATTGAATATAATTCCCTGTGCTATACAGTAAGCCCTTGTTGGTTATCTGTTTTATATATAGTAGTGTGTATATGTTAATCCCAAACTCCTAATTTATCCCTCCCCTGCAATATTTGCTTTATTGCAGTGGTCTGGAACCAAGCCTGTAATATCTGGCTTTTGCCCACCCCCTCTCCCTGCCATGGCCACCTCCTCCCAGTTCTGTCCCTTTCCCTCTTCTCTGCCTGCCTCCAGCTCATTATGACTGAAATGAAAGGCGGAGGCATCTCAAATGAAATGTCACAACAGGCATTACTCATTGTGGTAAGGCTGGCTGGCCAGAGAGTAAGCAGGGTGGAGTACCTGGCCAGGTGAGCCCGAGAAAGATGCCTGGGGAACTGGGTGGACACAGCCCAAGTGTGATGCATGGCTGCAGCAGCTCTGGCCCCTGCTTCTGTCCTGCTCTCTCCCCTGTGGGGTGGGGTGAGGCTTGCTGGCATCCTAGATTTGTTGAAACTCTGCTGTTGAAACATAGAGCTGCCCAGGTCGCTATGACAGGGTTTCTTCGTGGATGGGTGAGTCCAGAGGGTGTCAGACGAGTAGTAACCAAGTGGATGGGGACTCAGTTCTGTGGTAGAGGGCTTAGAGCCTCTACCAACCTGGGGTCAGGCAGCTTTCAGGTTGGGTCCTGGCTCCCTCATTCATTCCTAAGCGGCTCTGAGCAGGTGAGTTACTTTTCCTGAACCTCAGCTTCCTTAAATGTATACAGGAGTAGGTCCCACCATATAGGATTTGTGTGAAGTTTGAATCAGTATAAGCAATCAACAAATATTAGCTAGAGATGATTGAGACTTGTTTAAGATCAGGGGATGGTGCTGAACTCTGTGGGGAGGGGAGAGAAGGCAGAATGGCTGGGCACTGCCAAGGTACCTGTGGCCCACCCTCTTCCTCTGCTATCCTGTGGCATCTCAGAACCTCAAGCCCACTAGGCATCCATAAAAGTTGATTAAATGAACATGTAAAATATTTGAGGGAGGCAGAGAGTCAAGATTGTCTTGGGTCCCATATCCTTTTAGTCGGACCTTTGATGGGGATGTAAAGTTGCGAGGGTTTGGGGCATGCCAATTTGTAGAGGCCATTCAAACCATTAAGACAAACACAATTCTGTGAAAAATACAAATTGCACTCCATTTTATTGTTTTACTCTGCTTTTTAAAATGTTCAGAGCAAAATTCTCAAAGTCCAAATATAAAGTACATGACGGGAATTCCCTGGTGGTCCAGTGGTTAGGACTTGGCGCTTTCACTGCCAAGGCCTGGGTTCGATCCCTAGTCAGGGAACTCAGATCCCGCTTGGTGTGGCAAGTACCAATGAAATACTTGCTTTGTAAACCATATGGCTTGAAATATGTATGATGTCAGCTATTATGTGGGAAGTAGCTCCTGATAGGGTTGCTATTTTGTTTGGCCTATAAATGTAGAGGGTACTTAAGGTTTGCATTGCTATTAGCCTGCCATTGAAGAATTTTAATTCTTGTTTTCATTGATCCTGAAGCAATCGTCTATTTTGAGAGGTAGGAGGACCTTTGAATGAGTCCCAACAGATGTAATTATACCTCAGACCTCACCCCAAATACAGTACATTAAATAATTATTAAGCCTCTCGTCGTGTGATTCCTAACCTTTGGAGTCATAGAATCCCTTGAAAATTTGATGAAGGCTGTGGACTCGACCTGGTAAAATGGATACCTCAAATATTCATACAATATCAGGACGCCAGAGCCTCATGAAGCCCATCCTACTTGGAGTCTGAGTGGATCACGTCAGATGGAGAATATTCTCAGCATCATGAGTCATCCACGAGAGGACTGGGCAGAACTCAGAGGACAGAGATGCCAGGTGGAGAGGTCGGCCTGGGCCCCACCTTTGCCAGTGCATCTCTCTGGTGTCAGGACTCACCAGGGGCGTCTCCATTCTCATCGTGCAGACCTGCCATCCCTGAGGATGGCTCGCACAGGCACAGGGTCTCCCTTCCACAGCTGTGGGCCCTGATGCCCAGAAAATTGGCAGTGGGTCACTGTGGTCCATGGGAAGTAATTCACAGGGACACATCAGAGTGTGGCGTGGAGGGTGGATGACATCATTCCCAGTCCTTTCCAACGTGAACTCTGTGGAAGGGGCTTCCCTTCTGGTCTCAATCTTTGCTCGCGTTACTTTCCTTCCTAAAATGCACTGCTCTCTCCTGTTTGCCCATCTTCCAGTGTCTCATCTCCTCCAGCAAGTACTTGGCATCTTTCCCAGCCCTTGCCCCTACCCTCCTTATTCTTCTCTGAACCAGAGTATCCTTAAGGCCCTCACATCCTCTGACTTACATGTTCCCACACTCCTTGTCTTTTAGTTAACTTTTCAGCTATAGTTAGACTTGACTGTGCAGCTTCTCAAGATCAGAGACTCACCTTCTGACTCGCTACCTAGAGGCTCAGAGTGGAAAGTTTCAAAAGAAACGAAATTGATGTTATTTAGGAGAGCAGCCTGGGAGAGGCAAGAAAGCTCCAGTGAAAGCTGTGGGGACTGTGAAGGGAGAGTCTAGTGGAGATGACCGTGGGTTGCATTTTTGTTTTTTGTTTTTTTATAATTGACACATAACATTAGTTTCAGGTGTACAACATAATGATTTGATATTTGTATACACTGAGAAATTACCACCACAATAAGTCTAGGAGTATTGTGGTTTTTTTTTTGTGTGTGTGTGTGTGGTACGCGGGCCTCTCACTGTTGTGGCCTCTCCTGTTGTGGAGCACAGGCTCCGGACGCGCAGGCTCGGCGGCGATGGCTCACGGGCCCAGCCGCTCCGCGGCATGTGGGATCTTCCCGGACCGGGGCACGAACCCGTGTCTCCTGCATCGGCAGGCGGATTCTCAACCACTGCGCCACCAGGGAAGCCCTCTCTTCTTTTTAAAGTACCTTTTTATTGTGGAAAATTTCAAACATATACTAAAGTAGAGAGAGTAGTGTAATGAACCTATAAGTGACCACAACCCAGCTTCAATAATTATCAACTCATGGGGCTTCCCTGGTGGCGCAGTGGTTGAGAATCCGCCTGCCGATGCAGGAGACACGGGTTCGTGCCCTGGTCCGGGAAGATCCCACATGCCGCGGAGCAACTAAGCCCGTGAGCCATGGCCGCTGGGCCTGCGCGTCCGGAGCCTGTGCTCCGCAACGCGAGAGGCCACAACAGTGAGAGGCCCGCATACCGCAAAACAAACAAACAAACAAACAAAACACAATAATTATCAACTCATAACCAACTTTTTTTACCTCAATCTCCCTACTCTACCTCCCCACTGGATTATTTTGAAGCAAATCCCAGTCATCATATAACTCCATCCATAAATATTTAAGTACTAGGCTCTAAAAGATAATGGATTAAAAAAAGACCATAATAGCATTACCACACTCCCCCAAATTAACAATAATTTCTTAGTATCTTCAGATACCTAGTTGGTGTTCAGATTTCTCCAATTGTATTGTTTTTTAAGAAGCAGCTTGTTTGTTTAAATCAGGATCCAAATAAGGGCCACACCTCATAGTTTGTTGAAAGGTTTCATAAGTCATTTATCTGTAGGTTACTTCACCCCACTTGTTTTTCAGCCTCATGGTTTATTTGTTGAAGAAACTTGGTCATATTTTATGTAGATTTTCCCACATTCTGGAGTTTGCATCCCCATCGGGTTGTTGAATGTTTTTGTTCCCTGTAGTTCCTGTAAGCTGGCATTTAGTTCCATCTGGTTCAGATTTGCTTTTTTGTTACTTTGTAAGATTACTTCCTAGGGGGTGGTAGGTATTTCCATCAGAGGCACATAATGTCTGGTTGTTTCCCTTCATGTGACATCAGCAGTCACTGAGGATTATTGCCTGGGTTAGAGTTGGAAAACTTTCTCTATTAATGGCCAGTAAATATTTTAGTCTGTGGGTCATGGGGTCTCTATCACAACCACTCAACACTGCGATTGTAGTGTGGAAGCAGCCAGAGCCAATACATAAGTGAATGAGCACTGGTGAGTTCCAGTAAAACTTTACTTACAAAAACAAGCAGACCAGATATAGCCCAAGGGCTATAGTTTGCTGACCCCTGCCTGGATTGTTTATTTCCTTATGGGCTTGCACAATGCTGATATCCTAATCCTGTCATTCCTTCTTCATTTATTAGTTGGAATCTCTTACAAAGAGAGATTTTTCCCTGCACTATTCGGCTATTGCGTTCTTTTTGATCCTTCTTTGATGAGGCTCCCTTCTGCCCCACTCCGCCAAAATTGTTCTAAGATCATCAGTGACCATCCTGTTGCTAAATCCGTTGTTCTGTTTCCAGTTCTTATCTTGAGATACTTGACCTACCAGCAGCATTTGACAAAGCTGATCACTTGTTCCTCTGTGAAACACTTCACCTGACTTCAGGACCCACCACCTCTCCTGGGTTCTTCCTTTGCCATTGGTAACTCCTTCTCAGTGGCTTTTGTTAATTTTTCCTAATCAATCAATCTGTGAGTCTTGGATCCCCTAAGCTGTCTTTAGACCTCTTCTCTTCTTTATCTGAATCTCTTCTGCAGGGTTCTAGACATAGATGACTTCTAAATATGTACATATTTAGCTAAATTATAGGTATATTAAATATTATGTTTAATATGATACGAGATATGTAGCTCTTGCCTGGTCTTCTCTGTGAACCGTGCATGTGTCTCTCCAAGTTGCCCATGAAACATTTCCCTGGGGATGTCTAAGAGAAATGTCAAACCTTACATGTCTAAACTTGAATGCTTGATCTTCCCCATAAAACCTGCTCCTTCTCCAATCTTTCCTATTTCAGTTAATGGAAACTCCGTCCTTCCAGGATCTAGGCCAAAAAATCTTAGTGTCATCCTTACTACCTCTTTTTCTTTCACTCCCCACGTCCAATCTGTCAGCAAATCCTCCTTCAAAATATATCTGCTTCTCACCACCTCCACTGCTACCAACCTGGTTCAAGCTATTGTCACCCCTCCCCAGGATTGTTGCAACCACCTGCTACTAACTGAAGCAGGTGGTCATGCCGCCCTACTTGGAGTGCATTCTCAACCCAGCAGCCCAAGGAACCCTTTAAAAACCATAAATCAGGGTATCTTACTCTTCTGCTCAGAACGCTCCAATGGGCTTCCCATCTCATTTAGAGTAGAAGCCAGAAAAAAAAAAAGTAAAGTGGCCTGCAGAACCCTACAGGGCCTGAACCCCACCTCCACCCCTTGCCTTTCTAACCTCATGTCCTATAACCCTTCCCATGTGTCTCCCTGCTGCAGTCACACAGGCTCCCTGCTGTACCCATTATGCTAAGCACACTCATTGCCTCCGGTTCTTTGCCCTTGCTGCACCTTCCGCCTGGGATGGTCTCCTGCAGATATCTGTGTGGCTTGCCCCTCACCACCTTCAGGTCTTTGCTCAGTGAGGCCTTCGCTGATCACACTACTGTTCCCTCCACCCCTGTACTCCAGGGAAGAAGAAAGTCAAGATCTCAGCCAAGAGAAGGTGGATTGTCTATACTCTGAGACCCTAATAGGGAAGCTGCCCGGCTGAGACCACACGGGAGCATTTCCCTGCCTGTCCTCTTCCTCAACCCCGACTCCCACGTGCAGCTGGTCTGGACTGTAGGTGAAGCTCCAAGATGGTGAGGGGAGTCCTACCTTTCCCTCTCCCTCCATGCAGGATACCCTTGAACCCCTCCACCCTCTGAAACAGACCTCTGTTCCCTTTCCTTAAAAAATAAGCTCTCTGGGGGCTTCCCTGGTGGCACAGTGGTTAAGAATCTGCCTGCCAATGCCGGGGACACGGGTTCGAGCCCTGGTCTGGGAAGATCCCACATGCCGTAGAGCAGCTAAGCCCATGCTCCACAACTACTGAGCCCGTGCTCTAGAGCCCGTGCACCACAACTACTGAGCCCACGTGCCTAGAGCCCCTGCTCTGCAACAAGTGAAGCCACTGCAATGAGAAGCCCACGCACCACAACGAAGGGTTGCCTCTGCTCGCCGCAACTAGAGAAAGCCTGCATGCAGCAATGAAGACCCAGTGCAACCAAAAATAAAAAAATAAGCTCTCTGACTCTTCTGGGCTGCTAGGCCAGCTGGGGTGTCTCAGAGCTGGGGGCTGGTGTGGGGACCCTTATTGGATTCACAGCCAGCATTGGGGTGTTTTCTTCCACGTCTTCACTGATGAATCTTGCTTGTTTTATTCTGGAGCTCATGCTGGCCCAGAAAAAGGCTGCAGTGACCTCTTTGGGCCTTTCTTCCCTTCTGTCTGTCATCCAGGGATGAGCGTGCCTTGGTGCCTCTCCATTCATCTATGTGAAAATTGTGTCTGTCATTTTGAATTTGAATCCACACCTGCCATCTGGAGACTTCTGGTCCTTGCTGGGGGTAATTTGGATGATGTCATGAAGTGGTGATGTCTGCAAGGCTGATGCCCTGGAGCTTTTCCCCAGCCAGGCCACTCGTCAGTCAGTCCTTGTCCTCACTTTGTAGCATCAGAGACTCTCTGAGCCAGATGGTACCCCAGCGATCACCTAGTCTAACCCTCCAAGTCTCTTCTGCTACGTGTCTGAGAAGTGGCTATTCAGGCTGCCTCACTACTTTTCAGGGTAGCTCATTCTACTTTCAGATAGGTCTTATTAGAACGTTCAGTCTAATTGAGTCTCTTCTTTCTCTTCTTGAAGGGTACTTCCATAGTGACTATTTCAACACTTACTCCTACAGTGAGGGCTGCATGAAGGTAGAATCAGTTAAGGTCCCATTTACCAAGTGGTGAAGTTCTTAAAGGCAGGAATCCATCTTATCCATCTCTGTGTTCCCAGCACTTGGCATAATGTCTGAATCTAATAGATGCTCAATAAATGTCTAAGACAATTATGAATGAGGAACTACTGCTTATTAAGCATTAACAGTTTGGCAGGCACTGCTCTAAGCCCTTTATGTACCTCCAAATAGCCCAAATAGTAGGCCGTCCTTTTATTACCATGTTTTTGGATGAGGAAACTGAATCTGAGAAATGTTAAGTACCTTTCTAAGGTGACATAGCTATGAATGGAAGTAGTGAGGATTCACACCCAGAAGTGTGGACTCTAGAGTTCACTCTTCTTTGTATATTATTTAAGGTTTCTTTCTTTCTCTTTATTTTTTTTATTGTGGTAAAATATGTATAACGTAAAGTTTGCCATGTTAACCATTTCTAAGTGTACAGTTTAGTGGCATTAAATGCATTCACATTGTTGTACAACCGTAATCACCTTCCATTTCTATAAATTTTTCATCTTCCCAAACTCTGGAACTCCATACCCATTAAACAACCACTCCTCATTCCTTCCTTCCCTAGCTCCTGGTAACTACCATCCTACTTTCTGTCTCTATGAATCTGACTACTTGAGGTACCTCATATAAGTGAAATCATATAATATTTGTCCTTTGGTGACTGGCTTGTTTCACTTAGCATAATTTCTTCAAGGTTCATTCGTGTTGTAGCATGTGTCAGGATTTCTTTCTTTTTTAAGGCTGAATAATATTCTATTGTATGTATATATACCACATTTTGTTTATCCATTTATCCATCGATGGAAATGTGGATTGCTTACATCTTTTGGCTATTGTGAATAATACAGCTATGAACATGTATGAACATGGGGATACAAATATCTGTTTGAATCCCTACTTTCAGGAGTGGAATTGCTGGATCATATGGTAATTCTAAGTTTAATTTTTTTGAAGAATTGCCATACTGTTTCCCACAGTGGCTGTACCATTTTACATTCCCACCAGCAATGTACAAGGGTTACAGTTTTTCCACATCCTTACCAGTACTTGTTGTTTCCTGTTTTGTTTTTTTGTTTGTTTTTGCGGTACGCGGACCTCTCACTGCCATGGCCTCTCCAGCCGCAGAGCACAGGCTCTGGATGCGCAGGCTCAGCGGCCATGGCTCACGGGCCTAGCCGCTCCGCGGCACGTGGGACCCTCCCGGACCCGGGGCACGAACCCGCATCCCCTGCACTGGCAGGAGGACTCTCAACCACTGCGCCACCAGGGAATCCCTGCCTGTGCTTTTGGTGTCCCATTTAAGAAATCACTGCCAAATCCAACGTCATGAAGGTTTTATTTATTTTTGGCTGTGTTGGGTCTTCGTTTCTGTGTGACGGCTTTCTCCAGTTGCGGTGAGCGGGGCCCACTCTTCATCACGGTGCGGGCCTCTCACTGTCACGGCCTCTCCCGTTGCAGACCACAGGCTCCAGACGCGCAGGCTCAGTAGTTATGGTTCACGGGCCTAGCTGCTCCGCGGCATGTGGGATCTTCCTGGACCGGGGCACGAACCTGTGTCCCCTGCATTGGCAGGCGGACCCTCAACCACTGCACCACCAGGGAAGCCCCGTCATGAAGTTTTTTCCCCTATGTTTTCTTCTAAGAGCTTTATGGTTTTAGCTCTTACATTTAGGTCTTTGATCCATTTTGAGTTAATATTTGTATATGGTGTAAGCTAAGGGTCCAAATTCATTTGTTGCATGTGGATATCCAGTTTTCCCTACACCATTTGTTGAAAATACTGTCTTCTCCCCATTGAATAGTCTTGGATCCCATGTTGAAAATCGTTTGACTGTATATGGGAGGGTTTATTTTTGGAATCTCTAATCTATTTCATTGATATATATGTCTGTCTTTATGCCAGTACCACATTGTTTTGGTTACTGTAGTTTTGTAGTAAGTTTTGAAATTAGGAAGTGTGAGACCTCTAACTTTGCTTGTTTTCAAGATTGTTTGGCTCTTCAAGACCTCTAGAATTTCCATATAAATTTTAGGCTTGATTCTTCAGTTTATGCAAAAGCTGATGTTGGGATTTTGATAGGGAATGCATTAAATCTGTAGATCACTTTGGGCAGTATTGAGATCTTAAGACTCTTAAGTCTTCTGATGTATCTTCTTTAATTTCTTTTAGTAGTGTTTTATAGTTTTCAGTGTATTTATTTAAAATTTTTTTCTTTATTTAAAATTTCCCCCAGCCACCTAGTTCCGCTCCTATAAAGTAACCACTGTTACCATTTTCTTATGTATCCTTCCATTTCCATATATGTCTAAATAAAATTTTAACGTATAAGTTTCTCAGAACCAAATAGTAACATATATAACTTACTGTTCTACACCTAGGTATTTTTCCACTTAAGAATTGATCTTGGAGATCCTTTCAGATCAGGACACTGAAATCTGCCTCTCTATTTTTAAAGGCTGTATACATTCCATAATTTATTTAGCTGATGCCCTTTTGAAGGACATATAAGTTTCTTTTTTGGGGTAATATTTTGCTATTAATGCTTCAATGAATAAACGTATAAAGATGTCATTTGCACATATGAAAATATACATGAAGAAAATTTCCTAAAAGTAGAACTGTGGAGCCAAAGAGTGAGTTTAAAACTTTGCATTGTAGTCCCAAATCTCCTTCCATGGAAGTTGTATCAGTTTATCCATTTACCAACGTGGTGGCTGTTTCCTTGCATCCTTGCCAACATAGTGTGTTATCAAACTTTTTTGGTTCTAGACTATCTAAGATATTAGAAATGGTTATCTCCTAGTTTAAATGTATATTTCTCTTATTGTGATATTGAACATCTTTTCAAATATTAAGAGCCCTTTATATTTCCTCATTTGTGAATTGGTCATTCATATCCTTTGTACATTTTTCATGTTAGTTTGTCATTATATGTTAAGAAAATTTGTCCTTTGCAGTATAGATGCAGAAAATAGTTTTCTAATTTGTCGTTTGGCTTTTGAAGTTGTTAATGTTTTTTTTTTTGTGGTACGCAGGCCTCTCACTTTTGTGCCCTCTCCCTTTGCGGAGCCCAGGCTCCGGACACGCAGGCCCAGCGGCCATGGCTCACGGGCCCAGCCTCTCCGTGGCATGTGGGATCCTCCCGGACCAGGGCACGAACCCGCATCCCCTGCATCCGCAGGCGGACTCTCAACCTGTTTATGTTTTTATGACAGTTTTTATGTAGTTGAATGTATCAGCCTTTATATTACTGTGTTTTGGTTTTATATTGCTAACAAAGTCCTTCACAACTACAAAAATTAGACATTAGAAATGCTAGCACTTTTATGGTTTCATTTGTTATATTTAGCTCTTTGATTCATTGATAATTTATTTTGGCATAAGACTTGAGGGAAGGATCCTACTTAATTTTTTCCCATATGTCTACTCAGTTGTCTCAATACCATTTATCGACTATTCGTACTTCCTCAGTGATCTGAAATGTAATGTTTCTTATAGATATTTGGGTCTCTTTCAACATTTTAAATTCTGTTCTGTTGATCCATTTGTCCATTCATATGCCAGAATGCATGTTTTAATTAATGCAGTTTTATAATGTGCCTCAATATGTGGGGACGAGTTATCTTTCATAACATTTCTTTGTTAGAATTTTCCTGGATATTCTTGCTTATTTATTGTTCCATGTGAACTTTAGATTAAACTTATCTGTCTCTCTCCCAAACTGATTGGTGATTATGTTGGGAATGCATTCAGTTCATAAGTAAACTTTAGGGAGAATTTACATCTTCAGGATGTTAAATTTCTTTATCCATGAACGTGTTATGACTTTCCATTTGTTCAAGTTCTTTTTTGTCCTTAAGTAGTGTTTTAAATGAAACGTTTCTTCATGCATCTTTCTTATTAAATTTGTTCCTAGCATTTTAGTGGTGTTTTCATTTGTTATTATAAGGATCCTTCCTCTTTTACTACTAGAGAGCTCATTGTGCTCTTAGAAATGTAGTCACTACAAGTTTCCCACCCTCCTGGCCTGGGGTGCTACAGTGTCCTGAAAGGAATATCCTCCCAGACGTTGCCACTTATTCCAAATCTGGCCTATGATTTACTATCTGTTTTTACTTTCTGAGTAATGGGCCTCTTTCAAGCCCATTATTATCATCTTACTAAAAAGCTCTTTTATATATGTGATTTCATTTGATCCTTACAATAACCTTGAGATGTTAACAAAGAGGGTATTTATTCATGTCCTTTTTAAGGAGGAAGTCATTGTCGGTCAGGCAGATTGAGGTGCTCTCCTGAGCTCACACGGGTGGGGCTGGACCTGCCCCGCCCCCCATTCTCATCCAGGTTCTTCCAATCACTGTCCTTGCCTCACAGCCCCACACTCCTGTCCCATCTCCAGGAGGAGTCTTTCTGTCTCTCCTTCAGGGTTGCTCTCCATCCCAGTCTTCCCTCCTGAAGCCCCAGACTGGCTGCTCTGTGTCTGTGTAGGGATGGACCCGAAACCACTCGGAGCATACCCCAGCACCCAGCTGTGAGATACGGAGTCTGGTGCCGGCCTCTGTTGCTCGCTGGATGTCTACTGAGGCAGTAGTTGGGAAAGTTTGTCATTTCCAGAGGTCATTCTGGCAGGTTGACAATCCAAATCATCTCATTCTGCTGCCTTGACTTCTCAGGGAGAGCAATGAAACACCCCCGCCTTCCTCTCCTGTCGTCTAGACACGGATTAAAGGCAGCCTTGCTTCTTCGACTGCTTCAGCAGGGGTTTGCTTGTGCTCTGGAGGAGGTTCAGTGTTCTTTCCCTCAGAGGGCATCTTTTCCTGGGCTCCAGGATCAGCGGGGCTGCAAGGGGCATGCAGCCCTCCGGCACACGTGAGACCTGGCCACAGGGGCAAAGGGGAAGCCCTCGGCCCAGGATGCAGAGCACAGAGTTTCAATGAGTGTTCACTTCCTGCCTCCCTTCCTTCCTTTTTAATTCCTCCATCGTTCTCAAAAATATTCACTGTTTTCTATCTGCCCACTTCCTTCAACTTCCACCAGACCAGTTATGCTGCCATCTTTCCTGGAGATTCATTCATTCATTTGTGCATTCAACAAGCTTTTATTGAATGCTTGCTCTATGTCGGACACAGTTACAGTTGCTGAGGATGTAGCAGCTAAAAAGACAGAGTCCCTGAGCTCAGGGAAGTGGGAGGAGATAAACAGTAAACAAGCTACCAGACAGGTAAATAAGATGGCTTCCCATAGTGAAGAGTGCCATGAAGAAAACCAAACAAGGGGATGTGAAGGAGGGAGATTTGGGCTGTCTCCCAAATTAGGTGGTCAAGGGAGTTGTCTGAGGAGGTGTTATTTGGTTTGAAACTTAAATGATAAGAAGCTGACTATGCTAAGATCTGCAGTCTAGGGATAGGAGAGAGCAGTGCAAGGGCCCTGAGGTAGGTGTGAACATGGCATGTTCCAGCAACAGACAGACTGATGAGGTGTGAAAGTTGTAAGCAAAAGGAGGAAGATACAAGAGGAGGGATGAGAAGGAAGCAAGGGCCTTATAAGCCAAGGTTAGGAGCTTGAATTTTAAGTATGACAGGGAGATTTTGGAGAGTTTTAAGCAGAGGAGAGACATGGTCTGATCCATATTTTAAGGCTATTCTGGCACCAAGAGACAAATATCAAGGGGCTCATAGCAACATTATTCCTATTGGCTGAAAAACTAGAAGCAACCCAAATGCCCGTCAACAGTAGAATGGATAAATAATGGACTGCCATAGAACAATCAAAATAAACAAACTAGAGCTATACACACAACACAGATGAATCCCATAAAGAAAATGCTGAGTGAAAGAAGTCCAATGCAAAATAATACATGCAGTGTGATCCCATTTATGTAGAGTTCAAATATCAGCCAAAATCAAAACAATAGCTTTTTAGGGATTCATGGTTAGGTGGTAAAATACAAGAGAAGTTGAAGAAGTGATTACCTTAAGAGCCAGGATAGGGGTTGTCTTTGGCACGACAGGACGGGCAGTGATAGGGAGGAGTCAAAAGGAGGGCTTTTGGGGGGAGAACTGGGAATGTTTTACTTCTTGACATTGGGGGTGATTGCACGTATGCTCATGTTGTGACAAACCACAGAGTTACATCTTTTCTTTTTTTGTGCTTTTCTGCATATGTGTTGTATTTTACAAAAAAATGTGTAAACACTGCACTTTGGCTGCCATGTGACAAATGGGTTGAAGGGAACCAAGAGTCGGGGGAGGCCCAGCACTTTGCTGACTGCAGACGTCCCGGCAAGTGGCGAGGGTGCTGGGACTGTGGCGGTTTCGATGGAATGGGTTTGGGATGTGCTTTGGAGGTGAAGTCCGTAGGACTTGCCAACAGATTGGGTGGTAAGTGGTGGTGATGAGGGAAATAGCCACCTGGATGCCCCCTGAGTATTTGGCTTGCATGTCTGGTACCATTTCCTGAGAAAGAAGACTTGGGGAGGCGGGTGGGCTTGAAGGGGAGATAAAGAATTCTGCATTGGTTCTGTCAAGTCTGAGACGCATATTGTGTATTTAATGGAGAAATCAAGTAGGCAACAGTTTCCTAACTGGTTAGTCGACCTCCAGCCTGGTTCCCTTCATTGTATTCTTGACCCCGTGGTTCAAGCGATCTATCTAAAGAATGAATCTGATGATGCTGCTTCTTTTCCCCAAATCCTCCCAATGACTCTTGCCCAGTGGGTAGAGGCTAAATTCCTCATTGTCGCCTCAAGCCACCATGCCCAGTCGGGTCCTGCCTCTCCAACTTTGTCTCCAGTGGCTCCTCCATCATCCCATACTGGCCACATAAAAGGACGGCAGGCTTTTACATGTACTGTCCTCTTTGTCTCCAGCTTCTTCTCTAGCCCTCACCCTTCATCTTGTGCCCAGTCTTCAAGTCTCACCTTGGATACCTGTTCCCCCAAACAGCCTTTCCATGTTTCTTAGCCCCCAGGACCGAGTGGGGTGCCGTCCTGTGTACTCTCAAACTCCTCCTTCATTTAGCTCTCCTATTAGTACTCATCCCACCGCCCTGAAGTAGCTCTTCATTTCCATCTCCTCTGGTCGACTGTAAGCTAGCTGAGGGCAATGGCCAGGTCCTATTCACAGCTGCATCCCACACAGCTGTGCCACACCTGTTAAGGCAAATGCTCAACAAACACTTTTTTTTTTTTTTTTTTTTTTTGCGGTACACGGACCTCTCACTGTTGTGGCCTCTCCCGTTGCGGAGCACAGGCTCCGGACGCGCAGGCTCAGCGGCCATGGCTCACGGGCCCAGCCGCTCCACGGCATGTGGGATCTTCCCGGACCGGGGCACAAACCTGCGTCCCCCGCATCGGCAGGCGGACTCTCAACCACTGCGCCACCAGGGAAGCCCAACAAACACCTCTTGATAAACTAGTATTTAATACATACCTTCTCCCACACACGTTCCAGGCACTTGCTCTTTCTCTTTCACCCACAAAACTTCCTCCTGGACTCCGTCCATGCCAAAGCACACTTCGTATTGCTCCTTTCACAAGCATCCTGTCTCAGGCTACAGACGGCCCCCCAAGTCTTCTGAGAGTGCAGGTGCTTTACTACCTAAGGGTTTGGACGGTCACCAAGGAGGAGGCACAGATGTTACCGGAGCAGCTGCGAGAAACAGAAGAGAGAACAGAAATCAGCTTTTCTGGTCCCTCCCAGACAAAATGATCCAAAAATTGCCTTGGGGGAAACACTGGGTCTAAGTGGCCGCCAATGCTGTTTGTTCTCCAAGACATCTGGCAAAGCCAATCAAATGACATTACATGTATATCTTCCCTGACCAGCATTCCCACTTCCATGAATTCTCAAGGAGTCATCAAGTGGAAGAAGAGCCCCATAAAGTGTGCGCTGGACGGTGGCCTTTGTGGGCCTAGGATAGGGATGAGGTTTCTGCGCTGTTTGCCTGGGAAACTTAAGTCTTTTTTTTTTTTTTAAGAATCTGTTGGCATACAACATTGTAAACCAACTATACTCCAATAAAAATTAATAAAAAAAGAAATGACCAAAGAATATGCAGCCAAAAATATAGGGAAAAAGTATAAATGTTTGTCAAGTGGTTAATTCATAAAACTCTGTGATTTTTCTGGAAAAAAAAAAAAAGAATCTGTTGACGGAGCCCTGAACGCCTCTGCGGTTCACACTGGCCAGGTCGGCCTAAGGATTTAGCCACATCTGAGGTCATTCTTGCAATTTTGCTACTTCCTTCCTCCTGTTCCACTGATACCTGCCATCCCTAGGGATGATAGACTGAATTTCATCCCTGTAAGAAAAAAACGAGCCAACCCAGACCCTGGAATGAAAGACAGTGGCTTGAGGCTGGCAGAACTGGCCATAGTCCCAGCCAGCTCTCTGCTACCTGCCTCAGCAGAGGTGCCAGAGTAGGGAACCGTGTGGGTGCCCCGGCACAGACCGCAGACTCAGCCTGGGCTCCTGGTGAGCGGAGCTGGAGAGCAGCTGCCTTGCAGGGTGAGTGACCACTTGCCATCCTGATTGAAGGCGGTCGCCTTGGAGGGCTGGTGGCTTATTTCCTTGTAAAGCCTTTTCATAAGAGCTCTGCGGACCCTGGGCTTGAGGTCCCTTGCAGTTGGTGTGAGCCTGGGCAATAGAAAACACCACTGGTGGAGGGCCTGCAAGACATGGAATCGCTTCACTCCTCCTCACTGTTGGGTGTGGTCACACGCTGAGACGGCAGCCCAGGTGGCCGTACCTGGGGTGTGAGCGTGCCACTGAGAAGGTCTGGGGCCTAAAGTAGCACCTCAGGGTCTGCTGGCTATGGAGGCTCCCTAGACATCTGGCTGTGTGACTACAGGCCTACTGTTAGAATGTCAGCCCACGGTCTGAGAGGAGACACAAATGGACACATGGGCAAGGCTGGTCTATCGGTAGAGCAGGGGGCTCACCAGGGGCTGGAAGAGATGTCAGAGAGGAGTTACCCAGTGTCCTCATTTAGGTCCAGGAACGTCGGATGACTTGCTCACGTCTTCCTGATTCTTGAGTGTCCGAGCCAGGGCTGAGCCTAGATCTTCCTCCCAGCCAGGGGCCCTCTCAACACCTTCCAGTTTCCACTAGAAGGGAGGAGTGGGCTCTTGGGGCCACCAGGTGATACTGGGGGGTAGCGAGGTCACAGGAAGTGGGGGCTGCAGGGCTAGCTCCGCCTCCCCACACCTCACTCTTTTTTTTAAAAAAAAAAATTGTATTGGAGTATAGTTGATGTACAATGTTGTGTTAGTTTCAGGTGTACAGCAAAATGAATCAGTTATACATATGTCTGTTCTTTTTCAGATTCTTTTCCCATATAGGTCATTACAGAGTACTGAGTAGAGTTCCCTGTGCTATACAGTAGGTCCTTATTAGCTCACACCTCTCTTGAATGCAGAGCCTGAGGGAAAGCCCATCTGACGTTTTCCATGGGCGATTGGGCACGAAAGGGTTAAGCCTGGGGCTTTGCCCAAAGTAGGCAAGCTCTAGTAGGGTGTGTGATGGAGACTCCTGCACGGCTGAAGACATTAGCGGTCCGTGAGGGCCATGAACGCCATCACTCAGTTTACCCTGCCCGTCCCTCTGTTCCAGCCAGCAGTCCCCTTCCGCTCCCCCGCTCCCTCCCAGGCCTGCTCTCACCTCAGGGCACCTGCACTAGCTCTTCCCTTTGTCCGGAATGTATTTCCTCGCATATCTCCATAGTTCTATCCCCCACTCCCTTCAGAAGTTTACTCAAAAGTAACTTTCTCTGGACGATCTCCCTCGGTCATTCTTTCTAAACTTTAGGCTACTACCTCTCCCTGCCTTATTTTTCTTCCTTTGCCCTTACCACCATCTAAAATGCCATTTGTTATACCTAAAAAAATTTTTTTTGTGATTGTTTATATCCTCCATTAGAATGCAGGTGACGGGAGGTCGGGGATTTGTGTCTGATTTGTTACTTTATATAAGCCCAAACTGCCTGGCAGCCTGTGGTCGAAGGGAGAGGGCCACCATGGGTGTCACCAACCTTGCAGGCTGCTATTGTAGACCCTGTTCTTCCTAATTACTGCAGGTTACTTTATTTTATTTTATTTTATTTTTTTTGGCTTTGTGGCATGCGGAATCTTAGTTCCCCAACCAGGGATTGACCCCGTGCCCCTGCATTGAGAGCGGGGAGTCTTAACCACTGGATGGCCAGGAAGTCTCTCCTCTAATCTTTCCTAAATCCCTTCTTGCAACTCTCCGGGCAGGGTTCCATTTGCTCAAGTTGCTTCCGCCTGGGGAGTCAGCCAGTCTGGGGTGTGCGTTAATGCCTTTACTTTCTATTGGCTTTTAATTGAAGACTCTTGGGACTATGTTCCCTCCATGCAAAGGGCTGGATCTCTAATGGTGGGAATTCCAGGCATCACAGCCAAGGATAGGGCCTTCCTGACTCCAGGCCTCCAGTGGTTGCCTCTCAGATGCCAGAAGGCAGTGGCTGCTGACCCCACCTGCCGCAGGACCACTGCTTGGACTGTTCCATTCTATGGAAGCAGACCTTGGGCAGTGCCCTCTGAGGGCAGCCTGCCTTGCACCTGGGGTACAGAGTTCTTTACAGACTTCCTGAGAACAGAGCCGGGCACCCAAGACATGCTCACTGACCGAATGTGGCCTAATCAAGGAGGACCACAGCTCTCAATGGGAACTTCCCAGTATTGCCTTAGAGTTGAAAACAAGGAAATATTTACTCTCCCCAATTCCTTTGTTCAGTTCCCTTATCCTCGACTTTGAAGAAAGGCTACTACCTTCCTGCACAGAAATAAAACATCCCACAGGCTTGACTCACAGCCTCATTTATTTTAGCTCTAACCTGCTTTCTCTTAGGATTGGTCTAATTATCTCTAAAGCATGCCTGTTCAGGAAGCCAGAAAGTTCCAAGCAACTTCCCAAGCTGAAGAGATACAAAATAAGGAATGATTAGAATAAGAACATATCTGAATATTCTTCCAACCCTTCCTTTTCTTTCTTCCCATCCCCATATGGTTGTCTGGCACTTTGGCCCCCGAATCAACATGCGGCTTGTTTTTGTACGGGGAGGCAGACGGGTTCCTTCTCAAGAAGGCTCCCATCCAGAGAGCCTCAGAGACCTGCTTACATCTCCATCCCCAAACTAAAGACCCCACAGGTTCAGAGATGAGGGGCGGGGATAAAAGGACCCATCGTCACCTCTGAACCTCTTCCTCCTCCATCCATGATTCCGGGTCTTTGGGCCTCAAGCCTTCATTTACTTTGTATGTTTTAGTCATTTGTGGGCTCATGAAGTCTAAACTCAGTGTGACTGTGTCCACTGTCCTGGGTGATGGAGTTGGTGACAGCAAATGGCTGCAGCCTGCCGGGTGGAGCGGGGAGTGGCCGTTTCACCACAGAGGGCTTTCCTCGGTCTTGTGCTCTGTGGGATCCTAGTCAGACGTGTTCCATGACAGTAAATACTTCCCCTTCTTATCAAGAAACAACACAATCCCAGCTGAAGGCAGAAAAGGCATTTTGCAGAGCATTAATTATTGGCGCTGCAGGACAGCAGCTCACCTCAGGGTGCTGGTCCAGAGACACCTGCTCACTTTTACAGCCACGAGGAAGAAGGCAGCCCTCAGGGAGAACCTACTCAGGGCCAGGCTTGGGGCGGTGGGAAGAGGAACTTGGTTCTCACCTGCTCAGGTGAGCAGCAGGTGATACTTGGCTATTATTGAGATGGGCTGACTTTTCTGCTGGACCACCTCTTTGGACTGTGACCACCATCTGGTCACTGATACTGAAGTTGGTGGGGTTGGAGTGTGGGAGGGCAATGGGCAGGGTCACCTTCTCCAGGTGCCTTCCACCCCGGTGACTTGTGGCTCTAAAGTGAGCAGTGACACTGATAGTTGTAATAATAGACTCAGTCCCACGCCTCGAAGTCATTGGTTTCGGGGACGGAGGATGTGAACACCAGTTGCGCCCAGCACTGAACTATCCTCTGAGCTTAGGTGAGGTCTAGGTGGACAGGTCAGCCTTGTGGTGGAGATGAAGGGTCACACTTGGGCATACTCGGACACCAGGGGAAAGAGGGGGGCATATATAACTTGGAGCTTCAGAACCCAAGGTCTGCCTATCCTGCGGGAGGTTGGATCTCATCTCCCCCACCCCCCCAAGTCTCGTCCGTCCCTCATTTACAGTTGAAGAAAACATCTGTGATCTGAGGTGCTGACTTAGAGAGTCAGTGTGGTTTGCTCAACGGCAGTTCTCTTTGTTACTATCTGAATGAGGGCCTTGATACAAGTTGCTGGATCCCAGATATGATTAACCATTGCCATGCTCTTGGGAAGCCGTGCATGGCGGTGATGAGTGTGTATATGTGTCAGGTGGGTGTATTGTTGCCTCAGGGATTTTCGTAGCTTTTAGCATTGACTGCACACTCTCTTCTGGGAGATACAAGCCAGATTTCCAAGAAAAGGGCTAATTTTCCTTCTTCTCCTCTTACGTGCCCAGGACATTTAAGGCCATGCTTTCAGCTGCTCTGCTTGTCATTTGTGTATGGAGACACTGATGTCTACTTAAAGACATCAAAAAGTACGGGGCACTGAGTCTTTAGGGAGCAGCAGTGAACTCTAGCATCCTCATTTAACAGACGTGAGCCTACAGAGAGTGGACAAGGGCACGTGGACAGGCAGTGGGGGTGGGGACAGGACCAGAACCTAGGATCCAACCCAGAGCTCCCGTCCAGTGCCTCCACTGGGTATGCTGTTCCTCCTCATCTCCCGTGCGAGCCCAGAGAGGGCCCTGAAGGTGGGCAGGGAGGACAGAGCAGTTGGTGAACGTGCCCTCACAGAGTTCCACAGACAGCAGCATCCTTTGGAGGCTTTTGGGAACCCGTGGGGAGAGCAGGGCTGTGGTAAGACTGGGCTGGATGCTGTTACGGGACAGAGAGAAGGTCAGAGAGACATCACAGTGTGGCATAAACTTGGCCCGTGGTAGAGTTGATGCCCATGTTTGGGTGGGGACGTAGGCGCAGGTGCTCCATGGGGTTTATCCAAGGCCATGAAAAGTCAGAAAATCCTGGTCTGGACTTGGATCCCTGATTTCCAAGGAGCGGGGAGTGACGGAGCTCTCGCTGTGGGCTGGGCTGGGCTGGGGTAGGAGGCAGGGGCTACCGAGAGGAATCTGCAGGGAACTTGCCGTCTTGTTGGGAAGATGAGATCAGCACCATAGGATTCAGGGCTAAAGATGTGTTGTATGAAAACTCCATGTGCTGGAGTTGTTCAAACAAGGGAATGGAGCCCTGGCAGATAATAGAAGAGAGATCTTGAACTAAGGCTTCCTGGTGGGTGAAATTGGAGAGGGAGGGGAGGTATGAGGGCTGCCGGGGGTTGGGGGGGGAGCATCTCGAACAAAAGCGCAGAGATGCTGGGTGACAACGAGGAGACAGGCCTGTGTAGAAAGGACAGATTCGTGTCATGTGTGTGTGCGTGTGCGTGCTTGTATACGTGTGTGTGTGTGCGTGCATATTGGCGTGTTGTGAATGAGGCTCCAAGAAATGTTTGATGGAACCAAGTTGGAAATGTATTATCCTGATATCAGGATATTTAATTCTTTTTTTTCTTTTTTTTTTTTGGCGGTTCGCGGGCCTCTCACTACTGTGGTCTCTCCCATTGCGGAGCACAGGTTCCGGACGCACAGGCTCAGCGGCCATGGCTCACGGGCCCAGCCGCTCCATGGCATGTGGGATCTTCCCGGACCAGGGCACAAACCCATGTCCCCTGCATCGGCAGGTGGACTCTCAACCACTGCGCCACCAGGGAAGCCCAGGATATTGAATTCTTGATTCCACTCTTACTTACCAACGGCTGTGTGACCTCAAGCAAATCCTGTTCCTTCTCTGTTCCTCAGTTTTCTGGGGTGTATTTAGTTGCCTTTCCAGACCTTATCCAGCCTTAACTCATAAGAGAGGCATTTTGAGTAAAGACCCTCAACTCCTTGATTTTACTGCTTCTGAGATCTTACCTGAGGATGACAGGCAGGGGACAGAGAGGAAGGGGGTCTTTTATGATCCTGCACCCTGGCCGGGAGACTGCCTTGGAGCCGCCGATATTTATTGGGAGAAATTCAGTGGCGCTCTCAGGCAATCCAGAGCCTGAATTAATGCCTTAATTATCCAGGCAGCCTTTCCTGAGGCCCTATTCTCCATTTTAATTTTGGGAAACTCAGGTATGTGATATTCTTCTTCTCTTGATCTGTCATCATTCAGGCTGGAAACACTTCCCTGGAGCCCCAGTGGAGGATGTAAGTGATGGCGCCTGGTACTGGGAGCCCTCCATCACCCTGTGCTGGGAGGGGGCGGGTCCCTGGTAGCTGATCCCCGAGAACAGGGGTGTCCTGTGGCAGAAAGAAGAGACATGGGGGAGCCCTGCTCTCTGGGGCTTTGAGCATCCTCCTCTTGCCTCCCCCTCCTTCATCCCTCCCTTCACATCCAAGAGTGGGGGGACTCGATGTGCCCTCTGGTTCCATGTCTCTGATATAACCTCACATGGGCTCGTGGATCTCAGCTCGCCCAGGATGGAGAGAATCTAAGACCGAATGAGCCCTCACACATGTCATGTGCCTGCACTGACCCTGACTCCTGGGCATCAGAGTAGCTCTAGGACAACAGCCCTGCATAAAGGCACATTCAACCAGCGGAGGAGGAAGCAAGGATTATCATGAAGCAGTTAGCCAATGAGAAGGCACAGCACTGCATTAAGTGGCCCAGAAGGTGTATGTGCAAAGAGATCAATGCAGAAGTGGCAGTGAAGTATTAGGGCTTTTTCAGTTAAAAGAGACAGAAATTCAGCTCCAGCTGGCTGCGAGTAAAAAAGGCAGGTTTTAGTTCATGTAAATGGGAAGAAGAGGGGTAGATCTAGATCAGGTTCAACTGGACCAAGAGTTCAAACACTGCCATTCTCCATTTTTCTCTTGGTTTGCTCACCCTCACTCATGTTTTCTCCTCTGCTTCTTTTTGGGTATTGACATTCTTCCTCAGTATTACAAATACACTTTGTATGGGGAGAGGGATGGTATTTCCAGGCTCCTTAATCTGAGTGTAGCAAAAGAGAGAGTTTTTCTCTTTCAGTACCCATAAATAAAATCTGAGGGAAGCACTCCGGCCCAGTACGAGAATGAATGACTTTGGCTGGGCCTCCATCTCATGGCCCACCCTGTGACCCTGGTCAGGTAGGTTCTATGATCGCCTTTCCCATCAAAATCAAATAACTGGGGCTTCCCTGGTGGCGCAGTGGTTGAGAATCTGCCTGCCGATGCAGGGGACACAGGTTCGTGCCCCGGTGCAGGAAGATCCCACATGCCGCGGAGCGGCTGGGCCCATGAGCCATGACCGCTGAGCCTGCGCGTCCGGAGCCTGTGCTCCACAGTGGGAGAGGCCACAACAGTGAGAGGCCCGCGTACCGCAAAATAAATAAATAAATAAATAAATAAATCACATAACTGAGGTGGGAGGAGCAGTGCCTCTAAAGAAGAGAGGGTGCTGGCCAGACAGTAGCACTAGATGCCCACTGTGGGGTTTCAGTGGCCCAGAGGTAATGATAGTGACTCAGCTCTGAGGTGCCCTGGGACCCAAGCAGAACCGGATGAGAGGAGGAGGGCAAACTGGGA
This sequence comes from Kogia breviceps, assembly GCF_026419965.1. Classification (NCBI taxonomy): domain Eukaryota; kingdom Metazoa; phylum Chordata; class Mammalia; order Artiodactyla; family Physeteridae; genus Kogia; species Kogia breviceps. The sequence goes on along the minus strand of NC_081310.1, from coordinate 41,831,995 downwards.
CTGGGTGATTTGGGCTGAAAGGAACTTCCCTGGTTCAGGTCCACATCACAGTGTCCAGAGGGGTCTGATGACCTCCATTCTGATCTGGGTCCAGGGGCATGTGATGAGTGTGCGGGCCTTGCAGCAAGAGTTTCTAGGCAGTGGCCGTGCTCATCAGGTAGGCGTGAGTGCGTGCAGGTGCCGTGGTTCCTGTGGTCAGCTCTCTGGATTGGAGCAGGACAGGGACTAAAGTGCAAATCAGGAAATAGAGGTAGCCTTAAAAATTACACCAGGACTTCCCTGGTGGCGCAGTGGTTGAGAGTCCGCCTGTCGATGCAGGGGACAGAGGTTCGTGCCCCGGTCCGGGAGGATCCCACATGCCGCAGAGCAACTAGGCCCGTGAGCCACAACTACTGAGCCTGCGCGTCTGGAGCCCGTGCTCCACAGCAAGAGAGGCCGCGATAGTGAGAGGCCCGCGTACCGCAAAAGAAAAAAAAAAATTACACCAAAATCTAGCAAAGGAAGAGGGGACACTGCCAGTCCAGAGAGCCTGTGAGGCCAACCCTGGGTGTATATATTCTTGGTCTTACGATGGCTCTGTTCCTTGAAGCTGCCCTGATCTTCTCTGTCATGTTGTAGTCTAGGCAGGGCTGAGACTATAGGAGACAGGCTGAAGGGGCTGGAGGAGCTGGGAGCTGATGGGCCTTGAAGGATGGTGGAGAGGATTTAGGAAAAGTGGAGAAAGGCACAGAGTTAGAACGGGTGTGCAAGTTAAGAGTCAGGGAGCACATACAACTTTAACCATCTGGACTGGGTTCCTGTCTCAGCAGAGTCATCCCCCATGTCTCAGACTTGGAAATGGTCAGAAATATCTCCCCACCTCCTTTGCCTTATATGTCCCTATTTTTTCTATCCATAACCTCTACAGTTAAGGGATTAATTAATTCAACAATGTTTATTAAGTGCCTACCATTTACTGGGCACGTGTTGGTGCTGAGGATACAGGGGAGAACAAGACAAATGCAGTTCCTATACTTTGGGAGGGAAGCAACCAAACAATTAAAAAACCAACTAAAGAAACCAAGAAATGAAATAGCTATAATTGGTGGTAAGTCCTGTGAAAAAAAACAAACAAGGAGCTGGAAGAGAAAAACGGGAGGGGAATTCTTTTTTTTAAATTGAAGTACAGTTGATTTACAATATTGTGTTACTTTCAGGTGTACAGCAAAGTGATTCAGTTATTTGTATATTTTTTCACATTCTTTTCCATTATAGGTTATTGCAAGATATTGCATATAGTTCCCTGTGCTCTACAGTAAATCGTTGTTTATCTATTTTATTTATGGTAGTGTGCATCTTTTAGTCCCATACTCCCAAGTTATCCCTCCCCCCACCTTCCTCTTTGGTAAGCATAAGTTTGTTTTCTATGTCTGTGGGTCTGTTTCTGTTTTGTAAATAAGTTCATTTGTGGTATTTTTTTAGACTTCACATATAAGTGATATCGTATGATATTTGTCTTTCTTTGTCTGACTTACTTCACTTCGTATGATAATCTCTAGGTCCATCCAGGAGGGGAGCTCTTTTTGATGTTGTGTTAGGAAAGAATTCTCTGAGAGGTGACATTTAAATTTAGATTTGAGAAAGGAGCCAGCCATTTGAAGAGCAGGATGAAGAGAATTTCAGATCGAGGGAGTGGCTGGGAGCATTGGAATACCTGAAGGAGGACTGGTGTGCCTGGGTTCCTCACTCATGTGCAGCGATGGAATTAAGGCAGGGTGGGTGGTTCATGCAGTAGGGAGGGAATGTACTGAGTGTCAGCCGGGACCACCTCTAGGGCTGAAGTCCCAAGGCTCACAAGAAGTGCTCAGGGTCCACGGTGTATCATGGAACATGGCAGGTAAAGAATGGTCCCATCCTGGACTCTCCAAGACTGAGGAAAATGGCCTCAGTCCTGGAGCTGCAGAACTTTGGATTTTACTATGGAGAAAAAGTGATTTGGATGTTCTATCAGTTTTCTGCAGTGGCAGGACACTTAGAGCAGGAGAAATCTATTGTGTCACAGTTCTGGAGGCCAGAAGTAAGAAATCGGAATCACTGAACTGAAATGAAGGTGTCCATAGGGCTGATCGCCCTCTGGAGGCTCTTGGGGGGCGAGGGGGGGGTGTCTGTCCCTCGTCTCTTCCAGCTTCTAGTGGCTGCTGGCATTCCTTGGCTTGTAGCCACTTCCCCTCCCATCTCTGCTGCCTGGTCTCACTGTCTTCTTCTGTGTCAAATTTCCCTCCGCCTCTCTCTTATAAGGACACTTATCGTTGCATTTAGGCCTACCAGGATAATCCAGGTGAATCTCCCTTCATCACATCTGCAAAGTCCCTTTTGCCATATAAGGTAACATTTGCAGGTTCTGGGATATTAGAATGTGGCCATATTTGGAGGCTACTATTTAGCCTACCCAAGGTGTGACGGTGAAGGAGAGAAGGAGGAGGTTGGGGAGAGCGTGTCTTCAGTGTCTGAAGTAGATATGCTTGGCGCCTGGTTTGAAGCCCCAGTGAGTACTGGTAAAAGTATTTAATTATACCTCCAGCTATGATACTTTAATTTTTCATTGTATCTTAATCCTGTCATTCCCAGGAGAGGATTTGGCCAGCAGGAAAGAGGGATGAGAAGTCTGGGGTGGCAGAAACCCTGGGCCTCTCAGTTACATCAATTTTTTATGTTTTAAATAAAAAGCCTCCTGACATGGAATGAAAGGGCACAGAGCAGTGGGGAATGACGGTGTCCAAGCAAGTGGGGGTGATGAGGAGGATGGAGGGCGGTGGCGGGGCTGGGGGACTTCCACTGGCATTAACAGGGGGGCCCTTGTTGTCTTCAGTTCTGAGTTTTTATTGTTAGATTCTGAGAATTCATGGATTTGAATAATTACATAAGATGCGATTAACTAAATACGAACTCTGTATTTCCTAGAGCTGTCAAAGAAGCATTAAGGTCTCCTACCTAGACAGTCTTTCCAGAAATATTGAATTTCTTTTTATTATTTCTGAAGTTAAACAAGAATACACTTGAATAATTAATGCATTGGTCTCTCTGTTCACTGCCTTCTCTACCACTTGTTAGCATCCGTATCATCTGAAGGTGCTTGAGCGGAAGGAGATGGATCAGAGACGTGGCAGCGCAATTTGTAGACATAGGCTAAATTGCTCGTTTGGCTTGCAGGTCGAGGTGGTGGTTATGATTGGAGGGTGAGGGTCCTCGTCTCTAAGCTCCCGGGGGTCTGTGCCAATGTCTGCTCCCATTAATCTGTCTCAGTGCAGGACTCAGGTTGGTGAGCCCTTTAAAATAAGGCAACTTTTCTGATTGGGAAGAAGGAGGGTGGGGTTAAGTGCAGGCTGGGGTTGTCCCCAGGCAGGACTAGTGAGCACTGCTTTGACCTGAGGGAGGGCAGGACAGGGACTTGGACTGATTCTCAGTGCCCCTGTCAGAGTTGTCTCTGGGGCTTCAGTCATGCTGCCCTGGCTTCCGGACAGCAGCTTGTTATTGGCTGTGCCCCTGTCAGATCACTGCCAGCTACACATATTCGGAATTAATGGGACAGGTAGCTGTTTGGCTTCTGAAGAACTAAGGGCTTCCTCTGCTAATCTAGAAGGACCTGCAGGAGATCATCTCTCTGAGGTCCTGCAAGGGGTCTTCATTTATATATCCCACAAGCATTTAATGGCGTCTGCTCTGGGTCAGGTTCTGGGGGTACCACAAGGCATGGCCCGAGGTTGGTCCCCAAGTAGCTTTTGTCTAATGGGAGAAACAGACAAGTAACAGGCGGTCATAATAGAGTGGGATAAGGGCTGCTACCGGCCTGAGTGCCGGGTGATCTGAGAGCACAGAGTCAAGGGTGGCTTTCTGGAGGCAGTCATGTCTACTGTGAAGTCTGAGAGAGAATTTGGGATTAGCCAAGTAAAAGGTAGAGGTGAACATTCCAGACAGAGGGAATAACACATGGCCAAGCTCTGGAGAGAGAGAGCATGATGTGTTTGGGGAACCATAAGCAGTTTGGCATGAATGTAGTGTTGGGTGGGGTACGGGGGTGGGAAGGGTTGAGGGTGAACCAGGTACAGACTCCTCGGATGGGGCATTAGGGCAGTGGATCATAAAAGGTTTATACATGAGAGTGACATGATCAGACTCACACTTACAATTATTTTAGAAAAATCACTCTGGCTGTCGTGTGCAGAATGGCTTGCGGAAGTGTTAGGATTCTTTAGTAGGGACACCAGTTCAAGGGCTGTTAGTCATCTGGACAAAAGACATTAGTGGGATAGACTAAGGTCTTGGCAGGGGGTATGGTGGGAAGACAAGATGTTTGAAATGTTAAAAGAGAAGGAGTGACAGGGCTTTGCAATTGTGGAGGGTGAGGGAGAAGGAGGAATAGAGGATGACACCCAGACTTCATTTTCTGAGCAACAGGCCTGAATGATGATCTCATTTGCTCAGATAGGAAATACAAGAGGTGCAGCAGACTTTTAAGGAAAGATACTGGGCTTGCGATGCTTCACGTGGAGATGACGCTGGTGTGGAACACAGGAGACAGAGCAGGACATTAAGAGGCAGACTTGGATCCTCAGCACATAGATGGTAACTGAAGCTGATAGAGAGATGAGATCTTCCAGGAATAACACTGAGTGAGAGGAGATGAGATCATCTATTGCTGTATAAAAAAAGAGAAACTTAAGGGATTAACACAACAACAGTGATATCTCACTGTTTTGTGGGTCAGGAATTTGGGCAGGGCTCAGCCGGGAAGTTCTTCTGTTCCATGTGGGGTTGACACAGGTCACTGGTTGTATTCGGCTGGCAGATGGGCTGGTCTGGAGGTACAAGAGGCTTCACTCACACATCTGCCACCTTGGAGACGGCTGGAAGGTCAGGCTTGGCTGGGACTCTCCAGTAAGGTCACCTCAAGGTAGCTGAACTTCCTACGTGGAAGCTCAGGATCCCCAGAGAGAGAGTATCCCATGAGAGGCATTAGAAACTGTCAATTTCTCAAGGCCTGGCCCCAGAAATTGGCATAGAGTTTTTGCCAATGCATTTCATTGGTCAAAGCAGCCATAGAACCACCCACTGAGGTTCAAGGTATGTGGTAAAAACTCAGCTTCTTGATTGGAGGAGTGTCAGATATTCAAATTTATGGCCACCATACTGAGGACAGAAGGTGATGGCAGGGCTACCCTTATTTACAGGTAAGGAATTTGAAGAGATCCCCTGACTCCTAAAGTTGATAGTTAATTGGTAGGCACCAGTAATGCTATACTGGGTTGTTAAATGAAATATTTCCATACATATTTGGTAAAGAGCCACTTCCCTGAGCTCCTGAGTGCTGTCTAACTGCCCTGGCTGACTTGGTCCCTCTCCTGTACACAGAAATTGCAATTTTACTTTCTTTGTGTATTTGTCAAGTGTGATATTTATCTCCATATCAGACTGGAAGCTGAATAAGGATGCAAACTTTTTTTTTTTTTAAAACCAATGTCTATCGTTGTTTTTTGTTTTTGTTTTGTTTTTTGCAGTACGCGGGCCTCTCAGTGTTGTGGCCTCTCCCGTTGCGGAGCACAGGCTCCGGACGCGCAGGCTCAGCGGCCATGGCTCACGGGCCCAGCCACTCCGCGGCATGTGGGATCTTCCCGGACCGGGGCACGAACCCGTGTCCCCTGCATCGGCAGGCGGACTCTCAACCACTGCACCACCAGGGAAGCCCCCAATGTCTATTGTAATCACGTTTGCCACATAGTTGTTAATCAGTGTTGCTCAATGAAAAAAATGAGTGAAATCAATATCTATCATGGTAGATATACATATCTACCATGTGCTGGCCACATTATGGGCATCGAGGGAGACACATGATAGAATACATAAGTAAAATCTGTAACATGTCAGATGCTGATAAGTGCTACAGAGAAAACCCAAGCAGGAGAATGGGGAGTGCCAGGGAAGGGTTGCTCTTTCAAATAGGGCCCTCAAGGAAGGCCTTGATGAGGAGGTGACTTTTGTGTGAAGATCTGAAGAAATGAATGTATGAGCTTACATGGTTTGTTTGGGACAGCGGGAACCCACCTCATCAAAATCCACACCTTCCTTGCCAGCTTCCCAGGGTCAGAAAAGTCACAATTAGAGATTCCCTCCTGCAGCTTGGGTTGTCTGTACCTTACCCTGTTCTTTTAGAGGGACACGGAGCTGTGATTGTGAGAGCTCAGTGTGGAAGATTCAGCCTACCCCCACCCCAAGCGTAAGTTTTCCTAGAGGGAGAAGGGGCAAAGCGGTGAGGCCCTGGCTGCCCCATAGTGTTCCGGTGAGGAGATGGCATTGCGGGGCGTGACGTGGGAGGGCCGGGGGCTGAGTTCCTATGGAAGGAGGAATGTGGGGGAGGGAGAAAAAGGAGGGTTTTGCCCATGAAGAAACCGAAACAGAAAAATGGAAACAGCCAACCCCAAGCCTAGTAAGTGGCATTAGTAAACGTGGTTCAGGATCTTACGACCTCCTGTCCAAGACCTCCAGAAATCCCAGCTGTGTTCCATTGTGTGAGGAGATGGAAGAGGCCAGTGTCTGCTGGGACCCTGTTCCATGAGGAGGGATGAGCCGCACTTGGAGGAACCCCACGGAGGAAGGGGTGACTTTACCAAACAGAACAGTTCCTAGGGGAAATGGTCCATCGAGGTGATTGAGCTGGGTGAGACCCTGAGCTGACGGCCTGGGTTTGAATCCTGGCCATGCCGTGCACTAGCTGGTGACGTTGGGCAAAGTCAGTATCCTTTTCACATCTGTTTCCTCATCTGGAAAATGTGGAGAAATACGTCACAGGTGGAGGTGAGGGTTACATGAGGCATTGTGTACCGAGTTCCTAGCCTGGGGTACCCCATGGACTAAGGGCTCATTTTACTGATAATGAGAACGCAAATCTGGAAAGGCTTCCTTTCAAAGAGAGTTCTCCCCCACCATGCTTGTTTTCAGATCAGTAACTGATTGACAGTTGCTAGAGGACAGAGGATGTTAAAGCGAAGTTGACAGAAGGCATTGCCAAATCTGGAGCATCAGAAATGAAGGCGCAGCACGTCTAAGACTGTGCGGCAAACCAGTGGGGCATTGAGGCCCGCTTCATAAGACAGTTAATTTGCACACTACCTGGTGATCCAAAATTTCACATAAGATATGCCGAGTTGGTGTAAGGGGTTCATTTCCCCCCTTCCTTTTTTGCAGTACCCCTCTTTTACCTTTTTATTGACACCATTGGAGCACCCCCACCCCCCGTGTTTACAACCTGAAATGCATCTTTTGAGCCCTTCTCTCTGTGAAGCTATCTTATTTATTTATTTATATTTTTTTGCGATACGTGGGCCTCTCACTGTTGTGGCCTCTCCCGTTGCGGAGCACAGGCTCCGGACGCGCAGGCTCAGTGGCCATGGCTCACGGGCCCAGCCGCTCCGCGGCATGTGGGATCCTCCCGGACCAGGACACGAACCTGTGTCCCCTGCATCGGCAGGCGGACTCCCAACCACTGCGCCACCAGGGAAGCCCAATGCTATCATTTTTAAAACAGAGCCATGTATAGATCGGGGATTGTTTTCGTCAGCATCTTATAAAAAGGTGATCATCGTATATACACTTTTCTACTTCTCGTTTTTCTTGTTTAATAATACCTCCCACAGCTCATTTTTCAGGAACACATTTATTGATGAACCGAGGCACCTGTGCAGGCAGGGGGTTCCTATGACGTAACCAAACAGTGGTGAGGGCGAATGGGTGTTTCTCATGAGAAGTGGGCTGAGCACCTGAACTGACCCTATGCTGCTAAGGTCAAGGACAGCTCTTACCTGACAACGCACTGGCCTGTGAGCAAAAGCAGGCAAGTCTTCTCACCTTGTGCTCCCAGGGCTGTTGCGGCACCCAGTGGTAGCAGGCATGTTGAAAATGCGTGGAGACTCTTGGCTCATGGACCGACCTGTGATTTCCTTCCCTTATGCAGGTGTGCACCTGCGGACAGATTTATCAGGAATGTCTGGGATAGGCTTCCCTGGTGGCGCAGTGGTTGGGAGTCCGCCTGCCGATGCAGGGGACGCGGGTTCATGCCCTGGTCCAGGAAGATCCCACATGCCGCCGAGAAGCTAGGCCTGTGAGCCATGGCCGCTGAGCCTGCGCGTCCGGAGCCTGTGCCCCGCAATGGGAGAGGCCACAACAGTGAGAGGCCCGCATACAGCAAAATAAATAAATACATAAATAAAAAGAAAAAAAAAAAGAATGTCTGGGATGACTTGGAGGTGCTTGTGGCGGAGTTATATTTCCTTGAACTGTTGGAAAGTGGAGCAGGAGGATGCAGGGATGGAGAAGGCTAGCGGGACTCTCTAGTCATCTTATTCCCTGGCTGTTGCCTTCCAGTTGTGTGTGTGTCCCCCCAGGTTGACTGTGACATCATAGAAAGTGGTTCCCATATCATCTATTTGCTCTGTATCTAACCCGTAGCATCTCCCCTGCCCCTAGTTTAACGTATGACTTTGTGCCTGGTGCTTGGGGCACAAAGATGCACGATAGACTCTTGGTTTGATTTGGTTTCTTAGTGGCTGGACCCTCCCCAGAGCCCTGCTGGACCTAGAAGACATGCGCGCTCTGGCCTTTGCACCGCCTGGCACCAGGCCTTGCTGGGAGAAGATATCCAGGCCCCGCAGGCCTCAGCCTTGTTTAGATTCCTTTGCCACTGGCTTCAGTCAGCGCCGCCTTGGAGGCTATTCCAGGGTCCCCTGCTGGGCTCTGTTCCTCCCAGGGAGACTCCTGCTATATCCTGGGGGTTTCCTCAACCCGGGGCTCCAGGTCGGGGGAGGCTGGCGTCTCGACCTCCTGTCCCCTCCTCCTCTCTACTCCCAAGCCCTGATGGGAGCCCTTAGAGGCTTCTCTGGCTCCAGAGGACAAACTAACTGGTTGCTCAAATTGGCTCTAAATATAACCAGTGCAGCAAAGAGGCTCAGCTAGAGGGTGTGGAGAAGTTGTACTTGGGTAAACAACTGTTTATTTCTGATTATTTTACCAATCATCGGAGCTGCCCTCTCCCAGGCTTCCTCTTTGCCTCTCTTTTAGCAGCAAATGTAATTGTTTCCACTGAAGCTGCTCCCCTCCTGCCTTCCCACCTGCTGCTGCCTCGACCGCCCACTGTTTGAAAGGAGTCTTTACTCTTGTTCTTGTTCCTGGATTAACCCCAGCAGCTCGCAGAGCAGAAAGATGGGCAGGTCCCTGGGAGCCCTGGCTGACGGCGCTGGCGCCCAGTCCTCCTTTGCTGGGCTCAGGGCCCCCAGGGATGGGTACGACCTCCCATTGCCATGCTCAGAAGTCCTCAGTGAGACACTCTGGGGACTTCTTAATGCCCAAACCATTATTTATTCCCATCTCTGTACGAGAAAACCAAAGGTGCCTAATTCTGACTCTTCTCAGGGTCCCCGGTGATCAGAGCTTGTCCCTCCGGGGCCGTTAGCCTCTGTGGTGGGGACAGACTCCTGTTCTGGTCTTCCTATTTTTATTTGTTTCTCAATTTGAAATAAAGGATGCTTCCAGGCACCCTGTGTGAGCTCAGAGTCGGCTGATGATGGTAATTCACAGACAGGATTGCCTGTGTGTTACCCAGAAGACACCTCCCCCTGCTCTACCAGGAACGTCAGCCCTGCCTAACCCATCACTGTTCAGTTTGAGGCAAATAAGAGGGTATTTGGTTTTTCCTGGATTTCGAAGCTATATAGATTAACCCCCAAACAGCTGAATGACATTTGCAACCTACATGCTATGAACGCCCAGCCCCTGAGGTGTCCTGATTAGATACCATCCCTGGAATCTCTGCCCCTTGGCGTTGTCTATCGCAGGGCAGAGAGGGTAGCAGAGAGGTCGATTGCACTCCAGTGAGGGGTATTTTCCTGTAGTTCATTCATGGTGAGAGGAGGAAAGTGAGAGGTGGGCTATGGACATCTACTTCTCATGGTGAGAGGTGGGCTATGGACATTTGCCATGGAAGGGAGAGAGAGATTTGCTGGTAGAGGGCTCTCTCTGTCACAGAGTGGGAGGTCTGGTCATCTGCTGAGTGTAAGGGGAGGTGGAGTAGAGAGGGCTTGACATGACTTTCAGGAGGACAGGAAAGTGCTGGCTCTAAAAACAGACTGGACTGCATCTGTCCACAGCCGGCTCTCCATGTGGAGGGTCGGTGCCACGTCTTCTTCAGTGTGTGACCCGAGCAATCTCACATTCCTCACATTTTGCGGGGACCAGGGAGAAGTAGCCTTTCTTTCATTTGGAATGGGTGAGTTCTACCCATTCCTCCTGTTCCTTGGTCAGGAGCTATTTCTTGAGATTTAGCTAAGACCTTGGAAGCATGCAAAATCATGCTAAAGGTCACACACTCAGTTTGGTTTTGCTGCAAGATGCAACAGTGGGGTTTGTGATGATTTCTACTCTAGTGTATAAAGGGACATTTGAAAGAGTATTTGGTGAAATCTTATTCAATGTATAATCTTATGAAAGTTTACAAGGTTGCAGGGAGGATTTGTTTTAGATGTTTGAAAGAGCTTTGTTATTGTGGGCTGGTGATCAAGTGAACCAAGGAACACTAAGGCTAATCCTTCCATGGAGATTTCTTGGAAAAGCCTAGGTAGTGGCTTTTCTGGAATGAGTTGAATGGCAATGTCCTGTTTTGCAGAAGGGGTGTTGGTAAGTGGAGAATCTTGCCATTACAGAGCTGTGTGTTAGATCTGATTTATTCATAACGAGCTATCATTTCACATCAATGTAAAGTAGGCTTCTAGAAACTGTCCTCCCTCAGAGGTACACCTGGCACACTACATAATGTCCTTGTAACATTTCCCCCCATATATCTCTTCCTCAAATACCAGTCTGATGCATATGCCAGCAATGTTCCCCACTTATAACACTTCCTTACTTTTATCATTTTATCAGAAACTCAGGGAAGCAATTGTGGGAACCATGCGGTATTTTGGTTGACACTAGAGTATTTATTTGGATGCAATTTCTGGCCACTCCTTGGAAATCACCCTGAATGTGCTGGGTTCGAGCGCTGGCTCAGCCACCCGCTATCTGTTGGAATCCTTGGCAAGTCCCCTACCCTTCTTTTTTTTCGGTACGCGGGCCTCTCACTGTTGTGGCCTCTCCCGTTGCGGAGCACAGGCTCCGGACGCGCAGGCCCAGCGGCCATGGCTCACGGGCTTAGTTGCTCCGCGGCATGTGGGATCTTCCCGGACCGGGGCACGAACCCATGTCTCCTGCATCGGCAGGTGGACTCTCAACCGCTGCGCCACCAGGGAAGCCCAGTCCCCTACCCTTCTTGATCATAGTCCCCTATTTGTGTAATAGAGGCTTGGCCTGATGAATTCACTCAACAGGTATTTATGGAACATCAGCTATGTGCTAAATGCATGGGATGCCCAGTCAAATAATACACTGCCCTTTGGCTGGGTGGGCAGGTGGTGGTGGTTGGAGGGGCTTTAGACAGAAGACAGAGACAAATAAACAAATAAATACAGTGCCAAGTGTGCAGCATGCTAAGGGGCGTGAATGAGGGATGGATGAATTCTGCCTGAGTGGGGACGGCAAATGAGTCACTGCAGGAAGTAGCTTTTCTACTTGGCCTTGAAGTAGGATTTTTTTTTTAGTATACAAGGGGGAAAGGCAGAAAGAGCAGTGTGGGCAAAGACACAGAAGTTCAAACATACATCATGGATGTGGGGAACAGGAAGCAGCGCAGTGTGGTTGAAGGGGGACGTAATGCCAGAGAGGAAGCTGGGTTGAATAGGCCAGTCTAAGGCGTGTTGTGGGCTTGCACTCCCACTAAGGGCCTTCTAGTTCTGATAGGCTATGGATCTGAGCTTACTCTTCCCTTTTGGATAAATACCCAGAGGCTTGGGGGGTGGAGGGTTTTACAACTCCTCATGGGCTTCCCTGGCTTCCTCTCTGAGATGTTTCCAAGGTTCAGCTGTGTAGTAGTTAATTCTCTCTATTCACCAATTTAGGTATGCAAGAAATGTAATTTTATTTCTCTATAATTGAACTTAATTTCTATACTAAATTCCCATTCTGCTAGAGAGGAAAGTTAATCTGACTTAATTTGGAGCCCTCTCCTTTCTTTAGGGTTATAGCTAAATCTGGGGTGCACGGAGGGAGCTGGCATAAACATTCACCCTGGTAGTTGCTGAAATGTCAGCACTGCTGACCAGCCTTGCAACCCACTGCTGAGTGGTTTTGGTTTTCCCTCTCTCAACGATAAGACCTTTTCATGTCTGGCTCTCTCCCTTGGCAAATAGGAATCATAGTTATTTTGCTGCGTCCATGACTCATTTGGCCATGGGTGGCCCCACGGGCTGTCGAAAGCCCTATCTCTGGTGCAGCCTTTTGTGGAAAGGAGTCTTGGCAGTTCCCCCAAAAGGTAAACATAGAGCTATGACTCAGCATTTTCACCCCTAGGTATATAACCAGTAGAATTTGTGTGTTTTGTGGACACACAAAAACTTGTACATGACTGTTCACAGCAGCGTGATTCATAATCACCAAAAAATGAAAACAACACAAATGTCCATCAGCTAATGACCATCAGCTAATGAATATATAAACAAATGGTGGCCTATCCATACGATGGAATATTATTCAGCCATAAAAAGGAATGAAGTACGCTTACATGCTATAACTGGGTATAAACCTTGAAAACATTATGTTAAATGAAATAAGCCAGGCATAAAGGTCGTATGTTGTATGATTCCATTTTTATGAAATGTCCAGAATAGGCAAATCCATAGAGACAGAGAGTAGATGAGCGGTTGCTAGGGGCTGTGTGTACGGGGAGCGGGAGGGATTGGGAGTGACTGCTAACAGTGTGGAGTTTCTTTTGGTGGGGGAATGGAAATGTTCTGGAATTAGGTAGTGGTGATGGTTGTGTAACATTGTGAACATACTGAAAACCACTGAATTGTACATTTGTAAATGGTGAATTTTTTTAAGTGTGTGGACACATGGTTTTTACTGAGGTTATGATGAAAAAACCCCAGAGATGTTAATAACATTTTCTGATATCAGTGCATAATTGTGTGCAAAATAAATCTCTGTGGAATAACAGGTAGCAATTTTTAATGGATCATTGATTGCCCTGAGCCATGTGTTTCTTAAGAAAAACCATCATTTTTAGTGAAATATCAAAACCCTTAAAGCAACTTTTTTCTACTTATTTCTTCATCTGTAACAAATTATCACAAGTCACTGCCTGAAGTCAAAAGATTTTTCTGTAGAGTCATCCTCACTTTCATTTTAACCACATATCTCTCATATGTTTCTTTTTGCCAAATAAGGTCAGGCTAAATGGTGAATCTTATGTGAATTATATCTTTATTTTGAAGATTAAAAAAAAAAGAGAGAGAGTGAAAAATCCACTCTCTCTCTGCATACCCTATGCAACTATTTCTTCTCTGAGACCTTGTAGCCTCTTTAGGACTCTACCTGGGTAAGGGGGCAAGGACCCCTGATGTTCTCAAATCCTGTAAACTCATGGGGAGGGTGGTACAAGGACCCTCAAGTGGTGGGAGCAGGGCATAGCGTTCCCCTTTCTCAGGGACCCACTGCATCTCTCCATCTTTGCTTCACCCCTGATGTCTCCCGGATCCCCCAGCATGGGAAGCTCTGAGCTACTTCTTCATGTAGGTCCCTTCTGTCTGTGGTCTAGCTGCTGAATCCTATCTGCTCCTTCCTGAGGGCCAGGCTTGGAAAACTCAAAAGCTGGAACTAACTCTTTCTTCCTCTGTGATTCTTCTGTTCTGTCCTTCCTGAGGCAGCGCACACAGACTGTCTCAGTGAACCCAGTGAGGGAAGGACTGAGCAGTACGGGGAGATACAGAGCTGGGTTTGGAAACCTCGGTTAACATTTCAGAATATCATCCTACCACATGCCGCCTAGTCTTCTACTTTGTGTGAGGCCCCTGCCCGATGTAGCAGGGAAGGTCTCAGAGGTTCACTGGCCAGATGTAGCTGCTAGATTTCCTCATGACGCCCTGGAAGCCTCAAGGATTGTCATTAGGAGGGGCTGGCCTTGGGCAGAGGCAACATGAACAGAGGCCTTTTTAAAAAAAAAATTTTAATTATTATTATTATTTGCGTTACGTGGGCCTCTCACTGTTGTGGCCTCTCCCGTTGTGGAGCACGGGCTCTGGACGCGCAGGCTCAGTGACCATGGCTCACGGGCCCAGCCGCTCCGTGGCATGTGGGATCCTCCCGGACCAGGGCGCGAACCTGTGTCCCCTGCATCGGCAGGCGGACTCTCAACCACTGCGCCACCAGGGAAGCCCGAACAGAGGCCTTTTAATGCCCCTGAAACCAGTCCCATGGAGACAGCTGTTTACTCTCCTCCCCCCTCACCTGTAAATACATCTTCTTCAGCCACCTGTCCCCTCCTGCAGGTGTGGGCCTTGGTAGCCCACAGAGCAGCCTGTGACCGATCACTGAGTTATATGTATCTGAGGATGTCATGGGGAAGGAAGGGGACTTGACTTGATCTTGAAGTCCTCAGGATGGCTCTGCTACCCACAAGTTGAGCCCCTTTGGGCAAATTTCTTGACAAGACTCAGTTTCCACATCTGGAAATGGTAATTTGATTACTTAATGCATTCAAGACTCTCTGGCCTATAGATTAAGGATTATTAGAATTATTAAGTATCTTTATTACTCAGCACAGTGCCTGACACACAGCAAGCGTCAATAAATGGCTGATATTATATTGACTTATTACTAGCTGCGTCATGAGCTTGAGCTACTCATTTACCCTCTCTGAGCCTGTTTCCTCATCTGTCACATGGGGCTAATATTACCTACTTCACAGGAGAGTTTTGAAGACTGGTTGCATGCCAGCATTTGGTGTTCAGTAGGTGTCAGATGAACCTTAATCCACCTTTTCCCATGGCTTCTCTAACAGCTTCTGGTCCTTTCTCATCAGAGACAGAAAAGGGAGGTTCCTTGTCCCCATCATGATCTCACAACTCTGGGTCTGTTTTACTCCAGACTCTTGTTTTCCCAGAGGCCCAGAGTCTCATGTGTTTTCCCAGTAGCTGCAGAAATGGAGAAATGGACTCACTTGCGGTCCTGTCTGCCTTGGCTGACAGCAAGGCCTCCTCATTATGGCAACAATCTTTGCCTTTGTTGCTGTTCCTCACATGGTACATTCCTCACCTAGCCTTAGATTTGTTGCTTGGTAGGTGTGTGTGGTCTTAGGTGAGGCTCCCAACCTCTCCAGACCTCAGTTTTCCTTATCTGTAGAATGGGGTGATGATGCTCTTTGCCTTGCCACCCTTACAGGATTGTTACCTCTAGTGGAACACTGAATGTGAAAATATTACATACTTTGTAAAATGCTGTACAGTTCTAAGGGATTATTGTTTTAGACTCCCTGACTACCGAAGATTTTGCCACCCCTCTTGAAATACAAATATCTCCCAGAGGCACCTCACCTGAAGCCTTATATCAATAGGTTAGAGCAAGGCATGATAGGAATAAGATTTAGAAGTGCACATCTAGGAAGGGAAACTGGGGAATTGGGAAGGACTATGAAAGAATGGATGGGAGAATCCAGAGGCTCTTTTAACTGTATAGTTTGTCTCCAGCTGACCCAACCCCTGGCCTGAGGCCTCCTCAGACACCCCATTATGAGTTTACCGGAGAGGCCAGGAGGAGACTGCAAGGGTTAAATCTTTCATCTCAGGTCTGGCATCAGGCCTCAAAGGCCACAGTTTCCCTGAGGGGATGCAGCTGTGTTTCTAACACAGGTGAGCTGTGCAGATGGTCGCCTCTTGCTGCTTTCTTTGAAACCAGATTGCTTCAAAGCAGCCATGAACAGGAGACAAATAGACCTGCATTCATTTCAAGTTTCATGGGCATATTTTGTGCCTGGTCTGGTACTGAAGGTTACAAGGAACGCTCTCAAGGCACTCACAATCTCTTTAGGAAGGTAAGAAATAGATCTATGAAAACTGTAACAAAACACACCCCTTTGTTAACGCTTGCCAAAACGTGTGTGAGATGTCTATTGCTGTCATCCAAAGGGGAGAGATAGTACTGCCAGAACGGTTTAGGAAGGAAGGAGAGAATCCATGTTTGGAAATAGTGGGAACTAAATTGGGACAGTTCCTTAGGTCACTTTGACTTCTCTGGAGACAGACCCTGAGTTAAAGATTTGTACGCAAGTGACAATGAGATACCTCACACCTGTTAGAATGGCTGTCATCAAAAAGACCACAAATAACAAGTGTTGGCAAGGATGTGGAGAAAAGGGAGCCCTCGTACACTGTTGGTGGGAATGTAAATTGGTGCATCCACTGTGGAAAACAGTGTGGAGCTTCCTCAAAGAACTAAAAATAGAGCCACCATATGATTCAGCAATCCCACTCCTGGATATATATCCAAAGAAAATGAAAACACTACTGCACCCCAGTATTCATGGCAGTATTATTTACAATTGTCAAGATATGGAAGCAACCTGAGTGTCCGTCAACAGAGGACTGGATAAAGAAGATGTGAGATTCATACATACATATATGTGTATATGTGTGTGTGTGTATGTATACACACAATGGAATACTACTCAGCCATAAAAAAGAATGAAATTTTGCCACTTGCAACAACATGGATGGACCTGGAGGGTATCATGTTTAGTGAGGAAGGTCAGATAGAGACATACAAATACTGTATGTTATCACTTATATGTGGAATCCAAAAAATGAAACAAACTAGTGAACATAACAAAAAAGAAACAAGACTTGCAGATATAGAGAACAAACTAGTGGTTACCAGTGGGGAGAGGGAAGGGGGGAGGGGTAAGGTAGGGGTAGGAGATTAAGAGGTACAGACTACTATGTATAAAATAAATAAGCTGAATACTGTATACTGCAGCACAGAGAATATATATAATATAGAGCCAACATTTTATAATAACTATAAATGGATCTTTAAAAATTGTGAATTGCTATGTTGTACACCTGAAACATATAATATTGTAAATCAAATCAACTATACCTGAATAAAAAAAAAGGTAAAAGAAAATACCTAAAAAAAAAAAAAAAAGATAGAAAATGTTTCCAGGAGAAACTAGTAAGGGACCATGGGGAGTAGGACAGGGCAGGGAAGGCACCAAGCAAGGATGCTATTCCAGGTGACATCCCAGCCTCCACCTGGTCCCTCTGGGAGCTCTGGAGCATAAATGACACAGCTGACTCTGTCCAAGCTCTAGGCAGGGACCTGGCCCTTCACAGTCTCACTCAGTGTCTGTAGGCTGCTGCAGGGCAGGTGACCTGGACCCCAGGTACTTCTGACTTTCTGCGTGGTGGTGGCAGGGCTCTCCATAATATCACAGGTACCAGCGGTCAGAAACAAGACAAGGAGGGAGGCGCACAGTAGCAGTGACGAGGATCCGGGCAGAGTGCCAACAGCACCTACAGATAGCGGGGTGGGGCCAGGGTATGGGATGTCTTCAGTACTACCCGAGTAAGCAGTCCAGACTGGGTCCTCCGTTCAACTGGAAGCCCTTTTAAATTCCTGAGCAGTCGGATGGCGCAGGGAAACAGAAAGATTAACCCAACGGTGATGCTCAAGGAGATGGAGGTGGCAGAGCCCAGAGGCTGGGCAGGCAGGGCACGTGCTTCCCTTTAGGGCCTATGCACTGGCTGTTCCCCACCGCCTGGAATGTTCTTCCCCCATGGATTGGTGAATTCCCTGACCTCCTTCAGGTTTTTGTTCAGATTCCATCTTCTCACCGAGGTCTACCTTGACCCCTCCCCTGATTTCTGCACTGTGCTCTCCTGCACCCTATGCTCCAGTTTCCTTTATTCTGCTCTACAGTTTCCTTTTTCCATAGCACTTAGGAGCTTTTAACACACTTTGTAACTTACCTATTTATTGCATCTATTGTTAGTTGTCTCTTCTTATGATGGGAGCTCTGTGTGGACAAGGACCTCTGTTTTGCTCACCAGAGGTAGGATGGAGGCTGCCAGGGAAGGAGCTAGATGGGAAAGCTTGGACCTCAGAGATACCTTGGGGAAGAAGTAGCAGGGATGGAATGGGTCGACACAAGGGTTGAGTGGAAGGAGAATACAAGAAGGATATGAAGATTTGGGCAAGGAAAGCAGAGCGATGCTGTGTCATTGGTGCGTGGCTCTGCCCCGGGACATGATTCTAGGTGGAGCATGTTGGAAGAATAAACAATGCAGTGACGGTCTAGGGAGCAGGTTTTCCCAGGAGTGGGCAGGGGATTGGGGAAGGGGAAGTCTGCTCTCCCATGCACTGGGACCTGAGTCTGACTCCTGTGCTGGGGAAAGCCAGGTGCCCAGCAGGGCGGGTAGAGGATTTTCCCACCCTCCTGCCTGTGGCCTCCTTCCTGCTGACAGGGCTGCTGGGATAGTGAGTGGCCCCTGGGGCCTTTCCTCTGTACACAACCCTTGGCACCATCAGCCAAGCCCCCTGGCATGGTCGGGAAGCAGCACTGAGCATCCAGCCGGCTAGTAGCGAGTGCGTGTGAGTATGAGGGAAGGTGGGGACAGCCCCTACTGGGACGGGGATACCCACCTTTGGAGCTATCTGGAGTTCAGAAGCCTCAGGTAAGTCCGAGGAGCCTGGGGTGGGGCAGCTGCAGCCTGGTGGCATGGTTTGTTACTGTTCTCCTGAAAAATTAGCACGGGGAGTCCTGCGCCGGGGTGGACAGTTCAGAGACTGCCTCAGTCACTGATCTTTCTTTCTACCCCAAACCCGGGACATGTGGTCTGGACAGCAGAGGCAGGGGTGCCTCAGGCAGAAGCTCCAGGAGCTGTATTTGCCTTGGTGGCAGGAGAGGACTTCCCCCCTGTGTCTGGGGGCCGCAAGCTCTGACATCTAGCAGGATACTGCACCCCAGGCGCAGGGGAGAGTCTTTTGAGGCAGAAACCGGCAGTGCTTGCAGCCACAAACATCGTCATGGGAGGAAGTGGTCGAGGGGGCCAGAGTGGGAGGGGAAGATCGGGACAGATGCCCTGTGGAAACTGGCTGGTGAGCACAGTCGAGATGGCTCTTGGAGCCTTTCCCCTGTGATTGGGAAGACCCTGTGAGGACCAGAGGCCTGTCAGAGCCTTTGAACTTGGGGTTATTGTTGTCACTCTGACGCCACATCCACGGGCTGGTGAGAGCTGGAGTATAGGCTGTCACATGGAGCCTGGGATTGGTGTCCCCAGAGAATGAGCCTCCCCATTCCCTGCCCTGGACCATAGTCTCATTTGACTCTCCTCTGTGGATGTTTTATTCCCATCTTAACACCTTTTGTTTTAGGGTCGGGGGAGAGGACTGATACCTTGCACGTATTACAGCTGTTGGGTTGCATCTTCCCCTCCCCCTCCCCTTGTCTTACTACAGGGGCTCTGATGTTCTGTGATCCCTCTTATCAGACACTGGGTGATGCCCTGTGCTATAAGTTGATTAGATCCATATGAGTTGCAGGTTGCATGAGACCCAGTTATCTCAAGGGTAGGACTCAATATCTCCAATTGACTGATTTGACCTATGGCATTTTGAGGGTTCCCAGCATAATCTAGTCATTTTCCTCTGCTTTCCCTAGTAATCTCCCTGCTTTTCTCCCACCTCCTGAGAGGTGAGCCACCACACTGCTTCCACACATCTAATCTTGCAGGGACGGCATTCACGGGAGCTGCTGCAGGAGGAGAGGGCATCCTGCACGTGGGTGGGCTAAGGGGCAGACTGCAAAGGCAAGGAGCAGCAGTGTGAGCCCTGACCCTGCCACCCATTTGCTGTGTGACCCCAGGCAATTTACCTCACTTCTCTGAACCGGAGACTTTTTCTCACAAAAATGGAAGAGAAAACACATGCCTTTAGATTGGGTAACTGAAGAGATGATAGACTAATACTGATCATAGTAATTATATCTAACATCCCTTAAAGGCCTATTTTGTGCCAGGTGCTTACCTGTATCCTCTATAATTCTCACAACAGCCATTTGAAGTACTTTTAGCTCAAGTTTATAAGTGAAAGGATGATGGTTTGGAGGCTGGCATCCCTTAAGACTTCCTCCTCTTTTCGTGATCCTGTGTCCGTATTGAAGGAGGTACCCCTCTGCCTAACACATCCTATTAGCTCCTTTTAGGGCTACCCCAGGGGTGAGCCCCATCTGGGCCCAGGACACCCCGACTTCCTGGGATGCATCTGCATCTCCTGCCTCCTCCATCCCTGGAGAGCTGTCGTTCAAGGGTATTGCGGCATCACCTTCAGCCTGTGGAGACCCTCTTGCTCCTCAGGATCGAGGCAGATTCATAGCAAAATTTAGAATTTGTCAAAGATCTCTGGCCTCGTGCCCGATCCAAAGTGCTGCTTCAGAAACTCGGTTTTGAGTTGAACTGTCACCATCTCATCTCTCCTTTCACATTCTCTCTTTCCCATCTTGGGCTTCAAGAATTTTTCCCTTAGTTTGTTCCAGGACCACCTGGACATTTGTTTTTGTTGTGCACTGCAACCTTGAAAACCATTTAGGAAGCTTGCCCCCTCCAAGGGGTACCGAATGTACAGTTGTAGAAAAATATGAATAAAAAATAAATCAAAGTTTGAAGCTCTCCAGATGAACTTGATTTGGGATAATAATTATGTTTGTACTAGTTAGAAGTGAAAATAACAGAGTCACTAGCGAACTACTTCAGAGATTGTTTCATAAGGGATGGGTAAGATATGGTAAATTAGCTTTTATATTTTAATTATTTTCAAATGCAACAAATATGATTCTGCTCCAGAACCATGAGAAATATGACCACTTATTTGTAATTTACTCTGCTTTCCTTGAAAATGGGGCTTTATTTCTCATAGAGCTTTCAGAAATCCTTACCAGTGTTGTTTTTTTTAACATCTTTATTGGAGTATAATTGCTTACAATGGTGTGTTAGTTTATGCTTTATAACAAAGTGAGTCAGTTATACATATACATATGTTCCCATATCTCTTCCCTCTTGCGTCTCCCTCCCTCCCACCCTCCCAATCCCACCCCTCTAGGTGGTCACAAAGCACCGAGCTGATCTCCCTGTGCTATGCGGCTGCTTCCCACTAGCTATCCACCCTACGTTTGGTAGTGTATATATGTCCATGCCACTCTCTTTGTCACAGCTTACCCTTCCCCCTCCCCATATCCTCAAGTCCATGCTCTAGTAGGTCTGTGTCTTTATTCCTGTCTTACCCCTAGGTTCTTCATGACTTTTTTTTTTTTTCTTAGATTCCATATATGTGTGTTAGCATACGGTATTTGTTTTTCTCTTTCTGACTTACTTCACTCTGTATGACAGACTCTAGGTCCATCCACCTCACTACAAATAACTCAATTCGTTTCTTTTTATGGCTGAGTAATATTACATTGTATATATGTGCCACTTTTGATAGACAGCAGTGTGAAGCTCTTGGCAAAGAGAAAAATGCATCACAGATCTGCCAGAGTAACTGAAAAGGAGGTATTTATAACTAGGTGACAAATGAAAACTATTTCCACAGACAACCTGGGGTACAAATTTTATTGTCAAAAAGGTTTCTAAAAAGTTATTAAAGACATCTGAATTAGAAGTAATAAAAGCTAGCTGAAAATCACAATTAGCCTGAAATAAGAATATCAGTTTGAGCAAGAAAAAGGCAGTTCAGTTGTGTGACAGAAACAATTTGGATGGGGCCTTAATAAAAGGCACTTTTCAAAATTTACATCTGTCGTTTTTTCCTCTTTTGTCTTCTGAGGACAGAGAAAAGCCGATGGGGCGGAGACAGGACCAGTGAGGAGAGTGGTAGTATTTTGCCCACAGTCAGCATTAATACAAGAGGCTGTGAAACCAATTTTGTTTTTCTTCTTCTTTTTAAGTTAATTTTTTTTTCAGGTGTGCAGCAAAGTGATTCAGTTATATATACACATGTATCTATTCTTTTTCAAATTCTTTTCCCATTTAGGTTGTTACATAATATTGAGCAGAGTTCCCTGTGCTATATATACAGTAGGTCCTTGTTGGTTATCCATTTAAAATATAGCAGCGTGTACATGTCAATCCCAAACTCCCTAACTATCCCTTCCCTCCACCCTTCCCACTTGGTATCCGTTAAGTTTGCATGGAGCCAATTTTGAAAAAATTTTGTATAAAGAAAGCAAAAAAAAAAAAGTTTTCTTTTGGTTGGTCTCTATTTACACTAAATTTGTTTCCAACTTTCCAAGGGGGAGAGAATCGAAATATTTTGGAGGCAGTGGTGTGAATGACATGGGCTTTGGCGTCAAATTCTTAGTTCCATGTCCATAGAGTGGATCTCATAACACTGTCCCTGTGGATTCTTCAAGGAGTACAGATGATGTATGTAAAGTACTCAGCACACAGTAGGTTCGTTTTAAATTACCACCAGGATTTGTATTGATGCTGATTTGTCAGGATTCTGACTCTATACTAAAGGAAGCATCATGAAGACAGGTTGAAGCAGATGCTGTAGAAGAGAGTGGATCCTTTTGTCTAAGTGGTTCTCTAGGTCAAGTTGGGACATTCCTCACTTAATTAGAAAGGCCTGGGCTTCCCTGGTGGCTGCAGTGGTTGAGAGTCCGCCTGCCGATGCAGGGGACACGGGTTCGTGCCCCGGTCCGGGAAGATCCCACATGCCGTGGAGCGGCTGGAATCGTGAGCCATGGCCGCTGAGCCTGCGCGTCCAGAGCCTGTGCTCCACAACGGGAGAGTCCACAACAGTGAGAGGCCCGCATACCACAAAAAAAAAAAAAAAAAAAGAAAGGCCTGCAAATAAACTGGTGAATAGTTGTTTGTCAGCATTTCAAAGCTAGTTGACTCTGAGATATTTCTAGCTTGGAGATTTCCACTAATTTAAACCTTGCACAAAATGCAGTGTGGAGGTTGAGAACTGGAGAAATTATGTGGCTTCTGACCGAGGCTTTTTAATGGCAGCATTCTCCAGTCTCTGTTTCCGGGTCTGACTGGGCCACAGGAGAAAACTGATGCCTGTTATGTCACAAGCCTTGCTCTGACTGTCAATCAGAGTTCCCCTAAGAAGAAATGGAATTCTCCACACATTAACTAAGGCATTCTGGGATGCAAAAGTCACATGAAGCTCAAAAAGCCACATCACAGAACTTTCTCTCCAGTGAATTTGTATGAAAGTTGTCCTATAGTTCCAATACATAGGCCTCGAAGATGGGGCCCTCACTCTTGGAGGGACTCCCTCAGCAGCTGGTGTTAGCATGAAACATGAGTTCAGAAGAGCCAAGAAGTTCCAGCTCCCCAGAGCCAGGCTGTAGCTGCCACATTGCACTGGAGACCTGTGAAGACCTCGGGTCCCTTCTCTAAGGCCATCAAGATGCCTGAATGGCCTCCTCCATCTCAGACATCATCTGATTAGTGGAAATAGGCTTGGTAGGAAATTCAACTCTCAGTTGATTCAGATTTTGCCCCTAAAAGCCTGAGATAACCTGAAAGAAATGTTTTATGTCAGTAGAGTCTAAAATAACTAGAAATGGCAAGTTAAAAATTTCCCCCACTATCCAAGGGGTTGGGGGGCAATGATAAAAATGAATTCAGTTTGAAAATTAAAAAGGTACTTTTTTTGCTGTGCACCTGAAACTATCACAACATTGCAATCGACTATATTCCAATACAAAATAAAGTTTAAAAAATTAAAAAGAAATACTTTTTACACATCTAGGATTTGTGTATAATTTTTGCACTTCTGCGTATATCAAGTAATAAAGGTAAAAGACATAAAAGAATGACTAGAGTGAAGGGAAAAATAATACAACATAGTTAAGACCAAACAGAAAGCTGGTCCACTGCATACCCTAAGTGCCTTCACAGTTAGTGGACTTCAAGTTTGGCTCTGACCTTCTCTGTAGCTGGAGTAAAAAGAGAAACACAGTGAGTCATAGGTGTCACATTTTCATAAGGTGAAAGAACAGTTGCTCTGGAGAAAGGTTTCCAGATACCAAAGATGGAGAGACCAGAAGGTGCTGAGTGATGTAGTGGATGAATAACAATATGGTGGGCATTTGTTAGTTCATTCAACCAATATTTATATGATGTGCACAACATGCTTACCATGCCAGGTGCTGGGGATGAAACAAAGAATGAGACTCAGGCCCCGCCCTCACAGAGCTCACAGTTGGATTGAGTTTCAGGGAGTTGTTTCCTATAGGTTTGTCCATGCAGGCTGGGGGCACAAACCTTAAAAGCAGTTCTGGCAAAAGAGGTTTTTAGGGGTCAAATTCATGTCGGTTAATCATCTTGTCTGGTATTTAAATTTGATAGGAGCAGCTATGAAACTGAAAAGGAATCTATTTATTCCTTAAATGTTTATGAGCCCTTATTTGTGTCATACTGTGGGAGACCCTGAGAACATAAAGATGAATATCAGTTGGAGTCAAGGCTTTCTAGAACCTCCCATAGCCGTGAAGGTAACACACATAGGCAGGTAAGTCAGAGTGGATTATGGTGGGTGCTATTACAGAGGTACTAGCTGAGATTTCTGGAGATGTCTGATTCTCCCAGGGGGAGTCAAGGAGGGGTCTACCAAGAGGAGAAACTTGAGTTGAAGGATCAGGGTCAGCCCAAAGAACAACAGCAAACACTTGGTACTTACTTTGTCAGGAACTACTCCAAACACTGTGTGCATATAAAATGTGTTGAATTAACTCACAGTCCTCACAACAAGCTCTGTGAAGGAGGTATGACCATGATCCCCACCCATTTCACAAATAAGGAGACCCAGGCACAGGGAAGCTAAGCAACGTGCCCTGGATTTCCTTGTTGGGAAGTGATGTCAAGCCTGGAGCCCCTCCATCTTTCTTGTCTCCTCTGGGTGACTTCTCTTGAGACCCCACATGAGTCTGGGTTTCCTGGCTGCAGGCTCTAACTGCACTGTATACTTTTCCTTCTTAGAACTCATTACATAATTACACACTTATCCATGAAATTCTTTAATGTCTGCTTCTCCCTGTAGACCACAGTCTCCACTGGGGCAGAATTACTGTGTGTGCATCTTTTTTTACTATTTAATCTCTAGTGCAAGAGTTTGGCACATGTAAGGCACTCAACAAATATTCGTTGAGTGAGTGGAGCCTGGAAAGGGCCTGAGCTGCGTGAAGAATGTGTGGTCAAAACCCAAGGTGGCAGGGAGGTGGGAGCAGGCTGTGGAGATACTTGGGACAAACACAGACCTACTAGAGCATGGACTTGAGGACATGGGGAGGGGGAAGGGTAAGCTGTGACAAAGTGAAAGAGTGGCAGGGACATATACATACTACCAAATGTAAATTAGATAGCTAGTGGGAAGCTGCCGCATAGCACATAGCACAGGGAGATCACCTCTGTGCTTTGTGACCACCTAGAGGGGTGGGATAGGGAGGGTGGGAGGGAGGGTGATGCAAGAGGGAAGAGATATGGGAACATATGTATATGTATAACTGATTCACTTTGTTATAAAGCAGAAACTAACACACCATTGTAAGCAATTATACTCCAATAAAGATGTTAAAAAAAATAAAAAAGAAAAGAAAAAAAGAAAAAAAAACCCCTACAAATTATGCCTGCCACCTATATGGATGCCTCTCTTTTTGTTGTTTGCTTTAAAATAAACCTCAGCCTGGATGACCCACCCAGGAAGGGTAAGCTGTTTACTTTGCTGGGGCAGAGAGGAGAAACAGGGAAGGAGCTTGGACAGGGCCAATTTGCATTCTTTGACAGCCTTGGCCTATCGGATGTTTCCTGAGCCAGGTTAGGGGTGCAGAACCTGCAGGAATACAGTAAATCTTTATTGTTTATCTATTTTACATATAGTGGTGTGTATCTATCAATCCCACACTCCTGATTTATCCCTCCCCCTCCCATTTCCCCGTTGGTAACCACAAGTTTGTTTTATCTGTGAGTCTGTTTCTGTTTTGTAAATAAGTTGATTTGTATTATTTTTTAGATTCCACATTTTGATATCTTAATTCTCTTTTCCTCCTTCAGTCTCTAGGAGACAGATGCAGAAAGGACCTCGTGCTGGGAGGTGGCTTGTGAGGTGCCTTCCTTTGTTCCCTCCTTTCCCAACGTTTCAGGAAAGTCCCTCCAGCTTGAGGTGGGAGGGGATGGGGAGTGATTCCCACCCCTGGCTTCTCTCTTGCTGCTGCAGGGATGGCAGGAATGGGCCGGTTTCCCACCCTGTGACACCATGTCACTTTTCCTTTGCATCCTGAGCTTCTGCTGCCTCCTACTTTCTATTTCCAGGGGAGGATGGCAGCAGTCTGTATTTGGTGGGATGTTCTGCTTCTCTTTGGCACATTTGACTCAGTGAGGCTGTGTTAATTAGACAAGTTCAAGAGCCTGGAAACTGGCAACTGAAGTTTTGTGGTCTTTGCTACTTCTGTACCCCCGGGGGGCTGCCAGGGATAATGTGGCTATTTGGGGCTCAGTTCTTCCTGCCATTTGCATGATGAGGAGCTCAGCTTCTCTCAGGAAGAACTGGCTAAGGAAAGAATTGACTGTACAGTTCTTTGCCTTGAATGTCCCCATTAGTCCTCTGAGTCAAATTAATTTATTTGTTCAGTGAGTGGTTGTTTATCGAGTGCCTGCTAGGTGAACAGGTCTATAACAATTACTAAAAAAGGAAGTCAACAGGGGTCCTATGAAAATCATGGACAGTGTGGCCAAGGTTGTTGAGAGGACACAGAGATTGAATATTTTGAGAGTGATCAGGATAGGCTTTATAGGGAGATGGAGTTTGAGTTAGACTCTTAAGGATGGATAGGATCTCGATTAGAGTGGACTTGGGTGGAGGGGGCTGTAGAATGAAATTCCAGGTGGAGGAGATTGTGTGAGCAAAGGTCAGGAGAAAGATGCATTTGGGGTCAGGCAAAAGGATCAATATTGGAGAGAAGAGTTGATGTGGTAGTGGTGGTGGGGAGATGAATTTAGAGATGAGGGCTGGGGCTAGACAGTGGGAATACTTTGGGGGTTACTTGGGGAGCCATAGAGGATTTTATAGCAGGGATACATTAGAATAAAACCTGGATTTTAGGAAGCATCTTCTATTAGAAGTATCTTCTGGGGGACAAATTAAAGGGAGGAGAAACTGAAAGCAAAGAGACCAATTCAATTCAAGTCAGTAATACTAGCTAACACTTGCACAATGCTTATTGTGTACCAGGCATTATTCTATGTATTTCACATATATTAAATCATTTAATCTTCACAACAATCCTCTGCAGTCAGCCTCCAGTGTTACGTACTCTTAATACCGCACTATGTATTATCCCTAGATGTATTGAACCCCAACAATGCACAAGGAGCTGCTAGCAACATATAAATGTAAATAAAATACACCTAGTTTTGTTCTTCATTACTTAGTTAAGAGGTAGATATTTTGATAGTTCAGATGATAATTAAGTCTTAAACTATGATGATGGTAATTAGAAAAGGGAATAATTGACAGAACTTGGTGCTAGATTTGCTGGGAAGCTTAAGAACACTTAAAATTTGGAATCTTGGGCTGATCCTTTCTTCAATTTACTCATTCATAATATGGGTATAATAATAATGACAGATTTTGCTTCTGGTCAAGATGGAGTAAAAGGATCATACTTAACTTACACTTGAAACACCAAAATTCAGAAAACAACATATGAAATAATTATTTGCAAGAAATTAGACATCAGGCAGAAAAAGACAGTAATTCCTTTTTTTAAAACAAGATATTGAGTACAGTTCCCTGTGTTGTACAGTAGGTCCTTGTTGTTAACCTGTCTTATATATAGTAGTGTGTATATGTTAACCCCAAACTCCTAATTTATCTCTCCCCCTGCTTCCCCCACTATCCCCTTTGGTAACCATAAGTTTGTTTTCTGTGTTTGTGAGTCTATTTCTATTTTGTAAATAAATTCATTTGTATCATTTTTTTAGATTCCACATATAAGTGATATCATATGATATTTGTCTTTCTCTGTCTGACTTACTTCACCTAATGTGATAATCTCTAGGTCCATCCATGTTGCTGTAAATGGCATGATTTCATTCTTTTTTATGGCTGAGTAATATTCCATTGTGTGTGTGTGTGTGTGTGTGTGTGTGTGTACACACATATACCACATCTTCTTTATCCATTCATCTGTTGATGGACATTTAGTTTGCTTCCATGAGAAAAAGACAGTAATTCTTGAGGGATGAGAAACACATGAGGTGAACTCTATCATTGTCCCAGCTTACTGTCTTGAGAGAGTTTCCAGGCCACATACAGGGAAGGGAAACCCAGGTAGATCCCAGCCAACTCCCTGAATTGAAGAGACAAAGCTGAGAGTCCAGGGAGAGGAAGGCAGTTAGAGTTCTCATGACAGAGTAACAGAGAAGAGAAAGTTGCAAAGAGAGGACTCCAGGAGTTTTTTAGAGAATCTCTTTTGAGGTTTCAGCTGAGTACTTATGAGTACATGTGTGTGAGGAAACTACCCACGGCTGGGGAAAGAATCACTGACAGGATTAGAGGTAACAGTGCCCAGCACTCACACAGGTCCAGAAATAGTACCTGTTCTCAATAGCCCAGTTGGAAACCTCAAGATTCAAGGGCATTGCTCTGTTTCCTCATAACAAATTTTAAAAGCAAGACACAAAAGGACTGAACAGTTTCCAAGGTGCTGCATCCCAGGAAGAAACTCACAAATAATTATGGGGAAAATGTTTTCAACATCCAATAAGGTAAAACTGATAATATCAGCCATTCAATAAAAAATTACCAGGCATGCAAAGCAGCAGAAAAATACAACCCACAATGAGATAAATTTATGAACCAAAACTGCCCCATAACTGACCTGGATGTTAGAATTAGCAAACAAAGCCATTAAAAATAGTTATAACTGTATTCCATATGTTCAAAAAGGTAATTAGAGACATGGAAGATATAAAAATCCGTCTTCTAAAAATGAGAACTACAATGTGTGAGACAAAAAATACACTGGAGAGACTAATGGTAAGTAAGACTTTGCAGAAGGAAAGTTTTGTGAACTTGAAGTCCTAGAAATAGAAAATATCCAAAATGAAACACAGGAATAAGAGAGAATTTTTTAAAAAGAGCAGAGCATTCGTTAGCTGTGAACAACTTCAAGTGGCCTAACATACATGTAACTGGAGTCCACAAAGGAGAGGAGAGGGAGAAGGAACAGAAAAAATATTTGAAGAAATAATGGGTGAAATTTTCAAATTTGATGAAAATGATAAATTCAGAAATCCAAGAAGCTCACAAACCTCAAGCACAAGGAACCTGAAGAAGACTATACCAAGGCACATCATAATCAAATGCTCAAAACCACTGGTAAAGAGAAAGTACTAAAAGGTACCAGAGGAAAAAGATATGTATAGAAGAACAAAGATAGGGATGACAGCAGATATCTTTTGAAAACAATACAGATGAAAGGTTGTGGAACATATTTGAAAGAAAATTATCCCTGTCAACTTAGAATTTTATGTTCAGAGAAAGTATCTTTCAAAAATGAAGGAAAAGGGGCTTCCCTAGTGGCACAGTGGTTAGGAGTCCACCTGCTGATGCGGGGGACAGGGGTTCGTGCCCCAGTCTGGGAGGATCCCACGTGCTGCAGAGTGGCAAGGCCCGTGAGCCATGGCCGCTGAGCCTGCGCATATGGAGCCTGTGCCCTGCAACGGGAGAGGCCACAACAGTGAGAGGCCTGCATACCGCAAAAAAAAAAAAAAAAAGAAAAAAGAAAGCAGTTTAGTGTTTTTTAAAAAAACTAAACATATTTCTACAATATGATACAGCCATTCCACCCCTAGTGATTTACGCAAGAGCAATGAAAGCATATATCTGTCAATGAAAATTCAACTAGCTATCAAGCTAAGAAGAAAAAAGGGGAATTTTATTCAACCCAAACTGAGGATTATAACCCAGGAAGCAGCTTCTCAGAAAACTCTGAGAATTCTTCTACCTGTTAGAAGTCAAAGGCATAGTCAGATACATTTTTGAGACAAAGGATTGTACATCAAAGTGACATACTGATATTTTACGTAAACGTCACCAAGGATACCTAGTCCAGGTAAGCATATACAAAGTGAGCAGCAAGTCACCATGACCCCCTTACAGAGCTGGGAAAGAACACTGTTCTTTCAAGAAATTACATTGCTAGAGCACAAGAAAGAAAAAAAAATTTTTTTGTGGTTGAGCAGGAACTCCCGTCTTTGAGGAGCTCTGGTTAATGTGTAATGCAAATGCACATTGCACAATAGGGAGGGAGGAGGCCCAAACAAACACACAGAGAGAATTTTGTTTAATTTTTTCTTGTTGTACCTTAAAATATACATTTTATTTCATCATATCCATATAATGATTTGCATACAAATGTTCCTAGAAGCTTTATTTGTAATAGCCCCAAGGTGGAAACCCCAAATATTCATCAACAGATAGTGGACAAACTGGTACATCAATACAGTGGAATACTACTCAGTAATAAAAAGGAAATATTGACACAAGTTAACAACATGGGATGAATTTCAAAATAATCATGCTGAGTGAAAGAAGCCAGACAAAAATGAGTATATAAAGTATGATTCCATTTATGTAAAATTCTAGGAAATGCACACGAATGTAGTGACAGAAAACAGATCACTGGTTTCCAGGAGAGGATGGAGAAGTGGGGTGGAATGAGTTAGAGATTACCAAGGGACCCCAGGCAGCATTTTGGGATAATGGATGTGTTCATTATCTTGATTTTGGTAATGGTTTCATATTTATTCAATTCTGCTTCAATAAGCATGTTAAAAATAATAATGACCACCTAAGTGATTAAGATGACCTGTGAAAGTCTTTTATATACTGTATAACACTACAGAAAAGTTAGTTTTTAATTATATTTAAGGAATTAATTAAAGAAGACCGTGTGATTATAAGCTTAGGAAATTGGAAGGGTGATGGTAGGAGTAGCAGAAATAAGGGAGAAAGGGATAGGAACTGGTTTGCAAAAGATAGTGATTTCTGTTTTGCCAAACGTGACCTATAGGTGGGAACACCCAGGAGCTAGTTGGGAATGTGGCGCTGCAGCCGCAGAGGTGAGTGCTGCCACATGTATGTGTAGATGGGCTCAGAGGTGAGAGCCGGAGACAGGAGAGTGGAGGAGATGCCTGGAAGGACAGCAGGGAGCAAGGGAAGAGCAGAAGTCTGCGGACACTCCCAGCAAATTTTATAATAGTAATTGGGGACAGGGGCTGTTGGGATAGGGCAATTAGAGGTCATCTGAAATGGTGACATTTGAGCTGAACCAGCCATGTGGAGATCAAAAGGAACATTGTCCATTCTCTACATCTGCGTCTTTATTCCTGTCCTGCCCCTAGGTTCTTCAGAACTGATTTTTTTTAGATTCCATATATATGTGTTAGCCACATAGCACAGGGAGATCAGCTCGGTGCTATGTGACCACCTAGAGGGGTGGGATAGGGAGGGTGGGAGGGAGACAGAAGAGGGAGGGGATATGGGGATATATGTATATGTATAGCTGATTCACTTTGTTATACAGCAGAAACGAACACACCATTGTAAAGCAATTATACTCCAATAAAGAGGTTTAAAAAAAAAAAAAAAGGAACAGTGTTTCCAGGCTGAGGGGCAGCAACTGCAGAGGCCTGGAGATGGGAAAGACCTTGATGTGTTCTAGGAGCTGTTTTTGGAGACCAGTGTGACTCACATTGGTCAGGAAGGAGGAAGGTAGCATGACCTGGTTGGGCTGGAAGGCTGCAGTGAGTTTCGTTCAAGGACACCCCCAGGATTTATTTATCCTATGACTGGAAGTTTATACCTTTTGATCATCTTCACTCATTTTGCGCCCCTCCCAGCTCCCACCCCCTCTCCTACCTCCAGCAACCACCAATCTGTTCTCTGTATCTATGAGTTTTGGGGCTTTTTTTTTTTTTAACATTTCACATATAAGTGAGTTCATACAGTATTTGTCTTTCTGTCTTATTTCATTTAGCATAATGCTGTCAAGTTCCATCCATGTTGTTGTAAATGGCAAGATATCCTTTTTTCTGGCTGAATAATATTCCATTGTATGTATATACCACATCCTATTTATCCATTCATCCATAGATGGACACAGGTTGTTTCCATGTCTTGACCAATGTAAATAATGCTGCAGTGAACATGGGGTTGTCCATATATTTTGGAAATAGTGATTTCATTTGCTTTGAATAAATACCCAGAAGTGGAATTGCTGGATCATATGGTTGCTCTATTTTAATTTTTTAAGGAAACTTTATATTGTTTTCCTTAGTGGCTGCATCAATTTATATTCCCACCAACAGTGTACACCAACAGTGTACAAGGGTTCTCTTTTTTCCACATCCTTGTCAACACTTGTTATTTATCTTTTGATTCAAGCCATTTTCTAACAGATGTGAGCTGATATCTTATTGTGGTATTGATTTGCATTTCCCTGATGATTAGTGATAATGAGCACCTTTTCCTGATGACCCTTTGTATGTTCCCTTTGAAAAAACGTCTGTCCAGATCCTCTGCCTAGTTTTCACTTGGATTTTTGTTTTTTTCCTATTGGTTGTATGAGTTCTTTATATATTTTAGATATTAATTCCTTATCAGATATATGATTAGCAAATATTTTCTCCCATTCAGTAGGTTGCCTTTTCATTCAGTTGATGGTTTCTCTTGCTGTGTAGAATGAAGCTTTTTAGTTTGATGTAGTTTTGCTTGTTTATTTTTGAACTGTTGCCTCCCCTTTGAATGTTGATTCAAATATCTCTGTATCTAGTATAAATGATGGGTTGGGAGTGGGGGGGCACAGAGGAAATAGAGGGCACAAATGGAGCAGTTGGGAGTGCTTCGAATTAGGAAAGTATGTGTATTGAAATGCCTTTAGAGAACTATGACTCTGACTACCATCTTAACTCCAACTTGCTTCAAATTTAAAACAGCCTATGGGGAGGTATTCTCCTTTTAGGATCATCAGTCTGATTTTATTACAGAACTGTAGTTGGGGAATGAGTTTTTATTTTAGGAATTTTTTAGAATGTATCTGTGGAGGAAGCTGGCAAATGCTCATTAAACCCATTTCCTCTTCCCCCTGGGCACACAGCTTGACTGCATTTCCCTGGTCCCCTTGCAGTGATGTGTTGCAGTGTGACTGAGCCCTGGCCAGTGGAATAGGGGCAGCAGTGCTGTGTGGCACCTTCTGGCCTGGCTGATAAAACTCCTGCATCATTATCCAAGCTCTTTCTCCTTTGCCTGCTGGCTGCATGCCAGAGCTCCAGTGGAGAGCAGCCCTATCCAGTGGAACCTTCTACGATGATGAAACGTTCGAACTCTCTGCTGTCCAATATGGTAGCCGTGTGCTCAATGAGCATTTGAAATGTAGCTAGTCTGACTGAGGAACTGAACTTTTTATTTTATTTACTTTTAATGAATTTAAATAGCCACAGAGGGCTATGGCTACCATACCGGATAGCCCAACATTATTTAGAGGGAATCTGGTCCTTGAGTGACTGGGTAGAGCAGAGTTCCAGCCTATCTGCATTACCTGGTAAAGTGCGTGAGAAATAAATATTTACTGTGTTAAGACACTGAGATGCAGTATCTCTTCCATAAAATGAGGGATACCTGCTGATTCAGCTACATTAAAAATTCATATGGTATCCATCTTTAGCTGCTCAACAATGTGGCTGGACAAACTCAAGATCTAATATCAAACCCAGTTATATAGTGTCCTTTTTTTTTTTTTTTTTTTTTTTTTTTTTTTGCAGTATGCGGGCATACCGCAGTGAGTGCGGGCTCACTGTTGTGGCCTCTTGCATTGCGGAGCACAGGCTCCAGACACGCGGGCTCAGCGGCCATTGCTCACGGGCCCAGCCGATCTGTGGCAGGTGGGATCTTCCCGGACCGGGGCACAAACCCGTGTCCCCTGTATTGGCAGGCAGACTCTCAACCACTGTGCCACCAGGGAAGCCCCTCTAGTGTCATTCTTAAATGGGCAGTCCAATTTCCTTTCTCCTCTCTTGAGCTCCCAATCTTGCCCCACCCTATCTTGCTCGGGGGGGGGGGGGGGGGGGGAATGAAGCTCAGGAGGCAAACACTACTTCTTTTCTCTGCACAGGGTAGCAGAGACTGCCCCCATCCTGGCTCACCATGTGGGCTTGGGCAAGTCACATTTTTTCTGTGGTTTGACTTCCTCACCCATAAAATTGTGATTTCTGGGTGTGCTCACCCACCTTTTTTTTTTTTTTGTCCCTAAAATGCTTCTTTTAAATATCTGCTCTCTCATGGATGGATAAACAAAATATGGTCCATCCAAACAACAGAATATTATTCAGCCTTAAAAAGGAAGGAAATTCTGACTCATGCTACAACATGGATGCACCCTGAAGAGTTAGGTTGCGTGAAATAAGCCTGACACAGAAGGTCAAATCCTGTGTGATTCCAGTTATGAGGTATCCCAGTTGTCCAATCATATGACAGAAAGTAGACTAGAGGTTCCCAGGGGCTGGGGAGGGGAGTTACCATTTATGTCTAGAGTTTCAGTTTGTGATGTTGTCAAAGTCTGGAAATAGACAGTATGATGGTTGCATGGCACTAAATGTACTTAATACCAATGATTTTTTTAAAAAAATTAATTAATTAATTTATTTTTAGCTGTGTTGGGTCTTTGTTTCTGTGCGAGGGCTTTCTCTAGTTGCGGCGAGTGGGGGCCACTCTTCATCGCGGTGCGAGGGCCTCTCACTATCGTGGCCTCTCTTGTTGCGGAGCACAGGCTCCAGACGCGCAGGCTCAGTAGTTGTGGCTCACGGGCCCAGTTGCTCCACAGCATGTGGGATCTTCCCAGACCAGGGCTCGAACCTGCATCCCCTGCATTGGCAGGCGGATTCTCAACCACTGCGCCACCAGGGAAGCCCACTAATGATTTTTTTTAAAGCCACAATTAAAAATACACACACAAAAGGGAAACAATGATAAATATCTGCCCTCTTTCTTCCGCCTCTGTTTCTCCTCCTCCTTTGAAAGTGTTCTCACTCCCAGTGGCCCTGGCTCCAGCCACCCTGCACCCACCCCACCACAGACAGGCCCTTCCACATTCTGTTTTGTGCCCCTGTCTTCAGCCTTAGCACTTAGCCCTCTTGCCTGGTTCACTTCTTTTGTTTTCTTTACCAACAATTACGGGCATACCTGCGATTGCTACTGCCTGACGCCTTGCTCACCTTCAGCCTCTCCAGCCCAGCTTCTGCCTCACCTTCTCTGCTGAGGTGGCTTTTAGGAATATCGCTCTAATGATTCTCTGTTCAGCTTCAAAAGGGTGGGCTCTGGGGACCGGGTGAGTCTCTTTTGTCTGGGCGCCTTAATCCTGTTACATGGCTCTTCTTCGCCACTTCTACATTCTAGGCTCTCACCTCCTGCACTCCCTGGGTGTCAGGAGAATTAAAAGTTTGTAAATTTAAAAAAATAAATAAAAAGTTGGTAAATTGCCTTGAGTTCCTTGGGGATAACTAGCAAGTGTAAAGAATAAAAATCATTTCACATAAAGCTGTTGAAAAATAGGCAGTGAATTGATTCACAGTCTCTCCCCCATTGGGCTATGATTATGAGTGTCTTAGATGAAATACCACATTTCAGCAAGACAGGCGATGCCTGTGTTAGGCTGCTAATTGTAATAAAAAGCTGAATTTGTGCTTCTGTTTCTCATTCCACTGGGTTGGCGAGTAGGGGTGGCAAGGATGGGGCTATTCAGGGAGGCTTTGTAAGCCTGTCCTTTAGTTGGTGATGGGAAAATAATCGTTCCTGCATTGTATAGTCAAAGCTTGGTTGCTTGGTGCCATTAGCTCCCAGCTATCCTGTTACTCAATAATGCCATCATTTTCCCTGTCTTCTAAGGCAGAAACTACATCCATCATTCATTCACCTACCTCTTCCTTTTGTTTTTCTTACTTTTATCTCCCTTTCTCCCTCCCTCCCTTCCTCCTCTCCATCCCTCTCTCCTTCTCTTGCTCCTTCCCTCCCTCCAGCCCTTCCTTTCTTATCAATAATTCTTTAATAATTTTGATCATTCACTATAATGAAGAGACTGGAGATAAGGTGGTAAATGAAATAAACAAGGTCCCTTTTAATTGCAAACTACAGCGGTTGACAAACAAGGAATTCTAACAAAGAGTTATTCATTTGTTCATTCATTCAACAAATAATTAAGGAGAATTTACTGTGAGCCAGGCAGTGTACAGGCACTGGGATACATCCATGAACAACTGATAGTAGGGCTGTGATGAGCAAAGAACAGACTTCTCTGGGATTGCAAAGCAGGGGACTTTGTCTCATCTAAGGGTTCAGGAGGCACTCCAGAGAAAGGGTTCTTTGACTGAACCCTGCAGGTTGAGAAGAAATTAGGTTGGCAAAAGGGATCGTGGTTCAGCTAGCTGCTGCTGGAGGGAGCAGCTTGTGAGAAGGATGGAAAGGAGCTTGCTCAGCACGGCCGGTGCCTGTGGCCTGTGGCGCCAGAGTGGCAAAAATGAGACTTGAGAGCCGGGTAGGGGCTGATCCCTAAGGGCCACCTAAGCCACGATAGTGAGTTTGCCATTCATTCTAGGGCATCTGAAGGATGCTGGAGAGGGTAAGGACAGTTTGGATCAGAGCTGTCCAATAGAACTTTCTCTGATGGTGGAAATCCTGCTGTGGCCAATAAGGTAGCAGCTAGCCACAGTAACTGTTGTGTACTTGAGATGTAACTAGCGTGACCAAGGAACTGAAGTTTTTTTTTTTTTTTTTTTTTTTGCGGTACGTGGACCTCTCACCGCTGTGGCCTCTCCCTTTGCGGAGCACAGGCTCTGGATGCACAGGCTCAGCGGCTCCGCGGCATGTGGGATTCTCTCAGACCGGGGCACGAACCCGTGTCCCCTGCATCGGCAGGCGGACTCGCAACCACTGTGCCACCAGGGAAGCCCGGAACTGAGTTTTAATGTTTATTTTATTTACATTTAAATAGCCACATGTGGCTAGAAGCTACCGTATTGGATAGTACACATCTGTATTGTCTGCTCATCATACCCAGAAATATAAATATAATGGAATATAAACATAAATATAATGGAATTTCTTCTGCACAGGACCCCCATGCTGGCCCGGTTTTTCTGTGTGTCTCCCTTCCTCTTCAATGAGTCTTTATATTCTCAGAGTAGGGACTGCTCTTGGCTTTTGTTTTCACCGCATGGCAGGCCACATAGCCTGTATTCATCGAATAATTTTTGTTTCACTGGTTGGCTCCTATTTTCCTTCGTGAGCTAATGGATAGAAAGCTCTAAGGATGCAGATACCGGCTTGTGTCCCAGCCCCCAGAGGGTACGTGGAAGATACCTGCATTTGAAATGCAAGGCCTCTGGGACCCCTTCCAGGGAGCCCCAGACTCTCTCGTCTGCCCATCCCTGGGACACTTCAGTGCTGTGAGTGCAGTGGGGTGGAGGGATTCTCTGCTTCCTCAGGGAATGGCGAGGTGTCACCTCATGGGACCTTGTCGCCACCCCCAAAGGACTGTTGGGCTGCTCTTCTGAAAGCCTTATGATGACAGGGAGTTTGCTTTCCATTCCTGCATTTTCTCTTGACAGTCCAATCACTCTCCCACTGAGATTTACAGTTTTAAAATGATTGAGAAATAGTCTTATTTCCACGCTTATGTTTTCGGCTCAGCTTGAGGCATAAAAGGAAACATTCTTGTGGTAATTGCTCTCAATCAATCTGGGGATAATCAATGATCTGCCACTTTTGTAGCCTCCCCCAACCATCAGAGCCAAAGATGGTAGAGCTCCTACCCCGAGGGAGAGCCATTCCTGAGTGCAGGTCTCTGTGTGTCAGCAGGAGGCCCATGTGACACGGTGGCCGGGGCTCGTCCTCCTCTCTCTGGTAGTGCAGATAGTGTCGCCGCCTTTTCAGAGTACACAGAGACTGGAGATGTGGTAATTTTAGTGATGGAATTGGGATTTTTGCCCTGGCAGAGTCCTGATTCCCACTTGGGAAATTTATTTTCATAGAATAACAGACTCTCAAATATCATTTTGTCAGTGCTTGCATTTTCTCAGGGTCCCCTCTGGTTGTCACCTGCAGTGACAGAGGCCTCATTACCGCACGAGGCTGCCCTCGTATCTTCAGGTCCTTCTGACGTTGGGAACACACTTCACGGGGCTGAGCTAAAATCCGCCCCTTTGTAGCTTTCACTCGTAGATCCTGACCTTCCCCAGGGGACCCTATAAACCCAGCCTGATCATCCGTCCTCCACATGAATACCGCCGGGTGTTTGATGATAGTCTGAGTCTTCCTTCTCCAGGTAGGCTCCCTATTTCTTGGAGGATAAGCAATCAAGCCCCATGGTCATCTTGGCTGGCAGTGTTTCATTTCTCCCCAGAGTGGAGCACCCAGAGCTAAAACGTCACAGACCACTGGTGGCCTCAGCAGACCACGTAGAGTAGAGCTACGTCCTCCCTTATTCTAGATGCTCTCCTTCGTTAACACACCCTGGGGGACTGTAGAACTTCAATTTCAGTCCATCCTTGTTACTTGTGGTAGTTATGTTCTATAGAGTTGCTGAATTAGTGAATACTAGAGCACGGTTCCTAGGGGAAATACAGGGTTAGGGTTCCTGTGAGCATCTGGTCATGTTTTCATCAACCAATCAATACATAACCTTTTTTTTTTTATAACCTTGTTTTATGTGCATTTCTGTTTAAAGACACCTTATGTAATATATATTTTTGATTCATTAGCATTGAACTCACACCCAACAGCGCTATAAAGTGATGCTTGAATAAAGTTTATCTACCAAATGTATTTCATATCACAGCCTTCTTGTGCTTAGGGACACCAGATTACACGTCAGCATTAGGCTTGGGGGGCCATTTTAAACAGTGAAATCACCAACAGGAAGCACAAAAATGTAAAAACCATGGCTCTAAAGAGACAGTGAGGGGCTTCTCTGGTGGTGCAGTGGTTAAGAATCCGCCTGCCAATGCAGGGGACATGGGTTTGAGCCCTGGTCTGGGAAGATCCCACATGCTGTGGAGCAACTAAGCCCGTGCGCCACAACTACTGAGCCTGTGCTCCAGAGCCCGTGAGCTACAACTACTGAAGCCTGCGCACCTAGAGCCCATGCTGCACAAGAGAAGCCTTCTCAACGAGAGGCCCACACACTGCAACGAAGAGTTTCTCCACAACTACAGAAAGCCCGTGCGTAGCAACAACGACCCAACACAGCCGAAAATAATTAAAAGAAAATAACTTTATTTTTTAAAAAAGACAGTGAAAAGGACTTGTTTACAGTATGAGCTGAAATGAGAAGGCAGAGCATCACCTTGTTTGACTTTGGCTGGGAGGTCTGCATTGGGTGACTCAAATTTTTTGCCAACCTGGGCATGTCTGTGGTTGATCGCCAAAGTGCCTCGAGTATTGATTTGGGGGTTACAGATAAATTTTAGTGAGTAGGTGAATTCATAAAAATGGAATCTGTGAATAATGAGGATTGATTATATCGTAATCAAGAGGAGGAAGTAGAAAAATGGTTAGCTTTACGCAGAGATGTGGAGAGTGAATGCCCGGGCAGAAATTGTATGACATCCTATGCAAGTGTGTATAGCAGGAAGGTCTAAAGTATTGGTCCTGACCGTATAGTGAGTGAGTCTTGCTTTTTGTTCCATGTCCTTGGATGGACTCAGCTTGGGGAGGACATGCCTCTCATTTGCATCTTCACTATCTGGCCCAGAGTGGGCACTGGGTGACTCTGCTGCGAGGGCTGTGGAGATGTTGTCAGCGCTGGTTCAGAGTGGAGGGAGAGAACGAGATGAGACAAGGGATGCACGGAGGACCTAAGGAGCATTTAGAGTGAGTATACAAAGCTTAAGAGTCGTTCAAAAAATAAATGAAGAGGCAGTGGAAGGACCTGCGGGAGGAGACTGAAGTGGCTGCAGCCACAGAAGGGTGATGTGGGGAGAAACAGACTCTGTGTATTGGGATGGGGCTGGTGCGAGGCAGAGGCTTGTTGTTTTCCATTTCCCTGGGAGGACTTTCCTTTTTGAAAACATGAGGCCTCCCTTCCACATAAAGGATGGCTGCTCTTTGCGACAGCTCCCTGAGACGCCTGGGCTGTGATGCCCACTGTTCAGATGAGCAAAGGGCCTGGGGTGGGGAGGGGGGATTAAGCCACCTTCCCAAGGGAACAGGAACCTGGGCTCCCACCATCACTGACCTGACCATAGGGAACGGCTTCAGCTGACTTCTGTGATGGCCAGACAAGAGGACACCATTTTATTTATTTTAAATGAGAAGTTAGGAAAGTGGAGGACGTTGAGAGCTTATAAAAGAAGACATGCTGTTCGTGCTGTTTGGTGGTGTCGGTTTGATTTAGTTTGGTAGTCACTTGTTGAGCCTCTCTATATCCTTCCTGCTGGAAAGGATGGAATCATAGGCTGGGCAGAGATAGAATATGGTCAGGGACAGCTGCCCATCAACAGGGGAACGGGCTTCATCTGTGAGTTGGGGAAGGACATCCAGGACGGTTAGCAAGGGCTCAAAGTGGTTGCTGAAATTCGTACCCTTTTGTGTAGTAAGAGATGGAACTTGGGGCCTTCTGCCTAGGGGAGATTCTGTTCTGTGAGGTTGTCAGCTCAGTGCTTTGCACTATGGCTGCACATCTGAGAGTCCTAGGTGCTAGGGGGGTCACAAAGATGAACTAGATACAGTGAGCTACAGCAAATTACAGTCTGGCAGCGGAAGTAAGTCAGATGGACATATAGTTATATAATTATAATATTTTCCCACCATGATGTGATTACAAATGAGGGAAAAATTATTCCCTACTGGATGGGCTGTTGGATGCGTCCTGAAGAAGGAGTTGATTTGACGCGGTATTCGACCCCCATGCCGCCCCTGCCCTTCTAGTCCCGCCTCTGTGCTTCCCACCCAGTTGGTCAAGCCAAAACTCCAGTGGATCCATCACAAATTCTTCTCTTTTCCTCATCTCCCACATCCAATCCTTCTCCAGTTTGCTTAGCGTCTATCTCTGGCATAGAGCTCGAGTCTATCCCTTGCACTCTTTATTTATTGCGACCACCGAAGCTCTGGGTACGACCACCCGTTGCTGGAGCTATTGAAAGAGCTTCCTGGGTGGTTTAAAATTCTACCCAACCTCCTCTCCTATCAGTAGTTTTTGCAGCAGCCAGAGTAATCTTTGCAAAAGATAATTCAAGATCCTACCACTCCCCTCTTCAAAAACCTTTGTGGCTTCCTGTATTAGTCAGTGAAACAACTTTAGGTATTCCAAACGGAATAAGAATACAAGGATTTTGTTGCATAGAAACAAACAGAGGATGGGAGGCAACCCAGGGCAGGAAGCCACTACCAACTCTAGGCTAGAGGGACCCAAACCCAGAACCCAGAAGTTACTCAACTCTGGTGGGTCCCCTGTGGTGGGGGCTGGGACCTCAGAGGGAGGGGCTATCTGGTGGGAAGCTGCAGTGACAAAAGGGGACACTGCTGTTGCCATAAATGCTGGCTAGCACCAAGAAGGAGAGGGAGAAATACTCTGGCTTCTCCCTTCTCCCTATCTGCGGTCTCTCTCTAGGGCCTCCCAGTGGCTGAACTTTGCCAGAAGTCGTCGTCAAGGGAGCCTGGGAAATGCTGAAGGCCAAGCGTGCAAGGGTGGAAGCAGACTGACAGCAAATAGGCAAAGACTGGCGCCCTCCCAGCTCTCTGCCATTGCCGGTGGGGACTCGCACCATCTGCCCCCGGCTACCTGTCCACCCTTGCCTTGTACCAACTTGCCTTGTACCCTTCCTCCTAGCAGGCCTGCTCTGCTGGCCCTCTTTCTAGTCGTGGATCTCCCCAGGCCCATTGTTCCTCATCCCTTAGGACAGTGCCCTCTCTTTCTGAAATATGCATCCCTTGGCTACCCTCCTGGCTGGCTCCTATCTTTGCATCCTCAGTCTTAGCTCAAATGGCACCTCCCCAGAGGGGCCTTCCTGACCAACCCATGTAAAGGAGCTCCCCTCACCTTATTCTATAATAGCACCCTGATATAATATCACCTACTCTGTAATATCACCCTGATAGTTCTTTCTTCTTTTTGATGAATTAATGTTTAGTTCTTTTGCACTGGCTTTGTGGATAAGATCTTTTTTCTTCTTTTTAATTTTTTTAAAATTTAAATTAAATTTATTTATTTTTGGCCGCGTTGGGTCTTCGTTGCTTCACGCGGGCTTTCTCTAGTTGCGGCGAGCGGACTTCTCACTGCAGTGGCTTCTCTTGCTGCGGAGCACGGGCTCTAGGTGCGCGGGCTTCAGTAGTTGTGGCACGTGGGCTCAGTAGTTGTGGCTTGAGGGCTCTAGAGTGCAGGCTCAGTAGCTGTGGTGCACGGGCTTAGTTGCTCCATGGCATGTGGGATCTTCCCAGACCAGGCATTGAACCCGTGTCCCTGCATTGGCAGGCGGATTCCTATCCACTGCGCCCCCAGGGAAGCCCACCCTGATAGTTTTTTATGGTACTTGTTTTCAGCAGAATTGTTTTATTTGTTTGTTGTTTATTCTTGTCTACCCTCACTTCATTCAGGTCTCTGCTCAAATGTTGCCTCCACGGAGAGGCCTTCCCCGACCACCCAAGCTAAGTATTGCCCCTCACCCATCGTGTTTTATTTCATTACACAGCTTTATTATTATTATTTTATAGAGCTAGTCATTACTTGGTGTGTGTGCACACACACTTATTTATCTTCCCCACTAGACTCTAAATTGCATGAAAGCAGCTTGCTTACCTTATTCATTTGAAAGGAAAGCTCCACGGAGACAGGGGTTTTGTGTGCGCTGTTCAGGAGAGTGAACTGTTGTGAACATTCCCCGCACTTAGAAGGATGCCAGACGTAGTACACACTCAGTGAATATCTGGGGCATGAATAAATGTATAGTGCTGAAATTGAGTAGAGTCTCAATAAGCAGTGATGGGAGAGAAGAAAGAACATTCTCGAACAGTGGAATAACAAAAATAAAAGTAGAGCTATTGGAAAGTGTGTATTTCAGGAAAGATGAGAACTTTGGTTTGTTGGAGTGTAAAGAAAGTGATGAGCAGTAAGTAGGAATTAGGTTCAGAGAGGCAGATTGAGGCCAGATCATAGAGGACCTTAAAAGCTATGTTAATGGGTTTATTCAGCTAGGTAATAGGGAACCATGGAAAGCTGTTGAGCAGCGTGTTCAGAACTGTACTTTGAAGGATGCATAAAAAGTGTCCAAAGAGTTACTACATTTTTAACTCCAGTGAAAATTTTGTAACTATCTTAGTCACAATTGGTTTAGACAGAGGGATGCCATTAGCAAAGACTAGTGAACTTAAAAGGAATTCTAGTGTGGTTAATTGATTGAGTCATTTACTCATCAAAGATTGGCATGCCTGGTAAGAACCGGGTTCTGCCAGTGTAAGGGGAGAGACATTTAAAGGTAAAAACAGGGTGTTAATGTAAATGTAAAACCAGGGTCCCTTCCCTTGGGCTCACTGTCTAATATGGGACATAAACCTGTAAACCGATGATTACAGTGCAGTGTGATCTGTGCTAACAGAACTCTGTGCAAGCCGCTGGGGCCAGAGCCGGGGGTCAGCCAGCTCTTCCCAGGGTGTCACGAAGATTGCTCTTATCCCCAGGGCCAGCTTGGAAGGTGAAGGGAAATGAAAGCCGAGGGACAGTATGCAATCCAGAGGGGTACAAGAGCATGGCTGTCGGGAGAACAGGAAGCAGTGGCTCTGGGGGCTGAGTGTATGGGGGTGGGGGGATGGGCAAGGGATCTGGACATGATGAAAGGTGAGCGGTCAATAAGCTGGGAGGGGCCAGGTGATGAAAGCACTTCCACACCACGTAAGGAGTTTGAAGAGGAGGACTATTTCCTACCATTCCCTGACTTCTGCTTTTAGCAGAAATGGTCTCTTTGTGGCCCTGACACACCCAGTTTTCACCCATTTGTTCATTTTTTTCCAAAAAAATATTTAATAAGATTCTATTATATGCCACACATTATTCTATGAATTGCAGATATGGTGGTAAATAAGGTAAACTCCTTGTGGAGTTTATAGTCTAGCAAGGAAGACACATGCCTTTATGTGTGTGTATATATACATATATATATGTATACATAGTATTTGTGTGTATTTTTTGCCGAGTAATGATTAATTTCATGAAAACATACGTGTGTATGTGTGTGTATATATATATATATATATATTCTTTGACAAGTTAATGATTAGTTCTATGAAAAATCAAACTTTGTAAGAAATTAAAATGTGAAGCGAGAGGATTTCTATTTAGCTTAGGTGGTCATGGAAGGTCTTTCTGTGCTGTGGGAAGTGACATGTGAAAAAAACCTGAAGTGAGGAGCAAGCCATGTGAATATCGTGGGGAAGAGTGTTTTAGACAGAGGGAACAGCAAGTGCAAAGGTCCTGAGACAGGAGATATTCCAGGAAGAGCAAGGAGGACGGGGAAGCTGGAGTACAATGCACGAAGGCAGAGGGGTGGGAATGGAGGGAGAAGTCAGGGAGCAATCATGGTAGGCTTGTAAGTAACAGACAAGGTTATGGATTTCATTCTAAGTGTGATGAGGAGTCATTGGAGGGTTTTGAGCTGGGGATTGATGTAACGTGACCTACATTGTGTTAGCATCACGCTGACTGCTTCTGAGGAGTAGGCTCTTAATGGGGCAGGTGGCGGTCGAGGGGTAAGTGGGGAGACAGTTGCTATGGTACAGGTGAGAGATAATGGTGGCTTGGTACAGCTGAGCAGCAGTGCTGTTGGTGGGAAATGGTCAAATTCCACATATATTTTGCATGTGGAGTCAATACAATTTGTTGATGGAGTAAATGTGGGGTTTTAGGGAAAGGGAGAAGTCAAAAGTGGTTCCCAGTGTTTTTTACTTGAGTAACT
The DNA here is from genome assembly GCF_026419965.1 of Kogia breviceps. Taxonomy (NCBI): domain Eukaryota; kingdom Metazoa; phylum Chordata; class Mammalia; order Artiodactyla; family Physeteridae; genus Kogia; species Kogia breviceps. The sequence goes on along the minus strand of NC_081310.1, from coordinate 41,787,035 downwards.
GGGTGACTGGTGGTGCCATTTACTGAGACGAGAGACACTGACAGGAAAACCGAGCAGGGGGTAGAGAGCAGAGGGATGAAGACTTGTCATCTGGAGAAGCCTGTCAGACCCCCCAAGTGGAGATGCCATCTGGGCAGCTGGTTGCAGGAGCCAGGAGTTCCGGGGTGAAGTCAAAGGTGGAAGTAGACATTTGGGTGTCCGAATATAAATAGCATTTAAATGCTGTCTCTGTCCTGACCACCTTTTCAGGACCAGAGTCAGTGCTGCCTCTTCCATGAAGCCTTCCTTGACCATCACAGGCCTTTCCTTTGCCTTCCTGTCATTTCCTTTAAGCTGAAGCCCTTTGTTTGGGTTGCTCAGAGAAGCTGTGGCTTTCGCCTCTGATTTAGATCTCTTGGGGCCTCACAGGCCTTGACTGGGTAGGTGGGCCTGGCTCTCCTTGGGGTGAGGAGAGCAGAGGCAGGTGGACCATGTTTCCCAAGGCTCTATATGGTTGGTGTCATGGGTCCACCAGACAAGACCCTGTTCTCCTTGTCATTAGAGCCTAGACCCTCAGGGTCCTCAACACGCATTAGGGTGGATTCAAAACCTCATCAGGAAAGCCAAAGACAAAAGGACACATATTGTATGATTGTATTTATATGATATACCCAGAATAGGCAAATCCGTAGAGAGAGGGGCTTCCCTGGTGGCGCAGTGGTTAAGAATCCACCTGCCAATGCAGGGGACACGGGTGCGAGCCCTGGTCTGGGAAGATCCCACATGCCGCGGAGCAACTAAGCCCGTGCGCCACAACTACTGAGCCTGTGCTCTAGAGCCCGCGAGCCACAACTACTGAGCCCACGTGCCTAGAGCCCGTGCTCCGCAACAAGAGAAGCCACCGCAATGAGAAGCCCGCGCACCGCAACGAAGAGTAGTCCCCGCTCACCGCAACTAGAGAAAGCCCGCGTGCAGCAACGAAGACCCAACGCAGCCAAAAAAAAAAAAAAAAAATCCATAGAGAGAGAAAGCCAATTAGTGGTTTCCAGGGGCTGGGGTGGAGGGGGATTGTCCAGAGACTGCTCAACGGGTCCAGAGTTTCCTTTGGAGTGATGAAAAAGTTCTGAACTAGATAGTGCTGAAGGTTGCACAATGTTATAAATACTAAACGTACTAAATACTACTGAATTGTAAACTGTAAAATGGTGAATTTTGTGTTACGTGTATTTTACCACAATGAAAAAAAATACTAAGAAATGTTGTCAGGGATGACAGTTTCTACAAGCTTCGCATTCTGTTCTCTCTTTTGCAGCCTCACCCCCCTTCCACTGGCTCTCTCTACTTGGGGGCGGGGCTGGTGGCCAAGGGCAAGGCATGGGGATGGGAGAGGTTGGAGGTTTGCGGCTGGGAGCTGGCACTGACCTTCTTCAAAAGGCAGTCTGTGCATTTGTAGGGAGAGGTGGAGGAAGGCAGTGTTGGAATGGCAAAGCAGGGTGGGTTTATTCCCACCTAACATGGGTCTGGGATGCACATGGGGTGAAACAAGGGCTGGTCACAATGTGAGAACTAACTAAGCTTAGGGAATCACCATGTAGATGGAAACTGAAAAGACCCTGGAGACCCTGCCTAAAGATCCCTACATGGTGATTCCTAAGCTTAGCTAGTGGTGAACCAAGCTGTTCACCACTGGTACTTTGAAATGTCCCACAGCGGTCAGGACACGGGTAGGGGCTGGGGCTGGGGGCTGAGGGCTAAGGCAGGTGGCCTGGGAGCCAAACTGTATCCTGGAGGAGGCTGTGTGGTAAACTGCTAGCTTATGGAATATCAGGCACTGGCTGAACTATTGCTGCAGACTGAGTCTGACTCGTGGGTGGAACAGAAAGCTGCTGAATTTGTCTGTCAGAAAGTACCATAGCCCAGGAATCTGCTCAGCTCTTCACATTTCTCTCTGTGTGTGTGTGTGTGTGTGTGTGTGTCTAGTGGAGGGACAGGTATCTCCTGGTCCAGGGGCTGAGTAAATGATGGAGAGCCTCTTTTTTTTTTTTTTTTGGCGGTACGCGGGCCTCTCACCGCCGTGGCCTTTCCCATTGCGGAGCACAGGCTCCGGACGCGCAGGCTCAGCGGCCATGGCTCACGGGCCCAGCCGCTCCGCGGCACGTGGGATCCTCCCGGACCCGGGCACGAACCCGTGTCTCCTGCATCGGCAGGCGGACTCTCAACCACTGCGCCACCAGGGAAGCCCGGAGAGCCTCTTTTTGACCCTGGGACGATAAGCAGCGATTATTATTCTTAAGAGAATTCTATGGCAGATTAGCAGAGAAAGTGCAAAACACAGGCAGTTTGGTGCTTCCAGAATATAATCTCAGTGACTTTTCAGGCAGCATTAAAGCCTTTTCGGGTTTCATCCAATCTTATCTCCCATGTTTCTCCAACTGGAATCTTTTTCCTGATACTAGACTAAGCCTTACTAACTTCAATCTCCTCACCTTTGTATATAAGAATCCCTTTGGCCAAATCCTATCCATCCTTCAAGAACAGCTCAAACCTCACCTCCTCCATGAAGCCTTCCTGGTTTCCTCTAGCCCACAGAGATCTTTCTCTCCTTTTCAGAATTCTTCAAAGGATTAAAGTTGCTTTCACTACTTGGTTAAACCAGCTTTTCCCAAGAAAGATATTTCAGAGATGTCACCACTATATGCAGGCACAGAGTGGATGTCTGACCAACATCTGGTGAGTGGAAATTTATGCAATCCTAAAGATCAAGCAATCAGTGTTTAAAAAAGAAGAAAAAAAGCGAGGCAGGTAGAAATGTGTGTGGTCAATGATTAATGAGTCCCCCAAAGAGAGTGCTTTAGGAACGAGACAGAGCAATACCGTCATTGGCAGCAAATGTGAAACTGTGGCCCTTGGGGAGAAGGGAGGCTGCCCTTAATTAATGGGTAGCTGGAAAAAGAAAAGACAGTGGCGAGAGAGGCTGAGACGGGGAGCAGGCTGAGAAAGCTTAGCGTGAAGATACTGTGTGATGTTGGCAATTTTAAAATGTTACATTTAGCAATGAGTAATGGATGACTGATCTAGTGGAAAATGCAGGGTTTGTTCTTTAGGAAGGTAAAAATGGGGTCTGTGAAGTGATAAGGAAGTTAACTGTGGGTAGCTTTATTGGAAGATATAATGTCAGTTTGTTTACCAATCTCAATGTTGTCTGTGACTATGAATGGACTTGCTCTGTGGAGTGCTGGAGCCTTAAACAGCCCTAGGTGTTGTTTACACATTCCACACGCTTCCATGCTGAAGTGTGGTGCATCAGTTAAACACAGGATGTGGGGGGTAGGCTGCCTGGGCTTAAATCCTGGCTCAATTACTTACCACTTATGGTACTTTAGGAATGCTACTGAACCTCTCTCTGCCTCCGTTTTTTTCATCTGTAAAATGGGGTTAATAATTGCACCTCCCTCATAGTGCTGTGAGGATTCAATGAGGTGTAAAGCATTCAGGAATGTCTAGCATGTTGCAGGAGTCAATATACTGTTAGTTATTATTACCATCAGTTGGCAGCGTCTTCAAGGCTTTGAGGATGGGACTGACGGAAGAGCTGGTGTTCTTTCCTGATGGAGGCAGTGAGAAGTCATGGACCAATGTGTACTCATCTGGCCTCAAAGGCTTAGAAAGCCCCGATATTTCAAATATTTGCAAAAACGTTTGCAACATTCAAAAGGTGAATACCAAAAACCTCATCCTGGGCTTATGGGTTTGAGGGGCTGGTTCTGTTTGTGTGACTGTCCGTCACCACGTGTCACCGGTGGGATGGATGCCTGCACCCTGGAGACAGGAGGAAAGGTAGAGATTGGCTGCTGGTCTCCAGACAGGACCCTTAGGGATGCCATGAGGGTGTGATGCAGTGGATTCTCTGGGCCAAAAACTGTTGTCTCAGGTGACAGCAGATCCCTGACCAGTCCAGCGTGTGGTGGGTGTTTAGTGGAAGAGAGGGAAGAGCGGTAGGGGCATCCTTCGGGCCTTTAGTGCCAGCCTGACCTGGGTTCAAATCGGGGTTGGCTTATCACCACTTATGTGACTTTAGGAAGCGACTTAACTTCTCTGAGCCTTGGAACATGGGAGGAATATCTAAGATAATGTATATAGAGAGTCTGGCGCATAGTAAGACTAAGTGTTAATTCCCTTTTCCTTGGTTCCATCATCTGTGAAATGTGGATTAAAAAAATCTTGTGAGGCTTTTTATCATAATTATAGATAATAGTTATTCATTCGTTCAACAGATTTTTTTTTTTTTAAGTGTTGACTGGATGTCAGATGCTGCCCTAAGGGCTTAAGGCATATCGGTGAATAAAACAGCAAAGATACTGGCCCTTTGGTAGTTTAAATTTTAGCGAGGGAAGATAGACAGTAAACTAATAGACAGTAAACTAACATAAATGAATAAAGTTTCTAGTGTGTAAGAAGATGTTAAGTGCTGTGGAAAAAAACAAAAACAAAAGTAGGATCAGGGAGCTTGGGAGTGCTGGGTGGGGGGCAGTGTGTATATTAAATAAGATGGCCAAGACAGGCCTCTTATTGACAAGGTGGTGTTTGAGCAAAGACTTGAAGAAGAAGATGAGGAACTTAGTCATGATGATGTTTAGGGGAAGAGCATTCCATGCAGAAGAAACAGTAAGTGCAAATGCTGTGGGGCTGTGCCTGGCGTGTTGCAAGAACAGCACAGAGGCCAGTGTGGCGAGAACAGAGTAAATCGAGAAGAGAAGGAGACAAAGTCAGGGAGTAAAAGGGAAACCAGACCGTGTAGGGCTTTGCTGCCATTGGTGGGGGTGGGGCTTTGGCTTTTACTCTAAGTGAAATGAGGATGTACTGCAGGATGTTGAGCAGAGAGGAATGGTGTGATCTGCTTATTTAAGAGAATTACACTGCACACTGGCTACTGTGTCCAAAGTTGACTGAGAGAGGCAAGGATGGAAACAAGGAGACCAGTTAGAAGGTTACTGCTGTGTCCAGGTGAGAGATGATGGTGGCTTGAACCACGGTGGTAGCAGTGGTTGGTGAGAAGCAACTAGATCTTCTTATATTCTGGAAGGTAGAGTCAGTAGAAGTCACTGATGATTGGATGTGAGGACTAAGAGGAAGATAGGCATTAAGGACAGTCTGAGTAACTAGGAGGATGGAACTGCCATCAGTTCAGAAGAATGTGGAGCAGGTTTGGATGGGAAAAATTATGAGTTCACGTTTGGTCATGTTGAATGTGAGCTGTGTATTAAATATCCAAGTGGAGAAGTCATGTAAACAGCTGGCTACGTTCATTAGAAGTTTGGGAGAGAGATCTGGGCTGAGATGTACTTTTGGGAGTTGACAATATATATAGATGGTAATAATTAAAGCCATGAGACTGGATGAGGTCCCGAAGGGGGAGAGTGTAGACATACAAGAGAAGAGGACCAAGGACCGAGTTTTAGGGCCTTCAACTTTAAAAGAACCAACAGAGGAAGTTGAGGGGAAGTGATTCATGAGGTAGAAGGAAAACCAAGGGAGTGTGCTGTAATGGGAGCCAAAGGAAGAAAGGGTTTCAAGGTGGAAGGAGTGATCAACTGTGTCAGATAATGTGATGGGTCAAGTGTAGTAGTTATCTGTTGTGTAACAGATCATTCCAAAACTTAGTAGCTCAAAACAACAAATGTTTATTATCTCATAAAGTTTCTGAGGGTCAGGAATCTGGGAGTGGCGTAGCTGAGTGGTTCTGACTCAAGATCTCTTGCAAGGATACCATCAAGCTGTTAGCTGGGGCTGCAGTCATCTCAAGGCTCAACTGGGGCTGGATAATCCTACTCCAGGCTCACTCTTACAGTTCTTAGCAGTCCTCAGTTCCTCACTGGCTGTTGGCCAAACAACTCATTTCCTCACCATGTGGGCTTTTCCGTAGGCTGTCTGAGTGGCCTCATGACATGGCAGCAGCTTCTCGCAGAGCAAGTGGTCCAAGGGAGAGAGAGAGAGCAAGCAAGAGAGCACCCAAGATGGTAGTCATAGCCTTTTATAACCTAACTTTGGAATGTCATACCATCACCTCTGGATGCTCTTGGTCACACAGACCAAACATGGCACAATGTGCAGGAGATTACACAAGGTGTGAATACAGGAGGTGGGGGACATCATGGAAGTTGGCTACCACATCGAGTATGACAAGAAGAATTGATCATTGGATTTAGCAATGTGGAGGTCATTGGTGACCTTAACAAAAGCCACAAAGAGAAATGTTTGATTACAGATGGTATAAGAAAGGATGGGGGGAGAGGAACTAAGACAATCAGTATGCAGCTCTTTTGAAGAGTGTGCTGAAGAGGGAAGCAAAGAAATGGGGTAACAGCTGGTGAAGAAAGTATTTTTTATAAGGTGAGAGAAATAGCACTATGTTTGTATGTTGATGGGACTAGTCCAACAGAGAGTGAAAAATTGTTGATGTATTATAGAAGAGCAAGAATTACTGGAGCACTGTCCTTGAGTAGGAGAGAGAGATAAGAGCTTGTGTCAAGGAAGAGTGGACTTTAGCTAGAAGCATGCTGGGTTCAGGAACACAAACCACGTGGTAGGTGGGCAGATATGGTTATGGGAGTTTGTGGAGTTGCCTTTTTTAAAAAATTTAATTTTATTTATTTATTGTTTATCCAGCAGGTTCTTATTAGTTATCTGTTTTATACATATTAGCGTATCTATGTCAATCCCAATCTCCCAATTCATCATACCGTGTGGAGTTGTCTTCTGATGATTCCTTTTTCTTCAGTGAAGTGGGAAGCGAGGTCATCAGCTAGGCTGGCTAGATGGTATATATTTTTAAAAATTGTGGCTTTGATACCTTTGATGACTTTGATGATGGTGGGTAACTATGGCTGCAGTTAAGGCACCTTCTTCATGATTCCTTTTGCTTATGGTCCAAAGGTAGAACTTATGTTCTCATAACTTGTCCAGATGGTGGGGCATCTGCGAAGTCACGGTACTCTTTGCAAATTAACATAGAAACAAAGGTCTCTTTAACTCCAAATAAATAGTTTATGCTAAAACAGATAAAATCAGCTACACATTCTTACATAGACAAGAGGTACCAGATCTCAAGAGTTTAAGAGAAAAATTACAGGGAAGAAATCTTAATATTGAGGAAATTCTTTTCATTGACTAATTTATTTTCTGGGAATCAGGAGAAGACTGGCGTCTCTTTATTTCAGGAGTAGAACATATCTGGTCAGCCTGCAGCCTGGTTGGAAAATCTCTGTAGTCGACCTAGCGAATGACTGGCTGGGACTTCCAGGGTAGTTCAGAGCCCTGAAGATAGTCAGACTTTCTGTTTCAAGATGAGGGAATTACAGAGCTGACCAAATAGACTGCATAATGAAAAAGCACAGGGACTTGCTGGAGTCCTCAGAATGTCTCTGAAAGAAGCAGGAATATCAACTAACCCCCACGCCCCTGCCCCAAGCTCCCAGCAGGGCTTACATGATCAAATCCTCTCCTCTTATTAGATCTCACTGGAATAAATAGTGGTTAGGACTCTTCCTTGGACCCCTAAGCAGCCCAGCCTCCGGCCTGGGCCAAGTGACTTGGTCTTCTCTTGAGTCCACTAGGAAGGCTCTAGGAAGAGGGAGGACAGTGAGAGAAGCTTTTGAATGGACCACACCCGTGATGCTTAGAACCCAGCTTTAAGACCTGGCACCCCTCCCTCTACCTTCTCCTCGTCCTCTTTTCCCCCTGCCTGGCTCCTCGGCCCTGTGACCTCCATGTGCAGACCTGAGCATGAGGTCAGTCCTTGCTCCTCTTGTCCTGTAGGCAATTCCCATGGGCACTTTCCTGATTCCCTCAAAGCCCTCATCCCATTGGCTGGGGCAGAAAGTAACCTTGGAGATCCTGGATGCTCTCCTAGCAACTGTGCCAGAGCTGGTGGCCACCTCATTTTTGCAGAGACAGATGCTCCTGTAAGAGGAACAAATCAATTAGCCAGCCTGATGCGAATGTACTAATGCCACCTTATCAAGCTGGTACATGTCTCAGCGGAGCTGCCTCTTCCTTCTATCCATGCTCTGGCGCTCAATTTTCCATTGTTGCATCAACCCCCGGCTTCTGGAAGGCTCCACGGACCACAGGATTCCTGCAGTGGGCTGATTCTTGACCTCTGTCTATTCTGAGGTCAGTTGTAAAATGAAACTGCTGCCATCTCAACATCTGTGAAGACCACAGGCCCTACCCAGATGCTTCAGCTGACAGAGGGCAGCTTAATTCCCATTTCTCATGCAGTCTTTGGAGTGTGAGGAACAGCTATTCTTTTCCTCCCTATTTCCTGAAAAATAGGACAAAGGTGTGCTAAAACTTTAAATTAGATGATAATAACAACAACATTTTCCTCCATAAGCTTAATAGCTTAGAAAGTACTTTCTCACATTTTATCTTATTTAATCCTTATAATAAGTCTGTTGGAGGCCAGGACAATTATCTCCATTTTACAGATCAGAAAACTGAGGCCGAAAGAGGCTGCTGACTTGCTCAATGACATTAAGCTGGTAAATGACAAAGCTAGGAATAGAGGAAGGAGAAGATAAAAGGCCAGTAAAAGGTGATTCAAAGCAAAGGTAAACCCTGGAGGAAACCCTCCTGGCAGCTGGAGGCAGGCGGCTTCGAGAGTGCTTTCTCTCCACAGACCTCGCTGAAGGAGACTGGGGCTCCTGGAGCACCAGCACCTCTGTGCCTCTGCCACACCCCACCTGGATCACCTTTCACTGTGTCAGCTTTTCATTCTGTCTCATTTTCAGGAAAATGTCTTAGCAGCACTGCTGGACCTACTCTGGTATGTTTCTAAGGGGTTTCACTTCATCATGCAAAACCAAGTACCTCTTTGAAATCTGTAGCCCCATCTTTAAAAATCAGCCTTTTAGCTTGATCAAAGGGCAAAAAGCAATGGAGAACCAACTAGAAACGAAACCCTTCCTCCCCTCCACATGGTCCTGCTGTGCAAAAACAGCACTTCAGAAATTCTGTTTACACCAAGAGGACATAAATATTAGGAGAACCTCCTCTGCAGATTCTAGGTAAACCTCGATCCTTCAGTGAGCCCCCTTAGCCCACCTCCCAAATCTCTTAAAGATTTGTCCTCATATTGTGACCTTTTTGCCCTTCTGAAGTTGTGGGAGCTGACTCTTCCTGAAATAACCTCAATCAAAAAATAATGGCTTTTAGGAAAGTTACAATTAGCTTTTCACTGGGAAGAAAGATAAAAGAGATGTATTTTTAAAGGAAAAGAGGTGGAAAAAGAAAAAAGAAGCAACTGAAAAATCTTGTGGTCCTCTGAGTCAACTGAGAAGATTCTGAATTATTTTAGTGCAGAGCTCTTCCAACAGGAGACACACTGATTTTTGGCTTCTCTTCATTGTTTTTATGGCTGATTATATCCTCTTTTTCTAGATTGTCAGCATTGGGTAGAGGTGAATGAATTACTTTTCCTCACAGTTTATTGATTTCTGTGTTGATGCACATCGATTTCAGCTCAGAATAAGAGAGAGCATCCTAATAGAGCTGTCTAGAATTGGAAGAGTTGCCTTGGGGGCAGTGAGATCCCTGTCAATACAGGTGTTCAAATATAGGCTGAGTGACTGTGCAGGGAATATTTAGGACCCTCTCAAGTGATGACTGGGAGGGTAGTTTGGGTAATCCTTAATGTCCTTTGTCTCGTGTTCAACATTAAAACCCTGGATGACAATCATTTTAGGTAGAGCCTGCATCTCGACCAGGATAATGTTTCCCACGTGGTGGTATGCTAGAGGATTTTCACTGGTTGAAGAATTTACTATTAAAAACAGGAAAAATATAAAATGAGATACCACTCCATTCCTATTAGAATGGCCAAAATCCAGAACACTGACAACACCAAATGCTGACGAGGATGTGGAGCAACAGGAACTCTTATTCCCTGCTGGTGGGAGTGCAAAATGGTACAGCCACTTTGGAAGAGAGCTTGGCAGTTTCTTGCAACACTAAACATACTATAGGAGCCAACCATCATGCTCACTGGTATTTACCCAAAGGAGTTGAAAACTTATCTCCATATAGAAACCTGCACACAGAAGTTTCTAGCAGCTTTATTCGTAATTGCCCAAACTCGGAAGCAAGATGTCCTACAGTGGGTGAACAGATAAACTGGAACATCGGACAATGGGATATTATTCAGTACTAGAAAGAAATGAACTATCAAGGCACGAAGAGGCATGGAGGAAGCTTAAATGCATGTTACTAAGTGAAAGACGCCAATCTGAAAAGGCTACATACTATATGATTCCAACTATATGACATTCTGGAAAAGGCAAAACTATGGCGACAGTAAAAAGATCCATGGTTGCCAGCGGTCAAAAGGGTAAGAAGGGATGAATAAGCAGAGCACAGAGGATTTTTAAGGCAACGAAATACTCTTATGATACTATAATGCTGTATACCTGTCATTATACATTTTGTCCAAACCTATAGTATGCAGGACAAGTAGTATAAATCCTAATGTAAACTCTGGACTTTGGGTGATAATGATGCATCAGTGTAGGTTCATCAGTAGTAACAAATGTACCACTCTGATGGGGAATGTTGACGATGGGGGAGGCTGTCCATGTGTGAGGGCAGGAGGTATATAGGAACTCTCTGTACCTTCCTCTCAATTTTGCTTTGAACCTAAAACTGCTCTAAAAATTAAAGTCTTTTTAAAAAACTGAAAAAAAAGTAAAAATAGAATCAGCACATCAAATCAAGATTTTATGGATATTATTGCCTAGGATGAAGCTAAGACAATCAATGCCATGGTAACCCACGTTAAGATTACACAATGGGCTTCCCTGGTGGCGCAGTGGTTGAGAGTCCGCCTGCCGATGCAGGGGACACGGGTTCGTGCCCTGGTCCGGGAAGATCCCACATGCCGCGGAGCAGCTGGGCCCGTGAGCCATGGCTGCTGAGCCTGTGCGTCCGGAGCCTGTGCTCCGCAACGGGAGAGGCCACAACAGTGAGAGCCCCGCGTACTACAAAAAAAAAAAAAAAAAAAAAAAAAAAAAAGATTACACAAATTACAGGTGGGGTCCTAAGACATGACCTTGAACATTTAAATCCTTCATTGCTGAATTTCAGCTCTAACTAGTCCAAAGGGTGAATTGTACAGATGATCCGGATAAATAATACAGAATCATATGTACAGTATTTCTATGCTATATCTCAGTGCTCTTTTCAAGGGTACATTGTGACACAGCTTTGAATTTGCACAGCCACAAAACTCAGAAATGGTTTTCATTATTTCTAGAACCTTATTTGATTTCTGAATCCCCAGTCACTTTAATGGAGAACAACTTGAATTTTTCAAAGTCATGTTTTTCCTTGGTTCTAGCCAGAGATTTTCTAGTTAATTCAAGATTTATCATTCTTTTGATTAAATATAGAATTAACTAATTAATATTCTATCTCCTACCCCTTCTTTCCTGGACCTTACATGGCCTGACATTGGCATGGGGTATGTGGCCTGTGGGGCTGGCTGCAGACTGGCCGTGACTGGAGTGTAGATGTCCTCTGGTAGGCGGGCACTGGTGTCACTGCATTTAGCTGTTGGAGGCTCTGCGTGCCCTGCCATGCCTCTAGTCTCCTGTCTCTTCCTTGCCCAAACCTTGAGGCCCCTTCAGGACAGTGGCAAGATTCCACCACTCCTCTCTGTGGGCAGGAGTGTGTGCTGAAGATGGGAAATCTTCAGAGATTCTCCTGTACCACTCAGAGGACACATGAGCTTTAGGGGTGGGCTGGGGCCATCCCAGGCCCACCCTCTGCCTCTCCCCAGTCCTGCCTTGCCTCTGCTTTTCCTTGTGGCACATTGAGCTCCTATTGATCAGGGAACTTCTACTGGCTGTCTCTGCCCAGGGTTCCAGAGAGGAAGCAGGCACACTTACAGTATTATTGCTCTAATAGCTTCCAACTAGTATAGTCTCCTGGTCTCTTCCCCTGCTCCCTAGAGCCTATTCTCAATACAAGCTAAGTAGGATAGTATCATAGCTCTGCTTAAGACCCTCCGATGCTTCCCATTTCACTCAGAGCAAAAGCAAAGTCCCTCCATGTTATCTCTCTGAGTTTATCCCTTGCTATTCCTGCTCTAGCCACACTGGTCTCCTTCCTGCTCCTGGAATGTTCTAGGCCTGCTCCCTCTTTAGGGCCTTTGCACTGCCTTTTCTGTCTTTTTGGAGATCTGAATTGCTCACTCTTTTCCTTCCTTCAAGTTTGCTCAAATGTCACCTCTCTCAGGAGGCCTACCCTGACCAGGCTATTTAAATTGCAGCCCACCCCAACTCTCCCCACCCTGCACATGGCCGTCTCTTACCTAAGGTACAGTTACCAGCTTAAGTAAATATCCTGTCCTCCAAGCAGCCTCCCTGACTCCCCAGTGCCCTCTGTGGACTCCCAAAGCATGTTATTCTTTTTCTCATGTAAGCACTTATCATAGCGTTGTGTCAGAATCTCTTTACTGGTCTGTTTTTATCCCTGATGCCTAGCCCAATGCTTGGCACGTACTAGGTGCTCATTATACATGTGTGGAAGAAATAAATGATTGGACGGATGAATGAATGACTCAGTTCATTTAAAAAAAAAAGATTGTTGCAATAACTAGAAGGCTTGTAGAGCCTTCAGCATGGTGCCTGGCTCAAAAAGAGGGAATTTATAATTTGTATAATAAGGGAAGGGCTTCTTGCCATGGAACTTCTGTATTGTCTGGAATTCAACTAGTCCCAGAGAAAATGGCACTGATTTTTATACCAGAGAACTGTATAAAAATAACAGACTAAAATGTTTGGAAAATGTTCGTTGGATGGAAGGGGCAGTGCCACGTTTCTACAGCTTCAAGTCTTTCTTACACACGACTAGTAGAGGCCCCTCTTCTTGCCTCACCTCCTGTTATCACTGACTGGCTGTCAAGCAGCCCAGCTCCCTGCAACACTGGCACCTTAGAATGTGCTACTGTATTTAAGTGATTTTCATTTTACCTCTAAGAGCCTGCTGCTGGGGGAACTCAAGTTTAAGGTAGGAAAAAGAGGTAGAAGAAAGGCAGGATAGACTATCTTGGAGCATGTGTCTGATGACTAGATGGTCCAGCCTTTCTGGTGCTTCTCAATTTTGTATAATTATATTTTTTCCAGTATGGGTAACTATATGAGATGTTTCTTATACATAACTTTTCAAGTAGAAAAATCTTCTTTTTTTCAGACCAGTTTTAAGTTTTGGATTGAAAAGTAAGGTTGCCATAATCATAGTGGAGTTCTTTGGACAAAATTATGGTGAAGACAGGAATTTGGCAACAGCCAGAGGGCAGTATAAGGACCCTGGCAGTCGGAGGATGGGGTTATAAGGTGGCAAGAGAGAGCCTAGGGACCAGGAAAGGAGGTGGAAAGATCCCAAGACTCATTTTGTCCATTTTTTCCTTGTTTCATCCCAGAGCAGAGCTGTCACTTGATTTTTGTCAGGTGATGACACGATCACAACTGATGACTCATTCCCTCTTTTCCGCACCCCTGGGCAGTCCTAGAGCCTGCTCTGTGATGATCCTGCCTGGTGCTGCCTGGGGAGGCCTGGGACATTTCTGCCAAGAGTGTGTTCTGCCCCGGTGCCATGCTGTGCTTATTTAGAAAGTGCCACTACCCATAGTTTTGCTTCTTCTGCACAGTCCTGTGTAAAGACATAGAGCCAGACCTGGGTGAGGGGCCATGGAGAATCTGGCACAAACACGCATGAACTTAACTACCCACTGCACATACATGTATATGCAGTCACTGAAACATTCAGATGGCCTAGGGATAGGACCATTTGAGGTCTTCTCCACTTGCAAAGTACAGCTTCCCAGAGAGACACTGGGGGAGGAATCTGATATTGAAGTCCAGATTCAGTGTTTACTAGTGATGTGACCTTGGGTGAGTTTCCATTATTAAATGAGAATAGTAATAATTCTTACCTTATAGGGTGGTTAATAAACATGCATTTCTGGCTCTGCCTAAGTGTTCAATAAGTGAAAGTTATTGTCATAAAACATTATTACTGTTGTATTATTACTGTCATTAGAGCCAGGGCAATGCAGTGGATGACGGCAGGGCATTTGGAGTCAGTCAGACGTGTTAGAGGCCGTACCACTTAATGACTATGTAACCCCTAACCTTGCGGTATTATATAACCCTTTGATGTCTCAGTTTTCTCACTTGTGAAACTGAGTTAATCGTAAGAGTTGTTTCATAAGATTTTTTCAAAAATTAAGTGAAATCTTAAAGGATCTATGGCATGAATGGCCCTTAATACAGTATCGAGCATAAAATAAAAATCCAATAAATATTAACCATTGTATTTATTGATGATGATAATAATGACAGTGTCTGCTAGGACCACTAAATATTTTTATACTACACTTAATTGCAATAAGTCCTTTCCATGTAATTCAGTTCCCTTCCCCCCCTAAAACTTACTGCTTGCTCAGTTGAATTTAACTTTATTCAGTTTAAGTTGAGTCATTTCCCCATTATACCAGGGAATCTTAGAATTAGAATCTCACTCTCAAGAATTTTATGCAGGACCGAAGTCCCAGTGTCTATGTATAAAAGATGAACTACAACCAGAAAACATGTAGAGGAGCATGAGGTGACTTTCGCCCTGCTGTGACCAAAACAATTCAGTGATTTTGCAGCTCGTGGAACAGTTAACATCTTATCATTGTACAGGTGGTTATGGGGCTTCTACAGTTAGTAAGCTTTAGGATGCAAGTGACAGAAAATCTAACTCAAATGCATGGGCTGTAGCCATCAAGCAGGAGCTGTGATGCCTCATCTTGCTAGTGGTCTAGAGGTGGATGACTTCCATGCTGACAGAATCTGGTGACTCCATTCCTGTGGCCTGCCCTCCTCCATGTGGCAGCTTTGTCCTCAGGTTGGCAGTGAGGTGGTGGCAGCAGTTCCGTGGTTCACATCTGTGTAGGACACTGTCCAGAGGCAATTCTGTTCAAAGCTGTCCTTAAAAGCCGGGAGAGGGCTTCCCTGGTGGCGCAGTGGTTGAGAGTCTGTCTGCCGATGCGGGGGACACGGGTTCGTGCCCCGGTCCGGGAAGATCCCACATGCTGCGGAGTGGCTGGGCCTGTGAGCCATGGCCACTGAGCCTGCGCATCCGGAGCCTGTGCTCTGCAACGGGAGAGGCCACAACAGTGAGAGTCCCACGTACCGCAAAAAAAAAAAAAAAAAAAGCCGGGAGAATTCTCTCCACAGCCCCAGTAAGCTTGATTTCTTCCTTCATTGGCCTTAAGTGAGTCACGTGCCCTACGCTTAACTAGTCACTGGCAAAAGGTTAGGGTTACCTTGACTGTCATAGACTAACTAGAACCCACCCTGGTGCTGGAGCCCATTGCCCAGATTGAATAGAGACTGCATGAGGGTGGGGCATGGAAGGATCTGGAAGATTAACCGTAATGCCCACTACATTAAATATAGAGTTAACTAATATTCTATCTCCTACCCCTTCTTTCCTGGACCTTTCCACTACATAAATGCTAAAAATTTTTCTTTTTAGCTTGTTGCTGGTGTGCAGGCACTTTCAGCATGGCTGTAATTGTTGGTCTAATTTCACAAGTGCTCTGTGTCCTAGTGCACAACTCCAGGGGACACCAGTCTGAGCTGCACACCTGGTTTCGCCGACATTGTGCATTGTGCGTATGTATTGAGCATAAAATCCTTCAGGTCATGTTATCCCTGGAAATGCAAATTTTGTTCTCAGTGAATTCTTTGGCTTAAAAACCAAGTTAATTATAATATCATTATTAATAATTATGTGGCAAAATACACAGTAAATGACCGGAAGGAAAAAAGCATAAATGAACAGTGAGAGAGTGCAGAGATGAGGGTGGGATGAAGGACAGAGTGTAAAATCTCTCAGAGGCCAGATACGCTTGGAAGGCATCAGTTCATCCTTCTATTTCCGTCAGCGCCTAAGCATCCAGCTCAGAAGCCATGACTTTGCACTTGCTGGCAGGCTTCACTGTCACTTCCCATGTGTCTGATCACAGCTGAGTGGGTGGCCGGACAAAGTCTCGGTTCTGAGACAGGTCTGACTTCGGGGGGCCTGACCCCTGGGAGGGGTCAGCACTGGCAGACAGATGGGGCAGAGCTCAGCGTCTGGAAGGGACAGCCACCACCACAGGGGCTCACAGCTGGCCATAATGCAAGGCCTTGAGGGCTGTAGGCCTGTCCTTCTTCCTGGGGCCACACTGTGGAAGCCTTGAATGCAGACTCGGGGCTCTGCGCTCATTTCTCTGGGTGGGTGGTGATACAGACCGGCTCTCTCAGTGCAGACCATGCTCCCTGCTTAAATCTGCAGAGTGAGGGGCTGCTCCTGGGCTAGTGCCTCTGAGAGCCTGTAACGGAATTAGAATCCTGCTCAGAGAAGAGATGCCATTTGGCTGCACAAATAGTGCTGACTCCCACCCCAAACTCTGCTGTGGCAGTAACTTATTCCTCTTTAAAAGACACCTTCCAGGGAAATCAGCTCAAGTCATCTTGGTCTCTTTGGGCAGGAGGGATATTATTAGGCACTAGCTGGAGACCCACAGTGCTCCTGGGATTGACACTTGACAAGTATTTGATGGAAACAAGGGTACTGGAGGAGTTTTTGCAGCACTTTGGATTCAGCTGTCCAAGCCTGATGCTGCAGTGGTTTGGCCACATACCTTTCAGGGAATACGTGTGGTCTCCTGGAAGCCCCCCAGCCCTTCTCTATCCCAGGCTAGACAACTGTGGCACCTCAACTCTGTTTCTGCAAGTCCAAGGGGTTGTGGCATTTGCTTTCTTTCTAGCTGTCATCATAACTCACTCCTTCCAGATCCTATCCAAAGAACAGTATTCTGTCCTTAGATTTCTACTTCCCTTAAAATCTTCAGAAAACGTATGCATTCCTTTTTAGCTTTGTCTGCCTGTTTATGTCTGGGTGCCTTAGGGAAGTAGAAGGAGTGACAGAAGTAACAAACCCTGGAAAAGTCACAAATGCTCAAGGAATTTCAAGATACTCTTGTGGAAGTAATTTTTGGTCTACATTCCAAAGCAGTTGTGTTTTAAAAAAAAGTAAGAAAAAAAAAAAAGTGCCTGTACTGTGCCTAACCCCTTGGGTTTCTTTCTGGATTCTTTCTGTGTTACTGTAAAGAATTTTCAGTGCCTTTATCACTCCCCAACACATAGTAGGTGCTCAATAAATGTTTGTTGAATGAATCTATGGGCATTTCTGCACATGGGAGTATTAAGTCTCCCCTCCCATGTTAAAGCATCTCCTTTCCCTTTTCCAAGTCAGGCAGGTCCTGTAGAGATTGTAAGCAGTTCTTAAAGCAGAACAGTAAAGGCGAATATTCAAGCAGATTGGAAAGTTACAAGCAAAAGCCCCTTAAACCCACTCCTACCCACTCAAATGTAGTTGTAAGGATCTCTGCAGAAGCCAGCTCTTTAAGAGGACTAATTTACCACAATAGCAAAATTATGGTATGGGAAATTGCGGAGTATCTTTCTTTTTCCCTATGTTCCTTCCCTCCTCTCCCTCCACCCCGTTCCTTCCTTTTATAAATCTTTATTGAATGCTTACAGGGCTGGGTGCTAGGGATACAGCGGTGGATAAAGTCGTTGTGGCCTCTGCCTTCATGTATCTTGAAGGCCAGCGTGTGTGTGAGGGGGGTGGTCATTCATCAAAGGACTGTAAAGATAGGTGTGTCTGTGGTATAAGCCTGCTGCATAATTGATTAGGACCCACCAACACTTTGCACTGTTGAGGTCTTGTTTTCCAAATCATCAGGATCCTTTGGTGAATTGATTGTCACACCACTTAGGGTTTCTCCTTTTTCTTTTGTGTAAAATATATCTGTTTATCTCTCTCTGTGTACATTATGATGTGGCTAATTTTCAGCAATTGATTAATACTTCATTGGATTGGCCAATATTCCATGTATTTGACGTATTAGTGAGTATTTGCATTTCGATTCGCTTGTGTGGTTATATCACAATGCAAATAGCAATAGTGTGATGCAGATGATCAATACTCGTTTTCTCCTCCCTGTCCTTGGCACTCAGGTAGACAGCATTTCTGCTGTTCTTCCGTTAAGGAGGGCCAGCAGACAGTTCTGGCTAATGGAAGAGGTGAGAAGTGCTATCCATCGCTTCCAGGTCTGGCCTCAAGACCTTTTGCAGTGTCCCCCAAGTGCTTTTTCTTTTTCTTTGTCTCCAGGCTGGAGAGAAAACGTCTAGTGGAGGACTCTAAGGCTCTAGGCTCAGTTGTTAGCTGCCTGTTTTTGTAAATAAAGTTTTATTGAAACAGCCACATTCATTTGCCTATATATCATCTATGGCTGCTTTTACACTACAAAGGCAGCAGTGAGTATCTGCAGCTGAAACTCACGACTTGCCAAGCCTAAAATATTTACTTTCCAGCCCTTTAAGAAAAAAATGCTATCCTTAGGGGATGACAGAGCCCCTGAATGAAATAAATCTGGGTCCCAGAATGACATCATGGAGCAGAGTCTCTCTTGTTCATCTTCTAGGCAACTTGCATTATTAGACTATGACATGAGAGAGAAAGAAACCTTTATTAAACCACAAACATTTTGGCGTTGTTACTAGCATTACTTACTCTAAAATGTCTTTTGCATAATAAAAAATGAGACCTAACATTTATTGGGCGTTTCTACCAGGTACTGTTCTACGTGTTTATATATTCAGTTCCCAAAACAACCTTATGAAGTATCTACTCTTAGTGACATTTTAAAAATGAGGAAATGAAAGACTATGTCATTTGCCCAGGAATTCATTTGGTCAGAGGGGAGCTGGGATTCATACCCAGGCAGCTTGGTTTCAGCATGCTAACTCTTAGCCTCTCTTCTTTGCTCCGTATTTACATAATTCACATCTCCAAGCTCTTTCCGAGAGGCTATCTTATTTGATTCTCACCACAGACTTCTGTAAGACAGGTTATATTATTATCCATGACAATATATTATATAATTATAGAATATATTTATTATTAAATGTTGTATAATGTAACATAAATTATATAATGATTATTATTATCATTGTTCAGGAGAGGAAACTGACCTAGAAAGGTGACTTGCCAAAGCTTGCTTGACTAACAAATGGCAGAATTATATCCCGAGCCCCGAGCTGCTGACACCAAATCAAGGCTCTTTTGCCTCCTTCACTCCAGCAGACGTAGCGATCACTCCACGTTTGAAGTCGTGTGTTTTCCTTGGGTCTTGGTTTCCATTCAAAATGCACCAGCTGTCAAATGCTGTTGGACATTAGCCCATCCTTGAACAGTCACCATAACAACACAGACATATGGAGAGGGATGTGGGAGGGGCAAAAACTGACGCCAGTTGAGGGGAGAATGGAGTTTTGCAGGGAGTGTGGGTGGGTCAAGGAACTCATCTTGGATGTTTTTTGGTACCTTCACTTCATGATGTAGATTGAAAATGGGTGAAAGGAGCACTGTCCTACCTACGGGCCCTTTAACCTCCTAATTCATTACTTCTTACCAACTCAGCACAACCTCTCAGGACTATAGGCTGCTTTTAGGACACTGTTTCTCAAGAAATGATTCCTGGGGGTGGAGGGGGTAGGGTGGTGCTTATTAAAATTGCAGATTCCTGAGCCCACCCAAGACCTTTGTATGAGAATCTCTGGAGGGAGGTCCCAGGAATCTTCTATTGTAAAACCAGCAATGGAGATGATTCTGAGGTTCAGTAAAGCCTGAGAACCACAACCTTGGGAGGTTACAGCAAATGAACTAACCCAGCTTTTACTCCTCCTATGTAGTCAGGTAGCAAGCTGGCTCAGATAAGAATCCCTAGCTGAGGGCTTCCCTGGTGGCGCGGTGATTGAGAATCCGCCTGCCGATGCAGAAGACACGGGTTCGTGCCCCGTTCCGGGAGGGTCCCACATGCCGCGGAGCAACTGGGCCCGTGAGCCATGGCCGCTGAGCCTGCGCGTCCGGAGCCTGTGCTCCGCAACGAGAGAGACCACAACAGTGAGAGGCCCGCCTACCGCAAAAAAAAAAAAAAAAAAAGAATCCCTAGCTGAATATTTATCAGTATACCAGGAATGTTCCTCTCTGAGCAGGTGGGTGAAGATGAAGAGTAGGGTTATTCCTTGCCTTTTCTTTCACTGGGCAGGAAGCCCATTAATTGTGTCAGTTCTCTTCTCTAGAGCATCATTTTGAGAAAAGAACTCAGAACGGTATCTTAGTTGTGTAGTATCTTATTTTGAAAAGTGTTCTCCTCTTGTGATTGTTCATTTCTTACAGTTGGGATGGGGACCTTCCTGCCCTCTTTCTGCCCAGGGCAGACAAAGGGCGCAGGGCTGGGATATGTCAGGTCCAGCTCAGGCACATATGTGTGCCCACCACTCACCTTTTATTGCGCATCAGCCCCATTTCTGTTCCCTGTCTCCCAACCCATGCTGCTTGGTGGTGTATTCCATGGTGACTTCTTCCTCCTTGCGGAACTCAAAACTTTCAGGGTATAAAGGCAGTACATTCATAAAAACATTGTGACTTTGCTGACTTCCCAGTGTATCCATTTCTCAGAAGGTGGCTGGAAGACGCACATGTTCTGGAAGAATTAGAAAGTGAGGGGTGAGAGTGGGATGGGCATGAACCCAGTGAGAGGAAGATGCATGTCTTCAACATGGCAGACTCACCTGCTGGGCCTGAGAGGCCAAGGGGATGCATGGGCCATTATTACTAAAGCAATCAAAAATAGATGAATAAAATTAAAACTCTTGATAGGATATAAAGGGAAAGATGGTGCAAAGAACATAATGTTCCTTTGTGGAGGAAGATCTCGACTTTGGCTCTGAGGGGAGAGAGGGGAGAAGGTTTCAGAGGCAGGCCGGAGTGTGACTACTGGCTCTAGCATCTTTGGCAGTGCAGGGTACTTGGGGTAGGGGTGGAAAGGAGAGCCCTTACCCTGCTATCTATCCCATGTGGCCTGACAGGCAAGGGAAGAGTTGGTTTTTTTGTTTGTTTGTTTTTGTGGTACGTGAGCCTCTCACTGCTGTGGCCTCTCCCATTGCGGAGCATAGGCTCCGGACGCGCAGGCTCAGCGGCCATGGCTCACGGGCCCAGCTGCTCCGCGGCATGTGGGATCTTCCTGGACCGGGGCACGAACCCATGTCCCCTGCATTGGCAGGCGGACTCTCAACCACTGCGCCACCAGGTAAGCCCAAGGGAGGAGTTTTTAATGGAGCTGCTGGATTGCAAATGTGTCACTGAGCCCTCTTCCTCCTCAGGACCCCTATAATTTAAGATCCCATCCCCTGCTCGTTAGCCAAAAAAAAAGCAACAAAGAAAAAGAAGAGAGGTAAGTGGAAAGCAACGTTAGAGGAATAAGAGAGGTGCCCTCGGGGCTTTCATGAGCTCATTCTTAGGTCAGTATCTCAGAGCAGCAGTAGGGACTGGCGCTGGGGCCCACAGGACAGCAGCTTTGCCCTCAGGAAACTTCTTACTTGGTGTGTCCACCCTTGGTTCTGTTTGGTGGATCTCCATCCTCTCTTTTTGCCTGCTGCTCTGTAGAACCTGCTCCTCTGGGCACAGACTGAGTGACAATGATGGTGTCCAAGAGGTGCACTTGAAAGGGCAAAGTTTACAAAAGTTTATGAGTAAAGTTTTATCAGAACACACTCAAACATTCCTTTACATATTGTCTGGTTGCTTTCAGGCTACAACAGCAGAATGTGAGTGTTTGCAACAAAGATTGCACGGCCTGCTAAGTCTAAAATATTTACTATCTGGTCCTTTACAGACAAAGTTTGCCTGGCCCTCTAGATCTAGAGATCTTGCACTGGCTTTAAGTGCTTATTAGCCCTAAAGTGACATGCATACTCCACTCACACCTCACTGGGCAGCACGTTCACTTGACCCCGCTCAACCATAGGGGGCCAAAAGTGCATCCTATTATGTGCCCAGGAAGGAGGTAACCAGACTCTTTAGCCAACAGTACCAATGACCACCACAGCAATCTACTATGGGTTGAACTCAGCACTAGGGGCTGGATATAGAAAGGTAAGACAAAATCCCTGATCTCAAGGAACTCAAGGAATGCCAGAATTTGGGGCCTGGGGGAAATCTAAGTATAGAGTAGATTCAAATGTCCTTCCCTGGAAGATGTAGACTCTGCCTTGTCTAAATTGCCTGAGATGAAAGATGTTTTCTCAGCTTCATGATAGCCAGACCTGGGGACTGGCCAGTTTGGCAGGCAGTGTGGGAATGACAGATTCCCCTGATGAACATTTATATCAATAATAGAAGGGTTGTTTAACAGGAATTCTTAAAGGAAAGATGAGATAATTTCATGTTTTGATATTTGTAAAATTGACTCTGTTGAAACGGGAGCGCTGTGGTGCATATTATTGCTGCTGTAATTTTGGCAAAGATGTGATTCAACTTGGCAGAGTGTCTGGGAAGGGGAAATCCAGGAAGGAGGGAGAGGGTGGGCCAGGAAGCGTAGACAAGGAGCCAGGTCCTGGTGGCCTGGTGGGAGCTGGGAGGGTGGCCCAGGAGCCTCTGCCATCGGGCGACATGAGGAAGAGGAGGCTGCAGGCAGCAGAACCTGAGACTGCTTGGGTTTCTGGCGGTGCTGAGGCTTGCAGAGCGAGTGGGAGCAGCCCGGGAGGGGTGCGTGCGTGTGTGTGTGTGTGTGGTGGAGGAGAGACATTTAAACATTGTAGGAATGAAGGATAAATTTAAAATCCATCAAGCAGAGTTGAGACAGAATGACAACGTGAGGAACATGAATCACTCTTTCTAGGGACCCACCCAACTGCACGCAGGATTGGAAATTATTTGCTCCTTCTCACCTCCTCATCAAGCGTATCCTGGACCCTTTACCTCCCCTGGCCCTGTCCTCTTGACCCAGCTTGGTGGCTGAGTATCTGGCGCCGACCAGCACATTCCTGCAGCCCAGTATTCCCAAGATGCTTGCTGGTAGGGCTGGGACAACCAGTCCAAGTGCTCGAAATGCAGGAGGAGACAAATAAGGAAGGTGTCTCCCACCCTCTCTCCAGGGAGGTCAGGGTCTAGTTAATGTTCTCAGCAGGCTTGACCACCTATGCGCTAAGATCATCCTTTTTCTTCTCTACCTGCTTCCTTAGTGTAATGAGGAGGGGCCTGGAGAGGCATCTAGGGATTCTGCTTCATAGGGTAGAAGCAGTGTGATCAATTCGGTGGAAAAACTATGAACTAAATTTGAAACCTGAGCCTCCTCCCAGCTCTGACTTTTATTGCTAATCATGTGACTCTGGGCAAGACTGTCTACCTCTTTGGACCTCAGTTCCCTCCCCTGTAAAATGATATGGCTCAACCATTAAGATTCCTGCCCATTTTAATATTCTTTGTTTTTGTGACTTGCGATTTGATAAGCAGTCCAGACTGGGGAAGGTGGGGCGGGGTCTGGAGGGCAGCATTCTGGGAAGATGCCTCACCTGGGGGCCCAGCATAGCCCTCAATTCGTAGCTCACTAAGCCCTGTATGAGTGATTTGGATGCCAGGGCTCCTCCCGGCGTGTAGAGCAAATGGCACTTCTTGGAGCCAAGGGGGCATGTGTGTGCCACTTGTGTCACTAGGGGCATGGTTTGGAACATGGATGGGGAGGAAGCTGGGAATTCAGGTGTTGGGCTCTTGGCTGGGAGGGAAACAGTAGGTAGAGATCTGGAAAAGGTGCCAAGTTCAGGTTCTCTCTAGTCAGGACTGTCCCCCAGACCTCAGACTTGCTATGGGAACTCTTTCTGAATCCTTCAGTTTCCCTAAATCCTCTCCGCGCATGCTCTCCCTTTTGCCTGTAATCCTCTCCCTTTCCTCACCGGGCAAGCTCTGCCTAAACCCAGACTGAGGGTCCCTTCCTCCACAAAGCCTTCAAGTGGACTGGGAGGCCCCTCCTATGAGCTCATGTAGCAATCAGTCCTAGCACATCGCGTTGTGTGGTCAAATTCATGTGCTTCCTCTTTCTCCCACGAGGAGGACGTGGACTACATCCAGCTCATCTTGGCGTGCCCAGTGGCTGGCATGTGGTAAGCCCTCAGTTAACGTTGATTGAATGAGTACATCTTTCAGAGGCAAAGCCGGCCACATCCTCCCTGGCATGGAAAAGGAGAATGAGGCTCAGGGGAGCCCGCCGAGGCACCCGATTCCACACATGCTCCCCGGATCCTGCGTGAATGTGCATAAGGGAAGGAGGAAGGAACCCATGTATGCGACACAGTTCTCCCAGATAGCCTGCCTGTGGCGGTCCTGCGGGAGAGAGTATGAGAGTTAGGGCAGCAGGTGGTGGGTAGGACTTCCCCAGAGGAGTTGGGGAGAGGGTTAGGGGGATTCTTTCACCACAACGGGCCAGGACAGCCAGGTAGCAGTTGAGGTAGGGGCTGAGAAGGGCAGCCTTTGGCATTCTCCTCTCCTGATAGCAGCACCCTGAGACATTTATCACAGTTGCATACGGTTATTTCTTTAACGCCTGTCCTCTGCGCTAGACTGAAGTTCATGGGGCAAAAATCAAGTCTACTTTGTTTGACTCTAGACACCCAGCACCTGGCACACAGCCTGGTCCACAATGGATGCTCCTGATTTCAAGGATCATTTATTGAGTTCCTACTGTGTGCTAGTTTCTGGGCCCGGCTGGAAGCCTTGCCCTGGAGGACAAAGTCATTAACCTCTTTCTCTTCTCTATCTCCCTGGTGCCCACCCCTCCCCTCCCTGCCCTCCCACCCCTTATCTCTCGCCCACCTCCCCGCGCAGAGCAATGTTCTGTGATGGTGCCCGAGATGCGTGGACTGAGCCCCGGCCGCAGGCTGCTGGAGCCCGCCCTCTGCCCGGCTGCGGGTGGGAGCCCTGAGCCCGGGGCCGAGGGCCGCCGCCGCCACCACCGCCACGTCCTGGCCCTGCCCGAGGAGGAGGCATGGCGGCCCCAGCAGTGCGCCCTGCTCGAGGCCGAAGCCTCGGACGAGGCGGGCATGCTGCCGGGTTCCCCGCGCGCGTCCTCCGCCGGCTTCGACAACTTCTTCCCGGTGCAGGAGGGCGAGGGCCCAGGCTGGGAGGGCGGCTCCAGCCCCTTCCTCCCGGTGAGCCCCGAGGTGATGAAGCGGCGGCGCGGGGGTCTCATCGAGCAGCGCGACATCATCAAGGCCCACGAGGCGCACAAGATGCAGAGCACCCCGCAGGCGCGGCGCAAGGAGTGGGAGTGAGTACCCAGCGGGCGGGACTGGGGAGCAACGGCGTCAGCCCGGCTGGTGGCCAGGGAGGAGCCGAGGGAACGTGGGGACTGGGTCGGTGGTCCCGCGGGATTGGATGGGCCAGCGAGGCAGATGGATCTATCTCTGCTCCCGCCAAAGAGAGGCTTGACCCTCCGAGCTAGGTCCCTGAGGTCAGACCCGATAGATCTCACTGATCAGCCTTAGGCTGCATGGAACCTCCCCGAGGCCTACAGCCGGTTCATTTGGAGCCCTCCCTCCCCATTCCCCCAAGAAGTACACCTAGCTTACTGAGCGCCTGGGCAGAAGGCACTGGGTTCTGATTCACACCCTGAACGCCCCTGAGAAGAGGAGCTCTTTAAACCGTGGAGAATGCACCAAAATGGGAAGCATCTATCTCGTTTTTCCCTCCGGAATTGCTGCTAACCCTCCTCTTTCTGGTGTCATTCTTGAGTGAATGATTACTTCTGGGGACAAGTCTTCAGTGGATAGAAGAGATTGACCAAGATTCCCCCCACCCCTACCCCCCATGACTTTATTTCTGATCTTTTTGTGTAGAGCCAAAGGAGCTGTGTTCTGTCTTGGGCTACCTTTACCCTGATTGATGCTTATTGAGGACTGGGATTTTATTCCTAGGAGTCATAAATTAAAGGAAGATAGTATTCCGTTTAATTCTCAATCACTCCAGATTTACATCCCACCCAGGGACTCTGTCCTTCGGATGCCAATGTTTATTCTGCATGTTTGCATGTCCTGTGATCTGTATGTCTTTCTCTCTCTTGCCTTAGACTGAGTTGTTAGATGTTAGACTAGCAACAGGTGTTTTTTGATGGTGCTGGTCATGGGGGAATTTACCTACCTGGTTCTGGTGGACATCCTGTATGGTGCAAATGGGGGTAGATTAACTGATCTCTGGTGGTCTTTTCCTATGGTTAGTTCATTCATTCAGTGACATGTACCAGGCTCCTGGGATTCAGAGAGGAGTTGGGCACTCAGCACTCAACAAACCTTCTCTCCTGTTGATCATCTTCCAGTGCTGTTAGTTTTTAAAACCTTACATAGCTCTCTAAGTGCCAGCAACATTCTAAGCGCCTTCCCTATATTAACTCATGTTACTCCCATCATTACTATGAGGTAGCAACAATTATTGTCCACATTTAACCAAAGAGACACAGGGAAGTTCAGTGACTTTCCCAAGGTCACTCTGATAATTAACTGCATTGTTCATGTGGTTTGAGGTTGGTTAGTGGTTTCTACCCTGGAAGTCTGGTTCTAGAATCCATGCTTCTAACTGTGAAGGCACAGTGCCTTTTATTCTAGTTCTCGCAGTACTCCTTATCTCAACCACCCATTGAGATGCCGTGGCAAGAGCACGGGCTTGGGGATTGAGAGACATGGGGCTAATTGCCAGTGTGACTTCATAGGTGGGAAGTCATGCATCTCTTCCCCATGGCTTTGAAAAATGAGTAGGAGAAAGTAGATGACCATTGGAAAACGGTACAACTCTGATGGTTGGCATTGCTTCATATTCCAGAAGTACTATATTTTTATGCACCTCTGTCTTGTCTTCTTAAGAGGATGCTGAACAGCTTGAGGGCAGAGACTGTCTTGCACATTCGTCATGTCACTCAATGCCTGTCATACGACTTAACTCAAGAATTCCTACAACACTCACTGAAAAATTAGCTTCACCATGGCTTGCAATCTGTGAATAACTCTTAGGTCTTTCTCTAAGTTAAATGTTTGTTAGTTGGAGGATGGGGTGACTGTGGGAATGGTGGGAGACTGTGCTTTCATCAGGGCAGGTCCATGAGGAGGTGAGCCAGGGCAGACGCACCAACGGCTTGAGGTCATGTCAACCTCCAAGAGTAGTGGTAGAGGAGGAGCCCACAGAGGAGGTGAGAAGAGGTGGCTGGGGTGGTAGCAAGGAAACCAGAGGACACAGGGACAAAGACTCAAAAAGAAGGGTGTGTCAGAGAGAACACCATCTGTGTCGGATGTTGCTGAAAAGTCAAATAAAATGAGGATGGAGAGGAATCACTGGGTTTTGGCAATATGGAGGTGACCTTAATGGGAACAATTTCAGTAGGCTGATGGGGCAAGGTCCCAGATGGAGTGGGTTGTGGAGAAAGTGGGAGTGACATGGCCACACCCTCCCTTCCCCCCAGCACTCACAGCCATCACTGCAGTCTGTTTGGAGATCTCTGTGGTCAATACCACCAAGCCCTTTTGCTCACCACAAACTCCCTCCCCACAAGGCTCTGTGCATGCCTTAGTCTGATCCCCTTCCTCCTCCTCCCCAGATTCCCAAATTCCATGATATTGCACTGGCTAGGACTCGTGTTCCATCATCAGCAAGAGCCTTCTCTGGACAGTCCCTTCGCCTCCTGTTCTAACTGGAACCTGCCTCTCCCCCAAGAATGCTGCTTGACCTGCAGCCGTGTCATGTGATGGCTGTCTTCCCTCCCACACTGCCTTGTGCTCTTGAGCCCGAAGGTGGGGTAGGTGTCTCCTTGCTCCTCACTGTTGCTTCCAGACCATTATTCCTCATACCTGTCCTAAAACGCCAGTTTGGAGCTCATGGCATCAGACACCACCACGTGCTGTTCCTTCCTGCTGCAGCCATCTACAGACGCCCAGACCACTCTCTTTCATCCCAGGAAGATTTCAGCTTTTGCTTTACTGCCTCTCTCCCCATCTCTTCTCCTGCCAGCAGTTCTTACTTATTTCCATATCCACTTCTATAACTCTTCTCGTACCCTGGCCTCTTGGTTCCTTAACCTCTATCTCCCCGATGATTCTGCTCCATGCTTCCAGCTGAGACCTCATTTCCTTGGCTAGCCTGGACCGTGTCGTAACTGCACCGCTCCACGGTCTCAGTTTCACTCATCCCACTGTCTGACCATCACCTCCTTTCTGTCCAGTTCACTCCCTCTGGTGCTCCATTTCCAAGATTCTTTCATCTCACTGGCCTCCACAAGACGTTGGTCCTATTACTTTGTCACTGCCTCCTCCCCAGCCGTATCCTCACTTCCCATCTTATCAAGTTAAACTCCACTGGAAGCACCAAAAATACTTCCCAGAGAAAAATGGTGACATTTCACTTGAGGTCTCCTCCTACCCTCTCAACTCTTTCTCCTGCCACCTTCTAAGATAGAGCCCATCAGCAGCCCAGGGCCAGGATGCTGGATGGCTCCCAAGTTGCTCAGTAGCCTACTTCATGCTTCACCATCGTGGTGATCACTTCCTTGTTTTCACCCTCAACTTCCTTGCCCCTCTCGTGTTCCATTATACTGGTCTGGCAAAACTCCAACCCTGCTTAAATTCCACCTGCCACCTCTTCTTCACCTGCACCTGGGCAGCTGAACATTGCTATAGCAAAACTCACAGCTGAGCTCATTGGTCTGGCTGTAAATTTGTGACCCCCTACCTCAGGTCCACCCTTAGTCCTGCCCAGAAATCCCACCTACTTTTCCTTTTTCATCCACCCTCACACTCTTTTAGAGATTATTTCACACACTTTTTCCTTCATTCTCAAACCCCAGCATCTCTTGCCAGCCTATTCCTAGCTCATGTCCACAACTGCTTTCCTACTTCACTGGGAAAATAGGAGCAATCAAAGAGGCTTGTATGAGCTCCGACCCGCATTGACCACCTGCTGCATCTGGACCCCGTTCCAGGCCATTCCTCCTGTTTCTGTGGACCAACCCCTCATCACACTCCATGTGGAGGTCTGGTGCCCACGTAGAGCATGATAAGCCTGTTTTGTCTATTCGCTCTATCTCTAATTTTTCTCCTACAATTCCCTCTGTAACCCATTCCAATCAGGCTTTTGTCGCCCTCACTGCAGTGAATTGTCCTGTTTTGCCTTTCCTTTTTATTCTTTTTAAAAAAGACTTACAAAGGAGTTGGAAAGATAGTGCATAGAGTCCACGAAAGAGTCTTCAGAAACCCATTGCATCAGTCCTCTGCTCAGAACCCTCTAGTGGCGCTCACCCCACAGAACAAACCCCAGTCCTTAGCATGGTCTGCAAGGCTCTGCGTGACCTCCCTTCTCGACTTTGACCTTGACTTCTCCCCCGCAAAGATGCACAGGCGTCTTCGACTTCATCTCTTTATCTTTCCCCCACTCATCTGCTCCAGCTCTGCTGGCCTCAGGCCATTCCTTGGACCCACCTCACCGCAGGACCCTCGCCTTTGCTGTTCTCTCTGCCTGGAATGCTCTTTCCCTCAGAGCACTCACCCTCCACTTCACTGAAGCCTCTGCTCAGAGAGACCTTCCTGACCCCTCTCTGTTGAGTAGCCTCGCCCCATTGTCACCCTGTCTCTTTATTGTGCTTTATTTTTCATCATAGCCTTACTATTCATTTTCCCAACACACACATTACACACATACGTGCACACACAAGCACATAGAGATACATGTGCACACACAGACACAGACGCAGACACACACACGTATTTTGTGTATGTACATTTGTCTCCTTGCACTGAAATGTAAGCTTCTTGAAAGCAGGGACTCTGCTTATTTTCAGTGTATAGAATAACGTCCCATATGTAGTTGACTCGCAATAACTGTTTGTTGAATGAATGATGAAATAAATGCACTGAGGGGAATTGATATCTATTCCAATCAGCTAGCTTCCAGGGAAAGAGGTAACTGAGTTCTCTGGGTCAGCTGTGCAGTTGTGCAGGTTGCTGAC
This sequence comes from Kogia breviceps, assembly GCF_026419965.1. Lineage (NCBI taxonomy): Eukaryota > Metazoa > Chordata > Mammalia > Artiodactyla > Physeteridae > Kogia > Kogia breviceps. The sequence continues at coordinate 41,757,079 of NC_081310.1, read as the reverse complement.
TGCACAAGGCCCTCCAGTTGAACAATCAGCAGAGGAAGTGGGGAGTCTGTTCTCTGCCCTCCTTCAGGGCTGCTCAGGACCCAGTGTCTGTGGTGCACCTTGGAGAGATGGGGCCTTCTTCTGTCTTCTGCCTTCTGGCTTCTCCGGACTTAACATTTTATAGACAGGCTCCTCCTGGCACTAGGACAGGGCAGCCTGGTCTTTCTGCAGAGCATGGATTTGCTACAGTAGGAAATCGGGAAGGAGTCTGTCAGTGGCCCTGCCAGCTTCCTGCTCCTCCCTCAGCTCCAGCCCCTCCCTAGGCCCTGTCCACCGCCCACACAGCTGACAGCCTATGGCACACGCACACCACCCGCTTTACAAATCCTGCCTCCTTGGCACTGACTCAGGACTCTGGTGCTGCACGAAGCAGACTAGAAACCAACCTGGGCTGTTTCCAGCATTTTTGCTTTTGCCTGGGGGAGCTAAATGCTGGGAGGGGGAGTTGGGAGGGTAGGAGGAGACTTCAAGGAAAGGGTCTCCGTTTTCCTGAAGACAGACTGTAGGTGATTTGGATGAAGCAGATTTTCTTGTGCGGAATGTTATTTCCCAAAGAACCTGTTAAAAGGTTTCCTTAGGCCCAATGTACTGGTTATGAGACCTTTTATTTAACACTAAGTTTTATAGCTCTAGCAAGTGGGCATGAAACCATGTTCTACTAGTGCTGTAATATAATTCCCTCAAGCTTCCAAAATATTTTCATATATACTGTCTTATCTGACCCTCACTATGACCCTATGGACCAGCTACTATTATTTCTAATTTACAGACAGGAAAAATGAGCTGCAAAGTTAGAGGTGGTGTTAGGTCAAAAAACCCAAGTCTTAATAACAGCTGCCACTATCGATTGAGCACTGTCTAGGTGCTAGATGCTTTGCATGTTATTTATTCTAATGGAAATCACAGGTACTCTTATAAAGAATGGAAACATTTCATAGGGGACTATTATTGCATATGGATTTGGAAGAAAGGAAAATATGTGTAACTTGAAAGTCTGCGTAGGTTGGTACAACTTACTCTATGAAGAGGGAAACAGTATTTCCATAATCATAGTACTTATCACGCTATATTGTAATTGCCTGTTTACATGTCTGTCTCCCCAACTAGACTGTAGAGCAGAGAAGTTTGTCTGCATCGCATTGTGTCTCCATCACTTAGCACAGTGGCCGGCACGTAATAGACTCTTAATAGATATTTGCAAAATGAAAAAAAAAAAAAGAAAGATGTGATTTGACACACTAGGAAACTCAGGTTTGACGAGGTTACGTTTGTTGTCCAGAATCTCACAGCTAATGAGGATTCACACCAGGCCCTCTGACTTCAACGCCTGTCTTGTTCCACGGAGGCGTTCTGCCCACCTTAGTATCCCCTGCGGTGACTACACAGCACAGGCGAGTGACAGGAACCCAGTTCAAACTAGTGGGGTTGATTCTAAACTTGTACACTGTGGGACCTGGGGCTGATTGTAAGCTCTCTGCATTTTTAGAGTGGAGGAGAGTCATAATACTTGCCTTGCTGATCGGTTGTAAATTTTGGCCATATTTATTATATCACATGTGCTGGTGTGGGGGGTCCTCAAAATGTTGGTGAGCCCCGAGGTTACTCTGGGCCTCTCCTCTGCCTACACAGTCTCCCTGGGTGACCTCAACAAGGTCCGCATATATAGAGATGACTCCCGAATGGAGATTTCCTAAGAACTCTTGACTTCTGTAGCCAAATGCTAGCCCCGCATCTCCACGCTGTGGTCTAACCAGCATCGAGAACCTAACATGGCTAAAGCAGCGCTCCTGACCCTCTTCTGACCCCACCTGCCTCCTCATTTCTGTAAATGGCATCACATCTGTGCATTGCCTCAAGCCAAAGGTTCACAGGACCCTTTACTGCTCTCCTGCCCTTCTCTTCCACTTCCAATCAGTTGGTAAGCCCTATCCACACATCTCCCAAACACATTCCAAGTCTGAGCACTTCTCCATCCCCACGGCTCCCAGTCTCTTCTGTACCACTGTCACTCGGACCACTGCAATGGCCTCCCTGATGGCCTCTCCCTCGTGTTGGCTTCTCTGCAATCAGGAATGTGTCTGTTCACTCACCAGACAGGGATGTTGATAAAAGATGTAAATTTACCGGTGATTCTGTGACATAGCTTTCCCTTGTACTCAGAGTAAAATCCGAGCTCCTTTCTCTGCCTCACGAAGTCCCACACCGCCTGGTCTTTGGGTGGCTTCTGGCCTCAGCCTGACCACTCTCTCCCTTCCTCCCTGAACTTTCGCCCACCTGCCTTCTTTCAGGCCAGGCCCGTGCCGGCTTACGTCTCTGCCCTGGTTCCTCCTGCTGCCCAGAATGTTCTTTCTCCAGAACTTCACGAGATTGGTCCATTCTTGTCATTTTGACCTCAGCTAAAATGATAGCTCCTCAGAGAGGTTGCCCTTCACCACACAGTCTAAACTAGACATCTGGGAACTCTGGGTCACATCACCCTACACAGTTGACTGCCGACCCCAAGTGCCACGCAGCCTTGTCTCCTCCATAGTCACAGTGCTGGGAGCGATGCCTGACAGACACCCAGGCTCTTAGTGAATATATGTGAGCGAATGAATGATTGCTCAATGAACAGTTGATATGGTTATAATTATGATCTCGATGCTCACCTAGCCTCCGACAGCCCTCAGACATGTTATGGGGTCCGGCGAGCTCAGGGCTCTGAGTCAAGACCAGCGTCAGCCCTTGGGGTGTAAAGCCTCAAGGGCCGTGAAAACCCAGGTTGGTTAAGTTGCAGGTCATTTGGGCACTGTCCTCCTTCACACTGTCCTTTGATCACACTGAACCATGTGTTATTTAGCCTGGGGAAAAATATTCAAGCATTCGGAGTTTCAGTTTCTTCCTTAGCGAGATTGTGGATGAGGACATTGACCTTTCTGAAGAACATGTCAAGTACTTAGTCCGGTGTTTGGTTGTTTTCCCCCTAATGTTGGGTTCCTCACCTTCCAAAGCTGTGACTTGCCATCACGGTCTACAGCAGGGCGTAGAGGTTTGCTGAAGTCTGTGGTACAGAGGGTGCAGTCAGGGGTTGGGATCAGCTGCATAAGTCAGTGGACCCCAGCAGCTCTCAGGTGATGAAACGAGGAAATGCACAGTGCCCAGCACGTGGTAAAGAGTCAGTGTGCATCAGCCATTTCCTTCTTGCCATTCTCTTTCCCCTTCCCCTCCTTCCCCTCCTCCTCCTCCTCCTCCCCCTCCCCTCCCCCTCCTCCCCCTCCCCCTCCTCCCCCCTCCCCCCCTCCCCCTCCCCCCCTCCCCCTCCTCCCCCTCCTCCCCCTCCTCCCCCCTCCTCCCCCTCCTCCTCCTCCTCCCCCTCCTCCTCCTCCTCATTCCCATCTGGTCCAGCTGCCTCATTTACAGATGAGGAAACTAGGGTCCCAAGGGCTAGGTGACTGCTGCTGCTTTACATAAACCGTTCTGATGGCAAGGTCAGTGGACTGTGGTGAATGAAAAGGCTTGGAGGACCCAGCCCTGTAAATCCCACCCATCACTCCCACCCACAGCCCTGCAGCTGTGCTATCTTGGGAGGTGGGACTGGGGCAGCCAGATTGGGAGAGACGATAACTCAAACACGCCACCAACATTCTTGCCAGCTTTCACACCACACTCAACATCCGTGACAAATTCTGTATAAAAAAAAACAAAAAAAAACCCCAGACATCTCAATCTTGAAGCTTTCTGGTTCAATTTTTAAAGCCATGCGGCCAATTTTTCTCTGAACTCTTGAAAGGCAGCTAACCCCATGCAGAACGAGTCAGACTAAGTGGGGATGTCCTTCCACATGCTGTCACTTGCTGGCAAAATCAGGCTCATCTGGGTTAGTTCTTAGAATACTAGAGTCTGTAAAAATGTCATTGACAGAAGGGCACGGGGGCAGAGTTTGCTCAGTTGAATAGAAGTGCTTAGTTGAATGATCCGATATTTTAATACAATTTAAATTTGTATGCTTTGGGGAGAGGCAGGAAGGTCACTGCTGGTCCCCATCACTCCCTACTGCCTCAGACAGGGCTGATTCATGCGTTTAGAGGACCAGCTTTGCCCTGAAGGCACTTGAGCAGGCAGCCCTGCAGAGTTCAGCCCCCTCACTCACAGACAAGGCATTTCAGGCTCTTAGGGTTGTAGTATATATAACAGCCTTGCAAAAACCAAGACATGTGCCAGTGGAACGCAGAAATCATGAGCCTTCAACACACTGCGTTATCACTAGCCAACAACACGTTTGGAAACCACGAGCCAAGCAGGGACCTGCAGCATATGCCCTGCCTTCTTGGAGCTTTGAGCAACACAGGGCACCACCCCCCAGCCCACCCTGGGAACCGACACAGTTCTGGTGACCCTGAGAAACTGGCTTTATGATGGCTCTTTGGGGGAGCTTCAGCACACATCTTTGAATTTTTACCTGTCCTCCAGGGATTTCAAAAAATGGCCTCTTTCTAGGTCTGTTCTCTAATGACTTTCCTTTTCGTACTTTTTTTCTCCTTCAAACCTTCTGGCAGTTCTGTGGAAGCTTCCCTCAGAGAGCAGGCTGTGGGGAACGTGAGCAGTGGGGGTCCCTGTGCAGGTGCCCAGCCCCCTCCCGCAGTGCTTGGTGACTTTCACCCCTCATACCCTCTCCGCTCCTGCGCTGAGCCACCGGCTGGCCTAAGGGAAAGCAGAATTTGTCACCTTCTCCAGAGCATGGTGCCAGGAGCCAGCACTTAGTGGGGTCAGGTGATTCTCTGTTGTCCTGCTTTGTCCCTTCAAGACCAGGTCAGGAAGGAGGAGGCAGGGGAGGAGAGTTGTGTGAGCCTGCAGCCCAACTCTGCAGCCCATGGCGTCCCGTCCATGTCTGTGCTTCCCTTTCTGGCAGCATCAGTCTTGTGTGTTTTGAGGGACAGCTGAGCCAATCTCTCCTCCCCGCCACCCGGCCATCTCCTCTCTGCCAGGGTGATCCATGCCTGGGTACCTTCAGAAGGAGACGTTCAGCCTTCTGAACACGTCAAGATAGGAAGGGATTCTATCCCCTGAGACACCTTTTTGAAGAAAATGGGAAAAGGGGCGCCCTCTACCGTCAGCGGCACAATTTGTCACACTTCCCCTGCTTCTTGAGATAATTTTTCCTGTTTTATGGTGCCCCCAAGTGGTCATTTCTGTGTAGTGCAGCCGTTGTCTCTCACTTGGGAGCTTTTCACAGAGTGCTATGTAGCTGGAATGGGCTGGAGCAGCCTAGGGGTCACCCATCATATCACAGGTAAGGACACCAAAGCCAGAAGATGGAGGGCCTTGCAGAGCTGGATGAGCACGCAGGGCTTCCGGCTTCAGTCCGGGGCTTCCCATCTCCCTCACTGCCTTGCCTTGCCCTTGGCTCACCTGGATGCATGGTTCTACATGAATCACGGGTGTTTTTCTCTTGGAAGTGACAGAATGGATGAAGACACATGTAGAAAAGGAAATACTTGGTGCTGAAGATGACACACACATACAGACCACCTGCGGTATTCCAGGTATTGTGATAAACAGGACGTTTAAAAACATTGCCTCACGTAATTTCCCTTTTAACGTTCAGATGAGAAAGCAGAGGTGGAGAGAAAGAAGTGCATCACCCTAGGCCCTGCGGCCAGTCTGTTGTGACCTTTGGCCTCTGTGCTGTTTTCAGGGGTTGGTCCTCCTCTTAGCACAGGATGGCCCCTCAAGAGGCCTGCTCTCCCACCTGTGCCATCTTCCGCCTCTCTTTGCCGTTGGCCCCTCTCACCACCTCTCTCTTCCTCATTTGTTCTTCAAAGACCAATGTGGAAAGGAATGAATAAATGTGGGGTTGGGTTCCCTTTCTGCTTCTCTCCCTTCCCTCCATCTCTTACCTGGGAAGCCCTGTGTAGACCCCCTGCAGTGTGTACACATCTCACTACCGGGCCACACTGCTAATCACCTGCTGATCTCAGTGATGGGAAAGCTGCATCCCTCCCCAGATTTATAAAGAATACAGGGAGGAGTCAGGTAAATTCTCTTTCTGTTCTAGAGTACAGAAATACTTACTTGGGGGCGTGCTCTTTGGTGTGGGGTAGGGTGGCTGGACATACCTGGCCTGGGTATGCTGAGGTCAAGTCCATCTTCATCCCCCTCCCCCCTCATCTCAGCACTCTCCAGCCATATCCCTGTGGTGGCTCTCTTCCCCTTGTTTCTATGCTGAATCTGGGAATACTTGTCTCTCCCTTTCCTTCTGTCATGACAGTGCAATCATAATAGACATACAGGTCTGCATTTTGCTTTTAATTTTGCTTTTTAAAAGTTAACATCCTATCATGGATATCTTTCCTTGGCAGTTTCTAAAAAGATGACCACAATGTCTCTTTAATGCTGCATTGTATTCCTTAGATGCAGTTTCCTTAGAACCACAATTTATTTACATAGCCCCTCTCCATGGGAGTTTCCGGTCGCTTGGCGATTATGAGCCGCGCTCCAGCGACCCTCTGTGATTGAGCCTCTGTGACACGCGTTTTCCTTCCTGTAGGATGGAGTTGAAGGAGGGGGTGGGTGGAGGAGGCTTTCCCACACTGTGCCCTCTCGCCCCCTGAGGACTGATGCTTCTCCCCAAACCCCTCCTCTCATCTTGGCTGCAAATTGAAATGTGAACTTTTGCAGTCTGTATTATCTCTCTGGCCCCACCGGAGAGGCACAATGAATTAATAATATGCCAGCAGGAAACAGAGAGATGGAGTCATTAATTGTCAGTCAGTGTGCCCAACCTCTCCTCTCAATAATTAGCATGCTGACAGCTTCGGTTTTATCCAGAGCCAGGGCGATGCTTCGGGGACGCTTGTGGCTCAGCTTGTGGCATCCGGCGCAGAGCAGGGAGCCCTGGTGTCTTCCTGGGTAGAGTTGGGGCCTCCTTGCAAGGGGCTGGCTGAATTCAGAAGTTACTCCAGGGAACCCTGTGTGCCTCTTGGGTTGGGGGGTGGAATGGAAACAGGCCAGGGGGGTGGGCAGGGTTGGGGGTTACTGTCCAGGTGGTGCTGTGCTGGTGTGTGCTGGCCCAGGTGGCAGGTTTGTGATTCTGGTTCTGCTGCAGGCGAGTGACACTTGCCGAATTGCGTTGGGTGTAGTTGTCTCAGGGAGGAGCCTTGCTTTCAAATCACAGGCTCCCTCTAGGGGGAGGAGGCCCAGGAAGATTGCCTCAACATAAATACTGTTCTAACCCCACCGTCCTCCTTCACTACACATGCACGCCTATGAGGTGTAACATCTGGCCCGTGCATAGTGCCAGGCTTGTATAAAGTTGCTCAAGAAATGTTTCTATAAAGGAGACTGTCACCAAGAAGCTGTGTGACCCTGGCCAAGCCTCTTTACGTCTCTGGGCTCTGTTTGTAATATGGATTAGAGGTAGCCCTTGCTTGCTGTCTGAGGCAGTGTGGCCAGATGGCTCAGAGTGCAAATTATAAGTGTGACTGCCTGTTTTCAATCCGGGCTGTAGCACCTGGGAGCTGGGTGGCTTTGGGTAAGTCACTTCACCTCTCTGGGTCTCTGTTCTCTCCTCCCTTTATTATTTAGAGCTAATCTTGCTTTGATATTGACGTAAACTCCAATCTGATGAGAATAATTTTTTCCCACGTTTGTACGCTGTTTGACATGGACTCCAGATAAAATTTCTTAGCCCGCCTGGCTGGGACTCAGCCCTATTCCTTCCCCGTCTTCCCAAGTAGGCTATGGAGCCAGTTGGGGGCCATGCGGCTAAGACAGAGCCACATCCTCTGGGCTGGGATGCAGGCATCGCCTCCTCCTGCACTCGGCCCTGGCTTGGCTAAGGGCCAGGCTCTGTCAAGCCCATCCTTTAACCTCCGGTGCCTAGGACACCTGCCCTCCTTCCCACATTGCTTTCGGGCCTCTGCTCCCACGCTGCTGCAGGGGTGGGAGGCTGCTTGTTGCAGACCGGGTTCCGGGAAACAGACTCTGAGACAAGGATTAATGTGTAGGATGTTTATGCAGGGTTGGGGGTGCTCTTTGGATCAGCACTGGGGGAGAGGAAGGGAGGGAAGCAGGCTTGGGCTGATGGAGAAGTTGGGCTGCGATTCGTCTCAACAGAGGCCTCAGATGACCTCGTGGGGTGGAGGTGGAGGACTCTAGAGCTTGGATGGTCTTCCAGAGTTGTCCGGAGTTGGGGCAAAGAGGCCAGGCCTTTCTCTTCCCTCGTCGACCAGACACTGGTTGCAGCTCCGCCCCCCACCGGCCCTGAAGGTGTCCTGACCTTGGTCCAGGTGGGCAGCTGCAGCGAAGGCAATTCCTGAGGGGGCTGACAGTGCAGCCTGTGTGCCAACAGCATCCCAGCAGCTGGGGGAAAGGACCTGCAGTCCTGAAGGGAGACAGGGCATGTCACGGCATCCGCCACACTGCTTTAAGGACTCCTGCACCACACGGAGGGAGGGCGTCATGTCCCCCCCCCCGTCCACACAGTACAGACTTGCCTCTGAGCAGAGTCACAGGGGCTGGCCAGAACCTTCTGGAACACCAGCCAGGACCTGTTCTCCCAAGGGTGCTTCTCTGTTGTGAGTGCCTGCCTTTCTGCTCCGACCTGTCAGCACACCTATGGAGATGCTTGGAGCCTCTCGGTGGAAGGTCTGGGTCTTTCCTCACTTTCACCAGCCAGGATCACCTGCCTGGCGTCTGGGCTTGACTCTACTGTCTCGGGCTCCTCTCAGATGCTTCCGGCAGCAGAGCTTAGTAGAGGCTGGAAAGCCTTGGAATTAGGTAGACCTGAGCCTGTCACCCAGTAGCCTGACACGTCTCGTCTCTTCATGTTTCTGGGATTAACAGCAGCAACATCTCAGGGTTGTTTTTGTCTATGTATTTACCTTTACCGATAAGTTTCATACTTTCTTATGCTCTCGTGATGTGTTTAATCTCATTTTCACTAACGTTTATTATTCATCTTTGGCTTGTCAGTTTGGGCTGCTGTAACAAAGTACCATAGCCTGGGTGTCTTTCAAACAACAGAAATTTATTTCTTGCAGCTCTGGAGGCTCGAAGTCTGAGATCAGGGTGCCGGCACGGTCAGGTTTTGGTGGGACCCTTCTTCTGGGCTGCTGATGGCCGACTTCTCACTGTGTCCTCACAGGTAGAAAGAGAGCACCAAGCTCTCTGGCTTCTTCTCGTAAGGGCACTAACCCATTCATGGGTGCTGCACCCTCATGACCTAATCACCTCCCGAAGGCCCCACCTACAAATACCATCACATTAGGATTTCAACATGTGAATGTTAGTGGAACACAAACTTTCAGTCCATTGCAGTCTTTCTCTGTCCCACACTTTCCTTAGGCTGTAGCCAGGAAGCAGGACCGTCATTTACACAGTGAGCTTCAGTGACCCACCTACACCATTCCCAGTTTGCTTTAAAAAATATGGGTGTCTAGATTCCAACTCTGAAAGGTTCAGATGCAGATACTCTTAGGTGGAGTCTTGGCATTGATATGTGTGTATGTATGTATATGTATGTATGTATATTGATATATATGTTTTCTACAGCTCCCCAGGTGATTCTAAGGTGCAGCCAGGGTTGAGAGCTTTTGACTCAGACCTGTGGCTGCAGATGGGCAGGCACCTGTGTCCAGCCTTTGTCAGGAGTCAGTCCCTCTATCATCTTTCCTGGGACATGGCGGATTGTCTGAGACTATCTCTTGAGACCCCCCACATTTTTTGGGAGGGTAGACCGCTCCTGTAGGCCTTTTAGAAGGCAATTAGAGCATCTCTTGAGAGGTTCTGCATCTCTGTACATGTAAAATAAGGGGCCAAGGCTCACTGGATGATAATTTATATCCTTTTGTCTGGGTCCTGGGATAATGGGAGGGGGAAGGCTTATCGGGATCTGAATCCAGTTTGAATCCAGCAATTCTTAGTTGTCTGATCTTGGGTACATTACTTAGTTCTCCTGTACCTCATTTTCCTCATCTGTAGGACATTATGTACCTTACAATACAACCCTACAATTCTAGGACATTATATAGTGGACAAAGCATGTTCATTATGTCATCTAATTTGAGCTTGTAATGACCTGGTCAGTTATTATGGATAAAATGAAAGGCTTAGAGAGATTAAATGTTTTGCCCAGACTCACACAGCTAGAGCTGGGATTGAACCCACATTTTCGTTTACGTTACAACTCTGCTGAACATGGACCTTGCAATTTCATATGACTGTAAACAAGTAAGGTTCACAGAGGGCCCAGCAACTAACACTGTCACAAAGGAACAAGGCCACTGACACTTAACTTTTCTATAAGTTCAGCCATTGTTAGATCTGGAACTGTGGTGACCTTTTCAGGGTTATGGGCTCCTCCAAGTATCCCAGGAAAGCTATGGAACTCTCCCCACCCATAAACACACTCATACACACACACTAGCCTGAACAATTTTGCCTACAAATTATTATAAGTGATTTATTTCACATACATAAAATAGAAAAATGGTATTCCAAAGGAGTGTGCCTCTTCCTCAATTTTTCATGTAGAAATTAATGACCATTCGCTAAAAAAAAATCAATTCAAACTGTACAAATAAAGCAAAAGATAAATTTAAGCTCTGTTTAAAAGTAAATTTGAATGGAAAATTGTTGTTTGCTTTGAATAAGTAGCTGAAATTGTGAAGTGATTTTTGATGTGGCAGGGGTACATCATCTTTGCTTTCCAGTTGCTTTTGACTTGGTTTTGATCACAGCATACTAACCTTGGAACTCAGAGGTATGTCATTTCATCATTTTGAAGACATCATGACTCTTCTTTATAAATTGAAGTATGGCTGATTTACCGTATTTTGTTAAGTTTCAGGTGTATAGCAAAATGATTGTAATATATATATTATTTTTTCAGATTACTTTCCATTATGGATTATTATTAGATACTGAATATATTAGATATATATTAGATACTGAATATAGTTCCCTGTGCTAGTATATCCTTGCTTGTCTACTTTATATATAGTACTGTCTATCTGTAAATCCCATACTCCTGCCTCTTTCCCCTTTGGTAACCATAAGTTTGTTTTCTCTGTCTGTGAGTCTGTTTCTGTTTTGTGAATAGATTCATTTGTATTGCTTTTTAGATTCCACATGTAAGTGATATCATATGATATTTGTCTTTCTCTGTCGGACTTACTTCACTTACTAAGATATTCTCTAGGTCCATCCATGTTGTTGAAAATGGCTAGGGGCTTCCCTGGTGGCGCAGTGGTTGGGAGTCCGCCTGCCGATGCAGGGGACGCGGGTTCGTGCCCCGGTCCGGGAAGATCCCACGTGCCGTGGAGAGGCTGGGCCCGTGAGCCGTGGCCGCTGCGCCTGCGCGTCCGGAGCCTGTGCTCCGCGACGGGAGAGGCCGCAACAGTGAGAGGCCCGCATACCGCAAAAAAAAAAAAAAAAAAAAAAAAAGAAAAGAAAATGGCTAAATTTCGTAGCTTTTAATGAAGTACCGGTAGCAACCTGGGCTTGCAGTAGGCATCTGAAGTCCAAGGAGCAGGTGATGGGAACCTCCGATCTGTAGCAGGTTGGTCAGAAGCACAGGTAACAACCTGGGCTTGTGATTGGAGTCTGAAGCGGAGGCAGTGTGGGGCGGTCTTGCAGGACTGATCCCTTAACCTGTGGAATCTTAGAGTATCTCTGGGTCGATAGTGTCAGGATTGAATTGAATTGTAGGGGACACCCCATCCTGTATTGGAATTGGGTCCAGGAACCTAAAACTCTACCCTAACCTAGAACTTACCTCCCTCCAGTGTCAGGGGAAGGGACATACCCACGAAACCTAACCTACCCTGTTACCTTTCCTCACCATCCCCTCTCTGTCCTGTGCTTGCCTCCTTTGTGACTACTTCTCTTGCTGCTGTTTCTCAGGTTAAGTACCTGAGGCCTCTCCCCGCAAGGCTTCTCTCAGCCTGGCCCCGGAGAAACCATATTTGCAGTCTCCCAATCCTGCTTATCTGGGCTGTTTAACATTCTCTCAATTTTGCATCCCATTGCCTTTAAAATCTTCAACCATTTAAAAAAATGTAATGATATAGACCTTTTTCCTCTCATTACAAAAGACGTATTCATTGGAAAACAATTGGGAAATGAGAAAGAATATAAAGAAGAATATAAAAATCACACACAATCCAGTCACTCGAATCCAAACGCTGCCAACATTTTGGTGTATTTTTCCCTCTGGTCTTTTTCGAAGCATTTTATATACATACAAATGTGTTTTTAACTTCTAGCCGCCCCCCACTAAATTGAGCCCCTACAGAATATATAGTTTTCTATCATGCTTCTTTCACTTTTCATTATATTGTGAGTATTATAGTAATACCATTAAATATTATTTGAAAACTGGATTTGTAATGGCTAATGGCTGAAGTTCAGGGAGAGATTTGGGGGTTTATGCTGCTGTTAAGATAGAGGCTCATGTAAACTTAGTTCCTGTCTTGGTTCTTATTCTTCCTTCCTAAAAAGATCTTGCCCAAGAGAACTGCAACTGTGAAGAGCAGCAGCCAACTGTGAAATAAGAAACTATTTCAATAATATCTCAGTGAGCACTTGAAACTAGCACTTGGATGTTTCTGCGCTCATTGGTCTAAGTGAAGCCTCCTCAACCCCCTCCCTGAAATCTTAGATGATCTAGATGGGCCTGTGGAGCTGACTTGGGTTTGACTTACTTACTTGGCTCTGTGTAGCTTTGGGCAGATGACTTAACCTCTCTGGTTATTTCCTCATCTGTAAAATGGGGATAACAATAGTACTCACCCCATAGAGTTTTGTACATATTAAGTGAGGTGAACAAATAACATGTATCACAGTACCTGGCAGACAATGGTCAATAAATGTTAGTTTTACCATTTCCCCATCATTGGGCATTTATGTGTTTAAAATTTTTTTCACTATTAAAAACAAATCAATTTATCAATATTCAACAAATATTTATTGAGTACTTACTAGACGCCAAGTATTTTTCTAAATGCCGGGAATTACATGGGGTAACTAGACAGGTGTCATCTTACGGAGTTAAAATTTTACTGGAGAGACATGACAAACAAGCTAAGTCAGGTGGTAACAAGGGCTATAAATGAAACAAGATAATGTACTGAACTAAGAGGTGGCAACTTCAGATGGGGTGGTCAGCGAGGATCTTTCTGAATAGGAGATCCTATTGGAGAAGGATGTGGGAGAAGATGTGGGAAAGGGCAAGTTGAAAGGCTTGAATGACAAGGAGAAGATGTGGGAAAGGGCAAGTTGAAAGGCTCTGAAGTGGCAGTGAACTTGGGGAGTTCAGTCAAAATTCAGAAGCAGTACATATATGGAATCTAAAAAAACGGTACTGATGAACCTAGTGGCAGGGCAGGAATAAAGACGCAGACGTAGAGAACAGACTTGAGGACACAGCGGGTGAAGGGTAAGCTGGGATGAAGTGAGAGAGTGACACTGACATATATATACACTACCAAATGTAAAATAGGTAGCTAGTGGGAAGCAGCCGCATAGCACAGGGAGATCAGCTCAATGCGTTGTGATGACCTAGAGGGGTGGGTAGGGAGGGTGGGAGGGAGGCTCAAGAGGGGGGATATGGGGATATATGTATACATATAGCTGATTCACTTTGTTGTACAGTAGAAACTAACACAACACTGTAAAGCAATTATACTCCAATGACTATATATAAAAAAAATTCAGAATCAGTGAGTGAGCAAAGGGTTGGGTAGAGGAGGTGCCCGGGAGATGGGCAGGGGCCACTTCATCATGGACCATTTTGGGGGACAGAGCAAGGAGTGTGGACTTTATTGAAAAATGTGAGGGACCCCCACTGGGGGGTTTTCTGTGGGGGAGAAACACACATTCAGTCATGTGAGCTGGACTTGGCTCACGTGGGCTTGTGAGAACCGATTATACCCATTTCATCCCAACTAATTGTTTAGTGACATCATGTTGGTGACTTAAATGACCATGGTGAGAGTGTTCACACTACAGGAATTTGTAGCAGTTGCTAGAAATCAGGGCTTTCATCCTCCAGAGGGTCCATTGTTAAGTATTTACCAGCACACCACTGGAACACACTGATCTGGGTTTTTAAAAACACTTTTTTAGCTGCTCTGTGGAGAATGAATTATATGGAGGTGATACTGTAATGAACATCCTTGAACGTATCATTTTGACTGTAGTTCTGAGTACTTCCTTAGGAGAAATTGCTGGAAGTGAAATTGCTGCGTAAAATCATCTAATTGCTCCCTCCTTAAAGTTTTCACCAATTTATACTTCCACCAGCAGTAAGAGACACCTTTCCTGTAACTTTACTGATACTGATCATTAGCAAGCAAAGAAAGGGGGAAAAAAAGAAAAAACTAAATTTGTTAGATAAAAAATGGTGCCCTGTTTGATTATTAATGACTGAATGTTTATCACTCATATGTTTATTTTCTTTATTGAATTATTTATTCATGTCCTACGCTCCTTTTAAAAATTGGGTGTTTGTATTTTTCTTATTGGTTTGTCAGAACTCTTTATATATTAAAAGTTTTAATTTTTTGTCATTATGGTACAAATATGTTTTCTTAGTTTATTCTTTACTCTTTTAATTTTTAAAAATATATTGAAGTTTTACATTTCTATGGAATAAGATCTATATTGTTTCTTCAGCCCGAGGAATTTTCATTTATGTTTTAATTATGTTTTAAAAATACATTGTTAATCCATCTGGAATTTATTTTGGTTTAAGATTTTTAGTTAATATTCAATTTCATTTTATTCTAAATGGTTAACCAACTTTCCCAGCAGTATTTATCAAAGAAATCTTTTTCCACTGGTTTTTAATGTTATCTGTATCATCATCTACAATTTTAGGTATAGTAGAGTCTGTTTCTATTTCTGCTTAGTTACATTGATCTATTATTTCCTACTATCGTGCTGTTTTTATTTTGAGCTTTATAATATATTAGAATATCTGATAAGGTAAAGTCTCCTTTAGCATACTTTAGAATCACTCTGCAGTAATATAAAAAAGTTAGGATTTTGTTGGGAATTGCAACAGTCTTTAATTGGTTTGGATAAAAGGGACATTTATATTTTTTCCATCTTGGAATATGGTATTTATTCAAAGTTTCTCTTACCTTTTGCAATAAAATATTATAATTTCTTTCCTTTATACAAATTCTTTTGTTAAGGTTTTTTTTTCTAGACATAGTTTTTATTGCTATTATGAACAAGATACTTTTTTCTAACATGTTATTGCTGGCATGTAGGCAAGCTGTAATTTTTGTGTACACGTATGTCGACCGTTTATATTGGTGTCCCATTGAAATCTAAACTCCCAGGGCCTATAAAGCTCTGCCTGATCTGGCACCGCCTGCCCCTCCAGCTTCATCTCCTACACCTTCTCTCTTCTCTCTGTCCTCTGGGCCCTCTGGCTTTAAATATATCAACATTTGCTCTCAATGTCATCTCTTCACCTTCCCACACTCTCTCTCTACCAGATCATTCCCACCAGTGTAAATACATGCTATATAATCTCATATTCAAAAAAAAAAGCAACCCTCCCTGAATGTCATACCCCTCTTTATCCTCTGTCCTGTTTCTCTGCTCTCTTTTATAGCAAAACCTCTTGAAAGAGTTGTCAATAGTCGTCCCCACTTTTTCATCTGCTGTTCCCTCCTTAACCCACTCTAATAGGCTTCTGTCTGCTAAAACTGCTCTTGTAAAGTGGTGTCCTTGTTGCTGAGTCCCAAAGTTCCTTCTCTGCCTTTATTTTGTTTGACTTCTCAGAGTATTTGGTACAGCTGACGACTGTCATTCTTGAAACATTTACTTCTCTTGGCTTTTGTGATAGCATGCTCTCCTAGTTTCCTTCCTAACTGTGACTATTCGTTATAGTCTCTGTTGCTGGCTCTCCTCTCTGCTCTATACCCCATGTAGGTGTGCCTCAGGTCTGGGTTCTGGCCCTCTTCTCCTCTCTATCTATACTCATCCGCTAGGATCTCATCCATTCTTACAGGTTTCCAGAAATCCGTATGTGATGACTTCCACATTTATAGATCCAGCCTTTATCTCTCCTCTGAGCTTCTGAGGCTTAATCCAACTGCATCCTTGACAACTTAACTCAGGGGTCTAGTAGCATCTTCAGCTTAACATGTCCAGACCAGAACTTTCAACTTACCCCATCCTCCAAGCTCGTCTTCCTCCATGTCTTCCCTGTTCTACAAATGACACCACTATCTACGCTGTGGCTCCAAACCCAGTTAATGCTGAAGAGTTAAGGAAGGTGTGTGGTGAGGTAACGGCTACGTTTCCCAAGGGTGCTGTTTCCAGGACTGTCTTCTCTCTGATCTGACCTTCCTTATTTTGTAGCACATGTCCCAGAACCCAAAGTCTGTGGCCAGTTCTCCCTCCCCACTACACTCCCACTTCCTGTTCCTTCTTAGGAAGTTTGGTCTTGTAATGACTCTAGAAACAGGTGCTGAAGGCTAGAGTGGGCAGTGGTATTCTGTCTTCTCACAAGTTATACCCAGGCAAGAGAAGGTTCTCTGGGTAGTAGACCCCTTGCCTCCCTGTGATGTGGAGCAGGAATTGCAGATGAGGGATGGTGCATTTCTGGAAATTCTTGCAGGCTAGTAAGTTTGTTCTGTACCAATTCCATTCTCAGTTGTTATTTTTTAAAAAATATTATTTGTTTTGTCCATTTATCATCATGGGTATTTTGGTGGGGAGTGGGGGAGTCTAAATCAAACACTGTCAGTCAGATGGTGTTTTAAGCTAGAAATCCTCAAATAATTCAGAAAGCTGGATAATACCCACACTGGCACTGATGTGGGGAGATGGGAACTTTCATGGACTGCTGGTGAGAGTGTAACTGGTACAACGACTCTGGAAAGTATCAATATAATAATTTGGTAGAATCTAGTGAAGTGAAACGTGTATGACCTATGACCCAGAAGTCCCACCCAGATACATAGATCCTAGAGAAATGCTTTGCATAGATCCGAAAGGCCATGTCCAAAGATTTCATTGTCATGTTGCTTGTAATAGCAGGGAGTTAATGGCAACCTAGGTGCCCATGACAAAGGAAACAGTTAAGTCAAGTGCAGTGGAAGCAGTTATAGGACCTGCAGGAGGGAAGCAAGAGCCTGCATACTGAAACACGGATAAGCTTGAAGAACAGTACTGAGTGAAAAAAATGAGGAACTGAATGAAATTCGTAACATAATATGACTTAGGTAAATTGAAAACATCCCTCCCTCCTGATATCTTATATTTTATAAAGATAAATGAACATTGAAGATTATATGCTAAATGTGTCAGAGAAGGTGTTGGTACAGGGGGAGGGGTTTGAAGGTGGGAATTAGGGATGAAGATGTAAAAGCCCCGGTGCCTTCTGAGTCATTTCCGGGAGAGGGAAGAACAGCATGCATAAAATCAGACAGAAAGTTCAGATTTGAAACATTTCCCCCATGAATTTCAGAATGCTAGATTTACATTTCCCAAATGTCTTTTTTTTTAAATTTTTTTATTTTTTAAAGATCCACCTTTAAAACCCAGGTCCAGGACTAGCGTGAGTGGGTCAGGCCTTTGTCGATGGCGGTTAGGGCTGGACTTTTGTTCCTTTCTGTCCCCAAATTGCTCCAAGTTGCAGACGATATGAAACCACTATGCACAGTCAGTCACCCTATTGTCTAGAGGATGAGCCCTAGGGACTGGGTCTGTACCACTCACCTTGGTGTCCCCAGCACCCAGTGCAGTGATCGGCCATGAACAAGCTCTCAGCATTTGCTGGCTCCTTTCAATTGTATCACCTCGTTGGCGACTTTCCTGGTGTATATGCTTGCCTTGGCAAGAGGCTTATCTAGGCACTTCCCCACCAAAAACAGGTCTCACCCACAGAGATAGCATGATCTGTCTACCGAGAGAATAACATGTCAATCTGGTCACAGAAAATAGCATAAAAATGGGCTTTCCTGAATGAGGCCAAATCCATCCCTACAAGGAGACAGCATCTTTTCTGTTTAGGAAATACCCTTGTGGAGCTCTGTTCAAGTTCATCCAATCTCACAAATGTAAGTGGAATGCTAAGTGCAACAGGGTCGAAGCTTTGGAGGCAATTCCAATGAGATGACCAGAACGCTCTAGAATGAGTGGGAAATAGAGTGTGGTACATGGAGTACCATCCTTTATGCAATAATAGGAATAATAGGAAATAATAAGGACTTACATTTATAGAATGCTTTATACCTTTCAAAAGTACTTTCCTGTCAATTATCTCAGCGTGGTTTGGCGACCATAGTCTCAGGCAGTCCTTGTGATCAGGTAGATGTTTTCTTTGGAAAATGGTCTCCAGCATTGGGCTACCTACTTTTTTGGGTTGCATGAGCGTGTGGGGGAGAGAGGCAATTGTGTGCTCCCATAGAAGGAGATGCAGGAGCCAAGGCTGAAAAGTACCCACCCCCCAGCGGTGAAACCTTACATCAGTGATTCCCAACCCTGCTTAATGATTCCCTAGGGTTGTCTTGGAATTCTTCAAAGGAAATTAATTGTCATTTACTTCAGTTTTTAAAATACACGTATGTGCTGTGTAGCACAGTGCTTCTATTCAGGGGCGAACCAGGGGAGGTGGACTGGAAGTTGTATGTGTGTCAAAGAAGCTGTCAATCAGCCATAGAACAATAGGCACCTGAAACTCCCCCAAATCTGGGGGAGTGTTTGGTCTGTGTTCACACCTGCAGGCTAAGCAGAGGCAGAAGGGGGTGGTGTTCTTGAAAAAGTTGACATAACTTGTTGGATGACTGTGTCAACTCCATACTCTCAACTCAAGATGGTCTGACTGGGGCTCCAGCTGGTAAGATGCCCAGGTCTTCCCAGAGCCTGGAAAAGCTGGCTTCCTGGCCCCCATGGCATATGTCAAATCTGCATTGCACAGTGGGTGGTGAGGCCTCAATTTATTATTTTTAATTGGCTAAGTTAATGATTCATGCTTTTAGCATTTGTTTATTTTTTATTTTTTTTGCGGTACGCGGGCCTCTCACTGTTGTGGCCTCTCCCGTTGCGGAGCACAGGCTCCGGATGCGCAGGCTCAGACGCCATGGCTCACGGGCTCAGCTACTCCGCGGCATGTGGGATCTTCCCGGACCGGGGCACGAACCCGTGTCCCCTGCATCGGCAGGCGGGTTCTCAACCACTGCGCCACCAGGGAAGCCCAGCATTTGTTTATTGATACCAAGGATGTGCTTTCGGATGGCTGCTTGGTTTAAGAACACTATGGTGTTGGTCATACATTTCCTTCCCTACCCAAGTTAGAAGTGCCGAGTTTGCTGTGTCGTAGCATTTGGTTAATGCAAACACGTGGATCACTGTGTGTTCTCAGGACTTAAAGTGCATCGTATTGGATAGGGAGGAACTCCTTGCCGATGGGGCCTCAGAGGAATGTATCGAGTGCCGCCTCTGCTTTGTTCTCTCTGCCTTGCTGGCTTGCCTGGGAATGTGGGCAGCTGCGAGTGTGTCTGGGCTGGAGCCAAACTCCTGTGTGTTCTTAGCTTGTTTCTACAGAGTGCAATAGGAAAGGGCCCACAGAGAGTGGCTGGAAGCAGGGGCACCTCGGTTTGGGGAACGTGAAGCAGCCTTGGAGAGGGTGATGGAAGGACAGGATGGGGGAGAGTTAGGGAAGCCTTCATTCCCCTCATGTGACAGCTCAGACACGGAAGTTGCTGCATCTACGCCTCACAGGTTTAGTCAGTGCAGTTACAGCGTTTTAGAGCCCACGTGGACCTTTGACTCTGGCATGCTCTGTAATTGGCTGTAAGAATAGCGGTGCTGTTTCCTGCTTCACTGGGGGACGTGCGAGCAGGGATTGGGTTGTGAAGTGCATGGGTGTGAAGGGCAGGAGCCTTCATCATGTCTCCTTATTTTGTTCTTGAGCCTTCTCTTCCCAGCTGGTCCCAAAGAGCTTCCCAGTGGTCTGCCTTCCCACTTCCTCTGTTGGGAACAGGCCAGCTGCCCGTCACCCAGACGGCAGGGGTCCCCAAAGGTCTCTTCCAGCTTCCAAATGTCCTGGTTCTCTAAGATCCTAGAAAGAGTTTGAAGACATGATTATTTCCTGGTTGTTAGTCTTCAGATAGGCTCAAATGCCTTTAATTCTCAGTCCTTCCACATCCTTCTATCCCCTTGCTTTCTTCCACCCCCAGAAGGTGTTGGATGTTGGGGGCAATGGGCTCAGCTAATGACGTTCCACCCCACAAGAGAGCAAGAGTCTCAGTGCCACAGTGCCCAGCTGTCCCATCCGAGGGTCACTCCCTCAGCAGAGGAGCTGTTTCTGCAGACCCACTCTACCCTGGAAGCACCCTCCTCTGCCTTTCCCCTCTGGCTCAGGGTGACTTTGCTCCTTTCCCTCAGCCCAGAGGGGGAAGAGCAGGATACTCATAAACCAAGGAGAAGAAAAGCACAGACAGAGATGAGCCCGCCACGCCCAAAGGGGCAGTCTAACGTGATAGGAAACACACCAGACTTGGGTTCGAGTCCTGCCTCTGGCTTTGCAAACTGCGTAAGTTTGCATGAGTCACTTTGCTTTTTAAGACTTTGTTTCTTTCTTTGCAAAATGTCTCTACTTTCTCTCCCTCACAGCACTAATATATAAAACGTGCAAAGGCTGTTTGCAAAATATTAAATACTAGATGAAAGTAAGGTTCTGGACAGGCTTGGACAACCTCAGGCTTCTCAGTTGTTCTTCTATCACAAACATCATGGTGCTCGTCCCCATGGTCCTTGACCTCACACTTCAAGGTTTGTCTCTTCCCTGGATTTTCCCAATTGATGGGAAAATGTGCTCTTCTTGTTTCTGAGATACTGAAGACAACTACGAAAATGGCTTAAACACATTTTGAGTCCTGGCCCTTCCAACCACAGCTGAGGAAAAGTACAAGGGGTGTTGCAGGTTCAAAAGGAGGCAGACAACCCATTGCAGGCATGACCACCAGTCTTACCATCTCACTACAAATTCATGAAGACAGCAGCTTCTGAGATGGGGTGTCCTGTAACAACTGTGCTGGCAGGATTCTTATTCCTCTGGTGGATGTGAGAAGACTGAGGTTTTGTGAGCGGACAGAGCTACTGCAGTGGTAAGTGGTGAAGCTAGGATTTGATCCCAAGTCTGTCAAACGCCAGGATCCATCCTCTCCCCACTGCCGCACCATGTACTTGACTATGCATGAGATCTAGACATGGCAGCTCTCACCCTGCACCCACCTCAAAGCAGGACTTAGCACTTGGACGAATCTGCAGAATAAATCTAGCTTCACAGCACGTTGGTGAGAAATGGAGCTTTGACTGAAGATTTTCTGGGGCCGGATGAGGAAGACATTTTGCATTGCACATCACTTAGGAAAAGTTTCTTGAATTCCTTGAATTCTTTTTTAACATCTCTGTTCTTCTCCTTGATGCCTTTCCCTCAGCTCCATTTCAGGGTTTGTTCATCTGTTTTCTCTCACTCTCTTCCTTTGGCCCCTGGTACCCCCTCCATTGTTCCCAGCAGTTCGGCGCCCACCCTAGCAGCCTACACAGGGCAGCCAAGCAGAATCTCTGCAGTGCATTGAGCTGACTCCCTTTGACCACAGGCCGGTGAGCATTTGCAGTGATTCTGCCATCTCCCCAAGTGGCTTATCAAAGTATTCACCCAACAGAGCTGGTGTCCTCCAAGGGTACGGAGGACTATGCTTTAAAAAAATAGGATTTTCCTCTATATTGTTTCATATGGGAGAGCATGAAGGAGAGAGACTTAAAAGAGAGGGCTTAAGCTATGGAGAAGGCCACTGGGGAAAGAGAGGAGGAGATAGCTATGAGACACCGACAGGTGGAATTACAGGACTTGGGGATTGCCTGGAGAGACAGGGAAAGAAAAGGAAAGGATGACTCAGGATTTTGGCT
The DNA here is from genome assembly GCF_026419965.1 of Kogia breviceps. NCBI lineage: Eukaryota > Metazoa > Chordata > Mammalia > Artiodactyla > Physeteridae > Kogia > Kogia breviceps. The sequence goes on along the minus strand of NC_081310.1, from coordinate 41,735,122 downwards.
ACAGCAACAGGGTAGAATAAGATGGAGAATTCTGGAAGGGAAACAGACTTGAGTTGGGGTGGGGGGAAGAAGAGTTTAGGGAAGAGAATATATTTTCTGAACTCAGGGCTACCTTGCTATCTACTTGAGACACTGTCTACTAGGGCCCCATCTGTCTGGCCCTGGCAGATGTGTTCCTTGCTTTAGCCTTCGGTCATCTGCTGGGGGGCTCAGCACCCCAGTTCACTACCTTGGGTGCTCTTTGAAGCTGACTCTGCTTGGAGTTCCCTGGAATTGCTCCCACATCTAGAGTCTCCTCTTTCAATTTTTCTGGCTGTGGTTCCTCTGTCTTCTCTCCCTGTCTGTTTGTACCCATGGCTTTTGATCTTTTAGAATTTTCTCACCCCTCTGCTTCACGGATGGCATTCTTGTTTTCCAGTCCTAGTTATAGATGTATTCTTAAACAAAACAAAATGGAGGGAAAGGAAAGGAGACAGGTACTTAGATTGTTCTCTTGATCAGTTCTATAATTTATATGTTTTTGCATCCCATTCTCCTTCCTGACTTTGAATTTCTTGAGGGCAGGAAAACTGGCTTATTCATCCCTTTGTTCGTTAGCACTGAGTCTTCTTTTACATGCACTGGGGAAATTAGTGTTTGAGGAATTGTATGTTTACTTCTTTTGTAAACTTATTAATAAAAGAAAAGATAAAAATACAATGCATCATCTTCCAACTCAAGATTTCTTCCCCTGAATTTTTAATTTTAGCACTAGTCCTGAGTGCCTCTTCTGTGTTTAGCATGGATTTAATCAAACATGAGGAAAATATGAACACACCAGAAGACCTGAAGCCTTGAAGCCATTTCCCCTGCTCCAGACTCTAGACTTCAGGGCTGGAGAGGATGAAGGATGGGTGGTGAGGTTGAAGAGTGGCGGTTGTTCTCTGGCCTGGAGGAAGTTCCTGGGGTAGCTGTCTGAGTGGTGGGTGAGCTTTTCCCAGCACACCCACATGTTTTTATTGCCTGCTTGCCCTGTGCTTAGCATACACCAGGAGTGTGATGTATAACAGGTGATGCACCACACAGGGGCCCTGCCCTCAAAGAGCAGAGGGAAATAAGCCTGACACACAGTAGTTGGGGAACTTTCCAAGTTAGAGAGTTAAAAATTGCAGCATTTGACACATCTGGTCCCAGCCTCACCTCACTTGCTAAATTAGTGGATCATGCCGCCAGGATCGTTCAGGTTCCAAAAAGAGAGACGCCGTTTTGGGGAAAGCATCTTTGCGTCTCTGTATACGGCTCCTGAGTTGGTTCAAAGAGAATCCTCAGCAGCCCCACTTTTGGGAGGTGATTGCTGTCTCAGCCCGCCACACTGAGCACCCAGCCCCGGCATTCATGGAAGAGGAGGAATGTTAAGGGTGCGCGCTTATTCTTCTTCCTGAAAATGACTGTCATGACGTCATCTTGGAGCCCACCTGGCAGTTTGTTCTCAAGGTAAAATAGCATCATTTTTCTAGACTGGCTCCTTACATGCTCACCAACAGAGCTGACCTCAGAGTCTGGGGCAATCTTATTTACTTTGCTAGACAGTGGTGTTCTTTGGAGGGACTTCCAGACCAGGAAAGGGATGTGGCAGCGGCTGCTGGACCACAGACCTGTCTGGGGTCTCCCAGCGTCTGTGAGGTCGCCACACAGGTGCTATCCTGGCCTTGCAGCACAGCTTAGAATTTGCCTCTGCCTTTAATAGAGGATGAAATGAATCTCAGCCAAAGGGCCCAGGCTTGCTTGATGCTAAACATTGCATTCTGAGCACATCGGAATATAGTGGGCCTAATGGATAAAGCTTTTTTTTTTTTTAATATCCTTTATTGGAGTATAATTGCTTTACAATGGTGTGTTAGTTTCTGCTTTATAACAAAGTGAATCAGCTATACATATACATATATCCCCATATCACCTCCCTCTTGCGTCTCCCTCCCACCCTCCCTATCCCACCCCTCTAGGTGGTCACAAAGCATGAAGCTGATCTCCCTGTGCTATGCGGCTGCTTCCCACTAGCTTTCTGTTTTACATTTGGTAGTGTATATATGTCCATGCCACCCTCTCACTTCGTCCCAGCTTAAGCTTCCCCCTCCCCGTGTCCTCAAGTCCATTCTCTATGTCTGCATCTTTATTCCTGTTCTGTCCCTAGGTTCTTCAGAATCATTTTTTTTTTTAGATTCCATACATATGTGTTAGCATACAGTATTTGTTTTTCTCTTTCTGATGTATATCACTCGTATGACAGACTCTAGGTCCATCCACCTCACTACAAATAACTCAATTTCGTTTCTTTTTATGGCTGAGTAACATTCCATTGTATATATGTGCCACATCTTCTTTATCCATTCATCTGTCGATGGACACTTAGGTTGCTTCCGTGTCCTGGCTATTGTAAATAGAGCTGCAATGAACATTCTGGTACATGACTCTTTTTGAATTACGGTTTTCTCAGGGTATATGCCCAGTAGTGGGATTGCTAGGTCATATGGTAGTTCTATTTTTAGTTTCTTAAGGAACCTCCATACTGTTCTTCATAGTGGCTGTATCAATTTACATTCCCACCAACAGTGCAAGAGGGTTCCCTCTTCTCCACACCCTCTCCAGCATTTATTGTTTCTAGAGTTTTTGATGATGGCCATTCTGACCGGTGTGAGGTGATACCTCACTGTAGTTTTGATTTGCATTTCTTTAATGATTAGTGATGTTGAGCATCCTTACATGTGTTTTTTGGCAATCTATATATCTTCATAGGAGAAATGTCTATTTAGGTCTTCTGCCCATTTTCGGATTAGTTTGTTTGTTTTTTTGATATTGAGCTGCATGAGTTGCTTGTATATTTTGGATATTAATCCTTTGTCAGTTGCTTCATTTGCAAATACTTTCTCCCATTCTGAGGGTTGTCTTTTCGTCTTGTTTATGGTATCCTTTGCTGTGCAAAAGCTTTTAAGTTTCATTAGGTCCCATTTGTTTATTTTGTTTTTATTTCCCTTTCTCTAGCAGGTGGGTCAAAAAGGATCTTGCTGTGATTTATGTCATAGAGTGTTCTGCCTGTGTTTTCCTCTAAGAGTTTTTATAGTGTCTGGCCTTACATTTAGGTCTTTAATCCATTTTGAGTTTATTTTTGTGTATGGTGTTAGGGAGTGTTCTAATTTCATTCTTTTACATGTAGCTGTCCAGTTTTCCCAGCACCACTTGAAGAGGCTGTCTTTTCTCCATTGTATATTCTTGCCTCCTTTATCAAAGATATGGTGACCATATGTGCATGGGTTCGTTTCTGGGCTTTCTATCCTGTTCCATTGATCAATATTTCTGTTTTTGTGCCAGTAACATATTGTCTTGATTACTGTGGATAAAGCTATTATAGATGTGCTTATTAATATGGCAGACCACTGTTTCATTATGCAGCTGTGGGCTCCCTCAGCACCTGTCAGTTGGAGTTACTGCCATCAGTTTCTTCTTGTTCCTGGCATTTGGGTGGCTAATGCACTATATGAAGATTCAGAGACATTTAATAAGATGATCAAATGCCATGCTGAATTAATGTTTATAGCTTCTTGGCTTGGGCTTTCTAAATCTAGAAGTCCTTGGGACTCTTGGGACTGAAAACTAAGAATTTATCTTGGTCCCCATGCTGTCTCTACTTACCCCCGTATTCTTCTACAGCATGTGCCCTCTGGGACTCTTGTACCCTGTCATTTGGTTGCAGGGTGGGTTCTCACCTGATGGGAGTTGTGAAATGTGCCATACATGTCACCAGAAAAGCTTTTCTTGTGACTGGTAGGGCTGTGGTTCCTCCTGGATCATTGTGTTATTTCCCGATACCATGTTCGGCATAAATGGCCAAACACACCATTGTTAAAAGTGTTCTTTAGAACTGCACCTGTTGGAGCCTTTCTTCCTCCCAGAAGAATCTGGGCCATTGTGGTTTAGGCTTATGATGTAATCCTATGTCATAGGGTGATTTGGTTAGACTATAATCCCAAGGCTCTTAAGTTCTTCCAAACGTAATGCCTCATTTTGCTAGTGGACACCAGGAGGAAAGGACCTGGATGAGAGCCTCAGGGTTCAGATATCCAGAATATCCAAGCTTCTCTTAGGAGTCATTAACTGAGTAAAAGAAAACTTGATTGCTATTCCAGTTTGGGATTTTTTTTTCTATCAAAATAGAACTCTATTAAAAAGTTAAATCTATATATACATAGTGTAGTGCATTAGTTTTTCTACTGACGCCATAACAAATTACCATGAATTTAGCAGCTTAAAACCCCCACAGATGTATTACCTTCCAGTTCTGTGTGGAGGAAATCTGGTGTGGGTCTCGCTGGGCTAAAATCAAGGTGTCAGCAGAATGTTCCCTTCTGGGGGCTCTAGGAGAGAGTGTGTTTCCTACTTATTCCGGTTGTTGGCAGAATTCATTTCTTCGAAGTTGTAGGATCTCGGTGTCCAGTCTCTTGCTGGCTGTAGCCTGAGGGCTGTCTCCTTCTAAAGGGTGCCACCTTCTCTGGTTTGTGACCTTCTTCCTCTATCTTAAAAGCCAGCAGTAGTGGGCTGAATCTTTCTCATGTCACATCTCTCTCATCCACGTTTCTTGCCTTCCTCTTCTGCTTTTAAGAGCTCGTGTAATTAGATTAGATGGGACTGTGATAATCCAGGTTAATCTCTCCATTTTAAGGTCAGCTGATTAGCAACCTTAATTCCATCTGCAGACTTAATCCTCTTAATTTACATGTTCTGGGGATTAGGATGGGGATATCATTGGGGGCTGGGTATTATGCTTATCATATATAGTTTCTTTAGAAAGCCCATATGCATTAAATTCTAGAGGTTACAATCAGGAGGAGGGGAACTAACATCTTTTGAGCACCTATGGTATGCCAAGTACCATGCTAGACCTGCACGTGTATTGTGTGCATTAATTAGGCAAGTACTATCCTCATTTGGGGGATGAGTTAACTGAGATTTGGGGAAATTCAGTAACTTGCCTAAGATCCAAAATTTAGTAAATGATAGAGCTAGGATTTGAGCCCAAGAGGGTAAGACTCCAAAGTCTGAATGCTGTTCTTTCTGTCATTCCATATTGTTTCTCCTGGGATCTCAACCAAGAGCTTCAGAATTAGGCTTGTTTAAATATAAACGTTTCCTCTAGATTCATTAAAGTCTCTTTGAGATGTGAGCTGGAGGTGGGGTATAGATTACTTATCCTCCCAGACTCCTGTCTCTGATGAACAGCAGAACCAATTTTATATCACTTATATCACCTGGGACAAGAAAGACAATTGAGGAAGTCAGGAAACTCTGTCTCAGGGCCTTTGGCCAAGCTCCAGATCTTTGAAGAGTGGCTTAAAGTGGAACCAGGAATCTTGTCCCTGTGGTTTCCTATCCTGGGTATTGGGAAGCTGGTTGAATTCCTTCCTCTGTTCTGCTCATCTGAGATGCCTGGGGCCCTGCAGGAGATTGGCCTTGGGCAAGCAGTGTCTGCCCTCCCAGTTGACTGAAACTGAGGGGTTGGGGTGTCTGTGCCAGCTGCATCAGAACTGGAGGAGCTCTGCAGGAATTGCAGGGACCAGGGAGACAGGGTGGGGCAGAAGGGCATGCCAGGTTTGGTGTGGCTGTCAGCAGGTCCACACCTGGAGGCCACCAGTTCTGTAAAACACCCCTGTGTTATGATCATTGATTTCCTGCCGATGCAGTTGGGTTGGATGTGGGTAGACTGTTGATGCTGTGGCCTTTGGGAGCTCACAGTTCAAGCCAGAGATATCTGGTTTCTGCCTCAGTTAGAAAGACCCCTAGAGACACGCAGTCCCATCCCTGAGATGCCTGCCACAGTAACAATTTGGGGAGGCTCTAGCTATTTCAGCCTCATGTACACACACACATACGTACACTCACATACACACTTTAAATATGTGATTGGCTTATGTCCTGCTTCAGTATTCTGGTTTTTACTTCCAATTTTGGTACTGCTCTGACGGGCTAGGAGGGCACCACGATTCTGTCTTTGCACGTTGATTAAAGTGACTCTGACAGATCAGGATTGCAATTTGCTAACTTGCTTTTGAGTTCCAACTGATGAGGAATTTCTAATGTCTATCCTAATTTCTTCTCCCTCTTAACTTCTGCATCAAGAGTCCAGAGCGTTGTAGGAAGTGGTGTTGGCGCCTTTCTGTTTGCACCCGGGAGGGTGGGAGGCCCCAGGGAGGAGCCTGGGTGAGGAGACACCTGGACTTCTTTCTATTGATGACCAGTGCCTTCCCACAAACCACCTGTATGTGAAGGTGCTGGGCTGCGGGCTCCTCTGTTTCATTTCAGCAAACACTGATTGAACATCTACTTTGGATATTCAAAGGCAAACAATGACAAACCTCTCCCTCAATTAAAAAGGCAAATACAATAGAGTGTTGTAAATGCCGTATGGGAGGCAGGGAAGTATAGCGAGTTATGGGGACACACAGGAAGGTGCCCACCCAATCTGGGCAGCGCATGGGCAGGGAAGGCTTCCTAAAGGAACTGACATACAAGCTAGACCTAAAAGCAAACCAGAGCTTTTTTCTTCAGGTGAGGGAGGATGTGTGTGTGTGTGTGTGTGTGTGTAGGGGCCTCGAGACAAAGCGAAGAAGAGTTCTAGGCAGAATAAATGTCATGGGCAAAGGCCCAGAGGCCAGAGAGAATTAGGCAAACGAGAGAATTAGAAGCAGAGATGATGGGTGCGATTCAGAGTAGGATGATGGATGGAAAGTGGAGAAAGATTAGACTTAGCAGGAACTGAAAAACTAGATAATCTATAGACCAAGGAAAGAAATTTGTGTTTCAACCTCAGGGAAATAGAGAGCTGCTGAACGAGGTTAGAAGAGTAGTTACACAAACCAGCTTGGCTTAAAGATTATTTTAGCTGCGATGTGAAGAGTCGCTTGGAGGAGGCAGCGCCATCAGGGAGGCTCGTTACCGGGGTCTTAAGTGGAAAAAGCAGTAGCCTGACTTAAATTTCGGGATGGAGAAAGTGGGTGAATTGGCGAAATATTTAGGAATTGCAAAGGATAGGACTTGGTCTTGATGACTGATTCAGTAGGGTTCAGGGAGAGGAAGTGGTACTAAGAATTCACCTAGATTTCTGCCCACGGCAACCGGATGGACAGTACCGCCTTCACAGCTACAGGGGCTGGAGAGGCAGAACAGATGTGGGAGGCTGGGGTGGAGAAGATGAGTAAAGCGTGGACAGGTTAAATGTGAGGGGCTGTGGGATGGCCAAGCTGGAGCTTTCATCGGTGTTGACTCATTGGGCCTGGTTGGTTACTGAAATACAAAATATTTCTGTGTTGCCAATAAATAGCCACCGCCCAGAGCAGCCCCTCATTCCTGTTCCCCTTCCACCGCCTTGCTTTCCAGCCACTCAGACCTCCCCAAGATCTAGAAACTAAACCGATAATGTGGGTCATGTGCGACATGACAGAAGGTCTCCTGTTCTGACTGGTTAGTGCCCTTGCCAGGGCCGTTCAGTGTTTTTAACATCTCTCCTTGAAGACAGCAAAGTGTCCTGCAGGCAGTTGGTTGTAAAAGGTCAGGAGCTCAGGGGAAAGAGAGGTCAATGGTCAGGAATACAGTTGGCTCTCCAGGAATCTGTGGGTTCCGTATTCTTGGATTCAACCAACTATGGATTCAAAATATTCAAAAAAATTTTTTCCAGAAAGTCCCAAAAAGCAAAACTGGAATTTGCCTTGCTGGCAACTATTTACATAGCATTTACATTGTATTAAGTATTATAAGTAGTATAGAAATGATTTAAAGTGTACAAGTGGATGTGTGTAGGTTGCATGCAAATACTATGCCATTTTATACAAGGGACTTGAGCATCTGTGGCTTTTGGTATCCCTGGAGGTCCTGGAACCAATCTCCGCAGATACTGAGAGATGACTGTACTCTATTTGAGGTCATCAGCCTAAAGGTTGAAGCCTTGGAGTGGATGAGAGTCTTCAAGAAGAGTGTACAGAATAAGAAGAGGGGCCCCCCAGGGTTAAGGAATTTGGACTCGACCCTACAGGCAGTAAGGAGCCAATGAGGTATTTTAAGCAGACGCATGAGGCAACTAATGGAACCCCCAGGGGCCAAGAAGAGTGTCAGAGAAGTCTGATAAGGTCGCTGCCCTCAAGGAGCTTATGCTCTAATTGGGGTAGGCAAGATAATACTGCCTCTTCAGAAGGAAACGGCTCACCGCAGGTGGTGATTAGCACCCTCCCGCAGTAAGTAGTTCTGTCCTACAGCCCCCAGAACCCCCGGTGTGAAGGCTCTCCCTCCACCTGATGGTTAGGGTCAGCTGAGGGCTTAGTCAATCCATTTGCCTTTGCTGGAATGCTCAATAGTAGAGAGAGCACCCGGGAACGAAATGACTTGAGTCCCCTTTCAAAGCCTAGATTCTTGAATAAGCGGAAAGGGTTCTTAAAAGTAAAAGCCTTTGTATGCACTTAGCAGTTTACAAAACTCTTTGAGGTACATTAACTCATTTCATCCCTTCAGCAGGTAAATTAGAGCAGGGGTCTCCAACCCCTGGGCGCACCGACCAGTGCTGGCCCATGGCCTGTTAGGAACCGGGCCACATGGTAGGGGGTGAGCAGCAGGTGGGTGAGCGAAGCTTCTTCTGTATTTACAGCCACTCCGCATCACTCACATTACCACCTGAGCTCCACCTCCCCGGCATTAGATTCTCATAGGAGCGTGAACCCTACTGTGAACTACACACGCGAGGGATCTAGGTTGCGCGCTCCTTATGAGAGCCTGATGATCTGAGGGGGAGCTGAGGTGGTCCCATCGCCCGCAGATGGGACCATCTAGTTGCAGGAAAACAAGCTCAGGGCTCCCACTGATTCTGCATTATGGTGAGTTGTATAACTTCTTCATTATATATTACAGCGTAATAATAATAGAAATAAAGCGTACAAGAAATGTAATGCACTTGAATCATCCTGAAACCATCCCCCCAGTCCATGGAAAGATTGTCTTCCATGAAACTGGTCCCTGGTGCCAAAAAGTTTGGGGACCGCTGAGTTAGAGGATATTGCAGAGATCAGGGACTGAGGCTCAGAGACGTTTGAGGTTAATAAGTTACGGAGCCAGCCTGAAATCTGGGTCTTTAGATCCAAGGGTTGGCTCTTTCACACTTCTCCCAGGGTTTGCAAACTGTGTTCCTTGGAGCCCTTCAGGGACTGCATTGGGTTACAGGTGTTGGGAAGCATCTAGGAGGCAGGGCTAGCTCCCAGCCTACCTCAGCCAGGCTCTCAGGCATTTGTCAGCCTTTTAGATCAGCCTCCTTTGGAAGTTTTCTCCCAGGCAAGCATTTCCCAGTGTGGGGAACCTACACCAGCCTGTCTTTAAGACTCCTCAAGACACGTCTGTCTGCAAACCATCCCCCAGAGTTGGTGTTGGTCCTTTGTTTACCACATACAACACCTAGCAAGCCACTTGCTTTGTTCTAACCTTAACCCTTCGGCCTCAGCTCTGGCTTCTCCCCTCTGGACCTATGCTCCGTGGTGCCAGTTCTTCTCATCAGGATGTCTGTTTGCTTTTGTCCCTCCACCTCCTGCTATAGACTCTTGGCACTCCGGACACTGGAAGAGTGAATGTCAAAATTTACCAGCTTGGATTCTTTCCTGGACATGCATTGTTCCTGACTCTGTGACCGTCAGCAGGATAGTTTTAGTATCTTCAAATCTTGATGGGCTTGTGTTTGGACACTTAGTGGCAGTGTTTTCCTGAAACCACTGCATCTCACGCATATCAATTTACCAATTCCCTTGTCCTCAGAAACTGTACCTGCATTAAAACAATCCCTTTTCCATTAAAATATTTTTTTAAAAGGCTGTAGTTCGCCTTGATGCGCCAGTCGGTATGCGTTAGAGGCTAAAGAGAAAAGACCCAGAGGCAAAGACGATAATTTTACTTCCTGATTATACAGCAAAATTAAGAATTAGTATTTCTGTGTTTTCCATTTCTGAGGACTGCCTAGAATTGAGTGGCAACTTCGTGACTTGCAATTTGTGAAATTCAGGCCTTTATCTTCTTCTCAAATACTTATTGAGCACCTATTGAGGGGCAAAGCTTAGTTCTAGATTATGTAGAGGATACAAAGAGTTTAAGAAATGGTTTCTGCCTTCAAGGGAGTTAATGGCCCTGGCATGGACTTAAATAATACAAGGAGGAGGTAGGGATGGATAGATGGAGTGAGTACTGAGGGTGGCCTGAAAAATGGAAGTAATCAGATGATTTCAAGGTTCTGAGTGAGAACACTGGTGTCCTGACAGGTGACCCTTGTGTATCCTACTTCAGGAGTATGGGGGTTGATGGTAGAGTTCTGCTGGGGACAGAGGGCAGGAAAGGTGCAGCGAAAGAGAGCTGACACTGATAAATCAACTCCTAACTGCTGGCGTGGTTGATGGTGGAGAGTTCTGGACTCAAGTGGAATCCTCGTGCCAAGACGAGCTCAAGATATTTCAGTTGTGTGTTGTTGAAAATCTGATCATGAGTGGCTCTTGATTTCTTAGTCCCTGACAGACTGGAGCTCTGGGAGACATTACCCTGGAACAGCTCACCCACCAGATCTACCACTGGGAGAGCACAGGCTCTGGAATCAGAGGCCCAGGTTCAAGTCCCTACTCTTTTTTTCCCACTCTGCTGTGTTGGTTGCTTAACTTCTCTTGGCCTTAGTTTCCTTACGGTACAAAGGAGAAATAATGCCTGCCTTGCTGGATTGTCGAGAAGATGGGGGACAGCACCAGGAAAGTGCTTGGTGTATAACAGGCACTCAAATAAACAGTACTTCATTACTTTCACTATGATCCAAGGGCTTCATAAGGGGATCGAGGCCCCAGGTTGTGGTGGCCTAGCACAGATGTCACACGTTACTCTCACAAGTGTCAGCACAGCCATGCTGCATGGTGGAGTGAGGGTCTAGTGATCGGGATCCTCCCCAAAGCCTCTGGGATAAGCCTCTGAACCTTCTCCGTGTGTTAGTCCTATTTGTACACTGATAAAATGGAAGTGAAAAAAATCACAACGCTCAGAGTCGGAGAGGATTTTCCAATACAATGTAAAATAAAGGTATTTAACAGGAGAGGCACCTGAGGCCTAGAAGAGGTGAAATGACACCCCAAAGGCAAAGCAGAAAATGTGGCCCTTGCCTCCTAGTAGAATGCTCCTCCTTTACATAGTTGCTCTAAAAATTGGCGGAGGAGGCTTGGGAGGTTAATTCATGCATCATGAACTAATGATCCCTTTGGCTGGACCACACACACTTATCAGATTTATCAGAGACAAATGCTGTTTTTATCAGCATCATTCAAGGACTTGTAGCATAAAGGTAGCATAAAATGGGGGTGGAAAAGTGCTGTCTTCCCCTCTGTTTTTACAGCTTAGCTCCCTCTTTACCTTTGGTTTCTTAAGTGTTTCCCTGCTCTGACCTGACATTCACTCACTCCGTATTTATCCCATGTGTACAAGGCTTTGTGTGTTGGTGGATACAAAGAAATATAAACAGAACTTGAGGGTCTTTCCATCTAGCATACAGAGAAACATGAACAGTTGAAAAGTTGGATAAACAATATGGGAGAAAATAAAACTAAGCAAAACTGCAATGCGCTGTACGATTAACTGTCAAATGAGACATCTCTATTTATGGTTCCAATGCTAATTTATGGGTTGGTGCCTGTTGATGACAACATTTTCATCAGTTTGCTGTGAAATGAGAAAAGCTAGGCAGGTAGGGATTATTTTATAATGCTCAATTTACAGACGTACCTTGAAATTATCGCACTTTACTTTTCTGCACTTTGCAAGTACTGCCTTTTTTATGAATTGAAGGTTTGCAGCAATCGTGTGTTGAGCAAATCTACGGGCACCATTTTTTCCAACATTTGCTCACTTTGTGTCTCATTTTAGTAGAAATTCTTGCCATATTTCAAACCCTACAGTAACAAAAAGATTGTGACTTACTAAGGCTCAGATGACAGTTTGCATTTTTTAGCAATAAAGTATTTTTAAAATTAAGGTATGTACATTGCTTTTTTGGACATAATGCTCTTGCACACTTAATAGACTACAGTGTAAGCATAACTTTTTTTTTTTTTTTTTTTTTTTTTTTTTTGCGGTACGTGGGCCTCTCATTGTTGTGGCCTCTCCCATTGCGGAGCACAGGCTCCGGACGCTCAGGCTCAGCGACCATGGCTCACGGGCCCAGCCATTCTGCAGCACGTGGGATCTTCCCAGACCGGGGCACGAACCCGTGTCTCCTGCATCGGCAGGCAGACTCTAAACCACTGCGCCACCAGGGAAGCTCAAAGCATAACTTTTATATGCACTGGAAAACCAACAAATTCGGGTGTCTTGCTTTACTGCAATATTTTTTTGCATCGCTTTGTTACTATGATCTGAAACTGAACCCACGATATCTCTGAGGTATTTGTTTTACAGCATTTTCTGAGATTATAGGCTTCTGAAATTTTAGTGTTAAAATGCTCGCTCTTTTATAAAATGATGGAGTCTAAATAGTGGTAGTTGTTTTTGAAAGCCCATACTTAGAAAAATAAAAAGTTGGCTACATAATATGTTTCTTTTAGAAATTTTGCTCATCCTTGAAATTCAAAAGCAAGAGAATCTTTGGTGTGCACACATGTCCAGAGCCAAGGGGAGGAGCAATTATTGAGTACTGGAGTGTTCAGGGAAAGGACAAACATTGAATCTGTTTGACAAAGGATTTGATAGAGTGGAAGGCTGTGAGGAATCTTCCCCTTGAGGGAGTACTGTCAGAAGAACTTTGGAGGTAAGATCGGAGGGTTCATTTAGGGTAATAGGAAGAAGATTGGAAGCCTTGTCCATTTACCTGCTGGGCCCAGAAAAAATTCACCCAGCTGTTACTACAGTAACAACAGATCTCTGGCTTTCTTGAACTAACCAAGTCACTGTCTTGAACCCCTTACCCCAGTCACTGAATCAGTGACATAGTCCACCTGGTATTCTGGCTCTGGCCCACCCTCTCACATGCTTATCTTTGACCTTGCCTTAACACTCACCTCTGGCCAGCAGCCACTCATTTCCAGTTCCGACCTCTTGCTTGCATCCCTGAGCACAATTTGGACTCGTTACTGGATTGGACTGAACTCGTTCATTCTGGCCTTGTCCAGAGATATACACCCTAGGCCAGATGTACACCCTTAAGGGTAGCACCCTTATGGAGTTAGCCCCAGCTCCTGAGGAGGGCCCAGTGAGCAGTAGTGTGTAGGATGCATTACAGGGCAGATTGAGGGAATGGAAAAAGTCTCAATAAGATATGTGACTGGGTGGAGAGAGAGGAACCAGTGGCCAAAGCCTGTGGGTCTGGGGCTGGGATGGTCACCGTTGATTAAAATAGGAAGAGAGCCTGATTGGAAGAGGCAAAGAATTTGATTTCAAAGTTGCTGAGCCCAGAAATGAGAAGGGAGATAAAGGGAGGCTGGAGGAGAAGGACCAGATCCATTTGGAGTCAAGAAGGATTCATGATCAAGAGCTTCTAGAGAGAGAGTGCATCACTGCTGCAGGTCCAGAGAGCATGGAGGAGGAGGAAACTGGAGAGTGCAGCCTCATGTGAAGGCTGGAATTAGAGCAGGAAGGGCTGGGTAGACCACAGGGGGCTGGGGAGCCCATGGTAGACAAGATGAGAGACTCCACTAACCAAGAGATCATATACTTGGTTTTGGCAAGGACCCGTCCTTTCAGGACTAGAAGTCATCTTTCACTATAGGTGAGCAGCCTGAGGGTGAGGGAGAGGTGTGCTTGCTTTGTGAGCCTCTGTGTGATTTGAGGTATTCCCTTGACACATACCTCCACCTCCTCTGCTTGGTGTCTTCACGCCTTTCCCTGCCTCCTACTCCTCCTCAGGGGAAAGCGGTCCTTGCTTCCAGGAACTGGAAGCTGTAGGGCACAGAGAGGGTAGCGACCAAGGGGGCCATCCTTCTTTATGTCTCTGTCATGGGCTGCTAAGCAGGGTATCTATTTGAGCTTGTTTATGTGTGTGGAGTTGAGAGCCCATACTTTGCTTCTTCCACCAGCTTCCCATGCTGCCAAGAAAGTGCTAAGCAGCAGAAATTCACATGCCCCCTCCCACCCCCACCCCCGCTCTCTCTCACTCTCTTTCTGGTATTCTTCAACTCCAATGGGAGCTAATATTTACCTGCTGCATTAGCTGTGGGGCTGTGGGATGTGACAGCTGGAGGTGGAGAGGACGTTCTTCTCTCTTCCTCCTCCACCTGTCTTTCCCTAGAAGTTTGAAAAGGGGAAAAATTGTCATTGTAATCTTCAGGACTGCCTGGCTGAGAATTCGGAGATAGCTGGGAGGAGTCGGGGGTCTTGTGTTAACGTCTGTCCTAAAAAGCAAGGAGGGAAGATGAGTCTGCTGAGCAGGTGGCTTTGGGGAGATGCCCTAAAGATTGGGTCAGCCCCTGGGAAGCCCGGGAAGGGGAGTAGCTGCCAGCCAAAGGGATACTTTTTTTACAGGTGAGGGGCTACAGAGTTGGGGACTACAGGGCATGAATGACAAAATGTGAGGCATTACTATGATGGTCTCAATTGGTGCTGGCCGGTGTGGACCACCCCTACAGGGGAGGCTGAACAGATTTCCCATGGCTAGGTACATAACTGCTTCCTACCCCAGGAACTCTGCCAGATACTGACTCAGCCTCCGTCCCGGGGACTCTGCCAGATGCTGACTCAGCCTCCGTATTTACCTGCTCACCTATCAGGAGTCAAACATATGTAGTAAGTTGCACAAATGTCTGAGACCAGGAATAGGAGAGATGTCTCAACTCAGCATGGCTTGTGAGTGATAGGAAGGTGAATAACTGGTGACGTTCTAAGACCTTGATACGTTCCTGCCATGGGAAAGGAGGTTTCCCAGGGATGCTGGAGGAAGGGACACGTAGGGGAGATGGAGTAGGGGTGAAAAGAGGAATCTCAAAGTTGGGAGCAGGTGGGGCTGTCACCCCATATAAATTCTGGGCATGGTGTGGGTCCAGCTGTGTGACTCCCCACAGTGGACCTGTGCCCCTCCTCCACTCGCTCCTCTAGCTGCCTTTTCCTGCCTTTCTAGCCGTTTACCAGAAAGCCTGTTTCTGTTCTTCAAACTGCTTTTTTGAGCTGTGTGTCATGATTTTCTCTCGCCCCAGTTTGTCCTCGCGTTGCTATGGTAGCTGGCTGGGGGTCTCCAGTGGCTGGGGGTGTCTTGCTGGCAGGACATGAAGGCAGAAGACACAGGTGATCCTGGGATGGCACTTCTGGAACTCCTTGTGCTACAAAGACCCCTTTTGGCCTCCTCTTCCCCCATCGCCCTGCAGATCCCACAACCTATGCTTGCCAAAAGGCAAAAGCAAAAAAAGGAAGCAATAGTTACAGCTTTCTTTTATTCTGGCCATTTCAGAAACAGCCTGGCAAGGCATGGGCTGCCTCCTTCAGGGTAAAGCTATGGAAGAGCTGAGATGGGATGGCTGTTTGGGGGAAGAACCCCAAGGAAACACGTTGGATCTACTTGTCCCATCCACAACTAGGAAGAGAAAAGAACGCAGTAGAGAGGGAGCCAGGATTTAGCCTGTGAAAAGCCACATCTAGGAAACGTGCATAATTTGGTGTACTGCGGGCCCTTGGCCTCTGGGAGCTAAGCAGCCTCTAGCTGGGAATCTCAGAGCCCAGGAATATGCAAGTTTTTGAGGGTCCTGTATTTTTGGTGCATTGCATCACCACGTTAACCTTTTCATCTTTCACTTGGGTTTTCTATCACATCATGGCTATGTTTCACAAGATGCATTTTAAATCACTTATTTACTCATCCATCTCTTCAACAAATATGGGAGAAATAATTATTGAGTACCTACTACAATTACTGAGTACCTATAATTATTGAGTACCTTCCAACTATGCAGATACAGCAGTGAACAAGATTGACAGTCTCTGCGCTCAAGTAGTTTACATTCTTCTGAGACAGGTCAACAATAAATAAATAAGAAAATACCAGATAGTAAAAAGTGGAAGATTAACATAGGGTGATGTTATAGAGGGTCTCTGGGTGGGTGGTCTAAGAAGGCCTCTGAGAAGGGGGCATGTAAGCTGAGGTTGGAGCACCAGGAAGTAGTCACTGGGCAGATGGGGGAGGAGCATTCCCAGCATGGAACAACTAGCTTAGATGCCCTAGCGCAGAAGCAAGCCTGTGTGCTTAGAAATATCAAAGTCAGTGTGAGTGGAATGAGTGAAGGAGAAGGAGGTAGGAGATATGGTCAGATCTGAGGTCATCATGTCAGAGGCCTTAACATGGGCCATGTCAGAGACTCTTGGCTTCACCTGTTTCTGGGACCTTTGGCTGCTTGTTCCAACCCAGCCACCACTGTAGTGATTGGCCAACTTTATGCATGTAAAACTCGATAGCCCCTCACCTCATACTGTGCATTGCCTACCTCTTACCCTGGAACTTCTCTATTGATGCTGACCCATGAGACACTTGGGACTCTCCTGGGCAACTGCAAGTTGAAGAGAGAAATTAACTCTCTGAGTGATAACTTTTGACCAATAGGAGACCCAGCAGATGAATTCTTCCCCTCTGATGGACTGCCCCAATACACAGTTACCTGGACTTTTAGCAGCAGCCAGCTTGGTAATACACCCTAGTATTGGCTCTCTCTTTCCCTGCCTTCCTTCCCTGTTCCCTCACTCCTGCTTCCATGTGATTGTACCTAAATCCTTGCCTCAGGCTCTGCTTTCTGGGGAAGCTGAGACAGACAGGCAGGCATTAGCTGATGGAGGGCTTTGTAGGACATGGTAAGAAGTTTGCATTTCATTCTGAGAATTAGGAGAAGTAGTTAAAGAACATTGAACAGGGGAATGATGATCTGATTTTTTTAGAAAGATGACTCTGATTGCAGTTGGGAGAATAAATTGAAGGGAGGCAGGAGTGGAAGCAGGCTGAGGAGTGTTGAGGTTATTGCCATAGTTCAGGTGAGAGATGATGGATGATGACCCAAACGAGAGTGGGGGCAGTGCGGGGCATGAGCATGTGTGTCTGTGATGAGGGCAATCATAAGGCAAGGCTGCAGTGAGATGGGTGCTGGGTGGTGGGTCAGATTGCTTTTAGTAATGGACTCACCTCTGCACAGAAGCCTTTATGCTTGGAATTCATAAATATGTGGTTCAGCAAGATGACAAATTACAAGGTCCGTAGATGGACCTTCATCTATGTTGAGAGTAGAGAAGGCTCACCCTTGGGGAACACTGCTGGGGAGAACTGAAGACCTTTGCAGTCACCTCGGGATGGCATTATTCGAACTGCTCCCTGCTCAGGGGGAAGGAGTTTGGGTTTCCCACTCTTAGCTGAATCAGAGTAGCCCTCCACTTTCATTTGTTTCATTTGTTTACACTTAGAGTGGTTATTTCTTTTGCAGAAAGGGATCCATGGCTAAAAGTGTAAGGAAATACTTCTTTCATTAAGGAGTAGTAATTTACCATAATAAGACCAGACTGAGTCTTAGATTCACAGAGCTCTCGGTTTCAAGTCCAGCTTGACCAGTTCCTAGTTATATGACCTCAGTCTAAGTTTCTCATCTTCAATATGGAGACTAAAACACCAACTGCCTGGAGTTGTTGTGAGGATGAAATGATTTAGGTGTATAACCTGCCTGATACATGCTCTTTCTCTCCCGTCACTGCACTCACGATAAATTAATCCCATGGAAGATGCAGTTCAGTGGGGTTGAATTGAGATGGGTTCAGCCTTGACCCTCATCTGGCAGACCACTTTCCAGGGTTTAGTCTGGAGATTCTGGAGTTTGTGTCATTAAAGGAGGTAACAGATCCTTATAAAACATTCTTCTGGTGATATTTAGGAGGCTGGAATCTAGCCCTTTCTTCTGAGAGACTCCAAGCAGCATCCATCTATGAATAACTGTGATGGTGCCCCTGTGAGATAATTTGAGACAAGTGTTTTCAATCCATTTTATAGATGGAAGATTGTAATACTTTAGGCAGTTGTGCCTTCCCAATTTGCAATCAAATTCTAAGGCATTTCCCCCTCCATGCTCTCTTCTTCCCTTACTCCACTAAAAATAATGCTGGCACTTGCAGGATAAATCATCAGTCACTAACAGTGGCTGATGTGAACAACTCATATGAACCTTAGACCTTTAGATACAATAATGTGGCTTTTTTGAAATTACAAAAGTACTTTATTTTAGAAAGTATGGAAAAGCACAAGAAGAAAATTTAGGTTATCCACAATCCCATCATGTACAATTAATCACTCACATTGGATCAGTATACCTGCATGTGTAATTACTAATATTGGATCAGTTTCTCCCCTGCTTTCATACATTCATATGAACAGTCACATACATATACCTAAATACAGTTTATTATACTCAGTGGGGATTATAGTGCATACATATTGCTTTTGTAACTTGCTTTCCCAATAATATACTGTGAGCAATTTCCTGTGTCATTAAATGTTATTTTACCATATGATTTATTTTAGCCTGTGATCTTAAATAATTGTCAAATATTTCATTGTATGAGTGTATCACAATATGTTAACCAATTCCTTATTGTTATTTTGGATTGTAGCTTTTTATATTCGAATTAACAATCCCATGGACAATTTTACAAATGCATATTTGTGTGCAAGTTCAGTGCTCTCATAAGGGTAAATTAGAATTATTGGGACATAGGCAATACATATATTTATGACGCTTGAGAAATATTGCCCAGTCTCCCCGAGGAGAGTTTGTACTAATTACAGCTCTGCTAGTAGTGGATAAGATTGCCCAGATATTTGCCAGCTCTGTATTTTATTTTATTTTAATTAATTAATTAATGGCTGTGTTGGGTCTTCATTGCCGTGCGTGGGCTTTCTCTAGCTGCAGCAAGCGGGGACCTCTCTTCATTGCAGTGCCCGGGCTCCTCTTTGAGGTGGCTTCTCTTGTTGTGGAACACGGGCTCTAGGCACGTCAGCTTCAGTAGTTGTGGCTCACAGGCTTTGGTAGTTGTGGCTCACGGGCTCTAAAGTGCAGGCTCAGTAGTTGTGGCGCACGGGCTTAGTTGCTCCGTGGCCTGCGGGATCCTCTTGGACCAGGGCTCAAACCCATGTCCCTTGCAGGCAGATTCTTAACCACTGCACCACCAAGGAAGTCCGCTCTCTGTATTTTAATTAGTAAGAATATCTCCTGAACTTCTCTTAAACATTTATGTGAATTATGGTATATTTCAGACATTTAGTATAGAAAATAATTAAGAAACATCCATATACTTAACACGAAGATTAAATGGATCATGGTATTTGCCATATTTACTTCCTCTCTCTCCCATTTTTAAAGAAATAAAATGTTACAGGTGCATGTATGTACCCTCATCCTTATCCATAGCTCCAGAAATCACCACTTTACTGAAATTGATATTTCATTACCATGTGCCTTTGTGTAAGTTTACTACATATGTATGTTTTCATAAAATATGCATGTGAATTTTTGAGTTTTAAAGTTTTATATAAATGATGTATGGAATGTGCCCTTTTGCAGCAAAGTGAACGTTTATTTTTAAGATTTACCAGTGTCATTACACAAACACCTAGTTCATTATTCACCTTCTGCCTACACCTGCACTGTATAAATAAATCACAGGTTGTTAATTTACTCCCCTTCGGAGGGGAGCTGGGTTGTTCCGATGCTTTTGCTGTTATAAGCAATGTGAAAATGATCAACCTTGTCCATGTCTCCTTTGGCACATGTGAGATTTTTCTCTAGGGTAGGTGCCTGAAAGTTTAATTCTTGAGGTTTGGAATGCACATTTCCAACTTTGTCAGGTGTCACCACATTGCTTTCCAGAGTGACTGTGTCATCTACCCTCCCACCATGTGTAGGGTTCCCACTTCCATATATCTTCCACAACACTTGAGGTGATCAGAATGATTAAATTTGACTAATCTGATGGGTGTAAAATGAAATCCAATTACTGTATTAATTGCATTTCCTTCCCCCACATTACTAATGAAGTTGAGCATTTAACATATGTTTATTGGGCATTTGGATTTCTTCTTAGGTGAATTGTAGGTTCATATCCTTTTCCCATATTTCTATCATGTAGTTTGTGTTTTCTTATGATTTGTGAGAGTTCTTACAAACAGATATGATTTGTGGGTTGTAAAATAGCTTCTCCCTCACATGGCTTGTCTTTTTCACTTTGTCTATGGTGCTTTTTGTCACAGAGTTGTTAATATTAGTGTGGTAAGATTTATCTGCTTTTCTCTTTGTGATTTTTGTTCATTTTGTCTTATTTAAAAATTCCTTCCACAAACTGAGATAAAAAGAAGTCATTTGTATTGTTTTTTAATAAATTTATTTATTTTTGGCTACGTTGGGTCTTCATTGTGGTGCACGTGCTTCTCCTTGCAGTGGCCTCTCTTGCTGTGGAACACGGGCTTTAGGCGTCTGGGCTTCAGTAGTTGTGGCACGCGGGCTCAGTAGTTGTGGCACGTGGGCTCGTTGTGGCACGTGGACTCTAGAGTGCAGGCTCAGCAGTCGTGGCACACGGACTTAGTTGCTTCACGGCATGTGGGATCTTCCCGGACCAGGGCTCGAACCCGTGTCCCCTGCATTGGCAGGCGAATTCTTAACCACTCCACCACCACGGAAGCCAGGAAGGCAGATTCTTAACCACTGCACCACCAGGGAAGTCCCTCATTTGTATGTTTTTTTTTTTTTTTTTTTTTTTTTTTTTTTTTTTTTTGCTGTACGCGGGCCTCTTACTGCTGTGGCCTTTCCCCGTTGCGGAGCACAGGCTCCGGACGCGCAGGCTCAGCAGCCATGGCTCACGGGCCCAGCCGCTCTGCGGCATGTGGGATCTTCCCGGACCGGGGCACGAACCCGCGTCCCCTGCATCAGCAGGCGGACTCTCAACCACTGCGCCACCAGGGAAGTCCACCTCATTTGTATTTTTTTAAACTATAATTTTTCGTTTTTCTTGTCACATTTGGCTCTTCTAATTCATCTGGAATTAATTTTTGTGTGTAGAGGTAGGCTCTAATTTTATCTTTAATCCCCCCCCACCCCTATGATTAGTCCTTTGTCCCATTAGTCACCATTTAGTGACTATTCAATTTGTTTCCACTGTTTCTGGGAGTCTTTTTTATTGCACTGGTCTAATGGTATATCCCTTTCACCCCTATCTCACTAATTTAGTTTTTATAGCTTTGTGGTTTTCATATATTAGAGTAAATCCTTTCCACACCCTTGCCAAATTGTCTTGGATATTGGCCTTTATTCATTAATATGACTTTTAGGATAAGCTTCTTGTATTTCATTTTTAAACTGGGATTCTGATTGAAACTGAATTTATAGTTTTATTTGAGGGAGGGTTGCAATCTTCAAGCTATTTTTCCAGCCCCGAACATGACATGTTTCTTCCTATGCTTGGATCTTCCTTAAAGTCCCCCAAGAGAGTTAAAATTTTTTTCTCTACATCTTTTACTGCACATCTTGTTATTTGATTTGTTTTACAGTTTTGATGCTATTGCATGATGACTTTTTATCATTGTGTCTTCTGGTTCTTTGTTGTAGTTGTATCAGAATTTGTACTTTTGTGTGCTTATTTCATATCCAGCATTCTCACAGAACTCTCTTATTACTTTGAATGGTTTTCCCCCTATAGGCTGTCATATTTTTTATGTAGACAGTATCAATTGTGAATAATGACAGCTTTGTTTTTTTCCTTTACAATCCATATGCCGTTCCTTTCATTTTCTTTACTTATTACACTGACTAGTACTTTAAGTACAACGATGAATAGAAACATTTTTAGTGGGTATCCTAGTCACGTACCTCACTTCAAATATATGGTTTGACTTCAAGTCTGTACTCCTGAACAATACCTTACTCTGGTCATCCTTTGCTACCTTACAAGGCACTGTTGTCTAGTGATATGCCTTCATTGTGTGTGTGTGTGTGTGTGTGTGTGTGTGTGTGTATTCACAAGTTAAACTATCTCTTTTATCTGTCATCTGTCTGCCTATCTATCTAACTATCTATCTATCTTTAGTTTACATTTGTCCTCATGTTTACCATTATTTTTTGCTCATCATGCCATTTTCTTTCATGGCAGTCTTTTCTTCCATTTAAATGTCCTTCTTGAGGAATATTGTATAGTACTTATTTCACCTGAACTTGAGTGGTAAAATCTTCTTTATTATTCTGAGAAGGCTTTATTTCAATCTCAGTTTTGAGTAACAATTTACTGAATATTTTTTGCACTTGAAGGTATTATTCTATCATTTCTAGCCTCTAGTATCATAGCTGATTATCTAATTGTTGTTTCTTTAGGCAATCTGTATTTTCTCTCAGGATGCTTTTTAAATATTTCTCTTCATAATTTTAGAACTTTTAATATTTCATTAAAATGTGTATAGGTTGGATTTATTTTTCATCCTGCTTAGAACTCATTGAAATTCTTGACTCTGAGGATTTATATCTTTCATTAATACTGGAAAATTTAATCTTTAGTTCTTCAAATACTGTCTTTCTCCATTATCTCTTTGTAGAACTCCCATTACATATAGTTTGGATCTTTGTAATCTGTTGTCCCTTTCTCTTTAATCATATTTTCCATCTGTTTATCTCTCTGTGCCATAAGCTCAGATTCCTCAAATGTGTCTACCTGTTCATTAACACTCTCCCTAGTGTGTCTAACCTAATAATTAACTTATCTACTGCCTTTAATTTCAAAGATTAGCTTTTTCATTACAAAATACTGTATTTGTCACTTTAAACTTTTTTTCATTGTATCCTATTAATGTCTTTCTCTATATACCTTTTCTATTATTTCAAGCTCTAGTGCTCTAATTATCTTATTTATTATATCAACTAAGTTTCCCTTATAGTAGATTGTTTCCTTGTGTGAGTGAAAAGTTTTGATTGCAAGCTCATGTCTAATGATGCTTGTTTTTCCTATGGAAATACAGTAGAATCTGGGTTGTGAGAGTAGCCTCATAGAATGGTTTTGTTTAGTTCTCTTATTTAACCCAGGAAAGTTACTAGGACTGGTTTTTACTTTGGCTTAAGGGTTCCTGAACCCTCCTGAACATGTGGTATGAATTCAGCTCATAAATTCATACAACATATACAATGTTGGGTTTTGATTTCTCAGGGTTTTGCATTTTTCACTCAGAGATAAAAGCTTCTTCACCATCTCCTTTTGCTATAGAGTTGAATTTTATGCAGTTTATTGTTTAACTGAGAGTTCAGTCCTTCAAGTGTCCCAACTTAATGCAGAATCTCAGCTGTAACTTCTGTTCACAGGTGCTCTTAAGACCTTATCTCTTGCTCTTGAATGGGCATTAAAACCCATCCATTAAATCCTCTAGGTTACCAGGACTAATCACTGCCCATGGGACAGCTGCAGTCTCAGTTCACATACTTAGTCCTATGTTTTTCATTTCCTCCTAGGGATTTCCTTTTATGTTTTGCAAGTTCAGCAATATATGTTTTAAAATATATTTGAAAATTTATTTCTGTACTTTAGTTTTCTAGAAATTTTTAGCAAGAGGTTTTTCTTATTCTGCCATCTCGCTAGTACTGAATCCTTGAATGACTTTTACAAAGAGAATTCACTAAAATAGGAAAGCATAAGATATTTCCTGGGGGCATACACAGCATCCTTCAAGACTTGTAAGTGTGATTTTCCTAATGGAGAGGTTACTCAGTGCTGGACTGAGTGTAGAAGAAGATTTGAGGAAGGAAGTGGGGGAGGAACAGTAGTGCATTAATGGACAATTACTTTCTGCCCCCTCAGATGGTACTTGAGTGTTTAGCTAATGGCAGTTCACTTAGAAAAAGTCATCATTGACAAGTCCTGGTAAGCAGCTTCTAAAAATATCTTGCCTGAAGTGATTGAATCTTTTTAGGGAATAAAAGATCAGAATCTGGAAGCAGGAAGATGGTTCTCAAGTTCTAGTGAAAGTAAATTCTAAAAGCAAAGTGGGAGCCACAGGAGGTGTTGGGGAAAGGAGA
This sequence comes from Kogia breviceps, assembly GCF_026419965.1. NCBI lineage: Eukaryota > Metazoa > Chordata > Mammalia > Artiodactyla > Physeteridae > Kogia > Kogia breviceps. The sequence goes on along the minus strand of NC_081310.1, from coordinate 41,711,057 downwards.
GATTGAAGGACTCAAGCTCTCCTCTAAATTTAAACATTAGAAGAGGAAGCAAACAGAAGGAGAAGCAGGGGTGAGGGTGTAAAGGACTGAGTTGAAAGCATGCGTGTAGGAGTTTTCACTGAAGACAAAGCCAATTTGTGGGGGAAAACCTATTCTCCGTGGGGCCTGGTAACCACATTTCTTAGCATCCGAAGTATTAGGAGAAATGCTACTTGCCTGAGATCCATTTGCTAAGCCTTAAGCAGATGATATTGGATTATGATCACTCTTATGCTTCAGCCTGAGTTCTCCCTTTGGTCTCTGCCAGGAATATGTCTCATATTGAGGTGTGGATCCCCATTTAGGGCTATGAGGCCATTAGAAAACCAGATGTGCAGCTCTGAATTCACTCTGGCCCCCAAAGGCTGTGTCTCATCAGGTATGAGGGAGAGAAGTGAAAGACAGTGCTGGTGTGGCAAGAGCATTCTACTGGGAGTTACTGCGTTCCTGGTTACAATGCTGGTGAGTTGTGTGGTCTTGAGGAACTCATTTAATTATTCCATACCAGTGGTCTCAACCAGGGGCAGTTTTGCCCCTCAAGGGACATTTGGCAACTGGAAGCATTTTGATTGTCACAACTGGGAGGTGCTTCTGGCATCTATTGGTAAGGAGCAAGGAATACTGCTAAACATCCTACAGTGCACAGGCCCACCCGCCATGACAAAGACTTATTTGACTCAAAAAGGTCGATAGTACTGTGGTTGACATGCCCATGTGGTCGACAAAACCCTGCCCTACCTGCCTTTTCTTATATAAAAAGGAGGGGTTTGAAGAGGAGGTTGATGTGTGTGTGGCTAGACTAGGTAAGCGCTAATATTCGACTTGCACTCCTATCTATCACAGACCACATCTATCCATGTCACATCCATAGAAGCATGAATCAAATGAACTGGGCTAAAAACATACCTCATTTTCTGCCAAAAGAAGAAAATTGTGTCCTCAAAATGCTGGGAGCTTTGCAGGTTCACAGCTACCACTGTGTTTGCCTCCACACTTGTCCCTGTGAAGTAAGAGCCAAGGACTGTCTTCTTTGAGCTGAACTGCTTGTCTGCAGAACAGGTTTATCACTTCTAGCTATTCCCACACAACCTTCCCAACATGGCACAGATCCTAAGAAGTCCATGTCCTGGTTGTGTCCATTTGGCTTCGCATATAGTTACCATTCATTCATTCAGTCATTCAAGAAAATATGTGTTTTGTACCCACCAGGCATAAGGCAGTGCATTAATTGTGTGGAAAATGAAAGGACGGATAAATGAAGCCCCTTGTAGTGTAGTGGGGAGGAGACATCCATACACTACAGTGTCTGAGGCAGGAGGTCATAAAGTGCCCAAGGTTCTAAGAGGAGAAAGAGATCACATTGTGTTATGATCACAAAATGCTTCGCAGAGGAGGTTTGGCATGAACTGGGCTTTGAAGTCGAGTTTTTTGACGGGTAGGTACAAGAGAAGGGGGACAGAAGGGAGAGAGAAAATGAGAAATGATATGCAGGGGGGATTTGCATTTGTGGAAGGTGTGTATTTATGTGTCTGTGGACTGGTGAGAGTCCTGCTTCACTGGAGCAGGCAGTGAGAGCTGCACAGTCGTAGGAGATATTGCTGGGAGCATAGATGTGGCAGGGAATTTTGTTCAGTTCTGGTCCTTGAAACAAGGACTGACATGGGATGACATTTAAGTTTGCTTACAACCCTAAGATTATAAGGTCTCATGATTCCACAGTTATATTTGATAGGCACTAGAAAGCTCATCTCTTCATTCAATAAATAAGTGTAATGATTTTTTTAGCAGATAGTGTGCTAGGCACGGGGAGGGCAACATTGAACAAGTTCTTGGATTTTGCTGCACAGCAGGCTGGGGATAGGGTCAGAGTTGGGTTATGCAGTGAACACTTGTGGTAGAACCTGGAAGAGGAAGATGGGTTGGGAGGCTCTTCCCAGCTTCGGAGAAGGAGGTATAAAAGTCTGACCTTGAGAGGTGATGGTGCACATGGAATGAAAGGAAGCCTGTGAAAGTGGAATAGAAAACCTACTGACAGGACTTGGGGAAGGGTTGGTGGAGGAGATGGGGAAGAGGAAGAATCAACTTTGATTCTAAAGTTTCGTGCCTGAGTTAGGGGGAGACTGTGGTGCTGCAGTCAGAATTAGAGACCCGGGAAGGGGCTGATTTGGAGGGAAAGATGATGAGTTGATTTTTAAACCAGTTGATTCACGGCGCTTTCAGGCCATTCAGGTGGCGGAGCCTTTGAGCAGTTGTGAATGTGGTACCACACTTTAAACAGAACAGGCCAAAGGAAAAGCTGTGGGAGCCTTCCATCTATTAGCTGTGGTTGAAGCCATCTGGATGGATGAAATCACCAAGAGAGAGGGTCTACATAGAGAAGAGGGTAGGGAACTGTCCGTGAGAGATGCGTGCCTTTAGGAGGAAGAAGAAAGGGAAGAAAAGGAAGAAGAAAAGGTGAAGAAGATGAAGGGGCAGCGAGGGAGGTGGGGGGAGAACAGGAGATTGGAGATACTCCCGGAGGGGTCAGGGAAGCAGGGAGGCGGGGAAGCCAGTTCCTGCGGAGCCCCGGATGCAGCAGAATATGTACACACCCTGGTAGCCTCCAGGGAAACAGACTCTGGTTTTAAAAATCCCTTGGAACGTATTTAGCTGTAGAAGTGTTGAGCCACCTGATCATTTTATCACTTCTCAGGGCCTCAGCCAGAGGGGGGGCGGGGAAGGGGGAGGAGAAGGCTCTCCAGTGGGTCTTCCCTCCTGTGTGTGCGGAGTTGTGGCGAAGAGGTTTCCTGTGAGGGAAAAGCTGCCTTGATTTGTTTTATGGTAGGTACCAGTGTGGCAACAAGGGGACTTTAGAAGCTACAGCCTTTGGCCTGAGAGGTATCCCCCCACCGGGAAGACACTGGGGACTGTCTGTGATGGATTTTGTCCGTGCCATCCTGTTCCCCACAGCCTGGATGGCTGTGTGGACGTAGCTCACGCAAATCCTTCAGCTTTCCTCCAGGAATAGGGACTTTTCATGTTTTTATTTTTGGCTGTGGAGGAGGCTATGTGCCCACTGCCTGACCCTCACTGACTCTAGAGTGACCCTGAGCTCTTCCACTGTGGGCCCTTGAAACCGTTCTTACCCAGCCTCACCGTTCAGGCCACACTTGCTCCTTCCGTGTGGCTCTTGCAGTGAGGGGGAGGTGTGGGATGTGACCTCTGGCATCAGGCATGTCCAGCTCCAAGTCTAGCTCTGCCACATACTCGCTGTGTGATCTTAGTTTAGGGACATCGTTTCTCTGATCTCATCTGAAAAATGGTTGAAGCCTCTGAGGATTCTTATGCAGATCAAATGAGGTAACACATACACGGTGCTTATTAGTTAGACCTTCCACAATGGTAGGTATTGTTAGGGCTTTGAAACTTTTTCTTTCATTATTCTGCTTCACTCTCTTTTCGTTGAATTGTTTTCAGAATTTCTTTCCCTCTCTTCCAATGTTTTCCACTTTAAAAAAAAAAAAGCAATTAGTTTGAAGAAAATTATAACCTAACACCACTTAACCAGCTCCTGTCTGGCTCCCTAGGCAAATGAAGGGTCTTGAATGCTTTGATTGTTCTGGTATAATTCGTTTTTGGAAGTAGGGAGCTGTCTTTTGGCATCACCTATAAGGCCTGGTATGTGTCCTTGCAAATATCACAATAATACCACCCACCGTGTGTGACACTCGAAGTTTACAAAGCATTTTCACACACATCATCTCAACAAGCTCAGCATCATTTTGGGAGCTGGGTCTTTCTTTCACTCCAGAGAGCTGGTGACTGTCTTCATTTTTTACGGGCGTGTGTGTGGGTGTGGGTGGGTGGGTGGGTGCGCGTGCGTGAGCGTGAGGGATAGCTTCCTTTCTTTTAACACAAAAAGCTAAAGTTTCAAAGTAGGTGGGGTGTGGGTTAAACACTGTTCGAAATGGCAGGCCTGCTGTTCGTGGGGAGGGAAAGTGGCCTGAAAGTTTAAAAATAACCTGAACATTATAGACTCCTGTGAATTCTACAGCCTGGAGCACCGTGAGTCTGTGGGTGTCTTACCTGCTGGAGGGTAGGCAGGGAAACAGCAAGTTGAAAGGCAGGAGGATTTAAGTGTGCTGAATCCTTTAGTGGCACGCGTTGGCAGCAGAAGTATTCATAGAAAAAAAATAGAAAAAAAATTCAAGCCAAACTGAGTGATCAGGATCGATATTCCTGAATGGTTGGAACGGCACTAGCCTTGGATTTCCTGAACACAGAGCACTGGCTAATATTTGGGTCTGCAGTGCCATGGACCCTCCTTCTGTGCTGCTGGGTGTCATCTCCTCTCCCTTTCTCCCTTCTCTCCCTCAGTGACCCCTCCAGAGTTGGGCTGAAAACTTTTCCAGATAGCTACCTAGAGTGACCCACCAGGCAGCTCAGGGGCTGGGGCATTTGGGGTAGATTTGGCCATTCATTGGATAACAAGTAAATGGGATAGAAAACCAGTTCATCATGAGTAAACTGTGCACACTAATACACACTTCGGATTTTGAGAAGTTTTGGAGAGTTTGAACAGTTTTTGAAGGAGGACTCAGTTCTTGCGTGGTTTTTGCCTGGGGACGTAGCAATGCAGAACTGAGGCAGGTCAGGCTAATAGTACCAGCATGGATTGGAATACAATGCACTTGACAGTCTGTTTTCACAGTTGGTCTGTCAATATTCTCCTGAGATTCATATGGCAGGCGCTACTGCTGTCATTTCTGCAGGTGGGGCAATAAACCCAAGCAGGACTGAGGGATAAGTCTGTCTTGCCTCACACACACATAACTCGCTTATTCTGGGCTCTATGAGAACCTGCTGTAGTGTCTGGACATTTTCTTGCCTCTTGGAAGTGTAGGATCATCATGAAAGTAAGTGACCACCCCAAATCTCTATTAATGATATCAGTGAGAGGCCGTACAGTGTGGTGGTGAAGATAATGGATTTTGGAGTCAAACAGACTTAGGGTTGATTTTCTGTGATGTCATTCACCACCTATCTGACCTTAAGTGAAATGATTTAGTCTCTTTCAGTTTTGCTTTTCTTATGTGTAAAATGCAGATTATAATAATACCTACCACATAGAATTATTCTGAGAAATAAGGAAAGTAAAGGGCTTAGGACAGTGCCTTGCACATAAGATGTATTTAATACCTATTGCAATTAGTATTATCACTAATTAGTACTTTTTCTTTGTAATTATTCTTTGCTTGCTTGACGCATGTCCCATTTTCTCTTTGTTTTTTATAATCCTGGAATTTTTAATATGAAATTATGACTTATTGGAGAAGAGAGATTATTTTAACAAGGGGAAAATAGCATCATAGGAAGCTTTGGGTGATTATATTAATATTTGACCACTTTACATCTGGCAGAATTTCTTTGAAGAATGTGATTGAGTGATGGGGTGATTATGTGAAAAACAAAACAAAACAAAAACAAGTTTTTAATGGAAAAGGCTGTATAGTGAGTGCGTCTGTGTGTGTGTGTCCAAGGGACTGGCTTGTTAAGGGTATTTGAGGGAGTATTTCACAAATTCTCTCTTGATTGAGAATTACATTTCCACCTTTTCCATTTTAAATGACACATAAGGAATATTTAGAAATCTTCAAAAGAGCTTATAATTCTTCACCTTTGAATGTACTGTATTATTAAGCCTGTCTGAAAGCTCTCAACAGCATAGGAAGATTCCTTGTATATGTTGGGACACGTGGCTGGCAGAACTTGAGATCAGATCAGAAGCTAGTGCGTGTGTCTGCAAACAGTCAAAAGTGTGTGTGTCTCTTTCACATGTGATTCTTCATAAGGGAAAGAGGTGTGTGATGGTGATATTTGCCTTTTTTGTAGAGAGAAGAGATAGAACCAATTAATTCTGTAGTCGATTTTTTTTTTTTGAAGCAGAATTTTATTCTGCTATGTTTTATTTTCTGAGGAAAGGGATCTGAAAATATTCTCTATGTAGGGATCTGAATGTCTCTTTTAAATAACGGATTTCCCAAACCTTAATTCAACTACATTTTTAAAGAGCAGGAGATATTCCTCGTAAGGGAATGAACCCCATAATTTATGATGGATAAAATGAGGGTGAGGCTGTTATTGTGCTGGAAAAAGTCCCCCTGAGTTAGAATCACCTGATCTCCTACGCGAGAGGTAAGCATCCCTTCTTATTAAGGGGAAGATGAACACTCAACTCAGAAAGATCAGCTGGAAACATCAGACAACAGAACAGAGACTCAAAGTCAGTGGCAGAATGTGTTAGGAGAAGGTCAGCCCCTCAGACAGGGACCAGCTACCTGGTTGATGCCAAAGCTCTTTTTCACCAAAAAGAGTTGCAGGAGACCCAATCATTCATTCGTTGACTGTGTATTTACTAAAGGCCTGCTATGAGGATGACATCATGCAGGCACTCTAGGTAATAATGAAGGGGAATATATGTCTTCCGTACTTGAGAAGCTTATACCGCAGTGGAGGAGACATGGCATACCTAACTGCAAACTTAAATAGGAATGTACTGTTGAAGTTATATCCGTGGCAGCAATGACAGTGAGTAAACAAGGTACTACGGATGAGCGATGCAAAAGCTCTGTGAGTTTATAGGAGGTAGAGATCACAGATTGACTTGGAGAGGTTATGGAAGTCTTCATGGTGGAGGCAGAATTGAACTGAACCACACACCTTGAGGGATACCTCGGAGTTGGGGAAGCAGAAAAGAGGAAGCATGTGCTTGGGTCAGTCCGAAGCAGGTGCTGTAAGAGTTTTGAGGTAGGCATGGGCACAACGTGTTATAACTTTGTTAATGCTCTGGTACACGGGGAGATGGTGTTGGAAAGGTAGGTTGAATTCAGATTGTCTTGAGTTGTCAGGCTAAGGAGTTTGGCCATGTTTTAGCAGCGAGGAGCCACTGAAGTCAAGTGATTGACAGGGAGAAGGATGTCCCCTGGGTAGAAAGTGGCATTTTTGGAGGGGGAGCTTGCTTTGAAGCAATTATAATGAATTCACTTTCAAATACATTGAGTTTGAGATGACGGTGGGTAACCCCAGTCGGTACAGAGTTACCCATGACTTAATTGTGCCTTTGGCTATGGAAATGAGGTGAAAGGTATGGGATAGAGGCTAGATGGGGAAGTAGAGGATAGTTGAAACTGTGAGTAAGGACATGACCCCAAAGGGAGAGAAGTCAGAGAGAGAAGGTCAAGGGGTTGAGGACAGACCCATGGGCGCTCCCACGATAAAGGGACAGGAATAAGAGGAGTAAGAGAAGGACTGGGCAGGGAGGTGGGTAGGACAGACCCATGGGCGCTCCCACGATAAAGGGACAGGAATAAGAGGAGTAAGAGAAGGACTGGGCAGGGAGGTGGGTCCTTCTCTTACTCTTATTCTGGGAGGGGTGGAGACTGGGATGCTAAGGGGCAGGCCTCTGAGAAGAAGGGGAGGTCAGTGGTGCCCAACCCTGCAGGATGGTCCAGAAGGAGGGGAAAACAAGGACCATACAAGGTCAGTGGGGTCTTTGTGCAATTTCTGGGGGTTGGAAGGGGCAGAACCAGTATAGTCTGCCTGGATGCACGTTTCAAAGCTGGCCTCAAGTCCATATCATATGGGAATGCCTTATTCACTCTGATTATTTTATACTAGGTGGGTGTAACCAGCTGTTCAGCGGAGGAGAGAGTGGGAGAGAAAGGGTGTGGTGATGGACAGGTGGTGGCTTAATCTGCGATGATTCCAACCCGAAGTCCTGTGAGAGACAAGCCTGGTGGGCGGGGTGGGTGCGAGTTCTCTTCATTGGACAGGCAGGGCTCCTCTAGGCTCTGTTTGGGCTCTGAGCTGCTGCTTTCCCTGCTGGTGGGACATCTTCAAGAGTGAAACATGAGGAGTGAGTGGGTCAAGAGCGGCCAGTCAGTGCAGGATGCAGCCCAGCGCCCTCTCATCCTCAGCACGATGCCACGCCTGACACGTGGAAGGCTCTCATTTTCTGTCTGTTGAATGAATGCATCAGCCCGAGCCCACCCAGGCTGAGCAAGCTTTGCAATGTGTGGGCTATATTTTGTTTTCCAAGTCAAGAGGCCAAGGGGGCAGGTGAATGGGCGTGTTTGCATCAGTTGTTCTCACCCTTAGATGGCGAGGCACCCTCGGCTCACCCCTGTCGGTCAGAGCTGGAGCTCTGAGGAGTGGTCCTGCCGTCCTCTGCCTCGGCCAGACAGCAGGGCTGGACGCTGCGGGTGGGAGCCGAGGTGCACAGTGATGGGGCAGGCATCCTTGGCTGTCTGGGGCTAGACACTGAACCTCCAAAATGACTTTCCCAATAGGGGTTAATGTCTTTTAAGTTTGACTTTTGTCCAGGCCGAAAAGTGACCTCATCTTATGGAAAACAAAGGATTGAAGTGGTGATACTAGACTTGTTTATGATCCTAGATACACTGAAAGAAAATAAAGATGCTGACTGGTTAATGAATTCCCTACCTTTCCTCCTCTGCACGCCCAGGCTCTTGTGTCCCCCAGCGCTTCTCCAGGTCTCCAGTGCCGTCTCTTTCATGGGGTGCCACTGATTCTTCTGTTTTCCCAGCTGCCTCCAGCCCCAGCCCGAGGGGATGCCTCCCTCCTCGGCTCTTCCTCCACCCCACACCCCGTGCTCTCTTAGGGTGCCCGCCACATTCTGCCTCCTCTTAGGGTTCTTCATAAGGATGTTTTCCCCTTCTCCTCTTTTAAACCATAAGCTTTTAGGGGCCGTGACTGTGTCTAATTTATCCTTGACACTCAGAATCCCTGGGTACAATGCCAGGCACATTAAAAGGGGTTAGTGCTTATTTGTTCAATGGGTTTATGAATTAACGAAGAAGTAAACAAGCACGACTCTCCCAGGTATCAAAACCTTTGGGGTCTTCAGACTCTGGTCTCTAATATTTTGCTTTCTTTTCTCTTTTCCCTCGTCTTTCTAAGTCTTAGGCACTTACACTTCTCTCCACCTCCATCTATCCTGCACACACCAGAGCCACCCGTGGGATGCACTTCTGAAGTCTGCTTTCAGAAGCAGAAAGCTGTCAGATGTGTGGTATTTGCTGTGTGTACCGTGGTCACAGCTAAAATGTAGTTAACAAACACTTATGCGGCACTTATTGTGTGCCGGGTACTGATCTAAGAGCTTGATATGTATTAACTAACTTAATCTTCATAACAGCCCAGTGGGACAGGTGATGGGCATTCTTAGAAATTTAACCCTCTGGGAGACTCTCTGGCTCCAGGTCATGGCTTACTTCTCCAAAGTCTAAGATCATGCCTGTGACCGGACTCTTAAGCAAGGAAAACATTATCCTGACATGCAGTATGTTAAGCGTGGTCACACATTGTAAGGAATCCTGACCTCATTACCAGGGGATGCAGCTCTGCTGTTTCCTGTCTCTGTGCACTTGGACACGTCCCTGAACCTCTGGGCCCCAGGTAATAGAATGTGTCTCAACAGTCCTGCAGCAAAGATGCAGTGCGATAACATTACCACGGTTGGCACCCAGGAAATATTGAGTTGTCGTAAATGAATGGTTTAAAAAATATTTTTTAGAAAACTTTGCACATCTATAGTTAGCTGATAGAGGGTTGGAGCTGTGCGGTTTCTCAGGCATAGGTTTGAGAAATGCCGGTTCTAGGGACAGACATTACATAAGGATGTGAAGTTATGTTTTCACCCAAGTCAGGGCTGTAAGGTATTGTGGAAGCTGCCAGACTCCCAAGATGTCTGCATCACCATAATGCTCTTCTGCTCTGCTATGAATTTGCACATGGTCTCCTGCCAACTTTTCTTCTTAAAACCCAATCCCAAATCCTCTCTGCATTATGTTCCTTAGAGCAATGCTTTGCATAAGAGTCTATTTCTTGGAAAGGCTCAACAGGGGAAAAATAGAACAAAAGGGGCCCTGATCACTTAAGCATAAGCTCTCTGAGTGGAACTGGCCGGGTAGGGGGAGATGAGGGAGTGGGGCTGGTGGGAGGGCACACACCTTTAGATGAGGCGAAGGTGTGCAGACTCCCCAGTGGTGGGCTGAAATCTCCTGTGAAGATGGCCCAAGACCTGACAGATCTCGGAAGAGCTTTATGAATGAGGGAAATAGGCTAAGTGCTTCTCCATCTTTGCCACTCACATCTCTCCATCTTGGTACAAACTCCCACGGCCTGCCTGGTCTGGGGGGAGCGTGGCGACCTTGTTTCCTTCCTTTTCCAGAGGATGCTGGAGGGACCCCCCTACCACTCAGCTTCTCTCTTGCTTGCACTTTGAATGGTGCCCTGGAGTAGAGGACTTGCGGGGTTAATGCTTTGAAATTGAACTGTCTGCATGGGATTCATACTCCACGAAAGTTTTTTACTTGCTTCCTTGGATCCTTTTGGGTTTCTAGTTTGCAGGTCATTTCTTGCAGGAAAACATGTAGACCTTTTGGCTGCATCATCTTAACTCGTGTGTGTGTGTGTGTGTGTGTACCTTGTACTCACGTGCCCAGTGTGTGGGGCTGCACGTTTCAAGTACTGTGAGATGGCTGATTGCATTGTTGGTGAAATTGGGGGCTTGGGCCTCAACAAAGTACCACAGGAGTAGAGGGCTAGTGACAAGAGCTCACGTCTAGGAATGTCTAGGCTCTGAGGTGTGGCGCCCGAGGTGCTAGGCTGCCAAGTACCTGAGCTCACAGGGATATGCTCACAAATGACCAGTAGATGGTGCTCTAACAACATGAAAATATGGCTGCTCTCCCTCCTGGGCTGGAAAGGGATTTTAGGAAACGGGTTTCCAATCAGAGTTATGACCAATTGCTGATTTTTTACATTTCCATTTGTGGGTCTTTAAGAGGACACTGGAACTAGGGACATGGGAAGGAGAATGCCCACCAAGTTCCCCTTACAAAGAGCATTATGGCAGTGACCTAATCTGAAGTTTTTTCTAAGGATCCTCCCGGATCTAGAGGGCAGTAGATGGGTTCCCAGTTAAGCATCTTCCCAGCTCCTGGTCCCAGGAGCATTTGGCCACCGATCAGATTCAATTTGAGGATGGTAAGCCCAGCATTCCCATAGGCTCAGTGTGATTGCATAGTTTCTTCTCTTGATGTTGAACAATTTGGGATCACACTATTACTGCCCCTGAGAAATTAGCCTGGGTATTGGAAAAAGCCATCAAGTGAAAGATCTGTTAGAAGTCTAAAATCTGCCTCTTATCAGATGTGGACAAACGACTTAACATTTCTGAAACTCTAATTCATTCACCAAATCAGGGTTGTAATACATGTGTTGCCAGGCTGACCTCAGAGGTTTGGAGTTAGATTTACATAAAGTGAAAACTATTGATGACACATAAGATATTGTTCAGCCGTTGAAATTGTAGCCCTCTGGTGACTGGGAGAATGGGGGCGTCGGAAAGCATGAAAGAAGTTCACAGATCTCAAAGGGCTCAAGAGCTGTGACAGCCAGGTGGGGGTGAATATGAGAGAGTGCCTTCTTCCCAGCATTACTGTCCTTAGGCCAAGTCCTTTCCCAAAGCCACTTATGGCATCACGTTTGCCTTTGTCCTCTTGGGCTCCACCCTCTAGGACTTCCCAGTTTTTAACTCCCCTACAGAGGTGCTCACGTTACCCAGCACACTTTACATCATCCCCAACACATGCCTTTGTGACCCCTGCCTCCTGAGAAGGTAGGAAGGTAAGCCTCAACTGCAGTGGGTCCTCACATTTCCATGAATAATATCCTGTCTTGGGAATTCTAGGTCCCTAGAATTATAGCAGCAACAGAGAACACAGGACATTGTAGAGAGAGCAAAAGGAATTAGTACTGGATCTCTGCTTAGTAGGTGACACTGACGACACAAGCCAAGGGTTCCTGATCTTCCATGAACTTCTTCCAGGAGGTAATAGGTTGGTGAGCGCTGCTTCCTCTGAGAATTAACAGGCATGCCACCCTCTAGCCTGCAAAGGCCAGGACACGCAAGCACAGGGATGAAGGTGCAGCATGAGAATGAGGTCCATCAAGCATTCTAGCCAGTAAAGTTATACAATCTAATTTAATCCCAGGAGCGTATACTTTATTTTAATCATCTATTTTGTTCATGATCGTGCTCTCAGTTCCTAAAACAGTGCCTAGGGCTCAGAAATATTTGTCAAATGATTTGAATGAATTTTGTGCTAAGGCTTATGGTCCTACCTCTGAAAGCATGGATTTGATCATTTCTGAAAGTCTTTTCTAATTCTGTATAGTTTACAGGGCTACTGAGACAGCCACTTGTGACTGGTTCTAAATGACTGACAGCTGACGGGACTTTGGGTTCATAGTATCGCCTTCCCTTTCACTCTGACTAGGTGTTCAGGCAGAAAAGGGACCCTCCAATTGAGGTAGGTAGAAGGACTGAGTAAGGCAGTAATGGGAAAAGCAAAATACTCCGATTCACCTCGAATAGTAATTTGGCTTAAAATGGGCCTTCCTGAATCAAAAGGTCAACACGCCATGCCCAAGGGCAGCAGTGCCTGCTGGGGGAGGACGTGTTGAGACCATTCCTTTCGTTTTCCAGCAGCAGAGACTTTCCCTTCACACTGACACACACACATACATTCTCACACAGCAGACCAGTGTCAGTGCTCACATGGCCTTGCCCAGCACACACACGTTCACCGAGGAACACACGCTGCCTCTCACTCAAATGTCACCTCTCTTCTCACCAGTTAATCTCACACACCGACACTGCCTTCCGCACCAGCGAAACCACACTAACCCATGATTTCCAGCCTCCGGGCTCTGGTCAGTCCTTTGTTTCCTTCCTCTGCCCCTACCCCCACCCCCGCCTCTTCCATGGCTCAGGTGGGGAGGATTTGGATAAGGCTGTGCGTTCAGGCCAAAGCAGGGGGGCAGCTGGTACCTATCTTCAGTTCGAACCACCGACTCACCTGTGCGCAAGGGCTTGGTTGCTAAACCCAGGGGCTCGTTCTCTGGGGCGTGAAGTCCACCATTCCCGCTTCTGCAGCTCAGACGCTAATTCTATTTTTTTCTTCATTATTGGGTTGGGTTTGAGGAAGTTAGTGGAGAGGACTTGGGGGTAAAAAATAGAGGTGGGAGGATCCCCCTGATTGAGAAGGTAGTTTTAGCCTAGAACTCACTACCTCGGAACTCAGTATCCCAGAGATACAGGGCTCTATTAGAGCCAAACCCAAGAGGTCGTCCCAGATCGCGTTTGGAGAGGGGCGGGGTGCAGAAGCTCCCGCCAGAGCTGGCTCCAACACCAGAGTGCGGAGCCCCCAGACGTCCTAGCGTCCCTCGTGGGACCTCCAGGCTGCTAAGTGGGGGCATGGGCAGAAGAGGGTGCTGCCTTCTCTGCGGAAACCCTGCGGCAGCGCTCTCGGAGCCTGGGAGGTGCGGAGGCTCGGCGACCCGGACCCGGCGCAGGGCGCATAGAGCGCAAAGGCTTCGACTCACGGCTAGGGCGGCGGCGCGCCGGTCACTGCGCGGGGCACAGCTCCGGCGGGCGCCTCTCGGCGGGGACGGGAGGCGCGAGAGCGTGCGCGTGTGCGTGTGCGCCCCCGCCAGGCCTCGGCTCTCAGGCGGAGAGTCCGCCGCGCCGCCAGCTGCGCCAGCGTGTTTCCTCTCTGCAGTACTTGGGGAAAGGCGATTCTTGCCTGGGATCTTTGCAGAGGGGCCCCGCTACCCTCTGGCTACATCGATCAGTAGCCCAAGCCAGCCTCGGGTCCCAGGAACCTCCTGCAGCGGTTGGCCGGGTCCTTCCGGCTCCATCCCTGCCCCGCCCTTGCTCGCCAGCCCCGCCCCCGCTTCTCCTGGCTCTTCAGTGCGCGCTTGGCTGCGCCTCTGCGCTCCGCTCGCTCTCCCCCTCCTGGCCACCTCCTTCTTCTCCTCTGCTCCTTGGAGTCGGGCTGCCAGGGTGGAAGAGGAAGGCTGAGTCGGTAGTGAGCAAGTTCGGTCCTTGGACAACTCCCGTGCCAGGCTACCGCTGGGCTCGGCTGCAACCTGTTCCTCCTTCGCCCAAGTGCTCGCTCGCCCGCCCGCCGGCTCGCTCCCGCTCTCCCGCCCTCTCCCCGGCGCAGCCGCGGATCGCTGTTGCATGCTGATCCGGGGAGGCGGCGGCGGCGAGCGCTCCGGGCGGATGCTGGCACTCGAGCTTCGCGGCTCTCTGGATGCTGCTCAACTTCTCTCCCAAGCGCAGGAGCTTTGAAGTCATTTGTCCCTCTCCGGTTGGATCGACTTCTTATTTTGATATTTTGGGCGTTGCGGTTTACGCAGCAACCTCAATACCGCTCTCCCCCCTCTCTCCCTTTCTCTCAACCTTTGGATGCGTCTGTGCTGGCAGATGTAAAGACCCAAGTCTTGGCTGTGGGATTTCTCAGATGGACTTGCGGGGGCTGGCGTTATAAAGCATGTCACCATAACCTCGTCCTTGTCTTTTTTTTTTTTTTTTTTGAAAAGTTCTTTTGTTTTCATTTTTCCCCTCCCCCCACCAATAAATTACCAAACTGTTACCTAGCGGGCCGGTGCCTGCCTCTCTCCCAGAACTAGGTGGTGCGTCTGCCAGAAGAGGAGCTATGTTTGAAGAGCAGCCTACTCCACCCGTCTCCTCTCCAGTCCCTGAACGCCACCACACACTGGCATTTTGAAAAAAAAAAAAAAAATTGCCTCCAGAAACTGAGCACACCCAAGCTCTCCCCCCCCCCCTTTTTTTTCCTCCTTGAGGAATGGAGCTTCGCAGAGGTTGTATTTAGATTCAACAGTTCGGAGCGGCGAGGTTGCTGCTGCCGCCTTTCCGAAGAGCTCGCGAGGCTCCCCGGAGGCGGTGGTCCCCGTGTCCATCTGGATGCGGCTCTGAGACTCCGTGTGTCTTTCTGCTTGTTGCTGTGTGCGGGTGTTCGGCCACGATCACCTTTGTGTGTATTCTGTCTGTTTAAACTTCAGGATGGCTCGCTTCGGGGAGGCGGTGGTCGGCAGGCCGGGGTCGGGAGATGGAGATTCGGACCAGAGCAGGAACCGGCAAGGAACCCCCGTGCCGGCCTCCGGGCCGGCGGCCGCCTACAAGCAGTCGAAAGCGCAGAGGGCGCGGACTATGGCTTTGTACAACCCTATTCCCGTCCGGCAGAACTGTTTCACCGTCAACAGATCCCTGTTCATCTTCGGAGAAGATAACATTGTCAGGAAATACGCCAAGAAGCTCATCGATTGGCCATATCCTTTCTTACCCACTATCACTCCCCTCTCCCCCTTTGCATTTCTTCGGGTAAGGGGGGAAACCTAGCATGGAATTTGCACCCCCATTCCTTTCCTGGTGCCGATTTGCCTCTTTGCTGAAGTGCACTCTGTACTTTGGTGCACCTAAGAGGCAAGCTTGGTGCTGTAGAAACCGATGTGGGCACTAGTGTTTTGCAAGGTAAGACTTTTGGTTTTTGATATTTCCTACGTGGAAGTCTCCAGCATCGCTGGGTGCGTGGTGTTGTGGTGTCTGCCCCTTTCGCGGCTGGGCTTTATTCGATTCTCAGCCCCCTAGTCCCTTCACAAGCTGCATAGAATGGGTTGCCCCTAATCTCTGGGTTTTCTTTCATACCCAGCCCCCCTTTTCCCTCCCTTTAAGCCATCCCCTTTTCCCCCATCACCACCAGCCGGGAAGACCCCTACACTATCTGTAGGAAAGTCAAGACTCCACGGGGGCATTTATCAGTTCAGAAGCTTCAAGAGCTCTGAGCCAAAACCCTGTAGACAAGTTGACAAATGGATAAATAACGCAGGCATTTGGCTTGGGACCCAGCTAACTGCTGGGGACTGAGTTGAAGTTCCACTGGAAGTGGAGTGAATGAGTGTGTCAGGGAGGCAATCCTTAATGACACAGCCCAAACAATGTAGAGTTCAGGCTTTCTTCTCAGCCATGAAAGAGCAGCTCATCAGGGCCCATCCTTTCCTTAGTCCTGGGTTGGGTACTCCTGCCTCTTAATGTTTCACCAGCTGAGTGCTCTCCTAGTGCCCAGGATCCAGGCAGATCTGCTGGGCCTGAATTCATCAGCGGGGTGCTGCATCAGCTGAGCCCAGAGGTGTGCAAGCAGTCTGTCTCTCCCTAGTTCCCGAGGAACTGCTCTCCACAAAGAGCTGGCAGGGGGAATCTCTGATGGTAACGGTGTCAGGGTGAACGGGCATAGAGGGAGGTTCTTTGCAGGTTTAATGAAGTGCACCAAATGTGGGCTGCTGATTAGGCATTTCACTGCCTCGTTCTTCACTAAGAATATGGGCGTCTGGCAAGGTCTCTACGAATTGGGGGTTGCTGGATGGTGAGGAGGATGAGTAGGGAGTAAGCCCGTGGGATGGTGTTATATATGGGGGTAGGCTTGGAGACATGGGACTTTGATGCTTGTGGAGAGAGATTTCTTGGGAGGGATGCACCTGCAAACGAGGCCACTCCTCTTCTTCCCTATCCTCCCTCCTCCCCACCCCCACCCTCCAGGTGTGCCGCAGGGAGACAGCTGGAGCCACGTTGGGTCTCTAGTAGCAGCGAGGCTCGTGGCTCACTCCCCTCGGGGCCTGGGCATCTCCCTGCTACCCCCACCCTAGTCTCTGGCCTTCCCCTCTTTCCTCCCTAGTTCCCTGCCTCAGCAGCATGGCGATTGGCTGGCTCGTGGTGCTTCTAGGCAGTACCCCTCATTAGAAACGGAGGAGCATCTCTAGGCAAATATTCTTCCTGCTGCTGCTTGAATCCTCCCACAGCCACCGCTGGCCGGGCTTCTACTCTCCTTCTCCCTGCACTCCCCTCCCTCTCCTACCCGCACAGAGTGATCCTGGGGCCAATCAGTACCAGAGTTAAACCTACCTAGGGTGAGGGGGACTGGGGAGGGGGAAGGGTCCGGTCCCTGCAGCCCCGCCCGCCGGTGCGCTGCACAAAGCGACAGCTCTCATTGTGTTTTCGTGCTGCGGCTGCGAACACTGCTCTAGTCAGGTCCCTACGGATTTCTTCAGCGACACCCCCTTCCCCGCCCGCCCATCTTCTACAATGCTCTAAAATTTCCCACCCACCAGGTGCTGCCTCTCTTAGGGGCCTGTTTACCTAGACAGGCGCCCTCCCGTTTCCCGGCGGTAGACAAAGCCGCCCAGCCGCCGCGCGGGTGGCAGAGTGTGCCAGCAGCCAGCGTTGGTACCTCGGACAGCGCCACCGAAACTGCCCCTTGGCCTGGGCTCCACCGTCCCCGGGGTTCAGCACGTCGGGCACTTCCGGCCGGGCCCAGGCTCCCGGGCGGGGAAATTAAGCACGTTTCCTACACTACGCGTTCTCCGCTTTTCACGTTTTCTCTTCCGCTGCAAAAACGCCGCCTTTCTAGCAGGAGTTGCGAGCGGTGCAAGGTGCGACTGTGGGTTTCACCGCGCTCTTTCCTTGTCTTCGGCCAGAATGCACCAAAGAGACTCAAAGGAGAGACTAGGGAAGTTGATTTCGGCATCCTACTCAGTGCCTTGGCCTTGAGCCCCGTCCCAGTGGTCTCTTCCATCCCCACAGTTGGAAGTTTCACAGTGCTTCTACAGCATGTAGGCTGTTAGTGTTTGGAGAGCATCTGCTAAGGTGTGTAGTGGAGCCCTGTTCCCAGATTTAAAATACACCATGTTTGCTGTTTATTCCCGGCTGTACAATGTAATTGACTAATATATATTCCCTCTGGTGGTGACCATGTGGACACATTGCGCTTCTGTGGGTTCTGCATTTGCTCTAATACGGCATATAAGTTCCTAGTCTCACCTCTCTTCCTTTCTAATTCCTTCCTGGAATTATATTCCTTTTTCTTACTGGGAGTCAGTGTGAGCACTGGTTACCAGTAAAGCTTGGGAGCTAAGCTGTCTGGGTTCAAATCTCAGTTCCTTTACCAGCTCTGTGACCTTGAAAAGTTACTTCATTTCTCGGTGACTCAGTTTCCTTATCTGTAAAACAAGGATGGTAATAATGAGTTACTGGGAGAATTAAATGAATTAATATATGTCAGGTTCCTAGAACACTGCCTAATTCCCTGTAAACACTAGCTATTATTATTAATGGAGTCCTTCAGAAATTTCAGCATACCAGAAGGGAGGGATTTTAGTTCTAGGTGAATGAAGTCTTCTAGGCTTTTGTCTCCCACAGACAGCAAAGACCAGCATCACCTGGAGGCTTGTCAAAAATTCAGATTCCCAGACACAGAAGAGAAACCAGTGTTTTCCACAAGGGAGAGGGGCAAAATAGGTGAAGGGGCTTAAGAGGTACAAATCAGCAGTTATAGTATAAATAAGTCACAGGGATGTAATGTACAGCACAGGGACTATCGTCTGTGTTTTATAATAACTTTGTATGGCATGTAATCTATAAAAGCATCGAATCACTATGTTGTGCACCTGAAACTAATATAATATTGTAAATCAATTATACTTCAATTTAAAAAAATTCAGGGGCTTCCCTGGTCGTTGAGAATCCACCTGCCGATGCAGGGGACATGGGTTCGTGCCCCGGTCCGGGAAGATCCCACATGCCACAGAGCAGCTGGGCCCGTGAACCATGGCCGCTGAGCCTGCGCATCCAGAGCCTGTGCTCCGCAACGGGAGAGGCCACAACAGTGAGAGAACTGCGTACTGCAAAAAAAAAAAAAAAAAAAAATCAGAATCCTGAGCCACACTTCAGATTTACTAAATCAGAATCTGCATTTTAATAAGATCCTCAGGTGATTACTATGCCCGTTCAAGTCTGGCAAGTACTTCTGTGTTCTACGTAAGGGCCAGATTTTCACAGAAAGGAAGCTTCAGGACACATGTCAAGACCTGTTTTGAACTGTCATGTTCATATGCAACATGCTTGAGGATTTTGATTATTCATGTAGTACACTTTTTGAGATGTATACATCTTTTATTGGCTGCAAGAAGTCAGTGTAGAACTAGGGGGATAATATGTACTTCTGTGTGCTGTGTTAGTGGTATCTGAACACCACATCATACTGGTCTTTAATCAGATTAGCCTGAAACGATCAGTTAAATAGAAGGAATGATTTAATTTATACTTGCCACTCTCTGACTTGGATGGGGGTGGTGATAACCTCATCCAGTTATTAACAGGGAAGGTCTCGTTCTTATGGGAAGAAATGCATAGGATAACCTAGATTTGGCAAGAAAAATGGTGGCAAGTTAACAGCCCACTCTGAATGTGTTTCATTTTTCTTGGAAGCTACATCTGCACAGGGAGATAATTTTATTTTCTTATGGCACTCTCTTCTGCAGTGGATGCCATAACCTTTTTGAAAATGCTAATCTGATTTAAAATGTGATATTACATTTTATATGATTCCTCTTTTTCTTTTTTGCTCATCTAATAGATCTAACAAAAGGGTTCTCTTTTTCTCAGGGAATTGGCTGCTGTGAATGTCACCCCGCATTCACTGTGTCATAAGCTCACTGGCTCTAACCCTGCTGTGCCCAGGCCCAGTTGCCCTGTGGATCTACAGGGTCTCTCCCTCATGGTTTGTGAGATGTTCCCCACACGTTGGCACTTTTCCAGGTTAGAGGATGAAGGGAAGAAATGGCATGTCTGACTTTGTGCCATTGATGGGCAGTGAGAGATTTCTCCCCCACTGACGGTGTGGGTTATCTCAACAGGGAGCACATGTTTCATGTGGAAATGAACATGGTTTAAAGCAGGAAGATCAAATGTGTTTGTAGCCACTGAGCTGATGAAGCTCATTATAATGAACCTGTGGATATTCATGTGTGATTTCTTGTTGCAGAGAAATTCTTTATAGCCCCAAAGGACTCTGGCTTTGAGTCAGAGGTTATGTGCTTTATTGTGGAGAATTTCCCATTGTCAGTTATCCATTATTTTTTTATTTTTTTATTTTTTAATTTAATTTAATTTTTTTTTTGTGGTACGCGGGCCTCTCACTGTCGTGGCCTCTCCCGTTGCGGAGCACAGGCTCCGGACGCGCAGCCTCAGCGGCCATGGCTCACGGGCCCAGCCGCTCCGCGGCATGTGGGATCTTCCCGGACCGGGGCACGAACCCGTGACCCCTGCATCGGCAGGCGGATTCTCAACCACTGCGCCACCAGGGAAGCCCTATCCATTATTTTTGGAGGATTTTGCTGAAGATTACTGAAAGCTTTAGTTCCCCAATATCCCATTACAGCATATACTTGTCTCCTGTTTGGTTGCCTATAAATATATTGCACCGTGAAAGATAGTAGACTGTAATCCTGGCGAGAATTTCAGGTTTGATGTAACTCTAATAGCTCATGAGTCAGAGCACCTTGATTAGGGCAGAGAGTGGCAGCTACCAAGAATGAAGTCTGTAATTATATCCTGTGATCAGATAATGCAGCAAGTCTTCACATCTTCTGTGTACCTGGCCACAGAGGCAGTGAAACAGATAGCGACTGTAACTGGCCCTGATGCTGTGGGATAAAGGTCTTCATTTTCTGAGTCTCCCAGGACAATTTCCATGTTGCCTAGTGGCTTTGCCCTTGAAATAAGGTGTGAGAAATGTTTCCTCCAGAAACCAGGCTAGGACTTGTCGTGGGGATCAGTTGTAATTGGGATGCAGCCTGGAATGCAAGTTGGAGTGAAGGAGTTTGACAGAAATGAAATGACTTGAGGATGGAGACAAAAATATCTTGGATGTGATAGTTTTGTCTGTTGGTTTGCATGTCATTATTTCCCCACTTCTCTCCACTTGCTTTCCCTGCGCTAGGTGCAGGGCACACTATGAATTAAAGGAGGAGGAAGAAGAAAATAATGAGAACAGGCCTTCTTTTTTTTTTTTAACATCTTTATTGGAGTATAATTGCTTTACAATGGTGTGTTAGTTTCTGCTTTACAACAAAGTGAATCAGTTATACATATACATACGTTCCCATATCTCTTCCCTCTTGCGTCTCCCTCCCTCCCACCCTCCCTATCCCACCCCTCTAGGTGGTCACAAACCAGGCCTTCTTTTTATCTTCTTTTGAGAGATCCGGACTCTGGGATTAGTAGCTCGATCCAGAATTGCTTATCTCGTTTTAGCTGCTGCTGTACAAAATGTAGGTGTTTTTTTTTCCCCCTCAAACTCTGCTGCATTTCCCCCTCTTTATAGGAACATCTGGTTTCTTTCCATTTTCATATTCATAGTTGAAATAAAATGCAGTCAAGATGTGCAAAACCATCAGAACTCTTGCAGACTCTTTGGCTCTCTGTGTTCTATCATGTCATCAGTAGCCTTCCTCTTGTCATCTGCAGGGCTGCCTGGGAGGCTGCATCTCCCCAAGGCCAGCATGTGGTGCAGCCCATCAGAGGCAACTGTGCTGATCTAATTTTGTTTATCACTGACCACTAAGACATTAAAAGGGGGAACCTATACGTGACTGTAATTAATACCCTTTTATTCACGGAGAGAGAGACCAGGGCCTTTTCTTCACTTTCTCTTTCTGCCCAGTCCTCCGCCCTTTTCATCTTTCTATATTTCTCTCTCTCATTTTTAGGTTCAGCCTTTGTGAATAATTCATTATATGTGTGGGTTTTTCCTAGGCTTTTTGGAGAAGGAAGGTTATTCGTCTTCTTCTTGGTTATGAGCAAGATCTCTTGCAGAGGGCCAACTTCACAAATCACCTTTTTTCTCTAAGTCCTCTGTATTTTTGCAGTGGGATTGGGACACATGAGAAAGGTAGCTGGGGAGAAGAATCTTTTTAAATCGTTTTTTTTCTTGCTGCTTTTGTAATGATTGCTTCCTACCCAGTCCTGTTACATTTGGGTGCAGTTTGCAGCCATTCTGCTCCTGTATTCAGAGAACGTGGTTAACTAGAAGATATTTATGTCCCCAAGCACTTGTCACTCTGAATCCTTTCATCCTCCTAGGTCTTCACGCTGATAAATGCTGAGCCACTGAGCTAAGAAGCAGGCTTCTGTAACTGCTTCATTTCAAATTCCAGTGTGAATTCACATAGGACTGGAGTGAGGAGCAGGCACTTAAATTAGTGTATCACGCCCCCCATCACCATGTGACTTCTAAAGCAGTCCTTTCAAAGAGGTATAAAAATGCCAGGGACCTCTATCAACGCTTCTCTTCCCAAATGTTCTAAACCCACGCAGAGAGGGCCGGTGGAGGTTCACCGGCCCTGTTGCCAGCATTGCCCTTAATTAAGGACGGAAAGTACAGCACAAAGTTTATAGGTTCCTCCGACCGAGCGGTCTCTTACGCGTTAAGCCTACTTCAGGGTGCTGTCTATGGTGTATTTTTGGTCACTGAGCTCCCCAAGAATGTTTACTGAGTTTTTCATTCCCGACATCTTTGGCTAGTCTTTGGCTATAAACTCTTAACCCTATTTATGAGCCCCTACGTCCCCATCTCTGGAAAGCAAGGAGCAGCTAGAAGATATATCCTTAAGAGGCAGAAATGGGCCAGATTAAGGAGAACAGCACTGAATGACTTTAAAAAGTGTCTCTTATCCAATCCATACCCCACCCTGTCCCTGGCAATGCAGTAGGTTATCCCTTAGGGGTTTCTTTTCTTACTGTATTTTGAGTTCCAAGTTTGTAGGACTGAACAATTTCACTCTGAGCCTTTTTGAATTTTGTTTTGTTTTGTTTTAAGGCCTGCAATGGATCCATTTGTAAAGTAGTTCATCCCAGAGGCAGGTGGGCGGGGCTTGGGGATGTAACTCCAGGCTAGGCTCCAGCTCTAGTCTCCTGTGGTCCAGCCAAGTGGGCGGCTTCAGGGAGGGACCCTCCTGTGCCAAGTGTGACCTTTGTGCCTGTAGGTGGCTGATTTGAATCTCTGTTGCAACTCTGCTTAATTCTGAGGCTTTTTTTTGGCGGGGGGGGGGGGGCGGTGCTGCATTTGGTCCTGCTGCATTTTTGCTGCATCTGTTTCGCCCCATCTCTGGAGATTTTGGAAAGCCTGTTTCAGATGTATGCACGGGCTTTCTAAAGGCTTGTGTTATTAAAGCCAGAAGGTGGCGGTGGAGTGGGGTGTCTTTTATTTTTTTTCCTCTTTTCCTTTCGGGGAGATGAAAAGGATGTGGCCAGACAGTGGGTAACAGGTTAGAGGGGAGAAGTGCTCTGGTCAGTGTCAGGAACTGAGGTTTGCCAGTAATCAGTGTGGTATCATTTCCGTAGCCAAGATACAGGGGGCTGGAAGTGGCCTCAGGGACCCAGAGGAGAGCCTCTGCACACCTGCGTGAGGAGGAATTCCGTGCTCTCAAGTCTTTCCCAGCCTTCAGTTAAGTTGGAGGTTTGAAGTGTTGCAAACTTTCTGTACCTCTTTCTCAATTTCCACACATCATGGTCATGGGGCTGGTCGGAGTCAAAAAGCATGAAATGGATTTTCAGCACTCACTCACTGACGTCCTGACGATTTCCAGCTGTGTGCTGTTGGGAACTGTTTTGCTACTGCTATGTCAGGGATGTTCCTTGCCAGCAGGAGATTTCTGTCAGCATCAAGGCTAATTCCTCATTTAGCGTCTTTGTGTTGAAGTCATACATATGGACTCTGTCTGTTTCATCTCTACTGTTAGTCTTCAAACTTCATTGTGTCTCAGAATCTCCTGAAGGGCTTGTTAAAATACAGATTACTGGACCTCAGTCCTGGAGTTTCTGACTTCATTGGTCTGAAGTAGAGCCTGAGAATTTGCATTTGTCACAAGTTCTCAGGGGACACTGATGCTGCTGGCCCTGGAACCGTACTTTGAGAACCACTGCTATGCCTGGCAATGCCTTTAGAGAAGACCAGTCTTACAAAGCACCCATCCTAAATCTCTCTCTCTCTCTCATATAACAGCCTGGAGCCTTGCTGTTAACAGGGGTTCTTTGGGTTCAGGTAGTGAGTCTTTGAGACTTTCTTTACCAAAATACAGATGATCTTGGGAGCAGGGACATAGTAAGCTAGTATATGACATTATCACCTTAGAGTTAGTTCTTATTCTTTCTGGGCTTATAATTGAGAGCAGGCTGTTCTGAGAATAGGCAAAGGACATGCCCATTTAATTCCAGCACCTAGCACAATGCTGGCACTTGGTGAGCATTCAGTAAACTGTTGTTGAATGATCGAATTAATCAGTTGCTATTGATTAAAACCACAAGCATCGGTGAAGTGCCTGTTATGTGTCTAGTGTTGCACTGACTGGGACCTGTAGGACCAGGCATAGCCTTAGTGGGGGAAGAGGAGAATGCTAGGAGGTGGTGAGGGCACTCGATGGCTGGCAGGGGATTGAAAGGTCATTACATGGGAATTTGGAGGTTGGAAAAGTAGCTTTACCTACTTTAGAACCTTGCTAAGGGTCGCTCTAGTTTCTATAATATCCAACACAGGCTGTCCAGAAAGTACATGGTGTCTGTTTTTTATTTTTTATTTTTCATGGTGTCTGTTTTTATCGGACATTTGGTTGTACAAAACTCTATTAGTTGGCACCCAGAGATCTATGGTTTAATGGCAATTGACATTTATACTGATGGCCCCTAGGCACCACAAAATGCTGCAGTGCTTTCTGAATATGATGGCCAATGAAGCATTCGTTCCATTATGTCAACGTGGTTTGAATGGTGTGTGTACTTATTGTATTCAGAGCTGCTGCAAACTATAATCCATATTGATTATATAAAGTAGCTCTTTATCACTTTTTTGTTAAATTAACCAAAATCTTCTTCTCCAGCTACACCAGATAATAGAGGAATTTCTGCATTGTTCTGGAAATGAGTCCTTTCAACTCTAGTAATACCGTAGGACCTGAAGATGGATCCTGGTACAGTTGTCATAATGTCAGGTGGTGGTTAGAAGAAAGTCATTATTTTAAAAATAGCTCAGCAAGGTTTAGATTTAGTGGGCAAGTTCTCCAGCTGACAAGCTGGCATTGCATCTAACTGGGTGTGCTTGGTTCTGTGGGCTCACATTGAAAATGAATCACCAAGATTTCTAAGAGGGTCTCCAATAGGCATCTCAGCAGGAGGTTGACAGGTGACACCTTCCGCAACTTGATTGAATTACCCAACTTTTGTGCTTTGGACTGTTCCATGCTCTTTTATACTCCCATCTCATTTCTCCTTGATCAGGATCAGAAGATGTTTGGTTTGAAACTGTTCATTGCAGGGTGATGGTCTTTAGATGCTTAAGGCTATGGAACTTTAGAGTTGGGACTGACCCGAACGACTGTCTAGATGACATCTAGGTGACTTTTCTTGGAGTATAGGGACAGTTATGTCCTTCTGGTACAGTGTTTTCTTGCTTTCTGTATCAGGATCACAAATCCTATTGCAATCCAAGTGATGCTGTGGACCCCTCTTTCCTGAAAAATACACATACAATTTTGCATTAAATTTCATGGAGCGGTGGTCCATGGATCACAATTTTAAAATGCTAACTATGTTAGAAAATTCCCACATTCTGGCATGTTGGGATGCTGGGCCATCAGGAATAGGGACTCCCAGCCCAACAATGTATCCTTTAGGTACAAGTATGATAGGACTTCACATGGAAGAGCTACAGATATTTGTTTGTGTGAGTGCATCAGCCATGCTACCATGATGAAACAAACATTCTAACCGAAGAGCATTAAGTCAATACTGGAACTCTTTCTCCATCACCCTGATAGATGGCCATCAAGCTTCTAGTGTCAGGGTGCTCTTCCATTATTAGAAAACTTAAAGTGTAGGAAGTTGAAATATTCTTCCTTATAGTTTCCACCCGTTTTTTTTTTTTTTTTTCCTGTTTCTGTTCTGTAAATCAACACAGACCGAATCTACTTCTTGTTCACTTAATGGTACTATGGTACTGAGCAGTGCTATTGGCTAGAACTTTCTGTGATGATGGATATGTTTTTATCTGTGCTGTCCAGTGCTGTAACTGCTAGCCACATGTGGCTCTTGAGCACTTGATATGTGGCTATCGTGACCGAGTGTTAAGTTTTAAACTTTATTTCATTTTAATTAATTCAAATTTAAATAGCCACATGTGGCTAGTAGCTGCAGTACAGGGCAGCAGAAGTAGAGAGTCTAGGTAGAGTCAGAAAGTCTGAGTTCCTGTCTGGGTTCTGTTCTTTGTTTGCTTTGTAACTGGACAACATTTCCCTAGCTTGTTGCGCAGGGCTTCTTATGATCCCCTCTGTACATGGCACCAACCTGTGTCAACCGCCATGATGCCCTTCTTTCCAGCTGTTCCAATGGGCCGCCTGAAGGGACCATCCTCTCCCAGTCCTCCATGCCTGCGTACTTGCTGCTCCCTCTACCTGGAATGTTTTCTGTCTCCCCTTGACTTCCTGGCTTTAAGACTGTACTCAGAGGTCATTTCCTCCATGAAGCCTTCCGTGATTTCTCTCAGCAGAGTAAGGCCAACTCCCTCCTTCTGGCTCCCATATGCCACCTAGTTTATTACTTTCTTATAACACTCACTTACCACATAGCTTTAGAATTGGTGTAAAATCTCTACAGGCGAAGGGCCATTATCTATAAGTTTTTAAATTACCGGAACTTAGAACAGTGCTTACTAACATTGACATTTAACACCCTTATCTATCTATCTATTATTTATATTACATTTTTGGCTGTGTTGGGTCTTTGTCGCTGCACCCGGGCTTTCTCTAGGTGCGGCGAGCAGAGGCTACTCTTCATTGCGGTGTGTGGGCTCTAGGCGCGTGGGCTTCAGTAGTTGTGGCACGTGGGCTCAGTAGTTGTGGCTCACGGGCTTAGTCGCTTCGCGGCATGTGGGATCTTCCCAGACCAGGGCTCGAACCCATGTCCCCTGCATTGGCAGGCGGACTCTTATCCACTGTGTCACCAGGGAAGTCCCCATTTATTTAAAGTAAAATAATTTTTTAAAGTTTTTATTTCTGTGAAGAAATGGCATTCTGACTTGATTTGAGATTGTAGTCAGCTTAAAACCTTGGATCTTTTACTATGAATTGATGACAGTTAATTTTCCCTCAAACTGTTCTCATTCAATTTAATTTTTGAATGTGAATTCAGGACTCCGTGTTTATTTCAAGTACATTTTATCTCCTTGCTTTTGGTCCAGCAGTCCATCCTGTAGAGATCCTTTTCAAGTGGGGACAGGGAACTAACATTCACTGAGCATCCATAAACTTCAGACTCCATACATATTATTATCCACATTTTATATATGGGGAAACTGAGGCTAAAGAAGATTCATTCGGTTGCCCAAGGTCATCACCAGTGAACTTGAACCTGGTGGTCTGACTCCAAAGCTTAGGTGGTTTCCATTGCACATTGTCTCTAGACCCTGCTGTGTAGTGGGCATGCTCTTTACCTTGAGGGCTACATCAACTGCAGACTGGATAGGCATGTGCTTTATGCTTTCATTCAATTAATTGATAGAAATATGGTTAGAACTGGGGACCTCCCTTCTGCTTACTACTAGTACATTGGTAAGTGTTCAGCTTTTCTCACATTTCCTGAACGGTGCTTTAGCCAGGTGTTAGCCCTCTATTTTGCCTGTAAGGATATTGTGCGAGATATCCTTGTCACATGCTTTGCTGAAATCAATACACACTTTTATGCCTATTTCATGCCTTTCTTAGGCCAGGATATAGCATCTTGCTTTCTCCAAATTCCACACAGTGTGTCATTTTCAGAGACTCACTTAGACTATATTTTATTTCTTTACTGGACAGTTGAAGTTGAAGTGATCGTAGGAGTTGAAGTGATATTAGACGTCAGGTGGTCCAGTGCCCAGCTGATGAAAGCTTCACCTTAGGGTTTAGGATTTACCAGTCCCTACTTGGAAGAATTAGAGTATCATAGTTAAAAATGTGGCCTTTAGATTCAAATCTTGGTACCGTCTCCACCACTTCCTTGCTCATGCCTCTGGGAGTTACTTGACCTTGCTGTGCCTTAGAATCCTCAAACATAAAATGGAAATAGGAATTTTACCTATAAGGGGTGTCTTATAGGATTTTTGTGATGATCAGATGAGATGACACATGTAAAATGTGAGAACGATGTCTAGCACATAGTAAGCCATGAATACATCTTAGTTGTTAGTATCTGGTTAATTTCAGTTGAATCAACATTAAATTTCTGCAGCTAAGTTTTCTCCTTCTAACCATACCATTTACTTTCTCCTGACTCTTGTCGGTTGTCTAACCTTAGCACTACCAGATGTTTATGTGACCTTGCATTGGTTTTGTAACCTCTCTGAGCCTCAGCATCTTCAGGTGTGAGGTAGAGGTCACCTGCCCTGCTTTGCCTCCCTTGCAAGACTGTTGTGAGGCTAGCATCATGTAATATGTATGAAAACCCTTTGTAAACATGTTATATATTAGCACTAGCGTTAATGTCAATAGGGTTATTAATAAATACCCAACATTTTATTGAGTATTTACTATGTGCCAGATTCCTGTGCTAAGTGCATCCCATGGATTATTGCATTTATTCCCCATGACACTTCTACAGAGATATGCATGCTTGTTTTCTACATTTCACAGCTGGGAAGATTACAGCATGGAGAGGTTTACTCATTTCAGCAAGTGAGACCTGGAGGCCTGGATCAGAGCCCGTGCTCTCAACCACTGCAACTAGGTGGTTTGCCCACCAGCCCTTTTTGTTTTTCTTCTCGAAGTTATTGGGTTTACATTTTAAAAGATACATTAAAAATATCTACATCCAAAGCTGTCTTTCTTCATGGGTCTCTGATGCCAGTTTTATACCAACATTGTCCCTGAGGACACATTTGGATTTACAATCCAGAAAAAAAAATATCTGTAGCAGCAATAATGATGCAGAATTTTTCCAGCAAACTTTTGATAAAAGCAGGTGAGATATTCAAAACTATCAACCTTAGACAAAGTCAGTTGATTTTGTTTGTACATAAATGGTAGCCACAAGTTTCAGATGGCCTGATTGATGGTGTGTGGAAGTGTCCCTCCTAGAACCCCAGCTTGGCCTCTGGGCAGGTTTTCTTCCTAGAGGTTGCCAGCCTTCTAGCTATCTCCTCCTCGTCTGTTTGGGTTTCTGGGTATTTAAAGTCTCCATCTTTGTTCTGTCGGAGAAGGGAGTCACAGTGGGATTCCATGAACTGTGGATGAAACTTCTGAAAGGGTTAGAGGCA
Source organism: Kogia breviceps (assembly GCF_026419965.1). Taxonomy (NCBI): domain Eukaryota; kingdom Metazoa; phylum Chordata; class Mammalia; order Artiodactyla; family Physeteridae; genus Kogia; species Kogia breviceps. The sequence continues at coordinate 41,681,973 of NC_081310.1, read as the reverse complement.
TGTGGCAGAGAGGGGGAGCCTGCATGGCTTGGAGCCCTTGGCCATTTGCATAATGAGCTTAGGGAAGGTCATCTGACCGGGTTACTGGAGAGCATTTTACTTGAGGGAACTGGACACTGATGTGGATGTGAATGGAGAACCAGGATGTACCACTTTGCTTCTGGAAACCAGGTGGAGGACTCATAGGAAATTAGGGAGTGGGCCTAAAGAAAAATGAAAGGGACTGCCTCTTCTTTCTGCTAACTTTGGATTGTTTTTGCAAGGGAGTTTGTATTTATGAGATAACCGAGCCATATGGATGTACAAGGATGCATGTGTTCTCCTGGTCTGCTGATATGAGGAGAAGTTGAAGGGTGTGGGCTTTTCTGGAGGTGGGGTGGGTAGGTGGATGTGGTAACATGAGGAGAGGCAGTTCTGGGGGATATGGGCCCATGTAAATTCAGAGTATCTGGGCATTTTGGCAACATGATAATCCCTTCTCATCGATAGTTATGTATTTATTTATTTTTGAGATCACCATCTGCCCCTCCTCCCCCAAAGTTCTATGGATAAGGGATGGTACATCTTCTCTGGGTAACCTCTTTCCTTGGTGATGATTAGAAAGTAACAAACAAATGCCCACCCCTGAATGTGCAGGCTCAGAAAGACTGAGCTCACTTCTGTCACAAACATCAGTAGGTAGGCTCAAAGGAGCAAAGCAAGGGAATAGATTCTGGGAAATGAGAACTGTCCAACAGCTTTCCACATTTCCACTGCGGAAGAGGCTGGGTTTAGAACAACCCTGCACAATTATAAGGTTTATCACCCCTTTCTCTTCTCTTACCTTCATTTATTTTTATTTTCATATCATTTTACCAACATGCTGTAGAGACCATGATCCAGACCTGGAGAGTCATCTGTCCCTCAGTACACATCCCTGGGAGTGTTCAGAGGAACCTAACCTTTCATAAATGCCTGTTGTGTGGCAGACACTCTGCAGTGTGCTTTAGAGCCATATTATCACTTTACCCAAAGCTGTGTGAAGTGGATATTATTGTTCTCATCTTACAGATGATTAGCCCAGGGTCACAGGTAGATGTGGTCTGAACGACTCCACTGGCTCTTCTCTTTCCACTGTACCACACTGCCTCAGGTCAGACCAGAAGAGTAGCAAGTACTCTTTCCTAACAGAGCATCTTTTCGGATGACACTGTGAACTGCTTGCCTGTATCAGTAGCACCCATTGGGTATGAGGCTAAACCCATGGAGGAGTAAAGGAGCGACAGATGAGAAAAGCACAAAGATCTCTTACCCATCATCATGAAATGGGTCTGAGGCAGCTTGCCCTGTGTCATTGGAAGGCAAGCTTCATTTGGAACTGGGGCCCTTTGCTGTTTTGTCTTCTGTCTTCACCAGAAGCTCCACTGTCAGATGTCATCACTCTGCAAAAGGACTTTTGCTTTGGAAGTGCCAATTCTCCTTTTCTTTTTAATATTAGCATATCAAGTCCATTTCTTTTTTCCAGCCCTCAAAAGGTCTGTTCTCAGCCCTCCCTCTTCCGGGGCACCCATAGTGTGAGTGATAGTGTGGAGGAGATAACATTTATGACTTTTTTTGAACTTTCACCTTTCACTGAAGGTTTCTACCTTTGCGACTTGTTAAGGACATGGGGGCTGTGGGGACAGAGAGACTGCAGAAAAGACTTTACTATCCCAACAGAGAGTGTAGAAAAGGCTTACAGTAGGTTTATGGAAAAGCAGCCTCAGGTTCATCTTCAGGCTACCATTTGGAATGCTTACTTTTTTTTTTTTTTTTTTTTTTCTGTAGTACGCGGGCCTCTCACTGTTGTGGCCTCTCCCGTTGCGGAGCACAGGCTCCGGACGCGCAGGCTCAGCTGCCATGGCTCACGGGCCCAGCCGCTCAGCGGCATGTGGGATCTTCCCGGACCGGGGCACGAACCCGTGTCCCCTGCATCGGCAGGCGGATTCTCAACCGCTGCGCCACCAGGGAAGCCCCAGGCTACCATTTGGAAAATTCTGACTTTTTTATTAACTATCTCTTAGAGGTGTTTCTAGCCAGTCCAGCTTGTCATGGAGCTCCTGCTATTGAAAATTTACAAGTGTTTCCATTGACTTTAGACACTTGAAGGGTATTCCTAGGTGTGCCAGGACTTCTGCTTTGGGTGTTATTGTTGGATGTACTCATTAGTAGCTTCGCCAAAAGTGGCTTCTCTCAGTTGTAATAATGGGCGCTCCCCCTTTCTGTCTCACTTCCCTCCCCATCATGTTACTTATTAGCACCACAGACTAATAGAATGTTAGAGTTATGGGGACCTAAGAGAAACTCTTATCAAAACTTCCTTTGTATGTAAGAAAGCTGAGAGTCAGAGAGGTTAAGTGACTTGTCACTGATCTCTCAGTAAGTGACAGAGCCAGGGCTGGAACCCAGGGCTCCTGACTCAGTCCAGGGCTCCTTTTTATCACATTTCCTCTGTGCTTTCTTCAGTACTCTTTCTCCCCTCGGTCATCATCCTTCTATCCCCTCATCCTCTTTGTGGGATGTTTTCCTCCTTTTTTTCGTTAGCAGGTATATGTTTTTAGCGTTTCTCTGGGTTGGGGCATAGGAGGCTGGATCATGATGAATAAAAAAGGACTTAATTGGGCTTCCCCGGTGGCGCAGTGGTTGAGAGTCTGCCTGCCGATGCAGGGGACACGGGTTCGTGCCCTGGTCCGGGAGGATCCCACGTGCCGCGGAGCGGCTGGGCCCGTGAGCCATGGCCGCTGAGCCTGCGCGTCCGGAGCCTGTGCTCCGCAGCGGGAGAGGCCACAGCGGTGAGAGGCCCGCATACCACAAAAAAAAAAAAAAAAAAAAATAGGACTTAATTAAGAAAAAGTAGACAAGAGAAGGAATGGACAAGAGAAGGAAAATTTAAGAGACGCCAACCAGCACAGATCCAATGAGAATGGGAAGCAGTGATTCAGAACAATGTTCGATGTTTTCCTTTCCCAAAAATATTGCTGGAGAATGTTATGAAGTGGTAGTGCTCCGTAGGCAATGGGCTTCTACCCAGCGTAAAACCAAGCTCACATCTCAGCAGATGGGAGAATGGCTGCTGAGGCGAGCACTCATCTCAGAATGTTTTCTGGACTCTTCAGTGGTCCTGACAAAGGTAAACTATCCACACCCTACCTTAAGAGATACGCTCTTGAGAACAGTCGAGTAGGGATGGGGCAGTAAACTCAATAAGAAGATACCTTTTATTTAGAACTGTCAATTCAATGCAAAAAGCTAGGGAGTTTTATTTGATTGCTCTGATAATCGGTTCCTAAGCTTTTCAGGAATCCATAGAGGTTTCTAGTCCTGGCTCCGGAAAAGTCTTATTCCTGCTCTGGTTTCAGTATCGACTTCTATAAAATGAGTGTGCTGGATCAGTTAAGAGAGCTCTAAGGCACCTTTCAGTTCTTACCGAGGTGCCTCTGGGATTCTGTTTCCTCATTTGGTATCTCAGCTGAGTTGAGGACACCATTAGCTGTCATGGCCTCCAGCACTGAAGGCAATGTTCTTCTCCCTGGCTGCACATTGAAATCAGCCTAGGTCCTTCTAGAAATGCTAATGCCCAGATGGTAGCTGAGACAAATTAAATCAGGATTTCTACAGATGGAATACCTGTATCCTTAATTTTTAAAAGCTTCCCAGGTGATTCTACTGTGTAGCAAAGGCTGAGATCCACTGATCTTCCAGAATAAGAGGTGAGCCTTTACCTGATTTGTCTCCTTGGCTTGTGCTTTTAATCATGTGTCTTGGTAGGTTCCTCTCAGTTCTCTTATAGGCTAAGGTGATATAGCAGGAGCCCCCTGGGCCTCCCGGAATTCAACCTGAGAGAATGGAATGATTAATTCTTATGTTTCATGGTGCTGGCAAACTACTCACCCGTGGCTGCTTCTGGCACACATCCCGCCACACAGGTACCAGCCTTCTGTGATACGGGTGATGCTTCAGACTTCATGAAGGCAGGTCCAGCTAAGAGAACAACTTGAGTCTAAGGGACAGAGGGATGCACGCTGACTCATGAGGCCCTTGAGCAAGAGACCGAAGACTCATTGACTTTCTTCCTTCCCATTTGTTAACTCCTTACGCATAGGAGGGTCGATCCAGCTCAACTGCTATCAAATACGGGAATCTCTTCCTCAATATCCTTGATGGTCTCCCAGAGACATGGAACTTACAGTAAGTGGTGTGTGGAACTGGCTAGTCCCAGCTTGTGGGTTTCAACTGTGTGTATCTCTTCCCAACTCCATGTGCATTGGTGTCAAGTTGGTAGCCTCAGTCGCCACGGAGACAGTCTTTACACTCCAGAAATTGACACACGCTCCACATCAGGGCTTTTCTCTCTTCAGAGAGGCTGGTTGTTAAACATCTGTTCGTACAACAGTTAGTTTACTACTTAACAAAAGAGTCCCTTCACTTGTGGAACAGTGGAACTTCTCTGTATTGCCGCAGATCTGCTTTTGGGTGGGCACTCCACCCAGTGGTCTCAGCCTTGCCCTTCGAAATAACTTAGACGACATCAAAGCCCCCTCTGACAAGCTAGCCCTTCAGATATTTGAAAACAGCTGTGATGTCTCTCTCAAGTCTTCCCTTTGCAAGCTGAGTATCCTTAGTGTGTTCAACGTTTTCTCATGTGGTTTGGAGGCTCAGTAGGTGTCTTTGAATATTGAGGTGCAGTTGCAGGGTTTTTAGAGAAAAACGAAAACTTCTTCCAGAGATGATCTGTGGACTTTTTCACAAAAGGCTTTTCATTCTCTTTCTACATTCAGAGTACCATCTGAGCCACACGGAGTGAGTGTGGATGTGGAGTAGGCTACAGTCTTGGGTGTGGTTGCTGACTGCAGCCCACATTCTTTCCCCAAAATGCACATTGCTGCCACAATGCTTGATGGGCTTGAATTCATCAGAGTGTCATCAAAACACAGATTCTGGTTTCTGAAACAGGTAATTTTCCCACCACTGTTTTGTTTTCCTTCCAGAGGCTTTTAATGTTCCCCCTTTCTTTCTTCCCTTTTCTGTAGCGTTCAATCATTTGTCTCCTGATCACCAAAACTCTGTGTCGAATGACAGCGTTTTGAGTGCAGGATTCAGTCAGACACACAAAAAGGGAATTTGTTAAGACTTATCCAGCTGACTGTTAGTGAGACAAAAGAGAGAAGGAAGCCACTGCTGAGTTCCGCAGAATCGCCACTCCCCATCCTTTTGAAATTGGGGCTCAGCTGAGTCTGGAACTGGCCTCAGCATGGGTTAACCAAATTGACAATAATGTGAACTTCCTTTTAGTCATCTTATATAGAGAGCAGGGACATGGGAGTCAGACTGGAGTTGTTTGGTCTAAAAGCAATGAAAAGTTCAATGCAGCTACACAGCCAACATTGCAAGGGTAATGCTAGGGATCTTTGTTTTGGGTAACTGAGTCCATTGACCTCCCTAAGAGAGCAGTGAGACTGTACCAGCAAACAGAAAGCCTCTTTCGGTGGGGTGGGGGGGTCTTTGCCTCTTTGCTGTATTCTCAACATTGCTTCCTTTGTTTTTCATTCATTAGGATTTAAGTCTTTAGGAGTAGGTGTAATGTCATTTCCATCTTCTTGACAGAGAGAGAGGGAGAGAGGTGTGTTCAGGACTGCCTGTCATACGGTGAATATGAACAGAGGCAGCTGTTGTCATGGTGATGGCAGGTTGCATCCCACCACCATGGAAACCAAAGTTAAAAAACTAATGTTAAGACTGGAAGTCACATGATACAATTTTGTTTTGTTTTGTTTTAAAAAAAGAAAAGGGTTTTGGTTTTTCAATCTGTTTTTTGTTGTTTTTTTTTTTTCTTAAGACGAGTTGGGTTTGTTTTTTTAAAGACGAGAAAAATTCTAGTAAGGAAAGCAATGAGATAATGCAATGGGACAACACGAAGTACGCAGAGCCTTCCACCCCATTTTTCTGCTTGTTAACAGTGCGTTTCTGCTGCCATGGGGGTGGGAAAGGAAGGAGAGATCCAGGATGGATTGCCAGATTTGCAGACAGAATTGTGTACTGATGCTTCTGTCACATGAGGAAGCACAGGGGTTTAGCCCTCCTGCCCTGCGGTGGCAACATGTGGTCCACCCTCTGTTGATGAGCCCGGGACAGAGCCTGGAAACCTAAAAATAAGGACTGAGAAAAGAGATGGGAATGCAGTTGAGGGTGTGACTTGCCCCAGAGATGACGGTGGTTCATACATTGATAAGTTCAGATGCTTAACATTGCTTTTCAGGAAATTGAAAGATTTATCTGTAGCCCCTCAGAACCCCACAGAATACAGTGTCTCTATTTATTCCCTTTTCTGGATGAGTCCTCTTTGGATGCACTGTCCTCCTAAGTCAGCCACGGGAGCAAGTTCAGAGAAGTCCAGGAGGAGCCCATCCAGGAGCATATTAGCCACTGGGCCGAGGCTCCCTTGGACCGTGGCTAACCTCTGAACCTGGCCTCATTGGGGCAGGGCTGAGAAGGCTTGCTGAGAGCTGTTAGAAAGCCCTCTTGGCTCAATCTTTTTATCTCATATTTCCTCCTACTTCATTCCACAATCTGGAGAAAAGGTGAAACATCCTTCCAGGAAGGAGAGCTGGCCCCAGGCCTAACAGGGCTGGTTTTAATTTGTTTTTTTTTTTTTCAGTCTGTGAGGCATTGAAGAACTGTACACATAACGTGTGTGGAAAGGCTGGGAGACAGCTATTCCTGTGAGAATGTCAGCCTCTAGGGAGGGGTGCAGACACTGCATGTGGAAAGGATGGTGGTGGCTCTGGCCATGTCTGGGTTTTAGGCCTAAGTCTCATCACTTCACTATTCCTGGTCCCTCCAGGGCAGATATTGTTCTCTGCAGCCCAGGCTGGGGGATATGATCTCACCAGCATGAGCTCACTGCATTTCCATCAGGGTCTGTGGGAGCCAGAGCCGGACCTCTGTGGCGGTTCAACCCCTCCTGTTCTTAGCCCTGGCCTTGGGTGTGATGAATGTCCCTTCTAATCACTGGGAGAGATTGCATCAGAGCCATCAGCTTCATAAATCCTCCTCTGGGGACTGGCGTTTGGATATGCTTTCCATATTCCCAGGAGGTTCTGGGCCAAATGTCTTTGCTCTCTTCCCGGAGGCCCATTACCATAATTTTCTTTTAAATCCTTTATTGCGGTGGGTCTCTTCAATGTCAGCCCGTGGCTGCAGCCAGCCAGCCCGCTTCCGGAGGTTGTGACCCCTAACAGATGCTTCCCCCAAAGCTTAGAGCCAGAGCAGTGCTTAAAGATTGATTTAGTAGGAGAATAAAAACGACTGTGCATTTGTTTAGCACCTTACAGTTTTCAAAGGGTTTAAAAATTTTTTTATTTTATATTGGAGTATAGTTGATTTACAATGTTGTGGTAGTTTCAGGTGTACAGCAAAGTAATTCGGTTATACATATACATGTATCTATTCTTTTTCAGATTCTTTGCCATTATAGGTTATTACAGAGTATTGAGTAGAGTTTCCTGTGCTATACAGTAGGTCCTTGTTGATTATCTATTTTATATATAGTAGTGTGTACATATTCATGTATCATCTTAGACTTTGATCCTTTTGTTGTCCTCCTTTGGTTCTGGGGGAACGGGTGGCGGTGGTTTTCTCTGACTCGAATATCATGTCGTGGTGACTTTTGCATGGAGAGCTGTGGCTCTGGTTTCCATTGCCAAGGTAGGTTTTCTCCATTGCAGTCCACGTCTTGAGGAAGATTCTAATACTTCTCATATTAAAAAGGCAGCACGAAGGTCTTGGATAGCTGGATTTCACTATTCTTCATATTTATAATATCCCTTTGGTGTTGTGTTTGAGGGAATTACAGACTAGGCAGCACCCCTCACCCCATGACTGTTTTTGAGTCAACATTCCACTGGTTAGAATGATATTTCTGTGCAGGTGAGGGAGGAGTGGAAGGATGTGCACAAGACATCGGAGTCCTGGACAGACTTCCATTCTGTTTCATGAAGGGCGTTGTTCTTTGAGGCCTTGCAACACGGAGCTTCCTTTGACCTTTCCAAGCACATCTTTGCCTAGCCTGCTAGGTGCATCCTTTTGCCCTGTGGGCTGTTACTTGCAGTCCAGGCTCTTCCTCTGGGAGATGTAGCAGAGCCCTCGGTAAGGGGCTTGAACTTCTGTTTCAGGAAGACAGGGAGCGGCCCCTGAGTCAGATCCCAAGCCGGGGGCCCGAGCCAGTGGGAGTGACTGCAACCTGGTCTTCGTGACAGCTCCTCAGTGGAGCTACTGCTCACGGACGGGGATGCCTCCCTTTCATTCATGCCTGCGCTTAACACTGAGTGAGCTCCCACAATGGAAGAGTTCTGAGACTCTTCCATCTCTTAGAATTAGACATCCCCAAACAGGAGGCAGGGATGGACAGGAGGAAAGGAGGCAGACCTGCCCGTAGGGGGCGTGCTCTCGGCCCGGGGTGAGGGGTGGTGATGGGTCCTGAGGCCTGCTGCCTCTCAGACTGTGCTGTTCTAGACTCCCCAGGAGTTTACAGCAAGTGCCTAGGTGGCCACAGGCTGCCCCCCACAAAAAGCACATTCTCCATTAGGCCAGGAGTTGGAGAGGGGGCACAGTGTTCCATCTGACTGCCTGTTCCCGGTGGGATCTCAGCCCTCTGAGCCCTTTCAGTCTCCACCTTGGTATTCTAGTGTTACAGCTCTGAGAGGAAGCAGCTGAGAGTATAAGGGTCTAGGATCAGCCTCCTGATGGTATAGAGATGCATGTTTCCCTGGGGACACCCCAGGTTTGCTGCTCGGGCCCTAAGTCCTTCCCAGTCCTGTACCTGCACATCGGTCCCTATGAGGTGTGGATGGGGAAGCTCTGCTGGGTGAGCAAAGGGAGGGCTTAGCTCCCAGGCCAGGCCCCCAGGGCTCTGTTGGCAAGCAGAGCCAGTGCCACTGTGGTAGCCAGTAGCTAGCTGGTAGGGCAGTCCTCTCTCTCCCCCCTGCCCCAGCTTTCTGGGCTTTGGGAAGGAGATGAACAAATAGCAGGTGTGCAGGCCAAGTCGTGCTGCTCAAATTAGCTGTGTTGCTAAGGAAACAAGTCAACCATTTGAAGGAAGGAGCATTGGGTAAAGGAGATAAATCAATAAGGGAACCTATTTTTATCATTTCCCTAATGATTGTCTTGAAGCTGCGAGATGGGAAAGGGAGTGTTGGAGTGACACAGGTCCTCATTAACAGGCTCAGAGCGAGAAGGGAGTGAAGGGGTGTTTGGGGAGATTGCCAAGGAAGTTTATAAAATGAGGCCCCTAGCGAGCAGACAGCGAGACTGATGCAGAGAAGAGGCATCTTTGCAGGTTTCAAAGAATTTCTGTGGTCATTTCCTCGTTTGGTCCAGTCCCTTTGTTCTCCTGCATTCGATCTGCTCAGAAATCTAGTGCTGATTTCCATGACCCTCAGGTTGGCATGGGTTTTTGTGTTGGTTTGGTTTTTTTCAGAATACATATAGCTTTAATTGATTTTATAATTATAAATGAATACATGCTCATTATAACACAATGAGTAAAGGAGTAAAGAAGAAATCCTACTACCCCAAGAAAACTCATGATCCTTCTAGCAAGACAGATTTTTTTCCTTTGCTCGTAAAAAAAAAAAATGTCTTTTACATTAAAGGGGTCTTTTATGCATGCTGGTTTCTTTTTTTGAAGAGCTAATGTGTGTACCCGGCACACAGAACACAAAGTTCAAATGGGTGTACTGTGTAGAGAAAGTATGGGTAGCTTTTGTAAGGATAGCTCAGGCTCTGGTTTTCCTGTGCTATTCACTTATGACTTGATTGATTACTTTATTAATTAGTTAAAAACCAGTCATGGGGTGACCACTGTGTGCTGGACACTGGGGTTCAGAGGTCCCTGAGTCAAACAGAGCCCCTGCCCTCAGGCTCTCTCACTGCTCCCTCAGCTCCATATGATCAAGATCTCAAGCCACAAACAGTGCAGACACCAGGGAGAGAGAGTGTTCTCTCACCAAACATGCATTTGGTGTCAGGCACAGAATGTAATGGGTGTCTCTGAATTCCTGGGCACAAGGCATCGGCGTCCTGGACAGACTTCCATTCTGTTTCATGAAGGGTGTTGTTCTTTGAGGCCTTGCAACACGGAGCTTCCTTTGACCTTTCCAAGCACATCTTTGCCTAGCCTGCGAGGTGCATCCTTTTGCCCTGTGGGCTGTTATTGCAGTCCAGGCTCTTCCTCTGGGAGATGTAGCAGAGCCCTCGGTAAGGGGCTTGAACTTCTGTTTCAGGAAGACAGGGAGCGGCCCCTGAGTCAGATCCCAAGCCTGGGGCCCGAGCCAGTGGGAGTGACTGCAACCTGGTCTTCGTGACAGCTCCTCAGTGGAGCTACTGCTCACGGACGGGGATGCCTCCCTTTCATTCATGCCTGCGCTTAACAGAGTGAGCTCCTACTGTGTGCCAGGAGCTCTGCTGAGAACCACCAGTGGGGAGGTGAACAAAATACTTTCCCTGCTTTCTAGGTATAGTTTCTTGGGGGAGATCAGTATGAGGAGGGATGATAAAACTGTACCATGCAGAGAGCTGTGGGGCGTAGGGAGAAGCCTTTACAGACAAGGTGATATTTCACCTGCATCTTCATATATGACCAGAAAGGAGGAGAAAGGCCATTGCAGGAGGAAGCAAAATCACTAAGATGTCAGTGCCCATTCTTTGTGCTTTCTTCAGAAAGGGGAAGTGGACAAGAGGTTAAAGGAAAGGGCTGTAAGGGGGAGTGGCTAGGGCCTGGGCCGAGCTGGGTGTTCTCTCCTGCTCTCCTCTCCTAAAATTTCCCTGTCCCCCTTCTTTCTTTCACCTAGTCACAGATACACAGAATTCCCATAGTTTCACCTTTACTTCTGCACCAAAATTTCACCTCAGATCCTTAATTGCCCCAGACATGAATTCATCCTGAGGTCGCGATGCTCTATAAGGCCTAAAGGGACATCCCTCTCCAGGGTATGTGCATTTGAAGTTTTCAAAATTTGCCACGCGGCTGGTGGGATCTTAGTTCCCTGACCAGGGATCGAACCTGTGCCCCCTGCGGTGGAAGTGCAGAGTCCTAACCACTGGACCGCCAGGGAATTTCCTGAGGTTTTCAGAATTTCAAACCAAAGGATCACTGCTCTGAATGGGTCCTTAGCCATCAGACTGCAGGCAGAGGATTTGAGTCGGGAGGATGTGGGAACGGGGTCTTCTCAGAAACTGAATTAAGCAAACCCTCACTTTTAGATTCTAGCCCCCTGGGCCATAGTTGGTGCCAGTTGTTGAGCCCTCATGAATTCTCGGCCATCCAGATACCTGTCTGGTCACAGGAAGTCTGGCTCATCAGCCTTTCTCCTGCACTGAGCGCCCTTCATGGTAATGGCCAAAGAGCTAGCCCTGTGTCCCCCAGAAGCCTCATCTATCTGCACCTGGACATTCTGGGCTAGGTGAGCTTACCGGTCCTAGCAGGGAGCTGTATGCTTAGACTGTCTGGCCAGGAGGATGCAGGTGTGGAAGTGGGCGTGAGGAAATGGGGCGACAGAGGGGCTGTGGCAGCCCAAGTGGGCATTGCCAGGTGGAAAGCCTTGGAGATGCACAGCCAACAGGAGCTGCCTTGACTGAAGGTCAGCAACCAAGAGCTCCTTTACTTCTGAGTCTGTGCTTGTCCCTCGAAGGTGTTCAGGAGAAGAAGCCTGTCCCCCCCAGTAGATCAGTGAGAGTGCGTGACATCTGCAGCTTGAATGTGAACATGCATGTCCCCGGTCCTGCTTCCCAGGTCACGTGCTGGGCCCCTTGGACCCGCCGAGTAGCCTTCTGAACTTGTGTGTGGCCTTCCAGCCATGGCAAAGGGCTGGCCAAGCCTGACACTTTGTGAATATTTTTGTTAGAGACAAGGACAGGGCGTGAAGCGGGAGAGGCATTAATTTCACTCCTGTCAGAGCCGCCATCCCTCGCATCCCCCGGACCCTTGGGGACTGACCTGGAGCTCTGCCCTTTGTATCAGGGCTCCCCAGATGTGTTCCTACGAACAGCATCCCCGGGAGAGATGCTCTGACAGAAGGGTTATATGGTGAAGAAGTTTGGGAGTGCTGTGTCCTGTTCCCAGCCCCCTTCAGGGGAGGGGGTGCATGCTGTGTACAAGAGTATTAAAGGCTCCAAGCACCCTGCTGGGAGGAAACCTGCTCACCTTGACCGAACCCAGGCTTTCCCTCATTCATTTGATCGCAAGTTCCTGTAGCACTAGTATCCTGTGGCCTGCAACTTAGAAACGTGCCCCAAGTGTCCTTCACTTCTTTTGCCATTTGTCATTGGCTTGTCGTCATGTTCTTGGTTCACTATCTGTACCGATTCCCTGGGGATGTTCTCAGGAAAGGGCATGGATTCCTGGGCCTCCACTTCTGCCATGTTCCCACCTTCATTTTACCATTCGGGTCTGGGGAATTCTGGGTGTCTGAACCAGGCCGAGGACGGGCTAGCCTATTCAGAGGGCTTATGGGACACCAGATCCTGGTGTGGTCACGGTCATCCTGCACTTGTTCAGAGCTCTGGATTAGAGCCCATGATGGGAAGGAGGAGAACAGTCTCCCTGTGATAGGTGAGCACCGGTACCCCTGGGTGAGCTGTGTGTGGCGACTTGTCACAAGAAAGCAGGCTTGTAAGTGCGGTGGGCATCTCTGGTGTGTATTTGCTGGCACGTTTAGCTCTCAGGGGCCACGCTCGGTGCCCAGAAGGATGGAAGGAGGAAGAGTGACGAGGTGTGCTGGGGGACTTTCCATGTGGTGATGCTCCCCTCTGACTGAGAGGGTCTCAGCCAGCACGGTAGAGTATGGAGGCAAGAGGCTGGCTCTGAGGTCCTCTGAGCCCCATCCATCCAGTTTTCTGATCCGGTGGCTGGGTCCTAGAGGCCAGCAGAGCTGTCCGCAGGGTATGAGTCCCGGGGGGAGTGTTGGGGTGTGTGGGATGGGAGGATGGCCAGCTGCTGGAGAATGGTCTGTGATGCAGGGTTGCATGGGGGCAGGGGGCGGGGAGCGGTGCTGCTAAATGAGAATGAACAGTTCTGGAGGCTCGGATGCGGCCGGCCATCTCACCCCCTGCAGCCTCCCATTCCAGCACCAGGACCAGAGCAGCCGCTGGGGCAGCTCACGTCTTGCACGTACCACCTCTGCCCTAACCCCTCTCAGAGATGCCGCGAGTGCTTCTTTGCCACGGATGTTCACCGACACACATATCCTGGTGGGGATGGGGAGGCATGGGGGCGTGTTTATGATTTGCCCTCCTTCTGTACTCCCTAGCGAGGGCTCTGGGCCCTACATCCTACACAGCCAGCTTGAATGTGTGGGGAGACAAGATCCCTTCCCTTCCCTCCACTTTTATCAGACTTACTACTCATCTCTCCCGCCTGGATTCCAGAAGCTGCCAGATCCCAGGTTGCTCAGCAAGACCAGTGGCAATCGCTCACTTCTGTTTGTCACAGCCATAGTTATAGAATGAAATCCCACGTGCAGAGTGATCCTGGAGCCGGTGATTCCCTCTCTCTTTTCTAGAAGTCCCCCCCTCCTGCCTTCCCCTAGGCTTAGGGCAACGGCACAATCTTTCTGTGGGAGTCAAGGATGCTGACCCTAGAATCATAGTCCTGTTTTTCAAAAAGTCGCAGGGAGCCCACCCACCTGTCTTCAGAAAAATGCAACAGAAAACGAAGCCTGAATTCATTGTCCATTCATTTGTAGTTTGATTCCTAGGGACCCCGACTTTGCTGCCCTGCATGCAGACTAATGATTTGTCTGTCTGTTTCCTATAGATGTAGACGCTGAGGAGAAAGTAAGGTGGGACAAAGCCAGTTTCTCCTGGCCCCATTATAGATTTTCCTGAATTGGATATTAAAATAAAAGGGAGCTCATGGAGAGAATTGTTCCTTTTCCAAGGGCTCTTCTTCTATTCATTCGAGCAGAGGTTCTAGAAGAGGGCACTACAGATGTGATTCCCCAAGGCAGCAACGAACAGCCACAGCTGGATCCTTGCTGAAGCATCATTATGCAGTCCGGTGGTTTGAAGACTGAGAAGAACGGGGGGCCTGCAAGAGCATCAGTGTTTCTTCCTCCCTTTGTCCCACTTCCTTTTTAGTCCTGGTTAATTCCTGGATATGTCACGGAATTCACTAAGTATCTGGAGTGTCTGCCATATATCTAATATTTATTGGCCACACTCTTTCTTTTCTTGAGAAGATACTTTGTGTTCAGAGCCTAATCAGAAATGGTTACAATTCCACATGCTAAGGACCATCCACTGTCCTACATGCCTGTTTGCTCATATCAGTCATGCAGACTGCACAGACACAGTGTGGGTTGATAAAGTTTGTGCATTGATGTACACAGCCATCTTGGAGGCTGTGTCCCTCTCTCTTTGGTGCATCTGTTTCTTAACTCCTCCTTTCCCACGCCGTTTGAGTACATGATCTTGGCCACCATCATTGCCAACTGCATCGTCTTGGCCCTGGAGCAGCATCTTCCTGAGGATGACAAGACCCCAATGTCCCGCAGACTGGTAGGTGCCTCCTTCCTTCTCATCTTTCTTTCCCTCTGTTCTTCCTCTTGCCTGGTTCCCTTCTCCTTTGCTTCTTCACCTGGCTCCCTTCCCTTCTGTACAGTTCTGTGAGTTTGTTCTTTGCTGAGGGACAAGTTGGTAACAAGTCCCACTGGGATTCATAAAAACAAGAGGACTGACCTTTTAAATTCCTGCTCCCAGGAAGTTCTGTGTATACACTGCATGGAAGCCAGGCAAGAAGAAAGGGAGGACACGGGGTCCACACACACTTCTCTCCTCTTTCTGAGGGATTTTGGGAGTGAGAGGAAGAGGGGAGAGTAAAGGAGAGAGCATGAAGGATGCTCAAAGCCCATGTGCATTCACTGTTCTGAACTTCCTAAACGTCTGTCCGTGTTCTCTATAAAGAAATCATCCACGTGTCTAAAGTGTTCCCTCTAAAGAGGGCAAACAAAATGCCTAAAATCCAAATGTACGGGTAAGTGGCTCCAGCCTGATAACCCATGGATGAGAAAGAACTCTTAAGCTTCCAACGTAAGTGAAGGCCAGCAATGGAAAAGCTGACCCCTTCAAGGCAAAGCCAGCACCGTTGGTTGTTGTGGGAGGATGGCCGGTCCTGGGCATGAGACCCACATCCATCCATTTCTGCCCCTGGCTTCCCTTGCTCGTGTGCTCTCCGTGAGTCCTGCAGCACCCTCACCCGTACATGGGGCTGGCTCAGCGCAGACGTCCAGGTGTCCCGTAGGAGGGAGGAAATGTCAGAGCAGAGAGGATAGCTAGCCAGGGTGTGCCTTGGCCCGTGTCTGATGAAGCACAGTCCTCTGCTCACCAGCACCTCTGTTCTGTATCCCACAGGAGAAGACAGAACCGTATTTCATCGGGATCTTTTGCTTTGAAGCTGGGATCAAAATCGTAGCCCTGGGATTCATCTTCCATAAGGGCTCGTACCTCCGCAACGGCTGGAATGTCATGGACTTCATCGTGGTCCTCAGTGGGTGAGTCCTCCTCCTGTCTCATCTTTGTGTGTGGAGGGGCCTGTGGGGTAAAGAAGCGGCCGGTGCAAGGAACCTGGGGGTGGGAAGGCAGAATTCGGTGGAGGAAGGAGTTCAAGGGTGAGATTCCCACGGGGCTGAGCCATAGATGAGCCACCTGCAGGGGAGTGCGAGGACGCTGGAGACGCACGTGGCATTCGGCAGAGGCCGTGGACCCAAGGTCTGGCCGCTGCTGCTTCTGGTTTCCCATCCTGTGTTTGGCTAGGGCTGCACAGACGTTTCCAAGTGAGTCTTTTCACTAAAGCAAGCGGCTTGCCCTAGCCTGAGGGCCCCCCCCCCCAAAAAAAAAATGGGCCAGAAGATGCCATTAGGTGCAGTTTTCTTCTGGAGGTTGGAAAAGACTCTAAGTATATTTTCTGAACTGATAATTGAGACTCGTGTCCTGACAACAGGATTTTTTACGATTTACAGATTTATACGTATTTATTATACGAGGAGGTATAAAACTGTATCACACGGAAATGTCTGACAATGCATCCCTTTGGAAATTAACATAGCAATACTGTGTTGTGTCATAAGCAGCATATATGATGGCAGTACATTTATTTAAATATTCGATAGTCATTCTTTTGTAAATGAATATAGTATGCCAGTATTGGGGTTGATCCAGCACTGCTGGCAGCATATGCGATGGACCTTGGGACTGGTGATGATGGCCATTGCCTCCCTGGGCTTCTGTGGCTTGTGTGTCTTTGTATCAGGTTGCTCTTGGTACCTGCAGGGGAGGGGAGCAGTCCAGGCCAGGTGGGTCCTGTGTGGGTGTGGCAGCAAGGGGTGTGGCATGGAAATTCCCTTACCTGGCTGCCCAGTTGTTCAAACCCGTGAGGACAAGATGAGAGTGGAGTAGAAATGTGAGGAGTGGGGAGATATATGAGCTACCGTTATGATTGACCAAAGGCAGAGGGGAGCAAAGAGGACCTCCCCCCCACCCCCCACCCAGGGAATAGCCAGAGGAGTGGGCGTAGGTAAAATCTGACAAGAGTGAGTTTGAGGGGCTTCCCTGGTGGCGCAGTGGTTGAGAGTCTGCCTGCCGATGCAGGGGACACGGGTTCGTGCCCCGGTCCGGGAAGATCCCACATGCCGCGGAGCGGCTGGGCCCGTGAGCCATGGCCGCTGAGCCTGCGCGTCCGGAGCCTGTGCTCCGCAACGGGAGAGGCCACAACAGTGAGAGGCCCGCATACTGCAAAAAAAAAAAAAGAGTGAGTTTGAGACTATTTGCATCTCTTCATTATGTCTTCTGCAATAGACATAATCCTCATATGTTTAACCTTCATGTCAGTTGTGATTAAGTGAAGGGGAAAAAGTTGAAGGGGCAATTGACTAGAATGTATAAATGGAAGCTCACGAGCATCGAACCCTTTAATATAGGGAACAGATAAGTAGATGGAGATGACTCTTTATGTTTAAAAACATCTGTTGCCTTACAAAAGGATTTTCTGAAGGTTATTTTTCTAAAAGAAAATTCTAGTACTGCATTTAAAATGTGATTTAGTGTATAAAGATACACCTTCTGCATAGTGTTTCAGAAGTACATGGTCAAAGACTGCAGTACACCTGGATGATGTTTTGTGGGGTTTTCTCCCCAGCTTAATTGAAGTATGATTGAAAAATAAAAATTTATATGTTTAAGGTGTACAATGTGATGATTTGATATATGTATACATTGTAAAATGATTACTGCAATCAAGCTAATTAACATATCCATCACCTCTCATAGTTACATTTTTGTTGATTTTTGGTGGTGAGAACACTTGACATCTACACTTTTAGCAAATTTTAAGTATGTTATACATTATTATTTACTATAGTCACCATGGTAAATACTAGGTCTCCAGAACTTATTCATCTGTAGCTGAAAGTCTGTACCCTTTGATCAATATCTTCCCTTTTCCCCTACTCCCAGCCCCTGGTAACCACCATTCCTTCCTCTGTTACTATGACTTCGGCTTTTAAAAAAATTAGACCTCACATATAATTGAGATCATGCAGCCTTTGTCTTTCTCTGTTTCACTTCACATAATATCCTTCATGTTCATCCATGTTGTTGCAAATGGCAGGATTTACTTCTTTTCAAAGGCTGAATAATATTCCTCTGTGTGTGTGTGTACCTGTATCATGGTTTCTTTATCCATTCACTCATTGATGGAAATTTAGGTTGTGTCCATATCTGGCTATTGTGAATAATGCTGCAATAGACATGGGATTGTAGATATCTCTTTAAGATAATGATTTCATTGTCTTGGATATATATCCAGAAGTGAAATTGCTGGATTATATGGTAGTTCTATTTTTAATTCTTTTGAGGCAGTTCCATACAGTTTTCCATAGTGGCTGCGCCAATTTACATTTCCCCCAACAATGCACAAGGGTTCCTTTTTCTCCACATCGTCACCGACAATTGTTATCTTTTGACTTTTGCTAATAACTGGGTGATGTTTTAAATGTCCCTAAAATAAATAATATATACTATACAGGTAGTCCCCAACTTATGATGGTTTGACTTATGATTGTTTGACTTTCCGATGATGTGAAAGCAATGCGCGTTCAGTAGAAACTGTACTTCGAATTTTGAATTTTGATCTCTTCCTGGGCTAGCGATAGGCAGTTTGATACTCTCTTGTGATGCTGGGCAGCAGCAACCACAGCTCCCAGTCAGCCCTGAGGTCATGAGGATAAACAACCGATACACTGACAACCATTGTGTACCCATACAACCATTGTGTTTTTCACTTTCAGTATAGTATTCAATAAATAACAGATATTCAATACTTTATTAAAAAATAAGCTTTGTGTTAGATGATGTTGCCTAACTGTAGGCTAATGCAAGTGTTCTAAGAACGTTTAAGGTAACTCGGCTCAGCTATGGTGTTCAGTAGGTTAGGTGTATTAAATGTGTTTTCGACTTACGTTGTTTTCAGTTTATGATGGGTTTATCAGGGTGTAACCTCATTGTAAGTCAAGGAAGATATGTACAGTAAAAGGCCTAAATGAGTCTGAGTCATTTTAGAAATATGATTCTGTCTAAAAGAAGAGTACTGTAATGTATATGGATTATATGCTACAATTGTGTGAATTCTTGGTCTCATTGAGGCCTGTAAGTGTCAGAGGCCATTTGAAATTTCTCATCTAGTCTATTTATTTTTATTTTAAAGTATTCTATGTTCATTAAGGAAAATTTGGAAAATACAGAAAAATCAAAAGAAAAATGGTCACTGATTAAGAAAAATTCCTGATTATTTTGTGGTATTTCCTTCCAGCCCCTTTAATGCTAAGCAAGCTCTTCTTTCAATGCCTGTAATTGTGCTACCTTTTCTCAGTATAGTATGGGCATAGTACATATTACTCCATATTTTGGTAAAAATCTGTAAGGACTGATCAGCAGTTTGTTAAATAGATGTACCCAGCTTACTTCTCCATTTTTGCAATTATCTGAGACTTAGGTTGCTTTCTGGTTTTGGCTATTATAAATAACTATTAAAGATGCTCAATGTACATCTTTTGGATGTCCCATTTCAAGAGACATTTTGACAGGTTGAAGTACTTCTAAAGGAGAATCTGCCTTTCTGGGGTGGGGCCTGGGAACTAGGATGGGTGAGGGAAGGTGGAGGAAATGGGCCAGCCATTTGATGGAACGAGAGAAGGCTGGTGGGAGCCATAAGCACTGCCTTCAAATGAGGGTTGCCAGATGGTTGAAGGGGCAGATTTGTAGAGTCCTTCGTCAGCTTGGCCAAGAAGGCCCTCTGTGTCCTCGCCTGCACGTGTGGGGTGCACACGAGTGGGTGCAGGTGCTGAGCCCTTGGCCAAGTCACTTGTCCTCTCTGCTCTCTCTCCCCGAAGCCCAGACATCTGCTGTTCTTAGCGGCTCTTCAAACTTTGCTGAAAGGCGACTGCTGTCCATCTGAACCAGTAGGACTTTGCCCCTGTTCTTCCTGAACCTACTCATTCTTTCTCTCCAGGGAGAGGGCTTGGCACTCTTGAGATCCGAGCTCAGGGTTGCGGTTCTACCCCGCAGGAATGGGTAATCAGATTTTGTCTTCTGTTCACACGATGCTTTCACCTACCACATTGCATGGCTTCTAAAATGCATATTTCTCTTGCTGGAGCATCTCTAAAATCAGCCCGTGTCCTACAATAATGGCATGATATCGTTTAATTGACAGCATTTGTCTTTCCTAGTGGTAAATAAAACCACGGGGCATCTTACAACTGTTGGGGTCTTAGATGCAGTGAATATGTTGTAATACAGCCCAGGGAAGCAGGCAGATCAGGCTTTAGATAGGAGTCATCCAGTACTCAGAGAGGTTAAGTGCTCAGCCCAAGACCACCAGCTCCTTGACAGCAGATACAGGAGGTGGAACTGTGCCCTTTGACCCAAGGCTGTTGTTTTACCTCTGCCCGGTGCAGCCCCTCCTTTAGGCTTCCTGAAACCCGCCCCTGCAGCAGCCCGTGCTGGCTGCTCTGACTTCTTACCTCAGCTCCAGGTGTCACCTCGCATCTGCCACCAGCGCACAGGAGGAGTGACAGGTACTAGAGCAGGACACCGCCTCAGGCTGAGGCTGTATAACTTCTCAGCTCTCAGTGTGTGATGACAGGTGGAGGGGTGGGGGACTGAGGTGCCAGACAGCTGGCTCAGCCAAAGACCTTCCATCACTGCCTTTTGCTCAGAGATGGGTGGTTGGGAGACCTGGGCCACTGCATTCTGCCTGTACTCTCGACCTTCTACCCTTTAGAATTCTTAGGTCTGTAAGCTGAGGGAGTTCCATGGTTCAGAAGGTTAATTTATGTACATTATTCATCTAATCCTCATAATCCCCCAAATGGGATCTTGTTATCCCTGTTTTATAGATGAAGAAACCGAGGTTTAGAGACGGTACATGATGTACTAGGAGGTACTAGAGCTGGGACTTGAGCCCGTATCTTCTGGATCCAAGTTCCTTCTTCAGTGCTCATTTCCCCACACCATCAGTAACCTCACAGCCTCCGTGGTTCTGTAGCTCTGTGATTGCATGTTCCTCTGGTCCCCTTGAAGCAATGTGGAATGGGCTTAGGGAGCAGCATAATCCGGCAGATGTCCCTGACCCAGAGCTGAGGCTTCACATATGACTTGAAGAGGACCAGAGCCCCATGTGTCCATCCTAAGACGTCTCTCCATGGGCTTGGAATACAACCAACTCCCTGCTCTGTGGTTAAGAAGGCACGTTACTTAACTCTCATGGTTGAATACGTAAAAACTAAACCCGAAGTTCCAGCTTGTTTCATTAATTGGCTTGTTCATTCATTCTTTCACCCATCCATCCATTCATTTATTCAACAAAACGTGTATTGTTGAATACTCAAGCAAATTCTGGGACTGAGAAACACCAAGGTTAATGTATTCTCATTTCTTCTAAAAGACAGTGGAGCTCTTCCGGGGACGGTACTTAGAGGCATTCAGGATGGTTCAGCGTTTGACATACCGTCGTAGGCTGTCCTACAATACAGCCTCTAACAAAACCAGGCTGTCCCGAACCCCTGGTAATAGAATTGTTTACCTTTATACCAAGAAAGTTGGGAAAGCACCAAAATCCGCATGTGGTGTGTGCCCAGGCCGACTTAGAGGAGTTCGTGCTGTGAGACCTAAAGTTCTTACGAGGTTGTCTAAAATGAAAAAACATGTTAGCCGGGCCTATGGTGGTTCCATGTGTGCTAAATGTGTCCGTGACAGGATCAAGCACGCTTTCCTCACTGAGGAGCAAAAAATCGTTGTGAAAGTGTTGAAAGCACAAGCACAGAGTCAGAAAGCTAAATAAAAAAATGAAGCTTCTTTGAGTAATAAAAAAATCAAAAAGCAAAAAAAAATAAAAGACAGTGGAATTTGCTATTCTTTTAACAAATTATTACCTTACATAACTTGGGATCTCTCTTGTACTGGTGACAATTCAAGAGATGCTATTTCTAACCATTTGTTAGGCCACCTGGAGAATTCTAAATTACTCAAAGTCGTTGCTATATATTAGTCTTAATAATAAGTCATAGTCCCTGGAATAGATGGGCAATGATAGGGGAGGATGAGAACTCAAAGGTACTCCTAACCCATGGGTAGGAACAGGGAAATGAGGGCCAGGACTGTGTCTTTGAACCCTATTCATGTCTGTGCCTCATCAGAGTAGGTACTTAATAAATGCTAATAGAATGGAATCACTTGTTCCATCCCAGATTGTCTTGTCACCGATAGGATACAAAGGAGAGTGCTGGGGGCAGCCTGGGACTGGCTGTGTAGAGGGGTTGCCTATTCCCAGTCCTGCCTCTTGGTCTGGCTGAGCCAGGCAGTATCTACATCTCTCTCATGTAGCTATGACTCAGCCTGGCTGCTCACATCCTGATCACTCCATTAGAGAAATGAGAGCTGGGGACTCAGCCTCTAGGTGAGTAAGACATTGGACTTCATATCATTTGGGCCTATTTACTAGGTTCGCAGTGTTACCTTTCGGGAATTGCTTCCTGGATGATGGGTGCAGGGTTGGGGTCAGGGCTGAATATTGAAGACCCAACTTCCTAGAGGTGGCTATGGGTTGGGGGAGGCGTATGGAGAAAGAAGCAGAAAGAACAGAAGAATGCCTCACCTGGCATTTGCCATGTAATGAAAGCCTCCATCTATTGAGCCATATTGCAAAGACTACATTTCTATCTATATCTGTATCCATATTTATACCTATTGCTCAGAACATGCTTTACTATCAGTTTTGCCAGCTTTTCTGTGGGAGATGACCTGTTTTGACTATTTTCTTAACTGCAAGAACATGGGTACAAAATCTGAAGAGTGGGCACGTGTATCTGAGCCTGGGGCTCTGCCTCCTTCCTCTACCAAGACCATCACCCCAGGGCCCAGGTGATCACCTGTCCCTCTGTCTTCCTTCAAGTCCTGAAGGGGACATTGTCTCCCTTCAAGGGAAATTGCTGACGACCCACAATGTGCCAGGCACTGTGCTAGATGTGGGTGGGGCAAGGCTGAGTGTCCCCACCAGGAGGCCGCAGGTCATGAAAACCCAGAAGAAGGGCATCCAACCTAGCTCTGGGGACCGGGGCAAACTTCCTGTAGGAAGTAACATTGAAACTGGGATGTGAGGGTAGGCCGTTAGGACTTAGACAAGGAAGGAGAAGAGCTTTTCTGGGAGAAAGAATGCTACATACAAATCCTTGAAGCTGAGAGAGAGCACGCTTCTGGGGAGCTGGCCAGTGGAATAGTGAGCGATGCTCCCAGAGAGGTCAGCAGGGGCCAGCCGAGGCCATGAGGAGGAGCTTGTACCGTAGCCAGAAGGCAGTGGGGAGCCACTGAAGGCACTGAACAGGGGTGGAATGATTAGTTCTAACTCAGTGCTGGACGCTGCACAGGTCTTTGTCATCCTGGAATTAACTCTGAGGAAAGGGCATGGAAAGGAGAGGGAAGCCATGGCCATACCCTTAGTTGCAGTTTGGGAGGAGGTGCATCACCCAGCAGGGAAAAGAAGGATGAAGAGAAAAGGGAACGGGGAGGAGAAGAGCCCGAGGAGATGCTGCAGAAGAGCTGCGAGCTGCTATTGGATGTCCCCAGCTTCTCACCAGTGACACAAGCAGAGCCTGTTGGTAGGAGGACGGTATCTGGAGCTAAATATACATCGGTAGGTATTTTTAGAGGGTTTCTGTAAGGAGGCTGCCCTAATATACACGAGTTTCCCGAGCAGCTAAAGATCGAGGAAAGCACAGTTTTCCTTCTCCAGCACCGTCTCTCCAGTGCTGAGAATGTGCGGGAGGTGTTGTGAACGCAGCCCCGGGGCCCCCAGCCCAATTTAAATCTCTGTGGTGATAGTATGATAACACTTGGTATTTATATAGCATCTCCGTGCCAGTGAGCCTGGCGAGATTTTACAGACCTGTCTTTTACTCATCCTCTCTGCTCTAAGTGGGCGAAGCAGGGAAGGTGGGGAGCAGGGAAGGGCTGGGTAAAGACATTGGAGCTTGTCCTTTCAGAGACGGGGAAACTGAGGCTGAGTGAGGTGATATGGGGGGCTGGGAGCTACTCAGAAGACCCGAGTCCGTAGAAGGAGGCCAGGTCTTCGGTGCCTTCATGCTGACGTTGGGGTGCTTCGCTAGTCCTTAAGCTCTGACTGCTTCTCAAGTTCTCTCTCCCAGCAGAGTTGGTGGCTGCTTGTCTGAAAGACCTCCACCTCCTCACCAGTTCCTCGTTCATTTCTAGCTTCACTTTGGGGGAACACAGCTGCTACTTGCAGCATCTCTGTTTGTCAGAACATTAGTTCTCTTTTAATTCCATTTCCCTCCAGATGGGTGCATGATGGAAAAGATAGAGTTAGGATATGGAATTTGGATTCAGTGGAGAGGTAGGCAGAAGGCAAAATGTGGAGCTTGGAGGTCTCTTCTTCACTCTGAGCTAATGATAGACCCAGTTCTTTCAGGGAGACCCCAGATGAGAGTCCCAGGTAGTAGTTGACAGGCAGCTGAGCTGGGGCTGCTCCTTGGGTGGGAGATCATTTCTTCTTACATATGTACTCTATCCTTTTTCTGTATTGAGAGTCATCGTTGATTCATTCTACAGGTATTTATTGACTACTTACTGTGTTCTGGGTGTAAGACATTGCTGTTGGGATGGTTTCTCTTTCCTGAAACATTGCTTCTTGTCACCTCCGTTGACTGATAGAAGCTCAAACTGGAGAGAACTGAGTGGGGGCCTGAATTGCTCTTGGTGTCAACAAGGAAGAAGGAAAGCCAGAGCAAGTGGAGGAAGGTCCAGACCCCCTGGGTGGGTTGGTTTCAGAGCATTTTTCAAAGGGGAAGAAATGATGGCCAGATGCTTTCTAAGCCAGACCACCGCCCTGGGCCTGGAGCTGCCATTGGAAGGCTGTTAAGTTCATACAGTCTTAGGCATGTGCATGACTGTATGTGGAAGAGAGCAGCAGGGGTGAAAATTCCAAGGCAGGATTGCAAAGCAGAGATGGCTATAGCATAAATGTTCATTCTCTAAATTTACAAGGGAGACTTGAGAATTAAAGGGAGTGTTTACATTTCCATTCTGTGGGTGATACACGTTTCCTCCTTTGGATAGAGCTTTTGTGCACTTCTGTCTGTACTGTAAATATAGTCCACAGTTCAGTGTGAAACGCGAAATGCAACAGTACTATTCAATGTATGATTCCCTGAAGTCAGAAAATAGCAGATGTGAGGAGTGCAGAGTGGTTACCACAGGGAGCAGTGCAGATGCTGAAAGGAAAACGAGGGTATGTGGGGCTTAAGGAGGACATATAAAGGAAGGTTAAGTCTAAGGTTACTAAAACTTAACCAATGAATTTTAGACCTGGGGGAATGATAAATTTGTCCCACTTTCTGTATTTATTATTTTTCCCAGAAGAGAAAACTGAGGCCCAAGTGGCTAAGCCACGTGTCCAGGGTCTTAGAGCTGGAACGTGGTGAGCGGGGACTCAGATACTGGTTTGTTAACTCCAAATCCAGGACTTGGCTGCAGCTATGCTCTCCACTCACCGGCAGTGAGAATCTGATGCTTCTTGATTGTGTTCAGGCCATTAAACTGGGGTGTTAAGAAATAAATGATTTTTGTAATTGGTTGGCTGGAATATATATATATATTGCAATATATATGTGTGTGTGTGTGTATGCAACTTACATGGAAACAGAATTTAGTTTAGTGGACTAAATGATTTCAGGGGCCCTGCGTCTTGGTTCTGACCCTAATATACATTCTCTCTCTGATACCTCAG
Source organism: Kogia breviceps (assembly GCF_026419965.1). Classification (NCBI taxonomy): domain Eukaryota; kingdom Metazoa; phylum Chordata; class Mammalia; order Artiodactyla; family Physeteridae; genus Kogia; species Kogia breviceps. Next base: position 41,656,607 of record NC_081310.1, on the reverse strand, counting down.
TGTGATACTAGGTGATACCTAAACCATCTCAGCTTTCCTCATGAAACCTCATTTATGAAATGAAGGTAGCACCTGCACGAGCTACCTCACCAGGTCTTGTGACAAACAAATACAGTGGTGATGATGGCTCGCATTTTACCAGGAGCTCACATGTCTTATTTTAAATGTGGAAGCCTTCATATACTATTGTCAGCACTTGCATATATCATTTTAAGTATAGAAACATAAATCGAGGCAAATATTATCTCTGATTTGCGGATGAGGAATTCAAAACTCAGAGGCTAAGTCACGTGCTCAGGGCCAAACACTTACTAAAGGGAAGGATCGGCATTTTCATTGTATTATTAGCAGTTCTAAAGCCCACGAGGTGTCTACTATACAGCACAGCTGCCTCAGCAAAAGTGTTTGGGAAGACAATGAAGCAAAATACGAAAGCAGTGAGCAGAAATACTTGCCCGCCCAGTGATATTGTGAAGATAAATGTTAAAATACACATAAAGAGGGGCTTCCCTGGTGGCGTAGTGGTTGAGAATCTGCCTGCCGATGCAGGGGACACAGGTTCGTGCCCCAGTCCGGGAAGATCCCACATGCCGCGGAGCGGCTGGGCCCGTGAGCCCTGGCCGCTGAGCCTGCGCGTCCGGAGCCTGTGCTCCGCAGCAGGAGAGGCCACAGCAAGTGAGAGGCCCGTGTACCGCAAAAAACAAAACAAAACACATGAAGCACCTTGAGTGCCTTTTGAAAAAGATGTTTAAAAATATTCAAAATACTGTAGTTCTGTAGCTCATTCAGAATAGTCATTTACCTCCATAAAAGTTGCAACTACAAAAACAGGTTTCACTGCAACTTACTGCAAATTCCAAGGCTGTGACTGATTTAAAAATTTCCCATTCATTGTCATTTTGCTTCAAGGCAGAAGTTTAGTCTGAACGTGAGATATATCCTATTTCCTTTTAGAAGTATCTAATTTTATCAGAACTAGTCAAATTCCTCTACGGTTATTATCAACAGCAGCAAAGAAATTCCAAGTAAAAGGGGAAACAGGGGCCTTCATTTTTAGCCTTATCAGCAATGAAAATGTTACATTTTTCCATAGTCTTACTTTTATTTTTTTAATATTCCCTGTCTGTGTCTTCATCTTCTGGCCTCCCGCTTCACACAAACACACACAAGTCAGAAGGCTCTGAGTGCTACAGAGGAAGGCTGAAGAGGATGCCCTTTTCCCCCCCAAGGAGGAATGTCGCATCAGGAGTATCGTGCACAGAACTCTAGCCCTCGCTCTGAGGAGAGTTGACAGGAAAGGCTGAGTTCTGATGTCCTTCCCCTTGTCTTTCATTTCCTTCCGTCTCGGCTGCCACTGTTCTGTCAGGAGCCTGGACCTTGGTGACAGAATGGTTAGGAAAGGGGCTCAAGGTCATGGCTTTTCTCCCTGGCCTCAAACTCTGGGACAGTGACTGGGGGGCAGAGTGACAGGTGTGGCTGCTTCACACTTCAGATGACATTTGCGGTGAAGTCTCATGATTTACGTCACTGTGGGCGGTTCCATGCGTCTCACCTCCTCCCCCATCAGCCCTCTAGGGCCAGTCCTTGAGGAGTCGTTCCTTAGTCTAGGACCACATGAGTGGCCATGGAGAGCTGAAGCTGAAACAGAACTGGTGTGGGGTATCTTTGCTGTTGGGTCTTAATCAAAACTCTGGGTGAGGGGTGATAACCAGAATGATGTATCTCCTGGCCCCGGCCCACTCAGAGCTAAGCATCCCTAGCCCCCATATCTGAAACTTTGAATTATGGGGAAAGACATAGGAGGAGCCAGGAGACGACAAGGGAGAGGGAAGGCTAGAGGCAGCCAGTTTTAGTTGAGGACCTCTTATGTTCCAAATATCGTGCTGACTACAAGGGGTACAGCCCTGGATGGAGATAGAGTTTCTGTTGTCTTAGAGCTTGCTGTCTAGCAGAGAAGACAGATAGTAAATTAAATTTAAATGCAATGGTGTATAAAGTGCTGCAAAGGAGAAGTGTTAACAGTGCCGGGAGGGTTTGAAATTGGGACTCTAACCTAATCTGAGGGGAAGGAGGTCAAGAAGTTGATGTTAATCTTGAAACCTGGAGATGGAGTAGCCTTTGGCTAGGAGAAGACGACGAGAGGGAAGGGGGCAGGACGAGGAGGGTTTAGGTGGAGGGTAGGGCTGGAGGTGGGAGAGGGCCTGGCAGCTCTGGGAAACAGAAAGGCCAGTGGAGCCCAACCTGTAGTGTCTGAGGTGACAGTAACCTGAGGGGAGTTGGAGAGGGGGAGGAGCCACATCATTCAGGGTCTCATTGGCATCACCAAGGATGTTCAATGGGAGGCCATTGACTGGTTTGAAGCAGGGAAGTAGACGTATTTGCAGAAAATGACTGGGGATGGGTGATGTTCGCTGAGAAAATAGAACTTCCCGGAATGATTCCAAGTCTGCTCAGAATTAGGATAGAATTAATGTTTTCGAAGAGTCCCTTTCTCTTTCCTCTTGCCTCCTCCTTCCAACACTGGCCCTCAACTATAATTTTGTTTAACCTGTTGGAACTGTACCAAAACCCAGTCTCTAGACCTTAGGATCTAGCCCATCCTATGCTAAAAATCTGTTAACCCTGCCCAGAGTAAAGACATAGTGCTGCCTTCTGGGTTCACACTCTCAGCATCTCCTACTGATTCAAATAATGGGTAAGGATTGATGAGTGTGTGGGCTTTTATTTTTGATGTTCAGCAGAGAAATTATTTTAAAAATGCTTTTCTGAGAAAACTGCTATATGATTATTATGATTTTTCTTTTTCTGATAGAACAATAGTCAGAAGAGCAAGCCAACCCACATGCTTGTTTATGGGATGTTTCTCTTTTTCCTGCTTTCTAAGCCCATGACACATCATGATGCTGCATCTGGATGCAAGTTGAACTCTGGTTAATAACCATGATAAATATACCATTTTGTGATATAGGGGCCCCTTCCGGGGGGAGCTCAAAGCGCTCTGTAATTCACCCTCTTCCCACTTCTCATTTGGAAAAAGGAAATGGAGGCCTCCCTCCCGGTTCATTTTCTGAGTAAGTGTTGTGTTCTCTGTTTTAGAGACAGGTCACCCGGATGGAGGCTTCACAGCTGGGCTCTTGTGCTAGCGATGGGAGGTGTTCACTACTTACCCCAGGCTTTCCCACTGAGTACTTAAATTCACATCCTCTCTTCACATGCGTGCAGCCAGCTCTTTAATGTCCAGCTTCCTCCTCCCTGCTCTTGCTTTGTTCTCTTCATACTCTCCCTAACCTTTCTCTGTTTTCATTTTTCACCCTGGGTCAAAATAAAAGACTGGGTGAGTTGAGGACAGGTGCCATAGAAGGTGGTGTATTTGTGTGTGTGTGTGTGTGTCTGTATGTGTTGCTAGTTCTGACAGACTCCTTCTTAGAGCTCTGTCTGTAGAGTTAGTCTGACGTTCAACCCCTCTTCTCCAGCAAACAAATCCATATATGAGGAGGGTTCTCCCTACTGGGAATCTGATAGCTCACAGTTTGAACAGCTACTACTGAAAATAAAGGAGGAGGAATTTCCATGAGTACTTCAGCTCCCCACCAGCTGTGATTGACCTGAGACCAAACTAAAGCTAAGCACCTTGAAGTCACCCAGGAATTCAAATTTTAGGACCACAGGTAGAAAGTTAAAGCAGGAATATATCTTAAGAATACACCTTAAGAGACCCCTGGCATTATTGCAGAGGACATGCAGCTCCACAGCTGCACCTAGCATTGGCTGTTTCCTGAATAGTGTTTCCCACAAATAGGTACCACAGTATCATTTTTCTAAAATGTGTGCGGGTGCCATTGTAATTTATTAGATATAAACAGATTTAGAAGCATTCTTGAAGAAATGGTGGCATTGTTTTTCTCATTTAGCCAGAGTATAGCATAGCGGTTAACAGTTTGGGCTCTGTAGACAAGCAAACCTGAATTCCTGTTTCTGCTCCGCTGTTTACTAGTTCTGTGGTTGTAGGCAAATGATCCAGCTTCTGTAAGTCTCAATGTCTTCATCTCTATAAAAAAGGGGAGGTGGTGATGGATAATAACATCTGTCTGACAGAGTTGTAATGGGGCTATATTAACGAAAATAACTCCTCTGGGAGGGTCAAAGTGGGTCTTGGACTCTTGACATTAAAAAAGGAGCCTCACACTTGAAAGGGTAAGAATGGCTGACCCATTGTTACAGACGAAGGGGCTGAGGCCCAGAGAGGGCTTTGAGAGCTTGAACTCTAGTGTATGCCTAGTACCCTTGTCTCTGGTTGGGAGGTTACTTGCCTATAGCTATAACACCTGATTTTGGTCAGGCTTATAATTTCTTGTATTCAGTCTGGCAGTATAGATATGGAGGGGAAGTAGAAGTGGAAGTTAGACCCAGTGCGTGCACTCATGAACGAAATGGTTTGATTGGAGTAGAATACATATGTATGTATATCTGTACATAAGGCAGCTCAGCACAGTGTGATCAGGACACAGCCTAGTTCTGGTCGGGTGGTTCAGTCTCTAGGAGTGGCTAGAAGGGAAAGATGTAAGTTGGGCCAGTGATACCCAGATCTGTATCCAAGATTAGGTATTCCATAGTTAGCCTTTGGATTCTTTGTCTTTCACCGTTGATCCAAGGTAACGTGGATAGTTAAGTCTTTTTTGGTGGTTGCTTGCCCATCTTTTCTTGACCCTGTGTGTATATACACCTTGTATTACTGTCCTAAAAGAAAATGTCTTTTTGCTCAAGCATTTTCAGGTTGACTATAGATCTTGATTTGATTACTGTTTGATAAAGGAGCACAATGTTAGCTCTTTAAATCTGTTCCCTGAAATTCACCAATGAAAGTTTATGGATTCATAGCAAGGCTGAGAGAGACTTTGTGGGGAACTGAACAGGGAAAGAAGGTATAATAGTATATATAAGGACTCTCAGCATCCTTGGCTCTTGCTGCAATAGGATGTGGGATGGGGGGAAAAAGATTGTTAGTCCTTTTTCCACCAGATTTCTCCTAGTGATACTTCTTCCCCGTCCGTCCGTCCATCCATCCATCCATCCATCCATCCATCCATTTGTCTACCCATCCACTTATCCATCCATCTACCCACCCACCTACCCATCCACCTATGCACCTATCCATCCACTCATCCATCTAACAAACCATCATGCATTATTTATTAAGTAAATATGGAATGCCATGCACTATATTGGATGCTGACTATATCAGTAATATAACTGTTATGGTCCATTTCCTCATGGAACTTACCATCAATCCAGGCTTAGGGAGGAATAAGGAAGCTTAGCCTGGTGTTGCCTCTACTGCACTTGGTAGGGGAGAAGTGGTTGTTTCGTAGATGTGTACCCATCCATTACCAACATCAAATCATACCTTAATGGAAAGACGAAGGACTTTAGGTTTAGGCAGACCTGAAATTGAACTTCAGCTTTGCCATTCGGGTGTGACTTTGAGCAAGTTATTTAGCCTGTTGGAACCTTGTTGTTATTGTTGTTTTTTAAGTCTAAAATACCTCTGTTGCAAGATTTATGTGCTAGACTGAGTACCACTACTTGCTCTAAGAAACATCCCCCTATATTTCAGTGGGTTAGCACAACAGATTTATCTCTGTCTCCTTGAATAGGTCAGTGTGCTCTTGGCTTTCACTCACTTTGTGATTTAGAGACCCAGTCTCCTTCTGTCTGGTGCCTCTGCCATCTTCCAGGTTCTCATGGTTTACATCCCAATAGAAACAGAAAGAGTATGAAGAAGGCACAGTCACTTTTTACATTCATTGGCATAGAAGAGACACACATAATTTCTACTAACATCTCATTGGCAAGGACCAGCCACGTGACTCAACCTAGGTGCAAAGGAGACTAGAAGATCTAAACTCTAATTGGGCAGCTGCTTCCTAGCAACAACACTACCCTGTGGAAAGGTGAGCATCAATTTTGGAGGACAGGTAGTGACCTCTTCATTGTCTATATGAACGTTAAAAAAGAAAATGTATGTAAATTGTTGGACAGATAGCGATACCACTATCTGTATAAATATAATAATAAATGTTTTCTTCTAATTATTAGTAATACCCATTGATTCAAGCAATATTTCCTATGCATGTATAAAACATTTTACTAAGTATTTGGACGAAAAAGATAAGTAATAAGATATCTGCCCTCAAGGAGTGTCAGTCTAATACAGAGATAGCATCTGTATACAGATAGTTTTAATTTGTGCTCAAACCATTTGATCAGGAGGAAAGTTTGCAAATAAATCTGTTCTGTCCATTCAGCTTTCCGTCTCTCTGTCTACCCACCTTTTCTTAAGTGCTTACTCTGTACACGGCATAGTTGTGAGTAGTAATAGGGACAGTGATAGAGTTAAATCAGGAGGAGATGGAAGGTCATTGGGAATTTGGTTTCATTTTGCTCTAATGCTACTGTTGGCACCTATACTAGAAGCCGGTGTCAGCAGCCCTTGAACACTTTTTGCCACCTCTTTCGATCAGGCTTTGAAGATAAGGATGAGAAGCAAGTAGTTTATTTCATTTTATTTTATTTTAGTGTTGTTTTTTTCTCTTCAAGATGACAAAACCCAGAGGTAGTCAGCCAGCTGAGGCTATTTATAAAATGTCCATGTTGGCCTGGATATCACTGCTGGTTAACATCTGTCAAACTCCAAACTCTGTGGCCGGTAGGACAGAGGATCAGGAGTCAGTGTCAGAGGGAAAACCAGCTTCTTAGTTTACTAATGTCTTTTCTATCCTTAGTTTGCACAAAGAAGGTTGAGAAGTCAGATGTTTACTAGTGAACTATGCATGACTACAACAAGTAAATTGGAGTCAGTATCTCATGATAGTTCTGTTTTTGTGTGTGTGTGTTGCTTTCTGATTATACAGCTGAGTTTTCCCCTTTTGAAAGAACACAAAACATTAACATTTATTATAATGAATGATTTATCTGCTTTCATTTATACAGTATTTGCTATTCATTAGACCTTATTCTTTTTCATGTTTTTTTCCTTATCTTTTTCTGTATTGATCAGAATCTTATAATCAGTTTCTTATAATTGTCAACCAAATTATTAAGTCTTATGGTGGAGATACTACTTTTCATCTTTTTTGTTTTATTCCCGATCACTTCCCCCACTCCTTTGCAGGCTGTAAGCATGAATACACATACAGCAGGCTCCGGACGCGCAGGCTCAGCGGCCATGGCTCACGGGCCCAGCCGCTCCGCGGCATGCGGGATCTTCCCGGACCGGGGCGCAAACCCATGTCCCGTGCATCGGCAGGCGGACTCTCAACCGTGCGCCACCAGGGAAGCCCCTATAGTTGATTTTTAAGACTTATTGTATCACTGACAATTTGACTGTCAAACTGAGTCAGTGCTGGTGAGAAATTGTTTGTTGTAGTGCAAAGCCCATCCAGATCAAAACTGATCCGTTCTTAGTACCTGTCCTTATTTTTGGTATGATGTAGGGCTAGTTTGTAACCATCCTGAGTCTTAATCTTCTGCTCTACAAAGAGAGCAATATTAGCCTTCCAGAAGTGTTGAGGAGATTAAATGCAATGACATATGTGAGAGTGTCTGGTACCTTCCTTGCTGCTGCCGCCTTTTCCCGTCTACCTTCCTCCTGACTTCCGTGCATCAGTAGGAGGAGTCGTGGAGGCCCCTTATGCAGTTTATCTATATTCAGGCCGTGGTGCTGCAGAGGAGGGAGCCCATTAAAGTTTGATGGTGCTCCTGGGCACTGCTGGGCTGGAGAGGTGAAATGGAAAAGAAGAGAAGAATAAGAATCAAATTGTACAGCTTTTGAAGAAGATAGGCACAGGCTTATGGTTTATGATCTGCCCATATGTGTGCCTGCCGATGTGTCATATATATTCTTGCCTGATGTTGTGTCAAAGTACATCTGCATCTATACTTTCATCTGTATCCACCATATCATGTATTATCCTAAGGAGAACTCTTAAATGCAAACAGCATGACAGTTGTGTTCTCTTAGTAGCTGTTTTTCTTTATCAGGGATTTTGTTAAAAGGATTTAAAAGCCTTTTCTTTCCTTTTTTAAAGAATCTTTTACATTATTATTATTATTTTTTGCGGTACGGGGGCCTCTCACTGCTGTGGCCTCTCCCGTTGCGGGGCACAGGCTCCGGACGCGCAGGTTCAGCGGCCATGGCTCACGGGCCCAGCCGCTCCGCGGCACGTGGGATCTTCTCGGACCGGGGCACGAACCCGTGTCCCCTGCATCGGCAGGCGGACTCTCAACCACTGCGCCACCAGGGAAGGCCTAAAGAATTTATTTTTAGTTGATGTAACATTGGTTTATAATATTACCATAGCTTGTTCTAGGGGTGGGTTTCCCTGCCTTTCTGTAAACTGCTACAAGGCGATGTCTCTTTCCTTCTCTCCACCTCAGTGGCATCTTCAGCCCCCAACCCTGACCGGTTTGGTTTTGTCTTTGCCAGGAGGACCCAACCCTTAGAATTTCCTGGGAGTAAACTCCCACAGGTCATCATTTCTGGAATGCAAATGCCGGGCTTAGATGGACATTTGAAAATGAATTTGTCACAGCAAGGACAGCGCCTCAGCCTTTATTTCACTCATGGTCTGCTATTTGAGGGCAGACCCATTTCCCAATGGGGTAAGCTGAGAATATCTTCCCTGTATTTATGTGAAAGGAGGGAGGAAGGAGAGCCTCTTTGATGATTTTTGAAGGGCACATCTCCTCCAAATTTAATTGTGTATTAAAAACAAAAGCAAAAACAAACATCAAGGGATTTGAAAAAAGGGTGATTTTTTAAAACTGAGTTCAGAGACATTCCAGAAAGGTAACTTCTCACAACACAGTTTTTATTTATTTTTTTCTACCTCCTTGATTTTTATCTTTGATTAAGTTATTTCCTACAAAATGACACCTTTTCCAGCATCACCATTTCTATCAGTGGTGTCAGTAGTCTGTGTGGTTACAAGGAAATGACCTTGACACATGTCAGGAATACTAGGATCTGCTCCAGGCACCACCAGACCCTTCAGAGCCACAACCCCAGCTGCAGCCTGGAAAGTTTGGATGGATGGGCTTTAGGGAGTCTTGCATCACCTAAAATCATATAATAAGTTAATATATATGAGCATTTTCCCCCAGGAAAAGGGTCCATAGCTTTTATCAAAGGAGCCTGTGACCCACATTTTGGGACCATTCCTTTAAATGATCTCTAAGGAACTTACAAGTTTGAGAATTTATTTGGGTTTTATTAGCCTTCCCGTCATGTAGACATTTCTGTTACGTTTGATGTCTTCATCAACCCAAGACCTTATTTTCCTCCTGCCTGTTTCTGTCATCTCTCCCCTCATTGGGATTGTCATCAATGAGTCCCTGCCCTGCAAGGCCATCATAACTTGACTTCTGGCCGCAGGTTTGCCCCAGCTCTCCTCTGTCCTCACACGTGCATTTGAATCATTTCTTTCTGTATACCGCTCTCCTGATCAGGACCTTCTGACAAACTTTTCTTTCCTCTTTGGTATGGAAAAGAAGAAAAGAAACTCTTTAGCATTGCATCCGGACACCCATCAGCTGAATCTCCTCCCCGCCTCGTGCCCATTGCCTCTCTTGTGTCATTACTGTCACCGAAGGCTCCTTCACCCCAGCAGGGCCAGATTCGGAGGTGCCTTTCTCATCTCAAAGCTTCTTTCTGTATTCCTTCACTTGCTGTCACCCTGCTTTGTTTATATCCTGCGTGCCATGATGTTCTGTGGGAACCAGCTCAAGACCTGACTCCTCAGCAAGATAGACCCCCTTCTCCAGGCTCCCTAAGCACTTAGCTGCATTTTTCGCTTCATCAGCAGGTGCTGTGTTTCCTCTTTCGTTACTCCTGTGGCCCTCTTGTCTCTGCATTGAGATTGAGGGTGGGACATGTACTCCTTCCTTCTTCCCTAGGGTGACTTGGGTTTTCTCAGACTCATAATAAATGCCCAGCAAAAGTGGGATGAATAAGGAGGTGAAAAGCAAGGGTCTGCCCATGGAGCTGAGTGGGGAGGGTGGGGAGGGAAACACGGACCCAGCTGAAGCCTTGAACTCCAGTTTCATAGCCCTGATGTGTTTTCTCATCCTCAGCCCATGCAGCAGGAGTAAAAATGCAGGCCGTGGCTGAACCTTAGGCCCAGTAGTGGTGTGTGTGGGTGCTGAGCTGTTAGTCCAGCTGAGGGTGGGGAAGCTAAAGGTGGAGAATGGGGTCCCATGGGGTGGAGTGCTTTGATCCGGACTCTGGGGGGAGGGCCTCTTCTCTTTCAGCTCCGTATCCCATATTAGTTATCCAGTTAACTTAGAGGAAGCTATTTTCTTTCTCTTTGTTTTTTGTTGTTTTTTCTTTAAAATAAATAAAGTATTAATACTGCCAATTGTCAGATTGGCTCAGATTCCTTTTCCTTCCATCAGTCTCCCTTCCCCCTTCACCCCTCCTTCCTGGACAATTAGCAAAGTGTTTGGTCTTTCGTTTGGATGAGTAATTGATTCAGAAGCTTTGTGGATGATTCATGGCCCATATGGTGGGGCAACAGGATGTGTGTGTATGTGTGTGTGTGTGTGTGTGAGATCAGCGCCTCCTACAAAAGGTCAGAGGCTTCTCCCTGGCTCTGTGGAGGGGATGGTACAGACCATCCCCCAGGGGCAGAACAGACTGCATGTGGTCTTCCTCTCTGTGTTCTAGCAAAGGTGAGAGGGTTGGAGCTTCTCCCAGGAAAGCAAGGTTCTCTGTGTATGTATGCATTTCAGTCCTTCTAGATCAGTGGTTCTGGTTTTGGTCAGATTAATCAGGGAACTGAAGTTTATCGCCTTTAAATTTACCAGCTATTCACTCTTCCTAAGATGAATGGTTAATTTGATTTTCAAAGCATTTGAAAAAAAGGGAGTATGTTGCCTTCCTCCCTTTGCGATACAGTATTTCAGACCTTCCTAGTCAAGGGACATTTTTTTTCTTAACCCAGAGTCTTAACCTAGTTACTTTCTGCTGCCACGCTAATTCAGTTTCCTCATATATCTCCTTCACTGAAGACAGAGAACACCTGGTTATCATTCATTTTATAGCTCTTCCTTATCTTTGAAAACTGTCATTAAATATTTGTGTGCCTGAGACAGTAGGACTGATGCCTAGCTTGTAGAAGAGTGACATTCTCTACCTACAAACCCTCTCAGTTTTAGTCATTTTATAGGGAAAAATTGGGACTCCTGAATATACCCTGATCTTTGGAAGCCAGCTAAGAAAAAATAATTTTGTTACCTAAACAGTTCATTTTTTTTCTTAGGCAGTCAGACTCCACATTTTATTTTAGGGAGTTGAGACAGAGGCAGTGTATAAGTAAAATGAAAGACTGATGAAGATATGGCAGTATGTTTATTGGTCATTTGGGCTTTTTTCAGGAAGGTCATAAAGATATTCCCCTATATTTTCTAGTACTATTTTAAAATTATGCTTGTCATATTTATGTTCTAATCCTTCTTGAATTTATTTTTGTATTATGTGAAGTATGAATATACCTATATGTTTTTCCATAGGTTTCCAACTTCATTTAGTGAATAGTACATCTTTTGCCCACTGACTGCTGATGTCACTTCTGTTTACTTGCCAGGTTCCTATATATGCATTGTTTGTTTTTAGGCTCTCTGTTCTAGCCCATCAGTTATTATTTGTCCTATTAATGACTATGTATTTATAATGCTCTTTGGTAACTGACAGTGCTAATCATCCCTTCTCCATTTGTCTTTAAAATTGGCTAATCTTGGACATTATAGTTTCATACAAATTTGGAATTAACGTGAAAATCTTAAGATTTTGTTTGGAAATGCAGTGTATTTACTGAATAAGTTGAGGAAAATTGACATTTTTATAATATTGAGTCTTACCAATATGTCTTTGTTTATTTGGGATATATTTTAGGTCTTATAAGAGTTTTGGAAATTTCTCTATTTAGGACTTGTACATCTCTTATTAGAGTTATTTGTATGTACCCTATAATTTTACTGTTCTTGTGAATGAATTAATATTGTTTTCATTTCTAATCAAACATTGCTAGTGTATAGGAATGTTACTATTTTTGTTTGTTGGTAGTATACCCTCTAGTCATGTCAAACCCTTTCTTTAATTGACATTCTGTTAGATTATCTATGTAGAACATTACATCAGCTGAAGATAGGTGTTATTATATCTTTCTTTCCATTTCACGCACTCTTTATAATTTTTCTTATCTTATTACACTAGCTAGAACTTCTAGGAAAATGTTGAATAATGGCAGTAATAGAAGGCATTCATATCTTATTTCTGATACTGAAGGGAATATTTTTAAAGCTTCACCATCAAGACAGATATTTGTTATAACACTATATGTTATTGTAGATACCCTTTATAAAGTAAGTAAAGGGCTTCCCTGGTGGCGCAGTGGTTGAGAATCTGCCTGCTAATGCAGGGGACACGGGTTTGTGCCCCGGTCCGGGAAGATCCCACATGCTGTGGAGCGGCTGGGACCATGAGCCATGGCCGCTGAGCCTGTGCGTCCAGAGCCTGTGCTCCACAACGGGAGAGGCCGCAACAGTGAGAGGCTCGCGTACCACAAAAAAACAAACAAACAAAAAACAATAAAGTAAGTAAAGAATAACAGTTAAATTAATTTCACCAATAGCTCAGTATTTTCATTTAATTTATAAACTCAAAGGATTTGGAAGTTCATTCTTTAGAAGGTTAAACACTGAAATTATTGTGAATGCTATTGAAAATTCATTTTAAAAGTTTAGCATTGGGCTTCCCTGGTGGCGCAGTGGTTGAGAATCCGCCTGCCGATGCAGGAGACACGGGTTCGTGCCCTGGTCCGGGAAGATCCCACATGCCGCGGAGCAACTAAGCCCGTGAGCCATGGCCGCTGAGCCTGCGCGTCCGGAGCCTGCGCTCCGCAACGGGAGAGGCCACAACAGTGAGAGGCCCGCGTACCGCAAAAAAAAAAAAAAAAAAAAAAAAAAAAAAAAGTTTAGCATTAACAATAAACTTTTAGAGTACGTACAGTTTTTTAAATTAATTTTTATTGGAGTATAGTAAAATGAAAAATTGCACCTTGTTTTTTTTTTTTTTTTTTTTTTGCGGTACGCAGGCCTCTCACTGTTGTGGTCTCTCCCGTTGCGGAGCACAGGCTCCGGACGTGCAGGCTCAGCAGCCATGGCTCACGCGTCCAGCCGCTCCGCGGCATGTGGGATCTTCCCGGGCCGGGGCACGAACCTGTGTCCCCTGCATCGGCAGGCAGATTCTCAACCACTACGCCACCAGGGAAGCCCGCACCTTGTTTTTAAATAATTAAAAAATTATAACCATTTTTCTTATTAAAAAAGAAACATTTATTTTGGAGTGATAATATGCATATGATTTTGGTATAATGTTGGTGTTATTGTAGAAATAAAGTTTTTACTAAATTAAGAAGCCTATGGAATGGAAATTCATGGAGTTGCGAGGTACACATAATTCTTAATCACAGCCAGCAAGGTCTGGTATTCCCTAAATTGAAATAGAAGCTGTAGACAAATAGAACCAGTAAAGAAAAAAGGTAATAAAGAAAATCCAGAAAGTCTATCAAGAAGCAAGAAAGGAGAGAAATGAAACAATAAGACAAACAGAAAATATGAATTTAGAAATAAGTCCTAGCTTAATAGCAATCAGAACAAATGTAAATATATTAAACTTCCTTTGTAAAATATAAACCCTGTGATTTAATTTAATTTTAACTCATGTTTAAAAGATTTAACTAAATAAATTGAAAATAGAAAGGGTGGTAAAAAATATGCTAGACAATGTCAATGAAAAGAAAGTCTCAATAAAAAGAAGTATAACGGTTTTTAAAAAATCATTAAGGTAAAAGCATTAAAGGGGACAGTGATGACTGTTCCATTCTGATAAAAGGAAAATCAAGAAGATGTAAAAGTTACATCTTTATATATCACTAGCATAAATATGTGTTAAATATTTAAAGGTAGCTTAATATTAATATTAATTTAAGGGTATCCTTAATATTAAAGGGTAGCTACTAAAGAGATTTCTAACAGGTTTTGAACAAAATGCAACCAAAATTTCTTCTTTACAAGAAGGTTCAATTCCATTTCAACACACACACACACACACACACACACACACACACATGCATACACACACACACACACACACACACACACGATTACCTTTAAAATTTTAAACCTTCCTACCATTGTCTTTTATCCCATGTAGTTGATGACAGTTCTAATATCAACTTGATTATTTCTTTACACAGTTTTAGCATTTTCCCCTTATTTTTGGTGGTGTAAAATTTCACTAATATGTGCTTTACATGATGGTTTTTATTTATTTATTTTTATCTTTCATGCCGGTTTTGGGGACCCTTTCAATCCAGAGATTCATATCTTTATTGTTTAATTCTGGGAAGTACTTTTGAATTGTTTTTTCCTTCCTTCAAATTGCTCCTTCCTTTTCTCTCTCTTTTTAATATTGCTTTCTCTCCATTTTATCTATTCATTTCTAGCATTCGTTATATATAACGTTGGGACTTTTCTGTATATCCTCTATATCTCTTAACTTTGCTTTTTTCATCTTTTTATTGCTTTGTGTTGATTTCTGGGAACACTGCTCAGTTTTATTTTCCAGGTCTCTAATTCAACTGTCTATCTTGCCATTCAGTTTATTTAGCCACTTAAAACTTTTTCAGTTATTGAAATCTTTATTTGCCCTATCTCTAGCAATTTTTTTAAATGCTTGTAATGGTCTCACACTTTCCCCTAAGCTAGTAATTATATGTATTCATTCTCACTGAGTGTAAGTTCTTTGTTGAATTTGTTTCCTCACTTTGTGGTGTTGAATTGCCTCAAGTATTTTGTGGTTCTTGATTGTAACGTCACCTGTCATATCTGTTTGTGCAAACTGCTTGAAGGGACGTTAGACTATGAGGCTCAGAGGCTAAAAGTCTAGTGAGAATGTGGAGGGATGCAACCTGCTGCTGGGTGGGTCGCTCTGATGGCCAGTCGCCTGTCCCTTTCAGGCATGGAAAGGCACAAAGGGCACTGCCCCACTTTCTCACCCAACTTCCATGCCCATTGCCCTGGCTTATAGGCAGACATTCTTGTATTGCTTCCTGGTCCAAGGAGGTAAGGAAGGGAAAGAAGGGTAAGGAGGAGAGAGTAAAATGTGTACTTGATCTTAACTGCTACTCTACTCACTGTCACCCTGTTGGTCACCCCGGATCCCTCTGGGCTCCGATGTCCACCACCTGCAGACAGGAGCACTTATGGAGCGAGCCTGCATTTATGGAAGTGGCATCCTCCTCTCAGGTCTGGGAGCTGTGGTTTTCTTTTATTTCTTTTATTTATTTTTTAATTTATTTTATTTTATTTTTTTTGCGGTGTGCGGGCCTCTCACTGTTGTGGCCTCTCCCGTTGCGGAGCACAGGCTCCGGATGCGCAGGCCTAGCGGCCATGGCTCACGGGCTTAGTTGCTCCGCGGCATGTGGGATCTTCCCGGACCAGGGCATGAACCCGTGTCTCCTGCATCGGCAGGCGGATTCTCAACCACTGCGCCACCAGGGAAGCCCTGTGGTTTTCTTTTAAAAATCAAATTGCATCTATTTTCTGTCCTAAGGGCATTCATTACAATCTCTAGTTGACCAAAGGCCTATTTCCCTTCTTGCTTTCCAGTGTGGTTATTATATGTATTTGTAAAATGATTTCTAGGAATTGGAAAGAAGAGGCCATAGTGTGTGTGCCGTATGCCTGTCTGAGAGAGAGAAGCTGGGACAACTTATTCTAATCTCACCGATCCTCAGTTTTCTCATGTTCACAACCAGGTGGTGATGGTGGTGACACTTAGTTAATATTTGAAAGTATAGCATATGTCAGGCATTATCCTAAGTTCACACTTTACATGTGTAAACTCATCTAATTCCTCAACAACCCTATGATATGTATTATTATCGCCATTTCATAGATGAAAAAACTGAGGCACAGAGAGGTTAAGTAATTTACCCAAATAAGCGGCGACCTACTTCATAGGGTTAGTGTGAGGATTATTGAATTAATACACACGAAGCACTTAACATGGTAGTTGAAATGTGTTAAATTCATTAAAAAATGGCAATTAACATTTTTCCCAGAGTTAACAACAGAGCTGGCTGATAACAGGCACAAAAAAATACATGGTGAATGAATGAAAAGACAGCAAAAAGTTACATTCCACTTGGTCTGCAGAAGGTCATGTAGCAGTCTTTGGATAGAAACCTCTATCCTGGTGCTTTCTTTTGTAATTTAAAAAAATGTGGGTTTCTGGATGTTGGCCACTTGGTTCCCACCCTACCAGCTCAACATTGTAGATTTTTAGGTATTGGTGCTCGAGACCATTTCAACTTTTTCTGCTTTGTCATAGGGTGTGATCACAAATATGTAACTTAGTTAATAAGTTTTAAAGAAAATCAGTTGTTCGTAATTTCTCATGTTCAGAGTACTGAAGAAGACATTAACTTTTGCTTTAAGGGAATCAGTTTTTAATTTCCATATACCTATACATCACAAACACATATACTGCATGAGAAAATTTTCCTTCATTCAGTAGTACTGTATTAAAAACCAGTGTCCAGCACAGAGTTTGTCACAGAGCAAGTGTTCGATCAAATACTGATGAGAAAAATGAGCTTGTAATATATGTAAATTAAATGCAAGTTTCTGCCTTCATGGGACGGACCCAGAGGCTAGGAAGAGAGAGACTTGTAAGAAGTAACCAGAATGCATCAGTGCAGTCATGCTCTATAGAAGGTATCCTAGGAGCATGGAGGAAAGAGAAGATGACTATGTTTGGGGGAAGAAAAAAATCACAGGAGAGATGATGTTTTTGGTTGTTGTTGAAGATGGATAAGGGGTTGCCAAAGAGAATGTGGAGAAGGGTATTCAGTCAGTAAAGTGGAGGATATCACCCAATATAAAGCAAACTGAATTGTAAACCCCTAAGAATCTACAAAATGAAATCTGGTCAATGGTATCATGTTAATCTGAAAAGACTTCTGCTGAATTTTGAAAAAAGATCTTGCAGAAGAGGATCACCATGGATTTTCAAAATGCAATATGATTATGCAACTCTTTGCTTAAAGCCCTTTAGTCGTTAGCTGTTATCTGTAGCAGAGTACAAGAGCCATTTCAAGATCCTTCCTAACCTGACCGTATGCAGCCTGCCCTCCAGTTATACTGGACTACTTACAGTTCCTTGAGTTTTATGCATTTCATGCCTCCTTCCTTTTGAACGTGCTCTTTTGCCTGTTGTTACACCATGCTTGCCATGCCTTTGGCTAATTTCATTTCCCTCCATTCTTCCCTTCCTCCTTGGCTAGGCTCACTTGGAACTTAACTCCCATGATTGACATTAGTGTCTCCTCCACTAGATTGGTTGCTTGCTGAGGGTTTGAGGGCAGGGGTTATATCTTATCCTTATCTGAACTCCTTGTGTCCCTGGCACTTAGTAGTCATTCAGCACATATTGCTGAAAAACAGATGAATGATGGAACAAGCTAATGAGTGAAATAACTGGATGGCAGATAGGAAAAGGGGGAAGAATTTTAAAAGGCAGGCAAATGTTTCAAGGATGCTCTTAAGGCCAAATGAAGAAATGCTGAGTTGATCCAATCTTTGTCCAAGGGTAACCTTCATGGGAGGAAGAATGTATCATTCCCCATCTCTTTCTCCTTCTCCAGTGGTCCTTTAACATTACTAATTCTGCATGAGCCGCTCAACTGCATGTGTCCTACGAGTCCCACTGAAGCTTTCCTTGAGCTGAATAAAAGCAACCTGAAAAAACTGTTAAGCTTTCTTCTTAGTTAATAGAAATCCTTCCTCAGGTCAATAACCTCTGAATATTAGATATAAAACCATTACATTACTTAATGGATAAAACTCCTGTTAAAATTTACCTTTGCTCTGTAGAAGACTGATGGAGAGTCTAGACTTTGCTCTCAGTTGCCGTAGGTAAGAAGTGGTGTGCGGTGAAGCTGTGTTATTTGACCAGGGGTCTTAAGCTCAGATAGGACAGAGGTGAAATTAGAAACCAAGATTTCTGATTTCAGGTCCCCAGTCTTACAATAAATAAAAGTGTTCTCTATTTAGTCCCTGTTTGGCCTCCATCCTCCTTATCACGACCACCAACAGATACTCAGTGAATACCTGCTGTGTGGTTATGATGTGCTGGTGACACAATGCATAGTTAGAGGCTGTTTATGACGAGGGAAATGGAGGATCTTCACAAAACCCACCTTAACGTAAACACGTTTCCTACATACCTTGTGGAGTTGACCATAACTATGCACATACACACAATAAACATCAGAGGTCTTCGACTGGGTGCTTCGTCATCAGGAATTTCCTGTTGCCTCACCTGATTTCTCCTGTGTTCACCACCATGGTCTCCATACTCTATGGCACACAGTATGTTATAGGATTTTATATAGGATTGTTTTTATTCCTTCACGTGCATAGCACTTAGAAGTCATTCAGCAATATTTGATGAATATTGAACAAGCTGATGAATGAATGGCGGATATGAAAAGGGGGAGATTTTAGGAGGGCAGGCAAATATTTCAAGAATGTTTATAAGGTCCTAGGGGTCCTAAGATTTAACATGGTTTTAGTCAAAAATATTAACATTTCACTTTGAAAGGAGCTGAGGCTTTATACTCAACATTCCATTGCCATAATAATAGCAGTTCAAGATACACCTAAAGGGCTTCCCTGGTGGCGCAGTGGTTGAGAGTCCGCCTGCCGATGCAGGGGACACGGGTTCGTGCCCCGGTCCGGGAAGATCCCACATGCTTCAAAGCAGCTGGGCCCGTGAGTCATGGCCGCTGAGCCTGCGCGTCCGGAGGCCTGTGCTCCGCAACGGGAGAGGCCACAGCAGTGAGAGGCCCGCGTACCGCAAAAAAAAAAAAAAAAAAAAAAAAAAAAAAAAAAAAAAAAAAAAAAAAAAAAAAAAGATACACCTAAAAAAAGATGGAGGGAATTTCTAAGGAGAGGATTTTAGAAGCTAGAGGTTGGAGGAGTTATGAGTCTCCCAATTAGTCAGGTGGACAATGAAAGGGAAAAAAGGGGAGAGGGGCATGATTTCTAGTTTAGTAGTAACAGGATTGTTGCAAGCATAAACAGAAGTAAATTGATGCTCATATCCCAGATTAGTTAAGAACAGCCTAATTAGCTAATGAACAGTTCCAGTCCTGTGTTCTGAAAAGCTCAGTTTCTGGGCAAGCTGCAGTGCTTAACAGCAGCTGCAAAAGCGTATGGACACGATAACACCAAGCAGAGGAACCCATGCTGAGTTCTGACCTGCAAAGGCTGGTCTTTTTGAGTTACCCATTCTTTTTTTTTTGCGATACGTGGGCCTCTCACTGTTGTGGCCTCTCCCGTTGCGGAGCACAGGCTCCGGATGCGCAGGCTCAGCGGCCATGGCTCACGGGCCCAGCCGCTCCGCGGCATGTGGGATCTTCCCGGACCGGGGCACAAACCCATGTGCCCTGCATCGGCAGGCGGACTCTCAACCACTGCGCCACCAGGGAAGCCCAGAGTTACCCATTCTTAAAGGAATATCAGAGAACAGAGAGCATGTTTAATAAGACTAACAGAGAGGCAGCAGGACATAGCATCCTGGACTCTGGAACCAGACTGCCTGGGGTCCATCGTAGCCCAGTCACTTACTAGCAGAGCGATCCTCAACTCCTGTTCCTCACCCCCTTGCATAGTCGTCTCCCACATTGTGTCGGTGTTGGTCTTTCATGACCAAGAGAACATGGCATAAGGGAGAGTGTAACTTTTGAGGCTCAGTCATAAAAGACATCGCCACTCTGCCTTGCTGTCTTGGATGACTTGCTCTGGGGAAAGCCAGCTGCCATATTCTGAGGACTCTCAATGAGCCCTGTGGAAGGTCACGTGGTGAGGAACTCCTGCCAAAGCCAGGTGAGTGAGCCATCTTGAAAACCCAGGATAATCAAGCCTCAGATAACTGTAGCCCTTGCTGACATCCTGACTACAAGACCCTGAGAGATCCTGCTCCAGGACCAGGCACCTCAGTCACTCTCAGATTCCTGACCGCCGTGTGAGATAACACATGCTGATTGTGGTCATAAGCCGCTCCATTTTGCTGTGCAGTGGGAGACAGCAGAAGCAAAAGACTTTGTAAAGAACTAGTTTAAAGGATACTGTTAACAGATTTTGATTTGATAAAGAAAATAGTGGCACAGGATACTTAAACAGGAATGTTTGCCAAAGTAACTTCTATGGAACACTGGTCCTGTAAGATGCTCCATATAAAAGGGGTTTGATGTTCGTATAAGTTTGGGAAATGCTGTACACTGGATCTCCTTTTGTAGATTCACAATGCTCATAAACATGTTAAAGGGTCTGAGAAGTTCTGAGTAAAGAATTTTTTGTTTGGCCCAATGTTTCTCAAACTTATATTGCCAAGAAATTTCTTTATCAAATATCACTTCGTAAAATGCTGTGGAACACCCCGTAAGAAACATTATTCTATAGCATTGATTCTTAGACGTAAGCCTCCACTTAAGCCTCCATATACCCTGAGAAAACCATAATTCAAAAAGAGTCATGTACCAAAATGTTTATTGCAGCTCTGTTTACGATAGCCAGGACATGGAAGCAACCTAAGTGTCCCTCAACAGATGAATGGATAAAGAAGATGTGGCACATCTATACAATGGAATATTACTCAGCCATAAAATGAAATGAAACTGAGTTATTTGTAGTGAGGTGGATAGACCTGGAGTCTGTCATACAGAGTGAACTAAGTCAGAAGGAGAAAAACAAATACCATATGCTAACCCATATATATGGAATCTAAGAAAAAAAATGTCATGAAGAGATTAGTGGTAGGATGGGAATAAAACACAGACCTACTAGAGCATGGACTTGAGGATATGGGGAAGGGGAAGGGTAAGATGTGACGAAGTGAGAGAGTGGCATGGACATATACACACTACCAAATGTAAATTAGATAGCTAGTGGGAAGCTGCCGCATAGCACAGGGAGATCACCTCTGTGCTCTGTGACCACCTAGAGGGGTGGGATAGGGAGGGTGGGAGGGAGGGTGATGCAAGAGGGAAGAGATATGGGAACATATGTATATGTATAACTGATTTACTTTGTTGTAAAGGAGAAACTAACACACCATTGCAAAGCAATTATACTCCAATAAAGATGTTAAAAAAAGAGAGAGAGCTTAGAGGCACTTGGAGAGCTTGTTAAAACATAGATTGCTGAGCCCCACTTTTAGAATCTCTGATTCAGGTGACCTGGGGTAGGGCCTGAGAATTAGCATTTCTAATAAGATCTCTGGTGATGGTGATACTGCTGGTATGTGAGTGTGTGCAGGGAAGGGAAGAGACCACCTTTTGAGAATCACTGTAAACACTGGATTCCAGGCTCCTAAGTAAAAGCTTTAAAGAAAGAGTATGGAAGTGGTCAATAAACACAGGAAAGAATACTCAACATCATTGACCATTAAGGAAATGCAAATCACAACCACAGTGAGATACTCTTCACTCCCGATAGGATAGTTATAGTAAAAAAGACAGACAGTAACAAGTGTTGGGCAGGAATATGGAGAAATTGGAACCCTTAAACATTTGCTGGTGGGAATGTAAAATGGTGCAGCCATGTTGGAAAATAATGTGTCAGTTCCTCAAAATAAAGTTACCACATGACCCAGCTAGTTCACTCCTAGCTATATTCTTAAGAGAAATGAAGACATGTGCCCATACAAAAAAAAACTGTACATTATTCATCATAGTCAAAAATGGTAGTCACCCAAGTGTCCAAGAGCTGATGAATGGATACACAAAATGTGATCTGCTATACAATGGAATACTATTTACCTATGAAAAGGATGTTTTGATTCATGCTACAACATGGGTGACCCTTGAAAACATTATTCTAAGTGTAAGAAGTCCTTTACAAAAAGGCCATACATTGTATGATTCCATTTAGACAAAAAGTTCAGAATAGGCAAATCCATAGAAACAGAAAGTAGAATAGTGGTTACCCAAGGCTGGAGGGCAGGGTGTGGCGGAGAGGCTGCTAATGTCTTTTTGCAGTGAGGAAAATATCCTGGAATTAGACAGTGCAGATGGTCAGACAACTCTATGGCTACACTAAAAACCACTGAATTGGGCTTCCCTGGTGGCGCAGTGGTTGAGAATCCGCCTGCCGATGCAGGAGACACGGGTTCGTGCCCTGGTCCAGGAAGATCCCACATGCCGCGGAGCAACTAAGCCCATGAGCCATGGCCGCTGAGCCTGTGCGTCCGGAGCCTGTGCTCCGCAACGGGAGAGGCCACAACAGTGAGAGGCCCGCATACCGCAAAAAAAAAAAAAAAAAAAAACCACTGAATTGTACACCTTAAATGGGTGAGTTTTGTGGTTGTAAATTATAACTCAAAGAAGCTGTAAAAAGGAATGTGTATAGCTTCTAAATTAACATAACAAAAATACAGATATCCAGTTGCGGCATATGTTGTAACTCTTATAATCTGTAAGGTGCCAGAGACTTGGAGGCAGTGGTGGGCTGATACAAAGGACATTTAGGTACCGACGGCCCTTTGGCTCTCTTCTCTTCCTCCTTCCCCAAGGAGATAATAAATGTTACTGTTGTTTCATTGTGGCTCTGAGTGAGCTGAGGCAGTGATGGTGAAGCAGCAGGGTGACCTCAGGCAGTTTGGAGAAAGTATAAAACCTGCCTCGGGTCTGTCATTCACATGGGGCAGTAAGTGACAGCAATTTCGTGCCTTACCCTTCCGGGGATTGGTTGGTTGGTTGGTTGGTTGGTTGGTTTTGGTCGTTGTTGTTGTTTGTTTTGCACTTTAAGAAGCTTAAAGTTCTAAGCTAGAACAGTGGCTCTCGAAGCTTTGGTGTGCATTAAGATCACCTGGGGCTCTTGTTTAAAGAGCAGAACTTTGGCCTTAACCCCGAGAGGATCGAGAATCTGCCCGTTAAGGAGGCGCCCAGATAACCCTGATGCAGGTGGTTCCTGGACACCCGTTGAAAACATCTGAGCTAGAAAAACACCTAAACTATATTGGGAAAGTACGTAAATCTGTATGCGGCTGATGTGAGCAACTCCAGACAGTAGTTACTCTAGGGAGGTGGGGAAGAAAACAGGTTGGGGTGGAGCCTCAGCTGTTTCTGAAATGTTCCTGTTTTAAAAAAATGATTTGAAGCAAATAGCAGAAAATGGTAACCCCTGTTAAAGATGGGACCATGTATCACTATGTACATTGCCTTATGTCCTGAATACCTGAAATATCTCATAATAAGAAATATGTCAAAGGGCTTTATCACCTTTGGAAGTTTAGATCGGGCTTCGTGTTTCCCGTGGGGCTATAGGTGATGGCAGCCCTCAGCTTGCAAGCCCACTGGTGCGCCTGGCCCTGCCCATCTCCTCCCACAGGCCCTCTGCCCGGAGGGTCCCCTGGTGACCACTCCTGGCTCCACACAGCCTCTATCAGGGCAGGACGCAGAAACTCTAGAAGCCCCAGGATAGAATTTCTACTGACAGAACAGGAAAGAGAGGAGAAATGAGGAAACCACAGCCTGCCTGCTTGGTCCCAGGAGATATCTGTTCTGAGAGTTTGGGGAGGATGCCATGTTTGGATCATAATAGTTGTCACTTTTTTTTTCTTTTCCCTCCTAGGTTTTAAGACCGCTGCCTTTTCCCCCTATCTCTAGGAGGGAGGAATTTTTGTTTCTTGGTCAAAGGCTACCTCAGCTCCCCGCTGCCCCGCCCCAATCTACTTTCTTTCTTTGCTGTTTTCTTCAGGTGTATTCTTTCCTTGCTCCCCTTTTATATGGCTGGGCATGGAGGTGCAGAGGAGGTCACCAAATAGACTCCAGGGTGGCCACCTGCTGGGCCGTGGGGCTCTGTCTCGGCTGCAGGAGAGCTGGGCTGGCCAGCCTCGTGGAGAAGGAAGCTGAGGCTTTGAGTGAGGAGTACAGGTGATGGGAAGCAGCCGGCTGGCCTTTGACACTTTGGTAAATGGAGAGTCCGCATCCAGCGGATGCAGAGCTTGGTTTCAAAGGGGATGAATACCAAGTCATCAAGTTTTAAAGCAGTCTCAGGCCAGTTGAGAAGCCTGCCAGCGTGTGCCGTCCCCAAGGAGGAGGAAGGTCTGGCAGAGCATGCTGGCCTGAGAATTCAGAGACCTGGGCTCTTGCCAGCTTCCTCTTTCCCCAGTCCTCTGCCCTCTTCTCTGAAAGCAGGCACTGCTGCTCTCTGTCTACCGCACGGAGGTGCTGAGAACAACTTAGGGCATTTGGAAGATGGCTGATTGATCATTTTAGAGTTGCTGCAACCGCCCTCCTTCCCTCCCTCCCAATTTCCTGCTACCCTTGGTCTCCCCATGTCAGCCCCTGCTGGGGCTGGGCCCTCTCTTTTCTTTTTTCCTTTTTTTGTAAAATTTAATTTTATTTATTTATTTTTTATACAGCAGCTTCTTATTAGTTATCTATTTTATGCATATGACTGTATACATGTCAATCCCAATCTCCCAATTCATCACACCACCACCGCCCCCCACTTGGTGTCCATACGTTTGTTCTCTACATCTGCGTCTCCATTTCTGCCTTGCAAACCAGTTCATCTGTACCATTTTTTTTTAGATTCCACATATATGCGTTAATATATGATATTTGTTTTTCTCTTTCTGACTTACTTCACTCTGTGTGACAGTCTCTAGATCCATCCACGTCTCTACAAATGACCCGATTTTGTTCCTTTTTATGGCTGAGTAATATTCCATTGCATATACGTACCACATCTTCTTTATCCATTTGTCTGTCGATGGGCATTTAGGTTGCTTCCACGACCTGGGTATTGTAAATAGTGCGCAATGAACATTGGGGTGCATGTGTCTTCTTCTTCTTTTTTTTTAATGTCTTTACAATGGTGTGTTAGTTTCTGCTGTATAACAAAGTGAATCAGCTATATGTATACATATATCCCCATATCCCCATATCCCCTCCCTCTTGAGTCTCCCTCCCACCCTCCCTATCCCACCCCTCTAGGTGGTCACAAAGCACCAAGCTGATCTCCCTGTGCTATGCGGCTGCTTCCCACTAGCTATCTGTTTTACATTTGGTAGTGTATATATGTCCATGCCACTCTCTCACTTCGTCACAGCTTACCCTTCCCCCTCCCCATGTCCTTAAGTCCATTCTCTACATGTACGTCTTATTCCTGTCCTGCCCCTAGGTTTGTCAGAACCATTTCTTTTTTCAGATTCCATATATATGTGTTAGCATACGGTATTTGTTTTTCTCTTTCTGACTTACTTCACTCTGTGTGACAGACTCTAGGTCCATCCACTTCACTACAAATAACTCAGTTTTGTTTCCTTTTATGGCTGAGTAATATTCCATTGTATATATGTGCCACATCTTCTTTATCCATTCATCTGTCGTTGGACACTTAGGTTGCTTCCATGTCCTGGCTATTGTAAACAGTGCTGCAGTGAGCATTGTGGTACATGACTCTTTTTGAATTATGGTTTTCTCAGGGTACATGCCCAGTAGTCGGGTTGCTGGGTCGTATGGTAATTTTATTTTTAGTTTTTTAAGGACCCTCCGTACTGTTCTCCATAGTGGCTGTATCAATTTACATTCCCACCAACAGTGCAAGAGGGTCCCCTTTTCTCCACACCCTCTCCAGCATTTGTTGTTTGTAGATTTTCTGATGATGCCCATTCTAACCGGTGTGAGGTGATACCTCACTGTAGTTTTGATTTGCATTTCCCTAATAATTAGTGAGGTTGAGCAGCTTTTCATATGCTTCTTGTGTGCCCTCTCTTTTCTATCCCAAATGGTCCCCTCCCGGATCTGCTCTCTTATAGGTTTGATGCCTCTTAATGTTTCCAAGGTTACGTGAGGGATTACTGAAGGTTCAGAGTGGCTCTCAGTGAATAAATAAGCGCTGATCTTCGTTCTGTGCCAAGCACTGTTCCAGCTGCCGTGGGAGATGCAATGTTAAACAGGGCCTTCTTCTCCATAAGAAAGAGTCTGCAGGGTCAGTGCACGCTCATCAATTCCTATTCTGCCTCTTCCTGTCAACGGCCCATCTTTTGGAGCATGAGATATATAGGTGTTGGGCTATTTCACACTGGGGGTCGGGTGTTTGCCTGGGTTCTGAAGTGGTGAGGTAGGTACTGGACTCATCCCTTTTCTGTATCCTTCATACCTGAGTTTCCGAAGTCTTACCTGTCCTTTCAAAATAAGCAACCTTCTCTTCCATTCAATGTCATCCTGCCAGCCAGCAGCCCACATCCACATCATCTCAATAACATGGATGATTTAATAGCTCATTCGCTGGCTCCTTGCCTTCGTTTTGTCCCCAGTTTCAGTCTGTTGACTGTTATGAGACTCTCCCTACAGGCCCCTGAACGGGAACCTAGAATGGCCACCTGTTTCCTATGGTCCCAGCTCTGACCTCTTCTGCATGGCTTGTGAAACCTTCCTTGGTTGGTGATGCTGTCCCCATCCCTGTCCTGACACTGTAGCCGCCTGCTCAGCCCTGTTCTTTTAAGCACACCTCCATCACTCTGACTGTCACAGTCCTGCTCAGCGTCTGCCCTCATTGGAAACCCCTTTTGTTGTCCATCCGTCTTCATCTCCTGTTCATCCTCAGTCTCTCCTCTCCTCGGCACCTTCCACCATGACGTCAGCTAGTTCCTCTGCCTTCAGAACCACACTTCACGCGGATTGGAAGGGATCTTCGAGAGCCTTGTGTCTTGCTTCTCTTCCGAGGCCTCGAGAGGGGAAGTAACCTGCCTGGGATACACACCAGGCGATTCCAGGGCCAGGCCTCCTGTTCCTGGTCCAGCGCTCCCTTCGTGACATGCCGCCTACAGATGTAGAGGAAGTGTTCTCACCCACAGCTAGCTGGGATGTTGTCATCACCAGCCAGGGAGACGCAGTGGAAGTAAATAACAATGTTTGTGGAGGATTTCTTATTCACTGCCTTCTCTGTGCTCTTAGCACTTTATTATAGTCTGATCTCATTCTTGTTGTCAGTTCCACACATTGAGCCCTTTATTATATCAGAATATAACACCGTGTAGTTCACTTATTACTTTATGCCCTGGTAGTCAAAACTGTCTTAAATATCTTTTGTAGCCTGGAACATCTCACACAGTTCCAGGCATGGAATGGAACTTACTCTCTATTTGGAGATTCACTGAATTTCAAGGCAGTTCCAGGCAAGGCTCATGTTGGAGCTGTGAGGGGGACCCACCCCATCATACCAGTGTTGGCTTTGCCTGAACTCTTCTCCTGAGGCTTCCCAGAACCACCTGGTTAGAATCAGGTAGCCCCCTCCCCTCTGTTCTCATAGCACTTGATCAGTACCTTGATTGTGGCTCAAAACATGTGGATAATTACAAAGTCCTGCCTTCTCCTGGATTCCGAGTGTCCCAAGACATTAAGAAGTGGTGCCCCATACATGGTTGTTGAATTGAATATTATGAATAATGAGATAATGAACACCACCTTATCCACATGAGGTCTTTCTGCACAGCCCAGGGCCTCTTTCCACCAATGCGGCCAAACCCCAGGCTGGGATGCAGGCCAGGCTGGGAGGGTTTGGGCTGGTTTCCAGATGGGCAGAGGTAGTTGTATGTCTGTGAGTGTGTCTCGAACCTCCTTTCAAAGTCAAATACACAATAAATTACCTTGGTTTTATCCATCATGATTACTTGGCTAAGTCTCTTCCTCCCTCCGTCAGCCCAGATAATGAAGAAATGACATTTTTACTGTTTACTCTGTGGCACAGAGAATAAAGCAAATTCCCGTTAACAGGGCACAGGCAGCATTTTCCAAGCACCCAAACTGCAGTGGTCTGGGAAGGAAAGGTGTGTCTGGGGGAAGCAGAAAGGGAGAACTAGGAAGAAAGAGAATTCCAACCCTGAGGGCTAGAAGGTCTAACCTCATTTTACAGATAAAGAAATGGAGGTCCAAAGAAGGAAAGCCAGCCCAAAGTCCCAGGGGAGGGGGGAGGAGAGAACTCGGCCTTTTGGGCCCCTCTCCTGGCTCTCAGGTATCGGTTCCCCTAATACCACAGCCCTGTCAGGTTGTTAGCGGAAATGTCGCACAACTGGGTTGTTTTGTGCTTTGAGGGCATTAAGAGAGGAATAGAAGTGAATGGATTAGAACAGTCTTGCAGGTGATCACAGAAGGGCTGGAGAGAAGGGGAGGAAGAAAGAGTAAAGACAGAGGGGCGGGGCTTCCCTGGTGGCGCAGTGGTTGAGAATCCGCCTGCCGATGCAGGAGACACGGGTTCGTGCCCTGGTCCGGGAAGATCCCACATGCCGCAGAGCGGCTGGACCCATGAGCCATGGCCGCTAGGCCTGCGCGTCCGGAGCCTGTGCTCCGCAATGGGAGAGGCCACAACAGTGAGAGGCCCGCATACTGCAAAAAAAAAAAAAAAAAAGACAGAGGGGCGAGTTGTGTTTGCTTCTGATTCAGGATACCTCCCTCCTCTGGAAAGAGGAGCCAGTAAGAGAATGAGAGAAGGCAGAATCATGCCACAAGCATCAGGGCTGGGGAGGTGTAGCTAAACAGCTCCCCACCAGGCTGCTTCCAGATTCATCTCTTTCCCTTATAATGATACTGCCGCAACTGTAGAGCTTTCTGGAAACTTCTAGGGAGCGAATCTTTCCAAAGGGGGAGGAGGGAAGAGGAGGAATTACCCTTGGGTTCCCATCATACTTGCTGGAGCAAGGGGCATCGGCAGAAGCTCCACGGGGCTGGACGCGTATCTCCTGGTGGGGGCACGGAGTAGATAATAATGATTAGATTTCCCCAAATCCCTAATTAAGTAGATCCAAAGTCCTACATAAATGAAATAGAAAGGGAGAATTGTAAAGTCCTGAGTTAGGATTTCATAATTGAGTAACTTAAGAACCAGGTAGCAGAGCTGTGGCTTTCCAGCGATGCATATGAGAAAGACTGGTGTTTTCTGGTTTAACTAATGTCATCTTAATTTGCATTAGTATTGTAGAAATACTGGGTCGAAAGGAAAGGCAGTAATAGTATGTGTGTTCTTTTGACTTCACTCTCCATGTAAATGATGTGTTAATTCAAGACGCATACTCTTCAAGGTATATACTGTTTCCTGTATACTGTGTAAGGGATGCAGACTGTCTAGAATCCCATCAGAGGCGCATGGCAGCAGAGTGTGGCGCTCTGGAAACCAGAGTACCTTTCTAACGGGTGTTTTTAAGTGCTTAGTAAATGGCGAACGCTGTGATGAGTTCAGGGGACACAGATGGTAGACACGGCCTCTTCCTGCAGGAGTCCAAGTATCTTGGGAAATTAGACCTGGACTCCAACCATTACCATAGGGTGGTGAGGCTGTAAGATGGGTAAGTACAAGGTGCTCAGGGAGCATGAAAGAGGAAGCATCTAGCTCTTCTTGGAGGAGTCAGGGAAAGAGGCCACACAGAGGAGCTGTTGCTTGAATGGAGACGTTCAGAAGGGGCTCCTCAGCTGCACGGTGGGGCTGGGGAAGAGAGCCATACAGAGGGAAAACAAGCAAAGGCATGGAGACGAGAACAAGCCTGCTGTATTTGGAGAGTGGCATGCCTGGGGTGTGCAGGGGCTGGACCATCGGGAGGCCAAGCATGGTGGTTGCAGAGGTAGACCAATAGGCAGGTGGGAACCTTAGGGTCTTGTGTTCCATGATGACACATTTGGATTTTATTATGAGGGCAACAGAGGATCATTAAAGGGTTAACGCAAGAGAGGAAGAATTCCTGGATAGATAAACCTTCCAACTCATCAAGGCTTAGATTCTTGCCATGGTACACGTGAGTGGGTGATGCTGGTTAGGGAGAAGGAAGTAAGACTTGAGCCCAGAGGACCAGTTAGGAGGCTCTCCTTTACGCGTGTTACTGTCTGGAAAAAAAATGGAGGTATGAATCTGGACTGTCAGTGAGACCAGAGAAGAGGGGACAGATATAATTTAGGGATCCTTCAATTGGGTGTATGAGGGAGAGGGAAGAATCAAAGATGAGTCCCAGGTTTGGCGAGGTGGGGGGTGGACTCCTTCCCTGAGAGAGAGGGTAACCCCCTAGATGAGGAGCACCCAGGAGTAGGGAGATTAGGGTGATTCTGTCTTTGTTGGGTTGGATATGTCTTTTGGACCACTGGGTATGGCACCCTGGTCAAAAGGCTGGAGGTCAGTTCAGGGGTCTGTGTGGACATCCGTGGTTCATCGGTGTGTGGTCGCCATATGCAACCATAGACATGGATCAGGTTGTCCCAGGAGAGCAGCAGAGAGAGAAGAGGCTGAGGATGGACTCCAGAGGACCCTGCATTAAACAGGTGCAGAAAACATGGGCAACCCGGAGCGGAGGCTGAGAGGCAGCAGGCAGAGAGTGGGAGACAGATTAGCAGAGACCATTAGCAGGGAGGAGTTTACAGAAGAAGCAAATGGTTAACAGGGTGAAATGTGAGGAGGGAAATCACTGCTGGCATTTGCTTGAGAAACCCTGACCTTTTTCTGCTTCCTTGCTAGAGATAAGCGCCTTTTCTTTGCAGGAGGCAGTAATATACAGGGGTTCTGCCCCTCTGGAATGAATTGTTATAGTTCCCTGTCTTAGATTCCATACATAAGGTCCATTCTGGGTGTAGGCTTTCTTGAAAGAGCAGAGAAGTCACCCTTGGGAAGTTTGCACTGGGAGGCAGAGGGGCCAGGTGCAAGGGGTTAGTGCCTTAATTTTACCAAGACTCTCTGAGCTCCTTGGAAGGCAAGCTTTATTTCTATATAAATGGAAAGTATTATTATTATTACATCCTCATGCTGTATCAGAGCCAAACGCTGGAGTCCTCAATACTGTTTATTTCTTTGGGCTTCTGGAGGGGTGGGGAAGAATGGGATGTTTAGGTTGCTACCTGATTGTGCTTCTAAAAATAAAGAAATTCCCCAGTGGCTTTCTCTCCTGTTTCTTGGTTAGCGTGAGAGGATGCCAAGGTCAAGTTATGGATGATGGGCTATGACTCAAGGTGGCCTCAGGGCAGCCTGTTGGGGGAGGACAGGAGAAACTCTCCCTCTCCAGTTCTCCTCCCTGCATCCCCTTAGGGCTCACTCTTTGGGAAATTGCAGGAAAAACTGCCTGAATTGAAATGCCTTGAGAGGTAGTCAGCCCCTGTGGTTGCTATGGTGATGGTGGGCAGTTGAGGGGAGGTAGTGATGCAGCGTTTGGCCTGTGTGGCTGAGGTCCCCAGAGCAGGCACCTTGAAGTCCGGGCTCTGATGCTCTCCACAATTCATTTGGGATTCCAGAGGGTCACTTGCTGCAGTGTCGAAGTCTCCAGACAGACCAGCCAAGTTCAGCCAGCTGAATCCGTCACTATTGAAAATGCATCTTGCAGGCCAAATTTTGGCAGGTGTTCATGGGATTAGGAGCTCCACAGTGACTTTGATGGAGGAAGGGGTGTGTGGAAGAGAGCTCTGAGCAGGGCAGGGGGGTGGGGTTATAGCCCCTGAGAACTGAAAATGGCTTTTGAGATGATCTAGTTCATCAAACTCTTCAAGAGCATCCCTGATGTCTGGTCATCAAGCCCCTGCTTGGACTCTCCCTGTGATGCAGAGCTCACTACTGGGCAAGGCACACCGTTCCATTGTTAGTTCCTAGGTATCCCTCTCCCCAACCTCCCTCCCTCCCTTCCTTCATTCCTTTCTGTCTGTCTTTCTGTCTTTCTTGGCAAAATCGGCCCTCTTCTAATTTGATCCACTGGCTCAAGTAACACCAAGAAGAAAAGCAGTGTAAGTCTTCATCCAAGAGATAGCCACTCGCTGCCAAACAAAACATTCATGCTTTTCTCAATTTCTTCTCACCTGACATTTCAAGACAAGACTCCTTGTGCTACCCCATCCCGCATGTTTCCCAGTATTGCTCTTAAAATATGACACCTAGAACTGAACATTGTACTCCACTGGTCTGACCCATGTAGCAAACTTGCAGATGGTACCACACATCTGTGAACACAGTCGGGGCTTACGTTTTAGTCCCGTCATCACACCATTGGCTGATTGTCTGTCATCCTCAGATCTTTAACATATGAACAGCTGTCATTCTCCTCTAGTTTTCTACTTTTTTTTTTTGCTGTTGCCATCTAAGCTGTTGATGAATTTGTTGAAATGGACAGAAATAATGATGATGGAACTCAGTGGCACACCTCTAGAGGCCTCCCTATAGGTTGAAATTGATAACATAATTACATTAACAGCTAATGTTTGCTGCTTATCTATCTGTCTATCTATCCATCCATCTTATCAACCTCTGTGGTCTTCTGAGTTGGTTGCTATTACTTAATGATAATAATATTTTTCTGATGAGGATATGGAACCCCACAGAGAGGTTAAGTAAGTTACCTAAGGTCTCACAGGCTCTAAATAGCAAAGTCAGAATTTGAACTCCATATTTTATTCACTGATCAGTATAATTTGGGCAAGATTTTTCAAATGTCAGTAACTCACCCAGTGGTATTGTCCACAACTCTGATAGCATAAGAGATTTTGTCAGAGGGCTTACTGAAATATAGGGATACCAAATTGTAAGCATTTTCCTGATTTATTCATCCAATAACCCTTTAAAAACAAGAAACAAGGTTAGCTTAGTTCAGTGTGTTCCAAGCAATCCCATGCTAATTCCTGGTAATAAGAAACAATGATAATAGTGATAGGAACAGTCCTCACATTTACCGAGCCCTCCTCACCTCTGCTAGGAACTGAGCTAAGCTTTCCCATGCATTATTTGATCATCTTGCTTTCTCATTGCTCACAAACTATTTACCAATGTATTGCTAAATTCCTCCAGGGTTGACAATGAGCTTACTTGTTACCATTCTAGAATCTTCTCTTTGGCAATCAAGACATTTGTTCAGGTTTTTAAGGCCTCTGTTTTTAGCCCCAATTTCTCACAAGCAGTTTGGATGTTCTTTCAGTGCTGAGTCTAAACGAGCATTGAACGTGGGAGCTGGAGACTGGGTTCAAGTCCAGTTCTACTGTAGCTTTTTATCTACGGGACTAACAGCAGATTACTCAATCTTCTTGAGCTCTGGTCTCCTCATCCTTAAAATGGGGACAGTAATCCTATGCAGAATATTTCTAGGGATTTTGAAATACTCGTGTTGGGAGAATGTTTATGCTTCTCAAACTTGAAAGTTCCAGACATATTTGAGCTATTGTTATTATCTAAAATGGTTAGGGATTCTCTCTTATATTATCTCCTACCTGGGTTTCACTTTTCTCTTAACAAAATTTGCCCTACCCTTTTAAATTTATTTTATATATTTATAAGGCACACAGAGGTATGGCCGAATATTAGTCGCCAGACCCAGAAAGAGGTACCCGCTAGCCATCTTCCCTACTGTTTTAGCTTGAGGTGCAAGAAATGGGGTTACAGACTCAAGGAGTCCCTAACCGGCAGAAGTCCTCAAAGAAGCAAATCACATTAATCCCAGAAGGAGGGGACCATATGCATAGATTTTCGTTTTTTTTTCTTTATTCTTCCACCCTCCTCGTGTCAGCAGAATAATTTGGTTACCACTGCAGTTTCTTCTGGCGTTACTGTGGGAAGGTGGACTGCATACAGAGAGCAACCGGCTTTTTTCCCCTATGGCCAGCAGCCTCATTTTCTCATTGGGAAAACTAAGACGCAAAAGAATGGGCTTACATGGTGTCGTGACCTCAGCAGAGCTGCCGTGTTCTATCCCTGGTCCTAGCTCTCGGAAGATGCGCTCCATTAGATTGTAAGCCCTGATCTCATGACCATCTTGCTTGCCATTGCATCCTAGCTCCTCACATTGTCTGCTACCTGGTACACGTGAAATGTCAGCGTACATTCATGCAGGAAGTAATGAACAAAGGAATGAAGGGAGAAATCTTTTTCATGGAAACTGTGGCTTCTGCCATGACATGTAATCTTTCTTAAGCTTTGTGATGAGGGGTCCCAGAAAGGGAGTTCATCAGAAAAGCTCCACCCATCTTTACTCTTTATAGACTTTTTTTTTTTTTTTTTTGCGGTACGCGGGCCTCTCCCTGTTGTGGCCTCTCCCGTTGCAGAGCACAGGCTCCAGACGCGCAGGCTCAGTGGCCATGGCTCACGGGCCCAGCTGCTCCGCGGCATGTGGGATCTTCCCGGACCGGGGCACGAACCCGTGTCCCCTGCATCGGCAGGCGGACTCTCAACCACTGCGCCACCAGGGAAGCCCATTTTCACTCTTTAAATACTGTCCAAAAGAATGGAAATGTTCTGAGATTGTTGGAAACACGGGCCTAGATGAGCAAATGATTTTGGAGTGGTATAGGAGTGCTTGGGTCTCCAGCTTCTGTCATGGGTGAAGGGCACTGCAGGAGTAAGATGCAGGATGGATTTTCTGCTTCAAATGTGGGTATACTAGAGTGTTCCAGGGCATCTTCTTACTGGATGTCTTGCAGGGTGGCATCAACACCCCTCACCTCATCCCTCTGGGGCAGAAGGGGTGCGGTGTACCTTCATGCAGGTTTGCACTAACCACTAAATTCCCAAGACGTTGCATTCTCATCCATTATCGTCCAGATATCGTCGGTATCTCTGGGAGAGAGTCTTGCTTCCTCATGTCCCCATAATAGTCACCTCTAAGCAAGAATATAAATAAGAGGCAAAAAAATCAGGCTTCCTCCGGAATCACAGCAGATCTGAACTGTTGGAAGGGATGGGGTGTGGAGGGGGTGGCGTGTGGGTGGAGTCAGCAGTTTGTCTCCCCTGGACAGCTCATCCCCAGAGGAGCCCTGCGGACACTGGTCTTTTGAATGCACTTCTTCCCATAATAGTATCAGGACCTTCTCCCCCAGAGAGGGGTCACCCTGAAGTGCGAATCCACTTCCTGCGGATTCTCTTGGAGGGTGCGTGGCCTCAGGCCACATTGTGGGGCTGGTGGGGAGAAGTCGGGTGGGGTATGTTGGGTGGTCATCTTGAGGAAACAAGATGCTGAAGCTTCCAGTTCAGACGGGCCTACGTTCCTCATTCCTGGGCTGGAGACCGGCATGCGTGCAGTATCGCTGCCGCGGCTGCTGCTACCAAGAGGTGTAAAACGAGACTTTGGAGGGAGAACCAGACATAACTTGCTAGTTCACAGCCTTTCTCACAGTTCACACAGAAGTTTTAGTCCCCCTTCCCCATCCCCACGGCTTTTCTTTTAAATGTGTCAGAGACAGTGAGATGAGGGGGAGGGGTCTCACGCAGTGTAAGGATGGGAGCTGTGGGGCACCCCCCCGCCCAGCTCTGGGAGCAGGGCTCTGGCGAGGGCTGGGGATGGCGGGGATCAGCTCAGGGGGAGCGTGAGGTCGGCATTCCCACAGCTTTCCTCCCTGGGACCCTGGCTCCTGGCCTCCAGAAGGCCTAGCCTGTCGGCCTTCAGCAGGGCTTTTCTTTGACAGTCATGTGGGCTCCTCTAGTGATGAGGTTGTTGAGAGGTGCAAAGAGCAGGTGTGGAGGGGCCGGTAGAGAGGGACGTGTGGGAAGCCTCCTTATTTGGCTCAGGAGCACCTCCTGGTTTTTCTCTAGAGCCTTTGTTTCCCCTCTGGAAAGTTACACCGGAGAATCGAACCTTCCTGCGGTCACCCTTTGCATCCTTTTTGACAGCTTTGGGCATTTTAATAGTCCTTCTACTGACAACCATGTGGAGTAGGTGCATCCTGGATGTAGGTGACATCCAGTTACTGTCACCAAGTTCAGAGCCTCCTTGCTCCTCTGCCCAGGCGTCTCTCCTCTCTCTGGCCACTCTTTCAACCGCTGCTGGATGACCTTCCAAAGCCTAGCTTCGCTCACATTGTCCCCCTGGTCAAGAACCATCCATGGCTCCCCTCTCTCAGGGCAGGACGGCTTGGAGCTGGCTGAGCAGTGGGTTGTGGGAAAGGACTCAGGATACCTGAAGGGAGTGAAATGGCTGCTGAGAAGGGGATAAGGCCATCCAGGCTTCTGTAACCAGAATTTAAGGTCCCAAACAAGTGACAAAAAGGAGTGGTTACAGATAAAATTGTCCAGAATAACTAGGGTTTGGCCCAAAGAAAAGTTACAGGACATGAGAGAAGAAATAAGGATGTAAGCCTGGAGAAGACCAGGAGTGCGGACCTTTGAACACTTGAAGGACAGTCTTGCAGCTCCATTAAGAGGCGGTTCCTTTATATAACCTCAAGGTCAGGGGTGGACTGCCTTGGAAGAACGTAGCTCCTCATCCCTGTGAGGGTCCAAACAGTGGCTGGAATGATCTTAGCCTAGGAACACTATTTAGTGGCTTGGAGTTTGGGCTTGATGTCTTCCAAGATCGTTTCCAACTTAAGGTTGATCTAGTTCTCTTCCCTGCAACATACATTTATTGACTACTTACTGTGTGCCAGCTACCTTGTCATAGGCAATGTTCATGTCCCCCCCAAATTCATATATTGAAACCTAATCCCCAAGGTAATGTTATTTGGAAGTGGGACTTTGGAGGTGATTGGTTAATGGGATTAGTGTCCTAATAAGAAGAGGCCCCAGAAAGCTCCCCCACTCCCTTCCTCCATGTAGGGACACAGAAAAAATATGGTAGTCTATGAATCAGGAAACGTGTTTCACCAGATACCAAATAGGCTGCCACCTTGATCTTGGACTTCCCAGCCTCCACAACTGTGAGAAATACATTTCTGTTGTTTTAGCCACCCAGTCTGGTCTTATGTCATAGCAGCCCAAACAGACTAAGACGTACTTTATTCCATATTGTACTGGTACTATGGCACAAGCCTTGCCCTCAGAGAACTCAGTCTAGTAGGGAAGACAGATAAGAAGAATGAGTTACTAGATAGAAGATGGGGGAAAGGGTGATTTGGGAAGACTTCCTAAAGGAAGTTCACGCTGAACAGACTTTTTAGGGAAATGTTTTGGAGGAGCAGGTTATACCCAGACAAGGCAAGGTACATGCAGAGGCATTGACATGTGAGAGCCTGACACCTGTAGGAAACCATAATTAGTTCAGGTGATTGGAGGGTGGGGTGGGAACAGGCTGGGCTAGATCATGGTGTTATTTGAAAGTCAACATGGAGGTATGGGAGGATTTAAAATGGGAAGTTGCATATCAGACTTGCCTCTTAGAAAGATCATTCTAGTAATGGTCTGGAGATAGGACTGTGGGAGAAGAGGGCAGGAAGACAGAGAGAAACCACTAGGTAGTGACGTGAAAAACGATGAGGACATTGGCAGTGAGGATAGAGAGACTAACGGAGACAAAGCTACAGGAATTACTGTAAGACAATATCTAGAGAAAGACAGAAGAGGTGACATTTCAGGTGACACCCGAATGATGAGAAGAAATCAGCCATCTGAAAATGTGGAACGAAGAGAGTTCCAAACCAAAGGACCAGCAAAGCCCTTGAAACAGAAATAAATCTGGGATGTTCGAGAAACAGAGTGGAGACTGGTATGGCTGGATCACAGAGGGTGGTGGAGAAAGTGGAGGAACACGAGGTGAGAGAGAGGCAGGGCCCAAATCATGCAGGATCTGATTCGTGGGAAGTCATTGTTGTAAGTGTGGGGAGAAGCTAGAGCATTTTAGGCAAGTTGATGTGATCTACGCTTTACAGAATTTCACTCTGCCATGTGGAGAAAGCACTGTGGAGGGTGCATGCATGCCTGAAGCCCTGTAGGAGGTGGTTGGACTGCAGAGTGGAAGTGCCCAACTGGGACTGGAGATGCAAGGAGAGAGGTCTGCCCTGCAAATAAAGAGGGGATGGGGTGGGGTGGGGTGGGGTGATTAGTATCTAAGTGATAGAAGCCTGGTTTCACTGAGGGACAATGTGTGGATTGAAAAAAAAGGGAGGAGGGTGCAAGTATGAAACCTTGGGAAACACTGCTTTTCAAGGAGGGTGGAGGAGGAGGAGTGGCCAGAGGAGAAAAGATAACTCAGAAGGAAAAGGAGGAATTTCAAAGAGAGAGCACCAAAGCCTACAGATTTAGAAAGTGCTATAATAAGAATACCAACAAGTACATGTTGGATTTGGGGACGTGGAGGCCATTGATGACCTTTAATGAGAATCACTCTCATAGAGTGGTGAGGGAAGAGGCCAGCGAGCAGTGGACGGAGGAGGTAGAATGGCTATGTTGACCAGCTTCAGAAGCTGGACAGTGAAGTAAGGTGAAGAAGGGCACCTTGAGTACCCAGGGAAGAGCTGTGCCAACAGATAGAGATTAAAGAGTAGAAGAAATAGGAGAGGGGCACTCATAGCGCAGGACCCCTGAGGATGCAGAACAAAGGGCCTCAGATGAGGATTTGACATGAGGAACAGCGTCACCTCTGCCCAGTCCGTGTTGGGACTAGAAGGGTTGGATTGTTTTAAGTTAAGGATCCAATGACTATTGGAGAGGTTTTGTTTTTTACATGTGTCATATCTTAGTCATATTTTCAGATTTATCAATCAAAACATGTCTTGATATGAATGTAAAAATCCCCACCCAGTTCAGTGGCCCTCCTGGATGGGGCCATGAAGAGTGCTTTTGTGAAACCCTTTGAGTTGTTCTCTGTGATGCTGACTTCAGAAGATTGGGGAGATACTCTAAGCAACCTTGCCTTTTTTTTATAGTTATGATTTTCTGATTATAGAAGGAATACATTCTCAGTAAAGAAAATTTGCAAACTACAGATGAGCATAAAGAAAATATATGTAACCTGTAGTTCCCACCACCTAACGATGATTACCGTCCCCATTTGGGTGTATTTCCTTCCAGTCTTTTTTCTGCTCTTACACATTGCACATTGTTGAATTTATTTTGTACATAAAATATTTTTCCTTTAAAATTACACTGTTTTTCCCTTTAAGACTATATGATGAATTTTCCCATATTATTAAAAGTAATATAGAAATAGCATTTTAAAGGCTGCGTACTATTTCACTGAGTGCACTATACTTTGCTCAACCATTCCCCTCTTGTTATAACACTAAAGACTCCCTGTGGAAAATGGTATGGTGGTTCCTCAAAAAATTAAACACAGAATCACTATGTAATTCAGCAGTTCCACTTCTGGGTATATACCCAAAATAACGGAAAGAAGGGACTTGAACAGGTATTTGTACACCAGTGTTTGTAGCAGCATTATTTACAGTTGCCAAAAGGTGGCAGCAACCCAGGTGTTCATTGACAGATGAGTGGATAAACAAAATGTGGTACAGATATACAGTGGAATATCATGCAGCTTTAAAAAGAAAGAAAATCCTAATATGTGCAAAACACAGATGAATCTTGAAGACATTATGCTGAGTGAAATAAGCCAAGTCACAAAAGGACAAATATTGTGATTCCACTTACTTGAGGTACCTAGAGTAGTCAAATTTGTAGAAACAGAAAATAGAATGGTAGTTAGCAGGGGCTGGGGGAATGAGAGAATGGGGACTTAGTGTTTAACGAGTACAGTTTCAGTTTTATGAGGTGAAAAAAAGAGTTCTGAGGGTGGATGGTGGTGATGTTTGCACAGCAATGTAAATGTACTTAATGACACAGAACTGTACACTTAAAAATGGTTAAGATGGTAAATTTCATATTATGTATGTTTTACCACAATTAAAAAAAAAAAACCCACTAAGGAGTCTGATATGTTTTGAAGTCAAGTTTACTGAGGTATAATTTACATATAGTGAAATCCATCCTTTTTCGGTATACCATTCTGTGTGTTTCGACAGATGTATGTGGTCAGCTAACCACCACCACAATCAAGATAGAGAATATTTCTTTCACTCTGAAAGTTCCCTCAAACCTGTTTCTAGTCCATCCTCTCTCCCCGGCCTCAGCCCCTAGCAATTACTGCTCTGTTGTGTCCTTATGGTTTTGCCTTTTCCAGAATATCATATAAATGGAATCATTTAGCATGTCACCTTTTCACTTTTGCTTCTTGCATTTAACATAATGCTTTTGAAATTCATCCATGTTGTTGCATATGCCAAAAATTCATTGCTTTTTATTGCTGCCGAGTGTTCAATTGTATGAGTGTATCACAGTTTGTTTATTCACCATTTGAGGGACATTTGTAATGTTTCCAGTTTGGGGCAATTACGAATCTAACTGTGATAAGTAACCATTCACTGCTGGGTTATATAGCAAGTGTATGTTTAACTCTAAGCAGCTGCCAAACTGTTTTCCAAAACGGCTGTACTGTTTTGTAGTCCCACTAGCAATATACAAGAGTTCCAGTTGCTCCACAATCTTACCAGCATTTGCTATTGTCAGGCTTTTAATTGTTTTGTTTCGTTTCTATTTTAGCCTTCTAGTAGGGGTGTAGTAATAACTATCGTGGTTTTAATTAGCATTTCCCTAGTGATTAATAATGGTGCACCTTTTCATGTGCTTATTTGCCATCCACATCTCTCTTTGGTGCAGCATCTATTCACTTCTTTTGACCATTTTTTAATTGGGTTATTTGTTTTCTTATTATTTAGTTGTGGGTAATTTTTAAATTTTTTACTATCATAAAAAGTGCTTCCATGAACAACATTATATGTAAAACTTTGCCCTCAGTTTGGAGCTTGTACTTAAAATAATTTCCTAAAACCACCAGATCAAAGTGTGAACATCTTCAATGTCTTTATATACACATTGTTCAAGAATTTTTCAAAGTGGTTGTACCAATTTACTATCTTCCTAGTGGTGGTAACTTTATAGGCAGAACAGGCTATCATGTTGTTTTCATTTGAATTTCTTTGACTGTAATGCTATGGAACTTTTTCATATCACTAAACATTCTTTTTATTCTTTTGTAAATCATCTCTAGCCTTGCTGGTTTTGATGCTAGAATAGCACAGAAATTTTTCATGGCTCTATCTTCACAGGGTTAGTTATAGCATATGTGAAGCTCAGTGCTAGGAATGGTGGTTTACAGTATTTTCATTTTTCATAAAATATTAACCAATCTCAGCCTGCTCACTTTCATGCTCGGAGGCCATGAGTTAATTTGCATAGCTGGCAAGGTAAAAATAACTTCAGATCTGAAAAGAAAGAGCATTGCCTTCGAGTTAAATTTGGACCCTGGGTGTCAGCACTTGTACAAGGGGCAGCAGTTCCTTCGTCTAGACTCCATTATTAATGAACACACTCCATTGTTCCTTATAAATAGAGAAAGGTGCTCTTTTAAATTCCTTTCTGAGAAAATGCCCATGCTACGTAGTTCTTCAGCTGGAGGAGCTACCTCTTGATTCCTTTAACATCTCAGCATTTTATTTATTCACAATGAAAGTGCAATTAAAACCACTTACTTTGTTTGTGCTTACGTACTCTATCAAATAGATTTGGGTAACAAAGGGTTCCTGTATATAAGTGCAATTCTTTTTAATCATTAAAATTGTTTGTTCTTTATTGTATTCCAAATAGGTGGTATGGGATGTGATATGACTCAGAAGTACTGGAATGAATTTTGGTTTAATGACTCTGAAAAGTAAAAAAACACTTTGTTTTCTTGACAAATAGCTGTAGTTCCTTTGGGTGCTCTACGGACAGTTGATATTTTAGAACAACTATGTGGCTGCCTCTTCATCATGCACCATAATTGTAGTTTTGTCTTCTATGCAAGTATGGGAAATTATCTAAGTATTTTTTTTTAATACTTGTCATCCTAGAAGACAGAAAGCATATGCCTGTCATGCAAGTCAGCGTCTCAGGCATTGTAGGCAGAACTAGGAAGTGGAACAATGGATAAATACATTTTTTTCTAACATTTATGGATCCATGATTTGTCTCAAAGAGTCATTGATTTGAGAATGTTTTATAAACTCAAACAGATTCTTTCAGCCAAGTATTTCCCAGACATCCAGAAAAAAAGGGGGGAGGTGCTCCTTACCTCAACACACTATGAGAAAGCAGAGTTTTATTACTTAGGTTTTTCTTTTCCTTCTACTTTTAAGGATCCCTTCAGTCAACCCTCCATCCAGGGTTAACCTGCACTCATCAGCATTTGATGTCTTGAGAAGAGGCCTCTGACTCTCCCCAGGATTATGAATGTGTGTAGTTTTCCAGTCTTTCTGAAGCTGTAGAGAGACTGAAGTTTCAATATCTTAGGAATTAAGCCACTTGCTAAGGTGACATCAAGAAAAAAGCTTGTACATCCTCTAATTGATATATTGGTACCATGCCAGAGTTAGGTTTCTGAGTTTTTCCTTGTTTTTCATGAATCTCACTTAGCTCTTGCCTGAGTATGCCAGTTATTTCAAGTTCTTCACTTTGGTTTCTTATCCAGATGGTATTATCTGGACAGAATAGGTGAGTAGGTCATTGTGAGTGACAGAAATTAAACTTGGACTAGTTTAAGCAAAGAGGGGCTTTTCAGGGTCCTGGTTTCACAGGACCACCAAGTTGCAGAAATGTTAGGAAGAGTAGGGCCTCAGGAACTGTAGGATCAGGGTGCCATCTCCAGCAGAATTCCTTCCTTCATTCTTCTTACCTCTGTGGGATCCGCTTTATTCTTCTCTTTCACTGCAGTCAGCTTTGTTTTGTGAGAGGAAACATGGACAATGGCAGTCTTTTATTTTATGGCTTATATTGTATTTTATAGCTGCTTCAGAACAGTTCAACCAAACTCTGGTCCTAAGTCCAAACATCCCAGGGCACTCCCTGTCTCTGAACCTGTAAACTGGCCAGGCATGCCACATAAGGACATTGTCATTTCTGAAAAGAACTGTAGGGATAGAGTGGTGTTTTTGAAAGAAAGGCAGTACAAACCATAGGCAGCCACTCAGTAGGGGCAGTGCTGGACTATAAAGCTGGTGTCTGTAATCTGGTATTGGAGTTTGCTAGTGCATTCTTCTGCCGAGGCTGACATTAGGGCCTTGGCCCCCACAAGGATAAGTAGCTGCATTCTGTTCCTCAGCTGGGCTCTCTCCCTGGCTAGCCATCTCACAGAAGCTTGTTCCTGGTCCTGCAGGAGACCTGGTGAGACAAAGTGTGTGGGTGGTAGATCAACAGAAATCCCTCGCCACTACTAGCAAAACAACTCAAAGAACATGTATTTATGTTAGCGATGTGGGATTTCCCTCTCCAGCAGTTCTGGGATTTATAATATGGGATTTATAATAATGTGGGATTTCCCTCTCCAGCAGTTCTCCTTCTTCGCCAACTCTCTGAAGCACAGTTTTGGTAATGTGCATATGATGCTGCAGTCACAGGACACCATAAGGCTCTGCAGTGAGGCAGCTCTGTGGTTGTCCAAGAGAAGGCATTTGTCAAATATGTGTGCCTTTGGGATATATTTGTAGCTATTAGCCATTATCTTTTGTAGCTACTGAAATCACTCCAAATTTGGAA
The DNA here is from genome assembly GCF_026419965.1 of Kogia breviceps. NCBI lineage: Eukaryota > Metazoa > Chordata > Mammalia > Artiodactyla > Physeteridae > Kogia > Kogia breviceps. The sequence goes on along the minus strand of NC_081310.1, from coordinate 41,613,191 downwards.
TCTCAATTTCTGGGTTTGAGTCTCAGTTTGACCATTTACTATCTCAGTCACCTTGGGCTAGCCAATTTCTCTCTGTGAGCCTTAATTCTCACACTTATAAAATGGGGGATAATGGTATCGCTATGGAACAGGGTTATGTAAGCTTTGAAACAACATTGGGGCAGTTTTCTCTTATCATCATAGTCATCACCAGGTCCTGAATGACAGTCAGAGTTTCTACCCATTGCCTTGGCATTTCTCTTTGCTATGTCTGAGTGAATAATCAGGGACTTTCTAAAAAAAAAAAAAAGGAAAGAAAGGAAGGCAGGCAGGAAGGATGGAAGGAAAGGAAGGGAGGGAGAGAGGAAGGAAAGAAAGAAGGAAGGAAAGAGAAAGAAGAAAGGGAGGAAGGAAAAAAGAAAGGAAGGATGGATGGAAGAAGGAAGTAAGGAAAGAACGAAAGAAGGAAAGAAAGGAAGGGAGGGAAGAAAGAAAGAAGGAAAGAGAGAGAGAAAAAGAAAGAAGGAAGGAAGGAAACAAAGAAAGAAAGGGAGGAAGGAAGGAAAGGAAGAAAGAAAGAAACCAGGGACCACTGGTAGGAACTTGACCTTTGTTTCCACTACACTGAGGTTAAGGAACTACATTTACCTCCTTTACATTTCCTGTTCTTCACTTTGCATCATTTGGGGAAACTTTTCTTTTGGATTAAGGCTTCCTTTGGACACACTGTGGGGTTAAGTTTTATGCATCCCCTAGGGGATGTTTAAAGAAGAAAGCAGAAGGGAATTTTCATCAGTGCTGGAGGTCCCTTAAAATTATGACTTGTGTCTGGGGGTCATCCTGGCAACCTCTTCATTTCAGCCTGAGAGAGGCTATGTGTACTTCTCCCAGAGTGGGTGGGGACTAGTTGTGAAGCACATTGCCTTTGGTCAGACTATTGCTGAGCTTGAGGGAATCACTGTCTGAGAGGTTCTCTTATGGCAGTGGTTCTCAACCACGGGTGCCCTCAGAGGACATTTGATGATGTCTAGAGACATTCATAGTTGTCATAACCTGGGGAGGGGGGAATGGAGGAGGGAACGCTATAGGCGTCTGGTGGGTAGAGGCCAGGGATGCTGCTCAACATCCTACAATGCACAGCACAACTCCCTAAACGTATGGTCTCAAATGTCAGTACAACTTCCTCTCCTTGGTGTGACATGGTTTGACTGTTGAACTTTTTTTTTTTCATGTATATTATCCAACTTTATTATTAAATTGTCTTTACCCATTTTATTTTTAATTTTTATTTAATTTTATTTTTTAACATCTTTATTGGAGTATAATTGCTTTACAATGGTGTTTTAGTTTCTGCTTTACAACAAAGTGAATCCGTTATACGTATACATATGTTCCCATATCTCTTCCCTCTTGTGTCTCCCTCCCTCCCACCCTCCCTATCCCACCTCTCTAGATGGTCACAAACCACCTAGCTGATCTCCCTGTGCTATGCGGCTGCTTCCCACTAGCCATCCACCCTACGTTTGGTAGTGTATATATGTCCATGCCACTCTGTCACTTCGTCACAGCTTACCCTTCCACCTCCCCATATCCTCAAGTCCATGCTCTATTAGGTCTGTGTTTTATTCCCGTCTTACCCCTAGGCTCTTCATGACATTTTTTTTCTTAGATTCCATATATATGTGTTAGCATACGGTATTTGTTTTTCTCTTTCTGACTTACTTCACTCTGTATGACAGACTCCAGGTCCATCCACCTCACTACAAATAACTCAATTTCATTTCTTTTTATGGCTGAGTAATATTCCATTGTATATATGTGCCACATCTTCTTTATCCGTTCATCTGTTGATGGACACTTAGGTTGCTTCCACGTCCTGGCTATTGTAAGTAGAGCTGCAATGAACATTTTGGTACCTAACTCTTTTTGAATTATGGTTTTCTCAGCGTATATGCCCAGTAGTGGGATTGCTGGGTCGTATGGTAATTTTATTTTTAGTTTTTTAAGGAACCTCCATACTGTTCTCCATAGTGGCTGTATCAATTTGCATTGAACTTTCTTTTGGTGGGAAAGGAAAGAGAGGATTTTTAGGCTAAGATTTTACTGCTCATCAAAAGGCATATTTTGGGACTCCTTCATATCCACAAAGATTCTTATGAAACTTAATTAGAAACCCCTTTTTTTTTTTTTTTTTTTTTTTTCGGTATGCGGGCCTCTCACTGTTGTGGCCTCTCCCGTTGTGGAGCACAGGCTCCGGACGCACAGGCCTAGCGGCCATGGCTCACGGGCTTAGTTGCTCCGCGGCATGTGGGATCTTCCCGGACCAGGGCACGAACCCGTGTCTCCTGCATCGGCAGGCGGATTCTCAACCACTGCGCCACCAGGGAAGCCCAGAAACCCCATTTTAAAATCCAGAAAGGGTTGCCTTATCTTTATTAAATACAGAGCTACTTGTTCCCTCCTGGAAATAGATCTTCTCTATTGGAAAGGGGCAATTTGACCCTGCCCTCCTCCCATCTTCCTAAGAAATATTAGGGCTTCTGGGTATGATTTATTATCTGTGGACTTATAAGAAAGTCCATACTCCACTCTTCTGACCCAAGCCAAATACCAAAACAAATAAACAAAAACAACCAACCCCGCCCCCCGCCCCCCAAAAAAACCAAAACAGAAAAAAGTGGCTGCCTCAGGATGATTTTGAAGTTAGTGTGTGTGTGTGTGATCTCTTTAACATTGCCCATTCCCCGGGACAGCAAGATGCTAATGCTACTTCAGGTACCATAGGAGGGAGCAGGGTCCCTCCTAGAATGCTGTATCTGTAGTTCTTAGAAAATCACTAAACCTTTCAAGGCAGATGGTTTCATTTTCTGGGAAAACACCAGGAATGGTACTATTACAGCAGCAATTCATGTTGTTCCATCTCATCCTCTCCTTGGAGAGAATGAGCGTGGGTATTGGCTGGTTTCTACATCTGGGTTTTTCAAACTGTGGGCCAAACCCCATTAGAGGGTCATGAAAGCAATATATTTGGTTGCAACCAGCATTAAACAAAAGGTAGAAAGGAAGAATTGAAGAGAAAATATGAATGCATTACACATAGAAAGAGTAGGTATTATTTTATGAAGCATTATAAAATCATATATGTACATGCCTCCTGGCTTTTGATGTAAAATATGTTTTCTACTGTTGGCTGTGGTCAGAAAAGCTTTGAAAATCATTGCTGTTTATGCTTTTACGTTTGTTCTAAGAACGTGGGTCAGATGAAGCCCCAAAGCATGTTTTCCCTTACACCAAAGGCCTGAGTTCCATCCCCTGCCCATTCCTTAACCAGTCACTACTCTGGACAATGGACTTAGACTTGTGCTTAGACTAATTTGCTTAGACTAATCTAGGTGCACTCTCTGGGCTGGAGAGGGGCCCAGCCTCTTTAGTTGGCACAACCAGAGGATACCTCTGTTATCTGGGAAGATTATTTCTAGTCTCTGCAGCCTCTCCACTCTCCATCCTTCCCTGGACCACTAGGTTCCAGCCACAAAACCCCTTGTTTGAATTTTTCAAGTATGCCAATCTCCTTTCTGCCTCTGGGCCTTCTGCACGTGCCTTTTCCTGCATCTGGGATGTTCTCCCCACATTGCTTCCTCTGGCCACTCATACCTTACCTTTGAGATCATGTGCTATTTCCACTTCCCTCATATGCCTTTCTTTCCTGACCTTCCACTTCCTATAATTGTGATCTATTTAGTGCCTGTCTTCTTCATTAAGTTTCATGAGGACAACCACCATCTCCATCTTGTTCTCCATTGTAATGCCAGCATCTCCTGCATGGCATACATACACTCAATACGCATCAGTAGATTGTAGATGGGTTCTGGGCTCTGGGATGGAGCTAAGCCTGAATGGGATCTAGGGGACCCAGCATAAGGGCTGGGGAGGAAAAGGAGGCAACTTGCAGAGACTGGGGACTGGGCTGGGCCTGACCCCTGTTGTCTCTTTCCCAGCCTCACTGTCTTCCCTCAAGTATATTTTGGTCAAGTTGAACATTGGAGGGGGGAGACTTGTCTCCATGTAAATAATTGAATATATACTGACATTTTTGGTTTTGAGTAGATGAAGTAAAGTGTTTAGAAATTGATTCCCAGATCAAATCACACTTTCAGTAATTCATTAAAAAAAACGGAAAGCCAAACATAAGGTGTAATTCAGTAGATTTTTGATAGATCATCATTATGTGCACATGTGGTTTAAATGGATGTCCAGTTACATGTACAGGTGCCTGTGGGCTCACTCACAGCTCCATGGACAAGTCCAGCCAATCCGTCTCAATGGGGGGATGTATTAGTACTCATTTATCCCTGAGTCAAGGGGATTTCTTGGGCACCACTGTTGCATATTTTTAGGGAAAGGGCCATGGTAGATGGAAATGTGTAAAGCAGTTCCTGCTATCAAGGAGCTGGTTTTGAACTGAGTTATGAGGATCCTGCTAATTATCATTAATGATCAGACTTTTGTTCTAAGATGCAAGAACAGTATGCAATCAAGTGTTAAATGTTGTGCAGCCCTCTGGATGGTCAGAGAAAGGGGAGATTGGTGTGAGCTGCAGGAGTGTAGCACCATGTGGGTAGACTTTGACTCACAGAGTTTGAGAGCGTGAAGGGGTCCAAGAGGGCTCTCTATCTGACCACCTCATTTTATAGATAAGAAAACAAATATATTCTTTCTCTTTTTCCTCCACAACACCTATTTATTACTTAATAGACATTGTTGTTTTTTTAAGTTATCCTACATCCAGCTTCCTCCATGGTCCCTGATCTCCCGTTTGGGAGAATCTTTTATTGTTTGTGGTCTTGCTAGGGGTCTTGCTCCCCTTGGAAGTGGCGGAGGACTGTCCCAGTGCAGCCAGATGAGGTATAAGGGGACATGTGACTTAAGCTCAACCACATGGCTTTTTCCCACATGACTTTTAAGCTAGTGACATTTTGACATTAGTTTTCATTGGCAGAAATGGTCCTAAGAATATCCACAGTGGCCTAAAAATCAGATGTCCTGGATTCGCTGACCTTTGCCAAATGTATTAGTTTCCTATTGCTGCTGTAACAAATTACTGAAAACTTGGTGGCTTAAAGAAAATTAGTTTTCTTACAGTTCCAGAGATCAGAAATCCAAAATCCATTTTACTGGGCCAAAATCAAGGTGTCAGCAGGGCTGTGCTCCCACCAGAGGTTTTAGGAGAGAATTCATTCCTTTGTCTTTCTGAGCTTCTAGAGCTGTATGTCCTGTGCTCTTTGACTGTTGGGCCCTTCTTCCATCTATCAAAGCCAGCAGCATGCATCTTATTTCACTCACCATATTGCCTTCTTTCTAGTCAAGTCTTCCTGTGCCTCCCTCCTATAAGGGCACTTGTGATTGCTTTTAGGGCCTACTTAGATAATCCAGAACGATTTCCCCATCTCAAAATCCTGAATCACATCTGCAAAACCTCTTTTTGCCGTATTAGGTAACATTCACAGGTTCCAGGGATTAGGACCTGGGTATCTTTAGGGAGCAGTATTCAGCCAACTACATGAAGATTCCTGCTTTTCTGTTTTTCCAGCCTGGTCTTCCAATATACCTTCAGTTCTGTGAGATCCTGATATCCTCTCAATATACTTTTCTTTTTTGATTTGTTTGCTTAAGACGGCTAAAATTAGTTTCTGTCGTTTTCAACCAGGAGCCCTACGTGGTAAATCAGCGCTGTGTGAAGAACTTTACAAGCAACCTCTTTTAAACATCAACCCTTTTAGGGAGGCACTGTCCCCATTTTACAGATAAGAAAACTATAACTCAGAGAGACAACTGCATAAGGCCAGACAGCTAGTGTGAGTGATGGAACTGGTATTAAAACCAGCCAGTATGACTGGAGAGCATGGGCTCAACTACTTTCTCAGAATCCTAGTTCAAGTCTCTCTTGATGGTGGACCTTTTTTCAAGGACAGGCAGGATTTCATCTGGGCCCTGAAGTCTGGATCATATTATTGAGGCAGGAGAGAGATGGCATAAGAAGGGCATTCCAGGCAAGAGCGAGGCTGGAGAGTAACAGGTAAATCCAAGAGATGCAGTAGAGGAAAGGGAAGATGGACTTCGGTGCCTCATTGGAGATAAAATAGTAAAAGAGATGAAGGAGTCAACCTCCCAGGGAACAGTTTTAAGTGAACACAGCAACTCATTTCTGTTGACTACCCAAGGAAATGATATCCTGACTCAACTCTGGGTTGGAATCCAACTTGAATTAGGTGCCTTCCTGCCTCCTCTGGGTCTCCTCATAACATGGGCTGGATAAATACCTAACACCTTTTGCTACTGTTAATCAGTCTATTTGCACAGATATCAACAACTTGGCTTTCAAATGCTAATGAGGTTCTCCCTGGGGATTTATGTGGTCAGAGACAAAACTGGTGATTTCTGGAGCTCAGGAGGGAATTCTAGGCCTGATGCTAAACAGTCCTGGGCATGTGTCTCTTCTCAGAAGACAACTTGACTTGAATGTTCATTTAGGGCTGGGGCAACCACTGAGAGGGAGGCTCTTTACTTGGTCATTTCTGGTCATCACTGAAGTAGAGTTGCCAGATTTAGCAAATTAGAATGTGAGATTCCTAGTTAAGTTTGAATTTCAGATAAGCAACGAATCATTTTTAGTGTAATATTTGTACAGTGCTTCCGGGCACCTTCAGCCATGGGAGTGTATAGTGAAATACATGTGTGCAAAGAGGCTGTTAGATCTGGATGGATCGACAAGGAGGTTATGGCAGAACCCCAAGGTCAAAAGGAATACAGCGTTGAAGAATTCTTTGAGTGACGACTTGGGAAGAGACCTTTGGTTATAATTGCCCAGAGCATCACTCCCGTCGTCTGCTGTGCTGTGTCACTGTGTGATGGTCAGGCCACATCCTCAGAATCATATCGGCCTCCATTCTCTTCTTACCTGCTGACACCTACAAGCAAAAACAATAGAGGCAGGGCTGAGCCCTGACATCCATCAGGAAACACTTTTTGAACATTCACAGCCTATAGAACACAGTCTCTGTGCTGGTGCTGGTCAGAAGTTTGTTTGCTGTCCGATTGTGCTCTGCTTGGGGGATGAAGTAGTAATTAAGACCCACCCTCCGTGTCCAGAGCTCTCCACCAGACTCTGTGCTCATGTTAACAAAATGGAGAACACAGCCTTCACTCCTGAAAAGCACATGCGTATGCCTCTTGGGACGGCGGAGAGCTTAGCTTTTATTAACTCAGAACTGAACTCCTCCTCAGTGGCCTCTCTCCGACCTTGTGATGCACGTGTCCCTTCCTGTGTGTATATGTAGATGCTGTGGCGGTCACCACCTGGGGTGCAAGGGGCCTCCTACCCTGCTGGTCCTGAGAGTGATTGCTGTCAAGTCTGTAGGAGTTAGCAGTTTGTGGCCTTGGAATGAAGGAAGCCAAGTTCCCTGGCTTGTTTGGTGACCACACTCCGCAACCTTGGTATTTTTAGCAACTCCCTGGACTAAGGAACAGTGGAGCTGCCTGGGACCGAGAAGACGCTGCCCGGCATCATGGCAGAGAGGGAAACGATTGGTTTTGATCTCACGGGAGAACTAACTTTAATGCCTGTTCTTGCCATTTATTAGAAATTTAATTTTGTTCTGAGCTTCAGTTGCCTCCCCTGTGAAGTGGAGTCGATAGTAATATCAGGGTATTTTGGAGGATTTAATGAGATAACATATTGGAAAATGCTAGCAGATAGTAAGCTCTATTTGTCCACTGCAGTATTTCCCATTCTCATAGCACTTTGTAAACACCTCTCTTCTGGCACTCTTCACGGTGAATTATAATCATTTCATTTCCGTGTCTGTCTCCTGAGGGCCAGGGTCTTTCCCTCTGGTTCACTTTCCCAGAGCCTCTCGTGCAGGCCTGCTCCAGACAAGGCTTGGAGTTGTGCTGAGCTGTGTGCTCTACAGTACTTGGGTTTTGCTAGGAGGCAAGTCTTTGAATTTTGAGTCTTCCTCCTTCCTCCCTCCCTCTCTAACTCTCCCACTGAGGGCTGGGCAGATCCTGTCCAGTAGGATCTGTTTGAAAGCAGGAGTCTTAGCAGTACATCAGAAGATCCTCATTAGACCCTACAATGCTCGAGGCCAGATTTCCAGTGCACTCCTGTATGCTCACACGGGAGCGTGTTTGGGTAGCAAATCAGCCGTGCTATCCTAATCTTTTCACTGGTAAGTTCTAGGGTTTCTGCAGTATGTCTTGTCTCAGCATTTGGTCTCTGCTTCAACACGTTTATTACTTTCATCAGTGCAGTGTCGAGCATTTATTGAGTACCTTTTACTTGCCAGACCCCGAGCTAGGTGTGGGGCCTGTCGAGATGAGGAAGACAGTGTCTCCAGGTGAGATGCTCTGGGTCTCAGAGGGTAGACAGATGAGAACATAGAGACTTCCTTTGGGATGTGGTAAGGGCAGTGATGGCGGTGGGCACAGAATTTTATGGGAGCTCAGAATAGGGCCCTTTTCCTTAATTATCTTTTCCTCTAAGGATCCCATTGCTCCTGTTTCTGACAGGTGGATCGGGGAGCCACATTGTGATTTCTGCCCTCAAAGGCGATTTGAATACTAGCAGGCAGCCAGTGGCCAATGTGCAGCAGCCAGAGGTTCACTTGACAGCCCTCCTGCCACTGGATGAAAGAGAAGAAAATTCTGAGGGCCAGGGGAGCACAGGGCCACAGGCACACAGCCCTGCCTGAAGTGTGATGGGGCTTTGGAGGACTGGGGAGAGGTTTGTTCGACTGAGGGTAAAAACGGCCTGGACACATCTCATGGCTGGCCACACGAGGCCCCTGCACCATATTTTTGCTTATCTCTTTGACGTTTACTTTTCTTCTCTTTTCCATGTCATCATCTCTGTTTCTCTGACATTTGCTTCTCCACCAGCTTTCATTTCTTCTTATTTCCCTTATCGCTTTCATCTCCACATTTCCTTTGCTCACTGCCCATCTTCTCATTCTCCTTTCCCTCTACTGCTTTTTTTTTTTTTTCTCTCTACACCTGTGCCTTCTTGCCCTTTAAAGTCGTCCTTGGCCTCCTACCTCCGTGTTCCAAAATGTACCTTGTTCATCTCTGGGCTGGGGAGGAGATTTTCATTTTCAGCGGCCCTTCTTATGATATGAAAGAGCATCTCACGTGTATCTGGGTATCCTAGGAAACAGAACTCTGGTTTCTGAACGGGGCAGATTCTATCCACTGTGTTCGTAAGACAGCGAACCAAAGGGAAAGCAGCCTCCACGTATGCCCCTTCAAAGACTGAGAGTACAGTGCTTCTGGCCCTGTTAGCAAAATCAGGGGAGCAATGACACCATTTTCCTGAGGTTCTGCTTCTCTATCACTATACCTATCCTTGAAGCTTCTCTTTCTCTCTCTTTTTTCCTTTGTTTTTTTTTTTCTATTTCTGTCCTGGTTTTCACTCCTATTTTCCATGTTTCTCCTTGTCCTCTCTTCTCTTCAGTTTTTTCCTACTTACTAGAAATTACATCACTCCCCTCCCTCATGTTGCTCTTTGGCCTTGGAAGATAGAGTCAAAAGCAGTGTCTCCTAAATTCCCTCCTTTTAAGATGAGAGGATGGAAGTTTGGGTTGGGAGAGACAAAGAAAACCTATCTCCTGAGATTCTTTATGAGACTAAACTTTCTTTCTGGTTCTGATTTTGAGATTGGATCCATACAGAATTATAGAATCTTAAAGTTGAAAGAAATCTCTATTGGTCATTTAAATAACCTTCAAGCCAATGTTGGAACCCTCTTACCTTCGTAAAAGAGAGTTCTTCTGTCTGTCCTTGAATACTTCGAATGTCGGGAAGTCACTACCACATAAAGCAGCCCACTTGGCTGTTGGCCAACACTGCTTGTATCAAAGTTACTGCTTGTTATTATAATCTGGATCTGCGTAATTTGTTGATCCCGTATCTGCTTTGTAGAGATAATAGAGCATAAACCTTTTGTTCACGTATTAAAGGGACTTCAAGGTATCTTGAATGTCAAATGTCAGAGAAACAGGGTTGATGACATGGGAAAGAGAACAAAAGTAAAGCTAACGTCAAAGAGAGAAGCAAAAACATGATGCAGGGGCCTTGCGTGGCCAGCCACGAGATGTGTCCAGGCCCTGTTTACCCTCAGCTGAACCAACCTCTCCCCAGTCCTCCAAAACCCCTTAAAATAATTAAATGAAATAAATCATTCTTGCCACCCTCTGACCATATAGAAAACTCAGTTTTCTGAATGAGTCATTCCCCAATAGTTCCACATGGCTGAAATTGTCCTGGAAATTGTAAGGAAGAAAAAGCACTACCCTACAGAAAGAAGACTAAAATTAGACAAAGTTGTAAAGGCAATATTATTAACACTTGTGGTAGATATAATATCTGTTTTGCACATTATAGTTTACAGAACACTCATAACATTCAATTCCATGTCGTTTTATTTTTGTAACTAGGCCATGGTACTCCCCCAGTTTGTAGATAAGGGTAGTGTGGCTCATAGAGGTTGACTGGCCTCAAGGCACCCAGTTCACAAGTACATGAGTCAGGACTGAAACCCAGTTCTTCTGACTGTTAGTCTTCTGCTGTACCTGTCATAAATACCTGTGTCTTTTTCTCTCCAAAGTACCTGCAGTGTCATGGGATTATATGAAATAAGTTGTCTCCTCAAGACAAGGTACTTGGTGTACACCATCTAATAGGATTGTTCATGGATTTTTGTTGTGTGTGTGTGTGTGTGTGTGTGTGTGTGTGTGTGTGTGTTCCTGGGTATGGCTGTGGAAATAGAAAAATGGAAACAAAGAAACCAAATCCAGGTCACACAGTGATTTGGGGGTGATTATAAAAATACTGCATGGGGACCAGTGACGTTATTCCCTAAGTATAAGCATCAGAGTGATTGATTTTGTTTGGTAAAAATTCTAAGCATCAAGGTAAAGAAGAGTGAGTTACTCCTTTACTGCAGTTAATCCAGAGAAATTTCCTGAAGGCAATAGGAGACAGGGGAATCTAAGAAAAATTTAAAATAAAATATGTGAGGCCCTTGGTAGGTTGGAAAGAGGGGAAGGAAATTGGCAAGGGGCAGAGAGGAGGGTAGGGGACACGGTTTCGGGACAGGAATGAGACAGGTGCTGGGGACCTTGTGTTTTACTGATGATTTGGAGCCAGGATTCCAATGTGATGATCAGTTTTCCTCCTTTTCGAAGTGAAACCCAGATGCGGCTAAATTTAATTCTACTCGGAATCACTGGTGATTCACCCAAGCTCAGGTGCGCCCACACGCAGCTGGCATCAGCTCTGTGTGCTTTCCAGGCTGATCATCCTTCTTTAACCCAGCTTCCCCCATGGAACAGGGGGAGAAAGGCAGACTGTGGTAACCTTGACCTTCTGTGTCTCCATCTGCAGCATCCTGGCCACTGCGGGAACCCACTTCAACACACACGTGGACCTGAGGACGCTCCGGGCTGTGCGTGTCCTAAGGCCCCTGAAGCTCGTGTCGGGGATACCTAGTGAGCACCTTTCTTCTTTCTCCTCTGCTGATAGCTTTACTGATGTGTCCTCAACCAGATCCAGGGTTGAAGAGAATTAGGGATAAACAAGAAATAATATCTCCTGAGAGGAAGCCCCTGCAGTAATAAATAGAGGACCTGCAGCAATCTGGCGTCACCTTCCACTTTAAAATTTAGCAGATTTTTTTCATATTTAAAAGATAATGAAAGATCTTTGTAAAAAATTGGGAAAGTAAAGGAAACAATACAAAATGAAAATGAAGAGCACCCATTATCCTATCACTCAGAAATAACTTTTGTTAACATTTTAGCATATTTTTTCATTCATTTTTTCCTGTGCATTTTAATGTGATTGGGATCATGCTGTATTTTTGGTATTGGATCCAATCATAAGCATTTGATTTTCCTGACATTAAAAATTCTTCAGAAACTTGATTTTTTTTTTTTTTTTTTGGTACGCGGGCCTCTCACTGCTGTGGCCTCTCCCATTGCGGAGCACAGGCTCCGGACGCGCAGGCTCAGCGGCCATGGCTCACGGGCCCAGCCGCTCCGCGGCATGTGGGATCTTCCCGGACCGGGACACGAACCCGTGTCCCCTGCATCGGCAGGTGGACTCTCAACCACTGCGCCACCAGGGAAGCCCAGAAATATTATTTTTAAATCTGTATTATAGTCTGTCTTATATGGTCCCTGACTTGGATAGTCATTTCTACGTTGCTATTCATTTAGGTTATTTCCATTTATCTTTTTCTAACTAGAGATAGTGCTGCAACAAACATCTTTTTCCTTAAATATTATTCAAATCTCTGATTATTTTCTTAGGCTAGAATCCTAGAAGGACAATTTCTCGGTCAAAGGATATGGTGTTTCATGAACAGTGGTTGTACTAATTCTGCTTCCCCAACAGTGGGTGGGAGAGCTGGGTCTGAGATAGAGTTGTGGGGAAGATGAACTTTGTCCTTGTTCTTACAGATTTATAGCCTAGCAGGGCTGGGCCTAATTCCCTTTAGGAAAGAAGCATATTCTAATAAGTTTCATCTGTAAGAGGAATCCAGAAGACAGCATGGGTGCAGTGAATAAGGGAAGGGTGATAGGCATGGGAATGATCAAGGAATGGTGAAGAAGAGGTAGGAACTGATCCCTAGGGGAGGGGGTGATGGCGGTCTTTGGCTTGACTTATCCTGGTTGTCCCTTTGTGAATTGCTTTATCATCTCAGGATCAATGGTTCTTTTCCCTCAAAGACTTGCCCCTCTTCTCCCAGGAAGAAGTCAGCCTGCCGTATCAGGTGGTGCTAAGCGAGGGTTGCATTTATCATTCTCTTTCTTTCCTTCTAGGCCTGCAGATTGTGTTGAAGTCCATCATGAAGGCCATGGTGCCTCTTCTGCAGATTGGCCTTCTGCTCTTCTTTGCCATCCTGATGTTTGCTATCATTGGCTTGGAGTTCTACAGTGGGAAGTTGCACCGAGCTTGCTTCATGAACAATTCAGGTAGGGTCACTATTTTCTGACTTCTGCTTCTTCCCTCCTCTCTCCTCTGGTCATTGGGGTAATTTCAGGGCATTTGGAGGCTGCTTGGAAAAGTATGTCCTATCCCAACCCTAGAATTAGAATCAGAGACTTCCTGGTCAGCAGATTTATGGGGCACAACCAGCCTAAAGATCCCCATTGTACATTGATATCGCAAAGCGAATAACCCCTTAGGTTTATAGGTTATTTCAATAGAAGGTCTCAGCTGCCGCATCCCTTGGTAGGACGCTATCAGAATGCATGTCAAAAACCTTCTGCCTGAAGAATTGCCCTTTGTGTATGGCCTCTTTGGCCCACAGCCAGAGAGACCAGGAGTCAGATCTGGGGCCCTCCAGATCTTGGGGACATTTTCCATCCATGCTCGAGCTCATGACCTTCCCCCTTTCTGCTGTGACCCACACATAGTGTGGAAGAACTGAGGGAATTCTGAGCATGACTTGGCAGGGGTGCTTGGGAGATTAGCAGGGTACACAGATCTGGCATTCTTCTCTCCCTGTATCTTCTTTGTTCTTTTCAAGTTCAGTAGAGTGCTTTAGGAGGAAAGGGGGCAGGGGAGAGGTTGAAGGAGCCCAGTTAGGTACCATGTTTTTATGAAAAGTATCTTCAAAGGACACCGTTCACATTGGATTTTTATTTTTTATTTTTGTCTTATTTAAGATGAGGAATTTAGGCCATAAAAACAAGGAGTTAAGATCCACGGAAGGGACTGTAGTTTATAATTGTTCCCAAGGAACCCAGAAAGAACTAAGGGTCTATCCTGGAGTCTGAAGTTAGAAAATCAGTAAGATTCTGCCTTCAGCTCAGACCTTTCTGGGTGACCCAGTCCTGTAAATTCCCGTGGGACTCAGGAGAAGGAAGAAGATGTGACCTGAGGAAAGAGGGGGTGGGAGGGGCATGTGGGGGAGGCTTCATTTTCACAGGAGGTTGGGAAACATTGGGTTGAACACATGGTATGTGAGCTGTGAGGTGTAGAGATGCCAGAGAAGGGTAGGAGCCAGAGACAAGGACAAACCTTTCTGTGGGAAATAGAATTGCATGCTTGTGGCCTCCTGGGATCATTTCCAGCTCGTGCTAAGCATCGTGTGGTTTATCCCCCACCCTCCAAATGTGTCTGCAGGTATTCTAGAAGGATTTGACCCCCCTCATCCATGCGGTGTGCAGGGCTGCCCAGCTGGTTATGAATGCCGGGACTGGATCGGCCCTAATGATGGGATCACCCAGTTTGATAACATCCTTTTTGCTGTGCTGACTGTCTTCCAGTGCATCACCATGGAAGGGTGGACCACCGTGCTGTACAATGTGAGTAGAGCTGGCGAGGAGCCAGAGCAGCAGGGAAGGATCGTGGAATGGGGCTTCCGGAATGCTCCCGCGGGCTACCTTTACTTTTCCTTCTAACCTGATTCTGTCTGTATAAATAATGGGTGGAACATGGGGTAGCTTACAAAAATCCCCCTTTAGAAGGACTTCTGGACATAATCTATACTTAGCAGTTTATTTACCTCTGTTTATTGGCCTCTTGCTAAGTACACAGCTTCTTAATATAGTTAGGAAATTACATGCCATATTTGATGGGTGAACTGCGAATTAAATCAGATCAACTCAGCCGTTTTGTTCTGCTACTGGTTCGACATGGTGGTGGGATCCAGTGATGGGCACCAAGAGGTATAGATTTGTTGGTTGCTGTCTTCAAAGAGCTTACCACTGGTCTGGGAAGGTATTCCAGTAGTTCCCACCCCTGGCCACACATTAGAATCAGCTGGGAGAGAGCTTTAAAAATTTACGCTGCCTGGGCTCTACTCCAGACAAGTTAAGTAGGAATAGCTAGGGGTAAAGACCTGTCATTGATTTTATTTTTAAAACTTCCTAGCTGATTCTAATAGGTAGCTTCCCTCAAGAACCATTGCATTACATGCACATAAGTAACACGCTTAATTGTAAGACTCACTGGAGATGCTTGTTGAAAATTCTGATTCACAGGCCCTTGGAGATTTTGATTTCATGTGGCTTTGAATAGTTGGTGAGCTGAGCTACATTTTTTACACGTGCCCCTGGTGATTCATGTGATCAGGCATGTTGGGAAATTCTGAGTTGGTGTACAAGATAAGGCTATCTAACTGTCTGTGTGGGATGTTAGGGTGACCACTAAAATGTCTTCCACCTCCCAGAGTCAGATCTCAACAAGTTTTGAAAGGCATGGTGCAGAGTCTAAGTTCTGAAATGAAAGGGTGGGGAGGTGTGTGCTTTGATGCATAGGAGGCCTAGTGGGGCAAAGCAATTTGGGCAAATTGTCTTTGTAAACAGGTGCTCATAAAGGTCTGTACCCTCCTATGCATACAGCCAGCCCACCCCAAGGCAGATCCCTTTGGAGCAATCATCCATCTTCCTTGCCCTCCCACAGTCTACCTTTACATTTCCTTCTAACCTGATTCCGTCTATATAAATAATGGGTGGAACATGTGGTGGTTTACAAAAAGCCCCCTTTAGAAGGACTTCTGGATATAATCTATACTGGAAGGAAAGGAAGTGCTGTCTCAGGAGAGACTCAACCAGATTGTCATGGAGGAAGAGCCAGGGTCTGCATAAAGCCCATACAAGTAGGTACCTAGTAAATGTCCATCACTAACCTGGACCCATTCCCAAGCTCCCAGGCAGGTAGAGCTTTGCAGAAAAGAGCCACAGGCTATTATGCGGAAGCTATACAGGGCGGTGAAGGTCTCCAAGGACCAGCGTATGCCCAGAAAGCCCAGGGGTTATATGTGACTTAGAAAACCCTTGCGGACACTCTGGGATTCTCACCAGTTGTGGGGCGGCAGGGAGGAGGGCAGGGAGGCAAGGTTGATGAGCCCAGTTGCTCCTCATTTGAGATGTGAAGGTTGTCTTGAAGCTCTGTCACTCAGATTAACCAGGCGCCTCTGGAAATGACAGCACTGGCCCCACAGCGGCTGGCGTCATTTGTGGGGCTTTGGGAGGGATGTATTTCAATTATATGCGTAGACTCACCTAAGTGATGTGATAAATGCATTGAAAGCCTGAAGGGAGAAGTGTTGCATTTGAAGATAAAGGCGAGATCTGTTGGTCCTCCGGAGCCAAGGCTCAGAAGGTACTGAGATAAACAGGAATCACTCATCACTGACATTAGTTCCTTTGTTCATTCATTCATTCTTTCAACATATATTAGTGAGCATCTGTGATGTGTCAAGCAGTGTGCTAGGCACTGGGGAAACGGAGGGAGAAAAAAGTCACATGACCCCTGCTCTCCTGGTGGTCTCTTCAAATTCCAGTCTCTCTCAGGTTATCTATCCAACATAGGTATGGAGGTCACACAGAGACAGTGAACTTGCTCTCCTCTCTAGTTGTGCTGTACCGAAGAAGCAGGGAGAAGAGGTCAAGCTGCAAATCCTCTGAAACCTTTGATTGCATGGGTTCCCAGAGCCACAGACTCACAGTACCTCTGACAATGACATCAGTCATTGAACTTCAGTTTACTGAAGGCCTCCTGCTACCCCTGTGGCTGGATCCCGACTTGAGGGAACTCATTGAGCTGTTGGGCTGATTTCCAGAAAGTGGCTGCTTATGGGACAGAATGAACTCATGCCCACTTTGAAATGACATCACTTTCCAAAGCATTGGATCTAGGGGGAGGGCATGGAGCCAAGAGTCCACAGGCAGAGGTGATGGATAACTACCCCTTGATTCAGGAGAAGTTGGATGAAAAAGGCATCCAATTTTCAGCCAGTGGAACAAGGACAAAGTCTGGCTCCTTAGGAAGAGAAGGAGCCATCAAAGTCTGGGCTTCCTTTGAGCAGGAGACTGGGGTGTAAAGCATGGTCCAGGCAGAGCTCTCTTGTAGGAGCTGGATGCACATCCTGGAGTTAGGGTTTTCTGCTACTGGAGGAAGGTTCAGAGCTGTGAACTCTTCAGTCTGGTGGGCATAGGGCTTGCAATATATGGTGGAGTCACATCATACAAGCTTTTGTTAGAGAAACCAAAATTCAACTGAGTGAATTTCAAAGATGTTATTGACTTTATTCAACCATTCATGAATTGGGCAGCATCCTGTCTGTCAGCTGGAAAGGACCTCTGAGGAGCTGTACAAAAAATGAAAGACTTTAATAGGCAGAGGGCGCTGGACCAGGAAGTTAGTAAAAAGTGGATTAGTTGTGGCAAGGTCACTTTCCTTTGGGGTGTGGCAGGGTTTTATCAGGAAGATGCTGGTGCAGATGACTCACCTGATCACTAGTGCTGAACAGGTGATTCCTGATTGACTGGTTTAAAAGCCCATTTGTGGGAGAGGCTGACACTGAAATGAAGTTTTGGATTGGTGACATGGGGCTTAGCATAAGTGACTCTGTTTTGGACCTGTTGTCTTGTTTTAAACACTTTCAATTTACCCAAATTCAACCATTTAGCTTGGACAAGAAAGAGGATCCAGGATGGGAGAAAATAACAATTTAAATAGTACATGGGCTTCCCTGGTGGCGCAGTGGTTGAGAATCCGCCTGCCGATGCAGGAGACACGGGTTCGTGCCCTGGTCCGGGAAGATCCCACATGCCGCGGAGCAACTAAGCCCGTGAGCCATGGCCGCTAGGCCTGCGCGTCCGGAGCCTGTGCTCTGCAACGGGAGAGGCCACAACAGTGAGAGGCCCGCATACCGCAAAAAAAAAATAAAAAATAAAAAAAAATAAATAAATAGTCCAGACGGGGCTTCCCTGGTGGTGCAGTGGTTAAGAATCCGCCTGCCAATGCAGAGGACATGGGTTCGAGCTCTGGTCCGGGAAGATCCCACATGCTGCAGAGCAACTAAGCCCATGTGCCACAACTACTGAGCCTGTGTGCCACAATTACTGAGCCCGTGTGCTGCAACTACTGAAGCCTGCACACCTAGAGCTCATACTCCACAACAAGAGAAGCCAGTGCAATGAGAAGCCTGCGCACCTCAACGAAGAGTAGCCCCTGCTCACCGCAACTAGAGCAAGGCTGCACGCAGCAACGAAGACCCAACACAGCCAAAAATAGATAAATTAAAAAATAATTTAAAAAAAAATAAATAGTACAGACTAATTCACCTACCTCCCCTCTCCCGCTTATGCCCATTGAAAGTATGAGATTAGAGATGCCTAGGATCTTGGTTGAAAACGTGCAGATTCTGAAAGCCCATGTCAATGATACCTGAGTATTTATTTTTCTTCTCGTAATTTTAACTTAAGATTTTATAATGACAAAACTTTACATATCTATTAGAACTGATTACACACCACTGAATTAACTATGAACAACTAGTCACCTGAGTACTCTAAATAGATGCATGTATATATGTATGTTTCTACATAGAGAAAAATTACCCACTGTGCCTTTTATTATTACCACTGCTAATAAGACGCAGATATAACTGTGTTGATTTCCCTTTCTACCACTATTCCTGGAAGGCCCAATTCACCCAGCCACTGTATTTCTTCACAAAGACCACAAAGAAAAGGGAGTCCCTATTTCCCCGTCCAATGCCTCTTCTATTCAGTGGTTACAACAAAAACATAAGATTTATCGGCGCCAGTTATAACCAAACCATTAGGAGAACCTTCAGGTTTACACTGTACGCAGAAGCTCTCTCAAACACGTGGACTCAGTTTAACCTTTTTCTGTGTAACTTAAATGCTTCCCTGGTGTTTGCATCCCTTTTCTGCTGCACAGACCCTTCCTAAATGCCTCCGGTGACCTTGTATAGCTCTGCCATTGATTACCGTTGACTTCATTTGCATGTAGCTTTTCTCATGAGCATGCATGATTGTAAGGGTGGGGGAGAGTTCCCATTGTCAGGGCAACCTGGAGTCCTGCGTGCTGTGCTCAATTTAGTCTCTCCCCAAATTTCAACTCCGCTTGGTCACACTCCAACTGTATTCTTGGCTTCCCTCCCTCTTGTGGTAGAAAGATGCAAAGCAGTCTACGGTTCTGCTGGCTGCTTCTTCCTGTTTTGACTGTCTCTCCAAAGGTCTCCTCCATTTGCAGACTCTCCCCTCTTCTTACTAGTTTAATTCCTTTCATTTCTTCTAATCTGGATAGGTGTCGCTTCTCCAGGACAGCACCTTCTCCCTCAGTGCTGTTCACTCCACAGATGTTACCGTGGCTCCATTATTAACTTCTAACCTTCTTCACCTGGGTGAGATGTGGCTCTCAGATCTGGCTTTCTCCCGATTCTGGTCCGAGTCTGATTTCCCCGTTGTCATTCTGGTTTTATGTTCTCTGCTGTTTGTGGTACCAGGAATATAACATACAGGTTTCAGGGGTTCCCAGTCGCTGTCTGCAGTTCCTCCAATCTGTGCTCTTCAAGTCCAGTATTTTTTATCTGTATTTCTACATTTCATCTATATTTTTCATCAGGCTATTTCTCTTCTCACCTGGTGTTGATAACTCATGCAGATGCGGACATTTCTTGGAGGCGTGCTGTTCTTCGGCTTTGCAGGTACGCCAGTTGTATCTGTTATGACTGCCTTGGTGCTCTATGCTGCTGTGGGGAAGATTTTTATACTCTTTCCTGGCTTTTGGAAAGAAGAGGCAACCTGTGGTCTGATGCTTTCTGAGAGTCTTGCTCACTCTCAGAAGTCCTTTGGTCTGTGACAGAGCCTGTGACGCTCCTTTAAGTTGCCTTCTCCCAGCTACACATAGTTAATATTTGCTAAATCGTTAAGAGAGAATTCACTTCTTGCCTCGTTGCTGTTTTGCTTATGTATGTTGAAAGAATAATGCCATATCCGAGGGTTGCTGGAAAACAGCCATCTCCAGCTTCCTGAAGTTTCTCTGATTTTATAGTATCTGCAGAGAACGTGTTCAGTGCTGAGTTCCATGCGACTAGGGAATGTTGTCTACTCATCTCTGCTTTAGTTTTCATCACCACCTCCTCCACATGCTCTGGGAACAGAACATACTCAGAGCTCATTTGACAGATAGGGGCCAGGAACCTACCATCCTCTTACGGTGTCAGAGTGATAAGGTATACCAGCTGACCTAGGATAAGGTGTCTAGTTGGTAAAATTTGTAGACTCCTGTAACCGATCAGTCATGCTCTGGAATAGGCTTTTTCCCCACATCCCTGTCTGTACGAGCCTGTTCCTGTGTCCGTGCAGTTGTCTGGATCCCTGTAATACAGATGACACCTGGAATCTGATACCAGTGTCTGTTCACCTGCGACTTGTCTAATACACAAAGGGATTGAGAAGTGGATACCGGAAGTTAGTCTGCCTCTTTCCCATGAAGGCTGAGAGGTGAAGTAGATGGGGAGGAAGACAAAGAATTGAGTTTGGACATGAATGAAAAATTTGCGATGCTTATTTGATATAGTGGTATAAGGAGAGAGTTGGGTAAATGAATTCCGGGTAGAAGACTAGTCTGGAGATAATACATTTGGGAGTTTTCTGTGTATAGAATAGTATTCAAAGTCTGAAAACTGGATAAACCATCAAGGAAGGGAATATCTAACTATGGAGAAGAGGTTCCAGAACTAAGTTCCAGTGTTAAGATGTGGGTGAGTTAAGGAGTTAGCAAGAAGACTGAGAAGGAACAGTAGGGAGGCGTGGTGTCCTGTAGGCCAAGAGAAGAGAGTGCTTCAGGAAGGAGGAAGTAGCAGTGATCAGCTGAGTCAAATGCTGCCTAGAGATGGGTCGAGGGAGATATGGGTTAAGAATCAATCATCCGAGGCCAGGAGGGGAAAGTGGGAGGGGCGAAAACCCAATTGGAGAAGGTTTAAGAGAGGTTTGGAGACAGCCATACAGACTGTTGTGTTGAGTTTTATTGAAAGAGAAGCAGAGAGTGGGGCAGGTAGAAGAAATACCATTTGCTTTTTGGTGAGAATGAGTCATTCGAGGTAAAAATCATTGCTGCTGGAGAGAGAGGACAGTTGGTAGAGCAGCCTTCTAAAGCAGGTGAGAGGGGGTGGGCTCCTAGCCCATCAGAGCACAGGTGGAGGGCCGGGCTTGGAGCCCAGCTTCATGGTTCATCCATAGTCCTAGGAGGGAGGCCGCAGAGGCTGGAATGGGGGTAGACGGGGTGACGAAAACATGTAGAAATTCCCCTATTGCTTCTATTGTCTCGATGAAATAGAAAGTCAGGTCATCAGCAGAAGGTGGAAGGAGGGAAATGCTGGAAGTTTGAGCGAGGGACTAAGTGTAGTGGAGATCTGATCGCCGGGCAGCATTCAGGACCCACTCTGGGTTAATGGTGCTGGGGTGAAAGTGAGACCAGCGAATGTGCTGTGTTTAAGTTCAGGCAAGGAAGTAGGTGGAAAGTTGGCTTTCATCAGAGTAGTTCTAACTGGTGAGCACAATAAAATGAGAATCAAGAGAGGTGGAATTTGAGCTGGGTAGGGAGGAAAGAGGTGGGGAGGCGGTGGGGGGGGGACACACACTGTGAAAAGGGAGTAAATGGATTATAGGCCTTTTTTCAAATGTTACTCTGGAACCTCCTGGACGAATTCAGTCTATGGAATGCGTTTGAGAAACCTGTCTCATTGCATAGAAGAAGTAGGAAGTGAGCTTTAAAACCAGCTGTTCTGATTTCTAATTCTGTGCTTGAACTGCCCCCAGTAGAGGGAGAGTGAATGAGTGAGGGGTGTGTCTCCAAGAGCAGAGTAAGCTGTGACAGAAGGTGTGGTACACCTCCTGGGCCCTCCCATATTTCACTCCTGGGCGTCTCGGCCTGCATCAGCCCAATTCAGAGCATTGACTGGGGAAACTTTGGGGGACTGAAACCTACCAGGCCCGCCCACCTTCCTCTCTAGCACTGTACTCTGTAATCCTGGTTTCCTCCTCAGAGTGTCTCTTTTTAAAAACACATTGAGGTGGATGGACCTAGAGTTCATCATACAGAGTGAAGTAAGTCAGAAAGAGAAAAACAAATACCGTATGCTAACACATATATATGGAATCTAAAAAAAAAAAAATGGTTCTGAAGAATCTAGGGGCAGGACAGGAATAAAGACGCAGACATAGAGGATGGACTTGAGGACACGGGTAGGGGGAAGGGTAAGCTGGGACAAAGTGAGAGAGTGGCATGGACATATATACACTACCAAATGTAAAATAGATAGCTAGTGGGAAGCAGCCGCATAGCACAGGGAGATCAGCTTCGTGCTTTGTGACCACCTAGAGGGGTGGGATAGGGAGGGTGGGAGGGAGGGAGGCAAGAGGGAGGAGATATGGGGATATATGTATATGTATAGCTGATTCACTTTGTTATACAGCAGAAACTAACACACCCGTTGTAAAGCAATTATACTCCAATAAAGATGTTAAAAAAAATAAAGATATCGGCTTTTCAGGTGGAAAAAAAAATGTATGTTTGTAGCTTCTGCTGCTGCCTTTGGCAGCCTATTCTCCATGTGAATCCCTTGTCCTCCCTCTGAACCCTGCAATGCCTTTCTCCTGCTCCCCACCCGCCCGCTGGGCTGTAGCCCGGGGTCCACAGTTTCCAGTCCCTGGCTCCCTCCGTGGGATTAAAAAAAAAAACCCTGTGGTTTGCTTTCTTTCTCCTTCCCATCCATAGCTGCTTCTACCCTGAAATTATTCCTATTCTTTCATATCCATTTTGATTTCTTAATAACTTGTCAAACCAGAGATGTCATCGTGTTTAGGGTTGATTCCAAATATGCAAAGTTTGCCTCCTGATCGGGTGCCTGAATTTCACACCACGCACACACCAGGCCAGTCTCCATATCTTTTGTCTGTGCAGAACCATAAAGCTGGCTCAGGGCTCTTTGCCTTTCTTTTAGCCTACTCTAATACACAGTTTAATTTCTGATCCCTGGCCAGAGGCCTCAGGTGCCTGGTTTGTCATGCAGCCTTTAGGCTATGATCTCTCTGTTCTGAGGCAACCCCAGGCTTTAGGACTAAGGGGCAGAAATTAACTGGGGCTGGTGTGTTGGTGACTCAGTGGCTGTTTCAGGTACTTTCAACGGGCTCACTCTGGAGGCCAAATCCTTACGGAATCCCAGCCAGACGGGATGGCACAATGTCAGCCTCTGGCACTAGGCAGCCAAAAGGTCTCTTATTCATTTTTCCCTCAATTTATCATTCACTAGAAAAATATTTATTGAGGACTTTCTTTCAGTGCCTCTCAGAGTTTGGGCCGTCTTAGAATTGCCTGGGGGCAATTAATGTAATTTCAGATTCCTGGGCTCTGCCTGGGTCTAATGAACTGGCAGCTACAGAGCTAGGAGGAAGGAATCTGTATTTTTAACAAGCTCCCTTGCGATTCTGAGGCCACAGTGAAGTGTGACAGTGACAGTTCCGTGTGGCTTTAATGACTGGGCCTGGGGAGGGTGAAGTGGGAGCATACTAAAGAGAAAGCCTTCAGAGTGTCCATCTCCCCCACTACATGGATTTCTACGAGGTCCTACTTTAATCAAAATTTGTCTAATATAAAGTGATTGACACACAGTGAGCTCTCAGGAAAGAGGACCAGGACCAGTGGCATTTCCATCCTCCTGAGAGCACTTTGCTGGCTGCCTCCCTCCCACACCTGCAGGGTCTCTTCTCCCTCTCCCGTCCTGACACCTCTGGCCTTTGCCCTGGATCAGGGACTTGTCAGCTGAGATCCATAGGTGACTTTGGTGGCTTTACAAAATTGTCTCCAAAAAATTTTTTTAACATCTTTATTGGAGTATAATTGCTTTACAATGGTGTGTTAGTTTCTGCTTTACAACAAAGTGAATCCGTTATACATATACACATGTCCCCATATCCCCTCCCTCTTGCATCTCCCTCCCACCCCTCGAAGTGGTCACAAAGCACCCAGCTGATCTCCCTGTGCTACGCGGCTGCTTCCCACTAGCTATCTATTTTACGTTTGGTAGTGTGTATATGTCCATGCCACTCTCTCACTTTGTCCCAGTTTACCCTTCCCCCTCCCAGTTTCCTCAAGTCCATTCTCTACATCTGCGTTGTTTTTAAAATATATCTTTTTTGACTTTTTGTATAATTGAAGTGTAGTTGATTTACAATGTTTCAGGTGTACAACAAAGTGATTCAGTTATGTATGTATATATGTATTCTTTTTCAGACTCTTTTCCATTATAGGTTATTTGAAGATATTGAATATAGTTCCCTGTGCTACGAGTAGGTCCTTGCTGTTTATCTGTTTTCTCTATGGTAGTGTGTATCTCTTAATCCCAAATTCCTAATTTATCCTTACCCCGCCCTTTCCCCTTTGGTAACTGTAAGTTTGTTTTCTATGTCTGTGAGTCTATTTCTGTTTTGTAAATAAGTTCATTTGTATCATTTTTTTTTGATTCCACATGTAAGTGATATCATATATTTGTCTTTCTCTGTCTGACTTACTTCACTTAGTATGATAATCTCTAGCTCCATCCATGTTGCTGCAGATGGCATTAATTCATTCTTTTCTTTGGCTGAGTAATACTCCATTTTGTATATATATATATATATATATATATATATATATATATATGTACCACATCTTCTTTATCCATTCTTCTGTAGATGGGCACTTAGGTTGCTTCCATATCTTGACTATTAAATAGTGCTGCTATGAATACTGGGGTTCATGTATCTTTTCGAATTAGAGTTTTTGTCTTTTCTGGATATATGCCATGGAGTGGAATTGCTGGATCATATGGTAACTTTATTTTTAGTTTTTTGAGGAACCTCCATACTGTTCTCCATAGTGGCTGTACCAGTTGGCATTCCCACCAATAGTGTAGGAGGGTTCCCTTTTCTCTACACCCTCTCCAGCGTTTATTATTTGTAGACTTTTTGATGATGGCCATTCTGACTGGTGTGAGGTGATACCTCACTGTAGGTTTGATTTGCATTTCTCTAATGATTATCGATGTTGAGCATCTTTTCACGCGCCTGTTGGCCATCTGTATCTTTTTTGAAAGAATGTCTATTTAGGTCTTCCACCCATTTTTTGACTGGGTTGTTTGTAAGCCATTTGTGTGTTTTGGAAATTAATCCCTTGTCAGTTGCATCATTTGTAAATATTTTCTCCCATTCCGTGGTTTGTCTTTTCGTTTTGTTTATAGTTAAAATATATATTTTAACTGTCACACTTCCTTGAATACAGGATAAATACCATTGATTATAAGATCTACTAAAAAGTTAATAATGGCATTTCAGGGGGGAACACCTACTACATTCTTTATGTTACATATTTGTATATTCTTAGTTCTAAAACCTTTGTCTGCAAAGAAAGGTGTATCTTAGAATTGAGGAAGTAGAAAATGATGAAAATAAAAGCTAATTTAAAAAGCCACACGTGGGCTTCCCTGGTGGTGCAGTGGTTGAGAGTCTGCCTGCTGATGCAGGGGACACGGGTTCTTGCCCCGGTCCGGGAAGATCCCACATGCCACGGAGCGGCTGGGCCCGTGAGCCATGGCCACTGAGCCTGCGCGTCTGGAGCCTGTGCTCCGCAACGGGAGAGGCCACAACAGTGAGAGGCCCGCATACCGCAAAAAAAAAAAAAAAAAAAAAGCCACACATAATCAATGTGTTCGAGACCAAATTTTCATACTTGGAGACTGCTCGTGATCACCCTGTCTTATTTGTACAGACCTTGGAGTAAAGTTCCCTTTGCCATCTCTGTGTTCGTTTGAACTTTGTGTAAATGTGCTATTAGAAGGCTGGTAGTTCTGTGTTAGTCTTTTTAAAAAATTCAGGCCTGCGCTTGTTTGCTCACAGACAGTGATATAAATGAGCACACTATTACTTTTCCGTATGATTCAGGATTTTCTCGGTACTATGAAACTAAAACAAAATACAGAAATAAACTGGATGTCAAAGCTGATTCAAGACTGCAGCAGTCATCCTACCCCCGGCTTCAGTTCCTACCTTCCCCAAAACCACCTTATGTTTTGAGTGATTGATTCTACATTACATACATGTTTTGTATTATAAATGCATATATATATATATATTAAATAGCAAAAATACATTTATACCAAAGGTGTTCCTCTCTGTAAGTTTTCTGCATTGATGTTCAGATGATTTTGTTTGAAACAATGATTTCTGTTACTAGACGTGGTATAACAGTGTTTAGATATCCTGGTCCCACCCTTACTTCCTGTGGGACCTGGACAACTTAACCTCTGTGCCTTACTGTCCTTATCTGTAATGTGAGGATAATTTCGGTACCCCTCTCACAGAGTTGTAGTAAGAATTGAATGAGATATCTTGGATAAAGCCCTTGACATGTGCCTAGCACATAGGAAGCACTAATGGTGTTAAATAATCATTTAGAACATTTTGTGAAAACCACTCATATAGGGGAGACAAGCAGAACATCCTCTTCCACTGCCCACTTGCTGTCCAGATCTCCTCTCCGACTGGTCCTTTCCTGTCTCTCAGGCTAGCCACTTAGTACCTTTCATATGCATCTTTACCAATCTTACATTCATGTTTTTTGAATTAGTTTTTCTTCCAAAACATTGGCCACCTCCTCCGCAGAGCCTTTTCTGACTATCCCTGAAAACTCAAAGGAAAAGAGATCTTTCCTCTAAGCCCTCTCCCCCAGACCTAAACGTCAGTAGCATTCATCTGGTGCTTTAACCAGATTCCCCTAGCAGGAGTTGTCTTTTAGGTGCCTCTGTCCCTTTTCCCTTTCAAAACACCATTCTGTCTTCTGGCATCAACCACGGTTCCCCAGACATGATTATGTATTCAGTAAATATCCATCAATAGGCTAATTTCACAGAGAGGCTCTGTGAACCCACCCAGGGTGCCCTGGCTTCCGGGTCGCCCGGCTGTCAGCATGCGCAGCATGGTTCAGGTCTAGGTTCAGATGAAGGAGCTGCTGTCGGTAAGGACACCGCTAATGCTGGGCAGTGGGCTGTCCCCACTGTTACTGCCGTCTGCTTTCCCTGCTGTGCTCCAGCTCAGCGCCATGCTCCCTTCTCCTGTGACAGGTAGAGGCACACACAAAAAAACCCAACTAGTGAAAGGTAGGGGGACTGTAATTTATTGGAATGTTTACACAGGGTTTGTGTGTAATTAGTAGTTAATTTCTGTGACACAGTTGGCCTTCCTGGCTTGGAACCTGGCTCTGAAATGCTCTTAAAGAGACCCAGACCTAAGAGATGGCAATCTGAGACATGGTTAGGGTTTGGAAACAGAACAAAGAGAAAGTATGCCCTGTTTTCTGTGATGAAACATGACCAGGAAAACACACACAGACACACACACACACACACACACACATATACAGTTTCTGGGATCACTTTCTGCGGCTGAATCCACCTTTTACAAGTTCCATTTTTTACCTTTGTGAATATCAGCTTGGGATTTGATACTTACACTGAGGATAGGGGGGTAGCCACTGGACCCCCTTCTGCCATGAGCCCTGTGATCACAGGCAAAACACTTATGTCTCTTTGTAAGTGTCAGATGAATAAATAAACGTGCCTTGGTCTTCTCATTAGTAATACGCAGGTAATACCACCAGCTGTTCCTAACCTCAAGAGTCTTATAGCAATTACATGAGATAAAACATATGAAAGTGCTTTGAAAAAGACCCTCATTCTTTGCTTTATGAGTTCTTTCTTTTTTTAAAATTTTTTAACATCTTTATTGGAGTATAATTGCTTTACAATGGTGTGTTAGTTTCTGCTGTATGACAAAGTGAATCAGCTATACATATACATATATCCCTACATCTCCTCCCTCTTGCGTCTCCCTCCTTTTTGCTTATAAGAGCTGTGTACTTATAAACTCGATTTTGCTAAGTGAGCTTTTTTGTGTGTTTTTTGTTTTGCTTATTCAAATAGAGTATCTGATTGCTGCTGGGGGCATGTAAGGCAAATTCTCCCATCATGTTTCCTTTTCCTTGGCTTCCATTTGCTCTATGTATTGGGAGCTCTCATGGCCTGTGCTTTTGCTTTGAAGTGTAATGTTATTTATATTATGTGCATGTTGAAAAACATTCCTGTAGTTGACGCTAAAATGGCTTCTGAACACATTTTAAGTATTCATACCAGTTCTTACTTGAATTACCTCTGGATAACTGGCAAAATGCCGACGTTACAGCTGCTCTCAAATTCTAACACACTTCAGGACTTTCTACACTTTGTGTTAGGGCAGACCTGACATTTATCTCTGGCAGTGTTCCTGAATGGGCCGGGACTGAGCCCTTGATGAAGTTTTTCGCAGTCTGGCATAATGAGAAAATAATAGCAATACAGTTCTTTGGGAAGCTAAATTTGTTCAACTTGAAGTTGAATTTTCAAAGTTAATATCTTTTCTTGGCAGAAGAAAAAGTTAACAACTGTATGGCAAGCCCATAGTCTTTTGTATTTGTTCTGTGAAAATTCTCTGATCCGTGAAAGTTGAAAAAAAAAAAACTATGGTTATATAGATTTTATCTATATAATAGATTAATCTATTAATATAATTACATTGATGTAAATAGTTTACTTGTGAATGCATAATATTGCTATTAGCAGCTTGGCATGTGAGTTTTTTGTTTGTTTGTTTGTTTTTCCCCATTCTGGTGACAGTGAGCTTTTTCCATTAATTTTAACAGGAATTAGTAGTTGCTTATGTGACTTGTCACCAAAGAATGAATGTTTTAGAAAACGAGTTAGGTTGGCATAGCGAACACCATAAGGAATAGGTAGTGTTCAACATGGGGTTGTA
The DNA here is from genome assembly GCF_026419965.1 of Kogia breviceps. Taxonomy (NCBI): domain Eukaryota; kingdom Metazoa; phylum Chordata; class Mammalia; order Artiodactyla; family Physeteridae; genus Kogia; species Kogia breviceps. Next base: position 41,584,506 of record NC_081310.1, on the reverse strand, counting down.
CTCAGAAGATCTGGGTTCAAGCTCAGGTTTTATTTTCTGTCTACTCCCCCCTGCCCCATACCATGATCTTAGGCAAGTCACATGACCTCAGTGAGACTCATCTTCCTCTTCTGTTAAATTGGAACACTTAGTTCATATTATGGTTGTAAGAATTAAATCAGAATGTATGTATGAAAGGGCTTTGTGCACCAAGATATGCTTTATAAATTTAAGGTATTGTTAAAATAGTTTAAGGTTATGAACAGTGATGTTTAGAGGATTTCTGGTTTTGAGCTTCACAATAATCGATTTTTCACATCATCTTTAAATGTGTTTTGGCAGATATGGTCAGTGGTATCCCTAGGAAGTAAGGCAGAATATATATTCAAAATATCGTTAGGATCTTTCTCTTTCCTTTGTGCACAAAACATGGTACTGTGACCTTTTCCAACTGTTTCCTTGATGATGTAAAAACAGAGCCACCACTCCCGGAGTCTTTTGTATAAAAAGAGCAGATTTCTAGATGAAGCAGAAAAGAAAGAGAGTGTGGGAACGTGAGCCCTTTTCCGAGGGACCCCACCTTGATCTGAATGACCAAGGTGTGCCTCCACCTGCCTTTGGGGGTGCTGCTAATTACAGCTGTGCCGTTGAATCAGAGAGACTGCCCTTCCTGATTTGGAAAGAAAGGCAGGACTGAAAGGGCAGCAGGCACGCGCACACCCAGGTGATCACACCTCCCTCACTGCCAGTCGTGATCACATTCAAGCTCTTGGCAACGTGTCCCCCAAACCCAGGTGGGGCTGGGGTAGTTCGCCAGGCTGGCACATCTCTGTCACAGCCTCCCTTTCTCCCAGGGTTTCCAATCAGGGCTGGCTCGCTCTCTCTCTCCTTCTCTCTCTCTCTCTCTCTCTCTCTCTCTCTCTCTCTCTCTCTCTCTCTCTCTCTCTCTCTCTCTCTCCGTCTTCCTTCCCTTCCCCAGGTCTCCCACTCTCCTCTCTCTCTGTGACAGGTTCTTCTTCCTTAGCAGATGGCGTTGGAGTGGCATGACACAGCCCCTCAGGGAGCGTGCCACCTGAATGGGTTGGGAAGAGCAGAGAGGCACCCATGGCTAATAGCTAAGTCACCAAGGTCATGCTCCCCAAAGAGTGGGCAGCGGGGTTCCAGTCCTGGGAATTACAGACTCTGTGGCCTCGTTGGGCCAGCAGTCTCGGTCTACCCTCCAGGACCCCAGTCTACCCGGGAACACGAACCTTGCCTGTCACCCTGCGCTACTAGAAGCAGCTGTGACTGTCGGCCCACTGAGCCTGGGAAAGGTTACCGCAGAGAGTACCCGCCCCTGTTTAGTCTGTGTGCACGTGTGTGACAGGGTGAGAAGGAGGACGCGTGCCTCTCTTTTGTACCCAAGTTATTTATTGCATTTGTCTTACGACTTCCATTTAGAGCTAAATAAACTGCAAAGTGGGTTATTTAGCCAGATCTCGGGTGTCTTCAGCAAGTGGGGAAGTGGGCGGTGAGGAGGGAGAAAGATGGGAGCTTGGGCAGAGGAGATTCAGAGAAAGGGGCCAAGAGGAACAAGAGGTGGCTTTTCCCCTCCCTCAGATGGGTAAGGCATGCGTGTGCTGTGGCTTGTCCACCGGGAGCCCTTTTGCTGGAGGACCTTGAAGCACTTTCTCTGTCTCAGGCATTTGGGAAGCAGCCTCCAGTGGACATTATCTTGAGTTACAATTTTTGGATAAAAAAAACGAAGGCATGCCCTGCAGACTGCGTGAAGTCTGCAGTGAGCTACCCTACCTGGTAAGGCAGCTCCCCATCTCTGTGACCGCCTGGCATGATCACATCTCTTCCCTACATGCCGTGGTCTTAAGCAGCCTCACAGAGGGGAGACATGCAAGGGAGAATGTCCTTAGAACATATTATAGCTACTGAATCCAAATGAGGTCTCAGGGGTCTCATCTCCACAGCACAGTGTCCCTCCCTACCACCTATCAAGCCTGTGTGTCTATCAAGCTCGAACTCCCTGCAGGCCCGGGGAACTCTTTGTCGTTTCAAGAGACTGTTCATGGATCAAAATCACTCATAAATTCTCTTTTGCACAGATTTGATAAAGGGTCTTTCTTGAGTACCAGAAGTACTGTACATAATTCATAACATGAAGCAAGATGAAGTAGAAAGAGTGAGAAAAGATAATAAAAACTGGGGAATTAAAACTTTTAAGCTTTGTTACAAGCTGGGAGAATGAGTCAGCAGCACATATGTCTTGAGGGAGAGCTTTGCGCAGAGCTGGTTTTGGGGTAGGGGCCCCGGGGTTCCAAAACGGAGGAAGAAGATTGCCCAGGAGTCAGAAGTAGGGGGTGTAGAGGGAGATTGGCTGAGGGGCGGGGAGGAAAGGGGCAGATTGTGAGTGGGGGTGAATTCTAGCTCGGCCCTGCCTCTTCCCCTCGCCTCTAAGGAAGGAAATATCCTGGGGCCTTAATCATCTCCCTATCTCTCATTTCTCTCCTGGTTTAATTAAATTCCTGTTCTAATTTGGAAGAGCTTGCATATCCTTTTCTGCTGTGGCAACCAATCTCTTCTTATGAGGCCTACCCTGGCGCTCAGGCACTGAGACCTCAGTGGGGACTTGGGTCCTCTGTGGCTTTTGCAGTCATGGACAGTTCAGAAGTGGGTAGAGCTTGGCTGGAGAGGAAAAGGGGGTTATCTTGCTGTTGTCAGTCATCTTGTTTCCCGTGGCCTCAGTCTGCCACCTCCCCTTACACCACCTGGAGTGAAGCCTCTCCTCCCATCCGTATGTCTTGATGTCTTTCTCATTGTGTTACTTCTCCTCTAGAAGGACAAAACACGCTTTGTTGGAATCTCTGGACATTCAGTAATGCCATAAAGAGAGATGAAAGACAAGACACATGTGGATAATAATACTAGCTACCATTTATCATATACCTACTGTATGCCAGGCACTGTGCCGGAACCTTCACCTGTGTGGCTTCTAGTTCTTACAGTAGCCTTGAAGTTGACTCTGATCATTCCTTGTTTTACAAATGAGGCAGCTGAGGCACAGAGAGTTTAAGTGACCTTCCCAGGGTTGTTCAGTTATTAAGGTAGAAAGTCTGGATTGGAACCTAGTGTTGTGTCACTAGAAAAGCCCAGGCTCCTTCCACTACCTGCTGCCATCCGTTAGAATAGATTGGCAGAGGAGGTGGTGGATGGTTGGGGCATTCAGTTCAACTTAATTTACACAACAAACTTTAGACAGCCTCCTCGTTGCCGGGATGGTAGAAGGTATTTTGTGGCTCCTTTTGAGGACAGAAGACAGACTTGTGTTCAGTGGATGCCATGATAACGTGTTATCATCCCTTCCACCCTTGTGGACTGAGTGCTGTGAGGACAGCCAGACGATGGCCGTATTCTGTCTGAGGTGGTCAAGAAAGGCTTCGCAGAGTAACCTCACAGTGGCTTGCTTGGCACAGTGATTGTTTGGTGGGTTCAAGGGACAGCAGGAAGGCAGGAGTACCCCAGAAGGGCATGGACGGAAGAGGTATCAGAAAGCCAGTCGGCGCCAGATCCCATATCGGGCCTCGTTGGGTTTTATTTCACGTTTGATGGGAAGTCTTTGAAGTATTTTGAGCAGATGGGTGGTGCGACTTGATATATGTTGAAAGATCACTCTGGCTGCTGTGTGGAGAACTGGCCATGGTGGGCAAGGGTGGAGGTAATAGAAGGCGATGGTGGTGAAATCTGGGATTTCATCACACTGGCAGTGATGAACGGTGGTCAGATTGGGCTGTATTTTGAAGGTAGAGTTGGTAGGACTTGCCGACGGATTGAATGTAGGGTGAGAGAGAAAGGTGGGGACCAGTGATGGCTCCTCAGCTACATTAGTGTATTAACAGCGGTACCATTTCCCCCAGACAGGGAAGCTTAGAGAAGGGGCAGGTTGATTGACCAGGGTCAAGAGTTCAGTTGGGGGTATGCCTATTTGATGCATCTTAGGTATCCAAGTTAGTGGTGTCACGATGAGTGAGTAGTTAGATATATAAGCCTGGAGCTCAGAGGAGAGGGCAGAACAGGAGATACACGTTTGAGAAGCATCAACTTATTAATGGTTTTAGAGTTATGGGCTTGATTGGCTGATGCCGCATAGGGAGAAGGTATAGATAGAAAAGAGATATGGGAACGTATGTGTATGTATAGCTGATTCACTTTGTTGTAAAGCAGAAACTAACACACCATTGTAAGGCAATTATACTCCAATAAAGATGTTTAAAATTAAAAATAAATAAATAAATAAATAAAAATAATTTTAAAAAAGAGAAGAGGATTAAGGACTGAGCTCCGAGGAACTACAACTCAATGTGTATTAGCCCAGCAGTGGCCCTATTATTAAGGCCCTAAGAACTTCGGGGGTTTCTCTCAGAGCTATTTCTTTTGGAATTTAGCCCAAATGTAATATTATTACTCCTCCTAGGACATTAGCAGGATAATAACATGCTCTAGGGCCAGTTTGTCGATTATGGCAAGGACTTCTTTACTATAAGGAAGGCAGATAGGAGTTCCCACCACCAGCCAATGAGGTGGTTTAGGACAGATACAGTTTCAGGTGTGGAGAAAGCTCTTCAATCCAAGTCTGTTCTGGTTTGGTTCTTTCTCCTTTTGTCTGCTCCTCTTCTATAAAAATTATATTTTCCCTCAAGATGATATTGCTTGTAAAGCTTGGTTTTTATTTGTGTAACTGTACTCCTTTACATTCAAGACATTTATCGGGGGCCTACTATGTGCTAGACACTGGGCTGAGGGCTGGAATGCTCCCTTTTCCAACACAGGGCTCCTCTGAAAATTTCTTTACTGCTCTCAGTCACCTGCTCTCTCCCAGCTGGTCTTGATTTGTTCGCACTCCTTGTATTATTCACCTGTACACCATTATTCATAGCTGTTACATCATTGATTTTTTTAGATACTGTAGCTACCAAACCTCAGAACCATTCTTCTGTTTTTTTTTTTTTTTTTTTTCCTCATACCGCACATTTAATTCATCACTAACTCCCGTCAGCTCTACAGTCCCTATTTATCCAGACTCTGACCTGCAGCCCCGCACCCTGGCCCAGGCCACCACATCTCTTGCCTGAGTTACTGCAGTGTCTCCCTGAGTGCATCACTGACCCACTTCAGTCTGGCCTTTGGGGACTTCCCTGGCAGTCCATCGGTTAAGACACCGGGCTCCCAATGCAGGGGGCGCGGGTTCGACCCCTGGTCAGGGAACCAAGATCCCACGTGCCGTGTGGCGCAGCCAAAAAAAAAAAAAGAAAGAAAAAACCAAACCAAAACAAAAAAGTCTGGCCCTTGTGACCCTGGTACATGTAAGGCAGCGCGCGTCTCTCCTGCGGGGAACCTTCCAGCGGCTCCTCCTCTCCCGCTGAAAAAAAGCCAACGCTCTCTCGGGAAGCCACAGGACCCTGTACCATCTGCCCCTCCCCCCTTTTGCTCCTCTCCTCTTCTCCCCCTCACTCACCTCCTCCAGCCACAGCCGTCTTCTTGCAGTAGACACACCCGGCACGTCCCTGCCTCGGAGCCTTGCAATTGTGCTGTCCTGCTGGAATGTGCTTCCCCAGAGATCAGAGTGGGCTCGCCCTGTCCCCTCCTCGGGTCTTTACTCAGTGCAGCCTTTAATGCCCACCCTATTTAAGGTTGAATTTCCCCTTCCCAGTAGTCTCTGTCCCCCTTCCTGCTTTCTTTCTTTCTTTCCAGAGCACTTAACCTTTTACCACAGCATATATTTTTCCCATTTATTTGTTTGAAGACTAACTTATCCCATTACAATAAGCCTCGGGAGGCAGGAATTCTGTCTTACTCACTGCTTTGAACAGTTGCTGCTCAGATCAATACCAGGCACAAGATAAGTTTTTAATAACTATTTGCTGAATGAATACATGACAGAACGTGAGCCCACAAGGGAGGGGTTGTGGTCAATGCACCGTATCTGTTATAGTTACTGTTACTCCCCTGGCTATTGCACCAGAACCTCTGCTGATGGGTGGAGTGCATTTGTGAGATGGTTGGCTGCCATAAGGGACCTAATCTGTGCTCTCAGAACAGTATTCCCATTTGAGAAGCCAGCTGGCCACCCCGGGTGTGTGTGTGTGTGTGTGTGTGTGTGTGTGTGTGTGTGTGTGTGTGTGTGTGTGTGTGTGTGTGAGCCATTCACCCAGGGTGTCCCATTTGAGAAGGCAGCTGGCCACCCCGGGTGTGTGTGTGTGTGTGTGTGTGTGTGTGTGTGTGTGTGTGTGTGTGTGTGCGCCATTCACCCAGGGTGTCCTTAGTATTATTAGCAAACTGACCATCCCAGGTATGAGGTTAGATAAATCCACACGGGGGCTCACTGAGGTCCTATTCACAAAAGCAAGTCATTCTTTTGAGGGTTCACGAGATCTATTTTTATGCATGAAGATGACTGAGATCTCTGGCTGGGAGACAGGGAGGAGATCCAAATTCCTGAGGGAGCCCTCATGACGCCTTCATCCAGGTGCTACAGCAAGCCTCCAGCCCCACTGAGCAGAGTTTGAATCTGTGAATGAAGTGGAGGTCAGTGAACCTTAAAACCCGGAAGGAAAACCTAGTGGCTGTAAGTACTGGGAGACCTCTTGTTTATATCCTTGGGGATATTTAGTGTTATGAAAGGACCAGGGTGAGGCATCAACAGCAAACAGTTATATAGCATATATTGTACACCAGGCACTGTTCTATGTACTTTATAGGTATAAATTCACTTGATAGTCTCCACAACCCTTTCAGATAGGACTGTTACATCCCCATTTTACAGTTGAGAAGACCAAGGCCATCTGCTCCCAGAGTCTGTGCAGACTTAATCATTATACTACAACTGTCTCAAAATGTGTGGCTAACCGGCTATTTAGGAGAATGGAGAGGTTGTTTAATATGCTTACATGTTATGTTTTGATTTGTGATATTATTGTGGGGAGTAGCTGTGTGTGAACACTGATGTTTTTATGAGGCATGCATATGTGAACACTGTAATTAGTATTTCCAAGAGACAACAGGTGTTTTTCCCCCACTGCGCCTAGCTGGAGACTTTGCTTATGACACTTTTTTTTTTTTTTTGAATTTTCATAAGAGAGAATGTTAAAGTAGGGCTGTCCTTTTGATGAAAGTCCTGGAGGGTTTGGGACCCTTGAAGACCTGTTAGATGCTATTAAGCATTTTTCCCCTTTGATCCTCTGTACTAAGAAATACTTGATTACCCAGGAAGGATTCTCTAGTGATTAGAGGAGCCAGTTTCTTGTCCTCTCCTGTTTTTGCCTCTGCCCAACTGTTTTCCATCCCTGGTGATAGACGTGTGCTGACTCACCATCAGGTGTCCAGGGCTAGGGGGTCAGGATTGCAGCAGCCCACCTGTGGACCTCTGAGGGCGGAGACTGATGATAGATCAGTGACACTTGGTGATAATGAAGCTTGGGGATTGACCTCTGCCCCACACCCCTCTACACTTTGCCCTGCACTGTGGGTAACAGAGCTGTGGGTAACAGAGCTTGCCAGCTCTTCTTACTCTATTGGGTTGGCCAAAAAGTTTGCTTGAGTTTTTCCGTAACATCTTAATAGAAGCACTGACTTTAAGAGAATGGCCAGGCTTCTTGTGTTTGCTGGACTCATCCTGATTTGAAAGAAAGGTCCTTGTGACTCCCATGAATGGTACCCTGACGTCCAGCCCTCAAGTACCATTGCCTTCTGAGGCCTGAGCAGATGCGGAGTTCCACGTTGACCCTGTCTCAGACGGGGGTCCCATCTGCCACCAGAGTGTGGGCCTTTGAGGAACCCTCCCCACCTTAGTCAGCCTTCCTTTTGGGGGAGTAATCAGGATCCTCACACCCCGCTACCTTCAACACAACACAAGCACATCCCACCCATCTTGCAGGCAGCCTTGAGTAACGCCTCTCATGGAGTGGGCAGCCGTGGAATCGTCTGGGAAAAGGAGCTGAGGTTGGCTCCCCTTTCCTTGGGCTGAGACTGGGAAGGGTGAAGGGATGGACCGGTTGGGTGTGGCCCTGGAGGCAGTAGCTACATCAGGACCAGTAGGTCCTGTCTGCATGGCACCAGCGTCACACTCATGTGATTAGGCTCCTGATGCCACTTTCTACTGACAAGGGTGAGGCTGCTACCAAGTCACTGGAGATGAAATTGGGTCGCCTGTCGCGATTCCTGTGGGATGAGGTAGACCTGTGCTTACTACACACCTTGCCCTACTTTAACCTCCAGCTGGATCTGATCCCACATCCCGACTGGAGGGAGGAGAGGAGACCTCCCAGGGCCACTCTGACCTCCTCGGGGTGGAGGCGTGGCCAAGGCTGCGTCCCTTCACCTAGGACAGGGGCTCTTTTTTTTTTTTTTTTTTTTTTTTTTTTTTTTTTTTTGCGGTATGCGGGCCTCTCCCGTTGCGGAGCACAGGCTCCGGACGCACAGGCTCCGCGGCCATGGCTCACGGGCTTAGTTGCTCCGCGGCATGTGGGATCTTCCCGGACCGGGGCACGAACCCGTGTCTCCTGCATCCGCAGGCGGATTCTCAACCACTGCGCCACCAGGGAAGCCCCGGACAGGGGCTCTTAACAGAGGTCAGAGTGAATCTTTTCTCTTTTGCTAAGTCCAATTTGTAGAACAAGGCGAGGGCAGTGCCCCTGAACCCCTCCTGGTGTGGGAGAGATGAGAATGGCCCCATTTGTCATTCTGAGCATGGAGGAAGGCACAGGCAATTATTTGTCTTCTCTCAGAGAGCCACAATCTCTAGAGTTCTTCTCTGAGAATGGAAATAAGGAGAGCTGTCCGGAGACTAAGCAAGCAAGGGAGGACAGGGAGAGAAAAGAACCTCATTTTGCTTGTGTGCGTGCACGCTTCAACATCGTGGATTTAAACTTAGGAGGCGATTGAGGGGAAAACACAGAGAGAGAAATTAGAACAAGTTGGAAGAACACTGAGGTTGGGGAGAAGGAGACATAACACGGACAAGAGGACAGAGGAGAGGCTGCTTGAAGAGGCAGTGAAAGGGAGAGGTAAGGAAGGGAATGAGGAAGGGGCACAGAAGGCAGAGGGGAGCTCGGAGGTTGGGAGCTTGCACTGTTTCCCAGATGCTGACACAACTTTTCCTGGAAGCTAGACTGATGCCCCGGGCAGCCCTCAAACCTCAAGCCAAAACTCATGCAAGAAAAGAACCCCTTTTATTGTGTTTTCTTTAGGTTTTGGAAAAAGGAATAACCACCAAGAAAGAAACACAGGGGGGAGAAAAGAGATGGGGGGCGGGGGACGGAATCTGTCATGGAGGTATGAAAATTTAATCAACACCCAGTGTTCTTAGCAGTTCGGAGTGGGCACAGATCTTATTATCTATGCAGCTATTTCCGTCCCCTCCCAGGGGCCCTCGGAGCAACACCCACCAGGGCGCAGCGCCTGGGACTCACTGTCCTGGCCTCTGTCCTGGGTGGGAGAAGAGACCGTGATCTTCTTGGGAAGCTTTCAGCAGAGGGAGGTTTCAGGCTTTACCTAGTAGGTATTTATGTACGTGCAGATTTTAGCGTAGACTTTTTTCCTGGGGTACTAGATATAAACATGAGGTCATCTGAGCATTTAAAAACCCAGTCATGTTACCTTTGGTGTGTGGCTCTGGACCAGTACATCCTGGTTTATGGGATGCTCCTTCCCTATAGCTTTAGAGCCATCACACTGACCTGTTCCCTTCTGTCTTTCTGGTTGCTTCTTCTCCTTGGGGCCCTCATTTCTTCTCACACACTCTTTCCCTGGGAGGTATTGTTGAAAGTCCCTTGACGATCCGCTGATGACTGGAATTTTTTTTTTTTTTTTTTTTTTTTTTTTGCGGTACGTGGGCCTCTCACTGTTGTGGCCTCTCTCCCGTTGCAGAGCACAGGCTCCAGACGCACAGACCCAGTGGCCATGGCTCACGGGCGCAGCCGCTCTGCGGCACGTGGAACCTTCCCGGACCAGGGCACGAACCCATGTCCCCTGCATTGGCAGGCGGACTCTCAACCACGGCGCCACCAGGGAAGCCCCTGATGACTGGAATTTATATTTCTAGCCCAGAACGCTCTTCTGAGCTCCAGGCATATATATCTAATTACCTACTGCCTGCACCATCCTGAAATACCTCAGATTAACGAGCCTTAAACTAAACGCTTGATCCGCCACCATCCTCTTGCTCCGGTCTCCCCCATCCCAGTACAAGAGCCCCACCACCTATTTAGTGGCACAAGCAGAAGCCTCCTGTCTCCTTGTTTCATCCCACTCCTTCACCTTCTGTCTCCCATCAAACCCAAATCTTATGGATTCTACCCTCAAAATGCATTCCAGTTCCCCGTCTCCATCTCTGCTACAGCCCCTCTAGTCCAGCTGCCGCGTTCTTTCCCTGCATTGCTGCCGTCGCCTCCTGCCTTCCCAGTTTTCTCTCTTGTGCCTCTTCAATCCATTCTCTACTCTGTAGCCGGAATGATTTTTAAACAACGCACATCTCCCACGTCACCTCCCTTTCCCTTTATTTGGTTCCTGTTGCACTTGAAACATAGACAGAGATCTTTAACATGATCTGTGAGGGATGTGGCCCCCGTGAGCCTTTCTAGCTTTGCTGGCCCTTGCTTTTTGTACTGTGGCCACGCTGGCCTTTGTCAGAACCACGCAGCCCCCAGCTGCACCAGCCTCAGGACCTTTGGACATGCTGTTCTGCATGTAATAGAATTTCTTCCTTCAGAGCCCCTTCCCTTGCTGGTCAACTCCTGCTCTTCTTTTAGATCTCAGTTTTAAGGACATACTCTCAGGGAAATGTTCCCTTGGTACGACCTTAAACAAAGTCCGCTCTCCCCAGAAGTCTCACTCATTAGTCTTTCCTGTTTTTCTTTGGAGTGCTTACCACCATTGTGCTATTCTGGGCATTTTGTAATGTTTTAAGTAATGCCATCCCTGCTAATAAGTGCAAGCTCGACGAGAGCAGGGCCCTGTCTGTCCTGTTCACTGTGCTGTCTCCAGAATACATACGGCACCCTGCCTGGCCCATTGTAGAGGCTGAACAAATGAAAGAATCTGCCCTGAACACCTCTGTGTCTGGGGCTTTGATTCAAGTACAGGGTGGGGGTGGGGCGGGACATTCAGAAAGGGATTACCAAGAGTCCTTGGCCTAAGGCCCCTTCCCACCTGGCCCTAATCTGTTTTGTGTCATCAACTTGTGCACGCACACGCACGTATGCGTGTTTCCAAATAGAGGTTTGTACTCCTTGAGGACTGTGTCTTAAACTTTGTGGACACACATTCACTGGGTTTTGTTTTCTTGGATGTCGTCTATACACAGAGACCCTTCCAGCCCCTGTCTTCCAAGATGTATCCTTCCTCCCCTTCCCCACTGGCCTTGTATCCCTGCGATCCCAGAAGGTCCTGTGGCCCAAACCACCGCGTTAAGACAACCGAATAGCTGCGTGTTCTCAGCCACGGCGCTTATTCTCTAGAAGCTTCAGCTCTCTGCAAAATGCGAATGAGATTATTAATGGTAATAATACCTTGTCTATCTTTCAGGGTTGTTGTGAGGAAAAGATGAGTTCATTTATGTCAAATACTTTGAAAACCGTACAGCTCCATAAGAGTGTTGGAATTAAGTGAGGAGGTTGGGGAGTGACGAGAGATGAGCCATCACTCAACTGCAGCGGCAAAGAAAGTTTCTTGGAGGGGGTGGGATTGAGACTGAGGCTGGAAAGATGGTGTTTCAGGCAGGATCCTGACAGGAAACAGAAGGCACCTTCAGCCAGGGTAGGGAGAGATTTCATGAAGGGAGCATTTTAAGAGATGTGGTCAGAGCCAGCCAGTGATGTTTAGACCCCAGGGGCGGCTTCAGTGAAAGGCCGTTTCCACGGTTGGGTCCAGAGGGGCGAGGCAGGGATCGGGGTGGGGTGAGCAGAGCCCAGTAATTGCTGGGAGCAAGGAAGAGGGACTGCCAGACTGCGATCACAGGGTGACCTGGTCCAACCAGAGCTGCTCCCGCAGCGAAGTCCAAGGGAGTTGGGAAAGACACGCCTCCAGCTCTCTCCTCCAGCTGGTACCTCTCGTGAGAAGTGAGAAGCTTAGGGAGCCACGTGATGAAGTTCGAAGGGGCTATAGCTCTCCGGGCACAGAGAAGGGCAGGAGGTACATGGGGGAGGGGCAGGCAAGTGGAGAAGAACCAGCACCGGTGGGTATAATTTGGGAAGACAGGGACAAGGGGCGGCAAGGATAATCCAGGTGAGGATCACGGTGTAAGAAAAAGAGCAGAAAGTCTGGAAAGCATTTAGGGATCAGCGGAAGAAGTCAACAGGAAATATAGGATTTAAGAAGTAGGTAGCGTCGACCAAACCACTGTTGATTGTTACGCTTGGAAGGTTGGGTTTTATCCTGCCAACAAGGGAAGTTATAGAAGATGTTTCAGCAGAGAAGACCCCTTAGGAAACCTACGTTTGGAAGAATGTTTTAGGCAGAAGTATGTGGGCGGAGGGAAGCAAGGAGTGGCTGGAAGACTGTTGTAAGGAGCCCTGATGTGAGGGGACAGGGGGCCTGGACTGAATGACAGCTGAGTGAGACTGGAAAGCGCAGGCTGAACACAGGACCGCTGGGAATGGATGAGACCTGGATGTGGAGGTTATCAGCCACCATGTATGTCCTCAGGGGACCCAGGGGCACAGAGAGGCCCCCAGTCCTGCCAGTTCTGGGCGGAATTGCTTCACTTTCCCCTGTACCTCCCTCCCCTCTATCTAGTCCCATGCCAGGGGTCTTTTTGACGGGTGCTTTTCTCTTCTCTTCCTTGGGACATCTGTGCTACAGCTGCCTGCTCTCTTGTTTCTGGAGTCCTCTTCCACGTTCCCGATTCCCAATGGTGCATTCTTACTGTAAGACTCAGGAATGATGGACTGAGGCTTCTGAGCCTGTGGGGCTGGGGCAGTGGTGTCTCCTGACTGTGTTTCAACCCTTCAGCCGCGCTGGCAGCTTTAGACTCCAAGGAGAGCCCCAGGGTCTGCAAAGGGCATTAATCTTGGGAAGACGAAATGAAGAGAGGGCACTTTTTTCCCCCTGGCTTTTTCCTTACACCTGATGGAATGAATGCTTTACCAAGCAGGGCCACCTCCTGCCCATCTATCCAGTGCCATTTCTCTGTATAATGCCAATTCTTATTTAACATCTGCCAAGCACAAAAGGTGCATCAGGGCCACATGGAAACAAAGCGAAATACTAGTGGTGTTCCCTGAGCTTAGACCTGAAATAAGACAAACAAGAAAATAAAACATCACCCTAGGAGATGAGGGCCCCGGGAGAGAGAATTGGCAGTGGGGCTCGCTGGCTTGCTTTCTGGTTGTCTGGCCTTCTCTTCTACTCTCCCTGCCTCTAAAACCTCTTATTTAGAAGATGTTTGTATTTTTTTTATTTCTTTATTTGCTTCGGTTTGTTTGGTCAGTGGTAAGAGAATGGAGGCGAGCTGTTTGGAAAGGATGCATTCTTAGCGGTGGCAGGGAGGGGGTGGTGTCAGGTGTGATGGGGAAGCAAGCATTAGGAATAGTAGCCCCAAGTGTGGCCGAATAGAAATACGAAGAAAAGAACAGAGGGGCCAGGTGACCGGGGCACACCAGACTCGGTGAGGTAGAAGGAGCTCTGGGTCAGGATGGGGAATCGGTGAGGGATTTGCCTGGGTGCTTGTGTGCAAGTTGTAAGAAAAATTGCTAATGAGCCAATACAAATCATCATCATCGTTTATTCATCATGTCATGAAGCACTGTATTTAGCTCCTTTATGCATAATCTTATTTAATTCTCAACAACAGTTCTATGAGATGAACTACTATTAGCTTCAGTTTAGAGATGGCAAGGCTGAGTGAGTAGCTTGCTTAAGGTCACACAGCTGGGAAGTGGCACAGGTGGATCCCAAACTCAAAGGGGCAAAGCCAGGATTGTCGAGGGATTGTTCCACCTGGACCTAGGTCCTTAGCAAGAACTCTTAACTGGTTGGATGGAGTTAGGGAAGAGTTGCCAGGACAGAGCACATCTCCACCCACCCCCCAGCCCCCCACGTTCTGGCCCAGAGACGCACCAACACAAGCGTTCATTGGATGGATGGTCACGAAAGGCTGGGGAAGGCCCCCCGTCAGTTTGGTGTGTAGTAGGCACCTTCCTGAGCTGGAGCAGATCCTCTTAGTCTAAAAGCCATGATGGTTTGTTCCCCATGATGTACAAGAAAAGGGGGCAAGCCTTTTGCCTCCAGTACTGCAGAGGGTCTGTGGCCTGAGCAGACTTCCTGAAGGTCAGCCCTCTTAGAGGCCCTGCATATAGTACCACTTGGATAATTTTTCCAGCCATTCCTCTTACCCCTGTCTCAAATCATAGACCAGTAACCTAAACATGTAAGCTTGAGAAGTCTCCTTCCAAACATGTCTTTGCGTAACTGGGGGATTAGCAGAGCATATATGAGGAGTTGTGTTGGGAGATACCCAAGAGCATATCTTTTTCTACAGCACTTTTCTACCTTGCTTGTTCTGTAACACAGCCAGGCACAGAGTACAGTATTGTGCATCTAAGGTTTTTAGGTTTAAGATGCCAAATATTCTTAATCATTCTTTGTAACAGAGTGAAAAGTTCTGATCCATAGCTACTATCATCTACAGTGCCAAGTAAGATAACCTCCTCATTCACTTCTTGAGTATACACAAAACTGCCAGGTTGACTGAGGAACTTTTCCAACCTCAAGGTCATGAAGATATTTTCCTGTCTTATTTTCTGGAAGTTTTATTGGTTTATTTTTCATATTTAGTTTTCATTTCACCCAGAATTGATTTTTAGGTATGTTGTGAGTGGGAGTTAAGATTCATTTTTTTGCCTACTGGATATCCAATTGTCCTAGCAGTATTTACTGAAAAGACTATCCTTACTTTATTACTCTTTGTCACCTTTATCATAAACCAAGTGACCATATGTGTATGAGCCTGTTTCTGGATTCTCTATTCTGTTCCATTGTGTCTCTTTGTCTTTGTTCCAAATACCAGTTTCTTTTTTTGTGGTACGCGGGCCTCTCTCTGCTGTGGTCTCTCCCGTTGCAGAGCACAGGCTCTGGACGCGCAGGCTCAGCGGCCATGGCTCACGGGCCCAGCTGCTCTGCAGCATGTGGGATCTTCCCAGACCGGGGCACGAACTCGTGTCCCCTGCATCGGCAGGCAGACTCTCAACCACTGCGCCACCAGGGAAGCCCCAAATACCAGTTTCTTAATAACTGTTGCTTTATAATAAATTTTGATATGTGGTAATGTAATTTCTCCAAATTTGTTCTCCCTTTTCAGGTTTGTCTTAGCTATTATTTTTTTTCTCCTAGCATTTCCATACATATTTTAGAACTAACTTATCAATTTTCATTAAAAATTTCTACTGGGGTTTTGACTGAGACTGTATAAAATCTGTAGATTACTGGAAAGAATTGATATCTTTACAATACTGAGCCATCTCATTCATGAGCATAGTATTTATTATATCTATTTTTTCTCAGTAATGTTTTATAGTATGTTGTATATAGGTCTGATGCATCTTTTATTAAACAATGTTTTTGATGTTTTGTTCATGATTGGTATTATTTTTATAGTTTGTTTTCTAATATTTTGTTGCTAGTATATCAATGCACAAATGAATTTTGTTTATTGAACTCGTATCCAGCTATCTTGCTAAATTCACTTGTTTATCTTAATAGTGTATCTGAAGATCCTTTCAGATTTTTTCCATACATACTCATGCCATCATGCAAATAAGAATAGTTTTATTTCTTCCTTTCTAATCCTTATACCTTTTGTTTGTTATTGCACTGCCTAGGACCTCTAGTACAAATAGAAGTGATAAAAATGGATTTTTTTTTCTTATTCACAATTTCAGTGGAAAAGCTTTCAATATTTCCTCATTAAATATGATGATTGCTGTAGGTTTCTCATATATACCACTTTTCAGGCTAGGAAAGTTCTGTTCCTAAAATGCTAAAGTTTTGTTTTGTTTTTCGTTTTAGCATGAACAGAGGTTGAACTTCCTTAAATTCATTCTCTACTTACTGCAGTGATCACATGATTTTTCTCCTATATTCTTTTTTTTTTTTTTTTTACATAATTCTCCACTTTTAGGTTGTGCATTTTTTTCAGTCGACACACTGACTTTTTAAAAAGTAAATTTATTTTATTTATTCATTTTTGGCTGCATTGAGTCTTTGTTGCTGTGCGCTGGCTTTCTCTAGCTGTGGCAAGCAGGGGCTCCTCTTCATTGCAGTTCACAAGCTTCTCATTGCAGTGGCTTCTCCCGTTGCAGAGCACAGGCTCTAGGTGTGCGGGCTTAGCAGTTGTGGCTCGTGGGCTGTAGAGCACAGGCTCAGTAGTTGTGGCGCATGGGCTTAGTTGTTCTGTGGCATGTGGGATCTTCCCAGAACCCGTGTCCTCTGCATTGGCAGGTGGATTCTCAACCACTGTGCCACCAGGGAAGTCCATCCTATATTCGTTTAATATAGTGAATTACACTGATTTTTCAGTGTTAAACCTTCAGCCCTAGACTAACACCAATTTTTTTGTGTATGCTTTTTTTTATATTATCAAGTTTAATTTGCTATATTCTAATTTATGATTTTATTATCTATTTTCATAATAGAGATTAGTCTGTAATTTTCCTTTTCTTAAAATATCCTACTTAGATTTTGATATTAAGGTTAGGTTTCCCTCATGAAACCTAACCTTGATATCAAAACTATATGTTCGGGCTTCCCTGGTGGCACAGTGGTTGAGAATCTGCCTGCCAATGCAGGGGACACGGGTTCGAGCCCTGGTCTGGGAGGATCCCACATGCTGCGGAGCAACTAGGCCCGTGAGCCACAACTACTGAGCCTGCACATCTGGAGCCTGTGCTCCGCAAAAAGAGAGGCTGTGATAGTGAGAGGCCCGCACACCCTGATGAAGAGCGGCCCCCACTCGCCGCAACTAGAGAAAGCCCTTGCACAGAAACAAAGACCCAACACAGAAAAAAATAAATATAAAAATTAAAAAAACCAAAAAACTATATGTTCCCTCTCTTTGCCTATTCTTTGGGAGAATTTGTAAGATTGAAGGATTGAAGTTACTTCTTTCCTTAGAATTTATCCATGAAGTCATCTGGGCCTGGCAGTTGTGGGGTTTCTTTTACTTTTTAAAGTTTTGTTTTGGCTTTATCCAAGTTGCAAGTTTGTTTGTTTAGCAGTGGAAAAGTCAATCAGTGTCATTCACTATATTAAAAGAATGAAAGAGAAAAATTGTGATCAATGCAAACATGACCAACAGAGAAAAAGAATTTAGTAAATTCAAGTTTTATTTTGTTTAGTGATTTTTTAAATTACAGATTTAATTTCTTTGCTAGACATCAGATTATAAACTTTCCTACTTATTCTTGTGTCAGTTATTTTAAGTCATGTTTTTAAAATAATGTATCCATTGTATCTTTATTTTTTTATTTTTATTTTTTTAATTGGGGTATAGTTGTTTTACAATGTTGTGTTAGTTTCCACTGTACAGCAAAGTGAAGTAGCGTTCCCTGTGCTATACGGCAGGTTCTCATTAGTTATCTGTTTTATACGTATTAGTGTATATGTGTTAGTCCCAATCTCCCAATTCATCCCACCCCCCCTTTCCCCCCTTGGTGTCCATACGTTTGTTCTCTACATCTGTGTCTCTATTTCTGACTTGCAAACCAGTTCATCTGTACCATTTTTCTAGACTCCACAAATAATTGCATCTTAATTTTAAAATTTAGTTGCATAAAGTTGTTAATCATACATTATTATGTTATTTGATGTTCATAGGATCTGTGGTGACGTTGCCTTTTTTTATTTCTCATTCCCGATGTTGGTAATCTCTGCTTTCTCTCTTCTATTTACTTATTTTTTGATCAGTTTTGCTAGAGGTTTATCAATTTTATTAATCTTCTCAAAGAACCAATTCTTGGTTTTGTTGATTTTCTGTATTGCAAATTTCTTCATTATTTTCTTCGAATTTGGGGAGTGGTTTAATATGCTATTCAGTTTCAACCTTTCTGTGCATCTTTATATCTAAGGTGTGTTTTTTTGTAAGTAATTTTTGTCCTTTAATTAACGTCTTTAGTGTCTGTCTGTTCACCATGGTAAATTGCACCTGGAATAGTACCTGGCACATTCTTAGTGTTCCACGAGAAAATGTTGAATGAATGAGTGAATAAGCACTGACTCTTTGTTAAGAGCAGGAGATTTGGACAGAGGTAGTCGGAAATCTGAAATCTGAGTTTGTTCAGCCACCAGTGAATAGTGCAACTCCCTTGGGCACCTTTGTCTTCTGTTTAGTTGCCTCTCTGATTTAGGCGGCTCTGCTTATATGTTTCCTAGCAGTCCCCCTATCAAGGACTTCTACTTCCCCTCTCCCCCACCCCCATCACTAACAGTGAAAGCAGTGAGAAGTGCTACAGGCTTAAGTATATCGCGTGTTCTTTGCCAGCATTCCCGACAGCCCCTCCTTTTCAGTGTTCCCCCAAGGAAGGATTACCTCCCACCCCTCTCTGCATTACAAAAGAGCCCAAATGACTCTGGGTATTTTAAGGGGCACAGCTTTGTGACAGTGACAGAGTGATGTATCAGCACAGTGACTCTATTGGAAGTGCCATTAGGGCTTTTCATGTCATCTAGATGACTGCTGCTTTGTCCACATTTAGCTGGGTGAGTCCTAGAACTGAGGGAGGTTATTTTCAGTGTGGGAAGAAAGGCTTCTTGGATCTGCATGGCAGCTCCTCTTTTTTTTTTTTTTTCTCATGTAAAACTCCAAACTCGGTATGGCTTGTCCCCACTGCCTTGCTCCAGAGACCCAAAGTTATAGACAGTGAGTCCCTGCATGACATTTAATTTGCCTGCAGTGGTGTTTCCAATGTTTTAGAAAAACCAACTATGAAGTGACTGTGTGTCTGTATCAATGTGGATATGTGAGATAGGGGGCTAGATGAACCAGAGGGAAATATTCTTGGGAAGAGTAGGAAGATACCAGAGAAGGGATGATAGCGGGCATGGCAGATTAGATTCATAATAGTAGAAGGGACATCAAAAATCATCTGGTTGAGTCTTCTGTTCTTGGGTAGGTGAAGTATCCTCATCCATATTTTATAGACAACACAGCTGACGTTCAGAGATGTTTCATTACTTGGTAAAGAAGTTAAAATTTGATTCTGCCAGCTTATAAATTTCAGAGGTCAAAGACTATATTTGCCTTGATCACTGTTGTATCTCCAGCACCTATTTCAATATCTAGCACATGGTAGATGCTCAATAAATGTTGAATGAATACCAAATGCATAGCTGCTGCTAGTAAAAATTCCTTCAAGGCTACTCTAAGATATTCTTTAGAGTATCTGATTAATCTGGTCCTAAAGTATTTACCTCAAAGATTATCAAATTTTTGGTTCATAGATACACAGTAGTAATGGGTAAAATAAGTGAATTTCAGTTTACTGAATTAGATTTATTAAATTATGTAGCACATTTTCATTGAGCATCTGTTATGTACCAGGCACTGTTCTAGGTAATGGGAAGATAGCAAGGAGCAAAACAATCCAAATCCCTGCCATCATGGAACTTACATTCTAAACAATTTAAAAAGTAAAATAAATAAGTAATATTAGTCATGTTAGTATTAAGTAATACATAGTGTGATAGAAAGGGGTACACTCCGAGAAGGCATGGGCAATTTTGGTAGAAGGACCTGAGGTTGTGATTTTATATAGGATAGGTAGGAAAGGCCTCAAAGAGAAGTTGGCTTTTGAATAAAGACCTGAAGAAAGCTAGGGATTAAGACACATGGATATCTGGGCAACAAGCATCCTGAGAAGAATAGTACATGTAAAAGCCCTGAGGTAGGAATAGGTCTGCAGAGGTTGAGGAAGAGAGAAGAGGACAGTGTGGGTAGAGCTTAGCAACAAGAGAACAATCTAGGAGATGGGGTGAGATCTGGGGACCCAGGTCTTGGAGGGTCCTTGTGGGTCATGATGAGCTTTGACTTTTACCTGGAGTGAGCTCGGAAGCCTTTGGAGAGCTTAGAAGAAGCCAATGCCATGAGTCAGCTTATGTTTTAACAGGGTCACACTGTTAAATTTTAACTGTAACATGCTGACTGCTGTGTTGAGAATAGACTGAAAGGGGCTCTAAGCCCAGTAAGACATCGTGGTGGCTTAGCCCAGGGTGGTCAGAGAATGGGAGGAGAAGGAGTAAAATTCTGGATGAGTTTTGAAGGAAAGGGCTGATGGATTTATTGATGGACCAGAAGTTGGATGTGAGAGACAGAGGGGAGTTAAGGGTAATTTGAAGGTGTTTGGCCTGAACAACTAGTAGAATGGCATTGTAACTAACTAAAATGGGGAAAATTGTAGGAAAAACAGACTTGTGAGGGGCATATCAGGAACTCAGTTTTAGACATGTGAAGTTTGAGATGACTGTTGGACCTCCACGGAGGATCTGGAATAGGCAGGTGGACATATGACTCTGGAGTTCAGAGGAGAGGTTTGTGGTAAACCTTTATATTTCTGGGTTATTATAGTATATAAAAAAAGTTTTTATTATATATTTTTTGTTATTTTGTCTTATTGTTATTTATACATATTTTATATTTAGTATCACATTATTATTATAGCATATAGATGGCCATGAAAATTCAATGAGAACAAAGCCGATGTCATGTGTTCCATTAGTATGTGACCCAAATAGGTCTTTCTACTGGGGGGCCATTGATTAGTTTCAGAGCCACTAGCCCAAGCTAGCTGTATAGCGCACGTGCACATCAAGTCTACAGGTGAGCCTGGGGAGAGTAGGGGGATGGATCAGCATCAGCCAGCCTCACTACTGGGAAAGCAGCCTCACTGGGGTGAGTCAACGTGTCATCATCCTTGCTGTGAAGGGGAGCACGTCCTGATTGCTTTGACAGATATGCAGATACAAGTCACCTGGAGAATGTCATTTCACCATGCTGACACCCCTCATCCATATGTTGAGTCATGGGCTGACATGTGCAGTTGAATTCATTTCTGATTTTTCTTAGGGTTCATTCATCTCAGGGTGAGACTTTGAGGTAGAGTTGACAAATGGACCAGAGATAACATGGATCAGAGCATGCTTAGGACTGGTCGACACTGGATAGCTCATGAATCTGAGAGAAGACAGATGCTCCCAGCTTGTTGTCCTCTTCCTAGGAGTCCCAAGTGGATTGCACTACATTCATAGCAATGTGGTGGGTGCAAAGAGGTAGAAGACTAAGAGAGTTTCCTGAAGGGACTTATTATCTGGTGGACTTACATCCATTGCATAGTTCAAATAATAATGCAAGATGGAGGGTGCTAGAAGGCAAGGGCATGGTGAAGGTAATATGTGTCATGAGTAATGCAGAGAAGAAAGAAACTCCTGGGTACCATGGAGTCAGAAAAGGCTCATTCTCACAGCAGGTGAGGATTGAACCGGCCTTTGAGAAATGGAGGGACTTAAATAAGTAAAAGAAAGAGGGGGAAGGCTCCTCTTTGTGGTTGTGCAGGAAATACCTACACAACTTCATACAGCACCATATATATCCTAATCATGTGCCTTATGTGCGTAATCAGTGGCCCCAAAACAGACACTCCAGGAGGGAAAAAGAGCTTGGACAAAAACAAGGAGGTAGAATCAGCCATGATACGGTCATTTGTTTGATGCTAGTCAAACATCCATCTACTTATGCAGCAAATATTGTCTGTCACCACTGAACAGGCCACATTGACCATAGCAGAAGATTCATGACAAATATGTGACCAATATGTGTGATTGGTGTTACATTATGTAAGGCTTTGACTGTCAAGCTAAAGAGTTAGAACTTCACCATATTGGCAGTTATCAGCTGACTAGAAGTTTTTGGATAAGAGATTGAATGTTTTAAAAATGTGTTCTAGACAGATCTCTTCATAGCAGAGTGCAGGCAGGCTGGGGTCGTGAGATGTCTGGTGGTGGTGAAGTGAAGGAAGAGAATAGGCTAGAAGGAGAATTGAGAGTGTTAAAACAATGTTGTTAGGGTTAATGGAAAGACACAGAACCATTTCCAAGCGTGTACCACAGGGCTGACTGTACGTTAACCAAATAGGTGCATGATTAGTGCTTACCATGTCTGTAGCTTTCTAATACATGTAGATGGGAGACGGAAAAAAATTGAACACATGGCTTCCTCCCTCAATCGCTCAAAGTCTAACTGAATATAAAGGGCATGTCCACATTGCAAGTCAACTAGCCAATAAAAGAAGACAGAACTTAGATAAGCAGAAAGAGCTATGGTAAGGAAATTTAATAATTGTCAGTTCAGCTAGCATTTGTGGAGCTCCATAATGGCTTAAAACATGACCATATATTATCACACCTGATTCTCACTACAACCCTGTGAGATTGGTATTATCAACCCTATCTGTCAGGGAGGTAACAAAGATACTGAAAGGCTGAATGACCTATTAAGTCACCCAGCCCGGCAGTAGCAGGGCATGTCTCAAACTCTTGACTGCTGATAAATGCTTTTTTTACTCCCATAATGCCTTGTGCTACATTTTGTGTATCTCCTTTACAGCCATGGAAGACCCTGCAGAAAGTGTAGGTAGGATTGTATATGTGTAAGGAGGGGAGGGGAACTTTCTCTACTACTAGCTCTGTTTTTCTCCACTACTGGCCAGAGTTTTTGCCTGTATCAAGCTTAGTCTCCCTACACTGTGTAGGTAAGGGAGTATCTACTCACAGAACCAGCTTTGTCAGCTGTGGTGTGGGTCATGCCCAGCCCTGTCATGAGTGTATACCCTCCTTAAAGGGCATATAAGACCCTGCTGAGCTAAGGCATCCAGTACAGGGCCTCTCTCACTGCCCAGAATGTCCCTGCCCTAATAGTGTCCTTGAGCAGCAGAGTCCCTACTCCTTTCTCCTGGATGAGTTAGGTCAACCAGAGCTCCACCACCTCTCCTTGGCACTGATCCATCAGAGCTGCCTCTGCCATTTCTATTATCAGGTAATGCTTGGCATATCCAAGGTGAGCTCCTCTGTTTCCTTCCCCTGAGAGTCTTTCACAATCATTGAGATCTTTTTGAAAGCCAGCTCTTGGCTTAGTAGAGGGCTGCTCTGTTTCAAGGAGTCAAATTTCATTGTTGAACCTTCTCTGATTAGGAAGGCAATGTTAGAGTAGTTGGTAGGTATATTAGTTTGCTAGGGAAACCAAAATATACCACAGACTGTGTGGCTCAAACAATAGAAATATATTTTCCCACAGCTCCAAAGGCTGAAATTCCAAGATCAAGGTGTCAGCAGGTTTGGTTTCTCCTGAGACGTCTTCCTCGGCTTGTTGATGGCCACCTTCTTGCTGTGTCCTCATACGGTCTTTCCTCTGTGTGTGCATCCCTGGTGTTGCTTCATGTGTCTGTTATTTCTCCTCTTATGAGGACATCTGTCAGATTTAATTAGGGCCCACCCTAATGGCCTAATTTTAAGGTAATCACCATTTTAAAAGCCCTATCTTCAAGTATAGTCACATGCTAGGGTACTGGGAGCTAGGACTTCCACATAGGAATTTTGGAGGGCACAGAGCAGCCCATAACAGTGGGGAAGCTCTTCCTTACTCCACACTTCATCCTTCTGTTGTCTCCACTCCCCCCAACCTTTTTCTGGGAGTCCATTTAGGCTGTTTCCAGAGGATAAAAGGGTGGGATCTGAAGTGGTTGCTTAGAAACCCTACATAAGTTCTTCCAGGACAATGATCACTCCTTATATTTTTTTCTGCCACAGTTTAGCAGAGAGTAGACACAGAGCAGGTTCTCAAATGTTTGCTGGATGATTACATGATTACAGGACTTGTCTGAAGCAGCAGTATTTCTTGATCCATAAACTTAGAAATTTCTGTTTAATCAAATGTAGTGCTTAATAGGCTGGTGTATAGATTTTGCAAATTATGAACTTTGAAACAATCAGATTGCAATAAAATACATTTTAAATTCAAACCAGATAGATCTAATCTCATCTTTCTTAGATGGGTGACATAAAGCAAAGGACAGTAGAGGCAAGTTGGAGAGTTCTGCCTCTTGCTCCGCCCCTCATGGGCTTTTGGACCTTGGGAAGTTACTCAGTCTCTCTCAAGACCTTTTACCATGTGCGGAATGAGTGGATGGAATCTCAGATGACAACTGGGTTTCACATTGCATGCAGTTTTCAGCCAATGGATATTATTTCCTAGAGGATTCTGAGATCATTTCCAAACCCATCTTTGAAGAGTATCTTAAATGATTAGCCATGTCTACCAAATGCACAGGAGGGAGGAGAGGTGGTGTTAATGGAGATGTTTTCTGAGGTCACTCTGAGCAGTAAAGTTCTGTGAATTTATGATTTGGGAGGAAGTACTTCAGAGACTTGCATCACCAAGAACATTTGCTTGCATTGTACTATTGATATGTAGGAGTGCTCATTGGCAGAGACTTCTGGTCAACCAAATGCTGGGTGAGTACATAGTATGTGACTTGATCTAAATTCAGGAAAAGATGCACAGGGTGTAGGACTTCCATACGTAAATTTGTTAAATTGCATTGATGTAAAATGTGCAAGTAAGAGAGTAATGAGAGTGGTTATCTCTAGGTGATGATTATGGGTAATTTTTGCTTTCCTGTTTCTGCTTTTTTGTACTTTTCAAATGTTCATGTATTAACTTTCATAAGCAGAAGAACAAAATTTTATTTTAAAAAATCCTAGCAGGGTAAAAGAACAATGAAAAATTTCAAAGTTCAGTTCATTTCAACAAACACCCGTATCATTCAATAAATATTTGTTTAACCTTTATAATATTACAAGCACTGTGAGGGTTACAGATAATTATGATTCAAGATGGAGAGCTGTTCACAAGATGAATGTTTCACAGAAGAGAAAGCTGTTGAACTAGGCCTCATGGGAAGAGTTAGCAATTGATAGAATATGGAAAGTAGATCTCTCTGTCAAAGCAAACAACACCTGTATCTGGAAAATGTAGTGTGTTATCAAGGAACTGAAAGGTCAGGTTTTGGTATGTGGGAGGGATCGTAGCTGGGAGTGGGGGTAGGAGTCCAACAGACAGATTGGGCCCAGCTCATTGCTCTCATGGCCTCTAGTTGGTGAACAGAGTGTAGCCAGTGCAGAGTTCTGAGCAGAGGAAGGCTGTAATAAAGCAGTGTGTTGGCTGCTGAGTGGGTTGGAGGGGAATCATCAGGTCAGCACAGTAATTCAGCTATAAGGGAATGTTGTCTAGGGATCCTAGTTTTTGAGAAAGGCCTTTCAAATTGGTAGATACTTCTGTGAGCACCAGGCTTCTCCCCACTGTCCTTAATTATTACAAATTAGGGAGAATAAGGTTTAAGTTATGTCACTAACATGCTTATCCAGTGGGTGAGGCTAAAGGTTGCTAAACTTTTTGGAATTGTGATACAATAATTTCATTGTTTTAATGTCATGTCTTGTCACCCCACCTCTGCTTTCTCTGTCTAGCCTTCTTCCATCTCGTTATTGACATTTCGTTCATATTCACTTTAGTTCTCAAGTGAACTAAATAACTTCTCTATTAGGCAATTCATGTTTAGATCATTAGAAATTTTCTGTAATGCTGTAAGCTAGAATCATGGGACTGCGTAAGTCATACTTTGAAGAAAGAAAAAAACCACCAAGAAGCTAGATGGTATGATGAGGGGGTTGAGATGGGCTGTGTGTCCCTTAAGTAACTGGCCAGTGTCAGCAACCTTTGAACCCCATCCTAGGTGAAAAGTTCAACTGTCTTACTGCAAGTGCATGTGTCCAGCTCTGATCACTGTGGGTGTCTCAGGAGCCTTCCATTTTCTTAGATTCTTCAGCATTCCTCGGGAATGGAAACACTCACTCTCAGGGCATACATGAGGCCAAGTCGGAGAGTAAGTGTCCATAGCACTTACAGAGAGGAAGCCAGGACTCTCTTTCTAAAGGAGGAATCTGTATAACCAGATTATCTTTCCTCTATTAAAAATTTGAAATCCTTTCTCCCAAGAGCTCATTGCTGGTGGCCTTCTTTGTAGTCTGATAGTCAGTTCAAAAATGTGTCACTTCTGCTTCTGGAAGATGCAAGCTTGATTGTGTGAACACTATCACATGAATCATTTTTATCATAGAAAAGTCTTTAGGTGGGGTATTGATGTCAAGATTAACTCAGAGATAATTGGCTGCAGTTAGGGCTGAATGATAGTGATCATTCTAAAAACTCATTAAGAGTCTGAAAAATGAATATTTAGACTTTATCCTTGACCAAAACCCATTCGTCCCAGAGTGAAACATGGTAGCTGGAGAATGGCAGCTCAACAAGCCTGAAGTGTAGGCGGGCTTCTCTTTATGAACCAGGCATGTTTTTGAAATTTTGTGTCAATCAGCTTTTTGTAAATGGAATCTTTTTTTTTTTTCATTAACTTACCCTGTAATTTCAGCAATGTTTAAGATTCATTCCTGATTGATCTTGAGTTGGCAGTTAACTGCGAACCTTCAGCTTTGGATTTCAATGCTTCTTCCTCAGTTTTGTGCTTTTTCTTTGCTCCCTTTCTTTCACCGGCTACTTAAGGAGCAAATACTGTGTGTTAGGCACAGTAATAGGTGTTGGGAATATACATAAAAATGACAGGTAAATAATTACCAAACGAGAGGTAAGTGTGATATACCAAGGAGTCCGGGGAGGCCCATTAGATCAGAGTCCCTTGGCCTGGGGCAGTGAGGGAAGGTATAGATGTTGCCAGAGCTGAGTGCTCAAGGAGATGAAAATGTGAGGAGGAGCTTGCTTGGGTGATGGGCTCCCACCACCCCCCAAGATGACCAGGATCAGAGGCATGGTGGACTTCAGTGTTGAGTGGTTCAGGTGTCAGGACAAGCAATCAGCAGTTGATGGTCTTTGCCTAGCCTTCTACGTGGAGTGAATTTTGGTGAAAAGTTGTTCACAACGTTTGCTTCCCTAATCATCAGGAGAGGTTATTTTACTATTTTTCTCTCAACCTTTCTGTCCAAGTATACTTGTGGAGTTTGTACTATGTACTGCCTTATTTCAGTCTATAAGACTGAAACCTTATTATTCATGAAGCGGGACACCCCCAAACAAGACTGAGAGAAAAAAGAACATGAATGTTTTAATTTCCAGTGGGAACTCTAATATTTGACTCAGCAACCTTAAGAAATTACAAATTTTCTGTGGCAAAGGACACCTTAGGTAATGTCAAAGGACAATTGACAGATTGAGAAAAATGACACATAAAGCAAATTCTAATGTAACTGATATACAAAGAGCCCCAACAAATTTATAAGAAAAAAGATAATCACATTTTTAAAAAAAGAACAAAGGGTATGAGTAAGCAGTTCAAAGAAAAGGCAATCTAAATGGCTACTAAACACCTGAAATGATGCTGAGACCCCTGAAGGATGCAAAATAAAGTATTAAATAAAACCCATTTTTCATCCATCAGATTGGCCAACTTTTAAGGGTAATAACATCCAGTACCTGTGAGGATATGGAGTAAGAGGCATTCATGAAATTTTGGTGGAGTATTTGGTCCATTGCTACAACCTTTAGGGGAATTAATACTGAAAATATGTATTCCCTTTGACCCTGTAAGCCCAATTGTTGAGACATGCACCTACTGAAATTAAGAGACCAGTCAATATGGATATCATATGCAAGAGAGAGTATTCAGCCTTATTTTACAGCACCCAAAGCAAAAACAAACAGCAGTAGGGAGATCTGTGGACTGTCACATAGCTGTGGTTCTGTGTATGTCTGTGCCCATGTGGTGTGTGTATGGCGTGTTTTCATGAGTTTGATCTATGTGTTTGTCCTGGAGGGACATTCCTAACGTGTTTTACATAAGATAAGCAAGTTACAGAGTAATGTGTATAGTGTGATCCCATTTAAAGAATAAACAAATAGCAAAGTGCTATATGTCAGTTTGAATGTGCATGGAGATAGGTGGGGAGGTATACCCATCAGGCCATGGACATGGTGTAAACACAGTAGGATGGGGTGGAGGTGAGGGGAAACTAAAGCTTTCTTTATACCTCTTTGTATTGTTTATTACTTATTCCTAAGGCACATTGCTCTTGTAATTTAAAATTTCACAAGTACTTAAAGATTAAGAACTGATTAGGATGGTTTTTCTGTTCCCGTCTGCTCCTCTCTGGCCATACGGTTGTTCAAACCAGCTAGAAAACAGCTACATGATGCCAAGTGAGGTGAACGTCCTTCCTCCTGCCAGGGACTTTAGTATCATGCCTAGAACAGAGTGGTGTAATTGACACTACCCACTACACCTGTTTTACTTTAGCCTCTCCATTTTGAGGCCCTATCATTCATTCGTTCATTTATCAATTTCTTACCTTAGTTATATATATATATATTTTTTTTTCAGTACGCGGGCCTCTCACTGTTGTGGCCTCTCCCGTTGCGGAGCACAGGCTCCAGACGCGCAGGCTCAGCGGCCATGGCTCACGGGCCCAGCTGCTCCGCGGCATGTGGGATCTTCCCGGACCGGGGCACGAACCCGTGTCCCCTGCATCAGCAGGCGGACTCTCAACCACTGCGCCACCAGGGAAGCCCTTACCTTAGTTATAATTTTAAAATACACACACACACACACACACACACACACACACACACACACGTACATGCACAATTGCCTACTATATGCCAGACTTGCCGCTTGTACTGACTCTGAGCCCTGCTCCCTTCCAAGTGCTAGTGTTGTTTTTTCCAACTCTGACCTGATGCCTCTCAGGCCAGGAAGGCTAGCGTCTTCTGGAATTGTCCTCAGGTAGCCGGAAGACCTGACTGGAAGGAGCCTGGCTTGTCCCCCTCAGCTGCGAGGTGCTCCTTGGAGGCCTACTCTCCAAGAGCAAACAAACCCAGCCCGACACCACATCACAGGGGCGCTTTCTCAGGCTCGGTGCCCAGGGCGGCCGAGTTGCCAGCCAGGTGCGTGATGCTCAGTTAATTAGGTGATTGTATGCTGTCCCGGCCCGGGCTGGGTGCTAAGGAGTCTGGGCTGATGTGGAGACCTCTGGCGGAGAATGGACGTCCTCTGCAGAGAGCTCTAATGTCTAATGTTTCAGGTCCCAGGATGACTTTTCTCTTGAGAACATCTTGTAGGACCCCTCAGGTCCTATTCCCTTCTCTGAGTGTCTCTCTCTTTTTTTTTTTTTTTTGGTGTATCATTTGTTTGGCCTTGATTTGTTGCACTTTCCAGCCTCCCTGACTGCATCTTAGGCTGCCTGAGGTCCAGGAGTGTCTCGAACAATTTGCTCCCCCAGCATAGTGCTTTGGGCATAGGTAGTGCTCAGTCAGCCCAGAGATACCTGGAGTGTGTGAGGATTCCGGGGAGTTCCTGGAGCTGTATTCCCAGGGACCTGTGGCAGCAGGCAGGGCAGCAGGGATGGACCTTTCATCGCAGGACCTCCTGCTGGCCCCTCATCTGGATGCTGCCCCTCAGAGCGAAGGGAACCCCGGAGCAGCTGAGCGAAAGAGGGAACACACCCACCGACCTGCACTCCAGGGGAAGAGGAGAAGGAGAAGCTCACTCCTCGGCTTCCAGGGAGCGTGCCGGAAGCTCACCTGTTAAAATGCCTATTTTCCTGTCTCTCGTTGCAAGCTGAAGGGAAAGTCGAGGAACCCTTGGTTTGACCACTTTTTCTGATGGATGGCTCTGGCTGGGCCCCAGGGAAGCCACACGATCGACACGGCCTTTTCGAGGGCCTCCTGTCTGGCTCCACAAGCCCAGGGAGATGAGATTCAGCCCAGGCTTCGTGTGGTGACAGGAATACTGCTCGGTGGATCTCAAGACCCCACCCACCAGAACTCAGACAGATGTAAAGAGCAGCAAGTCTGTCTGGGAGTCCTGAGGAAAGAACTCATCCCTGTGTAGCCCCACGGACTTCAGACCGAACTAGAGTCACCTTGAACTGAATGAGCTGATGCAATATTGGCAGCTACACATTCTCGGCCTGAGACATCCTTTCTCAGCCTCTTTCCACCCTGCAGCTAACACATGGACATCGCTGAGGAATATCGACAGCAGGGGGTTAACCTGTTTCACGGCACCGAAAGAGCAAGTTTGTGCATTTCCCCTTTTTTCTTATACTTACGTTTCCAGAGGAGCAAATTATAGAGGGTATAGTGTAACCCAAGAATACAGGTTTGGGAATAGGGGAACTAGTTTCTATTCCAAGCACTGTCACTGGCTTTCTGTGTCACCTTGGTAGGAGGCGGGGTAGAAGGAGACTTGTGCTGGGATCGGCTGTCCCCCAAGGAGCTTACGTCTCTCTCTCAGGGAGGCTGGAGGGTCAGGTCAGAAACATCTATCTTTACAGGTGTGAGCTTTGTTTAATATTTAATTTTTCAAAAACTAATAATAATAGTTCATATAACCTACTTCCCTTGTTTGATTTGTGTGGCCCATTTTTACAAAGTTATTCTGTCAGAGGGATTTCATTTATAAAGTTCCTTACTTCTGAGACTCCGCATGCCCTGGTTATAAACCATGTATGTCAATGCTGTGGAAATGAAATCTGTACCCCCTGGACCCATGCAGATAGATATGATTCTGGGCTGAATAGAAATATAGTCTGTATGAGTCAAATATGTTTCTAGAGGATGTACTGTCTTGAGGGTGCCTGAAGGAAACTAAAAGACATTCAAGACATAGTCCTGCTCCTTAAAGGATGTACAGTCCAGCCAATCATTCTATAAAGCTTCCAGGAGTCACATGTACAACATCATAGCCTTTTGAGTTTGAAGACTTCATAATTGCTGTTATCAGTTACTCTTGGCTGAGCACTGAGATATAGATCCTATAGATTAGATGGGGGTTTCTGGAAAGCAACTCTGCACTGGAGAATTGTGTGCAGAGTGTTGATCGGGGTGTGCTTTTGGGAGATACACCCGAGGAAGTGAGGAGACCAAAGTCGGACAGAGGAGAGGCTGACCCACACCAGCTGAGCTAGGTGCCCCTTCAGAGGTACAGGGCAATGCCCAGTGAGGGATGCAGCTGTGAGCTGTCAGAGACAGATGGTCCCAGCAGCTGTGGGATGGGCTTGTGCTCTCCGAGGAGGAGAGCTGGCTAGAAGTAGAACACATGGCATCCACTTATCACATGCTTTCTGTGTGCCGTGCCATGCCTTGAGCTGAGTGTTTTAGCTGCATTATTCCTAGTCCAACCATTTTAGAGATGAGGCAGTTGAGGGGCAGAGAAGTTAAGCAACGTACCTAAGATCCCACAGCTAATACATTGTGGGGTGGGGTGGGTGTTAACTATCACACTATATTCCTCATTTACTCTTCCCAGCGCTGCTTCATGAGAGAGATTATCACCCGCATTAATCAAGTTGAGAAGCTGAGGCGCTAAGAGTTTAAATGATTTGCCCACTGTCACAGAACTAATAAGAGGTGAGGCTAGTGTTTTCCCATTACACTATAGCATCTCACAGGAATAACCTGTCCGGTGAGAGACACTCAGTTCTGGCTGGAATAGCACACAGCCCTTGGGTAACTTATGGACCACCAGTTCTCCCCGCCTCCATTTTTGTGGACAGAATTGTGCCCTTTGTTGTGGGTAAAGGAGCATGGTCTTTGAAGTCAGGCAGAGGTAAGTTCGAACCCCAGTCTTTGTTTTATGACCTGCATGCTCCTGGGCTTAGTGTCCACATCCATAAAAATGGGAGTTGCCCTAATGACTTCATTGGGTTGTTAATGCGGATTAGAAGGAATCCGATGGGAGAAATCTCTGCCTATTCTCCCCTAGTCCCCCTCTCCCCCTACAAAAAAGGGTTCAGGGCTGAAAACAGGGGTTTTCAGAGGGTGGATACCTTGAACATCGTGGTGGTTTATTGATTCAGCTTTTTCTCACCTTCTTTCTTCTCTCACGCGGAGACAAAGAGAGACTAAGTCTTCCATGTAGTTTGCTCAGAATTCTAACACTAGCCTGTTAGTCTAATCATAACACAGTTCTTCTTGGAAACAAACATAGCAACAGCAATTATATCTTACTTTTAATGTCTAATTGGCTGTGAACTCGCTTTCCCGGAGTTATTTCCATCGAGCATATGGAGCACTGTGCGTTTTGCTTATCTCAGTGTCCTCCTGCAGCCCCTGTCTTGCCTTTATTAGGGAAGCCAGTCGGATGTGCGTTTGCCTTGTGGGTGCCCTGGAAGCTCCAGCCATTCCCAGCAACGGGCCGAGACGCTCCTGAGAGCCTTTTGGCTCCTCATTACCCCTTTGCTCTCCCCCCGAGCCCCCTGAATCTTCATGCAAGCTCCGCTCCTCTTCTCCTTCCCCATCTGGTCTCCCGCCCTGGCTTCTGGAGTGATCCATCCCTGGTCTCTGAGCCCTGTCTCCTTATGCCCTCCTCTGCTTCCACCCCTGTAGCACGGTGGGCTCTCTCCCTATCCTCTTGATCCACTCATCCTTTCTCACAGTGAGTTCTGCAGGGCAGCAGAACCATCCTAGCCAGGCTGTGAGCTGGGGTGCAGAGGAGCAAATCCACAGGGCTGTGTCTTCCCTGCCTGTTGGGATTGATCACTGACCTTAGGGAGAACCGACCTTTCCAGGAGTGCAGCTGGGGCCAGAGCCTCTGTGGGGAGCTACTTCTATAAGCTTTCCCCTCACTGTGTTTTTCGAACTTGCTGAAGCTTAAATCTTTCTGCGGGGCTCAGGCCTCAGCGTAGGTGTGTCTAATGCCTGGTCATCCTGGGGAGGGGGTGGGGGGAGGTGCTGGACCTGTTGCTGTGGCAACATGCTGCTGAGATCATGAACCCATTTCATTCTCAGGAGATGAATCTCTCCTTCTCACCCACCCTCTTTCTCCTCCCTCTCCATCTCTCCCCACACCCTTCTGTCATCTTCCCTCCTCCCCACTCAACCTCAGACTTTCTCCTTCCTCAGATCTGTCTTTTGCACTCCTGGATACAACAGCATAGCAACTGAGACTACCATGGCAGACTTATTTTTTTTCCCTAGACCATTAGTTCTCAAGCTTTAGCAGGCATCACCTGAAGAACTTGTTAAAACGCAGATGGCTGAGTGCTGAGCTTCATCCCTAGAGTTCTGATCCGAAGGTCTCTACTGGTACCTTCGGATCAGTGCATTTCCAACAAGGCCCCCAAAGCTGCTGATGCTGGGGGACCAGGGACCACCTTTGGGAACCACTGTTCTAGACTGTGTTCGTCCAATTTGAACTAGTTATGGCTGGAATATTCCTTTACATTTCGATTCTAAAGGATTTGATTAGCTCATTCACCCGTTCGTGCAACAGATGTTAAATGAGCAGTATTCAGAGTACTATAGCAGGTATGCTATACAACGAAACACAAAATCCTGTCCTCCAAGATTTCACAGATTTGTACAGGGGACTGACAAGTAAATAATCATTGTTTGTGTCATAAATATTACAAACACCTGCAAATGATAAGAGACTTAGAAGTAGACACCAATCTCCTTGTACAAGGCAAGCAAAATATTTAGATGAGATGGTAAAACAATGAAATTAGAACACTTCCTAACACCATACACAAAAATAAACTCAAAATGGATTAAAGACCTAAATGTAAGGCCAGACACTATCAAACTCTTAAGAGCAAAATATAGGCAAAACACTCTATGGCATAAATCACAGCAAGATCCTTTTTGACCCACCTTCTAGGGAAATGGAAATAAAAACAAAAATAAACAAATGGGACCTAATGAAACTTAAAAGCTTTTGCACAGCAAAGGAAACCATAAACAAGACAAAAAGACAACCCTCAGAATGGGAGAAAATATTTGCAAACGGAGCAACTAACAAAGGATTAATCTCCAAAATATACAAGCAGCTCATGCAGCTCAATATCAAAAAAACAAATAACCCAATCCAAAAATGGGCAGAAAACCTAAATAGACATTTCTCCAAAGAAGATATACAGATTGCCAACAAACATGTGAAAGGATGCTCAACATCCCTAATCATTGGAGAAATGCAAATCAAAACCACATGAGGTATCACCTCCTGCTGGTCAGAATGGCCATCATCAAAAAATCTAGAAACAATAAATGCTGGAGAGGGTGTGGAGAAGAGGGAACCCTCTTGCACTGTTGGTAGGAATTTAAATTGATACAGTCACTATGGATAACAGTATGGCTGTTCCTTAAAAAACTAAAAATAGAACTACCATATAACCCAGCAATCCCACTACTGGGCATATACCCTGAGAAAACCATAATTCAACAAAAGACATGTACCACAATGTTCATTGCAGCACTATTTACAGTAGCCAGGACATGGAAGCAACCTAAGTGTCCACTGACAGATGAATGGATAAAGAAGATGTGGCACATATATACAATGGAATATTACTCAGCCATGAAAAGAAATGAAATTGAGTTATTTGCAGTGAGGTGGATGGACCTAGAGTCTGTCCTACAGAGTGAAGTAAGTCAGAAAAAGAAAAACAAATACCGTATGCTAACACATTTATATGGAATCTAAAAAAGAAAAAAGAAAAGGTTCTGAAGAACCTAGGGGCAGGACAGGAATAAAGATGCAGACGTAGTGAATGGACTTGAGGACACAGAGAGGGGGAAGGGTAAACTGGGACAAAGTGTGAGAGTAACACTGACAGATATACACTACCAAATGTAAAATAGATAGCTAGTGGGAAGCAGCTGCATAGCACAGGGAGATCAGCTTGGTGCTTTGTGACCACCTAGAGGGGTGGGATAGGGAGAGTGGGAGGGAGACACAAGAGGGAGGAGATATGGGGATGTATGTATACGTATAGCTGATTCACTTTGTTATACAGCAGAAACTAACACAACAATATGAAGCAATTATATTCCAATAAAGATGTTAAAAAAAAAAATAGTGATTCATCCATTCTTTTTTTCCCCCTTTTTCAAGGGTTAAAGGGAACTGAGCTTAACCTATTTAAATAATATTAATATGTAATGTGCGGAGCATTTTCTATATTTCAGTTCTCAGACTGCTGGCTGTAGTCCTAGGCCTGTCACATACTGTCTGTGCAACCTCAGGCAGGTTAGCTAAGCACTCTGTGCCTCAGTTTCCTCATTGGAGAAAAAGGCTACAGTACTACTATCAGCTTTAAAGCATTCTTAAAAAGATTAAATGTGCAAATGTGGGCAAAATGTACATACAATTTCTCCAAAAAGTGTTGACTTTTATTGATTTTGTGTGACCTCATGTTGAATATCAAGAGAGTTTGCCTAGAGAAGTTTATACTCTTCAGACTAAATAAATCACCAGGGTTTAGCCAAGAGAATGGTTGGGGGCTGGCTCTGAATGTGAGAGTTAGAGGATCTCCGAACAAGTCCCCAAAGCTCCTGGGGCACCAGAGGGCCCTGGCTGGGTGATCCAGGGCATCATTTCATCCAGAGTATAACAAAGGCCTTGAAGGATGGCCAGGATTTTTGACAAAGCATTTCTTATTTTTGAGAGGATGAGTGGCGGTTTTCGATGGAGGCTTAAAAGAATTCCCAGCTGAAAGAACATCTCTACCTCACAAAGCTTAAGAGAACAGAACACAGAGCCCTCCGGCTGGCATCTAGAAAGTTTCAAGTTTACCTTTGACATTGAGAGAACCAGGGTCACCTTCCCTGAGACATGCTTTCTTCCCTATCACCTTTGTGCCCAGAGGCCACAGCAAAGAGACTGCATTTTTTGCTGCTTTCCCAAAGGGGCTGCTCTCTCCCCTCTTGGTTACCTCCCCCTACTCCACCCCGTCGTTGGCTGAGAGATGAGTTTCACTATTCTAATTTCGAGATTAGGGAGAGTTCCCCTAATCTCTGCCTGGGGCCCTGCAGAAACCACTGTCCACATTCGTGTTGAGAATCAAGTCTGTATTTTCTGCCTCCCTCAAACCCAGCTTTACAGCTGAAACTGTAGCTGAATGAAGTGGCAGAAGCTACCAGTTTTGTTCTTAATTCTTTCCTGAACTCATCAGAGATGAGTGATAAAGCCTTTCTTCTTCCGGAGAGGATTAGAGAATGAAGTCCTTCCGTGGCAAGATACACCTGGGAAGGGCTTACTAAGTGATAATTCCTGATAAACCCCCTCTGATCATCC
This sequence comes from Kogia breviceps, assembly GCF_026419965.1. Lineage (NCBI taxonomy): Eukaryota > Metazoa > Chordata > Mammalia > Artiodactyla > Physeteridae > Kogia > Kogia breviceps. The sequence continues at coordinate 41,548,363 of NC_081310.1, read as the reverse complement.
AGTGACTCTGCCCTCTTAGTGATAAAAGAAACCTCTAGGCATTTAATTAACTCTTTAAGAAATCTTTTCTCATCACCTTTTCTTTCTTTTGCTTGTCTTGGATTGAATCAGAGCCATACATTCAGCTTATTAACTTATTCATTTATCTGTTCACTCAATGAACACTTGCTGAGCACCTACTGAGAGCTAACTTGGGTTCTGGGGCAGATAGAAAAATAAGACCTCCTCCTTGTTCCTGTGGGGTGTCAAGTCTTGTAGAGAAAGACATACCAGCAAGCCATGATTACAGTAGAGTTGAGTGGCATGGTAGCCTTAAGTGCAGAGAGTGAAGAGAGCAACCAACTCTGGGAAGGCTTCCTGGCAAAAGTAGCCTTTAATCAGGGCCTGCCTAGAGGCTTTCCAGGTGAAAAAGGCAGAGAAAGTATTCTAGGAAGTGGGAACAATGTGAACAGAAGCATGCAGCTATGAAAGAACATGGCATATGGGGGAATTGAAAGAAGTGGGGTGTGGCCACTTGACTTGGTATACGAGGAGGCAGGGGCTGTGAGGTGAGCCAGAGAGGTTGGGCTGGGGTCGCACGTGGTAGGGGATTTGGCAAGGGCAGCCTTTGGAGGGTTTTAAGCAGAAGAGAGACAGGGTGAGAGATGCTGGTTAGAAATGACAACCTTCCCCTGCTCTGAAGACTGAAGCCAGTCGTGGCTCTGGGAATCACTCGTCCCACTTTACAAAATCACCCTGGCAACAGAGTGACGGTTGCACCACTAGCCAGGGAACTTGCTGTGACAAGTTCTTCCAGCCTTATCAGACATGGAGGGCAGAGAAGAAACCACTGCGTTTAGGTGTAGGCATCAAAGGGGTTGAAACAACATAACATTCAGATGGGATTGCAGTATGCAGTTGGTCAGAAACTATTTCTTCTGCTGGCACTGCTATTGTAAATACCTGCACCCATAGCTCTGTTCTCAGATATGTTCCACGTTAAAACAACATTTTTATTTCTGTCTCTCTCCCCCTTTCCCACCATACAAGAGACAACACAATGTCATGTCTTGAGAGGAAGTCAGACATGGGTTTGGATTTGGGTTCTGTAACATACTGACTATGGGGCCTTGGGCAAGTCCTCAGGTTTTCTGAGCCTGGATTTTGTTGTTTGTTTTTAACATGTGAAATTACAGTTGCACCTCTCTTACACATGGTTGTTATGCACCTGGCTCATTGTTCAGTGTAGACTAGATGCTTAACGAATGGAAGCCATGATTCTTTCTCCTTCTCAATTACACCGGAGCCTTAGGGTATAAGTAAAGGAAAATGTGGAGATAAAATGTTTTAATCAGGTCTTCTTAGTGCTTCCAGAAGTAGATCTGACTGGGTCCATGTTGGATTTGCCATCCAACAGTTTATATGCAGTCTTGTATTAGTCACCCATCATGGTTGCTCTCAGTACATTCCACCCTAATGAACAGGAACAAAAGTTGTGCAAAGAATGGGAAAGGCCAAAAGAGATTTTTCTTTCCAATGGTTCCTAGATTGGGGAAGCAGTGAACATTATTACTTTATTATCTATATTTTGTTTCAACTTTGTTATGCCCCCAAACCAATGGGAGAGCTCCGTTGGAGCATGCGCTCTGTGTATCTTAGGGGAAAGAAGAAGAACCAGCAGAGTGAACAAGACAGGAAAAATCAAGAGATGAGAAAAGAGAAGGTTTCGAGGGAGTGGTAGACTCGAAACCGGAGAATTCGAGTCCATGAGATAGAGGAGAAGCACAGTGAGGAATCTGGGTCTGAGTGGGAAGGGACCCCACATCTGTTGTCTGATGTAGGCACCTACTCAAGCGAGGAATTCCCTCCTCAATGTCCCCGACAGATGGTCGTCTGGCACAGTGATTCCCATTTTTTTTCACATCATGGAACAAATAGAAAATAACATTTGTCTAACGCTGGGGTGAATGGACAAAGCTGTTCACAAGTGGAGGTGACTGCCTTGGGGACTCTGGCTGAGCCAGGCTCTGCCAGCGGCCGTTGAGAGTTGAGTGGAGTGATGTTTGGGGCACTTGTGTTTCTCCAAGCCCAGTGTGCTTAGAGAAACTCTGATCCAGCAGGACCAGAGTGAAGAGCCTCACCCAGGTACTCTCAGACCCTCAGGTGATAAATAGGCATGTGGGACTGGGCATTTCATTATCACCAATTATCAGCACCAGTGCAGATTAATTGAGCATGTTTTCTTGAAATCTGAAGATATAAAGACTTCAAAGCCATGGTTTCTTGCTTTCAAGCCATTCTTATCAAGGAGTAAGAGTGGCTCCTGTGGCCACAAAATAAATGAAACTAACTGGCCTGGGGCTTCTTCAGGGAACCAGCTGCACTTACCAGCCTTACCTAGTGTTTGACACGCAATCGTTAATTAAAACGGGGATGTTCAATGATAAATTAATTCACCTGCTCTTTGTGGAGAGAATGAAAGCCAAGAAAAATGATGACCTGAAGCTCTTTTCTTGAGTGTCTGCTCTTATATGCTGTGCTGAATATTTGAGTTAGCTAAGTGTTCTTGCTATATGTCAATAGAGATGCCATTTTACAGGTGATATATTTATTTCCAGAGAAGGAAACTCACGCAGGCCTGTGAAGCAGAAGACCTGGTAGTCCACAACGTTACTGAGAATCTCTTGTTTGTAGAATAATATTCTAGGCATTAGAGAGTGAGCAGAGAAATAAAAGATGCAGTTCTGTCTTTAAGAACCAGTCAACCCTGATGGAAAGGGAGGACCAATATGCGAAAGAGACAGAATACATCTAAAGAGGGCCTGTAAATAAGTACAAATAAAAACCCAAGTGCAGCACTTAATGTTTTGTTTTCAATTATAGGCATTTATACTCATGACTTAGCCTTCTTACGGATACCAAGGCCGTTAAGGACTGTTTTCCTTTCTCATTCATCTTGTACAGAGTACACACTCAAAAATGTTGAATGAATATATATGCTGCGATGGGGTATGCCTAAGTGCTGGGAAATTCTGGAAAGAAGCAGAGTGATACGCCTTGGGGAAGCCTTCTAGAGACTGAGCAGTGTTCTGAGCGGGAACTCATGGCTTGGCACAGAGAGGAGAGGGTAGAAGGAAGGAAGAGCTCTTGGAGAGTGAGCAAATCCAAACATTTAGACCACCATTCAGGGTCCTCCAGGACCTGCTTCTCTTCATCTTGCCTTCCTTGCTACTGCCCACAGCCACTCTTTGTGGCCTCATCATCCCCACTTCTTACCCTCTCTTGGACGCTCTTCCTCCATTGATGGGCCAATGTACATCCTTCTCCTACTTCAAGTCCAGGTGAAGGCACAGCCCCAGGAAGCCTTCCAGAATATCTCTAGCCTCACTCCTGTCTTTATGAAATCCGATAGCTATGTTCACAGCTCCGTGCTCCAAACCTTCAGAAGAAGTAAGACACATCGTCATTGTCTTCACCTTCAAGTAGCTTCCAAGGGAAAGCATGAAGCTAGACTACTACATACAAAATAACCACCAGAGAGAGCAGAGCCATACATATTTATCAGTACTAAATGATACGGTAGAGAATACAAGGGCTATACAGGGTAGCCTGGGGATCAGAAGTCCTAGTTCGGCTTCTGTAATCAACTAGTGGAGTAACTTTCAGCAGTCACTTAGCGTTTGACCCTTGGTTCTTCATCCATAAAATGAGGGGTTTGTGCAAGATGCTGTGATTCCTCCTAGCTCTATATACTGCAGGATGATGAAAGTTACAGTATTCATGTTAGATGAATGGGAAATAGTGATTGGTTAGCTGGAGGGGACCGGGGACTCATGGAAATGCAGTAAATGCTGGTAACCAGAAGGATTGATCCCCAAGGACTGTAGGATAGAGCCGAGAACCAGCTGGGGACTGGTTGAAGACCTGTTGCCCTGGTGTCAGCAGCACAGTCTTTCTAGAATACAGTGGACCCTACACAGAGCTCTCACGGTGCAGAGGATCTGTCAAGCCTTGTGCACCCTTTGTCCCTGGGCCTCAAAGGAAGGGTCTTCTGAGACTCATGTCTTCTCTCATTCTCTGAGCTCTTTCTGGTGCTTGACTTTCTTGCAAAAATACATTCAGTCTCTGGTCAGCCCTCCGTGTAGAAGGGTGATGTGTGTTAGCTGGTCATCACAGGAAGCATCCTCTTTAAGTGGCCTACTTTGGCCAGCCTGCATATGGCGGCATCAGAACAACACACTCGCCTTTTCCCAGAGCAGTGCAGCATCCTGGCCTGGATGGCTCACTGTATGGTCAACTTTCCGGCTTCCCAGTGGCCCCAGGAACGTCAGCCTCCTCAGCACCCTGCTGCAGTCACCAGGCAGGAGGACCTCCTCTTTGGCTTTCCCCCCCCCCCATATGTTTTCTCTGACCATGAAAACAAACAAAACAAAACCCACTTAGTTACTGCAGAAAAGTTGCAAAGTATAGGAAAAGTATAAAAAGATTTTTAAACAAAATCACTAATTTCTACCCCCCCACCCCCCACCCCCAGTTATCATAAAATCCCCATATGACCCTGAACCATATAAATAACCTATACAGTTTTATTTGGGGAAAATTTTAAACCCTCTATTGTAGAAATTTTCAAGCATACACACAAGTAGAGAGAATATTGAGCCCCTGTGTAACCCAAACCCAGCTTCAACAGTTAAAAGATCTTGAAAGGATCTCTCATCTCCATTTTGGGCTTCCGGGCCAGGGCTCAGAAAGGAAGGTGACAATAAACCCCACATAACAACGATATTGGAATTATTAGGATTTAACCAAAGAGTTTTTAGGCCCAGCAGGGCTCCGGGCTCTGTGGGTTTTGAGGCTCTCACTTGCGTGGACAATGTCATGGCAGCCTTCCTGGTCAGATGTGTCTCTGCTCATCCTCCCTCACTTGGACATTTATTCTTGAGTCTTCTTCCCAGGCGTGTGGATGGGTTTTCACGGACACGTCAATACCTGTCTGCCCAGCAGACGTGGTGATCACCGCCCACATCCAAAATGAGGCAGTGCTTACTGGTCCATGATGCTGAGCAGAGCTCCCAAGGGTGGTCTCATTGGAATCACGCTACTGCCTGTGGACCAGGGTGGGAGAGCTGTTATTTTCTGGTTCTCCTCTTTGGCTGGCTGGTCCTGCTCTGTTTTTCCACTAGTCAGAGAAGGGGAAGAACAGGTGGTGAAATGCCCAATAGGAAGTCCTCCTGGAGGTGCTTTGCACATGGGCTAAGGCACTGCCGCATCAGTGACGGTCACTGGCAGTCCAGGCAAGTGGAGAAAGTGGCCGCTGGCCATCAAGTCCGGGGTGGGGGGCGGTTTGGGAGGACCAGAATGTGTGGAGAGTCTTGATTACTTATCACAGGCCCCTGGCTAAGCCAGATGCTGCCTTTGGAGCTTGTTTGTGTGGGGAGAATTAGCATATTCATTAGATATGCTCAGGGATCTGAGACATAATGAAATGCCCTGCCTCCAGGAGTGACAGGTTCTGCCTCCTTGCTGGGTGGCAGCAGGTGGCTGTGTTGCACTCCGGGCTCTCTGTCCTCACTCTTTTCACCTGCTTCCCCCACCCTTCTTTCTTGCCTGGGGACTGGGAAGACAGCTTTCATGTTCTGGTTGCCAGATCCTAGTGTTGGCTTTCTTCTTTATTGTGCTTCCCCCCTAGAAGGTGGTGACAGTATGGGTAGGATTGCTTTTAAGAGATTTGTAACCAAACGAGATATGGAGAGTCAAGTGTTCTCAATAAGTTGACCCATTGTGGTTCTAGACTGGGACCCCTTCACTTTGCTCGCCTGGACCTTGGTTTCCTCTTCTACCAACTGATGGGTTGGATAGTGTGTTCTCATAATCTTCCAAGACTGTGGCTAGCATTCCTGGTATACAAGAAACCAGATTGCATGATCCACAAGCTTTACTTCCCCAGTGGTTGTACGGTATGCTGGGTGGGCATTGTGTCCTTTCCCTAAAATGTGGGTGTGGTCAAAGGGCAGTGACTCTGCCCTTAGAATCACCATCCACCATCTATCTGTGTGACTCAGGGGCAGGATGTTACCTGCTTTGTAAGGCTGGTCAAAACCCTGATGAGAAAGGGATTTAATGCCTTAAGTCAGATTCCCTATAAACTGTCTCTGGGACAGAGATTTTTGTGGCAATGATTTATTTATGGACTGCTTTTGGGAGAAGCCTGTACCGATAGGAGGGAAGTAGAATAAGTCAGGTGAAAATACTAGACAGGGCTTCCCTGGTGGCGCAGTGGTTGAGAATCCGCCTGCCGATGCAGGGGATACGGGTTCGTGCCCCGGTCCGGGAAGATCCCACATGCTGCGGAGCGGCTGGGCCCGTGAGCCATGGCCACTGGGCCTGCGCGTCCGGAGCCTGTGCTCCGCAACGGGAGAGGCCACAACAGTGAGAGGCCCGCGTACCACAAAAGAAAAAAAAAAAAAAAAAGAAAAAAAAGAAAATACTAGACAAGGGTGTAGTTGCAGGCGTTTTAGCCTCAGTCTTATCCCCCAGGCGGCTCCACAGTGAGTTGCACCACAGAAGTTGTCCCATGCAGAGGTGAAAGGGCTGGGTCCTTGACACCCCTGCATCAGTGAATTATTGGTTCCAGGTCACTGCCCCCCCCCGTGGACAGGCATAACCTCCCAGATGAGGAGGGCCTGTCAGCCAGGGGCCAACTTCTCAGGAAGATCCAGGTGTGAACCGTTAGCAGCCAACACTCAGAGCTGCTGGGGTGTGCAGGGCCGGGGGGTACACCTGCTGGTAAAGGAGACCTGATGGGGGCAGCACAGAATCTGCCACATCCGGGCTGCTGAGAGCCAGACAGGGAGGGGGGCTAGGAGGCAGGGTATGAGGGAGCTATTCTGAATATAAGTCCCTGAGCAAAGAGCGAACAGGGATGTCTCAGGACACGCCGGGAAATGCTCAGATGTGACTTTCCAATTAGGCCAATGTAACTGATGGTTATAGAAGTCAGGAGAACGTTACATTTGAGGGAAGGGAGATGGTGCCTAGGAAGGGGTGAGAGGGAAGCCCTGGGGTTATCTGGGTGCTGGCTGCACGGTTATGTACGCTTTGAAAAAATCCACTAAGAGTGCCCTTATGATTCATGTATGTTTCAGTACAACATCCACACAGGGACCTGGGGGCTGCTATCGCAGGAAGGCAGGAGTTCATTCCCAGAGAGCATTGCCTGCCCTGGTTTTTCTTCTCACATGTCCCCTACCTCTTGACACTTCTGAATCTTTTTTTTTTTTTTTAATTGAAGTGTAGTGGATTTACAATGTTGTGCTGGTTTCAGGTGCATTGCACAGCGATTCAGTTACATATACATATATATATATCCATTCTTTTTCAGATTCTTTTCCCTTATAGGCCGTCACAAAACATTGAGTAGAGTTCCCTGTGCTCTACAGTAGGTCCCTGTTGGTTATCTATTTTATATAGAGTAGTGTGTCTGTGGTAATCCCAAACTCCTAATTTATCCCTCCCCACCCCCCTTTCCCCTTTGGTAACCATAAGTTTGTTTTTTATGACTGTTTTTTATGACTTCTTAATCTTAACCTTCTCCTCTTTCTTTCGCCTCCATGATAAACCTTTTCTCTGCCTTTCTGACCCCTGCTGCCTCCTGCCAAGGTAGTTTCTTAGACTGTCATGGGACTCTTTACTCTGAAAGCTTCAGCAAGTCCTTTCCTGACGCCCTGGACCAGATCAGACGCACCTGTGGATTAGCTCCCTGGTGGTCCCTTCATCACACTCACCTCGGTTTAAAGCCGCACAGTATGTGTGAGCTCACTTATTTAATGTGGGTCTCCCCATTATACTAGCTCATGAAGGCCAGGACCTGAGACTGTTTTGTTCATCATTTATCCCCAGTAGCTAGGAGAATATCTGTTGCCTAGTACATGGTCCCCAAATTTGTTGAACAAAAGATGGCCTTTAGGCTCTGAGACATGGACTCCGAGTCCCAAGTCCCCTTGGGATGAAAAGGAGCTGTAGGGCTTCCCTGGTGGCGCAGTGGGTGAGAATCCGCCTGCCGATGCAGGGGACACGGGTTCGTGCCCCGGTCTGGGAAGATCCCACATGCCGCGGAGCGCCTGGGCCCGTGAGCCATGGCCGCTGAGCCTGCGCGTCTGGAGCCTGTGCTCCGCAACGGGAGAGGCCACAACAGTGAGAGGCCCGTGTACCGCAAAAAAAAAAAAAAAAAAAAAAAAAAAGGAGCTGTACACTTGGTGCTGGAATGAAGTGAGGGGCCCAGGCGAGGCAAGTCAGCTGCGCAGTGCCGGATGCCCAGGCGTCATTCCCTCAGGGAAGGTGGTAAGCAGTTGAATCGTCTTTGGCCTCCTCATTATATTTTTGTGTTAGCCTGTGAGAAGACCCACCAAAAAGGAACATTGTTAACTTTATTTCCTCCACCTCTTGCCCTCTCTGAATTTTCTCTCCCCGGGATGGTCTGCAGAGGCCTTGGACAGATGCTTTTGCTGAGACGAATGGCTTGGCCTCTTTGACAGCCCAGGGTGGCTGCTCCAGCCCTCCCTTGACCTGAGCTCACTTGGCAGTTCCAAAGCTTTCTCTTTGAGGCAGAGCCTCTAGGCCAGCAATTCTCAACTGGAAGCCGTTTTTGCCCCCAGGCATTTTGGCAGTTCTGGAGCCACCTTTGGTTGTCACAACTAGGGGAGTGCTGTTGGCATCCAATGGGTAGAAGCCAGGGATCTGCAAATGCACCATGCAAGACAGCTCCCACAGCAAAGAATTATCCTGCCTACGATGCTGATGGTGCCCAGGCTGAGCCTGCAGCAGGCCAGGCCAGGGCTTGCCAGCGGGTGCCACCTCCAGCCTGGGAAGCAGGTATACCTGAGAGACCTTTTTTTTTTTTCCTCTGAAATGACCCCGGAATAAGTATCCTCATTTTTTTTTCCCAGTTCCAATTCACTCAGCCTCCCCACTCAGCTATATGTCATTCAGCCTCCCTGGTCAGAGCTGCTCTGTGAGAGGCGTGGACATCCAAGAGGAGGCCCTTCAGCCCGTTTTTCTGCAGAGCCTTGTGGCACCCTGATGGAGACCTGCTTCCAAGGATGGGGGCTAGCACTGCCTTTACAGCCCAGGCCAGGACTGGGCAGGGACCCCCTGCCTCTTGTCATCTCCATCCCCATCTTTCTCTCCGGTCCTGCTCCTCCCACCCCTGCCTTCCACCATCATCACCCGGAGATTAATGTGATAATTGCCATGTGTGCCTGTTTACGCAGGGAGTGGGTGCATTCACCACCCCCAGTCAGGCAGGTTCCCAAAGGAACACATTCCCACTGTGTCAGGCCTGGTACCCGCTGAGCACTCCCTGTGCAGGGTGGGCCGCCACCCCCGACTGCCTTCTCTGTCATCAGCCCCATCCTGCGCACGTGTGCACATGTGTGTGTGTCACTCGGGGAATCAGCAGGTGAGAGAGATGGAGGGCAGCCTGCTTGCCAAGTCTAGGGGCTTGACTGGCTCGGCGGGAGGAGAATCAGCATCTTAAATAAGAGGACGTTGCCCCGAAGAAAAGCGCTCTCATGTACTGCCTGCCACAGAGTAGGTGTTCCATGAATGGTGGGGAGGAGGAAGCTGGTACTCTGTGTGCGGCCGTCTTTGCAGTGAGTGGCTGGTTTACACTTTAGCTGCTCCACAGTAGCGGTCTGGGCAGGGAAGGGTCCACTCTCCTGGGGCCAGAATCCAGTGGACCATGTTTGGAAAGCTGTAGGTCTCCTTCCCCAGGATCTTGCAAAGAGTACTTAGCACAGCTGTCCCCTGGCCCTGCAGGAAGAGTTGCTAGGGAGAGTGAAGTGTGATGCTCCCACAGGCAAGGTGCTTGGGAAGCAGGGGGTACAGGGGAGAGAGAAGGAAAGGGAGAGGTTCTCCCTCTCACACAGGCAGCCCCTCCTCTCTCCCGTATCCTGCTGTGTCACAGACACACATGCCCACCCCAGAGGGAACACAGTCACAACTCTGGCGTTGAAGTGGTACCTTTCTGCTTGGCACTCCTGAGTCTCACCTCATATGGTATCAGGGCACTTGCTGCCTTCGATTACTTTCTCCTTTTTTCATCTCAAAAGACACTTCAGTAGTTGTCTCTCCAACACTGGACAGTTTTAAGGTTTTAATAACGATGAATCAGAAGGAGATTGAAGCTCTGATCAGCATCAGAAAGAACCTTGCCATTTTGGAGGAGGGAAGCAGGAAGTCCTAGGCTTGCCCACTTCCTGCTGAGGTTTGTTCCCCTGTCCTGGTGGCCTTGTCATTGATCCACTGACAGGCATGGGAGGTGAGGGTGTGAGGCCACCTGGAGAGGAGGAACGGAGGGGCCGAGGGAAGAGGAAGCCAGAGGGAGAGGCGGAAGGTGTAGAGAGGGTACGGCAAGTCTATTAAAAGGTTTGTGAATAATCTCGGGGAGCTGTCAAGCTGCTTTCTCCAGAAGAACCTTTTAAGCTGTCAATCATCCTTAATGACCCCCTAGGGTTATTTACCCCCTAGCCACTGGTGCTTGGGTCCTCCCAGATATTCTTTTTCTCCTTCTCTTCCCTTTCTCCTCTGTTCTTCTCATCCAACAGGCCCCAGTACCATGGTGGATGACTTTTTTTTTTTTTTTTTCTTTTATAGCAATTCAGACAAAGCTTGGGGAGAATATCAGAATGAATTTTGTTTTGGCATATTTTAAACACGAGAATCATCTTACTCAAATTGTGGTCATTTATTGATTGGTTGAGCATCTCTGTGTGCCAAACACTTTGTCAGATGCCAGATACAGAAATGAGCAGACAGTGAATGTTCTTGCCTTAATGTAGGTTAAAGCGAAACCAAAGCATTCTCACAGCACACTGTGTAAAAGGACACTCTCCATCAGCAGTATTTTAGAGAATTGGGAAGCACATTCCAGACTCTGGGCCTGTGAGGGAAGTCCTTCTCTCCCTGTATTTCACAGGTTGTATTTCCTGATATGTTAATAGATTGCCGTTGAAAAGGAGGTTTTGTAATCAAGGAAGTGTAAGAAATGATGGAGGAAATAAAGTTAATAGTGTTCCTTTTTGGTGGGTCTTCTCACAGGCTGACACGAAAATATAATCTGCTGTGTTTCCCCAGTTTCTTTGGTTCCAGAAGCTCATTTTCCACAGAACGCATGAACATCTTACAGATTGCTAGCAATGAGAAGAACACAATTTGGGAATTGTTCTTCACTGTACAGCATCTCTGGCAAATAGTCACCCAACTGAGATTGCTCTAGCCATCCTCAAAACATAGCACAGTCACTCCTGGGACCAAAAACAGATTAAAAGTCACAACTTCATCATTGCCATTGCTGACACCAACTAATGTTTATTGGCAACTGAGCCCTGATCTGGGTGCTGGGAGCAGATTCAGTTCTTGCTGCCAAAGAACGCTAAAGGTGGGGCTGACTGTCTAAGCCATATAGTGAATGAAAACTTGTTGATCTGGAGCACCACCGGTGAACCATCAGCGCTAACCAGTCTTTACAAAATGTTGCATTTATAGTCATGGAGAAAGATAGAGCTAGTGGGCTTCCCTGGTGGCGCAGTGGTTGAGAGTCCGCCTGCCGATGCAGGAGACACGGGTTCGTGCCCTGGTCCGGGAAGATCCCACATGCCGCGGAGCAGCTAAGCCCGTGAGCCATGGCCGCTAGGCCTGCGCGTCCGGAGCCTGTGCTCCGCAACGGGAGAGGCCACAACAGTGAGAGGCCCGTGTACCGCAAAAAAAAAAAAAAAAAGATAGAGCTAGTTATACAAAGATCATTCAGTCCATCCTGTAGCTCACAGGAAGAACCATGTCTCAATTATCTCAGAAAAAATAGCTTCCTATATCCATTAAAACCCCCTGTGGCCCTTGGCGTCTAGTTCTTCTGCATCTTCCTTCTGCTATCAGGAGAAATTTTCTCTGCGGTCTGACCCAAACCTTCCCTGCTTACATTTGACTGACCAGACCTGGTTGAACCAAAGAGCCTAGATCTTATACACTGAAATTGGCAGGTCTCTGCTTTTGTTCATACAGTTCAGAAGGTGTTTGTTTTTAACTTTTATTCTGCTTCATTTGCAAACGTATCTCTCTGAACAGCATAGGGACAAGATAAAAAAGACACGAGCTTGGTGAAAGAGGTTGCCTTAGAAGCTATTTTTTAATGGAAAAATCTCCTGTACAGTGATAGCTGCCATGATCAGTGGGAGGCTATATTTTATAGACTGACATATTTGAATGGGAGGCAGAGGGAAAATGAGATAATTTGGGGAAAAACAAGATAGAATGTCATAGAAGTCCATGGGAAGCAGGAAGACAAAGAATCAAAATATGTTTGCAAAGTTAGTAGTGAGAGGGAGAAAAAGGTAAATCACGGGGATAAGAAACACTTTGCAATAGAAATTCCGAGTTCAGATCGATCTTCATTTTACTAATTTAGCATGCGAATTTTAGGCATGGCATTTGATTTGGATGGCCTTGTTTCTCCAGTGAATTGGGAATAAAATATCTTTCCAGAAACTTCTGAGTTTCAAAGAGGTATTAAAGTTTGTGTGTGAGGGGTGGAGTGGGATTGGGGGGGTTCAAAGCTCTGTACATGTAAAATGCAATTCAGGTGGGCTTGTTAGGAAGATTTGGGGTTGATATCATGAGGAGAGAGAGTCAAGGCAAAGCTTAGTTGAGAGGTCCATGTGTTAGGACTTTTCAGAATTCTCCAAAACTGTTTAAAGGTCCTTAATGAGACATCCTACTGACAGTTGCTTTATGTTTTTTGGGTTTTTTTTTTTTTTTTTTTGGCTAAGACATCGTATAATCCTCAGCCCCCTACCATTCAAGGGCCTTGCATCTCACTTGTGGTGTAAGAATCCAGAATCCATGCAGTTTTTAGTTCACTGTGTGTTTACATTAGAGAGAGAGCAAGGGATCACTCTTCAAATCTAGATTTATTCCTTCTTTTACCAGAGCCTTCCCAGGGCCAGGCCTGATCCAGCTCTGTACTATTGGACTGTGATGGAAGAAGGAAAGCCAGAGCCCAGGGTCACGAGCTGAGCAGGATGTGGATGACATTAATCTCTCCCAAGCAACCTGTCAAGGTGTTTGCCAGCATCCCTGGAATAAAGTGATGGACACGGCCTGCCTCTGTCTTTTGAGAACTTGCCCAGTTTCGAGTACAAAGGCTTAGAACCCACATCACCAAACACTGTAAAACCAGTGATGATTTGCATGCTCTTAGAAAAGTATTTTACCTTGCTGGGTTCAGTTACCTGCTGAGTGAGGGTGTTAGACCAATTCCAATTCAGGATGTTATGTGTGGCTCACACGGTGCCCTTCACAGTGTACATGGAGAACACGAGTTAATCTATAGCCACGTTAAATTGGGAGTGAAGTGAGGCAGTGTTTAACTGTATTGCACTGCGCTTTTTCATCACCCTATATGTGCTGCAGGAACGGGGGCCTTCACCTGGCAGATGGTTCTGATGAAGTATTAAGGAACCATTTTTCTTCCTTTCAGACCAATGATGCCTTAGGAGCCACCTGGAATTGGCTGTATTTCATCCCCCTGATCATAATTGGATCCTTCTTTGTTCTCAACCTCGTCCTGGGAGTGCTTTCTGGGTAAGCCAAATGTTTCTCTCTCCTCTTCTTTCTAACGATAAACTAGTGCTCCTGACTCCTTGCAGATTCATTCATGTAACCTTCATCAACTGGGCAGCCCCTATGTGCCAAAAGCTGTTCTAGATTTGGGGAATGCAGTCGTGAACCGTCGTCTTAATCATCTTTAGTATTCTTAGGAATCAAAAAATCTTTAGACTGGTACAACCTTGAACATGGTAGCTAATGAGAGTCCATTTATCCATCCATCCTTTCATTCTGTCACTCAACAGAGACCTTCTGTGTCAAACACGGTGCTGGTTGATAGACATACAATGTTTAATAAGAAACAGGCTTTACCCTCAGAAGGTTCTTACTCTACTGTGTATTGGACATCAAATTCCATATTTGTGACTTGAATTAGTATACATCAGTTAACAAATACTGAATGTTCAATGCTATTGCAAAGAGCACATAAAGTACAAGGCACGGTTTCTGCCTTTAAGAAACTTACGTTTTGCTGAGGAGACAACACAGACACTTGAAACAAGGAACAGGAGTTCTTTTACTGACTAATATAAGATACAGTTCATTTGTTTGGGGGAAGGGACAAATCTATATAGTCTGAAGCTATCAGAAATGGTTTCATAAAGGATTGGGATTTTGCTTGGGATACAAAATATGTAATAGAATAAGACAGAATATATGGGAATGAATATTCCAGGAAGTTGAGCACCACACCATAAGCAAACATGAAGAAATGGGATTCGTCATGGAGAGTGAGGAGACTAGAATGCTACCAAATTTAACTTGAGTGGAAATTTCATTTGGGAATTGAAAGGATAAAATAGGAGGGCTAAAACAGGGCCTTAGAGAGTCTTTCCTTTTTCTAAGCAAAATTGAACATAATCTCTTGTCTGAATGGCACACATTCTTGAAATGGAAATTTATAAGGTGGTCCTTCTCTTTAAATGTGGCAGATTGAACCAAGTTGGACATCTCTTATAAGTCCACTAACACAGGAAGTAAATATTGAAAGGACACAGTGACAAAGAGAACAGGAGAGGGTATGAAAACAGATGAGAGATGTCAACAGAACTTTTGAAGACAGTAAATGGTAACTAATCTAGTGGCACGAAAGTGGAGGTTACACTGCCTCCAGCGAGGAATGCCAAGAAAAAAGCAAAATGAGAGCCCTAGAAAGGGTCGGGAATTGAGGCACCAGGTATGTCTAAAAGCTGGGGTATGGGGGGTGGTTCTAGAACAAGAGGATTTTTCCCAGTTCCTAGATGCATTCTCCCCGGTACCTTAGATTTCTTCCCCGAGACACTGCTCACAGGTGCCTGTCCACCCAACCCTCCCCACCCCCACCAGCCAAAGTTAGAAGACTTCCTCTCTGAGGAGGCTGGAATAGTAACATCAGGGTGGGGTTGATATTCTGTACTGAAAACAGGAGTGTTACATGAAAGTCCACAAACTGAATGTCATGCTCCCAGTCCACTTCTACTGCTTGGCTCTCAAAAATGTAGCAATGTGGTAGTTCACAGCCTTCCTCTATGGGAGAACTACCCATCTGAAGAGAAAAGACGTCTGTATCCTGATATTTGAGGGTAATCAGAGAAATGGTCCCATCCCTCACCTTCAGTGAGTCTCACCATATTAGTTTCCTGAGGCTGCCCCAACAAATGACCACAAACTAGGTGGCTTAAAAGTGTGAGAGAGGGCTTCCCCGGTGGCGCAGTGGTTGAGAGTCCACCTGCTGATGCAGGGGACGTGGGTTTGTGCCCCAGTCCAGGAGGATCCCACATGCCGCAGAGCGACTGGGCCCATGAGCCATGGCCGCTGAGCGTGTGCATCGGAGCCTGTGCTCCACAACGAAAAAGTGTGAGAGAAATTGTCTCATAGTTCTGGAGGCTAGAGATCCAAAATCTGGCAGGGCCATGCTACCTCCAAGGGCTCTACAGGAGAATTTCTTTGCTTCCTCTTCTAGCCTCTGGTGGCTCCAGGCATTCCTTGGCTGTGGCTGTGTCATTCCAGTCTCTGCCTCCATGGTCAACTTGCCTCCTTCTCTTCTGTCTAGAATCTCCCTTTGCCTCTCTCTTATGAGGACACTTGACATTGGATTTAGGGTCACCTGGATAATCCAGGATGACCTCTTCATCTCAAGATCCTTAACTTAGTTACATCTGCAAAGATCCTTTTTCCAAATAAGGGAACATGCACAGGTTCCAGGAATTAGGATGTGGACCTATCTTTGGGGGAGGGG
The DNA here is from genome assembly GCF_026419965.1 of Kogia breviceps. NCBI lineage: Eukaryota > Metazoa > Chordata > Mammalia > Artiodactyla > Physeteridae > Kogia > Kogia breviceps. The sequence continues at coordinate 41,532,507 of NC_081310.1, read as the reverse complement.
GGCACCAGTCAAACCACTACACCCAGCATCCTACAATCCCCAACCATTCATGCAGGAGTTTCCAGTAAGCCTTTTGTACTTTGCTCTTAAATATAAACACACAGCTAGGGGTCATCAGCATTCAAAGAAAAGGTCCAACACAAAAGACAAAATCAAAATAATAAATAGGAAAAAGGAACTTGAGGGAACATGAATAATGCAGGGAGCGGAAGATAACTTTTTAAAAGTATAATTGATATCAACAGAGATAGAAAAGAAATTATTTTATCCACAAGGCAGCAGATTGCTATTAAAAAAAAGAGAACATTTAGCAGTTAAAAAGAGCTCTTGGAAATTAATGTAAAATAATTAGTGTAAAATTTATATTAATGTAAAAATATTAAAATGTAATAAAAATAAATAGTAAATGGTTGGATTATAAAGTTGATGAAATCACCCAGAAAGTAGAACAGAAATAAGAAAATTAGAGGATTGGTTCAACATTGAACTAATAAGAATTCCGTAAAGAAAATAGGGAAATGGAGAGGAAGAAATTAACAAAGAAAAATACCAAAAATGTTCTCAGAACTAATAAACTCATACCGCCCGATTAAAAGATCTGTTGAGACACGTGCAAGGATATTCTTTCTAGCATTAGTTTTTGATGGTGGGGACTTGGAGAAAACCTGGGTACCTATAACTAGGAGAGTAGTTAGGTGTATGTTGGATGACATACTATGTGCCAGTCAGGAGCAACAAAGACCATGTACACGTTAAAAAAAGAGTTTAGTGAAAACAAGAAGGAAACAGTATAATACCATCCATATAAATTAAAAAAACACATGTACACATAATATACAGTTTGTAAAAATTCATTCAAATAAAAACTATGCATTGAATGTATTGTAACGGTTGTTTGTATGGCAAGGAGATGGGAGGTGGGTGTGGAGAAAAAAGGGAACAAGTGAATTAATAATAAAAATGCCAACTGAGCACTCAACACAACAGTTGAGAAGAGACTACAAGATAAATCATGACATTTCAGAGCATCTGAGTAAAATAATATTCTGCAAGCTTCTGGTGCTTAGCAAGGAGATGAATTTTATCTATAAAGAATCAGGAATTAGGATGGCTTTGGACATCTCCATGACATTGAAAGTTAGAAACCAATAGAGAAGTCCCTAAAAATTTTTTTGGAAAATATTTCCAAGATAGAATGCTTATACCTAGCCAAAACAGCAGTTATTTGTGAAGATGGAATAGCAATAGTTTGAGACACTTTCTCTGAAGAAGTTACTGGAGTATGTGAGTCACTAAAAATAAAGAATTAATTGAAGACAGAGAAGGACCCGAGACTCATGGAAACAAGGGATTCATTAGAGAGAAAGAAAGGAGATTTCCAGGATGATGAGGAAGGGAACTTAAGGATAATAACTGTCAGAAGGCCTAGTGAGCAGCAAGTTCAGATTTGAGTAGGATGACAGAGGGCTCTAAAAATATGTTTAAGAAAAAAATGAAGTTAATATGTTTCCCAATGTGTATTATTCTACCTACAAGGGTTTAATTTTTTCTAAAACTATGTATATGAATATATAAATATTTATATGTATTTGCACACACACACCAATCTAAGCAATTAATTCCACAAAATACAGAAGTGTTACCACTAAAGTAATATAAGCAAAGTAAGTACTCCATACCGCTCAGCTGTCAATCAGATGTACATTGTTCACACTGGATTTTGAGATAGCCCCTATGGTGCTATAATTGCCTTAAGAGGATAGGGGACAATAAGGATGGGGGAGGAGAAGGGAATGTCAAAGACTAAAATCTTAGGTTCCACAGTGGGGAAGTCCTTAAGTGATAACTAAAACTGGAATATCAAGAAAGAACAGTTGTGTAAGTGTAATATTTATAAAATTGTAAATGAATACTAGAAGAACCAGGTAAAAAAGTTATAAGTGGTTGCCTTGGGAAGTCAGATTCAGGGGTGAGAAGGGGTGAGGCAGTGGGCTGCTATTTTTTCATTACACGCTTTAAAAATTTTTGACTTTAAATCTCAACATGCATGACTTGGAGAAAAATAGAAATTAAATTTTAAAATTACTGCACACACACAAAAAGTGTAGGATGAAAGGAGTGTATAAGACTATTCATCTAGCATCGTGGGGGGAAGATTGGCCTGGAGAGAGACCAGATACAGGAGGATTAAGGAGGAAACAGCCATAGTAGTCAACTCTGTGGTACTAAGAGCCTTGGGTGACTTGTGAAATGGTTATGAAGGAAGGGCAAGAGACAGTGTGAAGAAGTTCTTAATATTGTGTATCTTGAGTGGAGAGTCATAAGACATAATGTGATTTCTTATGTATGTACTCATTCAGTGAGCATTTATTGACATCCTTTATGCTCAATAGGTAATTCTCTCCACATAGCCTATAGCTGCAACTCACCTGCTCTACCTCAGTGACTGCCCAGGAGGGACCTGACCATAGACTTCTTTCTTCTTGTATTTCTACTGAGGGGATAGTCTCTTGTTTGTATAATCTTATCCGACATTCTTTGTCCTTACTTGTCTTGTCCATGTTTTAGTTGAGAAAATTCAAGTCGGATTGTCAATATTGAAAAACAGGTCATTGATGTTCCAGATAAGGTTCTAGTGTGGGTTGAGGATGTGTCATAACAGAGCTGGAAATGGGACAGAGCACTGCCCTGAAACACAATTCCTGTCTGACCGTGTCCACTCTGATGGACTAGCTCTAGTTTGGAATTGCATCTTTGAATTCTCCTACATCCTTCTCTGGGTGGGAAAGCATGGGAGGTTGGGAGATGAAACAGAACTGCATGGCATATGCCTCCTTAGCACTTCTGGAGAAGCCTAGGAAGGGACAGCGGCAGCTGGGAACAGCTGTTGTGAATAAATTCCAACATTTAAAAGAGTGTTAACAATAGGGGCCTTACAGGCTGGGGCTGAAATATTTCTGTCCTGGTTTCTTTTTCTCCTCCTGATGCTCAACATGTATTGGGTTTCACTGGTGTCTGCAGAGGGTTCGGCAGCAGCTAGTTCTGTGTACAGGGTTGGGCGGGGTTGGGGCATGGGCTCTCTCTCCTGCTTTGCCTGGTTCTCACATGCCCCTGGAAGGGATGGAGGCATTCTCCTTCGAGTAAAAGGTTGCTTGGGAGTTGCACTCATAAGCCAGGGAAAAGCTCTGAAGGTTTTATCTCTGGGATACACGTTCCCAGTGACCTGCAGGCAGTTTGAACGTTAGGTACCGAGGTTTCCTATAGCAGGGAGAAGGCAATGGAGGGAGGAACCCCTCTGTTGGGCAAGTGAAGAAGAGTCCAGTGAGTGCGGGCAGGCAGCCCACACTGGTGCTTATGGCCCACCAAGTGTGGAAGTGATGGATGCACCTGTCCCAGGAGCATGGGCCTGAGTGGAAGGAGGGCTCAGAGGTATGTTTGTCAGTTTCCGTGTATTTAAACAGGAAGTGTGGATAGACGCTTTGTGGCATTTTTACTTGTCTCAGAGGAAATGGGATTTGATGAAACCCATTAGTTTAGGCTTGAAGAGAAGCGGAGCTTCCTGTCTCCATGGAAACAAACAGGGCTGCTTAAGCACATCCTGAAGTGCAGTCAGGGGCTACAGGGCAGAAGTCTCAGGCAAACAGAAAATGACCCTTATCCCATCGCCTTTACTCTCTGCTCCCAGGTCTTCTGGAGAGAGGGAGGTAGGCTTGGGGGAGCAGCTGTGCTGTCTCCAAACCAGGGCAGGGACAACCAAGCCAGGGGGTTGCTTACGCAGGCACACAGGGAGAGTGTATGTAAAGCGTGTCATAGTTTTCAGAGCACCTTTGCTTAGGTAGACACCATCTTTATTTACAGATGGGAAGAGGGCGGCTTAGAGGTGCTATCCTCCAAGTAGTTGCTGGCAGAGGTGTGGCCAGAGGTAATAATTTCCCACCTTCTGGTTAGGGACTTGTTTTAATACACCTACACCAGGTGGCCTCCATCCAGGAAGGCACCCAATGTGGCACAACTAGAGCAAGTTGGCCGGTGGTTAACCTAGAATATCATCCTGACCATACAGATGTTGGTACGAGTTTTAATCTGTACCTACATTGAAGCACATACTTATTCTCATACACTGGTCTTCAGTACGCAATGTGACCTGGTACATACAAGGTAGAAGATGCCAAGGCCCACTGTCCAGGTCCTCTTGCCCTCAAGACTAATGGGGAGTGGTGGACTGTCCGTGTAAGAGGAGGAATTCTTCTGGTTGCATCTCTTGAATGAGTGGAGTGGCTCCCATTACTGGCAAGATGACTGTGGTCTGTCTGTCTTGCCACCACCTCCTTTGCTGGGTAGGTTTGACGATTCAGTGCAATTCAGCAAAAGCTGATTGTGTGGCTACTATGCTTAAGACACCGCGCTAGACTCTGAGCTTACAAAGATGAGTAAAAGAGATTGTAGGTTAATTAAGGAAATCATTCAAAATACATGTAATGGTGTCTAAATTCAATAGATCCAGAATTCTAGCCCTATCAAAAGTTAAAGATTCGTATGTCATGTATTTTGGGCACCTACTATCTTGTGAAGCATTGCTGAGAATACAAAGGTTAGTAGGACCTAGGTCCTGTCCACAGGGAAGAGGCTAATGAATGTACCTTCAATATTCAATGTTGGATATCCTGAGTCACCTGCCATTGCTTCCCTCTGGATGTTAGGAGGTGGCACCCGAGCATTTCCCAGGCCTGACTTGAGATAGGAATGGCTGGTGGTCTTAAGAAGGAAATTGTTCACGCCCAGATCAGTGGTCCAGATGAGGGGGTTGGTGGGTATCAGTTTGGCCTGTGTGTGATCTTCCCGAGGCAGACTGACTTCGAAGGAGACTGGCTAAAATAAGCGTGTGCATGAACCACACGGTAATTCTCCTGCCAGGATTCCAACACTGGAATCAACTGGGAGAAATTCAGCGAGCAGTTCCTGAGTGCTTGCTATATGTCACTTGCTCCTGGGGCTGGGAATGAGATCAGACAGGGATAGAGAGCTGCCACCCTCGGGGAGCTTATAGTCTAGGTGGAGAGGTAGAGAGATAGCACAAGGTGAGCATTTATATTAGATGGGGGCAAGGATCAGCCAGGGCCACCTGAAGAAGGTGACATTGATGCATTCTTTTGAAGAATGAGTAATGGCCAGCAAGAGGAAGGGAAGAGGGAATTTCCAGCAGGTCGGTAGTCAGGAAGATGTATAATGAGAGGCCATTGTGAGTGACTGGAGTGAAACATGTCGGGGGCTGTAGAGGACGTGAAACTAGAGGCAGAGGCTCATCATGCAGGGCCCCTCCTGTGGGCTAAACCTGAGTTCAAACCTGACCCCTAGAGCTCGTGGGGGTGGTTCTCAAGCTTAGCGGGGCAGACAGCCAGTTTGCATTTGAAGATGATTACCCTGGAGAAGCGAGATTAGAGGCAGGGAGACATGTTTGGAGCAACAGATGAAGAAAGAAGCAGAGAAGCAGTGAGGCAGAGGGGAGTGGTGATGGAGAAGGTGGACCAGATCCAGGAGGTGTTGGTGGGATGGGATCTGCATGACTTGGTGACTGTGTGGGTGTGTTTGAGTGTGTACTGGGGGTGGAAATAAGAGGGAAGTGTCTTGGACTACTTCTAGATTTAAAAAAAAAAGTTTTATTGAAGTATAGTTGATTTACAATATCGTGTAAGTCTCAGGTGTGCAGCACAGCATATATATATATATATATATATATATATATATATATATATATATATATATATATATATATATAAACACATGCACACATATATATTCTTTTCCAGATTCTTTTCCCTTATAGGTTATTACATAATATTGAGTATAGTTCCCTGCGCTATACAGTAGGTCCTTGTTGATTATCTATTTTATACATAGCAGTATGTATATGTTAACCCCAGCCTCCAAATTTATCCCTCCCGTAACTCCTCTTCCCCGCTTGGTAATCCTAAGTTTGTCTTCTGTCTGTGAGTCTCTTTCATTCTGAATTGAGCCACTAGGTGGCCAAGGGAGAACACAGGACAAAGAGGTTTTGAGGGAAAGAGTTTAGGTTTTGTACCTCTAGGGTTTGAGAAAGCGTAACGCATTTTACACCTTTGGCTAGTTCACAGCAGTAGTGTAGGGTTTGTTTTAGGTTGATTTTTTTTTAAGCTGTAATTTATTGAGACTGTGCTATGTATGCACCAAGCATTGTGCTAATCCCATGACACACATTGTTTCATTTAATGCTCACCATGACCCTTGAGTTATTACTATCTTTTATAAATAGGATAGCTGTGATGGGAAGGTTTGGTAAGTTGCCTGAGGCCACAAAACAGCAGGTTCAGAATTTGGATGGAGGTCTGGCCAGACCCAAATACATCTCGCATATAGTTTAAATGTCCTGTTAAAAGGAATTTATCTGGGATCTAGTATCGCAGAACTCGATGGAAATGAAGGGGCCCTTGGTGGCTGGTGGGACACATAGAGCTTTCCAGTCCTGCAGACAGAGATTTCATGTCAAACACCTGTAATGACCAGAGTAGAGTGTTTATAATTCCCATCTGGACTGGAAACATGCTCCTGGATGAGTTGCTTTCCCATGAGACTCCCACATAAAGCTATGAGGGTTTGTGGAAAGAGTCTGCATTTCCCCAAGAAGCCGTTTTGCGTATCAGTTGTCAGAGTTGTACCTTAGAGTGTGATAAAAATTATTTGAGGCAGAAGGGACTGTAAGTGTAGTTTACTCTTGGCCTCCATGTTATAACCGAAGAAATCTGACCAGAGACTCAAGAGACTTCCTGGGGCTTCCCTGGTGGCGCAGTGGTTGAGAATCCGCCTGCCGATGCAGGAGACACGGGTTCGTGCCCTGGTCCGGGAAGATCCCACATGCCACGGAGCAACTAAGCCCGTGAGCCATGGCCGCTAGGCCTGCGCGTCCGGAGCCTCTGCTCCGCAACGGGAGAGGCCACAACAGTGAGAGGCCCACATACCGCAAAAAAAAAAAAAAAAAAAAAAAAAAAAAAAAAAATTGAGAGAGACTTCCTGAAGTCATACGCAGCTATTTAGTGGCAGATCTTGACTAGAGCCTAGTCCTCTGGTTCCCTGTTCAGAGTGCTTATTTCCTCTGCACAATGGGGATAGCTTAGTAGTAAAATATAGACTCTATAGAGAGCGTACCTGGGTTCGAATTCCATGTCCATCACTGTCACCTGCATGACCTTAGGCCAGTTGCTCCACATTTCTATACCCTCGATTACTTGATTGCAAACAAAGATTCTAGGATCCACCATGTAGAATTGTTGGGGAAACTAAATCAGATCATTCATGTTAAGTGTTCAGTACCTGGGAGAGAGTAAATACTTAATCAGTATTAGCTCTGAGTAGCAGATTTCTTCTCTCCAGACCTTGGTTTACACCTCAGTAGGTAGGGCTGAGAAAGAGTCATTTTTACTTACCAAGTCCCCCCATTGAGTCAATTAGTATCAACTCGGAAGTTTTCAGATACCACTGGTAGGGCTGACCATCCATGGCACCCTATTCCCTAGAGGGAATAGTAATGATGGATCATTGGACCACCCCCCCTGTACCTCCACATGTGGCCATCACCTTGGACACTATACCTCTTGCAGTTTCTTAGCAATGCCCTCTGCTCCTGTGGTCTGGAGTAAGCCTTGCCCCCTTAGTTTTCCTTGTTGAATTCCTGCTCATCCCTCATCACCTGTTTCAGTTTTAACTTGCTTCATGAGATCTTTCCAGATCCATACCACCACCCGCATTCTGCAGTTAGGATTAAAATCTTTCTCCCATATGCTCTTATAGCACTGTGTACCTGTCCATTAGAACCTATTACTCAGTATAACATTACACTATTTTGTTATGGCATTTAATAATAATAATAATGCTAAAGAAAAGAGCTAACATTTATTGAACGCTTGTTATCTGCCTGATACTGTGCTAAATACTTTATACACATTATTTTGATTAATTTTATAACAGCCTCATGAGTAAGGTAGTATTGTTAACCCCATTTTATAATAAATGAGGAAATGGAGGCTGAGAAAGTTTGAGTCTTGAATATGACTGTTATCAGGGGGCAGAACTCTCCTGTCCCGCCCAGGATGCACTGTCTTCCTTGTATTAGAGTTATGTATGTCCCTGTCACCTGTTAGGTTTTCTTTCTTTCTTTTTTTTTTTTTTGGCTGCATTGGGTCTCTGTAGCTGCGAGTGGGGGCTACTCTTCGTTGCTGTGCGCGGGCTTCTCGTTGCGGTGGCTTCTCTTGTTGCAGAGCACGGGCTCTAGGCACGTGGGCTTCAGTAGTTGCAGCACGCAGTCTCAGTAGTTGTGGCACACGGGCTTAGTTGCTCCACAGCATGTGGGACCTTCCCGGACCAGGGATGGAACCCGTGTTCCCTGCATTGGCAGGCAGATTCTTAACCACTTAGCCACAGGGAAGTCCAGGTTTTTTTTTTTGTTTTTTTTTTTTTTTTTTTGCGGTACGCGGGCCTCTCACTGTCGTGGCCTCTCCCGTTGCGGAGCACAGGCTCCGGACGCGCAGGCTCAGCGGCCATGGCTCACGGGCCTAGCCGCTCCGCGGCACGTGGGATCCTCCCGGACCGGGGCCCGAACCCGCGTCCCCTGCATCGGCAGGCGGACTCTCAACCACTGCGCCATCAGGGAGGCCCAAACAAGAGGACGAGCTCTCAGCTTTTTTTGTGTGTGTGTGAAGTCCAGGTTTTATTTCCTATGTTGGAGATGGCTTTCCACATAATTGGACCTCTCTTAACATCTTAGTGCCTTATCTTGTGCTCAGTATATACTTGCTGAATTGAAGGGAAACCAACTAACACCAGGCCCCTCTTAGAAGATTTCTTACCCCCTTGTGACATTTTGGAGAATAATACTGCAGAGTACTGTGAAGACGCTGGTATCTTGAAAGTCAGGAGCACAATCACTAGCATTGGAGATCCAGGGGAAAGCTCAAGAGAGGCTGTTTACTTTGCAGAGTGGTGGTCCCTGCTTGCATCTCATGGGTGTTACAAACATGAAATTGTCACATACTGAACATTTTTTCACATAGCTATTGATTTTTTTTCTTTTAGTTAATTGCTCATGTCCTTTGCCCATTTTCCTCTAGCCATATTTATCTTTTTCACATGAACTTGAAATTTCTATTTATATAGTGAGGCTATTAATCCATATATATCACATGTGGCAAATATTTAGGGAACAGTCACTTAAGGAGAGTTCAAGCTGTCATCCTAGTGAGAATTGTGGGCAACTAAGTCTGTTGGAAGCACAGAAAGACTAAAGCAGTTATTCTTTTATTCTTTTCTTTTCTTTTTCTTTCTTTTCTTTTTTTTTTTTTTTTTTTAACCGTAGAGCACTTCATTTAGAAAGCATTTCATGGGTATTCATTTGTTTAATTCTCATAGTGACTCTAGGAATTGTGCTGTTACTTTACAACTAAGGAGACTGAAGTTCAAAAGTGAGCAAGAGACATGCCTTAAATCCTAAATCTAAGAGTGTGGTGTTCTGACCCTTAGTCCAGTGCTCCTGGTTACACAAAACACTTTTTCCCATTCTGGAGTTGGGTATTGCCAGTAGAATCTTTGCTGCTCAGCTTCTATTCAAGACATAGCGGTGTGGTTTATATACATGCTCCAACAAACCACAAAATGCTCTTTTGAATTTAGTCATTAGGTTGACAAATATTTATTGAGCACTTACTATGTGCCAAACACTGTTCTAGATGCTGGAATTGAAAAATTCCTCCCCACGTGTAACTTATATTTTTGTGTTGCACATGTAATCTCTCTTTTCTAGAATATTACTCCCCATTTTAAGATGTACTAATATGAAGAAGTATAATCAGTGCCAGTACCCTGAAATCACCCTTGTTGATAACTTTATGGGCTGAGATTGTGAATGTGAAATGTAATGCTTTGAGAAGAAAAAGGCTCTAGGTCTCTTTTATTGTTTAAAATTTGGTTCCCTCTCAAAAGTCAAGCTCTCGTGCACTCTTTGATTTATCTGGGGGAGCAGGGGCTGCACTGGGATAGATGGTTCTGAGGGCCTGGACCAAGGTGGGAGGATCATTGTCTGAATATGTATGTGGTGGGGATGGAGCAGTGAAGTCATATCTGGTAGAAGCTAATGATCTTATCAAGAAAGATCAACTCCGAGAGGCAGGGTCAAAGTGTTAACAGAAAAGGAATAGAGAAATCAGTGAGTAGGACAGTCAAGATAAATCATCAAAACAAGGTACTGTTTTACATGGACCCATACTTTTTCTAGAGCAATTTGAACAATTAGACCTGGAATTCATTAGGTGCCTTTTTGGTGATGAAGACTAGAGCTAAATATAAAAATGCCTCCATTCTCTGTTGAAGGATTTTTCATGCATTAAATTTTTCGTTGGCCAAGTTCTTAGGTGGCTGCAACAATACTGTTATCTCCTCTGCCATAACTTGAATAACTAGGTTTGAGATTCATTCTCGAACACTCTGATACCTTTATTTATATATGTGTGTGTACATACATACATTTGTACACACACACACAAATATACACACATATTTATATGCATACACACATACACATATTTCCACACATGTACATGATGCTTATATTCATGCTCAAACTTTATATACATGCTGTATTCCAGTTTTTGTTCCTCCATGAAGTACTTAAGGACCCCGTAGGTGACTATACCGTTCTCTGAATTTGCCTTATACAGTGTACACTGTATTGCACACTTGCACACTATATTTAAGTCTCTTTTAAGACTGTTTCTGTCTTAAAATCCCATTTAAGTTATCTGTTTTTCAGAGGAGGAGCTAATTTGTGTTTAATAAAATAATATAATATAAAGTTATATTTAAGAAGATGGCTTATTACCAGGCCAGCCTGGATTTAATTTACCCATCTGCTACTAAGCTCCAAAAGGGATATTTTCACTTGGGTATCCCTTATGTGTCTCAAACTTAGGATGCTCTAAACTGCCTCATTCCCCTATTCCACCACTAAAAACACCCACTACTCTTCCATACTCTCCCTCTGTTATCTTTTATCACTTTAGTTATCCAAGATAGTAACCTTAGTTAACCTTAGTCCTTTCGTTTTACTTATTCTCTGCATCTAGTTGCTCATCAAGACCTACTGATTCCCCCTTTGAAAGGTTTCATGAGCTGTATCCTGGACTGTAGCAGTTGCCTCTTTAAGTGCTCTGCCTACTCTAATCCAGCCTGCTCTTCATGATCAAAGCAGTCCTTCCTAACTAGACATCTAATTACACAGTTTGTGTACCTTAATTATTTATAATGGCTTTCTATTGCCTAAATAATAGAATAATTTATGTGTTCATTTGTTCCGTTTTTCAACAAATAGGTATTGTGCTTCTACTGTGCCAGAAAGTGTTCTAGAAACTGGGAATATAGTACAGAACAAAACAAAAAGTCCTGCCCTTGTGGAGCTTGAATTCCAACATGGGGAGATTCTAAGTTGTTTATTCTCATTTAGGTAAATAAGAAGACAAATACTGTACTCGAAAAGGAATGCTTCAGATGACAAAGATGTCTGTTTTCCCTAGTTTCATCTTTAACTTGAATATTAATAAATGCAAATAAGATTTTTACTTTACTAAGTGGAAATTTATCTGATAACTATAGTATATAAGAATATCCAAGACATTTCTTAGAACAGTGAGGAACAGGGACTTTTCTCCAAGTAGTAAAATGTATTCCAAAGCTGCAGTAATTGAAATGGTGTGGCCTGATGTAGGAATAGGAGCACCAAAATGAGATTCAAATATATATATATATGAATTTACAGTGTATGTGTCACTTTCAAATTGGTGAAATTATTCAATGAATGGTGTTGATAACTGGCCAGTCACTTGTAAAGAAAAAGTTGAATTGGCTCCCCATCTCTTATATCTTATACCAAAGTAAATTGCAGGTGGAGCAAGTACACATGTTTTAAAAATGAAACTATAGGGCTTCCCTGGTGGCGCAGTGGTTGAGAGTCCGCCTGCCAATGCAGGGGACGTGGGTTCGTGCCCCTGTCCGGGAGGATCCCACATGCCGCGGAGCAGCTGGGCCCATGAGCCATGACTGCTGAGCCTGCGCGTCGGGAGCCTGTGCTCCGCAGCGGGAAAGGCCACAAAAGTGAGAGGCCCGCGTAACGCAAAAAAAAAAGAAACTGTAAATATTCAAAAAGATTATGGACTGTTTAAAACTCTTTAAGGGGGAAAGCCTTTCTAAGCATGATACAAATCAGTAAGCCATTAAGGAAACAATTGTTAAATTGAATTTGTAAAAATAAAAATGTGCTGACTACCATAATTCATTAATAAGATCAAAAGACAAAACTTGAGTTAGTTTTGAATTTTAGATTGAGGTTTAGGGAAGGTGGTTTTTAAAAAAAGGTGATTGATTAGTAATAAGACTGTGAAAAGCTCTAGCTGTGGATAGAAAGTGAGGATCTTAGGCACTGATGGCTGAAATGAAAAACGGAAAACAGAAGTGAAGATTTTAGGTGGTAAAATAGTCAGGACAACATAAATGATTGGCTGTAATGGGTGAGGGAAGATCATTTAGGATACATCCCAAGATTCACTTGCAAATGTCTTGGAGAACTTTGGTTTTCCATTTACTGAGATGAATAATATAGGAAGAAAAACATCTCTGTTCTGGGAGGGATATGCATTCAATTTCAGACAGAGAGTGTTTGAGGTTCAGGAGGGCCTAACAAGTAGATAGGATCGGCCAATATCTGTGTTTTGAGAACAGAGGGAGAACAGATGCGACACACTCTCAGAACATAGTAGAGAAGATGGCACAAATAGATAAGGTTATCTGTGGAGGGCATGTAGAGAAGAAAAGACAGAGCCAAGGATAAAGACTTCTAGAACACTAGCTATTAAAGAATTAGAATATCAAGATTGGTCATAAGGATATCCACAAAAGCATCACATCATAGAGGGCAAAGAAATACAGGATTTCTAAAAGGAATGAGAAAATCCCAAATGCTGAATGAATCATAGAGTCAATACAAAGATGACTAAAAAATAGCTGTTGAAGTTTTCAATGTGGAAGACCTGGCTAGCTTTTTTTAAAAGTTTTTTTTTTTTTTGAAACAATTATAGAGTCACAGGAAGTTGAAAAAAAAAAAAGTGCAGGGAAGACTTGTATCCTCTTCACCTGGTTTCCCCAATGATAACATCTTGCATGACTCTAGTACAATACCAAAACTAGGAAATTGACATTGGTGCAATCTGTAGAGCTTATTCAGATTTAGCTTGTTTTACATGCACTCCTGTGTGTGTGCAAGTGTGTGTTTGTGTGTGTGGTTCCATGCCATTTTATCAAGTGTAGATTTGTGTAACCACCACCATAATCAAGATGCAGAACTATTTCATTACCATGAGACTTCCTCATGCTACCCCTTTATAATCACACCCACTGTCCTCCACTCCTCAACCCCCGGTAACCACTCAATTTTTCTCCATCTCTCTAATTTTGTCATTTTAAGAATGTTATTTAAATGGAATCATACAGTATATAACCTTTTGATTTTTTAATTTTTATTTTTTTTTGAAGAAGAGGGTTTTATTATTTTTTTTATGTACAGAAAAATCAATAGTGTACACTTAGCCCCGTTTGGTGGCCAGTTCTTTGGCCTTTGCCTTTTCAAGCTTGGCGGTGCGAGCCACTGATTTGGGACCCAGGACGTTGCCTCCCCAGTGACGGCAGATCTCATCGTATCTGTCATTGTAATTGGTCCTGATGGCTTCCACCAGCTTAGCCAGAGCACCTTTGTCTTCCGAGTTGACTTGTGTGAAGGCCACGGTGGTGCAGGTCTTCCTGTGGACCAGACGCCCCAGCCTGGCCTTCCCCTTGATGACGCAGTAGGGGCAGGCAGGAAGGCCACCTGCTCGATGGAATCCATGTCATGTGCGATTACCACCAGCTGAGCCTTCTTGTCCTCCACCAAGGTGATGACAGTACTAACCCCTGCTCGGAGGACACGTGGCCTCTTGGTGGGAACATCCTCTTTGGCCGCAGCTTTCTTCTCAGCTCGGGCCAGCAACCTCTGCTTCTTCTCTTGCTTTGTCTCTGGTCTGTCCTTGTGGGCCAACTTAAGCAGCTGAGTAGTTGTTTGGCGGTCCAGGGCCTGGGTGAATTGGTTAATCGTGGGAGGCACTTTCAGCCGCTTATAGAGGATAGCCCTTTGTCGCTGCAGGCGGATATAGTGGGGGCCATTTGACAAAGCGGGTGAGGTCCCTTTTGGGCTGGATGTCCTGTCCAATGCCAAAATTCTTGGGCCTTTTCTCGAACAAGGGGTTGACCACCTTCTTGGCCTCAGGGGCCGGGGCCACCTTCTTGCCCTTGGCCTACTTTCCCTTCGGCATCTTGAACGGTTGGCGGAGAAAGAAAAAGCTAACCTTTTTAAATTGACTTTTTTTTCACTCAGCATAGTTTCCTTGAAATCCATCCAGATCTTTGCACGTATCAATAGCTTTTTCCTGTTTGTTTCTGAATAGCATTTCGTGGTATGGATGTACTGTGGTTTGTTTATCCATTCACCCCTTGGGAAGACATTTGAGTTGTTTTGAGTTTTGAGCTATTACAGATGAAGCTGCTGTGAACATTTGCCTACATGGTTTTGTGTGAATGTAACCATGAGATAAATGCCCAGGAGTATAATTGCTGGGTCATAGGGTAAGTGTGTGTTTAGTTTTATAAGAAATTGCCAATCTGCTTTCCAGAGTGGCTATATCCTTTTACATTCCTGCCAGCAAAAGTGAGAATTCTGGTTTTTCTTTGTCCTCACTGGCTGGATTTTAAAAATTAAATAATAATATACAATGAACACTAAAAAATATCACAATTTTTGTGGAAATTTTAAGGTAATATAAGTAATGTAAACCAATGATTATTAGATAGATCATGTTTTTAAACATTATGGACCAGGAAGTTCTCATAAAAAGAGAATAAACAGCAACAACAAAACCAACATTGGATGGGTTGGAAAGACGAATATGGAGTTAATAACTTTTAATTTTAATAGTTAAAGGCTTTAAAACAGGATAATCACAAACACATCTTCAACTGCTAGCTTCTTTAATCATCAATTTATTAAAATGTCCAAAGAAATGGTCCTTGTCCTGCAAAACTTCTCAAAGCTTAGCCCAACCTACTTTTCTGGCCTCAATGCTATGTTCCCTCTCCTTTAGCCCTGCTACACACTCGCTGTTCCTGGATGTCCCAGGTACACACACCTCCATTCCTTTGTTCCCTTTGCCTAGAAAGAACCACCATATCCCCCCCTTCACACACCTGCCTTATTTGACTAGGAAACTCTGACTCATCTTTCAAGGTCAGGTTCCCCTTAAGTACCCTCATCTGTGTTTTTCTTGCACTATAGGTAATCCTCTATTAGAGCACTTGTCTTATTTTATAGCTATTTGTGGAGGTCTCTGCCCCTTTCATAGGGTTATGAAAGCAGGCACCATGGTGAGCTTACCTTCCTTTCTCCAGCACTTGGCAAGCGTAATTAACAAGCATTCGGTGGGCTCCCAGTAGATACCCTCTAGTGAACAAATCAAAGGCCGTCTTCCTGTGTATGGGATGTCCGCATTTGTTAGAAATTTTCCTGAGATTTTGGGCACTGTTTTCAGTGGCTATAATTCCCTGAAACCCAAGTTGAACATTAATTGAAGAGCGGAGCACAGGTGACTGTAGCAGAACTCCATTCTTTTGCTGGTGTCAAGGAACAACTCTAAGAATTGTGCTTAGACCTTCTCCATTACAGGGAGAAGGAGGGAACATTTGTCATTATCAGAGTGATGGACATAAGCCACTGTATCAAATCACTGCTGTTTGAGGGGCTTTTAAACAGATTTTTTTTTGCTGACAAAATTTATCCCATATGCTCATCTCACTGTGGCTTTTATGCCAAAATCTTAGTCTTTTCAACATTAGAAAAATTTTTTTTGCTTGAACCAATGTCTCTTTTTCTGGTCTGTGGAATCTCATAGTAACCAATTTCACCACATAGAAATTTGTAATAGTATTAGAGCCTCACTTCATTCTGAGCTTAAGCCCACAGTCAAGCGCCTATAATTAGACATGTTTTCTGTGTGCTTGCAGACATGTGCACACTGAGGTGGCTGAAATAATACCTCCCAATTTCCCCGGTTGATAATCACAGTCTTTATAACTTGGTTATATACTGGGTGCTTGGCATTTCTAGCTGTTAAGTTCCAATGCCGTTAGAGTTGTAGTTGAATTAAGAGTTCTTTTTTTCCCCTCTGTGTCAGGTGCATCACCACATTCTCAACACTTAATTATCGTTGCATCCCTAGACGTTCCTCATTTAGCAAAAATATTGAAATTCCTCTTTCCTGGTGAAGAAGCAAACTCTGTTACGCAGGGAGAACACGGAGACGGTGTGTTCCATAGAGAACCCAGGAAATGAACAGCTATTGAGAGCTTTGAGAGTACAGGAGGGGACCCCAAAGCCTGTTAAAGGGGCCACATTACTCTTACCCATGTTAAACTAAACTTGATAACCAATCTGTTTACCAGCTGACAAATCCATAAGCTCAAGTTGACCAGACCAGAGGAGACCCTCACCAGAGTTGACTGAAATGGCAGTAAAATGGGACACGAATCTTCTCCATTCCTCCCACAACCTTGTGTGCTGTACACAGAGAAGTACCTCTTCCATCACCTTGCTCCTGCTTTTTCACATTATGCTCTTCCTTTAGAACAATACCCAATGGTCAGATATAACACAAGGGAGGGAAGATCTTATTAGCAGACATCAATGCCTCAGCCAGCAGGTATCTGAGACCCAGAACTGAGAGAAGGAGATACGAGATAATTTTTTTAAGTAGAGGAACGCAAGGAGAAGAAACACCCATTTGAATGATTTATGAAGGTTATTTTTCAGCACACATTTATTAAGCGCCTGTGTTTGATAGTGGATGAGAAGTGGAATCCCTAGCCCTCATGAACTTCATAGTCATGAAGTTCTAATGGCCAGGACAGAAAACAAGCAAGTAGCTCCATATTAATGGTACATGTTATGAAGAAAATGAACAGGCTTTAAATAACAGCTCTAACTCTTGTCTTAGGATGAAAAACGTCAGACTTGGGAGAACATGGGTCTGACCTAGGTGTCAGATCTGTAGACATACTTTTCTCAGCCTGACACAAGAGCTCCCTCACTGGAGAGATGGCATGTGTTTTGCTCTAGAAGGACAGTGTCTGTTATTCTGAAAATGTTACTTCCCAACCAATGGGGCTACAAAAAATTACCAAGCAGTAGTATCATGAATGTGTTAATTAATCTGTGTGGGGCACCCCCTGTTCTGCACTCAGTGGGGTTAAAAAGGGTGCCTCTGTGTTAACCATCAGTGAAAGATGCCCCAGTGGGTCAAGCAACTTAATATTCCTTCCAGAGATAATGAGCCGGCATCCAGGACTATGCTTTTATTGATATCTCTGCCTTCTACATTCCCTCTGCATACACCTATGAATAGGAAAAGTCTAAAACAGTCAGAGGGAACCTCAAGGCCAAGTCATGTCCCAGATTGTCTACTCCCCAGAGAAGAAGGATGTTATTCATTCAGTCACTCATTTCTGGCCCCTTTTCTCAGCACTATCCTTAGAAGCAGTAACAAATAGCTATCTCTAGGTTGGTCATTTTTACAGATGAGTTAAACAAAAATTAACCTTTCTTTCTAGGAATTTCTGGTCCATGTATATAACCTTTCAACCCTGGTCAAGGTTTGGTCCTGGCAAAATTTGAAAAGTAGGCATTGATACTTGAGATGACATACCTTTGTTCTCCCCAAGTTTAATGTCACCCGTTCCTTTTTCCCATCCTTTTGTCAGGGAGAAAGTGATTTGCTGGACTAACTGGCTCACAGGTAGTGTTTGGGGCTGGGTTCCTCTGAAAGAAGATCCTAAGAAAAGGACTGGGGCTAGGTAGTTTATTTGGGAAGTGATCTCTAGCTGCAAAAGGGAAAGAATGGGGAAATTGAGACAGAAGTGGAAAAGCCAAATAATATGTATTAATTGAGAAAGTTTCTAGTATGGGTTGCTGAGGCTTAACCCACTGGGAACCTTCTAAGGGACCATATAGGATATATTTCAGAATTGCTCGACTGAGGACTGAGCCATTGGGATATATATTTACATATAATCTCCCTTAATCCCTGGCCCTCCTTGAATGATGACACTTTGGGGCTGCCCTGCTTGTGGGCTGATCAAGCCCCTGGGGGACTGGAGAAATCCCTCAGGCAGAGGAACAGAAAGATGTGGGCACTTGAAGGGGGGGGGCTGTCACATTTGTCAAAGAGCGCAGGACCCGTCCACCGCAGTTTCAGGACAACTCAGAGGGGACCTGAGGGGATATGAAATGGGCCATCCAAAGCATACACTGCTTGCTGCCCATTCAAGGAATATTTCACTCATCCAGCATTTGTTGAGCACCTACTATGTGCCAGGAACAGTATTTCTGAGGTTAATGTCCAGGTAAGTTAAAAGAAGCAGAGTGAGAATAGAGTCTGAGGTATGGAGTGGGCTGGAGGAGCAGGTGGTCGGTCCACTGCCCAGAATAAGAGCATCCTTCAGTGGGGAGGAGACAGGTGCTCTGGGGGTAGGTGTGCTGCTTAGAAGCCATGGGCTGGGCAGGACACCCCTGTCATATCCCACAAGGCCAACCCAAGTCCTGAAAGTTGAGGTCAACGTGACCCCACGCTTCTCCTCCTTACCCATCTCTCTCTGCCTTCTCCTCTCCCCAACACACCCACCATTCCAGTTTATCCCAACATGCGTTTGTCCTACTCAGCCTTCCTTCCCTTTTCACCCTCCCCTCCCCTTTCTGTGAAGTACAGTATTCCCTTTATCATTATTTAGTTCCCTCATCTACACAGCTAATCCTGTTATGGGCCAATTTAAGCAATGCTGGAGTCTGGAGCGTTTATGACTTAAGCAAGTGGGGATCTCCTTCTGTTAACAGTGATGAATGATATAATAAGTAAGCAGAGTCTCAATTAAAATACTCATCCATCACTGGTGATGTCACAAAGTCTAATCTCGAACTCAATTGGCCCGTGGATTTAAAATATTGGGTCTCAGTAGCCAGAGGGTCATTCAATCTTAGAGCCTCAGGACACTGTCCCATAATCTGGGTCAGGCCCCTTCTGTCAGTTTCGTAGCCCCCTCAGCCTAGAATTCCTATGTTCTCTGGCCCAGTCATCCTCCCTCTCCCCAGTGGGGAGAGCAGCAGAGGCGTGGGGCTGTCAGGAGGAAGGAGTTCGTGGGTGTACTTTGTCCTGATCACCTCTCTTGGGTCACCCAGACCCCAGCGCAGAGAACCAGAGCATGAGTCCTTGGGGTGACAGCTCCTTTAGCAGCAGTGTGGCCCAAACAACCATTTCACCTACAGGTGCCCCAGCATGCCAGAGCTCAGAGCTTCCTCCTCACGAGTGAATGAAGCAGGTGGGAGCAAG
Source organism: Kogia breviceps (assembly GCF_026419965.1). Taxonomy (NCBI): domain Eukaryota; kingdom Metazoa; phylum Chordata; class Mammalia; order Artiodactyla; family Physeteridae; genus Kogia; species Kogia breviceps. Next base: position 41,512,978 of record NC_081310.1, on the reverse strand, counting down.
TGCCAGCCTCTCGCGATGGCTTGTGTTCAGTGTGGGAGTTAAGGCTCTCTCCTCCCCGCTTTGGTTTCCTGTCCCTCTCTGTCTCCATCTGGTTCTTCATAGCAAAGGTTAATGTTATAATTAAACAATCAATGTAGCAAATTTTCTTTGGGGCTTGCCTTTCCTTTCCTTTTGGCAACGGTAGCTCCTTTGATCTCCAGAGAGCCCACATGCAAGGTGTTTTCGCTTTCCTTCATGTACAGTTGTGGCTGTTTCTCTTTTAAAATGCTGTTTTCAAGGGCTAACAAATGATAAATAAGACACAGCATGTGCATGGTTTATGTAAGCAGGGAGGAATAAATCTGCTTCTCTCTGCAGGAAGAGAGAAGGAAGAGAGAAGAGAGTGGCCAGCTGATGGCTGTTAACCCAAGGCCTTGCTCCCAAACATCACAGGGATTTGAAGCCTAAGAATATTAATTGGATATTGTGAGAACACGGGCAATTTCAAATACCCAGGGGGACAAGCAGTGCTGAAGTAGAAAGTGTGTGAGAAAATTTACCTGGCGGTGATATTGGTTGTATTTTCTTCCATGTTTTGTTTCATGTGCAAAACATATACGCGGCGAGAGATGGAAGAGGGAAAAGGAGTTCATGGAAGGGAGAAGTGGAGGAGAAATAAACTTTGAGAATTCTAGTTGCCATAACAACATAATGAGCTCCAAAATGGCATCTCTGAACTAGTTTTGCAGGGGAAGGCAGGGGAGCCCAGAAGGAAAGAATTTAAATAATACAAATAATAAAGCAGTGATCATGAGGCCAAGGACACGTCTGAAGAGGCTCTTAACACATCCTGCCACTCTCTGGGTACCTGGACTGTGGAGCTGCTTGCCCCTGGCCGAGCGCGGCAGAGACTGCGGGGATTGCCGGGCCGCATACAATGCTTCCCGCAACCTCCTGGGCTCCGGACAATGCTAGGCTAAGAGATTCTGACAAAGGAAACTGCATTGTGTGTGAGGCATATTGTTGGGGGGAGAAGCCTCTGAATGCCGGGCTCTCGTCCTGCTCTGCTGCCCCTTCCTCTCCTCCCACCTGCCCCCCTCTCAGCGTTCCTCCTTGCAGTGGGTTCCCTGGCACTCAAGTGACGGTGTGCGCTGTATCCCTCTCACCACAACAGTTTAGAACAGAAAGTCTCCATCACGGGGCACTCATTATAACTAGAAAGCTCTTCTCCCCAGTCCCAGAACTGTGTAGGGTTCAGACAAAAGAAGGCAGCATTGAGAAGCATAAAATGTGAGGGCTGAGAAGGATTTGTATGTAGGTAATGGTTGGTTTGTCTACCATACTCAAATTGGAAATGCACCCAAAGCACCTTAGAATTGTTTACTCTTTAAAAAGGTATATTTAATGAAGCAACCCCTCGGTGTTCTCTTATCCTTGTTCAAATATCATTCATTTTTTTTCTCATTAGAATAGCTGTGGACATTTCAATACATATCCTTCCCTCGTATAATCAGCGATTATCTTACAGCATTTTGAACCAATCAGTGAATTAACAGCCTTGTTCTTAGAACTGGGTGAAATTGGGGATCCTGCTGCCACCTTGTGCTTGCTTGACATGGGTACCCATTAGTCTGTATGCTATTATATCTCTGCTGCCAAGCACAGTAGCTAGCACACTATAATATAATTACTTAATATATGTTTGTTGAATGAATGAATGAGTGCCTGATTCTGGTTCAGGTTTCAGGCCCTTTTTATTATATGTGCTCTGGCCAGACTCTAACAAAGGGCTCTTTGGCCATAATGCACATCAAGCTCAACAGACGACATATAGGTGAGCCCCTGTACCCCTAAGAAGGACAGCAATGCCATTGAAATTAGCAAATCACACTGAGTGAGTTCTTTGGATCAGCAGAGACTAATCTACCAATCTCCCTTTCAGATATTAACCAGTTACATTGTTAGTATTGCACTGCACTTCCTATATTTTAGACCCATTTATTAGTGAGGGAACCTCCTTTTTCTCTGGCTTCATGTATCCACGCGGAGGACCTTCCTCCAGAAAACACTACATTTCTCTCCCTACCCTTCATTCATTCCTTCCGACTCATAACTGGTAAGAATAAAAGAACTGGGTATGGCTCCCTCAATCTTCTTCTCTTTTTTTAGGGCCGGCCTGCCCTCCAGGTGTGGGTGTCCTCGCCTCTTCTGGCGCTTGGCTTACAAGGATAGCACCCTGTAATAGGGCGGGCTTAGACTCGTAGCTTGTGCCTATGACTGGGTGACTCAAAATTCGGAAGCCAACATTAGAGATGGAGCTGAAGTCATGTCTCCACTGGGCTGGATCCGAAATAAAGCTGATGTTTTTGTCTTCTTGTATCAGACGCCTGCATATTCTGTTTATCTCAGTTGGTTCCGTAATCAGGAGGAGAAGAAATATATTGATCCCCACAGTCCTGTTGTTAGGCTTGATCGGAAAGTCTTTTTCCCCCCTTAAACATGCAATTTAAAATGACACAGTACAATCTCAGATGCGATTTTTGTCACATTCAAGGAATCCAGAAATTTCAGTGTGCATCCCTTAGATATTTATATTGAAGGTCAGTCGGGAAAGCATAGTTACAGAACAGAAATTATCTTTATAGCACACGTGACTGGTGTATGACATTCTGATCACCAAAAATAGGCGAATGAAAGAGAAGTCTGAGAACTGGTTCTTTCTCTTGGGACTTACGTCCTCCCCAAGAAGCTTAAACCTGCCGTTCTTTCATGTTGGCCATCGCCGTAACAGGCGTTCTCTGGCTGGGGATCAACCATGGCTTCTATCAGAAGAGCGGCTTTGTGGAAAGAAGGGGGATTTGAGCTGGACTTTGAAGGGTGGCTAAAATTTAGGTAAGCCAGGAACGGTGTGGAGTAGGGTTGGGGGGAAGGAGCATTTCAGGCTGGAGGGATAGGATGAGCACCAGCTTTGAGGCCCTAATTTATTTGAGAACATTGCATTTGACAGTGGTGCAAACAAGGTTGGCTTATAGTTGGGTCTGGCCAGATGATGGCAGGGCTCACAAAAGAGGGGATTAGGTTTGATCCTGCCAGGTGGGTGAGTCATTGTGTATACTGGATGGAGGATACAGGATGACCATGTGGGACATAGTATTTTAGGAAGATGGACTTATAGACCTGTCCTGTGGGCAAGGACTCCTGCTTATCTAGTTCCTTTGACACCTCCCCGACTCTTTCATCTTCTAGGAGCTCTGAGCTGTCTCTCAGGAGTACTATGGCTGTGTCCCTCTGTCAGCCACTCTGCACTGTGAAAAACAGGCCGGGCACAGAAGGTAGGCTAGGATGCTTCTGAAAGGACTGAAAGAGCATTCCTTCCACCGAGACCATGGCTTTGAGATTTGCGGTTACATGTGAGGAAGCACATTGTTTCAAAAGAAAGGCCTTTTTTTAAAGATAAATGAAAAATCAGAAATAATAGTCACCATTCCCCTGTAAACACACACATCTAGGAGCTGTAGCAAAGGACTGTATGTCATAACAGTAATAGTAATAATAAAGCCCCTGTTTATAAAGTGTTAACTGAGTGTTAGGGCTTTTCTTACTGTGTTTGGGCATCTCTAACATATATGCTTCTAACAAGGACATAATGAACACTCATTAGGATTTTACAGTGCTGGGGGTAAATACAGACAAAAAAAGGCAACTCCTGATGGGAATGTTTTCGAAGAGTCCCTTACCAAAACTAGGAGACTGTCTAGCATAGTGGTTTTGGAACTGGAGAGCTCAAGTTTAAATCCCAACTCTTCATTTTACTGTTGTAAGATGATGGGCAAATTTTCCAACCTCTGTAAGCTTCAGTTTCCCAATCTTTGAGGTGGGGATCGTAATACTTCATAGAATTATTTTTGGCATTGATTAAATGAGATAATAAATGCAGTGAACTTTAAACAGTGCCTGGCACATAATGGATGTTCAATAGCATGGAGCTATTATTATTAAGGGCATCTTAAGTAACCTCCTGTGGAAACATAATTTTTCTATTATCCACTGTATCTTTGAATTGAGGCTTTGTAAGAGCCTCTAAATCACTAACACACAATACATAGTGAAAGTTACACATTTTCTCCCTCATACTCCTTCATCAGCTTTGCATGACTCATTTATTAGCATCTTAGACTAACAGAGCCCCAGAAGAGTGGTACCTAGGCAGGACAGAATCATTTTATTTATTTACTTACTTATTTTTTCTAATCTATTTATTACTTATTTATTTTTGGCTGCGTCGGGCCTTCGTTGCTGTGCGTGGGCTTTCTCTAATTGCGGCGAGCTGGGGCTACTCTTTGTTGCGGTGCATGGACATTTGATATTTGTGGTGGCTTCTCTTGTGGCAGAGCACGGGTTCTAGGCGCATGGGCTTCAGTAGTCATGGCACTCAGGCTCAGTAGTTGTGGCTCGTGGGCTCTAGAGCGCAGGCTCAGTAGTTGTGGCGCACAGGCTTCGTTGCTCTGCGGCACGTGGAATCTTCCCGGACCAGGGCTCAAACCCGTGCCCCTGCATTGGCAGGCAGATTCTTAACCACTGTGCCACCAGGGAAGTCCCAGAATCATTTTAATAGTTGGGGAATGGAGTTGTAAAAGATGAAGGAGTCTGGAAAAAGCTAAAACATCTTGTTCCAAACAAGATGTATTGAGTAACCACAATATGGTAGATAATTTTTATATATTATCTATTTAATCCTCATAACAACTCAGTAAGGCAGCCTGTGTTCTCCTCATATTACAAATGAGGAAATGTGGCCTACAGGAGATTAAGTAACTTGCCCAAGGATCCCCGGCTAGCAAGTGGAGGGACCAGGATTTGAACTCAGGGCTCTCTTAATCCAAAGACTGTGTGCTTTGTCCTGTACTCTGCTGGCCCTTGGGAAATACACAGAGCGATGATGCCTATTGGAAGAAGGCAAACTCGGGGGGCCAAGGGTCCCAGGGAAGCCAAGGAGAGGCTAAGGGCATAATGCCAAAGGGGCCAGTGTAAAGATGTGAAAGAGGTAGACTTGTTAACAGGGAAATGGGGGAAAGTGGAGGAAAGGTATGCTTTCACAGCTTCTACTTCCTGTGTCCCTTAGGGCTGGCTTGGTTCGGGGGAGACAGAGTGAGCCCCTGTCCACACTCCCGAGGCACATCACCCATCAGGACAGTGCAGCAGGGTTGGGGTTCTGAGAGGTGCTGCTCAGCATCTGTCTCCTCTCCCTGGCTGGGCAAGGAGCAGGTCTGAGTGGGCAGTGGCCGGCGGTGGGGGGAGCTTAGGATAGGCAGGCCATTCGTTATTTAGCATAATAGTGTGCGGAGTTGACACACAGATCCATGCCCAGAAGGGGACCAAAGTCAGAGTGAGGGCTGATGTTCTACATCTGGGTCCCCAATCTAAGGAGCTACGGAGAGAACAGGAGTCAGGATACAGGCTGGAGGACCCAGCGGGTAGGAGGGGTCAGTGAGCGAGGAGAATGAACACGGTTTGGGGGAGGTGGCTCTGGAAGGGTTCCATGGGCAGAGAGAGTGGGCTTTTATTGTGGTTTCTCTGTCCTCCTTGTGAAGGCAGGCTGGGCACTTCTCAAGCAGCCAGATCTGATGTGCTATCATGCATGAAACTCACCCCAGGGGCGGGGAAGTGGCAAAAGAATGTGGTTTGGGGTGAGAGCACAAGCCAAGGATGTGGCAACCCAATGGACTAGAGCGAAGGAAAACTGCCACAGTGAGAAGTGTGTAGGCTGCCAACCAACAGGGCCAAAGCCGATCAAGGAACCGGGTGTTCTCTGATTCACGTGCAAACCAGCCCAGGCCGCCCTGCCTCTCAGGCTCCCCGCGTCTGGAAAGGAAGAGCCAAAAGAAAGAAAACCTCCTGATAGTGGTTTCTACAGTTTTCCAGACATCGGTCCACTTGACCGCACACTTCACCACACCCTGTACCTGTCTCTAGTTATTCCCAGGGAATCCCCATTGCCAAGTCAATAGTCTCTTCAGTCATGAAACTCTTCCACGCTTTGCAGCATTTGAAAATGTTGATGACTTCATGGAGACCTTTCCTCTTCTCTTAGGTTTCTCTTTTTCACTGCCTAGATTTCTGACCGCTCCCTCTCAGTATTTGTAGAGATTAAGCTATGTGGCTGAAACGACCCCCAAATCTCAGTAGCTTGAAATAATAGAAGTTTATTTTTTACTCAAGCTACGTGGTCGAGGTTGCATATCATAGATGCCTCTCAGAGACTCAGGCTGACAGTTCTATATTCTGGCACAGAAGTGCCACCCAACAGTTCTCACATTTCATTGGTCAGAACCTGTCACATAGCCTGGCCTAATGTCAAAGTTGGAAGATGAGCAGTCCTGCATGTGCCCGGAAGTCAAGGAGAACTGTCAGTAATGTCTCCCTCACTCTGTTTGCTGGCCTTTTTTTTCTAGGTCCTGGTGAAACACTGGGTCCCCATAGGGAGCCATTCTGAGACACATCGCCCTGCCCTTCCTGGGAAGTCTCATTTACTCCCCCAGCTATAAGCCTTCCATGTCCTTCTGACCCTTAGATCCACATCCCCAACTTTTGCTTCTCTCCTCTGCTGCAAAGCCATATTCCCAATTGTGTGATAGATCTGAATGAATTTCTTTAAGCTCATCATACTGCAAACCAAATGAACTTCTGATACCAAACTCCCCACCTCCTCTCTCTGCTCACACACCCACTTAGCCATCTTGGGGGCCTTTGAAATTTCTGGCTCTTCCTTGTCTGGTCTACACATTCCTTTTTATTCTGTGAAATGTCTGTTGGCCTATCCATCCTCCTTTCCATTGTCAATGCCCTTGGTCACGTCAGGCCCAGATTCCCACCATGGTCTACTAAATAGTGTCTCTTCCTCATCTTTAGTCTTTGGCAAAAACATAGCGATTTTCCTAAAAATAGATCTAACTGTGTTGCTCCCTTATGTAAAAACCTCTGAGAATTTCCTACGACCCACAGAATAAAGTAAATCACATCAACTCTTTGAGGGGAACGGAGTTGTATTTGAACAGAGACCGACAAGAGCTTGAATCCTGGTCTACCACCTACTAGCTGTGAGTAAGTTATTTAATCTCATTGATTCTCAGTTTTCCAACCTATAAAAAGAAGATAATAATACCTACCGCACAGGGTTGCTTTATTTTTTGCTCATGTTCATGTCCATCATCCAGCTGGCTGGGGGCTTGTTATTATGCTTCCTCTCAAACCTGGGCTGATGGAGCAGCCATCCTCTGACCTCATCCCCTCCGCCTCCCCCTCTGCCTACTATACTTCAGCCACCTCCTCACACCATGACGAGGGGAAAGAGAGCTCTGGAGTCTCTAATCCTGGCAGTGAAGTGTTTGTCCTCAAACATATTTGACAGAACTGGCCGTATGACCATATCCAGCCTCAGGGGCTAAGAAGGCAGAAAGCCAAAAACATGATGTGAGCAGCTTGAATGACTGCTCCATTACCCCATAGCAGTTACCTTAGACCCTTGGCCTCTGGATCGCCTCCTTGCCTGATCAAGCTCTGACACAAAGACTCCATGGGACCACTAGTTAGTCAACCTTGTCAAGTTTTTCTTAGCCTCCTTCCAAAGAGGATGGGACACAATAGTTTTAAGTATGTCAAGGACTTTAAGACAAGAACTGACCTTCAAAGATACTCTAACTAGAAGGAATGCAAACTATCTTTTAGCCAGTTCTGCTCATCACAGATGAGGGAACTGAAGGACCAAGAAGGGTGAAACATCCCCACCTAGTGCTCCCTGGCATCTTAGACTCAGCATGTCCATCCTGAGCCCTCATTATCTCTGCCAGCAAATCCCACCATTCAACCCGTGTTTTCTCAGTGGCTGGTGTTACCATTTATTCTTGACTTATCTTTCAAAACATCTCTTCTTCCCTGGACACCTTCCCTAGTTACTCCCATAGAATTGGAGCCTCTCTCTTCCCTGTTTCATCCATGTCTCATTTATAGCATATGCCATTTTTTATTGTTTTACTTGCATGTCTTCTGGGAAGATTGGATTTACTTGAGTAACGGAATGGTATCTTATACATCTTTGTATTTTCCAATCTAACATGCGGCACTTTATCCAGTGCCACTGGATAAGATTCTGTGTCTGAATGACCGGAAACAAAAACAATTCCCGCAGCCACACAAACAGACAAGAGTTGGTACCAAAACCTAAGACTCCTGATTCTTGTTCCCACTTTCTACTGAATTTTATTCAGCTTGTAATTTTTTTAGTCTCTTACAGAATTGTGTACCATGTGCTTATTCTTGGGTTTAGGAGACTGTTTCTTATCAGATTTTCCTCCTCTGTTGTTCATTAGGTTTGCCAATTTGCTTTGTTACTCATTTGGTGATAATACCACTTTCTTATTCTAGATGGGTGTTCTCCCTAAACAAAAGTTGTTTTTTTTTTTTTTTTTTGCGGTATGCGGGCCTCTCACTGTTGTGGCCTCTCCCGTTGCAGAGCACAGGCTCCGGACGCGCAGGCCTAGCGGCCATGGCTCACGGGCTTAGTTGCTCCGCGGCATGTGGGATCCTCCCGGACCAGGGCACGAACCCGTGTCTCCTGCATCGGCAGGCGGATTCTCAACCACTGCGCCACCAGGGAAGCCCCTAAACAAACGTTTTTGAGTTTTTGTTTTGTTTATTGCCCTTTTAGGATCATTCTACAGGAAAGAAATAGATTAATTCTACTTTGCAATTTGACAGCCTGAATTAAAGGATTCTACATGGCTTTGGGGGCTTAATGTTTTGCAAAGACTGAGTTACTCTTTTTTTTAAAAAAATAAATTTATTTATTTATTTTTGACTGCATTGGGTCTTTGTTGCTACGCGTGGGCTTTTCTCTAGTTGTGGTGAGTGGGGGGCTACTCTTCGTTGCAGTTCGTGGGCTTCTCATGGAGGTGGCTTCTCTTATTGCGGAGCACGGGGCTCTAGGCATGTGGGCTTCAGTAGTTGTGGCTTGCAGGTTCTAAAGCGCAGGCTCAGAAGTTGTGACGCATGAGCTTATTTGCTCCGCAGCATTTGGGATCTTTCCAGACCGGGGCTTGAACCCGTGTCCCCTGCATTGGCAGGCGGATTCTTTTTTTTCCGTTTTAAATTTATTTATTTATTTAGTTTTGGCTGTGTTGGGTCTTCATTTCTATGTGAGGGCTTTCTCTAGTTGTGGTGAGTGGGGACCACTCTTCATCGCGGTGCGCGGACCTCTCACTGTCGTGGCCTCTTGTTGCGGAGCACAAGCTCCACATGCGCAGGCTCAGTAGCTGTGGCTCACGGGCCTAGTTGCTCCGTGGCATGTGGGATCCTCCCAGACCAGGGCTCGAACCCGTGTCCCCTGCATTGGCAGGCAGATTCTTAACTGAGCCACCAGGGAAGCCCGGCAGGCGGATTCTTAACCACTGCACCACTAGGAAAGTCGAAGACTGAGTTACTCTTGAGATACCCTGTGTGAAGGTTTTTTACAAACTGTAAAGTAACATACTGTTATAAGTAGTATACTTAATGTTATATTCTACTTATCATCCAGCATCATGTCTGGTGCATGATAGATGCTGAATGAGAATTTGATGAGCAAATGAAGACTTTTTCCCCCTAGGTGCATGCTTACAAAGAAGATATTTCCTTGCCTAACTGGGTTGTACATAGCTCACTTTTCATTTTTCAAATTGTTTTTACGTCTATTATTTCATGTTGTCCTCATGACAAGCTGTTTTGCAGCCAGAAACTGTACCCCTCAAGTCAGTCAGTGCTGTGTTCTGAAGGCCTTGTACAAGTCTCCAGGGGAACACAGCTGGACCCTGTGGATGACTAACCCAACACCGTCTACTTCCTACCAACAGCAGCGCATTGTACCATCTTCCTCCTTGGGGGTCAGCCCCCTTACCCCTTCTGACTCAGACTCTCTTGGATACCTCTTTTTTACTTCTGGAAGGATCTTAAGTCTTTCCTTTAATGTTCTAAATTGCCATGTTTTGGGCAGGTGTTTCCCTCTCCAGCAGATTTTCTCCATCCTGGTCTCATTCATTCAATGCATAAATACAGTTCCTACTATGAGCCAGGTGCTATGTTCAGTTCTGTGGGAAAAGCATGACTATACCTACTTTTAAGAGACCCTCTCAAAGTTTATCTCCAAGACTGTTTAGAATAATTCACCTATATCTCATTGTTTTACTATCCCTGGTTTCTAGCGTTTACTCATTTTGTACCCTGATTGTTTTGCTTTTTATATAACTTGGACTATTTCTTCATATGCTTCAGACCCTGCATCCTAGTTCTGTAAATTTCACTTCCTGGGAGCATCACATGTAACTAACCTTGGGTTTCATTTGAGTTATAATCTGAAAGTGCTCAGGCTAGCAAGGACCTTAGAGAATGTTTCATGGCTGAGGTCATAGAGTCACCTCCACCCCATGAATTATCTTGACTAAGACCCAGAGGTGACAAGTGTGAGAGTAAGGCTGGAATCCAGGCCCCTTGACTCCTCTTTGATGTTTATTGTCTATCTGCCCTTGTCAGATGTGCCTTTTGATATTTGACTTCCATCCTTATTATCCCCAGCCCTTCATTTGGTGCCGAGGACCACACTTTCATCCCATATTAAATTGATTGCAGAGCCTTGGAGGTCAATAAGAACCCAGGTTTCTAAGCTTCGTGTCTCTGAGTGTTGGCCTTTCAGGCTGGTAGCAAGATGATGAGCCTCCTTTAGTCCTTATTGCTATCCAGATATTGCAGCTCGGATTGCGGCTAGTAGGAATCATAAGGACCTCCTAATCCAGGGAGGACATGCCAGAGGGGACGGACCAAGGTGGGGATGCTAGCAGGACTTTCCTTTGGAGAGTTCTCTTGTGTGGAGGTGTTTAGGAAAGCAGGCTTGTGGGGGAGGGGCAAAGGGAATTCTAAAAAGACTCTAAAATGGACTTTCCTCTAGCTCCCCTCAAAGAGGGGTGGAGATCCTGGGCGACTTGTGATGCTAATTTTTATTGTTCTGCCTATTGGTACTACGGCTGCTGCGTGTCTTTTGCTATCTCCTTGGCAAGAGAAATGTGATTGGCTTGATTGGGAACATGAGACCGGGGACGGGAGGGGTGTTTCAACAAGCTACCCTTAATTCACAGATTTCAAGAGAGGTGGTTGGCGTGGGTACAGAAGGGCTCCCCTTGAAGGAAGAAGTATGACATCTAACCCCCAGCAGCCAGATGGGAACAGAGACCCTGGAGTTATCAGGGAAGCAGGTGCCGGGGCAGGGAGAACAGATGGCACTTTCGCCCCAGCCTTCACAGTCTTCCATTGGGGGTTTCCTGTCTTCTGTCTTGATCTTTAATATTCCTTTAATGAACTCTGGAATCTATGACAGTCTGCTCTGGAAAGTCGCTCAGGGTGATGTGCTGGGAAATCAGGTGTGTTACTTAGGGACTTAAATGGCCTGGGGTTCCTCACAGCTCTTCTGGCTTGTCAAGCCCAACCTCAGCTGGCTGGAGCTTGGCTCTTTGAGAAGGTGGGTCGCCACAGGCTTGGGAGAAAGGCATGCCAAAGGGTCTGTTTAAGTGAACACAGGCAGCTGGGTCTGAGAGCCCAGATGCTCCCCGCTGAACTTGGTGAGGGTAAATATTAACGTGCTTTCCAACTGCCACATACAGTTTTATAAGAAGGGGCATTGGGTCAACTATGAAAGAATGCAGCTGACAGACACAGTTTCTTGAACTGGAAGAAAAGTTATTTCCTGCATGTGTTTTTAGGGTCTTTTGATATATATATATTTCATATATATATATGGCTTATTACCTTTTCCAGAACACCTTTGTATATATTTTTTATTCTTTTATTTGCACCATAACTTCAAGAGACATTATTATCCCCATTTTGTAAGAAACAGAGACTGTTGACTTAGCCAGAGTCACGCAGTTAGGCTATGTCAGAGTCGGGACTGGAAACCAGCTCTTCTCCTTCTAGTCAGTGCTATTTTTCTTATTATTCAAGGTAACTCAACACTCTCATAACCATGAAGCAATGTGTTTTCGCGACTCATGGTTCATTGACTCACAAAAACCCTTCTGTCTGAAATATTTCATATACACAAAAGAAAAAATATACATGTAATTTTATATAAGGTTTAGTACCATATATGTGTTACAAACATAAATGAAATGAGTGTCGGTATTCACAATGAAGCTGGAGAGAGAGCATTATTACTGGTACCTGTGGAGCCCAATGGCCTTTCTCCAAAATATTCTCCCACCTCCCCTCAAGGGTAGTGCTTATTATCCCTTTGCTTTTCATTAGTTTTGCTACCTATGGATGTTTCCCTAAACAATAAATCATTGTTTGGTTATATGAATTGGAACATACTGTTATGTTTTTATTCATCTTGGGTCATTGCTGTGTAGAATTCCACTGTGTAAATGTACTGCAAGTTATTTATCCGTTCTCCTGTTGGTGGGTCCTTTTAGTTTTTTGCTAATGCAAGTATGTTGCCATGAAGATTCTGGAAGTGGTTTTCTGGGGTTATAGGTCATATGCATTTTCAACTCTATGAGACAATGCGTAGTTATGTTTTAAAGTGATTGTACCAGTTTACAATTTCATCAGCAGCTTATAAGAGGTCCTGATTTTCCGCCATCCTTGTTAACACTTAAACTTTTTGACTTTTGATTTTATGTCAACTTAATGTGTGTAAATAGCATCTTGTGGTTTTAATTTGCATTTTCTTGATTCCTAATGAGGTTGAGCATATCTTCAAATGTTCATTGCCAATTTGTATTTTACCTGTTTCCATCTTTTGTCTATATTTCTTTTGAATTATTTGTCTTTTTCTAGGAGTTCTTTGTATACTCTAGGTAAACATTACTTTTGTTGCTGTTAGTATTTTGTCTTGAAGTAACTGCTCACAGCTTGTAGCACATCATTATTTTGTTCTGTCATGTCCTAACTATGAACAGAAGTTTGAAGTTTTAATTTCTTTGTCTTATTTTTATGGTTTATGTTTTTTAAAACTTGTTTTAAAAAAATCCTTCTCTACCTCAAGGTTATAAAGATATTCTTTTTTTCTATTCTAAAAATTTTATAAAATCTTGCTTTTTACATGTAAGTCTTTAACTGACTTAGATGTGTGTGTGTGTGTGTGTGTGTGTGTGTGTGTGAGAGAGAGAGAGAGAGAGAGAGAGAATGATTTGGGAAACAGACCCACTTTCATTTTAGGGACCTACCACTTATAAGAAAACAGCTTACTCTTTTTGGTGCTTTTCTTTTCCATATAAATTCTAACATCCTTATCAGGTCCCAAGATAATATCTGTTAGGGTTTTTATTGGAATGCTTCTCATCCTCTAGTGCGATTTAGGGAGACTGATATTTACAATAAGAAGTCTATCCACGAACATATAGATATCTTCATTTTTTTGTGCCTTCTTTAATGTCTTTCAATATAATTTCATAACTCCAGAAAGATCTTACACATCTTTTGTTAGATTTATTCCTAGGTACCTCATGATTTGTGTTGCTGTTACAAATAGTAACTTTTTATTATTAATTTTCTAATTGCTCTGGTATCTAGTTTTCATTGATTTCTGGAAATTGATCATTTGTATTCATTAATATTGTTATACTCTCTTAATTCTATTAGATTATATGTAGCTCCTTTGGGGTTTTCAGTGCATAGTATTATCATCCAAAGATCACATAGCTTTTTTTTTTTTTTTTTTTTTTGCGGTACGCGGGCCTCTCACTGTTGCAGCCTCTCCCGTTGCGGAGCACAGGCTCCGGACGCGCAGGCTCAGCGGCCATGGCTCACGGGCCCAGCCGGAGCGGCATGTGGGATCTTCCCGGACCGGGGCACGAACCCGCGTCCCCCGCATGGGCAGGCAGACTCTCAACCACTGTGCCACCAGGGAAGCCCCACATAGCTTTTAAATTCTTTTTTCCACTTAGTCTACTTTATACCTTCTATCAGATGTGAAGGTAGCATTCTATTTCTTTTCTTTTCATGGATAAATTTTAATTTTTTCCAGGCATTCTAAATTAATGAAATTTTTGTAAACTCAATGCCTTAACCCTCCTACCTCATAACATAAAAGCTCAATTACTTGTATTACCTGATTTTTGGCTTATAAACTATTATTGGTCAATATGAAGTTCTAATTTTTTAATTAAACAATTTAGATATAATCTTTACAATTTTAAACAAATATATTTGTTAGATTTACGTGCATGTCTACCACATTTTCTGCTTACCATTCTTTCTTCCACTGTAAACTTTTCTTTTTGTTTTTAGTTTTTCAACATGTTATTTTATTTTTTAAATGTTTATTGGAGTATAATTGATTTACAATGTTGCATTAGTTTCAGGTGTACAGCAAAGTGGATATACATATATCCACCTTTTTTTTTAGATTCTTTTCCCATATACACACTACTGTATATAAAATAGATAACTAATAAGAACCTGCTGTACAGCACAGGGAACTCAACTCAATACTCTGTTTTCCTTCTTTCTAAAGTACATCCTTCAGAGTTTCCTTTGGCAGAGATCTTTTGGTGCAGGTTCCTTCAGTTTTTATTTATCTGAAAAATATCTTTATTTTGCCCTCATTCTTAAAAGTCTGTTTGTCCGGATTCATTATTCAAAGGCGACAATTATTTTGTCTCAGCATTCTAAACATATAATCCCTATATCTTGGCTTCCAACATTACTGATGAGACCTAATTGACATCCCTTAATAAATGATAATTTTTAAAAATCTCTTAGGCTTCTTTAAAGACTTTGTCCTTGGTGTTGTATGGTTTTACTCTAATAGTTCTTGTTATGGGTTGCTTTTTATTTATCCTGCTTTTATATGTATTGTGCTTACTATATCTATATATTTGAGTATTTCATCAATTCTGAGAAATCCAGGCATCTTTTCAAATATTTCCTCTTCTTCTATCTCCTCTATTTTTGTGGAACTCTGACTTGACCTATTTAAGATCTTTATCCTGCCTAACATTTGTATTAACCTCCCTTTCATCTTTCCTATCTCTTTACAGTTCACTGCCTTTTTCTTTCAATGCTGTCTGCTTTACTGTATAACTTATCTTTGAAATTTAAATCTCATAGAAAGAGAAATAAATTATCAACATTAGGAACAAAAAGGGGATCATCACTATAGATCCTACAGACATTAGATAATAGGGCTATAGTATGAATAAATTTATGCCAACAAATTCAACAACTTAGAGAAAATGGCATGTTCCTTGAAAACATAAATTGCCAAAACTTATACAAGAAATTGAAAATTTAATTAAACCCATATCTATTAAAGAAATCAAATTCGTAATTTAGAATTTTCCCACAAAGAAAACTCCAGTCCACATGGCTTCATCAGTTAGTTCTACCAAACATAATACCAAACCTTCACAAACTCTTTCGAATATAGAGGAGGATAGACTTCCCAACTCATTTGATGTAGACAGCATAACCCCAGTACTTAAGCCTGACAAACATATAATTGGAAAGGAAAATTGCAGAATAATATTCATTATGAACATAGATGCAAAATTCCTTAACAAAATATTATCAGTCAAATTTGGCAAACTATAAAGGATAATGTTGTTTAATCCATGAGTTCAGGGTTGGCTTGGCATTTGAGAATCAAGCAGTGTAATATACCACATTAACAGTATTAAAGGGAAAAAGCACATGTGACAACTCAGTAGATGCCCAAAAAGAATATAACAAAATCCAATAATCTTCTATGATTAAAAACTCACAGTAAACTAGTGATAGAAGGGAACTTTCTCAGTCTGATCAAAGGGCATCTAAAAACCTACAGCTGATGTCATACTTAATGGTGAAATATGAGTCTCTTTTTTCCCTTATGATCCAGAAATGGGTGAGAACTTTCACTTTCACCACTTCTGTTCAACATTGTTCTGTAGATCCGAGCCATTTTAATAAAGGTAGGAAACAGAAATAAAGGACACATAGGTCAGAAAGGAAGAAGTAAAACTGTAATTTTTTCACAGACAATATGATTGCATGTTTTGAAAATCTAACAATAGAATCTACAAACTACTAGAGCTAATAAGCAAATTTAGCAAGATCATAGGACATAGGTCAAATTCAAAATTTTAATCAGGTTAATAATATTTGCAGTGTACTTCAATTTCAACTGAAAATACTTCAGTTTCAACTGAAATCAATTAAGAGGAATGAAGAATTTTAAAGTAAAAAAAAAAATCAAACATCTAGGAACCAATCTGACAAAAGATGAGACCGGGGACAATACTTACATAATATGTATCATTTTTATCTTTTCAACCTTAGAGATTTCTATTACTTTCCTGTAAGCTTAGGAATGTATTAATTAGCATGCGTGTTGTAATTTATCCAGCATCTGGATATTTTGTGTAAAATGTATTTCAGAACATTAGTGCATGAGTCTGCCAGAAGTAGAAGTCAGTGTTTTTACTTTTCAGATTACCTGTGAGATACAACAGTGTCCTGAGCAGCATGAGGTGGAAATACAGTTCTAGCATTGATGTGACTACCTTACTTCACACTTCAGCAAAATTGTTTAGTCAGAACCTATCTAGTTACCCCTTCAGACATAAAGCCTGTACTTACTGCTTCCCCAGGTAGGACGCATGACTGCAAAGCAGTAGGTTAACCTCTGGAAGTAATGTCGGCATGGTATATGTTTTGAGGTGTGAGCCTTCCTATATGTGGGGCTCTGGCTATACACGTGTTATGTATAGACCCATTGTGTGCATGTACCTTTTCATGACTGTAGCCACATGTATTCACAGATAGTGTTTTCAAATAAGGTGTATTTTCTGGTAATAATGAAGATTTGGAAATAAGTAATATTTTAACTTAAACTTAGAATTCATTGTAATATTTGGACGCAAGATATGTGAAAAAATGATTAGTCTTTATTAGCAGAACAGGTTTAACTTACAAAAGGATGTGGCTATGATTTATGCTATTGAATATTGGTGCTTTCAATGAGAATTTGTTTCTCTTAACTACCATTTGATAATACTTTCTGCACAGGATGAGAATGTGAATTTCATGCCTCCTTATGGCTTCAACGGCTCAACCACACAGAGCAGAGTAGGGCAGGGACATCCTGTAGTGGAGTTCAGAGGATTTTGTGACCTCAGGCTCTATCCTTTTGGCTGAGTCCATCCTCAGGGATGAGAGACAGAAGGGAAAACAGAAAAGAAAAGAATGAAAAAGAAGAAAAACAAAAAGCAGAGGAGGGTGCAAAAAAAAGAAAGAAGAGAAAGATACACTGAAAAGATGTGACTAAATGCTACCAATATAATCATAAGGGCATCAATGGCACTAGCCTCCTGGCTTCTCATCTGCCTCTCTAGAGCTATTTGTGGTCAAAAGAATATTGGTGCCATCACTGCTTCATTTTATGACTTCAAACAGGTTTTTTAATATCCTTTGGCCTCTTTTTAAAAGTGAGATGATAGAGTGTATTTTGTGTTTTTATGAAAATTACATGATACAGTGCTTATAAAACATTTAGCGGAGTTTCTGTTATATCATAAACCCAAAATAAATGGTAATTAGTATTATGATCTCAATACCACATCTTCTAGCTGCAAAAAAAATCGTTTTGCTACAGACAGTGCTTCTACAACTATCTGTAGTGAAAAATCACTTTTTAACATTCCCAGTCTAGTGTGTATGGATACTTTTGTGAAATGCATTTGTAACAAAAATGGATTACCATCATAAATAAAAATACACAGAGACATAAATATAAGCCCTAAATTTTATTCTTAAATTTGATTGACATAAAATATCTATCAAATTGTTATAGAAGTTACTAAGCACTTTTAATTTCTGAATTTATTTTATCATGAACTAGTAACAATGTGCAGATGGGCATTGGTCCATGGACCACACTTTGAGCACCACTGCTCTGTGAGGAGCAGATGGCTATGTACATATTAGGATAAACTCTGGTAAGGGAAGGGGTTGGAAGTTCTTAGAAGTCTATGCTAGGGTGAGGGGTTATGATCCAAGCTGGCAGCTCCCCCCAACCCCGATTAATGCATTCATTTGCACACATGATCCTGATTGTTCCAAACTCTGGAATGTCTTCTCCAAAGGAAATTCTCATCAAAAAGTCCTATGCGGGCTTCCCTGGTGGCACAGTGGTTGAGAGTCCGCCTGCCGATGCAGGGGACGCGGGTTCGTGC
The DNA here is from genome assembly GCF_026419965.1 of Kogia breviceps. Classification (NCBI taxonomy): domain Eukaryota; kingdom Metazoa; phylum Chordata; class Mammalia; order Artiodactyla; family Physeteridae; genus Kogia; species Kogia breviceps. Next base: position 41,494,763 of record NC_081310.1, on the reverse strand, counting down.
CCCGGTCCAGGAAGATCCCACATGCCGCGGAGCGGATGGGCCTGTGAGCCATGGCCGCTGAGCCTACGCGTCCGGAGCCTGTGCTCTGCAACAGGAGAGGCCACAACAGTGAGAGGCCCGCGTACCGCAAAAAAAAAAAAAAGAAAGAAAAGAAAAAAATGTCCTATGCAGGAGTGGTTTCTTCTGAAGGTGGCAGAGTTATCCAGAAATCTATGAGATGAGCAGTTAGAATTGAGAAGTAGCCAAATAGTTTACTAATGTTTGGTAACATAGACCTTGTCAAAAGACGTACTTTTCTCCTCTCTGAAGTTCACTGGTATTCCTTCCTTTCTGGTGTTGATTTATATTATTCTTTTTTTTTTTTGATTTATATTATTCTTGACCCAAATACCTGCTTTGAGTTAATATCCCAAGGTGATAAAATATCAACAGCGAGAGTCATCCACTCACAGTGCTTTATACTTTAAGTGAACTAGCTACTTTGGAGCTTCAGATTCAAATTCTGCTTGTGTATATTTAAGATGTACCACGCTCCACACCATGATGGGTACCTTTGCTCTTTTGAGCCCATTGACACAACAGCTCAGTGAGGTTGTTTTTATCAGTGCCATTTATTAGGAAATCAAGCCTCAGAGAGCTTGAATGACTTTCCCATGGACTATGATTCAAAGCTAGGTGTACTGAGTCTAAATACAGTTCTTTTAAACTATAGTGCATGTTTATCTCTCAGAACATCTTGTTTCTTTGGTTGTGTACGTATTATTACAGAGTCCTCGTTGGAAAGTGCATAGCCTACATAGTCCTAAACAGTAATGTCCACCACATGCCAGCCTTACAGGAGAACATCTTTGCTTATACATCACCTACTTTTGTAGCATTTGTCTCTAAGAGACATTGAAATTTTCAATGAGGTAATAATTAATTACATTTTCACAAAGAACCCCGCTTAACTATAAGACAAGCTAAAGAAGATGGTGATTTATTAAATATCCTCAACTTGAGAAAGATTTCTGAATAAAAGATGATAACCATCAACTTAAGTGAGACTGCAGAAGGATAAGGTCTCAATTGCAGTAGAAAATATTTAAGTAGAATACACTAAAGAATTTCCTGCCATGATTGATGCTTTACAGCTTTGGAGTGGTTTTGAAAGTTCATGTTCTAAGAAAAGGTGCAGATTTTAGTTTTAGATTTGGTTGAGAATTAATTCTTGGAGGCTGAGGAACTGATCACACTACCAGTAGATAGGATATGTAATGGTCATGACTCATAATGGTAACTTACCTCCAGAGAAAAGAATGTATAATTCTGCATGTTCTAATACCTTTATTCATTCATTCAACAAGTATCTGTTGAGTTCCTTCTAAGTACCAGGCACTGTTCTGAGCACTGAGGATATAATGGTGAACATGGCAGAAGAGACCCCCTTTTTCCCCATAAGACATTCTTATGGGAAGACAAAAAACCAAATAGTTGAACAAGGTAATCGTTTAGCAACAAATGTTATTAATAAAATCAAACAGTTGTAATAGTGTGTGACAGGTCGTGGGATTACTAATTTTGGTTCTGTGATCAGAGAAGTTTCCCTGAAGTCAAGGAGACAGACAAGAGTCAGACTCATGTAGGGTCTCGTAGACAACTGTGGGATGCCAGGGGAGAGTCTTAAGCAGGAGGGTAACATGGTTTATTTTAAAAGTCACTCCTTATTTTTCTTCTATGAGGGAAATAGGGGGATTGGGGCAAGGGTAGAAACAAGAAGTGAGTTAGAGAGGTTACTTTAGGCCACCAAAGGAAGGAAGCATCCAGGCAAGAGAGCAGAGTAGCTTGGACTCAGGGGACAGCAGTGGAGTTGGAGAGAGGCAATTGGATGGCTAGGAATTGGATTGGATTGGGGTTGCAGTGAGAAGAAGGTAAGAACTGAAAGTGACTCCTAGCTTCGCTGATATTCTTTACTGAGGTGGGACAGTCTAGAGGAGTAGGGATTTGGGGGAGAAATCAAACATTCAATTTTGGCCATATTAAATTTGGGATGCCTGTTTGCCATCCCAGTTGCTGATCACAAGTAGACAGTTGCATAAACGTGTTTGGAGCTCATTGGTGAGTTGGGGCTGGAGCTATAGTTTTGATAATATAGAGATGAGGTTGATTCCGTGGGCCTGTACAGGATCGTCTGGAGGGAGAATGGCTAGAGGAGAAGACCTAGGCCTGGATGCTGAGGAATTCCCATGTGTCAAGGAGAAGGAAGGAGATGGAGAAGAAGCAAAGCAGAGAAGCCTAAGAGAAGAAGTTTCTTTCTCCTGAAAGAATAAGCTGGAGTCACACACCCACACATGCCCCCCACCCTTTGTTGACCCTGCACATCCAGGACCCAGGGACTGAGACACAGAACAGGCCCCACTCACTCCACTGGACCCAGTCTTGCCTCTTGTTCCAAAATCCAAACCTGCTCTGTGTCCAGTGGTTGCCTCTACTGTGTGGTGCCCTTCCTTCACTTAGTAAACGTTTGTTGAGCAGCCCATCTGTGCTGGCACCATGGCTGTAACACCGAATGAGAATAGTTCGACACAGCCCCTCCCCTCAGAGAGTTTATAATGTAATAGGGTCACCAACAAGTGGACAATTACAATGAACAGAAATGGTTGAGGTACAGCTTTTTTTTGGTATAGACTGTGAGACTCGGGCAAGTATAGCTGCTGTTCTAAGCCCTGATTTTCCATCTGAGAAATGGAACTAAGTTTGAGGAGCTTTCTAATATACCCCGAGGATGTGAATGGATGGATGTGTGAATGAAAACTCCTGTCTAGCCCCTCGTGGAACATCTAAAATGGCAGTGAGTGGGGAGGCCTGGTCAGCCTCTCTGTGTGGTGAGCTCACGTTTGGTGTGTTAGCCTACAGCAAGTCTCCAACTTTTCCTTCAGATGTCTGCTCCTCTCCTCACCCTTCACCATTGCTGTTCTGTCAGCTCTGGGCCTTCTCTTTGGTTCTGCTTGTCCATCCCAAAGCAGAAGAAATGGCTTATTTTAACAGAGAAGAACCCTTTGATGCTGAACCAAGAAGATTTGACCTTCCTGAGAGGCATCTTTAATGTTTAAATGATCTGGGGAGGTGGAACAAAGGATTCTGGGAAATTCAAAGTGCCCACACAGAGTTCAGTGTATAATGGCTAAACTTGGTAATAAACTGTCAGCCACTCCCTTGAACCCAGCCGCACCCACTCCTCACGCGCCTCAGAATCTTTCGGGGAGGGTACTGATTGCGGCAGCTTCTGAGAGAAATGCAGAAAGTGTCTCTGAAAAGAACACAGCCATTTGTTCTCTGTCAAGATGCCTCTTTCATACTGTAATTAGAGTGCTGTAGGGGGGTGGAAATGGGGGAGAAGGAGGAATATGAAACGCTCTTTCTTCCCCTCGCGGCTTATTCTTCCTGCACCGCAGGGCTTTGGACTCACTGAAATATTGTGACTGAAACACACACTGTTATATGTGTGTGTTTCTTTCTCCCTCTCCCACAGAGAGGGAGAAAGCAACATGTGTGCCCCTGAGTTTCTGCCTCCATGGTGTCTATGTGCTAAAGTGAGAGGGTACAGCCTGTGGGGAAATTCAACAGAGTAGGGAGATCAGAATTCTGCCTTGTAACCCTGTGCCTCTCCAAGAGTCACGTTCAACTGATTTAGCCTCTATCCCAGGTTTTAAAGAAGAATGAACACATTCCTCAACATAAATTCTGGCAATATTTCTATGTTCACATCTGGAAACGAAGATAGGAATAGTATATACCTAAAAGTGTCGTGAAGATGAATGAAATAATAGAAGTAAAGCAGTTAGAACAATGCCTGTGGCATAGAACACATTGAATATGTTAAAAATGTGTTTCTATTATTACAACAATTTTTAATCTAGGGGGTTTCATTTTTACAAAGAAAGGTAGTGGTCATTGATTATATTAGATACACAGTAAAGATGGTTATTTTGACATGCTTGTATATTTTAAAAAGTAGACTTTGGAAAGAATTTTTGCATTTTCTTACTATTTCTTTAGATGAAACTAAGGCACAATATGTACGTTAAACTGTTTTTCATTAAAAAAAAAAAGAGTCAGTTGATCCTTCAGGGCTTTATTTTTCCAGTTGGAAAAATGGGGGTAAAAGTGTGAGGGTCCCTTAGTTTCCTTCCTGAAAAGTTGTAAGGACAAGCTTGTGAGAACTCAAAATTTTTCACTGTGTTCTTAGTACCTGCTACTCCATGGTCATCTCTGATGATAGAAGGAAATGATAAAACTAGTTGGAGTGAAATAGTGCAGCATTTAAGAATCTGTGCAGGGTTTTGTTTTGAATTGTATTTGCAGCAATAGCTAAAACAATTTTTTTTTTTTTTTTGCGGTACGCGGGCCTCTCACTGTTGTGGCCTCTCCCGTTGCGGAGCACAGGCTCCAGACGTGCAGGCTCAGCGGCCATGGCTCACGGGCCCAGCCACTCCGCGGCATGTGGGATCTTTCCGGACCGGGGCACGAACCCATATCCCCTGCATCGGCAGGCAGACTCTCAACCACTGTGCCACCAGGGAAGCCCTAAAACAATTTCTTGATTATATCTTGCTGAAAAATCAGTTAACATCTTTCTGGCACCTGCGGGCAGTGGAGGAGAAAGCAGGGTGTGGAAGGAGTCTAGGATGGCTCTTTCATTCACAGCAGATGATTTTTGAAGCAGCTGGCTGATCTCGTGTGGATAACAGAGAATTGGTGCTATTGGGCCCAATGATCTTTCATATAAACGTGTCAGGATGTCCAGCTGACTTGATACACAGCTGAACTCCTGGTCTGCCCCCCAGAAACTGCTCTTCTCCATCTCAGTTTTTTGAACTCCATCCTTCTAGTTGCTCAAGCTAAAAAACCTGAGGGTCATCTTTGACTCATGTCTCTCTTATATTCCACATTCAATGTGTCAGCAAGTCTTCCTAGCTCTACTTCACAATATACCCAGAATCCCACTATTTCTCAGTGTCCCCACTCCGGCCAAGGCAGTCATGATTGGGAAATAACCTGGGAGGTCTCCTTGCTTCTACCTTTAGCCCTCGTCAGTCTGTTCTCAACAGGGCAATCAGAGACATTCTTTGAAAACTTTAATCAGGTCACATGAGTTCTCTGCTGCGAACCGCCCGCCCCCCCCACCCCATGGTTTCCAGATCACACCAAGTGAAAGTCAGGTTATTATCCATGGTCTACCTGGTCTAGCCTCCCATCTCCATCCAGCGCGGCCACACTGGCTCCTTTCAGTTCTTCGGAAGCTCCTTCAGGATGTTCCTGCCCCACAGCTTTGCCCTGGCTGTTGCCTCTTCTGGAATGCTCTTCCTCAGAAATCTGCATGTCACACTTCTGTCATTTCTCAAGTCTTGTCAGCGAAGCCTTTCCCAGCCACTCTACCCCAAAGCCCAGACCCTACCCCCATATTTACTATTCCTCTTCATGCTTTGTTTTCCCCTCAGCACTTATCAGTATATAACATGCTTTGTATTTGTACTTATCTTTGTTATTATTGTCTGTCTCCTCTACTGGAATGTAAGCTCCATGAGGCCAAGGATTATTACTTTTATGTTTGCTGCTGTATCCCCATATGCTAAAGCAATGCCAACCATATAGTATGCACTCAATAAATTATATTTTGGAAGCAGAATAAGTAGATACATAGATAGATAGATAGATAGATAGATAGATAGATAGATAGAGACCTTGATAGTAGTTTGTGTGTATTATGATACATTCTTAGGAATGTCAGCAGTACTTAAAATAGACACTTGGAATACCTATTCTGTGCTGGATACTATACTTTGCACTTTCCATCTATTATTTAATTTGATCCTCACAACGCTTTGAGAGAGGTACAGTGTTTATTCCTACTTTACAAATGAGGAAAGTGACACTCAGAGAGGTTAAGAACTTGCCCCAGGTCCCTGACAGAGCCGTGATTGAAACCCAGTTCGGTCACATCTCAGAACTTTTAATCATTATGCTATAAGAGTCTGGATTATACCAACTTCAAGGTTGAAAGGCAAAACAGGAAACATAGTTCCTTCATTATTTCCTTTATGTTAGTTGCCAGTCCTTCCCCTGCATCTACTGAAACAAATAAATAAACAAGATCTCAATGTCAACAAGAACAAGGAAAAAAAAAAAAAAAAAAGACCGAGCAAATTTCCCAAGATCCTAAAAGAATCTGCCTCTTTGAGGTCTCATGACTGAAATATCATGAAGATGTGGAATGGCACTGGCTTTGGAACCTGGGGATTGAAGTGATGCTCCAGGTCAGCCTCCGAGCACCCCGTCAGCCTCGGGCCAGCAAGCCCTCTGACCCCTCTGTGCCTTAGTTTCTTTGCATGTAAAAGGCGACACTTGGGGAAGTGGTCTCTGAGGTCCTTCCCACATGATATTCTGGCCTGTGAGACTCGTGGCCTTTCTTTCATTGCTGTGGGTATAGCGTGGAGGAGTGAGGGTGGGCAGTAGTCCTCTATGTAAGGCCATTCATTTGCCTTCACTGCTTTAGGGAAGGACTTCTGCTCATTGGAGCCCCCTGATCTCTAAGGGGAAGCGACATGGTATGATGCAGTGCCTGCGTTAATGCATCCCTCACCCTCCTCTATGCCCATCCATTCTGCTTATTAGAGTCAACACTGGATGGCATTTAGAGGACCGGGTGCTGTTTTGGCCTTTATTGACAACCTAAGTCTCCTTAAATCCTTTCTGGAACAAATCAAGGGATAAGGTGTAAATAACTGTAATACAGCTGAACTGTGTGACCTTCAGTAAGGTATTTACCTTCTCTGGGCTGTGTTTGCTCCTCTGAAAAATGGGAGAAAATGTTCCCCAGGCTCCTAAGTACACTGAAAGACTGTTTTACAACCCCCTTCCACCCCACCACACCCATGCCATTCTCCAATGAAATCGAAATGAAAACACTGCCAACACACAATTGCCTATCTGACCTCCCCCAATTCCTTTGTTAGTTTTAGAACCGTTAGGGTCAAAGGGGTTGGTTTTTTTTTGATGTCTAACCCAGATTCCTCTTTCCTAAAGCAACCATGTTACGGGAAGACTGGCAAGGTTCCACTGGGGCAGTGAAGCACTTTGGAAATATGGGCTTTGAAGATTAATAGAAATATGACCACGTGGCCATTTGTGAGCTTGGCAGTCTGTCCACATGTGCTTCTGCGTGCCAGTGTGAGCATGTGTGCGTTTGTGCCAGTGTGTGTGTGTGACGAAGTGTACAAGTGTGTACAGGAGTGTGGGTAAACAGGTCTTTGAGTCACAGGGGCCAGCCCCTCCTGGTGGGCTTTGTCTTCCTTTTCGGTTGCCATGACAACAGCGAGGGCCTCCGCATCCCTAAACAAAGCTCCCTATGTGGACCGAACCGGGAGGAGGGGTCTGGAGCTAGAAGCCAAAACTGGGAGCCATCTAATCCTCCGACAGAGTGTTTCTTTTTTTTTTTTTTTTTTTACATCTTTATTGGAGTATAATTGCTTTACAATGGTGTGTTAGTTTCTGCTTTACAACAAAGTGAGTCAGCTATACATATATGTATGTTCCCATATGTCTTCCCTCTTGCATCTCCCTCCCTCCTACTCTCCCTATCCCACCCCTCTAGGTGGTCACAGAGCACCGAGCTGATCTCCCTGTGCTGTGCTGCTGCTTCCCACTAGCGATCGGTTTTACATTTGGTAGAGTATATATGTCCATGCCACTCTCTCACTTTTTCACAGCGTACCCTTCCCCCTCCCCATATCCTCAAGTCCATTCTCTAGTAGGTCTGTGTCTTTATTCCCATTTCTTGTCACAGCAGACCTACCAGAACATCTTCGCCACTAGGTAAATATAGAGATACCTGTTCAGGTGCGCTGTGATCCGGAGGTGACATAACACGGGCAGGAATTTCCAATTGGAGCAAAGGCTTCAGCGAACCTCACTCCTAATCTGCAACAGTTAGTCATCTCGTAATAAATTCTAGCAACGTGAGTGTTCCAAGCCCCTCCCATCACCCTATGGACCCAAACCAATCACTTTAATTTATCAATATACAGATGAGCCGCTTTGTGAATTACCTATGGCTCCTTTATAGGTTCAGAAGTTCATAAACTATAAAGTAATTTTAATATTGACCTAAATATGACTTGAAAGACAACTCTACCTCCTCCCCACCACCCGCCCCCCAGTCAAACATGATAAAACACACATGGATGTTGTAGCTTGTCTGAGATTATCTACATCATATTCTTCCACGTTATCTAATTGTGAATAATATGGAACTGGCTATGTATGAATAGTTGATTTTGTACAAATTATGCCTCTCATGTAAACTGCTAAAAAACAAAAGCAGTCACAAATGTAAATTCACTAAGTCAGATGTAAGAAGAAAATTGTACGTAACCGTGCAGTATGGGGAGATAGATCAGCCTCCTTCTTTGTTCTGGTAACTGAAGTTTAAAATCCCAAACCTTGCATACACATGAGACAACCAGAATAGAGGCTCAGCTGTGCTCATCTCCACATCATCATCCTTCCATCTATGTGACAGCTGTGTTTTGAGGGGAACTGCCATTTCTCCTCCCAGGAAAGAAAAAAAGACAGCCAAAAATTATGGATAGCAGAATTGGGTAAGAAATATTTGAATGAAATGCAATGGATTTTCCCCCCAGTTTTATTGAGATATAATTAACAGATAACATTGTATTAGTTTAAGTTGTATTAGGTCAATATTTGTATATATTGTGAAATGATCACCACAGTAGGTTAACATCCGTCACCTCACATAGTTACATTTTTTTTCTTGTGCTGAGAACTTTGAAGATCTTCTCTCTCAGCAACTTCAAAATACACAGCACAATATTGTTAACTACTGTCACTATGCTATGCGTTACATCTCCAGAACTTACTTATAACTGGAAGTATGTACCTATTGACCACCTTCACCCATTTCCCCCACCCCCTAACCCCACCCCTGACCACCACCAAAATGTTGTTTCTATGAGTTCAGTTTTTCTAAAATTCCACAAATGAGTGAGATCATACAGTACTTGGCTTTCTCTGTCTGACATATTTTACTTAGCATAATGCCTTCAAGGTTAATCCATATTGTCCCAAATGACAGGATTTCCATCTTTATTATGGCCAAATAATATTCCATTGTGTTCATGTGTATATATGTGTGTATACACACATTTTTTTATCCGTTCATTTCTTGATGGGTACTTAGGTTGTTTCCATGTCTTGGCTATTGTAAATAATGCTGCAGTGAACACGGAGGTATATAATGTCTTTGAGAGTAATTTCAATTCCTTTGAATATATACCCAGAAGCGGGATTGCTAGACCATATCGTAATTCTATTTTTAATTTTTTGAGGAACCTTCATACTGTTTTCCATAGCGGCTGCACCAGTTTATATTCCCGCCAACAGTGCAAAAGGGTTCCCTTTTCTCCACATTCTGACAGTTATCTCTTGTCTTTTTGACAACAGCTTTTCTAATACATGTGAAGTGATATCTCACTGTGGTTTTGATTTGCATTTCTCTGATGATTAGTGATGTTGAACACCTTTTCATGCACCTGTTGGTCATTTGTATGTCTTCTTTGGAAAAATGTCTATTTAGCTCCTCTGCCTATTTTATAATGGTTTTTTTTTTTTTTTTTTTTTGCTATTGAGTTGTGTGAGTTCTTTATATATTTTGGATATTAACCCCTTATCAGATATATGATTTGCAAATATTTCCTTCCTTTCCATAGGCTGCCTTTTCATTCCATAGGTTGCCATTTCATTGAATTTTTATCATTTTACAGTCTCTTACAAGAATCCACTCAGGACTTCCAGACTAAAACAGATTTATTCCTGCTCTGGTTATGAGTAGGGGGTTTTTGTGTCTTTCTAATGGCAACACTGGCTGAAGAGGAAACTGAGACAGAGAGGTTTACTGCCCAGTTTATTAGCAGCAAAGGTTACCTGGGTACCTAGCTCTGAGAATTGACTTGGTGGTATTTATGCCACATCACGTGGGGATTTACTTTTGTTTTCCTGAGTGTCTGGATGCATCCCAGCTTGAGTTCTGTTACATCTAGTGGTGTAGAAACACTGGATGGAGCAAATGAAAAGGAGCTGACTACCCATCCTCTTACCTTGAGCCACAGGCTAATGCCAAGTGCTCTTAGGGGACATGAGCACTCTTCTAATGTAAGCCAGATTTTTCTCCTTTTGAACTTCCTGTTGCTTGATCCAAGGAAACTAGATAAATTGAGATATCCATAGGGCCACTCCTTGAGGCACCTTTCATTAAGAAGTTAGGCAGTGGTCATCTAGATGGCTAAGTAAGGTAATGGCCATATGTTTTATCTTTGCAAAAGCATCATCATCTGAATAACCCCAGGATAATCCTCTGTGAAGAGGAGAGAGTACTCCGGTCCTCAGGGAAGAGAGGGACCAGTGGAAGGAACACATTTCCCTTTCTTCCGTCTGGCTACATATATACTCACGAGACTGGCAGACATGTTGAATCTAAGGTTAGAATAATCACTTATTTTTGGCAGGTCATAGAGCCGAATCCTGTTTGTCCCTGTGTTCTCCAGAATGCAATATGTGTATAAATAAATGATGACCGTGATATAGACACAAAATCAAGCAGCACATCACTAGCTTGACTAATGCTACAAATTAATAGCATTGATACTAAGTCCTTATTAACCCAACACAGAGCAATGGATTTTTATGCTGCTCTCTCAATTAAAAAGATAGTCCTTTTAGAAAAAACACAAAACTCTCTTTTTATGTCCTTACTTTCCTCAACCTTTGGCTGAAAAATAAATCCCTCTTGTGGATTTTAAATGTTGACTGCTACATAACATGGAAGACAACTCAGGCCTCGTAGAAACAGCACTTAATCTGGAATCAAAAGGCTTTCATTTGAATTCTGGCTCTGCCTCCTGATAATTTGGGGGAAGTAACCTTTCTGAATCTCCCAGGGTTTTTGCAAATCTAAATGAAATCATTTACATGGAAGTGATTTAGAAAATAAAAATTTTACAAATGTGGCTTAAAAAGCTTAATATTTTATTTATAGTCTATGGAATCTACTATAATACTAGGCTGTGGGTTAAACTTCATTGGTCTTTGATAGAATGTGATATGATTCAGCCTCTACTTGGCCTCATGGAACCTTCAGATTAGTCAGAGAGAAGCCATGGGCATAAACACTGTGATGGCAAGGGAGGGGGTTAAGAAGTGTCACGAAAGACACTGGTGCCAGACTTTCTGCCCTAGGCTCCCAGTTGAAAAACAAAACAAAGCAAAACAAAACACAGAAGGCCATGTGCTATAGACAGTATGCTATGATCCAATTTTTGTAAATATAAATAAATAAATAAGAGCAAAGATGAAAAAAAAACCAAAGAAACACAGAAAGCCAAATGATAAACATAGTACAGAAGAACCCCAAACACAGCCCTTCTTTCCCCCACTGACATGTCGGAGCGGCTTAGGAAGTAGCCCCGTTGGTGCATACTCTTTATTTCTTTTAGCCAAGAGGCTTCTTCTTTTTTTTTTTTTCAAACATCTTTATTGGAGTATAATTGCTTTACAATGGTGTGTTAGTTTCTGCTTTACAACAAAGTGAATCAGCTATACATATACGTATGTTCCCATATCTCTTCCCTCTTGCATCTCCCTCCCTCCTACCCTCCCTATCCCACCCCTCTAGGTGGTCACAAAGCACCGAGCTGATCTCCCTGTGCTATGCGGCTGCTTCCCACTAGCTATCTATTTTACGTTTGGTAGTGTCTATATGTCCATGCCACCAAGCCAGATTTGTTGGGCTCTGGGCCTGTAAGATGCCAGGTGGGAGGGTGGGAGGAAATGGGGGCCTGCAGTGGCAGAGGAGAGCAAGGAAGCCAGCTGGTGAGACTGGAGCCAGGAAACTTCCAAATATACAGGGAGGTTAGGCTGCGGTGTCTTGGGCTGTCCCACCGGAAATCGAGCCACGTGGTCATCCTGGGGGTCAGATAGAGGTGCCACACTGCATACTTCATAGATGAATGCTACAGAGATTTTAGTGGCGCCAAACAAAGAAAAATAGTGGTGGCAGTGTCCAGGAGTTACCTGGCAACTGCTAAATTCCTGCTAGTTCACCTGGCTCCATTTGGGTCAGTGAAGAGATGCTGCGCCCCTTCATTTAAGCCTTTGGGAATCAGGTCAGAGCTATCAGTGTGCTCCTCAAGTCAGCCTGGGTATCTTTAATTTAAAAATCTATTGAGTAAGTACTATATGCCAGACCTAGTCTAGTCCTGGAAGATGCAAAGTTGAGTAAGACAAAATATTTTCAAAAAGCTCACATAGAGGGAAAGAGACGGTCACATGTACAACTCACCACAGTAGAGGTCTGGCTGTAACATGAGCTGTGAAGAGATAGAGGGAAGGTAGAAAGGAGGCCAGAAGACTGGGGGCAAGGGAGAGGGGGAGGGGAAAGCTAAACTTTAGAGGTGACATTTCAACCTGGCCTTGAAGAAGGATTTTAAAAGACTCAGGCAAGAACGGATTCTGGGCAGTGTGAATTAAACCTTGGGATCCCTCACTGCTTTTTCAGGAACTGTGGGAAGTGCGCTGTGTTTCGAGCATGGCCGTGGTGGGCTGCAAGTAGGCAAGAGATAGATCAGATTGATGGGAGGTGAGGTTTGAATGAAAGGTTCAGATCCAGCCGTGAAGGCCTTTGAAGGGTCTGTTAGGTGTTTAGCAGATGGTGGAGGAGACTGTGGAGGAGGGGAGGTTAGAGAAGAGAGAAGAGGGAATTTAGAAGATCTGAGGGTCGTGGTTCCTCTTAGTGGCCAGCCACTTAACTCCCCTTAGATTCAGTTTTTGGGTTTTGTGGGGTTTTTTGAATTTTTGAATTTTATTTTATTTATTTTTTATATAGCAGGTTCTTATTAGTTATCTATTTTATACATATTAGTGTATATATGTCAATCCCAACCTCCCAATTCATACCACTACCAAGATTCAGTTTTCTGAGCTGGAAAATTGAGATGTTGGTACAAATGCAGATGCTAAAAGATTATTGTGTTCCCCTGCTCATAGCTTGCTTAAATTCTCCTTGTTCAATGTCTTGCTCAAAACACTGCCTCCTGCAAAACCCTCTTGGATTTCCCTAGAGCATAGTTGGGAGATGAAGTCACATACATATGAAAAGATAAAGAAAGCAGCATATAAATATGCCACTGGGCCGGCAGATATGTGGGGAGCCTGGGCTCTTAGAGCAGACAGGCCTGGGTTCCAAACCTGGCTTCATCTCTTACCTGAACCTGAGCAAGTTGTTTATCTTTTAAATTGAGGCTGAAAATACATGTTCTACCTTCTTCTCATTTTGGTTGTAAAGATTAAATGCGCAAAATGGATGAAGGTGCTGGAAATTAGAAAGTGCTCCATAAATATCACTCACCGTGATTATTATTTTCAGTTTGGAAGTGGTAAAATCCAGTACATGTTTTAGAAAGCTAACTGGAATAACTGTGAAATAGGTGAAATGAAGGGAAGAGAGACAGGTGGTTGAGAGACCAAGTAGGTGCTATTGCAGTTGTCCAGACAGGAAAGGATGAGGTTGTGGACCAAGAGGCAGTAAGGATGAAGAGGGAGGGTGGATCCAAGTGCCATTCTGAAGATAGAACCAACAGAACAATGGCATTAATCATACAGGAAGGATAGAAAGAAGACAAAGAACCAAAGGTAAGAACTTTGGTAGATGGTGATGCCATGAACCAAGCTAGCTCTTTGTTACTTTCTAAATCCAGAAGGGCAGGTGAAAAAAGGAGGTGTCCCAGGGCTTAAGTTCTGTTACATTGACTCTCGCTGGCCCTGCTCAACTCTTCCTTCCCCCACAGCAGCCTTAGGAGAACCCACTGAGCTGGAAACCAAGCCCAGGAGAACTTCCCCTGCCCGTGTGCCTTATGCCCATGCCCTTAGCCTGATTGTGACCATTCTAAGGTGTCTGTGCCCGAGGAATCCATCTCTGTCTTGGAAGGAGGGGCTGTAGGAGACCCAAACCGGTATATCCCTCTACCTCACGGTAGACTGGCACCTCTCCTTTCCCTGCACCGGGGCTGGGCACGTCCCTCAGCCCCTGGCTCATTTTCTCCTCCCTGGACGTGAGGGAGTAGGTGGCAGAACCCACAGTGGGTGCTAGACTCTCTTATCTTCAGGTTGCTGCCCTTTATTGACGGGGAACACCTTGAATAAGTGCAACAGCTTCCAGGGCAGTAGGAGAGAGCGTGAGCCGTGGCTGGGAGGCACTACCTAGCAAGGGGTGTTCTGGCTGGAAGGGTGTTTGGTGATGAGACGGGCATTGGTGCAGAGGCGGTATCTGGAGGGGCCTGTTAGCAAATGAATATTTCTTTCTTTTTTTTTTTTTTTTTTTGCGGTACGCGGGCCTCTCACTGCTGTGGCCTCTCCCGTTGCGGAGCACAGGCTCCGGATGCGCAGGCTCAGCGGCCATGGCTCACGGGCTTAGTTGCTCCGCGGCATGTGGGATCTTCCCGGACCGGGGCACGAACCCGTGTCTCCCGCATCGGCAGGCGGATTCTCAACCACTGCGCCACCAGGGAAGCCCAAATGAATATTTCTTGATCCCCATTTGCTCACTTGTTGAATCTGATCATCTTCCTCTCTGCCAGGGAGCCCTCATTCCTCTTCTGTCTTCTTTTTCCCATGGAGCTTTCATTTTTGTTTTGTTTTTTTTTAATCATCTTGTGCCACAGAGTGGCTCTGGTCCCCTGTGCCTGTTAGTGGACTCTGTCTTATCTCTGACTCTCATGCTGGCTTTTTCCGTCTGCCTCATTTTCCCCTCCACACCACCCCGTCTTCCTACTGTCTTTCTACTGGAACCATGTGCCCTTCCTGTGTCCTTACCTTTCTTGTTTAATCTCGACCAGCCATCTTCAAACAGCATTTCAGCCCTTCCAGTCCTCAGTGTCGTGGTCTTCCATGGCAGCCCGTATGAGCATCACAGGATACAGGCCACCAGAGGAAGCACAGCATTATGGGTAGAGTTCAGATCCCAGCAAGTTACTTCCCTCCCCTAAACCTTGATTTCCCCATCTGTTAAATAGGAATTTTAATAGTGCTTTACTTCATAGGGTGATTGTGAGGATTAAAGGAGTTAATGGGTATGAAAAACTTCATATAGGCTGGCATGTAATCATCAGTCAATGTACATCAGTCACTGTTGTTATTAAGGGCAGAAAGGGTAGCTGGGCCCCTCAGAGGGCGAAGGGCTTCCATTGTAGCCGGAGAGACATAACATAGCATTCTGGAAGCTAGCTGGTCACATTACTAAGTCAATACCTTTCAAAATAGAGCAAGCAGAGAGCATTAGTGCTGACTGGAATGAAACTGATCCGCGAAGGCTTCCTGCAGGAGGCTGAACGAAGTGCATTTCTGTGCAACATTTTAAGGGGATCCCCGTTGCAGCCTGGGACAAAGGAAATGGGGTATACACAGTGCCTGTTCAAACACGCTCTCTCTCCTGCTTGTTTCACCCTTTCTTTTAGTCATGGCACTGCCCAAACCTAGTGAATCTTATCTGCTTTGTCCACAGGGAATTTGCCAAAGAGAGAGAGAGAGTGGAGAACCGGAGAGCTTTCATGAAACTGCGGCGCCAGCAGCAGATCGAGCGTGAGCTGAATGGGTACCGCGCCTGGATAGACAAAGCAGGTAAGGCCTGGGGGCTGGAGGAGGTTGGCGATGGGCTGCCCAGACATCAGGGACCTGCCCCAGTTCCCACTCCAATACTTCCATTCAAGGGGGCAGCCTAGACCAGAGCAGAGAGAAGCTCGAGATGACTTGTTGGCTTTTTGGATTCCCCACTGGTCCCTTTTTCTCCCTCTGGAGTCTGTCCCTGTTCTTCAGCCAAACGCCTTTCACGAGGCAGGCATTTTAGCGAGGTGAACTGAGTAAAAGGTAAAACAACCCAGTGCTAGAGCTGAGTTTGGGCTGATGACATTCTGTACTACTACTGTTACTACTAATAATAACAGTCTGTTCATCCCACAAATATTTATTGAGAGCTTACTTGACGCCAAGTCCTGTTCTAGGCACTTAGGATACAGCAATGAGCCAGAGCTCTACTTTTTTTTTTTTTTGGACCATGCCACGTGGCTTTCAGGATCTTAGTTCCCCAACCGGGGATTGAACCCAGGCCCTCCACCGCAGTGAAAGCGCTGAGTCCTAACCACTGGACTGCCGGAGAATTCCCCCAGAGCTCTACTTTTGTGGAACTCATTACCCTGTAGCTGGGGAAGGCAGCGATGAACAAAATAATAACTTTTGATAAGGTGATAAGTACAGTGAAAACAGATCAAGGTAGGGTTAGGGGTTTAGGGTAGGTTGCAGTCTTTTTTTTTTTTTTTTTTTTTGTGGTACACGGGCCTCTCACCACTGCGGCCCCTCCCGTTGCAGAGCAGAGGCTCCGGACGCACAGGCCCAGCGGCCATGGCTCACGGGCCCAGCCGCTCCGCGGCATGTGGGATCCTCCCAGACCGGGGCACGAACCCGCGTCCCCTGCATCAGCAGGCGGACTCTCAACCACTGCGCCACCAGGGAAGCCCGGTTGCAGTCTTAAATAAGAGGGTCAGGGTAGACCTGTGTGAGGAGAGATTCAAAAGAGATGAGGGCATGAGCCACAAGGAGCTCTGAGGGAAGAAAACCCCAGTGCCCAGGCTCTAATGTAGGAGGGGCCAGGAGCCCTCCAGGAATAGCAGGGGAAGGTGTCAGGAGTAAGGATGAGGGCAGCTGTGCTGGGGGCAGAGACAGTAGATTGTGTATTACCTTTACGGGCCATTGTAAAGCTTGGGGCTTTCCGGTGAATAAGGCAAGAACCACAGGAGGGCCTTGAGCAGAGAAGGGACACGCTCGGTTTAAGATTTTTTTTTTTTTTTTTTTTTTTTTTTTGCGGTACGCGGGCCTCTCACTGTTGTGGCCTCTCCCATTGCGGAGCACAGGCTCCGGACGCGCAGGCTCAGCGGCCATGGCTCACGGGCCCAGCCGCTCCGCGGCATGTGGGATCTTCCCGGACCGGGGCACGAACCCGTGTCCCCTGCATCGGCAGGCGGATTCTCAACCACTGCGCCACCAGGGAAGCCCTCGGTTTAAGATTTTGAAGGAGCGCTTGGTTGCTGCCCTGAGAACAGATAGTAGGAAGACAAGGCCAGAGGCAGGGAGACTGATTGTGAGGCCACTGCAGTAAGGCAGCTAATAGATGATGGTGAGAATTGGTTTTCCCTGTTCCCTGCACTGTGATCAGCTCCTCACTCTGTGGCTCAGCCTTGGGAAAAATTCCTGCCCAGCCCTGAGGATAGGTCCAGGTTTATCCCGATCTCATTAACCCACAGAGACCCCAGATGCAAGTTTGACTGTGGCTCTGCTGCTTATGAGGGGCATCGATCACCCCACATCTGTCAGTAAAAAGGATGTATTTGATTCCCTTATTATTTTAAAGGTTGCGTTGCATTGGTGTTGTATATCTTCCTGAGCAAAAGAGTAAAATTTTTTTAATAAAAAAAAAAATACACATGATAGCCAGCATCTTTGCTCTATTCCTGGTAGAAAGCAGAGAACAAAGAGGTCTCTCTGGAAAAATTTGGAATAGGATTGGATACGTAGGTGCCTGATCATTATTCTTCTCTAAGCATTGAAATGATGCTATGACTCTTATTCAGATCACAGCACACAAGAGCTCTCGCAGTTCAGGAGTCAACTTTGGATTATCTTCCAGGGGTGAGAGGGCATGTGTGATGGAAAGTGCCATGTCAAAGCCAGATAAAAGCCACGTCTCATTTGGGACTATCTGCATTCCTTTGCTGCTTCTGGAAGCAAGAGCCGTGGGAGTGGTGACTGTACTTCCATTTTGCCCTTTTTCCTCTGAGGCTCTTGAGTGGAGGTGAATGTGAATCTTCCCTCCCTCTTCCCAGGAACAGTATCTCAGCTGATTTGCCTCCAGGCCAGGCCGGCAGCTTGAAGTCCCCAACTGCCCTTGGCTTCCTGGGCAGGGGAGCCGTCTGACAGACCACCCTAGGGAGTAGGCTGGCAGCAGAGCTGGAAGACGACTCTCCCTACCCTTGCCACAGCCCTGCTCAGGGTCAGGCAGCCCGGGATGCTGCTCTTTGCAGCTCTGCTTTTCAATCGCTTGCAGAATCCCAAGGCTCCACTCTCTTCCAGTTGGCAAAGCCAGCACTCTTCTCCTTCTAAGAAAAAAAGACACACTGCGACGTCAAATTGTGCTTCCTGGCCCTTCCCTTTACAAGTGGAGCGTGAGTGATTCAGAGACATATGGGTTACATTTGCCTGGAAAGACATGCTCAAGTTCGAAAGCGAACTTGGCAAAAGGCATGGGGGGGATGGGAGGGCCGTTCCAGCCCATCCAGAGGCCTCGAGCGCTTCCCAGAGGTACTCAGCAGCACCATACACCCTCCGGCTGCCTTGGGGGTCCTCAGATCTGCTGATCCCAAAGCCCCGACACTGCACAGAGCGAAAAAGACTCTCTGGCTGAGGTCATTCATGTTGCTATGAGGTATTTTAACAAGTACCTAATTTTAAAAGGATGCTCTCCAAAAGCAAGTGCTATTCATGACTTTAAAACCCTCTTTGTCCTCATCAAGGAGCATCCCACCAATAACATTTAACCTGTTAACTGAGTTTTGCCGGAGGGCTGTACTTAAAAAAGAAAGCTAAATGTTATGACTTTATAATGGCCATCCTGCATGGTACCCTCCGAGCCTCAAAATGTTCCCCTCCCTGGGAAATTATATACATTATATACTCTCAGTTTTATATGCAGGTGGAATTATGGTAATAACTTTACCCTCTTATGCCTGTCCTTTTACTTGTTAGAAGTGCTTAAATTAAACCATTGCTTCATAGACCCTGCTGCCAGCTTTTCCCCAGCAGCTGGGATCTTAGGGAATGATTGCTGGGGTCTCCAGCTCCCTCGCCTGTGGCTGAGACAGGGGCGAGGATCGGAACTCCTCCAC
The DNA here is from genome assembly GCF_026419965.1 of Kogia breviceps. Taxonomy (NCBI): domain Eukaryota; kingdom Metazoa; phylum Chordata; class Mammalia; order Artiodactyla; family Physeteridae; genus Kogia; species Kogia breviceps. Next base: position 41,475,723 of record NC_081310.1, on the reverse strand, counting down.
ACCACTCCCAAAAGCTGGGCTCAGAATCCCAGCAGACATGGGACAGAAGGGCTGTTTCGTTGATAAGTTTGGAGGGATGTCAGTGAGGCACATTCTAATAAGTCTTAGCAAAAAACAGTCTCCTGCCGCTGATGACACCGCTGTGGAGTACAGGCTGCTCCTGGGGAGGCCAAGAGGGGCGTCCAGGGGACTAAGTGGTTGTTTTCCAAATGCCAACAACCAAATACATCGTCCCAGTGCCAACCAGGCCTTCCACTCTCTGACACCAGTTGGGGTGTCCGACAATTCAGTTCAATTCTGACGCGAAGTTAGTGCAGACACCACAGGTGAAAGGCTTAATCCCACAAGCCTGCCTCTACTTTACACACCAGCCACGGTGGGGTCCCCAGGTGACCTGCACCTCTTCCTGGCTGACTAAAACTTCAGAGGCCTCCAGATTTGATAATTAGTTAGAATGACTTACAGAACTCAGGAAGAACTACCACCAGTTTCTTATGAAGGATACAAGTCAGTAACAGCCAAATGGAAGAGATACATAGGGTAAGGTCTGAGGGTGGGGTTTGCGGGGGCGTGCAGATCCTACATGCCCTCTCCAGGCACTTAACCCTCCCATAAGCAACCCGGGCCCCGTCGTGTAGCGTTTTTATGGAGGTTTTATGTAGACATGATTGATTAGATCATTGACCACTGGTGATTGAATAGTCTCAAGACCCTCTCCCCTCCTGCGAGGTGGGATGGGGATGAGACTGAAAGTTACAACCTTCTAATCATGTGGTTGGTTTTTTGGGGGGGACCAGCCCCCATCCTTACACTAACTAGGCCTCTCCCACAGTGAGTCGTCTCATTAGCGTACAAAAGACAGTAAATTCCAAGGGTTTGGAAGCTCTGTGCCAGGAAGGTGGACAGAAACCAAATATTTATATTTTATTATATCACAGGGACAAATTCATGACGGGCCCTAGCCTCTTCAGCTCAGGCTCTGCTCAGCTAGGCAGGATGGAAGTGGTGGCGGGGAGAGAAAGCAAGCCCATAAGCCCTGCTCCTCTCTTTGGGGTGGCTGTGAGCATCTTCCTCCTCCCCTTCCTTAAAGAAGTAGTCTAGAACCCAAAACATGGTCTCACCTTCAGAATGAAGGGGTAGGCGTTATGACCTAGGGGCTGCAGACAAGCAAAACTAAGGGAGCTCCTGCTGCTAGAAAAGGTTTAAGGAACCTGGATAAAAGAAAAAACAGAAAAGGAAATGTGTCGTTCTTATCAATTTAGGGGATTTTCGTTAAAAAGATCAGCTTTCGCTCCCAGGGCTATTCTCCTAAACAGTGTATCAGAGACAGAGCTGAATCTCACCGATCACCCCCAACACCCCCTCACTGAAGACCTTCCTTTCTATTCTGACGTTCGGGTGCTCCCCTCCATGACCCTTGATGTCTTGCTGATGCCTGTGACCAGCTCTGAACTCTTTTCCTCTCTCTCTGTTGCCCTGGAGCCAGAGCCGTTCCTGAGGGATTTTCATTTTGCAGAATAATTTGGCATTTACCGATAATTTACTAAACCATTTGTTTCCATATAGAGGAAGTCATGCTCGCTGAAGAAAATAAAAATGCTGGAACGTCAGCCTTAGAAGGTAAGGAAGTGCTCCAAGGTTTCATTCCTTTCGCATTTGCCCCCTCTTCTGCAGAGGCAATCTCTCTCGATCCAAAGAGGAGAAGGAAGTAAAAGAGGGGCGCTCTGGGATTTGAAACGCAAGTCTCTCTGTCATAAAATTCCTCATGCTTTAAAATGAAGGGAATTGAGTCATGGATTTAAATGTTTTTTAAAGTGATGAAAATGAAATCCAAGAGTTGCTTTGTTCCAGGGCGTGTGATTGATACGGGCAGTGAAAAAGCCATCGTACAACCAATGGCACAGAAAGGGATCTTCTTTGACAATTTGTGGGGATCATCTTGGGACCACTTTCATTGGCAGGAAGTGACATTGTTTATGAAGAACCAGAACAAATAGATACGGAGTACCTGTTACCTACTGCATTTAGATAAGCTCTAGCAAGGATTCGGGAGCCTTGTCCCATGGGATTCAAGAGCCTCGTGTGTCAGAGGTGCTGCTGAGCATGGGAGCCATGTTTCCATAGACATTTGTGACTTCACTGACCCTGGCTCGGGTATTTAAAGGCAGGCGCCTGTGTCAGCGGGGCCTCTTTGCCCACAGTCCTCAGTTCTGACCAGACTGATCCGGTTGTTCTTGTGTCCTCTCCCTGGCCTCTGCCTTCCCTGGTGTAGTGCTCCGAAGGGCAACCATCAAAAGGAGCCGGACAGAGGCCATGACGCGGGACTCCAGTGACGAGCACTGTGTCGACATCTCCTCTGTGGGTGAGTGGAGGCTGTCAGATCTCCTTTCACTGCTCTGAACCTCCTCTGAAAGGGAACATCCTGTCTTTGGAGAAACACCACCAGGAGGAAGGGAGGCCAAAGAATCCAGAACTTTGGGATGTAATTAGGAAAAGGCGTTGGAATCTAATCTAGTTGACAATGACTTACAGAAAAAGATGGACCAGGGGATACTGTTATGTGAAACATGGGGCTTAGGGCCAAGAATCCAACCCAGATTCTTCAAGTGTGGCAGATGTATCCCATCGGCATATATATCCTATCTCTCCTGGATGTGATAATGAGAACCCACTTTGGGAAATTGCTCAAAGGATCCTGAGGACACCCATTTGAGAACCTGCAATCATTTGCTTAATCATAGTAGCATCTACCTACTTCCATCGCCTGCTTCCATGTGATACTTAAACAAATTCCTACTGACAACCCTTTAACATGACTGGTGTTCAACCTCAGGTTCCCTTAGAGATTCTGGCTGATGGCAGATTTTTTCCTCCCCAGATAAAAGGGAAGGGTCTGACTTCATCCTCAAAAGCAGAAGAGGCGTACAGAGCTCATCGCTGCTTTAGGCTTCCAGTGGCAGAAAAATCACAAATGCGGCAGGATGATACCAGTGCCTGAAGCATATTTAAAAAGAAAAGCCAGAGAGAAGCCCAATCTGTTACAGACATAAACACGATCCTGTTAGGATTCAAGATACCGGCTGGATGCCTGGTGTCCTGCCTGGGGAATCTTTCCGTTTCCTAGGACTGAGGGTGCCCAGAGGAAAAGCAGGGTTCCCTGCTGTGCTGTGGACACTCTTAGCTCATAACACGTGGCTGTACCCTAGCCCTGGGACCAAAGCTGCCCACCTTGCCCTGCGAATACCTGCTCGCCATGGAGGGTGATCTCTTTTGCAGCCTCATTCTTCCTCCTTACTTCTCCCCACTTAGGCACACCCCTCGCCCGAGCCAGCATCAAGAGTACAAAGGTGGACGGGGCCTCCTATTTCCGGCACAAGGAGCGGCTTCTGCGTATCTCTATCCGCCACATGGTTAAATCCCAGGTGTTTTACTGGATTGTGCTGAGCCTTGTGGCTCTCAACACCGCCTGTGTGGCCATCGTCCATCACAACCAGCCCCAGTGGCTCACCCACCTTCTCTGTAAGTGAATGGTGACTACTGGCTTTCACGGCAGCAGCTCGATTGGGGTGTGAATGTCAAGAGAGCAAGGTGTCGCGTGGGCCTGGCAGCGGTCCTGCCCATCCAGAGTTCTACCTCTCCACCACGTTGTGACCGAGGCCAGAGCTGTCCTCCAGGGGTCGGGGTTATCCCATGACCATTCCTAGCTGCCATTCATTATTGAATCAGATCAACAAATCTTTGCTGATGAGTCAACAAGATGGTGTTACACCTTGGGTAGTCTAAGGCCAGCTTAGTGCCTTAAGTAGGCTCAGTGATGTAGGGAGTCTTGGTCACCAAAGTCCTAGGGAAGAAGTTCCTAGGGAAATGGATACCTTCAGTAGACCAGAAAGGAAACGTATAGGTCAGCTCTGAGTAAGGCTGCCCCTGGGTGCGAGTGGGGCTCCCAGAGGCTGTCACTGCCCGGAGTGTGGAGAGCGAATCCAGCTCTTTCATCAAAGCCATGCTTAAGCCCTTTCTCTCTCTCCTGAGAGCCATCTACCATTTAAAGGGCAATGACAAAGCCACCTGTCAAGAGAGCAAAGCTGACCTGTGGAGTGTGCCTGGGACTCATTCTGGGTCTGAGCGCTTTCAGACATCATTAGGTTTTGCCTGGCACTGAGCTGGCATGGTCACTGAAAGTCCCGCTTGTGTAGGTCCTGCTGCTGTTGAGGGTTCCTCTGTAGGTGGGGCGACTGGACCGGGGAGGGCAGAAGCCCGTGCCATCCATGGAACCAACGCTTCTGCCTTTAATGCTTTCAGACTATGCAGAATTTTTGTTTCTGGGACTCTTCCTCCTGGAGATGTCCCTGAAGATGTACGGCATGGGGCCTCGCCTTTATTTTCACTCTTCGTTCAACTGCTTTGATTTTGGGGTAAGTGCTCTGGAGCCCGCCCATCCTTCTGTCAGGTGTTGCTATGCCGTGGTTTGAGATAAGCAGCTTGCTCCGGGGCTCGGTGTGGAGCACTGAAATCAGAATTTATAAAAGGGGAATAGATAGGATTAGCAAAAGGGAGGCCAGGAATGAGTGAATCCTTGCCGTACTAGGGTTTGTTTGGGTTTTTAAAATGCTCTTTTATTTTTAATGTTTTTACTGAATGGTAACACACATACCATAGAGTGAGCACTTCAGTAAATTTTACAAAGCTACCCGTAGCCAAAGTTTTGAACCACTTATTATCTTGGGGGAAGCCTGGGGGAGAAGGACAAAAGGCTTGATTCCAGAAGGTGGTTCAATCAAAAATGAGAAACTTATATATTTATTTTTTGAGTCCAGTTTAAAATTGGGGACATTATCTGGGCATACCCTTAAACATTCATACACATATGCACATACACACTTGTGCGTTAGCAAGTCCCCACATAGACTACTTCACCCAGTGCCCACTTACCTAAATAATATTGATATATAAATGTGTGCGTTACTAACAGTCTTCAAGGTGCTTTCACATACATTTTCGTCCTCCACGGCTTGCAGGGGTCCGACGTCCACGAAACTAGGTGTTGGGAGTTAGGCCGCCCGTTTACACATGAGTAAATAGGAGACCTCGTGTGCAAGTTCACGCAGCCAGTTAGCAGCAGAAGTAGGTTGCAAAACTTTGGGTTCCTGAACCACCTCTCCTTCTGCCAAAACTACTTCTTTTTCTGCCAAATCTCCAGTTAGGTGCTAACGATTCCGAGCCCTTGCCAATCTGCATTTTAACTTGGAACATATGCTTCTGGGTACAGGCAATTTTCAGGCATAATAACTAGTGAAAGACCATTTTCACCTTAGTTCCCTTACATACATACTTTTCAGCATTGCTGTAAGAATAAATTTTTGTTCTTTCTCCTAGTGCAATGTGTGGAACATAGTAGGCTTTCAATAAACATATAATTAAAGCGTAAAGCAAATTGGATGGTTAATCTGACATTGGTATTTCTATAGCAGTCAGATTCTATGTCACCAAGTAGTACCATCACGTTGGGGTATGAGGTCCTGAGTGACTGAAAGATATTTCATGTACAGGTGACTGAAACGTTGTTAGCACTAAATTCTAGGACAATGAGAGAACGTGGATCTTCTCAGAGGTTTTTATATTGGAATGCAACCTGTATTAATTTAAACTTGTTTTCTCATTTGAGGACCACTCTTTTGTCTGTTCAAGGTGTTCTAAGAACAGCATGGCTGTCAAATGTGTGCAGAAGTGGTGAATGACTACTGCAGTTTTCACAAAGGACAGAAGAGCAGTCAGTAAAGCAATCTATAGTATGCAGGAGGAAATTTAGCAAGGGGAGTGGGGAGCAGTGGGGAGAGAGGTGGTAGAGTCTTGTTTTTCCTTGGCAGCCTTCACGAACAGGTGGTCCTGCTGGGGGAAGGGAGGGTTTGAACTTCACAATGGCCCAGTGAGAACTGTTGGTTGCGGAATACAAGATTGCTCCTCTCTCCTCCTCCTCATTCACCTCCTCCTCCTTTTCCTCTTCTCACCGTGGCTGGGTTTGGCTCTTTAGGTCACAGTGGGCAGCATCTTTGAAGTGGTCTGGGCGATCTTCAGACCTGGTACATCTTTTGGAATCAGTGTCTTGCGAGCTCTCCGGCTTCTAAGAATATTTAAAATAACCAAGTAAGTGATCAGAATCTAGACTCTTCGCAACCACCTTCGAGAGTGGACGCTTCTCTCTGCCTTATTATATTTATTTCCTTCCATCCCCACATGCCCTTCCCGACTCCATCCCCCACTCCATTCTTCAGTTCCTCTTCTTCTCCGAAGATTAAACCAGAAAAATGCCCATGATGCCATATCCTGTGCCACGTTCCCAAGGGGCGCCACATTATTGCCGTCATCTCTCCTTCCTACAAGTATGCAGATGCGGCTTATCTCACAGACCACCAGGCAGATGCCCAGCTGTGCATGGAGATAATTTGGTATTAGTGTTCACTGCTGTAATGCTGTCTGGGTTTTTGTAGGTATTGGGCATCCCTGCGGAATTTGGTGGTCTCCTTGATGAGTTCCATGAAGTCAATCATCAGTTTGCTCTTCCTTCTCTTCCTCTTCATCGTTGTCTTTGCTCTCCTAGGAATGCAGCTGTTTGGAGGCAGGTAAGCACCAATGAACTTTGCATCCAAAGGAGCCTCAAATCCTAGACTTCAACCTGTGAGCGCTGGGGTCACTAATCTGATTGCCATGTTAACTATGGCAATCGTGTCTCTGGCTCAAATCAACCACGAGCATGTGTGTGGAACAAATATCTCTGTTTTTAATCCGTTCACACTGTATAGGGTTCTTATTGAGGGGACCCCTCTCTCTGGAGCTGTCCCTGAAAGGCACAGCCTGGGGCTTTGTAACTCAGTATCAGCCCAGACCCCGTCCCATTACCAGGGCCCTTCAAGTGCACAGTCCCCCAGTAGTAGTCACTAAAACTGTCTTCATAAGTTACTGGAATGAGGGGAGAGTAGGGCAGAGGGGGGTGTGGAGAAAGGGGAAAAGTAGTGATGAAAAGGGCATAATCTCGGGAAAGGAAAACTTGGTGTGTGAGATTTTCATTTCATTCTCTCTGAATTTCCTTTTTCAGGTTCAACTTTAACGATGGGACTCCTTCAGCAAACTTTGACACCTTCCCTGCAGCCATCATGACTGTATTCCAGGTATGAGATGTTAAAAAATGTTACTTGGGATCCCTTGGTGCACACACTACACAATGATGTGTTAAGAGAATCCTCCCTTTCCTCTCCAAGCTCCTCTCAGGCAGCTGGGTACTCTTGCTTATTGAGTAATCATCACCACTATAATTCCTAGAATTTCTATAGCTATGTCCTTACCAATAATGAAACATCTCTATTGTGATGACCTAATTGGCTTTCTCCTTACACTGGTGAGTTTGCAAGGGATGTTAGTCAGTCATCCAGCAACATCGCATTTCTGGTTTTATGAAATTGGAAGTATCTTCAAACCCACGTGTCCATTTAAAGAAGTATCTTTTCCACGCACCCCCCACTCCCGCCAATTTTTTTTTTTTTAAATCATGGGGGAAACTCAAAATCAATAATGTCTAAGAGCTAAAGGAGAACACTGTTTCACCAGAATCTGAGGCTGAACCAGAACCCAGGCTTCCAGAACTGGAGCCCATGAGGCCCTTTCCAGTAATCCTGCTGCCTCAGGAACTGTATCTTGGCAGCTCCTGGGGACAGTCAGGCAGTGACCAGACCACCTCATCTGTGTGATTCCCACAGGCCGGGCAAAGCTGAGGTTTGGGTCAGGGTGGGGAGACTCTATATTTTGAGGAATCGAATCTTTCCTTTTGATGTTCTCCTTCTGTTTGCAGTGTCTCTTACATATCAGAAGAAAGCTGAGGATTATTCATGGGCGTGACATTTTTTTTTTCTCTCTGGCAGGATAATCGAGCAAGGGGTGGATGGAAAAGACCCAGGCGCAGAATTTTCCCCCTTCTGTTGACCCCATTTTCTCCTCCAACCCAGGTCTCTGATTTGCCTGTTGTTTGCTTTGTGTAGATCCTGACGGGTGAGGACTGGAATGAGGTGATGTACAATGGGATCCGCTCCCAGGGTGGGGTCAGCTCCGGCATGTGGTCAGCTATCTATTTCATTGTGCTCACCTTGTTTGGAAACTGTATCCTTTTTAAAAGGCTTCTCTTGGGCCGCCTGAACGGCCCAGCATGTGAGGAGGAGGAGGTGATCATAGTGGTGCTGATGGTGGTAATAGTAGGGGTGGGGGTAGCACTGGGGTGTGACCATTGCTAGGTGTACTAAGAGACACAAGGATCCCGATCTTAAGAAACATCTGCTAGTTGGGTAAAGAAGATAAATATAAACGAGATAGAGTATCATCTAAATTATCAGGTATCATAATATCCAAGTTATCAGATTATCATCACAAATAAAAACATGAGTCTGCTATAGTAAATGGTTGGAGATACTATGAGCTGGGAAAAATAAGAAAGGACAGAGATCGCTATGGGCTGAAATAGTGACAAGATGATAATACTAATGAATTAATTATATGGTTGTTTTTTTTTACTTTTTTAAAAAAGACTTTTTAATTTAAGTATAGTTGATTTACAATGTTGTATTAGTTTCAGGTGTACAGCAAAGTTATTCAGTTACACATATATATTTTTTTCAGATCCTTTCCCCTTATAGGTTATTACAAAATATCGAGTATAGTTCCTTGTGCTATACAGAAGGTCCTTGTTGGTTATCTATTTTATATATAGTACTGTGTATATGTTAATCCCAGACTCTTAATTTATTCCTCCTTCCCCCTTTCCCCTTTGGTAACCATAAGCTTGGTTTTCTTTGTCCGTGGGTCTATTTCTGTTTTGTATATAAGTTCATTTGTATCATGCTTTTTGGATTCCACATATAAATGATATCATATGATATTTGTCTTTCTCTGTCTGCCTTACTTCACTTAGTATGATAATCTCTAGGTCTATCCATGTTGCTGCAAATGGCAATATTTCATTCTTTTTTATGGCTGAGTAGTATTCCACTGTATATATATCCCATATCTTCTTTATCCATTCATGTGTCAATGGACATTCAGGTTGCTTCCATGTCTTAGCTATTGTAGTGTGCAATGAACATTGGGGTGCATGTATCTTTTTGAATTATGGTTTTCTCAGGGTATATGCCCAGGAGTGGGATTGCAGGATCATACGGCAGCTCTATATGTTAATATAGAACAGAGCCTTCCACATAGTAAGTTCTCAAAAATATTAGTATTATGATTAATGCTGATACTACTGAGCATAGCTAACATTTATCATACTTGTGCTATTCATGAGACCCTGTACTAAATGCTTTCCAGGCACTATTGCATCTAATCCTTACCTTATAAGACTTAGAGGAAATAACTTAATCAAAGTCAAACAATTACTAAGTTGTGAAGGGAGACTAGAAACTAAGCGCATTTAATTCCAAAATCCATGGCTGGTCATGGGCTCTAGACCAGAAAGATTTAGGTTTTCATCCCAGCAACTCTGTTTACCGGCTGTGTGGCCTTGGGAAAGTCACTTAATCTCTCTCAGCTTCTAATTTTCACATCTGAAAGGAAGAAGCAATATCTTCTCTCCTTTGATGGTTATGAATAGTAAATGAGATAATTTGCTTGAATGTTACGTTGTAAACTGCAAACTTCTACACGATCATTAGAAGTTTTGGGGGGTGGAACTTGCCTTGAATTGGGATTGCTAGAATGAAAAGGGACGGTCATGTGATGCAGCTATATTTTTGCATTTTCCATAGTCTCACAGAACAGTGATATTCCTTTAAGTTTTCTGCCCTGAAAACTTCTAGGGGCCAGAGCAGACTATAAACTAAACATGAGAAATCCATAAAAAGAAAGCTAGGCAGTAAGTCACAGAAATGGAAGGCCAGTTTGTCACAAAGTAGCTCACTTTGCCCTCTGGGAGCTTTGATTCAGGTATTTCTTTGTCCTGTACAAAGAGATGACATGTGGAAGGAGAGAAGACATATTCTCCATCAAACAGAGTTGCATAACATCTCTCTCCCTCCCCCGACAGCCCCTGCTTAAGTGACTCTTTGGGTTGGTTTCTGTTCCTGCTGGTGTCCCAGGCAGGAAAGGCCTGGAGATGCCCTCTCAGCCTTGCTGGAGCCTTTTGCTTTTCTTACTTGCCCATCCTTAACTCATCACCCCAGACACACTGCTGAATGTGTTCTTGGCCATTGCTGTGGACAATCTGGCCAATGCCCAGGAGCTGACCAAGGTAAGCATTGTTCTCCGGGGATCCAATGGTTCTCTAGTGCCATTGGGTGCCTGCTGGGCTTTGGGGCTGCTTCCAAAAGTCTGCGTTGCCTGGCTCAAGCCTGCCAGGAAGGCCCCTTCTGGGAGCTTGTGGACCGCTGGAGAGCCACACATCCGTGAAAGGAGCCTGGTTCACTTTCACTGAGTTTGCTGAGCCTTGGAGCAGACTGGATCTCTCATGGGATGTAGAAGATAATCACTTAATCACTGCAAACTCCCAAAGATATCCTTTGCAAAATTATGCCCTGGAAAATAAAGAAAGCACCAAAGTCTTGGATTGAAGTCCCACCTCTGCTCCTGTGACCTGTGGCTGTGTGACCTCAATCATGTGCGTTTACACTTCTGGGTTTGGGGGTGAGAGGGTCCAGGAGCATCTCTGTTCCTAGATTGTGTCTCCTGGGGTATTCCAGTGGCCATGGTCATCTTGAAGGAAGTTTCAATGAAGCTACTTGCTACATTGCTCAAAGAACTGTTCCTTTCTTTCCTTGGAGTCATTTCTTCAGGGGTGGAGGCAATACTGATTGCAGTGGGATAGTCTAGGGAGATGAGTGAAAACTTCTCCCCACATAATACAAATTTGGTTTGGGGCAGAGCCCATAGCAACCTGGTGACGTTTCCGTAACTGCTGTTCCCTACGTCCTTGAGGGTCTTCTTATCTGCAGGCAGGGAAAAATACCAGCTCTAGTATCTGAAAAGCTGGCTGTGAGTCATGCATCTACCACTTACTGGCTCTTTTAGCTTGTGCTTGACCCCTGGTCTCCATTAGCATCGCTTCCTTCATCTGTAAAAAAAGGAATGATATATCTGCCTTGCACATCTCACAGGAGTACTGCAAGGATCAAGTAAAATGAAGTGTGTGAAAACCAGATCAGGCTGTGAAGATGTATGTATTCTTAGTAGCTCTAGTCATTTTACCTGAACCGGCTTTCCTTGGTGCCATCACATAGAGGGACATTTATGAGCAGGAATGTGGGTGAGGAGATGAGGTCCCTGCCTGAGCCCCAGGGTGGGGTCACTTAGCTGTGCAGGGAAGAGGGCGTGATGGGAAGCGTGGTGTTTACTTCAGGGGCTCTGCCTGGAAGGTCCCCCTCCATCACTTCCAGACACTGCAGAGCATCTGAGAAGTGTCGGCTCTGGCCTCTGACCTCCCCGGCCAGCTCCCCTGAGGACTGGGCTTGGGGTAGAACTGCACAGCTCTCCTGAGGAGGTGGGGCAGGGTGGAGGTCAGAATTGCTGGCCAGGAGGCTGCTGTCTCAAGGAGGCTGGCTGCTGGCCACCTGAGGTCGGTGAGCCAACCTGACCTCATTCTGCCTTGTTTCACCTCTTCCCCTGCTTGTCTCGCTTCGCCTGGTCTCCAGAACGCCTTCTGGGGAGAGCCAAGGGAGCTGCTGTCCTTCACGAGGATCCCAGACAAAGCCCTCTCTGCTTTGTGTCTAGGATGAACAAGAAGAAGAGGAGGCCTTCAACCAGAAACACGCGCTGCAGAAGGCCAAGGAGGTCAGCCCGATGTCTGCACCCAACATGCCTTCCATCGAGTGAGTCGCTGTCCCCACTTCACAGACCCCTGGGCTCCTGTGCTGACAGCCAGTTGCTCAATTCCAAAGCTGTGAACTCTCGGAGGGTGCCTGCTCCATGCCAGGAAACGTCCTGTGAATACAGCAGTGAGCAAGACAGGGTCTCTTTTTTTCACAGAGCTTTTATTTCAGTGAGTAAGATAGCTGATAAATACACAGAAATAATTTTAGATAGTGAGAATAGCTGTAAAATAAATATAACAGGGTACTAAGGCAGAGGAACAGGAATTGGGTGGAGTACCTTCGGGTGATCTGGGAAGGGTTCTCTGAAGAGATGATATTTAAGCGGAGACCTAAATGTGTAGAAGATGGTCGTGTGACATTACAAAGATGGAACATGCCCAGCCAGGCCCAGTGTGGCTGGTATGAAGGGAGCAAGGGGGAAGAGAAGGAGACACGGCCAGGAGGTCCTGAAGGCCCAGGTGAAGGACTTTAGCTTTTGTTCTAATTACAACCATAGGAGGGTCTAGAGGGGAAGGATGGATAGGTTAGGATTTACACTTTTAAAAGGTCACCGTGCTCTGTGGAGACGGACTGTAGGGGCCCAGACCGGAGCCGGCAAGACAGAGGTTGGCTCTTAGAGTAAAGTAGGTGAGAGCTGGTGGTGGTTTAGACCATGGTAGCAATGGAGAAGATGAGAAGTCATCCCACGTGGTCTGTATTTTGGAGGGAGAACCAATAGGATGAGCTGATGGAATAAACGTGATGAAGGTGGAGATGAAAAAAAAGAAACGTTTCTCCCAGGTTTGTAGGTTTGAACCTAAGCAACTGGGTAGATGATGGTGGTATTTACTGCTAGCCTGGAGAACAGTGGAAATCCAAGGTTCGTTTTGGCCACGTTAAACTTGAGGTGCTTATAAGACATGCGAGTGAAGATGTTGAACGGGCTGTTGGCCTGTGAGTCTGGAGTTTAGAAGTCGGGGTTAGAAATAAGGATTTGGGGGAGCATTCGCATTTGGATGGCATTTTAGCTGTCAGCCCGGGCGAAGCTGAGCCGGGGAGAGGTGGGCTGGAGAAGCGAGGAGCTGAGCACAGAGGCCAGAGCGCTCCGTGCCTCGAGGAAAACCCGCGAGGAGACTGACGGGGAGCAGCCCGGAGGTGGGAGAGAGAACAAGGGAGCGTGGTGTCCTGGAGACGTGGAGAAGAACACGCTTCCAGACGGAGGGAGTGGACGGCAGAGCTCAGGACCGTTGAAAGATCACGTAAGATGAGAACAGAAAAGGGAGTGTTGGGTTTGGCAAAAGGAACGCTGTTAGCGACCTTCCCGAGAGCCGTTTCAGTGGCCCAGTGGCAACAGAATCCAGTTGGAGCGGATTAGGGAGAGAATGGGAGGTGATAAATTAGAGTGGCGAGTGTAGACTCTCTTTGAGGATCCAGCCTGGCCCTGTGGCTGCTGGTGGAACCGGCAGGCCATGGGCCCCGTCGGGGGGCTGACCACTGTATGGTGCTTGGAGAAGGGCCTTGAGAAGTGACCACAGAACCACGGAATTCCTGTTGTGGCTTCTTGGCCCTCCTGAGGACTGAGTGAGGGGTCCTGGGGTATCACTGGGGAGGGTCTGAGACCCCTGGCAGCTGGACTTCTATCCTGGCCCCAGACCCTGTCATCTATTACTTGAAGCTGATCAGGGAGGAGCCCTTCTCTGCCCAGAGCTCGTGTGAAAGCCTGTGAATGTCCTCGGCCTTGCCCTGTAGGAATATTCCAGAGTTATGTGTGGGGACCTCCCTCCCCTGCTTGAGAAAAGAACTCCCCTCCCTGCCCCGGCAAATTTTTTAAAGATTGATGAAGAGGGCTTCCCTGGTGGCGCAGTGGTTGAGAGTCCGCCTGCTGATGCAGGAGACACGGGTTCGTGCCCTGGTCCGGGAAGATCCCACATGCCGCGGAGCAACTAAGCCCGTGAGCCGTGGCCGCTGAGCCTGCGCATCCGGAGCCTGTGCTCCGCAACGGGAGAGGCCACAGCAGTGAGAGGCCCGCATACCGCAAAAAAAAAAAAAAATAAATAAATAAAAAAAATAAAGATTGATGAAGAAAGGTGAAACAGCTCCTTCCTCCCAAGAGCATTCTCTGGGCCTTGAGCAGTTTCTACTCCACTTTCCCTGCACTCATGAGTCTGGCCTAAAAATACTTATACACAGGTATCCAAACATGCTGGTGGGTAGGGCTGGCTGTCACTTCGCAGTGGGTGGTTCTATTTACTGAGATGAGGAAGCCTGGAGGAGGAGTGGGTTTAGAGATACGCGGGGGAAGGATGCTTGGCCCAGAGTAGAAAATCACTATTTATGGAATGAAAGAATGAATGAGATGCTGGTAGGCACATGGCAGTAGGCATTGAGCTGTGTGCGTATCCAGGCACAGTGAGGTGGGAGAGGTGCTGTGACCATCCAAGATGAGCAGAGATCCAGGCTTTGGGTGCGGTGCTTGTGCTGCGAGGTGGGTGCTGCAGGTGGAACGTTGTCAGGGTGTGTGTGCGCTGCCTGGGCTTGCAGGCCAGAGCCCTGACTTCCGGGCTACGGTATAACTAAGTGGGAACGTGGCGTCCATAGAGAAACGTGGAAAGAACATTGTTACAAATTAAAAGGCCCAAGTGCTAGTCATAGCTCGGTCCCTCACACGCTGAGGGAACCTCCTGGCATCTCAGAATCCCTGTTTCCTCATCTTCGAAATGAAGAATACCAACCACCCTTCCTGATCCACAGGGTCCTTGCAGGGTGTATGTGAGGTCATATATGCATGAGTTGGAGAGATGCTTCTCTGTGATTTTAGGTATGAAGACATATTAATGGTTGTGATGGGATGTGAATCTTGATCTTTGTATGCGCGATTGGAGAAGTGAAGTTTGAAGTGTGTATCTGATTTGTGTGGAAATTAGAGGTTGGTTCTCTCTTTTGCCTGGTGTGTGTGTGTGTGTGTGTGTGTGCGTGCGTGCGTGTGCGTGCGTGTGTGCGCATGCACGTGTATGTGGGTATGCACACGTGAGCATGTAAGAGAGAGAGAGAATTCTTCCATGTAATTACACTCTTACACATGTGCTTCTGGAGGGCTGGCATTTGAATATTTGAGAATTTGCAAATAGCCAGTGGAAGGTGCTTTTCCTGGTGGGAGGGCATGCTGCCCGTCTAGAGTGTGTGCTTCTCTTTCTCTGTGCTGCCCACGCTTCTTGGCATGGCTGCTCTACGTGCATTGCAGCCGTCAATGCTGAGGGGTGCATTCATTTGCGGAGCTCTCAGGTGTCTCCACAGCGATACCCACATCCATTCCATGGGTGCTTATGTGCATTGCGCCTCTTCAGGCTCAGACCAGCTGCCGCTGCTCCCTTTGCCTGCCCTGGACCACGCTTCTCTGCAGACGTGGACATGGTGTTTGAACAGTGCTAGTTTGCCTGCGTGGTGGCACCTGGTGGGTGTCAGTTCCATCAGGGAAGGAGCAGCATTTGCCAACCTCCCAGGTCCAGGCAGGGCCCATTGGGCCAGACTGGGTTTGTCAGCCCAGGAACCGGGGCAAGCTCATTCCACAGGTGTCCAAGACGCATAGTCCTCCACCTGAGCACTGACAGCTTCATTTTTCCTGTTAGCCTTTGTGGGTGATGCCTCGACCCTACCATTCTGACCTTCCTTGGGTTTGAAAGGACACAACACATGTGTATCTGTGAAGATACAGATGGAAGAAGAGATCTGTGAAGAAGAGATTTTTCCCTGTGCAAGGCCGGGAAGGTTAATACTGTGCTTTACCCAACTCAATAGACTGAACATTCAAGGCCTCTGGTCAGGGCCACTGCACTGCACGCGTGCAGAGGACACTGCTTACATCCTGAAGTATGTGGACAGCAGCCCATGGAGTGGCGGCCCCGCCTTTGGCCGTGGGCTACTTGGTGGCCTCGATGATGTGCATGGCAGTGCATTTGTTCCCTGCATGTTGTGTGAGATTGGAGTGATGAGCTGGGGAGTCACACCCTTGTGAATATCCTAGAAATGATCAGGGGGAAATACAACTCTTCGTCCAAGTTTACAGGGCTTCCAAAAGAGGTCTCTGAAGGATATTTAGGTGAAAGCGTGAGTGCCAGTGGGGCTTGATGACTGAGTATCCGAAGCTGTCACCTCTGGGAAACAATAGACCCTTTGCGTGCCTGCATGTTTGCTTCAGTACTAGATCCTTGTGTTTGCACACAGCAAGGAACCAAGGTCGCTCCCCTGGAGAGCTGAAGGTTGGGAGTCTACAGAGGGCAGCAGACACGTAGGGGATTCTGCACCTCTCCCTGGAGATCAGCTGGTGGCCGTGGGGCTTGCGGGTCCTAGAGGTCAGGATGAACTGAACCTGTCCATTTTTCTTCCCCAGAAGAGACAGAAGGAGAAGACACCACATGTCGATGTGGGAGCCACGCAGCAGCCACCTGTATGTGTGTACCGGTTTGCGTGTTTGTGAGTGGTTACGTGTGGGTGCGGGGACACCGTGTCTTTGTCCTTGCCGTGGGCAGAGTGGCACCGGGCGTGCACGTGTCGGTGTGTGCCATGGTGTGTGCGTGGGCGTTCCGTGCACATGGTGTGTGGATCTGCCCCTCCGCACCTCTCACCATGTGCCTATCTCAGTGTGCGTCTCAGGTATGTGACCCCGTGTGCAGTTTGCTCTTCCGTGTGGCCTGTGAGTGGGCATGTGTCGGCGTGGGTCGTCAGTGCCGGTGGGGTGCCTTTCACGCAGGCACTTGTGGACAGCACGTGTGGGCCCCAGTGAGGATGCGTGTGGGCACATGTGAGCATGCCCTGCACGGGCTCTAGGCGTGCGCCCGCAGGCGTGTGTGAGTGTGGGCATAGGCGTCCACCCCCTCCCCCCTCCTGTGGGAGCCCCACCCCCACTCTCTGTGTCACGTTTGTGTGTTCCCACTGCCACGTGAATGCTCAGCCAGGCCCCTGAGCTGGACTGTTCAGTGGTTGTTTTGAGTATGAGTTGCCGGTAATCCCTGGACATAGAGTCCCGTGGATGTTATTAGTGGTCGTGGAAGAGACCCCACCGCATCACTGCAAGAGTGATGCCAAGACCTCGTGTAACATGGGTCTGCTCGCCACTGTCATCCGTCACCCTTGGATAGTACCTGACCGTTGTAGTTATCAGCCCTGGCTCTCCCAGGCTGTCCTCGGAAAGGGAAACAGGAGAGGGAGAGGAGGAGGAAGAAAGGCCTCTCACCTTGAACTAAGGGCCATTGGTGGGCACAGAGCAGGTACAGGCTGATGCCCTGAAAGCAAAGGGGAGCTGGGGGAGTGGAGATCTGGTAAGCCTTCGTACTACTGTCCTGGGGACCGGGACTCAGTCCTGGGCTGACCACACCCCCTCGGCCCCTCGCGTCTTTCTGTGCACCCTGTCTGCAGGTCCTGGGCTCTCCCGTTCGCTCCCCGCACTGTGTGTCCCCCCCATGCCACGGCCACCGAGGGCTGGCCTCTGCCCCGTGGCTGCCCTCCCTGGCCCGTAGCCATCAGTTCTGACCAAGCCCTCGCCCTCTCCCCTTTGCCAGGAGGGAGCGAAGGCGCCGACACCACATGTCGGTGTGGGAGCAGCGCACCAGCCAGCTGAGAAGGCACATGCAGATGCCCAGCCAGGAGGCCCTCAACAAGGAGGAGGCCCCGCCCATGAACCCCCTCAACCCCCTCAACCCCCTGAGCTCCCTCCACCCGCTCAATGCCCACCCCAGCCTCTACCGGAGACCCAGGCCCATCGAGGGGCCGGCCCTGGGCCTGGGTCTGGAGAAGTGTGAGGAAGAGCGCGTCAGCCGCGGGGGGTCCCTCCAGGGGGACGGAGGGGACCTGTCGAGTGCCCTGGACAACCAGAGGAGCCCCCTGTCCCTGGGCAAACGGGAGCCGCCCTGGCTGGCCAGGCCCTGTCATGGGAACTGTGACCCGACCCAGCAGGAGGCCGGGGGCGGGGAGACCGTGGTGGCCTTCGAGGACCGGGCCAGGCACAGGCAGAGCCAGCGGCGCAGCCGGCACCGCCGCGTCAGGACGGAGGGCAAGGAGTCCTCCTCCGCTTCCAGGAGCAGGTCTGCCAGCCAGGAGCGGAGTCTGGATGAAACTGTGCCCGGTGAGGGGGAGAGGAACCTCGAGCCCAGGGACAGCCACGGGGGCAAGGAGCCCGCCATCCGGGAAGAAGGGCGCTCCCAGGACTTAAGGAGGTACATTAGACACAGGAGCGTGCTGGAGGCATGTCGCGCGGCTGGCATCCGGGGTTCCTCGACGTCAGCCTTTCCAAGCCTCGCTTTCCCCCGTAGTAAAACGGAGGTGATGCTAATGCCCCTTTTACGAGGCATGTGTAAAGAGGACGGCGATGGCGTCTACCCCTCTGAAAACCAGGGCATCTCCTGTTGGGAGTGGGTAGTGGATGAATGGATAGGAGTAAAGGCAGTGGATACTGCCCGTGGACCTTAGCTCCTCTGCCTGGCTGGGTGGGATGGGAGGCACCGGATGCCACGTGCTCTCCAGCAGGGCTGCTCTGGCTCCCCGCACTTCTCCCTCTCGCCAGGCGTATCAGCCGTTGCGGAACAGCCTCTCGATCTGAGCACCAGCTGCGTCCCCCTCCTCTCTTCACAGGACCAATAGTCTGATGATGCCCAGAGGCTCCGGGCTGGCAGGAGCACTCGACGAGGCCACCACACCCCTCGTCCTGCCTCAACCGGAGCTGGAAGCGGAGAAGGATGCAGTGCTGATGGAGCAAGAGCCGGAGGGCAGCAGTGAGCAAGCCCTGCTGGGGGACGTGCAGCTGGACATGGGCCGGGTCATC
The DNA here is from genome assembly GCF_026419965.1 of Kogia breviceps. Taxonomy (NCBI): domain Eukaryota; kingdom Metazoa; phylum Chordata; class Mammalia; order Artiodactyla; family Physeteridae; genus Kogia; species Kogia breviceps. The sequence goes on along the minus strand of NC_081310.1, from coordinate 41,457,090 downwards.
AGCCAGAGTGAGCCCGACCTCTCCTGCGTCACGGCCAACACGGACAAGGCTGCCACCGAGAGCACCAGCGTCACCGTCGCCATCCCCGACGTGGGCCCCTTGGTGGACTCGACCGTGGTGCACAGTGAGAACGCAGTTCCTGTCGCCTTCGCCCCCACTGCCCATTGTGCCCGGGGCTGGGGGAGTCATGGCTCTGGAGTCATCCCTGGAAAGCTGCATGGAAAACCCCACCAGTGGGATGAAATCGCTCTTCAACATGTAAAAAACATAGCAGCGGTTTTGTCCCAGTTCGCAAGAAAAATAAGTTAGAATTTTCTCAGCCTTAAGTTTTGCCCATAAAACCTCCTTAGGCCTTTGGCCCCTGTTGACCATCCTAGAGTCTTCAGAGAGATCACGTGTGATTTTTTACCCAGTTGTATATTGAGCTCTTTGATTTACTGTATGAATATCTGATGGCATTCTCTGGGACCCCCCAGGTGCTCTGCCACTTGACAGTTTTGGGGACCGTTGCTGGGACAGAAGATGGCAGGTGGGCTCGGGCCGGCACTGGCTGTGCTCAGTGTGTAACCTCCTAAACCTTGTGTCTCTCGAGGCCTCAGTTTATCATCTGTGAAGTGAGGGCATCAAACCAGATGACCTCTGAGATCTTTCCCTGTGCTGACATTTTATGAATCTATTACTCTTATCTACTCTTTTTCTCCTAGGAGCTCTTAGTCACACTTTCTCTCATAGCTCCTGAAGGCAATGGATGTTCACCTGCGAGACCTTAAATGGAAACAACCCGAAAGCACTTAACCCACACCCATCCCTGCCCTGACACCCCACCCATCTCTGCATTATCCCACCCTCTACCTTATCGTCACTGGATCGTGACCACAGGATTCCACTCTGGCTTTTTATCCTCTCTTTCTTTCCCCATATTTTTCTCTTTTCACGGAGCAGTCCTCTCTCCCTGTTTTTCTCTCTCCCACTTCTCTGTCTCCATTTCATCACCTTCTCAAAGTGAAGAAAATGTCTCAGAGTTATTCTGCAAAGTGCCAGTACGACTTTAAAAAGTGCCATCTCGCATATCCGGTGCCCCTGGGGTTGACTTGAGTGGGCATGTCTCAGGATCTCAGACTCACAACCTTTTTTTGCTGTCTTTTTTAATTTTATGTTCTAATAATGAAATTCTGGGGGCCCTCCTTTATGAGACACAACATTAAGAAAGTTTGACCCCCCCTCTGTTCTCTTTCTGGGGCTAGTCCCTGTCCTTGGTCGTAGGTAAGAGCGTGTCATCAGAGGGTTTTGGACACTTTGGATGACTTACCTTTTGGAAGGACCTGGAAGGGGTCAGGACCTCAGAGGTTTGCTACTTACACAAGGTTCCAGGGCAGAAGCCTTCACTGAATGGGAATGGGGGAGACGTTCCTTTGCCCCACTCTGATAGCCTCATCCTCTCTGCCACTCACCCCGCGCTGGGACTTGTGTAAGGAAACAGAGAGTAGTGGTCCAGCAGCCCCACTCTGTCTCTGCTTCTTCATCCTCTCAATCCTGGCATAAAGTCATGGACCTATCTTCGTGTGAATATTGCATCCTTGTTTCTACGTTAATCATGACAGGGAAAAGCACAGCCAGAAAGGCAGCCACAAACAGAGTAATGCTTTCTTAAAATCTTCCATTGCAGTGTGATTTCTTAGAAAGGAGAAAGAATTGGGAATTGGGAACCCATACCAGCTGCATGACCTTGACTCCTTGAATTCCCTGAACTTCAGTTTTCCCATCTGTAGAAGGGGAATAATAATGTATGCCGTCCAGGGTGTACTGATGTGAAAACTACCATAAGTGAATGTATACAAAGAGTCCAGATTTTAGATAGAAATAAACTTTGTAAACTTTACAACAGAAACAACCGTTCTGTTTTACCCAGGGAAACATGATTATCATTTATATTGTAAAAAAAAAAAAAGGATATACCACCTGAAATCAGGGCAGGGGTAAAGCTAGGAAGAGAGCAGGGCTTAACTCAGTATAATCTAGCAAACACCCCGATGTTTTCAGCTGCCTTGCCAGGCACAACCCTAGCTCCCTCTCCCATGACCCCCATCCCATCCCCAGTGGAAAACAAAGGGCACCCGTTCTGCACGTAACAAGGTTTCTGAGGATTTCAACACGTTCCTCTTGCAGTCAGCAGCAAGACTGATGGAGAAGCCAGTCCCTTGAAAGAGTCAGAGATCAAAGAGGATGAGGAGGAGGTGGAGAAGGAGAAGCGGGAGACGGGCAAAGCCATGGTGCCTCACAGCTCCATGTTCATCTTCAGCACCACCAACCCGTAAGACACCCTCCACTGCCACCTCCCTTTGGTGCTGCAGTAAACAGCCATGGTTTGAGCCAGGGCGGGGTGATGAGAAGGAGGGATGGGGGTCCAGTCTTCCTCCTGAGCCTTCCTGCTGGAATGTGGCCAGACATCTGAAGCCTCCAGGGTGCTCACTAGTTGAGGTGAGTCATGGAATTGATGAACGGCCTCGGAACTCTGTGCCCGTAGTCTAAAGAGTAATTTAAGACAGTACACAATGAGAAATGTCATGAGGAAAGGGCCCTTCACCTACTCTCTGGTTAGCAGTTTGGGGGGTGGGGGGACGTGGTGAGAAGGAAGGAAATCGACTTGGGATGTGTCACCAAATATTCCAGAGGTGGACAGAGCTGAGAATAGGGAGCCTAGGATAACTAGGTCATCCGTTGGCTGCCCTACGTGTGAATTTTGAAGTGGGTGTGTCCCTCAGAGCAGAGGCAGGGCATGAGATGGGGTTGGCGAGGAAGAATCTGGAAGGTTAGATTTAGGGAAGATGGAATTGTGAAAGAGAAGCTGCCTTCCACCCTGGAAAGGAGCAAGATGTACACGTAGACCAGCTTCTGAGTCTAGGCAGGTGAGAAGGCTTTCAGTGACCATGTGGGCAGTATTCAGGCACGGCCCCGGGAAGGAAGGAACCGGGGCTAAGAGATGTCAGGCCAACCGAGGCCAGGATGCTGTCTATAGAACAGTCACTTTCATCAGAATACCTGAGGCTCAGGGAAGCCTGTTGCTGCTTTCATCAGGCATCTTAGGATCAAGGTCTGTCCTTACATTGATTGGTTCTTAGGATTTCCTTGCTGTGCCCCAGTTTCTGTACAGTTGGGGAGTAGACATTGAGACCCAGTGGAAGGCACCTTGTAGCGCCCCGAGCGTGTGTCACCTGGTGCTGGCTGGTACTCCCCACAGCTCAGATGTGCTTGCAGATAATGTATCTTGGCTTGCGTACTGCAGCCTCTAACCAATCTGATTACCTTCCCCAACCGGGACTGTAAATCAAGGGCGGGGCCTGAGAAATTAAATGGCTCTCCCCCTGGCTTCTTCTGGCCAGGGCCTGGCTGTCTGGAAGAGGCTGATGTGCGTGGGGGTGGGGAGGAAAGATGGGAATATGGGAGGGAAGGGGGGCCGGCTCAGCGGGCTCATCCGCCACCCCACAGGATCCGCAGGGCCTGCCACTACATCGTGAACCTGCGCTACTTTGAGATGTGCATCCTCCTGGTGATTGCAGCCAGCAGCATCGCCCTGGCGGCCGAGGACCCCGTCCTAACCAACTCGGAGCGCAACAAAGTGGGTGCATGGGGGCTGACTGCCAGCCCCCGTCGTGCCCTGGTACCACCTCATCCTAGCCCCTCCCATCCCAACATTGGAGATGAGCTAAGGAAGGCTCCTGGAGAATGAGAGAGGCTTGAGAGGTTGCCTGGTCCCATTCCTCAGGGCAAAGCGTGAAGCATTTCAAGGCCGATCCCCACCCCCAATGCCAACCCTAACCACACTGCTTACCTCTATGCTCAGCAGCGGGCCTTACACCCAGAGCCAGCCAGGGCTTTGAAAGGGGGTCTACAGTCACCCATGGGTTGGATGTGGGGTCTGACCTAGGGGCATGGGTGATGTGGGTGACGTCGGGGCGCTGCAGCCCCTCCCAGGGAGCTGAGGCACCTCCTGGAGGGCCAGGGTGGGGTCAAGAGGGTGGGGAGGATTGGAACGGACAAGGATCCCAGGGAGGGAGAGATCTGTGGGCAATTTGGACCCAAGACATTAAGTTCTGACCACAGGGGAGGGAAGGGCCAGGGACTGGCCGGCGGGTCACAGGGCCCCAGCAGTATCCACGGTTCCTCTCTTCCCTGCATCTGATTAGCAGTTACAACTCCGAGCTTCTGTTTCAGGGTAGAAATGAGCGGGGCTTGGGGTGGGCGTGCAGGAGAGCCCGTGTTTGAGGGGTGTGTGTAGCCTGGTGGTCTCTACCTTATGTGTCTTACAGGTGCTGAGGTATTTTGACTATGTTTTCACTGGCGTCTTCACCTTTGAGATGGTTATAAAGGTAAGAGCCTCTAGAGCAAACCTGGGCTCTGGGGCTTGGATGGGCCACCTGTCTGCCTCTCTAGTCTGGTGCCCTTCCCCAGGACTGTCACCTCCTGATCAATGACAGAACCTCGGCGGTACCTCTACTGACCCCTCCTCCGGCCTCAGATCCCAGCGAGGTCTGTCGTAGCAGGACCTGACTGCGGGGATCTGTTTAGACTGGTGCAGACCTGTGGCCATGGCCCGGGGAGAAGGCAGGCCCCCTCTCAGGCAGGCAGGAGAGGTGCTCCAGGCGTGGGGACTGTTCTCACCTCCCCAACACGCTTCCTGGTTTGAGCCTGGGTACCTGCCAAGGCAGAGGGTTAGGTAGGGATGTCTTCCTGGCCTGCCACCATAACACCCCATGTTACCATCTCATTCGCAGTCTCACCCATCTGAGATTTTTCTCATCTGCGCATATGTGGCGATGCCTGGGGCTCTGAGCCACTAATGTAAGGAGGGATGTGGCGGCTTTCGAGGAGCCAGGGAGTCTAAGTGAACCCTGGTGGCTATGAGAAGGGCCTTGGGCCTCACAGTTAGGTGGACAGAGCCTGTGGGACCTGTCCTCCTGCTCCTTGGGTCCCTGTGTGGGGTTGCTATTTCAGAGGCAATGGCAGCGGGGGCATTGCCATGGGGAGCCCAGAGCTCAGGGCACGTATGACCGGCACCTCCTGGGCTCATTGGTGGCTGTTCCCATCCTCCTCCTGCAGATGATAGACCAGGGCTTGATCCTGCAGGATGGGTCCTACTTCCGAGACCTGTGGAACATCCTCGACTTTGTGGTGGTGGTTGGTGCATTGGTGGCCTTTGCTCTGGCGTAAGTGACTCTTTTTTTCTCGTTCAACTCCCTTCCCTCCCTCCTTCCTGAGACGGCTGATTTGAGGGCTTCTCCAGGGCCAGTTCACTCAGCGGTGCCCATGAACGCTGCCCTGGGAGTCTGCTTCCCAGTTGCCCCTCGACAGAGCTCCTGAGAGCCTTACAGCCTCAGCTCACACGCCCTGAGTCATGGGACTGGTGAAGGAGAAGCAGAGCAAGTCTCTAGGGAGAAGTCAAAGGCCTTGGCATTCCTCCCTTCGAGACGAGTGAGCCTGGGCAGGCACTCACCTGCGTGCCCCCGTGGGCTCAGCGCGGGACCCAGGGACAGTTGAGGTACCTTTCATTTTTTGACTCTGTCAAACCAAGGATCAGCTTGAAAGAAGAATGCAGCGGGTAGAGCAGAGCTGGAGAATCACTGAATCCTGGCTGTGGGGATATCCTCTGCTCATGAGCAGAAATATACCAGAGCTAGTCCAAGGACATAAGAAGCATGTTAATACGATGAACTCCAGAAGGAAAGACTTTCCCAACTTTCCTCGGTAACACACTTAGGAAAACCGTCTTAAACCATGCAGGTGACTAACCATGTTTATTACATTAGGGGGATTTTTTTTTTTTTTTTTTTTTTCTGAACACTGATCCAGGGAAGGGGTTTCCTAGCCCTCCAGGGTGTAGCTAGGAAGTAGACATATTGTCAGAGCATTTTCCCTAAGCTGGTAGGTAGAGGGCCCCAGAAGATGAATGACAGCCTTCTGGGTTCTGCCTGTACCTTGTTCCACTGTCGGAGCAGCTTCACCCTTTGCCGCATGGCACAGTAGAATGCCCTCCAGCCTTCTGAGTACTAGAGAAAGCCAAGTCTTCTAGGCAAGACGGCCTACACTGTGCGATGGGGCACAAGGGAAGCATTGGGGAGCTTCTGTCATTGATGACAGCTACAGAAGGGTAGGAGCAAAACACCTCCATAGGCTTGACCTTCCCAGATCCAAGTGGTCATGTAGGGATCGTCTGTCCCACCTCCTCCCCAGACACTGTCCGCTTCTGTCCCTATCCGTCTGGCAGAGAAAGAAATGGGGTAAGAGTTAAGAAGGAATGTTCCTCAGGTGGCCAAGAGTGGGAGGAGAGATGAAAGGTCCCCAGCTATGCTAAGAATTTGAGACCTCCCAGAACCTGGAAGTAGACTGTGTCCATTGCTGCCCCAGCCATGGGGGACCCTCCAAAGGAGAACCAGGCTGAATGTGACTTGTGACCCTGAGCTGGCAGTCAGGACAGTTCCAGTGTCCTTTGTCCTTACGTGCACCAGTGTATTGACCCCATTAGAGTCACGTGGAGTCACCTGTGCCCCTCACAAGGAAACCTCCTATCAGACGTTTCTGAACTGTTCCCAAGGAGATTTCACAAAAGTATGACATTTTTCCAAGCATCTGGTCCCTGTATGGACTCTCATAGCAAGATAAAAACAAAGGCAACTCTGGCTCTAGTAAGGGGACTCCCAGCTCCTCTTCCTCCTCCTTCAAGGAAAGAAGCACCAAAGTCTGCCTTCATCCTAAGGAGGTCCACCTTTTTATGTTAGAGATAAATCTTAACCCTTGAGTTTTTTAAGTCAAGTTCCCGTCTCATTTTACCAACTCATTTGTGTACATTGTTCACCATATTGTTCTTCTCCCTTACTTTGATCTCAGTAAAATACGTTGTCTCTCTTTGAAGAAATAAAGGACAAGGAGAGAGGAACATATGGGAAAGGAGCCACCTCATCTTGAGGAAGAACGGAGTTCATTGGGGTCACAGGGCAGAGTGGGAGGAAGGGGAGTGGGCTGTGGAGTCAGGAAGGCCCAGCTCCTCCACTTACCAGTTTCATGGCCTAGAGCAACATAGCAAAGTATTAACACCTCTTAACCTCCGTTTCTCATCTCTGACATGGAGACAAAATAATGTGTGTCGAGGGCTTAGCCCAGAGCCTGACCCAGTGTGAGAGATCAGTAAACGTGAATTCCCTTCCTTACGATTCTCCATCACATCATGAAATCCGAATATGGAACAAAATGTGTGTTGAGACATAACGTACACAAAAAGTTGAACGCAGGCTGGTTTCCAAGACTTGTTTGTTGTGCACACACACCTGGCCTGTGTTGGTGCCAGTGGGAAGGAAGTGTGTGTTAAAGGAAGCCTCTGCATGCCTGCCCCCTGTCCACAGTCCAGCTGTGTCTCCTCAGATCCAGAGCAGTGACGACGGGCTGGAGGGTTGTCCTCTGTCTTGTTCCTTCTTTGTGCCCTTTGAAACATGGCAGTGGTAGCTCTGGTGTTTGTGGCGGGGGGAAGCCTTAACAGCCCTGGAGCCGAAGCCTCTCTGTTGGTCCTCAGACCAGATACAGTGCAGGGTATCCCAGAAATCCCCTGGTTCTGGGGTCCACGCGTATTGTGATGGATTGAGCGTTATGATCCATGGCTTGCTTTTAGTGATTTCACTTCTTGAGCTTTTTATTCATTTCTCTCCAAAATGTAAGTGGTACTTGCTCATCCTTCTCCATCCACACTCTCTCTTTTGTTAGCATCATTCTAAGCTTGCCGTGCACATTTCCTCTCCCCTTCCTCCTGCTCATGGGACAGGCTCACACCCCCCTCCTCTGGCCTTCATCACGTTTTGCCAAGGTCCAGGTAATGCTTTCTCTTGCTCGTATGCTCATGCTTTCCAACTCCTTTCTCTCCCTTTCCTCATTAAGGGCACAGAGAATTCAGCTCTCCCATCACTTTGGTAGGGTTAGCCAGGGTTTCCCCTGCCAGCAAAGCAAGGGCCTGGCCTGAAAGGGCTTGACATCGGAATAAGGCCTAGTCCCCCTGCGGGGCTGCGGTCAGGGGCTCAGGCCAAGAGAACCACATGTGAGTTTTTCTGTAGGCTTGTCAAGGACCTCCCTCCCTGTGGATACAACTTTCGTTGTCATATCCCATATTTTTGCCCCTAAGAATGTCCACCATTCATATAACCTTACTCCTGCCCTATCTCTCTCTCTCTCCTTGAAACTGAACCTTGTTTTACTGAGACTTCTGCAAAGGTTATTGCTCAATTTGAGCAGAACTCATGGTGATTGTCACGGTCATACCTTTCCGTGGCTCCTCAGAAATCAGAAGTGACTTGGTGTCTCTTCCACCACTGGCAGCCCGAGCCTTCTCAGAACCCAGCCCAAGTCCCAGGAGCAACACCCCAAATGAGGTGGAAAATGGCCTCTAGCTGAATTCTCAGAGAAGGCTGAGCCCTTCTGCGGCAGCGGTCTGCACCTGCCATCATGTATATTTCCTAGGCGCATGTATGTTGTTTATGTATTGGCTGAAAGGGGATCTCTCTTTATAGCTGCATATGTGAAGTGAAGGGATTCTTTATCATGTTAACTCGACAGATTCCATGGGGGCACTTTATTGACTTTTGAGGAGGAGGGGAAGGAGGTTTATTTTCCGAGTGTGGGCATAGCAAGGGATAAGAAAATAAATGGAAAGATACCTGTATCGCACCCTTCCTGTTCTTCCGAGCCCACGTTTCCGTTATAAAGCATTTATAAGAACACTCAGGTCTCCCTCTGTAAGCCCGATACCTGTGTAGAGGGGGGCAGAGTTTTGACAGAGGTTGTGGCTACAGCTCTCCCTCATCCCTACCTGCCCTCACAACAGCCCGCTTTCTGGGCCACGTGGGGACACAGAGTGTTTGCCAACTATAAATATCCTGACTGTGCCTTTTCCTCTCTGTGGTTTCAAGAAAAGTCTGGTGAGTGACTGGGCCTGTGAAACCTTTCTCTTTTATCTTTTTCTATTTGAAAAAGAGAGATTCTTCTGTTTGATAATTATTGTCCTCTGAAAGACCAGAAACTGCTTTTCCCACTTTTCTCACACCCTGTTGCCATCACTTCTGCTTCCCGGTCTGCTGGGTGGGAAAGCAGAGATGGCTCCAGCCTTGGCATTTCTGGGTATCTGCACATTGGACACACCCCCTCACTTTGGGGCACCCCCCAGAGTCGGCTGCCTTGTAGGGGGGTCATGTGTCCACTGTGCAGGTGGAGTACATGAACCTTATGGGATCCTGCCTATTGATGGCGATGCTGTCTGGCCCTCAGGCTTCCTGTCTTCCATGTTTAGTGAAGGGCTTCTGGCAGGCAGGTGGGCGGGGCCGGGCCAGCACCTCAGTAGGGACCGCAGGGGAGGACGGGAAGGGTGTGAGCCTGCGCTCCAGCCCAGGCCCCTCCCTCCTGCTCATCAACATGTTACTTGACCAGCTCAAGTCAAGTCACCAGGTGAGCTGTCCTGGGTTGGATTCTAAATAGTAAATTCGCAGCTTATGATGGCTTCTCAACACAAACAGTTAAAAAGAAAATTAACTAGCAATTCAGCTCCCACCTCCTCCCCAGCATGGGTGTGTACATCAGTCAGAGTCATGCAGGCTCCCAGGCAGCTGACGCCAAAGCTTCCCGTTACCATTTTCCATCATAGCAGGGCACGAGGTAAGGTCAGGACTGCCTGGCATGCAGGGGATCTGGATCACAGCTGCACTTGGCCTTTCATTATTCAGTCCTTAGCCAGAGAAGAGAAGCATGAGTCAGTCGCCTCTTGATGCCAGAAGGAACCGCAATTCCCACGTTAGCTTTTAATACATTCTTTTTCATTGAAGTATGTCACTTTCCTGACACTTGACAGTCTGCCCTAGTCTCTAAGATGGATAAGGTCTTTTGAACGCATTCAGAACCAGCCACAGCAGCAGAGCTGGTTCTGAATTCATTCAGCGAAATACACAAGCACAGACAATTTTAGACTTGCAAATGGTACTCTGGTTCTGGTTTTGCATTTGAGGCTTTGTGTTTGTGAAGGTGGGAGTGTGCATACATGAGAAAGGAGTGACAACAGCTGAGAACTGAAATGCTGGTACGTGTTCACACTCAGCGGAGCTTGGTAATAATAGAACTGACATTTCACCTTACACCTGCCTGACCCTTTCTCCCGTCCTTTGCTGTCTGCCTGTGTCTGAGGCAGTCCCCTCAAACCTCAAGTTTTGCCTTTGGGGCTTCTTTCTTGACAGCCCCCATTCTTTTAAAAGTGAGAGGGGTGTCTCCCACAGGAAGCTATGACTACTCATTAATCTTGTAGGGGGAAGAAGGGTGGACAGAGTCCTGCTTCATGCAAAGAAGACCCAATTACCACTGAGCCAGACAGTACATCCAGTTCCACTGCTCTGTGGAAGAGAATGAAGGATTAAAATTAAATTTAGCCGTCAGGTAGCCCATTAACTGTGGATTTAGGATTTAGGATGCCAGCTGAGCTGGAATTGGAAATTTCCAGCTGGGAGCAGATAGAAGGATGTCGTTGCTTGAGACTCCAGCCTTAAGAGTCACCCCAAGAGTGACTTTATCTGACTTTGGACCCCAGCAGGGACACTAAAGGTGATTCATGTCCATGGACTCTTGGGATTCCCACTGCTGTATTTTACACCCTAGCTGCCTTGCGAACAGGGTTTGGGAGGGAAAAAGGAGGGTCGTAGTGGCAGCCACACGAAGGAAGTGTCTAAAAGAAAGACAGAAGTTCCCAGTCTACCTGTTCTTGTCTTTAAGCCCCAGCATGCATGTTTTTTGATGAACACTGGAAAATGCATTCTGTGACAAATGCCCTTGGTGCTGCTGGGGAACCCGCTGTAGAATGTGCGCTTGGGGACCTTTATCACATAGAGACAGTGAGTGAGAACATCTTAATATTTCTCTTTATTAATAAGCACAAATTGGGGAGATGGTTGGTTGTAAATAGGATCTCAGCCTTTGGCCACAGAACCAAGCAAAATGAAATGGTCCAGTCCACGTGATAATTGACAATTCGGCTAACGAGACTCAGATGTAAAAGCACCCGGCGCAGAAAGGTGAGGCTTCACAGCTGTGGGAAGAGCCCAGTTCTGCAGGATTAGTAGAAACTCATCACAGTGCCTTCCAGGTTTAAAAGTAGGTTTTAGAGTAATTTGGGTCAGAAGATTTCATGATGAGACTTGGGAAGTATCTGCTCAGATCATGTGACCTGCCAGCCGTCTGCTTAATCCACACTCATAGAGGCACAGGCTAGCATTATGAGTTAGTCTCCAGCTGGGGGAGTGGATGGGCTGGACTTCAGCTGCTATGAAGGTCTTCTTAAAAAGATCAGCAGATGAGGGGTCTTGGGGTACGTTTAGATTAGGAAGACTAAGAAGCAAGACAAATCAGGTCACTGTTCACCAGAATGAGCAACAGAACTGCTAGGCGATAGAATGCTTTGCTATCTTGCTGCTTCCCAGTGCTTGGACAAAAATATCTTCCAGTAAGAGTATAGTGCTCGAGTTTTGCAAAGGAGAAACTTTGCAAAGGCAATGATGAGTGTGTTACAGGGAGTTTGTTGAAGTCCATATGCAAGAAGAAAAGGATTACGCGCTAACCGCTTAGCATAGAACTAGTGCTCTGGTCACAGAGCAAAGATGGCAGAGTCCCAAAGGATTTATGGCCCCTGGGTGATCCCAAGAGATGCTGAGGTATGGGTCAGGAAGAGAAATAATCCCCAAATGGCAGCAGCCAAGCAGTGACAAGGTCAAAGTGCTGGATTTAGATTCTTCGTGCAGATGAACTAGCCTTGCCTAGAGAGTTCGGTTTCCAGAGACAAGCAGGGCCAATGCGAAGGGGGAAACTTCCTCCTCACTTCCATGGGGCTTCAGAATTTGTAAAGTGCTTTCACACCCTTTATTTCATTTGTCACTCTACAGTCTTATTTCACAGTTGAGAAACGGATCACCTGAGGTTTGACTAGTTTGACTCTTTTGACTAGTAAGTAGCAAAGCCAGTTCTTAAACAACTGATCATTTTGATTTCAAGTTCAGGGCTTTCTCCATTACATTAAGCCCCCTTCTACCTCTGATGTTCAACTTAGTTCCAAGTCATTAACCTCTGTAAACTCAAAAGTAGTGGCCTGGTATGGATTTCTCCTTATCCCACATATCCTCTGTCTCTGCCTGGAAACAGACAAGACCTATGGACCAAATGGAGAAGGCATCCCTGACTTTGTCAATCTTGCTGTTCCATCTGTATCTTTTTCTTCCCATGAACCCTCACAGGCCCTAGACTGATGAAGAAGACTAGGATAGATGGCTCAGTATTTGAGCTCAGGAACTGCTCGTTTCTTTTGCCATTTCCTTCTTTGGTTAAAACCCTCCATTTGTTCCCACGTGGAAAGGCATTGTAACGTCATAAATAAGAGCCTGGGTTTCAGAGTCAGGTAAACTTAGCACCGTTAATTATTAGCTACCTTAACTCTCTGAACTTCTACTTGCTCATCTGTAAGTAAAAAATAAAAATAACTCTAGGGCTTCCCTGGTGGCGCAGTGGTTGAGAGTCCGCCTGCCGATGCAGGGGACATGGGTATCGTGCCCCGGTTCGGGAAGATCCCACGTGCCGTGGAGCGGCTGGGCCGGTGAGCCATGGCCGCTGTGCCTGCGCGTCCGGAGCCTGTGCTCCACAACGGGAGAGGCCACGGCAACAGTTAGAGGCCCGCGTACCGCAAAAAACCAACCAAACAAACAAAAAAAACCCCTCTATTTTGGTCTTATGAGAATTAACTAAGGTAAAATATATTGTGTCCAGTATAGTGCCAAACACTTAGTAAGTACATAATAAGTGATAGTTATTATTGACTACTAAATAATAGTCCAGACACTTTAGCAAGGTTCAAGGCTCCTCACAGCATAACCCCGCCACCCCCTTTACATTCCAGCAAGCCTGTCTATTCCTCCAATGCAAGAGATTCCTTAAAATCCCTGTGCTGTTCCCTCCTGGGCTCATGGGGAAGGGAAGAAGAAGACCATTCCACTTAAAAGAGGGAAGGACTGTTCAGAAACTGATGTTCTGGCTCTGCCCCCCAGCACACGCCTCCCACCATGGAAGGAGAGTCAGTTCCTAGCAGAAATCAATTTGAAAGCACATCCTTTGAGAAAGGGGGGACATAGAAGATGAAAAGCAAGATTACAGGGAATGATGAGTGATTACACATGAAAGATCTGAAGGGCAGCTTGACAACTGAGCTGGAAGATTCTCATCTTTTACTGATGAGACATAAGAGAAATGTGGCAATTTTTTTTTTTTTTGGAGAGCAGCCAGGAACTTAACAAATAAGTAGGAAATAAATGGGAAAATGGCTAGCCCAATTGAGCCCCAATTAAAGTAGGGCCAGTACATACTCGCATGTGAAATTAACCTCAGATTTTAACATTGGAGTCAATTTTTTTAATTAATGAATTTTTTTAACATCTTTATTGGAGTATAATTGCTTTATAATGGTGTGTTACTTTGTGCTTTATGACAAAGTGAATCAGCTATATGTATACATATATCCCCATATCTCTTCCCTCCTGTGTTTCCGTCCCACCCTCCCTATCCCACCCCTCTAGGTGGTCACAAAGCACTGAGCTGATCTCCCTGTGCTATGTGGCTGCTTCCCACTAGCTATCTATTTTACATTTGGTAGTATATATAAGTCCATGGCACTCTCTCACTTTGTCCCAGCTTACCCTTCCCTCTCCCCGTGTCCTCAAGTCCATTCTCTGTGTCTGCATCTTTATTCCTGTCCTGCCCCTACGTTCTTCAGAACCTTTTTTTTTTTTTTTAGATTCCATATATATGTGTTAGCATACGGTATTTATTTTTCTCTTTCTGACTTGCTTCACTCTGTATGACAGACTCTAGGTCCATCCACCTCACTACAAATAACTCAATTTCGTTCCTTTTTATGGCTGAGTAATATTCCGTTGTATACGTGTGCCACATCTTCTTTATCCATTCATCTGTTGATGGACACTTAGGTTGCTTCCATGTCCTGGCTATTGTATATAGAGCTGCAGTGAACATTGTGGTACATGACTGTTTTTGAATTATGGTTTTCTCAAGGTTTATGCCCAGTAGTGGGCTTGCTGAGTCATATGGTAGTTCTATTTTTAGTTTTTTAAGGAACCTCCATACTGTTCTTCATAGTGACTGTATCAATTTACATTTGCACCAACAGTGCAAGAGGGTTCCCTTTTCTCCACACCCTCTCCAGCATTTATTGTTTGTAGATTTTTGGATCATGGCCATTCTGACCGGTGTGAGGTGATAACCTCATTGTAGTTTTGATTTGCAGTTCTCTAATGATTAGCGATGTTGAGCATCCTTTCATGTGTTTGTTGGCAATCTGTATATCTTCTTTGGAGAAATGTCTATTTAGGTCTTCTGACCATTTTTGGATTGGGTTATTTGTTTTTTTGGTATTGAGGTGCATGAGCTGCTTGTATATTTCGGAGATTAATTCTTTGTCAGTTGCTTCATTTGCAAATATTTTCTCCTATCCTGAGGGTTGTCTTTTCGTCTTGTTTATGGTTTCCTTTCTGTGCAAAAGCTTTTAAGTTTCATTAGGTCCCATTTATTTATTTTTGTTTTTATTTCCATTTCTCTAGGAGGTGGGTCAAAAAGGATCTTGCTGTGATTTTTTTTTTTTTTTTTTTTGCAGTACCCGGGCCTCTCACTGTTGTGGCCTCTCCCGTTGCGGAGCACAGGCTCCGGACACGCAGGCTCAGCGGCCATGGCTCACGGGCCCTGCCGCTCCACGGCATGTGGGATCTTCCCGGACCAGGGCACGAACCCGTGTCCCCTGCATCGGCAGGCGGACTCTCAACCACTGTGCCACCAGGGAACCCCTCTCACTGTGATTTATGTCATAGAATGTTCTGCCTATGTTTTCCTCTAAGAGTTTTATAGTGTTTGGCCTTACATTTAGGTCTTTAATCCATTTTGAGTTTATTTTTGTGTATGGTGTTAGGGAGTGTTCTAATGTCATTCTTTTACATGTAGCTGTCCAGTTTTCCCAGCACCACTTATTGAAGAGGCTGTCTTTTCTCCACTGTATAGTCTTGCCTTCTTTATCAAAAATAAGGTGACCATATGTGCATGGGTTTATCTCTGGGCTTTATCCTGTTCCATTGATCTATATTTCTGTTTTTGTGCCAGTACCATACTGTCTTGATTACTGTAGCTTTGTAGTATAGTCTGAAGTCTGGGAGCCTGATTCCTCCAGCTCTGTTTTTCTTTCTCAAGATTGCTTTGGCTATTGGGTGTCTTTTGTGTTTCCATACAAATTGTGAAATTTTTGGTTCTAGTTCTGTGAAAAATGCCATTGGTAGTTTGATAGGGATTGCATCGATCTGTAGATTGCTTTGGGTAGTAGAGTCATTTTCACAATGTTGATTCTTCCAATCCAAGAACATGGTATATTTCTCCATCTATTTGTATGATCTTTAATTTCTTTCATCAGTGTCTTATAATTTTCTGCATACAGGTCTTTTGTCTCCTTAGGTTGGTTTATTCCTAGGTATTTTATTCTTTTTGTTGCAATGGTAAATGAGAGTGTTTCCTTAATTACTCTTTCAGATTTGTCATCTTTAGTGTATAGGAATGCAAGAAATTTCTGGGCATTAATTTTGTATCATGCAACTTTACCAAATTCATTGATTAGCTCTAGTAGTTTTCTGGTAGCATCTTTAGGATTCTCTATATATAGTATCATGTCATCTGCAAACAGTGACAGCTTTACTTCTTCTTTTCCGATCTGGATTCCTTTTATTTCTTTTTCTTCTCTGATTGCTGTGGCTAAAACTTCTAGAGACAATTTTAAACCTGATAAAATTTCACCAATTAGCAAGGCAGTGTAAAAAAAAATCTACTTATACATTTAGTAACAAAGTGTAGCAAAGTGTTATCAAATTATTATATTTAAATGAGCTGTAAAAAGCTCATGAATTTTTTTTAAACAATATGCCACAATTGAAGTACTTGAAGAGTCTGTTCTCTTGGTTTGATAAAACCACTCCCTTGCAATCTTGTTGACTTGGATAATGGCTTAAATGACTCTTGTATGCAGGGATTTGGGAGAGGTAGTTTAGCCTAGACCATGTTAAATTTATGATATATTTTAATTAATGGGGACTACGTTGTTGATGCTTTTACTGACCCTGTGGCTTTGTTAGCCAGTATTCCTTTCATTTCAAATGACAGTTTTCAAGTTCATACTGAATGTATGTTATCAAAACTGAGAACCCAAGCATGCTTTTTTGCAGCCACTCAAAATCCTAGCTTTTCAGTGGCTCTTCTACAGACTTGTTTGAAAGATGTGCAGAGCAATGACTAATCTTTATTTTACTTTTGGCCTGTGTCTGATTACTATCCTTGGCTCAACTCTATAGGAGTCAGAATGGGACTAATAGCCCAGTAGTTTGGCAACCACAGTCAGCTGTTAAGATCAGAGTGTACCATCGAAGAATTCCACTTCCCAAACCACGACACACACACACACACACACACACACACACACACACACACACACACACGTCAGAGATTCCCTTTGTTCCATAGCATGACATTTTACTAGGATCCTGGGACAAAATTAATTGTAGAGAGCAAATTCTGTCCTTTATCTGGGTGTGTAGGAGGAGAAAAAGTTATTGAACTTTCCTTCAATACAATGGGCATCTGTGAGTATGAACCCATTTAGACTCTACTGGATATAAAGGTCTTGGGGTTAAGGACCTGGGCTAATGGAAGGTGAAAGCCTGGACCACCTGTCCATCCACTGATCCCACTTTGTTCTCTCATTTCAAGGATTTGGAAGATTCTCCCTGAGCTTTTGCTAAAGATGAATGTAGCCTGGGGAATAGATGGTGACCTATGTAGTTGTTCTGGCAAAATTTTCAATCAAATGATTCCATCTTTCCCAAGCATTTAGCTTGCAATTATACCTTCATTTCTTTGCTTGTTTATTTAAGACCTGTCTTCCCTCCTAGATTAGGGAGGGACCTCATTTTTTTTGTTCACAACTGTGTAGTCAGTACTTAGAATAGTGCCAGACATTTATTAAGGACTCCATCAGTGCTGTTATATGAATGGATAAAAGTATATTTGGCTGACTTACCACATGCCCAGTCTCATGCATGAGAAGACACTGTTATAACTCAGGGGAAGATATTTCTTCTGCCTTCTGAGCATTTGGAGATTATCACATGAGGGATTTAAGGCTTATAAGGCCTTAGGTTTAATTCTCAAACCACCATTCATTTGGCATTTACAGTGAAAATTAGTATAATTTTGAATGTGGGATCATTCACTGAATAAAATGGTCATTGGAAATCTTTGCTTGTGGCATATGGTGGTGTAACATAGCTTTGTGGTAAGTAAAAAAATTAAAAGAAAGGAAGGAAAAGTACCCTTCACAGCCAACTGTCAAATAAGAAGCAAAGGCTGAATTTTAGGCACTTCTTCATAGCAGCCGGCCTGTTCACCCGTGGCACTGGGGCTCACTTACTGAGATCTTATGCAAGGCACACCTTCTTCGGGCTGCAGTTTTGTTTGCAGTTAAGTGGATTTCAAGGATCTGTTCCAGCTCTAGAATTTGGTGAGCTGTTTGACAGAGCCTAGAACCAAAAACTTGCTGGCACAGAAGCTTAATGGTGCAGAGCAAGAGCTCTGAGCATCATACAGACTTGGGTTCAAATCCCAGCTCGCCCTGCCACTGCTGGGCACTTAACCTCTCGGCATCTCATCTGTGAAATGGAGATAATAATACCTTTGTCCGAAAGTTATTAGGACGTCCGAATAAAGAGTTGCACTAAAAGTGCTTAACGGAGTCTGGCCAAGAATAAATATTCAGAAAGTTAGCTTTTATTATTTCTATCTCAAATGTTTCATGTTTATGCTCTCCATCTTTATTTTTGTCATTTTTAAGCCTCACCAATAGAACTGGGATGATTTGTCTGTAAGCTACATGGTAAATAGCTCACAAAGGACGGGTGGTCATTTAATTTATCAAAAGACATCCCTTTATGTGACATCAGGACCTTGATAAACAATGCCTTCCCCCATATTTCAAGGTGGTTTTATGGTATGGCCCATCTGTGCTTTTGAGAGATGTCAGAGTAGCCCTCTCCTGGACATTGTGTCTCCCTCTTCAAATGAACTCCTTCATAAGCGTAAGTATGCCACTATGTCTTGAAACGCCTTTTCCAAGACAGTTTCTGGCCCAGAGCAGGCATTTTTCCTCTAGCCTGGCTTCTTATAAATTCACTGGAAACAGAAGGAGTTTGTCTGAAGGCTACTAAGGAAGTGGAAGTGAAAGACTACCTTTAGAAAACTTCAATTCAGCAAGGCTCCATGGAATAAAGTACACATGGGGAATGCCATATAGTTAGAGGCAGCGTCCCTAACGCTTGCAGAGGTCCTTTGCCTTTGCAGGGTGGAGAGTTGGGTGTGGAGCGATGGTGTGCTGGCCCTTCCTTTCCTTCACAAAGAGTGTGGACTCTGCAAGTGCCAAGACTGTAAGAGGGAGCTCTAGGGTCTGGGCATTTCCAATTTCCCATTGTCCTGAAGTTCTCTTTTCTCCCTGAATTTACTGACTATCTCCCTTCTCTCCATTACCTCTCCTCCTTTTTTTTTTTTTTTTTACTGCTTTCTGCTTGGATCCTCCATAGGAATGCCTTGGGGTAAATATTTTTTTCTTCAGTTTTCTTTGAAGTAAAAAAATATGGGGAGTGGGTTGGAGGAGGGAGAAAGTATGGTTGAGAGGGAAGGAACTGGCTCACTAAGAAAGGAGTGGTGAGTTTATGTGAGTGGTGTGTTTTCATTGATATCCAAGAGAATAAAAACTAGGAGTCACCAAGCCTTCTTGGGAAATGATCATTCTTATTGGTTTGGATATGTATTAGGCCTATATGTTGCCTTTTTAGAAAGGTAGATAGACGAACCTACTAAAGTAAAAGAGTTTATAAAATATACAAAGCCCATGGATGCAAGAGGCCATTGATACCAATGTGATACTTTTGGGTTATATATATTCAGATCTAGAACTGAGTAAAAGCCACTTACAGATCATGGATTGTAACCATTTAAGAGGGTCTCAAAATTCACATTCTAGGCAGTCAGCATTCCATTAAATGTCTTCCTACCTTGCCTTGTATGAAGGAATGGATGGCCTTTGATCTCCCTATTTGGAGGATGGGTATGGCAGGAAGGACAGGGTGAAAAGCAGGCAGAAGCCTTTTAGTTCCCATCTGATGTTCTAGATGGATCCCATTTTCTCCGATAGTTGGTGTCATGGTGATCTGGGCCAATGTGAGGAAAGAACCAGAACCTGGGCTCACTATTTAGTCTCATTTTCTACCATCTGCATGTTGTACAAATTGCAGTTGTTTGACTTGAATGCAAAGATCTCAGGGGATGGGCAGGGTGGAGAGAGAAATGCAGGTTGATTTATTCATTTCCTTCCTAAAAATAGAAAGATGCATTTTGTCTACTAGGAGCAAACATTTCCGAGAAGCTGAAGAGGGAGGGTCATTAGCTGTAGGGCAAGGATAAAGGTGGGCGGGTGCTGCAGTTTGGGCCTCCTCCAACTGCATGCTCTCTGCAGCTTGTGCTAGGTGCAGAGGGCTGGAAATGGGAAGGGACTGCTGGAAGAGCCGCTCGCACAGAGATAATCAGAGTG
This sequence comes from Kogia breviceps, assembly GCF_026419965.1. NCBI lineage: Eukaryota > Metazoa > Chordata > Mammalia > Artiodactyla > Physeteridae > Kogia > Kogia breviceps. The sequence continues at coordinate 41,437,355 of NC_081310.1, read as the reverse complement.
TGAGCCAAAGTCCTGGCTAGAAGCCTGCATGACATGCTTTCTCTGAGCCAGCAGCCCAGCACAGCACGGGTGTCATGTCCCCACCAGCCTTCCTTACCCTGATCTCCCCTGAACTCATGAACTGTGCAGAGGTGACAAACCTAGAGCTGAAGGAAGGACTAGGTTGAGTCCCCTGATGAGACTTGCTCTCAACCATGGCTCCCTATTCAGTTCAGTAAATACTAGTTGAGAGCCTTCTACTGAAGACTCCCTAGGCTAGGCACCATGCTGGTCCACAATGGGCTGTGGTCATGTTCCCTCGTCGACTGATCCTCCATTTCCATTTGGTCAGTGTGGTCATGAGCAGCATTGCTCCAGCTGTTAGGGGTAGGAAGTGTTGATTAACGTGTGTGCATGGGTGCCTCTGTGGTGTGCCTGTGTCTTCCTCTTTGTGAGTATGCATGAGCGTGCGTGCATATGAGTGTGTGCACACTGGAGAGTGATTGGAAAATTTTCCCAGAGAGTGTTGGGTCTACTCTGACCCAATTTCAGGCCTCTTGCCCACCTCTTTCCCCCTTCTCCCTGTTGTTGTTAACGTAGTGGTGTGACTGTCCCTTTAACTCTCCCCTGTCCTGTGATTTCCCGGGGTTGCTTCCCTGCAGAACCAACAAGGGCCGGGACATCAAGACCATCAAGTCCCTGCGGGTGCTGCGTGTGCTGAGACCGCTAAAGACCATCAAGCGCCTGCCCAAGCTCAAGGTAACGTTCGCCGATCTCTTCCCCTCAGCTCCCCTTCATCTAGAGAGAGAAGCCTAGGTGGCCTGCTTTTGGAGAATTATTTCTGGGGATGTTCTTTTTGCTCACACAGAGACTGAGATTCTTTGCATCTGCTTGAACTAAGGGTCTGAGTTTCAAAGGAAAATAACCAATATCCTAAGAAATCTATCTCTAAGGACTTTTGCCCCTTGAGTCCAAACCCAGGAGGGATGTTCTACCCTCTGTGGGAAGTCATAGGAAGAAGTCTGTGTGGCTTTATCCTGGAGCCTCCTGTGTCATTAAGGTGGGTCAGACGCCAGAAGGGAAGGAGCAGGAGCCTTGCGTGTTGTGGTCCGCATACTAGGTCAGACCAAGTCACCTGCGTTGGTTTCTTTCCTCCTGATTCTAGAGAAAGAAAGAATCTTCTAGCCCTGACCCTTCATATTTTAGAGGCCAGTAACCTGCCCAAGGACACAGAGTCATTTTTGGCACAAGCAGAGAAGAAATGGGGAAGTGAGCTCACACAACTAAGTTCTCCCTGTTGCCAGGACCTGTGTCTTCATAGGTCCATTATCTGGGTTCTCCTGCCCTCTGACCTGCTCACGCACCCTGAGCTCCTTCCCTGAGCCTTCCTGCCCTCAGGTTGCTGGCTTGTGGAACCCGCCTCTCCCACACACATCCGTTGCTGTTATGGAAGCTGAAGCCTCATGGGGGGAAACGTTCTTCCTTCCTGAATTCCTGTGAATGAGAGCCAGCCACCACCAGGGAGGGAACAAGGGACTCCCCTGCTCCCCAGTTCCTCTTTCCCATTAGGTCTGCATCACCTCCGATATTCCCCACCAATCCCTCCACCACCGCCCCCAACAGCTTCCCTTTGAGCCCTCTGGCTCTGCAGAGAGGTGTTAAACCAACCAGGTTGATCAAAGGCTTAAGACCGCAGGAAAGTCTTTTGGGGAAGACCCCTAAGTGGCTGAGATATGGTTTCCTCTCAGAGCCCAGGACCCTGGCCTCCTGTGTGGATTCCCAAGGAGAGGTACTCACGCTCCAAAGGAAGTGTCCCTCACTGCCTGCTCTCCTCCTCCACTGCCCTGCCTTCCCTCCTGGATCAGGCAGCTCCCACGGTATCGGGAAATCTTTCACATGCTGTTCATTATAACCCTCCACCTGGTGACGGGCCCCAGCACAGGGCCTGGCTGGGGTCAGTGCCTGTGAACATTCATTCCTTTCTGCCTCACTCCCAGAAGATTATGGCCGGGAGGCCTGGGGCCCTAACCAATGTTGTTAGCTGCAGCCCAGGTCCACTGGTCTCCTCCTCTGAGCTATGTTGGGGTCCTGAGAAGAGCTTGGACAGGATGATGAGACTGGTTAACAGGCTGAAGAAGGCGACCCAACCTTGGTTAATTCCAACTAATTAGGAAGGGCTGGCTCTTCGCTCTGCAGCTCCATAACCTGAGGGAAATGTAGGTAGATCTGATCATTCCACGAGGCTGCACGTCACTCACATTCCCTGCAATGCTGAACTCATTAAACCAGCAGTGTTCACCCAGCGCTGTGAAGAGGCAACCGCTCAAATGCAGCGCCACTGTGGGGCTAGACTCTCCAGTGAGCTAAACCTACAAACCTAGAAAATAACCTAAACGTGGTTTGAAATGTGTTGAATTCCCATGTAACTCTTCGTGGCTTAGGGCCTACAATGGATTCTTCAGAGGGAGATTCACTGCCTTGAACTGAAATGCAAGTTCCTGATTCTGTCCATCTGGTCCTCCCATCTCTAAGAGAGGGCGGCTCTTAGCCCTTCCCACATCACCTGTTGAATCTTCATCCCCAGCACAGCCAGCTTTAAACTAGAGAACATTTACGTGAAGTGTGGAATGTAATTGGGGTAAATGTGTGAACTTATTATAAAATGTCATTACAATGAACAAAGATGATAGTTTGTTATCATTCCCTGATCTATTTAGAAAGGCTAAGAGAAAACAATACATATTCAGTATATAAATCAAATCTAAGAATGTGCCCCAAATAGATGAAGTTACGGATAAGCTATTTAATGCTAAAACAGGCTAAATGATTTCAAGGATCCCTTTTCTGGAATAAATTCCTGTTTCACACTACGTGGAATGCATGTAATAGGATTCCACAAAGGACTCCCTCCACTGCCTGATACCATCTGGTCTCTACTGCTTTGGGTTTCCTTTCAGATTCAGAACATGTGTTCCCCTCCTAAATTATAGGTTCCTGCAGTCATGACCAGCTTAGAAAACGGGTCCGAATCCCATGAGTGTCACTTCTCACTAGGGTGATATCTCCTGGGGCACCTTCTCAGTGGGCTGGCTGGTGGTAGTGTAGGTCCAACTCATCTGTAGGCAAAGACACAGGCCATTCCAGGGATTCACACACCAGGACTCTTTTTTTCTGTTCACAGGCTGTCTTCGACTGTGTGGTCACCTCCTTGAAAAATGTCTTCAACATACTAATTGTCTATAAGCTCTTCATGTTCATCTTTGCTGTCATCGCAGTTCAGCTTTTCAAGGGCAAGTTCTTCTATTGCACAGACAGTTCCAAGGACACAGAGAAGGAGTGCATGTAAGCGCCACCAGCACATACCACTCACTTTCTGCTAAAGTGTGTTCTGCCAAGGTCCATGTAACCCTTTACAGATAGGTCTTTTCTTTCTCCCTTTCTTAAATCCGTTCCTCTTTTGGCAAAAAAAGCAAAATAAGAAGTTGCTACATTTTGAGTGAGTACCTCTTTTATGTCAGACATGGAACATAGCATTTTGTATCAGGTTTTAATTTTAAATTTTTCTAATGACCTTTTGAGATAAGTTTTATTTGCACATTATAGGTGTGGAAGCCTAGGCACAGAAAGTTTAAGGAAGTTACTCAAGGTTACACAGTGACTAGTGAAAGGATTAGGATTTAACCTTCCATGTCTGTTGGGCACCAAATCTTTTTTTTTTTTTTTTATGGTACGCGGGCCTCTCACCGCTGTGGCCTCTCCCGCTGCGGAGCACAGGCTCCGGACACGCAGGCTCAGCGGCCATGGCTCACGGGCCCAGCCGCTCTGCGGCATGTGGGATCTTCCCGGACCGGGCCACGAACCCGTGTCCCCTGCCTCGGCAGGTGGACTCTCAACCACTGCGCCACCAGGGAAGCCCCCAAATCTCATTTTTGTTCCATGATAATACACTGCCTTAGTAAAGTCCCCTCTTGCTTGCGCTTGAATGCTGATAATTACTATTGTACATTATCGAAGTCCCTAGAATTTCTTTGCTCTTCCATGAGCTATAGTGAAGAGGTTCTGGTTCACGTCTGCTCTGGTTTTAGAGGAAACTATGTAGATCATGAGAAAAACAAGATGGAGGTGAAAGGCCGAGAATGGAAGCGCCATGAATTCCACTATGACAACATCATCTGGGCCCTGCTGACCCTCTTCACCGTCTCCACGGGGGAAGGATGGCCTCAGTGAGTGATGGGTTTGGCTTGGCATGCTTGTCTGTGAGCTGGGCTAGGGCCATGTGTTTGCCTTGAGAAGTTGATTCGAGATAAACAAGGCTAACCCTTTGTTGTTGTACCAAGGAAAGTAAGTGGTAGGAGTAGGTGAGACGGGCAGGAGAGAGGAAGAATGAAAATCCTTCAGGCAGGAATCAGGAGGGAGCTGACGAGGTCAGGCGAATATGTGAATCACAATGTTTCAGCCGATGATCAAGGAGTTGAATAGAGCCATCTGATTCCTACAGAACAAATGAGTTTTGAACAGCTCTCCACACCATAGGAGAGTCCCTGAGGACTGTTTTAGACAGATGTATCCTCCGAGTTGGCCCTAGACATGAGGGTCAAGGGTTAAGGATGAGGTGGCGGAACCCAGAGATGCTTTCTGTGGTCATAGACAACAGAATGCAGGTTTTATGCTGCTCGTAGCTGCAGGCTTATTTTTTCAGAGACTTGGCAGTAACCAAGACACCACTTTCTGGTGGCAGCAAAATGCCAAAGGGAAATTCAGGAGTCTCTTGGTATGTTATGACAACCTCAACTATAAAGTAATGTCACTCTGGTGTTTAGGAGTTGGATGCATGATGGCACCGGGGCTAGAAAGAGCCGTGGATTGGGGGTCACTGGACCTCCACCAGTTTGGTTGTGGAGCCCCAAATTCACGGAGGATCCACAAAGTTTAAAAAGTCAGATAAGAAAATACAGTAGATGGCACATCTGCTAATGAAGCCTTGAGTCACAGCAGCTGCCAAGATCTCCGTCCACCATCCGTGCCCTCTCATTCTGTCCCCAGAGTTTTGCAGCATTCTGTCGATGTGACAGAGGAAGACCGAGGCCCGAGCCGCAGCAACCGCATGGAGATGTCCATCTTTTACGTGGTCTACTTTGTGGTCTTTCCTTTCTTCTTCGTCAACATCTTTGTGGCTCTCATCATCATCACCTTCCAGGAGCAAGGGGACAAGATGATGGAGGAGTGCAGCCTGGAGAAGAACGAGGTGAAACGAGGGGTCTGGAGTGTAGGGCAGGGGGGCGGCTCTGGAAAGGACTCTCAGACCATCGGTGTTAGAAGGAAGACAGGATGCTCTCCACTTTATTGTGAATTAGAGAGAGAATTGGGGGGAGGGGAATGTATTAGCCAGTCATTAAATAAATGTTTTTGGAGTATCCGCTCTGTTTAAAGCCCAGGTGTGAGACACACAGAACTGGGAAGGATGTAAGGTGTTTAAGATGCAGCCCCTACGTTTATGCGGCACATATCATCTGGAGGTGGGGGTGAAAGACGTGAGCCAACATTATAACGTTAACACGACTGCTTCCCTTCCTGCATCCCTCAATGGTGTATATTTGCTGTAAGGGCAGGGAACCTGTCTAACTTATTACTGCTTTTGTAGGAACAAGTGTAGTTCTGGCACATTGTCGGGTCCATTGTTTTTATCCTGGAACTGAACTAGAAATTGTTAGCGTCTATAAGAAAAATGCAAATAAAGTGCTATGGGAATGCACAGGGAGATAGATTTTTGCTTCTGACTGTGAGCTTCCTGCCCAAATATCTAAGTCTTGTGCTGTGTAAGAGGACATTATTAATAACCATCAAGTCCTTACCGCATGGGACGGAACCCTTCTAGCTCTGTGTATTCATTTAAGGTGACATCTCACCTGTAGCTTTGTCCAGATAATTTCTTTTGCTGCTTTTACCTCTGCTTGCCCAGCCCTAGCCTCTTCTCACACACTGTCCTCCTCTTCTAACCATCTAACAGAGAGCTCGCCAGTGTGCGAGGTTTAGGGAATCTGAGCTTGGCTAATCAGTGTGACTCTCCTGCAGAGGGCGTGCATCGACTTCGCCATCAGTGCCAAACCACTCACCCGCTACATGCCCCAGAACAGGCACACCTTCCAGTACCGCGTCTGGCACTTCGTGGTGTCTCCATCCTTTGAGTACACCATCATGGCCATGATCGCCCTGAACACCGTCGTGCTGATGATGAAGGTGAGAAGGCGGTGGCTGGGAGGTGCTCGGGCAGGCTGAGCCTCGGCAACTGTCCCCTCGCAGAGCACTTGCGTGTGTGCCCGAGACACTGAGGAAACACTCCAGCTTACCAGTCTGTTGCCTCCTTACCTACTTTTCCATCGTGGAATTTCTCTTTCATCGTGTCTCCATCAACAGCCCAGCCTTTGGGTCTTTGGGGCAAAATGCAGTGAAATATATAGTAGCGGTCCAGGAACTCTGAAAGCACAGGTGGGTGATGGCAATCAGACACAGACAAGGGTGGAAATGTCAGGAGATGGAGATGATCATGGGGTTCTAAAAGAGTGTCGGAAGAGGATCTTCATGCTAAATGGTAAAGTAATGAACTCTAGGAAATGTTTCTGCCCTTCTCACCTTCAACTCTAGGAAGACTGGCCATTTTGCTAATAAGACCTGTGTTTTCCCGTTTTGTTTTGCTACGTAGGATGTGTGCTTCTCCTCTCTCGCCCTAGATGACCATCCTCCTGCATCATGCGCCAGAATGTCCCCCAAGGGCAGGGACGCGAGATGGCCAGCCTGTCTCATGGACCCTCTCACCTTTAGGGGTTTGATTCTTTCCTCTTTTCTCTTCCTGACAGTACTACTCTGCTCCCTGTACCTATGAACTGGCCCTGAAGTACCTGAATATCGCCTTCACCATGGTGTTCTCCCTGGAATGTGTCCTAAAGATCATTGCGTTTGGCTTCTTGGTACGTCATGGAATTTATCCCGGCATCATTCTTGTCTTCCCTTCTCTTTGGGTACATTTCCAGCCTTTGTTGGGAGGGAGGGCGGTCACCGCCATTCCAGAAAGAGTTCGCACACTTGCCCACCCAACTGTGGGCTTGTTTCGACTGCTCAAAAAACTGCCATAGAGACAGGATGATGTGTGAGGGTGTTAGGAGAAAAGAAAGAGAACCAGATGCCCAGCTCCGTACCCATCTACCATCAGCTCTGTTCTTGTCAAAGTCTGTCAGTTGTCAAGGGGCGACAATCATTGAGTCTTACTAGAACTTAGTAAGATTTATCTGTCAGGAAGAGCAAAACAAGGATTGGACGAATAAACCTGAGTGCTTATTTAGTGGTGAAAGGTTTAAAATCTTATAACTCAAATGGGAAAATATCTGTCCCGCTTAGCCTCCAACATAGCAAATAATAGATTTTACCTAGTATAGTCCTCCTCCCTTTAGTTATGTGAAGAGTGATTTCTGCCACGAAAAATTAAACGTTTAGTACTTAAGCTTTCAAAGGCTAATGGCCTTTAAAGTGTGTGTATGAGAGAGAGAGAGAGAAAGTGCGGGGTCGGTGGGGGGCAGTTTCTGGAATTGGTTTGGGGAGGGTTGGCTTGAGTTTTTCTGGCATGAGTCCTCCTTTTACTTCTCCTCAACTAATTATAGTTGTTTGGCAGATTCTCGCATCTGCCATCAAGAGTGTTAAGCAAACCTAGCCCTTCACTTCAGTGTCCTGTAAACAAAATAATCCTCTCTGCCACCCTTGGCTCAGTGTTTACAGCGAGATCAGTGGGCTGCAGATAAACCCACCCGACAGCTGTTTCACACTTATTTTGTGTGTGAGCTACCATTTCAAATTATATGTATATGGCTTTCCCTGCAAGAAGAGAAACTCAGCTGATTATCTGAATATGGGTTTGTCTGGTGGCAGCTTGAACAGGGACTCTGGCCTCGGCTTGATGGTTGTGAGTGTTGATGGTGGAGATTGCTTCTGGTTTTCTGGTGGTTCTTTGAAAAGTCATTGATTTGATGGTTTGGGGAGGAGAGTTGAAGGGAACCCACGGCAGGTGGCTGTATTGTTGGTTGTTTGACTCCCTTCTGAGTCTTGGAGAAATAAAGAAAAGTAAACTACCAGCAACAAAGATGCCATTATAATACAGTCTGGCCCTGAGCAGGGGCTGGGGGAAGCCTGTGTAAAAACAGGGAAAGTTTTTCTCTGCATCTTGATTATTTGCATGTCGGATTGACATCGGCTGTGACTTAAGTCCCCAGTGCTGTGTCAAATTATGGTGAATGCCGAATACATGCTTACAGGCTTAACTAGATGATTCGGCCCCAAAGCCTGCCTCCTTCCCACCTTCACCCCCGTATTTTCTTTCAAGGTCTAGAAGCATTCTCACACTATAAAAGGCACCACTAGTCCCAAATAAGTCATTTCATTGATATAGTACTGTAGATTTTTCAGAACGCCCTAATATACACTGTTTTTGTCAGATCTTCTCAGTGACTCTGAAATAGGCATGGCAGAAGCTGTCATTATCGTTGTTGTTGTTATTTTAAATGAGGAAATTGAAATTCAGAAAAATTGTGTCGCTTTTTGAAGATTACAGAATAAAAGGCAGCAGAATTGGAAAGTGGGGTGGGAATAGAAAAGGAAGGAAGAGGAAGAAGAAAGAGGGAGAGAACTGACATACATTGGTTGTCTACTAAGTACCAAAAGCTTTATGTATTATTCATTTTCGCTTCATAAGAACTCTATTAGATGGCCATTATGGTTTTCTTCTTATACGGATGAGCTAGGGCTCAAGAAGATTCAGTACTTTGCACAAGGTTACTAAAAGGCAGAGCCAGTGTTCAGATCCTGGTCTCTCTGGCTTCAAAGCCCACACTTTGTCCACTATAATCTACTAGTCTGTACTGTGCTATGCTGTGCTCTACCATACTGTATTGTAAGGCCTCCTCTACTGGCATCTAGGGCTTCTGTCCCCCTGAGAACTAGTTTTATATTCTAGCTCTTATATAGGGACCTAACCAAGAATCAGGAAGCTCACCCCAGGATGGTAATAGGAGAGCACTGAGAATTGAGGAGCTCAGAGACTCAACTTGACCCCACTCCTGAGGTAGTCACCCTTAACAGCAGTGAGTTTGTGAGGCTGTGTGCTTAGTTTCTGTACATGCCTGGCAGGTGCCTGTGACTTTGGAATCAGACAGGCTTTTCTAAGCCTCAGTTTTCTCATTCGTAAAAGGAGGATAACAATAGCTGCCATATAGCCTTAGATACTGTGTGTGTGTGTGTGTGTGTCCCATGGGGGAATATACCTAAGGTGGCTAGTCCTGAGTAGGTGCTTATAAATGTCCCTTCTCTCTCCCGAGAACATTTCTCTCTTTATCGCATATCTCTACCCATTCTTCTTGCTAGCCCTACAACTCAGTAATTTATGCGGTATTTATCACTACCTACTTATAGCATCCATGGGAGGAATAAACGAACTGAAAAAATGCCAAGGGAGGACCTGGCACAAAATCTGGCATGTGCATCAAGGATTCATGAATGCCAGTTGTAGGGATGGAAGAGGGTGTATTTTGCAGTGCTCTGAGGGTCTCTTACGGGAAGTGCCACCCAAGGGCAAGTGGGTAACGTTTTGGAGTCCCAGGCGTTTTGTTTCTTTCTTTTTTTTTTTTTTTTTTTTTGTGGTACGTGGGCTTCTCACTGTTGTGGCCTCTCCTGTTGCGGAGCACAGGCTCTGGATGCGCAGGCTCAGCGGCCCAGCCGCTCCGTGGCATGTGGGATCTTCCCAGACCGGGGCACGAACCCGTGTCCCCTGCATCGGCAGGCGGACTCTCAACCACTGCACCACCAGGGAAGCCCCGTTCTGTTTCTTTTAAGGAATATAGTCCAAGGTCTGTTTTCACCGGAGTACTGGAGATGGGAACAGAGCCCACTTTCTCTATTAAGCTTAACGTTGGATGGCTGATGCATTATCCAGGTTCTTTACTTCTTCGTTTCCTTTAACCCACTCATTTTATTACTGCTTCCTTGTATTTATTTAGTTACACCTCCTCGAAAGGTGTAACAGAGCAGGGGAAGAGGGGAAAGATGAGTTTGTTCATCCTATTGCCAATCAGCAGTTGGTGTGAAAAGGCTCAGTGGAGTTAGGAAGAGATTTTTGACACATCTTTGATCTTTAGTCACTTAGGACGCCTCTGTGACTTTTATTGTTAGTTGAAAGTCAGAACTGTATATTTATAGGGTCACATGATACTATATAAATAGTAATTTTAAAGTTATAGAAAACCTTAGAGTAAGACTGTAAATAATTTTATTGTCTTGTAGGTGACAATTATGATCTTTCATTTTTGGACATCGAAATGTTCTAGGCCACAAATCTCTTTCTTACATATTTTTATGTAATATTACATTAAAAAAATCTTACACTTTTTAAAATGTAGCTTTTTTGTGACAGCTTCAAAAACAAGGTCTCCAAATAGTGATGAAACTGCTTCCCAAATGAGAAACTCTCAAATTAGTGAAGGAAAAACAGCATTTTTGGTTAGAAATAGGAAACTAAAGCCAAAGTTAGAATGAACGTGTCCTGGAATTGACAAGTTTTAATTCCAAGTGACAAAGTTATGTCATGAAAGATGTCTTTTTTCCATTTTCTCCCGTGTTTTCTTTTCTTTTTTTTCCCCCTGATGCTCCCATGGCTGAACTCATTTGGCAGAACTATTTCCGAGACACCTGGAATATCTTTGACTTCATCACCGTGATCGGCAGTATCACAGAAATTATTCTGACAGACAGCAAGGTGAATGGCTCCTTGATCCTTCTCTTTAGGCTTGGCCCTGGAGTTGCATTAAAAAAAATTCTCTGCACATTCAGTCCATTTTAAACTTCACAAACCCAATGTGCAGCCCCCTATTCATTTCCTCATTCCTGAGCTTTTGCCAGAAAATGGGAACATTGGATGGCGCTGGATCTCATGCAAGGCTTGGTGCCATTTGCACGACTCAGGTAGCAGCCATCCAATGTGGGTGAATGGGATAGAGGGCCCAGGAGAGGCCAAGTGTGCACAGTGTCCTGCTAGATTCTTTGGGAGACACAAAAGAGGCACAGGGTCTTCTCCCTCAGAGTTGTTAGACCTGAACTGTTTCCCTGAAATGGCTCACCCTAAGGAAGACTTGGAGAGCTCATCACAAGTCTTTGAATATTGGAGGGCCATCATGTGCAAGAGAGATTGTTAGGTCTGCCCTCTGGCATCCAAGTGCAGAGTTAGGAGCACTTAGAGAAGACTGGGGAGGCCAGTTTTGTCAGTTGTATGCGGGGCATCCGTCTGTGGTACTTCCATGCCTTCCTTCTGGGAATAGAGGGCAGGCCTGGGGAGGCTCTGAGAGATGGTCCCCACTGGCCCATCAGCTGAAAATGGGGTTAAAAACAAAAGACAGCATCCATGTTCCATTCTATGATCTGAATGAGAGACAAATACACAAATACCAGTGCTTAGATGTTCTAAATGACCATAATGTCACTAATGATATGTTTCCTTTTGATCCACCAGCTGGTGAACACCAGTGGCTTCAATATGAGCTTTCTGAAGCTCTTCCGAGCCGCCCGCCTCATCAAGCTTCTGCGTCAAGGCTACACCATCCGTATTTTACTTTGGACCTTCGTGCAGTCCTTTAAGGTAAAGGGCACAAGCTCCTCCCCTCTGAGGGTTGCAGCGGCCCTGTCACATCAGACAGCACACCAGGCAACGCAGCATGATTCCACAAGTCCCCTCGCCTCTGGGGATGGGCGTTTGTCAGAAGCGTTAGATAAACACAGCAGTTCTTAGTTACAACACAACTTGGCCAGGCAGCGATTAGCTTATGACTAATTGGCTAGAATCTCATGCTAAAAAATCACCCCAACTTTGTAACTCAGTTACCTTCTCTGTCCACTGAGGCAGGGGCTCGTTTTATGAGGTGTGCTCCCTCCCAAGGTATTTCAATATGCCCTGGCCAATCCCATCCACGGACAAGAGCCAGCCACCTGTAGTCACATATCCTCTGCATTTTTCAGGGATTCGCCCATGGCTTTATTTCACAGAACGGTTTTTCAAAGGACTCCTTGACTTGTGTTTTATAACAAGATGACTCATACCAGTCCCACCCATGTCATCATTAGTGTGTATTTCCTGAACCACTGAATTTATGTCATGCTAATGGTCACCTCTGCGTCCCACAAACCAATAGGGTATCTGGGCAAGGTTAATATGGTGAGCTTCTTTTGAATGATCTCATGGAGCCATACAGAGATGTATATGTAATAAACAAGTTAAAAAGTGATACCTGAGATCCACTTTAATGGCAGAGACGTCCAGTAAAAGAAGTTTTCCAAACATATTTCAATATCTTCAAGCTCTAGCAAATATAATTAGTTTGTTTTTCAGCTTTGGGGGACATTGTTGCTGCTCAAAAGCCTACTATTTTCCTCCTATAAAAAAGAGTCTTTCAATGAATGTACTTTAAAAATATAGTTGATGAAATTGATTCAAAGATGAAAAATCATGAATTTATTGAATTGCCTTCTTTGTTTTAATCGTTTGTACATTTTAATTGCAAATTGAACTAAAGAAAGCTTGTCGGTGAATTCATGGTTTCTTGTCACTTGAAAGGGACTTCATGCCACACCATCATTACTGATTTACTTCTTCAGCAAAGTCCTGGGGATCTCAGATGTGAGGCAAGGATGCTCAGGGTCCCACGAGCAACCTTGACACTTTTATTGGATCCAGATAATTGTTTGGTGCTATGGCTCCCACAGAGGTGTCACCTCAATGAAAACTATTTCTCCAAAGCTCAATGCCAGAGGAGAAATCAAAAACCTTAGCAAGAATTTACCATTTGAGTCTCGGGTGGATCTGGATTTAGAATTTGAAACTCAAGATGGTCTTAAAATCTTTTTAGAGGCCTGTGCAACAAGTTACAGTTGTTAGTGAGTCTCTTAAGAAATATGTGTCAGCCTGTCCTATTCTCATGATCACTGATTCTCTGTAAGAGTGTATACTGTCGAGGGCAAAGAAAAGCATGTCAAAAATTGATGACCAAATGGTTGGCTTATTCCAGTGAATAGAGAGAGAATAGTGAAGACAGCTGAATCTGCCTCCAGGTGACACTGTGATGGATGGGTGCAGCCCTGGGAGACAGTGTAGAAGTTGTTTTCTTGAAGCTGGTTTAACAAAGGCCGCCTCTGCGCACACACAGCCGAAAGTAACACTGTGTAAACAGCGTTGCCTCTGCCTCCACCTTTCCCTTCCCCACCCTGAACATCACCCAGTTCTCCACCACTGACCCCTACTCAGTTCTGCTCTCTTTTCCTTATTTTGTGTTGCAATTTACAGCATGACAAGAAGAGAGATCAGGATGACTCTTTGGTCTCTCCACAAAGCTGGGAGAGAAACCTGCCTCCCTGCTCTCTCCTTTCAGCAGATGGTGTCTTCACATGCACCCTCGGGATGTAGTAGCTCCTCTCACAGATCTTGAGAATCAGCACTCCACTGGAGAAGGGATTCTCCCACCAACTCTCTATTGCATTTTTTAAAAAATAAACTTATTTACTTAATTATTTATTTTTGGCTGCGTTGGGTCTTCGTTGCTGCTCAGGCTTTCTCTAGTTGCGGAGAGCGGGGGCTACTGTTCGTTGCGGTGCGTGGGCTTCTCATTGTTGTGAGAAGTGTTGGCTTATCTTGTTGCGGAGCACAGGCTCTAGGCGCACAGGCTTCAGTAGTTGCGGCACGTGGACTCAGGAATTGTAGCTTGCGGGCTCTGGAGCACAGGCTCAGTAGTTGTGGCGCACGGGCTTAGTTGCTCTGCGGCATGTGGGATCTTCCTGGGCCAGGGCTTGAACCCTTGTCCCCTGCATTGGCAGGCGGATTCTTAACCACTGCGCCACCAGGGAAACCGCTCTATTGCTTTTTTTTTTTTTTTTTTTTTTTTTTTGTGGTACGTGGGCCTCTCCCTGTTGTGGCCTCTCTTGTTGCGGAGCACAGGCTCAGCGGCCATGGCTCACGGGATGTGGGATCTTCTCAGACCGGGGCTCGAACCCGTGTCCCCTGCATCGGCAGGCGGATTCTCGACCACTGCGCCACCAGGGAAGCCCGCTCTATTGCATTTTAATGTTATTCTTTATTCAAGTTGTGGAAGTCTCCCAGGGCTCTTCATTTAGTTAGCTCTGTTGATAAGCTCTGCCTGGTTCGTGCAGTCTGAAAGCCTTCAATTGCTCTCCAGGGAGTTGTGCTGTACACACTCGAGAGAGGGTGGAGACTCGGAGTTGCATGAACTGCCAGGGAGGCTTCCTGGGTGGTGAAGAAGAGGGGCTTCCATGTCAGCACTGAGATCATCCCAGAATTATAATGCCCACCCTGGCCTCCAAACCAAACTGCCCTATGTCTCCATCCTCCCCCAGCCACCAAGGGCAGTTCCCTGCCTTCTGTCTCTTCCACTCCCCCTTTCACCCTCATCAGTAAAGTGTTGTCATCCCAGGGTGGCAGTTAGCTTGCACAGGATGGAATTTTGTGCCGTGTGGCTTCATGGCAGGGTTTTGTGATGGATCACACTTTGAAAGCCTTTTTGGAATTTTGCGTGACACAGAGTGAAAGGTCAGGACGCTTAAACATCGGAAAAAGATGCTTCATCAGAGCTTGAAGGAGCCTGCTAGGAACTGACCAGAAACGACGCCAGCCATTTCATTTTGCTTCCAAATGCTCCGTTATGAACCTCACATTGAGCGAGGGTTGGGAAGGGTAATAAAGGGATTTGGGAGCCAAAGCTAGATGCTTGCTGTGTAATTTGCATCACAACTGCCCAGGTTATTAATATTCTGCATAGAGAGTGAGATGAATCCCAATCCCAAGAAGTTTTCCCAGCTCTCCCTTGGAGATATGGGCCACACACTTGTGGGTCAGGGAATATTCTCGACAGAGGGGAAATTACAAGCCTCTCTGGGGCCACCAGCTTACATATCTGTCAGAGGATGTGGACATCTGCAGAAGTATGGAATCCCAAAATAGAACATCCTGGGGGAATAGAGAGCCCCAGCCCTGTGGTTTTTTTTTTGTTTGTTTTTGTTTTTTTTTTGTGATATGCGGGCCTCTCACTGTTGTGGCCTCTCCCGCTGCGGAGCACAGGCTCCGGACGCGTAGGCTCAGCGGCCATGGCTCACGGGCCCAGCCGCTCTGCGGCATGTGGGATCTTCCCGGACCGGGGCACGAACCCGTGTCCCCTGCATCGGCAGGCGGATTCTCAACCACTGCGCCACCAGGGAAGCCCCAGCCCTGTGTTTTAAGTCAGTCTCAGGACAAGAGTTCCTCTACTGCCCGTGCTGCAGGTTGTTGACCCCGGAGCTGCCTGCCTTTAAATTCATGGTCGTGTCTCTGCTTTCTTTCCAGGCCCTCCCCTACGTCTGCCTTCTGATTGCCATGCTTTTCTTCATCTATGCCATCATTGGGATGCAGGTGAGAGGGTGCATCAGGGCTCTGGTGGGGGACAGTTGTTGGCCAGGTTGTCTCTGGCTTTCTAGCCTGAGCCTACAGGATTGAGGTCCTTTAAAGAATCCCTTCTTGCCCTGAGGCTCGCTCCCAAGGTCTTGTTGCAATATGACCTTGGGAATTCACATGTGCAGGGTTCCCCACTTGGGTTGCCCAGATGGTCAGGGCGGTCTGATACAGGGGCTTCCTCTGAGGTTGTCAGGTCTTGGTGCTGCCTCATAAGCGGCTGGACTCCAGTGAAGATGGCACCGCTGTTCTTAGCCAGAGGGGTTCCCCCCACGAGACTAAGAATAGGGTGAGGCTCGTGATGATCCATATCTCAGGACCCTCCCATACTTGAGCCAGACCTAAAAGAAGGTCAGGTGGTTGTTCTTCTGCAGACAGCAACACAAAGTGTATGCGAGTTACATCTCAAATGGCTGAGACTGATGCCCTAAGACCCACTCCTGGGACCCATGCACCTGTCTAGTTGGATACACAGGCTCTCTGCTGGGCTCCGAGAGGCTGATTTTCTGACTTGGAGATTTGGAGACTAAACCCCAGCGTACGACCTCAGCCAAGTGGGAGTCTCTGCAGTCAGGTGGTCTGGCTGCCTTTGAATGGCCAGCTGCCTTCTCAATGGTGGCTGCCATCTGGAGCCACTGCACGCATCCCCCGGGCTTGCCATATCAGCAGCCCTTTCGAGCGCTTCTCTGAAACGTCTTCTTTTTGTTCCTCTCTCTTGCCTGCACTTCCAAATTTTGTTCATCTTCTGATCCCATTACTGGAGAGTTTTGTTCTCCCCAAATACAATAGAATGTCAAGTGTCAAAAAAATGTGAGATTTGGTTGAAAAGTAATGAGTTCTCCTTCACAGAGGATATTTCGGTAGAGCTTTTAATGATGATGTCAGAGGTGGGTGCAAGCTGAATCCCAGCTGAAGTGGAAGATTGGCTTGATGACTTCTATTAAGTCCATCCAAACTCTCAAATATTTGATTCTAGAATTAAAATGTTCTTGAACGGCCAAATGAAGCTTGATTAAATTATGGTTTTTTTTTTTTTTTTTTTTTGGTCCATGCTTAAAATAGTTCTTATCCCCTTTTCATCTTCCAGCAAAATAAACTAGAATAACACCCTCTCTACTACTAACCCGTTAGTAATACTACTGATGATGATGATATACTGTTTACCATCACTTGAATTCCTGAATGTTCCAGACACTGTGCTAAATAGATATTCTTACCCACTCCTGCCTCCCTTTCTCTCTCTCACTTTCTCTCTCTCCCCGCAAATATATATATATTACACACACACACACACACACAGACCACACACACATGCAAGATACATGACTGATGTGTTCAGGAGTGATGTGAAAATGTTTGTATGTGGGTTTCATTGTCTCCACTGTTGCTTAGCGTGGTTAAGTAACTTGTAACGCACTCAAGATCTCAGATAGTAAGCGGGAGAGCTGGGTTTAAATCTCAGCTCTGTCTGCTCTGCAGCCCATGTTCCTACTGTACTGCAAGTTCTCTGCACTGTCTCTCCTCCCACCAACAAGCAAACACAAGTATTTCTCTGACCCTTTAGTGGGAGATAAGAGTTCTTCAGTTGTGAAATTGCGATATTTACAATAACCACAATGTGTAATAATTTATTGCCCTTAGACTTATTTCCAAAAAAGTAAGATCACTGTTTCCATTCCACCAAGACATGAATGCCATTCCCACTGTGACTTACCTTTAGCTGGCCATCTTCATCCTGTCCCATGACAGAGACCCCACACCGTGCACAAAGCAGACAGCTAGCTTGTACCTAGAAAGGTTGTGTCTCATACAGTCATAACAAAAAAGAGGGATCCATACAAACAGAAAAGCAAAAGGAAAGTAGACAAACATTGGAAAGATATAAATAGCAATAGGAGGTATCTGTGAGAAGCACCATTATTCTGAACTTTCAAGGGCTTCTTAGAAGAAGAGAGCTTTGCAGAGAAATCTGAAGATGGAAGGAAGGAGTAACTTGCTGGGTTTGGGAGAGTCCTGGGGCTACAGGCTTCCAGCCTCAGCTCCACCACTGACCAGCTGTGCAAACTTGGTCAAGTCACTGAACCTCTCTGGGCCTTAACCCCATCACCGGTGCAGTAGAGGAGTTGGATAGATAGCTTTGCAGGTCCCTTCTAGTTCTAAAGTTCTGTAATCCCAAGTGAAACAGATTTAAGCCTATACTTACATTAAGTATTCCGATGGGTCTCATCAAACCTTCTTTCTCTTCCATAACCTTTCCTTTTGATGTAGGAGATTTGGGTTAATGACAAGGACTAAGTGAAAAGCTTTTTTAAAAGGTGGAAGAATTGAAACACCACCTTCATAATAAATATACATTATTGGCTGGACAGTAGTTCCTTGACTATTACACACAAAACTTTTGTAAAATCACAGTGTGCCCTCCGGCTAGTTCACGATTGGGTAAGGTATTCGAGAATATCATAAAGAGGACAACTGATGATGGCTTCAGGAGTGTCACATGGAGGAAGTACACTGTAAGTTGTGTGTGTGTGATGAATCAGGGATAAATTATGGATTTTGAGTGAAGTGGGTATAAAGAAAGACAGAAGGGGATGTGAACATGGGCAAGGATATATGACAGTTTCCTCCAGGGGCAGCCAGAACTAGGTTTGATTGTTTGGGTGGGATTTTTTTCAGTGCTACTATTTGTCTGACGCGGAGCCCTCAGCCTTATCTCCCTCCTTCCCTTCCTCCCCAGCACTGCCTAGCTTGCCACCTCCATTCTCCCTGAGAGACAAGTAGTATTTAGGTTTTGAAAATCAGCATTGAGAACAAATTCCCCAAGTAGGTGTCCGTGGGAGCTATTTGAGCAAAATAGCAGAGACTATTCTTCAATTGCACATTCTAGATACTGTTGGAGTGGGGGGGGGTGTTCCATTTAGCACATATTAGGTAAACTGAAGCATGTTAAATACAGGCTGAAAATAATCTCAAAAGGCCAGAAAAGTGACCTGTAAGCCTTCGGTTGTACAAACATTGCCTCGTGAGAGTAGATCCTGAGATCTGAATCATGGCTGGGGAGGAAAGTACCCGTGTAAGGGCACCCTTCCCATCTAGAGAGACATGGGATCGACCTTGGCTCCAAACAGCACTGTGTCTGAGAGCTCATCATTATTCACTGTAGATAAAGATCTCTGACTTTTCCCTCGTTTTTTTCACATGAAGTTGCACAGTGACCTCATTCTAAGCCCAGAGACCCACAGCAGATTAGTAAACTCACTCTCTAGCCAGATCTGCCCAAATCCGTTTTCTTTTTCCTTTTCCAAGTATCCAGTTTTCCAGACTTTCTTCATCCTATTGGCCTGGACTTGGTGTGTGTTCATTCTCATGGACTCTGGGTTATAGATGTATCACACTTCAGAGATGTGACTCTCCGGATGGGAACGTATCCAAGGAAGAGAGAGATACCCCTCTCTGACTTAAACTGCTTGCAAATTCCAGGGCAGCATCTGCCTATTTATCCTTTATAAGGGATAAATCACATCTTCTGCGAATACAAGTGTTCTCATCATTGCCAGCTGAGACAGGAAGAGGAGTGGGTAACTCGTCCCCTGCATGCCTATTATAGGGTAATGTCTTTGACAGACTGCTTGAGTACCATAGCGAATAGGTATCATAGAAATAAAAAGACCCAATTAGGTGTGGGAGGAACTACATCTAAGCAGAATGGCTTTCAAAGATCTTGCCTTCTGTGGTCCTTGCAAGCATTCATCCTCTTTGCTGCACTGGAGAATATAACTCTTCCCGCATATCAGGCCAAGAACGTGGGGTCTACCAGCCTGCCTGGGTTTTGAGTTGTCTGCTTCACGGTTAGGCCAGCGGGAGGGGCCCTGCGTGTGAATTCACCAAGCCTGCAGGTGCGTCTAATATCCTGCGCTGGCCACATCCCACTCTGCTCGATAATGCTCAGGGCTTTCTGTTGTTTCTCTCATCCAGGTCTTTGGAAACATAAAATTAGATGAGGAGAGTCACATCAACCGACACAACAACTTCCGGAGTTTCTTTGGGTCCCTCATGCTACTCTTCAGGTACCTGGATCCGTAACTGTGGTGGCTGGAGCTCTCTTGCGAGAGAGAGAAACAGTCAGCCTGCCCCTTCCGCCCGTTCCCCTTTGTCTCTGCTCGCTCTCCTCCTATGAGGATAGACAGTGTGATGGGGGCGGAAGCGGGGGCAGGACCTCCGAAACACTGCTCCGATGACTTGGCTTTAGAACGTTTCCGCCACATCTTTGACTCAGTAGTCAATTTGCAAAATGCAGTTTCAGCACATCCTCCAGGGCTTTTTTTTTTTTTTTTTTTTTTTTCGGTACACGGTCCTCTCACTGTTGTGGCCTCTCCCTTTGCGGAGCGCAGGCTCAGCGGCCATGGCTCACGGGCCCAGCCGCTCCGCGGCATGTGGGATCTTCCCAGACCGGGGCACGAACCCACGTCCCCTGCATCAGCAGGCGGACCCTCAACCACTGCGCCACCAGGGAAGCCCTCCTCCAGGGCTTTGAGAGGGGGAAGGTGAGGATGGATTGCAGGCCAGATTCCATGTAAGGGCTGGAACCACGGATGACCAGGTTTACGTGGGGTCTTAGAGAGTCCTACCGCCCTCTCTGCCACTGTCAACAGAAGATGGAGAGGCCGTGGGTGAGGTGGCAGAGCCCAAGAGAGACCTCACTGGTGCTTCCCATCGCACTGCAAGGAGGCTGAGCCTAAGCGGGGCCTAGATGGGTGGGTCGGGAAGAGTGCGGAGGACCAGACCTGCTGCTACTAACCGAGTTGTCTTTTGGGCTCAGGAGTGCCACGGGTGAGGCCTGGCAGGAGATAATGCTGTCGTGCCTCGGGGAGAAGGGCTGTGAGCCTGACACCACCGCACCCTCAGGGCAGAGTGAGAGCGAGCGCTGTGGCACCGACCTGGCCTACGTGTACTTCGTCTCCTTCATCTTCTTTTGTTCCTTCTTGGTGAGCAGCACACTGTGCTCTTGGCTTGAGACGTGGCCCAGTCCCCCCCACCCCCCGCCTCTGATAAACAGACGAGAGGTTTCCGTCGGTGTACGTTTTGCCACAAGCCCCAGCCCATGATGAGAAATAAGTCCTCCTCAAGGAGGCTCTTGCAGGCCAGGGTGGGTGACTTTCCATGGCTGAGAGATGTCTCTGCTGCTTCTAGGCGAGGACTGTGTGAGAAGAGCTGATCAGGGGAGTAGGTAGGGTTCAGTGAATAGAGTATTGAATATCACGTGGAATCAGTTGTGACCCAGAGTGAATCCTTCTCTTCTGTATCTCCAGTGTTTTATCTCACAAGCAGGGCTCAGAATCTTTTATCTCTGTTTTGGAGACCTTTGAACTGTTTGAGAAAACGTACTTTGAAACTGTAAGGGGATAGCATTAATCAGAGTAGGATGATGACAATATACAATGTAATAGATGCGGTTCTCTCTTATGTCGCTACGTTTGGTGACAGTTGGCCAGCTTGATAGACATGAAAGGATATGACTGCTTTGGGCATTAGTAAATATTGAGTAATAAACGTGGCACACGCCCCCCCCCCCATAAAATAGTGAGAAGCCCTAGGTGCCTTCTTTTTTTTTTTTTTTTTGCGGTGCGCGGGCCTCTCACTGCCGTGGCCTCTCCCGTTGTGGAGCACAGGCTCCAGACGTACAGGCTCAGCGGCCATGGCTCACGGGCCCAGCCACTCTGCGGCATGTGGGATCTTCCCGGACCGGGGCACGAACCCGTGTCCCCTGCATTGGCAGGCGGACTCTCAACCACTGCGCCACCAGAGAAGCCCCTAGGTGCCTTCTTAATTCTTTCTTTGGGAGAAAACATGGCTCGGCACAGCAGCATCCAGAAATCTCTACCCTGCACGATCACACAAGCGGTGATAAAGAGAATAATAGGCGAGGTGCTACCAGATCACTGAAAGGGTCAGTCTGGCGTTTCTGGCCACCCGGACGTCCCTCAGCTCGGCTTCACTGCTGATGCCACCGGCTACACAAAAAAATCCAAAACTAAAGCAATGCCACTTAAAAGTGGTCAGCTTAATGGCTGAGAATCCCAAAGTGAATTGTTTGGTGTCCAGGAATTTCTCCCTCTTTAAAGTGATCCCAAGGGGACTTGCCATGTGTCCAGCTATCGCGTGTGGGGAAGAGGCTAACAGACTGGTAAGGGTGGTGGGCAGGCCGATGTAGCAGGGGTTGAACTGACCAGAGACATGGGGAGCCTACACTGGCGTTGTTGCTGTTCTAGCCTTGGCCAAGGCACCTTCCCATTTGCGGCTTCTGTAAAATGGGAAGAAAAAGTACTTGCTGAGAAGAGTATTATCGGTATAGTGAGCTGATACATGTGTTCCTTCTCAAGGATGTGAAAGGTTGTTTGATGAAAAAAGAACAGAAAATATTATCTTATTTAGAAATAGGAAAGTATAATCTATAATGAAAATAACTGCAAGGAAATTTAGAATGATGATATAAATTGGAGTTTTTGTTTATTCATTCCTGTATTCATCACTTTCAGCACATTTTTATTGAGTGGCCATTAAAAGGCTCACACTGAGCTAGACACTGGGGTGAAGCCATCAGTGAGTTTCAGTGCATCTGTTACCTAGAACTGAAAGGTGAAACTCGTACAGGAGTATCAGCGCTTATCATAGGGGAAAGTGGAGCATACAGAAGGCCATGCAGACATCTCCATTTTATCCTGCATCATTTAAGTGTTTAATAAATATTTTAAAAGAAACCAGAGATATAACTGGAAAATTAATTAGCGACTCTAAATGTACTTTTAGAATTTTGAGATGGAGGCTACTGCATAATTCACATTAATGTTATTTTTATAGAGGCTATATTCAGTATGAGATGATCTGCTTTCAAATCTCAGCCCTACACTGACTCTGTGACCTTGGGCAAGTCACACAGCTTCTCAACTCAAGCCAACCACTCTAGAAAGCTTTACCGATGCTTTGGGATGTGCCCGGCTATGTGCTTGGAGCTAAAGAACACAGATGTGTATAAGAAGCACTTGTGTCCTTGAAAGGCTGGTGGTAATTAAACCTGCTTCACAAAAGGTTAGAGCAAGCATTAAATGTATGGTAGGTGTGAGTACGCACACAACGCTATAGAAGATTATGCAAATGTAAAGCAATAATAATACAAATAGTTTTTGTTAACATTAATAATAGGTATCCGGAAAGGAGTGTAAAGAAAATGTGTGGATACAGTCGGCCCTATCCGCGGGTTTTGCATCCGTGAGTTCAACCAACCTCAGATTGAAAATGTTAAAAAAAAAAAAAAAAAAAATTCCAGAAAGTTCTGAAATCCAAAACTTGAATTTGCTGCATACCAGCAACTATTTACGTAGCATTTACATTGTATTAGGAATTATAAGCAATCTAGAGATGATTTAAAGTATGCAGGAGGATGTGCATAGGTTATATGCAAATACTACACCTTTTTTTTTTTTTTTGGCTGCGCCTCATGGCTTGCGGGATCTTAGTCCCCTCAACCAGGGATCGAACCCAGGCTCCCGCAGTGAAAGCGCCAAGTCTTAACCATTGGACCACAAGAGAATTACCAGTACTACACCATTTTACATAAGGGACTTGAGCATCTGCACATTTTAGTATCTGGGAAGGTCCTGGAACTAATTCCCAGCAGATGCCGAGGGGTGATTGTATATGGAAACATCTTTATAACCCGGACAGTGATTGAGTAAATTCACTGTGGCTCCACTCACAGTGACAGAAAGAAAAGTCCATGCTAGGATTAGGTTCAGCTGCTTGAAACGGAGCTCCTCAAATAACAGTAGCTTCACCAAGAGGGATGTTTATTTTCCCGGCATGTTAGTGAAGCCTGGAAAGAGGCAGTGAGTCTGGTTACAGTGGCTCCACAGAGTGGCTGCTGCCCCAGACCCCGTCCCTCTTCTTGCTCCCACACTTCCAGGGAGTGTCCCTCAGCCTCATGGTAAGAGGATGGCTGGATTCCAGGCATCCATTTCCATTCTAGGCAGTAGAATGAAGGAAGGGAGGAAGGGAGAAAGGAAGAGAAGAGACTGGTTATTTGGATGCAGCCAGCAGTCTCTGTTAAAGAGAAGACTCCCAGCAACTCCACCCTGCAGACTTTCTCTTTATCCTGTGTCTCCTGTCTGCATATCTGGCACCTCCACCCACCCAGCCACTTAACCTGGGAATCAGCAGCAGAGGCTCCTATTCGCTCACCTTCACAGACAATTCATCTCTGTCAGGCAAGGTTCTTTCACTTGCAAGGGGAGAAAGTCCAGCTGCATCCAACCTAAGCAAAAAGGGATTTTATCGGCTCATATAAATGAAGAGTCTGGCAGGACAGGCTTAAGCAAGCTGGATCTGGGGCTCAGATGACATCCCCAGGACCAGGTTTCCTTCTTTATTGACAGATCTCTTCCCCTGGCTTCTTCATGTGAGCTCTTTTCTCCAACACCTCCAGTCCTTGGCTCCAAGACGGCTGTAGCAGCAGCTGTATACCTCACTCCCCACATATGCAAGGCCAGCAAGGAAGAACAAGTCTCTTGCTCGGAAGATTCAATGCCATTTTCTTGGCCTTGATTGGCTCACCAGTCATTGTAGCCCAGGGGGATGGGATTCAATGGCTGGTTGAGGCCTGGGTCATGGTGGTGTCCCACTAAGCCATATTAACTGGGGAATAGGTAAGGGGTGTGTCCCCAGGAGACCGGAAGTACAGTACATGGGTGCTGGATGGCCAGGAAACAACAAAGAAGTGCTGTTCACTGTGGTCGAGGCCTGTTGAATCCACCTCCTTAAACTCTCTATCCAGGCTGCTGTCCTGGCACTGGCTTGGTTCAGGAACATCGCAAAACTCTCCCCCTGGTCTCCTACCCACCTTCCACACCTTCCACATTGCGACCAAGTGTTCTTTCTGAATGCACATAGCCCTTGGTCTCTCTCCTAGTTTAAACCCCTTTAGGGGCTCCTGTTGCTTCCTGTATAATCTGGATAAGATTATACAGAGCTCCACAAGCTATAGCCCACAAGCCAAATCCAGTTTACCACTTGTTTTTCTATGGCCCATGAGCTAGTAATGATTTTTACATTTTTCAATAGTTGAGAAAAAAAGTCAAGAGATGAATAATATTTCATGACATGAAAATTATATGAAATTCGAACCCATACTCTTTTATGTCCCTGCTGTACATGCTTCTTTCATGGCTCTTAAAAAAATCTGTAACATTTGTATGTTTCCAACACATCACAGTCTCTGCTAAATACTAAATGTCTTTAAGAATATTCAGGTAACAACATCTAGTGAACGCCTGCTCTGCCTTAAGCACCGTGCTAGTTATGGAAATGTATCTCGGACCAGACCTCTCTTAACTCCCACCCCCAGCACCTGGAGCTCTGTCTGGAACATAGTAGGTGCACAATAAATGTCGTTGGACAAATAAGCAGGGAGAACAGGGTCTTGGAAGCACTTAAGAGCTGTGAACAGCTTCCAGTTGTCGCACAGTGAGCCCTTCACCCGCTATAAGGCATCCCACCAGTTCTCTCATTGGCCGCTTTGGGGAGCAAGGGTTGGGGAGCAAAGCTGGAAGGGAGGCTTGGTGTCGGGTCTTGACTTCCTCTAGCCTTTGAGAACGTGTTGCTGCTGCACTAACAAAGAAATTTAATAGATAACAAAAGCGACTGAGGAGTACTTTGCAAATACAAAGCGGCATAGGAAAGTGAAATCATGATGCACGCAGAACGACATGTGTAGTTCCGTAGTGAAAACGCTACGTTGCCTTCAGCAGGGTCAACAGTGCTTTGGTTAGGAGCTTCAGCCTTACAAACCTCTGAATTCTTTATTTGCCTTGAAGCCTGTTTTCCTGCTTTGGGTCCCTCCTAACTCCTCTTCTCCCCCGTTGCCCTCCAGATGCTCAACCTGTTTGTGGCCGTCATCATGGACAACTTTGAGTACCTGACTCGGGACTCATCCATCCTGGGGCCTCACCACCTGGACGAGTTTGTCCGTGTCTGGGCAGAGTATGACAGAGCGGCATGGTGCGTAGGCCTCTCGGCGCCCCCCGTGAGGCCCATATCAAGGGCCTCTGGAGTTCTCAAGGAAGAGGTTGGAATTGGAGCCACCCATGCTTGCCTGTTAGAGAAGGAGAGGAGATTCCTCTTGGTTGTGGCCCGTGGAAGAGGCCAGGTCCGCAGACTGGCTCTGGGATCAAGCCAGTTTTGGACCACTTAGCTTCTTTATCTTCCTTTGTCCTCTCTTTCCTTCTGTGACAGGCTTTTCCCTTTCTTTGCCTATCTCAGTACACAGTCTGCACCTCAGAGTATTTGAGTCAGTCCCTAGAGGAGCTTCCAAAATCGTTAGTGGACCCCTCTGAGTCACCAGGGAGGTTGACAAGGGCTTTTGGGGGCCAGCTGGACATCTGGCCACCATGGTCAGTGACATTAGTCTTTTCTCTCTCTCATCCCTCTCAAAAGGTAGAGTTTCAGATAACGCTGAGATTATATAAAAAAGCAAGCAAGTTATTCTTCTAACTGACTGCTTAAATACTTGTGGATTTTTATTGCATGGAACTGAGTTAAATGGCAGGAATTTGCGGGAATGACCTCCCTAGGTCCTTTTCACTTTCCAATAGTTCTCAAGTGATATTGTGCCTTCTGGGCTTTCAAGCAGAGGCTGGCAAACTATAACCCATGGGCTAAATGTGGCTCGCCGTCTATTTTTGCAAATAAAGTTTTATTGGAGCACAGCCATGCTCATTTATGTACTGTCTACGGCTGCTTTCACACTACAAGGCAGAGCTGCATATTGTGACAAAGACAGCATGGCCCTCAAATTCAAAAATATGTGTTATCTGACTCTTTACTTAAAAAGTTTGCTAATCCCTGATTTAGAGTTCAAAGGCAGTCTTTTGGTCCTCACAGTTGAAGACAGGGTAAGCGTGCTGTGAGCACTCACTCCATGGGAACTTTTCTGTCCCAAGTCATCTTAGTTTTAGGATCTTATCTCACCAATCTGTCCATTCTGGTCCCCCTCTGAAAATACTACAAGAAATTCCATCCTTCACGGGAATGGACCACGTTGCTTCCACCTGGAACTACTTCATAATCTAAGACTCTTCCCAAATCTGTCCTCCCCTATGAGGCTTGTTGAACTTGGGTCACTGCTTTAGATGTTGAAAGAGTGAATCAGAATTCCTCTTCCCCTCAGTAATTATTAATGACTTAGCACAGAGTTCTCTAAATCCATTCCTGTTACAATGGCTGAGCAATGGCTTTTACTTTCTGGGCCTTCTTTCTAGCAGGATAGGCTGCTTAGAATGCAGTGGGCACTGTGTTACAGGGGAATGCAGCCAGGCCTGTATCTTGTCAGCTCTGTGGCCTTGGACGAGTCACTCAACCACTCTGAGCTTCCACATTTGTTGTATAATAGTGGTAATGATCCTACCTACCTTGAAGGCTGGTTGTGAAGAATATATTAAATCACGTGTGTAACTGATGTTACAATTAATTACCATATGGGAAAGAAAATATGAAAAACTGGTGTCTGTAAAGCTGGATGGCCATGGGATCGGGAGACCAAGAAGGGACCTCTTCACTCACCTGAGAGAGGAGAAAGCAGCTGCTAGCAAAGGAGTTCATTGCTCACCTAGCCTCAGTCAGGTGCCCTTGGCTCTCAGAAACCCCAGCTTCTTGGGGTTCACATTATTTGGGGACCCAAGTGCCTTGGGCATTAAACATGCTGCTCCCCAGTTCTTCCATCTGCTGGGAAGAACAATTCCACGAGAACTAATCACGGGACTCAGTCGCATGAGCTGCGAGAGAACAAAAAGACCAAGGAGAACCTCTTGTGTCTACTTTGAAATTCACATCGTAACTTGTCCTGGTTATAGTTTTACTGGCCTTCTCTATGAGATGAGAGGGGAAACTAACCAAGGTAAAGTAAGCCAACGTCTTCAAAAAGGAGACAGGTTGCAGAGCACATCAGCCTGTAGACAGCAGGACCAACACACCCACGTCCCATCCACAATAAGAAACAAAAGAACACATGGTAAAATGAACCTCTCCTCAAGAGTCAAGAGACTTGGAAGTACGGCTGCGCTGCTATTTGGAAGAAGAGGAGGAATCAACAGCAAAATCAAGAAAAGATTAGGAAGAGTGACACTGGGGCAAAGTTGTAGTCTCGACATCACTGGCGAGGATTGGATGGTTGGAGGTGGCGAATGCGTGCTTATCATTTCCGGTGGAAACTCTGGTCTGTACCAGGATGTGTCCAGATCCTCAGATCCCTGGCCGTTGCTGACTTGTTCTGGCCCCTGAGGGAGCAGATGCTTTAGCCACTGAAAATGAATCAACTGTTGAGTCTGTCCTTTACACAGGAAATCAGAATTCTCTAGCAGGCTCTGTGAAAGGGGAGTGATAAGATAGTGTTCACAGTGTTCCTGGAATTCTGACTAGATCTGACCAAGCTGCCTACGGGCTGGGTTGCAGGAGCAGGGCTGGCGGGAGAGCATTTCGGCTCCCTTGCAGGCTGCTTTCTGAGCACAGATCCCGGCAGGCTCCAGCCAAATTGAGAAGAGTTTGCCCAAGCAGAACTCGGGGAAAAATCTACCACAAAGAGAAGCAAAGCCCTTTGCGAATTCCCTCATGCCAACTGTGCTCCTTGCTAATTAGCCTAATGGGAAATTTCTTTCTCGCAGTCTGTAGAAGGAGGCTGACTTTCCCACTGCCCTGACAAGCGGGTCTGAGTAACTGACTGTAATCAGTGTCTGTGAAAAGCAAAGGGTTCTGCAGCCTGCTTCACGGCAGCCTGGGGTCTGCTCTTGGTGGCAGTCAGAGGTATTTGTGAATTGGTGGGCTTTGTTCTTAGAGGCCTAGCTGGAGCCAGGCTCCATTTTCTGCATCTGGCCAGGTATAGGCCCAACAGATATCTCTGGGTGCTCGTGGCCACTAGGCGTTGAATGAGCTCTGATTCCTTAGAAAATTGGAGGCAGTGCAGTTTGCAGTGATGGTTCTCTGATACTTACCATGCTGTTTGCAAGGTGGTGGTTCTGTGATGCTTTTCGTCCTCAGTCTCTCCTAATCTGGCTTTGCCGGGCCCAAGGAAAGAAGCCGCCCTTCCTCTTCCAGCCATCCCCTTCGTGGCTAGGCTGTCATTTCTCTCCTACCCTTCTCTGAGTGTCCTATTAACCCACCTGTGCTTCCTTTACAGCGGCAGGATCCCGTATAAGGATATGTACAAATTAGTGCGGGTGATCTCGCCACCTCTGGGCCTGGGAGAGAACTGCCCCTACAGGGTGGCTTGCAAGGTTTGCCTCCGGTCCCCAGCTGTGACCATGACCATGACCGTGACCGGCGGCGGGGTGCAGCCTCCAACCCCCCTCCTCTCCGTTCTGCTCCACCACCACTGCGCCACATGAGGGAACCTTCATGTTGCTTTCCTTTGAGTTTAAAGAGGTCCAAACCCTCCCAGAACCAGCAGCTGTTACACAAGGAAGAAGGGCACGTTTTGGGGGGAAGGCGGATAAAAAAAGAGTTAAGGACTTAATAACGGAGGCTGCTTTGACCTCTGTTTTCTTCACATGCACACACTCATTCGTGCACGTATAACACACACATTCTCCTCTCTCTCTTTCTCACTCCACCTTAATCTGTGGATTTAACCAGAGGGACTTCTCCCTCCTCCAGAGAATGCAGAAATCTTTTGAATCCAGCAAGGAGTTCTGGTTTCTTTTCCCTGGAGACAGAGAGCCTCCTTTTAGCAAACTGGTAGCATCATCCCATATACGGTGTAGAAAAGTGTGATTCTAGCCATGCCTACCTCTGTCCAGCTCTGGATAGTTTGCCCACAAGTGATTATAAAAGCTATAGGACAAAAGGGAGGTGAGAAATAATTTTTTTAAATGAGGGCAGGAGGGGAGGATAAGTCAAGAAGGCAAAGAGGATAGAGTCGGTGGGAGAATTTAATAGCTCAGAGGGTCTGGGAAGGTCTCAGCAGAGGACGGAGGGCTCGGAGCAGATTTCTTGCCTGAGGGTCCTGCCATGTATTGTTGGAGGCACCGAGGGCTCTGTTGTAACTGCCGAGTCACTGTTTGTGAGACCAAGGACATTGTTCAGGGTCACAGAGGACCTCCCTCTGCAACTAGCACAGTGGCTCCACCCAGCCCCTGTCCAAGGCCAAGCCCACTAGATAAGGAAGTCTCTCCTGGTGTTACAGGAGGGATGCGCAGGCTCCCGGGCGGGCGCGTAGCACAGTCTGGCAGCTGGAAGACGACTTAGGCCCAGGAAGATGCCAGGCTGGGCGATGGGAAGGAGCTGGCCTGGGTTGGTGACAAGTGGTTCCCATACTCAGGAGGCCAAACAGCTGCCTCTGCAGAGACTCTTTAAACTCCACCCTGGTGAAACCTGCAGCCGCATGTGGGAGAGCCGGGGAGGGCAGCATGGCATGCGAGATGCTCTTCCTCCTCCTGGTTTTGTTTCTTCTGTCCCCAGCATGCCGTCGCCCCCGGGGCATGCCGGGGCACAAAGAGCACTCTTGCCACCGGAGCCAGGTGGAAGCAACGGGCCGACTTCTGAGCAGCAGCCATAGCGCGCCACTTTCAGCGCGAGCCGCCGTCTCCTGCTGCACTCACACCACACGGGGATACACGATGCTCCGCCTGCGGGTTCAGAGCAGGAGAAAGGCCTGACTTCCAGGCCAGCACCCCCGTCCCCGGCCGGGGCCAGAAATCCTAACCCACGGCTGGAACACCGTCTATCTGGTTTATACCACTCTCACACAGCCCTGGGAATTGAAGACGAGCTTGTGTTGTATGGGGGATGGATGAGTGAACAGAGAGGTGCTCATCCTGGAGGAGAAAACTGGTCCCTGTGACAGCCGCGCAGAGAGACCAAAGGTTGCTGCCACGTTCCCGGGTCTGTGTTGGGTGTGCTATAAATCCACACCAGGATGGAGACACGTGTACGACTTGCCTTGATTAACGGGTTTCCTGTTCTTTTCCTGTTTGTCCATTTTGTTTCGTTTTTCTTCTCCTGTTTTCTGTACTCTTTTGTTTGTTTGTTTTGGCTCCCCGGGAATGCCTGTTCTCCTCTCCTCCCTGTCTGCATCCTTTCCCTGCCACCCTCCCTGCCCTGCCACCCTGCCCCCATCCCCACTTACCACCCCTCCATGAGCAGTGGCCGCATCCATTACACTGAGATGTATGAAATGCTGACTCTCATGTCACCACCGCTAGGCCTCGGCAAGAGATGTCCCTCCAAGGTGGCATATAAGGTAGACCACCCCTTCCTTTGTTCTGGGCTAGTGACCAGCAGGAAATGGGCGCCAGCTGTGGGGAGGTCAGAACGTGGGGAGGAAGCCGGGCTGGGGAGGGAGAGGAGGGAACCAAGGAAAAAACGAATGATGAGATGAAGAGGTCATGAAGCTTCACAGAAGGATGAAGTCCTGAATCGATACACAAGGGGGTGTGTTAGACTATTCGACGTGGATTTTTTCTTTTTTAATGTTATTCTGTTTCTACAAGTGTGTGGCTTCTTGTGAGTGGGTTGCTAGAAAGGAAGTGTTAAGTAGCATGTTTCCTTCTAGAGAAGGCAGAGTGGTGGGCTGTGAAAAAGCATATATGGGCAAGAAGAAAGCCTACAGCAAGACAGCTATCAGAGCTTATAAAAAAAATCTTCAGTCAGATACGCTAAGGAAAGAATGCAGAAATT
Source organism: Kogia breviceps (assembly GCF_026419965.1). Lineage (NCBI taxonomy): Eukaryota > Metazoa > Chordata > Mammalia > Artiodactyla > Physeteridae > Kogia > Kogia breviceps. The sequence goes on along the minus strand of NC_081310.1, from coordinate 41,406,142 downwards.
CCTCTAAACATGGTTCAAGAAGAAATTTTTAGGAGAGAGGAAAACTCTTAACAAATTTCTTCCTCCATGACGTAGGGAGGAATGATGGCATGGTTCCTTCTAGGTACCAGAAAAGAAAGAGGAACAACAACCTCCATCCCATGATATAGGATGAAGGATGCAGCTCCCTTCCCCATTAGCCCAGCTACCCGTTTTTCCTGGCCATCAAAGGAAAGGGTGACGATGGACACAAGTTGCATTCAGCATTAGATTTGCCTTCTTGGCATGACTGAGTTATGGGTGGATTCCCCTCAGCTTGCCTAGGACAGCATTGTACATTGGGAGTCAACTGCCATGGGGTGCTCAGAGCCTTGGGGCCTGAACGTTTTCTCCACAATGAATAATAGTTACTGTTACTTCCCCATTGCTGTTTAGACTGACCCAGAACTCTGGAGCTCTTTCATTCACCTAGGAATACACCCTAGCAATGTCGCCACTTCTCTAGAAGCCTAAAGAAGTGGGAGAGAGATGGAAGTCAGATACAAACAAGAAACTGGCCTTACACTCTAAGACACCGTGTTTGTGGCATCACATTAAGCAAGATGTTCCAATGGAATTTTAGAAACCCTGTCTTGGGAAGAAACACTTGCCTTCCTGCTAGGCTGGTGGTTCTGTTGGAGGACCTTCTCCTGCTGCTACCTCCAAGTTTAAAGCTCCAGAGAGCATCTCATTGGAATGGGGCGGGGCGCCCATTAGGGACCCTTATCCACCCCACGACATGGCTCCTCCTTTGCAGCTTAGGGGCTGGCATCCTTTTCGCTCATGATTCCACATCTAACGGTACCAGGTGGTGGAATGTGGCCCTAAGTTCTTTGAATTTCTCGGGTGAAGCTCAATGGGAGAAGGGGTGTGGGGACTGGAGGAAAAGTTAAAGAATTCCAAAAGCAAGATACTCTCTGGAAAGTGGATTTGGCCATTTCAGTTTGACCCCCCCTTCCTTTGGGTGAGGGGAACAAGGCCTGCCCACTGTGCTCCTGCCTTGGTCACCCTTCTCTTCTCTGCTCTCCCCAGCCCTCTTCCCCTAGACCTTGTTTGCACTCTCCCACTTTTCCATTCTGCTCCACTTCATCTTTTGGATAAGCTGGACTTCTGCATGTTCAACCATGTGCTGGCAAATTTCATCTTTTAAAGACTCAAAAAGGGGGCATCAGGATGCATCTTTCAAGTCAGATAAGCAAAGCAAAATCTCCCCCATGTGAGTTTTGGGGGTATTCATGGGACAAGTGGCATTGTAGAGCAGCCCTGAAACAGGGAATGGAGTCACCTCACGGAGCTCACTCCTTCCCCTGAGCCACTGCTTTTAGGAATCCCTATTAAAGACATTCTTAGGACTGTGAAGGAGTCCTACAGAATGATTAGTCCGTCTTCCCTTGGAATTTGGCATCATTCCCTAGAAATAAACAAAGCAAAACAAAACAGCAGCCAATGAGCCTTAAGTGAGAAGCAGGGAGAGGACAGGACTGGGACAGGGGACAGGGGTATCCTTGCCCTTCTTTTTTGTCTCTGCACTTGACCTCTGCACTTTTCCTCCCTTCTCACCAAGGTTTCTCTCGATATATTTTTTTCCTCCTGCTGTTTCTTTTCTCTCTTTCACACAGAGGTTAGTCCTGATGAATATGCCGGTGGCTGAGGACATGACTGTCCACTTCACTTCCACGCTTATGGCTCTGATCCGGACAGCTCTGGACATTAAAATCGCCAAAGGTCAGTAAGCTTAGGAAGGAAAAAGATTCTGAAACAACTCACACAGGGTGGCGCAGGATGGAAATGTTTGACCTTTCATCCATCTGATGATGCAGTGACCTGGAGATCAAATAGTAGGGTCCCTGTTTCACCTCTGAGCTACAATAACTATAATATTTGCCCTTTCTTCTTGGTGAAATGAATGGTTTGATAATCACTAAGCCTCCTTTTGACCTCAACAGTATGTGGTCTTTGGTATCTGGCACATAGTAGGCATTTTAGAAATATTTGTTGATTGAACAAATGAGTTTTAATTTAGTTCTTTTTTTTTTTTTCCTTATGTGGTGCCTTTAACAACTTGGAAGGCTTCTGTGGCAGGTGCTGTCATGGCAGTATTTTCTTCCTCTTGATTTCTAATTCAGTGGTTTAGGAGAGAAGGCGTTTACTACTTCCAGATGGGCCTCCAGTTTCCTGCTCTTGCCTGACCCAAATCCTTTTTAAAATCAGGTCACTCGGGCTTCCCTCGTGGCACAGTGGTTGGAGTCCACCTGCCGATGCAGGGGATACGGGTTCGTGCCCCAGTCCGGGAAGATCCCACGTGCCGCGGAGCGGCTGGGCCCGTGAGCCATGGCCGCCGAGCCTGCGCGTCCGGAGCCTGTGCTCCGCAACGGGAGAGGCCGCAACAGTGAGAGGCCCACGCACCGCAAAAAAAAAAAAAAAAAAAAAAAAAAAAAAATCAGGTCACTCAGACTCTGGAGTCAGATCTCTGGAAGAACGGATACACGTATAAAGGCAGAGGAGGCTGGCTCATGGCTCTCTGCATTTCCCCTTCTGATATATTGAGCAGCTGGGAGCCTCTGCGAATGAATGAGGAGGCTGATCTTGGTCCCAGGGCCTCAGCTCGCTGTGACAGGATATCCCTGAGTCACTGAAAACGGAGCCAAAATGTGTTCTGCTTCTTCAGCAGAAAGACCCAGTATTGCAAGGTTCACTATCACTAAGTACCAAGATCCCCTCTGAGAATAGAAGGTGCCATGCTGACTCAGCTCCTGCCCCACCTCCTCCCTCCATCCTTGTTATTTCTGTGTCTGTTCTGTTTGCGCTATTAATAAATTTATCTTCCCCTAGGTGGTGCGGACAGGCAGCAGCTAGACTCAGAGCTACAGAAGGAGACCCTGGCCATCTGGCCTCACCTGTCCCAGAAGATGTTAGATCTGCTTGTGCCCATGCCCAAAGGTGTGGGGTCTCCTCCAGGGTATCCTTGTCACTGTGGGCCCAGCACGCCAAGCCCACACCTTTGGGGGGAACACAGAATGATCAAGGAGATAAGGGAAGGGTGCTCTTTTATTCTTAGGAAACAAAAATCCCTCACTTCTCAACTTCCTTTTGTCATTAATCGAAAAGTTTCTTTTTCTTTTACTGAAGTATATAGTTGATTTACAGTGTTGTGTTAATTTCTGCTATATAGCAAAGTGACTCAATTATATACATAAATATGTTCTTTTTTATATTCTTTTCCATTATGGTTTATCCCAGGATATTGAATATAGTTCCCTGTGCTATACTAACCTTGTTGTTTATCCATCCTATATGTAACAGTTTGCATCTACTAGCCCCAAACTCCCAATCCTTCCCTCCCTCACCCTCCCTCCCCCTTGGCAACCACAAGTCTGTTCTTTATGTCCGTGAGTCTGTTTCCATTTTGTGCCATATTTCAGAGTCCACATATAAGTGACATCATATATTATGTCTCTTTCTGACTTATTTCACTTAGTATGATAATCTCTAGTTGCATCCTTGTTGCTGCAAATGGCATTATTTTGTTCTTTTTTACGGCTGAGTAGTATTCCACTGTATATATGTACCACAGCTTCTTTATCCATTCATCTGTTGATGGACATTTACGTTGCTTCCATGTCTTGGCTATTGTGAATAGTGCTGCTATGAACACTGAGGTGTGTGTATCTTTTTGAATTAGAGTTTTGTCTGGATAGATGCCCAGGAGTAGGATTGCCGGATCACATGGTAGTTCTAGTTTCAGTTTTCTGAGGAACCTCCACACTGGAAAACAGTTTCTTAAGCTAGGTCACTGTGGTTGTGGATGAAACTTCTTGGCTACACAGCTCTGTCCTTCCACATAACACAGTTCAGCTAAACCTTCAAGCCGTTGGGGGAAAGGTGGTGTTACTAAGAGATGGAAACCTAGACCGTTCTGGGGGTGGGGAGGTGCTTACTAATGTGTTCCACATCATTGGTAACATCACCCTCCCTGGGTGGCCGTGGAAGCTCCCTGAGGCTAGACATGGGGACCTATTCACTCTGTAGCCTCAGTGCCTGGCACAGATGGAACCCTCAATAAATGTTGGACGGGTGGGTGGCCGAAGGGGCAAACCTGCTTCCTAGGTGTCCTCACTCTACGCCCCCCGCCCCGTCTTCTCCCTGTTCCCCTCCATGCCACACTTGTGTCTTCAGCCTCCGACCTGACTGTGGGCAAAATCTATGCAGCAATGATGATCATGGACTACTATAAACAGAGCAAGGTGAAGAAGCAGAGGCAGCAGCTCGAGGAACAGGTGAAGGTCAATGACAGCGTGGTGGGTGGGTAGGCCTCTGAAGGGACAGGCCTGTGCATCCCGGGGGCACAGTGCCCTGCAAGTGCTTAGAAGCAGAGGTCAGGCTTTGCAGGGTCCAGGAACCTCCCTAGGATCAAGGGATTAGAAACCCAAGTGGGGCAGAGGTTCAGAGAGTCAAACAGGGTATCAGTCATATTCCTGTTTTACTCAAATGGTATTTTTCCCCCACAGTCATCTGAGTTCCTTTTTCCTCCTTTCCACTTTTAACACAGAAAAACGCACCCATGTTCCAGCGGATGGAGCCGTCATCTCTGCCTCAGGAGATCATTGCTAATGCCAAAGCCCTGCCTTATCTCCAGCAGGACCCCGTTTCAGGCCTGTGAGTATAACCAGAGGGTCCATGACTCCCCTGCTTGCATTATCACGTGTGCCATCAGGCAGACCCAGAAACTCATTGCCTAGAAGTGCCCGAGCTAATACTAACGCTGAGATGCATGGATGATCCCCTCTCTGAGGGTGAGAAGACAACATGTTGTATCTTAAGATGGTTATTCAGCAGGGGTAATAGAAAAGCAGACTGGGCGTGTTTGGTGCTGTGGGCAGCTCGAGAGACAGGGAGCGCTGTGAATGGACAAAGGAAGAAAGGGGCTCTATTAGTATCATCACTTTAGAGTGAACTCAGAGAGGTTCACTAAGTGGCCCAAAGCCATATGGCTGGTAGGAAGCTGAATTGGAATTTAAGTCGGTTATTTCCAAGCCTAGAGTCTTCCCACTACACTGTGTTATCTGTAATGAACAAAAAGAACCTTAAATCAGGCAAAACAATTTTTTTGTTAATTTTCTATATTGAGAGTGTGGAAACGAAACCCTAATTAAGGAATGTGCCAATAGCCTTAGCCCCAATGTGGTAATTAGCCATAAAGGATCTAACATCATATACATACTTCATTTTAACGCTTTCTTTCTCTCATCACAAGTGATGTACCCAAAGGGTCGCTCTACCCAACGTAAATGGCTCGTTGTTGTCGGTTATGATTAGTGACTTTTCTCCAGTCTAGCTCTCGTGGAACCAGTAAATCACTAAATATCACAACTTCAGTAATTGTCAGAGGAGCGAAATCCCAGGCTTAGGAACGAGCCCTCAGTCAGAATACCATTTGGAATCTCTCACGCCATAAGTTTCTTTCTGCCTGTGGCGCTGGAGACCTGTTTTTGAAAAGCATTGTTTTCAAAGGTCACAGTCCAACGCATTTGGAAAAGAAGAAAAGCGACCAAGGCTGTCGGTCATTTTTACAAAACATGTGAGGTGTTAAAGTAGCAGGTATGCATTCTCCCGTCTACAAAAAAACCAAGTACATGTTTATCTTTGGTCTGTGCAGGAAGGTGGTCAAGAGGTATGATTAGAGTTCTAGGACTGCCTCCGTGGAAGAGTTTACAGTGCTCTTCAAGGGTCTTTGGCTTAGAAATAGAGGACACCCTCCACCATCTAGATCTGTTTTAGCCACAACAATTTGCTGTACCAATTAACTCCCGTTATTGGACTATTCCAGCCTCTCTCCCATATGTTTATTAATTCATTTACTCATTGATTTGACCAATATTTACTGAGAGTCAGTGTGACCCCAAAACTGGCTCAGACACTGGGGATTCAGTCAAGATGATCACAGTCCCCATGGACACAGTTCTTAAAAAAGAAATTACAAGAGTGATAAAGGTTAAAATGTGGAAGGGTAGGCTATTATGACTCTGTGTAAAGGAAGCAACTCACGTAGTTTGAGGATTTGAGGAAGCTTCCCTGAGGAAGTAACATTTGAGTGAGACTCAAAACCAAGCACTTCAAGAGGTGAAATAAAGTATGGTGAGTTTAAGGAACCTAAGAACTGTCATGATGGTTGGAGCACAGAGCTATCAGGGGATGTGGCACGTGATGGATTTGGAGGGGCCAGGATGTAGGGATACAGAAGTCTACAGGCAGGATTTTAGTGTCATCCAAGGAAAATGGGTGACACGATCATCAGAGTGACACGATCAGGTTTGGGCTTTCCAAAGATCATTCTTTAATCCAGTGTGGGCTCAGTGGATTGGAGGGAAGCAGTTGGAGGGACAGAACACCATTTAGTACGTGGCTGCAATTGTGAATATTATGAGACTGTGGCTTGGACTAACAGGATTGAAATGGGGGGAGAGAATCAGACTTGAGAGGCAATTAATACACAGAACGGGATAGGATTTGGTGATTGATTGATTTGCTACATGGTGTGAAGGACAGGGAGGAATCCAAGATGACCCTCGGGTTTCTGGTTTGAGCTTCTAGGTGGATATTGGTCCATTTCCTGAAACAGAGATGCTGGTGGAGCAGCAGGCTGGTTCTTTGGAACCATCTGTGTTTCCAGAGCCCTGAATTGTTCAAGCAGAGATTGCTTTGGAGGTAGCGTGGTGAACATGACGGGGCTCCTCTCTCATTGAGCTTACAGCTGGTAGAAAAACAAACATGAAACAGAATTATCAGAAAGAAAAAAACTTGTCATGTTTGATGACTTAATCACAGTTCTGGTGAGTGCTAGGATGGGAAAAAAATGCATTACGATCTGAGTGCATGTGAGAGAGACCTCTGACGAGTTTATCAGGTAAGGTTTCCATAAGGAAGTGACTTTTAAGAAGAATTTTGAAGGATGAATTCAAAAAAGAGTTTGCAAGGGACCGGGTGTTTGAGAAGCATCCTGCACTCCGGGAACAGCCTTTATTCAAGTCCTGAGGCAGAAAGGAGCCTGGCACATTCAACCAACTGAGAGAGCCCAGCATGTTGGAATTCAGGGAATAAGGGAAAGTAATGCAAGAGGAGGGTGGCCAGGTAGGGAGTGGGTCATGAAAGAGGCCTCTGGACTCTCTCCTAGTAACAGTGAGAAGCCAGACAAGGTTTTCAAAGTAAGAGGTTACTCAGGGTTCAATTTCTTCAAGTCTATAAGGTTGTTCAGTGCTTTTAAGTGTCCTCTCTACCTATTGGGGATCCTGGAGTTACTCATTTTCTGCAGGACAAAAGGGGGCCCATTTCCTATAGAGCAGTGCTTATCTTGTTTACCACGGTTCTCAGGCCAAGGCACACAGAAGAAGATGATTGACATTTCTTTTAAGCAGTCGTTTAAACAGCAGACTGCTCTCTAGCAGTTGTAAAAATTCAGCGAAAGCCCTCACTTAGCAGCAAGGGGACAGGTTGGGTGAAAAGTGTGCTCTTCAGATTTTCCCCTATGAGCCCAGTCTAATGGATTATTTTTCGGTAACTGGCAAATCCTTGCTTAGGTCTCAGATTTTCCACTGGATTCACAGTCATTAGCAGCAGACTCTGCAGTGGCTCTCTCTGGAGCAGATGGGACGCTGGCAGAGACGGCGTCCCATTTCACCCTCCTAATTCCACCCCCCCACTGAGGGAGCTGCTGCCCCAGTCACTGACCACTTTCCTCTTCCCGTGATCAGGAAGCTCAGTCTGCATGCTGGCTTAGGTCAAAGAGGAACTGTTAACTGTACTAGTAGCCATGTGTGGCGGCGGCCGCCAAATTCCCAGGAAAGATTGGCTGCCTCTTGTTTTTCCTAACCAGCCCAGTGGGTCCCATTGGCTGAGAGTGTCTTTCAGGGACCAAACCGTGGTTTAATAGCAGGCACACTGCAACAGCTCTCCATGCTTTTCATTCAGAGGCCCCGAAACACTTGGCCAACTCTGCCCCTGTCCTTTTACCTCATCACCATTGAAGCATATCCTCCTACATAGCCGTCGACCCAGACGTTGTCACCTCTTTCACCTCTTCTGAGATCGTTCCATTCAGTTCATACGCCAACAGACAGTGTCTGGCACAGAGCAGTCCTTCAATAGATGTTCATGGCATTGAATTGTTTGGCTTGGCCAGGGATGTTGGCACAATAAAACCAATATTCTTACTGAGAGTGGAGGAAATTTTGTAAAAGACCATGACTGCTTAATATTTAAACAAACTGTTCACTGTTTAAACTATGGCATTTTTCTGCCGAATGGAGAAACTGAGCAGAAACAGGTTTACAATCTAGCATTGGTCTTCCATATGGCTGAGTGTGACAAATGATGTCATTTGTCACAGATATTCTAGTCGCCAGCAAAATGATGAATGGTTCCAAATGCAGGTTGAAAACAGTGGTTCCTCTTTTCCAGTGCTTTTTTTTAAAAATTTTCTATTCTAGGGCTAGCCACCTGTAAGTTTACCAGGCTTGCAAGCCAGCCAAGGCTAAAGGGTATTGCCCTTGCTGGGAAGGAAGTCTTGTCTGGGTGGGAATTGGTAATGACAACTACGTCATGACTGTGTCTCTTTCTCTCATGCACACATTACCTCTGAACTTGGCATTGCTTTGCAGGAGTGGCCGGAGTGGATACCCTTCGATGAGTCCACTCTCCCCGCAGGAAATATTCCAGTTGGCCTGTATGGACCCAGCTGATGATGGACAATTCCAGGAACAGCAATCTCTGGTGAATGAATGAGTTACATGACCTCAAAAATACTTCCTTGGTTTCCTGACTCCTCCCACTCTCATTTTCAAACTTTATTCCATAGCCTTGCTCCGTCAGGAAAAAAAAAACACCTTTCTGATAGTCCAGCCAATTACCCTGAAAGTTTCCTGCCATCTCCCCTTTCATAGCTGAGTTTCTCATGTTCTTTGACAAATGCTCCCTCTTCAGGTTTTACAACCCCAGAGGCTCCTTACCTGCTTCAGGAACTTATAATGCTTCAGGCCAAGCCCTCTTAATTTATGCCCCTGGGCATCAAATGGAGAGGCAGGAGTCACAAATGAAATCTTGCCTTTGAGAGGGAGCCTTAGGATGAATCATCATAAGAATGGATGGCACCAATGGATGACAGATGGAACTTTAGATTTTGATAATACAAAGCTAAAATGGGACTCCCAGAGGTGATGGACTTTACTATTAGTTTAGGAGCCATGAGATCAAGTTCCCTCTGGAGCTTAGAATTAAAGTCTAGGTGGTTATTGGTCTGGAAAGAAAAAGGATAAAACCCAACCTTTGCAATAGTCTATATAGACAGCTTGTATTACGTGAGTTCCATGTCACTTTGATTCTAATTCACCTGTGTTCTTCTCTCCCCTTCATTTTTTCCCTGACCCCTCCCCACTGTTAGTGTACCCCAGCGCCTTCCTGAATGGTTGTGTGGGTGGAGTGCGGGTGTGGCCTGCTCGTGGAGGGCATGTCTGATGGAACGGGTACCCTTCAGAGGGGAAAAAGCACTTCAGTAACTCCAGCAAATGAGTGATTCCATCTCCTGTGACTGAGGAGACAGGGAATTATACACAGTTGTATTGGGGAGACAGCCATACTCCCCCCTCCCAGTGTATGAGTGGTGGCCTGAGGGTGTTCTTGGTAAAGTGGGTAAGAATGCTTGGAGCAATTCCCTGCCTTCCTGTCTGAGGAGATAAGCACCAAAGCCCAGGGACTAATTGGTACAGATAGTTTAATTTTTAAAAGGGCCTGTCATCATTGTATGGCTTGCCTGGTGATGTGTCTGTCTGGTGAGAAAAATCTCAATAATGTGTCCTTTCTTTCACAGGGAGGCTTTATTACATCATCCTTTCTGCAGGTTTCCCAGGGCTGAGCTGTAGTGCCAGGACTTTTTGGATATATGTTCATCTCATTGTCAATCCTGGTGTCTGTAATTCAATTCAGGTGTCAGCCCATGCTGTACACTCACCACTGTGTACTCCTGCCCATCCTTTGGGGCCCCCTGCTCAACGTCCTGGGACATGGCCATGATTTGTGTGTGTGGGCGTGTCTTGCACCACCTCTGATACCCGTTGACTGCAGTTGTTGTTACCACATCTTGTTTTTGAGTCAGACCTGGGTGCTATATAAAGCACATACTGCAAACACTGTAACTTCTTCAGGTGCACACATCATGTCCTTTGAAGGCTGTCCTCCCGTTCATACCAGGAACCACTCAGCCAAATGATCATTGAGGCCAAGGGGATGTCTCAGGCCCCCTTTCCTTTAATAGTACCCTACTCATAAACCCATGTGTTTAGGTGTCATTTCCTAAATGTAAAATGCTTTTTTTCTGGTATAATCTCCAGATGTCCAAGATATTCCTAGGTCTCTTTGTTGGGTGGCCCACGTAAACATTTTTAAAGCAGCTCTACTCTTTGCACAGTGACACTAACTGTCTATACAGAGCATGTACATTTGCCAAACTAACATTCTTTAACCAGGAAAATTAAATGATTTGGGCACGACCCTAGAGATCTCCAGTCCAACCTTCATAAAGCTCTCAAGCGCTCTCATGGTCCAATACAGTAGCCACTGCCCACATACAGTAATTGAGCACTTGAAATGTGACTAGTCCAAATTGAGATGTGCCATAGGTGTAAAATGCATACCAATGTCAAAGACTTGGTACCAAAAAATGTAAAATATCTCATTAATTTTTTATATTGATTACATGTTGCCATGAGAATATTTGGATATATTGGGTTACGTAAAATCTATTATTAAATTTCATGTTTCTTTTTACTTTTTCAAATGTAATTACTAGGAAATTTAAAGTTACATAAGTGGTTTGTGTTATATTTCTATTAGACTGCACTAGTCCAAAGCATTCCTGAAAGATGGCTACCCACCCCCATTATTGGATGGTTTCAATCATAAGAAAGCTCTTAAAATCACGTGTCTTAAGGTTTCAGAAGATACACTTGACACCAGAAATTGGTGACTTTCCTTAAAACAGTGGTTTCTATTTAATTGACAGATGGCTTCTTCAGATTACAAGAATAAACCCCATACTGTCAACTTGCAGAAGGTAAATTTTACAAAGCTATAAAATCTGAAGCATTGCTCAGTGATAACTAAGATGATACTTACATAGAAAAGGTGATCCTTATCCCTCAGTCCTAGTTAGAGCTTTCTGTTTGGGACATCTGGTATACCACATATGTGCACACATAGACACAAACGTACATACACATACAACTGAGACCTTAGAGATGCAAGTGTCTCTTCTGAAAGCCGTTCTTCACATGGAGGAGGCAGAATCATCCACTGGAAGTGAGAAGCAATGGGATGGAATCAAGTCCCACAAGCTTGGCTGTGTGTTTATTTCTAGGAGCCAGAGGTTAGTGAATTAAAAAGCGTGCAGCCCTCTAACCATGGCATCTACCTTCCTTCGGACACCCAGGAGCATGCGGGATCCGGGAGGGCATCCTCTATGCCACGCCTGACTATGGATCCCCAGGTAAAACGCAACCACCACCTACCATATGCAGTGGCATCCTGGGCTGTATTGAACTGGTGGGTTATGAACAAACATCTGATATTTTCAGGTGAGCCCTTGACTTGCCCCCACCCCTTCTCTATAAGCAAAACCTGGCTCATGGGCTTTCTCTACAGAGCCTGCTCCTTCACACTGTTTCCAATGAAACCCTAACCACAGCAGCCTAGCCAGCAAAAGGGCAGGCCCCCGGATGGGCTCAACATCCTCAAGACTCAACCAGCCATGCAAGAAATATTTTCCAGGATTTCCCCTGTGTATTTTTCCTTCCTTTTCTCCTTTCCTGGTTCCTCTAGCACATACGCAGTTACTTACACACACAGCTCTGTGTCAGGACTGTCTGTCCTAACCAGCGCAGGCCACGCCTCATTTCTTTGTCTGTTTTCCTGGCTTCTTTTTTCTGTCTGTTTGTCTTACATCAAGTTTTGACAGAGACAAGAAGTTTTTGTGGGTCTGTTTTAACATCTGTGGCAAGTCAAAATGCCAGAGTTTAAGGTGGAGCTGGGGTGGGACTGATCGAGAGAGAGCAGTGCATTCTCAGGAGCTATTCGTTTACAAGCTCTCCTAAGCTCTAGCGCTATAGGGTGGCGCCTTCTCTGAGGAGGGCAAAAAACAAAAGGCAAAGCCGTGCTTCTTTCCTGGTGGAGACTTTTTGACAGTTGCCCTCACTTATTTCAAAGTGGCTCAAGGTTCATGGCAGGTCCTGGCTGAGTCTCCAGGGCAGATGGCTCTATGGGCAGCTTGCACAGGACCCTCAGCTCCTTGCTTTCCTGAGCGTGAAGAGGAGCCCTGCACCAGCCCAGTGACTATGCTAACGTAAAGACACTTTCTGGAACAGCCTCCTCCAGCTAAGGTCCGAGCAAGGGGGATTTATGGGAGGTGACAGTTTGCAATCTTCAACAATCTCAGTCCTACATCTTCCTTACTTTTTGACCATTTCAGTAATTAATCCATACCTTGTGTTCTTCTGGGGGCTCATGTTTCCAGGTGGTGACAGACCCTAGCTCCATGAGACGTTCATTTTCCACTATTCGGGAAAAGCGTTCAAATTCCTCTTGGCTGGAGGAATTCTCCATGGAGCGAAGCAGCGAAAACACCTACAAGTCGCGTCGCCGGAGTTACCACTCCTCCCTGAGGCTGTCAGCCCACCGCCTGAACTCTGACTCAGGTGAGGGAGTCTTCACCGTTTGCCTCTTTTCTGACAAGAACTGAAAATCACAGGAACAGAATCCAGATAAAGATGGGGTTGCGGAGAGTGAAGGAAGAATGCTCCTTAACAAAGGGGGTTTCCTGTCTGACTCAAATCATGAAACACAGCAACAAAACCCTCTCTAGTCATCACAAAGGCTGATGAGATTTCTTTCTTCCAGAGCAGGGCTATAGACATCATTAAAACAGAGTTTTCCCAAGGGCCTTCCACAAAACCATTCCACTGCCTTAGGGATGCATTAGAGACCCCCTGGCAAGGGCGGAGCTTTACCCACTAACTGCACTTCGACCCAGACAGTGCTACCTGGAATTGTTTTATGCATTTGAGTTTTGTTTTTTTAAGGAAAAGGGTCATATTGATAGAAACAAAATCACTAGTCTGGTTCCAACTATTTTACTAAGTGAAGAAACAAAGATAAAAAAGCAGTGACATGTCCCATATCATAGGGCCAGCAGGTGGCAGACAGGGGACTAGAAGTGAAATCCTTTGACTTCAGTCCTAGGGCATTACAGTAACTGTGTTTACTTTGTTCATAGCAACTTCTTAATTCCCTTCTCCTAGTGCCATTTTCCCTCTAAAAAGTTACACACCCATGTTTAGGTCATAGAGGATTCTTGGGCCACATTGCTGGCAGAGATTCTACCTTAATTGTATCTAGCATAAATGGAAGAAGAGAGTGATTGCATCCTGGAATTTGCAAGTCTTTCCAGTGGCAGCTTGCACACTTACCTCTTCACAAAAGGGTAATTTTCCAGTCTTTCTCTCCTTCTCTCCTTTGAGATCACCTGTTGACATGCCTGCAGAAGCCAGGGTCCTTGAGGGGCCTGGTCCCAAGCTGTAAGACTTACCTTTGTGTTCAGCGGCCAGGATGGGCAGGGTTACGATAGCTGCTTTTGTCATCTCTCACAGGCCACAAGTCCGACACCCACCGCTCAGGGGGCAGAGAGCGGGGACGATCGAAAGAGCGAAAGCATCTTCTCTCTCCCGACGTCTCCCGTTGCAACTCCGAGGAGCGAGGGACCCAGGCCGACTGGGAGTCCCCAGAACGTCATCAGTCCCGGTCTCCCAGCGAGGGCAGGTCACAGACCCCCAACAGACCGGTGAGCATGGAGGGGAAGCTGAGCCTCTGCAGAAGACAGGGAGGGGCGGGCTGTTAACATTAGGTGCAAAATGTGGGCATCCAGCACCCACACAGACCTCAGCTTCACAAGAAACTGCATCCATTGTGCATAGAGGTTTAGCTTTTTACTTAACACTTGTGTACTCAGAAATGATATGAAATCACAGGAAACCAAAGAGTCCCCCAAGAAAGACAGTGATGTCTAGGGGTCATTCCATCTGGGTTCTCAGAATCCAGAGTTACGAAGTCACAACAAATAAGTTCATAAATATCTCAGGCAGATTTCAGAGGAAAGGATGGTTGGGGTTTTTTTTGTTTTTTGTTTTTTGTTTTGCCATACGCGGGCCTCTCACTGTTGTGGCCTCTTCCGTTGCGGAGCACTGGCTCCAGACACGCAGGCTCAGTGGCCATGGGTCACGGGCCTAGCTGCTCCACGGCATGTGGGATCTTCCCGGACCGGGGCACGAGCCTGTGTCCCCTGCATTGGCAGGCGGACTCTCAACCACCGCGCCACCAGGGAAGCCCGAAAGGATGGTTTTTTAGCCAGAAAAGTTTTGACCAGTCACGTGACCCTTAGTATTGGTTGGAATGGTGATTCCTCTCTCAACACAGGATTCAAAAGTCAGATCGATTCAACTTCATCTATCTAGCTTCCAGCCATCCCAAGAGGAACAGCATCTCTCCTTCTGGTCTGTTGCTGAAACATCAGCCTAGGTCTAAGATATAACTACCAGAGCTGTGTGAAAACACTCTCTGGCCCTGTTTTCCTCCTACCATCCCTCACTCCCTGCCCTACCTGGCTCCAATACTCTCGGAGTCCAGATGTGAGACCCATCAGCAGTGAGCAGAGGGGAACAGGAAGGGCTTCCACAGCCAACTTTTAGACGCAGTTGAGAAGTTTACTTCTAGAGCAGTGGTGTCGAGGTTTAGTGCAGAACAGAGTCACCTAGGGCTTGTTATAAGTGCACGTTCCTGGGACCTCAAGGCTTCTGCTTCAGTAGTGAGACCCGCTGTAAAGTAGAACCCAGAAATCTGCACTTGGAAGGACCCCAGAATCTCCCAGGAGATCTTGAGCATGTGGTTCCTAGGTTACACGCACACCTTAAGCCTCAACGCCGAGCTGGAGGTCCATTTACCAACCCCTGGGCTCAGAGACCCTTGGGAATAGGTGAGCAGGTCAAGTCAGGCCTGAACCAGGAGATGAGTGGGGGGGGGGGTGTGTCAAAGCCAAGTTAGTCTTAGCACGCCACTGAAAACACAGATGCAAAAAGAGAAGATGAGGGAAGGTATTCGCCATGCCCTTAGATCCAATTCCCAAGAACATTCCCCAGACAGAGCAACTCTAGAGCATTCGTTTACCTTTCATATAGTTGTCTTTTCCAAAAGCTTCAAGTCTTTCTTTCAACCTGCCATGTGCTAGAGAGAGTGAGCTTCCGGATCTTTGCTACTCAACGTGTTTGTTCCCTGGACCGGCAGCACCTGTGAGCTTGTTAGAAATGCAGGATCTCAGGCCCCACCCCAGACTTTCTGAGCTGCATCTGCAGTTTAACAAGACCCCAGAGTTGCATAAGCATATTGAAAGTTGACATACCCTGGTCTCGATGGTACTGGCTCCTGAGTCTCCTGTAATCTCTGCGTCCCCGAGTGGATGTGACTGGTAGCAGAGAGGACTCTGGTGGCTCTCTGTAGGAGGGGTTAGGGACCTTGGTTAGGTCCCAAGTAGGAATTATGCCAAACCCAGGCTAACATGCCATGTTTTTCCTGCCACACAGGGCACAGGGTCCCTCAGTGAAAGCTCCATCCCCTCCGTCTCTGACACCAGCACCCCAAGACGAAGTCGTCGGCAGCTCCCACCTGTCCCTCCAAAGCCTCGGCCCCTCCTTTCCTACAGCTCCCTGATAAGACACCCTGGGAGCATCTCCCCACCTGCCGATGGGAGCGAGGGTGGCTCCCCACTGACCTCCCAAGCTCTCGAGGGCAATGACGCCAGCCTGCCCGAGTCTTCCAACCCCCGGTACGTACAGCGGGGCCACCCCTCCTCCCCACAGCGCTACATCTCTGAGCCCTACCTGGCCCTGCACGAAGACTCCCACGCCTCGGACTGTGGCGAGGAGGAGACGCTCACCTTTGAAGCAGCTGTGGCGACCAGCCTCGGCCGGTCCAACACCATCGGCTCCGCCCCGCCCCTGCGGCACAGCTGGCAGATGCCCAATGGGCACTATCGGCGGCGGAGGCGCGGGGGGCCTGGGCCAGGCGTGATGTGTGGAGCTGTCAGCGACCTTCTGAGCGATACGGAAGAAGACGACAAGTGCTAGAGGCCGCTCCCCCCTCCGATGCATGCTCTTCTCTCAACACGGAGAAAACCAAGACCCCAACTGGGAAGCCAGTGCGGCCCGGGGGGGAGGAAGAAGATAGAAGGACACTGTGCATTCTCAGAGAAGAGGAAGGGAAGGACAGAAGGGAAACCGGTCAAACCCACCAAATCGCTGTATTTCCCCTGGCAAGATGGGCGCTGCCATACTTCTGCCTCTTTGCTGGGGAAAGAACAGACAAGAACATGGAGGGTTATTCCCAGGGAAGAAGGGACACGAGGACGGCTTTGCTTCCCCTTTTGCCCCTTCCCACTTTTCTATAGCCGTGGGGATGTCGGGCCGGCCTGTGGCTATGCCTGTTGCCCTGAGAAGCCTGGAAGACATTCTGGCTCTTAACTGGGGAGTCACAGAGACCCTGGGAGAGGACTCTCCTCCCTCGCCAGCCCCTCCTCCTCGGCCAGCACCCCTGCCACCAGGCCAACCACGATGGCATCTCATGCGTTATCCTGTGGCTTGCGTCCCCAGAGGAAGCACAGGCTGAGTTCAGGAGCATTGGATGTCCAGGGTAGGAGGCAGAGAGGGAGGAGAAAGGGGAAGGGGTCGCGACGCTGTGGTGGCAGCAGCGAGAGCTGGTCTGGGTGAGCAGAGCCAGAGTCCGGCAGCCCTCACCATAGCGGAGGGGGGCAAAGGAGCGGAGAGCTGTCGGTGCTGGTTGCTACAGTCCCATCTGAGGCCTGTCACCCACTCAGTAGGTGCTGTGTTCATTTAGGATAGGCCGGGGAGGTCCCCTGAGGTCCGGGGAGGTGCCGAAGGCTCTGGTAAGGGTGATATTTTCCAAGTATTTAACCACGCGTGTGACCAGGGCACCAGCTGATGAGAGTGGAGTCCCGCCTTAGCGCTGGCGCCCCATGCCACGACAGGCCTTACTTAGCCCGGGAGATGCCGGGCACGGGGGAGCCCCGAGGGTGGGCTGAGTGTGGCAGGGGGGCACTTAAGGGGTTCAGGCAGAGTCCGTTTTCCAGCCAGCACAGAGGTAATTCAGTATGTGGAACGGTGCTGCAGCCGGCCCAGCACATACCGGCTGCATGTCAGCCCAGACTCTGGGCCAGGAGCAGAGAGGACCTCTTTGCCCAGCAGCAAGGCCAGTGCCGTGCCAAGGCCAGTGAGCCCAAGTGCCAGTGGCCTCGACTTCCCAGCCACTCCCCGAGAGGGCAGCACACACATATCCAGGGTGAGCTACACATCACCTGGCAGGGGACTTCTTCCGTAGAGATGAGAAAGGCCAACAGATTGCAACCAGAGAAGCTTCGATGAGACAGTCCCTCTGAGTTTGCTGAGGAGCTCCCGTGAGGGAGGGACCCTCGGACGGGCAGCTTCTGCAGCTAGTTTGTGATAGAGGGTCAGTTTGTCAGGGTACTTTAAGGTGATGAGTAAAATATACCTCAGCTTAGACCTGGGCTGCTCCTTCTAGCAAAGCAGGCTCCAGTGGGGCCTCAGTACGCAAGGTGACAGGCCTGGGGCCCCAGTGGTCCCTGAGTATTGCCCTGGGCTTTCCCCATCCTTAAAGTAGGGGCTGAGCAGAAGACAACCTCAGGACGTTGTTCCTAACCCCCCAAAACTCATAAGCATTGAGAAAAAGACAGCCCTTTCTTGGCTGATCAGTTCTCCTTCACTGTATCGATTATCCATTTGGTGGAAACACACCACCCCCCTTACGTCCCTCTCCAGTCCTCCGGCACCATCACCGTTAGGTGGAAGGATTTCCTGGAGGGGTTACCAGGCAGGGCCCTCCTCGCCCAGCCTGCAGATGAAGCCTGCCTCCCGGGACCCTCCACGGGGCGGCTCAGAGGCCCCCAACTGAGATCGCAGCGGATAAACACTCTTTATTCTCCTCCAGCCCAGGCCGACTTCACGTCTTGGGTAGGAGCGGTCAGTGGCTGTTATTTTTCTTATGAACTCGGGTTTTTTTTGTTTTGTTGTTGTTGTTGAAATAGAAATAAGGCATCGTCGTATCAGCTCTGTAAAGCCAGATTCAACCCTGTGGCTAAAAAATCATTTGTGATGATGGCCCTGCCTTCTGTCCTAGACATGGATGGAGCTTCACGGCCCAGAGTCAGCCCCCAAACCAAAGCAGTCCTGGGGCAGGAGACCAGTGAGGCAGAGACGTAGGCCTCCCACTCTGAAACCCTCGTCTTTCTTCCCTTTCCTCTCCCACTCAGCACACGTGTGTGTGCTCAGGGGTAACTGGGAGTGTGACTCTGTAACACCCTGATCCTAACAGGCGGGACTGTCACCTGAGACTCAGACTCGGGGCCTTGTGCGGTCTTAAAGGTTTCCCCTGCTCCGTGTCATTTCCTGCCAAAGTGCTGCTATGGGCTGCTTCGCACAAAATTGCTTTCTTCCACCTCGGAAATGCAGCTTTCCTGAGGGAAAGGCTGACACGGGACGGCCATTCTGCACCAGCGAGTCTATTGCATTGTGTTTTGAGAATGGGTGTTGAAGTGACGTCTTACACCATTGCAACAGGAGACACTGAGGCTGGCAGAGCAATTACCAGAAGTGGGATTTGCCTGCAAACAACATTACAGACACTCAATTTGCTGTGCCAGGAAACCTTCCTGGACATCTGAACTCCTTAAACTCACATCCACACAAGCACTTGAGTCCTGAATAAAGTGGCGTACTGCACCGTAGATGCAGGCCCCTGACGAACTCCTTGGGCTTTTTTTTAGTACCCATGAACTTATGAACTCGTCTCTTTAATTCAACTCCCCCTGACCGAGAAATCAGGTTTCTAACCCCTTAGCCTGCATTTACCCTTCTATTAAGACCAGAGAATAAAAGACAATTTTCTATGAAGTCACGGAACGCATTAGCATAATCTTACAATGGTCTCCTTCCACCTCTGAATAAATATGAACCCTAACCTTCCCCCCATGGCCAACCTGGAGATCCATTCCTAGGTGTCAGATTCTGCCTCTTTCCCTTGAAAAGAGGTTCCCCCCCGCCACCTTTAAATCTCAAAACCTGTGCTTCTCTTTGGATTAAAAAGTATGGCAGCATCTTGAGAAATTCCAAGCAAAACAGGAACACCACCAGTGTTTGAGATACACACCGTGATCAAACTCAGCACTGTAGGTCCCCTCAGAAGAATCTTTAGCTGTATGTCCAGTTTCCCTTGCCAATATGAGCCTTCAGGATCCCCTCAAAATAAGAAAAGGGGAGGTAGTGGGGAGAGGAAGGGGAAAAGGAAGGAAGGAGAAGGAAAAGAAAAGAAACCAAGGCAGAGAGATGTTCTAACTAGGTTTGTGTTTAGATACTCCTCTTTTCACTTAAGGCTCCAGACAGACTTCTGGTGGGGAATTCATCTCTCTTTCCGTGTACGCACATGTGTGTACCTCTGCCTGTCTCAGCCACCAAGGGGGCAGAGCTCTAGGCTCTAGGCCAAGGTGCCCTGTGAGCCAGGGTCAGGATAGACTTACCTACACTGTGAAGGGACGGTACCCTTGAGGGTCCCCCAGGCTCAACATGAGCCATGAACATAGCTGCCCAATGTGGGGCTGTGTGCTTTTCTAGCTGAGGAATCTGTTTCTAATCTGGGCTTCACTTCTCCCCATTCAGTGTTTCTATGAGGTACCAAAATCACTGATACCAGTTCTCTGAAGCTGAACTCCAGATCTTCTGGTTTTGCCTTCCCTTGACTCTGGCACCACAAAGAGAAGACCCCACGTTCCACCACTCGGCCAGCACGCGTCCTCCACACACACCCTCCTTCACATAGGCTTTGTGATGAGCCTGGGCGCCCTCTGTCCTCCCACCCCAGCCCTTGTTTTGGCACGTGTTAGTAATGACCCAACTCCTGAGATGGTGAAGTCCACCCAGTCCAAGCTTACCTGCCGACCTGCCTGACTCTGCTGGGCTCTGCCGTTAGGGCATGCTTGAGCCTCATGAAATACAGTCGGGGACTCACCTGGTGATACAAGATGATCTGAGATAGTGTAACGTGCAGGACTCTTGCTGGCGTGTATGAAACGTCCACATACTCGATGAAAGCCCATCGTAGGGAAATCAGGATTCTCCTGGAGTAATGGAACAAAATTGAATAACTTTGATGCTTTAAGAAAGTTCTCAGTTTTTCATTACATCCTTATTTCTGAAGCCTGCTCTAGATGTCTCGTTTTGGGACAGAATATTTCTTCAGTGGGTCAAGCCAGGGATAAGTTGAGAGATTCTTTAATTTCTAAGCTCAGCTATAATACATCGTATGAGGTTGTATTGAAAAGGGGGTACATGTATAACAGGAGGGGAGCAGAAAGTCACCTACTTTGCTGAGATTTTATGAGAAGGCTAAGGAACTTTCACTGCTACTTTTATCAGTTCCATGTCTCTTATGTTTCAGATCTTAAAGGCCCAGTGCCAGTGTATGCAGAGAATCAGGGTGAAGAGAGGCGTTTCCATGCCTTGGGGTAGATTCTTCCTCACTTGCTTCTCACCCATCCTGTCTGTCCTTCCCCCCACTTGATTCCAGGGCATTGAGCACTTCCCTGGAGTTTCAGGAGAGGACTTTATGCTGTAGGAAAGGAGGACAGTGGCCCCCTGCAAGTGGCCAGTCAGGGCATGATGGTTGAACTCCAGACAGGAGCCCCATAAGGAATCAGGTCCCAGTTTGGATAACTATATATCCATGCTGAGACTCTTATTTTAACAAAAGCCAAACAAGATTAACTCAGGAGTTGCGACCTAACATTTTCATGAGGCGATCAGAGGACATCCCACGTTGATAAACACTGTCTCTGTCAGGAGTGTTGTCTTTTTGATTTTTGGTTTTTTCTCTCTGAACCACCCAGTCATCATAGGCAGGTCTAACCCAACAGAGCAGCAGCCAGTGGTTTCTCTGCTGGCTCTAGTGGCAGGCTCAGCTCCAGCTTGCTGGGGTGGTTGTCAGCTGCCATGTGCTACAACTCACCCCGTCAGAGATATAGATGTACCACTTGGGGGCAGAAAAGACTAGGAATGGAAAGAACCATCTTTGGTTTCTGATGGCCGTCTTTTTCTTGAGTCCCTTCTGCTTTGAGCCTCTGAGGCTTATGCATCTCAGAGAGATCACTCCAAGCCAAAGATAACTGATTCATAGATTGTCCCAACCTACCCAAGGGCCTGAAAAGCTGCTCTTAAAATTCAAGCCGGCTTATGCATCCCAGAGAGATCAATCCAAGCCAAAGATAACTGATTCATAGATTGTCCCAACCTACCCAAGGGCCTGAAAAGCTGCTCTTAAAATTCAAGCCAGCTAGTTAAGAAGCAGGAATGGGACTCAGAGGAGAGTCCTATCACATTGCTGGAGAGGCTGGGGTGTCCCCAAACTGTGCTTCTATTTTTCTAGTCTTGCTTCCTCCTACTTCCTCCTCCCATGCTAAAAATAGGGGGGCTGGTATCTTGACCTTCTAAATGCAAGAAGAGATTTTATAATAAGTCATGCTGTGATGTAAATATATTATTGAGATTGGGTTTTTTTGATGTGGACCATTTTTAAAGTCTTTATTGAATTTGTTACAATATTGATTCTGTTTTATGTTTTGGTTTTTTGGCCCTGAGGCAGGTGGGATCTTAGCTCCCTGACCAGGGATCAAACCCACACCCCCTGCATTGGAAAGTGAAGTCTTAACCACTGGACCACCAGGGAAGTCCCTGAATTCTTATTTCTGGGAGTTTGAAAGAGTTGAGTAGATCAGGTAAAAAGAGATAAGGGGATTTATGTTTATTTTTATTTGGATTTTTTTTTGTTTGGTTAGTTGCACTTTTTGGTAAGAGACCTGCTCTAGAACAGCAAAGAAGGGTAAATGTGTGCTCTGCATTGTTTCTGAATTAGCTTCTCCATAGGAATTAATTTCTGTCCAATTTAATGATGTGATATTTAAGTCCAAAATCTGAGGTTACACAGTAACAGTTCTATTTTCTCTCTCTGGTTTCCTTTTTGTCTTCTTTCTCCTTCTAAGTCAGCTTCTGTCTCTCATTTCTCTGTCTCTTCTCCTTTCAGGGACTTAACATATTATCTAGAAGACTGAAAACATAGGGAAAGCCAAGGAAATAATAGAATGGATACAGAATTTTTCTAGGACATCTTTAACCAATAAATACAAAATTTATGTCTTGATGAAAAGATAAACACTTTTTAAAAGGGTGTAGTAATTTGGTAAATGAAAATTATTGAAAGTCAAAAATAATAAAATCTATCCCAGCCTTCTGTACTAACTTGTGCCTTCATCAGGGCATCGCCTCTCTCTACTTTCTTTCCTTTATTAGGAAAATTAAAATACTAATGCTTGGCTAGTTCATGGATGTGTCAAGTGTTTCCAAGTAAGTTACTAACTCATCATTTAAATAAAGCACTTAGTCTCCACAAATCAGTCTAGAAAAATCTTCCCTCCCTATATCCCATTTAGGACCTATGACATTCTTGGCATTGCTCTAATCATTTTTTTTTTTTTGGAAGAGACTTCATGTTTAATGGATCCTGAATCCAGGATTTACTTTAATTTCACCGTCTAGTCTTCCCCTTTTCCCTTCCTCTTCCTCTTAGCTTGCTAACAACAACAACAAAAATCCAGACTTTCTTTTCTTAATCCAGGAAGGCAGTTGAGTGTTCATGCTCGGAGCTTCCCAGTCCAGTGTCTCCTTTGTGGGCACTGAGCCAGTCTTAGATCAAATGCTCACAAGCTAACACATAGGATTCTCACTGAGACCCCTTCTCCTACTCAGCATTGGAAATCTGGGTGGGTCTTTCTCTCTCTCTTCTGCCAGTTTGTCAGAGATAAGGATGGATTATTCTCTATGTTCTGGACCAGATCCGAGAATGTGTACCAGGCAGTACCACTTCCTTCTTGGTTCACTCAGAGGGGCACCCCCAAACTGCAAGGAGACTAAATCAGTCAAAACTGCCAGATTCAAATTTGACCTTATTTGGTGACTCAATTTTCCTTCCAGTACTCTTAATTTCTTCTAGTGATGGCCTGTAGCACAGAACCACCACTCAAAATCTATTCGAAATCTTGATAAGAGATGAGCAGGAAAAACACACTGCAAAACTTCAATGCACCATTAATCAATTAAAAAAATAAAACTAATAGGAAATGAGGGCTAAACAAGGTAATCTAACTGCCAATTAAAGTATACTGTAGTTCTGGTCTTAGTTACATTTGATATGGAGCTATGTAGCATTAAGCAGATCCCAACAGCTTTATTAAAAACATAGGTATTACATTTTAATGGCTACCCATGGAGATATATACTTAGCCTGCAGGCCAAACGTCAATCAGTGTTTTTCTACCCTAGGCTTTTGTGACCAACCAAAATTTATACAAAGCCACCCTAAGTGCTGTGATTGCAGAGGAACCTCCTTCTTGGTGACGTTAGAGAGCCATCCATCTCCACTCAAACTGAGTCCAAGATTTGGAACTCACTCAGAAAAACAAACAAGAGGAGAAAAATCTAAAGCGCTAAGTGTGCAGGACATTTCATAGCTGGGACAAGTGGGGTACAGGTGGGGAAAACACGCTCTAGAACAAAGACAAGGTTAAGGTGAGAAATACCAGCTGGTCCCAGGTAGAGGAAGGCTTAGAGGAGTGTGACCTGGGATCCTCATTTATGCTAGATCACGGGTCAACTTGTTAGCCTGATGTCGGGGGGCAGAGGGGTTCTTTCCACTCTAGGTAGTGGATTTGAAGGCCTCAGAAGATTAATAGAGCCCTGAAAAAAAATTTCCAGACTTGGGAGATGGAGAGAAAGGAGGTTCTTGCTTTCAAGCAGCTTGAAGACAATCTCGATGACTTTAACAGCTCTTCGATATAGTAGTGCCAGTAGTGGAGAGATTTCATTGATCTTCCTAGTGGCACAAGCACCACAGGAGGGGAGAGGGAGGAGAGGCAGTGAGTGGGACAGGAGATAAGCTTTATCAGGAATAGATTTCAAACTCCACATGGTGCACTAGCCTCAAAAGAGAACACTGCAAGGAAGTGGACAACAGGGTGCCCGGGCCATGCCCTCTGTCCTTTGGGACCCAAGGTCAGGCCATCCCCCCTGCTTGGTTTGCTCTTAGAGGATGAGCACATCAGATTGGACCAAGAGGGAAACTGGGTGATCTGCCTTAGGCTGTGAAAATGCTGCCACCTGCATTACAAAACACGTGTGAGTCAAGGCACTTGAGACACTTCCTTACAGGAAGCCAGAGTTCAGCACTGCATGTTAACCAGGTGGATATCCTGTAATATAAATGCTCGTTTGGATCCAAAAGGAAAACCATTAAAAATAAAAGAAAGATGAACAACTTTAATGTTTCTTTTTTTTGGGGGGGGGGGGGTGTCAAAGAAAATAAATAAATAAAACCTTGTTGTAAAGAATTAAGCGGTCTGATTCCCTCTCTCACTCGATGTGTTTCTTTGCTCCCACTCAAAAGGGAGATCATGGAAGTGAATCCTTGCCAGGACTCTCAAGGGGGATGGGCAGCAGCTTCCGGATGTCAACATCTGCTCAGCCCAGCTAGTTATGAGGAATTCCAGAGTTTCCCAAAGTTCCAAGGACATGCTGGTCCTAGAAGATTTTCTTTTATTAATAAATGTTCTTCATCTTAGAGGAAATAACAAATAAATAACCAGATAAACTAGTTGGAAAAAGTTGGGCAAATTTTTCTAATCAGAAAAATACTATGTCCGGGGGAGGAGTTTAAAAATAGGCAGACAGGGCTTCCCTGGTGGCGCAGTGGTTGAGAGCCCGCCTGCCGATGCAGGGGACACGGGTTCGTGCCCCGGTCCGGGAAGATCCCACATGCCAACGGAGCGGCTGGGCCCGTGAGCCATGGCAGCTGAACCTGCGCGTCTGGAACCTGTGCTCCGCAACGGGAGAAGCCACAACAGTGAGAGGCCCGCGTAACGCAAAAAAAAAAAAAAAAAAAAAAAAAAAAAAACCGGCAGAGAATCTCTTTATGGGACACAGGGCTTCTTGACTAGAAGAACTATAACCAGCCTCCCTCCCAAAAGAGGGAGAAGATTATGGGATACCAGCTTAGCTTCCAAGTTCAGGACGGAGCAGACTCCCCAAGCCTTTCAGGAAATACTGTCCATTTTTCTGCACATATCATTCCTTATTTAACCATCATGGCTTCTTTAATAAAAAGAAAGAAGTCAGTCCCCGGGTCCAGTGGTCCCTTTGAGTCTCCATTTGGAGGACAACTTTTTGTCCCATTCTTCCTGGGGAAGCATCATCATCTTCTAATCCTAGTGTTGGGTTTATTATTTTAATCTGAATAATTATTTTATCAGTTAAAGAAAACCAAGAATTCTAGGATAAGTCACCCATTTCTGCAGTTCCATCAAAGATAACCTCTCAAGCCCTAAGACATATAATTTTGTTAAGTAAGAATTACTGCACCACATTTTTAGACGGTTTTGATTATAAGAAAATGGTCTAGGTCCTTGGAGGCTGGATTGGAAACTTCTGAGATCTTGTCCAACTCTCAGATTTTGTGTATTTTCCATTCACAATTTCTTTCCCATGGTTTCCATCACCATTGGATCTGGGAAGATGGAATGTCAGCAACAGTCTTCCTTACCTTCATTCTTTTATGGGATTACTAGTTGGTTTGTTTAGGCAAATGTTTGTCTGTAAGGAATTTCTACATGGATTGATGAGGGTTTTGGGGTTTTTTTGGGATTTCCTTCTAATCTAGACCATAGGTCCATAGTATTTCACAGGGTAATGGCACTGGGAAACATATACAAAGAAAAATAGACACTATTCTCCACGTCTTTCTGGTGTTTCTGTATTATGCTTCTGAGCATTTGTTGGTTACCCTAACACAAGTCCTTTAAATTTTCTACAATATTAAAAACTTGTTTTTACTTGTATACCAAGTTCCTTTGCTAATAAGCTAGGAAAATTCCCAAAGACCAAGATGTCAGTTCCTTAAACACAAAATACTGGGACTAGTCACAGGTGTATATGACTCTAGAACACCTCAAGCATAAGAGGCAACACAGAGAAAGAGGAGGAGAGACGTTATAAAAGCAAGTGCTGGAGTCAGACCCAACTGAGTTCAAATCTGTGCACCACCATTCATGAACTATGTGCCCTTGAGCAAGCCACTTAACCTAACACTCACTTTCTTCATCTTTAAAATGGAACAGTAGGACTTCCCTGGCAGTGCAGTGGTTGAAACTCTGCGTTTCCAATGCAAGGGGCGAGGGTTCAATCCCTGGTCAGGGAACTAAGATCCCACATGCTGTGCGGCGCCGCCAAAAAACAAAAAAAATTATCAAAAGAAAATTAAAATAGAATAAAATAAAATAAAATGGAACAATAGTAGTAACTACCTCATAGGGTGGTTATATGGTACTGACAAGTTATTGCATATAAAGAGAATGGCCAGTGCCTGTCCCATAGGAACACCACCCTTATCATCATCACATAAAAGTACATTCCCCAACCCCCCTAAATCCGAGAAACTGAACCCTCAGAGACACGTTCTAACCAGAAGAGTATGCCGGGTGGGTGTTCCTCTTCTGTCAGTGAAACACAGAGGACAATCTGATCTGTAGACAGGTTTCTAATGAGAAGGGAATAAATTAAGCTTTAAAAAGCAAGCCAAACATTACTGTATACCTATTTTTAAATAATGCCTCCATTTTTGTCTCAGAAACAAGCCCTAATTTGCTTATTCTTCACTTCTAATTTCCATATTCATTTAATAACAAAATGGGAGAAACATTAGTAGGAGATAGTAATTGTAAAAGTAGGAATAAAGTTAATGGCAATATTAAAAATACTGCACAGATATAAACATAGCAATATTCAAGCCAATTTGAAATATGAAGCAACTGACAAATTAACGGCACATGTAAGAGAATCATAGATTCAGCGTCAACGGCCTGAGTGTTACTTCATTAAAAGAAAGAAGGGCTTCCCTGGTGGCGCAGTGGTTGAGAATCCGCCTGCCGATGCAGGAGACACGGGTTCGTGCCCCGGTCCGGGAGGATCCCACATGCCGTGGAGCAACTAAGCCCATGAGCCACGGCCGCTGAGCCTGCGCGTCCGGAGCCTGTGCTCGGCAACGGGAGAGGCCACAACAGTGAGAGGCCCGCATACCGCAAAAAAAAAAAAAAAAAGAAAGAAAGAAAAAAATCAGAAAAATCCTTTAAAAAAACCATTGCTAGGTGGTCAGTAAAAATTATTAGTTCATAAGGCATCAGCTCTGGACATAAATAAATTGCAGTGCTTTGCAGGGAACAGAGTACCAAAAAGGCAGAGCAACGTGACTCAACAGCTGTGAGTCCATCCAGGAAGGGGACCCCCATGCATCAGGGTATTGCTTCCAAATCTCTGGCCCCTGCTTCTGCATGCAAGACCACATGTGTGCATAAAATACCTTTGGCTTCCATGTGCTGATATTTAAATGATTCTGTAACACACAGAAATCATCGAACCAGAATGTTAGAGCAGGAAGGAGCCTAGGTGTCAATTCTGGCCCAAGATCATTCATACGTGAGGGATATGAGATTTAGAAAACCTCTCATGCGGGTTTCCCAGAGATCAAGGAGGTCTCCTGTGAATCTGGACAGCCATAGTAGGCTCCACCCACCCTAGCACAACTTCCAGAAAAGAAGAGGGGAAGAAAACAGCAGAGAAATACCCAGGAGGCCCTTTTGCTCACACATCCAGAAGACTCCTTTGGGAATCTAATGGAAGCTATGGGTCCTCTCCCTTGAAAAAGAGCACAAAAAACCCTGAGTCTTCCCATCCCCCAGCCCCACCCCAAAGGCTGTTTGTAATTCCCCCACAACAGTCCCAGGAGGTATTAGGGAAAGACCAAGCCCAAAACAGAGCTGCTTGCATCAAAGGAATTCAAAGGAAGAACTGTGAGATCAAACTATTTGGACCTGGAAATAAAGGATAGAATCCAGGCCCAGTTCCCAGGCATGTTGGAAACACTGCTTTCCTCGGCCTCCAGATCTGATGGCTTGACTTGGATGGGATTACAGTGTGAATGGCTGGGAGGGGTTTGAGAGGGGAAAAGGGTGCTTCATTATAAATACAGCTCAGTAAATATACTGACATAAAGCAATAGATAGATCTGGCCCCAAATTCCAATTATGCATCAAATAGTGACCCCAGCCATGTAACTTAGCCTCTAATCCTTGGTTTTCCCAACTACAGAATTAGGATAACAAGACCAACTTTGCATAGTTGTATTTAGGATTAGAGATTACAGCTGATCTTTGAGCAATGCAGGGTTTAGGGGCGCCGAGCCCGACCCCGAGCCATTGAAAATCTGCATACCGCCATCTCTGCCTCAAAAATAGAGGAACTGATAAGTGACTCAAACAAGGGCAAGAAGCTGAAACAGTTTGGTTAGAATTAGGATTCAAACCTTAGTTCTTTTTTTTTTTTTTTTTTTTTTTTTTTTTTTTTTTTTTTGCGGTATGCGGGCCTCTCACTGTTGTGGCCTCTCCCGTTGCAGAGCACAGGCTCCGGACGCGCAGGCCTAGCGGCCATGGCTCACGGGCTTAGTTGCTCCGTGGCATGTGGGATCTTCCCGGACCAGGGAACGAACCCGTGTCTCCTGCATCGGCAGGCGGATTCTCAACCACTGCGCCACCAGGGA
The DNA here is from genome assembly GCF_026419965.1 of Kogia breviceps. Taxonomy (NCBI): domain Eukaryota; kingdom Metazoa; phylum Chordata; class Mammalia; order Artiodactyla; family Physeteridae; genus Kogia; species Kogia breviceps. The sequence continues at coordinate 41,377,261 of NC_081310.1, read as the reverse complement.
AGCCCCAAACCTTAGTTCTTTTGATTCCACATATTGTGATCTCTAATTGAACACAAACTTTTCCCTATACTTACTTAATTTAAAGATGTGTAAAATGAAAATACAGGTACTATATTTATTGAAAAAATCTGCATCTGCAGATAAGTGGACCCAAGCAGTTCAAACCTGTGTTGTTCAAGGTACACACACACACACACACACACATACACACACACACACGAGTACCTGGCATGGTACCTATCACATAGCAGGCATTCCATGATTACTGTTATTATGACTCCATTCACCCATTCATCAGATGTATTTATTAATCACACACTATGGTGCCAAGAACTAGGATTTTGATGGTGAAGAAGACAGATGAAGTAGTGACTTTGAGTTGTCCACCGCCTAATGCAGTTACAGACAACAAACAAACCACTGCCCCACTGTGTGATTCTTATGCCGGGGGGGGGGAAATTTCAGGGAACTATGGAAGCCCCTAAGAGGGGCTTGGGAGTCAGAAACAGCTTCCTGGGAGAGCCAGTATTTGAGTTGAGGGCTGAAGGATAGCAGAGTTTAGCTGGGCCACAAGGATGGGGAAGAGGGTACCAGGTAGAGGTGTGGGAGAACATCTTAATAGCTTGCTGTGGTTCAAGGGCAGAGCTTTGAGGCGGGGGTGTGAAGGGATAAGGTTGGAGCATTAAGGGAGAGCACATAGACCATGTTCAGAGCTTAGCCTTCATGCAACCACCGTATTAGTCAATAGCAAGTATTAAATTATGAGAAGACTAGATACAGACATCGCACGGGTGAGCCAGAGCAGGTTCGCTTACCGAAAGGATACAGAAGAAAGTCACGACAGTCAGGATACACTGAAGAGAAATAACAACGTTCTCCAAGACAGAGAGACAATCTTGTGACCACCAAACTGGGTACTGGGGGTACGCTACCGAAGATGATAACGTGAATGAGTGAGGTTACATCAGACCCTTTGGAGCCCTAACCATCACCTCCAGGTTTCAGTCCCAGGCGTGACACTGGAGCTGTTCCCCGTGCAGGTCAATCTGGAGAGGTGCCAGGGGATGCCTCCACTGGTGCACCTCATCAGTCTTGAAATCACACCGCGATGACAAGGCTTGTACAGGGCAGAACTCTCAGGCTGGAGGACAGCGCCCCTCTATCACTCTCAACTCCACCCCCTCCACAGCCTAACACAGTCCAGCCCACATTAATCCCTCAGTTTTGTGCTGTAGAACCCCAGAGGGGCCGTGTCCCAGGAGACTCTGGGAACCTCCATCACAAACCCTCTGACCTGTGACTCTGTTTATCCCCGAGACTTCATCCTGAAGTGGTTCGAAGCAGAGAAATGACATGGTCTGATTTGTAAGGACAAAACAAAACAAAAATGCTTTGGCTGAAACGGGGTGAATGGGGTTCAAAGAGGAGAAATCCACTGCAGGGGAAATCCATTATCCTGGGCGAGGATAATGACAGCAGAGATGAAAAGAAAGTGGACAGAATTGAGAAGTCCATTTAGGGGAGGATTAGGCAGGCTTTGGTGATTGGCTGATGTGGCACCCTGACAGATGAATCTGTAGCTTCCAATGAGTGAGCCAGGTAATTAGTTAAAATGGTCTGTTAGTTTCCTTTTGCTATTGCAACAAATTATACAAACTAGTGGCTTGAAACCACACAGATTTATTCTCTAACTATCCTGGAGGTCAGAAGTTGATTTCACTGGACTAAAGTCAAGGTGTTAGCAGGGCCGGTTCTTTCTGGAGCCTCTGAGGGAGAATTCCTTGCCTTGCCTTTTTCAGCTTCTAGTGGCCACCTGTGACCTTTGGCTTGTGAACCCTGGCTCCGTCTTCAAAGCTTATCACTCCAAGCATCACAGTGCCTTCTCATCTAAGAAGGCAAACCCTCATCCCTCACATAAGAAATGTTGTGGTTACATCAGTCTCTATACGTTATTATATATCTATTTTAAAATAATGCCCCCACTCTTGTCGCAGAGACAAGTCCCAATCTGCTTATTCTTCATTTCTAATTTCCATATTCATTTAATGAAAAATGGGAGCTGTTCTGCCAGATAGAGGGACTAAGAGAGGGTTTTCAGGCACCATGATTGGTCACCAGCAGCTAACCTTCCTTGAGAGAGAGAGAAAGCTGGGATAGGAGAGGGAGAAAAGGAAAGAATAAGAAGGAGAAGCATTAACACAAACAAAGTGCACCTTCACCATTACCAAGCATTACCATCGAGTCACCAAGGATGGCAGAAAGGTTCTTTTGTAATTAGAAAAAATCAGTGGGTTAGTCACACACTAATTGAGACCTATTTTTGCTTGAATTAGGTCAGTCTTCGTTAAATGCCTCTCTAGAAATAGGAAGAGGTTGGACTCCCCATGGGTGGTTTGCACTGATGCAGCAGAGATGACTCATGTTAGCTCACACTACAAGCTGTACAGATGGATGGGAGTGGCTGATGGAAGCTGCCCTGCCAACTCCCACCAAGACTGAAGCCCACTCACCCACCCACCCATCCCCACTGCGAGCCGTGCAAATGGACTACAGAGAGGGCAAGTTTCTGAGCTGACCCTCATGCCAAGGGGCACATCGGTTTCTTGACCCTTTGCTATCAGAGTGCCGGGAATTAAAATCTCAGCTAGATGTGTATTTGTGACTGGCACAGAGAAGTTTCTGGCATCCTGGTAGACTGGCAGGTCTCTCTAGTGGAAGAAATAATCACTTCAGCTGGGTCCTCATGGGATGACAGACTTGTTTCAGATTGCCTGAAAGGCTTGCATCCGGGAATCCCCTCACTCCTGGGTAAACCAACCATTGGTCAGCCTAGGTCTCTCCATAAAGGGTAAGATGCAGTACCAAATCTTTACTTGAAAGATATTTCATGTTCTCTGCAGTGGATGAAAATGTATTGGACGAGAAAATGTTCGCGATGAAAGGGATATTAGTGACTATCTGACCCAATAGTTCTCCAACTGTAGTGTACATCAGAATCACCTAGGCTGTTTATTGAAAATGCAGATTCCTGGGTTCTACCTCCAGAAATACTGATAGAGTAGGTCTTGGTGGGGCTCCATATTTTCACATTTTATAAGCATCCTGGATGATTCAGATTAAAGTGGTCCAAGAATCCATGTTTGAGAAATAGGGATTTAATTCCAGCACCTCATTTTATTGATAAGAAATCTATCCTGAACTGAATCACTTTGCTGTTCACCTAAAACTAACAGAGCATTGTTAATCAACTATGCTCTAATATAAAATAAAAATTAGAAAAAAAAAGAAATCTATCCTGTGTAAGGCTACACAATAGGCCAACGACAGCCTGATCTAAAATAAAAACTCAAATACACATTCCCTTCTGAGTCCAAAGTTATTTCCATTTATAGCATTTGGGGGCTACATGGTCCTTTCTTCTTGCAAAAGTCTCTTTCCCTCCAGAAAATATCATCTATCCGAGAAAATATTTAACAAAAAGGAAAACTGAAACTCACTGGATGTAACCATATTTATAGGGCTTGGAATTTCTTTTCTGTTAGTACCTGATGTCAGCTTCAAAGGAAAAGAAGCTATAATGTTTTGTTTTCCTTCTTGAGGAGTCTTAGAAGCATCAGCTGCTTTGAGCCAGTGTGCTCTTATATAGAAGGTTTGAGACCTCACACTAACTCAGCCAGGATAAGGGTTATTAATTATAAAGGTATCTGGGATCAGACAGACACTAACAAAATCTTTAATTCAGGCTCCAAAATTGTCCTTTGAGGAACTGGTCCCAGGGCATTTCCTGTCACTGTGACTCCTCTCTGGTTTGCACATACCATGTACAGCCAGTCTTTAAATATCAAAGGGTAAGCTTTTGAATGTAATATTTTAAGGTGGATCTGACTAAATAGGTGGCAATTTGAGATGGGCCCCATTTCATGGCATTTTTTTCCCTCTCTGTGTAACTTTCATCTATTACTCATAGACCCGTCCTCTGGAGCTACCTAAGTCTAATTCTTCTTCCAGAAGACAGGTCATCAGATATTTGAAGACTGTTATCAAGACACCCAGGATAAACATCCCTAATTTATCCAGGTGTCCTCTTTCTAAATTCCTCTGTCTCCTTGGGGTAGGATCTAGAACACCACTGTCTTTTTTTTTTTTTTTTGTAGTACGCGGGCCTCTCACTGTTGTGGCCTCTCCCGTTGCGGAGCACAGGCTCCGGACGCGCAGGCTCAGCAGCCATGGTTCACGGGCCCAGCCGCTCCGCAGCACGCGGGATCCTCCCGGACCGGGGCACGAACCCGTGTCCCCTGCATCGGCAGGTGGACTCTCAACCACTGCGCCACCAGGGAAGCCCACTACTGTCTTGTTAAAGTGTGTCATGCAGATCTGAACCCAGTTCCTGGGCTCCGCCCCCTTCCCTCACATCAACACCATCATTAGAACTGGGGGAGAGATGTGAAGGGAGATGACACATCTCACTTGGAGATTTGAAGGTTTCCAAGACTGAAAAGAGTTTGTGAAAAGGGACCCCCCCCCCCGGGAATGGAGGGAGAGAGCACCCATGCCTCCCACCTGCCAGGTAAGGACTCGGGGTTGCTTTAGCTGTGGTGACAATAAACTGAAGTCACATGGATTTGTCTTAATTAACAGCTTTAGATACAATTCACAGGTCACACAGTGCATCCACTTACAGTTACGATTCAGTATTTTTTATTATATTCAGAGTTGTGCAACCATCACCACAATTAATTTGAGAACATTTTCATCTTCCCAAAAATATAATCAAATTTTAAATATTATCCTCATCAATTTATTTCCTAATTACTGATAATCATTTACAAGACCTTCACTCTATGGAGTGATACTTGAACCTTCTAGTGAGGTGCTGGATATAAGAACTCAGTACGAAAGAAAGAGGGATAAAAAAGGGCAATTCAGGGCTTCCCTGGTGGCGCAGTGGTTGAGAATCCGCCTGCTGATGCAGGAGACACGGGTTCGTGCCCCGGTCTGGGAAGATCCCACATGCCGCGGAGCAGCTGGGCCCGTGAGCCATGGCCGCTGAGCCTGCGCGTCCGGAGCCTGTGCTCCGCAACGGGAGAGGCCACAACAGTGAAGCCCGCATACCACAAAAAAAAAAAAAAAAAAAAGGGCAATTCACATCTTAGAGACTACATGATCCTGTTGTGTAACATTAACTACCAAGTATTTCACAGCTTTCTATAGAGGTTAAGAACAAGGACTCTGGGGCCATATTGATTGGGTTCAAATTCTGGCTTCACCACTTACTGACCTTGGGAGAGTCAGTTCTATCTGTAAAATGAGGACAGTATTTGTTCCCACCTCACGTGGTTCTTATAAGGATTACATAGATTAACATAGAAAGCATTTAGAATAGAACCTAATTCTATATCACTGCTTGCTAATCTAATTATTATATGTATAATTTATTGTTATGGATACTGACCTTCTACCAGGTAACCCTTTGTGATGCTCTGAGTCATGAGATTTTGTATTTGTACATTTAATCTGTTAGCAGTTCAGTATGTATTGAAAGTCTGTGGTTAGAATGAAAGTCCCTATGAGGTTATTGGTTATTGGGCATTTTACTTGGGAGAAAAGTTAGACAGTCTAGTCTTATTTCATGAACACAAAGAAATTTACATAGCTATGGAATGGCAGTTTCTGGCTTAACAACACAGTCTTTTAACTCTCATTCCAGCTTTCCAGTGCCCAGAAGGGGACTAGTACAAAATAAGCACTGAAAATATTATTGAAAAAAATGAATGATTCACTTAGAATGTACTAGAGTGACCTAAGAGAGTCACCACCATTTCTTAGGTTTCTTTATTCAGCATGCACTAAGTTTCTCACCTCAGGAAGTAAACATACATTTTTATTTACCTAGAAAATCTTTCCCAACTACATTTTGCCTTGCTTCCTACTCAGGCTTCAGGGAGAACTGAATCTGGGTTGAGTACCTTTCCTATATATTCCCATAGCTCCCTATAGTTTCCCTATTAGAGCAATAATCATGCCAAATTAGGGGTTTCCCTGGTGGCACAGTGGTTGAGAATCCGCCTGCCAATGCAGGGAACGCGGGTTTGAGTCCTGGTCCGGGAAGATCCCACATGCCGCGGAGCAACAAAGCCCATGCGTCACAACTACTGAGCCTGTGTGCCACAACTACTGAACCTGTGCTCCAGAGCCCGGGAGCCACAACAACTGCAGCCCACGTGCCTAGAGCCTGTGCTCTGCAACAAGAGAAGCCACGACAATGAGAAGCCCGCACACCGCAACCAAGGGTAGCCTCTGCTCGCCGCAACTAGAGAAAGCCCATGCTCAGCAACAAAGACCCAACGCAGTCCCAAAATAATAATAATAATAAAAATAAATTAATTAATTTAAAAAATAATCACACCAAATTATACTGTGTCAGTTCACTCCACTAGAATGTAAGCTACGTGAGGGCAGACACTGTGTTACTGTTATAACAATGTTTATCCTTGGCACAACAAGGACCTAGCATGTAATAGTAGTATTTTCAGATGAACATTAGAAATTGTGGAAGACATTGGTAACTGTTTCCCCGTATTCATTCCCCCTGATTCTTTCAAGAATAGTATTCTCCCTCCACACTGATTTTTTTTAAATTTTATTTATTTATTTTTGGCTGTGTTGGGTCTTCGTTTCTGTGCAAGGGCTTTGTCTAGTTGTGGCAAGCGGGGGCCACTCTTCATCGCTGTGCGCGGGGCTCTCACTATCGCGCCTCTCTTGTTGCGGAGCACAGGCTCCAGATGCACAGGCTCAGTAATTGTGGCTCACAGGCCCAGTTGCTCCGTGGCATGTGGGATCTTCCTAGACCAGGGCTCGAACCCATGTCCCCTGCATTGGCAGGCGGATTCTCAACCACTGCGCCACTAGGGAAGCCCCTCACACTGATATTTTATAAGGTCACGGGACCACCAAACCAGAGAAGACATCACAGCCAACCTTTCAGCCAGTGACCAAGTTGTCACCAAGGGAAAGTAAGCAGAAGTGATATGCACAAGTGTCTTGAAAGGATATGCTTGCCATCTACTTTGTCTCTTTCCCTCTTTCTTTCAGCTGGAAGGTAGTTGTGGTGCTAGTGAGTGAGACTGAAACATGTAGAGACAGAAAGCACCCTAAGGGATGGTAAAACAAGGTACAAGGAATCTAGGTTCCTGGATGATCTTGTAGGGTGAAACTGCTTGACCTACCATGCACAGGCTGCTTGACTTTGACTGTTAAATGAGGAATATATAAACCTACAACTTGTTTGAGTCCCTCTGTTTTGGAGTCTCTTTGTTACAGCTGCTTAGGCCCTTCCTTAACTAAAATTTGAAACAGGGCATGAGAATTCTAAACAATCCTTGGGGAGGTACTAACCATTCAGAACTTTTGAAATTCTAGGCACTTAGTAATATATAAGTTCCACTGCTTATAAGAAATGAATGGCTATATTCAGCAAGGTTGATCCTAGTACCAGAGGAAATTTTATACATCTGGACATAAGAATAACAATGATCTTTTTTTTTTTTTTGGTGGTATGAGGGCCTCTCACTGTCGTGGTCTCTCCCTTTGCGGAGCACAGGCTCCGGACGCGCAGGCTCAGCGGCCATGGCTCACGGGCCCAGCTGCTCTGCGGCATGTGGGATCTTCCCGGACCGGGACACGAACCCGTGTCCCCTGCATCCGCAGGCGGATTCTCAACCACTGCGCCACCAGGGAAGCCCAATAACAGTGATCTTGACCATATCCAGGTGTCAACGAAACTGGAAGAGATTCATGATACTGCAGAGTCCTGACAACTTGACAAATAGGTTAATAACTGGCCCCTTGGAAGTAGGCATCCATTCATGTCCAGCCTTGTACTCTGTCCTACTAGCATGACTCAGCTACTCTTCCCAGAGCTGATTCCTTCTGGGCCTTTCCACTTCTATCTTCTGTTTCTATTGAACTCTGGCTCTTTCATATCTCTAGTTCCAAGGCTCAAGGGAAAACATCTGATTAATCCAATTTAATCAACACCTGACTGTCCACTGGCCAGATTATAGATGGGCTGCTTTTATGTGGCATGTCCTCCATGTGCAAATTAGCTGTGGCTAAATTGGGGTTAGGAGTCCTGTGGTGAAGAACATGGCCCTGTTGGTGTAAGAATCTGCCTGAGATTTTACCCTCAGCAAGAGTGTTAGTTTTCTACTACTGCTATGACAAATCACAAAAAAATCTAGTGTTTTAAAGGAACAACAGTTTATTATCTTACACTGCTATAGACCATAATCCCAACATGGATCTCACTGGACTAAGGTCAATGTGTCAACAGGATACATTTCTTTCTGAAGATTCTAGAGAAGAAGTTATTTCCTTGCCTTTTCCAGTTACTAGAGGCCTCCTGCACTCCTTAGCTCACGGCACCCCCCCTCCATCTTCAAAGCAGGCAATGTCAACCAAGTCCTTTACATACTACTGTCACTCTGGTTCTCCCTCTGCCTGCCTCTTCCAATTTTAAGGATCTTTGTGATTATTTTGGGCCCACTCAGATAATCCAAGATAATCTCCTTATTTTAAGGTTAGCTGATTAGCAAACTTAATTCTGTCCTCTCCCTTAATTCTCCTTTGCCATGTCTGACTCTGGTCACCAATTACAATGCATGTAGGGCAGGGCTCTCCTCACATACCACCACGCAATTCTCAAACACCAGCTGGTTGTTCAACACCAGTTGAATTGTCCTACAATTAATCTCAACTCTGACACTCAATTCTAATGCTATCATTTCTATCATTTCTGTTCCTATTGATTGATTTTTGCTCTAATTATGAGTCACATTTTCCTTTTCTTGGAATAAGAAAAGGAAATTAATTAATTAATTAATTAATTATTATTAATTTTTGCTGGATGCAGGACTTTGTGAATACTATATTGTTGAGTGTCTGGATTGTGTTGTCTTTCCTTAAAGAGTGTTGTGCAGGCAGTTAGGTAATTTACAGATCAGTTTGATCTCTAAGACCTGTCTTTAACCTTGTCTAGAGCAGGTCTAGAGTAGTCTTCACCCTATGATAGCATAGCCCTAGCGCCAAGCTGTGGAGTCTACACTGAATGCCCTGGTGTGATCACCAATGGCTCTCCAATTTGGCTAGTCATAGTTTGAATACATCCTCACAGCTTAAACATCTCATTGACCTGTATGAGCTCTGAGGATTATTCTGATTACAATTCTCTTGGGTTTTCTTTACCTGGCTTTGTATGGTTTTCCTCTATGACTGTACAGCTTGTATTCAGCAAAGATTCATGAGGATTCTTTTTTAGGTTTCTGCAGTTCTTTTTCTGCCATATTTTCTGAAATTCTGTACTGTAACATCCACCACTGTAGCTGCCTTGAGCCCTAATTTCCAAATATCTATGTCTTGAATTCATGAAGGTCACTGGGCCCTGCTTGAGTTGACCCCCCTCCACCTATGCCCACAGCCTAGAAGTTGCCTCCAGACAGAAATCCAAGATGATCACAAGGCTCACTTTACTTGTTTCTTTCCACTTATCTAATAGAGGACACGCTCCTGTCCTGCTTGCTGTAAAATGTTGGAAAATACTTGTTTTGTGTTACTATAGACTGAATATTTGTGTCTCTCCAAAATTCATATATGAAATCTAATGTTCAACTTGATGATACTTGGAGGTGGAGCCTTTGGGAGGTGATTAGGTCATGACCATGAACTCTCATAAATTAAATTAATGCTCTTATAAAAGTGACCCCACAGAGCTCCATAGCCCCTTTCACCATGTAAGGACACAGTGAGAAGACTGCCATCTATGAACTAGAAATGGGCTCTCACCAGACACCAACTCTGCAGGTGTCTTGATTTTGTACTTTGCAGCCTCCAGAACTGTGAGAAATAAATTCCTGTTGCTTATAAGCCATGCAGTCTATGATAATTTGTTAAAGCATCCTGAATGAACTAAGACACATGTATATTATCTAGTTTTCTAGCTGTTTATAAGCTAAGTTTGCCCTAGTCCATGTTATTTCATCATGCTTTTAAGTAGAAGTCCAGTCAGAGACCTTTTATTTAACCCATTTTTTTTTTTTTTTTTTTTTTTTTTGCGGTACGCGGGCCTCTCACTGTTGTGGCCTCTTCCACTGCGGAGCACAGGATCCGGACGCGCAGGCTCTGCGGCCACGGCCCACGGGCCCAGCCGCTCCGCGGCATGTGGGATCCTCCCGGACCGGGGCACGAACCCGCGTCCCCTGCATCGGCAGGCGGACTCGCAACCACTGCGCCACCAGGGAAGCCCTAACCCATTTTTATACGTAAAGTTTTCCTCTTAACTCATTCATGTAAATACAAAGTTCAAACATAATGTAAATAGAGAAGGAAGAGGCAAAGAAAGAGAGGAGGTGAAAGAGTGAGATTGCAAAACATGAGTTTAGGCTCCTCACCTTTTAACCCAAATCTTTGTTCATTTTTAGTATTTTTTTGAAAATATAAAAAAGGAAATAGATATTTTAGCAGGAGTTTGCTCTCATTGGCCTATAGATAAATATTGCCTATTTAAAAAATAATCAGACTAAACTAGTAAGCAAAAGGGGCTTCATGCCTTGAGGGAGGTTTTGCTATGTCCCTGTAACTGTATACATTTAAAATTAGTTACGAGCAGTAGAGCAGTAAACCCGTCATGCTGTTCCCAAAGTCCTTTTTTCTCTGTGACCCTGAGAAATTAGGGCAGCAAAGATCCATTGATACATCCCCAGATTTGTGCAGAAGAGTAAATAAAGATAGAAACCAAAAGCTCCTATCCCTGGTAAGATTTATAAAATAACTAAGTAGACAGGTCAATAGTGCCTAAATAAAGCTGAAAATAACCTCTGCTGAAAACTTTCCTTTCAAAGCCCTCATATGTTATCATTTAGTCTGAGCTAAAAGCTATTGGGAGAAACAGGTAATAACTATATATGTCTGGACTGCCTTTGCTATCTCTCAGCCTGGAGCTGTAGTGCATCTACAGGAATGATTATGTCCCATAAATGTAAATGATTAGCACCATCAATCCCAAGCATGGTCCTCTTACAAATATTCATAAGAAACAAAACACTTTTTCTTCTAAATTCAACAACCAGGGCCTCTTGAGGGACTCTTGCCTTGCTTTGATCAAACTTGCAGAGACGCAACAGTTACTGCTGAGAAGGAATGACTTTTACAAAGAAAGGACTATATTGTCTCCTCAAAATTTGTTTTCTGTGTGAAAGCTGCAAGTCAGTAAGTAAGGAATACACAGACAAGGTATATCTCTATATTCTCAAAAACACAAATGCACATGTGTATTTAAAAGTTCATTCCAAATGGAAATCCTTTACTGAGGTTTTTCTAGATTCTAGAAAATATGTCAAATGTTATGAGGGATATATAGTTGTTAAATAAGGTATGGACTTTGAATGAAATAAGTTCACAAGTCAGAAGAGAGATTGGCATTATATACTAACACGAAACAAAGAGTAATCAGGTATAAAGTGCTAAAGAGAGACACACATATACAACCCAAGGTAGTGAAGGTGCCTGGCACATAATAGGTTCTCAAATATTTATTTAGTGGATAAATGAATGATGAATACATTTCTCTGACCATATATCTTAAATATTATCATCACTGAATAAACTATTTTTTGGAAGGGGACAAAGACTGGGGAGTTCAAAAACACTCATAAAATAGTCTGATCTTTTATCTATGATTCAGACCTGTGTAGTCCAGAAATATCAGAAAGAGATATTTCTGAATAATTTTTCTAAATATTTTCCCTGGAGGTTATATTATAGTAAAATATTGTTTCGGTATGTCATGAGTTATCAAAATTAGGTACACTTTGCTCTCTACCAATAGTACATACCCAGGAAGAATGGTCCACAGAAAGCTGCAGCATTACATAAAGGCAGATGGCAGACCCAACATGGATATTAAAGAATATACTAGAAAATGAGAAACCAAATAAATATCAGATGCTGAGACATGCTAGAGGAATGTGAACTACTCTAAGAAAGGCAGTATGACTTCTAGAATTCCATTCCTCTCCCTTGCTGCCTATGCAAAATAGCTTCTACTCTTTAAAAAAAAAATGAGGCTATGGGGACCTTCAGCTTCTCTGTAAAATGGAATAATAGGGACCATATCTAACCTTACAACTGAAACAATTTTAAAAGGACTAAATATATGAAACAAAGGTTTGCAAGACACTACATATCAGGCAATGAAGGCAAATGGTCCTTGAGAGATGGGAAACACCATATTCCTTTGAGAGATGGAGCATTATGATGGCCATGGTGCAGGGTGGAGGGATGTGAGGGCAATCACGTAGAGCCCAGCGAACTCCCTGAGCTGAAGATAAGGAGTGGAGAGTTTGTAGGAGACTATGGCAGCTCAAGATGCTAAAAAGAGAGTATCAGAAAGGAAAGCACTACACAGAGAGAGAACTCTGGAGATATGCAAAGATATGAAGGAATCAATAGCAGAATAACTGAGGCAGAAGAACGGATAAGTGACCTGGAAGGTAAAATGGTGGAAATAACTACCGCAGAGCAGAATAAAGAAAAAAGAATAAAAGGAATTGAGGACAGTCTCAGAGACCTCTGAGACAACATTAAACACACCAAAGTTTGAATTCTAGGGGTCCCTGAAGAAGAAGAGAAAAAAAGGGGGACTGAGAAAATATTTGAAGAGATTATAGTTGAAAACTTCCCTAATATGGGAAAGGAAATAGTCAATCAAGTCCAGGAAGCACAGAGAGTCCCATACAGAATAAATTCAAGAATAAACACACCAAGACACATATTAATCAAACTATCAAAAATTAAATACAAAGAAAACATATTAAAAGCAGCAAGGGAAAAGCAACAAATAACATATAAGGGAATCCCCATAAGGTTAACAGCTGATCTTTCAGCGGAAACTCTGCAAGCCAGAAGGGGGTGGCAGGACATAGTTAAAGTGATGAAAGGGGAAAACCTACAACCAAGATTACTCTACCCAGCAAGGATCTCATTCAGATTCGACAGAGAAATTAAAACCTCTACAGACAAGCAAAAGCTAAGAGTATTCAGCACCACCAAACCAACTTTACAACAAATGATAAAGGAACTTCTCTAGGCAAGAAACACAAGAGAAGGAAAAGACCTACAATAACAAACCCAAAACAATAAAGAAAATGGTAATAGGAACATACATATCGATAACTACCCTAAATGTATATGGATTAAATGCTCCAACCAAAAGACAGACTGGCTGAAAGGATACAAAAACCAGACCCACATATGTGCTGTCTACAAGAGACCCACTTGAGACCTAGGGACACATACAGACTGAAAATGAGGGGATGGAAAAAGATATTCCATGCAAATGGAAATCAAAGAAAGCTGGAGTAGAAATTGTCATATCAGGCAAAATAGACTTTAAAATAAAGACTATTACAAGAGACAAAGAAGGACACTACATAATGATCAAGGGATCAATCCAAGAAGAAGATATAACAATTGTAAATATTTATGCACCCAACATAGGAGCACCTCAATACATAAGGCAAATGCTAACAGCCATAAAAAGGGGAAATCGACAGTAACACAATAATAGTAGGAGACTTTAACACCCCACTTTCACCAATGGACAGATCATCCAAAATGAAAATAAATAAGGAAACACAAGCCTTAAATGATACATTAAACAAGATAGACTTAATTGATATTTATAGGACATGCCATCCAAAAACAATAGAATACACATTCTTCTCAAGTGCTCATGGAACATTCTCCAGGAGAGATCATATCTTGGTTCACAAATCAAGCCTTTGGTAAATTTAAGAAAACTGAAATCGTATCAAGTATCTTTTCCGACCACGACACTATGAGACTAGATATCAATTACAGGAAAAAAATCTGTAAAAAATACAAACACATAGAGGCTAAACAATACAATACTAAATAACCAAGAGATCACTGAAGAAATCAAAGAGGAAATCAAAAAATACCTAGAAACAAATGACAATGGAGATACGACAACCCAAAACCTATGGGATGCAGCAAAAGCAGTTCTAAGAGAGAAGTTTATAGCAATAAAAACCTAGTTCAAGAAACAAGAAAAATCTCAAATAAACAGCTGAAACTTACACCTAAAGCAATTAGAGAAAGAAGAACAAAAAAAACCCCAAAGTTAGCAGAAGAAATCATAAATATCAGATCAGGAATAAAAATGAAATGAAGGAAACAATAGCAAAGATCAGTAAAAGAAAAAGCTGGTTCTTTGAGAAGATAAACGAAATTGATAAACCATTAGCCAGACTCACCAAGAAAAAAAGGGAGCAGACTCAAATCAATAGAATTAGAAATGAAAAAAGGGGAAGTAACAACTGACACTGCAGAAATACAAAGGATCATGAGAGATTACTACAAGCAACAATATGCCAATAAAATGGACAACCTGGGAGAAATGGACACATTCTTAGAAAAGCACAACCTGCCGAGACTGAACCAGGAAGAAATAGAAAATATAAACAGACCAATCACAAGCACTGAAATTGAAACTGATTAAAAATCTTCCAACAAGCAAAAGCCCAGGACCAGATGGCTTCACAGGTGAATTCTATCAAACATTTAGAGAAGAGCTAACACCTATCCTTCTCAAACTCTTCCAAAAGATAGCAGAGGGAGGAACACTCCCAAATGCATTCTACGAGGCCACCATCACCCCGATACCAAAACCAGACACAGATGTCCCCAAAAAAGAAAACTACAGGCCAACATCACTGATGAACATAGATGCAAAAATCCTCAGCAAAATACTAGCAAACAAAATCCAACAGCACATTAAAAGGATCATACACCATGATCAAGTGGGGTTTATCCCAGGAATGCAAGGATTCTTCAATGTATGCAAATCAATGTGATAAACCACATTAACAAATTGAAGGAGAAAAACCATATGATTGACTCACCAGCCGGAGAGGCTTGTCTGCTCACCCGCCGGGAAGGGCGGGGGCTGGGAGCTGAGGCTCGGGCTTCGGCTTCGGTAGGATCCCAGGGAAAGGTCTGGAGTTGGCAGCGTGAAAGCAGCCTGAAGGGGTAAGTGCACCACGGCTAGCCGGGAGGGAGTCCGGGAGAAGTCTGGAGCTGCCGAAGAGGCAAGAGTCCTTTTCTTCCCTCTTTGCTTCCTGGGGCGCGAGGAGAGGGGTTTAAGTGCACCACTTAAAGGAGCTCCAGAGACTGGCGCGGAGCTGCCTTAGAGACAAGAGACTTTTTCTTGCCTCTGTTTCCTGGTCCGCGAGGAGACGGGTTTAAGTGCGCCGCTTAAAGGAGCTCCAGAAACGGGCGCGGAGCTGCCTTAGAGATAAGAGACTTTTTCTTGCCTCTTTGTTTCCTGGTGCGAGAGGAGAGGGGATTAAGCGCGCCGCGTAAAGGATCTCCAGAGACGGGCGCGAGCCGCGGCTGTCGGCGCGGACACCAGAGACAGGCGTAGGATGCAAGGGCTGCTGCTGCCACCACCAAGAAGACTGTGTGCGAGCACAGGTCACTCTCCACACCTCCTCTCCCGGGAGCCTGTGCAGCCCACCACTGCCGGGGTTCCGGGATCCAGGGACAACTTCCCTGGGAGAACACGCGGTGCGCCTCGGGCTGGTGCAACGTCACGCCGGCCTCTACCACCGCAGGCTCCTCTCGCATCCGTGCCCCTCCCTCCCCACGGCCTGAGTGAGCCAGAGCCCCTGAATCAGCTGCTCCTTTAATCCCGTCCTGTCTGAGCGAAGAGCAGACGCCCTCGGACGACCTACGTGCAGAGGCGGGGCCAAATCCAAAGCTGAACAGCAGGAGCTCTGCGAACAAAGAGGAGAGGGGAAGGTCTCTCCCAGCAGCCTCAGGAGCAGCGAATTAAAGCTCCACAATCAACTTGAAATGCCCTGCATCTGTGGAATACCTGAAAAGACAGCGAATCATTCCAAGTTGAAGAGGTGGACTTTGGGAGCAAGATATATTATTATTTTCCCCTTTTTCTCTTTTTGTGAGTGTGTATGTGTGTGCTGCTGTGTGAGATTTTGTCTGTACAGCTTTGCTTTCACCATTTGTCCTAGGGTTCTGACCGAACCGTTTTTGTTTTTTTCTGGTTTTTTTTCCTTTATAAAATTTTTCTTCTTAATAATTATTTTTTATTTTAATAACTGTATTTTATCCTACTTTATTTTATCTTCTTACTTTCTTTCTGTTTTCCTTTCTTCCTTCCTATCTTTCTCCCTTCTTTCCTCCCTTCATTCCTCCCTCCCTCCCTTCCCTCCTCCCTTTCTTCCTCCCTTCCTTCCTTCTTTCCTTCCTTTCTTGCTTCCTTCCTTCCTTCCTTCCTTTCTTGCTTCCTTCCTTCATTTCTTCCTTCCTTCCTTCCTTTCTTGCTTCCTTCCTTCATTTCTTCCTCCTTTATTTCCTTCCTTCCTTTCTTCTTTCCTTCTTTTCTTTCTTCCTTCCTTCCTTTCTTCCTTCCTTCCTTCTTTCCTTCCTTCCTTCCTTCCTTTCTTTCTTTCCTTTCTATTTTTTCTGCCTTTTATTTTGAGCCATGTGGGTTAAAGGCTCTTGGTGCCCCAGCCAGGCATCACGGCTGTGTCTCTGAGGTGGGAGAACCAACTTCAGGACACTGGTCCACAAGACACCTCCCAGCTCCACGTAATATCAAATGGCAAAAATCTCCCAGAGATCTCCATCTCAACACCAAGGCCCAGCTTCACTCAACGACGAGCAAGCTACAGTGCTGGACACCCAATGCCCAACAAATAGCAATACAAGACTACATCCCCATCCATTAGCAGAGAGGCTGCCTAAAATCATAATAAGGCTACAGACATCCCAAAACACACCACCAGACGTGGACCTGTCCACCAGAAAGACAAGATCCAGCCTCATCCACCAGAACATAGGCACTAGTCCCCCCAACCAAAAACCTACTCAACCCACTGAACCAACCTTAGCCACAGGGGACAGTCACCAAAGACAACGGGAACTATGAACCTGCAGCCTGCAAAAAGGAGACCCCAAACACAGTAAGCAAAATGAAAAGACAGAAAAACACACAGCAGATGAAGGAGCAAGATAAAAACCCACCAGACCTAACAAATGAAGAGGAAATAGGCAGTCTACCTGAAAAAATTCAGAATAATGATAGTAAAGATGATCAAAAATCTTGGAAATAGAATAGACAAAGTGCAAGAAACATTTAACAAGGACCTAGAAGAAATAAAGAGGAAGCAAGCAACAATGAGCAGCACAATAAATGAAATTTAAAATACTCTAGATGAGATCATAGCAGAATAACTGAGGCAGAAGAATGCATAAATGACCTGGAAGATAAAATAGTGGAACTAACTACAGCAGAGCAGAATAAAGAAAAAAGAATGAAAAGAACTGAGGACAGTCTCAGAGACCTCTGGGACAACATTAAATGCACCAACATTCGAATTATAGGGGCCCCAGAAGAAGAAGAGAAAAAGAAAGGGACTGAGAAAATATTTGAAGAGATTATAGTTGAAAACTTCCCTAATATAGGAAAGGAAATAGTCAATCAAGTCCAGGAAGCACAGAGAGTCCCATACAGGATAAATCCAAGGAGAAATACGCCAAGACACATATTAATCAAAGTATCAAAAATTGAATACAAAGAAAACATATTAAAAGCCGCAGCGGAAAAACAACAAATAACACACAAGGGAATCCCCATAAGGTTAACATCTGATCTTTCAGCAGAAACTCTGCAAGCCAGAAGGGAGTGGCAGGACATATTTAAAGTGATGAAGGAGAAAAACCTACAACCAAGATTACTCTACCCAGCAAGGATCTCATTCAGACTTGATGGAGAAATTAAAATCTTTACAGACAAGCAAAAGCTGAGAGAGTTCAGCACCACCAAACCAGCTTTACAACAAATGCTAAACGAACTTCTCTAGGCAAGAAACACAAGAGAAGGAAAAGACCTACAACAACAAACCCAAAACAATTAAGTAAATGGTAATAGGAACATACATATCAATAATTACCTAAAATTTAAATGGATTAAATGCTCCCACCGAAAGACACAGACTGGCTGAATGTATACAAAAACAAGATCCATATATATGCTGTCTACAAGAGACCACTTCAGACCTAGGGACACATACAGACTGAAAGTGAGGGAATGGAAAAAGATATTCCATGCAAATGGAAATGAGAAGAAAGCTGGAGTAGCAATTCTCATATCACACAAAATAGAATTTAAAATAAAAACTATTACAAGAGACAAAGAAGGACACTACATAATGATCAAGGGATCGAGCCATGAAGAAGACATAACAATTGTAAATATTTATGCACCCAACATAGGAGCACCTCAATACATAAGGCAAATACTAACAGCCATAAAAGGGGAAATAGACAGTAACACAATCATAGTAGGGGATTTTAACATGCCACTTTCACCAATGGACAGATCATCCAAAATGAAAGTAAATAAGGAAACACAAGATTTATATTTATTTTATTTATTTATTTTTTGCGGTACGCAGGCCTCTCACTGTTGTGGCCTCTCCCGTTGCACAGCACAGGCTCTGGACGCGCAGGCTCAGCAGCCATGGCTCACAGGCCCAGCCACCCCGCGGCATGTGGGACCTTCGCAGACCAGGGCACGAACCCGTGTCCCCTGCATCAGCAGGCGGACTCTCAACCACTGTGCCACCAGGGAAGACCCAAAACACAATCTTTAAATGATACATTACACAAGATGGACTTAATTGATATTTATAGGACATTCCATCCAAAAACAACAGAATACACATTTTTCTCAAGTGCTCATGGAACATTCTCCAGGATACATCATATCTTGGGTCACAAATCTAGCCTTGCTAAATTTAAGAAAACTGACATCGTATCAAGTATCTTTTCTGACCACAACACTATGAGACTAGATATCAATTACAGGAAAAGATCTGTAAAAAATACAAACACATGAAGGCTAAACAATGCACTACTTAATAACGAAGTGATCACTGAAGAAATCAAAGAGGAAATCAAAAAATACTTAGAAACAAATGACAATGGAGATACGACGACCCAACACCTATGGAATGCTGCAAAAGCAGTTCTAAGAGGGAAGTTTATAGCAATACGATCCTACCTTAAGAAACAGGAAACATCTCGAATAAACAACTTAACTTTGCACCTAAAGCAATTAGAGAAAGAAGAACAAAAAAAAAAAAAAAAAAAAACCAAATTTAGCAGAAGGAAAGAAATCAAAAAGATCAGATCAGAAAGAAATGAAAAAGAAATGAAGGAAACGATAGCAAAGATCAATAAAACTAAAAGCTGGTTCTTTGAGAAGATAAACAAAATTGATAAACCATTAGCCAGACCCATCAAGAAAAAAAGGGAGAAGACTCAAATCAATAGAATTACAAATGAAAAAGGAGACATAACAACGGACACTGCAGAAATACAAAAGATTATGAGAGATTACTACAAGCAACTGTATGCCAATAAAATGGAAAACCTGGAAGAAATGGACAAATTCTTAGAAATGCACAACCTGCCGAGACTGAACCAGGAAGAAACAGAAAATATGAACAGACCAATCACAAGCACTGAAATTG
Source organism: Kogia breviceps (assembly GCF_026419965.1). Classification (NCBI taxonomy): domain Eukaryota; kingdom Metazoa; phylum Chordata; class Mammalia; order Artiodactyla; family Physeteridae; genus Kogia; species Kogia breviceps. The sequence goes on along the minus strand of NC_081310.1, from coordinate 41,357,627 downwards.
AAACTGTGATTTAAAATCTTCCAACAAACAAAAGCCCAGGACCAGATGGCTTCACAGGCGAATTCTATCAAACATTTAGAGAAGAGCTAACACCTATCCTTCTCAAACCCTTCCAAAAGATAGCAGAGGGAGGAACACTCCCAAATGCATTCTACGAGGCCACCATCACCCTGATACCAAAACCAGACAAAGACATCACAAAGAAAGAAAACTACAGGCCAATATCACTGATGAACATAGATGAAAAATCCTCAACAAAATACTAGCAAACAGAATCAAACAGCACATTAAAAGGATCATACACCATGATTAAGTGGGATTTATCCCAGGAATGCAAGGATTCTTCAATATACGCAAATCAATCAACGTGATACACCATATCAACAAACTGAAGGAGAAAAACCATATGATCATCTCAACAGATGCAGAGAAAGCTTTTGACAAAATTCAACACACATTTATGATAAAATCCCTGCAGAAAGAAGGCACAGAGGGAACTTTCCTCAACATAATAAAGGCCATATATGACAAACCCACAGTGAGCGTCATTCTCAATGGTGAAAAACTGAAACCATTTCCACTAAGATCAGGAACAAGACAAGGTTGCCCACTCTCACCACTCTTATTCAACATAGCTTTGGAAGTTCTAGCCACAGCAATCAGAGAAAAAAAGAAATAAAAAGAATCCAAATCAGAAAAGAAGAAGTAAAGCTGTCACTGTTTGCAGATGACATGATACTATACATAGAGAATCCTAAGGATGTTACCAGAAAACTACTAGAGCTAATCAATGAATTTGGTAAAGTAGCAGGATACAAAATTAATGCACAGAAATCTCTGGCATTCATATACACTAATGATGAAAAATCTGAGAATGAAATTAAGAAAACACTCCCATTTACCACTGCAACAAAAAGAATACAATATCTAGGAATAAACCTACCTAAGGAGAAAAAAGATCTGTATGCAGAAAATTATAAAACACTGATGAAAGAAATTAAAGTTGATACAAATAGATGGAGAAATATACCATGTTCTTGGATTGGAACAATCAACATTGTGAAAATGACTGTACTACCAAAAGCAATCTACAGATTCAATGCAATCCCTATCAAACTACCACTGGCATTTTTTACAGAACTACCACAAAAAAATTCACAATTTGCATGGAAACACAAAAGACCCCAAATAGCCAAAGCAATATTGAGAACGAAAAATGGAGCCGGAGGAATCAGGCTCCCTGACTTCAGACTCTACTACAAAGCTACAGTAATCAAGACAGTATGGTACTGGAACAGAAACAGAAATGTAGATCAATGGAACAGGATAGAAAGCCCAGAGATAAACCCACACACGTATGGTCACCTTATCTTTGATAAAGGAGGGAAGAATATACAGTGGAGAAAAGACAGCCTCTTCAATAAGTGGTGCTGGGAAAACTGGACAGCTACCTGTAGAAGTATGAAATTAAAACACTCCATAACACCATACACAAAAATAAACTCAAAATGGGTTAAAGACCTACATGTAAGACCAGACACTTTCAAACTCTTAGAGGAAAACATAGGCAGAACACTATGTGACATAAATCACAGCAAGACCCTTTTGACCCACCTCTTAGAGAAATGGAAATAAAAACAAAAATAAACAAATGGGATCTAATGAAACTTAAAAGCTTTTGCACAGCAAAGGATACCATAAACAAGACCAAAAGACGACCCTCAGAATGGGAGAAAATATTTGCAAATGAAGCAACTGACAAAGGATTAATCTCCAAAATTTATAAGCAACCTATGCAGCTCAATAACAAAAAAACAAACAACCCAATCCAAAAATGGGCAGAAGAACTAAATAGACATTTCTCCAAAGAAGATATAGAGATTGGCAACAAACACATGAAAGAATGCTCAACATCATTAATCATTAGAGAAATGCAAATCAAATCTACAATGAGGTATCACCTCACACCGGTCAGGATGGCCATCATCAAAAACTCTAGAAAAAATAAATGCTGAAGACTGTGTGGAGAAAAGGGAACACTCTTGCACTGTTGGTGGGAATGTAAAGTGATACAGCCACTATGGAGGACAGTATGGAGGTTCCTTAAAAAACTAAAAATAGAACTACCATACGACCCCACAATCCCACTACTGGGCATATACCCTGAGAAAACCATAATTCAAAAAGAGTCATGTACCACAATGTTCATTGGAGCTCTATTTATGATAGCCAGGACATGGAAGCAACCTAAGTGTCCATCGACAGATGAATGGATAAAGAAGATGTGGCACATATATACAATGGAATATTACTCAACCATAAAAAGAAATGAAACTGAGTTATTTGTAATGAGGTGGATGGACCTGGAATCTGTCATACAGAGTGAAGTAAGTCAGAAGGAGAAAAACAAATACCATATGCTAACACATATATATGGAATCTAAGAAAAAAAATGTCCTGAAGAGACTAGGGGTAGGATGGGAATAAAACACAGACCTACTAGAACATGGACTTGAGGATATGGGGAGGGGGAAGTGTAAGCTGTGACGAAGTGAGAGAGTGGCATGGACATATATACACTACCAAATGTAAAATAGATAGCTAGTGGGAAGCAGCCGCATAGCACAGGGAGATCAGCTCTGTGCTTTGTGATCACCTAGAGGGGTGGGATAGGGAAGGTGGGAGGGAGGGAGACACAAGAGGGAAGAGATATGGGAACATATGTATATGTATAACTGATATACTTTGTTGTAAAGCAGAAACTAACACACCATTGTAAAACAGTTATACTCCAATAAAGATGTTTAAAAAAAACCCATATGATCATCTCAATAGATGCAGGAAAAGCTTTTGACAAAATTCAACACCCATTTATGACAAAAACCCTCCAGAAAGTAGGCATAGCGGGAACTTACCTCAACATAATAAAGACCATATATGACAAACCCACAGCCAGCATCGTTCTCAATGGTGAAAAACTGAAACCATTTCCACTGAGATCAGGAACAAGACAAGGTTGTCCACTCTCACCACTATTATTCAACATAGTTTTGGAAGTTTTAGACACAGCAATCAAAGAAGAAAAATAAATTAAAGGAATACAAATTGGAAAAGAAGAAGTAAAACTGTCACTGCTTGCAGATGTCATGATACTATATATAGAGAATCCTAAAGATGCTACCAGAAAACTACTAGTGCTAATCAATGATTTTGGTAAAGTAGCAGGATACAAAATTAATGCACAGAAATCTCTGGCATTCCTAAACACTAATGATTAAAAATCTGAAAGAGAAATTAAGGAAACATTCCCATTTACCATTGCAACAAAAAGAATTAAATACCTAGGAATAAACGTACCTCTGGAGACAAAAGACATGTATGCAGAAAACAATAGACTGATGAAAGAAATTAAAGATAATATAAACAGATGGAGAGATATTCCATGTTCTTGGATTGGAAGAATCAACATTGTGAAAATGACTCTACTACCCAAAGCAATCTACAGATTCAATGCCGTCCCTATCAAATTACCAATGGCATTTTTCACAGAACTAAAACAAAAAATTTCACAATTTGTATGGAAACACAAAAGACCCTGAATAGCCAAAGCAATCTTGAGGAAGAAAAACAGAGCTGGAGGAATCAGACTCTGGGACTTCAGACTCTACTACAAAGCTACAGTCATCAAGACAGTATGGTACTGGCACAAAAACAGAAATACAGATCAATGGAACAGGATAGAAAGCCCAGAAAGAAACCCAAGCACATACGGTCAACTTATCTTTGATAAAGGAGGGAAGAATATACAATGGAGAAAAGACCACCTCTTCAATAAGTGGTGCTGGGAAAACTGGACAGCTACATGTAAAAGAATGAAATTAGAACACTCCCTAACACCATACACAAAAATAAACTCAAAATGGATTAAAGACCTAAATTTAAGGCCAGACACTATAAAACTCTTAGAGGAAAACATAGGCGGAACACTCTATGACATAAATCACAGCAAGGTCCTTTTGACCCCCCTACTTGAGAAATGGAAATAGAAACAAAAATAAACAAATGGGACCTATGAAACTTAAAAGCTTTTGCAGAGTAAAGGAAACCATAAACAATTCAAAAAGACAACCCTCAGAATGGGAGAAAATATTTGCAAAGGAAGCAACTGACAAGGGATTAATCTCCAAAATATACAAGCAGCTCGTGCAGCTCAATATCAAAAAACAAACAACCCAATCCAAGAATGGGCAGAAGACCTAAATAGACATTTCTCCAAAGAAGATATACAGATTGCCAACATACACATGAAAGGATGCTCAAGATCACTAATCATTAGAGAAATGCAAATCAAAACTACAATGCAATATCATCTCACACCGGTCAGAATGGCCATCATCAAAAAATCTACAAACAATAAATGCTGGAGACGGTGTGGAGAAAAGTGAAGTCTCATACACTGTTGGTAGGAATGTATAGTGATGCAGCCACTATGGAGAACAGTATGGAGGTTCCTTAAAAAACTAAAAATAGAACTACCATACGACCCAGCAATCCCACTACAGGGCATATACCCTGAGAAAACCATAATTCAAGAAGAGTCATGTACCACAATGTTCATTGCAGCTCTATTTACAATAGCCAGGACATGGAAGCAACCTAAGTGTCCATCGACAGATGAATGGATAAAGAAGATGTGACACACATATACAATGGAATATTACTCAGCCATAAAAAGAAAGGAAATTGAGTAATTTGTAGTGAGGTGGATGGACCTAGAGTCTGTCTTACGGAGTGAAGTAAGTCAGAAAGAGCAAACAAATACCGTACGTTGAGACATATATTTGAAATAAAAAAAAAAAATTGGTCATGAATAACCTAGGGGCAAGACAGGAATAAAGATGCAGACCTACTAGAGAATGGACTTGAGGACACAGGGAGGGGGAAGGGTAAGCTGGGACAAAGTGAGAGAGTGGTAGTGTATGTATGGACATATATACACCACCAAATGTAAAATAGATAGCTAGTGGGAAGCAGTCGCATAGCACAGGGAGATCAGCTCAGTGCTTTGTGATCACCTAGAGGGGTGGGATAGGGAGGGTGGGAGGGAGGGAGATGCAAGAGGGAAGAGATATGGGGATATATGTATATGTATAACTGATTCACTTTGTTATAAAGCAGAAATTAACACACCATTGTAAAGCAATTATACTCCAATAAAAACATTATATATATATATAAAATAGGAAAAAAAACCAAAAAACTACAATGAGGTATCACCTCACACTAGTCCGAATGCCCATCATCAAAAAGTCTACAAACAATAAATGCTGGAGAGGGTGTGGAGAAAAGGGTACCTTCTTGAACTATTGGTGGGAATGTAAAGTGATACAGCCACTATGGAGAACAGTATGGAGGTTCCTTGAAAAACTAAAAATAGAACTACCATACAACCCAGCAATCCCACTAGTGGGCATATACCCTGAGAAAACCATAATTCAAAAAGAGTCATGTACCACAGTATTCAATGCAGCTCTATTTACAATAGCCAGGACATGGAAGCAACCTAAGTGTCCATCAACAGATGAATAGATAAAGATGTGGCACATATATACAATGGAATATTACTCAGCCATAAAAAGAAATGAAATTGCTTTATTTGTAGTGAGGTGGATGGATCTAGAGACTGTCATACAGAGTGAAGTAAGTTAGAAAGGAAAAAACAAATACCATATGCTAACACATATGTACAGAATCTTAAAAAAAAATGGTTCTGAAGAACCTAGGGGCAGGACAGGAATAAAGATGCAGACATAGAGAATGGACTTGAAGACACGGGGAAGGGGAAGGGGAAGCTGGGATGAAGTGAAAGAGTGGCATGGACATATATACACTACCAAATGTAAAACAGATAGCTAGTTGGAAGCAGCTGCATAGCACAGGGAGATCAGCTCAGTGCTTTGTGTCCACCTAAAAGGGGTGGCATAGGGAGGGTGGGATAGGGAGGGTGGGAGGGACATGCAGCAGGGAAGAGATATGGGGATATATGTATTTGTATAGCTGATTCACTTTGTTATACAGCAGCAACTAACACACCATTGTAAAGCAGTTATACTCCAATAAAGATGTTAAAAAAATGTGAAGGGGGGAAGGGTGGGGAGTCACTTAGAAGCATTTTTGATTGCCAGAATTACTTGCTGAGCTCTGGTGGATAATGCCGTGCCTCTAAATATAAACAAAAAGCAAGGAAAGCAGCTAATCCAACTCAGAAATTCCCTGACAGGCTACCAAATTTAGAACACATTGTGGTCTGAGCATACTGAAAGCTGCAAAATGATACAACACAGGCCCATCTCCTGATATCCAGTCTTTGTACCAATCTCTCCCCATCCTGCTCGCATGACTCAGTAAAAACAAATTAGTTTAGGTTGATCTTATAGGAAACCAAAAGAAACATAGTCTTTTTTTTCTTTGCCAATTAAAGTAGCTATTTCTCTTTTTTTCTTCCCTTTTATGTATAATTTCCTCCTTTTTTGTACTTTTAAACTAAAAATGTTTGTTAATGAAAAGTTCTTTGTACAAATCCTCAGAAATCTGTGCTTTATTATTTTTAACAAACAAAGTAGCCAGTGGTGCAATGAGGCCAGTTTTTAAATTTTCAGAAATTTTTTGAGCCAGTTGAAGTCATATTGGTAATTTGAAATCAGCCATGGTGGGAGTATTCATATCATGGAAATTGGCAAATGCTAGAAATCAGGAATTTTCCCCTAGAGATTGTTAATATTTACCAGCATACCACTAGAGGTATTGTAAAAAATAGAGAAAGAATCAAGAATATTGTAGAAAGCAAGAGAAGTCTGGAAAAAGCTCTTTGATAAAATTAAAAATCAGTTTAATAGAGAGAGGAATCTAATTTTCCTGACCCTGTCAATGATTCACTTTGTTATAGGCAAATTATTTAACCCCTGGTTTCTGGGTTTCCTTTTGGCTAAAAAGATAATAGGGCCTGACGACAAGGCCCTATTTGATAAAAATGTAACAAAGCACATATATATTTAAGCAGTGATAATTTTCACTTGTGAAATGAACGTGCATCATCTTATAAGTGGTATAATTTGGTTAGGCAATGCTGTCCTAGAATCATGAATAGTCTTTCTCAATTTACCTATTTCTAAATTAAAAACCAAAGATTGTAAAGACAACATCCCATGAGGCAATACACAATATCTTAATCTTCCAATATGCATGAAAACTTGATAATCCTTCAGAAACATTTTATTCATATCTACCTGCCAACTGACAAGTCAAACAGCTTTCCACCCTTGAACACTGAAAACACTGCGGCTGGGACTTCCCTGGCAGTCCATTGGTTAAGACTTTACCTTCCAATGCAGGGGGTGCAGGTTTGATTCCTGGTCGGGGAGCTAAGATCCCACATGCCTGCCGCCAAAAAACCAAAACATAAAACAGAAGCAGTATTGTAACAAATTCAATAAAGACATCAAAAAGAAAAGAAAACATTGAGCCTTCAGAGAGATCAGGTACCAGCACAGAAGTCTCACAGCCTCTTCTCATCTTCAGCAAACAATGTGACATTCCTGCTGAGGCCCACAGGAAACCAGCACACCATCTGTAAAGAGTACTGTATTGATATTTTTGTACTTCTATCTGTAATATTTAGTGCATATGATACTTAAAAAAAAAAAACCACACTCCCCAAGATCAACCTTGCGTGAAACTGAGCGCCTACTACATGTTAGGAACTATGCAAGTCCATTTTAGACACTGCTATTGCTGCCAGGAGGTAGAGACTTATTTTATTAAGCTGTTATGAACACAAGCTCTCCAATCAACTTTTGAGCCTTATATTACAAAGACCAAAATTTGAAACACTGGCCTATCAGGAAACCCTACAGTGCCAGGTTCCTGGTAGGATGGGCAGTAAGACACAATATTCATTCTGCATTTCCAGTGGGCTCATAGTAATAATAGCAACCTATTGTTCACCAGTTATATGCCAGACACTTTACAAATATTTACAGCTCTGCAAGTTACACATTTAACTCTCATATTCTTACTGAACTGAACTTGGGTCTGCTTGCCTGTGTGCAGCAAAGCCAATCTACTCACACCATATTATTAGTGAAGGAATGTACAGTGTTTATTGCAGGTGCCAAGCATAAATGGGCAGCTAATGCTCAAAAGATCCAAACTCCCCAATGGCTTTCAGGGCAGGGTTTTGAAAAGCAACATTTGGGGTGAGAGTTGCAAGTCATGGACTTTCTTCTGATTGGTTGGTGTTGAGGTAACAGGGTGATGTTTTGGGAATCTTAATCATCAGCTTTCTGGTTCCAACCAGAAGTATGTGGTCTGCATACGTGTGGTCAGCAGGTAGTCACCATCCTCCACTGGTTTTGAGGGTCTTAATTTCTGCAGAATGACTCAAAGTATGCATCAGATTGTTATATACATATATCCCTTGAGGAAGAACTAGGACTTTGTTTTTTTTTTTAACATCTTTATTGGAGTATAACAATGGTGTGTTAGTTTCTCCTTTACAACAAAGTGAATCAGTTATACATATACATATGTTCCCATATCTCTTCCCTCTTGCGTAGGACTTTGTTTTATCCCTGAAGAATTGTTTAAGCTGTCATTACTTTTCTTGTTGGACTGCTTTTCCTTTTTTTTCTCTGTTCCCTCACTTCCCTAATTAATAACTGCTCTTTGGGACTCAGGCAAGGCCTAGGAGACTAAAGACTTTTTTCTACAAACAAGAAAGGAGGGACAATGATACCTCATTGTAGTTTTGATTTGTATATCTCTAATAATTAGTGCTGTTGAGCATCTTTTCATGTGCCTGTTGGTCATCTGTATGTCTTCTTTGGAGAAATTTCCATTTAGGTCTTCTGCCCATTTTTGGATAGGGTTGTTTGTTTTATTGTTGTTGAGATGTATGAGCTGTTAGTATATTTTGAAAATTAATCCCTTGTCAGTCAGATTGTTTGCAAATATTTTCTCCCATTCTGTAGGTTGTCTTTTTGTTTTGTTGATGGTTTCCTTTGCTGTGCAGAAGCTTTTAAGTTTAATTAGGTCCCATTTGTTTATTTTTGCTTTTGTTTTCATTAATCTAGAAGACAGATCCAAAAAAATAATGCTGCAGTTTATGTCGAAGTGTGTTCTGCCTATGTTTTCCCCTAGGAGTTTTAGAGTATCCGGTCTTACATTTAGGTCTTTATTCCATTTTTTATTTTTATATTTTTAAAATAAAAATTGATGCAAATAAATCCATGATGAACAAAATATGAAAATTTAAAATAAAGACAGAGGGCTTCCCTGGTGGCGCAGTGGTTGAGAATCCGCCTGCCGATGCAGGGGACACGGGTTCGTGCCCTGGTCTGGGAAGATCCCACGTGCCGCGGAGCAGCTGGGCCCGTGAGCCATGGCCGCTGAGCCTGCGCGTCCGGAGCCTGTGCTCCGCAACGGGAGAGGCCACAACAGTGAGAGGCCCGCGTATCACACACACAAAAATAAATAAATAAATAAAATAAAGACAGAGCCAGTGTTTCTGATTTTTGCTTTGGCTTCAGACTCCAATCTGGTTAACCACAGCATTGTTACTGATGCAGCATCCAAAACTCATCTGATGACACAAGCTCTACTAGTCTGACCCAACCCCGGATGTCCTTCTTCCTGCCTGCCTGCCTTCATTTATTTTACCCTTATTCACTGAGAGCCTACTATCTGCCAGACACTGCTCTAGGCACGAGGGATACAGCAGTATGAAAAAACAAACCAGATGAAATTCTCTGCCCTTATGAAACTCACATTCTAGTAAGGAAGACATAAATAAGATAATAAATAAAATATACAGAATGTTAGATAGTTGGTGATGAATACCAAGGAGGAAAATAAAGGAGGGAAGAGAGATGTGAATAGCCAGAGTGGGGTTCTGTGTGAAATTTTAGATGGAGTGATCAAGGAAGGCCTCAAGAAGGAGGCTTTGAGGGAAACCCTGAAGGCGGAGAGGGAGCTGGCTATGCAGTATCTGGCAGAACATTACAGACAAAGGAACACAACAAGGCTCTAAGGTGAGAACCTGCCTGCTGTATTACAGGAACAGTGAGAAGACTGGGTAGTTTGAGCAGATTGATGAGGGGACAGTAGAAGGATCTGAGGTCAGAGAGACGATAGGAGATCATATCACATAGGGGCTTTTAGGGCAAAGTAAGGATCTGACTTTTACTCTGAGTGAGACAGGAGTCACTTTTTTTTTTTTTTTTTTTTTTTTTTTTTGTGGTACACGGGCCTCTCACTGCTGTGGCCTCTCCCGCTGCGGAGCACAGGCTGTGGACGCACAGGCTCAGCAGCCATGGCTCACGGACCCAGCCGCTCCGCGGAACGTGGGATCCTCCCAGACCCTGGCACGAACCCGCATCCCCTGCATCGGCAGGCGGACTCTCAACCACTGCGCCACCAGGGAAGCCCAGGAGTCACTTTTGAGCAGAAGAGGTATTCTATGCGCATCTTTAAGCAATTATTCTGACTACTTTGTTGGGAACCCACTAAACAGAGACTGAGGGCAGACAAGGGAACTGCTACAAGGTTTTTGCAATAACCTAGGTGAGAGGTGATGGTGGTTTAGATTAGGATGTTGACAGTGAAAGTCCTGAGAAGTGGTCAAAATGCAGGTAGAGTAAATGGGATTTTTCTGATGGATTAGATGCGGATGGGGAGCACTGATAGAGAGATTGAAGATGACTAAGATATTTGGCCTGAGCAGCTGCGAGTTTGAAGTTACCATGAACTAAAATGAGAAGGACTGAAAAGGGCTCAAGGTTTGTGTTGGCGTGGGGTAGTGGTGGACATTAGGGAATCAGTTTGGGTATGTTAAGTTTGGGATGTCTATACAACATCCAGGTGAGGGTCGTCAAGTAGGCAATTTGATATTCTCTGTTGGAACTCAGGGCTAGAATCTGCCTGGAGATATATGTTTGGGGTTATTGGTATATGGATGGTATGTAAAGCTATGTGACTGGATAATATTACCTAGAGCGTGAGTACAGGCAGAAAAAGGAAAAGGAAAAGGTCTAAGAACTGAGCCCTGGGACACTCCATTCTCTAGAGCTGTCCTGTTCAATACAATAATCTCTACCCACATGTGGCTATTACAGTTAAATTTTAAATTAAATCTAAATTCCGTTCTACCATCACACTAGCCACTTTTTTCTTTCTTTTTTTTTTTTTTTATTTTGGCCACAGGGCATTATTGCAGGAAAAATAGAAATGAAGCTTTTCCTCTCCTGAGAACAAGGAAAGTAAAGGGGACAGTGAACAGGCCAGAGAAGAAACATAACCTGGCCTGAAGGAGTTAATCACTCCTTGTTTTATTTTATTTTTTTAAACATCTTTATTTGAGTATAACTGTTTTACAATAGTGTGTTAGTTTCTCCTTTACAACAAAGTGAATCAGTTATACATATACATATGTTCCCATATCTCTTCCCTCTTGCGTCACCCTCTCTCCCACCCTCCCTATCCCACCCCTCTAGGTGGTCACAAAGCACAGAGGTGAACTCCCTGTGCTATGCGGCAGCTTCCCACTAGCTATCTAATTTACATTTGGTAGTGTGTATATGTCCATGCCACTCTCCCACATCTTCACAGCTTACCCTTCCCCCTCCCCATATCCTCAAGTCCATGCTCTAGTAGGTCTGTGTTTTATTCCAGTCCTACCACTAATCTCTTCATGACATTTTTTTTCTTAGATTCCATATATATGTGTTAGCATACGGTATTTGTTTTTCTCCTTCTGACTTACTTCACTCTGTATGACAGACATATACACAATGGAATATTACTCCTTGTTTTATTTTAACTGTTACTAATAGCTAACGTCTGTAACTAGATTTGTACTTCACAAAGCTAACCTATCATTCTCTGACACTCTGTAAATTACATCTTGCAACTGTCACCCCTAACTCTGGGTCAGTTACATCCTGCCCCTATCACTCCCTAACTTCATGTAAATTCCCCCACGCTCCCTTGTAACAAATCACCCCCTGTAGCGTTTGCATTTCAGAAAGAAGGTTGCAGGGGATAAACCAGAGACAACACGGATCCAATTTGCAGGCTGCGGGGCCCAATTACTGGGCTGCCTGAGTGCCAGCTATGACTGTTTTGAAATAATGCAAGGAGAAAAAGAATGCCAGACCTTCACTACTTTGATCCTTATCATATACCCCAGACTTCCAGCCCCACATGTAAAATCTTCTCCAATTCCCCAGGGTAGGGTGCACAGTTTTGGGAGGCGCTAGCCCACCGTGGCCCCACTTTGCTTAGCAAAGGAATAAAGCCACGTTTTTCTCTTTCCTTCTGAATTCTGTCTCTGTATTTATATTTGGCACGGTACAGAAGCTGAGATTCCTGCAGCAGCATGCGGGATGTGGGATGGTTCCCTGATAAGCGATTGAACCCTGGCCTCCACAGTGAAAGCACCAAATCCTAACCACTAGGCCACCAGGGAACACCCCCAGCCACATTTTAAGTGGTTAATAGCCACACGTGTCTACCATATTTGCGAGTTCAGATAGAGGACGTTTCCACTAATTGCAGAAAGTTCAAATGGACAGTGTTGATTTAGAGGGGAGGAAGGTGAAAAGGAATCAGCAAAGGAGAGTGAGAAAGAACTAGAACCGTACGGATTAAACCGGGAGAGTGTGGCATCTTGGAAGCCAACTGAGAAAACGATTTCCAGAAGACACTGGTTCACTGAGCCAAATGATACTGAGGACTGACTAATGCCCATTGGCTTAGCAGCGTAGTGGGATCTTGACAAGGGCAGTTTCTGGAGAATGAAGGGAGTGACCATCTTACAGGGTGAATTCAAGCAGTTTTATTGTAAAGGGGAAAAAAGAGATAAAGGATAATAGCCAGAGGAAGAAAGGGGATCAAGAGAGATTTTTTGGTTTGCTTGCTTGGTTTGGTTGGTTTGTTTGTCAGTGATGCAAATGACCCAGTAGAGCAAGAAAAACTGATGATACAGGAGAGAAAAGGAGAAAGGGCTGGAGGGATGTCCTTGAATAAAAGACAGGATGGAACCTAGTGCACACGGGAATCCCAGATAGGGTGTTAGTGATATTAGGGGAGGAATTATAGTATTGGGGCATAAATGCAGGTAGATGGGCAGGTGTCATGGTGAGAGCTTGTGCAAATTCCCTTCTGATTACTTGACTTTTTGCAGTGAAGTAGGAAACCAAGTCTCCATACCAGAGTGAGACTTGAGGAAATAGAATCAAGAATGAATGGATCATTTGCAAGGATGGGAGCGCTAATAATGGTCCAGGGACAGACAATGTGGCCACCCTCCTGAAATCATAAATTTAAAGAGAGACTGATCAGCTGTGGCTGTTTACTCAGCCACGTTCAGCTGCACAGGTGAGGTACTGAGTAAGCAGAGAGTTGGAGTCAAACGGGATCATGGCTTAAGCCAAGCGACATGATAAAGCAAGAGCGATGTCTCAGGGTTCTGATTACAAGCATGTGCTTGTCTTCTGCTTAACACACATGGAATATTCATTTTTTGTTTTTTACCACTCCCTTTCTACTGCCTATTTACGTGCCTGTTGCTCCAAATAGTAGGCACAGAGAAATTTTATTCCTGTTCATTTGGGAACCTGGAAGAACACCAAAATTTACTTAAATTCAAAGTAACCGGGCTTCCCTGGTGGCGCAGTGGTTGAGGGTCCGCCTACTGATGCAGGGGACACGGGTTCGTGCCCCGGTCCGGGAAGATCCCACATGCCACGGAGCGGCTGGGCCCGTGAGCCATGGCCACTGGGCCTGCGCGTCCGGAGCCTGTGCTCCGCAATGGGAGAGGCCACAGCAGTGAGAGGCCCGCGTATCACAAAAAAAAAAAAAAAAAAAAAAGACAAAGTAACCCTTAAATGGGCACATGTTGACATCATGCATTTGGATAAAGAGCTGTATATGCCAGTAAAATAATTAAGGATGCTGGGCTCCAGCTCTTTAGCAGGAAAGAGAGATGAAACGGACCTCAATCGGGGAAGTAAATTTAGTTTGTTTATTGGGCTTTTCTTATTCCTTTCAGTCCGTATCATGGTTTCTCAATCTTGGCACTATTGACATGTAGGGCCAGAGAATTCTTTTGTTGTGGAAGCCTGTCCTGTGCATTGAAAGGGGTTTAGCAGCATCCTTGGCCTCTACCCACTAGATGCAAATGGCAGCCCCCAGGTTCCAACAGCCAAAAATATTTCCAGATATTTTGGGGTGGCAGTGGAGGCAAAAATCACCCCAGTTGAGAACACTTTGGCCACCCAAGCCTTGCTAATATTTAGCAAGACAAAACGTGAAGGGCGATTGGTAAACTCGCACATATCTCCTCATTACAAGGGTCTAGACACTAGTTTGGGCCCAGCTGGGAAAAGGAAGTCAGATATATTGGAAGCTTATCAGGGTGGTATATTCACTGAACCAGAATATATTCTTGGCCACATGACACTTCAGGTAAACACTTAAATATTTTTCAGAGTAGAAAAAAATAGGGTGGGAAACTTAGGTCTCCCAATGTTTGTTGGTTTGATGGTTAATTTTATGTGTCAACCTGGCTAGGCTATAGTATCTAGTTTGGGTCAAACCGGAGTTTAGATTTTGTTGTGAATGTATTTTTTAAATTCAATTTAATTTAATTTTATCTCATTTTATTCTTTATTAAAGTATAGTTGATTTATAATGTGTTAGTTTGAGGTGCACAGCAAAATGATTCAGGAATACATATATATGTATATTCTTTTTCAGATTCTTTTCTCTTATGTACTATTACAAAATATTTGTATAGTTCCTTGGGCTATACAGTAGGTCTTTGTTGGTTATCCATTTTAGCTTTTTGTTGTTTTTTTTTTTGCACTACGCGGGCCTCTCACTGCCGTGGCCTCTCCCATTGCAGAGCACAGGCTCCAGACGCGCAGGCTCAGTGGCCATGGCTCACTGGCCCAGCCGCTCCGCGGCACGTGGGATCCTCCCGGACCAGGGCACGAACCTGCGTCCCCTGCATCGGCAGGCGGACTCTCAACCACTGCGCCACCAGGGAAGGCCCAACATATTTATTTTTAATACATTTCATTAAAAAAAATTTTTGTACCCTCATTCAACAATAACACATATAGTTACGTACTATACTGTTTTAGTCGCTGGAAACAAATCTTAACACAACAGACAAGAGTTGTGCCCTAATGAAGTTTTCGTTTACACAGGGATGGTTGTCAGGAGAGCAGACAATAAACTAATAATACATACACTCTATCAGATGGAAGTAAGCACTACCTTTTCGGGAAATCTAAAGTGGGTAAGGGGGACAGAGTGCCAGCATGGGGAGGGGAAGGCTTACTGCTTTAAAGAAGGTGGGCTCAGGGTTCACTGACAGGGTGCCATGTGAGCAGAGTGCAGGCTCTGAGGTAGGGCCTTGTAGATGGTGTTTGAGAAACAGCCCGGAGGCTAGTGTGGTGGGACAAAGTGAGGCAGGAGGAGAGAAGAAGGGAATGAGGTCAGAGAGGTAGTGGACGATTTCTGCTTTCCTCTGGGGAAGACTTGGAGGGAGAGCTTGCATGGTAATAATGAAAGAACTTATTCCTAACCAAAGTGAGGGCCTCTATGAACTTTTAGAGTATGTTAACCTGGTAGTACCTTGTTGTGAAACTCAGGGAATGTCCTAATCTCCTGTAAGAAAGTCCCTTTTTTACAATGTTATTTAATTTTAAAATTCCCTTCCTTCCTTCATCCCTCCCTCCCTCCCTCCTTTTCTCTCTTTCTTTCTCTCTTTTGTTCTTTCTTTTCTTTCAGAAAAAAGATTCTCACTCATGTTTTATGTGGCAGAGGAGGATTTCCACAAGACATTCAGGCATTGTTTGAAATTGTTCAACTTTCAGTACTGCATCACTATAGAAAGAATGATTAATAATTGTTAGCAAGAGGAAATAGAATCATATTATTAAGATATATTTACATTAAATTCTTTTTCCCACAATGTTTATTTTGAAAAATTTCAAACCTACTG
Source organism: Kogia breviceps (assembly GCF_026419965.1). Lineage (NCBI taxonomy): Eukaryota > Metazoa > Chordata > Mammalia > Artiodactyla > Physeteridae > Kogia > Kogia breviceps. The sequence goes on along the minus strand of NC_081310.1, from coordinate 41,341,558 downwards.
AAAAATAATAATACAATGAACACCTTCTTCATTCATAAATTAACATTCTGCCTCTTTTTCTCTCTAGTCTCATATATATATATATATATATATATATATATATATATATATATATTTGCTGAATCATTTGGAAGTTGCAGACACAGTGAACTTCACCCCTAAATTTTCCAGCATTTATTTCCTGAGAATGAAGACATTCTCCAATGTAGCCATGCAACATTACCACACCCCCAAAATGAACATTGTTACAATAATATTAGGTAGTATTTGGGACATATTCAAATTTCAAATTGTCCCCCAAATGTATCATAGGATTTTTTAAAATTCAGGATCCGGGCTTCCCTGGTGGCGCAGTGGTTGGGAGTCCGCCTGCCGATGCAGGGGACGCGGGTTCGTGCCCCGGTCCGGGAAGATCCCACATGCCGCGGAGCGGCTGGGCCCGTGAGCCATGGCAGCTGAGCCTGCGCGTCTGGAGCCTGCGCTCCGCAGGGGGAGAGGCCACAACAGTGAGAGGCCCGCATATAGAAAAAAAAAAAAAAAAAAAAAAAAATTCAGGATCCAATTGAGGATCACGCATTGTGTTTGGTTATCATATTTCTTTAATCCCCTTGAATCTAAAAATTTCACCTCATCTTTTTTTCCATCTTTCATGAGAGTGTCATTTTGGAGGAGTCCATGTCAGTTGTCATGTAGAATGTCACACAATCTGGATTTGTCTGATTATATCCTCAGGACTGGACTCAGGGAACATTTTTGGTACACTACATTGGTGATTTTGGCAGGCAGATGGCTAACATGACCCCCAAATGACCCTTGCCCTAGTATAATTTCCTCCCCTTGTGTGAGAGCAGAACCTGCTATCACTCCTGTGGTTACATTGCTGTACATGTCAAGAGAGATACTGTGGATGTAATTAAGGTCCCAAATCAGCTGACTTTAAGATAGATCATCCAAGTGGGCCTGACTTAAACAAAGGAGACTTTTAAATCAGAGATGGGGAAACCAAAGATCTGAATCACTAGAAAAATTCGATGTGAGGTTGCTGCCCTGAAGACAGAGGAGCTGACAGCAGCTCCTGGCTGACAGCAAGCAAGAAAACAGGGAGACCCCAGTCCTACAACCATACAGAGCAGAACTCTGCCAAAAACAACTATGAGTTTAGAAACAGATTTTCCCCAGAGCCTCCAGGCAAAATCTCAGCCTGGTCCACACCTTGGTTTCAGTCTTGTGATATCCTGAACAGATCACCCAGGCAGGCTGTGCCAGACTTCTGATCTGAGAATGCTGAGTTAATAGATGGATGTTGCCTTTAGCTGCTAAATTTGTGATCATTTGTTACGCAGAGAGAACTAGTCACAGCAATATTACATATTTTCAGTGTCATTGCAGCCCACCAAAAGGAACCTAATGTCAGTTTGTCTCATTTACTGATAAATTATACCTTGGTTAAGGAAAACCATTTCCTTTGTAATTAAGACATATATACACTACCAAATGTAAAATAGATAGCTAGTGGGAAGCAGCCACATAGCACAGGGAGATCAGCTCTGTGCTTTGTGACCACCTAGAGGGGTGGGATAGGGAGGGTGGGAGGGAGGGAGACGCAAGAGGGAAGAGATATGGGAACATATGTATAACTGATTCACTTTGTTGTAAAGCAGAAACTAACACACCATTGTAAAACAGTTATACTCCAATAAAGATGTTAAAAAAAAAAAGAGATAATCTGTTATGTAAAACTATCTTGTCCCCTAACAAGCTTTCTCCTTTCACTCAGTAGTTGTGATGAACATTCTTATACGTATGTCTAATTGCTCATGTTTCCTCATGTCTCTTGGATCGATATCTAGAGTGAAATGCTGAGTTAAAAGGTTGGTACATGTTTAGCTATAAGTAGATACTGCTAAGCAGTTTTCAAAACTGGCTGTTTCAGTTAACACTCCAACCAGTAACTTAAGAGAATGTTCCCGTTGTTCCTTATCCTCACCAGCACTTGGTGTTGTCAGTCATTCTGGTTGGTATTGCATTGTGTTTTTAATTTGTCCTTACCTGGTAATTAATGCTTTAGATCACCTTTTCATATACTTACTGGTCATTTGCTTTGGAGTGGTTATTTCCTCTCTTGTGAGGAACCTGTTCAAGTATTCCCTTTCCCCACCTTTTTGGTCTTATTGGTGATGTTAAGTTTGATCACTTGATTAAGTGATATCTACCTTATTTCTCCACTTGAAAGATTACTTTTTCCCCTTTGTCATGGGTAAGTAATCTGTGGGGAGAGACTTGGAGACTGTATGAATGTCTTGTTCATTGGTGTTACCATCCATTGGTGATCCTTGCCTAGATAAACTATAGCAGTGGTTGTACAATGAGCATCTGTACTTTTTTCGTTTCTTATTTTGTTTATTTAGGTCCTCTCTCTTTTCTTCTTGTGATCCTGAACAGAGGTTTGTTGATTTTGTTTATCCTTTAAAAAAAACAGTTCTTGGTTTTATTGACTTTTTTCTATTTTTTTAATCTCTATTTTATGTATTTCCTCTCTGATCTTTATTATTTCCTTTCTTCTGCTATGTGTTTTGTTTGTTTGTTTGTTTTCTTTTTCTAATTCTTTTAGGTGGTAGTTTAGGTTGCTTATTTGAGGTTTTTCTTCTTTTTGAGGAAAGCCTGTATTGCTATGAACTTTACGACTGGTTTTGCTGCATCCCATAGATTTTGTATGGTTGTAATTTCATTGTCATTTGTCTCAAGGTATTTTTAGATTTCCTCTTTGATTTCATCATTGACCCATTGGTTTTTTACTAGCATGTTGTTTAGAGCAACTGTATTTTTGAAAGGCCTCCAACTGATTCTAATGCTTTTGCCAAGTTTTAAATTGGGTTGTGTGTCTTTCTCTTGGTGACTTGCAGGGGTTCTTTAGTCTTGACAGAAATCCTTTGTCAGAGATATGAAACCGAAATGTCTCCCAGTCTAAAGCTTTCATTTTCACTATCTTAATAGTATCTTTTTTTGAACAGAACTTCTTAATTCTAATGAAGCTCAATTTATCATTTTTCTTCTTTTAAGCTTAATGCCTTTTGTGTTCTGTTTAAGAAAACTTTGCCTACTCCAAATCTATGTGGTCTTCTAAAACTTTGTTTTCCCTTACACATTCAGGTCTATGATCCATCCTAATTTTGAGTGTGTGTGTGTGTGTGTGTGTGTGTGTGAGAGAGAGAGAGAGAGAGAGAGAGAGAGAGAGAGAGAGGTAGAGTGTCAAGATTCATTTTTCATACAAATATCCAATGATTCCATCAAACACATTGAAACAAATATGTTTCAATTTATTAAAAATGAAACATCTGGGGCTTCCCTGGTGGCGCAGTGGTTGGGAGTCCGCCTGCCAATGCAGGGGGCATGGGTTCGTGCCCCGGTCCGGGAGGATCCCGCATGCCGCGGGGCGGCTGGGCCCGTGAGCCATGGCCGCTGGGCCTGTGCGTCCGGAGCCTGTGCTCCGCAGTGGGAGAGGCCCCGGCAGTGAGAGGCCCGCGTACCGCAAGGAAAAAAAAAAAAAAGAAACATCTGAAAAAATTGAGCCAGTTGGGGAGATCTGAATACTGAATATTTGATGATGTTAAATTGCCAATATTATTTTTCTTAGGTGTGACAATGGTATTGTGGTTAAATTTTTTTTAATCTTATAGAGATACCTAGTGAATTTTTTTTAGTGATAAAATGATATGATTTCTAGGTTGGCTTCAAAATAATGCAGAATACATATTGGCATCACAAATTAAAAGTTCTTCACCTCCCAAGTGGAATAATTACTTCTTCTCTCTGGATAAATTTGTTATTGAAATTAAAATACTCCCAGGATGAGTAAGGAGGACTAATATGTTACATATAATAATACATACTTATTTCACCACGTATTGTCTCCAGCCAATTACATACCCACATCTCGCTGTCAGACACAGTCTTACTGATGTTCCCATCTGCCGCGTGCACATGTCGGCACTTGTAGCCATCTGGGTCCAATCAGGAGAGAAAAATCACACATAACCTTAACATGGAAAGTTGAACATAAAGAGTTCTACTACAACAGGGGATTGGTTGCTCAGAAATGAGGGATTGACTAGGAAGAAATAAAGAGAACACTAATGAATACAGAAATGCAGATATCAGGACCAGCCAGTAACCACAGGAAGAGGAAGAGCATCCAAGGAAGAACACACACCCCCATGCCCCTCCACCAGGCTGAAGCCCAGACCCGTGCAGCTGTGACTCACGAAAGAGTGGCGAAGTTACTGTGGTGTCAGGGAGTGGAAGTTTCTGGAAAGCTTCCCTCTGAGGTGTGGAGGAAAGCTGTTCACGGGCAGTTGTCCTGATCACCAGAGGTAGTCTGCTATAGGGGTGTGGGGATACCCAGCATGGGGTGGGGGAGGTGCGGTCTGCTGGCTGCTGCTGGCTGCACGGCAGGGAGGGGCTGGACGCCAGCGCACCTGTGAGCGCTGTAGGAGCCTGGAGCAGGAGGGCCCACAGCTGCAGGAAACTGCTGAGGAAGCACACTGGGACCAGGAAGCACAGAAACTGCTTTTCCTTCTGCAAAGTCTCTCTGGCGCCCTCTATTGGCAAAATTTCAGTGCCAGCGCCACAGGAAAAATGAATTAAAGACCAAGGTCCATTTTCACACACTACTGCAAAAGGGTGAATAATTTGGAGCTGAGAGTCACTAAATCCATAAGTGACACAATACCGAAGATAACGACTTTGTGCTGGGGAAATATTCACTTAGATTTAGATGTAGAAGCAATAAAGCAACCAATCAGTATTTAGCAACTTTTACATGCTGTGTTTAGATTTTTTTTTTAGGTTTTTTTGGAATTTTTGAATGTTACTTTATTACTTTTTTATACAGCAGGTTCTTAGTAGTTATCCATTTTATACATATTAGTGTATATATGTCAATCCCAATCTCCCAATTCATCCTGCAACGACCCCCCCCCCCCACTGCTTTCCCCACTTGGTGTCCATACATTCGTTCTCTACATTTGTGTCTCAATTTCTGCCCTGCAAACTGGTTTATCTGTACCATTTTTCTAGGTTCCACATATATGTGTTACTATATGATATTTGTTTTTCTCTTTCTGACTTACTTCCCTCTGTATGACAGTCTCTAGATGCATCCAAGTCTCTACAAATAACCCAATTTCCTTCCATTTTATGGCTGAGTAATAATCCATTGTATACATGTACCACATCTTCTTTATCCATTCATCTGTTGATGGGCATTTAGGTTCCTTCCATGACCTAGCTATAGTAAATAGTGCTGCAGTGAACATTGGGGTGCATGAGTCTTTTTGAATTATGGTCTTCTCTGGATATATGCCAGGTAGTGAGATTGCTGGGTCATATGGTAATTCTATTTTTAGTTTTTTAAGGAACCTCCATACTGTTCTCCATAGTGGCTGTATTAATTTACATTCCCACCAACAGTGCAAGAGGGTCCCCTTTTCTCCACACCCTCTCCAGCATTTGTTGTTTGTAGATTTTCTGATGATGCCCATTCTAACTGGTGTGAGGTGATACCTCATTGTAGTTTTGATTTGCATTTCTATAATAATTAGTGATTGAACAGCTTTTCATGTGCCTCTTGGCCATCTGTATATCTTCATTAGAGAAATGTCTATTTAGGTCTTCTGCCCATTTTTGGATTGGGTTGTTTGTTTTTTTAATATTGAGCTGAATGAGCTGTTTATATACATGTTGGAGGTTAATTCTATGTCTGTTGATTTGTTGACAAATATTTTCTCCCATTCTGAGGGTTGTCTTTTTGTCTTGTTTGTAGTTTTCTTTGCTTTGCAAAAGCTTTTAAGTTTCATTAGGTACCATTTGTTTACTTTTGTTTTTATTTCCATTACTCTAGAAGAAGGATCAAAACAGATCTTACTGTGATTTATGTCAAAGAGTGTTCTTCCTACATTTTCCTCTAAGAGTTTTATAGTGTCTGGTCTTACATTTAGGACTCTAATCCATTTTGAGTTTATTTTTATGTATGGTGTTAGGCAGTGTGCTAATTTCATTCTCTTACATGTAGCTGTCCAGTTTTCCCAGAACAACTTATTGAAGAGACTGTCTTTTCTCCATTGTATATCCTTGCCTCCTTGTCATAGATTAGTTGACCATAGGTGCATGCATAGTTGACCATTGGTCATAGATTAGTTGACCATAGGTGCATGGGTTTATCTCTGGGCTTTCTATCCTCTTCCATTGATCTATATTTCTGTTTTTGGGCCAGTACCATATTGTCTTGATGACTGTTGCTTTGTAATATAGTCTGAAGTCAGGGAGTCTGATTCCTCCAGCTCCATTTTTTTCCCTCAAGACTGCTTTGGCTATTCGGGGTCTTTTGTGTCTCCATACAAATTTTCAGATTTTTTGTTCTACTTCTGTAAAAAATGCCATTGGTAATTTAATAGAGAGTGCAATGAATCTGTAGATTGCTTTGAGTAGTATAGTCATTTTCACAATATTGATTCTTCCAACCCAACAACATGGTATATCTCTCCATCTGTTTGTATCATCTTTAATTTCTTTCATCAGTGTCATATTGTTTTCTGCATACAGGTCTTTTGTCTCCCTAGGTAGGTTTATTCCTAGATATTGTATTCTTTTTGTTGCAGTGGTAAATGGGAGTGTTTCCTTAATTTCTCTTTCAGATTTTTCATCATTAGTGTATAGGAATGCCAGAGATTTCTGTGCATTAATTTTGTATCCTGCTACTTTACCAAATTCATTGATTAGCCCTAGTAGTTTTCTGGTGTCATCTTTAGGATTCTCTATGTATAGTATCATGTCATCTGCAAACAGTGATGGTTTTACTTCTTCTTTTCCAATTTGTATTCCTTTTATTTCTTTTTCTTCTCTGATTGCTGTGGCTAGGACTTCCAAAACTATGTTGAATAATAGTGGTGAGAGTGGATATCCTTGTCTTGTTCCTGATCTTAGAGGAAATGCTTTCAGTTTTTCACCATTAAGAATGACGTTTGATGTGTGTTTGTCATATATAGCCTTTATTATGTTGAGGTAGGTTCCCTCTATGCCCACTTTCTGGAGAGTTTTTATCATAAATGGGTGTTGAATTTTGTCAAAAGCTTTTTCTGCATCTATTGAGATGATCATATGGTTTTTCTTCTTCAATTTGTTAATATGGTGTATCACATAGATGATTGGTGTATATTGAAGAATGCTTGCATCCCTGGGTTAAATCCCACTTGATCATGGTGTATGAACCTTTTAATGAGTTGTTGGATTCTGTTTGCTAGTATTTTGTTGAGGATTTTTGCATCTATATTCATCAGTAATATTCGTGTATAAATTTCTTTTTTTGTAGTATGCTTGTCTAGTTTTAGTATCAGGGTGATTGTGGCCTCATAGAATTACTTTGGGATTGTTCCTTCCTCTGCAATTTTTTGGAAGAGTTTGAGAAGAATGGGTGTTAGCTCTTCTCTAAATGCTTGACAGAAATCACCTGTGTAGCTATCTGGTCCTGGACTTTTGTTTGTTGGAAGATTTTTTTTTTTTGCTTTTTTTTTTTTTTTTTTTCGGTATGCGGGCCTCTCACTGTTGTGGCCTCTCCCGCTGTGGAGCACAGGCTCCGGACGCGCAGGCCCAGCGGCCATGGCTCACGGGCCTAGTTGCTCCACGGCATGTGGGATCTTCCCAGACCGGGGCACGAACCCGTGTCTCCTGCATCGGCAGGCGGATTCTCAACCACTGCGCCACCAGGGAAGCCCTGTTGGAAGATTTTTAATCACAGTTTCAATTATTTACTTGTGATTGGTCTGTTCATATTTTCTATTTGTTCCTGGTTCAGTCTTGGAAGGTTACACCCTTCTAAGAATTTGTCCATTTCTTCCAGGTTGTCCACTTTATTGGTATAGAGTTGCTTGTAGTGCTCTCTTAGGACGCTTTTTATTTCTGTGGTGTCTGTTTTAACTTCTCCTTTTTCATTTCTAATATTATTGATTTGAGTCATCTCCCTCTTATTTTGATGAGACTGGCTAAAGTTTTACCAATTTTGTTTATGTTCTCAAAGAACCAGCTTTTAGTTTTATTGATATTTGCTATTGTTTTCTTCATTTCTACTTCATTTATTTCTGCTCTGATCTTTATGATTTGTTTCCTTCTACTAATTTTAGGTTTTGTTTGTTCTTCTTTCTCTAGTTCCGTTAGGTGTAAGGTTAGATTATTTATTTGAGATTTTATTTTTTAAATTTTTTAAATTTTTGTGTGTGTGTGTGTGGTACACGGGCCTCTCACTGCTGTGGCCTCTCCCGTTGCAGAGCACAGGCTCCAGATGCACAGGCTCAGTGGCCATGGTTCATGGGCCCAGCCGCTCCACGGCATGTGGGATCTTCCCGGACCGGGGCACGAACCCGTGTCCCCTGCATTGGCAGGTGGACTCTCAACCACTGCGTCACCAGGGAAGCCCTATTTGAGATTTTTCTTGTAACTTGAGGTAGGCTTGTATAACTATAAACTTCCCTCTTAGAACTGCTTTTCCTGCATCCCATAGGTTTGGGATCATCGTGTTTTCATTGTCATTTGTCTCTAGGCATTTTTTGATTTCCTCTTTGATTTCTTCAGTGATCTCCTGGTTGTTTAGTAACATATTGTTTATCCTCCATGTGTCTGTGTTTTTTATGTTTCTTTCCCTATAATTGATTACTAATCTCATAGCATTGTGGTCACAAAAGATGCCTGATATGATTTCAATTTTCTTACATTTACTGAGGCTTGATTTGTGACCCATGATGTGATCTATCCTAGAGAATGTTTCGTGCTCACTTGAAAAGAAAGTGTAGTCTGCTGTTTTTGAATGGAATGTCCTACAAATACCAATTAAAGCTACCTGGTCTATTGTGTCATTTAAAGCTTCTGTTTCCTTATTTATTTTCATTTTGGAAGATCTGTCCATTGGTGTAAGTGAGGTTTCACTGTCCCCAACTATTATTGTTTTACTGTCAAATTCCTCTTTTATAGCTGTTAGCAGTTGCCTTGTGTATTAAGGTGCTCCTATGTTGGGTGCATATATATTTATAATTGTTATATCTTCTTGGATTGATCCCTTGATCATTATGTAGTGTCCTTCCTTGTCTCTTGTAACATTCTTTATTTTAAAGTCCATTTTATCTGATATGAGTATTGCTACACCAGATCTCTGTTGATTTCCATTTGCATGGATTATCTTTTCCATCCCCTCACTTTCAGTCTGTATGTGTCCTTAGGTCTGAAGTGGGTATCTTGTAGACAGCACATATATGGGTCTTGTTTTTGTATCCATTCAGCAAGCCTGTGTCTTTTGGTTGGAGCATTTAATCCATTCACGTTTAAGGTAATTATCCATATGTATGTTCCTATGACCATTTTCTTAATTGTTTTGGGTTTGTTTATGTAGGTCATTTTCTTCTCTTGTGTTTCCCACTTAGATAAGTTCCTTTAGCATTTGTTGTAGAGCTGGTTTGGTGGTGCTGAATTCTCTTAGCTTTTGCTTGTCTGTAAAGATTTTAATTTCTCCATCGAATCTGAATGAGATCCTTGCTGGGTAGAGTAATCTTGTTTATAGGTTCTGCCCTTTCATCAGTTTAAATATGTCACACCACTCCCTTCTGGCTTGTAGAGTTTCTGCTGAGATCTCAGCTGTTAACCTTATGGGAGTTCCCTTGTATGTTATTTGTCATTTTTCCCTTGCTACTTTCAATAATTTTTCTTTGTCTTTAATTTTTGCCAATTTGATTACTCTGTGTCTTGGAGTGTTTCTGCTTAGGTTTATCCTGTATGGGATTCGCTGCGCTTCCTGGACTTGGGTGGCTATTTTCTTTCCCATGTTAGGGAAGTTTTCAACTATAATCTCTTCAAATATTTTCTCGGGTCCTTTCTCTCTCTCTTCTCTGTCTCAGACCCCTATAATGCAAATGTTGTTTTGTTGAATGTTGTCCCAGAGGTCTCTTTGGCTGTCTTCATTTCTTTTCATTCTTTTTATGTTTATTCTGTTCTGCAGCAGTGAATTCCACCATTCTGTCTTCCAGGTCACTTATCCATTCTGCTGCCTCAATTATTCTGCTATTGATTCCTTCTAGTGTAGTTTTCATTTCAGTTATTGTATTGTTCATCTGTTTGTTTGTTCTTTAATTCTTCTAGATATTTTTTAAACATTTCTTTCATCTTCTCGATCTTTCCCTACATTCTTTTTCCAAGGTCCTGGATCATCTTCACTATCATTTTTCTGAATTCTTTTACAGGAAGATTCCCTATCTACACTTCATTTAGTTGTTTTTCTGGGGTTTTATCTTGTTCCTTCATCTGGTACAAAGTCCTCTGCCTTTTCATTTTTTCTATCTTTCTATGAATGTGGTTTTTATTCCTCAGGCTGCAGGATTGCAGCTCTTCTTGCTTCTGCTGTCTTCCTTCTGGTGGACGAGGCTATCTAAGAGGCATATGCAAGTTTCCTGATGGGAGGGGCTGGTGGTGGGTAGAGCTGGCTGTTGCTCTGTTGGGCAGAGTTCAGTAGAACTTTAATCCGCTTGTCTGCTGATGGGTGTGGCTAGGTTCCCTCCCTGTTGGTTGTTTGGCCTGTGGTGATCCAACAGTGGAGCCTACCTGGACTCTTTTGTGGGGCTAATGGCAGACTCTGGGATGGCTCACACCAAGAAGTACCTCCCAGAACTTCTGCTGCCAGTGTCCTTGTCCCCACGATGGGACACAGCCACCCCCCACCTCTCCAGGAGACCCTCCAACACTAGCAGGTAAGTCTGGTTCAGTCTCCTATGGGGTCACTGCTCCTTCCCCTGGGTCCTGATGTGCACACTACTTTGTGTGTGCCCTCCAAGAGTGGAGTCTCTCTTTCCCCCAGTCCTGTTGAAGTCCTGCAATAGAATCCCGCTAGCCTTCAAAGTCTGATTCTCTAGGAATTCCTGGTCCCGTTGCCGGACTCCCAGGTTGGGAAGTGTGATGTGGGACTCAGAACCTTCACTCCAGTGGGTGGACTTCTGTGGTATAAGTGTTCTCCAGTCTGTGAGTCGCCCACCCAGCAGTTATGGGATTTGATTTTATTGTGATTGTGCCCCTCCTGCTGTCTCATTGTGACTTCTCCTTTGTCTTTGGATGCGAGGTATCTTTTTTGGTGAGTTCCAATGTCTTCCTGTCAACGATTGCTCAGCAGTTCTTCTCCTTTGTCTTTGGATGCGAGGTATCTTTTTTGGTGAGTTCCAATGTCTTCCTGTCAACGATTGCTCAGCAGTTAGTTGTGATTCCAGTGCTCTCTCAAGAGGGAGTGAGAGCATGGCCTTCTACTCCACCATCTTGAACCAATCTTCTACTGTGTTTAGATTTGAATCAAATGTAAATAAGGCATAGTAGGTAAGTTTTGAACAGTAGTGTGATATGATGGGAGCACTTCTACCACATTTGGACAATTGTTAGATACTGAAAATCATTATGCAGGAAAGCTTGCAACTAAAGAAATTAAATTTAAAATTATTTCACTGTACCATTTTACACCTACTGGCAAAAACAAGATGATGAAACCTAGTGCTAGTCAGGTATTGAATACAGACACATGCAAACATTGTTAGCATTTTCATTTTATTGCCAGGGTTAAGGAGAAATTTTTTTTTTAATTTTAAAATAATCACATCCCTTTATTCAGTAATCTGATACCTCTGAGTATAATATATTATTAAGGAAAAGATTCAAAATAAAGATTTACATTACAATAATGTTTATGGTAGTATTAATTATTGTCATTAATAATTATATTAAATATTATATTTAATAAATATTCATATAATTATTTATTATAATAACAAAATTAATATTATATTGTGAGTTAATGATATTAATAATTATATGAATTTAAAAGTAGAATGCCCACACATCCAATGAATAGAGAATGGCTATGTAATTGAAGGTATATTGACATGATAGTCTATTATCTCCCCAATTAAAAACCATAAATGTGACAACTATATGGAAGAACAGAAACATGAAGATAAAACTAGGCAAAATGAAAATGAAGCAGAAAAATATTTACGTTCCATAATAATAACATGGGGAAATTTTTTGCATCAGACTTAATAAATATTCTAAAAGCTACTGAACTGTACACTTTAAAATGGTGAACTTCATGATATGTGAATTATATTTCAACTTTAAAAAAAAATTCTAGGGACTTCCCTGGCAGTCCAGTGGTTAAGACTTTGCCTTCCAATGCAGGGGTTGCAGGTTCGATCCCTGGTAGAGGAGCTAAGATTCCACATGCCTGGCGGCCAAAAAACCAAAACATAGAGCAGAAGCAGTAGTGTAACAAATTCAATAAAGACTTTAAAAATGATCCACATCAAAAAAAAAATCTTAAAAAAAATTCTAGGGGCTTCCTTGGTGGTGCAGTGGTTGAGAATCTGCCTGTTAATGCAGGGGACATGGGTTCGAGCCCTGGTCTGGGAAGATCCCACATGCCGAGGAGCAGCTAGGCCCGTGAGCCACAACTACTGAGCGTGCACATCTGGAGCCTGTGCTCCGCAACAGGAGAAGCCGTGATAGTGAGAGGCCCGTGCACTGTGATGAAGAGTGGCCCCCACTTGCCACAACTAGAGAAAGCTCTTGCACAGAAATGAAGACCCAACACAGCAAAAATAAATAAATTAATTAATAAACTCCTACCCCCAACATCTTCTTTAAAAAAAAAATTCTAAATGAGACTACAGAGCTATGTAAAACATTTCTATGGTAAGGTAAGGAGATATTTTTGCTTGTTTTCCTCCACAGTTGTTTAAATGTGAAATTTTTTAAGTTAAAAATATAGTTTGATTCCTAATCTCTGCCCTAATTCTTGTAATGGGTCAAAGACGTTCTCACCACATAGCCATCAGCAGGGTCCCTCTGAGCTTATAAGGGGACTTCTCCTATGGGGTTAGAAGTCAGCCTGCAAACATTGAGCTGGGATCCTGCTGTGAGAAGTGGTCCCTGAGTCTGAGTCAGGCACTCAGAGAGGCAGGGGCCCTTCTGACCTCTAAGGGTTCATTCCATTTTTAAGAGGTTAGATTTCATGTTGTGTGGTGTGTTTTTTTTAACCACAATAAGAAAATATAAATAAGCAAAATAAAACACAAAGTAAGGAAAGGAAAGAAAGAAAGAAAAAAACTAAAGAAAGAGAGGGGAAGGAAGGAAAGAGGAAGTGGGAAGTGGTCTGGTGTGTCACACAGGCAGCTGGAGACAAGGACAGAGCAGGAGGAGAGCTCCTCTCCCAGGTTTTAAAGAAGATGCCTCTACAGTGTTCACTCCACCAAGACAGCACTGTGCTTTCTCATCCCCATTCAAGAAAGATCCCAAAGATCATCCTACATGGGAGACTAGCTGGGCTCAGGTGCTGTACTCCTTTCCCTGATCTTGAAACCAACCACCACCTGATCACCACAGGGCTTGGGTGCCCTTTCTCCATCTTCCTTCTGCTCCTCTAAAGTGCTTCCTCTTCAAGTCCTGCCCAAGGATCTTGGTGCTGTTTCCACACATGAGACCACTAGCCTCGTCTTTGCATTCTTATTTACAAAGCTAAGATATGGAAGCAATGCAAGTGCCCATCAACAGATGAATGGACAAATGGATCAAAAAGATGTGATATACATATATATATTATATATATATGTAAAATATATATATACACACACACACACAAAAAAAAAACCACAATGGAATATTACTCAGCCATAAAAAGGAATCAAATTCTTTCACTTGTAGCAACATGGATGGACCTAGAGAATATTATACTTAGTGAAATAAGTCAGGGAGAGAAAAATACTGAATAATATCATTTATAAGTGAAATTTAAAGAATAAAACGAAAGAATTGATATAGCAAAACAGAAAAAGACTCACAGATATAGAATATAAACTAGTGGTTACCAATAGGGACGGGGAAGGTGGAGGGACAAGATAAGGGTATGGGATTAAGAGACACAAACAACTGTGTATAAAATATAAGCAACAAGGATGTACTGTACAACACAGGGAATTATAGCCATTAATCTGTAGTAACTTTTAATGGAATATAACCTATAAAAGTACTGAATCACTATGCTGGACAGCTGAAACTAATATCATGTTATAAATCAACTATACCTCAATGAAATAAATCAATAAAACAATTGGCCATATTCCTAACTGAAAAAATATTTTCAATTTACTGAGAAATTCATACACAAAGTTCAGTTTTCCACTTAGAAAGAGTTGTCAGTTATAAAAATACATTATGTTGTTACAGACAAATGTTTTGGTAACACTGAGTGTATTTATTCAATCATCAAGTTGGTTTTTTTTTTGTTTGTTTTTGTTTTTTTGCGGTATGCGGGCCTCTCCTTGTTGTGGCCTCTCCCGTTGTGGAGCACAGGCTCCGGACGCTCAGGCTCAGTGGCCATGGCTCACGGGCCCAGCTGCTCCGCGGCATGTGGGATCTTCCCGGACCGGGGCACGAACCCACGTCCCCTGCATCGGCAGGCGGACTCTCAACCACTGCGCCACCAGGGAAGCCTAATCATCAAGCTTTTTAACCACAAGAAATAATCTTCAAACCAAAACAAAAAGAAAATTACATTTTGAAAATTATTTTTTGCAACAGGATCTCCAAAGCATCAATAAACTCATGTATACTGTAACTACTTTGGAGAACTCCTCTTTGCACATCAGAAAAAGTTAATATTTATGAGAATTTTGTTTTCCTTTAAATATAAGTGACATAAAGATTATTCAAATCCTTAAATATTTGTTAAATGGAGCCATATAAAAATGAAATTTGAAAAAATGTAAAGTTATGAGAATTATTACTTACAACAATCTTTAGTTATATTGCATATTTCAAAATGACTTTGATAGTAATTATTTAAAAGTTTATTAATTTTTATCACTAAGGTTTTATCTTATTTATTTATCTTTCAATTGAATATTTCCCATTACTTGGCAAGATTCATGATACTACAACAAATGCTCTTTGTGTTATGTGTTACAGTGTTTACAAGGATCCAGGCAACAGCAAGAGAAAGCTCTGTGGGCCAAGTGCTCCCCTTCCTCCCTGAACTTATTCCTTCAGGACAGAAGGTAAGGCTGCATCATGAGGACAAGCATGTCAACATTGAAAACGTTTAGGTTTGTGGTGTTCACAGGGTAGAATGAAGTAGAACACACTCCAAGAGGGAAAAAACACAAGGCATTTCTGCAGTTGATGAGAGCAAGTACCAGGCAAAGCAGGCTGCTCACACCTGATGTTCACTGAAACGTGCCTAAGAGGATGCCAAACATCAATGAGAAAAACAGACATTAACACAGATATGACTTTTAACTCTGTCAAGGGACACCTTTAAAAAGGCATTAGGCCACAGACCAAGCCAACAGAACCCTTCAAACAAGTTTTCCAGGTTAATTATTATAACCCATTCCCAAAGATTGCTTCTTTATACTCACACATGTATATCCTGCCCAAAACACAACCCATTGTGACCTCACACTAATGAGCTAGTCATTTTGATTCACTTGAAATCATGACCAATTCTGGTTTAATTGTAGTTTTAGTCAATAATGGACAGTATAACTTAGAATTATCTATTAAATAAAATCCAAAACTTATTCACAATTTTTTCAGCTCTAATAATATGTATGTGTATTTTGTATTCTTTGAAAATACATTGTCTATTTCAGCTTGTGTAACAAGGTGACAAGTCACAAAGAAATTTGCAAGCCAATAAAAGTTTATTGACATCAAATACACAGTTAAGTTTTAATCTTTATCCTTTAAAGAAAAAACAGTTAGAAACTGAACATAAATTTACAGATTTGTTATACTTGGGATTAAGTTGCAGATTTTTATAATGGGGAAAATGCTCTTTCCACCAAATTCTATGGCATGGTATTTTCCTTCTTTGGACAAATAATTTTTTCTCTCTATTCCTTTGCAGAGAAATCTGCCCTTTCATGCATTCCCACATTTTCTCTCTCTCTTTTCTCTGTAATTCTGCATTCCACACTTTATCCTCTCAATTGATCCATTAACACAGAAACAAATTTTGCTTGCAATCAAAATGTTTTTTATTAAAATTGGTTTTACTGTTTTTATGTGTCCCATTCAATGTCACTCTAAATAATTCCCAGTCATTAAAAAAAAAACTCCGAGCAGACTTTCAAGATGGTGAAAGAGTAAGATGTGGAGATCACCTTCCTCCCCACAAATACATCAAAAATACATCTACATGTAGAACATCTCCTACAGAACACCAACTGAATGCTGGCAGAAGACCTCAGACTTCCCAAAAGGCAAGGAAATCTCCACTTACATGGCCGTGTGGCTGACAGCAACTTGGTGCTCCAGCCTGATGTGAGGCCTGAGCCTCCAAGATGGTAGAGCTGACTTCAGGACATTGGACCACCAGAGACCTCCCGGCCCCATATAATATCAATTGGGGAGAGGTCTCCCAGAGATCTCCATCTCAACACTAAGACCCAGCTCCACCCAACAGCCAGCAGGTTCCAGTGCTGGATGCCCCATGACAAACAACTAGCAAGACAGGAACACAACACCACCCATTAGCAGAGAGGCTGCTGAAAATAATAATAAGGTCACAGACACACCCAAAATACACCACCGGACGTGTCCCTGCCCACCAGAAAGACAAGATCCAACCTCACTCACCAGAAAACAGGCATCAGTCCCCTCCACCAGGAAGCCTACAGAAGCCACTGAACCAACCTCACACACTGGAGGCAGACACCAAAAACAACAGGAAATATGAACCTGCAGCCTGTGAACAGGAGACCCCAAACACAGTAAGTTAAAAAAAAAATGAGAAGACAGAGTAATATGCAGCAGATGAAGGAGCAAGGTAAAAACCCACCAAACCAAACAAATGAAGAGGAAATAGGCAGTCTACCTGAAAAAGAATTCAGAGTAATGATAGTAGAGATATCCAAAACAGTGGAAATAGAATGAAGAAAATACAAGAAACATTTAAGAAGAACCTAGAAGAACTAAAGAGAAAACAATGATGAACAATACAATAAGTGAAATTTAAAATTCTCTAGAAGGAATCAATAGCAGAATAACTGATGCAGAAGAATGGAGAAGTGACCTGGAAGATAAAATAGTGTCAGTAACTACTGCAGAGCAGAATAAAGAAAAAAGAATGAAAAGAACTGAGGACAGTGCCAGAGACTTCTGGGCCAATATTAAACGCACCAACATTCCAATTATAGGGTTCCCAGAAGAAG
This sequence comes from Kogia breviceps, assembly GCF_026419965.1. Taxonomy (NCBI): domain Eukaryota; kingdom Metazoa; phylum Chordata; class Mammalia; order Artiodactyla; family Physeteridae; genus Kogia; species Kogia breviceps. The sequence goes on along the minus strand of NC_081310.1, from coordinate 41,324,276 downwards.
AAGAGAAAAAGGAAGGGTCTGAGAAAATATTTGAAGAGATTAGAGTTGAAAACTTCCCTAACACGGGAAAGGAAATAGTCAATCAAGTAAGGAAGTGCAGAGGAAACTTGCACAAGCATCTTAGATAGGCTCATCCACCAGAGGGCAGACAGGAGAAGCAAGAAGAACTACAATCCTGCAGCCTGTGGGAAAAAAACCACATTCACAGAAAGACAGACAAGATGAAAAGACTGAGGGCTATGTACCAGATGAAGGAACAATAAAAACCCCCAGAAAAACAACTAAAGGAAGTGGAGATAGGCAACCTTCCAGAAAAAGAATTCAGAATAATGAGAGTGAAGATAATCCAGGACCTCAGAAAAAGAATGAAGGCAAAGACTGAGAAGATGCAAGAAATGTTTAAGAAAGATCTAGAAGAATTAAAGAACAAACAATACAATAACTGAAATGAAAACTACACTAGAAGGAATCAATAGCAGAATAATTGAGGCAGCAGATGAATAAGTGACCTGGAAGACAGAATGGTGGAATTCACTGCTGTGGAACAGAATAAAGAAAAAAAGAATGAAAAGAAATGAAGACAGCCAAAGAGACCACTGGGACATTAAATGCAACAGCATTCACATTATAGGGATCCCAGGAGAAGAGAGAGAGAAAGGACCAGAGAAAATATTTGAAGAGTTTATAGTCGAAAATTTCCCTAAAATGGGAAAGGAAATAGTCACCCAACTCCAGAAAGCACAGCGAGTCCCATACAGGATAAACCTAAGGAGAAACACGGCCAGACACATAGTAATCAAATTGGCAAAAATTAAAGACAGAAAAACTAATGAAAGCAGCAAGGGAAAAATGACAAATAACATACAAGGGAACTCCCATAAGGTTAACAGCTGAGATCTCAGCAGAAACTCTACAAGCCAGAAGGGAGTGGTATGACATATTTAAAGTGATGAAAGGGCAGAACCTACAACCAAGATTACTCTACCCAGCAAGGATATCATTCACATTCGATGGAGAAATCAAAATCTTTACAGACAAGCAAAAGCTAAGAGAATTCAGCACCACCAAACCAGCTCTACAACAAATGCTAAAAGAACATCTCTAAGTGGGAAACACAAGAGAAGAAAAGGACCTACAAAAACAAATCCAAAACAATTAAGAAAATGGTCATAGGAACATACATACGGATAATTACCTTAAACGTGAATGGATTAAATGCTCCAACCAAAAGACACAGGTTTGCTGAATGGATACAAAAACAAGACCCATATATGTGCTCTCTACAAGAGACTCACTTCAGACCCTGGAACACATACAGACTGAAAGTGAGGGGATGGAAAAAGATATTCCATGAAAATGGAAATCAAAAGAGAGCTGGAGTAGCAATACTCATCTCAGCTAAAATAGACTTTAAAATGAAGAATGTTACAAGAGACAAGGAAGGACACTACATAATGATTAAGGGATCAATCCAAGAAGATATAAAAATTATAAATATATATGCACCCAACATAGGAGAACCACAGCACATAAGGCAACTGCTAACAGCTATAAAACAGGAAATTGACAGTAACACAATAATAGTGGGGGACTTTAACACCTCACTTACACCAATGGACAGATCATCCAAAATGAAAATAAATAAGGAAACAGAAGCTTTAAATGACACAATAGACCAGATAGATCTAACTGATATTTATAGGACATTCCATCCAAAAACAGCAGATTACACTTTCTTCTCAAGTGCGCATGGAACATTTGCCAGGATAGATCACATCATGGGTCACAAATCAAGCCTCAGTAAATTCGAGAAAATTGAAATCACATCAAGCATCTTTTCTGACCACAACACTATGAGATTACAAATGAATTACAGGGAAAAAAAGTAAGAAACACAAACACATGGAGGCTAAACAATACATTACTAAATAACCAAGAGATCACTGAAGAAATCAAAGAGGAAGTCAAAAAATACCTAGAGACAAATGACAATGAAAACACGATGATCCAAAACCTATGGGATGCAGTAAAAGCACTTCTAAGAGGGAAGTTTACAGTTATACAAGCCTACCTCAAGTAACAAGAAAAATCTCAAATAAACAATCTAACCTTACACCTAAAGGAACTAGAGAAAGAAGAATAAACCAAACCCAAAGTTAGCAGAAGGTAAGAAATCATAAAGATCAGAGCAGAAATAAATGAAATAGAAACAAAGAAAACAATAGCAAAGATCAATAAAACAAAAAGCTGGTTCTTTGAGAAATAAACAAAATTGATAAACCATTAGCCAGACACATCAAGAAAAATAGGGAGATGACTCAAATCAATAAAATTAGAAATGAAAAAGGAGAAGTTACAACAGACACCGCAGAAATACAAAGCATCCTAAGAGATCACTACAAGCAACTCTATGCCAATAAAATGGAAAACTTGGAAGAAATGGACAAATTCTTAGAAAGGTATAACCTTCCAAGACTGAACCAGGAAGAAATAGAAAATATGAGCATACCAATCACAAGTAATGAAATTGAAACTGCAATTAAAAATCTTCCTACAAACAAAAGTCCAGGACAGATGGCTTCACAGGTGAATTTTATCAAACATTTAGAGATGAGCTAACACCCATCCTTCTCAAGCTCTTCCAAAAAATTGCAGAGGAAGGAACACTCCCAAACTCATGCTATGAGACCACCATCACCCTGATACCAAAGCCAGACAAACTACTACAGAAAAAGGAAATTATAGACCAATATCACTGATGACTATAGATGCAAAAATCCTCAAGAAAATACTAGCAAACAGAATCCAACAACACATTAAAAGGATCATACACCATGATCAAGTGGGATTTATCCCAGGAATGCAAGGATTCTTCAATATACACCAATCATCTATGTGATACACCATATTAACAAATTGAAGAAGAAAAACCATATGATCATCTCAATAGATGCAGAAAAAGCTTTTGACAAAATTCAACACCCATTTATGCTACAAACTCTCCAGAAAGTGAGCATAGAGGGAACCTACCTCAACATAATAAAGGCTATATATGACAAACACACATCAAACATCATTCTCAATGGTGAAAAACTGAAAGCATTTCCTCTAAGATCAGGAACAAGACAAGGATGTCCACTCTCACCACTATTATTCAACATAGTTTTAGAAGTCCTAGGCAAGGCAATCAGAGAAGAAAAAGAAATAAAAGTAATACAAACTGGAAAAGAAGAAGTAAAACCATCACTGTTTGCAGATGACGTGATACTATACATAGAAAATCCTTAAGATGTCACCAGAAAACTACTAGAGCTAATCAATGAATTTGGTAAAGTTGCAGGGTACAAAATTAATGCACAGAAATCTCTGGCATTCCTATACACTAATGATGAAAAATCTGAAAGAGAAATTAAGAAAACACTCCCAATTATCACTGCAACAAAAAGAATAAAATACCTAGGAATATACCTACCTAGGGAGACAAAAGAACTTTATGCAGAAAACTATAAGACACTGATGAAAGAATTTAAAGATGATACTAACAGATGGAGAGATATACCATGTTGTTGGGTTGGAAGAATCAATATTGTGAAAATGACTATACTACCCAAAGCAATCTACAGATTCAATGCAATCCCTATCAAATTACCAATGGCATTTTTTACGGAAGTAGAACAAAAAATCTGAAAATTTGTATGGAGACACAAAAGACCCTGAATAGCCAAAGCAGTCTTGAGAGAAAAAAATGGGTCAGGAGGAATCAGACTCCCTGACTTCAGACTATACTACAAAGCTACAGTAATCAAGACAATATGGTACTGGCACAAAAACGGAAACACAGATCAATGGAACAAGATAGAAAGCCCAGAGAGAAACCCATGCACCTATGGTCAACTAATTTATGACAAAGGAGGCCAGGATATACAATGGAGAAAAGACAGCCTCTTCAATAAGTGGTGCTGGGAAAACTAAACAGCTACATGTAAAAGAATGAAATTAGCACACTCCCTAGCACCATACACAAAAATAAACTCAAAATGAATTAAAGACCTAAATGTAAGACTGTAAAACTCTTAGAGGAAAACATAGGAAGAACACTCTGTGACATAAATCACACCAAGATCTTTTTTGATCCACCACCTAGAGTATTGGAAATAAAAACAAAAATAAGCAAATGGGACCTAATGAAGCTTAAAAGCTTTTGCACAGCCAATAAAACCATAAACAAAATGAAAAGTCAACCCTCAGAATGAGAGAAAATATTTTCAAACGAATCAATGGACAAAGGATTAATCTCAAAAATATATAAGCAGCTCATGCAGCTCAATATTAAAAAAACAAATAACCCTATCCAGAAATGGGCTGTAGACCTAGATAGACATTTCTCCAAAGAAGACATACAGATGGCCAAGAAGCACATGAAAAGCTGCTCAACATCACTAATTATTGGAGAAATGCAAATCAAAACTACAATGAGGTATCACCTCACACCAGTTAGAATGGGCATCATCAAAAAATCTACAAACAGCAAATGCTGGAGAGGGTGTGGAGAAAGTGGAACCCTGATGCACTGTTGGTGGGAATGTAAATTGATACAGCCACTATGGAGCACAGTATGGAGTTTCCTTAAAAAACTAAAAATAGAATTACCATATGATCCAGTAATTCCACTACTGGTCACATACCCAGAGAAAACCATAATTGAAAAAGACATATGTGGGCTTCCCTGGTGGTGCAGTGGTTGAGAGTCCACCTACCAATGCAGGGGACACAGGTTTGTGCCCCGGTCCGGGAAGATCCCACATGCCGCAGAGTGGCTAGGCCCGTGAGCCATGGATGCTGATCCTGCGCGTCCAGAGCCTGTGCTCCACAACAGGAGAGGCCACAACAGTGAGGGGCCCATGTACTGCAAAAAAAAAAAAAAAAAGACACATGCACCCCAATGTTCACTGCAGCACTATTTACAATAGCCAGGTCATGGAAGCAACCTAAATGCCCATCAACATACGAATGGATAAAGAAGATGTGGTACATATATACAATGGAATATTACTCAGCCATAAAAAGAAACGAAATTGGGTCATTTGTTGAGACGTGGATGGATCTAGTGACTGTCATACAGAGTGAAGTAAGTCAGAAAGTGAAAAACAAATATCATATATTAACGCATATATGTGGAACCTAGAAAAATGGTACAGATGAACTGGTTTGCAGGGCAGAAATTGAGACACAGATGTAGAGAATAAATGTATGGACACCAAGGGGGGAAAGCTGCGGAGGGTTGTTGTTGGTGGTGTGATGAATTGGGCGATTGGGATTAACATGTATACACTGATGTGTATAAAATTGATGACTAATAAGAACCTGCTGTATAAAAATATAGATAAAATAAAATAAAAATTTTTTTAAATCCAGGAAGTGCAGAGAGTCTGATATAGGATAAATCCAAGGAGAAACATGCCAAGATACATATTAATCAAACTATCAAAAATTAAATACAAAAAAAAATATTAAAAGCAGCAACAGAAAAGCAACAAATAACATACAAGGGAATCCCCATAAGATTAACAGCTGATCTTTCAGCAGAAACTGTGCAAGCAGAAGGGAGTGGCAGGACATATTTAAAGTGATGAAAGGGGAAAACCTACAACAAAGATTACTCTACCCAGCAAGGATCTGATTCAGATTCAATGGAGAAATTAAAAGCTTTACAGACAAGCAAAAGCTAAGAGAATTCAGCAGCACCAAAGCAACTTTACAACAAATGCTAAAGGAACTTCTCTAGGCAGGAAACACAAGAGAAGGAGAAGACCTATAAAAAGAAACCCATACACAGGGAGATCACCTCTGTGCTTTGTGACCACCTAGAGGGGTGGGATAGGGAGGGTGGGAGAGAGGGTGATGCAAGAGGGAAGAGATATGGGAACATATGTATATGTATAACTGATTCAGTTTGTTGTAAAGGAAAAACTAACACACTATTGTAAAACAATTATACTCCAATAAAGATGTTAAAAAAAAAAAAAAAGAAACCCATAACAATTAAGAAAATAGTAATAGGAGCATACATATCGATAATTACCTTCAATGTAAATGGATTAAATGCTCCAAAAGAACAAGATAAACCTTCAGAAACAGACTTTAAAGAAGTGGAGATAAATTACTTATCTGGCAAAGAGTTCAAAATATTTGTCATAAAGATCCTCACTGAGGTCAGAAGAACAATGCATGAACAAAGTGAAAATTTCAACAAAAAGATGGAAAACATATAAACTACCAAACAGAAATCACAGAGCAGAAAACTGTAATAACTTAACTGCAATATTCAATAGAGTTGTTCAATATTAGACTAGATAAAGCAGAAGAAAAAAACCCCTGTGAACTCAAAGACAGGGAAGCAGAATTCATTCAATCAGAAGAGCAAGAAGCAAAAAAAATTGAGGAAAAGAGTGAAGACAGTGTAAAGGACTTATGGCACACTAACAAGGAGACCAATATTTGCCTTATAGTGGTCCTAGATGGAGAAGAGAAAGAAAGTAGCAGAAAGTTTTTTCAAAGAAATAATGGGGAATCCCCCAGTGGTCCAGTGGTTAGGACTCCAAGCTCCCACTTCAGGGGGCACAGGTTCCATCCCTGGTTGGGGAACTAAGACCCCACAAGCTGTGTAGCATGTCCAAGAAAATAATTAATTAATTAAAAAAATTCTTTTTAACTTTTAAAAAGAAATAATGGTTGAAAATTCTCTAACCTGGAGAAAGAAACAGACATCCAGATCCAAGAAGCCCAGAGAGTTCCAAATAAGATGAGTACAAAAAGACTCACACCAAGACATATTATCATTAAACTGGCAAAAGTTAAAGACAAGGAGAGAATCTTTAAAAGCAGCAAGAGAAAAACTACTTCTTATGTACAAGGGAACCCCATAAGACTATCAGCAGAGTTTTCAGCAGAAACTTTGCAGGCCAGAAGGAAGTGACATGATATATTCAAAATGCCAAAGGAAAAAAAAATGCCACCCAAGAATACTCTACCCAGCAAAGTTGTCTTACACAATTGAAGGAGAGATCAAGAGTTTACCAGAGAAGCGAAAGTTGAAGGAATTATCACCACTAGACCAGCCCTGTGAGAAATGTCAAAGGAAATTCTTCAAACTCAAGTGAAAGGACTCTAATTAGTAAGAGCAAAACATATGAAAATATAAATCTCACTGATAAAGGTAAATATATAGTTAAATTCAGAATACTCCAATGTTGTAACAGTAGTGAGTAAATCACTTATAACTCTAGTATGATGGCTCAAAAATAAAAGTATTAAAAATAACTATAATTACAGTAATTTGTTAACAGACACACATGGTAAAAAGATGTAAATTGTGATATCAAAAATATAAATGGCGGGGAGTAGTAAAAATGTACAGGTTTAGTATTCATTTGAACTTAAGTTGTTATCAGCTTAAATAGACTCATAAATATGTTTTATGTAAGATTCAAGGTAAACACAAAGCAAAAACTATAGTAGATACACAAAAGATTAAAAAAAGAAAGGAATCTAGGCATACCACTACAGAAAATCATCAAATCACAAAGGAAGAGAGCAAGAGAAGAAGAAAGAAACAAAGGAATTATAAACAGCTGGAAAATAATTAACAAAATGGCAATAGTAAGTCCATACCAATTAATAATTACTTTAAATGTAAATGAATGAAATTCTCCAATCAAAGGACATAGAGTGGCTCAGTGAATTAAAAAATAAGACTCAACTATATGTGACCTATATCCTTCAAGTTTAAGGCATAGACTGAAAGTGAAGGGATGGAAATAGATATTCCATGCAAATGGAAACCAAAAGAGGAGCAGGGGTTGCTATTCTTATATCAGAAAAAAATAGACTTTAAGTCAAAGAATGTAACAAGAGAAAAAGCACATCACTATATATTAATAAAGAGGCTAATATGTGGAATCTAAAATAAAAGGTCAAACAGAAATACTGTAGAAAAGTTGTTTCCAGGCACTGGGAGGGTGGGGGAAATAGGGAGACGTTGGTAAAAGGGTACAAACTTTCAGCTATAAGATGAATAAGGTCTGAGGATTTAATGTATAGCATGGTGACTATAGTTGACAACATCATGTTGTATAATTGAAATTCACTAAGAGAGTAGGACTTAAATGTTCTCACCAAAAAAAAAAAAAAAAAAAAAGATAAATACGTGAGTTTGCAGGGTGATGGATGTGTCAATTAACTAGATGGGGGAATCCTTTTATATTGTATACGTATGTCAAATCACCACCACGTACACTTTAATTATCTTACAACTTCATTTGTCAATCATACCTCAATAAAGCTGAAATAAAAAATAAAATAAAAAAATAGAAAAAAAATAAATCAGAACTAGCTAGTTGTGTTTATAATGACAGTGACAGTGGTAACAACTGTAGTAGTAACAATACCTCAACAATATTTCTTGCACTATAGTTTGATATTGTGGTTAGATAGCTAACTCTTTGTCTTGTTTCAAATATGTTATCTTTACATATAATGTCATTGGTTGAAGTCTGTAAAATGTTTGTGATATCTGTAATATTCTGTAGCTAATCTTGAAGAAATTAGTAAGAATTTGTATTTCCATTCTTGACTAGTAAACAATGTGCCCTTTCTCAAGCAGTTTGTGAGTTTGTTCTCTACTCTTTTCATAAGATGTATTATCAGATATAATCTTTATGAGATCATCTACATAAAATAATTCAGTCTTGGATAATACTTTAGTCTCTTTGGGGGGCATGGTCTACTAGAGTAATTTTAGCATTCAGTATTGTAGAAGGGAATGAGAATGCATGAAGAAAGTTCAGGGCATTAATAAAATCTTTATTTATGACTTTCCTAAGTAGAAAGAGAACGTTCCTAAGTAGAAATTCACCAAATAACTTGATGGAATTAATAAGTATATTGCATTTATCTTTACCAGAATGAAGAAAATCAATGTAGAGTAAGTATTACTTGCCAACCCAGTGTTTGGATTACAGGCCCAAAGGATAGTACTTGATACTTGAAATTACCTAAGTAAATTACTAAATATATATATTTAGTGTATATATATATATATGTATATATATATATATACACACACATATATAGTGTATATATATATATCAATATTATATATTGATATATATCAATATATATGATGTAGAAATTTAAAACTACCTTAATTTAAAAGGCCACTTGTTAGAGTATTTATATTGAACAAAATAGCCTAAAAGTACATGATCAATATGTGATTAACTCCCCTTCATAAATGGTGCTCTGCTTAACAGTTAGAAGCCTAGGCAGTAAAATCCAGGTAACATCAACAAAATATGTAGCTGGAATGTTAGATTGTTTTCATTGTACCAAAAGAATAAAATACCCAGGAGTACACTTAACAAAGAAGGTGATAGATCTTTACATGGCAAACTATAAGATACTGATGAAAGAAATTGAAGAAGGCAATAATAAATGAAGAGATATTTTGTGCTCATAGATTCAGAGAATTAATATTGTTAAAATGCCCATGTTATCCAAAGCAATTTACATATTCAATGCAATCCCTAACAAAATTCCAATGGTATTTTCCACAGAAATAGAACAATCCTGAAATGTGTATGAAACCACAAAACAGTCAAAGAGACAAAACGATTTTGAAAAAGATGAACAAAGCTGGAGGTATCATGTTGTGTGACTTAAAATTACGTTACAAATTTATAGTAATCAAAGCAAATGGTATTGACATAAAAACAGACACATAGACCAAAGAAGCAGAATAGAGAGCCCCCCAAATAAACCCACACATCAATCATCAATTAATTCATGACAAAGAGTCAAGAATATAATAGGGAAAAGATATACTCCTCAGTAAAAGGTGTTGGGGAAAATGGACAGCCACATGCAAAAAATGAAACCAGACCCCTATCTTAAACCATACAGAAAAGTCAACTCAAAATGGATTAAAGATTTGAATATAAGACCTGAAGCCATAAAACTCCTAGAAGAAAACATCAGGGGTAAATTTCTTGACATCAATCTTGGACATGATTTTTTTCATTTGACACCAAAAGCAAAGACAAAAAAAGCAAAAATAAACTAGTGGGACTACATCAAACTAAAATGTTCTGCACTGCAAAGCAAAACAATCAAAAACATGAAAAGGCAACCTGTAAAATGGGAGAAAATGCTCATGTATCATATACCTGATAGCCAAAATATCAGGTTCATATCCAAAATATATGAACTTGTACAACTCAATAGCAAAAAAACAAACAATATGATTAAAAAGTGGGCAGGGGACCTGAACAGACATTTTTCCAAAGAAGACATACAAATGGCCAACATGAAAATGTACATGAAAAGGTGCTCAACATCACCAATCAACAGGGAAATGCAATCAAATCTACATGAGATATCACTTCATACCTGTTAGAATGGTTACTATTGAAAAGCAAGACACTACAGGTGTGAGAGAGGATGTGTAGATAAGGGAACCCTGGTAGACTGTTGCTGGGAATGTAATTTGGTACAGCCATTATGGAGAACAGTATGGAGTATCCTCAAAAAAAATTTTTAAATAAGACTGTGCTGTGATGCCTACACTGAATGTTGTGAGGGGCCTCCTCTTCACCTTCACTCTGTGGCTGTCACAGACCTGTCAAGGGTAGGGTCTGCTCCTCAGGAGAAACCCTGAGGGTCAAGTATGCTGAAGCTCCATTGTCCTTAAGTCCATGCTCTGTCCCAAAGGAGGTAAGCACAGAAGCAATGAGGCCCATGTGGTCACAGCAAACCTATGTACTGTCCATGCAGGTTTCTGCAGTTCTGCCCAGAAGCAGCCCAAGGTCATGTCCCTTTCTCCCATTCACCCCAGACCTAGTGCTAGGCTGGCACTTGGACCTGAGGTGCTTTGCTACAGGAATTGAGGTAGTTGTACTGCCACTTGGGACCTGTGTTGTCCCTCTGGTAGGCCTCTCTCCAGACCTGTCCACCCCAAGTCAGGCTCCACGCTGTAATGTGAGGTGGGCAGAACTGGAACACTCCCACCAGGAAAGGAACTGCTCTGTACTCCTCTCCAGGAGTTGTCTGCAGGAGAAAGGCGATTATCTGACACCACCCAGTGTACAGGCAACAAAGTCCACTGCTGCCAGACCACCCCTGGACCCGGCCCCAGATCAATCCCCACCAGGGAAGCCCTGAAAATGGGCTTCTATATAGGACCTGCACACCACCGTGCCCAATGATAATGGTCTCCGAGGTTCAGCCCAGACTACACCCCAAGCCCTCCAGGCTGTCTCCAGGCAGCTAAACCAAGTCCTCTTCGAAGGTCCATCTGCCCGAGATTTAGATTTAGTGCCTAGCTGCTGTGCATGCTAGCAAGCCCACCCAGCATGCATTTTGGACTGTGAAGTGCAGCAAGGTGACAGCTATCAGAGCCAGGCTTTCTCTGCCCTGATTGCTAGCAAGCCATCATTCCTGCACTCCTCCCTGCACTCCTTGTGAGCAGAGTCCAGGGCCCTCCAGCATCTCTATCTGTCCTGGCAGACCCCCTAGCAGGTATGGGGAGTTTCTCAGGGAAAAGGCTTACCCATGTGGGCTCTCCCTCCCGCACAGATCTACCTTGAATTTATTTTCGTCAGTACTGAAATCATCACACATTCAGATTTAATTGTAGTTTTAGTCAATAATGGAGAGTATAATTTCGAAAACTTTATAAAATACAATCCAAGAATTATTCACAATTTTTTCCACTACAAAAATATTTTTGTGCATTTAGTATTTCTGTTACCGAGTTTAAGCTCTTACTGCTCACTGTGCAGCAGGGCAATAATTCAGAGACGAGTTGCTGGGGCAAGGAATAATGACTTTATTCAGAAAGCCAACAAACCGAGAAGATGGTAGGCTTGTGCCCTAAAGAACCACCTTGTCTGAGTTAGAATTCAGGCTTCTTTTCTACTAAAAGCAGAAGGAGTAAAATTAATATGTCCTGGTTCCCATCAGCCTCTGGAGGGGGTATGTCAATTTCTTCCTCCCTGCAGTCATTCACAGGTGGGCCTGGACAGGATGTTTCTTATGAGATAAACAAAGGGGATTTTAGCTTAATGCTCATTACCTGGGAGGCAGGGTTCCCAGAGAGGGGCCATTTTGAATAATTTAAGCTTATAGGCAACATCTCTTTAGTGATTAACTTGTAATAGAATACAAAAGTTCTTCCCTATTACATTTCTTCTTTGAAAATATATTGTCCATATCAGCTTGGGTAACAAGGTGACGACACAATTAGTTGCAAAGAAGTTTGCAAGTCACTCTGTTATATCTAGTGAATAAAGTTTACTGACATCAAACATGCAAGTTCAGTATCAATACTTATTCTTTAGAGAAAAAAAACAGAGTCAGCTACTAAACACAAATTTATAGGTTTATCATATTTGATATTAGATCTCAGATTTTTATAATGGGGCAAAACTCTTTCTACTAAATTCCACAGAAGTATATTTTCCATCTTTGGATATACAAATGTTTCTTCTTGTGCCTTTGCCTAGAAATCTGCCCCTTCATGCATTTCTTTGCCTGTCTCTTTTCTCCATAATTCTACATCTCGGTCTTTATCCTGAATTGATCCATTACTACAGAAAAAAATATTGCTTTGCAATCAATATGACTTTTATTAAAATTGCTTTTCCAATATTTATATGTGTACCATTTAGTGTCACTTTAAATAATTTCACAGTTACAGAAAATACCAACTCTAGGTATAGAAACGTAAAGAATCACCAAACTTGAGAAAAAGGAACTTCATGAACTTAGTTCTAGTTAGTAAAAATTGTGTAAGGGTCAGGGCTTTTTTTTTAAAGCAGTCTCCTAAAAAAATTTCTGCCTTTTTTTTTCGGCCATGCCGCGCAGCTTGCAGGATCCTAGTTCCCCAACCAGGGTTCAAACCTGGGCCCCTGACAGTGAGAACACCAAGTTCTAGCCACTGGACTGCCAGGAAATTCCCAAAATTTTTCTGCCTTTAAAGAATCAAATACTTAGTAAAGAGAAAAAAAGGAATATTCAATAATATCTACAGTGTGAGTTGAAATGTAGTAGGAAGCATTATTAGGCAATATCTTAAGTAATATTTATATCTTAAGTAAATTTCTTCAAAAAACATGAAATTTCTTCAAAAAAATTAAAATAGAACTATCATATGATCCAGAAATCCCACTTCTGGGTATTCTGAAGGAAAAAACACGCTAATTTGAATAGATATGTGCACCTATCTGTTCACTGCAGCATTAGTTACAATAGACAAGATATAGTAACAAACTAAATGTCCATTGATAGATGAATGGATAAAAAAAGATGTGGTATACCTATGCAATGGAATATTATTCAGACATAAATGAGAATAAAATTTTGCCATTTGCTACAACATGGATGGAACTAGAAGGCATTATGCTAAGAGAAATAAGTCAGACAGAGAAAGACAAATACTATATGATGTTACCTATACGTGGAAATCTAAAAAACAAAACAAATTAACAAACACAGCAAAACAGTAACAGACTCATGGATACAGAAAACAGAAGGTGGTTGCCAGAGGGGAATGGGATAATGTGATGAGAGAAAGAGGTGAGGGAGATTGAGTTAAAAAATTCCCAGTTACAATATAAATGAGTTGGGGATGAAACATACAACATGGGGAGTATAGTCAGTGATATTATAGCAACTTCGTATGGGGACAGATGGTAGGTAGACTTATTGTGGTGATCACTTTGTAATGTACATTAACATCTAATCACTACCTTGTATATCTGGAACTATCAGTTTGTAGATCAATTATATTTCAATTAAAAAGAAAACTTGGGAATAAGTAAGCCCTACACAAATGTGCAGCGACTTCTCCATGGGTGTGATCAGTCTCTCTGTATGCATGATGATGTGATTAATAATAAAGACTAAAGATTGTAAAAAAAAAAAAAAAAAAAAAAAGTAAATCATTCAAGATATGCAAGGCATCATAGATGTACTTAAGAAAACTCAGAAATGAAGGCAAAGAACTCAGAATGGAATAACAAGATATTGTAAAATCACTTTATATATGATATTTAAACTAGGAGAAACACAGTGACAAATAATCCCTTCTAAGAAACTGTAGGTGAAAAGCAGGAAACTATTAAACACTATTGAAAAAACTTTTGGTAGGAAATTAAGAAAGAAATTATAAAATGTTTGATGAATGTGTCAAGAGTAAAATATCATCTTAAGAGACCTGACATATGAATGACTGAGGGACTTGAAAGAGAAAAACCGAAGAAAAATACAAAGCAAATATTAAACATTATTATACAAATTGGTCTGAAAATTGAAAAAACCTTTGAAATTGTTTATTTAAGAGAACAATGAGCATTCACTTGCAATGACTAAGAGCAAATGATATAGTAGTAAAATTACTGGGCTTTAAAAAAAAAACCCAAATCCTTTGGACATTTAAAGAAAAAGAACAAGTGACATAGAAGGGAACAAAAATTAGAATTTGATCAATCTTTTGGAGAGAAATACTCTGTGCCAGAAGAAAATAGAGCAACATATCTGAGCTACTCAAGGAGAGAAATGATGAGTCATGAATTTTCTAGCAGCCAAGTGACTGGGTATCAAAGGCCCTGATATCCAAGTCATCATGAAAGATCTAGGATAATATTGCTCCCATGATCAAAGGAATGAACAGACTTCAGACAACAGAATCCTTAGAAAGACCCTGACATAAGGACAGATGGTAAGTATTAAATTCACAGTCACCTGATTTAATGAAGACTGAATGAGGGTGATGTGAAAGAGGGGGTAATCATGGTGGTGGACACCACGGTGACTGTCTGACAACAATTCATTAAGTTTTACCTCTGTTTAGGGTGCTTTTCTATATATGTGTTTTATTTTATAGAAAAATAATTTAACAGCAACTACTTAGATAAATATTTAATATAAAAACCTTTCACATAGATAAATATTTAATATAAAAACCTTTCATATTAAATATAGAACATATATCTAAAATTAATACAAAATCTTTACAGTAATGTACTAAGTTAGGTTCCTTAGGAGATAAGTAGTGAGGCCTGCCCTCTTCCTTGTCCAGATGGACACCTTCTCATTCTGTACCCATTTCATCCCCTCTGAAACCCAGGCTGAGGCCTCCAGTTCAGGGCCTTCACAGGTGACAGATGAGAACTTGCAACACAAAGGGGGTGGAATCACTGAGGAGGCACAGAGACAGATGGAAGGAGGGCTCCCCAGGGTGGGTGGGTGGGACCCAGAAGGGTCCTCAGGCCCTGGGAATAGCCCTGGGTCCTGACATCCCCAGAGGTCAGATCCACAAGGCACTGGGATCTCTTTGCTGCTCTTTGCTGAGGGAATATAAATGTCTTACAGGAGCAATTTACTCTGGGCATTTGGTTGGCCAGCTGACAAGCCAGACAGTGAAACTGATGCGGAGGAAACGGGGCGGGGGGGATCTAGGGCTCCAGAACAAAAAACCCAAGTCCCTTCCACCTGAAACCTTTGAGGAGCAGGAGGTCTGATGACACAGGTGGGAGGGGTGACCCTGCGCTTCCAGCCCATACTCAGTGCCACTGATCATGAGACCTGCACTGTGGAAATGGACAGAGACCTGGAGAGCTCCTTTATCCCTCATAATCCTTTCTAAACCCCCCACCAAATTGGCCTGTGCTTTTTATTTTAAAGTCATTAAGCTGTGCTGTGGTAAAAAAAAAAAAATGTAAATTTATGTCTCTAATACATTATAACATGAAAAGTTTACAGAAGACCATGATGTTTAAAGTGTAAAAAACATGTTATATTCATGTCATCTAATGACAAAACTGGAAAATAAATAAAATGGAACATAAGTGACTTGAATCCTGCCCTTTAACTCATCCCAAGTGAACACTAAATTGAACACTTTCAGGTGTTTGTTTAGTTTGAATTTGACACATAGACAACAGAATCTATAGAAACTTGAATATCAGTCTCAGAAATGGTACCATGAAGTGACACAGACTCATACTGAGCTTCCCAGAGGCTGAGGGCCATCTAGGGCTTGAGCAACTCCCATTCAGGTTGGGATGCTGCAATGTTCTTTCTCTACTTGATGCCAGGACTACTATGCATCCACAGGGATGCAGGGCTGGGCAGGTGAGCTGCCCTCCTTCCGTGAGCACTGTGGCACCTATGTCTTCTTCACTCTTTTTTCCAAAGCCCTGGAATTGAGGAGGTCAATGCCATCTCCAAAGTCTCACCACACCTAGTGATTAACTGAGGATGCTCTGGGCTGACATTGAGGGGTTGAAAGGGCAGGGCGGGTCCTGCAGAGGGAGATGATGAACCACTCCACTGGTGCTCTTCACAAAGAACACAGTTTGAACAGCATCTCCTGGAGTCACACGCACGGTGGCCCCACTGAGACCTCCAGCCCTTCCCTCCAACATTAGTAGAGCTGCTGGAGGATGCAACCTAGCAACCTCAGGGGCTTCTATGGAAGGGTGCCCGTTCCCTGGGGAGATGTGCTCAGAGCCTCTTCCATGTGTCTGCACAGATTATTACCATCCTCTTTGCTCCACATTTGTGGTCACACTCAATAGCAGCGACCCCGGTGTGTTTGCTCATTTTCCTGGAGTGCCATCAAGTAAGTTAGGGATTTGATGGAGAACACGTGCACTTCTGTGCCTTACATTTTATCCCCAGCTCCCCATATTCACATCTCGTCCTAGTCATCTTGTCCACTAACTGCAGACCCCAGAGCTTCTCTTAAGAAGAGTAGGAGAGAATATCTTAACATCCGGAGAGAAGAGAACAGTCGCACATGTCCAGAGCCACTCAGGGCAGGAAAATCCCCATGTGTTGGGCTTAAGGCAGAGACAGACTTCATGGGGGTCCCTCCAACAGGGCAGACCCAACCCTTCTGACTCCCAGATCTGTCTGCTGCTCTGGGGTCAGGAGCCAGGGCGTGGAGGAGGAGGGCTACAAAGAGATTTTATAAATTTTAGACAAGATCCCAAGACATCAATTCCTGCATCAGACCAGGTCCTTCAGGATGAGAATCACCAAACGTGGGAAAGTCTAAATAGGGGAAGAGCTACAAAGAGGAGCTTATGAATTAGAAAAAGAGAGAAAATTTAAAAGAAATGAAAAAGAAATAAATTACCTGCAGATCATTTCTCGGCCTATCAGAATCTTCACCGTTAACAAAGTAGTGTTCTAGTGTCCAAGGGCAGCAGCAATGTCGGGGTGGCCATGGGAAAGGAAAGTGGAGAATTCGAGTCAAGATGAGAACTGATGGCCCTGAGGTTCCTGGGATCATGTAGCCTGAACTCAGGATTGTTTCTGTCCCCATCTCCACAGCCCTCCCAGAGCATCAATTGTTTCACCCCTGCAATGAAGGAGTGGCTCTCTGATCTCCAACATACTTTTCCAGCCCTCCTATACCTACATGTGACCAGGAATGAAGGCCTGTATTATCCTGTTCCTGCTACAGGCAGTCAGTCTCCACATATTTCTGTGCATGAAGTTGCCTTCCTCCCTCTCCATCTACTTCCTCACCCTTCCCTTCCTCATTTCTCTCCTAATTAGTGCTCATTTCCTTTCTCCCGCTCTCCCTCCATCAATCGAATAGTTCTCCAATACGGGCACATTGGAGGAATGACCATGGGTGTACCACCACCCTCTTCAATCAGTCAAATGATCAATTAGCCAATCCATCCTCCCCAGGGGAAACAGCCATGGGCCTGATATTGTGTTGGGCCCTGGAGGAGGGAAGCGCAACTAAGTCCACATAACAATGACTGTCCTGTCCCTGGGGTGACCTTACTTACCTGGGAGATACTTAATCCTCACACTAACACCATAAGTCTCCTAGCCCCTAGAAAGGATGAAAGCAAAATCAGAGGTACAGTAACTTGTCCAAATTCACTTAGTGCTTTTCTATATACGTGTTTTATTTTATAGAAAAATAATTTAACAGCAACTAGATAGATAAATATTGTTTAATAGAAAAATCTTACATATTAAATATAGAACACATGTCTGAAACTAATATTAAATCTATACAGTGAAAAAACTAAGCTTGTACTAAATTAGGTTCCTTAGGAGATAAGTAGTAAGGTCCCACCTGTTCTTTGTCCTGATGGAAGCCTCCTGACGCTTTACAACTCCATCTCCTCTGAGGCCCAGGCTGAGGTCTTCAGGTCATGGCCTTCACAGGTGTCAGACCTGAACCTGCAACACAAACACAAGTGATGGAATCACTGAGGAGGGGCAGAGATAGGTGGAAGAAGAGCTCCCCGGGGTGGGTGTGTGGGACCCAGAAGGCTCCTCCTGAGGGCCTGAAAGTTGCTCTGGGTCCTGACATCCCCAGAGCTCAGATCCACAGGGCACTGGAGTCTGTTTGCTGCCTTTTGCTAAGGGTGTTATCTGTTAGCAGAGAGTGTCTATAAATGTCCTACAGGAGTGATTTACCTGGGCATTTGGGCCAGCAGCCTACAAGTGACTGGTCCCTGGACAGTGGAACTGTCTGGGGCCCCAGGGCAAAAAGGCCGAGTGCCTCACACTTGGGCCTCGTGAAAAGCAGGAGGTCTGATGACACAGGTGGGAGGGGTAACCCTGCCCCTCCAGTCCACAGTCAGTACCACGAGTCATGAGACCTGCATGGTGGAAATGGGCAGAGACCAGGGATCTCTTGACCCCTGATAATTCTTTCTAACCCCCCAGCAAAACTTGCCTGTGTTTTTATTTTAAAAAATCATTAAGGGGACTTCCCTGGTGGTGCAGTGGTTAAGAATCCACCTGCCAATTCAGGAGACACGGGTTCGATCCCTGGTCCGGGAAGCTCCCACATGCCATGGAGCAACTAAGCCCATGTGACACAGTTACTGAGCCTGAGCTCTAGAGCCCGCATGCCACAACTACTGAGCCCACACACCGCAACTACTGAAGCCCACACGTCTAGAGCCCATGCTCCACAAGAGAAGCCACCTCAATGAGAAGCCCATGCACTGCAACAAAGAGTAGCCCCCGCTCTCCACAACTAGAGGAAGCCCGTGTGCAGCAATGAAGACCCAATGCAGCCAAAAAATAAAATAAAATAAAAATAAATAAATAATACGAGTCAAAGAAGAAATCACAAGAGAATTTTTTTTAAAGTCACAAGTTCATGAGAAACTATTAAAAATCATTGTTGTGGTAATTAAAAATATAAATTTCATTCTCAATTTAAATAAAGGTGATTTATTACTTTTAAAATATTTAATACCTTCTGTGTCTCTTTTAAGAAGCCATTCTCTGTACAGCATGGTGACTATAGTTAATGCTATATTGCATATCAGAAACTGGCTAAGAGAAAAGATCTTAAAAGTTCTCATTACAGGAAAAGAAAATTGTAAGTATGTATGGTGATGGATATTAACTAGTGGTGATCGTTTTGCAATATATACAAATATTAAATAATATGCTGTATACCTGAAACTAAAATGATGTTATATCAATTATTTCTCAATAAAAATAAATTAATAACATAAAATATATTTCTGGAAAAAACCAGTCATTCCTGACTTTGAGGCCATGTAATAGGTCATCTTCCAAAAGCTTCACTGTCTTGCCTTATGCATATATGTCTATAGTTCACCTAAATTTGATTTTTGTACATAGTGCAAACTATGAGTCCAATTTCATTGTTTCTCTGTATAGATACCAATCATCTCCTGAAAAGCCCCTTTACCATAAATCAAGTGCTCATATATGCACGAACTACTCTGAGTTCTTTATCCTGTTCCACTGACCTATTGATATCTTCCTGCTAATATGACACACTGACAATAAAAAGTCTTGATATTCAAGAGTATCTTTCTACTTTATTCTTCAAGAACATCTTGGCTATTCTTGTCCCTCTTTATTTTCATATACATTTTAGAATTACCTTGTCAAGTTGCACCTCAAAATAAAACAAGCAAGGACAAAAAAAAAACCTGTTTGAGATTTCGATTGGAATTATATGGGGTTATAAATCAATTGAAAGAAAGATGACATCTTTACAAAATTGAGTCTTCCAATCCATGAATATGGTAGATTCTTCCTTTTTTTTTTTTGCTACTTTAAGGTCTCAATCACCTTTTATAGTTTTCTTCATAGAAATTTTACACATTTTATATCACTTATTCTTAAGTACTTGATTTTTTGTGTTATTATAAATGGTTTCTTTTTTTAAAAATTCATTTTCTAATTATAGTTGGTGTACAGAAATGCAACTGATTTCATGTTAATTGTATATCCAGCAAAATAAAAACTGGAGTGAAAATAAATGAAACAGAGATAGAAAAAGAACAAAGAAAGTCAATGAAACCAAAAGTTGGTTCTTTGAAGAAATCAACCAAACTGAAAAAAAAAATTAGCTAGACTGACAGAGAGAGTGAGAGCAAGAGGGAGAGAAAACTTAAATTACTAAAATCAAGAATAAAAGAAGGGACATTGGGCTTCCCTGGTGGCGCAGTGGTTGAGAGTCCGCCTGCCGATGCAGGGGACACGGGTTCGTGCCCTGGTCCGGGAGGATCCCACGTGCCGCGGAGCGGCTGGGCCCGTGAGCCATGGCCGCTGGGCCTGCGCGTCCGGAGCCTGTGCTCCGCAACGGGAGAGGCCACAGCAGTGAGAGGCCCGCATACCGCAAAAAAAAAAAAAAAAAAAAAAAAAAAGAAGGGACATTATCAACCTTTCAGAAATATAAAGCAGTATAAGGGAATACTATAAACAGCTCTATGTCAACAAATTAGGAAACCTAGAGGAAATGGGCAAACTCCTAGAAAGATACTGTTACGGATTAAACTGTGTCTCCCCAAAATGTATATGTTGGAGGCCTAACCCACAGTGCCAAAGTAACCTTATGTGGAAATAGCATTGTTGTAGATGTAATTAGTTAACATGAGGCCATATTGGAGTAGCTGGGCTCCTAATCCAAAACCACTGTTGTCCTTGTAAAAAGGAGAAATTTGGATACACACAAATCAGGTGAAGATGAAATAGAGGTCGAGTGACGCATCTACAAACAAAGGAATGCCAAAGATTGCCAGCAAACCACCAGAAGCCAGGAGAGAAACATGGAACAGATTCTCTCTCACAGTCCTAAGAAGAAACCAAGCCTGCCAACATCTTCCTCTTGGACTTCTAGCCTCCAGAACTGTGAGAAAAATAAATTTCTGTTGTTTAAGCAATCCAGTTTGTGGTACTTTATTATGGCAGTCTTAGAAAACTAATGCAGACACAAAGTACCAAAACTGACTGAAGAAGAAATAGAAAATCCTAATAAACCTATAATAAGGTAAGAAATTTAAGAAACCAAAAACTTCCCACAAAGAAGAACCCAGGCCAGATGATTCACTGTTGAATTCTACCAAATGTTCAGAGAAGAATTAACATCAATTCTTTACAAACTCTCCCCAAAAAGCTCAGCATTAATTAGCCTTGATACCAAAAGCAGACAAACTCATCATCAGAATCTGCAAACCAATATTCCTTATGAATCTAGATACAAAAATCATCACCTTGGGGAACTTTCCATCCCTTCAAACACAGAATTGAAGCAGGAGGTTAAGATTGCTGTGAGGTCTTTAGTTAGGATGTAAGTAAAGGCTTAGTGAGCTGGGAAGATGGTTAGATACCAAAGGAGCAGATGCTCAGGCTGAGAGAGCTTTTCCAAAGCCCACATAGGAAACAGCAGCGACTCTGATCTGAATGGTCCTGTCTAAACACATTCCTCTCCCCTTTCACTGGAGAAAATGATCAACCACCAAGGAAGCTAAGGCCCACCTGGCATAATCAAGGCGAGGGTGGGTTTCCCACAGCCTTCCGTCCCACAACCTGTGCAAAAACAAGGAGTGGCATAGCTGTGAACCTTGGGAGTTTGTCTATGATTGCATTCCCAGTTCCTGGTACCCTGTACGTATTCAGTCAACATTTGCTGAATAATAAAAGAGCACCTGTTTCCAAAAAAACCAAAATCACCAAAATACTAGCAAACTAAATCCAGCAATATATAAAAAGGATTCTGTACTATGACCAAGTAGGATTTATCCCAGGAATGCAAGGTTGGTTCAATATATAAAAATTAATATTAAGTCATACACAATAAGCATAGGATACAAAACAAAAACCACAAATCATCTCAACAGTTGCAGAAAAAGCATTTGACAAAAAATATAATACCCTTCACTTAAAAACATTCAACAAACTAGAAACAGAAGAAAACTTCTTCAACCTGATAAAGAGCATCTATGAAAATCCACTTCTCATATCGTACTTAATGGCAAAAGTATGAAATATATCTAAGATCAGGACCAGAAAAGGATGTCAGCTCTTGCCACTTCTGTTCAGCATCATACTGGAGGGTCTAGTCAAGGGAATTAGGTAAGAAAAAGAATTTTTCTAGCAATTTATGAAACTTTCATTCATAATAATACTATTGCTTATAGAGTCTTTTGAATTTTCTACATTCATAATTATATCATCTGATGAAAATAGTTTTTTTAAAATTTTGCTTCTGATCTCTGCAGCTTTATGTATGTATGTATTTAGGCAGTGTGAGCGGCATGTGGGATCTTATTTCCCCAACCAGGGATCAAACCTGCACCCCCTGCATTGGAAGTGCAGAGTATTAACAACTGGACCGCCAGGGAAGTCCCATGATGAAAATAGTTTTATTTCTTGCTTTTGAATCTATCAATATCGACAGTTTATTTCTTTTTTCCTTAACTGTCCTGGCTAGGATCTGGCTGAAATAATAATGATAGTGGGCACCTAAGCCTTATTCCTGAGATCAGAGCAAAAGTTCTCAATGTTAAACACTGGGTATCATATTTCTTATAGCTTTTTTTAAAAAAGATAATCTTCCCTTTTACTTCTAGTTTGCTATAAATTTTAATTGTGAATGGATACTACATCTTATCTATGCTTTTTCTTTAACCTGTAGATGAAGTGAATTACCATGATTATCCAATGTTAAAACCTGCATTCCTTTTCTAAAACCAACTTGGTCAAAATGTATTCTTCATTTTATATATTACTTATTTTAACTTGCTAATATTTTATTTATGATGTTTACATCTCTGTTCATATAAAACTGGAGTGTATTTTCCATTCTGGAATTGTTGTATGGTTTTTGGAATCAAGGTTAAGTTTACCTTGTTCACTCAACTCATTCAACAGATACTGAGTGGCTATTATGTGATCAGCACTGTTCCAGGTGCTTTCTTAATTAAACAGAGAAAGATCCATCTTTTTGTGGTGCTCACATTTCAGAGAGAGAGGGTGATAAAGTCAATAAAAATATATAGAATTTACAAGGTGAGAAATACTATTGGAAAAAAGAAAAAGGAGAGCAGGTAAGGTGAATTGGGAGTGCTAGGCAAAGGAATTAGTGTGCACTTTTAGACAGGGCAGTCAGGGTAGGATTCATCAGGAAAGTGATATTTGAGGAAAGACTCGAAGGAAGTGAGGGAGTTAGTCATGGATATATTTTGAGAACTATTTTCAAGCAAAGGCTATAGCCAGTACTAAAGCCCTAGGCAGAAGTGTGCTGGCATGTTCAAGGAGCAGCACAAAAGCCAGTATAATTGAAGAAGAATGATCAAAGGGCAAAATGTGGAAGAGGAGGCTGGAGAGGTATCTGGGGCCAGATCACTTATAACCTTTCATGCTGCTGTAAGGATTTTGGCATTCACTCTGAATGCAACAGGGAGCAATGAAGAATTTTGAGCTGAGGAGGGGCAATATCTGAGTTATGTTTGTAAATCTTCCTGGCTGTTGTGTTGAGAACAGACTGCAGGGAAATAAGCAGTAGCAAGAATAGGGTGGTAGCAAGAGAAATGGTGGAAAGTGGTCAGATTCTGTCATATGTTGAAGGCAGAATCAATAGGATTTCCTAAGACGCTGGATATGGGGTTCAGAGAGAAGAGACAGCAATGACCCCACTGTTTGGCCTGAACATTTAGAAGGACGTGTCACTATTAACTGAAATGGATACAAATAAGCTGTGGTAGGAGCCCATCTGGAAGGGAAAGTCAAGATGTATGTCAGTTATGGACAAAAACAGATTGAGATGTCTATCAAATGATCAAGTGGAGATGTCAATTAGGCAACTGGGTATCTTAAGTTTGGAGTTTAGGAAAAAGGTCTGGGTTCATGACATAAATTTGGAATATATTTCTTAATACCCAAATATATACAGATTTTCTTGTTATCTCTTCTTTGATTTCTAGTATAATTGCATTATAGTCTAAAACATACTCTAGAAGAGGGGCAGCAAACTTTCTGCAAAAGGTCAAACTAAATATTTTAGACTACAGGTCACATATGGTCTCTGCTGCATGTTCTTCTTTGTTTATTGTAACCTTTTAAAGATATTAAAATCATTCTTAGCTTGAAGCTATATAAAAGCAGGCCATGGGGGCTGACCCCTGCTCTAGAGCTACACTATCCAGTATGGAAGCGATTATATAGCACATACAGAACACCTTCATCATTGTGGCAAGATCTACTGGACAGCACTGTACTCGAGTATAAGATTTCAGTCCTTTGAAATTCATTTAGTCTTGCTTCATGATCTAACATACAGTCCATAATTTAGTTTTTTGTAAAGTAACAAAGCTTAAGGGGCAAAGTAGGATAATGAGAAGAGGAGGAGAACAATCCTGTGCTCAGGGATAGACAGAATCAAGGTGGTTACCTCTGTCCCATCCTTGTGAAATTAAGCCTCCGTAGTTTGCTTTAAGGGGTATGAGAATGAGCTGCATTGGTTTCAAGGCTTTCAAATCTCTGGTCTTGTTTAAGTCCCAACTTTGAGTCCCTGTAATAAAATGACTTAACATTTATTGAGTGATTACTAACTGTCAACCACTGTTCTGATTTATATTCATTGACTAATTTAATCCTCATAGCAACCATATGAAGGAGACACCACTCTCATCTCCTGTTATAGATCATCTCCTGCTCCTCTTTCAAAAGAAGACTCTTTTCTACTTCTACCTATTTTCTCACTATCTACCTGTAGTGGACATCTGTTTTTTGTCAGTCCTGCACTAATTCCCTGCAACCACTACCCAAGCTTCTGCTTATAAAACTCTCTTTCTTATTTGGAGTTTGTTCCATGGTGTTCAGAAGGGCTTGGCCCTATGACTCCCCTTCCAGAGGCCCATGACCCAGGCCTGGGCAATCTGATTACTTCATTACCCCAGGTCACATTGATTGGCTCAAGAATGACCAAATGACCCAATACTTGATTAATCTTCCCTATCGGATATTCAAACTCTGCTAGCTGTTCCTGGGAAATCATGAACCTTATATATGTCCTCAAGGACAATGTATACCTGGGGCTGCCTGCACCTTCCCCGCCATTGTGAGAGCCTACACTGAGGAACACAGAAGTAATGAAGAGATAGGAAGAGGAAGAGAAAAAAATGAGTTCTGATAATACCATTTGAACATCCAGATCCAGCCACACTATTTACCTGCAGACTTTTAACCAAAAAAGTCTCAATAAATTCCTTTCTGTTTTCTTGGTTTAAACCAGGTTGAGTTGGCTTTCTAACTCATGTTCCCCAGAGTTCCAAGCATATCTTTCATTCTCACTTCTGAGCCTTTGTTTAGGTTGCTACCTCCGACCTTTCAAATGCTATTCATTTTTAAGGTTCAATTAAATAAGGCCTCTATGAGGCATTCCCAAATTACTCAGGCAAATTATCACTTCCCTTTACTCTGATACTCTAGTGGATCATCTCTGTAACCACAAATTTTAGCAAGATCTATATAGTTCTTTATGTTTATTCATCTGAACCTACTTAAACATGTTCTACTCCATCCCACAGTTACATCTTTTTTTTCTTTTCTTTTTTTTTTTTTTTTTTTTTTTGTGGTACGCAGGCCTCTCACCGTCGTGGCCTCTCCCGTTGCGGAGCACAGGCTCCGGACGTGCAGGCGCAGCGGCCATGGCTCACGGGCCCAGCCGCTCCGCGGCACGTGGGATCTTCCCGGACCGGGGCACGAGCCCGTGTCCCCTGCATCGGCAGGCGGACTCTCAACCACTGCGCCACCAGGGAAGCCCCCACAGTTACATCTTTATTAAACTATTTTCTCTCCCTTATCCACATCTCCACAGCACCAACCTTTAAAATTCAGTCCATATCCCAGCTTCTCCAAAAAGTCCGTGATTTCTGGCCTCCCAACTAGATGTACTCTTCGTTCTCAGAATCCTACAGTATTTCATCTCTTTAATAACAAACAGTTTTTATCTCCTGCTAAGCTAAATTATTACCTCTTTAAAGGTTTGCATATTACTCATTTACGTGTCATACTATCTTGCACTACTACTATATATACTTGCACTACTAGACAATATTTGAAATACTGAATATATTTAAACAGAATGAATACTTATGGTGACTCAAGTATAGACACAGAATTGGGTTAGACACTGCTGGCAAGAAAAGTACTACCACAAAACATGGTCCTTTCCCAGAAATGCAACTATTGTATATTCTCAAATAGACCATATTTTCAGTAAGATTACATTTACAACATACATTTCTTTTTTTAATTAATTTTTATTGGAGTATAGTTGATTTACAACATTTTCGTAGTTTCTACTGTACAGCAAAGTGAGTCCATCATACATATACATATATCCACTCTTTTTGAGATTCTATTCCCATATAGGTCATTACAGAGTACTGAGTGGAGTTCCCTGTGCTATACAGTAGGTTCTTATTTGTTATCTATTTTATATATGGTAGAATGTATATGTCAATCCCAATCTTCCAGTTTATCCCTCCCCCCTTCCCCCTGGGTAACCATAAGTTTGTTTTCTATATCTGTGACTCTATTTCTGTTTTGTAAATATGTTCATTTGTAACATTTTTTTAGACTCCACATAAAAGCAATATCACATGACATTTATCTTTCTCTGTCTGACTTACTTCACTCAATATCACAATCTCTAGGTCCATACATGTCACTGCAAATGGCATTATTTCATTCTTTTTATGGCTGAGTAATATTCCATTGTATATATGTACCACATCTTCTTTATCCATTCCTCTGTCAATGACATTTAGATGTTTTCATGTGCTGGCTATTGTAAATAATGCTGCAATGAACATTGGAGTAGATGTATCTTTTTGAATTATGGTTTTCTCCAGATATATGCCCAGGAGTGGAATTGTTGAATCATATCATAGCTCTATTTTAGTTTTTTAAAGAATCTCCATACAGTTCTCCATAGTGGCTCTACCAATTTACATTCCCACCAACAGTGTAGGAGGGTTCCCTTTTTCCCACACCCTCTCCAGCATTTATTGTTTGTAGATTTTTTTTTGGATGATGGCCATTCTGACGGGTGTGAGGTGATACCCCACTGTAGTTTTGATTTCCATGTCTCTAATAATTAGTGATGTTGAGCACCTTTTCATGTGTTTGTTGGACATCTGTATGTCTTCTTTGGAGAAATGTCTATTTGGGTCTTCTGCCCATTTTTTCATTGGGTGGTTTGGGTTTTTTTTTTTTTTTTTGGTTTGTTTGTTTTTTTTGATATTGAGCTGCATGAGCTGTTTGTATATTTTGGATGTTAATCCCTTGTTGGTTGCTTCAACTGCAAATATTTTCTCCCATTCTGAGGGTTGTCTTCTAGTTTTGTTTATGATTTCCTTTGCTGTGTGAAAGCTTTTAAGTTTAATTAGGTCCCATTTGTTTATTTTTGTTTTTATTTTCATTACTATATGAGATAGATCAAAAAAGATCTTGCTGCAATTTATGTCAGAGAGTGTTCTGCCTATGTTTTCCTCTAAGAGTTTTGTAATCTCTAGCCTTACGTTTAGGTCTTTAATCTATTCTGAGTCTACTATTGTGCATGGTATTATGGAGCCTTCTAATTTTATTCTTTTCCATGTAGCTATTCAGTTTTCCCAGCACCACTTATAGAAGAGACTGTCTTTTCTACATTGTATATTCTTGCCTCTTTGTCATAGATTAGGTGACCATAGGTATGTTGATTTATCTCTGGACTTTCTGTCCTGTTCCACTGATCTATATTTCTGTTTTTCTGCCAGTACCATATTGTTTGGATGATTGTAGCTTTGTAGTATAGTCCGAAGTCAGGAAGCCTGATTGCTCCAGCTCTGTTTTTCTTTCTCAAGATTGCTTTGGCTATTCAGAGTCTTTTACATTTCCATAAAAATTTTAAAATTTTTTGTTCTAATTCTGTGAGAAATGCTATTGGTAATTTGATAGGGTTGCACTAAATCTGTAGATATCTTTGGGTAGTATAGTCATTTTTACAATATTGATTTTTCCAATCCAAGAACATGGCATACCTCTCCATCTGTTTGTGTTGTCTTTGATTTCTTTCATCAGTAGCTTATAGTTTTCTGAGTACAGGTCTTTTGCTTCCTTAGGTAGGTTTATTCCTAAGTATTTTATTCTTTTTGTTGCAATGGTGAATGGGATTGTTTCCTTAATTTCTTTCTGATCTTCCATTGTTAGTGCATAGGAATGCAAGAGATTTCTGTGTATTAATTTTGTACCCTGCAACTTTACCAAATTCACTGAGCTCTAGTTGTTTTCTGGGAGCATCTTTAGGATTTTCTATATACAGTATCATGTCATCTGCAAACAGTGACAGTTTTACTTCTTCTTTTCCAATTTGTATTCCTTTTATTTATTTCTCTTCTCTGATTGCCATGGTTAGAACTTCCAAAATTATGTTGAAAAAAAAGTGGAGACAGTGGACATCCTTGCTTTGTTCCTGATCTTAGAGGAAATGCTTTCAGTTTTTCACAATGAGAATGATATTTGCTGTGGGTTTGTCATATATGGCTTTTATTATGTTGAGGTAGGTTCCCTCTACGCCCACTTTCTGGAAAGTTTTATTAATAAATGGGTGTTGAATTTTGTCAAAAGCTTTTTCTGTATCTATTGAGATGATTATATGGTTTTTATTCTTCAGTTTGTTAATGTGGTGTATCACATTGATTACATATGTTGAAGAATCCTTGCATCCCTGGGATAAGTACCACTTGATCATGGTGTATGATCCTTTTACTATGTTGTTGGATTCTGTTTGCTAGTATTTTGTTGAGGATTTTTGCATCTATGTTCATCAGTGATATCTTTGTTTGGTTTTGGAATCAGGGTGATGGTGGCCTCGTAGAATGAGTTTGGGAGTGTTCCTCCTTGTGCAATTTTTTGGAAGAGTTTCAGAAAGGTAGACGTTAACTCTTGTCTAAATGTTTGATAGAATTTGCCTGTGAAACCATCTGCTCCTGGACTTTAGATTGTTGGAAGTTTTTTTTTTTTTTCTGTACACAGGCCTCTCACTGTTGTGGCCTCTCCCATTGCAGAGCACAGGCTCCGGACATGCAGGTTCAGTGGCAATGGCTCATGGGCCCAACCGCTCCACGACATGTGGGATCTTCCCAGACCGGGGCACAAACCCATGTCCCCTGCATCAGCAGGCAGACTCTCAACCACTGCACCACCAGGGAAGCCCTGTTGGAAGATTTTTAATCTCAGTTTCAATTTCATTACTTGTGATTGGTCTGTTCATGTTTTCTATTTCTTCCTGGGGCAGTGTTTGAACGTTGTTCCTTTGTAAGAATTTTCCCTTTTCTTCTAGGTTGTCAATTTTAATGGCATATAATTGCTTATAGTAGTCTTTTATGATGTATTTCTTGGTGTACATTGTAACTTCTTTTTCATTTCTAATTTTATTGATTTGCATCCTCTCCCTTTTTTCTTTGAGTCTGGCTAAAGGTTTATCAATTTTGTTTATCTTCTCAAAGAACCAACTTTTACTTTCATTGATATTTGCTATTGTTTTCTTTGTTTCATTTATTTCTAAACATATTGTTTAGCCTCCATGTGTTTGGTGCTATTTACAGTTTCCTTCCTGTAATTGATTTCTAATCTCATTGTGGTTGGAAGAGATGCTTGATATGATTATAATTTTCTTAAATTTACCAAGGCCTTTATTTGTGGCCCAAGATGTGATCTATCCTGGAGAATGTTCCATGTGCACTTGAGAAGTGTATTCTGCTGCTTTCAGATGGAATGCCCCATAGATATCAATTAAGTCTATCTGGTCTAATGTGTCATTTAAGGTTTGTGTCTCCTTATTAATTTTCTGTCTGGATGATCTGTCCATTGCTATAAGTGGGGTGTTAAAGTTCCCACTATTATTGTTTACTGTCAATTTCCCCTGACTGTTGGCATTTGCCTTATATATTGAGGTGCTCCTATGTTGAGTGCATATACATATTTACAATTGTTATATCTTCTTCTTGGATTGATCTCTTGATCATTATGTAGTGTCCTTCCTTGTCTCTTGTAACAATCTTTATTTTAAAGCCTATTTTGTCTGATATGAGTATTGCTACTTCAGCTTTCTTTTGATTTTCATTTGCATGGAATATCTTTTTCCATCCCCTCACTTTTAGTCTGTACGTGTCCTTAGGTCTGAAGTAGGTCTCTTGTAGACAGAATATATACAGGTCTTGTTTTTGTATCCACTCTGCCAGTCTATGTCTTTTGGTTCAAGCATTTAATCCATTTACATTTAAGGTAATTACTTATGTTCCTATTGTCATCTTCTTAATTGTTCTGGGTTTGTTTCATAGGTCTTTTTTCTTCCTTTCCTCTTTTGTTCTCTTCTCTTATGGTTTGATGACCATTTTTAGTGTTGTATTTTGGTTGCTTTTTCTCTTCTGTGTGTGTATCTGTTGTAGTTTGGGGTTTGCTGTTCCCATGAGGTTTTGATATAGCAGTCTATATGTGTACTAGGTTGTTTTAAGTTGCTGGTTTCTTTTCCACCTCAAGAAGTTCCTTTAACATTTGTTGTAAAGCTGGTTTGGTGGTTCTGAATTCTCTTAGCTTTTGCTTGTCTGTAAAGCTTTTGATTTCCCCACTAAATCTGAATGAGAACCTTGCTTGGTAGAGTATTCTTGGTTGTAGGTTTTTACCCTTTCATCATTTGAAACATATCATGCCATGCCCTTGTGGCCTGCAGAGTTTTTGCTGAAAAATCAGCTGAAAATCTTATGGGGTTTCCCTTGTATGTTACTTGTTGCTTTTCCCTTGTTGCTTTTAATATTTTTTCTTTATCTCTAATTTTTGTCAGTTTGATTAATATGTGTCTTGGCATGTTACTCCTTGGGTTCATCCTGTATGGGATTCTCTGCACTTCCTGGACTTGACTGTTTCCTTTCTCATGTTAGGGAAGTTTTTGGCTATAATATCTTCAAATAATTTCTCAGACCATTTCTCTTTCTCTTCTCCTCTGGAACCCCTATATTGTGAATGTTTGTTCATTTAACATTGTCCCAGAGGTCTCTGAAAGTGTCCTCATTTCATTCTTTTTTCTTATTCTGTTCTGTGGCAGTGATTTCCACCACTCTGTCTTCCAGCTCACTTATTCATTCTTCTGCCTCAGTTATTCTGCTATTGATTGCTTCTAGAGTATTTTTCATCCCAGCTATAACATTGTTCATCTCTGTTTGTTCTTTAAATCTTCTAGCTCCTTGTTAAATATTTATTGTATCTTCTCAATCTATGCCGCCATTCTTTTTCCGAGATTTTGGATCATCTTTACCATCATTCCCCCAAATTCCTTTTCAGGTAGATTGTCTATCTCTTCTTCATTTCATTGTTCTCAGTTTTTAGCTTGTTCCTTTATTTGCAACATATTTCTCTGTCATCTCATTTTGTCTAACTTCCTGTGTTTGCTGTCTCCTTTCCACAGGCTGCAGGATCATAGTTCCTCTTGCTTCTGGTGTCTGCCCCCTAGTGGGTGAGGTTGGTCCAGGGGCTTGTGCAGGCTTCCTGATGGGAGAGACTGGTGCCTGCCCTCTGGAGGGTGGAGATGGGTCTTGCCCCGCTGACAGGCAGGGCTATGTCAAGGGGTGTGTTTTGAGGTGGTTGCGAGCTCAGTATGACTTTAGGCAGCCTGTCTTCTGATGGGTGGGGCTGTGTTCCTATCTTGCTGGTTGTTTGGCCTGAGGCTTTCCAGCACTGGAGCCAGCAGGTTGTTAGGTGGGGCCAGGTCTTGGTGCCAGAATGTGGACCTCTTCGAGAGCTCACTCTAATCAATATACCCTGGGGCTTCTGCTATCAGTGTCCTTGCCCTCACAGTGAGCTACAGTTGAACTTTTCCTCCCCAGGAGACACTCCAAGACACCTAAGTAGGTGTAGCCTAGGTTCCTATGAAGGTACTGCTTTGTGTTGGGTCCCAGTACATGTGAGACATTGCATGCACACTCCGAGTGGAGTTTCTGTTTCCCCCAGCCCTGTGGAGCTCCCCCACTCAAGCCCTGCTTATCTTCGAGGCTAAATGTTCTGGGGGGTTTCTGCCCAATGCCAGAATCTCAGACTATCTTGGAGGGGTATTTTATGTGGGAATGTCCTTGTGTAGTCTGCATGGGTTTACTATTTTTTGGTATGAGGGTCATTGTTAGTATTGATGCCTGCCACATCTTTCCTCAGTGTATGCTGGCCATTATCCACTTTCTAGGAGATATGACTGATGTTGTGGTGACCAGAGCCTGCAATGGATATTGAGCAGGGCCTCCCCTTTGCTCTGTGGTTGTCACTGCCCTGTCATGGGCAGGGTCTGCTTCCTAGTTGTTAGAGAAGAGGCCCCAAGATCTGTTTCTTAGCTGTGTTTCCAACGTGTGGTATGAGGTAGGCAGGATTGGAGCACTCTCACAGGGAGGGGAGACACTGAGTATTCTTCTTCCAAGCTGTTCACCTCTGGGTGTGATCTGTTGTGTCACCTTTCACCCACTGTGTGAATTCTCAGATTACACCATTGTTGACACTGCTCTCAGCCACACCTTAACTGTGGGTATGCGGGCAATTGGCCTTGGTGTCTCTCAGATGTTGTTTTCACCAGGCCACCAGCATAGATCCACTGAAGTCAGGTGTCAGGATTGCAGTAATCATGGATCTGAACCCACTGTGGGGCAAATCAGACTCTGGCCTGGCCCAACCCCCACATGTATGTGCCCACAAAGTCTACAGCTGCTAAAGCAGGACCCACCTTAGCTGTGGGAGAACTCAATGTCCATTTAGATGTTCTCCCTCTTGCAAGAGCACTGAAATCACAACTAACTGCTGAACAATGATCGACAGAAAGACACTGGAACTCACCAAAAAAGATACTCCACATCTAAAGACAAATGAGAAGCCACAACGAGATGGTATGAGGGGCACAATCACAATAAAATCAATTCCTATAACTGCTGGGTGGGTGACTCACAAATTGTAGAACACTTATACCACAAAAGTCAACCCACTGAAGAAAATGTTCTAAGCCTCAGGTCAGGCTTCCCAACCTGGGCATCCAGCAGCAGGAGGAGGAATTCCTAGAGAATCAGACATTGAAGGCTAGTGGGATTTGATTGCAGGACTTCGACAAGACTGGGGGAAAGAGAGACTCCACTCTTGGTGGGCACACACAAAGTAGTGTGTGCATAGGGACCCAGGAGAAGGAGCAGTGACCCCATAGGAGACTGAATGAGACCTACCTTCTAGTGTTGGAGGGTCTCCTGCAGAGGCAGGGGGTGGATGTGGCTCACCGTGAGGACAAGGACAATGGCAGCAGAAGATCTGGGAAGTACTCCTTGGCATAAGCCCTCCCAGAGTCAGCCATTAGCCCCACCAAAGAGCCCTGGTAGGCTCCAGTGTTGGGTTGCCTCAGGCCAAACAACCAACAGGAGGGAACCAAGCCCCATGTATCAACAGACAAGCAGATTAAAGTTTTACTGAGCTCTGCCCACCAGAGCAACACCTAGCTCTACCCACCACCAGTCCAGCCCATCAGGAAACTTGTGCAAGCCTCTTAGATAGCCTCATACACAGGAGGGCAGCCAACAGAAGAAAGAAGAACTAAAATCCTACAGCTTGTGGAACAAAAATCACATTCACAGAAAGACAGACAAGATGAAAAGGCAGAACACTAAGCACCACATGAAGGAACAAGATAAAACCCCAGAAAAACAACTAAATGAAGTGGAAATAGGCAATCTTCCAGAAAAAGAATTCAGAATAATGATAGTGAAGATGAGCTAGGACCTCGGAAAAAGAATGGAGGCAAAGATGGAGAAGATGCAATAAATGTTTAACAAAGACCTAGAAGAATTAAAGAACAAACAAACAGAAATGCACAATACAATAACTGAAATGAAAAATACACCAGGAGCAATCAAGAGCAGAATAACTGAGGCAGAAGAACAGATAAGTAACCTGGAAGACAGAATGGTGGAATTCACTACTGTGAACAGAATGAAGTAAACAGAATGAAAAGAAATGAAGACAACCTAATGGACTTCTGGGACAACATTAAACGCAACAACATTCGCATTATAGGGGTCCCGGAAGGAGAAGAGAGAGGGAAAGGACCTGAGAAAATATTTGAAGAGATTATAGTCGAAAACTTCTCTAACATGGGAAAGAAAATAGCCACCCAAGTCCAGGAAGTGCAGAGAGTCCCAGGCAGGAAGAATGCAAGGAGAAACACGCTGAGACACATAGGAATCAAATTGACAAAAATTAAAGATAAAGAAAAATTATTTAAAGCAACAAGGGAAAAATGAGAAATAACAAACAAGGGAACTCCCATAAGGTTAACAGCTGATTCCTCAGCAGAAACTCTACTAGCCAGAAGAGAGTGGCATGATATATTTAAACTGATGAAAGGGAAGAACCTACAACCAAGATTACTCTACCCAGCAAGGATATCATTCAGATTCGATGGAGAAATCAAAAGCTTTACAGACAAGCAAAAGCTAAGAGAATTCAGCATCACCAAACCAGCTCTACAACAAATGCTAAAGGAACTTCTCTAACTGGGAAACACAAGAGAAGAAAAGCACCTACAAATACAAATCCAAAACAATTAAGAAAATGGTAATAGGAACATACATATGGATAGTTACCTTAAATATGAATGGATTAAATGCTCCAACCAAAAGACACAGGCTTGCTGAATGGATACAAAAACAAGACCTGTATATATGCTGTTGGCAAGAGACGCACTTCAGACCTAGAGACACATGCAGACTGAAAGTGAAGGGATGGAAAATGATACTCCATGCAAATGGAAATCAAAAGAAAGCTGGAAGGCTCTCGGTGGCGGCGGAGGCGGCGGAGGCCAGGGAGGAAGATGTCGTAATGAGCGGTCTACAGCCCAGGGCCCACAAAACTCTGAGTGACTCCAGGAGAGATGATTAAAACCACTGGTTTGGAGACGGCTTAAAGATGGCGGAAGAGTAAGACGCGGAGATCTCCTTCCTCCTCACAGAGACATCAGAAATACATCTACACGTGGAACTTCTCCTATAGAACACCCACCGAACACTGGCAGAAGACCTCAGACCTCCAAAAAGGCAAGAAACTCCCCACATATCTGGGTAGGGCAAAAGAAAAAAGAATAAACAGGGACAAAAGAATAGGGACGGGACCTACGCCAGTGGGAGGGAGCCGTGAAGGAGGAAAGACTCCCACACACTAGAGGCCCCTTCGCGGGCAGAGACTGCGGGCGCCGGAGGGGGAAGCTCCGGAGCTGCGGAGGACAGCTCAGCCACAGGGGTGCGGAGGGTAAAGCGGAGAGATTCCCACAGAGGATCGGTGCCGACCGGCACTCACCAGCCCAAGAGGCTTGTCTGCTCGCCCGCCGGGGCGGGCGGGGCCGGGAGCTGAGGCTCGGGCTTCAGTCGGATCCCAGGGAAAGGTCTGGAGTTGGCAGAGTGAAGACAGCTTGAAGGGGGCTAGTGCGCCACGGCTGGCCGGGAGGGAGTTCGGGAGAAGTCTGGAGCTGCCGAAGAGGCAAGAGATCTTTTCCTCCCTCTTTGCTGCCTGGGTGCGAGGAGAGGGGATTAAGTGCGCCGCTTAAAGGAGACCTAGAAGCGGGCGCGGAGCTGCCGAAGAGACAAGAGACTTTTTCTTGCCTCTTTGCTTCCTCGGGTGTGAGGTGAGGGGATTAAGAGCACCGCGTAGAGGAACTCCAGAAACGGGCGCGAGCCGCGTCTATCGGCACAGACAGTAGAGACGGGTGTCGGACACTAAGGTTGCTGCTGCTACCACCAAGAGGCCTGTGTGTAAGCACAGGTCACTTTCCACACTGGCCCTCCCGGGAGCCCGTGCAGTCCGCCACTGCCGGGGTCCCGGGATCCAGGGACAGCTTCCCCGGGAGAACGCACGGCACTCCTTGGGCCTGTGCAGCGTCACGTCGGCCTCTGCCGCCGCGGACTCGCCCCGCCCCCGTGCCACTCCCTCCCCCCAGCCTGAGTGAGCAGGAGCCCCCGAATCAACTGCTCCTTTGACATCGTCCTGTCTGAGCGAAGGGCAGTCGCCCTCGGACAACCTACACGCAGAGGCAGGACCAAGTCCAAAGCTGAACCCCAGGAGCTGTGCGAACAGAGAGGAGAGGGGGAGGTCTCTCCCAGCAGCCTCAGAAGCGGCGGATTAAAGCTCCACAATCAACTTTAAGTGCCCTGCATCTGTTGAAAACCTGAATAGACAACGAATCATCCCAAGTTGAGGAGGTGGACTTTGGGAGCAAGATATACTATTATTTCCCCCCTTTTTTTTTTCTTTTTGTGAGTGTGTATGTGTGTGCTGCTGTGTGAGATTTTGTCTGTATAGCTTTGCTTTCACCATTTGTCCTAGGGTTAGACCGACCCATTTTTCTGTTTTTTTTTTTTTTAAAGGAAATTTTTCTTCTTAATAATTATTTTTTATTTTAATAACTATACTTTATACTACTCTGTCTTCTCCCTTTCTTCCTTCCTTTCTTCCCTCCTTCCCTCCTTTCTCCCTTCCTTCCCCCCTTCTTTCCTCCCTTCCTCTCTTCCTTCCTCCCTTTCTTCCTCTGCACCTTCCTTCCTTCCTTTCTTGCTTCCTTCCTTCATTTCTTCCTTCCTTTCTTCCTTCCTTCCCTCCCTCCCTCCTTCCTTCCTTTTCTTTCCTTTCTATTTATTCTACCTTTTATTTTGAGCCGCGTGGATTAAAGGTTCTTGGCGCCCCAGCCAGGCACCAGGGCGGTGTCCCTGAGGTGGGAGAACCAACCTCAAGACACTAGTCCACAAGAGACCTCCCAGCTCCACGTAATATCAGACGGCGAAAATCTCCCAGAGATCTCCATCTCAACACCAAGACCCAGCTTCAATCAAGGACCAGCAAAGAACAGTGCTGGACACCCTATCCCCAACAAAGAGCAAGACAGGTCTACAGCCCCATCCATTAGCAGAGAGGCTGCCTAAAATCATAATAAGGTAACCAACATCCCCAAACACACCACCAGACGAGGACCTGCCCACCAGAAAGACAAGATCCAGCCTCATCCACCAGAACAGAGGCACTAGTCCCCCCAACCAGGGAATCTACTCAACCCACTGAACCAACCTTAGCCACTGGGGACAGCCACCAAAAACAACAGGAACTACGAACCTGCAGCGTGCAAAAAGGAGACCCCAAACACAGTAAGATAAGCGAAATGAGAAGACAGAAAAACACACAACAGATGAAGGAGCAAGATAAAAACACACCAGACCTAACAGATGAAGAGGTAATAGCCAATCTACCTGAAAGAGAATTTAGAATAATGATGGTGAAGATGATGCAAAATCTTGGAAATAGAATAGACAATTTGCAAGAAACAGTTAACAGGGACCTAGAAGAAATAAAGAGGAAGCAAGAAACGATGAGCAACACAATAAATGAAATTAAAAATACTCTAGATGGGATCAATAGCAGAATAACTGAGGCAGAAGGACGGATAAGTGACCTGGAAGATAAAATAGTGGAAATAACTACTGCAGAGCAGAAGAAAGAAAAAAGAATGAAAAGAACTGAGGACAGTCTCAGAGACCTCTGGGACAACATTAAACGCACCAACATTCGAATTATAGGGGTCCCAGAAGAAGAAGAGAAAAAGAAAGGGACTGAGAAAATATTTGAAGAGATTATAGTTGAAAACTTCCCTAATATGGGAAAGGAAATAATCAATCAAGTCCAGGAAGCACAGAGAGTTCCATACAGGATAAACCCAAAGAGAAACACGCCAAGACACATAATAATCAAACTGTCAAAAATTAAATACAAAGAAAACATATTAAAAGCAGCAAGGGAAAAACAACAAATAACACACAAGGGAATCCCCATAAGATTAACATCTGATCTTTCAGCAGAAACTCTACAAGCCAGAAGGGAGTGGCAGGACATATTGAAAGTGATGAAGGAAAAAAACCTACAACCAAGATGACTCTACCCAGCAAGGATCTCATTCAGATTTGATGGAGAAATTAAAACCTTTACAGACAAGCAAAAGCTGAGAGAGTTCAGCACCACCAAACCAGCTCTACAACAAATCCTAAAGGAACTTCTCTAGGCAAGAAACACAAGAGAAGGAAAAGACCTACAAGAACAACCCGAAACAATTAAGTAAACGGTAATAGGAACATACATATCAATAATTACCTTAAATGTAAATGGATTAAATGCTCCCACCAAAAGACACAGACTGGCTGAATGGATACAAAAACAAGACCCATATATATGCTGTCTACAAGAGACCCACTTCAGACCTAGGGACACATACAGACTGAAAGTAAGGGGATGGAAAAAGATATTCCATGCAAATGGAAATCAGAAGAAAGCTGGAGTAGCAATTCTCATATCAGACAAAATAGACTTTAAAATAAAGACTATTACAAGAGACAAAGAAGGACACTACATAATGATCAAGGGATCGATCCATGAAGAAGATATAACAATTGTAAATATTTATGCACCCAACATAGGAGCACCTCAATACATAAGGCAAATACTAACAGCCTTAAAAGGGGAAATCGACAGTAACACAATTATAATGGGGGACTTTAACACCCCACTTTCACCAATGGACAGATCATCCAAAATGAAAATAAATAAGGAAACACAAGCTTTAAATGATACATTACACAAGATGGACTTAATTGATATTTATAGGACATTCCATCCAAAAACAACAGAATACACATTTTTCTCAAGTGCTCATGGAACATTATCCAGGATTGATCATATATTGGGTCACAAATCTAGCCTTGGCAAATTTAAGAAAATTGAAATCGTATCAAGTATCTTTTCCGACCACAACGCTATGAGACTAGATATCAATTATAGGAAAAGATCTGTAAAAAATACAAACACATGGAGGCTAAACAATACACTACTTAATAACGAAGTGATCACTGAAGAAATCAAAGGGGAAATCAAAAAATACTTAGAAACAAATGACAATGGAGACACAACGACCCAAAACCTATGGGATACAGCAAAAGCAGTTCTAAGAGGCAAGTTTATAGCAATACAATCATACCTTAAGAAACAGGAAACATCTCGAATAAACAACCTAACTTTGCACTTAAAGCAATTAGAGAAAGAAGAACAAGAAAACCCCAAATTTAGCAGAAGGAAAGAAATCATAAAGATCAGATAAGAAATAAATGAAAAAGAAGTGAAGGAAACAATAGCAAAGATCAATAAAACTAAAAGCTGGTTCTTTGAGAAGATAAATAAAATTGATAAACCATTAGCCAGACTCATCAAGAATAAAAGAGAGAAGACTCGAATCAATAGAATTAGAAATGAAAAAGGAGATGTAACAACTGACACTGCAGAAATACAAAAGATTATTAGAGATTACTACAAGCAACTCTATGCCAATAAAATGGACAACCTGGAAGAAATGGACAAATTCTTAGAAATGCACAACCTGCCGAGACTGAACCAGGAAGAAATAGAAAATTTGAACAGACCAATCACAAGCACTGAAATTGAAACTGTGATTAAAAATCTTCCAGCAAACAAAAGCCCAGGACCAGATGGCTTCACAGGCGAATTCTATCAAACATTTATAGAAGAGCTAACACCTATCCTTCTCAAACTCTTCCAACAGATAGCAGAGGGAAGAACACTCCCAAACTCATTCTATGAGGCCAATATCACCCTGATACCAAAACCAGACAAAGACGTCACAAAGAAAGAAAACTACAGGCCAATATCACTGATGAACATAGATGCAAAAATCCTCAACAAAATATTAGCAAACAGAATCCAACAGCACATTAAAAAGATCATACACGATGATCAAGTGGGGTTTATCCCAGGAATGCAAGGATTCTTCAATATAGGCAAATCAATCAACGTGATACACCATATCAACAAACTGAAGGAGAAAAACCATATGATCATCTCAATAGATGCAGAGAAAGCTTTTGACAAAATTCAACACTCATTTATGATAAAAACCTTGCAGAAAGTAGGCATACAGGGAACTTTCCTCAACATAATAAAGGCCATATATGACAAACCCACAGCTAGCATCGTTCTCAATGGTGAAAAACTGAAACCATTTCCACTAAGATCAGGAACAAGACAAGGTTGCCCACTCTCACCACTCTTATTCAACATAGTTTTGGAAGTTCTAGCCACAGCAATCAGAGAAGAAAAAGAAATAAAAGGAATCCAAATAGGAAAAGAAGAAGTAAAGCTGTCACTGTTTGCAGATGACATGATACTATACATAGAGAATCCTAAGGATGCTACCAGAAAACTACTAGAGCTAATCAATGAATTTGGTAAAGTTGCAGGATACAAAATTAATGCACAGAAATCTCTGGCATTCTTATACACTAATGATGAAAAATCTGAGAGTGAAATTAAGAAAACACTCCCATTTACCATTGCAACAAAAAGAATAAAATATCTAGGAATAAACCTACCTAAGGAGACAAAAGACTTGTATGCAGAAAACTATAAGACACTGATGAAAGAAATTAAAGATGATACAAATAGGTGGAGAAATATACCATGTTCTTGGATTGGAAGAATCAACATTGTGAAAATGACTCTACTACCCAAAGCAATCTACCGATTCAATGCAATCCCTATCAAATTACCACTGGCATTTTTTACAGAACTAGAACAAAAAATTTCACAATTTGTATGGAAACACAAAAGACCCCGAATAGCCAAAGCAATCTTGAGAACGAGAAATGGAGCTGGAGGAATTAGGCTCCCTGACTTCAGACTCTACTACAAGGCTACAGTAATCAAGACAATATGGTACTGGCACAAAAACAGAAATATAGATCAATGGAACAGGATAGAGAGCCCAGAGATAAACCCACACACATATGGTCACCTTATCTTTGATAAAGGAGGGAAGGATATACAGTGGAGAAAAGACAGCCTCTTCAATAAGTGGTGCTGGGAAAACTGGACAGCTACATGTAAAAGTATGAAATTAGAACACTCCCTAACACCACACACAAAAATAAACTCAAAATGGGTTAAAGACCTAAATGTAAGGCCAGACACTATCAAACTCTTAGAGGAAAACATAGGCAGAACACTATACGACATAAATCACAGCAAGATCCTTTTTGACCCATCTCCTAGAGAAATGGAAATAAAAACACAAATAAACAAATGGGACCTAATGAAACTTAAAAGCTTTTGCACAGCAAAGGATACCATAAACAAGACCAAAAGACAACCCTCAGAATGGGAGAAAATATTTGCAAATGAAGCAACTGACAAAGGATTAATTTCCAAAATTTATAAGCAACTCATGCAGCTCAATAACAAAAAAACAAACAACCCAATCCAAAAATGGGCAGAAGAACTAAATAGACATTTCTCCAAAGAAGATATACAGATTGCTAACAAACACATGAAAGAATGCTCAACCTCATTAATCATTAGAGAAATGCAAATCAAAACTACAATGAGATATCATCTCACACCGGTCAGATTGGCCATCATCAAAAACTCTAGAAACAATAAATGCTGGAGAGGGTGTGGAGAAAAGGGAACCCTCTTGCACTGCTGGTGGGAATGTAAATTGATACAGCCGCTATGGAGAACTGTATGGAGGTTCCTTAAAAAACTACAAATAGAACTACCATATGACCCAGCAATCCCACTACTGGGCATATACCCTGAGAAAACCATAATTCAGAAAGACTCATGTACCAAAATGTTCATTGCATCTCTATTTACAATAGCCAGGACATGGAAGCAACCTAAGTGTCCATCAACAGATGAATGGATAAAGAAGATGTGGCACATATATACAATGGAATATTACTCAGCCATAAAAAGAAATGAAACTGAGTTATTTATAATGAGGTAGATGGACCTGGAGTCTGTCATACAGAGTGAAGTAAGTCAGAAGGAGAAAAACAAATACCGTATGCTAACACATATATATGGACTCTAAGGGAAAAAAATGTCATGAAGAGATTAGTGGTAGGATGGGAATAAAACACAGACTTACTCGAGCATGGACTTGAGGATATGGGGAGGGGGAAGGGTGGGCTGTGACGAAGTGAGAGAGTGGCAGGGACATACGTACACTATCAAATGTAAATCAGATAGCTAGTGGGAAGCTGCTGCATAGCACAGGGAGATCACCTCTGTGCTTTGTGACCACCTAGAGGGGTGGGATAGGGAGGGTGGGAGAGAGGGTGATGCAAGAGGGAAGAGATATGGGAACATATGTATATGTATAACTGATTCAGTTTGTTGTAAAGGAAAAACTAACACACTATTGTAAAACAATTATACTCCAATAAAGATGTTTAAATATCTAAAAAAAAAAAAAAAAGAAAGCTGGAGTAGCAATACTCATATCAGATAAAATAGACATTAAAATAAAGAATATTATAAGAGACAAGGAAGGACACTACATAATGATCAAGGGATCAATACAAGAAGAAGATATAACAATTATAAATATTTATGCACCCAACACTGGAGCAACTCAATACATAAGGCAACTGCCAACAGTTGTAAAAAAGGAAAATTGACAGTAAAACAATGATAGTGGGGGACTTTAACACTGCATTGACATCAATGGACTGATCATCCAAACAGAAAATTAATAAGGAAACACAAGCTTTAATTGACACAATAGAACAGATAGATTTAATTGATATTTATAGGACATTCCA
This sequence comes from Kogia breviceps, assembly GCF_026419965.1. Taxonomy (NCBI): domain Eukaryota; kingdom Metazoa; phylum Chordata; class Mammalia; order Artiodactyla; family Physeteridae; genus Kogia; species Kogia breviceps. The sequence goes on along the minus strand of NC_081310.1, from coordinate 41,281,203 downwards.
TCCAAAAACAGCAGATTACACTTTCTTCTCAAGTGCACACAGAACATTCTCCAGGAAAGATCACATCTTGGGTCACAAATCAAGCCTCAGTAAATTTAAGAAAATTGAAATCATCTGAAGCATTTCTTCCAACCACAATGGTATGAGATTAGAAATTTATTACAGGGTAAAAAAAGGTAAAACACACAAACATATGGAGGCTAAAAAATATGTTACTAAATAACCAAGAGATCACTGAAGAAATCAGAGGAAATCAAAAAATACCTAGAGAAAAATTACAATGAAAACACAATGATCCAAAACCTATAGGATTCAGCAAAAGCAGTTCTAAGAAGGAAGTTTATAGCAATACAAGACTACCTCAAGAAACAAGAAAATTCTCAGATGAACAACCTAACCTCACACCTAAAGGAACTAGAGAAAGAAGAACAAACAAAACCCAAAGTTAGTAGAAGGAAAGAAATCATAAAGATCAGAGCAGAAATAAATGAAATAGAAACAAAGAAAACAATAACAAAGATCAATAAAACTAAAAGCTGGTTTTTTGAGGAGATAAATAAAATTGATAAACCATCAGCCAGACTCATCAAGAAAAAAAGGAAGAGGACTCAAATCAATAAGATTAGAAATGATAAAGAAGTTACAACAGACACCACAGAAATACAAAGCATCCTAAGAGACTACTACAAGCAACTCTATGCCAATAAAATGGACAAACTGGAAGAAATGGACAAATTCTTAGAGAGGTATAACCTTCCAAGGCTGAAATGGGAAGAAATAGGAACAGATCACAAGTAATGAAATTGAAACTACAATTAAAAATCTTCCAACCAACAAAAGTCCAAGACCAGAGGGCTTCACAGGTGAATTCTATCAAACATTTAGACAAGAGCTAAGACCCATCCTTCTCAAACTCCTCCAAAAAATTGCAGAGAAAGAAACACTCCCAAACTCATTCTATGAGCCACCATCACCCTGATACCTATACCAGACAAAAATACTACAAAAAAAAAAAAAAAGAAAGAAAATTACAGACCAATATCACTAATGAATATAAATACAAAAATCCTCAACAAAATACTAGCAAACAGAATCCAACAATACATTAAAAGGGTCATACACCAGAATCAAGCGGGATTTATCCGAGGAATGCAAGGATTCTTCAATATATGCAAATCAATCAATGTGATAAACCACTTTAAAAAATTGAAGAAGAAAAACCGTATGATCATCTCAATAGACGCACAAAAGATTTTGACAAAATTCAACACCCATTTATGATAAAAACTCTCCAGAAAGTGGGCATAGAGGGAATCTACTGCAACATAATAAAGGCCATATAAGATAAACCCACAGCAAACTTTGTTCTCAATGGTGAAAAACTGAAAGCTTTTCTTCTAAGATCAGGAAAAAGACAAGGATGTCCACTCTCACCACTATTATTTAACATAGTTTTGGAGGTCCTAGCCACGGCAATCAGAGAAGAAAAAGAAATAAAAGGAATACAAATTGGAAAAGAAGAAGTAAAACTCTCACTGTTTGCAGATGACATGATACAGAGAGAATCCTAAAGATGCCACGAGAAAATTACTAGATCTAATCAATGAATTTGGTAAAGTTACAAGATACAAAATTAACGCACAGAAATCTCTGGCATTCCTATACACTAATGATGAAAAATCTGAAAGAGAAATTAAGGAAACACTCCCATTTACCACTGCAACAAAAAGAATAAAATACCTAGGAATAAACCTACCTAGGGAGACAGAAGACTTGTATGCAGAAAACTATAATACACTGATGAAAGAAATTAAAGATGATACAAACAAATGGAGAGATATACCATGTTGTTGGGTTGGAAGAATCAGCATTGTGAAAATGACTCTACTACCCAAAGCAATGTATAGATTCAATGCAATCCTTATTAAATTACCAATGGAAATTTTTACTGAATCAGAACAAAAAAATCTTAAAATTTGTATGGAGACCAAAAAAGACCCCGAATAGCCAAAGCAATCTTGATGGAAAAAAACGGAGCTGAAGGAAACAGACTCCCTGATTTCAGACTATACTACAAAGCTACAGTAATCAAGACAATATGGTACTGGCACAAAAACAGAAATATAGATCAATGGAACAGGATAGAAAGCCCAAAGAGAAACCCATGCACCTATGGTCAACTAATTTATGACAAAGGAGGCAAGTATATACAATGGAGAAATGACAGTCTCTTCAATAAGTGGTGCTGGGGAAACTGGACAGCTATATGTAAAAGAATGAAATTAGAACACTCCCTAAAACACCACACAAAAATAAACTCAAAATGGATTAGGGACCTAAATGTAAGACTGGACACTATAAAACTCTTAGAGGAAAACATAGGAAGAACACTCTTCAGCAAGATCACTCACAGCAAGATCTTTTTTGATCCACCTCCTAGAGTAATGGAAATAAAAACAAAAATAAACAAATGGGACCTAGTGAAACTTAAAAGCTTTTGCAAAACAAAGGAAACTACAAACAAGACGAAAAGACAACCCTCAGAATGGGAGAAAATATTTGGAAACGAATCAATGGACAAAGGATTAATCTCCAAAATATATAAACAGCTCATGCAGCTCAATATTAAAAAAAAAAAAACCCAATCCAAAAATGGGCAGAAGACCTAAATAGACATTTCTCCAAGGAAGACATAAATATGGCCAAGAAGCACATGGAAAGCTGCTCCACATCACTAATTATTAGAGAAATACAAATCAAAACTACAATGAGGTATCACCTCACACCAGTTAGATTGGGCATCATCAGAAAGTCTACAAACAACAAATGCTGGAGAGGGTGTGGAGAAAAGGGGACCCTCTTGCACTGTTGGTGGGAATGTAAATTGATATAGCCACTATGGAGAACTTTATGGAGGTTCCTTAAAAAACTACAAATAGAACTACCATATGACCCAGTAACCCCACTACTGGGCATATACCCAGAGAAAACCATAATTCAAAAAGACACATGCACCCCAATGTTCATTGCAGCACTATTTACAATAGCAAGGTCATGGAAGCAACCTAAATGCCCATCAACAGACAAATGGATAAAGAAGATGTGGCAGATATATACAGTGGAATATTACTCAGCCATGAAAATGAACAAAATTGGGTCATTTGTAGAGACGTGGTTGGATCTAGAGACTGTCATACAGAGTGAAGTAAGTCAGAAAGAGAAAAACAAATATCATATATTAATGCATATATGTGGTACCTAGAAAAATGGTACAGATGAACCAGTTTGCAGGGCAGAAATTGAGACACAGATGTAGGGAACAAATGTATGGACACCAAGGTGGGAAAGTGGAGGGGTGGTGGTGGGATGAATTGGGAGATTGGGATTGACATATATACACCAATATGTATAAAATGGATAACTAATAAGAACCTGCTGTATAAAAAAATAAATAAAATTCTAAAAATCAAAAACAAATAAAATGTCCATGTTACCCAAAGCAATCTACAGATTCAATGCAATCCCTACCAAAATTCCAAAAGCATTTTCTACAGAAATAGAACAAACAATCCTAAAATGTGCATGGAAACACAAAAAACCCTAATAGCTAAAAGTTTGAGAAAGAAGAACAAAGCTGCAGGCATCATGTTCTCTGACTTAAAATTATATTAAAAGGTACAGTCATCAAAGCAATATGGTGCTGACAAAAAAACAGACACATAGATCAATGGAACAGCATAGAGAGCCCAGAAATAAGCTCACACGTCAATGATCAACTAGAAGAGCCAAGGTACAGTGGAGAAAGAATAGTTTCTTCAATAAATGGTGTAGGGGAAAATGCACAGCCACATGCAGAAAAGGAAACCAGACCCCTACCTTACACCATACACAAAAATCAACTCAAAACAGGTTAAAGATTTGAACATAAGACCCTAAACTATGAAATTTAGGGTCATAAGACCCTAAACTATGAAATATCAGGAGTAAATTCCTTGACATCAATCTTGGCAATAATTTTTTAGATTTGACACCAAAAGCAAAGACAACAAAAGCAAAAATAAACAAGGGGCCTATATCAAACTTAAAAGCCTCTGCACAGCAAACAAAATTTTAAAAATGAAAAGGCAACCTATGGAATGAGAGAAAATATTTGCCAATCATATAACTGATAATGGGTTAATATCTGAAATACATGAACTCATACAACTCAATAGGGAGTAAAAAACCAATATGATTTAAAAATGGACAAAGGACCTGAATAGACATTTCTCCAAAGAAGACATACGAATGTCCAAGAGGTACATGAAAAGGTGCTCAACATCACTAATCAACAGGGAAGTGTAAATCAAAGCTACAATGAGATATCACCTCATACCTGTCAGAATGCTTATAATCAGAAAGACAAGGCACTACAAGTGTTGGAGGGGATGTGGAGATAAGGGAACTCTCATACACTGTTAGTGGGAATGTAAGTTGATACAGCCATTATGGAGAACATTATGAAGTTTTCTCAAAATAATTTAAAAATAGAACTACCATATGATTCAGCAATTCCACTTCTGACTGTATATCCAAAGAAAATGAAAACAGGGTATCAAACAGATATCTCACGTCCATGTTCATTGCAGCTTTATTCCCGTTAGCCAAGTTATACAAACAACCTAATGTCCATCAAAGGATGAATGAATAAAAAGCCATACATGCGCTACACACACATAATCAATGGAATATTAATCAGCCAAGAAAAAGAAGGAAATCCTTCCATTTTGTGACAACATGGATGGAAATTGAAGGCATTGTGCAAAATAAATAAGCCAGACTGTGTGGTATAATGTATACATGGAATCTGGGGGGAAAATGTCAAATTCATAGAAACAGAGTAGAAAAATGATTGCCAAAGGCTGGAGGCTGGGAAATAATGAGAGGTTGCTAAGAGGATAGAAATTTTAGTGATGAGATTAATAAGGTTTCAGGACCTAATGTAAAACATGGTGACTATAGTTGATAGCACTATATTTGTAATTGAAATTTGCTAAGAGAATAGAACTTATGTGTTCTCACCAAAAAAAAAAAAAAAAAAAGATAAATACTTCGGGCTTCCCTGGTAGCACAGTGGTTGAGAGTCCGCCTGCTGATGCAGGGGATACGGGTTTGGGCCCCGATCCAGAAAGATCCCACATGCTACGGAGCAGCTAGACCCGTGAGCTGTGGCCGCTGAGCCTGTGTGTCTGGAGTCTGTGCTCTGCAACGGGAGAGACCACAACAGTGGGAGGCCCGTGTACCACAAAAAAAAAAAAAAAAAAAAAAAAGATAAATATTTGAAGCGGTGGATGAGACTTCTTTTACAATGTATATGTAGGTCAAACCACTGTGTGTGGCATACACTTTAGATATTCTACAATTTTATGTTAATTATGCCTTAACAAAGCTGCAATTAAACACTTAAAAATAAATAAATGAAATTCAAAAAACGAGATTTAAAATCTTTGTGCCTGCTTTCTTTTGGTCATTAGCTTAGTCATTATTTATTCTCTAAATACTTAACCAACCCGAGAAATCACTTCATATTTACTGACACCAATTTGATCCAGGCTCTCTGATAAGAACAGAGGTTAAAAACAAAATGGAAAATCATAAAGTTAATGGTGAATTGATACAAATTTGCATACTAGCTCTGTAGAAATGGTTGTGAAAACTTGGACAAGACAATTGGTTAATCTGAATCTCAATTTTCACATGTATTGTGGAAATGAGCAAGAAAGTGTTGTTACAAGCATTGAATTTGGGAAAGAATTTTGAAAACTGAGAAAAACTTCTATGGAAAGCAAATATATTACTTGTTTTGCATGAAACAAATAATAATCTGTGCTTTATTATTTTGTTATTTACTAGAGAGATAGATAATAGCTTGATGAAATGTATTTCACACATAAATTAAAAGATATGCCCAAATGGCATTCATTGATACCTATCTTAGAAAATTTTATTAGCAATAAAATAAATATATTTAAAGGCAATGGTATTTTAAGCTTAATCCACTATTTATGAATATATAGCCTTTCTAAATTATTTCAGATTCTTCAAGATTTTTGTTCTGTTTTGTTTTGTTTGATCTTTAAAAATTGTCAATCCGGGCTTCCCTGGTGGTGCAGTGGTTGAGAGTACGTCTGCCAATTCAGGGGACACGGGTTCATGACCCGGTCCAGGAAGATGCCACATGCTGTGGAGCAGCTGGGCCTGTGAGCCATGGCTGCTGAGCCTGTGCGCTGCAATGGGAGAGGCCACAACAGTGAGAGGCTCGCATACCGAAAAAAAAAAAAATTGTCAATCCATCAGAGTAATGCTAAAATATTTACTTAATAAAAATACCCCAATCCATCTTTTATACTTGATAACTAGTACACACCCAATTATAATTCATATTTTAATTCCTTTAATAATTTACATTTAATTTTAAAAATACAGTTGTTGTACCATTGGTAAAAATTACTTTGAGAGAATTTCTACTTTAACATTCTCTCTGGGTCATATATTTTAGGCACATAGTTTGAAGAGAAGTTTGTATAAACCCCTAGTAAAACCACAGTCAATTTTAGTTTTTTACAAGGAGTTGTTTGTGTTTGGAGTTGTCATTCCTTCGATCATGTAAAAAAAAAGATGAATGGGAATATGCAGGTGCATTTATGCTAATAGCTACCCTTGATGAAAACATGAAATTTCATGAGTTTTACCTTGCCATTTATATACAAAAATGGATGCTTAAATATTGTGATACGTGTAAAACTATACAGAAAAGTAACATTAAAAAGAAAATATCATGGTTTTCCCTGGTGGTGCAGTGGTTGAGAGTCCGCCTGCCGATGCAGGGGACACGGGTTCGTGTCCCGGTCCGGGAAGATGCCACATGCTGTGGAGCAGCTGGGAGCATGAGCAATGGCTGCTGAGCCTGCGCGTCCAGAGGCTGTGCTCCGCAACGGGAGAGGCCACAGCAGTGAGAGGCCCGCATACAGCAAAAAAAAAAAAAAAGAAAAAAGAAAATATCAGGACATCTCTGGTGGCACAGTGGTTAAGAATCCACCTGCCAATGCAGGGGACATGGGTTTGAGACCCAGTCCAGGAAGATACCATATTCCACAGAGCAACTAAACCCATGTGCCACAACTACTGAGCCTATGCTCTGGAGCCCACAAGCCACAACTACTGAGCCCACGCACCACAACTACTGAAGCCCATGTGCCTAGAGCTCATGCTCCACAACAAGAGGAGAGACCTCAATGAGGAGCCCGTGCATTGCAAAGAAGAGGAGCCCCCACTCGCTGCAGCAAGAGAAAGCCTGCACACAGCAACGAAGACCCAACAGTCAAAATAATTAATTAATTTTTAAAAACATCTTTATTGGAGTTTAATTGCTTTACAATGTTGTGCCAGTTTCTGCTGTACAACAAAGCGAGTCAGCTATATGTATACATATATCCCCATATCCCCTCCCTCTTGCATCTTCCTCCCACCCTCCATATCCCACCCCTCTAGGTGGTCACAAACCACCGAGCTAATCTCCCTGTGCAATGCAACTGCTTCTCACTAGCTATCTATTTTACATTTGGTAGTGTATATATGTTAATGCTACTCTCACTTCGTCCCAGCTTACACTTCCCCCTCCCCATGTACTCAAGTCCATTCCCTACATCTGCGTCTTTATTCCTGTCCTGCTCCTAGGTTCATCAGAACCTTTTTTTTTTTTTTTCTTTTTTCTGTACACGGGCCTCTCACTGTTGTGGCCTCTCCCGTTGCGGAGCACAGGCTCCGGACGCGCAGGCCCAGCGGCCATGGCTCACGGGCTCAGTTGCTCCGCGGCACGTGGGATCTTCCCGGACCAGGGCACGAACCCGTGTCTCCTGCATCGGCAGGCGGATTCTCAACCACTGCGCCACCAGGGAAGCCCAGAACCTTTTTTTTTAGATGCCATATATATGTGTTAGTATACAGTATTTGTTTTTCGCTTTCTGACTTACTTCACTCTGTATGACAGACTCTAGGTCCATCCACTTCACTACAAATAACTCAATTGTGTTTCTTTTTATGGCTGAGTAATATTCCATTGTATATATGTGCCACATCTTCTTTATCCATTCATCTGTTGATGGACACTTAGGTTGCTTCCATGTCCTGGGTATTGTAAACAGTGCTGCAATGAACCTTGTGGTACATGTCTCTTTCTGAATTATGGTTTTCTCAGGGTATATGTCCAGTGGTGGGATTGCTGAGCCATATGGCAGTTCTATATTTAGGTTTTTAAGCAAATTCCATACTGTTCTCCATAGTGGCTGTATCAATTTATATTCTCACCAACAGTGCAGGAGGGTTCCCTTTTCTCCACATCCTCTCCAGCATCTATTGTTTGTAGATTTTTTGATGATGGCCATTCTGACCTGAGTGAGGTGATACCTTATTGTAGTTTTGATTTGCATTTCTCTAATGATTAGGGATGTTGAGCATCCTTTCATATGTTTGATGGCAATCTGTATAGCTTCTTTGGAGAAATGTCTATTTAGGTCTTCTGCCAATTTTTGGATTGGGTTGTTTGTTTTTTTTGATATTGAGCTGCATGAACTGCTTGTATATTTTGGAGATTAATCCTTTGTCTGTTGTTTCATTTGCAAATATTTTCTCCCATTCGGAGAGTTGTCTTTTCAGCTTGTTTATGGTTTCCTTTGCTGTGCAAAAGCTTTTAAGTTTCATTAGGTCCCATTTGTTTATTTCTGTTTTTATTTCCACTTCTCTAGCAGGTGGGTCAAAAAGGATCTTGCTGTGATTTATGACATAGAGTGTTCTACCTATGTTTTCCTCTAAGAGTTTGATAGTGTCTGGCCTTACATTTAGGTCTTTAATCCATTTTGAGTTCTTTGTATACGGTGTTAGGGAGTGTTCCAATTTCATTCTTTTACATGTAGCTGTCCAGTTTTCCCAGCACCACTTATTGAAGAGGCTGTCTTTCTTCCATTGTATATTATTGCCTCTTTTATTAAAGGTAAGGTGAAAATATGTGCGTGGGTTTATCTCTGGGCTTTCTATCTTGTTCCATTGATCTATATTTCTGTTTTTGTGCCAATACCATACTGTCTTGATTACTGTAGCTTTGTAGTATAGTGTGAAGTCAGGGAGCCTGATTCCTCCAGCTCTGTTTTTCTTTCTCAAGATTGCTTTGTCTATTCAGAGTCTTTTGTGTTTCCATACAATTTGTGAAATTTTTTGTTCTAGTTCTGTGAAAAATGCCATTGGTAGTTTGATAGGGATTGCATTGAATCTGTAGACTGCTTTGGGTAGTAGAGTCTTTTTCACAATGTTTATTCTTCCAATCCAAGAACATGGTATATCTCTCCATCTGTTTGTAACATCTTTAACTTCTTTCATCAGTGTCTTATAGTTTTCTGTATAAAGTTCTGTCGTCTCCCTAGGTAGGTATATTCCTAGGTATTTTATTCTTTTTGCTGCAGTGGTAAATGGGAGTGTTTCCTTAATTTCTCTTTCAGATTTTTCATCATTAGTGTATAGGAATGCAAGAGATTTCTGTGCATTAGTTTTGTATCCTGCTACTTTACCAAACTCATTGATTAGCTCTAGTAGTTTTCTGGTAGCATCTTTAGGATTCTGTATGTACAGTATCCTGTCATCTGCAAACAGTGACATTTTTACTTCTTCTTTTGCCATTTGGATTCTTTTAATTTCTTTTTCTTCTCTGATTGCAGTGGCTAAAAGTTCCAAAACTATGTTGAATAATGGTGGTGAGAGTGGGCAGCATGGTCTTGATTCCTGACCTTAGAGGAAATGGTTTCAGTTTTTCACCATTGAGAACGATGTTGGCTGTGTGTTTGTCTTATATGGCCTTTATTATGTTGAGGTAGTTCCCTCTATGCCTATTTTCTGGAGAGTTTTTATCATAAATGGGTGTTGAATTTTGTCAAAAGCTTTTTCTGCATCTATTGAGATGATCATATGGTTTTTTTTCATTCAGCTTGTTAATATGGTGTATCACATTGATTGATTTGCATATATTGAAGAAACCTTGCATTCCTGGGATAAATCCCACTTGATCATGGTGTATGATCCTTTTAATGTGCTGTTGGATTCTGAAAACTTTGGGTTTTTTCTGTTCTTCTTTCTCTAATTGCTTTAGGTGTAAGGTTAGTTTGTTTATTTGAGATTTTTCTTGTTCCTTGAGTTAGGATTGTATCGCTATAAATTTCCCTCTTAGAACTGCTTTTACTGCATCCTATAGGATTTGGGTTGTTGTGTTTTCATTGTCATTTGTTTTGAGGTATTTTTTGATTTCCTCTTTGATTTCTTCAGTGATCTCTTGGTTATTTAGTAGTATATTGTTTAGCCTCCACGTGTTTGTATTTTTTACAGTTTTTTTTTTCCTGTAATTGATATCTAGTGTCATAACATTGTGGTCAGAAAAGATACTTGATACGATTTCAATTTTATTAAATAACCTAGGCTTGATATGTGACCAAGGATATGGTCTATCCTGGAGAATGTTCCATGAGTACTTGAGAAGAAAGTGTAGTCTGTTTTTTTGGATGGAACCTCCTATAAATATCAATTAAGTGCATCTTGTTTAATGTGTGACTTAAAGCTTGTGTTTCCTTATTTATTTTCATTTTGGATGATCTGTCTATTGGTGAAAGTGGGGTGTTAAAGTCCCCTACTATTATTGTGTTACTGTTGATTTCCCCTTTTATGGTTGTTAGCATTTGCCTTATGTATTGAGGTGCTCCTATGTTGGGTGCATAAATATTTACAATTGTTATATCTTCTTCTTGGATTGATCCCTTGATCATTATGTAATATCCTCTTTGTCTCTTGCAATAGTCTATTTTAAAGTTTATTTTGTCTGATATGAGAATTGCTACTCCAGTTTTCTTTTGATTTCCATTTGTATGGAATATCTTTTCCAGCCCCTCACTTTCAGTCTGTATGTGTCCCTAGGTCTGAAGTGGGTCTCTTGTAGACAGCATATATATGGGTTTTGTTATTGTATCCATTCAGTGAGTCTATGTCTTTTGATTGGAGCATTTATTTCATCTACATTTAAGGTAATTATCGATATGTATGTTCCTATTACCATTTTCTTAATTGTTTTGGGTTTGTTTTTATAGATCTTTTCCTTCTCTTGTGTTTCCTGCCTAGAGAAGTTCCTTTAGGATTTGTTGTAAAGCTGGTTTGGTGATGCTGAATTCTCTTAACTTTTGCTTATCTGTAAGGTTTTAATTTCTCCATTGAATCTGAATGAGATCCTTGCTTGGTAGAGTAATCCTGGTTGTAGGTTTTCCCTTTCATCACTTTAAAAATATGTCCTGCCCCTCCCTTCTGGCTTGCAGAGTTCTGCTGAAAGATCAGCTGTTAAACTTATGGGGATTCCTTTATATGTTATTTGTTGCTTTTCCCTTGCTGCTTTTAATACTTTTTCTTTGTATTTAAATTTTGATAGTTCGGTTAATATGTGTCTTGGCTTGTTTCTTCTTGGATTTATCCTAGAAGTATAGGACTCTGCATTTCCTGGACTTGACTGACTATTTCCTTTCCCATATTAGGGAAGTTTTAAGCTATAATCTCTTCAAATATTTTCTCAGACCCTTTCTTTTTCTCTTCTTCTGGGACCACTATAATTTGAATGTTTGTGCATTTAATGTTGTCCCAGAGGTCTCTGAGACTGTCCTCAGTCCTTTTCATTCTTTTTCTTTATTCTGCTCTGCGGTAGTTATTTCCACTCTTTTATATTCCAGGTCACTTATCCGTTCTTCTGCCTCAGTTATTCTGCTACTGATTCCTTCTAGAGAATTTTTAATTAAATTTAAAATTTAAACCCACCAGGGTCTCCCAGGAGCAAGGGGTAACTTCTAGGCCATCTCCTATCCAGTTGGGATCTAATTAATTTTTTAAAAAAGAAAATATCATCCATACATTGCCCAACATCCACTTACATCTAATCCTTTCACAGTATTTGCTGATTTTTTATTTACTTCTACTGACATAAACAGGTTTTTGTTTGTTTGCTTGTTTGTTTGTTTTGTGGTACGCTGGCCTCTCCCGCTGCGGAGCACAGGCTCCGGACGCACAGGCCCAGTGGCCATGGCTCACGGGCCCAGCCACTCCGCAGCACGTGGGATCCTCCCGGCCCGGTGCACGAACCGGTGTCCCCTGCATCCGCAGGCAGACTCTCAACCACTGCGCCACCAGGGAAGCCCCCATAAACAGGTTTTTTTAATGATACCATAAATTAATCGGGTATTTTCGCTGCAAAAACTACTATAATTTTATCATAGGAAAATTTAAGGAAACAGACTTTCAGTTCTGTGGCTGAAAATAATGTTCCAATTCTGAAAATATACTGTCACTCAATGCATTTGATGTAATTGTTAACACAATTTTATAGCTGGAACTAACATAAGACGTTTTTTAGTCATATTGGCTCAATATTTCTTTAATTTAGTAGACATGTATTAAGAAATTCTTATCATTATTTATATTGTTTTGGTTGTTACACAAGTACAATCACACAGTTACTAACATTTTATGTTCATAATTATTTATTAAAATGTAAGCATTAAATGACAACATAAGATTATCATGTCAGTAATTAGATATGACACTGAAATGGCTGTAAGACATTTTTGTAAATACTGATTTTTAAATCTTATTTACTTGTAAAATTTGAAGCTATGACAAAATATTATTACCCAAATATAAAATAAAATGAAATTTAAAATGTAGAACAAAAGTTACTTGTCTTCTAATAGAAAATTTTTAATAAAATAACTATTCCATCAACAATTAGGTTACTGATATAAAATGATAATGCTGTCTTTGATCACTCTTTTTTATTTTCTGATTAATATTACCAAAAAAACCCACATGTTTTTCTTAGGGATGACCGGGCTTTCACTTTTTGCATGGTCAAATAGAGAATTCATCTCCTATGTTAAAATTTTAAGGTGGCTTTTAGCATAAGTATTTAGTCCTTTTGTATAATTTTATTTCATTGTGTTTTACTTTAAGGGTAGAGAAGCTGTGCAGCCCCGTAGGAGGGTTGGCACTTTGGTGATGCTGAGATGAGAAAAGGTCAAGACCTTGCAAAGTGTTAAATTCACTTTGGCCTTGGACTCTGTTCTTCTTTTGCATTGCTTCCTTAAGGCTTCTGATTTCATGGCTGGTGGGCACCACTAGAGTAGCCTCATCCTGTAAGATTCAGCAAGATTTCTTAAGTGAATTCTGGGTTAGGTGAAGTTTCTTTCTTGATTATTATTATTTTTTTTTAATGTCTGTTTTCTTTCCACTTATCAGACCATGTTCCTTGAGTCCAAGTGGCACAGCAATCTGGCAAGAATGTATTCCCAGAAGTAGAACTTTATGTGACAGCTTGAGTTGAAGGAAGGAGATAGCCAAGACACATGGCCTTGTGAGAACGGTGGTCGGAGAAGAACACTGGGATGCCCTTGGTGTAGCCCCAAGCCTGTGATGGAAGAACTCATTCACATCCCTGAGTGTTTACTGTGGAACAGGCACTGCCTCAAGACACAAAGAGAAAAGTAAAAAATAAACAGGAAATCCTGTCTTCCTGGTATTTACATTCTAACGGGAGTAGAGAGGAAGCAGATGGCTAATAAGTAAATAAAACAAACTACATTAGTGAGGAATAAGTGTGATAGTGAAGAATAAATCGGGAAATTGAATTCATTATTACTAGAAAATTGAGACATTAAAAAGTAAAGTCTGGGTTGAATCAGTAAAAATATCACATTTAAAAATAGATGTAGGGCTTCCCTGGTGGCGCAGTGTTTAAGAATCCACCTGTCAATGCAGGGGACACTGGTTCGAGACCTGGTCCAGGAAGATTCCACATGCCGTGGAGCAACTAAGCCCATGCACCACAACTACTGAGCCTGTGCTCTAGAGTCCATGAGCCACAACTACCGAGCCCACGAGCCACAACTACTGAGCCTGCGTGCCACAACTACTGAAGCCCGTGTGCATAGAGCCCATGCTCCGCACCAAGAGAAGCCACCACAATGAGAAGCCTGTGCACCACAACGAGGAGTAGCCCCCACTCGCCACAACTAGAGAAAGCCCACACGCAGCAACGAAGAACCAACTCAGACAAAAAAATAAAAATAGATGTAAAGTAGATGAGGTTACTAACCGTATAAATAGTTCAGGGAAAAGTGTCTAAACAGAGGAAGCAACCAGTGCAAATTTTCTAGTGTTTGAGAAACACTAGGGCAGTCTGAAGGATTCCCAATATGCAGAGGCTACTGGGAAGATATTATTAGGGAGGCATAGGTGTTAGATTCCCCATAAAGCTATATTACCAGCTATTGCATTTACTGTGAGCCAGGGGGAAGATGACTTTTTGAGCAGGAAGCTGATATAATTTGATTCTATTTAACGAGATTACCCTGGGTGGAATTTGTTAAGGGCAGATTTATAAGGACAAGGACAAAATCAGGTGAAATCTATAAGGAAGTTTTTGCATATTCCAGGCAATCAATGAGGGTAGCTGAGAGGATTTATTGGAGGATTGAGGTGTGTATTTGAATAAATCATCAAGGATTGACGTTGGCAGGTGAGAGGACCTTGGTCCTTGTCCTCTTTGAAGAAAGAATTCCACAAAGAAACACTGTATAGCAGGCACAAAGTTTATTGGAAGCACGGTGAGTGCAAATAGAACAAAGATGCAGTTAATTTAGAGCAGAAGCAAAGCAGAAATACAAACCCAGAGAAGAGTATGGGCATCCTACCTAATGAGGAGAGTGCCAGAGAGGTGATTTCAATCACTTATATAGGGTGGTTCTTCCCAGTCTTTGTTCTCCTCTGGCCAATTACCTCGCTTCTTTTCCCACATATGACCTGTCCCAGTGCCCTGCGCGACACGTGTGCACATCTTTTAGCCAAGATGGATTCCAGCTCGAGGGCCTATGGGAGATTGATAGCACCTACCTTGGAGTAACGCCCTCTCCCTTTTTGACCACTGAGGAGTCTTTCTGTGCATGTGCAGTGAGGGAGGTCTCCTTGACCTCAGGAGTGATAGATGTGGTCATCTTATCTCTTTACTCCAGCAGAGCTCAGCTCCTGCCACTAACTTTGTCCTTGAAAAGGACAAAGCTCCTTTGTGTCAGGGCAAACAAAGCTCCAATCTACTCCACTTGACAAACTCCAGCTTTTCAACCCAGGGACCCATCTACCTCCTACCTCAGGACGAAACCAAGTTTTTTGTCCTGAGCAACTAAAAAGATAGGTATGGGGAAAGTCATAGTTGATTTTAGGTTGAAGTGAGAGAAAGAGGTCAGAAGTTCAGTTTTAGGCATGTTAAGTTTGAGAAGATTCTCAGAGAGCCACGTGGAGATGTTCAGAAGGTATTTAGTATATAAATCTATACAAAGATCTATATATCCACGTGGCTATGCATTTATTTACTTACCTATAAACCTATTTTATTTTAATTTTTAATTCAATTGTTTTACTTGATTATTCATTTTATATTGCTATGTCTAATGAAACCTCTTATTTATTTTGTTTGTCTGATGCAAATTAATCAGGAATTGGCCAATTAAAAAACTTAACTTGGCAGATGCAAAGCTGACTATTCCATTGAGATCAATGCTCACAGAAAGATTGTAAGCTAGAATAAATCCTCATTTGATATTTTAAAGATTATGTTAATGTATATTTTCTAGAAACTAAATTTTTTCCCATGGAACAAAAATAATTGGTAACATTAAATATTCAGATAGAGATACGTTGTATTTTCCTATGTAATTCAGTAATATATTCATGAAAGTGGTATAGATTTTAGAAATACCATCCAATATTCCAAATTTCAAAACTGTATCAATCAGTAGTGAAGGAGACACTGGCTGAGTTACTGGTAGATTGGCTACCTGAATCAATCAGTATTTACTGTAGAAAAAAGACATATTAACAGTTTTTCAGCAACAGGTATCAAATACAGGGAACCAGACATTTATAAAATTGTTTAGGTACTAAAGAAATAAAAGCCAAAGGGAGAATTTGTAAGTTTCAGTTTTACTCATGAGTTTTTAGCCAGAGAAGCTGTAAGATGCTGCTTCTCTTCTCCCTGCTTCATCAAGACACTGTCACCATTACTACTCCTGGCTTGCAGAGCCAAGGCAAGTGCGTGAAAAATGACCTAAAGTCACTGGGGAAAAAACCCCAAAGCCTCACTTTTAGAAAAAGCATACACTTCTAGTCTTTTGGCGGGAACTGCCATCTTCCAGTAATTCACCAGAACGACAAAAACAAAAGGAAAGAGGAGAGGTACCTGTTATATGTTCTCTAGGCCTTTAGAAAACATGGATTTGTTCCTTTGGCCACAAACTTGAGAATCTACAAGAAAGGTGATATTGTAGACATCAAGGGAATAGGCACTGTTCAAAAAGCAATGTCCCACAAATGTCACCATGGTAAATCTGGAAGAGTCTACGATGTTACCTGGAATGCTGTTGCCATTGTTGTAAACAAACAAGTTAAGGGCAAGATTCTTGCCAAGAGAATTAATGTGTGATAAAGCATATTAAGCATTCTGAGAGCTGAGATACCTTCCTGAAACATGTGAAAGAAAGTGATCAGAAAAAGAAGGAAGCAAAAGAGAAAGATTTGGGGGTTCAACTGAAGCACCGGCCTGCTCCACTCAGAGAGGCACACTTCGTGAGAACCAACAGAAAGGAGCCTGAGCTGTTGGAATCCATTCCCTGTGAATTCATGGCATGGCTGGTGTAAAGAAAATAAAAGACCTGGACTGTAAAATAAACAAACAAAAACATGCACTTCTGCTCACCACTAGTACAGGAAGATTAATAGGACATCCGCTTCCTTTCTACCTTCTGAACGTCATGCAAGTTTATCTCATTGGTGGAACTTAAAATCCCATCCAGAAATCTGGAGGCAAGGGAATTGAGATATGTAATTCCCAGGCTTACAGTCCTTCCACCAGAAGGGAGAGCACAGAAGGTTTTGGAATTGATGTCATTGCCAAAATTCCATTCTTTCCCCAGTTCAACCCAATGACTTATATTTTAACTTTTGAACAATGGCAAAATCAACAATAGCATGCATTGATCTATAATAACACAACCCATTCCTCATTTACATGAAGATGTCCTGAAACTCTCTTTTCAAGGTATAGATCCACAGTTGAATCAATCACTATATCCATCTCTGAGTGATGGTTATGTTTTTTTTTCTAATGAAAATATACTGTTCTATGATAATCAGAGATAAAATTATAAGGTAAAGGTGCACCAACACATCTTACACGTAATATTTAGGAAGAAAGGAAACAGTGGCTAATATATGCCACTTAAAATGAAAGGGAAGAGTGTGCCTAACTATTTCTAAATGCCTAAAACTAGTCATGAGATGTTGGTGTTTTTAATTTCATTTTTCCACTACCTAGTCCATTTCTTTCTTGCCCTCAAATCATTTTAGTTATTTATGATTACTTACTTGGTGGAAATTTCTTGGTAGCTCCAACTACATTAGATTCAGGGGTCTTCATTAATTAGACAAGGAAGTACAATGAAGTATCCCTTGGAAATCTTCTGGATTCCAGATACACACCCCTTTATAACCATTAGGTAACAGGATCAATCACTCTAACCAGGGTAATAACTCACACCATTGCCTGCTGGTTTCAGAGCCATGAAGCCCAAACTATCCAGTATGCAGTCTCAATGCTCAGATCAATCTAAATGCTTCCATATATATTCAGCTGAAATTTAAAGGTGATATTTCTTCCTAATTAATGCTCGAAATTTCTTGTAAGACTTAGCTATGCTCTTAATTCACTCACCTCTTAATTCTGGAACCAAAAGTATTAGATGGGTCTGGTTTTTAGAGACAGCTATGTTCTGCTACTATTAAAAAATAAAAAACCACTTAAGAGTGATCTGAAAAACGCATAAAACCCTTTTTTAATGACATTTGGGCTGAAAATTTAAAGTCCAAACTAGTAATTTCCCACTCACAAGCTATTGCATATTGACAAAATCAACCAGTCCACCATCAAGTCTTGTAGTGACTAATCCTTTATACTGTTTCTTTTGTAACAGCCAGTTCATCTCCCTAACTAAGTCTTGCCTTCAAAGGGCACTTTATTCAGGCACACATGATAATTTAAAGAGTTATTTGCAATTCCATACTATGGAAAGCCAGTATATATCTTCCACTTAGGACCTTCCAAAACAACCTGCAGAGATAAACAATTCCCATCTGCCATTTTTGATGGTCAAGTTCTTGGAAACACTTTTGGTTCTCTATTCTATTTTATTCAAGTCTTGTAAAGAAGCCAAAAACTCCTTTAAGTACTTCAAGCAAAAAAAAAACTAATATAGAGAATTGATACTTACAAAAAGATTAGAATTTTTGGATGAGTGAAAGTCTCTAGATTCCTTTCTGGGTTTTTTAGTTGTGACCTAAATAATCCGAAATTTGCTCTTAGGAAACATGTTATAAAATGATTGGAAATCCTCACTGATTACTGAGACTTCCCTGAATATTTATGGAGTTAAGGGAGAATAACTTGCAGCTGGGCTTCCCTGGTGGCGCAGTGGTTGTGAGTCCACCTGCTGATGCGGGGGACACGGGTTTGTGCCCTGGTCCGGGAAGATGCCACATGCTGCAGAGTGGCTAGGCCCGTGAGCCATGGCCGCTGAGCCTGCGCATCCGGAGCCTGTGCTCCACAATGGGCCACAACAGTAAGAGGCCTGCATACTGCAAAAAAAAAAAAAAAGAATAACTTGCAGCCCCTGTAATGTGTGGTTATAGGGATTGCACAGAAGGGCAGGAAATAATTTCATTGCAATAAAAGGAAAAGGTAAAGAAGAGATCTTAACATAGACTCACAGTTGTCCGCCTCAGGGTTCTGATGTAAAGTGACATGGAAAATATAATAAAGATTGTTGTATATTGGTTCAGATCTTTATAGATATTTTAAAAACGAGGCAATGTGGAAAATACTTATTTAACCTTGGGAATGTTACAGCAAACTAGCAAACATTATCCCTCTCCTCCCATATCTTACCGTCTAGGGAGAAATACAGATGAGCAGGCAGAGTTACAACTGAATGTCTTAAGTGTATTGTTGGTGCAGAAATAGGACAGTAATTAGTTACTAAGTATAATTTTAAATTTAATTTTTTAAACCCTCAAATTGCTTTAGAAAGTACTGTATGTTTATGTTTTTGTGTTTTCATCATATAAGTAGATTCTAAGGATTGATGCATATATCCTGGAACAGAATAGAGCCCAGAAATAAACTCATGCACTTATAGTCAACTAATCTACAACAAAGGAGACAAGAATAGGCAATGGAGAAAAGACAGTCTCCTCAGTAAGTGGTGCTGGTAAAAGTGGACAGCTACATGTAAAAGAATGAAATTAGAACACTCCCTAACACCATACACAAAAATAAACTCAAAACTAATTAAAGATCTAAATGTAAGACCAGAAACCATAAAGCTCCTAGAAGAAAATATAGGCAGAACACTCTTTGACATAAATCATAGCAATACATTTTTGAATATGTCTCGTAAGGCAAAAGAAGCAAAACCAAAAATAAACAAATAAGACCTAATTAAACTTAAAAGTTTTGCATGGCAAAGGAAACTATCAGCAAAGCAAAAAGACAGCCTACTGAAAGGGATAAAATATTTGCAAATGATATGACTGATAAGAAGTTAATATCCAAAACATGTGAACAGCTCATAGAAGACTGAAAAATGGGCAGGAGACCTGAATAGACATTTTTCCAAAGAAGACATACAGATGGCCATCAGGCACATGAAAAATGTTCAACATTGCTAATCATCAGGGAAATGCAAATCAAAACCACAATGAGATATCACCTCACACCTGTCAGAATGTCTATCATCAAAAAGACCACAAATAACAAATGGCGGCTAGGATGTGGGGGAAAAAGGAACCTTTGTACGCTGTTGGTGGGAATGTAAATGGGTATAGCCACTGTGGAAACAGTATGGAGGTTCCTAAAAAACCTAAAAATACAACTATCATGTGATACAGAAATTCCACCCCTGGGAATATATTCATAGAAGATGAAAACACTAATTTGAAAAGATACATGCACCCCAATGTTCATAGCAGCATTTTTCACAATAGTCAAGATATGGAAGCCACCTAAGTATTCATCAACAGATGAATGGATAAAGAAGATGTGGTATATACACATAATGGAATACTACTCAGCCATAAAAAAGAATGAAAATTTGCCATTTGCAACAACTTGGATGGATCTGGAGGGTATTGTGCTTAGTGAAATAAGTCAGACAGAGAAAGTCACTGTATGTTATCGCTTATATGTGGAATCTAAAAAATAAAACGAATGAATATAACAAAAAAGATTCACAGGTATTGAGAACAAACAAATTAGTGGCTACTAGTGGAGAGAGGGAAGGGGCAAGGGGCAAGAAAAGGCAAAGGGTTAAGAGGTTGTGGCAGGTCACACAGCATCACCCTGATTTTTCCTGCAAGTTCTCAGACCTTCCCTGTGCTCTGTGGAGTCAGAGCCCTTTAACAAGACATGGATCACAGTTTCAAACCTTCAAATGAGAGAAAGATCCTGAAGGAATCACCTTTCAACTTCTCACTCCTATGGGCCCATTATAGCTCTCACCTCTAAGTTTACAAACCTGAAATTCCAACTGTATTGACAAATTTGAAATGTGGCTAGTGGGACTGAGCAATTTAGATGCTTTATTTTACCATACTAGATGGAGTTAATTATAGATTGAATTAAATTAATTATAAACAGGCACATCTGGCTAGTGGCTGCCACGCTGTACAGTGCACCTCTAGAGATCCAAAGAGGAGGAAGATATTACTGCCTCTCCCCTGGCTGTTCCTTGCTGCAGAGTCATTTGCTGGCCTGATCTGTTTATTCATTTGTAGGTATTTCCTGT
The DNA here is from genome assembly GCF_026419965.1 of Kogia breviceps. NCBI lineage: Eukaryota > Metazoa > Chordata > Mammalia > Artiodactyla > Physeteridae > Kogia > Kogia breviceps. Next base: position 41,260,207 of record NC_081310.1, on the reverse strand, counting down.
GCTTATGCAGATGTGCCAGGCATTACGTGAGGCCTTGGGGACACTCAAACAGTAATGTCAATACCTAAGTCTTAGAGGAATTCCCAGCAGGGGGCCCACTTGTAAGCAGAGGTGAAGAGCATGGCCCAGTGCTCCTCTGCTAGACATATTCAGAGAGCAGGTACAAAGAGAGGGAGGTAAATTTCACTCTCCTCATGAGCCCATCCTTCTCACCCCTGACTCTGGAAGATCCAGGGATGGCAGGGGCAAAAGGTCCTAAGGAGATAAATGACTTGTACACTGAAAACTATAAAAGACTGCTCAAAGAATTAAAGGCAACACATTAATTGGAATGACATTACATGTTCATACACTGGAAGACAATATTGTTGACATTTCCATACTACCTAAAGTGATGCACAGGTTCATTTGCAACATCTATCAGAATTCCAATGTCATTTTAATAGAAATGGAAAGACATTCTTAAAATACATAGGGAACCACAAAAGACCCCAAAGAGCCAAAACAATCTGGACAACAAAGAACGAAGATAGAGGTTTCACACTTCCTGACATCAAAACATTACAAAGTCACAGCAATCAAAACAGTATGGTACTGGCATAGAAATAGGCAGATAGACCTATGGACCAGAATAAAGAGCCCCCAAATAAACTGACACATACACGGCCAAATGATAATCGCCGAGGTTCTAAGATGACATCATGGGAAAGAATAGTCTCTTCAACAATCAACAGAATGAAAAGGCAACATACAGAATGGGAGGGAATATTTGCAATCCTTATATCTGAAAAAAACCTTATATCCAAAATACACAAGAACTACTACAACTCAATTGCAAAAAGAAAAAAAAATGATTATCAACAAATATCCACTGGGAAGGCAGAGAGCAGGTTACAAAGGTGAAACAAGCCAGGTTCCCAGAACTAAGGAAACCTCTAATTTAGTTGAGGAGACATAGAAAAATAAACGACATGCAAGGTCGTGTGTGCTGGGTCCATGTAAGCATATATTTATTGAATCATTTATTCATTCAGCCAACATGAATGGAAACATCCCAGGCTCCCTGCTAGGGATATATAGACTAGGGTGGCATACACTTCAAATGGAAGATGCTATATACCAGAGTTGTGGTGGGCTCTCTGGATCTCATTCCAAAATTGCCTTGCAAAGCTCTCATGAAATCTACTTTTTTTTTTTCAGTTTTACAGCACACTTTATTTATTTTTTTTTTTTTCCTGCAGTACGCGGGCCTCTCACTGTTGTGGCCTCTCCCGTTGCGGAGCACAGGCTCCGGACGCGCAGGCTCAGCGGCCATGGCTCACGGGCCCAGCCGCTCCACAGCATGTGGGATCTTCCCGGACCGGGGCACGAACCCGTGTCCCCTGCATCGGCAGGAAGACTCTCAACCACTGCGCCACCAGGGAAGCCCCCACACTTTATTTTTTTTTAATTTTTTATTTCTTTTTAAATTTTACTGAAGTATGTGGAATCTAAAATAGGACACAGGGACTTCCCTGGCGGTCCAGGGGTTAAGACTTTGCCTTCCAATGCAGGGAGTGCGGGTTCAATCCCTCTTCGGGGAGCTAAGATCCCACATGCCTTGGTGCCAAAAAACCAAAGCATAAAACAGAAGCAATATTGCAATAAATTCAATAAAGATTTTTGTTTAAATGGTCCACATGAAAAAATATAAAAACAAAATAAAAAATTTTTGAGGGCTTCCCTGGTGGCGCAGTGGTTGAGAATCCGCCTGCCGATGCAGGAGACACGGGTTCGTGCCCTGGCCCGGGAAGATCCCACATGCCGCGGAGCGAGTGGGCCCGTGAGCCATGGCCGCTGAGCCTGCGCGTCCGGAGCCTGTGCTTCGCAACGGGAGAGGCCACAACAGTGAGAGGCCCGCATATCACAAAAAAAAAAAAAAAAAAAATTTTGAAAATAAAATAAAATAGGACACATATCAAGATACCTAGGAAACAAAAACAGACTCACAGATATAGAGAACAGACTTGTGGTTGCCAAGGGGGAGAGGGGTGGGGTAGGGAAGGATTGGGAGTCTGGGATTAGCAGAGGCAAGCTATTATATATAGGATGGATAAACAATAAGGTCCTATTTTATAGCACAGGGAACTATATTCAATATCCGGTGACAAACCATGATGGAAAAACATATGAATATATTCTTTGTATATATATATGGCTTATCACAGGATATTTGAATATAGTTCCCTGTGTGTGTATAACTGAGTCATTTTGCTGTACAGAAGAAATGACCACTTCATTTACTTCTGCATAAGGGTAAACAGCATTCAACACAACTTACTGACCCAGGCACTGGAGAGGAATGAACCCTCATTGGTTTGCACTGGAAGAGGCAGCTCTGGAGCTATGGTATGGGAGAAAGAAGAAGCGATAGAGCTGGAAGGGAGAAATCATTTCCACGCTGGAAATCTTAAGTGGGACTTCCCATCTTACTGACCACTGAATGTCCAAAGTGCTGGGTACTGAGTAATAATATTTGAGTAAATGAATAAATGAAAGAATATTCCCACTACCCCAAAGTATTCAGTAAATAATCCTCATGCCAACTGTGACAATTAGGAAATGAGGGGGCCAAGAAGGAGGATCTGGTCTAGCTGCTAAGCTACTTCGAGGTCTTACTCCTGTGAATTTGCTTCTCCTGGAGAACAACTGCCTGGCCACGCAGGGTGGTGCTGGAAAGTGCTAGTCGCTGCAATCTGGGGGCAAGGCCATGTTTTTGTTCTGACTCTGTAAACTCCTGGCATGAGAAGCAGTCACTGTCTCTGTGCTGCCCTAGACAGATCGGAGCCCCTCTTTGGGATGTCTCGGTGGAAGGCGGAGCTTAATGAGAGATGACACTCTTACTCTCACTTTGTCCAATTAAAAATGCTGATTGGGGCTTCCCTGGTGGCGCAGTGGTTGAGAATCTGCCTGCTAATGCAGGGGACACGGGTTTGAGCCCTGGTCTGGGAGGATCCCACATGCCGCGGAGCAACTGGGCCCGTGAGCCACAACTGAGCCTGCGCGTCTGGAGCCTGTGCTCCGGAACAAGAGAGGCCGCGACAGTGAGAGGCCCGCGCACCGCGATGAAGAGTGGCCCCCGCTTGCCGCAACTGAGAAGGCGCTCGCACAGAAACGAAGACCCAACACAGAAAAAATTAATTAATTAATTAATAAACTCCTACCCCCAACATCTTCTTTAAAAAAAAAAAAATGCTGATTAACGAGCTCCCTGGGCTAACCGATAAGTGGAAAAGAGTCTAAGACCAAGGGTACTCCCTGGGGAGGTGACCTTTCTGGAAGAGGTCATAAATTTGCATAAATGGGTCTACTTACTTTCTTGAGGGTTTGAGGGATTCTTGGCCAACCGCTGAGCCATATCTGGAAGACTCCCCACATTCCACATACTTCTTTCCCCTGTCCGTCCCCTGTCCAGCCACTCACTTGGTGGAGAAGATCTAGGTCACTCAAAATGACCTCAGGCACCTTCTAACCTTTCTTATCTGTCCCCTCACCCTCACATCTCTTCTCTGCAGTAGTCAGTGCCTGCCTCTGGGCCCTTGGTCTCTTTCTCGGCCCTCCTCCTCCTGGGAGCACAGGGCATCGATCATGCTCCTCCTCACCCTCAGTCCTTCCACCCCACACACCTTCTCCTATCCCCACATTTCCATTGACCTTGCTGTTCCTGCCAGTTACCTCCTCTTTCTTTTTAAGTTCAAACTTTTTTTTTCTGTTTAAAAAGCGTTACATGTATATTGGAGAAATTTGGAAAATACAAAAAGGTATCAGAAAGAAAAAAGTCACCTATTATTCCACTACCATGAGACAACCACTGTTAAATTCATTAACAGTTCTGTTGGGGGAAGAGAGAAGATGACGGAAGAGTAAGACGCGCAGATCACCTTCCTCCTCACAGATACATCAACACGTGGAACTGCTCCTATAGAACACCCACTGAACGCTGGCAGAAGACCTCAGACCTCCCAAAAGGCAAGAAACACCCCACGTACCTGGGTAGGGCAAAAGAAAAAAGAATCAACAGGGACAAAAGAATAGGGACGGGACCTGCACCAGTGGGAGGGCTGTGAAAGAGGAAAGACTCCCACACACTAGAAGCCCCTTCACAGGTGGAGACTGAGGGTGGCAGAGGGGGGAAGCTTGAGCCATGGAGCAGAGCGCAGCAACAGGGGTGCGGAGGGCAAAGCTGAGAGATTCCCGCAGAGGGTCGGTGCCGACCAGCACTCACCAGCCCGAGAGGCCTGTCTGCTCACCCGCCGGGAAGGGCGGGGGCTGGGAGCTGAGGCTCAAGCTTCGGCTTCAGTCGGATCCCAGGGAGAAGTATGGGGTTGGCAGCGTGAAAACAGCCTGAAGCGGTTAGTGCACCATGGCTAGCCGGGAGGGAGTCCGGGAGAAGTCTGGAGCTGCCGAAGAGGCAAGAGTCCTTTTCTTCCCTCTTTGCTTCCTGGGGCGCGAGGAGAGGGGTTTAAGAGCGCCGCTTAAAGGAGCTCCAGAGACGGGTGCGGAGCTGCCTTAGAGACAAGAGACTTTTTCTTGCCTCTGTTTCCTGGTGCGAGAGGAGAGGGTATTAAGCGCACCGCATAAAGCAGCTCCAGAAACACGAGCCGCGGCTGTCGGCGCGGACACCAGAGACGGGCATGGGACGCTAGGGCTGTTGTTGCCGCCACCAAGAGGCCTGTGTGCAAGCACAGGTGACTCTCCACACCTCCGCTCCCGGGAGCCTGTGCAGCCCGCCACTGCCGGGGTCCCGGGATCCAGGGTCAGTTTCCCCGGGAGAACGCGCGGCGCGCCTCCGGCTGGTGCAACGTCACGCCGGCCTCTGCCGCCGCACGCTCGCCACGCATACGTGCCCCTCCCTCTCCCCCGGCCTGTGCCAGAGCCCCCGAATCAGCTGCTCCTTTAACCCCGTCCCGTCTGAGCGAAGAGCAGACGCCCTCGGACGACCTACGTGCAGAGGCGGGGCCAAATCCAAAGCTGAACAGCTGGAGCTGTGCGAACAAAGAGGAGAGGGGGAGGTCTCTCCCAGCAGCCTCAGAAACAGCGGATTAAAGCTCCACAATCAACTTGAAGTGCCCTGCAGCTGTGGAATACCTGAATAGACAGCAAATCATACCAAGTTGAGGAGGTGGACTTTGGGAGCAGGATATATATTATTTTCCCCTTTTCTTCCTTTTGTGAATATGTATGTGTGTGCTGCTGATTTTGTCTGTAAAGCTTTGTTTTCACCATTTGCCCTAGGGTTCTGACCGACCCGTTTTTTATTTTAAATAAAATTTTTCTTCTTAATAACTATTTTTTATTTTAATAACTTTATTTTATCCTACTTTATTTTATCTTCTTCCTTTCTTCCTTTCCTTCTTCCTTACTTTCTTCCCTCCTTTCTTCCTCCCTCCTTTCTTCCTCCCTTCCTTCCTTCCTCCTTTCCTTCCTCCCTTTCTACATTCCTTTCTTCCTCCCTTTCTTCCTCTCTTCCTTCCTCTCTTCTTTCCTTCCTTCCTTCCTTTCTTACTTCTTTCCTTCATTTCTTCCTTCCTTCCTTCCTGCCTTCCTTCCTTCCTTCCTTTCTTTCTTTCCTTTCTATTTTTTCTGCCTTTTATTTTGAGCCGTGTGGATTAAAGGCTCATGGTGCCCCAGCCAGGCGTCAGGGCTGTCTCTGAGGTGGGAGAACCAACCTCAGGACACTGGTCCACAAGACACCTCCCAGCTCCACGTAATATCAAATGGCAAAAATCTCCCAGAGATCTCCATCTCAACACCAAGACCCAGCTTCACTCAACGACCAACAACGTACAGTGCTGGACACCCTATGCCCAGCAAATAGCAAGACAGGACTACAGCCCCATCCATTAGCAGAGAGGCTGCCTAAAATCAAAATAAGGCTACTGACATCCCAAAACACACCACCAGATGTGGACCTGCCCACCAGAAAGACAAGATCCAGCCTCATCCACTAAAACATAGGCACTAGTCCCCCCAACCAGGAAACCTACTCAACCCACTGAACCAACCTCAGCCACTGGGGACAGCCACCAAAAACAATGGAAACTACGAACCTGCAGCCTGTAAAAAGGAGACCCCAAACACAGTAAGCAAAATGAAAAGACAGAAAAATACACAGCAGATGAAGGAGCAAGGTAAAAACCCACCGGACCTAACAAATGAAGAGGAAATAGGCAGTCTACCTGAAAAATAATTCAGAATAATGATAGTAAAGATGATCCAAAATCTTGGAAATAGAATAGACAAAGTGCAAGAAACATTTAACAAGGACCTAGAAGAAATAAAGAAGAAGCAAGCAAAAATGAGCAGCACAATAAATGAAATTAAAAATACTCTAGATGAGATCATAGCAGAATAACTGAGGCAGAAGAACGCATAAGTGACCTGGAAGATAAAATAGTGGAACTAACTACAGCAGAGCAGAATAAAGAAAAAAGAATGAAAAGAACTGAAGACAGTCTCAGAGACCTCTGGGACAACATTAAACACACCAACATTCGAATTATAGGGGTCCCAGAAGAAGAAGAGAAAAAGAAAGGGACTGAGAAAATATTTGAAGAGATTATAGTTGAAAACTTCCCTAATATGGGAAAGGAAATAGTCAATCAAGTCCAGGAAGCACAGAGAGTCCCATACAGGATAAATCCAAGGAGAAACACGCCAAGACACATATTAATCAAACTATCAAAAATTGAATACAAAGAAAACATATTAAAAGCCGCAACGGAAAAACAACAAATAACACACAAGGGAATCCCCATAAGGTTAACATCTGATCTTTCAGCAGAAACTCTGCAAGCCAGAAGGGAGTGGCAGGACATATTTAAAGTGATGAAGGAGAAAAACCTACAACCAAGATTACTCTACCCAGCAAGGATCTCATTCAGATTTGATGGAGAAATTAAAACCTTTATAGACAAGCAAAAGCTGAGAGAGTCCAGCACCACCAAACCAGCTGTACAACAAATGCTAAACGAACTTCTCTAGGCAAGAAACACAAGAGAAGGAAAAGACCTACAAGAACAAACCCAAAACAATTAAGTAAATGGTAATAGGAACACACATATCGATAATTACCTAAAATTTAAATGGATTAAATGCTCCCACCAAAAGACATAGACTGGCTGAATGGATACAAAAACAAGATCCATATATATGCTGTCTACAAGAGACCACTTCAGACCTAAGGACACATACAGACTGAAAGTGAGGGGATGGAAAAAGATATTCCATGCAAATGGAAATCAGAAGAAAGCTGAAGTAGCAATTCTCATATCAGACAAAATAGACTTTAAAATAAAAACTATTACAAGAGACAAAGAAGGACACTACATAATGATCAAGGGATCGAGCCATGAAGAAGATATAACAATTGTAAATATTTATGCACCCAACATAGGAGCACCTCAATACATAAGGCAAATACTAACAGCCATAAAAGGGGAAATAGACAGTAACACAATCATAGTAGGGGACTTTAACACGCCACTTTCACCAATGGACAGATCATCCAAAATGAAAATAAATAAGGAAACACAAGCTTTAAATGATACATTACACAAGTTAGACATAATTGATATTTATAGGACATTCCATCCAAAAACAACAGAATACACATTTTTCTCAAGTGCTCATGGAACGCTCTCCAGGATAGATCATATCTTGGGTCACAAATCTAGCCTTGGTAAATTTAAGAAAATTGAGATCGTATCAGGTATCTTTTCTGACCACAAAGCTATGAGACTAGATATCAATTACAGGAAAAGATCTGTAAAAAATACAAACACATGGAGGCTAAACAATACACTACTTAATAATGAACTGATAACTGAAGAAATCAAAGAGAAAATCAAAAAGTACTTAGAAACAAATGACAATGGAAACACGATGACCCAAAAACCTATGGGATGCAGCAAAAGCAGTTCTAAGAGGGAAGTTTATAGCAATACAATCCTACCTTAAGAAACAGGAAACATCTCAGATAAACAACCTAACTTTGCACCTAAAACAATTAGAGAAAGAAGAACAAAAAACCCCAAAATTTAGCAGAAGGAAAGAAATCAAAAAGATCAGATCAGAAATAAATGAAAAAGAAATGAAGGAAATGATAGCAAAGATCAATAAAACTAAAAGCTGGTTCTTTGAGAAAAATAAAATTGATAAACCATTAGATAGACTCATCAAGAAAAAAAGGGAGAAGACTGAAATCAATAGAATTAGAAAAGAAAAAGGAGATGTAACAACTGACACTGCAGAAATACAAAAGATTATGAGAGATTACTACAAGCAACAGTATGCCAATAAAATGGACAACCTGGAAGAAATGGACTAATTCTTAGAAATGCACAACCTGCTGAGACTGAACCAGGAAAAAACAGAAAATAAATTTCTGCTGTTTAAGCCGTACAGTCTGTGGTATTTTGTTATGGCAGCTCTAGCAAACGAATACAGATACTAAGATCTTGATGTAGGAAGGGACCTAAAGGACATCGAGTCCATCCACCCTTAGGATTCTTGCTTTCACCCCTTCACACCCCCCTCATCTTTCCAATAGTGTTTTTCTTTGAACATCTGCTCTTTGAAGATCTCCTCACTTTCACAAGATGCTTATTTCATTTCAGGCAACTTTGACTAACAGCGAGATTTGTAGATTGAACAAAATCTTGGTCCAGTTTCTGAAGGCAGCTCTGCAAGTGTGCTATAACCAGCACAGAGCAGAGAATTAGCACACTCCAAAGTGGAATTTAGGGGGCAGGATGTTTATAAAGGAGCGTCCTCAAGATCAACACCTGTGGAAGAGGGGGGACCAAAACAGGAGTGGGCAGACAGAGAAGTGGACCTGAGTACAGGCTCAACTCTTTGGAGAACCCACAAAGACCTCTGGCTTTGATCCATCACTGGATGTGGCCCCCTGGGTAGGTGTGTGATCTTGGAGAAGCAGCTCTCAGAAGCTGAGGCAATTCCTAATGCCTATAACCTGTATGCAGAAAAGCAGCCTCTCCGTCAAGGCCTAGCCTGTGGAATCTCTTATTTGAGGATAAACAATGTGAGCTTGCCATGGAATTGATTTATGAAACAAACCCACAGACCTACCTTGAGCAACTATCTCCAGGAATCTTTGTAGCTCAACTAGAACTGGAGCTGGGTCACCAGGTAATCTGACCACAGTACCCCCAGCAGCTGAGGCAACAAGTTTTCCTTCAAAGCAGGCTCTGGCAGCACACCACTGGGTTCACCACCCAATCCTGGTTTTATGAAGTACATTTTTAATTAATGTAGTCTAAGGCATGTCATTAGCATATGGAGTCACATACCACTAGTGGCTTTTGATGACTGTCCACTAAACCCTTGACTCTTTTCATAATTACAGATCTCTGCCTGCCAGGATCCTGGGAGCCAAAGCACCTATAAGACTGGTTTTCTTAGAATAAAAATTTTAAATTTTCAATGTTTGTAGCCTGTACACTGTTCTTCCCTTGTCCTCATCAAGCTCCTCCCAAATAAAACTCTACTTGCACAAGCATATTATTAGGCAATGACTTGGGGGACTGCACTAGACTGATTTCTTTAATAAGAGATTTGTATTTCAAAGGGCAATAAATTCCACTTAATGGATTAGGAAAAATGTTCTTTACCTGTAATGTCAAAAGTCCCAGGAACATTTGAGTTAAAGCATATGTTTCGATTTATTCCTGTGATGTTTCAGACTCTTATTGACCAGTGAAGTGGTCTGGCGGGCCTTACATTAATCTGGTTTTATGGGAGCAAAGGGGAACGTGAAAGACAAGGTTCCTGCAGAGGTAGAATGGGAGCCGAAGCAAACACTACCAAACAGCATCAACCCAAAGGGCTTGAAGGAGGAGACAAGGGGAATAAGATAGCTGAGCACGTGGTCCAGATGGGACCATGCCGAGTAGGCAAAGCCCAGAGAATTTGGGGCCTTCTGATACAGTGAGCTTGAAGCCACATCTGCACTTGGGGAGAGAGGGTTCCTTGTTTTCAAGACACACATACGGATCTTTAAAAAACAGAACAATCCTACTAAGTTTAAATCCTAAAAATTGCCCTACCTTTCCCCTGCCCTCCCTTCTCTTTGCTCTTCTCCTCTTCTTTCCTCTAAACATAGTAACATAACAACAAACACCTCGAGGTACAGCATTCACGCAGAGATTCACCATCCGTGTAGAGGATGAAGGAATTCATGTGGGTTTTGATGGAAGGACTTTCTTTCTTTGTCCACAGCCTTGATTGGAAGATAAGAGTAGGAAGCTTGGCTCTGATTGGCAGGGGAATTGGTGGGCAAGGGGGAAGGTGCAAGCCCTGATTGGAGGAAAAGAGAGGAGAGGAGGGCCTGGCTCTGATGGGTAAGGGAGCCTGCAACTTGCAAGCCCTTGACTGGTGCAGAGGAGAGGGGAGTCATTCTCTGATTGTCTAGGAGTTCACCGGGTGCAAGCCAGGTTCTCCTCTGTGCCTCTGAGAATTCTCATTGCCTGTTCCAAGCCTCTTCTCCCCAGCTCCCCATCCCTCCAGCACGGGGTCCATCTTGGAAGCTATCTGGGTGCCAGTCGCTCCTCACCCCAGAGTGGTGCTGCTCAACCCTCACCTGCCATGCTGTCAGCCTCCCTGTGTTGTAAGGAAGGCCGTCTCCAAGCCACCAGCCCTAAATTTTTTTCAAGGGCGAGAGCCAAGCTTTCCCCCAAAGATCAGCTTCAATGGCCCGAGGCGACTCAGTGATGCAGGAAAGATGACATGCATTAAAATAGCATGTCAATAATTTTGTTTGTAACTTACTAGAAAATATGAAAAATAATGCACCTCACTTCCTTGTCACCATCTGTAGATTTAGAAACATTACCGAAGAAGACAAAAGACTTTCTCGCCAATGCCTGGCTTCTCGTTGGCTTAACTGACTCTGGTGACATGCATTAATAATTGTTTAAGACAGGCTCTGTGTCCTTTCCAGTCCCAACTCCCAGCCCCTTCTCCAGTGGGCCATGTGTTTTTAAGGGGTCTTCAGGCTCAGATTGGTGTACCCACAAAACATTCCTCCTTGTAATTATGCGAGGCAAGAGCTGAAGTCTCAGAAAGGCATCCAGGAATTAATTGAAGACTGGGGCTTCTCTCCTGTTGAGGTCTTCTGAGGCTTCTCACTTGTCTCAATTTATCCTTATTGGAATAAGAAAATTTTTCTTTTCATTTTTTACTACAGTATTCCACAAAAAAACTAAAAAAAAAAAAATCCTATATAAAATAATGTAGGGAAAAGCAATACCATTAGAAATAGGAGCTAGAATATTTAAGGAGGGAAGGACAACGGGGGGTGCTAACCCACACGTAACCCAAGAAGTAATGTGGTGGCTGACTGCGTTTTCCACCTTGTAGCTAAGACAACACTCAGTATGTGAGGTCACAGAAAGGTTGCTGCGGAAGGTTTCCCAGGAGCACTGCCTCTGGGCCTTTGGGGAAGGGAAACGCAGGTTCTGGGCAAAGGTCTGTTGGCTGTGTGAGCACCTTCTGTACGACGGATTTTGCAGACAGGTACCTCTCATCTCTTCCCAGACTCTGTCCTCTTTCAGGCCTGCATTTGGGATTTTTTTCTTTTACCATTTCAATGTTATTCATATAAGTGTATTATTATTTAAATGATTGATCCCTTAAGTGCTTATGCCTTGCTAGACTGAATAGTAACTAACCAGATGGGGGAAAAAACCATATATACACACACTCAAAATGCATGATTTCTAAAATTCTGTTATCTTTCATTGTTTTCCCCTATGTTCTTTTTTTTTTTTTTTTTTTTAAAGCTGGTGCTGTTTGTTTTTAATTTATTTATTTAATTTATTTATTTTTGGCTGCGTTGGGTCTTCGTTGCTGCACGTGGGCTTTCTCCAGTTGCAGCGAGCAGGGGCTACTCTTCGTGGTGGTGTGTGGGCTTCCCATTGCAGTGGCTTCTCTTGTTGCGGAGCACGGGCTCTAGGCACGTGGGCTTCAGTAGTTGTGGCTCGCGGGCTCTAGAATGCAGGCTCAGGAGTTGTGGCGCACGGGCTTAGTTGCTCCGCAGCATGAGGGATCTCCCCAGACCAGGGCTCGAACCGATGTCTCCTGCATTGGCAGGTGGATTCTTAACCACTGCACCACCAAGGAAGCCCTTCCCCTCTATTCTTACTTTTTCCTCTGACAAATCCAGGCTGCTTTGCAGATGTGTAGGCAAACATGGCATTTACTGTGTCCTATATTAGATCTGCAGTGGCCAGGGAGCTCTGGGGAGGGTGAGACACAGAGACGCTCACCCCGCACAAGGAGCCTGGCATCTGTCCACAGGCTGTGGCTTTGCAGGGACCAGACTCGCCTGCCCCTCCACCCTCCCCTTCTTGTCCTTTTGCCAATTCATCACTCTGTGCAGAAGGGAAGCGACCAGATGGATTTTGGCCACAGCTAATGCTAATGAACTTCTATTTATGAGTAATCATTTTAAACAGAAAATGGAGTTTGCTGTCCTGAAGAGAAGATCAGACAGAGAAGACCAAAGCTCTCATCATAAGATGCTGGTTTCACTCATTGAAAACAAAAAGGCAGAGGAGCGAAAAGTTGTTGGTGAAAAGCAGTGGCAATTGAAAGCTAAGCCTATGAATACATCAAACAGAAAAGCTGTCTTTTTTCATGACAGGAGGAAATGAATAATTTAGTTTCAGCTAGAAACAGCCAGCAATCATATATCTGGAACAAGGGGTGAATAAAAACAAGATGACCTAGGAGCTAAAACAAAATGAGTAGTAGAGACCATATCTTATATTTGTGTTATTAGCTGGTGACATCTGAAAACCAGGAGTAAAACACAATTCTGTGAGTTTGGATGGTTGACTGACACGGGCACCATAAGACAACCATCACACAGAACCACATTTGGAAGGTTTTTCGCTTCAGGTAAAGTACTAAATTAATTTTTAAAATTACATTTTAAGCTCTGATTAAATTCTCATTTTTGTCTTGGATTGAAAACACTTTAAATTCTACAGACATAAATGCTAACAAATTCTGGCTGCATTCTGTCCCTCTGTAGACACATTGATCTCATACCTGTGCTGATGCTCTGTCTTCTGTTTTACACCAAGACATTGCAGATGCTTAGGGAATCCAGAAAGGGGCTCTGAAGGCTGCTCCCCAGAGCATTTCGTGTCTAAGCCTGTCTGCTTCTCTCATGCTGATGAGCTGCCCCCTCTCGTCCTCAGTGTCTGTACTGTGCTGTGGCATTGATAGGGCTTCCAGATTTAGCAAACAAAAATATAGGATGCCCAGTTAAATCTGAATTTCAGATAAACAACAAAATTTTGTAGTATAAGTTTGTCTCGTGCAATAACCGGCATCCTGTATTTTATCTGGCATCCTTAGGCTATGTATAGGCGGTCTGCCTTCTCACTGGGATCCCCCAGAGTCCCTTACACAAGCACGGGATGGTCGCACACCAACTGCTCCCTGCCTGTGGCCTGCAGTATGGAGTAACTGCCTCTGCTGTCTTTTCCACATGTAAGACCCAGAGTGACAGTGATCTAGGGTACAAAGTTGTAGGTTAAAAAAAAACAGTAGAAGGAGGATCCAGTGGCAACCCCAGGAGAAATGCGCGATAGATATTTCCAACTTCATGTTCACAGGTAGAGAATCTTTTGTAACTCTCTTGATCTTGACCTTAAGGAAGTCACTCTAACTCCTTGGATTCCAGCTTCATTTCTGACACAACAGTGTCTACACTGACTAATAACTCTAAAAGAATATGGTTTTAAACAGCCAGGCAATGCTTACATACAAGGTCTGTTGCATAGCTGGTTTCTCTTCATTTGCAGGGAAGAGACCTTTTCCCAGGTCACCAAGTATAAGGAGCACTTATAATAATGAATATTTTCTAAGCGCCAAGGCTTCTGGAAATGGAGTGTTGTTTGGGCGATGGGTCTTGTTGACTCTCAAGAGCCCAGCTCTCTGATCTAGAGGCTCTGTTGTTTGTGGGACTCCAGCCTATGCGGTCTCCCTGATGTCTGCTCGACTTCTCCTCTTTCCTATTTGCCAGGGCTGGATGCAAACTCTGGACCCCAAATTCAAAAGAGCTGAGAGAGGACCTGCTGAGGCAGATACTATTTACTGAAACTCCCAATTCTATGTTGTTTTGGAGACTAGAAATTTGTCTAGATCACTATCCTTCCTCATGTTCAGGCTTCAAGGAATGCATCAGGCTAGGGCACCAAGCCCCAGATCTAAACAACCGTGGCCAGAGTTTCAGGATGATATAACACATAGCTTAGCACCTTGTTGAGAAGGAACCACCCGGCTCAGTCTCTTCCTCCGAAGGGGCTTTGGGCACAGTGGGTACTTCAAAGTCTATGAATCGATAAGTATACTCCACGTCTTCATCCCATGCACAGCTTCAAAGGACCTCTATCCACCCTAATGCAACTATTGCATTTATCCACCAAATACAGACATCCAAGTTGCCCTTTCTCAGTGATGGAAAGTGGAAAGCTTTTGGTTATTCAGAGAATCAGAGGATTTTAAAGTTTGAAGTTACGTTAAAAATGTATAGAAGAGGGGACTTCCCTGGTGGCGCAGTGGTTAAGAATCCACCTGCCAGTGCAGGGGACACGGGTTCGATCCCTGGCCCGCGAACATCCCACATGCTGCGGAGCAACTAAGCCCGTAAGCCACAACGCAGCCATATATATCTGTGTGTGTGTGTGTGTGTGTGTGTGTGTGTGTGTGTGTAGAAGGGGAAACTGAAGTACAGAAAGGAGGCTAAACAGCTTGTTGATGTGATCTCATTCATCATCCAGATTCCAACTCTGGGGACTGCCTCTCTTCTTTGCCTTTTATTTACCAGCAAACTATCTTATATCCTAGTCTCCCCTCCAGCGATGGCCCAACTACTACTATTCCTATCTTAATAATTTAGTTTTTCCAATCAAGAAAAAATGAAATGAAAAAAAAAAAGACTGCCTATATTTACAGTCACTTTTGCACCAGTTCCTGTCCAGACCAGAAGCTTAGGCAAGGATTATTTTCTTCTTTGTTTGTTTAGTTTGTCAACCCCCAATCCTGTACTTAGAAAATAAGAACCAGCCATTTATGGGCTGTCGTCATTCTGATGAATGATGTGAACCTTCTCTGCTCCCTAAGTGCATGTCTCCTACCTGACCCTTGACCCAAGGCAATTAAGAAAAGCAATAAAATCACAAAACCTCACTTCTGATCACTGCATTCCGGCCCAAGGAGATCAGGTTGTCCTTACAGAATATCTATAATTAGATTGGGTTTGAAATTGGACTGCTGCATCAAGTAGAAAAAGAGCATAGATTTAAATCACCATCTCAACGTTTCTGAAGGAACTAGAGAGATCCAAAAGCTGTGAACAGAATTAGGACTGAAATCAAGGCATTTTGAACTAGTGACCTCATTGCGACACTGTATAAGGTGACACTTTATACGGAGCTGGTTGAGTAGTTAGGTCTTGTACAAATGAGGGGTAGTACTTGGAAGTCACCCAACATTTTTGTTTAGCCCAATTAAGCAACAACAGTGAAAGGGAGTAAAGTATTCTTGCCCCTCATGATACCTTGACATGCCATGTAGCTACAAACTGAACTTTCTTTAAAAAATTATTTTAATTTTCTTGTTTATTTTTGGCTGTGTTGGGTCTTTGTTGCTGTGCACGGGCTTTCTCTAGTCGTGGCCAGCGGGGGCTACTCTTCGTTGTAGCGTGCAGGCTTCTCATTGCGGTAGCTTCGCTGCGGAGCACAGGCTTTAGGCGCACGGGCTTCAGTAGTTGTGGCACACAGGCTCAGTAGTTGTGGCTCGTGGGCTCTAGAGCGCAGGCTCAGTAGTTGTGGCACACAGGCTCTGTTGCTCCGCGGCATGTGGGATCTTCCCAGACCAGGGCTCGAACCCGTGTGCCCCGCATTGGCAGGCGGATTCTTAACCACTGTGCCACCACGGAAGCCCTGAACTTCTTTTTTAATAACAATTTTATTAAGGTATAATTTATGTACATAACTGCATCTATGTAAAGTGTACAATGCATTTTGAAAGATGTATAAACCCATGAAATTATGACCACAGTCAAGATACATAACATTTCTATCAATTTCAGAAGTTGCCCTGTGACCTTTACAATCCATCCTCCCACCATCCTTTGCCCCTCAAGGAAACACTGATCTATGTCTGTCACTATGGATTAGTTTGTATTTTCTAAAATTCTATATAAATGGAAACATACAATATGTACTCTTTTGTTCCTGGCTTTTCACTCAGTTATTTTGAGATTCATCCATGTTTGTTTGTGTATCCATAGTTTATTCTTTTTTATTGCTGAATAGTATTCTATTATATTAGTGATGAACCTTGGGGTGTTTACATTTTTTGGCTATTATGGATAGAGCTGCTATGAACATTTGTGTAAAGTTTTTGTGTGGACACATTTTTATCTCTCTTAGGTAAGAACCTAGGTGTGGAACTGCTGGGTCATGCAGAGATGTGTACTTAACTTTATAAGAAACTGCCAAACTGTTTTCTAAAGCAGTTGGTACCATTTCATATTCCCACTAGTGTGTGTGAGAACTTGGTTGGTCCACATCCTCACCAACAAAGACACTTGGTAGTGTCTTTTTGTGTGTGCACATGCATGTGTGGTAAAGTATGTTTAAAATAAAATTTGCCATTTTAACTATTTTTAAGTGTACAATTCAGTGGCATTAAGTACATTTACAATGTTGTGCAACCATTGCCACCACTATCTATTTACAAATTTTTTTCATCCCCCAAACAGTAACAGTTAAGCTATAACTTCCCTTTCCCCCTTCCCTCAGCCCCTGGTAATCATTGTTCTATTCCCTGTCTCTTTGAATTTGCCAATTATAGATATTTCATTCAAGTCAAATCACACTATTTGTTCTTTTGAGTCTGGCTATTTTACACAGCATGTTTTCAGGGTTCACCCATGTTGTAGTATGTATCATTTCATTCATCTTATTGTGGTTTTGATTTTCATTTCCCTGATGATCAGTGATGTTGAGCATTTTTTTCATGTATTTATTGGTCATTTGTGTATCTTCTTTGGAGAAATGTGTATTCAAGTCTTGACCATTTTAAAATTGGGTTGTCTTTTTGTTGAATTGTAGGTGATCTTTACATATTCTGGATATTAAACCCTTACCAGATATCTGACTTGCAAAAAATGTTCTCCCTTTCTGTTGGTTGTCTTTTCATTCTCTTGATAATTTCCTTTGATGCACAAATTAAAAAAAATTTTTTAGGAAGTCCTAAAAAATGTTTAGTCCTATGTTTTTTCTTCTGTTGTGTGCCTTTGTTGTCATATCTAAGAATCCATTGCTAAATCCATAGTCATGAAGAGGTACCTGAATGTTGTATGTACCCCTTATAAGAGTTTTGTGGATTTAGCTCATATTTAGATCATCAATCCATTTTGCATTAGTCTTTGTATATGGTGTGAGGCAGGGGTCCAAATTCATTCTTTTGCATGTGGAAATCCAGTTGCCCTGGAACTATTTGTTGAACAGAGAATTCTTCCTCATTGAATGGACCTGACACCCTCATTGAAAATAAACTGGCCAAAGAGGTGTGGGCTTATTTCTGGATTCTCATTTCTATTCCATTGGTCTATAGGTCTTACCTTATACCAGCATCACACTGTTTTGATTACTGAAGGTTTGTAGTTAAGTTTTGAAATTGGGAAATGTGAGTCCTCCAATTTTGTCTTTCTCTTTTCATGACTTATTTGGCTGTTTGGGTCCCCCTGCAATGCCATATAAATTTGATAATTGGCTTTTCCATTTTTGCAAAAAAGGCTCTTAGAATTTTGATAGGGATTGCATTAAATCTGTAGATCACTTTAGGTATTATTAACATCTTAACAATATTGTCTCCCCATCCATAAACACAAGATACCTTTCCATTTATTTAGATTTTCTTTAATTTTTTAATCAATGATTTGTAGTTTTCAGTGTACAAGTCTTCTCCTCCTTGGTTAAGTTTATTCCTAGGTATTTTATTCTATCAGATTCTGTTGCAAATGAAATTGCTGTCTTAATTTCCTTTCTGTAATGTTAATTGCTGCTATAGAGAAATACAACTGATTTTCGTGGGTTGATCTTGTAATGCTGCAACTTTGCTGATTTTATTTATTAGCTCTGGCATCTTTCTTGTGGATTCTTTGGGAGATATATATTATTAGCTGTGGATTTTTCACCAATGCCCTTTATCGTGCTGAGGAAGTTCCCCTCTAGTTTATTGAGATTTTTTAAATCATTAAAGAATGTCGGATTTTGTCAAATTTTTTTCTGCATCAGTTGGAACAATCATACAGTTTTCCCCCCTTATTCTATTAATGTGAGGTATTACATTGACTTTTGTAGGCTGAACCACCCTTTCCTTCTTGGGGTTGTGTCACTCTTTTAAACTTTATTCTACCAGGTGTGTGGTGGTATCTCAGTTCTAATTTGCATCTTGATGACTAATGATATTCAGCATCTTTTCATGTGCTCATTAGCCATTTGTATATATATATATATATATATATATATATATATATATATATATTTTTTTTTTTTTTTTTTGAAAGGGGTGTTCAAAGTTTTTAAATGGGTTGTCATAATATTGAGTTGCATGAGATCTTTACATATTTTAAATACAAGGCCTTTACTAGATAAACGTATTGTGAATTTTCCCCCAATCTTCAGCTTGCTTTTTCATTTTCTTAACCATGTTCAAAGAGCATGTGCTTTAAAGTCCAGCTAATCCTTTTGTTTTCTTTTTTATGGTTTGTGTATTTTGTGTTCTAAGAAATCTTTGCTTACTCAAAGGTTGCAAGGATTTTCTCCTGTTTTGTTTTAGAAGTTTTATAGCTTTTACACTTAGATCCATTTATTTCAAGTTAAGTTTTGTATTGTGTGAGGCAAAAGTCTAAGTTAATTATATTCCCCAGTGGGATATACAGTTGTTCCAGCAATTATTTGTTGAAGACTTCCTTTCCCCCTTTGAATTGCCTTGGCACCTTTGTAGATCATTTGAACACATACACGTGGATTTCCTTTTGCCATACCATGGTTTGATTATTGCAGCATTTGGTTTTGAAATCAGGAAGTACAAGTCCTCCAGTTTTGTTCTAACAAGTTCACTGACTGTCTTCTGGGGCACATGCATCTCCAAACATTTTAAAATCAGCCTGTCAACTTGTAAAAATTGCTGCAATTCTGATAGGGATTGTGTCAGGTCTATGGATCAATATTGTTTTCATAAAATGAATTAGCAAGTATTTTCTCCTTTTTAAAGAGTGTTTTGTTGGATGGGTATTATTTCTTACTGAAATGATTGCTAGAATTTACTGGAGAAGCATCTGGACCTGCAGTTCTGTGAAAAAGTTTTCAATTGTGCTGTTTAGTGCTATTCAGACTTTCAATTTTGAAGGCTCTAGCCAAGCAGTTTTCTACTCCTGGAAAGCCCAACCACTATTAATGCCACAAATGCTAACTAGAGGCAAAAAGTAATACTCATTAGAATTTTGGCTGGGAGAAAAGATTCCTGTCTATCAAGTTGCTATGCAGGTGGCCTAGAGAGAATTTTACTTTTCCTCCTAATAAAGCATGACACATGGTAGGGAGGAATGAGCTCAAGTTTCTATCCCCATGAGTAGTAGTATCCTATATTTCTTCATTTTTTTTCCCCCTTTCACAAATATATTTACCTTACCAGACACTAACTTCTTTAAGCTGGTGCCATTTCTTGTTTCGAGAGCCCCAGCACCCAGCTCAGTTCTTGGCACACTGCAGACATTCCAATGTTTGTCAAGGTACAGAGAGTAATAAACACTGTTGCTCGTTCTGCACTGTTCTCAGGGCAATAGACAAGAGGTTGATTTTAGAACTTACTCTTCTCAGGACCAGGAAGAAGAGATGCCCAGTAGCCTACACCAAGAGAGATTTAAAAGCTACTAGAATTCCTTAAAGAAAATTCCTTAGTACATGAGGCTCACCAAATGTTTATCTTTGAGGTTATTAAAATAGCAGATGGCACTAGAACTTGTGCCATAAACCCTAGATCACTCTTATTCTTTTTGAGGATGGAGGCAAAATGATAGAAGAGAAAGTATAATGGCTTCGGGAGTCACAAGACCTGATTTAAGGGATGTGTTTACTGATCTAAGCATCAAATGAATAAATGTGAAAACACTATATACACTTCATAATTAAGTATACAAGGGTGAGTTAATATTAACTGAGCCCATAGAAATGAACAGAGTTATACAGGTCACGTTAGTGGGAACACAAATATTCAGTCTCTCTCTGGATTGGGATTAAATGTCACAAAGTCAGCTTCAGCAAAACAGGTAATAGGTAAAAGATTTCTTTGTTCTTTTCCCATCTTCCCTCTTATTTCTCAATTCCTACCCTTTTCTCCACCCTGCCATTCCAGCAAGATCCAATTCACATCTGTCCTTTCAAAATAAGGTCTACCTTCAAATTTTAAATCCTCTTAGCATAATACACAAATTCACAGCTCAATATAGTAAACCTCCCAGAGGGATTTGATTTTTAAATCTAAAGGAATGAATTTTTAGAGTGAATTTCGGTTGCTGTTTCAGGCAGATGGGGAGGTGTTTTAGAAGCACAGGAGCATTTACTTAGGGACCTATTAGACTACCCAAAGTAATCTACTCATGGCGCCAGACCAACTTCTGAAATTATTTTACTTTCACTTTAAAGCAGTTTTTCTCAGTACCCAAGGGGTTCAAATAAACTCTCTGAGACATTATTTTGGTATAGATTTTAAATTACAAGCTTGATCTGTTACCCTCAAATACAGTTCTTAAGGAAGATTAGTTACAAATAGTTGTCAGTGCTTTCAAATGACAGAAAAAATTACATTATAGTAAAACTTGATGATTTTTTTATGCAAGAGATAACAATTTCTCTCATCACCAGATAGAATTACTCCAATTCATGCAATAAATGACAATTACATTTTTAAAAGTTGCCCTAATTTTTCTAGTTGAGATTTCATGCCTATCTTAAATCAAGATATCAATATGCTCCTGAGCTCACCTCACCCTCCCTGGCAAGTAGTGAAGACACACGTGGTTTTTCTGAGACTCAACTGGACTCCGCAGAGTACCAAAGTATTATCTCGGTTCTTTCACCTCAGTGTGAAGGTTCCCAGGAAACCTTCAGTTTCGGAAGTAATGGTCCTGGTGGCCAATAGGCAAATATGACATATAGATTTTTTTAGGACTTCAATAGTGTACTAAAAAGGTGAACAGGAGGGAAACTTTGACTTATCTTCACATAAAACCGGCAGAAATCAGCATCACCAAATTTCTGTAACTAGAAATCATGAGGGTAAAACAGAAGAGGTTTGTCTCTGATGGGGGTGGCCCTCACAGTAGACTTTGTGAATGTCTTTTACAGAACCACATAATATATAGTACCATCAACATTTTACATATTTACATACAATTTGAATACAAATTCTTAAAATTTATAATAGAACATTAAAATAATCTTCTAATAAATCAGCCTTAAGTATAAGGAATCTAGATTTCAGTATCTTGTACACTTCTAAATAAATATCTTTGATCTATAATCCTTGAAAATATTATAGTTTATGGTGACATGATACAGACAAGTCAAACAGTATTATAAGTAAAAATAAAACATCAATTTAAAAATAAACAAGCCTTAAACCACACTGAGCTGAAATTATAGGAAATCAAAACATTAAGTATACAGTAATTCAATATCTAGCATTGGGATAACCAGATGCATGCTAAATGACACAATTTCAACTTCTATAAAAAGCCCTTTAAAAATCATAAGTCTAAATAAATAAGCAGAAACACAAAGGGAGGTACTGTACCAGCCAGTAACAACTAAAAAGAAAACTCTCTCTTTTTCTTTCAAATGATCCTAACAGAAAAACATGAAATAATAATCATTGCCAGAAAACTATAGTTCATGTGTTTTGTTTCTTTTAGAATGCTGCTGATGATATAAAAAGCCAAAGCAAGCCTTCCTAATTGTTAGACCACTGTACCTTAGAAAAGGAAATTGACAGATTTAAATAAAAATCAGACATTTGCCTACTTAAAATATGATTGAATTTTCGCCTAATGACCTCACATTAGGTCTAAATCAAGCCCATGATATGAATGCACATTCAAGCATCTGAATGTATGATCTGTTAATACTGAATTATATATGATGATTTAATTTCATTTGCCAAAGTATTAGTTTATTTTACATAAGGCCAGAATTAAAACATCTAGAGCAGGAACTAATACCTTATTTATCTTTATAGAAGGGTTCTTAGATTCTCAGAGCATAATAGGTGCTCAATAAGTATTTATTGAATTGAGATGAATCCAGCATTTATTATATCAGGAAGCACTGAATCCAGGATGAAACTGGTTGCCTGACACTCAGAGGGACCTCTTTAATTTTACCTCTAGGCCTGTGATTAATTTCTGGCTGGTTAATGAAGTTCACTGTCACAGATCTGTCACAGTTTCTTAATTCAGGGCCAAGACTTGTACCGTTCATCTGTTCCACAGTTAAGCCGTCTTGAAAGTTTTGTGGCTGCACATCTATAGTCACGTTGGAAGAATAATCTTTGTTATTCTACGTTGGGTTTTTGCTTATGGTAACTGTCTGAAATACACATACACACACACACAAACATAATCATTTCACAAATGGAAATCTGGAGAGTGCACAAAGCCTAAATTACACAGCTCCCAAGGTGAACTAAAAAAAGACATTGAAACTGTAAGGTAACTCTTTTTCATTACACACAAACTTATTGCGTGATGGCTGGAAGTAATGTCTTTGGACAAACGGTTATAAACCACAAGTGTCCTTAGCCATTAGCCTGACAAGGTAGCCCAAAATGGTTTGGCTCCAACATTGCCCTGTTTAATTCTGTAGCTCATTACACTAGGAAGCAGCGAAGAGGAGGTGGACATGCTCTCCAAAGACCACTCCTTCCATCCACAGTGCTCAGATCAATATCTGTATCATCATGTGGATTGTTCTGAGTTCCTCTGTATTGCCAGTTAAAGTTGCTGCTTCTGATGTTTGTGCTTCCTCACTGGGGAAGGGAGGCGCATGTTACAGAACTCTTGAAATAAAAGCTATTTAGAAAGTTTCACTCTTTAATTCTCATGGCCAGCATGCCTGACCCTCTTGAATGCTATTAGGAGAGGTAGATCCAGTGTTTAAGTCCTGCCATTCCCTGCAGTAACTTAGTGTAATAGAAGTCCATGTTGTCTGCAAAGTCTGTACAAACAGGTGACTCTGTGTCACCAAAAGTGCAGTATAATGCAGTTCCTCCCACACTAAGGAAAACCGTCGCTATGCACAGCAAGACCAGTAAAATACAGGAACCACCTCCAACTTCATCTGCAAACAGGAAAACAGAGTAAGGTTAAACTGACACAAAATTAATGCCTAGTATCTGCTGTCTTCTCACTGATTAAGATAACTAGATGTTTCTAATATTAGTCCTTTATGGATAGTCACTGACAGGAAGCTAGGACACCAATGACTATACAAGGACCTATTAGCTACCGTAAAGATATATACTTGTGGAGCTTGTGAATGCTAAAATTAAAACTAGCTCATTTATACAATGAATATAACCATTTCCATAAAAA
Organism: Kogia breviceps; assembly: GCF_026419965.1. Taxonomy (NCBI): domain Eukaryota; kingdom Metazoa; phylum Chordata; class Mammalia; order Artiodactyla; family Physeteridae; genus Kogia; species Kogia breviceps. The sequence continues at coordinate 41,236,470 of NC_081310.1, read as the reverse complement.
AGAAGAAAAAAATGGCAACACTTCTCTGATGTGCTCATAGCATTATTTTAGAGTACAAATTATATATAACCTCACTATTACAGTATCTTTGGAGTTCACATCCTGGGACCACCTTAAAGCAAAGTCAATTTGATATTAAACAAGCAAAAATGTCTGAGTGGGATCTTGCATCTTAGTAATACTCAATTTTATCTTTCAGTGGAATAGTGAAGTTCTAGCTAGTACAGTAATTTCATTTCTTAAACAACTTTGGCAGGCTTGTTTTTAATAAAAATGTCCACATAAGTCTTTCTATATTGAAGAAAATAACTACTCTCTGGTTGAAAGTCTTAATGATCACTCATAATTAAAGAAAAATTAAAAATATTTGGAAAAGACTAAGAAGTTTTATGATCAGCATGATGAGGGTGTACCAAAACCTTCTTGGAAGGTAATCTGGCAGTATCTATTAACATTTTAAATTAATTTATCATCCAGCCTGGGGCACTTTTGAGAGAGAAAGAGTGTTAAGTGAATGCAGTGCTGGGACAATAGGTATAAACAAGGAAGGATTGCCTGAGGCCAACTGGTCCATATGGTCCTGAGCACCTAGCCTAGCAAATCCACTTTCAGGAGTTAAGTCTACAGATTTGCACAAAACACAATATCATATTTACAAGCATGTTCACTGCAGCAAAGTCTGTTATAAAGTTGAGAATAACTTTGTTATTCTAGTTACAATGGAAGAGTTAAATAATTATGGGAGATTCATATCACGGAATACTATGCAACTGTTTTACAGAATGAAGTAAATTTAATACGTTGTTCAAAGAAAGATGTCCAAGATTGATGGTTAAATTAAAAAGCCGTGACACAACAGTATATAATGAACCACTCATGTTAAAAAATAGGGCACATGTGTATATACACACATATACATGCATATATACAGAATGTGTTTTGAAAGGATGGTAAGAACTTCAATCAATACCTGGGGGAAACCCCCAAGGGAGGGAGGGTTGAGAGTCTTAAACTTTTTACTTCATTACTGTCTAAGTGTTTTCATGATTAGTGTATATTACTTTTATGATTAAAAAACCCAAATTTTACAGAACCCAATATAAACCAAATAGAATTTATTTGGAAAATTTTACAGTAATATGGGAATATATTCTCCCCATAAAAATTTAAACATGATGGGCTTCCCTGGTGGCGCAGTGGTTGGGAGCCCGCCTGCCGATGCAGGGGACACGGGTTCGTGCCCCGGTCCGGGAAGATCCCACGTGCCGCGGAGCGGCTGGGCCCGTGAGCCATGGCCGCTGAGCCTGCGTGTCCGGAGCCTGTGCTTCGCAACAGGAGAGGCCACAACAGTGAGAGGCCCGCATATCACAAAAAAAAAAAAAAAAAAAAAAAAAAAAATTTAAACATGAAAGTATCTAAGAGTCTAAGGGACTCTCCCTTTTACCCCTACCCAATCATATTCCCCTCTCAACCAAGGGGTAAACACTGTTAAATATGGTGTGTATCCTTCCAGATCAAACACATGTGGTTTCAGGATTTTTATAGAAACAGGATTATGTAATTGTATTGTCCTGTGATTTACACATTTACAGTTTAATAGATTTTTAATAGTTAATAGACATTAATAGACTTAATAATTTATACTTAGTATAATTTTTAAACACACAAATAAAAAGGATCATATCATTCATGTTGTGCTTCTTGGGTTTTTTTGGTTTTTGGTCAGTTCAGTATTTTTACCATCTTTTCTCTTTTTGGCATGATTCCCACCCACCCTCTTATCTTCGTTAACAATCTAGTTTATGTATTTTTCTGGGTATTTCTTCATTCTCATATATTTATATACAAACATTTAGATACAGTTTATTTTAAAACATCTATTTTGTTTTTTCTACATGCATTGATAGTACTTAGAGCTGTGCTGGCCAACATGGAAGCCAAGAGGCATAGGCGGCTACTGAGCACAAGTTACATGACTTAGTGTAAGATGAGATGGCTACTGAGGGAACTAGGGACTGTCAGTTCTAAATCCTGGGTTCCCCCTACTATGTATGCAATGATTCAATACCAATTGGTACAAACAAAGAATTGAGCACTTTATCTGGAGAGGACTGTGATAGTTACAAGCAAGGTGCAGAGGTAAAATGAGGGGTGGGAACAGATTATTTCCAAGGTTCCTACCAGCTTTATAATTGTAAAAATTTAGAAACCTCTACTGCTATCACTTTATGTCATATTTAGAAAGCGTATCTACACATTGACACTGTTATTTTAACAATGCAGTTGTTTTATAAACATGAAAAGCATACTGACAGGTTCTTGGCTATATTTCTACTCACTCTGATTTACCTAGGCCTTAGACAAATTTAACTACCACCTTAAATATAAGCCCAGGAGGGAAAAAAAAGAATCAAACAATAGCAATAGTGTTAAACTGTACTCTTGAGAGACACCTCTTTCTAGAGAGTCAAGAAGAAATCACTGAAGAGAAAATATTTGTAATCCATAAATATTTTCCACATCAGTCAAGAAGGAGTATGAACTGCCACTGAAAAGAAGACAAAAATAGCAGGCTCACTAAAAAATAAAAACTAGAAAATAAAACATGAAACAAAGAAACTGAAATAAGCTCTGAAAATTGAGGACTATCTGTAGGACAGGAAGGCAATGAGATGAATTTTGCAACTTGCTCACTTATTTGAGCAGAACAAATTGCTTAGGAATTATTTAAGAACTGATGATAGTTTGATCCTCTGTGCTTCTTTACAGAAGATAAAGCAACTAAGTCCACATATTCTTTACAAATCCTGTTACCAAACACCTTATTATACATTAATTCATTCTTTCAGCAAACACTGATCAAATCTGTGCTAGACACAGTCTGAGCACTTTACCTTGATCTAAGTTGTCATCTATTTCTTGGAATCTCACTCTTCGCTTAGATGGTTTCTGTTGCATCTGGGCAGGATGATCTCCTACAGTATCATTCCTCTTCTTTAATATAGAGACCAACCCTTCAGCATGAACAACCTGTCAGAGATTATAAGCACTGTTTGTTATATTATGGTGGGACATATCAGTGATGTTTTACATGTAATGGTAAGAAGGCTAATTCAGTTCAAGGGGTATCTGAAGTCCTATTAGAGGTTTAACCAAATCCTATAGCAAAAAATCGAAGTCATCAACATCAAAATCTATCAGAATAATACTTTCTCTTTTCTTCAGATATTGCCAAATACACATATCTAAAACTCTGATTGCTCTTCTAAAGCCCTGAATTGATTCCAGGTCCAGGCAGTGTGACACAGCATGGACTGGAAATCAGGCCTACTTTATCCTCATTTATAGCTCTGCTTCCCTGTTAAGTCATCTATAAAATGATTCCTTACAGCCTCTCTTTGCTTAATCATTAGTCCTGGGTTTTGCTTTATAACAGAGGCTGCTTTTTTCATTCATCAGCAATTTTTAAGAAATGAACATGTGAGACTTAAAATATATTCGATACCAACTTTTAACATCAAAATGAGTGTTGTCCTCAGTTCCTCTGAGAAACTACACATTTACTAAATAATATTCTAGTGCTCTAAATATCTGAAGGACTTCTCTTCTAGAATATCTCTTAGAACCAGTTTACTAGGGACATATTACCCTGTAGTATGCAGAGGGTGGCAAACTATGGCCACTAGGCCAAAGGCCTGCTGCCTAATTTTGCAAATAGAATTTAACTGGAGCACAGCCAAGGTTACTCATCCACATATTGTGTATGGCTGCTACAATGGCAGAATTGAGTACAGACCATAAAGTCTAAAATATTCAATATTTGGCCCTTAGAAAAAGAAAAGAAACAGAAAAAGATTTCTATTATTTCTTTAGTCCCCCCTCTACCCCTTTCTATGCTGTCTTCCTGGTTTTCACTTGGGACACCTCTCTTCTGCCTCCACCCCACCCTTTATTTAGGAACAAAGACAAAACAGAAACCCTTGCCATTTAGGAGTTAAAAGACTCTGAGGCACAGGGAGAAAGACAACAGAGTCAGTTGGTAGAGCCAACTGGGAAGCTGGAGGCCTTACCACAGGCCCCCCTAGGCAGTAGGTTGATTCACAGAAGTTGACTTGTGAGTTGCCTCTTGAACAAGCTGTAGGTGATGACATAGGTGGGCATTGTGGCCCTAACACTGTTGATGTCAGTGACTTGCTGGTATCCAATCACTGTAAGCTGAGGACTTCCTGTAATGTCATTTATCTGATCAATGGTATAAAATACTTAATATGACTTCCAGTTCCAGCCAGCCATCTCTGATAATGAGCTATATATAAACATTACAGATTCTATTAATTCTTTTTATAACTCAATGCTTTTAGGGCCAAATAACTCAATATAGTCTTCTATGGAGCTTCCCTGAACGTGGGTCTATAGAAACCATTATCTCAAAAAAAAAAAAAGTTAGCAATTTATTCTTTTAATAGAAAATATGTATTTCAGATGATGTATTTCTTCTGAGAAAGCTAAAATACTTTAGTGACATTAAAATGATAAGTACAAATTATGCAAAGGAATAGTTTTTCAAATCTTTCATTAGAAAGCAACAATATTAAAGACCATCTTCATACAACAAAGAAAAATGATTTTACAAGTACCTTGCTGAAACTGGGTACTTGAGGAAGGGAAAGAAATCCTAATAAGTTTCTAAAGAGCAAGACATGGAAAATGGAAATTAATTTTCATGAGTATATTACTACTAAAGATATATCATTGACTTTTAAAATTTTTAGTAAATGTAAAAAAAAAGGGAGTTTTCATAGATTCATTCACTATCTATTTCATTCCATAAAATAGTACATTTACCAAGAGTGAATTCACCTACCATAGGTGTTTTCAAGTTGCTTTAACTCCTTAGAAAAAACAGTCCTATTAAGAATAGTTACAAAGACAAGCTCCAGAGTTGCATTACTGTTAACTGTATGTCTTTGTGATCTGAGTTTTGAATCTGTAAATTCAAAAGACAGACCCAATAATAAACCAAAAGACACTGCAAATATTAATAAATGGATGTTGAAAGACCAAGAGAAACTCTCAAAATAATCTGGAAAGACACAGAATGTGCTTCCAAGACCTAGAAGCTAGTCCTAGTGCAGCAGCTGTTAGGCCCCTACCTTAGCTCCTGCTTGCCCTAATCTGGTGTGGTGGGCTCCAGAAGTCAGACAGTTAAGGGATACAAGACTTCCCAAGTGGCCCCATCTTATTTACTATGGATGGCAATGAACTTTGGCAAATTTTTGAAAAAGGGAAGAAGTAAGAGCATGAGACATTACAGTTGTGAGGGATGAGCCAACATTTTATCTTGACACCCTCCCCACTCAACCCTTAATTCCTGGCAAAATATCTATCCACAGCTTTTACATGCTTTTCCTTTTTCTCTCCCACCAAGAATCTTTTGTTTTAGCAGGGCTGCTCCAGTGTCTGAAGTGAAGGAATGTGTTCTTTTCCATTATTTCCTTTCAGTCTTATTCAGGGATCTTCTCCAGGGATCGTTCTTTTAAACTGCCCTCTTGTCCTATAGTTTATAGGGATGGTGGGACCAAGTTTAGGCATAGAGATGCAAGCCAAGGGGGAAACTCTTAGAAGACAGGTGGGTGCGGTCCTCTCTGTTCTGACAAGAGTTTTGGGCAAAGGTCTTAGAACCTACCCCTAGTACAAAAATTCCTACTTATCATACCAAGACAGTCAAACAAAAACAAATGACTTTGGTACAGTTTACCTTAATTTTATGGTAGAAGGCAAGTAAGTTAAAACAAAGTCATGGTCTTAGTCTAGGGTCTCATTCAGAAGACTGCCAAGTGTTTCTAAGTAGTTTGGGAAGTTGAGTTAGGGCACATAGAAATGTGTCTTCTCCAAACTACTCTTAAAAAACATTTCTATGCCTTTTACTTTTTTAACATAATGTCAATATTAAAAGGTTAAGAAACTTTATATCTCAAAAAATAAAGCTTTAAAAATTAAATTTAGGGAATTCCTTGGCAGTCTAGTGGTTAGGACTCCACGCTCTCACTGCTGAGGGCCTGGGTTCAATTCCTGTTCAGGGAACTAAGATCCCACAAGCCACATGGTATGGCCAAAAAAAAGTTAAAAAAAAAACCCACCTACATTTAGTTTCCCACTTCAATTACCAAATTCCTTTCCTACCAAAACAAAGTATACCAAGCCTTTACACTGAGAACAAAAAGAATGTCTAAGCTGTAATTAGTGTAATTGTTATTGGTGGTACTCTATGAATAAGTGCAGAATTAAAACAAATAATGAAACATCCATCCGACCTAGCCCTGTATATTTGTAAATAAATAGCTCTTCTGCACTTCCCCCTCAAACAGCAATGATCATCTTAAATAGCATTTTAATAATGAACTGTTCGTAAAAAACAAAATTATTCTGCAACTCTGCTGGCACAGGAAATCATAATATGACAAGAAAGACATTCAGAGAGGCCTTGCTGTTAGATCTGCCTCCTCAAATTAAAGGAGAAAATAGATACCAAATAATATTCTTTTACTGATCAAGGCTTTACTCAACCCAGAAACTCAAGGTTGGTAAATTTTGCTTGGTTTCCAGATAACTTGAGAAATAACATTCATAATCATATTAGTATATTATAAACAGCTTAAATGCCAGCAATTTCACTGTAGAGAATGAAATTCCGGTCATTCAATGTCAAATTTTCCAGTACTATTCTTCACTGAAGGAATAAGTCATGGTTCTCTGCCTGGTCCTTTAGATATGGGTTCCATAATAAGAACTATGATTTAGTGACTCTGCACTTTATGTGAAGACCTTTACATAATATTTCATACTTAATCTTTACAACTCTATTATACAGCCATTACCAGTCCTATTTTACAGATGAAGAGGCCAAGCTGAGAAAGCTTAAATAACTTGCTTACGTTTGTAGCACCAGTTACATGCAGAGTTGAATACTAACTCAAGATTAAACCTCTTGCCATTTCCCTAATGTGAAAAGATCTTATTTTCTATGATTATTAAAATTTTGCTTAGTGTCATTTGTTATAATACATATTACAATTAAAATTAGATGAACAGAACTTTCAAATAAACCTAATAAGTTTCTTTTGTCTTTCCAAAACACTTTATAGCAACAAATCCTTATCTTACACATCACCTGAATTAAGAGATGCTTAAACTAATGGCTAAAACCCTCAGTCTAGAGACACTGGGGAGGAGAAGGTTAGATGAAAGATACTTTGTGTCATTCAATAATCCGAAGGTAGATTAATGTCATGGCTACTACTACAGCAAATTAACATAACAAGTCACAGCAGGAGCAAGAGGAGGCAGCTAAATGGAGGAAAGCCATCTTCTAGAAACAACACGACGGTGCTCTCTGGCACTACAATGCTGCATCTTAGAACACGACAATATGGAGAGTAAAAAACAAATGATGATGAAGTACACTGATATTGAATTTTTCAAAGATTAATTTAAAACGGAAAAAAGGGCGCATGTGTGGTCCTACAACAATGTAGGCGCCTAGTCCATAATCAGGGTGACAAGAAGTTAGTTTCCTTAGGACCAAGGAGGCAACCTCGCACCTGCAGGACGACTTGTTGCCCCATCCATAGGGAGGGATAAGCTTCCTGTTACGGCTGCAACTGCTAAGAAGCCGGCCTTGCTGTAGTTTCTCCCAGACATTTTTTAGATACCCTGTGGCTGACAGGGTCTTGGTGCTCCAGCTGGGTGTCAGGCCTGACTCCACAAGAGACGTCCTGGCTCCATGTAATATAAAACAGCAAAAGCTCTTCAAGAGATCTCCACCTCAACGCTACGACCCAGATGCACTCAATGACAGCAAGCTACAGTGCTGGACACCCTATGCCAAAAAACTAGCAAGACAGGAACACAACCCCACCCATTAGCAGAGAGGCTACCTAAAATCATAATAAGGTCAGAGGCACCCCAAAACACACCACTGGATGCAGTCCTGCCCACCAGAAAGACAAGATTCAGCCTCATCCACCAGAACACAGGAACCAGTCCCCTCCACCAGGAAGCCTACACGACCCACTGAAACAACCTTAGCCACTGGGGCAGACACCAAAAACAATGGGAACGACGAACCTGCAGCCTGCGAAAAGGAGACCCCAAACACAGTAATTTAAGCAAAATGAGAAGACAGAGAAACACACAGCAGATAAAGGAGTAAGATAAAAACCCACCAGACCAAATAAATGAAGAGGCAATAGGCAGTCTATCTGAAAGAGAATTCAGAGTAATGATAGTAAAGATGATCCAAAATCTCAGAAATAGAATCAAGAAAATACATGAACTGTTTAACAAGGACCTAAAAGAAGTAAAGAGCAAACAAACAATGATGAACAACACAATAACTAAAATTAAAAATTCTCTAGAAGGACTCAATAGCAGAATAACTGAGGCAGAAGAACGGATAAAGTGACGTGGAAGATAAAACTGTGGAAAGATCTACCGCAGAGTAGAATAAAGAAAAAAGAATGAAAAGAACTGAGGACAGTCTTAGAGACCTCTGGGACAACATTAAACGCACCAACATTCAAATTATAGGGGTCCCAGAAGAAGAAGAGAGAAAGAAAGGGACTGAGAAAATATTTGAAGAGATTATGGTTGAAAACTTCCCTAATATGAGAAAGGAAATAGTCAAGTCCAGGAAGCGCAGAGAGTCCCATAAAAGATAAATCCAAGGAGAAACACACCAAGACACATATTAATCAAACTATCAAAAAATAAATACAAAGAAAAAAATATTAAAAGAAGCAAGGGAAAAACAACAAATAACACACAAGGGAATCCCCATAAGGTTAACAGCTGATCTTTCAGCAGAAACTCTGCAAGCCAGAAGGGAGTGGCAGGACATATTTAAAGTGATGAAGGGTAAAATCTACAACCAAGATTACTCTACCCAGCAAGGATCTCATCCAGATTTGACTCAGAAATTAAAACCTTTACAGACAGGCAAAAGCTAAGAGAATTCAGCACCACCAAACCAGCTTTACAACAAATGCTAAAGGAACTTCTCTAGGCAGGAAACACAAGAGAAGGAAAAGACCTACAAGAACAAACCCAAATTAAGAAAATGATAATAGGAACATATATATCCATAACTACCTTAAATGTAAATGGATTAAATGCTCAGACCCAAAGGGTTAGACTGGCTGAATGAATACAAAAACAAGACCTGTATAAATGCTGTCTACAGAGACCCACTTCAGACCTAGGGACACATACAGACTGAAAGTAAGGGGATGGAAAAAGTTATTCCATGCAAATGGAAATCAAAATAACGCTGGAGTAGCAATTCTCATATCAGGCAAAATAGACTTTAAAATAAAGACTATTATAAGAGACAAAGAAGGACACTACATATGATCAAGGGATCAATCCAAGAAGATATAACAATTGTAAATACTTATGCACCCAACACAGGAGCAACTCAATAAATAAGGCAAATGCTAACACCTATAAAAGGGTAAATCGACAGTAACACAATCACAGTAGGAAACTTTAACACCCCATTTTCACCAATGGACAGATCATTCAAAATGAAAATAAATAAGGAAACACAAGCTATGAATGATACATTAAACAAGATGGACTTAATTGATATGTATAGGACGTTCCATCCAAAAACAACAGAATACACTTTTTTCTCAAGTGCTCATGGAACATTCTTCAGGATAGATCATATCTTGGGTCACAAATCAAGCCTTGGTAAATTTAAGAAAATTGAAATCGTATCAAGTATCTTTTCCAAACATGACGCTATGAGACTAGATATCAATTACAGGAAAAAATCTGTAAAACATACAAACACATGGAGGCTAAATAATACACTACTAAATAACCAAGAGATCACTGAAGAAATCAAAGAGGAAATCAAAAAATACCTAGAAACAAATGACAATGAAAACACGACGACCCATTACCTATGGCATGCAGCAAAAGCAGTTCTAAGAGGGAAGTTTACGGCAATACAATCCTACATCAAGAAACAAGAAACATCTCAAATAAACAACCTAACCTTACACCTAAAGCAATTAGAGAAAGAAGAACAAAAAAACCCCCAAAGTTAGCAGAAGGAAAGAAATCATAAAGATCAGATCAGAAAAAAATGAAAAAGAAATGAAGGAAACAGTAGCAAAGATCAATAAAACTAAAAGCTGGTTCTTTGAGAAGATAAACAAAATTGATAAACCATTAGCCAGACTGATCAAGAAAAAAAGGGAGAAGACTCAAATCAATAGAATTAGAAATGAAAAAGGAAAGTAACAACAGACATTGCAGAAATACAAAGGATCATGAGAGATTACTACAGGCAACTTTATGCCAATAAAATGGACAACATGGAAGAAATGGACAAAATAAACAGAACAATCATAAGCACTGAAATTGAGACTGTGATTAAAAATCTTCCAACAAACAAAAGTCCAGGACCAGATGGCTTCTCCAGTAAATTCTATCAAACGTTTGGAGAAGAGCTAACACCTACCTTCTCAAAATCTTCCAAAATATAGCAGAGGGAGGAACACCCCCCAACTCATTCTATGAGGCCACTATCACCCTGATACCAAAACCAGACAAAGATGTCACAAAGAAAGAAAACTATAGGCCAATATCACTGATGAACATACATGCAAAAATCCTCAACAAAATACTAGCAAACAGAATCCAACAGTACATTAAAAGGATCAGACATTCATAGAAAGATAGAAAAGATGACAAGGCAGAGGGCTATGTAGCAAATGAAGGAACAAGATAAAACCTGAGAAAAACAACTAACTGAAGTGGAGATAGGCAACCTTCCAGAAAAAGAATTCAGAATAATGATAGTGAAGATGATCCAGGACCTCGGAAAAAGAATGGAGGCGAAGATCGAGAAGATGCAAGAAATGTTTAACAAAGACCTAGAAGAATTAAAGAACAAACAAACAGATATGAACATTACAATAACTGAAATGAAAACTACACTACAAGGAATCAAGAGCAGAATAACTGAGGCAGAAGAATGGATAAGTGACCTGGAAGACAGAATGGTGGAATTCACCACCATGGAACAGAATAAAGAAAAAAGAATGAAAAGAAATGAAGACAGCCTAAGGGACCTCTGAGACAAAATGAAACACAACAACATTCGCATTATAGCGGTCCCAGAAAGAGAAGAGAGACAGAAAGGACGAGAGAAAATATTTGAAAAGCTTATAGTCGAAAACTTCCCTAACGTGGAAAAGGAAATATCTACCCAAATCCAGGAAGCACAGAGAGTCCCAGGCAGGATAAACCCAAGCAGAAACACGCCGAGACAAATAGTAATCAAACTGACAAAAATTAAAGGCAAAGAAAAATTTGAAAGCAAAAGGGAAAAATGACAAATAACATATAAGGGAACTCCCATAAGGTTAACAGCTGATTTCTCAGCAGAAACTATACAAGCCAGAAGAGAGTGGCATGATATATTTAAAGTGATGAAATGGAAGAACCTACAACCAATATTATTCTACCCGGCAAGGATCTCATTCAGATTCAACGGAGAAATCAAAAGCTTTATAGACAAGCAAAAGCTAAGAGAATTCAGCACCACCAAACCAGCTCTACAACAAATGCTAAAGGAACTTCTCTAAGTGGGAAACACAAGAGAAGAAAAGGACCTACAAAAACAAACTCAAAACAATTTAAAAAATGGTAATGGGAACATACATATCAATAATTACCTTAAACGTGAATGGATTAAATGCTCCAACCAAAAGACACAGACAGGCTTGCTGAATGGATACAAAAACAAGACCCATATATATGCTGTGTACAAGAGACCCACTTCAGACCTAAGGACACATACAGACTGAAAGTGAGGGGATGGAAAAAGATATTCCATGCAAATGGAAGTAAAAGAAAAGCTGGAGCAGCAATATTCATATCAGATAAAATAGACTTTAAAATAAAGAATGTTACAAGAGACAAGGAGAGCACTACATAATGATCAAGGGATCAATCCAAGAAGAAGATATAACAATTATAAATATATATGCACCCAAAATAGGAGCACCTCAATACATAAGGCAACTGCTAACAACTATAAAAGAGGAAATCAACAGTAACACAATAATAGTGGGGGACTTTGACACCTCACTTACACCAATGGACAGATCATCCAAACAGAAAATTAACAAGGAAACACAAGTCTTTAAATGACACAATAGACCAGATAGATTTAATTGATATTTATATGACATTCCATCAAAAAACAGCATATTAAATTTTCTTCTCAAGAAATCATATCAAGCATATTTTCTGACCACAATGCTATGAGATTAGAAACCAATTACAGGGAAAAAAATGTAAAAAACAGAAACATATGGAGGCTAAACAATATGTTACTAAATAACCAAGAGATCAGTGAAGAAATCACAGAAGAAATAAAAAAATACCTAGAGACAAAGGACAATGAAACATGACAATCCAAAACCTATGGGATGCAGCAAAAGCAGTTGTAAGAGGGAAGTTTACAGCTACACAAGCCTACCTCAAGAAACAAGAAACATCTCAAATAAAAAATCTAACCTTACACTTAAAGGAACTAGAGAAAGAAGGAGAAAAACCCAAAGCCAGCAGAAGGAAAGAAATCATAAAGATCAGAGCAGAAATAAATGAAATAGAAACAAAGGAAACAATAGCAGAGATCAATAAAACTATAAGCTGGTTCTTTGAGAAGATAAACAAAATTGATAACCCATTAGCCAGACTCATCAAGAAAAACAGGGAGGGCTCAAATCAATAAAATTAGAAATGAAAAAGAAGTTACAACAGACACCGCAGAAATACAAAGCATCCTAAGACAGCACTACAAGCAACTCTATGCCAATAAAATGGACAACCTGGAAGAAATGGACAAATTCTTAGAGAGGTATAACCTTCCAAGACTGAACCAGGAGGAAAAAGAAAATATGAACAGACCAATTACAAGTAATGAAATTAAAACTGTGATTAAAAATCTTCCAACCAACAAAAGTCCAGGACCAGATGGCTTCACAGGTGAATTCTATCAAGCATTTAGAGAAGAGCTAACACCCATCCTTCTCAAAGTCTTCCAAAAAATTGCAGAGGAAGGAACACTCTCAAACTCATTCTATGAGGCCACCATCACCCTGATAGCTAAACCAGACAAACATACTACAGAAAAAGAAAATTACAGACCAATATCACTGATGAATATAGATGCAAAAGTCCTCAACCAAATATTAGCAAACAGAATTCAACAACACATTAGAAGGATCATACACCATGATCAAGTGGGATTTATCCCAGGGGTGCAAGCATTGTTAAATATACGCAAATCAATCAATGTGATACACCATATTAACAGATTGAAGAATAAAAACCATATGATCATCTCAATAGATGCAGAAAAAGCTTCTGACAAAATTCAACACCTATTTATGATAAAAACTCTCCAGAAAGTGGGCATGGAGGGAACCTACTTCATTGTAATGAAGGCTATATATGACAACGCCACAGCCAACATCATTCTAAATGGTGAAAAACTGAAAGTATTTCCTCTAAGATCAGGAACAAGACAAGGATGTCCACTCTCACCACTATTATTCAACATAGTTTTGGAAGTCCTAGCCATGGCAGAGAAGAAACAGAAATAAAAGGAATACAAATTGGAAAAGAAGAAGTAAAACTGTCACTGTTTGCAGATGACATGATACTGTACATAGAGAATCCTAAAGATGCCACCAGAAAACTACTAGAGCTAATCAATGAATTTGGTAAAGTTGCAGGATACAAAATTAATGTACAGAAATCTCTTGCATTCCTATACACTAATGATGAAAAATCTGAAAGAGAAATTAATAACAATTAAGCAATTATTAATTAAGAAAGTAATAACAACAAAAAGAATAAAATACCTAGGAATAAACCTACTTAGGGAGACAAAAGACCTGTATGCAGAAAACTATATGACACTGATGAAAGAAATTAAAGATGATACCAACAGATGGAGAGATATACCATGTTCTTGGATTGGAAGAATCAACATTGTGAAAATAAGTATACTACCCATAGCAATCTACACATTCAATGCAATCCCTATCAAATTACCAATGGCATTTTTAACAGAACTAGAACAAACATCTGAAAATGTGTATGGAGACACAAAAGACCCCGAATAGCCAAAGCAGTCTTGAGGGAAAAAAATGGAGCTGGAGGAATCAGACTCCCTGACTTCAGACTATACTACAAAGCTACAGTAATCAAGACAATATGGTACTGGCACAAATACAGAAACATAGATCAATGGAACAAGATAGAAAGCGCAGAGATAAACCCACGCACCTATGGTCAACTTATCTATGACAAAGGAGGCAAGGAAATACAATGGAGGAAAGAGTGTCTCTTCAATAAGTGGTGCTGGGAAAACTGGATAATAAAATTAGAACACTCCATAACACCATACACAAAAATAAACTCAAAATGGATTCAAGACCTAAATGTAAGACTAGTCACTATAAAACTCTTAGAGGAAAGCACAGGAAGAACACTCTTTGACAAAAATCACAGCAAGATCTTTTTTGATCCACCTCTGGTGGTTCAAATGGGACCTAATGAAACTTAAAAGCTTTTGCAAAGCAAAGGACACCATAAACAAGATGAAAAGACAAACCTCAGAATGGGAGAAAATATTTGCAAATGAATCAATGGACAAAAGGTTAATCTCCAAAATATATAAACAGCTCATGCAGCTCAATATTAAAAAAACAAACAACGCAATCCAAAGATGGGCAGAAGACCTAAATAGACATTTCTCTAACGAAGACAGACAGATGCCCAAGGAGCACATGAAAAGCTGCTCAACATCACTAATTATTAGAGAAATGCAAATCAAAACTATAAAGAGGTATCACCTCACACCAGTCAGAATGGCCATCATCAAAAAATCTACAAACAATAAATGCTGGAGAGGGTGTGGAGAAAAGGGAACCGTATAGCACTGTTGGTGGGAATGTAAATTGATACAGCCACTGTGGAGAACAGTATGGTGGTTCCTTAAAAAACTACAAATAGAACTACCATATGACCCAGCAATCCCACTACTGGGCAGAGACCCTGAGAAAACCGTAATTCAAAAAGAGTCATGTACCACAATGTTCACTGCAGCTCTATTTACAATAGCCAAGACATGGAAGCAAACTAGTGGCCATTGACAGATGAATGGCTAAAGAAGATGTGGCACATATATACAATGGAATATTACTCAGCCATAAGAAGGAACAAAACTGAGTTATTTGTATTGAGGTGGATGGACCTAGAGACTGTCATACAGAGTGAAGTAAGTCAGAAAGAGAAAAACAAATACAGTATGTTAACACATATATATGGAATCTAAAGAAAAAAAAGGTTCTGAAGAAACTAGGGGCAGGACAGGAATGAGGACGCAGACGTACAGAATGGACTTGACATGAGGGGGGGAAGGGTAAGCAGCGACAAAGTGAAAGAGTAGCACTGACACATATACACTACCAAGTGTAAAATAGATAGCTAGTGGGAAGCAGCTGCATAGCACAGGGAGATCAGCTCAGTGCTTTGTGACCACCTAGAGGGGTGGGATAGGGAGGGTGGGAGGGAGACGCGAGAGGGAGGGGATATGGGGATATATGTACATGTATAGCTAATTCACTTTGTTATAAAGCAGAAACTAACACACCATTGTAAAGCAATTATACTCTAATAAAGGTGTTAAAAATGAATAAAGAAAAAGGAAAAAAGGTTTTTAAAATAAAAATATGAGTTTTATAATGTACCTAAGTTTCTAGATTAGGTACTATCTCATGTTTTTGTAACTAGCTTTTATTTGCTTAAAGAGACAATTTAATAAGCATAAAATAGGAAAAGAAATGGTAAGAATATCAAGATACCATCCCACTTTTTAACCCCCAGTAAATCATTTAGACAGGTAGATTCTAAAACAAAACAGAACTCCTGATTCGCTTCCTCTCAAAACTGCTCCTAGGGCTTCCCTGGTGGCGCAGTGGTTGAGAATCCGCCTGCCGATGCAGGGGACACGGGTTCGTGCCCTGGTCCGGGAGGATCCCACATGCCGCGGAGCAGCTGGGCCCGTGAGCCATGGCCGCTGAGCCTGCGCATCCGGAGCCTGTGCTCTGCAATGGGAGAGGCCACAACAGTGAGAGGCCCGCTTACCGAAAAAAAAAAAACAAACAAAAAAAACTGCTCCTTACCACCATACCTCATATCTAATCCATTAGCAAATCCTTTTAGTTCTCCCTTCAAAAATATATCTTCACCACATCCATCACTACTGAGTCCATCATTATATCTCATCTGAATAATTGCAATAACTGGATTGGTTGCCTTTCTTTGGCCCCTAATGCATTTTGCTAGTCTCCATAGAGCAGGCAGGAAACAAATCAAGTCACATCTTCTGTTCAAAATCCATTTCAAACTTCTACCACCATTTAAATGTAATTCCAGTTCCTTACCCTGGTCTATGAGGCCCTACAGGAAGTAGTTCCAGCTTGCCTTCTCCACCTGAACTTCCTACCGTTCTTCTCCTGTTCACTGTGCTCCAGATGTGCTGGTCCTCCCCCTGGTCCTCCCATTGCCTTCCCCTACACCCTGGTTAACAGAGCCTGTTCCTCCATCCTACCCACCACTTCAGTCTCTCTACACCCCTTCACCCTGCTGAGATTTCTTCAGAGCCACTACCAATATATGAAACTGTACTGTTTGTTTTTATGTGAACTCATTTATTATGTGTCTCTCCCTCTGAAGAGTAAGTGTGACGAGAGCAGGTACTTGATCTGTGTTCACTGGTGCCTCCTTAGTTTCTACAATACAGTAGGTGCTCAAGAAATGTGCCAAAGAGCAAATGAATATATAGATGAGCAGTTTATATAAAGACAGCACCTAGCCTATACTTATTTGAATAACATAGCTATTTCCCTTAAAATAATCAAATCTGTCCTTAAAGGTAATTTATTTTTCTAAGTGAACTAGGTCAAAAAAAAAAAAAAAAAAAAAGAAAAGAAAAAAGGGGGAGGCGGGGAGGAAGGCTTACTGTGTATAGGTGGCTGTGTTGGCTCTGTAGAGAATTCAGGAAGGTATTCAACAAGATCCCTGCCCTTAAGGAGTCTGCAATTTAGTGTCCAATGCAATGTGCCCACGCATGCGTGTGTTCTATAATAACAAGGGAATATTACAGGTGGACAGGACTTTAGGAGGAATGGTGTTCAAGCCCCTCCCTCATTATGGACTTCAGTGATCAAGAAATAATGGCTCGGGCTTCCCTGGTGGCGCAGTGGTTGAGAATCCGCCTGCCGATGCAGGAGACACGGGTTCGTGCCCTGGTCCGGGAAGATCCCACATGCCGCGGAGCAACTGGGCCCGTGAGCCATGGCCGCTAGGCCTGCGCGTCCGGAGCCTGTGCTCCGCAACGGGAGAGGCCACAACAGTGAGAGGCCCGCATACCGAAAAAAAAAAAAAAAAAAAAAAAAAAAGAAATAATGGCAGCAGCTAGCATTTATTGAGTATTGGCCATGGCAGGCACTGTGCCTGGCACTCTATGTGCTAAAAAGTCACAAACTAGATCTTGAGGGTTGAGAAGAAATAATATGTGGAAAAGAGTTCATCACCTGTGACAGAAGGTAAAGATTAGAGGTGACAATATGTGAGGTGTATCTGGAAGGCAGCAGGGAGGCCAGGCTGACCACAGTATAGGTTAAGAACAAAGGAATGGTAGGAGATGGTGTTGGAAAGGTAAAGTGGGCCAGATTACCAACTGTCCTGAATAACAAGCCACTTAGTACAGCCTTTATCCTGGAGCCAAATGGAGTCGTGGGAAGAGACTGACAAGCAAAAATTATTTTATAGTAGAGGTTTAAATGAACAGTCTATGTGTTAGACCCAGACCCTCAGGTGTGTTTGGTTTCTTCTACAGTATTTCAAAAAGCTATTCAGCCTTCTAGACAAGACATGGGAACATTCTGTCACCTACAACCAAGTCATTTCATCTACTACTATTGTCTGACTGGCCCCTTTGGGTATCAGTTTGAGACCCTAAGTTTATACAGTGCTAATGTTAGACCATTTGGAGAGGGAAACGAGGAATGGGGAAACTTATTAAGTAGCTATTGCAAAAGTCCAGGAAGAGGCAGTAAAGATGTAAATTGAAAGAATGATTTAAATGGAAAAGAAAAGGAGCTGGGTGCAAGAGACATGACAAATAAGAGAAGCATTAATTAATTAGAAAATTTAGAGGGCAGGATGAAAAAGAAAGGCAAAGATGAGACCATCTGGCACAAAGAAAAGATAGGTAATCCCTGGATAATCCTTTGGGGTTCATTTAGACACTTACGTAAGTCCTGGGTCAAACATTTTCCATGAACCCTCTTATGTTATTGGAAGACTATATTTCCTCTTTTGTGAGGAAGCCGGACTTCCCCGCTCCCCTTAAAAGAGCCATTCAAGAACACCATGATTGCTGTTTCTAAGACCCTCCTTTGTCCAAGATCCAAAAAACAGCTAACTATATGATTTCATAAAATCCTACTGCTTAGTCCCAGCCTCCCATCTTAACTTGTTAAGAGAATCCCACAGTGGCTAGTCTTAACGTAACTTAACTTTCCTGATCTTGGCCAAGAGACAGAGATGAATATTGCACAGAAGTCACTTAGATTAGACAGCTTCTCTGAAGACAAACTCAAAACCAATTTTGGGCTCTCATCTTTCTCCCCACCAGAAAGTTCTAGGTTATGTCCTCCCCTATTTTGTTTCTTGTGAGACAGGTAGACCTGAAGATATCTAACTAATTGTTGCCAATAAAGACAGAGAGGCAGGGAACATATTTTGCCCTCTTTCAGATTGAAAGCTTTTTAAAGACCCAAGCAGTAGTAAAGTGGCTTCTTCTTCAGCTATCACATTCGGATATTATTTCTAAAAACAAAAATCACTTGAATCTGAAGCATTTAAAATAGTTTTCTGAACATATGACATCTCTGCAAAGATTACACACACATATGTTAAATGAAGAAAAATGAATGGTTTATTTCTATATGGCACATCATGTTGCTAAAATCTGCTCACAAAGGGACCTCTGAATTACATACTATGACTATTTTCAATGTGAATAATTACTTTTTGTAAAATTTACCCAATACTTGACGTGTTACTTATTTAGAAAACAAAACAACTCCTTCACCCCCACACATGTAACAAACAGCCTACTGTATGCTGAGTGGACTTTTATTAGCAATATGAGGTTGGATCCTAATGCCAACTTGTATAGCATATTTCCTCTCTAAGGTTTTGATGCTAGGAACAGCTAAAGAGTTTAAAGAGAATATGATGCAACCCTCCCAGGTTCCAGAACACAGCAAGTCAATGATTTATTAGCATTACTAGGTTCCTGGGTAAAAGGGGTTTGGATTCTGACATTAAAATAATGTCAGTATATTATAGGTATTGGGATAAAATTTCATCTTTTTCTAAAAACTGGGATACTCAAATTCAGCAAACAGGTAACACTTGCCACCAGACAACTGTAAGACTGAGGCTTCATACATACAGCATCCTTCTCTGAATTTTTAATCACTGTAACTGTAATATCATGGCACTCACACAGAAGTCACTCATATAAAAATTACTTAATGAGGCGATAAATAAGTGAATCTCTCTAACTTGCTGACACTCCATATGTGATAAACATTTTTCTTAAAAAAAAATCTATGAAATGGGGACTTCCCTGGTGGCACAGTGGTTAAGAATCCGCCTGCCAATGCAGGGGACATGGGTTCGAGCCCTGGTCCGGGAAGATCCCACATGCCGTGAAGCAACTAAGCCTGTGCGCCACAACTACTGAGCCTGCGTGCCACAACTACTGAAGCCCAGGCTCCTAGAGCCCGTGCTCCGCAACAAGAGAAGCCACTGCAATGAGAAGCCCGCGCACTGCAACTAGAGAAGCCTGTGCACAGCAACAAAGCCCCAACCCAGCCATAAACAAATAAATAAATAAAATATTAAAAAAACAAAAATCTATGAAATGAGCATAAATGTTTTTGAATCTTTTTTTTAAAACAGTAGAGATTATACTTTTGATGACAGTATGTCACCTTTTTTACATAAGAACACCAGTGCTTCAGATATTAAGCTATCGTTTTACTCAGCAAAATTACTCTGGTTTTGGAAAAGCTTCCAAACCTAGTGAAGTTTCATTTATACGTCTCTCTCTTTTTTTTTTTTTGGCCGTGCCATGCAGCATGTGAGATCTTAGTTCCCCGACTAGGGATCAAACCCGTGCACCCTGAAGTGGAAGCCTGGAGTGTTAACCACTGGACTGGCAGGGACGTCCCCCACATGTCTCTATATTAATGAATTAAATTAGTGTACATATTTTCAGTTCTCTATGAGATGTTATATAAATACTTCATTTTATGTGATGAAACTAATTGTTTAAAAAAACACAACAGACACTTCCACCGTGCTGGTAATGATTATCAAGGCCAGGTTCCACTGAAGCCAGAGCTGAGCAATGCAGAAGTGACAAGAAAATTAAAGCAGAGATACAAGAAAAAAGGGGAAAACTGGCAATGAGAGAACATACTATTATATTCTACCATACACACAGTGGTAGAAAGAGTGACAAGCAGTAAGGAAATCTGTAAGGGGCAGAGTCACTGACAGGAAGAAATGATAGATTTGGGAGAGAAGGATTCACAGTACAGCACAGTGATGTGGAGGAAAGCAGGTTCACAAGCCTCAGTGGTTCCTGAGGGCAGGAAAAATATTCATGAACATTATTTAGTTATTAAGAAATTATGTTCTGTACCCTATATTCACAAAAGTATGGAAAAATGTGGCAGCAGAGAGTCCCTAAATGCCAAGAACTTCATCTGATTTCTCACTTATCCTCAGCACCTGACAGATGAAGATATCCCTAATACAATTACATGGAAAGCACAAAATAAACAGTGTTTGGATTAAAAAGAAGTTTGTACTTATAAGCAAACCCACTATTACCTGGACATTTTACTTAGCTCAAAACTTCATTCTTAGGGTACTAAGGAAGTAGTAAGCATAGTGATTTCCAGTTTTGAAATTTTAAAACTTTTCCTGACACAGGTAGATTTTATTAAAGGTATATTTTTCAGAACGGAGAAGGAAGTATTCAGAAACAATCTGTTTAGCATTATCATAGGAAAGTAAACTAGTTTTGTTAGTCATATGTAGCTTTTGGGGTTTTTAAATAGTATAACTTAATAGACCAATAGATTTTTAGGAAAGGGGACCATCATGTATAAAAAGTAACTTCACAGGAAAGACAAGTTTAAAATGTACATACATATAATTTCCACCTCTAGTTAGGTGTTATCTACAGGAAAAATCGACATTACGAGTTTGAGGAAGGACTATTCCATTTAGTTGTAGTACAATGTTAATTTAACAGTAATTCCCCACCACAAATGTCCTTCAAGGCAGGGAGACTCAACAGGAGTACTCTGGTCCTTCTTCACAGTTTATACTTAAAAAAGTAAAATTAGACCATACAAGGTCAGCTTGATTCAACTTGAAAATAAGCAGTCAGATAATGGTAACTTTTTGGTATTAAAGCTAGATTTGAGTATAGTTGTGACTTCTGCTTTGATAATTCCCTGTACCAGAGGTCTGATGAAAATAAACAAGAGAAGGTCCAGTGTTATACTATTGGCTCTATTAAAATTTTTTTTTTTACTATTCTTAAAACTTATGGTTTAAAAATATGTATATATATATAAAACATAAAATTGTCATTTAAACCATTTTTAGGTGTACTGTTCAGTGGCATTAATTACATTCATAATGTTGTATAACCACCACCAAAACTATTTCTAAAAGTTTCATCACCCCAAACAGAAACTCTGTACTCATTAAGCACTACTAAATAATTTTAAGAAAAAATTAAGAAGAAAAGTCAGTTTATGGAGGATTGACTATAAATGGCAATAACAAGATCTAGTTAAAATAAACAAAAGAATGACTATTTTATCTAATTTTGTCAAGAAAAAAATTAAGAATAAAAATCATAGTTGATGGAGAATTGACTATAAATAGCAATAAAGGAAGCTAGTCATGTAACAATAATCAGAACGCTTTCACAGGGTTCCATTTTCATATGTATTCTGTTGTCTATTTTGTCTTTGCTACATTTCCATTTTCTACTTGACGGGTTTTTTTTTTTTCCAGTGATAATGCAGAATTAGAAAACAATGAATATAAATTAAATTAAAAGCTTACTTGGAAAAAAATATAAGATGAAGAAGAAGAAATGTAGTTAGCATCCTAATTCTCAGAGAAGTAAACAGAATTAGAGAGTTAGATAGTAACTCCATAAGGCTGATAACTGGTGGAGTCAGTATTTGAACTAAAGCTCTCCAGACTCTGCTCTTTCCACTATGTCAGGCTGCCTTCCTGAGGCGCCATAGTTTTGGTATGGCTTTCCCCCTCCACCCCCGAACTTTAAAAAATTGTATTATCAAACAAAGGAGGATGGTCATCTTGATATTCTCTCCTGGCCCTTTTCTGGTTTTTGACTAGCTTAATTACTGTTTAGAGAAACTTTAAAACTTTGAATTATTTGTAATATTTGACTTAGTCAAGTAGTAAGTATTAAGTTTGTTCAAACCTAGAGCTTATAAATCCATTCAGTATCTCCTACTCTTATTGTATTTTAAAATGTTTCCTTCATTCTGTTATACTGTTTTAAAGAATTTTAAAATACATTAATAATAAGAAGAAACAGTGAGTATATATTTTATCTTCTAGATGTATGAAAAGAAAAATAAGATTTCCTTACAAGAATGTAACTAATCTTATCTTGTTAATAATTCCCAGGACTGACAAATAAAAATCATAAGAATATGAAAAATGAGGTACATAATGCTTACTATACTGTAGGCATGCAATATAATTTTTGAGGTATAAACATCATGATTATACATAATGATTAAAAATTTATGTTAACTAAATTTCCCCCTCATGTTTGAGGCCAGGGAAAATTTACAAAAACAAGGCAATATTTAGCATATATGTGCTTTCAAATTTCATCTTTTTAATCGTATTTTATATTAAATCATATTTATATTAAATCTCAAATTTACCTCTGCAATCTCTATCCTTTTTGCAAGATCATCGAGAGAAAGACAGCTTTCATCAGAAGACAGATTCTCCTGTATACTATAGGATTCTTCTTCAGGAGAAAGATCTTGAAGGAGATCAGGGTCTTCCTCTTGGTAATCTTCATATGAAAGGGAATCTTCAGTATCTTTTAAGCATCCTTCTAAAAGGCTGTTCAAATAGTCTTCTGTTTCCTTACTGACATGTTCGTGTTTATCTCCCTGTTCCTCTGGGGCCATATACACCTCTGGAAGCACTGTACTTAAATTAGATACTCGATTATTCTCACAAAGTACACTCTCAGAGCCCTCTGAGTCAGTCTGCCCCTGTGGTGATTTTCCATCACAGTCTGTAAGATCAGGTTGCTGCAGCTCATTTAATTCATTGTTCTCAAGTTGGTCTGTGGGCAACGCCTCAGAAGCATCCTGAAGTAGCAACTGGAGTTCCTTTCTTCGCGTCTGTGAGTATTTATCCTCAGAAATCAACGCAGGAGGTATATGGTCGGAGCCTGGTAAAATCAATGGCTCTATCACTGACTCGCTGGAAACCTTAGAGTCCTTAGCAATGCTCTCTATTTCAGCCACATCTTGGCTGGCCTCTGACTGAGTCAGCTGCAAGCGGCTGTCATCCTCACAAGCATTCCCTGAAGAGAGTAGCCCAAACCTGCTCCCTGCCGACTCCAAGGGCAGGGCGTGGAGCTCCAGTGTGGCTTCAACGCTGCAGAGCGGCTCCTCCGTGTGGCCCTTCCCTGCAGTTACCGGAAGGCTCAGGGGATCTGCCTGCCTGTCCATCTGATTACAGCAGGGACTGCTCTCCCGGGTCTCTTTTTTATGTTGGCTTTCTTTTCCTGATTCCATGCCAAGACAAGTTTCACTCTCTGAAAACGAAGGAAAACAAGCTGTTTTAAGATTCAAAACAGAACTTTGTACAGGAGGGAAGAGAAAGGACATGAATATGTGGGACACAATGATATTCTAAACCTCTGAAATGGAAATTCTACCTGATGGATAATAGTGTCTTTAGGTAGAGGAAACATCCTAAACATTTAGTAAGTAATCCTTTAGATATGAAAATTAACAGAGATTATTCAAAAACATGTTAAAATATGAATATATAATTTAGTCTTCATTATAATTGAAAAACTCATTTTTTCAAAGGTTTAGAAGATATTCTTCTGAGCTTTATTGGCTGTGTATATTTAAACTAATATTTTAAACTGTAGAAAAATTATTTTCAGTGTATTTAAGACATGGTATATTAAATAAACATTTTTACATGATGAACCATAGTAATACATAATTTAAAGTGTAAGAAAAACAATACTGGTTCTGATCTATCAAGACTAAACTAAGGAACATAAGTCTGTTCTGTTCAAATTTATTTAAGCATAATATCCTTAATAATAACATCCTTAATTAATGTGTTGGAAAATTACTTTAACTTCTTAAAGGGAGGCAGTCAAAGGTAGTGGTATAAAGCATAAGTCTTGGTACCAGGCAGAAATGGGTTTGGAATTTTAATATTTCTTTCAATTTCTATTTTAAATAAAACAATTTAAAATACTTTTCTTTCACTTTAAAATTAAACCATTAAAAACTTTCACAAAATATATACTGAATGCATAAACTAGTAGATAAGAGAGAAGCTTGCTCATGATTCAGTTTTTGGTCGATTAAGCATTCCTAACTACCACAGGAGTTTTGACTTTTTCTTCTGTCCTATATTGTTTAATTTATACAAATCATGGGCCAAAGGTTAAAATCAAGGATGAAATATGGTGATGATTATATTCTACCTGGTTTTTCATTTATTGGTACTTTTTTTTTTTTTTTTAATTTTTTAATTTTTTAATTTTTTCTGTACGTGGGCCTCTCACTGTTGTGGCCTTTCCCATTGCGGGGCACAGGCTCCGGACGCGCAGGCTCAGCGGCCATGGCTCACGGGCCCAGCCGCTCCGCGGCATGTGGGATCTTCCCGGACCGGGGCACGAACCCGTGTCCCCTGCATCGGCAGGCGGACTCTCAACCACTGCGCCACCAGGGAAGCCCCATTTATTGGTACTTTAATAATTACCAATTGGCAATGGCAGCACGTACCATACCAAAGAAAAGACAGAACTTAAATGCCATCTTCTGGTTTCAGAGAATCAGGGATGGAGTCTGGCCACCTCAACTCTGCACTGCTGAACTTATTACAGTTCGTATTACCTCCCCCAACACCTTAACTTGAACATCAGATGAGAAGAGGACAAGGAAAAATAGGTCTCTTTTGGGGAGAGTACAGCATTCTTTGTCTTGTCCCACCCCAAGGAATCATTCAAAGTTTGGAAGACTGCAAAAAAAACAACACATGGACATTTTAATTCCCATTAGGTTGTCTGCTTCACCACTGAGCTTGCTGGTCTGCCTCTCTGTTAAGATGTGGGACGTCAGAGCAAAGAGGGCCCCTGCCAGATGGAAAGGGGGCCAAGCTCTCCTCCACAAGTTCCCAGTAACCAAAGGTTCAGAAGACAGCCCTCAAAACACATCCATAGAATTCAGAGAGTAAATAGCATAAACATAGGGCGGAGAGGGCCCCACATCAGAAGAACGGGGTGTGCTGTCTCTAGCTGAGGGCCAGTTACCTAAAGGACCACAGATGTCTAGGAGAGCAACTTGGAAGTAAGTGCCTCCTCAGTTGGTCCTGCCGGAGCCACCACACGTCCCCATAGCCTGGATTCCATCCTATGCACTAGTCTAGCTAGCTTCACCAGAGAGCAGACCATGCTCCCAGCCCCTGCAGAGCTAGTGGATAGAGAAGAGCTTTGAATAAAATGAGATTTAAGTGTTATGGTAAAGTTTGGAATTGAAAAGGACTAAGCCATAAAGAATCAAAATGAGACTATTTAATAGCTATAAGTGACTGAAAAGTTAGAGAATCAGCCTGAGATGCCATTACATGAGTAGAAAGTGATGTGGCTGACTACAGTTACTTAGACAAAATACAATCATTTTAAGTACTGTTTCTAATAAAGCAAGATACCATTTAAGTGGTGTGTAATAAAGACTACGCATAGGTACAATGTATTACTTATAAAATACTGGCCTGAAAACAGTTGCTTCATTCCACTATTAGAAACAATATAAAATATGAAAAAAAAGTAGTAATTTAAGATGCAAAGGGCAAGAGTTTCAGACTAGATCAGGAGAGTAGCTATAGTTTGTTTGATGCCATATAAAATCTAAGTGATATTTTTAATACATATTCAGTCTCCAAATCAGACATAATATATGCTATTTTATAATTTGTTGTATCAAATCATGCTTTGGGGGAAAAACTTAAAACATGTCTTTCCAGGTAATGAAAAACAGTCTGCTGCCTTACCCTCCCATCTGTCTGATTCCTGCTCTCTAGGGGCAGCCACTTTTCAATTCCTTTAGCTGTTTCCTCTCATATTTACTCTCCATTTCTAGATAAGACTTACATTGTTATTTATTGACTTTTCAGTTTTAGCGACCACCTACTGACTTCCTACTATGGAATAGAGTTAGTTTTCATGGTTCCTTTCCCCAACAAAGATGTTTTCTTTCTCCTCCTCTAGCTGCCATTACAATTCAACACAATTCTGGGGCAAATCAACATTCAAATGTTTATGTTACTATGGCTTTGTAAATATTATTCACAACTGACCCACACTATGTACTCTGATACATCTTCCTTTCTCATTTATGCTTTGTTTTCCTTGGTGTTGATAACTGCCTCATTACTTCATTTAAAAAAAAAAAAACTTTACCTATGCATCTTCAAACCCTGACAGATGTACAACTACGGCATATGTACCAACAGGTAATCCATCAGTTTTAAAACATATCCTTCTTGAGTCCCTGACCTGGAACTCCTCTCCAGGGCTGCTACACAGGTATCATCCTGGAATTTCCTTTCCCAGTGATCCTAGGAATTCATTTTGGCTCTATTTTGGAAACCTTTTTTTCTCTGAATCCCAGGTCTTCCTCTTTGTTTATTCTCTCTTAGTAGAACATTTCCTAAGAAAAGGTACATGGAAGGTAAACTTCCTAAGATTATTCACATCTGAAAGTCTTTACTTCTTCACCCCTGCCTAAAACTTTGGTTGGGTAACGTTTTCTAGGTTAGAAATCATTCTCTCTCGCAATTTTGAAGGCACTGCTGTATTGTGTCTAGCTTTCAACAGGCCTCCGACTTGGTAGAAGGGAAATATAAAGGTCTAAATGTTTCTTGTACAGGCTTTTAGCCCAACCTTAAACCCTGAAATTTAGAGGTTGTGCTTCCAATTCCCAAACGTTCCCAAGCAGAAATCAACCTTTTCCCTGTAGACACTTAGTTTTTGGCTTTCTCTGGTATGTTAAGCCAGGTGTCACCCATCTATCTGCTTTCCAGCTTCCAAAATTTTCTGGATGTCATATCTGCTGCTGGTTCCTTGCCAGTTCTGTCCTTCTGGCTTTCTGCCTTTAAGGATCCCCTTCAGATATTTTAATAGTGTTCCAAAAAACAAAAGTGGAAGTAAATGTTTGATCCACTATGTTTAACCAAAAATATTTTCTGAATTTTCTACAAGTATGTATCATAGTATAAAACTTATTGTTAATGTTTCTGTTAATATTAACATGAATTTCTGTTAATTGGCTCTCCTGAACCCAAAGATTTAGTGAGGTAAGTTTACTAATCCCTATTGCATTGACTTAAGATGTACTAAAAAATAAAATTCTACTCTGATGAAATAAGAATGGAATAAAAGCTGAGTGTATGACAGATAGTTAATAATACCAAATTAAAGAGGTAGTTCTAAAATGAGAAGTTAGACTTAAACCTAAGTTCTAACACATGCTCTACAAATGCACATACCTTTGTTACTCTCTCATCTCCCATTCCCCCATGAATTCTCTTTAGGGAAAAATCCCCTATACAGTACATGATGTGAGACTAAAGCACTCGTGAATTAACACATTTGTTATATTTTCTGAGTATCTCATTAATTATCATCAGGTAAAAACATCTGAGTGATATCAGGCTTGAAAAAGAAATTTTCATTGTTAATATCTATTTTAGCAGATGGAAAGAAATGTGCCTAAATTAAATCTGAACTCTTGGTAATAGTATAAATTAGTACAACTTCTACAGAGGCTAATTCAAAACTCAAAATGTACACACTCAGTCATCAGGGGAAAAGCAAGTTAAAATCACAATGACATTCATATCCACTAAAATGACTTTAAAAAAAAGGACTGACAACATTAAATGTCATCAAGGATGTGGAACAACTGGAATTCTCATATACTGCTGTGGGGTATAAAATAGGACAACAGCGTTGGAGAACTATTTGACAGTTTCTTAGAAAGCTAAACATATACCTTCCCTGTGATCCAATGACTCCACCCTCAGTTCTTTACCCAAGAGAAATAAAAACATGTATCTACAAATAAACTTCCTACCGTTTTATTCATGATATCTCTAACTTGGAAACAACCCAAATATCTAATAACAGGTATATGGATAAACAAACTGTGGTCCAGTCAAAAAGTGGAATACTACTCAGCAATGAAAGGAAATGAATTAATGATACATACAGCAATATGGGCGACTCTCAAAAAAGAAAGGATGCTGAGCAATTCTACTTATATTACATTCTAAAACAGGGAAAACCCACTGATAATAAGAGAAAGCTCTGGGTTGCCTGGGACTGGAGGTGGGAGGGACTGAGTGTAAGAGGGCTGGGAGAAAGATTCTGGAGTGATGAATATGTTCCATATCTTGACTGGGGTAGTAGTTACATGAGTGTATACAGTTGTCAAATCTCATCAGATTATACACTTAAAATGGGTACATTTTATTGTATGGAAATTGTACTTCAATTAAGCTGATTTAAAAACGGGAAGGGAATGATAAATAGAAAACTCAGGATAATGGTTACCTCAGGAATGGAGTGAAGCAGGTGATGGGATAGAGAGGAACACAAGGGTAGCTGTAACAGAACTGACAACTTAGTCCCTCATTGGGTACAAGGTTCACAGGTCTTCATTTTTCTATCAACTGTTAAAATGTATGTATGCTTCATATTATTTTTACATGTAAAATATTACTTAATAAAAATGAATTAAAATATAAATTAATAAAAATGCATGGGTTTCAGGGTCAGAAAAATAGGGTTTAGCTTTGTGTTTTAATTAGTTCTGTTCTGGAATAAGTCACTTACTTTCCTTGAGTTTCTTAAAATGATTTAGCCTACCTTAAATTGGTTGTTAGGAGGAAAAGATGAGATAATATACATAAAAGTATTTTGAGAATATAAAATACTATATAAATTACTTGAAGACTTTAATAATGGTAGATTAATTAGAAAAGTAGCAATGAATAACACATAGAGAACATTAATGGAATACTAGTAGTAGGGGGTAGTGATAACATGAGGAGGAAGTGGTGGAGGAAGAGTAATGAGAGCAGTGAGCACATATTTTTCTTACCTTGTGCCAGGTACTATTCTAAACTTTAATGAAATTACTAATTTAATCCTCATAAGAATCCTATGAGGTAAGAATTATTAATGTCCACCTTTTGGAGCTGAGGAAAGGGAGGGACAGAGAAATTAGGCAACTTGCTTATAGTCACACAACTTTTTTTTTTTTGGCTACACCGTGTGGCATGCAGGATCTTAGTTCCCCAACCAGGGATGGAACCCATGTGCCCTGCATTGGGAGCGCAGAGTCTTAACCACTGGACCACCAGGGAAGTCCCTTAGGGTCACACAACTTTAAGTGGTGGAGAGAGGATTCAAACCAGACAAGTTTGGTTGCAGAAACAATGTCTTTAACCACTACCCACACAAAAAAGCAAGTTACTTATTATATAAGGAGCTTAAGACCAAGATATGTAGAGAGAAAGAAAAGGGAAAGTCTATACTGTAGAACATGTAAGACATTAGAAATAAGGAATATGGGGTAAAACAAGGACAATATATTAAATACAAATCATTTAAAGTAGTATTTTCATATTTCTCTTTCTCTCATATTCTTTCTTACATTTCTATGTATTTATTCATAGAATAACCAATCTGAGTAGGCTCATTATGAGAGATTTGACATTTTTCTTTAAAAGATATTATTTTATCAGACTTGGCAAGATTTCTTTCTCCAGAATTTAGTCCACACCCTCCCCATAAAATGGCTATTAATGAAATGTCTGCAGTGTGAAAGTCTTTGAAAATCCACACAACTTACTTAGTAGAAGTATGCTACAATTTAATTAGAAACCAAAAGACCCAGGTTCTAGTTGTGAATCAAAGCACCAAGCAAGTGGCTTAAACGTGGTATCTCAGTTTCCTGTCTGTGCCACCTATCTCGCAGTAGAGGCCAAGCTAGAAGTAGTGCCAAGCTAGTGCTAGGCAGTGTCAGACTCAATCAGCATGTAATAACAGCCTTCTTCCCAATGTGCACAGCAAAGAGACACATTCACATCCAAACTAGGTGACTATTTTGTGACTTTTTCCCCTAAGATTTTTATGAAGCTCATTGTATTCTGATTTCCAAAATTAAAATGACTGGAAAAAAGAGACAGGAAGAACAGAGTATAGTAGTATTGACCTAAGGCAACCCAAATTTGCCTCATAAGGGAAGGCGGGATAAAGTAAGATTTTGGGGGAAAAAAAGTAAAGAGAAAAAAGTAAGTGAAATTGCAGGCATCATCGTCGTCATCTTACCTCTTCAGGCAACTCAAGTCAAAAGACCTGATGTTGCCTGTTTACCATCAGGGCTCTCAGGCCCAGGAACATAAAGCCCAGGAATATAAATTAGTACTAAAATCATAAACAAGGAAAAATAAATGCCCTAAAACATACTTATTTATCTTTATTTTCTAAAGTTTTTATAATGGACATACATTACTACTGTAAGAAAAAAAATTTCTAGAAATCTTTAACTTTTGACATAAGACAGTGCTATAAAATATACTATGAATGCTATAGAAATATATATATGTACAAATTAAAGTATACCATATGTTAGTCAAAAAAAAGGAAGAGAATAAATTACTATAGATAAACTATAAGGATTCAGAGCTTATCTTGATAATATCTAGATTTACAGAAAAAATTTCTGATAAAGTTTGTATAAAAATTGATTTTTTTTAACAGAAAGGGATGTCTGAATACACTAAAACCAATTCTATTTCAGAGCTTATTTGTACAATCTTGTCATATTCTGTTAGACACATAACCACCTACTGAAAACATGAAATAATTTTATGTTTTTATAAGAATTCAGATTTTATCATTCTTACTACTAGATATCTAAAAACAGAATTACACAATGTAAAAAAGTCTTGCTTTGCTATTTGTGTAGGAGAGGTATATGCAAAAAAACTCCTTCACAGCAACTCAGATTAACACTTGTAGAATATTTATTACAAGAGGCAGGCATATCTCTTATATCCCACTGTAATTTAAAAACATACCCGGCTCTTTGGCTGTAGCTCCTCTTTCCTTTGGATCTTCAGATACTATTAACTGAGTAAAGCATTTCCTTCCCAGGGACTTCTGTACAGCTGCTATCTAAAAAGTTTTTTAAAAAGAAGAAGAAGAAAAAAAAAACTTTGGAGGAAACTATTACATTAAATTAGAAAGCTGAAAATAATTTGAGAAAGGTTTCATTATTTTCTAAAACAGTCCATACAACAAACATGACACAATATTTTTCCTATAGATATTTTCAAAGAAAATCTCTTACCTTATGTTTGGATAAAAGAGGGCTGTAGAAAAAAAGAGGGAAAAAAAGAATTAAAAATAAATTACAGCAGCAATATGCTTCCAAACAAATGCCACTGAAAGGGCTGTAAAAAAAAAAAAAAAAATAGAGCTTCTCTGGATTCTAATATTAGCACAGAACATTTCCACTGCTGAAACATTACCACTGGTTCACATAGTTCAAAGTGCAGCTCTCTCATGTGTTAATCTCCTTAGATGGCCAATAACTAATGAAAACCTCCATAGACGCTATAAATACTGAGATTCGGGGGGGGAAATGTCAACCTTTTGCTAATAATGTATTTCAAGAGCATTTCACAGATATTATTAAAATTTTAGTTTTTGTCATTATAGTCTAAAATTATGGTAGAAGATAATTTTATATGCATTACCCATAGAAAAGGATAACAAAAGTAATCTTTAAATATTATATTTTAGGAAATACCCAAGATAAAAGAATGCATATATTCACCAAAAAGCATACACAAAAATGTTCACAGACATTTTATTCATACAATTCAAAAACTGGAAACAAACCAAATGTCTATTAACAATATAATGGATAAATAAATTGCTGCACAGTCATATAATGAATCCACACAGCAGTAAAGCAGAGCAAGTTACCATAACATGTAACAATATGTAACACCAACATAACCGTGGGCAAAAGAAGCTAGATACAAAAATCTACTCTGTGTGATTACATTTATATTAAATTATAGAACAAGCAAATACACTGTTATAGAACTCAGACAGTAGTTACTTTGGGGGATGCGTACTGACTTTGTACACAAATTAGGGAGCTTTCTGAGGGGCTGGACTGTCCTGTATCTTGGTCAGACTGGTAGTTACACTATGTATCTGTACATGTACAAATTCATCAAGGTGGGTACTTTAATGTATGTATAACTCAAAAATATTTTTTTATATTAAAAATTTTAGGAGTATAATTTTGGGAAATTATCAAATTTAAAGCATAAAAATTTGGGGTTTTGTTTACTATACTATCCACTGTTCATTAGCCAGAAATTCTCTAGTGATGTGAAGCAATGTGACTAGCTTTTAAATTATATGTTGGCAAGTTACCTTATATTTAAAAAGAGAAAAAAAAAAGAAAAAAAAGTCATGCTCATATTAGGTTCAATAAATATTTGTTTTTAAATAATTAAAACATTTGTAACACATTAAAAAATTATTAGCTCCATGGGAAGGGCAGAAAAAATGTCTATATTGAAATTTTGAAAGTAAGCAAACAATATCCTTTATCTATTTTAAGATTCCATTGTTTAAAACCTCTACAAAGTCAAAAGTTAACCTATTTAACTCACTAAGAAATTAGGTTATAATGCAAAATCCATAAAAATACTGTTTCAAAGGTTCAAATTGACTAACACAAGAAAACTGTACATCCCAGAAATCTGCACTAGTTTAATCACTATCATGTCCCCTCACCTTTAAAATTCTGAGTCTTCAAATAATGAATTAAAAAATATATTTAAGTGCTTTATTACTATATTGTTTAAAAATCCAACTCTTTGATACAAATCAAACAATTTTAAATTATCTGGTAAATGGAGTTTTCCTTCTACAGTATTTTGGTTAAATACCATAATGCATTTGCTTTCCAGTATTAGACTACTCTTAAAAATGTGATTCTACGGGCTTCCCTGGTGGCGCAGTGGTTGAGAGTCCGCCTGCCGATGAAGGGAACACGGGTTTGTGCCCCGGTCTGGGAAGATCCCACATGCCGCGGAGTGGCTGGGCCCGTGGGCAATAACCGCTGAGCCTGCGCGTCTGGAGCCTGTGCTCCGCAGCGGGAGAGGCCACAGCAGTGAGAGGCCCGTATACCACGCACACACACACAAAAATGTGTTTTTACTATAACATAGAAACACTGACAAACATACAAACATTGAAAAACAATTATAATAAAAAATCCTACGTAGAAACACTGACAAACATACAAACATTGAAAAACAATTATAATAAAAAATCCTAACAAATTTTTCCATCTGAATTGCCTAATCTCTTAATCAAAAAGTAATCGAAATTAGAAGTTACATTTAAACATTTCTAATTAGAAGGTGCTTTGAATTTTGTAAAGTAGACCTTTCGCTGAGTTTAGTGTAAGAAACAGATAAAAGCTGAGAAAGGAACCTAATCATTTTATAAATTTTAATTTCTCCAGTTGAAAGCATTAACAAAACAAAGAAATGAATCTTGTATTTCAAATATTCAATGCTACAGTGCTTCTTCAATATTCTATTCCAACTCATTGTAAACAAATACTGAAGTACTTACTCTTGATGTGTTGTACAAAATTTAGCAAGCCGTTCAAAATCCTCACCATTAAATCCTTTTTCTGAATTCCTCAAAGATGTAACTGTATGTGGTTGTACAGTTTTCCATTTTGTTTCTAAATTTAAAATATTTGTTAGTCACTGGCTGTTACAAAACATGTTTAGGATGGAAAAAATAGTTAACTGGCACCACTGATAAAGATCATCACGCAAAAGTATCTTCTCAACCCCAAAGTTAACACAGAAATAGCTAAGTGATTACTTTTCATTCTAAGTAAATATTATCCCAGAGACTAAAATAGCCAATAGGGCATACAAAGGGATCAGAAGAAGTGCAAACAGTTGCAAGTGTTCTTTTCTTGGCACTGATATGAAGAACAAAATACAAAGAGAAAAATTTTCTTACAATGACATAAACTTGTGGTAAAAATGCTACTTTCTTTGCAAGATTAACTTGACTAGAAACGTCTATTTCCTAAAACTAGGTCAAATATGTTAACTTTCTAGAGAGCAACTTGTTAGATTATTGATAATTCCACATTCTGTTAGTCTGTACTCACCCCACTGTTCTTGAATGGCAGAAAGATTTGCGAGCAATTGCTCATGATACAGTCGTTCGAGCTGAATGAATTTCATTGCTTTCTCATCTGAATAGAAAATTTGAGGAAAATAGAAATCCAGCCTAAAGAATAATGTCCTATATCAGTTGATAAATTTGAAGCTTACCAAAAAATGAGAGGACTCTAAATACTTTTAAATTTAAACAAAACTTAAGTAAGGTTTCTTGGTTTTGAAGTAGGTAAATTTTAATGTAGCATATCATGCAGTAGCTACCTGGGTTCTATTCTATCAGCAAACAGTAGAAACAAAAAGAAGGTTTTAACGTTCAAGGATGCCTGCTTGCTAATAATATCTCTAGGAGAGTCAATTAAATATAATTTAATTAGAAATAGGACCCATGTGGAATCCTGTAATCTAAGTGTCCCCCCCCCCGCCGGCTTTTTTTTCTCTCCTTAAATTATCTTCTGTCAAGCAACTATGTTACCCTCTAGTCAAATGTTTGTTTCTGATTTCAACTGCCTGTGATCCTTTACTTATTTCTCACTGAACACTTAAAAAAAAAATTAACTTGCCACAGTGATTTTCATCATTATGTGCTTCTACTTTTTTGGTAGATTTTCTTATAAACTGCTGCCTTCTCCATCTGTATCACACATTTAGCATCATATGAGTCATAATAAATTGTCCAACTGTCTACCTTCCTTTGGGCCATGTTCTAAATGTTGACCCAGAAAGAAGGAAGAGAAAAAACTCACTGTTTTAGCTTTTTGTCCTTCCCATGATCACTCAGAAGTTTAATTCTCTCTCTCATTTGTAGCCTTAAAGATATGCCAGGAATCATAAAATAGGCCAGGGAGGAGCAGAGACAATTCCATTTTCCTCTGTGCATGGCTTAAAAGTATACCAATGTTGGGCTTCCCTGGTGGCGCAGTGGTTGAGAATCCGCCTGCCGATGCAAGAGACACGGGTTCGTGCCCTGGTCCGGGAAGATCCCACATGCCGCGGAGCAACTAAGCCCGTGAGCCATGGCTGTTAGGCCTGCGCATCCGGAGCCTGTGCTCCGCAACGGGAGAGGCCACAACAGTGAGAGGCCCGCATACCGCAAAAAAAAAAAAAAAAAAAAAAAAAAAAAAAAAGTATACCAATGTTTCTCAAACTTTACTGAACATAAATATTATTTGAAAATCTTGCTAATATAGAGATTCATGGGTCTGATCCTCAGAAGCTGATTCTAAGGCCCATGAATTTTCATTTCTAAGAAGCTCCCAGGGATGCTGATGCTGATCTGCACTGCACTACATTACTCATTATTTGGGTAGTTCTAGCTTCCTTTCCATAAGAATTTGATTTCCTACCTACTTAGAAATGAACTGCCACTGCCTGAAGTTTCGTTTAGTAGTTTACTTGACAGGGTTCAGGATGATAACTGCTTATCCCTCAATCTGTGGTGAAAGTCAATAAGGTTAGGAGGAAAAAGAAATCACACAAATGGGGAAATAGAGATACTTAGGATACATTCTTTCTAGAGTATATATTGGGCCATCTTTGAAAAAAATTTTCAAATGAGGAAAATTTAAAAGCTAAGGGAATAAATCTTTCCGATACAAAAGTTAACATGCAGTCTCCTTTGAGAACATTTATTCTATTACTGGTTAAGAATTCAATCTTCCCTTTACTGATATATAGCTACAATAAGACAGTTATGAGATTTACTATGTATAATACGCTTGACAGACTCTAACATAAGAATATTACTTGACTTGTACTTCTGTTTAATTCAAAAGAAAAAAAATTCAATGGTTTTTTTGGGTTATTTTTGGCAACATGCTTTCCCCCCTCCCCCCAACACACAAATGTTTACATTTTGGTAAAATTAGGGCTTGTTCATGGTAGGTCAAATTTGGGTAGTTCTAGAGAATTTTCTGGAGTGACAAGTTCTCTACATCTTGTTTTCTGAGATGGTTACATTGGTGCATACAACAATTAAAACCCAGTGAAAACAACACATTATACATTTCATTGTATGTAAATCTCAGTTTTTAAAAACAGGCAGTTCTCTAAGAAATCTGTGAATTTCTTCTTGTAATTAAGAAAAGGATACAGTCCTCCTCCTGGAAATAGGATTCTGCTATCTGTTAAAAACAAATAAAAAACAGAGGAAATTAAATTAACATTTGGATGAAAAGACAAATTTAGAAGAAACCAAGACCTTGAAATTCTCAAAGTCTTTGATATTGAACTAAGAAAACTCTTATTTAACTACATTCACCAGTTCAGAAAAAATCTGACTGTAGGCACAGGACACATTTCTGAAGTCACTTATCTCAAGAAAACAAACACAGACATTCTTTGGTCCATATACAATCTCATTCTTCCTACTCTATTTCAAGTCAAAGCAAACATCACTGATTCATTAGAGTTTAGAAGTAAGAACTCTAAACAATGAGGGAAATGCTATCGAGGCTTATAAAAGTATAATATGAGTGAAAGGATGACTATCGTAAATTAAAAAGTTGAAATATGTCATGTCACATGAAATATTAAAACCTATTCATTTCATTTCTGTTTCACAAACTACCTCATGGGACACTGATTTTTCATTCTCTTTTGATATTTCAGAAAAGGACAGACCAAGTGCTAATAGTTGAGCAATGATGTTTGGAATATATACAAAGCACTGCACAGTATAAAGGGCACTGGATGGGAGGGTGGGGTCCAGAGACTCATGATCTGGACCCAGTTGAGGCTTATCACTTAGCAGATTCATTCTAGGGCACCTTTAAATTTAAAAATTCTTTGATTCTAAAAACTTTGGGATCTTTTATTTAGATTTTTATTTAGATATAACATCTATAAATAGAATAGTAAAACAGAAAGTATTCACTGAGAAATATTTGCATAAATTGACTACTGTCATATTTAAAATATTTCACTAACTACTTTACACTTTCAAACAGTTTCCACTGATTTTTAGTAAGTCTCTAGTGAAAAAGGTATTCCATTTATAAATCACTATCTCCATTTTCCAGGTAGCTGCCAAGGCAAAGAGCAATAAAGCACTTGTCAAACCTATAAGCTAGCAATAAAAAGGAATGGTCTTTCCCAAATCCCACAGTGGAAAAAGGGTAGTTTTAAAGGAAATATTTGCCTAGCTTAAAATTTATTCTATATATCTAACATTCTTCCAGGAGCAACATATTAATATAGATGGACTCAATCACCTCTCTGTAGATTGTTAATCAATTAGCTTTCAGATTTCCGTGACAGTTCTAGTAACATAAGTGCAACCAAAAAGACAGGGTCATGGGACTTCCCTGGTGGTGTAGTGGTTAAGAATCTGCCTGCCAGTGCAGGGGACACAAGTATGAGCCCTAGTCCGGGAGGATCCCACATGCCACGGAGCAACTAAGCCCGTGCACAACAACTACTGAGCCTGCGCTCTAGAGCCAGCGAGCCACAACTACTGAGGCTGTAAGCCACAGCTACTAAAGCCTGCACGCCTAGAGTCCGTGCTCCACCACAGGAAAAGCCACCGCAATGAGAAGTCTGCACACTGCAACGAAGAATAGACCCCGCGCGCAGCAACGAAGACCCACGCAGCCAAAAATAAATAAATAAATAAATAAATAAAGACAAGGTCATGAAACCCAAGGTCTCAAAAATAAAAGGCACTTCCAAGGTGAAAGGGCAGCTTGAAAAATAAATATACAGATCGTTTCGCCTATAAAAACCTACCCCTGGAGCTTCTCTGGTGGCGCAGTGGTTGAGAGTCCGCCTGCCGATGCAGGGGACACGGGTTCGTGCCCCGGTCCGGGAAGATCCCACATGCTGCGGAGCGGCTGGGCCCGTGAGCCATGGCCGCTGAGCCTGCACGTCCGGAGCCTGTGCTCCGCAACGGGAGACGCCACAACAGTGAGAGGCCCGCGTACCACAAAACAAAACAAAACAAAAAAACCTACCCCTGGCAAGTCTAGCAGGGGAAAAGAAAATGTGATTTTCTTTGATGCCCCATATGTCTAGATCTGGGAGGTAGCCTTGTAGAGAAGAAAAACGTGAGGTTTGAAAGTGAATAGCCTGACTGCGTTCTAGTCCAAGCTTTGCCACTACCAGCTGTGTGACCCTGGACATGTCATTTCATGTCTCAAACTCAGCTTCCTTATCTCCAAAATAGGGACAATAATACCTACAACTCTGAGACAGGGCTGCTGTAAGGACTAAGTGAGGGAATGTGCGTCTAGCACAGTGCCCAGCACATAGCAGTAAGTGCTTAAAATGGTTTTCGAGTCTGACTCTGGACCAGAAGTGAGAGAGGCAGAGCAGAATCATGTGAAGAAGTAAGTTGAAAATCACTTTGGGATGGTAATAATTTTAAGGTTCTACTGGTTTCAGGCTTCTTTTACCTACCAGAAACAGAAAGAAAGGGAATTAGGAAGCTGTATTTTTTCGGCCATAGCCTTACAGAGTGGCTTCAAGGATTCCAGTGGAGCCATATTCTGCCTGAGTCTGAGATGAGTTTCAGTATAAGCTCACTGAGCACAGAGTACAGCACTTGATCTTTTTCTTCTTACTTCTATATGAGAAACTTCTAAGTTTATGACTTCAGTTACATATTTAAA
Organism: Kogia breviceps; assembly: GCF_026419965.1. Taxonomy (NCBI): domain Eukaryota; kingdom Metazoa; phylum Chordata; class Mammalia; order Artiodactyla; family Physeteridae; genus Kogia; species Kogia breviceps. The sequence continues at coordinate 41,197,039 of NC_081310.1, read as the reverse complement.
GCTAACCTGCAGTCATATTAACTAAGTCAGTGTAGGAGGATTACTCAAACCCAAGAAAAATAATTTTTAAATGGAATCTTCAAGAGTTCCAAGAGCTAAAAGTATAAGTGTATATCTCAAGTAATCGTAGTCATTATATCAAATGGCCTTTAGCATATATTCATCCACATAATATCATGTTAAAAATAATATAATTGTCCCCTAATTAACTCTTCCCATCCATACTTCCTTATTTCTGTTAGTGGTACTACAGTTCCTTTCAACTGGATATCCTAGCATTATTCATCTCTGATTTCCTCTTCATCCCCTTTTTTTACTATCTACACCAAGTCCTTCCATCAAGATTTCAAATTCACCCATCTGGATTTGCACTGTCACCACCTTAACCTAGATGCTACTCTCACCTTATGCCTGAATTGTAAATTTCTTCTTTTAGCTCTTATTTTTATCAAGATTACACACGTATATGGTTTAAGGAGTCAAATAGTTCTATGAGGTGTGTTAAAAAAGGCCCTACCCTTTTTGCCCTATTCTCCTTTCTTCAGGAGCAAGCACTTAGATTTCTCTTACCTGTTTAAAAATATTATTTTTTTGCTATATCTCTAAACATTATGCTTATATTTGCTATTTCTTGATTTTTTCAGTTTTAGAAAATGGGGATTGGGTCTTTTGCTCCTCCCCCATCCAAACCCTACAATCATATACGACACACACTTTCTCTCACATATTCACCTATCCCATGTTATTATATTGTAGTAATAGGTAGATAAACATTTAATGTTTACCTTATTTCCCTTTAAACAAAATAGTTTTCCATGCACTTATCACTTATACAACTCTATCAACAGTCCACCAAGAGTCTAAATCTTCCCTTAATACATTCAGATACTGCTAAATATTCAGAAATAGGAAAATGATATAAAAGTTCCTCCCCAGACTCTTCTGATCTGCTCAAATAGAAGTGGTTACTCTCTCTCTCCTTCTTGGTACAAAGCTGTCATCTTAGAATCTCCCTTCACCTACAGATTCCCTTCACCTCTCTCCTGGTAGCATCCCCAGTTTCCTATATCTCAATCTTCCTGTTCCTTGGCTTACTCCCTTGCTTTGATGGAGTACATCTAGCAGCTTTCTGAGAAAGGATGGAAAGGAAGTACCACAGACCCTGATGTAGAAACATTCTTGGTATATCTGACAAACTGCTAGGAGGCCAGTGTACCTGGAAAGGAGTGAATAAGAAGGAGAGTTTTAGGAATTAAGGTCTAAGAGGTAACAGGGCCAAATCATGTAGGATCTCGTAGGCCATGGTAAGGATTTTGGCTTTTACTCTGAATGGGAAGAGAAGTCAGTGGATGGCTTTGAGCAGAGAAGTAACATGATCTGACGTAACATCTTATCTGAATCACAATGACTGCTGTGTAGAGAGAAACAAAAACTAAATGGAAGTAAAGGTAAAGCAAGGAGGTTTCTACGATTAGTTTACTGCAAGAATCCAAGTGAGATTTGATAATGTCTTGTACTGAGATGGTGGCAATGAAGGAGGTAAGAAGAGGTCAGAATCTGGATGTATTTTGAAGTAGAGTGGCAGGACTTGCTGATTGGATTTGGACGTGGGGAAAAGTGAAGGATGACTTCAAAGTATTTGGTCTCAGCAACTGGAGGGATGGAGTTGCCATTTAACTTACAAGAATTCTTGAGTCTTCAGAAGTGTCAATGTTATAAAAGTATAAACAAACAAGCAAATAAACAAAACAAAACAAAAGGCAGGGAATTGTTCTGGATTACCAAAGACTAAAGAATCTTCCCAATGTGTGCTCCATCACTGGATCCTGGATCTGGGGATAACTAGTTATAAAGAATATTTGTGGAATAACTTGAGGGAAACGAATATAGGCTGTATGTTAAATAATATTAAACCAATGTCTCATTTCTTGGGGTTGATAACGGCATTGTAGGTTATGTAGGAGAGTATCATTCTTCTTGGGAAATTTATGCACACATATTGATATTTAAGGGTGAAGTGATATAATGCCTGAAAATTACTTTAAAATGTGTCAGTGGAAAATATGTGCGTGGAGAGGGGTTGGGGGGTAGGAGGAAAATGAAAATCTGGCAAAATGTCAACAACTGTCAATCCAAGTGAAAGGCACAGTATGAGATATTGGGAATTACTAAATAATGAAAAAGTCACTTAACTTCTCCCTGATTTGTGTCTCCCTTGGGAGGTGACAGGATATTTTGTATTCTTGGGCTGAGGAAGGCAGCCATCAGCTGACTCCTGTTGCCCTGAGGTCTCAGCTTACCGCAGGCTTCAGCATCTCTTTCCAACAAGCAATGTTTGAATTAGTGACAGAGAAATATAGTTATAATGCTTAATATTTATTTAGCTTTTATATTAAATGTACCAAGTACTATGTTAAGTACTTTTACTGCATTATTTCACTGAGTCCTCTACAACTTTACAGAAAAAGATAGCTACTTTGCTTGTTAGTGGTAGAGCCAAAGCTCATACTTTAAAACCATCACTATAGGGACTTCCCTGGTGGCCCAGTGGGTAGGGCTCTGCACTCCCAATGCAGTGGACCTGGGTTCGATCCCTGGTCGGGGAACTAGATCCCGCATGCATGCCGCAACGAAGATCCCGTATGCCACAACTAAGACCCAGCACAGCCTAAGTAAATAAATAAATATATTTTTAAAAAGAAAAAGTGGCATTAATAAAAAAAGGGCTTCCCTGGTGGCACAGTGGTTGAGAATCTGCCTGCTAATGCAGGGGACATGGGTTCAAGCCCTGGTCTGGGAGGATCCCACATGCCGCGGAGCAACTAGGCCCGTGAGCCACAGCTACTGAGCCTGCACGTCTGGAGTCTGTGCTCTGCAACAAGAGAGGCCGCGACAGTGAGAGGCCCACACACTGCGGTGAAAAGTGGCCCCCACTAGCCACAACTAGAGAAACCCCTCGCACAGAAACGAAGACCCAACACAGCAAAAATAAATAAATAAATTAATAAACTCCTACCCCCAACATCTAAAAAAAAAACCAAAAAAACCACAACTCACTAAACTCACTATACTTTCTAAGCTCCTTTGCCAGGAGAGGACAGATTGGTGAGATATATAAGAAGCATAACATACGGGACCCAGCAAACTGACATGTTCCTGGGGGATGAAGGTAGAATTTTACTTTGAGACATAAAAAAATTAAATAATCTTCAACTGATCAAGACTGTTATCGTCGTCCTGCCTAAAAATGTGATTTTCTACTAGATCTGCTTCAGCTGTAGGATCACCTGCCTGTAGAAAAGAGCATTATTCTTACCTTTAATGTAACAGCCCAGTGACATAAACTGCTTGAAAAGATTTGACTACACGTGCTATTTCCATTTACTACAAATGTCCTTTTCCCCAACTTTTAATTGAAATTCTACAGAACAGTTCAAAGAACAGTAAAATCAACAGCCATATACCTTTTATTTAGATTTGTCAATTATTGACATTTCGCCAAATTTGCTTTCTCTCTGTCTTTCCCTCCCTTACATATTTTTTTCCCACTGAAATATCTTAAGCTGCAGGCAGTATGTCACTTCACTCCTAAATACTACTTGCACATGTATCTCCCAAGAATGAAGATACTCTCCTACATGATCTTCAATTCCATTATCAATCTCAAGAAATCTGACACTGATCCAACAGTATTATTTAATATACAGTCCATATTCAAATTTCTCCCAAGTTGTCTCCAAAACAGATTCATTGAATGGAACTAACAAATTGTAGCCCTAGAATTATAAGGAACTTGCTTTGTGAGGGAGTCTCAGCCTCCCTACTTGTAAAGATGGTGATAATAATTACCTCTCTAGATTGTTTGGAAAATGAAATAACAGTTAATGCAAATACCCTTTACAAACTCAATCCACTGTACAAATTCAGGGAAGGCTGAAAGATTAGAAAGCTGCCTTAATATTGGTGGTTCTCAACTATGGTAAACATACACCATATATGTCAGTAACACATTAGAGGTCAAAAAGTACACATCTTCTCAAAGGCATTCTTCAAGTCCACCAAGGAGGTAACATAAATTTGAAAGAATATATGCTTTCCTGCCTTAGGACAAAAGCTGTTTTACTTTTTAAAAATTATTCACTGCTCACTGCAAAAGTTAAATGAAACAGGAGGAGTGAAATAAAAAGTGAAGCTTTTTCCACACCCATATACAAATTATTTTCATTTTAAAAGAAAATAAAACACAGCTCATAAATATCTTAATCTTTTTGGAATTATCTCTTGTGTATCTTCCTCATCACTGTCCTAAAGACCTCCCAGTCTCCAGGCTCTCCATCTTCTAGCTTACCCTCCCAATCATCAAAAGAGTTATTTTTCTAAAATTCAAATTCTGGCACCTGCATAATTAAAAGCTCTCAACCTTGGGCTTCCCTGGTGGCACAGTGGTTAACAATCCGCCTGCCAATGCAGGGAACACGGGTTCGAGCCCTGGTCTGGGGAAGATCCCACATGCCATGGAGCAACTAAGCATGTGCGCCACAACTACCGAGCCCACGTGACACAACTACTAAAGCCCATGCGCCTAGAGCCCATGCTCCCCAACAAAGAGAAGCCACCTCAATGAGAAGCCCGTGCACCACAATGAAGAGTAGCCCCGGCTCGCCACAACTAGAGAAAGCCCGCGCACAGCAGTGAAGACCCAATGCAGCCAAAAATTAAAAAATAAAATAAATTTTAAAAATAAAGGCTCTCGGGCTTCCCTGGTGGCGCAGTGGTTGAGAATCCGCCTGCCGATGCAGGAGACACGGGTTCGTGCCCTGGTCCGGGAAGATCCCACATGCCGCGGAGCGGCTGGGCCCGTGAGCCATGGCCGCTGAGCCTGCGCGTCCGGAGCCTGTGCTCCGCAATGGGAGAGGCCACAACAGTGAGAGGCCCGCATAGCGCAAAAAAATAAATAAATAAATAAAGGCTCTCAGCCTCTAAAAGTAAGGCCTTAATGGCACAAGCTACCCAGTCTTAATTCCTGTCTCTTTTACATCTTAATGTTCAACAACATCCCAGTCATGTCTTTGCAGGGACTGTTCTCTCTTTCTGTACTAGCTCACTTTGTTCATCTAGTGAGAGCCTACACATCCTGCAAAACCCAGCTCAAGAATCACATTTTTTTCCCCTAATGTCCGAAGGACAAAGTCAATCATGCATTTTGTGCTTTTGCTGAACCTTAAACACATATCTACTCTAATACTTTGTACAGACTTCTACAATTAGTTATCTACAAACTGTTTCTCCTATTCCACAGTGCCTCTCTTAAGGATATACTCTGTTACATAATCTGTTTCCCTAGCGTCGAGCTTAGCTTTTGGTACCTTGCTGGTACTTATTAAGCACTCACTACATTCACTCTTATTTGTAGACTAAGCAAAAGAAGTTAGCAACAGTATGAACTATAGATTGATGATCCAAGCCAATGTGTGGCCACGAGTCAGTGATATGCCAAATTTCCTACCAGCCACTGATCCAGGGTCACCTCCTCTTGGACTCACCAGTGACAGGTGGGGTAGAATCAATTACAGAGAATAGGATTTTAGATTATTACAAATATTGGTCCCAGAATTTCAGTGAGGCTGAAAGTGAAGGGTTTAACATGATACCTGATGAAGGCAAAGGGGAAGTGCTCTTGAATCCAACTGCTCAACTTCACCCCGTATAAGTGAGAACAGAGATTGCAGAACCAGCTTCGGGGCTTCTAGTTGGTCATTAGCATTTACTTCTGCAGACTCTTCATCACTAACGGCATGTATGGCTGCATGTAATATATTTTCTTGCATAAAGGGTGTGGTATCTCCTGAAGAAAGTCCTTTGAGAGGTAAATAAAATGCCTATGTTAGGATAAATTTCCATCATGGTAGAACACCTTAAAACAATTATGCCTGTTAATCATGAAATTTTCAAATAAACCTAATTACATAGAAAAAAACAAACCCACAGAAATCACAAGTTATTCTCCTTGCGCTTGTGTCAGTGCAATTAAGATTGCGCTGACATCTGATTGTTTCTATTAGCGATTACTTAATAGAAGCAATTCTATTAGATCTATATAACTTTTTTATTTATATTATAAATTAAGAATATAATTTATATTCTTAATTAAGAATTATAGTTAAGAATATTAAAAAAGTGAGATCTAAAGAAAAGTATTTAGGTTAAAATCCGACCAAAAACTTGATTCTCCCAAAGGAAAAATAAATTAACTATAATCTGAAGTCATGTTTTATGCAAAATGAAATAACTAAATGGGAAGGTAAATGTGTTTATCATATGAAAGGCTAAAGAAGTTAAGCCTTCCTCTCTAAACTCTGATCTGATAACTTTAGAACTACTTCTGGATCCCAGCAGAGCAGAAGGAATTCAGATGTCCAGAGCTAATGGCCACAGAAGCTTTTTTTCCTAATAAAAAGAAGTAACACAAACTTGGGGGAAAAAAATCAGTGAATAAATCCTTGGCCCACAGCTCCTGAAATGACACACCAAAGTTTAAAACTTTAAATGTTACACATTATAACTTCACCCTTCACTGAAATCTCAGCATCAGTTCTAATTTTCATACTGAAATTGAATAGACTGTCTGCATCTGTACATACCTTCAGCTAGTCCACCTTGGAAAGGATCTTTCTCAGTAATTTAGCGTGTACATACCATGACTGAAGTTGCCTCCTGCCAACCCTCTAGAGCAGGGGTCCCCAACCCCCGAGCTGCAGACCTATAGCGGTCCACAGACTGTTAGGAAATGGGCCGCACAGCAGGAGGTGAGTGGTGGGCAAGCAAGCAAAGCTTCATCAGCCGCTCCCCATCGCTCCCCATCTCTCGCGTTACTGCCTGAAACACCTTGGAAAAACTGTCTTCCATGAAACTGGTCCCTGGTGCCAAAAAGGCTGGGGAGTTTGCCCAGACCCCTGTCTTCTACTGCCTTCTAAATAAATCCACTGCTTTGGCCAAGCTGGCCAATTCTGTATTTCCCTAGTATTAATACTCTGTGCCTTTCTGACCAATTACAAATTCTAAGAGTTAAAAAATTTTCCTCCCCGGACGTCCCTGGCTGTCTAGTGGTTGAGACTCCACACTTCCAATGCAAGGGGCTCAGCTTCGATCCCTGGTTGGGGAACTAAAATCCCACATGCAGCACAGCGTGGCCAAGAAAATTAAAAAAGAAAAAACTTTCCTCCCATCTGTCTAGTTAAGTTCTACCCTAAAAAAAATTCATATATTTCTCTATAACATGAGCCTGAAGTAAACTTACTTTCCTCTAAATCCTATATATGGTTTACGGTCTTGCATTAAACCATAGTTAGATGGGGTTGCATTATAGTGACTGGTGAAGGGTCTTATCTTTATTAGATCATAACTCCTACAGCACAGGGATTAATTTATATTGCAGTTATAATCAGTAGCGTATTCAGCATTAAAATTCCAAGTGCTGTGCTTTCAACAAATAATCACCTACAGTGATTTCTTATATTTTAGAAACTTAGCTTCTATAAATTTTATGTCGTTTGGACTCTGGAAGTACAAGGCCTACAGATGGCCTGCCATTTTATTTTGCAGGAACAGTATTTGTGAAAACATGGATGATTCTTCTGCCTTCTAATTTTCTAACCACAATGGTAATAGTGCCAATGTAGAAACATAAGCTTTGTATAGAGAACTACAAAGAAACTAAGAGAAATACTGTTTTCTCTCCTTTTTCTCCAGCCACACTACTGTGCCCAAGTTATTTAATTTCATATAGACTGTGATAAGGCTAACCTCTCAAATTCTATACTTATTAAATTCTTCCCACATAATTATCAAATATTACTCCACATATCCTCTTTGAAAAATTGAATTTTATAATGCTCATTTTCTGTAGATGGAATTTAAATAAAACCCTTGAAGGATATGGCCAAAGAAGGGCAGGATTTTCCAAAGTAAGGATAAAGGACAGAATTTATGACTCCGTTATCTTAAGGAGGTCTAAAAAGGGTCCTGTTAAATAATGGAAATGAAAACATGCCAGGTGATTACCTCAGTTATTTAGACAGTATAGATGCATAATGGTCACGGTTCCTGCTAGATCCATTTTCTAAGTTATTTTATGTACTTATTAAACTTTTTTTCTTCCAGTAATTTTATTGAGATGTAATTGACATACAGCACTGTATAACTTTCAGGTGTACAGCCTAACAATTTGACTTACATAAAATATGAAATGAATCCCACAATAAGTTTATTTCATATAGATAAAACATTAAAGAAATAGAAAAAATGTTTTCCTTTTGATGAGATCTCTTAGGATTTACTCTCTTAACAACTTTCACATATAACATATAGCTCTTAATTATATTTATCATGTTATACACTACATCCCTAGTAATTGCTTATCCTGTAATTGGAAATTTGTACCTTTTGACCACCTTCACCCAATTCCCCATCCCACCACCCCACAACTCTGGTAACCACAAATCTGATCTTTCTCTATGAGTTTGTTTATGAAGTATAATTGACCTGCAATACTGTTAGTTCTTGGTATACAACCTAGTGATTCGATATTTCTATATATTTCAAAGTGGTCACCATGATACGTCTCATTGTCATCTGTCATCATTACAAAGATATCACGTAGTTATTGACTATATTCCCCACACTGTACATTTCATACCTGTGACTCATTTATTTTGTAACTGAAAATTTGTACCTCTTAATCTCCCTCACCTATTTCTCTCCTCCTCCCATCCCATTCCCCTCTGTCAACCGCCTGTTTGTTCTATGACTCTGTTTCTCTTTAGTTATGTTTGTTCACTTATTTAGTTTTTTAGATGCCACATGTAACTGAAATCATACAGTATTTGCCTTTCTCTGACTTATTTCACTAAGCATAAAGCTCTCCAGGTCCATCCATGTTATGACAAACAGCAAGATTCCAATCTTTTTTATGGCTCAGTAATATTCCACTGTATATGCATGTATCTGCGTGCACACGTGTGTGTGTGTATAGAACACATCATCTTTATCCATTCTTCTACTAATGGGCACTTAGCTTGCTTCCATATCATGGCTATTATAAATAATGCTGCAACAGACACAGGGGTGCATGTATCATTTTGAATTACTGTTTTTCTTTTCTTTAGATAAATCCCCAGGAGTGGAACTGCTGAATCATATGGTAGTTCTACTATTGCTTTTTTGAGGAATCTCCATACTGTTTTCACATAGTGACTTCTCCTATTTACATTCCCACCAACAGAGCAGAAGGGTTCCCTTTTCTCCACGTCCTCACCAACATTGCTATTTGTTGTCTTTTTCATACAAGCCATTCAAACGGGTATGAAGTGATATCTTGTTGTTGTCTTTGTTTGCATTTCCCTGACGATTAGTGATGTTCAGCGTCTTTTCTTTCTTTCTTTTTAAAAAAAGCAGAATAGTACTGTATACTCCTCATTTGTGTATTGGAAAAAAGAATGCAGAGAGATCATAACCTAAGATCTGAGCTAGTGCTCGGTGCCAGAATTTTAAAATATTTCTGGAAAGATACCCAAGAAATTCCCCTATAGAGAAGGGAACAGAGGAATCAAGATTCTGGTGAGGGAGGAGGACTTACATTTCAGTTTGTTTTTAAAAATTCTATTTATTTTTTTATATAGCAGGTTCTTATTAGTTATCGATTTTATACATATTAGGTTATACATGTCAAGCCCAATCTCACAGTTCATCCCCCCCCCACCACCACTACTTTCCTCCCTTGGTGTCCATACGTTTGTTCTCTACATCTGTGTCTCTATATCTGCCCTGCAAACCGGTTCATCTGTACCATTTTTCTAGGTTCCACATATATGCATTAATATACTTTTCTCCTTCTGACTTACTTCACTCTGTATGACAGTCTTTAGATACATCCATGTCTCTACAAATGACCCAATTTCGTTCCATTTGATGGCTGAGTAATATTCCATTATATATACATATATAAAACATCTTCTTTATCCATTCAGCTGTAGATGGGCATTTAGCTTGCTTCCATGATCTGGCTACTGTAAATAGTGCTGCAATGAACATTCAGGTGCATGTGTCTTTTTATTTATTTATTTATATTTTTGTGGTACGTGGGTCTCTCACTGCTGTGGCCTCTCCCATTGCAGAGCACAGGCTCCGGATGCGCAGGCTCAGCAGCCATGGCTCACGGGCCCAGCCGCTCCGCGGCATGTGGGATCTTCCTGGACCGGGGCATGAACCTGTGTCCCCGGCATCAGCAGGCGGACCCTCAACCACTGCGCCACCAGGGAAGTCCGCATGTGTCTTTTTGAACTATGGTTTCCTCTGGGTGTATGCCCAGTAGTGGGATTGCTGTGTCATATGGTAATTCTATTTTTAGTTTTTTAAGGAACCTCCATACTGTTCTCCAGAGTGGCTGTATCAATTTACATTCTCACTAACAGTGTAAGAGGCTTCCCTTTACACACCCTATCCAGCATTTGCTGTTTGTAGATTTTCTGATGATGTCCATTCTAACTGGTGTGAGGTGATGATACCTCATTGTAGTTTTGATTTCCATTTCTCTAATAATTAGTGATGTTGAGTAGCTTTTCGTGTGCTTCTCGGACATCTGTATGTCTAATTTGGAGAAATGTCTATTTAGGTCTTCTACCCATTTTTAGATTGGGTTGTTTCTTTTTTAAATATTGAGCTGCATGAGCTGTTTATATATTTTGGAGATTAACCCTTTGTCTGCTGATTCATTGGCAAGTATTTTATCCCATCCTGAGGGTTGTATTTTCATCTTATTTGAGATTCCTTTGCTTTGCAAAAGGTTTTAAGTTTCATTAGGTTGCAGTGGATCAAAACAGATATTGCTGTGACTTATGTCAAAGAGTGTTCTTTTTATGTTTTCCTCCAAGAGTTTTATAGTGTCCAGTCTTACATTTAGGTCTCTAATCCATTTGGAGTTTATTTTTGTGCATGGTGTTAGGGAGTGTTCTAATTTCATTCTTTTACATGTAGCTGTCCAGTTTTCCCAGCACCACTTATCGAAGAAACTGTCTTTTCTCCATTGTATATCCTTGCCTCCTTTGTCATAGATTAGTTGGCCATAGGTGCCTGGGTTTCCCTCTGGGCTTTCTATTCTGTTCCATTGATCTATATTTCTGTTTTTGTGCCAGTACCATATTGTCTTGATGACTGTAGCATTGTAGTATAGTCTGAAGTCAGGGAGTCTGATTCCTCCAGCTCCATTTTTCGTTCTCAAGATTGCTTTGGCTATTCGGGGTCTTTTGTGTTTCCATACAAATTGTGAAATTCTTTGTTCTAGTTCTGTAAAAAAGGCCAGTGGTAATTTGATAGGGATTGCATTGAATCTGTAGATTGCTTTGGGTAATAGAGTCATTTTCGCAATATTGATTCTTCCAATCCAAGAATGTGGTATATCTCTCCATCTGTTTGTAACATCTTTAACTTCTTTCATCAGTGTCTTGTAGTTTTCTGCATAAAGGTCTTTTGTCTCCCTAGGTAGGTATATTCCTAGGTATTTTATTCTTTTTGTTGCAGTGGTAAATGGGAGTGTTTCCTTAATTTCTCTTTCAGATTTTTCATCATTAGTGTATATGAATGCAAGAGATTTCTGTGCATTAATTTTGTATCCTGCTACTTTACCAAATTCATTGATTAGCTCTAGTAGTTTTCTGGTGGCATCTTTAGGATTCTCTATGTATAGTATCATGTCATCTGCAAACAGTGACAGTTTTACTTCTTCTTTTCCAATTTGTATTCCTTTTATTTCTGTTTCTTCTCTGATTGCCTTGGCTAGGATTTCCAAAACTATGTTGAATAAGAGTGGTGAGAGTGGGCAACCTTGTCTTGTTCCTGATCTTAGTGGAAACTGTTTCAGTTTTTCACCATTGAGAACGATGCTGGCTGTGAGTTTGTCATATATGGCCTTTATTATGTTGAGGAAAGTTCCCTCTATGCCTACTTTCTGCAGGGTTTTTATCATAAATGGGTGTTGAATTTTGTCAAAAGCTTTCTCTGCATCTATTGAGATGATCATATGGTTTTTCTTTCTGTTTGTTGATATGGTGTATCACGTTGATTCATTTGCGTATATTGAAGAATCCTTGCACTCCTGGGATAAACCGCACTTGATCATGGTATATGATCCTTTTAATGTCCTGTTGGATTCTGTTTGCTAGTATTTTGTTGAGGATTTTTTCATCTGTGTTCATCAGTAACATTGGCCTGTAGTTTTCTTTCTTTGTGACGTTTTTGTCTGGTTTTGGTATCAGGGTTATGGTGGCCTCATAGAATGAGTTTGGGAGTGTTACTCCCTGTGCTATCTTTTGGAAGAGTTTGAGAAGGATGGGTGTTAGCTCTTCTCTAAATGTTTGACAGAAGTCACCTGTGAAGCCATCTGGTCCTGGACTTTTGTTTGTTGGAAGATTTTTAATCGCAGTTTCAATTTCATTACTTGTATTAGTCTGTTCATATTTTCTATTTCTTCCAGGCTCAGCCTTGGAAGGTTATACCTTTCTAAGAATTTGTCCATTTCTTCCAGGTTGTCCATTTTATTGGCATAGAGTTGTTTGTAGTAGTCTTTTAGGATGCTTTGTATTTCTTCAGTGTCTGTGTAACTTCTTTTTCATTTCTAATTTTATTGATTTGAGCCCTCTCCCTGTTTTTCTTGATGAGTCTGGCTAATGGTTCATCAATTTTTTTTATTTTCTCAGAGAACCAGCTTTCAGTATTATTGATCTTTGCTATTGTTTTCTTTGTTTCTATTTTATTTATTTCTGCTCTGATCTTTATGATTTCCTTCCTTCTACTAACTTTGGGTTTTGTTTGTTCTTCTTTCTCTAGTTCCTTTAGATGTAAGGTTAGATTGTTTGAGATTTTTCTTGTTTCTGTAGATAGGCTTGTATTGGTATAAACTTGCCTCTTAGAACTGTTTTGGCTTCATCCCATAGGTTTTTGATTATTGTGTTTTCGTTGTCATTTGTCTGTAGGTATTTTTTTATTTCCTCTTTGACTTCTTCAGTGATCTCTTGGTTAGTTAGTAATGTATTGTTTAGCCTCCATGTGTTTGTGTTTACCTTTTTTCCCCCTGTAATTGATTTCAAATCTCACAACGTGGCTGGAAAAGACGCTTGAGAAGATTTCAATTTTCTTAAATTTACTGAGGCTTGATTTGTGACCCAAGACATGACGTATCCTGGAGAATGTTCTGTGAGCACTTGAGAAGAAAGTGTAATCTGCTGTTTTTGGATGGAATGCCCTATAAGTATCAATTAAATCTATCTGGTCTATTGTGTCACTTAAAGCTTGTGTTTCCTTATTAATTTTCTGTTTGGATGATCTGTCCATTGGTGTAAGTGAGGTGTTAAAGTGCCCCACTATTGTTGTCTTACTGTTGATTTCCTCTTTTAGAGCTGTTAGCAGTTGCCTTATGTATTGAGGTTCTCCTATGTTGGGTGCATATATATTTATAATGGTCATATCTTCTTGGATTGGTCCCTAGATCATTATGTAGTGTCCTTCCTTGTCTCTTGTAACATTCTTTGTTTTAAGGTCTATTTTATCTGATGTGAGTACAGCTACTCCGGCTTTGTTTTGATTTCCATTGCATGGAATATCTTTTTCCATCCCCTCATTTTCAGTCTGTATGTGTCCTTAGGCCTGAAGTGGGTCTCTTCTAGACAGCATATATATGGATCTTGTTTTTGTATCCATTCAGCAAGGCTGTGTCTTTTGGTTGCAGGATTTAATCCATTCATGTTTAAGGTAATTATCGATATGTATGTTCCTATGACCATTTTCTTAATTGTTTTGGGTTTGTTTTTGTAGGTCCTTTTCTTCTCTTGTGTTTCCCACTTAGATAATTTCCTTTAGCATTTGTTGTAGAGCTGGTTTGGTGGTGATATATTCTCTTAGCTTTTGCTTGTCTGTAAAGCTTTTGATTTCTCTGTCGAATCTGAATGAGATCCTCGTCAGGTAGAGTAATCTTGGTTGTAGGTTCTTCCCTTTCATCATTTAAAATATATCATTCCACTCCCTTCTGGCCTGTAGAGTTTCTGCTGAGAATCCGCTGTTAATCTTATGGGAGTTCTCTTGTATGTTATTTGTCATTTTTCTCTTGTTGCTTGCAATGATTTTTCTTTGTCTTTAATTTTTTTCAATTTGATTACTATGTGTCTTGGCGTGTTTCTCCTTGGGTTTATCCTGCCTGGGACTCTCTGCCCTTCCTGGACTTGGGTGGCTATTTCCTTTCCCATGTTATGGAAGTTTTCGACTATAATCTCTTCAAATATTTTCTTGGGTCCTTTCTCTCTCTCTTCTCTTTCTGGGACCCCTATAATGCGAATGTTGTTGCATTTCATGTTGTCTCAGAGGTCCCTTAGGCTGTCTTCATTTCTTTTCATTCTTTCTTCTTTATTCTGTTCCGTGGCAGTGAATTCCACCATTCTGTTTTCCAGGTTACTTATCTGTTCTGCTGCCTCAGTTATGCTGCTCTTGATTCCTTCTAGTATAGTTTTCATTTCAGTTATTATTCATCTCTGTTTATTTGTTCTTTAGTTCTTCTAGGTGTTCGTTCTTTAGTTCTTGTAGGTCTTTGTTAAACATTTCCTGCATCTTCTCGATCTTTACCTCCATTGTTTTTCTGAGGTCCTGGATTATCTTCACTATCATTATTCTGAATTCTTTTTCTGGAAGGTTGTCTGTCTCCACTTCATTGAGTTGTTTTTCCGGGGTTTTAGCTTGTTCCTTCATCTGGTACATAGCCCTCTGCCTTTTCATGTTGTCTTTCTGTGAATGTGGTTTTTGTTCCACAAGGTGCAGGATTGTAGTTCTTCTTGCTTCTGCTGTCTGCCCTCCTGTGGATTAGGCTAAGAGGCTTGTGAAAGTTTCCTGACAGAAGGGACTGGTAGTGGGTAGAGCTGGGTGTTGCTCTGGTGGGAAGAGTTCAGTCTTGAGTATCTTTTCATGTGACTGTCGGCCATCTGTACGTCTTCTCTGGAAAAATGCCTATTCAGGACCTCTGCCCATTTTTTAATTGCGTTGTTTGGTTTTTTGATATCACTTTGTAAGAGTTCTTTGTATATTTTGGATATTAACCCCTTCTCAAATATATCATTTGGAAATATTTTCTGCCATTCAGTACTCAGCCTTTTTGTTTTGTTGATAGTTTCCTTCACTGTGCAAAAGCTTTTTCGTTTACTTATTTTTGCTTTTGTTTCCCTTGCCTGCAGAAACATATCCAAATAACTATTGCTAAGACCAATGACAAAGAGTGTACTGCCTATGTTTTCTTCTAGTCTTATGGTTTCAGGTCTTTCATTTAGGTCCTTAATCCATTTTGAGTTTATTTCTGTGGTGTGAGGAAGTGGCTCAGTTTGATTCTTTCGTATAGCTGTCCCGTTTTCCAAACACTATTTATTTAAGAGGTTAAATTTTCCCCATTGTATATTCTTGCCTCCTTTGTCTTTAATTGGCCATATAAGTGTGGGCTTATTTCTGGGCTCTCTATTCTGTTCCACTGGTATATGCGTCTATTTTTGTACCAGTAGCATATTGTTTTGATTACTGCAGATTCGTAGTATAGCTTGAAATGAGTGAGCATGATACCTCTAGCTTGCTTTTTCTTTCATAAGATTGTTTTGGCTATTCAGTCTTTTGTGCTTCCATAAAAATTTTGAATTTATTTACTCTATTTCTATGACAAATGCCATTGGTATTTTGATAGGGATTGCACTGTATCTGTAGATTGCTTTGGGTACTACAGTCATTTTAACAATATTCTTCCAATCCATGAGCATGGTATATCTTTCAATCTGTGTTATCTTTAGTTTTTTTCATCAGTGTTGTAGTTTTCTCAGTGCAGGTCTTTTACCTCCTTAGTTAGATTTACGTATTTTATTCTTTTTGATACAACTGTAAATGGGGCTGTTTTCTAAATTTCACTTTCTGATAGTTTGTTGTTAGTATATAGAAACACAACAGATTTTGTGTATTAATTTTTTATCCTGCAGCTTTGTCAAATTCATTGATGAGTTCTAATAGGTTTTTGGTGGCATCCTTAGGATTTTCTATGCATAGTTATCATGTCATCTGCAAACAGTGACAGTTTTATTTCTTCCTTTCCCGTTTGGATTCCTTTTCTTTTTCTCATCTGATGGAAGACTTCAAATACTATGTTGAATAAAAGTGACAAAGATGGGCATCCTTGTATTGTTCTTGATCTCAGAGGGACTGCTTTCAGCTTTTCACAGTTGAGTATAACATTAGCTGTGGGCTTGTCATGTATGGCCTTTATTATGCTGAGGTATATTCCCTCTATACCCAATTTGTGGAGATTTAGTTTATCATGAATTGGTGTTGAATATCGTCAAAAGCTTTTTCTGCATCTATTGAGATGATCATATGATTTCTGTGCTTCATTTTGTTAATGTAATGTATCACGTGATTGATGTAAACACTTTTAACTCGGGTGTAAAACTTAAAAGACAAAAGTGTTATGAGTAACTATAGCTACAGTAAAGTGTTAATGGATAAACCATAAATTTAGGATGTAAATTGTGACATTAATAACATAAAATGTGGGGGGAGGAGAAGTTAAACTACCTTTTTAAAAATTTTTTGCCATGCTCTGTGGCTTGTGGGATCTTAGTTCCCTGACCAGGGATTGAACCCAAGCCTCAGCAGTGAAAATGCAGAGTCCTAACCACTGGACCTCCAGGGAATTCCCTAAACTGTACTTTTTGATTATGGTAAAAGTTAAGCTGTTATCAGCTAAAAATACAATACTCTCTCTCTCTCTCTCTCTCTCTATATATATATATATATATATATATATATATGATACTTTATATAAGCCTCATGGTAACCTAAAAAAAAAAAAAAACCTGCAGTAGACACACAAAAGATAAAGATATCAAAGCATACCACTATAAAAATTATCAAATAAGGAAGACAGAAAGAAAGGGAGGAACTACAAAACAGTCAGAAAACAATTTATAAAATGGCAATAGTAAATCCTCACCTACTGATAATTACTACAAGTGTAAATGGAATAAATTCTCTAATCAAAAAACATAGGGTGCCTCAATGATTTAAAAAACAAGATCCAACAATTGTTTCAAGAGACTCACTTTACCTTTAAAGCACACATAGGCTGAAAGTGAGGGATGAAAAAAGTATTACACGCAAATGATAAAGAGAGGAGTGGCTGTACTTTTATCAGACAAAATTAAGTCAAAAACTGTCAAAAGAGACAAAGGTCACACATAATGATAAAGAGGTCAGTTTATCAAGAGGATATAATTGTAAACAGATACATAACCAAGCACATATATAAATATATATAAGCACATATTAACTAAACTGAAGAGAGAAATAGACAGCAATATAATAATAGTAGAGGACTTCAATACCCCACTTTCAGCTATGAATAATAGATCACAGGGACTGATAATGAAAAGTAAACAGTGGACTTGAACAACACTACAGATCAAAAGGCCCTTACAGAACTATATAAAACATTGTATCTGAGAGCAAGAGTACAGGAACGTATCAAGTTATTCTCCAGGACAGATCATATATTAGGCCACAAAACCAGTCTTAACAAATTTTAAAAGTCTGAAATCATATCCAGTGTCTTTTCTGACCACAATGTTATAAAACTAGAAATCAATAACAGGAGGAAATTTGGGAAACCCGTAAGTAAGTGAACATTAAACAACACACTCCAGAACAACCAATGGATCAAAAAAGAAATCAACAGGGAAGTAAAAAGTATCTTGAGAAAAATGAAAACTTATCAAAACTTATGTGATGCAGAAAAAGCTGTGATAAGAAGAAACTATATAGTGATCAATGCCCATATTACAAAAAAAGATATCAAATAAACGTTTAAACTAACCTTATACCTCAAGGAACTAGAAAGAGAAGAAACTAAGCCCAAAGTTAGCAAAAGGAAAGAAACAATAAAGATTAGAGTAGAAACAAATGAAATAGAGACTAGAAAGACAATAGAAAAGACCAATGAAACAATGAGTTGGGGGCTTCCCTGGTGGTGCAGTGGTTGAGAGTCCGCCTGCCAAAGCAGGGGACATGGGTTCATGCCCCGGTCCAGGAAGATTCCGCATGCTGCAGAGTGGCTAGGCCCATGAGCCATGGTTGCTGAGCCTGCACGTCTGGAGCCTGTGCTTTGCAACAGGAGAGGCCACAACAGTGAGATGGCCGCGTACCGCAAAAAAAAAAAAAAAAAAAAAAAAAGTTTGAGACAGTGCGCTTTTACATTTCCTTTTTTCATTTTGAAGAAAAAATTCAGAGCAAAGTGTAAATAAAGCTAATGAAGCTCATATTGCTAATGTCATGGCGAATAACAGGAATTATAAAAACTACACTGGAGTATTAAATTGCTTATTCATTAGTCACCAATATTATAAGTTTGAACATGATTAAGCTTATTTTTAATAAAGATAATAAAGAAAATAAACACTAGCATAACTATGAGTACTCAGAAAGATCAGCATATTGTGAATTGATACCTTTATAATGTACGAAAACATTTTAAAGTAATAGTAATCAAGCATTTGTGACATAACATGGAAGTTTCAATATTTTTCCATGTAGATTTCAGAATAATTTTTATGTCATTACCTCCCATGTCACGTGGTCTTACAAAAGTTTTGCTTGGGAGAAGAGAGAAGATGGCGGAAGAGTAAGACACAGAGATCACCTTCCTCCCCACAGATACATCAGAAATACATCTACACGTGGAACTGCTCCTATAGAACACCCAATGAATGCTGGCAGAAGACCTCAGACCTCCCAAAAGGGAAGAAACTCCCCACTTACCTGGGTAGAGCAAAAGATAAAAGAATAAACAGAGACAAAAGAATAGGGATAGGACCTGCACCAGTGGGAGGGAGCTGTGAAGGAGGAAATGTTTCCAAACACTAGAAGCCCCTTCATGGGCAGAGACTGCGGGTGGCAGAGGGGAAAGCTTCAGAGTCATGGAGGAGAGTGCAGTAACAGGGATGCTGAGGGCAAAGCAAAGAGATTCCTGCACAGAAGATCAGTGCCAACCAGCACTCACCAGCCCGAGAGGCTTGTCTGCTCACCCGCTGGGACAGGCGGGGGTTGGGAACTGAGGCTCGGAGTTCGGTCAGGTCAGATTCCGGGAGAGGACTAGGGTTGGCTGCATGAACAGAGCCTGAAGGGGTTAGAGCACCATGACTTCTAGCCAGGAGGGAGTCTGGGAGAAGACTGGAGCTGCTGAAGAGACAAGAGACTTTTTCTTCCCTCTTTCTTTCCTGGTGCACAAGAGGAGGAGATTAAGCGCACCGCTTAAAGGAGCTCCAGAGACGGGCATGTGCCACAGCTATCATCACGAAGCCCAGAGATGGGCATGAGACGCTAAGGCTGCTGCTGCAGCCACCAAGAAGCCTGTGTGCCAGCACAGGTCACTATCCCCACCTCCCCTCCCAGGAGCCTGTGCAGGCCGCCACTGCCAGGGTCCCATGATCCAGGGACAACTTCCCCGGGAGAACACACGTCACTGCTAAGGCTGGTGCAACATCATGCTGGCCTCTGCCGCTGCAGGCTCGCCCCACATCTGTACCCCTCCCTCCCCCCGGACTGAGTGAGCCAGAGCCCCCAAATCAGGTGCTCCTTTAACCCGGTCCTGTCTGAGCGAAGAGCAGTCGCCCTCAGGCGACCTACACGCAGAGGCGGGGCCAAATCTAAAGCTGAACCCCAGGAGCTGTGCGAACAAAGAATAGAAAGGGAAACCTCTCCCAGAAGCCTCAGAAGCAGTGGATTAAAACTCCGTAATCAACTTGATGTACCCTGCATCTGTGGAATACCTGAAGAGACAACGAATCATTCCAAATTGAGGAGGTGGACTTTTGGAGCAAGATATATTATTTGTTTCCCCTTTAATCTTTTTGTGAGTGTGTATGTGTGTGCTTCTGTGTGAGATTTTGTCTATGTAGCTTTGCTTTCACCATTTATCCTAGGGTTCTGACTGTCCCTTTTTTTTCCCTAAATTTTTCTTCTTAATAATTTTTATTTTAATAACTTTATTTTATTTTATCCTACTATACTTTATCCCCTTCTTACCTCCCTTTCTTTCTATTTTTTCTCCCTCCAGCCAGGTATCAGGGCTGTGCCTCCGAGGTGGGAAAACCAACTTCAGGACACTGGTCCACAAGACACCTCCCAGCTCCACATATCAAATGGCAAAAATCTCCCAGAGATCTCCATCTCAACACCCAGCTTCACTCAATGACAAGCAAGCTACGGTGCTAGACACCCTATGCCAAACAACTAGCAACACAAGAATGCAGCCCCATCCACTGGCAGAGAGGCTGCCTAAAATCATAAGGCTACAAACACCCCAAAACACACCATCAGATGTGGACCTAACCACCAGAGAGACAAGATCCAGCCTCATCCACCAAAACATAGGTACTAGTCCCCTCAACCAGGAAACCTACTCAACCCACTGAACCAAATTTAGCCACTGGGGACAGATACTGAAAACAACAGAAACTACGAACCTGCAGCCTGCGAAAAGGAGACCCCAAACACAGTAAGATAAGCAAAATGAAAAGACAGAAAAACACACAGTAGATGAAGGAGCAAGGTAAAAACCCACCAGACCTAACAAATGAATAGGAAATAGGCAGTCTATCTGAAAAAGAATTCAGAATAATGATAGTAAAGATGATCCAAAATCTTGGAAATAGAATAGACAAAATGCAAGAAACATTTAACAAGGACCTAGAAGAACTAAAGAGGAAGTAAGCAATGATGAACAACACAATCAATGAAATTTAAAATACTCTGGATGGATCAATAGCAGAATAACTGAGGCAGAAGAAAAGATAAGTGACCTGGAAGATAAAATAGTGGAAATAACAACTGCAGAGCAAAATAAAGAAAAAAGAATGAAAAGACTGAGAACAGTCTCAGAGACTTCTGGGACAACATTAAACACACCAACATTGAATTATAGGGGTCCCAGAAGAAGAAAAGAAAAAGAAAGGGATTGAGAAAATATTTGAAAGGATTTTAGTTGAAAACTTCCCTAATATGGGAAAGGAAATAGATAATCAAGTCCAGGAAGCACAGAGAGCCAATTTATAAACAATTTATACAGGATAAATCCAAGGAGAAACACGCCAAGACACATATTAATCAAACTATCAAAAATTAAATTCAAAGAAAACATATTAAAAGCAGCAAGGGAAAAACAACACACAAGGGAATCCCCATAAGGTTAACATCTGATCTTTCAGCAGAAACTCTGCAAGCCAAAAGGGAGTGGCAGGACATATTTAAAGTGATGAAGGAGAAAAACCTACAACCAAGATTACTCTACCCAGCAAGGATCTCATTCAGATTTGATGGAGAAATTAAAACCTTTACAGACAAGCAAAAGCTGAGAGAGTTCAGCACCACCAAACCAGTTGTACAACAAATGCTAAAGGAACTTCTCTAGGCAAGACACACAAGAGAAGGAAAAGACCTACAAGAACAAACCCAAAACAATTAAGTAAATGGTAATAGGAACATACATATCCATAATTACCTTAAATGTAAATGGATTAAATGCTCCCACCAAAAAAAACAGACTGGCTGAATGGATACAAAAGTAAGACCAGTATATATGCTGTCTACAAGAGACCCACTTCAGACCCAGGGACACATACAGATTGAAAGTGAGGGGATGAAAAAACATATTCCATGCAAATGGAAATCAGAAGAAAGCTGGAGTAGTAATTCTCATATCAGACAAAATAGACTTTAAAATAAAGACAATTACAAGATATAAAGACACTACATAATATTCAAGGGATCAATCCATGAAGAAGATATACCAATTGTAAGTATTTATGCACCCAACATAGGAGCACCTCAATACATAAGGCAAATACTAACAGGCATAAAAGGGGAAATCGACAGTAACACAGTCATAGTAGGGGACTTTCACACCCCACTTTCACCAATGGACAGATAATCCAAAATGAAAATAAATAAGGAAACACAAGTTTTAAATGATACATTAAACAAGATGGACTTAATTGATATTTATAGGACATTCCATCCAAAAACAACAGAATACACATTTTTCTCAAGTACTCATGGAATATTCTCCAGGATACATCATATCTTGGGTCACAAATCTAGCCTTGGTAAATTTAAGAAAACTGACATCGTATCAAGTATCTTTTCTGACCACAACGCTATGAGACTAGATATCAATTACAGGAAAAGATCTGTAAAAAATACAAATGCATGGAGGCTAAACAATACACTACTTAATAACGAAGTGATCACTGAAGAAATCAAAGAGGAAATCAAAAAAATACCTAGATACAAATGACAATGGAGACACAACGACCCAAAACCTATGGGATGCAGCAAAAGCAGTTCTAAGAGGGAAGTTTATAGCAATAAAATCCTACCTTAAGAAACAGGAATCATTTCAAATAAACAACCTAACCTTGCACCTAAAGCAATTAGAGAATGAAGAACAAAAAACCCCCAAATTTAGCAGAAGGAAAGAAACCATAAAGATCAGATCAGAAATAAATGAAAAGGAAATGAAGGAAACGATAGCAAAGATCAATAAAACCAAAAGCTGGTTCTTTGAGAAGATAAACAAAATTGATAAACCATTAGCTGGACTCATCAAGAAAAAAAGGGAGAAGGCTCAAATCAATAGAATTAGAAATGAAAAAGGAGAAGTAACAACAGACACTGCAGAAATACAAGAGATTATGAGAGGTTACTACAAACAACTCTATGCCAATAAAATGGACAACCTGGAAAAAAATGGACAAATTCTTAGAAATACACAACCTGCCGAGACTGAACTAGGAAGAAATAGAAAATATGAACAGACCAGTCACAAACACTGAAATTGAAACTGTGATTAAAAATCTTCCAACAAACAAAAGCCCAGGACCAGATGGTCTCATAGGCGAATTCTATCAAACATTTAGAGAAGGGCTAACACCTATCCTTCTCAAACTCTTCCAGAAGATAGCACAGGGAGGAACACTCCCAAACTCATTCTATGAGGCCACCATAACCCTGATACCAAAACCAGACAAAAACGTCACAAAGAAAGAAAACTACAGGCCAATGTTACTGATGAACACAGATGAAAAAATCCTCAACAAAATACTAGCAAACAGAATCCAACAGGACATTAAAAGGATCATACACCATGATCAAGTGCGGTTTATCCCAGGAGTGCAAGGATTCTTCAATATACGCAAATGAATCAACGTGATACACCATATGAACAAACAGAAAGAAAAACCATATGATCATCTCAATAGATGCAGAGAAAGCTTTTGACAAAATTCAACACCCATTTATGATAAAAACCCTGCAGAAAGTAGGCATAGAGGGAACTTTCCTCAACATAATAAAGGCCATATATGACAAACCCACAGCCAGCATTGTTCTCAATGGTGAAAAACTGAAAGGATTTCCACTAAGATCAGGAACAAGACAAGGTTGCCCACTCTCACCACTCTTATTCAACATAGTTTTGGAAGTTCTAGCCACAGCAATCAGAGAAGAAAAAGAAATAAAACGAATCCAAATTGGAAAAGAAGAAGTAAAGCTGTCACTGTTTGCAGATGACATGATACTATACATAAAGAATCCTAAGGATGCTACCAGAAAACTACTAGAGCTAATCAATGAATTTGGTAAAGTAGCAGGATACAAAATTAATGCACAGAAATCTCTGGCATTCATATACACTAATGATGAAAAATCTGAGAGTGAAATTAAGAAAACACTCCCATTTACCATTGCAACAAAAAGAATACAATATCTAGGAATAAACCTACCTAAGGAGACAAAAGACCTGTATGCAGAAAATTATGACATTGATGAAAGAAATTAAAGTTGATACAAATAGGTGGAGAAACATACCATGTCCTTGGATTGGAAGAATCAACATTGTGAAAATGACTCTACTACCCAAAGCAGTCTACAGATTCAATGCAATCCCTATCAAACTACCAATGGCATTTTTCACAGAACTAGAACAAAAAATTTCACAAATTGTATGGAAACATAAAAGACTCTGAATAGCCAAAGCAATCTTGAGAAAGAAAAACGGAGCTGGAGGAATCAGGCTCCCTGACTTCACACTATACTACATAGCTACAATAATCAAGACAGTATGGTACTGGCACAAAAACAGAAATATAGATCAATGGAACAAGATAGAAAGCCCAGAGATAAACCCACGCACATATTTTCACCTTACCTTTAATAAAGGAGGCAATAATATACAATGGAAGAAAGACAGCCTCTTCAATAAGTGGTGCTGGGAAAACTGGACAGCTACATGTAAAAGAATAAAATTGGAATACTCCCTAACACCACACACAAAATTAAACTCAAAATGGTTAAAAGACCTAAATGTAAGGCCAGACATTATCAAACTCTTAGAGGAAAACACAGGCAGAACACTCTATGACATAAATCACAGCAAGATCCTTTTTGACCCACCTCCTAGAGAAATGGAAATAAAAACAAAAATAAACAAATGGGACCTAGTGAAACTTAAAAGCTTTTGCACAGCAAAGGATACCATAAAGAAGACCAAAAGACAACACTCAGAAAGGGAGAAAATATTTGCAAATGAAGCAACGGAAAAGGGATTAATATCCAAAATTTATAAGCAACTCAGGCAGCTCAATAACAAAAAAACAAACAACCCAATCCAAAAATGGGCAGAAGACCTAAATAGACATTTCTCCAAAGAAGATACACAGATTGCCAACTAACACATGAAAGAATGCTCAACATCATTAATCATTAGAGAAATGCAAATCAAAACTACAATGAGATATCATCTCACACCGGTCAGAATGGCCATCAACAAAAACTCTAGAAATAATAAATGCTGGAGAGGGTGTGGAGAAAAGGGAACACTCTTGCACTGCTGATGGGAATGTAAATTGATACAGCCACTATGGAGAACAGTATGGAGGTTCCTTAAAAAACTACAAATAGAACTACCATACGATCCCGCAATCCCACTACTGGGCATATACCCTGAGAAAACCATAATTCAAAAAGTCATGTACCAAAATGTTCATTGCATCTCTATTTACAATAGCCAGGACATGGAAGCAACCTAAATGTCCATCAACAGATGAATGGATAAAGAAGATGTGGCACATATATACAATGGAATATTACTCAGCCACAAAAAGAAATGAAACTGAGTTATTTGTAATGAGGTGGATAGACCTGGAGTCTGTCATACAGAGTGAAGTAAGTCAGAAGGAGAAAAACAAATACCATATGCTAACACTATATATGAAATCTAAGAAAAAAAATGTCATGAAGAGATTAGTGGTAGGACAGGAATAAAACACAGACCTACTAGAGCATGGACTTGAGGATATGGGGAGGGGGAAGGGTAAGCTGGGACAAAGTGAGAGAGTGGCATGGACATATTTACACTACCAAATGTAAAACAGATAGCTAGTGGGAAGCTGCCGCATAGCACAGGGAGATCACCTCTGTGCTTTGTGACCACCTAGAGGGGTGGGATAGGGAGGGTGGGAGTGAGGGAGATGCAAGAGGGAAAAGATATGGGAACATATGTATATGTTTAACTGATTCACTTTGTTGTAAAGCAGAAACTAACACACCATTGTAAAACAGTTATACTCCAATAAAGATGTTAAAAAAAATTACAGTGATTGAAATGAAAACTCACTAAGGGGATTCAACATCAGACTTGAGCAAGCAGGAAAAAGAATCAGTGAACTTAGTAAGATGTTAAAGAAAAAATGTTGCCTGCCATACCAGTAAACAAAGGATGTTGCAGCCATCAAGCCATCACAGTACAGCTGCCCAGAAGGTGAACCCTGAGGGAACTCAGGATAGAAAGAGGATGCCCACCCTCTAACAGTCAGCCTCTGCAGCCATGCCAGTGATGCAGGCAGAGGAGACTCAGGATAAGAAAGCACAGGATACTGGCCCTAGAAAGCTGAGGTGTATATCAAAGGAATGATTTCAATGAGCCCAGACTCTTGCATCTTCCCATTCATAGAAAAGCGCTAAATTCATTAACTTGAGATGTCTGGTTTTCTCTAGTTAACGGTGATCTTTTGATGTTCCAACTACCTGGCCTTTGTTGCAAAAACTCCTACGTATCCTGGCTCAGTTCTGTCGCCAAATAAAACTTAATTCTCAACTTTTAGGGTGTGCTTTTTTTTTTTTTTTCAGTTGACAAAGATAACTATCTTATCAGACAACAATGCCCAATCTAGAAAACAGTGCTACCACTTGGAATGTCTACTAAGTGCTTCATTTTATCCTTAGCCATTAATTTATAAGAAGCAAGGTTGAGAGAAGTCAGGTCGTTTGCCTTAGGTCACAGGGCAGCTTGACTGTGGCTTGAGCTCCTAACCACAGACTTGTGCTGCTCCCTCTAAAGGCAGAGGCTGCCACCTGAGGGCACAGGAGGAGAATGTACCATGCAAAGCAAATGGTAATTATGTTATCATTACATAAGATATCCCTTTGACCCCAGGTCAGGGCAGAAGGAAGCTGGCTCATTTTCAACTTTATCTCTCATAATACTAGTACGTATTGTTGAGGAAAAGGAAGGAATATTTCCTTTTAACTGCTTAAATGTGTTTAGCCAACAATTGAAGATATTTAAATGTTGAGCACTCTTCTCTCTGTTTTCATGGCACTAACTTGAACCTTTGAGAGAGGAAATTTTGGAAGGAAAAAAAAGGAACAAAGCACATAGAGTCTAGCATAGGAACTACATAACCATGTATTAAAATTTATTTCTGATCCATTTTCCAAACTTATGGCCAAGATATACATGAGCATATGCAGGTGATTTGAGGAATTTAGTTATGCAATGGCTCAAAGAATCATAATATGAAATTATAGCAACGAAGGCATTTTTTTCAATGTTAATATAAAGAAGGAAAGACATCAAAATAGCCACAACTTTATTTTAGGCAGCGTCTTGAAAATTACTATTAATATCTCAGGACTGTTTTGGGGGACTCAAACAAGGATGAAAGACCACTACTTTCACTAGCTAAATCACTCATGTTTTAAGTGTTTTAGTAGTAATGTGCCATTATAGCAGACTCTGACATATAAATATTCAAAAGATTATCCTTATTTTCTTCTCATATGCCACAAAGGGCACTTTTCTTGAGTGGAAAGAACAGCACTTCTTACAGCTTATTTGCTTTGCTGAGCCCTTAAAGAAGCAGAGTTCTAATTATTCGTTAGGAAATTTAATGAGCCACACTAAGCCAGTGTCTAGCTCTACAAGCTAACCTGATTATTTAAGCACCTCTGCCTCCAGCCAGACTGTCCTGAACTCAAAAACCATTATTTATTTTCTCCTTTCATATAAAAGGCTCACTTAGTTAGGATACACATTTGTCTGAGTATCCTAAACTCAATATTTAGATTTTATATACAGATCTGAAAAAGCATTTCAAGAAATGAACTTCACTAAACTCCAAGGGAATTTAACAAACACATGCGCATGAAAGCTCCAATAGGCTTCTTAAGGGCAGAGTCTGAGAAATGAGGAGTGACTGGTGATAGGTAAGGGATTTCTTTTTGTGGTGATGAAAATGTTCTAAAACTGACTGTGGTAATGATTGCACGGCTTTGTGAATATATTAAAAATCACTGAATTGCTGTATACTTTAAATGTATGAATGAATTATATAGTATGTGAATTACATATCTCAATCAAGCTGTTAAAAATTTATTGATTTCAACTATACTTCAATAAAAAATTTTCAAATATTATTGATTCATTTTCATTCATTTTTAGGACATTTACCTAAAGCTACACCAGATTTAACCACAGTGAAAACTTGATGTAACGCAGCTTGAAACCCTGCTCCATTCTCTTAAGAAAAAAAAAAAGTCTTCTAACATAATGACAACTGGACTTTTCCTGGGGACAAGTTCCAGGTTTTAGCAGGTTTACAGAAATGCTGCTTCCAGAAAACCAGTAAATAATGATGTCCCCTAATACTACTGCTCCAATTTTTTTCCCCCTAGTACTAGCTTTTGGATACATGAAAAATTATTCAAATTAAACTAGGTAAGCATAATAGTGAATAAATTCACCTTAATGTATGTTTCAGAGGGCATCCACCTACAAAAAACTTATTTCTGGTTTGGAATGGAATATCATGTTTTATATGTCATTTCATTTCACATTTCAGAAGCTACTCTATTATTAGAAAAGTACTCATCTGCTAATTTTGTGAAACTTTACTTAGGATCTTAGAATTAAATAGTAAAGAGTAAATATACCAACAGATCTCTAATCATAAACTCTGTGCATTTCTGGTTTTGACATGAAGAATGGATTAGCAAGAAACAAGATGGGAGACATCTTTAGGGAGCTTTTGCAGTACTCCAGCTAAAGATGATTAAAAACAAAAATGTACCAATATACCGCTTACACATGAAAAACTCTATAGATACACTGGAGGTGAATCACCAAATTTTAATTGAGTTTAGACTATACCATTTCTATTCAGAAATCTGAGAAATTCACAACTCAGAAAGGAGTTTTATAAATATATGTAGATGGACATCATAATTACACACATGAGGAAACTAAAGTACAAATGGTTAAGTCTCACCAAGTGACCCAGAACCAGAAGTAAGATTTGAACTTAGGTTGTACAACTCCTAATTCAGTTTTCTTACACTCTTAAACTCATTTTATTAAAGATATATAAAATAATTTTTAAAATAATCTGTATAATAAAGGCTGTCCCTAACTTTTATAAATCATATATTTCAAATGCATAAGGGGACAGTAATTTTACACATATCTGCTCACTGATAATCACTAAATAACTTGAAATTATATAATCACACCTAGGGTAACTGGAATAGGTCATGAAAGAATAAAAGGAGCCATGAATCTTGAAGCTATGACTGACCCTTATATATATGCAACTAGGTCTCAGTTCTTAAAAACATCACTAGATCAGATTAGAAAGGAACAGTCAAATAGCACTTGAATTATGGTTACTGAATAAATCAATTTATATACAGATAGCACTATATTTGTATCATCTGTTTACACTTAGTTCTTTTAAGAAAATGCTTTCATTTCTCGTCAAAATTTTTCTTAATTTGCTTTAAGTCTACTAAGGAAAAGCAAAGGAAAAGGGATCCGTTAATTGGAAAGCCAAATGAGTTTAATGAGTTACATTAAAAAATTATCAAATTGCCCAACTGAATAAACAAGGATTGATTTGTAGAAACCGGGAAGTTTCATTATTTTACTCCAAAGAAACAAATACAAATAAAAAATAGGATATGGACAGACTGGCTATGTTTCTAATCAGCCAAAGAAGCAGAAGAGAGGAGACACTCCATTTTGTTCACTAGAGCAGCTGCTAGTGTGGGTAAAGTGGTGCTACACTAAAGAGTCCCAGTCTAGGGTGTCGAGAACTCTTTAGAGCCAAATGGTTTTGATCAAAAATAACCAGAGGCTGCCTTTTCCCAAGGGTGCCCTGTGATTCAGGCAAAAAAGTCCATAGCTCCAAATTTTAACTGCCAAATTATAAGCCAGATGAGAAATACTCTGATTTACTTTGTAACCAAAGTAATATAAAGCTAGATGTCTTTTTCAACATTGTTAGATGATGTATATTAATACATGTTAATGTTTACCACTCACCTACTAAGTGAGATGGAAAGATCCTATAAAGAGGTTGAGTAAGATTGTACTAGCCCATAAACTCACAGGGTAGAAATCAAAGCCAAAGTGATGAAAGAAGGAAACTTTTAAGGTTGATATTGGTAGAAAATGGTCTAATATATAAAGGAAGGAGGCTATATATATATATATATATATATATATATATATATATATTTAAAGCACGTAGTGAGAAGACAGGTACAAAGAATGTCAATTTCAGCACATTTATTACATCAGAATGCTGGGAACAGCCATAAAGAAGTGGTTAAATACTTTATGGTACACCCATATAATGGAACACTATAGAGACATATATCACATGCACGGAATACCACACAGATGTATCTGTATGTGCTATCACAGAACTAGCTCTGGAATATATTAAGAGAAGAAAAGCAAGAAGCAGGACAATACACACAGTATGGGATGGGAAGACTTTATTCTTAAACAATAGTATGAATAATTTTTTAAAAATACCTTGTGGTATCTTCTTAACAGTGCCTTTTTTGCTTCTTGAACTTTTTCCAGGTATTTTTTGGTCCTTTCTCAAGAAGGCCTGTGCATCTTTGGGGCCTTCACAAGCAGTGTTTTCCAAGTTCTCACCTGCAGCCACCTCACAGCTTGATGTGCAGCTTTCATTATTGTTGAGACTGTCTGGCTCAAACACTTCAGGTTTGCCCATTGCACTGTCAATGCTGGTCAGAAGCTCATGCCCATCCCCATCAAGTTGATTTTCATTTTCATCTGATGCAGAGTGCAAGCATGTTACAGTATTTTCCATGCCATCACCAGGATGACATCCATCTTGTGGTTCTATCTGCAGATTATATGTAGGAGTTTCGCTGTCATCCATTAGAGCATCTTTTGTTGAACCATTTAAGTTTCATTAAAGTCCTTCAATGTCTACAATGACAAAAAGAAAAAACATTCATTTTTTAAACTCTGGATTTTCAGTGATCTTTGATTTTCCTCTTCTTGGGTTGTTTTACTGTAAGTAGGGAAGAGAGAAATGACTAAGGCTCATTCCTACTACTTCTATCGCACTTACAAGCCTTCCCCACCTCACCTAGCTCTTGCTTGAATACAATGGTTCTAAACCCTGGCTGCATGTTTACTGCCTACGGAGCTTGTCAAATTTCTATCACAGACCTCTGAAATCTAAATCTCTGGGGATCGAGCCCAAACACTGATATATTTTTTGAAGTTCTCTAGATTATTCTAATGTGCATCACGTTGGGACCACTGCCTTGAAGAAAGAAATTAATGGTTAAATAAGGTTGTCTGCTAAAACCAATCACTCATGTTACCCCAGACACTTAACAGACAAGTGAAAGTTGTTATATGGCCAAACAGCAGCAATATTTACAAATGAAAACATTTAAAAATAGTTTTAAAATAAATTTTTAAAAAAGTATACGGGGGAAAATTCAGGTAGCATATATTTATACTATATTCTCATTATATCCTTCCTAAAAATAAGCCCTGAAAAGTACCTTAGAATTGTCAACAGATTCCTTTTATACAATTAAAAAAAAAAAAAAGGGCCATGATTAACTCTAGGCTTAGAGTTGGAAAAAAATCTCAATCTACTCCAAGAATCCTTCTAACATTTTAATGATATACAAAATAGATTTTAAGCCTTGTATCAGTCACGTTTTACCCCGTCTTCTCATCCAAAAGTATATAACATTTTAAGAAAAATCATGCCAGCCAGATTTAGATATTTTTATGCTTGCCAAGTATTACTTTGGATTTGAATGAAATATAATATTTCAGCAATTTTGAGAAAAACTCAGTGATAAAGAATTTTGAAAATTTTTCAAACTAATAAATAGAAATGTTTATTTGCTCTTTAGAAAGTCAGTAAATACATATATTAAATAAATATATATTTAAGTAAAGTAAAATTTTTTAAAAAACAGGAAAACAAAGTATAAAACAAAACATGAGCTCTATA
The DNA here is from genome assembly GCF_026419965.1 of Kogia breviceps. Classification (NCBI taxonomy): domain Eukaryota; kingdom Metazoa; phylum Chordata; class Mammalia; order Artiodactyla; family Physeteridae; genus Kogia; species Kogia breviceps. The sequence continues at coordinate 41,165,288 of NC_081310.1, read as the reverse complement.
CTGACTGTATCACATGCTTTCAACTATTTTGCAACTGGAATACTTTATTTGATTCAGACATAAAAGTACTGCTTGTCAAGTATAAAAATATCTAAAGATGGCTGGTATCATTTTCCTTAAAATATATACTATATAGCTCCACTAAGAGATATGTAATATGAAAAGTAAAATGATTTAACTTGACTAGAATAACTTAGTTTAGACCTAAATGAATTCTAACTAGAGTATAATTTTTAATTGAAAAGTAATTTTTTAAATTAATTAATTAATTAATTAAATTTATTTTTGGCTACATTGGGTCTTTGTTGCTGCGTGCAGGCTTTCTCTAGTTGCGGCGAGCAGGGGCTACTCTTCGTTGCGGTGTGCAGGCTTCTCATTGCGGTGGGCTCTCTTGTTGCGGAGTGTGGGCTCTAGGCGCATGGGCTTCAGTAGTTGTGGCACACAGGCTCAGTAGTTGTGGCTCATGGGCTCGAGAGTGCTGGCTCAGTAGTTGCGGCACACAGGCTTAGTTGCTCCATGGCATGTGAGATCTTCCCAGATCAGGGCTCGAACCCGTGTCCCCTGCATTGGCAGGAGGATTCTTAACCACTGTGCCACCAGGAAAGTCCCAGTAATTATTATTTTAATAAAGTGTCTTCAAGATCTCTATCATGAGAGAATCCAAATTCAAATGAGACTTTAAAAGTGCATGTGGCTAATATGGTGGAAACAACCCAAATGTCCACTGACGGATGAAGAGAGAAGCAAAATGTGATATATTCACGCAATGGAATATTATTCTGACATAAAAAGGAATGAAGCTCTGATACATGCCACAACATGGATGATCCTTGAAAACATTAAGCCAGACACAAATGGATAAATACTGTATGATTCCACTTATGTGTAATTTTATAATAGGCAAATTCATAGAAATAGAAACTAGAATAGAGGGGCTGAGGGCAGGGGAGGGAGTTACAGCTTAATGGTTACAGAGATTTTGCTTAGGGTGATGGAAAAGATCTGGAAAGAGACAGGGGTGATGGCATAACAGTGTCAATGTAATCAATGCCACTGAATTGTATACTTAAAAATGGTTAAAATGGCATATTTTCTGTCACATATTTTTTATCACAATAAAAACAGTGAAAATTTTATGTGGATATGTAGGAAAAATGTCAGTCCATAAAACTGGCAACAGCCTCAGTTGTTTTCTAATTTAAATAACCAAATAATTTTCTAGCATGTATTTGCAGTTGAAAATATAAAAGTTTTACTTTTATCTGAAAGAGACACAGAGATCTCATGCCAAGGAGGAAGGAAGAAAGCAATCTACAGAGCCCCAAACAATAAGAGTCGCCTCTTGTTGAGTCTCTGTCATGTATTAGAAGCCGTGCCAGGCACTTCACATACCTTATTTCTAATCCTCCAAACAAGCCTACATGGGAGGTGTTCATACTCTGTTTTAGATGAAGACTCTGAGGCTTGGAGAGGCAAAAGTAACTTGTTTAAAATCATATTCTTGGAAAGAAGTGGAACTGGATCTGAAACCAGGTCTTCCTGATTTGAATCCTGTGCAGTTCAGCATAATAGCTGAGAACACAGGCAGACCAAGGGTCAAATTCTGGCTCTGCCATTTAACAAACTGTGTGGTGACCTAAGGCAAGTTACCTAGCATCTCCAAGCTTTAATTTTCTCTTTGTGAAAATGGAGAACTGTAATGCCTACCTCGAAGAGTAATTTGTGAGGCTTAGACAATACGGCAGGTAAAGCAGTTAGCCGAGTACTTGGCCCACAGTAAATGCTCAAGAAAAGTTTGCCATTATTACTGCCCAAGAAATCTTACAGATTGGTCTTAAACACCAGTAGGTTTATTCAAGCAGGTCTGTAGCCTTACTGAAGGTTCAGAAACAGAGCTTTTCTAGATCTCCTAGAAATAATTAGGTTCCTGATGATAGACTAATGTTAACCAGAATCATTTGAGAATGCAGAAGTATTAATTTATGATAGGGATATCTCAGCAAGTTCCTGGAATATTTAATGGTCTGTTCTGTGCACCATTTCAGATGATGAGGATGTCTAGAAATTAGTGATTAAGGGATTTCCCTGGTGGTCCAGTGGGTAAGACTCCACGCTCCCAATGCAGGGAGCCCGGGTTCCATCTCTGGTCAGGGAACCAGATCTCACATGCATGCTGCAACTAAGAGTCCAAATGCTGCAATGAAGAAGCCCGCATGCCACAACTAAACATGCCGCAATGAAGACCCCATGTGTTGCAACTAAGACCCGGCCCAGCCAAATAAATAAATAAATATTTAAGAAAAAGAAAAATAAGAAATTAGTGATTAAGGCTCCTCGGTGAGTATAAAATTACAGATCACACTTCGCAACTTTAATGAGTATCATGTAACAGTTAAACCCTTCAGACCAATACTCTTATTCAATTCTCACAATTACTCTAGCAGATAGGTAATTTTTAGTCCTATTATACTAATGAAGAAACCAAGTCTCGTATCTCATCAAGGGTCAGCGAATAAGTTCAGAAATAGAACATGGATCAGTTGTGATCTTGAGGCCGTACTATTAACAATTAGGCTTTATGGACAATTGGGTAAAAGTATCAATAACTTAAAGAATATTTCACGCCAGCTGTGGTATACCTCAGTGAAGAATCTCTACCCTACAACAGAAGACACATCTCTAATAAACAGGAAGTTCAAGTTCCTGGAAGTTCTCTCTTTCCCTGGGAATTGCTAGATCCAAACAATATACAATTTCTAAAACAGTCCACCTTCTTCTGTTGAGAACTTTATTTTTAAAAGACATACTAATATATTATTTATGTTAAATATCTGTTACCAGTAAAGTAGGTCTTCCTTTCTTTGGGCCTCAGGACATTTTGCCTCCTATTATTTTGTGATGATGTAATTAGTTTAATTCTCAAAATGCTACTTTGTAAACTACTTTCTAATACTAATACTTATAGGTTTGAATCTCCTGTAATTATTCTTAATAGACACTGACCAATTCTTCATGGCTTGGCTCAAAAGTCACTCCAATTTGTCTTCCCTGACTTCTCCATTCCAAAAGACATAATGTATTCCTCTACAGCACTCTGTACCACGCATAGAGTCCCTCCCAAATACAACTCTCTGCACTGTAGATATTTGCATATGTGTCCTACCGGATTTAAGCCATTTGAATACCCATAACCCAGCCACAGATAATTTTTATTCTTCACAATGTCTAGCTCTGGGCCTTATACTTAATATATATATGAAGGAGTAGAGGGCTTATTTTTCTACAGTTTCTGTCTTCAAAGGAGAAAGGCACATGGATTTCTATACACTCCTCTGCCCCTACTCTGAAAGGTAAAGGAACCTATTACACGATATTTGGCTTCTATCTGCATTTCTAACACATTTCAATTGGAACACTTTAACTTAAGCAGTAGAATAATATTCTTATTGGGATTTCAAATTAGTACAGGTCTACTGCTTTTGGAAACAGTTATAAGAAAATACTATTTTTGGAAACAGTTATAAACAAATACTATTTTTGTTTCTTCTTCCTCCTCTTTCTTTTCCTTCAATGCTATAACAACAGCATTTTAAAAGGTTCATCTTCATGTACACCTGTATCTCGCTATATGAAAGCACCCAGGCAAGAGAAAAATCACAGGGAGAAAGAAGCCCCAGTTGATACACAGTATTTTAAAATATGCCCTAACATTATATGGGACCTGGAGGTTAGAAGTACAGTAGAAAAGACATTCTAAGTTATTTGTTATATCTAAACTGTATGTCTATTCTATAAGAGTCCCTATGGCTGTACCAATTCTCACAAAAGAAACAGCAGGGGCTTCCCTGGTGCCGCAGTGGTTAAGAATCTGCCTGCCAATGCAGGGGACACAGGTTCGAGCCCTGATCTGGGAAGATCCCACATGCTGAGGAGCAACTAAGCCTGTGTGCCACAACTACTGAACCCACATGCCACAACTACTGAAGCCTGCACACCTACAGCCCGTGTTCCACATCAAGAGAAGCCACCGTGATGAGAAGCGTGCACACCTCAAGGAAGAGTAGACCCTGCTCACCACCACTAGAGAAAGCCTGCGTGCAGCAATGAAAACCCAACACAGCCAAAAAATAAAATAAATAATTTTTTTTAAAAAAGAAAGGAAAAGAACAGCGACACAGTACAATCACTGCACAGCAATGACTCGAGCATATTTTGCCTTTCAAAAGCATGATAGTAAGCGCTGCCCAAGTTTCCAGCCTCTTGTGGCAAAATAGCATACCAAATATGTACATTGTATAAAAGTTATTTGACATGTTGACTCAGTATGCTGAAGAATTTCAAGCAAACTATTCAAGCTGAAGAATTTCAAGCAAACTATTCAAGTAAGGCTTATACAAAAGTTGAAAAACAAAACTTTGAGGAAGAACATTCAAATATAATAAAGTAACACACTAACAAAGAGAAATCTACATTTTGTCAAAAAAATAATCTCACTCTCAGGTATGATTTGACTTCATTTTTGATAAACCTTAATGCATTATCTGGTGAGATTAAACATCAGGTGTTACTGAAATTAAAAAATTAATTTATAGGAATGGTTAAATATATAATATTACTCAATTATTTTATTAAAATGCTTTAAGAAGATTCTGAGTGCCATTTTTCTGTAATCCAAGTAAATTAGGCCTAAATACTATACTTTTACCTTCGAAAGAAGCCAAGATTCTTCTTAAGAATTATGATGCAACCCCAAGTTTAAATTTGATGACTTATAGTCAAACCAAAATTTAGAAGAAGACAGTTACCAAATAATGTATTCTATTAACCCTAAATTCAAATCTGGCTACTCACAGTTAACTCAGAATTGAGGAAGAAAGTCACCACACTCTTATGTTGTGTTTATGGTGGTAACTACATATCACTTTACATTTTGTCATCTTACTCACTTGACGTGTTCCAATACTACTTATATCTCATTGCTAAATCTATAGTTTTCTGTGATTAATGCTTTGTTTAGACATATGTACCTGTAGGCAATATTCAGTATACCAGCAATAAAAATCATGCCCCAGAAGAATGATTCTCAAAACTTCTGCAGCCCAAAATAAACAATTCATTTTTCACTGAAATCATGTACATACAAAATACATATACATAACTGAAACAAAGATTTCTCAAAACTAAACACACATGAAGCACTCTGATACAGTCTCCATTCTATTCAATACTATTTCTTATATTCTTTAAATGCTGATCAAGGTCTACTAGGTAGATTTCATACCTCACTAATGAGCACTGACCACAGCAATAAGGCAGTTTCTAGGAATAAACAGTCTCATCCGAAGGACCACCAACTGAGCACTAGAGAAGTGTGTAATTATCTCCAAATTTTTTTCTGAAAATGATGCAGATCATATGAAACTCAGACATAAATTTCACTTAACATGTTATCCCCAAAATCTCAATAAAATAATTTTTGCTAATTTATATCATTCACCTCACATTAAAATTTAGCTAAAATACTATGCTTGATTCAGGGTCCCTTAGTTGATATCTTTGGTTGTCAGCTATATTCTATTACTGTGCTAACCAATATGGTAGCCACTAACCACATATGGCTCCTGAGTACTTAAAATATGAACAGTGAGACTAAGGAACTGAATTTTTACTTTAATTTTAATTAATTTAAATTCTAAAACATATTGATTCAGTTATTGAAAAACTTATACATGTTTGAAACAAATTGGGTATGTGAACCTGCTTTTTCACCTAAATTTTGGGAAATTTAAATATAGATCAAGCATTTCCAACAAAAAATGTGTCCAAATTGAGATGTGCTATATTTGTAAATAAACACCATATTTCAAACACTTATTAGGAATAGAAAGAATGTAAAAATAATAGGCCTTTAATAATTTTAAATATTGATTACAAGTTAAAATAATATTTTGATCTAAGGGATTAAACAAACTCTATTATTAAAATTAATCTCATCTTTTAAAACCCTTTTATAATGTGGTTACTAGAAAACAAAATTCTATATATGGCTCACATTCTATTTCTATTAGATAATGTTGCTCTCCATTATACTGCTTTGATAGTGCCACTGTAGCCAAAATCCTGGCTCATAGTGAATCACTCCATTAAAGATTCTTTCTTGCTAATACTAGTTAGGCTGTTGACATTTCCTGGGTATAGACATTATTATTCCTATAATTAAATAAGGTAAACACCTAATGAAAGAAACAGATACTAAAAGTTTTAAAAATTAATTTGTAAGTACTTGTTTATATCCTATTTTCAGGATCAAGTCCTCCCCCTCTTTGGGTACTTTGCCATATTCAAATTATTCCTGGCACTTCAGAAATGTTGAATGGTAATTATAACTAGTAAAATGGCCTTATAGAAATCTTTTAAAATAGTTTAATTTCTATATAATAGTATGTACAAAAGTAAGCCAGATTGTTTTAGTATTTCTTTAATAAGAATAAAAAACACAACTTCACAATAAGGAATTTACTCTTAATTTTAAAAAGGTCATAGAAAACTTATGTCTTAAGGAGGAGAAAAATATAACAAAGTATATAGATGCAAACTATTACATATAGACTGGATCAACAACAAGGTCCTACTGTATAGGGAACTATACTACTATATACTACAGGGAACTGTATTAAATATCCTGAGATAAACCATAATAGAAAAGAATATGAAAAGAATAAAATATTAACTCTGTGGAACTAACTGAAAAAAATGCTTGTGTTGCTACTATAATTTCATATGCTGTGATTTGCCCACCCTTTATCTTCAAGTGATACAGAAGTTGTTAATTTCTAGGAGCATTTGAGTCATAAAGTCAGTACAAAATTTATAATTAATGATTGTTAAATGAAAAAATTGTATAAAAATAAAATAGAATATAAAAAAGAATGTATATATGTATATAACTGAGTGACTTTGCTATATAGTAGAAATTAACACATTGTAAATCAACTATACTTCAATAAAAAAAATTTTTAATAATAAAAATGCAATAAAGTATGTAACACAACTACAAGAATACAAAAAAGAAAAACAAGAAAAATAATCAATTACTGTAAAATGTGAAGGTAATGATTCTAAGGGAGAATACAACAAACATGGATTTTATTTATGCAGAGAAAGTACTCTTAAAATATAAAGGAATTCACAAACCATGTGACTCATAAACCCAAAACAACCTTGGGGCTGGTAAGTTGAATAAAAGAAAGCATAATTTGTTTCATTTTCTTCAATCCTCCCTTTCATAATGGGCCTCAGTTCAAGATAGCTTACACATCAACAAAGACTTTGAGTTCAAAATCCATTACATAAATGGAAATGACATGTCAAAAGCCTCAGTGGGGGTATATCCAAGCAGTGCAAAGATAAATAGAGTCATCTCTCTCCTCTCTTTCCTCTCTCTTATATACAGACATATATAAATTTTACTTAAAGAAACAGAGAAGTAAATCTCTAAAATAGTGTGAATGCAAGGACATCTTCAGGCATCCAGAAACATGTATTTTTAGCAATAATTCCTAACAATTTTTTCATTTAACAATCATTAATTATAAATTTTGCCTACTTCAGGGTGACTGACTTTATGATTCAAATGCTCCTAGAAATTAACAACTTCTATATCACTTGAAGATAAAGGGTGGGCAAATCACAGCATACAAAAGTACAGTAGCAACACAAGCATTTTTTTCAGTTAGTTCCACAGAGTTAAAACCACATGCATTGAGAGAACCAGTTTAGGGGAAGGAGTCATTTCACTAGGGTCATGCATAAGCTGTGTTTTTTTGGTTTTAAATACTTCTTTGTTGTAAAACTTATTGCAACCATACTTTGAAGCCACAACCAACAGAATCTAAGAACTTGAAAATACTTTTTAGTTCAGACCATAACTTTTAAAATATTTTTAAAACAAAAATTATGTTTAGTATTACATAAATTCATGGAAACTGTCTTAATAATTTTAAAACTTCGAGCACTTTTCTATACAACTAGTAACATAAGGCAATGTATCTACACTTTAATCATTAAATATACATAAAAATCTATATATTGTTTTAAAATGATAATTCTTGCTAATACAGTGGCAAAAGCAAACTGTTCATTAGAACCTTCCCTTAAGAGGCCTAACCAAATAGTTAGCATTATCTGAATAAAATGCTAATTATTAACAGTAGTCAACAGTTATTGAATATTTACTAAGTATCAGGCAGTATTTCAGTCATATATAGTATATGTGTGAATTTATGAATTTAAAATAATTTAAATTTATAAATTTAAACATTTATAAATTTAATATATATAACTTAATGTTCACACAGGTCCTATGAAGTAGTTCTATAATTACATCCATATTATAGAGAAGGAAACAGCAACAAAAAGATTCAATAAATAGGCCAAGGTCACAGAGCTAGTACATGACAAAGTCAGGATTCAAACTCAAAGAACCTGACTCTACAGCCTATACCCTTGACCACTATAATCATTTTTACATTAATTTTAAAAATCAACTATATTCATATGTATATTTTGTAAACACCAAATTGCTAGCTTCAAGGAGACAGTAACATGAAAAATTTCTAGTATCTTGAAATGTTTTTCAGATATATAGAGTTTAGAAAATAGGTTGAGGCAAAATAAAATAAAACACACCAATAAGACTATTTTCTTGCTGTAATTTCTAAATGTGATGAATTCATTTCTTTAGGTTTACACATTAATCTATATCAAATCCCCATTAGAGACCATCATCAAGAATTTGACATGTTCCCTTGTACACACAGAATAATTTCTACTAGGCCAATCACAAGTATTTACTGAACCGACATCACAGCTAAAGGGAATAAAGTACAAGAGTCTTCATACTTTGATAGTATACCCCTAATGAGCAAAGAAATTGCACACATACCCACTATATGCATATTTGTTCATAACCGATATGAACATATACTGGAGATACACACACACACACACACACACACTCATTTTTGAACATGTACAAAAACATATTAAAAAAGATGAAAGGGACTTCCCTCGTGGTCAAGTGGGTAAGACTCTGTGCTCCCAATACAGGGGGCCCAGGTTTGATCCTTAGTTGGGGAACTAGATCCCGCATGCATGCCACAACTAAGAGTTCTCATGCTGCAACTAAGAAGTCTGCGTGCCACGACTAAGAAGCCAGAATGCCACAACTAAGAGCCTGCATGCCACAGCTAAACATCCTGAATGCCGCAATGAAGATCCCGTGTGCCGCAACGAAGATCACATGTGCTGCAACTAAGCCCCCGTGCAGCCAAAATAAAAATAAAATTAAATTAAATTAAAAATAAATATTTTTTGAAAAGAAAAGATGAATGAGTTCTACTTCTGGGAAGTGCGGACTAGCTCGTTTCAGACAAACCCTCCTGTTGATAGCAGTTAGAGAAGCTGGCAGAGGGCTTCAATTTGGAAGCTAAAAAAGCTGAACAGAGCCTTTAGCAGACTTACAGAGCTGGCACAAACAATGGGGTTTAGGACTTGCCAAGAAGAAGGGAGCCTTAGGCCTTCAAGTGGGAACGAAAACGGCTACTCCCCAGAAGAAACAGTGAGTCTGAAATAGACCAGCCTTCACAGGGACTAAAGCCCAGTAGAATGATCTTCATTTCTGGTTGAATTAAGATGATCTGCCCTAACTTGGTTGCCTGCCAGCAACATGAATAAATCTCCTCTGGAAGAAGAAATCCAACAAAGGCTCAAATTACCTCCACAAATTTTCATCTATAAAGCCTGTAACATAATCCAAAATAACCAGGCATACAAGAGATCAAAATGTGACAAAAAAACTGGGAGGAAAAGCAGCTAACAGGTTCACAAGAAATTCATATATTGGAGTTAACTTAAAGAAACTTTAAAACAACTATTATTAAAATGTTCAAGGACTTAAATGAATAGGTGAGAAAATTTCAAAAGAATTGACAATATAGTGACAAAGGCAAATAGTTTATTTTGCTTTTTAATCAAATCACTATATTTGAATTTTTAAAAATCCAAATGGGTATTCTAGATCTAAAAAATACAATAACTGAAATTACTCTAGAACTGGAACTCAAGGGTAAATTTATTAATTTCTAAAAGATTTTAGAATAAGGAAATGAGTATAACTTTTGAACTCATGGAAAATGGTGTCTAATAACAAGAAAAAAGTTTAAAAATGTGACATGAAAAACATAAAAAACATGGAGGGGAGTACAAACGGAGAGATTTAGAATGTGTTCAAACTTAAGTTGTTGTCAACTTAAAATCGACTATCATGAAGCTGTTGTATGGAAGCCACATGATAACCACCAGGCAAAAACCTATAATAGATACACAAAAGATAATGAGAAAGGAATCTAAGCATATCCACTAAAGAAAGCCATCAAACCACAAACGGAGAAAGCAAGAGAAGCAGAAAAAAATCAGAGGAACTACAAAATGGTCAAAAAACAATGAACAAACTGGCAGTAAATACATACCTATCAATAACTACTTTAAATGTGAATAGAATAAATTCTCCAATCAAAAGATAGAGAATGGCTGAGTGGATAAAAAAAGCAAAACTCATCTATATGCTGTCTACAAGAGACTCACTTCAGACATAGGTCCTAAACAAACTGAAAATGAAAGGATAGGAAAAGATATTCACTGCAAATGGAAACCAAAAGAAGGCTGAGATAGCTATACTTATATCAGACAAAACAGACTTTAAAACAAAGACTGTAATAAAAGAAGGACATTATACATTGATAAAGGAGTAATACAACAAGAATATAAAGAATTTGTAAATGTTTATGCATCCAGCATAGGAGCACCCAAACATTTAAAGCAAATACTAACAGACCTAAAAGAAGAAATATATAACAATACAATAATAACAGTAGATAAATTTAATAACCCAATTACATCAATGGCTAGATATTTTAAATAAGATGTTAGGTCAGATAGACTTAACAGATATATAAAAAACATTTCATCCAAAAGCAACAGACAGGGCTTCCCTGGTGGCTCAGTGGTTAAGAATTCACCTGTCAATGCAGGGGACATGGGTTGGAACCCTGGTCTGGGAAGATCCCGCATGCAGTGGAGCAACTAAGCCCGTGCGCCACAACCACTGAGCCCACGCACCCCTAGAGCACATGCTCCGCAACAAGAGAAGCCAACGCAATGAGAAGCCTATGCACTGCAACAAAGAGCAGCCCTTGCTCACTGCAACTAGATAAAGCCCACACACAGCAACGAAGACCCAACACAACCAAAAATTAATTAATTAATTAATTAAAACAAAAACAAAAACAAAAGCAACAGACTCACATTCTTCTTGAGTACACATGGAACACTCTCCAGGACAGATCATATGGTAGACCACAAAAAGTCTTAACAAATTAAAAAAGACTGAAATCATCTCAAACATCTTTTCCAACTACAGTGGTATGAAACTAGAAATCAATTACGAGAAGAAAATTCACAAATATGTGGAGAAGAAACAACATGCTACCAAAAAACCAATGGATCCACCAAGAAATCAAGAGTGAAATTCAAAAATACCTTGAGACAAACAAAAATGGAAATACAACATACCAAAACTTATAAGACACAGCAAAAGCAGTTCTAACAGGGAAGTTCATAATGATAAATGCCACCTCAAGAAACTAGAAACATATCAAACAACCTAACTTTACATCTGAAGGGGAAAAAAGGACAAATGAAGCCCAAAATTAGTAGAAGAAAGGAAATAACAAAGATCAGAGCAGAAATAAATGAAATAAAGACTAGAAAAATAATAGAAAAGATCAATGAAACCAAGAGCTGGTTCTTTGAAAAGATAAACTAAACTGAGAAACCTTTAGCTTGCCTCACCAACAAAAAAAGAGGACTCAAATAAAATCAGAAATGAAACAGGAAACATTATGACTGACACCACGAAAATACAAAGGATCATAAGAAACTACTACAAACAGCTGTAAACCAACAAACTGGACAACCTAAAAGAAATGGAGATTCCTAGAAACATACAACCTTCCAAGACCAAATCACGAAAAACTGAAAATCAATTACTAATAAGGAGATTTACTGAATCAGTAACTTAAAACCTCCCAACAAACAGAGGTCCAAAAGCAGACAGCTTTAATAGTGAATTCTACCTAACATTCAAAGAATCATTACCAATCCTTCTCAAATTCTTCCAAAAAATACAAGGGGAGGGAACAGTTCCAAACTCATTTTACGAGGCCAGCATTATGCTGATACCAAAACCAGACAAGGATAATACAAGAAAAGTAAATCACAGGCCAGTATCCCTGATGAACATAGACGAAAAATACTCAACTAAATATTAGCAAACTGGACTCGACTATACATTAAGAGGAAATCACACCATGCATAATCAAGTGGGATTTATCCCAGGAGTGCAAGGATGGTTCAACATCCACAAATCAATTACGTGATACACAATATTAACAAAATGATGACTAAAAATCATATGACCATCTCAATGGATGCAAAAGATGCATTTGACAAAATTCAACATCATCTTATGAAAAAACTCTCCACAAAGTGCGTACGAAGGGAACATACCTCAACATAATAAAGACTGTATATGACAAGGCCACAGCTAACATCATACTCAATGAAAAGGTGAAAGCTTTCCTTCAAAGACTAGGAACAAAACAAGGATGCCCACTCTCCCCACTTTCATTGAGCATAGTGTTGGAATTCCTATCCAGAGCAAGAAAAAAATAAAAGGCATCCAACTTGGAAAGGAAGAAATAAAACTGACACTCTTTGCAGATTACATGATACCATATATAGAAAATCCTTAAGACTCAACCACAAAAATTGTTAGAACTAATAAATGAATACAGTTGCAGGATATAAAATTAATAGGCAAAAATCTGTTTTATACACTAACCATGAACCATCAGAAAGAGAAATTAAGAAAATCCTATTTACAATGGCATCAAAAAGAATAAAATACCTCGAAATAAATTTAACCAAGGAGGTGAAAGACCTACACACTGAAAATTGTAAGACACAGAAGAAAGAAATTGAAGATGACACAAATATAGACATTCTGTGCTCATGGACTAGAAGAATTAATATTGTTAAAATGGCCATACTACTCAAGGCTGTCTACAGATTCAATGCAATCCTTATCAGAATTCCAGTGTCATTTTTCACAGAAATAGAAAAAACAATTCTAAAATTTGTATGGAACCACAAAAGACTCCAAATAACCAAAGCAATCTTGAGAAAGAACAACAAAGCTGGAGGCACCATGCTCCCTGACTTCAAACTATATTAGAAAGCTACAGTAGTCAAAGTAGTATGGTATTAGCATAAACACAGACACAGAAATCTATAGAACAAAATAGAGAACCCAGAAATAAACCCATGCACACATTTATTTATGACAAAGTAGCCAAGAATACACAAAGGGGAAAGGACAGTCTCTTCAATTAATGGTTTTGGGAAAACTGGACAGCCACATGCAAAAGAAAAAAACTAGACCAGTATCTTACATCATACACAAAAATTAACTCAAAATGGATTAAGTCTTGAATGTAAGACCTGAAACCATAAAATTCCTACAAGAAAACATAGGCAATAAGCACCTTGACATCAGTGGTGGTAATGATTTTTCAGACAACTGGGACTACATCAAACTTAAAAGCTTCTACACAGCAAAGGAAAGCATCAACAAAATGGAAAGGCAAACTACTGAATGAGAGAAAAAAATCTGCAAATCATATATCTCTGATGAGAGGTTAATTTACAAAATACATAAAGAATTCACACAACTTAATAGCAAAATAATCCAATTTAAAAATGAGCAAAGGATCTGGATAGACATTTTTTCTAAAGACATACAGATGGCCAACAGGAATGTGAAAATATGCTCAATATCACTAATCATCAGAGAAATGCAAATCAAAATCATGATATACCACCTCACACCTGTCAGAATGGCTATTAGCAAAAAGAAATAACATGTGTTCTTGAGGATACGGAGATAAGTGAACCCTTGTGCACTGTTGGTGGGAATGTAAATTGGTACAGTCACTATGGAAAACAGTAAGGAGGTTGCTCAAAAAATAAAAAATAGAGTTACCATGTGATCCAGCAATCCCACTTCCAGGTACTTATCCAAAGAAAACAAAGTCACGACTGTAAGATAACCGCAACCCCATGTTCACTGCAGCATTATTTACATTAGTCAAGACTTGGAAACAACCTAAGTGCTCATCAACAGATGAAAAGATAAAGAAAATTTGTGTACACACACACACACACAAATGAAATATTATTCAACCATTTTTAAAAAGAATGAAATTCTGCCATTTGCGAAAACACAGATGAACCTTGAGAGCATTATGTTAAGTAAAATAAGCCAGAGAGACAAAGACAAATACCATATGATCTCATATGTATGTGGAATATTAAAAACAAACAAACAAAAACAAGTTCATAGATACAGCGAAGAGATTGGTGGTTGCCAGAGATGGAGAGTGATGAGTAGGCAAAATGGGTGAAGGAAGTCAAAAGACACAAACTTCCGGTTATAAAATAAATAAGTCACGGGGAAGTAATGCAATGTGGCAACTATAGCTAATACTGCATTGTATATCTGAAAGTTGCTAAAACAGTAAACCTTAAAAGTTTCATCATAAGAAAAAAATTCTATAACTATGTATGGTGACAGATGTTAACCAGACTTATGTGGTGATCATTTCACAATATATACAAATATTGAACCATTGTGTTGTACACTTGAAACTAATATAATGTATGTCTATTATACATCAAACAATAGGAAATTTAAATTTAAAAAAATAAAAAAAGCTAAACTTTACAAAAGGTGTCTAATGACTTTTTAACCAATTCAAGAAAACAATTTAAATGAGTTGCTAAGTGGGAAAGCAAAGAGTAACTTTCCTAAAATCTATTTTGTTTTTTAAATCCAATCACTAGGGCTATCTAAGCATAATTTACTATGATGAACAAATTTTTACCTATAATATCTACATATTATATAACACTGATTTATGAATATTTTCTCTCTTTGGTAGTTTCAGAATAAATACTAGATTGAATGAAAATTTATATCCCCAAACAACTAAGTCATAACTAAATTAGTGTGTTAATAATCATATACTGTCTTTTACATATGCATACCAACCTATATATTTGTGCCAAAATCAACAGTCCTGGGTAACTTAAGACCTGATACATTGCTAAAAGGTCCACCTGTCTTGTTTGTTTGTTTACCTCAAATCTCTTCAGTGTTTAATAAATAACTGCTATCTCTGAGTTCCATGGTTTATTTTGCAGCTACTAAAACAAGAAACAGAACTGACACTGAATTCAATGACAGCAATGGATATCATGAAATTGCATTCAAAATTTCTGAAAAAAAATTTCACTGTTTTTAACTTCTAACAAATGAATTAATGCTGTGCTGTACTTTGGAGGGAGAGGCAGCAGACCAAAAAACAAACAAACAAAAACAAACAAAAAAGTTAGATAACAGCTATAATAAAATCATAGCTCCAAATCATTAATCATACTGTATCAGAAGGGATCCTCTGAGAGACTTAATCAGAATAGTTGCATGATCTGGTTTACATATCGGAAAAATCACTTGTGTGCATCTTTAATAACATGAAACGAAAGGGCCAGTTGAGAGAGAGAAGTTAAGGTTAACAGGAGAGAGAGTGCTGAACAAATAATGGTGCAAAGACTGAGGAGTGGGAAGGCATCCAGGACACAGGCAGAGGGACTATCCTTACACAGGAGAAGGGGCACATTTTCCATTGCGACAGAGGCTTGTGACAGAAGCGGGGTGGGGGATAGTGTTTACATTGGAGTTGTTAGAGGCATTTCCATTTAGTAATATATCTTTCTCAGGGAAACAGTGAGTAGGATATCTGCTGAATGGGGGGAAGGGGTATTGGGAGCAGGGACCTGGGAAACATACAGAAGGTTTAAAATAGCCAGTGGAAGTTTGTAGGGCTGCTGCTGAGGGCCCACTGAAATTAGTTCACTACAAATTCGTAGTCTCCATTCTACTTGGTTATATACACTGCCTTCAAATCAATCTCATGGTGCAAACAAACCACAAAAAAGCAGCTAAAAGGAGACTCTTTTACCTAACCTTCTACATGAGTTCAAAGTATCAAAAGAAATGCTGGAATTTTCTCAGGGTACTAGAAGGAGAGAGATTTCTTCAGTCCATCTCAACACCTATCTTCATTTGTATTCCTCTGTACAGCTCACCATTCTTGTTCCTACCTCTGTATGCAGACAACTCAATGCAGTTGGTAAAATACTTGCCTCAAGTTTATTTCATTTAAAGAAAATGAATTCTTAAAATCCTGACCTATACTGTAATTGTACTTAAAAGTACACCCAATTTTTTTTTTTTAAGTAATAGCACCTCATTTTAATCTGCTGCAAATGCTATTCACTAAGCTTTTATGTTCTGCATAGTTTAGGAACACCATATCTTTGGGTTATTTGGGGGGGCTGTGCTGGGTCTTTGTTGCTATGTGGGCTTTCTCTAGTTGCAGCGAGCGGGGACTAGTCTTCATTGCAGTGTGGTGGCTTCTCTTGTTGCAGAGCATGGGCTATAGGCGCGTGGGCTTCAGTAGTTGTGGCACGTGGTCTCAGTACTTGTGGCTCATGGGCTCTAGAGCGCAGGCTCAGTAGTTGTGGCACACAAGCTCAGTTGTTCCACAGCATGTGGGATCTTCCCAGACCAAGGATCGAACCCGTGTCCAATGCACTGGCAAGTGGATTGTTAACCACTGCACCACCAGAGAAGTCCCAAACCTTATCTCTGAAATGTCACTTTTTTGGTTAAAGTCAGTTTCGAATTTCATCTTATTTCCTCTTAGCAATTTGAGATTTTTCGAACGTAGATAGAAGACTAAATTCTTGTGCCTGTATAAGAAAATCAACATAATGATTTGTTGAATCAGAAAACTTGAGTTCTGATATTATCTCATTTCCTGGGATATAAGATTCCTCCAAACATTAGCATGCGATGATTCTAGTTATTCCCAAATTCTCGATTATTTGTCTTTTACTGCATTAAGTCTAAAACAAATATCTACTTTCTAGGGTATTATTTTGTGAGCCGCAATCACTTGTAATCTACTTAAAAAAGACAGCTACTGGCAAACACACATTTTCTTCTGCCCTTCCTTATCTTGAAAAACAATGATATAAGGTTGCCCTTTGAATGGAAATATGAAGCTCCTGTCCCACATCCAAGAGAATATTAGTTTTGAGCTGTTTATATAATTTATATGCTAATTCACTGTTTTTCACCCAGTGCTCTTTGTAATCAAAAGCAGCGGTCCTCACCCTTTTTAGCACCAGGGACCAGTTTCATGGAAGACAATTTTTCCACGGACAGAGTGTTGGGGATTATGGTTCAGGTGGTAATGTGAGCAATGGTTCAGGCAGTAATGCGAGCGATGGTTCAGGTGGTAATGCAAGCGATGGGGAGCAGCAGATGAAGCTTCACTGCTTCACCTACCGTACACCTCCTGCTGTGCGGCACAGTTCCTAACAGGCCACAGACCAACACCAGTCCACAGCCTGGGTGTTGGGGACCCCTGATCAAAAGCACACATTTGGTCAGCATTAAAGGTTTAGTATCAGGACACAAAATAAAGCCAATAAATCACTACAAGAAGACTGAACTACCTCAGAAGTAAAGTGCTTTAACTGAGCTAGCCTCAGGTTAATGTAATCAATCTAGTCTACTATGAAGAAGCTATACATATTAGGTACAGTGGGGGAAGGGGGAGACAGACAAGACACAACCTGTCCTTAAGTGTTTACTCTAAGAGGCTAATATCCAAAATATATAAAGAACTCATACAACTCAATAGCAAAATCCAAATAATCCAATTAATAAATGGGCAAAAGACCTGAAAAGATACTTCACCAATGAACATTTACAAAAGGCCAACAGGTGCATTAAAATATGTCCAGTGCCCAGTGTCATTAAGGAAATGCAAATCAAAACCACAATGAGATATCACCACACCATTTGCTAGAATGTCCATCATCAAAAAGAAAAGAGATAACACAGAAAGAAAAATTAAGCAAACAATCCCATTCACCACTGCAACAAAAGAATAAAATACCTAGGAATAAACCTACCTAAGGAGGTAAAAGACCTGTACTCAGAAAACTATAAGACACTGATGAAAGATATCAAAGATGACACAAACAGGGCTTCCCTGGTGGCGCAGTGGTTGAGAATCCGCCTGCCGATGCAGGGGTCACGGGTTCGTGCCCTGGTCCGGGAAGATCCCACATGCCGCGGAGCAACTAGGCCCGTGAGCCATGGCCGCTAGGCCTGTGCGT
The DNA here is from genome assembly GCF_026419965.1 of Kogia breviceps. NCBI lineage: Eukaryota > Metazoa > Chordata > Mammalia > Artiodactyla > Physeteridae > Kogia > Kogia breviceps. The sequence continues at coordinate 41,146,856 of NC_081310.1, read as the reverse complement.
CCGGAGCCTGTGCTCCGCAACGGGAGAGGCCACAGCAGTGAGAGGCCCGCATACCACAAAAAAAAAAAAAAAAAAAAAAAGATGACACAAACATATGGAGAGATATACCATGTTCTTGGATTGGAAGAATCAATGTTGTGAACATGACTATACTACCCAAAGCAATCTACAGATTCAATGCAATCCCTATCAAATTACCAGTGGTATTTTTTACAGAACTAGAACAAAAAATCTTAAAATTTGTATAGAGACACAAAAGACCCCGAACAGTCAAAGCAGTCTTGAGGGAAAAAAAATGGAGCTGGAGGAATGAGACTCCCTGACTTCAGACTGTACTACAAAGCTACAGTAATCAAGATAATATGGTACTGGCACAAAAACAAATATAGATCAATGGAACAGGATAGAAAACTCAGAGACAAACCCACGCAACTATGTTCAACTAATCTATGACAAAGGAGGCAAGTATATACAATGGAGAAAAGACAGTCTCTTCAATAAGTGGTGCTGGGAAAACTGGACAGCTACGTGTAAAAGAATGAAATTAGAACACTCCCTAACATCATACACAAAAATAAACTCAAAATGGATTAGAGACCTAAATTTAAGACTGGAAACTATAAAACTCTTAGAGGAAAACATAAGAAGAACACTCTTTGACATAAATCACAGCAAGATCTTTTTTGATCCACGTCCTAGAGTAATGGAAATAAAAACAAAAAAATGGGACCTAATGAAACTTAAAAGCTTTTGCAAAGCAAAGGAAACTACAAACAAGACTAAAAGACAACCCTCAGAATAGGAGAAAATATTTGCCAAGGAATCAATGGACAGAGGATTAATCTCCAAAGTATATAAACAACTCATTCAGCTCAATATTAAATAAACAAACAATCCAATCAAAAAATGGGCAGAATACCTAAATAGACATTTCTCCAAAGAAGACATACTGATGGCCAAGAGGCATATGAAAAGCTGCTCAACATCACTAATTATTAGAGAAATGCAAATCAAAACTACAATGAGGGGCTTCCCTGGTGGCGCAGTAGTTAAGAATCCACCTGCCAATGCAGGAGACATGGGTTCGAGCCCTGGTCCGGTAAGATTCCACATGCCGTGGAGCAACTAAGCCTGTGCACCACAACTACTGAGCCTGCGCTCTAGAGCCCATAAGCCACAACTACTGAGCCTGTGTGCCACAACTACTGAGCCTGTGTGCCACAACTACTGAAGCCCGCGCGCCCTAGAGCCCATGCTCTGCAACAAGCCACTGCAGTGAGAAGCGCATTGCAATGAAGAGTAGCCCCTGCTCACTGCCACTAGAGAAAGCCCATGCGCAGCAACAAAGATCCAACGCAGCCAAAAATAAATAAAATAAATTTTTTAAAAAAACAACTACAATGAGGTATCACCTCACAGCAGTCAGAATGGGCATCATCAGAAAATCTACAAACAACAAATGCTGGAGAGGGTGTGGAGAAAAAGGAACCCTCTTGCACTGTTGGTGGGAATGTAAATTGATACAGCCACTATGGAGAACAGTATGGAGGTTCCTTAAAAAACTAAAAATAGAATTACCATATGACCCAGCAATCCCACTACTGGGTATATACCCAGAGAAAACTATAATTCAAAAAGACACATGCACCCCAATGTTCACTGTAGCACTATTTACAACAGCCAGGTCATGGAAGCAACCTAAATGCCTATCGACAGACGAATGGATAAAGAATTGTGGTACATATATACAATGGAATATTACTCAGCCATAAAAAGGAACGAAATTGGGTCATTTGCAGAGACATGGATGGATCTAGAGACTGTCATACAGAGTGAAGTAAGTCAGAAAGAAAAAAACAAATATCACATATTAATGCATACATGTGGAACCTAGAAAAATGGTACAGATGAACAGGTTTTCGGGGCAGAAATAGAGACACAGATGTAGAGAAAAAACGTATGGACGCCAAGGGGGGAAAGTGGCGGGGTGGGGTGGGGGCATGAACTGGGAGATTGGGATTGACATATATACACTGATGTGTATAAAATAGGTAACTAATAAGAACCTGCTTATAAAAATATAAATAAAATAAAATTCAAAATTCAAAAAAAAAAAGAAAAGAGATAACAAATTCTGGTGAGGATGTGGAGAAAGGGGACCCCTTGTGCATTGTTGGTGGACTGTAAATCAGCCATCCATTGGTGACACCCATTCCAAGACCTACATGCTTTTTGCCCAAGAAACACAAATGGAATGCACAGCTGTCAGGCACACTAACTGAGAGACAACAGCACTGGTCAGGTGTATTTGTCCCTGCATTTCTCTACCAGGGCGAATGTTGGTTCCAGGCATCTTCAGTTTTTTGAACTGCCTTGCTCACTCTCAACTCTGGTACATACCATCAGCCTAGAAGGGTGATATAGCAGGGAGAGGACAGGACATATGAATAACCTGTAATCCAGCTCCCAGGTTGTGTGGTCCTTCCATTCTACTTGCACCCTATCCTAAGTACATGGAGAGACAACTTCAAGAGAAGAAACAAGCATGAGCAAAATTAAAAGGTGAGCAAACACAGGGTGTGTTTTAAGAACACTAAACACTGTACTTTGGAATAGGAGTACTGTAGGAAAGTAGTGAATGGTGAGACTGATAAATTAAGCCGAGGCTATATTGTGATAACAAAGGAATTTAAACCAGTGTTTCTCATACTACCGGCTGTGAAAGACCAAGTTTTTTCCTCCAAGTAGGCCATGAATCAGTTACTAGAACAAAGGAGAGGGGAAAGACAAAACACAAACCCAATTAAAAAAATTATTATATTCAGATGATATTTATTCTGTTGAAATATCAGGGAAGTTTCTGAACACTCTCAATTCCTGTAAGGATTTCATGCAGACAGTAACTATCTGGTGGACTGTCACCAGACCAAGGACTATAATTTGAGCACTACTGATTTAGACTTGGTATGGATGGGATTAATAAGTCAGAAAAGGATTCTGAATAAGAAGGTATCAGAATTGTGCTTTGCACAGACTAATCTGATGGTGATACCATGATGGATCAGAGGAGAAACTGGGTTAGAGATGAGGAAAGAGATAAGCAGTGAGATCCACACTTAGAATGATAGTGGTGGAAATATAAACAAGACAGGTTACAGAGATAGAACTAACAGTTTGGACTGACTAGATGTGGAAGGTTAAGAGACAGTAAGGAATCCAGGATACCTCTCTGACTTTGATTCCAGAGATATGGGAGACAGCAGTGTATTGAAAGATAGAACACAGGAGGAGGGATTGTTCTATTTACCAGGCACCTTCTTCCCTGTCATAGCTTCTCTAGCTGCCTATCCATCACCTCCAGATATAGGTCCCTCTTTCCTCAAGTTGTCAGTAATGGAGTACTTATAAGATTAACAACTGCATATCTGACTGATATAAAAGTTTACAATTATTTTTTAAACTTTAACCAAAAAAATGTCTATAAATTCAAAAGGTATTAAACTATATTGGATACCATTAATATTATGAAAAACAACAGTCACTGAAAAACTTTTTTTAATTGAACTATAGTTGATTTACAATGTTTCAGGTGTACAGCAAAGTGATCTAGTATGTATATAAATATATATATACTCTTTTCAAGATTCTTTTCCATTATAGCTTATTACAAAATATTGAATAGTTTCCCCTGTGCTATACAGTAGGTCCTTGTTATCTGTTTTATATACAGTAATGCATATCTGTTAATCCCAAATTTCTAATTTATCCCTCCCCCCCATTCCCCTTTGGTAACCATAAATTTGGTATGTCTGTGAGACTGTTTTGTAAATAAGTTCATTTGTATCATTTTTAGATTCCAAATATAAGAGATATCATATGATCTTTGTCATTCTGTCTGATTTACTTCACTTAGTATAATAATCTCTAGGTCCATCCACGTTGCTGCAAATGGCCTAATTTCATTCTGTTATGGCTGAGTAAACTTCCATTGTGTGTGTGTGTGTGTGTGTGTGTGTGTATATATATATATATATATACACCACCTCTACTTTATCCATCCCATTCATCTGTTGATGGACATTTAGATTGCTTCCATGTCTTGGCTATTATAAATAGTGCTACTATGAACAATGGGGTGCATATATGGTTTTGAATTAGTTTTCGTCTTTTCCATATGTACATCCAGGAGTGGGATTACTGGATCATATGGTAAAGCTATTTTTAGTTTTGTAAGGAACCTCCATACTATTCTCCATAGTGGCTGTACCAATTTACATGCCCACCAACAGTATACTTTCTCCACACCCATTCCAGCATTTATTATTTGTAGACTTTTTGGTGACGGCTACTCTGACTGGTGTGAGGTGATATCTTGTTGTAGTTTCAATTTTCATTTCTCTAATAACTAGTGATGTTTAGCATCTTTTCATGTACCTGTTGGCCATCTGTATGTCTTCTATTTAAGTTTTCTGCCCATTTTTTGATTGGATATTTTTTTGACATTGAGTTGTATGAGGTGTTTGTTTGGATATTAACCCCCTTTTAACATATATTTACAAATATTTTCTCCCAGTCTGTAGGTTATCTTTTCATTTTGTTGATGGTGTCCTTTGCTGTGCAAAAACTTTTAAGTTTGATTAGGTCACAGTTGTTTGCTTTTGCTTTTATTTCTTTTGTCTTAGGAGACTGGTCTAAGAAAATACTGCTACAATTTATGTCCAAGAATGTTTTGCCTATGTTTTCTTCTAGGAGTTTTATGGTGTCATGTTTTATATTTAGGTCTTTCAACCACTTTGAGATTATTTTTGCATATGCTGTGAGGGAGTTTTAATTTCATTGGTATGCGTGTAGCCATTCAGCTTTCCCAACACCACTTGCTGAAGAGACTGCCTTTTCTCCATTGTCTATTCTCGCTTCCTTTGTCATAGATTAATAGACCATAGGTGTGTGTATTTCTGGGCTCTCTGTTCTGTTGCACTGATCTATATGCCTGTGTTTGTGCCAGTACCACACTTTACTATAGTTTTGTCTGAAGTATGGTAGGGTTATACCCCCAGCTTTATTCTTTCCCCTAAGGACTGCTCTGGCAACTCTGGGGGGCCTTTTGTGATGCCATATAAATTTTAGTATTATCTGTTCTAGTTCTGTGAAAAATATCATGGGTATTCTGATAGGGATCACATTACAGCTGTAGACTGCTTTGGGTAGTATGGCTATTTTAACAATATTAATTCTTCCAATCCATGGGGAGGTGCTATCTTTCCCTTTCTTTGAATCATCTTCAATTTCCTTCATCAATGTTTTATAGTTCTCAGCATATAGGTTTCACCTCCTTGGTTAAAGTTATTCCTGGGTATTTGGTGGGGGTGGGTGGGTGTGATTTTAAACCAGTTTTTTTTTTTTTTTTTTTTTTTTTTTTTTTTCGGTACACGGGCCTCACTGTTGTGGCCTCTCCCGTTGCGGAGCACAGGCTCTGGACACACAAGCTCAGCAGTCATGGCTCACAGGTCCAGCTGCTCCGCGGCATGTGGGATCTTCCCAGACCAGGGCACGAACCCGTGTCCCCTGCATCAGCAGGCGGACTCTCAACCACTACTCCACCAAGGAAGCCCCAGATTTTTTTTTAACTTTCTCTTTCTGATATTTCATTATTAGTGTACAGAAATGCAACCAACTTTTGCATATTAACTTTGTATCCCACAACTTTACCAAATTCATTGATGAGCTCTAGTATTTTTCTGGTAGCATCTTTAAGAGTTTCTACGTATTGTATCATGTCATCTGCAAACAGTGATAGTTTTACTTCTTCCTTTCCAATTTGGATTCTTTTTATTTCTTTTTCTCCTCTGATTGCTGTGGCTCAGACTCCCAAAACTATATTGAATAAAAGTGGCAAGAGTGGGCATCATTGTCTTGTTCCTGGTCTTAGAGGGAAAGCTTTCAGCTTTTCATCATTGAGTATGATGTTAGCTGTGGGTTTGTCATACATGCTCTTTATTATGTTGAGGTATGTTCCCTCTATACTCACTTCCTGGAGAGTTTTTACTATAAATGGATGTTGAATTTCATCAAAAGTTTTTTTGTATCTACTGAGATGACCAAATGGCTTTTATTCTTTAATTTGTTAATGTGATGTATCACACTGATTGATTTGTGGATACTGAAATATCCTTGCATCCCTGGGATAAATCCCACTTGATCATGGTGTATGATCCTTTTAACATACTGTTGGATTCAGTTTGCTAGTATTTTGTTGAGGATTTTTGCATCTATGTTCATCAGTGATATTGGTCTGTGATTTTCTTCTTTTGTGATATCTTTGTCTGGTTTTGATATCAGGGTGATACAGGCCTCATAAAACGAGTTCAGAAGTGTTCCTCTGCAAATTTTTGCAAGTTTCAGAAGACTAGGCATTAACTCTTCTCTAAATGTTTGGTAGCATTCACCTGTGAAGGAGTTCACTTGGACTTTTGTTTGCTGGAAGTTTTAAAACTACTGAGTCAATTTCAGTACTGGTAATCGGTCTGTTCATATTTTCTACTTCTTCCTGGTTCAATCTTGGGATGGTGTATTGTTTACCTTTCAAAGAACCAGCTTTTAGTTTCATTGATCTTTTCCATTGTGTTTTTACTCTTTCATTTATTTCTGTTCTGATCTTTATGACTTCTTTCCTTCTACGTTTAACCTTGTGTTTTGTTCTTCTTTGTCTAGTTCCTTTAGGTGTATGGTTAGGTTATTTGAGATTTTTCTTGTTTCCTGAAGTAAGCTTGTATCACTATAAACTTCCCTCTTAGAAGTGCTTTGGCTATGTCCAATGGGTTTTGGATCATCATGTTTTCATTTTCATTTGTCTCCAGGTATTTTTTTATTTCCTCTTGGATTTCTTCAGTGATCCATTGGTTGTTTAGTAGCATATTGTTTAGCCTCCATGCATTTGTGTTTTTTGCAGTTTTTTTCTTGTCGTTGATCTCTAGTCTCATAGTGTTGTAGTTGGAAAAGAGGCTTGATATGATTTCAATTTTCCTAAATTTACCAAGGCTTGTTCTGTGGCCCAGCATGTGATCTATCCTGGAGAATGTTTCATGTGTTTGTGAAAGGAATGTTTATTCTGTTCTTCTGGGCATAGTGCTCTAGAAATATCAATCAAGTCCATTTGTTTTAATGTGTTATTTAAGGCTTGTGTTTCCTTATTGATTTTCTGTCTGGATGATCTGTCCATTCATGTAAGTGAGGGTGTTAAAGTCCCCTGTTATTATTGTGGTACTGTTGATTTCTCCTTTTATGTCTGTTATTATTTGACTTATATATTGAGGTGCTCCTACATTGGGTGCATATATATTTACAACTGTTATATCTTCTTGGAGTGATTCCTTGATCATTACATAGTGTCCTTCCTTGTCTCTTGTAACAGTCTTTATTTTAAAGTCTATATTGTCTGATATTAGGTATTGCTACTGTGGCTTTCTTTTGACTTCCATTAGTGTGGAATATCTTTTTCCATCCCCTCACTTTCAGTCTGTATGTGTCTCTAGATCTAAATGAGTCTCTTGTAGGCAGCATATATATGGGCCTTGTTTTTGAATCTATTTGGCCAGTCTGTGTCTTTTGTTTCAAGCATTTAGTCTTTTTACATTTAAGGTAATTCTCAATATGTGTGTTCTTATTGCCATTCTGTTAATTGTTTGGATTTGTTTTCATAGGTTATTTTTTTCCTCTTTCTTCTTTTGTTCTCTTCTCTTGTGATGTAATGATTACCTGCAGTGTTGTTTGGATTCCTTTTCCTTTTCTGTATGTGTATCTATTATAGACTTTTCGTTTAGTTACCATGAGGTTTTTGTATAGCAGTCTATATACATATGTGATTGTTTTAAGTTGCTGATCTCTTGATTTCAAATGCATTTTGAATACCCTGCATTTGTACTCTCTTCCATTCATGATTAATGTTTTTGATATCGTATTTTACATCTAATTATTATGTGTACCCCTTAACTGCTTATTATGGATACAGATGATTTTACTACTTTTGTCTTTTAACCTCTCTACTAGCTTTGTGTGTGGATGATTTCCTACCTTTACTGTATGTTTGCCTTCACTGGTGACCTTTTTCATTCCGTAACTTTCTTGTTTCTAGTTGTGCCTTTTCTTTTTTGCCTAGAGAAGTTCCTTTAACATTTCTTATAAAGCTGGTTTGGTGGTGATGAATTCTTTTAGCATTTGCTTGTCTGTACAGCTTTTGATTTCTCCATCCAATCAGAATGAGAGCCTTACTGGGTAGAATATTCTTGGTTGTAGGTTTTTCCCTTTCATCACTTTAAATATATCATCCCACTCCCTACTGGCCTGCAGTTTCTACTGAAAACTCAGGTGATAGCCTTATAGCAGTTCCCTTGTATGTTACTTGCTGCCTTTCCCTTGCTGCTTTTAGTATTCTCTCTTTAATTTTTGTCATTTTGGTTACAATGTGTCTTGGGTGAGTTCCTCTTTGGAGTAATACTGTTAATCATAGGTAAATATACTTTTGCCTATGATATTAACAGATATCTCATAACTTTTTGCCTGCAAAACATTTCTCCTTTCTCCCTAAATTATCTGGTTCACATAAGTGAAGGAAAATAACAAAAAGTGGGCTGCATAAAGTTTCAAAGGGAATCAGCTAACTAATAACTAAGTAAAGGTAATGTTTCTTTTTTTTTTTAACATCTTTATTTGAGTATAACTGTTTTACAATAGTGTGTTAGTTCCTCCCCTAGAACAAAGTGAATCAGTTACACATATACATATGTTCCCATAACTCTTCCCTCTTGTGTCACCCTCCCTCCCACCCTCCCCATCCCACCCCTCTAGGTGGTCACAAAGCACAGAGGTGAACTCCCTGTGCTATGCTGCAGCTTCCCACTAGCTATCTAATTTACATTTGGTAGTGTGTATGTGTCCCTGCCACTCTCTCACTTTGTCCCAGCTTACCCTTCCCCCTCCCCATATCCTCAAGGCCATGCTCTAGTAGGTCTGTGTTTTATTCCTGTCCTACCACTAATCTCTTCATGACATTTTTTTTCTTAGATTCCATATCTATGTGTTAGCATATGGTATTTGTTTTTCTCCTTCTGACTTACTTCACTCTGTATGACAGACTCCAGGTCTATCCACCTCATTACAAATAACTCAGTTTCATTTCTTTTTGTGGCAAGTAATATTCCATTGTATATGTGCCACATCTTCTTTATCCATTCATCTGTTGATGGACACTTAGGTTGCTTCCATGTCCTGGCTATTGTAAATAGAGATGCAATGAACATTTTGGTACATGACTCTTTTTGAATTATGGTTTTCTCAGGGTATATGCCCAGTAGTGGGATTGCGGGATCGTATGGTAGTTCTATTTGTAGTTTTTTAAGGAACCTCCATACTGTTCTCCATAGTGGCTGTATCAATTTACATTCCCACCAGCAGTGCAAGAGGGTTCCCTTTTCTCCACACCCTCCCCAGCATTTATTATTTCTAGAGATTTTTAATAATGGCCATTCTGACCAGTGTGAGATGATATCTCATTGTAGTTTTGATTTGCATTTCTCTAATGATTAATGATGTTGAGCATTCTTTCATGTGTTTGTTGGCAATCTGTATATCTTCTTTGGAGAAATGTCTATTTAGTTCTTCTGACCATTTTTGGATTGGGTTGTTTGTTTTTTTGTTATTGAGCTGCATGAGTTGCTTATAAATTTTGGATATTAATCCTTTGTCAGCTGCTTCATTTGCAAATATTTTCTCCCATTCTGAGGGTTGTCTTTTGGTCTTGTTTATGGTATCCTTTGCTGTGCAAAAGCTTTTAAGTTTCATTAGATCCCATTTGTTTATTTTTGTTTTTATTTCCATTTCTCTAGGAGATGGGTCAAAAAGGATCTTGCTGTGATTGATGTCATAGAGTGTTCTGCCTATGTTTTCCTCTAAGAGTTTGATAGTGTCTGGCCTTACATTTAGGTCTTTAACCCATTTTGAGTTTATTTTTGTGTATGGTGTTAGGGAGTGTTCTAATTTCATACTTTTACATGTACCTGTCTAGTTTTCCCGGCACCAGTTATTGAAGAGGCTGTCTTTTCTCCACTGTATATTTTTGCCTCCTTTATCAAAGACAAGGTGACCATATGTGTGTGGGTTTATCTCTGGGCTTTCTATCCTGTTCCATTGATCTATATTTCTGTTTTTGTGCCAGTACCATACTGTCTTGATTACTGTGGCCTTGTAGTATAGTCTGAAGTCAGGGAGCCTGATTCCTCCAGCTCCATTTTTCGTTCTCAAGATTGCTTTGGCTATTCGGGGTCTTTTGTGTTTCCATACAAATTGTGAAATTCTTTGTTCTAGTTCTGTAAAAAAGGCCAGTGGTAATTTGATAGGGATGGCATTGAATCTGTAGATTGCTTTGGGTAATAGAGTCATTTTCACAATGTTGATAATGTTTCTTGAAATGTTTATTAAAGAACAGTTTATAATCTAACAGAACCAAAGGCCAAATTTATTAGTATCATCTTGTGAAAGGTTCTGAGAAATGTAAAACTGTAAAATACAATATCCTCTTGAGACTGCAACAGAAAAACAGTTCTTGAAAACTGAAGGAATTGGTAAAAGGTGAAATGCTATTTTTACAAGGGCTGTCCCTGGAAAATCCTAGTAAAATCAGTTTTCTTGCATTGCTGTTTTTAATTTAGTCCTCCCAGTATTTCTGCCTGGAGGCCCTTTCACACTTCATATCCTTTTTTCTCTCCTCTTTCTCCTGACAGGTATTTTACAGTTCTACCAAAATACAAAAATAGTATTTATAATTTGTTCCATGATCTGCCCCAACAAAATCTAAACTGGATCTATTCACGTTACTCATACTGTCTCTTGTTTAAAAATAAGTTTCTAACAAGACAAAATCATCGTGAGTCTTGATTATTTCTATTACCCTTTTCTCTATCCTATTTCACTATTATGTTTTTTCTCATCATTATCTTTATTATTCTATTAGTTGGTAAGTTTAGAATTTTGTAACTCCCAAAAGGTTAGAGAAAAACACATAAGAGATTAAACTGTAATTTACACCTAAGACCCAAATCCCCAGTCTTGTATGAAATGGTATTTATAACTGACAGTTTAGTTGAGATCTACAACTAACCTCTAAGGGATATAAATTTATATATGTATTATGGACTATGAAGTAGAAAGATATTTTGATATGAAAACAGCATTCAACAAAAAGGAAAGAAAAGAGTGTCCTACAAAAATCTCACACTTAGTACCTTGAGTTGCTTGCCACTTAACACTGCCTTTTATATGTTAAGCACTGTACCTTATATTAGCTCATTTAATGCTCAGAACTCCTCTGTGAAGAGCATAGAAATATTCCCATTTTTCAGATGCAGAAAGAGAGGCAAAGAAGTTAAAGTAACTTGATCAAGGTCACAGCTAGCAAGAGAATAAGTCAGGATTCAAACTCAGGTTTTAAAACTCATGTTTTAAATCCGTAACCTACATCTTTCAAATAGGAGAAATTGTGCAGAGATAGTGTTTAAGAGGGTGGTATGTTCTGGTTAAATTTAAAATTCTTTACCTTATAAATTAAGCAAAGTGGTAAAGAAATTCCTTAATTATTACTACTGGTAAGTCACAGAGTTACCTTTCCTTTTTTGGCTCTGATTTGTATTTAAGGATAGCCTCGATTTATATCTAAGGATAGAGCAAAAAGTTAGAAATAATTTTCAACTATGTCCCTATACCATCTGTGCACATTACTCACTTGACAAGTTCAGTGGATAGATTTTATATTTTATAAGTTTCAATTTTCAATTTGCTTCGAAAGATCGTCAACTATTAAGATACTAAAAAGTTTAAGTATATGTCAGTGACAGTAATTATTCAAAAGCTATCTTTATGTATGGTCTTCAATAATTTCAACTAAGACCTTGTTTTTGAAAGACCATCCTTCATTGAAAGGAACCACTGATCCTTTGAGAAATGGCTGATTCCAAGACTGTGGGGAAAGAAAAGCACAAGATGAATCTGGAATACTTTGTGGTGCCAGAAAGTGAAAGCCATAAAGATGGGGAAATGTCAAAAAGACAAAAAAGGAAATAGCCTGATGGGGTTCCCAATGGCAAAACAGAGAACAATTTGAGCATCAAGACAATAGATCATAACCTGCTGATTAAATAAGAATCCATCAGTTCCGGCTTCCCTGGTAGCTCAGTGGTTAAGAATTCGCCTGCCAATGCAGGAGACATGGATTTGAGCCCTGGTCCAGGAAGATCCCACATGCCGTGGAGTAACTAAGCCTGTGTGCCACAACTACTGAGCCTGTGTGCCACAACTACTGAAGCCTGTGTGCCTAGAGCCCATGCTCCACAACAAGAGAAGCCACCGCAATGAGAAGCCCATGCACCGTAACGAAGGATAGCCCCTGCTCGCCACAACCAGAGAAAAGCCCACACGCAGCAATGAAGACCCAACACAGAAAAAAATTAAAATTAAAATTAAAAAAAAAAACTATATAGAAGCCATCAGTTCATTCTCTCATAAACTAATAAATAAATAGGTGAGAAGAGAAAACTCTTTCTTCAGTAGAACACCAACTAATAAACAGAAAGTATAATCATTATGGAAAAAAATCACCACTTTGCAACCATCATAGCATTAACGAATTCAAGCAAGAATCATTAAGGGATGTCAAAACTAATGGGGTCAAGTTTAATCTGAGAGGCTCCACCTTAAGCAAGTGATTAAAGTTAAGATCATCAAAAATGGGACAAACTGACATGTGACTCCTGATGTGATTCAATAAGGACATGATTACACTTTCTTTGGTGTTTAATACCAAAGAAGAATAACCTAAATCTAATCATTGGGGGACATTCTTCAAAATAATTGTCCTATCCTCAAAAATATCACATCAATAAAGAAGAAAGACTGAGGAATTTTCCAAATTAAAGAAGGCTAAGAAAACATGACAACTAAATGCAATGTATGATCTTGTGTTGGACCTTGTACTGAGATAAAAAAGATAACTATAAAGGGTATTCTTAGGACAACTGTCAAAATTTGAATATGGACTACAGAATAGGTAACACTATTATATCAACATTAAATTCCTTGATTTTGATAACTGCGCTGTGGTTATGTAAGAGAATATCCTGTTCTTAGCACATTCACCTGATATATTTAGAAGTAAAAGATATGTCCGCAATGTACCCTGAAATGGTTCAGCAAGTCAGTGTATGTGTAAGTGTATGTGTATGCGAGTATGTGTGTTACATATATACGTAATACACACATACGCACATACATATAAATATATAAATAATTTATGGGAAACTTCTAAGGCCATCCATAAGTCAAATTAAGAACACTCTTGTAAACAGCCCCTGGACATCAGTCAAGACAATCATGAAATCCTATGCTCCAGTTAAAAAAAGTCAACTGTCTAATCAGAAATATTTCTTGCCATGTATTCTACGTAGAAATTTAATTTGTTCTGCTTAGGACTCTGTGTGACATCCAAATCTATGTACTCATGTTTCATCAATTCTAGTAAACAATCAGTTTATCTTTATATACTTACTGTCTCTCCCCCACTCATGTTCCTCTTTCCTTCTGTAACTCCTATTAGATGTACTTTAGATTTCCTTACTATCTGACCTACATCACTTAATTTCTCTTTTATAACTTTTCTTTATATTTTTGTATTGAGATTGGGGGCTTGAGTTCCAAATCAAACTTCACAGATATCATCCGATAACTACTTCTTTCTTCAACTGTATACAATTTGTTGCTTAATTTATCTGCTCAGTTTATTTCTGTGATTTTTATTTTGAGAAGTCATACAGTACTATTTAAAATAGCTTTAAGTTTTTGATAGTATCTTTTTCCTTTTCCATTTTTATCCCAGTTTAATATTTATTTTATTAAAGATAAATATTACAAGTATATAATTATATTATAAGGATAAAGAAAATGCTCATTCTTAGGAGTCTAAATCTATTCTTTGTTTCTGTCGACTCCTGATCACGGTGGATTATTTTGTAGTTTTGGATAATTAGCTCCTGAAGTGAAGGGCTTTACCTGTGAGGATCTTGCACAGGCTGATTTAAGGATCACTTCTTCCAGAGTGCTCCTGCTTCTGCCAGGTATCCCTGGTTATATAACCAACTAGGGCCAGTTTTCATATTAATTCTCAACTGAGGAAAGCATTAATATGAACCCCAAACCTCAGGGTTAACAGACTCATGGTTACAAACACAAATATAAACAGAGAGAAGTCACTCTCTTCAACAGAATGTCAAGGCAGAGACAGAAAATCTCCTTATCTCTTTGCTCCTAGGCAGACACCCCCCCCCACCCCCCCACCCCCGCAAATCCATCACTGGATAACTGAGATCTCCAGGGCCCTGGCTGTATGTGCAGCTCTCAATACCAATGCCCTGTTCAGGTTCCTTCGTTCAGTCTTAAGGCCTCCTTTTCTGTCCCAATGTGGCGGTTAAAATTCAAGCCCACTGGGTAACTGCCCTCATCCCGCTCTCCTAAAACAGCTGTTGATTATATGTGATTATTTATCGAACATTTAATGAATGCCAAGTACTATGCTAACACTTTACATATCTTATTTCATTTCGTTCTCATGGAAACCCTTCTATTTTTCCCAACTTACAGATGAGGAAACAGAAAGCAAGATAAGCAACTTGCTCAAAGCTTATGCAGCAAGTAAGAAGCAGAATTGAGATCTGACCTAGATCTATGTGAGCCTGAGTATGCATTGTTAATTACCATACACTGCCACTTTTAAAAACTTCTTCCTAGTGCCTAGGCTGGTGCTAGATGTAAAGTAGTCACTCAAGGACTGCCTGCTGAATGAACATTCTCCTTTGGTATATAAGTCTGTTATTGGAAACCCTGAGAACAATTAAATATTTGGCAGATTTTTAAGAGTAGAAACAATGGGTATAAAATAGTGGATGGATTATAGGATATCACCCAAACTACTGAGTAGAAATAATGTTGGGTGGCACTTCCAGCCATGTTTTATACTTGGATCACAATATTAAAATGTTTTATTGACTAATCATGAAATCATGAATTTTCTAGTGAGAGCAAGATGCACGACATTAAGTGGTCAATAATTGTTACATTTGTCATTTGTCATCATTATCAAAACAGAATGCCTCCTTAAGAAGAATTTATAAGCTACTGGAGAGCACACATGTATAACCTAGACAGCCAGGTATAATGAATAAATATTTAACAGAAAAAGTAAAGAGAGAAAAAAAGGCAAGAGAAAAGCTGACCAGGGATCTGCAAAGTCACAGGATGATAAATGAACATTTTCTGGTAACATGAATTCACTCCAAAAATTGAGCTGGGAACTATTTAACTATTTGTATGTTAAAACAGATGTTACAGAGCAGAATTTAAAAATATATAAAATTCCTGGGACTTCTCTGGTGGGACAGTGGTTAAGAATCCTCCTGCCAATGCAGGGGACATGGGTTCGATCCCTGGTCCGGGAAGATCCCACATGCCGTGGATCCCACAGGCCCGTGTGCCACAACTACTGGGCCTGCACTCTAGAGCCCTCGAGCCACAACTACTGAAGCCTGCACGCCCTAGAGCCCACGCGTTGCAACTACTGAGCCCACATGCCACAACTACTGAGCCTGTGTGCTGCAACTACTGAAGCCTGCACGCCTAGAGCCCACGCACCTCGATAAAGAGGAGCCCCCACTCACTGCAACTAGAAAAAGCCCACGCCCAGCAATGAAGACCCAACGCAGCCAAAAAATAAATAAATAAAAATAAATTCATTAAAAAATATATATATATATAAATTCCAAAAAATCTTTAGGTTCAAATAGACGTCTTCATAGAATGATTACACTTGTTGTTAGGACTAACCATTAAAAACAAAGTATGAGAATAAAAGCAAGTATTTATATGGTGCTTACTTTATGCCCTGTACATATTGACTCATTTAGCCTCACAATAACCCTCTTAGGTAGCTTTGATATTATTAGCACCTCCATTTTATGGGTAAGCAAACTGAGGCACTGACAGGTTAAGCCCTCATCACGTCAAACAGCTGTCGAAACTGGGACTCAAACCTAGGTTGACTGGCTCCAGAGTCCATGCTGCCTCTAACGGCCATACACAAGGTAGAATTTGAGCTAGGAGTTGAAGATTAAGAGTTTGGACAAATTAGGAGGAGGAGGAGGAAAGGAAACTGTAATAATATAATTTACAATGCATTTAATACAAATTTATTATTTGACCTTAGAAAAGTCAAATCATAGATGGAGACAATAGCTGACACAGAATCTATGCTAAAACATTCACAAAGACTTTTTTTTTTAATGAAATAAAGCACTGTATTTTTTAAAGTATCTAGTGGATACTGTTTCAAGTTTGCTTATTTACTGCTTTAGGCTTTTTCACAAGCTATTCCATACATGTATATTATTTCCCAAGTAGAATTCAAGTGCTTGAAGCAAGAGAATGTACGTGTTACTTCTTCTGCAGCCCTTACCACAGCACGGTCCTAGGCACATAATTGGCGCTAAATAATGCTTGTTCAATTGAACAAAAACACTAACGTCTCTTTTTCACTACCTCTTATCTAAGGAAATAGATTTAGAAAAAATGATTACATCACTTAAGATAATGTTTAAAATATATTTAACAACAAAAACCCCACAAATATTATCTGGTAGGAAACAGAAATAGAGGGGAAATGCCAAAACAGAGAGTACTTTTGTCATTGAAAGACTAAATATAACGGCAAGTCAGCAAATTCGAAAAAAGCAGCATAAATTAGTACAAAAAGCAAAGATTAAATTAAATGGGCCCACTCTACTTTCGGATCCAGAAAATTCTGAATCTGTAATTATAAATCCTTACTGCTCAAGCTATGCAAATTAAAGGATAAGATTTAAATATGCAAATAACATACAGAAGAACTGTTTTATGTTACTTTCAAAAATAGAGATGAGACAAATGGAACTAGACCAAGGTCAAACTTATTTTAACCTAGACTTTCCTTTTTTTTTTTCAACTACAATTTTACCTGAAAGCTTCACCTTCTCATATTCTAGACTGGATTTCTCTAATATAGAAAAACATAAAAGATATTTCCATGCCCATTTAAAAGACAAAAATGGAATCTATGAAATAAATGGAATAAAACTGGTTCCAATAAGAATTATGACCACTCTTACTGAAATTAAGAAAATATATTATTTTACTAATAGGACTCTCCCGAAATGTTCAAAATAAAAGACTAAAATAATAGTAGAGTAACCTCAGAGGTCCAAATGAAAGTGGAGATATACTTTAAAAATTTGAATGATGGGTATAAAACAGTGGATGGATTACAGGATATCACCCAGACTATTGAGTTTCAGAGTAACCTTGGCCCAAAGTTAGTTCAAAAACAGACCCAGGGACTTCCCTGGTGGCGCAGTGGTTAAGAATCAGCCTGCCAATGCAGGGGACATGGGTTCGAGCCCTGGTTCAGGAAGATGCCACACGCTGTGGAGCAACTAAGTCTGTGCACCAAAACTACTGAGCCTGCACTCTAGAGCCTGAGAGCCACAACTACTGAGCTCACGTGCCCCAACTACTGAAGCCCGCTTGCCTAGAGCCCAGGCTCTGTCTGGAACAAGAGAAGCCACCGCGATGAGAAGCCTGCGCACCACAACGAAGAGTAGCCCCCACTTGCCACAACTAGAGAAAGCCCACGCGCAGACCCAACACAGCCAAAAATAAAAAAATAAATAAAATAAATTTTAAAAATAAAACAAAACAAACAAACAAAAAACAGACCCAGAGAATGGTCAGAAGGTCTAGAAAGAGAATTTGAATAAGGAGGTAAAAGTAGGAGAGGGAAGAAGCTATAAAGGGAGAGGGATGAACAGCAAAGTCATAATAATAGCACAACAGGATTTGCTCGTACTGCTTAAATATTTATTTCATAAGAATTGTCAATTTTGAAGATGTTTTAACCACAAAAACATCTGCACCTGAATCATTTTAGTACATGCTCTTTTCTTTACTAAAAGGAAGATGTCCACCTTAGCAATGTTCAAAAAAAGCTACAACTTGGCAATGACCCATCAAAAACAGAGGGCAGGATAGTTTCTAAAAAGGTAAGAACCAAAATCAAGGGAATTCCCTGGCAGTCCAGGGGTTAGGACTCCATGCTCTCATTGCCAAAGGCCTGGGTTCGATCCCTGGTTGGGGAACTAAAATCCCACAAGCCGCCAAAAAAACACCAAGAACCGAAAATCAATATTTTAAAGTTTTTAACGTAAGACTATTACTTTACTTGTCCAGGTTAGAACAAGACTTCCAAATGTTTGCACTCTGGCCTGTGCCTGAATTTTGAAGGCCAAGTTTCCATGGCTCCCAGAAGGCAAAGGTAACACCATTTATTAACATTTACGGAGAACCTACTAAATATATACCACCAGGCTCAGTGCAGCATATGTTGGGAGCAGAGGGGGGTGGGGGCATGTATTTATAGGCCATTTGTCTCTTCGGATAAATGTCTATTCAGATCCTTTGCCCAATTTTTAATTGGGTTATTATTTATTGAGTTGTAAGTTGCATTATTTTTATACTCAGAAAAAACTTTTTAAAGGGCATTGAATATATGCTAATATATATAATCACTAAGAATGAGGCAAGGTTACTATAAATATTGAGGGTTATGAAGAAACCTCCCTCGTTCCTGATGTACTACTTTACTCATCTCTGGGGAGGTAGACTGATTTATCTGTTTGGTAAATTTGGTAATACCTGATCTTAACTGTCTCAGCCACCTTTCTTGAGTGAGCTTGTCAGCAGAAAACAGACCCTGCTCTGCTCTGCTCTGTTGTTCAGCTGGGCAGGCCTCTCGGACAGGAAAAGACAGAGGAGAAAAGATTGAGAAGAAAATTAAGAAGATTAAGAAGGAAAAATTAGATAGATGGAAAATAAGGAGAGGTGGGATACGATAGAGACTTCAGTACAGATAAAAGACAAGGAGTTTTTAGAGGAAAATGAGTGTGACAGCTTGGTTGGATGGGGAAAGTATAAAAAGTAGCTAGAGGTCTACTGAAGTTGCCTCTTCAACTCACATTGCCCTTAATCCAGTTCAAGTCCTAACTCCTAAACCTTAATACAATCTCTCAGCAATCCATCTAACTTTATTCCTTACTAATCTTCTACTGAGATATGTCTTGTCACATGCTGTTCAATTTGAATATAAATTGGCACAATTTATCAGAAAACAATTCCATAATATGTAGTAAGACTATTAAAACAATTAAGCCCTACTAGGTTTTTCTGAAGGTTTATGCTAAAGAAATATTATGAATAGCAAGCAAAAAAAGAAAAAAGGGAGAGGGGGAGGATTCTCTATGCACCAACATGAACAGCAAGGCATTATTTTAAAAGTTTATTCTGTTCCAGGAACTGTTCTGTATATTTTGTACATATTACCTCAGTTAATCCTTTTAATTCCTACAAAGAAGTATTGATTCTCACATTTACAAATGGGAAAACTAAGCGGCCAGATAGTTTGTCCAAGGTCACTGTGGCAATGAGTGAAAAATTGGAAACAATCTAAATGTTCAATAATAGGGGAATGATTAAGTAAATTAGCTCATACCCTAGATACTATATACAACAACACAAAATATGTACATTATGAATCTATAATGAGGGAAATAGAATCTAAAACAAATCACAAATATGATCTCAACTATGTTTACACACACTCCAGAGACACTGAAAGTAAATATACAGAAATATTCACAATTCTTGCTCTTGGCTGATGGGAGTACACGTTAATTTTTTTTGTACTTTTCTGCATTTTGCATATATTTAAACATACAATATTTTTCTATTCAAAAAAATTTTTAAAGCATTGAACCAAGGACACAATATTTTTAAAAACTCCAAAGAATGCTACACAATCTATATATTAATATTGTTCACCTCTTTACAAAGAAAATAATCCAAATATATACAAGGTTACCACAAAGTTAGCAAATTAAAAACAAAACAACCAATTTACTAACTGCTCTATGTGCTTAACACTGTGGAAAGCCGTCACTTTAACATGTATTAGCTCATGCAATAAATGTGTGGGTTTTTTTTTTTTTTTCTTTTGGAAGGTGTGTTTATCCACCATTTCAGAGGATTCCCACTGCCTTAAGACCCTAACTATTTTAGAGCATCAAAGAGTCACTGGATATATTTGCCAATAACCTACAGAAACAGGAGTTCCTACAAAGCCAGTTCTCAAGGGGACAAAGTAGAAACCTCTATGGTGGAACTCTACAGATCTTAGAAATGAACTCATCTGAATTGTTATATAACTTTTCCCTATATGTTTACCAAACCCTAAGTCAAAAAGGTGGCATTTAAAATTCTGGTAAAATGAAGAAATAAATTCTACAAAATATTTAGTGAATTAATTATAAATTATACTAAACCAAAAAAGGTTTTCATATAAGTTTTCATCCCTTTCTTAAAAAACTACTTATATATATTTGGGACTTGTATTTTTCATCAAATGTTTTAATGAAAGGGCTCATTTTTACTGCATTTCCCACAGTACTTAGTACAATGCTGATCACCTATGGGCTCAAACATTAGCCAATAAACTAACAGGAACTAATGCTAGCTTCAAGGTCACTGACAAGCCACCATATTTCACAATTATTCACCGAAGTGTATATGGATGTTGTAATGTGTAGGTTCATATGGATTATCAGTAAATTAAAATTAACCTATGAATTCAACTAGAAAAAATAACCCATACGACATCAAACATAATTTTAACACTAT
This sequence comes from Kogia breviceps, assembly GCF_026419965.1. Taxonomy (NCBI): domain Eukaryota; kingdom Metazoa; phylum Chordata; class Mammalia; order Artiodactyla; family Physeteridae; genus Kogia; species Kogia breviceps. The sequence goes on along the minus strand of NC_081310.1, from coordinate 41,126,003 downwards.
TTCAGTTATAAAACCTAAGCCAGGAGCTCTCTAGTTTACTCTCTATTCTTCTTTTGAACAAAAAGCAAAAATTTATTAATTCTATCGTTTCAGAAGTTATGAAATTTCAAAATGAGTTTAGGCTGTTATGTTTACTTTTAATTAAGGCTCTTGTCTCACATAGCCTTTTCAATCCATCCTGCAAGCCAGAGGCAGATTACTATTCAGAAAACACTACCTTTGTAAGCAACTATACTCCAGTAAAAATTAATTTTAAAAAATAATAAAATTTTTCAAAAAAGAAAACACACTATCTTCGTGTTTTACATAAGAAAGACAGTGACTTGATAGACTCGTGGAATGAATATGTCTCAAAGTTCTATAATGACATCTTACTGTCTGGTGAATTTAGCAAGTGTCACCCTGGTCTTAGATTTTACTGAGCATCAAAACTATCTGTCCCTTCAGATAAGTCTCAATATCTCCAATATGCCACTACCAATATCCCATTATCTAGTTCTATTCCTATTTTTAACTCTCAATCCCCTACTGTCATTACCCCCGCTACCATTACCCAGTGCAACCACATCAAGAACTCCAGCCTCGGGAGTTCCCTGGTGGTCTAATGGTTAGGATTCTGGGCTTTCACTGCCATTGCCAGAGTTCAATCCCTAGTTGGGGAACTGAGATCCTGCAAGCGGTGCAGCGTGGCCAAAAACAAAAAAAAGTAAACAAAATTATTCTAAAAACAACAACAACAAAAAACCTTCAGACTCCTGCTTTTTTTTTTTTTTACATTAGTCAGCCTCCTCCTGGCATTACTTTCTTTCCTATCGAGAACTGAATTCATGGATCATCTCTAGCTACCTCCTTAGTTCTCATACTTCTACCGCACCCACACTATAAAACCCCAGCCCTGATAACCTAACCACTTTCTCTGCTCTTATACCCAAGCTGCTATCTGTTGCTAAAGAAAATCACAACTATGCAGATTAGTAACTCTGTAAAAACAGTATCCATCCAACCTCAGGTAGGAGCCTCAATGATGGCCAGACATCCTTCCTCATAGAGCTCCCAGGACCACATCCCCCAAAGCTATTCTAAACCTTTACCACTGGCCTCCAGTCCTCTTTGTATTCCTAGCTCAGCAGTCTCAACTGGGCCACAAGTAAACAGAGGTTTCCAGATGTTAGTTGGTAACTAGTATTTCCCCCTCTTATCTCAGTAGTAGAATGTTTCTATCTGCTGTTCAAGAATAATCTTTCCATTTCTTACTCCTTTCCACTTCATCAGGAGCATGTGTGTATAATCAACCTACCTATGGACTCATTCCTCTCACTGGGTAGGGCATCCTCACAAAATGCAGCTTTCCTTTATCCTAATCCTTACTCTATGAACAACTCTTTGAAGTGCCAGGAAAAATTCAGTCACAAGAATTAATCATCTTTCTGTAAAATGCACAGATGGCAAACAAATGATAAAAAACAAAGTAACCCGCAGGATACTTAAGAAATGTCTAAAGGTATACAAAACAATAGGTTAGATATTTGAGGAAGATTTGTTTTCTAAAAGAATCAGTATGTCTTTTCCTATAAGATAATCTATTAAGTTATTTTTGTCATAAATAAAATATTACAAAAAATGAAGCTTATATATAGAGATCCTTACAAAACTATCACTGATAAGGATTAGAGATTTATAACCAAGCTCAAATTAATTCTGTGGTTCTTATCTTTTTCTGGGTCATGGACCTTTGAAGAATCTGATGAAAGCTAAGAATTCCCTCCCCAGAAAAATACACACATACTACCACTAAGTTATGAATGTTATTTCAGGGGGCTCACAGACCCCTTGAAGTCTATTCTTGGGCCTGACGTTAAAAACTCTGACTGTTGGGCTTCCCTGGTGGCGCAGTGGTTAAGAATCCGCCTGCGAATGCAGGGGACATGGGTTGGAGCCCTGGTCCAGGAAGATCCCACATGCCACAGAGCAACTAAGCCCGTGTGCCACAACTACTGAGCGTGCACTCTAGAGCCCACGAGCCACAACTACTGACCCTGTGTGCCACAACTACTTAAGCCCACGCACCTAGAGCCTGTCCTCCACAACAAGAGAAGCCACCGCAATGAGAAGCCCATGCACAGCAACAAAGAGTAGCCCCTGCTCGCCACAACTAGAGAAAGCCCACACACAGCAACAAAGACCCAACGTAGCCAAAAATAAATAAACAAAATTTAAAAACAAAACTCTGATTGTTCCCAAGAAATTATATCTTATCCATGTCAAATAGGTAGATACTGTTTTCTATTCCTATAATAAAATATCTAAATAAATATTTATTATATTAATTCTTACTGTGATGTTTGACACAACAGTGACATACTAATTTATATCTCCAGCATAACAAAAGTTAATAGAAAGGCAGGAAGGGAGACAGGTGTAAAAGTGAATATGTTTTCTTATAATTAGTCATTCAAGAGAATGGCGGTTTGGGAAAAGAAAAAATTCCAGAGTAAGGTAGTTTATTCTAGGTAAGAAATTCTAAGAAAAGAATAAAAAACCAAGAGAAGGGGCTTCCCTGGTGGCGCAGTGGTTGAGAGTCCACCTGCCGATGCAGGGGACACGGGTTCGTGCCCCGGTCCGGGAAGATCCCACATGACGCGGAGTGGCAGAGCCTGTGAGCCATGGCGGCGGAGCCTGCGCGTCAGGAGCCTGTGCTCCGCAAAGGGAGGGGCCACAGCGGTGAGAGGCCCGCATACCGCAAAACAAACAAACAAACAAACAACAACAACAAAAAACCAAGAGAAAAAATTTGTCCCAGAAGATACCTTCCAATACTTTGAAAGACTGTTGACAGAATATGATTTTCCCCCAAAGATATTTTATTTCAGTGGAGAATATTCCCTAAAGAAAACACATATGATGAAAGAGACACTATTAAATATATTCTAGTGGGAATTCCCTAGCGGTCCAGCTGTTAGGACTTGGCACTTTCACTACTGAGGGCCTGGGTTCAATCCCTGGTTGGGGAACTAAGATCCCACAAGCCACGTGGTGCAGCCAAGTAAATAAACAAGTATTCTAGCACAGTTTAGTATTGGTGTACTCAAAGTTTCCTTGTGTAATAGGGAAGAACAAGTCTGACACCATACTGGATCTGCTTCTTCTACTTTAACCTTTGTATTCTATTGTTTTTGCCACAAGTTAAGAATGTTGCCTATAGCCTAAAATATACGGGATAGCCCATTCTCAAGACTGACCTTTAAAGGTAAAACACTTTTCCATTCACGTAGAGATAAAAAGTTGCAGAACAGAAAATAACATTTGTCTTGTTGGAAGTTTATAGGAACACTGTGATTGGACCTACCTGGAAAGCTGGAAGAACGAAGGATCCTGGCACCAAGAAGTTTGCAGCAACCAACCACACCCCCACCCTTTTTAGTATAAAGAAGCCTGAATTCTAACTGGGGGAAGATGGTTCTTTGGGACACTAGTCCACTACCTTTTCAGTCTTCCGGCTTTCTGAATAAAGTCACTCACTATTCCTTGCCCCATGAACTTGTCTCCCGATTTACTGGCCTGTTGTGCAGTGAGCAATATAGGTAACACCTGTACTCAAAGTTTCTTCCTGGCAAATCCACCAGACATCAAAAGTATGATGTGAATGATCAATGGATTCTAACTGCTAAATTAAAGCTTTTGTTCAACTTTCATTATAGGAAAAAACTCTAATTTTTGAATAACCATGCTTTCCTTAAATTAAAATAGATCAGGTTTCCCTGGTGGCGCACTGGTTAAGAATCTGCCTGAGGCTCCCCTGGTGATGCAGTGGTTGACAGTCCGCCTGCTGATACAGGGGACACGGGTTCGTGCCCTGGTCTGGGAAGATGCCACATGCTGCGGAGCAGCTAGGCCTGTGAGCCATGGCCGCTGAGCCTGCGAGTCCGGAGCTGTCTGTGCTCCGCAACGGGAGAGGCCACAACAGTGAGAGGCCCGCGTACCCGCAAAAAAAAAGAAGGAAAAAAAAAAAAAAAAAACCAGAATCCGCCTGCCAATACAAAGCACACGGGTTTGAGCCCTGATACGGGAAGATCCCACATGCCGCAGAGCAACTAAGCCTGTGTGCCTCAAGTACTGAGCCTGCGCTCTAGAACCTGCGAGCCACAACTACTGAGCCTGTGTGCCTAGAGCCCATGCTCTGCAACAAGAGAAGCCACGGTGATGAGAAGTCCACGCACCGCAATGAAGAGTAGCCTCCGCTCGCCGCAACTAGAGAAAGCCCGTGTGCGGCAATGAAGACCCAATGCAGCCAAAAAGAAATAAACAAAAAATAAATAAATTTATAAAAATAAAATAAAATTTATCCACCTTTTTTTTTCTCTCTGGAGTACTATTACTTTTGTAATAGAGAGGAAGGAGAGGAAAAAAGAAAGGCGTAAAATGTGTTGTACTCCTACCCCACCCCCACCCCAAGGTTAAAACAAACCATGACCTGTTCTGACTTTTGAACTTTTCATGCAAGACAGGTTAGGAAAAAACCAAAAGGTGAGGTAAGGCAGAATAAGCTATAGGAGATATTATTCTGGATATCTTTTTACGTACTCTGAAGCACTGTAACAAAATGGAAAATCTCCAGCAAAGGCTATACAAAATACATAGTTTTATACAAAGTATCATACAAGTACATGGAAACTGTAGTTTTAAGACAGACATTCTTAGAATATCTGTTTCATCAGCATAGATAAGTGCTCGCAGAGGAGAATTTTTACTCATAAGTTTTCTGCACACATAGGTATACTCTTTGAGGCTGTCAGAGAAGGTAAGCCATATACTCAAAGGTCAAAGCCCTGTCATGGTTTACTAGGGAATCCCTAGGTTTTCCCCCAGGCATACAGCTGAAAGAAGACAAAAAGCCTATAGGCATCAAAATGCACAAAATTATAATTAACCAGCCTGATATAATAAAAAATTACCTCCTGAATTAGACACTTTAGGTTAATTTGAAATAGATCTTTCTCTGGCTAGCAAAAATACGAACTTTGGTGGACATAAGACCTATTAGGTCAATTTTAAACTAGAGTTCAACTGTAAGACTAAGACGACAAACCATTTCGTTTTATAAAACATTTAATTATATGATTAAAATAAGAAAGTCACATAACATTGCTGCTAATTTTGGCTCTTTACAGTGCTTATGCAATGCTATAGTTATAAACTCTAACTGGCGTGACAAAGAACTCCACAACAATTTTGTTTTCTTAAACTATTGGAGCAAAAGAAATCTAGTGATTACTTTGTAAATTGTTGAAAAAAATAAAGCCTAATGACTGAATTTGGATTAAGAAATCACAAATGGATATAAAGCCTTTTTTCAGGAAACTAAACTTCATAATTTTTTAATCAGTACAGTTTCTACAAAATTCCACTCCTCTTTTGAGTTGAACATGAGGGAGGAAATCAAGTCTGTTACTGGTATGAATCCTTTTGAGACCTGATTTAAGTAAACTTTTTCATGTCCACAGTGAAAAAAAGAAAAATCTAAACTAATCTTTGGTGGTTAATAAGGGAGAAAAATAAAAAACAAAAAAAAAACTCCACTAGGCTTCAATAAATAAAACACATGTTCACAAAAATAAGTCCTTGTTGAAAAATCTTAAGCAATGTTTTTCAGTTCATTTAATAATTCTTTTTACGATTTTATTGTACAGCAGTAATAAATACCTGCACAAGAGAGAAATAGTGAACAAGAAAAACAATGCAGGCATAAAATAAAAATACAAGTGGTATGCTCTCCAATATCCAGGAACAACAGGATTCTTTATATTATAAAGTTCACATATTTTAAGGAAATTATTTATTTAAAAACCTATAACATAAAAGGTGCTTCAAAATATTAGTTTGCCTTCATTCAAATTACAAATCCACAGTCACCTAATTCATTGGGTTTTCAAAATGCAGCAAACATAGAAAAAAATGTAATTATTTATTCAGGTAGTAGCTTTCCAAGAAAATCAGGTTAGTATGCTCATAAGAGAACTTAATAGGTACAACAATTACAAAATATTGTTAATTACTAAAATCTCTTAGGTACTGTCAGTTAAAATATCAAATGCCCAAATGTCGATAAATTTGACTACATGTGTCACTTACTCCTTCAGAATTCTTTCTATAGTCAAAGGGAAAAATAATCTTGATTTGTCAGTATTTTGACAAACACACACTATTTTTCCTTTCCACATGGCTAATGATGATGAAAAAGGGGGAAGTCCTAACAGATGGAAGGGAGGAGGTGATATAAAGGCAAAAAGTTTTCATCTCCAAATATGTTAAAGAGCAGAATCTGAAAATTGTGACTAAAACAATTTAAGAAATCTCAACCTATTATAAGATTCAAAACTTTTTAATGATGTATTTCTTTTTTTGAAGATTGTTTAGATATGTTTTTTTTACTTTTTATTAAAGGATATTATAAAATAGTTACTTCAAATGCATTAAAAAAAAGTATTCCTTGGTTAAAAGGAAATATAATTTCCCCCAAAGGAATGATACATAAATAAGGAAAAGCCTATATTCATGTGAATCTTCAAGGCCCTAAACAGAAGAACACACTCATAACTGTACCAAGACAGATGGACATATTGAGTGCAGAACTTCTCAATAAAAATATAATCCTTGTAGAGACCACTTAAATCGAGCCTTTTTAAAAACTGAAAATTGCCAGACTATCAATTATTCTTCCTTAAATAACTAAAGAAAAATTTGCTAAGACTAATTTGTAACAACACAACAACGTATTCCCTCTCTTATCCAGCTAAAATGGTGTCAATGGATAGCCATCTATATTTAAAAACAAATGAAAATGCTCTATTTTCCTACATAATGTGTATGCACCTCTCACGAAACAAGCAACATCCAATAACTATCCCCTTCCCCAAATCTGTCTTTGATCCTTTAACACTCCACACACTGCCAACACTGTGCTAGGTTTATACTGACTAGGTTTTACAGAGGGAGTTTGCTTACTGATCAGGTAGTTTAAGATCCCTTTATACCATAAAAGTTGTGGAGGAGGCATGTTTCTCATATTAAATTATACTGAATATTAATTAGGCCTTCAAGTAAATTTTGACATTAAATGTAAATGTAAAAGTACAGCTAAAGTAGTATTTAGGTAAGTTTATCAGAATACAGACATCAAGATAAGAAAGATGATGGGTCCTATTGATCCTACTGATCACTGAAGTCAGTGAGCTGCAGTTACCTTTCAAAGAGGGTTATCTTTAAGTTATAACAGCTCTGAACAAGAGATGGTGCAAATCACCACATCTCTTGCAAAAACAACTTAAAACACATTCCTAGTCAATATGTCAGCAGCTTTCTCTAAAAAAACTGCCATATTCCCTTTACAGTTTAACCAAACCACCAAACACATGTGTGTTTTGCTATTACTCAGGCTCCCAGTGTTTTAGAGCCCAAAAACATACTCTCTTCTTTCCTAGTTTTGCTAAAAAGATTTTATCTTTCCTTTAATAACAGAATCATATATAGAAGCAGAACTCTTAGCCATACCTGAAACCAATTCAGAAAATAAGCCTCCAACAGTAGGTACTCCACCTGTTTACCATAAAGTTCAAACTTCTCGTATGTTTTCAACTTCTCCCTACTTAATACCAACAGATATAGTAGACAAAGACTCATACAGTGTCTTGACACACTGTTGACACGAAGATGTAATTAACTGTAACAATGTCACACCAGGAAATGACTGAGCGCTCTATACATCTTATGACACTCACTAAACAAGCACAGGACACCTGTTAATCCTCCTCAGTATTAACAGTCAACACAAAAAGGAAGAGACTTCTTGGGACTTTCATTCTGCTAGAATCTTCTCAGTTTGAATATCCCAGCACTTTAGGAAAAAGATTTTTAAACTTACTCCACAGAATTTACCCCAGACTCTCAGGGTAAGAAGATATCTTAAGAATCACACAGTAATCCTATAGATATGTGCTGCCCAATAAGGTCTTAGCCACCAGCTAAGACATGTAGCTGGTTGGAATTCAGATGTACTGTAAATGTAAAATACACATGAGGTTTTGCAGATTCAGTATGAAAGAATGTAAAACATCTCATTATTAACTTTTAAAACTGATCACATGTTGAAATGATATATATAGAAATCAAATAAAATATGTTAAAATTAATTCTACCTACTTTTTTTACTTTGTTAATGGGACTAGAAAACTTTAAATTGCTCATATAGCTTGTATTATATTTCTATTGGACAGCACTATTGTAGACCCACAGCCTAAATTCTGATAGCAAACTATCACTTGGCATTTCCCAATTACAACTACCATATAAAAGTCAAAATAAAAATCAGTATTTTGACTTTTCTGTCAATTAAACTGGGATAATTAAAAAAACCCTTAAGAACAGTGTAAAAATAGAATCACTTTGCCTGACACCACTCAACAGATACTACATTACTTCAAAAAGGCAAAAATAGCACAGGATGCAAAAACTACACCTCTTAAGAAAATAAGATGGAAAATATACAAACAAGGTTTTTCTAATAAAGTAGGTCTAAATGCTGATTATAAAGTTCATTTTTCAGGAAAATGGATATTTCTGTCACTTCTAGCACCTGGGACCTCAGAAAAATAAAATGTGTAAGATTCTGTCTCTTTTATTATTCAAGCATCGTCAACCACAAACCGTTAACACTATAAAAAGGTAAATAATTACCATAACCTAATTCTCTTTTCCAAAATCAAAAGACTATAACACCACTCAAAAGCAAAATTAAAAACGACATTAATTTCTCTAGGCTTGAGTAGGTTATCTTTGGTCCACAAATATTATAAAATAAGAAAGCATATTTTAAGGTAGGTTTTTACCACAATTTTTTAAAGTGTATTTTAAACGTGAGAAATTCAACAACACAGTTCTATGAGTGAATCATTTCTTCCTCTACCGTAATAGATCTTTCTGCTTTGATTTTTAAAATATTTAGGCCTCAAGGGCTATTGGGGAAAAAAATCCAGTGTATTTCTGAATGTACAGAAATATTTTTATAAGGAGAGATGGGGAGACAGCTCAGTAAAAGGATCGGGTGTGTGGAGCTCTCTCAGGCGTTCAGAGGATGCAAGAATAACTTCTAGAGTTGTCAATGGGGAAACTGTATTAAAAAAAGAATTTTAGGGCTTCCCTGGTGGCGCAGTGGTTGAGAATCCGCCTGCCGATGCAGGGGATACGGGTTCGTGCCCCGGTACGGGAAGATCCCACATGCCGCGGAGCGGCTGGGCCCATGAGCCATGGCCGCTGAGCCTGCGCGTCCGGAGCCTGTGCCCCGCAACGGGAGAGGCCACAACAGTGAGAGGCCCGCGTACCACAAAAAAAAAAAAAAAAAAAAAAAAAAGAATTTTAAAAAATTAAGACCAAAGGGTTCCCAGGCTTCCACAACAGTTGACAAGACACTTTCTACTGTGTCCTAACAAATTTACAACCCGAAAAAGGCCATACTCGGCCATCAATTCTTTATCCGTTTGATATTCATCAGCCGAATAAATCTTCAGACTTCTATTTGCTAGGCGATACATTCCTTAGGAACCTTTTTCTTGTGCATTTAAAATGCCAAGCCCAATTACGCTCCCAGTCAGGTACGCAGAAAGGACTGTACATATTTTAAAATAGGAAGTTGAATGTGCAGTTTCCTGCCTTGGTGGAAAGGGTGATGGGTAAAGCTCTTTCTGAGTATAATCCTTAAATACTGAAATCGCTCTCAAAGAATTGAGTCTTCTATCACTGTCCAGTAGGTAAAAAGACTGCCAAAATTTCCATTAGAGCATCCTATTTTTAGTCTTTGGAATCGGTCTTTTAAATTGTATTCCAGGGCTTCCCTGGTGGCGCAGTGGTTGAGAGTCCACCTGCCGATGCAGGGGACACCGGTTCGTGTCCTGGTCCGGGAAGATCCCACATGCCGCGCAGCGGCTGGGCCCGTGAGCCATGGCCACTGAGCCTGCGCGTCTGGAGCCTGCGCGTCTGGAGCCTGTGCTCCGCAACGGGAAAGGCCACAACAGTGAGAAGCCCGCGTACCGAAAAAAAAAAAAAAAAATTGTATTCCACAGTACAATGTGTTTGACTAAGTTTACAAAGGCAACAAAATAAGCATCCTAAGACCTTAATGTTTTCAAGCTCAGGAAGGAATTTTAAACTTTTCAACCTTATTTTTTAAATCTTAACTTTAAATCTTATAAACGCGCAAATACAAATAAAAGCTAAGATAAATATTGGCCCAGAGGGAGGAACGGAAGGGAGACACTAGGTGCTTCTTGACAACCTAAGTGGTGAGGGGAAGAAAACAGGTATGAAGGAAAATAAAACCACCCACAGGGGTGGAGAGACACGGCTGTGGGCAACAGGACAAAAAGGAACAGAGGCGCCGTGGAAGCCGCAGGCTCCGCGGGGAGCCGGGCGACGGACGACTCCTGGCGCGAGTGTCCTAGGGAGGGAGAAATGGGCGCGCTGCGCAGGAAGAGGCCACGGCGGCGACAGAAGAGAGGGAAACAGGAGAGTGCAGAAAGGGAGGAGGTGAGGGAACAGGGCTCCACCGCACCGAGAGGGCAGAGGCGGCGCTGCCGAAGGAAGAGCGCCGGGGGAGCAGCGAGGGGTTCCCAAAGGCTTAGTCGCGAGCCGGCCGGCCAGCTGCGACCCACTCTTTCTCTCCTCACCTGGGAACCGGAGACGAAAGGAGGGCTACCGCCGGGCGCCGAATCCGCTTCCAGCCCCGCTTGCTGACATGGCGGCCGACCAGCTGTCACAGAGCTTGCTCGGGTCTCCCGCCGCTCGCGTAGAGGAGACACCTCTTGCCTTCCCTCCCCGCCTCCCTCTGCGCACCCCTCCCGGCTCTCTAGCTGCTGGCCGGCGGACCGCCACCGCGGAGCATAGAGCGCGGATGGCTAGAGAGGAGGCGCAGAGGACGGACGACCATAGAGTTCGAGTTCAGACACCGCCAGGATGGTCCGTCTCTCTCCTCGGCCGTCCACTCACAGTCTTCGGACGTCTGCGCCGGTAAGGAAACGGAAGTGACGGTAAAGGCAAGATGGAGAGGTCGTTCGCACGCAAGGTTTGGAGTGTTTACTTCCGCCGGCCTAGACCCAGGGCAGGGAGACGTAGCACGTGGGCTTCCCTGTATGGAGTTCGTCGACGATGTAACGACCCTGGGTAACACTGGGACAGGCCTTAGGGAGTGAGAATGTGGGTCCCAGGGGTGGGACTTCCCTCGCGGCTGATGCTGTCAGCGTTGACCCGCGCTGGGCGCTTTTGCATTTTGATGTCGGGAGCGGTGAGGCTGATGGACGTCCCGGCGGGGAACCGCCGTGGCTTGTCTGACTACCACCCGCACCTGATGCCCAGTGTGGGATTCGGAAAATCGTCCTCGCGTGTGTACAGATGCCGCTCAGAGACCAAGCGGTACATAACCAGCCCGAGAGTGGCTGAGACCTTGGTGCGGATCCTACGGGGAAAACGAAAATCTTGCCAGCTCTTCCTGGAGTGCAATCCAGGTGAGACCCTCGTGGACTTCATTTTCTTGGATGTTCACTTCTGCAGACTGTGTGAAACATGGCCTCTTCCTTTAAGCAGCTTATATGGCCTGTGTTTATCATCACTCCACAAGATATTTCTGTAGCAGTTTGCACTTTACAAAGTATTTTAATAAAACATGCTCTTAGATTTCACCATCTTCCCAAAAGAACTTTTATCTTACCCTTTCGTGCATCTTCTATAGACCTCAGCAGGATGCTGGGAACACAAGATTTATAGACTTCTTGAAAAATAATTTTTTAAAGCACCATTTCCTATCATGGGGAGTCAGTTCTGTTTAGGTTTGGCAATATCTTTGATGATAAAGTATCCAGAGAGTCTATGAGTAAGTGGTAAGCTAGAGGCAACTTTTTTGTTTGTTTGTTTTTTCTTGAGAGGTAGTGAAACATTGTAAAGAGCGCAGGTTTTGCAGTCTTTGACGGAATGGATTCAAAGCCAGGCAGCACACGTTCCAGTTGTGATGGTGGAGTCAAGTGACTATCTAATTCGCAGTTTCCTTATATGTAAATCAGGAGTGTAATATCCACTTTGGGAATGTTGTGAGAATTAAAATTATATCATACAGGTAAAACATCTAATTTCTTTGATATTGAAAAAGATTATGTTGTTTCTTTTGCAAATAAACTTTTCGTTCTGTTAATATACTAGGTCCTGGAATCCTGACGCGAGCATTGCTTGAAAGTGGTGCCAAAGTGATTGCCCTTGAAAGTGACAAGACTTTTATTCCACAATTGAGGGTATATTTTTGTTTCTAAAAATAATTTATTGTTCAGTCAGCTACCTTTGAGTGGTTTAAGGAAGTAAAATTAAGCACACAGTTTATTTTTAAACAATCACTTTTAGAGGCAATGCCTATCTTGCTAGCCCCAGTGACTAGAACACAGTAAGTATCAATGATTGTTGAATGACTGAAAGATGGATTCAGAGACTTTTTTTCTGGTTCTAGCTCTGCTACAGATGGGTGACTGAACAAAATGTGTAACTAGTATCTCTAGGCTTCTTTTCTCGTACTAGCAGGCTATGCTGTGCCTCTTCTTTCTTAGAAGGGGATAAGTGAGCTTAGAATCTAATTGGAATGCTAAGATTAGGTTAATGGGACTGTGTTAACTCTGGACTTAGGGTTTCGGAGGCAAGAAAAGTTTGGTGTATTCAGAACAAATTGCATGGAGTAAAGGCATTATCCAAATGGATTTTTTAGTGAATTTGGCTTCATGTATAGCTGACAAGTTCACATAACAGTAAAGTGGAAATTCCATGCATCATTGCCAGCCTCTTTTTTGTTCTCTTTCTCTCCTTCCCTCCTTTATAAATCTTTTGATTCAATTCAGGAAATTTATACTTCTCTGTGCCAACTTCCTGAAACCATGTAAAATAGTGTTATCTGAAAGTGCAAGGTGACAACAAAAAATGATGAAAATGTATACAAAATCCTGCTTTTTAAAATATAACTGTCATATACACTACCAAACGTAGGGTGGATAGCTAGTGGGAAGCAGCTGCATGGCACAGGGAGATCAGCTAGGTGCTTTGTGACCACCTAGAGGGGTGGGAGGGAGGGAGACACAAGAGGGAAGAGATATGGGAACATATGTATATGTATAACTGATTCACTTTGTTGCAAAGCAGAAACTAACACACCATTGTAAAGCAATTATACTCCAATAAAGATGTTAAAAAATAATAAATAAACATAACTGTCACATTAGATGGTTGTTTTTCTACAACTGAAAAAATTCAAGGTTTTTGAATTCAGATTATTTAATTGATGTTAAATCTGCTGGAATTCCTAAAACATGAAGAGAAAAAGAACCCATAAAATTATTCAAAGATTCAAGATCATGAAATGTAGTTTAGTAAACATAGCCATCTGTAATTTCAACCTGGAAATTTAAAACAAGATAGCTCTTATCTTGGTCTTTAAAGGGGGGGTACTTTTGAAGATTAATCTACATGTTCACAAAATAATTAAGGTGGTATTAAAATGTCCTTCTGTTTACAGTTTGTTATCCTGTAACACAATGGTTGCTTTTCTATAAGATCAAGATAACAGTAGTCTCAATTTAAAAACAGTTGAACCAATGAAATAGAGTGATTAGAGAGTAGAGAATTCCTCACAGTATTTTTTACAGAAATATCAGTCATAAAATGTTTCTGAAGCTGTTAACATAAGCACAACATTTAAACGTCTAACTCCCTGTTCCCCCCTCCCCTCCCAGCACTAACTTGAGCTCAGCCATTAGTACACGTTCTTTCACTCATTGTAAAGTGAAAAGCCGTTCAAAGTTTTGTGTGAATTCATGTATATTTGCAAGAATAAAAGAGAAGTAATCATTTATATAGAACCTTTGCAGCCCTGAATCAGGGCGTTGAAGTGGTGCTCGTAGCAGGCAGTGCTTGTAGCCACCCAAAGGCTCACAGTTTTGCTCCTAAGAACTAAAATTATTTTCAAGGATAATGCTTGACTCTAGATTTTTATCTAAATTTAAAATCCCATGGACTTCCTTGGTGGTGCAGTGGATAAGAATCCACCTGCCAGTGCAGGGGACACACATTCAATCCCTGGTCCAGAAAGATCCCTACGCTGTGGAGCAACTAAGCCCTTGCGCCACACGGCTGAGCCTGCACTCTAGAGCCTGGGAGCCATAACTACTGAGCCCACGTGCCTAGAGCCCATGCTCCACAACAAGTGAAACCACTGCAATGAGAAGCCCACGCACCACAACGAAGTGTAGCCCCTGCTCGCTGCAACTAGAGAAAGCCCACGCGTAGCAATGAAGACCCAATGCAGCCAAAAATTAATTAATTAATTAATTAATTAATTTAAAAAATCCCTCTCACCCCTACTCCATTTCCCTGACAAAATTCCTGGGACTTCACATTAACCATGTTTCAAGCAGGAACAGTTTGTTTTCCTATCTGGATGTGCTAGAGATACACATGTTGCCAATTGTGTTCTGTAATGAATCATCACAATATTATAATCAACTATATTTCAATTTTTAAAAAAATAAAATATCTTTAAAAAACCCAAAGTAATAATAAATCATGATATATCTCATTTGAATTGTGAAGACTATTGCAGAAATATCTGTATGTGTTCAGTTGAAGAGACATCAGCTTTTGTGGTAAACGGTGTCTTATTTCAGCACATTTATGTCTTCAGCCTGGACTTCAGTATTCAGGTCTATAACTTCTTACCTGCATCTCCACTTTAATCACCTAATAGGCATCTCAAAATTAACATGACCAAACCTCCAGTCTGTTCCTTTCACTAGTTTTTTTCAAGGGTTCCCTTGAAAGTAATCATTAAAATTTATTAAATTTAGGAATAGAACCATATTTATAGGTTGAATTCAAACGGTTAAGAAAACTTAGGTTTTTTAACTCATAACTTTAAATTGCAAATTCACTGAAACCTTGATAAATACCAGTAGAATTTTCTGTGCATGAGAACCTCAGTGTGCACATCAAAACATTGCTCTCTTCTATTTGATTTTTTTGTAACTTCAAATTAAGTTTGTAGGGTCTATAGCTAACACTTCCTCTCACTACTAAGTTCTCCAGCGCTATAAAAAGATTGAGGTATATTGGACATCTTCTATTGTGCAGGGAGCTTTCCTTCTATAGTTGGCTCTGTCTTTAAGAAAAGTAAATGAACAATTAAGAGGAAAATGGAGAGTGACCTACACAGTGAGCTAAGTTCATTTGGTGAAGGACTAACTAAACTGTTCTGGAAAAAAGGAATACTCTCTTGAATCTATCTGCCTTTCACTTTAATATTTTTATTGTTTTTTTCTGTTAAAACATCTTCCCATGACTAGCAGATGGATCACAGCTCTGAATAACAGAAGCCATTTAGATAAAGTAAAGAAAGTAAAAGGATATGTAATAATTTGTTGAAGGTTTCTATTTTGGGGGCTTTTTCTTGGTAATATTGTATTCACTTTTCAGACATTAATTGATTTCTATTAACTGTTACATTTTAGGGTATGTTAGTAATGTTTTCTTTGCCTCTTTATTGAGGTAGCAATATTTTTTATAAGAATTACTCTTTGAAGTAGATCTTGGAATTGTTACAAGGTCTGCCTAACACTGAAATTTCTAAACATGTTCTCTCTGTCTCTCTTTAGTCCTTAGGAAAAAAGGTGAATGGAAGACTAGAAGTGGTCTACTGTGACTTCTTTAAACTGGATCCTAGAAGTCGTGGAATACTAACACCTCCCGTTATGACTTCAGATATGCTTTTTCAGTATTTGGGAATAGAAGCACAGCCTTGGTCAAAAGGTGATTTTTGTCATTCAGTAAAGCAAGTACCTTATAATTTGTCAGCTTTCTCTAGCAGTACACCAGGATTGTTGAGATTTGTATAAATGTTTATATTACACAGTTTATGGGTGGTTGCTCTTAAGTTGAATATGGCTTTTCCCTCACCTAGATACAATCAGCAGTTTTGTGGAAGCCAAGTTCCAGATCAAGGAAAGATGCTAAGGCTTCGTTTTGATCGAAATAACCTTAAAGTAATATAGTTTGTTAACCTAATTTGACTCAGTAAAATATGGTCATAGGAAAAAGTGTTAAGAATTTATTTAAATATTTTTGCTTGTATTCTTAACAGGTGCCCCTTTAAAAGCAGTTGGGATCTTACCACCTAAAAATGAGAGAAATGCACTTTGGAAACTTTTACATGACCTATATTCCTGTACTTCTGTATATAAATATGGACGAGTAGAACTAAATTTGTTTATTACTGAAAAGGAATGCCGGGTAGGTTATTAACAAGTACCTAATTTTTTGTTTTAAATGTTCTGTGATTTTTCTCAGAGTAGTGTTAATTTATGTGATTTTAATTTGGGCTCATGACGTTTGAGAGTACTAAGGTTGTTTTAAAATTTCTATAGAGCATTCTTAGGTATTATTTTTTAAAAGGTTTTTTGTGTGATAAAATATATATAATGTAAAGTTTACCATTTTAACTATTTTAAGTGTACAGTTCAGTGGCATTAAGTACATTCACATTGTGGTACAACTATTATTACCATCCATCTCTTCTCAGAACTTTTTCATCATTCCGTACTGAAACTCTGTACCCATTAAACATTAATTCCCCATCTCCCCGCCTCCCCTGTGCCCCTAGTAACCACTGTTTTATTTTCTGTTTCTATGAATTTGACTATTCTATGTACCTCATGTAAATGGAATCATACAGTATTCCACTTTGTGTCTGGCTTATTTCACTTAGCATACTGTCTTTAGGGTTCATCCAAGTTGTGGCATGTGTCAGAATGTCATTCCTTGTTAAGGCTGAATAATATTCCATTATATAATTAGACACCACCCCAGCGCCTTTTGTTTATCCATTTCTGTCAAGGATATAATTGACATGTTGCACTGTATAAGTTTAAGGTATATAGTACAATGTTTTGACTTACAAACATCATGAAATGATTGCCATAATAAGTGTGATGAACATCCATCATCTCATATAGATACAAAATTAAAAAATGTTTCTCCTTGTGATGAGAACTCTTAGGATTTACTCTCTAACGACTTGCATATGTAACATACCACAGTGTTAATTATGTAGTTGTACACTACATAACTGGACCTTTGTATCTTTTGACCACATTCATTCAATTCCCCCTCCCCTCCACCCCTGCCTCTGGTAACCACAAATGTGATTTTTTTCTATGAGTTTGTTTTTTGAAATATAATTGACCTAAACATTGTGTTAGTTCCTGCTATACAACATGGTGATTTGATATGTCTGTATATTACAAAATGATGACAGATGTTTATATATTACCATCTATCATCATACAAAGATATTACATTATTATTGACTATATTTCCCACACTGTACATTTCATCCCCCTGATTCATTTATTTTGTAACTGGAAGAGTGTGCCTCATAATCTCCATCATCTGTTTCACTTATTCCCCAACCCCCTCATCTCTAGCAGCCTTCTGTTGTCTCTGTCTGTGACTCTGTTTCTGTTTTTATGTTTGTTCATTTGTTTTATTTTTTAGATTCCACATATAAGTGAAATCATATAGTATTTATCTTCCTTTGTCTGACTTATTTCACATAGCATAATATTCTCTAGATCCATCCATGTTGTCAAAAATGGCAAGATTTCATTCATTTTTATGGCTGAGTTATATGTGTGTGTATATATGTATATGTAAAACATATACTTCTTTATCCATTCATCTACCAGTGGACACTGAGGTTATATACCTTTCTTGGCTGTTGTGAATAATGCTGTAGTGAACATAGGGTTTTAGACTTTTTATTCTTTGAAATCAAAGGGCTTCCTGAAGTCCTTGAGAGTTATGTTTCTTTGCTGCCCAGATGCTTCATGTTATTAATCTTATAAATCCAAGGTAACTGGAAATGCTTATTTGTATATAAGAGAACTATGGGTTGAGATGGGGGGCGGCGGAGATGAAAGCAAGAGATGAAAGGATGATTTGCTTACCAAGATCCAAATAGTAAGTAAATAGTGACTGTCCCTGGAAGAGAGTAGGGAACTCAGAACCTTGAGGCTGTGTGCATACATGAAGGAATGAAAGGAAGAGAAATAGGAAATGCTTCGTCAGGTTTCATCTTGCTACTAGTAGAATGTTCTAATGTTTCTTTTACCATGGACCTTTTCACATTTGGTTTTCTCTCTGCAGTGCCCTTTCATTCAGTGAGGTAACCTCTGATCCTCAAGTGGCAGCCTAAGTAATTCTTGACTCAAAATTTAATAGCCCAGGGGCTTCCCTGGTGGCGCAGTGGTTGGGAGTCCGCCTGCCGATGCAGGGGACGCGGGTTTGTGCCCCGGTCCGGGAAGATCCCACATGCCACGGAGCGGCCGTGAGCCATGGCCGCTGAGCCTGCGCGTCCGGAGCCTGTGCTCCGCAGCGGGAGAGGCCACAACAGTGAGAGGCCCGCATACCGCAAAAACAAAACAAAACAAAATTAAAATTTAATAACCCAGCTAATGCACGTTTCTATCACATTTACCGTTCACCAGAGTAATTATACACTTCTGTGTCACTTTTTGTTTAATGAGAATTGCCCTGATAGGTGATATGGTTAAAGGAAATCAGTCTCAAATACATTATATTTTAAGTGTACATGATGATATATTTCAATATGAAAGTTTAAGAAGACTTTCTCTTTTCTTTGAAATGGTTAAGATTTTGCATTTAATTCTAATTTTCTTTCATGTCTAGATATCATTAAGGTATTAAGATCTGACATATGATTTTGACTGATTGGCTATAGCTATGTATAACATGTAACTTCTATTTTCCTTTTACTAGAAAATAATGGCAAACCCCCAAAATCCAGGCTTGTATCAAGCATTAAGTGTGCTCTGTCAAATAGCTTGTGGGATTAAGCTCCTGCATACAGTGAGTAAAATCCTTCTAAATTTCAACAAAGAACTTCATGGTTTTTCAAAGAGGCTGTATTTCTGTCATCAAATTAATTTTATTATTTTTTCCAAGTGTTTAAGATAATAGAGCACTGTACTGATGTTTTTCTGTCACAAATATTTATATACTTCTCTCATTATAAAAATAATATATTCTCATTATAAAAATGTGAGACGTGTTAAAGAAAGAAAAGAATTTTAAAAATCATCACTACAGTTCTACCACCCAGAGGTCACTATTGATGTTTGTGGCATAATTTTAGTCTTTTATTTTTCCCTTTTTTTTTCTTTTTGTGTAGAGATTATATTATTTTTCATTTAATAGCTAGTAGTTAATTATAAGATTTTTTTCCCTTCTATCTAAACATTTTTCTTAAGTTTTTAATGACTACTTAATACCTCATTATAGAGCATTCCCCTTTTTAGTTTATTTCCTTAGGCAAGATCAGAGTTGTCTAATAGGAAGACAATACAAGCCACATATGTAGTTTTACATATTTTTTAGTAACCAGGTTACGAAAAGTAAAAAAGAAACAGGTGAAATTAATTTTAATATTATGTTTTATTGAATCTTCTCAATTCAAAACATTATTTCAGTGTGTAATATTTTTAAATTAGTTATTACATAATTTACATTATTTTGTGTGTAATAAAAATCCATTGTATATTTTACACTTACAACCAATTCAGACTGGACACATTTCACATGCTCAGTAGCCACATGTGACTAGTGTCTACCATTGTGTGTGTGTGTGTGTGTGTGTGTGTGTGGCTGCCATTTTTAATAGAGGCCAAAAAGCATAAGAAAAAAAATAGTAAATACCATTTCTTTCATACCATAATTTACCCATTCTCTTTTTTTTATTTTAGTAGACTAGAGTATATATCAAATTGTTTTTATAAGGAATATGTTTGTATATTTTATGAGCCCTTGTTCTTCCAAGGATATATTGATTTAATTTTAAAAGAGTGTTTCTCCATGTAGTCTCTTCATTGCTTTTGTCCAGGAACACATTAAGACCTTCAGTGCATACTTAGTTGTTAGAACGTTATCTCATTTGATTTTAGCTTTTGTTCCAATTCTGGTTTTTTTCCTCCAAAATGTATCAGGTTCTTAGGTTGGATCTCTCTGTTCCTTGTTTTTCATATCTGTCATACTCTCATCCTTTTTCTGTATTCCCAGACATCTTTTTCACATCTAGCCTTTATGGCACTGACCCTGCTTTCTGCCTATACTACATACTGTAATCTTGGTACTGTAGTTCTTGGTTTCCCTAAAATCCTTTCTTAACCCCACTGATCTCCTGTCATTCTGTTGGCTTTTCGTCTCAGCTCTTCTCTCTTCCTGGCTTTTGGCTAGTTTCTTCATAGAAGGCCCTCTGAGGACTTCAGCTTTCAGGATAGTCTTCTTTTTCTGCAGTATTTGTTTTCAAAAGCCCTGTGTTGAGTTTTGCCATTTATTAACCTCCAGAAAGGAGAGGTCTTTCTGGACCCGGCATTTTTAACATTTGTCCATTATATATGTACTGCTGGATGGTCCATTGTTGAATTCAATTCCCAAGGTCTTGAAGGTCTTCCTCTCCTGTGGGTTTGGTAGATGGGAGTGAAGTCTTCTCTGTGGCCATTGCAGTGCCCTAAACTGCTGTGGATAGACCAAATGTGGGGGGAAGCTGCAGTGCTCACTGCTGCTGCTGCTTTGCCTTCCTCCACTTAGTGACATTCCTGGAACTGCTGGGAGTTTCACAGATGAGCAACAGTTGCATTTTTCATTCTGCGTCAGTTGCCACTGCAATTAGTAATAAATTATCGTTTCTGACCTTACATCCAATATTATAAGTTTTAGTCTTTTAAGTCTGTGTCAAATGCTGTTATTTTGGAATTTAATGTGTGTATCTGTATTTATATATATATATACACACACACACACAATAATTTTTCACTTGGGTCATCTTTTAAAATTGCTTCACGTACAAAATTGTATGTACAAAAAGTTAGATACAAGGAAGTAATGATCCTTTTAAAAATAGACACAGGTTTCTTTGTCTATCTCCTTACATGTCCCAGCATATTCATATCAGTGGTTTTTCCACTAAGGTAGGGCAAAAACGTCCCCATAATTGATCTGATAGCCCCTAAACTGATTGTGACTGTAATATGCTGGCTATTAAAAATAACTTTAGAATGTATTTGCATAATTACATTAAGGGCAACTCTCTTTTATCTAAGCAAGTAATAGAGTTACCAGTATTTGAACAGACCTTTGACTCCCCTTTTCTTTATCTAAAAAAAACAAGAGAGAAGAGAAATGTATATGATTTAACTGTCACATGTTTTTCTTACATTCAGTTAGACTGGAGACTTGGCTTTAATTCATTCTGTTGTTTAGGCAAGACATTTTTAAAGGCAGTAATAATGTGGGGCACTTTGCACAAAGAGAACTGAAAGAAATGTTTTCTTTTTGTTTATCTTCACTCAAGGAGTCTTGCTTATCATTTGGCACATATACCGCAAATGGGCAGCTGGCAAAGCAAAAGCATAGGGTAAGAACGAATGAATACCTTTCCCTTTTTTCCTCAAATGTAACAGTCTTTGTTTTCTTTTACATTATCTGGTGTTCTGTATTTATTTAAATTTTAAATTTTAGAATATCTAGAAAATTTTTTAAATATATCTTATTGATTTTAATATATTCAAATTATTTTGGAAGGGAGTTATATTTTTCAGCTGTTTATACAATGAATGCTAGCATAATAATAGGCTTAAACACAGATTCTGACTTTTTTTTAATATATAAATTTATTTATTTATTTTTGGCTGTGTTGGGTCTTCATTGCTGCACGCAGGCTTTCTCTAGTTGTGGTGAGCGGGGGTTTCTCTTTGTTGCCATGTGCGGGTTTTTAATTGCGGTGGCTTCTCTTGTTGCAGAGCGCAGGCTCTAGGTGCACAGGCTTCAGCAGTTGTGGCATACGGGCTTAGTTGAAGCATGTGGGATCTTCCTGGACCAGGGCTCGAACCCATGTCCCCTGTATTGGCAGGTGGATTCTTAACCACTACACCACCAGGGAAGCCCCTGACTTCTATTTTTAACTTTTGAAATGAAGATAACCTCTCAAATTTGGAAAACACATGAATATTAAAATGATTATTCATCTAATTTGATAAACTGAAAACAAGATTTTATACCTTATTAATAAATCAGATATGTAATATTACTACTTATAATGGTTTATTTCACTAACAGGTACATCTTGTTTCTTACCCTAGGGGTTGGGCTTTAATTTTTGTTTATTTTTTCCCTTCATAAAGAACCAAAGTGATTATGTTATAGAGTGATCCTCCATTTAGATTATATAGGGCTACTTATAGTGAAGTTGTAATTAAGTAGCTGAAGTTTTTAAAACAATTTTTGGACTCAATTCAGAAGTTCCACTTCAGGATTAAATGTTACTGATTCCCTAATCGCAGCGTATTAGTTCAGTCTGACTTTCCCATTGCTTACCACTTTGGTTTTTTTCTCGCTCTTGCCGCTAAAGGAAAAAAGGAAAAGTATCAATTTAGAAATATTCTGATTTTAGAATAATCAGTGTTCATTGTGATTTTAATTCTGTTTCACTATCCATAAATGTAATTTATGTAGCCTCACAAAACAGAATAGGGGTAATACATTTTGGCTTGATACCAGTAGGAATTTATCCAAATGACCTTGAAATTAAAAACCCTGCATATAGGACACTTTCCCATTTTCTCAATGACAGTGTCAAAAACTAAAACATTTTTTTGGCCGACATAAATGCATAAACTTTTAGGGATGAAAATGAAATAACCAAATATTATGTTTTATGAGAAAATTTTATTCAGATATTTCACATGTCTGATGTTGGTGTGTTCATAATTGTTACAGAAACGCTTTTAGATATTTAACAGCTTTTTAAAGCACATGATCTTCATTTCCATTGAAGTGGTTTGAGGTTTATACTTTTTTGAAGCCATGTTTTTGTGCTGTCACTGGAACTTTTTTCCTAAGCTACATATAACCATTTATTGAACATCAGGAAAGTTGTTTTTCCTCTACTTATCAAGTAAACCTATATCTGTAACTCCAAATCTATTTACAAGATGCTGTTTAAAGTCACCTTCCAGGGACTTCCCTGGTGGCAGAGTGGATAGGAATCCACCTGCCAGTTCAGGGGACAGGGGTTCAAGCCCTGGTTCAGGAAGATCCCACATGCTGCAGAGCAACTAAGCCTGTGTGCCAGAACTACTGAGCCTGTGCTCTAGAGCCTGTGAGCCACAACTACTGTAAATAAATATATTTTAATAAATAATAAAGTCACCTTCAAAAGACTTGTGAAAAACAACATATAATGCTATTAATTGTGAGGTTATTCCCCTCCCTAATTGATAATTGCTAAATATGTTAAAATTTTATTGCCTTCCTTTTTTACTAATTTCTTCAGCTACAGGAATTCAAAACTAGAAACCATAATTGATTGAAATTTTTTTTGGCCAACATGTCTTCCACAAACAGTATTTATGTTTAAATATGTATGTATATAGGTATTTATTATAAAGTAAATAAGGGATTACTAGCTAATATGTGAGATTTCCTAAGAACTCAAACATAAGGCTCCCTCTGTTCTGGGGAATAATTTTAGAGGAAAAAACATCTTAATGTTACATCAAGTCACATACAGTTTTTATTTTAATCTGTATAATACTATATACTAAAGCAGGTTGGCAAACTTTTTGTGTAAAGGGCCAGAGAGTAAATATTTTATGCTTTGCAGGTCCCATATTCTTTGTGGGTTTGTTGTTGTTGTTGTTGTTTTTAAGAATCCTTTATAAATGTAAAAACTGTTCTGAGCTCCATATTATACAGAATCAGGCAGGCCATGTACCATAGTTTGCTAACCCTATATTTTTTAAAAATCCAATTAAAAATTATAAGGCAATAATTTCTTTTATGCTTAGGATCTGGTGTTATGCCTCAAATACAGAAGAGACTCAGCATATGCTAGTGTCTCATTTAGGATTTCATTTTTCCCTGCTTTCAAGTTAATAAGCTGTTACTGTTTCGTGGGTGCTGGGCAAAGACACAGACTCCTGTGTCCTGTGGAATAATGTGATATTGCGCAGTTGGGTGGTGTGCATGCAGTGGGTTTGCACTGCAGCTGAGGAACACAGAGCTGGGGGAATCCACCTCTCTTTAGCAAACATTAATGTCAGTCTATAGAGAGACATTATCTCATCCCCCAAGGTGACTCACTGCAAACAACCCTAAGGAATGGCTCAGGTTAAGAGCAGTTGGGGCCTTGCATTGTCACATCCAAAAAGAACCTATAGGGACAAGCAGGGTGTATTGTGATTGCCTCTTCCAAAAAGTAGCTTGAATGCATAAGTGAACAATGTCTTGCACTGGCAGTATTTTATGACTAACACATTTTATGTTCCTTTCTCTGCAGGAACAATTAGAACAAAACCTGTGTTTTATTCAGCTGACTCCTCATAGAAATTTATTTACAGGAACCTTAACACCTTTTAACTATGATGTGTTTTTTCACATGTTAAGGCAGTGTTTTATGAAACGCAGTGCCAAGCTAATAGACCATTTACAGTAAGTAAGAAAAATGAAAGCAAATATAAAAGTAGCAACTTAATGTGCGAATTGTACTTTCATGTTAGAGCTTTGTTTATTTTTTATATCTTCATTAACAGTGAGGTACCATGTTTTCACTCTTCTGTTTGTCTCTACAAAATATTTCATTCTCGCCGGTACACATTTTGAGGAAAATATATTTTCCACATAATCTCCTGAGCTTAATTTTTTAATTTTTCCTTCTTTGAAAATACAACCAGGGATGCCTACAATTTGTTTTATCTTTGTCAGGATTAATCCAACTACATGAAGAACTGGCTGCTTGCCCCGGCGTTAGTGGTAGCATGCCCACCCTCCACCTCTTGTCATTGCTTGTCGTTAGTGGTTCTGTTTCCTAGCCGGTGCAGGCACAGACCGTTATACCACCCTAGCTCTCCTACTCTGGCTCACCTTCTATGTTTCTACCTAAAGCCTTATAGAAATTCTACTGTTACTGCCTGCTTTGTGTCTATGTAATTTTTACATAGGGCTGATGTGTACAGTTCTGTAAGTTGCACGTTTTACCATGTACTGATCAGCCCATAGTCATTCAAAGTGCTGTCAGAGGATGGGCAAAATTAATAATCATTTTAATTAATTTGATCATCATTTAATGTGTAACTCTGAATGAGCTGATGATTGAACAATATTTATGTAAAAAATAAATGTTAAAAGTGGCAGTAGACCAGTAAAAGTCATCTGTTTTTCATCTTGTCACCTTGTGATAGTGGCTGTTTTGACTGAAAATATTAAGAGTGTAGGAAATTAAGGAATACATATGATAAACTGGTTTAAAATGTTAAGAATTGCCTTGGAGAGCCTGTGCATTGAAAGGATGTTTACAGCTGTGACCAAGATTCCATTCACAGTCAAAAAGTATTGGAAATATTTTCCACCAAAATATTTTAGTACTGTTGTTTACTTGTTATTGTCAGAGGCTCACTGGTGGTTTCTTGCTAGGCTAATAGAATAAGGCAGTTTTCTGCTTTATAATTTATTCCCAGTAATTGTTACATAAAAATGTGAAAATTATTTCCTCTTCTGAAAACAAACAGTAGTTTCTGCTGTTTGTACTTATTAAACTTTTACATGAACCTAAATTGAGTTAAGAATATTTTTGCAAAGAGAATTAAAAGATGAAAGGTAGGCAGAAGAATTTTTAAGGGAAATGTTAAACTAGAATTTTGCCTAAGAATTGATTAGAACATGTTAAAGCCTAAATCAGCTCTTTTCATTACATGCAAGCCATGAAACTTTAGGAATAGACATAATTAAGACTATATATAATAGGCAGGCTATTAAACTGAAT
Source organism: Kogia breviceps (assembly GCF_026419965.1). Lineage (NCBI taxonomy): Eukaryota > Metazoa > Chordata > Mammalia > Artiodactyla > Physeteridae > Kogia > Kogia breviceps. Next base: position 41,100,046 of record NC_081310.1, on the reverse strand, counting down.
AAGATTAATTATATATAATAAGTTAGGCATTTTTAATTGGGCTTAGAAGCCACCTCTATCAATATTAACTGACAGTTGTTATGATAAAGAATTAAGCACATTTACTTTGTATTTATTTTGCAGTTCATTGAGTCCAATTGATGCAATGCATATATTGAAGCAAATTAAAAAAAATAAAGATGTGAAAGTAATAGATATGTATCCTGAAGACTTTCAGCACCTTTTTGAAACCATAGAGTGTTCCAAAGATGATAACTATAAGTGGCTATATGATGACTTCATGGAAGATGTAATCATGTAGAGAAGTGGACTGATAAGACATTAACTGGAGCTGTTTATTTATTTGGAAATTATGGCACAAATGAAAAAGAACTGAGTTTGAAAGGCTCACATCCTTTCAACAGAAGATAACTGTTCTTGTTTTGCACAGCTAGGCAGATCATTTCTTGTGCCGTTGATACCATTACTGTATTGGATAAAATAATGGCTGCTATTTTATTCAAACTGAATAAAAGGAAAACTTCAGTTAATTGTGGATTTGATCAAATTGGATTTGTTTTGTTTTAAATTCCCATCTACTATAAGCATACTGGTAGTTATAGGATATTAGCAGATGAAATTTAGTTTTAGAAATTCTTTTGGCCAAATATCTTATGTTATATTTAAATATTCAATTTTCACTGTCGATTTTTACATCCTCTGGGGGGAGCAGAAGAGATTGTATATAATTAAACTTGGAAAGTAAACTGATTTAATGGATTTTTTACTTTTCAGTTTGTTGAAATGTATTATCAAGTACTGTACAATGAAATTATTTAAATTTTAATATGGTTTAAATATTTTTAGAAATTAAAATATTTTAAGTAATAAGATTTTGTGCCTATCTGTTCAAACATAAAATTGACCCTAACTTATTCACTTTAAATTCCATCACTTATAGTCAATGTACTTTCAGTGAGTAATTCAGTCTGTGTTATTCAAAACTCTCATGCATTTTCATTCTGTCAAGAAAGTTCATCTGAAGTTAGACCTTTACATGAACCTAAATGGAATTAAGAATATTTATTTTCTTAGCTCTTTGAAGAAGCTACTAGATTTTACCTGAGACATCTAATCTCCTCTGTTAGATTTCTTTGCTGTTATAACACTTCATAATATACCTAAGGCATATTATTAGTAAGTAACTCTTTGTAAGGTGTGTGTTTTTAATAACAGCCAAACCAGTTCTTCCCAACGTCCCTACTATTGTCCTTGATTCACAATTCAGTCCAGCTAGAAACTCTGAATCCTTGTTTGTTTATTTTTAATTTTTTTTGGCTGTGTTGGGTCTTCGTTGTTGCGCGCGGGCTTTCTCTGGTTGCGTCAAGCGGAGGCTGGTCTGCTGGCTTCTCACTGCCGTGGCTTCCCTTGTTGCAGAGCACGGGCTCCAGTAGTTGTGGCTCGCGGGCTCTAGAGCGCAGGCTCAGTAGTTGTGGCGCACAGGCCCAGCTGCTCCACGGCATGTGGGATCCTCCTGGACCAGGGCTCAAACCCATGTCCCCTCCATTGGCAGGCGGATTCTTAACCACTGTGCCACCAGGGAAGCCCTGAATCCTTTTTCCTCTTGTAATTCCTATCCTGCCATTACATAATCTGCCTAATCTTTATAATGTCATTCTGCTCAATCCTATGCCTTAGGCCTACATTTCTCCTGGAACTTCTTAACTACCTCTGTCTCATCTTCCAATACATCTTGTTTATTACTGCTATGTTAACTTTCTTTTTTTCTTTTTTTTTTTTTTTTTTTTTTTTTTTTTTTTTTTTTTTTTTTGCGGTATGCGGGCCTCTCACTGCTGTGGCCTCTCCCGTTGCGGAGCACAGGCTCCGGACGCGCAGGCCCAGCGGCCATGGCTCACGGGCTTAGTTGCTCCGCGGCATGTGGGATCTTCCCGGACCAGGGCACGAACCCGTGTCCCCTGCATCGGCAGGCGGATTCTCAACCACTGCGCCACCAGGGAAGCCCTAACTTTCTAAAACATTTATTTCACCATAGATTCTTCTAAGGCCTTGGTTTCCTAATGGGTAATAGTGGCATCTATTAGGGTTCTTGTCAGGAGTAAATCATTTACGAAAAAGGGCTTAGTGTAGAAGCTGACAGTGGTAGTTATAAGTGTCGGTGTAATGCATGATCTTCCCCCACTCCCTCATATATAGGTAGCCAGAGACCTCTGTGCTCTTCATTCTGCATTCAAAAAACTAGAGTTTAAAAAAAAGGAATTTACAGTTGTGTATTCACTAAAAGATATGAGTAATTAATGAAGCTTAATATGTGGGGGTAGTTGCTCATGGTAGCAGTCAGGTGCCCCAAGAATTTCGAATTAAAGGTAGCTTTGTTACACAGTAAAAACCCAGAGGCGTCAATAGGAACCGAAGCTACACTGGAAAGGCCAATTAAGTTAACTAAAAATTTACAGCCAATATCATTAGCAATCAGTAGGTCAGGCCACTTTCAAATAGGGGGTGGAGGCAGAACCCTGATGGTGGGAGTGTAGGATTTGTAATAACCTTGGCTGTGTAGGGCAAGAAAAAAGAGAATTCAGAGTTGGGAGATGGGTTCCTATATTTCTTAGTTTATTTATTTTTTAAATGAGACATTTAAACATGTTACTAGGTTACAAGAATGAAGTCAGCTGAGAAAGACATAATATAGCTCAGAAGGATTAACTGATGTTCTTAAGAAAAGGAATGGGATCAAAATACGAGAGAAGCACATTTTGCTCTTAGCCTTGGTAAAGGGTCGAGTATGGGGACTTCCCTGGTGGTCCAGTGCTTAAGAATCCGCCTTCCAATGCAGGGGATGTGGGTTTGTTCCCTGGTCGGGGAACCAAGATCCCACATGCCGCGGGGCAACTAAGCCTTCACACTGCAACTACTGAGCCTGCGTTGGGTCTTCACTGCTGCACGGGCTTTCTCCAGTTGCGGCAGGCGGGAGCCACCCCTCCGTTGTGTGCAGGCTTCTCATTGCGGTGATCTTGCACCAGGGATCAAACCCGTATCCCCAACACTGGCAGGCGGATTCTCAACCACTGTGCCACCAGGGAAGTCCTCAACTCATTTTTAAAAAACTATTTATTTGGCTGCGTTGGTTCTTAGTTGCGGCACGTAGGATCTTTGTTGCAGCACATGAGATCTTTGTTGCAGCATGTGGGGATCTTTTGTTGTGGCTCACAGGTTCTCTAGTTGCGGCACACTGGCTCCAGAGTGTGCAGGTAAGATGATGTTGGTTCAAAGATTGCTAGGAGAGCTAAGAACTTGAGTTATTACAACAGGAGACCCTTTCAGTGGTATTTAGGAAGTTTTTGTGTGTCCGTTTTTGGAATATTGGTAGATAAGAAAATAGATGTTTTGGGGCTTCCCTGGTGGTGCAGTGGTTGGGAGTCCGCCTGCCAATGCAGGGGACACGGGTTCAAGCCCTGGTCCAGGAGGATCCCATGTGCCATGGAGCAGCTGGGCCCACGTGCCACAACTACTGAGCCTGCGCTCTGCTTTAGAGCCCACGCACCCCAACTACTGAAGCCCATGTGCCACAACTACTAAGGCCTGCGTGCCTGGGGCCCGTGCTCCACAAGAGGGGCCACCACAATGAGAAGCCTGCACACCACAACAGAGGGGTGGCCCCCGCCTGCCACAACTGGAGAAAGCCCATGCAACAGCGAAGACCCAACACAGCCAAAAATAAATAAAATGAATAAATTTATAAAGAAAATAGATGTTTTTCTCTCGAATATATAAGAATGCAGTCAGCATAAATTCAGAAAGTGATTGGGACCAAAATATGCATGCTCTACATTAGTAGGGTAAAAGAAAAATATTCTTTGTTACTGTGGAATATTACCATTTGTTCTTGTATCACTAAATTGTAGTATGGCATTTAGCAGGTTACTTATCTGGGTCTTGATTTTGCACGTGCAAAACAGAAGGATTTAACTATGTGGCCTTCTCTGTGATATTCTATGTAATTATCTGACAATGTGTTGTCCAAAGTGTATCTCCTATAGGGAAGAAAATTTCTCCTTTGCCCACCACATAAGGAAAATCGTCTAGAGAATGAAGTCAACATAGAGAAAGCATGGAAATAGGGAGACAACATTCTGATAACATTTGAACCCCTGACTCCAGCCATACCCGAAGCCATACACGTGTCCAAAGCCAAGCAAATGCCTGAAGCCAATCAATTTCCTTTTTTGTTTAAACTAGTTTGAGATGGAATTCTATCACTTTTAATCCAGAGTCCTAATATAAATACTATCTTCATAACACTCATCAATAACATCCCATTTCTACGTTAATACAGGGACTCGTCTGAGTTTAACTACTAAAAATTAGCATGCTCCTAAAGTGATGACTCTGGCTGGTGACCTCCAAGCCACAAGTATGGACCTTTGGATTAGTATAAAACGAAGGGTTTCTTTAATTCCATGACCTGTGAGTATATTATTTGCACCATTCTAAGGATTGAAAGAGGAATTCTAGTTACCTGATGAGATATGTAATAGACTTTAAAAATAATCCAGTAATTCTTGGTTAAATGTTCATTCAGTTTATTATTAAAACTGCTGGGTAATTCTGTATTAAACATTTATAAGGGACTTCCCTGGTGGTCCAGTGGTTAAGACTGTGCTTCCACCGCAGTGGGCGCATATACGACACGATCCTGATCCCTGGTCGGGGAACTAAGATCCCACATGCCTCGCTGCACAGCCAAAAGAAAAAAACTTATAACTACTACTTAATTTACCTCTTGCTAATAAAACAGTGTGTTAAACTTTCAGTTTGGGTTTATGGGGAATAAGGCACAGCATTCTATGCTCTTCTTGGTTTTTATCTGCTCATTTAAAGTGAGGATATGAAAGTAATGGAACAAGTGGAGTATATTTTTAAATTTCAACTTAGATTCCTGGTGAAAGCTAATTGTAAAGCACATTAGTAAAGATTTTTATTAGAAACATCAAATCTTCTCCAAAGAAGATTTCTCCAAAACTTTGAGAAAAAAGGTCGGCTCCAGGATTTCCTTATTATTTACGGTATAGAAATCTCTACTACATATCATGAAACTCTCATAACATCCTCCAGTTCTCTTTAAAATAAACTTTTTCTTTTACTGTTTTCATACAAAAGAAACTTCCACAAGAATTTGTTGAGTGCAGGATAAGAATGAGTGCCTAGGGATTCTGGACTTCTGTTTCTATAATATGTCTAAACCATAATGTGGTGCCTCCTGGGTAACTTTTTAAAAAATATATATCTACCAGCATTTTTAAAAAAATTTATTTATTTTATTTATGTATTTTTGGGTGTGTTGGGTCTTCGTTGCTGTGTGTGAGCTTTCTCTGGTTGCAGCGAGCGGGGGCTACTCTTCATTGTGGTGCGTGGGCTTCTCACTGCGGTGGCTTCTCTTGTTGTGGAGCACAGGCTCTAGGCATGTGGGCTTCAGTAGTTGTGGCACGTGGGCACAGTAGTTGTGGTGCACGGGCTTGGTTGCTCCGCAGCATGTGGGATCTTCCCAGACCAGGGCTTGAACCCATGTCCTCTGCACTGGCAGGTGGATTCTTAACCACTGTGCCACTAGGGAAGCCCCCTCCTAGGCAACTTTAAAGAATAGTATGAGTCGGCCATCTTTAGTTTCTGAGTGGTCTTTGTATAGAAAATCTGGAATCTGATGTTTGTGATTTATCATTTAGGATTTCTGCAAAGCAGAACTTGCCATTTTCCAATAGTTTGATGAATCTCTTTTATTAAGAGGAAAAAAAATAACGCTTAACCCTTCTGTTACTGAATATGATTCTCATTTTAGAATGTTATATTTGTGTTATTATGGAATTATTTATTCCACTGGTAGGAACAGATCCAAATTTGTGGGACTAAGGCTTAAACAACTTTAGGGAGCCCCCTTTTAAAATTGTGGAATAAATAAAATGGTAAGACTATATATATGCCATTTTAACCATTTTAAGTGTTCAATTCCGTGGCATTAAGTACTTTCACATTGTTGTGCTACCGTCACCTTTATATATTTTCAGAACTTTTTCATCATCCCAAATAGAAACTCTATAACCCATTAAACTAATTTTCCATTCTGCCCGCTCCCCTGGCCCATAACTTTTGTCTCTATGAACATATCTATTCCAGGGACCCTATATAAGTGGAATCATACAGTACTTGTTGTTTTGTGTCTGGCTTATTTCACTTAGCATAATGTTTTCAAGGTTCATTCACATTGTAACATAATCAAATTTCTTTCCTTTTAAAGGTTGAATAATATTCCATTGTATGTATATACTACATTTTATTTATCCATTCATCTGTAGATGGACACTTGGGTTGTTTCTACCTTTTGACTATTATTGTGAGTAATGCTGTGAACATTGGTATGCAAGTATCTCTTGGAGTCTCTGCTTTCAGTTCTTTTGGGTAACGGGATCTCTTTTAAGAAAAAGGATACAAGGGCTTCCCTGGTGGCACAGTGGTTGAGAGTCTGCCTGCCGATGCAGGGGACATGGGTTCATGCCCAGCTCTGGGAGGATCCCACATGCCACGGAGCGGCTGGGCCCGTGAGCCATGGCCGCTGAGCCTGCACGTCCAGAGCCTGTGCTCCACAACGGGAGAGGCCACAACAGTGAGAGGCCTGCGTACCAAAAAAAAGAAAAAAAAAAAAAAGAAAAAGGATACAAAACAATGAATACAAATATAAGTACAAAAGGAGGGACTTCCCTGATGGTCCAGTGGCTAAGACTCCACACTCCCAATGCAGGAGGCCTGGTTTCAATCCCTGCTCAGGGAACTAGATCCCACGTGCCACAACTATGAGTTCACATACCACAACTATGAGTTCTCATGCCGCAACTATATAAAAGATCCCGCATGCCGCAAAGAAGATCCCACACGCAGCAGTGGAGATCCCGCGAGGCGTGACTAAGACCCGGCACAGATAAGTAAATAAATAAATATTAAAACAAAACAAAACAAATATAGGGGGACTTCCCTGGTGGCGCAGTGGTTAAGAATCCACCTGCCAATGCAGGGGACACAGGTTCGAGCACTGCTCCAGGAAAATCCCACATGCCGCGGAGCAACTAAGCCCGTGCTCCACAACTACTGTGCCTGTGCTCTAGAGCCTGCGAGCCACAACTACTGAGTCCACGTGCCACAACTACTGAAGCCCGCGCGCCTAGAGCCTGTGCTCCACAACAGGAGAAGCCCACGCACCACAACGAAGAGTAGCCCCCGCTTGCCGCAAATAGAGAAAGCCCACGTGCAGCAACGAAAACCCAGTGCGACCAAAAATAAATAAAAATTAAAAAAACCAAATATAAGTACAAACGGGAATATTTGGAGTAAGAAAAAAATAACAAAAATATAAATTTTTAAAAGCTGATAAATACAAACAACAAAAAATCCAGAAAAATTAACATGTTGTTATTAGCTGTGATAGAGCCCTCTAATACATTTTTTCCCCTGCATTTTTTGGCTGCATACTCTTTATCATTTCTTCACAAGACAACAATTTTTTGTTGTTGTTGTAATAAATTTACCCATTTATTATAAGCTAGCAATGTTTCAAATGGTGGAACCTCTGCTGGACTTTCAATTCCTTCAGTCTTCTGATGGCTGATTTTACTGTGAGGTCAGAGGTGGTATTGGAGGTCCAGGCACCACCAGCGACCATTCATGAAGGAACCACAGTGCCAGATCCCCACAGCCTGTCTCTTCATCTTGGTTTCACCACAGAAGGAGCAAGTGTACTTGGTGTGCTGGCTGATTTCAATTTTCTTCACAATTTTCCTGAGGGAGGCACCATTACAGTCCCGTATTTACTAACAATTCTGACCTTTTTAGTGCATTTAGCCACATTACCACAAACTAATTCTGAGCCCAGAGAGCAAGACAGCTTTATAGTATCAGTTTCTATAGAGAGAGTGAGAAGATAATTCAATCTTCCCTCTACCTTGGTTGATTGAAAAGTGTTTTGATTATTAATAGTTTAAATTTTTTTCTTTCAGCCTCTTAACTAATTCGTGATTCCATGTCTCTAACTTTCTCTGCATTGTCTTGCACTGGTGGTGCTTCTCACCTAAGAGTGAGCCCAGTGGGGCTCCAGCCCTTTGATCTCCCTCCACACTGTCCCAAGTCCAGCTCCTTGAAGTACCTGGTCCTCCCCACTTCCTGAAACCTACCTTTGCCAGGCTGGTCTTGGGTTGGTGAGTGAAACCAGGATCATAGTGGTCCCAAGCAGTGACTCATTTAGCTTTTTCTCCTTGGGGTCAAATATGTGGACGTGGAGGGACTGCTGACAATCTTGAGACTGCCACCAAGGAATAGAGGATGACGCCCAGTGGTCCATGGCTTCCACATGCCTGAGACTACTGCTTGCTTTCTTTTTTCATTGAGGAAAATCGAGGGCCTTGGAAAGGGACTTTTCAAGTGAGGGACTCTGCTTATGAAGTTTCCTTAGCCTCTGTGCACTGGCCAGGCAAGAGACAGTGGGTGACCAGCTTAGTAAGAAAAATGCTACGCATGGAGTAGGCTACTTCCAATTCTTGAAGCCCTCTTCTTCTTATTCATAGTTGAGGCCCAGATATCCTCAACACCAGGTTCAGTACACAAAACTCAAATCAGGAAATGTTTAAGTCGTTCCAATAATCTGTGACTCAACATCAAGTTATCCTGGCTTCACATACCATCTCAATAACTGAAATCCTACATTCTTTGTGTGTCTTAAACCTTCAGTTGGGGAGCTCATGCCTTCTCTTGTAGGTGCGCTGCTTACAGGCACACAGCACCACACTCAGATTCATGAGAGAAACAACCCAGGAGAACAGGGACTGAGATCCTGCCATTCATTCATCTGTCAAATCTCTGTATGCTAATTATGAGCAATGCATCATCTAAGAGTACAGGAAGATGGGAGTGTGCATCCCTCAGACAGTCCCCCATGTTTGTCAGATACCTTCCTGATACCCAATGTCTGCTTCTGAGATCAAAAGTTTTGAGTCCCTGTTGCCATATGTGGGCCCAAATAGAGACCTCTTGTGCACAGCCTCTTGGACACTGAATTTTTCTGGAAGCATAGATGACCTCTTCTAGTATGAGCAGCTTGATGAGAGTTCCTAAATTATCCTGGCTCTGGTGAAATAATTTATACTTTTTCCAGGCATATCTTGCCTGCCTTGGCTCCTGTTGAACCCCAACAATGACAATGAACAGGAAACAAAGAAAAATAACGAAGATATGTATTAACCAAATGCCACGTGTAAACTGCATTTGGATTCTGAATTAAACAAATCTACTCTAAAAGCAAACAACCAAACAACAACAAAAACATTTATGAGACTATTAGAATACTTTTTTAAGGTGAGATGATGGTATATTATCCCCTTAACATTTTATTATGAACATTTTCAAACATACAGTAAACTTGAAAGAATTTATATTGAACACTGTATATCACCACCTAGATTCTGTCTTTAACATTTTACAGTAAGTCCCCTACATAGGAACCTTCAAGTTGCAAACTTTCAAAGATGTGAACGTGCGTCCCCATGTCCATTCATGTAAGTTACTTCACATGTCTGGTGTAGATTGTCGGGTGCGCGCATCCTCTACAAGTGGTTGCGCCTTTGTGTACTTTACTGTACAGTACCGTATAGGATACAGTAGTACAGTATCTTTATTTCAAGCCCAGGATGTCCGGAAGCAAGCGTAAAAGCAGCAGTGATGTAGCTGGTACTGCTAAGAAGCGCCAAGAGATAACAATGGAAATGAAAGTGAAAATAACTGAGAAAGTGGCGTGAGGTGGAAAGATGGTAGCCAACACTCATTCTTATAACATGAATCATTCCACCATCATCACGATTCTAAAGAGCAAGGACAAGATCACGGACCATGGAAGTCTGGTGTGCCGATGATGTCGACAATAATATTGGAGAAGCATGGAAAAGTGATGGAGGAGATGGAGAAACTTCTCAGCGTGTGGATGCAGGATCAGCATCAGCGTTGAGTCCTGCTCAGCTTAATGTTGATTCAAGAGAAAGCTAAAAGCCTTTATGAAAACTTGAAGAAGAAACACAGCGAAGAATCAGAGGGCTCATCTTCTAATGCCAGCCATGGATGGTTTCATCAGTTCAAGGCTAGAGCCAACCTTCACAATGTAAAAGTAAGTGGTGAGGAAGCGAGTGCGGATACGGTAGCTGCCCAGGAAATTCCTGAAACACTTAGAGAAACTGTTGATGAAGGCACGTATTTACCCGAACAGGTTTTTAATGTGGATGAGACAGGACTGTACTGGAAGCGGATGCCAGACAGAAGTTACATGAGTAAGGAGGAAAAGTTGATGCCAGCCTATAAAGCCGCAAAAGATAGGCTAATTCTGTTGTTTGGTGGCAATGCTTCTGGTGGTATGAAACTGAAGCCTCTCTTAGTTTATCATCCAGAGGACCCAAGAGCCCTTAAAAACATAGCCAAGGGCTCTCTTCCTGTTGTGTGGAAGAGTAACCCCAAAGTCTGGGTTACACAGGCTATATTCCAGGACTGGTTTTTCCACCACTTTATCCTGGAGGTAGAGAAATATTGCTTGGAGAAGGATGTCCCATTCAACATTCTTTTGCAGCTGGACAGTGCTCTGGGCCACGCTGCATTCACGGAGAACTTTAATCCCAACATCAAAGTAGTGCACCTGCCACCGAATACTATGTTGCTTATCCAACCTATGGGCCAGGGAGTTATAGTGTATGCACATGGCTGATTCGCTTTGTTGTGCAACAACTAACTAACAGTATTGTGAAGCAATTATACTCCAATAAAGATCTATTAAAGAGAAAAAAATTATTTATTTATTAAAGAATTTTTTTTTCTGATGACCTTGGGTGTTTTTTTTTTTTTTTTAACATCTTTTTTGGAGTACAACTGCCCCAAAATGGTGCGTTAGTTTCTGCCTCATAACAAAGTGAGTCAGCTATACATATACACATATCCCCATATCTCCTCCCTCTTGCGTCTCCCTCCCGTCCTCCCTATTCCACCCCTCTAGGCAGTCACAAAGCACCAAGCTGATCTCCCCGTGCCATGTGGCTGCCCCCCACCAGCCATCCATTCTACAATTGGTAGTATATATATGTCCATGCTACTCTCTCACTTCGTCCCAGCTTACCCTTCCCCCTCCTCATCTCCTCAAGTCCAAGGAAATATCATTTAAGTCACACTTTTTGTCAGGCAGTAAAGGTGAGTGACGAATCAGGAACAACCTTGCGACAACTTTGGAAGGACTGTAACATCTACGAGGCCATAAAAAACATTGATATTGTTTGAAGTGAGGTTACAGCTGTCACCATAAATGTGGTTTGGAAGAACCTTTGCTCAAAGTTTGTTCACAATCTTTATGGATTTGAGAAGGTGAATGAGGAGTCCAAAGAGGTCTTCAGCAACTTAGTGACCCTCAGCGAGAAGCCGTAGCTAGATCTGCAAGAGGACGACTTCACTGAACTCCTTGCTGTGCAACACGAGGAGCTTACTAATGAAGACCTGATGGAATTGGAGGCCCAGAGAAAGGACGAAGAGAGACAAGAGGAAGAAGTAACTGAAGACCTGATGAGATTCAGGATGCAGGAAATGGCAAAGGGATTATCTTTATCTGAGGAGGCACTGTTAGTTTTTAACGCACAGGACCCAAACGTAGAAAGGTACACGAAGTTTGCAGCAGTTCAGAATGCAATCCAGTGCTACCATGTCATCTATGATGAGAAAAAAGAGCTACTACCCAGACATCACTGGATTGTTTTTTCAAGAGGGTGGATAGAATTGAATCCAGCAAGGAACCAGAACCTGTGCCATCAACGTCAGGCATGAGTGAAATTGTAGCTTACCCTCTGTCTCCTGTTGTTGACGATCCTTCAGCTCTACCATCTCCCCCATCCTCCCCTCCAGTCAGTAACTCTTGCCTGTTCACTCGATGCCAGCCCCTGTATGCCACCTGTTGTACTGTACTATTGTACTTTTCAAGGTACTGTACTGTAAGATTAAAAATGTTTCCTTTATTTTTTGTTTGTTTTTTATGTACTATTTGTGTGAAAAGTTTTATAAACCTATTACAGTACAGTACTATATAGCCGATTGTGTTAGTTGGGTACCTAGGCTAGGTTTGTTGGACTTAACGAACAAATTGGACTTATGAACGTGCTCTCAGAACAGAACTTGTTCATATGTGGGGGACTTACTGTACTATACTGGCTTTTCTACATATCTATATATCTACCCATTTCTTTATTTATCCATTAATCCATCTTATTTTTGGTGCACTTCAAAGTAGCTGCTAGCAGCCAGAGCTCCCCAAGGCCTCCATAACTCTGCAGTGGGAAGGTCAGATGGGCAGAGTCCAGGTATTGCACTTTAGCTACAAAAGAGGCTAAAGATGATGACATTGGTTTTGTTTCTTTAACACAGACCAAAATAAGGGTTATTTAACCAAGCTGTCTCTCTCATGGAAATGTCCAACCAGGTGAACAGTCAGGGGTGTAGGGCTCTTCCTTTCTCATGCCATCATTTTCTGGGATATTGCCTTTTTGTTTATGGTGGGTAATGGCTCACCACTAGCCCTGCATCCAAGTTCCAACCAGTGGGAAATGAGAAACATATATATGCATAGGCTAGGAGAAAGTTAGACTGAAGGAATGGGACATTCCTCTAAGATTTGGGGCAGTTGACTTTCTGGGTCTTGGGAACAAGACATGCATTAGAGGAAATGGGATCATGTCCGGGTAGCTGGAACCACATCCCAGAATAGGAAAGACTAGGTCATCCCATCTCTGAGTATGGATCTCAGCCTAATGTTTCCCTGGAGAATTCTTTTCACATGCTCTAGTAATTGGGAATATTCTATGGTAGAATTAGCCCCTGGTTCTCTGGAACTCCTTAGGAAGTGTTATTTTGTTCAGGAAACGGTTTCTGAGTTCCTTTGATGTATCATACTTAATGCCAAGTAGTGGTATGAGATGATTATACTAGTAGTGCTGGTGAGTGCTCAGGTATTATCCTATACTTACAGACATAAAAACTTTAACTCAGAATAATGATTCCTTACATTTGTAAGGTGAATTAAAGATTTTTCAGAATACTTTCATAGGATTTATTCTCATCACTTTGTAAGGTATTATCTTCATTATAAAGTTAATAAATAGGCTTGGAAAATTTGCTGAAGGTCACACAGCAGAACTAGGACTCAAGTCTATGTCTTTGAAATCCTCACTCACTCCTCTTTCCACTACAGCACAGCCACTTCTAGATTATTTCAGGAAGTGCCAAAAGTTTGCTTCTCCAGGTTGCGAAAGTCAGGCTATTCTTACAGTGCAGGAATATCACCGCATGGATTACCAACCAATTGCAAAGGTAAAATGTACCTTTACAATGAAGAGTTTAAGCAGCCACCACTTTTACCAAGTGATCAAACTTCGTTTTATTAATAGTGGACAACCTGATATTATGCACACTCTGATATGATGTGATGCAATAAGAAGTGAACAATATATAATTTGAAGTGTTTTTACTAAAAAACACAACTTGAATCAAATCAAACCTCTAGTTTCTAACATCTAGATCTAGTCTGAAGCTTACAGGAAATACAGGGAATAGTGGAACAAGTGAAATGGCACTAGGAGAAAACAATAGGCAAATACAGAATGTTGAACATTTTAACAAGAATCCTAGCTTGGAATCTTTCTTTTTTTGAATTTTTAAATTTTATTTTATTTTCTTATGCACCAGGTTCTTATTAGTCATCCATTTTATACACATCAGTGTATACATGTTAATCCCCATCTCCCAATTCATCACACCACCACTCCCACCCACAGCTGCTTCCCCCCCCCCCGCCTTGGTGTCCATACGTTAGTTCTCTACTTCTGTTCTCAATTTCTGCCCTGCAAACTGGTTCATCTATACCATTTTTCTAGGTTCCACATATATTCGTTAATATACAATATTTGTTTTTCTCTTTCTGACTTCACCCTGTATGACAGTCTCTAGGTTCATCCACGTCTCTACAAATGACCCAATTTCCTTCCTTTTTATGGCTGAGTAATATTCCATTGTATATATGTACCACATCTTCTTTATCCATTCATCTGTCAATGGGCATTTATGTTGCTTCCATGACCTGGCTATTGTAAATAGTGCTGCAGTGAACTTTGGGGTGCATGTGTCTTTTTCAATTATGGTTTTCTCTGGGTATATGCCCAGTAGTGGGATTGCTGGGTCATACGGTAATTCTATTTTTAGTTTTTTAAGGAACCTCCATACTGTTCTCCATAGTGGCTGTTAGCTTGGAATCTTGAAAGAGTCAATGTCATGAAAAAGAAAATGCAATCCCGGTTTTTTAAGAAAAAGTTACCAAAGCCATTCTTAAGGTGAACATGTTTTTTGCTTGTTATTATAGAGTAATTTTCTTAGATGTGATGATATTGTAGTTTTTTTTTTACAGGTGTAGAAAGTTTATAGCTCAGCATTGCCAATATAGTTAATTTGACACCTTAGTCCTTAGTCCTACTTGCAAAGTGATTAACAGCTATACAGTAACTTGTTTTATTGTCATCAGCTTTGGCTCAGATGTTTAAATACTTAAGCAATTTGAAAAGATTTTTCATTTGTGTTCTGTTTTCTTGTTTTTTGTGTGGGCATGGGTGCAGGTGGGGATTATAATAAAGAGGGTTCAGTTCAATATAACGAAGACAGATCAGGAACTAAACAGCTACTAAAATTTCATTTACTGGGACTTCCCTGGTGGTCCAGTGGTTAAGAATCTGCCTTCCAATGCAGGGGACAGGGGTTTGATCCTTGGTCAGGGAAGTAAGATCTCACATGACACAGGGCAACCAGGCCCGTGTGCTGCAACTACTGAGCCTGTGTGCTCTGGAGCCTGAATGTCACAACTAGAGGGCTGGCACGTCACAACTAAGACCCAATGCAAACAAATAAATAAATAAATATTTTTAAAATTTATTAAAAATTTTTTCATTTACCATTTCCGTACAAAATATATATGGGAGAATATGGCTTAAAGACAGATGGGAAAAGCCTCTTATTTGTTCATACTACTTTTACTACTTATCCAGTCTGACAATAATGCCAAATTTATTTACTACCTATGGCAAGGGTAACTAAGAGGAATTTTATGAAGTCAAATTATTTTGGTTCTGAGATCTTCAGTGCTTAAAATTTTGGAGTTCTTCAGATTAACTTAAAAAAAGTCAACAACCAAAATACCCCAAAGATTAGATTAAAAAGCAATTGGTTAGCCATTAACAATTATCCAACTCTTTAACAGATTAGGATTAGTTGGAATTTGGCATAGTCTGTAGACCAAGGCAACTTTTCTTAAGCAAGATTCTTCTATTAAGGAGAGAAAAATGATCTCTTAAAAAACAAAACACTAGAGTAATGGAAATAAAAACAAAAATAAAGAAATGGGACTTAAAATATTTTGCACAGCAAAGGAAACCATAAACAAGACAAAAATACAACCCTCAGAATGGGAGAAAATATCTGCAAATGAAAAACAGGCAAAGGATTAATCTCCAAATATACAAACAGCTCATGGAGCTCAATATCAAAAAAACCAAACAATCCAGTTAAAAAATAGGCAGAAGACCTAAATAGACATTTCGCCAAGGAAGACATACAGATGGCCACGAGGCACGTGAAAAGATGCTCAATGCTCAACATCACCAATTATAAGAAAAATGTACCTTAGACATAGAGAATGGACCTGAGGACATGGGGTGGGAGGGGGAAGCTGGGGCGAAGTGAGAGTAGCATGGACATATATACAGTACCGAATGTAAAATAGCTAGTGGGAAGCAGCAGCATAGCACAGGGAGATCAGCTCGGTGCTTTGTGACCACCTAGAGGGGTGGGATAGGGAATCTGGGAGGGAGGCTCAAGAGGGAGGGGATATGGGGACATATGTATGCATACAGCTGATGCACTTTGGTGTACAGCAGAAACTAACAAAGTATTGTGAAGCAATTATACTCCAATAAAGATCTATTAAAAAAAAAAAAGTGGCCTAAAATCATTCTAGAGCTATCTCCTGGGTCAGAAATAGAACAACGGACAACTCACTTTCCACAAACGTACCATTTTCCCTTGCTTCCCTCCGTCCCTCCCTACATCCTCCCTCCCCCCTCCCTCCCTTTGTTTTATTTATTTGAACATTTAATTAATTTATTTATTTTTGGCTGTGTTGGGTCCTTGTTGCGGTGCGCTGGACTTCTCACTGCAGTGGCTTCTCTTGTTGTGGAGCACGGGCACTAGGCGTGCGGGCTTCAGTAGCTGTGGTGCACGGGCTCTAGAGCACAGGCTCGGTACTTGTGGCGCACGGGCTAAGTTGCTCCGCGGCATCTGGGATCTTCCCGAACCAGGGCTCAAACCCGTGTTCCCTGCGTTGGCAGGCGGATTAACGACTGCACCATCAGGGAAGGCCCTTTCTTTTTAAAAGAGAGAAGTTGGTTTTATATATCAAACCCAGAATTTTCATGTTTCCCAATTTTGGTGCTAGAGATCCCCAAATTCCTTGAACTCATTTGGGAAGGTTTCTGAAGGTGTGCATTATAGTAAACAGTAGCAAAACACCAAACCACTTCTATTGCTAAAAAGCAGCTACTCCTGCTTATGCTTTTAGAATACTAGTTGTAAAACGGCAACAACATGCAAAGTTGTGCCATCAATTGGGATTTGAGTTATTCTAAGGAAAAAACATTGTTTTCTTTAAAAACAGTCCAAGGCAGGACGTCTATAATCATATTGGGCAAATATTGAGTTTTGGGGGAAAATGTCAGAAAACATCCAAAAGGAAGAGACAATAGCATTATATTTAGTATTCTAAAGGCATGCTTCAGGTAGTTAACTATGATTCTGGTAAGACCAACTGCTCACACGCACACACATAGATTTTAATGGTTAAAAAAAACCTCAGGGCTTCCCTGGTGGTGCAGTGGTTAAGAATTTGCCTGCCAATGCAGGGGACACGGGTTCGAACCCTGGTCCGGGAAGATCCCACATGCCGTGGAGCAACTAAGCCCATGCGCCACAACTACTGAGCCTGCGCTCTAGAGCCCGCGAGCCACAACTACTGAGCCCACGGGCCACAACTACTGAAGCCTGAGCGCCTAGAGCCTGTGCTCTGCAACAAGCCACCACAATGAGAAGCCCAGGCCCCGCAACAAAGAGTAGCCCCTGCTCACTGCAACTACAGAAAGCCCACGTGCAGCAGCAAAGACCCAATGCAGCCAAAAATTAAATAAATAAATAAATTTAAAAAAACCTCCTCAAATTTGTTACTTTATTTACTTGTTTTTTGGATGCACCGCGTGACATACAGGATGTTAGCTCCCCGAGGAGGGATGGAACCTGTGTCCCCTGCAGTGGAAGTGCGGAGTCTTAACCACTGGATCACCAGGGAAGTCCCCAGATTTGTTACTTTAGAAAAATAAATGCCGTGGATTTTCAGCAATATTATTGACTCTGATTGCTCAGTCCGCACATAAGTAGTAGTTGCTTTCTATGGTGATAGGGCTTCTCTGCACTAATTCCCATCATGTTGAAAAACACTAGTGCAGGTTAAGTACAGACTGAACTGTTGCACAAAGGAAGATTTACTCATCAGATCCCACTGATGTGCCTGTCTCCTGGGCAACCTTCTTGGTGAAGCTATATTGATTTGATTCAAAGTTTCCTGAGGAATCCAGCTCATGTCAACATCATTCTGACTTGACCTACCCAACTCTACCTCTGTATGGGGTTTCTTGCGCTTTCTAGATTCTAGGAGCTGATGAAGGCCAACAACAACAAAGAGCCCAAGACCAGTAAGGAACATATGTACAAAGATTGTTTCTCCCATCTTCTGTCTTTTCTAACCCATCTTCTGTCCCAATAATTGTAACTGTTTGATAGAAGACAGTATCTTGGAAAATGTTGCCGTTCAAATCTTTGTAGTTCAGATTGATGACCAGACCAAAGGGCCTTCCACCCATGGGCTCTGCAGGAATGAAGGAGGACTCAAAAACTGCCTGCCTCTAGGGCGGCACTACAGTGTTCAGAGGAAGAGCTGTGAAATTCTGGATGTAAAACTGGTAGTCCTGAAGATAACGGAATGAGGTGTCTAGAGAGTCAACCATAAAATCTGGTCTGTAAAGCCTACCAGGAACTTCACAATGTTATCTGCTGGAAACTCTCCTTTCACAAACAGGATGGTTGTATCTACACTCGGTGAAGCTTCAGGTTCACCAGATACATCTTCTTCCTCTTTATCTTTGGCCGAATATGTCGGTTCATCATCTTCCACCTCTGCTTCATCGTCTTCATCTTCATGTACAGAATCTTCCACTGTTGCTTCATCTTCTGTAAGATCTCGAGCCGCTGCCAATGAGCCTCCAGGATCTTCTCGGAGCAAGAGGCTGGCAGGGAACAGCAGCAGAAGAAGCCGCAGCAGGCGGGGGAGGGACTTCATGGCGCCGCCGCTGCGGCGTCCAGTCCCCTGTCGGTTGTAGTTTCGTAGCATATTGTTCTTATTCTGTGGAAACGCATGCTACAGTATTTAATTATGACATGTCATGATGTAAAGTATTAGTTATGAAACGTTATGATGTCTGCAACTTTCAAATGGTTCAACACAACTTTCAAGCGCTTCAACAACTTTTATAAACACACACGTACATACACATATACGTACGTACATACTGGGAGAAAATGAGCAGAAACCGCAAAATGGTAAGAATTGTTTGATCTGGGTGGAGGGTATACAGGTGTCCACTGCACTGTTCTCTCAACTTCCTGTCTGCATTAAAATTATCCTAATAAAATGTTGTTGGAGAAAAACACCGCCTCTCCTCGCGGAGCCGCCTCGGGTCCGAAAGGCCGGGGGAGCAGGTGGGAAGGCCAGCAACGCCCTTACCCACGACCAGCGAGCCCAACCTCCCGACTCCATCTGGGCATGCTCAGAGGCTCCGCCGCGCCCGCCCCGCCCCTCGGGGTACGTGAGCGCAAGGCGCAGGCGCCGGGCTCCCGGCAGCCAGCGAGACGCCGGCTGCGAAACGCGGCGGACGCCTGAGCAGCGAGAGGTCTGCGAGGATGGAACCGTCGAAGGTGGAAAAGTTCAGTACCGCCGACAGGGGAAACGGGCTGCGCGCGTTGGCGCCGCTGCGCCCCGGAGAGCTGCTTTTCCGCTCGGATCCTTTGGCGTACACGGTGTGCAAGGGGAGTCGTGGTGTCGTCTGCGACCGCTGCCTCCTGGGGTACGTACCTCCCTCGCCCACCTGAGTCCAGAGTAGTGCGGGGTCCGGGGTGCTGAGGGCGTGGCGGGTGGGGGAGCAGCCCTCCCCGGGACTCCCCCTGGCCGTGGCTGCACAAAGTCTCGGCGGTTCTGCCCAGCCCCGCACTTCCCCAGATGCTCGCCTCCCGGGGGCGCCTCGTAGCTGACAGACTCCGCTTGGCCGTCTCCTGGGCTGCCGCGGCGGGGGTTGGAGGGACCCCAGGCGCAGCCCCTGCAGCTCTGCAGGGCAGAGCTGGACCCGCTACCACCCCACCTCGCCGTAGTAGTAACTGGAGAGAGCCGGTGGGCAGACTTAAGGGGAAACGTTGGGCCGTGGGTAGTTTTGCTGGGGAACAAAAAAGTCTGTGTCTCGGGCGATAAGCTTCATTGGTGCCCTTGTGGAAATCACAGTTGGCGGACGTGGGAGTGAGTGGGAGCACGGATGGTGTAAGTCAGGCACACAGCCGAGGCCTCGCCAAAAAAGTGCGGGGCTCGCAGGACGCGGAAGAATCTTGGTGTTCACGGAGCACTTCCTATGGTCCAGGTTCTGTTTGGCCTGGGGATACAAAGATGAACGGGACGTCCTTAAGAATACTTAAGGAGCAGATAAGTGAGCGAGATAATTAATTACAGTGTATCAGAAGGGCTGAAATAGAGATGCAGTACTGTGCTGTAGGAGCATAAGTTACTGAGGTTCCATGGTGTGCTTTGCATTTAATGACTGTGCAGGCAGGTCTAACTCTTAACCACCTATCTAGATGCAAGAATTCATGTGAAAGTGTTTTATAAGCCTGTAAGCACTGGGTCGATGTAAAGTGCTATGGGAGAGCAATTTATGGAAATGTGTAATATGTATGCACGGTCATAGGAATTGTATTCAAGCAACAGTTGTTCTTGAGCTCCTATTATATGTCAAGGAGAAGTTCTCTGTTTGAGATGGCCGGGGTGATTTTTTTCTATGACTGCTCTAACAGACCTATTAGTCTGGGATTGAGGTGGATGGAAGTGAGGGGGTAAGTGCAAAGCTCAAATCAGTAGCTTGACCATTAGTATGTCCTTATTTGGTTCATAATTGAGGAATTTATTTAATTTCGTATTTTAAAGTTACTTAATTGTATTTGTTGCTTCCTGAAGTAATGATAACAGCAACAACAACAAAAATTCGTTGAGGAGAGAACACCTTGAAGCTTTTGTAAACTGTGTGGTTGAAAACAATTCATTCCTTTCAAGGAATGAAATGGGGAAGGCTTCAACATTGAAAGTTATAGACCTTTGATTGTCATTCAAGCAAATTAGAGAGAAAGCTGGGATGTTCATCCTGTTAAATCCTTTGGAGGTGTTTCTAGAGTTTGAATGTAGTCCAGAACAGAGAACTTGCATTTTCTTAAGTCTTATAACATTAAATGATGAAGATGTGGATCATCTTGCAGATAAAACCAGACTGCCAAGTTATTTAGTAGTTGGAATAGAAAAGTTTTGGAATGAATACATGATGGCAAATTATTGATTGAATTATCAGCTCTGAACTTGAGTTCACATGGAACATGGAATTGTCCATTTTCCAAATAGACTGCACAAACCCAGCCCCTTGTATGTGGCATACTTTCTTATTTACCATACAATTCCATTACTGCTATCACTTATTTTTCTTATTAACAAGAACTGTAACGATTTAAACGAAAAAAGGAATTTCATGAAAGAGTTTTGGGGAGTTGTCAACATCCTTTTAAAGTCTAGAGGAAACCCAGCTCTGAAAATGGGCAGGAACCAAGGGAGTTCCACAGTCAGAATTGCACTTCAGAAGTAGATGGGGTTGGGACCTGGAGAGTACGTTCCTTCTGATGCTGCCTGGTAATACTGGGTTCGGCAGCATGTATCGCCAGCACTATGACACTGGACCCTACTGCTGCCGCTATTCTTGCCACCACTGCCGCAGCCACGGCTGCTTGGGAACCTGGTTATTGCTGGAAAGTTGCCAGCTCAGCCATGCTTCTTTGTGATATTAGCTTTTTCTTTCTTTCTTTCTTTTTTTTTTAAAAAAAGCTGTTGGGGGTAGGAGTTTATTAATTAATTTATTTTGGCTGTGTTGGGTCTTCGTTTCTGTGTGAGGGCTTTCTCTAGTTGTGGCAAGTGGGGGCACTCTTCATCACGGTGCGCGGGCCTCTCACTATCGGGGCCTCTCACTCTCGCGGCCTCTCTTGTTGCGGAGCACAGGCTCCAGACGCGCAGGCTCAGTAGTTGTAGCTCACGGGCCTAGTTGCTCCGCGGCATGTGGGATCCTCCCAGACTGGGGCTCGAACCCGTGTCCCTTGCATTAGCAGGCAGATTCTCAACCACTGCGCCACCAGGGAAGCCCAGCTTTTTCTTTCTTATTTTTTTAAAAAATTTATTTAATTTTTTGGCTGTGCTGCCAGGCTTGCTGGATCTTAGTTCCCCGACCAGGGACTGAACCTAGGCGGTGGCAGTAAAAGCCCGGAATCCTAATCACAAGGCAACCAGGGAACTCCGGATATTAGCTTCTGATTCAAAGTTCTCAGTGGGTGTCTTGGATTGGTTGAGCCTGGGTCACTGCCTGCATCCTAGCTACAAGGGAAGTTGAGAAGGTGAGTAGTTGGCCTTCATGGCTTTTAAGAAAGGAGGAATTTTCTACTTCCCACCATATTCATATTATAATGGGGAAATCAGCAAACATAAACATAGGAAAGGTAATATCAGTAAATGCCAAGGCTCCAAGCAAAACAAACTAAAGCAAACAAATGGATTTTTTTATACTGGACTAACAAACACTTGTTTATTAGTACTTTACACACAAAAAAATATTTGCACTTAAATTTGGATTGCTAGGACATAGTTCACAAGTGCTGAACTAGTGCTCCTAGTAGTAGGAGCTCTGTTGAACACTTCTGCTTCAGTGGTTGTTGTGTTTCTGAAGTGCTTAGTTGGGAATCACTGCAGCCTGAGGATAGTGTTAGAGAAATCAAACTTTGGTGCATTGTCTTATGCAGTTTTCTACCAATATTGAATGCTCATCATTGGGGGGATACAATTCTGTGTTCCTTATCACCTTGTAAGTAAAATTTGTTTCTTATCATTAGCTGTGAAGTCCTTAAGCGTAGATGTCTTTCAATTTTTGTAAACCTCAGTGCCTGGCATGTAGTAAGCTTTTAATTTGTAGTATGAACATCTCACAGAATTCTCCTCTAGTTGTTTTTGTCCCTTTGCTGCCTTCCATTTGAATTAAGAAATGGAATGAAAATATTAGTTTGTAACGAATAACAACAGTTCCATGGAAGTGGGGGGACCAAAATAAAATAAAAGAACAGGTATTTATTGTAATTACTTCATTAGTCTCCAGATCATTTATTGTTATAAGATTCTACCTGATTTCCTTTGGCTTGGGCTGCTTTGATTAGTGCTTTAGTTCTTGCATATTTATTTTTATTAATAGAGAAACTTAAACCTGCTTCATGACTTCTCTTGCTTTTTTCCTTTCATGAAGGATTGGCTGCTGGTTTTTTGTGTTGTGAGTAGGAAGGAATGAGGTATATAAATTGGAGAAAAATTAAATGACAATGAAATTGTGACCTGAAATAATTTATATTATCCTTTTTCTGCTGTTGCACACATTTTTAATTTGATGTAGCTGGAGAAGATTGACAAGGGTTATTTGTGTCTTCTGTTTGTTTTGATATATGTAGCACATAAAATTCCACTGTAATTATTTTGTTTGTAGGTCCCCACTTTAGTGACCTAAGTCTAATCTTTTTGTTTC
Source organism: Kogia breviceps (assembly GCF_026419965.1). NCBI lineage: Eukaryota > Metazoa > Chordata > Mammalia > Artiodactyla > Physeteridae > Kogia > Kogia breviceps. The sequence continues at coordinate 41,076,941 of NC_081310.1, read as the reverse complement.
TGGGACCTAGTACACAAGAGATGCTAACTGTTGGAGTTGTGAAGGGATAATATTTTGGGGAATTTAAAATCATTCTGTGTTTGTTTTTGGTTTTCTAAAGTTCCAAGTTGCCTGCAGTTTCCATATCAAGAGCTTCCATGGTAAACTCTAATGATAGTTTCTTCTGTAGGGTAAAGAGGGTATTTCTTCCATCACTACAGCCGAGTATGAGGCTTAGTGCCTCCCAGGAGGAAGGAGAATGAATTGGAAGTGGAAAATCCATCTTTTTTCAGCCCTGGTGGCTTATGGGAAGCAGGGGATAGAGGCAGGGAAAATAGATTGTGAGAAATATATGTTCTGACCTTCCTTGTCTGGCCAAAGTTCTGGGTTTGGGGTGAGGGTATTAAATGGGTTGATGGGGCAGTCAAAAGTAGAAGGCCTAAAAAAAAAAAGTAGAAGACCTTTGGCTCTGCTCCTTATTTGTAATCTTGAGAGCTGTTGGTGTGCCAGCATTGGGGGCTAGGGCATAGCAGTGGTAAGAGAAAGTGGCCGGCTGCATGAGCCTGTGGTAGCAGGGGATTCTGAAGTGCTCTCATATCACTTCAGGGATGTGGATGAGCTTAGAGGCCTGGTGGAACAGCAGACATCATGACAAATGACTGTGTGACTCTAGGTCAGGAACATGGAGCCCAGAGGTGGGAGGCAGCATGACATCCCAGAAGGTGAGGTGGCACCAGTCCAGCAATAGGACCTGATCACTGCCTTGCAGCAGAGACCAGTGAGGATCCATAGAGACGTCAAGATCTGAGGTCTTGCCACCATAAGGATGTCCCATAAGCCCCACTTGGAGAAATATTTACCTGAAAGCAGCTGTTTAAACCAGCTCCGGTAAGGAGTTAAACTTAAATGTCTGAAGATTAATTGGAAGAGACTGAGATATTATTTGGCAAATATTACATTTCTGGCTATTTACTAGGGTGAGTGTTCTTGAGGAAGCTTGGATTAATTATAGAAAAAGCAGCCCCATGTTCATGAGACAGTAGATCAATTATAGGAAATGAAGCAACTACATTTGAGCTACAGTGTGGGTAAATATGATCAGGCAGTAAAGGGCAAAAAAAAACCCCCTGGTGAGATGATGTAATCTGTCTTGGCCAAGGACTGAACCTGGGGTGGGAGCAGGAGGGAATACCTTCTTATACTGGGATAAGAAGCAGAGGTGCCTGAGAAGGTAACAGCAGTGACTTCAAGGCTTGAGGACAACTAGGGGGGCGGTTGCTGAGTGAGAGAGTCTCAGAGAGGAGAAGGTGTGAAATATTCTTCTAGGAGAGGAAAGTGAATTGCTTAGGAAAATATAGCGGGGTTGCTGGGAAGTGCTAAGGGTCCACTTAAAACTTTGGTTCATTTATTTATAGTGAGAGCAGTTAGCAGAGGAGTGCTCTTTTCTCCCAGTGGTCGGCAGTTTGACTCTGAGAATTGGGCTCACCCAGGACTGCCTGGTTACCATGATGGGTGGAGAGAGGGAGCAGGAAGCTGAAGTCGTGGGCAAGGAAGAGTGTAATCATGGACCATACTTCTAAGCTAGGGACTGAGGTCATGAGGAAGGTGATGGACAGTGAAATGTGGTGGAAGCAATGGATTAGAGGACCTCATGTGCTCAAAGCGATGGTGGAGTGGTCAGAGGATGGGATGACTTGACATATATATGCTTTAGAAGTAGGGTGTGATTTGGTACAACAGGGTTTAGGGTATGCAGAAAGTGGCTGAGGTAGGGAATAAGAAAAATGTTGGAATGATCAGGAAATTCAGAGGCTGAGGTGTTAGATGAATCTTCTAAATAAGTGAAGTTACCCAGAATGCTAGGCATTGGAAGGAATAGTTTCAACGAAGGCAGAATTCTCATTTTGGCTTCCTGACCCGGGGTTTAAGGGCTGACCAGAAAGAGCCAAGTGGAGACAGGGAGGCACTCACTTCTCTTCAAATAGTGTATAAAAGACATTTTCTGGGTTTACAGCTGGTTTTGTGAAGTATCCCACCACCAGGTGCAAGTGAGCTGCTGTAGTGTCGCAGACTCTTCCTGGGGGGATGGGCTTGGAAGGTGGAAAGACTAGCAAAATCTTCTCAAGGGAAGAACCTTGAGAGATGCATTGAAATCAGGATTATGAAAATAGTTTTGACCTCGTGGGCCTCCTGAAAGGGCTTTGGAGTCCCGGGACCATACCTTAAGAACCACTGTTATAAAACACTGTACATGTCTTTTGTGACATTTGGAGAGGCTCAGATTTGTTCTCTAGTGTATGTTGTGAACCATGAACAATATTTGTTCTGGTTTTCTTGTAACCTGCCAGGATATATTGGGATCAGGAACCAAAGTATGGAGTTAGTGCCTCCCTGTTAGGATGACTTGTTCAACATTTGCTTCCAATCTTCTAACTCTGGCTGGTTCTGGTCGTTTAAGAGTCAAGGGACTTGTGATGGTGATTAACCTTGATTATTAAGGGAAAGTAAGAGAGCCATTTTCCATTTACTTGTTACCACAGTATATGATGACTGAAAATTATTATTCAATAGCTAATATTGATTGTCACTTACTAAGCAATGACAGGCATGATTTTAAGCGGTTTACCTTAAATAGTACTTCACTTAATTCTCATAATGACTCTAAAAAAGTGTCTCTTATTTTCCTTGTAAGCACAGACATAAACTAGAGAGCATTCAGACATTTGTAGGAGTGTAAATTGGTATGCCCCTTTGGAGGGCAATTTGCTAGTACCTAGCAAAATTGAGCACTATGTTTTCTTGACCCTATTTTTGGGATTCTGACAAATGAAAATAGCAGTGGTTGCACAAGGATACTTAGTATAGCATTTTGGTAATTAAGAAAAAAGGAGAGAGAATTTTAATGTGCATTAATAGGGACTGGTTAAGTTATGGTGCAGCCATATTGTAGAATCCATGTAGCTGCTAAGATTGAAGTGGATCTGTTTCTACAATGGATGTGGATGGATGTCAGTAACACATTGTTGGGTGAATAAAGTTGTAGAATAATGTATGTATTTTAAATAAAATTTTTGTGTGTATGTACTTGTGTGTGTAGAATAGGTCTGGAAGAACACCCCAGAATTCTAATATGGTTACTTTTGGAGGATGGGACTTGGAGGGGGGAAGATACCCTTTTGTACTTTATATATTTTGTATTTTTCAAAGCTTGTATCACTTTTTGTAATTAAAGATTTGAATAAACTTTGAGAAAGTCTTTGTTTCATTTGGAATTGTATAAAAGGGTGGTGCTGCGTGGGGTGAAGATGACTGTGAAATTTTTGCCAGTTTATGTCTGCTTTTTTTTCCTTTGAGTTGCCAGCTGATTAGACCAAGAGTGAACCTCTTGATAAAACATGAGCCAGGTGAGCCAGTTTACTGGCTGGCCATTGGCATTAGAATTTGAACTGAGAGAAGTAGAACTTCTTTTTTTTTTTTTTTTTTTTTTTGCGGTAGGTGGGCCTCTCACCACTGTGGCCTCTCCCGTTGCGGACAGAGCACAGGCTCCTAACGCGCAGGCTCAGCGGCCATGACTCGCGGGCCCAGCCGCCCCGCGGCATGTGGGATCTTCCCAGACCGGGGCACGAACCCGTGTCCCCTGCATCGGCAGGCGGACTCTCAACCACTGCGCCACCAAGGAAGCCCTAGAACTTCTTTTCATGGTCCTCATCATAATTCTCCTTGCTCTGACTTTGCTCAGGCCTGGTTATTCAGCTTTCCATGGTGTTTCTGAGATATCACAGTATCCATTAGTAAACTTTATTCATTTTCCTTGGGTGGATACATAAGATGAGTACATTTCCGAGCCTCCTTGCAGTTAGACTTGGGCTTGTGACTCAGTTTTGGCCAATGGAGTTTGGGCTAGAGGTTACACAAGCCATTTCCAGGTCTACCATAAAATATCCTGTGCCATGTTCTCTGCTCTCTCTTACCTTGTCTTGATGACTGTGGAGGCAGTGAGTTGAGATGCAGAAAACAAGAAGTATGAGTCATGGTATGGAAGAGAGCTGCTCTGGGGCATCACTCTACATGCACCAGATTTAGTAGGAGCTAGAAATAAATCTGTTAAGTCACTTAGAGGAGCCCTTATTTAACTTTAATGTGCATAAGAATCACCTGAAGATCTTGTTAAAGTGCAGATTCTGATTCAGTAAGGTTTGGGTTGCGTGTAAGATTCTGCATTTCTAACAAACTCCTAGGTGATGCTAAAGCTGCTGGTCTGCTGATCACACATGCGTGGCAGAGATTTAAAGGGTAAATGAAATGACTTATAGCCTATACCGTAAGTACTCAGTAAACACTTACCCAATGGATATTTGAGCATCCTGAATCAGATGAAAAGGAATTAGAGACTATACATACATAATCAAATGTTTAAAGGATTCCTAAGTGCGTATCTATTTTATGTATCATGGACTGGAATTTAGTTTTAGTATTATGTGTGCAGAAAATATGAAATGAGAACCTGGAATTATTTTAAAGATCATTTTGAACATTTACTTATTTTAAAAAATTTATTTATTTATTTATGGCTGTGTTGGGTCTTCGTTGCTGCACGTGGGCTTTCTCTAGTTGCAGCGAGCTGGGGCGACTCTTCGTTGTGTTGCACAGGCTTCTCATGGTGGTGGCTTCTCCTGTTGCAGTGTAGGCTCTAGGTGCGAGCTTCAGTAGTTGCAGCAGACACTTTTTTCTTTTTAACAGAACAGTCCTTATTTTAGGTATCACATCTGGAGGTTAACAAGGTCATTTCATTGATAGTGTTAAACTGATCACTCAGTCAAGCTGTTGTCCTATTTTTGCCACTGTGTATTATTTTTCCCCCCAATCAGTTTGTGGGGAGACATTGTAAGATCATGGAAATATCCTGGTCATTAAAATTTCCCCTGAGATTTATGCATCCATGGATGATTATCGATTGAATCTTTGGTATAATAGTTGCAAAATGCTAATTTTTCACGTATAGCACTCTTCCACACTTACCAGTTAACATTCAGTTCAGCATTCTACCATAAGAGCCTGTCCTTCCTTATTAGTTATCTTGTTATTATCAGTATGGACTCACGTATTTCCATTTTTTCAGTGGTTTAGAATTTATTAGGTACCTAATTGTTTTGGTACTCAAATTGTCCCACATCTTTTTTTAGTATGAAACCTTTCAAGGTAGATCCGGTGTCCTTGTGATATGCCCCCAAGTTTTCTTTCTTCCTCCCTCCCTCCCTTCCTTTATTCTTTCTTTTCTTTCTCCCTCCCTCCCTCTCTCTTTCTACTACCCTTCCTTTTCTTTCCTTCTCTTCTCTCTCTTTTTTTTTTTTCTTTAACACTTCCTTGCTTTCTGGCATAACAGATGTTCTAGACTCATCCTGTACCCATCCTGCCAAAATTCTGGAATCAGTATTTCTCTGAGGATTCCTGGTTTCTTTTAGTGAGGAATAATATTAGAGACCAAGATCTGAGCGCTAGATATGCTCACTGCCTGTGGGATGTTTTTGCTCTTTGACTCTTTCAGAGGACAGAGGAAGTATGCAGGTTCATGCAAAATGCGTACATATACACATACATACACATATTTTAGAAATCATGAGTTCACATCAGTACCTTCAATTCCGACTTGTCTCCTCAGGGTTCTTCCTTGCCTTTCCCCATTCCATAATTGTATATCCTTTCTGGCTCAGTGAGAACTCTGGCCCTCGAAAGCCTCAATGTATTTACTCATTTATTCAACTCTATATAATATCTAAAATTGTTTCAGAATTGCTTTGCCCACATCATTACCAAAAAGACCCTATTTGAAACAGTACAGAATTTGTTTACAATTTCCCTTTCCCCTCTACTCTGCCAAAGACTGAGAATATACAGTTAAATACTGTGTTTGTTTTACATTCTTTCTTTTTTCCCCTTCATTATATTTATTGGTATTTATTAGAAATACAATTGATGGGCTTCCCTGGTGGCGCAGTGGTTATGAATCCTCCAGCCAATGCAGGGGACACGGGTTTGATCCCTAGTCCGGGAAGATCCCACATGCTGCGGAGCAACTAAGCCCATGTGCCACAACTACTGAGCCTGCATCCCACAACTACTGAAGCCAGCGTGCCCTAGAGCCTGCGCGCCACAACTACTGAGCCATGAGCTGCAGCTACTGAAGCCCATGCACCTAGAGCCCGTGCTCTGCAACAAGAGAAGCCACTGCAATGAGAAGCCTGTGCTTGCTGCAAAGCCCGTGCACACCAATGAAGACCCAACACTGCCAAAAAAAAAAAAAAAAAAAAAAAAAGAAATACAATTGAGTTCATTTGTTTCACTTTGCTTTCAGTTTTAGTATTTCCCCCTCATCCTTTTTTATTTAACTTTGTATTTTGAATATATGGAACATCCACATGCTTCTAAAACTCAAACTATGAAAAAGAGAAGTGTTAGCCCTCCTCCCATGTTCATACTGTTCCTCCCTGCCACCCCTTGTAGGTAAGCAAGTTCATTGTTTTCTGGTTTATCTTCTCTCTGTCTCTCTCTCTTTGGTAAAGAGAAGCAAATCTATGTGTTTATTATTTTCCATTCTTACACAAAAGGTAGCATACTGTATTTGCTCTTTTGCACTTGCTTTCTTCACTTAAAAAATCTGCTCCATATCGTATTTACAGAGATCTTTCTTATTGTTTTTTATAGCTCCAAAGTACTCCATTTTATGTGTGTACCATAGTTTCTAATTTCCTATGCTTGGACATTTAGGTAATTTCCAGTGTTTTGCAATTGTGAATAGTGCTGTAATCAATAACCTTGCGCATAGGTGTTTTTATATTGTTGCTGGTATATACTCAGGGTAAATTCCTCAAAGTGGGATTGTTAGGTGAACGTGTAAATGCCTATGTGTGGGGCGGCACCATTTCACATCTCCACTAGCAACATATCAGTATGAGGGTGCTGGTTTCCCTCAGCTTTGCAGACTCAGTGTACTGTCAACCTTTTGAATTTTTACCAGTCTGATGGGTGAGCAGTGGTATCTCAGTATAGTTTTTGGTTTGCATTTAAATTGTATTATCAATAAGGTTAAACATCTTTTCATATGTTTAAAGGCCATGATTATATCAATATCTCTTTGTGATTGTCTTTATATATCTTTTGCCTGTTTTTCTGTAAGACTTTCGTTCTTTCCTTCAAATTTAAAACTTTTTTTTTTGTATATTAGAGGTATTAGTCTTATGTTTGAGAAATATTGCAAATATTTTCTTTCTGGTTGTCATTTGTGTTTTAACTTTTCTTGTGATAGAGTAATTCACAAGTTTCTAGTTTTCTTCTAGAATTTGTATACTTTAAATCTTTACATTTAGCTCTCTGATTCATTTGAGTTTATTCTTATGTATGGTGTAAGGAATGGATCTAATTTTATCTTTCTCCAAATAGATATCCAGTTGTTCCATTTATTAGGAAGATTATTTTTGTCCCAATGATTGGCACCAGTAATCATATTCTAGATCATATACTAATTGGGTCTAACTCTTGACTTTCTACGCTTTTCCATTGGTTTATCTGTCTGTTTATGCATAGGTACCACACTATTTTAATTACAGATAATTTAATTTCTAGGAGTACTCTTATGTCATCTTCAAACACGTAGTTTATTCTTTTTCAATTTTTATGCCTCTAAGTGTTCTTTCTAGGCTAATTACTTTCAGTAATGCTTCCAGAACAATGTTTAATAGTCGTGAAGATAGTTGGCATTCTTGTGTTGTTCCTGGCCATAAGGGTTTCCTTATTAATTAAGGTGCTGGTTTTACGACTCAGGTACATATATTTTATCATGTTAAGGAGGTATCCATTCATTTACATTTTCTCGAGTTTATTTATTTATTAACATCTTTATTGTAGTATAATTGCTTTACAGTGTTGTGTTAGTTTCTGCTGTATAACAGAGTGAATCAGCCAAATGCATACATATATCCCCATATCACCTCCCTCTTCTGTCTCCCTCCCACCTTCCCTATCCCACCCCCTAGGTGGTTGCAAAGCACCGAGCTCATCTCCCTGTGCCATGCAGCTGCTTCCCAGTAGCTATCTATTTTACATCTGGTAGTGTATATGTGTCAATGCTACTCTCTTACTTCCTCCCAGCTTACCCTTCCCCCTCCCCGTGTCCTCAAGTCCATTCTCTATGTCTGTGTCTTTATTCTTGTCTTGCCCCTAGGTTCATAAGAACCTTTTTTTTTTTTTTTTTTAGATTCCATATATATGTGTTAGCATACGGTATTTGTTTTACTCTTTCTGACTTCACTCTGAATGACAGACTCTAGGTCCATCCACCTCACCACAAATAACTCAATTTTGTCTTTTTATAGCTGAGTAATATTCCATTGTACATATGTGCCACATCTTCTTTATCCATTCATCTATCGATGGACACTTAGGTTGCTTCCATGTCCTGGCTATTGTAAATAGAGCTGCAATGAACATTTTGGTACATGACTCTTTTTGAATTATGGTTTTCTCAGGGTATATGCCCAGTAGTGGGATTGCTGGGTCATATGGTAGTTCTATTTTTAGTTTAGTTTAGTTTAGTTTTGTTTTGTTTTTGCGGTCTGCAGGCCTCTCACTGTTGTGGCCTCTCCTGTTGCGGAGCACAGGCTCCGGACATGCAGGCTCAGTGGCCATGGCCCACAGGCCTAGCCGCTCCATGACATGTGGGATCTTCCTGGACCGGGACACAAACCTGCGTCCCCTGCATCGGCAGGCGGACTCTCAACCACTGAAGAGTTTCTAAACTCTAAACTAAAGCCCTATTTTTAGTTTTTTAAGGAAGCTCCATACTGTTCTCCATAGTGGTTGTATCAATTTACATTCCCACCAACAGTGCAGGAGGGTTCCCTTTTCTCCACACTCTCTCCAGCATTAATTGTTTGTAGATTTTTTGATGACGGCCATTCTGACCGGTGTGAGGTGATATACCTCACTGTAGTTTTGACTTGTATTTCTCTAATGATTAGTGATATTGAGCATCCTTTCATGTGTTTGATGGCAATCTGTATATCTTCTTTGGAGAAATGTCTATTTAGGTCTTCTGCCCATTTTTGGATTGGGTTGGGTTTTTTTTTGATATTGAGCTGCATGAGCTGCTTGTATATTTTGGATATTAATCCTTTGTCAGTTGCTTCGTTTGCAAATATTTTCTCCCATTCTTAGGGTTGTTTCTTCATCTTTTTTATGGTTTCCTTTGCTGTGCAAAAAGCTTTTAAGTTTTATTAGGTCCCATTTTTTAAGTTTTGTTTTTATTTTCCTTTCTCTAGGAGATGGGTCAAAAAGGATCTTGTTGTGATTTATGTTATAGAGTGTTTTGCCTATGTTTTCCTCTAAGAGTTTTATAGTGTCTGGCCTTACATTTAGGTCTTTACTCCATTTTGAGTTTACTTTTGTGTATGGTGTTAGGAAGCATTTTAATCTCATGCTTTTACATGTAGCTGTCCAGTTTTCCCAGCACCACTTATTGAAGAGGCTGTCTTTTCTCCATTGTATACTCCTGCCTAGAGATAAGGTGACCATATGTGTGTGTGTTTATCTCTGGGCTTTCTGTCCAGTTCCATTGAGCTATATTTCTGTTTCTGTGCTGGTACCATACTGTCTTGATTACTGTAGCTTTGTAGTATGGTCTGAAGTCTGGGAGCCTGATTCCTCCAGCTCCGTTTTTCTTTTCAAGATTTCTTTGGCAATTTGGGGTCTTCTGTGTTTCCATACAAATTGTGAAATTTTTTGTTCTAGTTCTGTGAAAAACGCCATTGGTAGTTTGATAGGGATTGCATTGAATCTGTGGACTGCTTTGGGTAGTAGAGTCATTTTCACAATGTTGATTCTTCCAACCCAACAACATGGTATATCTCTCCATCTGTTTGTATCATCTTTAATTTCTTTCATCAGTGTCTTACCGTTTTCTGCACACAGGTCTTTTGTCTCCTTAGGTAGGTTAATTCCTAGGTATTTTATTCTTTTTGTTGCAATGGTCAATGGGAGTGTTTCCTTAATTTCTCTTTCAGATTTTTCATTATTAGTGTATAGGAATGCAAGAGATTTCTGTGCATTAATTTTGTATCCTGTTACTTTACCAAATTCATTGATTAGCTCTAGTAGTTTTCTGGTAGCATCTTTAGGATTCTCTGTATAGTATCATGTCATCTGCAAACAGTGACAGTTTTACTTCTTTTCCAATTTGGATTCCTTTTATTTCTTTTTCTTCTCTGATTGCTGTGGCTGAAAATTCCAAAACTATGTTAAATAATAGTGGTGAGAGTGGGCAACTTTGTCTTGTTCCTGATCTTAGAGGAAATGGTTTCAGTTTTTCACCATTGAAAATGATGTTGGCTGTGGGTTTGTCATACATGGCCTTTATTATGTTGAGGTCATTTCCCTCTGTGCCTACTTTTTGGAGAGTTTTTATCATAAATGGTGTTGAATTCTGTCAGAAACTTTTTTGCATCTATTGAGAGTACCATATGGTTTTTATCCTTCGATTTGTTAATATGGTGTATCCCATTGGTTGATTTTCATACATTGAAGAATCCTTGCATTCCTGGTATAAACCCTACTTGATCATGGTATATGATCCTTCTAATTTGCTGTTGGATTCTGTTTGCTAGCATTTTGTTGAGGATTTTTGCGTGTATATTCATCAGAGATATTGGCCTGTTGTTTTCTTTTTTGTGTGACATCTTTGTCTGGTTTTGGTATCAGGGTGATGGTGGCCTCGTAGAATGAGTTTGGGAGTGTTCCTCCTCTGCTATATTTTGGAAAAATTTGAGAAAGATAGGTGTTAGCTCTTCTCTAAATGTTTGATTGAATTTGCCTGTGAAGCCTTCTGGTCCTGGGCTTTTGTTTGTTGGAAGATTTTTAATCACAGCTACAATTTCAGTGCTTGTGATTGGTCTGTTTATGTTTTCTATTTCTTTCTGGTTCAGTCTCGGAAGGTTTTGCTTTTCTAAGAATTTGTCCATTTCTTCCAGGTTGTCCATTTTATTGGCATATAGTTGCTTGTAATGACCTCTCATGATCCTTTGTATTTATGCCATGTCAGTTGTTACTTCTCCTTTTTCATTTCTAATTCTGTTGATATGAGTCTTCTCCCTTTTTTTTCTTGATGAGTCTGGCTAATGGTTTATCAATTTTGTTTATCTTCTCAAAGAACCAGCTTTTAGTTTTATTGATCCTTGCTATTGTTTCCTTCTTTTCTTTTTCATTTATTTCTGATCTGATCTTTATGATTTCTTTCGTTCTGCTAACTTTGGGTTTTGTTTTTGTTCTTCTTTCTCTAATTGCTTTAGGTGTAAGGTTAGGTTGTTTATTTGAGATTTTTTTTGTTTCTTGTTTCTTGTATTGCTATCAACTTCCCTCTTAGAACTACTCTTGCTGATGCTATAGGTTTTGGGTCATCGTGTTTTCATTGTCATTTGTTTTGAGGTATTTTTTGATTTCCTCTTTGATTTCTTCAGTGATCTCTTGGTTATTTAGTAGTGTATTGTTTAGCTTCCATGTTTTTGTATTTTTTACAGATTTTTTCCTGTAATTGATACCTAATCTCGTAGCATTGTGGTTGGAAAAGATACTTGATATGATTTCAGTTTTCTTAAATTTACCCTGGCTTGATTTGTGACCCAAGATATGGTCCATCCTGTAGAATGTTCCCTGAGGACTTGAGAAGAAAGTGTATTCTGTTGTTTTTGGGTGGAATGTCCTATACATATCAATTAAGTCCATCTTGTTTAATGTGTCTTTTAAAGAATGTGTTTCCTCATTTATTTTCATTTTTGATGATTTGTCCATTGGTGAAAGTGGGGTGTTAAAGTCCCTGAGTAGTATTGTGTTACTGTCGATTTCCCCTTTTATGGCTCTTAGCAGTTGCCTTATGTATTGAGGTGCTCCTATGTTGGGTGCATAAATATTTACAGTTGTTATATCTTCTTCTTGGATTTATCCCTTGATCACTATGTATTGTCCTTCTTTGTCTCTTGCAGTAGTCTTCATTTTAAAGTCTATTTTGTCTGATATGAGAATTGCTACTCCAGCTTTCTTTTGATTTCCATTTGCATGGAATATATTTTACCATCCCCTCAATTTCAGTCTGTATGTGTCCCTAGGTCTGAAGTGGGTCTCTTGTAGACAGCATATGTAAGGGTCTTGTTTTGTATCCATTCAGCCAGTCTAACCCTTTCGGTTGGAGCATTTAATCCATTTACATTTAAGGTAATTACTGATATGTATGTTCCTATTACCATTTTCTTAACTGTTATGGGTTTGTTATTGTAGGTCTTTTCCTTCTCTGTTTCCTGCCTAGAGAAGTTCCTTTAGCATTTGTTGTAAAGCTGGTTTGGTGGTGGTGAATTCTCTTAACTTTTGCTTATCTGTAGAGGTTTAATTTCTCCATCAAATCTGAATGAGGGCCTTGCTGGGTAGAGTAATCTTGGTTGTAGGTTTTTCCCTTTCATCACTTTAAATATGTTGTGCCACTCCCTTCTGGCTTACAGAGTTTCTGCTGAAAAATCAGCTGTTAACCTTATGGGGATTCCCTAGTATGTTATTTGTTGCTTTTCCCTTGCTGCTTTCAGTATTTTTTTTTTGTATTTAATTTTGGATAGTTTGATTAATATGTGTCTTGGTGTGTTTCGCCTTGGGTTTATCCTGTATGGTACTCTCTGTGCTTCTTGAGTTGATTGACTATTTCCTTTCCCATATTAGGGAAGTTTTTTTTTTTTTTTTTTTGTTTTGTTTTGTTTTGTTTTGGTGGTACACAGGCCTCTCACTCTTGTAGCCTCTCCCGTTGCAGAGCACAGGCTCTGGATGCGCAGGCTCAGTGGCCATGGCTCACAGGCCCAGCTGCTCCGTGGCATGTGGGATCTTCCCGGACCGGGGCATGAACCTGTTTCCCCTGCATTGGCAGGTGGACTCTCAACCACTGCACCACCAGGGAAGCCCTAGGGAAGTTTTTGACCATAATGTCTTCAAATATTTTTCAGACCCTTTCTTTTTCTCCTCTTCTTCTGGGACCCCTATAATTCGAATTTTGGTACATTTAATGTTGTCCCAAAGATCTTTGAGACTGTCCTCAATTCTTTTCATTCTTTTTTCTTTATTCTGCTCCCTGGCAGTTATTTCCACCATTTTATCTTCTAGGTCACTTATCCGTTCTTCTGCCTCAGTTATTCTGTTATTGATTCCTTCTAGGGTATTTTTAATTTCAGTAATTATGTTCATCACTGTTTGTTTGTTCCTTAGTTCTTCTAGATCCTTGTTAAATGTTTCTTGTATTTTCTCCATTCTGTTTCCAAGATTTTGTATCATCTTTACTATCATTATTTGGAATTCTTTTTCAAGTAAGTTGTCTATTTCGTCTTCATTTATTTGGTCTTGTAGGTTTTTACCTTGCTTCTTTGTCTGTAACAAATTTTTTTGTCATTTCATTTTTTTTTTTTTTTTTTGATGGGTGTTGCTGTATTCCTGTCTTACTGGTCGTTTGGCCTGAGATGTCCAGCACTGGAATTTGCAGGCAGTTGGATAGAGCTGGGTCTTGGTGCTGAGATGAGGACCTCTGGGAGACCTCACTCCGATTGATATTCCCTGGTGTCTGAGGTTCTCTGTTAGTCCAGTGGTTTGGACTTGGAGCTCCCACCACAGGAGCTCAGGCCTGACCTCTGGCCTGGGAACCAAGATCTTGCAAGCTGGTCCCTGGGGGTTCTTCCCATCCCCTTAGGTGTATGTGGTCCCCCACCGGTGGCTGGTGGGTGCCCTAGTTGTGAGGAGACATGAATTCTGCATCCTCCTAGTATGCCATCTTGACTCCCAGTCTCTTCTCATGAGTTTTTAATTAAGAAGAGGTGTTGAGTTCTGCCAAAGGCATTTCCTTCATCTGTGGAGACTCATATGATTTTTTTCCTCTAGAGTTATTAATATCCCACCATACATTTACTTAAGAGAGATTATAGAAACAATTTGTATGTAAGTCTCTTTATATTTCCAGCTTGCTTGCTTAGGTAAAGAGCATCAATAAAATAAATCTGTGTTTCAGTGTTGTGAAATTTTTATCACTGTGGCATTTATGCAAATTACCTCCCCCACTGCAGTCTTGCTGTCTAAAGTTTCCAAGTTTCACCAAATAAAGGTGAAATTCTTAATTTAAGATGTTAATAAAATCATGGGATAGAATGTTTGAGTTGGATGGGATCTCAGAAGGAATCTAAGCCAGTGCCTTTGGACAAAAATCATCAATGGATGCTAAAATAAGTGGGCAAGGGTATGATCAGAAATAGATATTTACACAATTTCAGAGACTTCTTACTAGATACTTATTAAGTACAAGGGAAAAATACAGTAACTTTACAATATAAAACAGGTGATCAAAGTTAGTATCACCAGTAACAGGACAGATTGACATCATGTGCTTCCTGATATACATTGAACAGGACACAGCATCACTTCTGTGATGTATAGATGCCAGAATGCATAACCTGAATTTAATCATGAGGAAACTTCAAGGAAAACCAAGTTGAGGGACAGTCTACAAAATAACTAGGCAGTACCTGCAAAAGTATCAAGGATGTGAATGACTAGGAGAGACTGAAGAACTCCAAGATTAAAGGAGGTCAAGGAAGCATGGCAACTGCGTGCAAAGTGTGATCCTGGATCAAAAATTGGACATTAGTGGGACAACTGATGAAATTTGAATAAACCCCATAGATTTGATAATAGTATTGAATCAATGTTAATTTTTTGATTTTGATAATTGTTCTTTTGTTATGTAAGATATAACATTGGGGGAATCCTTATGAAGGACATATGGAAATTCTTTACTATTCCTTGCAACTTTGTTTTAATCAGTCTGAAATTATTTCAAAATGAAAAGTTAAAAAATAAAAACAATGAAAGCTTTATCTTTTTGAGATGGATAATGGATGAAGTGACAGGTTGTCTGGTGTTTGCTATCTTTTTTTTTTTTTTTTTGGCTTTGCCATGTAGCTTGTGGGATCGTGCCCTTGGCAGTGAAAGCCCAGAGTCCTAACTATTGGACTGCCAGGGAATTAATTCCCTTGTGTTTACTTTAAGGGGAATGTTTGAAATTTTCTGTGATAAAAAGTAAAATAAAAGGAAAGTAAAAAGAGCTGTCCTTAAGTGTCTGCTCATTCTTGGCCAATCATTTAAAAGCAAGGCACCAAAAATTCTTAGGTTTAAAAAATTCTGGGAAGCGAAGCGCTGCGGTGCCAGGGGCCGCGTGGCTGTGCGTGGGCGTCGGAGAGCGTTCGCGTCGTTCGGGCCCCGGCATGGGCCTCCTGAGCGGGGCGGCTCGCGCCCTGTAAGAAAAAAAAAAAAAAAAAAAAAATTCTGGGCATTTGCCCAGTAGGTGACTATATATATGGTCATCTGGTGTCTCCCAACTGTTAAGGCTGTTCTCTGGGGCTGGTCAGTTTTTGTGGGAAGGGATTGTAGCAGTTAGGGTTTGATCAGAGAAGGAGAACTCTTGAATGGCAAAGCATAAGGATAATAGAGATTAGACTTTACTTAAGTTGATAGAGATGCTGTTGCCTCTGCATTGTGGGGTAGGCCTGGAGACACTATAAGACAGCAGAGCTGGCAGGAAGGTAAGCTGATACCAAGTGGGAGAAAGCAAGAACAAATTGGAATCCAACTGAAACTAAAAGGACAATTGGAACCTGTGTCTGTCTGTCACTGCCTTCCTCCTCAGTGACACTGATAGCCTGCAGAAATTGCTAATGCCCTTTGCCACAGAACTGTTCACGTGCTGGGCCCCATGCCTTGAAAAGGTTCAGGAAGAGATACAGCAGGAGCTGTTGAAAGAGAGGGCCTGGCTGCTGCCCCAGGCGAACAAGGTGAGCCATTAGATCAGCGACAGTGCACACAAGCTGCAGCAGTACCCTACACAAACTGTCAGAATATAACGAAGGTTGCTGCACTTCTGCCTTCCAAATCTCACCCATGTCTTTTGTGGCCAAGCTTCACCTAGAATCATACAGACAGGGAATTTTGGGAAATGTAGTTCCAGTTTGCTATGTTGATAAACTGCAGAAGCCACCACAGTCCCTGGTCAACTATACATACCTTATTTAACCGTACTTAAGGTACTTAAGAGACAAGTGCAAGCTCACTCTCCCACGTAACTATTTTTTGCACAACTAAAACTACGAGCCCTCTTCCCAAAAGAGTATACAAAATCCGTTTACCCATCTTTGGGTGATTTCGTTCTTCTTACAGCTGAATCACATTCTTCCTTTGATATTCTATAACTTTGATATCCTGTAATCAGTGTCATTCTCCAAGACCCATCTGTCTTCTACACTGGCCATGTAGGCAAGTGAAATGAGGATGTGGGCGGAATCACCACCTTTGCATCTCACAAATCATTGATGGTAGCATTACACCCTCCAGAAATGTAGTATTGGTTTTGGTTCACTGTTTAGGTAGGTAAAGGCAGTTTGACTTCCAAGTGGACTTTTATACCTTAATCGCCATTACTCTATGGGTTAGGGAACAAGAGAGGGGACTCTGACAGTTGTTGAGGATTTCTGTTCCAACTATGCATTCTGGAACTGGAGAATATAACCACAAGATGGTTTTGGGGGCTTACAAAGCCCACTGTGAGATGAATCTGAGCCCAAATCCCGTTGATCCTCTGACTTCCGTAAGCTCCTGTTCCTGAGAGATTGGACCACAGTGGTATTTTAGGTCTTCAGGAATTAACTTTAGTTCAGAGCCAGTGTCCAGTAATCCCTGCCCCCCCCCCCAAAGTCTGGATTATGTCCTCTTCATAGTGCAAAGTGATTCTTGTAAATGGCTGTAGATTGCTTTTGGAAAGCCTAGGAGGAAAATTTTATACTATCCATATTTGGCTCTGTAGTAGAGTTCTTCTTCAAGGACCTGACCCTTCCCTTCATTCAAGGGACTCTGGGTCTGTGAAATGGCTCAAATCTGGGAATTGGTGGAGAGACTACAGCACTTTATTTTTTTTGGTTATTGAGGTCATACTTCTGTTTGCCAGACCCAGAGCTTTTCCACTTACACTAATCAAGTGAGACTTTAGTAGATTGCCGTTCTATTTCATTTCTAGGGACACCGTGATTAATTAGCCTAGGTAAAAGATCTCTGCTGTTCAGATCTTTCTGGTTACTCTCTTGGCTGCCTTTATGGTATCCACTCCCACCTTATCTTTGGTGCCTAAGTACTATCATCTCTGCTGCCATGGGGCCCCCACCATCCCCCCCTCAATTCAGGGAGCCCAGTTTGATGGCAGGAGTTACCACTTTTATTCCTGGCCTGTGGAGAACAGCCACCATGGAGCTCTTAAGGGAGGCCAGGGCTCCTCTCATGAAGGTGTTTCTCTTAGCTTGGTGAGTGGAATGTTTTCTGGGTCCTCCCAGGGACATGGTTAAGGGGTGGGTAAGCAGGTCTTGGATATTAAATCCACTCAGCATTCTCATCTCCCTAAGCCATCAGGTAACTTCCTTCTCAGTGTACCAAAGTTCTGACATTTCACCTTCATTTAGTGTAGGTCACTTCTAGATTCAGCTTTCAGTCAACTAACCAAGCAGACTGTTAGAGCCATTTCCAGCTGCTTGAGCCAACCTGTTGAATCCGCAGTCTCTGCTCCATATCAATAAATCCACTCATATCAATAAATTCATCTTCATCCAGCATTATTTTCTACCTGAATCCAACACTCCAACACTCTTAGCATCCTTTCCCATATGTGTTCCCCAAGTTTTTGTTGATATAAATTGGCAAAATCTTGCAGTTCTTTTGGTATGTTATGCACCTCCGAATGGATCGCATTTTTTAGCTTTATCCTTGGGGCCCTACTAGGACTCGAGTCTGGCCGTAGATCTAGAAACTCTCAGAGGTGGTGAAAGTAGTTCCTGAGGCTTCATAAGGCATAGGGCAGGCCTTTGCAGGTTTCTTCAGGCAAAGGGAAACCAACACCTTCAGAGTGCTTTTACTGATAAAAGGAATTCAACACAATTTGGGAGTTCAGGGTACCAAGTTTCATGAGTATCTGCCCAAATGTTTGCATCTCATATTTGGGGCCCCACTCCTTACAATCAGTTCCCTAACTTTATGTAAGAGTTAAACATTTGAGTTTGAAAATTCAGTTTATGTTGTCTTTCAGTTCTTGCTACTCCAAATGTGGTCTGTGCATCAGCAGCACCTTTATCAACTGGGAGCTTGTTAGCAATGCAGTTTTATGCTGCACCACAGACTTACTGAATCAGAATATACATTTTCTGTACATAATTTCAAGATATCTATGTAACTTGTACTTACATTAAGCTGAGACAAACTGATTTCTGTAAGTACTTTTATTTTTTAATTTTTGGCTGCATTGGCACTTTGTTGCTGCCTGTGGGCTTTTCTCTAGTTGTGTCGAGCGGGGGATACTCTTTTTTTTTTTTTTTTTTTTTTTTTTTTTTTTTTTTTTTTTGCGGTATGCGGGCCTCTCACTGTTGTGGCCTCTCCCGTTGCGGAGCACAGGCTCCGGACGCGCAGGCCCGGCGGCCATGGCTCACGGGCTCAGTTGCTCCGCGGCATGTGGGATCTTCCCGGACCAGGGCACGAACCCGTGTCTCCTGCATCGGCAGGCGGATTCTCAACCACTGCGCCACCAGGGAAGCCCGGGGGATACTCTTTGTTGCAGTGTGCGGGCTTCTCGTTGCGGTGGCTTCTCTTGTTGTGGAGTATGGGCTCTAGGTGTGCAGGCTTCAGTAGCTGTGGCACGTGGGCTCAGTAGTTGTGGCTCGCAGGCTTTAGAGCTCAGGCTCAGTAGTTGTGGCACACGGGTTTAATTGCTCTGTGGCATGTGGGATCTTCCTGGACAAGGGGTTGAACCCGTGTCCCATGCATTGGCAGGCGGATTCTTAACCACTGCACCACCAGGGAAGTCCTGTAAGTACTTTTAAACTTTAACTTCTCAGCAGCCCAGTTATTGGGTAAATATTACATTTGTGATTATTTTGAGGGGTTCTATATTTTACTTTTAAATCGATATACACTACTAAAATTTTTGCAGGTTAATGTTTTAGATGATTTCCCCTTTCCCTCTTGAGAGTTCTGCAAGCAGTCTTAATTAGATGTGATGCTCCCTCTGGTGGACAATGGCATGAAAAGCACACAAACATTTTTTCAGAATAGTGAGGGACTTGGTTTTCTGGTACTAAAACTTAATATCCCTGAGTGATCACCTTAATGACTCTCCTTTCCAAACTGTTCTCAACCTATGACATTTACCATAACTTTTGTTTTGAATTTGAACCAAAAAAACACTCAAATCAAATTTTGTCATGAATATCTCTATAAAACTCACCATGATGAAAGAGCATTGGACAAACTGATATGGTAACAGTGCCTTTTTTTGGGGGGGGGGGCAGGGGGCCATGCTGCGTAGCTTGTGGGACCTTAGTTCCCTGACCAGGGATTGAACCCGGGCCCTTGTCAGTGAAACCATGGAGTCCTAACTACTGGACCACCAGGGAATTCCCAACAGTGCCGTATTAATAATGATCATGTTATTCACATTAACA
Organism: Kogia breviceps; assembly: GCF_026419965.1. Classification (NCBI taxonomy): domain Eukaryota; kingdom Metazoa; phylum Chordata; class Mammalia; order Artiodactyla; family Physeteridae; genus Kogia; species Kogia breviceps. The sequence continues at coordinate 41,057,373 of NC_081310.1, read as the reverse complement.
GTCAAAAAATCGTGTCTGAAACTGGTAGTTGAACTTGAATTTGTGATGACCTGTGGGAAAAATTATGCCTGTTTATCTACTTATATTTATTACTATGAAATATTTTGTGCAAATGATTTCCCCCCAGTTTTTGCTGTAATAATTACTTGTTAGGATGAAAATAACAAATGTGACTGTGTGCAATAACCTTGTCTTTTGTATCTCGTTCTAATCTTAGAACTCGAATGGTTGCTTTCCCAGGAGCATAGGTATATATCTGAATAGTTCCTGAAAAGGCAGATGACCGATGTGACAAACACCTTAGATATTTTATTTTAAAAGTAGAAATTGTCAAATAAAGCCATTATTTCACTTGTTTGAATACGGTTAAAATCAAGAAAGTTTTTAAAGTTAGCTTGTTGGGCTTCCCTTGTGGCGCAGTGGTTAAGAATCCACCTGCCAATGCAGGGGACACAGGTTCAAGCCCTGGTCCAAGAAGAACCCACATGCCACAGAGCAGTTAAACCCCTGCGCCACAACTACTGAGCCTGCACTCTAGAGCCCGCGAGGAACAACTGCTGAACCCTGTGCGCCTAGAGCCTGTGCTCCGCAACAAGAGAAGCCACCGCAATGAGAAGCCCGCGCACCGCAACAAAGAGTAGCCCCCGCTCACCGCAACAAAGAGTAGCCCCCGCTCGCCACAACTAGAGAAAGCCCGTGCCCAGCAACAAAGACCCAATGCAGCCAAAATAATAATAATAATAAAGTTAGCTTGTTTCCATTTTACTGTTTTACATTGTGGCCTATTCATGCTCAGTTGTAAACATTTAAGCGCATTTAGAGTCCTAGGTTAATATTGATTTTTTAAAATTCGTTACTTTGGTTGAGAATTATAATGTTATAAAGTTCTCTGGTTTGTTTTGTTGTTGTTATTAACCATCGAGGCAGAAATAAGAGAAACCTCACAAGGAGTAAAGATAGATTGATAGATCAACAGATTTGACTTCATAAAAGTTAAAAACACGTGTATGTCAAAGAACTGTCTTATAATAGGAAAGCCAAGAAACAGGAAAATATTTGCAACATAAAAAGGCATATATCCTTAATATATAAAAATCATTCATAAATTAATAAGACAAAGCAACTTACTTATAAAGTAATACTTGATTTCTGGGATTTTTTTCCCTCTTTGTCTCAGTCTCTGAACAGTTCTGATATTCAGATTTTTCTGTGAGAGATTTTCTGATTCATAGGTTCTCAACATTGGCTACACATTGGAAGCAGCTGAGGAGCTTTAAAAATACTGATGCATGGGTCCCACCCAGAGATTCTGTTTTAATTGGTTGAGAGTATGGCTTGAACATAGAAACTTAAAAAACTCTCCAGGTTTCTATAATGTGCAGTCTGGGTTGACTACTACTCTCTTTCATCTTAACTGATTCCCTTCCTGCATCTTTAAATTCAAGGGCTAGGGTGAAGTTGGCACAGCTGGGTTCAGTCAAGCTACTTATGATATCCATAACTCTGCTGTTGAATTTCAAACTGGATATTTATATTAGCATGTTCTGTTCACATTTAAATGATTGTCATATGTAGGACAAGCATGTATTAAGTTGCATTTTTAATTTGAATGGTTGTGATATTTCTCACAAATTAATTTGATGAGTATATCAAAATTTAATTCTTGTTAGCATCTTTCAGCTACTGTGTTTATCTCTTGTTAGGAAACAGATGTTAATTAGAAAGATTTATGTTGTACAGGTGATCAAAAAAAGAATGCTTGGATATTTAGGTAATAGAAAATTAAATTGCCCAGAGAAACTATTACCTAAATAATAACTGTATTATATTAGATATTATAACTAATAATATAACAACTGTATAATATTAGCACTCAGTTTAGGTGCTGAAATCTTAACCATTTTACAGAAGACCTTCTTATAGTCTGTGAATCATTGATTTTCACTCCTTGTAAAAATTTACCTGTAGAATTTTGAAAAATATCCAGATGTTTGGGCCACATCTTTAAAGCCCTACAGGTAAGACTGTTGCATAGCCTGAACTGAGAACCTTTAGGAAAGGGGGGAAAAAAAGACAAACAGGTTAATAGTTAACATAAGTGGCATAGACAGTAACTGTGGGGGTATAACTAATGGAGAGATGCATATGGATTCTGTAGTAACCAATTTGACTGCATTGGAGTGGTTTGTGTAGAAGGTTACAGGAGATTGGAATAGATTCTGGAATACTGAAGGCCTTGATGGTCACGCTAAAGAATTTGCACTTTATTTTGTAGGTATTGAGGAGCTCATAAAGATTTTGAGTAGCAATGTGAAATGTACAAAAATTTAGATTTGTGCTGGAGTACTGATTTGTTGAATGGGATTGGGGAGAGAGGTGGAAAGACTGAAGATGGGAATTCTGGACAAGAGAAAATTTGCTTTACTTTGGGTGTGAAGTAGTGAAGGCCTGAGTTAAGAGGGTGTTAGAGAGCCTGGCAATAAAATGAGTCCTTTTGAGAGAAGAGTTGACCCAATTCTCTGATTGTCAGGTGAGGGAGAAGTGAAGGATGAGAGCAGGGTTTTGAGCTTGAATTGTTGGAATAATGATACTAGTAGTAGTGATACTACTGCTATTTGAAGACTTTGGTGTGGGTGAGACTTTCAGGTAATAAGTTATGTAGCAAAAGATAGCCCTGCTGAGGACCAAGCTTCAGAAAAATCAGTTCTCAGGGCTGGGAGATAAGAGAGGGCTATTAAATAAGGTAATAGATCCCCCTTTTTTGGGTTTAGGTTTTACTGTCTATGTAAGGTAAATAATTTAATCCTCTGAGCCTCAATTTTACATTTTTTGAAATGAAGGGGGCTTGAAATGAAGAAATTGAATGATTTCTAACATCCTTTTAAAAATTTTCTGCAGTATCATTTCTGTATTTGCAGGCTCTTCCTTTTTTGTAACAGTTTTATTGAGATATAATTCATATACCATATCCATTTAAAGTGCCATAACATAAAATACCATCTTATCCATTTTTAACTGTATAATTCAGTGGCATTAAGTACATCAAAATGTTACACAATCATTACCACAGTCAATTTTAGAATATTTTCGTCATCTCCAAAAGAAACCCTGTACCTTAAGCCTGTCTTCTACTCTAAATAGACAGAGGGAAACATTAAGATTAAACCCTTGAATTCAGGCTCTTTTCCACCTGCCTTGTAACCAAAGGAGTTCACAGCCACCTAGAAATCACTTCCAGCTCAAATCAGCTCCTTGCCATCCTGACACACTAGATGGCAGTGTGGGAACACCAGGTAGGAAAAATGGCTGGAGGAATCCACCTCTATTTGTGCACAACTACAACAGGCTGTATGTACCTGGTTACATCTGTTTTGTAGTAGTAGGTGTAGTTGTTATGCAGGCAGCCTCAGAGGACTGAAAGTCTCCCACTCGAAGATTTTTCTAATGCGGAAAATTGTCTTTACTAGTCGACCATGTTTCCCAGTCATCTAAACCTATCTTTACATTCCTATCTGGTTTCTGTGTATCATTTGTTAGGTGCAGTGTCTTCTTTATCATTTTCATTACTGTGTACCTTGTAATTTTGTTCAGTCTTCAAGCCAGTTTCTTCATTTTAGCTTTTTGCCCTAGTAATTTCTTGGGTCTCTTTCACCCTTCCCATTGCTTTTCCTTTTTCCTCCCAGACGTGAACATCCTCATGATAGTGATTCTTGACTTTGGCTGCTCATTGGAACCACCTGGGGAGCTTTAAAACATCCTGATGCTCAGGCTACACTCAAGATCTATTAAATCAGAGCCTTTGGAGGTGGGACCCAGACATCATTATTGTTTAACCTCTAAATTGCCTACTAAATATTTTTCTGTCTTCCTTTATCTTTTATGTAGTCCATAAAAAACGAGCTAATTTAACTAGATCCACTCTAAGTTCATAATATTTCAGTATTCCAAGTGGTGTATGAGTCTTGATTTTTTTTTTTTCTTCCTTGTCTGTTACTAGTTCTTTTCATTCTTACCTGGAAATGTCTTTTTCTTTCCTCGATTACCACTGCCACCAGCACACTGGTAGTTGAACAAAGTGGGGTTTATTAACTTGTTGCAAAGAGAAAACTTACAGATCATGGGGGAATTGTGGGGTGTCTCAGAGGATGTTAGAAAGGATTTATTATAGGATTTGGCGTGTGTTAGGTGATTTGGAGAGGGTTCAAGGAAATAGGGCTTTGCTTTGAGTTGGAGGCTGTGAAGAAGTGGGGGCAGTTCCGTGATTGAAATCTTACTAGAAGGCTGGAGGAATGAAATGAGGCTAAAGCTGTGATTGGTAAAGCAGCAGCAATCACCTGTGTTAGCCAGGATAGGGAATGTTTGATCATTTTTGTGGCTTGGACATTGTTCACGTTTCGTCCATGTTCAGATATGATTACAGAGAGGTCTTGTGTTTTGTCTTGATCCATCCTGGCCACAGAGTAGCTTTGTCTGACGTTGATGCTTGTGGAACTGTTTATGTTCAGCAGGAGAACACCACTGCCTAGCTGTGTCAGCCAGCTCCTGGCAACACCATAGCATAGCTGATGCTGCCAGGCCTGCTCTGGCAGTGAGGGGCAGCTCCTTTCTAGAGCCGTTTCTTAGCTCTGTGGTCCCCAACCGTTTTGGCACCAGGGACCGGTTTCGTGGAAGACATTTTTCCTCGGACTGGAGTGGTGGTGGGGATATGAAGGTTCAGGCAGTAATGTGAGTGATGGAGAGCGGTAGATGAAGCTTTGCTCACTTGCCTGCCGTTCACCTCTTGCTGTGCAGCCCGGGAGTTGGGGACCCCTGTCTTAGCTAATTATATCTTTTTATAGATCTTCCCTAATAAAGTTTGTTCTATTCTGAAGTACTAACATAACAGTTTCCCTTAAATGTCCCTTTAATGACTGGTTCTTATCTCATCAAACATAAATAGTGGACCTTTCTAATCTGGCCCAACTCTGGCCAGCTTTGTTACCCATTGTACCTTCTGTTTTAGTAGGACTGGTTTCCTCAGTGCCTTGTGAACCAGTCATACTTACCTTGCCTTAGGTGCTTTCCCTTGTGTTGTCTTTGCTAGTTATTGCGAGTTGGGGGAAGCTCCTTAACTGCTCTGAACTTTGTTTTTTTCATGCTGAACCCTGCCTCTCAGGGGGTATTCTTAGAATTAAAAGCGATAACACATGTAAAAGTATTTAGTCTATAATAGGCGTTCATACTTAATGAATGTTCTTGCTCTGCTTCTCATTGATTTCCTTCATTGATCTGTGGCATTAGGTAATATTATATAATTTTGTTCTTAATTTGGCTATTATTAGATTTTATTTTCCATTTGGTTTTAAACTCCTTAAGGACAGGGACCGAGTCTTATGTTTCTGTGAATTTCCAGGGACTAGCACAGTGCTGAGCACACAGGGATGCTCCATAAACGTCTCAGTTTCTGAGATTTGCAGGGTTATCAGAGCACTGTGTCTACAGGTAACACCTGAGACATTTTCGTGATCCTTTGAAACTTTCTTCTTCCCTTAATTAATTACCACTGTCAGTTGGTATTACTGGTTAAGACAGTTAGTATATTTTGGGACACAGGCTGAATTCTTAGTATCAAAACTATAATTCTATGTAGTCACCAAAAAGTTTATATCAAAATAAATGTTCATAGATGAGTATTTAATTCACCTATAAAAGATGATTTAAAGCTCAAAGAAAGTAGATTTTAAACACAGATAACTTCATACCAGTGTACTTTTACTCTCTACCTCAGCCTACACACAGCCAACTTCAGAGGTTATTTTAAATAATTATTTAATGGTTATTTATACTTTTTAATATTGACCTTTCACTTCTCTGTATCTTTGAGTGACACAAGATAGTGAACCTCTCTGATCTAGTATTATTTTTATTTTTTAAAGATTTTTAGAATTTTTGATTTTTAGCTTCTTTAGGTTACTCTCAAGTTGCTGTCTAATCAAACAGATTTCTCTTGTCCTTTTCCTTTCTTAACCCCTGGACTTCTGTTTCCTCTTTCATAAAGTAAGGATAATAGCTATGTCACGTGATCTTTATGATGGTTAAATGAAAGAATACACTCGAGAGTACCTGGTACAGTGCCTGGAATATCGCATTGTTTCTCAAAGCATGACCCACAGCCATCAGAATTAGCTGGAAGTGGGTCTTATTTTAAAATCTGTTTTTCTGTGCTTCTCCTCAAAATATCTACTATTTTAGGCACAATAATCTACATTCTTATCAGACTACCTGGGTGATGTTGGTACCCACCAAATTTTAAGCCATGCTTAGCTGCAGGATAAGGACACATTCCTTTTGGAATCTGTCCTTTGCATACTTTGATTATTGGCACTGAAGTTTGAGAATATTAGGGCCAAATAAATAATTATTTGAATGTGAATATCTGCAGCAAATCTCAGTAACAGCCTGATTAAAATTTTTACTGTTTTTTCTGAGCTTACTCAGACTTTTTTCTTAGCAAACTTCACTTTCATCTGTCTTAACTTTGCTTTTTGATTGAATTTCCTGAATTTGACCTTTTTATATTGGAGATCTATGGTAATATCAGATCTTCTGTTATCTTCAGTCAAGATATACAACTCAGGGGACTTCCCTGGTGGCACAGTGGTTAAGAATTCACCTGCCAATGCAGGGGACACGGGTTCGAACCCTGGTCTGGGAAGATCCCACATGCTGCGGAGCAACTAAGCCCGCGCCCCACAACAACTGAAGTCCGCGCGCCTGGAGCCCGTGCTCCACAACAACAGAAGCCACCGCAATGAGAAGACTGCACACCGCAACGAAGAATAGTTGCAGCCCCGCTCGCTGCAACTAGAGAAAGCCTGTGCACAGCAATGAAGACCCAGCACAGCCATAAATAAATAAGTAGATAAATAGGTAAATAAACAAATAAACACAACTCAAGTTGGCAGATGATTCTAGAAGTCTATTTTTAAATGGCCATGTAGGGTTTCTCTGGTGGTGCAGTGATTAAGAATCCACCTGCCAATGCTGGGGACACAGGTTCGAACCCTGGTCCGGGAAGATCCCACATGCCACGGACCAGCTAAGCCTGTGCACCACAACTACTGAGCCTGCGCACCTACAGCCAGTGCTCCGCAACAAGAGAAGCTGCCACAATGAGAAGCCCATGCACCACAACATAGAGTAGCCCCTGCTCACCGCAACTAGAGCAAGCCCGCGTGCAGCAATGAAGACCCAACACAGCCCCAAAAAACCAAATAAATTTATTAAAAAAAAACTAAAATGGCCATGTAATAACTATCTTTAATCATTAATTTATCGGTCACAGAGCAAATAACTTGATTTAATTATAATTTGGAGCCCTCCTCTTAATGAGCAGGATTTAGTGAGCAGTGCACTTGTGGAAGATCGATTTATTGAGAGGTCAGATGATTCATGTAGCTATTAGGCATAGGAAATGGTAAAAGACTGTTAAGTGGAGGCTAAGTTAGAAACTGAGCCTGGTTTTCTGCAGCAGACTGACACCTCCTGAAACTATTTTTCTTGTATTTTGGGGCATCTCATTTTTTTCCTTTTTCTTTCTGTACATCAACAGATTATTCTAGTGCCCTGTTTGTTTAAAGTGGTGCTCTCTCGTCCATGTACTCATAGCATATATTTTTTATTCCACATACTACATTGTATTTTAGTTGATTATTTGAACCAATATTTATTATATAATTTTCTGTCTCCTCTGGAAGCTCTGATGCAAGAACTATGTCTTGTAGTACTGCCAATATATACCAATTCTGATGGTTCTTCCTTATGGAAATTAAATTCCTCAGTATAGTTCTAAGGTGTAGTTTCTTTTAGTACAGATAGATAATTTTATTTATTTTCTTTTCTTGGAGACTGATCCTCTGCCTTCCTTATAGGTCATCGTTTTTTTTTTTTTTGCGGTATGCGGGCCTGTCACTGCTGTGGCCTCTCCCGTTGCGGGGCACAGGCTCCGGATGCGCAGGCTCAGCGGCCATGGCTCACGGGCCCAGCTGCTCTGCGGCATGTGGGATCTTCCGGGACCGGGGCACGAACCCGCGTCTCCTGCATCGGCAGGCGGACCCTCAACCACTGCACCACCAGGGAAGCCCGGGAGATTAGTTTTTAATTAATATTTATTCATCTGTCTATCTACATGGTGTAGTAAAAAAAAAATAGCTCTGTACTTGGAGCAAGAAGACTTAGGTTTGAGTTCTCCTTCCATTATTTGTCAGCTTTGTGACCTTTCATTTTCATCATCTACAAAATGGAGATAAAAGTTCCTACCTATATCCATGGGATTGTAGTGAAGATCAAATTAGTTAATATACCAAAGAATTGTATAAATGTGATATATTATCATAATCATCACTCTCATCTCTGAAATAGCTTTTAGAAATGAAAGGTCAGTTAATAAATCTAGAGTTGGAATTGGGTTTTTCTGTTTTTGGCTGGAAGATTCAGAAGTTAGTGTAGTTACTTGTAGATGAATGTCACCTATAATGTCTTGTGGGTAATGAATCTGCTATTACCCATTCTAGAGGAATTTGAACCTTTTAATACTTATGTCATACCTGTTAAGTAGCTTTGTTGTTAGATGGATTCTGGTTTAAGTTCTGGTTATGCTATTTACTAATTGTATGAACCTGGAAAATTACTAGCTAAACCTAGTTTCCTCATTGATGAAATGGGGTCAATAATAATAATATAACAACAACAACACCACCACTACCTTACAAGGTTGCTGAAAGGAATAAATGAGAAAACGAATGATAAAGTGTCCAGCATCTGGTGCAATGGCTAAGATATTGTTTGTGACTGATAAGTAAGTAGTAATGATGGTAGTAAGTATAGAGGATGATGATAGTTAACACTTTTGGAGTACTTGCTGTGTTAGGAATAATGCCAAGGGTTTTAATGTGCATTATCTTATATAATCTTGCAAATCTCAGGAAGTCTCTGTAGGTATTCTTATTATTTCCATTTTATAGATAAGGGAATTAAAGTTTAGATAGGTTTTAACTTGTTCAAGTCATGCAGCTAATTTTACCTGAAGTCAGAGCCCATGATCTTTATTACTAATTAAGATTTTCATTTCTGTTTGAAACTTGTTAGATGTCAACAGTAATTATACATTCTGTGACTCAGTAAAATTGACAATAAAATAATCTCTCTCTTAGAGATTAGAAAAAAGTGTACAGACAAGATTGAATATATAAAACCCTTTCTCGTAATGTGTAGCTAGTCTAATAGTTTAGAAATTTAGGTTGAAAGTTATGTATTTTTGTGCTCTTCAGTATCTTAAAATTTTTTTTGGTGAATAGCATCTGTTAAAATAGTGAAAAAACAATGCTATACTTATTAAAATATGAAATATTATTTGCAATTAAGCACAAAACTACTTGGACTGCATTGAGATTTTCTTTGTTTTTATTAGAAAGACCCCAAATTGCAGAATAGATGAAAGGGGGAGAGAGAGAGAGAGAGAGAAAGGAAGAGAGAGGTACTGGTTGTTTCGTCTTCTGTGAATGCTCATTGCTGGTATATATATATATTTTTTTCTGTGTTGTGCCATCTTATTTGCTCCATGCTCTTGTAAGAAAGCTGATGTGAGAGTCACAGGTATATGAGAGAACATAATTACATAATTACACAACCCTCCTTCCCATAAATGGTCCCTTAAGCCTTTAGGTCAGCAATAGAGATAACTTAGTGGCTGTTCTTCCAAAGAACAAAGAAGTTATTTAGTTTCATTTTTAGAGAAAGCAATCTTTGTGTTTGCATACAACAATGCCTTGGTAAATGTTGTGTATTTAAGGGAAGAATAGGGTACCTTTGGGAGCTTAGTAAGTATTTTGATGTTAGTCTTAAAACATATTTTCATGCTGTGAATGATAACTTGTGCTAAACTGATGCTCTGGGTGTCTTAATGGTTGTTCTTTTCATCACCAGTTTAATATGACTCATTATATAATGCTCTTTAATGTTTTGCTTGAATTAATGTGAATGTTTTATGAGAATACCAGATTTCAAGGATTTATCAACGGGTTAATTCTTAGTTTAATGTTAAAGCACATCAACTGAGGTATACATATCATCAAGGGGGAACTCCTCCTTTTATTACCTTAAAAAGGAACATTAAAAAAGAAGTCATCTGGGTGCAGTAGAAAATCAGTTTTGTTGCTGTGAACAGTAAATCTTTTCTAGGTGTACAACTGGGTTTTGTTTAGGTTCAAGAGAGTGGCAGTTGAGATCAATCTGGTTGTATAAGAATGCATGGTCTAAGTCAGCAGTAACCCAAAATTTGGGGTAACTAGTTTTATCTCTTTGGGAAATGTTCTTATAACCATAGACTCTTGGGAATCTTAGAGATTCCCTGGTCCACCCTTGCTTGTGGTGCAATGTTTTCTTGTCTTTGTTCCTGGCTGGTGGTTTTCCAGGACCTTATTGGACATTTCTGCTATTGAGAGTATATGGCTTTCATTTCCCTGCACTCGAAATTGGAGTAATACTTGTTTCTCACTGTCTCCTAGGTTGCTGTGTTTATAAAACATATGTAGCTTGTTACCTTAATTTTACTGGCTGAAGTTCTCTGTCTGTTACTTCAGGGGATGGCCACTTCTTTAAAAGAAGGTGCTGTACTGAGATTGAGTAGCTATTTATCCCAGGACATGTGAGAGGATGGGTGCTTGTGCCTCTGAGGGAGGGTTGTGGAGAGCCCGCCTTGGTTGCTCCTCCTTATACTTGGCCCTGATCTAGGCCAGGAACGGGAATGAGGTAGGTTCCAGCAGCGATTGTAGCTGTGAAAAAAATCTGGGGGAGCTTCTATCATATGGATGCTCGTGTATGTGATGGAACTAGATACATGATGAATCAACTTTTAAAGTGATAAAAAGTGCCTAGTGTGCATCTGTAACATTGAGGATTGGGTTGGTGAGGAGGACTGCCATGGCTCTACATACAACACCCTTGAGTGAGCCCATCCGTGTAAAGATTATATGTCCTGGCCGGACCCAGAATGTCATGTCACCTCTCAGTGCAAACTGAGAATCACTTCAATGAGAGAAGTTATGGAAGGTTTTTGAGCTCCTCAGAAAGAAAATGACATACTGACCTGAAAGTATTTGGAGTAGATTTATTACATCCATAATCTTATGTGTAGCACTGCTTCCCTGTTGGCTATTTTTAAAATTGAGATTTAAAGGGATCTTTTGAAAACAAAAACAAACAAACAAAAACCTTTACTTGGATTACATTGAGATTTGCTTTCATTTTATCAGAAAGGCCCCAAATAGCAGAATGGAGAGGCGCAGGGGAGGATTGATTTGCGGTGTTTTCTGTTGGTGCTCACTGCTAGTAAAATTTATTTTTGCTGTGCAGTGCCATTTTATAAGAGAGCTGATGTGAAAGCCACAGTTGTGTGAGAGGACATAAACACACACCTCCCACGTCCTGTTAGACTAGGAACTAATAGTTATGTCTGAATAAGTAGTTTATTAGTCTTACCTTGTTAAGATTTTGGAAACATCTTATTTAATACAGTGAAAAATGGGTTGCTTATTATTGAAGCTGATTGATGAATACATGAAGGTGCCTTATACTTCTTTGTATGGTTTTAATGTTTTATTGTACAGAATGTTCAATTAAAAATACTTTAAGCATGTGATAGAAAATCTCACAGGGAGTCTTAGGAGCTAGACTTCTAAATCTAATTAAACCCAAATGAAGAGACCTGAACTTTCAGCGATGCTTACAAATACATATGCTCAAGAAGGCTGAATCGAAACAGGGGTCATGGCGGAGGGAATAGTTCCTGACCCACCTGGCACTAAACAGTTTATACAGTATTTATTGCAGTATTTATTTCAAGCCTTCTACTTGTCAGTCATTATTCTGGGTACTGAGGATACAGCAGGGAACAAAACAGATAAAAATCCCTGTTTTGATCTTGACACATGACAAGCACATTACATGTATTTTCACACCTTATCCACAGTGCGTAGCGCAGTGCCAGATGGCAAGGTATACCTTCAGTGAAAGTGTGTCAAATGAATAACTTTTTTGAGTAAATGCGATTTTTATCCCCATTTGACAGTTGAGGTCACTGAGGCTTAAAGAGGTTACTTGACCAAAGTCACACAGCTGTTAGTGATAGAGCTGGGTATTAAACGCAGTTCTTTGTGACCACTGCAGGTCCATGCTGTGAACTATGACCCTGTACTGCCTCCAAGATGGAGGACAAGTGTGTACATCTGAGCACTCGCATGTCCATAGACACTTTCTCACCCACTAACACTTTTATACAGAAGCACTTTAGTATTTAGCTGTACTTTTAGGTCGGGGTCCTGAGATGCAATTAAATTAAATCGCCTATCATTTAAAGCATTAGTTATTATATACTCTTAGTGTGGTTTAGGTTAGTTTATTTTTCTTGTTTTAAATTGTCTTTATTTTTAGCCTTAATTCCTCTCATAATGTTTGGTAAAATATAGCTCCCTAGCACTGTGTTCCCACAGTAGGTCTTCAACAGATGTTTGTTAGAATAAAAAACTGGGAGGGCCTAATAGCTAATTTTCTCAGTCATCTGTGTCCTCAGCAACATACATAAGCATTAGTTTACTTGAGATTCACTTTTATGTTTTTTCCAGCCAGTTAGTTGATATTTGATAATTGGTTGTCTTAGTACCAATACTGTAGATGTAGGTGGATTTTGTGATACAGTATAGGTGTAGCCTTTTTAAAATTAAAGATCCACTCAGTGCGTGAGAAATACTTGTTATCTCAGTTAAGCAATCAATAACTCCGGATTAGAAATGCAATATCTGGGTCAGGAGAAATCCTGGGCTTTGGAGTCAGATAGAGCTGGACTTATTCCAGCTTTTTCAGTTATTATGTGACCTTCAACAAGTTGCAAAAATACCATGAGCTTTAACTTTCTCTTTTATAAAGGGTTCTATAATGTCTGTTGTAAAAATAACTATGTAATTGAGTATTTACTATACATAAAATAAAGAATTATGACATAGTAAGTTTAGATAAACCTGCCCATAGGTCACACAGTCACCAAGAGTGAATATAAACCCAGAATATAGATCTGGGTCTGCCTAATTGCCAAGCTTGTGCCCACTTGCTTGTAGGAATGCCATAAAAAATAGTCCCTTCTACCCTTTTCTTCAAGTAGTTTCTCTAGGTTTCAAAAAGAGCATTAGAATATATTCATGTTGAAAGGTGATTTTAGAATGCAGGGATTTTTTTTAAAGTACCCTTTTTAAAAAAAGGTGACCTGTTAGAGAAAGTTATTATAATTAACTTGGTTAATAAGACCAGATTTTAATTTCAAAATCTAATAAATTCCTTCAAATATCACATAAGGAGGCAAAATAGAATGCATGAACAAAGAAAACTCTGAGTAGTCCTTAAAAGAGACTGCACAAGATAATTTTTAGAAACAGCTTGATTCTGAGAAAGAGAAATGAGTTTTAAGTATATTAGTAATTAACCATATTTTAATGTTGGTGTAGATTCATACAAGCAAATCTATTTCAGGTCATGTCAGAGATGTCTTTAAATGTAAGGGCTTAAAGCATGTTGTTTTTAGTAGACAAGCATGACTAGCTGGAACAAAATCTTTTTGTAATCCTTCCTTTAAAAAGTTGCTGAGCTGGAGGAATCCAGAGACAAGCTGTCTTTGCAGCTTTTTATGAATTTGAGAATTGAGTAGTCAAGAATTTCGTGTCTTAATTATGTCTGCTTTCACGTGTAATGTTCAGTCAAATGCCAAGTTGAAAGAGTTTGTCTGCTCTCCCTCTCACCCCCCCCCCAAAGAAAGGGTTGTTTTTCTTCTGTATATTTGAATGGGAATAGGGAGAAATAGGTTTTTGTCCTAAGAGTAGAAAAAAAGACATTGCACAAATCAAGTGTACTTTAGTTGGGTCTAGAACTTCATTGTAAACTGAAACTCTTCACATAGATTGAAAACAGCACCTTGGTTCAGTACTTGAATTTAGGATATAAATGCCTTTTTGCTTAGGTCACTAGATGCTAAGCTAAATATCATCCTATTCTAGTGAGTAGTTGGGCAGCAGAGTGAAGTGATTTAGAATCTTACTAATAAAAGTGTGGTCTGTGGACCAGCAGCATTGGTGCTTTTTGGAAGTGTAAAATGTCAGGCCCAGCCCTAGACCAGCTTAATCAGATACATTTTAACAAGATTTCCAGGTGATTTGTGTGCATTTCAGAGTCTGAAAAGCACCAATTGAACATCAGCTATGGACAGAGTTTAAATCCTGAATCTGACACTTTGTAATGTTGTGACATTGGGCAAGTTATTTAGCCTCCTGTGTCTCAGTTTCCTTGTTTGTAGAACAGGGATAAAATAATGGTATATGTGCAATGCTTAGAGGAATGGAGTTCACAGGAAGTGAGTGCTTCATTAGAATTAGCAAGATAGGGGACTTCCCTGGCGATCCAGTGGTTAAGACTTCACCTTCCAATGCAGGGGGTGTGGGTTCGATCCCTGATCAGGGAGCTAAGATCCCACATACCTCACAGCCAAAAAACCAAAACAAAACAGAAGCAGTATTTTTACAAATTCAAGAAAGACTTTAAAAATGGTTCACATTAAAAAAACTTAAAAAAAATAGCAAGATATTTTTAAGATGTAGGGCACATGAGTAATACAGAATAAAATGCCCAGGTTCTTTACCATGAACCCCACTATTAATTTATTGGTAAGGTTATTAAAAATAGCTTTAGGATCATATACTAGTATTATCTTTCTGTATCAGTATTACTTGTCATAGAATAACAAAGTGAAATGTAGATAACTTATGACTTTTGAGCATGAATAAAATCAATTTAAGTACAAATTCACAGTAGAAACTTTAAAATCATCCTATAAATAATAATCATAATCACACCCCATAAATCACCATAAGGTTGTAGTTGAGGATTTGACCATCTCTGCCAAAAGTACCAAAGGCAGCATCTTAAATTCTGATAGCACAGATAAGGCCGTTTTCTTACTTCTTTCTTACCAATCCTAGGTCCAAGATTCAGCTCCTTCCTCTTCCCGATACTTGACTGAATTGCCTCATGAAACAGCACTTTCTTGGAAAAGTGGGTGGAGGAAAGGAAAAAGGGAGATAGTGGAAAGGAAGGGGGAGAATGACCTGCAGACAGCATCCTCCCTCCCTCCCCCAACCTCTCGCCATCTACCCTTTTCTCTCCATTAACCTCGAAGAGTTGTTGACCTGTGATTTAAATGTTGGAATCCTCTATACATATTAGAGGTTACAAGAAGAAAAACCCAGTGCCTACATTTTATAATTCTATATGTAGAATTAAGTTTTGCTGTTAATAATTGTTTAGCATCAATTTTTAAAAAGAGTAGTCAAGCCTCATTACTCCTGAATTTCTATAAGAACTGTGTAAAACGAATGTCTGTCTTATCTGTGGGGAAAAGATGCAGATTGTAAAGTTCAAGTAAAAGCTGAAAGCACCCTAATGTAGAATTAGAATATTTTGTATTCTATTCCATTTATTTAGGTATTAGTTATGATTATATATAAGATTAGGTTAAAAATAAGTCTTGGGAGCTTTTGGTAGGCTTAAGGTATAGTGAGATTGATGGCCCTACAGATTTGTTTTGTTTTGAAGATCAAAATCTCAGCCTTATTAGTGATAGACCATTTGGAAGACATGGCTTTGGTATATGGCAACAGTTAGCCTCCACAGGATTAGGCAACAGAGGCAAACTTAGTCTCTTGGCAACGCTGAACAACCATAGGCTTTCTCCTGAAGGGCAGAACCTGCCTCTCTGCAACTTACGGACACGGAGGAGTTGTCCCCGGAAAGAACTCTAAGGGACTGAGCCCTGTGTGTCTAGCTTCCCAAACTCACCAGTCATATAAGGCATAAATGGGTTTTGGATTGTCAGTGTAGAGCGTCTGTCTGCTATGGAAGGGGGGGCAATTTTAGTACAGAAAAATGTTTTTTGAACCTTACAAGACCTATTAGAAAGTCGGTAATATTCTGAGCCCAAAGCACGTGTTTTCAGAAGAATGGTTCTGAAATACGCCTAGATTGGTAATTTATAGAGCTAGTCATAAAAGAGTTTTCTTCTCTGAGATGAACAGAATACCCATCAACAAAAATAATAAGGAGCCAGGGTACTTTTCCCAGTTTAAAAAATATGTATATAATAAAATAAGTAATACCATAATAAATCATATTTACTCTAAATATATTCTGGACCCAGACTGCTAAAGTAGTCTCCAAGATGTGAAACAAGTTAGACTTAGTTTACTGGTTTTCTTTATTACCAGAACCTAAGCAGTGTAAAAAGATTAACTAAAATGTTAAGATACATGCTAAATAAGGGAATGGAAAAGATTCATCAGAGAAGACCAGATTGATCAAAAACTCTTGTATGACTCTTTAATAATAATCAAGCTGTAGAAAGTATGGAAAATCTTTAAAGAGAATTGTCTCATTTTCTACATTCAATTAAACATCGTGTTGTCAGCTGTTCCTTCAAAATGTAACTTGAATTTGTACGTTTCTCTTTATTTTCACTGTAGCCAACATTAAGCAGACACACATGCACAAACACAAGCATGCATATATCTATATCTACCTAACTGCACACACACAAACACATATGTGTGTATTTTAAGAGAAGAAATAGTCTGACAAAACTACATGCACTACATTTGGGTTGTGGAGAAGTAAACCTAAAACAATGTTTTCTGTCCCGTCCCAGACTTTGCTATTTATCAAAGAGCGGAAAGCAGGAAACATTAAAACACATAGGGGTGGTTAGGTCATCAAAGAAGAGCGAGTCCACGGTGTACAGGCCTCTGTATTAGCTTTATCAGGTGTACAGTAATCATGATTTTGATCTCTTAGATCAGAAATGTCAGATACATGTCATGCATGCTAGCACTCCTTTTTCTCTGAGCAGACGTGACTAACCTCGTATGGTATTTTGGAATTGGCCTCACAATCTTTCTTAATACCTTTCTCCTCCTAGCAGGCCATTATTAACTGATCATAGATTATAATAGGAAATCCTTCCCTATTTATTTATATAAGTGAGGGCCCTGGGCAGACTCATCTTCTAAGGCTTTGCATACCATCACTATGTTTGTGACTATGAAATCTTCACATCTTTGATCATGCTTACAATAGCTGGACTCAAGCTCTAGACTCTTTCCTCTGCAGCGGGCAGCAGCTGAAATCTCTGTTCAGTTCTGTTAGCTTTAGTTGGGCTGCTTGCAGCTTGCTCTATCCCTGTGTAGTTTGAGGGTCAGCCAAAAACTTCGGTAGAGTTTATACTTAGAATTTGGGGTACACACTCTCTCTCTGGATCTCTGTTTTTTTGGTTTCCCCCCTTCATTTTCAAGCTGTTATAGTTGCCCCAAACTCTGGTGTTTCAAGCCAGTAAGTTAAGACTGAATTTTTATCGTAGTTGCAGCTGTCCTGCATAGCACAAACTGGGGCCTGCCTTCAGAGTAAGTCATTCAAACTAACCAACCAACCAGCTGACCTGGAAATTCACCCAGGACCATTCCCTTCTTCCAAGTATAACCCCCATTCCCCACCTCCCGACACTCCTGCCTTCTCCTGTGATTTTCTCTCTGCTTTTGGTTGCTCTCCAGTGCCTTCGGTAGTTGTTTTTTATATTTTGCCCAGAGTTTATAGTTGTTATGTGCAGGAGGACTGCCCCATAAAGGAGCAATTACCCATGACATTTTTTGTTCTTTCCCTTTTTTAGAAATTGAGATGCAACTAAAATACCGCAAAATTCACCCTTTTAAAAGTACAATTATGTGGTTTTTAGTATATTTACAAAATTGTGCAACCATCACCCCTATCTAATTCCAGAACATTTTAATCACCCCTAAAAGAAATCCTGTACTCTTTAGCATTTACTCCCCAACTTCCTCAGTACCTGGCCACCAGGAGCCTATCTCTACGGATTTGCCAATTCTAGACATTCCATATAAATGGAATTTTATAATATGTAGCTTTTTGTGTCTCACTTCTTTCACTTAGTGTAATGTTTTCAAGGTGTCTCCATGTTGTATCATGTGTCATTACCTCATTCCTTTTTATACTTGAATAATTTCTATTGCATAAATATATCACATTTTGTTTATCCATTCATCAGTTGTTGGGCATTTGGCTTGTTCCACCTGTTATGAATAATGCTACTAAGAACATTCATGTACAGGCGTTTGTGTGGACTTATTGTTTCAACTCTTGGGAACCCATGACTTTTAAATCTTTATCTGTATTCCATGGGCCGTCCCTGAATTCCATACCCATATCTCAAGTAAACTGTTGTTCATCTCTTCTTGGATTCAAACTCCTTATCTCTAACTCAAACCAGTAACCTCCTCCTCTATTCTTATCTCAGCTGATCCAGCTATAACCTTGTGTATCATCTGTTATTCTTCCCTCTCTCTCTTGCCCACAATATCCAGTCATTACCAGATTCTCATTATTCCATTTCATAAATAACTCTAAAATTCTCCACTTTGCTCCACCCCTGCTGTTACTTCCTTAGTTCAGCTCTCATGATCATCTCTTCCTTTATTAGTGCACAGCCAACTGGTCTTCCTCCTTCCAATATTGCTCTCTACAGTTCCTTTTTCCTACATCTAGCATGATATTTCTAAAAATAAAAGTCTAATCATGTCACTCCCTTGTTTTCAGCTGCTTCTTTGGTTTTCCATTGCTCTTGGGTTAATTTGTAAGGCAAATTAGCTGGCTTCTCTTTACCTTTCCAGCTGTATCTATAGACCCTCTTTCCCCTCCACCTTTGTAATCCAGCCAAATTGAATTACTTTCAGGTCCATAAATGGTCCATGCTTTTCCTTGCCTCTGGCTTTTGCCTGTATTGTTCTTTTGGTCTGTCTCCTCCCCTACCTTATACCCTCTGCCTGGCTAATTGCTATCATACATATCCTTCACGTTTCACCTTACAGGTCTTTTCTTCCAGCAGCCTTCCTGTACCTCCTTACGTGGGTGAAGTGCTCCTCTTAGGTGCTTCCTGTATTTTTCCCGTCATAGCACACTTTGCATTATATTGGTATTTTCCATTCCTTTATCCATGTCTTCTACCATACTGTGAACTTTATGAGGAACTATGTCTGTTTTACTATCGGAGGAGTTCTTTTTTTTTTTTAATTAAAAAACATTTTAAAAAGTTGAAGTATAGTTCATTTACAGTGTTGTATTAGTTCTGGTGTAAAGCAAAGTAATTCAGATGTGTGTATATATATATATATATTTTTTTTTTTTCTTTTTCATATTCTTTTCTAATATAGGTTATTACAAGATACTGAATATAGTTCCCTGTGCCAAACAGTAGCACCTTGTTGTTTATTTATTTTATATATAGTAGTTTGTATTTGCTAATCCCCCAATCCTTATCTGTCCCTCCCCCCCTTTCCCCTTTGGTAACCATAAGCTTTTTTCTATGTCTGTGAGTCTGTTTCTGTTTTGTAAATAAGTTCGTTTGTATCATATTTTAGAATTCACATATAAGTGATATCATATATTTGTATTTTTCTGTCTGACTTCACGTAAAAATTTATTTATTCTTTTTTTTTTTTTGCTGCGTTGGGTGTTCGTTTCTGTGCGCGGGCTTTCTCTAGTTGAGGCAAGCCGGGGCTGCTCTTCGTTGTGGTGCGCAGGCTTCTCATTGCGGTGGCTTCTCTTGTTGCAGAGCATGGGCCATAGGTGCACGGGCTTCAGTAGTTGCAGAATGTTGGGCTCAGTAGTTGTGGCTTGTGGGCTGTAGAGCACAGGCTCAGTAGTTGTGCATGGGCTTAGTTGCTCCACAGCATGTGGGATCTTCCTGGACCAGGGCTTGAACCCATGTTCCCTGCATTGGCAGGCGGATTCTTAACCACTGCGCCACCAGGGAAGCCCCGGACTTACTTCACTTAGTATGATAATCTCTAGGTCCATCCATGTCGCTGCAAATGGCATTATTTCTTTCTTTTTTATGGCTGAGTAGTATTCCATTACGTGTGTGTGTGTGTGTGTGTGTGTGTGTGTGTGTGTGTGTGTGTGTATGCCACATCTTCTTTATCTGTCCAGAGACATTTAGGTTGCTTCCATGTCTTGGCGCTTGTAAGTAGTGCTGCTCTGAGCATTGGAGTGCATGTATCTTTTTTGAATTAGAGTTTTCTCTTGATATATACCCAGGAGTGGGATTACTAGACCATATGGTAACTATTTTTAGTTTTTTAAGGAACCTCCACACTGTTTTCCATAGTAAATGTAAATTGGCTACACCAGTTTAGATTCTCACCAACAGTGTAGGAGGGATGCCTTTTCTCGACACCGTCTCCTGCATTTATTATTTTAGACTTTTAAATGATAGCCGTTCTGACCAGTGTGAGATGATACCTCATTTGTAGTTTTGATTTGCATTTCTCTAATAGCAAAGTTGAGCATCTTTTCATCTGTTGGTCATCTGTATGTCTTCTTTGGAGTAATGTCTGTTTAGGTCTTCTGTCCATTTTCTGATTTAGTTGTTTGTTTTTTTGATATTGAGTTGTATGAGCTGTTTGTATGATTTGGAAGTTAAGCCCTTGTTGGTCACGCCATTTGCACATATTTTGTCCCAGTCCGTAGGTTGTCTTTTTCTTTTGTTGTTTCCTTTGCTGTGCAAAAGCTTATACGTTTGATTAGGTCCTGTTTGTTTATTTTTGTTTTTATTGCCTTGGGAGACTGACCGAAGAAAACATTGCTACGATTTATGTCAGAGAATGATCTGCCTATGTTCTCCTCTAGGAGTTTTATGGTATCCTGTCATATATTTAAGTCTTTAAGCCATTTTGAGTTTATTTTTGTGTATGGTGCGAGGGTGTGTTCTAACTTCATTGATTTACATGTGGCTGTCCAGCTTTCCCAACACCACTTTCTTTGTCAAAGATTAATTGACCATAGGTGTGGGTTTATTTCTGGGCTCTATATTCTATTGCATTGATCCATATGTCTGTTTTTGTGCCGATACCATGCTGTTTTGATTACTGTAGCTTTGTAGTGTTGTCTGAAGTCTGGGAGGGTTATGGCTCCAGCTTTGTTCTTTTTCCTTAGGATTGCTTTGGGAATTCTCGGTCTTTTATGTTTGCATATAAATTTTAGGATTATTTGTTCTAGTTCTGTGAAAAGTATCATGGGTAATTTGATAGGGATCACTTTAAATCTGTAGATTGCTTTGGGTATTATGGCCAATTTCACTATATTCTTCCAATACAAGAGTATGGGATATCTTTCCATTTCTTTGAATCATCTTTAATTTCCTTTATCAGTGTTTTTCTTTAATTTTTATTTTTTTTAACATCTTTATTGGAGTATAATTGCTTTACAAAGGTGTGTTAGTTTCTGCTTTACAACATAGTGAATCAATTATACATATACCTATGTTCCCATATCTCTTCCCTCTTGCATCTCCCTCACTCCCACCCTCCCTAACCCACCCCTCTAGGTGGTCACAAACCACCGAGCTGACTCCCTGTGCCATGTGGCTGCTTCCCACTAGCTATCCACCCTATGTTTGGCAGTGTATATGTGTCCATGCCACTCTCTCACTTTGTCACAGCTTACCCTTCCCCCTCCCCATATCCTCAAGGCCATGCTCTAGTAGGTCTGTGTTTTATTCCTGTCCTACCCCTAGGCTCTTCATGACATTTTTTTTCTTAGATTCCATATATGTGTGTTAGCATACAGTATTTATTTTTCTCCTTTTGGCTTACTTCACTCTGTATGACAGACTCCAGGTCCATCCACCTCACTACAAATAACTCAGTTTTGTTTCTTTTTATGGCTGAGTAATATTCCATTGTATATATGTGCCACATCTTTATCTATTCATCTGTTGATGGACACTTAGGTTGCTTCCATGCCCTGGCTATCGTAAATAGAGCTGCAATAAACATTATGGCACATGACTCTTTTTGAATTATGGTTTTCTCAGGTTATATGCCCAGTAGTGGGATTGCGGGGTCGTGTGGTAGTTCTATTTGTAGTGTTTTAAGGAACCTCCATACTGTTCTCCATAGTGGCTGTATCAATTTACATTCCCACCAGCAGTGCAAGAGGGTTCCCTTTTCTCCACAGCCTCTCCAGCATTTATTGTTTCTACAGTTTTTGATGATGGCCAATCTGACCGGTGTGAGATGATATCTCATTGTAGTTTTGATTTGCATTTCTCTAATGTTTAATGATGTTGAGCATTCTTTCACATGTTTGTTGGCAATCTGTATATCTTCTTTGGAGAAATGTCTATTTAGTTCTTCTGCCCAGTTTTTTGATTGGGTTGTTTGTTTTTTTGTTATTGAGCTGCATGAGTTGCTTATAAATTTTGGAGATTAATCCTTTGTCAGTTGCTTCATTTGCAACTATTTTCTCCCATTCTGAGGGTTGTCTTTTGGTCTTGTTTATGGTATCCTTTGCTGTGCAAAAGCTTTTAAGTTTCATTAGACCCCATTTGTTTATTTTTGTTTTTATTTCCATTTCTCTAGGAGATGGGTCAAAATGGATCTTGCTGTAATTGATGTCATAGAGTGTTGTGCCTATGTTCTCCTCTAAGAGTTTGATAGTGTCTGGCCTTACATTTAGGTCTTTAACCCATTTTGAGTTTATTTTTGTGTATGGTGTTAGGGAGTGTTCTAATTTCATACTTTTACATGTACCTGTCTAGTTTTCCCAGCACCAGTTATTGAAGAGGCTGTCTTTTCTCCACTGTATATTTTTGCCTCCTTTATCAAAGATAAGGTGACCATATGTATGTGGGTTTATCTCTGGGCTTTCTATCCTGTTCCATTGATCTATATTTCTATTTTTGTGCCAGTACCATACTGTCTTGATTACTTTAGCTTTGTAGTAGAGTCTGATGTGAGGGATCCTGATTCCTCCTGCTCTGTTTTTCGTTCTCAAGGCTGCTTGGGCTATTCGGGGTCTTTTGTGTTTCCATGCAAATTGTGAAATTTTCTGTTCTAGTTCTGTGTAAAATGCCAGTTGTAGTTTGATAGGGATTTCATTGAATCTGTAGATTGCTTTGGGTAGTAGAGTCATTTTCACAATGTTGATTCTTCCAGTCCAAGAACATGGTATATTTCTCCATCTATTTGTATCATCTTTAATTTCTTTCATCAGTGTTTTACAATTTTCTTCATAGAGGTCTTTTGTCTCCTTAGGTAGGTTTATTCTTAGATATTTTATTCTTTTTGTTGCAGTGGTAAATGGGAGTGTTTTCTTAATTTCCCTTTCAGATTTTTCATCATTAGTGTATAAGAATGCCAGAGATTTCTGTGCATTAATTTTGTATCCTGCTACTTTACCAAATTCATTGATTAGCTCTAGTAGTTTTCTGGTAGCATCCTTAGGATTCTCTATGTATAGTATCATGTCATATGCAAAACAGTGACACCTTAATACTTCTTTTCCTATTTGGATTCCTTTTATTTCTTTTTTTTCTCTGATTGCTGTGGCTAGAACTTCCAAAACTATGTTGAATAAGAGTGGTGAGAGTGGGCAACCTTGTCTTATTCCTTATCTTAGTGGAAATAGTTTCAGTTTTTCACCATTGAGAACAATGGTGGGTGTGGTTTTGTCATATATGGCCTTTATTATGTTGAGGAAAGTTCCCTGTATGCCTACTTTCTGCAGGGTTTTTATCATAAATGGGTGTTGAATTTTGTCAAAAGCTTTCTCTGCATCTATTGAGATGATCATATGGTTTTTCTTCTTCAGTTTGTTGATGTGGTGTATCACGTTGACTGATTTGCGTATATTGAAGAATCCTTGCATTCCTGGAACAAACCCCACTTGATCATGGCGTATGATCCTTTTAATGTGCTGTTGGATTCTGTTTGCTAGTATTTTGTTGAGGATTTTTGCATCTATATTCATCAGTGATATTGGCCTGTAGTTTTCTTTCTCTGTGACTTCTTTGTCTGGTTTTGGTATCAGGGTGATGGTGGCCTCATAGAATGAGTTTGGGAGTGTTCCTCCCTCTGCTGTCTTTTGGAAGAGTTTGAGAAGGATATGTGTTAGCTCTTCTCTAAATGTTTGATAGAATTCACCTGTGAAGCCATCTGGTCCTGGGCTTTTGTTTGTTGGAAGATTTTTAATCAGTTTCAATTTCAGTGCTTGTGATTGGCCTGTTCATATTTTCTATTTCTTCCTGGTTCAGTCTCGGCAGGTTGTGCGTTTCTAAGAATTTGTCCTTTTCTTCCAGATTGTCCATTTTATTGGCATACAGTTGCTTGTAGTAATCTCTCATAATCTTTTGTATTTCTGCAGTGTCATTTGTTATATCTCCTTTTTCATTTGTAATTCTATTGATTTGAGTCTTCTCCCTTTTTTTCTTGATGAGTCTGGCTAATGGTTTATTAATTTTATTTATCTTCTCAAAGAACCAGCTTTTAGTTTTATTGATCTTTGCTATTGTTTCCTTCATTTCTTTTTCATTAATTTCTGATCTGATCTTTATGATTTCTTTCCTTCTGCTGAATTTGGGGTTTTTTGTTCTTCTTTCTCTAATTGCTTGAGGTGCAAGGTTAGGTTGTTTATTTGAGATGTTTCTTGTTTCTTGATGTAAGATTGTATTGCCATAAACTTCCCTCTTAGAACTGCTTTTGCTGCATCCCATAGGTTTTTGGTCACCGTGTCTCCACTGTCATTTGTTTCTAGGTATTTTTTGATTTCCTCTTTGATTTCTTCAGTGATCACTTTGTTATTAAGTAGTGTATTGTTTAGCCTCCATGTGTTTGTATTTCTTACAGATCTTTTCCTGTAATTGATATCTAGTCTCATAGCATTGTGGTCGGAAAAGATACTTGATACGATTTCAATTTTCTTAAATTTGCCAAGGCTAGATTTGTGACCCAAGATATGATCTATCCTGGAGAGCGTTCCATGTGCACTTGAGAAAAATGTGTACTGTTTTTGGATGAAATGTCCTATAAATATCAATTAAGTCCATCTTGTTTAATGTTTCATTTAAAACTTGTGTTTCCTTATTTATTTTCATTTTGGATGATCTGTCCCTTGGTGAAAGTGGGTGTTAAAGTCCTCTACTATGATTGTGTTACTGTCGATTTCCCCTTTTATGGCTGTTAGTATTTGCCTTATGTATTGAGGTGCTCCTATGTTTGGAGCATAAATATTTACAATTGTTATATCTTCTTCATGGATTGATCCATTGATCATTATTTAGTGTTCTTCTTTGTCTCTTGTAGTAGTCTTTATTTTAAAGTCTATTTTGTCTGATATGAGAATTGCTACTCCAGCTTTCTTCTGTTTTCCATTTGCATGGAATATTTTTTTCTATCCCCTCACTTTCAGTCTGTATGTGTCCCTAGGTCTGAAGTGGGTCTCTTGTAGATAGCATATATATGGGTCTTGTTTTTGTATCCATTCAGCCAGTCTGTGTCTTTTGGAGGGAGCATTTAATCCATTTACATTTAAGGTAATTATTGGTATATATGTTCCTATTACCATTTACTTAATTGTTTCGGGTTTGTTCTTGTAGGTCTTTTCCTTCTTTTGTGTTTCTTGCCTAGAAAAGTTCCTTTAGCATTTTGTTGTACAGCTGGTTTGGTGGTGCTGAACTCTCTCAGATTTTGCTTGTCTTTAAAGGTTTTAATTTCTCCATCAAATCTCAATGAGATCCTTGCTGGGTAGAGTAATCTTGGTTGTAGTTTTTTCTCCTTCATCACTTTAAATATGTCCTGCCACTCCCTTCTGGCTTGCAGAATTTCTGCTGAAAGATCAGCTGTTAACCTTATGGGGATTCCCTTGTGAGTTATTTGTTTTTTTTTCCTTGCTGCTTTTAATATGTTTTCTTTGTATTTAATTTCAGATAGTTTGATTAATATGTGTTTTGGCGTGTTTCTCTTTGGATTTATCCTGTATGGGACTCTCTGTGCTTCCTCGACTTGATTAACTATTTCCTTTCCCGTATTAGGGAAGTTTTCAACTATAATCTCTTCAAATATTTTCTCAGTCCCTTTCTTTTTCTCTTCTTCTTCTGAGACCCCTATAATTTGAATGTTTGTGTGTTTAATGTTGTGTCAGAGGTCTCTGAGACTGTCCTCAGTTCTTTTCATTCTTTTTTCTTTATTCTGCTCTGCAGTGGTTATTTCCACTATTTTATCTTCCAGGTCACTTATCCGTTCTTCTGCCTCAGTTATTCTGCTATTGATCCCATGTAGAGTATTTTAAATTTCATTTATTGTGTTGTTCATCGTTGCTTGCTTCCTTTTTAGTTCTTCTAGGTCCTTGTTAAATGTTTCTTGCATTTTCTATATTCTGTTTCCAAGATTTTTGATCATCTTTACTGCCATTATTCTGAGTTCTCTTTCAGGAGACTGCCTATCTCCTCTTCATTTGTTAGGTCTGGTGGGTTTTTACCTTGCTTCTTCATCTGCTATGTGTTTTTCTGTCTTTTCATTTTGCTTATCTTACTGTTTTTGGGGTCTTCTTTTTGCAGGCTGCAGGTTTGTAGTTCCCATTATTTTTGCTGTCTGTCCCCAGTGGCTAAGGTTGGTTCAGTGGGTTTATTAGGTTTTTTGGTGGGGGGCACTAGTGCCTGTGTTCTGGTGGATGAGGCTGGAGCTTGTCTTTCTGGTGGGCAGGCCCACGTCTGGTGGTGTGTTTTGGGATGTCGGTAGCCTTATTATGATTTTAGGCAGCCTCTCTGCTAATGGATCGGGCTGTAGTCTTGTATTGCTATTTGTTGGGCATAGGGTGTCCAGCACTGTACGTTGTTGGTCGTTGAGTGAAGCTGGGTCTTGGTGTTGAGATGGAGATCTCTGGGAGATTTTTGCCGTTTGATATTATGTGGAGCTGGGAGGTCTCTTGTGGACCAGTGTCCTGAAGTTGGTTCTCCCACCTCAGAGACATAGCCCTGATGCCTGGCTGGAGCACCAAGAGCCTTTAATCCACATGGCTCAGAATAAAAGGGTTAAAAAAATAGAAAGAAAGAAAGTAAGGGAGGGAGGGAGGGAGGAGGAAGGAAAAATAAAGTAGGATAAAATAAGATAAAGTTATTAAAATAAAAAATAATTATTAAGTAGAAAAATTTTAAAAAGTAAAAAAACAAATACGGGACAGTCAGAACCCTAGGACAAATGGTGAAAGCAAAGCTATACAGACAAAAATCTCACACAGAAGCATACACATACACCCTCACAAAAAGAGAAAAATGGAAAAAAATAATATATCTTGCTCCCAAAGTCCACCTCGTCACTTTGGGACGATTCGTTGCCTATTCAGGTATTCCACAGATGCAGGGTACATCAAGTTGATTGTGGAGCTTTAATCCACTGCTTCTGAGGCTGCTGGGAGAGACATCCCCCTCTCCTCTTTGTTCGCACAGCTCCAGGGGTTCAGCTTTGGATTTGGCCCCGTCTCTGCATGTAGGTCACCTGAGGGCATCTGCTCTTCGCTCCGACAGGACGGGGTTAAAGGAGCAGCTGATTCAGGGGCTCTGTCTCACTCAGGCCGGGGGGAGGGAGGAGTATGGATGCCGGGTGAGCCTGCAGCGGCAGAGGCCGGCATGACGTTGCACCAGCCTGACGCGCGCCGTGCATTCTCCCAGGGAAGTTGTCCCTGAATCCTGGGACCCTGGCAGTGGCGGGCTTCACAGGCTCCCGGGAGGGGAGGTGTGGAGAGTGACCTGTGCTCGCACACAGGCTTCTTGGTGGCTGCAGCAGCGGCCTTAGCGTCTCATGCCCATCTCTGGTGTCCACGCTGATAGCCATGGCTTGTGCCCATTTCTGGAGCTCCTTTAAGCCGTGCACTTAATCCCGTCTCCTCGCGCACCAGGAAACAAAGAGGTAAGAAAAAGTCTCTTGTCTCTTCGGCATCTCCGCGCCTGTCTCTGGAGCTACTTTAAGTGGTGCGCTTAATTCTCTCTCCTCGCGCACCAGTAAGCAAAGTATCAGTATTTTGTAGTTCTCAGCATATGTCTTTCACCTACTTAATCAGGTTTATTTCTAAGTATTTTATTTTATTTTTGTTGTGATTTTAAAAGGGATTTTTTTTAACCTTTCTCTTTCTGATGGTTAATTGTTAGTGTAGAGAAATGCGACAGATTTCTGTATGTTAATTTTGTATCTTTCTACCTTGCTGAATTCGTTTATCAGTTCTAGTAGTTTTTTTGTGGAGTCATAATCATGTCATCTGCTTATAGTGACAATTTTATCTCCTCCCTTCCAATTTGGATACATTTTATTTGTTTTTCTTGTTCAATTGCTGTGGCTAGGACTTACAATACTGCGTTGTATAGAAATGGTGAGAGGGCATCTTTGTCTTGTTCCAGATTTTAGTGGGAAGGCTGTCAGCTTTTCACCTCTGAGTATTATTTTGGCTGTGGGTTTGTCATAAATAGCTTTTATTATATTGAGATATGTTCCCCCTATACTGACTTTGGTAAGAATTTTTATCATGAATTGATGTTGAATTTTATCAAATGCTTTTTCTGCATCTATTGAGATGATCATGTGGTTTTTGACCAGTTTTTTGGTGATGTGGTGTATCTCATTGTTTGATTTGCATATGTTGAAACATCCTTGTGACCCTGAGATGAATCCAACTTGATTGTGGGATATGATTTTTATTGTTATTGGATTTGGTTTGCTAATATTTTGTTGAGAATATTTGTATCTGTATTCATCAAAGATATTGGCCTGTAATTTCTTTTTTGGTAGTTTCTTTGTCTGGTTTTGATATCAGGGTGATGGTGGTTTCATAGGATGACTTTGGGAGTGCTTCCTCTTCTTCAGTCTTTTGGAAGAATTTGAGAAGGATTGTTATAAGTTCTTTCTGTCTTTGGTAGAATTCCCCAGTGAAGCCATCTGGTCCTGGACATTTGTTTGCAGGGAGTTTTTTGTTGTTCTTTTATTTTTTTAATTAAAAAAAATTTTTTTTTTATTTTTGTGGTATGCGGGCCTCTCACTGACGTACAGGCGGCATGTGGGATCTTCCCGGAAGGGGGCACAAACCCGCGTCCCCTGCATCGGCAGGCGGATTCTTAACCACTGCACCACCAGGGAAGCCATGTTGTTCTTTTAAATTGCAATTCTGTGTCACTTCTAGTGACTGATCTGTTCAAATTATTTATTTCTTGATTCAGTTTTGGTGGGCTGTATGTTTCTAGAAACTTGTCCATTTCTTGTAGGTTGTTTAATGTTTTGGCATATAATTGTTCTTAGTATTCTGTTATGGTTTTTTGTATTTCTGTGGTATTGGTTTTTATTTCTTCTCTTTCATTTCTTATTTTGTTTATTTGGGTCCTCTCTCTTCTTGGTGAGCCTGGCCAGAGGTTTGTTGATTTTATTTATTACCCTTTCAAAAAACCACCTCTTGGTTTTATTGATTTTTAAAATCTCTTTTATTTATTTCCTCTGTGATCTTTATTATTTCCTTCCTTCTGCTGACTTTAGGTTTTGTTTGTTCTTCTTTTTCAAATTCTTTTAGGTAGTAAGTTAGGTTCTTTATTTGATATATTTTTTTATTTTTTGAGGAAGGCCTGTATTGCTACAATCTTTCCTCTTAGGACTGCTTTTGCTGCATCGCATAGGTTTTGTATGTTTGTGTTTTCATTGTCATTTGTTTCAAGGTATTTTTAAATTTCCACTTTGAGTTCATCATTAACATATTCTTTTTTTAGCAGCATGTTGTTTAGTCTCCGCATAATTGTTTCTTTCTTGTTTCTTTTTCTGTGGTTGATTTCTAGTTTAATGCTAGAAAAGATGCTTGAAATAATTTTTATCCTCTTAAATTTATTGAGTCTTGTTTTGTGTCCTAGTATGTGGTCTATCCTAGAGAATGTTCTATGTGCACTTGAAAAGAAATGTGTATTCTGGGTTTCTTTTTTTTTTTGTTTTCTTTTTTGGGATGTAATGTCCTGAAAATATCAATTAACTCTAACTGTTCTTTGTATCGTTTAGCATCTCTGTTGCCTCATTGATTTTCTGTCTGGAAGATCTGTCCATTGTTGTCAGTGGAGTGTTAAAGTCTCCCATAATTATTGTATTCCTGTCAGTTTCTCCCTTTATGTATGTTAGTATTTGTTTTATGTATTTAGGTGCTCCTGTATTGGGTGCATATATATTAATGAGTGTAATAGCTGCTTTTTGTATTGATGCTTTTATATAGTGTCCTTTTTTATCTTTCTTTATGGGCTTTGTTTTAAAGTCTATTTTGAATGCTATGAGTATTGCTACCCTGACTTTCTTGTTATTTCCATTTGCATGAAATATCTTTTTCCATCCCCTTTTCTTTTTTTAAAAAATATTTATTTATTTATTTGGTTGCACCGGTCTTAGTTGTGGCTGGCAGGCTCCTTAGTTGCGACTCCAGGGCTCCTTAGTTGCAACTCACCGGCTTCTTAGTTGTGGCACACGGGCTCCTTAGTTATGGTAGGTGAGCTCCTTAGTTGCGGCTTGTGGCCTCCATAGTTATGGCTCGCTAGCTCCTTAGTTGCAGTGCATGGGCTCCTTAATTGTGGCACGCAGTCTCCTTAGTTGTGGCATGTGAACTCTTGGTTGCGGCATGCTTGTAGGATCTAGTTCCCTGACTAGGGATCAGACCTGGGCCCCCTGCATTGGGAGTGTGGAGTCTTATCCACTGTGCCAGCAGGGAAGTCCCCCCTTACTTTCAATCTGTGTGTGTCCTTTGCCCTAAAGTGGGTTTCTTGTAGGCAGCATATTGAAGGCTCTTGTTTTTATTATCAAATCTGCCACTCTCTGTCCTTTGATTGGAGCATTTAGTCCATTGACATTTAAGGTAATAATAATAATAATAATTATTATTATTGTTTTGCGGTACACGGGCCTCTCACTGTTGTCGCCTCTCCAGTTGCGGAGCACAGGCTCTGGACGCGCAGGCTCAGCGGCCATGGCTCACAGGCCCAGCCGCTTCACGGCACGTGGGATCTTCCCAGACTGGGGCACAAACCCATGTCCCCTGCATCGGCAGGCGGACTGTCAACCACTGCGCCACCAGGGAAGCCCTGATAATTATTGATTGATATGTATTTATTGCCATTTTAAACCTTGTTTTCCAGCTGACTTTATATTTCATCTTTGTTCCTTTCTTTTTGTTTTTGTTTTTCCTTTTGAGGTTTGATAGTTTTCTTTTGTATTATTCTTAAGTTCTCTTCTTTTCGGCTTTTGTGGGTCTGTTGGCGGAATTGACCTCTGTCCTTCGCATGCCTGGAGTTGTGGCCCTGGACCTCACTCCAGACGTTTTAGGCTGTCTCCATGAAGCCAACCCCAGACCTCTCCCTGGGTCTGTTTGCTGAAGCCCAAGTTTCAGCACCCAGGCCCTGCATGCACAAGCAGCTGTGCTTCTCTGGCTGGAGAGTGCAGGGTGGTGGCATGGACTGTCTGTGCTGGTCTCTCTGTGTTCTGCCTGCTGCACACTGGCTGCTGCACTCTCCTCTGAGCCTCTGAAGCTCCCTGTCTGTCCTGGCTGATCTTCCAGCCAGTGAAGTGTATTCCCAAGGTGAGGTAGCCTTTCCTCTTCCATGGCTCCCTCACAGGATATAGGTCCTGTCCTGATTCCTTTTTTTAAATTTTCATCCTACCCGGTTATGTGGTGATCTTTCTTGCTGCTTTGGTAGTATGAGATCTTCTGCCAGCCTTCAGTAGGTATTCTGTGAGAATTGTTCCACATTAGATGTATTTATTTTATTTTATTTTATTTTTGGCTGTGTTGGTTCTTTGTTGCTGTGCGTGGGCTTTCTCTAGTTGCAGTGAGTTGGCGCTACTCTTCATTGTGGTGTGCAGACTTCTCATTGCAGTGTCTTCTCTTGTTGTGGAGCATGGGCCCTAGGTACGTGGGCTTCAGTAGTTGTGGCACATGGGCTCAGTAGTTGTGGCTCGTGGGCTTAGTTGCCCCGTGGCATGTGGGATCTTCCCAGATCAGGGCTTGAACCCGTGCCCCCTGCATTGGCAGGCAGATTCTTAACCACTGTGCCACCAGGGAAGTCCCTAGATGTATTTTTGATGTGTTCGTGGGAGGACATGAGCTCCATGTCCTTCTATTCTGCCATCTTGATCTCTCTCTAGAAGAGTTCATAGATCTTAGTGCAGCGACTGGCATAGTACCTACTCAGTAAATATTTGAATAAAGAAATCAGTAAAATATTGACAGGGGTGTAGATTATTGTCTACAATAATAATCTACAATAAACTTAATCAATTAAATTTAATCAATAAATTTCATCAATAATTTTTTAGTAAATGCCCCTATATGCTAAGAACTATGTAAGATATTAGGCAGGATATAAGAAAAGGGAAAATCAAGTGCCAGACCTCATCAGTGAGCTTATGTTGCAGTTGTAAAAACAAATGAAATGACTAGAAAACAAATGACAGACTGTCATTAATGTTAATTCTTGTGGTACAGATGATAAGTACAGTTCAGGAATCTGGGTGATTACTGGATATTGAAGTAGTCATAGATGTGTATGTTAGAGAAGGAGGCCCTAATCCAGCTGGGGAAGAATAATAACCAAATTAGTGAGAAATAATAATTGATTAGTTTAAAATGACTCCCGATACCTTCATTACAATTGGAGTTATATGGAAATACTAATTAACCCTAGAAACAATGCTTTTCATAAGGTAGTTCCTTGATAAATACTTATAGGTTGGTTGAAGTGGAAAATGTGTGAAATTTAAATAATTTCATCTTTTTTTTTGATAAGTCCTCATGATTATCAGGAAGCTACAGTGTTATTTAATGAAGTGGTTAGAGTTGGTGATTGTAATAAAAAACATGACTTAGTCAACTTAATAACCCTCCTATAATTTTGGCAAGGACTTAATGATGCTTATATTTAAATCATTTTCAGCTAAAAAAGGTTCTGGGATGTTTAAAGCTTACAGGGCACAGGAATTGAGAAACGAAGACAGATATGCATTTGTCTTTAAGCTGAGCAGTGTCCCTGGTGCATAATAAAGCACCTGAA
The DNA here is from genome assembly GCF_026419965.1 of Kogia breviceps. Classification (NCBI taxonomy): domain Eukaryota; kingdom Metazoa; phylum Chordata; class Mammalia; order Artiodactyla; family Physeteridae; genus Kogia; species Kogia breviceps. The sequence goes on along the minus strand of NC_081310.1, from coordinate 41,024,351 downwards.
CTCACTTATCTCATGGGGAAGGAAAACATGCTATAATGAAAGGGTATGTTTGTTACTTGAAATTATTCTTTGTGTGCATTCATTTCCTGTGAAGACCAGCATATAACTAAGTTCTTTGCATGTAAAGAACTAAGTTCTTTAGATTTTGATGCCTCTTTCCCCATTATGTTTCTGTATGTATTTTTATTAGAGTTTGTCATTTACATTAAATAGGCCTGCTTTCTGCTACTACTTCTGTGTTTTGGTCACTGCCTTCTTTTGCCACCTCTACATTGCTTGTGTAGGTGTATTTATTTCAACAAATTTTGCTGAGCATTGTTACAGTCGTGTGCTCAATATGGGTACTTGTGGGGTCATGGGGATGGATGAATTAGTCCAGGGAGACTCAGAGTGAGAAGAGATTAGGAGTGGTGACTGAGCCTAAGGGAACTCTATATGGTTAAAGAGTAGCAGAAGAAGAGAGCCAGCAAGAGACAGAAAGATAATAAGGAGATGGTCATAGATGCCAGGAGAAGGTAGAGTTTCAAGGAGGGGGAATGGTTCACAGTGTGTAAATCCTTGAGAGAAGTCAAGTAACAAGAGAATAAAAGACTGATTTCTGGGGGCACATTAGATTGGGTGGGAGTCAAGTTTGGTACAGATACAGGTGATGTCTGGAGGCAGAGGGGAGATATTTTGGGAATTCATGCTGCCTTCCTTCCTTGGCATCAGGAGGCGAGCAGGTAGGATTAGAACCGCACAATTTAAGGGATGGCAAAGTTTACCAAATAAGAGTGCCTTGCTTCTGTGGAAGTGATACTGGAGAGGTTGCAGTGCAAATAAGCCACCATTTATTAGGCTGTTATTCATGAGTAGTGTTAGTGTGTGATTGGATCACTCTCTTCCTACTTCCCTTCAGTTTGGGAAGTAAGTCTCAATCATTTGACCTATAAATATTTTAATATATAATCCCAAGCTATATGACTCTTCTAAAGAGTACTCAAAATCTTGTCATAATAAATAATTAACAGTAATTCTTTAATATCACTAAACATTTGTTCAGTGTTTAAACTTCTCCAATTGTCTCATTTTTTGTTTGTTTAAATCAGGATCCAAATAAATAAGACATTGTAATGGGTTGATATTGGATTTTTAAAACTTTTTAAATTTAGGTGACTAGCGGGAAGCAGCCGCAGAGCACAGGGAGATCAGCTCGGTGCTTTGTGACCACCTAGAGGGGTGGGATAGGGAGGGTGGGAGGGAGACCCAAGAGGGAGGAGATATGGGGATATATGTATACGTATAGCTGATTCACTTTGTTATACAGCAGAAACTAACACAACGTTGTAAAGCAATTATACTCCAATAAAGATGTTTAAAAAAATTTAGGTGAAATTTACAGGACATAAAATTAACCATTTTAAAGTCAACGATTCAGTAGCATTTAGTACATTAACGGTGTTGTGCAACCATCCCCTCTTGATATTGGTTCTTGATTCTATTGATTCATTCTGTATCTTTTTCTTTTCTTTGCAGTTTATTCTTCGAGGAGATGGGTTTTTTTTTTTGCCTCTAGAGTTTCCCCAAATCAGTTTTTTTTTTTTCTGATTGTATACCCAAACTGTCATTTAATATGTTCTTCTTTCCCTGTAAATTATAAATTGATAGTTGGATCAAGACTTGATCACTGTTTTGCAAGAATATTTCAGAGGAGGTTTTGTGTTCTGACAGGCACCACATAATGTCTGTGAAAAGGGGAGACTTTGGACAGGCTTTTCTGTATAGATATCTTAGAGTGGGCTTCATCTGTTGTCTTCATTGTAGTCTGAACATCTGATAAGTCTTGATATTGCCTTGTAGTTGAAAAGGCATCATTTTTGGAGAATTGTACCACTCCCCATCTTGCATCTGCCAGGGCTAAACCCAGGGCTACCCTAGGGAGCTGCCTCCCAGGTGTTATGCCCATACTACTGGGAGTAGCCCCTAGTGTACAATGCCCATCCATCCTTCCCTTTCTCATGCTCCATTATATTCAGTCCACTAGCCTAATCTACTGGTTTTACCTCTCAAAGATATTGAACCCACATACTTTTCTCTATCTTCACTGGTTACCCTCATTCGAGTCACAGTATGTCTTGCCACAATAACTCTAATAGCTTCCTGGTTCTCTGCTTACATTCTTGCCTTTTCTTAACCACTTTTCTGTAGCTGTCCAGCATTTTTTTAAATGTTGAAATAACAAAATTTGTCATTTTAACCATTTTTGTGTATAATTCCGTGGCATTAATTACATTCACAATATTGTGCAACTGTCACCATTATTTATTTCCAGTACTGTTTTAATCATATTGGACTGAAGCTCTGTAACCACTAAGTAGTCACTCTCCACTCCCCCTTCCCCAGCCCCTGGTAACCTCTAATCTAATTTCTGTCTCTATGGATTTGCCTCTTCTAGATATTTCATGTAAGTGGAATCATATAATATGTGGTCTTTTATGACTGGCTTCTTTCCCTTAGCATAATGTTTTCAAGGTTCATCCATGTGGTAGCATATATCAACTTCATTCCTTTTTATGGCTGAATAATATTTATAGTATATATATATTTCATTTTGATTATCCATTCATCTGTTGGTGGACACTTGCATTGTTCCTACCTGTTGGCTCTTGTAAATAATGTTGCTGTGAACATTCGTAGTACAAGTTTTTGTGTGGACATTTTCATTTTTCTTGGGTATATGTGTAGGAGTGGAATTTCTGCATCATGTATGTTTAATCATTTGAAGAATTGCCAGATTGTATTCCAAAGTGGCTGTGCCATTTTTACATTCTTACCAGCATATGTGAGGATTCTGATTTCTCCACATCCTTGCCAGCATTTGTAATCTGTGTTTGATTGTAGCCATCATAGTGGGTTAGAAGTGTATTTCCTTGTGGTTTTGATTTTGCACTTCCCTGATGGCTAATGTTTCCCTTATTCTTGAAATACCTAATTCTCTTGACTTGCACATAATACCACACTTTCTTGGTTTCCCTCTTATCTCACTGTCTACTTCTTAGTCTCTTTTGTTGATTCTGCCTCTTCTGCCTGCCCAGGAAATATAGAGTACCTCAGGTACAATCTTGGGTCTTCTTGTCTTTCTGCACTCTATTCTTAGGTAATTTCGTCCAGTTTCATGCATTTAAATACCTCCTATAGCAGAGGCGATCCTTCTAGGCCTTCATTTTCCTTGGCTTTTAGGCATGATATAATGAGACTCCCTTAAGATGGTCACCAAGTGACTGACCAGATTAGAATCTGTGGTTCTAAAATTGTGAGCATGGTAAAATTTGCTCGTGGTGTTTTAAGGGTTAGTTTGAACTTTAGATGAGTGTGTATGTGGTGTAGGGGGATAGAGAGGGAAGCTTTTGGACACATTTGTTGGCCGCTGGAAATTCTGAGCATTTTTCTGGAGTACCTGGGAATTTGCTCACCTGCTAAGACCTCCTCACTGTACAGAAGAGCTGTTTATCATCTGACCAAAAGAGGCTCAAGGAGTCAGTGTCATAGGTGACTGACAGGTTGCAGAGATGGTGGCCTACTTTCCTCCCTTCTGTGTGGCCTTTACTGTGTGGTTCGTGAGATTGTGGTGCGTTCCTTCTAATCAGGAACCTCACTTTCTTCTCCTTTTGGGATAAGGACAGGTGGGAGTCAATAATAAGTAAGATTGTGTATTAAATCTGCAAGTGTTCCTTGTCATTCTGTGATACCAAAGGTAAAGAATCTGAGACAGATCTATTACCAAGTTTATACCCTAGTGATAACCCTTGGCCGTCTCTTAAAACATTGCCTGCAAATTGATGACTCTCAAATGTATTTTTCCAGTCCCAACCTTTACCCTGATCTCCAGGAGACTACCCTACAGTGCAGTGAAATCCCAGAATGACTGCTTATAGCATATGCATTTGGTTCAAATTAGAAGAGAAGGCCATTCGTTTTTAAATCTAAGCTATAAATGGAATGAGTAAAAAGTACACACACACGCACACAAAACATAAAGGAAAACAAATGCCAAAGGGGGAAATAGTGCAATAAATTGCTATCTAAATATGAGTCAAATTAAAACCTGGTGTGCTTTGGAGCAACTGGTAGTAGGCAGAAAGGATACCGTGTTTAATTGTGACACTAGGAACATTCTTTTTCTAGTAGCAATAGGGTCATGACATTACAACCATAGAGAGTGAAATGTAATCTTAATGTATTATTTGGCCCTCTGTTGAGCAACGTTCTTTATTGGTTTTCACCCGTAGAATCATCCTTTAGACCAGTGGTCTTCAAAGTTGGGTCCCTGAACCAGCAGCATCAGCATCCCCTGGGAACTTGTTAGAAATGCAAAGACTCAGGCCATACCCCAGACCTGTAGAATCAGAAACTCACCAGGTGAAGTCCATCAGTCTTGTGTTTTAACAAGTTCTCCAGGTGACTGTGATTCACATGGCAGTTTAAGAACCGCTGCTACAGTTAATGCGTGGAAGACTTATTTAATTATGGCTATATAATGGAATGTGAGTTTTAAATCTTAACAATGTGAAAAAAAAAAAGCAGAGGTGAGAGAAGATGAGAAGAAATGTAGAAGAATGAATATAGGTTCTGATAGTCTTGTTTTGAAGGAGGAGTCAGAATATTTTGTATTCGATAGAACAAAAAATGAGATTGGAAGTATATCTTAAAAGTAACCAACAAAAGAATTAAAAATAGTGATATACATTGAGAGGAAGAGAGAGGGGTGTTGATGAGAAGTGTAAGTTGACTAAAACATCGTATCCTAACAGATGTATCTCATGGATAACTATAGGTGATAAAGGAAGAAATAGTGGTAAAAGTGAATTATTTAGAAAAGTGAGAGTAACTGCAAGAAAACCCCTAAAATGAAATGGTTAAATATGATTGCTTTTTGGGAACAGGAGAAGGGAGCCCTTTGTACTCTTTGATTTTTTAACCATATGCTGTATATACTGTGATTAAAAATCCACTCATTAAATTGCAGAAAGGGCTGCCTGTCACTGTTCTGGGTTATTTTTCATACGGTTGAAGGCCTCTGATTCTTGTAATAACATATGGCACTTCTCTATGAGTGCTAGGTGAGTGGGTTTGTAGAAACATGGTGTGTGTGTTTTTCTGAGGCTCTTGTGGCTTGTGCTGGGTAATTAACCTTTAGTTTATATTCTTCCCATATTTTTATTACTTAAAGAGCATCAGGAATCATTGGAAAACTAAAATCAGGTATTTTGGTTCAGTGCTTACATAGTTTTTATAGAATCATCCATAGCATAAGACTTCATAAGTAACAACTTGTTTAAGTTTTTATTTCCCGAGAGTGGTCTGAATGTCCTCCACTTTCTATATTTGAATTGGGCTTCCTGCTAATTAGCTTTTAAAGGCTAATGAGATTAAGAGCCAGATTTGGTGCCTGTGCAGTTCTTAACCTAGTTGACTTTATGAGCTGTCTTCCTACACCTTTATAGAACTTCTTTTTTATCCAAATGTAATGATCTATTTATAGATAAGAGATAAAGTGTTTTAATCTTACTCAGGGGATCCCTGATGAGCCCCAAATGAAATCCAAGTGAAACAATAAGCTGAGCACCATTGCATAATTGCTGTGCTAGCTGAAGCTTTAATCCTCTCATAAAGTATTTATCTATGCTTTATATCACATTGATTTTTGGATCTTTTCCATTGGAAGGTATATTTTATTATTTTGCTAATTACGGTGAAATCAAAGACAAAGTGTAAATGCATTCTTATTTTTAAAATATGTTTTAAAATTGGCTAAACCACTTAAAAAGCTTTATTTTAGAATAATTTTAAAATTACAGAAAAATGAAGGAATAGTACAGAGAACTCTCACATGTCCTTTACCCACCCAAATTCAGCAAATTTTAACGTTTTGCTACATTAGTTTTATCATGTCTCTTTTTTACTCTATCTACACACACACACACACACACACACACACACACACACAATTTATTTTTTCTAAACCATTTGAAAGAAGACTGCATACATAATGTCCCTTTACTTAATATTTCAGTGTGTGTTTCCTAAGGACAAGGATATTCTCTTATATCACCACTATACACTTAGTAAATTCAAGGAAATTTAACATTCATACAATACTTGTATCTGTAGTCCGTATTTCCAGTTTTGTCAGTTGTTCCAATAATTTCTTTGTTGCATTTTTTCCTTCTGATCCAAGATCCAGTCTAGAATCACGTGTTACATATGGTTGTTATGACTCTCTAGTCTTCTTTAATCTGGAATAGTTCCTCAGCCTTTCTGAGTCTTTCATGACATTAATATTTTTATGATGTTAATATTTTTGAATAATGCAAGATGGCTGTTGTATAGGGTGTTCCTAAAATTGGGTTTGTCTGGTGTTTCCTCATAAGACTTGGCTTTTTCACGCCCAGCCAGAGTACTACATAAATTATGGTGTGTCCTTCTCAGGGTGTCACATCAGGAGGCACACAATGTCCATGTGCTGCTCATTGGTGAAATTTTGATCAGCTGGTCAAGGTACTGCCTGGGTTGAGTAGTTACTATTTTTCCCCTTGTAACTAGTAAGCCAGTCTGTGGGGAAGACACTTTGAGACCATGCAAACATCTATTCCTCATCATTTTCTTTTCTCCATATATTTAGCATCTCTTTATGATTGGTTCTTGCCTGAACCAAAATTTACTGTCCTGGTTGTAAAATAATGATTTTCTAATTCCTACTCCCTCCACATTTATAGGTGTTTATTCTCTTCAAAGAAGAGTGCCCCCTTCTCAGTTATTTATCTGTTTATATCAGTGTGGACTCTTACTGATAAGTTAAAAAAGTACAAAACCTATTTTATTCAATGGGTTATGTATGATCGATTATTGTTCTGTTTGTTTTTTAAATAAATTTATTTTATTATTTTTGGCTGCATTGGGTCTTTGTTGCTGTGAGCGGGCTTTCTCTAGTTGTGGTGAGCGGGAGCTGCTCTCCGTTGCCGTGCACGGTCTTCTCATTGCAGTGGCTTCTCTTGTTGCGGAGCACGGGCTCTATGTGTGTGGGCTTCAGTAGTTGTGGCACGTGGGCTCAGTAGTTGTGGCGCACGGGCTCTAGAGCACTGGCTCAGTAGTTGTGGCGCACGGGCTTAGTTGCTTCCCAGCATGTGGGATCTTCCCAGACCAGGGCTCAAACCCATGTCCCCTGCATTGGCAGGCGGATTCTTAACCACTGCACCACCAGGGAAGCCCTGTTCTGTTTGTTTTGATGCTGAAATTATCATAGATTTAACTATGGGGCCCCTTCAAGCTGGCTCCTGTATTTTTGATCTTCCTCCATATTTTTTGGAACACTTACTCTGTCTGCAACAACAAAATGTTTTAGGTTTGTCTTGTATCTTCTCTCCCCAGCCTGGAATCAGCCATTTTTATGAATTCCTTTGACTTCTTTCTTAAAAAAACGATTTTAATTTTTAAAAATTTTATTGAAGTATAGTTGATTTACAATGTGTTAATTTCTGCTGTACAGCAAAGTGATTCAGTTACACAGATATATATTCTTTTTCATATTCTTTTCCATTGTGGTTGATCACAGGATACTGAATATAGTTCCCTGTGCTGTACAGTAGGACCTTGTTGTTTATCCATTCTATATGTAATAGTTTGCATCTGTCCTTTAGCTTCTTTTGATATACTAACACCCAAGCTTAGACTATGAGATAGTGAAATTTAACAATATTTTAGGGCTTTTTCCAACCAAGGGAAATTGTGGGAAGAGGAAAAAGACCTGGATTAAAGAAGTAGTTGGTAAGACTGCACCTGTTTGGGAGGTATGTTTGATAGGTGGTGATGGTGGAGAGCAGATGGCCAGTAGCAGAGGCCCCTCCAGTGGGTGGCCAAAGAGAATGGCTAAATATGGCCATACTCCTGCTTCTCCATGGTATGGACTTGTCATGCTGGGATTCCGGAAGTTCCCCTTTGCTCTAGTGATGGACTGTGGAGGTGCTGAATGGGCCATTGGGTAGGCAGTGACCTGGGTTTAGGATGAAAAGGCTGCCATGTGTCATGACTTAATGAACAAAGGCAGATGACTGTGCTTGTGGACCTTGGTAATGTGTGATAGCACAGTGTCCCAAAAAAGCCATCTGTCAGGGATAAGGGATGGAGACAGGGATTAAATAAGTACAAAGAAGTACCACAGGGAATTTGGGGGATGGTGGAACTGTTGTCTGTATCTATGCATTTATGAAAAATTAGAGAATTGTATGTCAAAAAAGTGAATTTAACAGTATGTAAAATTTTTTAAAAGGCATATTGGGTGTTTTTTGTCAAGGTAAAGAGGAGCCATCCTACAGTATATGAAAACTCTAGTTTGTCAAATGTTGTGTATTTCTTGGCCTAAATAATGGAATGATACCAACTTCCCAGTGTTTTAGTATTAGATGTCCTTTCAGTATTTCTTCCAAACTCCTAAACTTCTTCCATTAATTTATGTTTTATTATCAGCACTGAATCTCGGTGCCATAGGAGGAGTTATTAGTAGTGTACTTGGCACAGTTCCAGAAGTAGATGCTATCATATTTCGTTCATCTACAGAGTGAGGGCAGTGTAGAGTTCCTACAAATGCATTACTTACCAGGTTTGTCCATTTTTCCTGAAACAATTCACATTGTTAGATAGAGGATCCAAATGATTTGGTAGAATACCATCTGCTGCCATATCCATTGGGTTTGATGAGACAGATTTTGACAAGAATCCATCAGTTGGTGTTTGGGCATTTCCCCTCCCCCAACTGTTTTGATATATAATTGATAAATTGTGAAAGTTTAAGGTGTACAATGTTATGGCACATGTATATATTGCAAAATGTATACCACAGTAAGGTTACTTAACATATCCTTCACCTCACATAATTACCATTTTTTGGTTGTTGTTGAGGGTAGTTTTCCATCTTCTCCTTATTACCATCGTGAAGGACAGTAACATCTGGAAAGCAAAAATAAGAGGTTTAGCGGAGAGCCTTTCATTTCATTTAATTTATCCCTGCATTTTGTGCTTCTCACTTTTGAGGGATTTGTTTCCTAAAGGAAGAAGATATACCAAATGATAACCTCAAATCCCTCAAATCAAGCTAAAAGAAGATTGTATAACAAAACCATCATCTTTCTTTGCTGTAACATACAGGACCAAATAAGACCTTACTTACAATAAATAAACATTCACAGATCCCTGAAAAAAAAAAAAAAAGGGCCACACAGGACCATTTGTACCTCAGTGGTCACCAATTTAGTGGTAAGTCCAGATTAACCATAACCAGTGGGCTGGAAAAACTGAGAATCTGGTGACTGCTTCCTCAACCACCGTCCTAAAGCCACACAAACTTATGTTTAGCCAGACATCATCTGGGAGAGGAGGGGCTAATCCCCCTATGTGGGTGCTGGAGCCCATTTTCCAGCCTTCTTGGAATTTATACTATTGAGTGTCATTTCTCTCTCATATTGTTAACATTTCTCTCTATACAGCCTCATTCCTATCAGCGCTTAGACATGTTACGTTGTCTTGCATCAAAAAATAAAACAGCACCCCTCTACCTTAGCCTCTTGTCTCTTAAGGCTACTTACTGTATTATCTTCTCTTTTCCACGAGCAAATGTCTCCAAAACTTTATTTACAATCAAAGACTCCACTTCAGTTCTGTGTAGGTTCACCCTTCCACTAGCATCTAAAGTTTAGATTTTATACCTTTTCAGTGCCTGTTCCTAGGCCATCTTTTCAGTCCACATTCTTCCATTTCCTCTGGTGATCTCAGGTATTGTTGCAATTAATTATATACTAGTGGTTCCCCAAATCATAATTTCAGTGTAAAGAGTCCTCTCTTTTGAGAGAGCTTTATATTCAGCTGTGTGCTTGATATTTCTTCTTGGATATCTCAGAGGTGCTTGGAATTGAACATGTTTAAAATACTGTATTCTCAGTCTTCCTTCTTAAATCTTCTCCCACTTTGTTTTTTTCAGTGATTGTTACCACCATTTTGCCCTTGTGATGCCTTGGGAGATATCTCTGACATTATCTTCCCTCTCTCTGCCCCATAAGTCTGATAACCAGTGAATCCTATTGATTTTAGCAATGAAATATATATATTTTTAACTTTAAAATTTTTTGGAAATATTTCTTAAATATATGTTTATCTCAGTATCTCCACTATCCTCACCCTAGTCAAAACCATCAATACCATCATGCCATAACCCCTCACATAAACTGCTATGATCCTTTCCTGATTTGTCACCTTGTACCCATTTTTATTCCCCCTCTAGCTATTGTTCTTAATTTAGGGTTTAAAATCCTTATGTGCCTACATGCCCCTCCCTGCCTCATCTTGAACCACTTCTTAACCTTTTCCTTTTCTTTCTTCTCATTCCAATCAATCAAGTCCAGCTATTTTTACTGTCTATATTACTGAGTTTTTCTTGAATTCTCCTTCTTTCCATGCCTACTACCACTGTCATACTTCACGCTTCCCTTACTTCACTTGAATGCCATCATGCCACAGCCTCTTTAAGGTGGTTTTGCTGCCTCCTGATTTCTTATTCACCAGTCCATCCTCTGTTAGCCACCAGGATAAGCTATCTGAAGTTTGTTTGGATCCTGATTTCTTGTAACATCAAGTCCAAAATCCTTAGTGTGTTTCTATAGCCCTGCAGTTCTGATCCTTCCCTCAACTCTGGGCTCATTTGATTGTCTCTGTCCTGAACTTGTTTCAGCTAGACCCGGTTGCCTGAAGGCAATTCTCCTGTGCTCCTCCACACCCAGCAGGCTGATTCTTCTCTCTAGGGCTGTACTCAAAATGCCAGGCTTCCCACATCTACACACACACACACACACACACACACACTCACACCTTACCTGGGTACCTTCTACCCTTTGTTTTAGATTCACCTCCTGCATGGAAGCCTTCCTTGCTCTCTCTGCCACCTCACACTGCACTAGGTACCCTCCTCTGTTGCACTTTCCAAATTAAATTACAGTTAGGTTTATGTGTTTGCTCCTTTTCTAAACAGTGAGGACCTTCATCTTTATGTCCCTAGAATTAGGCAGACATACAATTAATTTAGAATAAATACAAATGAGTGCATGAACATGGGTGTTCTGTGAGCTAAGAAGTATGTGCCACAGCAAAAATCAAATAATGGCAGTACTTTTCTCTGTATCAGAAAAAAATATGTTTGTGTGGACATTTTCTCAATTGTAGTTTTCTTTACACACATTTTTCTTAACTTTCAGTTACATACTTCTCCCTAACAAAATGAATGAATAAATAGCAAGTATGTTTTTGAAAAAACATGGAAGTAGACTGCTATGCTTTGTATGATAGGTTTTGGTTTTTCTACAGAAACATGCTTGTGACACGATCACTTTCTGCCATTAAAATTGTCCTAAGTTTTTATGATGAATTAAAAAAAAATTTTTGAAGTATAATTGATTTACAGTGTTGTGTTAATTTCTGCTGTACAGGAAAGTGACTCAGTTATACATATATGTATTTTTTCATATTCTTTTCCATTATGATTTATCACAGGATATTGAACATAGTTCACTGTGCTATACAGTAAGACCTTGTGGTTTATCCATCCTATATATATATAAAATATTTTGCGGGGCTTCCCTGGTGGCGCAGTGGTTGAGAGTCCGCCTGCCGATGCAGGGGACACGGGATCGTGCCCTGGTCCAGGAAGATCCCACATGCCGCGGAGCGGCTGGGCCCATGAGCCATGGCCGCTGAGCCTGCGCGTCCAGAGCCTGTGCTCCACAACCGGAGAGGCCACAACAGTGAGAGGCCTGCATACCGCAAAAAAAAAAAAAAAAAAAAAATCTATATATCTATATATCTATATATATCTATGTATATATATTTTGCATCTGATAATCCCAAACTCCCAGTCCTTTCCTCCTCTACCTCCCCTCCCCCTTGGCAACCATCAGTCTGTTCTCTATGTCTGTGAGTCTGTTTCTGTTTTGTAGATATGTTCATTTGTGTCATATTTTAGATTCCACATTTAAGTGATATCATATGGCATTTGTCTTTCTCTTTCTGACTTCGCTTAGTATGATAATCTCTAGGTCCATCCTTGTTGCTGCAAGTGGCATTATTTCATTCTTTTAATGGCTAATATTCCATTGTGTGTGTGTGTGTGTATATATATATATATATATATGTACACACATGTATCTTTTCAAATTATTGTTTTTCTGGGTATATGCCCAGGAGTGGGATTGCTGGATCATATGGCAGCTCTATTTTTAGTTTTTTAAGGAACCTCCATACTGTTCTCCATAGTGGCTGCACCAATTTACATTCCCACCAACACTGTAGTAAGGTTCCCTTTCTCTACACCCCCTCCAGCATTTGTTATTTGTAGACTTTTCAATGATGGCCATTCTGACTGGTGTGAGGTAGTACCTTATTGTAGTTTTGATTTGCATTTCTCTAATAATTAGTGATGATGAGCACCTTTTTATGTGCCTGTTGGCCATCTGTGTGTCTTCTTTGGAGAATTGTCTACTTAGGTCTTCTGTCCATTTTTCGATTAGGCTGTTTGTTTTTTTGTTATTGAATTTTATGAGTTGTTTGTATATTTTAGAAATTAAGTCCTTGTTGGTTGTATCATTTGCAAATATTTTCTCTCATTCATAGGTTGTCTTTTCATTTTGTTTATAGTTTCCTTTGCTGTGCAAAAGCTTATAAGTTTGATTAGGTCCCATTTGTTTATTTGTTTTTCCTTTTATTTCTATTGCCTTGGGAGACTGACTATGATGAATTTTAACATATCAATATTTCATGACATTCCACAATATTTTTGGTGTTCTGTATAATTCCTGGAGCAACATGTACTGTGTGTTTAGGAAAGATTCTTGTTAACTAATCAAGGGTATCATAACTTCTACTATCTCATGAAGATTGGTAGTCTTTAAATTAGAGAATAAACTAAAGACTACTAATTCTAATGTTTGAATTCATTTTCCTTGAAATGAAATCAGATTCTTAGCCTCAAGTCACTTGGAAGATACATGAAATACCAGAATATGCCCAAGTCTTATTTGATGTTTTCTTCTTACATTCTCTTCAATTAATGTTTTTCAGAAGTTACCTTAGACAATTGAGAATCATCTAGGCCTTTAAAAATATTTGAACTCCGTTATCTTCTGCCTCATGGTCTTCTTGTTCCAGGCTAACTTGTTATCTCTTGTAGCTCAGTAGTTGCCCTGATGATGATTGGGGTTTCGCCCAGTCAGCATTCATTTTAAGTATGGCAGAAACTTGCTAAATTTATACTTAGCTAATTAAGAGTTTATAATATTCTGACATGCTGATTTGAACTTTCTTTGTACTGTTTAAGGCAAAGAGAAAAGGATTTGCTTAGCTAATTAAAACTAAACAAGGAAGAATGTTTAATGTACTTGAGGCAAACTAATAACTGTTTTCAAGCATGTAAAATCAACACAAACTAAGGATATGCCAATTCAAATTATTTTTTATTAATTTAAGCACTAATGGATTTTCTAGGGCACAACTTTTATCTGGTATTTGTTGAGGTTATTAGGAAATACAGATTCACTGGTATTTTTCAAACTCTTTGTTCGTGACTCAGTAAGAAATACATATTATATAGCTATCCCTTACAAACACACATGTAGCTGAAAGAAAAGTTATAGAAAACAATACTTAACCTTACCACTTATCTCTATTTTTATCTTCATATATGTCAGAATTTTAAAAAGTGCTTCCTGGGACCAACTAAACTGATTTTACAAATTGATCTAGACTCACTTTTTTTTTTTTTTTGCTGTACGCGGGCCCCTCACTGTTGTGGCTTCTCCCGTTGCGGAGCACAGGCTCCAGACACGCAGGCTCAGCGGCCGCGGCTCACGGGCCCAGCCGCTCTGCGGCATGTGGGACCTTCCCGGACCGGGGCACGAACCCGTGTCCCCTGCATCGCCAGGCGGACTCTCAACCACTGCGCCACTGGGGAAGCCCAAGACTCACATTTTGACAGAAGTACTACACTAGATTATGAATTTGAGTGCAGGAACCATGGCTTCCTCATCTTTCTGTTGCCAGGTCCTAGCAGTGCCTGGCATGAAGTAGGTGCTCATTAGATGCTAATTGAATGCATTGGTGGTTGGAAAGATGAGTAAGAAATGAAATAGGAGTTATAAAAGGAGTAGATATTTTTGGCAATGAAGTTTTTGGGTGTAATCAAGGCAGCAGAGGCAAAGCACTTGTGGTTTTAATGTTTGGTGTAAAATTTCTTGTTTTCAGGTAACAGGAACCAGTTCGAGCTAGCTTAAGCAAAGACAAATACATTAAAAGGATTCAGGGTGTCTCACAGAACTGAAGGCCAGGGGTGCATCTCTGCCTTCAGAGAGGCATGAAATTAGGGACTGGGGAGGGATTGAAACTAGGGCCTGGAAAGGCTTCAAGATCCCGGGCATGTTATCCTGCATTTTTTCACCTCTGCTGCTCTCTGCTTGACTGCTTTGGTTTTTGTTTGTTTGTTTTACTGCACAATGGTTTGCTCTGATGCTCTGTCCACATGACAGTTTATGTTCAAAGCTTCTGATTTCATATTTTGGTCCAGCCTTTGTACTGCATATGACTTGTATATGGTAGAATAAATTAGTCTTTTGATATGTACTGTATGATGAATGTTAGTAATCTCAAGTCGCTGGTTTTAGATTATATCTCTTCTGACATCCTGCTTTAAAATTAGTGTTTCTGGGCTTCCCTGGTGGCGCAGTGGTTGAGAATCCGCCTGCCGATGCAGGAGACACAGGTTCGTGCCCTGGTCCGGGAAGATCCCACATGCCGCGGAGCAGCTAAACCCGTGAGCCATGGCCGCTAGGCCTGCGCGTCCGGAGCCTGTGCTCTGCAACGGGAGAGGCCACAACAGTGAGAGGCCCGCATACCGAAAAAAAAAAAAAAAAAAAAAAAAAAAAAAAAAAAAAAAAAAATTAGTGTTTCTAATATTTTGGTTTTACCTGCTGGGTCATATGAAGACACACTGTATACATGTGTATGTAGTTATTGCTTGCAAAAGTATTAATTAATTCAGCATATTTTTGCAGCATCCATTCCTAGTTACTAGGTTAGGCTGTAGGATGATTACAGAGATTAATATAATGTATTTAGAATAGTTTTGCCCCTTGAAGGTTTTGGCCCTGTCCCAGCGAAGTGATGCATTGATGAGCTGTATTCATGATGTTAGTTCAAAATTAGTCTTCAATTTTTCCATACCTCAGTTTCATCTCTGCCTGCCCTGTTTGTCACATTTACCTCTATTCTTTTCATCTGGGATGAAGATCTTTAACCTTCATTTTCACTATTTGTATTCTACATGTGGGCTCAGACCAGTATCAGTCCTCGTAGCCTGATCCAGGACCCCCCCCACAGTTATGAACTCCCCTCAAGGGAGTCTTTACTAGGCATACATAAACTGGCGTGCTCGGCTTCTGTTGGATCGAAGTAAGAGAAGCAAAAGAGCTGGACCAGAAAATATGGTTCTTATCTTCAAGAGATGCATAGACTGACAGAGAAGATAAAATCACTAGTGTTATTAATACATCATTATAACTGTCATAACTCAAGTCTGAACACGGTACCACTGGTTTATACCAGTGGCTGTCAGATAGTAGGGCCTCCAGAAGAACTTCTGGAAAAAATCGGAATGAATGTGTTCATCTGCTATAGCCTCACTGAAGAGGTAACCTTTGAGCTGATTTTTGTAGGATCTGTAAAATTTGGAAGATGGGTGGGTAATGGGTTGACATTTTTACTGTAAGAACAGCTTGTATATAGGAACTAAGTTGTGAGCTGATCGAGTGTGAATGTAGCATTGATTATGGTTGGAGAATAGCTGAAGAGATTAGTTACAGCCAGGTTGAGAAAGGTCTTACAAAGGTGATGGTAGAGAATTTGGACTTCATTCTCTGAGAGCTACTTGAGAATTTCCAATGAAGCAGTAATGGGAAGAGATTTCATTTTTAAAAGATAACTCTGTGGTCAGTCTTAGCCTGGGGTGGCAAGGGATGGGCAGGTATGGACATGAATGAAGATGCTGTTTTAAAAGTCTAGGCAAAAGACAGTGAAGGCTCCACCTAAAGGCTATAGCAATGAGGATGAAAAGAACTTACATATGATCTACTTTGGGGAGCTAGACTTTTCAGACTGTTCGCTCCAGCACAGGGTCAGATTTAATCAGTCTGGTCCATTCAGTGTATGGGGTGGAGGCTAATAAAGCTGAGCCTCAAGGTGTAGCATCCTCTTCCCTCTGTGTCCTCCTTCATGACTCTCACCCTGAGTTTTACCTGGTTAATCATCCCTTAGCCGTTTCTCTTGTTTTCCAGTCTTGCAGTTACTTCTTAGAACTGACTATAAAAACTGGGTTAGTCTTTTTGGCTATCACTCATCCTCTGGTGCCACCCATTTGTGGATGCTTTGGATGCGAAAATGAAAAAAAAATCCAGTCTTACGGGGATGATAGACAGTCAGTTACAAGAAATGGTGATAAATGCTTTAATGGCGGCATGGACAGAATTCTGTGGAAGCTTGGAGGAAGGACTGGTGAATGCTCCTGGGGTCAGTTAAGGAGGAAGAGAAGAAAATGCTTTAGCTTAGTGCTGGTGGAAGAGTATGTTAGACAGGAGACAAGTTTGAGTTGCCTGTGGGATGTTCAGGTGAGGGTCATCAGGAGGGATGGTGTGATTCATCTAGAAGACCAGTAGGTTTGGACCTTGACTGCCTGCTGGGGAAACTAAACAACAACAAAACCATGACCTGGTGCTACTCATAGAGATTCCAATTTAATTAATGTGGGATAGGGACCAAGCTAGGTAAGTCTTATTTATTTATTTATTTATTTATAAAACATCTTTATTATAGTATAATTGCTGTACATTGTTGTGTTAGTTTCTGCTGTATAACAAATTGAATCAGCTATGCGTGTACATATATCCCCATATCCCCTCCCTCTTGTGTCTCCCTCTCTCACCCTCCCTATCCCACCCTTCTAGGTGGACACACAGCACCGAGCTGATCTCGCTGTGCTATGCGGCTGCTTCCCACTAGCTATCTATTTTACATTTGGTAGTGTATATATGTCCACTCCACTCTCTCACTTCGTCCCAGATTACCCTTCCCCTTCCCCGTATCCTCAAGTCCATTCTCAACGTCTGCGTCTTTATTACTGTCCTCCCCCTAGGTTCTTCAGAAACAGTTTTTTTTTAGATTCCATATATGTGTTAGCATATGGTATTTGCTTTTCTCTTTCTGACTTACTTCACTCTGAATGACAGACTCTAGGTCCATCCACGTCACTACAAATAACTCAGTTTCATTTCTTTTTATGGCTGAGTAATATTCCACTGTATATATGTGCCACATCTTCTTTATCCATTCATCTGTCGATGGACACTTAGGTTGCTTCCATGTCCTGGCTATTGTAAATAGTGCTGCAATGAACATTGTGGTACATGACTCTTTTTTTTTTTTTTTTTTTTGCAGTACACGGGCCTCTCACTGCAGTGGCCTCTCCCGTTGTGGTGCACAGGCTCCGGACGTGCAGGCCCACAGGCCATGGCTCACTGGCCCAGCCACTCCGCGGCATGTGGGATCCTCCCGGACCGTTGCACAAACCCGTGTCCCCTGCATCGACAGGTGGACTCTCAACCACTGCGCCACCAGGGAAGCCCTACATGACTCTTTTTTGTTGTTGTTGTCGTTTAGGTGCCCAAATTCAACTTATTTATTTGTAATTAAAGTATACAAATAGAACAGTTTCTTTAATCAGATTTTCATATAACATAAATGTTTGCCAAGCACTGTTGTTTTGGAATGTAGTCAAAAAGGTATTTTCCAAAGTGAGGGAAGTAGTAAGTTTTGTCAAGTCATGAATGGCATTTTCGCAATAACTATAAACATCAGCATTGCAAATACATATGCCAATTGACTAAACTATTCTACTTCCAGGAACTCACATTTAGAAATTTTCAAAAAGATTTCACTGCAGAATTATTTCTCATAGAAAAAGACTGAGGAAAAGATGAAGAGGACTGGATACATCAATGTCATGACTCTTTTTGAATTATGGTTTTCTCAGGGTATATGCCCAGTAGTGGGAGGTATGTTTTTGTTTTTTTTTTTTTGCGGTATGCGGGCCTCTCACTGTTGTGGCCTCTCCCGTTGCGGAGCACAGGCTCCGGACGCGCAGGCTCAGCGGCCATGGCTCACGGGCCCAGCCGCTCCGCGGCATGTGGAATCTTCCCGGACCGGGGCACGAACCCGTGTCCCCTGCATCGGCAGGCGGACTCTCAACCACTGCGCCACCAGGGAAGCCCTGGGAGGTATGTTTTAAAAGCTGCTAGGGTGATGCTAATGTGCAGCCAGGGTTGACAATCACTTTAATACTGGAGATTGTGGCATATAAGTGATAGCTGATGCCTTGGGTATAGATCAGTTTGGGAACAGGGAGAATTAGAAGAAAATAGAACCAGACAAAAACCCTAATTAGGGAACACCAACATTGTGGTAGGTGGCAAGGATGTGTCAGCCAAGGAGAATCTGCAAACATAATTCCTAAATCTTTTTTTGTACCCTGTTTTAATTGTTATTAATGTGTATTTTGTGTAATTCTTCCCTTTTATGACCCGGAGTGAATTGTCTGTCTCCTGATACCTTACCTGATTCATGTATATATTGCTGATTGACAGACTCATGCAAATGATAAACATTAATCTTTTTGTCATTGATGTAGAAAATCATGACCTTTAATTCTTATCAGTAGCAAATACCTGTATCTGCCTCCAGTTTTATTTAAAAGAAGTAACAATTTCCAAGAATCCATTTTATTTTTTGAATTCAAAGTCACCTGTCATTTTTGCCATAAATTCTTTGAGGCATGAAATAGCCTGCCAGTTGTCTATTGCTCTCATAGTTAATGAATGGTTATCAATTTATCATGGGTAATAACCTAGCTGCAAATTGTAAAGAAGGTATTCTATCACTTTCTAGCTTTTTTGCCTCAAAGCTGTATCTGCCTTTTCTACAGGATTTGGAGGCTTAGTGTTCCCAAAGCTTTTAGTAGTGCACATTTCTTACTTGGAAACCAATTTACACTTGGTAATAGCGCAGTGAACTATTAGCTGTTTATACATTGCTTTGCGTAATAGATTTTGTGTAAATAAAATTTCTTGATGTAGGATGTCATGGTTTTACATTGAACCAGTACAGCATTATAGTTTTAGAGATATTTAATTTTATTTCCAATTCATATTCCGTTCATGTCAGGTGTAGTGGTTTTCCAGCTTTGTAGCCTGTTGGTTAGGCACTTAATGTTTGGAAAAACACGACTATTTCAAGGAACCTTACTTTTTGAAGGCATGCCATTCTTTTCCCAGGGAAGAGAAAAAACTCTGTAACATGAGTTTTTTTTTTATTCTTACATATTGCTTTGTATCTTCTAAGTCATTTGTGATTTTTTTGTTTTTTTATTGTTGTTTTTTTAATTTGGAGTATAGTTGCTTGACAATATTGTGTTAGTTTTTACTGTACAGTAAAGTGAATCAGCTATACGTATACATATATCCCCTTTTTTGGATTTCCTTCTCATTTGGGTCACCACAGAACGCTGAGTAGAATTCCTTGTGCTAGAGTAGGTTCTCGTTAGTTATCTATTTTATACATAGTATCAATAGAGTATACATGTCAATCCCAATCTCCCAGTTCATCCCGCCGTACCCACCCTGGTATCCATACGTTTGTTCTCTACATCTGTGTCTCAGTTTCTGCTTTGTAAATACGATCGTCTGTACTAATTTTTTCAGATTCCACATATATGCGTTAATATACAATATTTGTTTTTCTCTTTCTTACTTCACTCAGTATGACAGTCTCTGGGTCCATCCATGTCTCTACAAATGGCCCAATTTCATTCCTTTTTATGGCTGAGTAATTCCATTGTATATATGTACCACATCTTCTTTATCCATTCGTCTGTTGATGGACATTTAGGTTGCTTCCCTGTCCTGGCTATTGTAAATAGTGCTGCAGTGAACATTGGGATGCATGTGTCTTTTTTTTTTTTTTTAAACATCTTTATTGGAGTATAATTGCTTTAAAGTGGTGTGTTAGTTTCTGCTTTACGACACAGTGAATCAGTTATACATATACATATGTTCCCATATCTCTTCCCTCTTGCGTCTCCCTCCCACCCTCCCTATCCCACCCCTCTAGGTTGTCACAAAGCATCGAGCTGATCTCCCTGTGCTATGTGGCTGCTTCCCACTAGCTATCTATTTTACGTTTGGTAGTGTATATATGTCCATGCCACTCTCTCACTTCGTCACAGCTTACCCTCCCTCCTCCCCATATCCTCAAGTCTATGCTCTAGTAGGTCTGTGTTTTATTCCCGTCCTACCCCTAGTCTCTTCATGACATTTTTTTTTCTTAGATTCCATATATATGTGTTAGCATACAGTATTTGTTTTTCTCCTTCTGACTTACTTCACTCTGTATGACAGACTCCAGGTCCATCCACCTCACTACAAATAACTCAGTTTCATTTCTTTTTATGGCTGAGTAATATTCCATTGTATATATGTGCCACATCTTCTTTATCCATTCATCTGTTGATGGACACTTAGGTTGCTTCCATGTCCTGGCTATTGTAAATAGAGATGCAATGAACATTTTGGTACATGACTCTTTTTGAATTATGGTTTTCTCAGGGTATATGCTCAGTAGTGGGATTGCTGGGTCGTATGGTAGTTCTATTTTTAGTTTTTTAAGGAACCTCCGTACTGTTCTCCATAGTGGCTGTATCAATTTACGTTCCCATCAACAATGCATAAGGGTTCCCTTTTCTCTCAGCATTTATTGTTTGTAGATTTTTTGATGAGGGACATTCTGACCGGTGTGAGGTGATACCTCATTATAGTTTTGATTTGCATTTCTCTAATGATTAGTGATGTTGAGCATCTTTTCATGTGTTTGTTGGCAATCTGTATGTCTTCTTTGGAGAAATGTCTATATAGGTCTTCGGCCCATTTTTTGATTGGGTTGTTTGGTTTTTTGATATTGAGCTGCATGAGCTGTTTGTATATTTTTGAGATTAATCCTTTGCTTCGTGTAACATGAGCTCTTTTAGATTAAGGACTTGGACTTGACTGTATCTTTATTTAAAAACACAGTAAACCGGGTCCATGTCTTATTCAACTTCACATTTCAGGCCCGAGCATAGTATTAGGGCTCAGTACATATTTGTTTAATTGAATTAATGTGAACTATTACTTGCACTTCCTCAATTATAAGTTTGTGGTATTGTAAAGTAGGTTGTCTTAAGGATGGGAGGACATTGATTTAATCTCATCACCAGTTTTTATCCTAGCAGTATAAATAGAGGTGACTAGACCCCCAAATGTGCTATTTTCAGTTACAGACTCAAGAATTTCAGTCCCAGTTCTTTCATTGTTAAAGAGCTGACCTCAGAACTTGCTTCCAGTCCTGTTGCTTAATATAAGAACTCTTAAAGTGTTTTCATCTGTTTCATTTTGGTTCATTCAGTAGGAGCCTAGCACAGTGGCTTGTGTATATTGTAGTGATTAATTAAATTAGTTAGTGAATATGCTTTGTTGAGGTAGGAGAATAAACATTACTGAGATTTCTTTGAGGTTTTAGTGTGTTTTCAATAATCTCTGATCAGATATTACCATTGCTATGGATTATTTACCTGTGTGTGTTTAAAAAGCTTCAAATCCTTTCAGCTTCTAAAAGTTGGAGGAGATAAAATTCTGTTCTGATTGACTGCTTCTTGTATTCTTATTCCTAATACATATGTGGGAAAGCAGAGAAATTCTTCCAATACTAGTTTGCCTTATCCATTTCATGTATTGCTTTTGTTCTCTTCATGTGTTTATTCTGTCTCCCCACCCCTTTAATAAATACTTCTCTTGATGGAACCGTATCTTACATTTTACTTAATATTATAACTGCTGCAGAGTTGTGCACATAGTAGGAATTCAATAAATTATTGATTGGTTGCTTAGCTGACTGACTAGTTATGGGGCTATCCTTGACAGAGAAAGCATTTTCCCCATCTCAGTGCATGACAGTTTCTTTATGATTGCATATCTGTCCTATAAAAAATATTTCCTAGAGAGAACCCCAGTTTCTCTCAACTCATTTCATATTTGAATGATCCTTACTTTTCGGGGAGCATGTTTCTGTATATTTATTCAGGATTTGTATTTTTGTCCTGTGAAGTTTCCTCACTTAGAACGTAATGTGAGTCAGCTGGTCGGAAGCCACTGCCTTCATCTAGGCATTAACTGCGCAACTGTAGTCAAGGTCTTTCATGGAATAGGAGCCAATGGGAAGATGTACTGGTTCCATCAGATTCCCTCTCCCTCTCCTTGTTCCGAGATTTGGTGCTTACTTAGGTAATAAAAATGTGGACTGTTGTGTGAACACAGTTGAGGTTTACTGATACTTTGCGGAAAAAGTACTCCATATCCCGTCCATGCTCTTGGACTGGTAAAGCAAAGGATTCAATTTCTTACGGGTTGGTCTGAGAGATTGGGCATAAGTAAATTACTTGACAAGGCTCATGTACTTTTCCCTTGTGATCATGTGATCACCTGATCCAGGTAGGTGGGGGAGGGGTGTTGGTTTGCTTCCTACCCTGACAACTAGTGCTGGAGGAGCCCTCTGAGCCAGTCCATGCTGTTTGAATACCGCACTTCCTATACATGTGGAATTCATACTCATGGATAAGCTAACAAAGTTGTAACTCTTTATTCAAATAGGAACTGTATATTTCCTATTTTCAGTTAGTGTTTTTTTGGTCAGTAGTGTAAATGGCATCTTTGTTAAAAAATGTATTTTCTTAGGTTTTTACTGTTAACATTTAGAAATACTATTGATTTTTTATGTGATTTTGTAATCAACTACTCTAGTAAATTCTCATTTCTAACAGCAGTTCACCTTTTTTCCCTTTTGGTTTTCTAGCTTTGGTTGTATCATCTGTATTTATGGATGCTTTTGCTTTCTCCTTTGCAATATCATTTCATATAGCATAGTGTTGAAGAGCATAGAACCACTACTGCTTGGATTGTAATCTCATCTCCCCTAACTTGATAGCTGCGTGGCTTTGGGCAAGTTACTTGTGTTCTCTGTGCCTCGACTACCCATCTGTAGAATGGGATAATAGTACTACCTCATAGGATTGTTATGAAGAGTATATGAATTAAATTAATATTTATAAAGTGCTTAGAACAGTGTCTGACACAATCACCATAAAAATGTTTGATAAATTAAAAACTTACCATTTTTTTCCTTGCATTGGCTAGTACTTCTAGATCAATATGATGAGCTTTCTTCCTTCTAGACTTCAACAGAAATGTTTCTAATGTTTCATTGGTTTAGTGTTTCATTAATGTTTCAAATGAAACATTAGAAAGTTATGGACTGATAGAGCATTTTGTATTTTTCAATTATATTAAGGAAAAAATCATCTACTGCTATCTTGCTATGGGTTAAAAATCTGGAGTGGCTTTACAATTTTTCATAAGCATTTTTGGTATATACTGAGATTGTCATTAACTTCAGATGCCTTTCCTGAAGATCATATCTCAGTCTCCTTTTAATCTTAGAATCTAGTTACAAATATTTACCAAAAGGTAACAAAGTATTTGTCACTCTTCTTGGCTCTGGTGATACAGCATTGATCAAAACAGACATGAGCTATGCCTGTCCTCATGGAACCTGGCATAATTTCCAGAACCTAGCAGGTGCATGGTGAATGTGGTTGAAATGTGTTTGCTCACGGCCCCCTCAACCCATTTGGAAATTCTGTTTCTTCCTTAAGGAGTTTCCAATCATTGTAATGTGCATTTATTTCCACTAGGTGGTGGTAGTGTCATGTACCCAGAGCAGTTTGCACCATAATTGTCACTAATTGTTCGCTTATAAATATAATTCTTTTTATAATAAGTAAAATTTAAATCTGTTTATATTAATTGATTAGGATGTAATCACTAATTAAAATGAGAACTTTAAATATATATCAGAATGAATTCCAATAAGTAAGATTTCTCAATTTCTTAAGTTTTTCTTCCTTTGTTTAATAATGAAACGTTTATTGAGATTTGGCTACATGCTAGGCATTGTACTAGTGTTGGGGATTCAGAATTGAATATGATTTTCTTTTTGATGAGAGAGAGACAGATATGAAAATAGATTAAAATATACAGTGAAATGTGTATGTCTTAGGTGTACCATTAGATGAGTTTTGACAAATGCATACATGTGTTTAAACCGAATCCCTATCAAGTTATAGATCATTACCATCTTGGGGTGGCTATTTTTATGGGCCATGTGTGGGCTGAGTTAGCAGAGGAAGCCAGTTAGAAGAAAAACAGGGCTTCCCTGGTGGTGCAGTCATTAAGAATCTGCCTGCCAGTGCTGGGGACACGGGTTCGATCCCTGGTCCGGCAAGATCCCACATGCTGTGGAGCAACTAAGCCTGTGTGCCACAACTACTGAGCCTATGCTATAGAGCTTGCGAGCCACAAATACTGAAGCCTGCATGCCTAGAGCCCGTGCTCTGCAACAAGAGAAGCCACTGCAATGAGAAGCCCACGTACCATAATCAAGAGTAGCCCCTGCTCGCGGCAACTAGAGAAAGCCGGCACGCAGCAACAAAGACCCAACACAGCCAACAAGAAATAAATAAATTTAAAAAACAAAACAAAAACAGGGATGATGAAACAAAGCATTTCCTGAGAGACAGTAACCTGGTTTCTTGAGTTGTTATTTTTAAGTTCACATTCAGTCCTTTTCAGTCGTAGATGTACTTTGGATCTGTGAGATTTTACATTAACTGGTTTTGGTGGTTTTTTGTCATTTGTAGTCAGAACACCACATCCATGCCGCCCTTTACTTTCTAAGATGAGGGACTTGGCACTGTATTGCTAATAATGTAGCTTAAAAACAAAACAAAAAATAACTCCCAACCCTAATAGCAGCAGGTTTATTGAATCACAGGATTAAATGTTTCAGTGCTGGAAACTGTAGCCTAATCAAAGCATCTGACTTCATTGAAGACTTATTCTGTGCCAGGCACTGTTCCTCTTTGTGTTCTTTTTAGGGCGATAAGCAGTAGGTGGTTATTGTTCCCTTGGTTGGGAACATCGGTGAGGAAACTGATGTTCAGAGAAATTATAGAATTTCTATAAGATCATAGCTAGAGGAGTCAGATCTTGAAACCCAGGTCTCTCTGGTTCCAAAGCAGCATTCTTCCCCCCCATTATATCATACTGTCTTAGAAGAAGGACAGAGCAAAAACACCCCCAGAATAAAATGAGGATCTTAACTTCTTTTATCCTAGTTGTGGAAGTAAATGAAGGCCATCCAAATGAGGACGGCCAATGGCTATTCATTTAGAGCTTGCTGTATCAAGGGAATCAGCCACCATCACTTGGAATTGTCAGAGATTCAAAGGCAGGTAGTAGAGTGGGAAACGTTGATAGTGGAAAGAAGGGAGGCTTCAGGTATGCCTGGATTGGAGACTATTTGTATGGGGAAGCTGTAGGCAGGCTAATTAGAAGCAGAACATCCTATACGATTGGTTAGGGGTACATTTTTGGTTTTCTGTGTTGGTCCTAAGTTGAGGTAGGGGCAAAAATGAGGGAAGCTGTCAGTTATTAATCAACTCCTGGCCATTTGGGGCTGATTGTTGCAGAAGTTATTGTTTGGCTTCCTTGGACTGGTTATTAGAGATTGCATTCTGAGTTCCTGCACTGTTACTTTGGAAAATGGGTTGGCTTCCTGGGCTTGTTGCTGCAGGTTGTAGGTCAGAGTTCTGTTTTTATATATGGTTTGCCTATTGTTCTTTTGTATATCTAGTCTCTCACAGTAGGTGTATTAGGGATGGACATTTCTTGCTAAAGGATTGATTGTATAATACGTATTCAAATATATTTTCATAGGGTAATGACTGTTTGACTTCTGGAAAGGAAAGAGTAGAGGAAGAAGAGAGGAGCATTTATTGAACATCTGTTTTATCCCAGGCTATGTGCATTGGTCCTCAGAGTGGGGTCTCAGGAGCAGCAGCTTCAGCATCATATAGAACTTGTTAGCGATGTCATGTGTTAGGCCTCACCCCATACCCACTGAATCAGAAACTCTGTGAGTGGGACCCAGCAGTTGATGTTTTCACAAGCTCTACGAGCGTGACTCTGATGCATGCTAAAGTAGGGAACCACTGCTTTCTACCAAGAACCACTGCTTTATATCAAGGAATCCTAATAGCCATGAGCCCGGTTAGACTGTATCCCCATTTCATAGGGAAGAAAATGAGTTTCAGATTGGCAGTTTGCTCTGGAAGGTATAGGAAGTGAGAGAGGAGGCAGTGGAACCCAGGCCAGTCTGACTGTAAAACTCATGCTCATGTGAACTTTATGTTTTGTTCATTTTACCTCAATAAAAACCAACCAACCAAACAACAGCAACAAACTAAAACTGTGTTAGTTTCCTAGGGCTGCCTTAACAAATTAACACAAATTCAATGACTTAAAAGAAAAATGCCTTTTCTCACAGTTTTGGAGGCTAGAAGTCTGAAATAAAGGTTTGGCAGGGCTTTCTCTAAACATTATAGGGGAGAATCCTTCCTTGACTCTTCCGAGCTTCTGGTGGCTTCCCAGCAATTCATGGCATTTTTGGTTTGTATTGATAGTTGCATGATTCCACTCTCTGCCTCTGTTATAACATGGCTTTCTTCCTCTGTGTCTGTGTGTGTCCTCTTTGTGTGCTCTTATAAGGACACCAGTCACTGGGTTTAGGGCCCATCTAATCCAGTATGACTTCATCCTAACTAATGACATCTGCAAAGACCCTATTTCCAAATAAGGTCACATTCTGAGGTTCTGGGTGGACGTGAATTTGGGGGGCACGTGATTCAATCCATTACAACACCTTTGTAGAAAACCACTTGACAATATATGGGGGTCTATTTCTGGATACTGTTTCTGTTCCTTTGACGTATATATCTGTCTTTATGTCAATAATGTACTGTCTTTTAAAAAAATTTTGGCTGCACTGGGTCTTTGTTGCTGCGCGCAGACTTTCTCTAGTTGTGGCAAGCAGGGGCTACTCTTTGTTGCGGTGCATGGGCTTCTCATTGCGGTGGCTTCTCTTGTTGCAGGGCACGGGCTCTAGGTGCGCAGGCTTCAGTAGTTGTGGCTCATGGGCTCTAGAGCGCAGGTTCAATAGTTGTGGCACACGGACTTAGTTGCTCCGCAGCATGTGGGATCTTCCCGGACCAGGGCTTGAACCCATGTCCCCTGCCTGGGCAGGCGGATTCTTAACCACTGCGCCACCAGGGAAGCCCAGTAATGTACCCTCTTGATTACTCTAACTTTACAGTAAATCTTGGTGTCAGATAGTGTCAGTTCTCCAACTTTGTTCATTGTAAAAATCATTCAGGTCCTTTGTTTTTCCATATAAATTTTAGAATCAGTTTGTCAGTTTCTCAAGCGGAGCTTGCTGGGAGGTGTTTCATGGTTTGTGGTTGTATAACTTCAGTCTCCGTCTCCATCTTCACATGGCCTTCTCTTCTCTCTGTCTTCTCATCTTCTGTGTCTTGTAAGGACAGTTGTCATTAGATTTAGGGCCTACCCAGATAATTCAGGATGGAGCTCATCTCAAGATCCTTAACTTAATTATATCTGCAAATATCCTTTTTCCAAATAAGGTCACACTCATAAGTTCCTGGAGTTAGGCGATGTTCATATTTTTTTTAAGGCTACCTTTCAACCTACTACAAGAACCTTGCTCAGTCGCTTGCTTGAAAAGTTGTTACTTTATGGTAAAATACAAAACAAAACAAATCATGTTTATAAGCTTAGTATATGGCAGATGTCAGGAGCCATTCTTTTCTGATCTTATATCCTGAAACTACCCCCAGCTCACTGGGCTCCAGCCCCACAGCCTTCTTGCTGATCCTCAGACACTCCAAGCAGGGCCTTTGCTCTGTTCGCATGGCCTGTGTTTCTCATCTTCCAGATGCTACAAGCTACTCTTTCAACTTCATTTGGGTCCTGCCTAATATTATCTCCTTGGAGGGGCTCTCTCTACTCTAAAATATCAACTCTCTATCACTCTTCATCCCCTACACTGCTTTATTTTTCTCCTAAGCACTTACCCCCATCTGATGTATTACATAATTATTTTTCCTTCTGTTTGTCTTCATACGTAATAATAATGTAAGCCTCATGGTAGTAGGGACTCTGTTGTTCATTAATATATCCCCAACACCTAAAAAAGCATCTGGCACATGGTAAATACTTAAGATATATTTTTGAATTAATTTGAATAAATGAGTAGACAGTTTTCTTCAGTAGAGAAAAAGCCTTTAAAAAAAAGACATGACTTTAATCATACTGTATTGACTCAGGTTTTTAAAAACAGCAGTTTAAAGAAGCTCCTAATTTGTCAAATTTGGGGCACTTTGAGTTTTTAAGAAAGAATAATAACTATAATGGATTTTAACATTTTGAATAGATAACAATCCATTAATCCATAGAGGTAGTCCAAAAAGGTGGTGGGGTTGTGGCGGAGGAGAGAGAAAAATAAAAAGCAAAGCTCTACCTTAGAAACAGAATTCCTGCAACAGCTATAGATGGATGATAGAACATCACCACTGTGAAGTGTTCTTGCAAAAGTGTTTAACTTGACTGTAATCAAGCCTGTAACAAATTCAAGGTTTTAGGAAACACGGGGGGATAGAGAAGCAAGGTAAATGCCCCAAGAGGAAAACAGTCACATACGTTCAAAATGCATGACATTTAATAAGACAATTTTCTGGAACTTTTCAAAATGTCATTGTCACAAAAAGCAGACTCGTGTGTGTGTGTGTGTGTGTGTGTGTGAGAGAGAGAGAGAGAGAGAGAGAGAGAGAGAGAGAGAGAGAGAGAGAGAAATTCTCCAGCCTAAAGGAAGCTAATGAGACATAATTACCAGCTGTGATGTATGAACTTAGATTGGATCCAGGGTCTAGGTTGAATGGGGAAGTTAAAACAAATGTTCTTTTCACCAATTGGTTGAATTTGAACACAGACTGAATACTAGATAATATTATGTAATTATTGTTTATTTTCTTGTGTGGGGTAATAATTTGTGATCATATAAGAGATGTTAATCTTAAGAATCACGTGCTGGAGATTTTAGGGTTGAGTTATGATTTCTGCAACTTTCAAATGGATGAGCAAAAGAACGTACACGTTTATGTATGTGTAGAGAGATGAAGTAGACATGGCAAATTGTTAACAAATGTTGAATCTGGGGGAAGGATATATTAGTGATCGTTGTATTTTTTCCCCTTAACTTTTCTATTTGAAAAAAGTGGGAAGAAAACAAGGAAAACAGTTCTCTTACAAAGCTGGGTGTAAAAGAGTAGAGCTCAGTAATCCACGTGATGATTACGTGACAATTAATTCCCCACGGGAGATGAGGCTGCTTTGAACTGGGAAAGGATGTTGAATGAAGAATTGACTAAGCATGAAGCTGACCTGTCCCCTGTGATTTATGATGTGTGCATGTCCTTCTCCCTCTCCTTATGTGGGTATTTCTACAGACTATAAGGTTGAAAAAGAAATATTGGAAAGACAGTCATCCTTGTATTGAGAGAATCAATCTTAAAAGACAGGTACAACAACTTCAGGTATGTGGCCTATGAGTGACTGAGTCGGTCTCTCTCTCTGATGTTTTTGAGACAGAAACTATGGGGATTAGATTTGTTTTCAAATATAATTTTTTTTTAAACTTTTCATCTTGTCATAAGCCTGAAATTTCCCTCTGGCTTTTATAGCTAATAATCAATTTTTCTGTCTTGAAGCAATTTGTATCACGGTATTGATTTTACAAGTGTTCTTTTTTTCATACTGCATTTTGTTACTTAACATTAATAAAGTTTTTATGGAAGCAAAAAAGTATACTGCACACTCTAATTCACTTATTTAATCACCCATCCAGTTTCTCAGAAAAAGACAAAACATCACAGATTACCTTACAATTAAATCTAGTTTCCAGAGAAAACCCTATAATGATAATAATGCATTTAACACTTCAATAGAATATTCATTTATAGGATTTGGTTTTGAAAGCTGTATATCTTAAAATATAGAACTTTCTCTATGTTATGGTGTGATAAAATTACCTAGGATGCCATTTCTAAATTTCTGTGTTACTGCAGTAATAGAAAATTCCTTTTAATAATGC
Organism: Kogia breviceps; assembly: GCF_026419965.1. Classification (NCBI taxonomy): domain Eukaryota; kingdom Metazoa; phylum Chordata; class Mammalia; order Artiodactyla; family Physeteridae; genus Kogia; species Kogia breviceps. Next base: position 40,994,030 of record NC_081310.1, on the reverse strand, counting down.
AGTGACATCAGATACCTCAACTTACAGAGGTTCATAAAACTTATCTCCATATGATACCAATCTACATCATAGATAAGTTTTAATTGAATTTCTAGAAATGAAACTTCTCATAGGCAGAGATCAAAGAGTTAGCTTGAATGGGTTTAGATAAACAGCACCTCTTGATAATATCTCTAATGTGAAAGTATCATTTACTAAAGATTAGTACATTTTCTCTCCCAGATCACAGAACTTATTGGATAATATAGCCTTTTAATTTTTGACATTCTTGGAAGGATTATGTTGTTTATATATAGTAAATTGTCACACCTTTTCTTATTAGATAAACAGAATTATTTCTAGAGTTGTCTTTAGGACAAACGAGGTAACACATTATCTTATGGATGTAGCACTGTCATGCCTTGATTCTCTGCCTACTTGCTATTTGCTACATATAGTGATATACTCTGTTTCATAGTTCGTCTGCTAATAACATAATGATTTTGGGCTCGGCTTCCACAAAAGTGTTGAGAGACTATGCAGTATCCTCTTTGTTCTTTCAGTATTGGTCTTTGTTTTTAGAGGCAATTGATGTAATCACATCCTGGGTCTCTGATTTACCTTAGTAAATGGGGAGGTAAAGATTAAAAAAGCAAACCAGTTCTAGAAAGGTTTTAAAAGTATGAAATGGAATTAACTGCTTGTGGTTGTGACTGAACTTGTTCTGTGGGGCATTTCATTGGTTATATGTTCATATGTTGTTCAGTCCTAACAGATGTCTAGTAATGCCTTACTTTTTATGAGTCACTAAGTTAATTCTTTTATTTCTAGGATTTTTTTTTTGATGTCCACTTAAAGGTAAAGCTCCAGGCCCATTTCAGAAGTGAGAATGTTTGTGGAATTAAGTCTAGGCCACTCAGTCAAATTAAGTTCTTATCTGCACTAAGCTCTCCCAGACAGATGACTGGAAGTCTCCTCCATACTTGCACAAATTAAATTCCTAATCTCTTGGTTTGCAAAAGACTGTCTCTTCACACCTGTAGGGGTTTTCTATCTTAGCTCTCTTGAGTTCATTTTCTTTGTTAACTGTGTCATATACTGTTGGACTCTGGGCACCTTAAACACAATTTGAAATTCAGATAAAGATTTGAGAATGGCTTTAAAAATAGCAGAATCTTATTAGTGCTGTTTATTCCTCAGGTCGATAGAAAGAAGGGAAAATTCTTAGGTTCTCCTTAAACTGTGCTCTGATTGGGTTTAGATTCATGGAAGTCAATTCTAGAGACATAGGACAGGCTTGTAGTTGAAAATAATGTCTCCATTTTATCTGAGCTGACTTGATGCTGTTAATAGCCCTCTTACTCATAACCTAAATAACTGTATGTTAGCATTTATTGAATGTCTACTACATGCTAGGTTTTGTGCTAAGTGCCTCATGTTATCTAACCTTGATAACAATTCAGTGAAGCACGGTTACTTGTAACATAGTTATCATATCATCATCATCATCATTATCATCATCATGACATGATGACCATCACTTCTGTTTTATAGGTGAGGAAACTGAGCCTTAAGGAGGTAAAGGGCTTGTCATGTATGGCCTATTTATATTGAAATACATTCCTTTTTTGGCTCTGCTGAGCAGCATGTGGGATCTTAGTTCCCTGACCAGGGGTTGAACCCGTGCCCCCTGAAGTGGAAGCCTGGAGTCTTAACCACTGGACCTCCAAGGAAGTTGCTGTTGAGAATTTTTATCATGAGTGGATGTTGAATTTTGTCAGATGCTTTTTTTTTCATGTATTGAGATGATCATTTTTATCTTTCATTCTATGAATGTGATGTACCACATTTATTGATAGGCATATGTAAAACATCATACTCAATGGTGAAAGTTTGAAAGCTATTCCTCTAAGATCAGCAACAAGACAAGGGTGCCCACTCTCATCATTCCTATACAATATAGTACTGCAAGTCGTAGCCAGAGCAATCAGGCAAGAAAAGAAATAAAAGCTATCTGAATTGGAAAGGAAGAAGTAAAATTGTCTCTGTTTGTTGATGGTATGATCTTCTGAATAGAAAATCCTAAAGACACTACTGAAAAACTGTTAGGACTAATAAACGAATTCAGTAGAGTTGCAGGATACAAAATCTAATCTAATGTATAATGTATGGTGACTATAGTTAACAATGCCATATCGTATATTTGAAAGTTGCTAAGAGAGTAGATCTTAAAAGCTCTCATCACACACACACAAAAATGTAACTGTGTGAGGTGATGGATGTGTTAACTCACCTTACTGTGGTGATCATTTCGTAATATGTACATATATTCGATCATTATATTGTACACCTTAAACTTATACAACGTTATATGTCAGTTATATCTCAATAAAGGTCAAAAAAAAAGGAGGTAAAGGAATTTATTTAAAGTCACAGGGCTCTTAAGTGGTAGAGCTGGAATCCAAACCCTGAGCATTATGATTCCAGAGTCCAATCTCTGTACCCTTATGTTGAACCTACATATCCTAGAGCTTTCGCCATGCTGCCCTGTATCTTGATTCTGCTTCTTTGCTTAGGACATAATGACTTATAGTTTTTAAAAAAAAAATAGATTTTATTTATTTATTTATCTATCTATCTATTTATGGCTGTGTTGGGTCTTCGTTGTTGCATGTGGGCTTTCTCTAGTTGCGACGAGTGGGGGCTACTCTTTGTTGCGATGTGCGGGCTTCTCATCACGGTGGCTTCTCTTGTTGCAGAGCATGGGCTCCAGGTGCACAGGCTTCAGTAGTTGTGATGTGCGGGCTCAGTAGTTGTGGCTCGCGGGCTCCGGAGCACAGTTTCAGTAGTTGTGGCGCACGGGCTTAGTTGCTCTGTGGCATGTGAGATCTTCCCGGACCAGGGCTCGAACCCGTGTCCTCTGCATTGGCAGGTGGATTCTTAACCACTGCACCACCAGGGAAGCCCCATGACTGATGATTTTTAGTTTGTGTGTCTGGCTTTCAATTAAAAAAAAAAAATTTTTTTTATAACATCTTTATTGGAATATACCTGTTTTACAATAGTGTGTTAGTTTTTCCTTTACAAAAAAGTGAATCAGTTATACATATACATATGTTCCCATATCTCTTCCCTCTTGCATCACCCTCTCTCCCACCCTCCCTATCCCATCCCTCTAGGTGGTCACAAAGCACAGAGGTGATCTCCCTGTGCTATGGGTCAGCTTCCCACTAGCTATCTAATTTACATTTGATAGTGTATATATATATGTCCCTGCCACTTTCTCACTTCGTCATATCTTACCCTTCCCCCTCCCCATATCCTCAAGTCCATGCTCTAGTAAGTCTGTTTTATTCCCATCCTACCACTAATCTCTTCATGACATTTTTATTTTCCTTAGAGTCCATATATATGTGTTAGCATACAGTATTTGTTTTTCTCCTTCTGACTTACTTCACTCTGTATGATAGACTCCAGGTCTATCCACCTCATTATAAATAACTCAGTTTCATTTCTTTTTATGGCTGAGTAATATTCCATTGTATATATGTGCCACATCTTCTTTATCCATTCATCTGTTGATGGACACTTAGGTTGCTTCCATGTCCTGGCTATCGTAAATAGAGCTGCAATGAACATTTTGGTACATGACTCTTTTTGAATTATGGTTTTCTCAGGGAATATGCCCAGTAGTGGGATTGCGGGGTCGTGTGGTAGTTCTATTTGTAGTGTTTTAAGGAACCTCCATACTGTTCTCCATAGTGGCTGTATCAATTTACATTCCCACCAGCAGTGCAAGAGTGTTCCCTTTTCTCCACACCCTCTCCAGCATTTATTGTTTCTAGAGTTTTTGATGATGGCCAATCTGACCGGTGTGAGATGATATCTCATTGTAGTTTTGATTTGCATTTCTCTAATGATTAATGATGTTGAGCATTCTTTCATGTGTTTGTTGGCAATCTGTATATCTTCTTTGGAGAAATGTCTATTTAGTTCTTCTGCCCATTTTTGGATTGGGTTGTTTGTTTTTTTGTTATTGAGCTGCATGAGTTGCTTATAAATTTTGGAGATTAATCCTTTGTCAGTTGCTTCATTTGCAAATATTTTCTCCCATTCTGAGGGTTGTCTTTTGGTCTTGTTTATGGTATCCTTTGCTGTGCAAAAGCTTTTAAGTTTCATTAGATCCCATTTGTTTATTTTTGTTTCTATTTCCATTTCTCTAGGAGATGGGTCAAAAAGGATCTTTCTGTGATTGATGTCATAGAGTGTTCTGCCTATGTTTTCCTCTAAGAGTTTGATAGTGTCTGGCCTTACATTTAGGTCTTTAACCCATTTTGAGTTTATTTTTGTGTGTGGTGTTAGGGAGTGTTCTAATTTCATACTTTTACATGTACCTGTCTAGTTTTCCCAGCACCAGTTATTGAAGAGGCTGTCTTTTCTCCACTGTATATTTTTGCCTCCTTTATCAAAGATAAGGTGACCATATGTATGTGGGTTTATCTCTGGGCTTTCTATCCTGTTCCATTGATCTATATTTCTATTTTTGTGCCAGTACCATACTGTCTTGATTACTTTAGCTTTGTAGTAGAGTCTGATGTGAGGGATCCTGATTCCTCCTGCTCTGTTTTTCGTTCTCAAGGCTGCTTGGGCTATTCGGGGTCTTTTGTGTTTCCATGCAAATTGTGAAATTTTCTGTTCTAGTTCTGTGTAAAATGCCAGTTGTAGTTTGATAGGGATTTCATTGAATCTGTAGATTGCTTTGGGTAGTAGAGTCATTTTCACAATGTTGATTCTTCCAGTCCAAGAACACGGTATATTTCTCCATCTATTTGTATCATCTTTAATTTCTTTCATCAGTGTCTTATAGTTTTCTGCATACAAGTCTTTTGTCTCCTTAGGTAGGTTTATTCCTAGATATTTTATTCTTTTTGTTGCAGTGGTATATGGGAGTGTTTTCTTAATTTCCCTCTCAGATTTTTCCTCATTAGTGTATAAGAATGCCAGAGATTTCTGTGCATTAATTTTGTATCCTGCAACTTTACCAAATTCATTGATTAGCTCTAGTAGTTTTCTGGTAGCATTTATAGGATTCTCTATGTATAGTATCATGTCATCTGCAAACAGTGACAGCTTTACTTCTTCTTTTCCTATTTGGATTCCTTTTATTTCTTTTTTTTCTCTGATTGCTGTGGCTAGAACTTCCAAAACTATGTTGAATAAGAGTGGTGAGAGTGGGCAACCTTGTCTTGTTCTTGATCTTAGTGGAAATGGTTTCAGTTTTTCACCATTGAGAACAATGCTAGCTGTGGGTTTGTCATATATGGCCTTTATTATGTTGAGGAAAGTTCCCTGTATGCCTACTTTCTGCAGGGTTTTTATCATAAATGGTTGTTGAGTTTTGTCAAAAGCTTTCTCTGCATCTATTGAGATGATCATATGGTTTTTCTCCTTCAGTTTGTTGATATGGTGTATCACGTTGATTGATTTGCATATATTGAAGAATCCTTGCATTTCTGGAATAAACCCCACTTGATCATGGTGTATGATCCTTTTAATGTGCTGTTGGATTCTGTTTGCTAATATTTTGTTGAGGATTTTTGCATTTATATTCATCAGTGATATTGGCCTGTAGTTTTCTTTCTTTGTGACTTCTTTGTCTGGTTTTGGTATCAGGGTGATGTTGGCCTCATAGAATGAGTTTGGGAGTGTTCCTCCCCCTGCTATCTTTTGGAAGAGTTTGAGAAGGATATGTGTTAGCTTATCTCTAAAAGTTTGATAGAATTCGCCTGTGAAGCCATCTGGTCCTGGGCTTTTGTTTGTTGGAAGATTTTTAATCAGTTTCAATTTCAGTGCTTGTGATTGGTCTGTTCATATTTTCTATTTCTTCCTGGTTCAGTCTCGGCAGGTTGTGCATTTCTAAGAATTTGTCCATTTCTTCCAGGTTGTCCATTTTATTGGCATGCAGTTGCTTGTAGTAATCTCTCATAATCTTTTGTATCTCTGCAGTGTCCGTTGTTACATCTCCTTTTTCATTTCTAATTCTATTGATTTGAGTCTTCTCCCTTTTATTCTTGATGAGTCTGGCTAATAGTTTATCAATTTTATTTATCTTCTCAAAGAACCATCTTTTAGTTTCATTGATCTTTGCTATTGTTTCCTTCACTTCTTTTTCATTTATTTCTGATCTGATCTTTATGATTTCTTTCCTTCTGCTAAATTTGGGGTTTTTTTGTTCTTCTTTCTCTAATTGCTTTAAGTGCAAAGTTAGGTTGTTTATTCGAGATGTTTCCTGTTTCTTAAGGTATGATTGTATTGCTATAAACTTCCCTCTTAGAACTGCTTTTGCTGTATCCCATAGGTTTTGGGGTCGTCGTGTCTCCATTGTTATTTGTTTCTAAGTATTGTTTGATTTCCTCTTTGATTTCTTCAGTGATCACTTCGTTATTAAGTAGTGTATTGTTTAGCCTCCATGTGTTTGTAATTTTTACAGATCTTTTCCTGTAATTGATACCTAGTCTCATAGCATTGTGGTCGGAAAAGATACTTGATACGATTTCAATTTTCTTAAATTTGCCAAGGCTAGATTTGTGACCCAATATATGATCGATCCTGGAGAGCGTTCCATGAGCACTTGAGAAAAATATGTATTCTGTTGTTTTTGGATGGAATGTCCTATAAATATCAATTAAGTCCATCTTGTGTAATGTATCATTTAAAGCCTGTGTTTCCTTATTTATTTTCATTTTGGATGATCTGTCCATTGGTGAAAGTGGGGTGTTAAAGTCCCCTACTATAATTGTGTTACTGTTGATTTCCCCTTTTAAGGCTGTTAGTATTTGCCTTATGTATTGAGGTGCTCCTATGTTGGGTGCATAAATATTTACAATTGTTATATCTTCTTCATGGATCGATCCCTTGATCATTATGTAGTGTCCTTCTTTGTCTCTTGTAATAGTTTTTATTTTAAAGTCTATTTTGTCTGATATGAGAATTGCTACTCCAGCTTTCTTCTGATTTCCATTTGCATGGAATATCTTTTTCCATCTCCTTACTTTCAGTTTGTATGTGTCCCTAGGTGTGAAGTGGGTCTCTTGTAGACAGCATATATATGGGTGTTGTTTTTGTATCCGTTCAGCCAGTCTGTGTCTTTTGGTGGGAGCATTTAATCCATTTACATTTAAGGTAATTATTGATATGTATGTTCCTATTACCATTTACTTAATTGTTTCGGGTTGTTGTTGTAGGTCTTTTCCTTCTCTTGTGTTTCTTGCTTAGAGAAGTTCCTTTAGGATTTGTTGTAGAGCTGGTTTGGTGGTGCTGAACTCTCTCAGCTTTTGCTTGTCTGTAAAGGTTTTAATTTCTCCATCAAATCTGAATGAGATCCTTGCTGGGTAGAGTAATCTTGGTTGTAGGTTTTTTTCCTTCATCACTTTAAATATGTCCTGCCACTCCCTTCTGGCTTGTAGAGTTTCTGCTAAAAGATCAGATGTTAACCTTATGGGGATTCCCTTGTGTGTTATTTGTTGTTTTTCCCTTGCTGCTTTTAATATGTTTTCTTTGTATTTAATTTTTGACAGTTTGATTATTATGTGTCTTGGCGTGTTTCTCTTTGGGTTTATCCTGTATGGGACTCTCTGTGCTTCCCGGACTTGATTGACTATTTCCTTTCCTATATTAATTAGGGAAGTTTTCGACTATAATCTTTTCAAATGTTTTCTCAGTGCCTTTCTTTTTCTCTTCCTCTTCTGGGACCCCTATAATTCAAATGTTGGTGCGTTTAATGTTGTCCCAGAGGTCTCTGAGACTGTCCTCAGTTGTTTTCATTCTTTTTTCTTTCTTCTGCTCTGCAGTAGTTATTTCCAGTATTTTATCTTCCAGGTCACTTATCCGTCCTTCTGCCTCAGTTATTCTGCTATTGATCCCATCTAGAGTATTTTTCATTTCATTTATTGTGTTGCTCATCATTGCTTGCTTCCTCTTTATTTCTTCTAGGTCCTTGTTAACTGTTTCTTGCAATTTGTCTATTCTATTTCCAAGATTTTGAATCATCTTTACTATCATTATTCTGAATTTTTTTTCAGGTAAACTGCCTATTTCCTCTTCATTTGTTAGGTCTGGTGTGTTTTTATCTTGCTCCTTCATCTGCTGTGTGTTTTTCTGTCTTCTCATTTCGCTTATCTTACTGTGTTTGGGGGTCTCCTTTTTGCATGCTGCAGGTTCGTAGTTCCCGTTGTTTTTGGTGGCTGTCCCCAGTGGCTAAGGTTGGTTCAGTGGGTTGAGTAGGTTCCCTGTTTGGGGGGACTAGTGCCTCTGTTCTGGTGGATGAGGCTGTATCTTGTCTTTCTGGTGGGCAGGTCCACGTCTGGTGGTGTGTTTGGGGATGTTGGTAGCCTTATTATGATTTTAGGCAGCCTCTCTGCTAATGGATGGGGCTGTCGACCTGTCTTGCTCTTTGTTGGGGATAGGGTGTCCAGCACTGTTCGTTGCCGGTCCTTGAGTGAAGCTGGGTCTCGGTATTGAGATGGAGATCTCTGGGAGATTTTCACCGTCTGATATTACGTGGAGCTGGGAGGTCTCTTGTGGACTAGTGCCTTGAGGTTGGTTCTCCCACCTCAGAGACACAGCCCTGGTGCTTGGCTGGGGCGCCAGGAGCCTTTAATCCACACGGCTCAAAATAAAAGGGAGAAAAAATAGAAAGGAAAGAAAAGGAAGGAAGGAAAGAAGGAAGGAAGGAGGGAGGGAAGGAAGGAAGAAAGGAAGGAAGAAAGTAAGAAAGGAAGGAAGGAAGGTGGAGAGGAAGAAAGGGAGGAAGGAAGAGAGGAAGGGAGTAAGGAAGGGGGGAAAGAGGGGGGATGGAAGGAAGAAGGGGGGAAGGAAGTAAGAAAGGAGGGAAGAAAGGAAGAAAGAAAGGGAGAAGACAAAATAAAGTAGGATAAAGTATAGTTATTAAAATAAAAAATAATTATTAAGAAGAAAAATTTCTATTAAAAAAAACCAGAAAAACGGGTCGGACTAACCCTAGGACAAATGGTGAAAGCAAAGCTATACAGACAAAATCTCACACAGCAGCACACACATACACACTCACAAAAAGAAAAAAAGGGGAAAGTCATAGTTTATCTTGCTCCCAAAGTCCACCTCCTCAACTTGGGATGATTCGTTGTCTATTCAGGTTTTCCACAGCTGCAGGGCACTTCAAGTTGATTGTGGAGCTTTAATCTGCTGCTTCTGAGGCTGCTGGGAGAGACCTCCCCCTCTCCTCTTTGTTCACACAGCTCCTGGGGTTCAGCTTTGGACTTGGCCCCGCCTCTGCGTGTAGGTCGTCCGAGCGCGTCTGCCCTTCGCTCAGACAGGACGGGGTTAAAGGAGCAGTTGATTCAGAGGCACCGGCTCACTCAGGCTGGGGGAAGGGAGTGGCACAGGGGCGGGGCGAGTCCGCGGCGGCAGAGGCCGACATGACGATTCACAGGCCCGAGGCGCGCCGCGCGTTCTCCCGGGGAAGCTGTCCCTGAATCCCGGGACCCCGGCAGTGGCGGGCTGCACGGGCTCCCGGGAGGGGCGGTGTGGAGGGTGACCTGTGCTCACACACAGTCTTCTTGGTGGCGGCAGCAGCAACCTTAGCGTCCCACACTCGTCTCTACTGTCCGTGCTGACAGCCGCGGCTCGCGCCCCTTTCTGGAGCTCCTTTACGCGGTGCTCTTAATCTCCTCTCCTCGCGCCCGAGGAAGCAAAGAGGCAAGAAAAAGTCTCTTGTCTCTTCGGCAGCTCCGCACCCGTTTCTGGGGCTCCTTTAAGCGGCGCACTTAATTCCCTCTCCTCGCGCCCAGGAAGCAAAGAGGGAAGAAAAGGTCTCTTGCCTTCGGCAGCTCCAGACTTCAACTGAAATCCCTCCCGGCCAGCCGTGGCGCACTACACCTTCAGGCTGTTTTCACTCTGCCAACTCCAGACCTTTCCCTGGGATCCGACTGAAGCCCGAGCCTCAGCTCCTGGCCCCCGCCCGCTCCGGAGGGGGAGCAGACAAGTCTCTCGGGCTGGTGAGTACCGGTCGGCACCGATCCTCTGCGGGAATCTCTCCGCTTTGCCCTCCGCACCCTGTGGCTGCGCTGTCCTCCGTGGCTCCGGAGCTTCCCCCTCAGCCACCCGCAGTCTCCGCCCGCGAAGGGGCTTCTAGTGTGTGGGAGTCTTTCGTCCTTCACGGCTCCCTCCCACTGGTGTAGGTCCCGTCCCTATTCTTTGTCTCTGTTTATTCTTTTTTCTTTTGCCCTACCCAGGTATGTGGGGGAGTTTCTTGCCTTTTTGGAGGTCTCAGGTCTTCTGCCAGCGTTCGGTGGGTGTTCTATAGGAGAAGTTCCACGTGTAGATGTATTTCTGATGTCTCTGTGAGGAGGAAGGAGATCTCCGCATCTTACTCTTCCGCCATCTTTAAGCCGTCCTTCTGGCTTTCAATTTTGAGTTCCACTCTATAGCTGTTCTTAGATTTCTAGTCTTCAAACCAGAGTATATATACACCCGGCCTTTCATGGGAACTTTCCAGGGATTTTGCATGCAAAAAGATCTTAGATGGCATTTAGTTGATCAATGCACATATTTACTTTCCTGAAATTTGTTGCCGGAGAGCACTTGTGGTTGGCTGATTCTCCTTTCCTACCTTCCCCTTCACAAATTGCTTTTCTCCCACTTGACAAAGACAGTCACTCATGCTTCTCACTTAGCATGAATCTTTCAATGGTTGATTGCTTTAGGAAGTAAAAACCTCTGGTTGTCCCAGTGAAGGGACCATTTAACATTTCTTGGCTCCTGAGTGAGAATTTGTAAATAGCTAAGCAAAGATAGCTTTGGCCAGAATCATAGATCGGCAGAGCCTTATTTTATTTTGGTAGCAAACGCATGACAGGTTTCCATGCCTTATTTATTTCTTTTAGAGTTGGGCTTGATTGCTGCGTGTGTGTGTGTTGGGGGGGCAGAGAGTAGCAGGGTTTACTGAGAAGGCAGATTAGCATATTTATCTGAATTTAAAAATGAAGTCAGGCTTTTCTGACAGACAGTAAGTTAGATTTGGTTTATTGATTTGACAATGAGGACATGCTTAGCAATTAGATTGTATTTCATTAAGTTAATGAGTGAAATATACAGTTCCAGGGTTACAACAAAAATATATTTAAAATACATATATGCTGTGGGTATATTATTTTGCCATTAAAAAGAAGGAAATCTTGCCTTTTGAGACAGCGTGGATGAACCTGGAGAACATTATGCTAAGTGAAATAAGCCAGACCCAGAAAGACAAATACTGTATGATATCATTTATATGTGAAATCTTAAAAAGTCAAACTCACACAAGTTGGTAGTCAAGAATCCTAGAGGGTAGAGAAGGTAGCCTGAGGTTAGGTGGACACAGTGGTTAGGTGCCCAGTGGGAAAACTAACCTTCCTTTCCAAGGCATTAGATTCCTGCCTGAGTTGACCTCCCATGATCATCCATCCATTCCCTTTTTGCCCTGCTTCATCTCCCAAAACCAAAACCAGTGTTTGCTTTAATGATTCTGCTTCACCAGTGAGCTAAAGCATACATTCATTTGGAAGTTGTAAACCTCTGGTCTAGTTTAATACCCACTTCAAAAATGTTTGTGTGCACTAACTCATGGAATCCTCACAACTACTCCATGAATTACTTCTCAAATTTTATTTCACAGATTAAAGACAAGTGAGAGTGGCTTGGAAACTCAGCTGTGGTTCATTCTTAATTGAAAATACAAAGTAAGCTTTTTTTTTTTTTTTTTGCGGTATGTGGGCCTCTCACTGTTGTGGCCTCTCCCGTTGTGGAGCACAGGCTCCGGACGCGCAGGCTCAGCAGCCATGGCTCAGGGGCTCAGCCGCTCCACGGCATGTGGGATCTTCCCGGACCGGGGCACGAACCCGTGTCCCCTGCATCGGCAGGCGGACTCTCAACCACTGCGCCACCAGGGAAGCCCCAAAGTAAGCTTTTATAGTCTATTTTGATCCACTCTAGGTGGCATTATAGCCTCGCGGTTAAGACTATGGGCTCTAGAGCCAAGCTACCTGGGTTTAAATCCTGGCTCTGACTTTAATTAGCTGTGCAGGTTATTTGGCAAGTGTGCCTTGGTTTGCTCATTTGCAAAAAGAGGATGACAATAAAATGTACCTTATGTGATTATTGTGGGTACTGAATAAGTTAATGTGTGCAACACGCTTAAGCAGTGCCTATTAAAAGGAAACAGCCACTAAATGTTAAGTATTTTTATTTCATAAATGACACTTTTACTTATACAATTAAATGTATTGACATTTATACAATTAAATGTCTTGACACTTAATTGACACTTTTACTTATACAGTTAAATGTCTTGAATGTCAGACTTGTGGCTGTCTTCTTTGCTTTTCCAGAGGAGAAGGCTCAGCAATAGAGAATAGGGAATATATTCTCTGTAGGATTTAAAAGTTACTTAGATGCTAAGATTTGTCTTGTTTATTTAGGGAAAATAAGAAGCTGTTATTTTTCCTTGTTTTGGTGTTTCTACTGAGCCACTAGATTGCTTTCCAATTTCTTGAAGATTTTGAAATTTCAATGATCTCAGAAAAGGAGTGACGGGTGGTACTTTCCTCAGAGGGTTCTTGTGAGGGTGAAATGAAATGACATGGAGTGCTGTGATCACAAACTGTATTGTTGTTACAAACCATGACTTTGCCCTGTAGGTGAAGTGACCTTGAAGCAAAGGTATTTTGGTGCTTTAATGAGTAAACGTCCATGAATGAGAGCTAAGAAAGAACCACCTTAGAATGAATTTTACCTACAATGATTCTTTTTAGAGATTTTTCTGTGAGTTTCCTAGTGAGCTCTTTCAAAGTCTTGGGGAAAAGTTTTTTCCTCATAGGTCTGTAATATGTGTATGCGTATGAATGGCAGGCCAAGGGGAGAGGCACAAAACAGAGATCAAGGGTTACCTATAATTTGCTTCTGCATAATATGACCAGATTGAAGGACCATGTTTCTCCCACTAACAGGTGTGCACAATTCCGAATGGCCTGAAACCAAGCAGCAGGCATGGATAGCCTTACAACACATGGCACCAAGGATATTGTTCCATTCATGAAAGGATTTCTTCCTCTCTTAGGAGAATACAAAGGAAGGGGTATCCCAGGGCATTCAGAAAGATGGTCACAGATGAGAAGGGTCCAACCCTGTAATTATGAAAGGGATTTTGTGAACTTTTTCTGTGAAAGCTCATGATGCTGCTGCAGGTTGTTTGAATTACCCCTCTCTACTTATAGTATATAGTAGTCAAATGTGAGGCTTTCCTTTTTAGTCACATCAAAGTCAAGATTTTCAACTTCATCTTAAATATGTTTGCATTCTTATTTTAATTTAGTTTGTGCACTTTGAACTTTGTTTTTCATAGACATGCACTTGTTGATTTGAGGAGAGTTCCCACCTCACTAGGTTCTGCCTGAAAAGACTTCTATAGATTTGACTTCGCAATAAAAAAAAAAGTACTATTGTGATTATTTGTCCTGGGACCCTAAATATCACTAAATATTTAACACTCAGTTTGTTCATGAGTATAATGAGCCCAGGGTATCATGGAGAGTGCTAAGTCTAGTGCTTGGCAGATGATAAGGACTTAATATGTGGTAGGTATGTATCTTTTATCAGTATTCTTTTTTTTTTTTGTGGTACATTAGCCTCTCACTGTTGTGGCCTCTCCCGTTGTGGAGCACAGGCTCTGGATGCGCAGGCTCAGTGGCCATGGCTCACAGGCCCAGCCGCTCCGCGGCATGTGGGATCTTCCCGGACCGGGGCACGAACCCGCGTCCCCTACATTGGCAGGTGGATTCTCAACCACTGCGTGACCAGGGAAGCCCAGTATTCATTTTTAATGATATTTAGTGACATGGGGCAAATAATCATATTGAGTTATAAAAGTAAATTACAAAACTGTATCTCGGGTCTTAAAAAATAAAACCGGACATATATTTTGTGTGTATATTGATTAACAGTGGTTGTCTTTCTGGTTAATTGCATTATTATCTCATGTTTGTTTTTCTCATTATTTTACAATTAAATCTATATTGCCTTTTTAAAAAATAAATTTACTTATTTATTTTGGGCTGCATTGGTCTTTGTTGCACACTGTCTTTCTCTAGTTGCATCGAGCGGGGGCAACTCTGTTGCGGTGCGCCAGCTTCTCATGGCAGTAGCTCCTCTTGTTGCGGAACACTGGCTCTAGGCACACCGGCTTCAGTATTTGTGGTGCGAGGGCTCAGTAGTTGTGGGTCACGGGCTCTAGAGCACAGGCTCAGTAGTTGTGGTGCACGGGCTTAGTTGCTCCGTGGCAAGTGGGATCTTCCCGGACCAGGGCTCGAACTCGTGTCCCCTTCATTGGCAGGTGGATTCTTAACCACTGCAGAGAAGTCCCACATTATTTTACAATTTAAACCTCCCCCCCAACAAACATGACTGTTTGTCAGAGTGAAAACTTTTTTCTTCCCTTCTTCCCTTCCTTCCAGAATGCTGTTGAAAACTTTTGTGACAGCCTGCAGAAATAATGTTTAACTTTTCTTTAGCCAGTGGGTAAATTGAGAATACCTCCACCCTGTTTGGGATAGGATGTTTACTTTGTAGGATATATGGATGACATTTGGTGTTTGGGGCACTAAGGGTATTGGTGGAAAAGAATGCAGAATTATAGGGTGGCTGATCATTATAAACCTCTCCCAAACTCTATTTTGACTTTTTGAAAAATGTCTAAAGTAGGTTTTTAGCTGTCTGAGGTAAAATTAGATGATCTGCCAATCAAATTTTTATTTCTCATGTGTTACATTTGGGTTAAAAGAAGATAAAATCCTGACTGATCCTGTGGTAATAAAATTTCTATCAGAATTTCACATAAAAAGCACGAAGTGGTAATGACTGTCTTCATGTGAAGATATTTAAAATTTTAGAATATATAATATAGCTGCTTCATTTTTCACATTTGTTAGTGTATCTTTAATAAAATGCAAACTGGTCTCAGTAGTAACAGTGGGAAATTATGCATTATTGCTGGAATAACTTAAAAAGTGTGTGGAGAGATTTAATTTTAGGTAACAGTCAACCTTTTGTTTTTACTCCCATAATATAACTCAAGAAATGGTAGCTGTAGACTCTGAGGCTAGAAGCATAATGAATGCACTGGAAGTACTGAAGTTTGATTTCTCAGGTAGGTTACGTATATCCTCTGTGTGTCAGTAAACACTTTATAGGTAGATAATTTGGGTGGACTGAAGTTTTTCCTTGAGTTATTACAAATTCTAAATTAGCAGAACTGGAGAAAATGAAATCTTCTCAGACCCAGGATATGCTGGACCTATGACTTTCTATTCCGACCCATACCTGGCTATCTATTCTTACTGACGGGATGTGGTGATAAGGACAGTGGCCTGGCAGTCAGGCGGCTCTAGGCTGCTTCTAGCAATAACCTTTAGCTGTGTAACCAAACAATTCTGATTGTCTTTTTTTTTTCTCTTTAAGTTGTGGTAAAGCATATATAACATCAAATGTATCATCTTAATAATTTTTAAGCATATGCTTCAGCGGCATTAAGTCCATTCATATGGTTTTGCAGGCATCACCACCATCCATTACCAGAATTCTTTTCATTTTGTAAATCTGAAACTTTGTACCCATTAACAGTAACTTCCCCTTCTCCCTTCTGTCTCTGAATTTGACTACTCTAGGTACCTCATATAAGTGAAATTATATGGAATGTGTCCTTCTGTGACTGACTTATTTCACTTAGCTTAATTTCCTCAAGGTTCATCCCCACTGTAGCTGGTATCCTAACTTCCTTCCTTTTTAAGGCTGAATAATATTCCATCGTATATACACACACACCATTTTGTTTATCCATTCATCTGTAGACGGACACCTGGATTACTTCTGCATTTTGGCCATTGTGTGTAGTACAGCTCTGAACATGGGTGTTCAAGAACCTTCTTTAAATTCTTTGGTAAATATATCCAGAAATGTAATTCCTGGGTCATATGGTAGTTCTATTTTTAATTTTTTGAGGAACTCCCATACTGTTTTCCAAAGTGGCTGTACCATTTTACATTCCAACTAACAGTGCATAGGGTTCCAATTTCTCCACACCTTTGCCAACACTTGTTATTTTCTGTTTTTGCATGCACTCTGGTTGCATGTGTTTGTGACGGTCAGTGCGAGTTTGTATGTGTATATGTTGTTTCAGATTTTTCTTGGATACACAAACTTTCTGGACCACAAGATTTACCTGGAGTAAGATTCCTTGCTCCAGACCTGTTGAATCAGAATCTCCAGGCCTGGAAATCTATGTATTTGACCCCAGGTGATTCTTGTAACCAGGCAAATTTGAGAAATACTGATTAGAGCTTCATTTTCCATGATTATTGATCAGATAAGTTCATAAATCTTCAATAATCTACCTCTTGGAGACATTATCTTATTAAAGGATATGTAAAAATGTCTTCCCCAAAGCTTTTTTTTGGCTGCATTGGGTCTTCATTGCTGCGCGCAGGCTTTTTCTAGTTGTGGTGAGCGGGGGCTACTCTTCGTTGAGGAGCGTGGGCTTCTCATTGCAGTGGCTTCTCTTGTTGCAGAGCACGGGCTCTAGGTGTGTGGGCTTCAGTAGTTGTGGCACGTGGGCTTCAGTAGCTGTGGCTCACGGGCTCTAGGGCACAGGCTCAGTAGTTGTGGTACACGGGCTTAGTTGCTCTGTGGCATGTGGGATCTTCCCAGACCAGGGATCAAACCAGTGTCTTCTGCATTGGCAGGTGGACTCCCAACCACTGCGCCACCAGGGAAGTCCCCCCAAAACTATTTTATCTTAGTTCAGTCCAGCATTTCCCAGCTTAACCATGATCAGTCTTTTGGCAGCAGATTAAGCTTTGTATTCTAGGCTATTATTCCTCAAAACATACTTTGGTAAATACTGATTTGGACTAGTGTTTTTTAACTCTCATTCCCTGGGAAAATTTTACCATTCTGAAAATTTTACAGCTCAAAGGTCTTATTAGACTTAGTGATTTATAACCTTACTTAACATATTCAAACCATAACTATCAATTAATTCCCTATGTGAAAGAGGTCCTTTGTTTTCTATGTGCCTACCATAGCCTTCTGCTTATAATTAGTGGGAGCTGGGGTTTTTTTAGTGGTTTCTTAGGTTGTTTTAATTATGTTAGTCTTAAATTTATAGACTTATTCATTGTAGTCTTTTCATACTAATGAAAGAGAAGGATGTTTTTCACATGTGAGGGAGAAATGTCTAGAGATTCTTACTTCTTGTGCCTGTAGTAGTCAGAGTGAGTCTGGTACTTCAGTATGTTCTATGGCTAATAAAAGTGAAGCTCAGCTTGATGTCTGCAAAGCAGAAAGTGTTGGGTGTTATCTAGAGCCCCAGAGTCTAGTATAATAGCTACTAGCCACTGTGGTTATTTAAATTTAAATTGATTTAAATTTAAAAATTTAGTACTTTAACCACATACCTACATTTAAAGTGTAATGGCTAGTGGCTCCTGTAGACATAGAGCATTTCCACCATTGCAGAAAGTTCTATTGGGCAGTGCCCATCTAGAGGGTCTAAAACCTGATTATGCTTTATTGTTTGACCTACATGAAGTATGTCAAAACTGCCATGTGTCATTTGTGGAGATGATTTGCTGAATAGAACTGTGGAGCCAGAAGCGTAAAAATTTAGAATTAGAAAATAAACCCATCCAAAAAACAAAACAACAGAAACAGTATACTCTTCAGAAAACTCAAACACCCACAGAAGGGATTTGTTTATAAACCCATCAATTCTTTAAAAATTTTTATTGAACTTTTTTTTTTTTTTTTTTTTTTTGGTACGCGGGCCTCTCACTGTTGTGGCCTCTCCCATTAAGGAGCACAGGCTCCGGACACACAGGCTCAATGACCATGGCTCACAGGCCCAGCCGCTCCGCAGCATGTGGGATCTTCCCGGACCGGGGCATGAACCTGTGTCCCCTGCATCGGCAGGCAGACTCTCAACCACTGTGCCACCAGGGAAGCCCTGAACTATTTTTATACATATATAATACATATGTTTAATATATATACACAATATATAAAAGCAGTGTTTATGTAAATTATATATATGTACACACACACATGCACGCACACACACACAGCATACAGATTGATGAATTTTTACAAACTGAACACCATAGTGTCACCAGCACCCCATATGCCTTCTTCCTTTTGTGTTGTAAGAATTGCAGAGCTTGTTTATTTACTAACTAATGTATTTTCACTTCCAAATATTAACTGAATGTGAGACACCATATCACAAGGACATTCTTCTTCAATTTATGAAATAAAAATTGAACTCAGAAATAAAATCGAATTGAGGTTGCATCTCCAATCCTCTGTAGTGAATACTACCTTCAATTTGTGAAACAGACACTTTTAAAAAGTAAAAATTTTAGTTGAAGTGCATGTAATAGAATAATTATAAAATACAGCCTTTTAGGTTTTTGCATTATCTTTTATTAGACACGACTATAAGAAGCAACAAAAAGCACTATTTGTGAATATTTGAGAGAAACTTTCTTGAGTATTTACTACCTCTGTTCACTAGTAGACTTCTGTTTGAGAAACCTGGAGATTACCAGTTCTCTAGATCACCAAAACATCTATTTCATGTACACTGAAGAAGAAAAACTTACAGAATTATTTTCAGATTTAGTATTACAATAAATATTTAACAAATGAATATAACAAGTTGGAGTGATTAAACTCTTCCCAAAAGGGACAATAAAACTATTAGTATTTTTTCCAGTTGTAAAGCAAAGTTTGGGGCTCTGATGATGGTGAAAACCAAAGCACGTTTATAAATATTGATTGTTTTATTCCTATGTATTGTTAATGGTCTGCAACAGACTTTCACTAGTTATTGTAGACTAGTGTTTTTCAGATATTTTTTGGAATTAGAATTCACAAAAATTTATTTTATATCTTGAGTTAGTACAAACATATATATTTATAACTGAAACTAGTAAATAACACCTAACTACCTGTGATCTGGGATATATTTTATTCCAGTCATCTTTAGGCCCTTGTTCAGCTCACTTAAAAAGTGCCCTACTAAATTGATTTTACAACCCACTAATGGGTTGCAGCTGGCTATGTGAAAATTCTGTTCTAACCTCCTACAGAATAGTTCAGCAGTTGCCAACTGAGGGACCCTGCCTTCCTCCCTCTACATGTGGGACTGATGGTATAGGTGCTCCCCTTCATGGATACTATTGGTTATCCAAATCCAGGTCTCCCTCTGTTAGTAAATGTGAACTCCTACCACCTGTTAGATCCTGTGGCTATCACTTCCTATTCTTAATTAACTCATGTCTACTTAAAACTTTGACAGTGGTTTAAGGTGTGCCCACTCTCCTGGGACTGGGTGTTCATTTTGGTCCCAGGAAAGAGCCATGGTGAAGGCATTTCTGCTCAGAGAGTCTGCAGTCTGGCTACCATCCCCCCTTCCTCCATTTATTATTTTTTTAAATTAAGATAAAATTCATACAACATAAAATTCACCATTTTAAAAGTGTACAATTGGGTTTTTAACATATTTAGCATTGTGCAAACATCACCACTATCTAATTCTAGAAAATTTCTATCACTCCAAAAAGAAACCCTATAGCTCCCAGTTTTCCTCTTCCCTACCCCCTGGTCTAGTCTATTTTCTGATTTTATGAATTTGCCTATTCTGGGCAACTCATTTAAATGGAATCACACAATATGTGGTCTTTTGTGACTGACTTCTTTCAAGGTTCGTTCATTCCTTTTTAAAAATTGAGGGATAATTGACATATAACATTAAATTAGTTTTAGGTGTACAACATAATGAGTTGATATTTGTATATTTTGTGATTTCATTCCTTTTTATGGCTGAATAATAGTTCATTGTCTGCATATACCACCACATTTTGTTTATACATTCATCAATTGATGGACATTTGGGGTTTTTTTTTTTTCCACTTTCTATTATGAATAATGTTGCTATGAACATTTGTGAACAGGTTTTGTGTGGCCATAACTTTTTATTTCTCTTGAGTATATACCTAGGAGTGGAATTGCTGGGTCATATAGTAACTCTGTCTTTTTGAGGAACTGCCAGACTTTTCCACAGTGGCTGCACCATTTTACACCAGCAATGTATGAGGGTCTCAGTTTGTCCACATCCTCAAAAACACTTGTTACTTCCATTAAAAAAAGTTATTATAGCCATCCTAGTGGGTATAAAGTGGTATCTCATTGTGGTTTGATTTGCATTTCCCTAATGATAAATGATGTGAGCATTTTTTTCGTATGCTTATCAGTCGTTTTATATCTTCTTTGGAGAAATGTTCAAATCCTTTGCCCATTTTTAAATTGGGTTATTTGTCTCTTTATCATTGAATTGTAAGAGTTCATTATTCTGCGTAGAAGACCTTTGTCAGATATGTGATTTTTCATATATTTTCTCCTGTTTTGTGAGTTGTCTTTTCATTTTCTTGATAGTGTCCGTTGATGCACAGAAGTTTTTAATTTTGATGAAGTCCAACTTACCTATTTTTTCTTTTATTTGTGCATTTAGTGTCATATTTAAGAAAGTGTTGTCTAATGCATTGGTCACTAAGATTTATATCTGCATTTCCTTATAATAGTTGTAGCTCTTCCATTTAGTTCTTTGATCTATTTTGAGTTAATTTTCATACATGGGTTGAGGTAAGGGTTCATTGTTTTGCATGTGGCTATCCAGTTGTCCCAGTATTATTTGTTGAAAAGACTATTTTTTTCCTCCCTCTGCCTTTTTTTTTTGAGGTGTCTTTTATTTACACCTCTGTATATAGGAGGTAAAATGGGGATCGTTTGTGGATTCACTCATTGGTTCAGTAACATGGATCCAGTAATATTTCTCTTTTCTTTTTTCTTAAACAACTTTATTAAAGTTTCATTTTAATACCATGAGGTTCACCCACTTTAAATGTACAATTCAGTGATTGTGAGAGGAGAGAGAAGGTAAAGGCACATTAGGAAAGAACCAGACCCCCTTCTAGAACACTTTGGTGGGTACCAAAGGCTATAATTGTAGATACAGCCTATGAGACAAAAAGTCCTTCTTCTGTTCTAAAAAATGTGCCGTGTCGTTTGTCTTCTGGTAGTTTCTTGGTTGTTTCCAAGATGAAGATATAGGACAGAGCTTCTAGGTTTTAACATAAAGGAAAGTCTAGGGAAGCTCACAACTTGTTGGCCTCTACCGGGAAAGTAATTTCTCTGGGCCTGAGTTAACTACATTTTTCACTGTCTTGCTCCAGCTGTCTCTCATCATTCCCCCATAAGCCTGTGCTTATAAAGTCCTCTTCTTGGTTGAAAATTCATTTACTATGTGTGGTTTTATAATAGAAATCTGATCATGTGATATATTTGCAGGAAGAAAGATATAAATAAGAGACAGTACTTTATTGACTAGACTTTATTTTCCTATTGTTGACATCGTTTATATTTTGGCAAAAGGGAGTTGGATCTCATAAAGTAAAAATTCCCTCTGAACGTTTGCCAGAATCAGTTTACTGTCATTTCTAGTTAAAAAGGTTTTCTTTTTTTCAAACTTAACGTACACCTTCTTTTTGAATAGCAGATGGGAAAGATCAATGAGTTGCTATGGAGAATTACAGGGTTTTTTTTCCTCTATTTGATCTTTGATCTTAAGGCAGCTTTTAACCCTGTAGTAATCTCCCAAGAGATTTGAGGAAATATTTTGTAAAACAAAATTATAGGGACTATGAATACATGATTGGTGTTCTCAAAGCATTCTGTCAAATGTAAAGTAAATGCTTTTAAGAAATCATTATCAGCTGTTATGTGTTTTTTATTAGGCCGAATCCTTAGTATAGTTTATGTCTAAACGCATTATTGTAATTTAGTTTTGAATTTATTTTGTTGTTAGGGAAATAGAGTTTTCTTGATACATCAACAGACAGCTGGAAAAAATCACATCAGTGAACAGCCAAAACTCTAATTAGGTTTTAAGACTAAATATTATATTAGAGTATTTTAATTTGGAATTTGGAATGTTGCTTTTAAGTTGACTTTTCAATGCACTTTAAATTTGGTTTCATAGTCTTATATTTTAGCAAGTAAGTTCATGCATTAATAAAAACAAAATTGTGCAGAAAGAGCATTTCTTCCACCCTTAAAACATGACCCACCCACCTACCCTTCAAAAAACAGGCCAGACAGCTGCAAGCTTATGATTTTTTTGGAATACATCAGAGAGCTTAGGTTACAGGGCCGCCAACTGGCTTGAGGTCTAAGGAGAAACAGGTGCCTACAGAGAGAGACGTGAGCACTCGCTTACCTGGGGCAGCCACTGCAGGGCACTGGTAAGAATTTAGCTAGAATAAAGAAATTGATGGATGCTGAATGTGGAGACTCTGCAGGCTGCACATATAGGTAGAGTTTATATCCACTTGCAGCCTTTTTTCTCTATGAACTCTACCAGGTGTTCCCCCAAAAGACAGGTGAGATTCCTGAAAAAGCATCCTCTGGTGGTGCAGGGATTGCGGAGAAGAGCTGCTGTAGATGAAAGAAGAAATTACTCTAGTACCCTTCTTCCCTACCTTTCCTTTCTCTTCTACTGAATAAAAACAGGGGAAGGGCAGCAAAATCACTGTTGCCTTTAGGGTACTGGTAAAAACCCATTGCACTTGAGGGTAGGAAATAGAATCAAAGCTACTGTTGGGTGGCATGATGGGTTGAGAACCACAGTTGTTTAAGAGGCAGGAGCACTGAGAAGGCCACATTCCTGAGACCCAGGGACACAGTGACTGTCTAAGATTTATGCATAATTGGAACAACAGGAAATCCCTATTACTGTTTCCTGTCACCAGAGTGGGAAGCATCAAGTAACAAGTAACAGTGGAATACTGCGGGGAGAGTGGCCAGACCATGCAGACTTCTCTGAGGCGCAGCACAGAGGGAAGACCTAAAGCTGAGAGTACGGCAGACATTGAGAATGAGTCCCCACTCTAAACACTTTAAACACAAGTTACCGGGAGAGGAATTTGAAGACTGTGGTGCCCTGAGGGTAACCATATCCGTAATGCATCTCAAACCTAGCCTGATTTCTGACTCGATTAACTTAACTCCGCACCTGAAAGGCATAGCAAAATAAAAGGGTATGCCGCTTTTTATGCATAGAACTACTGTCTTGGTTCCTAATCTCCTTCATAAGTTCAACTTTCAACAAAAAAATTAGGTTGTGTACAAAAAGGCAACAAAAAACCCCAACATACTGCCAAGAGACAGAGCAATCAACAAAATCAGATTTAGATATGATTTTAGGACTATCTGACTGAAAATAACTATAATTACTGTATTGAAAGCTCTAATGAAAAAGATTAAGCAATATGATAAATTAGATGGGTAGTTTTAGCAGAAGGATAGAAACTGCAAGAAAGAATTAACTAGAAGCACTAGAAGTGAGAAAGGCAGAAATGAAGAAATCCTTTGGTGGGCTTATCAGTAGTTCTGACAGCCAAGGGAAAAATCAGTGAGCTTGTGAATAGGCCAATAGAAATTACTGAAAAAGAGAAGAAAATCAAAAAAGAGAAGAAAGAGTAGGAGTAGAAAACATACAGAACAGAGCCTCTAAAAGCTATGGAATGGTATCAACAGATCAAACGTAAGCACAATTGATACACTGTAAACCACTAAAAAATTAAACTGGAAAAGGTAAAACTATAGGAAGGGAAAACAGATCAGGAGTCGTCAGGGTTGGAGATGGGGAAGGGGTTGATTCCAAGGGGCAGTATGAGGGAATTTGGGGGTATTCTGTATTATGACTGTGGTGTTGGATACATGACTCTATCCATTTAGCAAAATAGAACCGTATACCTCAAAGAGTATATTTTACTCTATGTAAATTAAAAACAACCAGGATGTGAGGGGAAACCAAAATGTAATACAAACTATTACTAATGAACCTAACAAATGAATAACACAACTTCACCAAAGAGAGAGGGAAGGAAAAGAACTATCCTTTAATGTTGGAACATAGTCTTTTGACTGGATATTGGAAGGCTATAGAGAAAAAAGAGCTGCACACAAGCACTGTACTCTTGTTGCATATTTGTTTCTCACAGAAGTATGGATTAGCAATTCTGAAACTATATATGTTTACTAGGGTTGAAAAAATAGGTACAGTAAGTAAGGAGATTCAGTTTTCTGACTATCAGAGAAATTACAAATAAGGAAAGTGACAGATTAGAATGAACCCTGTGGTGTTGGAGTATAATCAGAAATATCATTAAGAATTCATTCTGAATATTTTAGGTATATATGTAAATAGATATAGAAATAAATATAGATGTATGTGTGTGGGGGGGTATTATACATACATAGACAGTTGACCCTTGAACAACATGGGTTTGAACTGCATGGGTCTACTTACATGCAGATATTTTTCAATAGTAAACAGGGCTTCCCTGGTGGTGCAGTGGTTAAGAATTTGCCTGCCAATGCAAGGGACACAGGTTTGAGCCCTGGCCCGGGAAGATCCCACATGCCGCAGAGCAGCTAAGCCCGTGCACCGCAACTACTGAGCCTGTGGTCTAGAGCCCGTAAGCCACAACTGCTGAGCCCACGTGCCACAACTAGTGAAGCCTGCGTGCCTAGAGCTCGTGCTCCGCAACAAGAGAAGCCACCGCAATGAGAAACCTGCGCACCTCAACGAAGAGTAACCCCTGCTCACCGCAACTAGAGAAAGCCCATGCACAGCAACGAAGACCCAACTCAGCCAAAAATAAAACAAACAAACAAACAAATAAATAAATAAATTTATAAAAAACAATAGTAAATGCTACAGTACTACATGGTCCGGGGTTGTTGAATCTGAGGATGCAGAGGATCTGAGGTTACGGAGGGCTGACTATAGCTTTATGAGGATTATCCCCCATGTTGTTCAAAGGTCAACAATATTTCTTATCACTGTCCACTGAAAGGGTCTAGAACAGAGATAGCCCAGTGACAGTGAGTACACATGGTTCTCATATCTTGTTTTCTAAATACCGTTCTCCAGTTAAAGGAACTAGGGTTCCTTCAAGAGGTGGTTGATCCCAGGAGTGGGTTAGAGAAAATACAAGATGAGCCTGGAGCATCTTGTGGTACCAGAACTAAGGAAGTTCTTAAAAGAAGCGTGCGGGCATGTTGAGAGGCACAGGAGCCAACCTGAAAGAGCTCTCAATGGCCAAAGCTGGAAAATTTGAACCACGAATTGTCACAATAGTTTTGGATTATAAATCACAGAATAAAATAATATTTATGAACCCATACTGATATAAAAAATAAAATAAATGAATAAGTAAGTGGGGAGGTAGCATATAGAAGAATTTGAATTTTAAATGTAGAAGGGATGAGGGAAGTAGAAAATCATCATTAGAAGGCCACAGTAGTAATTGTCACAGTCAGGATCCAGTGATGGATGCTAAAATTAGTGGATCAGAGTTTGATAAGAAACAGGATATTTGGAGAATCTTAATGTGTCTCTTCCAAGATATTAATTAGAAGGGAAAGAGAGTAACTTTACTGTGGATAATTCTGGCAGATACCGCCTTAACCAAGAGAAGTGCACCTCACCTTTGTGGTGTTCTTACCAAAATGCATAGCCTCAATTTAATTGTGAGAAAACATCAGATGGACCCTAAATACTTGATCATTACTCTTCAAAGCTATCAAATTCAAAGACAAGGAAAGATTTAGGGGTTGTCACAGATTGGAGGAGACTAAAGACAGAGGATACATCCTAAATGCATTGTAGAATCCTGGACAGAACAAGGATGTTAGTGGAAAAATGTATTTGGGTGAAGTCTGAGTAAAGCTTGTAGTTTACTTGATAGTATTGCATCAATTTTTGTTTCTTAGTTTTGATAGTTATGGTATGATTAAGTAAGATGTTAATATTAGGGGAAATTGGGTGAAGAGTATTTGGGAATTCTTTGTAGTATTCACCTTTTCTGTAAGTTTAAGATGATTTTAAAATAAAAAGTTAAGGGGAAATAAATATAGGTTTTTATTTAACTGCTGCCTGATGACTGAGATATTCTAAAAATGAAGCTCCCATCCCCAATTAAGAGATTTAAATTTGTAAATTTCCGTTCACTTTAGGAAGATTAGATTCTTTTGCAATCCTCTACTATTTTTATATAGTTTTATTAAAACAAGGTTTCGTAAGTAAGTTTCCCTCTCAAATATTTTAGGTTCTGTACGTTTTATTTCTTAAGTTGGTGTGCAGAAAATTTGAATGTGTAACTATTATTAAAAACTTCAGGCCTAAAAATTTTTTACAACTTGGCATTTACTTCCAACTCTTATTTGCATTGTTGACTCATGAAATGTTGAGTAGCAGCTGTGTGACATGTGCTGAGCTGGTACCCATAGTACAAAGACTTTTAAGGTAGGTCTGTCCCCTTGATAACTTGCAGTTATTTGGAGAATGTAGGAAACACTGTAGTAGAGGAAATTTCACTGTCATGTGGGACATCCTATTCAATGTGGTTTTATTTCTCCAGTCTCTTCATGCCTTCTGTTTGGAATTATTCTCCTGTTTAGAATCTCAACACCTCAACACTGTTACTTTTCTTCCATCCACTAATGGCTTTCCTAACTCAGAGAAGAGTGGTAGGTCTTGTCCTCGTTGTGCATTGTCTGGTACTACAGTTTCTTAGAATTCCTTTTGCTTAACAGACTGCTCTTACCGAAGAAACTTTGGAGTATAAATAAAATGCCTTCACTTAAAAGTCTGCTGCTTTGTTTTGTTTATTCTGTGGTGTTATTCATGCAATAAGAAAATAACTTACGAAATCTCTTTGTAGAAAAAGGTATGTATAGGGAATTTCCTGGTGGCCTAGAGGTTAGGATTCTGAGCTTTCACTGCTGTGGCTCAGGGTCAGTCCCTGCTCGGGGAACTGAGATCCTGCGAGCTGCGTGGCGGGGCAAAAAAAAAGAAAAAAAGAGTACACATACATGTTTTGCAGTAATTTCAGATAAGCAGATCTCACCAAAGCTTATTTGTTGACCCCAGATAAATCATGTTTTGGGGCAAAAATGAAGTATCAATTTATCTTTAAAAAAATTTTTTTTCTCTTTGGTCATTTATTTTTTTTAAAAGCAAGCATCTGCCTTTAAAAAAAAATTATTTATTTATTTATTTATTTTTGGCTGTGTTGGGTCTTCGTTTCTGTGCGAGGGCTTTCTCTAGTTGTGGTGAGCAGGGGCCACTCTTCATCGCGGTGTGTGGGCCTCTCACTGTCGCGGCCTCTCTTGCTGCGGAGCACAGGCTCCAGACGCGCAGGCTCAGTGGTTGTGGCTCACGGGCCTAGTTGCTCCGCGGCATGTGGGATCCTCCCAGACCAGGGCTCGAACCCGTGTCCCCTGAATTAGCAGGCAGATTCTCAACCACTGTGCCACCTGGGAAGCCCAAGTATCAATTTATGTTGATACTGGATTTATTTCTTATCATATCAGTAAATGATTGGAGGGGGTGATTATGATAATTCAAACAGTGAAAAGTTGTCAAAAATTAAAAAAAGGACTGTGGAATGTTTTGTAATGATGACTGTGAGGCATACAGCAGGATCAGTGTAAAATAGAAGGCTGCCTTCAGAGTAGGAATATGATTTAGTAAATAGTCTGCTATCAATTAAGTAGCCAAGACCAAGCAAATGAGTGCTCTTCTCTTTTTTCCTTCAGTGGAATGAGCGCGGAATATAGCTGAAGGATGATAGATCTGGGAATCTTTTACATTATTCCTTTGTCTCATCTGCAGTTACGTCAAATTCTTTTACTTCTTTCCACTTTCCATTCTTGATGTGTTCCATTTGCCTATATATTGTCGCTGTGATGTTAGTCTATTTGATGTTAATTGTGAACCTTCTATTTCTTAATGATTTGGTGTCAGAGGGATTGTGCGGAATTCAGATTACATGTGTTTATTAAACGTCTTCTACGTTGTAGACTGTGCAAAATCCACTTTCATATGCCTTATTTCATTTGATCTTATTTAGTTGAATGAGACTGTGAAATATAGCTGTGGCAAAATACCATTTTATTGTTTGGGCTGAATTGTCCTGAGAGAAGTGTGTGGGATTACTAACAGGATTATGGAAGGTAGTGGAGGAATGGCATAAAATATGTATAAAATAATGTACAGGAAGGCCGATACATCTGTGGAAGATAAGGTTATGTGTATGTTTTGAAAGTCACCTCTAACACTAAATGCTAGTGATGACACATTTGCCTACAGAAAATCATAATGAGTTTACATTTTAAGATGGAGTACTCATCTATAGAAGTAAGTTGCTTTATTATTAATGAATCTAGGATGAGGGAAATGTGTGCTGCAGTTGTACCACATGATTCACTTGCTGATTGGTAATATCTTAGATTCTATTATATGAAAATTTTCTTATTTATAGTTTAATTTGTAATGTATTTGAGCTAATTTTGAGCTTTGTTAGTCATAGATTATGACTTTGTTTACCTTTTGTCTCTTAGAAATGTTCTAAGAAAAATGCTAGAGTAGTCACTTATTACATAGTGAAGTCTCACGGCATATTGAAAACTAAACCTGACACAGTGAAGTGAAAGTTTTCTCCTGAAGTGAACATGAGTAAATGCATTAAAGAAAATCTCTTGCTATTTCTTGACTCTATGCAGATTACAGATTTTGAGTTTTTGATAAACTTTATTTCCTAGATGATCTCTCTCTTACTGGGTACCCTCTAATTAACTTTTTAAAGAGCACTGAATACTACCACCTCCCCACCTCCTTTAAAATCTCTTTGTGAGAACAAGGAGAATGATTAACTTTCTAATTGATGTACGGTGGCATAGCTATCTGAAATACTTTCATTAAAGCAACTTATTTTTTAAAGATAGCCAAGTTAAATATGTAATTACCCTCCAGAGTAATTGAAATGAAAGAATGGATGTAATTAATAATTGTGTCTATCTTTTTATAGGGCATCACATAACTGATAGTTCTGCTGTGTACATACAGTTGATAATAAATGGCTCTGATAGTTTCCTTGGAGCAAAGGCTAGTGGATATAGTACTTTCACACTTACAGTCCAGTCTGAGTTTGACGTAACTTTTTCATTACTACTCTTGTGTTGCATCTGTGGTCACACAGTGAGGTCAAAAACCTACATATATATTGTGCTGTCTACGTTTTTTTTCTCCTGCAGTGTAGCCAGAAATGTGGCGTTTTAGGAACTGACTGATATTTCTAAATTTCAAAAAGTAAAGGTAAAATTGAGTTTTTTTAATGGTCCTTCTTAAGAAAAGAAGAATTGAGTAAAAATGAAGCTTAAGATTGAAGTTCCGTTGCCTAGATTGAGCTTGAACAGATTGTGGCAGAATTGGAGAGTACTTTATACAGCAAATATACATAAATTTGCTCCTTTTAGAAATTGGTCATACCAAAAGTGTGACTTCCTCATTTACATACCTTTTCATCAAATTTTGCTGAGCAGTGTATTTGCCAGATTTTTTATTTTTTATTTTTTACTTATAATTCTAGTTATTACTTTAACATGTATTTCTGAGATATACATGTTAAAGTAATAACTAGAATTATGACTTATAACATTATACCAGAACATATAAGATTTTTAGAAATTTCATGTAATGCCTGAAACATTTATATTAACATATTTCCATACAAATAACCCAAAGAAAGTTTAGTATTAGTTTTTGTTTTTGTTGTTTGTTTCTTTTTTTTGTACTGCAGGTTCTTATTAGTCATCAATTTTATACACATCAGTGTATACATATCAATCCCAATTGACCAATTCAGCACACCACCATCCCCACCCCACTGCAGTTTTCCCCCTTTGGTGTCCATACGTTTGTTCTCACATCTGTGTCTCAACTTCTGCCCTGCAAACTGGTTCATCTGTGCCATTTTTCTAGGTTCCACATACATGTGTTAATATATGATATTTGTTTTTCTCTTTCTGACTTACTTCACACTGTATAACAGTCTCTAGATCCATCCACATCTCAACAAATGACTCAATTTTGTTCCTTTTTATGGCTGAGAAATATTCCATTGTATATATGTACCACAACTTCTTTATCCATTCATCTGTTGATGGGCATTTAGGTTGCTTCCATGACCTGCTATTGTAAATAGTGCTGCAATGAACGTTGGGGTGCATGTGTCTTTTTGAATTACGGTTTTCTCTGGGTATATGCCCGGTAGTGGGATTGCTGGGTCATATGGTAGTTCTATTTTCAGTTTTTGAAGGAACCTCCATACTGTTCTCCATACTAGCTGTATCAATTTACATTCCCACCAACAGTGTTCCCTTTTCTCCACACCGTCTCCAGCATTTGTAGATTTTCTGATGATGCCTATTCTAACTGGTGTGAGGTGATACCTCATTGTAGTTTTGATTTGCATTTCTCTAATAATTAGTGATGCTGAGCAGCTTTTCATGTGCTTCTTGGCCATCTGTATGTCTTCTTTGGAGAAATATCTATTTAGGTCTTCTGCCCATTTTTGGATTGGGTTGTTTGTTTCTTTAATATTGAGCTGCATGCGCTGTTTATATATTTTGGAGATTAATCCTTTGTCTGTTGATTTGTTTGTAAATATTTTCTCCCATTCCGAGGGTTGTCTTTTTGTCTTGTTTATGATTTCCTTTGCTGTGCAAAAGCTTTTAAGTTTCATTAGGTCCCATTTGTTTATTTTTGTTTTATTCCATTACTCTAGGAGGTGAATCAAAAAAGATCTTGCTGTGATTTATGTCAAAGAGTCTTCTTCCTATGTTTTCCTCTAAGAGTTTTATAGTGTCTAGTCTTACATTTAGGTCTCGAATCCATTTTGACTTTATTTTTGTGTATAGTGTTAGGGAGTGTTCTAATTTCATTCTTTTACACGTAGCTGTCTAGTTTTCCCAGCACCACTTATTGAAGAGACTGTCTTTCTCCATTGTATATCTTTGCCTCCTTTGTCATAGATTAGTTGACCATAGGTGCGTGGGTTTACCTCTGGGCTTTCTATCTTGTTCCATTGATCTATGTTTCTGTTTTTGTGCCAGTACCATATTGTCTTGATGACTGTAGCTTTGTAATATAGTCTGAAGTCAGGGAGTCTGACTCCTCCAGCCCCGTTTTTTGCCCTCAAGACTGCTTTGGCTATTTGGGGTCTTTTGTGTCTCCATACAAATTTTAAGATGATTTGTTCTAGTTCCGTAAAAAATGCCATTGGTAATTTGATAGGGATTGCATTGAATCTGTAGATTGCTTTGGGTAGTATAGTCATTTTCACAATATTGATTCTTCCAATCCAAAAACATGGTAAATCTCTCCATCTGTTGGTATCATCTTTAATTTCTTTCATCAGTGTCTTATAGTTTTCTGC
Source organism: Kogia breviceps (assembly GCF_026419965.1). NCBI lineage: Eukaryota > Metazoa > Chordata > Mammalia > Artiodactyla > Physeteridae > Kogia > Kogia breviceps. Next base: position 40,962,582 of record NC_081310.1, on the reverse strand, counting down.
ATACAGGTCTTTTGTCTCCCTAGGTAGGTTTATTCCTAGGTATTTTATTCTTTTTGTTGCAGTGGTAAATGGGAGTGTTTCCATAATTTCTCTTTCAGATTTTTCATCATTAATGTATAGGAATGCAAGAGATTTCTTTGCATTAGTTTTGTATCCTGCAACTTTACCAAATTCATTGATTAGCTCTAGTAGTTTTCTGGTGGCATCTTTAGGATTGGCTATGTATAGTATCATGTCATCTGCAAACAGTGACAGTTTTACTTCTTTTCCAATTTGTATTCCTTTTATTTCTTTTTCTTCTTTGATTGCCGTGGCTGGGAATTCCAAAACTATGTTGAATAATAGTGGTGAGAGTGGACATCCTTGTCTCGTTCCTGATCTTAGTGGAAATGCTTTCAGTTTTTCACCATTGAGAATGATGTTTGTTGTGGGTTTATTATATATGGCCTTTATTATGTTGAGGTAGGTTCCCTCTATGCCCACTTTCTGGAGAGTTTTTATCATAAATGGGTGTTGAATTTTGTCAAAAGCTTTTTCTGCATCTATTGAGATGATCATGTGGTTTTTCTTCTTCAATTTGTTAATACGGTGTATCCTATTGATTGATTTGCATATATTGAAGATCCTTGCATCCCGGGGATAAATACCACTTCAACATGGTGTATGATCCATTTAAAGTGTTGTTGGATTCTGTTTGCTAGTATTTTGTTCAGGATTTTTGCCTCTATATTCATCAGTGATATTGGTCTATAATTTTCTTTTTTTATAGTATCTTTGTCTGGTTTTGGTACCAGGGTGGTGATGGCCTCATAGAATGAGTTTGGGAGTGTTCCTTCCTCTGCAGTTTTTTGAAAGAGTTTGAGAAGGATGGGTGTTAGCTCTTCTCTAATTGTTTGATACAATTCATCTGTGAAGCCATCTGGTCCTGTACTTTTGTTTTTTGGAAGATTTTTAATCACAGTTTTAATTTCATTACTTGTGATTGGTCTGTTCATATTTTCTATTTCTTCCTGGTTCAGTCTTGGAAGGTTATACCTTTCTAAGGATTTGTCCATTTCTTCCAGGTTGTCCATTTTATTGGCATAGAGTTGCTTGTAGTAGTCTCGTATTTCTGTGGTGTCTGTTGTAACTTCTCCTTTTTCATTTCTAATTTTATTGATTTTTGATTTGAGTCCTCTCCCTCTTTTTCTTGATGAGTCTGGGTAATGGTTTATCAATTTTGTTTATTTTCTCAAAGAACCAGCTTTTAGTTTTATTGATCTTTGCTATTGTTTTCTGTGTTTCTGTTTCATTTATTTCTGTTGTGATCTTTATGATTTCTTTCCTTCTGCTAACTTTGGGTTTGGTTTATTCTTCTTTCTCTAGTTCCTTTAGGTGTAAGTTTAGATTGTTTATTTGAGATTTTTCTTGTTTCTTGAGGTAGGCTTTTATAGCTATAAACTTCCCTCTTAGAACTGCTCTTGCTGCATCTCATTGGTTTTGGATCATCATGTTTTCATTGTCATTTATCTCTGGGTATTTTTTGATTTAATCTTTGATTTCTTCAGTGATCTCTTGGTTATTTAGTAATGTATTGTTTAGCCTCCATGTGTTTGTGTTTTTTATGTTTTTTCCCCTGTAATTCATTTCTAATCTCATAGTGTTGTGGTCAGAAAAGATGCTTGATATGATTTCAGTTTTCTTAAATTTACTGATGCTTGATTTGTGACCCAAGATGTGATCTATGCTGGGAATGTTCTGTGCGCACTTGAGAAGAAAGTGCAATCTGCTGTTTTTGGATGGAATGTCCTATAAATATCAATTAAATCTATCTGGTCTATTGTGTCATTTATATCTTTTGTTTCCTTATTTATTTTCATTTTGGATGATCTGTCCATTGGTGTAAGTGAGGTGTTAAAGTCTCCCAATATTATTGTGTTACTGTTGATTTCCTCTTTTATACCTGTTAGCAGTTGCCTTATGTATTGAGGTGCTCCTGTGTTGGGTGCATATATATTTATAATTGTTATATCTTCTTCTTGGATTGATCCCTTGATCATTATGTAGTGCCTTTCCTTGTCTCTTGTAACATTCTTTATTTTAAAGTCTATTTTATATGATGTGATTATAGCTACCCCAGCTTTGTTTTTTTGTTTGTTTTTTGTGGTACACGGGCCTCTCACTGTTGTGGCCTCTCCTGTTGCAGAGCACAGGCTCCGGACGCACAGGCTCAGTGGCCATGCCTCACGGGCCCAGCCGGTCCGCGGCATGTGGGATTGTCCCGGACCGGGGCACGAACCTGTGTCCCCTGCATTGGCAGGCGGATTCTCAACCACTGCGCCACCAGGGAAGCCCTCCAGCTTTGTTTTGATTTCCATTTGCATGGAATATCTTTTTCCATCCCCTCACTTTCAGTTCGTATGTGTTCCTAGGTCTGAAGTGGGTCCTTTGTAGACAGCATATATATAGATCTTGTTTTTGTATCCATTAAGCAAGCCTGTGTCTTTTGGTTGGAGGATTTAATCCATTCATGTTTAAGGTAATTATCGATATGTATGTTCCTATGACCATTTTCTTAATTGTTTTGGGTTTGTTTTTGTAGGTCCTTTTCTTCTCTTGTGTTTCCCACTTAGAGAAGTTGCTTTAGCATTTGTTGTAGAGCTGGTTTGGTGGTGCTGAATTCTCTTAGCTTTTGCTTGTCTGTAAAGCTTTTGATTTATCCATCAAACTGAATGAGATCCTTGCCGGGTAGAGTAATCTTGGTTGTAGGTTCTTCCCTTTCATCACTTTAAGTATATCATGCCACTCCCTTCTGGCTTGTAGAGTTTCTGCTGAGAAATCAGCTGTTAACCTTTTGCGAGTTCCCTTGTATGTTATTTGTCATGTTTCCCTTGCTGCTTTCAATAATTTTTCTTTGTCTTTAATTTTTGCCAATTTGATTACTATGTGTCTTGGGCCAATTTTATTATGATGTGTCTTGGCGTGGTTCTCCTTGGTTTTATCCTGTATGGGACTCGCTGCACTTCCTGGACTTGGGTGGCTATTTCCTTTCCCATGTTAGGGAAGTTTTCGACTATAAGCTTTTCAAATATTTTCTCTCGTCTTTTCTCTCTCTCTTCTCCTTCTGGGACGCCTATAATGTGAATGTTGTTGCGTTTAATGTTGTCCCAGAGGTTTCTTTGGCTGTCTTCATTTCTTTTCATTCTTTTTTCAGAAGTCTGTTCTGCAGCAGTGAATTCCACCATTCTCTCTTCCAGGTCACTTATCCATTCTTCTGCCTCAGTTATTCTGCTATTGATTCCTTTTGGTGTAGTTTTCATTTCAGTTATTGTATTGTTCATGTCTGTTTGTTTGTTCTTTAATTATTCTACGTCTTTGTTAAACATTTCTTGCATCTTCTCGATCTTCGCCTCCATTCTTTGTCTGAGGTCCTGGATCATCTTCACTATCTTTATTCTGAATTCTTTTTCTGGGAGGTAAATGAAGGTCTCCACTTCATTTAGTTGTTTTTCTGGGGTTTTATCTTGTTCCTTCATCTGGTATATAGCCCTCTGCCCTTTCATCTTGTCTATATTTCTATCTTTCTATCTGTCTATCTTTCTGTGAATGTGTTTTTTTTCCACAGGCTGCAGGATTGTAGTTCTTCTTGCTTCTGCTCTCTGCCCTCTGATGGAAGAGGTTATCTAAGAGGCTTGATGGGAGGTATTGGTGCTGGGTAGAGCTGATGTTGCTCTGGTGGGCAGAGCTCAGTAAAACTTTAATCCACTTGAGTGTTGATGAGTGGAGCTGGGTTCCCTCCCTGTTGGTTGTTTGGTCTGAGGCAACCCAACATTGGAGCCTACCTGGGCTCTTTGGTGGGGCTAATGACAGACTCTGGGAGGGCTCACGCCAAAGAGTACTTCCCAGAATTTCTGTTGCCAGTGTCCTTGTCCCCACAGTGAAACAGAGCCACCCCGCAGCCTCTGCAGGAGACCCTCCAACACTAGGAGGTAGGTCTGGTTCGGTCTCCTATGGGGTTACTACTCCTTTCCCTGCATCCCTATGTGCACATACTTTGTGTGTGCCCTCCAAGAGTGGAATCTGTGTTTCCCCCAGTCCTGTTGAAGTCCTGCAATCAATTCCCACTAGGCTTCAAAGTCTGATTTTCTAGGAATTCCTCTTCCCATTGCCAGACCCCCAGGTTGGGAAGCCTGACGTGGGGCTCACAACCTTCACTCCAGTGGGTGGGGTATAAGTGTTCTCCAGTCTGTGATTCACCCACCCAGCAGTTATGGGATTTGATATTACTGATTGTACCCCTCCTACTGTCTAACTGTGGCTTCTCCTTTGTCTTTGGATGTGGCGTATCTTTTTTGGTGAGTTTCAGTGTCTTCCTGTCGATGATTGTCCAGCAGCTAGTTGTGATTCTGGTGTTCTTGTAAGAGGGAGTGAGAGCATGTCCTTCTACTCCACCATCTCGGTTCCTCCCTTGCCAGATTTTTGATTGATTTCTTTTTCTCAAAAAATTACCATTGTAATTAAAAGATTATTTTGCTCAAAATAACAAGTTATTATTCTTGCTAAATTTGAAAATATTTTTATGTGTGCTTTACCAGTTTTTTTTGTTGTTTAGGATAAACATCTTGGAATTGGATCCAGCTCCTTAGCAGATGCTCTTTTCCTTTCCTTCCACCTGATGACTTTCCCTGTTCACCTGGGTAACTTCAGCTCAGGTCAAGGGCAGTCTTTTCTGACATCCCAGTGTGTCTTCCACCCCCATTCCTGCCACTCCACTTAAACTGCTTTCAGCCAGGTCATCAACAGCCTAAATCCCTGGGGATGTGTTTCTTATCCCATCTTGCTGTGAAATTTGTCAGTATTGACATCTCTTTTTCTTACGTGCTGGTTTCCTGTTCTCCTGATTTTCTTTCCACTTTTATGATTGCTGCTCCTTATTCTTTTTTTTTTTGTTTTTGGTGGTACACGGGCCTCTCACTGTTGTGGCCTCTCCCATTAAGGAGCACAGGCTCCGGACACACAGGCTCAATGACCATGGCTCATGGGCCCAGCTGCTCCGCGGCATGTGGGATCTTCCCGGACTGGGGCACGAACCCCTGTCCCCTGCATTGGCAGGCGGACTCTCAACCACTGCGCCACCAGGGAAGCCCTGCTACTCCTTATTCTTTGTGAGCTCTTATGCTCATCCCACTAATGGTGATGTTCCTCAGATTATTTCTCTGGGTTCTTTTTTTTTTTTTTTCTTTGCTTATGTGTCACATCCTCTTGGGGAAATGTCTTGTTTCATAGGACTGTCATCTGGTCCTGATGACTCCTAAATAAAAATTCCCAGTCCAGATCTTTCTTCTGCATTCCTGACTCATATCTAGCTGGCTTCTGGGAACTTCCAGGGAGAGAAAAATCACTGAGATGTCCCATAAGCCCTTTAAATCTAGTGTCTCCAAACAACGCTTTAGGGGATCCCCCCCCCACCTTTCTGGTCATGTTGTCTCTCTCCTTAAAAACATTCAGTGCTTCTTCTTGCCTACCATGCTCTGGCTTCAAGCAATATTTCTAGCTTCATTTTCCATTGTGCCTTTGCTTTAGTGAAATACAATACTTGCTTTTCTACCAGTATGTCCTGAACCTGCCCATATCCTTGTTATTTCCTCTTGCTTCATGCCTCCCTCTCTTAAGCAGATCCTCGTCTCTTACAGATGCTCAGACACTTCTGATGCCAACTTGATCCTGAAACTTTCCCTGATCCAGTTACCCTCTCTCCTTTTTTGTGAACTCCTGTATTTTATTGAAACCCATTTAATGACATAACCTCATTCTGCTAATTATTCTGTATAATTATCTAGTACTTGCCTTATCTCCCCTACCAGCCTATCATATCCTTCAGGCTGGAGTTAAGACGTGTTCCCTCATAGGACCCACACACTGGGCCTGGCATATGGTGGGCATGTCCTGGCCTGTTGGGGTGTCTGATAGAGGGGTTGAGGAGTGATAACTTTTGACAGCTCTTAGTTACCATTCATGATAAGTTCTGGCCACAGCAGGATTGATTCCTGTTCCATTTCTCAGCGTGCATGTGGAGTCAGACTAGACTTATGTTAGATATATGTGGGCAAGCAGCTGTAGATTTTTTGAACCCTGGCTGTTTTCATTTATCATATTATTTGACTCTTAAGATGAACATTTTTCCCCACATTTTACTATCTCTGAAATTAGGATGAATTTTACACTTCATGAATTTTACAGCCTCTTACAATAATAATTGGCAATGTTATACCAGTTTTATTAGTATATTTAATAATGGCATGTCACACAATCCATAGCCCCTTAGGTTTGATGAATTTTAGTAAATTATAGTGTGTGGTTGCATAGTGATTTCCATTCATGGGATTGTGTCACCCAAGGGTGTTATTGATCTCAGTGAACATTGTGGTTTCTATTCAACCTTCTTTCCAACCCAGACACATTACACAGTAGTTGTTCAGGTTGGATAGGGGGGACTCCCCTCACCCTCCTGCCCATGGTGGGTTCCTACTGGTATAGATAACTCAGGGCAACCTCACCCCTTATCTCCAGTAGTTGGTTCTGTGGTGGGAACAACAGCTAGATGTGTCAATTAAAGTAAGACTCCGAGCTTTTGTTTGGTGAGAAGAAGTCCTTGCTGACTCTCCTTTTGCATGAGAACAAGGTAGTCTGTAGCGATAGGAGCTCCTGGCAGCCATAATACCTCTGATGGGAGCCAGTCTGAGCTTCAGGCTATCTGTGGAAAAGGCCAGAGCCAAGAGAATTGAAGAGAAAGGTGAGAAAGTGTGAAGATCAGCAGAGCATTAGCGGTTAGGAGTGCAGCTCTGGACTATAATGTGTGGGCTTGAAGGCCAGCTCTGCCGCTTACTAGCTGTGTCCCTCTGGGCAAGCAAAGCAGCACAATCTCACTCCACCTCAACTTCCTCATCTGTAAAGTGGGGATAATAACTCTCAGAAAGTTGTGGAGAGGATTAATGATACATGGAAAATGGAGAGGGGGTACCCAGCACATTGTGTTTGCTTTGTTACTATTATTGTTATTATTGCTAATCAACTGAAACTTACCCTCTCTCTGGGCTTTCTTCTTGTGTTCATGCAGTTTGATTGATGCTTCTGGTTATTTTCCACTGAAAAACACCCTATTGTATACGGGTGAAGTTCAGAATTCTGAGAGTAATTTGAATTTAGCTTAAAGGTAAATATTTAATAAGTAGTTTGACTTCCTGAACACCACATACTTTACATAATAGGTTAAAGGTATTCTTAAAAAATGTGAGAATTATGATTTTACAGACTGCTTTTGTCTAGGACTAAAAAAAATCAGTCCTAGCATTTTTAGGAGAGCTAACTGAACTGGCTCTCCCTCCCCCTCACTTTAACAAGTAAGCATTAATAATGATATCGGCCTTTAGCACCTACTTATAAAAATTTATTTGAAAGTTCCCTTGAATAGAAAAGCAAATATTTTCATTTACTTCCTGTGTCATGTTGACATACCCATCTCCATGTTTGTTCTTGGAATCCCCATATAATAAGTTAAAGATTTAAGAATCTTTTAACCTTTCAGATACATCTCTAAAGTCTAACTTCCGGAAAATGCAAACTCCTTTACTTTATTTTTCCCCCTTTTAAAACTACATTTGGTTGTAATAATGTCCAACCCATCATAGGTACTAAATGTTACCCTTGATAAACATTCACTTATATCTCATATGTCACACTGTCTAATGACATGGGTATTGACTGACTTTTCCCCCCAAGTTTTATTGAGATATAATTGACATATAACGTATTACTTTTAGCTGTACAGCATGATTGACTTACTTTTGAAAACATTCCTTTACAAAGCAACCTTCCCTATGGCATTAAAAAAATTCGTTTTAGGGCTTCCCTGGTGGTGCAGTGGTTGAGAATCCGCCTGCCAGTGCAGGGGACATGGGTTTGAGCCCTGGTCCAGGAAGATCCCACATGCCGCGGAGCAACTAAGCCTGTGTGCCACAACTACTGAGCCTGTGTGCCACAACTACTGAGCCTGTGCTCTAGAGCCCGTGGGCCACAACTACTGAAGCCCGCGCGCCTAGAGCCCGTGCTCTGCAACAAGAGAAGCCACTGCATTGAGAAGCCCGCGCACCACAACGAAGAGTAGCCCCCGCTCTCCACAACTAGATAAAGCCTGTGCGCAGCAACGAAGACCCAACACAGCCAAAAATAAATAAAATAAATAATTCATTTTAAAAATAAAATTCGTTTTAGAAAAATTTGACCTAAAGGTGTGTTTTGGGGAAAATACTTATCATGATTACAAGTTATCTATTACTTTGTTCTTTGGTTTACAGAAGAATACAAGGAAAAGAGACTGTACCATTGTGAGGAAGACAGAAAACCCGAAGTATCTCAATGTGACCTTAGCTTCCCTCCTTCTTATACACAGTTGCAAGGCTGAAGGATCTGGTTTCCTTGTTTCTTTTCTACTAACCTCTTTCTCCCTGTCTCCTTGGTCAGTTGCTAAAAACATATGCTTTCCAAGGAATTCAGTAATTTCTAAATTTATTTTATTTTTAAAATAAATTTATTTATTTTATTTAGTTTATTTTTGGCTGCATTGGGTCTTTGTTGCTGCGTGTGGGTTTTTCTCTAGTTGCGGAGAGCTGGGGCTACTCTTCATTGCGGTGTGCGGACTTCTCATTGTGGTGGCTTCTCTTGTTGCCGAGCATGGGCTCTAGGCGCATGGGCTTCAGTAGTTATGGCTTGCGGGCTCTAAAACGCAGGCTCAGTAATTGGGGTGCATGGGCTTAGTTGCTCCATGGCATGTGGGATCTTCCCGGACCAAGGCTCGAACCCACGTCCCCTGCATTGGCAGATGGATTCTTAACCACTGCGCCACAAGGGAAGCCCTCTAAATTATTTTTAATGGCTAATCTAACACAGGTTTTTAGATGTATAGAAAGTTTAGTTGTTTACAAAGCATTTCGTATCTATCTTCTTTTTAGGATTTCTGAGACATAGATAGGGCACACATATTATCCTATTGTAGGTGAAGAAACAGTGGCTTCTAGTTAACATACATGTGGACAGTGACCTATATAGGAATATGCTTGTCCTGTCAGAGTTAAACTATTAAATAATCAGCATTTAGGGCTTCCCTGGTGGTGCAGTGGTTGAGAATCCGCCTGCCAATGCAAGGGACACGGGTTCGTGCCCCTGTCCGGGAAGATCCCACATGCCATGGAGCGGCTGGGCCCGTGAGCCATGGCCTCTGAGCCTGTGCGTCTGGAGCCTGTGCTCCACAATGGGAGAGGCCACAACAGTGAGAGGCCTGCGTACTGCAAAAAAAAAAAAAAAAAAAAAAAAAAATCAACATTTTACTTTAACAGGAAACACTAGCAGTATTCCCACTAAGGTCAGAAACAAACTCAATGTAGTTGACAAGAGAAAACAGTTAGAGGCATCTTAGCCCTTATATGGTATTTTATTTGGGCATCCCTAGTGAATCAATGGTGAAACTGACTCAGACAATGAACCTAAAGAGCATTATGTTAAGTGAAAGAAACCAGACACAAAAGACCACATACTGTATGATTCCATTTGTATGAATTGTTCACAGTAGGCAAATCTATAGAGACAGAAAGTAGGTTAGTAGTTGCCTAGGACTGGGAGGTGGGGATGGGGAGTGACTCTATATGGGCACAAGGTTTCTTTTTGAGGTGATGGAACTTTCTAAAATTAGATCGTGGTTTTGGCTGTACAACTCTGTAAGTATACTAAGATGTATTGAATCATATATTTAAAAGGAGTGACTTATATGTAAATTATTTCTTAATAAGTGTTTTTAAAAATCTAACTCATAAAGTGAAATACTTCAATAGGATAGTAGGATATAAATTAACATACAAAAAATCAAAAGCCTTCATATACATAAACAATACTAGTTAGAAGATTTAATGCAAGAGAAGACTTTAAAAACGTGCAAAACTGATATGCAGCAAACTTTAAAACACTCCTGAAAGGCTTGAAGGTAGAACTGAACAAAACTGAAGTCATGCCTTGTTGTAGGACAGGATGACAGCACTGTACAGCTGTAATCAAGGATTTGAGTGCAGGGAGTTAATTTGAGAGATGATCCCAGGAAGCACCTGTGGGGGAGTGGGAGTGGGGAATGAGATGAAATGGAATGAAGCCAATGTTAAGGTGTGTTCATATGAATGGGCTCCCACTGTTAGCAGCTGGATCTCAATCCTACTGGGGGCTTTTGTGAAGCTGCATAGAACTCATCTCAGAGTTCTCTCACCTGAGGGCAAAGAAGCTGGAGTATTTATTCACCACCTCCTGCCCAGCTTTGGTGGCTGGCTTCTCCCTGATACTCTGGCCTGCCCTTGACAATCTTCCTTGAACACTCTCAGGCAGAGAGTAGCTGTGGCAGCAGTAGAAAGCTGTAAGAATGTAGGGAGTGCTGAGTGCTGAGTAGAGCAGCAGCTTATGTTGCAGTGGCATTCCAGATCTGTGCTGTTGAGATGTAGAAGATATTACAGTTTCAAGCCAAACTGAGGAGGTGGAGGTACTCTGTGGGCTTTGTTGTCTATGTAGTGTCATATCTCCAGTACCTGGAGAGCTGTAGTCTTCTCTGAGTGGGACCATAAATGAGTCAGGGAGCAGTTGTGCATTTTTTCTGTTGCAAAGAGTTGGTGGGCTTCTCCACCACAGGGCCTCTCTTGCCCTGTGCTCTGTCCAGGCCTGCTCAGAGTCTGGACTGACTCTTGGAAAGAGCTGTTCTTGCTGTGACCAGTTATACATTGTGCCTGTGGTTTTTGCCAATGAAATTTAATGAAATAGGATAAATTAACATTGACAAGATAATTGTTTATTTTAGAAAGCAATTTTTTTTTGTTCAATTTGCCTCTGCCAATATGAATTGTAATATATTTGTTCCTTGATCCTTATTATCACAGTATGCAATAAGGAAAGCATAATTTTGCAAAAAAATCTGTTCATGTGATTTTTGAATGTTGATCAAGAAACTATATAGTGCATGAGATCCATAATGGTTCTATGAATCAAAGATTCAGGATTTTGCAGATAATTATTTTAATTCAGTATTTTACTTGTTTTTCTTCTTATAAATCCTCAACTGCTAGCTGTTTGTTTGTTTGTTTATTTATTTATTTATGGCTGCATTGGGTCTTCGTTGCTGCACGCAGGCTTTCTCTAGTTGGGGCGAGAGGGGGCTGTTCTTCGTTGTGGCATGCGGGCTTCTCATTGCGGTGGCTTCTCTTGTTGTAGAGCACGGGCTCTAGGCGCGCGGGCTCTAGGCACATGGGCTTAAGTAGTTGTGGCACTTCGGCTCAGTAGTTGTGGTTAACGGGCTCTAGAGCGCAGGCTCAATAGTTGTGGCGCACGGACTTAGTTGCTCCACAGCATGTGGGGTCTTCTGGACCAGGGCTCGAACCTGGGTCCCCTGAATTGGCAGGCGGATTCTTAACCACTGTGCCACCAGGGAAGTCCCCTCAACTGCTAATTTTATTTGGTGATGCCTTTTATTTCCAAAAGTTTATTTGAATGAGAATGTTTATCAGTAAACTAGTTGGCTAATTAAAAATATCTCTTGATTTTGAAAACCATGCACAATGTGACAGATTGAAAGGGAATATGTAAAATGAGCATATTACAGTATATCGTCTCTGAAACCTAGGTAGATGTTTATATCCATTAGTCAAGATGTTGGTTTTCACCTTTATTCCCAATAGATACACTAAGCCAGACTAGCTTTAAATATGTTGCTTGGTAGTCATTTTTATTGCCAAGTTTTATTAAGTATACTTATTTTCTATTGTTGTTGTTGTTCCTTTCCTTTCTTGTTGTGCCTTCCTTTGAATTGAGTATTTTAAAATATTCCATTTTATCTCTTCTTTTGGTTTATTAGCTATACTTTACTTTCTGTTGTTGTTGCTGTGGGATTTAAAATATTTATCTCTAACTTATCATAGTCACCTATTAAATAATATTACACCCTTCACGTGTAATGTAAGGACCTTACAATAGTATGCTTCCATTTCCCCCTCCCATTTTATCATAAATTTTACTTGAATGTATTATGAACCCCACAGTATATTGTCATTTTTGCTTTAAACAATAAATTATTTTTCAAGTAAAATTTTAAAATGTGAAACAAAGTTTGTTATTCTTTAGCCACATATGCAACATTTCTAATATATCTTTGTGTTTATATGAATTTCCATCTGATATTCTTTTTCTTCAGCTCCCTTAAAAGTTTTTAAGTTTCAGGTCTACTGGTACCAAATTATCTTTGCGTTTGTCTGAAATTTTTATTTTGCCTTCATTTTAAATGATGTTTTTCGTTGGTATAGAATTCTGGCTTGGCTTTCTTTCTTTCTTTTTTGCCTTTCAGTACTTTATAGCTGTTCCACTGTCTTCTGGTTTGCCTTGTTTCTGAGGTGGTTTCAGTGTAAAACCTTCTCAGTGACCTGTAAAATCTACATGATCTCAAACTTTCTGACTCTTTGACTTCATTTCCTCTTCATTCCTCCCTCCCTCATTCAGGCAGGCTAAGTATTTACCTGCTGTGGGTTTTTAAAGTATTTGTTGTTCCATTTTTGTGGTCCACTCTTCTCTCAGATATTCTTATGACTCAGGCTTTCACCTCATGGAGGTCATCTTATGAGAAAAGCATTCTTTTGTTACTCTATATATAATAGTAATACCTTCCACTCTGCACTTATTTTCCCTCTGACCATACTTTATTTTTATCCATAATGCTTATCACTGTGTGACATATTTTGTCTTGATTTGTTTTTTGTCTTGTTTCTTCTGTCGAATTTTAAATCCAACTGGGGAAGGAGTAAATATTTTCTTTATCTTCTAGAATAGCACCTGACACTTAATAGGGGTTCAATAAATATACGTGGAAAGAAAGAAAGAAAAGACAGACAACAGGCTTCAGTTCATTAAGGAAGTGATGGTATAAATTTTGGGGATTAAAAATAGCTATCTTTGTCCTTAAAATAATATTAAATATGAGGGTGTTTATCATTTCCTTGTGTGGAAACCTTATAGCCTCTGTTAATAATTCTGTAGCTGATCACAAGTATGTTATACTCTCTGAGTCTGATAAATGATGGAATGGGGACAGGCAATGTCTGAAGTCCCTTCCATCTACTTATTCATTCATTATAAACAACTTCATAATGAGGTCTCCTTCCTAGTTTTCCCTGCCAAAATCCATTGTAATCAGGTTAAATATACAGTAGGGAGATTAATTATATCATTTTCCTTTGCAGAAAACCTTTGTTGTTTTTTTTTTTAAATAAGACTCCCTCTTTATTATTATTATTTTTAAAATTTATTATTTATTTATTTATTTATTTTTGGCTGCATTGGGTTTTCATTGCTGTGCGTGGGCTTTCTCTAGTTGCGGCGAGCAGGGGTTACTCTTCGTTGTGGTGCGGGGGCTTCTCATTGCAGTGGCTTCTCTTGTTGCGGAGCACAGGCTCTAGGTGCACAGGCTTCAGTAGTTGTGGCGTGCGGGCTCAGTAGTTGTGGCTCATGGGCTTAGTTGCTCTGCAACATATGGGATCTTCCCCGATGAGGTATCGAACCTGTGTCCCCTGCATTGGCAGGTGGATTCTTAACCACTGCACCACCAGGGAAATCCCTTTTGTTGGTTTTTGATTGCCCTAAAATTCTTTGATCCATCATCAAAGGCCTTCCACCATGTCATTCATTCCTGTCTCCAGTTTTCCATATCACCATTCCTACCCTATATCCCATACGTATTCTCCATTTTCTTTTTTAGATGCTGCTTTTTGTTCCTTCCGTTAGGATTTCCTGCCGCCCATTCCTATTTGTCAAAATCCTTTCTGTTTTTCATGTCTAATATCAAATGCTATCTTCTTTGTGACATCTTTCCCAGTGCTCAGAATTAAATGATTGTTTCTAAATCTGAACTTCTTTTGTACTCTGTTGAAATGAAATATTATATTTGAATATGCTTAACAGATAATAGGGCCTCAAAAGCTTCTAATTGAATTTAAAACATTAAATAATTGCATTGTTTCTTGACATAGGTAAGAACATTGGTGTAGTGCAATAACACTGACTCTAGGAAAAATTGTTCAGCCAGTGAAGTTTTTTTTTACCCCACCCCGGTTTTCCTTTGGGGGAGCATTGACCTCTCTTGCAGTGTTAAATTGTTTTTGTCACTTTGCGCTTGATAAGTGGGACTTTGCGCGCCAGCTTTCCTCTCCCTGAGCAGCAGCCTCCTCTAGCTCTGTTTTAGAGTTAAAAATCTCTTTTTTATATTATTGCCTTTATTTATCCTCTGTTATTTTCAGGTACGTCTAAATTCTTTAGAGTTGTTTTTAGTATTTTTTATTTAGTATTTAAAGTCCTATAAGATTGCCTTTAATACAGACCCTGGGGCTCTCTGACTTTCAGTAAAATAAAATCACTTTAAGCTTTAGTTTTAAGGTCATAGTTTTCCCCATTTCTCTCATGGATTTGCAGGTTGCCTTTTTGATTTTATCATTTTATTACATTTTATTGGTTTAGTGGTTTTAGATAAAGGGCATCTCTTGATATCCTTTTATTCAAATTCTTTTGATAACTTTTACTGGTCTTCACATATTCGTAAAGGAATGTTTAAAAAGGGAAAGGCTCGTCTGGGGCCTGTGCTCCCCGGCGGAAGAGGCCACGGCGGGGAGAGGCCTGCATACCACAAAAAAAAAAAAAGGAAAGGGATTTGTCAAGCCATTTACTGTTCTTTATCATAAGATACACCAAAATGTACATCAATTTTAGCCTTATTGGTAGTTTCATTTATTTGATCACAGTGAAATATTGAATATAACCTTGATGTAAATTAAACTTCTTTCTATAATTAGTAATTTAGATTATTCCTTGTCAGTCAGTGATGCAGAGTTGACCCTTGCCAATTAGACATAAAATGTAAAAATGGAAGAAGAATGGATATTTGAGGAGTTTAGAGTTTATTTCAGTGTGGGATATCATACTTTTACAAGACCATGTCTTGACATGTACAGGTATACCTCAGAGATATTGTGGGTTAGGTTCCAGGTGATAGCAATAAAATAAATATATCACAATAAAGTGAGTCACAATTTTTTGGTTTCCCAGTGCATGTAAAAGTTATTTTACACTATACTGCAATCTATGAAGTGTGCAATAATAGCATTATATCTAAAAAAACAATGTGCATACCTTAATGAAAAAATACTTCGTTGCTAAAAAATGCCAACTATCATCTGAGTCCTTTGCTGGTGGAGGGTCTTGCCTGGATATTGGTGGCTGCTGACTGATCAGGGTGGTGGTCAATGAAGGCTGGGGTGGCTGGGTTAGTTTCTTAAAATGAGACAACAGTGGAGTTGGTGGCATTGATTGACTCTTCCTTACATGAATAATTTCTCTATAGAATGCAGTGTTGCTTCATAGCATTTTACTCACAGTAGAACTTCTCCCCAAATTAGAGTCAGTCCTCTCAACCCTGCTGCTGCTTCATCAACTAAGTTTATGTAATATTCTAAATCATTTGTTGTCATTTCAGCAGTCTTCACCAGGAGTGGATTGCATCTCACAAAAGCACTTTCTTTGCTCATCAGTAAGACAACTCCTCATTCATTAAAGTTTTATCATGAGATGGCAGCAATTCAGTCACATCTTTAGACTCTACTTCTAATTTTAGTTCTCTTGCTATTTCCACCAGTCCTCCACCGAAGTCTTGAACCCCTCAAAGCCATCTGTGAGTGTTGGAATTAACTTCTTCCAAACTCCTGTTAGTGTTCATATTTTGACCTCTTCCTATGAATCTTGAATGTTCTTAATGGCATCTGGAATGGTGAATCCTTTCCAGAAAGTTTTCAGTTTACTTTACCCAGATCCATCAGAGGAATCACCAGCTCTAACCTTAACAAAATGTATTTCTTCAATAATGAGACTTGAAAATTGAAATTACTCCTTGTTCCATGGGCTGCAAATAGATGTTGTGTTGGTAGGCATGAGAAAAGCATGAATCTCCTTGTACATCTCCATCAGAGCTCTTAGGTAGCCAGGTGCATTGTCAGTGAGCAGTGATATTATGAAAGGAATCTTTTTTTCTGAGCAGTTGGTCTCAACAGTGTGCTTTAAATATTCAGTAAACCATGTTGTAAACAGATGTGCTGTCATCCAGGCTTTGTTGTTCCATTTATAGAGCACAGGCAGAGTAGACTTAGTGTAATTCTTAAGGGCCCTAGGATGGTAAATGAGCATTGGCTTCAACTTCAAGTCACCATCTGTATTAGCCCCTAACAAGAGAGTCAGCCTGTCCTTTGAAGCCAAGCATTGACTTCTCCTCTCTAGCTAACAAAGACCTAGATGGCATATTCTTCCAATAGAGGGTTATTTCATCTACATTGAAAAACTGTTGTTTAGTGTAGCCAACTTTATTAATTATGTTAGCTGTGTTTTCTGGATAACTTGCTTCAGCTTCTGTGACAGCACCTGTGGCTTCACCTTGTATGTTATGGAGATGGCTTCTTTCCTTAAACCTCAGGAACCAACCTCTGCCAGCTTCAGACTTTTCTTCTTCAGCTTTCTCACTTTTCTCAGTGTTCATAGAATTGAAGAAATTTTGGGCCTTGCTCTGGATGAGACTTAGGTTTAAGGGAATGTTGTGGCGGTTTGACCTTCTATCCAGACCACTAAAACGTTCTACGTATCAGCAATAATGCTGTTTCACTTTCGTATGGTTCGTGTGTTCACTGAATTTAATTTCCTTCCAGAACTTTTAATTTCCTTCCAGAACTTTTCCTTTACATTCACAACTTGGCTAACCGTTTGGTACAAGAGGCCTGGCTTTGGGCCTCTGTCAGTTTTCAATGTGCCTTCTTCACAAACCTTAATAATTTCTTGCTTTTGATTTAAAGTGAGAGATGTTCAACTCTTCCTTTCACTTGAACATTTAGAGGCCTCGGTAGGGTTATTAATTGGCCTAATTTCAATATTGTTGTGTCTCAGGGAATAGGGAGGCCTGAGGAAAGGGAGGGAGACAGGGAACAGCTGGTCGGTAGAACAGTCAGAACATGTACAATGTCTACCAAGTTCACCGTCTTATCTGGGCAAGGTACGTGGTACACCCAATTACAATAGTAACATCAAAGATCACTGATCACAGATCAATATAACAAATATAATAATAATGAAAATGTTTGAAATATCGTGAGAATTACAAAAATGTGACACAAGAAACATGAAGTGAGCAAGTGCTTTTGGAAAAATGGTGCTCAACACAGGGTTGCCAGAAACCTTCACCTTGTAAAAAATGCAGTATCTGTGAAGTGCAATAAAGCAAAGCTTAATAAAATGAGTTATGCCTGTATTAATAGTAAAAATGTATTTAGTACTTCCAGATGCTTTTAAATGCTTGACATACTCCATTATTTTTAATCCTTACAACAATCCCATTATTAATTCCATTTGTTAATAAGGGAATTGACCTAGAATTTAGGTAAATAGTCTAAGGTCATGTAGTTAGTTGGCAGAGCTGGGTCTGGATGTCTGGCTTCTAGTAATAAAAATGCCTTTTTCTCACTTTTTTTTTTTTTTTAACATACCAGGTTTAAGTTTAAGATTTCATTTGGAGAACAAAAGGGTTTTACTATTTAAAATAAAGATTAAATACCACTAGTCTACAAAGTTCATTTAGTTATTATTACTTATCCTTTGATGTCACTTTTACTGCGCTCTTGATGCATTCTTTAATTCTGTGTTGCTGTTTAACTTTCTGATGTTTGTGAGAAATATATTTATGTCTTGAACTGCATCTGTTTGGGTATAAACTTCCCACAGATAAGTTCATTAGACTGGATGTTCCTGGAGAACGTATATTTCTTTGTATCTCCTATGTGGCACCCAGCTCAGTACCTTGACATATACATTTTTCAACAAGTAAACTTGGTTTAACTGGTTGAATAAACCCATATTTTTGTCCTTGGGAAAACAATTCTAATTTGGTGTAAAATATGCTACCTATTATAGTTAACAATCTTGAGAATGTCATATGAGAACAGCAGTTCTGTCCTGCCCACCCCCAATTTCTTATTCGTACAGTGACACCTATGAATTTGTAGGTTGGAACAAGCAACAAAACTATGGAACATACTTTTCCTGCAGAGGGATGGCTAATGTGACTTGTGCATTCTAATTAAGCTTTTTTTGAAGCTTAGCATTCAAATCTGCATTCTTACTTGATTAATATTCACCACCACTATTTTTATGCAGATCACATGAAAAATGAACCCTACATGCCAGGATACCTTGCAAGAAATTACTGTTCATCAGCATGAATCAATAAGCTCACAAGTATAACAGTATCCACTGGGAAAAGTAAAAAAAAAGCTGTTACTAAGGTCATATAATATGAAAGAAAAAGGAGAAAAAAATTCATTTTTGCATTGAAAACCGTAAAAATGTTTCAAGAGAAAATTAGTATGACTGTCCATATTAGTATGCCTAGATCAAAAACCAATAGATGAAGTTCTGTTTTTTTTTATATATATATATATATATATATATATATATTTGTGTGTGTGTGTGTGTGTGTGTGTGTGTGTGTGTGGTACGTGGGCCTCTCACTGCTGTGGCCTCTCGCGTCGCGGAGCACAGGCTCCGGACACACAGGCCCAGCGGCCATGGCCCACGGGCCCAGCCGCTCCATGGCACGTGGGATCCTCCTGGACCGGGGCACGAACCCGCGTCCCCTGCATTGGCAGGTGGACTCTCAACCACTGCGCCACCAGGGAAGCCCAAGTTCTGTTATAGTTTACTACATGCATGAACCTTGAAAACATCAGACTAAGTGAAATAAGCCAGACACAAAAGGACAAATATGGTATGATTCCAGTTATATGAAATATGTAGAACAGGCAAATTCAGTGAGACAGAAAGTAGATTAGAGGTGACCAGGGCCTGGTTGGGAGGAGGAAATGGGACTCATTGCTTAACGGTTACAGAATTTTGGGGGTGGGGGGGTTGATTTTAAAAATATGGAAATAATGTTGATGATTGTACAACATTGTGAATGTAATTAAGGTCATTGAATTGTACTTAAAATGGTTGAAATGGCAAATTTTATGTTAGATATTTTAAATTTTAAAAAGCATATAAATTATTAGGATGGACATTTAAACATTTTCTGCAGTCTTTGAATGAAGAAAGTAACTGATTTCACAGTGAAGCAGGTCACACCACTGGCTCAGGGCTTACTCTCTGCCTGTGAGTAAGCCTTGCCCGGCATGCCTCCAGGTTCTGCATGATGTCAGAGACCTGTGAAGTGGCTCAGGTCGACAGAGGAATCTAAAAGTGATCAGCTTGTGAGACACTCAGGGCTGGGCAAGGAGCTGGCTGACCTGGAGTAGGAGACTGAAATAAAAGTTTGCAAATTTAAAGTCTTCAAAGAATGAAAAGAGGGAATAAAAAGAAAATGGGACCAGCGATGCTAAGAAAACAAGACCAGATGTGCAGTGGAGAAAGGCAGCTTGCCTTGGGAAGCTGGACAGCTGTTTCCTCTGTGCTCTACAAGCACACACAGCTGCTCATCCCTTTGTAAATCTTCCTCTGCTGGACTGAGAGGCCAGGGGGCACGTCCATCCCTGTATTCTCAGCCCTCAGAACAGGAAAGGTCTCTGTGAGTGAGTCAATAAGGGTCGAGTACCCGGGCTGAGGGAAGGTTAATCACAGAGTTCTGGTGGCCACAGTCAGAATCAGCAGGCCAAATGACCACCAAGAGAGACATTGGAAACTGCAGTAAAAAGGGGGTGGAACAGTTAAAAATGGCTAAGTGAATACTGGCATTTACTTTAGCTTCCTCTTAAAATCCAACTAAAATAATAAAGAAAAGATATTTAAGGGGATGGGGGGAGAATTGGCATAAACAGACTACAATGTAAAAAATAGGAGAAAAAAAACCCCAACAATATTAGAAGCTGACTTAAGAAGGCAGAGGCTCACTTAGATGGAAAACAAATGTTGAAGTGTAAACAGACTACAGAAAGTGACTGTTTGCTAGCATCCTGAACCTATGAAATAATCTTGAAAGATGCTCCAGATCTGTTGAAAGAATAACAAAGAATAAATTGGACCCCCCAAGCTCTCCCTCATGTTGCGTAGCCTGGGAACTGCCCCTGGGGGGGTACATCAGGCATAGCTGAGGGTGAGGTGCCATGCTGAACACAGGGTGGGTAAGTGAAAGTCGGTACTGGGTTCCCATCCTTTGCACACTTGAATCCCAGAGCAATGGCAGGTAGGCTTATACTCCCACAGCAGGATATGGGAGGACACTTTTCTGTTTTTCTGGGGAATTTTGACCAGCCCTAGATCTAATAATCAGGCATTGCCCCAAATCATTCAAGGACTCTGTTGTGCAATATGGTAGCCACTGGGCAACATGTGGCTACGGAGCATTGAAATGTAGGTGGTCTGAATTGAGATAGTAAATGCACTCTATATTTTAAAAGCTTGATAAGAAAAAAATGTAAAACATCTCAGTAATTGTTATACTGATTACATGTTGAAATAATATTCTTGATATACTAGGTTAAAAAAACATCCTATTAAAATTAATTTAACCTATTTCTTTTTAATGTGTTGCTACCAGAAAGCTTAAAATTACGTATTTCTACTGGACAGCCCTGCTCTATAATGGAGCCTTCTACTCAACAGTCTGCTCTAGCTCACTCAGCTTCAAAATAGCTTTTAATACTCCACCATAGGGACTTCCCTGGTGGCACAGTGGCTGAGAATCCGCCTGCCAATGCAGGGGACACAGGTTCGAGCCCTGGTCTGGGAAGATCCCACATGCTGTAGAGCAACTAAGCCCGTGTGCCACAACTACTGAGCCCATGTGCCACAACTACTGAAGCCTTCACACCTAGAGCCCCTGCTCGCCACAACTAGAGGAAGCCCGTGCACAGCAACAAAGGCCCAACTGAGCCCAAAATAAATAAATTAAAAAAAAAAACCTCTACCATAGAGGAGATAGTCAAAGATCATTAGACTTTTGAGGAAACATGTTAATATGAAAGACAGAGAGAAAACAAACTTAAAAAAAAAAAAAGGAGCCTTCTGGAAAAGAAACAATGCAAGAGGAAGAAAACAAAACGAAGCAACAAAAACCTGTTGTGTTATCCTTAGGGAAAATTTACCATAACCCTGTTTTTTAAAAAAACTCAGAAAACAAATATTCCTGGAAATTAAATCACAAGTGCAGAAATGAACTGTAGTGGGCAAAATAATAGCCTCCTAAAGATGTCTGTGTCCTAATTCTGGAACCTATGAATATGTTACCTTACATGGCAAAAGGTAATGAAGAATGTGGAGGGAATTCAGTTTGCTAATCATCTGACCTTAAAATAAGGAGATTATTCCTCGATCATCCTTGTGTGCCCAGTTTTATGACAAGAGTCCTTTAAGGATAGAATAGGGAGGCAGAAGATCAAGGTCAGAGATTTGAAGATACTACACTGTTACCTTTGAAGATTGAGGAAGGGGCTACAAGCCAAAAGAGCTTAAAAGGGCAAGGAAGTAGATTCTCCTCTAGTACTTCCAGAATGAATGTTGCCTATTGACAACTGATTTTACCTCAATGAGAGCTACTTCTGACCTCCCAAACTGTAAAATAATAAATATACAGTGCTGTAATTGAATATAGTTATGGTATTTGTTTTAAGAGCAATAAGAAAGGTTAGAAGATAAAGTTGAAGAAGTTTCTCAGAGAGTACAACAAACATAAGTTGATTCTAGAATTCATGGGACTGCTCCTGCAGTTTGCGGCTAGAAGTAAAGAGAACCAGTAGAGGCACAGTGACCTCATAGCCATGCAGTAAACATGTATCGAACACCTACTTCCTACAGTGCACTGCAGTCAGTGATAATTCAGATTATAGTCGATTTAGAATCGCCATCATCTAAGGTTCATTCATAAATAATTCACTTTAACAGGTTGGAAAGGATGCATGAAGAACTATAGTTTGTAAAAAATTATTATTATAATCTTTTTAAAAAATTATTTTTGGCTGCGCTGGTCTTCTTTGCTGTGTGCGGGCTTTCTCTAGTTGCAGCGAGGGGGGGCTATTCTTCGTTGTGGTGCGTGGGCTTCTCATTGCGGTGGCTTCTCTTGTTGTGCAGCACAGGCGCTAGGTGCACGGGCTTCAGTAGTTGTGGCACGCGGGCTCTAGAGTGCAGGCTCAGTAGTTGTGGCGCATGGGCTTAGTTGCTCTGCGGCGCGTGGGATCTTCCCGGACCAGGGCTTCAACCTGTGTCCGCTGCATTGGCAGGCGGATTCTTAACCACTGTGCCACCAGGGAAGTCCAGAACTATAGTTTTATTTCCAAGAATCTGTGATCCTGTCCAGACCTGGTCTTATGAATGGGCAGAGAAGATACTCACATACTTGGCATGATTTCCCAAGGAGCTAAAAGATTCAGCTGCCCCCAGATATCTGATCCATTGGTTTGCTCTGATATATCAAATTCCCACCAACAGAAAGCTTTCAAGATAATAAGTCTTCAGAAGGAGTATTAAAAAGAAAATATTAGTAGGAAGGAAGGGTAGTGCCCACTAAAATTTTAGCATAGGTTAGAGAGGAGAAGCAGTCATGGAGAAGAGCAAAAATGGTTAATTGGGAAGACAGTCAGCCATATTTGGTGGGAATTTGAGGAACTTTCCCATTTTCTTTCTCCAGGTTCTGAAATATCCCTATTTTTATAAGACAGGTCTCACTTCTCCCAGCTGTGGAATCCCAAGCCTGGAGGCAATAAATCCTATCTGAGTTTAGAGAAGAAAAGATCACAAATTAGCATGGGAGTTTTTGGCTAAAAATTACTGAGACTATATCTGTGTTAATAGTTCCAAGGGTTTATTAGTTTTATTACCCTCTTTTGGATATTATCCTCATTAGAGTAATGTGAAATATACCTAAACCTAAGCAGTCAGCCGTAAATTAAGACAGCATTTTGTTACAAATGCTGTGCTGCTCACCAGGATTTGCCCAATGTAGATTCATAAATCTGACTTCAATATTTAGGCTTACCTGATTCAGACATATATTTCCATTTACATATGTGTATATATCTGTGAACATATATGTATGAATATATGTGAAAAATTATATGTATGTATCCTGTCTACATGTATATTATACAGATAAAATATATACATAAAAACCTTCAGAATGATGACAGTGAGAACTATTTACATGATACAACACATTATAAATCTCTCAGTTCTTCTTGAAAACTTGTGCTGAACCTTAACCCATATGAAGAAGAGAATGGTTCTCATTGGCATATCTGATACTTGCTTCAGGGCTTTGTTAATGTATTAGATAATGTTTTTAGTTTTTCCTTACATATTTTCTAAGAACAATCTTTAAATGCCACGAAAATGATTTATTTAGAATCTTTTGCTTTCCTCTAATGTATAACCTTCACATTTCTCACTGTTGGTCTTATAAATCACAGTGTGTGATACCTTAGCCCTTGTGTTCTCTCTCAAGAGACTGCCTTTCTCTTTTGCTTTTTGTAGCCACTTCTTTCTGACTGCTCAAGGGATAGGAGGGGCCTAGAGTCCAAGAAGAAAAATGGATTTCCAATGGGGTAGATATAGGGAGACATTTCTGTGCTGCACCATTAAATATCAACCACTCCCTTTCCACCCATAAATAGCAATTATAGGGAATTATTCTTTAATCACTTCATGTTCAGTATTTACATTAGCACATCAAAAGAGGATATTTCATCCTTAAGGTTAACAGTTATGATTTTTAAGAGTTTTAATCATTTGTGCACTTTAAAAAATCCAATTTTGATTTGCTAATCCATCCTTATGAATGTAGCTCCTGTTAAATAAACCATCCTGTTGGGAATATAATTGTTGTAATTCCATTAGTAATCTTTATTGGTGAAAATTAGCTCTTTACTCAATTTTTGCCTAGTGAATTTTAATCTTGGCAGCGAGTGTAGTCTAATGATTAAGGGCATGGGTTCTGGAGTCTGACTGCCTGGGTCTGAATATAAGCTGCACTATTGACTATGTGATTTTGGGCAATGTAACTTATTTTCTCTAGCCTCAGTTTTCTCATTTGCAAAATGGGGCTAAATTTGGTACTTCTGTCTTAGGATTATTATAAAGATTAAATAAATAATATAGCACAGTTCCTGGCATGTTGTTAGCACTAGTTTAATGATTATTGTGAAGAGGCAGCAAATATAATGGAATTAGACAAACAGGTTTTATAATCGTAGCACTGAGGTGGGAGTTGGGGTGGAGGTGTTTTTATACATGACCTTGACCTTCAGCAAACTGTTTAACCTCTGTATTGATTTTTTTCAACCTAAAATTTTTGGGTAACCTTCCTTATCAAATAATTGGGAAGGTCTGGTACATAGCAAAACTTTAAAACTGCACACTATGTCATTCTCTTCTTCCTTTCTTTCTAGTTCACTTTAGGAATGCTGCAAATTCAGAAAACCTTTTAATTCTCCACCACTTTTCCAAAAAACCCAGCAAGTATTCTTTTATAGTACATGTTAAGTAGTTGTCATTCAATATGTTTTATTTAGTTTTATTGGGATCTTTTTTTAATGCCTGCCCTATTTTTTGGCTGAATTATAGGAAACAAGTAGAAGGCATTGAGAAGAGATCAAGTATTAGAGAACTTTAGGGTTAGAAAATAAAAGAATAGGCAGTGCAGTTGTTTTGTTTTCATTAGAAGCTGTGAGGTGAGAAACTAAAGAGATGCCTGGTAGGTCAGGGAAATGAAATCGGAGCCCTGTGTTCTGTCTTTGATTTGGTGGTGGCAATATCAGCAACGTTAGTAAACTATATTCAAGCTGGGAGAGTGCTGTAGGAACCACCCAAGGGATTGTGAAGGTCATTCTTATTCATTGGGTGGCTAAAGGTGCTGAGAGTTTGAGATGATCTGATGGTGATCAATCTTGAGATCATCATGGGCCTTTCTGTAGCTTCTTGGGGATGTGCTAAGAATGGTAAATTGAGACCAAGTTGACTCAGCCAGGAGGGCAGTGATAAAAGAAAGAGGAGGGATAGTAGTTTCTCTTCCTCAGACTTGCTTCAGGGTAGGGATTCACATAGGGAGGGGCCCGGACTCTGTGGAGAAGTTGCAAGTTTTAGTTTTTCCTTTGTTTATCCTGGGCAGTCAGAAAGCTGATATGTTGGGGTTATGGAGCTCTGAGGATAGTAAAATATTGATAGGAAACAGCAAGGTGGGTATCACATGACTTCATTCTGTGTACCACCAGCTTGTTTCACAGAGCAATGTCCCCTTTTTATAAACATGTATTTTGAAACACACACACACACACACACACACACACACACACACACACACACTTACTATCCTGAAGGAAAAAAAATATTAGCTAATATAGCTACTTCACATAATTTCAAAATGCCAGCATAATGCCCTAATGATGATATAAAGAAGAAATAAATGGAAAGTTATCATAAAATAGTGTATGTTACCATATATGAATGTTTAGGTACTAATAGAATTCACTGAAGAATTACTATAAATGTGCAGCTCTAATTGAGAGTGATAGAAATGTACTGAGTTGGTGATTCAAATAGCATGACATTATCATCTGAAATGATGAAAAACTCTTGGTAAAGTTTTTGACAAAAAAGTACTAATTTTCTTCAGTTTACCTAGTAATAGCAATCCTGGAAAATTCTGCATGTTAAGTATACTAAAACAATACAAGAATTGCTTCTGCCCATATGTAAAAAGGAATTCTAGACCGAAATGTGCTAGTTGGACATTTGAAAGCTGTGTGGGATCGTGACATATATTGCAGGATGTAAGCACCCTTGTCTCCTGCAGAGTGAATGCCTATGGTGCCCCCCCAGTCACAGTGCAAACCAAACGACCCTCACAGCTTTCTACCACACCTCCCAGGGATCAGTGCCAACCCTTCTGAGAAGAAGAGGTTGATTCCATCCCCATTTGCCAAGGGGTTTAGAAGATAGGACAGTGATTACTGCTATGGTCACATCCAAATCTCAGGAGATTCTCCCCTCGCCTCTCATTGCCAAACCCATTACATAAGGTGTCTGTTTCTGATAATATTACCTAACAACTAGTTTGGAAATGCTTTGTTTGGGAAGGGAGCTTTCAGCATATAGAGACACTATTGCATAATAGCTGCGAGCAGGAACTCTGGATCCAGATTGCCTGCATTCCAATCCAGTCACTGCCAGTTACTAGCTGTAGGATCTTGCATGAGTTACTTAACCTCTCAGTGTCTCTGTTTTCTCATCTGAAAAGGGATAGGTCCATTGAGTTACTTACCTTGTGGGACTGTTGTGAGCTGCTACATATATATATATGTGCTTTGAGTAGTTCTTGACACATAGCACTATGCTCACGGTGTGTGAAAGAGACTTGTGAGAATAGTGAACAGGCTTTAAAAGGTGAGAAAGGAAATCATTAAATTGTAAATATACAGTGCAGAAAATTACAAAGATCATGTATTTTGATTTTCTCTCCTAAAGAATCTTTACCAGAGTTCTAAATAGATTTTAATGGATAACATTCATCATATTCTTTCCTTTTCCTCCCTTTTGGCAGGATAATAATGGTTAATAGCTAACAATTATAGAGCTCTTAACATGTACCAGGCGTGGTACTAATAGGTTTATAAGTATTGTATCATTTCGTTTTTAAACAAACCTATGAAGTTGTTACTATTGTTATCTTCATTTTTACATATAGAAAAATGAGACAGGTTGAGTAATTAACTCTGAGAGTCACAGTTTAGAGTCAGACTCAATCATCCAACTCCAGGGTCTGTTCTTTTAATGACTGGGCAACACTAAACAATGAAATGGGCAAATTACAGACAGCACCCAAGAGAAGCCTCAAGTGTCCAAGCCTGTGAACAATCTCAGATAATTGTGCGGGGTCACTAATCCTTGACATTTTCTGGTTGACTTAGTATTTTTATGTTCAGCAATCTGGTGGAGGTTTGGTTTGTTTTTAACATGCATTAGTGTCTAGATCAGGACTGTCCACAAGTACTTTCTGTAATATTCAGTATGGTAACCAGCCAGTAGTCATATGTTGCTCTTGAGCACTTGAAATGTGGCTAGTGTGACTGAGGAATTTTAAAATTTTATTGAATTTTAATTAGTTTAAATATAAATAGCCACATGTGTCTAGTATTAGTGCAGGTCTAGTTAAGTAAAGGGGATGCAAAGAGAAAATGCTGACTTGCAAAACCACCACCCTGTGTTTCAGTAGGAGTGAGTCTGCTATAAGGTATAGAAAACAGGGAGTGGGACTGACTTCTTTCTGCCTTTTTGGATACGGAGGCCTTAGTGCCATGCCTTCAGAGGTGTCCTTTGTTTAGCAGGTGGGTGCCCCGTGTAAAATCCTCTGGTGTGCTCACAGGTCATCGGCTTCAGCATCCCTAGCACTGCTGAACTGGCTCCAGAAACCTTTAATTATTGCAGCATATGTTTCAGTTTTCAGGCTGGAGGAAATTTATTCCCTTCAGCCTGAAGTCAGCACAGACGGGATCTACAGCCGAGACCTCAATACAAAAGAACTAAATTGCTGACCCTTCACAGTTGCCATGATGCTGCTGACATTAACAGCTGTGGTTGCCACAGTATGTGGAAAGCTTTTATAACAAAAATCAAAAAATTTCCATTTAGAGCCATCATTGTGATTTGAATTCAAGGTAGGTAAATGAAAGGTAGCATAAGTTGCTGGCTTTATTTAAAAACAATCAACAATATTAGAACAGAAGTAGGTTGTTTGTGTTTGGTGCGTCCTTGAATAGTGCGGTGTACATTCCAATTTAAGTGTGTATTCAAACATGAATAAATTTCTGTGAAAATGTTGTCTTTGAATCAGGGTATCTGAGACATTTCTATGCTTAGTTTTATCACAAATGTATGTATGCTTAAACATAGATATTCTTATTTCTTGAGCTCTGTAAAGTGGTATCATTGCTGAATGTAGTCTTATGGGATTTTTTTGGCACTCTACATTTTCTTTCTTTTTTTTTATTTTAAATTTATTTATTTATTTTTGGCTGCATTGGGTCTTCCTTGCTGCATGTGGGCTTTCTCTGGTTGCAGCGTGCAGGGGCTACTCTTCATTGTGGTGCATGGGCTTCTCATTGTAGTCGCTTCTTGTTGCAGAGCACAGGCTCTAGGGCACACAGGCTTCAGTAGTTGTGGCACGCGGGCTCAGTAGTTGTGGCGCACAGGCTCAGTTGTTGTGGTGCGCGGGCTCAGTTGCTCCGCGGCATGTGGTATCTTCCAGGACCAGGGCTCGAACCTGTGTCCCCTGCATTGGCAGGCGGATTCTTAACCACTGTGCCACGGGGGAAGTCCAGTACTCGACATTTTCAAAATTCATCTGTTATTGCATGTAGCTATAGTTCATTCATTTTCACTGCTATATGATAGTCCACTGTATAGAATATATCACATTTTATTCATTCTCCTGTTAGTGGGCTTATGGGTTGTTTCCTAGTTAAATGTTCTTTCAGTTGATTACACTTTCTGTTGCATTATTGTCTGAAGGTAGCAAGGATAGGGCATAGATTATCCACCTCTTAGAAGGAGAGAACAGTAGGAAGAGGAACCTGGAATACAGGCTATATTTAAAATAGGGAGAAGAGATGGGAACTAACATATATGATTTTCTGGGTACCTGGAACTGTCACATATGTCATCCTATTTTTTCTCATAACAGTCATGTGAGAAATTTTATTATCTTCATTAAATAAGTGAAGAAATGGACCCACACAGAGGAAAACTAACTTTTCCAAGATGACACAGCTAGTAAGAGATGGAGCTAAATGTTCAACCTTGGTGTCTCTGAGCCAAATCCTTTATGTTCTCTATACATGGAGCTGACTAGAATAGTCAGGATTATATGACCCTGAGGGGAGACAAAGTATAAATGGAAAGAGGTTACAATTTGGCTCTGTCACTTAAACCAACAAAGTCAACATAGCACCAGGGAAATTTGAGTTCAAGGTAGGCAAATAAAGGAAAACAAAAGGAACTTCATGTTCCAGGCTGTGTGTATTGCTCTCCAGCACAAATCTTTCTGACCCTACAACTTTCTGACTTGGACTGTGACTTACCCAACCAGCTCTGTAGTCTTACTCTTCTAGAAATTTTCCTTCTGTCAGGGATGAACTAAGAAAAAAAGTTGTGTAGTCCCAGGATTACCCTTAATCAGCCACAGGTAGAGTAAATTGACCTTGATTTATCGGCAGTCTGCCATGTGAAGATTTGGGGTGTTTTTTTCAATGGTGAATATTTATGAAAAATTAGGATAGAATTGGGTGCCAGCTTAGCAAATGAGAGAACTTCATTTTTTTTCTGTCTGTAACAATTTTCTACGGCTACTGTGCAATTCATAATAAAATGTAAGTATACATTCAAAATTTATTTCCATGATTTTAAATTATTGACTGTTACTGCTAGCCCAGGGATCATACAGCCTGGGTGACTGTGTGAATAGAGAAAAATCTCTTTTGGCATAGAGGCTGGAAATTGGCATTGCTCTTTGCAGGTGGCTGTTGTTTTTGTTCATGTTTTAATTTAGGTATTTAGCAGAGCCATTTGAGTTTAATTAAAGTTGTGCCTGCACTTCAATTGTTTATGAAGCCTCACATAGATTTAATCATCAGAACAGCTTGATGAGGATTTGCAAAGGTGAGCTTTATCGCTTCACACCGCGGCTTCTAGTCTCTATCTAGAATGTGAAGGGAGCATTGATTCATAAGAACATTACAAATAGCTCAGTGATCGCTGGAGTATATTGAGTAGAGAATGAAATGTGGAAGTCTATTACAGATACTCTGTCTCTATTAACCTTTCCAACCTTCCATTTAGTTTGATGGATAGAGGGATTTGTGCCCTGAAATCACAGAGGTATCACGTGCTCAGATGTGGGATCATCTTTAAGATGGTGTTGTTAATCATTTTAGCACATCAGGACTCAGTTTAAGTGGTTTTGAACAGTTTTGCTTCACATTTCATTATGGTATTTCATAAATTTGGAAAACAGGTAATCAGCAAATGTAATCTTAAATTTACTCAATAGGATGAATAAACATCTGTATTTTAATATGTTAACTCCATATATATTGAATTAATGTTCCTATGATTATCATAAAAATATTGGAATTCTGTTTTTGCCATTCTGTCGGAAAAAGAAAGGATGGATGAAGGTAGTATGTACTGCCTAGAGAGGTTATTTTATCCTAGGCTAGAATGCATTATAATAATAATATAATATAATACATTTCTGAGCTTTAAAAATAGTATTACTGGGATGTTTAAAAACTTTATATGGTTTTTACATACCTTTTTTTTAGATTTTAATATTATCAGTGTTTTCCATTTTAATGGCTCTTCTTTGTTACCTAGAAATGTTTTTTTATAGCTTTACAAGTGATCATTGAATTAATCTAAGAAAATGTAAGTCTTAAGATACTGTGATATTCAGCTGTCCCAAGCACTTTTTAAAATGATAGTATCATATTCATTATTTCCAGTTTCTTTTGATTTACAAATTTCAGATTTTGTGAAATTTATGAATTTCAAGTGTTTCTGAAAAAGGGCAATGGTGGGAATAAAGTCATTTCTTTCCATGTGAATGTTTTTATTTTTCAGTACTTTCCAAAGAATACATGCACAGATACCATGTAATTCGTAGTCCTTTTTTTTTTTTTTTCCTTCTGCACAGGATAACTAAATGAATAAAGTTAGTGTATTAGGTCTTTAATTACATGGCTAGTATGGTTTGTTTTGCTTTGTTTTTTTAAAAAAAAAAGTCTTAAGTTTTCCATCTCAACTGCAGTAGCTTGAAAGGGGCAAGAATTTGGAAGTGGCTAGGAATCTATATTGTATCAATATTAGAAGTCATAAAATAGCACAATTAATGACTAATGTCAACCATGTTATTGTTTCTTAAAGTTACCTAAATACCTAAAGGACTTTTAGGAAATGGATTTGAAATGAAAAGTTGAAGTGCAAGTCATTGGTAGTGTAGCTGCAAAGCTTATTTATAAAAAACACTTAACATACTGTGTTTTAGTTCCGTGTTAAATTATTTTCCAGCTTAAGATGAAGCTTTGTGAAGGCAGGTACTGTTTCTGCTTTGTTCTGTGCTTATTCCTCACTGCCTAAATGATATCTGGCTTAATAAATAATTGTTAGATGAATAAATGAATGAATGACTTCTTAAACTGATGACATATCTTAAAATCAGTCACTTAGCAATTGAACATTTTTTTTTATGATTATGTACCTTAAATATATAGCTTCTGATCTTAGAGGAGTTTCTTTGCCTTTTATTTCTTTTAAAAAAGCAATCTAGGGCTTCCCTGGTGGCTCAGTGGTTGAGAGTCCGCCTGCCGATACAGGGGACACGGGTTCGTGGCCCAGTCCGGGAGGATCCCACATGCTGCGGAGCGGCTGGGCCTGTGAGCCATGGCCTCTGAGCCTGCGCGTCCGGAGGCTGTGCTCCGCAACAGGAGAGGCCACAACAGTGAGAGGCCCGTGTACTGCAAAAAATAAAAAATAAAAAAAAGCAATCTAAGGGGATAAAAGGCAAAGATGAAAATTGTAGCTTAAAAATATTACTATAATTTCAGTGATGTTGAATGGCTTTTTAAAATTATTTTTTATTGATGTATAGTTGACTTACAATACTATATCAGTTTTGTTGAATGGCTTATTAATGTCAGAGTTTTTAATACTTGGATGCCATGAGAGCATTATATAAATTAATAATTAAAATGTACTGATTTGTAGATCAGAATCTTTCATTGCTATTCTTGAATTTTATGTTTCTAAAGACAAATAATTTTTTTCTTTCTTTAAAAAATTTTATTGGGGTATAGTTGATTTACAATGTTGTGATAGTTTCAGGTATACAGCAAAGTGAATGTTATACATATACATATATCTACTCTTTTTTAGATTCTTTTCCCATATAGGCCATTACAGAGTATTGAGTAGAATTCCCTGTGCTATACGGTAGGTCCTTATTAGTTATCTATTTTATATAGATAAATATTTATATATATCTATATAAAATAGATAATAGTTATCTAAATAGATAATAGTTATCTATATTTTATATAGATATAAAATATCTATATTTTATATAGATATAACTATCTATATTTTATAGAGATATAACTATATTTTATAGAGATATATCTATATTTTATATAGATATATAGTAGTGTGTATGTGTCAACCCCAATTTTCCAATTTATCCTTCTCCCCCTTACCCTCTGGTAACCATAAGTTTATTTTCTACCTCTGTAACTCTATTTTGGTTTTGTATATAAGTTCATTTGTAGCCTTTTTTTAGATTCCACATATAAGCAATATCATATGATTTTTGTCTTTCTCTGTCTGACTTACTTCACTCAGTATGATAGTCTCTAGGTCTATCCCTGTTGCTGCAAATGACATTATCTTGTCCTTTTTATGGCTGAGTAATATTCCGTTGTACATATGTACCACGTCTTCTTTATCTGTTCCTCTGTTGATGGACATTTAGGCTGCTTCCATGTCCTGGGTATTGCAAATAGTGCTGCAATGAACAGTAGGGTGCATGTATCTTTTTGAATTATGGTTTTCTCCAGATATATGCCCAGGAGTGGGATTGCTGGATGATGTGGTAGCTCTATTTTTAGTTTTTTTAGGAACCTCCATACAGTTCTCCATATTGGCTCTACCAGTTTACATTGCAACCAACAATGTAGGAAGGTTCCCTTTTCTCCACACCCTCTCCAGCATTTTATTGTTTGTAGATTTTTTGATGACGGCCATTCTGACTGGTGTGAGGTGATACCTCATTTTAGTTTTGATTTGCATTTCTCTAATAATTAGTGATGTTGAGCCTCTTTTCATGTGCTTTTTAACCATCTGTATGTCTTCTTTGGAGAAATATTTAGTTTGATCTTCTGCCCATTTCTTAATTGGGTTGTTAGTTTTTTTGATATTGAGCTGCATGAGCTGTTTGTATATTTTAGAGATAAATCCCTTATCAGTTGCTTCATTTGCAAATATTTTCTCCTGTTCTGAGGGTTGTCATTTTGTTTTGTTTATGGTTTTCTTTGCTGTGCAAAAGCTTTTAAGTTTAATTAGGTCCCATTTGTTTATTTTTGTTTTTATTTTCATTACTCTAGGAGGTGGATTGAAAAAGATCTTGCTGTGATTTATGTTAGAGAGTGTTCTGCCTATGTTTTTCTCTAAGAGTTTTATAGTATCCGGCCTTATATTTAGGTCTTTAATCCATAAACACAAATAATTTTAAAGTTGATGTTAATACATCTTATTTATGGACATGGAATGTCTCATATCTAGTCTCTATAATAAAGTTTACAGGATGACATATTGCTATAAATGCTTAAATGACTTTATAGCTTGGTAGGATATAAAGGTCTTAGGGGTAGGTATGTGTCTTTCTCATCTTTTTTTTCTCTTTCACAGTACCATTTTGAATGGTAGTTTATTTAAATATGTGTATGTGTATAATTGAAATCACAAGAGAAAATCTACAGCCATCTCAAGATTACTTCTTTATGGTATGACTGGGTATGCTAGGCAGTTGACCGTGTGTGAATCAGTCTTTTAGGAATAGTAGCAAGAGGGCTGGGTATTAGATGTAGTTTGATTCCATCTATTTTATACAGCTGTGTCCAGACTGAATTCTCCATTTCCTTGGCTTCTGAGAGTGATCTCACCTGTTTTTCTTCCTCCCTTGTGCATATCTCATTCTCAATTTTTGTTTTCTGTTCTCCTAGTCCTTTTGGCTTCTGCTTATCTAATTAACCTCAGCCCCCAGTGTTCCTCTGTTTATGCTCCTGTGTGGCAGTCATTCTAGGCTACTTATGGTTCTATGAATGGACTGTGCTCTTTCAAGACACTGTACTTTTGCACGTGCTTTTCCTGATGCCTGTAATATCCTCCTTTTTCTTGTCAGCCTGCTGGAGAACCTTACGGATCCTTTAGGAACCATGCCAAGTATTTCATTTATAAAGCTTTACTTTTCTTTTTTTAAATAAATTTATTTATTTTTATTTTTATTTATTTTTGGCTCTGTTGGGTCTTCATTGCTGTGTGTGGGCCTTCTCTAGTTGTGGTGAGTGGGGGCTACTCTTTGTTGTGGTGAGCAGGCTTCTCATTGCAGTGGCTTCTCTTGTTGCAGAGCTTGCGCTCTAGGCATACGGGCTCCAGTAGTTGTGGCACGTGGGCTGAGTAGTTGTGGCTCACAGGCTCTAGAGTGCAGGCTCAGTAGTTGTGTCGCACGGGCTTAGCTGCTCTGTGGGGTGTGGCATCTTCCCAGACCAGGGCTCGAACTCGTGTCCCGTGCATTGGCAGGTGGATTCTTAACCACTGAGCCACCAGGGAGGCCCTGTAAAGCTTTTCTTAAGCAAAGTTCATCGCCACTGCACCTCGTACATACCTCTGTTGTAACTTTTATCATACCTTTAACAGTTGTTTATATATATTTTTCCCTACTAGATCATGAGCTTCTTAGGGACCTGGCAATAATAAACATTTATTATTTTTGATAATGAGTAAGTGAGGGATTTAGGGCCTGTGCTAGAATAGCTCCTATCTTCTGAGACAGTTTTCCAGCACAGACAGCAAAGGAATCAACCATCTCACGTAGTCAAGAAGATGACAGAGCTAGTATATGATTGGACTATGTCCTAAAAATTCATGGTCCAACAGTCAGATAAGAAATTGAACAGTTTTCCCAAGAGAGCACAAATTCTAAGGATTCCTAGCAATCTTTGGAAACTTGAGGTCACAGTGACACACTTTTTACTTTGTCTTAAGCCACACTTGCAAAGAAATATTATTACTATGTATTCACTTGGCTAAGTACAGTTGTTATACTTGCTAACTATATGAAAGCTTTGGTTATCTTATAAATATCAAAATAAACTAAGATTGCATAATAGTTTATTCTTTGGTTTTATGAAAGCTATCCTGAATTAGTCCAATATGCACAAAATAGAGTATTCATATATGATGATGACCTTAATCCAATTCTAATTCAGAAGCTTTCTGATGATCCAAATAGGGTGATACAGAGGAGCAGAAGCTCAGAGGGCTTTATAGTTTGAGGTGTAATTAGTAAGTGAGCCTGTGCGAAGAATCACTTTTTTTTCTTTTTTGCGGTACACGGGCCTCTCTCTGTTGTGGCCTCTCCCATTGCGGAGCACAGGCTCCGGACGCGCAGGCTCAGTGGCCATGGCTCACGGGCCCAGCCGCTCCGAGGCATGTGGGATCTTCCCGGACCGCGGCACGAACCCGCGTCCCCCGCATCGGCAGGCGGACTCTCAACCACTGCGCCACCAGGGAAGCCCCCCCGAACAATCACTTTTGAATAATAAATAATTAACTAGCTGAGAAGGTAAAACTAAAATTTCTAAAGAGTATAGGATTGAGAAAAATGGAGACATGCTGTATCAGTGAGATACAGGCACAAAAATGCCTATAATGCCTGATTTGCAGAAGACAGTATGTCTCTATGAAATAGATGCATTAAAAGCAACTCCTACTTTTATCTCAATCTTACAGTAAATGGTATTTTCCTAAGGCTCCCCAGTATTTTGGGGTGTGTTCCTAAGGCTCCCTCCATGGTGAGATACAGTAACCCTCACTCCCACACAGACTCTTCACCAAGCTCTTATTTGCACCAGACATCTTCCTTTTTCCTGATAGATCGGGGTCACCAACCCCCGGGCCATAGACCGGTAGTGGTCCGCGGCCTGTTAGGAACCGGGCCCCACAGCAGGAGGTGAGTGGTGGGCGAGCGAGCAAAGCTTCATCTGCTGCTGCACATCGCTCACATTACCGTCTGCACCATCCCATCCCCCCACCCCCACCCCACCAGTGGAAAAATTGTCTTCCACGAAACCGTTCCCTAGTGTGAAAAAGGCTGGGGACCACGGTGATAGACTACCTCATACATTTTACTTACTTTATACTTTTAAAATCAGGTTTAAAAGCTCCTCTACCCTCTCATGTACTTGACGTAGGTGTCTTGACATCTGCAAACTCTGGGCATGTGGTGTCCTTGCTCATATTTTTCAGGCGGTGGCAGAACACAGAGCCAGTGATTGTGGCCCCCTTCCCTGCCTCACGGCGGTGGTCCTCATTGAAGGGGTGATGCATGTGGTCCATTTGTGAAAATGGGGGAACTTTTCAAAGGCACACTGACAGCCAGTGCTTTAGCTCTGTCTAGTTTTAGAGAAACCTTCAGGGCAATTCACATGAGTCTGAAAAGAGTAAATTTGTCTCAGGCTGAAAGGAAATAGAAAAAATATTTCCCCATAGGAGTGTATGAGTGATGTTGGTATTGACGTTGCTTATCTGGCCAATGTTGAATATTTCAGGGATGGAGAAAAATGACTTATTTCTATACATGTACTTGCATATATGTATGGATTTGTATGGTAATGTATTTAGTTGGTTTCATCTCAAACATCTATATTTTAAAATCCATGTTATTTGGTTATAGATTGTTTGCTTGGGGATAATGGTAGAAATTCAATCTTCTGTTTTGTTTTAAAATGGAGGGAGATTGAACCTTTTTCTTCATGTTAAGGCTGTTTTCCCAGGTGGTTCTATCCAACAGGTGGCCAAATTGTCACTCTTACATGATAAAGAATAGCTAAATTAATGAGTTGATTACTGCTGTTTATTGTTCAGTCTCTTTACAGCGATAGAATTTAGGCTTGAGTACTTGATACTGGTGGTTTCTTGTTTGGAAATATTCTAATCTCTACATCAAAAGACTGTGATGCAGTGAAGTTCAAAGCAGGATTCTAAAGGTTGGTAGCAATGATTGAGGCTCTGTATCTGCCAAATAGCAGTTTTTCTGGTGCTGTATGTTCATACTGCAAGGCCCTCTCTTTGGTGTTCTGACATCAGGTCTTGTCTGTGCAGTCAGGTTTGTGTACAGTGGGGTTAAACTTCCTTTCATTATGGAGAGGGTGCACGAGAGGGATCTCACAGTGTGTATTTGTCAGTACTAGCCGTTTGGATTCCATTCTTCAAGGAAATCAGTACTTCCTCAGTTTTCAGATGTGTTAGAGATCATTGGTTTCATCACTTACACACCTGTGTTCTATGAGTTAGTCTAATATTTTAGGTAAATGCTAAAAAGAGCAATCAAAATACAAATATCATTTGCCTACTAGTCTAACCCCCTCCCTGAAGAACACAGGATAACATTTTTAGGATATGACACTAGGGAGGAATAATATAACTGTTTAGATTTTCCTTGTTTTCTGTTTATATGAAATGAGTATAACTAAAACTAAGAAAAACAGAATCCATATGGAAAAATCATTTTCTTTCAACAGGTAAAGCTAGCTTTCATTTTTTACCATAAGATGTCACCAA
Source organism: Kogia breviceps (assembly GCF_026419965.1). NCBI lineage: Eukaryota > Metazoa > Chordata > Mammalia > Artiodactyla > Physeteridae > Kogia > Kogia breviceps. Next base: position 40,925,085 of record NC_081310.1, on the reverse strand, counting down.
AGTACAGAAAGGAGTTAGAAATAATTTTCCTTTAGATTTTTTAATATCATAAATTTTGTTCTTATGCTACTTAGCTTTTTAAAAAATATTACATTAATAGAAAAATGCTTATATTAAAATTTATTGCTTTGGTTTAGATATTTAGATGCAGTCCTTTTTTGAAGATGAGCTAAGTGTAATGCTTCTGTTTTTAACTTTGTGAAGTATGCAGGTATCCAGAGCACAGAATCAGGCTGCCTGGGTTCAAATTCTGGCTCTGCCAGTTAATAACTATATAATAATGGGTGAGTTAATTTTTTTTAAGTTAGTGCTTTTAAAATATGCAATTCACATGCTATACAATTTTCCCATTTAAATTGTACAATTCAGTCTTTTTCAATATATTCTCAGAGTTGTGCAGCCATCACCAATTTTAGAAGAGTTCTGTTCCCCCTAAAAGAAAATCTGTAACCATTAGCTGTCACTCCATAATCTGGTGTATCATATGGTAACTCAATGTGTAATATTTTGAGGAACTACCAAATTGTTCCAAAGCCATGCACCATTTTACATTCCCACCTGTAATGTGTGATGGTTCTAATTTTTCCTCATCCTTGACAACACTTTTTTTTTAATACAGAAGATTTTTATTAGTTATCTATTTTATACCTATTAGTGTATACATGTCAATCCCAATCTCCCAATTCATCACACACACCCCCCACCCCCCTGGGGTTTTCCCCCCCTGGTGTCCATACGTTTGTTCTCTACATCTGTGTCTTTATTTCTGCCTTGCAAACTGGTTCATCTGTACCATTTTTCTAGATTCCACATATATGTGTTAATATATGACACTTGTCTTTCTCTTTCTGACTTACTTCACTCTGTATGACAGTCTCTAGGTCCATCCATGTCTCTACAAATGACCCAATGTTGTTCCTTTTTATGGTTGAGTAATATTCCATTGTATATATGTACCACATCTTCTTTATCAATTTGTCTGTCTGTGGGCATTTCGGTTGCTTCCATGTTCTGGCTGTTGTAAACAGTGCTGCAATGAACATTGGGGTGCGTGTGTCTTTTTGAATTATGGTTTTCTCTGGGTATATACCCAGTAGTGGGATTGCTGGGTCATATGGTAATTCTGTTTTTAGCTTTTTAAGGAACCTCCATACTGTTCTCCATAGTGGCTGTATCAATTTATATTCCTACCAACAGTGCCAGAGGGTTCCCTTTTCTCCACACCCTCTCCAGCATTTGTTGTTTGTAGATTTTCTGATGATGCCCATTCTAACTGGTGTGAGGTGATACCTCATTATAGTTTTGATTTGCATTTCTCTAATAATTAGTAATGTTGAGCAGCTTTTCATGTGTGTCTCGGCCATCTGTATGTCTTCTTTGGATATCTATTTAGGTCTTCTGCTCACTTTTTAATTGGGTTTTGCTTTTTTACTATTGAGCTGCATGAGCTGTTTATATATTTTGGAGCTTAATCCTTCATCCGTTGATTCATTTGCAAATATTTTCTCCCATTCTGAGGGTTGCCTTTTTGTCTTCTTTGTCTTGTTTATAGGTTCCTTTGCTGTGCAAAAGCTTTTAAGTTTCATTATGTCCCATTTGCCATTTGTTTATTTTTGTTTTTATTTCCATTACTTTAGGAGGTGTATCAGAAAAGATCATGCTGTGATTTATGTCAGAGTGTTCTTCCTATGTTTTCCTCTAAGAGTTTTATAGTGTCTTGTCTTACATTTAGGTCTCGAATCCATTTTGAGTTTATTTTTGTGTATGGTGTTAGGGAGTGTTCTAATTTTGTTCTTTTACATGTAGCTGTCCAATTTTCCCAGCACCACTTATTGAAGAGACTGTCTTTTCTCCATTGTATATCCTTGCCTCCTTTATCATAGATTAGTTGACCATAGGTGCATGGATTTATCTCTGGGCTTTCTATCCTGTTCCATTGATCTATATTTTTGTTTTTGTGCCAGTACCATATTGTCTTGATTACTGTAGCTTTGTGGTGTAGTCTGAAGTCAGGGAGTCTGATTCCTCCAGTTCTGTTTTTTTCCCTCAAGATTGCTTTGGCTATCTGGGGTCTTTTGTGTCTCCATACAAATTTTATTTTTCTTCTAGTTCTGTAAAAAAAATACCATTGGTAATTTAATAAGGATTGCATTGAATCTGTAGACTGCTTTGGGTAGTATAGTCATTTTCACAATATTGATTCTTCCAATCCAAGAACATGGTATATCTCTCCATCTCTTTGTATCATCTTTAATTTCTTTCGTGAGTCTCTTATAGTTTTCTGAGTACAGATCTTTTACCTCCTTAGGTAGGTTTATTCCTAGGTATTTTATTCTTCTTGTTGCAGTGGTGAAAGGGATTGTTTCCGTAATTTCTCTTTCTGATCTTTTGTTGTCAGTGTATAGGAATGCAGGAGATTTCTGTGCGTTAATTTTGTATCCTGCAACTTTACCAAATTCATTGATTAGTTTTAGTAGTTTTCTTGTGGCATTTTTAGGATTATCTATGTATAGTATCATGTCATCTGCAAACAGTGACAGTTTTAATTCTTTTCCAATTTGTATTTTTAAATTTCTTTTTCTTCTCTGATGGCTGTGGCTAAGACTTCCAAAACTATGTTGAATAATAGTGGTGAGAGTGGACATCCTTATCTTGTTCCTGATTGTAGAGGAAATGCTTTCAGTTTTTCACCATTGAGAATGCTGTTGGCTGTGGGTTTGTCATACATGGCCTTTATTCTGTTGAGGTAGGTTCCCTCTATGTCCACTTTCTGGAGAGTTTTTATCATAAATGGATGTTGAATTTTGTCAAAAGCTTTTTTCTGCATCTATTGAGATGATAATATGGTTTTTCTTCTTCAGTTTGGTAATATGGTGTATCCCATTGATTGATTTGCGTATATTGAAGAATCCTTGCATCCCTGGGATAAATCCCAGTTGATCATGCTGTAGATCCTTTTAATGTGTTGTTGGATTCTGTTTGCTAGTATATTGTTGAGGATTTTTGCATCTATATTTATCAGTGATATTGATCTGTAATTTTCTTTTTTTGTAGTATCTTTGTCTGGTTTGGTATCAGTATGATGGTGGCCTCTTTGAATGAGTTTGGGAATATTCCTTCCTCTGCAAATTTTGGAAGAGTTTGAGAAGGATGGGTGATAGCTCTTCTCTAAATGTTTGATAGAATTCACCTGTGAAGCCATCTGGTCCTGGACTTTTGTTTGTTGGAAGATTTTTAATCACAGTTTAAATTTCTTTACTTGTGATTGGTCTGTTCATATTTTCTATTTCCTCCCAGTTCAGTCTTGGAAGGATATACCTCTCTAACAATTGTCAGTTTCTTCCAGGTTGTCCATTTTATTGGCATAGAGTTGCTTGTAGTGCTCTCTTAGGATGCTTTGTATTTCTGTGGTGTCTGTTGTAACTTCTTTTTCATTTCTAATTTTATTGATTTGAGTCCTTTCCCTCTTCTTGATGAGTCTGGCTAATGGTTTATCAATTTTGTTTATCTTCCCAAAGAACCAGCTTTTAGTTTCATTGATCCTTGTTCTTGTTTTCTTTGTTTCTATTTCATTTATTTCTGCTCTGATCTTTGTGATTTCTTTCCTTCTACTAACTTTGGGTTTTGTTTGTTCTTCTTTCTCTAGTTCCTTTAGGTGTAAGGTTAGATTGTTTATTTGAGATTCTTCTTGTTTCTTGAGTTAGGATCATACTGCTATAAACTTCCCTCGTAGAACTGCTTTTGCTGCATCCCATAGGTTTTGGATTGTCATGTTTTCATTGTTGTTTGTCTCTAGGTATTTTTTGATTTTTTTTTTTTTGATTTCTTCAGTCATCTCTTAGTTATTTAGTAATGTACCATTGAGCCTCCATGTGTTCGTGTTTTTTATGTTTTTTTCCATGTGGTTGATTTCTAATCTCATAGTGTTGTGCTCAGAAAAGGTGCTTGATTTTATTTCAGTTTTCTTAAATTTACTGAGGCTTGATTTTTGACCCAAGGTGTGATCTGTCCTGGAGAATGTTCTGTGTCCACTTGAGAAGAAAGTGTTAACTGCTTTTTACAGGTGGAATGTCCTATAAATATCAATTAAATCTGTCTGGTCTATTGTATCATTTAAAGCTGTGTTTCTTTATTAATTTTCTGTCTGGATGATCTGTCCATTGGTGTAAGTGAGTAAAGTCCCCCACTATTATTGTGTTACTGTCGATTTCCCCTTTTATAGCTGTTAGCAGTTGCCTTATATATTGTGGTGCTCCTATGTTGGTAGCATATATATTTATAATTTTTATATCCTCTAATTGGATTGATCTCCTGATCGTTATGTTGTGTCCTTCCTTGTCTCTTGTAACATTCTTTATTTTAAAGTCTATTTTATCTGATATGAGTATTGCTACTCCAGCTTTGTTTTGATTTCCATTTGCCTGGAATATCTTTTTCCATCCCCTCACTTTCAGTGTGTATGTGTCCCTAGGTCTGAAGTGGGTCTCTTGTCGACAGCATATATATGGGTCTTGTTTTTGTATCCATTTAGCAAACCTGTGTCTTTTGGTTGGAGTATTTCATGCATTCACATTTAAGGTAGTTATCGACATGTATGTTCCTATTACCATTTTCTTAATTTTTTTGGGTATGTGGTTTTAGGTCCTTTTCTTCTCTTGTGTTTCCCACTTAGAGAAGTTCCTTTAGCATTTGTTGTAGAACTGGTTTGGTGGTGCTGAATTCTCTTAGCTTTTGATTTTTATGTCAAATCTGAACGAGATCCTTGCTGGGTAGAGTAATCTTGATTGTAGGTTTTTCCCTTTCATCACTTAAATATATCATGCCACTCCCTTCTGGATTGTAGAGTTTCTGCTGAGAAATCAACTATTAACCTTATGGGAGTTCCCTTGTATGTTATTTGTCATTTTTCCCTTGTTGCTTTTAATATTTTTTTTTTCACACACACACACTGTATTTTATTTTTACAGGAGATAAAGACACTGACACCAAGCATTGTAAGTGGATGACCACAACAAAAGCAACAATGATTGCAATTACCAAACATAAAACACACTCATACTATGTCATAATATTGACGTTCAGTGCAGTAATCCTCCACTGTAACAGCTCCGTTACTTTGCAGTGAAAATTGATTTGTATATTTTTTGCCTCTGAGTCCTCGTGGGATTTTTTTTATTATTATTGAAACAGAAAGTCACAAAAATTATAATCATCCTCATCAGTTCACTCAGTCCTATGTAATTAATTTTTTTTAATCTTCATCTTTTGGTAGCACTTTTATGAATTCATCAGTTTTCCATTAGAATTCTGAAAATGCTTATTCATTCAGTTCAGCAGTATAGTCAGTTACCAGAAACCTGTACTTGTCAGAGTCTTTTCCATGAATTCCATGAAGATGAAACCCTTTTTGAGGAACATTTTTGCAAAAGCATCAGAGTACACCCAGAACTATCTGTAAATGACAAAAGACTTAAAAATGACGTGGTTAAAGATTTGATGAAAGTTCATAATAATGCAATTGACAAGGAAAGTTAGTGATTTCTGAGATATACATTTTAAAGTAATAACTAGAATTATGACATAACATTATACCAGAATGTATAAGATTTTTAGAAATTTTATGTAATGTATGAAACATTTATATTAACATATTTCCATACAGATAACCCAAAGAAAGTTTAGTGTTAGTTAGTTTGTTTGTTTTTTTATACTGAAGGTTCTTATTAGTCATCAGTTTTATACACATCAGTGTATACATGTCAATCCCAATCGCCCAATTCAGCACACCACCATTCCCACTCCACCGCGGTTTTCCCCCCTTGGTGTCCATACGTTTGTTCTCTACATCTGTGTGTCAACTTCTGCCCTGCACACCGGTTCATCTGTACCATTTTTCTAGGTTCCACATTCATGTGTTAATATACGATATTTCTTTGTCTTTAATTTTTGTCAGTTTGATTACTGTGTGTCTCAGCATGTTTCTCCTTGGGTTTATCCTGCCTGGGACTGTCTGTTCTGTCTGACTTGGGTGGCTATTTCTTTTCCCGTGTTAGGTAAGTTTTCGACCACAATCTCTTCATATATTTTCTTGGGTCCTTTCTCTCTCTCTTCTCTTTCTGGGACCCCTATATTGTGATTGTTGGTGTGTTTAATGTTGTCCCAGAGGTCTCTTAGGCTGTCTTCATTTTTATTCATATTTTTTTTCTCATTCTGTTCCATGGCTATGAATTCCACCATTTTGTCTTCCAGGTCACTTATCCATTCTTCTGCCTCAGTTATTCTGCTACTGATTCCTTCTAGTGTGTTTTCCATTTCAGTTATTGCCTTGTTCATCTCTGTTTATTTGTTCTTTAATTCTTCTAGGTGTCTGTTCTTTAATTCTTCTAAGTGTTTGTTAAACATTTCTTGCATCTTCTCGATCTTTGCCTCCATTCTTTTTCCAAGGTCCTGGATCATCTTCACTGTCATTATTCTGAATTCTTTTTCTGGAAGGTTACCTATCTCCACTTTGTTTAGTTATTTTTCTGGGGTTTTGTCTTGTTCCTTCATCTGGTACATAATCCCCTGCCTTTTCATTTTGTCTGTCCTTCTGTGAATGTGATTTTCATTCCACAGGCTGCAGGATTGTAGTTCTTCATGCTTCTGCTGTCTGCCCTCTGGTCAACAACACTTGTTTATTGCTTGCTTTTTGACTATATCCATCCTGGTGTTTGATGCGGTATAGCATTGTGGTTTTGATTAATATTTCTTTCCCTGATGATTAATGATGTTGATCATCCTTCATATGCTTATTGGCTATTTATATGTCTTCTTTGGAGAAATGTCCATTTATTTTAATTGATTTTTTTGTTGTTGACCCTTCTCTAAAATGGTGGTAAAACTAGTACCTTCCTAATGGAGTTATTTTGAGGTAAATGAATTAATATATGCTAACTGCCTAGAACAGTGCTTAACACATACTAAATGTTCCTTTCATGTTGATTATTATTATTGTTATCACTTATAACAATTTCTTCATGTGCTGTATGCTTCCTAGTGACTCTATTTTAACTTCTCTGAGGGAATTGTGAAAAATAACCTTGATCTTCAACTCCCAATTCTACCAACACTGGTCTTTGCTACGTATGTTCAGTTTTTCATTTGTTTAGCAAGCATTTATTGAACACCTATTATGGGTCATATTTTTTGAAAGAATTAGAAAATGCAGAGAAAGAAAATGATGGTTCTTATTTTCAGAAAGTCTGGGGAGAGAGATACCAAAATGATAATTGTAGAATAATGAGTGCTTTAATATAGGTGTGCAAGCTGTGGTGAGAGCCTAAGATTCAGCAAAGGCTTTATAGCCAACCTGAAATTTGAAGGATGAGTTGGGTCATGCACAATGTTGGGTTCACTGTTCTGGGTGGTGCAAGAGTATGTTTAAATGCATAGTAAGATGAGAATTACAGGGCTGCTCCCCAATGTAATGCTGAGAGAGAGTGGAAGTGTAGTATCAGCAGGAAAGCGAAACACCTTTCTTATTTCTGAAATGCTCAGAACATTCTTGTTGTTCCCCTTCTTAACATGTCCAGTTTTTCATTATGAAATGTTTTTCTTTTCAGTATGAAATATCTTTCTTTGTCTCTAGTAATAGTCTTGTCTTAAAGACTATTTAATATAGTTGCCACTGCACTCTTGTGGTTACTGATTTGTTTTGTTTTTAGCCTGTTTGTATCTGAATGTATAGTGTATCTTCTCTAGATAGCATACAGTTTGATCTTGCTTTTTGTTTTATGCAGTCTGACAGTAGTTCCTTGTAGATTTAAATGTTTATTAGTTCATTCACATTAATGTAATTTTTGATATAGTTGAGTTTATGTCTGTCATTACGCTGTTTGTTTTCTGTGGGTCTCATATCTTTTTTATTCCTCTTTCCTTTGTTACTGTCTTCTTTTTTTTTTAAGTAAATGTATTTTGAGTGCACCATTTTAATTTGCTAATTTTTAAAAGTCATCTTTTTTGAGTTATTTCTTCTGGTGATGGCTCTAGGGCTGCTTTGTCTAATGCCATAGCCACTAGCTACCTGTGGCTGGTGTGCACTTGAAATGTGGCAAGTCTGAATTGATATATGCTAAGGTGAGATACAAACTGGATTTCAGCAATGTAGTATGAAATGCAGAAAGTAAAATATCTCATTGATAATTTTTATATTGATTATATAAATAAGCCTCTAGCAGATTTTGAAAAATAAATGCTTTCCAACTTGTTATCTGCTTTTGGTCTATTTTCAGTACTCAGAAATGTTGTAATTTTTAGTATAATTTTGTCTGATCTTATACTTGTTCTGTGTAGCTTTGAATTACTGACTTCCTCATGCAGCCATAACTAGAAGTTTCTCCAGAACTGTTAACTTTTCCTTCAGGTTTTTCTTTTCTGAGGAGACTTCTCTGTCTCATACTACTTCTCTGCTTTAGATCTCTCTGCTATGTGTTCTGGTAACATCCAGTACTTTTTTTTATTGTCAGATTAATTGTTGCTTTATGCTAGATTGTAAACTCCAGGAGTCAGATACCTTTTTAAATATTGTATTTCTCTTGCATACACAGTGTCTGGCACATAGTAACAGAATTTGTTGAATGAATTTATGTTTTCCTAGCATTTGAGTCTGTTCTGATAATATGTTAACTTAAATTTTGTTGAGCATACCTTGGAAGATAGTAAGAACTGCCCTTTATGAAAGGCCAAGTATGAGGCTACTTACTACATTAAATGTTTTGCATGTATTATTAATTTTACTTCTTAAAATAAAGTTAGAAGTATTGTTTCCGTGTTATAGACAAGGAGTAGGAAGTTGAAAAAGCTAACTAAATTATCCTAAATCATATAAGTATTAAGTGTGGAGCCTGATTCTAATCAAGAGTCTGATTCCCTTACTATATACTAAGTGCTGCAATACATTGCCTCACACAGTGTTTACAAGAGGTATTTATCCAGTGGTTTCTTTTTATTTAAAGACAGCTTCTAAATGCTGATGGTAATTTCTGAGCACTGGTCCTTGGCATTGTGCCAGGCAATCTGCTTGCTCTACTCTGCACCTGCCTTCCTTATGGGTCCTTCATGAAAGTCATGTGATGTGGGTAGTCCCCTGCTCACCAAGCCCCAAAGGATATTAATTTGCTAGTCAGTACCTCCAAGACTCTTGCTTATTGTGTGGTTCTGCTTCCATGTTCTGCCCAGAAAGAGTTGATCTTTCTGATACCAGTACAAGGATCCCCATAAGGGGATCGGGAATTATGTAATAACATGGACAGTTTTTCCCATTATTTCTCAGCTGAGCGTATTCTATGTTCTCTGTAACACCAGTGACTTATTATTGCTTCTTTATCTACTCTAGCCCTCTTTGTTCCTCCTGCTTCCTAGATAAAAATTATTAAGCTATCCAGACAATAAATTATCTCTGTTTCTTGACACCCTCGACTCCAGAACAGCCTTCCACTTCCTTAGCCAGTTGTTCCAAATCACCCAGCACAAACCCAGAGCCCATTCTGTGAGCCCACTAAGCTCATTCTAACTCCCGCGTAGAGATGCCCAGTTTCCCAAGACGTGCACCCTTTCTTGTGACGAAGCCGATTAAGCTAACTGGCAGTCTTCGGGCACAACTTTACATCCACAAATAAGGTGTGGATGTTATTACTCTCTTGCTACTCACAGTATGGTCCATGGACAGGAGGCATCAGTATCATCTGGAACCTTGTTAGAAACGCAGAGAAGCCCCCTCCAGACTGAGTGAATTAGAATCTGCATTTTTAACAAGGTTCCCAGGTGGTTTCTCTGAAAAACACTATTCTGCTGGATTCCTATTTCTACTGGTCCATGCCTATTTTCTTTCTTGTTCATGGAGAATATTATATACAATTTGGTGGGGGAGTGCTATTTGTACAGTGTTCTTCATTGAATCACTTCACTTAGGTTATTCTTTATCTTTTCTTTCTTTTAGGGGAGACATTTCTAATGTTTATTCTAAGTAACAGAGGCTAGCTCCTTTTTCTCCAAGGAACATGACTTAATTTATTATGTGAGGATTTGAGGTAGAAGCAGAAATGCAGTAAGGCATTTGCTCTTAATATTTATAAAATTTTTAAAGTTTATAGAGCCATGTGAGTTTTAAGCACTGAGGAGATATTGAAATATTTTGGAAATTTGTGTATTTTGTTTCTCTGTCTCACATGTTTTATGCTCATCATTTACGCCGATCAATTTTCACATCTTTGGTATTTGTGTTATGCACATAGTGTATAAATAATTTAGCTATTAAATTCAGTGTAAAAGACATTCTGGAAACAAACAATAAATTTTCAATATTTGGGCACATAGGAAAACCTAGTCTTGTAAGATTTTGTTCAGTAAAATGTCCAGACAGAAAATATCAATGCTTTGCCCTTCAGAATCTTAAACAATTTATTTTCTTCTTATTATTTTTTAAGTGTGTGAATGGAAAGTTTCTTTATTAGAAATTTGGTCAGGTTTTTATCACGCTGCAAGTCTTGGGCAATATTATATATGTCTCATGGGTGAAATATTTCTAAGGTGAAAAGAAAATCAGCCCAGTTCAGCTACTGCAAATAATGTCTTTTGACAGCTAATAAATAGAAGAATCAATTAAGTACCTTCGTCTTTTATTACTGAGTTGTTGAAGTATGGTTTTCATTATAATTTATTTTCTAAACTAAGGCTTTTTTTTTTGTGGGGTGGGGTGGGGGGCTCTCACTGTTGTGGCCTCTCCCGTTGCAGAGCACAGGCTCCGGATGCACAGGCTCAGCGGCCATGGCTCATGGGCCTAGCCTCTCCACAGCATGTGGGATCTTACCGGACCAGGGCACGAATCTGTGTCCCCTGCATTGGCAGGAGGACTCTCAAGCACTGCGCCACCAGGGAAGCCCTAAACTAAGGCTTTTTAAGGACAGTAAGTGGTGATACTTTTGTAGACACATACACATACATTACATATAAAATTTCTATCAAGTATAGTCTTATCTTGTTCATCAGTTACATTTTCTTCCCTTTGTATACATCTCTGCTTAGAACATTATGGGAATTCATTTCTAAATTTAGTCTCAACTATAAATAGAACTGGAACTGGAAGGTATATGAGATCTGACCTTAAGAGGAAGATGAAAAAACACATTATACTTCCCATTTCTAGTTCTGCATGTAAAGAGCGTAGAAATTATCACTCCATTTTAACAAAAAGTAAAAAGCTAAAGACACTGAAAAATCAGCAACTCTTCTTGGATCTGTAAGAGAGGTAAGGAGACAGGGCAACCTACTGTCTCCAAAATTGAAGAGACAGACAAGTTAATCCATGGAGTCACAGCTTTCCAGAGCAGAAATTCATGAGCAGAAACCAATCCTGGAGTAGGAAAACCTGAACTGTAACAGGTGAGTTGATGGGGGCTCAGTGTAGACAAATCTGAGGGTTGAAAACACCAGGGGAACCTGTCATGGGAGGGAGTCCATAATTTTGTGAGTTTTATCTCAGGGAGCTTGACCAGATTCTAACAGTAAATACGGGAGAAAAATTCCCTCATGCTTCTGGTAGGGGAAGGGGAATAGGAACCATTTTTAAAAACACCAGAGAGCTTTGTACTTCCTAACAAGGCCTCCCCTTAGGAGGAATTAGTTTATCATATCCTAACCTGCTGGGGTATTACTGGAGCCTAACTGACCTGGAGAAAGGGTAATACCCACTCCAGTCAGCTCTAGCATTGCACCTGACAGAAGGGAAATACTCACCTCCAGTCCTTTCTGCTGTCCATGTGGGAAGAAGGAAATACCCAACTCCAGTCCACTCTAGCCATTCTCTCACCTAAAGAAACAGAAAAAAAAAACTGATTAACACTTGTGATGTTCACAGTCCAGAAGAGCACTGGCTTAGAAGGCTGAAGCCTAATCATAAGACTGTAGAACACTTCCTTTCTCTCCACAACTCACCACCTCATTACTAAAGGTCTATTTACAGCGGTTCCTTTTACCCAGTATGTCATATCCAGCTATCAAGAAAAAAATCACAAAGCATACCAAAAGGGGACAAACACAATTTGAAGATAAAGAGAAAACTTCAGAACCAGATATAACAGAGGTGTTGGAATTATCTCACTGGGAATTTAAAACAGCTATATGCTAAGGGCTCTAATGGATAAACTGGACAACATATAAAAACTGGACAACATATAAAAACAGATGGACAGTGCAAGCAGAGAGATGGAACTCCTAAGAAAGAAACAAAAAGAAATGCTAGAAATAAAAGATGCTGTAACAGAAATGATGAATTTCTTTAATATTAGTAGACTGGACATGGTGGAGGAAAGAATCTCTGAGCTTGAGGATATCTGAATAGAAAGTTTCTAAACTGAAAAGCAATGAGAAAAAATAGAACAGGAAATACAAAGACTACAGGACTACAAAGAGTGTAACATAACTGAAATGTGAATACTAGAAGGAGAAGAAAGAGAGAAAGGAACAGAAAAAATATTTGAAACAAAAATAAGCATTTCCCCAAGTAATGTTAGACAGTGAACCTTAGAAACAGGAATCTTGGAGAACACCCTACAGGATAAATACCAAAACACCATACCTAGGCATATCATTTTTAAACTACCGAAAATCAAAGGAAAAAAAATCCTAAAGAAGCCAGAGGAAAAACTCTCATATAGAGGAACAAAGATAAGAATTTACATCCAACTTCTCAGAAACTATGCAAGCAAGAAGAGAGTGTAGTGAAATACTTAAAGTGTTAGGAGAAAAAAACTCTATCAACCTAGAATTCTGTACCCTGTGAAATTATCATTCAGAAGTGAAGGAGAGGACTTACCTGGTGGCGCAGTGGTTAAGAATCCACCTGCCAATGCAGGGGACACGGATTTGATCCCTGGTCCAGGAAGATCCCACATGCTGTGGAGCAACTAAGCCCGTGCACCACAACTACTGAGCCTGTGCTCTAGTGTCTGCAAGCCACAACTACTGAGCCTGCGTGCTACAACTACTGAAGCCTGCGTGCCCTAGAGCCTGCATGCCGCAACTGCAGATCCCACGTGCTGCAACTACTGAAGCCTGTGCGCCTAGAGCCCATGCTCTGCAACAAGAGAAGCCACCACAATGAGAAGCCTGTGCACCACAATGAAGAGCAGCCCCCGCTTGCTGCAACTAGAGAAAGCCCGCGCACAGCAGCGAAGCCCTGGCGCAGCCAAAAATAAAAAAAATTAAAATAAATGAAGTAACACCTAAAAAATAAAGGTCTAAAGATCTTAACAGGCATCTAACCACAGAAGATATACTGATGGCAAGTAAGCATATTAAAAGCTATCCCAGATCATATGTCGTCAGGAAAATGCAAATTAAAACAACAATGAGATACCACTACACACCTATAAAATGGCCAAGATCCAGAACAGTGACAACACCAAATGGTGGTGAGGATGTATAGCAACACGAACTCTTATTCACTGCTAGTGGGAATGCAGAATGGTACAATCACTTTGGAAGGCAGTTTGGCAATTTCTTGCAAAATTAAACATACTTTTACCATGATCCAGCAATCCTGCCCCTTGGTATTTACCCAATGGAACTGGAAACTTATGTCCACACAAAAACGTGCATGTGGATGTTTATAGCAGCTTTATTCATAATTTCCAAGACTTGGAAGCAACCAAGATGTCCTTCAGTAGGTGAATGGGTAAATAAACTGTGGTGCCTCCAGACAAAAGAATATTACTCACTGCTAAAATGGAATGATCTGTGAAGCCATGAAAGACATGGAGGTACTTAAATGCATATTGCTAAGTGAAAGAAGACAATCTGAAAAGGCTCTGTACTGTACAATGCCAACTGTATCACATTCTGGAAAAGACAAAACTATGGAGACAGAAAAAGATCAGTGGTTACCATGGGTTGAGTTGAGGGGAGGGGTGAATAGGTGGAGCCTAGGATTTTAAGGGCAGTAAAAATATTCTGTATGACACTTTAATGACATATGTTATTATATATTTGTCAAAACCCAGAGAATATACAACACCAAAAGTGAATCCTAATGCAAACTATGGACTTTGGGTGATTATAATGTATCTTGTAACAAATGTAAAGTTTGTAACAAATGTGGTGCTGAGGGCATGTTGGTAATGGGAGTAGCTATGAATGTGGGAGAGGCAGGGAGTATATGGGCCATCTCTGTACCTTCCTCTCAACTTTGCTGTGATCCTAAAAGTGCTCAAGAGTTAAAGCTATTAAAAAAACCCATGAAAATCAAAAAGAGTACATATAGCATGGGAGAAAAAATATCTGAAGGTTGATTTATCTCTCAGGATAATTTTCTTGAATATTTCCATGTTATGATATTGCTTTAAAATAGATACATTTTATTTTCCAATTTACCCAGAAGATAATATTTTATATGAGATACATGTATAGTGAAAGCAAGCCACATGTTTTCCACCCTCCTTCTCTCCTTTTGACTCCATGTCAGGTTCGTCTATTAAATACCTGCAGGAACCCCCAGGTGTTTACTTTCAGACACTAATTATACCCACTGTTGCAGATCATTTAATTTTTTAAAAATGCCTTTATCTTTTCCTTAACCATAGTTTTTTTCCTGCCATATCTTTCACATTCTTTTTGCGTATTGTAGATAACAAGAAAAGAATAAACGCTAGCACACTTTGGCATGTGTATGACAGGTCAGTAGAAACAAAGGTGTTGGGATTTATTGTGGTCTCAGAAGAGGAGTGAGTTTTGCTGAAAGGAGTTATTTGTTAATTCTGGTAAATTAATCAAGCAGGGACACACGGGCAGAGGAGTGGGAATAAGGATGAGTGGAATGAGATGCTTATCCTTGACGGGTATGAACCAGCAGCAGCTGGCGTGTCTGTCTAGGGGTCCTTCTTGGACTGAACTTGATGGTGATCTTTCACATACACTTTCACTTGAAAGATTTGTCCTTTGAGGAGGACAAAATGCATTTGATAGTGATGTTTGGTATACTAAGATGACAATACTAAGCTTCAAGTTTTGCTACTTTTTCTTATAGTCATTTCCCCATAACTTGTGATATTATGGTTGCAGTGTACTCAGTGTGGAATGAGGGTTGACTGTTGGGTTGGCAGTTTTTTTCTATGTACAAACCCATATATATATATAAAAATATATATGTGTGTGTGTGTGTACAAACCTATACATATTTCTTATAAATTTTATCATTAGATTAAGCTGTCTGAATCCTTCATCCATTCACTAAATATTTAATAAGCACCTGCTATGTGCTTGGCCCTGTACCAGATGCCAATGATATAAAGACATGGAGGGGGATGAGGTAAAGAACACATGAGTAAGCCACTAAATATAACTCAGTGAAATAGTCCCCCAGTGAGTGGAGGACTCCATTGTGACTTACTTTGGTTTATAAGTTTAATATTTAGAGATGCCAGACTTCATGGCAGCCATGTCTTGGGAAAGACAGATGTACGTTGGTAATTCACTGTGAGGCATATTTTAAAAGCATCTTCTCTTTTTACTTATCACTTTCATTTCAGAATTGTTCCATTGGCCTTGAAGATCAATTTAAAGTTTTTAGAATAACATGTTATTAAGAAAATAGTAATTGTTTCAATTACTGTCTATATTGCTGTCTATAGTCCTGGGAGCACTATTGCACTTTATAACTCACTTTTGCTTTTATTCCTCCTTGCCTTTCCCCTGATCATGAATTTTCCTTCTATTCCTGGTAGCATTTTTGTACCTCTTTTCTTTCAGTCTGGGTACTTTTTAGGTCTACTAAAAGGCTGTACTATCACCTTTACCAGTAATTGTCCTGTATTGCATGCGTCAGTGAAACACTGTATGTTTTAAATTTGAAGGTTCATGTTGGTGAAGTAAATTAGACCTTCCTTTATCAGTGTTTTTTTTCAAACACATTTATATAAAATGATGGCTACCAATTTTAAATTTTCAAACGGTTAGGTAATTGGTTAAGTAATTGGATTGACTATAATTCTGTATTTCTCCTGATCAGTTTCTTTTTGACTTAATTTGGTGTAACATAATATTGTATGTAGAGTGTGTGTGTGTGTATTCTGTACTAAATTTTATAGACCAGGGATAAATCACCTTTGATATTTTGACCATCTTCTAAAAAGCATCATGACAGCTTTTATTTCATGTAATATGTTAGACTTTGCTGCCTACCATTTCAAAGATAATATATTTTGAAACCAGAGGCTTCATATCCAAAATAATTGCTTACAATTCCATTTCAGATATGGCTATTCTTTGTAGGTAAGACCAGTGTTTTTCTACTTTTAATGCAATATGAATCACCTCGAGTTGATTCATATAGATATCATATAGATATCATATAGAATCTGCATATAGATGCAGATTCTAATTCGGTAGTTGTGGGGAATTTGTTAAGTTCCCAAATGAAACCAGGCTGCTGGTACACGCAGTCGTCACCTGTCATTTTGGGAGGAGGTTATTATCAGGAAGTCTTCTTTCAGTGATTGCTGAGATCTCGTTTCTCATTCAGTTGTCTTCCCAGCTGGTAGATCTTGCTGTGAAGACAGAGGCCAGGTTAGTGATTCCTTAAGCATCTTTCATGCTGTAAGGTCCTTCTACCTTCCCTCTGTGTGACCCCACCCCCGAGGGGAGGAGGGGCACCTCACTTGAGGAGAGGTTGGACCCATTCTGTGAGTTGCTTATTTAGCTGACTTCTGGCCTAAGAATGCCAGAACTTGTGTTTATGATATATGTAGAGGCAGACACATTTTAGCTTGGAGATACAGTCTTGGCATGACAAGTGCAAATAAAATTAAATGAATCTAATAATGTTAAGTGTAGTAGAAACAGTCCCATTTAATAGAATACTCCAGTAAATCTTTTTGAAAAGTGAATATAAGGAATTCCTTTTTAAAAAATGATAATTATTCCCTAATTTTCGTTTTTGTTAGTGTTTCTGTTTTTGGCTTTTTAAAAAGAAATGTTATTCTATATGTGCACATATTTTCACTTTTGAACTTATTTTATAAAATTTCAAACTTGCTGTATAAGTAATAGATGGGAAAAACATGGTGCTTTATACTTTTTCCCCTAGAACACTTTATCTGTAAGTAGTATGCATGGTTACCAGGTGAGAATTTTGAGTTTGCCCTTAAACTAAGCATTTAACAAAATTTTGAAAACCGTATTGTGTTTGTTAGGATGTTTATCTGAATGAAGTAGAGACCCTTTTGCTTTTATCTTTGAAATAGTACAAGGTTTGAGAAGCACAAAGGGCTAAAATTAGACTATTCCATCTGAAACTTGCCTCTTGACCTCCAGGAAAATCGTTTTAGAAAAATTTGCCGATTTTCTTTTAAAGATTTCAACCATTGTTGGTGTTGGTGGTCTAGTTGAAAGTACTTTTATATGTAAATGCACTTATTCTTTTAGCAAATATTTATAATCCCATATTTATGATGGGATTATAAAGAGGAACCAGATGCAATTCATCTTTTAAGGAAATCCACAGCCTTCAGTGCATTTATCAATCAATCTGTGTTCACTGGTCTTCCTTCCTGGTATAAGAATATCTTTAAGTCTTCTGATTTTGACTTGATTGCAGTTTGTCTATGGTATTTTACAGAAAAGCATTGATATACTTTGTCTCTCTTCCCCACTCTTTTGCCAGGCAGTGTCTTTAATCTCATTAGTGTTATCCTATGTTTATTTTATTACCTATATCTGTTACGTTATATTTAAATGAATTACTTAATATCTCCTCTTTTGCATAGAAGCATATCCTGGGTTCACTAACTCTTTCAGTGCTTTCATCTCTAACAAAATCAAGAAATCTGCTTATTCAGATTGCATTTAGACCCTTTATTTTGAGAGCCTTTCTTGGGACTTTCTAAACTCATATCTATCTTGCATGTATTCTTTATGTCAGGTAAAAAGTCTGCTCTGTTCTCTAGTAGCTGTGGAGGGAGAAGAGAAGGTGAGAAAAATGTTTCAGGGAGCGTGAAGGGTAGAAAAGACTTGACCCATTTCTACAGCAGGAGGTGAGGTCTGGGCGTGGGGAGGTTAGAATCTGCCCAGGTGGGATTTAGCCATCGTGTGGACGTTCTGTTTCTTTCCCTTCCTAAAGGAAGCAAAGGGCTACGTTCACTTTAGAAGTAAAGAGTTTTCTTTGCCCCAACAATCTCTCTCCTTCTCAGACTTTATGAATAGAGCTGAACTAATCAGAGGAATCACTCTTGGTTGTCTTTTTTTCTGCAACAGCTTTACTGAAGTATATAATTCACATACTGTCCCATTTACTCATTTAAAGTATACAGTTGAGTGATTTTTAGTATATCCATAAAGTTGTGAAGCCATCACCACAATCAATTTAAATGTTCTAATTTAATCACTCCAAAGGAAATTCTGAGCCTATTAGAGGCACTTCGCACTTCCCCAGTCCTCCGCTGCCCCAACCCAGCCCCGGGCAACCACTGGTCCACTTTCTTCCTCTATGGATTTGACTATTCTGGATATTTCATATCAGTGGAATCATATAGTATGTGATCTTTTGTGACTGACTCCTTTCACTTAGCATAATATTTTCAAGGTTCATCCATGCTGTAGCATGTATCAATATTTATTTCTTTTTATGACTCTAAATCCTCACAAGGAGTGTCCTCTAGCTGACATCTGTACATCTTAAATGCTGTTCCCATAGTCTGGAGAGCCACCATCCCCTTTTAACCTTATTCACTCAGAAATTCTCATCCATTCTATAGTTCTGATTTCGTTGATCATTTTTAATGAGCTGCCTTCTGACAGCTCTTTGTTTCTAATCTTGAGTTTTCCTGGATTTTTGTTACATATTTTGACTAAAACATTTGTCATTTTGCATCAAGGGTATTTTAAGAGTAGAATGTAGGTAGAATGAGCATGGCCTTTGAAATCAGGTAACATCCAACGTTATCTGTTAGTACCAGACTTTTAACTCTATATGGCTCCGTGTCTACCTTAATCTCATTCAATTCCTCACCCTTTCTTAACACTGGCCCCCATCCTTTCTTCTCTATCACCTGGAGTGTGCTTTATCATCAGCAAAACCTCTGTATCCTGAAGGTCTTCTCTGAATATTCTCTTCTTGTTGCTCTAACTGAAATCTGGCTGCCTTTTAAAGACAGTGCTTCCTATCATCCCAGGTAGTGGCTATTTTTTCTCATATCCTAAGTACCTCAGCGTCTAGAGAGGTACTAAGACCATGCTGCTCTTAGACCATTTCTCTTCTCCCTCGAAGTTGCCAGGTCCTTTGAAGCATTTACCATTATATCCCCATCACCTCACCTTCTGGTTATTCCTTCACATGCATGGCTCACTTTTTCTTTCCTCATCATTATTCTTGGTGTCATTTTTGCTGAAGCATATATCCACCCAGCACCTGGCCTCTTCATCCCCATTTCTAATTATCTTTGCCTTTATCACAGTTTAGCTACCTCATTCTACGGCCATACCCTAGAACCGGTGGTGACCAATAACTATTACTTCTGTTACTTCAATTTCAGGGTTCCCACTCTCCAACTACTATCTTACAGATGTCTAGCACAGTCCCTGACACCACATAATAGGTGTATAGTAAGCATTATTGCTGTTCCTGCTATTCTGCTTCTGTTGTAGCATCAACAGTCCTTGAAAGCAAGAACTGTATCTTATTATGACCCCTGTTTCTCCAGAACCTCCCATAGTTCATTGTACAAAATGGTCCTTAGTGATATTTATGGGCCCAGTAAAATAAAGAGCAGTAACAATAGGAAGCATTTGGCTTTCAAAACATCTTTATATCAGAAAGAAAGATAATTAAAATTTACCATTTAAATATCACATAGTTTTAAAAAACCATTTGAGTAATGACATTTCAAAAATTGTTTTCTTTCTCATTTCCTCTGGGGGAAAATAGATGTTATAATTTGTTGCCATTGGGATTCTTTTAGTTTAGTCAAGGTTGATCAATTATAAATTTCCATTGTCTAAGGATTATTGTAAATGAGCTATAAACAGGGAGATTGCTTTTTAGTAAAATAAGTCAGCTTACCTGAAAAGAGTCAATTATCTTTTCTGTGTTGAAAGACTTTTTACTACTAACCTAATGAGTGGAGAGGAGAGGGAAGTTGATGTGTTAAGATTTTCTCAGCCTTTCTTATAATCTCTGTAGAAAAATAAAAGTATAAGTTGCCACTGTATTATTTCTGATTTGTTTGAGATAAGAGAAAAATATGTAAAAGTTTTCTACTTATTTGGGTTAGATGTTGACTTTCTAGAACATTTAAAACTCATGTTGAACAACAGTTTTTCCAGAAACACTAGTTTCATTATTATTATATTCATGTGTGGTTGCTTTTAAGCTAAGAAGTAACTACCACTTCATTATATCCATGAATATTTCAGTAAATGACTTCTACTTATACTGCTATTATACCTTTTCAATAATTTTTCATAGTTAAATATATGAAGGACTTGAAAATAACTGGGAAAAATATTCCAAGTGTTTATAGACATTCAAGGGTTTATAAAATTCTGAATGTCTAGAAGGTTAAACTTTTTAATATATTAATATATTTCTACCCAGCACTTGAGGTATTTCAGTTAATATCTAGAAACGTCTTTTGAGAGTTTACCATTAAAAAAAATCTCTTAAAGTAATAATAATAATGTGATGATAATAAGGAGTATTTCCTATAAACCAAGCACAATAAGTTTTCCACATGTTTTATTTCATTCTCATTACAACCAAGTAATTTTGGTATTGTTTTTATTCCCACTTTCGTTCAGTGGTTTAGAGAGATTAAATGGCTTAGTATCACACAACTACTAAATGATAAACTGGAATTCAGTTCCAGGCCATATGGCTTCATTGTCAATGATTTAACTACTATATTGTATTCTCTTATAGTGCCTAATTGAGGAATAAATACAGTCATAGTCTGTGAGAAATTAATTTACAAATCATGCATCCAACAAGAGATCAAACTCAGTAGGTTTAATCTCTTTAAAAGACAACCCAGCAGAAAATGGGCAAATGATATGAATAGGCAGTTCACACAAAAGAAACCATGAATGGTGAATGAACTTGAAAAGATGCTCAAACTGTGACTATTTATCAAGAAAATGCCCAGTAAAAAGCACAGTGAGATAATATTTCACACCCATCAGGCTAACAGAAAGTAAAATGACTGTCAACAGGGCTGACAAGATATGGATTTAAGAGAACTCTCACTAGGCTGCTGCAGGAGTGTAAATTCCTACAACCACTTTGGAGAGCCATTTGTCAATATGTGAAATACTTCAAGATGTGCATTCTTACAGCTCAGCAATTCTACTTCTACAAATATGTACTCTGAAGCAGCAGAAGTCAAAGTGGGGTCCTGAAATGTCTGGGGGGTCCCCAAGGTACTTTCAGAGGACCTCTAAGTTGAAAACTATTTTTATAGTAATATTTAGACAGTATTTGCCTTTTTACTCTCATTCCCTCATGAGTATACAGTGGAGTTTTCCAGACGCTCCATGATAACCGATTATTCAAGGATTGAATTTAGAAACATAAATTAGAATCCAGCTGCATTCTATTAAGCCATATATTTAAGAGATTTGCATAAATGTAAAACAGTGCCACTCTGCTCACTAACTTATTTTTATTTTGGAAAATATAGTTATTTTCATAAAAATGTATTATTTATTTCAGCATGTAATGGAATTATTATTTTAAATGAATGAATAAATATATTAAAATGTTCGTAATTTTAGTCTTTAATATAGTAAATATGAATAGAGATAACCCACATAAATAAAACCTCTTTGGAGTCCATCAATAATTTTTTTAAATTTAATTTTTATTTTCAATTGGAGTGTAGTTGATTTACAATGTGTGTTAGTTTCAGGTGTACAGCAAAGTGATTCAGTTATACATATGCATATATCCATTCTTTTTAGATTATTTTTCCATATAGGTTATTACAGATTATCAAGTAGAGTTCCCTGTGCTATACAGTAAGTCCTTGTTGATTATCTATTTTATATATTATAGTATGTATATGTTAAGTCCAGATTGAGACCAAATAGTTTTGAAAATCATTGTATATGTGTACAATGCAGGTAACATTGTTTATAAGAGTAAAATAATCTACTCAAATGTTCATCAATATGGACATGATGCCAATTCTATCAATGTGGAATGGCAAAATAAATTGTGATATATCTTATATCTTTATATATACACATACATACACACACATTCATACATAATTATATATTAATCAGACAGTATATATTTGTCAGATGTTCCGTACCTTATATGTCAAATAAAATGATTTTTGAGAATGTATTTTTCTATTTATAAGTACATGATAAAAATAAGTGCAGAGTTTATTAAGAATTAAATATTAGTTCATAATATTGCAGGTTTGTTGACCTTAACCTCAAAAAGTAGAAATAAAAGTGATGCCAAACATAAGCTACTCCATTTGACTAGAATGCACAGTAAGCAGCATTTATAGGACTTGGTTTTTCAGAGTGTAGAACATGTTTATTGTCTTATTTCAGGAGTAGTATACTGTGTGCTTATTGAAAAGGAAGCATCATTTTATTATATCTTTATATATACATTTCCACTGTAATGGCTTAAACAAATAGGAACTTATTTTTCCCATCCAAAAGCTGGAGGTTGGTAGCTGCTGGCTATTGGATGTTATCGGGGTCTTTCTGTCTGCTGGTATTTGTTCTCTTGTTGCCTCTTGTGCAAAGAAAGTTGAAATGGACAAAATGTCTCTCATTAGAAATATAGTTGATTCTTGTTATTCCCCACAAACATTGAATTAGCCAAAACTGAACCATCACTCCTAGGGGATATACAAAGTTAGGTTCCTATAAGTCTCTGGGCACATGTTAATCAACGAGTCAATACATAACCTTGTTTTGTGTGTGTTTCTGTTTATAGATACCTTATTTAATACATATTGTTGATTCATTAACATTGAACTCATGGCCAACAGCACTATAACTCACGCCTGAATGAAGCTTATCTAACACACATATTTCCTGGGTAACGCATATCACAGCTTTCTTGTGCTTAGGACACTAGATAGCACTGCAGCACTGTACAAGCTGGCCATTTAAAATAACGAAATCACCAATGAAAAGCAGAAAAATGAGTAAAGTGTGGCACTAGATAGACCTTGAAAAGGGGTCTCGTTTACAGTATGAGAGCTGAAATAAGAAAGCAGAATGTCACTTCATTTGACCTCATCTGGGAACATATGCTTTGGGTAACTCAAATTTTTTCCTCTCCACACATATCCATGAATGACTGCAAAAATGGTGCAAGTATTGATTTGGAGTTACAAGTAAAGTTTAGTGAGTAGGCAGATTGTCAAATAAACAACCCATAAATAATGAGGGTCAGCTGTATCCCTATGCAAGTCATTTGCCAGAACTGGGTAACAGGGTCTGTTATTAGAACAACCAATGGCCATGGGGCATGAGATTTTTACTAGTTCAGACCAGTAATGATTTATCCCCCTGGAATCGGCAACCTACACTTCCTGAAATCCAGAGATCTCTGCTGTTTCAACAAATCACAGTACCCTTGGCTGGGAAGAGTGAAGTGGTTGTTGGGTAAGCAATGGAGAATGCTTGCCATGTGCCTAATCAGGTGCTTGGCAATTGGAAGGGGCTTGGCACTTTTTTGTTGAAGAATGAATTGGTGAATGAATGACGGGGTCATTTTTGGAAATAGCCTTTGGTTTCTCTCATATCTCAAAGATTTTCCATTTGCCTCTGAATTTTTAAAAAACCGTGGTGTTTTGACTGGCCAACTCGAAATCAAAGTGAAAGTTAATGCAAGAGAATAAAGAAATTTTATTTTTTGTGGATTAACTTCAAGTTAAGTAAGTCAGAGAGAATAATAAAAAACGAAGCATCAGTTGAAGTTGAAACTTGTATTCAGAAAGAGGCTGAGTAGCCCAAGTTTATGTGGTAAAACTTTTTGTTTCTTTTCATATTGTTCCTTTTCTGAAATGATTGCTTTTTATATTTTGGAAGATGTTAAATCTAGAAATATTAGTTTTTAAATATAGTATGATGATGGATATCATTATTTTAAATTATCAGGTTCTCATATATTATCAAAGAGTAAAAAATTTTACTTTTTAACACTACATTTGTAGCAAATGCCAGTTAAAAATAAATTCAATTAATAAAATATAATTTCATTTACACTTTGTGTAAACAAAGCATACATTTGCCTTTACTATTCCAAACATTGGAATAAATTGTTGATCTTTCTGTCTCTCTGTGTCCTGCCTTAGACCAAGAGCAATTTAAAGCCATTAAATAGTACATATTGCCTTTTCATTAAAGTTGATGTTTATTTGATTATGGAAGTAAAATAATATTATTATATATAATTGGAAAAGAGAAAAAAGAGGGAAAATCACCCCAATTCATATCACTCAAAGAAAAGTTTAAACAATTTGGTCTATTTCTTTTCATTCTTTTTTTTCCCACACATTACCAGAACTTAATTTCTCAAAGTATATGTAATATGAAAAATCCATTCAACATTCTAGGTGTAGCCTTTATTATTATTGCTATTATTATTATAGACTAGAATAACTTACAACTTTAGGGACAGAGAAGTATATTTATTACTATCAGTTACAGAGCAATAAATGAAGCAGCCAGGATTAAAGTATTGTTCTCCTAGAACTTTTTCCGCTCAGCTTACCTTCTCTATTCTATACCTGTCTGCATAATGAGCTGGAGTCCAAATTTCAGGGCAAATGAAATTGTCTTCTTGTACATTTCTAATTTCCATTTTGGTGCATTGTCACGGTTTTTGATATCTTTTCTCCCTAGGTCTTTTAGATGTCAAACACTCTGGTAGTTCTCTTCCCTTTCTATACCTGCTCTAAGCAAAATGTCTATTCCCAGAAATCACAGCTAAGAGTCTAGAGAACAATAATACGATTATCTGATTAAGGTAATTCTTACTAAGTTGCAAATGACTTGTAGTCATAAGGTTTTGGGGGTGATGTCTGCATTTCATCACAAGGTATTATCAGACTCATAAGGGTGTTTGACAAGTAGAGTATGTGAGGGTAACATTGGGGGGCCATGGGAGAACCTTGTATCGGCCATAGTACCTGCTCACTGTAGGAGGACAACACAGACATGAAAACCCTTGCGACCCCTGTTAATTCTCATTCAGCGGCTGTCAGCTGATGATCATTCTCCTTAAAAGAAAATCATTTAAGAATTTCTAATTAATTATAATGCATTGGCAGGTGAAACATTTAGTTCTTTGTCTCCTAAGGACTCATCTTTTAAGGTTTCTTTAATTTGGGATTAGGTCAGCACAGTGTTTCTTTATAAACTTAAAGTGCCATTTTATTCTCCAAAGTTGAGAATGAGTTATTTGAGATTTCATCAATGCTTACTTCCAGGAGGACTTGAGGAAATTTATAGTTAAAAGTTAAATGAAGTAATATACTTAATGATAAAATAGAAGAGCAAATTTTTAAGCAGCCAGAAGGAGAAAATGGCTTTCCAGGCCTCTGAAATGAACAGATAAATATAGTTAGATAGTGATTTTGACTTTTGGATTTCTCACTGTTCAAGTTAAAATGGAAACATGCTGCTGATAAGCTTCATTTTCTAATTAGAGGTAGCATGATAGATAATTCATTCATAGTGATAAAGTATACGCTGCAGTTGAAACCAAGGTGAGCATCTTTTGCCATTTTGAAGACTTAGGTTATATTATAGTATATTAATAAAAATGTTGACCAGATTTTCTTGTACCTTCTTTGATATTTTACCCATGGTACTTTTATTTTTATATGTATGCTGTGTGATATTTATAATAGCAATACTTAACATATTTAAAGGGTATCTGATTTCAGTCTTTAGGCAAAGTCGGGTTTTTTTCTTCTTCCTCACTTAAAAAAAGATTTCAAGAAGACTTAGGGAAATCGAATATATCTCTTAGACTTATCAGAGTTGTATTACTCTACTAGGCTAAAGAGGTTTCCTATTTAGAAACAAAGATGTTGTCACCAGAAAAAAATCCCTCTTCAGCAATTCATTTTGGTCACAGCTTTCTTCAGTCTACTTATGTGTGCTCTGCCTAAGAAACACTTTTAAGTCACCAGTTTTCAATTTTTAGCTGTTAGAGTGACCCACAGCACACAATATCCAATTTTGTAGAGAAATATCATATAATGAGGAGAGTTTAAATCTGTACTCTTGTAAAAATGTTAATTTTCTCAACTTGTAATAGACATTATTTTATATAAAGCAAACAGAATATTAGGAGTTTTAATTACCTTTTAATATTACTGAAGATGTAACAGCCTTCTCTGATTTTAATTTCCACAAATGAAACTTTCATAAAACGTTTTTAACTTCTTGAATCAGACCACTTTGAAGTTAATCATTCTGATCAAATTAAAAATAGTAGTAATACAAACTTTAGTGAACGTGATTGAGCAGTGAAACACTTAACGATGCTAGTCAAATTTTGAGATTAGAGCCAAGTATTATGGGAACATGTGGATTTCAAAAAAAAATGGTGAATTTTCTGTGTGCTTGCAAGGAGATGACTAGATTTGTGGCACATGTGGATTTTGCTTTTTTAGCAACCATGGAAGGGGTGTGGGATTTTCAGATATGGCATAGAAATAGGCAAAATTATCTTGAGCACTTTGAAAATGTACTTAGCATACTCAGTTTTAACTCTATGCTTAGACAGTCTATTAGCAGACACTTTATGTAGATTACTTCATATAGTCTACCCAACAGTTTTATGAGTGGTCACTTATTCTCACTTTACAGAGGAGGAAATTGAGGCTAAGAGAGGTTACAAGGTTACACTGCTAGTTAGGGAGTGGACTTGGTGTCTCAGTCCTTTCAGGCTGCTGTAATAAAATGTCACAGACTGTGTAGCTTATAAACAACCTAAGTTTATTTCTCACACTTCTGGAAGCTGGAAAGCCCAAGATCGAGGAGCTAACCTGGTCACATTCTGATAAGGGCCCTCTTCCTAGTTCATAGCTGGCACCTTCTCACTTTTTCCTCATGTGGTAGAAGGGGTAAGGGATCTCTGTGGGGTCTCTTTTATAAAAACACTAATCTCATTAGTGAAGGTTCAACCGTCAAGACCTGAGCACCCCCCAAAGGTCCCACCTCCTAATATCTTTGGGGGTTAGGATTTCAATTCATGAATTTAGGGCGGACACAAACATTCAGACTATAGCACTTGGACTACAGATTTTGAACTCTAAACTGCTAAAATATTTTCCCTCCTAGGTATGGTGTCTTCCTTTTCCCTTATAACATCCTCTCCAATTCACTTTTTTTTTTTCTAATTCACTCTTTACCTGTCAGAAAGTGACATTTCCTTCTTCTGAACTAGGGCCCTGTAGACTGTGCCACTTTTCAAAACACGGTTTTGTATTGTAGCTCATTCTGCAAGTGGTATGTGCTGATCTGTCCTCCTTTACCATGAGCTCCTCGAAACTGTGACTGTAATACCCCCCTCACACTCACCCACCCAGGACCTTACACCTTACATGGTGGCCAGTCACTGAACACTTGTTGATTTAACTACTGGACTTCGTGTTCATCAGGTAGCATGGTCTCTGCCAGTACAGTAGCTTTAAGAGACCAAGGACAGTGAAAAAGGGAAGTCCCCCGTGTAAGAGGGTCTGCCTCTCTTGACTAACTTGGCTCAAGTACTTTGCTGTGCTTTTCTCTAAGTGCTAATGCGGGTTTCAATTACTTGTGCTTCTCCCATGAAGTTATGGTGCCTGTGAATCACAGATTCATTTTCCCTGAAATGTTATCCATTGCATTTTCTTGTTTTGTACTTTAAATATTAGAGATAGGAAATAAAGTAATAGGAAATATAGAAAAAGGAGTCCAAACCAATTCTTTCTATATTCCTGTGTTATGAATCTATTATATATTATTTTGATCACATCTGCTGCTTTGTATTAAAAACCGTTTGATAGTTAGATGGATGGTGGATATGAATCTCTTTAATTTTTAAAAAGGCCTTTGGGCCCAAACCCACACAGTTACCATCTCCAAACAAAAATGGAGGATCCCTTTAATATATTATTATGAATATTTATGCCTAAAGGAGTTCTTTAGCATTTTCCAGTGTATTTTATTTGGCCAGAGTACGTGTTGCACTACCCTTGAATAGAATAGCATGATTCTATTTGGGATAATCTCTTTTTCATAATGTAGAATTTCTTTTGCTTCAGAAATTTCCAGGGGGAAATATAGCCAAGTACTTAGTTACATGATATTAACATTTCTAATGAATCAGGATCCTGAGGTTTCAAAGATATTAACAAACATAAAAATTTTGTAAATAAATATTTCTATGGTATTTTTGTTTTAAAAATTGTATTTAGACTTCTTTCACTTAGGTATTTTGGCTTTCTCCATTTAAAAACAAATAGAGAGTTTTTATTCTTTATTTTTAAGAGCTTGCCCATCATGACATGCAGTATTTCTCATACTCCATAGAGCATCTTGGGTCTTAATTATGTGAAAAAATACTTTCCTAGGAATTCTATTCAGGGAATTTTCTTAAAACTTGTATAAAGGCCTGGGGTACTAAATCAGGCATCCCGTAAGTCAACACTCTTTCCTTAGCACCTATAAGTAGTACAGGCTTTACTCAATGTGCTCTGGTCTTTTTCTCAGCTCAGATTTCTTCCCAAAGAAATCAGCCACAAAATAAATTTCCTCAGTGATCAGCCACAAATTAAAATTTGGTCCTTGAGATATTCAGGGTGCAAAAGATCACTGCGCAGGGATCTTCACCTTGAATGAGGAGGCTGCAAAGGCACACCCTGGGCTCTGGGGTTGCTTCTGATTGTGCTGGGCTGTGCTCCATCCATATGAGTGTGCTTCAGTGAGCAGGAGGGTCGCCTGGCTTCCCTGTGGTGTCTGAGCCTTCACCTGCATCTGACTGGTCAACAGTTTCCTTCCATTGTGAGGATGGCTGTTGAAGGAGAGATTCAACCGTGAGACACACTGGCAGACTTCTAGGAGATCGAGGCATGTTACTAGGAAAGAACCCTGTATGATAAGTATATTATCTATGAATGTGTTGTAGATGCATTTTTTTTCCTCTATGGGAAGTTTTAAATGGATTCTGTACGTGCCAGGGCTGGGGGAAATTTGGGATAGAATTTGTTCATTTTCTATATCCTTTCCAGGAAACTTCTTTCTCTCTACCTGGCAACTGGCCGTATTATTTTAGGGCAGAGTTTCTAAACAGTAGGATACTTTTGCCCTCTGATAACCAAGAAGGACAGAGATGTTCCCTTAAATAGTTCTCCAGTTGTTAGGATCTGAGGGAGCCAATTAATCCCCTTTCCTCTTTGATTTCTTAGAGACAGTGGTTTCCCCTATATCCATATACGATTGACCCTTGAATAACACAGATTTGAACTGTGTGGGTCCACTATGTTTTAGTTTTCACTCTGTTTTAGTGAAAAAAACACAGTTTTTTTTCACTAAATAAACACTACAGTACAACACCATCCGAATTTGGTTGAATCCGTGGATGCAGACCCTCAGATATGTAGGGCCAAACTGTAAAGTTATACACAGATTTTCAACTGCATGGAGGGTTGGCGCCCCTAAACCCCATGTTATTCAAGGGTCAACTGTGTGACTTTTTAATTTGTATAGCAGCAGAACAATTAATTTAGCTTTATTTTAATTTCCTTTCCACACTTCAGTTGCCTAGGCTATTGGAGAAACTAATTACGACCCAACTTTTACTTGGAAGAGAGGACTTAATTTATGCTCCGTGAATCACTGTATCTGGAGCAAGCTGAGAATTTTCTCTGATTTGACATTGCGTTCAGTAACATCCGAGTTTATATGAACAAGTGATAAGGGAACCCTTTTTTGCTTTTTTGGGATGGGGGCCTAAAACTTCCATTTATTTTAGTATACAATAATTTTATTATCTTCTTTAATTTAGAGGTAGACTGCTACTATTTGTCTTTTAAGTGGAGGGGAAAAAAGAGGTAAAACTAAATCACCTTTCTGTTACTGATACATTCCTAACCTGTTTCTTTAGATTGCTTTTTATTCAGAAATTCCATTTCTGGACTCTTGAAATAATCGCTTTGCAAACAGGATGTTTGTGGAGTCTGTGAAAATTGTATATTGCTCACTTCTCTACTCCTGTGAGATTATCATGTTTGGCCTTATGCACAAATTTTGTTATCGTCAAATTTTGTTTATATTTTTTTTGTTACACAGGAGAAGCAGAACCAAATAATTTTGGAATTACAAGGAAACTTACTTAATTCATGCTCCTTTGCAGTGCTGGAATTTCCTTTACATATGTCTGTAAATGTACCTATCAGATTCTCCTTGAACATGTCAGATGACCTGGAACTCCACCTTCTCAGGGCATTTCATTTGATTTTTGAACAGTTGCTGTTGCCACAACGATCTTCTTTACCTTTAGACAGAATCTGTCTCTCTCTACCTTCCTTTCAGTATTTCTAGTTTTAGCCTCTGGGGTTACCACCTAGAATAAGTGATCTTTTTTATTTAGGGCTTCTAATTAATTCTGTTTTTTATTTGACATGTACATTTCTGATTTTTTAAAGAAAAATGTGGGTTTGTCTTTCAGTTGGAAATGATGTGTTGATTTTTTTTTTTAAGAGAGAAAGAATGTTTTCATGAACTGTCTGGGTGGCTATGTTTCTAATACTTATTTTCCTCTTCCACTGCAGCCCAAGTTTTTTCTCTGCAGGGAGACCTTACCAGGAGGCTATTACTCTGAACCTTACTCAACAGAGAAAAGCAGTAACTCTTCAAAGCCTCAGTGTTTCCTCTAATCAGACACACTACTTTTCTCTTGGATTTAGTTGACCTTTTTTTTTGAAACTTGAGAACTTAAATTTATTTGTTTGCTTATTTGATATGTAAAAGTAACCCCAAACATTTAAATAACTCATGTTAAGGAATTTTTTTCACACATCAAACGGCAGCTGAATTATCCCAGTACTTTGAATCATCTTGCTATTTATTTTGCTGAAATTCTGTGTTAAAATTCATTAAAGCCTGTGGTTGAGAGCTATGGGAGGGAGAAGACGAAGTTTTATTTGCTACCAGGTTCATCACTGATTTTCCTGGGTTTTTTTTTTTTTTTTTTTTTTTTGGCGGTACGCGGGCCTCTCACTGTTGTGGCCTCTCCCGTTGCGGAGCACAGGCTCCGGACGCGCAGGCCTAGCGGCCATGGCTGACGGGCTTAGTTGCTCCGCGGCATGTGGGATCTTCCCGGACCAGGGCACGAACCCGTGTCTCCTGCATCGGCAGGCGGATTCTCAACCACTGCGCCACCAGGGAAGCCCTTTTCCTGGGTATTTTGATTCTGCTTATTATTTTTAAAAATTGAGATGAAACACTTTGTATAGTTGGGGATCTTTATTTGTAAGCAACAGAAATAGCCTCTGAATAACTTAGACAAGAAAAAAGGAAATGAGGGGAAATCTGAGGAGCCAGGTCTAAGGAAAGCAGGATTCAGGGGAGCCCCAGGGACCTCATCTTCAGGAGTGTTCCTGCAGAAAGCATACTATCCCAATCTTGGGTGCAGTTCTCAGTTTGGCTTGACAGGCTTTCTGCCAGGGATCTTTTGGCAGTTTGGGGCTTCTTCTGTTTTCAGGTCTATTGGAAATTGCCTTCTTTGTTTTCTCCCACAAATATGCTGATTTAATTCAAGTCTTGAAGCTAGTAGTGTGTGTGTGTGTGTGTGTGTGTGTGTGTGTGTGTGTGTGTGTGTGTGTGTGTGTGTGTTTTCTTTTTCCTGCTAATATTTTTGGGTTTGTTGTAGATATTTTCCAGGGTGGGGAGTGATGGTTAGGTTTTCCTATTTCCTACTTGCTCTGTCATTTTTTTATGGGGAAAGTTAAGGAGATTATGTTGGTCAACATAAACATTTAAAGCTATAAATGTTCCTTTAAGTATTACTTTAGCTTTATCTCACGTTTTGGTGTTTTTTCATTATTTAATCTAATACATTTTCTAATTTTCATGACAATTCTTTGATCCTTGAGTTATATAAGCTTTTTTTTTTTTTTTTTTTTTTTGTGTGTGGTTTTTGTGGTATGCGGGCCTCTCACTGTTGTGGCCTCTCCCGTTGCGGGGCACAGGCTCCGGATGCGCAGGCTCAGCGGCCATGGCTCACGGGCCCAGCCGCTCCGCGGCACGTGGGATCTTCCCGGACCGGGGCATGAACCCGTATCCCCTGCATCGTCAGGCGGATTCTCAACCACTGCGCCACCAGGGAAGCCCTATATAAGCTTTTAAATTTCTATAAATATGAGATTTTACTGGGTTTATTTATTTATTTATTTTTTACTGATTTCTAATCTAATTCTTTTATGGTTGGAGAAAATTATTTGTATAATATTGATTCTTTGGGATTTTTAGATTTGCTCTGTGGCCTAATGTGTGGGCATATTTTGTAAATGGCCAGTGGGTGCTTGAAAAGAGTATGTGAATACACATTAATATAAAAGGTGCAAGGGTCTGTGTATTGCATGAGATCAAGTAAATTATAGAGCTCCTTATTCTTTATCTGCTTGATCTATGAATTCCTGAAAAAGACTTGATAACTAATACTTGTATGGTACTTAATATATTACAGGCACTATTTTCAAGGCCTTACTTGTATTAATTTATTGTGTATTGATCATTTTTTTAGATGTTACTTTTACTTTATGTATTTTTAGACTGCATACATTTGTTCCTAGGTACTTAATACTTAGTGATTGGAGTCTTTTATCTTTGTGTATTGACCTTATTCATCTCTAGTAATATTTTTAACCTTAATGTCTTTTTCTGATATTGATATAGTTACACAGGCTTTTTTCTATTAGTGTTTAATTAAATTTTATATTAATGTTAATATTGCCTAGCATATCCTTCTCATTCCACCTTTGTATGTCCTTTTATTTGGAGTGTGTCTCATAAATAGTCTATGACGGGACTTCCCTGGTGGCACAGTGGTTAGGAATCCACCTACCAATGCAAGGGACACCGGTTCGTTCCCTGGTCTGGGAGGATCCTACATGCCACGGAGCAACTAAGCCCGTGCGCCACAACTACTGAGCCTGCGCTCTAGAGTCTCCAAGACACACCTGCTGAGCCCGCGTGCCACAACTACTGAAGCCCATGCACCTAGAGCCTGTGCTCCGCAGCAAGAGAAGCCACTGCAATGAGAAGCCCGTGTACCGCAACGAAGAGTAGCCCCCGCTCGCTGCAACTAGAGAAAGCCCGCGTGCAGCAGTGAGGACCCAGCACAGCAAAAAAAAAAAAAAAAAAAAAAAAAAAATTAAAAAATTTTAAAAAATTAATTAATTAATTAAAAAAATAGTCTATGGGTGGATTTTGTTTTAATCCAGTTTTGTCTAAGAGTGGTAGTATAATGTGATGGTTAAAAGCAAGAACTTTAGGGCCAGGTTGCTTGGGTTTGGGTTGTCTGGGATGTTGATATCTGACACCTGTAATTCTACACTTGGGGGTAGGAGGTGTTTGGACTTTGCTTTATTTAGACTTTTAACCTCTCCCCATGTTATATGCTCCATATCTCACTCCTGCTCTCCTATGGGTGAGGTACCTGGTATATTCAAGTTCTGATTCTCTGTAGGGTTCAGTTGTTACCCTTTCAGTGTCACCTGCCACTTGAACTTTATGGTGTGTTTCCTTAGTCATCTGCTTCTTATCTCTTGAAAATGTATTGAAGTATCTCTAAAATGGGCGTAATAAAACTGCTTAGTTATAGGACTATCTGAAGTTAAGTGTGAGTCAATAGATGTAAAGAATTTTGAACAGTACCTGGCACATCAGAAGTGCTTAGAAAGATTTGTTCCTGTTTTGTCACTGATGTTAATATTATAGTTTGACTTTTAATGCTCTTGGCTGCCTTGAAAGTATCTATAGTCCTGTCTGATATTTGTTACTATGAATTTCATCATCAGATTTATTGTTTTTATTTTATAATCCAAGTTTTTCTTTGTTTTGGCTTTTTTCTTCCTCAGGCGATTTGGGGAGGACATAACTTTGGTGCATCTCAATTTAGCAAGTTGAAAGTAATAATTGAATTTAATGGAAATTGAAAATCATTTCCCAGAAGGAGTATATTACAATTAAACTACATGACAAATTTAAACTTTTAAAATTTTTCTATTTGAACGGTGTAGGGAACTTTCAGTCAGTTGATAGGCTAGA
Organism: Kogia breviceps; assembly: GCF_026419965.1. NCBI lineage: Eukaryota > Metazoa > Chordata > Mammalia > Artiodactyla > Physeteridae > Kogia > Kogia breviceps. Next base: position 40,890,762 of record NC_081310.1, on the reverse strand, counting down.
TTCTTAATTTCATATGGAGACATTAAAAACTCTATGAAAAAAGAACTCTATGAAGTGAAATTTTTTGCCTAACTGGGCATCTCTGTGTTTTCATTAAATTTATGTTAAAAAGAACATTAGTGGTGGTGGCTGTTACACAACAATGTGAATGCACTTAAGGCCACTGAAGCTATCTATACACTTAAAAATGGTTGAAGTGATAAATTTTGTTATATATATCTTATCACAATTAAAAAAAAAGAACACTAGTTATTATGTGTATGTCTCACATTGAAGGTGAAAGAAGATGTTCCTCACTGTGAAAATCTAAATCTCATGGACCATACAGATAGAGTGAGCAGAACATATTGGTGTCAATACCTTGACTTATGTTTTTTTCTTTCTTCAGCCATATATGATTCTCATTCATTTCCTAATGTGAACTTTATTTTTTAACAGGAAGGAAAAGCTGATGCGATGCTCTCAATGCCGAGCTGCCAAATACTGTAGTGCTAAGTGTCAGGTAAGAAGGTTCTGCTGTATGTAAGTTCTCTACTTTTAAATTTGTTCTCCATTATGCCTGTTGAACTATTTCTCTTTCTTCATAATCTTTTATTTATTTTAACTTGTTTTTTTCCTTCAACTTAAAAATCATATATGTATATGGTAAAAATTATATATACATAATATATACATAAACTCTATCCATATAGTGTGTGTGTGTGTATGTGTGCGTGTGTGTGTGTGTATATATATATATCACTGAAGAAAAGTTAAATGTTTACTCCTCTCCATCTTATTGTCCTCTTGACTTCAGTCCCATTTTCCAGAGCTAACCACTGTTAGGTTTCTTATGTATCTTCGCAGCATTTTTTTGGTGCAAACACTTTCATGTATCTTTATCTTTTGTTTTTAAAAACAGATAGAGGTTATTCTGGCACAAATTCTTTTATACCTTGATTTTCTTTTTCATTTAATAATCTATCTAGAAGAACTTTTTGTATCCTTGTGTTCATTCTATCATATGAATGCACCACAATCATAATTTCCCCACTAATGAATGCATAATTTTTTCCCAATATTTGGTATTGCCAGTACTGCACCAGGCATCCTTTCGTGCACATTTTTGCACACTTGTGCAAATTGATTGTAGGATAAATTATTCCCCGTTGTATTGATTAGTAGAAGGATATATGCATTTTGAATTTTTAAAGAGAATGCTCAATTGCCTTCCAAGAGTTTGAGTTAATTAACAACTGACAGTCTATGAGAGTACTGCTGTTAACATCTTTGAAATTCTTTAAAGGATGTATAATTAACATTCAACATGACCTTTTCTTCTAACCTTATGGTTAATCATTAAATAAGAAATTTAATTATGCTCTAATGAATTAGGTCATAATAAAAAGTCTAATTGGAGGGTTTGTGTCTGTGTCACTTGCCACCCATGTTTCAGGGAACTTCACATTAAGACTACATATAGAACCAAATGAATTATATTATTTGATACAGATTTTCTAGTTGAGCTTCCTTTCTATTTTCAATGAACTAAACATTTACTTTAATTTTCCCTTGTTTTTATGACTGTTTTTCCCCAGGGCTACTTCCTCCTTGTGTAGTACACTAAAGAAAAAAAACCAGCAAAACCCATTATCTGATTAGAATGAGTAGAGGGAGTCTGGTGGGTAGGTATGTCATTTTGATTCATTATAGTGCATGTATTTTTACCACATATATTCGCTGTTTACTGTAGCATCAATAATAATGTCATCGTCAGATATACTGTAGAAGGTAATGGTAAAATAGCTAGTAAGATGAAAGATATCATATATAACACAGCTAGTGGACATGCTTGTATGTGTGTGGGGGATAGGGTGTGTGTGTAGAGATGGGATGGGAGTCAAAGAATGGCCAGAACATATGCATTTAAACTGCTCTGTTAAGCTCACCCTTAAGGTACAGCATTAAACATTGTAATTATTGTGGATACCTACCAAGCAGCACAAAATTAAACTGACAGACTGAACTATGAACAGTAATGAACAAAAGCACTTGGAATGGAAATTGATATAGAGGATGCGAATTCATAGCATAAAATCCAAAATACGTTTACCCTAGGGGGAGGAACAGGCTAAGTTTTCTTATGAAAAAACATTCTCAAAATTTGTAATATAGATAGCAAGTAAACCAATTTTAAGCAAATTCACCAATTACTATTTCATCTCTTTTGGATTTACCTTGATTCATAATATGTACATTTCTAATTGAATTAACTGCAGAGCAAAATAAGCAGCTGGGTACCACATCAAATTGCAGTTTACATACTTTAAAAAAGTACTGTATTAGCAGAAAGAGGCTCTATTTTATGTTGATAATTATAGGCCTCTTTAAAAACGTGAATCATATTTTTGAGTGTGCATTTTATGTTTAGTTGTAGAATGATTTGATTCATTTTTGATGAATTCCACATTAGTAAGCACTTAACAGTGTGATTTAATAAGTTGGTTTCTGTAGTATCATACCCAAAGTAATAATAATGAAGAAAGCCAAGCCCTTGTTTTTTATAAATAGCTCTGTGCCAGGCTTCAGGCTGATAGAACATGTACTGGGTGCTCTGTAGAGAAGTTGGCTTTGTGTCTGACTGTAAACAGAAAGGGAATATTGTATAAAGGTTAAAATTATTTGATCAGATTTAACTTTTTGACTTCTGCAACTGTCTGCAGGCCTGAGCTTTTCTTTTCTCACTTTACTCCCATGGCTTCAATTGACATCTGTATATTAATTATTCTCAGTTCTCCATCTCCAGCCTCCTCCTTTCTCCTGAGCACCAGACCCATATCTTACGGGGCACCTCTATTTGGGTGTTGTACAGGTATCTGAAATGCCATATATTTGTACCTGAGCGCATTATCTTACCCCAGACCTGCTTTCCTTCGCATTTTTCAACCTCAGTGAATAATCTCACCAGCCACTCAGCAGTCCTAGTTGCCAGGGTGTCATCAGCTCTGATTTACATTCTTTCTTGGCTCCACATCCCTTTAATCACCACGTCCTGCTGATTCTACCACCTGAAGATCTGAATTGGTTCACTTCTCTGTAGCTTCTCTACCACTACTCTTGTGCATGTTACCATGATCTCTTTCCTAGGTTAGCTGCAGTCTTTAAACTCTTACAAGCTTCTATTCTCTTTTCTACACAGGAACCAGAGTGATTATTTTATTCTAGAATGTAAGCATGATCTGTCACTCACCAGCTTGAAGCCCTGGCCCTCTCTTTCCTCAGGCTGAAATTCAAATTCGCAGACTTTTCCACATTTTTACTTCTGGGCTATGTAAGTCCCTGGGTCTGGAGCAGACCTCTCCCCCTAGCTACTGAACTCCTATTTATCCTTTAGAACTCAAATTAAATGTCACTCCCTTTTTTCTAACCTCCTGAGACTAGTTTGTATCCCTCCTTTATCATATAGAAATTTAATTGTGTTAATTTTGGGGTTAATTGCCTGTTTCTGTAGTTAGATGTCAGGCTCCTTGAACGTATGCTCTGTGCATGGGTCACTGCTGTAGATGTAGCATAATTTGTTGAGTGAATGAATGAATGAATACATTCATCAGTGATAATTGTTGAATTCGATTTTTAAAATTACATCATCTCTAAATAACCTGTCTGTAGTAATATTTCATTTTTAGATGGAAATATAAGTGGGCTATTACATTGTATTAGTTTTAGATATACAACATAATGATTTGATAGGTGTATATATGGCAAAATGATCACGACAATAAGTTTAGGTAACATCCATTGCCACATGTAATTATAATATATTTTCTTGTGATGAGAACATTTAAGATCTACTCTCTTAGTGACTGTCAAATATACAATACAGTATTGTTAACTCTAGTCACCAACCTGTATGTTACATCCCCAGGAATTTTTTGTTTGTTTGTTTTTTGTTTTTACCACACTGCATGGCATGTAGGATCTTAGTTTCCCAACCAGGAATTGAACCTGCGCCCCCTGCATTGGAAGCACGGAGTCGTAACCCCTGCACTGCCAAGGAAGCCCTCCCCAGGAATTATTTAATTCTTATAAACCGTTTGATCATCTTCACCCATTTCTCCCCTTGCCCACTTACCCCCATCTCCTGCCTCTGGCAAACACCTGTCTGTTCTCTATAATTTTTTAAAATTTATTTTTATTTATTTTATTAATTTGTTTGGTTGCGCCAGATCTTAGCTGTGGCAGGCAGACTCCTTAGTTGTGGCTCACGGGCTACTTAGTTGTGGCATGCAAACTCTTAGTTGCGGCATGCCTGTGGGATCTAGTTCCCTGACCAGGGATCGAACCCAGGCCCCCTGCATTGGGAGCGCAGATTCTTAACTACCACACCACCAGGAAAGTCCCAATATAATTGGTTCTTTGTTTTTTTTTTTCAGATTCCACATATAAGTGAGACATAATAATATGTCTTTTTGTTTTCTTTTATTCAACAAATGTTTATTTAGAGCCATCAAGCTGGGCCTGCTGCATTTGTAGATTGTGACACTTTCTTAATCCTCTTCTCTTACTCAAAAAGTATGGAGCCAGTGACTATTATTGGCACTCAGGAATGCATCCATGAGAAAAAAAAAACAGACAAATATCCTTGCCTGTGTATAATATAAATTCTAATAGGGAGAGATAATTTTAAAAAAATTTTATTGTGGTAAAAGTCACATAATATAAAACATACTATTTTAACTATATTTAACTCTACAGTTCAGTGGCACTAAGTACATTCATGTTGTGGTGCAATTCTCACCATCATCCATATCTTGAATTTTTCACCTTCTTAAACTGAAACGCTGTCCCCTTTAACACTAACTCCCCATTCCCCCTTCCACTCCCCCACCCCCCAGCTCCTGGCATCTACCGATGTAGTTTCTGACTCTATGAATTTGACTGTTCTAGGTACCTCGTACAAGTGGAATCAAACAGTATTTGTCTGCATCTAATGTATATTGGAATGCATTTTTAAGGTTTTAATATGTCTTAATTCATCAGTATAGGCATTATATATTAACTTCCTGCTCTGACAGACAACAGAATTTAGCTCACCTATGTCAGCATCCACTTCCTCTCTGTCTTTTTATATAGCTATATCAGGATCCTCCATTCATCCGAAGTCTATCCAATAGGTATTTATTGAGTACCTGCTAGCTAGTCACTGTTCTAAGTTGGGATTGTGGTGGTGGGCAGTTAGCAACGAACAAGTAAACAAGGTCCTGGCTTTCGTAAAGTTTATAGGAGTGAGGATACAGACAGTAACAAATGCCATGATTATATGAGTGAGTGTGATTTGGATGAGCGTGAGCTTGCCATTGCACAGATGGTTACAGAAGGGTTTCCTGTATAGGTGACATTTGGCTGGAGTCTTAAAGTACCCAGCCACGGGAAGGTCTCAGAACAGTTCTTTTTTTTAATGTAAAAGGAACAGTGAATGTAAAGGCAGAGAAGAGGAAAAAAGCTTGTCATGTTAGAGGAATGAAGAGGAGTTTGAGGTAAACAGATTCACAAATTCATATGAAAAAAATGAAAAAAATCTTTTACCAGAGTATGTATCCTTATTATTTTACCAAATGTCACCGCAAACAAAAATGACTGAATGACTTACAATTAAATAATGCTAAAATAACTTTCTTGCCCTGCTTTTTACAGAGTATTGTGAAATTATGTGTTCTGCATGTTTTTGAGTTATAGTTGCTTCTGGTTAGCTGGAAAATAGAGAAATTTAGTGCTCAAAACTGAGACTTTGTCAAAAACATTTTTTCTCGCTCATTACACACCTGGTTCTCAGAATTTTAAAAAACTAATTATTAATACATTTAAATTATACTTCTTTGGGGGAAAAAAAGGAGTTGGATAATGGTGGATACATGTCATTTGTTCAAACCCATAGAATGTTTGACACCAAGAGTGAACCCTAATGTACACTATGGACTTGGGTGATAATGATGTGTCCGCCTAAGTCCATCAGTTGTAACATACGTACCACTGTGATGGGGATGTTGATAACAGAGGAGGCTGTACATGTGTGGGGGGCAGAGGGTATATGGGAACTATAGGTACTTTCTTCTCAATGCTATGAACTTAAAACTGCTCTAAAAATTAATGTCTTAAAAAATAAATCACAGGGAAAAAAAGCAGTTGGAGGTGAGGCCAATGAGTTAAGACTTGAAGGGCTTGATAATGGATTCATCCATCCATTAATTTACTCAGCAAATATTAGTGCCGATGCCAGGACTTTTCTTGGCTCTGGCACAATATTGTTGAACAAGACACAGAAAACCCTTGCCTTTATGGAGCTTTTATTTTCCTTGTGAGACAGATATATAATATTGTCTTATTTTTATGCCTAAAATAAAGGGAGTAAGAGAAAATTATGGGGATCGGGAGGCTATTTTTATATATGTAGGTGTGTGTGTATACATATACACACATATGTACTTACACATATCTATATTTAACTTCTTTCTATATATCTAATATATAGATATTGAGAGATATATCTATGTATCTATATCCGTATCCATATCTTTAGTGAGATAACTATTTCAATATCTGTCTATCTGTCTACCTAAGACCTCTCAGGAGGTGGCATTTGAGTGGAGATCTGAAAGAAGTAAGACATGTGAAGATTGGAGAAGGGAGTTTCAGGTGTGATGTCCATCACATGTAAAAGCAGGAATGAATATGCTGTGTTCACTGAAGGTCAAGAAGGCCAGTATGGTGGACTAGAGTAAGCAACAAAAAGGGTTGTAGGAGATAGATTAGAGAGATAGGAGGGGCCAGGTTATGAGGCCGTTGTGTACTATGGCTAAAAATAAACATTTTGTTCCATGTGTGATGGGCTGCTACTGTAGGGTTCCGGGAAGGGGAAGGGGGATCAGTATTATGGTCTGAGATTTTAAAGGAATTTTCCTGACTGCTGTGGGGATAGGTTTTAGGAGGGCAAGGATAGAGGCTGAGAAACCAGTTAGGAGGTGGTTACCCTAGTCCGGTTGCCAAATAATGGTGGCTAGGACTAGAGTAGCAACAGCAAAAAGAATTGGTTAGATTTGGGGTATCTTTTGAAGGAAGAACTGACTGAATTTGCTCATGGTTGCATTCATTCATTCAAGTTGAGAACTCAGCATATGCAGGCACTGATCTAGTCAAGAGCTCTGATGGCTTGGATTAGAGTGGTAGCAGTAGAGGTGTTAATAAATTATTGGATTTGAGATGTATTTTGCAGGTGTAACTGAAAGAGTTTGCTAATAGATTAGATGTAAGAGGTGAGACAAAAAGAACAGTCAGAGATAGAACTTTTTTTAAAAATGGAGTTCCATTTAATATTTATTTATTTATTTATTTATTTATTTAGGCTGAGCCGGGTCTTAGTTGCGGCATGTGGGCTCTTGTTTTAGTTTCGGCATGCGGACTTAGTTGCGGCATGCGGACTCTTAGTCGCAGCATGCGAACTGTTTAGTTGCAGCATGCATGCAGGATCTAGTTCCCTGACCAGGGATCGAACTCGGGCCCCCTGCATTGGGAGTGCGGAGCCTTACCCACTGGACCACCAGGGAAGTCCCAGAGATAGAACTTTTAAGTTTCTGCCCTCAGCAACTTTGGGTGAATGGTGGTGCTATTTTAGTGACTTAAAGAAATCTTACTGAAGAGTAGGTTCTGAGAAGAGAATTCTAATTTACAAATTTTTAGTTTGTGCTTATTAAACGTATACATGGAGATGTTGAATAGGCAATTGGATATACTTGCTCAGAATGGGGGCTGGGACTGCATGAAAAAATATAAGAAGAATGAATATGGGGATGGAGAGGGAAAGAGAAGAATCAAGAATGACTCCTTGGGTGCTTTCCGGCTGTCCAGTGGTTAAGACTCTGTGCTTCCAATGCTGGGAGTGTGGGTTTGATCCCTGGTTGGGGAACTAAGGTCCCACAAGCTGCTCAGTATGGCTGAAAAAAGAAAAAAAAAAAAAAGAATGAATGACTCCTTGGTTTTTGGCTTTAGCAATTGGATAGATGATGACTCCATTTACTGACATGGGGAAGACAAGACCCCCACGTAATAGCGTAATAGACCCAGTTTTAGGTGGGAAAAATCTGCTTTGGCTGTGTTAGATTTGCAATAACTGTTATATGTCTATTAGGTTCAATTTCCTTTTCTCATGTCTGTAACTTTAAACAATATGTGCAAGCCTCCATCTGTGTTTATCAATTGTAGATCATATCTTTTGATTCCCTACCTTTAAGGTGAAGATATTAGTATTCCCACTCTTTCCTCTCTATCACTCTATTTTCCATAATTTGCCAGCTGTAGCTTTACTTTTATATTGTCAAGGTTAATGGTATTTACATGCTGTTCTAGAACACAAAATTAAGTCCTGTGTAATGATTTTAAAAATTCAAAATCACTAAAAAGTCATAAGTGATTTTTAAAATATCACTTTCTAGATTCAGATTCAATGCAGTCCCATTCAAAGTCCCACAGATTGATAAGCTGACTGAAATTTATGTGGAAATGCAACAGACTTAAACTGAGTCCCTTATGTAAAAGAAGAGCAAAGTTGGAGGACTTAGACCACTTGATTTAAACACTTACTCTAAAGCTACAGTAATGAAGACAGTGGTGTTAGGATAGACGTATAGAGCGATGAATAGAATAGAGCGATGGTCCCCAACCTTTTTGGCACCAGGGACTGGTTTCGTGGAAGACAGTTTTTCCATGGATGGGCTTGGGGGATGCTGCAGGCAGTAATGCGAGCGATGGGGAGCGGCAGGTGAAGCTTCGCTCACTTGCCCGCCACTCACCTCCTGCTGTGCGTCTAGGTTCTTAACAGGCTGTGGACTGGTACCGGTCTGCGGCCCCCGGGGGCTGGGGACTCTTGGAATAGACAGTCTAGAAATTGGCCCCGTTCTGTGTTCTTTTATGTGATAGTTAGCTATGGCCATGAGAGAGGACTCAGAGAGACTCAGGAAAAAGTTTAGTATACTCATAGATCCTAGAAACAGGAGGGATAGATTGCCGCATAGCATCATGTGCGGAAGCCTCGGGGTGGTCTGGAGGCAGAAAGGAGGAGAAAGGGGAAAACTGAGGCTGGAGCCTTTATTAAGGTTTCCGCAGGATTACTCAGCCATAAAAAGGAACGAAATTGGGTCATTTGTAGAGACGTGGATGGACCTTGAGACTGTCATACAGAGTGAAGTTAAGTCAGAAAGAGAAAAACCAACATTGTATATTAACGCATACATGTGGAATCGAAAAAAAAACTGGAATAGACGACCTTATTTACAAAACAGAAATAGAGACACAGAAGTAGAGAACAAAGCAGGGGTGGAATGAATTGGGAGATTGGGATTGACATATATACGCTATTGATACTATGTATAAAATAGATAACTAATGAGAACCTACTGTATAGCACAGGGAACTCTACGCAATGCTCTGTGGTGACCTAAATGGGAAGGAAATCCAAAATTAGAGGATATATGTATACCTATAGCTGATTCACTTTGCTGTACAGTAGAAACTAACACAACATTGTAAAGCAACTATACTCCAATAAAACTTCAAAAAAAAAAAAAAAAGGAAAGGAAAGGCAGGGTAAGGTAAACAGTTTAGGATTGGCTAATTTGAATAATTCCAGAGGGCTTTGAGCTATAGGAGTGGCCTCTTGTTTCCTGGTTCCAGGCTCTGAATTTTAAAGTAGATGGAGGGAGGTAGGGCTCTGGATCGGCTAGTTTGCATATCAAAGGCATGCTCCCTGCTGAGCCTTTTGCTGTCTCTAAGAATTGCCTAGCTCTAGGATGGGCAGTCTCTCCAGCCAGAAAGGTTTTTAAGATGTCAGAATATCATAATATACAGAAAATTTTAAAAATATAAATGCAACCCCACACGTGTAGCCAGTTGACTTTCTACAGAGGTGCCAAGGTATTTCAATGTTGAAAGGCTAGTCTTTTCAGCAAATTGTGATAGATATGCACATGGAAAAGAAATGATATAAATACAGTTTTCCCCCACCAACGTCTCATAATAGATTACAGACTTAAAAGCTAAAGCTATAAAACTTTTAGAAGAAAACTTAGGAGAAAATCTTTGGACCCAGGGTAGGTCAAGTTTCTCAGGCTGGACGCAGAAAGCACTCACTATACAAGACATATTGATAAAGTGAACTTTAGCAAAGTTGAACCCTTCTGCTCTTTGAAGACATCACTAAGAAAATGAAGACAAGCCACAGGCTGGGGAAAATATTTGTAATGCATATATATCCAACCAAAGAGTTGTATCCATAATTTTTTTTTTTTTTTCTTTTTGCGGTACGCGGGCCTCTCACTGTTGTGGCCTCTCCCACTGCGGAGCACAGGCTCCGGACGCGCAGGCTCAGCGGCCATGGCTCACGGGCCCAGCCGCTCCGCGGCATGTGGGATCTTCCCGGACCGGGGCACGAACCCGTGTCCCCTGCATCGGCAGGCGGATTCTCAACCACTGCGCCACCAGGAAAGCCCCATAATTTTTAAACAGTGCTTAAAATTCAGTAGTAAGATAATCCAGTAAAATGGACAAAATATTTGAATAGACCCTTCAGTAAGATATACAGTAGAAGATGCTTAACATCGTTAGTCATCAGAGAAATGAAAATGAAAACCACAGTGAGATACCATTACATACCCACTAGAAAGGCTACAATGAGAAAGACTGACTATACCAAGTGCATACAATGAAGAACAACTGGAACCTCATACTCTGCTGGTGGGAATGTGATATGTTACAACTGCTTTGGAAAAGTTTGGTAGTTTCTGAAAGTGTTAAATGTGCACTTACCAACTAACCCAGCAATCCTCCTCCTAAGTAGTGTGTGTGTGTGTGCGTGTGTGTGTGTGTGTGTGTGTGTATACACACATAGATACACCCACAGTTTACTATTACTCAGCCATAAAAGAGAACTATTGATATATGCAGCAGCATGAGTGAATCTCAGAAACATTATAGGGAGGAAATAAAGCCAGATGGAAAGAAGTAGTACTGTTCTGGGACAGGCACAACTAGTCTGTAATGATGGAGACCAGATTACTGGTTGCCAGGGATTGAGGGGTTGAAAGTAAAGGCCCACAAAGGAACTTGTGGGAATAATGACAATCTATATATTTTTATTTTAAAATTAATTTATTTTTATTTTTGGCTGTGTTGGGTCTTCATTTCTGTGCGAGGGCTTTCTCTAGTTGCGGTGAGCAGGGGGCGGGGGCGCCACTCTTCATCGCAGAGCTCGGGCCTCTCACTGTCGCGGCCTCTCTTGTTGTGGAGCACAGGCTCCAGATGCGCAGGCTCAGTAGTTGTGGCCCACGGGCCCGGTTGCTCCGTGGCATGTGGGATCTTCCCAGACCAGGGCTTGAACCCGTGTCCTCTGCATTGGCAGATGGATTCTCAACCACTGCGCCACCAGGGAAACCCTGACAATCTATATCTTAATTTTGGTGTTGGTTACATAAAACTATACACTTAAAATGGGTCCATTTTATTGTAATGTAATTTATATCTCAATACATTCTTTAAAAAATATTGCTCACTGTGGAACCATTAGGTATGCATAGATCTTATTTCTTCCTCTGTAATAAAGTGATCACAACCTTTCAGCCACTCAAAGAATGAGACTGCTGTTTGAGGGAACCATTATGAGATGGTAAGCATTGGGGAAGGAAGACCAAACAGAAGGCTGAAGAAATGGTCTAGATCAGTGATATTCTTAGCATTACATTCAACTAGAGTCTCCATTTTAACACTCTACTGCTTATTCATAATCATGCCAATAGTAAGAAGGTGTTTTGGGACTCTCTGGTATACAGACTTCTGGTTAACTGTCTCTTTTTCAGTCACTTTTTAATCCCATTCTCTGTCCCATATGTAGTCTTCAATTCTAAATTCTTGTTGGAGTTCTGTTTGGCAGGAGTCAAAGACTTTGAAGGTAACTGCCTCCAAAGTTACCTGCTACTTTGAGGCAGCGTCCTTTGCCCTGTTCCTGTAGCCTGTTCTCTTACCTTGACTTTCTTACTTAATGGAAATGAGGTTAAACACCTCATCCATTGATGGCCCTTCTGGTTCACTTTGGGAGTTAAAAACTTGATAATTACTTGTGTTGGGGAGATAAAATGCATGTGCCCCATCTGCCATGTTCCACTAGAACTCGGCATTGACATTTTGATCAATCTAGCATGGAAATTTCTTTCAAAAAAGTCCGTAGAGGTGAATGATTTATTTTGCCCTTCCAGCTAAAATGTATCAGTTAGGTCATTCCATCTTGATATGACCTCTCACTAGATCAGAGATTGGCAAACTTTTTCGGTAGAGGGCCAGATAATAAACACGTTAGGCTTTGTGGGCCATAGGATTTCTGTCATAACTATGCAACTCTGTTGTCATAGTATGAAATTAGTGAGTGTAATACTATGAATTGGCTATGTTTCAATAAAACTTCACAGAAACAAGTGGCAAAATGGATTTGACCTGAACCTTGTACTAGATTGATTTACTTTGGGACTCTAATGTTTTTATTTATTATAAGGTTCGTCAATTAACCAAGAAGCTAATTCCCATTTTCCTAAGGAGTAATACTTTATTCTTGTTTCTTTTGTCAACTTCTTGCCCTATGACCATCCTCCTGCTTTATTCTGTCTTTATATTTGGCCCTATCTGTCTAATTCGGTTCAGGCTAGTGGGAAGGCACTCTTGTTCTACATTTGTTACAGCATCCAGAAAGCTTTTAAAGTGCTAAGTCTAATGTCTATCACTAGGTCTCTAGTGTGTTCTGAGGAGATTTTACACAAGATTTTAATCAATACCTGTCAGTCAACTATAGCTTGTTAGCCAGCATGCTTAGCTTTCCAGTTTTCTTTTCCCAGATTCGAGCTTTTCAGGTCTTCATGCACCTGTCAACCTGTAATTCATTAATGTACTACATTTGAAGCATACAGAAGGAGATATTATTTACTTGCTATTAAGCAGCCTGTAAGTGAATGGAAAACTGTTGGGTCTCTTTTCTTTCCTGCAAGTTGCATGGCAACTCAACTATCCTAAGTTTTGCCTATAGCAGACCTCTGTAGATGATTGATTGTGAGCGGAGTGAGTCATGAACATGTGGTTAAAAAAAGTCATGACAATATTTCACATAGAAAATGTTCAATAAATAGTGGTTATTAATCACAAAGTGAACTTGTTGAATAAGCTGGCTTAAAAGAATTCGTTTCTTTTTTACATATTTTAAGGCAATTTCTTTTCAATACCCCCAAATCTGAGGAAAATACCATTCCAAATTTTCAGTTCTCTGTAAGCCTAACATGGGGAGGTTTCAAGCCCTTTTGACATAATTCAGATTATTTTTGTTATGAATGGGTATTACAGAATCATAGATTTGTATCATTGAGAGGCTACCTTAGATATGATTGAATCCAGTCCTCTTACAGAATAAACGTCTAGGGAGCCCTGATTGTGAATTAGATGTGTTTTACTGAAACTGGATTTAATATGTATTGATCCTTCCCAAATTCCATCCCACAAAATAATAAGCTGCCCTAAACTGAGTATTTTCTTTTTTTTTTCTTTTTTTTTCCTTTGCGGTACGCGGGCCTCTCACTGCCGCTGCCTCTCCCGTTGCGGAGCACAGGCCCCGGACGCGCAGGCCCAGCGGCCATGACTCACGGGCCCAGCCGCTCCGCGGCACGTGGGATCCTCCCGGACCGGGGCACGAACCCGCGTCTCCCGCATCGGCAGGTGGGCTCCCAACCACTGCGCCACCAGGGAAGCCCTAAACTGAGTACTTAATCCAACCAAAATTCAGTGTTAAATAGTATTGAAATGGGTTATTGAGCTGTAGTGGCTTTGTATCCAAGGCAGGGAGGGAAATGTTACAATAATAGTGTAAAGGTTATTTTGTGTAAAAAAGAAGAAATAAATGGATTTTCTCTTTCTGTTGTAACATCTCATCAATCTTCTCCTTTCATAATTAAGCAATCAAGACCGTCTCAGACTGGCCAAAGCAAGAATTGCTAGGGATTTTCCTGACTTTCTTTTTGCATGGCCTTAATTTCAAATAAACAGTGGTAAATATATAGTAAATTATGTCACCTAAATGGTACTGATTTTAGAATAAATCATCAGATATCTATTGAACACCTGTTACATGCATGCTGCACCTAGTTGGTAGTATACTTATTTAAGAAAACCAGACATAAACAAAGCTAAAAATAAAATAATATTTAAAAATTGATAAAAGTTTACTGAATCTTTGCGTTACAAAAGATTTCATTGGTATTACAAAAGAATTCATTGAAGCATTTTTTAACATTTAAAAATTAATACATTTAAAAGATTTTTTGAGTTACAACCAGGTTTTCCAAAATAAACAAATGTTAAAAAGTTGTTTATTAACCGTGATTTTGCTTTCTTTTTCATATAAAAATGCTTCTCCCTGAATCACAGTTATTAGATATAAGAAAGATAATTATGTTTTGCTTTTATTTATAAATATAATACATGATATTAGTCAGAGATAACAGTATTGGAAAAGTATGAAGAGAAAAACAAAAGTAGCTTTTTCTTATACGAAAAGCTGGAAAATTATTGCCAATTTCCAGTATTTTAGATCTACAATGAGCATTCTTAAGCTTATTTATGTACACCATTTAACTTAGGATTAATTGCATTATAAATATTATTTCTGTGCCAGCAAAATGTACATTGAAAATCCTGATATTTACAGCCAAACACCCATCAGAAAGATTAGGGAAACTTATAATTCCAAGGACAAGGTTAGAAAGTCCCTACTTCCCTACACCCTAGAAACTTCTGAATTAATATTTTCATTTATCTTTGCTATACTAATGGGTCACCTATGTTATCTTGTTTCTATTAACATTTCTTTGATCACTTGTTTGGTTTTTAGTTTTTGTTTATTGGCATTTCTTTTTTAGGCATGAATTTTCTCTTCATGTCCTTCAGTTTTTTTTCTATTTTTATGGAAATATTCACCCTTTTCTTAGTTATTTTAAAAGACCTCTTTGTATTTTGGAGGCAGTTAACACTATCTACATACATATTTAAAATTTTGTTTTCCTAATTTGTCCTTTATCTTTCAACCATATTTGTGGTATTACGTTTCTTCCTTCTGATATACAAGTTATTTATTTTTATGGAGTTTTATGTGTACATCTTTTCATTTATGGTTTCTGGGTTTTATGTCCTGCTTTAGAAACTCTTTTCACACCTGAATATTCTAAAATGTTAATTCCTATAGGGCAACAGTTTAATCATAAGTGTAGAATAGTATTTTGTTGTTTAATCTATTTAGTATATATATAGTGACCTCCTTTTCAAATTTTGTCTAGCTTAGTGGTTTTTCAACCTTAGCTACACATGGAATTCCCTGCAGTGATTTAAAACAATTTAGACACCTGCTATGTCATTGGTACTGTGAGACTCTCTGGGTTGTGTCCTAGGCTGTCTATTTAAAAATATTTTTTGTTATATATGTGTGTGGTGTGTAACTGTAGCATTATTCTGGATCTGAGGTTTTCAGCTCTCTCAGACCTAACTCCATCTTTCTATGACAGTTATTTTTATTGTCCTCTCTACTATCTTGAAATGAAATTTTTTAGGTAATACAATCTACCTAGTTAATGTATTTCAAAATTCAATATCGATATAAATGCCATAACTGGAACATAAAGGAGAAAAATCATTAGACAACTTAAAATAATATGTACTTTAGTGTGTAAATGCTCAGGCGTGACTAGACCAAAAGACATAATTATGAAGTCACATACTTGTATCTATACAGAGTCACTGTGAAAAGGGAAGTACAAAATGCAGATCAGAATATGTGTTTTATTGGTTAACAGAAATACTACAGCTGGTGTTGGCTTCCGTGATACTCCCTTATGAAATATTGAGTAATTTTAGCTAAAGTCCTTAAAATGCAGTTTTCCCTTGACTTACATAGAGAATTCTGTGCTATTAAGACTATGTAAAAACAAAGTCTTTGTTTTTATGTGTGAAATGAGGTTAAGTTCTAGGCTCAGATAATTATAAACAAGTTTGTCACCTTTATATAACGTCTGATTGGACATTTAAATGTCCTACTGGATTTGGAACAATTCTTTATTCTATGGAACTGTCCTACACAGGATGTCTAGCATCTCTGGTTCCTGGCCAGTGAGTGCCTATGGTGCTCCCCAAGCATTGTGACAAACAGAAATACCCCCATAAAATTCCCAAACAACTCCCAAGATTAGGATTACTCCCATTGGAAAACACTGGGTTTAGTTAATAGTTTATGTTCCAAATCAATATAAATACTGTAAAACATACTAAAATATATAAAATCTGAAGTTGTTTTTGAGTTGTACATGTACTTATACATGTAATTGAATCAAAGACATCTTAATTTCTTTTTATTGCCCCATCTAAAACGCTTGTCTCCCATTGTCTTTGTTTCTTAATGCAATATTTTAATTTCCTTTGTCTTTCATGCTAATTTGTGCTTATTGTACATCATCGTTCATTTTCAACTATGAGAATAGAAAACCTTACAGTCAGTATTGTGAACAAAATCTTAATTCCATCCTGTATTTGCAGTAATAGAAGAAAATAGGAAAAAGTAAGTCAAGGGGTTATCTTTGAGAAAGTGGTAGATATATAATGTGGCCCTTGCGGTGTTGACCAAGGTTAAAGTTTGTAGAGTGAAGATAATGCCTAATGTTTTTGTATGATTGTAAAGCTTTGCTTCAAAGTCAAATGCAGTTGCTTAGAAAATATCTTTGTAAGCCTTTTCTGTGGTATGCTTCTGTTAGTAAGCCTTATGGTAAGATGTGACCCTAATAATTAATGTTTTAAAAACATGGTTTTTAATATCATGGTAAGAAATGAAGTAGGCTGTAAAGTTGACACTATTACAGGCCAGTTTCAAGTGGTATGATTACTTTCCATATTTATATAGATCTGATTTGGCTTTTAGATGAAGAATGAACATCTTTTTTTGCTGAAGCAAGTGGGAAGGCAAGTATGTCTGATGTTTTCATGCAGTGATCGAGGAACAGCCTAAAGAAACATATTTCTACTTTCTAATTACTGTTGAGAAATAAGAGCTCAATTTTAATTATGTTAAAGAAATAAAGTCATTTTTGACAAGAGTTTTCTAAAATTTGGAAGTTTCATTCTAAATAATGTCATGTAACAGATCAGTTGATTCATTACCTTGGGTACATGTTGTAGTTCCTTTTCTCTGGTAAG
This sequence comes from Kogia breviceps, assembly GCF_026419965.1. NCBI lineage: Eukaryota > Metazoa > Chordata > Mammalia > Artiodactyla > Physeteridae > Kogia > Kogia breviceps. The sequence continues at coordinate 40,873,473 of NC_081310.1, read as the reverse complement.
CTTCCAGGAGGCTGAGCTGCTCAAAACTAGAGGTTTTAACAATAGAGTTATAGATGATCCCATATAGTTAAGTATCAATTAAAATCTGCTCTTAAGATCATTTGATCCATTATCTCAGCCTTATTCTACTAGGTACAATTCTTTTTCAGCTAGACACTTACTTTCAATACCAAATGAAAATTCTTCCACCAAAACTATGGTTCGTCCTTCAATCAGTAATCAAAAATGTCCACTCTCTAGTTTCCTGTCAGTGAGAATGATTGTGAATTTGTCTGCTTAACTCACCCTCATTCAAAGATGAGCTGAAGGAAAGAAAGTGTATAGGTTTATTTGAGTCAGTATATACCAACCTAACTTCCCAAAGGATGGCAATAACAGTTATGGGAAGCTATGTTAATTTATTTATACAAGTTTCTTAAATACAATATTTTAGAACTTCTAGTAAGCTAAATATATTTCGAATCTCTAAGCAGGGTCTACAATATGAAGTATTTTTCAAACTTATTTGGCAATGTAACCATATTTATTTTAGGGATCTTACAACACACTGGTACTTGCTGATTGTTAATCTAAGACTAGCCCCCTGAACAATAGAAACCTTTTCTTTCACTGAGTTATATTCTACTGACATTAAAGTAGCTCTATGAAAGGCCATTGTGTTGTGAACTATTGCCAAAGACATTGTCCAGTTTGCTGATTAGCATTCTTGGAATAAATTCCTCCTGTGATTTAATACTTGGTAAAGCTATGTGTTTTTCTCTTATGTCAGATGAGAATTACCTAAGCCATTATGCTTTCTTTTTGCCTTGTCTGTGAGGCAGCTCAAATAATTGTTGCACACAAGCACGATAATTACTTAGCTCTCCTGTTAAGCTTACTAAGAACTTATACTCTCCCCCTTTATATTTATGTAGCTTGGTAGTTAGATCCCAGCTCTTGAGCCTTACTTTTTTCATCTTTAATATAAGGATGATAATATCTACCATTTGGATTATTGTGAAAATCAAATGAAATATTTTTTAATTGCTTAGTCATGTGTCTAACACTGTAGAATGCTAAGTAAATGCTAGAGGACTTTTTTTCATAATTTTTACATTTTCTGTTTCTAATTTTACAACCTTATTTCATACTCATCTTTACTTTGAAAGCAACTCAGTTTTATTTAGAAATGAGTAAAGTATAAATACTAAAAAAAAAAAAATCACATTAAGAGCATTACCATAGTGGATATGAAGGAATGAAATGAGGCAACTGTGAATAAAGTTGATAAAAGAAGTACCCCTTGTAAACAATGTCTCCAAGATTTGGTTTATAAGGAAATAGCAGCAGACAAACCACTTCTTCACCCAGCAATCTGACACAGGCAGTCTTTCTGAGCAAAATGCTGTCTTGAACTTGAATCTGAGTCACAGTTTCATAGTAGCTGCAGCTACTATTTTGGTTATGCTGCATGTTGTGCTGTAAGTGCAAAAGAGAAACCTCTTCTATGGGGATTTTATTGGCCCAGAATTTGGGAGTGATTGAACTTCCAGCTCTCATTTGGAAAAGAACATACTAGATATTTGGTTTAGCTGTCTTCCACTTGCCAGGGTTAAATATTGGATACTCTGGATTTTATTTCCTTATAGAAGTAATCCCATGTAAAAGGAGTCATGGCATTTCTGACGTCGGACTCCAGAATAATGTCCATCCATTTAGTCCTCTTATTCCTAGTGTTGCGAGATTGGTGACTGGCTCTGTGGTCTCTTCAGCCCCACTAGCACATGGCTAGGATCCTGGGAAAAGTGACTCTATAATTTATCATACAAACCACACTTTTCAGAATGGCAAGGGACACTATTAATAATTAGGCCAGTACAACATAAATAAACCAAAATGGTCCTGGGTAAAAATGACATTTGGTCATTTTAGCTAATAACCCCTTTCTATCTTGTCTTAAAAACACAAAAAGATTTTCTCTTTATGTTAGCCCTCCTGATATTTCTATACTTACTATAATAGTGCAGGAATTCAGAAAGCTCTCTGCCCTGTTTTGAGTTTTTTGAGCCATGTGTTTTATTTTCTAATTTGGAGTGATATTTTCTTTTTGTATCCAAAATCACTGTCTGTTATTAAATCCTATTTAATCACCTAAAGGGCTATCTTATAAATTATTAAGAAAGATATAGTGATTCTTTCTTTGGACTCTACCAGTTAGGTAATAACCAAGGGACAAATTGAAGGACAGAGGTGAAATGGAAGTCCTTGATGTCCATGCCTGGTAATTGCATACTGAATCCTGGATCATTAATAGTATTATAATATTGCTTTCATTTTCTATTTGCAGTTATATTTAGGCTGTTGAAATTAATGTTGATGACTCACAACATTCAAAACCAGTGTAAATGAAAGTTAAATTTTTATGTCTTATATGCCCTCCTCACTCTTGTGTTAACAGAAAAAAGCTTGGCAGGACCACAAGCGAGAATGCAAATGCCTTAAAAGCTGCAAACCCAGATATCCTCCCGACTCTGTCCGACTTCTTGGCAGAGTTGTTTTCAAACTTGTGAGTATAAAACTTGTGAAATATGCTTGGGTTTTAATTTAACATAAGCACTTGCAATTGCATGTATTATTCATATTTAAGACTGAATTTAAATCCATGTTAAGGTAGAAGGTGGATTATTCCAGGGAGTGTCTTAAGACAAGACTTGTTGTTTTCCTATTGATCACAGCAGTGACGAAGTGCACTGCCCCTCTTTGAAGACCCTGTGTGTGATCTCCCATGAATAGAAACATAAAGTCCTAGTTTGGGGCATGAGATGTTAGTGATGCCTTTTACTTTGCCTTTAATACTTTTCTACTGAGAACCAATGCACAGGGCAAGTATATAATTATTTTTCTCCTCTTCAAGTGAGATTTTAATTTGATGATAATTAATCTTACAAGGAAGGATACTTATCTTTTCTTTTTTTTTAAGCCAACATTCACTGAAATTGTTTCTCCAGTCCCTTTCCCTACTCTGCCAAAGCAGCTAGTAGATTCCCTGAAATCCCCCTCTGGTGACACCTTCCAGTTTTGGATTGTTTTTTTTTTGTTTGTTTGTTTTTTGGCCAGGCTTTAGAATGAATATCTCTTTATTGCAGGCTTTAGCTCTCTTGTGTCCTGTTGTCTGTTAACTTCTTTTGGCAATAAAATTTCATAGAGGAATTTAGGAACGTAAAAGTATATACCTAAAACTGATGCAATGTTATATATCAACTACATCTGTACTAAAAAAAATGGATTTAGAATACCAAATTGGCATTGTCTTTGGACTGAATATACAACATCTGTCACATATACTTACTACTATTTTTAAATGTACATATTGTGTTGAACTAAAATACACAAATTTATTTCAGAGCAACTTTGTCATTATGTGTTTCTTTAATCACTGGATATTAAAAGTATAATAATATTATATTTGAGTCTGAACTTTTTTTTTTTTACTTTATTAGTGTTGAAAAGATAGAGAACCACTGTTAGAGCAGAAATGGGTTGCTTCAGAATCACCCAGGGCTCTAGTTCTCAGTCTTCACCTGACCTACGGAATCAGAATCTCATAGAAAGGAACTGTAATGATAGTTACTTTCTGTTGAGCACTTACTATTTCTAGGCCTGTGCTAATTGCTTTACGTGATATATCTTATTTCATCCCACAACAACTCAGTGCTATTATTACTCCTGTGTTTCACAAAAGGAAATTGACACCTCAAGTTTAAGTAACGTGCCCAGGGTTGCACAGTTTGTAATAAGCTCTTATTTTTATTCATCTATCTTTGCTTTTCTATAATAATTAGTAGTAAAATCCTTACAGTGATACAGTCTGTGGTAGAATTGGGGAAAAAAAGAAAAGAATGGAAACTTCTTGTAAAAGAAGTTTGTGTTTGGAAATTAAATTGGTGGGTCAATTTGTAACACAGATTTTAAAGTTGTGACTGATTGAATAATTTAACTCTAAGGATGATGAGAAGGATAATATAGAAAATTATCTTTTTAACGGACTTGCATTTGAATATTTAAAGATGTGCAAACATATTCATTTATATATTGGCGCACTTGAAATTGTTTTTGGTGTTTTCCCCCTTTCTTCATAGATGGAAGAAACACCCTCTGAATCGGAGAAACTTTACTCATTTTATGATCTGGAGTCAAGTAAGTGATTCTCTATCAGCATCTTAAAAGTTCTATCATTTATTTGCTGAGCTGATGAGTTGCCTTTTTTAAAAAAAAAATACTTTGTTTTTCTGTCTCTTTATTATGTGAGGCAGCAAACCTTTTCATGCTTTTATATAGACTGACACATTAGCTTATTTAATTTATTCTAGGGTAGCTTTGGCCCTAGAGGAGTTTGTGAGGTACCACAGAGGTGTCCAAGTTAGGCAGTGAGGGGAGTATAACCCTTTGTCCAGCTGACAGAATAAATTTTACTTCTGTTTTTCCCTTCTTCCCACTTTTGGTTTCTTTCTTTTTTTTTTTTTTTTTGGTACACGGGCCTCGCACTGTTGTGATCTCTCCCGTTGCGGAGCACAGGCTCCGGACGCGCAGGCTCAGCGGCCATGGCTCACGGGCCCAGCCGCTCCGTGGCATGTGGGATCCTCCCGGACCGGGGCACAAACCCACGTCCCCTGCATCAGCAGGCGGACTCTCAACCACTGCGCCACCAGGGAAGCCCTTGGTTTCTTTTTGATGTTAGGGAACAGTAATGTGAATGGGGGGTCCAGGGAACATTTAGATAATAAGGAAAGTAGACAGTACCGATGAGAAAGTAGAAAGTACTTAGGCTCTCTGACAGTGCTCTCTGACAGCACTGAGCGTTGTCCTTCTGCTGAACTACGATGGTGGTGGCCAACCTCCTTAACACTAAGAGGCTTTGCAAATCTGAGTGTTAAGTGAACGTAGGGTTTGTGTTTCTTTCTATTGGCACAGATCACAGATCCTCTTCATTGAAGTTGTAAATGACTTTTAAGTCAAAAGTAGCAAGAGCTCATGGAGTAATGTGCTATACAGTTTGATATTTTTAGATGGAGACAAATAAAATCATCTAGTACAGATTTACAGTTATGGAATCCTAAGTGCCAATGATAATAAATTATTATTTAAGGAATCATTGGGTTAATTTGTTCTGTTGAACAAGCAATTTAAAGAAAATACGTAGACCTGATATGAGCAACAGAGTTATGCTGTAATTTCATCTTGATCTATCTTTTCAAGTTTTAATAGAGAACTAGTCATTTTTTTCTTCTTATATTACTGCTAGGTAAATAACATCTCTTGCTTTGAGTTTTACTATGAACATTAGCCCTGCTCAGTAGCAATGTCGTACCTGCTGCCTTAAGTGAAGTGCTCTCAAACGTTATTAATTGAACTGTGCACTCCTAGTCTTCACACCCCTTTGTGGTATATATGAAACTGAGTTTTTAAAGGGGTGATATTGGCTTTGGAACTTTCTCCTTCTGTTTGGGTTGCAGCAGTATCATATCTTGTTTATTAAACCTGAAAAGAACTTGAAAATTAGATTTCTTTGGTTGATTCATGTTTTTTTCTCGATGTACTTTCTACTTGACCAATTTCACCAATTTGAACTTAATTTAACTGAACTCTTCAGTTCTTGCTTTCTGTTTTTTTGTCTTTGAGATGATACTGTTTATCAGTTAGTTATGATCTGGTTGTAAATTGTTTCATGGAAAAGTCTACTTAAATTCACTAACTAAATAAGCATTTATGGTAGTTTGAACATGTGTGCAGGAGGATGTAGAAAATCTACTAACACACCTCATTACTGATTTTGGTTTTAATGTTTTTTCATCTGTGTGTGTATTTGTTTTGTTTTGCTAGGTGTTTGATCTTATTTTGTAGATAAAGTTTGGCAGAATTTGATTGATAATGTATGATAATGATTTGTAGTTGTCAAAAAATAAAAAGATGCATTTGATCTCTGTCAGAATGGAATCTAGGGTAGGAAATATCTGCCTTAACAGCTACCATTGAATACCTGAAGATTATCCATTGAAATTTCACTGTGTGATTGTACTATTTATTTTCTCTTTAAAAAAGATATTAACAAACTGACTGAAGATAAGAAAGAGGGCCTCAGGCAACTTGCATTGACATTTCAGCATTTCATGAGAGAAGAAATAAAGGATGCTTCTCAGCTGCCACCTTCCTTCGACATTTTTGAAGCCTTTGCAAAAGTAAGTGTTAACTTTGGTATCTTTGCTAATGCCATAAATCAACGCTTTACCCGCTTTACTCCTTATTTCATTGTTGATCCATGAAAATCCAGGACCCCTCATGCCTTTATCAGTCCCCTGCTTTACTGAGTAGAGAATGGGAGAATGTATTGCTTACATTGAAAATAGTATTATTTTTTCTGCTTTATCAGTATTCTTAACTAATGGCCCAAGTATGTTCATTGTCAGTCCTCAAATCACACCCTCAAAAGAGTGTGCTTTCTTTTCTCAAAAGAAAGTAACATATTCCATTATTTTTTATGAATGGATTTAAGTTTGCCATTGAGTCCATTTAGTTTTGTGGTGGTTGTTTCAGCAATGGAACCTTCCTTGAAGTGAAAGAAATCATTGGAATCCATTTCTTGATTAAGTGAATTTTAAATAATATGAAAATATAACCATTTCTGATTTTTAAATAATTGCCCAAATTGCCAAAATATTTGTTTAAATGTTTTAAGTCATGAAAATCTTAGATTAGGGTTAGAAAATAGGTATAATTTAATATTTCATTGTGGTCTGTTGGTAATGGGTACCTGAGTGCTCTTTTTGGAAGTGATTCTGAGGGTTTGTTTGGGTCCAGAGAGAAAGAATGCACTGATTGATTCTTTTTCTTTTTTAATTTATTTATTCGTTTATTTATTTTTGGCTGTTTTGGGTCTTTGTTGCTGTGCACGGCTTTCTCTAGTTGCAGTGAACGGGGGCTGCTCTTTGTTGTGGTACATGGGCTTCTCATTGCAGTGGCTTCTTGTTGCGGAGCACGGGCTCTAGTTGTGTGGGCTTCAGTAGTTGTGGCACGTGGGCCCAGTAGTTGTGGCTCACGGGCTCTAGAGTGCCAGCTCAGTAGTTGTGGTGCACGGGCTTAGTTGCTCTGCAGCATGTGGGATCTTCCTGGACCAGGGCTCAGACCCGTGTCCCCTGCATTCTTAACCAGTGCGCCACCAGGGAAGTCCCTGATTGATTCTTGATATCTACCCTGGGATAGGGACAAAGGAACCAGTATATCCTTTGTTATTATCATGTGTTTGCCATCCTTACTTTCTCACATTGTGTGTTTGGATTTGTTTAAATATTGATCATATTTTTAATAATAAGTAAAATTTTACATTTGAGGGTGATTTTGTCAATTTTACAATGTATATGCACACATCCAATGATATATTTATCTTGTGAATATTTTTAAAGAATGTTTTATAATCTGCTTATTTTCTAAGAATTTAAATGTGATTAGTGTGATTGCTACAGATCTATTCTTGTTTTTCCCAAATGTAGTTTTATTCTTTAGGGTATGCTCTTACGATTTTCTGATAATATCATCTTAGCATTACATTCTGGTTTGTCTATTAATTAAAATTGATTTCAAAATGTAAGTGTTGTTTATAATGCATCTGAGAAGTTTCTCATGTTTATTTCATATGCTTCTGAAAATTACAACCTATAGTAATGCTGCGTATACAGTGCACACAAGCTCTTTCAATGTTACATGCTACACAACGTAATACCTACTGAAAGATTAAAATATACCTTATGATGACTGTAACTTCATTTCTAGTGTTTCCTATTGTTGAAAAATGTTCAAGTGCTAATTACTGGAGTTAATAGTGGTCGTAATAACTATTTAAAAATACTTTCATTGCATAGTGTAAATTGTAAATTACTATCTTATTTCTCCTGTTTCTTTTAAAATAATTTTAATCTCATGTATCTTACAATGAACTTTTCTCTGTGCTGTGTAGGGGGAAATTCTGTCATTACGATTAAGCAGACACAATTTTAATAATGTGCTTTCCTTCTCCCCACATACTTAACATTTGTTATTGCTACAAAAGTAAAACATACATTTTTGTAGTGTATGGGGGAATTGGACTCAGAGCTGTGATTTCTGCCTTAAAATATAGGTTAATAATCAGAGGAAAGCAGCATTAACCTATGGCTTTGTACTTCCTTGTAAAAGTTTTGTTTATATTTTATAGACTGTAGTTATTTTTCTGTTTATACATTTGTCCTTAAAAGAGAAAACTCTCCTCCTTCTCCCCTCCGCCTCCTTGTCCTTCATTGTTTAGAAGAATAGAATAGTCTTATATTAAGCTAATCAGTGTTCTGCAAAGCTTAGGGATGAGCCACTGAGCTTACAACTTTGCAAGTGTGTGATGACGCCAATCATAACAAATGCGGTGGAAGTGGGTGGAGAATGCTGGACAGGGAATTTTATCCCTATCGACTGCCCCCGCCCCATCTTACTGGCATAGAATTAATCAAAGAGAAGAAATGGGCACTTCAGAGAGTGCTGCTTTCTTTTGCTGCTCCTACATGTGCAGCCTGTCAGGAGTGGTTCTATGCTGACCTGCCTTTCTCACCTTAAGGAACTAACTTTTTAATTTACGCTTCAAAGAAAGCTGGCTTTACCTGGGCTCAAAAAGAAAAGCCTGTTATATGTTTTGCTTTTCCTCCCACTCACTTATGTTCATGCAGGTTCTGTGCAGGTATTAGACACGCGAAGCTTGTGTTTTGGCTCCTCTAATTGTCATTTAAGACGAGGAATTCTGAGAGCTTTTCCAAATTTGTTTCTATCTTAACTTTTTTGAATCCTTGATTATGGACTTTTCCAAACACACACAAAAGTAGAGAGACAATTCTAATGAACCCTCATGTTTCCGTCACTTGGTTTCAATAATTTTCAGACTTGTTTTATATCTGATAGATGTCACACAGATGTTCTTTTCCTTTAGTTGAATTTCCAAACATTCCTTATAATTACTCTTTTGCTATCAGTCCTCTTGGCCTCCTGAGAGATGTGTCTGTTAGTGAATTCACTGATCAAATTATGCAAGTTTTGTTTTGTTTTGTTTTTCTTTTTGTTTGCAGCACTCTTGTCCAGGGTTATCAAAATACATGGTTAATTCTAACTCTGAAAATTATCTGCCAAGGCAAAGATCCTCAGCAAGTCAAAAGTTTCACTTGGGGGTATGCATACATGTATCAAACTTGTACTGCCTGGAAGGGAAAGGGGTTGGTGGAAGATGAGAAGGTTCTTAATCCTGAGAGCAAATTTCTTCTCTGCTGAGCTGATAGCTTTTTCTCATAGAAGACCATGATGAATTCCTCAAAAGTTAGCGATTTAGGGCTTCCTTGGTGGCGCAGTGGTTGAGAGTCCTCCTGCCGATGCAGGGGACACGGGTTCATGCCCTGGTCCGGGAAGATCCCATGTGCCGTGGAGCGGCTGGGCCCGTGAGCCATGGCCGCTGAGCCTGTGCGTCCGGAGCCTGTGCTCCACAACGGGAGAGGCTACAACAGTGAGAGGCCCGTGTACCGCAAAAAAAAAAAAAAAAAAAAAAAAAAAAAGTTAGCAATTTATACTTTGAACACTCTGGGGTTTTCTGCTGAAAAATAGTGTGTATTTCTTGTTGGACTAGATTCTTAGCGCCTCTTGTGCTACTGTTGCCCAGGACTTGGTTCTGCTTGAAAAATGTGCCCCGGCCCCCTTCACTACTCCGAACACATTACTGTGTAGTCTGTTTTCCAGTTTTATTTCCAAGTGTCCCTTTTTTCTCCATTTCCTGATCACCAGTATGAGCCTGCCACTCCCCATCCCCACATTCACACGCACACACAGAGCAACTGGCAGTTGGGATTTAGAGATAGTAGTTTGCTGTATAAAATATCCTGTCGACATCTGAACTTATTGCCTGGTTGTAAACATTAAGTAGGAAGGAGACATTTTTCTAGGGGAGGATATCAAGGAGGACTTCACATAGGAAGCAGAAATTAATGGCATGAATTTCAGAAGAGGAGATGGTGTTGGGAAACAATTCTAGACAATGGTTTAGAAATACTTGTGGGGAGTGAGGGGGTACTGACTCCCCTAACCCCCGGGTAAGAAAAATATATTGACTTCCTATGAAGAAGATTTGGAAAGGCATTTGTTAACAGTGGAATACATGTTTCAGTTATATTTAGTGATTACAAAAAGAGTTTGAATGAAAGCGTGATGCTTAAAATGTTTGTTTTGCTTTAGGTGGTAAGAGAAAATTAGCGAGGGTAGTAGTACCTCTAGAATTTCTATAGCTGGCGAGCTGCAGAGTGATGATCTGGTGGGATGGAAACGTGGGAGTGATTTGCTTGAAGCTTTATTTGCATAAGTTTTTTTTTTTTTTAACTTAGATTGTATGTTACTTGGGGGTGTGGCTGAATAAAAATAAAAGTATAAGGTATGAGGAAAGTAGTGGTTCGCCACTGACAATAATGAAGGTGGCCAAAGGGTGGGAGATGTACTGGGGATACTTGTTAGTGAGCACAGTGGAGGCGCGTGGCTATTTGTATATTCATCAAAAATAGAGGCCAGACTCATCTCTGCTGGCTCTTTTTCAGATTGTTTGGAGAAGGGAAGATGTATGTTTCCGTCTCCACAGGCCCCTCCTCCTTCCCACTCCCCAACTTTTTTTCCTTTCACTTCTATTTTGAAATAAGATTACTGGTTAGATTTCAAAATGGATTTATCTTGGCAAGACAACTCCTTTGGTTCAATCTGTTGATTGAGTTTGAAACATTTGCTACAAATATAGAGAATGTATATACAAATAATGATGACTATAAACTTTAAAAGGTGAGAAAATTACAGTTAGAGGGCAAATTTAAATGGGAGGTTGAATAGTAGTATGATGGCTAAGTTGCTTTTTCAGACAAGTGAAATTCTCTCAACCTCAATTTCCTCATCTGTAAATGGGAATAATAATAATAATATTTACAGATTAAAGTGAGGATTAACTCTAAAGTACTTAGAGTGTCTGACACGTTATTAATTTCTACTACTGCTCTGCCTATTTCCCATATTTATTTGTATTCTAGTATAAAACTTCAGTGTTGTGTGTCTCCCTGTGTTATCATGTAGCCAAGAGTGTAATCTGCAACTGATTGTAAACCAGTCTCAGATGGTTGCTTACAGTTGTGCCCAGTGCTGGTATCCCATGCCCATGCTGAGAATTACCTATCTTGTTGAGAAAAAAATTTTGCAGGCAGATAATAGTACCTTTCCCCTAGTAACTGGCTTGGTTTCAGCCCATCGCTATTGTGGACGGAAATCGTTTACTATGTCCTACATTCATCGCAACTCCATGGTTTTAGAGTAGTTCCTTGGGATTTCATGTAGGAAATATAAAAGCAAGCTTACTATGATGAATGAAATGTTTCTCACACATGAATCTTAAAAGGATGAAATTAAGTTTTTGTTAGTTGTCATGTCATAGTTCACTGAAATGACATGGAATGTCTCTATTCCATCCCCCCAAATATACACTGGTAATTATTGGTAATGGTTATTCTAAATTTAATGTCAGTAGACTTAGTTCTGAGCTTATTTTCTATGCATAGAGTATATTTTTTAGCGATCACTGTGCAGAGTTCTAGAACAATATACTTATTTTTTTTTCTGGACTTAAAACTTCCTTTTCTAAAACTGCATTTGGTAGACTGATTAGAATGTGATAAGCTCTGAACAAAATAATAGAAAATGGGCTAGTTGCATAAAACGTTTCAAAACCAGACATTAAATTGGAAGCAACAAGAATGAAAGTGAACTTCCTGACCACAAAACAGATGTCATTGTTAGTGCTGCCAGACCTCTGCAAAGTACGTTTTAACTTGATAATATTATATAACTGCAACAGAATTTTTTGATTAGAAATTTCACATCTGTTTGAGAAGATGTTCCCTCTTTTTTTCTTTTAAAAAAAATAATACTTTTCCTGGGAGAATGTTATTTTTGTTCTTTAGGGCACATCTGTGACCTCCAGAGCTTGCCTTCTGAACTCTAATTTTTAATGCTATTAGGGGGAGCTGGTTTTGCAATATACACTGTGATTGTATAGATTTGAAAGTGAGAATTTTAGGTGCTTTTTGTACTATGATACTTAAAGTTTACATTCAGTTTCATTCTGAGTAAATTTTCACTGGGGGAGAATTTTTGTTTATTGGAGAAACAGTGGAGAATGGGTTAAAACGAGAATCTGCTAATTCATAGGATGAAAATGAATAGTAATTTAATATTTTTGATTGAGATATGTTAGAAATAAGACACAAATGATAATATATTTAAGATTATACTTGCATTTGCCTGGTATGTGCCTTTAGAGTGTTAATAGTCTATGTGATATTCTGCCATAGCCTCATAATTTTAGTAAAGTATATAAGTCATCATGGAGGAAAAAATAACTAAATAAACCGTTATTGGATCTTTTTACTTGCTGAAGAATGGTGTACCTCAGTAAAAGGCAAGAACAAATTTATGATATATTCAGTTTTTTAATCTTAAATTTTCCGTTTAGTTAGCCCTCTCATTCTGGATGTACTGGTGCTTTATTACTTCAGTGTTGCTGTTAGGCTAATTTGTGGGACAGATATTACCACTATTGTTTTGAAAGGTCAGGAGTGTGTGTGTTTTCCACTTGGAGGTTTCAAGTTCATATAGGACCAAATTTTAGAGCCTTTTTATTGATCAGCTTAGTTGAATTTCACTACCATAGCACGCTATAAAGTAGTAAAGAAAGCAATCTTTTGAATTAGTAAAGTGATGAATTATCTAATTACAAAGCTTATATGAAATGGTGGTATGATAACAACTTTGACTGCATTACTAAATGATCCCAGTGACTGATCAGATGTGCCTGGATTCCATTAAGGAAAAATATGCCATTAAATATTTAATACTAAAAGCAAGGAGACACACCAGGATTGGTAACCTCCAATCACCAGGGTGCATGTATCTCTACATTTGGAGGTAGTTGCTAGTTGAGACATCTCTCTCGTCTGCTCACAACAGTTGCTAGAAAACTTCATTATTGAGATTATACTTTTCTTCTGGTTTTAAGTAAAGCAGGCAAACAGCCAACATTCTTAGCTGCATGCACATCCTGGCATTCTAATTATGAAAAGCTGATGCATTTATAATTTATTTATTTATTTTTTACAATAGATTGAATCTCTGAGGAGATTCAAGAGACAGTTATTCTCAGAAATGTTCTTCCAAGTAAAGCGACATTTGTAGGACACTTGAGATTTCAAAACAAAACAATTCATGTATTTTTAATGATGATATTTATCTATTATGTTCTTCATTATTAATCATTCAGTTACTGTTTCTCTTCGTTTATGTACAAATAACCTATGATGAGGTGGTGTCTGTTTATCATAGTTAAGGACCAGATGCCAATGAACTTCTGAAGTTCAGAAGGATAATTAGTAAATTCTTAATCAGCATTTTTACTTACATGTGTGTTGGTCAAGGTTGATTATGTTCATAAGGCTAATGCTTTGATTAAAACTATTAATGGATAAACGTGTTGGCCAAGCCTTGTTGCCTTATTTATTTGAGTGTATAACTTGCCATTAATTCATATAGAGGTAATATTTTTAAAATGACAGTATGTCATTATGAAATGGTAGAGGTTACTTTCATTGCTTTGGCCTTCCCTTTAGTGACAAAAACCTTTATTAGAGTACTATGTCTCCCTACTAGAGTATGACTTTCTTAGAGCTAGAAATTACATTTTCTTTATTTTGAATCCCTAGAAATCTTCATTGTATACAGTAGGTATTTAATTGTTGACTGAGTTAAATAATGCATGAAAACTGTACCTTTTCTGTTTTATGGTGTATTCTTTGTTAAATGTATTTTAAAATTATTACATTACTGTAAATATACAACACTAGGTAAAAAGGAATCTTTATTATGGTAAAATTCAGTAAGTTCAGTTGATAGCTCAGAATCACAGAAGCTGTTATTATCATAAATTCTTCAGGGAATAATGAATCATTATATTAATTATTCCAGAGTTTAGCAAACCTTTTCTGTAAAAGCCCACATATTTTACACTTTGTAAGCCAAGAAGCAAAAATGAATTATTACTGGCGATTTGTAATGCACACTGAGAGGGTTACTTATGGTCTCCATGGCAACTCCTTAACTCTTCCATTATAGTTGAAAGCATCCGTGGATAATATATAAGTGAACAGGCATGGGTGTCTTCCAATAAAACTTTGTTTACAGACACAGAGCATTGATTTTCATATAATTTTTACTTGTACCCAAATATTCCTCTTTTTATTTTCCCCCAACCTTTTAAAAATGTAAGAAAACATGCTGAGCTTGCAGGCTGTGCAAAAACAGGTGGTAGATCAGATTTGGTCCATGGGCCATTGCTTGCCAACCTTTAAATTATTTTTTGTAAGCCAAAAGGTTTTTTTGTACACAGTAGGAGACAGCACGTGTTATCAAAAACTTCTCTAGTTAAAAAAAAAAGATAGGAAATATTTTATCTGTTACCTTCTAACAAGCCACTTGTTCTACAGTTTTACATTGCCAATGACATTTGTAAGCATAGTATGTATACAGTAATTTTTTTTGAATTTATTATTTTTATCCTCAAAACATTTGATTCAATAAATTCAAAATGTTTTAATTCAGTAATATAGTAGAAGAGATGTAGTATTTCACTAAGGATTAGGAAGAAATAAAATTCTTAAATAGAAAAAATGTGTACTTTACTAATGTCTTACATACTTAAACTATCATTCTTGGTCTTTTGTTTTTGTTTTCTTTAACTACAGATGTTATACATTGTTACTTTGCCTTGAAAAGAAATGTAAATATACATTTTTCTTTTTAAAAAAATTTATTTGTTTAATTTATTTATTTTTGGCTGTGTTGGGTCTTTGTTGCTGCGCGCAGGCTTTCTCTAGTTGCAGCGAGCGAGGGCTACTCTTCGTTGTGGTGCGTGGGCTTCTCATTGTGGTGGCTTCTCTTGTTGTGGAGCACGGGCTCTAGGCATGTGGGCTTCAGTAGTTGTGGCTCGCACGGCTCAGTAGCTGTGGGGCACGGGCTTAGTTGCTCCGCAGCATGTGGGATCTTCCTGGACCAGGGATCGAACTCGTGTCCCCTGCATTGACAGGTGGATTCTTAACCCCTGTACCGCCAGGGAAGCCCCAAGACACATTTTCCTAGTAGAATTATTTTGGCTGTGTAACTCAGGTTCAGAAATTTTTTGTTTGAGTCTTCAGATCTTTTTCTTAGATAATGGATATTGCCTTCAGATTTTACTTTGTGATTTGACTATTTCTGTTACGAATGAGAAGGACCTCTCATGGGAGGAAAAAAAAGGTTTTAGGGGTATAACACTAATAGTAATGAAAAATTGTGATAAACTGCTCTGTTAAATTTTACTATTTTTAGAAAAAGAGTGATAGTTTTGATGGCAGAAATCAGACATTGCTATATGATGAAGAAAACAAGGTGGTATATTATAAAGGTAAGCAGGTAAGTTTGGGGATGGCTTCTCTAAGTCAGATGAAAAAAATGTGGCCTGATCAAGAGAGAAAATAGCCCAACTACTATCTGAAAGGGTCAATTTTCATTAAATTTTTCTTCAGTACCTAGTGTTACATATTTAAAGAGACGTATTTAGATAAATGTTCTTTGTAAAGTATGACGAAGGAAGGACAGAAAGCCCTGTCATATTGGGCAAGCTGAATATATCTCAGTATCTGGAAGAGCTTTGTCATTAGAGTGGTCCAAGGGTGTATGAGGCTGCCCTGGCATAGCTTGGAGCTTCCTGTCCCTGGAAGTGTTTCATTCCAGATTAGAAGCACATGTCAGGATGAGTTATCTCCATGAATAAGGTAGGGCTTGATGATATGTAAAGTGCTCTGTGTTTGTTGTATTCATGCTGCATAATGGAAGAATGTAGTATATCTTTCCCCATTCTCTCTATCCAAGTCCAGCTTATTTCTTTGATGAAATCCACCTGACTAGGATTGATCCTTCCCTGTTGTAAAATCAGTAGCCACTGGTATTTTCTATGCCAGTCATTTGGCAATGGTGAATGTTCTCTCTTTTTATTAGCTATATGTCTTCATTCCCAGTTAGATTGTAAACTTTGTGAGAATAGGAGTCATGTTACCCAATTCCTTCCTTAAGCATAGTACAACTGTACAATTTTAGGCCTGAAAAGATCACAGAAACTATCCAGTTCTGTAGTCTCCCCACTTCCTTCCCTCTCCCTCTTTCCATGAATGCATCAGTTGTGGCTCAGAGGAGGTTAATAAAATAGTCACCCAATGACAGGATGGATGCTAAAATTTAGGTCTTTTGAGCTCAAATGCTCTTTCTCCTAGTTTATGCCTAAGTGCTCAAGAATTACCTACTAAGTTGAAGTAAAAATGTGATAGAGCAAATAGAACTTAACGTTACAAACAACTTTTCAACAATATCTATTCCTTATATATTTTTTCTAGCTTTATTGAGATGTAATTGACATATAACATTGTATAAGTTTAATATGTGCAGTGTGTTGATTTGATACACTTACATATTGCAAAATGATTCTGACTGTAGGGTTAGGTAACACCTCCATCAACGTCACATAATTACCAAATTTTTTTTGTGTGTGTGGTGAGAACATTTAAGATCTAGTCATGTAGCAATTTTTAAATATGATACAGTATGATCAGCTATAATCACTATGCTATCCAGTAGATTCCAAGAATTTATTCATCTTATAGCTGGAAGTATATACCCTTTGTCCATCTCCCCATTTCCTGGCACCACCCCTCTCTATGCCTTATATTGAAGGTTATCAGTGTAAAGCCAGAAAATTAAGAATAAGTTACACCGTAGAATTACTCTTAACAGCATTGGAAACTAGATTAGATTGTCTCTATAATGATGAGTTTCAGTCTTAGGGACTCTGTATGGCTATGTTTAAATGATGGTGACTTTCCAAACTATCTGGATACATTCCCTTCAGAATACTCTGTTATAAACAGAACTGCTGTATGACATACTTGACAGTATGTGGATTTGTTTTGTATTCCTCATTTTTTTTGTCCCATATTTACCAGGAGGCCAGTGGGTATTTAGACACTGCCCTTTGTCTTACATTAACAGATCAAGGGATAATTGAGAGATTTATCAGAAGTTGCCTAGTGCTGCACACACCCAATTTTATTTTTTATTTTATTTTTTTTACTCTACAAAGTACTTTAACAAATATAATCACATTTATTACTTACAACAACCTTCTGAGTTATTGTTATTATTCCTTTTGCAGATAATGGAATGCTTAAGGTCACATTGTTATTTTGTTTTGTTTTGCGTTACCCGGGCCTCTCACGGCTGTGGCCTCTCCCGTTGCGGAGCACAGGCTCCGGACGCGCAGGCCCAGTGGCCATGGCTCACAGGCCCATCTGCTCCGCGGCATGTGGGATCTAGCCGGATCGGGGCACGAACCCGTGTCCCCTGCATCGGCAGGCGGACTCTCAACCACTGTGCCCCTAGGAAAGCCTGGTCACATTGTTTTTAAATAAAGGAACCAGAGCTTTAACTTGACTATCATTGTTTTAGATTTTCTCCATCCCACCACACTGCATTCTGTGTTATGTTAGTTTTGTGTTAAAGCTCTAATTATGAACTATTGTAAGCCTTAGGAGCAAAACGAGAGTGAAAGAATTGAGAATATGTATGATAAGATTTCTATCACTAATACTAAAGCACTACTATAGGCAAAGCTTTAAATTATTTAATTAGGATTCCTTCTGTTCTCATACAGGTGGTGCATCATGTCTTACATGTCTCTGCTTCATATATTCACATCTAAAAAGGGCTGGCAGGGAGGGTCGGGGAGGGTGGGTTTTTCATATCAAATATTTCTGAGCTGATGCTGCCACAACTCTATGTGAAAATAAAGATGATTGAAATGGAATTCGCATGGAGTTAAGCTAACTGTTGAAATCTAGATTCCACAACCTTGAAGTACTGAATATTAAAACATTAATTATTCAAGAGCCTTCAGCTTGGTTCTGTCTTGTTTTCAAGCTGTTATTGGATGTTTTTTCTTGTAATTCTATAAATGTTTGCATTTATGGATTAAATCATTTTATAATACAAAAGAATATATATGCAATATAGAATAAAATCCTCTTTGGCTTCTTTGGCACACTATTTTTTCTGTTACGGGTATTTATTTGCCCTTAAGATTTATACCTGACATTAATAACATAGGCAAATAATTTAGAAATACTGTTTTTGAACAAATACTTGTCAAGTAAAAGCATTGAAACCATGTGTGACCAAATTTGGCATTTGTGGGAGCCATTTAAAGTTTTAATTAGCATTTTGTTTTTGTTTTGGTGCTATAGGAAAAGATTTATCAAGGCACTATTTATGCAAAGCTCTTTCATCAGGATCAGTTGAATTAGGAACAGGATTAAAAATATACTTTACAGCACTTTCTTTCCTACCCCCCTCCCCCATCATGGGTGGCAGTATTTTATTGAAATAACAGGGCCAACTCAGCATCTGAAGAGGCCCATGTGACTTGCTGGTTGATGTCCTGGGCCCTGTTTCATCTTTTTTTTTTCCCCCCTAATATTTATTTATTTATTTGGCTGCAATGGGTCTTTGTTGTGGCATGTGTGATCTTTTAGTTGTGGCACACGTGATCTTTTAGTTGTGGCATGTGGAATCTAGTTCCCTGACCAGGGATCGAACCTGGGCCTCCTGCATTGGGAGCACAGACTCTTAGCCACTGGACCACCAGGGAGGTCCCCCTGTTTCATCCTTCACAGCCATTCATGGGTTCTTGGTGTTTCAAGTTCAGAGCGAAAGTTGGTAAGGTATGTTGTTTTGGTACCTCAGAAGTCTTTTGTAATAGCAGGTGACTGTGAGTTTTCTTGTTTTCCATTTGTCTAAGAGTCCATAGAACAGTACCCACTTAAACCTCAAGTATGCAGATCTTAAGGTGTGATATTGTCCAAATTTTAGAAATCTTTTAATTGCCTTCTGTGGCATAACCTGCCGCTGATTCTCCTTCTACGTCTCATACCATTTTTTTAAAAAAATTATCATTCACTAGTTCTCTTTTTACCTGTTGAATGACAAGCATTCCACTGCCATGGCCTGACTTGCTGAGCCTTGCCGTTTCCTCTGAGATCCAATCCCATATTTTTACTTAATAAAAATCTTCATTTGCATGACCTGTTTTAACTTCAGATTCATCCAATAGTTAAACTCTTGTCTTATCCTCAGTAGGATGTGCTGCTTCTCCATCTTTTCTATCTTTTTTCTTAGCATGGCAGTCTCCTGAGTCAGCCACACCAGAAGCATCAGGGATGCCTCTGAATATTCCCTCTCTCTTGCCTTCTATATGCCCTGCTTATGCTGCTTTTGAAATATCTCTTACCTCTGTTCTTTTCGTTTTATATATTTTTTGCCTCTGGCCTAGTTAAGTCTTTTTATCTTGCCTACTTGGCTCTAACTAATCTTTTTGCCTCTCTTTCCCTGGATCTCAACCCATTTTTAATACTGCCTTCAGAAATCTATCTATCTATATAATTAAAAAAAATTAATTTATTTATTTTGGCTGCTTTGGTTCTTCGTTGCTATGCGTGGCTTTCTCTAGTTGCAGTGAGTGGGAGCTACTCTTTGTTATGGTGAGCAGGCTTCTCATTGTGGTGGCTTCTCTTGTTGCGGAGCATGGGCTCTAGGCACGCGGGCTCAGTAGTTGTGGCTCGCAGGCTCAGTAGTTGTGGCGCTTGGGCTTAGTTGCTCCATGGCACGTGCGATCTTCCCAGACCAGGGCTCAAACCTGTGTCCGTTGCATTGGCAGGTGAATTCTTAACCACTGCGCCACCAGGGAAGCCCTAGAAATATATTTTTAAAATACCGATCTGATCATTTGTAGCCCCTGCTTTAAATTTTGATTTCCTACTGCCTGTTGTATAATATCAAGGTTTTAAAATATAGCATTTGAGGATTCTGCAGGCCTCATCCCATGCTGCTTTCCTGGAACTGGATGACTGCTTGGATAGACTGTAACTTGAGGGGTGTAACCATTTTCTTAGCACCTTGCATAGTAACCAGCAAGTTGCAGGGATTCAGTCAATGCATGCTTTCGCTCTTTTACATTGTTGCATTGTCACCTGAATTTTGCTTTTCCGCCTTCACATTATTGTATCGTCAGTGTGTTTCTTCACACTTCCAATGCTTGATGATATCTGAAGCATTGTTGCTATGATAGTAACAAACAAAAGTAGGCAGGGCAAGTAAGTCCTCTGGATATGGAATTATTTTTGACAGGATCAGGTATTTTTGAGCCAATTTTTAAAGCTGCCCATGTATATGAGAATACACAAGAAGAGGTTGTCAAAGCTAGTGTGACAAATCAGCAAAGCCTGGTTATGGCTGCTGCTGCTGCTGCTGTGTGTGTGTGCGTGTGTGTGTGTGTGTAAATGTGTAAGCAAGGAGGTGGGAATCATTGTGTTCCTTTGGATCCTAAGGTAGTGTGCTTCTATCTCGAAGTCATTCTGATTTGATAGAGGAAATTTAGCTTTGAATACTATCAGCAGTAGTTGAGTGGGCTTCTGCTTTGTCAACACTGCTGGGTTTGATAATTAGAGAATTACAGGGATTTGATCAGATTTTGGAATTCCATTCCTGGACGATACCTATGTGTTTGCTAATGGTTGCCAGGCAGGCTTCTAGCTTTTCTTTAGAGCAATTGCTAAACATAAGTTTTCTATGCTGAAAATATTTTCCTCATATCAGTGATGTTTGAATGATCTTTGTCACTTCTTATGTCCTCAAAGTCACTAAAGAGAAGCTTGCAAAGTCCTTTGCATTTTGTGGAAGCAAGGTATTATGCTCTATAGTTATAGTTAGAGCTCTTTCAACTTCTTAGAGTAGAAGGGTATTTTCTACGTGGCAAGGAGTGTTTAGACTTAGATGATCTTGGTATTTAAAAGTTCTTTTGAAAACAACTTCATGTTTTCAATTACAAAATAATATAGTGGCTCAGAGAGTGTGATAATTCACATATAATAGTAATAGTTATCAGAATTATTTGAGTAGGATTCAGAGTACTCTAAACTCTGGCCATTTATCATTTCCCCTAACAGTCAAGATTCCTTTCTTAATTCCAACCTTTGCGTGTACAACTCTTTGCATTCTTCCTGGCAAATTCCTTCTCATTCTTCAAGATTCACTTCAAATGCCCCCTTTTCTAGGAAGTCTTTCTCAACTTCCTTGGACATGGCCCATTATGACAGGAATGAGAAAGTTGAAGTATAAAATATAAGTGGATTAAAAAAATAAGAGCAGTCATGTCTATCACTTTATCCCTCCAACCAGGAGGGATTAAAAAAAATATGTGGCTATATATATTTTTTGGCCGTGCTGTGCAGCTTGTGGGATCTTAGTTCCCCTACCAGGGATCAAACCCAGGCCATGGCAGTGAAAGTACTGAGTCCTAACACTGGACTGCCAGGGAATTCCGAATCTTAAATAATTTTAAACAATTAAAAATACTTATTGATTTTAGAAATAACTTTGATGTTCTATTATATTAATATAGAATGAATGCTTAAAAATTTTTTAGTGTAATTAAGCTTTTAAAATGTTAGGCAAGGAAGTAACTTTACATTTTTGTAGATGAATACCAGTTTGGGGGCTTTTTTGATGTTTTTAGAATGTTGACGTTGCAGTCCTTTCCATCTTTATTTTCAGTGTCAGCAGAATCCCAAGTATAAGAAAATGTGATTAATTCTTTCACATTGAAGTCATTTAATCGTTCTTTGCCTAACAGCTGCTTTTTATTCAGTACATTGAACATAAAATTCTAGAGTGCCTTTGTGCAATCATAAATTTTAAATGTGAACCATTCTTCCTCTGAAGTATCATATGCTATTGTTGTTTTGATTTGTCAGTTTGGTAGGCTGTTTTGCTAGAGACTGCTATTGTAGTTGGTTAGGAGGGCATTCCTCTGAGACTAAACCCTTTCCCCAGTTTTGTATGTCACTATGGTATTTAGTGTTTTGTACTGACAATAACGAAGTGGGGAAAAATTGGTTTGACTTGTCATTCTTAAGCTCCTTTTATTTCTAGAAAAGCTTGGAGAAGTGGCGAAGTGGGGTCAAAACAAAGCCATGAGATTCTTACTTGGATATTTTGGGTCAGAAAGAGCCAGCTTAGTAAATTTCAGCGCCACAAATGTATACTACTGTCTCTGTGGAAAAAGAAGGGAAATTAATACTTTGTTTCTGACTTCTCTGGTAAGAGACATAAAAGAAATATATAAATAACTTAAATATAATTATATTGAAAGTTCCTTGAAAGCAGGACTATGCCTTTATCTTCTTTTTAAAACATTTTACATGCCAAACTCTGTACGTTGTAGTTGCTCAGAATATTCTGCAGACTAAACTAACGGTAGTAGTCGTGAGATGGAGATCAGGTGCGGGGGAAATCATTTGATTCAGGCCTTTAGTGAAAGGTGTTGCAGGTGGAAGAGTCAGTGCTGAATTCCTAGAATTTAGCAGCCACTGTTCCACACAGGTCAGTGCAGACCCCAGAACGTGAACTAGACTGCTGTGGCTCTGGATGCCAGAGGAGGAAGCAATCCAAGGAGATTTTTGCTTCTGGTTTAAGTTTAATGAATCTTAACTATTTTTGGTTAGGAGCAGTTGCTTTTTAAGATTTTCCTTGAAACTTATACCTGAGGCTCTTCCAGTGAGTCTCACTTTCCCTGTGTGAGCCCTCCATGTGCCACTTGCTCTTCCTGATCCTGATGGAATCCCGTAATTCATGACAGGCACGTTCTCAAGTGGGGAGTTTGGCTGTAGACTTTTGTTTATTTTGCTTTTTGTTTTTTCAAAATAAACTGAGAAGCATCTTTTAAAAGATGTGAAGAGAAAGAGTAGCCTAGGTGTTTCAGGAGCTTTGGTGATCTCAGGTTGTTTGGTATCCATGAAAGAAAACAGTTTCCAAAAGGAGATGTCCAACATATATGGAAGTGCAGAGATGTTAAGGGGGGGATAAATTCAGCATTCAGCTTAGCAATTAGAAATTCACTGGTGGGATTTCCCTCATGGTGCAGTGGTTAAGAATCCACCTGCCAATGCAGGGGACACGTGTTCAAGTCCTGGTCCAGGAAGATCCCACATGCCGGGGAGCAACTAAGCCCCTGCACCACAGCTACTGAGCCTGTGCTCTAGAGCTCGTGAGCCATGACTGCTGAACCCACGCGCTGCAACTACTGAAGGCCGCACGCTCTAGGGCCTGTGTGCCGCAATTACTGAGCCTGCATGCTGCAACTACTGAAGCCCACATGCCTAGAGCTCGTGCTCTGCAACAAGAGAACCCACTGCAACAAGAAGCCCGCACACCGCAACGAAGAGTGGCCCCCACTCGCCGCAACTGGAGAAAGCCCACACGCAGCAACGAAGACCCAACACAGCCAAAAAAAATTTTTTTTTTAAATTAAATAAGAAAATAAAAAAGAGTAAAAAATCCATTGGTCTGTCTTAGATTTGAATGGATCTTAAAAAAAAAAAGAAATTCACTGGTGCTATTTTTATATTTTATGCGGACTCAAAGTGTGAAGGCTTTTTTTTTACTTTGGAATAGTAGTTGAGTGATTAGGCTTTTGGTATTTTTACCAAAATGATAAGTTGTTTCTCAGGATGTATTGCTCCTAATGAAAAACTGAATTATTCTTTCTCATTTCTAGAAGAAAATCCCTTGCCTCCCCTATATTTGAACTCAGAATTACTTTTAGCTAAATTGGTATGTTAGTTCATTGGCCTGAAAATCAGCCAGTATGGTTTTTTTTTTTTTTTTTTTTTTTTTTTTCTTGCGATACGCAGGCCTCTCACTGCCTCACTGCTGTGGCTTCTCCCGTTGTGGAGCACCTGCTCCGGACGCGCAGGCTCAGTGGCCATGGCTCACGGGCCCAGCCGCTCCGCGACATATGCAAAATATGCCTCGGGAAATTCATTTCTATTCACTTATCCCATGCAAAAAAATAGACAAAATACTTTATAGTATAAAGATATATGTATACTGATGTTCCATGCAATGGAAAAAAAAATGGACGTAACTCAAAAGGGTACTGGTTAATTACATTTTGACATGTTTCATACCATGGAATAGTATATAACTGTTAAAAGAAAATTATATATGGTATGAATTCAGGAGTGTATATATTAGATATAGATAGAGACCGGGGCACGAACTCGCGTCCCCTGCATTGGCAGGCGGACTCCCAGCCACTGCGCCACCAGGGAAGCCCAGCCAGTATGTTTTAAAGTATTTCATGAAGAGCTACAAGAGTCATGGTGATTTAGGATTTTACAAACTTTGGTGACCATCTTATGTTCTATAATGAAAGTATCCAGGATGAGGAAGGAAGTCAAAATGGTCTTATCTGAGCAGTCATTTGCTTTAGTCAATCCTGTGTAAAGCATTGTTTTACAGTATTAACCCTAAGGGTGGTGCACAAATTTAATTTGGGGATTACTTATACCTTACTAAGTTGTAAGTGTAGGTTTATCTTTATGTATATGTGTGATCTCTTATTGTACTAAGGCACTAACTAAAGTGATTATCCATTAAAAAGCCATGTCCATTGAAAAGCCATGATGGTAATGGCTCCATCATGCTGTTAAAGTAGTCACTTGCTGGCAGACGTGTTGGAGATGTAAACCAAATTGTTCTGTTTTGAATAGGGAGCTGCTTGAATGGCCATAAATGTTCATATTTGTATATAGAAAATACAGGTTTTTTTCATGAGCGTTAAGACAATAAAGTTTTTGAAAAAAGTATTTTGAAGGAAAATAATGGCGTAGGTAAAGTAAAGCTTGAAGGTATATTCTCTTGCGTTTTCAATGCAACGCAGAAATACATTTTGTGGTGCCATTGAGAAGGTTCCCCAAATCAGTGGTGTGAATACCTGGCTTACTTACCAAGTCTAGCTCTTTACAAGCTTGAAGGGAATGAGAACTTTAGTAACATGGTTTGTCATGGTTGAATGCTGCCTTAGGTATCAAGAGCATATTAAAGAGGAGGGTTGGGCTGTTAAAGATCATACTCACTTGTTAAGACAAGATAATAGTTGAAAAATCATAGGACAAACTAACCTTGTATACTTATTAAAGAAAGGGGCCTTAAAGTATTTTTGGTTCCTTTTAGATTTTCTTTCTTCTTCTTCTTTTTTTTTTTTTTTTTTTGATGTGGATCATTTTTAAAGTCTTTGTTGAATTTGTTACAGTATTGCTTCTGCTTTATGTTTTGGTCTTTTGGCCACAAGGCATGTGGGACCTTAGCTCCCCGACCCAGGGATATAACCTGCACCCCTGCATTGGAAGTCGAAGTCTTAACCACTGGACTGCCAGGGAAGTTTTTAGATTTTCTAATTAAAAATTCTGTGGTAATTAATAAAAGTCAAACTTCAGTTAGAATTTTCCTTCAATACACATAACTATGGAAGCTTATATGTTAATTTCAAATTATTTTTTCAAATGGTTTTATTTCCTTTATCATCCTTTAATATTCATTTCTTAACATCTGTATGAGAAAGTAGCCCTTATATGCATTTTTTAAAATGGAGGCAGTCTGACTTGACCATCAAAATTTTTTTCTAATGTAATAAAGCTGTGAAATTACCATGACCCCCTAGTATTTTATGTTAAAAGGGCAATTTGTGTTATATTAGAGATAACAAGGAAGCTCTTATGCTGAGGCTTGTGCTGAAATGAGGTTTTCTGTAATTCTGTGAAATTGTTGTTTGAGTTTAACTTTTTTCTTGAGGCAATTTTGTATCTTATAAGATTTTAGAAATGAATGTGAAATGGAATCTTTAATCATTGTTTCAGTAAATGAAGTCTGTGCTCCTCAAAATGTGAGCTCTGAACCCTTTGGGACTCAGCAATTTTTGTGAGAGATGTAGGACACTTCTCATAAAAGCTTGAAGCAACCTCAGGAAAAGTGAATTATAATGTTAGGAATAGATATACATTTGTAAAGTTATCCTTGTTTCTTACTCTAAATAATTGTATCAGAGTTTATTCCATACCACATCTTATGTGCGTATTGTAGAGATTCAGTGGTTCTGGGGTGAGCTGCAGCAAGGCTTTGCTCAGTGGTGGAGCTCAAGAATATAATAATTTTCAACCAAGGTGAAAGTTTCATGTCTCATTAAGTAAACAATTAAGTCACAACCCACAGAGATTTATCAGTGGACTATTCCTATATTATTTCAGATATAAATTTATTAATTTGTACCCAAGGGCTCAAAAGCAACAGAGGCATTGACAGAACATTAAGTTCCATCTTGATGTCACAGGTCTCTACAGTAATCTTGCTGTAAAATAGTAGTATTTTCAAGATAATTATGACTGTGACTAACTATGGATG
The DNA here is from genome assembly GCF_026419965.1 of Kogia breviceps. Lineage (NCBI taxonomy): Eukaryota > Metazoa > Chordata > Mammalia > Artiodactyla > Physeteridae > Kogia > Kogia breviceps. The sequence goes on along the minus strand of NC_081310.1, from coordinate 40,846,986 downwards.
CTGGAGATGAAGAGAACATTCCCACTTCTAGCAGCATCGGTGGGTTGGGTGGGTGGCCTTTAGGATTTGGGCTGTGATTCACTTCATTTTGAGGGTGAAGGAAAAAATCTTTATGATACTTTTTTCCTCACTATTTTTTTTCTGCTTATGTGTTCATTGACGTCTTTTTTTAAAATCACATTTTCAGTTTTCTGTTGCTTGTCATTTACTATTATTCAGAGCAATGTGTGAATTTATGGCATGTATACACATTACAGGGGTATTTTTTCAAATTCATTATTTTTCTGTATGCTTTGAGCTAGTTTCTTTTTCTAACTGAAATATATTTCTACATGTACTATGGTTACCTCCATAGGAATTTTTTCAAATTTATTTTGCTTTGTACAGATTTTTACTACGGTATTTCTTTTGTATATGTGACCTACAGGAATTCATTCAAATGTATTTTATATAAGGTCCTGTTTTGTTAGTTGCTAGTTTCATCTGAAATACAGTACCATTATTTAATACTGTATGTGTGATGTGGGATTTTATTTACCAGTAAGATTATTGTGCTTTTTTCCATGCTAAGTTTCTGTTGATCTAAAATACTTAAAAAATGACTTTGTGATGCTGTATTTTATTTTTAGGTTAGTAGACCTAACTAACATATTCAGGATATTGCATATCCTGAACTTGATATTTCCAACTAGATTCTTGTCTACAGTATATGAAGCAAACAATTACTTTCCTCCTACAAAATTACTTTAAAATCACTCTCAATACATATATTAATAAAAGTATTTTTATAAATTGTTTGCCCTGGTTCCTTACATCTTTGAAATTCTTCAGAGAAACAACCAACTATATGTATGTGTGTGTGGGGGTGTGTGTGTGTGGGGGTGTGTATTTGAAGGGGAGAGGGGGCGGAGGGGAGAGAGAAAGAGAGAGGGAGGGAAATGGATGTGGCTGTACTGGGTTATTTCCCATGTGACAACGATTTGCTTGAGCTGGGTAGCAGCTACTACTTTTAGTGAAGTGTGAGCACTCCAGTTTGCTATACTCAGCCCACTCAGCTAAACCCAACCCATTCAGACTTAATCTAAACTTAAACTTGAGCTATAGATTTTTAAAAAATCATTGATAACTGAAGTAGTCATCTTGTTTCTTTTCTCTTCCTTATTGTGTATGTAGTTCTTTCCATTTGGAACCTCTTTCCCTATTGAAAACATTCTTCAGTGATCAATTCCATCTTTGCACGAAAACTCTTAGTTTCATATGATTGAAAATCTGGTTTGATAGTGGATGGAGCAAAAAAGGAATTTGTGGGCTTCCGTGGTGGCGCAGTGGTTGAGAGTCCGCCTGCCGATGCATGGGATTCGTTCCCCGGTCCGGGAGGATCCCACATGTCGCGGAGCGGCTGGGCCCGTGAGCCATGGCCGCTGAGCCTGCGCGTCCGGAGCCTGTGCTCCGCAATGGGAGAGGCCACAGCAGTGAGAGGCCCGCGTACCACAAAAAAAAAAAAAAATTTGTTTGCTATGAACTGAAAAATGCCTCCTCAAGCACTACTAAATCCAGAGGCTCAAGAGCTGTCATTAGGATCTGGTATCTCTCCATTGCTAGACTCTTTCCATGAGATGCCTCCATTCTCAGATAGGCTCTTCCCTTGTGGTGGCAAGACAGTGGTCGCAAGCTCTAAGTTTTCATCCTCTCAGCTGCAAATCCAGCATGAAAAAGAACTTGTGTTTTTGAGTTGCTTAAGCAAAATTCCCAAGATTAGTGGTGATTGTATCTAATTAGCATGGCTTGGGTCAGGAATGCATTTTTGAACCATCTTCTGTAACCAGGAGGATGTAGTAGTTTCGATTTGCTCAGCCTAGGTCACATGCCCACCCCTGCAGTTAGCTCCAAGGGAGCAGGGAGACATAAAGGGGAAGAAATGATTACCAGAGGAATATGGGGATGAATGCTGGATGACAAAAATGGTACTTACCTTCACCTTCCTTGCTTGCCCTATTGCAAATTCTGTGTCCCTCTGCTAAACTTCTCTGATACTGATGATCAGTAGCACATATAATATTCTGCTTTGTATTGTAGTCATCTGTTTATTCAGTTATTTGCCAGACATTTATTTAGTGCCAGTGATTTTGCAGGCATTGTGCAAGGGGATGGGAATACAAAGATAAAAAAAGACACATCAGTTGCCCTTGGGGAATTCACAATACAATATGTATCATTTGTTTCCCAACTGGATTGTAAAGCTTAGGGTATATTAGAAATATTATTGTGTTCCCTTATAGCATGTTACAATATTTTCCACAAAATAGACTCTCGATAGATAGTATAAAGTTTGTGCATGCAGCTTATTAAAACATAGTTTCATTACTTCAGACTTGCTAGATGAATGAATCTCGATGTGTGACCATCTTGTTTGTACTCATACCTGAAAAGCATTCCCACTATACCTGTATGCTTCTCCCTTGGCCTGGCAAGAAGCATGCTGTCTCTTTGACAGGCTCCTGTGGAGCTTGGTAATTCTTGAATCACAGTTACTTGTTGGTTTATCTTGGCTCCTGTAGTAGAACTGGATATTCCTGAGGGTAATGAATTGCTTAATACATGTTTGTTGATTTCAATCTGTTGAATGATGGAAATGTATGTGCTTTGATTGCGGGAAACAGTTGCAGTTCTTTTTTCACTATCTCTTTATAGTTATTTGTTCCTAAGACTTTGTCAAGATTTTCCCTCAAGTTCTCGTTTATGTTTAACAGGCAGATTGGGTTTTGTTCTTCATTCAGTTTTTTATGTGTTCATTTTGAACTGGTATTATTTTAATACCTGTCACGAAGTCAGGGTTGGTATTAATAATCAGAGAGGACTTATGTCTCTGGAAAGCTACAACTATCCTTAGGATGGCTAGCATTATAGAGTTAAAATGAATTCCACTGACTGGCTGGGTGTTTTCTGTTATCCAATCTGAAGTTAACATCCCTCGTTTCTATTTTTTCTGCAATAAAATTCAGGCTTCGATTTCCTGAGGTCTTTGTAATTGCTAATGAAAAAAACTTGGTGTGCTTTGAGAAGGATAAGAGCCCAGATTGAATATTGGCCATATGCCAGGCACTGTTCCTTGCATATATTATCTTTTAAATCTTTCCAACAATTTTATGGGGGTAATACTATTATTATCCCTGTATTGTAGGAGATAAACTGAGGCTTGGAAAGGTGAAGGAACCTGCCCAGGGTCACTGACTGAATTGGGCCCCTAAACCATGTATCTCTCATTGCAGAGCCCATGGTGTTAACGCCTGGAAAGCACAGAGGCATTTAAAAACCCCAAATTCATACCTTGCCACCCATTTCTCGCTCCCACCACCCTGAAGGTTGATAGCATCTTCATGCTGGAAATATATTAAACATTTGCTGGACTAATTTTCTCACCAGTATTCCCAAGATGACAATTTTATGTATTTCTTTTCATCTCTTGTGTAATAACAGTGGTAGAATATAATCAACACATTACCTTTCATATCTCTAAGTATCTTTAATCCTTTGACACAAACAAAAGTCATTTCTGTAATATATGCAAATATGTATTTTTCAACTGTGGTAATAAATTTCATCACTTATTTCAAACACTTATTCAAGTGTTTAAACAAATTTTATGTGCATTTTTAAAAAATTAAAATAATCAATAAAAGTGCAGATCAGAAATTCAAGTGCCTCAGAAACCCTGCTTCTTAGAGACCACCATTTCCATCATTCAGCAGACTGCTGTTGGGTCTGTGTCTCTATCTATATCTAATATATACACTCCTGAATTCATACCATATATAATTTTCTTTTAACAGTTATATACTATTCCATGGTATGAAACATGTCAAAATGTAATTAACCAGTACCCTTTTGAGTTACGTCCATTTTTTTTTCCATTGCATGGAACATCAGTATACATATATCTTTATACTATAAAGTTTTTTTGTCTTTTTTTTTGCATGGGATAAGTGAATAGAAATGAATTTCCCGAGGCATATTTTGCATTTTTATATATATTGTCAAATTGTATTCCAGTATATATTGTATTAACTTATACCCCATCAACACTGTATGAGTGCACTGTTTTCTTACAGCCTTGCTAGCATGAGATATTATCATTCTTTTTAAATCCTTGTCCATCTTATAAATGCTGTTAAATAATATCTCTTTGTAATTTTAATTGTAATTTCTTATGTTATTTAGTTCTGTTGCATTTTAAATCTTGAAATTTTGCATGTTAAAACCTTGAGACTGACTCTTTTTCTCTGTGAAATTGAGGCCATGACAATTCTAAGCAGACCTAGACATTTTCTCTGGCTTTTAAAAGTAGAAATGTTTCTTCCTTCTTTACATGGTAGAGTCTAATATACAGGTAATATTGTATATTCTTGATGGTCCAGTCATTGTCACAACATTATGATAGCTTTTTGAACAGCCTTATTTTAAAAGCCATTAGGTGTAGAATGTTTTAACCTCGTGGGGTATATCTTTTACTTTTAGAGCAAAACTTCCATTTCATTTCTGATATTTTGTGAAAGAATACCTGGAACTAAATGTGGCAGCCCCTGTGTGATATCTGAAATTGTACTGTAAACACAGGAGAACCGAAAACCCCTATAGTATTCTCACCTTTCTTCTTTACATTCAAGTACTTTGAATTTAAATCAGCCCATTAGGCATTAGTTGAGTTTGTAAGCTTTACTATGCTTTTTGGTTATAGGAGAAAATTAATATTCAATATTTAAAATTTTTTTCAATTTACTACCTTTTGTAGTGCTTGATATTACTATGCAGTTATATTTTATCCCTCCCCCCACTTTTTGCCTGCAGTAATAGGTGCTAATTATTATATTTTACCTCTGTAAGCATGTTCTTGCCTTTTAGGAACACTTCTCTTAGAAGTTCCTTCCTATTTCTCTTTGACTTTTGACAAAACTGTCTCTGAACCTGCAGGTTTAAATAGACAAAGGAAAAAGCCTATGTTGTTTATTGTCTTTCCAGAAGAGGGTGTAGCAAGAGAGGAAAAGAGCAACTGTACTATCCTATTCCTCTTCAAATTTGGCATCTCTTAAAAATTACAGATGATGGAATAGTCATCATATTGAAAAACACTCCTAAACTTGTAATTCATAAATAATATTGGCAATTAAATCCAAGATGTTCTGTTAACAGGAACCAAAAAGTAAATCTGTCTCCCTCTAAAATATGAAGATCATTGTCCTATGAGACAAGGATGAATGGAGAAAACACATATTTAGGACTGAAATGGAAGTCTTGGAAGGAAAAATCTTTTCATTAAAAATATTATTAATCTCAGATAGATTCAAAGCATCCTTTAATAGTTGCAGTGTATCTATGGCATTTACACATCAGAAAAAATAAACTAAATTTTGACATTTGATGCATGAGAAAATATTCTTTTTTTTTTTGCCAAGAAATTTATTTATACTGCCAGTATTTAAAAAAAAAAAAAACAAGGATGGATTGCTGCTTCCTAGTACAAGTCACTAATTTCAAGTTTTTGCCTTTAAAAACAAATCTGCGGGCTTCTCTGGTGGCTCAATGGTTAAGAATCCACCTGCCAATGCAGGGGACATGGGTTCGAGCCCTGGTTGGGGAAGATCCCACATGCCACGGAGCAACTAAGCCCGTGTGCCACAACTACTGAGCCTGCGCTCTAGAGCCCGCGCACCACAACTACTGAAGCCCGCGGCGCCTAGAGCCCATGCTCCGCAACAAGAGAAGCCACCGTAATGAGAAGCTCACGCACTGCAATGAAGAGTAGCCCCCGCTCGCCACAAGTAGAGAAAGCCCGCATGCAGCAATGCAGACCCAACACAGACAAAAATAATAAATAAATTAAATAAATAAATTTTTAAAAACAAAAACAAATCTGCTATTGTTTCTTTCACATAAGAATGGTTATTATATAATCCAGAAACACGAAGTTTTATTTGTTGAGGATTCTGATTTTAGTATTAAGCATGTAGAGCATAGCAATGTTTGATGCATTGTTTCCATTTTCTCACTCTACCCTTTGAGGCTAGCTAGTTTCTGCCTCAGCTACTGTACTGAAAATGACTTCACTAATACACCTAGTTACATCTGAAATGCAGATCCAATATGCCTTTTCTGTTGCTGTGTTCTGTTGAGCTCTTTGAGGCGTACGTTGTTGACTGCTTTCTTTTTGAAACCCTCCTCTCATGACTTTCAAGACACTTTTGTCACCTTGTTTTTTTAAAATTCCACTGACCTTTAAATATTTGGTCTCCCTCAAGGTTTATCCTTGTTTCTCTTTATTAGTCTCTTTTTCACAATGTTTCCCTAAGGGGTATCATCCTCTTTTGTACATTCAGTTATTGCTCATTCACCAGTGAGTGAATCTTCGTCAATATTGCAGACAGCCCTCCTGAGTTCCAGCCCTCTGTTAACAACTTCTGACTGTTTATCACATATCCCCACCTCATTATTCAGTCTTTCTAGAGCATGGATGATTATCTAGCACTTTCCCTCAAATTTGTACTCACTCGTATATTTCCTTTACCATTTAATGTTATTATCCTCCATCTAAGTTCCTCAACCTAGAAACCTGTGGTCTTAACCTTAATCTCCATAATCTTTAAGAACAATAAACAAAAGTATGTAATCTGTGCTAACTCTAGTTGTTATTTAAGTTGTTAATATTTTGTATGAATTTAATAAAATTTGAGATATTAGGTTTTATGAAGTTTTCTGAAATCTTAACTGTGATTTTATTTTTTTAATTTTTAAAAATATTTATTTATTATTTATTTGACTGCCTCGGTGTTAGTTGCGGCATGCGGGATCTTTTTTGCAGCATGAGGGCTTATTTGCCCCGTGGCATGTGGGATCCTAGTTCCCTGACCAGGGATAGAACTCACATCCCCTGCATTGGAAGGCGGATTCTTAACCACAGGACAACCAGGGAATTCCCTATTATTTTTAAAAAGGTGTCTTGAGCCAATCCTTTTCAGGGAGGCTGGAGACACGTTCTATAATTTTATATTGAAAGTAGAGAGAAAGCATGGCTTATATAGAAAATTTGATTACACATAGTTTTCAGAATTGAATTTTAGAAAACAAACTAGTTATTTTATATATGAATATTTATATTTGTAAAAATAGATGCTATTATATATGATATAAATATATATTATAATAGTATAATGTAAATATATATTACCAAATCTGCACTGACTATTGAAGTTAAGGAAAGAGCTTATTCAATGACCAATGAAGAAAAATATTTCTTTAGTTCTGCGTGCTGACATTTTCTTACAAAACCAGTTTATTGTTGAAGCAGAGGGAGTTTTATTCTGGTTGTCTTTGAGGACATTGAGCATGCATATGCTGTTCTGTAAAATCGTTACAAATAGACAAGAAATGATTTGTTCACAGTTAAAGTTGTGGGGAAAATGTTATCGTTTCTTGGATTGTCATAGAAACAAGTATTAGAAAAGCTTTTACAGAAGAGAAAATCTATATGATTTTCATAGTCATGGCTGAGGCTTTGCTGATTGTGTGGAAATTGTCCTGTCTGCATAAACAGTCTGTGTGTCCAGACTTCAAAGTGGTCTAATTTTGAAGACCATTCAAAAATGATAACTTCCTTCCTTTTTAAATTTAGAATCAATTTATTTTGAATATGTCCTTCTGACATTTTCTAAATAAAAGTAGAAGGTTAAATCATCCAAGGATGTCCTAGAGTTCAAAATATACCCCTTCCCCCAACATATACACGCACACATACACACAAAACAAAACACCAAAATGAAACCTTTGAGCTTTCTGTGAGAAATTTAGTCTTGATAATTCATACTTCCTTTGAGGATTGATTTTGTTCTCCTTTTGATGAATTCTGACTTTCTTGTTCCATGGCTGTCATCTCAGTTGTTTAATGATTTATTTTTCTTACTCATAGAATTGAGTTCTCCAGATAATATAGCTATACCTTGTATTGGTGTCAAGGTCAAAATCTTTTAATTTTATTGATGGAACTGTTAATTGTAACCTGAGGATCTCTTGCTGTATATTTAAATCATGTCATATTGCCTAAAAATGGTCATATCTTGGCTTTTGGTCCAGCAGATACTTTCATTAAATTCCTTTGCTACATCTAGCTTACTTTTCCTTGAGAGAAATATAACGGAATAATACCAGCATCATGATTGCAAATAGATTGTTACCATGGCAACCCAACAGTTTTTAATATTAGAATTTTCTTGTTAAAGCAAAACGTATGACATTGGGGACCTTTCCCTGACTATAAAAACTTTATGGTGTCTCTTATAGTTGGCACTACCCTGTGTCGGCTAAGAAAACTGTTATTCTTTAACAAGAAAACAGTTAATTTAAACACTTCTTTGCTCATTGACCCCTCAGCTACTATGTTAGGAAGACCTATGCTTTCTCAGCTGTAGTCCCAGTCTTTGGTGTAGGGTCTTTCATAATTAGGTGCCAGTAAGATTTGTAAGAGACAATAAGTAAAGAGAATCACAGTTTCATACTTGATTCCAAAGAACTTTGCCACTGACTAACTGCACGAGTGGTCTTGGGAAAACGGCTTAGATTCCCTGGTGCTGGTTTTAAAAATTATACGTGGGGGGCTTCCCTGGTGGCGCAGTGGTTGAGAGTCCGCCTGCCGATGCAGGGGACGCGGGTTCGTGCCCCGGTCCGGGAGGATCCCACATGCCATGGAGCGGCTGGGCCCGTGAGCCATGGCCGCTGGGCCTGCGCGTCCGGAGCCTGTGCTCCGCAATGGGAGAGGCCACAACAGTGAGGCCCCCATACCACACACACACACACACACACACACACACAAAAAAAAAAAAAAAAAAAAAAAAAAATTATACGTGGGAATATTAATCCCTGTCTTATTTGTCTTATGTGAAGTAATACATAAAATATTACCACCTTTTATTTATAGCAGGTGTCCCCAACCCCCAGGCTGCTGACAGGTACCGGTCTGGGGCCTGTTAGGAACTGGGCTGCACAGCAGGAGGTGAGCAGGGAGCGAGTGAGTGAAGCTTCATCTCTGGCTCCCCACCGCTCACATTACCACCTGAACCATCCTCCCCCACAACACACACACACACACCCGCCATCTGTGGAAAAATTGTCTTCCACGAAACTGGTCCCTGGTGCCAAAAAGGTTGGGGACTGCTGATTTATAGTGAATATAGGGATAACTGATATGTTTACACCATATTGGGTTTATGTATTATCTCATTTAACTCCCACAATAACCCTGTGAAATAGATATATTACTCTCAATTTATATACGAAGACATTTATAAGCAGAGAGCTTAATTGGTTGGCACATACATCTCACAACTATTCAATATCTAGGTGGATTTGGAAGAAAGAGTACTCTTTCTAGTTGCATTGCTTTTCCTGCTAATTCATGTGCTTACCATGGTAGCTGGCATGTAGTTGACACTGGATATTGGTTGAATAAATGAATACTAAGCTGAATACTTCTTGGAAATGTAAGACTCAGTAAGACTTACCACTTGTAGGTAATTTCTTGAAGGAAATTAGAAATCAGTAATTCTTCAACAGGGCAGGCCCTATTTATTTCTATATGTTTCTTTATAATCTCTCATTCATCAGACCTTATGAGTGGTACTATGTGTCTTGGACTTAAGTATGCAGAGATGAGTAAGACAGCCTCTGTAGCCAGTAGTCTGGTTGATAATTTGGGTAGCCAAACCCTTTGGAGGGCACATGAATTCTTTCAAGTGTATATGATATTTCCATCAAGACAACTTTGTTATTAAGGCCTAGAGATCGGTCCCTTCTTTGACCTTTTATTAGTATTTTAAAATAACAAGAAATATATGACTCTGAAGTTCTGAATAAATACAGTTTGACATAGACTTCTCAGATGTTACAGCCATTATGCCAGCTGCGGAGTTCAAGCCAAATTATTATTTGTTCATCGTACATTCTTTTTTTTTAAAACTTCCTTTATTAAAAGGAATTATAGGGCTTCCCTGGTGGTGCAGTGGTTGAGAGTCCCCCTGCCGATGCAGGGGACACGGGTTCATGCCATGGTCGGGGAAGATCGCACATGCCGCGGGGTGGCTAGTTCTGTGAGCCATGGCCGCTGAGCCTGCGCGTCCGGAGCCTGTGCTCCGCAACGGGAGAGGCCACAACAGTGAGAGGCCCGCGTACCGCAAAAAAAAAAAAAAAAAAAAGGAATTATAAGAATTAAGCGATGACATATTTTACAGGTAAACATCATAGCTTGTATCTACAAGAAGTATAAAAAAGATGCCCATGTTTTAATTCCTCTATTGCTACTTAACAATTGTGAATATCAGCTCTAGGCCCTAAAAATCAAGATGAAGAATGAAATACTAAGGAAAAGCAACTTCTTCTTCATCACTGGGTATCATCTTACATTCTTTGAAAGCCGTTTATTGAGTGCCTGCTATGCTAGGCGATCAACTATTGGTTCATTTCCTCAAATATGAAGTCACAGTACTGTCTGCTATTCATAGGGGACTCTTGCCCTTAGAGCACATGGGAAGGGCATTACACTCAGGCTGTAGGTGCCTGGGAAGGCTCTGGGAGAGTCTTTGCAGCTAGATAAATTGGGGATAAAAGTTATCAGGCAGAGAAGCAGCCTATACCAAGGCACAGATATACAAGATGTTGCTTTGGGGAAGCTGCCAAGCAATTTGGTATGCGCAGGAGGCAGGAAGTTGGTTAGAGATGAGGCTAACGATAGGCTGGCACCAAGGAGTTGGGCCTTATCTTGAGGGAGACCCATTTCACATTTTCTTTTTTTTTTTTTTGTGGTACGCGGGCCTCTCACTGTTGTGGCCTCCCCGTTGCGGAGCACAGGCTCCAGACGCGCAGGCTCAGTGACCATGGCTCACGGGCCCAGTGGCTCTGCAGCATGTGGGATCTTCCCAGACCGGGGCACGAACCCGTGTCCCCTGCATCGGCAGGTGGATTCTCAACCACTGCACCACCAGGGAAGCCCCCATTTACACATTTTTAAGTTGACAAGGGACATGGGATTTGGTGAGTGAGATGTGCACTTCAGAAAGCTCTTTCTTTCTCAGTTTGGAGGGTGTTTGGAAGGAGAGTAAAACTGAGACCAGGAGATTGCTGCAGTCATCAGGTCAATAAATGAGGTCCTGAAGGTCTGGACAGTAGCAAGAGGCAAGGAGCCAGCAAGCAGTGGAGCACCTGCCTCCCCTTTCAGCTCAGTCTTCTCTGCTCACTTAACACTTTCCGTCTTAGCTCTCCTGGATCCCGTGCAGTTCCAGAGTGCACCATGCTTCTTTGTTTCTCTCTGCCTTTACAGGTATCATGCTGTTGGTTTTCGGTGCCTTCCTCTCAGAACTTTAACCTGACCGATTTGTGTTTATTCCACAAATCTGTTCAAGCATCCACTGCTTTGTGAAGCCTTTCCCAGTTTACCCAAGAGGAACTCATGTTCCTACCTTTGGGATCCCCCTAGGTCATACACATACCTCTTTTGCTGTACTTCTGTTCATTCATTTGACAACTATTTATTTCACACTACTATGTGCCAAGCACTGTTCTAAACCATGGGGAAATCAGTCAGTCCAAGCTTCTGAATTAATGAAGCTATCTAAGTTTTTTAAAAAAAGCAGGATTTTGAGCAGAGAAATGATTTGATCTAATGTCTCTTTTAAAAGGGTCACTTTAAAAGGGTCACTCTGGTCAGAAAGAGAAAAACAAATATCGTATATTAACGCCATATATGTGGAACCTAGAAAAATGGTACAGATGAACTGGTTTGCAGGGCAGAAATAGAGACACAGATGTAGAGAACAAACGTATGGACACCAAGGGGGGAAAGTGGCGGGGGGGTGGAGGTGGTGGTGTGATGAATTGGGAGATTGGGATTGACATGTATACACTAATATGTATAAAATGGATAACTAGTAAGAACCTTCTATATAAAAAATAAAATTTCAAAATTTCAAAATAATTAAAAAAAAAAAAAGTTAAAAAAAAAAAAGAAATGATGTGGTCCTGTACTCTGGCAGTAGTAGCCATGGCTGTGCTAAGGGGAGAGGGAAGTAATGAGAACATTTGGAAAAGGTGGAGTTGCTAGCACTTGGGGACTGTCCGCTGTGGACGTATTAGAAAGAAAGAAAGGAGTCAGAGAGGATGCTCATGTTTCTAACTCTGCAGACTTGAGGCGTGAGTGGTGGTACCTCAGAAAGACAGTGAGTACAGCCAGAGGAGTTGACAGTAGGGGAAGAGAGGAGAGGGAGTTGCATGTGTAGATCATGCATTTCATTTTGGTTGTGTTCAGTATGAGATGCTTGTGGGACATCCAGGTGTATTCTTAAGGGATCTGGATATGTGCGACTGAATCTCAAGAGTGACTTGGGTAGGAAGTTAAGACTTGAGAATATAGTATATATTCTCAAAAAATATAGAGATGATTGCTTATTCTGTGGAGGTAGAAATAATACAGGGAGAGGGTGAAAACAATGAAGACAGTAACAGTATGGATGGAACCCTGTGGAACAGGAATATTTAAGAGGCTAATTGAAAAAAAAGAGAGGGCTTCCCTGGTGGCGCAGTGGTTGAGAGTCCGTCTGCCGATGCAGGGGACACGGGTTCGTGCCCCGGTCCGGGAAGATCCCACATGCCGCGGAGCGGCTGGGCCCGTGAGCCATGGCCGCTGAGCCTGTGCGTCCGGAGCCTGTGCTCTGCAACGGGAGAGGCCACAACAGTGAGAGACCCGTGTACCGCAAAAAAAAAAAAAAAAAAAAAAAGAAAAAGAAAAAAAAGAGAAGCCAGCAAAGGTGATTGATTGAGACGAAGCGTCAGAGGAAAATCTAGAGAGAAAGATGTCATAGAAACCAGGGGAGAAAAAACATTTCAAGATTGAAGTCAACAGTTTCATGCTGTAGAGAAGTCAATTAAGATGAAGACTGAAAAATGTTAATTGATTTCAATAATAAAGAATTCTTTCGTGAGCGTTGCTAGAGCACCTCAGAGTCATGAGTGCTGGATCTTAAGAAATTGGGCTATGAATAAGAAATAAAGAACAGGATGGGGGTTAGAAAGGTAATAATAGTTTTTTTATTGGTTGGTTGTTTTAAAGAGTTTTGAACTTGGGGGCCAGTAAGGATGCATATTTTAAGGTAAGTGGAAGAGATGGTTATTAGTGATGAAGTGAGATTTCTGAGAAGGTGAGAGCAAAGGAATTAGTCTTGAATCTTGGGATAGGCACTTTCCCTCTGAGACTGCTGTGGGTTGTCACTATGCAGGCTAGAAAACTTACTGGAGTGACCTCAGCAGTTGGAGAGCCTTAAAATGCCCCATGTCCTCAAAAGTGGAAACACATGTGCATATGCCTATGTTATGCTACTTGAGGTCACAGTCCCCTAAATTTTTAATTCACCTTCTGATAATAGCTTAAAATAAATCACAGTTTAATAAAAAGTATACCTTGACCACACTTAACATTAAAGTGGCCTTCTAGAAGCACCAGATGCTCTAAGGTGCCAGCGAACCGTTAAAAGTACATGGTAAGTGTAGAGGAGAGAGACGTGAATGATTTGTTGTGCAAACTGACAACCAGCACAGCTCAGAAGTGGCCTGCCAGTGCTGGGCCTCTTGATGAGGTTGCCTACGAGGTCGTGGGCCCACGACTGTCTTCAGGGGGTGATATGATATAGTTTAGGGATTCACAGTCCCTTCCTGGTGAGGAGCTGCAAATGGGCCTCATGATTACCATCACATGTAGAATAGTATCAAACGTGTTCTAGTTTGTCTGCAGTGCTTTCCTAGTACAGATGAGGTAAGAAAGACAGGCAGTTACTCACCAAGTGTGGCAGCTGAATTGTTGTTTTTTGTAGTCCTCCTTGATTTCGCCTTCAGGTTTTCTCAACTCAGGCTTCAGTTTTCAATCTTAATACCTAACATCAACTAAAATTACTTTCTTGAAAATGGTTATCCGTTGACTTCTTTCCTTCTGTTTATTTTGTTTCCCTCACTCCCACTCTCCCTGCCTGATCTCCCTCTGTCTTTGCTCAGCCCCTTATAAGGTTGCAGACTGCTGTTTGGGCCTGACCTTTTTTTACCCCTGAGTGATCTCCAGTAATAGGTTGACAATACTTGCTCTCAGTACTTTGTGTAAGGGAGACTTGCAATATGTCATACCTTTTACTGTGTCACATAGTTTGTTATAGCACATACCTGCAAAAATTACACTGTACTGTGATGGAGTGACTAGTATGTTGGAGTAGATTTTTATTAGCAATATATTTGCCCATATAGTGATCATATCTTTTTAGTACGTGACAGTTATGGTAAGTTTAAGGTACAGACATATTGATTAGTCCTGTATGATAATCAAATTTTTTTTTCCCAAGACCAATATTTTCTTCTTTCTATTGTAATTAGCTTTTTCTTTCTGCAAGTTAACTCTGATAATAAATACTGAATACTTGGCATGTTTTCTCAAGTATAAAAATAAAAACTTAAACATAATGTGTAAATTACAGCTGAACATAGGTACAGACATATGGTTATTAGTGTTGCTTAAATCATTGGGACTTCTTGTCAACACCATTACAAATGTTCCCAGAGGGCCTTCAAGTTGCTTCCTTTTCTGTCCCCTGTAAATAAAATAAATACATTTTACAATGCATGAATTTCAAATTTATTTTGCCCTTTATTTGGAGGGCCACATATAAACAGCAACAACTAGTACTGAGAAGTACATGTGCACTGGGCTTGTTAGATGCCTCACGGTCTCTAAACATTTGGTCTAGTGGTTCTGGCTAAAAGCCAGCAGCAAATTATACTTTCTGTGCAACTTAGTTCACTCTCTTATTTCTCAGAGCATGATCTGCAAAATGTACTCATAAGACATCAAATTTGAATTGTAAATTTGTGTGTGAATATTATTTTACAAGTAGTCAGAAAACAAACCAAAGGGGAACATTTTCCTAATTTGTTAGCAAGATGTACACATAATTTGTAACTGATGCTCATCTTGACCATACAGTCAATATTCTGTAGTATATGGAAATGCCAGTAATTCTCAAATCTTTCTTTTCTTTTTATTAAAATCACTTTATTAACCTACATATTTTCTGTTGTGCTAAAAAGCTTGCTTAATTGTACCATCATAAGGCAACAAATAGTCTTATTTTTTAAACAGGGGAAATTAGTTATTTTATAAAGTGGAAAATTGCCTGTTTAAAAAGAAGTATATGACCTCAGAGATTTATTATTACTTTTCTTTCAGCTGCTCTGTATTTGGTGATAGGGTAGTTGATGATGAAGATAATCAGGGTGGTAAATTATGAAGACTGTGTGTCTAATTATGTGTGTTTACTTCAGAATAAAGCTAGATTCCCCCCCTCCCCGCCACCGCACCCCCAATCTGGGCAAGGGAAAAGATGGAGTGGGAAAAAATAGAGAATACTATACAGTTTTCTTTATTTTGTGAGGTGTGTGTGCTTTTGTTCTTTCTGTCTTGGTAGTTGTGGTATTGCTTATTAATATTAGGAAAACTAAACTCCTGACACTTGAAAGAAAAGCAGTGGAATGAAGAATCACCAAATGGCTATGGCCTTGACAGTGTATTGATGTATCTGAAACTCTCACCCTCTAAGTTAAAGTCAAAGTTAAGTCCTGAGGTTTCTTATAAGCCCGGTTTTAACATTAGACAAGCTTCTGTTTTTACAGGTGCACTTCATTTGTGAAGAAAATTCCTGTAGAAAAATCATACCTTTGGCGTTTATAAGTTAAGAAATTAACCATATATTCTCTTTCTGGGAGCTTTTGCTCCCTCCCTTAACCAGTTTCCTCTCTGCTCACATACCAATATACTTTACTGTACTGCTTTTTCTTCTATAACTGGATCAATCACATAAGTTTTGAATATCATTCAAACATCCCCTTAAAGTATGAAAGAATGCACTTTTGGTCACCACGGAGATGGCTTCTTTTAGATCAGTGTACTTGATTTTGCTAAGTTATCATTGTTTTCTCCCCATAGGCCCACACACCTATTGTGATAGATATACAAGTGATTCTCATCATCTGCATTGATAGTTAGGGAATTATTTTGAGCAGAGTGGCTCCCTATATTCATAATATTTGCAAGTGGCCCCAACTGAGGGAGGCTTCCATGTAACTACTGACCTGGGTTACCTTCGATTATTGCTTTGAAATCCTGTTGTTGAGTCTGTGGCCACTGCTAGAGGCCATGTAAAATCCCTTCCAACTACTAGCAGCTATGAATAATAGCACATTTACTGAGCCTTTACTATGTGCTGTGCACTGTGCTAAGCACTTTACTTGAATTATCTTGTAAAATATCCATTTGAGATTGGGGTCATTGGGTGGTAGATTCACAAACACTGTTAGATCTGCAAAGAAAATGTAGTATCAAAGTACAATTTTCAAAAAGTTAGAACTTGACTCATAGAAAAACAGAAAGAAATATGTCAGTGATTTATTAACTTATTAACAAGGGAACCTGTAAAGGTTACTGCTGGTTCCAACATTAAAATACACACACACACACACACACACACACACACACACACACACACACGTCTATATATACATATTGTATCTACATAAACTTAATATATCTACATATATACAAACATATATATATATTATATATATAATAAGATTTCTAGGTTGGAGACAAAACTGGTAATGTTCTACAGTCAGTAAAACTATAACTTTTAGGGTTATTATTTCTCTTGGACCCAAACCTACAAGTAATTTGCAGTACCGCAGTGTCTGCACTCTATTGGAAGAATACATGACAAAGTCAAATGCAGGGACATTCTTCTAGAGAATTAAATAAACCCTGAGTCAGCCTGTTAAATGGTACCCCAATATGACACTGAAAGAACGTGTGGCTCTCTCACCTTTTCCTTTTTTTCAATTTTTGGGTAATTTTAATAACAATGGCTTCTTTATAGTCTATAATTCCTCACTTGCCTCCACCTCAGCCTGGATGTGGTAGGGGTAGGATGGAGGCATGCACACAACTAGGACAAACTTGGCAAGTCATGGTACTTCTGTTTCTTCTAGTTTCGTTTCTCTTGGGTAGCCCAGCTTCTTTCAGGTAAGTGCTCAACCCTTGGCATCTTCTCCTTCATGTGCTCTCCGTGACTGTGGGAACATGGCTGTCCTTTGGACCTATTTGTTTCTGCTCTCGGCGGTTTACATAGTCTGGTCCCTGACTGGCCTTGGCCCCTGTTCTCGTGATCTCTCCACTCTGGCCCCAGTCTCCTACTTGCAGCCATCCTGTCCCAGTCTCCACATTCCTCCACAGGGTCACAAGATCCCCTGCACAGTCTACACACATGGCTGTAGGGGGCCAGGAGGGCACTGCCGGGTTTTCCTTCCTGTTCTGTGTTGGTCACAGTTTTGAATCAAATGGGAGGTTTCTCTTAGAGCTGTCGTTCCAAAGCCAGGCTACATATCAGAGTCACCTGACGGTGCTTTAAATATATTATCAATGCCTGAGTGCCTCGCCCCAGACCAATCAATCAACATGGGTGGGGGTGTGGTCAGGCGTATGAGGTCATGGGGTGGGGGGATGGAAGCTGGGGCGAGGTGAGAGTGTGGCGCAGACATGTATACACTACCAAATGGAAAATAGCCAGCTGGTGGGAAGCAGCCACAGAGCACAGGGAGATAAGCTCGGGGCTTTGTGACCACCTAGAGGGGTGGGATAGTGAGGGCGGGAGGGAGACGCAAGAGGGAGGGGATATGGGGACATGTGTATATGTATGGCTGATTCACTTTGTTATACAGCAGAAACTAACACACCATTGTAAAGCAATTATACTCCAGTAAAGATGTTAAAAAAAAAAAGTTCCGAAGGCGACCCAGGTGGTCCTAATGTGCAGCAATGCTCAGGGAATCAGGTCACCACCAGTGCTGAGGTTCTTGTGCCTTTTTCATCCCTAATTGTTAAAACTGAAGTTTAAAGAATTTAGAAAACACAGTCTCTCCTGACAAAACTCGGCTTGCAGGAACGTTGTCTTGTGGTTGATTTAGCATCATGGTTTCTGGGTTTCAAAACTGATCATTGAGGCTTTCTCTTTGTATTTGGATTTCAACAAACTTGAATATCCCTTAATATGCCCTTAATATTCAACAAACTTAAATATTCCAAATGCAGGCAGGGTCAGGTCCAAGGAAACACACACAGAAAGCTAAAGCTAACTGAAGCAAAGAAAGTGGTAACTGAAGCAAAGATAGATTTAGTATAACTTGCTCGAAGTCACTTAGCAAGGGATGGAACTAGAATTTGAACCAGATCTTCCAGCCATGTTTGGACATGCAAGTAAGTTCTTCCGGTGTCCTGACTCAACAGATAGAATGCCAAATACATTTGTGGAAAATATAAACTATTATAAACTATTAGATTAGTGATTAGATCATAAGCTTGTAATGAAACTATAAAATGAAATCTTCAGCTCATCTGACCTAATCATTACTCAAAATAGCATTTATCTCAGAAAAACATTTCTTTATTTTAAAACATATTTATTGGAGTATAACTGTTTTACAATAGTGTGTTAGTTTCTCCTTTACAACAAAGTGAATCAGTAATACATATACATATGTTCCCATATCTCTTCCCTCTTGCGTCACCCTCCCTCCCACCCTCCCTATCCCACCGCTCTAGGTGGTCACAAAGCACAGAGGTGATCTCCCTGTGCTATGCGGCAGCTTCCCACTAGCTATCTAATTTACATTTGGTAGTGTGTATATGTCCCTGCCACTCTCTCACTTCGTCACAGCTTACCCTTCCCCCTCCCCATATCCTCAAGTCCATGCTCTAGTAGGTCTGTGTTTTATTCCCGTCCTATCACTAATCTCTCCATGACATTTTTTTTTCTTAGATTACATATATATGTGTTAGCATACGGTATTTGTTTTTCTCCTTCTGACTTACTTCACTCTGTATGACAGACTCCAGGTCTATCCACCTCATTACAAATAACTCAGTTTCATTTCTTTTTATGGCTGAGTAATATTCCATTATATATATGTGCCACATCTTCTTTATCCATTCATCTGTCAGTGGACACTTAATCTGCTTCCATGTCCCGGTTATTGTAAATAGAGCTGCAATGAACATTTTGGTACATGACTCTTTTTGAATTATGGTTTTCTCAGGGTATATGCCCAGTAGTGGGATTGCGGGGTCATGTGGTAGTTCTATTTGTAGTGTTTTAAGGAACCTCCATACTGTTCTCCATAGTGGCTGTATCAATTTACATTCCCACCAGCAGTGCAAGAGGGTTCCCTTTTCTCCACACCCTCTCCAGCATTTATTGTTTCTAGAGTTTTTGATGATGGCCAATCTGACCGGTGTGAGATGATATCTCATTGTAGTTTTGATTTGCATTTCTCTAATGATTAATGATGTTGAGCATTCTTTCATGTGTTTGTTAGCAATCTGTATATCTTCTTTGGAGAAATGTCTATTTAGGTCTTCTGCCCATTTTTGGATTGGGTTGTTTGTTTTTTTGATATTGAGCTGCATGAGTTGCTTATAAGGTTTGGAGATTAATCCTTTGTCCGTTGCTTCATTTGCAAATATTTTCTCCCATTCTGAGGGTTGTCTTTTGGTCTTGTTTATGGTATCCTTTGCTGTGCAAAAGCTTTTACGTTTCATTAGGTCCCATTTTTTTATTTTTGTTTTTATTTCCATTTCTCTAGGAGATGGGTCAAAAAGAATCTTGCTGTGATTGATGTCATAGAGTGTTCTGCCTATGTTTTCCTCTAAGAGTTTGATAGTGTCTGGCCTTCAGGTCTTTAACCCATTTTGAGTTTATTTTTGTGTGTGATGTTAGGGAGTGTTCTAATTTCATACTTTTACATGTAGCTGTCCAGTTTTCCCAGCACCACTTATTGAAGAGGCTGTCTTTTCTCCACTGTATATCCTTCCCTCCTTTATCAAAGATAAGGTGACCATATGTGTGTGGGTTTATCTCTGGGCTTTCTATCCTGTTCCATTGATCTATATTTCTGTTTTTGTGCCAGTACCATACTGTCTTGATTACTGTAGCCTTGTAGTATAGTCTGAAGGGAGCCTGATTCCTCCAGCTCCATTTTTCATTCTCAAGATTGCTTTGGTTATTCGGGGTCTTTTGTGTTTCCATACAAACTGTGAAATTTTTGTTCGAGTTCTGTAAAAAATGCCAGTGGTAATTTGATAGGGATAGCATTGAATCTGTAGATTGCTTTGGGTAGTAGAGTCATTTTCACAATGTTGATTCTTCCAATCCAAGAACATGGTATATTTCTCCACCTATTTGTATCATCTTTAATTTCTTTCATTTCTCCACCTATTTGTATCATCTTTAATTTCTTTCATCAGTGTCTTATAGTTTTCTGCATACAAGTCTTTTGTCTCCTTAGGTAGGTTTATTCCTAGATATTTTATTCTTTTTGTTGCAATGGTAAATGGGAGTATTTTCTTAATTTCACTCTCAGATTTTTCATCATTAGTGTATAAGAATGCCAGAGATTTCTGTGCTTTAATTTTGTATCCTGCAACTTTGCCAAATTCATTGATTAGCTCTAGTAGTTTTCTGGTAGCATCCTTAGGATTCTCTATGTATAGTATCATGTCATCTGCAAACAGTGACAGCTTTACTTCTTCTTTTCCTATTTGGATTCCTTTTATTTCCTTTTTTTCTCTGATGGCTGTGGCTAGAACTTCCAAAGCTATGTTGAATAAGAGTGGTGAGAGTGGGCAACCTTGTCCTGTTCCTGATCTTAGTGGAAATGGTTTCAGTTTTTCATCATTGAGAATGATGTTTGATGTGGGTTTGTCATATATGGCCTTTATTATGTTGAGGTAGGTTCAGTCTATGCCCATTTTCTGGAAAGTTTTTATCATAAATGAGTGTTGAATTTTGTCAAAAACTTTCTCTGCATCTATTGAGATGATCATATGGTTTTTATTCTTCAATCTGTTAATATGGTGTATCACATAGATGATTGGTGTATATTAAAAACATTTCTAAGTTAGAGTAGCTTTGGACTGTACATATCAGACTTTGGGGGTTTGTCTTTATTAATATTTTCTTATTAATTAATATTCATGGAGTTCTAAAATGATTGTTGCTTTTTAAAATGTGATTTTATTATATTATATCTTGGGATCAAGTATTTTCCAAAGGTGTACCATTCCCCTTTTATAATGATGGTCAGTGGTAACAAATTTTCCCATTTGAATTTGTAATTCAAAAATTCTGACTACCAAACATTTGAGAGGCAACAAATCTACTATTTAGTCAACAAATATTGAGTGTCTGGTATGTGCCAGACCGTCTTCTAGGTGCTGAATGTACTGAGATGAACAGAAACAGTGTCTCCATATTCATAGTTATATTGGTACATTATTACTACATACAAATTCCTATTTTTTTCTGTTCAGCTCTATATATAAGGAGTTGGTAGAAAACAAGCACTAATAGTCTCAGAATGTGAGTACTGAACTTGTATTGGCCTTGTGTTACTACTCAAATTTACACTGAGTGAAAACTTGGGGAATTAATTAGTATGGCAAAATTTCAATCAATTTGGACTTCCCAAGATAGTGGAAGATACTTGCTTGTAAGAGGCATTGTTGGGGGCAGGTTGGTGATTTATGATGGTCAGGTTAAACAACAAAAAAAGTGCTTTCAAGTGTTAGAAGACAAGGTTTTATTATTATTCTTCATTAAGCTTTTTGTAGGGGAGAGACTTTAGAGTCAGAAACGCTAGATGATGGATGATTTGCTTGCATTGCATGATATTGGGAGAATTCACCTTGTAGACCAGGTGACTCTTGGAATATGCTGCAGATGGCCAAAAGGAAGCTGAAAGACATCTGAGTCTGCTGCTCTCTTTGTTTTGCATTTATAACACAATACCAGATGCTAGATACAGAAGTACTGCAATATTTCCTTATTGGGAAATCTTAATCTAACAGCTAAAGTATTGCTGATATGCAGCATCTGACAGCCTTATATGCCAGTGTGCAGCATGTTTACCAACACTCTTGATACTGGCTCTGAGGAAATGCTTAAGGCTGCACGTGACATGGAATGCACCTCTCTAGCAAAATTTCATTTCTAAGAAGTACATGTAGTCTTCTTCAAGAGTAATTTATGTTTAAAACAATTTTTCTACTGGTCGGCTTGCTATTTTATTTAAATATTGATGTGCTGAATTTAAATTAAGCTTGACATTAATCTGATATAAACATCTCCTTTTGTTATTTTTTAATCAATTATTGGAAAATGGACTGTTGTGAATGGTGTATCTGAAGGTTGTGTATAGTTACAGTTGTCGTGGGGTCTGAAATCTGGAATGTGCTCTGGTCTTTGCTTATGACTGGATAGTGGGAAGAGTGGGAGATATAAATTCGAAAGATACGGCAAGCAGACAGACAACCTTGTAGATTTCTGTGAGTGCTGTAAGCTTTATGTACAAATGATGTGCTTTTGATCTTATAGGTGTGACCATTATATTTTTTTCTGGTCTCACAGAAGATGGTGTCATTTAGGGACCAGTGGGGCAGAATATTGCAATTTGGACCACATTGCTTAATTTGAGACCTCTAGTTACCAAAATAAGATATAATCATAAATATTATATGTGAACAGGAGCTTCATTTATGTATGAGCAGAGGAACATTTCCTGAGGTGCTGATTATTGGCAAGAAGGGGAAAGGAAGGAAGGAGGGTAAAATGATCTCATTTAATACATTCAGAGCCCAGCTTAGCCAGAGTGAGGATTCAGAGGTCCTATCTCTTTGTTAAGATCAAGAGTCGAAGACAAGACTTTAGGAGGGAAGTCATATAGGGGTTGTAATAATGGTTATAGCTTATGCTTATTGAACACTTATGTACCATGTAGTACGCTAAGCTCTTTGCATGTGATAGCTTGGTTTTACAAAGGTAATCTTACTATATTTGATTTGGAAAAGTAGGGGACTTGCCCACAATTACAGTTGTGGAACTTCGATCTGAACCCAGGGTCCATAAGCTTCACCACTGCTTTGTATTCTCTGGGAGCTAATGTTCCCATAGTAAACTTTAGATTTTTACAGTGGCCATTGTTGAGAAGAACCCTACTTCCTCTGTCTCATGTTTTACTGTACCAGGGAAGGTGCAGGAAGAGGGGGTTAAATTCCAGTCCCTCTTAAGGAATGATTTTGCAGCAGTGGTTTGGTGTAGGTAGGACAACATAGAAAGTATTGAAAATACTGAGAATCTGGGGTTATTCATTCCTGTTTGGGGAGAGAGATTGCATCCTCAGTTTTACCTTAAATCGTTAACAAGCACAGCAAACCAGATTCATGTATAAAAATATTTTCTATGCGGTTTTTGACTGTTCAGTTATTTTAGTCATGAATACATTTTTACCATTTTTCCCCATAACATATGTTGAAGCAGAAGTCTCACCTGCTAGAAGCAGTATTAAAAGTGCTTACATAACAATAATGTTGATGCACAAGATCATTTGTATCCAAACAAAGAAGTTCAACCACTGTACTTCATTTATCTTCATCTGTCTCTAAGTGACAAGAAAAGAGATGTTGAAAAATAAGGGGAGGTAGGAAAAGAAAAAATACATTAACTTCTTGGGAACGTAGTAGAATATTTGAATCTCTACATTGTGTTTGTTTTCATGATTCTCTTCTTTTCATGGTTTTCTTCTTTTTTCTTTTCTTCTTTTCCCTCCTCTTAATAGGTTTCAGGTTCCAGTAAAGTCCAGCACCTGTGTATGTCATCATCTTCTGATGCTGGAGTCCTTTTTCTATTTGTTTTTTAACTGGATAGTGTTAAGCTCTGTTTCCATAACGTTTTGTTTAACTCATGTCTTGGGATTTTCTCCTTTTCTTGCCACGGTTGAGTATGGGTGTCTGTGTTCAGGAATCAAAACTTTTTTTCTCCTCTGTTTTCCTCCACTACTTTCTTCATACTATGAGCTTAAGCACAGGTCATGCTCATAGTATGCATTTAGAAGCCACATTTGTTCAATATCATCTCCATTTATATATCATGCATACATTTTTTTGAGTACATACTACATGCCAGGTACTGGAGGTGTGCTACGTTCTGGGGAAACAAAAATGACAATGACATAATCCCCTATGCTTAAGATGCTCATTTTCTTGTAGAGGAGAAACATCTGTTTTAAACAGAAACATTGTAGTGTAGTATACAGCTTTCCTCATCTATGAACTAAGTGTAAGCATAAAAATAACTGTTCCATAGAGTTATCAAGTGAGGTGAATATGATAGTGTCTGGAAAACACCTAGCCTCAGTCCCTGGCATGTAGGAAATTGTTAGTAAATGACAGCCATTATTATTCATGAAGTACAATGGGTTCCTAAAGAAGAAGGAGATAAAATTTTCCTGGGCTTGTTCAGTAAAGAATCTTAAGTGAACTCAAGCCCATGAGGCAGGCTGTACCACCAGCTCTATGGTAGCCCTACTTCCTTCTTTCTTTTGTAGTATCCAATCATATGCTAGAATTTAATTCTCAAATGTATGTTTTTTTTTTTTTTTTTTTTTTTTTTTTTTTTTTTTTTTTTTTTTTTTCGGTACACGGGCCACTCACTGTTGTGGCCTCTCTCGTTGTGGAGCACAGGCTCCGGACACGCAGGCTCAGCGGCCATGGCTCACGGGCCCAGCTGCTCCGCGGCATGTGGGATCTTCCCGGACCGGGGCACGAACCCGTGTCCTCTGCATCGGCAGGCAGACTCCTAACCACTGCGCCACCAGGGAAGCCCTCAAATGTATCTTTTTAATGACTGGTGCCTGTGAGTACCCAGAGGGCAGGTGCTGTACTTCTAAGTATCTCTGCTTTTCTGTGTTCTTCCAGAAATCTGTGTTTGTTAAATGAATGAATTTGTAGAATAAATCCGTAGGTTCTAGGAAACACTTCTATGGAACACTAGGGTGATTTTAATTGCTAGGTCTTTACAAATAAAATAGCCAGACTGAAGCAGGCATCTTTCCACCTTCAATTGTGGGAGTAGCCATCCTTTTCCTTTGTCATGTTTTTGATATGGGAATCTGATCAAATGCAGTTTCAACTGTAGGATGCAGTTGGGTGTTGTCGTATCTGACAAATGCAGAAAAGAAAGATGAGGCCAGCAGGGGTCAGTTTAATACCAGCCTAAGTTGCAAATTCAGTACTTTTTTACTTCTCTGTGAACTGGAATGAGAATAGAAACTGAAATGTACAGTCCAAATGTAAGCTTTTTAATACCAAGCTATAGTAGAGAATTGCTAAAAAAATTAGGTAGGAATACTTAACCATTTTTAATGAATGATAAAGACTACTAGTGACACAAGATGAACGATGGAAAGTAGATGGTTTAGCTCTCGTTTTTCTGACATGGCAGCATCGGACTTTCAACCAAAGTTATTTTCCTTGCTGACTGTTCTTTGTTGGCATATGCTGGAAAAAGCCTGGAAATATCATGGGCATTCCTTTGATCTTAGTTACTTGGTAGGCTTTATAACATAATACTTTAATTTATGCCTATTTTTTTTGCTAGCTGGCTATAACAATAAACCGGCACTACTCATAGCTTGCATATGAAATGTCAGTATTTCACAGTTATATTTATAGTAAGAAACTGTACATTAAATAATGACTTCTGGACACTAAACTTAAAGTAGAATAACAAAGGAATATATACAGATATAAATTAGCTGGAGGTTATCTTAGAGGATTTGAATGGCCTTTTCTTTGTAGCCAAGATGTATGGGTTGACATAAGACTAGACTCTCAAATGCTAAGAATACAATGTGTGCTAAAATTCAGAGCCCTGCCTGCTAATCTTAGTTACGGAGAATAAGTACTCTTAGCAGATAGAATAGTTGTTTTCTTGATGTCTTAGTACACTTTTTTTCTAAGGTTGTAGCTGCTTGTTACTATAATTGTTGAACTAAATATTCTTGTGTTAAGACTGAAGAATGTAGAACTGTTAGACCTGGAAGACGCCTGAAGGCATCCTAAGCCTCCCATTTTGTAGCCCATGGGCAGGGCTGCTGCTGTCAGAGCACTTCAGACTTCTTATAGTGTTCTTTTTCCATGATACCACAGTCTTTTTTCTCTCCATACTGTTTGTTTGCTTGTTCACTATTCTGCATTTTTTAGTTTAATGCTAAATATATTACAGAAATTAAGAGCCTGTCTTTGGCCCTCCCTGGTGGCGCAGTGGTTGAGAGTCCACCTGCCAATGCAGGGGACATGGGTTCGTGCCCCGGTCCGGGAAGATCCCACATGCCGCGGAGCAGCTGGGCCCGTGAGCCATGGCCGCTGAGCCTGCGCGTCCGGAGCCTGTGCTCCGCGGCGGGAGAGGCCACAGTGAGAGGCCCGCGTACCGCAAAAAAAAAAAAAAAAAAAAAAAAGAGCCCGTCTTTGTCTTATACCCTTCTTTTTCAGTTGTAGACTAGAACCCCAAGCTCATAGGACTGGTCACAGCAATCTCCCATCCTGGCTTTAATGGCTCCTAAAGGATTGTTGTGAGCCGTGTCCGCTGGGGCCCCTTAGATCCAAGAGAGTATGAGTCTTCCCAGAAGAGAGTAGGGTACTTCTTGAAAGCGCAGTAGGTACCATGCTGTCTGCAGTGCTCATAGGGACTGTTGTGAGGTCTGTGATCCATACGTGGTAATGCTTTAGGGTGTGGACATGCTGGACTAGTGTGGTGTCAGGAAGGAACACAGGGCAGCATTACTCATTGAACAAGGAAGTGGCTCTGTGGTCTGGATAGGTACCTC
Organism: Kogia breviceps; assembly: GCF_026419965.1. NCBI lineage: Eukaryota > Metazoa > Chordata > Mammalia > Artiodactyla > Physeteridae > Kogia > Kogia breviceps. Next base: position 40,820,154 of record NC_081310.1, on the reverse strand, counting down.
TGCCTAGCCCTTGTGTTCTGCAAAAGGCTGCTGTATTGGGGGCATTACGGTTTTCCTTTTTAACCATTTAAGTATCTCCCTCTCTATCTTTATCAGTTTTCTGTTGTGAGTGACAAATTGCCACAAACTTAGCAGCTTAAAACATTACATACTTATTTTTTACAGTTTCTGTGATTCCAGTAGTTAATTAATTCTATAATATCTAAATTCACGCCTGGGCGTCTTATAATGCCTAACTTTTCTAGAAAGAACATAGTCGTATGGCAAAAACACTGATGTGAGCACATTGACATTCAACCCACTGTTTTATTCTGGGGCTCCTGCTTCAAGCCATTACTGCTTGATGTCGTGTACTCCGTTTTCCAAATGCACGTGATTATTTTTTCTTTTTAAATAGCTAAATTACTGCATATTATTGAAAGCAATATAATGACTTAAAATTTTTTCTACAACTCTGGATTTTCACTAATTCAGGTTGAGAGTCCTTCCATCCAGTCCAGATCCATCCAAATTTTATTGACTAGCCCATAAACGCTGTGAAATAAAATGCCTCATCACAGATACAGGCAGCCTGAGAGTCAGTCACATCCCATGGGAACACAGCCTGAAGCATCTCTGACAGTACAGAGAGCCAGTAGCTGCCATCTCAGCCTTGCTCCCCTGCTCTCTGCTATGTAGGAATTCAGTTTTACAAGTAAGGGACTAGAAATGTTAAGCCAACACTGTTAGGCTCATTCAAGAATAATACTTGACAGAATAAATGCAAGAATCATACTGTAGTGTGGGAGAAAGAATATGAATGTATAAATTAGATCTGGATTCTAATTCTAGCTCCATCACTTGCCACCAGTTATTTAACTTAGGAGCCTCAGTTTCCTGATCTAGAAAATAAGAATATAATATCAGCATCACAATATTAAACAAATTCTTATAGTGATAACATAGAAGTCATTCAATTCAGTATTTATTGAGTTATTAATATAGGTTATAGTTACATCATTAAGTGTATCTACTAAGTATAGTGGCAGAATGAGTAATATGCCAAGAGCAGTTTGCTGGTATTTGAGAAGTATGATGTCAAGTATGTTCAGATGAAAATTTGAAAATGTTTCCCCAAAGCATTATTCATGTCAGATTTTAGAGATTTGCGATGGACTGGGAATAATCAAATAACATAAACCATATTTTTTCTATTCTTAGAATGGGGCTCAGAATATAGATTCATAGGTGTTTTATCAATTGATAAAATTTCAGTTCATATGTCAATATATGATTATTAGCTTTTTAGATTATCTAGGCTATATTTATGATTGTGGTCCATCTTTTCCCTTTGACCAAGCATATATTCAGCTATCTCTATGCTGATTTATATTCATGCTATGCATATACATTTTAATATTGCTTTATGTCATCTGTAAAAGGCAGATAAATATTCTCACAAAAAGTTCCAAAGTGAATTTTCCATTATTCAGTACTAAATATGTATTTCATATCTCTGGGGCAAGACATTTGTCAGGTTCATAAAACTAGATATAACCATTCATAAATAAAAGTCTCCCCAAGTGATGTTTAATGGAAGAGAATTAAGAAACCATAGAAAATGAATGAGAAAAGAAAAATATTATTTTCTGCAGTTTATATTTTTTACTTGGGATTATACTCCATTTTGTGTTTCTACTTAAAAAGACCTTTTCTCTTTCTCATTGCTGTTTCAAAGACTAATATTACAATATTTTCCTTAAATAAAATAAAATGATTACTGAGGACTTTGAGTCACATTAATAAAATTATTCAACAAAAATTTATTGAATAACTACCCCTGGCTCAGGTATGTTTTGGACATACAGAGATGAATCAGTGATGTTTTGTGTCTTCATAGACTTCATTATCTAGGATATAAACAATTTACTATAATAAATTTATTAGTACCCTAATAGTAGTATGAACAAATAGTTGGGGAGTACAGAGAGAAGAACTGTTAATTCTGTTAGAGCAGTTTGGAAATGATATTTGAGCTCGTCCTGGTAGGATGAATATAAACTTGCCTGATGTTGAAAAGAAGAGGGGGTGGGGAGGGAAAGGCATGGCATTCCCAGTAGAGTTCTCTCCTTGTCTTAAAAAAAATGTGAACTTTTTAGGAATCTTAAGCGTTGATATATGGTGAGCAAAAAAAGTTTTTGAGGTGACTGTTAAGGATGACTGAAATGGAAGAGTTTTTCGGGGGGATCTGCATGATTCCCTTTTGACATCAGGTTTTCAGCACACAGGAGAACTGAAAAGTTAGTGGTGTCTTGAGGAACAAACTCAAAATTGTAAGGAGGTGAGTCAACTGCATCTGCGTTTTTATAAATAGCAAATATGTGTACCTTAAGCATTAAAAACATTTGCGAAAAATTAGTTAATGCAGAACAGAAGATTCTCAAACCCAATACTTTGGGGAAAAAATTCATTTTCTCATTAATTGGAAGATTGTCAATGTAAAGGGATGGCAGTAATTCTCAGTTACTTTCACATAATCCTACCTAAAAAAGCAAGCACTGCGGGAATATTTTCTGTTGATTCTTTGGTTTATCAAGATGCCCCGCAGGAGAAGACTTACACAAGCTGGACGATGAGCTCATTTATGAAGATACGTGGTGCTCACTGAATGCCATCATGTTTCTGACATGTTTATTCCTCCTGCTGATTTGCTGACTTTTCATTGTTGTTTCCTGTTTATATTGAGGTCTGCTGAACATGTGAATATCCTAAGAGCTATCATCCCTGAAATATGTGTTCTTTAAGAATGAGGACCGCAGGTTCTCTGGAGTCTATCTTGTCTCCTTCTGCTGGCTCATATTCATGAAATGAGGGTTTATTCTTTAAAAAAAAAAAAAAAAGAGGAAAGAAATATATGCTGACCAGGAATGTCAGTCTGATCCATCCTCAATAAAGAACCATGCAAGAACAATTAACGAGTTGAGTTAATGTTTCACAAAATCAGGATAAACAAAAGCTAGCAGGATTCTTTCTTAGGCGTATTTCTCTTCATATGTACCTTTGATTTAAAAATCACTCTCCTCTAGGTTTTTATTTCTTCAAGATTACCAGTTGGAAACTGACTTTCTTCTTAAAGTAATAAGATTGCCGGTACTGTATGCATCGTAGAATTGCAAGAATTAAGCAACAGAGTCCATGTAGAATGTTTGACACATAGCAAGCACTGAATAAATAGCAGTTATCATTCTTGTGGTCACTACTACCAGGACCTCCACCACCCCCACCATCTTCATCATTCTTGGTAAATGCTTACTCTCATGTTATCTGTTACTGCAGAGTCACTGATGGTAAGGAGGAATCGCCAGTTAGGTCTCAGATCTCAGGAATTCAGGAAGCCCATAAACGTTGTGGACCGAGAAGGATTTGGTCTAGACTGCATGCTCTTTGTCTGTGAAGACAGTGCCTGCAGTCCCCACAGAATGATTACAAAGCACTGCATTGCATTTAAGGCCTTGGCATTAAGAAACTATTCCTTGAAAGGCGTGGTCTTGTTGAGGTGTGAGAATAAAGACATACTGATAGAGAAGTTACCATGTTTCATTAATTCTAAGATGCAGATCTCTTTTTGCATTTTGTTTTGCCTGAGATCAGTGTGTATTTTAAAATCAATGGCATGTTATGCTTCGACAGCATTTTTTCAATTAACATAGATAATAATGCATCTTAACATCATTGGCATTTTAGATTTGATGACATCTTACAGATGCTTAACCATGTGGTACTCAGGAGAAGGGTAGTGAGAATCTAGAAAAAGAACAGTCAAGACCAGACCTTAGGAGGCAGTCATGGGACTTGGGTGTAATCCGTGTATCTGACTAGGGTCAGTCAAACCCTCTGGCTTCACTGCCACTTTGCGGCTAATGTTTACATTCATCTGCTGTGCCATCCTAACTGCTTCTGTGTTGTTTCAGGCCCAGGTTTCTCATCTGGATTACTTTGATAATCTCCCTCTGTCCTTCTTCTCTAACCTACCCTTTGAAATGCTCTAAGAGTCCTTTTAAAAACAGTCAGGTCTTGATACTGCTGTCTTCAACAGCCTCTAAAAATTGGCTTCCCGTGATGGCACAGCACAAGTTGGAAGTATGACCTGGTCCCAGTCCTGAATCTGTCACATACTAGTCGCATGTCCCTGGGCAAGGTTGTCAGCCTCTCTGAACTGGTTTTCCTAATTATAAGATTGGGGTGATAACAATTCTTTATCTAAGAAGATCATAATGTTTGCTATTTACCTTGCAAAGGGCTTGGTACATAGTCGATGTTTAGTAAATATTAGTGTTCTTGCTTAACTCAGTTTCCTCATCTGTAAAATAGTGTTGATAATTTTTTCCCTGCTAACTTGGTTGGATTGCTCTGATGATTGATGGAAATAATTTACACGAAAGCATAAATTATTTTTATGCTTAAAATTATTATATTTTATGCTTTAAATTACTATTTTATAAACTATAAAATGCTTTGTCAAATTAGGGATTATTTTTACCAAAGCATTCTAGGCCTTTAAGGAACTCATTCCAGGGTTTCTTTCCAGTTTCGTGTACTCCATTCTATTCCAGTCACATACTTTCCTGTACATCCCCAGAATATGCCAGGTACTTTGACAGATTTTGTTCTGTATGTTTATGCTATAGGAATTTTACTCTTCACCATATTCTGTATCCACATCCAGTCACGCCCAGTTCAAATATCCTTACCTTTTCTGATTCTACTAGAAAAAAAAAATTGCTTTTTCCCATTTTCCCTCAGAACCTGTAGGAGTTTGGCCTTCTTTTTAATGTTGGTTTTATTCTGATTTATATATTAAAAATGTTTTTTTTTTCATTTATTTTTGGCTGTGTTGGGTCTTTGTTGCTGCACGTAGGCCTTCTCTAGTTGCTGTGAGTGGGAGCTACTCTTCGTTGCAGTGCGCGGACTTCTCATCATGGTGGATTCTCTTGTTGTGGAGCACAGGCTCTAGGTGTGCGGGCGTCAGTAGCTGTGGCACACGGGCTCAGTAGTTGTGGCTCACAGGCTCTAGAGCGCAGGCTCAGTAGTTGTGGCCACAGGCTTAGTTGCTCCGCAGCATGTGGGATATTCCCGGACCAGGAATCGAACCCATGTCCCCTGCATTGGCAGGCTGATTCTTATCCACTGCGCCACCAGGGAAGCCCTCTTCTTATTTATATTGTGTTAATTGTTTTGTCTGTTGTCCACTAGACTGAAAGCTACTCAAAGGTAGGGACATGTCTAATTTAACAAAGCATTTTGTCCACAAAAATTGTGTAGAATATGTTGAAGTGAACAAGGTACACGAAGGCAAGCACAAAGGCATTCTTGACAATGGGGTTAATGGCTGAAGAGGTAATGTACATTGAACTTGTAGAACCCAGTCGTGTTGACTGGAATGGCTGGAGTGTTTGGGAAAGTTGTGAGAAAGAAGTTTTGAAAGGTAGAGTAGCATCTGTTTATGGATGTCCCCAACACCAGCCAGAGAAGATGGAACTGTATCAAGACAACCATTTTCAATTGTTATTTACCAGCAGAATTTTCTTCTCACATTTTTACAACAAAACCCCAGTGTATACGAAAGAGAAAAATGGAGTTGCTTTGGTTGATAGAGACACTGGATTCCCACCCTCCTTGCGAATCCTCTCCCCCATTAACATCATGTTTGCTCCTCAGCAGAACAGTTGGAGTTTCATGAAGTAAGGTTTGAAAATCAGTGTATTACAGGTTAGGTTGGTACCTTCTTGTGCAGGAGAATGACATGATGGGAACTATGCTTCACATCTGGTAACAATGTGAAAGATAGATGGGAGAGGAGGTGTTGACTTCCTTTTTAATTGTTTCATTTTCTTTCTGTACTACCTCAGAATAACTGCCGGTCTTCAAGGATTATCCTGTTGAACAGTTTTTCCTACTGCGTGCTCTCTCAACTTCTTGCAGAGCTGTTGTCTCAGTTTTACTAATCTTCACTCTGGTGACTGAGCTGAATGCCTAGATGTCTGACTTTACTAACTAAATATTTCCCAGGCTGTCAAGACCTATCACTTCTGCTTATTTAGTGTACCTGTGCCATGTTTGGGCAGGTTTTTGGTTTTTTGTAGGCAATAATATTAGTTTTTAGCCCTGCTATAGCTTGTGCTTTGTTCCTGTCTTCTACTGCTTGTTCAAAAATATACTTAAAATGGGTCCTTGGAAGATGATTGTATTGAATTATTATATCCAGAATAATTATATACTAATTCAGAATGAGATGAATACACAAGTGCTAGAATAAAATGAGTGATTAGTTAAGATACAGTGGGTTTTGCTTCTAACAGGAAAAGTTTCCATCTATCTGGCTTCCCTCAGAGGACTGTATTCTAAACCTGAGTTTCCTCATACCTATATGTAGGTTATACAACTAAAAAAACAGAACAAAACATTTATTTTTATTCTACTGGGGCAATATGGTCTTTTGGCTAAGACTTAGAAATTAAAAGCTTATTATATCTATCTGTTGGTTATATAGACATCTTACATCAAAGTAATTAGTAATTTGGAGATAAAAGATTGTGTACCACCTAATGAGGAATATAATTATCTAAGCCAGTTACAATCTTACACATTTTTCATTTAATATATGAATAAGTGGCTAATATAATTTCTTTTTCTGAGACTTTTTAAAAATGTTCAGATTTATCACTAATCTTTGGGTTTGATTATGCCTTTGGAAGGAATTAGTGTTTTCTTTATAGAATTAAAAGGTAAAATTTGTTGAGGGAGTATAGAATAATTTAGAAAGAAATCAGTAATTTTTCCCATTTTTACTATTAAGTTATAAGCAGTTATTTTGAATGGTAGTATGAAAAGGTGTGTGTTTGTGTTTTAAGCAGGATGCTGTTAACTTAAGAAAAATAAATGAGGTGATTTTTCTGGAATCCTACATTATGGAGATCAGCTGATTCAGGAACAGGCATTTTCCTACATACTACGAAGCTTTAAAGGTCAGAGAGTAGAAAGGTATCTAGTCTGTTCAACCCCAGACCTACCAGAAAAGTTATTTTCCAGCTTCCTTAATTCTTTTTTTTTTAAACATCTTTTTTGGAGTATAATTGCTTTACAATGGTGTGTTAGTTTCTGCTGTATCACAAAGTGAATCAGCTATGCATATACATATATCCCCATATCTCCTCCCTCTTGCATCTCCCTCCCACCCTCCCTATCCCACCCCTCTAGGTGGTCACAGAGCACCGAGCTGATCTCCCTGTGCTATGTGGCTGCTTCCCACTAGCTATCTATTTTACATTTGGTAGTGTATATATGTTCATGCCACTCTCTCACTTCATCCCAGCTTAATTCTTATTCTAATATAAAGCTAACATTTAATGAACTGTAACTCTGACCTGGGCATGTGCTAAATATTTTATGTACGTCATGTCATTTAGTCCTCAATAATCTCTGAAGGGTAAGCTAGGTGCGGTTGTAATCATCTGCATTTTACAATGTAGAAACTGAGGCTTAGAAGTAAAGTAACTTGCCCAAGATGAGGTAGTTTGTAAATGGCAGAGGTAGCATTCAAACTCCTTGATGTCCGACTACAAAGTAATCTTCACATTGTGTGGTTTCCTTATGTTGCTTTTTTGGCCAACACTATGCATTATGCCTTGAGTCTATGAAAATGCATTAGAAGACTATGCCCATGTAATGTTTGTAACTGAATTGGGTATGCAAATCACACACTCCTGAAATAATTAGATGATGACTGTGTGATGGTTTATTTATACACTAGGTTGGGGTAATGTTCATCATGCTACACGTATCACACCGCACCACACTTCCTTCTCCATGTTAGTTTGAAGTACAAGTATTTGCCATCTGATGTAGGTTGCCTGGATGCTCATAATCAGTGAAATAATTCTTCTTCTTAAAAATTATTTTTAAAATATGTATTTTAGTGTTGAATAACAAGCTATTTTAAGGTAAAATCACCCTGGATCCAGATATCTATTTAAATGCTATGTTGTAGAGACAAATAACTTACTTAACCAAATAATGCAGTGAACCTTCACTAAGAACCTAATATGGGCTAGGTACCATGCTGGATGTCAGGGACTGGCTATGTGGTGCAGTAAAAGAGAGATGGATCTGTAGGATAGTTACTGAGCTAAGCATAGGGCCTGGTACGTACAGAAAGTACTAAGAAATGTTTATTAACTGAAAGGAAGGCCAGAGTTGAAATTGTGGTCTATCTAAAATGGGCAAATTAGTTAGTGTTCTTAGTTTGTTTCTTCATCAGAAATAAAGGGTAATAAAATCCACATCAGAAGGATTGTTGTCAAGATTAAATGAGTTAATCGACAAAACGAAAAGACAGCCTACTGAATGGAAGAATATTTGCAAATGATATGACCAATAAGGGATTAATATTCAAGATATGTAACAGCTCATACAACTCAACATCAAAAAAAAACCCAACTTGATTAAAAAATGAGCAGGAGAAGTGAATAGACATTTTTCCAAAGAGGAAATGGAGATGGCCAACAGGCACATGAAAAGATGCTCAACATCGCTAATCATCAGGGAAATGCAAATCAAAACCACAATGAGATATCACCTCACACTTGTCAAAATGGCTATAATCAAAAAGAACCCAAATAACAAATGCTGGCAAGGATGTGGAGAAAAGGGAACCCTTGTCACTCTTGGTGCGATGTAAATTGGTACAGCCATTGTGGAAAACAGTATGGAGTTTCCTCAAAAAACTAAAATTAGAACTACCATATGACCCAGCAATTCTACTTCTGGGTATATATTCAAAACAAAAACAAAAACACTAATTTGAAAAGATATATGCATCCCAAAGTTCATAGCAGAATTATTTACATTTTCCAAGGTACAGAAGCAACCTAAGTGGCCATCCACAGATGAATGGATAAAGAAGATGTGGTTAATATACACAATAGAATACTACTCAGCCATAAAAAATAAACTAATTTTGCCATTTGTAGCAGCATGGATGTACTTTGGAGGACATTATGCTAAGTATTAAGTCTGACAGAGAATGACAAATACTATATGATATCACTTATATTTTGCAATCTAAAAAAATATAACAAACTAATAAATGTAACAAAAAAGAAGCAGATTCACAAATAAAGAACAAACTAGTGGTTACCAGTGTTGGGGGGCACAGTGTAGGGGGTGGTGGAGTGGGAGGTATTGGGTTGGCCAAAAAGCTTGTTCAGGTTTTTCCATACAGTCTTTTGGAAGAACCCGAACAAACTTTTGGGCCAACCCAATAAAAAGTGTTGGGTGTAAGATTGCTCAAGGATTTACTGTACAGCACAGAGAATATAGCCAATATTTTGTAATAACTGTAAATGGAAAGTAACCTTTAAAAATTAAAAATTTTTTAAAAAAAGATTAAATGAGATAAAATATGGAAGTGTGTCCAGGAGTGTGTCTGACACATATCAGATGGTTAATAGTTGTTAGTAAAATAGTGAAAAATAAAGAACACCTTTCCCTCTTCTCAAGGCGTGTCAAAGTTTAGGACAGGGGATTCTTATACATTATGAAGTTGGACTTTAGTTGTCATTTCCCTGTATTTGCTTTAAAGTTCTGTCTGAGCTTCACTAAGAATCCAAAGAGATTTTGGACTATAAGAAGAAAACACATGCAAACACACCCACACACTCCCCCGCTTCTGCCCTCATACTTAATTCTCCTTCTCTTGTTTACAAATTTATTGCTTAAACCCATGAAATATTTTTACATTTAGATATCCTCTATAATAACAAAAGAACATGGGAAATGAGCAGGAGAATTGTATTATTGGATTAAAGTTTGTATACAGAAAGAGAAGTGTAGGTATTGAAATTTCAACAGCTTATTTTTTCCTCACTTCTACACATTTTATGGTTCTTATAAACAGATTTATTACATTTTTCCCTCGTGATTGAAAATCGACAGAAGTAAAGCCTAGTGATGCCAAAGGGATGTGATGTATGTGTGACACAGGCTGCTGTTTGTGCCCATCTGCACAGAATGCCACATATTTTAAAGAACTTTTTCCTCTCTTTCTTAATAGGAAGAAATATGATCTGTTTTTCCTTTTAGACAACAGTGAACTGATTTGTTTTGGTCCCTATTGCTGTTCTTAAGCAGAATTGCTAGTGTGAAATATACTAAATGCAAAGCTATGTTTTCGCTTAAGATCAGTTCGTATTTTAATAATGTGTTTTGTGCTTTGTCTATCTTTAGATTTAACCATTTAAAAAATTTGATTGCTAAACTGATCATTTTATACATAATTTTTTAAATCCCATAGGTCATTTGATGACCTTTCTATATTTTTTGATTTTCTGGATGTCTTTGTTTGAAGATGAGCATATCTTTAATGCTAAAAATGCCTCGCATTTTCTGAAATTGGATTTGAATCATCATTAAAGGATAGAATGCTATGACTGTAAGGTGGCATTAAAAAGCCAGAAACACTTATTATATTTAAACTGTTACTTTCAGGCACAGATTTTCAACCCTTTTAGAAATACTTTTGAGTTAAAATTGAAATGTCAAATAACATAAAATTTAAAATACATATTTGGTTCAGTATTACCATCATATAGTATTAAATATTAAACATTAATTTATTTCATGCTGCTGGCAGGATACAATGATTCAGGGTTTAATGAAAAAAGTATTGTCTGCTTGATGACTTCCATGTATTGTAATAGAACTGAGTGTTTATTTACTATGGATTAATAGGCTTTGTTCTGCTATTGCATACTGAAATATGATTTATAAGTCATGTATGAATATACTTATTTCAGACACAATCTATAACTGAAATCCACAAATTCTCTTTTTTGAAATATGCCTTTGTTTCTTCTATGAAAGGAGTATTTATGAAAAGATGCCTCTGCCTTATACACTACATTGCTTACAGTAACCAAGGCCTTATTAAAACCAGTTGCTTTGTGCCCAGTGATAGGTTTAATGTAGGTAGTAAAATCTGGCTAAATGAATCTGAAAAGAAATCTGCTTTCAATAAAGGGAATGAATCTAAAACAATAGAAAGTACTACTTAGAGCAGAATTAAACAGAAATCTTTAACAGAGGACAAATTTATTTCATTATATTTTGGAGTCAATGTAATTATACGTATGATTTGTTCCTACCACTGAATGTATGACCTTGGGCAAGTTACTGATTTCTCTGTGCCTCAGTGTCTTTACCTGAAAAATGGGTATAATAATAGTTCCTACCTGATATAGTATACCTGGAATTGTGCCTGGCACTTAGCAAACACTGTGTAAGTGTTATCTTTTGTTATCGTATGATATATAGAGTAGGGTAGGGGAATGGGAATAGAAGATGAAACCCTTCAAAGTCAACTGAAATAGCACACTGTCAAGGGCCCTTTTAGGGATGCAGGCTGGCTGTTGTTGCACTTGAGATGAGCTCCAATCACAAAGTGATAATATTCTGTGGATGTGTCTTATATCTACAGCCTACCTATAAATATCTCAAGGAAGGCACTACTATTTGAAGTCAGCTCAGGTTACTTTCTATTATGAGAAAAAAGTTGTTCCTCTGTGAAGTTCCTTTCCCTCACCCCCAAACCTCAAATCCAGCAACACAATCCACACCTCCAACTCAAATAGACTACCCACTCCCAACTCAAATCTTTGTTGGTTCTAACTATTGATTTTCTTTGAATTAAGAAATCACATCTGAAACAAACTTCCAGAACTACATGTCGGGTGTCTTTAATTTTTAGAAGAGCTTAAAGTAGTTGGCATTCAGGTTTTCATTTTAGTTTATTGATCTCTTAAAGCTATTAACTATTATTCAAAGATGGCTACCTTTTATGGTTTTTATTGAGGTATAAATGACATACAACACTATATTCGTTTCAGTTGTACAACATAATGATTCAATATTTGTGTGTATTGCAAATTATCACCACAATAAGTCTAGTTAACACCTGTCACTGTACATCCTTACAGACTTTTTCTTTATGAGAACTTTCAAGATTTTCTCTCTTAGCAACTTGCAAATATGCAATACAGCATTACTAATTGTAGTCACTGGGCTGTCCATTACATCCCCTTGACTTATTTATATTATAACTGGAAGTTTGTCCCTTTTGGCCCCCTTAACCCATTTTGTCCTCATGCAACCCTCCACCTCTGGCAACCACCAATATGTTCTCTGTATGTATGAGCTCAGTTGTTGTTTTTTAAAGATTCCACATATAAGTAAGATCATAATGTATTTATCTTTTTCTGTCTGATTTATTTCACTTAGCATAATGCTCTCAAGGTCCATCCCTGTTGTCTCAAATGGTAAGATTTCTTTCTTTTTCATGGCTGAATAACATTCCAGTATATGGATGTGTATTTATTTATTCTCACCAACACTTGTTATTTCTTGTCGTTTTTTTTTTTTTTTTTTTTTTGCGGTATGTGGGCCTCTCACTGTTGTGGCCTCTCCCGTTGCGGAGCACAGGCTCCGGACGCGCAGGCCTAGCGGCCATGGCTCACGGGCTTAGTTGCTCCGCGGCATGTGGGATCTTCCCGGACCAGGGTACGAACCCGTGTCCCCTGCATCGGCAGGCGGATTCTCAACCACTGCGCCACCAGGGAAGCCCATTGTCTTTTTGATAATAGTCATTCTGACAGGTGTAAGATATCTTTCTGTGGCTTTGATTTGTGTTTTTCTCATAATTTGTGGTGTTGAGTACCTTTTCATGTGTCTGTTGGCCATCTCTGTCTGTTTACATCTTCTTTGGAAAAATGTCTATTTGTATCCTCTGCCCATTTTTTAATTAGGTTGTTTGTTGTTTTACTGTTAAGTTGTTGGAGCTCTTTATATATTTTGAATATCAACCCCTTATCTGATACATGATTTGCAGATATTGTCTCCCATATGGTAGGTTGCCTTTTCATTTTGTTCATGATTTTCTTTGCTGTGAAGTAGCTTTTTAGCTTGATGTGGTCCAGTTGTTTATTTTTGCTTTTGTTGCCTTTGCTTTTGGTGCCAGATGGGTGCCTTTTTAAAGTTTGATTTAGGACAGTTGTGTTTACAGTCTAAAGTTTCATAGTCATCTTTAAAAGTATCTATCAAAAAAAAAAAAAAAAGTATCTATCAAACTTACTTTTTTCTTGTTTTGCTTGGTAAAATTATAAATGCATGAAAATAGCCTTAAGAAATGGAACTTCTATTGTAATTTAATTTCTGATTCAATTAGACACATGCTACCATTTTGTCAGTGTTACAACCCTATTGACTATTTCTGAAGTTCCCAGCAGGCTCCTTTTGGATTATTCAAGGTGTTATATAAGTGTAATGATGTCTTACTGGTTTTCTGTAAACTTATGTGTTTGGTCTGGTGAAAATTTATTTTTCAAAATAAATATTCTCTTATGAAATTTGAACATTATATGTCTTTACACCTAGCTTATGTGAAAAATTATCTGCATTGCATGCTGTAGTTTTGCAGTCACTGAAAGTAGTGTTCTGAACTTAGTTGCTTTTCTTTAAATAGACATTCCATGACAACCAGATTTCTCAAGAAATAGTTGAAGATGTGAGTATTGGACTATGAAAATGAAATTTCAAAGGAGTCACAGTAGACACAACGTGAGGATAGATTAGATAGTGTTGCCAAATTTGTAGAGAAGTGTTAGACTGGAGAATCAGTATATCATGTGAATATAGAGAAGTCCATTTTTTTTTTTTTTTTTTTTTTTGTGGTATGCGGGCCTCTCACTGTTGTGGCCTCTCCTGTTGCGGGGCACAGGCTCCGGATGCGCAGGCTCAGCGGCCATGGCTCACGGGCCCAGCCGCTCCGCGGCATGTGGGATCTTCCCGGACCGGGGCACGAACCCGTATCCCCTGCATCGGCAGGTGGATTCTCAACCACTGCGCCACCAGGGAAGCCCCGAGAAGTCCATTTTTTAAATGTAGATTTCATAGCAAGAGTTTTTGAGACAATTTTGTATCAAGAGAAAGAGAAAGGGGAAAGTAGAGCTGGTGGGAGAATGAAGAAAAAGAGGAGGATGCAAAGGAATGCATTTGAATTTACCCTGCAAGCACTTAAAATTACTAGTGGACTCCATAATGGCACATTGCCACAAACAAGCAACTCAGTTTGGAGGCAAGTTAACATGGACCAGATTTGACTACCTGGGGGAACTTCTATCAGCAGAAAAGATACAAAGTTTAATATAAAAAAGACAAGATCACTGATCTGAGGGGGAAGTAACTTGCAAGTTCACAGAATATCCTATCTAAGAAACAGTTGCCAAAGCAGATATATTGCAGTGAAAGGTAAGGGCAATAGACTTAATGTGACCTTATATTATTATTAACTGGTAAGGAAAACAAGTTTTCAAAGTACATAAACACACATGCACACAACACACAACACACACACACACGCACGCACACACACAGAGACAAACTTTTCTTAAAGGGGAAAGAGAAGCTGTATTTTGATGTTGCTTTAGGTAAAAACTGTTTAATCGTGCTGCACCATGATTCTCAAATATGACTTTAAATGAAGACTTTTACAGAACCTATTATTTTTTTCAGGAATATTTTTACCAGTGCATTGAGGAAATTAAAACAACAACAGCAACAACACTGTATAAGGGTCCATTCTGGGCACTTTTTCATGATTTAAAACCTGGGGAAACATTCATGTAAATTTTATGTCTTTTCTACATCTTGTGTGGAATGTTGCATAACAATAATAGTGATATCATCCTATGTTTTGTTGCCCTTACAATTTTCACATCTTGTTCATGATCTCAGTTGATCCTCAGAAGAGCACTGTGAAGCAGGTAGATGGTTTCCTCATTCTTTAGATGAGGAAGGTGAGGTCAGATTGGTTACATGATTTGCCCAGAGATGTGGGTCTACAATCCAGGCTTTCAGAGCTTGATTGCAGAGCTATCATGTGAGGATTAGAACATAAGCACAAGGAAGCCCACGAGCAGCTTTGGTTTAGGAAAAGAAGTATTTAAATACTGATCAATAGTTGATGGTGGAACAGATGACTCAGACTAGGCTTTATCAGGAAAACCCCTGCAGAAGAGGCAGCCTTTGTGAACTAGTGAAAGCAGGCACTTAGATCTGAATTGAAGTTAAGTTTCCAGACTTGGAGAAATTAGTTTGTGTGTACTAATTGGCCTGATTTCGTCAAAATTACTTTCCAATAAAATATTGTCTCTGGAGAAGTTTTGAGTTGGAAAGAAGAGCAACTTTTGGATGAGACAGGAAGATTTTAAATCTTGTGAAATCTTTTCAAAATCCAAAATCAGTGTGTCAGAGCCCAGGTTCTGTTTTGTGACCAGACTTTTCCTATGTATATTACATTGGTTAGAGGGCATGATTTGATTATGTGGTCAGGCAACAGTCTGGGCAAAATCGTTAAATCATCAGTCTTTGTCTTACTGGCCCCAGCATCGCTTTCTTGTGGTTATTTTTCAGTTTTATGAAACCCTTTACTCCCAAACACTTTCTCAATGACTCAATGTCCTAATCTTTTACTTCAAAATTTGTTATCAAAAGAGATCCCCTCACTCCCTGATAACTATTTAAATTGAGAATGAATCTCAATTTCATTGAGATTGACAGTCAAGAGAATGAATCTATCTTCCTGCAACTTTGGGTTTCGGCAAATTGGCGGGAGGGATTTTGGTGATTAGGCAGGCAGAGTAAAAGCAGGAAAGGGTGTGTTCCCTTTGCTCATGAAAACAGTGTAGTTCTAAGGTAGGATTTATCCATAGCAGCTACCCAACCCAGGTAATAATCATCCAGATTCTAGAATACCTGGATTCTCTTTTTTTTAAAACATTTTATTTTTATTTTACTTTTTGGCCATGCCACGCAGCATGTGGGGATCTTAGTTCCCCGACCAGGGATTGAACCTGCACTCCCTGCATTGGAAGTACAGAGTCTTAACTACTGGACCGCCAGGGAAGTCCCCCTGGATTCTTTTAGGAGGAAAAGACTACTAAAAATTTTCAAAGCAGACACTGTAACCCACTTGAATTTATCCCTGTGAAGAAAATAGGTGACACTTGGCTAGAAAATAAAAAGTGTTAACGTAGTTTTTGTTTTCTTTTAAAAGCCTTTTAAGGTCGTGTATTTAATCACAAGAAATGAAACTTTAATTTTTAGCATTGTACTTGTAACACATGAAGTTCGAGATCTGGTGCTCGAGATATTTCCTCCCAAGCTGCACAAGTACTTTGAAATGCCATAACCTGCTGGAGTCCAGCATCTGGCAGTTTGTTATACTGAGCAGCTAATTTTTCACTGCGGTTCCTCTGGAGGCTTAGTGCAAAGTCATGCAACACAACTGACATAGCGGAGTAGCAGCCTGAATTCAGATCAGGAGCCAAGTGTGTTTACAGCTCTATAACCTTCAAGCCTAATAAGGAAGTTGTTTTAACATTTGGCCTATTAGTACATTTAGTGGTTGGATGTGTAATCTGGGTATTTGACATCTGTAACTAACCAAGATATATGCTGAATGTTATTTTCTTCATAAAAGCTTTTACTTATCTGAATAATTGGAATTCAGATGTCTTCATCCCTACTTCAGATACTATAATCATATTCAACAGTGTAAAATGTTGGAATCAGGCAAGTTGGGTTTGAATTTTAGCAGAAACACTGTGTCATTTGGACATCTTCTCTATGCCTTAGTTTCCACATCTGTAAAATGAGGATGCTAAAAATAGCAACTTCGTAGGGCTCCTGTGGGGATTAAATAAAAATTATAGTTATACTATTAATGTACATTATAAAGTGCCTAGTAAGTGCCATTTATTTCATTTGATAGAATTCATTTATGAATATGAAGCTTTTTTGATCATAACAAATATATAATATATAACATGAATAATTCACTCTTCATAAGTTATACTGGCTCTGAAGTAATATGGAGCATGGATTGAATTTCTCCACTTATGATAATGACGACTTGGAAACCTCATTACTTGAGATGACAGGAACCTTAGCTACTCAAATAGACTCAGTTGGACTGTCCAGTAGAAAAATGTATATTTGTACTCCAGGTAGGATCTCATTTGAATAACTAGAGCAATGTCCAATTCAATATAATAAGCACATTTATATTTATATTTATTCAGTGTAAAGAGTACCTTTGAACAATAAATTTTATAGACTATACTTAAAATTCTCTATTTTCCTTTATTTGTACATTATATGTAATAAGTATACATGAATATCTTTATAATTTAAACGGTTTTTTTGAATAAACAGCATTGGTAATCGTAATTGTAGGCTGGAGCTTATGAATTGGAGATGTACAGTTTTGGAAGTGCCATTGTGATCAAGGAAATCACCTTCTTTTCACTAAATCAATGGGGCTTCTTCAAGTTCCACATCTCCTAGCTAACTGGAGTCTTGGTCTTGGCCTCTTCTCCTTTGTTGGCAGCTGCCTGGTTCTTGGCATGTTCATTTTGGGTATAGCACTGTCAGCCTGGTACCACCCTGGGTACTAACATCAAGAAGGTAATTTTATCAGGAAGAAATAAAAGTGCCTATTTACCCTCTGTAGTCCCCACCCAAACTCCATCTCAAGTGAGCATCACACCCTGATTTGTCTTTTTTTATTTTTATTTTTTTAAGCTGTTGGAAAATAAATTCCTTTGACTTCATGTCACATTTCTCTCTTGGGTCAGAACATCTCATCAGTATTAATGCTCCAACTCAAATGAGAACGCTGTACTACTGTGTAATTCATACTCTGCACAGGTGGTGACATGATCTTAAGAAGGTGAAGGCCCTAAATCCCTTAGGTTATTAAGTAGAAACCCTCCCATTCCCTAATTATTTAGCCATTTGTTGCTTGCATAGTGAAAAAGATTGCTCTTTAATTCAGTCTGGTCCCTTACATTTGATGAAAAGCTCATTACCCAGTTTTGTCATGGATGAAGCTGTATGTTTGACTCTTTTCTCATTTGGATACTAAATTGGACAGGGCAGCATAGTAACTTGGCTGTCACCTCCCACTCTCCAATTTCATTTTCTGGTAACCTCTCAGGCTTTGTCATCTCTTGAATTGCTTGTCCTTTTTTACATGCTATATCAGTGGTTGGTTCCCATGTGAACTGAGTCAGCCAGGCTCATGGCCACTGACTTCCCTGGAGTAAACCTTTGTAACAAATTATAGATCTTGTGATAACCACACATAATCAGAGGGAGAGATGGCCATTATTTCTCTTTTCTTCACAGCACAGTCCCAGTAATGAGTTCATTAGATGTAGGACTTTGGTATGTATAAATTTCCATATGTATGTCTGGCTAGGGAAAATTCTCATTCACAAATGTCCTTGACTTACAAAATAAATTAAGGATGTAAATGTTTGTGATACAGGAGGATGCACCATAGTGTTCCTTTAAATCAGGAACCTTACTGAAACTTAGATGTTTTCAATCAATGAAGGAAAGGGAACAGAAGGAGAGAAAAGGAAAGGGTAAAGGAAAGGGAAGTGTGAGCAGATCTACCCTACAGTATGGTATGACTGGGATCATCCCAGAGCTGCACAGCTCTAATCTGGCACACTTGAATTTTGGTTAAAAAACGATGCAAGATATTTTTTCTTTGCAGTCAAGATACATGCTGTAAGGTTAGTGGAACCAAAAGACCCTGTGTTCCTGGATCCATATTACATTAAAACTTGGCTCGTAAACCAGACCTAAGTTCTGCCCTTTGGACTAACGGCTCACCTTGATCCAGCATTCAAGGCCTCGAGGAGTTCCTACCACATGACTTCACTCTTCTTCCTGTGCAGCCACAACCATTTCCCCAAGATAGTATGTTAATTAAGAGACTTGGTATTGAGTGTAACAGAAACCAACTCTGGCTAGCTTAGGTCAAAGGGGAGTTAGTTGACAGAACCTTGGATTATTTCATGAGATCAAACAAATTCCTTGGTAGCCAAGCCAGAACTCGTGGACCTGCACATCCTCTGGAATGCTCCCTTAGATGCGACCACTCCGGAAGTGTCCTGTCTCTGAGTGTCTCTGTTTCAAACCTTTGTACCCCAGAATGGGAATCTGTTTGGACTGGTTTGTGTTAGGTGTCAGTCAGCAGGGCCACATAGCTCAGAAATGAGAGTTCGGTAAACGTTTCTAGAAAAGGGGAGATTGTTAAACTAAGTTATCCCATGACATGACTGCTCCATAATCCAGCTGCTGTCCAATCTCCATCTCTGCATTTATGATGTTCTTTCTACTTGTCCCCTCTTCCAGGCAAAATCTTCTAAATGCAGTTCACGGTCTACCTCCTTTGTGACGCCTTTCCTGACCATCTAGTCAGAATTACAGCATTCTCCTGCTTTCCCACAGCATATTACTAATGTCTTTGATTTAGCACACACCATTATTTTGTTCTTCTGATAAACTGAGATGTTGACTGCTACCAGACAATGATTTCACTTTCTTTCCAGCTGCTAGGAAAGCCAGGGCTAAGGTTTACATTCAATTACTATGGCTTTCTTTAGTCAAAAACATTTTTTAATATGATCTTTCTCTTCTCTTCCCCTTTACCACCTGGCTTTTGTCTTTGTCCTTGTGGTGGGATCCTTGATCTTATGGTACCTGCGGTTTTATTTCACAAGAAACATGAATAGTAACAGAAAAGACTGCATTTGTCACACAAGTTCTTTTTTGGTGCCCTTGCAGTACCTGGAATAACTCTGACCACAGCTCTGCTCTCACCTTGGTCTGTCACAAACTATGCCCATTGTCCAAGGCTTTACCCAGCTGTCACCTCCTTTATTAAGCCCTTCCTTATCATCCCGATCCCACACCAAGATGTCAGAGATAGAGACTTGTTTTTCCCCTGAAGATACTTTTATTCACACTTTACATAAAACTTAACACATATATTTGTCATTATTATTGTTGATGTTGTTGTTAACATTTTTATTAGGGGTGGCTTAGGAAGGCTGATGGAAATTTGGAGAGGCGGGCTCAAATTTCCCAAGCCTTGGCAACCCCAGTACTGACTGGATTTTAGTTTTGATTCTGCCACTTGCTTCCTGGCTGATCTGGTCAGGGTCAAGTCATTCCCCTTCTCTAGGCTTCAAATAATTTCATTTTTCAAAATGTTTTTATTGAGTGTTACAACTGCAAAGGTGATTATTAAAAGCCCCTGTAAACCTTTAAATATCTGTAGAACTAGAAGAAGAAGTGAGAGCAGCTCTGTAGCCTCCTAGACTTTTTTTCACGTGAATATATGTAAACATCAAAGCATTTTAACCTAGATTATGTCATGCTGTCCGTAGCATATGGCAACTTAATTTATTTTATTCCCTTAAAAATACTGATTTCAGCAATACATTAGTATCTATCATTTGTTTTATCTGCTGCATTATAAAGAAGAACTATAGTCTAACAATCCCCTATTGATGAAAGTGCCCTTTAAATTTTAAGCTTTTCTTAAAACTAGGAAAGTAATATATGCACATAGTTTTTTTTAAGTATAAAATGAAAATGTTCCTTCCTCCAACATCACTCTCTCTGAAAAAAAACCCAAACACTTCTAAAATGTATTATTTTTGTTTTTCTGATGGCTACCATCATAGTTTTAAATAATATGTTCCTACATTTCTTGATTTTTCTTACAGTATTATTTTACATTGCCATAAACTGTTAAATTATTTTCCATAACTAGAACTCAGTCCTCTGTACTTTCTCATTAGTTGAGTTTAAGAGGCTAAAAAACCAATAGACAGCATTTACAATATTCTAATTATATAAGTATTATTAAACATAGAACTAAGTATGGTGGCAAGGTGAACAGACCCACAGAATAAGAAATGCCATTAATCCTGTCTTCTTTAGAGGAAAATATTCCAAGAATCAATGTCAAGTGGATTCAATCTGCTGCTGTTGTTTGTGACATCTCAAGTTATCTTTTTTCTTAGATTCTTTGTCATTTCATTTAAGTAACTCTCCAAATATTTATTTTTCATATAGAAATCGTGGATAGTATTAAATGGCTTATATCCATGCATATTTGAATATTTTTATTGTTGCCTTAATTACTAGATAGTTTTGACGACAAAAGATTTTTGGCTAAAGTTATTTTCCCTGAGAACTTTGAAAATATTGCTCCATTATCTTCTAGAATCCAGTGTGGCTCGTGAGAAATGTAATTTTAGTGTAGTTCTTGTATCTTCTGCAACTTACTGTTTTCTCTCTAGAAGTATGTAGGGATACACACACACATTTTTTAATCCATGGAATTATAACTGGGAATAGTAATATCTGACTGTTATATATATTTTTTAATCTGACCCAACACATAGTGAGTTTTTTCAATCTGAAGACTGGTATAGCTTTTATCAGCTTTGTGTAGAATTCTTCTATGATTTCATTTATTTTCTCCCCTCTGTTTTGACTATTATCTGCTTCTGAAAATCCTAATAAAAAGATCTTAATCTTCCTAGATGTTAACCTCAAAGTCTTATTTCTGAAGTAATCCATTACTTAGTCTTTTTTCATACATATTCTGGGAGTTTTTCTGAACTTTACTTTCAAAGTCAGTCTTTGGCTATATTTATTCTATTAGTTTGTCCATATATTGAATTTTTTCTTTTTTAAATCATGGGGCAATTCTTAGGAAAAATTTTAACTATTTCAATATTGTTTTGATTCCTACCTTGAAAAGTTGGTGCAGAAAGAATTCTTAGTTCATGGACAGAGAACACAACAGATTGAGAGTTAAGTCAGAAAGAAACATTTTCAAGGTTTTAAAATGTTTTTTTCCCTCTTATTTGGAGGTAAAAGTTGATTATTTTAAGGGTAAAAGCCAACTCACCTCTCAATCTAATGTGAAATACAACCTGAAATGTAGCCTGTCGTCAATAAAAACTTTATACTCCGTCCATGCATACTTTTGGGTCGTATGCATAATTTGGGTCAAATTTAAAACATGTCCAGGCAACCTCAGATTCAATCGACCACTGTTACAGATTTTGCCTAGTCTTGTGGTTTAGGAGAAGGATAATAATAGATAAAAAAGAAAATATATATTAAGAGAATCTCTGCTAAATTAGTTTCCATGTAAAAAATATTTTATTATCATCTCTTATACACAGGAAACATGAACACAAAACACTTCCCTCCTTTATTTTATTGAACTCTAAAATACGCTATAAAAGGGGTTAGCTAGAGTTCACGAATCAGCTACTCATCACTCAACTCCCACACCTGAAAGAGTCCAAGGAACTTAAATGCAGTTGCATTGTACTTTTCACTTTCTTGAGTGACCCATTTAAAATGCACCTTGAGACTGGCTGCAGAGTAGAATTTTAAATTCTGAAGTGCTGACTCACTTCATTGGAGGGAATGAGGCTCCCAATTTGTGAATGTGAAGGAAGTCCTGATTTTCTGAATCATTTTCTTCCATTCACTTTCAATAATGCTACCTTATAAATAGGATTTAATTCACGCAAAACAGCAAAGTGAAAGCACCAGTGGTATATACTGTAATAATTTATTTTCATATTTTTAAATGCCTTATTATTAATGGAAAATAGCTTCAAAGCCATCCAAGATATGCTCCACAGCTAACTCAATTTGACAGTGAAAGATGCTATGTTGGTCTGTAATGGCAGATATAAAGTACACCATAAGAGCAGATCTTCTGCATATATAATCACATTCTTTGTGCTTCATATTTTTCCGTACTATAAAAAGGGACAGGAAGCACTACTAACACTGCTTTTACTGAATTTTTCCACAGTGTTTTCTGTTGCCTACTATAAAACATTTAAACATCTATTTTTACTGTCTAGTTAACAACAGTTTTCTATACAGAAAAAATATTTCAGTTCTAATATGAATTGGGTTTATATGAACTCCATCTAAACATTATTCGTGAAATATTCTGAACACATACAAAAATGATAGCTTAATGATCTTCAAAATGCTGAGGTTTCAAGTTTCTATAATTCTGCTATCAGACCAGGCAATGTGCTCATCTCTGTGTGGCAGACTGCCTTTCAGGCATCATTAATGTTTTAGATTTTCATAAATTCTGCTATGGCCAAAGAGACCAAGAACTTGGAAACTATAAAGTTGTTGAAGGAATTAAACAACTACTAGCTTTTATTTTTTCCTTATGGTTTCATCTCCAAATAAAGTGAAACTTAAAAATTAGAATAAAGATTGGGAACAAAAATACTTTGGAACATGCTAAAGTATATACTTTCTACTATATTAAGAAAAGAGCAGACACTCAACACCCTCGGGATAATCCCCAGCCCCCAAAGGGAGAGAGCAGTGAAACATTTTATAAATGAAACATCTCATCAAAATAATAGCAACTTGGGCTTCCCTGGTGGCGCAGTGGTTGAGAGCCCGCCTGCCGATGCAGGGTACAAGGGTTCGTGCCCCGGTCCGGGAAGATCCCACATGCCGCTGAGCGGCTGGGCCCGTGAGCCATGGCCGCAGAGCCTGTGCGTCCGGAGCCTGCGCTCCGCAACGGGAGAGGCCACAACAGTGAGAGGCCCGCGTACCACAAAAAAAAAAAAAAAAAAAAAAAAAAGCAGCTTGTATCTAAGAGGTAAAAACTTGAGATTTAAAGTAGAAAATGTTTGAAAAATGTTGTGATTCTGAAGAAGCCTTATGACATTTCTACACCACCCTTGAGTGGTGGTCCTCATCCCCACTGAAGACCTTATTTCTCAGTATTGCAAAGGTGATTCTTTCATGGTCAGACTTTACTCTGAATGCTGTATGAAAAGTTACAGCTACAGTTTTTCCAACTCTGTAGGTGCAAGTTCAACCATGTAATCATAGATAACATAGAAGGCCAAGGTCTCAGTCAATTACTAATTTAACCATGTTTTCCTGCCCAGATATTCATTTGTTTTTGGTGATGGTAATGACAAAATGTTTTAAATGTACTCATTTATTTGTTTTTCATTTGGTTGTTTAATCATATTTGTGCTCCAGTTTGTTCCATAGAGGGTTTGAGAAAGCCTACAGTAAAAGTACATATGGTACATTAAAAATATCCAGGACAGGAAAATACAATTTAAATAGGAAACCAAGACCAGAACAAACCCCAAGACACAAAGACTACAGGACCTTAAGTTCAGCAAATATTTTGTTCTTCTGATAAACTTCGGTGTTGACTACAACCAAACAGTGATTTCACTTCCTTCCTTTGTGGGGAGCTCTGATAGGATGTGGCACTGCCATGAACCTGATGAGCGGAGATGGCTCCCTCTATATGTATATTTCCCCCAGAGCCTTGCTGTTGCCCATCTGAGGACCACAATTGCATTTAATTTACCTACATAGCCAGGTATGGTTATGTATCCCTAAGCAGACTATAAGTAACTTGAGAGCAGGGATTATGTTTTATAATTCTGCATCTTCCTCAGTGAATAACACATTAGTAAGTTTATAGGAAGGGCATTGTAATCTGGCTTGAAGACAATGTGCTATTCATATTCCAGCAGAAATTGATAATGATGCTTCAATTTCAGTGAACTGGAAGGTATTAAATATAGGATGATTAGGACAGAAACTAGTGTAGGGCTTATGACAGTTTTTTTTTTCTAAAAAAATTTTTTTGTAGCAGTCTATCTTATTTCATTTTTATATACAGCAGTTTCTTATTAGTTATCTATTTTATACATATTAGTGTCAATCCCCATCTCCCAATTCACCCCCACCCTTGCTTTCCCACCTTGATGTCCATATGTTTGTTCTCTACATCTGTGTCTCTGTTTCTGCCTTGCAAACCGGTTCATCTATACTGTTTTTCTACATTCCACATATATGCGTTAATATACGATATTTGTTTTTCTCTTTCTGTCTTAGTTCACTCTGTATGACAGATTCTAGGTCCATCCATATCTCTACAAATGACCTAGTTTTGTTCTTTTTTATGGCTGAGTAATATTCCATTGCAAATATATACCACGTCTTCTTTATCCATTCGTCTGTCGATGGGCATTTAGGTTGTTTCCATGACCTGGCTATTGTAAATAGTGCTGCAATGAACATTGGGGTTCATGTTTTCTTTTTGAATTATGGTTTCCTCTGGGTATATGCCCAGTAGTGGAATTGCTGGGTCATATGGTAATTCTATTTTTACTTTTTTAGGAACGTCCATACTGTTCTCCATAATGGCTGTATCAATTTACATTCCCACCAACAGTGCAAGAGGATTCCCTTTTCTCCACACCCTCTTCAGCATTTGTTGTTTGTAGATTTTCTGATGATGCCTATTCTAACCAGTGTGAGCTGATACCTCATTGTAGTTTTAATTTGCATTTCTCTAATAATTAGTGATGTTGAGCATCTTTTCATGTGTTTGTTGGCCATCTGTATGTCTTCTTTGGTGAAATGTCTATTTAGGACTTCTGCCCGTTTTTCGATTGGGTTGTTTGTTTTTTTAATATTGAGCTGCATGGGCTGTTTATATATTTGGAGATTAACCCTTTGTCCATTGATTCATTTGCAAATACTTTCTCCCGTTCTGAGGATTGTCTTTCCATCTTGTTTATAGTTTCCTTTGCTGTGCAAAAGCTTTTAAGTTTCATTAGGTCCCCATTGCTTATTTTTATTTTTATTTCCATTACTCTAGGAGGTGGATCAAAAAAGATCTTGCTGTGATTTATGTCAGAGTATTCTTCCTATGTTTTCCTCTAAGAGTTTTATAGTGTCTGGTCTTACATTTAGGTCTTTCATCCATTTTGAGTTTATTTTTGTATATGGTGTTACGGAGTGTTCTAATTTCATTCTTTTACATGTAGTTGTCTAGTTTTCCCAGCACCACTTATTGAAGAGACTGTCTTTTCTCCACTGTATATCCTTGTCTCCTTTGTCATAGATTAGTTGACCAGAGGTGCGTGAGTTTCTCTCTGGGCTTTCTATCCTGTTCCATTGATGTATATTTCTGTTTTTGTGCCAGTACCATATTGTCTTGATTACTGTAGTTTTGTAGTATAGTCTGAAGTCAAGAAGTCTGATTCCTCCAGCTCCGTTTTTTTCCCTCAAGATTGCTTTGGGTATTCGGGGTCTTTTGTGTCTCCATACAAATTTTAAGATTTTTTTGTTCTAGTTCTGTAAAAAGTGCCATTGGTAGTTTGATAGGGATTGCACTGAATCTGTAGATTGCTTTGGGTAATATAGTCATTTGCACAATATTGATTCTTTGAATCTAAGAACATGGTATATCTCTCCATCAGTTTGTGTCATCTTTAATTTCTTTCAGCAGTGTCTTATAGTTTCCTGAGTACAGGTCTTTTACTTCCTTATGTAGGTTTATTCCTAGGTATTTTATTCTTCTTGTTGCAATGGTGAATGGGATTGTTTCCTTGATTTCTCTTTCTCACCTTTCATTGTTAGTGTATAGGAATGCAAGAGATTTTTGTGCATTAATTTTGTATCCTGCAACTTTACCAAATTCATTGATTAGCTCTAGTAGTTTTCTGGTGGCATCCTTAGGATTTTCCATGTATATTATCATGTCATCTGCAAACAGTGACAGTTTTACTTCTTTTCCAATTTGTATTCCTTTTATTTGTTTTTCTTCTCTGATTGCCATGGCTATGACTTCCAAACCTATGTTGAATAATAGTGGTGAGAGTGGACATCCTTGTCTTGTTCCTGATCTTAGAGGAAATGCTTACAGTTTTTCACCATTGAGAACGATGTTGGCTATGAGTTTGTTGTATATGGCCTTTATTATGTTGAGGTAGGTTCCCTCTATGCCTACTTTCTGGAGAGTTTTTGTCATAAATGGATATTAAATTTTGTCAAAAGCTTTTTTGCATCTATGGAGATGATCATATAGTTTTTACTCTTCAATTTGCTAATATGGTGTGTCACACTGAATGATTTGCATATATTGAAGAATCCTTGCATCCCTGGGATAAATCCCACTTGATCATGGTGTATGATCCTTTTAATGTGTTGTTGGATTCTCTTTGCTAGTATTTTGTTCAGGATTTTTGAATCTATATTAATCAGTGATATTGGTCTATAATTTTCTTTTTGTAGTATCTTTGTCTGGTTTCGTTGTCAGGGTGATGGTGGCCTCATAGAATGAGTTTGGGAGTGTTCCTTCTTCTGTTATATTTTGGAAGAGTTGGAGAAGGATGGGTGATAGCTCTTCTCTAAATGTTTGATAGAATTCACCTGTGAAACCATCTGGTCCTGGACTTTTGTTTGTTGGAAGATTTAAAATCACAGTTTCAATTTCATTACTTGTGATTGGTCTGTTCATATTTTCTATTTCTTCTTGGTTCAGTCTTGGAAGGTTATACCTTTCTAAGCATATCTCCATTTCTTCCAGGTTGTCCATTTTATTGGCATAGAGTTGCTTGTAGTAGTCTTTCCTGATGCTTTGTATTTCTGTGGTGTCCATTGTAACTTCTCCTTTTTCATTTCTGATTTTATTGATTTGAGTACTCTCCCTCTTTTTCTTAATGAGTCTGGCTAATGGTTTATCAGTTTTGTTTATCTTCTCAAAGAACCAGCTTTTAGTTTTATTGATCTATGCTCTTGTTTTCTTTGTTTCTAGTTCATTTATTTCTGCTCTGATCTTTGTGATTTCTTTCCTTTACTAACTTTGGGTTTTGTTTGTTCTTCTTTCTCTAGTTCCTTTAGGTGTAAGGTTAGGTTGTGTATTTAAGAATTTTCTTGTTTCTTGAGGTAGGATTGTATTGCTATAAATTCCCCTCTTAGAACTGCTTTTGCTGCATATCACAGGTTTTGGATTGTTGTATTTTCGTTGTCATTTGTCTCTAAGTGTTTTTTGCCTTCCTTTTTGATTTCTTCAGTGATCTCTTGGTTATTTAGTAACGTATTGTTTAACCTCCATGTGTTTGTGTTTTTTACATTTTTTCCCCTGTAATTTATTTCTAATCTCATAGCATTGTGGTCGGAAATAGATGATTGATATGATTTCAGTTTTCTTAAATTTACTGAGGCTTGATTTGTGACCCAAGATGTGATCTATCCTGGAAAATGTTCTCTGTGCACTTGAGAAGAAAGTGTGATCTGCTGTTTTTGGATAGAATGTCCTATAAATATCAATTAAGTCTATCTGGTCTATTGTGTCATTTAAAGCTTGTGTTTCCTTATTCATTTTCTGTCTGGATAATCTGTTCATTGGTGTAAGTGAGGTGTTAAATTTCCCCACTATTATTGTGTTAACTGTTGATTTCCTCTTTTATAGCTCTTAGCTTTTGCCTTATGTACTGAGGTGCTCCTATGTTGGGTGTCTATATATTTATAATTATTATATCTTCTTCTTGGATTGATCCCCTGATCGTTATGTAGTGTCCTTCCTTGTCTCTTGTAACATTCTTTATTTTAAAGTCTATTTTATCTGATATGAGAATTGCTACTCCACCTTTCTTATGACTTCCATTTGCATGTAATATCTTTTTCCATCCAGTTACTTTCAGTCTGTATGTGTCCCTAGGTCTGAAGTGGGTCTCTATAATTATAGACAGCATATATATGGGTCTTGATTTTGTATCCATTCTGCGAGCCTGTGTCTTTTGGTTGGATCATTTAATCCATTCACATTTAAGGTAGTTATCGATATGTATGTTCCTATTACCATTTTCTTAATTTTGGGGGGTATGTGTTTGTAGGTCCTTTTCTTGTCTTTTGTTTCCCAATTAGAGAAGTTCCTTTAGCATTTGTTGTAGAGCTGGTGTGGTGGCACTGAATTATCTTAGCTTTTGCTTGTCTGTAAAGCTTTTGATATCTCCAATGAATCTGAATGAGACCCTTGCTGGGTAGAGTAATCTTGGTTGTTGGTTCTTCCCTTTTATCATTTTCAATATATCATGCCACTCCCTTCTGACTTGTAGAGTTTCTGCTGAGAAATCAGCTGTTAATGTATTGGAGTTCCTTTGTATGTTATTTGTTGTTTTTCCCTTCTTGCTTTTAATAACTTTTCTTTGTCTTTAATTTTTGTCAGTTTGATGAGTATGTGTCTGGCATGTTTCTCCTTGGGTTTATCCTGCCTGGGAATCTCTGCACTTCCTGGACTTGGGTGGCTATTTCCTTTCCCATGTTAAGGAAGTTGTTGACTATAATCTCTTCAAATATTTTCTTGGGTCCTTTGTCTTTCTCTTCTCCTTCTGGGATCCCCATAATGCAAAGTTTGGTGTATTTAATGTTGTCCCAGAGGTCTCTTAGGTTGTCCTCATTTCTTTTCATTCTTTTTTCTTTATTGTGTTCCGCAGCAATGATTTCTACCATTCTGTCTTCTAGGTCACTTAACTGTTCTTCTGCCTCAGTTATTCTGCTATTGATTCCTTCTAGTGTATTTTTCATTTCAGTTATTGTATTGTTCATCTCTATTTGTTTGTTTTTTAATTCTTCTAGGTCTGTGTTAAACATTTCTTGCATCTTCTCAATCTTTGCCTCCATTCTTTTTCCGAGGTCCTGGATCATCTTCACTATCATTATTCTGAATTCTTTTTCTGGAAGGTTGCCTGTCTCCACTTCATTTAGTTGTTTTTTGGGGGGTTCTATCTTGTTTCTTCATCTGGTACATAGTCCTCTGCCTTTTCAATTTGTCTGTCTTTCTTTGAATGTGGTTTTTGTTCCACAGGCTGCAGGATTGTAGTTTTCTTGCTTCTGCTGTCAGCCTTCTGGTGGATGAGGCTATCTAAGAGCCTCATGCAAGCTTCCTTATGGGTGGGACTGGTGGTGGGTAGAGCTGCATGTTTCTCTGGTAGGTAGAGCTCAGTAAAACTTTAATCCACTTTTCTGCTGATGGGTGGGACTGAGTTCCTTCCCTGTAGGTTGTTTGGCCTGAGGCAACCCAGTACTGGAGGCTACAGGCTCTTTAGTGGTGCTAATGGCAGACTCTGGGAGGGCTCATTCCAAGGAGTACTTCCCAGAACTTCTGCTGCCAGTGTCCTTGTCCCTGCAGTGAGCCACAGCCACCCCCTTCCTCTGCAGGAGACCATCCAGCACTAGCAGGTTGTTCTGGTTCAGTTTCCTATGGGGCCACTGCTCCTTCCCCTGGGTCCTGATGCACACACTACTTTGTGTGTGTCCTCCAAGAGTGGAGTCTCTGTTTCCCCCAGTCCTGTCAAAGTCCTGCCGTCAAATCCCTCTAGCCTTCAACGTCTGATTCTTTGGGAATTCCTCCTCCCATTGCCAGACCCCCAGGTTGGGAAGCCTGTCTTGGGGCTCAGAACCTTCACTCCAGTGGGTGGACTTCTGTGGTATAATTGTTCTCCAGTTTGTGAGTCACCCACAAACTGGGAGTGTGGTTATGGGATCCACACTTTCTAATTACAGTGGATTAAAGTGTTAACTCTTGTTTTTTTCTTCTGTGATCTTCCTGTCTGAGGCTTAACACTTAAGAGCAGATCTGTTAATGAGATATTTGAGCTTTACTTTTTTTCCAAGTTAGTAGTTCAAAAGTAGTCCTATTTTTAGGACTGGGAGAATAGAAACCTATTCAGGGTAAAATATAAATCTGTTCTGTAAAATCTGATTTAGTGTCATATTTCACTTTTCAGTAGTCCTTGCATCTCTGCACCCCCTACCTTTCTCCTTTTGAACAGAAATGGTCTCATAGGTAATATAACCTGATTTTTTTTCCTTTGTATGGGTTTCAATCACTCTTTATGTTACTTTTGCATCTGCTCAAGTAGACACATAATTTCAACATAATTCTAATTCCAAATTGTGTACAGGTTTTAACTGGTATATAGAATTCTATATTCTTAAGTTAAAATGTACATTGCAGCATGGTTCACTATGTTAGCTATTCAGCATTTATCATCTTGCAGGATGAATGCAATATTCCCTCACATGAGATAATTTAAGGTATTAAAATTTAACACACATATGGTAAGAGAGACCAATAACCATCCCAGTGTGTCTTGAAGGAGTGCTTTCCCTCTGTACAGTGTACGTTCTTTAAAGGCAGTAGCCATTGCTTTCTACCTCATTGTAATTCACACTGCATCCAGCGCTACTGGAAAACTAATGAAAATGCTGGGACTACAAGGCTTTATTTTACTGTTGAGAATTCTCAGTGGTTACAGTATTATGTAGTGTTTAATTCTTTTGGTGTCACATTTTTTTAATAGTGATTTTTATTTTTAATCCAGTGATACATTTCATTTATTAACCCCCTAACCGCTGAGTAAGTTTCATGTCACAAAAGGGCTTCCAAAGGAAGAGACATGAATTACATTTATTATAAATGTAAATGTTCTAATCATCCTAAATGTCTCTTTCTCTCTCTCTCTTCCTATATTTTTCTCATTGGCATTAAAAACTATGGCTTTTAAGTCTAACTATGAAAGATCAAAGTGCTAGAATAAGAGAATAAATACTGTGTTTCTCCTGGACTATGATCTCATGTGATACAACTGTTGCCATAGCAAAATTCGGTTAAATTTAATAAAATCTGTTCATTGCTCCCATGGAAAAACTAAACTAAGGCATAAGGATTTTAATGTCACTTGTTCCCCTTTTCATTTAATTTCCCATCCTTAACACAAAATAAGCATTGAGTGTACCTTTTATTTTGAAAAAATTGATTTGCTATGGGAAGTTGACTGGTATTGGATCCTTGTGTGATCTGTACAGATTTGTACCCCAAACAGTAATTGTCATTCATGCCATGCCTTTATGTGTCAAGTGCTGTATCTGATGAACAACTGGTGCCCTAGATGACGAAGGCAGTTTTGAAATGTAGGAGATATTATCTCCTGGATATTTATGAAATATGTTAAGATTTTATTTTGATTTTTTCCCTTGCCATTTAAAGCATGCTTTCCTTTTTCTGTATATCAATGTGTGTGGCTGTGCATTTTAGTAAAACTCCCCCAAATCAGTTTTTAATGTGGAGTTTAGAATTATTACGTTGATGCTTGTCTGAGCACTGTAAAAATACTACAGCTGCATTTTGTATGCTATATTGTTCCCTGTAGTAGGGATAGGTATTTGCTTTTTAAAATAAGTCCATGTATTGCTGCTGCTGTCAACTGCCCAGTGACCACAGAAGCTGCTTTCTGGACAGCATCTTTATTACACTCTGCATGTGTCCACAAGCCATATCAAAAAAGCAAGAAACAGTAGAGAAAAGCACACCTCTTTGAAAGTGGAATGTCAGCTAGAGTGAAAGAAGGGTACGAATGATTAATAGTTTAAGAGAATGAAGGACTGCTTTCAGGAATGAATGAGGACCAGAATCTGAGTGCTTCAAATATCGTGCTTAGCAATAACCCAGGGAACTCATGAAGCAAGAGAATACTGAGTACATAATTTGAAAAAATCTCTTGAATAAAATGCATTAGTTAGAAAAGTAATTAAATTAAAGTATTTAGGTGAAAATATACCTCATATGAAAAATACTTCTGAGTTAGGAAGCTAAGTAACTGAGAAAGATACTACCATGACAAAGAAACTTATACACATGCATATATGCGTTAGAACTAAACTGTCAAGTACAACAGCCACTAGCTACATTTAGCTACTTAAGTTTAAATTAATTAAAATAAAATCAGATTTAAAATCAGGTTTTTCAGTTGCACTACCCATATTTCAAGTGTTAAACAGCCACATGTGGCTACTGGCTACCATATTTAATGGCACAGGCATAGAACATTTCTGTTATTGCAGAAAGTTATCTAGGATAATGCTGCTCTAGAAGAATTTCTTCTTAATCAAGAAAGGTACAAGAATCATGATACTGTTCTTTAATGATAAAAATAAGCCAAACGGTATAAGAGTGAGGATATATTTTGCAGCTGACTTTGCCTGGGGACGTAATGGTAACCTGAGAATCATAAACAATGAAGCTATCCCCAGCTCTGCTCTAAAACTTCTCTCTGGTATCTTGAACCTATTATTGTATCTTTCCAAACTTGAACCTGCCTTGCATGTGTTTTGTATTCCAGCCTAACTCCTGGTTTGCTGTTCCCTCTCTCATTTTCTTTAGCTTATGATTTCTTTTTTTTTCTCTTTCTTTTTTTAAGTTGAAGTATAGTTGCCGTGCAATATTATATTAGTTTCAGGTGTACCATGTAATAATTCAACATTTATATACATTACAAATTGATCACCACAATGAGTCTAGTAACCATCTGTGACCATGCAAAGTTATTGCAGTATTATTGACTATATTCCCTGTGCTGGCATTATATCCCCATGACTTATTTATTTTATAACTGGAAGCTATGCCTTATAATTCCTTCAGGCTATTTCAACCAACTCCTTACTTGCCTATCTTATGACAACCACCAGTTTGTTCTTTCTATGAGTCTGTGTTTCTGTTTCATTTTGTTCTTCTGTTTTGTTTTTTAGATTCCACATAGAAGTGAAATCATACAATATTTGTCTTCCTCTGTCTGACTTACTTCCCTTAGCATAATATCCTCTAGGTGCATCATGTTGTTTCAAATGGCAAGATTTCATTCTTTTATATGGCTGAGTAATATTCCATTATATATATATATATATATATATATATATGTAATTTGCATAACTTTTATCCATACATCTATCAGTGGACACTTAAGTTGCTTCCATATCTTCACTATTGTGAATGATGCTGCAGTGAACATAAAGGTGCAGATATCTTTCCAAATTAGTGTTTTGTTTTATTTTGGAAGTGGAATGACTGGATCATATGGTAGTTCTATTTTTACTTTTTAAAAACTTCCATGTTGTTTTCTATAGTGGCTGCACCACTTTACGTTCCCACCAACAGTGTAGAAGGGTCCCCTTTTTTTCCACATCCTTTCCATCACTTGTTATTTCTTGTTTTTTTGGGGGGAATAGCCATTCTGACAGGTGTGAGGTAATAAATTTTTATTTGCATTTCCCTAATGATTTGTGGTATTGAATATCTTTTCATGTTTATGTTGGCCATCTGTATGTCTTTCTTGGAAAAATGTCTATTCAGGTTCTCTGCCCATTTTTTAATTAGATTTTTTTTTGATATGAGTTGTAAGAATTCTTTATATTTTTGATATTAACCCCTTATTGCATATATGATTTTAAAATGTCTTCTAATCCAGTAGGTTGCCTTTTCTTTTTGTTGATGATTTCCTTCCCTCAGCAAAAGCTTTTTAGTTTGATGTAGTTCCATTTGTTTATTTTTGCTTTTGTTGCCCTTGCTTGAGGAGACAGATCCAAAAAATATAGCCAAGACTGATGTCAAAGAGACCAGTCTGGGGCTTAGACCCCTCACTTCCCAGGGGAGACCTCTGTGGTTGTGGTATCTCTCCTGCTTTGGGGTTGCCACACCAGGGTTGTGGGTTCTGACTAGACTGTGTCATATTGTAGGCGGGAGACTCCTCCCATCTGTCTCAATGTGGCCTTTTCTTTATATCCTTAGTTGTAGAGAATCTTCTGCTAGTCTTCAGGTTGTTCTCAGAGATAGTTGTCGTATATGTAGTTGTAGCTTTGGCATGTCTGTGGGAAGAGGTGAGCTCAAGATCTTCTTACTCCACCATGTTGATCTGGACCTCCCTCCAGGTTATGATTTCTTTGTGTACCTTTAAAAAAATTGTTAACTTATTGTATTAATTGTGTTTATTCAAAGTACTTTAAATCTTTCTAGGGGGTTATGAATTAGAAATAAATGACCCTTTCTTTCTCTTTCAAGCTTGGTTTTCCTACTTGTTAAAAAAGAATTGATATTACTAACCCACAGATCATAATAGTGTGAGAATTAACGAATGGATCATTGGGAACAATTGGAAAAATGTAAAACATTATATACAGAGTGGCATGGATATTTGGAAAACACCATATAGGAAAAGCAATGGTTCTTAAAGGCTTGGTGCATTTTCAAATATAAAAATCCTAAGAAATTTTTCAAATTAGTGTTTAAATTCTATGATATTGCAATTATTTTATGTGTCTAGACAGTGACTTTGATGTGAATGCCTCATTTTGGGGGGTTCTTCTGTTTGAACACCTGGAAAAACCCAGACCCAGATTTTTAGGACTAAAAATATGTATAAGTTTGTTGTAGGTGTTCATAGACATTGAGATAGTTTCAATATTATGTAAATTTCGCAGAAGCTCAAAATAATTGAAAGGTGTGTTATGTAACTTTGCAGTGTCTCTATGAAATGGATAAGGAGCAATTTTAATCATTTTTCTATAGATTTAACATTTAAAAAATTTTAGGATTAAATACATTATTGGTATTATTTTGTTCTGTGACAGATAGACTGAAGCAATGTAACACCTATTATTAACCTAAGCTAATTACTCAGCAGGTTATTGCTAGTTATTTCATTTAAATTGACACTAATCCCTTATATTTTTAATTAGTGAGAGAAATTGATTTAAAAGAATTTTAGCAGGATGCTAAGATGAACAAAAACGAGATGTAGAGTTTGTCAGTAAAAAGATAGTGTAGAATTTAGGGGTATAAGCAAAGATAATTTATTAGGAGATGTTCTAACATTATTCCTATAATGACTTTTACTTTTAAATTAATGAACTACTAATTGCAGACTTAGAATAATTGTCATTATTAATGAATATAAAAAAGTATATTGGTACTTTACTTGTGGAAATTATTTCAGGCCACTAAATTGTTCTTCTTAATCTAAATGATGTTAATATAGTTTCTAAATTTATCTGAAAATTTAAAATCTGGCTTAAAAATCCCAGTTCATTAATTTATTCATTTTTGGTTTTATTTTGGATATTTCCAAGGATAACAGGAACTTCTAAAAGCAATGGAGGAATCTGAAATAATATCCGTAGTTTAAAAGAGGCCTTACTTCATTTTGAAGAAATATTGTATCTGGATGGTAGAGTTTTAATTGTTTTCATAAAATCAGATAAGTGACAGCTGTCAGACAACACACATCTTGTTTTTCTCTCTCTGAGAAACTCATATATAAAGGAATATCAGTAGAATAGAGGTTTTTGAACTTCTTAACCATTGAAACCGAAATTGCCACTTCAGCTGCTGTAAAAGATGTGATCTAGATATTAAGACTTATGAGCATTTGGGATTTTTTACTGCCATTCAGCCGGAAGTACAGGGAGGCCCTGAGATGGGAATGAGGGCAGGTCGAGAATCACCAGCTAGTACTGAAAATGCAAGAAAGGATGTGTGGGACTCAAAACCACATATTTCTGATTTTCTTCTGCCTCAAAATATTCGAAGTTAGGATAGAAACAGTACCACCCAGTTCAGTATTCTATGAACTTTGCCTTCCTTTAAAAATGATATAAACTTAAGAGTCCTATAAGAGAAACTATTTCATTCTTGTTAAACATGGAAGCCAGTTGAATTGTCCTGCTTTAGGGTCTTCTGAAGTAAACTTTGAAATAAGGTAAATATGTTTATGTAAGTGTAAATAACAGCATGTGATGTCAAATCTAGTGTATAAATACATTTGTCATAGATTTTTGGAGGTAGGTGGGACCTTGGAAAGTTATTTGAATGATTATGTATAAACTAGTATTATTTTCGTTTTATGTATAAAGCTAAAAGGGGCGGAGAGGTCATCTGCTTAAGTTCAAAATGTTAATAAAGTGCCAAAGGAACACAGTTCTCCAGCCCAGTTTTCCATCTTAGGATGGAGTTGCTTTATTTAGTCCTTCTGAGGGCTCTTGTGTATGTTAGATGGTAAGGAAGATAGAAGCGTAGAATATATAATCAACATTTCCTAAAATAGAAACATTGTTCTCCAATAGTAGAAAAAGTGGAAAGTGCATCTAATCATGTACTGTGATGTGTTCCAGTGAAAGTGTTACCCCATTTCTCCTCAGGGTCTAACATTTTACCATGAGATATATATATGGGAAATTGGACTTGGTTAATGTTCTCCATGAATTGTTGCTGAGGTATAAAATTTAATGTGTCAATAATTATCCTATGTGGCTATTAAGTGTTAATTATTAATATTAAAGAAAATTAGGGAGAACAAATAACTTCACCTAATAATCAGATGCTAAACAAACCAAGAATATATTTTGAAACCAAGGGAGATGAACCTACATGATATATAAGATCTTCCTGAGCTTTAAAATTCAGTGATCATGATTACTAGATACTATTTGCTTTGCTATTTTTCATATTTAAAAAAAAATTATATATATATTTGCCTTTTTGGAATATTTGCATGCCTCCAGTTTATTCAAAGCTTAGTTTGATAATCTTATAACAGTTTCTTTTCTTTATTCCAAATATGGATTAAAAAAATCAGAACAGTAAAGTTATAGAAGGACTAGAAATCACTGTGCTTCCCAGTTCCACTCTAAATAAGTCATAGTTGAAAGAAATTGGGCACATCAAAGTTTGTAGCACAAATGGTTTGTAGCACAAATGGTAGCACAAATGGTGATGGTGCTACAAGTCACTCCATGACTTGAGTGGAAACCTTTTATCAGTTAGTGATATGTATAATCAGCATTCAAAGATGGACTCTAAGCAAACTATACTATTTATGGAATGTTTGATTTTTTTGTATATTTTTAATATAATTTTTATACAGTTTGTCATTATCATTGCAATAGTCATGACGAAAATATACTGTACATCCCATGTAGACTAAACAAATCTGCAGTATGTGGCATCATCATTAACTGGTCTTTATGTAAATTAAAAATTTTTTTTTAACTTATGCAGTGTGCCTAGTAGAAAAGATGCTCCTCCAAGTTAATGGAAAGGCTATGAAATTGCATTTGCAGTACACTTAGGAGTTCACTATCCACAAAAGGCGAGTACCAGGGCTTTCATAGTTATTAGTCCCTTAGTATTTGCTCTGTGAGGACAGAGTCCAAACTGTTTATGAAGATCAAAATGCTACACTTTCAGTTCAATTTAGTAGAGCCAATGGATAGAAGTTTATATTAGGGAAGGGGAAACTCTCTAGAACAAAATGGGGGCCAGAGAGTGTAAAAAAGAGCCAATAAATATGTTATGGAGACTTATCTTGTGAAAGGTGACTGGAACATAGATTGGCTTTCATTATTGGAAATGGTAGAAAATCAGATTCAAACTTTCTTTAGAGAGTTTTCCCATTTCCAGGTAGAAGAGAATCTTAAAACTTTTATTGTGTGTCCTGTGAGGTACATCTATCCTTGCAATCGTTTAATACTTTTAAAAGGCTGCTAATTTGCACATGTTTATAACAGTGAAGACTGTAGTTGATCCTAATCTATCCTCAAAACTCTTGATAACATTTGGAAGAAAAATATGGATAGAGAGGTTGAATAAAAGAGGTATATGTGTTGTGGGTCTACATCATTTATTCAGTAAGAGGTTTTTTACAATTAGACTTCAGCAGGTTGATTTGAATGGGAAACAGAGGAAGGAGATTTTAAATATGTTCCATTTCTTACAATGACTTTTGTTGTTACCTATTTTGAGTGCATGTGCACATTCACATATACACACTTCTTCTGACTTACATTCTTTGCAGTTACTTCTATGTTCCTAAGCACAGGGAAACTTTTTTTCCTGACATGGTTACAATTTACAAGGTGATCTGCATTGGCCCCTCTTTTCTAGGACCTGCTACTGGTTCTCTTGGTTCTCCAGGCACATCTTTATACCTGGGTGGCTTTAGACACAGTGAGGAAACATATCCCAAGCAAAAATAAATAATTCAAACTATTTAATTTTTGAAAGGGGACTAAAATTTTATTGTGTCTGGTTGGAATTCTCTGCTTTGGCCCTATTTTTGGCCAATGTTTTCAGTGGAGACTGTCCCCATTCTTAAACATCACATTAATCCCTATTGCTCTTAATAAGGTAACAAAGAACTGTGTATATGAAGATGAGAGCAGCCTTCCCATCCCAAAGAAAGATATGTTTTGCTGCAACAGATCTTGCTTTTGCAAAGAGACACAAATGCCTTTATTTTATCATTTCTGATTCTTAACTGGCTTTCAGAGCATCTGCCTCTCTTCTTTCTCTCTCTGCCTTCCTTTGTCAAAAGCATGAAGTGTAGATACGTGGAGCCCTAGAACCTTTTGTTTTTAGGTAACTCTTTTGGATAAAGTTTGGGTGAATAAATTCAGATAACTCAACAGCTTACTCAAAGGGAATATGAGTGTTTGGGCCAACGTAGTGAAACTTTTTAAAAGGTCTGCATGTAGTCAGGTGACCCCCGACCCCCGGCCCATTTTCCTCACCTTCCATGCTCTTATCAGCTCATTCTAAGGGGACTTTCATTCCTCATACTTCATTGAAACTCTACTAATAATAAGGTTACCAAAGACTTTAATCTTGCCACATCTAGTGTCTTATCTCTGCCCTCTTGACTTTTCAGCAGCCTTCCACATAACTGACCACTCCCTGTTCTTTAATAGACTCTCACATCTTGGCTCTCAGCATCCCACACTCTCCTCGTTTTCTGTCACTGGATAGCCATTTCTTTTCAACAACTTTTGATGCTTTTTCTGCTGTTATCAACCTTTAAATATTGGAATTTCCAAAGGCTCTGTTCTGGGCATTCTTCTCCCTTTCTTTCTAACTAAACTGTCTCCTTAAAGGGTTCTCATTTAGTTCCATGGCTTTAAATGCCCTCTTTTAGTGAATATACTCCAAAATTTGTATCTCCAGCCCTGACGTCTACACTGAACTTTGGATTTGTGTGTCCAGCTTCCTACTGGAAAGCTCCACTTGGATATCTGAAAGGCAAATCAGAACCAGAGCAGAACTCTTGATTCCCCCACCTCCTCTCCCACCTACCTCTCTTTGTCTCTTTCTCACCTCAGTAATTAATATTACCCTCCATTCAGTTGCTCAGGACAGAAGTGTAGTCATCACTTTTGATTAATGCTTTCTATCACTATCCACCCCCGGTCTAATCCATCAGTGAGTCCTGTTAGCACTTCCTTCAGAATACAACTAAAATCTGTTTTTTTCCAGATTTCACTGCTCTTCTTTCTTCCTTTCCTGCTCCTTTATAACCTTTCCACACAGCAACCAGAGTGATCTTTTAAAAAGTAAATTAGGCTGTACTTGCTCCTTCCTCTCCAAACCTTTCATTAATCCTCATTACACTTAGAATACAATTTGAATTCTTATGCCAGTCAGTACTAACATATATAACCCCAGCTTACCTCTCTGACATACTGCTCCGCACCCTTCCTAAATCACTGACCTCAGCCACACTGGCCTTCTTTCTGTCCATCTAACATACCAAGCTATTTTTGACTCAAGGCCTTTGTAACTAACTGCTAGTTCTCTGGTTGGGATGGTTTTAAGTCTATGGGTCTCAGTATAGATGTCACGCCCTCAGAAAGGCCTCCTTGACCACTCCATCTAAAGGAGCTCCCCATTAAATCTACTGTATTTTATTCTCTTTGGAGCAATAGCATTGTCTAAAATGTTGTCCACTTATTTATTTATTGTCTTTCTGCTGTATGAGGACAGGGCCCTTGCTGGTCTGGTTCACTCTAGCTACTAGTACTCTAGTAGCAGTGTACAAAAAGAAACCCCGTGCATTCAATGAAAGATGCTTGAATAAACGCTGTAGAAATAAAAGGATTAAAATCTTCTTACAAATGAGAGGTCTTTACAACTAAAATAATTTTTCAGTTCTTTTCAGGTTATAATAAAAAGTGATTTTGGAAACAAGTCAAACTGAATGCTATGATTTGATTAAGTTCATGTAATGAAATTATAGAATTTAGCAATTCCAGCATATTATAATTACTGAAGTTTTCCATATACTAAAGGACTAATCAGAATGCACAGTTCTAATCAAGTGTGCCTATCAGGTAAGAGGAAATGGTATGCTACACGGAGGAGAAGGGGAACATAGACGGGGCAGGCCTGCTAAAGTGACATCAAGGTTAGGTGAGATCTTTGAGTGCCTTCAGTAGCTCCAGCATAGGGTTAGGTCAATAAGAGAAGCAAGAGGGTGCTGGACATCCTCTCTAATAACTGTGACTCCCTTTTCAGTATTTCTTCAAAATGTCAGAATGAGCAAATAAATAAGTGTTGTATGTCACCCTCAAGCAGGAAAATGTAGGGACAAGAAATTAAAATCTTGGAGATTGGAAGGTTTCTGAGATACTTACAGGGAACTCAGGCTGCATAGTTGATCTGAGAACACCCCCAGTCTCACTCCCTGGCTACACTTCTTTCTTCTTTGCCGGGTGAGACATTTGTGGGTGGATATGCATCTGCAGACTCTTGCTTTCCTGTGCCTACCTCTTTCCTCATCCCTGGCTACAGGGGACTCTCTTTTCTGAACGCTGGCTGCCTGCTATCCCCTGCTGGGAACCTGAGGAGTTGGGCAGAGGGGTGTTTGCTTGAAGCTCAGGGAGGATTCTACAAATTACAAATCCCCAGTATCAGAAACAGGGAGTCTATGAATGAATGTCAAGGGCTGTCTGTATGTGATATGGAGTATACTATTTAACTGTATAGAAAAGATATGCATATATCAATGTCAAATAACAGTATTAGAGCATGTATGATTTAGTATCAGATGAATCATGATTATTACTAATAGGGCAATTGTGTCCCTTGGAAACTACTTAATAATCCACTTATT
This sequence comes from Kogia breviceps, assembly GCF_026419965.1. Taxonomy (NCBI): domain Eukaryota; kingdom Metazoa; phylum Chordata; class Mammalia; order Artiodactyla; family Physeteridae; genus Kogia; species Kogia breviceps. Next base: position 40,778,593 of record NC_081310.1, on the reverse strand, counting down.
AGATTCTGTCCATTCCTTCAAGACGTCTGTGAGAAGCCACTGAAGTGTGATTATAGAAAGTTTAGAGTTCTTTGCAACCTTCAGTTTATATTGATGTTTTAGGTGTAAACTTTGTCTTGTCCTAAATCTCAGGTACCTCAGACTTCTTTTGAAGGGAGTAAAGATGACAATTTGGACTTTTTCTTGTCAACTGGGACTTCATTATTAAATGGAAGGATATATTTATTAAGAACCTACTCAATGACAGGTACTCTTGTTTGGAACTTTTATAAATTTTATGTAATGCTCATAGGAACCTTGTGAATCAGCTATTATTACACCTGTTTTACAAACAAGGAGACGGAGGCTCTGAGAAATTAAGTTCTTGCTCAAAGTTATGCAGCTAATGAGGCACAGATGAGCTCAAATCCCAGGTCTGATTTCTGAAGTCAGCCTATTTTCTGTGATAACATGGGTGTCTCCCTATGCTTTATTCCTTGTCTATATAGAGTCAGGCTAATAATACCTCCATATCTATTTTGTAAAACCATGAGAACCAGATGAATATGAATGTAATGCCCATACAAATTGCAAGGTCTATTATGACTATTAGTAGCATTAATTTAACAACAATACCAAAGTGGTCTTTTAATTAACTGTCATTTTATACCACCATTTCTGAATACACATCGTGACTCTCTGAAGACTTCTATCTGCAACAGTGGATATTTTAATTATTTGTTAGACTCCTCATGGTTATGTTTGGGTTTCTTTGAGAATGAGTTTCACACCCTTCCAATTGTTGGCAAATATTCATACTGGGGAAAAACTATCCATCTGTTCAGCTGCTAGCCAAAACATCACAGTCAAAATAGCAGATTCAGCTCTAACATGAATTATGATGAGACAGTGTCACACAGAATATAAGTCATATCCTCATCAACAGATGTGGAAAGGGGTAGTGTCTGCCTAGGAAATTTAAGATTTTCATCATATAAGATGAAAGATGGTATTTTAAGATACCCATCATATAAGGGTAAGGCTAGGTTTAGAAGAACATAGCAAATGCCAAAAATTACACCTACAGATAGCATTAGAGTTGAAATTGAATGAACAGAAATGGAGGGGAAAACAAAAGACTAAATTAGTTAGCTTAAGCCCAGCCTCTGTTACAGATAGACTTGACATCTCCTAGGCACTCAAGGAAGGCTGTTGACACTCCATAGGATGGAGGTCTACTTGAGTAGATTGGTCATTTACTCACCACAGTATTCAATATATTCTTGAAGCACATGGGTGTTTGCCATGATCATCTTGAATGTTATTATTTTCCTTTTTTCTAAGGCATGTTTCTCGCATGCAGTACTAGTATAACTTTGTGCTTTTGGCCAGGATGCCCATGCATATTATTGCTTTTTTTGTTTTGTTAAGTAATTTTTATTACTAAACACATAGCAAAAATGTTTATAACATAAGTATAAGGCACAAATAATAGTAAACAAAAACTTGTATAGCAATCAATCAGCCTAAGAAATAGAATGTTCCCACTACCTTTGAAGTTCCCTGTACTTCCTTTATCTTAACACCCTCTCTGTCCTATGATGTAACCACTACCTCAGCTCTTCTGTATCATTCACTGGCTTCTCTTTGTAGTTTTTCGCATATGTATTACAATTGATATTTTAGTTTAGTTTTACATGTTTTTAACCGTATTTAATTTTTTTTTCTACTTTCTTTTTTGGCCCGGTATTCTGAGATTTATCGATGATGATGATTGTAGCTGCAGCTCATTCAATTTCACTACTGTATAGTTTTCTATTATGTGAGTTTATCATAGTTTATTTGCTTTCTGTTTTTAACAATTACACACTCCATTGCCATGAACATTTATAAACTTATCTCCTGTTGAATGTATACAGGAGTTTTTCTAGGGTATATAACTTGTAATGGAATTGTTGGGCCATGAGTATGCTTATCTCAGCTTCACTAGATACTGTCAAATTATTTTCCAAGGGGACTGTGTACATTTATACTTAACCATCTGTGTATCAGAGTTCGTGTTGTTTCAAATCTTTGCTAACATTAGACATTGTAGGATTTAAGGATTGTTGCCAATTTTTCATTATCATTTTAATTATAATTTGCAGTTCTAGAAATTTTTTGGTTTAGACATTAAATAATGTTTTAATCTTTCCTCATATTTGTAATCTTTTTAAAATTTAAATTTAAAATTTTTTTGTAATCTTTTATTTTTAAAACATGTTAAACATTTACTTTAAATTCTGACAACCCCAATTATGAGATCTTTGTGAGTTTAATTCAGCTATATGATATTTCTGCTGAGTCTTCCTCACTAGTTTTTGTTTCTTTGTTTTGTGATTTAAAAAAAAAAAAACCTGTAAGCTCATGTCTTTTGAAATTCTTTGAGGTCTGTGTTGAAGGTGTTTTCATCCAGAGTGAATTTGCTTTTTTTTCTGGTGGCTCACTAGGGCAATAACAGCCCTGGATCCCTCTAAGGTTAATTTCTGTGTTTGAGGCTTCTTGGGCCAGAAGTATAATGTTAATTTAGGCTTCATACATGGCCAGTTGTCAAGTTATGGCTATGAGTTCTCTGGAAAAAAATTATCCCACTCTATCCAGTGCTAAAGTCTAGATTGGCAACTTCCTTGCTGTCCCTTCTGTGTGTTAGGCTTATTCGAATTCACTCTAAGGGTATGACCCTTGGGAACCCAGGTCTCTTCAGGAGTTTGGCCCAGGCACAGTTCCTAGTGCTTTGTAACCCTGGCTGCTGTCAAAATGGAAGTTCAGGGTCCCTGTGTTAGCCAAATGTCCCCAGTGAGAGAGCCAGCCTCAGAGTTTACGTACCTCTCTGGTTTGCTGCTTTTTGCTTCACTGCGATCATCTAAGGATATTTTTCTTTCTTGTCATCTGAATGATGAATTTTATTTTTCAATTTTCTCTTTTATTTATTTAATTTTTTGCGGTACGTGAGCCTCTCACTGCTGTGGCCTCTCCCGCCACGGAGCACAGGCTCCAGACGCACAGGCTCAGCAGCCATGGCTCATGGGCCCAGCCGCTCCATGGCACGCGGGATCCTCCCAGACCGGGGCACGAACCCGTGTCCCCTGCATCGGCAGGCGGACTCCCAACCACTGCACCACCAGGGAAGCCCAATTTTCTCTTTTTTAATGGAACTTCTTATATGCCTTAATTTTTCTTTATTTTTTTTAATTATAAAAACTTTCAATCATGCAGAAAAGATGAAGGGATAAGGTAGGAAGTGTATTACCTAGATTCATTAATTGTTAGTATTTTGTCATATTTGCTCTGTGTGTGTGTGTGTGTGTGTGTGTGTGTGTGTGTGTGTGTATGATGAACCATTTGGAAGTCAGTTGCAGATATCATGACACTTGACCCTGGATGTTTTGCTGTGCATGTTCTGAAAATAAGGACGTTTTTCTTTATAGTCCCAGTACCATATCACACCTTAGAAAATGAATAAGAAGTCTCTAATATTTTATCTAATACCTAGTCCATGTTCAAATTCCCCAGTTGTCCCTAAATATGTTTAATATATTTTTTTCCTCTAAAATGAGAATACAAATAATGTAGTGATGCATTTATTTTTCAGTAGGGCTATTTGGGTTATTTGGTTCACTGTGCTTTCAGATGTGGAAATACATTTTATTGTTTGCCCTTTTCTGAAGTTTGCTCTTGACTTTTGTTTTTCAAGTAGCCAGAAGTGCTACATCTTTTGCTCTCTATTCACTTGCCTTTGAGTTGCTGATTATTTGGATATGCAGTTAAAAAACTATAACTTAGTTGAAAAAAATATTTTTATGTCCTTTTTAAAGAGCTTCGCCTCTGAAGTCGAAGGTACAGAGGTGGTTAGCTCACTGACTTTCATGCAAAAGTCACATAAAAGTTTCATAAAAGTCACATGACTTTTATACGGCTTAAGTTTTGTCAGGTAAGTGGACTGACCTCACCCAGGATTTCATCCCTGGGTGTGCTTTAAAAAAAGACGCAAGAGGGAAGAGATATGGGAACATATGTATATGTATAACTGATTCACTTTGTTGTGAAGCAGAAACTTAATGCACTATTGTAAAGCAATTATACTCCAATAAAGATGTTAAAAAAAAAAAGACATTTGGCTTTATACAACAAGACCAGTTTGTCATTGGACTTTTCTTTGGGCAACTGAATTTTGCTGAACCCTATTGTGTTCTGCTGCTGGTCAGCCCAGCTGCATGAAGATGGCCAGAGAATGAAGACGAAGAGTGATCCAAGTTACCTTATGGGGAGAAGACAGATGGATAAAGATTTCTACTTAAATATAAATCTAACCTAATGTTGCTGCTCATTACTGGTAGCTTTCTTTTTTTTTTTTTTTTTTTTTCCGGTATGCGGGCCTCTCACTGTTGTGGCCTCTCCCGTTGCGGGGCACAGGCTCCGGATGCGCAGGCTCAGCGGCCATGGCTCACAGGCGTAGTTACTCCGCGGCATGTGGGATCTTCCCAGACCAGGGCACGAACCCGTGTCTCCTGCATCGGCAGGCGGATTCTCAACCACTGCGCCACTAGGGAAGCCCTACTGGTAGCTTTCTTTAGGGCTTAAGACTTGATGAATTTAGTGTTGCCTGACATAGTTTTTAAATGGCTCAGGATTAAAAAAATATGTATCTCTGTTGAATAATAATAAGTACCAAGTAAGAAATATGGCTGTGCTGCTTCTTTTCGATGATTTCATAGTTATTTATATATTTAACTACATACATGAAGCCCCCATGTTTGTATTTTTCTTTGCCACTGACTTCACAGCAGCTCAGTAGGATTTTAAGTATTTATATTTTATATTTTCCAACACCTGCCCCATGACAATATACATAGACCATGCAAACAAAGATGTATTTAGTGAAGAGATTGTGAAACTGTTTTATTACTGTCCTGATCTCAATTGGAAATGAAGCTGCTTTTTCAAACACTGTTTAGGCATGCTGTCTAGCAGTCAGTAATTGTGCTGATTATAATCATGAGCTTCTCTTCAACATGTGTATGGCTATTGTGGTAATAACTGGTGAAACATTGCATTTTAATTTGAATGAATAAAAAACAGAAAGCTCAGCAGAAGCATTCGTTAGAGAGGTAAAAAATCTTTTTAAAAGAAGAGAGAGAAAAAGAAAACAAAGTATATCCATGAATTTTAACTTAACTAGATAGTGGAAAAATGACATAGATAATATATATGCTTTTATAGTACTGCTAACATAAACGTGAGCATATAATTTTGGAGATTCAGTTAGTTTAGCTGCAAAATGACTTTTCTTCATCCTTCTTTGTTCGTGTTTTTAAATTAGCATTCCTCAATAATCAGAAGGTTCTGTTTCTTAATTTTTAGACCTAAATATTCCATTAGTTGTCTTTGGAAGGTTTTAAACGTATTTTCAGTGACCACAATGGAAAATGTTGGATAGAACAGAACTGTCTCTTTACATGTCAGAACCCAGTGGTCTAAAACAGTTTCCGTCTTAGCCCTACTTCTTGGGGGCATGTTTATTGTATGGTTATTTATTTACTACAGCATACTAATTTTTTTAATTTCTTGGTTTTTAATCTTAACTCCCTAATGTATTTCATTAATCTTACAATAAATAAGCTGTTATTATTAACTTTAACCCGTTGGTTTCAAACCTTAACTCTTTGTCTTTTCCCTTTATTTTACCCCAGATATGGTTAACTGAGAGTTGTGTTTGTTCTTCCTTTAAGATTTCTTGCCCTGCTTGGTTTAATGTTCAAGCACAGACTGGACGCTTCCTAGCTAGATTGCTATGACATTTGATACTTGTCTCTTTCCTTTTCAGTCCATCTTGCATGCTTTTATCAAATAAATCTTTTAAAAATATATCACCTCCCTACTGATTAGTGATCTAGGATGTGAAATCTGTTCTCTGGCTAGATTTGAAGACCCCTTCCTTGTATTCACATCTTGGCTTTATGAAGACCATGTTCCATTTAGGTGAACACCATCATTTCTTCAAAAAACAAAAACCAGTCTGGCTGCTTCTAGAAGGTGGGGAGGAGAGTATGTATTTAATTTAGTACCTAGAAGATTAAACCATGACCAATTTCCTGCAATTTCTGTCTCTGATGTTAAGAGGTAGAGTTTGGTTGTTACAGGAGAGCCACCAAACAGGGCAGGTTACGGGAGCCAGTTCTGCAGAGCTCTTGATAGCGGGAGTTCAGAAGATGTTATAAGCTAGGATACCCAAGGTACCACCAAAGGCATTTCTTGAAGGAAGAGGAACTGTATTGAGGAAGAGAAAGCATCAGGACAGGAGGAAAAGTTCTTTAGTCATATGCAGATTTAAAACTGGGGTTTACTCAAAGCCAATGGCCATTACAATTGTTTTTGGGATCATGGGAAGTCAATAAGCTGGATGGGTGTGTCAGGGTAAGACCGATCTTGACTTTTGAACAGGGCTACTATCCTGGCCTGGAAATGCAGTAGATGATAGAGCCAGTCTGATGGGAATCAGGAAGCTGAGTGTTCCATTGCCCTGTTGTAGCAGACTTGGGTGGGGAGCAAGGGGGAGTGTGGGCCTGAGAATATCTTGCTCCCTGTTTTGCCTATGCTGTTCCTTTGAAATACATACCTTTCTCCTATTCGTTTACCCAAATGTCACATGTGCTATGATGGAAGGAGCACAGACTTAGGAAGTAAGCTGACCTAGACTTGAGTTTTGTCTTCTTGCTGGTTAGCTAGGTGACCCTGACCAAGTTACTTCACCATTCAAAACTGCAGTTTCTTCCTTTGATAATGGAAATATTGATATATTCTTTGCTGGTGTAAGGAATGAAAAGTCTGCCTCTCAATTTTTGGACTTAGAAAATTGCTTTTGTCAGCACCCATAGTCACTGAGAAAAAGAATATATGAAACTTCTATATGTATATATATATGTATATATATGTATATATATATGTATATACATATAAAATATGTATATACATATAAAATATGTATATACATATAAAATATGAAATCTAGAGGAAGATTTAAAGAAATACTAATTTCCATTGACAAGGTTCTCTTAATTTTAGTTGTTTCTCTGGATCCTTGACCCTTCAGTCTCTCTGCCGGCAGGGGGTTAGCAGTTGTACGTAGCATAATCACCTGCCCCAGATGGTACTAGAAACTCCTTTTGTGAAAAGTCAGTACATTCTGGTACAAGAGAAATGCTTGCCTGAAGCCCCTGTATCTTCTGGAAGGTTACTGAAATATATCCCTGACATCTCAAGAGTATCCTGTCCATATTTGTATGCCCTGTGCTTGGTGCATGTTTTTGGAATTGTTAAATAAAGGATGCTTTTCTTTAGATTAAATTAAATTATATGATTTTATTATAACTGTTCTCTGTGATAATGTTGACTAAATTTATCTATATTTATGGAAATGAAAATTGTTGATCTAAAAATACTTTTTGAAATTTAAGTACTTCAGCTTGTCAGTACTTAGGAGACTAGTGAGGGTTGAAGTTCTGAGTTGAAATTTAAAGATCTCTTAATCGTTCAAATAAAATTCTGATGCATTTTATTTATTAGGACATTTTTCTGATTACAAAATATGTAATTGTCAGTATGAAAAACTAGGAAGGCATAGGAAAAGAAAGGGAAAAAAATCACCCCTAATTACTAATATTTTGATATGTTTTTCTCCACTATGTTTTCTATATATTTATGTATTGGTTTTTTTGTTTCATTGTTTTTCTTATTATAAGAATTATTTCTTTTCATAAAATGTTCCTGAAAAATACTTTAATAGTGCTTGTCATATAGCTGTATCATTACTCATTTAATCATTCTTCTAATATTGGGCATTTAAGTATTTACAATTTTAAATGTACCTGAAAGAAATGTCTTTTGTTGACATCTTTGATTATTTCCTTAAAATACTTCCTTAGATAAACAATTACTATATCAAAATTTTAAATATGTAGAGATATATATATATATATATATATATATATATATATAATATATATAGTAGTGTGTATATTTTAATCCCAAACTCCTAATTTATCCCTACCCTACCCCCCTTTCCCCTTTGGTAATAATAAATTTGTTTTCTATGTCTGTGAGTCTTAAGTATGTATAGTTTTTTAAGTTTTTTTTTTTATATATTGCCAATATTCTTCAGAAAGGTTGATTTAGTTTACCAGCCTGATGTCCTTTGAAGTGCATTATGGCATTTTAATCTCACTATATCCTTACCAGCACTGAGTGTTTTCATAAAAAATAAAGGCTTTGGGGCTTCCCTGGTGGTGCAGTGGTTGAGAATCTGCCTGCCAGTGCAGGGGACACGGGTTCGAGCCCTGGTCTGGGAAGATCCCACATGCTTCGGAGCAACTAGGCCCGTGAGCCACAGCTACTGAGCCTGCACGTATGGAGCCTGTGCTCCGCAACAAGAGAGGCCGCAACAGTGAGAGGCCCGCATATTGCGATGAAGAGTGGCCCCCGCTCGCCGCAACTAGAGAAAGCCCTTGCACAGAAACGAAGACCGAACACAGCCAAAAATAAATAAATCAATAAATAAACTTAAAAAAAATAAAGGCCTTGGACTCTTATTTATTCATCTAGTCTGTGTTAAATAGTCTGTGTTAAAGATATGTTCCTTATTAACTGGGACATTTGTTGTAACTAAACCAATACCTGAGGTAATACCTCTATTCTTCTGTATTACTTCTGCATTACTTTTTTAAAAAATTATTTATTTATTTTTGGCTGCATTGGGTCTTCGTTGCTGCACGCGGGCCTTCTCTAGTTTTGGCTGTGTTGGGTCTTCGTTGCTACATGCGGGCCTTCTCTAGTTGTGGTGAGCAGAGGCTACTCTTCGTTGTGGTGTGTGGGCTTCTCATTGTGGTGGCTTCTCTTGTTGCGGAGCACAGGCTCTAGGCTCGCGGGCTTCAGTAGTTGTGGCTCACGGGCTCAGTAGTTGTGGCTCGCGGGCTCTAGAGCGCAGCCTCAGTAGTTGTGCACGGGCTTAGTTGCTCTGTGGCATGTGGGATCTTCCCGGACCAGGGCTCGAACCTGTGTCCCCTGCATTGGCAGGTGGATTCTTAACCACTGTGCCACCAGGGAAGCTCCTGCATTACTTACTGATGTGACTGTTTCTACCACGAGATTGTACAGGGATCAGATTTTACTCATCTTTATGCTACCCATAAAGATGTGAGCATATATTAGGTGCTCAATAAACATGGAAAATAATTATCACATAATACCCACCTTGATGGATTCCACCACCTGCTAACATATCTATGCGTACACTTTAAGCAAATATCAACTCTTTTTATTGGAAAGCATCACATAAAGTTCTGGGTGTCTTCTTGTTTTTGTATGAAGAATCCATTCATTGGTAGCCTATAATGATACATTTAAAATAAGAGTTCTTATCGCCTCCTCCCTAAGTCAGTGTTAGTATTGAGTATTTGTAATTTAGCTTGTAAATTGCATCATAAGTGCCAAGTAATTTAGCTTGTAAGCAGTGCCCATCTGAAAGAATCTTATGTTGTACTGTCAGTGGAGAGACACTGGAAAGTGTAGCTAGTGGTTAGTAAGAATGTAACCAAGATGTGAGCTTTAACAGAGATGTGACATGTGTATTAAACCAGTTTCTGGAAATCGTTTGCTTTTTGTATTTTATGGCAGTACCTTGTCGATCTGCATTTAGAATGATAATTCATGCTAATGTCTTTCATCTCCCATGAGGTAGCAGAAATCAATTCTAAAATGGCAGAATGAAAGGATATAGCAAATAAAGTCAATGAGCTGTCAAAGAATTTTTCTTCATCAAACAAGCCCCAAAGCACAGTGTGTTATACTGACCTTCCTTCACTCTTCTTTCTTGGATCCTTATGTTGATTTGATTCATGGCTTTTTCTTTTTTCTTTCTTTTCATAATAAAAAAATTAACAAACGTGTTTGGTCAGTGAAACAGAAGGTATTTGAAAATAATACCTTGGAGCACTGTCTCAATCTTCAGGAAAATTGTGAAGAGGAAATACAGCATTGATTGCTGTTGCTAAGCAACAGCTTTCACTGCAAATGTGCTGGGGACAGTGGTGGTGTCTGCCAGCACACTATGCAGGCTAGAAAGCAGTGCAGCACTGTGACGTTTCTGAGGAATCAGAATCAGAGCCCTGCATTTCCTCTTTCTGCACAATTTTCTGTGATCAGTATTTGAGACATTAAGATCATATTGTCAAATATATAGACTGAAAAATTTGGAACACTTTTGGAATTTTTAGAGAGCTAGCTGTGAATAGATTTGTTAAAGTCAACTCTAAAGGAATCAGAATTCCTGTTTTATTTCAGAAATACTATCAGTTTTCCCATTCGTGCATTTATCCATTCTTCCATGCATATGTTCACACATTCATTTAGCTTGATATTCAAGGTACTATCCTGCTCTTAAGAGTCTGGTATGTCTTGTATTGCTGACAGGTACACAGTAGGTATAATGGTAGGAAATTAGAGGTGGCATTGTAGCAGTGCAGATGTGGTATAATGAAGAGCCTCTTGGGCCTTCTTCATAGGACTGTACTGCTCCAGCTTTAGGGCACATGAAAATCTCCTGGGCAGCTTGTTAAAAGATTTCTCAGCCCTGTTCCCAGTGATCCTATTACCAGAGGCCTGGAAGGTAATTTAGGAATATTCATGTTATTTATTTATTTTTTGAATTTTATTTTATTTTTTTTATACAGCAAGTTCTTATTAATTGTCTATTTTATACATATTAGTGTATCTATGTCAATCCCAATCTCCCAATTCATCACAGCACCACCACCCGCCGGCTATCACTTTCCCCACTTGGTGTCCATACGTTTGTTCTCTACATCTGTGTCTCTATTTCTGCCCTGCAAACCGGTTCATCTGTACCATTTTTCTAGATTCCACATATATGCGTTAATATACAATATTTGTTTTTCTCTTTCTGACTTAGTTCACTCTGTATGACAGTCTCTTGATCCATCCACATCTCGACAAATGACCCAGTTTCATTCCTTTTTATGGCTGAGTAATATTCCATCATACATATATACCACATCTTCTTATCCATTCGTCTGACATTTAGGTTGCTTCCATGTCCTGGCTACTGTAAATAGTGCTGCAATAGTGCTGCAATGAACATTGGGGTGTATGTTTCTTTTTGAATTATGGTTGAATTATGTCTTGTAGACAGCATATATATGGGTCTTGTTTTTGTATCCATTCAGCGAGCCTGTGTCTTTTGGTTGGAGCATTTAATCCATTCACGTTTGAGGTAATTATCGACATGTATGTTCCTATTACCATTTTCTTAATTGTTACGGGTTTGTTTTTGTAAGTCCTTTTCTTCTCTTGTGTTTCCCACTTAGAGAAGTTCCTTTAGCATTTGTTGTATAGCTGGTTTGGTGGTGCTGAATTCTCTTAGCTTTTGCTTTTCGGTAAAGCTTTTGACTTCTCCATCGAATCTGAATGAGATCCTTGCAGGGTAGAGTAATCTTGGTTGTAGGTTCTTCCCTTTAATCACTTTAAATATATGTACCACTCCCTTCTGGGTTGTAGAGTTTCTGCTGAGAAATTAGCTGTTAACCTTATGGGAGTTCCCTTGTATGTTATTTGTCATTTTTCCCTTGTTGCTTTCAATTATTTTTCTTTGTCTTTAATTTTTGCCAATTTGATTACTATGTGTCTCGGCGTGTTTCTCCTTGGGTTTATCCTGTATGGGACTTGCTGCACTTCCTGGACTTGGGTGGCTATTTCCTTTCCCATGTTAGGGAAGTTTTCGACTATAATCTCCTCTGATATTTTCTTGGGTCGTTTCTCTCTGTCTTCTCCTTCTGGGACCCCTATAATGTGAATGTTGGTGCATTTAACGTTGTCTCAGAGGTCTCTTAGGTTGTCTTCATTTCTCTTCATTCTTTTCTCTTTATTCTATTCCATGGCAGTGAATTCCACCATTGTCTTCCAGGTCACTTATCTGTTCTCCTGCCTCAGTTATTCTGCTATTGATTCCTTCTAGTGTATTTTTCATTTCAGTTATTATATTGTTCATCTGTTTGTTTGTTCTTTAATTCTTCTAGGTCTGTGTTAAACATTTCTTGCATCTTCTCGGTCTTTGCCTCCATTCTTTTTCCGAGGTCCTGGATCATCTTCACTCTCATTATTCTGAATTCTTTTTGTGGAAGGTAGCCTGTCTCCACTTCATTTAGTTGTTTTTCTGGTTTTATTCTATTCCTTCATCTGGTACATAGCCCTCTGCCTTTTCATCTTGTCCATCTTTCTGTGAATGTGGTTTTTGTTCCGCAGGCTGCAGGATTGTAGTTTTTCTTGCTTCCGCTAGGAATATGCATTTTAGACAAGCTCTGTGAGTGATTCCGATACTGGTGCTAGGTAGGAGTCCCACTCTTAAGAAATACCGAAGTAGATGGATTAGTGAAGATTTTATTACTGTTACCGGGCAAGATGTCATCGCTCAGTTTTAATTCAATAATGGAAACTACCTGTTGTGGTTTTACTTGTTCAATCTGTGCCTCTTCCAACTTGGTTCTTAAGTCTCTCCATATTAGAACTGCTTTTGATTCAGTAGAGTTAGACTGCTTGTGACTCACACCTGAGCAAGAAATGGGAGAGAGTGTGTGTGTGTGTGTGTGTGTGTGTGTGTGTGTATATATATATATATATATATATATATATATATAAAGTACACAAGCAGTGCTTTGTATAAATCTACAGTACAGACCCCAAAGACTAAATTTTCAAACTGCCTTTCATTGAAAGCAAAAAACAAATGAACAAGCAAACACCTGAACTGACTGGTCACCTATTTTTTTTTTTAACCCCAAAGCTGATTACAGTACAGGGTCTGTCAATTGTGAATCTGGCCAGTCCTTTAATAAAATCTTGTGTGCTTATATTTCCATAAACTAACGAGTAATTATTGTTTATACAGTCTTTTAATAGGGTAATTCTTTTTTTTTCTTTTTTCAGTTATGTATGCTCTGAAACACTCTTTTGGTCTTAATTAGACCATGTTTGCGATCTTGGCTTCATGCCATATAGTAGTATAGACTAGTAACACGTGGTTCTTATTAGTTTATGTAGTTTGTTAACCATTCATCTATCAGGGTAAATGATTTACAGATGACTTGGACATTTAAATCTGTTCGAAAGTTATTAAGGTCTGTAATTTATCATCACTAACATTTCTGACCTTATTCTTGATCCCTTACCAAAATGATGTTCATTGAACGTATACAACACAATAGGAAGAAAATTAAGTTGCGCTAAAGGCATCACCAATATGTGTGGGGAGGTTTAAAATGTTGGCAGTAATCAAATAGATTACTGTATACTTTGTAATAGAGACATTTTTCATTACACTTATATTTTCTAAATTGCTTCCATTTTAAAATTAGTTGCCTTCATCTTGGACCATACTGAACAGTGAAATAATATATTTTCTGTATTTAAACCATTGTATATGGTTTGACCTTTAGCTGAATCAAGTAGTAAAGATCAAAATGAATTATGCTTGAGTGGAAAGGGATTTTAATGTTGCTCTGCAATGCATTTTTCCTCATCCCACATGCTGTTTAATATTATTAATTCAGCTTGGATGATGATGAGACAAAAAAATGACTCTAGTTGTTTTTGGCTAATGCATTCTTGGATGTTACAGAAGTGCCTGTAACACCTGAATGGTTCCACATAAATAACGATGCCTTTTCATTTTGTCCACAGAAGAAAATGCAGCTCAATTGCCTCTAAGCAGCAGAGAACAGGTTTCTAGATGTATGTTCTTTCCTAGGAACAAATATATAACTTCTGTTATCACTAATAGGACCTGTGTGTTTGCATCCATAAATTCACTTTTTAGAATATGACAAGCAATGAATATTTGAGGAGTTATTACTTATCCTTCCAAATAAGTTGAAAGATATAAATGACTTTGAGTACTGGGGAAGTGTGGTAATCCCTTAGAAATGAACTATTCAGAATATTTAACTCTATTATCAATGAAGTGTTAGGAGAAGGGAACTATCCACATCTTTAGATTCATTTCGGCCTAATAGTATGTATGTACATTTTGCAGTCATATCAGCTCCCTGGTAATGCACTTCACCACATGAAGTCAGTGGAATAGTCTCAGCCTTGTTCACAAAGCCGTGGTCTCTCAACTCCCCTTGTTGAATCTGCAGCCATTATAATGGCTCCTGCAGCAGCTCTGTTGCAGAAACAAAAGGTGCACACAGAGAAATAGCTGTGCTTCCAATTAACCTATGAGGTAAGGATGACTATCATTCTAGAATTATTTTATGTCATATAGGCACAAAGCAAAAATGTATAATCTTACTTTATAGAATAGATGCATCTAAAAATTTCCCAGTCACATGAATTTTTGTATAAATATTTTTCTATAAATGTTTTGTATAAATATTTTTCTATAAATATTCCTTTATATTTTTTTATATAGATAGATATTCATTTAGGTGAAAAGACATTGCATCAAGATGTAGGCAATATTAAGAAGGTTTCAAGTCTATTAAGACTTAGAAATCACAGATTTATACAGAAATAATAATTTTTCTAATAAAATATGACAGCTCCCAAATAGCTGTGCTTATTTTTACATTTGGTGTCCTGAAGGAAAAATGAGTCTGTGAGCTGTTTCAGAGAGGCACCTGGGAAGTCTCATACACAGTTGAGAGCCTGTGTCATGCAGCAATGTACAGGTTTAACTGGTTTACATGAGACAGTGGTTTAAAATGTAGCATTGACTTAACAAATAGGTACAGGGCAATTATTGATCACTCACGTCAGAAAACTTGCAAGTTCTGTGTTTCTTGCTCTTTAAATTATTCAAGTTCAATTTTCTGTCTAATTCAGTGCTTATAAAAATCTCACAATTTTCCTATATGTACAAGTATAATTAATAGTACTCAAAACAGGAATTTGAACTTGAATAGAGTTCATATGAAAGGTGAGAACTGCATGGATATAGAGAACAGATATATAAGGTGGCTGCCACAGGTAAGGGTTAGGGGTTAGGGGTGGCTGAAATGGGTGAAGGGTCAAAGGTATGAACTTCCAGTTATTTAAAAATAAGTCCTGGGAATATTATGTACAGCATGGTGATTATAGTTACTAATATTGTATTGCATATTTGAAAGTTGCTAACAGAATAGATCTTAAAAGTCCTCATCACAAGAAAAAAAAATGTTGCTAACAATATACGATGATGGATGTTAACTAGACGTCTCATGGTAATCGTTTCATGGTACAGTTGAAGGTTGAACCGTGTGACGACTAGGGGTGCCCACGCTGGTGCAACGGAAAATCCATGGGGGATTTGTTCCAGGACCTTCCAAGGATACCAAAACCTTTTCTTAAATGTTACCCATGTTTTAACCTGTAGTGGTAACAGCAGTTGTTTTTCTGGGTTTATTCTTTTTGTTATTACACAGTTGGTATCACGTTGTATATGAAATTTTATATGCTGCATTTTTGTTTATTATTATATTAAAGACGTCGCATTTCATTAAATTCTTTGTAGATAAGGTTTTTAGAAAGCAAAAGAAATCCTAGTGAAAAGATATGCTATATTGTATATTAACGCAAATATGTGGAATCGAGAAAAATGGTACAGATGAACCTACTTGCGGGGCAGGAACAGAGATGCAGACATGAGAGAATGGATGTGTGGACACGGGGTTGGGGGGAAGGAGGGAGTGGGATGAACTGGGAGATTGGGATTTACATATATACGCTACCATGTGTAGAACAGATAACCAGTGGGAACCTGTTGTATAGCACAGGGAGTTCAGCTTGGTGCCCTGTGGTGAACTAGGTGGGATGGGGGTGAGGGAAGTCCAAGAGGGAGAGAGTATATGTATACAGATAGCTGATCCACTTCATTGTACAGCAGAAACTAACAACACAACATTGTAAAGCAATTATACCCCTATAAAAAAAAGAAAGAAAAGATATGCTAAAATTAATATAATTCTCTATTGCTTAGGTTATATCTAAATTTTTGCCAATAGAAGTACCATTGCAATAAAGTTGTGATTTTTTTTTTTTTTGCTGCCTGTTCCATTATTTACTGTACATTTTCTTTTTTCTTTACTCAAGATTTCCTTGGGACTTCCCTGGCGGTCCAGTGGCTAAGACTCCACCCTGCCAATGCAGGGGGCACCAGTTTGAGCCCTGATCAGGGAACAAAGATTCCACATGCTGCACAGCCAAAAGAACAAAATGATTTCCTTAAGGCCCCCTCCTCTTGCTAACTTGAATGTTTTTGCTATATTTGCTTTTCTTTTCTTTTTATTATTTATTTATCTATTTATGGCTGCTGTGGGTCTTCCCTGCTGTGTGGGGGCTTTTTCTCCAGTTGTGGTAAGCGGGGGCTACTCTTTGTTGCAGTGCATGGGCTTCTCATCGCGGTGGCTTCCCTTGTTGCAGACCACGGCTTCAGGCACATGGGCTTTAGTAGTTGTGGCTCGTGGTCTCTAGAGTGCAGGCTCAGTAGTTGTGACGCACGGGCTTAGTTGCCCCGCGGCATGTGGGATCTTCCCGGACCAGGGCTCGAACCCATGTCCCCTGCATTGGCAGGAGGAGTCTTAACCACTGTGCCACCAGGGAAGCCCCCCTTTTCTTTGTAAATTAATAATGAAAGTTTTAAGGGTATGAATTTAATTATAAGCATAGTGTTGGCTGCAACCTATACCATGAGTTCCTTTTTGTTACTTTCTATTTTTTTTCGAATTTTATTTATTTTTTTATACAGCAGGCTCTTACTAGTTTTCCATTTTATGCATATTACCGTATACATGTCAATCCCAATCTCCCAATTCATCCCACCACCACCACTGCCCACCGCTTTCCCCCCTTGGTGTCCATACGTTTGTTCTCTACATCTGTGTCTCAATTTCTGCCCTGCAAACTGGTTCATCTGTACCATTTTTCTAGGTTCCACATATATGCGTTAATATACGATATTTGTTTTTCTCTTCCTGACTTACTTCACTCTCTATGACAGTCTGTAGATCCACCCACGTCTCTACAAATGACCCAATGTTGTTCCTTTTTATGGCTGAGTAATATTCTATTGTATATATGTACCACATCTTCTTTATCCATTCGTCTGTCGATGGGCATTTAGGTTGCTTCCATATCCTGGCTACTGTAAATAGTGCTGCAATGAACATTGGGGTGCATGTGTCTTTTTGAATTATGGTTTTCCCTGGGTATATACCCAGTAGTGGGATTGCTTGGTCATATGGTAATTCTATTTTTAGTTTTTTAAGGAGCCTCCATGCTGTCCTCCATAGTGGCTGATCAATTTACATTCCCAGCAACAGTGCAAGAGGGTTCCCTTTTCTCCAAATTTTTTTTCTTTCAAAGAAATATGTTATTGTAGATCTGCTTTTTGAGTTTTCAGATGAATGGAATTTTGTATTTACTTTCAGTAATTTCTAGTTTTCAGAATATGTTCAATGTATTTATTAATACTGTTTTGTTTTATAGATGATTAGTTGTTCAGACTCTTTCATGGACATTTTTCAAAAAGTACAATATTATTTGGAGATACAGAGTTGGTGTAGTTAATAATCCAGTCTTGTAGGTAAAATCTTCCCCAACAGTATTTGTGGATTGGTCATTGTGTTTCAGTCTTCCCCTATAATTTTGTTTTTGTTCTTATTCATTTTTAATGGCTTTTGATTTTCATATTTTGATATTACATGACTGAGTGAAAAAAGGTTCACAATTGTTTCACTATAGGATTGGTATCAGTACTTACAGGCTTTGTTTTTGCCCTGAATTTTTTTGTAATCTGATTTATTTTATTTTATCTTATTTTATTTCATTGAAGTTTAGTTGATTTACAGTATTTCAGGTGTATAGCAAAGTGATTCAGTTATACATATATATGCTTTTTGAGATTCATTTCCATTGTAATCTGATTTTAATTTGTTAACTCTGCTTTCGATTATGATTGACATATCTTTACCTGCTCTCTAATTTTTAATCTTTATGTTTCGTTTTGTTTCTTGACCCTCTTTTAAGTTCTTTGTTCTGGTTAAGGGGAGTTAAAATTATTTACATATATTTTACCAACTGACAGGTGTTGTATGCTTTTCTGTACTCCATGCTTCCTTGCTTATTTTGCAACCTGAACTTTGTTTTGTTTGCTTTTATGTTCTACTATGATTGGAAGTTAAATCTAATTACAAAATCTAAGAACTAAATTTACTTTTTCAATTTATATTTCAAAAGCAATGTATTTTCTTATGACTTTTCTGCCCCCAGTTTCTAAAACTAGTCTTCTAAAACTTATCATTAGTGTATTTTAATTTTTTGTTATATATTTTCTCCTTCAATAATTGTTTTTACTTTAACACATTTACAATTATTATATAGACTTGACTGTTTAACTGTCATGTTGTTCATCAGTGCTATAATATTTTAAATTCCCAATTTTTCTGGTTCTTAATGTCTTTTCATCTGGTGGTCAGCAGGATAATAACAGCAGCAACAACAGCCAAAGTTTATTAAGTATTTACGAAGTGCCACAGGCAATGTGCTCAGCCCTTTGTATCAGTGAGCTAACTCATATTTAATCTTCTGCACATTTTTCTGAGGTAGATCCATTAATATCTCCACTGTACAGATGAAGAAGTCGAGACACCTAAAGGTGAAATGATTTGTCCATGGTCACAAATCTTCTGGAGCCAGGACTCTGGATAAATTCCTCTCTATCTCTGTCTCTGCCTGTCTCTGTCTCTGTCTTTGTCTCTTTCCAGAGTCCATGCTCTGAAACATTGCACTCCTGCTCCCTCACCTCTGTTGCCCAGAAAAATATACACACTCATACATTTTTAAGAATCTTTGGGGTGGGTGATAAATTTTCTGAACCTTTGCATGTGAGAGTGTCTCTACAACCTTTAGACATAAAACATCAATTTAGTTCAGTATGAAATTCTTGAGTCACAACGTTTTTTCTTCAAGACAAAAATACAACTGTCTCCATCATGTCATCATTTTCCTGTTGCAGAGGGAAAGTGTGAGGCCACCCTGATTTTTGTTTCTTCATAGGCAACCTGTACTCTCCTCCCCACCCCAAACCTGCCTGTATGTTCTTAGAATTCTTTTCTTTAACTTTAAAATTCAAAAATTCTACTAAGGTTTGTCCAGGGGTGAATCACTTTGAGTTAATTTTTGCCTAAAATTCTGAATTTTGATGTCAGGTTGAGATATTTCTTTAGATCAGGAAATGTTCTTGAATTATATCGTTGTTTATTACTTTTATTCGCTTTGGTTCTTCTTTGGAGATACACGTTATTCATTGGTTGGCTTTCGTGTTCCTGACCCCATAGGCGCATTATCTTTTTCCCAGCATGTAGATCTCTTTCTCTCTTTCCCCTAAAGCAGAAGTTGGAAAACTTTTTCTGTAAAGAGCCAGGTACTAAATATTTTACACTTTGTGGACAAAGAGGCAAAATTGAGGATATTATGTAGCTACTATAACAAGAGAGAAAACAAATTTCTATAAATTTTTTATTGATGAATATAATAATAATTGAGTAGAGTTTATTTCATTTTGTTTTGTTATAATATAGATCTACTAATGAGAAGAATATCATTCTTTTGGGGATAGATAACCTTTTGGTTAATTGGGGTTCAAAGTTCTTATCATTAATTGATTGCAAAGGTTCATATGTCAAAACAGTTCTTAGCTGGGCTTCCCTGGTGGCGCAGTGGTTGAGAATCTGCCTGCCGATGCAGGGGACACGGGTTCGTGCCCCGGTCCGGGAAGATCCCACATGCCGCGGAGCGGCTGGGCCCGTGAGCCATGGCCGCTGAGCCTGAGCGTCCAGAGCCTGTGCTCCGCAAAGGGAGAGGCCACAACAGTGAGATGCCCGCGTACTGAAAAAAAAAAAAAAAAAAAAAAAAAAAAAAAAAAAAAAAAAAACGAAAAACAGTTCTTAGCTCACAGGACTTAAGAAATCAGAGTGCAAGCCAGATTTGGCTTTCAGGCTATAGTTTACTGACCTCTGTTCTAATGTCTTGGAGAATTTCTGACTTGTCTTCTGTTCTTCAGAACTCATTTTCTATATTGTTAGTTTGGCTTTTTATTGTCTTGGATGCATATTTTAAGTTTCTGTTTGTTCTTCTAAAATCTTAGCCATTTTCCTTACCATTCCTTTTACATCTCAACCTGTTGACTTTTCATATCATATTTTAAAAATAAATTTATTTATTTATTTATTATTTTATTTTTGGCTGTTTTAGGTCTTTGTTTCTGCGCCTGGGCTTTCTCTAGTTGCGGCGAGCGGGGGCTACTCTTCGTTGCGGTGCGTGGGCTTCCCATTATCGTGGCTTGTCTTGTTGTGGAGCATGGGCTCTAGGCATGCAGGCTTCAGGAGTTATGGCTCACAGACTCTAGAGCACAGGCTCAGTAGCTGTGGTGCACAGGCGTTGCTCCGCAGCATGTGGAATCTTCCTGGACCAGGGCTTGAACTCGTGTCCCCTGCATTGGCAGGGGGATTCTTAACCGCCTGCGGATTCTTAACTGCGCCACCAGGGAGGTCCCTTCATATCATAGTCATCTCTGTTTGTTATTCTTTTTGAAGCCATGGTTTTTGTGTTTCCTTGGGAATACAAAACAGAAGTCATTGAAATAGTCACACTAATTCATTTTCAAGATGATTTCCTGTGTACCTCCAAAGGAATGTGAACCTTATCCTAAAACTTGCAGTTTTCTTAGGCTCATGCTATGCTTCCTACTTTATATTTGTTTTTTCATAAGGAAATATTTAAGCACAGTCTATCTCAAAATCGAAACAAACAGATATGTGGCTTGCCCTTTGTTCTCTCACTATTTATGTATCCTTCTCATATTTTAAGCCAGGAGTGTGTTGTTTCACCTAGCTTCTCACTCATTTCCCCAACTCTTTCTCCTAGTGTGACTTTGTTAGAATGAGGAATAGTCTTTCCCATCACTCTTCATTTGACACAATTTTAAGAATGCAAGTTTACATCTGTATCATCAGAGTTAATTTGCATATCTTATTTAACTATACCGCCCAAAGTATGCTGCTTCCCAGGCTCTTCTGTGTACTATCCTTGCCTCAGTTGTATTAATGTGGTTCCTGTATAAAACTGAGATTCAATAATAGGTATGGTAAAAAGGTGCCTGTCAACCCAAAAAAGCAAATTTAAAATTAAAACCTTTCTTAAGCAAATCCTCCCCTACCAGGTACATGTCATTTATTTTTCTTTCTCCTAGTTAGAAATGAAAAATATGCTTCATATCCCATAGTTATAAATTTGTAGACTTTAAAGCTTCTTTTTCTTACACTCACATGGTAAGTCAGGAGCAGCTGAACTGCTACTTATTTCTTTTTATTTTATAAAAAATCTTTATTGGAGTATAATTGCTTTACAATGTTGTGTTAGTTTCTGTTGTACAACAAAGTGAATCAGCCATATGCATACATATATCCCCATATCCCCTCCCTTTTGCGTCTCCCTCCCACCCTCCCTATCCCACCCCCCCCATCCCACCCCCCCATCCCACCCCTCTAGGTGGTCACGCACCGAGCTGATCTGCCTGTGCTATGCAGCTGCTTCCCACTAGCTATCTGTTTTACATTTGGTAGTGTGTATATGTCCATGCCACTCTAACTTCACCGAGCTTCCCCCTCCTCCTCACTCAAGTCCATTCTCTATGTCTGAGTCTTTATTCCTGCCCAGCCACTAGTTTCATCAGTACCATTTTTTTTTAGATTCCATATATATACATTAGCATACAGTATTTGTTTTTCTCTTCCTGACTTCACTCCGTATGACAGACGCTAGGTCCATCCACCTCACTACAAATAACTCAATTTCGTTTCTTTTTATGGCTGAGTAGTATTCCATTGTATATATGTGCCACATCTTCTTTATCCTTTCATCTGTTGATGGACATTTAGGTTGCTTCCATGTCCTGACTATTGTAAATAGTGCTGCAATGAACATTGTGGTACAAGTCTCTTTTGGAATTATGGTTTTCTCAGGGTATATGCCCAGTAGTGGGATTGCTGGATTGTATGGTAGTTCTATTTTCAGTTTTTTAAGGAATCTCTATAGTGTTCTCCATAGTGGCTGTATCAATTTATATTCCCACCAACAGTGCAGGAGGGATCCTTTTTCTCCACACCCTATGCAGCATTTATTGTTTCTAGATTTTTTGATAATGGCCATTCTGACTGTCATGAGGTGATACCTCATTGTAGTTTTGATTTACATTTCTCTAATAATTAGTGATGTTGAGCATCTTTTCATGTGTTTGTTGGCCGTCTGTATGTCTTCTTTGGTGAAATGTCTATTTAGGTCTTCCGCCCATTTTTTAATTGGGTTGTTTGTTTTTTTGATATTGAGCTCAATGAGCTGTTTGTATATTTTGGAGATTAATCCTTTGTCTGTTGTTTCATTTGCAAATATTTTCTCCTGTTCTGAGGGTTATCTTATTGTCTCGTTATATTCTTCAACCTTTCTTTGGACTGCTTTTTCAGCTTTTTATTCTTCATACAAGTATCCCTGATAAATGTTACCATAAATGGCACTTTCCCGTGGGTTACATTCCTTGTGACATGTGACATGGTTTGTTTTCCATGTCACAAGGAATGTAACTTTGCTTAGTAGCACCCAAACCATTGTCCTTTTCTATTCCTTATTCTGTATTTTAGATGGAAACAAGAGGACACAATGTTCCATCTCGGAGCTCTGGGAGATCCTTAAGGCTTACAGAATAAGATTAACATAATAGCATGTGCCAAGGGTAAACATGAAAACATGGAAGAAGATGCAATGTAAATAAGTAAGAGAAACATACATCCAGGTTATAGGTATGAGAATATGATGGTGATGAAGAATAATTTAAAAGAGAGGAGTAGATGTAGGAATGATTCATACCCAGGAATTCAGATGTTGTGGTGTTTCATGTAACATACTTATTTTATATAACTTGGGTATGACAATTCCAATCTAATTTTGATGTCCAATATCCATTATCTGTACAGAAATGACCTCTCATGGTGTTCATTTTAGGTAATCTGAAGTCCTCATATCTGTCTTATATGCTGTGGCATAGAATGGCATTCCCTGCTAATGCCCAGCAATGAAATGTTTGGAAAAATCAATTTTGTTTTTTATTTTTAGAAAGCTTCTGAGTCTTTCAGCACTTTTGGCAAATCACTATTTCTGTTAGTGAATTGAAAAATTAATATAGATTATATACTATGAATTTGACTTTTTAGAGTTGTTAAATCAGCTGAAATTATATAGTTTATAAAACTATATTAAAATATAATATACTTATTCTAAAGTAATCAATGTTTTAAGGTTCCCCCAGCCTTTTCTGAGTTTTATTAAAGCATTAAATACAATACAAAGTGCTCTCTTTGCCACTATATGATTAGTTATGTATTGGTCAGAGTGACAAATTTACTTGTCTGAGAAGATGCTGAGTTAGGAGTTCTGTTCAGGCAGTGCCCACGTTGCCTTTATGCACTACAATGGATACAAATCTAGAAATAAAATTAGTTATTGATTTTGCTTGTTTTGCATTTGTAGCAAGAGAAAAATAATACTTGCAATCTTTCATTCAAGCTTACCAGTTCTGTGCAGTTTTTCTCTGTTGGTTTTTTGTGGGGTTTTTTGGTATCACTGAAACTTTCCATGTAATACTAACTCAGTTTCTCTCTTGTATTTGACATTCAGCATGCTCAAATGCCTGTTTAATATATTCAGCTGCTTCATTTACCCACAGAATTCATATTGCTTTTACTCAAGAGAAGTTCAAAATTCCTTTTATCTTCTTCTTATAAGAAGATTTCATGTTGTTTTATGGTGGAATATTGACTTCAATATAGATTTCACCCCCTATTTTGATCTTTATTCATCTATCATCTAGACCAATTTTTTGTTTTTAAATTTATGATAGTTGTTTTATGGTAGGTTGGGTCCAAAATAGTTTTCAGATTTTTTTGAGAGTATGTAAACATTACAGGACACATAATTCAGATTTCCAGGAAGGCCTTAACATTACAAAAAAGAAAAAAGAAAAGAAATACCAATAAAATTAGGTGGTTTTTTTGTTTGTTTTTTGCTGTGTTTTTTTTTTTTTTTTGCCATTTTATAACTTTTTCATTTTATTCATTTTAGGTTTAAATGGTTTCTAGTTTTTAACAAAACATATTTTCAGAGTGTTGTACTTTTTTCCTATTACTTCCATATGTAATTGAAATTGTCCTAAGAATAAAGAATATTATTTCATGCAAGATTTTCAATAGAAAATCTGACTCTTAACCTGGAAGCCACATCAGGGATAAATGAGGGCAGTTTTCCAAGTCTGATATGAAAACCTCAGCTGTAATGGTAATTCTAATATGTAGAGCCTTAGTTCTCCTTTTGAAATTAAAGTGAAGATAGGATGTTATGTATTTTATCACATCACTTAAATTGATTATTTTCTCAACCTTCCTAGGTTTTAACATTATGATCCCTGTTTTGCAGTGGAGGAAGCTAAGATGTAGAGAAGTTAAGTGACTTGGCTTAACATAGTACTGGAGCTGGTATTTTAATCCATTTTATGTCTGATTCCTGTTATGCAGGAATTGAACAAAAGCAGAGCTGTATGAGAGTGTGTAGGGTCACTCACATTCCCCTTTTCCTACAGAGAGATATGGTTAGGCTGAGCATTAGTGGACTGGATGTCCACCAAAGTCACCACCTTCTTTTAAATAAAAAAACCTCTTTATTGTAGTCTTCATAGAGCCCACCCTCCTGTAGTACTTAGACCATTTTTCAGAGAGGCAGACGAGAGGGAGTAAATTCAGTCTAGTCCTGAGGGGGCTCAAAAGACACCTCTACAGAACAATAAACCAATATCTCAGGAATTAAGTCTGAATTTCAGGCTAATGTAATAGAACATACTTCTGGCCAGATATATTTCCCCTCCAAATAAAGTTATGTTTAAAAACTAAAAGCCAGTAGGTTCCGAATGAAGGCCTGAAAGGTTCCCATGTGAGTGAAATTAATGAACATTAACCATCTATTCTGACAACTCATAGAATTTTTGCTTCTCTCCTGATGCTTGATTATGTTCTAAAATGTTAAGCATGTAGATAATTGACCTTGTGAATAAATGAGATAGAATTATATCAGAATTTTCCTCTCAGGAAGCTAAAATTTGCCATTTGGAAGAAAAGTGGGCATTTAAGCTCTCATGCCATGTAGAGTAGATACATGACATGATAGGCAGGAATCTTGCTAAGACAATGAAGCGAATAGGTAAATAAAATAAATGGTGAGCCTTTACAAAATTATTCAAGGTGGAATTCTTTGATTTACAGTTCCTCCATGCATTTTTTTAACATCTTTATTGGAGTATAATTGCTTTACAATGATGTGTTAGTTTCTGCTTTACAACAAAGTGAATCAGTTATACATATACATATGTTACCATATCTCTTCCCTCTTGCGTCTCCCTCCCTCCCACCCTCCCTATCCCACCCCTGCAGGTGGTCACAAACCACCCAGCTGATCTCCCTGTGCCATGCGGCTGCTTCCCACTAGCTATCCACCCTACGTTTGGTAGTGTATATATGTCCATGCTACTCTCTCACTTCATCACAGTTTACCCTTCCCCCTCCCCATATCCTCAAGTCCATGCTCTAGTAGGTCTGTGTTTTATACCCATCCTACCCCTAGGCTCTTCATGACATTTTTTTTTCTTAGATTCCATATATATGTGTTAGCATACGGTATTTGTTTTTCTCCTTCTGACTTACTTCACTCTGTATGACAGACTCCGGGTCCATCCACCTCGCTACAAATAACTCAGTTTCATTTCTTTTTATGGCTGAGTAATATTCCATTGTATATATATGCCACATCTTCTTTATCCACTCATCTGTCAATGGACACTTAGGTTGCTTCCATGTCCTGGCTATCGTAAATAGAGCTGCAATAAACATTTTGGTACATGACTCTTTTTGAATTATGGTTTTCTCAGGGTATATGCCCAGTAGTGGGATTGTTGGGTCATATGGTAGTTCTATTTGTAGTTTTTTAAGGAACCTCCATACTGTTCTCCATAGTGGCTGTATCAATTTACATTCCCACCAGCAGTGCAAGAGTGTTTCCTTTTCTCCACATCCTCTCCAGCATTTATTGTTTCTAGATTTTTTGATGATGGCCATTCTGACCAGTGTGAGATGATACCTCATTGTAGTTTTGATTTGCATTTCTCTAATGATTAATGATGTTGAGCATTCTTTCATGTGTTTGTTGGCAATCTGTATATCTTCTTTGGAGAAATGTCTATTTAGTTCTTCTGCCCATTTTTGTATTGGGTTGTTTGTTTTTTTGTTATTGAGCTTCATGAGTTGCTTATGAATTTTGGAGATTAATCCTTTGTCAGTTGCTTCATTTGCAAATATTTTCTCCCATTCTGAGAGTTGTCCTTTGGTCTTGTTTATGGTATCCTTTGCTGTGCAAAAGCTTTTAAGTTTCATTAGGTCCCAATTGCTTATTTTTGGTTTTATTTCCATTTCTCTAGGAGGTGGGTCAAAAAGAATCTTGCTGTGATGTATGTCATACAGTGTTCTGCCTGTGTTTTCCTCTAAGAGTTTGATAGTGTCTGGCCTTACATTTAGGTCTTTAACCCATTTTGAGTTTATTTTTGTGTATGGTGTTACTGAGTGTTCTAATTTCATACTTTTACATGTAGCTGTCCAGTTTTCCCAGCACCACTTATTGAAGAGGCTGTCTTTTCTCCACTGTATATTTTTGCCTCCTTTATCAAAGATAAGGTGACCATATGTGTGTGGGTTTATCTCTGGGCTTTCTATCCTGTTCCATTGATCTATATTTCTGTTTTTGTGCCAGTACCATTCTGTCTTGATTACTGTAGCTTTGTAGTATCTTCTGAAGTCAGGGAGCCTGATTCCTCCAGCTCCATTTTTCATTCTCAATATTGCTTTGGCTATTCGGGGTCTTTTGTGTTTCCATACAAATTGTGAAATTTTTTGTTCTAGTTCTGTAAAAAATGCCAGTGGTAGTTTGATAGGGATTGCATTTTGGTTGTTCCAAAGGGATACGCCAGTAATCATTTATTGAGGACTCAGTGTTAAGCATTTGAAATATGGAGATAAAATATACACAGTCTGCCTTCAAGGAGCTCACATTCGAGATGGGGAGGATGACAGGAAAGCTGTGAGGACTTCAGAGTGGAACGTGTGGAAAGGAATTGGTGCAAAGAAACCTGATTTCAGAAATGAATGACAGGTGGGAAATGGGGAAGGTAAGAGATTAAAGGAAAAAATAAGGGAAAAAAGATTTGGGCCCTACTTTATTTGGCCCACCTAGAGTTTTTTTGTTTGTTTTTGTCACCAGCATATAAAACTTGGGAAATTCAGCTAAGTAACTTAAACTCTGTGAACTTCAATTTCCACTCTAGTAAAATGAGGCTGATAATACCCACCTTACAAGGTTATTTGGAGAATTGAATTAGATGTGTGAAAGCAAAATGCCTACTATAGTTCCTGGAGGTTAGCTCGTTATTCCCCTACCCTCCTCCTTCTCCATCACAGGGGACCTCAGAGTTCATATCTGCCTAGCATCTGTATCTCTCTCTTCTGGGAACAGCACCCCTACATTTGCTTTGGATAACTTCTCCTCCACCTTTGGATAAAGGCTTGATACAATTGTCAGTCAAGATCCCTGGTGAACATAAAACCCAAGCCAGCCAATCAGATGTGCTCTTCGGATTCTTGAGCTATGTGGCCTGATTCTGCAAATGTGTAGCATAGTGTCCTGAAGGGAGTGACTGACCAGTAGTTTCTACTGTTTAGAGCCCCACAACTGCTCTTGTCCCTTAGAGTAAATTATTCTTTTTTTAAACATAAATGACCTGGGTTGTTTTGTTTGTATCGCTTATACCCAAAGTCCCCTGACCGGTACATTTGACTGGGAATAATTTCGCAACCAGGTACGTTCATTTGTGTACTGATTACCTTCCTCTTTATCCGTTGGTTGCTAGGTGCTGGAGTGTATTCAAAGATTGGGTTTCTGCTCCCTCGGTGCTCTCAATTCAGTGGCTTCACAGAGAGCATTTGGTTCTAGCACAGTAGCTCATGTCGCGCACAGGCTGAGGCATAACCCCAAATTAAATTTAGTATTAGGTATAGTGACAGTTAATCTAACTCTAAAAAAGTTAATTAAGAAGTTTTAAGTTAAAAAAAACCCCTCTAATTAATTATAGTTTTTTTACAGAATAGCTATTCCTCAGCCTTTTCATTAGTTTCACTTAATTTCATCTTTTTACTTATTTAATCTGATCAAGAAAAAGTGTCTTAATAGTTTTATATTAAAAAGTAGGTGACACTAGAAAATTCTGAGCTTTTGCTGAAAATTGTGACCTTTGATTATTCACATTGGTAATTCATTTCTGTTTTATGTTGCTAGTATAGCATTCAAAGCGGTAGACTAAGATCTAATAATTTGGAAGCACCAGAGGCATTGTTGGACCAAGATGACAAGCCTTTAATTACTATCTTAACTGGCAAAAGCCAGTATAATTGCTGCATGAATATTCATTTGAGAAGCATTCATTTGTAGGAAAGTTGTAAATCTTAACAACATGTAAACTTTTTTATAAACAACACTATGAACCCTGGCCAATTTTCATTCAAGGTATCTTCAGATATTTTCATCAAATTCATTTTGCTCCTTTTTCTTAGAATAAGCTTTGCTTGTGGAAAGAAAATAGGATTTCATTAGCCTCATCTGAATATTAGAAGTAATAAGCAGGTAGTGTTCATATCATGTGAAATTGCTGATAGTTCTTAAAATCAGTCCTGCACTTTGCTCAGAGGCATTAATCACTTTGCTGGTTACATCTGTTCTTGGGAAAGAGAACCTGCCTTGACTGTGAATGGGGATGAGGTTGCCATCTGCTTATTCCCAGTGTTATTCAGAGCAACATATTGGCCTGGTCATTGCTAGACATGGTTACCCCATGGTAGGAAGGTCATGGCTGATTGGGCTTTACTTATCTTATTTTCTCTCCTTGGGAAAGCAGAGATTGTGCTGAATATAACTGAAGTCAGGTTGGGCCCCGTAGTTAGCTATATACTGTGTTCAAGGCAAGCACATAGCTAGTAAAAATCAATCTAGACAGTTGAGTTGGATTCAAATCCTAGCAGTTTGATACTCTTCACCACAATTACAATGTCAAATACTATAAAAACAAACGAAAAATGGTATGTAATATGATTTAGTGTTGAAAAGATAGTATAAATTTCAAAGTAAACTTTTTTTCTTTTTTCGCGGTACGCGGGCCTCTCACTGTTGTGGCCTCTCCCGTTGCGGAGCACAGGCTCCGGACGCGCAGGCCCAGCGGCTATGGCCCACGGGCCCAGCCGCTCCGCGGCACACGGGATCCTCCCAGACTGGGACACGAACCTGCATCCCCTGCATCAGCAGGCGCACTCTCAACCACTGTGCCACTAGGGGAGCCCCAAAATAAACTTTTAATTATTTTTTTTTTTAATTTTAATTTTTAAATTTTTTGTGGGATCTTAATTCCCCGACCAGGGATTGAACCCGGGCCCTCTGCAGTGGAAGCATGGAGTCCTAACCACTGGACCGCCAGGGAAATCCCAAACTTTTAATTTTAGAGCAGTTTGGATTTACAGCAAAATTGTGAAGATAGTATAGAATTCCACTATCTCCTGCACTGTTTTCCCTGTTATTAACACTTTACATTAGTACGGTACATTCGTTACAATCAGTGGACCAATACTGATACACCGTTATTAACTAACTTCCATACTTTATTCCGATTTCCTTAGTTTGTACCTAATGTCCCTTTTCTGTACCAGGATCCCACACGCATTACCACATTACCCTTCATCGTCATGTTGCCTTAGGCTCCTCTGCGATGGTTTCTCAGACTTTGTTTTTGAGGATCTCGACAGTTTTGAGAAGTACCGGTCAGGTTTTTATAGAATGATGCTTAACTGGAAAGAAAGTAAGATTTGTCTGAAGTTTTCTCATAATTAGTGTGGAGTTTTGGGTTTTGGAGAGGAAGACTACAGAGGTAAAGTGCTTTCATCACATTGTATTGGGGTATGTACTTTCAACATGACATTGTGGTTTTGTTTTTTAATTTATTGTGGTAACATTTAATTATAACATTATATAAATTTCATGTGTATGACATTATATTTTGACTTCTGTATGCAGTACACTGTGCTCACTACTCTTTTCTCTGTGTGTGTGTGTTGGCTTGCCTATCTATCTATCTATCTTCCACCTATGGTTGAAATCATCTAGTATTTGCCGTTCTCCATCTGACTTATTTTACTTAGCATAATACCCTCAAGGTCCATCCATGTTGTTGCAAACACCAAGATTTCATTTTTTTTTAAAGTGGCTGAAGAGTATTCCATTGTATATATGTACAACATCATCTTTATCCCTTCATCTGTTGATGGGCACTTAGGTTGTTCCATATCTTGGCTATTGTAAATAATGCTGCTGTTAACTTTAGGATGCATATATCTCTTTGAATTAGTGTTTTGTACTCTTTGGGTAAATACCCAGAAGTGCAATAGCTGGATTATATGTAGTTCAATTTCTTAATTTTTTGAATTTTCTCCCTACTCCACAGTGGCTGCACCAATTTATATTCCCATCAAGTGCATCCTAGCCAACACTTGTTATTTCTTGCTTTTTTGATATTAGTCATTCCAGCAGGTATGAGTGGTATCTCCTTGTGGTTTTGATTTGCATTTCCCCAATAATGAGTGATGTTAAACATCTTTTCATGTGCCTGTTGGCCATCTGTCTGTCTTCTTTAGAAAAATGAAATGACTTACCGTTGATGTTGACCTTGATCACTTGGCTGAGTGTAGTGTTTGTGAAGTTTCTCCACTGCAAATTTACATTTTCCCCTTCCACTTTGTCCTCTTTGAAAGGAAGTCACTATGTGCAGTTCACACTTGAGTGGAGAGTTATGGCCCATCTCCTTGAAGGAGATGGGATTGCATGGGATTCTTCTGCAGAGGAATGTTGTCTCTTCTCCCTTATTTATTTAATTTATTTATATATTCATACATGGACTCATGGATATTTATTTTACACTTTGGGTCATAATTCAGTACTGCTTCATTTATGCTATTGCTCAAATTGTTCCATCTTTGGTCATTGGGAGCTCTTTCAGTTGAGTCCTCCCGTGTCCATTTGACGTATCCCCACCTTTGTGGAGTTTTGTTTGTTTCTTTTTAGCGTTTCCTTACTTTCTGGCATCACAAAATGCTCCACGCTTATCTTATATATTTTCCACTCTACTCCCTGAATCCACCATTTTTTCAGTGAGCCCTGGTTTCTTTTATCGTGGAATGGTATTAGAAACCAGGAGCTGGATGCTAGTCGTGTTTATTGCTACTGGGATGTCTTTGCTGCTAGGGCCTATAAAACGTTTTTAACTCTAGCTTTTAAGCTGCCTGAGCTTCTATGCTGAGCAGTACTTTTAAACATTGGTAACCAAAAATGTTAAATGTTTTAATTTGTTGTTCCTTGTAGAAAGAATGTTCTATTATACCTACAGTCAAAAATTGCCAAAAATAAAATTAAAAAAGAAAACATACTTTATAAGAACTTGCACTCTTGTCTTAGAATTGTGTAACTGTCTCCTTAAATTTGCCTTTATAGTTTTTAAGATATTTTTTTAAAACAATGGTTCCCTGGATAGTGACTGTGAAGAGTACCATCTGTGCTTTTCTTTTACAGTGGAATTTCAATTTATTTAATTTGGATTAGAATTAGAAATGCAAATAGGTCAGCAATTGAATTTAGCACTTGGAAGCTGGAGATTTACTATCTTAGTTACATAATCGGAAAAAAAAGACAAACTTCAGTATCTGTGCCCCAGAGTAATTTTCAGAGTATTTAATAGCTAGCACCGATTGACTGGTGAGAACCCAGAAACAAGGAGATCACGTCAGGTGTATTCTGGACAAATATCACCCCTTCCCAAGCCTAAAGAAATGCCAAAGGTCTGAGATCTTGTGGCTTTTAAATGTTATGAAGTAACAATCTTTTAAATTTCAGTGATATTTCTAAAAGTATGTTGTTTTGGTTTTTAGATCCAGAAATGACAGTAAAAATTATTTTTGCTAGCTTTTAAGACAGTGCTGTCCTCTGTATGGTAATATATTATTCTGAGAAAATCTTCATTCTTTCAAGGTAAAAAGTAGCCTATTATCACAGGCAGCCAACCACTGCAACAACTGATATCGACAAAGTCTCTGAATCCTTTGGTTAAAAATTTAGCAAAATCAGAGTTTTCATAGAGCTTCCCAACCTGCTGCAGAGCTACATGGAAGAACTGTCCACCCATTTTAATAATCCAAGCATGTGATGATGTATATTCTAGTAACCTGCAAAGTAATAACTTAGTGAGGGGTGTTCTTTGTCAGAATAGGGAAAGACTGAATCACAGAAGGTAAAATTTAGAAGAAAGGTGAACTATTATAATGCTGTTTCAGTGTGTGTGTGTGTGTGTGTGTGTGTGTGTGTGTGTGTGTGTGTGTGTGTGTCATATGGTCTAAGAATTCCTGGATCCTTTTGGGTTTATGAATATACTGTACAACTGACAGAATGATGTATTACTTTGTAGGTCACTGGAATAGAGTCCAGATGCGTTTAAGTGTTTGTGAAAATTTACGTATTGTCACAGAGGCCCAATGTCACATTACATTATGTGAGCTTGCACTACAGTATTGCTCTCAGACTTTAAAGGAAATCTAACTAAAATTGAGGTCTATTTCAAATATACCTTTTGTTATTTGAAAGTGACATTATACCCATTAAAAATTTTTTACGTTCATTTAAAAACCCATTAAGTTATTTACTGTTACTTACTTCACAGTAGCACAAGTCCTTTCGATCTCCTGGCTGAAGCAAAACTTCAGCAGCATAAAGTTGACTCTGCCACTGCCCTGGGAACATATGTGCAACAATATATGCAACAATTTGATGTCTTTTTTGGCCCAAACCTTTGCTAGACATTCAGGAGAGGTCAGAATATAGTCAGAATTGGAAGACTCGTGCTCTCTACGGGCCAGGTAGAGTGTAGAAAATTGCAGTGGTGAAAAACGAGGCAGTTCTAAGAGAGCTCATGCAGAAGCCTGCAGGGTTCTAGTAAGAGCATTGGAGTGAGAGAATTCATCTTCATTGTGCCAGAGGGACCAAGTGTAATTCTACAGATATTTTTGTGGAAAATCTTCAGTAAGGAGAAAGGACAACAGTGCTGTCCAATAGAACTTTCTGTGATGATGTAGAGGACCTGTATCAGGACAATATGGTGGTCACTAGCCGCATGCATCTTTTGTGCACTTGAAATGTGGCGAATGTGCCTGAGGAACTGAATTTTTAATTTAATTTAATTTTTAATTTAAATAGCACAGCTCTAGAGGGTTATGTTTGTCACGTCTTTTCATCAGATAATGTCCAAAAACTGTGGCACGGTAGAGAAGACAAAAAATGTTAAATTTCCCTTTAGGAAGTGTGTAGACCCATATGATATTTCTTTTAAATGACATCCTAGAGGAGAATAAGTCTCTTATTTTAACTTTCCAAATAGAGCACCATTGCACATATATCTCATATTTTTCAAGACAGAATCGGGAACCCTTAGAACTTTGGAACTATAGAGAAATATACCTGAAAAGAATACACCTTTCTTAATCATGTGTGTCCCAGAATGAAAGGGAACATAGATGATAAATTTGTATCCATTTTGTTCCCCAGCTCGGGACTGGGTGAGCATGATGTAGGATGCTTTGCTAGTTTTGCCATGTATTTCCCCTCCTTGAATAAAAGGAGAAGTTTGAAAGGGAGTACAGAGGTAGGAAGGAAAGAAAACAGGCCTAGAATTAAGGAAAGAGAAAAAGAAAGGGAAGTATCTGCAGAGCTAAGGGTACCAACAGCCTGATTGTGGAGGCTCTCTTCTGGAGGTGAGGAGGGATGTGTCTAGCGTTAGTGGAGGTCCTCCTTGCTTTTTTTTGGTGGACGGTGATTAGCAGTTGACTTGGATCTGCTCTATACTGTGCGAAAGAGGGCTGGCAAGAAGTGTGGAAAGGACAAATGTGATAGTGGTAGGCAGGGTGCCAGCGGAGCTTTGCTGTCTCTGTATAGTGGGTCAAACCACAAGGCCACTGCTGGGCCTGTGCTTTTTTTCTTGTCCAGGCACCTCACCCAGTACGTTGCATAACCTATATTTTTATCTGTGGGCACATTAAAAAATGTCTTACAAATAAACATGTTCTAAAGGTACATAGATCAGTATAGTTCGGTTCTAAGCTCCAAATAGTTGGTAATTTCACCTTTTCGGACAAAGCTTTTCATTAGTTAGTCCTACTTCTTATTGTATTTTAAATGTTAATTTATTCTTCACCCCTCTCCTTCCTTACTTTTCCATCTCATTTACTTCAGAAATGTATATTGTTAGCAATGTGACTGTCAAGTTGTCTCCAATTTGTCAGGGCCTGCAGTCCTGGATTCCCTTAACTAGAAGTAATAAATGGGATATGAAGATGAAAATAAGCTAAGAGTATTTCTAATAAGGAATATTTTTGTTTAATATGTTTTATTGGGCTTAACTAGAATGTAGAATGAAAAAATAATCTTCATACCACCTCCCAGTTTTCTTAGCATATTTTGTTCTTAATTTAGTTCTACTTATTAGAATTCCTCAGACTTCCTATAATTATTACATGAAAAGCCTACATTGTCTTTGAAATGCATCCTTTGCAACCACATTCTTTTTATTTTGACTTCACATTTTACCTTTTTAAAAAATAATGAATGCATTACTGTTACCAAGAAAATGTAAAGATCTCAGTCAGATTTATTTTTTTTCCTCCCCAAGAGAGATCTAATTTCAAATTCATTCCTTAATTTATTAATAACTGGATTTAACTCAATTTAGTCTAATGGTTATTACTCTTTTTTAAAAAAATATGATGATTATTAATTTGATTTCTTTTCCCCCAGTCCTTTTAACGTTAGGACTAAATAATATACATTTTAACATTGATAGGTGTTTCATAATTTCAGATTTCTTATAGTAACATTTACTAAAGAAGTGGTTGGAATGTGAATCTGGGTGTAACACACACACACCTTATCTATATCCAACTACGTGTAAATGAAAGTCCTTAAAACTTTGAACAAATGTAACATTCTTCATTTTTCCACTGTAACTTTAATGTTTTAAGATTTCATGATTGTTTTCATATATATTTTTGTGGTGATTCTCAAACTTTTTAATGCATTAGAATTGCAGATTATTGTAGTTTCTGATTTAGTAGGTCTAGAGTAGGGCTCAAGATTTTGCAATTCGAAGAACTTCCCAGGTTCCTGATGCTGCTAGTAACAGGGACCACGATTCAAGAATGACTGTGTTAGTATATTTGATCCTTACAAGAACCCAGTGTGGTGTTGGGCAGATATAGACTAGGAACCTGAGGCTTGTAGAAATTCATGATTTTCCCAGTAGCACGTAATGAATTAGTGGTTGACTAAAGATGAGAACCCATGAGGACCTTTCAGTTGTCCTCCTGTTCAGGACAAGAGTTCAGTGTCCCCCCCCCCCCAAATTTCTCTTGATTTCAGATGTTTGATATTTTTGTTGCATTCTATACAGACCCATTTTTCTATGTAGATATGTCCTCCCCTGATATTCACATTTAATAAAAATGTGTTTAAAATAGTCTTCCCCTTTAAAGATATAACTGATTTTTGTGCCTCAAGATGTTCTAAAAATGCTAGTCCTTCTGTAGAAACAAAAAGCTTATGTAACTTGTTAAGGCCATCCAAGGTGATATAACTTTTTAAGGCCTTCCCTTAATCATAAGGAAAGATGTTGATTTTTTTATCCACTAACCTAGTGCTCTGGCATTTTTTCACTCTAATTTGTGGTGATGGTTCTAGGCAGAACCACTATTTGTGGGTGTAGCAAATGAGGATGGATCATGAATGATCCAGAACAAGGAATCTTAAAAATCACGACTCTGTGTGCAAAACAGTGGCATCCAGAATGAACTATGACATGTGCTTTCTCCCCCTTCCTCACAATTTCTGTCTGAACTGGTTCAGGGTATTCAGCATATGTTTGTAGAATGATAACTCAAACCTAGTGTCACCCAGTATTTGGAACTTGCCTTTTGAATGTTGCCTAGTGATCTTTTCTAATATTATGAGGCAAACGTTGGTGCACTTTTCTGATACTGTTTTTTCTAGTTCCTACCTTCTGTGTTCTCTTGCTTTCCTCCTTTTGTTCTACTTTGACCTTGGACCCTTGTAATCGAAAAAAAAAAAAAGAGTAGAGAAAAATAATGGAAGGAGAACAAATTGAAAATCATGACCCTGACTGTCTTCTATTATTATTATTTTGCTGTTGTCTTTTTTTTTTCTGTAGGACAGAGGAAGATTTGATATGTTTTACTTAGTCTTATTGAGTATTAATTTAAATCACTGTGCTTTCAGACCTGAAACTCATTCTGTTCTTCAACTGCTCCTCCCCTCTTTCCACTCTTCTTAAAACTTATATTAAGCCTTAGTGTGTGCCAGCCTCTGTGTGGTGCTTTATATGCACCATTTTATTGATACTTAATCCACACATCGACCTTATGAGGTATAATTTTGAGGAAATAGAGTCATAGAGGTTATGTAAGTTGGCCAAGATGTCACACTTAGTATGTGGTAGAGCTGGGTCTTGAAATCAGGTCTTTTGGACTCCAGAGCTTATGCATTTAAGGACTAGTTTGTATTACTTCCCATATGAGACCATTACTCAGACGAGATAGTTGAATTTAATAATCTAGATTTCTTGAAATAAATTAGGCTCCACAAAAAACAACATCCTGACTTTAAATTTGTCTCCATGTTTCCTCTTATTTCTCAGTTCTTTTTTTTTTTCTAAATTATTGTAAAGAGAAGGAAAGAATTCTACCTTTTTCAGCGATATTTGCCTCTCCCTTAAGCACACAAAACTGGTGGTATCTTGCCTTTGCTGTTCCTGAGAGTTTTAATTCTAGTCATTTGGTCTTTAAAGCAGTGTGTGATGGAGTTTTCAATTTGTCTTAAAACCACAGAGTGCTACCATGATACAAACAACAGTAAACTGTGAGGGTACATCAGGCTCTTTTTCTTTATTTTGCCCTTGACATATTTGGCAGCTTTTAGAAAAAGACAGCCACCCTAAGTGATTGAGGTGACCCATTTATAGGGAGGTAGTTGGGAATATCTCCCAAAGCATATCCATTTAAAATCCTTCCTTAGCCTCTCCTGTATCTTTGAAAAAATCATTTTCATCTTTCCTGTTTTTTCTTATGTGTCTCTTCTTATATGAATATGTATTTTAATAACAGATATAATACAGCATTCAGATTTAGAATCAAGGTTTAGTGAATATTTATTATTAATGGTAACTCTGTACCCAAACCAACCATATGTCTTCCCTCCCTCTCTCCTTTTTTCCTCTCTCCATCGCTCCCTCCCTTTTTCCTTCTCTTTCTGCTCCGCTTTGCTTTCTTTCATCATTGCTCCAATACAGAATAACTGGTATTGATTCTTGGATTTTTCCCTTACTAGCTGAGTAGCCTTGAGAAAATTTTTTCATTCCTTTGAGCCTCAGCTTCCTTATCTGTGAAAATGTGATAATAATGTCTCTGTATATATTTGTAAGACTTAGGTAAGATAGTGTACACCACACTAGAAAGTGCATCTCTGCAGTGTCTGGGTGGGGGAAACGGCATGGCAATGAGGTGCCTCTCTTTTCAAGAAATTTATGTTTGCTTCTGGAGAATGATTATAAAATCAAAGCACAATGGCTGAAGTATCACATAGGCTAAAGGAACAGATTTTAGGCAGTCCTATAATCTAACTAATAAGATAGATATCTTTAAAGGAAATATGTCAACCAGAAATGTTAATAACCTGTGGCCCTTTTAAAAAGCAGAATTATTGCAGAGTTTCCATTTGGGGTGATAAAATAGTCTTGGAAATAGTGGTAATGCCACTGAATTAAACACTTAGGAATGGTTAAAATGACAAATTTTGTTATTTAAAAAAGTCAGTGAGGTGAATATTCACAGTGTTCCTTTGGGTGTAATCCAGTCCAAGGAAAGCTGGAACTAGTATCATGCTGCACAGATCCTGTGCAAAGTAGACCCGCTTTGTGCAGTTCAGTCCAGAGATTGTAAGCTCCACAAGGCCAGGAATCTGCTCTCGTTTACTGCTAGCACTGCTAGGCAGGCACCTGCCTCTTATTCAACGTTTTATGTATGCAACTTACTGCTCTCGCTGTAGTGTCAGACAAAACAATATTCCGATTGTAGTTTGGCTTCTAATGCAGGGAGAGAACATGCTGGTCAGAAGATGACTATCTGAACCTTTCACTCATTATCTTTTCATTGTAAATGAATAAATTATTATTTATTAAACATTCTTTAAAATATTGGAATGAGTTAAAGTTTTACGACTGAACTCTGAGGTCTACTAGATGATTTTTACCATGACCATCCTTAGTGCATGTGAAGAATGTGTGCCAAAGACTTTTTAAGAAGACTTACCAGCAATATTTCTATCAATAGGTCTCCAGTGAGATTAATACTTAATTGAATATTCTTTCATTTTTTCCCTTTCACTTTACACTATTATTATCTCCAGGAAATGGGCTCCATTATACTGTTTTGTTTGTTTGCTTGCTTGCTTTTTTTTATTTTAATTCATAGTTTTCTCTTCAAACAATGAATGTAAGCATGTTTGTTTCAAGAAAAATGGATAGAAACTTGGTAGTCCCTTTAGAGCATCAGTATTGCTTAAGAATGAACTGAATCCAGAAACATTTTAATTAAGATATTTAAAGATTTCAAAGCTTGCAATTTTAAGATGTGTTTGTTTTTTTCACAGTGGAGCTATTGAAAAATCTCTTCAGTTACTTATGTTATTGTTGGTCTTCTGAATGTTTTCTGCAGTGATCCTCTTGAGTATTTTGAAAAAAGAATTGTGCCAAATTAAAAAAAAAAATTATCCCTTGATTCCCATTCTCCTCCTGTCCATGTCCTGTGATTCTTTGCCTAGATACAACACATAAGAACAATACATATTGTTTCTCATTGTTCCTCACTGCACTTTTGAGTCCTCATGTTATACTTCTTCTACTCTTCATCCCCATTTATTTCCCCTTTCTTAAATGTAGATTTTCTGACCAGAGCTGTGGAATTGGGGGGGGTCACAGTTAAACTTGATCAGCATGTCACTTGTTTATTTATCCTATTGTACATTCTTTGTATGTGTAGCAGATTATTTCTCTCATGTCTTTTCTCATTTTATATTTTATCTGAAGAACAATAAAAATTTGTTCTCCTAGACCTCCTTTTTATAGACTTTAAGGGGCTTTGGAGACCTGTGATGTTGTGGAAAGAGAGTGGGATTCGGAAGCAGAAGACCTGAGTTTACATACAGGCGTTACCATTACTTGGGTAAGGAAGTTCTGTTCTGAATCTGTTGCCCTCATGGAATTACTACCTGTATTAACAGGGATCATTGTGGGGAGGAGTTCTGAGCGTGGACAGTGCTGGGCCAACCTGGTAGAGATGTTATTGTCTCTAAGTCTTTGTGCTGATGTGAAATGAACGTGGACCTTTTTTTGACTAAACAACTAAACAAGAATTCTATCTCTTGGCATAACCACCATGCTGTTCTCTAGTTTTATAGTATTTATAGATGGTAAGAGACTGTGAGGAAAAATTGTGAAAGACTTTGAAATTATAAAAAAGTTAGTGTGTGTTCTGTCTAGCTCACCTAGTTCTCTCTGCCTTTCATTGTCTTTGGGCTGTTTTATAACTCTGCATATTGTAGAATTCAGATAGTAAAGCAAATGATCTTGTCCATGACAAGCTAATTGTGATCAGTAAATGCAATAGATTATTGCCCTTATGTATAGTGATCAGTTTTTCCTTGCCTTTTTTTCTAGCACTACGGATGCTTATATATTTGTTTGCTCTTTGGATTCTTTTGAACAGGTTATAACATCTTACTGGTTCCCCAATTAAAGAATTAAATAAAATCTTTCACACTTTGAGATTCATGATTTTAACTTTAAAAAAATACTCCTTAACAATATAGTAGAAGAACACAATTCTGGGAATTAAAGGATCTATTTATGTCACCTTGAATAAGGCACTCATGTCACTGAGCTATGGTTTTCTTATTTAAAAAAAAAAAATGAAGCTGACCTAAATGATCTCTAGTCTATGATTCTCTGATTTTGTGATTTTATGATTTCATGTTCTGTAAGCCCAAAGTGCACTGTCCTAAGTTTGATAATATCTAGGTGAATTGGCATAAACATCAAGGAACTTTTAAGTAT
Source organism: Kogia breviceps (assembly GCF_026419965.1). Classification (NCBI taxonomy): domain Eukaryota; kingdom Metazoa; phylum Chordata; class Mammalia; order Artiodactyla; family Physeteridae; genus Kogia; species Kogia breviceps. The sequence goes on along the minus strand of NC_081310.1, from coordinate 40,738,074 downwards.
CTTACTTATGTAAAAACTGCAACAGAAATCTTTGTTTTATTTTTAGCACACATGTGCATATAAATTAGCATTACAGAAGATACTTTATTTTGCTGTTTATGTTTCTTGTCAAGGAGTTATTGTACTTGAATTGCTATTGACAGTTTTCAGTAGTGATTGAATAAAGGGTGAATGTTTCACAATGTTTTTAATAGGAGAAACATTTGTTTGCTTGTGAAAATGATATCTTGACTTATATTACTGTCAGTGCTTATGGAAAATTGTGGGTGTTATTATAGTCAGTGACATTTTTTAACCATTATTATATTCAAAAAAGCATTTCTGAAGCACTCAGCCTCACAGAGCATTGCATTATGAAATATAAGAAATAAATTTAAGATTTCATTCCTGCTTTCTAGGAAGTCACTAAGTAACATTGATAGAGTAGGTGTGTCTTAGCTCAGGTTGCTACAACAAAATACCACAGACTGGGTGGCTTAAACAATAGAAATTAATTTTCTCATGTTCTGGAGCCTAGATGTCCAAGATCAAAGTTCTGGCTGATTTGATTTTAGCTGAGGACTCTCTTTGTGGCTTGCAAATGGCTGCCTTCTTGCTGTGTCCTCACATGGCCTTTCCTTTGTGTGTACTTGCAGTGAGAGAGGGCAAGCTCTCTGCTGTCTCTTCTTAAAAGGACACTAATTTTATTGGATCAGGGCCCTATCCATATGACCTCATTTAACCTTAATTACTTCCTTAGAGACACCTTCTCTAAATATAGCCACATTGGGAGTCAAGGCTTCAACATATGACTTTTGCAAGGCCACAAACATCACAAGGTGTGATACTTTTAGAAGCAGAAATCACACATCTAAGGTACAGATTGGGAGATGACAGGAAGTACCATCCTCAGAGGTGACCAGGTTAGTGTTGAGGACATCAGCCAAGCCTTGATGAGTTTGGTGCTGCCAGTGTGTGTGCTGACTTGGAGACTGTTAGTCATACTGACATTACTACTCATCTGTTTTTTCAACTGTTATCTTCTAAGTATTTCCCAATAGAAAAAAAAGGGCAATGCAGTTGCTTTTCTTTCACTTCTAATTTAAAAGCTGGGACCTCTTTGGGTCAAGATATTTCTTCAGATTCTTTCAGCATTTGTAACAGGATCTGGGAAAGGACAAGTGTTTTATATTCTTCTCATTCTTAGTTTTTCCACCTAACTGCCTTTACTGGTTTGATGCAATGGGAACACTGCCTGTTAGGGAATAATAAAGTATGATCTTTCATGGATCTGGGGGTGGCTTACTTGGTTTAAAATAATCTAGTATGTGCATAGATAGAGTTATTTCAAGTCCTCTGGCTTTACTTCCAAGCCTAATGCCTTTTCTCATCATTTATTAAAGCTCGCCTTTTGGACTTTGATATATGTCATGTTCGTATCTTGTAAATCCTTCTAGTAATACCTTTCTATTACTAAGGTGTAAACACTGTTGTTTCTACACCATTTGCTTCTCTCTTTCTGTCGTTTTTATAAGGCTCTTTAACCTGCTAATGTTCCAGGATATTAATTTGAAACAGCCACAGCCAAATAATAGAAACTCCTTCCTGCCTATGATGCACTGACCTCTTTTTACCTGTTTCCTTTCCAAATTCAGTTTGGAAAGCTAAATTTTCATAATGTTTTGAGCTAGTACTTCACTTCCCTGATGCTTGCAATTTAGCAGCCTTATTATTCTCAAGACTTTATACCAGGAGTATACATACTATTTTATATTTTTCTGAACACACTCCCCTAGCTCAATCAGGAATTTTATATATTTATTTGTTTGTTTGTTTATTTCCTTGTAGGAAATGGAATTTCTTTTTGCATTTTCCGTAATTTCTTCACCTTGCTTCTTCCTAACTTTGTTCTGTAACTATTTAAGGGATTTAGCTAGGACATTTCTGGCTTTCATCTCTTAGGCTAACCTTCTCATATTTAGCTACATGGTTAGAGCTGTCAGGTTAAATAATGTCTAATGGACTGACTGTATTTGAGTTTGTGCTTGGAAATATTTTTAAGACTCATGTAATGTTTTCTCCTTAGTTTCTGGTTGTTCCGTAGGTTCACAAGTTAGTCTGTCCCAAAAGTACTGTTGTCTTGAATTCTGCCTCTTTTGTGTGGAGGTGTCATCAATTGCCCTGGACTTATACAAATTTTCTAATACTTTTGTTGATGGCTTTTCTTATATTAAGGATGTCCTTGGTCCTCATGTTAACCTCTTCTTGGTTCTAGAGTCTAGCTTCCAAAAAGCAACATATTCAATTTGAAGCGACCTTAGACAAAAGCCAAATATATCACTAAAAGATTGTTAAAGTTAAAGGGACTAAGATTATTTAACCTGCTAAAGGTAAGGCTGTGGAGAAGTTTAGCTATTGTTCTTACAAAAGTTCCTTGTATTCTCTCTGTTAATCATGCCCACTTACACTTGGGGGCTTGCGTCGAGTGCCTTTTCAACCTTTTATGGTGACTGTGCTTCAATATCACATTTAAGAATCAAGGGCTGTTTCTTTCTTCTTTTTTAAAAAAAATTTTTTTTAATTGAAGTATAGTTGATTTGCAGTGTTGTGTCAGTCTCTGCTGTACAGCAAAGTGACTCAGTTATACACATATAGACATTCGGGTTTTTTTTGTTGGTTTTTTTTTTTTTTTTTTTTTTGCGATACGCGGGCCTCTCACTGTTGTGGCCTCTCCCGTTGCGGAGCACAGGCTCCGGACGCGCAGGCTCAGCGGCCATGGCTCATGGGCCCAGCTGCTCCGCGGCATGTGGGATCTTCCCGGACCGGGGCACGAACCCGTGTCCCCTGCACCGGCAGGCGGACTCTCAACCACTGCGCCACCAGGGAAGCCCTAGACATTCGTTTTTTAAATATTCTTTTCCATTATTGTTTATCACAGGATACTGAATATAGTTTGAAGGGCTGTTTCTTCATTCAGGAAGGATTTAGGTTTGACCCGTAGAAGATATCCTTCCAGCCATGTTGAACAGTGGAAAGAACCATTGGGAGAGGGTCACTGTGGAATCGGCCCTCAAATCTTACTCCCTGGATGAGGTGGATTAAGGGTGAAGAAATCTGAACTTTGGAGGATTCTTCTAGATAGAGGATTCTAATCTGATTGATGTGATCAGTTTTATCTTACTTTTCTAATTGTGACTGGAAGCCCTTCTTATGGTAGAAAACAATGGGATGCATCAACTGATTCCTCAAATCCCTTTCTTGGATAAGAGTCAATAGTGCCAGGTAGAAGGTAGTGTGGTGCAGTGGAAAGAGCACTTATACCAGGAGGCAGATCTCTGGATGAGGACCCAGCTTTGCAAATGATCGGCTGCCTGACTCTGAGCCTGTGCCTTCATCACTTCAGGCCTCACCTTTCCATTGTTACTGTGCGTGAGCTTGATTGGAATGTTCAGATCCCTTTCAGCTCACTCTGCTGGGTGACAATGGGAGGGAGGTTATAATTGCTGAGGGGCTAAAATAGGGGAGATGGAAATGATGCAGGGTCCCAGAGATAGCAGGAGTACCTGGGGAAAGGCTGTGGTGGTGGGAGAAGGAGGAAGGAAGGAGATGCAAAGGTGAGGTGAGGAGGTTTTAATTTCAGTAAGGAATTGATAAGAAGACAGTGTTTATGGCCACCTATAATGGGTTCTTCCTAGTGTTAGAAGTTGATCTCTCTCTTTAATTGGATTAATAGGGCAGGATTTGAGACTGTTTGTTCAAGGTTTTCTTTCTGTTTCCTTCATAATTAGGTTAAAGTTGTGCCCTTTCTTTGAAGATTTCAAAGAATTTTGTTGTTGTTGTTATTCAAAAATACCCCTGCAAAATAAGCAAACATGTCAATAGTTATCTCCATAAAGTGGAGAAATGAAGGTGTAAGGTGGCTAAGCGATTTATTTAGGAAATAATATGCTAGTGCTAGAATCCAATTCTTCAGCTCTCTCTATGAGGCTTCTCTGCTTTCAGCTGTGTGTGGTTATCTGGAGGATATATTATTTAGACAACTGGTGCTTGGCACACAGGTAGCAGAAGTAATACTATACCTCAAAGATAGGAGCCCTTCATCCTCTTGAACTCATATTTGGGAATGGATCCCAAACCAGACCACCTTAGTTTATGTCCTTGTTTCATAATCCAGTACAGTAAGTCCCCTATATACGAACCTTCAAGTTGCCAACTTTCCAAGGTGTGAACGCTCTCCTACCCAGACCTCACTGGATCATTTTTTCAAGAGCGTAGATAGAACTGAATCCAGCAAGGAGCCAGAGCCTGTGCCATCCACGTCAAGCATGAGTGAAACTGCAGCTTGCCCTCCGTCTCCTGTTGCTGACGATCCTTCAGCTCTACCATCGCCCACCTCCTCTCCCTCCTCCAGTCAGTAACTCTTCTTGCTTGTTCACTCGATGCCAGCCCCCGTAGGCCAGCTGTTGTACTGTACTAGTGTACAGTACTGTACAGGTAGGTACTGTACTGTAAGATTAAAATGTTTCCTTTATTTTTTGTGTTTTTTTTATGTATTATTTGTGTGAAAAGTATTATAAACCTATTACAGTACAGTACTATATAGCCGATTGTGTTAGTTGGGTACCTAGGCTAACTATGTTGGACTTAAGAACAAATTGGACTTACGAAACGCACTCTCAAAATGGAACTCGTTCCTATGTAGGGGACTTACTGTAACTTGAATTCTGTCTCTTATAAATAAAATTATACAAATTAAGAAACAGTCTGTACCCCGGGGAACAGAAATACTGAGATTTCCCGTGTTTGTGTGTAGAGAGGATCTCTGGTTGCCCATAGTGCTGTTCATGAATTGATATAATTCAGAACATTTTCTTGAATTTCCTGAGTCCTGTATGTGGCAAATAAGATGTCAGCTGTACTGCTGTTCCTGAGCAGTATCAGCTTTGAGGGGTGGAGAGAATGTCAGTTGATAGTCTGAAATGCTTTTCATTAATTTTATAAGTAGAGAGACTGCTTAAATCACATCAGCATATAATTTCAAGGACACCTCTCCTTTCCACTGAAGTGGAGATGAGGCTGTCTGTTTGAAGGTGGGATGTAGGAAGAATACAGGAAAAACATTTTCCTCCATTGCAGTCAGCTGTATTTTAATTGTTTATGGTGTACTCTCGGTGAACCTCCATCGGCCTTGCTCTCTTGAGGCACTGCTTTGCATAGTTATTCCTCCGGGTGGAGTGGAACCTCTAGGAACGAGTTCTCCTCTGTTCACAAGAGCATTTGTTTGCACACCATGTAGGCCCATAGTTCTACCGCTTCTCAAGTGTGGAAATGCATGTGGGGAGAGAGACGATAGTAATTGTCAGAGTTTAAGTGATCACTTTATCTCTAGGGAAAAAATAGAACCCATGTGATGTACATACCATAGTAGAATATGTTCCTTGCGTGGCATTTGGTTGCTTTTATCACGTCTCTTTATGGCTCTTTACATCACAGACTCTGTTTATATCACTTCTGAGGAATGTTTGCAAAGAGAGGCATCTCTTGCTGGAAACTAGCTGCAGTCAGCCTTCCCTATCCATGGGTTCCATATCTGCAGATGCCATGTCCACAAATTCAACCGAGGATCAAAAAAAAATTTTTTTTAATTCCAGAAAGTTCCAAAAAATAAAAGTGTAATTTTCCGCATGCCAGCAACTATTTACATAGCATTTACATTGTCTTAGGTATTATAAGTAATCTAGAGATTACTTAAAGTATACTGGAGGATGTGTGTAAGTTCTATGCAAATACTACACTGTTTTATATAAGGGACTCTTGAGCGTCCCCAGATTTTAGTATCTGCGGGGGTCCCGAAAGCAGTCTCTCACAGATACCAGGGACCAACTGTATATTGATTGCTCCCTATTCTCTTCTGCCCTTTGGGGTTCTAAAATCAGGTGGCAAGCGTCTGCATCATGACTTTGAGAGGAAGGTGTTAGATATTTAATATTCTTAAATAAAGATGCAGAATTTTTTAACTTTCTTACTTGGAGGTGTTCAAATTAAGAAAAAAGGTCTGCTTGCTGTACAGGACCTAATGAGACAGACCGTTCCAAAGCAGGTTATATCTTTATTTACTCCAACCCCTAGAAATACTTAGGTGTAACGGACAGTTTTAGATTTCTGACGCTGCTACGGGGAATGTTCCCCTCAAGGAAGTTTCAGGGTTAAAAATAAAACCCTTATTGTTTTTCTTGTAATGATATTAGGGAGTCAGATCCTTATTTTGAAAACTGACAAATAAAAGGAAAGAATCGAGTATGTAACTTGCTTTCCTTAACAAATTGTACCTTGTATTAACCGAATAGTTGATGAGACAGTCTCTCTTTAGAGGAACTTAGTCCCACTCAACAGAGGAAGGATTCAGAAAGTCAGAATTCATTATTTTGCAAACCCCAGTGAGTTGATGAATCCAAGTGGTGGGCACCCCTTGCTATAGACATCACAAAGAAAGGCAATCCGAGATTATATCTCAGCTAATGAAGTACACAGCTTATAAAGTGTTCTTGCCAAAATTTCAGACTGTAATCTGATCTGACCTCTTTCTCTGACTACCAATTAACAAGAAATACAGAGGGCAAGAGAACAGAGTGAATTAAATAACATGGAAATACGATTTAAAAAATCTAGACTGGGCAACTCTACAGGACAAATGACTTTGTTTCATTAACAACAGCAAAAATGCAACAGAATTAAAAAAGAGATGGAGAGGAAATCTATAGATTAAAAGGATTTATGGGATATGTCAACTAATCCTAATGTCTAGATCTTTCTTGGATGCCATTTTATACAAACTGTAAACGATTATAATACAGTTGGGGAAAAGGTACAATGCCTGACTGATATTAAGGAATTCTTGTTAATATATTTGAGGAATTATTACATTGAAGTTTTAAAAAATGAACACTATAACTATTGACAGATGATATGATATTTGGGATTTGCTTCAAAATAATACAGGAAGGCTAATAATACAGGGTGTAAATGAAGAAAGATTGGTCAATAGTATTAAAGCTGGAAGATGAGTACATGGGTTATTCTCTCTAATTATGTATATGTTAGAAATAATCTGTCATAGAATATTGTTAAAAAAGAATTTGAGGTCAGGGACTTCCCTGGCGGTCCAGTGGTTAAGACTCCATGCTTCCACTGCAGGGGATATGGGTTCGATCCCTGGTCGGGGAACTAAGATTCCACATGCCCATGCAGCGCAACGCAGCCGAACTAAACAAAACAAAACAAGACAAAAACCAAACAAACAAACAAAAAAAGAATTTTAGGTCAAGATATGTAGTAAAGCTTTGGGTACAATGAAAAGTAAATTGGGAGAGAAGGAAAAGAGATATAAAGTGCTTAACATGTTACCTGGTATGTTCTATGTATTGAATACGTATTGGCTATAATTATTTCTAAGCCATGCATGTACCCATTCATTTATCCAATCTATTGCTTATTTCAGTCAATATTTATTGAGCATGTATGATATAGTAACTACTAAAATACTTCTGTTAATCAAGTAAAACGAATAGAGCCCATCACACCCGAGTGGTATTTTTGGCCTGTACTCATTCTACAGAGTCTCTGAACTGAATGTGAATAGCTCCCAGACCAGAGGGTTTAAAAAGGCACTCTGTGGTATCATGCCTGGACTCATTCAAGTTTGGTCGTTAATATTCTTCACAGGGTAGCTCTAACCATCTGCTGGGGCTTTGCCTTCCTCTTGAATCATCCAGTTCCTAAAGGTCGTGGGTGCCCCCTGCTTGATTCCAGAAGGACCCTCTCTGATTCCTGGCCTGGTTCAGTCGCCCATGGAACAGCCAGCTCCAGATTTATAGTTGAGATCCTATGGGAAAGCTCCCTCCCCCTGCCATTTCACCTTTTGAACTGTTGTTACACTCTGGAAGATTTTCCAATTACTACATCTAATTACAAGGAAGAATAAATTACTGAAGCAAGTTAAATTATCTTGTGTGTCATAACAGTAATTAACATTCAAATAGGAAACTGCTGCCATTTTTATAAACTTCACCAAGTGGAAGCAGCACCCCTTTTGAAAGCAGGAAACAGGAGGGTGCTCCCTCCCTGAAGCTTGGTGTAAGGTCTGGGAGAGTTGCTAGGTTGAATGTTTAGAAAATTTGTCTGGATGAGATTGATGTAATTGGAGAGATTGATTTTTGAATTGCCCCCATTTTAATCTAAATCCTTAGAAATAGCAACTTTCCTCTGCATTTATCATCATCTACTTTATCCTCATGATCCTACATATTTTTCTTATCTCTTTTTTTTCCCCCATATTTCAAGTAGGACTGGACACCAGTCTGGTCACAAGACATTTTGTGTGCTAGGCTAAGTGCTTGGAATGCAACTCACAGCCTTTTCAGAATCTTTTCGGCAATTCCATGTGCATTCCTTACCTATTCAACGTGCTTCTGCCATGAAAATGTTTATTCTTCTCCTGAGTGGTCTCTTGATTTTACTCTGTGCCTTTGAGCTCCACTAAAGAGTGAACATACTTTGCTTGCTCAATATAGCATCTAGCCTGGCATTATCATGTCTAGTATTTAGAAATTCTTAATGGCAGTGCTGAAGTTGTAAATTCAAAGAGTATATAGGAGGAATGCCTTTTAAATTATGTAGTAAGGGTGAACAGAGCTAGTACTAGATGGTCTGTGGCTGCTTTTTTTTTTTTCACATGTTTATTGGAGTATAAATGCTTTACAGTGGTGTGTTAGTTTCTGCTGTATAACAAAGTGAATCAGCTATATGTATACATATATCCCCATATCCCCTCCCTCTTGCGTCTCCCTCCCACCCTCCCAATCCCACCCCTCTAGGTGGTCACAAAGCACCGAGCTGATCTCCCTGTGCTATGTGGCTGCTTCCCACTAGCTATCTTTTTTAGCTGCTTTTAACCTCATTTGGTGAGTAGTGTGTGGGCAGTTAAAACTCAGCAAGGTTTGGGAAGACCATTTTAGTCTTTCGTTAGTAGTTGGGATTATGAATTGCTTTTATTTATTCAATAGACTACTAATAAGTCTAGAATTTATTTAGAAAATTGACACCATGCCTCTGGGCACAACTCTGCCTTTGATAATAATGATAATAACGAATTGTTATCATTTTTGTTCTTGTTCTTTGAAGTTTACAGACTCTTAAATGATACAAGGATTGTGAACAATGGGGTCTAATTTAAGAAAGCAGTGATCTTAATATCTTAATATCATAAATAGGTATATCTGATGTTATGAAAGATTTGACTAAGTCATGGATATAAGCAGAGTCTTTGTACCCTCAGGCCAAATATGAATCACAGCGGTTCCTACAATATGCGAAGCATAAGCCTGACAAAAATTTCAAAACTTATCTTCCTTTTACTTTATATTTAAATAGAAATATTATGTATTTCCACCAATTTTGGTTAAAGTGTGTAATTTGGGGATTCATACCTTATGTTCATCTGTTATGTGTGTGTTCTTTTTTTTCTGTTTTTAGCTTATAGTTAATTTATAATGTTGTGTTAGTTTCAAGTGTACAGCAATGTGATTCAGTTATATGTATGTATGCACACACACACGTATATGCACACATACACATTTTTTTTTCAGATTCTTTTCCATTATAGGTTATTACAAGATATTGAATATAGTTGTTCCCTGTGCGATATGGCAGGTCCATGTTGTGTGTTCTTTTAGCTCAAGAGTGGCTAACCTCACCACCTAAGGGGAAGAGCCAGCATTTACCAGCATCATTGACAAAAGCCCAATATAAGTGTTATATTCTCATTGCTTTGAAAATGTTGTCCTGTTGCTGATTTTAGACCATGTATGTAATTTCTGCTTTAAATAACAAAAAATTACTTTTTGGTCACAGTATCAGTTCAGTTTTTTGTTTGTTTATAAATTTATTTACTTTTTGGCTGTGTTGGGTCTTCATTGTTGTGCACGGGCTTTCTCTAGTTGTGGTGAGCTGGGGCTACTCTTGTGGTGTGCAGACTTCTCATTGCGGTGGCTTCTCTTGTTGCAGAGCACGGGCTGTAGGCGTGCGGGCTCAGTAGTTGTGTCATGTGGGCTCCAGAGTGCAGGCTCAGTAGTTGTGGTGCACGGGCTTAGTTGCTCCACAGCATGTGGGATCTTCCTGGACCAGGGCTCGAACCCGTGTCCCCTGCATTGGCATGCGGATTCTTAACCACTGCGCCACCAGGGAAGTCCCCAGTTCAGTTTTAAATGCTGCTTTTTAAAAAAATTTAAATAAATTTATTTATATTTGGCTGTGTTGGGTCTTCGTTTCTGTGCAAGGGCTTTCTCCAGTTGCGGCAAGCAGGGGCCGGTCTTCATCGCGGTGCGCGGGCCTCTCACTGTCGCGGCCTCTCCGGTTGCGGAGCACAGGCTCCGGACGCGCAGGCTCAGCGGCCAAGGCTCACGGGCTCAGCCGCTCCGCGGCATGTGGGATCTTCCCGGACCAGGGCTCGAATCCGTGTCCCCTGTATTGGCAGGCAGATTCTTAACCACTGCGCCACCAGGGAAGGCCCCTTTTTTAAAAAAATAATGTTTTCTCTTTCTGCCAAGGGCTCTGAAAAGCCAAATATGGCTCCAAATTTTGATTCCCTTTTTGGATCTGGATAGCAGTGGGAGGAATTAGGAATGACTTTTATATACTGGCACTCATCAGTGTGGTTGAGGGAGGCTCATTTTTTTTACTGATCTCCAATTTTGCAACTCTGCACTTTGTTTCTGAGAATAAGGGTCATGTAAAAAATAAGAATTATTTTGTGGTTACTGGTACTGGAGGTTGTGCAGGGTCCTGGAGGAGGCAATTGAAAGGAAAGGGTACTGGAGTGGAATAAAAAATGATCTCCTTAGTGTCTTTGCCTAACATTAGCTTAGACTGGAAGACTTGTTCCCCATTATCATGCTGCTTTTGAATAAATATCTATTCTAAAAGGATCATGGAAGATGTAGTAACTTGGGTCAATGCAAATTGCTTTTCATGGAGAATGTATTTAAGATGGAAACTCCTTTGAATAAATTACATATTTGAAAAAGGTTTCTATTCTGTTTTATACAGTATAATACATTTGGAATTCGTGGCTAATTTACACGTTTCATTTGCAATGTATTTAAATGCCTTCCTCAATGAATAGTTGGTAATTAGGTGATTGACGTATTCTCCCACTTGACAATCACACACACCAGTAAATTGCCCTCTATTTTCCAGGAGTATCTCCAACAAATATTTGAAACTTCCCTTAGCAATTGTTATTCAGCAAAATTATAAGGGACTGAAGGATACTTTATTTTCACAAATTGAATGAATGCCTATGCTGTAATGCCCTGTCTTCCTGGATGGTTTATGAAGTACTTCTGGATCTGTGATGGAAAGTGTGATTCAACTTAAGTAGGTAGATGTGAATATTTATAGCATTTTAATCTTTAGGTAGTGAAGGGATTTTAGAGTTTAGGGTAAGTCTACAGTGTAAAGGTTACTTAAAAAAAAAACATTTTTTTTTTTAATACATGAATAATTGTTCTTCTAAATCTCAAAGACCAAAGCAATTACTTTGCTTGATTCATAAACTTCTCTCAGGGATACTTTTTGTTTTGTTTGTGATACTGTCGTGTATCAGTCGAAAAATACTAATTTTATTGTCATAATTCATCTTGAAACCTAACTCTAAGTTTTGGTACAACAAAGGGATAGTTATCCTGTCACAAAATACCATGACATAGTATTTTTTACTCAAATATGATTTTATAAATAAAATTGATGTTTATGTCTTTATCACCAGTGTCTCTTCTACACCGGTTATATGACTCCTTGAATCATACTCATATTTTTTTCCATACTCTTTTTAAAAATTAGTTATAACTCACAAACCATAAGGTATATCAATTTAGATATAATTTGATGAGATTTGAATATTGATGTGTAGGTATTCATATAACTCACACTCCCATCAGTACGTAAAGCATTTCCTTGAGCATAGAAAGTATTATAATATTTTAATTTGTAAAATTATAGTATTCCTATTTTAAAATTAGCAGAGAACCCTGGAGTAGTGATCAGAGAAAACCTCATTTCAGTTTATTAGGTACTTACCAGAGGAAAGCATGATGGGAAAAAACAGATGTATTAAAATTAATAACTTAATAGTTGTTGAGGCTCTGTTCTTTGCAGGTGTTCTTTTAGCTCCTAGAATAGATCTGCTATAATAAGAAAATACTCTAAAGTTTAAGATATTTACAGGTGACTACACCCCCACTCCCCCCAAAAAAATTTGTGATTAAAGTAAAATGATAGGCAAAGTGAATCAGGTACATTAAACTAAAAGAAAAGGAGTACAATATCAATGTCATATAAATAGAATTCAAGATAAAAAGAATTAAATAGAATAAACTTTATATCTTTCATAAAGGAAATAAATCTGGGTGGCTGCCAGGAGGGAGGGAGTTGGGGTTTGGGTGAAATCCTTGAAAGGATTTAAGAGGCACACACCTCCAGTTATATAGTAAATAAGCCACGGGGGTTGTAATATCCAGCATAAGGAATATGGTTAGTAATACGGTAATAACTTTGTATGGGGACAGATGGCTACTAGACTTATGCAATGTCAAATTAAGGTATGCAAATGTCAAGTCATTACTTAGTACACCTGAAATGAACATAATATTGTTTGTCAACTATATTCCCCAAAAAAGGAAATATACTGTTTATTCAGTTATCCTTGAAACATTTATTAAAATTGATTGTTCTTTCAACATAGGCAACATTAAAATTAAACATTTGTTCAACCACAACCATTGCTTGGGAACTAAGAAAATGTAACTATTGGACCAAAGTGGAAATCAAACATTTTTGGAAAATAAGTATAGAGAATCATAACACTTATAGAAAACAGGCAAAATTGTACTCAGAAATTCATAATTTAAAAATGGTCATTCTCATGTCACAACCATAAAAATTTTCTGGTTTAAAGAAACAAGATTGGAGGGTGATATGGAAAATACTGTATATCTTGCTTACAAAAAAAACTCTGAGAAGTATTGAAATAAGCTCGTTAGAGGCCACAAATACCACAAGGAAAATACAAAGAAATCAGCAAACTTTAAGAAATGATAGGAGATTAATTAGAGAAACAGACTATGTTCATAGATGACGGACGAAGCATTATAAAGTTGGCAGTCTTTCCAAACTAAATGTTTTTGAGACATTTTTCCAGATGATTATTTAGTGTTCACATGGAAGAATGAATATACAAGATAGTGTACTGTACAGAGAATCCACAAAAAAATTAGCCTATGAAGATGTGAAAAAAAAATTAATCTTACTAATAGTCAAAGAAAGGCAAACAGCGAGATACCATTTGGCAGAAATTAACAAGAAATGTTAATGCTGAAATGTTAGCAAGAGCTTAGTAAGGCAGTCACTTCCATATTACTACTATTATTCTGTACATTGATTTATAATTGGTACAAAGCAAATTTAGAAATATTTACCGAGTCTAAAATTATTAATTCATAATGATCCTATTTGGTGGAACGAGTAACTGTACTTTTTTTTTTAATGGCAAAATAAGAAAAAGTCCAGCAATGTGGAAGTGGTTGAATGAATTATAAATAAAACTAAAAAGAAGTTACTTAAACCGTTAAGCTTACTTAATAACATGGGAAAATAACCGTGGTGCAATATTAGTTGAATGGCATATATATAACATCATTCTGATATTTTTTTATCAGAGGTATTTCTGAGAGGGAGGAAATCATAGTATGTAAATTCTTAATTTAGGATGGCACAAAATAATTAATCATTGCCTTTGATAATTAGGAAATATATCCAAACTATTCCTTTTCTTAAGTTGTAACTGTGGTTTTCTCTGATTGCTACTCCATGGTTCTCTGCTAATTTTAAAATTAGGCATATTATAGTATTATAAATTAAAATATTGTAACACTTTCTATGGTCATGGAAATACTTTATGTACTGATGGGAGTGTAGGTTACATGAATACCTATCAATATTCAAATCTAGTCAAATTATATCTAAGTCTAAACATGTTACTGTTTGTGGATTATAACTCAATTAAAAATAGCATTAGAAGGAAAAGATAAAGTATATATACTATATATTATAATATGTAGTATATATAGATTCTCTTTTTTCTTCTTTATATTATTCTGTGATTTCTATATCTTCTATAATGGTTAGAAAACAAAAAAACAAACAAAATGCAGTACCCAGAATCAAGCTGCAACAAATTCTGGTTGTCATCAAACTTGAAAATCAAAATCATTTCAATAATCTGTGAAAAATCAGGTTACTAGGTACATTTTAGACCTTAAGTAACCTGTCATATCTTTAGAGCTGGAGCTCAAACCTGGGACTCCCAGTACTATGCATTGTACTATTCTGTTTTTTTTAACTATGATCTGGGACAAGCAAGAATATTTTGATGTCTAATCCAGGATTTATTTATTTGCTTTTCCAGGAACATAATTTTTTAGAGTAGTTTCACTTACTAAGCTTGCCCATTTCATGTCATATTACTAGAGGTTTTTCAAAGAAAGAAAGTTTTTTGCAGACTTTCACTAATTTCTCTTCTCTCTACTTGGTAAATTAATTTTGGCATTTTTCCTCTTGAGTTACTAATTTCTGACCACCCCTTCCTTCCTATTCATTTGTTCTAGTATTGCAAATAAATATGAACTTACCCATGACTCTAATTCCTTGGCATCTGTCCTTTGCAGGGCTCATGGATTGAAATCCAAGTTAATTAATAGGTCAAGGTTTTAATTTGCTGGTGCAGGGGATGTGGGGAAGGACATACATAAGCTTTTAGAAAACCCGGGCTCCCTAAGGAATTGAAGTGAAGTCAGGACTCCATTCCTTACTAAAGCAATGTAAAATGATAAGAAAAATTACAGGTATGAAATTGTATATGACAAATTGAAATTGGACCAGAGTATATAGTAGGTGATATTGAAACCCTATCCTGGAAGAACCATTATTTATCAAATCTAGGATAGAACTGGAGCATAGAGGCCTTTGTACATTGACTTTGAATTTTTTTTTTTTTTTTTTGGCTGTGTTGGGTCTATGTTGCTGTGCGTGGGCTTCCTCTAATTGCGGCGAGTGGAGGCTACTCTTGGTTGCGGTGTGGCGGCTTTTCTTGTGGAGCACGGGCTCTAGGCGCGCGGGCTTCAGTAGTTGTGGCACACGGCCTCTAGAGCTCAGGCTCAGTAGTTGGGGCGCGCGGGCTTAGTTGCTCCGCAGCATGTGGGATCTTCCCGGACCAGGGCTCAAACCCGTGTCCCCTGCATTGGCAGGCAGATTCCTAACCACTGTGCCACGAGGGAAGCCCCGTACATTAACTTTGGATTGGTGTCACATGTTATACTGAATACTCCTTTCTAAAGACTGTGCAACGCATACTAGCAGTGACAGACTTGGCAGAAAAACGCATATGACTTTTGGATGTGAGCGGGTACGTTGCTTGACATGATTCCTCTGGGCGCAATGACGTTTTTCTTTGTATGGAAAGGAGAGAGTCTTGATGCTTCTCAGCCGTATGTGATGGTTTATTGTTCTCGCTCACAGTGATGGATAGACATTTCAAAGAAATCACAGTTATAAAATACAGCAGCCTGCAAACTTGCTCCATCTTTTCTGTTCTAAGGAATGTATGATGGGACAGAAGGTTTGGTCCTTGTTTACTGTTTGTGTCACTAAACTGTCTTCACAGATGTGGGTTCTGCCTTCTGTGCCACCGTGTAAGAATGCTTTTCCTATGTTGTTAAAAAGGTGTAAAGAACAATATTTTGTCTAACGCTTTTCATTATTTTGAGACTATTTTATACTTAACATGGAGGGAAAATACTGCGACTTCCTCCCTGGAGTTCATCTTCGCCTCGCATGGCTAAATGTGGAAGAGGTTCATGCATTTCCCCCAACTCTATGGGAATACATATGTAATTACATGGAGGTGCTATTCCCTACAAACTATATAGATTATTGACACCTTTTATTGTTCTTACTTTGTGTTGGACACTATTGTTAAGCATATTACATTGATTCCATTATTTACTGTTCACCACACATTCATGAAGTTTAATATTACTGTCTCCATTTTACAGATGAGAATCTGTGGCTCAAAGAGGTAGCTTTGTCAAGGTCACATAGGTAGTAAGTTGCAGAGTGAACCCAAGCAATCCGATTTCAGAACATAACCTCTTAACTACTACACTGCTAATGTCTCATTTTGCATCTTGTCTGCTTAAAGCAGTATATTTAGAGACAAATATTGGCGTAACTTGCATAAAAATGACTAAAAGACAAACAATCCAATTAAAAAATGGGCAAAGGGCTTGAATAGACATTTCTCCAGGGAAGTTATACAAATGGCCAATGAACACATGAAAAGATGCTCAACATCATTAGTCATTAGGGAAATACAAATCAAAACCGTGGTGAGGTACCACTTAACATTCACTAGAATGGCTATAATCAAAACAATGGAAAATCACAAGTGTTGGTGAGGATATGGAGAAATTAGAACCCTTGTACTTTTTCCGGTAGGAATGCAAAGTGGTGCAGCCACTGTGGAAAGCAGTTCCTCTAAAAAAATTAAACATAGGATTATCATATGACTAAGTGATTCTACTCTTAGGTATATACCCAAAGAACTGAAAAACAATACTTAACAAATATATTTACACATATGTTTGTAGCAGCACTATTCCCAAAAGATAGAAACATCCCAGATGTTCATTAATGGATGAATGGGTAAATCAGTTGTGTTATATCCGTACAATGGAATATTTTTCAGCCATGAAAAGGAAGACGTGCTGATACATGCTACAACATGGATGAATCTCAAAAACATTATGCTAAATAAAAGAAGCCAGACACAAAAGCCCACATATTGTATGATTCCATTTATATGAAATGTTCAAAATAGATAAATCTACAGAGATAGAACTCAGATTGGTGGTTGCCAGGAGTTGTGGGAAGGTGGAATCAGGAGCAACTGCTTAATGGGTACAGGGTGTCCTTCTGGGATGATGAAAATGTTTTAGAACTAGGTAGAGGTGGTGCTTGTACAACATTGTGAATGCACTAAATGCTACTAATTTTTTCATTTTAAAATGTTAATTTTTTTGTAATGTGGATTTCACCTTCATAAAAAATTACATGAAAATGACTAAGCTATCCCCCATCACCTGGCCTGCCGTTATTGCTGCTTTTATGGAGCATATGCTCACATGTTCTATGGCAGAGCAAGGCAGGCAAGCACTGTCACCGGCAGACATTATGTTGAGTACTTAACATGTGCAGGGCACAGTGATTGACATGGTTCCCAGGCTCTAGGATCCTACCCTCTCCAAGAATTAACAGAGGGGCAGACAAATATGAAGACTCTGCGTTTATTGAGCTGACACTCAGTAAATAAAGGGCTTACATTTTGGGTAAGCAAAGAACTAATATGCCTTTTTGCACAGTGAGAAGTAAGAAGGGAGTCACAGGGCTTCAAGCATGTTCAGACAGCGTGATGTTATCTTTCTTCTAATTAGGGTAGGTTTCAGTCATGCATACTGGGACAAATGATTCAGGTGAGAGAAATGCTCCTGAAAGAACCCTACAAACACATGAAAGAATGCTCAACATCATTAATCATTAGAGAAATGCAAATCAAAACTACAATGAGATATCATGTCACACCGGTCAGATTGGCCATCATCAAAAACTCTA
The DNA here is from genome assembly GCF_026419965.1 of Kogia breviceps. Taxonomy (NCBI): domain Eukaryota; kingdom Metazoa; phylum Chordata; class Mammalia; order Artiodactyla; family Physeteridae; genus Kogia; species Kogia breviceps. The sequence goes on along the minus strand of NC_081310.1, from coordinate 40,720,314 downwards.
GAAACAATAAATGCTGGAGAGGATGTGGAGAAAAGGGAACACTCTTGCACTGTTGGTGGGAATGTAAAATGATACAGCCACTATGGAGAACAGTATGGAGGTTCCTTAAAAAACTATAAATAGAACTACCATATGACCCAGCAATCCCACTACTGGGCATATACCCTGAGAAAACCATAATTCAAAAAGAGTCATGTACTAAAATGTTTATTGCAGCTCTATTTACGATAGCCAGGACATGGAAGCAACCTAAGTGGCCATCAACAGATGAATGGATAAGGAAGATGTGGCACATATATACAATGGAATATTACTCAGCCATAAAAAGAAATGAAACTGAGTTATTTGTAATGAGGTGGATAGACCTGGAATCTGTCATACAGAGTGAAGTAAGTCAGAAGGATAAAAACAAATACCGTATGCTAACACATATATATGGAATCTAAAAAAAAAAAAAATGTCATGAAGAGATTAGTGGTAGGATGGGAATGAAACACAGACCTACTAGAGCATGGACTTGAGGATATGGGGAGGGGGAAGGGTAAGCTGTGACGAAGTGAGAGAGTGGCAGGGACATATACACACTACCAAATGTAGATTAGATAGCTAGTGGGAAGCTGCAGCATAGCACAGGGAGATCACCTCTGTGCTTTGTGACCACCTGGAGGGGTGGGATAGGGAGGGTGGGAGGGAGGGTGACACAAGAGGGAGGAGTTATGGGAACATGTGTAGGTGTATAACTGATTCACTTTGTTGTAAAGGAGAAACTAACACACTATTGTAAAACAGTTATACTCAAATAAAAATGTTAAAAAAAAAAAAAAAAGAACCCTATTCACATCTGTACCTTTATCTTCCTGAGTGTGAAGGGAGCCTACTGGTATGTGGCCCGGGGTAGCTTGTGCCCAGAGATCCTTCCTGTTCAGTGCAGGCCTTTGATGTTCTCAGGTGCTTTGCTAAGTTGCCCAGAAGCTTTAACTATACGCTGCATTCATCTCCACAGTATCCCTGAGGCATTGAAAGAAAATAGATAGTACTTTTTTTTTTTTTTTTTTTTTTTTTTTTTGTGGTATGTGGGTGTTGTGGCCTCTCCCGTTGCAGAGCACAGGCTCGGGATGCGCAGGCTCAGCGGCCATGGCTCACAGGCCCAGCTGCTCCGCGGCACGTGGGATCCTCCCGGACCGGGGCACGAACCCGTGTCCCCTGCATCGGCAGGCGGACTCCCAACCACTGCGCCACCAGGGAAGCCCTGAAATTGTCTGCACTCTTAGCCTTCACTTCTCACTGGCTCACCTGCCCAGTGCAGTCTGATGTTCAGGTCTGTTAATTCCATTGAAACTGCTCTAGTCGATGTCACCAACAGTCTTCATGTTGCTCAATCCAGTGAGTACTTGGTCCTCTTTGTATTTAACTTTGTAACTGTGTGTTTACTATGGATGGCTCCTCCTGGAAATGCTTTCTCCTGGTTTAAGAGACACCATACTCTCCCAGTTTACTTCCTACATCACCACCTTCCACATTTGTGGGCTCCTTTCTACTCTTCCTTTGTTCTCTACACACTCTTTCTGGGCGACCTCATTAATTCGCAGTTACTGTCTAAGTGTGACTGATCCCCAAAGTTTGCCTGTGTTTAAATTCCCTTTGTATACTGCCAGCTGGCAGCACAGCAGGCAGTCAGTCTCTTCTGAGTGAATGAATAGACTGATGGATAGATGTTTTCCTAATAGCACTGATTACTCTCCCAAAGATATTTGTTGTTGTTGTTGTGTTATCATTATTACTATTCTTGCTAGTCACCATTTATAACAATATAAACCTCATGTGAGCAGAGACATTGGCAGTCTTGTTCACTGCAAGGCTGGTATGCTTGGCACGTGGTAGATACTCATTCAGCATAAGCAAGTGAATGAGTGGGTCCCCCGGGAAGATCCTGGTTCTGGGAGCAACTCCTCTGTGGGCCTGACCTCCTCAGTTACTTTTTCCCCAATCCACGTGCATTCCTCATGGACATCACTGAGAACTCTGGTTACTGAACTCTTTTCATCCGCAGTCCCACTAATGCTGCTCCCACCTATGTTAAGTAGAAAGTCAGAATGTTTTCTAAGAAACTTTTCTTCTCTTTCTCCCGCCCCTCCCCCCGCCCCGCCCTCCTGACTTTTTTCACCTGCAAAGAGGAAAGGATTAAGCATAAAGGGTTTGGCTTACTGGGCCTGGACATCTTGGCACTTGAAAATGTCAGATTGTTACCTGAAAACGGGGTTCCCCTCTTGGTGGGTGTCAAGCCAAAAGACACAACCAAACCAAAGAGCAGGAGAAGGAAGGATTTACTACTTGCAGCAAGTAAGGAGGGCACCAGAGATGTTTACCAAAGCAACGTCTCCCAGAACAGCAAGATTGGGGAAGCTTTAAGCTAAGGGTGTATGCATAGTCATGTAGGGGCTGAGCAGAGGAGAATTCAGCATTGAATTGGGGCAAAGGTTGCCAGAGTCCGAGCTTTAGTTGATTAAAGTCATTGAAGGTTAGAAACAATCATCATTCCTTGGGTTCTGACCAGTCTGGGGTCTCAGCATGTAGTTACCATCCTCCACCTGGATGTCGGCCTTAGGTCCTGCAGAGCTCAAGATATGTATCAGATTGTTATGTATATCCCTTGAGGAGGAACTAGGACTCTGTTTTATCGCTGAACTATTGTTTCTTGGCTGTTTTTCCTTTGTTCCTGCATTCCCTCACTTCCCTTAAGACCATTAATTACTGAGATCTGTTCAAGGGCAAGCATGGTGGCCAGGCTTAGATCACAGAATGGCTTAGGCCAAAAATGGCTTCTCTTCTGTCAAGAGAGCCAAGCCTGATTCTCTTTCTCTGGGGACCTCCTACCATATCTGTTCACAAAATCTCTAAAATAGCCTCTCACCTCAAGAGAACAGCCTTATTTTTACACCATCCTCCTTCAAGTCCTTTTCAAAGGGACCTGTTGGGAAAAACGAGCTCAACACTATGTGCACATTTAAACTTTGTGCTCTGAATTGACTCTGCTAGGGTGGGAGTAGAAGAGGAGGCCCCTGAAGAGAACTTGAACTAAATTAGGGAAAGTACCTTCTCTCCTGAGTATTCCTTTTATTTGGAGGATCTCTTCTTTAGAACTCTGAGTATTTGGTCTTCCATTCTTGGAGATTCTGACTTTCCTAGGACCTTCTGTCAGTACCCTCTACCCTGAGGTCCTGACATGTGGCTGAAGGTGACTTCCCTGAGCCCGTCCCGGCACTGCAGGGGCCACTCTCAGTCAGACACAGCAGGCCTGATAACATCCAGGTCTCATAGGTCTTTTCTTTCCATCTCACTGTCATTTTTTTCTTCTTGTTATTGTTGCACTTGTTCCTTTTATAAAGTGACAGCAGCTGAATTTATTTATCAAGATGCTTACGTGTTCCCTTTTAAAGGGTGTCTACATTAATAAACATTGAGCAAAGGCAGCTAATCTGAATTTGTGTTTTTACTGAGAGCACTCTAATTAAACACAGGCTTATAAAACATCAGCCAGACCCTTATGCCTCTTGGAAAATCTGATCTTTTTCCCAGTCTAGTAGGCTGAGACCTGATTGCCTTTATTTCCAAGCTCAGAGGGATATAGGTAAACAAAGATTAGAATGGCCTTGTGGTGAATATGCATAAGCCTATAAAATACAAGCATAAATTGGTTAAAGAGCAATAAAATTTTTTTCTATTTCATGAATGCTTAGCAGCATTATAAAGACATGAACATATTGTCATATTTCAGTGAGCTGCAGCCTTACCACTTGATATGCTTAATTATTTTCAAGGTCATTTCTTTTTATAAAAGCAGGGCAAGCTGGAAAATGTCAAGCAGCCTATAAGTATAGAATGAACTCCTATTTTCATTTTCATTTTATAGTCATATATAGTTGTGGTTTTGAATTTCTAACTTACAACCAGTCACTGAGTATAAAAGTCACAATAATGTATAATATCGGGAACATGGCATCTATTATCTCACCAACCATTAATGTTCCAAGCGTCTTTTCAAATGAAAGAATGGCAAAAAAATAATTGATGTGTTCTGAGAGTATGAATATTTAAAGCATCAGGTTAACAATACAGATGATGGTGATTAACTGTGCAATAGGTCGCTACAATAAGATAAATGTAATTGAGGCATCCAGCTGAAAGGATTATGTACTTAGCCCCTAAGCCATTTAGAATATATATAATATTAAGTAAGCTGCTGGCACCCTACCACTTTAGCTGAAAATAATTTTTCCTTGCATAAAGCAAATACTAGTAACATAAGATCTTCAACATGAGTTGCAATTATAACACTTAAATAGGAAGTTGAAGTCATTCATTATGTAGGTATGTGGTATAGTTCATATCCTTTTAGGGAATCCTGACATACTAGTAAGCTCTACATCTGGAATAATCCTCACATGTTATTGTGCTTGAGCGTTTGAGGTGATTCATAGCTAGGCCTCATAAGTAAGAAATCTGATCTCAAGATTCAGATTTTTGCTGCCACCAGCTGTTAGGAAGTGCTGGTTATTTTGTAATGATGCCTGAAAATCATGGACTCCTCAGCCTTGTGTAAATTTGAATACAGAGGTAACACAAACAAAATTCTAGATCCTTATAAGTAGGAGATAAGAATTTTAAATGATCCAACAGCATTCACACCATTCTATTAGTTTAAAAAGAATGAATGTGCCTGGAGTGGCCGTAGCATTCCGATCAGTTGGCTGCAATCTTCAGAAATACTTCTGTCTATATAGGGTTTTAGCCCACGCTGTGTCTGAGGCAACTTGAGCCATTACTTGTGCCAGGGTCTGACAGACTCCTTTTCCCAGAAACACCCCCAACCCCATATACTTATTCTCATTAGCTTAACCTAGTTCTGGAGGGTTCTCTTGGAGTAATTGAGGTAAGACTCTCCCTTCATTTAGGCAATTTGGAGATGCTGCCTCTTCAATTGATGATCTTTTCAGTCTGGCGTTACTTCACTATTATGCTTGTTTTTCACTTTAGATACATTGCTCCTACAGATGTAGCCTGAACAGTTGGTGTTTCTCTGACAGATTCACCAAGGAAAAACTAATTTAGCTTAGCCAGCTGGGTACGCTGTAGCTTGGTTCAACCTCACTCACTTACACCGGGAGCTCACGGCTCCAGCCACACTGTCCTCTTCTCCATTCCCAAAACTTTCTAAGCTCCTCCAGGCTGCACACAGGCTTTTACCTCTGTAATAACCATCTTCTCACAGATGCACACAGACACACACACACAGACACACACACACAGACACACACACACAGACACACACACACAGACACACAGACACACACACACACACACACACACACACACACACACACACACACACACACACACACACACACACACACACACACACACACACACACACACACACACACTGTTGATGGCAAACTTCCTACTTCGAAAGGAAGCCTACCCTAATCCGTATAACTGGCAAACCTCTCACCTCTTGATGCAGACTAGATTAGGTTCCCCTACTAAGCTGTTAACACTCTTCATAATTACCTTGTTATTTTCATCATAAAGCATTTATCACAACTGCAATATTGTAGACATTTATTCATTGCTTTAATTCCATTGAGGTGGGATTAATGTCGGTTTTGTTCGCTAGTGTATTCCCAGAGCTTCCTGTGTGAAGCACATGATACACACTTGTTGAATGAAAGAATATTACCATTTAATAAATAGCATTCATACTTTTGGTTTGAAGGCTGCTATTGGTTTAACTAGGGAACAGTAATACGAGGGTCTGGAGAGAGGCCAGAAGAGTCATAGCTATGTGTTGAAGGAAAAATCAGGATTTGGGAAGACATATTCCTGCCTGACAGCCATTTGAAATGTACTCTTCTAGGGCAGATCTGTATCTGATTATCTTTTTAGGCTTTGGAAGGAAAGCTTTTAGGTCATACATTTATCATCAAGAATTTATTGAACAATTGCTATGTTGTAGGCACAGTACTAGGCTCTGAATACCGCTATTGGGGTGGCATGGAAGTAAATTAATGACTTCAGGAGAGCGTGATGGGCTGGGATAGAGTAACCTAAGGGTGATGGGGGGCGTTGGGGAGGGGAGGTGAAGGAGGCCACCTGAGTCAGATGTGGAGGCTGGGGGAGGCTTGCTGGAGGCAGTGATGCCTGAATTGGGTTTGGATGTGCCCATGGAAGATAGTTTTATGAAAGCAGGTGCAGCGTGGAAGAGCGGGAACAGACTGTGTGTGTGAGGGTGGAGGAGCATGTAACCTGGCACAGAGGAGACAGAAGGAGCTCAGTCTTCCTGCTGCTCAGGGGCGGGTGGGGAGAAGCACAAGGTGAGGCCGGAGCATAGGCAGGGCCGCTCAGAAGCATTTTAATACACAGTTAACATGAATCTGAGGTTTACAATGAAAGCCACTGGGCCCAGAGAAGAAGAGGTCTCTGGAGGAAAACAGAGCTTTTTAAGCACTACAGTGAAAACAGTCTGTCACACTTGGCCGCCAGGGTTCAACTTCCCCAGGTGCCCTGCCAGATGCATTTGCATTTGCAGAGGACTCTGCTTGGAGGCGCTGGGTGGAGGTACGGTGCCAGGGCGGGGTGGGGGTGGGGATGGGGGTCACCTAAAGTGATTGCTAGAACACCGGGCTTGTCTGATGTTATTATCTTTTGGTCTCAGCGCGCAGGGCAGTAACATTCTGGGCGAGAGGTGTAAGCAAACAGCCCCCCTTCCGTGTGTCTCTGTCCTGGAGAAACCAGAGGAGCTCTGCCAGCCTCGTGCCCTTCTTTAAGACTCACCATCTCCTTTTAATCTTCCCAAACTTTTAAAGAATGGCTTGTCCTAGATGTGATGTGATCTCTGTGCATTTGCCCCGTGCCTGCCCACAGGGTTCACCTGCAGAATCCTCACTTTCTGCTGCCACTTCCCTCCTGTGGAAGCTCAGGTCGTGCTGGAATCCTCCAAGGTGTAACGTGAGGTTGGACAACAGGTGCCTCCCTAGCTCCCTGCTCCCTCCATTTTCCTAGAACTCTTCATTCTCCAATTCCTCGGGAAACTCAATTACCTTTATTTCATCATGCAGAGCAATTTAACTCTCAAACATCCTTAGGCGCTGGGCCCACCTTTGCAAATCTAGAAGCTCATTAATGTTTCACAGCACTGAAGAGCTGGCAGGAGCTTTGAAATTTCACTCTTTCCTTTCTGCCTCCCCGTGTATCTCAGAGTGAAGAGGAGCAGGATAGAGATTTCCTTTCCCACTAATATGAGTTTCATACCCCTAAACCTCAACGTCAGAAGGAGATACAATCAGTTTCGATTTTTAAGAATTTTTCTGGGCTTCCCTGGTGGCGCAGTGGTTGAGAGTCCGCCTGCCGATGCAGGGGACGCGGGTCCGTGCCCTGGTCCGGGAGGATCCCACGTACCGCGGAGCGACTGAGCCCGTGAGCCATGGCCGCTGAGCCTGTGCGTCCGGAGCCTGTGCTCCGCAACGGGAGAGGCCACAACAGTGAGAGGCCCGCGTACCGAAAAAAAAAAAAAAGAAAAAAAAAAAAAGAATTTTTCTTCTTCCCATACATATTAGATAGGTAAAGAATCACGTGGAAATCTATCTAGAATTCCAAATACATGAAAATATTAGAACAAATAAAGAAGTACGTCTCATAAATAGAATATTTATGAGTGAATAGAACGGTGGTAATAAGCAGAATGGATTTGGAAGAATGAGTGCGGTCAGTTCAGTGTATTCAGAGGCGTAGTTAAAGCAGGGAAATGATGGCGGAGGAAGAGGACAGGGGTCATGAACGTGCACTTAGGAGTCACAGTTGTGTCTCCTCTCCTTCGTAACTTTGTGAATTGAAGTGAGCCACTTAACCTAAGAGTTTGCTTCCTCATTTGTAAAACAAAGGTGATACCCATCACATGGGGTTGTGGGGAGACTACTTAAATGAGATGGTGTATGAAAAACACTTCTCTAGTTCACCACATCTAAGACCTGAGGGCCCTCAGTACCAGTGGCTGTCATCTCACTAACCGTGTTCCTGGGCTGCGCTCGGGTGTTCCCTGCACTCCTACGTGCGGTCTTCTATGTCACAATCCAAGCCTGTGGTCATATCAGGGCCTTTGCACCTGCCACTGCCCTGTCTAGCAAGGCGCAGCAGACACTACTCCTCGCAGGCCCATACCCATTCATGCTTTCTTCTTACTAACAAAGTTCTAGGTTTGGGAGCTGCAGAAGGCCCAGGCCAGTTAAAGGCATGCAGCTTTCCAAGCTGCTTTGCAGTAGCTGTGGTACAATGTTCAGGGCACATGTAAGTTGAGGCTTATGGGCAGGGCTCCTGAGAAAGCTATTATTTTCCCATATGAAGGGACTGACTAGGCTGGCTGGGCCTTTCACCCTTCTCCATTCTTCTCCACCAGGATGCTGATTTCCTGCAAAGTGGTAGATTGGCCCTCTGGGTGAGCATTAGGAGGAAAGATATACACCAGGGGTGGCAAAGGAAACATTAAAGGGAGCTTGGGTCTCCAATGGCAGGCCCAAGCTATGAGAAAAAGAGCTGCCTCTGGGTAAACTATTTTATTTGTTTTACCGTTGGAAGCAGCTGAATTTAATTGACTGTTATGTGTTCTTCCCCCACCAGTTTTTTTTTTTTTTTTTTTAATTTGTATGGCCAGCTCCTTCCCATCATTTGGGATTCAATTAAAAACGACCTCCACAAAGAGGCCTTCCCTGGGCCTCCTATGAATAGCTCTTCCCTTCACGTTCCTGTTACATCACTGTTTTATTATCATCACATTGTTAACATTAGGTGGGATTATCTTGTTTCTTTACTTCTTGGTACTGTACACCTCACTTTGTGTAGAATTAAGCTGCATTAGAATAAAGACCTAGTGTATCTTATTCACTGCTCTGTCTGCATGAAGAACTGTGTCTGATACAAAGTAGATGCTAGTAAATATTTCTTAAATGAATATAAAATGTATTATGCGGATTAAAGAGCAACTTTTTTGATTTAGTCAGTTTGTTGGGAAGAGGAAAAATTAATTGAAGTAGAATGAATGACATTGGACTGATTATATATCTATATATTTATATAGTCTGTGCTTATGCATATCTTCATGTAATTCAGGTCAATAAATTGGGCACTTATTATGTGGTTGGGAATCTAAAGCGCCTTCTAGCTTTTCATATTTTTCAATAAATAGTTTGTAGAAAACAAGAAAATATAAAAACTTACACCTTACTCTACCTTTCCTGGGTATTTCTAAAAAACAAAAGTAAAGCCAGTTTCCTCTTTTCACCACTGTATATTTATTTATTCTAAAGTGTTTGCTTAAAGTGGAGTTTGAGATGTGTGGTGAACTTTGAAATAGAACTGCATTTCTGTCCCAGTAGAAAATGCTCTTTCACATATATCTCAATGGCTTTGTGTCAAAAACATGCTATTTTGCACGTCAAGACACTCTTCTTCCCTTACTGTGTGTTTCAAAGGATGGCAGTACAGAGAATGAAATTTTAGTGTCACATGCATCAATTACAAACCAGTGGCGCTATTTCATTTTTCACCAATGACAGAGAGACGGAGAGAAGGGAATTATGAGTCTATTTTTACTTTAAAGTCTCAGCATTCAGGAGAAGATGTCCTCACTTAGAAATCAGTTGTACCCTTGACTGTGAACCAGTGCAAGTATTAATAATTCATTCTGAAACCTGTGCTTACTGGGCCACTGCTCCCTGGCTCTTTACTTATTTAGAAGCCTGTTTACCTCTCGGTTTGCACCTGCAACTGTCCGTTCAGTCTACCGTGCATAACCAGTGAAGAATGAACCCATTAACCAGGATAATTTAAGCATCTCAGTTTCCTGCAGTCTTCAACTACTAGGATCTCAGTGGCAACACGTCTCTTTTGTAAAGCTCATCTTTTATATGAACCGTGGGTCCAGATCCTTAACGCAGTGATCAGAAGCATGTGGTTCTGTGGCAACCAAGAAGTTAGAAGCCCTGTAATAGATGGCCTGATTTGCAGATTCTCCAAGCAGTTTCAGTAGGGATGGATATAGTTGCTGATCTCTTGTGTGATTAAGCATGACAGCAGATTGTAGCGGAACACCAAAAACGGAAGCAAGACCTGTGAAAAGAAGACAAGCTTTTTGTTGCGGCACTAGAGACCGCAGCCCTTTGGGATGGGCTACCCAGATGACCCTGTAAGGCTAAATAAGAGTCCTGGTATTCACGCAGGCCTTTCGCACGCAGCAAAGAACGATATCAAAAGGAACCATCTGAAAGGGAATGCCTCTTAGCATCTCTTTCCTTGATGATGACACATGGTGTCCTAGTGGCTGAGAGCCATCTTGGGAAAACATGAGTTCGTAAGAGAAGGAATTGCTGCTATTTCTTAAACCAGGCAGTATAGGGTCCTGGGGAGGAGCTTGGGCCCTGAGGCTAGAGGGCCAACATGCCTGCTCTTGAGCAAGTTATTGACTATCTCTGTGTCTCAGTTTTCTCATCTGTGCACTGTGGCTAGCCAGAGCTTCCTGAGGCATGCTTTACTGCCAAAGCCAAAGTATAAGCTGCAAACAGGCAAAAAAAGTGGAGTCCATAATGCCACGTGGGGGAGGAGAGGGCAGGTAACACCTGTGCACTGTCACTTCAGGGGTGCCTGAGGCAGCTCTTGTCCTTTGTCTCATACCATGTGACTCCTCAGCTTCGCTAATATAAGCCCTAAATAGAAATTCCCTGCTGTTCCAAACAGATGTAAGGCAGAGTTTTAAACTTTGCATGGTCTGCATGTGAACTTTTCATCCTTGCCCTCATCTTTCCTGTGACTCCTTTCTCCGTGAAGTGTGCCCACCATGAATCAGTTACCCAAACCAGACACCTGAGTCATTCCAGGCTCCTTTGTGTCACCCACCTCCATCATGCAATCAGCCACCAGTCTGGTGTGTTCTCTGTCTTTACCTACTAGCTAATTCCTTTTCAACCTTCAAATTCAGCTCAAACATGACCTCTGATCGGGAAGTGTTCTGGGGCTCTCCCTCTTCAGTCTGATCTCGGTGGCCCTTTTCTTCAAAACGCCTTGTGAATATTCTAGAAAACACTTCGAGCATTCTTCTGGAAGCATTATTTCCTCCGCTGGACTCTAAGCTCGTTGAGGCATAGATTGGGCCGTATTTGACTTTATATTCCTGATTCTTGACACAGTACGTCATAGGCATTTAATGTTTATTGAAGGAATCAGAGAAATAGGTCTTTGTGAGTTAACCTGGGATCCTAACCATGATGTAGAGCTTACCTTCATGGGAAAATAAAATAACTTAGGGTTACAAGCTTTAGAGTATTCGCAGATGGCATTCTAAAAGTTCCTTTGTTAAGTTTAGCATCTGAACTGTTTGAAAATTTTGATTTTGTGTGCTGGTGAATTCCTAGTCGCCCTCATCAACAACATCCCAGTCAGTGGCAGGATTTTCACAGTCCTTTTCAAGTTGTTGTTTTATTTCCTTTCACTTTCTTGTTACCAATTCTTGGATTTCTGGGACCAAGGGTAAGGACTGTCTGAGGAAAGGGTCTTAGCTAAATTTACTTGAAATGATGAGCACACCTAAGGAAGGCTTTCTGCATGTAGTAAACACATAATAGTCAAATTAAGTATTTGAAGTTAAGAGCCAAGGCAAACCTCCCAGAACGTAATATTAATTAAAAAAAAATTCTGTCCTCGGAACTGTCATAGCTGAGGGTAGGTAAGATTCTTGCCATGTTGTAGTTTGGGTTCTACCTCTCCCGCGGACTCGTGACAATCTTGAGGGCAGGAAATGGATCTTATTCACTATACTGCCAGCATCTAGTGTAATGAATGTTTGGTGAGAGATGAATCAGTAAATGAATGATTATATTTCCTTCTCAGCTTTGATGAGAAATTATTTGATCAAGCTATTTGGTTTGATAACTTTTTTCTTTATAGTGAAGGTAGGTTTTGATTACTGTAGAGAAGAGCTGGTTGATGGGCCCAAAGCTTTATATTTTTATTTAATCAGAACATATAGAAACAGTGGGTTATTCCTACTGGGTTGCTGTTTTGAATCAAGAAAATTATAGAATGAAAGGGATGAAGATTATCTGCTTTATGTTTTTTATTATCTTCAAAGAACTGGAATTTGCCATGGAGAAAAAGCTGAATATCAAGCAATAATCTTTTCCTTTTTAAAGTAATGCCAGACTATTTGCAATATTAATAATAAAATAAATTTCTTAATTCCTTTCACTCTCTTCAGGAATGAAGAATACTAATTCATTAATTCATTTCGCTGCTTAGTGTAATGTTCATTTTGTAGTAACTTCATTTCTTTAATACACTGTCATTGTCATAAATTAAGTAGGATGCTAGAGGTTGGAGGGATTGAGGAGAGATGAATGGAGAAAGCACAGGGGGTTTTTAGGGCAGTGAAAATACTCTGTATGATACTGTAATGATGGATACATATCATTGTACATTTATCCAAACCCATAGAATGTACCACACCAAGAGTAATGGAAACTACAGACTTTGGGTGATTGTGATGCCAATGTGGGTTCATCAGTTGTAACAAATGTACCACTCTGATGGGGGATGTTGATAATGGTGGAAGCTGTGCTTGTGTGTCGGGGGGGATAATCTCTGTACCTTCTCCTCAATTTTGCTGTTAACCTACAACTGCTCTAAAAATATAAAGTCGAAAAAAGTTTTAAAAAATAAAGGAAGAGCTCTTTCTGTGTTGTAGTGCTTCTTGCAAAATTTTGTTAGGTACCATCCTATTGTTTTTTTAAAAAAGGAGAGGAGAAAGCAATAGGTCTGAGACTGTATGAAAAGAAAGATTAACTAGGAGGGGTACTGGCTTCAGCTTCCAAGATCATTGTAACACTACTGATAAAGCTATATGGCCTTGAAGTTTGTATTGGGCGTCCTTCTGTGCAGTGAGCCAGGGTAAGGCTTTGAAGACTTAAGCCCTGGCTCACTCACTATACCAGTAAACATATTTCCCACCAGGAAAAAAACCAAGAGCTGAATAGAGTAGCATCAGGCAGAACCTCGGTTCCTTGATATCTCACTTTGCCGACAAAGTCATTTACTGACTCACTTTTTAAGTTTTTACTGGAGATGGAATCAGCAGAGATAGCACACTGAAGGCTTTGGAGCCACCAAGACTCTGATTATTTTCATTGATTCATTCAGTACTGTCTGGGTACCGTATTATATGCTTGGATATAGAGACAAAACCATGCCGTTGTTTTGCCATTGTTCACTTTGCCAAGTGAACTTACAGTCTAGTGAAGCCACCAAAATACACAAGAATGATTCAAGGGTGGGAGAGTAAGCAAAAAGTACAAACTTTAAAATCCTCTGACTTTGCATATAAGAGGTCATTGGAAACCAAACCAAGATTAGAGTGAGGTCTTAATGATGTCACGGTACATATTATAAAATATTGAAAATTGGGGTAATGGAGATAACAAGTGTAGAGATTTTTTCTAGCAACTTGGCTATAAAGGGAGAAATAAAGTGTAGCCAAAGGTGAATGGAGTTGAGGAGGGCTTTGTTTTACTTTGTTTTAAGCTGGAAGGCTCTGAGTAGGTTTGTAGGCTTAGGAGAAGTAGTCGGTGGAGAGAGAAAGAAACTAAAGGGTAGGAAGTAGAAGTTATAACTGCTGGAGCAGGAAGGAGGCAGGAAGGATGAAGTGTAGAACATGGGAGAATGGGTTGTCTGAGTAGGAGGAGGACTGTTTCTCTCAAAGGGGGAGAATTTAAAGGATGGGCACACATGCTGTTCATGGGGGCTGGGTAGGAAGTTGATAGCAGGTTGTAAAATTGGGAGCAAGATTGGCATTTGAGGAAGAGGAGACACAGAGGATTGGGGCTTGAGCAGAGGGTTGAAGATTTGAGAGAACTTCTGAGGGAATGAATCTGGACCCTGTGATAGGATTCCGGGGTCACGTGCAAGTTATAAGGGTAAACCAGGCACCATCCATGTGTCGAAGCACCAATCCACAGAGTTCCATGAGTCTCTCCATCACAGCTTAGCAACCAGGTGTTATAGCAAATAAAAATAGCAAACATTTATTGAGTGCTTACTTTGTGCCAGGCACCTTATTGTAGTAACTCACTCAGTCCTCATAACGATGCTGTAAAATAAGCTCCTGTTTTTACCACCTGCATTTTGCAGATGGGACTGGAAAGTTAAATACATTGCTCAATGTTCTACAGTTAATAAGTAGCAGGGCTGATGTCCAAGTGCAGGCAGTGCTGTTCCGGAGCCTGCACTCGCTTGTGCTTTCCTGGCTTAGAGCAGAAAAGTGCACAGTGGACTACTCCGTGTTGCATTCTGCTGGGTAGATGAGGCACAAATACAAAAAGCAAAGGAGTTGATGATGCTGGTGATAGAAGGGTTGAAGTTATGTGAAATTAAATGATGCCCCTTGGGGTCTGGGAGGGTGGGAAAGGGGGTAGAGCTGGAGTGGGTTTAGGAGTTTAGTGTCTTTGGAGAACAGAGTACCCAAGGGACCAGAGTGCAAAGGGAGTGGTTACATAATAGGAGGGGGGGGTCACGGTGGGTCTGGAGGGTGGGGTAAGGTTTTCATCCAAAATATACGTTTGGAAGTTTACTTTTCCTGAGGTATTCTGTTTTCTTTAAAAAGTTTTGGCCATGTTAGGTGTTCTTGTGGGCACTATTTTTTTTTTTTTTTTTTTTTTTTTTTTTTTTTTTTTTTTTTTTTTTTGCGGTATGCGGGCCTCTCACTGCTGTGGCCTCTCCCATTGCGGAGCACAGGCTCCGGACGCGCAGGCCCAGCGGCCATGGCTCACGGGCCCAGCCGCTCCGCGGCATGTGGGATCTTCCCGGACCAGGGCACGAACCCGCGTCCCCTGCGTCGGCAGGCGGACTCCCAACCACTGCGCCACCAGGGAAGCCCTGGGCACTATTTTTGACTGTTCAGTCGCTACACAATTTGCTACCAGTAGAAGTAGAGCTTAGTAGTTGAGATATTTCAAGTTCCATCCGAAAGACTTGGAACTGAGTATCAGCATTAATAGGGAGGAGATGTACTGGCACTAATACCACTCTGTTGGGCAATACAAACTGTAAGCAATAACATCGCTTCATGTGGTCTGTTGCACAGTGGACTGTGTGATGAGTTTATTAAAACTTTTTGGCCTTTAGATCCCCCAGAGTGAAATGCACTGGCTGACTTCTTCACCCACCCGTTATAGACAGGGAGTCCCTACTGGGGACAGTGTATGAACACTGAACAGTGACTTACATGGGTTGTAAGGGCATATCGATACCAAACAATACAGGCCAACATTTTTTAAAAGTCTTTTTACATATGAAGAGACTTGGCAGCCCTCAGACTCACTCCAAAGCAACTGAGGGAATAAGAGAAAACTTTAAAACTGTTCCTCCGTGAGATTTAAGAGTACATTAGATCTATAAAGAAAGAGAAAACAGCTTTGAGTAAGGAACATTTAGTAGTTCATTTATTCTTTTACATGATCATAAAACTAATTACGAAATTTGATTATGCATTAGGCCAAAGAAAATCTCAATAACTACAGCACAAAAACCCCAGAAATTCATAGCAAAAATATAGCCCCCTCAAAATCTAACAGCTTGTTCGTTTAGAAAATGCTTTCTACATAACTCAGAAAGAAATACAGCTTGGTTGGGAAGAGCAGAAGTAGAAAGGACATGTGTTCCTTGTTCTTTGTAGAAAATTGGATTTCAAATCATCCCAGGCACAGGTCAGCGTGATTTGAGGTAGAAACATACCATTTATTGATTTCCTGTAGTTAGGATAGGGCGGAGAAAGATGACCTATGATATACACTAGTGATTGTCAAACTTGATGACTAATAAGAACCTGCAGTATAAACAAACAAACAAAAAACAACTAATACTAGACTTTCTTTGGGTTATTTGTATGGAAATACATTAATATAAGTGTTTGAGACATTACATGAAATTTCTAAAAATCTTATGTTCTGGTATAATGTTATAAGTCATAATTCTAGTTATTACTTTAAAATGTATATCCCAGAAATAGCTAAATTTCCTTGTCAGTTGCATTATTATGAACTTTCATCAAATCTTTAACCGTGGTCATTTTTAAGTCTTTTGTCATTTACAGACAGTTGTGGGTGTACTCTGATGCTTTTGCAAAAATGTTCCTAGAGGGATTCCCTGGTGGCGCGGTGGTTGGGGGGTCCACCTGCCGATGCAGGGGGAGAGGGTTCGTGCCCCAGTCCGGGAGGATCCCGCATGCCGCGGAGCGGCTGGGCCCGTGAGCCATGGCCGCTGGGCCTGCGCGTCCGGAGCCTGTGCTCCGTGGCGGGAGAGGCCACGGCAGTGAGAGGCCCACGTACCACAAAAAAAAAAAAAAAAAAAAGTTCCTAGAAAAGGGTTTCATCTTCAAGGAATTCATGGAAAGCACTCTGACAAGTACAGGTTTCTGGTAACTGACTATACTGCTGAACTGAGTGAATAAGCATTTTCAGAACTCTAATCGAAAACTGATGAATTCGTAAAAGTGCTAACAAAAGATCAAGATGAAAAAAAAATTAATTACATGGGACTGAGTGAACTGATGAGGATGATTATAAGGTTTGTGACTTTCTGTTTTAATTTAAAAAAAAAATCCCACAAGGACTCAGGCAAATAATATACAAATCAATTTTCACTGCAAAGTAAAGGAGCTTTTACAGTGGAGGATTACTGGACTGAATGTCAATATTATGACATATATATATGTGTGTGTGTCATCTTGGGCATGTTACTTAACTTCTTGTCTCATATGTAAAATGGGATAGTAGTAGTATTGTTGGGAAATTATGTGAGATAGTATATGTAATGTAGAGCACTTAGAATGATATATGGCTCAACCAAAGACTATATATGCGTTTGCTTTCTTCATGGTATTTTATTGTGTATATGCAATGTAATTAATTTAGCTAGTTTCCCATTGATCAATGTATAGCATTTTCAATTCCTCTGCTATTCCAATGTTGTTGTCAATATCCTTACATATCCATTACCATTGGCAAAAAAAAAAAAAAAAAAGAACTATGATATACACTAGTGATTGTCAAACTTTCAATCTCAGGATCCCTTTATACTCTTCAAAATTATTGAGGACCCCTAAGATACATTTTTATATGGGTTATATCTATCAATTTTTACCATGTTAGAATTTAAAACTGAGAAATTTAAAGTATTTATTAATTCATTTAAAATAATCCATTAAATGTTAATAAAAATATTTTTATGGAAAATAATTTTTCAAAAACAAAAAATGAGTAAGAAAATTGACATTGTTTTATGGTTTTGCAAATCTCTTTAATGTCTGGCTTAACAGACAACAGTTGACTTCTTACATCTACTTACACATTCAGTCCCTTGTGATCTCCCATAACATGTGCCCTCTGGAAGACTCCTCTGTCCACTCACGAGGTGATAAGTGTGAAGAAGGCAAATAGTATCTTAGTATTATTATGAAAATAGGTTTGACCTCTCGGATCCTCTGAAAGGGTCTTTGAGAGCTGCTTTGAGAACCACTGGTGTACATAGTAGGTATGTTTTCCAAATAAATCAATAAAAATCCTTGATGTGAGTTCCAGGGTAAGTCATCTTTTTGGTAGTAGCATTCAAAGAATATAGCCTGAGCATCAAAATTAAACCTGCTTTCATTCAAAAGCCTTTATGGTAGAAGTATATCTAAGCAAATAAAATTGACATTCAGTTCTTTAGAATGAAATTACATGGAATTAAATGAGAAAAAGCCTCACTCTGCTTAAACATAGTAAGTGCATAGAAAATATTGGTTCCCTTTCTCTGCTCCCCACTCCCCTCTTAATAAGCACCTAGTTTGAGATGACAAAGGCATGTAACTCTGGGTTTACCAGGTTATACTAGTTAAGGATGAAAATAGCAACAAAACGCGATGCTCTGTCTCCACATACCCAACTGCAAGTTCCTCCCTCCACGTCAGTTCTGCAAATCCTCTGGCTGTCAAGTGCACCGTGCCTGCGGGATGTGCTCATAGACACTCTCTTCCCTCCACTTCTCTAGCTTCATCATCCTTGCTTCTAGGTGCAAGGCATCCTCAGCTATCTTTTCTCTAGTCAAGATGTGGGCCACCTGCTGGGAGCCTCTTCTCTCCATCACCCACACTCTCTTATCTTCGTGTCCTGCTCCAGCATACATTAGGCTTAACCCTTCACCTCAGGTGATTATATCCTGCTTTGTAGGCTCAAAAGGAAGTCATGCTGTATTGTGCACCCAGAAACAGCCACTTCAATAAAGCAGTTCTTCATTTATTGTTGTTTCCCCCCAACATCTGAGGGCATTGACCTCAGACCTGGAGGTCTGAGAATTTTCTTCTTCTTCCTCTCTTTACCCCTCCACTCTTCTCTGACCAAATTTAAAAGCATCTGCTTTTCCCCTTAGGATGACTACTTTTTTCAGAAGATTCTAGGTTCTTCTCACTGGCAAATTGTTGGAGAGGAAGTCTACTAGAATGTGAAACCTGCCTAGATGTATCTCAATCCTTGGGTATATACCGTGTAGGCTCTTAAAATATCTTTGTATAGTATTGAATATACTTCCAGGGCTAAAATGGACCTTAAAGATACTTTTTCTTAACTAGCCACATATTTGCTTATCGAATCAAGTGATGTTTGAACCTGTCTCCTTGGTAGAATGGAAATTGTGGAAAAAAGATGAACAAGTAATTATTTATTGAGTGTCTGTTGAATGTAGACCTTAGGCTATGTCCTTTTCAAATTTTATTTTACTTTTTCATTCTTTCAGTAGTCTTTCAAAGCAGGTTTATTATCTCCAGTTCACAAATTGGGAAACTGAAGAACAGAGATTAAAGTTATTTGTTCGTTGCACTGTAGTTAGTAAGTAGCAGAGCCAGGATTTTAAACAGCTTGGCCTCAAACCCTGTGTTTCTCCTGCTGTCTCAGAAAGACTCACCAGCAAATAGAAACTCCATCCTGCATGGAGAAGGACATAATGACAGATGGAAAATAGGGAGTTACAGGGCTATTATTTTCCCTTAAAGAATATTTTAAGCTGTAACTTATGTGGAATTTCATTGCAGCCTGAGCCAATCTTCTAAACCAGCCTTTTTTCTCCAATGGCCTTCAGGTTTGTAAACTGGGGACATTATTTTCCAAATCTTTGGGTTTTTTGGCAGGGTTCTAGATAGGAAAATAAGCCATTGGGGTATAACCATGGTAACATGGACAGGATTTTATTGGTTCTGTCTCCCTGTGGCCTCTTCCCTGTGTCCCCACCTCTGCTGTCTTTCATGGTTGGGTCAGGCCTTTCCTTTTTTGGTCAAGCAGTCTCAGTCTGTCCCCTCCATGGCTGCAGAGGAGAAATCTTTGGTTTGGGTCTCAGTCTGTCCACATGGGTTATTCTTATGCTTTATGCAGATAGAAACATTAGTATGTCTAGAATTAGCAATATAGTATGACATTATTTTAACCAATAGATGTAAAACATGTTTCATCAGACCTTCCTACTAGCCCTACTTAGAGGCTACTTAGAGGGTGGAGATAGTCTGTTTCCCTATTCCTGTGGAAACTCAGACCAACAGCATTAGCAGACTGTAGGCAGTTAAGATGTTAATGGGAGATTCTAGGAAAAGATAAACCAAGTAGTTGACCCCTAATTACAAAATCTGAATCACAAATTCACACATTCATTTAATATTTATATTAATTTTGAAGTTTATATTATATTCTGTTACAAATTCTGGGTATAGAGAATTTTGCCTGATTGATGTGCTGTATTCTAGATTGGATTTTTAGTGAGGTTTTGGGGGTTGTTGAACATGGCATAATCATTTTATGATAGCTGGGACAGAATTTTGGAATAATTTGCAATAAGTGGTTTTAATCACAAATCTGTAGGAAGATGAACTCTTCTTCAAGTTTAATTATAACTACTGCTGTGCTCTTGCTAAAATCAAAGCTGAACCTGAGATTAGTGACTCACTTTTTTTGTTGAAATGATATGTTCAGCATGAGTGAGCTATAGTAAAAAATACAAAACCTCAAAATGAGTGAAATGCTGCAATTAACTTTGCTTAATCAAAGTCATTTTTGCCCCAGTTACCCGAGTACTAATATCTAAGCTCAGTGCGTTAAGATCGTAGCAGAACCTAATAGCCAAGAAATGTGATGTATTTTGAGAAAGAAGGGAGTATTATTATAGTTATCCTATATGTTATACTTTCTTTGGGTAACATTTCTTTGGGCATTCAAGTTGTTTGGGAAAGAAAAGATTTTGATGTTTTCTTCTGCAACTTAAAAGATTAAAACATTTGTGTAGCAAATTTATGTTTATGCTAAAAGTTACTATGGTGTTTCCTTGTTTAGAATCAATCCCAGTGATAAGGTGAGTCAGAAAACTGAATTTCTTTTTCGATAGCTGCAGTTGCAAAACAACAGAGAGGTTAAATGGGCTCCCTTATATACAGAAGTAAATGGTTGATTCAGATTAAAAAAATGTATAGAATCATACATTTCTCAGGACATGAGTTAAATGGTAGACAGAGAAATGTTTGTGTTAAATTGTGGACAGTAGGACCATCTTGGAATATCAGGGAGCTTCATGTCTTCTGTGTGGTACTTTCAAAGATGGCCCTTAGAATACTGATCTCTGTTTTGAAGGCACTCAGGATCTAAAGTTAATTCTGATATTCTGTCTACTTGGCACATTTTGGATTTTGTCTGATGTAGCAGAAAAATTCCTAAGCAGAATAATTTTTAAAATATGATTACATTGGATTAGGGCAGTGAACACATTGCTCATCTCAGTAATGCTTCCAGCTTTTGAATTCATTAAAATAACAAAAGCTTTTCTTTATCTGCCTCATTATTTTTAATGCAGTTCTGTCATAGAGCAGACTTAATCCCTTTATTGGTGAAGGTAGTTAAAATTTCCCTTCTGAAAGGAAAAAAATTCACATATTCTAGTTAATCTGATACCTTTGTTTTCAAGGTCTTTTGAAACATCGTAGTGAAAACAAAACCAAAACTAAAATCACAGCGAAGGGAGGGAGGTAGCATTGCATGGCCTAGTGGTGGATGTAGCAGAGGCTAAGTGATGCTGATGGACTCCCAAATTCTGAATGTTCATCAGGGCTGTGTTCTGAACAAAAAGTCATTTACACTCTGTGAGTCTTGGTTTCTTCATGTAGAAAGAAGGGCTTTGATTTAGATCTCTGAGGTTCTTTTTAGTGCTAATTGTTTTTATAATTTAATCCAAATGCAACAGGAGGTATTTTGTTCAATTCCACCTTGTTTAATTTTCATAACTCTTCTGACCCCACACCTTTTACCAGCTACTGCCCCTAGTTTCCTTTACAGAAACACGTCTCGAAGGAGATGTCTCTACTCCTTGGTCTACTTCTTGTCCTCCCATTTTTTTCTTAAACTCACTCCATCACCCTTTGGTCCCTACTACTCTACTGAGACTTCCTGTCAACGTAACCATATTGCTAAACCCAACGCATTTGTCCTAGGACCGGCCATGGGATGTAGGGTTTCCTTGCTACGCACCAACCTGAGAACACTAGACTCAGCCTTCAAGTGCCCTTGGCTGCTTAGGTGGTGCGGGTCTCTGCCATAGTGTCATCCTGGTGGCAGAGTTGTGACAGATTAATTTTCACTTACTGCACAAGTAAAGAGCTGATCCCAGGAGGTTGTTGGAGGCTAGAATGGGAATTGTGCTTTTAACTTTAGATGTCATGAAGTAACCTGTTCTTTGAGATCACCTGTGTAGCATGCCTAGCTAGAACTGTGCAGTTGAATAGCAGGCACTCTATACCTGTAAGATTTTTCTCCATCTTTCTTTCCTCCTTCCATCTTTCCTCCACCCTTTAGTCTTGGCCTCTAGCATGGAATTATAACCACGGAGCACGTCCTGATTCACATTGCTTTCAATATGTGATAAAGGCATATTCTTCATGGGGGCTGTTTCCCTGCTTTTCTCTCCTGTCTCACCAAAAATGAGGGCTGCTTCCCTGGCTGTACCTGCAGCTTATGACATGAATCCTCTGAGGCATGACCTTTTTCCAGCAGTAAATCAGCAGAGCTGCCCCTATTCCTGGAGGTGAGCCTTTCCCAGGGCTGGGAAATTAATAGAGCAGGATCCCCTACTTTCCCTTAGGGTTTGCCGAAGCAAAGTTTGTTTACAGTGAAAAATGTTCCATGCAGCTCCAGCTTTAACCTCACCAGTGAACATATGGATTCAGATGGAAGCAAAATGGGGTATTGTAAATATACCGGGTGCTTCTGCCACCAAGGCAAGAAGTGAGGGGGAATCTAATTGTTTTTTTTTTTCTTGCGGTACACGGGCCTCTCACTGTTGTGGCCTCTCCCATTGCGGAGCACAGGCTCCGGATGCGCAGGCTCAGCGGCCATGGCTCACGGGCCCAGCCGCTCCGCGGCACGTGGGATCTTCCCGGACCGGGGCACGAACCCGTGTCCCCTGTATCGGCAGGCGGACTCTCAACCACTGCGCCACCAGGGAAGCCCCGGAATCTAATTATTCTTGAACAGATTGTCCTGTGCCAAGCACTGTCATCCTTGTGTGCAGATTAACAAGAAAGTGGCCCGAATCTAACTTGAAAAACCACACAGGGCCATCTGTGGGTTCTCTGTGTGTTTACCTCAGTGAATAGATGGACAATACCATGAATCTTCACTAGATTAGGAAGAGTTTGGAGCTTGAAATGTTAAGCTGCCTCTTTTGCTTTTCTCTCCTGTTCTCAATCCTTCTTTCTCCTCCTCTCGGAATGCATTTTCCTGTCTTGTTAATTATAGATTAATTATAGGTCTGTGGCTCTGCTGTAGAGGCTCCATTGGTTAGATTCCTCAGCTAGTTTACCTCCTTTCTGTTAACCCTATTTCCCACTCCAGTTCTCTTTACATAGCTTCCCTTCCAGGCCCTTTGATTCTGTCCTCCTCAAAACTCACCTTTTGGAAAGGTCTCCTGTCAGTCATTCATGCCTCACCATGGCTCAGGTCTGTGTGCTGTTACATTTTTCCTTAGTTGTAGAAGAAGAAGTTTTGCCCCTTGTTTAAAAATGTTGGCAGGGGACTCTTTTTCAAACCCTGATGTTACCCTGCATATACTTGCCCTACTGAGTTCAATCCATAAGCATTTTCCTTCTTTTTGGCGCCTTTGCACACCTGCAGCTTGAATCCTTGATACCCAAACACCCTGAGCTGCTGGACATCTCTGGAAATTTTGGTTTTAAGAAAAGGTTAAGTGTGAGTTCATGTAAGCATTTTTATTACCTGTATTCTTGTCTCCTAAAAAGTCCTGTGTTTATTCACTTCCCTGTCTCTCCCCTGTGGTGCTCCCTGAGCCCTGTGTATTTTTCCTGTCAGATCACAGGGCACCCTATCTTGTAACATCCAATCTCTTATCTATTTCTCCCGGATACGTAAGCTCCCTGAGGCCAGGTATACCCTTCATCTTGTTCATTATCATAATAAGTCAGACAGACCTGCAATAAAATTCCCACCTCTACTCCTTAGCAGCAGCAAGACTCTTGGACCTTTCTGAGCCTCTATAGCAGATATAATCCCGAATTGTCACTAATTGGATAGTAATGGCTGACATATACGGGGTACTTACTACGTGCCAGGCCTTGTCCTAAGGAATCTACAGGGATTGTTTCATTCAACCCTCACAATGTCTGAGGTGAGGACTGTTATTATTACCTGCTGTTTTTGTTTTTGTCTGCATGTGGGAAAGATATCTTTATTTACAATGATAAAAAGAATAAGAGAATTTCTAACATTTATCTATGTGCAGTATGCCCATTTTATAATAGATGCGTCTGTATAGTCATAAGTTCAACACTTTATTTTTTATTTTTTTAACTGAATGATTCTTTAAATTCTGTAGTGCTTTACAATTTTCAGAAGTTTCATACACATGATTTCATATAATCCAATAATAACCCTTTTTTCTCCCCTACTTCTATATTGCCCCTCCCCCTTTCCTCCCCTCACTGGTAACCAATAGTTTGTTCTCTATATCTGTGACTCTGTTTCTTTTTTGTTTTATTCACTAGTTTGTTGTATTTTTTAGATTTCACATATAAGTGATATCATATAGTATTTGTCTTTCTCCATCTGACTTATTTCACTTAGCATAATGTCCTCCAAGTCCATCAATGTTGCTTCAAAGCAAAATTTTGTTCTTTTTTATGGCTGAGTATTATTCTATTGTGTGTGTGTCTGTACACACACACACACACACACACACACACACACACACACACTTCTTCTTTACCCGTTCATCTTAGGTTGATGGATATTTAGGTTGCTTCCATACTTTGACAATTGTAAATAGTGTGGCTATGAACATTGGGGTGTGTATATCTTTTCTAATTAGTGTTTTTTATTTTTTGGATATATACCCAGGAGTGGACTTGCTGGGTCGTATGGTAGCTCTATGTTTAGTTTTTTGAGAAACCTCCTTACTGTTTTCCTTTTACCTGCTGTTTTTAGACGAGAAAGACAAGGCTTTAAGAAGTTTAAGTTACTCACTCAAGGTTACACAGCTAGAAGGTGGCCAAGCTTGAAGCTAATACTCGGTCATCTGACTCCAGAGCCTGTGCTCCTTAGCTTGCAGGTTCCTTAAAGGTAGTAATGTTTGGTAAGAATATAGCAGTTACTTAGTAACCACACTTTGCTAATCAAAACAAATGAAGGGCAGGAGCTACACTTTAAAAATTGTCCTTAATCCAGTGAAACTGAGATACCTACAGTGTCTTTAATTGTCTAAGCAGTTGCACAAAATTATTTACTGTGGTCCTAAACAACTCAGTATTATTAGACAAAATTGATGTATTATCATTGTGAGAATAAAAGTTGCTATTTATCGAGCAGCTACTCACTGCAGAGCACTTTACATACTTAACTAATTTTCATGACAACCTCGTGAGTTAGGTATTCATAGCATGACTCATTTTACAAATAAGAACCTGAAGCTCAGAGAAGTCAACAAAAGTGATCAAGGTCACATTGTAGCTACAGTGACAGAGCGCAGGTTGAAATGCAGATCTGATTCCCAAGTCCATGTTCTTTCCACTACACACACCTAATTAATTAGGACTGTTACTGGAGAGCCAGCCTATTTGACCGCACGTGGAGCTTTCTCAGTGAAATTACCATAATCCTATAAAGGGAAAAACCCTATTGCCTAGGGTGACTCCAGTTTGACTTAGTCCAATTCCTACAAAGTTGTGGATGGATGAAAATGTTGTGAATTGAGAATGGAATTATGTTTTAAGCAATTATTTTATTGATATTTGTGTTTTTAAAAAATCTACTTCCAAGGAGCCTGACATTTTATAAAAGGAGTGAGCCTAAACCTAAAAATTATTTTATCATTTTTCAGTTCCACAGGCTTTGTTTCCTGAAAGAAAATACTTGTACAATTTTCAGGAGTCACATATCCACACACACGACACACCTATGCTTTCCTAACACCAGTTACCCAGAATAATGTGTTCTAGAGATTTTCTCCAAACTATTTTCAGGCAGATTAAGTGTATATTTTATCTTAAGGCTGTGAAAATGACATTTGGCTGTAACCACATTTCCCATCATGTTTTTAAGATGCAGCTACTCCCCCTTTAATTCGATTTGACAGGTTAGTGAGACTCAGTCTCCTGAAATGTGTTCCATGGCACTCACAAACAGAGCCACACCTCTGAGTCACTGTATATTGTTAAGTGATGCTTATGTAAGGTGGTGGCCAAGTTGACTTTTTGGCAGTTTTGTGCTACCCAGGGCACATGTTTCTTGCTTTCACAACTAGCCATGTAGGTATGCTGTGGGGAAATTCTGTACCCCTAGTCTTCAGTGATGTGGGAACATAGTGACTATGTCCAAATATTTTATATCTTTCTATGAGATTTCTAAAGGTCTTACTTATGAAGGTTATTAGTTATGCAGAATCTGCCTTTATGGATAGTTCTGTGAAATGGTTCCAATTAAAAAGAAATGGATAGATTGCCAGTCAGTGTCAGCTAATTAAATTATGACATGCTCCTGTCATTAATAGCAATTGTGATTGGAGAAAAAAAAGAAAAAGTTAAAAGCAGATTCTTGAAATTTGTTGATAGGGAGGGTGTATTACTTTGTCCATTCTTACATAATTAGAAGAATAAATAAAACAGCAGCTTCCCATTATGTATTTCAAATAAGGAAGTCTGTTACTACTCTCTTCTAGGGTATAATTAATTTCAGTTGTAGTATTTTAGATGCTATGGTGGAATGGAGTTTCATTAAAAACTGTAGTTTAGGGCTTCCCTGGTGGCGCAGTGGTTGAGAATCCGCCTGCCGATGCAGGAGACACGGGTTCGTGCCCTGGTCCGGGAAGATCCCACATGCCGCGGAGCAACTGAGCCCGTGAGCCATGGCCGCTGGGCCTGCGCGTCCGGAGCCTGTGCTCCACAACGGGAGAGGCCACAACAGTGAGAGGCCCGCATACCGCAAAAACAACAACAACAACAACAACAACAACAAAAAAAAAACAAACCTGTAGTTTAATAATAATGGGTCAGCCAAACTGACACTATCGCAAACATAAAAATGAGCTTCAAATACCAAAAACACATTGCTTCTTCAGTGTTACCCAGAGAAGAAATTGAATTGAGATGGGGCTGGGTTAGAATTTTAAGGCTGGTTTCATCTCAGAATTTTGAGTATCTGAGGGGAAACACTGTAGTCCACAGGATTGCATCGAAGAGTAACAGCCTCTGTTACACATGGCAGTAACAGCCCCTCGAATCCTCAGTAATACTCCGGTGGGTATATCCATCACCACTTGTCAGCTCTACAAGGATGCTCTATCTGGGCAAGGAGAGCCTTGCTGGGCTGCAGTAAGTAGTTTATAAGTACAGTCAGGGAATGGAAAAGAAATCTCCAGCTTTTCTTCCAGCTAAAGTTATAAATCTTTACAGGAGCTTCTAGAAGCAATTTATTCACCATGCTGCTGCTCTGTGAGGATGAAAACATCTGACTGCCCACTGCGAAAGCTTTGGGAAAGTTACCTTTTCTGCAATAAATCAAATTTCATTATCTTCATCCAGTGCCTTTCTGTGGGGTTATGTAGTTGGGTGTTCCTCCAGACGAGCAGATAAATGATATAGACTTACTCACCTGATGGGGGGGATCCAGGGCAACTTTGAGAAGTATTGTGCCCAGGGAGAAGTTTCTTATGGGGTCCCAAACATAAATAAGCAAAATCTGGAGAGTTTAGACTTTTACTAATTTTTTTTATTGAAGTACAGTTGATTTACAATATTATATAAGTTTCAGGTGTACAATATGGTGATTTACAGTTTTTACAGGTTATACTCCATTTATAGTTATTATAAAATACCAGCTATATTCGCTGTGCTGTACAATAGATCCTTGTAGTTTATTCATTTTATACATAGTTAGACTTTAACTAATTTGACTTCATGACAATTCACATAGGCATGTGATCTGATTGTTTTGCCATGAACGGACACGGAAGTTATTAGAAAAGGAGGAATAAGGTGCAGAGTGCTCCAAAGTCCTTTTCTTGAATGTAGGGAATTGGTGATTGAAAAATTCAAGTGTATTTTAAAGCCCCTATAGCATGCATTTGAAAATAATCATTAAAGGTGCGTAAAAATACTCCAATTAAGAATGTTTTAGGTAAGTATGAGGTAAACTAAGTTCTAATTCTCTTTTTCTATGTGATCCTGAGCAAATCTCCTAGGTATTGAAATACTCTTTTTCGCCTCCTGCTTTCGTTAAGATATGTTTTTAAAACATGTTTTTGTGCTCTTGGGAAAGATCCTTTATAAACATAAGGTTAAAACGTTCATTTTAGGTCTTTGGTTTATGAAAAATTAAACTTCCTGGGAAGTTTAATCAGATATTAATATAACACCCCATCAGTCCTGTGGAACCTGCTGTGAGTTTCACCATTACTCCTTATTGATTAGAGCATGTTCTTTTTGCTGCTTATGAATTATTGATGGAAGATCCCCTCAGGGTATTCAGACACTGTGAAGGGAGAAAATAAAATCTCTTGCCTTGAATGCTCAGACGAAGGCTTGGTGGCCGCAGTGCCTGTGGAGGCCACCTCCCCTGGCTCCCCTGCTTTCTCAACCACCCTGCAGCCTACAAAATCTGGAGTTGCCAGGAAGAGACATAAAGGGTTAGACTGTGCCCAGCAAACGTAATGGACCTGACCACTCTTAAAAAAATGTTTCACGTGTGCACATTTATAGAGAGCTGTTCAAGGAAGTGTAGGCATTGTAGGAAGTATTTAAACTTTTAAAAAAAGAAAATAGTTTTTTTTTCTAATAGTTGATAGGAAAAGGTGAACTGACCAAAACACATTCTTTATATTTTTTTGGCTTGGGTTTTATTTTTTCAGTCCCAGAAGCGAGTATCATTAAAACAGTGTTTTAATATTAATGTCTTTTACAACTGGTATGTGCACATGTGTAAAGGGGGTGTGAGTCCTCAGAGGGCAGCAGCTGGAGGCAGGGTGGGAATGGGGCAGATGAGAACTGTGTACAACTCCTGTCTTGTTTGTAAATTCAGTCTCTTGGGCCATATTCATAGAATGGGGAAAACAAGTAAAACCCCATATTATTTTTGTTCAGCCTGATTTCATTAACTTGAGGAATATTTTTTTAAATGAAAATATTTTGCATTTTTGAAAGAATGTGTGGCGGGGGCATACAAAGGCAAATGAGGTTTCTTCTAAAATTCATGGTAATAATCTCTGAGAGAAATTCGGAGATTTGCTTATTTTAAAATGTGCTACTGGGCTTCCCTGGTGGCGCAGTGGTTGAGAGTCCGCCTGCCGATGCAGGGGACACGGGCTCGTGCCCCAGTCTGGGAAGATCCCACATGCCGCGGAGCGGCTGGGCCCGTGAGCCATGGCCGCTGAGCCTGCGCGTCCGGAGCCTGTGCTCCGCAACGGGAGAGGCCACAACAGTGAGGCCCGCATACCACACACACACACAAAAAAAGTGCTACTAAAGAACAATCCCAAAACCCAATAATAGAATTATAAGTACAAAATTTAATGGAGGTTCATTCTTAGTTGACCTTAAAATGGAAAAAAAAGGTTCAGCTAAACTTACAAGTTCGCGTGCCCGATGCACAGTGAAGCCAAACACCAAAACGCTGGAGTTTGGAGCAGAGAAAGATTTATTTTAGGGCCACGCAAGGAGACGGGTGGCTCAGGCCCTAAAAAACCCCGAGCTCCCCGAAGGGTTTCGGCCAAGGGTTTTTAAAAGCCAGGTCGCTTTTAAAAAGGGCGGGGGTGGGGGGTGGGGTCTCAGGGTATGTGATCAGCTCGTGCACAGTTCTCTGATTGGCTGATGGTGAGGTAACGGCGGTATCAATGGGGTTAATGTAATCAGCCCTTAGGCTCCAGGAGGCCTGGGGGCTGCGTGCTCATGGTCATCAAGTAGTTAACACCTTGCATTTGGTGGGGGGTTTTCACATCTGTAAAACAACTCAGGAGATGTGCGTCAAATACTGTTATCTAGGTACTTCAGAAAGAAGCTAAAGCAGAGGATATGGGGGAGGGGTCTGAAGGCCCCATAGGGTCCTGCTCTGTTACATTATAACCCACTGATTCCATCTAGGGACTTGCAGAGAAATATCGGTGCATTCTTGGACGAACTTCAGTTTCATTCTGGGGCTTGGAGGAAAAATCAGTTATGATCTAAGGCTGTGTTTGCTGAAGTGGGTGATTAGTTGTACACCATCTACTTTAACCATCTTTTGATCTGGCCACTATATTTAAATTGTTATGATATCCAAAGGGGAGAAAAAAAACCCTTAAACTTTTGCAATTGGGAAACCAAATGATACTTTAAAAACCTTAATGAACCTTGAAAATTATTATTTACCAAGTGAAAGTAAAAATGCCACATCAGGTAGATAGAAAAGAAAATTTTCTTCTTTGATACTTCCACAGTTCTGACAGTATTTCTTTAGTAAATAATCATTTATCTTCTACTGAGACTCTTAAGTCCAAATCTCCGTATGTGCACTTTGGGGAGATATAAGAAAATAGAAATTCATATCGAGATTACACCATGTTAATTCCATGGGCTGGAGAATGGGGAGTGACTGCTAATAGGTACAGTGATGAAATTTTCTCGAATTAGATAGTGGTAAGGTTGCATAACTTTACAGATATACTCTATGAATTATATCTCAATTTTTAAAGAGATTATTAATGCTAAATTTCTAGTTATGTGCATGTCATATGTTGGTTTTGTGTAGTCAAAGTAGTGGCTTAGCTTGTAGTTATTAAACCTGTTGTAAGTCTTCTGTTTCTTATATTTTACCTACTGCTTCCTAATTAATCTTCCTCAACCACTTATTTCATAGTGATAAAAACTTTCAGTGAGCTCTCTTTGGTTTTGGCAAGTCTGCATACAGTTGGGCAGGCTGTGTACTGTACGGCTCTAAGGAGTGCCTTTCTTACCTGCTTTTTAGGGTAGATTCAAACTCATTGCTTTAGGACTAGCTGTATCTTAGTTCCAGCCTACCATTCATCAACCTCATTCACTTACGGGTTCACTCATTCACTTATTTATTTTATTCGTTCATGGATTGCTTTGTTCGTTGGTTCATTCATTCATTCACTCACTCATTCATTCACTCAACTCTATTCCTTATCTTAAAATTGCCTGCTAGTTGGTATGTTCACTCTGCCTGAGATGCAGAGCCCATTCTTTTCTTCATTCCAGCCCTCTTCCCATCTTTTTTCTTCACTCCTAGGCATTCTCAAGGCCCTCCTTACATCCCACCACTTCTCTGCTACTTTTCTTTGCCCCTGTAGAGTCAGTGTGTCTTCTGTGTAAAGTGCCCAATAAATAACAAAAGAAGATTCTATCTCAAAGCCAGGAATGAAGACAGCAGGAGATCCATTCCTCCCAGCTGTCTCTAGACTCCTCTGTGAGGTATCTCAAATATTTGCCTTGCTTTCAACGTTCAGATCTGAGCATGAGGAACCTCTGCGTTTAGAATTGATAAAAGATATCAAACTGAAAAATGAAGAGCGACTCCTCACCTGGGTTTGTTGCTATTGCTGGATGGTAACTACAAATCAAGGAAGATCTGCATATTTATCAGAGTTGGCCTAAGCTTTCAACTCTGCAGAGTGTTCTGTATATGCTTAACTCCTATCTGTCAGAACTATGTTGAGATGGTAGTTTGGGAACATGTGTAACTCCTGACCTATTTGAGAGGATTTAAGGATATGAATGACAGAGGAACCAGTACCAGTGACTGATCTAACAATCCCAAGTACTATTGTTATCAGTGGGCACTGCCAGATTTGAGAACCCTCTGCTTCTGTCATCCAGTTTTCTTTCCTGCTTGCATAAGTGAACAAAGGATGATTTTGGAAAGCTTTACACCTTTTGAGTGAGATAACTCCTAGCAATTCCTTCTACTTGTGTGATCTCATATGTGTCTCTTTTATTTAGAATTTCACTTTGGCTTGAACATGAAAAGAATTTCGACTGTGTATTTCTACTCTGTGTTTACATATATTATTTTGGTGAAAATTCCCACATGCATTTAATTAAGAAGCTTTAGGGTGATTGATATTGGAATCACTAATTGTCTCTGTATTTTAAGCAAGTGTATGTTCTTTGCCCAATTACTTCTATGTTCACTACCACTGACTTGTTATGAAATGACTCAAGGAATGCTACCAGAAGTGATAGGAAATTGACACATGTCCCTAGTATGACTTATTTTATTTATGACCCTCCATTATTTTAGAGTATACTGCAGCTGTCCAAATTTGGATAGCTTTCAAAAGTTCAAATTATAAGATTTAATCAGGTCATGCAGTATTATAATTAATGAAAAACTATTTTAATTGCCTGTGTTAACCAGCCCCTATGTCTGACACTAGATATAGAAAGATGAATGAGACAAAGGTCCTACTCTAAGCGGCACATAGAGGAGTAGCATAGACAGACCTATTTTAAAAGGTTTGAATTGAGAAACTTTCAGGTAGACTACAGAACTGTTGTAGCTCTTCAGTATATCACAGCAGAAGAAAGATGTACTTTTTAATTTTAATGAGCGTATTAGAGTTTTAAATGATAGTAAGTTTTTGCACTCAAATACTGATGTAGTTTTAAGTCAGAGAAGCTCTTCTTCATTTCTAGTTCTTACTCCCTACTTCAGCACTTACCCACGGACCAAATAGCCCCTCCAATATCTGTGCCCAATTTTCTTTGTGATTTGACTATGAACATTTTTTAGGGGACACAGTTTTTAGGTCGGCTTAATGTACAAACAAGCATCTTTTAAAAAGTAGCTATTATTTAGTGCTTGAGTGGAAATTAAAAATGAATCATTAAAAAGGAGTGAGAAAAAAAAGAAAATTTGGTAAATCCAAACTCATTTCAATTGCATATAAGTGTAGAAGTAAATGGAAAGCTACATGATTAAGTCCTCTAAAAGTCAGAGGGCGTTATGTCTCCTGTTCAGAGATGCTACTTATAGTTAAATGATATACTAGTCATTTGGGAATAAACCAGTGATTCACAGATTCTTTTGAGAAACTGTTTAAAACTAAGCACACATACAAAATTTGCATATAATTTCAAGGAGTTCATGGATCCTGAAGCACATTAGTGGACCTGCTAGGAGCATATAAATAGTATGTATTAATTTATCTTATGAAAATTATATTATACATATATATTTTAAATTTTGCCTACATTTATAAATTATCTAGATTATTTATAAATTATATAAATGATGTAGCTGAGCTGAAGATATACATGTTTATTAAATGCTTTTATGAAAAGCCCCAATTTAAATTATGTCTTAATGAAGTTTAGGTTGGAGTATACTTTTGGAGTACTATTTCTAAAGGAAAATATTTCCAAGTAGAGGCTATTCCTCTTGAAATGTCAGGCATATGCCACTTCTAGAAGGAAAGGTGAGGAAAATAAAAACATTTTTCTTAATGTAATACAGCAAGTGACAAAGTGAGCTGACATGCTTATGAAGCCAGGTAGGAGATGTGGTTTATAAAGGAAGATTAAAATGTCATTTTATCTGAAGGTTCACTAGTCATTTCCCCAGGGCTGTCTTTGCGTGTGTATGGAAATGGGTTCTTGTGCAAACAGCATGCATTTTTAAATAGTTGATCATAACAATAATATATTCCTTTTGAAGTACTTTTAGCCTATAGATGGCAATGGTTTAATTATGGAGTTTAAAATGAAAACTTAGGGTATAATTTTAATTATAATAACAGTAGCCATAGTGGTGTCAATTGCTAACTTAGCTTTGGCTGTTATTAAAATAATGAAATGTTTTCAAGTATTATTTTGGTAGCAGTTGAGTTTATTGTGCTTTCGCTCTCACTCTCACTCTCTCTGCTGTTTTTTTTAAAAAAATATGTTTATGGGGCTTCCCTGGTGGCGCAGTGGTTGAGAATCTGCCTGCCGATGCAGGGGACACAGGTTCGTGCCCTGGTCCGGGAAGATCCCACATGCCGTGGAGCGGCTGGGCCCATGAGCCATGGCCGCTGAGCCTGCGCGTCCGGAGCCTGTGCTCCGCAATGGGAGAGGCCACAACAGTGAGAGACCCGCGTACCAAAAAAAAAAAAAAAAAAATGTTCGTGAAAGAGAGAAAGTGTTAATTTCTTTAAGCAGATGTTTCCTCATGCTGCTACCAGTATAGTACACTCCTCTATTAGTAGCTGCCAATAATGATGACATGAGTCAAGTATCAGGGTTTAGACCAGGTAAGTGGTTATAACAGATGGGCCCCTTAGGCCCTTCTTTTTGTAGAAATGCCCAACTAAGGAAAACAAAATTGAAAACTACTGAAGGACAATGAGCTATTATCATCAGATAGCAAGTTTAATAACACTCAGGCCTTTTGAAGGTATTTCTTTTCTTTCTTTTTTTTTTTTTTTTTTTAAAAGCTTTCTAGCTTCTCCATTTAGTAAAGTGTATGGAGATATGCTATGGAAAACATTCTCATCCTTTCCTGATTTTGTAGGAATTAGACCAACTGACATTTTCAGTAACTGCAGAGCCTGGGAGCAGAATACTCATGCTGCTTTTCCCTCAGTCAGGTTACATGAGTGGATTTAATTGACATGTTTTGGGAAAGTTACCTTTTCTGCATTAAATCAAATGTTCAATTTTTCAAACTGTTGAGGTTTGAGTGCTCTTTATGTATTCTAGATTCTTTATGTATTGAGTGCTCTTTATCAGATACATGGTTTACAAGTAGTTTCTCCTAGTATGTAACTCATCTTTTTATTTTGTTGAAGTCTAGTTTATCAGTAGTATTTTTTTTCTTTTTGGATAGTGCTTTTGGTGTTGAGTCTAAGAGCTCTTTGCCTAGTCCTAGATCCAAAAGACTTTATCATTATTTCTGGACTCTCAGTTCTGTTTCATTGATCTGTGTGTCTGTCCCTTTACCAGTACCACACAGTATCGGTCACTGTAAGTTGTGTAGTGTCTTGAAATCATGTAGATGGATACTTCTCCCTTTATTCTTTTTCATTATTGTTTTAGCTATTCTAGTTCCTTTGCCTTTCCAAATAAATTTTGTTTTTTTGGCCGTGCCATGCAGTATGTGGGATCCTAGTTCCCGGATCAGGGATTGAACCCACGGCCCCTGCAGTAGAAGCGCAGAGTCTTAACCACTGGACCTCCAGGGAAATCCCCCAAATAAATTTTAGAATAATCTTGTGTGTATCTACAAAATTTCTTCCTGGGATTTTGATGCTAATTACATTAAACCTGTGTATCAATTTGGGGAGAATTTACATTTTTTTACCATGTTGAGTTTTCCAGTCCATGAACATGATATATGATATGTCTCTCCATTTATTTAGATTTTCTGTGATGTCCTTTATCCATTTGTAGTTTTCATCGTACAACTCCTATATATGTTTTGCTAGATTTATAACTAAGTATTTCATTTTTGAGCAATTATAAATGGTATTGATTTTAAATTTTTGTGTGTCCATGTGTTCTTGCATACATGCATGTGCACAAACACGCACACACACACTCTTACTTGATTTTGGTAAGTTTACCTTGCATCCTGAAAAACCTGTGGTGATGACATGTGTAAGTGCAGGTGTTCAAAGCCCTGACTTTGACTCAAAGCCTCATCTTTTCCCCTTCTTACTGATTGATTGGGTGATTGCATGATTCATTCATTCTTTCATTCAGTAAGCATTCACTGCACGGCGACCACCATGTACATGGCTCTTTGTTAGATACGTCTGGTGATCTGCA
Source organism: Kogia breviceps (assembly GCF_026419965.1). Taxonomy (NCBI): domain Eukaryota; kingdom Metazoa; phylum Chordata; class Mammalia; order Artiodactyla; family Physeteridae; genus Kogia; species Kogia breviceps. The sequence goes on along the minus strand of NC_081310.1, from coordinate 40,684,913 downwards.
GTTAAACTAGACAGGATCTTTGATCTCATACAGTAGCAAGAAAGAGGGCAATGCAGGCAGCCACCTATAATGCTAATCATGATAAACTAAGCATCGTACTAGAGGTAAACCCTGTGTATGGTAGGAATGCAGAGGAAGAAACAAGTAATTTTGACTATGAGGGTCAGGAACATCTTCACAAAAGAAGTAGAATACGTGTGGAGTAAGGTTGATGTTAAATTTCAGCGGCAGACCAGTGGAGGGACCCATGAAAGGACTCGGTATGCACCCAGTCCTTGGAGCCCTGGGGCTGTTGAGCTTTGTTGTGATATGGGGTACTGGAAAGGTGAAACCAGCTTTGATTGTGGGGTTTTTGAATGCTCTTTTATGAAGTTTGGACTTTATTCTGTGGTAAATAGGGAGCTATTTAAAGTTTCTAAGCAGGAGAATAACATGATGATGATGATTTAGTAAGATAATTCTGGTAATAGTGTCAAAGATAGATAAGAAAGTCAAGGGGCTGGAGGGAAGGAGCCCAGCTATTAAGCCCTTGCAATGGTTTAGGCAGGAGAAATGGAAATGCAAAACTGGTCTCTTGCAAAAAGGTCTGAACCATCTGAAGTGCAGTGTGTCACGTAATTGCTGTTTAATCCAAACAGCATTTTCTCCTTGTGATTAGGAGGAGATTCAAGTTCTCTGTTCTATAAGGAGAGTAAAAATAGGATTTTTGAAAACAAAAATGCATCGTTTTTACTTAAAATTTCTAGCTGCTTTATAAATAATAAATATAGGTTGTAATTTTCTTTGAGTGATGCAGTTTTGATTTTGAAAGGGCGACCACTCTATGAGAATCAGTGCATTAGACTTCCCTGGTGGCACAGTGGTTGAGGATCCCAAAGCGACGTGATGAATTCTCTGGTACTAGACAAACCGAATAACATGTGAGTCATTCTGCAGTAACTTGCTGTGGTCACCTGCTTCTGGAGATCTTGGGGATACTCTTTCTTTCTTTTTCTTTCTTTTTTTTTTTTTTTTGCATTTTTAACTTGTCTTTGAATTGTGGCATCACTTAATGTTCTTAGTTTCCTAGTCTCTGTGCCTTTAAATAGGAGTAGACATAGCTACAATCACATATGTGGTTCATCAGAACTTTAAGTTTTAGAAATACTTGAGATAATTCAGTGAAGGGTATACCAAAGAAGAATTTACTGTTATGGGGTCATGAATATTTATATGTCAAGAGTTTAGTACAGTCTTTGCCTTACGAGCTAACAGGTACTGTGGAATTATCTCTATTTTCAGTCTAAAAAAGAGAGAAAGAAATGTGTTCAGAACTTCCTCAACCCTGATGGAGAAATTATTCCTCTTGTGTGAACAGATGAGTCCTCTCCTGGCAGCCCCTTCATGTAACCTCTAGTGAGTCCCTTGACACACGTCCCTCAAACAAAACAAAGTACCGTCCTTCCTTAATTTAGATTCAAGGAAATTGCAGTCTTTGAAAATTTAGTAGATATTAAAATGTGCAAGAAACTTTGTGTCTATAAGTAAATTGGGGTTGGGCTCTAAATTCAGATCATTATAAACAGGACATTTTCTTCTATGAGAAAGTCCAGTGGGACATTTGAAAGACTCGCAGGATGCAGGGTAATTCTTTGCTATTGAAGACTGTCCTGTCTAGCGTGCCTGGCTCCAGTTTACCACATGCCATTGTGATCATTGAAAACACCTAAAATGGCTCCTGGGGTGGTACCACTCCCAGTGAGAACTACTGGTCCAAAGCTGTTCTGCACTTCTTGTGCCACGTGGGGTCCTACCCAAGCTACAGTGCTCTTTTCTTCATGACTTAGCTTGGCACCGTGCTGCACCATGTGTGAGTGCCCCTTCGTGCTCTGGAACTGTTCTGCTTGAAGCACTTTCCAGGTGGCTGGCTGATAGCTTCTGGGCATGCTGAAATCTGTTCAGGTGGCTTCTAAGTCTCCTGATTCCCCAGCCCCTTTCTTCAGATACATTTTACAGATTCTTCAAAAGTTATTGTGTATAAAAGGAATAGAACGGATAGGCAGTTTTCACTGCTTTTCACCACCTTTCTGATTACAGAACTGCTGGTGGTTGTTGTTGAGGATTTATTGACCGATTGGCTGTTTTTCTTTCTGTTTTCCTCTCAGTTTCACAGCCATGTACTGACATTTGTCTGTTGCTCAGTATCCCCGTCACCACTTCTGATCATGGTCGTCGTCACTGCTGCTGTTCTCTTTCTTTCGTTCCTCTTAACTTTACCAAAGCGTCTTTTATGATATGTTTCCACTCCATCAGAGTATCTCTTTTCTTACAACTCATCCATATCATGGTCCTCAGCCGTACTCTTAACATTGCTGTAAACTCGGGGGTCGATTCTTTAATATTAGTTTTTTAAAATTCATTTTGGTTTTTGTTTACTCCTCTTTTATTCTATCTATACCAGAATAAGAAATATCTAAAAGAGTTGATCTAGCAAGCCCTAGTTTCTTTGTCATAGAAACCTCTAGTATGTAATGGTTATCACATTTACCACATGGGCACAGCAGGACCTTGTCTTTCATTTGATATGACAGACAATAGAGTCAGTACATGTTCTTGAGATGAGTGAAATGATGAAAGTTGTATTCTAATGACTTAAATTGTATTCATTCTGCAGGGGGCTTTTTGTGGATTTTTTTTTTTGGAGAAAGATTGGATGTTGATTCTACTTCAATATATGGAGCACTAAGGAAAATCATTCAAGGTTTTACATATGCTGTTATCGTCACCTTTACCAACTAGAGTAAATTTTCATAATTGTTGACACATCAGAAATCCGTTAAAGGAAATAGGATCAGGTTTTGTTTTAAGTAGAAGATCACACTCCACTGCAGTGTCATGGGTGGCCTGGGATGAGACCTGTCTCTGTGTGTGACCATGAGACGTATTCTAGCTTGAGACATCATATCCAGTTGTTTTCTTTTTAAAATTATGCTATTTGTGTGTCTCTCTAGCCTTAGGACATCTGCCTTATATTACAGTTAGTCTTTTATTTATTCATCCTCCCTTTAGATAGGAAGCCCTAGGGATCATCTTATACAGTGTTGTGCACTCATATTGCCTAGCACAGTGTATTACACTTAATCAGTGATCAGTACATGTTAGGAAATCAGCTCTGCTCCCGCTTCATCTTCTTATTAGAGCACAGCATCTTTGAATTTTACACTGTTTCTTTAATCACCTTCAAAGACTTTTAGACACTGGTTCAGTTAATGTAGCCTTAAAAAATATTATAGAATTGTAGACTTTTATTGCTGGAAAGAATTTCTTAAAGAAATCACCTTGGCCAACTTCATGTTTAACAGATGGGGAAACAAAAAACTAGAGAGGTTAGTGACTTGCTCTAAATCATTAACCAGTTAGTAACAGGACTAAGTCAAGAATATAGGTTAAAGTTCTTCAGAAAGAGATTATTTTTCACTTATTAAAACTGACTGCTGCTTTCACAGTGACAGTTGTAGGCTAGTTCATCATTAATTCAACAAATATGTATAGACCATTTTTATGCACAAACTATATTAGGCTTTAGCAGTGAGGTATATACAAAGACAAAAATTGTATCTGAGAAGAATCTTAAATGGAGAGATTTAAAAATAAAGAAAACGTAATGCATTTATAGATGGACAGTGACAGAGGGGGTAGTGAGAGGGGTGGCTGAGATGACCTGCATGAGTCATTGATGGGAAGAACTGCAGATGAAGGCAGATGGAGAACTAGGCCCACCCTTTGGTGCTGGGGCTGCTATTACCTTGATGGTTCCTGTCTGAAATCACACATTTCTCAGAAGAAAAAAACCTGGGAACATTTGACAGCACACAGTTCTGTGTGATGGTTTTATTAGGTCTTTTGGACTTAGTCTATATACTACCTTATGTAAAACAATAAAAGCATGTAATACAATTTTAATAGCTTTAGTCTTATTGGAACAAAAATACAAAGCTGCAAACCAAGGACTGTCACCATTAGGCAAAGTATTATTTTACAGGCCAGACTGGCATCTATGGCTCTTCGTCTGTGTGGGCCCTCAAATGCCTGCAGCATGAAGTTCTCTTTAATTTTGAATTGCTTTGAACATATTCAGCTCCAGTTATCATCTGGTGGGTGTCCTGGTACTTCAGAGTTTTGGATTTCTGTGGTTTTGAACTCCGTAGTTGACTAAAGTTATTCAGTTTTTGGTGAGAGAACAGGATAAAAAAGGAGGAGAATTCATTGTGGAGGATGGTCTCCTATCTCCTCTTTAATCTTTCTCTTTAACTTCATTTCACTGAGTATTATAGAGATGATGTTCCCTGGAAATCACAGTAAAAACCAAAAACTCAAAGTGTGTTTTCTCTTGACAGAAACTTCCGGTGAATAAATTCCATGAACCATGGATTTAAAATTATGCCTCCTTTGAGAACCATAGGATTTGCCTGAAGTTAGTAGTTGCTATATTCCACACTGTTTTTTTAGTACAGATATGAAAATAGTACTGGATAGCAGGAAGAATGTTTGCTTGATTTCCTTGGTTAGGACATCAGCTGAGTTTGGTCTGTCACAGCACATGCTGCCATCTTGCATTTGGTTGCTGCATTCCAGCTCTGTCATAAAGCTGAATTTATCAGAATGACCACCTAGAGTTCATTGACAAGGTTCAGTAAGAGTTAAATGAAATATGTCCTTTAGTCAAGTATGTGATTTTTTTCTGTAATGAGTTGGTGCATTTTTGAGAATTACTTGGCAACTGGGGATATTTCATTAACATGTAATAGGATTTAGTGAATCATTTTTGAAATACATGACAGATGTTTGGGGCTTTAGCAGTTTATCATTTGGCAGTAAGGAGTAGTTTTCAGAATTCTTAGGAACATCTTATACGAATACATTTTCATAAGGATGTTGATGTGTGTGATTGAGATGAACATGTATATTCTTGATATTGTGTCTCCTTGGCTCCATAAAATACTGGAAATTCTTTTTTTCTTTTCTTCCTTTCTGTGGTATCAGTTTCTCCTTCCCAAACATTCTATAAAATATGTTTCTTTTTAAGATTTGAGAGAATAAAGGGGGATTTTCCCTTGGAAATGGAAATATTCAGTATTTTCGAGTATCACGGTAGCTCACTGGAGGTGATATACATTACTGTAAAAGAGGATATAGGTATTGTATTAACTGGTATCTTATTCTGAGCATGGACATTTTTCATTTGCTTATGATATTTTGTTTGATTAGAAATCTTTTAGTAAATCTCTTTGTTGTGCTGTGATGTTCCTGTCATGGGTAATATTCCCAGATGCCATTAACACTGTGTTCTTTATCCCAGAGTGACATCACTGAATACTCATTTAAGGACCAGTTCCAGAATGCATACTTCCTCCTTTCCACAGCAGTCATTTTGTAGTTACTGCCCTATAGGGCAAGTCTTTATCCATCTATTAAAAGAGTCTGGTGTTAGCTGCAGTTAATTTTAGGAAGTGAAAGAAAAATAGTTGGGACTTCCCTGGTGGCACAGTGGTTAAGATTCTCCCTGCCAATGCAGGAGACACAGGTTCGATACCTGGTCCAGGGGGATCCCACATGCTGCAGAGCAACTAAGCCCATGCTCCACAACTACTGAGGCCTCGTGCTACAGCTACTGAAGCCCGCATGCCTAGAGCCTGTGCTCCGCAACAGAGAGAAGCCACCGCAATGAGAAGCCTGTGCACTGCAACGAAGAGTAGCCCCCGCCCACCACAACTAGAGAAAGACCATGCACAGCAACGAAGACCCAACACAGTTATAAATAAATAAATAAATAAATAGGAAAATAATCAACAATATTACTTGTCTGGGAATAAACTGAAAAGTAACTATCTAGACCAAATAAATAAATAAATAAATAAATAAATAGAAAAATAATCAACAATATTACTTGTCTGGGAATAAACTGAAAAGTAACTATCTAGATTAAATAAATAAATAGATAGATAGATAGATAAATAGAAAAATAATCAACAGTATTACTTACCTGGGAATAAATTGAAAAGTAACTATCTAGACCAAAAAGTACATTATATCTCAAGACAACCTCTGTTTATTTTAACAGACATAATTAGATGAATTTTGTGCTCTTTCATTTTGGGGGGAAGGGGATTTTTTTTTGCTGTTTTATTCAAACACAAAGTCACAAAAATTATAATCATCCTCATCAGTTCACTCAGTCCCATGTAATTAATTTTTTTCATCTTGATCTTTTGTTAGCACTTCTATGAATTCATCAGTTTTCCATTAGAGTTCTGGAAATGCTTATTCATTCAGTTCAGCAGTATAGTCAGTTACCAGAAACCTGTACTTGTCAGTCTTTTCCATGAATTCCTTGAAGATGAAACCCTTTTATGGGAATATTTTTGCAAAAGCATCAGAGTACACTCAAAATTGTCTCTAAATGACAAAAGACTTAAAAATGACCACGCTTAAAGATTTGATGAAAGTTCATAATAATGCAATTGACAAGGAAATTTAGTTATTTCTGAGATATACATTTTAAAATAATAACTAGAATTATGACTTATTATACCAGAACATACAAGATTTTTAGAAATTTCATGTAATGTATGAAACGTTTATATTAACATATTTCCATACAAATAACCCAAAGAAAGTTTAGTATTAGTTGCTTTTTGGTTTGTTTGTTTTTTTATACTGCAGGTTCTTATTAGTTATCAATTTTATACACATCAGTGTATATATGTAATCCCAATCGCCCGATTCATCACACTACCCCTCTTGGTGTCCATACGTTTGTTCTCTACATCTGTGTCTCAACTTCTGCCCTGAAAACTGGTTCATCTGTGCCATTTCTCTAGGTTCCACATACATGTGTTAATATATGATATTTGTTTTTCTCTTTCTGACTTACTTCACTCTGTATGACAGTCTCTAGATCCATCCACGTCTCTACAAATGACTCAATTTTGTTCCTTTTTATGGCTGATTAATATTCCATTGTATATATGTACCACAACTATTTTATCCATTTGTCTGTCGATGGGCATTTAGGTTGCTTCCATGACCTGGCTATTGTAAATAGTGCTACAATGAACATTGGGGTGCATGTGTCTTTTAGAATTATGGTTTTCTCTGGGTATATGCCCAGTAGTGAGATTGCTGGATCATATGGTAATTCTATTTTTAGTTTTTTAAGGAACCTCCATACTGTTTGGCATAGTGGCTGTATCAATTTACATTCCCACCAACAGTGCAAGAGGGTTCCCTTTAATCCACACCTTCTCCAGCATTTCTTATTTGTAAATTTTCTGATGATGCCCATTCTAACTGGTGTGAGGTGATACCTCATTATAGTTCTGATTTGCATTTCACTGATAATTAGTGATGTTGAGCAGCTTTTCATGTGCTTCTTGGCCATCTGTATGTCTTCTTTGGAGAAATGTCTATTTAGGTCTTCTGGCCATTTTTGGATTGGGTTGTTTGTTTCTTTAATATTGAGCTGCATGAGCTGTTTATATATTTTGGAGATTAATCCTTTGTCCGTTGATTTGTTTGCGAATATTTTCTCCTGTTCTGAGGGTCGTCTTTTCGTCTTGTTTATGGTTTCCTTTGCTGTGCAAAAGCTGTGAAGTATCATTAGGTCCCATTTGTTTATTTTTGTTTTTGTTTCCATTACTCTAGGAGGTGGATTGAAAAAGATCTTGCTGTGATTTATGTCAAAGAGTGTTCTATGTTTTCCTCTAAGAGTTTTATAGTGTCTGGTTGTACATTAGGTCTCGAATCCATTTTGAGTTTATTTTTGTGTATGGTGTTATAGAGTGTTCTAATTTCATTCTTTTCCATGTAGCTGTCCAGTTTTCCCAGCACCACTTATTGAAGAGGCTGTCTTTTCTCCATTGTATATCTTTGCCTCCTTTGTCATAGATTAGTTGACCATAGGTGCATGGGTTTATTTCTGGACTTTCTATCTTGTTCCATTGATCTGTGTTTCTGTTTTTGTGCCAGTACCATATTCTCTTGATTACTGTAGCTTTGTAATATAGTCTGAAGTCAGGGAGTCTGATTCCTCCAGCTCCATTTTTTTCCCTCAAGACTGCTTTGGCTGTTCGGGGTCTTTTATGTCTCCATACAAATTTTAAGATGATTTGTTCTAGTTCTGTAAAAAAATGCCTTTGGTAATTTGATAGGGATTGCATTGAATCTGTAGATTGCTTTGGGTAGTATAGTCATTTTCACAATATTGATTCTTCCAATCCAAGAACATGGTAAATCTCTCCATCTGTTGGTATCATCTTTAATTTCTTTCATCAGTGTCTTATAGTTTTCTGCATACAGGTCTTTTGTTTCCCTAGGTAGGTTTATTCCTAGATATTTTATTCTTTTTGTTGCAATGGTAAATGGGAGTGTTTCCATAATTTCTATTTCAGATTTTTCATCATTAGTGTATAGGAATGGAAGCAATTTCTGTGCATTAATTTTGTATCCTGCAACTTTACCAAATTCATTGATTAGCTCTAGTTTTCTGATGGCATCTTTAGGATCCTCTATGTATAGTATCATGTCATCTGCAAACAGTGACAGTTTTACTTCTTCTTTTCCAATTTGTATTCTTTTTATTTTTTTTTCTTCTCTGATTGCCATGGCTAGGACGTCCAAAACTATGTTGAATAATAGTGGTGAGAGTGGACATCCTTGTCTTGTTCCTGATCTTAGAGGAAATGCTTTCAGTTTTTCACCATTGAGAATGATGTTTGCTGAGGGTTTGTTGTATATGGCCTTTATTATTTTGAGGTAGGTTCCCTCTATGCCCACTTTGTGGAGACTTTTTATCATAAATGGGTGTTGAATTTTGTCAAAAGCTTTTTCGGCATCTATTGAGATGATCATATGGTTTTTCTTCCTTAATTTGTTAATATGGTGTATCACATTGATTGATTTGTGTATATTGAAGAATCTTTGCATCCCGGGGATAAATCCCACTTGATCATGGTCTATGATCCTTTTAATGTGTTGTTGGATGCTGCTTGCTAGTATTTTGTTGAGGATTTTTGCATCTATATTCATTAGTGATATTGGTCTGTAATTTTCTTTTTTTTGTAGTATCTTTGTCTGGTTTTGAAACCAGGGTGATGGTGGCCTCATAGAATGAGTTTGGGAGTGTTCTTTCCTCTGCATATTTTTGGAAGAATTTGAGAAGGATGGGTAATAGCTGTTCTCTAAATGTTTGATAGAATTCACCTGTGAAACCATCTGGTCCTGGACTTTTGTTTGTTGGAAGATTTTTAATCATAGTTTCAATTTCAGTGCTTGTGATTGGTCTGTTCATATTTTCTATTTCTTCCTGGTTCAGTCTTGGAAGGTTATACCTTTCTAAAATTTTGTCCATTTCTTCCAGGTTGTCCATTTTTTTGGCATAGAGTTGCTTGTAGTAGTCTGTTAGTATGCTTTGTATTTCTGCAGTGTCTGTTGTAACTTCTTTTTTATTTCTAATTTTATTGATTTGAGTCCTCTCCCTCTTTTTCTTGATTAGCCTGGCTAATGGTTTATCAATTTTGTTTATCTTCTCAAAGAACCAGCTTTAGTTTTGTTGATCTTTGCTATTGTTTTGTTTCTATTTCATTTATTTCTGCTCTGATCTTTATGATTTCTTTCCTTCTGGTAACTTTAGGTTTTGTTTGTTCTTCTTTCTCTAGTTCCTTTAGGTGTAAGGTTCGATTGTTTATTTGAGATTTTTCTTGTTTCTTGAGGTAGGCTTGTATAGCTATAAACTTCCCTCTTAGATCTTCTTTTGCTGTATCCCATAGGTTTTGGATCGTCATGTTTTCATTGTCATTTGTCTCTGTGTATTTTTTGACTTCCTCTTTGATTTCTTCAGTGATCTCTTGGTTATTTAGTAACGTATTATTTAGCCTCCATGTGTTTGTGTTTTTTACGCTTTTTTTCCCTGTAATTCATTTCTAATCTCATAGCTTTGTGGTCAGAAAAGATGCTTGATATGATTTCAATTTTCTTAAATTTACTGAGGCTCGATTTGTGACCCAAGATGTGATCTATCCTGGAGAATGTTCCGTGTGCACTTGAGAAGAAAGTGTAATCTGCTGGTTTTGGATGGAATGTCCTATAAATATTAATTAAACCTATCTGGTCTATTGTGTCATTTAAAGCTTCTGTTTCCTTATTTATTTTCATTTTGGATGATCTGTCCATTGGTGTAAGTGAGGTGTTAAAGTCCCCCATTATTATTGTGTTACTGTTGATTTCCTCTGTTAGCAGTTGCCTTATGTATTGCCTTATGTATTGAGGTGCTCCTATGTGGGTGCATATATATTTATAATTGTTATATCTTCTTGGATTGATCCCTTGATCATTATGTAGTGTCCTTCCTTGTCTCTTGTAACATTCTTTATTTTAAAGTCTATTTTATCTGATATTTGTATAGCTACTCCAGCTTTCTTTTGATTTCCATTTGCATGGAATATCTTTTGCCATCCCCTCACTTTCAGTCTGTATGTGTCCCTAGGTCTGAAGTGGGTCTCTTGTAGACAGCATATTTGTGGGTCTTGTTTTTGTATCCATTCAGCAAGCCTGTATCTTTTGGTTGGAGCATTTAATCCATTCACATTTTAGGTAATTATCAATATGTATGTTCCTATGACCATTTTCTTAATTGTTTTGATTTGTTATTGTAGGTCTTTTTCTTCTCTTGTGTTTCCTGCCTAGAGAAATTTCTTTAGGATTTGTTGTAAAGCTGATTTGGTGGTGCTGAATTCTCTTAGCCTTTGGTTGTCTGTAAAAACTTTAGATTTTTCATCAAATCTGAATGAGATCCTTACCAGGTAGAGTAATCTTGGTTGTAGGTTCTTCTCTTTCATCACTTTAAGTATACCATGCCACTCCCTTCTGGCTTGTAGAGTTTCTGCTGAGAAATCAACTGTTAACCTTATGGGAGTTCTGTTGTATGTTATTTTTCATTTTTCCCTTGCTGCTTTCAATAATTTTTCTTTGTCTATAATTTTTGCCAATTTGATTACTATGTGTCTCGGCATGTTTCTCCTTGGGTTTATCCTGTATGGGACTTGCTGCACTTCCTGGACTTGGGTGACTATTTCCTTTCTCATGTTAGGGAAGTTTTCAACTATAATCTCTTCAGGTATTTTCTCTGGTCCTTTCTCTCTCTCTTCTCCTTCTGGAATCCCTATAATGCGAATGTTGTTGCGTTTAATGTTGTCCCAGAGGTCTCTGAGGCTGTCTTCATTTCCTTTCATTCTTTTTTCTTTATTCTGTTCTGCAGCAGTGAATTCCGCCATTCTGTCTTCCAGGTCACTTATCCGTTCTTCTGCCTCAGTTATTCTGCTATTGATTCCTTCTAGTGTAGTTTTCATTTCAGATATTGTATTGTTCATCTCTGTTTGTTCTTTAAGTCTTCTAGGTCTTTGTTAAACATTTCTTGTATCTTCTTGATTTTTGCCTCCATTGTTTTTCTGAGGTCCTGGATCATCTTCACTATCATTATTCTGAATCTTTTTTCTGGAAGTTTGCCTATCTCCACTTCATTTAGTTGTTTTTCTGGGGTTTTATCTTGTTTCTTCATCTGGTACATAGCCCTCTACCTTTTCATCTTGTCTGTCTTTCTGTGAATGTGGTTTTTGTTCAACAGGCTTCAGGACTATAGTTCTTCTTGCTTCTGCTGTCTGCTCTCTGGTGGATGAGGCTATCTAAGAGGCTTGATGGGAGGGACTGGTGGTGGGTACAGCTGGCTGTTTCTCTGGTGGGCAGAGCTCAGTAAAACTTTAATCTGCTTGACTGCTGATGGTTGGGGTTGGCTTCCCTCCCTGTTGGTTGTTTGGCCTGAGGTGACCCAGTCCTGGAGGCTACAGGCTCTTTGGTTGTGCTAATGGCAGACTCTGGGTGGGCTCAAGCCAAGGAGTACTTCCCAGAACTTCTGCTGCCAGTGTACTTGTCTCCATGGTGAGCCATAGCCACCCCCCACCTCTGCAGGAGACCCTCCAACACTAGCAGGTAGGTCTGGTTCAGTCTCCCCTGGGGTCACTGCTCCTTCCCCTGGGTCCTGATGTGCACACTACTTTGTGTGTGCCCTCCAAGAGTGGAGTCTCTGTTTCCCCCAGTCCTGTCGAAGTCCTGCAGTCAATTCCTACTAGGCTTCAAAGTCTGATTCTTTAGGAATTCCTCCTCCTGTTGCTGGACCCCCAGGTTGGGAAGCCTGTCTTGGCGCTCAGAACCTTCACTCCAGTGTACTTCTGTGGTATAAGTGTTCTCCAGTCTGAGTCACCCACCCAGCAGTTATGGGATTTGATTTTACTGTGATTGCGCCCCTCCTCCCATCTCATTGTGGCTTCTCCTTTGTCTTTGGATGTGGGGTATCTCTTTTGGTGAGTTCCAGTATCTTCCTGTCAATGATTGTCCAGCAGCTAGTTTTGATTCTGGTGTTCTTGCCAGAGGGAGTGAGATGTGCTCTTTCATTTTTAAAAGATTACAATTAAAATGAACAATAATTAGGAGAGCAGTTGTCCTTGACAAAATGGGAGGGGTTTCAAAATTTATGATAATGCTGGAAAGTAAAGTCAAATAAACAAACATGAGGGAGGAATCTCAGTTCAGATATCCCTGCTCAGTCAAAGCAGGGACTCTATCTGATTATTTTGTATCCCTACTGTAGTAGTGTGGTGAACAGGAGATTAAAGAAGGCCATTCTTTATTTAGTCATTCTGTGTCAATGCTGAGTAAATATTTATTGAGCAAGTGTTGTAAGTCAGGCACAGTGCTCAGTGTTGGTACCAACTTGTGTGAGACGTGGTCTCTGCTCTTCTGGTTCTCCCAGTCTGGCAGGAGAGGCAAATGTGTGAATAGCTAACCACAGTTCGTTACTCAATAGTGTGTACAGAGTGTTCTGGAGGCACACAGGAGGGAGAGGTTGGGTTGAGGATAATGATATCACAGAACAAGTCACATTCAAGCTTGGCTGGCCTGTCACCCATTATTTATAAATCAAGATATTGGTCCTCTAGTCAAGGTCATGAGCCAGACACTGTGCCAGATGCTGAGGATATAGAGATGAACATGACATACTCCCTGCTCTCAGAAACAGGGATTTATAGAAGACAGATACAGATACAGATGATTAAAATTCAACAAGGAGAGCTGTGAATGTCATGCTGCAGAGGAAGAAGGAGACACAGAAAAGGAGAGCCTCACTTGGGCTGGGGAAGAAAGGGCCAGCAAAGACCACATGGGAGTGACCCTTGCACTTAGGATGGGGCCTAGGAATTTAGTAAGCCAATAGTGGGTGGATTGGGGTCTGGTTTCAGGCAGAGGAACCTGATCTATGAAAATCTGGGGCATGATAGGGAATAGAATTCTTAGGAAAAACGGTGTAGCATGTGACAGAAGGTGAAGTTGGAAAGCATATGAGAGAAGGTGGAGCAGGATTGGGGACATCTGATGGGTAATGGAGAGTCATTCAGGAGGGAGTGTATTAGTTAAAACACTTAGCTGCAAGAAACAGAGACCCAACTACAGTGACATAGATCTAGGCACCTAAAAGAAACCAGGCAAGTATTGCCGGGCTGGAGTAACAGCTGTAAAAAGTCCTCAGAGGTCCTGGCTGAGTCTGTTTTTGGCCGTGCTGCACCTGGCTTTCTTCTTGAAGGTCCTGCATGGTTCAAGGCAGCTGTTGGAGCATCAGCCATTGTTCCTGCACTGAAGAAGGCAGAGAAGCGAATGAGGGCACATGCCTATGCCTTTGAAGTAATCATGATATCGTAATTATTAGCTTCTAAGTTCCTAACAGAAAGACACCCTGTCATAGAATACATACGTTTGACCAGTGGTGAGAAATACTATTATTGCACTGTTTTTTAGGAATAAAGGAACCCAATTTTTAAAGAGTAATTTTTTTTTACTATAAATGTGAAGTTGCCGGCTGCATGCATGACAGAATGGATTCCTAAGTTGCTTCCTACTTAACAGAATAAGTGCCTTGTCATCACTGGGTTTGCATAACCTGACACGTGGATCGGATTTCAGGATGTACATGAAATGAGTACTGTGGCAAAACCTTTAAAAAAAAAATGAGTTAATCAAGTCTTAATGCCAGTCTGGATTTTGCATTCTGTTAACCTGGCTTCGAGATATTTTTGTCATCTGGGGAACCTGCTTCCTGAGTCCTGTTGAAGCAGAAGGGGGCAGCAGAGAAATCAGTTGGAAAGTCAACAGCCTGGTTTGCTTCCTTCTCATAGAAGTGGTTGTACCATATAAATATGCTGAAAGGAAATGAATGTTGAAATTAATACCTTTTGTTTATTTAACCCTAAAAATTATTAGAAAAAATTAAAATAACATGATTTAGATTTCTACTTGTCAGTTTTAGCCTAGTTATACAGATGTTGCAAAGTAGATATAATATTTGTGGGTTTTGTTGTTGTTCTAAAATCTGACAGGCAAATGTAGAGTGTGTTATTTAATGCAGTCCTGCTTTCGATGAGGCTTGTTTCCCACAAGATATCCTGTGTGTTTACAGAAAAGCAGATGCTCCAATGGGTTTTGGTGGTTTATTTTAATATGTTTATCCTTTGAAGTTAGAGTTTCTAAGGAAAGCCATTTCATTTCTTGTTAAAACAAAGGGGAACTTAAAGCCGTTTGACTAAATTTTGATTTTTAGAGTTAGAGATCTAATGTTTTGTTGTTTTATTTAAAAAATATTGCCTGCATAATTTTTTTTTCCTATTTGTTGCAAGGAATGAGGTCTAAGCTGACTGATTGTTTTCTTGCCCTTGACCTTTAAAAATATGTTACCAAATTAATTGAAGCAATACTATTTTTCTGCAAAGGATGGCTTAAGTCCTGTCAAGGGGCCTGGCTAACTAGTTTTATTTACTGTGTATGAAATCTATTCTTGTTTCTCATTAATATTTGATATTTTTCCCTATGACGAAGGACAGTAAAACAGCAGAGCTAAGGGCTTCTCTCTGAAAGAAGAGATATACCATCAAAATACCATCACTCTGGTATTTTGATGCATTCTGTGTTTAAGATAAAGAACAGCGTCTAGTGCTTAACAAGTAACTAGTACTTCTTTTCTCTGGTTTATAAGTGAAAAGAGGAATCATAAAGTTTTACAAGATCTCCCTCTGCAAGGGAACCAATGAAGATAAAGCTGCAGTTCTGTTCTGAATCTATTATGTGTGTTGTTTTTATATTGTGGTAAATTTAGCCTATTGATTTCATTGTTATAGCCCTATTTTATAAGATAAACTGTGAAGGAAGTGGCTTCAATTGAGAAGTGTTAGCTGTGCTCTAAAGGTTACGATGTATACCATGGCCTAGTGTCAAACAGAAAGTGTGTGTGTGTGTGTGTGTGTGTGTGTGTGTGTGTGTGTGTCTGAATCTCAAGGTGCTTTATGCGTAGGATTATAGTTTATTCTTACCGACAGCACTTAGTGGCTCATCTGGTCCATCTCTTTTTTTTTTTTTTTTTTTTTTTTTTGCGGTACGCGGGCCTCTCACTGTTTCACTGTTGTGGCCTCTCCCAAACCCGCATCCCCTGCATCGGCAGGCAGACTCTTAACCACTGCACCACCGGGGAAGCTGGGTCCATCTCCTGTTCATCCCAGTCCTAATCATTCTCTCCCTGTGTGGAAGGTGTCATTTGGTAAGAGCTAATTGTTCAGAAGTAATGGGTCTGACTTCATCAAGGAACAGTTGTTACTTTTGTGGTCATCTATGACCCCAGCCCACATCCTTGACCACATTATGGGACAGCTGTCTAGTGCAAATGTGCTAACACCAGACTGCTCTTTCCTCTCAGGTGTATTTGCTCTCTTGAAGTCACAGCTCACTGAGCTCTTTCCCTTTTTAGTTTTTATTTTAATTATTTTTTCTGGCTATGTTCTATTTTGGATATTTTCTATTGCTGGGTCTTCAAGTTACCCTCCGTGAATCTCATCCAGTGCATTTTTAAAAAATAAATTTATTTATTTATTATTTATTTTTTGGCTGCATTAGGTCTTCATTGCTGCATGTAGCTTTCTCTAGTTGCAGCGAGCTGGGGCTACTCTTCGTTGCAGTGCACGGGCTTCTCATGGCGGTGGCTTTTCTTGTTGAGGAGCTCGAGCTCTAGGCACACAGGCTTCAGTAGTTGTGGCAGGTGGGCTCACTAATTGTGGCGCACGGTCTTAGTTGCACCGCGGCATGTGGGATCTTCCCGGACCACGGCTCGAACCCGTGTCCCCTGCATTGGCAGGCAGATTCTTAACCACTGCGCCCCCAGGGAAGCCCCCTCATCCAGTGCATTTTTCACCTCAGACGTTGTGGTTTTCATCTCTAGGAGTTTGATTTGGGTCTTTTTAAAATATCTTCCTTGTGTCTAATTTCTCAAACATATGGAATACAATTATAATATCTGTTAGTGTCCTTGTCTGTTCATGCTACATCTGCGTTGGTTCTGGGTCCATTTCAATTGATAGCTTTTTTCTTCCTCATGGATTGTATCTTCCTAATTCTATCTATGCCTAATAATGTTTGAATGAAGGCTAGACATCCATTAGTTTACCTTTTGGAGTGCTGGATATATTTGTATTCCCTCAAATTATTCTTGAGCTGTTTTTCTGGAACATAGTTAAGCTACCTGGAAACAGTCTGATTTTGAGGAGTCTTGCTTTCAAGATTTACACGGTGGTACCAGAGCAATGTCTGGTCTCGGTTAAGTTACTGAAGCAAGACTCTCTGAGTCCTTTTCCAGTGCCGTATGAATCTTGAGGTTTTCTCCTTGGGCTGATGGGAGCAGATTTTTGGCCTTGTTTGACTGCCTGGTACTGTTACCTCCAGTCCTTTCAGTTAATGTGTCCCCGGGCTAAGGTAGAGTCCTCATGTGCCTGTGCTGATCAGTACCATGTTAAGTCCGGAAGGGTGAGCACTGACAGATTTGTAGATTTCCCACTGTGCAGTTTTTTCCTCTCCGACATTCTGACCTGGGAGGTCTAGCCCTCTTGGTCTCCTTCTACAATCAACTTCATCATCTTATCTCAAGGAATCCACCAGGCTTCCCTCTTCTTGCACCATAACTCTCTTCAGTAAACTGGGACCATCTTTTTGTTCTTTTCCCGTCTCTCAGTGATCCTGGTCTTCGTCTCCTAATGTTCAGTGTCATGAAAACTTTTTTTTTCATATTTTTCATATACTTTGTCCAGGTTTTTTATTGTTTCATGTGGAAGGGTAGATCCAATTCTTATTACTCCATCTGGGCTGGTAGGTGGAGTTTCTCTATCTAAATTCTTAATGCCATCCCCTGTTCAGAGCCCATCTGAACTTAGTGTTTTTTCTCTCCTCTTGATAATGGAGTTATGTTAGTAGTGGTATAAGTTTAAGATATAGGTCCCACCATGGAAAACTACACAGCATCCCTAAGAAGTCCCAATTCCATGCTGCCTAGTGGACTTCTTTTCCTTTTGTGGATTCCTAAATAGGTTTACAGGGAGTGCCAAGACGATGGCCAAGTCTCTGCCTATTGATGGTGACTCAGCATGGAGTGGACATTCTGAAAAAGAGTAGAATGAGGTGGTAATTTCTAAGCAAATATGTTTATTATTCTCCACAGACTTTTTTTTTTTTTTTGCGGTACGCGGGCCTCTCACTGTTGTGGCCTCTCCCGTTGCGGAGCACGGGCTCCGGACGCGCAGGCTCAGCGGCCATGGCTCACGGGCTCAGCCGCTGCGCGGCATGTGGGATCTTCCCGGACCGGGGCACGAACACGTGTCCCCTGCATCGGCAGGCAGATTCTCAACCACTGCGCCACCAGGGAAGCCCCCCACAGACTCTTTTTAAAACGTTCAAGAATGTGATTGTAAGTTGCCGTACTTTTAAAGTCTCTCTGTGTGCCAGTCTTGACCTTACAGGTGCTGAAGATACAGGGTGAGTGAAAAGCAGATGTCCTAGTCCATGGGAAGCTCTGTCTATGGGAGAAACAAATATGCAGATAGGAAATTGTATTAAAATGTGATAAGCTGTGGCTTTTCTATTTAAAGACCTAGGCAATAGAGACAGTCTCTGTCGTTCCTTGCACCATTTTAACATAAGCTGAACAATACCATCCTGGTGCTTTTATGTACTTTGGATTTCTTGGTGAAAACAAAGTTCTCTGTTTTATCATTTATCAACAAACCATCAAAGAGCAAAAAAATGTTTTAAACATTTCTTCTTACCAAGACTGTCTCTGGTGACACTTTTTATCAATTTACTAATTTGTAGTCATCTATGTAGAATTTGCTGTTTGTTTATATAATTTTTCAGATTGGTGACGAGTTTTATTCTGTGTACCATGTGGAGCATTTCTAAGCCTTGATCTTTCAATATGTATTCCTTTTGGAAGCAATTCTAGTGGAAAAAATAGAATTGTCTCTTTTTATTAAATCTCTTCTATTTTCTATAAAACAACTGTGAGATGTTGGGTTTTCATTGGTATATTAACCTGTGCTTTAAGAAGCAGAATTATTTCTGTAAAAATACATTACAGAAGCATTGCTATTCTCCAGGATATTATTAAATGAAATAGTTTCTTTTCCAGGTATATTTGAAAAAGTACATGAGTATACCTAGCTTTTAATTTTCTTTGTTTTGTCTTTTGATACCAAAACAAACAAACAAAATAGTACTTCTCAAAGCTTGGTGTTCAAAGCACACATAATTCACAATATAAATTTTTCAGTAGCCTTGTTTTACATTGCACATGAAGGAAGAAACACTGGACCTATTTAGCTCTGATCCTTTTCTTGGTAGCAATCTGTGTATATCGTCATTTCTCTTAAAGAAACCTAATTATTAACCTAATTTAGTAGACTCTAATAAAGAATTGATTTGGGAGAAACAAAATAAAGTAATCCAATAGTACAGTCATTGTAGAGCCAAAAATTTAACATAGATTTATTAGAACATTTGGCCACTTTTAAATTGCTTCCAAAATTGACCAATTTTGAATTTTTTCACAATAGTCAATGGAAATCCTAGAGAAAACAGCTCAAATTTTGGCAACTACAAGGAAATGAGGGTTGTCTTCTCTTTCTGCCTGGTAATTTATCTTATCTTTTGAAGAATAAACTCATAAGGGTAAATTTGGCAGTTTTTATAAATGCAATACAGCCTTAATCCTAGGATGACTTAGTAATTAGCAATTTTAAGTGTGTAGGGAGTATGCACCCACTCTATCCAGGGTAAGCATTCCTTATTGAAGACTACAGAATCCTTTCCTAAGCATAGTGTAGTACAAGTAATATTCCTCCAAAACTAACTTCTGTGCAGTATGTATAAATTAAGAGCTGGTTAATAAGCAGCTCTTGATGGCCTATCTTGTATTAGCCATAAACTGAGCCAGACCTGTTGCTGACTGTGTTGTTCACCCTACGTAGTAAAATAATGTGGGAAGAAGTACTGTCATTGATCCCCTCCAGATAGATGGCTGTGATTGTGATGTTACATAAACGAGCAGAATGCTGTGAGGTTGCAAAGAGGAAGTCCACTGTTTCGGTGACTGTTAGGCACTCCTCCTTGTCAAGAGGAGCTCAGAAAGAAGGATCACACATGAGCTGTATAGAGACATTACCCACATGAAGGAAACCAGTCCTCCTGATGTAGAGGAGCTTATATAGAGGAATGATAGATATGGAGCTCAAGTAAACTTGTTCTTGAGCAAAGCTATCCAGAAGAGTGTTAAGGAAAAGCAAAAGATTCTTCAGGCTGCACTGAATTCTGTCACTGTAGGTATTCCTTGTTTATGTGGTGTGGAAGGAACCTCTGTTTGCCCATTGTGGCTTTTTCTAGCTGCACTGGCCCACATGGATTGCCTTCGAGATCATTTGCTCCGGGCTTCCCTGGTGGCGCAGTGGTTGAGAATCCGCCTGCCGATGCAGGGGTCACGGGTTCGTGCCCTGGTCCGGGAAGATCCCACATGTCGCGGAGCAACTAAGCCCGTGAGCCATGGCCGCTAGGCCTGCGCGTCCGGAGCCTGTGCTCCGCAACGGGAGAGGCCACAGCAGTGAGAGGCCCGCATACCGCAAAAAAAAAAAAAAAAAAAAAAAAAAAAGATCATTTGCTCCTGAGTCAAAATAAGAGGGAGGGCATTCAACTTAGGAAACCTTAAGATGGTGTAACACTGGTAGAACTCTGGTTATTATGGCTGGGATCACTTAGAGAGAGCATCAGTGGTGAAAACACCTGGATTCTCTTCTTTTGGGGTTAAAACTTCTTAATGAGCTATTAGGGGGGTATGAAAGCTCCAGGCGTGTCTCTATCATATGAATACCATGCTCAAATATCATGCTGTGCTCAAATGCTCTGCTGGGTGAGGGTCTTTGGTGAGGCTTAATTGTCATTTCTGTTATATTTTATATTTGTTTCTCTTTGTGAGAGGATATGGTGATTTATCTCTTGGGCAGTGAAAGAGGAAACATCCTAATGAAAGCTTCTTTCTTAAATTTGTATTGGAAAAATATCTAAAATTATAACATCTTAATTTTCATAGTTTAGAATCCTTACATGGAATTATAATAGTTTAGAACTGGAAGGGACCTAAGCGATTATCTGATTGGACTATTATTTTACAGATAAGAGATTGAGTCCCCCAAACAGTAACTGACTTGTCCAAGGCCACACGTTTAGAGACTAAGCCAAGACAGAACCTGACTTCTGATTTCTAGACCCATGACCCTTCCTCAGTGGAGTGTAATTCGCAGTTTCTGTTTACTTGTTGCTGAGGTCTGCCACCTCTGAGAGTCTGTCTACCCTGGAGTAGGTGTACATTGCTGAATGGACAGACAGTAGGTCTGTCTACCCTGGAGTAGGATGTGTGTCCTATTGTGGCTGCAGTTGGAGCTCTGACTATAAGAACGCATCACCACCCCTTATTTTGTCTCCTGCTCTTCCTCTTATCCTAAGAGTCCTGCCTTCCTGTAGCATTTAATGGGGAGTCCTGGCACCTTGCAAGAAAGCACTTACTCCTGTGCCCTCGGCCGAGGCTCTGCTTCCTCGTGGCAAAATGACATCCTCACCGTGAGGCTCGGCCTCTTTCCACCTGATCAGCAGCCTGGTATACATCTGTAGCCTCAGGAGACATTTATTTTAGTGAAGAAAACAAACTGGGAGACCAGGGCATCTATAATCAGTGGTTCGGTTGTAAGTGAGAACTTGGTAAGAGAGCTCTATTCATGTTTTGTTGAGAGCTGGATGTGTGAGGCTGTCAATGAAACTTGAATTTTTTTTAGTGTAGGTTAATGACTTTCCTGGAGGCAAGCGCACAATTAATGTTTTCTTGACCACACAGAGATTTCAGCTGAAGAGAGAGATTTAAAAAAATTCTTCTGCTTCTTAGAACACATTATATTTATTTTTTTATAATAAAATCTGACCTTAAGCTTAAAAATAAGTTTGTCAGAAACCAGTCCTGTTTTCCCTTGAGTTAACTTCAAACCTCAAATGCATTGCGAACTGTAGAGTGACTGCTGTGGAGCCAGCCTTAGAGGCTGATGCAGTGAATCGTAAAGAATCCATTTATAAACAGCCTCCCATTCTGGCTGTTTCCAGGACTATAACAGTATTTCTTTATCAGGCCCAGGATAATTTTATCTTTCTAACATGGTACAGTACCAGCCTAATAGGCAGTAATTTCCTTTATTAGACTTGTATTTAGGATGGATTAGTAATTCTTCTAGTTTATTCATCAGATTTTTATCAGATATATTCTTTGTATCGCATATCGTGCTAGGTTCTGGGAGATGACTAAGAAATGGCCTTTTTCTAGGAAGAGAAAAGACAATTAAAATTACGCCAAAATACTGAATACAGTTTTGTGGCTTATGCAAAGTATTATAGCTGCATGGGGCCAGATGTTAAATCTGCCCAGAGCCAAGGAAGACTACACGGAAGAGACTACACAGAAGACAGCACGTTAGAAGAAAGAGGAAGAACTAGCTGGGCAAGGCCGAGGGGAAGGGGCCTTCTAAGGAGAGGGAACAGCACGTACAAAGCACTGGCTGCTTGATAGAGCGTGGGGTGGTCTGTCAATACTGAGTTCAGTCTGATTGCTTCTGTGGCAGCTTGCTTGGGGGAAATAAAGCCAGTATTTGCTTTGCTGGTTTGGCTGAGCTGTACCAAGTTAGTTTGAACTTCAGCCTCTACCCAGCAGGAACTGTTGGAGGCTTTTTAAAAAGGGAGTGGGGGGCTTCCCTGGTGGCGCAGTGGTTGAGAATCCGCCTGCCGATGCAGGAGACACGGGTTCGTGCCCTGGTCCGGGAAGATCCCACATGCCGCGGAGCAACTAAGCCCGTGAGCCATGGCCGCTGAGCCTGTGCGTCCGGAGCCTGTGCTCCGCAACGGGAGAGGCCACAACAGTGAGAGGCCCGCATACCGCAAAAAAAAAAAAAAAAAAAAAAAGGGAGTGGGGCTTCCCTGGTGGCGCAGTGGTTGAGAATCCGCCTGCCGATGCAGGGGACACGGGTTCGTGCCCCGGTCCAGGAAGTTCCCACGTGCCGCGGAGCGGCTGGGCCCGTGATCCATGGCCACTGAGCCTGTGCGTCCGGAGCCTGTGCTCCTCAACGGGAGAGGCCACAACAGTGAGAGGCCCGCGTACCACACACACAAAAAAAAAAGGGAGTGAAATCAGATTCTTGTTTGTGGAAAATATTTTAGTAGCTGACTAGTAAATAACGAAGGGTGTGTCTGCTGGAAGTCAGGGCGCAGGTGGAGAAGCATTTATAACAGAAGGTGGCGGGTATGTGTTAAGCAGGCAGTGGCTGCGATGTCAGAACCAGTTTGGATAATGTTTTAGAGGGAGATCTGGAACTCAGTAAAGCAAGGAACTTAGAAGAGGTGAACTTGAGAGACTAGGTTAATGTTGATGGCATTAATTATGGGAGGGCATAATCTCTGTGATTGTTGAGGATGTAGTTAAGGTTGTTTTCTAGGATTCCTGCATTCATAGCTAACCTGTGACCCTCCTTGGCATAGCTCTTGTGCTGTTTGTATTGTCATCGTCAGTTGTTCCCCTGGACCATAAACTGCTTGAGGTCAGTTTCACTTTGTTGTTGCTGTTGTTACTGCAGCACCTGGTACAGTTTGGTGTGTAGTAGGTGCTTGGTAAGTACTTGGATGTTTTGATGGATGCATCAGCCACCTGCATAAGGACTTCCTCTCTTGAATTCTTCCTTTGCCCAAGATTTTTGTTTCTTGTCAGAAACAAGGCTAGCTAGTTCTAAAAGTCAGTTATAATTTTCAGTGTATGAGCCAGTTTCTCTGGACTTGAATTTTCCAGAAACTGCCTAGGCTTCTTAGGTCTGACTGTTTCCTTGTTGACAACTCACTAAAGTTCTTATTGTTTAGAGATTACATGATAAAGTGGAGATATATATGTATGTGTGTATATATATATATATGTAGGGGCCCAGGACAGGCAGCCCCAAAATATGCCTCAATGGCATATTGATTATTTTGAATTAGAGTTCCTTAAGAAGCAGCCAATGCAAGAGGGACACTCTGACCCTCCTCTCTGTCCCCCTGAAAGCAGGAAATAAATCTGTCATGTGAAAGGTACACTCTGGACATCTGAAGGTAGAAGGATACCCCTTATTGCCAGATATAGGGAATTTGGGGCCAAGAGTCCTGTATAAACAAACCTATTACTTCTTTAATTTACTACCCCAAGCCCAGACTCTGTTTAGATTCTTCACTAAGTAAGCATCCAAAGCCTACATTTCTTTGTCCTGTTGATTCCTCATAAATTTATGTTTCTTTTTCTGAAAAGTATAAAAACTGCCTGCTTTGGCGACATCTTAGGTCCAATTTCCATGAGACCTCATGCACACGAATTAAAATTTGTTTCTCTTCTGTTAATCTGTATTGTGTCAATTTTATTATTAGTCTAGCCACAAGAGCTCAAGAAAGGTGGGGTGGGGGGGGTGGACTTCCTTCTCCCTGAAATATACATGTGTGAATATATACATATATATATTTTTTTCATCATTAACGTTGGCTACTTGAACCTATGACTCTGTGATATAAACTAATTCTTTTCTAGATTTGTTTATTTGGGAGTTTTTTTAAAAAAACAGTCTTGTGTTTATGGTCTTGAGTTAAATACACTTATAATCGCTGTAGGCGGTTCCCATGGCATGGCCACAGCTGGAGGTCTGGTGGGCTTTTGTAAATGGCATTTGGAAGAATGATTCGTTTGCCAAAGCATTAGCAGTCTTTTGTATTGTTTCCATCTGTTTTTTGTCTAAAGAGACAAGTGTTGGAATTTTATTTATTTAACGAACTTTGTTTGAGTTAGCTAATTTTCCCACTGTCCAGAATTCTGAGAGGAGTCATGAGCATTTATTGCAAGGAATTACTCTATCCAATTCTTGCTTGGCAGGGCAGAGGCAGGGGTATCACTTTTATGGCGATCAGACACCTGACATTTTGATCTTTTCTGTGACTAAATTTTAAGAATTTGTGTACTTGCTTGATTCTGATATAAGGCTATATATTTTTTTAAGTTATTTTATTTAATTATAGTTGATTTACAATGTGTTAATCTCTGCTGGACAGCAGAGTGATTCAGTTATATATATAGGCATTCTTCTTCAGATTCTTTTCCATTATGGTTTATCACAGAATATTGAATATAGTTCCCTGTGTTATACAGTACGACCTTGTTGTTTATCCACCTTATATATAATAGTTTGTATCTGCTAATCCCAAACTCCCAATCCATACCCCTCACCCCCCTACCCCTTGGCAAGGGCCATATTTTTAAAGTACAATCACCAGTTGGATAAATCGGCTCTATTTTTGGTTTGTTGTCTAAAGAAGGGAAAAATAGATATATTTACATTTCAAAAGTTTTCTCATTGAGAGCCTGTTCTGTGCCCAGCTCTTGCATTACTTTCTCTTATTTCACATTTACACCAACCCTGCTTGAGCACTATTGTTATCCTCACTTTACTGTTCAGAACAATGTTTCAGAGAGCTTACGAAATCTACAAAACTCCCTTAGCAGTTAGTTATCAGAGGTTGTTTAAAACCTAAGTCGTCATCCATGAGGGAGAAGCTTCAAGACTTGACCTCCCTTGGAAGAGGTGGCAGTTGTGCTGTGAAAATCAACCAGAGGGGGACATTTCAACTCTTTCTTGGTAACCATGTAAATCATAAATTAATTATGGTAACTGGTATGTTAGGACTGCGCATTTTAAGAAATCAACAGTCTTTTGTCTTCTCTCTGTCAGTGTGACGTAGGGTCATGTAAGCACTGTTGAGCTGCTCCCTTGTTGGCAGACATGGGAGCAGTTTTACTCCCTTTGCTGTTTGAAAACTCGTGATAATTTTTGCACTCTCGTTGTGAGATGGATGAGTTCAGAAAACAGTTTTGAGAATATCTGTATTAAACCAAAGCATAAGCAATTTCACCTTCAGTAAATTTAATTCCTGGCCTTGGCTTTAGACCACAGAAATCTTAAATGAGATATTTTGTTGCATGCTAATAACCTCAGGGATTTTACCTGCTGCTGCTGTGGTCTTTTCAGAAGGATTCTCCCATTGCAAAGGATGCCTAAATATGATGAATGGAAGGGAATATCCGGAGTATTTCTGAGTGTTTAAACCCATCTGAGGTTTATTAATTTTCCGGATATGCATTAACATGGTTCCGTGAACAGGCACAAGGCCTAGAGAGCAGGATTGGGAAGGTTTCCAGGGGCTCTGAACTTACATCAAGCAAAACTGGCGCGCTAGGCAGCTAAGTCACCTGAACAGGGAAAAGACTTTGAAAGTGCTTTATTTCACTGCATAATGTTTGTAAATTTTATCCAATTAATTTACAACTACAGGGCTCATGAGGCTGAAATTAAAGTTTTGTAAAGTTTCGATAAGGAGGCAGCCAAACAAGTTTGATTAGCTGTGGATGCTTCGTAAATGAGTTGGCAGTCATGCAAAAATCAAAAGGTTTGAATTTCAGGAGGCGTATTGGCTTTGCAGTGCCCATTTGATTAACCGTGGAAAGCGCGTGTTTTCCACCTGTCATGTCAGGCATCTTTTCTCTCTCTTGTGTCTTCTCCAAGCTAACCTCTAACATTGAAAGATGCATCTTTTATAGTTAAGTCTCACTAGCCCAGTGTTCTCAGAAAGGCTGTTTTATTACTGGAAATCAGTGTTCCCACTGATTTCTTTCTTTACTCTTACCTGGTGCTCTTTAATCTTTCTTTTCAAGTTGTGGGCATTTTAAGGAGGTCTTTCTCGCTCTAAAGGTTGAGGTGGCAGATGTACCTTTACTTGGAGTTCAGGTCTGTCAGTGGCTGGAGGATCACAGATAAGAGACACAACACAGGTTTTCACATACAGTGATGTTAAATAGGCAGAAGTCTTCAAAATAACATCGATCACTGGTAAATATTAGTATTATTTTAGTGAAACATTGCTGTAAACCTCAGCAGGAAAATTTCACATGACTAAACATGATTTAGTAGCCTATTTAAAAAGTCATATTGGAGGCTGTCTCTGGAGAGGAAAGGAGGACACAAGAACTGGGGAAGGACATAGAGGAGGCGTCAACTGTGTCTGTATTATTTTATGTCACGGGGAAAAAGGTTTCAAGCAAATATGGAAGGTGAATATAAATTGGTTGTGGTACATGGGACATCGTTACATTATTGTCTTTGCTGGTGTTTTTCAAACTGTCTCTAGTGAAAGACCATTTTTTCCTTTCACTTCCAATCTATCACAGACCGATATGCAGACCTGAGTGTTCAGCTCTTGCTATATGTGCCACTTACCACGTAAGTTCAACGAGACCCAGCCAGTACCTAAAGACAAGGCCATGGATGGTGTATGTGGATGTGTCAACCTTGTGAAGTTGCTATAAAAGTCGCTAAACAATTATTCTTTATTTCAGTTCTTATCTCAGTAGACCCATAACTGTGTTCCTAGTCAATGGCACACTCTAGGCTTTGTATGCCAGAAATATTTCATAATAAAAGTGTTTAAATCATTTTGGAAATATTTATGTGTTCCAAATGTTTCACATTAGCTCATTTACCTATTCTGTGTGTTTGACCCAAAAGCAGGTCATTCTTTTATTCCGCAAGTTTGTCTTGATCTTGGAGCTGTGATAGGTGCTCCTAAAAATGCAGGATGAATAGATATTGTTCCTGCCTTTGAGAATTTGCTGTGTAATGAAGACAGCTTAATTATTATTATTTTTTTTCTTTTGGAGCACTCGTTTTGCCTTAGACTTTATTTAGGTAGTGAGTATTCAAAGATGTGTAAGTCACAGACTTTTTATTCAAAGAGTTTCCATTTTATAGTAGAGATAGATTCAGTATTTTGTGTGCCATACAGGTGTATACACTAAATGCTATGGAAACCCTGAAAAGAGTCACAATTTGTAATTGGGCAGGTTGGAAGTTGTTTTTTTTTTTTTTTTTTTTCCAGTACGCAGGCCTCTCACTGTTGCGGCCTCTCCCATTGCGGAGCGCAGGCTCTGGACGCGCAGGCCCAGCGGCCATCCTCACGGGCCCAGCCGCTCTGCAGCATGTGGGATCTTCCCGGACCGGGGCATGAACCCGTGTTCATGCCTGCATCGGCAGGCAGACCCTCAACCACTGTGCCACCAGGGAAGCCCAGGTTGTAAGTTTTAATAGAGGAGAGGCTTATTTGAACTGGGTTTTCCTGGAGAATGAGTAAGAATTTTTCAAACTGACAAACAGATAAAGTCAAAGGAACAACATGAGCAAACTTGGAGAGATGTGGCAGACCACAGCTTGATAAGAAGTGATCAGTGATTGGCAGATGGGTGTGATTCTAGAATGCACCAAGGCAGGTGAGGTTAGAAAGGTAGGATGGGGCAAGATGATATAGGGCCTGGAATTTCAGGCTAAGAAGTTTACTTTTTTTTCTTGATTGCATGAGACAGTTTTAAAGCATGACCAGATTTGTGGGTTGGGATCAGATAGTATAAAGAGTAGGTTATTCAAAGGAGAGGCTAGGGAAGGTGAGACTAGTTAGGAGGTTGTTAAAATAGTCTGAGTGAGGGACTTCCCTGCTTGCACAGTGGATAAGACTCCTTGCTCCCAGTGCAGGGGGCCCAGTTTCGATCGCTGGTCAGAGAACTAGATCCCACATGCATGCCGCAACTAAGAGCCCATGTACTGCAACTAAGGAACCCGCAAGCCGCAACTAAGGAACCCGTGCGCCACAACTAAGGAGCCTCCCAACCCAACTAAGGAGCCCCCTGCTGCAACTAAGACCTGGCACAACCAAATAAATAAATAAATAAAATAGTCTTAGCAAGAGGTGATAAAGACCTGGCTCTGGGAATTTAGAGGAGCGAATCAACCTAAGGACCGTATCTGAGGTGAAAGTAAAGGCGTGGAATGCAGTAGGAGAGAGGCTAGGTGAGGGTCAGGAGCTCCTTCACATAGATAAACTGATTCACAGAGGGACACGATTTCCCGTGGATGAAAATACAAATGAATTTTTCAGCAGAGAGGAGAGGGGATAGAAGTGTCACTTTCAATGGTCTTGGTATTCTCAAAATAATTGAAGTTACTTCAGGAATGGGAGAAGCAGTGTAAAAATTGAAATAGAGGACAATGGACAAAATACAGATTTGCCCTAGAGAATGTAATAGGGATTTCTTTATTATAAAGCAGCTAGGATCTTTGACTTTCATTTTCTGATATAGATCTTTAGCTCTCACTTTTTAGTTCCACATGTTCATTCATTCTTCAGTATTTATTGAAGGCTACCTTGTGAGAAGCATTGGATTATGAGCTGGGCATATAAATGTAAGATGTAAGCCCTGCCTTTAGGGAGCTCACAGGATAAATATGGGGACAGCAATATGGTCTGGGCAAGTAGGCTCACAGGAGAGATGGCTAATCTTGCTAATAGGACTGAGGAACATGAAAGGCATTGGAAGAGATGAGTTTTGAAAATAGTCTTAAGAGATGAGTTCATGTTAGGTGAAAAGAAGTAAGAGGGACTTTTCAAGAAGACGGGAGTGTAGAGGTTAGAGGGAGAAGTAGGCAAGGCCCAGATTCCTATAGACCCAGTATGACATGTGGGAATTTATGCTCGGGTGAGGAAGAACCTTTGAAACATTAAAGTGGAGGAGTTAACTGAACAAATTAAGGCTTAGATAGAGTATGCTGGCCACTGTGGAGAGCGGGGTATAAGTTCTACCCTGCAAGGGCAGAATCAGGGAGACCAGCTGCAAGACCCTACAGTATCTCAAGTGAGAAATGATCAGGATCTGAACTAGATAGGCAGTATCGAGGATAGAATAAGGAGTTAATATGAGAAAGAGAAGGAGAATTGACAGGACATAGAAGTTGATTCAGGTCAGAAAGTGAGAGAGAGGGAAAGGAGTATGAGATGACAAGTTCGATCTTGAGCTATGTAGGTGGTAGGACCACCACTAAGAGCCTGGGGCAATCATATTGAGGAGAAACACGATGAGTTCAGCTTTAGGCACTGCATGGGACACCTGGAGCTGTCTGCAAGAAGCTAAATATTCATGTGCAGAGAGAGGACTGTGGAGAAATTGAAGCCAGCAAGGGTTTGGTGGGAAGCGGGGGAGTCACCAACATGTAGGAATAGGTAGTTTAAACTGATAATGGAGGAGTTTTCACAGGCGGAGCTAAGGGAATGTCAAACAACATCATACTGCTCCATCCTTTAATTAAAATTTATAGGGAATTGACCTCAGAAGACAAAAGAAGCCAATTGAAGTGCAACTGCTGGTGTTGATCTTTTGCTTATCTACTAGGAGGAGTGCAAAGCTACTAAAGGAGAAAAGGGGGGACTGTACAGTTCCCCCTTGGACTGTACAGTTAGAGAAATTTTTAAAAATGTAAGCATGAGGACTTCCCTAGTGGCGCAGTGGTCAAGAATCCGCCTACCAATGCAAGGGACATGGGTTTGATCCCTGGTCCGGGAAGATCCCACATGCTGCAGAACAACTAAGTCCATGCGCCACACTCTAGAGCTCGCAAGCCACAACTACTGAGATCGTGTGCCACAGCTACTGAAGCCTGCATGCCTAGAGTCCGTGCTCCACAACAAGAGAAGCCACCGCAGTAAGAAGCCCGCGCACCACAACGAAGAGTAGTAGCCCCTGCTCCCTCAACTAGAGGAAGCCTGCGCGCAGCAGCAAAGACCCAATGCAGCCAAAAACAAACAAACAAATAAATAAATAAATTTATTTTTTAAAGTAAGCATGAAATAATTTGAGAACAGGAACAATATATTAACATATTTACACATAAAATATCATTATGAAAATTATAAAAGCCATATTTTTAAAATATGAAAAGATACAGCTATAAACAAAGCATTTAAGTACTATGATGATTTAGAGTAAGTTGAAAATACTGCAAGTACCATTTAATCAGGGAAATTCCTTGCTAGTTTGTAGAATGTGTGGATGGGTATTGGCAGAGATTTAAGGAGCCCACTTTGTTTCAGATCTTGTGTTGGAAGAGGTAGGGATAAATAGGCAGAGTCCAGTAATATTTTTAACAATTTTTAAAGGATAATAGCCTGTCTTCAGTAAACCATTGATATGAATGTGATACTGTTATATTTGTTCCTGTTTGTTGATGTTAGCCCTTAATAGGAAGATATAGAGATATACTGGCATTGCAGTTTTTAAAATATTTATTTATTTATTTGATTTCACCAGGTCTTAGTCGCAAAAGGAGGACTCCTCAGTTGTGGCTAGTGGGCTCTTTAGTTGCAGCTTTCCGGCTCCTTAGTTGCAGCACGTATGCTCCTTGGTTGCGGCCGGCGGCCTCCTTTAGTTGCGGCATACGGGCTCCTTAGTTGTGGCATGCAAACTCTTAGTGCGGCATGCACGTAGGATCTAGTTCCCCGACCAGGGATCGAACCCAGGCCCCCTGCATTGGGAGCACGGAGTCTTATCCACTGTGCCACCAGGGAAGTCCCTGCAATTATTATTTTTTTTCACTGTCGGTCTTATCTTTGGCAGCCTCTGAATAGAAGTATAATTCTAAGCAGAACCAACCCTATCATCTCAAGAAGTAGTTGACAGGACGTCACGTTGCAAGCTTCTTAATCCATAAAAAATAGCAAAATGTGTATAGAATGGATAACAACAAGGTTCTACTGTATAGCACAGGGAACTACATTCAGTATTCTGTGACATATCGTAATGGAAAAGAATATTAAAATATATATATATATCTGAATCACTTTGTTGTACAGTAGAAATTGACATTGTAAATCAACTATATTTCAACTAAAAAAATCAAAATGTTATTAGTGACATATTCATTGAAATAAGTTTTATCAATTTATCTGGTTTTTGGAAGAGACTGAAACTTAATAATTCCTTTGCTTCAGCATAGTGATCTACAGTGTAAGTTAAATAGTACTTTTTTTTTTTTTTTTTTTTTTTTGTGGTACACGGGCCTCTCACTGTTGTGGCCTCTCCCTTTGCGGAGCGCAGGCTCCGGATGCACAGGCTCAGTGGCCATGGCTCACGGGCCCAGCCGCTCCGCAGCATGTAGGATCTTCCCAGACCGGGGCACGAACCCGTGTCCCCTGCATCGGCAGGCGGATTCTCAACCACTGCGCCACCAGGGAAGCCCAATAGTACTTTTTATTGATCTTGTTTTATTTTGTTTTCTCAATGATAATATCTGTAAGTCTTCATGGGGGAAAAAAGAGGTACACAGAGACTAGAAGTGTTCTGTGTATAACATTGTAAGCAAAAGAGGTTTGAGTACCTGTGGATCCTCCTCTGTGGATTCAGAATCAGCCTCTCAGAGGGTCAGTGTCTGACGTTACTCACAAACACAAGAAATCAAAGTCTAAGGAAAGAGGATGCAGCAGAGCTGACCTGTTCACAGTCCAGTGGGTAGGTGTCCTCTGTCTTGGGAGGGTGGTCACAACCTTGAACTTTGCTTTTTTTTACTAGTTTTTTTGTTTGTTTGTTTGGCTATGCTGAGTCTTAGTTACGGCGTTTGGGCTCTTCATTGCAGCATGTGAACTCTTAGTTGCAGCATGCATGCGGGATCTAGTTCCCCGATCAGGGATCGAACCCCGGCCCCCTGCATTGGGAGCACAGAGTCTTACCCACTGGACCACCAGGGAAGTTCCACAACCTTGAACTTTGAACCAGACTCCTGGGTGTGCTTGTTAGTCCCTTGAGCCAGGCTTGTCCCGTCCTCAGGGGCAGCACACAGCCTGGGAGGTGGGGAAGCGAAGGTTGCAGGCAGATTTGTGGAGACAGTGAGTGTTAATATAGGATTTACGCTGGCAGTGCTTGTCAGTGTAGTGCTTGCCCAGCAGAGATGTCTGCACACATTTGAGTGACTCATAAGTGGGGTGACTTTACTCATCACACTGGCAGGTATGGCAGCTCACACTTGACAAGTGTCTTCTGATTTCTTCAGTACCAACCTGGGTTTTCATGTAAATGAACTCTCTGTTAATCAACATTTCTGCACTGTGTATTGAGGGTCTACAAAAAGGTTATGCTAATCTAAACAGTTAGGAAGGATGACATGTTAGGTAAATGTAACCTAGTGCATCCCAAAATTGAAGACAAAATTTATGACATTTTTTATTAACTGGAGAAAAACTCTAGCTTTTCTATTCTATTGGCATGAAAAATTACAAGCTGCTTATTTGTGTTGGACTGTCCATAAATACGTACCAGACATTGTGCTGTTAATGGTTATTTAATGATTTAATCAGAAAGGGCTGGCTTTAGATTTCTGATGAGGTAATGAGAATTGGCATTTAACAAGTTAATTGGACCTGGAAAGAGCTATTAAAGAAGGTCTTTCATGAAACTCTTGAAGATGCTTCA
Source organism: Kogia breviceps (assembly GCF_026419965.1). Taxonomy (NCBI): domain Eukaryota; kingdom Metazoa; phylum Chordata; class Mammalia; order Artiodactyla; family Physeteridae; genus Kogia; species Kogia breviceps. The sequence continues at coordinate 40,652,038 of NC_081310.1, read as the reverse complement.
GCCTGAAGAACTTATTAAATTATGCTGAGGGTGTTTTTCCTTTCACTTTAAATCACCCATTAGGATCATCTAATCAACTTTCTGAATGTTCCTGCAGATGAAATTATTATTAACATCATAATTGTTGGAATTTATATTTTTTATATTTTTTCCCTCCAGTTGTCGGTAAATCAGTGTTTAATAGACAATAGTTTTTCATAGCCTCACAGGAACCAAACCAGAATCAGTTTTAGGTTTTCTTTACATCTTTTGGGTTTAAAGCTTTATTATTGTGGATACTGGTGACCATTTTTAGTGCTCGTTTTCAGTAATTGCTCCATAGTTTCTTAAAGACATGTTCTGTTCTTTTGAACAGACAGCTTTGCTGTAGTCATGTGTTGCATGTAGATCAGTTTATATTGCCACAGAGAGGCAGATGGGGAGATGATGTGGTCGAATTTTGCTAGCCCTTTACCAATAACTCAGAGAAAGCTGTTTATTTCACAGCCAGCCGTGGGACAGAATCATTGTTTGTGTCAAAATAAAGATCAAATTGAATGTTATTCTGAGGAAATAATTTGCCTTTTTGATCCAAGGATATTAATAAGAACTACTTTTTGCTGAAGTCTTAAGTACTTGTTTTGGACCTAGATTCACAGTTTAAGGCTCTGTCAACACTTTTTCGAGACACTTTACCAAGCAGTGAATGATGAATATGGCTTCTCTTTCACATCAATGAAGAGCTTGAAAAGTAGTTTATCAGACATTTTGATAAGCGAAGGCTTGGTGCCACCTTGTTTGTTTAGAGACTGTTGGCCAGTGAGGGTCTGAGGGCAGTGTCCGTCTCCAGAGCATCACAGCACGCAAACTGTGCGGTTACCGCCTTTTGTTCTCAACACACTAGTCCCGCAAAACCCGACAGGCTAAATCTGTTAGTAGAAAATTGTTGTCGATCTCTAGTATTATTTGAAGACTGAGACTGGTTGGAAGAGGTTGGCTAGAATTCCACTTTTCTTTGCTCAGAGACTGCCTGGAAATAGTTTGGCAAATGGCATTTTAGTTATTGTTGGAACTTTTTTCAATATTTTAACGTTTTTATGTATAAGACTTCTGTGTATGTGTTTATGTTTTAATCAAAGGGTTCAAGTTCAAATGTGTGTGTATACACACACATACCTATCTTTATGTAATAATGTTTCTAAAAAGTTGGATATAATAAATTTTTTATAATTTAAAAACTATTTTAATAGGACAAGGGAACTTTTGTTTAAAAAATACAGTGTTATATTCTAAGTGATGAACATAGTTTTGTTTCTTAATGTAAAATTCAGAAAAATATAGATAAAAGTCATTCAACATGAACATTTTTCTAATATTTTGTTATCAGCATATAATTATTTTGTAAATGGCATACAGAATATTCCAGGGCAATTTGTGTTTTGTGGGGTTTTTTTGGTTTGTTTTCTGTGGGGGTTTTTTTGCTGTACGTGGGCCTCTCACTGCTGTGGCCTTTCCCTTGCGGAGCACAGGCTCCGGACGCACAGGCCCAGCAGCCATGGCTCACGGGCCCAGCCGCTCCGCGGCATGTGGGATCCTCCCGGACCGGGGCATGAATCCGTGTCCCCTGCATCAACAGACGGACTCTCAACCACTGCGCCACCAGGGAAGCCCTTCCAGGGCAATTTGAAAAGAGATATTCTAAAAAGAAAATAATAGCTCCTTATTTATTAGTTTTTAAGATTTGAATGTTCAAACAGTGGGCTCTAAGTTCACAAAATAGAAAGTATTTTCTTCTAAAGTCTATGGTTGGTGTTTCTGGATCTTCATGAACTCTCTTAAGATGGTAAGTTCTCGAATGTGCAGGATACCTGGAAGAACTCAAGTCATGCATACAATGCTTTTAACTTAGGACTTTCTTAGGTTGGCAGTGAGCGAATATTTGAGATACGCTTATTGGCATGCAACAAGCAAATGAATATGAACACTAGTAGTTTGAGAATTAATCCCGTCTTCTTTCTTGTTCTTGATTTACAACTTTGCACTGAATTATATTGTCTGTTTGGATACATGTGTAGATACAGTTTTCCCCCAATTGCTTATTATTTTTTGAGGGCATGTATTTGTAACTTATTCATATTTTTGATACAAATAAAATATTAAAACGAGTCTAATCGTAATTTAGAAATAAATAGACACAGGAAGGAAAAACAAGATTATAACAAAAAGAAACAAAATTATAAGGATGGTGGAAAAACAAGTAGGTATAACATAATGCCAATTGGTGTCTATAAAATGTAATAGAAACTAAAATTCTGATTCCATATAATTGCAATCACAGAAGCATACTTGAAAAAGAAGTAAGTTCTCAAGGAAAGCCAACTAGACTTAGGCTTGTCTCCAAGGAAGGTCAGTGCAGGTGCCTAAGAAGGTGAGCTAGGTCTCGGACACCAAATATTTCTTCACTTCATATTAATATGCTAGGTCAGGAGGTGGATGGTCAAGTCTGATTTGGGCAGGAAGTGGGAGGGATGTGTGACTGCATCCCGTGGAGTGGCATAGCCCCCCCAGTGGGAAGTACTGGTTGGAACTGGGGTGTGGTGCAGGAGGAGTTGGATTTGAAGGTTGGAAGAAAGGAGTGATGGGGAATTAAACATGTCTGTTTGAGAACCCTGGAGTTATAAAGACCTGTTGCTTCTCCAGCCACCTCTGGTCAGGCCAGTAGAGTTTGCACAGGCACACTGGCAACATGGGGGGCCTTTCTAACATGGAGAGAACTGTGGCCTGGGAAAAGTGGAGAGGCTCCCCTGGGGCCCAGTGTGAGCTGGCTTGGAACCATTTTGGCAGGCCTGGTGCTTGCTGTGCCCTTCCTGCCTTTGTTAACCCTTCAGAGGGTCGGACTCACCCAGAGTGCAGCGCACTACAGGGAATCACCATAATTTACACCCCCTCCCAACTTCTGCTCAGTGCTTTGCACAAATTAGGAAAACAATGGGTTTAAAGGAAATGGGTTGCAATGAATTGTTCCTGGGGAGAAAACAGAAGAAGATCACAATGATGTTTCTTTGTTTGAAAAACTATCTTTTCGTATGTTTTATAAATTTCCCACATATTTAAGAACTCAAGAAATGAATACTTTGTAATGCAAGAACATTTAACTGGCCCAGTAGGGCAACTTTAAATTGTATATCTATGCTTGGTACTTATGAAACTCCTTAGATTCCTGGATTATGCATGAGAAAATGGATTGAACACATACAAATCAAAGACTTGGATAAAAAGTGTTCATGCACTAGCAGAGAGCCCATCTTTTTCTTGCCTTTGATAAGATGGGCAGGTCATGTGGCAGTTATTATAAGTGTCTCTTCTCATAAACTGTTTGTTGTCATGTAATTGGAAGTACGGTTTAGACAATAAACACTTGCAAGAGCCATGAATCCTTTGTTCAACAAAAGCTGGTTCTGGTATCTTTTTCATATACGTTGTTTTCTCAGGCCAGTAGACTCTTATTAACTTATTTGGAGACTGAGCCTCTGGTTTACAGAGTATTCTAGTTGGGTCTTTGTGGTCCTGCTTCAGAGTACTCGTATTAATCAGAGTATCTAGAAAGCATTCCCATAAATGCAGTGGACTGAGGTTGCCTGATTTCCTCAAAGATTATTCCTGTTTAAAGGATTGAGATCTCAGATCTTCATTCTTCCCGCTGTCAGAATTTTCTGAGTGCTGAGGCATTGCAGACCTTGTCTCTCTGTTTATTCAGTTACACATTTTGCCAGCAAAGTGGCCTTGACCAGGGGGTAATAAGAGGCCATCTCCATCGAGCTTCTGCTAAGTCCTCTGGCAAGGCCAGTTAAGGGTTTAGTGTTTCAGATTGTCTATTCTGTTTGCTCAGAGTTTGCTGATTGAAGAAAGCAAGCTCTAGACACAAAGCAGCTCTAGACGCTTGAGCCAATAGAAATAAGCATGAGTGCACATATATATTCTACATTATTTTTTAACATTTTGGGGGTTTTTTTATACAGAAGATGCTTCCACTTACTTCTCATTTGTAGAGAAGGCCGTGTTTGATATCCACAAGTTTTGCTTAGTCAATCGTCTCAGCATTGCCTTTCTAGTATTCATATAGAAAAATATTTTATAATTTTCACTAAGTTTGGGGAAATACTACTATAATCACGGTTTGATAGAAGGTGTCTATCTTTGAATGTTTAGCTTATTTAAAAGGAGTCTTAATGGTGGTCCGGATGTATGAAAATAACAGTAGGATTGAAGTTGATGTTTCAGGTCATTTCTCCCTCAGAGCTGGTTCCCCAAGACTCTGTTATTGGCTTGATTGATTTGACCGGTGATTTTGGTCTCACCATATGCCCTTCTCTGTGTCTCTTGCTGGTGAACTACCAGTGTGACAGTCGTTAGCCCAGGCATCTAGGTTTCTGTGCAGTCTTCTCCAAATCTTTAGGCAGGATTTGTCTTCTCAGTCTGTGTTCTCAGAGAACCTTACCATTTACAATTATGTTTGCATGTCTGACTCCTTTACATATTGTAGGGCACTGTGTCTTAATCATCTCTGTACTTGTAGTGCCTAGCAGAGCATCTGGCATAAAGTATAAGTTCAATAAGTATTTTTTAAATGAACAATTAAATAGCTAAAGCCTAAGAAAGATTAAGAGATACTAAGTGACTGTGGGGTACTTCCTACTTCTCATACCTATGTTTTTAGTTTTTCTTCCTGTTAAGGACAGGCATGTCAAGTTGTGTTTGTGCTAGCCACTGGGAAGCCCATGGTGTACAGAGAGACAGACAAGGAATCAAATTACAGTCCTGTGCATCAGTGATAGGATAATGTGTACCAGGGGGCTTTAGAAGGCCAGAGGAGGACTGAGAGACCAGAAAAGGCTGTTTGGAGAGGGTGGTGCCCGAGAAGAAGAGGATCATTGGCTGTAGTGTGGAGAAGCCATTGATGGGGGGAGGGGTCTCACCACTAACGTGCTTCCTGCATACACCCAAGGCCAAAGAAGAGAAAGGTCTAACCAAGGCAGGGAGTGGGGTACCGCAAGGAGGAGCCAGAGTGGTGGTGGGATACATATACTCAGTCGATTTTGGTGCTGATTAGAGGTGAAAAATGGGAACCGTGGTATGTGTTCGGTGCGCTATGTTAACAAATTTCTGGTATTTCTGGGGGGATACTTAGACTTGAAGAAATGCGGTGTGACTCACGTGGTGTATGACTTTAAAGCTCCAAGGGACAGCCAGAAATAGCTCTGTAAGTTTTGTTTTGGAAAAGAAAAAACAATTACTCTGGACCTTTATGTACCTGCCTGAGCCATGAAGGGTGATTCTTTGAACTCAGACAAACCAGAGATCTGAAAGTATGGAAAGTTACAGACTGTGAAAGGGAAAACCGTCTCTAGAGGATCGACCTGGGGAAGCCCAAGTATCCAGACATATACTCTTAAGTCACAGTTACGCAGATGTTAAGTGGTGCAGTGCTGTGCAGTGAGCAGAAACGCCTATGTTCCGGCCTTCACTGTGCCATTTCTTACCACGTAAGCTTAGGAACATTACATAGCGTATTGAAGGCTGCTTAGGACCAATGGCTGTGACCCCGGCATGGAGTCAGTGTGGGGATTGGATTGGGGATTAAAGGATGCGGCGTATGGAAAGCCCCAGCTCAGAGCCTGGCGTCTGAGTCCCTTTCTCTTTCTTTCTTAGTTGCATTATAAAGTTATCACCAGCCTTCGTGGTAGTATTTTTCCTGTGGCCAGAAACAGCATGACTATTAAAACCCCTGTGTACTCCTAGGGGTATCTGTCTCCCAGGCAGAGACCTGTGATGGGGGCTGGAGAAGTCTCTGCTGTGAGAATACAGCTCCTCCCCAGTGGGAACTGACCTGTTGGAAGCTCCCTTCCTTGTGGTCAAATGGGTTTTGGTGTTTTGACGGTCCTGCCCCTGTCCTGATGGGGAACGTATGTTGGGTGACAGGCACACACCACTTACATAAACCAGAAATTTGTATAGATTGTGTGTTTCTTCTTTTTAAAAAATTTTGGGGTGGGGGAGGAGGAGAAAATGGCAGTAAATGAGATTTATTTACGTTTTAAATGAATCCAAATAGTCACAGGGTCCTCCAGTAACATTTTAGAACTTTATCCTCATGCTGATATAATTTCTGTTGGAATTTTAAAAATAAACTAGCAAATTGTTGCTCAAAGATACTGTTTTCTAGTGTTAGAAACTTCAAATTTTTAATGTACAGGGTTTTTTCCCCCAAAAGTAGGAATGTGTTTATTCCTGGTTCTCCAGTGGTTTCCTTTTATCTGATGGGTCTTGGATAATTTTAAATAGCAGCTTAAGTTTGCACTGGGCCATGTAAGGATTTTGAAGTTATTTCAACATTTTCTCTTTTGGAAAAAAATAAACATTTAAAATGACTGCAACCCCAAAAAAGTAAGATGAACTCCACAGTTATGCAGTTTAATTAATCACATTTTATCATAAATAAAGTATAATAGTACACACATGGCCTTTCATCTAAATTGATCTTTTATGCTTATAGTAAGATTTGAATAAATCACATGCATAATTAGGACAGAATTTTGTATAACATAGATGAGTAATGACTGTATATGCTTTTAAAGAAAAAAATGTATTAAATGATTAGAGGAAATATCCAGGTATCTCTGTTTCTGTGATTATTACCAGCTTTGCCAGTGATGAACAGTGATAAATTGGTTAAAACAGCTGTTTTCTTCTCTGTTTGGTCTTCCATGCCCTATAGAAAGGTTACAGGTATTATGCACATTGATGTTTATATAAATATCCCTCGAGATTAAAGATGAAAGTAGCATTTGAAGCACAAAATTAATATTCCTGATACAGAGTTAGCAGCAAGCTAATTACTCATGCCTGCTGACACTATATCTCACTCGGTGAGCACATGCTTTTCCAGGAATTATTAGGATTTCTACTGAAGCTACAGTCATACACAGAGCTTTGTCTAAATCACTCAAGTATGTGTTCAAAAAGAGCTGCCTGTCAGTGTGCAATGGAAATGCCAAAGCACAAATCACTAGCATACTCTCCTTGACCACTGGAGAAAACAACCACAGCGAAATTAAAAGCACATTTTCCCAGTGTGAAGCCAGAACGGATTTTAGTTCTTGGCTGACGTCAGGGTTTTCTTCAGAAAGAGCACGCATCCTCTCTGTTTCCCCAGCGCCCATTTAATGACCAACTTGTAGCTGTCGCTGAGGGGCTAGAAAAGAAGAGCCTCTTGTATGTGATTAACTTTTTTTCTTCTAGAACTGGTTTCTCTTTCTTTTAGGACACATTCAGTGCTCATGCAAAAGCTTGTGTGTTGGTCAGTTTTGCAGTTTGTATGCATTTTTCTAAAATTTTTAAACTTTAATATTTTATCAATCTGCAGTTTAAGCCTTGATTTGAAACAGTTTTACCTTTTCTTTGATGAGAGAATAATTCCTTATCCAAGGGTAGATGGAACAGTAGACTCTCTGAGTGCAACTCCTACGGACCAAGGGGAAAAAACAGACTAGATTTTTTCTAGTCTCAGCCACTGGGAATTGGAAATAAAAAATTTTCCCTACCCACATTTCTCCCAATCTCCCTATACAAACATCGCCCCACACACCAAAAGAAAAAAAAAAAAAAGTCTACTAATCCAGAGTTAGGTATTCAATAGCAGCACCATAGAAACTCTGAGAGATTTGGAGGATGAGGCAATGTATATATGGGTGACTGGCATTTGGAGTGGGAACAGGTGGTCAGTAAAAGTCTATCATCGTGTCTGCTCATCTCCTGGACTTCTCAACGCCTTTACTACTACGGAAGATGAAGGGGCATTTTCTACCAGAGGCTTTGGTTGAATAGTCATAAGCCTGTTTTCATGGGTGTACAAACGATGTGAACATCATGATCAGGTGAAATGGGAATGTTTTTGGAAACTGATAACTTCAATGAGCTTCTGTGAAAGTTTTATGAAGATTGGAAATATTCCTTTCTGGAGGCCTTAAAGGAACAGTTTAAGTGATTTAGGGCAGTTTAAGTGATTCCAACTAGAAATATGGATGAGTTGGATATACATCCTTTCTAAAATAATAATTCTCTGGATCAAATATTTACAATTAAAATACATACTAGGAAATATAGTATCATATTACTTATGGACATGGAGAATGTAACGCCCAGTGCCTAATGTTTAGTTATAGGAGAAAGGAATGTACTAGGGAAATACAATCTTTATGCACTGAAATTTCAAATAAGGTCAGGTAATTACCCACACAGTCGTCCAAGGATTCAAAAACCTCTGAAACTAACAATGTGGTTAAAGCTCTCCTGGACATAGCATATATGTATGTAGTATGAATGCACACAGACATATAGATTTGTTAACCAAAACTTCAGAAATAGAGACCTGACTGCAATAAAGAGGTGCGTATTTGGGGTTTGCTAGGACTATAGCCCAAGAGACACAGATTTAAGAAGCACATGAATATAGACTACAAAATGGAAGAAGCTTATAAAGGCAAAAACTGCAAGGCCACAGTTAGTTATGTAAGTTGTTTGTCAAGAATTATAATTGGAGCTGGCAAGAAGTAAGAGTGCTTGTTAAGCAAGGATTGGTTGGGATCTGAAATGGTTGCATAGTTACAAGAGGGCGACCTTGAAACCATAAAGTTGCAGTTGCCGGATGTTGTTCCAGGTATGGTTGGTTTGATACAGTTCAGAGAAAATTCAGGTTCCCAGTGGCCCAGGGACATGTCTGAGAACAGATCCTCAGTGGCCACCCGACTCCATTTCTGTATGCCTGAACTACGATTGCCTCATTATAATTTCAATTTGTCATCATATTCATAAAATAAATAAACATGTGACTCCTTCCTGTAGAAATTATAAGCTTTTCTGAAATTATTAAAATGGGATGCAATGTAGGAAGTATGTTATGGTCTATACAAAGCTAATTTTTCAAAACATTTTGTGATGTCGTACTCAAAACAGAAATGGGCAATCATCAGTCTCCTCAGACTTACCTCTTGAGTAAAATAAAATTTTAACTAGATTACTTTGTGAAATTTCTCTAATTCCTCTCAACTTTTCAGAACTCCTGAAGAGTACATGTATGTGCATGTACATTTATGTGCTTTTACATGGGTTACATTCCTGTGGCATTTCTGGGCTTTGTCAGATGTGCATTTGCTGCTGAAAATGTGCATGGCCCCTCCCTTAGATAGGGACAGTCTGCATTGGAGGTTTCAGAAATTGGCAGCTCATGTACCAAAAGGATCCATAGAGGAACAAGAGTATGGCATTAGTTAGAAAGTCAGTGTATGAAACAGATTAGAAACGATGCTTTATTTTTTAAGTTTAAATTTAAACATTTACTTGCTGTAAGTCTAGTCAGAGTTGGGAGTCTGTTTTGATTAACATTTGGAGGGGCTCCAGTTTAAATCATCATGTGGAATCCAGAGTGGACCTGATCATTGGTACTTTAACCTTGCAATCACAGCAATGTTGGAACTCGACTTTGCCAAAATGAGGGGGTTTTTTTGTTTGTTTTACATGTTAAAAATTAAAATCAAGATGCACAAGCAGGTACAGTCATGTCATATTTGTAGGTAGAGTTGCTGTGTCAAAAGTAGTTTGGGTAAAAGTAGTTTGTATAGAACCCTTTGCTTGTTTAGAGAAAAGTGTCATGGGTGCCACAGAAAACAACTACTATCTAAACTTTTTTCCCTTGCAACCTTTCTAAGAGCCTCTATCCTCAGATTTTTTTTCCTTGCCATTGCTTTCCCATTGTTTCAAAAGGAGAAAAGCAACTATTGAAGTCTAAAGGAGAAACCAGGAGATCTTTTGTTTATTTACCCATTCAACAAATATTTATTGACTGATCAGTACATAACAAATGTGCTAGAATCCAGGGATATAGAGATGATTAAGAAGGGCAACGCAACTGATGTTCTGGAGCTTGTAGTCTACTGTTGGAAAAAAGATATCGGGCAAGTGATAAAAAGTAGCAAAAGATTCTAAGTCCCTTAAAACAAGAATGGCAGGATGCATCTGGAAGTAGGCAAATGGACTTGTGGATTTGGTGGCAAGAATTTGAGGGTGCTTCTGGCCAAAAGCTCTATTTGCTCTGAGATACAGGATGAGCATTCATCTGCTGGGAATTGCAGGCAGGGTAAATGGGGAGTTTGGGTTTGAGGAGAGTCAGAAAGACCTGAAATAGTCATGAGAGAATGGGGAGGCTAGAATTGCAAGACAAAATTTAGGGCTAGTTGAGAGTGGTGTCCATGAATGGATGGGGGTGTGAGCTTCTCAGTCATGTGGTTTTCCTTTTCCCTAGGTCCACTGAAGGTCTGGATCGCGACAGGGGGAGACAGATATTCTTAGAAATTCTTACTCTTCATTCATATGAGGGTATTGATATTGAGGATCTCTCCATTTTCATTCAGTTATTATGTTCATTCTAGCAAATATGTGGAGGATTTATCCCTTTGTTAAAAACATTTGAGTCATAAGAAATTTTCAAGAGCTTATATGATCTTGAAGTTGGCAAAATGGTTAAAATTGACATCGTGTGCACCATAGAAAGCACTAACTCTTAAGAAAAAGACATCTTTCTAAGGTATTCTGGCTAATGATCCCTTCTTTGGGAGCTGAGGATAAGGAAAATGGCTGTCTGAGAAATGTTACAAAAGTAGCTAATTTAAAATGAGATTAAATTAAAGAAGATATTTTATTTTGGGTTTTTTTTTTGTGTATGTGTGATACACGGGCCTCTCACTGTTGTGGCCTCTCCCGTTGCGGAGCACAGGCTCCGGACGCGCAGGCTCAGCGGCCATGGCTCACGGGCCCAGCCGCTCCGCGGCATGTGGGATCTTCCCAGACCGGGGCACGAACCCGTGTCCCCTGCATCGGCAGGCGGGCTCTCAACAACTGCACCACCAGGGAAGCCCAGAAGATATTTTTAAAATGCCTAATAAGTGTACATGCTCAATAAACTTTTCCTTCTTTCCTTACTTAGTTTTTCTTGATCTCTTTCCATTTCATATAGATAGACAAAAATGTGTTTTATAGTGTATTACATCAATTGTGCTATTCTGTGCTGAGCAGGTATTCCTAAGAGAGATCTCAAAAATGCTCAATTTTTCTTTTCAAATATTAATAAGAAATATTTTGCCATTGAGGATCTTACGTATTCTCTAACCCCATTTACCTTTAATTTTAGTTCCACGTGATTGGTTATTTTTGTCTGGATGTGCCCACAACCTCAGTCCCGGGTACGCTGATCCCAGTCTCACGGGTGGGAGTTGGCAAGCAGCTCTGGTAGGCTTTGCTTGGCGTCCTCACCAGAAAAATCTTGTCAGAGCTTGTCATTATTGCCTAAGCCAGTCGTAAACAAGATTTCCACCTCAAAGTTCAGCTCTAGAGATCAGTGTATTGAGAGGAATTTTAGGTTGTGTTTAGTTTTTCCCATAGGTTGGAGGTTGGAATCTACTTAAAAGAAATCAATGATAACGCCTCTTAGGCTATATCTCTGATTTTTTTGCTTTTTAAAAAAAGTAAGTTGCATTTATATATATATATATATATTTTTTTTGTGTGTGTGTGTGTGTGTGGTACGCGGGCCTCTCACTGTTGTGGCCTCTCCCATTGCGGAGCACAGGCTCTGGACGCACAGGCTTAGCGGCCATGGCTCACAGGCCTAGCCGCTCCGTGGCATGTGGGATCTTCCCAACCGGGGCACAAACCCGTGTCCCCTGCATCGGCAGGCAGACTCTCAACCGCTGCACCACCAGGGAAACCCAGTTGCATTTATATTATTCCTCTCCTTGTATTTGGCAATATCCTTAATGATTTTATACACAGACACATATTCATATTTATTTATGTAAGATTAGGCCTTGTGTCAGCACACAGCTTTAATACACTTGCCATAACAGAATGTGATTAAAAGTTGATGGAACTGAGGAATTTTTTGATGCATTTTGGTTCTCTGTGTCATGCTCCAAAGCTGTAAAAGTACTGAAGTACCTTTGCCTTTAAAACACATCTGCGCAAACTGTGTCATGTTTATAGGTAATAAGAGCAAAGAGGAGAGTAAAGAGAAGTGAGTGAATGATGCCGCTGGCACTGCTTCTAAGGTGTTCTGCAGCCCTAGGAGGGAAGGAGAGAAGCACCTCAGCCTCTACATGAAAGAAAACCCCATTTCCTTAGATGACCTTTTATAAACCTTCTCGGTAGTTCCGCTGTGTTTCATTTGAGTCTGTTATTATCAGCTCATCACAAGGTTTCCAACTCGGAGGTTGATTTGATTCCCAGAGCTGGAGTTTTTAAAGTATTTAATTCCTTTTGTTTGTCCTTGTCGTATTGTTGTCTCAGGGACTGAAGCATTTTACCGCCTTCCTCACTACATTTTTGTAAATGTACAGTCCTCTCACGTCACTATTTTTGCCATTCAGCTTTCTTTCCAGGGTCTTCAGAAGTATGTGTGCAGTGACAAACGTCATGACATCCTCAAGGTATATATCTATTGCAAACTGACCTAAGCAAATTTATTTGTTATTGATTATTTGGAAATATGTCTGTAGCCTCCAGCAGTTAGAGGTAAATGAGAACTGAAGGTCTTGTCACCTGCAGGCAGTTCCAGGCAGTGTGTTGTAATGAAAACAGGTCTCAGACAGGATCAGGCACAAATATGAACATTTATTATCAGACAGGCACAAAAATTGTCACACTGCCTGTTCTGTAAACTTCTTGAAGTTTGTCCTTTTAGTACTGTAACAAGCACCTTGCAACGACCATTCACCAGAGGCAGATGCAGTGGTATTTTAGCTTCAGGACTCAGCTATTCAACCTAGTTGGTTGACAGAAGTCCATTCAGGTTCCAACGTATTCTTAAACAGAGGGGGCCTTTAAGAAGCATATGCTATATTGTACAGTGTCCATATAATTTATTGTCCAAGCCAGAATACTTTTGAGAACAAAAGGAGGAGCTATTAGTAATTATTCTGCGATAAGTGGTGTAAAACGGGACTCTACCATGCAAATTGGAACCTATGGTTATCCTAGCATTGGACAGGCTAGATTCTCATACCCTGCTCATGCAAAGCAAAGATACCTATTTACAAACTGTTTTTATCCATACACGTCTTAAACACTCATTGTTTCCACCAAGGAAAAATTATTTCTATCATCTTTGATGCAACTTAACATACCTTTTAAGGATGACCAGAGACAAAGATATTTGAAACCTTTTTGTAGCTACTTCTGGCTCTGAAGCATAGTGAGTGTGTCAGATTGTAACTAACCACTTCTGGAGTAATTCCTCATTAAAGTACTTGAGATGTTAACTAATACCTTTTGGGTGTGAATTGAAACTCACTAAAAACATAAATCACATTGTGATACTTCTGTATTGAGGTACTTAAGAGTTACTATAGAAAGTGTAACAGGGCCTTTGCTGTAAGATAAAATTGGGTGGTTTTAAAAGAGAAAATGCAGTATTCTTTAGTAAGTACAGCGTAAATATAGCTTAAGGCTGCATTGGGAGGAAAACACAGGTAGATGCAGCATTTAGCAACAATATGTACTCTCTTTTATGTATTCTTCTGGGTACTCTAATCATAAAATATTAATGTGCATCTTTAGGGGTAAAATAGTGTACACTAAAGAGTACAGATAGTCACTGATAATTTGTAATTACTTACTAGACTTTTTAAGTAAATAATTCAACAGTAGCACTGTAGGATCAATAATCAGCCTGGTGAAGAATGAATAATGCAATTGATTTACATTCTTTTGTTGCCACTGATAGGGCGGTAACGATTTACCTTTCCTATATTCTGTAGGCATCTGAGAAGAAAGTATATCAAAACTTTTAGATGTCAAACTGTATTTTTCAAAAAATACATGAAAGTAAGATTCTCATACAAAGTGAGCATGTCATAAGTTCATTTGCCTAATGAGTGTGGCAAACAGCATGGTAAAGCTGATTTCCCCCAAATCCAGAGGCTAAGTATACGTAAGCACTTACAGAATGACAGAATGCCGAAGTAAGCTTGTAAGATTAGTAAATTGGGTTATTATTTTATAGGGCAATGAAACTGTAATCTTTGGGGTTATCTTTCTACCACAGAACAATCATTTGCATCTCTATGGACAAAAATCTACAAGTTAACAAGTAACAGCAGTCTGGACCCTGATAAATAATAAATAGTAAGCCAAACAAAAGTGCAGTATCCTACACTGCTAAATAACCCTTGATTGGGCCTGAGATAGTGATCCAGTCTGACATTGAAAGAACACAAAGTTATCCTTATTTCCAAGTTTTTCATAATTTTTCCTAACAAAGGTTTTTGTTTAGTTTGACTTTGATTTATATTGAATTATGTGATTCTTAAGCAGATACCAAATTGTGACCTTTGTGTTTTGTCTGTTTTTTTGTTTGTTTATCTGTTTGGATCAAGGAGTGGAACTTGGAACCCAGTAAGAAAGGGCTAATAGTTTTGACTTAATCTGAAATGTAAGCAAGACCAGCTGTGTTACTTGTTTGGAGCTTTTATTCTGTATGAAGGGAGCTCTTCAAAAATCCAGGAGCTCAATTTGTCCCTTAGGCCAACTTAAGAGAAGTACATCTATTTAAAAATTTTTCTAGCAAAGGGAAAGGTGTATTCAATTCTCAGCTGGCACACTAGTAATTAAGAGACAGAAGGTAGGAAAAAAAAAAATCCTATATTTAACTGTGCTTATAGCTTGTAAGAAAGGTTATCTCTTTTGTAGCTCCCTGTCCTTACAGAGTTCACATTCTAGTTGAGAGATAGACAAGAAACATGGTAAAATAAAGGTGTGTGTTATGTAGTGAAAGAGTACACTGAACTTGGACATTAAGTTCAAGGTATCTTAAGGATTTCCCGCTTTGTGTGGCAAGAAGAAAAGAGTCCCTGATAATCTTTCTTTTTATAATAGTTCTCTTTCCTTCTAGATCCCCCCGCTTTCTTAAAGGACTTTTCCTACAAAGGTAAGGTTCTGCTAGGGCACTGACTTAAGAGTTGATGAAGAAAGTAAAAGATAATCTAAGGATTATTGCAGTTGTGTTTTCCTGTGCAGCACTAATATTCCAAATTGCCCCAAAAGGTCTGAAAAGGCCCTCTCCCAAACTCTATTTCCTTACTTGATCATTCCTTTGCTTATTCTACCTCTCTCATTCTTTTGTAATTATTTGGTCATTAAACTGCTTTGTGGTGAGTCATTAGAGATCACATTTGTCAGTGGAAATAATCAATAAACAATGAATAGAAAGGAGTTTTATTTGAGCCAAACTGAGGACCATACCCTGGAAAACACAGATTCAAGAAGCACTTGAATTGTGTTCCATGGGATTACAAAATGGGAGAGAATTTCAAAGGCAGAAACCACAAAGTTAGATAAATTGTTTGTCAAGAATTAGGATTGGAGCTGGCAAGAAGTAAGGGTGCTTGTTAAGCAAGGATTGGTTGCGGCCCGAAATGGTTGCATAGTTAGAAGGGGAGACCTTGAGACTATAACGTTGCAGCTGCTAGCAGATACTGTTTTGAGAACGGCTGGTGGTGTCCTTGAGTTTGAAACAGTTCAGAATATTCATGTTCTCATTAATGCAGGAGCATGTCTGAAATCATACCCACAATGGCCATTGGCTCCTTTTCTTTCTTTTAAAAAAAAAAAATTAATTAATTTATTTATTTTTGACTGTGTTGAGTCTTCGTTGCTTGCATGCGGGCTTTCTCTAGTTGTGGCGAGCAGGGGCTACTTTTCGTTGTGGTGTGTGGGCTTCTCTTTGTTGCAGAGCACGGGCTCTAGGCACGTGGGCTTCAGTAGTTGTGGCACGTGGGCTTAGTCGTTGTGGCTTGTGGACTCTAGAGCAAAGTCTCGGTAGTTGTGGCGCACGGGCTTAATCGCTCTGCGGCATGTGGGATTTTCCCGGCCCAGGGCTTGAACCCGTGTCCCCTACATTGGCAGGCGGATTCTTAACAACTGGGCCACCAAGGAAGTCCCCGATTGGCTCCTTTTCTATGAAGCTTTCCTTGCACTCTCCAGTCTGGGTAGTAAGCTTCTACACTTTTATGCTCCCATAGTGTCCTGATTCTCTCTCTCTCTTTTTTTTTTTTTGGTACGCGGGCCTCTCACTGTTGTGGCTTCTCTCTTTGCGGAGCACAGGCTCCGGACGCGCAGGCTCAGCGGCCATGGCTCACGGGCCCAGCCGCTCTGCGGGATGTGGGATCTTCCCGGACCGGGGCACAAACCCGTGTCCCCTGCATCGGCAGGCGGACTCAACCACTGCGCCACCAGGGAAGCCCTCTCTCTTTAATTAGAGTGCTTATCCCATGGTATTGAAATTGCCTGTTTACTTATCTGCCACCCCGGTATTCTTTTATTTTTCTGAGGCCAGGGACCCTATCTTATGAATTTTTTATAACTTTAGAAGCAAACATAGGTCTGACATAGAGAGTGCAATAAATATTAAATGAATGAGTGAAAGGCTAATTCAGTGGGACTTGAGTGTCCCACTTGACAGATGGATGGACTTCATACTCTCAAGACTAAAGTGAACTGAATAGTATTGGAGGTGAGAGAATATCATAGTTGTAGGGTAGAGGGGAACCAGCTAAAAAAGAGTTCATTTTATTATTGTTGTTAGAAATGAACTATGACTGTCTTAGGGAACACTGGGAATTGAGGGCATCTGGGTCTGTGTGGTATTTGAGTCATTAAGTCATTTCATTTCATTCCTTTTTTTTTTTTCTCCTTGTCTTCTAAGAGTGAAATTGGGATAACAATAGCCCAATAAGGAGTGTTTTGGGGAAAATATATTTGAATGCCTCAAATAAGAGTTGCCCAGATGCGTTAAGTAAAACAACAACAACAAAAACTTACATTATCTCAAATTAAAAACAAAAAGTGTGTGTGTATGTTTGTGAGTGTATCTTCTGCTTGTTTTATGGAGGACACTTAAAAGAAGCTGCCGAGATATACTTTTATTGGACACTGGCAATGTAGATTTTTATTTGAGCTAATTTTGAAACTTTAAAGAAGGGAAAACATTAGTTCTTGTTTTCATTTGACAAAACCATTATTTCCTTTTTTTAAATGAGAATATCACCAGAACAAGAAGGGAACACCAGGGCATGTGCAAAAGAGGTTTCTGCAATAATTTTTGCCACAAAAAAATCTCTTTCTTCTCTCAGGCTAGTGGTGTTATTTTCCACTATTTTATGACCTTTTACTAGATGATGGGTATTCTGATTACAGCAAAAATGGATTCCTCTAGTCTCTCCTTTATTTTTTATTATTTTAAATTACTCAGTTTTGCATGTTGTGTTACATGTCGCCCAGAGGGCACGAGTTGGGTAAGGCAATCCCAGTCTTGTCTTAGTTGCTGGGCAGAGCCATATTACAGTCTGTTCTCCACACTGCTGCTTTGGAAAGTATTTATGTTTACACAGTTAGCTCCCACAGTAGACTATAGTCTTCTTGAGGGACTTTGTGGCACTCGGTTTTGTACTCTTACTTGTTAGCACAGTTTTGGGCACTCAATAGACTCTCAAAGAATATTTGTTGTAAATGAAGACGCATGCTAATTCATAGTTTTAAAAAAATCTTCAGTGAGAACCCCACTGCCTGTCGAATAAGGTCTGAGCTTTTTAGCTCAGCGTCAAGACCCAAAATTACATATCCAGCATTTTCTCTCTCACACAGCTTTCACCTGTGTCACCTGTATACTCCAGCCATACTGGGTTACCCCCCTGCCTTTTGCTCAAATGCCCTACACTTCTCTACTCTCTAATTTCTCCCTTAGGTTCCCCACTCTGATCTCACCTCTGAAATACTCATCAAGGACCACTCCTCCTGATTCTCTGACTGGAAACAGTGTTTCCTCATATCTGCTTCCATATGGCAGTCAGCCTTGTTTTTTATCTGTTTGTGTATATAGCTTAGGTTTTCACTTAAGTCCTAGGGGATGAGGGCTGTCTTAGTCATCTGTGGATCCGTCCTTACCTGCCAATAAATAGTGTTACAATAAATACATTTAATAAATGCAGACTCACTATGAAAGATAGTGTTTTTTTCTGTTTTTACCTTGACCGAAGGGAAGACAAATCATTTATCTGCCTTGACCATGGCAAAAATTATAGGATGCTAGTGGAAGCAGTTCAAATAAAGGAGCCAAAAAGGGCAAGTGACTGACATACTCTTGGCTTATTTTTTTAGTATTTTAGTCAATACCATTTATGGTCTTAAATTATTAGTTTATATAGTAATCAACCATACAGTGAAGTCTAAGATTTTGAAGTTTGTTTTAAACCCAGAAGAGTTACAGGGAATCAAATTTGATTCTGCCCTGAATAAAAGGGGATCTATTAGAAGGACACTGAAACCTAACCTAGTGTTTCTCTGCCCTGGGTGTTTTCAGTGTGGGTAAGTGGGTGGATTACACTGAAGAAACAAACACTGCTTGGCTGCATATGTAGGACATGAAGTCTCAGCTCAGTTTCTTTACTTCAGCTTTTCAAAGAAAAAGTGGGAATTGTGAATGGACACAGCGGAACTAGAGATGGATTTGCTATTTTGCCTTTTGGTGTCTCTTTCTATGGTTTCATTCTTCTTTAATTGAATGAAAAGTAGGGAACTGAGACATTTTAATGATGTATGTGTTTGTGTACATGTTTAAATCTGCCAATGTGTCTCATACCACTTCTTATGCAAATGACCATATTGGCAAGGAATGGATGAATGAGATCATTGCTGGCTGAGACTTTATAATGGCATTGCCAAAAGTATTTTCCATGAAAAACTAATCCTAAGTGATGGTAGGATTGGGTGGTATAACCCCTGGAGAGTCCCAATGTATATTTGCATATTAAAGGATGAGAAGTCCTGCTCAAAAAAAAATAACTTGTTTAACTTTGTTTATCCCTATGTTTCTTAAACTTGTATGATGGTAGAACACTTTTTTCACTTATCACTTATGTCTTAGTCAGCTTGGGGTACTATAACAAATTACCTTACACTGGGGAGCCGACAGCAAATATT
The DNA here is from genome assembly GCF_026419965.1 of Kogia breviceps. Taxonomy (NCBI): domain Eukaryota; kingdom Metazoa; phylum Chordata; class Mammalia; order Artiodactyla; family Physeteridae; genus Kogia; species Kogia breviceps. The sequence goes on along the minus strand of NC_081310.1, from coordinate 40,632,976 downwards.
TATTTGTCACAGTTCTGATGACTGAGAAGTCCAAAATCTAGGAGCTGGTGGATTCAGTGTCTGGTGAGGGCCCACTTCCTGGTTTGCAGATGGCTGCCTTCTTGCCATACCCTGACATGGTAGAGAAAGAGATTCTCTCTCTGTGTCTCTTATAAAAGCACTAATCCCATTTAAGAAGGTTCCACCTTCATGATCTAATTGCCTCTCAAAGCCCCACTTCCAAGTACCATCACATTGGTGATTAGGGCTTCACCACAGGAACTTAGCAGACACAGAAACATTTAGCCCATACTAACTTACTTTGGGAAATGCTGCTTTATTTTACTGTGGTTATTATACCTTTTAGGTGTATCATCTCACCAGTATTTTTCTGTTTGTCCTATCGTTTTTTCTTCCCCTGTCCCTCCTTTCCTGACCTCCTTGGGTTAATTGAAAAAAAAAATTATTGAATATTATCCTTTGGCCTTCTGGCTATACCTCTGAATTATTTTTTAGGGATTACAATACACATGCTTGAATGTTCATAGTTGTTAGTATTTGCATATTTCAAAAAACCTCACAATATGATGTTTTACTTCTTTGTTTAAATAGTTATATGTATTCTGAAGAAATATAGAGGGGGAAAAATTCTTTTATGTTTATCCACATAACTACCATTTCTAGTACTTTTCATTCTTTCATGAAATTTAAAGTTTCCATCTGATGTCATTTTCCTTCAGCTTGAAGGACTTTCTTTAGCACTTCTTGTAGTTTGCAGGTCTGCGGGCAATGAACTCTCTTAGCTTTCTTTTATGTGAAAATGTCTTTATTTTATTTCTATTCTTGAATAATATTTTTGCTAGATATAGAATTACGGGTGACAAGGTTTTCTTCCCCTCTCAACACGTTTTAGTTTTCTATTGTTGTTGTACCAAATTACCACAAACTTAGTGGCGTAGAACAATACAGATTTCTTTATCTTACAGTTCTAGAAGTCAAAAGTCCAAAATTGATATCAGCAGACTAAAATCAAGGTGCCAGCAGGGGCTGTGTTCCTTCTGGAGGTTCTAAGGGAAGCTCTGGTTCCTTGCTTCTCCAGCTTCTAGAGACTGCCTGCATTTCTAGACTCGTGGCCCCATCATCCAAGCCAGCAATGTCAGGCTGACGCTTTATCATTGCCATTTCTTTTTCTTTCTTGTCTGCCTCTTTCTTCCATTTATAAGGACACTTGTGATAATATTGAGACGAGCTAGATAATCCAGGATAATCTCCCCATTTTAGGGTCAGCTGATTAGCACCCTTAATTCTATCTGCAGCCTTAATTCTCTTTGCCACATAACATAGTCACTGGCTGTGGGGATTAGGATTTTAACATCTTTGGGGGACAATTATTTGTCTATCACAGCACTTTAAAGATATTGTTCCACTGCCTTCTACCCTCCACAGTTTCTAAGGAGAAGTCAAAATAATTTTTTTTTAAGATTTATTATTTATTTATTTTATTTATTTTTGGCTGCTTCGGGTCTTAGTTGCGGCACGTGGAATCTTCATTGAGGCATGTGGGATCTTTCGTTGCGGCGTGCGGGCTTCTTTCTAGTGGTAGCGTGTGGGTTTTCTCTTCTCTAGTTGTGGCTTGCAGGCTCCAGAGCGCATGATCTCTGTATTTTGTGGCACGCAGGCTGTCTAGTTGAAGCACATGAGCTCAGTAGTTGTGTCTCACGGGCTTAGTTGCCCCTCAGCATGTGGGATCTTAGTTCTCTGACCAGGGATCGAATCCGCATCCCCTGCATTGTAAGGCGGATTCTTTACCACTAGACCACCAGGGAAGCCCCTCAAAATAATTTTATCAGCGTTTCCCTGTATGTATGTAATATGATTTTCTCTGGCTACTTCAAGAATTTCTCATTCTGTTTGGTTTTTACCACCAGATGGAGTATGATACCTAAATGTGGGGTGTGTGTGTGTGTGTGTGTGTATTTATCCTACTTGTGGTTTGCTGAACTTCTTGAATATGTTTTCTTTTCTTTTGCCATTTACTGAAGTTTTGGTCATTGTGTTTTCAAGTAACTTTTTCCACCCTATTCCCCTTTCTCTCTTTCTGCTCTTTCTCTGGACTCCAATTACACATGTTAGGCCTTCTGATATTTCCTCACAAGTCTTTGAGGCCTTTTAAAGTTTTTTTCAATCTTAGTCTCTCTGTTCTTTAGATTGGATGATTTTACCGACTTTTTTCTGATTTGCCAGCCGCTATTAAGCTAGCCAATAAATTTTTTATTAGAGATATTGAAGTTTTTAGTTTTAGAATTTCCATTTGATTCTTTCTGGTTTTAAAAAAATTAACTTTCTGATGATATTTCCTATTTGTTCATTTATAACAAGCATATTATCCTTTCTTTCCTTAGGCATAGTTATGAAAATATTCCTATCTAGTTATTACATCATATAACTAGATAGGATTGGTATCATCTTTGGTTGGTCTCCACTGGTTGCATTTTGCCCTGGAGAATGGATCATCTATTCGTCTGTCTTCATATTTTGAGTAATTTTGAATTTTATCCTGATTATTTTAAATATTTTATAGGATTTTGTTTTTTTCATCTTTATTGGAGTATAATTGTTTCACAATGTTGTGTTAGTTTTTGCTGTACAACAAAGTGAACCAGCCATATGCATACATATATCCCCATATCCCCTCCCTCTTGCATCTACCTTCCACCCTCCCTATCCCGCCCCTCTAGGTGGTCACAAAACACCAAGCTGATCTCCCTGCATGATGCAGCTGCTTCCCACTAGCTATCTATTTTACATTTGGTAGTGTATATATGTCAATGCTATTCCCTCACTTAGTCCCAGCTTACCCTTCCCCTCCCCATATCCTCAAGTCCATTCTCCACATCTTTATTCCTTTCCTGCCCCTGTGTTCGTCAGAACCTTTTTTTTTCTTTAGATTCCATATATATGTGTTAGCATACAATATTTGTTTCTCTCTTCCTGACTTACTTCACTCTGTATGACAGACTCTAGGTCCATCCACCTCACTACAAAGAACTCAATTTCGTTTCTTTTTATGGCTGAGTAATATTCCATTGTATATATGTGCCACATCTTCTTTATCCATTCATCTGTCGATGGACACTTAGGTTGCTTCCATGTCTTGGCTATTGTAAATGGAGCTGCAGTGAACATTGTGGTACATGACTCTTTTTGAATTATGGTTTTCTCGGGGTATATGCCCAGTAGTGGGATTGCTGGGTCATATGGTAGTTCTATTTTTAGTTTTTTAAGGAACCTCCATACTGTTCTCCATAGTAGCTGTATCAATTAACATTCCCACCAACAGTGCAGGAGGGTTAACTTTTCTCCACACCCTCTCCAGCATTTATTGTTTGTAGATTTTTTTGATAATGGCCATTCTGACTACTGTGAGGTGATACCTCATTGTGGCTTTGATTTTCATTTCTCCAATAATTAGTGATGTTGAGCAGCTTTTCATGTGTTGTTTGGCAATCTGTATGTCTTCTTTGGAGAAATGTCTGTTTAGGTCTTCTCCCAATTTTTGGATTGGGTCATTTGTTATTTTTGATATTGAGCTGCATGAGCTGTTTGTATATTTTGGAGATTAATACTTTGTCTGTTGCTTTGTTTGCAAATATTTTCTCCCATTCTGAGGGTTGTGTTTTCATCTGGTTTATGGTTTCTTTTGCTGTGCAAAAGCTTTTAAGTTTCATTAGGTCCCATTTGTTTATTTTTGTTTTTATTTCCATTTCTCTAGGAGGTGGGTCAAAAAAGGATCTTGCTGTGATTTATGTCAGAGAGTGTTCTGCCTGTGTTTTCCTTTAAGAGTTTTATAGGGTCTGGCCTTATGTTTAGGTCTTTAATCCAATTTGAATTTATTTTTGTGTATGTTGTTAGGGTGTGTTTTAATTTCATTCTTTTACATGTGGCTGTCCATTTCTCCCAGCAGCACTTATTGAAGAGGCTGTCTTTTCTCCATTGTATATTCGTGCCTCTGTTATGAAAGATAAGGTGACTGTATATGCATGGGTTTATCTCTGGGCTTTCTATCCTGTTCCATTGATCTATATTTATGTTTTTATGCCAGTACCATACTTACTGTCTTGATGACTGTAGCTTTGTAGTATAGTCTGAAGTCAGAGAGCCTGATTCCTCCAGCTCTGTTTTTCTTTCTCAAGATTGCTTTAGTTATTCGGGGTCTTTTGTGTTTCCATACAAATTGTAAAATTTTTGTCCTAGTTCTGTGAAAAATGCCATTGGTAGTTTGATAGGGATTGCATTGAATCTGTAGATTGCTTTGGGTAGTATAGTCATTGTCAGAATATTGATTCTTCCAATCTAAGAACATGGTATATCTCTCCATCTGTTGGAATCATCTTTAATTTCTTTCATCAGTGTCTTATAGTTTTCTGCATACAGGTCTTTTGTCTCCTTAGGTAGGTTTATTCCTAGGTATTTTATTCTTTTTGTTGCAGTGGTAAATGGGATTGTTTCCTTAATTTCTCTTTCTGATTTTTCATTGTTAGTGTATAGGAATGCCAGAGATTTCTGTGCATTAATTTTGTATCCTGCTACTTTACCAAATTCATTGATTAGCTCTAGTAGTTTTCTGGTGGCATCTTTAGGATTCTCTATGTATAGTATCATGTCATCTGCAAAGGGTGACAGTTTTACTTCTTCTTTTACAATTTGTATTCCTTTTATTTCTTTTTCTTCTCTGATTGCCATGGCTATGACTTCCAAATCGGTTGAATAATAGTGGTGAGAGTGGGCACCTTTGTCTTGTTCCTGATCTTAGAGGAAATGCTTTCATTTTTTCACTGTTGAGAATGATGTTGGCTACAGGTTTGTCATATATGGCTTTTATTACGTTGAGTTAGGTTCCCTCTATGCCTGTTTTCAAGGGAGTTTTTATCATAAATCAGTGTTGAATTTTGTCAAAAGCCTTTTCTGTATCTATTGAGCCAATCATATGGATTTTATCCTTCAATTTGTTAATATGGTGTATCACATTGATTGATTTACGTATATTGAAGAATCCTTGCATTCCTGGGATAAACCTCACTTGATCATGTTGTATGATCCTTTTAATTTGATGTTGGATTCTGTTTGCTAGTATTTTGTTGAGGATTTTTGCATCTGTGTTCATCAGTGATATTGGCTTGTAATTTTCTTTTATCCTGACATCTTTGTCTGGTTTTGGTATTAGGGTGATGGTGACCTCATAGAATGAGTTTGGGAGTGTTCCTCCATCTGCTATATTTGGGAAGAGTTTGAGAAGGATAGGTGTTAGCTCTTCTCTAAATGTTTGATAGGATTCGCCTGTGAAGCCATCTGGCCCTGGGCTTTTGTTTGTCAGAAGATTTTTTATCACAGTTTCAATTTCAGTGTTTGTGATTGGTCTGTTCATATTTTCTATTTCTTCTTGGTTCTGTCTTGGAAGGTTATACCTTTCTAAGGATTTGTCCATTTCTTCATGGTTGTCCATTTTGTTGGCATATAGTTATTTATAGTAATCTCTCATGATCCTTTGTATTTCTGCGGTGTCAGATGTAATTTTTCTGTGGTGTCAGATGTAATTTCTCCTTTTTCATTTCCAATTTTATTGACTTGAGTCCTCTCCCTTGTTTTCTTGATGAGTCTGGCTAATGGTTTATCAATTTTGTGTGTCTTGTCAAAGAACAAGCTTCTAGTTTCATTGATCTTTGCTATTGTTTTCTTCATTTCTATTTCATTTATTGCTGCTCTGATTCTTATGATTTCTTTCCTTCTGCTAACTTTGGGGTTTTTTGTTCTTCTTTTTCTAATTGCTTTAGGTGTAAGGTTAGGTTGTTTATTTGAGATTTTTCTTGTTTCTTGAGGCAGTATTGTAATGCTATAAACTTCCCTCTTAGAACTGCTTTTGCTGCATCACATAGGTTTTGTGTTGTCGTGTTTTCACTGTCATTTGTTTCTATGTATGTTTTGATTTCCTCTTTGATATCTTCAGTGATCTCTTGGTTGTTTAGTAGCGTATTGTTTAGCCTCCATGTGTTTCTATTTTTTTCAGTTTTTTTTCTCTGTCATTGATATCTAGTCTCATAGCGTTGTGGTCAGAAAAGATGCTTGATATGATTTCAATTTTCTTAAATTTACCAAAGCTTGATTTGTGACCCAAGATGTGATCTATCCTGGAAAATGTTCCGTGTTTACTTGCGAAGAAAATGTATTCTGTTGTTTTGGGATGGAATGTCATATAAATATTAATTAAGTGCGTTTGGTCTAATGTATCATTTAAAGCTTGTGTTTGCTCATTTATTTTCTGTTTGGAGATCTGTCCATTGGTGAAAGTGGGGTGCTAAGGTCCCTACTATTATTGTGTTACTGTTGATTTTCCCTTTTATGGCTGTTACCATTTGCCTTGTGTAGTGAGGTGCTCCTATGTTGGGTGCATATATATTTTCAATTGTTATATCTTCTTGGATTGATCCCTTGATAATTATGTAGTGTCCTTCCTTGTGTCTTGTAATACTCCTTATTTTAAAGTCTGTTTTGTCTGCTATGAGTTTTGCTGCTCTAGGTTTATTTTGATTTCCATTTGCATGGAATGTCTTTTTCCATCCCCTCACTTTCAGTCTCTTGTAGACAGCATATATACAGGTCTTATTTTTGTATCCATTCAGCCATTCTGTGTCTTTCGGTTGGAGCATTTAATACATTTCCATTTAAGGTAATTATTGATATGTATGTTCCTATTACCATTTTCTTAATTGTTTTGGGTTTGTTTTTGTAGGTCTGTTCCTTCTCTTGTGTTTCCTGCCTGGAGAAGTTTCTTTAGCATTTGTTGTAAAGCTGGTTTGGTAGTGCTGAATTCTCTTAACTTTTGCTTGTCTGTAAAGCTTTTGATTTCTCCATAGAATCTGGATGAGATCCTTGCTGGGCAGAGTAATCTTGGTTATAGGTTTTTCTGTTTCATCACTTTAAATATATCTTGCCACTCCCTTCTGGCTTGTAGAGTTTCTGCTGAAAGATCAGCTATTAACCTTATGGGGATTCCCTTGTATGTTAGTTGTTGCTTTTCCCTTGCTGCTTTTAATATTTTTTCTTTGTATTTCATTTTTAATAGTTTGGTTAATATGTGCCTTGGTGTGTTTCTCCTTGGATTTTTCCTATATGGACTCTCTGTGCTTCCTGGACTTGATTGACTATTTCCTTTCCCATGTTGGGGAAGTTTTTGACTATAATCTCTTCAAATACTTTTTTCAGACCCTTTGTTTTTTTCTTCTTCTTTTAGGCCAGGTATAATTCTTATGTTGGTATGTTTACTGTTGTCCCAGAGGTCTCTAAGACTGTTCTCCATTATTTTCTTTTTTCTTTATTCTCTGTGGCAGTTATTTCCACCATTCTGTCTTGCAGCTCACTTATCCGTTATTCTGCCTCAGTTATTCTATTGATTCCTTCCAGAGTATCTTTAATTTCAGTCATTGTGCTGTTTATTACTGTTTGTTTGCTCTTTAGTTCTTCTAGGTCCTTGTTAAACATTTCTTGTATTTATTCTATTTCTGAGATTTGGGATCATCTTTACTATCATTACTCTGAATTCTTTTTCAGGTAGTTTGCCTGTTTCTTCTTCATTTACTTGTTCTGATGGGTTTTTTATCTTGCTCCTTTGCCTGCACGATATTTCTCTGTCTTCTCATTTTGTCTAGTTTACAGTAATTGAGGTCTCCTTTCCCTAGGCTGCAGGGTCATAGTTCCTCTTGCTTCTGTTCTCTGCTGCCGGTGGTGACGTTGGTCCAGGGGCTTGCATAGGGTTCCTGATGGCAGGGACTAGTGCCTGCGTTCTGGGTAGAGAACTGAATCTGGGTAGGTGGAGCTGAGTCTTTCCCCTTTGATGAGCAGGGCTGTGTTCGGTGGTGTGTTTTGGGGTGTCTGTGAGCTCAGTATGACTTTAGGTCTTCTGTGTGCTGATGGGTGGGTTTGTGTTCCTGTCTTACTTGTTTTTTGGTGTGAGGCATCCAGTGCTGTGAGCTGCTGGCAGTTGGGTGGACCCAGGTCTTGGATTTAGAAAGAGGCCTCCATGAGGGCTCTCAGCAGTTAATCTTCCCTGGTGCCAGGAATTCTCTAGTGGTCCAGCATCCTGGACTCAGTGCTCCCACCCCAGAACCTTAGGCCTTACTTCTGGTCGAGGAGGAATCAGCACTTGGCAAGTCACTCGTCCTGGCAATAAAGGGGATTTTTAAAAAAAGAAAAGACAAGACTAACAAAACCCCAGACAAATGATAAAAAATAAAGTCAAGGAAACAAAAGCAGAAACAAGGAAACACGCACAGACACAAAAGAGACAAAAACAGAACCAAATAAAACAAAAACAAGGGAACAACTAGACAAACAGATGAACTCAAAAATGAAATCAAACAAATTAGGATCAAGACTAACAGAAACACAAAACCTAAAAACAAAACCAAAGCAGTGTGCCAACTGAAGAATAAAGCAAGGAAACAGAATAAACTGATAAAAATGATACAGAAAATAACAAAATAAAATAAAGAGGGAAAAAACCCAGGACAACAGAAAAGCAAAGTAGAGATGGAAATATAAAAAATATATATGTTAAAGAAGAAGAAAAAAATAAAGGAAAAGAACACAGAACAACAGAGAAACAAAGTAAAATTAGAAATATGTATATTTTAAAAAATGTTATAGACCACGAAGATCCCAGAAGACTAAAAAAAAAAAAAAACTGAAACAGCAAACAAAAAGAAAGAAAAAACAACAACAAAAAAAGCCAGAACCAACAACAGAATGAACCAAAACATAATAAAATTAATAGTAATAATTATGTTTCCCTGGGGTCTCTGCTGTAAGTGTCCTTGCACATGCCGTGAGCCACAGCCCACCTCCACCTCCGCCGCCCCAAGAGGCTCTCCTGTGCCTCTGGGCTGCTCTCTGGACCCGCTGTGGGCCCTGTGGGGACCCCTCAGACTCTGATGTGGCCCAGTTCCCGCATGTGCTGCCCCTGAAGGCCACAGCTGCCAGAGCTAGACAGTTTCCATTTGTGGGAGCAGTCACTGTCTGCTCAGATATTCCATAGACTCAGGGTCTACGTAGCTGATTGCGGGGATTGAATTGGCAACTTGTACAGCTGATGGAAAGATTTTCGATCTTCTTCCTTAGTCGCCCCCTCCCTGGAGTTCAGCTTTGGTTTTATCCCCACCTCTGCATGTGGTTCACCTACAGGAGTCTGGTCCTGAGGCTGCCTCGGAGCTCTTGGGTCTGCCTCTGTGAGGACCGGGTGCAGAAGTGGTCTCACTGCTTGGATCGTGGGAGCCCCAATGGCGCCCAAAGCCCATGGAAGCCGTCGGCCACAGGCGCAAGAGATATGGCCCTAGTGAGGGCCTGTTCTGGCGCCTGGCATAAGGCATGTGAGGGCCAGCCCTGGGTGGGCTTTTTTCTGGCAGCCAGCAGCAGGCGTGTGAGGGCCAGCCCTGAGGGGGCTTTTTTTTTGATTGCTGGCAGCCGGCCCACGAGAGCCAGCCCCGAGCGGGCTTCTTCTATTGTCATCAGCAGGCACTGGCTGTGGGGAGAGAGAGGCTACAATAGTGGCTCCTCCCCTTGAGTGGGACTCAGCAGTAGCGCCCCCCCCTTCCATGGCAGTCTGGTCCTCCTCCACAGGCATTCTCTGCTGTGGATTTCCTCCCTCCCGTCCCATCAGTCCATCTCCCCAACAGCAGTTCTCGCTCTGGGCCTTTTCTCCAGTCTTCACGCTCCAGCTCCCAGCCGCCTTGCACACCTGTGAACACACGTCCCAGTCCGGGGCACGTAGGGCCGGGACCCTCTGTGTATTTCTCACTCTCTCCCATCTGCCACCGATTGGCCGCTTCACCTTCTTCCGACAGCCTCAGATACTTCCCTTCTGTCCCAATCAATTTCCCCTTTGGAGAGGGGGTTTCCCCAAATTCGGGAATCTCTCCTCTGCTTCAGCTACCCCACCCCGGGGTCTCCTCCTCCTTTTCCCGTCTGTTCTTTGTCCTACCCAGTTATACAGGGATCTTTATAGTCCTTTCTGGTGTCCAAGGTCTTCTGCTGGTTGTCAGCCAGTGTTCTGTGAGAATTGTTGCATCTATAGATGTATTTCTGATGCATCCATGGAGAGAGATGAACTCCACGTCCTCCTACTCCTCCGTCATCTTGAATCTCCTATAGGATTTTGGATTCTGTTATATTCCTCTGAGGAACACTGAATTTTTTTGTTTGTTTATTTCAGGAAGCTGTTAACTTGGCTCAACTCATGCCCCAAGGTTTGTTAACTCTGTGAAGGGCAGCCTTTCAGCTCCTTTGCCCTTAGCTGGGCTGCTTGTCATCTGCTTGATGCAAGTGGATTTCAGGGATTAACCAGAGATTCAGGTGGAGTTGATGCAGTCAATTTAGGGTTTCCTCTCTGTGGCACTTATTGGGACAGTTTCTTCTCACTTTCTTCAGTTTCTTCAGGTATCGGTTGCCCAGCTGGTACAGATCTTCCTTCAGTTAAAAAGCATTAAAAGCAAGAAACTCACCAAGTGTTGTTCATTTATTTAAAATGTTAACTCCCCTACAGTTTCTTCCTACTTTTCGTCACTCTCCAGTACCTTCAGATAGTTGTTTTTTTTATATTTTATCTAGAGTTTATAGCCATTATTTCTGGAAGGGTTGGTATGATAGAAGCTACTTCATCATTACCAGAAGCTTTATTATAACTTTTAATAACTGTTACTTCTAGTACAGCTTCTATGTTTACAGCTTTTTTGGCAAGCCAATAAAGAAGGAAGATACTTTTTCTTCTCCTGTTTTTATTTGCAAAATGTGCTTTACTCAGAGTTACTCTGACTCTCAGAAGTATCAAAGTAAATTCTTTGGAGGTACAGACTACTTCTTAATTTAGTATGAGCCTGTCTAGATATTTCTCTGGTATTAAAGACCTAGACCACAATCAATTTGCCAGTCATTACGTTTGATTTCTTCTTCAGAAATTGTGTCTGAGACATGGGTCTCAAAAGGTGGAACATTAATGGAGTCATACGCTTTAGGAATTTCTACAGCATCTACCATAATGCTTTGCTAGTACCTTTAGGCGCTAGGCTTCTACAATACCCAGCAGTCATGACTTGTGATTAATTACAGTGAGGTATAAATAATTTGAAATCTTAAAATTAATTTGTAGTTGCAAAAACAGTAATATAAACACAATCATTTCATTTTAAAAAATCCATATAAAGCTAAAACCCCCCTTTAGTCATTGTCCTCAGTCCCCATTTCCTCTCCTTCTACTTGTCCTGTGCACCTTCCCAGAGGTGCTAACATTTTGGCATGTGATCTTCAAGATCACACAGACACACGCACACAACACACATCCCATAAGAAAAATAGACAATTGTTCTGTGCTGTTTTGATAGGTAGGATTGTGTGTGTGTGTGTGTGTGTATGTGTGTGTGTGTATGTGTGTAACATCCTTACTTTTACTCACTAACAGGCCTTAGATATCTTTCCATGTTTACTACTTACACATCTACTACATTTGATATTCTATTCTCCAGTGTTTCTGTAGATAGAGTTAATTTATCCAATTGTAAGATAGAGTTAATTTATCCTATTGTAATCTCCTTAGGAAACCCTTCAACTAGTATTCTTAATTGAACCAGTAAAGCTTCATTGTTTTGGAGCCTACTTACTTGAAATTTGTGATAATTAGGCCAAGAATAGAATTAAAATTTATGGTTGCCAATTAATGACTTTAAAAGAATATTTTTTTTCTAACTAAGAGATAAATTGCTTTTAAACCCTAGTTTAAAATGTACTGATTACATAGAAATTTTTATATTTCATTATCTAACAAAGTAGTAGCTTGTTCTGCTAACTCTATGCATTTGAAAGCAATAAATAAAAGGTACATGCCATTAAAATAATTCCACAATCAGATTTGTCACTAATTAGGACTCTGCCTTTGTAAAGTTAGACACAATCATTAATTTTCCATTTTATCCCACTGCCTTGCTTGGTTCTGTTACTTTCTGATTAGAGTTCTGACAGGCCCTGGGTGAGGGGTACTCCCCTTGGGCCTGATCCCTGGGATAGTTAGGGGAAGGGAATACAGACAGAGACTTTCTCTTCTGGTGTTCTAATAGCCTAAAACTTTTTTAAAAAATCGTTTTGGATATAACTTTCAAAAGATAAAATGGGAATGAGTAAAGGGTGTTTTCAAATGGATACATTTGTAAAGTCTCTTACAGATTGCTACAGAAATACCCAATTGTATTTCTGGCTAAACATCAAGAAAGTATAATTGGACCTGATCAATTTTAAATACTACTTTCTGTTTCTCCTTCTTTGAGAATTTAACCCACTTGTGGCAAGTTTTCTCATCTTACACAAAGAGGTAAGGTGGATGTTATCAGTGCAGCCCTCAGGGATGGAGGGCGACAGGAAAGGAAGAGGACCTGAGACATATGCTATTGCCATGTATTTAGGAATTGCTAGTTCACTCCTTGCTAGTTTTCTGTGTCTCTGGTTTTTGTGACTCTTAAGTCCCCATTGCCTTACAGTAGATTAAGAAAGGGAGGGTGAACATCTCTCAGAGCACAGATTCAGGCCTAAGAAGTGACCACCACATCCATGAGCATGACAGGGAAATGGGGTGTTATAATTCACTTCTCACAACTGAGGCTACACATCGTGAGGATGTCGGGAGAATGATGGGGTCCGAGGCAGTACCCTCGGCAGGGCCTGCGCAGTGCTAACTCCAAGTGGAATTCGGCCTTAGTAGGTGGCTGAAGTAGGAAGAGAATACTGCTGCCTCTGATTCAGGAATGAGCCTGCAGAGAATTTCGAATCCTTGTTTCGAAGCAACAAAGCTGTTCTACATACTTTTGGGGTTGGATAGAGATGAGTTTGAAAAAGCATAATGAAAAGCTTGAGGTGATATCTTTTGGGATTTCAGTTAACCAAGAATTACTGACCTGTCCTTAATTGTTTTTCTCGACAGTCACATATGTTGGATTCACTTATGTTGAGAATTGACTAGCCAGTTGCAAAGCACAAATTCATTCTCATGGACCCTCCCCAAGACCCCCAAATAGTGTCTTGCTAAGGACCATTTGCTCCTCCGCCAGCAGCGCCAGCTTAGTCGGCACTGGAGTGTGTGGCCCTACAACTATTTGTGGTTTTCCTGTCACATGATGCTGATTGAGCCACACCTCTCCTGAGCATGGTGCACATACAACAACATGCATCTGAAAGCTCCAGTTTCTCTTCCAGGCTGCTGTTATGCATATGCTTTTTATTCAAGCAAAATAATAGACTGGATTTAAACCAAGTTATTTATTGAATCAATGTGTCAAATGAAAATAATCTTGCTCGTTAGATCCACATCCAGTAGTAAGTTGTCCTCAGTTAGTCATGGTATTGAGGTCTACTTTTCTTGGAGACCCTCAAGGCTGTGGGCCCTGGGAGGTCATTAGTGAGTGAGGGAGTATCTATTATTTATGCAAGTCTGCAGAGCAGCGTTAAGAATTTAAAGAACCCCCGCGATCAGGTAGTTTAGCTCAAAATCGCGTGCTAATTAAGAACAAAACTGTGCTCCGCCACTGGCTGTGGGGTATATGGACAAGTATGGAGGAGGAGATATGTAAAAACAGTTGTGGTATTAGAGCTTAGTGTGTTTTAGCACTGATGATAGGGTTTAGTTTAGTCTATCATTGACAATAATCATGATCTTTGTGACATACAGAGTCCCCCAGTTCTTCTAACTCTGCCCTAATTGAACTGTCCTGTCCCCAAATGGCTGTTACAGTGATCTCAAAACGACTCTAACCAGCTCTTATTCACCAGAACTTTTACTTTTATTGACTCTCTCTCAGAAAGTTTACTAATTCCAAGAAAGATTATTCCAACAAAAATAAAGTAGTAAATTCTGCCATCCTCTCCCCTGATTTCACACTTTAATTATCAAACCACTCTCACACCAGATAGTAAACCTTAAATATTTTAACATTTTTCCCAGCAGGGAGACAACAGCACACAAAGCAACATGCAATTATACTAAAAGATTTATTTGTCTCTGACCTGGGAAGCCATGCATCAGTGCTCTAAGATGATAAAGTCTGCCATTCCCACCCTGAGGGAGCTAATGAATTAGCATAAATACCTGTGAGTAGGTTAAGTACATGCAGTGTGACAAGATAACAAAATAAGGGACCTTTAAACAATTAACAAGGGTTTAAAAACACTGATCTATCAGATGTTCTAGAAAGTGTTTGCTTGTAAATTTAGATCATATTTTATTGAGCAGCTTAAACAACAGTGTCTTCTTCTTTCTAAGTCATGGTTCATTGTCAAATTCATTCATAAGAGTTTCCATCTGATTGTACTTATGTAGAAGTTGTTATTTTGGACATAAACTGGCTAAAACTTACCTTTTCACTGTAAAAAATAATTTTAAAAAAGTAATGTAAAAAATATTAAAAGACTGAATCTTTAAAAAAATTTTTTTTAATTGAGATAACATTGGTTTATAACATTATGTAAGTTTCATGTATACATTTTAGTTCTCCTTCTGTATACACTACAGTGTGCTCACCACCAAAAATTTAGTTTCCATCTGTCACCATACTAAGACTGATTCATAACCAACAGTAAAGAACAGTTTTCAGATGCTTTCTAAAATGTCTTGTTTATATGCAAGTTGATGAGAAGTGAATTACAAATCTATTAATTCATTAAAATCAAACCTCCTAGGATGTCCACTAAGCCACTTTGATTAGCCCAGTCTGAATTACTGTCTTTGTACTTGAGACAGTTAAACTGAAATGCTTTAAAAATTCAAATCTGTAATTAATTCAGAAGGCGTTTTCATCCAGTAATTAAAACTAGTAAGATTTAGTATTAAATTTAGATATTTTTATGGTGACAAGCCTTGAATCTTCTTTAGGGTTTTTTTTTTTTCCAACTCTGCATCTACTGTTTTCCCTTCTCTTTGTAGTTATTTGTTAGGAATTTTATAAAGCAAATTAATGAAAATTATCTCCTGCCTGGTGTTTATAAAACAAAAGCAGATGTAAAGGAGGAAAAAAAAAACCTGGAAAAAAACGTGTCTGATGTCAGTAATAGTTCGGTATTCTTGTAATAATGAAAAAAGGGGGGTGGGAAGGAACGGAATGAGTTTGCTCATTAAGTAGGCATAAAGTTCCTTGAGGGCAAGAACTGTACCTTAATTACATTGAATCCCATTCCACACTTAGCACAGTGTTTTACTTTGGATTTTGTTAAAGAATGTTTGTCAAGGGGGCAGAAATTAACAGGGCTTTGAGCACATTCTCACATTTAAGGTGCTAATAATTTCTGGTGTGAATTCAGTGGTAACAGTGTTTCAGCATTTAATATTAATTTGATTTTTCTGGCTGGTTTTGAACTTGAGTTACATTTAGAGGTGATGAAACAAATTAAAAGGATTGCGTATTTATACACAGTAGAATCTGAGGAGGATTTTCTCACAGTACATTTTTAAATAGCCTCAGTATATAAATCTGGGATTACAAAATAGGTATAATTGTGGGGTGATTACTCCCTTTACCCCAGAGTTACTTCACTGATTTGCCATAGCATTCCTTTAGAAAGTGAGCATCTCAAATAAATTTAAATTTTGATTCTGTTTACACAACTCACTTTACACATAGCTTTTCAGCAGTGCGTTGACTGAATAAAATCTGGACTCACTTCTTTGAAATCTGTTCCTAAATCCTCTGAGGAAGATATGGGCACACCTGTGCACACCTTTTGTTAGACTGATTTAATTGCATGAAGCTGAGCTGAGAACCAGAAGGAAAATATTTCCTCTGGTAAGATGTGCTTTGGATTCAGCTAGGAACGGGTCGCCAAGAAATATCAAGGGCTCACTTTCTCGAGAGAAAAATGAGATAGTGTTTCCTCTCTCCAGGACTTATGCATATTTATTTATATTCTGCCTTATTCTAGAAAGAACTTAAGTTTAAAAAAACAAAACCAAACAGATGAAGTATAAGTAAAGTAATCAGGTTGAGAAGTTAGGAAAGGAAGATAAGTTGAAAGCAGATTGGGGTTTAGTGTACAAACTCCATGCTGTGAAGAGCTACACAGTCACAAGAGGTAGACCACACATTTGGCTGCTGCCTTTTGAACAAAACCAATACAAAGAGGATAACATGAATAATGCAACACTCCCAGTGTCTGTGCCAGAACTAAGTTGAGTCCTCTCCCAAAGGCTCAGAGATAAAGCTGACCTAAGGAGAACCTTGCTAAAAGGGTAACATTCAACCAATTAACAAATATTTCTTGAACCTGAACAATTTGTCAGTTACCATGCTGACCACCCGAGGATGCACAGACCATACCCTTAAGGAGTACACAGTGTGAGGGGATAAATAAGTGAAATAGACTTGGACATTGCAGTACAGTGTAATAAGTTCTGTGGAGCGGGGGAGGCACAAGGTATCATGACATTAGTCCAGGCTGGGAGAGAAAGCGTATCCGGGGAGGGTTTCTGGAGGAGTTAATGCCTCAGCTAAGTGCTAAAGGATATGTGCTTCTTAACCCTGGCAAAAGTAGAAAATGTTCCAGGGACACAGGGCAAGTATTCTGTACAAAGTGCCAAAGGCAGGAAAGCGTGATGCCTTCTGAGAATCGTATATAATCATTCAGTATGACTGGAACAGAGAGTACAAAAGGGAGAAAGTCTTGAGAAATGCGACAGAGAACTTGGGCACATGAGAAAAGGGTCTGCGATGCTGTGCCCGGGAGATTGAGAGCAGTGAGATGAAGACAGCAGGTTCTTCATCAGGGGAAGCCCTGTGGCAGATGGAGTGGAGCGTAGGCAGGGAAATAGATGGGAGTTCCTGCAGGGATTCAAGTAAGAAATGACAGAGCTCTGGACCAAAGTGGTGATAGGATTGGAGAGAAGGGGCTGGATGCAAGAGTTATTAAGGGGCAGAATTGATGGGTTTGGCTTTCAACAGAAGTAGGCACTGAGATTACTCTTTGGCTTTGGGCATGGTCGCTGCACAGAAGAGAGTTAACTAAGGTAGGGAGCCTGAACTGCTGTCCTTGGAAAGGCCTGCTTGCAAGGTTGGTCCTGACATCCAGGAACTTATATTTCAGGATGGTTTTCCCTATATCAATTGTGCTAAGCTGTTTGTACAAACACTGTGGTTTATGCTGAGCACCTAGTGTCTTTTGGGGAGTCTGAAATAGACAGGCTGCCCATGTGACCAGCTCCCAATGCAAACCCTGGGCGCTGAGTCTCTGCAAGCTTCCCTGGTTGACATTTCACACATGTTATCACAGTTCTTTGCCGGAGGAATTTAGACTCCACTGGGAGAGGACCCTTGAAAACTTACACTTGCTTGGTTTTACCCCATGTGCCTTTTCGCTTTGCTGATTTTGCTTGGTGTCCTTTCACTGTAATAAGTCATAGCCTTGAGTGTGACTGTGCGGTCTTGTGAGTCCTTCCTGTGAATCATCGAAACCAGGGGTGTTCTTGGCTTCCTCTTGACACAGTCATCTCTCAATGTAGTGGTACCTCTCACAGGGATAAAGAACGTGAAAGGAGTAGCAGGTTTGGGGGTGGGAGCAGTGATAAGTTCTACTATAAGTTTTCCAGTTTAGTTCTCGTATTGCTTTATTAGAGTTATTTTGAGCTAACATTTTAGTTATTGACTATGGGTTGCCTATTTCAAAATTAATTTATCAGAAAAATTAATTTTTTTCAACATATCTTCATTAATTCATTCAGCAAGTATCTGTGGAAAGCCGTATTGAGTGTTTGGAACTGGCTGACATTTTATAGGCCATATTGATGCTTTGGAATATGGGTCAAGTGTTCAAAGAAGTTATTGCACTGGGAAAAATAAGGTATTTGCCTTTGAAAAATAAAATGGCATTCATTTCAGAAATGAATTGCTGAAATATCTCAATATGTAAATATTTTTGTCATTGAGAGAAACAATACCTTAAGTGTTCCTCTGCTAGTGGTCCAGGGCGCTAGTATATGAAATTAGGCAACTTGTACGTGATTCAAAATGGACACACCACACATATCAGGTTCATCATCACTCAAGCAATATTTCTCCCCTTCTGATGTCACAATATATTTAAAACTAAGACTGAGAGCCTTTTTCACTGGTTTAGGAGGTGTATAATGGTAGTCATTTTAGGTAAGTGCCCTAAATTCAGCACATTTTCAGGCTACTCCTGATGGGTATTTTTCTTGAAGAGAGGTCAAGTCACAGTCAGATGGTGGACTAAAAGTTCCCCTAAATCAGTGACTGACCTGCTAATTGTCTGAGGGAAATAGTCTTCAGATTTTTTTTTTCACTTATGAGCAATGTGTGGTGATGGTCTTTCTGTTACCACTATGTCGGTGATGTGGAACACATGCAGATGAGCTAAGACTCTTTCCTGCTTCAGTCTTTGATTTAAAACGTCTGAGCAGTGCCGCTCCTTTCCGAGGCTGCGCACATCTTTGTGATAGAGCCAGGCTGTCAAGGCAGGTCTCCTTTTATTGCAAATGGATCAGGAGGGTTATACTCAAACCACTATTTATGGGGTTTTATTTGTTAGGTTGGTTTTTTTTTTTTTTTCTCTATTACCAAATTTAACATTTGAAAACACTTTTTGTGGCTTTGATGTGGATCGCCGCACGTTTGATCCTAAAAGAGCATGAATCAGCACATTTTTTCCAGTTGTTATCTATCTGCTGAAACACTCATATGGTACCCAACTCCCCACTTATATATCTTGTTGCAGCTATCTTTTCCTGTTATTTTACCCGTAAGCATTTTAAAAAGTTTAAAACATCTATTTCTAATGAGGGTAGGTACCTGAATAAAATCAGGATTGTGTTAGAAATGAAAAAGAAGGAATGGATGTCGGGTTGGTGACCAGTAATATACACTAAGCCGATGCTTATTCCTAGTACTGGTAAAAGTGACCACCTGCCCGGCTTCTGACTGCCTGGCTTAGCAAAGCAACAAGAAGATAAAATGGGTCCTGGCTGTCTTCCTTGGTGAGAACTGAGTGATTATGACAGAGCTCAGATCTATGACTCATTCTGCAAATGGGAGCAACAACTAAAAATTCATTAAAATTTACAAGTCAGAAATATGTTGTTTAAAGAAACTTTTTTTTAAAGCAGTAAATTTAGTGATATCTGGAGTAGCTCTGTTTGTTAGCACTGCCAAATTTGAAATTATAACTTAAGTATTCTGCACTGTCTTCTCTCTTTTAACTTTCATGATAATACTTATATGCCTCCTTTCCAACATAGATGGATTTTGCTAACAAATATTGCTGGTAATTAGGCTTTTTACCAGTTTTAGCTGGCTTCTACTAGCAAGAAACACATTTCTTCTTCATTAGTTCTCCTAATTGTTTCCAAAAATGAAATATTACTATGACGCAGGATAACTATCTTATTTGCCATTTTCCTGAAGCTTCTTATAAAAGTTTAAGACCTCTTCAAAGGAGAGGAACAGTTGTTTTTCTGTTTTTCTGTTTTTCCATCTATCCCTCAGCCTCAAGTCTAAAATTACTTCTCATAATTTCTGAGAGATATTGCTTTTAGTTTTGGTTCTCAAGACTGTGCAACATTCTGATATGACAAAGGTCAGCTCAACATACCTGCTAATAAAATGTGAGCAAAAAGATCCTAATTCCAGGGTCACAGCAGATGAAACACCTACAGTTGGTCAAATAGCTGTTTAGTTTTAAGCACAATTAATTCTAATTTGAAATCTTTCCTATTATTATCGAATATTTATAATCATTTTCATCTGCATATTCTTTCTTTTTCTAACTGACTGTCTTTTATTATCCCAGACTCTGCTACTTTGGAGAACCTAGCAGCAGCATGCCGCCTGACTTGGCTATACATCACACCCCAAGGATCTATTGCCTTTCTCATTTACATTTACCACTAGTGAATTTGGAGTCCATTAGAAATGTAGGATTTGACTAGGCAAGTGGCTACGTTTGTTAACTATAGGGAATATTATCTATACATTATTTTTATTACACTAAAAGTCCTTTTCTGTACTACATGACTTTGAAATTTTCCAACTATTTTTTATTGTTTCCTCAATAAAAATGGTTTTGCTTTTGTGAGGGCTTGGATTTGAGTTCTGTAGAACAGCAGAATGTTTTTATATGGCCCTTCAGACTGCCAACTGTTATACTGGGCTATAAAAAGACTTCCTCAAGGTTACTCACGCTGGCTTTTCAAAAGCGATCTCGCAAGTTTTTGAGAAAGGGTAAAATTATTATTTCCCTAGAAAGAGAAAGGCAGGGAAAAGACCCAGTTCTGCCAAAGAGAAATGAATCATTGATTCTTTCATAAGAACCTACTTTAGGTTACTGACTGGGATTTGCTTCTGTCATTCATAGTTTCCGTCATACATTTTTAATGCAAAAACTTTATTTGAAGAACAGGAGTGCATTAGGAGAGAGGGAGGGAGGGAGGAAAACGCCAGTGAATTTTAAACCACCATCTAAGAAGCTGCCTTTTTCTTCTTCATTTTTGCCTGTAACTCTATTCTTTCTGTACATAGATACTACAGGTGAAGTTTATGGAAGAAGAAGAAGGCTAAATAGTTATTGAGAATCCATGATGTCCCCCAACATTATGCTAAATGTGTCACATCTGTTATTTAATTTAATCATCACAAAAGCCTTTTGAGGTGGATACTATTATAATCTGCATTTTGCCTTTGAGAAAGCTGAAGCAGGAAGAGATCATATCAATCCACAGCACCAGGATTGGGACCTGGGAAGTGCGACTCTGGGGCCTGTGCTCCTAACCTCTATGTTCAAATGTTGACTTAAGTAAGGAGAGATTGCCAAAGACAAAAGTTTTGAACTCTTTACAAGAAGTTCTTACATGTGAACAAAAGTGCCTGTTTCCCACACATTTTATTTTGATTGCTAACACAAGATTGTCATGGCTTTGCATCTTATCACTTCCACTCATTTATGTAGGGTCCTGCTCGTGCATCATTTCCCCTCAGGGCTGCGGGCCTGGTGAGATCACAGATAGGGAGAAAATCTTTGCAGTGCACATCTGCGAAGACTTTGAATCACAGACAGTAGTTGCAAATTGAGCTCTACTGTTTACTGTCTGTGGGACCTGGATAAATTACTTTACCATGCCAAACCTTAGTTTCCTAATCCATAAACCTGTTACTGGAGTAACAGAGGAAAGAGATGCTCCCCAAATATTTTTTGAATGAATGAATTTTTCTCCCTTTTCCTCCTGCTTGTCATGGCAGTGGCAGGGGTTGGGGGCTAGTAGGCATGGCAAGATGAAATGAGGGAAGGCAGGGAGGAAAGGCATGATAAATTATATTCTTGCTAATTTGTGGGTGTCTTTTTTTCCCTTATCAACTTTATTAAGCAATAATTTTATACAATTAAAAGAATCTATTTAATTGGATGAGTTTCGACAGTTTTATACACCCATGAAACCATAATCACACTCAACATACAAAACATTTCCATTACGCTGAAAAGATTTCCTGTGCCACTTTTTTCGTTATACTATTTTTTATTGCAGTAAAATATACACAATTTGAAATTTGCCATTTTAACCATTTTAAGTATACAATTCAGTGGCATTAGTTATATTCACCATGTTGTACAGCTATCACCACTAACTGTTTCCAACAATTTTCATCACCCCAAATATAAACTTTGTACCCTTAAAGCTATAACTCATTCTCTCCTTCCTTCTAGCTTCTGGTAACCTCTAACCTACTTTCTTTCCCAATGAATTTGCCCATTCTAGATATTTCACGTTAGTGGATTCATACAATATTTTTTCTTTTGTGTCTGGCTTTTTTACACGTAGCATAATGTTTTCAGGATTATTCCACATTGAAGCAACTATGAGAACCTTATTCCCTTTTATTACTGAATAATATTCCATTGTATGTATATACCACAATTTCTTTATCTACTCATCAGTTTGATATTTGGTTATTTCCATCTTTTGGCTGTGGTCATTAATGCTGCATTGAACATTGGTATACCAATATCTGTTTGAGTCTGAGTTTTCAGTCATTTTAGTTAATTTACCTAGAAGTGGAATTGCTGGATCACATAGTGTTTAAGTTTTTGAGGAACTGCAGTAATGTTTTCCACAGCAGCTGCACCATTTTACACATTCTCATCAGCAATTCACAAGGGTTCCAGTTTCTCTACGTCCTACCAGCACTTGTTATTTTCTGGGTTTTGCTTTGTTTTGTTTTTGATAATAGTTATCCTAATGGGTATGAAGTGGTATCTCA
The DNA here is from genome assembly GCF_026419965.1 of Kogia breviceps. Lineage (NCBI taxonomy): Eukaryota > Metazoa > Chordata > Mammalia > Artiodactyla > Physeteridae > Kogia > Kogia breviceps. The sequence continues at coordinate 40,610,660 of NC_081310.1, read as the reverse complement.
TTGTGGCTTTGATTTGCATTTCCCTAATGATTAATGATATTGAACATCTTTTTATGTGCATAGTAATGACTATCTGTATATCTTTTTTGCAGTTGAACCCTTTTCTAGTCCGTCCCTTCCTCCCTCCCTCCATCCCCAGCCCTAGGCAACCACTGATCTCCTTTTTGTTTCTGCACTTCAGTCTGCATTTTATATAAGCAAAATCATTCGGTATATACCCTTATATCCAACTTCTTTCACTTAACATAATGGTCTTGAGATACACCCATTTTGTTGGCACTATCAGTAATTCGCTCGTACTTATTGATGAGTAGTGTTCCATTGTGTAGATAGACATACCACATATTGTTTCTCTGTTCACCTATTGGTGGACATTTACTCTGAATAAATCTGCTATGAACATTCATATACAAATCTTTGTATGGACTATGTTTTCATTTCTTTTAGGTAAATACCTAGGGCATAGTGGCTAGGTTACACGGTGTTTATGATTAACTTTATTAAAAAACTTCTATACCACTTTCCAAAGCGGGTATACAATTTTATATTCTCACTAGCATGATATGACAGTTCCAATTGCTCTATGTCATTGCCAACACTTGGTGTGGCCAGTCTTTTAATTGTAACCATTCTAATGGGTGTGTAGTGGTGTCTCATTATGGTTTTAATTTGCATTTCTCTGATTAGCTTATGATGTTGATTATCTTTTCATGAGCTTTTTTGCATTTTTCTTTTGAGAAATATTTGTTCATATCTTTTTCCCATTTTATATATTTTTTTCTTCTTGTTATTGAATTGTAAGAGTTCTTTATATAGTATGGGTACAAATACTTTGTCAGATATGCATTGCAAACATTTTCTCCCTATCTGTGATCTTCCTTTTTGTTTTTTTAATGGTATCTTTTGAAGAGCAAAAGTTTTAATTTTGGTAAAGTTCAGTGTAACAGTTTTTTCTTTTATGGTCTATTTTTTTTTTACATCTTATTAAAAAATCTTGGACTACATAAATTCACAAAGATTTTCTTATAGATGTTTTAAAATTTAGCTTTTACATTCAGATTTATAATCTATTTTTAATTTTTGCACGTTTTGAAGTTAAGATTGATGTTTATTTTCTATACAGTTATTCAGTTCTAACATCATTTGTTGATGTTTCCTATTGAATTACTTTCTCATCTTTGTTGGAAGATGATCACGTTTATAATTGATCATATATATATATATATATATATATATATATATTTGTCTCTGTTTCTAGATTCTCTATTCTGTCCATCCTTTCTTCAATATTGTACCATCTTGATTCATATAGCTTTTTAGTAAGGGTTGAAGTCAGGTAGTTTACACCCTCTAACTTTTTCTTTCTTTTTTAAAAGTTGATTTGTCTGTTCCGGCTTGTTTACCTTTTCATATAAATTTTAGAATCAGTTTTGTTAGGGTTTTTCTTTTAAACCTGCTGATATTTTAATTGAAATGGTATTGAATATAGATCATTTGGGGGGAGATTTGGCATATTAATAGTGAATTTTCCAACCTAATGAATATGGTCAATCTCTTCATTCATCTAGTAATCATCTTTAATTTCTCTCAAATGTGTCTATCTCTTTTGATTGTGATTTAATTTATTGAACACCTACTCTAGGCCAGGCAAAGTACAAAGATTACAATTAATCCCCCGTTATTACCCTAAAGCATGTATTGTTCTCACCATGTTCAGTGGGGCAACTGTAACTGAGAGAGGTTGTCACTTGCCCAGAGTCGCAGGGCTATTGAATATTGGAACTGGGATTCAAGAGAGGTCTGCTTGCTCCAGAGGCCATGCTCTTAGTCAAGGTAATATATTTGGTAGCTACAGATATTTATTTAAAGATATTCTTAGCAATTTTTGCATGCCTATTTCTCACCTTCTATTTCTCCCAACCTAAAATAAATCTATAAGCTATATGAGTGGATAGATACATTCATAGAAGGATAGATAAGTCTTTAGTCCACCATCTCAAATTCATGGTGGACTTGTATATCACTGGAAAGTCATGTCAGGTTTATCTCTGAAATGCATTTTAATTAATCAACCTGGATTTTTTCTCTCTTGTCTATCTCATCTAGACACCAGGAAGCAGAAAATAAGTCTTATACTATCAGTATCACATAGGAAATCATTAGAATTTTAGAAAGTTGTCTAATCGCATGCCATCCCATTGATATGTTGGTCACCTGGCACCATTATCATGCCCTATGTGTGAGGTCTCAGAATATGGCAGACTTGGATTTCACTTGTTAAAAGTTTTCTGGAACTTTGGTTGTGCCTAATGGTTCTTTCTTCCTCCTTTTAAAAGACAAGAAAAATGAATGGGCTGTTTTATAACCCTTTTTCAATCCTCTGATCTTCAGAGAAGAAAATGTTGAGAGGCGCGGTGCAGCTGTTTTATGTTGTAGTTAATAATCTAATTAAATGTATTTTATCCAGATCATTATGGACTTCATTAGAGCTGGACTTTTGAAAAGAAAGATGATGAGTTAGATTTATGCAGAATCATCTGGGTCTTTTAAATTTTGTGATCATGCCAGCAGTGCCTGATGAAAAAACATTTCAAATCTGCCTATCTGATTTAGTTGGTTATTTAGTTTTGAAAGGTTCTTGCTTCCAATTTTGCTCATGTTTTTGTGAGCATACAGTTTTCAGAATGATTAATAAGTGAAGCTTGTTGTTTCAGAGAGAGTACCATTGGGGAATGACGCACAGTCTTCTTAGAAGGCTGTGTATCATTTGAACATCCTGGTACATATAGGAAATAAAACATCTAAAGTAATTGGCATAATCTAGGTCAAAAAGAGGAGAAATGACATTTTGCTTGCTGTGTTTTTTGTTTTGGAGAAGAAGTTAGTTTTCTGGTCTTCAGTTTAATTGCTGAATTTTTCCAGTGTCAGGGAGAAGTATCTAAGCTAGAAATTGATTTGAAAAGGGAAAGTGACTCATGTTAGCCTTAGTTACATAATTTGTATAAAGGTTTGAGAGTACTTCTACTCTCCATTCGTTTTAGATATGATACTAACTTCTGCATGACTCCCTAGTCTATCACATTAAAGAGGAAATTAATATTAAGCTGTGCTTAACAGAAATCTCATGTTTGTTTGTTTTGTTTTGTTTTGTTTGCGGTACGCGGGCCTGTCACTGTTGTGGCCTCTCCCGTTGCGGAGCACAGGCTCCGGACGCGCGGGCTCAGCGGCCATGGCTCACGGGCCCAGCCACTCCGCGGCATGTGGAATCTTCCCGGACCGGGGCACAAACCCGCGTCCCCTGCATCAGCAGGCGGACTCCCAACCACTGCACCACCAGGGAAGCCCCCAGAAATCTCATGTTTTTAAAGAATTGGTTTTGGGATGTGTACCTCTCCATAATTTTATATTTTTAAATCAAGGTATGTCTGTGGTCTTGAATTTCCTTATCCTTTTAGCTCTCATCATGGGATCCTAATGACATGCATAGCTTTTCCCCACTTGGATAATTGATTCTATCAGTTTAACTGTGGTTGGTCCCAAGCAATCCTGAATTGTTATTCAGTAAGAGACAATATTAAAATATTCAGTAGGAGACAATATAATTTGATGGTTAATGTTCTGTTGGAACTTTGGTCTTGCCCACCTCCTTTAAGCCACGAAACCTGCACTTCCCTTGCTCTCTCCCCGTTGGTTTATATCCATGTGTGGCCTGCAAAATCACACAAACACACCATGGAACTGGCACAATATAACAAATTCTCCACCCATCTCTCAGTATTCATAATTTTAGTTTTGAACTGCTTACAAAGATCCAGTTTTCTTTCTCTATATCCCTTAGCTCCTGATCTTCCTCACGTTTGGCCTTGGAATCCTTTTGCTTTTTATGATCTCATCACGTACATTGGACCTGACATTCAGAACCACCTCTTATATGTGCTTTCGTTTCCTTCCTCAACAGTGATTAATATTGTTCCTCCAGGTAGACTACCTTTGGTTATTCGAACAGCACACCCAATCTAGCCTGCTCTTGAGACCCTTATCTCTTGCCCAGCCTCCCATATAGGATGCCCTCCTCTTAGTTTACCTGGTAGCTATCTCTTAACAAATATACAGTATGCCCTCCATATCCATGGGCTTTGCATCCTCACATTCAACCAACGACAGATCAAAAATATTCAGGAAAAAAATAATCAATTTCAGAAAGTTCCAAAAAGCAAAACTTGTTTGCTGTGCGCTGGCAACTATTTATATAGCATTTATATTGTATTAAGTATTATCAATGATCTAGAGGTGATTCAAAGGATCTCTGTTATCTAGGAGGATGTGCATAGATTATATACAAATACTATTACATTTTATATAAGAGACTTGAGCATCCACAGATTTTAGTATCTTCAGGGGGCTGGGGAGGTCCTGGAACCAATCCATGGCTGATACCAAGGGAGTGCTGTGTTGTACATTGATGCTCTTTGAATTCATAGTTGGCTAAGATTATATCTATGAAATTTTTTTTGTGTAGTGGACCAGGCTTACCTGTCTAGAGACCATTGTGGGGCTAGGGCTTTTCGGCGATCCTCTGAAGAACAATATAAATATTCTAGACATGACTATGGGTCTAGTGAAGGCCTATACTAAACCTCTAATCTTTCATTTTGAAGTGAAAAGAACATTGGCTTATAGTTTATGGCCCTAACCTCCATGTATTTTGTGAAAGGCTGCCCATTGGTTGTATTAACACACTCACTGTTTGCCCTCTGCCTAATTAACTTGTATTACTTATTGATATTTCTTTATATATACCTTATATTTTTTCTTGTTAAATTTACCCTATGTATCATATGATATGTATTGCTACTTTTTGTTGAATATTTTTTATTAAATATCTAGCTGTTTATTTCTACTATAGTGAAAAATTAATGATTTTTTGGTATATTTATCTTGTATCTATGCATCTTAGTAAATCCTCTTATTAGTTTAATTATTTTTTCAATTAGAGTTGGATTTTCAAAGTATGTAATCTTATCATCTGCAAGTAAAGACTATTTGTATGCATGTATAAAAATTTATATATATATAAATGTAAATTTATATATATATAAATTTTTCTTACATCAACCTCACCTTCAAAACAATATAGTAAAAGAGATAATGACAGTCATCCTTGTTGAGTTTCTCATTTTATTTTATTTATTTTATAAATTAATTCAATAATTATTTAAAGCATTTTTACTGAGCTATAATTGACATATAACATTGTGTAAGTTAAGGTGTATAACATGTTGATTTTTTTACATTTTTATATTGGAAATTATTTAGCAGTGTTGAGTTTCTCATTTTAATAAAAATGACTTTAACATTTAACCATTTAGCATTGTTTGCTATTGAATTTTGCTAAATTGTCTTTATCATGTGTAAGTAATTTTCATCTTTCCTATTTAAGTTTTTTTTAATTAATTAATTTATTTATTTTTGGCTGCATTGGGTCTTTGTTTCTATGCACGGACTTCTCATTTTGATGGCTTCTCTTGTTGTGGAGCATGGGCTCTAGGCGCCCGGGCTTCAGTAGTTGTGGCATGCAGGCTCAGTAGTTGAGGCTCGTGGGCTCTAGAGTGCAGGCTCAGTAGTTGGGGCACACGGGCTTAGTTGCTCCACGGCATGTGGGATCTTCCCAGACCAGGGCTCGAACCCGTGACCCCTGCATTGGCAGGCAGATTCTTAACCACTGCGCCAACAGGGAAGCCTTATTTAAGTATTTTTAATATATGTATTTATCGACCTAATTTGTTGTATACATGCTGGTCTCCATAAGGGGCCTCATTACCTGTTCTGCAGCCTTGATTCAAATAGAGAATTCTTCATCATAAAATTTTGTGCCTGGTGAGGAGGGCTGGAAATCAGTTTACTTGATGAAGCTTTTTCTCAGTTACCTGACCTCTGGCCTCTCTGCCAAATATGAGACAGCCTGTGTCTTCTTTAAATTAGTTCTGTCTTTATGTACCTACATGATTTCTACCCCAAACCATCCATTCGTATGAGAGTCTTTATACTGGCATAAGCATTAACAGGTTTATGCCCATTCCCCTGAAAGTAAAATGAACATCATGTGATATCTTCATTTTCCGGCTGTGTATTCATCTAGAACATGTTATTTTGGTGTGTATGGACGTGGACTTATTTAAGCTATTCCCTATAAACTGAACGATGAATCATTATAATTTCCACTAAGAACTGAACCCAAGTAATGCATTTTTATTGCACAATGAACTCTCCCTAATTTAGAAAAATATACTGTGTATCAATTGAAATTAGATCTGTGTTTAATTATTTATAAAACCATTCTAATTCAAAGAAAATTTGAATATATCTTATTTTGCAGAATGATTTCATTTTTTAAATACAAGTCATAGATAAAAGAGGCTGCAAGAGGACATCATTGAGATCTGGGAGAAAAATGAAACATACCTTGAGGGTCTACCCTTTCTCACCGGGAACCACCTGAGGACACTACAGCAGTTATAGTAAACCCTGAATCTTCCTAAATTGAGTGTTCTGACAGGTTTTCCTTTAATTTTACTTTTACTTTCTCAGAAATCCTTGGTGGGAATCATTATTCAATTTACTCTCTGTGTTCAGGATTTTTGCCTCTTGAAGAGTTCTAACCCCAGTGTTTCTGAGAAAAGAATAGACTGTCATAGCTTTGAGAAGTTGCCAGGGAAAAACTAACCCCTCAGACAATTATTTTATCTTTATTATCCTCTTACTGTACGTGTGTTACATCATTCATCAGTTTCTAAGCATGTTCATTATAAATGCTGTTTAATCACATTTTAAAGGTAAAGTGTTTATTAAAGTATAAAATCACTATCCACTCTAAGTCAGCACTGATTTTTCACCATAAACCTGTGCTCTGCAGGGGAATGTGTGTTTATTTTTTGTCCCACTATCTGTCCAAAGTCTGAGAGCTACCCCCATGTTCCATTGAGTTACTCCCTGTGTTTCAGGCCATCCCCCATAATAAAATAATCTTATTTTGGTAGTGTTGGTTCTATCGCAAGATATGTTTTAATTACGTGCAGTAGCTAATTTTGCTTTTCTGGACTTTTCTGAATATCTGTGATGTTCAGGCATTTCATGTTCAGAATATGTGAGTGTCTTAATTGACTTGCTTTTAGTGCTTTACATAACAGTATGAGCTCAATGAATATTTGTTTGATTGAATGGCAGCAATGCATTGTGAGACTGATGGATTATACAATTTTGTGTGAGTTATCAGAAATTCTTAGATTTCTTGATTCCTCTTTGCCTATTTTTGATAATAATGGTAGCAGAGACAGTGTTAGTCCATGGAGAAGGTAGAATGGATGACGATGATGATGTGTGTGTCTGTGTGTGTGTATTTGTGTGTGTCTCTGTGTGTGTACTTATGTGCATATGTTGGCATGTATTTATCTGTATGTAGGTAAGAATGAGGATAAAGAAGTAGTGAGAATTGCTGAAAAAAAAGATAAAAATTTCCCACTGTGTTCTGGAAATTGTTTTAAGCCATTTAGGCCATTCGATATTTCGTTTATCCCTCAAGACACACTTATTAAGCATCTACTAATAGCAGGAACTATACAGAGACCTGGAGACAGCCTCAGAGAACTTAGTCTAGTGGAACAGAAAGCAGGGAAATATGTGGTCAAGGCTTTGGTAAAGGCAGGGTTCCCAGGTCAAGACACAAAATAAGGCCTCCATACTAGAGTGGAATTCAAGAAGGCTTTCAAGAAGTGAGTCTTGGGTTTAGTCTTGAAGTTTAAGAAGGAGGTCACTTGACAGAGAAGGGAGGAAGGGGGGCTTTATGCAGATGAAACAGCAGATGTGACTGGTTGATGAATACAGCTTTCATTTCTTCTTGGGGGATGGGGAGAAACATTTTGAACTTAAGATGTCACACTAGGTGCCTGATTTAGAATTGGTTCATTAATAATGTTAAATTCTGTCATATGGGTAGATAATCTAACAATACAAAGAGCAAAACTGTTGCCACTGAATGTTCTGTGGTTCTTATTATTTAATTTGCAACTAGGAATTTATAGACAGTTTGAGTATGTGGTTCTTTTTTTTTTTTTTTTGCGGTATGCGGGCCTCTCACTGTTGTGGCCTCTCCTGTTGCAGAGCACAGGCTCCAGACGCGCAGGCCTAGCGGCCATGGCTCACGGACTTAGTTGCTCCGCGGCATGTGGGATCTTCCCGGACCAGGGCACGAACCCGTGTCTCCTGCATCGGCAGGCGGATTCTCAACCACTGCGCCACCAGGGAAGCCCCTGTGGTTCTTTTTTAATTGAAGTATAATTGACATACATTATTATATTAGTTTCATGTGTATAACACAGTGATTTGACATTTGTATACATTGTGAGATGGTCACCACAATAAGTCTAGTTACCATCTGTCACCATACAAAGTTAATACAATATTACTGACTATATTCCTCATGCTGTCCATTACATCCCCATGGCTTATTTATTTTATAACTGGAAGTTTGTCCTTGCTCCCTTTTACCCAGTTATCCCCCTGCCCAACCCTCTTTCCTCTGACAACCATATGGTTCTTGAATTATGATTATTTTCCAAAAATTCCCTATAGATTTCCCCCCCAATTTTTTCTTGTCATATTAATTTGTTTCTAATCTTAATTTTTCCCATTCTTACAATATGTAATCTATATCTTGGAATCCAGAGAAACATATTAGAAATATTAATTAGCATTGAAGAATATAAAAAATCCAAAGGAAGTTCTGCATAAGGATAGACTTTAGAGGAAAATAGTTGGCTGTCCATTGTCTTTTTAGCTATGCATTCCATAGATCATGCAGATAACCTACATCAGCAGCCTGTTGTAGTTGGGAGAAAGTGGGCATTGGAATCAGATGGGCCCAGTGTCACATCCTCAAAATGTCACTTATCAGTCATGACCTAAGAGAAATTTCTGAATCTTTTGATTCTCAATTTCCTTGACTATGAAATGAATACACTAAAACTAACTTTGTAGGAGAGGCTGTTAGAGAGTGTTAAAAGTACCTCATATGGGTCCAAGAAATAGCTATCCTTATTGGAAGTTTCATCTAGGAATGCAAACTATGTATTTGGTCAAATCTTTATTATAAAAATAAGAATTTCATACTATCTAAATTGAGCTAGATATAACGCCATCTGAATCTACTGGAAAAGAGATTATGACCTCTCTAACTGGCTTTCAGAACCAGAAATTCAGATTTTTCTAATGTACCCAGTGTATTTTATTGCTCTAGCTGTGAATGTTTTACTCGATCTCTCTTTAGGATTACTTTCTTGTAGAATATAACCATTGTTGAATTGCCCACTAAGCAGATTTCAGGCTATTGTGCACATGCTTAATGCCCCAGCAGCATTGAGATGCATACATAGGCACACATACGTGTGTACTTTGCTTTCATAAAAAAGGTCAACTCCGAACAAGTTAACCAGAAATATACTATTAGACGCTCTATAAAGATGTAGGTTAATTTCAGTATGGGCAGCATTTTTTCTTTTGCTGTATAGTGTTTTTATTTTGAAATCTACACTGTTGGGAGAAAGTAAGGAGCACCAAATCTTTTCACTATGTGAGGACTTAAAAGATTTTATTCCCACCCTCAGGATGATAAGGTATATCTTAGGAAGTATTATAGCTCCAAGTGTGTAGTTCTTCAACAGTTTTATTTCAGAAATGGAAAAAGCACAACCATCTGTCTTTCAGTTATTTGCCATTTGTGTAATATTTAACAATTTTCAAATAAAACTCTAAGCAGCAGGATATTAAGATGCAGTAGAATCAATGAAATGTAGACCGCAAAATGTTAAAGCCCTATGAGAATTTAAGAATCAGCTTGGTATAGGAGTTGTCAAAATATTTTAGCATAAAACCCTTTCTTCAAATGAAAGAGGATATAGGAGCCCACCAAGCCATTTTGGTAAGAGTATATAGATGCTTACTGAGGGTAGTGAGGTCTCCAGGAGCCTGACGCCTCTTCCTTGATTGCCCCCTACCCAGTCTGCTAGACTCTGGGGAGGTTCTTGGAAGCAGAGTTTGTAACTACTGGTTTAATATAAGCCCCAGCTGAGAAACCTGACACCCAGAAAGCAGCTCTTTGGGAGCTGCGTTTTGAATTAATTTGTCAAATTTGTATCAGAAAGCAGTGTTCGGAGGGCATTGTCAGCTTTATTGGCATAGTTCATCTGAGAGAAGCAAAGCATTGTGTCAGAGTCATTCCAAGCCCAAGTTCATGTTTGTGTGAGAGAAAAGATAAGCAAAAGCATTTCTTAGTTCTGTGGTGGCAAAACACAAGTAGTTGCTTTTTGAATAAGCTGTGATGGATTAAAAGCCAAGAGTTTTTAATCCTGGTGGTTTTCCTATTTCTTTAACCCCTCAGGTTGGAGCTATATAAATCCTCCTCCTTTTTAATCTTTGCATGTTAATAACATTCAGATTGTGATGCAGTAAATATCCAAAACAGCCCAAAATTAATTGTAAACCAAAGCATTAGAATACATCCATTTCAAAAGTGAATGCTTTTTCTGATTCATTATAGCGTCTTGTTAGGTGACTGAATAAATTCAGTTTTACGCTACCCAGGAGAAATGTTTTACTTAATTTTACATAGCCACATATTATGTTGGACGTTAACTATAATTTAGATGACGACAATGGTACTGATTCACCCTGAATTAGTGTAAGTTACTTTTATAGTACTTGGGATGGATTTGGGCTTAGCCACTCTCTTTTCTTCCCAAATCTCTTTTGATCTGTGGTAAGATGTTGAGAAGTCTCAGGCCTGGGCTGTGTCTTTGAAGCACAATAAAAGATAATTGGCAAAGAGAGGATTGAACCTGTGACCTTGCTTCCACTACAGCATGACCTAATCAATTGAGAAAACTCCTGGCCACAGCTTTTCTTTTGAGGGTTCACCTCTCTTTACTGCCATATAACTGATGTTTGTTAGCTTGTGACTCAACTCAGCTGTCACCAATTACTCCTACCCTTTTAATCCCACGTGGTATTCTTGCACATGAGGCGCTTAGTAAAATTTATTGACTCAATTAGTGAATGGAGACATGAGGTCTCTAACCAGTTTGTAAACATCAGTTATTCCTTTGAGGAATATAGTGATATTATGGTCACATTTCAAAGGCTGCCTCAGATTATCCTAGGTATTGTACTTATTATTGAGCTGTGTCTTTCTTGTCCCCCAAAGCCTATATCTACCTTGGCCATTTTGGTTTTATATGTTGGCCTTTGTAAATATATATTTTCTAATATATATTTTGTAGGCAAGATAATGAGATGGTGTGGGTATATATCTGTTTACATGTGGATGAACATATATATAATATATATATCTGCATATGCACATATATAGAGAGAGGGGCATCTAAATATGAATAAATTTGTTCTGCCGTGGACAGAGCAACCGATCGCAATTTCAAGGATTATTATTATTTATTATTATTTTTGTGTGTGTGTGTGGTACGCGGGCCTCTCACTGTTGTGGCCTCTCCCGTTGTGGAGCACAGGCTCCGGACGCACAGGCTCAGCGGCCATGGCTCACGGGCCCAGCCGCTCCACGGCATGTGGGATCCTCCCGGACCGGGACACGAACCCGTGTCCCCTGCATCAGCAGGCGGTCTCTCAACCACTGCGCCACCAGGGAAGCCCAAGGATTATTTTTATAACGCAACTGAGAAATTTCAGATTGCTATTACTCATTGCTAGTATTATTATTTAGAATGCAAATCCATGTTGAAACCTCCAAATTTCCAGTTTGCGTTTTGTCCCTTTACCTGTAACTGTGTTTGCTTCTTTATGGTAGGAGAAAATAAGCAAAGCTAATTGTGCCTTTAAAATATTAAATCCCAATAGAGACTTGAATGTCCAATATTTTTTCCTACAAGAAAAACCTATCTTAGTTTATGCAAATCAGTATTTAAATTGGCAATGTTTTAATTGCCCTATTTCTTCTTACAAAGTTTCCCTAAAGGTATTTGTTTTTTAATTTGTAGATGGCAGAAATTCAGTACACTAAATTCACTACAAACTAAGGCTAAGAGCCCTTATACCCTGGAGCAAAATATACAGGAAGGATTGTGTGGGTCTGAGATGGAAACACTGGGAGATGCCTTCATGGTGAGACCCACAGCAGGTGGTGGGCATGCCATCTGCCTCTGTACATGATGCAATGGAGAATTCTTGGAATTGTTACAAGGATATGATGTAGAAAACTCTTCTGATTTCTAAGGTCCTTAGTATTCATGTAAAGAAGTGGCTTCTAAGGTCCAGAATCTAGTGGCCTGGGAGGTCCCTCAGGTGCTTGGGAGTAGATAGTTTGCCTCAGCCATGGTGCTCACTCTATTTTATGATTCAGCCTTCCTTCCATGGAAGATTTTATTAGGTTCCACTAATTGAGACATGTTGTTAAAACTCTGGTCTTAGAAGGTTGAGTGGTCTCATTAATGAGACTATTGATGGTAGCTAGCACAAGCTACCTGACTGAGTTTAAGATACAGGCTTTCGGCCTTGAGTTTCTTGTGGTTTTACTAACTCTTTGTTCTTTTTCTAAGGGTATCACAAAAATCTGAAGCCATAAATAGCAGATGAATTCCACCATGTTAAAATAAAAATTTTAAAAATTCTGCAGGGCAAAACCCCTATGAGAAAAGTTAAAAACCAAACTGGGGAAAAAATATTTGCAGCTCATATCCTAGAGAAGGGATAATTTCCCTAATGCTGGGTCTGTAACTGTGGCCCCAAGGCCAAATCCAGCCTGCTTTTGTAAATCAAGTTTTATTAGGACTTGATTTACACGCCCATCCGTTTGTATCTTGTTTGGGGCTGCGTTCACCTTATGGTGGCAGAGTTGAGCAGTTGCAACAGAGACCATATGGCACACAAAGCCAAAAATATGTACTGTCTGGCCCATTACAGAAAATGTTTGCCCCCCCTTTCCTCTAATGGGTAATGAGTTCTACAGCTACAACTCAATATGAAAAAGACCAGCAACTTGTTGGAAAAATAGGCAAGGGGTTATATGTTAATGTCTCAGCAAAAAACACAAAAACAGCAAACAGTTTTCAAATGAGGAGACATAGATTAAGGGGCAAGATTAAGGGAATGCACAAGGCAGGGTGAGACACTCACAGACCAGCAAGGGCAGGAAGCCATTACCATCCCTTGGATTGAAGGCACAAAGAGAGAAAATAGTGTTACCGGAACTCAGTGAGAACCGCAGCCGGGGATGACGGATTGCCTAAAGGGAATATGGAGGCATATAGCCACCATACGAAACATGGCATTGGGCTTCCCTGGTGGCGCAGTGGTTGAGAATCCGCCTGCCGATGCAGGGGACACGGGTTCGTGCCCCGGTCCGGGAGGATCCCACATGCCGCGGAGCGGCTGGGCCCGTGAGCCATGGCCGCCGAGCCTGTGCGTCCGGAGCCTGTGCTCCGCAACGGGAGAGGCCACAACAGTGAGAGGCCCGCGTACCACAAAAACCAAAAAAAAAAAAAAAAAAAAAAAAGAAAAAAGAAACATGGCATTGGAATGAGACAGAAATAGGAAAGAAACACGCTGACGCCTCTCTCCTCCCACCTTCCAGTCCCTTTCTGGTGCCTCCTGGTTACTGAACCCCACCAGGCAAGGGAGGCCAGGTGATGCTGTCCTCTGGAGTCAGCCTCCTGGGGCACAGATGGAAAGACCCCCCAGCTCATTCATAATAGGAGCAGTGTAAGGGAAATCGACACTGAAATGTCCTTTTTTACCAATCAGATTGGCAAAGAGCAAGGTGTTTGCTAGTACCCTGTGTTAGCAAGGGTACAGGGAAACAAGCTTTGTGTGTGTGTGTGTGTGTGTGTGTGTGTGTGTGTGTGTGTGTGTGTGTGTGTGTATACGCATTATCTCTCAGATTATAAAAGCATATACCCTTTGACCCAGCAATTACACTTCTATGAATTTTTCCAATAGATACTTTAGCAAATACATGAAGTGACATATGTATAAGGGTATTCACTACATCCTTATTTGTAACATGAAAAGAATGGAAATAACCTAACGTCTACCAATATAGTTATATAAATTAAGCTATATCCGTTCAATGGAATACTAAGAAGTCATAAAAAGGAATGAGGTAGCTCTTTATGTCCTCATATGAAATTAAATCTAAGTTATATTGTTAAGCATGAAGAGCAAATGAAAATAGGGTGTGTAGTATATGCTCATTTGTGTAAAAATTAGAAAAGAAAAGAATACATAAACATTTTGTTACATATGCACAAAATTTAAAAACCCATGAACTGATAAAATTGGATACCTCTGGAGAAGGGGGCTGGGGGCAGGGAGACCTTTTATGTGTTTTTGAACCTTTTCAATTTTGATTCATGTCAGTGTATGTACCTATTTTTTTTTAAGAGTGGCTTTATATAAGCTTTGCCAGGCAAAGGGGGGGGCACAGCAGGCTCCTGCCCTCGAAAACTATATGTCCCCTACCTATTTAAAAATAAAGTAAGAATAATCTTGTGGACCAGTTAGTTGCAGTCTTAGATAGCTTTCATCTGAAAATTTAATTTAAGAGAATCTCAAAATTCTAGTCCCCGACTTGTGACTTCTGATAATTTCACAAACAAGATCTGCAAAGCTGATTGGCAGATCCAGTGTGATGTGCTGGCTCTTAAGGCTTCAGTGAGAATGCTCTGTCTCCTCAGCCCAGTTTCGCTGGCCAGTTGGGCTTGGTCCCTGGTACTGCCTCTTAAAACTTTGTTTTCCTCAGCATGCTTGAAATCAATAACACTATTTATTGTTTAAAATGTTCTCTATCATTGGGCTTTCAACTAATTCATCCTGCCCCCATCTATTAGTCTGATTTACTGAGATTTTTCTGTGCATGTGTCATCTGTCTTTAAGATAGATGTATGCGTTAGTTATTTGGAGCTACGTCTTTTGAATATTTATTTTGACATGGAAAAAATTCTGGATTATCAACAAGTAAACATTTGGACAATCAGAGGATCAAAATATAGGAACAAATCTGGATTTCTCAAATCTGTCTCCTTTTATTTATTTATTTTTTTCTGGGCAGTATTTGCCTGAAGTGGAAAGAACTGAATATGGATGAGCGCCTGTTGCAAACGAATTTTCAACTGTAATTGCTTTGCAGTACGAAAATAGGCAGAGAAAGTAGATTGAGAATATAGGCAATCAGAGATGAGATTCTTACACCTGCCAGATACCGTGTAGCACACAAGCATCCACAGAGAAATTGAAAGGCTGCTGTCTTGAGACAAGAGGTTCCAATTAATGTGATTTGGAGGCATCTGTCTGATAGCTCACCTCATGAAATGACAGTACTGTCCTGAAGTCGGAGTCAGTCAAAAGGCTCGTTTAGTGAATGGCACAGGAGTCATCCTGGGAACTTTGCTGTAGGCTGTGACCCTCATTCCCTTCCATTTATTTCAACTCAGGACCAGTGGCTTACAGGGAACTCTCCTAGCTGGAAGGCTTGTAACAAGATGGCATTTATATAATAAATGCTATTCTGAAAACATATGTCCCTCAAATACATGGCTGTGGAGTAGGGGTTTAACAAAACAAATTGCCAGGTTTTGATCACTGAAATACAGGTATGTTTACCACCTTAATTTTGGCATGAAAAAGATTTGGACAGTGTGTAGACCATTTCAGGACCTAATTTAGAATTGAAGGGTTCAAACAGGGCATCTGGTAATTATATATCCCGAGGCAGTGAACTGGAGGAAAAGGGGTGGGAACGTTTGTACCGCCAAAGACTTTGCTCCTCATTTTATTTCTGAGGCTAGAACACTGATGCTTCATCCTCTGTGCATATGCGTTTGTGTGTGTTTTCCTTTGCCTGTGTTGTAATTAGGAGCTTCCTACAAGCTAATTGATATAGCAAGGATCAGGCAAAGGGGCTAGAGATCTCTGGGAAAGGTGGGATTACTGTGCGACATCAGCAAAGTACTAAGGGTGGCTGCAGTCCTTCAGGAGGCCAAGGTCATTTACCAGGTACATGGTACCTGGTACAGCCCGCAGTACCAGGAGTGGCGCTATGTGGAGTCGGCAGCGTCCTGCTTAGACGTGCCCCGCCCCCTCCCAGCCACATGCCCAGCTCCCCAGGCCGCGCTCACCTCTCCCTTCTTGGCAGGTGTGTTGCACTGATGGTCTGTTCCCCACTTACCTGTTCTCTGACTCTGTGTGTGAGACTTTTCCTTCCTTAACTAGATGTGAACTCTTGAGTATGTGAAACTAGGTTTTATCCTTTCTATTTTCTTCTTCAATGTCTGTAACAGAACATACACATCGATTTTAGGCCATGGTTTTTCTCTTTTGACGGTGGCTCTTGGCCAACTGAATCAAAATCCTCTGCCGCCTGCCCCACTATTCATGTTTTTGTTAAAACACTTGGTGGTTTCTGAATTGTACAGTTTTGCTATGGGAATTGGACTGATTCTGTTTGGTATGAAATAATACAAATTTTCCTGAAAGTCTGGATTTACAGAAATAAAGGCCAAGAAAGGTTACAAACAATTAATAATACAATAATACAATAATTATCAGACTGTTTTCACGGAGTTACATTGTCATTTGATCTGCAAACAAAAAACCACCAGAACACATTCTAACTGTGAACAACTTCCTAGAGGAAAGAAATGAACATTTAGTGAGTCTCTGTTTTTGCCAAGAACTGGCCGTGCTAGGAGATTTAATAATATTTAATAATTATTTAATTCCATATATTTCTTTTTTTAAAATTAATTTGTTTGTTTTTATTTTTGGCTGTGTTGGGTCATCATTGCTGTGCGCGGGCTTTCTCTAGTTGTGGTGAGCAGGGGCTACTCTTTGTTGCGGTGTGCAGGCTTCTCATTGTGGTGGCTTCTCGTTGAGGAGCACGGGCTCTAGGCGTGCAGACTTCAGTAGCTGTGGCACTCGGGCTCAGTAGTTGTGGCTTGCAGGCTTTTGAGCACAGGCTCAGTAGTTGTGGCACATGGGCTTAGTTGCTCCACAGCATGTGGGATCTTCCCAGGCCAGGGCTCGAAACCATGTCCTTTGCATTGGCAGGCAGATTCTTAACCACTGCACCACCAGGGAAGCCCTAATTCCATATATTTCTTAATCCTTGTAGTGATCTTCTGAAATATGCATTCTTATTTTAAAAATTTCTTTTAATTAAACCTTTTATTTTGAGATAACTGTAGATTCACATGTAGTTGTCATAAATAATATGAGAGATCTCTGTGTTTTTTACCTAGTTTCCTCCAGGGGTAACATCTTGCAAAACTATAGTACAGTATCACAACCAGAACAATGACATTACTACAGCCAAGAAATAGCATTTCGGGACTTCCCTGGTGGCGCAGTGGTTAAGAATCCGCCTGCCAATGCAGGGGACACGGGTTCGAGCCCTGGTCCAGGAAGATCCCACATGCCGTGGAGCAACTAAGCCCATGTGCCACATCTACTGAGCCTGTGCTCTAGAGCCCGCGAGCCACAACTACTGAGCACTTGTTCCGCAACTACTGAAGCCTGTGCGCCTAGAGCCCGTGCTCTGCAACAAGAGAAGCCACCGCAATGAGAAGCACGCACACCGCAACAAAGAGTAGCCCCTGCTCACCACAACTAGAGAAAGCCTGCGGGCAGCAATGAAGACCCAGTGCAGCCAAAAATAAATAATAAATAAATAAATTTATTTTAGAAAAGAGAAAGAAACAGCATTTCATCACCACAAGAATCCCTTGAATGTTGCCCTTTTATAGCTTCATCCATTTTTTTTTCCACAACAACCCCTCTTTAACCCAAACAACGACTAACCTGTACTCCATTTCTATAATTTTATCATTTCAAGAACATTGTATAAATAGAAGCATATATTATGGAGCCTTTTGGATTTTCTTTTTTCACTTAGCATAATTCTCTGAAGATTCATCCAGATTGTTGTGTGTGTTAACTTCCTTGTTTATTACTAAGTAGTATTCCATTTATCACTAAGTAGTTTAACCTTTCACCCAATGAAGGACATCTGGGTTGCTTCCGGTTTCTGGCTGTTACAAATAAGGATGCTATAAAAATTCATGCACAGGTTGTTGTTATTGTTGTTGTTGTTTCTTTTAACATCTTTATTGGAGTATAACTGTTTTACAGTGGTGTGTTAGTTTCTGCTTTACAACAAAGTGAATCAGTTATACATATACATATGTTCCCATATCTCTTCCCTCTTGCGTCTCCCTCCCTCACACCCTCCCTATCCCACCCCTCTAGGTGGTCACAAAGCACCAAGCTGATCTTCCTGTGCTATGCGGTTGCTTCCCACTAGCTATCTATTTTACGTTTGGTAGTGTATATATGTCCCTGCCACTCTCTCACTTCGTCACAGCTTACCCTTCCCCCTCCCCATATCCTCAAGTCAATGCTCTAGTAGGTCTGTGTTTTATTCCCGTCCTACCCCTAGTCTCTTCATGACATTTATTTTTTCTTAGATTCCATATGTATGTGTTAGCATATGGTATTTGTTTTTCTCCTTCTGACTTACTTCACTCTGTATGACAGACTCCAGGTCTATCCACCTCATTAGAAATAACTCAGTTTCATTTCTTTTTATGGCTGAGTAATATTCCATTGTATATATGCATGCACAGGTTTTTATGGAAACATAAGTTTTCATTTCTCTGGGATAAATGCTCAGGAGAACAGTTGCCAAGCTGTATGGTAGTTGCACGTTTTGTATGAAACTTGCAGTGATCCTCTAAGGTATGCATTATCTTCGTTTATTACAACTACTACTAGTATTAATTATTTACAGATGAGGAAACTGAAGCTCAGAGTAGTTAGTTGACTTGCCCAAGCTTACATAGCTAGTAAGTAGCAGAGCTATGACTTGAACTCATGTCTGTCTGACTCTCCAAATCCCTGCCTTTTCCAATCAAGGACTCTCATACAGTATGTAGTCTTTACATGTAACAGTGTTTGGAATGGAAGACAGGATGCTGTTTCCACCTGACCTTGGATCCCTAAAAATGAGGAAGTGCTTTAATGGTTATGCTACTGTACATGAGAGCAGACAGCAAGTATTAGTACGGAAGATACCAGAGTCCATGATAGACATTATTATATTAAAGCTCCTAGCACTTCAATGCAAAGGCAGCAACTTTTACAATCCCTGCTTTGCCTGAAGGGTTGAAGGACTTGTCCAGTGAATCAAGGGCAGAGCCAGGGCTCAGATGGATATAAACTCTCCATCCCTCTCGCGTCTGGTTGCTGTCTCTCTTTCACCTTGTATGTCCTTCAGTGCTGGGGAGGCAGCTGGTGACTGGTGATCCTCAGAAAGGCAGATGCCATCAATCATTGCTGTGTTTGTGGGAAAGATGTGAGTGGAGGAAGGGAAGGAGGGGAGTGAGACAGTTCCAGGTGCGGGGTGATCTGATCGTGGCGGGTATACTGCAACTGTGACAGTGTTTATGGTTGTTAGATGCACTGTGGGGAACTGCAGCCCCTTCCTGTAATCTAAAGGATTATTTCTGGGAGACCATCTTTTTTTTTCTTTTCTTTCTTTTTCTTTCTTTTTTTTTTTTTGGCACCAGGCACTGCCTTTTAAAAAACTTTTTATTTTGCAAAGTTGCAAACATAGTACAGAGTTCCTAAATACTCTTCACCTTGTTTCTCCTAAGGTTAACATCTTACATATATATTGAAGCCAGAAAATTAACATTAATACAGTTCTGTTAACTAATCGCTTTATTTGAATATTGCCTGTTTTCCACTGTCTTTATTTCTTGTCCATGATCTGGGTGACATCTTGACAGTCCTTTGGGAGAAGAGTGCTTACTCAGTGTGCCTGACCAACAGTTAATTATTAATACTTCGTGCTCTGGATAAGTAGAGTGGTGTTACCTGGGTGTCTGTTATGGAACTATTGGTACTTTCTGATAAAAAAGGAGGAAGTTTTATTAAGCAGTTTCAAAAACTTGCTGCCACAAAATTGCACATTGCTGCAAGAGTGAAAGGGTCTTTTCCACATAACTTTAGAGCCTGTGTAGTTTATACTATTAAAGGAAATATCCCTTTTGTTTCAGAGATTTTTAAACAAAGGCCGGGTGGTTATCACTGCTTTCTGCCACCTAAATAATGTTTCTGAATTCAAATGGCTGATTTCAGTTTAGTCCCTTCAGACTATGATGAAGCTGGAATGAAAATGACCTGATTTTTATGTTCATAGCAGTCAAGCCTTTTGAAATCCGCTTCTTCCACACTTAACATCTTTGTAACCTGAAATAATGTTTATTTCCAGAGGTCAACATTATTTCTATTATAATAACAGATTTTCTCAGTTAATTCT
Organism: Kogia breviceps; assembly: GCF_026419965.1. Classification (NCBI taxonomy): domain Eukaryota; kingdom Metazoa; phylum Chordata; class Mammalia; order Artiodactyla; family Physeteridae; genus Kogia; species Kogia breviceps. Next base: position 40,590,265 of record NC_081310.1, on the reverse strand, counting down.
TCACTCAGTTTCAGATCACAATATTTAATATATAATAAATACATAAATGAGATTCCAGGGTGGTCTGAGCTCTTTTCTTGGCAGATAGGTAATTTGCCACCAGGATTGTTTAGTGTGATCTGTTGTAGTGATTATTGTGCCAATGATCGTTTCTTTGTTTATGTGATTTCCTATGAGGACCCTATATCATAGAGTCATAAAATACCATTGCTAGAAGCCTATAGGAGAAAACAAGCTTTTATGTGTAAGGAAGTTCCTTACCTGGAGCGTGATCACCTGTTTAATTTTGTCTGAGAATGAGAAACTTATACTGCATCCATGATTTTCAAACAACATTCTGGCGAAGCAGCCCTGTCCTCTCCCCACAAGACACCAACGTGTTCGTGCACCAACCCCCGCATCCCAAACACATATACATGTCTTCCTCCTGTCACATCAGATCACTTTTATTTTGAGATTATGTTTTGGGGGGTTTGTATAATGTGTTGGTTGATGTAAGGGTTCCACTGCAAAAAAGTTTGAAAATTATAGTCAAGATGCTTAATAAGGCTTCTTAGGGCTCTGTCATCAATGATACATAGTAAATGACACATAATTTGTGTGTGGGTACGTCCTTATGATCTCCTGTGTGACAAGTTTGGCAACAATGGAACTTTGAAGAAGCTTATAAGCTTTTTTAAATGACTGCTTAAGTGGATTGGCCATCTAGAATATGATGTAGAGTGCTCTAAATATCTGCTTGATTTTGCATGTCCTATAAGATTCTGATTTTTACCTATATGATTAGTCTAGATGTACTAAAAAAAAAAAACCATCCTGTCTTCTCCCAAAGATAAACAGAAAAATTACAATTTTGTTAGGCAAGTGTGTGTTTCGGGGTTCTATGGTTAAACTGTGTATATCCTATAGATAAACAGATAATTAATTTTAAAGCACCGATTTAACTGAGAGTACATGATCTAAGAGTTCCTTATTATCTCTTCTGTAGAACTTAGGGAAGGTTAGGACTCTGTGTTTGTGAGGAAAGCGCAGCCTTATTCCTGGGACAGGGCTCCCTTTCAAACACTTGGGGCTTAGAGTTTACAGCTCCTTCGTTCATTGAAATTCCTGTTGCTCCGTCTTAATTACATCACCATGTCCATTCATTCTCTCTCTATCCACCCATCTACCTACCCACCTATAATGTAATCATAAATCTACTCAGGTGACAAAAAGGAGAAATTATACTCACTGTCTTTATCAAGATGGTATATTGCTAAGCTTCAGGCAGGCCCAAGTCCCTCTCTCTCCAAAGGTTCTGTATCTTGGAGAGTCTGTGTCCTCTCTGTGGGTTAGGCCAGCAGAGTGTACAGGATACCTAGCCAGCCTTTTTTGAGCTACAGGCTCAGACCTAACATTATTCTCTTCATGATTCAATGAGTTAATTCCAGAGACCTGACCTGTGTAGTCACTGGCACTGCTTTTTGGTTTATAGAGGGATGTTAGGAATCTGTTTGGCAAACATTTGGATGGAGGGGACAGATCCTTTCTGATGGCGGTCTTACATTCAAGGTGATCTGTTCTGTTTCTTTATTTGTTTTCCTCTTGGATCAGATCTGTCATAATTTCCTTTCTAGATGCTGTCCATCAATATAGTCTTTAACATTTTGTTGTTCAGACAGAGATTATACTGAGGTTCTCCTCTTACTGGAAAAAGACTAAGCTATATTGTGTATCTATTACTGTTTCCGAGATTCCTATTTTCTCACCTCCATATCACTTCACAGAAGGCAGAATATGGTGTGATGTGGTTGAAAAAATACTGAACTGTGATATGAGACCTGATTTTAGCTCAAGTTCACTCCTAGATGACCTGGCCAAGACATTTGACTGTCTGTCAATTTGATGATCTCTGTAGTTTCTCATTTTATCTCCTCCCACCTAGTGTAGTGGTAATCATACATATAGTAATTTGAAGGAGTTAATCTGTCATTATTCTCTATTTATTTTTGCTAAATGACTAGTATTTACCATCCACAAAGGTCTCTCTGAAATAATAGCTAACAGCTACTCGGTTTGTACTAAGAACCAGGCACTGTTTTAAAGCACTTTACATGATTTAATTCATGTGATCCTTAGAATAATCCCGTGAAGGGGATTCTATTAGTAGTTTCCTCATTTACATGATGAAGAAACTTAGCTCCAGAGAGGTTAAATAACTTGCCCAACATGAATAACTAAAAAGTGGAGAGCCAGGGTCTGCACTCAAGCGGTTTAATTCCTGAGCATGTTGTCTCTTTTCTTCTAAGTTATCTGCTTCTCTTTGTCTCAAAGTGAAAGCCACAGCTTAATTTTCCAAACAAGAGCAGGACCTGAAGTGAAGCAGCTCATTCTCAGCATCATCCTATACACTGAAAAGAAAAAACATGTATCCTTCTTTCTTGACAATTCTAAAACAGTAATGACTTTGGAAAATGACAAAGCATGACCCTTTTCTAGTGAAAACCGTCAGGGAAAAAGAGGAAAATGATTCAGGCAGCTTCACTTGGTCATTTTCACAGATTCAACTTTCTCTTATCGTATCTGAATTCCATAATCTAGTAACAAGACACATTTGATTTATCAGTTAGAACTTGCTATATTGTCTAACCTTCTGTTTTCTAATTGCTAATTTCAAAGGACCACAGTTCTTCCTGGACTCATATTCTAACAAAGCTTTCCATCAGAGCTCTCAGCATACCATTTCTTGAGACTCTGATCAGTGGTTAGGAAGAGTTTGCTTTTTAAGTAGGTGAGCCTTTAATTCCCATTACTTGTGCGTCCTAGCTGTTTTCATTCACCACTATACTCAGTCCAAGACAATTACCCAGTGAGTTTGAGAGGAGCAAAAATCGGCCTGTGTCCTAGGTGGAGAGGCAACCCTGGCTGGGAATTTTAGACAGTGGGTTGGTAGAGAAGTAGAGAGGTATACTTTATTGCTGCTGTAAAAATTCCCGGGCTAACAAGTGGCCTCACTCTTCCTAAATTACATCCTACTGTCCTAATGTGAAAAAGAAGCAGAAAATTCTTCACAGAATTAAAATTTAGATAAGAAAATCTAGAGTTAAGGTTGTTATGACTGCTGTTTACTACTGTGATGTGGGATCACCCTGGCATGATGAAAAGTATAAAAGTGAAAGCCTTCTATCGCCTTGTCACTCCTCATTTTCCAAGGGGATCCATGTTACAATTTGGTACGTATCCCTGCAGACCTTTCATATGCACTTGCGTGCGTGCACACACAGACACACACACCCATGCAGAGACGTGTGCACACACACAGCTATGCGACTTACACGCATCTACACCTTGCAACAATGACTCAAGATCATCTTTATATGCCAACAGATACAGACCTATCCTTTTTTAATGGTCACATACATAGCATAATAGTAATGTATAATAATGATTGCTAACATTTGTTGAGCTCTTACTCTGTGTCCGGTATTTTCCTAAACCCTTTACATACAGATGAGGAAATCAAGATTCAGAGAGGTTTAGTAACTTGCCCAAGGTCACGCAGTCAGTATGTGGTGGAACCAGGATTTAAACCAAGGCTGTGTGGCCCCAGAATCCATGTGTGCACTGTAATTCATGTTACCAATCCCCTGCTAACAGACTTTGGTCTCTCGTTTTTCACTATGACAAATATTTCTATAGTGAACATCTTTGTATACAGATGTGTGTGAAATATTTCTCTTTGATATGTACCTTTTGATGTTTGAGAGCCAACCTCTTTTTTTTTTTTTTTAATGATATTGACTTGTGCAAAGAGGTTACAGCCTATCTCCAGAGGGGCTGATACCTTAAGCATAGCAATGTGTCATCTTGATAATGACATGAATTTCAATTCTTTTGTTGTTTTATTAGATTTTTATTTATCTAATACAAGGCCTACAAGTCTTTGGCTGTGTTCAGTGGTAATGGCTCTCAGTTGCTGCTGGAATCCATGTTTTCAACTGTCAGTGTCATTCAAAGCCCAGGAGAGGAAACCTTGATTATCTAACAATTTGGGGTACTTACTCGTCAGGAGTCAAATCTTCAGAGGTCCCCTGCAGAATATTGAAGTAATACAACACTTACACAGTGAGGTACTGATGTCTTATGTCTTTCAGTAGCACACTGAAAAGTGCAGTTTCATTTTTCCACTTTCCATTTGAATGGGTTTAGATTTGCTAAAAAATAAAAAATAAATAAACAAACCTTGGCCTGTGAATTTTTTGCCCGTATGGCTGAGAAAGCAACAGAATTGTAAAGCTGAGATGGCTTTCCATCAATACAGTGATTCATTACTACAACAGAGAATGTTGAGGCTCATCAGTAATATAATGATGGATAAGTGAATTTTCTGCCTCCCAAGAAGCATCTCCTCTACCTTTCTTCCCTCATATCTACCTGACAGATCCTTATACTAGATCGGGTGGCTGGTTGGCCAGGCAGGTGTTTTTGTGGTTGTAGGACTCCAGATCCATAGGCTGCAGTCCTTCCGAGCATACGCTTCAGTCCACACTCTGTTGTCAGACCACAGGCTGCCCTGTAGCAAGGGCTTGTGGGATAGTGTGGGTAGATCCGAAGTCAGAATATGCTATCCCACCACAGGAAGATTAACTCTGGACACTTCCCATCATGGTGGAGTTATATTTTGCACTAAGAAAGAAAGACATAGTGGAATTCTGTACCCATGTCACAAGCCTTCAGAGCTCTTCTGTCTTCACTGAACTCTGCTGATGGCAGAAAGAGCAGCAGAAGCGTCTTCCTGATCTTTGCCCCAGATGGAGAGAGAAGGTGATAGAGAGGCCTTTCATCTGCATATGGAGAGATGCACTCCATTTTTTTCTTTTTCTCAGGTAATTTGGTGACTACTTTGTGATAGTCACATGTTTCTGCCGTAGGCGTTGAGAATAGTTGCTTGTCATCTTAACAAAGCAAATGATGTTCTCTTTAGCTTTTATTTTTGCAATCAAACTTGCCATTGATTCAGACAAACCAATGAAGATTTGTACTGGCAACTATGCAAATGTGCTCATGCAGTTAGGCCTTATAAAAAAGGGGCTTTCTGGGTTTCATGCTATAATGAACGTTGAAGTTTCAGATTGAATCAAAAATAAAAGTTGAAGAAAGTTTTTGTTTCCCCATTACAAAGTAACATTCCTTTTAGCATATAACTTAATGAACCTAAAAGAGAAACCATAATGCTGTGAGGAGGGTGGAAATCAGAGAGGCAGAATAGTGGTTGGTACTGTGTTTCTAATCAGGCTTTCTGATTTCAATCCTGGTTCTGACCTAGAAAAAGTTATTTAAACCCCTGGGCTTCAGTTTCCTTATCTATAAAATGGGACTAATAATTATAATAATAGTATCTACTTCATAGGTTGTCATGGGATTGAGTTCACACATGTAAAGCATTTAGAATAGTATGTCACACCATAGAAAACCCTCAATTCAATAAATGTTAGCTACTATTATGATTGTTGTTATTATTAAATAATAATTATTTGTCATTTTCACAGGCTTTTTTCTTGTAAGGCGTCAGGGAAGGGACAAACCATTTAAAATAGAGTGGTTAAAAATTTGAACAAAAGCTAGGGTTAGTGATTGTAGGAGAGGAAGTAGAAGTTACAGAATTTGTAGGCTTTTAACCTACGTAGTGGGCTAAGAAGAATTCTCTTCATTGTGTAAGTCCCCACAGCTCCTTAGGGAATCAAGACCACAAGAAGCATCTCTATCAAGTTTAGCAGTTTCTCACTGGAAATCACAGTTTCTGAAAATACTGTTTAACCTGTGGTACTTTTTTAAAGGTATTGTGTTGAAGAAAAGGGATTCAGCATAGATTTTTGTTTGGCTGTTAGCCTCTCGATAAGTCTTATTGGCCTCAGAGCTCTGCTCCATTCCTGTGCAGTGGTGGCAGGAAGTAGATGTCAAATCTGTCAGGAGGATAGGATTATGTTCAGATGGATCTGGGACAAAGACATTGCTCTGATTGGGTAGAGGAGCTCCTGAAATCCCTTGGTTCTAAGAATTGGATACTTCTGAAAATGATAGTAAACTGTTCTGGCAGGCCAGTAACGATTCTATAAGCAAGAAGATACATGCTGTGTATGTGAAGAGAAAAATGTTTTGAAATCTCCTTTCTTTCTAATGTATCTTATATACCTTGTTAAATTTCTTTTTTTTTTTTCCCCGTTGGCTTTATTGAAGTATAATTGACTCTTGTTTTATTTCTTCCTGTTATTCTGCTGTATAAATATTTTCTTTCCAGGACCTGAGTTCCAAGAAAACAAGGATTTTATTTTTAACACTGCTCTTTATTTTAAAATATATATGTTTATTAGTATTTTTTTTTAGTACTCGCCAAGGTCCTTGGCATTATAGGATTTGAAAAAAATTAACTTATTCGTTTCCTTCCTTTTTTGTGGCCATTTATGATAGAGCAAATGTACCCAGATAATCGATATGAATTCTTGACAATATAGCAAACACAGATTGAAGACTTAATGGAGCAAGTGAATGTCTATGTCAAGACCTCAGCTAAGAGAAACCTCTGTGGAAATAAAAGTAACAGCTTATTTTTTTTTTTACAATGACTTTGGATTATAGGAGGCTCTATGACCAATATTTATAAATCAGATTTAGAGAAAGCCATTGTCTACATTAAAGATACTTCCCTCTTTAGTCTTTCTTCTCCAATATCTTGTTTTGGAAGGAATCAAAAGACTACCTATAAGCAGTGGAGAGAGTTATAGAGCGGGGTTTTTCAACCTTGGCACTGTTGACGTTTAATTCTTGGTTGTAGGCCACCCTGTGCATTGTAGGATGATTAGCAGTATCCCTGGCTTCAACCTACTAGATGCCAATCACACTCCCCCTCCCCAGGTAACAACAATCAAAAATGTCTCCAGACATTGCCAGATGTCCCCCATGGGGCAAAATTACCCCTGATTGAGAACCACTGGAATAGAGAATAACAGAAATGCCAAAAACTCAGAAAAAAAGTGGGACTCAGGCAGTAGAAAAGCAGCAAGGGGTTCATATTTTCTAAGTCAACAAGATAAAAGTTCTTGTTAAAAAGTAAAAGAAATTAAGAACTAGAGAAGACATCCGGAAATTATTTGCAACAGTTAAGCCAAAAAATTAAGTACCTTTACCATACAAAGATCATAAGCTAATCAACAGGAAATGGACAAAGATCCATTTCAAGAAACAGGCAAAGCACATGAAACCATTTTCACACCGAAATATAATGGCAAACATGGAGTGTTCAAACTCATGTATAAAACTCATAATGTCTCTTGTCCTCAGTGTTTCTCTGTAGTTCAGTGTAAAAGTTATTAGATGAAGCAGAGCAAATTAGGGGCCTTGGTTAGGAAAGGCTCCTGGGAGAGAGGAGAGCTACAGGGGCCCAGAGCCAAACGTCAGAACTCAGGGGAAGTGAGGAGAACATTCACAAGTTCATGTCGGAGCAGGACTTGGGGAGAGCGACAGAGGCATGACAGAGGCATGGAGAGGGAGGAAACTGGAATGAACTCTGTTCATTGAAGGTATTGGTGTGAACTCATGATATTAAGTAGAAAGAGAGAGATGGAGAAATAGACATGGATGTAAATCATTGTGTATGTGAGCAGTGCTACCTAGTGCACACCTAGTCCTAGACCTTGGCTTCTAAGCACTGTCTACACTTAAAAGTGTTCCTTGGACAAATGGCTGATATTAGAGCTGAGACAGAGAAAGTAGATGAGCCTGGAATATCTTGTAAGGAAGTGCTCAAAGAAAGGTAGGGAATATATCAAAAGGACATAGGAGCAAACTTAAGGGGGCTCCCACTAGCCAAATCTGGGGCAGTTTGAACATCAAAATAATGATAGTAATAGATTATAACCTGTTGAATAAAATTGGCATTCATGATCCCCTACTGATCTAAATAAATCAATGCTTGAAGTCTGAGTTTGATGAGAAATGGGATATTTGCATATCTCAAAGTAACTCCCCTACCCTTGAATACTAATTAATTACAAAGGGAAAATGAGTGACTTCACAGTGGAGAAGCCTGGCAAGACACCACCTTAGCCAAGTGATCAAAGTTAATAGCATCGGTAATAGGACTGATTGAAATTATGTACCACCTGATAGGCTATAATGAGAAGAACACAGCATCATTTCTGGGATAGTCTAGTCAAAGACGCATAACCTGAATTTAATCATGAGGAAACATCAAGCAAACCCAAATTGAGGGACATTCTACAAAATAACTGGCCTCTAATCTTCAAAAGGGGGTCAAAGTCATGAAAGTTAAGGAAATGTATGCTTTGAACTGGATCCTTTCGCCCTAGAAGTCGTTACGGAATGATTGGCGAACCTGAAATAGAGTCTAAGGATTAGATGGCGGTAATGCGCCAGGGTTAATTTCCTAATTTTCATGGCTCTGTTGTAGGACAATGTTGTCGTGTACAGGAAATACACAGTTTGGTGGGGATGAGGCAACTATCTCTCAAAGGGTTCAGAACAAATAAATTGTCCTGTTTTTGCAACTTTAAGTTTGATATTCTTTTGAAATAAAAAAATTAAATAACAAAATTTAAAATGGCAGTGCTGGTAGTCTCGTACCTTGCTGATATAACCCTTTGGATACCAGATTAACAATATGTATCAAAAGCCTTAAATGTTCGTATCCTGACTGACATCTGGTATTCTATTCTATGGAAAGAAAGGGAAAAAAATGGAAAGATACTTGTATTATAGTGTTAAGTGGAAAAGTTCTATTAAAAAGCAGTACATACCGTGGGTTCTTTACTGTCTACAAAAATATCCTTAAAAGACTGGAAACAGCCCCTCACCATTATTCTTAGTGTTAGCCCCTCACAGCAGCTCTGAATGGCCATGCGTTGGCTAAGCTGTTTTCCCATTACTTTTTTTTTTTCAGTATATATTTTTATTTCCATTAAGGTAGTTCCATTTCCTCGTATTCTTTTTTCTTTTACCTTAGCGAGCTTACTGTCCACCCCCCCATCCCCACTCCATCTTCATCTCAACCTATCCCTGCTCCCCTCTTGCATCTCACTGAGGACAGCATTTCATCTGGTTCCCGCGTTGAAACATTTTCAAACGTGTGCTCTTATTCTGTGACTTTAGTGTTACGTTCTCTTTCCCTTGTACTGTATAGACCCATGTTCATGCTTTTCTCTTTCTAATCTGCATCTGCCAGTAGACAGACAGGATGGCCCAGCCATGGGCAGCGCAAGACGCCCACTTTTCATGTGAGCAGGGGTAATTGCTTGGGCTTCTGGATCTTAGATTGCAAAATGCCAACCAGTTAGAAGCTCGAACACTCATTCACTGGTGCTGCCCTCAAAGGGAACTCCCCTCAGATTGTTGAGTAAAGAAACTTCTCTTATCTTTAGTTGATATGTATTGTGGCTAGAGTCTATGCATTTTCAGGGGTATTTTAATGGGAAATTAAAAGAAGTTACCTACTGAAGTCCAGAAGGCCTCAAATTAACTTTTATTAAACATCTGCTATAAACAAATAATCCTTTTAAAATATTCACAGTAGCCTTACAAAGGATTTGTTATGTTATCATTGAACACTGGAAAAGCAGGGTTTAGAGAGGTTAATGATATGACTGGTCAACCAGCTAGTAAGTGGTAGAGTCAGGAGTAAGCCCCGTACCTCTTCGTTCAAAGTTCATGCTGTTTCATGAAACCCCAGTTCCTTCAGAAAGCACAAATGAAATGTTACGTGATCACCAGGAAATCATATGGGCTAAACTTTACAGTTTGTTACTTAGGACACGTACTTTCTCTTTATGACAAAGCTGCTAATGAAAGCCAAATTTCTATAATGCTTTTGAATTCTAGGAGATATATTTTGACTTTTTTCTGCATTCTTCTCTTTTTTAAATATATTTATAGATAGTATTAATAAAATAGTGTAAACTGTACACCAGAAGGCTTCTCAGGTAGAATTTTCAGGTTCTCTGTTCTCAGAAAGCAAGAGTATGGACATTTGATACTATATGACAGAGGCAGCACAACAAAAGCACATTATTTTTTTGCAGTACAGCCTATGATTTTCCTTGTAATTCCTCTTACCCACTCATCCATTTTTACAAAAATAAACTTTTTAGTACTTCTGCAGCTAAACATGCCAAACTGGCTCATACCTGGCGTGTCCCTTTAGGCTTGTGACTTGCCCGTCCATCGTTTTGATCTCAGCCTTGCTTCGTTGGCAAGATTTCCTTTGTTAACTTGTCCTAATAAGAAAAAGCAACCCACAAACTCAAAATTAAATAAATTTAACATATCAAACCAATAACTGTTACATTATAGTCTAGAAATCGTATAGTAACTGCTGCTACATCATAAAATTGTGCATGTGAATAAAAAAGTGAGCCGTAGGTGTTGAATGAGATTCTTTGACATAACAATTTTCTCATATTTAAAGCAGACACAAAAAGCCTATGAAATGTAATCTGTCTTCTTGGCACATTCGAGAACAGTCCTGAAGTCTGTGTTTTCCTTGTAGGAATACAGTTTGTGTACCTGTTTGTTCCTTCTAAATATTAAGCATGCTCTTTTGGTGCAGAAGAGTGAAGACAAGTGCTTATGAAAAATGGACAGTAGAGTGTTTCTTCTTGATGTGAATTAATTAACAGACTTCTCAGATCCTAGATTTCTCAGTCATTTGCCTAGAATGTGCCCCAGCACCTTACGATGCTGCCCTTCTCCTGTGCATGCCCTTCTCTTGTCAGGGGTGGGTGGAGATACACATCTATAGCAATTGAAGATCTGAACAAACGTGATGGAATCTATTTCCCTTCTGCTTCTTCCCTGCCCGTGGTGTGTCCTTGAGGGACATTACACCTGTGTGTAGATGATTGTGTGGGGAGGGGCATGAGTATTGGGAGGGTGTGGCGATCGGTAAAACTGCAGTTACACAAATTCCAACGTTTCCCTACTCGTGTTTGCATTTACCACGTAGGAACATATGTACCCGCTGTCGATAGAGGTGACTACAAAAACTGTTGATGCCTCCTGAAAGGTGAAATCGAAAACTGCAAGGGTTTCTTGCCAGGGAAAATGCAGCAATGGCAGTGCCACCTGTTGTTTAAATCAGGGAACAGCTTCAAGTTCTGTTGCACACATATGGGGGCAAACGCTGAGAGTGATCACCGGGGAACTTTTTTCTCTTGTCTCCTCATGGGGAAACTCCAATGCTTCATTTACCATCTCATACATTCCTTATAAAGTAGGCTATCAAATATGGGTTTTCACAGTGTATGGGAAGATAATTTCAATTGAAAACACACATTGGCCCTTGTTTACATTGTGTGATTTTCAATACTTCCTTCCACATGGTGAAGCTTAAGGCTCTCCCTTTTGGTGCTTTTTCCCTTAAGAAAACAAAAACAAAAGAGGAATTTCTCTTCCTTACGGCTGCTAATGATGGATGGGATGAAAATGTAGGAAAGTGCTTGAGACTACTGTCGCGTCCTATCATCCAGCAAGCAGCTCATCCACAGTTTGTGATGGCCAATACTGGTTGCTTTTACTGCTGTCCATGCATGGACTCATTTGTGTATCAGATGACTTGTTCCCTTACTGTGTGTTCATCCTTCTGCGGGGAGAACAATAGAGCTCTTGAGGGCATTAAGAGCTGGTGTTAAGTGTATGTAGTGGAGCAACTGTGAACTTAGCAGGAGGAGTTTCTGGCAGATGGTGCGTGATCATGTAGGTTTCAGGCCACTTTAATTGCAAGAGACCAATGCCTGCTGTACAAATTTACCATGGTATAATTCAGTGGCTTTCACAGAGTGAAAGAACTCTATGTTTAGAAACAGGTAGCTAGGTCAGAGGCAGCTGCAAGTGAAGGACATAACCTTATTGGATTCCAGTCTCTGAGGCTGTTGCTGTTTTTTAGACCATTTCTTAACATTGTAAATTGTAGGGAGCTTGTACTGGAGCCTGGGGGAGTGGGGATTCCCACCCACAGGATAGACAGTGGCCTTAAGTGGCTTTCTGAATTCTCCCCCTTCCTCATACCTGTGCTCAGGTAGGCGGGGTGAGATCAGGAAATTGGCTGCTCAAGTAGTCACCTAACGAGGGAACTGACACTAGGCTCACTTCTTTTTTTTTTTTTTTCTTTTCATTTATTTTTTATTGAAGTATAGTTGATTTACAATGTTGTATTAATTTCTGCTGTACAGCACAGTGACTCAGTTAATATACATATATACATTCTTTTTTATATTCTTCTCCATTATGGTTTATCCCAGGATATTGAATATAGTTCCCTGTGCTATACAGTAGGACCTTGTTGTTTATCCATTCTGTATGTAATAATTTGCACCTATTAACCCCCAGACTCCCAGTCTGTCCTTCCCCACCCCCCCTCACCCTTGGCAACCATGAGTCTGTTCTCTGTTAGACTCACTTCTTATAGGTACGCCAGAACATTCCATTCTGGAAGGAAAAGCACCCTCTCTCATCCCTCATGGAATCACTTTTTTTCTTGAAAACAAGGCCAAAGACAAACTCACATTTTTCAGATTCTACAGTCTGGGAAAGACACGTGTGGTCACAGAGAGTTGATAGCAGAGTTCTGCTTAGTAAGCCCTGTGGGGAAGGATGTCTGGTACCAACTGTTGGCAGCTTCTCCAACAGTCTCCTTAGACTATGGGGAATTTAGTATTTTGTCCTCAGCTTTGGGCTTTAGCTTCAGTTCTGGACCAGTAGGGAAAGCCCCTCTTAAGTGTGTAACTGGGATAGCAGGAAAGAAGTGGGGAAGGGAAAGATGTGGCACTTTCTTGCTCTGGATCAGGAAAGAATAATCCAGCTCTTCCCCTCCCTTGCTTTTCTCAATCTCTGGCTGTTCCTGTTCTTGAATTTCATGGTGTTAATTGCTCTTATATTCTAGAGGTTTCAGATCCTTTGTCTTGTTCATTGTCAAGTCACCAGTAGCCCTGCCACTGTGTGTTCATTGTGTTCATGATGTTAATTACAGTTGACATAGTAGTGGGATCCACGTGGAGGGCTTCTTCAGAGACAGCTCGCTACACTGTCTGTGCTCTACCTGTGTTCTGTGGGCGGGAAGGACAGGTGTTGTGCTATGTGAAACAGGCAGTGTGCCATACCTGTTGATCCACACACCGGGAAGGCTGTAGCTGAGTTCAGGTTACTTCTGATCTTTTTTAAGGTATCCTGAAAACAAACCTCAGGATACCTTAAAATATCCTAGGTTTACCTTGCTGTCTTTGGCAATGACCAAACTTGAACAGCCCGCAAGAACAATAGAAACTAGCTGGTTTTCCCTGGTTCACGATCTCTTTTATTCACAAGAAATCTTCTCAGAGTAAGTCAGAATCATGCATGGGTTGCTTATCATGGTGCAGTTTTCGCACACATTTTCTAAAAATGTGAGGAAAGGCAGATGTGAGGGAAGGGCTTTCCATATCATCGCCCAGTGTTTCCGTCTGGGAAGGCGGGGAGCAGGCTTTAGCTGCTGTTGGGTAGGAAGAGCCACGTAGGTGGGTCTGCCTGAACACTCCTGACCTGTCCCTCTCCACACATATTATCTCCCCTCTCCTACCCCAGCCTCTCCAACACTCTGTGTGAACGTGCACCCCTCCATCAACTCCCCCTCCCCTTCCTAGTCAGTTATAATGGCAAGACTTGCTTTTCCTACAAAGTATATTTGTGCTCCAACAACTTTTGGGGAACCATTGCATACAGTAAGATTTCTTTTAACAATCAGGGCATGTTTGTGCTTTTAATGCAAACATCAAATACACAATCTTTATTTTTTAAAATAATCTTAAAACATTATAATAGAATTGATTCCCAAAAGTACAGTCAAGACCCACCATTTCTCCTTTTCCCTTACCCTCTAACTGCCCAGTTGTCTTTAGAGTACGTAAACCCCACTCACAGAGCTTGGGGACAATTAGATTCTCAAACGCCGTGTCTGGTATGGAGGTCAGCTCTGTATAGAGGCAGACTGGAGATGAACTTTAAATATCAAGAGACGTGTGCTGACCTCTCGTCAGGGCTGGTTCAGTGAGGACCTCAGGTAATGATAGTGAACAGCTGACTGGAGCTTTGAGAGACTTGGCCTTTTCGTTACCCTCTTTGCAGTTTTCATAGGACTCTGTACTAAGCAGATACATATGGTTTACTTTTGCAGTATCATTCTAAGGTTGCCTCTTTACATCCTTAAACCGTGGCCATATTGATAGTTGTGGAAAACTGGAGATGAGGAATGGAGCCCTCCCAGGAGGTTTGCCCGACTTTCTCACATCCTCTCATTTTAGCCTCACGGCAGGCCCTCGTACAGCTAGGTGACTATCCCTATTTTAGATGACCAAACCAATGTACAGGGAAGGTGTCCCCAACTCCACTTTATGGCCTACGCTGCTCTAGTCCCAAATCCCATGTAACCCTTTGTGTGCATGTGTGTTCTTGGGCTCCCAAGGATAGAGTCTCCTGCAGGAGGAAGCTGGATGAAAGCCTGGAAAGGTTATCTTGTTTAAATTCTTTCCTTGAAGTTCCTTTGGTGAGGGAGCCAGGCTGGAAATCATACCAAAACAGTTGTGTTTCATAGTTACACTGTAATCAGGAAACTGTAATTCATGGCCATTAAATTGCTTCCTTTGAAGTGTAAGAAAAAACAGAACAACTTTTATGGCCCTTTAACCCACAGGATTATAGTGCACATGAATTAAAGTCAAGTGTGTTATGAACTCTCCCGGGTACCATGCCTGGCAGAATTCTGTCTTCACCCTACCGCTCATTAATTGGTTGACTCTCAACTGAAAACTGGAGTGAGGGGTATCAGGATCTTGGAAGGCTTTTTCTTCTCTCTCAGCTCTGTATTTTTATAAGACAAGTCAGAGGTGAGGACACTTACTGTGGTTGCTCGACTGAGGATGAGACTTGTTCTTTCTCTGTTGGCTCTCTTCAGGAAAGGGCAGCTGAAAGAGAATTACTTAGCACTTTCTAAATGTCAGTACTGTGCTAGCCATTTTACATACCTGTTTCCATTGAATCCTTACAACAATCCAATGAAGTAAATGTTAGCATTCCCGTTTTACAGGTAGGAATGATACAGACTCAAGAAATTAAATAATAAGCCCAAGGTCACTCAGTACGTGGTGGTGCCTGAACTCTGGCTGAGAGCGGAGTCAAAGGATATTCTTCACCGCCACCCTGTGTTGTTTCCCAGAACTCATACCTGATGCCACAGAAAAGTCAATAGTACTGCTGGAGCCCCGTGTCATGGGTCCTAATATCGCTAGTGTAATCAGTTGTATGATAAATCGCTGAGATTTACACTGTTGTAATTTTAAGGAAATTTCATAGGAAAACTATGGAGAAAGATAAGCAATAAAATTGTATATTGATATTCAATGACTATATATATTTGTATTAAATATAATAAACATGTTTTATGACATATATCTTTAATTTTATTAGAGGCTTAAAATAGATATCATTAGAAAAAATAGCAATGTTTTTCCCATTAAAAATTTCATTGATAGCTGAGCTGATTCTAAAAGGTGTGGGTCTTTCAGAATGTGGAATGTCAAGTTGTCTTCCACTTGTTCTGAGAGGAGGTAACCCACAGGACATGAAAAATTTTGAACTTAAGTTGTACATATTTCTTAGTAATAGGTTCTGTCACCTGTATTTATTGCCTGGAATATTTTCAGTATGGACTTAGTCCTAGATAATTCTGATTAGGTCCATTACAGGTCCCACCACTCCACTAGATGGCGCTGTGGTAGCATGGATATGCCTAATGCCCCACCATGGGTTTGAAAAGCAGATAAGAACTTTGTTCTGTTGGGATGCCTCAAAGCCTAATGGAGTGTGAATTAGAGCCCCATAGCATAATATAATTTTTCCACTTTTCTTATTCTGGTTCCAGTTGTTCTTCTGTGTGTCTGCGTGTCTTCACTCGGTATTTCTTTGCCCTTTTACCATCTTTCCCTCTAACTCTTTAACATTTCTTCCTAAGTCCTGCCCACCAATCCTCTTTACTTGGAACCGTCATTCTTCTCTCCCTTGCTATGCATACACGCTTTCTCTTTGAGGGTGTACAACACACTTACATTGTGTGGTGATTGACTGAGACTTTTATGAGCCATGCAATGGGACCAACTACTGGGGCTACTTTGCAAGGAGATGGTCATCTTGCCCTCCAGACTGGAGTCTTTCCTCACATCTGCATGGTCTCCTCAGTGGGCTCACCTTGCTGCTTTTCCCTACAGTGAATTTGGTGCTTTCTCAGAAATGGTGGGTTTGGTTCCAGCAAATACAGTCCGAAGGATAGAGGCTCTGGCATGGGGTGTAGAATATGGGAGGCGTACAAAGTATCATGATCTTCTAGGGCATCATTCAGAACCAGGACTGAAAGGGAGCTGCCAGGGCCTCTGTCTAAACCCCTCATTTTGAAGTGAGGGAGCAATCCAGAGGATCCTGTCCCCTCCCAGTTAGTTTAGTGCTCTATTCTGAGTAGCTGCCAGCTCCAAAGAGGAAGAGCCTTGATATGCAAGGAAGGGAACCATCTGTGAATGTTGTTTATTGTAGGGTCTGCATTTCTGAAGATTACTCAGAGAAGTGACCTCTGTTTGACTATCATTTGTAGTTCAAAAGAGGATCATGAAAAACATCTAAACTATTTGCAGTCATCCCCATAAAGTGTTTGCCTTTGCTGTATGGGATTATTACTGTTTCCTGCTTCAAACCACAGCTTTGCAAAGCCACAGATCACCTGGTGGGAAACAGGCATGCTCCTCAGATTTAGATTTTGGCAAGGGTGGCTAATGTAAAATCTCCTCACCTTCAAAGTGTGATGAATTCCTCATTTCTTTTGGTTTGTAGAATGAAGCTAGACCTGTCTCTTTATAGTACTTAGAGCAAGGAGAAACTTTCAAAACACCTATACTCCCTATGAGGTTGAAGATGGGTTGGCAAGAGGAGGAGGTGCTTATGGGAATCAAACTTGTAGGTGGGCAAACATGTATGGGCTTGCCTGGCATGTTTTCTCTTGGGTGCAATTCATCTTCTGTTGAAGTAAAACTTCCTCACTAGTCAGAAGTACATTTTGCCAGATGTAATTTAATTCACACTAACAAATTACAATGAAGTTCAGGTGAATAGGTTGGAAGGCAGTGTTTGCAACTGGCCTATAATGACCCCAAATGTGGTTCTATCTGATGGCCTGAGGAGTGTCACTTCCATTAACCTTGCTCCCCTCTCCGTCAGAGGAGCAGGACGGTGGCCCCATTTCATAAGGCTTGGTTGAACTAGTGTAAATAAATTTGTTGCTTATTGGGAGGCTTTTCTTTTGCCACCACAGGACTTTAAAAATTAAGTAAAATCCTACTTAGGTGAAATAAGGCAGTCTCGGTTTAAGTTATCTAGACATTCAATCCGTGTAGAATATTTTTTTCAAAGAAATCTTTGATCTTGTGGTTTTCCAACACTAGACAAACCACGGATGAATTTAAGAAATACTCACTGTTGTTACATTGTAGTAAGACGTGTTCTCTGCCTTCCAGAATCCTACAGTTTACTAGAGAGTAGGAACTCAGTGAATAACCAGTGATCAACATAAGGCCTATCAACCTTGTATTTGAGTTCTCTGTTATCTTGATTAGTGACTCTTAGAAAATGCAACTCCTTAATGACTGCTTGGCCTGTTGCAAACTAAAGAATCATAATGTGAATGTGCATGTGGTGGTGTCTGGGGGAGGAGGATATGGGGAGGAGTCCTTTGGACCCAGGCCTGGTTTTGAGGGTATAGATAAGTTTCCTGTCATCTTCAGTTTGGGGGCATGATTGACGCTATGGGACATTCTAGGGAGAAATGGAAGTGGGACCTTCCTACAGACCACAGCCTCTCCTCCCCTGCTGGGAGGGAAGGGAAAGAAGTAATATCCCATTTCTGTCTTCACATCCAGTTTCCTTTTTATCTTCCGTGTTCTTTTTTCTCCCCACTCTCCGCTCTTCTTCCCGCGTCTTCTGGGAAGAATAGAAAAGTGTATATTCTAACACTTTTATTAGCGCCCTGCCTTGTGTCACCATCTGGCTAGCTTGAGGGTAAGAAACAGGGAGGGGCAAAAGAAACAAGGTAGCTGTTGGTGCTTATGTGGCTGCAGCCCGGCAGACAAAATTCCTTCCTTGCAAAAATAAGCACCAAGACTTATATAGCTGATCATTATCAAGAATCTTTATCCTGAGGAGTTAAGCGAGAGAAAATGTCTTCAATCATCCATTATGGAGAGTAAATGGGAGTCAAGAACAGTCACAGCTTCTTTCTTTTTTAAAAAAATTTTGTTGAATTTTATTTATTTATTTTTATGCAGCAGGTTCTTATTACTTATCTATTTTATACATATTAGTCTATATATGTCAATCCCAATCTTCCAATTCATCCTCCCCCCACCGCTTTTCTCCCTTGGTGTCCATACGTTTGTTCTCTACATCTGTGTCTCTATTTCTGCCTTGCAAACTGGTTCATCTGTACCATTTTTCTAGGTTCCACATATATGCGTTAATATACGATATTTGCTTTTCTCTTTCTGGCTTACTTCCCTCTGT
This sequence comes from Kogia breviceps, assembly GCF_026419965.1. Lineage (NCBI taxonomy): Eukaryota > Metazoa > Chordata > Mammalia > Artiodactyla > Physeteridae > Kogia > Kogia breviceps. Next base: position 40,571,650 of record NC_081310.1, on the reverse strand, counting down.
ATGACAGTCTCTAGGTCCATCCACGTCTCTACAAATGACCCAATTTCATTCCTTTTTATGGCTGAGTGATATTCCATTGTGTATATGTACCACATCTTCTTTATCCATTCGTCTGTTGACGGGCATTTAGGTCACTTCCATGACCTGGCTATTCTAAATAGAGCTGCAGTGAACATTGGGGTGCATGTGTCTTTTTGAATTATGGTTTTCTCTGGGTATATGCCCAGTAGTGGGATTGCAGTCACAGCTTATTTCATTTACCTTTCCTAACAATTTGTGAGGTAGGTATGTATAATTATTCCCATTTTATGGCTGAGAAGCTAGGTTTCAAAACATTGAGTGAACTAGCCAGCGCTGTGCCCCATGCCCAGGAGACAGTTGATAAACATTTGCTAAATGAATAAGTAAAGTGATAGAGCCAGGATTTAAAACCAGATTTTATAACTTGAAGTCCAGTGCTCTTTCTGCATTATTTTTCCTCTTCCTGGAAGGGACTTGGGTGAGCCTAAAAGAGCAGTAGTATCCTGTGCTATTTATTCAAGAGTTAATGTTTGATTTTGAAAGAAGAGGACTATGTCAGTTTCATCAGCCTTTACCTGTCTCTTTTACTTTAGTTAGCCTATAATTTTTTTATACAACCCTATCCTTAACCTCCTTTTTTGTGGGGTGGGGGGCACCCTCATCCTTATGTCTTTTATACTGGGAAGAGTCACAGTTGTGAAAAATATAGATTCTGGGTCCAGACTTCCTGAGTTTAATCTGCTACTTATTAGCTGTGTGACCTTGGGCAAGTTATTTAACCATTAGGTATCTCAGAATCACTAACTTTAAAATAGGGATTATAACAGAAGGTACATCAAGGGGTTATTGTGAGGATTATGTGAGTTGATATATGTATAGCACTTAAAGCAGTTCCTGGTATAGAATAAGTATAATGTAAATTAGTTAATATAACCCCACTGTGAATATTACCATTATCCTATATTTTTTCTACCTTTGGAAATAAACTTCATCACAACAGAGTGTGTCATTATCACAGTCTCTCTTTTTTAAAAAAATATTTTTTGGGTAAGTTCTCTGTGTTGTTATTTTTTTAAATTTCCACATTGTATTCTCCCTTATGATTTGGTTGGTTGTTTTTATTGTGGTAGAAGATGCCATTTTAACCATCTTTAAATGTACAATTCAGTGGCATTAATTACATTCACAACATTGTGCAACCATCACCACTATTGATTTCCAAAACTTTTTCATTACCTGAAACGGAAACTGAACCCCATTGATCAATAATCCCCATTGCCTTCTCCCCGGCTCTTGGTAACCTCTAATCTACTTTTCGTCTCTATGAACTTGACTATTCTATTTATCCTTTATTGGCTGGCTTCTTTCACGTACCGTGATGTCTTCAAGGTTCATCCCTATTGTAGAATCTATCAGAACTTTATTTCTTATGTCTGAATAATAGTTCATTGTATGCATATGCCACAATCTCTTTATTCATTCATCTGTCCATGGACATTTGGGTTGTTTCCACCTTTTCGCTACTGTAACCAGTGCTGCAGTGAACATTGGTGTAATTGTTTTGAGTTCTTGCTTTTAATTCTTTTAGGTATATACCTAGAAGTGGAACTGCTGGATCATATGGTAATTCTATGTTAATTCTTTGAGGAGCTGCCAAACGGATTTTCACAGCAGCTATACTGCTTTGCATTCCCACCAGCAATGCACAAGGGTTCCAGTTTCTCACCAATATTCCAACATCCTCACCAATATTGCTTCTTTTTTTTACATTTTTATTGGAGTGTAATTGCTTTACGATATTGTGTTAGTTTCTGCTGTACAACAAGATGAATCAGCTATATGTACAAATATATCCCCATATCCCCTCCCTCTTGCGCCTCCCTCCCACCCCTCTAGCTGGTCACAAAGCACCGAGCTGATCTCCCTGTGTTATGCGGCTACTTCCCACTAGCTATCTGTCTATTTGGTAGTGTATATATGTCCATGCCACTCTCTCACTTCGTCCCAGCTTACATTTCCCCCTCCCTCTGTCCTCAAGTCCATTCTCTGCATCTGCATTTTTATTCCTGTCCTGCCCCTAGGTTCATCAGGACCATATTTTTTTAGATTCCATATACATATGTGTTAGCATACGGTATTTGTTTTTCCTTTCTGACTTACTTCACTCTGTATGAAAGACTCCAGGTCCATCCACCTCACTACAAATAACTCAATTTCATTCCTTTTTATGGCTGAATAATATTCCATTGTGTATATGTGCCACATCTTCTTTATCCATTCATCTGTCGATGGACACTTTGGTTGCTTCCATGTCCTGGCTATTGTACACAGTGCTGCAATGAACATTGTGCTACATGTTTCTCTCCCTCTTTTTTTTCTTGTGATAAATTTATTTATTTGTTTGTTTGTTTGTTTATTCATTTTGACTGTGTTGGGTCTTTGTTGCTGCACATGAGCTTTCACTAGTTGTGGCGAGCAGGGGCTGCTCTTCATCACGGTGCTTGGACTTCTCATTGCGGTGGCTTCTCCTGTTGCGGAGCACGGGCTCTAGGTGCATGGGCTTCAGTAGTTGTGGTTCGCGGGCTCTAGAGTGCAGGCTTAGCAGCTGTGGCCCATGGGCTTAGTCGCTCCACCACATGTGGGATCCTCCCGGACCAGGGATCGAACCCATGTCCCCTGCATTGGCAGGTGGACTCTTAACCACTGCGCAACCAGGGAGGTCCCCCGTCTCTTTTTTTTTTTTTAACCATCTTTATTGGAGTGTAATTGTTTTACAGTGTTGTTAGTTTCTGCTGTATAACAAAGTGAATCAGCTGTATGGATACATATATCCCCCTATCCCCTCCCTCTTGTGTCTCCCTCCCACCCTCCTTATCCCACCCCTCTAGGTAGTTGCAAAGCACCGAGCTGATCACCCTGTGCTATGCAGCTGCTTCCCACTAGTTTTCTATTTTACATTTGGTAGAGCATATATGTCAATGCTACTCTCTTCTTTCATCCCAGCTTACCCATCTCCCTCTCTGCATGCTCAAGTCCATTTTCTAAGTCTGTGTCTTTATTCTGTCCTGCCCTTAGGTGCATTAGAACCATTTTTTTTTTTTTTAGATTCCATATATATGTGTTAGCATACAGTATTTGTTTTTCTCTTTCTGACTTACTTCACTCTGTATGACAGACTCTAGGTCCATCCACCTCACTACAAATAACTCAATTTTGTTTCCTTTTATGGCTGAGTAATATTCCATTGTATATATGTGCCACATCTTCTTTATCCATTCAACTGTCAATGGACACTTAGGTTGCTTCCATGTCTTGGCTATTTTAAATGGAGCTGCAGTGAACATTGTGGTACATGACTCTTTTTGAATTATGGTTTTCTCTGGGTATATGCCCAGTAGTGGGATTGCTGGGTCATATAGTAGTTCTATTTTTAGTTTTTAAGCAACCTGCATACTGTTCTCCATGGTGGCTGTATCAATTTACATTCCCACCAACAGTGCAAGAGGGTTCCCTTTTCTCCACAACCTCTCCAGCACTTATTCTTTGTAGATTTTTTTGATGATGGCCATTCTTTTTTTTTGTGTGTGTGTGGTACGCAGGCCTCTCACTGTTGTGGACTCTCCCGTTGCGGAGCACAGGCTCTGGACGCGCAGGCTCAGCGGCCATGGTTCATGGGCCCAGCCGCTCCGCGGCATGTGGGATCTTCCCAGACCAGGGCATGAACCCGTGTCCCCTGCATCGGCAGGCGGATTCTCAACCACTGCGCCACCAGGGAAGCCCAGATGATGGCCATTCTGACTGGTGTGAGGTGACACCTCATTGTAGTTTTGATTTGCATTTCACCTTTCATGTGTTTGTTGGCAATCTGTATATCTTCTTTGGAGAAATGTCTGTTTAGGTCTTCTGCCCATTTTTGGATTGGGTTGTTTGTTTTTTTTGATATTGAGCTGTGTGAGCTGCTTGTAAATTTTGGAGATTAATCCTTTGTCCGTCGCTTCGTTTGCAAATATTTTCTCCCGTTCTGAGTGTTGTCTTTTTGGCTTGTTTATGGTTTCCTTTGCTGTGCAAAGGCTTTTAAGTTTCATTAGGTCCCATTTGTTTATTTTTGTTTTTATTTCTCTTTCTCTAGGAGGTGGGTCAAAAAGGATCTTGCTGTGATTTATGTCATAGAATGTTCTGCCTATGTTTTCCTCTAAGAGTTTGATAGTTCTGGCCTTATTACATTTAGGTCTTTAATCCAATTTGAGTTTATTTTTGTGTATGGTGTTAGAGAGTGTTCTAATTTCGTTCTTTTACATATAGCTGTCCAGTTTTCCCAGCACCATTTATTGAAGAGGCTGTCTTTTCTCCATTGTATATTCTTGCCTCCTTTATCAAAAATAAGGTAACCATATGTGCATGGATGTATCTCTGAGCTTTCTTTCCTGTTCCATTGATCTATATTTCTGTTTTTGTGCCAGTACCATACTATCTTGATGACTGTAGCTTTGTAGTATACTCTGAAGTCAGGAAGCCTGATTCCTCCAGCTCCATTTTTCTTTCTCAAGATTGTTTTGGCTATTCGGGGTCTATTCTGTTTCCGTACAAGTTGTGAAACTTTTTGTTCTAGTTCTGTGAAGAACGCCATTGGTAGTTTGATAGGGATTGCATTGAATCTATAGACTGCTTTGGGTAGTATAGTCATTTTCACAATGTTGATTCTAACCATCCAAGAACATGGTATATCTCTCCATCTGTTTGTATCATCTTTAATTTCTTTCATCAGTGTATTATAGTTTTCTGCATACAGGTCTTTTGTCTCCTTAGGTTGGTTCATTCCTAGGTATTTTATTCTTTTTGTTGCAGTGGTAAATAGGAGTGTTTCCTTAATTTTTCTTTCATAATTTTCATCATAAATGTATAGGAATGCAAGAGATTTCTGTGCATTAATTTTGTATCTTGCTACTCTACCAAATTCATTGATTAGCTCTAGTAGTTCTGGTAGCATCTTTAGGATTCTCTGTATATAGTATCATGTCATCTTCAAACAATGACAGTTTTACTTCTTCTTTTCCGATTTGAATTCCTTTTATTTCTTTTTCTTCTCTGATTGCTGTCATTAAAACTTCCAAAACTATGTTGAATAATAGTGGTGAGAGTTGGCAGCCTTGTCTTGTTCCTGATTTAGAGGAAATGGTTTCAGTTTTTCACCATTGAGAACGATGTTTGCTGTGGGTTTGTTATATATGGCCTTTATTACATTGAGGTAGGTTCCCTCTGTGCCTACTTTCTGGAGAGTTTTTATCATAAATGGGTGTTGAATTTTGTCGAAAGCTTTTTCTGCATCTGTTGAGATGATCATATGGGTTTTATTCTTCAATTTGTTAATATGATGTATCATATCGATTGATTTGCATATATTGAAGAATCCTTGCATTCATGGGGTAAACCTCACTTGATCATGGTGTATGATCCTTTTAATGTGCTGTTGGATTAGGTTTGCTAGTATTTTGTTGAAGATTTTTGTATCTGTGTTCATCAGAGATATTGGCCTTTAGTTTTCTTTTTTTGTGACATCTTTCTCTGGTTTTGGTCAGGGTCACGGTGGCTTTGTAGAATGAGTTTGGGAGTGTTCCTCCCTCTGCTGTATTTTGGAAGAGTTTGAGAAGGATAGGTGTTAGCTCTTCTCTAAGTGTTTGACTGAATTTGCCTGTGAAACCATCTGGTCCTGGGCTTTTGCTTGTTGGAAGATTTTTAATCACAGTTTCAATTTCAGTTCTTGTGATTGGTCTGTTTATATTTTCTATTTCTTTCTGGTTCAGTCTTGGAAGGTTGTGCTTTTCTAAGCATTTGTCCCTTTCTTCATGGTTGTCCCATTTTATTGGCATATAGTTGCTTGTAGTAATCTCTCATGATCCTTTGTATTTCTGTAGTGTTGGTTGTTACTTCTCCTTTTTCATTTCTAATTCTGTTGATGTGAGTCTTCTCCCTTTTTCTCTCGATGAGTCTGGCTAATGGTTTATCAATTATGTTTATCTTCTCAAAGAACCAGCTTTTAGTTTTATTGATCTTTGCTATTGTTTCTTTCATTTCTTTTTCATTTATTTCTGATCTGATCTTTATGATTTCTTTCCTTTCGCTAACTTGGGGGTTTTTTGTTCTTCTTTCTCTAATTGCTTTAGGTGTAAGGTTAGGTTGTTTATTTGAGATGTTTCTTGTTTCTTGAGGTGGGATTGTATTGCTATAAACTTCCCTCTTAGAACTGGTTTTTTTGCATCCCATAGTTTTGGGTCATCGTGTTTTCATTGTCGTTTGTTTCTAGGTATTTTTTTTAATTTCCTCTTTGATTTCTTCAGTGATCTCTCAGTTATTTAGTAGCGTACTGTTTAGCCTCCGTGTGTTTGTATTTTTTACAGTTTTTTTCCCTATAATTGATATTTAGTCTCATAGTGTTGTGGTCAGAAAAGATACCTGATACAATTTCAATTTTCTTAAATTTACCCTGACTGGATTTGTGACCCAAGGTATGATCTATCCCGGGGAATGTTCCATGAACATTTGAGAAGAAAGTGTATTCTGTTGTTTTTGGAGGGAATGTCCTATAGATATCAATTAAGTCCATCTTGTCTAATATGTCATTTAAAGCTTTTTTTCCTTATGTATTTTCATCTTGGATGATCTGTCCATTGGTGAAAGTGAGGTATTAAAGTCACCTACTATTAGTGTGTTACTGTCGATTTCTCCTTTTATGGCTGTTAGTATTTGCTTTATGTATTGAGGTACTCCTATGTTCGATGCATAAATATTTATAATTGTTATATCTTCTTCTTGGATTGATCCCTTGATCATTATGTAGTGTCCTTCTTTGTCTCTTGTAATAGTCTTTATTTTAAAGTCCATTTTGTCTGATATGAGAATTGCTACTCCAGCTTTCTTCTGATTTCCATTTTCATGGAATATCTTTTTTCCATCCCCTCACTTTCAGTCTGAATGTGTCCCTAGGTCTGAATTGGGTCTCTTGTAGACAGCATATATATGGGTCCTGTTTTTGTATCCATTCAGCCAGTCTACTTCTTGTGGTTGGAGCATTTAATCCATTTACATTTAAGGTAATTATATGTATGTTCCTATTACCATTTTCTTAACTGTTTGGGGTTTGTTTTTTATTTTAGGTCTTTTCCTTCTCTTGTGTTTCCTGCCTAGAGAAGTTCCTTTAGCATTTGTTGTAAAGCTGGTTTGGTGATGCTGAATTCTCTTAACTTTTGCTTGTCTGTAAAGATGTTAATTTCTCCATCAAATCTGAATGAGATCCTTGCTGGGCAGGATAATCTTGGTTGTAGGTTTTTCCCTTTCATCTCTTTAAATATGTCCTGCCACTCCCTTCTGGTTTGTAGAGTTTCTGCTGAAAGATTAGCTGTTAATCTTATGGGGATTCCCTTGTATTTTTAATATTTTTGCTACTTTTAATATTTTTTCTTTGTATTTAATTTTTGATAGTTTGAGTCATATGTATCTTGGCACGTTTCTCGGATTTTTCCTGTATGGGACTCTCTGTGCTTCTTGTACATGACTGACTGTTTCTTTTCCCATGTTAGGGAATTTGTCAACTATAATCTCTTCAAATAATTTCTTGGGTCCTTTCTCTCTCTTCTTCTTCTTTTGGGACCCCTGTTATTCGAATGTTGGTGTGTTTAATGTTGTCCCAGAGATCTCTGAGTCTGTCTTCAATTCTTTTCATTCTTTTTTCTTTATTCTGCTCTGTGGCAGAGTTTTTTCCACTGTTTTATCTTCCAGGCCACTTATCTGTTCTTCTGCCTCAGTTATTCGGCTATTAATTCCTTCTAGAGAATTTTTAATTTCATGTATTGTGTTGTTCATTATTGTTTGTTTACTCTTTAGTTTTCTAGGTCCTTGTTAAAGATTTCTTGTATTTTCTTCATTCTATTTCCAAGATTTTGGATCACCTTTACTATCATTATTCTGAATTAATTCTCAGGTAGACTGCCTATTTCCTCTTCATTTATTTAGTCTGGTGAGTTTTTACCCTGCTCCTTCATCTGCTGCATATTTCTCTGTCTTCTCATTTTAACTTACTGTGTTTGTGGTCTCCTTTTCACAGGCTGCAGGTTCGTAGTTCCTGTTGTTTTTCGTGTCTGTCCCCAGTTTGGGTGAGGTTAGTTGAGTGTTTTGTGTAGACTTCCTGGTGGAGGGGACTGGTGCCTGTGTTCTGGTGGGTGGGGCTGGATCTTGTCTTTCTGGTGGGCAGGGCCACGTCCAGTGTTGTGTTTTGGTGTGTCCGTGAACTTAGTATGACTTTAGGCAGCCTCTCTACTAATGGGTGGGTTTGTGTTCCTGTCTTGCTAGTTGTTTGGCATGGGGCGTCCACCACTGGAGCTTGCTGGCCATTGGGTGGAGCTCGGTCTTAGCGCTGAGATGGAGCTATATGGGAGATCTCTTGCCGATTGATATTATGTGGAGCCAGGAGGTCTCTGGTAGTCCAATGTCCTGGACTCAGCTCTCCCACCTCAGAGGCTCAGGCCTGACACCCTGCTGGAGCACCAAGACCCTTTTATATGCACTGGGAAACCAAAAGATTCATGTGACTCTCTTTATTGTAATATCCACTGTATTGCCATGGTCTGAAACCAAACCCACAACCTCTCCGAGGCATGCCTAATCCCCACACTCAGCTGCCATGCAGCCAGTTCTCCTGCCCTTCTTGGGGCTGCTGGCTTCACTGTTCAGTAATGCGCATGTGCAAATGGTGTCTCCAGGCCATCCTTTCACCGATATTTCTTTTTCTTTCCTCTTCTTTCTTTCCCTTTTCTTTTTTTTCTTTTCTTTTCTTTTCTTTTTTCCCCTCCCTCCCTCCCTCCCTTCCTTCCTTCCTCCCTCCCTCCCTTCCTTTCTTCCTTCTTTCCTTCCTTCCTTCCTTCCTTCCTTCCTTCCTTCCTTCCTTCCCCCCCTCTGTCTCTCTCTCTCTGTGTCTCTTTCTTTCTTATAACCATCCTAATAAGTATGAAGTGCTATCTCATTGTGGTTGTCATATAGTCCCTTACTAAAATTATAGCTCTTAAATAAAATGAAACTAATTTATCATAAAACTTGAAAACATCAAACTATATTTCAGACATGAGTCCATGGTTAGGTCCCTGACTTAACAATTATTTATTCAACAAGAATCATGTCCTGATAAGAGCTATCATGTTTCAAAACAGTGAGAGTTCAGAAAAGAACATTCCATTGTACTTTTTATCCAGGGTTAATGATCTCCATACCCTCCCAAAAGGCAGTTAGGAGAGGGTGGATGTTACCTAAGTGGGGCTCTTAGCAGAAAGATACCTTCTCTTCTTCATTTCTCTTTTGAAGAAACACTGTGAGCCAAGCCTCAGAGGAGCCAGCCTGTGACTGTATGTTTTGGAATTCACTCGCTCACAGGTGTTGGCAGCCCTGGCCTAGGTCCAGCACAGCATTTTCCCTGGAGGAATGCCACGCTTTGGATTTCCTTGTCTACAGACTATTTTATCGTCCAGTCTTTCTGCTGGAATCAGAGAGAGGTTGGTTTGTCTGGGCATTGCCAGAATGGTGCCTACGCATGACCTCTTGTCTGAGCACCTGCCAGAGAAAGCTCTTATCTCTTCAGGACAGCTGAGGGCTTGGAGATGCACCGCATAGTGGCTAGTCCCACTCACAGCACTTCTGTTCACTCCCTGACTGCAAGGCCCTCATCCTCACCTGTTGCCTTTGTGCTTCCTCCTGGGTCCTCACATACCCCAGCTGCCTTGAGTTGGGTATGGTTTTCCTGGTGCTGCTGGATGCTCTGTGGTTCTGGGAAGGGGCTGGGAATCAGGAGTGTGGGCTGCAGCCCTTGCTTATGCCGTGCCATTTGCATAGCTAAGTGACCTGGAGAGAGTTCCTTACCACGCTGCCTGACCTGCACCAGCCCATGTCTCAGTTTTTCTCAGGGAAAATAATCTCCCTGTCGCTACTGATTCACGACTAAGATTGAATAAGATCATGTGAGATGATAGTGCATTGCTCACCAAAAATGTTAGTTGTTAATATCTCTCAACAGTTTCTTGAGGAGAGACGGAGCCTTCTGTGTCTTACAGCACAAAGCTCAGTAAATTCCAGCCGAAAGAAAGATGCTCACACTTCTGATTTCACAGGGAAGTCAGTTTTCCAGGGATCCACCCCCCAGTGACATTTCCAGTTGCCTTTGATAAGCACTCAGGTGACTCAGTTGCTCTGAGATGTCTTGTAACAAATCAATCTTTCTCTTCCCATTCCTTGTGCTATTCCATTTAAAGGGGGCTCCCCATATGTGGCACGGTTAAATAAATTCACTGAATGTCTTGTTGTGTCGGGCCAGTTTTGTTTGTTTGTTTGTTTGTTTTTGCGGTACATGGGCCTCACTGTTGTGGCCTCTCCCGTAGTGGAGCACAGGCTCCAGACACGCAGGCTCAGCAGCCATGGCTCACGGGCCCAGCCGCTCCGCGGCATGTGGGATCTTCCCAGACCGGGGCACAAACCCATGTCCCCTGCATCGGCAGGGGACTCTCAACCACTGCACCACCAGGGAAGCCCTGTGTTGGGCCAGTTTTGTCATTTCTGTGATTAAACTCCATGCCCTGAACTGAGTTCAGAAGCCCTGAGAGCCAGAGCTGACTGCACCCATGGAAAAACACTCTGTGTATACATCTCCCCAAAACAGATGCCCTGGCACTCTGCACCAACTGACGTAGTCTCAGTGCCAATTCATAAATCAGAACTTTTCTGGAATGTAGGTCACGTTTGGGCTTCAGTATCTGAGGCAGACTGCTTCATCCAAAGCACAGAGACATCTTGCTAAACAATAGGAAAGAGCTGAAGGAAGTTGAAACCTGGAGCTGATAAATAGCTCTTCCCTCTCCCCTCTGCCCCCCCAACCACAGGCTTTGAGCTTTCTGTGTCTCGGGAGGTGTCCCCAGTTTGGATGGGGATACTGGAAAACCATCCAGCTCTTGTTCTGAGTGCTATTCATGATTTTGTTGGACTCTTGAATCCTGGGTTTGGCTGTATTTAAGCTACCTCTACCTTATATATTTATATTTTAGAAATATATATATATTTCATACTTGGAGGTAGCGGTCTTGTATCTTCTGACTGTCTGTCAAAATGTGTCAGGTATTTACTGAATTCCTACTATGTGCCTAGCACTCTTCTGGACCCTGTGAATGCATTAGGTAACTAGATAGACAAGGTCTTGCCCACTTGGTTTTATCTATTTGTTCCATTCTCAAGTGGTTAGATCACAGTTTTTAGAGTAATGTCTATAACATGAGTTCTATTCTATGCAAACCCATAAGCATTACATAGAGAAAAGTTCCATTCATCACAACACCCCACATCCCTCATTCCAGCCGCCTGGTTGGCAGGTTTGTGCTATTGATCTCAAGTATCTAGAGCAGTTAGGAGCGGCTCTGGATGGTTCGTCACCAATCAGCCAGCAGGTTTTCATTGAGCATCTTCTGTGTACTTTGCAGCATGTAGAAAATCATTTCAGAATATGCCCTACTAGTGCTCTTTTCATTAAAGCGGTATAGTGCATATGTTCTTCTTAGTCAGACAAGATGTCATATATATATATATATATATATATATATATATATATATATATATATATATATATATATATGTATGTATGTATATAAAGCAAAGCAAGAAAATTTATTAAACATTCATTACATTGAGCATTGTTAACTGACAGAAAAATATTAGGTATTGGAAATTAGACATTGTAATGAGTATAGTCTCAGTCCAAAAACTACACTGTGCAAGAAATAACACTTGAAACTTTTTCTCTAAAGCTGCCCAATTTCTGGCTCAGATTCCTCTTTCCACTGGTGTGGTGGAAAACAGCCTCCCTCCCGTGGTCCTGGGGTGACCCCAGGTCTTTCCGTGGCCATCTCTGCCGCCCGGCTGGCAGCTCTCTGCTGCTTCCTCACCGCACAGAGGACTCAGGAAGCTCACGTGAAGTTGTGTGTGGCTCTATTTACCCATTTCCTACTCCTGGGGAAGTTGTGCTGCCAGGGTGTCAGCACTCCCAAGAATCGGGGCCCTCATCCCCAGCACCTCCACTGAGGCGCTGGGCAGAGTCTGCTCCCTGGGAGAAAAAGAAAGAGGAGAGTACAGATTACTGCCTTGAAATGTCATCCAGCCCCACAGTTCCTATCTGCCTAACCTGTAAAGATTTACCAAACTTGTTGGCATAAATCATCTATTTAATGCTCAGAGTGGCTCTGAGTTTGTTACTGTTTTCGCTGCTGTTCAGGTGCATAAATAAACAGGCTTAGGTTACACACTGTCACACGAGTGGAAATCACAGGGACAGTAAAGGGGTTGGCAAGTGGCCTTTCTGCAGCCCAGGGCTCCTCAGGCTGTCCTGAGGGTTACGAAGCCACCTTCAGTGTGTAACGTTCACAGGCACAAAACTTAGTGTGGTAAGTGGGCATCAGAAACATTCAGGTAAATGATATGCTTTGTTTTACTTATTTGTTTATTTGTATTTTTTAAGAATTTAATTTTTTTGGAGGTTGGGTTTTACAAACTGTGTCCTTTTTACAGTATCTTCTTCTTTTTAAAAAAATTTTCTATATCTTTTACTTTATCTCACTCCATACCATCAAATATTGTGATCTGCCTATAGATGGATAATAAGGGGAAGTGATTGGTGAATTACAAATTTGTGTTCTTAACTAAGGGCATAAAACTTCATTTATGACTAGGGTCTTCCCTGTTTCTGAAATGAGACCTGAGACACCTCGTGGAAGTATAACTCCTGCCCAAACGTAGAGGACAGCCATGGTAGTGAGGAAGTAGCCAAAGCCCTAGGCTGTGAGCCCCAGGCTCCCAGATGCACCAGGAGACAGTGTCTCTGCCAGAGGATGAGGTCAAGGAAAGAACATTAATCCAAGGGGCCAACCCAAAAAGAAAGTAACCTTCCCGTGTCCCCTCTGATGAGCCAACACATCCACAACAGGAGTTTAGTAAGAAACCCTGACTGCCAAATGCCCGTTTGTCGTTGTACATCTTTACCCCCAAGTTCCCAGCTCCCTCTCTCCTGACTCCGGTGCTTTCAGTTTGTTGCGCCAGTCTCTGACTCTTGAAACACACAGGAGATATCTGGGGAAGAGTGTAAATAATGATAATCACAGAGTAGTTCCTAAAGTACAGGCTATGAAGCACTTAACAGTGTGGGCAGATTTTTCCTGGGTTTAGGATTGGGCTGCAATTTTCACTTTAAAATTGCTGCTTATACAACTTGGGAGATAAAAGAGTAAAGGAAACTATTCTAACATTTTGTTATTTTGTGTGAGGGAAAGAGCAGCCAGAAGAGCGTGAAAGAAAGATGATGAACCAACCAGAACAGACAAATCCTCTGGCTTCTTTTCCATGCTTCACAACTGAACAATTTTCTAAGCATCTAAAGTGCTTAAATATGTGGGATTCTTCATTTTGTGTGGGTTTCTGAATGGAATATCAGATACTGAGTTGAACGTCTGTTTTATTAATTGTGGTAAAATATACATAACGTAGACTTTACCATTTTAAAGTATACAATTCTGTGGCATTCGGTGCATTCACAGTGTTGTGCAACTATCACCACCATCCAGCTCCAGAACTTTTTCAACTTCTCAAACTGAAACTCTGTACCCGTTAAACAGTAACTGCCCACCCCTCCGTCCCCCAGCCCCAGGCATCCACTATCCTACTTCCTGCCTTTATGAATTTGACTACTCTAGGTCCCTCGTCTAAGTGGAATCATACTGCCTGGTTTTGAACCAAGTTTTAAAGTGTGATTTCTTTTTTTCAAGTTTTAGTACTGCTAATGTTTGATAAGTAGTGTATTTACTTGCATTATCTCCATACTCTTCTGTTAGAGAACCCGTAGAGTACAGTGACTTAGAACATGGATTCAGGTACTAGAGCACCTAGGTTCAAATCCGACTGCCTCCTCCTAGCGATGCAGCTTTGGGCAAGTGGATGAACCTCTCTGTGCTTCAGTCTCCTCAGCTGTCACTTGGGGGTAAAAACTGTGCTCACCTCATACGGGTGTAGTGAGGAGAAAATGAGTTAATAAGTGTGTGATGCTTCCAACTGTGTCTGGCACGTGACAGACACTCAATAAATGTAAAGTGGCAGGGACAGCAGTCCAACTACCACCCAGTGTTATTAATGATTGGGACTCCATTCACATTTTACAGTTATGGAGACTGAGCCTTGGTGGGTCACACATCCCGAAGAGTAGCAGACCCATGACTACTCCAGACCTCGTGACCACATTCTACACCCATGCTTGTTATGCTCTTTGGCTTCCTTTGTTGAAACGTTTTGGAAGAACACGGTGTGACAGCCAGCCTCCAACATGGCCCCCGATGATTCCTGCCTCCAGATGTTCACATCCTTGTGTAGAATCCCCTCCCACCTTGGACTGGAGTTGGTCTGTGTGACCAGTAGAATATGGCGTGACAGATGGTATGCCATTTCTGAGATTAGGTTGTTAAAGACCTTGGCTTCTGTTTTGGTCCTTCTCTTTCTTGGGTCCCTTGCTTGGGGAGAAGCCTCCTGCCTTCTTGTAGCAGCTGTACGGAGAGTCCGCATTACGAGTAACTGAGCCTCTGGCAAACAGCCAGGGAGCACCTGAGGCCTGCCTGCAACCATGTGAGTGAGCTTGGGAGTGGACCCTCCAGCCTTCGTCCATCCTTGAATCGACTGTGGTCCCTGCTGACAGCCTGACTGCAACCTCACGAGATGCCCTGAGCCGTAGCCATCTAAGCCACATCCATATTCCTGAGCCTCAAAACTGTGGCATGACGTTTGTTGCTTTAAGCTGCAAGCAGTAGGTCACAAATACACATGGCCGTGCTCTCAATTTGCTTGTCTATAATGACATAACTTTTAAGTGTGATTCTACCCCTATTTCCTATTTTACTGTTGATGAGCTAAGACGTGAAGAATTTATTTCTGTGCTTTTGCCCTTGCTCACATATATTGCAAGAATCTTGAAGGTAGAATATCCTCAGGACTCTGACGTTCACAGCACACTGTACATGCAAGGGACTCTGTAAATAACGTGTTGAATTAATGAATTAATACATTTTGTCCACATAAAGAGAAAAAGGCATTTAAGTTAAAGTATCTACTTATTTAAGTCTGTTTTGTAAATATGAGAAGAATATTTGATACTCAGATCTGGGCACTTATCTGAATTTTTCTCTTGTTTGGATCCTTGATACATTTTAACAATATTTTCTTTTTCCTAATCTAACTTCCAACTTATGATTATGACTTACTACCATGCTCTATGTTTGAGAAACTTAACAGTTTGTTTTAAACAGTAGCACTCAATTTGGAAAGGAGCTGCTGCTATAAATACCAAAGAGGTAGCAATCACCTGTATGGGAAAGTCAAAGTATTCGTGTTCTAATATTGGCATAACAAGTTACCACTGACCCAGTAGCTTTAAACACCACACATTTGTAATTTTATGGTTCTGTGGGTCAGAAGTTTGATACAAGTTACACTGGGCTAAAAATCAAGGTGTAGGCAGGGCTGGGTTCCTTTCTGGAGACTCTAGGAAAGAATCTGCTTCCTTGCCTTTTCCAGCTTCTGAAGACCACTCTCATTCCTTAGATTATGGCCTCATTCCTCCAGACCAAGGTGATCCATGCCAATAAAGAATCTCAGTTGCAGGAAATCTCCCAGTCACTGAGGATGTGATGGAATGTTGGATTAACAGATCTACTCCCGCTTTCTGTTGCATGTTTCCTTCCTGATTATAGCCCTTTGAAACCATGTCAAATCCAAAGATTTCACATAAGGTCCAGTGACCTGGACCACACTGAATTAGTACTATGACTACGAGAGAGTTCTTCTCTCTTAACACTTCTCTCATTTAAATACAACGAAAGTAGGAGAAGCATCTCCCCACGTAGGTAATACAGGATGATATTAGAATTTAGAGTTGTGATGTTTACAGTTTACAGAAGAGGTGATAGTTTCGTTACATCTGTCAGAGATCACTGAATAGATATCTTTTATTTGGCATGTATAATATTTTATTTTTAAAAACTGCATTTTCATACCTTAAGGCAAGGTACCTGTAAGATTTGAGGTTTTTGCCTTTATTGTACATGTTAAGCTCTGATTAAGTTTAATAAGGTTAGAAAAGACTATAAACCACATCTATCACTACAACCCTATCACACCTAAATTGACCTGTAAGCTTGGGTTGGGGGAACACTTGTAATTGGAAATCGGCAATGCAAGATAGGAAATGTTTCTCTTTGATTCCTTCAAGGCACAAGGCAAGGCGTCTAGAAGGCTAGGGCAGAAACCTTTGCCATTTTCTCCCCCTCTCCTGTATCCAGCTAACGAGTCATCTGGCATTTAATGAATCAGCAGTAATTTATTACCTGCCCTCTGCAGGTCCAGCCCTGTACTGGCATCGAACACACACAATAAGCTAGATTTGTGCTATTTGCTGCACAGTTTGCCTGCAAGCAGATAATGCCTGGAGATGATGTCCTCAAGGTGCTCACCACCTACATTTAGGGGGAGATCAGCAGGAGGAAAATTCACAGCGAAATTAGGGATAAAAGAGAAACAGTAAAGTGCTTGTGGGAGTACAGAGGAAGAGTGTTTCTCTTAAAGGCCTTGGGGCAATGGTCACATTTAAGTTGGGCCCTAAAAGATGCGGAGGAATTTTTAGGAGAAGGGGAGCAGGGCACTCCAGGCTGCAGAAACCAGTCATCATTAAGTGTTGTGAACTCTACGACAGGCACTAATTATGTAAATAGTCTAAGAAGTCATGGAATCATAAAGGTAGAAATGATCCAAGTAGTTCTATCTCACCACTCCCCTGCAGGTGATTCTGGATAAATAATAATGTTTGCAGTGTTAGTAATAGAAAAAGAACCTCAAACCAGCTCAAATTATAAAAGGGAATTTATTGGTACACAGATCTCAAAAAATACAGAGTTAGCTCAGGTTTAGATATCGTTTGATAAAGGCTCTTGGTAGCAAAACAGCTGCTGGGTGTCAGGTCTCGTATTGGCATACCCCACAATCGGGGAAAGAAGTACTCCTCCTTCTCTCAAACAAAAGCCTTTGGGTTCATTCTGGGACCCATATGCAGCCTCCCTTCCAAACCTTCCTCTGTGGCCAGAGGAACACCATCTGCTGATTGGTTTAGGCTTCTTATTGCCTATCGCTGTGGCAAGGGGGCCAGATGTTGGCTGATTGGATTGGACCAGCCAGGGCCCACAGTAAACTGAGGCTGGAGCCCCTTCTGTTGCATCCCACGCGAGAAGGGTGTTGGTGGGAATAAGGGAAATGGATGCTGACAGAGGCCTCTGCAGCAGCCAGCGGGGGTGGCTACGTGTCAAGCGGGCCGAGGCATCACTTGCTCATGAAAGATTCAGGGTGTCATTACTGAGCACCCACCTCAGGCCAACCACAGTGCTTGGAAGTTTACCTAATTGTCTCTAATTTGTAACAAGAGTTTTTTGAGATAAGTCATATTCCGTAATTTCCAGTTGAGAGAACAGACTCAGAGAGAAAATAACTTGACCACTGCACGCCTAGAAAACAGCTGAAGCAGGAGTGGAGCCAGCCATGTGTGTTTGCAGGGATTGAGCTCTTTTCCGTATGTCATGATCCCCTAGGAGGTAGCTGCTACCATGTTGGGGAAGCTCTGGTTTTTAAGGCTGGTATATGAGTGAGATTTGGTTTGGTTGGTCTGTTTAATAATGTAAAGCCGAACCTGCCTCTTGGTAACCCCTCTGCATTTATTCCAGTTCTGAGGTCCAGAGCAGTAGTTCTCAGACCCAGCAGAGCGTTGGAGTCCTTTGGGGACAGCGTTATAAAAATACAGTTCCCTGGCCTCTATGCCAGCTCAACTGAATTAGAGTCTGGTGGTGAGACCTTGGAACTTTTTTTTTTTTTCTTTTAAGTTCCAGAGGTGATTCTCTGGCACAGACAGGCTTGGGAACCCCTACTTTGGAACACAACCAATTTCTTCTCTCTTCCATATCACATGTCTTCAAATATTAAGACTGTTGTCCCGTCTCCCATGGCCGTTTGCTGCTTCAGGTTCTCATGCGGTGCTTCAGAGCTGGGGCTTTGGAATCAGAAAGACTGAGTTCATATCCCCTCTCCATTATTTCTAAGTCATATATTTTGGGCAAGTTTCTTATTATCCCTAAGCCTTAGTTTTCTTATTTGTAAAGTGGGAATAATAATGCAGCCGATATTTTAAAATTTTTTTTCAAGGAATAAGTTTAAAAAACACATGACATTTCTTAGCACAGTGCTGGCATGCAGAAAGGGTTCAGCGGATATTACTAGTTATCAATAATTATTAAACTCCCCTGCTTCCTTCAGCTCTTTTTAACGATGTATTTTCAAGATCCCTATCTTTCACCCCTAATTTTTGGTGCATTTTAATTTTTCTCTTAAAATACGATCCCTTCCACTTTCTTTAGAAAGTGGGTAGCAGTGTGGGCGTCGAATCTAGCACAAAATTCTAGATGTCTGACCACATCAGCAAACGGTAAAACTGTGACTTCCTGTCGTCTAAGTGCGAAATTTCTCTGCGTGCAAATATCCTCTGGATATTAAACATCTGGGAATTTCCCATCCTTGCGTAAGTTCTCTTCTGTTCGGAAATTTATCAGTGGATGATTACAGGAACATCTGGATTCTTCAAGATTTTTTGGATACTCTTCTGCTTACTTTCAGGCCTCAGCTGTGTTTGGAGGCATAATATGAGAGTTGGTTTCATCATAAAAGTGGGTTGTTTCCAAGGCTGCCGTGATCTACTTTCTCTAGTGTAGACCTGTCAGTATTTTCCTCTGCAGCTGCAGTGACGACTAACTCAAAATGAAAATGAGGTGTCCTCTCCAGCAGAGTCACCTTACCCCACAACGTGTGCAATGACATTTACATAAAACACAAGTGTGTTCATTTAGTTCTATTTATGTTTGTTTCTCGATCCTCAAATCCATGTCTGCTTGCTGTGCCCATCTGAACAGATTTTCTTTAAAATGCCCATAAGGCAAGACCGTAACTGTTGGGTTTCCCTGGTGGCGCAGTGGTTGAGAATCCACCTGCCAAGTCAGGGGATGCAGGTTCGATCCCTGGTCTGGGAAGATCCCACATGCCGTGGAGCAACTGAGCCCGTGCGCCACAACTACTTAAGCCCGCATGCCGCAACTGCTGAGGCCCACGCACCTGGAGCCCATGCTTTGCAGCGGGAGGCAACCTCAATGAGAAGCCCACGCACCGCAACTAGAGAAAACCCGTGTACAGCAACGAAGACCCAACGCAGCCAAAAATTTGAAAAAAAAAAAAAAAAAAAAAAAAAGACCATAGCTGTTGAGAGTGGATGGAGGTAGCACCCAGCTCACCCTCTCTGAGGGGTGCTCTGCTGCAGCCTTGCTGTGGTTGTGTGTGGCGCCTCACACTGAAGAACTGGGTGTGGAGAGTGCAGAGTGTCCCTTCTTCTTTGATGGTGCACGGTTGGGCTCTTCAGAGCAGTGAAGCCTTCACTGAAGACCATGAAAGTGCCCAGAGGCTACCGGTTTCAGTCAGTTGATTGGGGCATTTACGACTGGCCTTAAAATTTCTTGTAATTTTATTTCTGGTCTCATAAGAGTGTGAAAGCAGTTGGGCTTCCTGAGGGGCTGTGTAGGTAGTCTGTCGTACTCGGCCCAGCTGCAGGAGTAACAGCCCAGTTTCATACAGCCCAAATGTAATCTGAGGTGGCTGTCTTTGATTCAGATGTCAGAAAACAAACTCAGGTACTTACAGAAAATGGAAAATTCCCAAGTACCAGCTTCCCTTAGCTCCCCTCATTCTTCTAATGACTAGAGGAGAAAAACTCTTGTAATGAGAGAAGCTCTTCAAAAAATCTTTCAACAGACTCCTAACCATCCCCAAATCCAGTTTCAGTGTCTCCTTCCCCAGTTCCTTGAAGAAATGAAGTGAACAAGAAATCAACACATTGAGATTGAGGCGAAATAAATACAAGACATTGCTGGTCTAAAATTTAGTATTTCAGTGGCTCTGCCAGAGGAACATCCCCTTGTTCAGGGTCATTGATATGTTAGTTAAAATTTATTTTTAGTAAAGATTATACTTTGAGCCTGGTATTACCCTCAGCAGTGGAGCTTGAAAGATTTACTTCTGGGAACCCTACAGTCTGATGCAGTGGTAGCCTTAAGAACAGATCATTGCTTTAGTGGAGGGCAGGTGCCACGTGGAAAGAGAGCAGGAAAGGAACCTAAGTCCAAGAGGACTGGGGAAGGTTTTGGAAAGGAGAGAGTATACTGGTACGGGGGTTTTAAGGACAAATGGCTTTCCAGGCAGGGGGAATAGGATATACAGAAGTTTATAGATGTGCGAGAATGTGACATGTTCAAAGATGTAATTAAATAGTTTGGTATTGCTAGAGCTTAAAATGTGAGGAAGGGGTGACTAGAAATTAGGTTAGACAGATAGGGAAGAGCCAAATATTGAAAGCTGTGAATGCCACTTGGAAGAGTTAAAAACTTTATTTCAGTGGTAATGGGATCCACTGAATAATTTGCATAGAGGATTATCAGCTATGGTTGAAAGATCACTGTGTTTGCAATGTAGAGACTGGAAGGGGAGCGCTTAGAAGTAAGGAGACCTGAATGGTAGACATTAGATTGGTCCACACTGGATAATGTTGAGCTAAGTTGGGGCAGAGGTGATGGGGGTGGGAACAAATGACCAGTTTTGAGATAGGAGGTGGATTGGACAGGCTTAGGGTATGATTGGTCATGAGACATAAGGACATGCTTGTCCTTAAGGACCGGCTTGCATGACTAGGTAATGGATCGGGAGGATGTTATGAGAAAATAAAGGGAGGGGAACAGGAATGAGGTTGAAGTGAAATGGGTTCACTTTTAGGCATTGATGTCTTTGAGGTGCCTGTTGGACAAATAGAAAGAATTGTCTAGTTGGTGTCTATTCGATGTATTTGAAGTTTAGGAGAGAGGTCTAGATTCGAGAGTCATCAGGATATAGATGATAGTTGAAATACAAGCACAGATGAGAATTCTCAGGCAAAATGTGTAGAGCGAGAAGAGGAGGGCCAATGAGAGGACCCAAAGGATTACCAACACTTACGGGGATGGTAAAAAGCACACATTCCTAAAAAAGGAGACCAAAAAGGGACAGCAAGAGAGGTGGTAAGAGACCCAGGATCGAGAGGTGTTACAGACTCCAAGGGAGAAGGGAATGCCATTTGGGCAGTTGAGCAAGCCAGACATCGTGGAAAGATTGAGTAAGATGGGGACTAAGAAGCACCCATCGACCTGGGAAGTCTAGTGCACGCAGGACTATAGGCTGTGCGGGTCCAGTGAACTTGAGAGGGCAGCTGTCAGCTTGCAGAGCAGTGAGAAGTGGGAAGGAAGAAAGTCATATGTGGAGAACATTCTCTTAAGAATTTGGATGTGTAAGAAAGGAGGGAGAAATATACTACTCCCATTCCCGATGAGGTCAAGGAAGATTGTTGTTTGTATTTTAAGATGAGAGGAATTTGAAATTTGACAAAAAGCAGTATGGAGGGCGAGTTTCAAGCATCTGGGAAGAGAGGATAATCAGTGTAACAGGTTCTGCAATAGTGTTGTTCAAAGTGTGGTTTGGGACCAGTGGTGTCAACACCACCTGGCAATTTGTTAGAAAAGCACATTTTCAGCCCCTACCTCACATCTACTGAATCAGAAACTCTGGGTTTGGGCCCCAGCAACCAGTTTTAACAAGCCTCCGGGTGATTCTGATACACACTCAAGTTTGAGAACTCCTGTCCTAGAGGGAGGGAGAGGAGGGGGTGGGATCCAGAGCCCAGGTGGGTGCACACACCTTCCACAGGAGGGGAGGCACCTCTGCAGGGTTCAGGTGCAAATAGATTCATGGTAGATGGTTGTGAAGTTGCTTCTGATGGCATAAGTTTCCTTTTAGAAATAGGCAGCGGCTTTGTCTACTGAAAGAATCTGGGATGAGAGTAAGCTGGATTGAGTCCATCCTAATGTAATAAACCTTTATGTTTTGGAAGTGTTGCCTTCTAGTTGAACTAGTATATGATTAATGTGAAGCTAAAATATCTCTTCATTCTTTCTGTCATTTCATTCCTTCTCCTGGCCGTTTCTCACCAGGAGCAAGCTATTTTAGTTACTGGTTTCTGATTCCTTCCAACCAAAACTATCCCATCACACCATTATGTTTGGAGACTATGTCTTTAGGTGTTTGGGGCTTTTGGTTTGTTTGTGATTTCAGTGGAGCTTTTACATCATTGTCTTAGTCACTGGATACTTTGGGAGATTGCTGAGGTCACATCACTCAAAATCAGAATAAGGAAGTAAACTTGAGCAAGGATCCATCATATCAATATGAGAGATTTACAGATGTTAGATTTTATTAACACTCCCACCCAGAAGGTTTGAAATGATCAAACCTTAAACCTTTCTTTTAAGAAGAGAAGTGGAACAATTTAAAAATCTACTGTGGGTGTCTGGTCAAGGGTCCAGGTGGCCCATATATGCTGGACTTTTGATCTCCTCAGATATGTTTCTTAGCTGGCCATGAAAAGGTGGTTGGTTGTCCTTTCATTTTCCCATTTTCCGTATTGTGAAGGACTTTGACAAAGAAGCACCATTTTGACATGCCTGATAAAACAATGATCTGCTGTAATTAGCCATTACTTTTCTTTTGCTATTTTCTTTCCATTTGATGAAAATGCACTTATATTAATTCTGATCTAGGCACAGAATCCCTTAAGGTTGAGAGTCTGAAAATCTACCACTGAAAACAGTGTCCTGAAGGTCATGGCAAAATAAGATAAGGAAGGAAGAGGGGACAAGTTACGTCTGTTAGATCTTCACTACCGGGTGTTCTCAGCTGGTAGCAGGGGAGCAGGGTCATATTGGGGCATCATCTACCATCATGCAGAGCGCCAGCGCTTTAGAGATTGTGGTAAGAAACGCTTGACCACATCCCTCATGGTGTGACTACAAAAGAAATTGTACTCCTTCTAAATGGAATACAACACTCCCCCAAGCAACTCCAGTGAGTCAATCCTTGTCTGATTTTGTGCTCATCCTGTGGAATAAGTAAATTTTCTTAACATTGTAAAAACAGTTTATATGGACCATGTACATTTTCCCATAGTACCTGGATTTTTGTTATAGGGGATATGAATTAAATATGAAATAAATGGGCTTAGGAAGGAGTTAAATTTTTAAAAGTTGTTATACTGAGATTTCTTTGATACAGTATTTAACTTAAAATTATACTTTAATTGTTATGTCAGGTCAGCCTTTGGAATGATATTTTGATTGTTTCATATTTCATCAGAAACTGAGACAACAAATGCCACTTTTATTTAAATCTAAATGTGATCCTATCATAACAGTAATTAAAACTTCCAATGCCTTCAAAGATGGTAATTCAGTATTACCCAAAAAATTTAAAGGGAGAATATGCCAGGATTAGGAGAGAGTCACAGCTCTATAGGCCTCCCGAAAAGAAGACACCACAGTGCTTCGGGTCCCAGTGACCATGAATTTTGCCCCAAATCCCTGGAGGCAGGACTGGGAGAACCTTCCACCCAAGCCTGCCTTGAAGACGTGCATGAAAGCAAGAGTTCTTTGAGTGAGAGGAAAAAAATAGAAAGAGGAAAATAATATCAAAATCTTCCCTTATGGAACAAGTTCCATGTGATCATTTTCCAAGTTAAAGGACCCTTTCTTACTTTGAATCTAACCATGAACGATTTTATTGGAGCCAGAACTTGCACATGCTTTTAATATTAACGCTAAAGGCTCTTGCTCAGAAATGTCTGATTTTTCTGTTTCTTTCTTTGCTTTTGTTATGGCAGGTTAAATTGGGCTTTTTCTTTCAGATCTGAGAGTCTTTTTTTTTTCCTCAGTACCTTGAGCGTTTGTGTTTATAAATGTTTGGCTTCTGACAGCTGTTTTGGGTTCAACTGTGTAAGGGAACCCTTAAATTTGAACTGCTTTGCAAGTGTTTATTCCCTTAAAACATTTCTAATGTAAATGTATATATATAGAAAAAGGATTTTGAAAGGTTCTTCGTAGTTAGGTTTAATCTGTCCTGACAGGCCAGCATTATCGAATTCTTGTAATCATTACATCCCGGTTGTTTGTCCAGCCTGGGCTCCCAGAGGGCTCCTAGATACTTAGTTAACCAAGGGACATCCAGTTGCTGCACCAAGATACTCATGGTTTGCCCCCTCCAAGGGGACAGAACCTCTGGACACTGGCCTGGCCCTGTAGGCATCTCACTAGTACTTGGTGTGTTGTTGCTACTACCTGTCATAGAATCTCAACATTTATTTGGCTTAAGTGTTCATTCTATACTCAAAGGTTTATTGAGTACCTGCTATAAACCAGGTATTCAAAGCATCAGAGATAGAGGTCTGTGTGAGACGGGCAAGGTTTCCGTCCTATTAGAGCTTAAATTTTAGTATAATCACAGCAAGATGGTTCAGATTAGAGGTTGGCAGACTTTTCTGTAAAGAGCCAGGCAGTAAATATTTTAGGCTTTCTGGGCCTTTCTAGGCTTTCTGGTCTTTGTTATAACTATTCTACTCTGTCCTTGAACAAGCAGCCATAGATAACATGTAAGTGAATGGGCAGGGCTGAGTGTCAATAAAACTTTATAACAGGTGGCTGGTGTATCATGGGCTGTTTGTCCAGATAATGCCAGCGATCTGGTGGGGCAACATCCATATCACACAGTCTGGACTAGGCTTTTGTTTTCCAGACTGTAAGGCATCTCTCCAATCAGCATCAGGCAGCTATAGAGAGTAAGTGCATTTCTCAGCATTTGCTGGTTATTGCAAAATTACTGACTGCTGCATTTGTCATGTGTTTGAAATTGTTTTCTCTGCCTTGGATTTAATAGGTTTTCCCAGAGTCCTCAGTTAGGAAGTATCACCCCGATTTGTTCTCTACATGTTATGTGTGTGCAGTGAGCAGAAAGGAAATAGGCAAACTCAGCTCCAAGCACTGAACTTGGAAGGAAGCATTTAATTCTGGCTCCCTTTCCAGCTTGGTAGAGCGGAGCGACCCAGCCACAGACACCCCTCCGGCAGAAGGACTTCCATTTACTCTGTGTGTAACCTTTCAGCTGATGCCGGACCCTGTGGATGATACAAAACTCAGGTTTTGCCCTCAAGGAGTTCACAATCACAGAGGTCAAAGAGATGAAGTAAGTTCCTGCCACCCTTCCCCAGCTGCGTTTGACTGTCTATCACACACATGCAAGGAAGGTGAAAATGCCCAAGACGCAGGCCCTGTCCTAGACAAGTTCACAATAAAGCAAACAGAAAATAATGTACAGCAAAATGCAGTCACATGATCCAGCCTGTGATAGAAAGTGCACTGCTTGGATCGCTGAGTTTTCCTTCCTCTGTGTCATTCCGAAGGCTGCCCAGTATGCCCTGTGTACTCATTGGTGAGGCACGTTATAGTATCATCCCCATTTAGTACAGATGAGGAAACTGAGGTGTAGAGAGCCCAAACCCCACACAGCTGGTGAGCGGCAGGGCTAGCATATGAACCCAGGCAGTCTGAACCCATGCTTCTAACCTCCAAACCCTGAATGATAATTCTGCTCTTTCCAAGTGCATATGCTGATTTGTAACATCCGGAGACTGAATATTTTGGTTGGCCGGAAAAAAAAAAAAAAAGTTTTATAATAGCGTTTTTGTTTTTCAGCAGAAATGTGACTACCCCCTGGGTAGTGAGCACTGAATTAGAGGCAGTCTGGCTGCTGGGGCTTGGATCCAGCCCACAGATGTGTTGTTTGGCCGACACAGGTTTTTTAGACATCTGAATTTGGACACTGTATTAGTTTCCTACAGCTGCAAAGCAAAATACAAAAACAAAAACAAAGTACCACAAACTGGGTGGCTTAAAACAACAGAAGCTTATTTTCTCACAGCTCTGGAGAACAGAAGTCTGAAATCACGGTGTCAGCAGTTAGCCCCTTCTAAGCGTTCTGAGGGGGAGGCTGGCCCACTCCTCTCTCTTGGTGACGGCGGGCCATCCTTAGTGCTTCTTGGCTTGTGGATGCATCTGTCTAACCTCTGCCCCCATCTGCATGTGGAGTTCTCTTCATTTATCCTTCTCTGCATCTCTCTTCATATATCCTTCTTACAAGGCTCACCTTTCGTATTGCATTAGGGGCTCCCTGACTCCAGTGTGACCTCATCTTAACTAATCACCCACAGTGACCCTGTTTCCAAAGAAAGCCACATTCTGAGGTCCTGGTGGCTGAGGCTTCATCGTATCTTTTTTAAGGGGGACATAATTCCACCCATAATAGACACCTTTAGACAGGACAGCACTTCCCTCTTCACCCCCGCTTCACTCACATTCATTTACTCTAGAACAGATTCACAAATATCTGTTGCTTCTGGCCTCCGTGGTCATTTGAGTTGACCGTTCCTGCCCTCAAGATGTTTCTGTTTGGTGGTATGGTGGTGGTTACAGAGAAGGGTTGAATGCCAAACCTTCAGTCATCTAGATTTCCTTCAACAGGAAGCTGAGTTTATTCTTTTCACCAAGGACCATTTCTACCCTCTCATGGAGCAGAAAGGCACATTCCATAAAAGGGAGCCCTAGTTTATTACAGTGGCCATATACTTTAAAAAAAAAACATACCCATTGTGAGAGGATGGGTATTTAGGATTAGGCTGTACTGCCCTGAATTTGTACTCCCTTCCCCAGGTGTTTCCCAGGAGAGAGTTTGTCTGATTGTTTTTTAATTGAAGCATAGTTGATTTCAAATGTTGTGTTTCTGCTGTACAGCAAAGTGAATCAGTTACACCTATACACATATCCACTCTTTTTAAGATTCTTTTCCCAAATAGGTCATTACAGGGTATTGAGAAGAGTTCAAATGGCACAAAATGAACGTATTTACCAAACAGAAATAGAGAGAGTTCTTTATGAATATGGTGGAGAGGACTTTTCAGCCCCAAGCACCATAATTGGGTTTTAGCAGAAGTTGGAGGCAACAGGAGGAAATGGGCGAGGAGGCTGGGAAGGAGAGGCAGAGGGGCGGTGCGGGGAGCAGTGCTGATGAGACACAACAAAGACTCTTGGAGGGTAAGGCCACGCTGACTTTCCCCACACGGCTTTGTGGTGGACCAGCCACGCTGTGAAATGCTGGATGTGCCCAACAGTGGGGGATTCAGGCTTTTGAAATCATTCTCCCTTCCCTTCCCCACACCTAAATTTTTTCCGGTAAAGATGATTCCTACAGATGTAGAGAACAAACGTATGGACACCAAGGGGGGAAAGTGGCCGGGGAGGTGGTGGTGTGATGAATTGGGAGATTGGGATTGGCATGTATACACTGATATGTATAAAATGGATGGCTAATAAGAACCTGCTGTATAAAAAATAAATAAAATTCAAAAAAAAAAAGATGATTCCTACTTACTCTGGAGTAGAATGCAGCACTCCATAAAATGGCTCTTTAATTTTGAAATACAAAGAATACCTGTAGGATCAAATCAACTCTGTAAGTGACTAAAGTGATAAATGGTGACTGTTGTACTTATTTTTTATAGGAACACGTAGGCGACTTTTAGTTCATTGCAATTCTGGTTCACTTCTGCTAACTTTTAATTTGATGGCACAAATTAAAAAATATTTTGAGCACCTTCCATTATATTGGACACCATGAGAGACATGAAGATGGATAAAATACGGTTCTTGCCCTAGGGGAGCTTATAAATAGTAGGGGAGAGACAATGCATGCCAACATAAATAATAGAATTGGGAGTGGGTAAGGGAACATATAAAGGTGCCCAATTGCTCTGGTTGTTCCGACTTAGAAGACTTTACTTCATTGTTCATTGAACCAGTGTTTATAGAGCTCCACAGTGAGCCAGCCCCACTGCTTATACAGGGGGTTTACATGCTGTAGTCATGCTGAGCACGCAGTCTGAGGCAAGGCTGCCTGGGCTTGTGCTTGGCTCTGTTTCTCACTGGCTATGTGACCTGAGGGAGGTACTTAACCTCTCTTTGCCTTGGGTTTCTTCATCTGTAAAATGGGGATAATATTAGTGTTTGCTTACCTCATAGGGTTTTGGTGACGATTGAATGAGCACATACATAGAGACTGAGAGCAAGCCCATGCTATAAAGTAGCAGGATCCCTGCCTTCCTGGAGCTTCCCTTCAGAGATGCTAATAACAAGCAACAAAGAAATAAAGGCATTATTACAAATTGTGGTAAATGGAAGCAAATGAGAGAAAATATTAGCATGCAATAGAGAGAAAATTAAAGAGGGGACTACTTTAGATTTCATGGTCAGGGATGGACTCCTACACAGGTGGTATTTGAGCTGCCGTGAGGGAGTGAGCCTGAGGGAGAGGAGGAGGAGAGGCCTGAGCTCTGGGTAGCGGGAAGGTCTGACCTAGTAGAGCCTCATAGACCATGTGAAGAAGTTTAGATTTTATTCCAAAGCAGTAGGAAGCCATCAAAAGGTTTGAAATACGTACGGAATGGATCCAAGGAGTCAAGAGTATAAGCTGAGTACATGGCTGTTACAGTCAGAGGAGATAGAGGATGGCGTTAACTAGGAGGTTGGTATGGGCGATGGAAAGAAGTGAATAAATGCAAGATACTTTCGCAAGGCAGAATTGTCAAGACTCAGATGGGCCGGATGCCACGAGTAAGAGAGAGAAAGGGGAAGGTATTAAAATCCCTCTCAGGTTTCTGGGGTAGCATTTGGGCTGAAGAGATGAGAATGAGGCAGGAATAGGTTTGGGGGTAGAACTTCGTGATGTTAAATTTGAAAAATGTGCTTTAAAAAGAGACTTACGCTCATTGAAAAACAACTTTAGAATACACAGGAGTCAGAGCTCGGGCACTCACGGTGGGAGAGGTGGCTTTGAGAGATGTGTAGACCATGAGGAGAGGAGGACGCCTGAACAAAGAGTGGCGCCTGTTAGCAAAAGCCAGCATCTGGAAGAGGGGGCATGAGATTAGTGTGGAACGTGACTGAAACTGTTCAAAGATCTATAAGCACAGGTACTGATGATGATGATTTTGTTAAGATGCCAAAGTCTATTTTGCAGGATGACTCTCAAGTGAAAAAATATTCTGAAATTGAATTAATTTGACATCCAGAAAGTTCTATGGTATTTAAAATTTACATTTCTGGGCACTTAGTTTCAGAATGATTTGGAAAGAAATAGGTCTGTAGCCAACTCTGTGAACCAAAGAAGGACTAATATAAGTATAGTTCCTTGTGCAGATCAAAGGATGTTATTGAGGCAAGTATTCCTTAGCCATGTCTCATTGGGACAATTGTCCTTGCGTCGGAATTGCACCATGCTACTTGGACAGTGTCTGGTTACATGAGCAGCTGATGGGTGGAATGTGGCTCTTTTTACTGAGAAAATAAACATGAGTCTGGCAATTTTGTTCTCTGTCTCTTGCCCTCACAAAGTGAGTAGTTGTTGCCCCCTGCTCCTTTCCCCTTCCAGATGTATACAATAAGCTACTTATCTTCACCTGGTTTTATTTGGATAAAACTCCTGTGAAAGTAGAGGGAGGAACGAATGTCGATTCTTCTATCATTTAGCAAACACTTGGTGCCCAGTTGGTATTTAATGGATATTTGTAGATTGCGTAAATACCCTGTGCACAGCACAGACACCCCGAGTTATATGGTTTCCTGAAATCCCTTCTAGTTCTGTGTCTGCAGACTTTCCTGCTGTAACCTCAAAAACATGATGATCACCCCAGCAAAAGCAGCAAAGAATATAGCTATATTATCACAGTGCTGTGCACTTTGAAAACAACTTAAAGCTCTTTCCTCTGCAGGTGGAAGTTTTGTCTTTGTTTTTCCCCAAGCCTTCCTCATCTCATAACTCTTCCTTCCCATAGCTGAGGGCAGCAGTGGGGTCTGCGGCCGTGGAGCCACACAACCTGTGTGGGCAGTGAGGTGGTTTGCATGGTAGTCAAGGTAGTAGTGGTGTCATCATTTACCTATTGAGTGCCTGCCTTGTGCCAGGCATTGTGATAGGTGGTAATACGCTGTTGGTTAACATAAGGCCAGGCTCCTATAACAAAGGGACGCAACAATAATTCAGCAGCTCGAAGGAGATAGACGCTTGTTTGTTTCTCACCAGTAGATGGCTGGGGCTCTGCTCCGGGTTCCTTCCATGGTGTTTCTCCACCATCCCTTAGGGGCTTGTCGTAGGTTTTATCCACCAAGAAGGAGAAAAGAGAGCACAGAGGGGCCAGCCCACAGTCTCAAGGCTTAGACCCAGAACTAGCTCCCCAAGCTTTCACTTATGTTCCACTGGGGAGAAGCTTAGCCACGTGACCGAGCCTGGCCCTGGAAACTTAGTTCGGTCCTGAGCCTGGGAACAGGAGGGAACAGCTGTTGGTGAACAACACAGCCTGCAGTGTAAGCATCATTCTGTACATTGTGCAGATGAGGAAACTGAACTTTGAGAGGTTAGCTAACCTGTTTGCCTGAGTTCACCAGCTTGTAAGGTGGAGGGCGCAGATCCTAACTGTTAGATTCCAAAATCCGTGCTCTTCTCAGTATCCCATGGCCATCAAACACTTCGTCCTTGTCCTCGAACCCTTTGGAGTTGACAATAGAGCTTCATGTCCATTAATTCGCTTATGGCTTCAGAAGCATGTCTCCAACCAGACTTACCCAGCAGCTGAAGTGCCCGTGACCTAGTAGTGAAATGAAAATACAGCATAATGCTAATGAATCGAAATCTATTTCCTTGACCTCTGCTTTCAGGAGATAGAGGTGAGGACAAGAAAGCGATCTGATATCAGGACTTATTAAGATGTTCGAGGACATGGCCTGGGGTCAGAGTACATTCAGATCAGTGCCCCCTGCTCACTCGGTTCTGTTGAAGTGAGGGGTGAGTGGTGCCCCGAGGCCCCGTGAGACCAGCAATCATCAGGGCAAGGGGTTCAGTGATCAGAGGTGACCACACGGAGAGGACAGCGCATGGCTCACTTCACCTGGCCTTTGGAGTCTGAATATCTTCTGGTCACTTACCAGCTATGTCACCTTGGACAGGTTTCTTAATCTTCCCAAGCTCTGAAAAGTGGGGTTAGTGAAACCTATTCCACAGCATCGTTTTTAGTATCACAGATTTTGTACGCCAAGGGCCTACCACAAAATAGCTTCAGGTTTTCCCTCAGGAAGGATAATGCATTCTAATCAGACTAGAGTATGTGTTCTGTTAATAGATTGTATAAACTAAAGTAGTGCAATAGCCAGTTTGGGGTGCAACTAGGTATTCAAATGAAACATTCACATTTTTATATGTTGTTTTAATAGTTCTTATGATAAATGCCAACAAAATAATACTTTTCAGAGACACTCGGTTTTTACACACACTTTGAGAGGTAATAAAATCTCCCATTAATGCTAATAGCGTTCTGACGGAGTGAAGACTTAGTAGTGTGATGAAAAGTAAGTCACCTTGCTCTTTTCTTAATGTAGTCTGAATTTTAAAACAACACAGGGGAACGCTCTTGGTATTTATTCAGGGATTTGTGTGTGCATTTGATAGGTACCATTATCTCCAGCAGAGGAATCCATACTTCCGGCCTTTTTCCCCTCCTCAGTTAGTTCGGATTTCCTCAAAACCCTTTGCCCTGTGAAGAGCTGTATGCTGTTAAGTAAATGAACGGGGTACGTTTCTCTGTTCGTGCTGACTGATTTACAACAGGATGGCAAATTCATCAGGGAAAACAGGGTCAGGCAGATACCCTGGCTAAGAAGCTCAGCTGATTCAGACGAGAGAGCTTTGCTTGTGCTTTTCCCCAACTATAGCAGACAGAGGTCTTGGCTGAGGCCTTAAAAGTGTGTGTACTGTAAGCTCTGGCAGAATATTCCCATCATTACTGTTGGAAGAAGTGGTTGCAGTTGTTACATTGTTGCTATGTTTTATGTTCTGTCTACTGAAGTCATTAATTAATTATTGAGATTAATTTTCACAGTGACCCTGTGTTAGTTTTAATTCATCCAAGGCTCTCAGTTTATTAGATGAAATAAATTCTGCAGATTTATTTTTATTTTATCTTGCCTCCCCTTCTGACTTAATGAAGAGAATTCACAAGTACTTATATTTTGGGGGAAAGAGATCAGTGTTCATAGTACTACCAGGGTAACACATTATTAACTGAGAAAACAATCAGAATTGCATGCTTTTTAGAGGTTGCTTTCACAGGACACAGTAGCAATCCCTGAAGTCTGGAAGTCTCAGAGTTTTCTAATGTAGAATATTATCAGTTTCCCTCGTGATTAGGGATGCGGAGAGGGAACGTTTCCTCAACAGTCTGTGGAGACATCTTCCACTAGCCCTTGGAACTAAGCCTCCATTAGTGACTAGCAAGAGAAAGAGACTTGAAAAGGCCCAAAGTAACAACTAGGAGAGACACGGGCCGCACAGAATTATTCACTGGAATATGGGAAATGTGTGTTTTGTGTCTACCGTTTCCACTTGTGACATATATATCATTATGTCTGTTCTATAGTGGAGAAGGCTCAGTTTTCAGAAAGGTTGAATAACTTAAACAAGGTCACGAGATTAAAAGATGTCAGAGCCAGGATGTAAACCCACATGTATCTGACTTCAAAATCCAGTACCTTCTGCTTTGCCTCAGAGTGGTTTGTGTAACATGTATTGGTAACAAAATTTATTTGGCCTTGAACTTCTTTCACCCTCTGTTTTAGATAGAGTCCTTTTTCAACCTAGTGCAAATTCTGAATGATTTTGTTAAAATGAGAAGTTTTAACCATTCCTTCTTAAAAAAGGAATGGGGGCCTTGAAGGATGATTGCCATTTCAACTGTCTGGTGAAGGGCATTGCAGGAAGAAGACACAGCACGGGCAAAAGCGCAGAGGTGAGAAAGTTGCAGGCTTAGTCGGGGAATAAAGAGTAGTTCATTTTGAGAAGATCTGAGTATATCAGTAGGTGAGGGTTTTAGGCCAGGAGCTGGGAAGCTGAAGGAGGCCATTTCTGAAGGGAGGATTAACGTGCTCAGAACTGTGTTCTAAGATTGTTCTGACAGCAGTGTGTAGATTGGAGTAGTGTTGAAATAAACTGAGGGAGAAGTGACATTTTCCATAGAAGCTGTCAGGGAGCTAGAGAAATCTGGGTTTTCATTTATCGAGTTCAGGGAACATTAACTTTGTCACAGGTGTTTCCCAGAGGTATGAATAAATACTGCACTCTACTGGTCCAGGATGCAAGGTTTGGGGGAAGTTAAGAAACACCCTTAAGCCACAAGGTAGATGCTTAAAAATGTAACATTCCCTCGAAGTGGTGCATAAGCAGTGGAAATACGGAGACGTTAATTCATGCCAGTCTTCCTGCCTGTTGCCTTACACCAACCATTTCATTGAAACTTGATTTCTCCTTACGCTATTTGGGTAAATTAGTCACAAATGGAATTATTCAAGGAATGACGCGTTTACTTTGCATTTAATGCTCTGTCATTACCGCTCTGTTTAGGTCTTTGATCTCTGTTGCGTTAATTAAGAAGAAATTCTTGAATTATGCCTGCCCCTGATCTGAGGGCCCCAGGAAGTCTGTGTCACACAGTAAGCAGCCCAGTGCTGAGCCCTCCAGATGAACTAAGTCTGTGTTACAGATGCTTCATTTTTTATGGCCCAACACCCATCGTAGTAGGTACATATACATACCAGATGTGGTCACAGGCCAACCTGTTTTGCTTCTCAGACCGAAGCAATTCACAGTACAACAGATTTTCAGGGACAAGCCCAGGTTTCCATAAATGCTGCTATGCTATTGACTTTTCCCAGACAGCTTGTTCATAATCACTCAACAGGTACTGATCACCACTATGTGCCTGGCATTATCTTAGGAGCTGATGGAGGAAGTTCCACATATGAAAGTGGTGTTTGGAATTTTGAACTTTTTTTGCAATTCATTTATTTGGCAACTTATTCATAATTTTTAAAAAAAAGACTTTCAGAAATATTTAGTCATATTTGAAATGGGTATCTTCCTAACAGACAATGAAATATATAAAAAGCTATAATAATACAGAGAATATAGTACTAGAATATCATATAAGATTAAGAATTTTGATGGGATAAAGACCTTTCAGCCTCTTTCTTCTCTCAAAAATCATCCATCACCCGACAATGATGGGAAGGGTGAGGAGTAGAATTGATGAGACCAGCAGTCTCCTACAACACTGGTCCACCAACATTGAAGACAGAAGGCCATTGGAGGTCTGATGGCTGCGCTCACAGGGTCGGGTTCGGTGAGATCTAAGTGCCTACAGCAGTGGCTGCCAAAGAGAAGCAAGCAGATTTCCTGCAGAGCTCTGGAAAGGCTCAGAAATTTAAAAAGCCAGGTACCGAGGAGGATGGATTGATGTGGGAGCCTGAAGGAGAAGGAGGGTTTGAGAGACTGCATAAAATCCTCCCCTCTACTCCCTACAACGAGGGGCAGCGCCCCATCACATGCAGTTACGGATTCTGGAGCGAGCCCCAGACCTCAGGCGCAGCAGAGGTTGAGGGTGAGGAGGATATAGGGGTGTTGGCTTATCTAAAAGTCTATCTCCCCTAGGGCCACATCTTTAGCAGCCAGAGCTAAGCAGATTTTATTTTTAATCTATGCCTAGAAAAAAGCTTAGAAGAAAATAATCCAAAATTGTAGTCCTAGTTGGAAAACTCTTGGTAATTTTTCTTTTTTCCTCTGTTTTTCACATTTTAATACGTATATATTATTTTCTTGCTAAAAATAGCTAAATAATGCAGGAAAATAATCATTGTGATGAAGAAGAAGAAAGAAGGAGGAAAATGGTTGTCAAGGCTTAGTGAATATGCTCCCGAAAATCATCTTTTTTAAACAAACTTTATTTTTTAGAGCACTTTTAAGTTCATGGCAAAATTGTACAGAAAGTGCAGAGGGTTCCCCACACAAGCACAACCTCACTACTGACACCCCCTCTGCAGTGGTATGTTTGTTACCGTCAGTGAATCTGTACTGACACATCCTTAGCATCCACTCTTGGTGTTGTGCGTTCTATGGGTTTGGACAGATGTTTAATGGCCTGTATCAACCCTTAGAGTAGCATACAGAGTAGATTCACTGCCCTAAAAACCCTACGTGTTCTGCCTATTCATCCTTCCCTCCCCGTTAACCCCTGGCAACACTGATCTTTTTACTGTCTCCGTAGTTTTGCCTTTTCCAGAATGCCATATAGTTGGAATCATCATGTTGCCGTTTCAAATCAGCTTCATAGCTTAGTAAATAATACGCATTTAACTTTCCCCCATGTCTTTCATGGCTTGGTAACTCATTTCTTTTGAGCACTGAATATTTTATTGTCTGGATGTACCACAGTTTGTTTATCTACTCACCTACTGAAAAGCATCTTGGTTGCTTCCAGGTTTGGGCAGTTATAAAAAAAGCTGTATTTTATATGATACGGTTTTCTCTCTTTTCTTAGCATATCAATTATATGTCTTTTAAAACTTTTTTTTTAGCGGTTGCCCTAGAGTTTGCAATATATATTTAACAACTAATCCAAGTCCACTTTCAAATAACTCTATACCACTTCATGGATAGTATGAGTACCTTATAATAACAAAATAATCCTGATTTCTCCTTCCTGTTCTTTGTGTAATTGCTGTCATTCACATCACTTATATATATAAGCATACATAATTGACTACATTGTTATTATTATTTTGAACAAACTTTTGTTTGTTAAATCAATTAAAAATAAGAAAGATAAAAGTTTTATTTTACCTTCACTTGTTGCTCTCCCTTTTTTAATGTAGATCCAATTTTCTGACCTACATCATTTTCCTTTTCTCTGAAGACTCTTTCAACATTTTTTGCAAGATGGGTCTACTGGAAACACACTCCCTAAATTTTTCTTTGTCTGAGAAAGCCTAGGTTGGTGATTTTTTTTTTTTTCTCTCAATATTTTAAAATTTTCAACTCCACTGTCTTGCTTGCATGGTTTCTGAGGAGAAGTCAGAAGAATTCTTTTCCTATTCCTCTAGAGGTAAGGTTCTTTTTTCTTCTGGCTCTTTCAAGATTTTTTCTTTCTCTTTGATTTTCTCAAGCTTAGATATGGTATGTTTAGGAGTAGGTTTTTGGGCATTTATCCTGCTTGGGGCTCTTTGAGCTTCTGAAGGTGTGGTTTGATGTTTGAGATTAATTTGAGGAAAATTCTCATGCATTATTGCTTCAAGTATTGATTGCTTCTGTTTCTTTCTCTCTTCTCCTTCTGGTGTTCCCATTACACATTTGTTACACCTTTTATGGTTGCCCCACAATTCTTGGATATTCTGTTCTTTTTTTTTTTTTTTCCTTTGCTTTTCCATTTTGGAAGTTTCTATTGTCATATCCTCAAGCTCAGAGATTTTTTTTTTTCCTTAGCTGTGTCCATCAAAGGCATTCTCCATTTTTGTTACATTGTGTTTCATCTCTAGCATTACGTTTTGACTCTTTTTTAGAATTTCCATCTCTCTGCTTACGTTATCCATCTATTCTTACATTTGTCTACTTTTTCCATTAAAGCCCTTAGCATATTAATCAATATTTTAAAATTCCTTGTCTGATAATTCCAATATAGCTACCATACCTGATTCTGGTTCTCATGCTTGTTCAGTCTGTTCAAACTGTGTTTTTTGCTTTCTATTATGCCTTGTCATTTTTTGTTGAAAGGCAGACATGATGCAGAGGATAAAAGGAACCGCTGTAAATAGACCTTTCATAAGGTGTGAGGGACTGGGAAGCATTCTGTAGCCCTGTGGTTAGGTCACAGTCGTTGGGTGAGCATGTACCCTGTGCTGTGGACTTCACAGTGCTTCTCAGTTTTATTCCCCCTCCCAGGTAGGACAAGATGGCTAAAGTGTTCAGCCAAGATGGAGTAGGGTATTTCCCTTCCCTAGGGCATGTAGGCTCTGATAAAACTCCAGAAGGGGTAGGCTATGGTAAATAGCTTCTCCCAAGGCCAGGCCTTGTGAAGAACAGAATTCCGTGGTGTTTTTCAAAATGGTTCCTTTTCCCCTTCCTCTGCCAGAAGCATGAAAGGATTTTTCTCCAGTATTCACTGTGAGGACCTGGTAGAGCTCTTGGAGGTAAAACTCACAAAGGTATGGGGTCCCCTGTCACTGGGTCCCCTGGAGTTTTTCAGTCTCAGATTTGTCCACACTGAGCCTCCAGCAATTTGTCAATTACAGTTTAGGTTTTCCTGTGCCAGCACTGGTTCCTGTGGAGGTTTCTGCTTCCTGTAGGTTGTGATTCTCTGCAACTGTCTCTCCAGTTTTGGGGCAGCAATCTGCCCTGTGACCTCACTTCTCTGACAGTTTTGAGAAGAATCATAGATTTTTCACTTGTTCAACTTTTTACTTGTAGTTAGGATGGAGTGGTGACCTCTAAGCTCCCTACATGCTGGGCCAGAAACTGGAAGTCTCATCCTGTTTTTAAAACAGAGCTTTGTGAAAAACTGAAAGCATTTCCACTAAGATCAGGAACAAGACGAGGATATCCACTCTCACCACTCTTATTCAACATAGTTTGAAAGACCTAGCCACAGCAATCAGAGAAGAAAAAGAAGTAAAAGGAATACAAATTGGAAAAGAAAAAGTAAAACTCACTGTTTGCAGATGACATGATACTATACATAGAAAATCCTGAAGATGCCACCAGAAAACTACTAGAACTAATCAATGAATTTGGTAAAGTTGCAGGATACAAAGTTAATGCACAGAAATCTCTGGCATTTCTATACACTAACAACAAAAACTCAGAAAGAGAAATTAAGGAAATTATCCCATTTCCCATCACAACAAAAAGAACAAAATACCTAGGAGTAAACCTACCCAAGGAGGCAAAAGACTTGTACTCAGAAAACTATGAAACACTGATGAAAGAAATCAAAGATGACATAAACAGGTGGAGAAATATACCATGTTCTTGGAGTGCAAGAATCAATATTTTGAAAAAGACTGTACTACCCAAAGCAATCTACAGATTCATTGCAATCCCTATCAAACTGCCAAGCCAATGGCATTCTTCACAGAATTAGAACAAAAAATTTTACACTTTGTATGGAAGGACAAAAGACCCTGAATAGCCAAAACAATCTTGAGAAAGAAAAATGGAGCTGGAAGAACCAGGCTCCCTGACTTCAAAATATACTACAAAACTACAGTAATCAAGAGAGTATGGTACTGGCACAAAAAAAGAAATATAGATCAATGGTACAGGATAGAAAGCCCAGGGATAAGCCCACGCATATATGGTCACCTAAGTTACGACAAAGGAGGCAAGAACATACAATGCAGAAGAGACAGCCTCTTCAATAAGTGGTGCTGGGAAAACTGGACAGCCACATGTAAAAGAATGAAATTACAGTACTCCCTAACACCGTACACAAAAATAAACTCCAAATGGATTAAACATCTAAATGTAAGACCAGACACTATAAAACTCTTAGAGGAAAACATAGAAAAAACACTCTTTGACATAAACCACAGCAAGATCTTTTTTGACCCACCTCCTAGAGTAATGAAAATAAAAACAAAAGTAAACAAATGGGACCTAATTAAACTTAAAAGCTTTTGCACAGTAAAGGAAACCATAAGCAAGACAAAAACACAGCCCTCAGAATGGGAGAAAATATTTGCAAATGAAACAACGGGCAAAGGATTAATCTCCAAAATATACAAACAGCTCATGGAGCTCAATATCAGAAAAACAAACAACCCAATGATAAAATGAATGGAAGACCTAAATAGACATTTCAGCAAAGAAGACATACAGATGGCCAAGAGGCACATGAAAAGATGCTCAACATCACCAATTATTAAAGAAATGCAAATCAAAACTACAATGAAGTATCACCTCACACCAGTCAGAATGGCCATTATCAAAAAATCTAGAAACAATAAATGTTGGAGAGGGTGTGGAGAAAAGGGACCCCTCCTGCACTGTTGGTGGGAATGTAAATTGATACGGCCACTGTGGAGAACAGTATGGAGGTCCTTAAAAAACTAAACATAGAACTACCGTATGACCCAGCAATCTCACTACTGGGCATATACCCTGAGAAAACCGTAATTGAGAAAGAGACATGTACCACAGTGTTCACTGCACCACTATTTGCAGTAGCCAGGACATGGAAGCAACCTAAATGTCCATTGACACATGAATGGATAAAGAAGATGAGGTACATATATACAATGGAATATTGCTCAGCCATAAAAAGAAACAAAATTGAGTTATTTGTAGTGAGGTGGATGGACCTCGAGTCTGTCATACAGAGTGAAGTAAGTCAGAAAGAAAAACAAATACCATATGCTAATGCATATATATGGAATCTTAAAAAGAGGTACTACTGGACCTAGTGGCAGGGCAGTTATAAAGACACAGACAAAGAGAGAATGGACTTGAGGATACAGGTGGGGAGGGAGGGGAAGCTGGGGCAAAGTGAGAGTAGCATTGACGTGTATACACTACCAAATGTAAAATAGATAGCTAGTGGGAAGCAGCTGCATCATGCAGGGAGATCAGCTTGGTGTTTTGTGACCACCTAGAGGGGTGGGATAGGGAGGTTGGGAGGGAGACGCAAGAGGGAGGACATATGGGGATATATGTATACGTATAGCTGATTCACTTTGTTGTACAGCAGAAACTAACACAACAATGTAAAGCAATTATACTCCAGTAAAGATGTATTTTAAAAAATTAAAAATAAAAGTATCTCTGCATTGAAATAAATAAATAAAACAGGCTTTGGACCATTTTATTTTCCTGAACACAATGCCAGCAGCAGGAACTGTATAGCAGTCCCCCAGTTTCTAGTTTTATAAGAGCTTATAAAGAAGGACTTTGTGTCTTAACCAGTAAGCTCCCCATGACTCTTTTACAGTTCAAGTAAAATCCCAATTTCTGGCAAGATCTGAAACTGTAGCTCTTTGGGTTTTGTCACATATTTAAAACATCATACCAGAAGTAAGCCCATGGGAGGCATTATCATATATTAAAGGCTACTGTGATTTTTCCTCCATGGATGTTTCTAGAAACATAGTGAAACACTGAGATGATTGGATTTGCAGCTGTTGAGGTCAAACCTTGGCCCAAGATTTTGTATCTCTGTTTTCTCTTTAGTGTTCAGCACAACCAACATGCAGGGCTCTGTTTCTCCTCCCCCTCCACCTCATCTGCTTGACATGTTGATAGGAACTTGGCCAGGCTGCCTGGCAACCGAACCAGAAGCCATATGGCTTGTTCAGTCAGAAAGGATGTTCAAGAATAAAATAACCATGTGGACAGCCCAGCACAAAGTCTTTTAATCATGGAGGCATTGCACTTTAGAAGGAGTGTAGTGATCACCTAGTCCTTCCCCTTGTTTCACAGTTCTGGAACCGATGTTAGCAAAATTGTATTTCTGACAACATCAGGATTCTCTAATCACTTCATGGATGGTAACCTTGCAAGATAAATGATGAAGAGAGATGAGGGAACCTGAAGCAGTGAGAAATTCAGCCAGTTGCTTAAAGTCCCAAAGGTAGTGGTAAAAACAGAGCAAGAGTGAGATCTGTTACTTGCAGCCTTTGGATCTCACCTTGAAGTCATTGGTTTTGAGGCATATTTTTTCTCTACCACCCACCCTTTCTTTAGTCTAGTGCTGGGAAATAGCTTATGTGAAGTAGATGAGAAAAAACTGCCGGGCCACGTGGGAGGCTGTATAGTGTGGTGTAGTATTTGATTGAATTGAGACTCTGAAACCACATTGCCTGGGTGCCTCATCTGAAAAAGGAGGATAACCACTGTACCTGCTTCAGAGGGTGGCTGTGAAGACCAACCAGAACAGTGCCCGGGTGTCTTAAGCATACAATTCATCCATCCTTTCACTTGTACATTCAAAAGTGTTTGTTGAATATGTCAGTGAAGAAAACAGGTAGATATCCTTGCTTTCATGGAGCTTACATTCTCATAATAAAGATTAATTGTAGTAAAATGGATTTAGGGGACATGGGACCTCTCCTGATTCTACCTCCTCTCTCTCCTTGGCTCCAGGGGTTCCTGAGGGCACAGTGTGAAAACCACTGCAATAGGTCATGCATCTGAACAACCAGAACATTGTTCAGAGCTAGAGTGGGAAAAAAAAGTAGAATTATATGACGGCATTTAAATTTTCCATTACTGACATAAACTCTTCCAGAAATATCAGGCAGGAGAGAAGGATGATTCCTATGTTTGAGTGTCCTGTTTGGAGAGCTAATTAGCAACTTGTCTGCTTTGCCCTCCTTAGCCATCTTGTATGGCACAGCTGTGCGTTTTACTTTGTGTCTTATGCAAGCTGATACTGTAGGGTGAAAGGATGAGAAGGAAATTTAGATCCAAAATGCTGACAAGATGAAGTGTTCTCTAAAGACTCATTCCCTTTAAAAATGAAGTTATAACCCAGATATCTTCTCTTAGCCAGCTGATGGGGGAAAAGTGGAAAACTCAAGAAAATCATTTGGTTGAAAATTATGTTCTTAGAAATCAGGGTTGACTCAGTTTAGAATGAGCCTGTGCAGCTCTGCAAAGAAGCATTTGGAACTTCTTTGTTGTTGTGCCTGAGAGAAAATTGAGTAGATAATGAACCCTAGTTTGTGATTATCTTCAGTTCTTTTCAGATACCTACAAACACTTAAACCTTATCTAACTCTGCCTTCCCTCAGTAATTTTCAAAGACATCTGGTAGCATTTCACTAAACTGAGTTGATTGGGGGCGGGGGGTTTACTGTTGCCATTTTAAGGGGCTAAATACCACAGAGGAGACCTTTGGCATTCATATGGAATATGTCCCAGGGCAGTTACAAATCTCCAAATGTAAAAATGCGACATAACATGTAATTCTCCCTTTCTCTCCCTGAAAAATGTAAAGTATAATTGAAAAAGTTAAGTAACCCAGATATGTAATGATTCCATAAATTCAGGATTAAAGTAATTTATAAAGCTAATTTCTGGCTATTCTTTAGACTGATTCACTTCTGTCACCAACACTATCAGTTAATTTTCATGTCAGGATCATTTTCAGACAAAAAGGTTTGTTCCATTTTACCCAAGTTTCTGCTTTCATTACAAAAGCCAAGAATAACAGAGCCTATGAATCAGTCACTAGGTAATGGACCTTTTCCTGTGGACATCAGCCTAAGAGCAAGGAGTCAAGTATCTTTCTCAATAAAATTACAGATGATCATGTATCATGTACCTTCAGCATCACATATGCAAGTATAAAATTCATGAATACTAAGTGTCTACTGTAGTGCAGCTGATTAAATTTTGTAAGTCAATACCAATTTCCCCATGGACTTGGATGTGACCTGCATTCATTTGTTTTACTAACTTTTTCCCCAGAAGTCATCCTATCCAGTGCACTCAAATAAAATACGTAGGTTTTACTCAATTTTTTCTATGCATATCATACCTTATTGTTTAGAAAAAGAGCCATCTGACAGAGAAAAAAGTTTTGGTGCAAGGTAGATGGGCAGAGAAGGCTTTGGGCTCTGGTGTCAATATGTCACATAAGAACACAGCAAATGATGGGAAAACAAACACGAAGCCTTTCTTTGAGTAGGAAGGCATTTGAGAGGCCATCCAGTTGGTCACCTTTACCCAATTACCTTTTCATCTTTGATGTTATAAATGGGGAAGTGAGATGAAATGACATATCTCCCTAAAGTCACACAATGGAGTCAGGCCTAGGACCCAGGTTTTCTGACTCCTGTGTCTATCTTCTTGTTATTGTGCCCCGGTAGCTTCTGAGACGTCAGCTCATCTTCATCAGAGAACTTGGTCAGGAGTCGTCAGGAACTACAGACCGTCTGAGCTAGAATGGGTGTGCCAGCTCACCTGCACCACTCCGCACGTGGTGTTAGGAGTTCTTTACCACCCATGATGGGTTATTATCTAGCTTCTGCTTGACTGCTGGTTCATGAGATGGACAGTCCAGCTCTTACAGATTTTCTGTATGCGTATCCCAGTTGGACTACCCTCTGATTTCTGTCCAGTTGTCCCAGTCTCCTGCCTTGATGGATTAGGCATTCACTATATGCTAGTGATACAAAGTGGAATAAGATGTGGCTCCTCCCCTCCGGGAGTAACTTTGTAGCTTACTAGGGGAAACCATCAAATAAATGAGCAATTATGGTCCAGCGGGATAAGTGCTTTGGAGGGGTGTGTACCTTGCTGTGCAGGAGGAACATCTAAATCAGACTGGAACCAGGTGAGGAAAAGCTTCCTGAAGGAGGTGACCTTTGAGCTGGGGTCTGAAATAGGAGATAAGTAGATGAAGAAAGAAGCAAGGGCATTTCAGACAGAGGAAACAACCCGCGGGAAGGCACAGAATCATTCATCAGCACCTCACTTTAGAGAACAGTAAGAT
Source organism: Kogia breviceps (assembly GCF_026419965.1). NCBI lineage: Eukaryota > Metazoa > Chordata > Mammalia > Artiodactyla > Physeteridae > Kogia > Kogia breviceps. The sequence goes on along the minus strand of NC_081310.1, from coordinate 40,528,119 downwards.
GTTCTCTATGGCTGGGGGAAGGGAGATTCATGGTAAGTGCTAGGAGGGAAGGTGGGGAAGAATGTGGGAGCAGACTGTGCAGCCGCCTGCGTTGTGTGCCGTTGTGTTGTCAGGCCTTCACCCCTCTTAAGATGCCGTCAAATTTAACTTGTCCTGCTTCACAGCGTGAGGATCAGAAAACTCTGGATTCAAATCCTGACGCCGGTATTAGGCCTTTCTAAGCGTTAATTTCCTCAACTGTAAAGTGAGGTTGATATTAACTTTTCCCAACTTTTGTATAGGTAAAAGGATGAGTGAAAGCACCTCACATAGTGCCTGAATATAAATTAGAATATTCGTTTCCTTTCTTTTCCTAAAGTCTCTGTAATAATTACATCCAGAGCCCCTACCTTGGCTGTTGTGAACTCTGTCATTAGACTGGCCTTTTTTTTTTTTTTTTTTTTTGGTAGGAATCCTGTCATTTTTACCTAACCACACAATTCTACATTTTGGAGTGAAATTAAATCCAAAGTAAAGATTTCCCTTATTACTTCCTAAGGCTTTGAGAGAGAAAGTAATTAGAAAGGTAAGTTATGACTTTTCCAGATATCCTGCACTTTAGCAGGCTAACTAAGAGAGTTAGATGAGGAGGATTTCTGGGAGAGTCAGACAAAAAGGTCAGGGAAGCTACTAGATTTGACTGAAGTATGTGGAGGAGACAATGTTTATATGACAGATATATTTTGTTTGAAGAAGGATTTTGAACCTACCCAAATATAGTAGCAATATATCGGGAGCAGAGGTTGTGCATTAGCTAAAGCACATGTAAGAAATATAGCAACCCTAGGAAAGATCCAGAGTGTAATAGAAAGAGTTGAATTATTTGCAGTGAAATCATAACTCAAATTAGAAAGGAAAAGCCTTGCCCAAAGGAAAGTTAAAGAGTAAGGACTGGCCACTCTTTAACCCCTTCCAAGGATTTTTATCAAGAGAGGCAAGGGAAGTGTGGAAGAGGAAGTGAGTCTAGTGGAGCAGTGGGAAAGGGGGAGGAGGGAGATTTAATGATGAAGCAGAAGTGAAGGAAAGGATGATGTGTAGCATTTATTTGTATATCTAGTGTGTCAGAATGACTTTTTCCCTTCCTTTCTTTCCACAGGCACCCCTGCCTTTTTTTTTTTTTTGGCTAAATAGTCAGGTCTAAATTATGACCATGGTAAAATGATGAAGGCAACTCAAAGTGAGATGAACTTCTGTTAATAATACTCAAATTCATGGAAAAACTTGTCTGTAATTGACAGTCTTTACTGGCTTTAAAGTCTTGGCTTTAATTCGTTTTCATTATTTTCTATACCAATTCTTTGAAAGTAATTGACTAAACGCTGCAGATAAACACATACTCATTTGGTTTGGTGTAATTTGTCTTCCCTGGCATCTTTACCGGCAGTGTTATCCTGAGGATTAGTTTCTATTTCAGTAAAATGAGAAATAGACTAATAGCATGCTGGGATGGTGATCATTTTTCTAGGAGGTTGGTTTTGCTCAAGAGCTGACATCAAATATGTTAAAAAGGAAATAAGCAGGGTAGCTCAACTGCCTTAAAATGGGTATACAATGTTCAAATGGTGACATAGTGAGAGACAAATCATTGCCCAACGGAATGTAATTATCATTAGACAGTCAGAGCTTGAGATGGGTCGGCAGAGAAGGGAAATTCTAAAGTCAATTCTTACCACCATCCCTAAATCCTTCCCAGGTATACCAGAGCAGATTCATCCAGAAGAAGGGAGTAGCAAAGGAGATAGAGGAGGTGGGGGAGAAGGAGGGTTGCAGAGGGAGAGAGGGATACTTATGAACCACAATGGTTTGTAGGAACTCAAAAGTAAGCAGGTAGAATTAACACTATCAAAGGTAACACTATCAAAGGTAACACTCCGTCCACCTAGCTTGTGGTAGGCATTCCCACGTCACAGTTTCCATTTTGTTCTCTCACTTGCTCAGCGCAGATTATCTGAGTTGTCAGTTTATGAGTGTTTTCCAGTGCCAGCCTCAGGGGCTAACATGGTTTTGTGTATAAATATCTCAAATATTTACTGAGCCTCTGAGCATGTGTTGGGCTCGGAGGAGGAGGCCATGGTGAATCAGCTGTATTTCTTTCCTCAAGTCCATTTATCTATTTAGAAAATACTCATGGAGACTTACTGTATGCCAGACACATTAGTAAGTGCAAGTGTAGAAAATATCATGGTTTATTTGCATAGCCTCCTGGTAAGGAACACTTGGGTCATTTGCAGTTTTTGAGTTTACAAAGGATGTTACTATGGACATTTTTCACTTATGTGCCTCCCAGAGCTCCTTTGCAGGAGGTTCTCTTAGGTAATGAAAATGAATGAACTACAGCTACACGCATCAATGTATGCGAATCTTAGGAGCATAATGTTGAACCAAAAAAACAAAAACAAACACATACAAGTTGCAACCATAAACGCAGTATGATTCTGTTCATAAGAAACCAAAAGCGTGCAAAAATAAACAATATGTTGTTTAGGGATACATGCATATGGGATGAACTAGCATAGAAACAAGGGAATAAGAAACACAAAATTAAAATTGTGATTATCACTGGAAGTTGGAGAGGGAATGAGTGAGATGGGGGAAGCACAAAAGCTATTGTACTGTTCTACCAACATGGGAAGCTCTAGGTAATTTCTGTTTATTCAGTGGGTAAATGGAACCTTGACATAGATTTATATTAAGTATATTTATATTTTAAATATGTATTTAATTTTTTATTTAAAATATTTTTAAAGGGAAGTGTGGATCTTGACCTCAATAAATTTATGGATTATTGAAATAGAAAAGACATATTAGCAAATAAATGCCACAAAGTGCTTAAGAGATGTAACTCGTTGTGTTCAGTTGCTTATAGTCTAGTCTAGAGATTGATTTTACACAATTAGCTTCAATTCAAAGTAGAATGTGATAAATGCTGTATGAATAAAATGCTATGAGAGTATAGAGAAATAAAATTAATAGGTTATAAGAAAGCTTCTTGAAGGAGGTGCCATTTAAGCTGGATCTTGCAGGATGAATAAAATTATGAGCAACTTAGATCGTGATGGAAGAATTTGTTTAAAGAGGAAACACTGTTAACAAAAACGTAACGCCACCTGAGTACAGGACACAACTGAGGGATGACAAAGAGACCAGTGTAACTGAAACAGACAGTGAGGGCTGGGTGTGGTGGAAAGGAGGGATGAGGATAGATTGAGGACCTTTAATGTCACGCTAAAGAATTTTTCCTTTATTCTGCAGCCACTAGGTGGATCTCATATTTCTCTTTATCTTGTGGCAGTTTAAAGAATGGATTGGAAAAGATGGGAGGGAGGGGAGGCAGAGAGCCTACATTGGAAAGTTGCAAGCAAAAGATCGTGGAAGGTCCAAGAAGTAGTGGAAATGCAAAGAAAAGAATGAATGTGAGAGGTGATACAGAGATATGACCTGATTGGTAGTTGAATTTGGAATGAACTACCTTAGCTTACCTTTTTGCCTTGGTTCGACATTGACTCCTGTATCTGTCTCATTTGATCTGCATCTTTGATTTATTTAATTGCCACTGGACAGCAACTCAGGAAAAGAGTTAACAACTGCATTTTACCTAGCATCTTTAAAACACTTGTCTGGGAAAGATTAGCAGTATGTGACCACTACAAATATTTATACCAGGGCAAATGTGTAAAGACTAAGGAGAAATATACTTCTCCTAATTACAGTATTGATCTCTCAGGATTTGACCACTTATCTCTGATTTAATCACATCCCTGCATTAACATGTAAAGGTATTATGCCTAATGTGCTACATGTTAGTTTCTTTTCACTTAGAAGTATTGAGGCAGAAGGTAGATTGTCTGTCCCCACCTTCCCCCCGCCCCCGCCCCCCGCCCCGGGAAGGCAGTTGGAGGTTGGTTCCCTGTGTTTACTCTCAGATATTTGTACAACCAAGGAATGCAGTGGGCTCCTGGCCACCGAAGACTCTGGCTGGTGCTGTAGAAGATTACCCACTCCTTGGCATTTGGGTAACAAGGGTGTTGCAGAAACAACGTGCCCTGTTTTTCTTCAGGTCCTGTGTAGTTTCTGTATATGTCTTTGTATATCTTTCTTCAGTTCCTTACGTGTTGTCTTGAAGGCCAGTACTCTCCTTGAAAAATAGCCAGCTAAGATTCTGGAGCATACAATACCTATCTGTATGACTTGTCAGGATAATGATGAGTGACTTTGAAATCCGTCTGCAGTGTCTCTACCCAATGTATCCTCATAAACGCTTTCACTTGGTTATTTAGAGAGAGCTATGTGGTAGGTAGGGAAAAATGTGAACTTGGGTTTTAAAGTAACTAATTTAAATTCCATTCCAGGGGAAATTGCACTGCTTAACTGAGTATTGAAAGAAGATACTGGGAACATATGTGCATTAGGTCACCTCCAGAGCATAGCCAAATTTGGCAAGACCATTGACTTGGCTCAAGCGATGTAACTTTATACCGGGGTTGTACTTTGGGTTTTGAGTGACTTATGATAGTCTGTTTTATGATGACTGATTCAGAGGATGGCGAAAACGATGAACTGACAGTGGTGAATGCCTTTGGGTGATGCTAAGAGTCACCCAACCCAGAACAACCCAGTCTGTTAGTGGGAGGGGTTCTGAGAGGTCAGAAACTCAAGGCCTGATGTGGCTATGCTGACACAGACGTCCTGTATGTCCTCCAGTACCAGCTGTGTAGACCTCTGTTTACATTCTTCCGGGAACCTGGAGCTGTACATAGTGATGTTGTATTTCATTAATCCCAAGGTTCATATTTTTCACAGTTTTACATCTCTGAAATTGGAATCTGTTTTACGACTAATAGCATAATATAGTTTGTTAGTGGTTTTTCTTAGTGGTGCATAATATAATGGTGCATCTTACTAATTATTGAGTTTGTCTTATAGTTGACAAACTGGGAAATAATAATGATCTTGCTACTATTTACCAAGCTTCCTGTGTGCCAGGAGCCATTCTGAGGCCTGCATGTATTATCTCACTTAATCTGCACAATTCCTCAGGTTTATAGCCTTCTGGTAAATTCTGGTCTTTTATTTCTGGATTTTCCTAATCTAAACTAATTGGCCAGTAGTGTAGAAATGCAGACACATAATTTAGCACATTTCACCCCACATAAAAAATACAGATTCCGGGCTTCCCTGGTGGCGCGGTGGTTGAGGGTCCGCCTGCCGATGCAGGAGACAACGGGTTCGTGCCCTGGTCCGGGAGGATCCCACATGCCGCGGAGCGGCTGGGCCCGTGAGCCATGGCCGCTGGGCCTGCGCGTCCGGAGCCTGTGCTCCGCAACGGGAGAGGCCACAGCAGTGAGAGGCCCGCGTACCGCAAAAAAAAAAAAATACAGATTCCCTATGTTTTAAAATGTGATCAGGTGGGAAGGCAGAAGGCGTCCATGAAACAAGAGACCACAATCACGCTTATTTGGGAGGAAGATGGCAGGAGGGCCATGTGGGTAGGAAGAGTTTTTTCCGTATGCTGTCTCGGATCCTTCCCTGTGTGAATGCCTACAAATACTGTGACAGTCACGTGACAAGGTATCAAGGCCTCATTTTCTCCTGCTTCCTTTAGCCGCTTGCTCTTTTGTAGCGGATTGATCTTTCCAGCCTGTATTGGGGAGCGAGTATCCCTTTCTTTGTGGCACTAATTTGGTAAGGGCGGCTGGCTGCAGTCAGACAATGGAAGAGTGGAAACTTCAAAGGCCACCCATTTTAATTTATGTCGCCCAGCTGGTCTTCAGTAATCCCCAGCAATCCTTTGTGTGAATGATCAGAGGGTGGGCGGCCAGTGCACCACCCCGGGCCGTGGAAGACCAGCGGTCTCATGTGTTTCTAAATTGAGCTGACAGATTAGAGTGCTGCCCTGCGTCATTGCAACTTGTATTTTGACAGAGTGACTTGCAAAGAGATATGGCCAATAGTCAGGAAAATAATCCTTGGCTGAGGAAGGCCAAACTTTGTCAGAACTGGAGAGAAATGTGACATTTTTTACATTCTTATTTCACTTGGATCACCAGGCAAAGTGGTGAAAGGGGTGGTTTTTGCTCCTTGCTGGTGGTGCCTTGGTGCCTAATAGGCCCTTAATAAATGAGCGAATAAATCTCCAATTCTGAAGGCCCGGGCTACAGCACTGTTCCAGACCTCGCCTTTCACTTAACCCCTTCTCCCAATCTGTCCTATATATAATTCCTTCGGGCCTGAGTTTTCTGCTAAGACAAACTCAATTCTGCTGCTTTGTGAGAGCTGGTGAATGTGTACCAGAGAACAGCACACGGATTTCTCCTAGCTTTGCTTTTCCTCATCCTTAAAATGAAGCTAAAGTACTAACAGCTTGTTGGTGAGGAGCTGGAGAAGTAGACAAGATAAGATGAGGAGTCCTTCAAAGGGCACCACAGAAATGTCAGATGTCTCTCAGGCTACATATTTGGGTTTAGTAAAGGCTTTTCTGTTCTGGAAAACTGTGAGTTCAGTAGTATGATTTTCACACAGCCTCGGCAAGTGGTGGAGGAAAGCGTTGACGTCATTCCTACCCAGGTGGCTCCCCTCCCAAGAGTCACCCTGGCCTGCGTTCAGCCCTTCCTGCATCTCCTTTCTGGTTCTTTTTCTTTGCTTGCTTGCTTGCTTTTTTTTAAATTGAAGTATATCCTTCCTGGCTCTTCAGAGAAAACAATTAGATCATGGTATTTTAGGTACTACTATCTTTAATACTGCTGTGCCTTTTTTTCTCCTCTCCACAACATGGAGTGAGAAGAAGACACATTTTAGAGGTTTGTGAGTCTTCTTAAACCAAGAAAGAAATGTGGTGGGTATTTTCTGCAATCTGTGTCAAAACCCTAGACCCTTATTTCTTTTACTTATTGGTGTTTACTTCGTAATAGCTACTATTATCAGATGTCACCACCTTTAACTTTTGAAAGTCAAAGGGGTCTGTGTAGGTATTAGGTTTATGCCAGTTTTCCTCAATCTAAGGAACCACATTTTTAGAGTTTATAATTGATATTTTCCCACTGTGTCACATAAGGAATAAGAAGTTTGAGTTACGCTCGTGACCCCAGATCCCAGGTACCTCCTTTGGCATATGCTGCTCAGTGAGCCTTCGCTGACCTGCCCCAGCTGAGCTAGGGGCACTAGTACAGTTCGAATGTTGTTAACTGACTAATACAGCTGTCTCCCCTGCTGGTCTCAGAGTCCTTGAGGGCAGGGTTCTGACCTTGTATCTTCTTATAGTTCCAGAACCTAGTCTGTGTAAGTCACTGTGACTTCCTACAACTGTGACTTTGTCGTAGGAAGGAATGGAGATGGGGAGAGAGAGAAAAGTGGGAAGGAGAGGAGGACGTTAAGAGAACTTTTTTTTTGGCTGTATGATGATGATTGCCTTGGTTTATTTATACATTTTTTTATAATTTTATATTTTACATTTTAAAAATAAATTTATTTATTTTTGGCTGCGTTGGGTCTTCATTGTGGTGCATGGGCTTCTCATTGTGGCGGCTTCTCTTGTTGCCGAGCACGGGCTTTAGGCACACGGGCTTCAGTAGTTGTGGCTCACAGGTTTAGTTGCTCTGTGACATGTGGGATCTTCCCGGACCACGGATCAAACCCATGTCCCCTGCATTGGCAGGTGGATTCTTAACCACTGCGCCACCTGGGAAGTCCTGCCTTGGCTTATTAACAATTCTATATAGAAGTCACAAAGGCTAACAAAGTCACTAATATTAAACAAACATTTTTTGAACACAGTGTGTCAGACATGTCTGAGCTGGGAGGAAAAAAAAAATAAAGTAGACGTTCTACTCTCTTGGAAGTCAAGTATACAGAAATAGCTGTAATATCCTGTGCCGAGTGTGGGAGTATGTGGACAGCATGCAGGAGGCAAAGGCCAAGGGGTCTCCCTCCCCAGCTGGGTGAGACCAGAGGCCTCCCAGGAGAGAAGGCTTTTCAGAAGAGGCCGGGAAAAGACTGGAGGATTTGGTCAGGACCAGATCCAAGCCCAGCAGTCAGCCTCTCTCCCTCGCCCAGGGCTTGTCTATCTTTTTAAAGCTCATGCTTCTATATTGCTTTCCTACTAAGGAGTCCTACTAACTAGCCAAGAAGAGTCTATCAGACTTTACTTTCAGCAATACACGTTATAGAAGAAAAGATGTATTTAATCTGCCTTTTCAAATCCCCTCCTCTTCACATTCTGATGAACTCTGAATGGGACAAGGGGTCTTCCCTTACGAATCTCTGTAGGTCACTACTGCAGTGGTGCACGGTGCGTGCCAGTGTTTTATCATCACCAACTCAGGCGCCTGGTCAGGAGAGAGGCTGGTACCATTTATGTATTCATTATGCTGCTTAATTTAATATGGTACCAGAAGAAAGGACAGATAGTCACATCGTGTCCTTGCATTGAAGTCCCACCCATCTGTTGTGTATCTGTCTGTCTGTAAGAGTGGCTGGTGGAAGTGGGGAAGGGCTGATTATCTCTTAGAGAAAGGGTTGGGGTGTGGGTGGGAATGAAGCCATGGTTTATTTTCTCTTTTACTTGCTTCTATATTTCTGAAAATAAGGGAGCACACCTTGAGAGATCACAAGAGGGACTGTCTAACCTCAGAGCCTAATTTCTTGCATCCTCTGGACTACATAACTAGAGTTATGACTCTCTAGTCTGGTGTCCTTTCTTTCCTGGCTCCCGCTCCCGTGGGTCATTGGGCAGTGTCCAGGGATTGGGTAGGCTTGGGAAGCCACAGAAGGATTGACCCACTGAGGTGCTCCCTCACCTGTGGCCACTGCTTGCCAGAAACAGTTCCAGACACTAGTCCCCAAAACACCCTGGTGCAGGCCGTGCAGCTTGCAGATGAGTCATGCACACTTCATGGTGCTCTAATGTGAGATATATGCTTCTGGGGTTTCAGTCCCTGAGATGTCAAGTATGATCAGTATGACAAACCCTCGCCTGCCAAATTTTCCCCTGGAAAGAATATTCACCTTAATTTCTACATAGCATAACCTCAGCTCACACTTGAATTTGTCTTTCGTTTGGGGATTACATTAAGCAGTTGGTTAGTGTTCAGTATTATCTTTCACATGGAATATTTTTCTGCAGTTTTCTTTTCTCCATTAACTTGATGGAAAATCAATTAACTTGATTTGGGGTACACTCTGCTATATTCAATTCAGCCTCAGTCCGGTGATACTCACCACCTAGCATACTTCATTTAGGAATTTAGTACTGAAACTCAGAAAAATTACAATGAGGAATACTAGCACTGCCCACGGGTAGATTTTTGCTCCAACTACATGGAAAGAGATTGGTGAAACTAGATTATCATGTAAGAGAACATTTTTAGAGATTCAAGTTGAACAAAAGAATCTTTAAGTGTGTGCTGTACGGAAAAAAGTTGAATTCATTGTGATAATAAACTTTTTGGATAGGAGCATGACTAAATGAATTTTTTAACAGAAAAGACTCTTATGTAGGAGCTATGGAAACCTACAACAATATTCTATAATAAGTTATTTAAGAATATCATAGTAGTTCTGAGCCTCAGGATGTGGGAGGGAAATTAAACAATGGAAATCATGTTCCAGGGCTTTATATTTTTATACATACTTGACAGACATCTATAGTAAGTGCTTTTTTCATCAGATGACTTATAAGGAGGTGAAATGCTAGGTAATATCCTCAGGGAAAGAACAATGGGCAAATTTGTGAATATCAATCCTGTTTTGCTTTCGATTATCAAGGGCAATTGTTGAAGATATAATAAGTTCTGCTGTGAGTAAAGCCCTTAGAAAAATGAAAATATGGGTGGATTTTAGAAAGCAAACATTTTATCTAAAGGGGCTTCATTCTGTGAATCTTCATTTGCTAGTTTGACCTTGGAAAACATGTAAAATAGGAAGCACAATTTTATGATTGCTGTTCCCTCAGTTATGACATTGGCCTTGATGTTGATTTTAGCCTTGACAAGTCAATGCTGAGTATTCTATATGTCTAGTGTACACTATTTGTGACCACAACTTGAAATGTGACAGACACTTTTAAAGTTGTGGAAAAGGTACTTGAATGTACCAGAGTCTAGAAGGACACATGTCCAAGTATATTGTAATATGGGATGTGATAAAGTAGTTTACCTAAGTAAGATTATTTTATTTATTACCTGGCTTGTATAGTAAAATACATTTGCAAAATCAATAATATTCATATAACATAAGGACAAAATTTTAATTTGTCCATTTAACAAGTGATATACACAGTTTAGTTTGCTTTAAATTAGTTTTGTACCCCCCAAAAAAAAGCATTATTTATCAACACATAGATTTATTTTTTTATTTTTTAACATCTTTATTGGAGTATAACTGTTTTACAATAGTGTGTTAGTTTTTCCTTTACAACAAAGTGAATCAGTTATACATATACATATGTTCCCATATCTCTTCCCTCTTGCGTCACCCTCTCTCCCATCCTCCCTATCCCACCCCTCTAGGTGGTCACAAAGCACAGAGGTGATCTCCCTGTTCTATGCGGCAGCTTCCCACTAGCTATCTAATTTACATTTGATAGTGTATATATGTCCCTGCCACTCTCTCACTTCATCACATCTTACCCTTCCCCCTCCCCATACCCTCAAGTCCATGCTCTAGTAGGTCTGTATTTTATTCCCATCCTACCACTAATCTCTTCATGACATTTTTTTTTTCTTAGAGTCCATATATAACACATAGATTTTTAAATGAATGTTTTTGGTTTGGCCTTAGATAGCATCATGGTTTCATGACCTGATGTTTACCATTACTATCATTTACTTTTTAAAAACCAGTCAGATTAGATTTTATAATTTTCATGTTCTGTTTCTAAGTGACAAGGTAAGAGAGAAGGTTTTGGTGACTGGGTACAAGCACGTTTCAAATAACACACTGCAGGGACTTCCCTGCTTGTGCGATGGTTACGAAACCGCCTGCCAATGCAGGGGACATTGGTTCAAGCCCTGGTCCAGGAAGATCCCCACATGCTGCAGAGCAACTAAGCCTGTGCACCACAACTACTGAGCCTGTGCTCTAGAGCCCATGAGCCACAACTACTGAAGCCGCGCTCCACAACAAGAGAAGCTACCACAAGAGAAGCCGGTGCACCGCAATGAAGAGTAGCCCCTGCTAGCCGCAACTAGAGAAAGCCTGCACGCAGCAATGAAGACCCAATGCAGCCGAAAGTAAATAAATAAATTTATAAAAATAAATAAATAAAATAATGAAGAGAAGTAAATCTAACACATGGCACATATTCTTTAAAATTTCTCTTTCCTGCTCCATCCTTATTATTTACTTATTTATGGCTGCGTTGGGTCTTCATTGCTGCACGCAGACTTCCTCTAGATGCGGTGAACGGGGGCTACTCTTCGTTGTGGTGCACGGGCTTCTCATTGCGGTGGCTTCTCTTGTTGCGGAGCATGGCTCTAGGGCACATGGGCTTCAGTAGTTGTGGCTCGTGGGCTCTGGAGCACACGCTCAGTAGTTGTGGCTCACGGGCTTAGTTGCTCCACGGCATGTGGGATCTTCCTGGACCAGGGCTCCAACCCGTGTCACCTGCATTGGCAGGCAGATTCTTAACCACTGCGCCACCAGGGAAGTCCCAAGGATCCTACATTTTATTTTGAAAATTTTTGTTTTCTTGCCTATGAAGTTTCTTAGGTGACTGGTAATTCTGTCTCCTCCTTGTTTTTACAGGTGATCTGCAACTCTTTCACCATCTGTAATGCAGAGATGCAGGAAGTTGGCGTTGGCCTGTATCCTAGGTATGGTGGATGGCATTTCGTTTACTGGAAGAAGCAACTTTAATTCCCACCCACCTCCCCAGCCTTTTAAAAGTAGTTAGAAAGGCTGTTACAAGCCACTGCTTCAAGAGCCACGCTTGAAACTTAATGATAAGTTACAAGACAATGGAAAATGTGAAGTTTAAAAAAAAAAAAAAACGTTTTATATCCCCACATTATATGCTATGGTTTTAACAAAGAGGCATACCTCAGACCTAAATTCTTGTTCTCAGGAACTTTGGGGTAAAAAGTTGGGGATTGTGGGTGCTAATAAACCATCAGGCTGAGATTTTGTTATTCCCCCACCCTTCTGGGCTGATGCACACGATCGTTTCACCAGACTTGCCGTACTACGCCAGTTGGCTTACAGTTATTTCTAACTGTAAATGTGGTGGCAGCTGAAATCCATTCCCTCCCCAGAAGGAAAAAAAAAAAAAAAAAGGTGCCTCCAAGGTAATAAAATGACGTGGCCATGGCCCAGAATGCATGAGGGTCTCGTTAGCGAGATAACCTAGCGTTCTGTTGAAGAGGAAGTACTCCTAATTATTCTTCAGTGTAGCTGTGCATGTTCTCGTGCAGGTGGCAGTTCCTCCAAAGGAGCTCGACAAATGCGGTCCCGTGCGGGAAGCTCAGTGATGTCTTGGCCGCGGTTTTAACTGCCGTATCCCATTATCTCAGAAATTATTCCCTTGCAAGTCAGTGTTTCTTCCCATCTTCATGTTGGGTTGCCTTACTGGCTGGTATAATGAGACAACTACCTCCTGTCACCCATCCCCCCGAAGGACTCAGGAAATGTTTTTATTAACAAACTTCCCTCATGAGCCTCCGTCTTGGGGAGCGTTTCACTTCACAGGAAGTGGGCTAGTGGCCCCAGAGCACTCAATCCCTGGTACACTGTCAACCTTACCTGTCCCCCTGCCCCTAAGCTAAAGTGTCTTTTGCCTACAATAGTCGTTAAGTTTAGATATGTGACTCCATCTACTGGGCCACGATGGTCTCTCCTTTTTTTTTTCTTTCCTGCAGTATGTCTTTGCTCAATCACAGCTGTGACCCCAACTGTTCAATTGTGTTCAACGGACCCCACCTCTTACTGCGTGCAGTCCGAGACATTGAGGCCGGAGAGGAGGTAAGGAACCCGTGTTTCCCACTGGCTGGCCTCCTTTTCCATCAGAGACCCTCTCAGCAAGGCCCTGCCCTAAAGCCAGTTGTGCCTGAGGGGCAGCTTTTCTTTGTCCTTCTGCCAAGGAGCAGATGTATAGCACCTCTGCCCGGCGACTGATTTACCCGTCACCTCTCCCAGATTACAGATGAGCTAACGTTTTTTTTTTTAATCACCATTTTTCTGGATGACGACCGTTCCTGTTGTACGTGTGTGGGTGAGAGGCGTGTGTGTGACAGAGTGTGTGTTTTGTGCGTATGACAGTTCAGGGGCCCCTCGCATCTCTGCAAGTGGTCACCCTTCCATAGGCAGGGAGGGCAGCCCAGCTTGTGAATGAGATCCCAGGGGCTTACTTATTCCCAAGGTCCCTGATTGCATTTCAGAGGTGACTCGTTTTTACCTTCATGTTAAGAAAGCAAACGAGTGTTACTCTTTCAGGTTGTCAGTTGGACCTTTACCAACCTATCAGCATCAGCATCTCTGGGTAACTGTCCAAGCAAAGATGTGAAGGAAATAGGGGACAGGACGTATGACCTCCAGCAGTGAACTGGCCTTGACCCTTTCAGTTTTGCAGGCTGCCCAGCCAGCCTCTTTTGATGAGGAGCCTTCTCAGAAGCCCGAGGTCTCGCAAGGCAGCTGCAGGTGGGCTGCTCCAGGGCTGCTGAACCCGATCCTGACAGGTTTTACACAGTTACTACCCAGAATTCTGGGTTATAGATATTTACACTTTTTAGAACCCAGTTTCTTTCTACCTTCCAATTTGCTAAAGTGGATATTTATTGCAAGGAAAACAGATCATCATAAGCTTTTATTGAATTGATGCAGCCCTCAGCCAATAAAACCTAAACTCAGAGGTACCATATTTTACGTAGACAGGGATTTGGCTTTGATAAGGCTCGGTCCAAACTGATTTTCAACTGAATAAGCTGTCTCTTATACAGCCACTTACTGAATTTCCAATTTTTAGCATCAGTGTAGTTGGTACACTGGGATATCTGTGAACAGTATATAGAATTTCGATTTTTTTTTCCTTGGGTCATATGTGACTTCAAGGCAGGTAAGAAGAGGGGACCACTATCCAATTTCAACATTAGTTTGGGAGCTGAGGGATGGCTGCCTTTTGATAATGATGGTGGTGGTGGTGTTTTACTAAATTTAAAAAGAAAAGATAACTTGACAAGCAAACAGAAAAACTATTGGAAACAGTTGGACTTTGCAGAAACAACCAAGAAATCTCTTTATATCTTGTGTTCTAGGCTTGGCTGCCAGTTCTTCTCCTTGGTTATTTTTCATTTAGTTGAAAAAACACTGTCTTTTGGTGCTTATTTCATGTCCTTCTCTTTCCATCTCTGGAGCAACAAGCAAATCCTTCCTCTTGCCTGACACAGAATATTCTGCTCAGCATCAGGCCCTGCAGACTCAGATATTTTTCCCTATGGTACTTATCAAAGCGGCTTCTCAGCAAAGAGAGGATTCTCCCCATAAGTCCTTTGTATACCAGCTTGTTCAGAAAATAAATTTCTTTCCCTACCATTATACATGTCTTGATGCATGACGTTTTCTCTGCTCACTTGCTTCCCCTCTGTCTGCCCACCATTTCTACCTGTCTTAACATAATACACCCCTCAAGGCCCTCTCAAACATCATGTCTTCTATAAAACTTGTCCTGATTTCTCAAATTAAAAGATCTTCTCTTCTGAGCTCTCTCTTACAGCGGTTATTAATATTTCTTTGGCACTTATTCCAGCCCTTTTGGTGACTTCTCCACTCAGCTGTGAGCTTCATGAAGATAGGCAGTTGTGTCTTACTGTGTCTCCTTTAGCACCTAGCACTTTGCCTTACACCCCAGGAGGCATTCAGTAACACTTCGTTGGGTTGACTCTGTTAAATCGAGCATACATGGTGTAAAGACCAGCAGTGTTTCTCACTGTGGGCGCTGTTGGCATCCTGGATGGGACAGCTGTTCGCTGTGTACAACTGTTGCATCAGTGAGGATCTCCCATGTCTAGTCCCTGCTCAGTTCATGCTTGTAGCCACCCCAATACTGAAAATACATCCTGCACACTTAAAACCGGCCCCTTGTGGTAGAGGTAGTGGAGAGGGAGAAAGGACATTTTGGGGTTAATTAAGAGGGACAATTCCTTTTTACTGTGCAAATATTGGGTTTTGTGAAATTGGATAAAGAAAGGAAATGTAGAAATTGTGTATTATAGCATCAATTTTGCATTTTGGCTTTATTGCTCATTAGGGCCAGTTTTAAAATGTGCTATTTGGGATGGAAGTACCAGAATGTAGGCTGCATGAGAGAAGACTGGATAGCGCCTGGAATATAGAAACTCCTCAGTCTGTATTTGTTGAGTGAATGAATGAGGTTTGCTGGACACAAAACCAGAGGTGGAATAGAACCTTAGACCCATTTTGAAACTACCACCAATCCTCAGGTGTGTCCCATGGGCCCCGGAAAGAAAGTAACATGAAAGCCAATGCATTGCCAGTTTGAGATGAGAACATTTCAAACCTCAGACAAGGAGAACTGGAAAATTACACAGGGTTCCACCATAACAGAAATTTCTTACCTTTGTTTCTCTCCACATAAAGTCATCCTTTGGACTTTTTGGACCATTTCCCTTCATACCAGCACCACTTATAACACTTTGCTGTTTAAGGTTTTTCACTGTAATGTTGAGTTCTGGGATGTTTTGTGTCTAGCAGGGGGTGGGGGCTGTTTTTTGTTTTGTTTGTTTGTTTGTTTGTTTGGGTTTTTGTCTCTCATCCAGCACCTTGTACCAAGAGATGTGTGTATTATAGTTTAAGTCGTGGCTCACATGCTGGGTTGCTGATGGCTGCCTCTTCTGGGTTTTGTTAAGCTATGAAACACATGTTATCACCTGACAGTCTTCAAGAACATGGATCATGGAAGAAAGCTGGACAGTCCAGGCCACCCTCATGGGATTTCCTGGTTAGAAGAGATTGTAGCTGTTACAAATAATGCCATTGGCTTCCAGTGTTCTCTGGAGCCACAGCAATTGAGAGAAATGTGATTTGCACAGATTGAGCATATCAGTATCCCCGAGTATCAGTTTTCATCTAAAATGTTTTGGGATCATAACAGTCTCTGTCTCCTCCCAGCCATCTCTATTTGCTAAGTCATTTAACAAATTCACTGCATGCCTACTGGTATCATGTACTGGGCTGGGCGTTGGGCATACAAAGATGAGTAAGACCTTACCTTGCCTTCAGGAATTCAAGGTGTAATTGAGGAAGCTGACACAGAACAGAACACAATAATAGAATATGAAAACTAAAATAGTGTAAATGGGCACAGGGCTTTCTAGAAGTTCAGAGCAGGGACACTCAAGTGGTGGTAAGGATCAGGGGTGGTGGGAGAGGATAAGGAAGGCTTCCAGAGAAGTGACTCCTAGACTTTTAAAGGATCCAGCGAGTTAAAGTTGGCCAAGACAGGGGCAGGCATTCTAGACAAAGCCACAGGGGCCAGGGACAGAATGGTGACTTCAAGGAACAGGAAGCAGTTCACATCAATAGACTGGCAAGTTCGGATGTGACCAGCGGATGAGGGAATGTGCAGGGACCAGACCAAGCAACCATGGGGGCCTTACTGAGGATCTCAGTTCACCTGAAGGGTCTGTAACAGTGCCTGGTATATAGGATGCACTCATTAACTATTTGTTGGAAGGGAAGGGGACAGGATATGGGGCATCACTGAAGAGTTTCAGCAAAGGAATGGCACGGTGAGTTTTTCCATGTGTAGGCAAGATTGGGAGAATGTTGCATAATCCAGGCAAGAGGTGACAGTGGCAGCCTGAAGACGGGAGATTCAGGTGGTGGCTTGTGATGGGGGATCTGAAGAATATATTTATAAGCTAGAATTAGCAGAATTTGAAAATTGACTGGCTCTGAGGGTGTGACAAAGAGAAGAGACATGAATAACACTATGGTTTGACTTTAAGGAGAGGGAGGATTTTTCAAAGTCTATTTTCAATTAAGAGCCAGTATTAGAAAAATTTATAATTGTGACAATGTAATTCAAGAAATGAAGACCAAGTGTAATTTTAATTTGATCTTATTATCCACTCCAAAGTACATAATGAGAAGATGGGCTTCAGGGAAAAGGGGTTCACTCTGCCTTGAAATTTTCAAGTAAGCAACAAATTCAATATCCAGCAAATACCTTTCATGATATTACTCTAATGTTGGAATTGATTTACTGCATTTTCCATAAGAGCGGCACTAAAACGTCAAAGCAGCGGTCAGTAGCATTAATATTTTAATGCAGTTTTGTTCTTTGCCATTAAAACATCCACTGATCAATGGCACATTTTCATATATATATGTTCCCACTAAATGAGCCCTACATTTAGTGAGCAGATTCTCCATTAAAACTAGTGAGTCAACGAGTCTTTAATAAAGGTTTTTATCTTTGGTTGATAAAATGATTTAGCTGTCATTACTAGTTAGTTATCCGGCTTGTTTTTCCCAAAAAAATATGAATAAAAATGTTTTTGCCATTGAGACCTTCAGCTTTGATACAGTGTATTTTTGCAGACTTCAATGGCGTGAAAGAGGCATGGGAGGAACTGGACATTCTTCATTGGAGGAGGCGTATTTGAGCCAAGAAGGAGGAGAGAATTTTGAATAAGCTGAGAGTGGAGGAAAGGGCGTTGGCTGGTGAAGGCCAACACCATACACGTTGCATGGCGTGCATTGTTTCAGCGTGTAGTGGTGTACATGATGGTGACAGACGGTAGCGTGTAGGGAGAGATGCGGCGTCTAGAAAGGCAGGCAGAAAATCTTCTGGGGAAGCCTTGTGTATCCTTATCCTATAGGCGGGGAGAAACCATCAGAACTCTTTGCATAGAGAAATGACATGATCAAATATGAGCTTTAGGAAGGTCTCTCTTAAAGCAGTCTAGAAGATGCAATGTAGACTGACGGCAGCAGGGAGGCCAGTTAGAAAGCCATTGCACAGTCCAGGTAATGGTTCCAGGCAGTCACAGAATACTGAGGGAAGCCGTAGGAGTCTCTTTTGGGGGTTAAATGAAGTAATTAGTCTCCTGTTGCCCATTCAGTGCCTGGCGTGATCACTCTTGAGTTTTGGCCCTTGTAATAAACTCTTAGGTTTGTCAAGCATATATCTCTGGTGTGACCGGCCCTGGATTTGTTGACTTCACGCTGGGCCCATTGTAATCACCCGATAAGTACTACCGATTAATCTGACCCGATAGCTGGGGCTGATGACTTAGAGCCATTGGGCTGGATTGAGAATGAGGGTCCTAGAGTTAACCCAAAAGGGAACACAGAGATCAGCTCATTTTAACATCTCTCCTCAAATAAGGAAACTGGGCCCCTGAGAGCCTGATAATTCAAGATGAGTGTGTATGCTGCCCCAGACTTACTAACAGGCTGTTTCAAAAAGTGTGCTTAGAAATCGGTTATTTGGAGTTTAAGAGGAACTTGCCTGATATGGTGGCCTTTTGTACCTCAGAGGCAGCTCTGGCTTCAGATCATGAGGCAAAAGAAAGATCTAGGGAATTAAAAAGTGGCTGTGGTCTCAGCTGCAGGAGCCCAGTTGTTACAGACTATTGCTTAGCGAGGGCTTGAGACAAAAATAAATAAATTTATTTTAAAAATAAATAAATAAAAGCCTCACAAGTAAGGGAACTGTCTACTAAGTTCCAAGATTCCAAATCTGGTTGACCCTAAATTCCATGAAGCAGCTACAGAATTGATTAGGATTTAAGAGCAATCTGGCTACATAACCTGCCACCCATTTGATTGCCAGGATAAATTTGGCTTCTTTGATTGCCAGTGGTTACAAAATTTATTACCAAAACTTAGTAATATCAAACATATAACAGCTCTTGATAGTTTACTGTTTAGTGAATAAAAGATAAGGTACAAAAGTATCTAGATTTAATGAGCCCAGTTCTTTAAAACGAATATATGATACACATGTGCTCACCATATAACAAAGACTGGAACGTAATGCATTAACATTAACTTTACATGTGATTGTTTGGGTGGAGAGGCCATAAGTTGTATCTTCTCCCTTACACTTTTTGGTGTGCAATAAAAACGTGTTTTACTTTAATGATTCACAATAATAGCCATTGGTTAAAGAAAATGATCACAGCAGCCGTGTGACCCCTCCCTCTCTGGCCTCCGCAGCTCACCATCTGCTACCTGGATATGCTGATGACCAGTGAGGAGCGCCGGAAGCAGCTGAGGGACCAATACTGCTTTGACTGTGACTGTTTCCGGTGTCAAACCCAGGACAAGGTATGTTGTATGGAACCAGCTTGGAACAGCTCCTGGGCAATATCTGCATGGTTTCTCAGAGAACTCTGCTTTTATTTCATTAATCCAGAAGTAAATGACCCTCAGTGCATAGTAGGAAACAAAGGTAAATAAAATAATACATTGTGCTGCATATGTTTTATTTCCTGGAACTCTTATCACCCACCAGGCAGTAAGAGGTTTAATCTCAGGTAAGGATCCATGGAGTTTAGAGTCTAGAGGGAATGTAGGTGTAAAACGTGTAATTAAAAGGACACTGAAGGCCAGAGTGCTATTGGAGCCTGCGGCAAGAGGGTTAATTCTGTTACGATTGGTAACAGCTGTTGCTCAGTAGTAACCATCTCAAGTTTTATCTAGTTTTTTATTTCTTTCAAATTTTTTCTGTAAGCCTTTCTACTGCACTACTTTATCAGATGGTGACCACTTATCTAGCAACTTTTACTCTCTGAGAAATGAAGAAGAGCCAAAATAAATGCCATAAAGATAATGAATAAACTTTTTTCATATGAATCTTACACTTTCCTCACATTGAACCTGTTTACTCTTAGTTTGCACACAATCAGGTTATCTAATGAAATCTTAACTTTTGTAGAGTGTTTTACATTTGTTGGAATTCTTTTGTAATCATTATCTCATTTGAACTTAATACTCATAAATTAAGAAACAGAACTCAAAAAGGTTCAGAAATATGCCTCTGGGAGAGGATGAAGGAAAAGTGGCAGCACCAAGTCTCAAACAGATCTTTTGATAAAGCTAGTTCTCCTTCCCCTGTACCACAACTACCTGTGACTTCTGGCACTGACATCGATGGAGACAGGTAGTTGCTTTCACTGCATGCGAAAGGACCATGAGCTCATTCTAAAGATGCAGGAGTCAGTGATCACGATTAGTTTTTCATTAAAAAGAGCTTTTAGAAATAAGTGAATTGAACGGGAAAAGTTGGACCCATTGCTAATAGCTCCCCAAGATTCAGTCCACTTTAGTGTTCCCGTTTTGCTGTTCACAAACATTCCAGGAATCATAGGGGATCCCCTGAGATTCCTCCTCAGATTACAACCTGGAATGGCAGGGAGCAAGCTAACTTCTCATCAGCATCCTTGGTTGGGAATGGGAAGGTTTTTGGATTTGGTGCCTCTTACATGCCATCTATATGGCAGACCCTTAATTTTTTTTTTTTTTTGAGTAAGTGATTGTTTTATTAAAGCTGGGGTCATTTTCACTTTTGGCTTATTGTTACAGTTGAAATCTGGGCTAAAAGAGTATATTAGGAAAGAGTTTGGCTACAAATAACAGATAACCTGACTAAAGCTGGCTTTAGTAGGTGTGATGTGTTTTTCTCAAGAATTCTAGAGAAGCAGTCCAACATGGGAGCAGCTACCCATAGGTCTCATCACAGACCCAGAATCCTCCTGTGTTCCTCCTTAGCTAGCCCTAGCATATGCTTTTGTCTTCATGGTGCCCGGATGACTGCTGCCCACAAGCCCTAGTCAGTGCATCCAAGCTCTAGACAAAAAAAAAAAAAAAAAAAAAAAGGGTGTAAATAAAATGCAAAGAACAAAGGGAAATCCTCCTAGGGATTTCCACCTATATCTTATGGGTCAGAGCTATGTCACATACTACTGTAGGTATAAAAGAGGCAAGGAAACAGAATTTTAGCTTTCCAGTAGAAGACAAGAGAGAAGAAAGCTGTGGATAGCTTTTCAGTAGCTGATCTACAGTGTCTATCATATCTGTTAAGACCATTTTCTTTATTCCTTTGAGTTCAAAGTTTATTTGAGATAGGATTGTCCAGAGAAAGAGAACCAACAGTGTGTATGTGTGTGGGGGGGGCGGGGGGAGAGAGAGATTGACTGATTGATTGATTGATTGATTGTAAGGATTTAGCTCATGTGATTGTGGGGACTGAGAAGTCCCCACATCTGCAGTTGGCAGGCAGCGGACCCAGGATTGCTGATGGTGTAAGTTCCAGTCTGAAAGCTGGCAGGCTGGAGACCCAAGAAAGCCAGTGTTTTGGTTTGAGCCCAAAGGCAGGAAGAAACTGATGTCCCACCTAGTCAGGGAGGAGGAGTTCTCTCTTACTAGTGGTAGGGTCAGCACTTCTGTTCTTTTCAGGGCTTCAACTGATTGGGTGTGGCCCACCCACATTGGAGAGAGCAATCTGCTTTATTCAGTCAATTTATCCAAATGTTGATCTCATCCAAAAACTCTCTCACAGATATACCCAGAATAACATCTGACCAAATGTCTGGGCACCCTGCAGCCCAGTCAAGTTGACACATACCGTTAGCCATCATAAATATTGTGTTAGAGGTAGGCCAAGCTATATAATCAAAAAAGTACTTGAGGGCTTCCCTGGTGGGGCAGTGGTTAAGAGTCCGCCTGCCGATGCAGGGGACACGGGTTCGTGCCCCGGTCCGGGAGGATCCCACATGCCGCGGAGCGGCTGGGGCCGTGAGCCATGGCCGCTGAGCCTGCGTGCCTGGCGCCTGTGTTCCGCAGTGGGAGAGGCCACAACAGTGAGAGGCCCAAGTACCGGAAAAAAAAAAAAAAAAAAAAAAAAAAAAAAAAAAGTACTTGAGGGTGGGAGGAGTGGCAGCATGCAGCTTTGGGAAGGTGTGTGCAGTAGCCCACAGGCACCTGGTGCACACCTGCCCCACCATCATGATGCCCAAGAGGAAGGTCAACTCCACAGAGGGGGTGGTGAATGGGGAGCCCAGGAGGAGATCAGCAAGGTTGTCAGCTAAGCCTGCTCCTGAAAAAGTGGGAATGAAGCCAGAAAGACAGCAGGAAAGGATATATCTTCAGACAAAAAAGTGCACACAAAAGAGAAAAAGGGGAGCAAAGAGAAAAAAGGCCAAAGTGGCTAAGCAAGAAAATAAAGACTTACCTGGAGAAAATGGAGAAACTAAAAATGAGGCGAGTCTAGCCTCTGATGAAGCAGGAGTAAAAAAGCCAAGTCTGATTAATATCATCTACCTTGTCTTATCAGTGGCCCTTGTCTCCCTTCTTGCATGATCCAGAGGAATATTTTTATCAACTATTTTGTAAATGCAAGTTTTTTTAGAAGCTCTAGAAACATTTTTAAGGAGGGAATCCCACATCCCCACATTTTTTAAGTGTAAAGGGTTTTTTTTAAAGAGGTGAAATCATTTGCTGGTTGTTTATTTTTTAGTACAACCAGAAAATAATGGGATATTGAATAAGGAGGCTTTGATTGTCTTGGGTGTCAGCTTAACATTACATAGATGGGGATTAGTTTTTATATCTTATAATACAAAGCATACTAGATGGCAATTTGGAGTCACATTGTACATTTACTATGTCTTGAACATTTTAAATTACTTCCATTCCCATGTTGTTTTTGGTAGAATTGTTTCCTAAAGAAAACTACCCCTTGAGCTTGGCTGTCCCTTTAAGAACTGTGTGCGTTCCATAACATCTTTGGTCTTGGTAGTGCAGTTTTCCTAACACTTTGGTAATGTATTGCAAAAGATTGAAAATTTGAGTATATAATGTATACGATATTAAATTGTGAATTAGTGGTATTTATGATGTAACAGCTAAACAGTATTTGAAGATATTGATACTTGATTTCCTATTAAGGAAAATTTTCCTTCAAATTTTAAACTGGAAAATCACTGGAATAACCGTTTAGAAGAAGAATCACAACTACGTGATTTTTCAGATTTTAAGAATTGTACAATTTTTTTTTTTTTTTTTTTTTTTTTTTTTTTTTTGTGGTACGCGAGCCTCTCACTGTTGTGGCCTCTCCCGTTGCGGAGCACAGGCTCCGGACGCACAGGCTCAGCGGCCATGGCTCACGGGCCCAGCCGCTCCGCGGCATGTGGGATCTTCCCGGACCGGGGCACGAACCCGTATCCCCTGCATCGGCAGGCGGATTCTCAACCACTGTGCCACCAGGGAAGCCCAAAGAATTATGTACAAATTGAAATGTCTGTGTACTGATCCTCAAAACAACCAATAAGATCTCAATTATGAAAAAAAAAAGTGCTCTGTTACTCTGCTGTATTCCAGTCCATTCTGTATCTTACAGACTGAGTGATCTTGGGCAAGTCATTCAGCCTCTGTGATTTGCTCCATCGTCTGTAATACAAGGGAATTAGACAAGATGGTCTTAAGGCCCCTTCTGGCTCTATTATCCCATATTTCTGTGAAATGTCTCCTAGTGGAAATGAGTAGGATATGTATTTAGGTGAAAATATAAACTTGATTTCAATTAGTTCATCAGTTATATTTTTGAGTTTCTATTTATCTGAGAATTTTGCTCTACTTAGTGATATAAACATCCCTTCTGAAATCTCTATACTGTTGCTTTGATTTGCAAAAATACTACAGAGGTAAATTCAACTTAGCCCATCCCCAAAAGAGCATAAGTTAAAAATAAGTTCAAAAATTAAATTTACTTCAGTTCCTAGACTTAAAGTTTTCAAGCTTATTTATCTGCTTTTCTTGGAACCTAGAAAATTCATCTCAACAGGTTTCTGCATCAAGCAATATTTATTACGTGCCACATCTGTATGTTAGTGGACTTGCATGGTATCATGTTTCAGGAAGGCAAGAGGCCTTTTAATAACAGGTGTAATTTGCATTTGTGGAGTTAGTTGTCATTTGTAATCAGCAACAACTTAAATTCTGGAAGAAATAAAACTTACCTTCTAGAGGAGGTTTTGGGATGATTTGGCTTGTGCAGGTCAAAATCCAAGGCAATAGAAGCAGAACAGACCAAATAGAATTGATTGTTTCCATAAGTTTGTGGATAGTACATAGTGTGCTTCCTTGAATGTCACATGCTTTATTGCAAAAAAAAAAGTTGTATTTACTTTCTTTCCTAAGCCTGTTACATATGATCCTTCTTTTAAAACACAATGTCAGTCAATTTACTCACAGCACTCTTGCCTCATTCCTAGTTTATTGAAATAGCTCCTAATTGGTCACTTGGCACTCAATTTCTTTCCTTTCATCTCTTTTGCGCACTGTTTTTGAATAAGCTTTCTGAAATAGCACTATTTCCATGCCGTTCTTTGCTCAGAATTTTTAAAATATTCAGCATTATCCCTAGTCTTCAGGATAAACTTCAGACTCTTAGCTTGGCATTCAGTGTCCTACAAAGTCATGACCCCAAGATCCAGCCTATATTTGTTTCTTTTTTTCTCTTTTCCTTTTTCCTCTCTTTTGCAACTTGTTTTACCTCAATTGTTTTATCTAATTATACCATTTCCCCACCCAAAAGATTCTGAATTGGCTTACAGGCACCATGCACACATATACACATATATGTATCAATATATACATGTATATGCAATATAACAACAATAAATTTTATATTGACTTGTGAAATAAGAGTGACAAAAAATAAGATAAAAGCAGGTTAGAACCCAGAATGCATTCCATATGATCCTATACGGTGACAAGAAATAAATCACAAATTTGCTTTAAATTTCTCAGCAGCCAAAGCTAAAGACTAATTTCAAAATGCACAGTAGCTGGAAGACTGGACACATACATGCTCCTCAGCTGAAGCAGTTTCTCCTGGAACTGAGGCCTGAGGCACTCACCAAGGGTCCCACTGAGACTGAATGAGCAATATCCTTATCAGAATCCGCAGTGACTTGAAGAGCTGATTTTTATAATATTCTTCAGTGTGGTTGATTGACATAGTTTCACATTATAACTTAATAAAAGAAGTAAGGAAGGTGAAAATTTATGTAATCTATGTTCTCATCTCTCTGATGGTTTACTTCACTCCAAGAATAAAACTGAGACTATATAGAAGAAAGCAAGAACTGCATGTCCTTCAGGTAATCCTTCCTTATTTCTTGTAGTCTTTTAATTTTTTAAAAAAAATTTTATTAAAGCTATACATGTATACAGTTTGAGAAGTCAAAGTACTAGACCCAAGTTGAAAACTTTAGTGCCTTCTCTCCTGCTCCTGCCTGAGTCCTGCCCCACCCCACCCTCGAGAGTGCCCCCTTCCAGCTTCTGGCATTTATTCCATGTTTCTAAAACTAAAGTTCCCTTAAGTCACATCCTAGGGATTTTTTTTTTTGCTATTGGGTTGGTTTAATGACTATTTTTTATTTCCAGGATTTCAAATTTGCTTTTTTTCCCCATATCTTCCAGTTTAGGTTTTATTTCTACCTGTTCCTGTTTCATAATTTCTTATTCACTTCCAATGCATACTCCTCTGTTATTTATCTATTTGAGCAGCCTGATCATACTTCAAGTCTTGGTCAGTCAGTGCTGTAGTTTATTTTACTGGAGTGAAATTGTGTTCTGATTGTTGATTTTTGACTTTTGTTGGTTATCTTCCTTAGTCTTGCATTTCACTATGTGTTCTGGAATTTTGTATGGCAGGGCCGTTTTTAGCGGAAAGTCTTTTTATTTTGTTCCTTTTTCTCCTCTCTGTGCATCTGCTCTGTCTGGTAGCTTTGCACATGCCTCCCTCAGGCTCCTCAGGCCCCAGTTCAGAATCCAGACTTAATGGCATTTGGAAGTGTTGCGCCACAGCAATGTTGAGGCTATTGTAGACCTGGTTACTTAGGCAATGGGCATCTGACTCCTTACCTGGAGAGACTAATATCTGTGCCTTCTAGCCTTTCCAGGTCCAATAGTTTCCATAAATGTTTATCCCAAGGAAACATGTCATCAACCTATATTTTCAGCCTCTTTTTGTAACCAGGGGAGCCTCACCTCATCCCCTGCCTTTAAGCTTTAAAGCAGACTCTACTCACCTTTCTTCTGTGAAACATTTTTATCTCTTTTAACCATTGGAACTGAACTCGTGCCTGTGACTGCCAGCTTCTAGACCTGAGGCCCTGGCTTCGGCTTTGTTGAGTGCTCTGCATTTCTGTTCTGTTACTGGTCCAGGGAGAAGTTTATCTTGTTTTTGAATTAGTAAAGCCACTTTTGGTTTTTCTT
Source organism: Kogia breviceps (assembly GCF_026419965.1). Taxonomy (NCBI): domain Eukaryota; kingdom Metazoa; phylum Chordata; class Mammalia; order Artiodactyla; family Physeteridae; genus Kogia; species Kogia breviceps. The sequence goes on along the minus strand of NC_081310.1, from coordinate 40,501,842 downwards.
TTTATATTTTACTCATCATTACTATGGGTATGGAGGAGAAGAGAGCACCTCCAAGTCTGAACTTCCAACATCTTGTTGGAAGCCTGCTGTTCGCTCTTCATAGCTAAGAATTCAAGTCTGTGCCGGCAGAGGAAAATATGAGGATAAACAATGATCTAATTCTCCTGAGGGCTTCCAAGCATGTGTGTACTTTTACCCAGTACCTGCCTGTCTGTGGAGCAGAGATCTGTGTCTTGAATCCCTGGGCCTTCTTTGGAGGGAGAGTTGGGTAGAATCATTCTGAAAATCTATCCATTTCAAAAGCAGTTTAATAGGAGGAAACGCCCTAAGAAGCTTCTCATTCCTTGATGGTACAGTTCTAAGTCCACCAGCTCTCATTCTCTTTTGTAGAAATGAAGCAATGTTAATGATTGTCTTTGGTAAATATTTCAGTCTCTTCTCAGAGACTCTCTTCTGTAACATGGAGTCACCGTTCTTGGGTCCCTATGAGGCCCTTCACTACACCTGTGGGTGACGGAGCCCAGAGTAACCCAGCATCCTTCAGAGACACGACTAGTACTGGCGAGAGTGGCCTCGGTTCCTGTATGTGCTGCTGCACCTTCCCCAGGCTGTCACTCTTAAACCAGGAAGACTGGGGAAAGAAGGCAGCCTTGAACCAAAGGAAGGAACAATGACTGTCTGAAGAAGGAGTAAAGGAATGTAGGGTTAAAGCTGTATTCAAAGGAAATGAGAGTTTACTGCCGAAGAAAAAGTTTTTATGGTAACTTGAGTCTATTTGAAATATGAGCAATTACTTAAAGGTCATTAGAAAACCAAGATTTTTTTTCTGCTGCCTTCCTCTATTTCGCTAAATTAATGGTAAACAGGAATGCTTCGTGGTGCGATGATGAGTCCAGCCAGCGCTGAATTGTTTTATATTTAAAGTTTTAACAGTCTAAGCAGAATGTGTTTCCTGTTTCTAAAGTTTTCATCATAACTGAATTACATTATCTTCAGGAAGATTAGGAAGATTTGGCAGGGAATTGAAGGAGAGAGAGAGAAAGAGAGAGAGAGAGAGAGAGAGAGAGAGAGAGAGAGAGTGTGTGTGTGTGTGTGTGTGTGTGTGTGTGTGTGTGTGTGTGGTGAGTTTTTAAGTAGTCAAACCTAACATTACTGTGTGTTACCTATCTTGCTTCTCCAAACAACCAGAAGAATGGGTTTCCCAGGAGTGGGTGCAGTGCTGGCCGTCATTAACGTTAAAGCGAGGAAAGGGGTTTATTGATTTCATAACCACATAATCCCAGCTGCAGTGTCACTGTGAATGACTGGGCGAGGCTTCTGCGCGTGACACAGTGGACACAGCGGGCTGTAAAGTCAGCTGGGAGAGAAACACTGTAGCTACCGTGTTAGCCCTGGCATATGCTGTTCCCCACATCACAGGACACAAGGCTTCAACACGCTCTTCTCCCCAGAGAGCAGACAGCTTTGCCCCCCAGGCTGCTTCATGTGACTCTGGTTTGTCCAAAAGCCCACGCCACGGGTAAGAGGGTCTCTGCGTAATTTGTGGTGACATGAATTCCACTCACAACCTTTCCAACTGTTGCACAAAAATTCTTTTCTCCTGGCTTTTGGTGTAGAAGAAGCTCTGGCTTGGGGAGCGGATTCAAGGATGGCAGCTACTGTGACATGGAAGTATGTGTTCTTGTGTAACAGGCACATTACCTCGCTCAGCACATGGCACACGGTGTTCAAGGAGTGCTGTGGAATGAGGTGCTCTTCCTCAGAGAATATTATCATCAATATTCAATATTCAATAATATTGATAATATCAATATTATCATATTGCCTGCCAGAGCTTCGGGGGCACTTACTGTGTGCTGGGCATGCGAACTGGGGGATTATGTACCTCGTCTCAGTTAATCTCCGTCATTTTATGAGGGGAGTGGTTGCTCTTCTTCCCACTTTGCAAAGGAGGTATCTTCAGGAGCTATATTCTTAACCACTCCACTATACTGTCTCTATAATTTCATGAATAACTTACACACTTTCCCTATCTTAGCTTTTAAATATTGGAGTATAATTTGCATTCAGTAAAATTCACTCTTTTTAGTGCACAGTTCTATGAGATTTGACAAATGCATACAGTCTGCATCACCACCACTAACAAGATACAGAGCAGCCCCACCACCCTTCCCCAGATTCTTTTATACCGCTTTACATTCAGCCTCCACACCCGCTTCCAGCCCCTGCTAACCCCTGATCTGCTTTCTGTCACTATAGCTTTACCTTTTTCAGAATGTCGTATAAATGGATCCAAACAACCATTTGATTCTATCTTCCTTCATTTAGCATAATGCATTTGATATTCAGCCATGCTATTTCTACATGCATGTAAATATATAATCTCAGTATTTGGTTCCCTTTTACCGCCCAGTTGTATTCTATTATGTGGCTGTCCCACGGTTTGTTTATCTGTTCACCGACTGAAGGCCATTTGGGTTCTTTTTCAGTTTTTGGTGGTTATCAATGAAGCCACTTTAAACATTCACATACAGGTTTTTGTATGAATATAAATTTTTATTTCATTTGGGTAAATGCCTAGGAGTAGGATTCCTGGGTTGTGTGGTAAATATATGTCAAACTCTGTAAGAAATTGCTAAACTGTTTTCCAATGTAGCTGCACCATTTTGAATTCCCACCAGCAGTGAATGAAACTGCCAGTTACTTCCCATCCTTTCCATCACTTGATTTTGTCAGTTTTGCTTTTGTTTTTGTGTTGTAATCATTCTAAGAGATTTATAGTGATATCACATTCTGCTTTTAATTTGCATTTCCTTAATGACTAATGATGTATTTTTTTTCATGTGCTCATATACCACCTGCATATCTGATTTGTTGATATATTTGTTCAAATCTTTTGCCTATTTTAAAGAGGTGTTTTCTTCTCCTTGAGTTTTGAGAGTTCTTTATTCTGTATACAAGTCTTTTATCACATACATGTTTCAGAAATCTTTTCTTCCTGTCTGTGGCTTGGCTTTTCATTCTCTTGAAAGAGTATTCTGAAGAACGGAAGTTTTAAATTTTGCTGTAGTCCAGTTTTCATTATCTGTTTTTAACAGATCAGTCTTTTGATGGCACATCTAAGAAATCTTTGCCTACTCCAAGAGGATAAAGATTTTTCTCCTATGTCTCCTATTAGAAATTTTATAGTTTTAGGTTTTAGGTTTGATCCATCTTTGAGTTAATTTTTATATATGGTACAAGGTTTATTTATTTATTTATTTATGCACACAGATGTTCCATTATTCCAGTACCATTTGTTAAATCAATATCTTATGTAAGACAGTTGGATACTATAGAAAAAGTACAGAATTAGATATAGGAGTAGTTGGGTTCTAGTCTTGGAGCAATAACACTGGTGATGTTAGCCAGAGAGATCAAGTCTGAATGGTGGGTAACAGGGCAGTTAACTCTACATGCTTTAGAGGCATGTAAAGTCTGCTGCCTCCTAACTATTTGATATTGGCAGGTTTCCCTATATTAGCCTTAGTTTTTTCTTTTGTAAGATGAGAATAATCCATAGCTGGCAAAGCTGCTGTTCAATTAGATAATGTAAGTCTAGCTTGGGAGATGGTAGTTCCTCAATAATGGTAGCCATTATTTATTGAATGATCTGAGGAAATAGTCTATATGGAAAGTTCCAGGAATTATAGCATCCTCAGTTCCCATCATTTGCTGATCAGGTTCTCCGAATTGCTCACATAATCTTCTTGATAGCTTTTAAAGTCTTCCCGCTCCAACCTTTCGTAATCTCTGATTCCTTCCCCTTTTCTGTCCCTTCTTTGTGGCTCCAGTGATGACTGTGTCGCAGTGGTTGGTGCTTTTCACTCCTGTATTCTCCCTGGCATAGCCCCCTCCCCAGCCTGGTCTCTCTGTCCTGAGAGGGGAACTGACCTGTGTCCAGACTGGGATATCTCACTGCCCTCCATCACGTGCTGCCCTGTTCACGCCTACAGTTCCTGACATGACTCCTACTGAGGGGTGTGTGGGCAGGCTGTATGTAGGGGTGTCCAGGTATGTGTGTGTTGGGGGGAAGTGTACTAGGGCGGGGCTTTCAGAATGAGTAAGAAGACAGCGCATGAGTGGCACTGCACAGAGTGATGTGCAGGCCATTTCTCCCCTTCCCCCCAGATCCCTGGACAAAATAGATGTCATCCTGGACTCTCTCTCGTCAAGTTCCCTCCCAAAGGAGATGATGCTCCTTTTAGGGTTTACCACATGGGACTTGTTCTCCCTTTCTGAGTGTGACCATACAGAGTCTTATGCCCACAATGAAACAAAAATAATGAAACTCCATGGGAGCAGAGATCAGACAAGGCTTCCCTTGCCATTTATTTGTTACTACAGTGCAGGGGAGTGTGACTCACCCTTCCTCAGCCCTGAGCCTGAGAACAGCCCTCTTCAGTGGTTGCAACAGCTTCAGGGCTCCGAGGTGGGTAGAGACCGGCTCATTTTGCAGTGGGAGTGACAGCAGAGGGCTGTGCCTAAAACCCGTAGCTGACCTATAGCGGTGACAACGGGAAGGGTGTCCCAGACGTAAGGAGAGGGAAGACGGGGTATTCTAATCCCTTCACTTATCTTAAGGAGATGAGGAGATGATGCCATTCAGAAATAACTTTTATTTGTTCTACTTGCAAAGTACATTTGCTGGGCTCAACAGCAAACTCGAAGGCTGAGACTTTTGGCCCATGGTACCTGCTCAAAGCCCTTCAAATAAGACATGCTTGACTTCACAGAATTTTGGAATCCTGCAGATCTCGGTCACACAAACTTCCACTAACATCTCACTGTTGTAATGTGGGAAGAAGTAAATAGTGAACTTCATGATAACTATTTGGGGCTCACTATGTGCGTAGTCATCGACAGGCCCCTGCAGTGACACTGCCTCCTTGAAGGGATGAAGCTGGGGAATTGGTGCCACTGGTGAGAGCTCCAGGAGAATACGTAGTGCAGGTCTGTGAATTGGGGATGGGGTGCTACCAACTGTGGTTCCACTTCCTTAGCTCCTTGCTCTGAAAAGTAGCTATAGAGCTCCAGGTAAATATGTTATGTCGAGCACTTGCATTTCTCCACACTCTCTCCCCAAAACCTGCTGAAATGATGGTCACATTGGGCTCTTCCTACGTGTTGTTGAGTGCATACCTTCAGATCCTAAAAGGTGGACACAAGAGTGCATACTTTTTACTTAGATCCGTAAATACCACAGAGGCTAAGTGGTATGTCAGAAGGAGTCAATTCAGTTTGAATAGCTGGAAGAAACATTAGGCATCTGGTTCAATACCTTCCTTGTATAGAGAGGAAAAATGACTTGTACAATGAGTGACATTGGAGAGTCGGGACCAGAAATTCCAGGTATCCTAATTCTGAGGCAGTGCTCTTTTGATGAGGCACTGTGGTTACTGCACCTGGGCATGGGGGCAAAGGTTAAAGAGTAAATTGGCTAGAAATTCCCCTTTGACTGTTTCTCTTGAAAGATCATTTCTGTTTGTTCACTCCTCATTTTAAAGTTCTTAAAATAGTGTCTTTATCCAATTTCTCAAGTCCTTTGGATAATAGAACTATAGAAATAAAAACAGAAAATGTGTATAGTAGCATATTTTCGTTATGAATGTCTGGATAGTTTAGCATGTTTTAATTAGAATGTCTGTCCCAGACCGTGGACTAGCATTCACTAATGCTTTCACTGCCCAACCAGGAGGATGAGACTAGGTCAAGCCTATAAGAGGAGATTAAACCACTAGCTACTGTGGGGCATCTGAGGAGCCTGAACTCACACCCCGGGAAATGTCTTGGAGGTTTGGAGAGTATCGTGTAGCAGGAAGCTGCATATGGTTCAGTGTTCCTGGAGGATAAAGGCTGGTAAGGGTAGTGATTGGGGACGAGGGGAGAGGTGTGCCAAGCAGAGTTTGGATTTTCATCATGGAGGGGTGGGAAGCCATTGAAATTGAAGAAAGTAAGGGTTGGCTTTTGACCAGCAGCAGCCAGAAAAAAATGTAACAGTGTGTGTGTAGAAACAGAGTGAGAAACTATTGCACAAGGAAGGAGAATCATACACTCTAAAAACAGGCGAGGAAATTAGTGAGGTTCTCACACTATTCCATCCAGAAGGGCTTTTTTGAGAGCTGCTTTTGCGTATTTGTGATGGCAGCCGTTCCCCCTCCTCACCGCCCCAATGAATGAGATGTTATTGGGTCCAGTTAATACCAGGGGATATAGCAACGGGTCTGTTTCAAATGCTCATCTGCTTACAGGCTGTGTCTGGGTGCTTCAGTTAAAGTCTAGAATATTTACCAATTGTGCTGAGTATTAATTGCTAAGGAGAGGTGTGATGGTTCTCTGAACTAACTGTACTTCTTGGTAATTCGGATATTGTATTGTTTCAGATGCAGACGTCGGCATGTCTGCTGTTCTCTTTCAACCTTTATTGCCAAGTCATTTTCAGACCCTGAGCACTCTAAAAAGTAAAGAAAGATGTGGGCTTTCTCTGTCTCTCATTTTGATATGTAAATTGGAACCCTGGAATTATTAAAGCATTGATAACGCTTTCCTGTCTGTGAAATTAAAATTTGAAAGCTGCAGCTAAGGGCCCATAAAAACAGTCATCTCCACATTTGTCATTAAATCCCTTTATGCGATAAATTTGCATATCCTTAATTTAGAATCCTCTTGCTTTTTTCAGAATTTAGTCAATCTTGGCATTTTTTTCAGTGCCGTCTTATGCTAATTTCTTTATTTATTGTGCCTCTTAAAGTGAAACACATAAAGTAGCAGCTAGTTAATAAATTATGTTTTCTACAAATGAAATAAAGGCATGTTAATTATTTCTAAACAATTAGACCGCATTCAACATGGAGAGTTCCTCAGTGGGAATAGCACACAGCCTCAGAAGATGAGAAAAATTCCCTGCATTTGACATCATATCAGTGCATATCTACTTTTTACAACCACTCTTGCTACAAATAAGGTCAATTAAAGTCATTGTTAGAATTGCACAGAGTAACCTGCAAATCCATAGCACTGCTTTTCAGCTCAACAAAAGGCCCAGAGCAGCTCTTTTCTGAAGCTGCAGATCACCAGGTCCAGCAGCCCCGTAACTTAAAAAGGGACAAGCAGAACCTCCCATGTGCTCAGAGAAGCGCTGTAGAAAAATAAGACTCTAAGGAAAGATGAGGGGACTAGGACTCTCCGGCCTGCAAGGGAAGGGGTGGGGACTGCATCCAGGCAGGGTGACCTGCAGTGTTTAGTTGTCACTAAGCCTGGGGACATAGACTTAAACTGCAGGTATTTGGAATAGATGTACTGACCTTCTGAACTTTTTTTTTTTTTTTAAACATGGTGGCATTTCCTCTGTGGGGCATCTTCTAAGAACAAAGTGTTTCCCATCTGTCTGTTGCTTGAATTCCAAGAAGCTGCCCAGTCCTCAAGTTCCAGAATCCTTTGATTCCAATAGGTTCCTGGATAAGTTAGATAGGGGGAGGCGGGGGGAGGATTTTAAAAATCACACGTACTACCACTAAAAAAAGAATTTCACCCTGAAAATTAGAGTTTTTTTAAAATCACCCACTCTGGGTTTGGGCCATTTCACCTGTATCTGCTGATTCACATCACACGTGATCAGCAAGCATTTGCTGAGTAACTGCCATGTACTCGAAGGGCTAAGAGAAGACCCTGTTAACCGAGGCTCCCGGGAAGCAGGCCAGAAATAGGCAAGAATGAGAAGAGGGTGAAGCCTGTTAGGTTTTTGCCTATATGCTTACCCTGTCGGGCCCATCTGTGTGTCGTGATATCCTGTTGGTTTCCAGGGATAGAGATGCTGGGTGGTCAGAAAGAAGCAATTCTCCTCCCTGGTCCTTCAGCATCAGCACTCAAAAGGAAACAAATTGGTACACAGGAAACAAAGTTTACTTCTGGACTTCAGTCCCAATATTTTTGTTTGTTTGTTTGTTTGTTTCTGTTTTTTAAGCACGATAGAGTGGCAAAGAGAGAAGTGAGAAAGGGAGTTTAAAAAATGAAAGAAAGGTGGTAGACCATTTTGTTCTTTACCCCAAAATAAGTGGAAAATAACAGGATTATTACAGTGTCTTGGGTTTCAGACTTTTCTTTGGGTGGTTTCAGGGTTTGAACAAGGCATCCCTGTCAAGTTTATTTGGAGTATGCCCCTCAGTCTCAGTGCTGGGAGCCTGCTTTAGATGTTATCTGGATTTTTCTGAGCTAATCTGACACCATTCTATAGTCTGGAAAAAATAAACTGTTTTCGTAATGCTGTTGGTTTAGTATCTAAGTATCAAGGGTGTACTCAGTGAAGAGCCAAAGGATTTTTAATATTTGTAGCAGAGCTTTAAGGGATTGTTTATGCCCTTTCTGGATTTGTCATTTCATACCTTAAAGATTAAACAGACAGGCTTAAGTGTAAAATCACTAATATTGTCCATTATGGGCAATGACTGAGTATCAGCCTCAGTTTCTTACTGGAACAATCCCAGTGCTACTGTGTTAGCAATTAGAGAAGCCCCGCCTACCCTTTCTATAAAGTATAGCTGCTTGAAAACAGTTTGCCTACATAAGTCCCTCTATTGATTGAGCTTTTCATGCTACCATAAGCTCATCCCAATAATTTTTACCCAAGAAAATTACTACTCTTGCCATCCAGCCTTTCAATTAAGTATGCTTTGCTATGAGATGTAGCATTTAAATTTTTATTAATTTAAACATTTTGTGTCAACAGAAGGCAGATCATTATTAACTGGTACAGTCTCACAAAATGCATACACGTCATAGAAAAGTAGTTAACTTCCTCATTGTATTGCCCAACAGATGTGTATCTGGATAAGAACTGGGGCCCCAGGGTGCTCTAGTACATTTATTTATTTTTGTACTTTAAGTCATTAAACTGTTGACTGAGAGGCCTTGTTGCAGATTTCCAAAACTTTGTCCTCTTTTGCATCGCTCCCTTCCCCCTCCTCCACCTATGCTTAAAAGTAGGTTTAGAGCAGTCATCTAAGATTATCAATTCACTTTTGGCTTATTGTAATAACTCCAAGCTATAGAGAGCCCATTGGCTCTCTTTCAGATGAGTTAAGGGCTTGATGACTAAGAGAGTTGGGGATACAGAAGCTAGCAGGGACTTTTGGTGCAAACCTGCGGAAGGTTTAGCAGCAGGTGTGTTTGCTGGCCAGCACGCCAGAGTGAGGCAAGTCCAGACCTCGTGACCACACCAGACCGTTGTCACTTCCTTCCTTCACAGCTCTGATTCTCCAAGGATTTCTTCAGCACCATTCTCTCCTACCTGGACTGCTTCACTGCAGGGGTGTGCTAAGTGGGCTTCCTCTTTCTACCCCGCTGCTCCAGAATTTAGCTTTCACACGGAAGCCAGAAGGACGTTTTCAGGAGGGACCTCAGCCACTCCCCACGTGCTAAAAGGGGAGACGGGGTGACACTGGCAAGACCCCTGTGTGGCCTGCCCCTACTCACCTTTCCAATCCCAGCCCCGTCTCCTGGCTGGAACTTGCCAAGCTCTTTCCTGCCCTGGGGTCCTCGCACGTGGCTTCCTGGTGCCTGCCTGGCTCTTTATCACTCTTCAGCTCTCACCTCAGCCTCCCCTCCTCAGGAAGTCATCCTCGACTCCTATGAAAAGCAGGTGCCTCCTTCCTTGTTATTTCCTGATCCGTCTTTATCTCCATTGTAGCACAAACAGTCATTACGTATTATTATTTGTATTTGCTTGTTGGCTCACTGGTTAAGAAAGTAAGAAGGACCGTATCGGTCTTGTTTTCTGTGGTGTCCTCAATGCCCAACACACTGCTTCCATAATTATTATAGCTCTTAACAAATTTGCATTGCATGAATGAATAAGTCAATAAATACTGCTGTTTGCCTACTGTTGAGTTTAGCGCTACAGGATATGCCAAGTAACTACATTACTGGAAGCTTTGAAATGACTTCTGCTCATAAGACAACATAAACATAAAACTTTTGCTCATTCATAATAGTTTAAATGATGGGCTGTCAGGAGGGAGTGTTCTTGCCCTGCTTCCTCCAACAGTTTCTAGCTTTGAACATGACCTATCCCAGTTCCCGACACCAAGGCTTACAAACCTGCACGTAAACCACCCAGAAAGACGGGTGCATAGTTCCGGTGACCTTCTTGGAAGACCCCCTCTCACTTGCAGTTCGTGCCCCTGGCACGCTTTCCTCCAAGAAAGCACACGTTTCCAGCGTGCGTGAAACCAGACTTTGAAAGTAACCCAGGGTGGTGTGTACCTAGATATGTGATTTTTCTAGTCTGGTCAGGAGCATAAATATTATTCACATTATCCTGTTGGATATCTGTGTTTTTACAATTAATAAAGTACAAGAGAGTTATTTCATAGGGACCCATAAGCCCAGGATTGGACGGGACCTTAGAGGTCACACCCAACCAGGACAGGCACCTCCTCTGAGATATTCCTGCTGGTGGGTGTCCAACTCGATGTGAACAGTTCTGGTGGAGATCTCAGCGCATTCAGTGTCTTTGGGTAGATCCTTCCACACTCTGGCGCCTGTGACTGTTAGTTAACCTCATGAACTCAAGCCTGCCATTTTTTTTTTTTTTTTTTTTTTTGCGGCACGCGGACCTCTCACTGCTGTGGCCTCTCCCGTTGCGGAGCACAGGTTCCGGACACGCAGACTCAGCAGCCATGGCTCACGGGCCCAGCTGCTGCACGGCACGTGGGACCCTCCCGGACCGGGGCACGAACCGCGTTCCCTGCATCCGCAGGCGGACTCTCAACCACTGCGCCACCAGGGAAGCCCCAAGCCTGACATTTTAAACTTACATCAGGGTCCTAGTTCTGCCTCGTGGACCAGGGGAGAGCAAATAGCTTCCTTACATGACCCACGTGAGTATTGGAGGCGGCATAGCTTAGCAGAGAGCACTCAGGCCGTCAGTAATACAACCAGGAGCTCAACTCCATGTCCACCACTTTCTAGCTACTTGAACTTAAGGATGTTACTTCATCTTTCTCAGCTGCAGTCTTATCTATAAATTAGGGATTGAGTGGTTTTTACCTTACACCTTGTCAAAATGATTAAATGAGATAAAGCACTTCAAGTAACTAGTTCAGTTAACCTCAATAAATGTTATTATTTTTTAACCGTAGCTAGCCAGCTCTCTGAAACTCAGCCTCATCTGAAAAGAATTCCTACCAAGGAGTGGTTCAAGGTTGACATCAGTTAATCCTAAGACATGGTTGATTGGTCACCGAGACAGGAATCTGGTTGCATGCAGATATACATGCATTCTCATCCTAACCAGGTTTCATTACCTTTTTTAAAAAACCATTTCATTGAAATATGACTGACATCCAAAAAGCTGTACATAGTTAATGTATACAACTTGATGAATTTGGAGATAAGTACACACCCATGAAACTGTCACCACAATCTATGCTAGAAATGCGTCCATCACCTCCAAAAGTTTCCTTCTACTGTCTTTATTAATATTAATTTTTTGTGATAAGAACACTTAACATAAGATCTACCTCTTAGCAAATTTTTAAGTATACAATACAGTATTGTTAGTGATGGGCGGGCAGTATGCTGTAGGGTAGGTCTCCGATTTTTATTATCTTGCCCACAGAATATTATGAAAGACTTTGTTAAATACTTGTTGAGGTAGAAATATACGGTGTTAGTAATATTCACCCTGTGTACTTGCACAGTCGCTATGAGAAGATGAGTGCAGACTACTGGATTTGTTCTCACTGCTCCCCTGCTGGTATCCTCTAGTGGAGACCACTTGATCTCTTTAAGTCACAGTAAGCCTTAGCCAGAGAAAGACACTGAGTTATCTGACTGGGGGAGGCTTCGTTATGCAAAGTTTTAATTTTATGTCTTCTTGGGACCGTATTTGCCACCACTTCGGGCTTCCGCTACCACTCCCTTTCTCTCATTCCTCAGAGGAATAATAATACTTTGATGGCTATCTCTGCAGAGTTCTTTGATTACCCTGGGATATAGTTCGTCTGGAACTGAACATGTGAACTTTCCTAAAATACCTTGTTCTACACTGTCCTGTTTGAGAATAATTTCTTTTGGGAGAAAGGAAAGGGAGAAAACTCAGAATCATGTAGCCCTGTTCTTTCTGTTATCTGTTAACTTTGTCCCACTTGCCCCAAGCAGCGAATCGCCTTCGTGCTTGCTTCCTGCTCACAGAGCCTGGAACCTTTTCTCAAAGCCGCAGTCATTCAGCATGGCCTTCCTCGCTGTCTTCTCATAGGTGGCTGCCCCTCTCTCGGACTGTCTGGGGCTTGTGTGCTCTTGTCTGACCTTCTGTCATGATACAGCTTGTGTGTGTGTGTGTGTGTGTGTGTGTGTGTGTGTGTGTAGCACTGTGCTGAGCACTTTACACACGTTATATTTCATTTAGTCCTGATACCAACCCTGTGAGGTTGGTCCTCTAGTCCTGTTTCCTGTTGGGAAATGCTTAACACCTATTTTAGCATCATGCTCTCAGATTTTGTTCTGGAAGGTGAACTGGTGCCATTGTGTGCGTAGAGATGGATAAAGCAAATGCGAATTTAAATGACCGTCAAGAATGTTTCAAGCTTGTAGTTTCCCAATAGTGTAATGACGACTCATTATCAAGACTACGGTGGGTTTCCCTGGTGGCGCAGTGGTTGAGAGTCCGCCTGCCGATGCAGGGGACACGGGTTCGTGCCCCGGTCCGGGAAGATCCCACATGCCGTGGAGCGGCTGGGCCTGTGAGCCGTGGCCGTTGAGCCTGCGCGTCCGGAGCCTGTGCTCCACAACGGGAGAGGCCACAACAGTGAGAGGCCTGCGTACTGCAAAAAAAAAAAAAAAAAGACTATGGCAGCTTTGTTGCAAAACAAAACAAAACAAAAATGCATTAAAAATGGGAATGGACACATGGGCAAGCAGTTCTAAAATCTGTTATTAGCATCATGAAACCTAGATTGCAGAAATGTCACCAGTCTTCCTGGAGGTTAAACAAACATGCGTTGGTTTCTTGGCTGAATTGTAGCTGGAGCAAAGAAGGGTCATTTATCTGCTCATTTGAAAAGCTCACCGTGTCTGGCTTCCCCTCCTCCTTGTGCACCTTCACATCTGCTTCGGCTCCCCTCTTCCTGCCATCCCTGCCCCCATGGTCCCCACCCATGGCTGAGTTCCAGAGGCTGCAGTACAGAGCCTGCTGGTGCAGATCTCAGGAGCCTGCGGCTGGACACTGCGCCTGCTACAGGCCTTCCCTCGGAAGGGCTCCCACCTTGCCAAGTAGTCCTGTGTGTCCTCACTCGGCCCATTTCCTCCTTCTCCTCCACAGCGTCCCAGCCTTCACTGCTGTTCCACGGCCCCGTCCCTACTCTCCCTTTATTTCACTACATAATAAAATCCATCAGGCATAATGTTCCTCAACTTTCCGTCCCATCCCACCCTCTTCACATGCAGCTATGTCTGCATCACCCTTCTCTGTCTTCCTCTTCGGCCTCCTTGCCAAAGCCAAGTCACCGCTGCCCCCTGGCACCTCCTGCCAACATTTATAAAATGACCTTTTTCTCCACCTTGTCTTTTGCCTCTAACCACTGTTTCCTTTTCTTCAGTTTGTGAAACCCCTTGAAAGAGTCATCTACACGTTAAGGAATGACCCCATCTCTTTGTCTTCTCTTAACTCCCTCAAATAGGCTTTCACCATCGTCGCCCGCTGAAACTGTCTCTCTGGTGTCATCAGTGAGCCCCTGATTCCAAGTAGAGTGGTCTCCTGCTGGTCTCTTCCCCGTTGGCCTCTGTGTTGCATTCTGCAGAGGGCGCGGAGCCCGCCCCCTCCTTCTAGGAATACTCCCCCCCCCCATCACTCCTGCACCCTCCTCCACTTCCCCTCCTTTGCTCCTTAAACGTTGGGGTTCTTCTGGATGGGCTGGTCTCCTCCACTCCCGTATCTGCAGCTTCCACCTGTGTGGCAGTCACTTCCAGATCTATCCTTCTCACCCGTGCTTGACTTCTGGGTCCAGTTTTGTATTTCTAACTTGCTGTGGGGCAGCCCTAGCTGGGCTCCCTGCAGGCGTTCCGTATGCAGTGTGTCCAGAAGGAACTTGCCTTTCTAAACGCCTTTGTAATCGATCCCTGATCTCACCTGAAGCCTCATCCTGCACTCAGTCACTGAAGGCAGAGGCTTGACAACGGTCCTCGCATCTTCCTCCACAGACCACTTCCCCCCGAGTCATCACCTTCTTCAGCTCCCTTAGCTTGGTCCCCTCCTCTGTCTCTGTCCTCGGGGCCATTGCCTTATTTGGGTTCGTGCCAACTCCTTCTCGACTGCTGCGATATCTGCCTAGCTGGTCTTCTCACCTTCAGTCAGTGTATTTCCCACATAAATGTTTGAACAACACAGCGGTTATAATTCAGGTCCTTCGACGTCTCTGTGTGGCCCCTGCCCTGCTCTTCGTCCGTGTCTCTAAACCTTTACTTTCTCCCCTTTCCCTCCATTAACTGTTTCATCCAGCCATACGTTTTCAGGTCTGTGGATGTATCTGGAAGTAGGGCCCCAGGTTCACCACCCCCCCACCCTCTGAAATAAAGCCTCGAGCTATGAACAGGCAGCCCCCAAGCTGCAAGTACCCGAAGACACAGTAGGGCAAGGGAAGCCCGAGGTGTGCTTCCACCCTCCCCGTCAACACTCCTGCCCTGCGGCTCGGGCTCCTCCCACCCCTGAGTGGCCTGGGGCCCCCTGTTTTCTCCTGCTGCCCCTCCCACTTGCCTGCTCCCGGCTAACACTTGAGTAGCCCTCGAGAGGGAGCTCAGGCCTCATCTTCTCTGGGATACATTCCCTAACCCTGGTTGGGCACAGGACCCTGCCTCTGCACCCAGGACTTCTCTGGCTCTTCTCACCTGCTGTGTTTAGGAACAATATGTTTTCGTGGCTCTTTAAGCCATTAGACTCTAAGCCCGTCAAGGCTAAGGCCACGTCTCATCTACATCTTTGCAGTTCCAATGCCTAGCCCTAGTGTACATTTGGAAGTGTTGGCATGTGTTGAGCTTAAGACAATCATAGTGCCCTGGACTTGGTCACTTGTTGTGTCTATTCTAAACAAACTCATCTGTGCTGAAACAGAGAGCATGGGAGATGTAACTGTTGATTGAGTAGACCAGGAAAATAAGCCTAAACCATTCAACGCTTGCAGCAAGTCTTGCAAGAAAAGTGACAAGTTGGATCGAAGAGATTAGAGCCAATGGCTGAGGCAGCAAAGACCAGGTGTGGTCCTTGGTCCTGACTGTGTGCTGGAATAACCTGGGGAACTTATAAAAAATGCAGACACCTGCCCGCCCCTGAGGGATTCTGCTATCATTTGCCCAGAGGATACCTGGCCCTCTGTATTTTAAAAAGTTCTTCAGGTGATTCTAAAAATATACCCACTGCATCAGACGCTGACAGCAGGGAAGAGAACCAAACCTGGAGGAACAATAGGTCTGAGTTTGGAGCAAAGTCGGAGACCTTGATATCCCTTAAATCACATTCCTGGTGCATCTGCTGTTTGTGCGTTATTGGTAGGATGCGTCAGGAAGTCAGCGCTCTGTAGCCTCCCAGAGTGAGCTAAAGCCTCTGATAGATGTAAAATAGGCATATCCCAAAGAGTTCAGCTCCCATTGGTGATGAAAATCAGGTTCTCTCATGTGTTAAACTCTCTGAAGTTCTGTCTACACTTGTACAGAGCAAGAGGGATTTTCATATTTGTCTACTTCCAGAAAAGAATCCCATGCATATTCTAATTGATGATGAGCATTGACTAATATTAGAATCTTACTTTCAAGTAATCTGGGAAGTTAAACAAATAGTAAAACAGAAATGTTAAAGGAAAACAGCTGGAGCTGTAATACTTTGACCCACAGAGTATGACTCACAAAGAAAATAAAAACTGATTAAGAGGTAATGATTTTATAAATCCTCTGTGGCGGGCATCATTGCATTCCCTGGGGCAAGGGGTATGAAAAGAGAGAATTAGGCCATCTTGTACACCCAAAATGACATTTTGGACACCTGAAATTTGGTAGGGACCTTGTGAGACATCAGTGTACAGATTATACCTGTACTATTTGGGGGCAGATTTGAGATTTGATGTTGACAACATGCCAGGTCCTGATGAAAGATGCCCATGACTCTGAGTATTTTTTAGGAGCAGGAGTATTCTGAGTACATACTTGAGTGTGCGTTTCCAATTCTCCCCAGGATTTCCAGCATGCCCGCCATGAAATCACTTGCCCCTTCCTGTACCTCTTTCTCTTCCTGTGAAGTGGGGACATCTCTGATCATCATCTGGTAATGTTTATGAAGCTCCCTCAGACGTTTGTCTGAAAGGCTCTGTTAACAGTAATGCCTGCTTGGTTTCTGACATGGTTACGAGAGAAGGGAGGTGGAGGCAGGGCACCAAACATGGCCAGTGCTTTTATCTTTGACATTATAAAAAGGTCCCCTGGCTGAGGGCCAGATTGGAGTTTCCTGGAATATAAAATGCAGACGTGTGCTTTCTATTGGTGGGGCGCCAGGGAATGCTCACTGAGCCCTCGGCCAGCACTTCACTTCCACGGCATGCACAGTTGCCAAGAGGAGCATCTGAGTCCTGGTGATTTTGTGCGGGGTCTCTCATGGGTACGGGGTGGGGCAAAAAAGAGCTGAACCATGGAATTTCGTCACCTCCTCTCCCAGACCTTAGAAGGAGTGGTCTCCCTACCAGACCCTCAGCTTATGAGTCATGACCTCTGGAATGACCCTTCCCCCCTACTCCCGCCAGCTTCCAGGAACAGAGCTCTGTGTGGATTAATTCACAGATGACAGAATTGTTTTCGAATAACTGGAGTAGCACCAGTGTTTCTCCTCTGAGAGACAAATGCAATCCTGAGGGCTTTCTTTTTGAAAATATGACTGAGATATTAAAGATAATTCTTCCCTCAAACCGGGACTTATTTCTTTTGAACTTTTTGCCCATCTGGCACGTGGTCTGTGGATTTCAGTGCTTCCTTACAGGGTGTTGGTAAGAACTGGTGAAGATCTGGTGCAAGCCAGCTGTGAAAAGGTAGGGGAAGCTAGCAGAAATGGCCTTCACTGGTGTTAAGGGACAGATTCTGATGTCACATTAAATCATTTCCTTTGGTTACGCTTACGATTACCTCCTAAAAAAGCACGTCTAGACTTCTGTCCAGGACTCATTATCTGAAATCGTTAGTGTGGACGCCAACTAAACTAGTCCCTCAGTTTGAGACCACAGATTAAATAATCTGATGTGCTTGCTTTAGCAGATGAGCAAATACCATATTCTCGTGTGAGTTTGGAAAGTTGCCCACTCTAATCATTATACATGCAAACGTTCGAGGAGATGTGTGGATTAAATAATCATTGTCAAGTTCTTGGGTTGGCAGAGTGCAGTACTGGGCTGGGTCTAGTCTTTGTTCAGTCCTCTGCATACTCGCTCTGCTCTGACTGGTGTATTTCATACATGAGAAAAATCAGCTTAAAATAGAATGAAGGTGTTTGCAGTCTGTTGCACAACCACAGATTCCAAAGTCTCTCCCATCAGAATTTCAGGTCTCTCTTCCCGCACAACAGACACCATATACACAGGTGACTAACGGAGTGGAAGGATTAGTTTCCATCTCCATGGTAACCTTAATCAGGTTCTCACCTGGGGAAGCTGAGCCAGGAGGCATTGTTAGCCTACAGGGCGCACAGCTGGCCAGCAGCAGAGCTGGGCTTGGGGCTCCAGCCTCCTTATTTCCATTTCATGGTGCTGCCTGTCACACACTCCCATATACCACAAGCACAGAACCCACACCCTGCTGCTGTTCATCCTATTTATAAATGTTTCTGGAGGGAACCACGTCCAGGTCATGCTAACCGTCACACTCAGAACACTGCCCCTTATACCTAACTTGAAACTGTTCTGCTGCGGTTCCAAGCATTTTCCTCTGTGTTTGCAGAGGAAAGTGAAAGCAGCTGTTCCCAAAGAAGGAAAGATTAGGTGGAGGTGTGACAGGCGGGAGGAGGTGAGGGCTGTGGTTTGCATCTCCATTAAAACAAAAGCTGCCCTGAAATTTGGGGGTATACTTTGCCTTGATGAGGGTTGCCATTAGAACAATTCTCCTGTAAAATATTTGCATTTTTCCCAGTCTCAAACCTTCCACCTTGTGGTGTTTACACAACAAGATCCGCAGGACTCTGCTGGGAGTTGCAACAAATTCTTCTTAAATGTGCTTTTGCAAACAGAGCCAGTAGCCTTCTGCTGTGTATAAGCCCATTCTGTGTTCTCGGGAACATGTCTTTCTCGTGGAGGAGGGTGGTAGGAAGTGTCTGCTGCTTCAGCGTCTTCGTTTAATCTCCACCTGCCTTTGTATATCATCCAGTCATGCTGACCCACACACTGTTGCACTAAAGGCACATTTCCAGCAAACACCACTGGCACGGGTAGGCTTTCAAACTCCTCCAAGTGTGTGGATGCCAACTGCTTTTTATTTCCCCGAAATTGACCTGATTTTATATAAGCAAACGAGCTTAATTCTTGGAGAAGGAGTTTCGTCATTGCTTTGGGAATACCCAGCACAGAGGGAGGGGAGGTGTTGAGGTCATAGCGGGGAAAGGCCTTTGATGGTTCTCAGTCACACTCAAGGCTTTGGTCACTTTGCTAGAAGCCCTGAAGGGGCATTCCCCTTCCTGCTGGCAATTCTGTGTTCCTGGACATTTAACCTTGACCCTGCGGTTGGTTCCAGTGTATGGCCTTGTGGCAATCTGTAGTTGCAGTAGAGTCCTGAGGAATCAAGTTGGATGGACATTGACAAATGCTGACAGCTGCAGCAGGAACAGAAAGTTTAATGGTGGTGAAGTGGAACAGCACAGCTGGGGGCCCGGGTGGTTTCGTGAGCCTCCCCCTCAGCATCAGCACTTGTTTGGACTGGGCTTTAGTGCTCCTATTTGCCCAAATACTCCTCCCCTGGATCCAAGGCAGTGACAGGATGGCTGTCTGGAGAAGGCTTGCCAGCCTGAGAAGAAGACATCTGGTCTGGGGTCAGCCAGCTCGGGGGCTGCGAGGGGGCAGGAGGCTGGAGCTTCGATCGAGCTCTTGGAGACGCAGAGTTTCGAGCCCTGCTGTAGACTACTTGTGCACGTCACTTGCAGGCATTGAGATTTCACCATTTTATGAAGTGGGTGAAAGAAAGAACCTTTGCAAGGTGACTGTACTCCATCTGCATCTGGATGGCATCCTTTTCATCTGCATCCGTGTGACTCATTGCTACAGTTATCACGGAACCCAGTGGAAGGTACACGACAGATTGTGCCTGTGAAGATTGGAGGGTTTTGGTGCACGAGAGACGTTTGTCTGGATGACTCGGTTGAGGAAGAGCCTTCCAGTCGGGGGGAATGAAATATGCAGAGATGCAGGGGCATGGCAGAGTGGTTCTTGATTACATTGTAATTTGCTCCTCCTCCTAATATGAGGAGGAGCCTGTTTTTCTCCCTCCCACCAAAGAAAGCAGACTCCAGTCAGACCCCTGCCCTCTAGGATGGTTATTGAAAACTCGGGCCACTATGCCATTCATGACATTAGTGCTTCTAGAGGATGCAAAGGTAATAGGTTAGAAAGTGCATCTATGCAGAATTATTACTACTGAAAATCTTAGCTTCAGGGAGGTTAAATATCTGGCCAAGATCACACAGCTATGGAGCAGAGATTCATTTTAGGACTAAATCCAGTGTTCCTTTCACTAAGTTCTAATTATTGTGTACCGTTGCTTAATTGCTAAGTAGAACATTCTGCAAGTTGTACATGCTTCATTGAGAGAACATTCTTCTTCCCTGTCCATAATGCCCATTGACTGGTTTGTGGTTGATATAATAGTGAATGCTCTATTTTTAACCACT
The DNA here is from genome assembly GCF_026419965.1 of Kogia breviceps. Classification (NCBI taxonomy): domain Eukaryota; kingdom Metazoa; phylum Chordata; class Mammalia; order Artiodactyla; family Physeteridae; genus Kogia; species Kogia breviceps. Next base: position 40,481,906 of record NC_081310.1, on the reverse strand, counting down.
TTTTTTTCCACTTTGTGAAAGAGCCACTTTCCCCCTCAAGTTAAATCTGAAATGTTTTCAGTTTTTTCCAGAGGAGGTGGAAATTGGTTCCAGCAGAGATGTTTCCTGTGAATCATAAGGTTTTTGAATGATGTTGTATATTAATCTATTAGTTCCCAGTATATTATCCATGAACTAGAGAACCTCGGTCAAAAGCACTGCAAATTGTACTTTGTTTCCCTCATAATTTTGAATTTCAGGACTACCCAATCTGTCTCTGAAGTGCAGACACTATATTTGAACCTCGTTTTGCTTTAGAAACAGAACAAAACAGAACACAAAAAACCTCCTCTTCTTCTAAGACACTAGAATTATTGAATTACTGGAAAAGTTTATGTGTTCAGTAATTTTATTTCCTAGCCCGTACTCATCTCTCTCCAATCCAATCTAATTAGAGTTTGCATGAGGATTGGGTAACAGGAAGTACTGGAAAGCAGATTGCCTTTCTCCTTTTCCTCTTAATGTGAACCATCTGAAATTAACCCAGTGCAAGAGTTTCAACATCAAACACTTGTGTGCCAAGTGAACACATCTGTTTAAGTGTTCCAGATGCAAAGTAGATCTGGATGGCTGAATCTGATGTTTGAGCCCGATAGAGCCACTGGTCACTTTCCCAAGGATGTGGTCAACCAGTCTTGCTGGATTCCAACCTTGTCCTATTGAAGAAACTCAGATTTCTAATTCTAACAATAACCACTGGCACCTGGCAGGGATGCTTCTACTTTGAAACCTAGAGGAAGCATTTGGCCAATTGAATGTAACTGTGTGGATGGACACCCTTTGACGTAGTGGAGTATCTCATATCATCTGGTACCTATTTTTTACTCTTAAGGGAATAAAGTTAGGGTATTTATTTAGCAGCCATATATGGGGGAACTTAGATGGCCTCACTGATCCATCCACGGGTAGTTGGGGGCAGGGACCTCTCTGCCAGGTGAGTGGAAGGAGGCTCAGGATGATGTTGGAGATAGAAGCCAGGGGAGTGAACAGAGCTCCCTCTCAGGCAGCCTTGATGCTGCTGTCCCACAGCACGGGTCCTGAGCTTGCGTGGGATTTCTGATGCTGTGGGTAGCGGTCACCTTTAGGTTCCAGACCAGTATCTGGGCATTTGGTAAATACCAACAGTTACATTGAGAACACATCATTTTCCAACATAATCATGATATAGTAATATTAGAAACAAGTCAAGATAGGAGTATGGAGTGAAGAGAACAATCTTCTGTTTCCTTGGCTGAGATTGTCCTTGTTGTTGTGGAATTAAGGTATTTTATTCTTATAGTACTATGGATTGTAGAAGATCACTCCTCTCTCTACATTCATCTACTTTGTCCCCAAACATTTACTGAATACCTTACCATGTTGGCACTGGGAAGAGTTATGATTAGGTCATGGTCCCTCAGGGAGTTCTGAGCTAGTTGAGGAAACAGTAGATCATTAATGACAGCTTGGTGCTAAGAGAGAGGTTTGCAGAGTGGCTATGGTGGCTCAGGAGGGCGGATAGACAACATTCCTGATCGAGAACATTCGACAGTGCGTCCCAAAGGGACAAATGGGAAGAAAGCAGGAGAAATGATTGGAAATAGAGATCCAAGAAAAGAGCAGGAAACTGCAATCCTAGTCCTGACAGAATCCAAAGGGAAAGGATTCCACTTGGAAGAATAGGTGTATCAGCAGTAAGATGGAGCCGGGGATGGGTCAGATTCGGGCAGGGCGGGGGGCTGTGAGAGGAAAGAAAGGGGGCGAATGAGAAAGAGTCAAGTATCAAGAGCAATGACTGCAGTTGTGGGGAGTTTGCACCTGGCCGCTGGGGGGTGGGACAGGTAGAGGAGCTTGAGTGGTCGAAGGCAGAAGGGAGAAATTCAGGAGACTCATTGCTGCCAAGATTCTGAGAACAGCTGGCACAGTCCTGCCTTAGATGAGCTATTTCCATGTGTTTGTTGTTTAAAATGAAGACACACTTTTTTTTTTCTTTATTTTTTTGTGGTACGCGGGCCTCGCACTATCGTGGCCTCTCCCGTTGCAGAGCACAGGCTCCGGACGCACAGGCCCAGTGGCCATGGCTCACGGGCCCAGCCGCTCCGTGGCATGTGAGATCTTCCCAGACCGGGGCACGAACCCGCGTCCCCTGCATCGGCAGGCGGACTCTCAACCACTGCACCACCAGGGAAGCCCAAGACACACTTTTTTTTTTTTTTTTTTTTTTTTTTTTTTTTTTTTTTTTTTTTTTTGCGGTATGCGGGCCTCTCACTGTTGTGGCCTCTCCCGTTGCGGGGCACAGGCTCCGGACGCACAGGCCTAGCGGCCATGGCTCACGGGCTTAGTTGCTCCGCGGCATGTGGGATCTTCCCGGACCAGGGCACGAACCCGTGTCTCCTGCATCGGCAGGCGGATTCTCAACCACTGCGCCACCAGGGAAGCCCCCAAGACACACTTTTTAAGGACTTTACTGGAGCTGTGCAAGGGAGCGGTCACCAGAAGTAGAGCTGAACTAGCTGTGCACTGCTCCAGGCTCAAGTGGTCATGAGATCACCTTCTCATTTCACCAGTGAGGAAGCTGAGGGCAGACAAAGGAGGCCTTGCCAGGGACACACAGGGGTCAGGACAGAGGTGCTGTTGCTGCCACCACCAACACGTTCCACATTCTCTTCATCATCTCCCAGCGGAGTGAACCTTCTCAGGAACCCTTCTGCTTATAGCCCCAATCATTTTGATCGTTTATAGAAAACTCAGCAAGAGTACATTTTATTTTATATATATAATGTTCTCCGCCTACTGAAAACAAATTTCAGGACTCACCTATTCAAGCTCCTTTTTTTTTTTTTTTTTTTTTTTTAATTTTTGTTTTTGCAGTACGTGGGCCTCTCACCGCTGCGGCCCCTCCCGTTGCGGAGCACAGGCTCCGGGCACGCAGGCTCAGCGGCCATGGCTCACGGGCCCAGCCGCTCCGTGGCACGTGGGATCCCCCTGGACTGGGACACGAACCTGTGTCCCCTGCATCGGCAGGCGGGCCCTCAACCACTGCGCCACCAGGGAAGCCCTCAAGTTCCTTTTACATAGTAAGGCTGAAGTTCAAAAAGGAATTCTTTCCCTAAATGATAGCAGCCATCTTTGATACGTTTGGATAAGAAATAATGAAATAAATTTACTAATTTCATACGCCAGGGACTGTGAAAAAGAGCATACTAATTTACTCTTATATTTGCAAATTGAAAAAGTAGAAGATTTAATTTATGCTTCCCTAAGTAATTTCTCTGTGTATATATATGACACACGTACACACATACACACACACACACACACACACCTGTGAATGGTCTCCTCCTACCTGGTTGGTGCGGGAAGAGGGGAGGTAGACCCCATTATAGGGACAGTTACAGAAGAAGTGACAGAATGGGACGGGAGGCTCAGGACATGGCAGTGAGGTAAGGTGCGCTGGGAACCTGCAAGTGGAGACTCACCTTGGTGAAACACTCCTGGCGTGGATGGCTAGCTGTTAGTGAATGTAGCTTTGTCTAGCTCCAGTATAAAGTGCTCCCAAGAGCTATTGTTTCTGAATGTTGGGAAACAATTTCAAAACTTGCCTGCTCTTCTGTTAAGGAAATAAAGCCTTTGGCTCAATCCAAAAGACAGCTAATTAGATAATGGTGGGGATTTAGTTGTGAATATAATTCCCATATGAAATTGCTCTGCCTTGGGCCATGGTCTCACTCTGCTTGGTGGAAGACTGCAAGTTCCACTGTGGATTCCATGTTGGAGGATTTTATTGCCCTTTTCCAAGTGCTATGACTGGAAGATCTTAGGGACCATGAGTTGAGTATGTGTTGAACTTAACTGTCTCACAAACATGAGTTTCACCTTTTAAGCAAGCCTAGGAGAAAGACAAATTCAAATTCAACCCGAAGACAGTAGAAAGAGCACGGGCTCCAGAGCCAGACAGACTTGAATTTGAATCTTACCCCTGGCAATTAGGGACAGAAGGACTTTTGTAACCTTTACTGAAGCTTTAAGACTGTCTTGTGCCTCATTCGTTAATTGTAGGTATTGATGCCCTACAAGGATGTTGTGAGGAATAATTGAAATACATCCAAGAGTCATCCAGATCATTATCAAATAAATGTTCATTTTCTTCTTCCAGATCCATTCTATAGACATTTAACTGAGCTTTTGTTACATACATGGTTCTGTGGTAGGTATTTGGGAGAGGCAAGATCAAAGAAGAATAAGACCTGTATTACTGTTGAAATGGGGACAATAGGACATGCACTCAAACGACATTCCAGGACCTCTATACACACCAGCCTCCTTGCTGTTCCTGGAACATTCAGGCCTTCTCCTGCCTCTGCACCCCAAGACTTGCTGTTCCCTCCTCCTAGAAGAACTCTTATCTCTGCTCCTTCACCGCCTCCTTTGCTCATAAGTCATCTTCTCAGCGATGCTTCCCCCGATCGTGCTCAGCTCCCTGGGACTAGAACTCCCCATGGCTCTTCCCTGTTTATTTGTTTTTCCCTCTGACAAATATAATTTGTGTGTGTGTGTGTGTGTGTGTGTGTGTGTGTGTGTGTGTGTGTTTTCTGTCATCCCATGCTTCTTCTCCCTCTTCAGCGTAAACGCTGTGACTGTCTGATGTCTTCACTGCTCTATCCTCAGTGCCTAGAACAATGCCCAGTTGGCACCCAGTAAATTTTAATTGAATAGATGAGTGATGGAATTAATTAACTTCAGGTACCAGGAGGCTCATGTACCAAGTCCCAGTGGCCAGAAGAACAGAAGCATGTTAGGGACTGTATTAGTTTCCTATGGCAGCTGTAACAATTATCATAAAATTAGTGACTTTAACACAAACTTATTATCTACAGTGCTGGAGGTCAGAAGCCTCACACAGGCCTCATTGGGCTAAAATCAAAAGTCTTGCCAGGGCTCTATTCTTTCTGGAGGCTCCAGGAGAGAATCCATTTCCCTGCCTTTTCCAGCTTCTGCAGGCTGCCTGTACTCTTTCCTCTGTGGGTTCCTTCCTCTGTCCTCAAGGCCAGCAAAGGCAGGTTAAGTCCTCCTCACATCCCATTACTCTAACCTTCTCTTCTGCCTCCTTCCACTTTTAAGGAACCTTGTGATTCCACTGGACCCACTTAGGTAGTCCAGGACACTCTCTTAACTTTAAGGTCAGCTGACCAACAGCCTGAATGCCACTTGCAACTTAATTCCCCTTTGCCATGTATGCTAACATATTCACAGGGTCTGGGGATCAGGACGTGGACATCTTTGGGGATGCATGTGTCTGCCTACCATAGAGTCTAACAAGTGAGACATTTTTCCTACAGCCTAAGGTTTGAGCTGCCAGTAGTGAAATATAAAACAAAAATTTAGGGCTTCCCTGGTGGCGCAGTGGTTGAGAGTCCGCCTGCCGATGCAGGGGACACGGGTTCGTGCCCCGGTCCGGGAAGATCCCACGTGCCGCGGAGCGGCTGGGCCCGTGAGCCGTGGCCCCTGAGCCTGCGCGTCCGGAGCCTGTGCTCCGCAACGGGAGAGGCCACGACAGTGAGAGGCCCGCGTACCGCAAAAAAAAAAAAAAAAAAAAAAATTTAATCGAGAATGGCCATGGTTATCAAGATTTTTTTTTTTACATCTTTATTGGAGTATAATTGCTTTACAATGGTGTGTTAGTTTCTGCTGTATAACAAAGTGAATCAGCTATACGTATACATATATCCCCATATCCCGTCCCTCTTTCGTCTCCCTCCCACCCTCCCTATACCACCCCTCTAGGTGGTCACAAAGCACCCAGCTGATTTCCCTGTGCTATGCGGCTGCTTCCCACTAGCTATTTTACGTTTGGTAGTGTATATATGTCAGTGCCACTCTCTCACTTCATCCCAGCTTACCCTTCCCCCTCCCTGTGAACTCAGATCCATTCTCTACATCTGCATCTTTATTCCTGTCCTGCCCCTAGGTTCATCAGAACCATTTTTTTTTTTTTTAGATTCCATATATGTGTGTTAGCATATGGTATTTGTTTTTCTTTTTCTGACTTCACTCTGTATGACACTCTAGGTCCATCCACCTCATTACAAATAACTCAGTTTCGTTTCTTTTTATGGCTGAGTAATATTCCATTGTATATATGTGCCATATCTTCTTTATCCATTCATCTGTCAATGGACACTTAGGTTGCTTCTGTGTCCTGGTTATTGTAAATAGAGCTGCAGTGAACATTGTGGTACATGACTCTTTTTGAATTATGGTTTTCTCAGGGTATATGCCCAGTAGTGGGATTGCTGGGTCATATGGTAGTTCTATTTTTAGTTTCTTAAGGAACCGGCATACTGTTCTCCATGGTGGCTGTATCAATTTACATTCCCACCAACAGTGCAAGAGAGTTCCCTTTTCTCCACACCCTCTCCAACATTTATTGTTTGTAGATTTTTTGATGATGGCCATTCTAACTGGTGTGAGATGATACCTCATTGTAGTTTTAATTTGCATTTCTCTGATGATTAGTGATGTTGAGCATCCTTTCATGTGTTTGTTAGCAATCTGTACATATCTTCTTTGAAGAAATGTCTGTTTAGGTCTTCTGCCCATTTTTGGATTGGGTCGTTTGTTTTTTTGATATTGAGCTGCATTAGCTGCTTGTATATTTTGGAGATTAATCCTTTGTCAGTTGCTTCATTTGCAAATATTTTCCCTTGTCTTTTCTTCTTCCTTATAGTTTCCTTTGCTGTGCAAAAGCTTTTAAGTTGAATTAGGTCCCATTTGTTTACTTTTGTTTTTATTTTCATTACTCTAGGAAAGGGGTCAGAAAGGATCTTGCTGTGATTTATGTCATAGAATGTTCTGCCTATGTCTTCCTCTAAGAGTTTTACAGTGTCTGGCCTTACATTTAGGTCTTTAATCCATTTGGAGTTTATTTTTGTGCATGGGGTTCAGAAGTATTCTAATTGCATTCTTTTACATGTAGCTGTCCAGTTTTCCCAGCACCACTTATTGAAGAGGCTGTCTTTTCTCCATTGTATATTCTTGCCTCCTTTATCAAAGATAAGGTGACCATATGTGCGTGAGTTTGTCTCTGGGCTTTCTGTCTTGTTCCCTTGATCTATATTTCTGTTTTTGTGCCAGTACCATACTGTCTTCATTACTGTACCTTTGTAGTATAGTCTAAAGTCAGGGAGCCTAATTCCTTCAGCTCCTTTTTACTTTCTCAAGATTGCTTTGGCTATTCGGGGTCTATTCTGTTTCCATACAAATTGTGGAATTTTTTGTTCTAGTTCTGTGAAAAATGCCATTGGTAGTTTGACAGGGAATGCATTGAATCTGTAGATTGCTTTGGATAGTATAGTCATTGACACAATGTTGATTGTGAAATCCAAGAACATGGTATATCTTTCCATCTGTTTGTATCATCTTTATTTCTTTATTCAGTGTCTTATAGTTTTCTGTGCACAAGTCTTTTGTCTCCTTAGGTAGGTTTATTCCTAGGTATTTTATTCTTTTTGTTGCAGTGGTAAATGGGAGTGTTTCCTTAATTTCTCTTTCAGATTTTTCATCTTTAGTGTATAGGAATGCAAGAGATTTCTGTGCATTAATTTTGTGTCCTGCTACTTTACCAAATTCATTGACTACTGTAGGGTTTTCTGGTAGCATCTTTAGGATTCTCTATGTATAGTATCATGTCATCTGCAAACAGTGACAGCTTTACTTCTTCTTTTCCGATTTGGATTCATTTTATTTCTTTTTCTTCTCTGATTGCCGTGCTTAGGACTTACAAAACTATGTTGAATAATAGTGGCGAGAGTGGGGAACCTTGTCTTCTACCTGATCTTAGAGGAAATGTTTTCAGTTTTTCACCATTGAGAGCAGTGTTGGCTGTGGGTTTGTCATATATGGCCTTTATCACTTTGAGGTATGTTCCCTCTATGCCTACCTTCTGGAGAGTTTTTATCATAAATGGGTGTTGAATTTTGTCAGAAGCTTTTTCTGCATCTATTGAGATGATCATATGTTTTTTCTCCTTCAGTTTGTTAATATGGTGTATCACATCAATTGATTTGCATATATTGAAGAATCCTTGCACTCCTGGGATAAACCCCACTTGATCATAGTTTATGATCCTTTTAATGTGCTATTGGATTCTGTTTGCTAGTATTTTGTTGAGGATTTTTGCATCTGTGTTCATCAGTGTTATTGGCCTGTAGTTTTCTTTTTTTGTGACATCTCTGTCTGGTTTTGGTATCAGGGTGATGGTGGCCTCATAGAATGAGTTTGGGAGTGTTCCTCCCTCTGCTATATTTTGGAACAGCTTGAGCAGGATAGGTGTTAGCTCTTCTCTAAATGTTTGATAGAATTCACCTGTGAAGCCATCTGGTCCTGGGCTTTTGTTTGTTGGAAGATTTTTAATCACAGTTTCAATTTCATTGCTTGTGATTGGTCTGTCTATATTTTCTATTACTTCCTGGTTCAGTCTTGGAAGGTTGTACTTTTCTAAGAACTTGTCCATTTCTTCCAGGTTTTCCATTTTATTGGCATACAGTTGCTTGTAGTAATCTCTCACGATCCTTTGTATTTCTGCCATGTCAGTGGTTACTTCTCCTTTTTCATTTCTAATTCTGTTGATTTGAGTTTTCTCCCTTTTTTTGTGATGAGTCTGGCTAATGGTTTATCAATTTTGTTTATCTTCTCAAAGAACCAGCTTTTAGTTTTATTATGTTAGCTATTGTTTCCTTCATTTCTTTTTCATTTATTTCTGATCTGATCTTTATGATTTCTTTCCTTCTGCCAAGCCAACTTTGGGGTTATTTGTTCTTCTTTCTCTAGTTGATTTAGGTGTAAGGTTACGTTGTTTATTTGAGATTTTTCTTGTTTCTTGAGGTAGGATTGTATTGCTATAAACTTCCCTCTTAGAACTGTTTTTGCTGCGTCCCATAGGTTTTGGGTCATTGTATTTTCATTGTCTTTTGTTTCTAGGTATTTTTTTATTTCCTCTTTAATTTCTTCAGCAATCTCTTGGTTATTTAGTAAAGTATTGTTTAGCCTCCCTGTGTTTGGGTTTTTTTTCAGTTTTTTTCCTGTAATTGACATCTAGTCTCGTAGTGTTGTGGTTGGAAAAGACACCTGATATGATTTCAGTTTTCTTAAATTTACCGAGGCTTGTTTTTTGCCCCAAGATATGATCTATCCTGGAGAATGTTCCATGAGCACTTGATAAGAAAGTAAATTCTGTTGTTTTTTGGATAGAATGTCCTATAAATATCAATTAAGTCCATCTTGTCTAATGTGTCATTTAAAGCTTGTGTTTCCTTATTTATTTTCATTTTGGATATCTCTCCATTTGTGAAAGTGAGGTGTTAAAGTCCCTACTGTTATTGTGTTACTGTCGATTTCCCCTTTTATGGCTGTTAGCATTTGCCTTATGTATTGAGGTGCTCCTGTGTTGGGTGTGTAACTATTTATAATTGTTATATCTTCTTCTTGGATTGATCCCTTGATCATTATGTAGTGTCCTTCTTTGTCTCTTGTAATAGTCTTTATTTTAAAGTCTATTTTGTTTGATATGAGAATTGCTGCTCCAGTTTTCTTTTGGCTTCCATTTGCATGGAATATCTTTTTCCATCTCCTCACTTTCAGTCTGAATGTGTCCCTAGGTCTGAAGTGGGTCTCTTGTAGACAGCATATATATGGGTCTTGTTTTTGTATCCATTCAGCCAGTCTGTGTCTTTTGGTTGGAGCATTTAATCCATTTACATTGAAGATAATTATCAATATGTATGTTCCTATTACCATTTTCTTAATTGTTTTGGGTTTGTTTTTGTAGGACTTTTCCTTCTCTTGTGTTTCCTGCCTGGAGAAGTTCCTTTAGCATTTGTTGTAAAGCTGGTTTGGTGATGCTGAATTCTCTTAACTTTTGCTTGTCTGTAAAGGCTTTAATTTCTCTGTCGAATGGTTGTCAAGATTTAATATGGGGGCTTCAACTGGGAGGCACTAGGAAGTTACTAAAGGCTTTTGTGATATGGTGGAACTGTGGCTTCAGGAGATGGAGATGGACTTAAAGCAGGTATTTGGAGGGAGATTGATGTTTAACCTTTTAAAAGCAATTGATTTTTATTTCTCTCTTATACACACAAAACACTAGGTTCTTACTTGGAATTTCCTAAAAGAAGTAGAGTCCACTTATGGTGTCTTTTTAAAAACCACCCTATTATATTACACATATGTACAACACATGTACACAGAGACTCATAAAGCCCTGTCACACAGACACACTCACACAAATGCACACATTTCCTCCTATACACACCCACTGCCTCTCCTATTCTTGAAATCTCTTTTCTGTAGTACTTGGTGGCCCTCATTTTTTTCTGCCCTGGCACACTTGAGTGACATGTATCTTCCCACTAGTAACATAGGCTTACTCTGCCAGTGGTTCTCACAGGGGTCATTCTATAAACCTCTCCTAGTAGGCATGTAAGAATCTCCAGGGAGATACATATAGTTTGAAAAAGTCTTCCCTCCCTCACCTTTACCATCACCCCACAGTGGCTGTGATTTGATATAACTTTCTAGAATGGTTCTTCTCCCTGACATCCACTGAGAATCTAGTGGATATGGAACACCTGGTTTTGAGTAGAGTCTGATGAGAATTTCTTACCCTTTGGTTAGCCTCTTTAAAGCAGTGCCATCCAGTAGAACTTTCTGTGATGATAGAACTGTTCTCTGTCTGTGCTTCCCAATATGGTAGCCACAGCCACACGTGGCTACTGAGCTCTTGAAATGTGGACATACAGGAAAAATAGAGGACTCAATAGGAAGACAGACAATGAATAAATGGTAACGCCTACCTTCATTTTGAATTGCTTTTTAAGTTTTTTTTTTTTAGTTTTTGCAGAAGTCAACGTTGGTTCACATGGGTGTAGTTATGCTCATCTTTTACCTAACTTAATTTGGATTGATAACTCAATATTTGATTGGAGTGTAGGGACTTCCCTGGGGGCACAGTGGTTAAGAATCCGCCTGCCAATACAGGGGCACAGGTTCAAGCCCTGGTTCAGGAAGATCTCACATGCCACGGGGTCACTAAGCCCATGAGCCACAACGACTGAGCCCGTGTGCCACAAGTACTGAAGCCCGTGCACCTAGAGCCTGTGCTCCGCAACAGGAGAAACCACCGCAATGAGAAGCCCGTGCCCTGCAATGAAGAGTAGCCCCCACTGGCCGCAACTAGAGAAAGCCCGCGTGCAGCAGCGAAGACCTGATGCAGCCAAAAATAAATAAACTTTTTTTAAAGTGTTATCCATGGGTCTCCTGACAAATGATTCTTTCTCTTGCCTCTGTTCCCCTTCCTGATAAATAATACATACATATATGTATATATGTAAGCTTTATTGAGATATAATTCACATATGGTACAATTCAATCAGTTAAAGTGTACAATTCAATAGCTTTTCATGTATTCAAAGAGTTATGGAACCATCAACATGATTGATTTTAGAATGTTTTCATCACCCCAAAAAAACTCTTTAGTAGTCACTCCCCCGTTCTCCCCACCCACCACCCCCTGCCCTAGCCATTTACTAATCTACTTTCCTGTCTCTATGGATTTATCTATTCTGAGCATTTCATATGGGTGGAATCATACAATATGTGGTTCTTTGTGACTGGCTTCTTTCACTAAGCATGATTTTTTTAAGGTTCATCCATGTTGTAGCATGTATTAGTACTTCAGTTCTTTTTTTTTTTTAATTTATTTATTTTTGGCTGCGTTGGGTCTTCCTTGCTGCGTGCGTGCTTTCACTAGTTGTGGCGAGTGGGGGCTACTCTTCATTGAGGTGTGGGGGCTTCTCATTGTGTTGGCTTCTCTTGTTGGGTAGCACGGGCTCTAGGCATGTGGGCTTCCATAGTTGTAGCTCGTGGGCTCCAGAGCGCAGGCTCAGTAGTTGTGGTGCACAGGCTTCGTTGCCCTGCGGCATGTGGGAGGTTCCCGGACCAGGGCTTGAACCCTTGTCCCCTGCATTGGCAGACAGATTCTTAACCACCGCGCCACCAGGGAAGCCCAGTACTTCATTTCTTTTTATTGTCAACTAATATTCCATTGTATGGCTATACCACATTTTGTTTATCCATTCATTGGTTGATGGACATTTGGCTTGTTTCTACTTTATTTGCTATTATGAATAATGCTGCTGTGAACATTTATGCACAAGTTTTTATGTGAACATATATTCTCATTTTTATTGCATATACATCTATGGAGTGGAATTCTGTTTAACTTTTAGTAACTCTGTTTAACTTTTAGAATAACTGCCGAACTGTTTTCCAAAGTGGCTGCACCATTTTACATTCCTACCAGTGATGCATGAGGGTTCCAATTTTTCCACAACCTTACCAACATTTGTTATTATCTTTTTGATTATAACCATGCTAGTTATGAAATGATATCTCCTTGTGGTTTTGATTTGCATTTCCCCGATGGCTAATAATATTGAGCATCTTTTCATGTGTTTATTGGCCATCTGTATATCTTCTCTGGAGAAATATCTATTCAGATCCTTTGCCCATTTTTTAATTGAGGAATTTGTCTTCCTCTGTTCTTTTAATTTGGCCTGAGCAGGATGCTGATATGCTAACTGGTGATGAACAAGTATGGAAGGAAGTTCAAGAATCCCTGAAAAAAATCGAAGAACTGAAGGCACATTGGAGTATCCTTTTACCTGTGGATTGAGTTGTTTCATAGGATTGCTTCCTTACTGGTTAGAGCCTAGTATTGAGGAATCCAGGTCCAGAGTTTGACCTCTCCACGAGCCGAAGAGCTTCATTCTGTTCTGTGGTCACAGGTTGCATCCCTGATCCCAGCCAACAATTTCAGTAATGGCTAAGGAAGATATGGTAAAGTCAGCATGAATTCCTCTCCACCATTAGATGATAATCCAGATTTACAGGCAGGATTAGTGGGACAGTAAGTAGTACTCTCTTTATATGTATAAGGTAGCAAATTTCTGGATTCCCTTCCTCCCGTAACCTACATATCTAAAACGTGTAACTTGGAATCCTTAAAATTTAATGACTAGTCAACCATGACTGCTATGGCAATGGGGGTTGCTTCACAGTACATTTTCTTGGCATAAATAGTGAGGGGACCTCAGGAGGATTGTAAGCACTGGAGGACTGTAAGAGCCCGTGGTCTGTCAGTCTTTGAGTCTCAAGGAGTTGATTAACTCCCAAGTGGATCCACTGTGTTCCCCTTTCTCTTTTCCCCCAGTCGTCTTATGGTCGTGGAAAAGTCTGCAGAAAGGTGCCTGTTTTGTCATCAATAGTCTCTTCTCTTTGGGTGGGCTGTCTTCCCTTCTCCCCTCCCTGGATCAGAGTGACTTGTGGTAAACACCCAGAAAATGCCAGGGACTAAATTTGTGAGCAGATACAGGTCAGCATTAGCTTGGGAGAAAAGCCTCTTCGTTAAAATTATTCCATTTTTTTTGTTCACTGAGGTGTTTTACAGGAAAGGTTTGCCTTGTTTGCCAGGTGACTGTTGCCAGTGTTTCGAAGGGAAGTTGTCACGTGGTCCCTCCCAGCTTGCTGGGGGGATAAAGTTAGATGTATTCCTGTCAGCGGCTGCATCTGGTTTTTACTTCGAAGGCTTGTCATCTCAAACCTCTTTAAAATGAGTTGGAGCATATGTAAATGAGCAGGCAAATAATTATGGAGGTCATGCAACATGATGTTAAAATCGAGTCAAAGTCTTGCCACAGAAATGTCTGGCATTGTGTAAGAGACAGGCATTCCTCCTGACAATCCATCAGATATCTAATCCTAGGATGAAAAGCCACAGAGGTTAGCCTGGCAGTCTGTTACGAGACCAGTGCGTTACCTAAGATACTGCTTCCCCCCAGCCTCTGGGGGCCACATGCCGCAAACTTTAAACATGCACGTCAGGTGACTACAACAGGAAGTCATCAAAGTCACTTTTCTTCAATAGATGTGCCTCTTCCGAGACCAGAGGCAACTCCTCAGAGACAGGACTCGTCCTAAAATTACAGAGTGTTATGTACAGAAAGGCCCTCAGCCATGTGTTAGGGGGCCTGAAGTTCTAACCGGGAAGTCAGGCCTGTGGGGTAAGGTATTATGCCACCAGAGGCCCCCGTTGAAAGAAAAATATATTTCCTGTGAGGGTTAATAAAGATAGGAGCTCCCACCCATGCAAGGGGCTTGCTTGGTTTATCAAAAGTGTTCACTGATGTGTTGGAAAGCAGTGCCCTGAGAGTCCGAACGGTGGAAAAGGTAGATTTTGCTGGAGGGAGGGCAAAGGATGGGTGGGCCATCTATCCAGGATGGGGGATGCTGTGTTAGGACCTGAGGAAGAGGCTTTGAGTTGGAGGCGGGGTGGAGAGCCCTGGGCTGTGTGAGAGTCGGGCAGGGTGTGAGTGTATGTCGGGGAAGTGCCATCAACCTTACTCCACTGAACCATCTTCCTTAAGCTGGTCACGCTCGGAGGTCATGACAGACACAGTAAAAGGAGGAGGAGGGCACTGATATTTGTGCAGTATGATCTCGTGCAAGACACTAAATGTTCTCCCACTGTGTCCCAGGTACACAATTCTGCCTGGCTCAGGAGAGAACACGTGAAGCATTTTTAAAAACTTTACGTACGGTATCTTATTTAACTTCTACAGCGACATCAGGCATTTTTATTTCTGGCCTACTTCAAAGCACAGGTGACGTCCTCAGAACCTCAAATCTGACCAGTGACAGAACTAGCTTAGATTTAAATCCAGCTTTTTCTGTGGTTAAACGCCATGGCATTTCTGGAAATCTGCAAACCTTGCACCCTGTGGAATTCCAGCCTATGCAAGCAGATGAATTCGGAGCTACACAGGTTAAAGGTGAGGGAGGAGTGGGAGCCGGGCAGCCCCAGCCTAGCATCCTGCTTGGCCTCGGCCTTGCGTAACACAGCATCAAAGGGAAGAAACTGTGTCAGGTCCCTAGGGCCTACCTTTTCTCTCACCTGCAGCTGTGCTTCTGAGGGAGTTCACCTGAAGGACTCGAGGCGTGCTGCATGCACCACGTCCTCAGTGCTCTGACTGCCTTGTCAGTTTTAAAAAGTGAGGTCGCACTGGGCTCCATGAGAGTAAGTTATGGACTCACGGTTAATCGGAAAGTCACTGTGGCTCCGAAGTGAATACTGGGTCTTCTCCCCACCCTTTTTTTTTTTTTTTTTCCGGTACGCGGGCCTCTCACCGCCGTGGCCCCTCCCGCCGCGGAGCACAGGCTCCGGACGCGCAGGCCCAGCGGCCACGGCTCACGGGCCCAGCCGCTCCGCGGCACGTGGGATCCTCCCGGACCGGGGCACGAACCCGCGCCCCCTGCATCGGCAGGCGGACCCTCAATCACTGCGCCACCAGGGAAGCCCTCCCCACCCTTTTTAAAGCATCCTTTCCCCCTGCCTGCAATTTATGTACATAAGCCACATGTTCTTAATATTTATCTTTTACTTTGGGGGTTTAAAATAAGAATACCTTTATTTGGTTAAGTGTAGACTTGAATCACTTTTGTTTTATAATCAAAAACCTTAAATTTGAGATCCAGTGGAAATGGCTTTCTTTAAGTTGTTTCCCCTAGTGTGTGTCTGGGGTTGTGTTTTTGGTTTCTTATATGCCCAAGGTTCAAATGACACAGAAGCAAAAATGAGCTCCTCCTTTTTTAAAAGGAGTCTCTCTAAAGCTTTTTAAATTTCAGATCATTTTTGAAACAGAAACTAACAGAGTAAATAATTTTAAACTGAACTAACTTAGTCTTTAGCTCATTTAATAAACAGCTGCATTTATTTCATGGCTAGGCTTAAAGAGAATACATGTAGGAATAGGAAGGAAGAATGGTTCTCTGGAAATCTAATCCCGCAAAGCACAGGCTTGGTTGGAAGATGGTTTGTTGATGTAAACAGAATTTCCTTCTCGGAGACACCACTTACATGTTTTTGTTTCTCAAGTGTGTTTTCAGGCAGCTCATCTGTGCAAAAAAATGGGCGCTTCCTTCCCTCCTGTGCCTGGGAGCTCTTCAGCCTTTTCGAGAATTTCATTTTACTTTTGTTGTTTCTTGATGAAGACAACGAATCCTTAACTAAGGTTAATAACAGAGTGGGAACAGGTTCTGGCCATGTGCCAGACGATCCTAAGCAGCAACGCTGAGCGGCTTCCTGATATCAACATCTACCAGCTGAAGGTGCTCGACTGTGCCATGGACGCCTGCATCAACCTCGGGCTGCTGGAGGAGGCATTGTTCTACGGCATTCGGACCATGGAGCCGTACAGGTGAGTCCCGGGGAGGGGCTAAAGTAAGGGCTATGTGTCTTTACTTGGGGCAGAGGCTCGAGAGAGAGCCTGACATCATCCTGATCCCTGCTGCTTTGTAAGAGTGTTCCCATCTGCTTCCCAGTCGGTGTGTAAAACCACACCTTTGTTCATTTATGCGTTCATTCCTCATTTGTAAAGTTCCTTCCGTGTGTCAGGCACTGTGGGTGTGCAGCGACTGATGAGGTGCTGTCTGCACATGGAGCTAGTGCTTGTAATAAGGTGCAGTGCTCGCGATGGCAGAGGCAAGTACAGAGTTTGGGGGAGCAGAGAGGGGCTCGGCACAGACGTAGCCTGGGGGCTGCGGCCTGTGGCCTTAGCCCTGCTGATCTAGGTGAGGACGCCGGTGTGGGACCCTCCACTTGGCTGACAGTGGTGCTGCTTTCTTCCATTTCTCAGGGCTTTATGGTTCCTGGGGTGCCTTCACTTGAACCATTTGACCTTGTAATCACCTTATGACCCAAGCAGGAGAGCAGGGAGACAGCCCTGCTCAAACATGTCATTGAGTCAGAGGAAGGAACTACTAGTAATGAACTGTTTCTTGACCGGCCTCAACTCCTCCAGACCCGTGCGTGTTTTTCCCCTAGAGGTTCTGGTAACTCAGGTGAGCTTTCGGAGGGAGGGCAGTGTTGAGATCTAGTGCTGAGAATTTGGTGCTGGTGGGTGTGGGACCCTGGTTTGCAGTGGGCTAAGAACATAAGTTTGGAAGATGAGATAGATCAGTCCAGAAGAAAGGGCACAGAGATGCATATACCATCATCTGAGGTTGGAAGAGCCTTCTCCAGCACAGAACAAGGTCACTCACTGTGGGGAAGGTGCCCTGAAAGCATCTGGGACCTGGGGAGGCTGGGGGAGGCCCCTGTGGAGGAGGGGCACCCCTCCAGGCAGATACTGAGTTTCCCAGCTCTGGAAGACGGTGCAGACATGATGTCAGCCCTAAGGGGCTGAGCAGAGGTAGGGTCCAGGTCTAGACCTATGCAACATGGGCAGGAGGCAGGGGAGCCGTCCTCAGGGAAGGAGGGGAGGGAGGCAGAGCCCAGGTCGCCACCTGTCAGCACTTGAGGGAGAGCCTCAGAAGACACCGGAGCTGGGAAGCTACCAGGATCAACACAATAAGAACAGAAGCGAGTCCAGGGTCTGGGATATCAGTCCGGGCAAAGGGAGGAAGCCAGAAGTGACACATTTGGTCAGGAAGCCAGGAGCATGGTGCAGACAGAGAAGAGCCTAGAGATGGCATAGACCCACCAGCCAGGTGCATGGCAGAAGTCCATAGGCCAGCCACGGCACCAGGGTGACCCTGAGGGTGTTTTTCAGAACGTCTCTGGGTGGTTTCTCCCAGTGCCTTGTGGTTGAACAGCTTCGAAATCCAGACTGTGAGTCAGCTTTAATCAAACTTACAAGAGATTGCCTTGAGGGCTGGGACTGTAGACTTTCCCATGAGCGTGAAATGTCTGTTAGGTATGATGAATCTTGTGGGTTCTCAGAAAATATGAATTGAATACAAAGAGATAAGGCTTCGTGCGTTCTCTGCATTTCAATGAGAGGCAGGTTGAGGATGGTTGGCGTTACCCCTCTGAACTCAGGGCTCAGGCTCAGGACGCCAAACCACAGGCTGCCGGGTGAGCAGATGGAATCCGGCCAGGAGACAAAGACGGAAAATCCTCTTTCCTCCAGATCCCCTCAGCGGCTGCTCGCCCCGCTGCCGTCTGGGGCTGGAAGTGCGCTGAGCCTGCCCGCCGCCCAGGCACAGGAATATATGTTGGTCCCCCGGCTTCATTAAGAGAGCTGCACGCCTTTGAGGGAGCTCGTTCTCCACGTACTTTTGAATCCTCTTTTCTCCATAGCGCCCAAGGCTTCTCTGAAGGACTTTCTTACCCCCTTAATTAACTGGCAGTTTCACTGACTTAAACATGAATCAAACAAAGAGGCCTTTCTTGTAAGTGAGGCCAAGTGCACGGAATGTACTCCATGTTGTTTGGAATACTTTTGGTTATGTTTCTCTGGTATTGGGCAGGTCACGATCTCTCTGTAAATGTACCCTCTGTTCTTACGCTGGTTGACACTTTTCCAAGCTTCCCTCCGTTTCCCCTCCCTGGTGCTTATTAAGGAGTTGCTCTGTGGTGTTCTGCATTTCAAGAAATCGAATCTGAAATGATCCACTTCTAACGAGTGAGATCTGAGCTATTTGCTTTCAAAGTTGTAGCAGAGGAAAGGGCTATCAGTAATTCAGACTAACAGAGTTAAGAGAAATGAGAGGGGTGGATGCCGATAGACTTGGCCCTCTTTCCCTTTAGCTCAGGCAAAAGTGAAAATAAAGAACTAACGGGCCAGATGCCCTGCAAGCCCTTTAACAATCTTAGAGTGGGAGGTAGGAATCCCGAGCTGGGCAGTGGTTTTCACCCTGCAGGTGTGCACGAGGGAACTCACGCTGTGGGCCTCCCCCGTCTGCACGGTCTCCCGGCAAATGCTCCGGGTGGGCTTTTTGTCCACCTGTAGCCAAGGACACGGGCAGTTAGGCATGCGTTACTGAGAGGTGACTGGATTGCCATCTGCCGTAACAGTTGTACAATGTTAATATACTGTTTTCAACAACTAGATTGAGGTCAAGACTCTAGTGATGATTTTGTCACTGCTGACTGTGGCTAAATCTTAACTGCTGACCTTAGAGGAGAAGATGTCCATTATTCCATTTTTATCCAAATCACCGCTTTGCCCTCAGCTCCCTTCTTGTCACTCCATCATTTATTTTTACTCAATAGAAGTTCCTTTTATGGTACAACATAAAATATTAAGTTCTTTATGTTTCATAAAGCAATTTGGAATTAATTCACATACAACAAAATGTGGAATCTTTAGTATTAGCTTATAGTACTTGTCCTGAGAGTATCTATGTGTGTATCTGTGATTATATATGCAGTCATCTGTCTGTTAACACTACCAACATTAAGTAATTTAAGGGTGTTTCCCAGATTTTACTTAAAAATACAATTCAGGGCTTCCCTGGTGGCGCAGTGGTTGCGAGTCCGCCTGCCGATGCAGGGAACACGGGTTCGTGCCCGGGTCCGGGAGGATCCCACGTGCCGCGGAGCGGCTGGGCCCGTGAGCCATGGCCACTGAGTCTGCGTGTCCGGAGCCTGTGCTCCGCAACGGGAGAGGCCACAGCAGTGAGAGGCCCGCGTACCACACACACACACACACACACACACACACACACAAAAAAAAAAAAAAAAAATACAATTCAGTCAAATCTCAGCTGTAAGATGAATTGGGTTCCAAAAGTTCATTTGCCAGTCGGTAGTTTAGAACTTGGAAAGCATTTTCTTCCAGAAGAAGGTGTTGCAGATCATGCTGAGGCCCCCTGGACTATAGCCCGTGACAGTCTGCTCAGCATCATCAATGTAGGCCATAAATTTTTTTTTTTTAAAAAAAGGAGAAAGAAATACAAAAACAAAACTGAACATAGTTTTAAAAACTAAGATTTAAATTATGTTGAATACAAATTAAAGTTGATTTTCTTTAGGAACCAGAGGCTGATACGGAGGTACAGAGGCTTCTTAAGGCTTTGAGGAGGACTTTCAATATATTCACACATTCCGTTAATTTTTTTTAACATCTTTATTGGAGTATAATTGCTTTACAATGGTGTGTTAGTTGCTGCTGTACAACAGAGTGAATCAGCTATACGTATACATATATCCCCATATCCCCTCCCTCTTGCATCTCCCTCCCACCCTCCCTCTCCCACCCCTCTAGGTGGTCACAGAGCACGGAGCTGATCTCCCTGTGCTATGCGCCTGCTTCCCACTAGCTGTTTTACATTTGGTAGTGTATACATGTCCCTGCCACTCTCTCACTTCGTCCCAGATTACCCTTCCCCCTCCCCATGACCTCAAGTCCATTTCAGTATATTCACACGTTCTGTTAATTTTTGTTGTAAGAATAATACATACTCCTAGGAAAGGACATTTTCAAAACGACGGAAAGGTAAAAATCATCCTCATCTTTCACACTTCTGTCCCACTCCCTAAGGATAGCCATGGTAAGTTTCTTTCTGAACTTTTCCATGTGTGAGGCACTCGTCTGAATATATTCCAAAGCCCCACTTTTCCCTCCTTTCCTCACTTTCTGTCTTCTTCTTGTCTTTCTTGGGGAGAGACTCGGTTCCAATCCTGATTTTTAAATATGCCTACTGGCGTGGTGGGTGAGGAAGGAAAGGTGACAAGGAGAAAAGAGATGGAGAAGCCAAGAATTCTCCTTAGTGGGAGAGAGAAGGAAAAAATAGGGTAGCTCTCTGTCTCATGTTCCATAACTTGGTTTTTTCACTTTACGACAAAAGTGTGGACATCTGTGCAGATCGACTCCTGCATGTCTACCTCATTCTTTTTAACAGATACCTAGTATATCATCTCATGAATGTACCATAATTTGTCCATCAGTCCCTCTGGTCTCCGTGTACGTTTACCATGTCAAACAATACTATGATTAACAGCCATGTACTTGCATCCTTGTGTTCTGATGTGACTGAAGCCATAGGGTGAATCCATATGATAAATTCCTAAATGCTAACTTGCTGCATCAAAAGTTACGTACATTTTCAATGTAGATAACTTATTACCAAATAGTGTCCCCCATCCACCAAAATGTTCCTCTTTTCTCAAAAGAATTAAGAATGGATAGCATGATATTGACTTTATCTGATTTAAATTCATTTCATAATATATAAGGGCCTTTTCCTGATCAAAGTCTGTTCTTACAGAGTGAGGTTTGCTTGTATTGATTTACTTATCCAAAAATAGTGCTGGGAATGACATTTTCTAAGTCACCTGCACAGAGGCAGAAAAACAGGAATGAGGAAGGGTCTGACACATGAGTGCCCAAGGGGTACTTCCTCCTCAAGGGGAAGAAATCGTGAACGAGTAAGATTTTATCTCATCGGTTTCTGTGCTTTGTTGTCAGAAAAAAAAACTGGTGGGAAGAATGGCAGTAAAATGCAGCTGGTGGTTTGTTTTCGTGACATAGTTACAAGTAAGTGTTTGTAACTCAGAGATTGCCAGTAATTACATAGCAGCCATATCTGTTTTGATTTTGCCAGTAATTTTTTGACTTTTCCCTCAGAAGCTTTAGCAGATAAGTTGATGAAATGTAAGGTGTCATCACAGCAGTACCTTCTACGACTGTTTTCAAGCTGGCTTTTCTTCTGAAGACGTTTACAATTGGTCTTCTGTGGGTTTTTGTCTAGTCCAAGAGCCAGCAGAGCATGTGGGTGCACGTTCCCCGGGGCACAGTCACTCACTCACTTGGCACTTACGTGGGCCTGCTCTCCTGTTGCCTCATCTCTCCGTGTCACAGACCTTGTTAGGCTGCTCCAGGAGGATGCTTGTGTCCATGTACCTGTCAGTGAAGCTCATTCCTAGAGGGCAGGGTCTTGGCTGGGGGTATCAGCTGTAGGACTTCTCCTCAGCCAGACTCAGAGAGGAGGACCCAGAGGTAAAGCAGAGCTGGGTCTCCAGCCAGGAGGGGACATGAGAATCGGAGCTTCACCCAGCATTCTGTTCATGCACCTTGTTTGCAATCTGTCTTCCATGGTGAGGTTTACAGAATTATTTCACCCAGTGAATGAACACATGTTTTATTCTCTGCTTACTGATGTGGACAATAATCCCTTAGCCACTTAATCATTTTTTTTCCACCCTGTAATTTTCAATTAAAGTATCTTTGGTGGCCAAACCCCTATATGAGAGTTTGAGCTCTGTGTGCATGTTTGTGTAAAATACTGTTACCTGATACCTCTCATCGGGGCCTCTCTTTCTTTGCTGCCAGTTCTGTGAGGTTGATTTCTTAGGCACGGCCCCTTGTCTTGACACTGGGGCAATGACCACCTGCCTGGCAGTTGGGGTAGGGGCCCATCGAGGCCCAAGCACTCTTAATTTAACCTGTTTAATATCAGCCCCTTAGTTTAATTCCAAAGGGCGCTCTTAATTCAGAATCCAGAAATACAACAAAAGGAAAAAGAAGGCAAAGGAGAGAAAAGAGGAAGAGGAAGGAGGCAAGAACAGCACAGATGATGAGATGCCGCAGTTCAGGTGCACGTGTGTTTACTTAAACTACTGACTTGAGCTCATTCCTAGTTACTTGTGTTTCCAGGTCCAGATAACCTGGAGCTAGTGTGAGGCTTTTGGTAGGAGAATAAAGAAGAGCAGGATGAGTAATTTCTCTGACTGCACTTTCCTTGGGGCAGCAGAGAAATGAAAACATCTTGCTTTCAGTGGTCCACTCCTCTAAAAACACCCTAGCTTCCCTTTCCCTCTAACCATCTTGCTGGAGATGCCACCTGTGTGTTTGGGTAAAGACATTTATTGACCAGCGTTCTGGGTGGTTCCAGCCCTGACCCCACTAGTTGCACAAGAATGACCCAGCTTTGTGGTTTTAGTTCCGAAAGAGAAATAAAGGGTAGTCTGTGCATGGAACTGGCCTGAGGCTCTGACCCTCCAGCCCCTCTGAAAGAGGGGAGGGGCGGCCACGAGCCCACCCATTCTCCTGGATGCTGCAGCTCCTCTGCCCTTTGCCACCACCCAGGCCTCTGGCCCTTGAACAAGAGCTGCAGATTGTGACAGAGCTCCCGGTGACAGCAGACAGGCCTAGGTGACAGCTTCACAGACCAAGCCTTAATCCAACCTGGGTATTCCCACCTGACTTAAGGGTGGCACAAGTGACTGGGCGCTGCTGGTATATGTACAGCCCCTGCTGGGGAGGGGAAGGTGACCCACACATTGCCCCCAACATGCTGTGCACAGCAGGACACATGTGAAACCCATGCTTCCTGCTGTCTCCTGGCCACACAGCTCTCTATGTTTGTCATTCCTGGCTACCGGAGGGCCACCACCTGACCATGGTTCAGAGACCCCACCTTCTGCTTTATCCTGGATGGTAGTGTTGAAATCCTCTGCTGAACTTTATTCCATCCACCCCCCACCGCCCCCACCCCCACCCCCCGTGCTAGGATTGTTAGATCAGCACATTGCTCAGAGCCACATTCCTCCTCTCCGACAAGAAAATCCAACAGCCACGGGCCAGCATCATCCATGGGTCTAGAGTCAACACTTACCTTGACTGTAGACACCCCAGGCTAGGTCGGGGCACAGGGTATACTTCTTGTCTGTTGCATTTGCCTGATTCCCGGTAAACAGCCTCCCTGGGGAGCAAGATGAAAGCCACGCTCCACCCTGGGATTAGGTACCTGCACAGGAAAGCATTTCATCTTCTGTGTTCACCCATGTATATTTTCTGAGAAATGGTCTTCTGTCCTCCTATTTAAGAAAGCATTTCCAGAATAAAAACATTTCCTATTACGTTTCACTTTTTTGTTTTTTAAACTTTCACAAGCCATCACTGAGTACTTTGACTGTCCTGACAAAACATCTTCAGTTTCTTATTACAACAGATTGTATCCTAAGCAGCAGGATATCAAATCCTAGGGAATCTTTTGGGATGCATTAAATTTCTCGTGTTGAATCAATCTCTTGCTTGGCTGCCCCTGAAGCTACATAGCTGCTATCTCTTTTCCTTTTTCTCAGCTCTTGGAAGAGAAAGTAGAGAAAAAAATATACCATTTTCCCCTGTAAGGAGCCAACAGAAAATCAGGTAGGCCTGAGAAATGGGAAATAATGGATATAACTTCAAAAGGCTCAAAAAGAACTGATTAAAACCAACTTCAATTTCATGTCAATACATGTTTTGTAATTTAAAAAAAATTTTTTGGTCACACGCTATTTGTGTATTTTGAGTGAAGTCCATACTGAGTTTTTCAGAACTTCTCCAAGGATAGATGAATGGATCTTCAATTAAATTGTACAAGTAAAGCTGATTTATCAAGCCTCATGCTTTTGATCACTTATAGAGAATGGTGATAGCACTTGTAAGGAACAGTAAGAGGTCCTTCAAAGAAATGAAAGGTGGGGAATAAATGGCCCCGAAAATGATAGGTCCCAGTTTTTGAGAGAGCCAAGTTATTTTGAGCTCGAAAAATGTCCTTCGGCCCAGAGAGCACAAAGCTCTTGAGCTCATGAGAGCACACTGGCTGGAAAAAATGTGTAATATGTTCAAGGGAAGTGGCCCCATCAGGGACTAGGAAACTGGAGTGCAAGAGGGCAATGGGCTGCGGCCTTGAACAGGGCAGAGGGCGGGGCCCTGGGAGCAGCGAGGGGAGTGGAGACAGCGCTCACTCTGCAAAGAATGCAAGGCTGCTGGAAAGGGCCCTTCCCGCACAAAGAACAGCAATCACACTATCACGCTGCCCTTCAGAATTAAAGAGGAACAAATCTGCTCTCACTTGTAATGGGACCTATCACCGTAATATCCTCCCAAAGTAAGATAAATCGGGTTCAGCCACTGCAGAAGCATCTGTCAGCTCTGTGTTAGCATCATCTTTTGAGAGGAATGGGTGAAAGGACTGTAAGAGCTCTCCTCTACCTTTCAGCTTTCCTCAACTGAAAAGTAATTGCTGTTATTTATTAAGAGCCTCCTGTGGACCAGGCAGCTCGCTTGTCCTTCTAATCCTTCCAGTGCAGTGAGGAGGAAGTTAGCCTGTCCTGTCTTCCATGTGAGGGGACTGAGGATGAGAAGTATGTGGCAGAGCTGGGGTTCAAACCTTAGGCTTATTTATTTTATTTTGGTTATAATTTACCAAAAGAGCAGTTGAGTCAGCTTGAACCCGGGTTTCCTCAGTTATAAAGGTCTGGATTGTTACCGCACTACAGCGGGCTGAGTGGTCTTTCGAGCTACCCCCTGCCTTCCTGCTACATGAATGTATCAAGATCCTTCTTATTATAGGTGACAGAAACCCAACTCAGACTGCCTGAGCATGAAAGGGAGTTCACTGCCCACGAAACTGCACAGCCAGGGACAGAATTCAGGGATACAGTCTCTCTTCCTCTCAGCCCTTCACTCCTCCTCTCCCTGGATCTGTTTCTCTCTGCTCTACTCATTCCTCTATGCTGTCTTCATTCTTTACCACACAGGTGGTCTCCCCACAATGTGGTAGAGCAGGTGGCTTCCAGCAGCCTCCGGTTCACATTCTCCTAGTTCTGTGACAAAAGAAAAGGTTCTGTTTCCTCTAGCTCCAATTTTTTGTTTTAATTTTTTTAATTTTTAATTTTTTGGCCACACCATGCAACATGTGGGATCTTAGTTCCCCGACCAGGGATGAAATCTTAGTGTCCCTGCAGTGCAAGTGTGGAGTCTTAACCACTAGACTACCAGGGAAGTTCCTCTAGCTCCAAATTTTAAAACATGTGTTTTGGATGGACCTCCTCGGCCTCTTTAGGTCTCATGCCCACCGCTGCCTGGACCAAGGGAGATGACATGCTGGCAGCCCTACCAGTAACAAGGGGTGGAATGGACGGAAGGTATGCAAAAGATGGAGGGTAGGTGGATGATGGACAAAGCAGGAGAATGTTGTCCACTGTACTAGTCTACTCAGATAGTCTAGTGAAACTTCTGGAAAGAAAAAAAAAAATCACAGGTGGTAAAGAGAGTCCAAAGGCTGTGACATGGGAGAGAAAGAAAAAGCAGCATTGTACCATTAGAGTTATGCGTTAGGAATGAAGTTCTGCAAGAGCAGATTCCTAGAATTTTAAAGGGAGCAGCAGTATTCACTTGGACCAGGACACAAGCTAAGCTGCTTGAGAAGAAGTCTGTTCGCTGTAAGAGGAAAGGGTGGATCGGGAGGCCGGTGAGGCCCTACCTGAGGCAGAGAAGTTGTGTAAGAAAGTGTGCCTGATGGCAGCGTGTGATACATCTTGTGAAGGTTTTTCAGTCCCAGTGTGCACTACCTATTTCAGGCTGTAGGCGCTAAGAAACATAGCCAGAAGACTGCATTTGTTTTGGAAATGCTACGGGTAGAGTGCACCTTGATTTCAGCAAGGTATTTGATAATGTCTTCTGGTACATTTCCTGTAGATGGAAAAATTGGGCTAGTAAGGTTTGTTTATGCCTTTTAAATAGCTGTTTCTGAACTGTAGCTATTAGCAGATTGACAGACTCCTTTTGGGAAATATGTAATGGTATGTGCCTCAAAGCTCCACTTTTTTGGTTCTGAGTCAACATTTTTATTAAAGACTTAATGAGATGAATACATAGCCGTTATGTATATCAAATTTGCAAGGGATGTAAAGCTGAGAAGAATAACTAATATTTTGGGGGAATAAACCAAACTTCAAAATTACCTCCTTAAATTAGAAACATTTGGCCGATTTCAACAAGATGAACTTAAACAGGGATACATGGAAAAGTCTGCATTTGTGATTAAAAATTCAGTAACAGGCTGGAGAATTTTTCTAGTGTTTTGTAGTGGATTATGTTTGGATGTCCCACTAGCATTAATTCCTCCGTTCTCTTTCTTAATAGAACCTCCAGTGTCCTAGCCGTGTAGTTTGTATGTGATTGATTGACCACAGGGGCAGTGCATGATTAGCTTAAGCTAGAGAATCATATTTCCCTGGTCACCTGACTCAAGCCAGAGCAGTTAGAGCCAATGATGGTCTATTCCTAGACTTCTATTCGCAATATTAAGAGAGTAAACTGCCCATTCCTGTGGCTCATGATAGAGGAAGCATATGGCCGCAGGAGATGCAGGCTGTTAGGTCTCTTGGGACCGCAAAGAGTGAGAATGGAGATGAAACTCAGGAAGCAGAGGTAAGGAGTGGATGGGACAGATCCTGGTCCCATTGTTCAAGAATTGCCTGAAACCAAATTCAGCCCTGTAATATTGAGTTACACAACACTTAGGCTGATAAATTTCATTTTTTATCAACCTGTGTGAATTGGATTTCTTGGTTCATACAACATAAAGACTCCTAACTGATATATATGGGGGTGTGCAGGAGACTAGTGCAGTGCAGTCACCAAGAAAGATAATGCAACCTTATGCTGCATGATTGTAAGTAATTGTAAGAGACTGGATACACGCATCCATTGCACTGTGTCTAGAGAGTTCCTAGCTAAGAGTGACCAGAATGAGAAGAATCTTGTAGCAACATCATATGAGAAATGGCCGATGAGAAGTGGAGATGTTTCACCACAAGATGCAAAGACTTTGAGAAGGAAAAGGAGACCTGTTATAAGTTTACAAATCTTTAAAGGGCTGTAGTGTAGGATGGGGGTAGACTCTTCCTCATGACCAGAGGGGGAGGAACTAGGATATACGACTTGGAATTGGAAGAAGATATATTTCATGCCAGGCTATTAGGAAGAGCAGTTTAGGGAATTGCACAGCGGTCCAGTGGTTAGGGCTCTGAGCTTCCACTGCAGGGGGCATGGGTTTGATCGCTTGTATCTCATTTTTAAAATAAAAAGCAACAGGCTTCTGCCTCACCCCTCCCGACTTTCAAGGCTGCTTCTTAAGAGCAACTCTTTAAAAACATTTCTGGGGCTTCCCTGGTGGCGCAGTTGAGAGTCTGCCTGCCGATGCAGGTGACACGGGTTCGTGCCCCAGTCCGGGAGGATCCCACATGCCGCGGAGCAGCTAGGCCCGTGAGCCATGGCCGCTGAGCCTGCGCGTCTGGAGCCTGTGCTCCGCAACAGGAGAGGCCACAACAGTGAGAGGCCTGCGTACCACAAAAAAAAAAAAAAAAATTTCTGTTTTCAGCGCTTCTGATAGTTATTTTTATACCCCCGAATAATAGTTTTTCAATTTATGTTTCTTGTGTATCAACTAAATAAATTATCTACTCCTAACTATGAAAAAATAAAGCTCTAGCTTATACTATCTTCTTTTCTCTCTCCTTTCTCTTCCTTTCCATTAAAAAATTATAAAGTTATTTAATTCATTTAATGGCTAACTGTGAAACTTCAAACAACATACTGAAATCTCTATTTCTCATTCTGTCAACTTTAGGCAATGTCCCTTGATTTCCCACTATGTTAGATGGAGATTTAGTACTCTTGTTCTTGATGGAGAATTAGAATATAAAATTCTCAGTTCAAAATCATTTTCATTGGCTATTTTAAAAGCCTGCTACCCTGTCTTCTAAGATCTATCATTTCTGATTCTACTTGGATTTGAGTTTCTTTGTTGATCACCATTTTATCTTTCTGTAAGTTTTTAGGCTCTGCTTTTCTCCTTGATGTTCTGAAAGTTCACATTGATATATCTAGGCATGGGTATTTTTTCATTTATGCTAGATCCTTTCATTTTAAAGACTCCTGTCTTCCTTTATCTCTGGGAAATTTTTTCTTTATTTTTTCCTTTTTAATTCCATTTCCTCTATTCTCTCTGTTCTTTTGTCCTGAAAGTCCTGGTAGTCAGATGTTAACCTTCTGTTTCCAGTGTCTTGGGCCTTTTGCTTTATGTTCTGACAGTTATCCTTGACTTAATCTTCCAGACCTTTATTGGAATTTTTATATCTCAGCAAAAATTTTGTTTATAAATTTATAAGAACTTGTTCTTGAAAATTTTCTTTCTCATAGCTCCCGATTCTTATTTTTTTGAACTCAACATCTTCTCGAATCTAAGGGTAATAGGTCTTTTAAAAAATTGTCTCCCATCTTCTGAATAATCTCAGTTTCTTCAAGTTTTTTTTTCTTCAGTTTATTTTTTTCTGGTCTTTTTCTGTGTTCTAAACTTTTCTTGAATGGTTCTTCATTCATAGTTTTTTACAACTTTATTGAGATATAATTCACATACCATGTCACTTACCCATTTAAGGTTTACAATTCATTGGCTTTTAGTGTATTCACAGAGTTTTGCATCTAATACTACCATCAATTTTAGAACATTTTCACTGTCTCCCTCTAAGGAAACCCTACGCTCCTTAGTTGTTCTCTATCCCATAATCTCACTCAACCCCACTACCCCCCTGCCCTTGGCAACCACTGTCCATTCATGTTTGAAAATATGGGGTTAGAAAGGTTGGCTTGTTGCTCTGGGGGTTTCAAAATGGCAGTCGGTAAGAAGAAATGGTTGGGAAGGAGGAGAAGGCAGAGGTTGAGATTGAGTAGAACCCAAGTCCCAGAAAGCTGGGCGTAGGAATCAGGACCTTGGAGAGCCCTGAGAGGGGCTAGTGTTGCAGGTAAGCAGTCAGACCTTCTGTATTCATGAGCTTCACTTCTGTATTCAGGATTCCGAGGACATCATGCCACAGATGATGATGCAGTCCCTCTGGACTCTGGGTTCCATAAGGGGAGGGGGGAAACATGTCTGTCTTGTTCGTAGCTCTGTCTCCTACACTTGGCATACTATTTAGCACACAGTACGCATTATTTATTTGTAGAAGAATTCAGTGTCATTTGTTTATATAATACCTTACAATTTGCAAGGCACTTTTGTATCCTCATCTCTTATCTCAGTTGAGATAGGCAGGTATGCAAAAGTGGATTTAACCATGGAGCTAATGAGGCTGAAATTGTAGGCTCCTCCACTTGCACGAGCCCCTTCTAAAACCCTGTTCTCAATTCTGTATTTGTTAACTTTGCATTCTTTTCCTTAAAGTAGGCCTACAAAATTACATTTTGTAGTGTCAGGCATGAGAAAACCTGAACTAGATTTGCCTCTCTAGGTAACAGCAGAAGTGATTAGCCCCAGTTTATAGCTATAAAGCTGTGGCTGAGAGAGCTGGGTACCTCGCCCAAGGTCCCACATCTGGTAAGTGGCAGAACTTTTCATACTTGAATGTCTCCCACTAATTCTCGCCCCCCCATCCCACCCCCCCAAGAGCTACGGCTTCTGATTGGTGCCTGTTCCCAGGACACCAGTCACAGGGAACCGTACAGACCTGAGCATTCTGCAAATATCTGTCAGCAAGGGTTGGGCCCAGGGCAACTGGTGAGGACTATAAATGGGAGGTGTCTGTTGCCCCCAAGCTCACAGGCTGTCTCTCTGTCCAACAGGAACCAAGCAAGGAAAGCCATGCATCCTCCCCACCCACCCACCTACATGTTTAAGTTTTAGTTATGAAGTACCTTTGAAAGTATTTTCTCTGAACAAAGAGCAACGCCGAATTCTCCTTTTCACTCTATTTCTGAATAAGACTTTTAATCCCCTGTTGTTTCACAGTCTTAAAATAAAATGTAAGATCTAATGAAAAGTCAGAAATCATATTTTCAACTGCCAACTAATTCGGTGGTTCTCCCAGGTGGAAATCAATGTCTGCTCTGCAGAGGTGAATCATGCATTCCATCGTGTTATGCCACTGACTTTCTTCTTTGAAAATTAACTTACCCTCCATGCTTTCAACTTTTCACTGAAGTGTATACTTCATGCTTGCCTTTCCCCAGACACAAGTGTATGTGTTCTGAGTAGAAATCTAAGCTGGCGGTGCCTCTCAGTCTGTTGGAGGATTGAACTGAATTCCCTGGAGACAGAGAAGAAATCTCCTCCTAGTGTCTCAGGTCTGAGTCTCCGATGGCCTGCCAGCCCCCAGGCTAATAATGTGAGACTTGGCTCTGGGGGCGGGAGTTTCATTCTCTCTAGAACTTCCTTATTCTTAAGTTATTGATCCAGTAGCAAGTTACGGGGACCAGACTCCCGTGGGTAATACCATGGTGTGATCAGAAAGGCGAAGGTTATAGAGACTTTCTTCCTTCGGTGCTTCTTCCCTCATGTCCACACCCTCACCCCCAACCCTTAATAGGCCCGAGAATCACCTCGACTTGGTGCTGACTAGTGCTCGTAATAGCATTAAAATAATTTCTTCCCAGTTGGCAAGCAGTCACTGCCCCAGACCCTCTGTGCAGCTACACAGGCTCCTGTCCTGAAACTTTCCCATCATCCAGGAACCAAAAAGGGGGGTGCACTACACTCCTTCTGGGACCTGCTCCATCACTAAGGCTGGCATCGCTCTGATTGGTTAGGGACTGCGCCCTATTGCAGGTTATTAAATATTTTGAAAAATCACCCCAGCTCCTGACAGAGTCTGATCACTTGGGATAGGGGTCGAATTGGGTAATAGGCTCCTGTTTAACGCCCCAGTTCCTTGGCAAATCAGAAGCAAAGTTGCCCCTTTAAAGGTTGATTCTCAGGGCTTCTCTCCAGGCGCACCTTTCTTTTGGCTTTGCTCCGTCAAGGTTTCATTAACACTGGTGACAGTGAAAACACAGAATGAGGCACTGGAGTCACCCGTGGGTCCAAGTTGGAGCATCCTTGTGAGCACCGTAGCGGTCTCCCAGCTGCGAATGAGCGAGTGTGCGCTGAGCTCCACCTCCTTATAAGAGCATGTGTGCAAACCGAAGAACGTACGTTGCCAGCAAGGCCAGCTTTCATCCGTCAGCAGCTGAAAATATTTAGGCCAGGCCACTGACTGGAGGTGTGCACCACGGCGGGGTGCTCAGCAGCACGTGGGACGTGTAAAGCCCACTGACTCAGAGCGTTAGCACCTTAGGTGGCCTTTGGATGAGCCTGGAATTAACCTTCATAAACACATAAACATCTGTCTCAAGATGTCCTGCGAGCAAAGATCGCTCCTTGGGGCCGGCCCCTGAACGCTGCAGGGTGTGCGTCCAAGGCCGGGCAGCAGGGGGAAAGTCCAGGGGCCGAGGTAAGGGAGCAGCAGGGATTCAGATCCAGCCTCACTCCTTAGCTCAACGTAAGCCAGGCCATCCTGGACTGAGTCATGGCTTTGGCTTTAATCCCGTCTCACCTCTTAGGTCTCCGGCGTCTGTTTATATGTAACCCAAATGGTGTCCTCTTTGTCCCCTGGCCACAGCAGTATTTAAACTAACCAAATTGGCCAGAATTGGGTTTTGACAAAAGGTATTTTCCCTGTAGCTTTAGAGACTCTTGTGAGAGTCACACCCTGCGGGCTGGCCAATGTTTGGCAGGAGCCGGGGGCTTCTGGTCTGGCCCGAAGCAGCCTGACCACACGGGCTCAGGTGTTGTGCTACAAAGGCACCTCCTAGATGCCGTGTAGAGGACCGAACCAGTGAAAATAGGGAGACACCCCTGCCTAACAAGAAGCCACCTACATCCTCAGTCCTGGAGAGAGAAGAGCAGAAAGGATGAAGAACCGAGGTCTGTCACTTCCCCTGAAGGTTAATGCAGGAATTAGTTTCATTGATCCTGGTGCTGGGCGCGTCTGTGCAGCAAACTTAGTCTGTGGCATCCCCACCTTCGTATCTGACGCCATTCCTCTCGTACCCCTTCCCCTCTCCCCCCACTGGTGGCTCCTCTAGCCCCTAAGGGGCCAAGGCGTCGCTGCTGTCTCCCTATAACCCTTTCCTTCTAAACCCACTCTCAGGTCTTTCCGCCCCAGCCCCACTGGCGTCTCTTGACTGGCAAGCTATGAGCTGGCTTTCCCAAGGACACCTGTATTTAGCAGAAATCAAAGCCTCAAGCTAATCGTTGAGCACAGTCTAGTCACCAGGCACCATCCAGAGCAACGATCCCTGGACCATCTCGGACCTTGAAATCTATGCACGTTAATTTACCCACTTGTGCTTAAAACCCACCTCACTCAGAGCAGACTGGGTATGACTACAGTGGAAATACAAGTCTTAGCTGCCCCTCTGATTCCTGCCCCTGAGCAGTATAAATGCTAACAAAATGTGGGCAGAGAGAGAACAGGAGAAGGAGGGAGAAAGAGCCTTTGATAATGTCGAGAGAGAGCGAGACACCTTAGCTCTGGGTAATATCGGGTTGTTCCGATGGACTTGCTTCAGGGCACTGGTTTCTGTCCTGATCATGCTGCGCAGTCCAGAGACCGCTTTAAATGGTGTCCTGCCTCCCTGGCTTGTCTCTGAGACCTTCTCAACGCTGGGGCATTGGAGTATCAAGCTTGTGCAGAATTGAGGCCGTATGGCCTCAAATATATGTCAACCATGAGCTCATCCCCAGTGAAAAGGAAGCTTGCAGTGCAAGGGAATTCCATGCTTACCTCTCACCTTCTCTGTGCCAGGCACTGGCTAAAACAGTTGAGACAAGTTACCTCATTTGATCCTTGCAGTATCAAGTATTGTGAGGATATCAATAGGATATCCTCACAATAGTCCTTGTGTTCTTATCCCCATTTTACTGATGAGAAAACTGAAACTCAGACAAGTTAAGAAACTTGCCTCAGGAGCCAGGATTTAAATCATGGACCATGCAACTCCAAGTCTCATACCTTTTCCACCATACCGTTCTTCTTTTTACAAAAGATGACAGATTTTAAAAAATAAAGTGAAGAGCTGCCCTGGTTGATCTCTAAGCTCACCTTGTCATGTAGCTGAAAATGTTCCCATTCCCATAATGTGGGATTTTCCCCCAGAGACTCCCTGTATGAGTTATTCATTTGACGGATGGCCCTCTACACCTGTTTCTGCATATACACATGCTGCTAAATACTACTGTCATTTAGTAGGAAAAATATAACCCTGTGTCCTAAAAGTCCTTGTCGGTAGCCGAGACAGAGCCTGACATTAGATCTCCCTCTGTGGTCTCCCGCTTGTGGGCTGAACCATCATTACTCAGGACGTTGCTGTGATCTTCTGAAAGGGAAGATTGCTCCGTCGGGGCTACTCAAAACTGTGAAACGAGGTTGGCTACCGTCATTTGCTTCCTACATTTTCAGCCTAGTAACCTAACCTGCCAGTACAGTGTTCTTCAGAAAATGTTAAAGGTCCTGTATCAGAGAACAGGAGTGCATTCTATTAAAGCTGTGTATGAGTCCTGACAGTTAAAGGACAGAAAGGTTCAAGGGGGGGCTGGGGTGCAGGGCAGGGCTTAGCTGCAGCCCTCCGGCCTTCACAGTGGAGCAGTGAGTGGTTCTGATAACGATTCTCACGAGGGTCAGCCTCTGAGTGCTCGGCTGTCCATCTAGATGGTTTTCACTCCCCAACATGGTGACAGGGGTCAGCCTCTCCCAGGGGACTGTCAGCGTGACCATCCACAGCTCACCGAAGTGCAAGCACAGCCTTGCTGGGGTGAGTGAGAGGTCAGAGAAGTCCATTTAAATGCATCAGAAATGTGGCTGAGGATGGCAGAGGCTCTGAAGAGCATTTCTTTATGAGGAAACTTGGTCACATCAGGCAGGTGGGACTAGAGGCAGATTTCAGTCCAGAACCCAAGTGGCTGGACCCCAAGAGTATTCGTAGGTTTAGGTGAAGAAACGCCTCTTACGTGAGAAAAAGGACTCAATGATCAAATTAATTCGAGAAACAGTGGGCTAAACAAGGTACTGTCTGACATCCCAGAGCCTGTACGGTACACTTCATCCTAAAATAAAGAGCACATCTTTTTACATTCTAGTGTCTAAACTTGGAGTAAAGCTTAGAATCAGTGTCAGAAGCAGGGTGAGGCAAGTGAACTGTGTAGGGTGCAAGGTTTAAGGAGGCGCTCATTGTCAGGGTCCTGCAGGTAGGACCCAGGAGTGAGTGTGCCCAGAGCCTTCCTCGCCTCACCCTCCTCCCGGCCCAGGTCAGAACAACCTGCCTGGCACCCAGCAGGGGGTGCAGATGTGCTGAGGCTGCCCCACCTGCACAACATTTCGAGACTTAACTCTTCCCAGAGCCCTGTTCACCTCATGGCCCCTCGAGTGAGTTCTTAAAATAGCCCCCCAAGGTTAAATTTTAACTTAGATCCTTTCACTGACTCTTAAAATGCCTTTTAAAAGATTGTTATAGAAAAAAGAAAGAACTAAAGAAAGGCTATTAATTGCAGTGGAAAAAGCCAAGCAAACAACACCTTAAGCAAGTAAATTAGCATCATCAGTGATGCCATGTGCCTATCATGCCCCCTCTGATACTGTTTACAAAAACCCATAAGCCCCATGTAGTCATGAGAAAAACCCAGATCCGGGTACATTGTACAGAATACTTGGCCAATGCTCTTTAAGACTGTCTAGAAAAGATTGAGAAACTGCTACAGACCAGAAGAGACAGGGGAGACATGACAACTGACTGCAGTGTTTTCCCTGAATTGGATTCCAGAACAGAGAGGGGACATTGGCGGAAGCACTAGTAAAAGCCAAATAAAGTCTGGAACTTAATTAACAGTAGTATGCCAACATAGCTTTCTTAGTTATGACAAACGTTTCTTGGTAATGTAAGATCTTAACAACAGGCAAAACTGGAGAAGGGTTTATGGGAACTCTGTACTATCTTTGCAACTTTTCTATAAATCTAAAATTATCTCCAAACAAAATGTGTTTTTCAAAAGAAAAGACTGGGGCTTCCCTGGTGGCGCAGTGGTTGGGAATCCGCCTGCCGATGCAGGAGACGCGGGTTCGTGCCCTGGTCCGGGAAGATCCCACATGCCGCGGAGCAACTAAGCCCGTGAGCCATGGCCGCTGAGCCTGTGCGTCCGGAGCCTGTGCTCCGCAACGGGAGACGCCACAACAGTGAGAGGCCCGCATACCGCAAAAAAAAAAAAAAAAAAGAAAGAACTAAAGAAAGGCTATTAATTGCAGTGGAAAAAGCCAAGCAAACAACACCTTAAGCAAGTAAATTAGCATCATCAGTGATGCCATGTGCCTATCATGCCCCCTCTGATACTGTTTACAAAAACCCATAAGCCCCATGTAGTCATGAGAAAAACCCAGATCCGGGTACATTGTACAGAATACTTGGCCAATGCTCTTTAAGACTGTCTAGAAAAGATTGAGAAACTGCTACAGACCAGAAGAGACAGGGGAGACATGACAACTGACTGCAGTGTTTTCCCTGAATTGGATTCCAGAACAGAGAGGGGACATTGGCGGAAGCACTAGTAAAAGCCAAATAAAGTCTGGAACTTAATTAACAGTAGTATGCCAACATAGCTTTCTTAGTTATGACAAACGTTTCTTGGTAATGTAAGATCTTAACAACAGGCAAAACTGGAGAAGGGTTTATGGGAACTCTGTACTATCTTTGCAACTTTTCTATAAATCTAAAATTATCTCCAAACAAAATGTGTTTTTCAAAAGAAAAGACTGGGGCTTCCCTGGTGGCGCAGTGGTTGAGAGTCCGCCTGCCGATGCAGGGGACACGGGTTCAAGCCCTGGTCCGGGAAGACCCCACATGCCGCGGAGCAACTAAGCCCATGCGCCACAGCTGCTGAGCCTGTGCTCTGGAGCCTGCGAGCCACAACTACTGAGCCCACGTGCCACAACTACTGAAGCCCGTGCGCCACAACTACTGAAGCCTGTGCGCCTAGAGCCAGTGCTTCTCAGTGGGAGAAGCCACTGCAATGAGAAGCCCACGCACAGCAGCAAAGAGCTATCCCCACTCGCCGCAGCTGGAGAAAGCCCACGTGAAGCAACAAAGATGCAACACAGCCAAAAATAATAAATTAAAAAAAAAAAAAAAAAAAAAGAGACGGTTATAAAGTAACATTGTAAAGGCAAATTCTCTGCCACACCCCAGGTAGTGTAGTTAAAGGTGATAGAAATTGCCAGATTTCAAGAAATGGATCATAGAAGTTTCAAAATGAGAAGACGGTGTGACAGTTCTTGAAACGATGATTCCTTCATTATGAAGAACTTTAATTCCATCTCCAAGCATCTATCAAAAGCTTCCAGCTGACACTTAAGGAAGTCGATACTTTCTAGTGACATGTTATTCAGTTAAGGAAAAGAGGAAACTGTAAACTTATCAAAAAGAAAAGGCACGTGAATCTAATATTCCTTTATAGGATTCAGAGTTATGTTGTTTATCCTGAAGGTACCAAAAAAAAAATCAAGATCATGAAAAGTTTATAAAAAGCAATTCATCACCATGATATTCAAGATACCTTCCAAAGGTCAAAAGTGACTCAGAAAACCTTTAGAATCCGAAGGCAAAAATAGTTAGATACAAACCGTTACTGAGATATTGAAGAAGGGAGTCTATAAGTACCTGTATAGCTAAATGTAAGCTCTTATAATTTAAGAGCAAAACTGCGTTCTTGTAATCAGGTGTTTCTCCCCATACCTTCAGAAAACTGCTTTTAAATCAGTGGGGAGCTTACAATTGATGATGCCTTAGAATCCCAGAATAAAGCAGAGGTGGAGTACATTTTTTCAAACTTAACTGCCCATGGAACCCTGGGGTTCCATGGAGAATACTTGGGTAAAAGTGCTCTACCCTATTTACTGCCTATCCATTTGACACAGGATGAATTCTCGGTCTAAAGGCTACCAAAACTATAGCTGTTAAGTTTTGGAATGAGTGTGCTACACACACTGATTTATTGAGAGTTTCTGAACCCAGAGGGGCTCTGCATGTAAATGACCCCTAAAAAATGAGACCCAGCCTCTTGGCTGATTATTGAGCCAGGCATTAAGTCAGATGGGAC
Organism: Kogia breviceps; assembly: GCF_026419965.1. NCBI lineage: Eukaryota > Metazoa > Chordata > Mammalia > Artiodactyla > Physeteridae > Kogia > Kogia breviceps. The sequence continues at coordinate 40,444,316 of NC_081310.1, read as the reverse complement.
ATAAAGATCCTTTTCAGCTTCTTTGAATGTGATAAGGGTGCCCCAGACCTGCCCATTCATTATACGATACGACTAAAAAACATGGAGGTACACAGAGTTGACAAGGCCTTTCCTCCCTCCCTCGGGGAAAGCAGTGAGCTCTAGGAAACTCACATCCATCCCTGAGGGAAGAAACAAACTCCGCTCCCCTAACACTGGCTTGGGTGATGTCTGGCAAGGTTTTCAGTTCAAGACACCCTACTTGTGAGCCTCCATCACAGACACATACACGTTCATAAACCTTGGCCTTCTCCAGAATCAGCACCAGGTTACTGAGGGCCCATTTGAAGGTGGTTGACTTCAGAGCCTTGCTTGGCAGTCTTCTCTCCTCTGGTGAATGAAGGGTTAACGTGTCACTGCCGCAGTCCCCCTCACAGGGCTTTATTAATCCAGTCCCCTGCTCCAGACTTGACCTTCAATCACTGGAAAACAAGAAAACATTGGAAACAACTTCAACCAAATGAAAAATACTCTGTTGGACTCGGTCCAGACCTTGGCAACCTTTATGTGAGTGATGCAGTAAAGCGGCTGCATGACAGGTATGTTTCTAGCTGATGGAAACCTCAAGTAATTAATGGCTCTTCGGGGGCAAGGTAGTAAGGGCCGCGTTGGCCCCTGCTGTGGCAGAATAACAAATGAGAGAGAAAGTTTCTGAGGCACATGCTTTGCCCCAAAATAGCCATGGATGGAGGGTACTTACCAGATAGATGTCTTGGCTAAATGCTAGCTCCTTCCCACTGGTGAAGATGAGGAAAGACACTTAGTTTCTTTGTATATGTCATGGCTAGAGTTCCATCACTCTATACAGAGCAGCTATATTTTAGCCAATGCATCATTTGAGGTCCTGTGTGTAGCTCTGTTCAGAAGGACAAGCGTTTATTACCCTCAATAAGGTAGAGTACTGTCATTACAGAAAAACAGTAATTAGGGTGGGCCCTGGCTAAAATACTGAGAAGTGTGTCATTCACACAAACCTATGGACCCAGACTTCTGAAGTTCAAGTACTGTTTACTTGGGATTGGCTCAAGTTTGGTTAAGAAGCTGTGGAATTTGGACGGGGTTGTTGATACCGCTGTTTGTGATGAGAGAAACCAGACCAACTCTTGTGATGTAAAGAGGGAAAGAAGGGCAGGGATGTGGGCTAAGAGGCCACCCACCAAGAATCCACATCTTACTCTAAAGGACAATTCTGAAACTCAGTCCAGGCATTGTGAGGCTGGGGGGTGACATTTGGAGAGGAAGAAGAAAGAAATATCTGTCTCTTCTAGTTTAAAGACAGGTATTGGCAATCCCAAATGAAAGATTTGTGAATCTGCATACAGCCTGTGCCACCATAGTGAGTTGTAAACCTTATCAGTGGCTGGGTTTTGCCAGGAAAATCCGTCATCTCTAAGCTTTCTACTTTCTGTGGTAGTCTGGGCCATATTTGCCCACTACACTCTGTCACAAATTTTTTAGTTCAGAAAGTTCCCCAGAGGATCATTCTCTAAGGTAAGGTGGTACCCAGGCTAGTTCCCTGCTCACTTATACACCTAGCTATTGGGGTCATCCTTTACCAGCTCTCAGTATTTCTTCATACTAGGTTATGCATCATCTTTTCTTTTTTAAATACTTTTATTGAGAGTAATTCACATAGTATACAATTTAAAGTGTACAACTCAATGGCTTTCAGTATATTTACAGATTATAAAATGCAACTATCTTTTTATGCACTTTTAGGACATTTTCATTAGCAGTCACACCACAATCCCCTCAGTCCCCAGTTCCTAGGCAGCTAGCAATCTGCTTTCTGTCTCTCTATATTTGCCTATTCTGGACATGTTATGTAAATGGAATCATACAGTAGGTGGTCTTTTGTGACTGGCTTCTTTCGCTTAGCATATTTTCAACGTTCACCCATATTGTAGCATGTATTAGTACTCTATTTCTTTTTATTGAGAAATATTCCATTTTATGAATATACCAAATTTTATTTATCCATTCATTGGTTGATGGACATTTGGGCTCTTTCTACTTTTTGGCTATTAAGAGTAATACTGCTATGAACATATTTGCACAGATTTTTATGTGGATGTTTTTAAAATTCTCTCAGGTATATACCTAAGAGTGGTACTGCTAGATCATGTGGTAACTCTGTGTTTAACATTTTGAGGAGCTGCCAAACTGTTTTCCAAAGTGGGTACATAACTTTACATTCTCACCAGTAATATATGAGGGTTCCACTTTCTCCATATCCTCTCCACCACTTGCTATTATCTGTCTTTTGATTCTAGCCGACCTAGTGGGTGTGCGTTGGTATCTCACTGTGGTTTCAATTTGCCTATTATTATTTCTTCTATAGAGAAATGTCTATTCATATCCTTTTCCCGTATTTTAACTGGGTTGTTTGTCTTTACATTATTGTCATTACACTATTATTACATTATAATATTTCTTTATATATTCTAGAGATAACTTCCTTACCACATATATGATTTGCATGTATTTTCTCCCATTCTATGGGTTATCTTTTCTTTTCTTTTTTAGAGGCACAGAAGTTTTAATTTTAATGATGTTCAATTTATTTATGTATTCTTTTGTTGCTTGTGCTTTTGGTGTCATATCTAAGAAACCATTGCCTGATACAAGCCATGAAGATTTATGCCTGTGTTTTCTTCTAGTAGGTTTATAGTTTTAGCTGTTATATTTAGGTCTTCGATCCATTTTGAGTTAATTTTTCTATATGGAATGAGGTGTAGGGGCCCAACCTACCTCATGTATAAATGTCCAGTTGTTATATATCATCTTTTAAGAGAGAAAAACAGAAGCCTTTTCTGGGCAGTCACTCTGGTTGTGTTAAGGACCAACTGCTGTGCACAGCTGTATCCCACAGTTGAGGGAAAGAACATAGAGAACATAGAGACTCTTGACTTCAGAGAAAACAAACCCCTGCTCACATAAAGCAAGAGTATTCTGGAACCGCAAGAGCTAGAGCTGGCCTCTTAAGCCTTGATCCAAGCCCCAGCCCTCTTGCTGATTAACCAGGCAGCCATGGGTAAATCACTTAACCCCTAAGACTCAGTTGTCTCATCCATGAAAGGGGAGCTCATTGGAATATAATCTCCAGGAGAGCAGGAACTTCCTCTGCTTTGTGTAATCCTGTATCCCTGGGGCCTAGAATAGTGCCCAGCACACAATAGGCTCTCAAAAATCATTTGTGGATTAAATAAATAATACCTCCATTATATAATCCCCAAGTCTATTATAAGAATAAGCATTTTAAAAGATAATGCATTCAGATATTTTATAAACTATAAAACACTACAGAAATGTATGATTTCCTTTCCTTGTAGTGGAAAGAGAGATGTGGGTAGATGTAACAATGCAGCAAACCTGCAAATGAGGTGAATATATATTTTCTAGAAGGTGTAGTACCTTTCATTTTCAAGGTACTAAAAAACCAGTGATCCTTTAATAAAGTTAATTTATTAAAAATTTTGAGGTCATAAAATGTTAATGTCCCCTCTAGATTTTCACACTTTACCCTGGAGAGAATTACATTCTCCTTGGCCTTGCTTAAAAGCAAGCAATATTGGGGTGGGAGGGGGCAGAGGAAGAAGCGCCATGAGAGACTATCTTGTCTTTCAGCTATTTAATATCTGTATTAGGACTGGGAATTTTTCACTAGTCTTTACTTTTCTCTGGTCAGTATTCCTTTTCACTTTTTCTTCCCCTCTAGAAATTAAAAAGTAGTACTTTCATATCCCCTTAAAATGACTGAATGTAGGATTTAACCTCTCTTTCCTTGCGTTTGCCCACTTAGGGCCTTAGGACACAATTCTGATGCAGAGCAATGGGAAAGTCTCCTGGTTAGATGGGGCCCAGCCCCGGGAGCAGCAGGAGAGCACCAACCAGGAGACAGAAGACTGGGTTCTGGGCCCGAGTCCTCACTAATTAGCTCTGTAACCAGACAAGTCACTACACGTCTCTGGGACCCAGTTTCTCAACTGGAAAATGAGAGTGTTAAGCCAGATGTTCCCTAAGGAGGCTCTTAAATTGCATAGTTCTATGGTGAATCCGGTCTGAAAGCATTTATCAAGGGCCAGCCACATCCCCAGGATGCTGTTAGGCGGTATGGTGGGAAGGGAAGCGTGCAGCCTTCCTTGGAGGATCATAAAGCAGTATATAAACACTACCTGCGAGAATGTGCTGGATTTGTCCATGCAAAGCAAAGGGGAAGCAAAGTACGAGGAATGTCGGAGCATTTGGTCAGGAAGAAGTGAGTCTTGATCTGGGCCTTGAGGAAGGTGTGGGATTTGGATTGAGTAAGAAGTCACACCCACAGGTCACCTAGATTGGGAATGGCCTGGTGAGGTGGGTGGCAGGTGAGCAGGGAAGAGAGCCCTGGGCCAGGAGGCATGAATTCAGGGGTCCACCCCACCTCTGCAGCTAATGGGCAGAGCATCCTTGGTGTCACCTCTTGTGTCTGGTCCTCAGTGTCTCTTTCTGTTACGTCACTCACTGAGAGGAAGTACAGATTAATGGAGGAAAGCACGCTGTAGAGGCAGAGGAGCCTGGGAGAGCATCAGAGATGCAGATTGCTGCACTTTGAAGTCCTGTGACCTTGAATATGTTATTTCATCTCCCTGGCCTCCATTTCCTCACCTGCAGATCACAACAATGACCTTCAAGGGTTACCTCGAGCACAAAGTGAGAGGATCAATTTAGCACACTGCCAGAGCTCAACAGCTGGTGGGGGTAGTGGTCGTATTATTAAAGCTCTTCTGTGAGTGAAGTGAAATTAAGAAGGGGTGTTAAGAAAGCAACTTGATGAGACAGGGCATTTATAAAACCTAATGGAATATATATATCGGAATAATATTCAGCCATAAAAAAGAAGGAAATCTTGCTTTTGTGACCACGTGGATGAACCTTGAGGACATTATGCTAAGTGAAATAAGAGAGTCATAAAAAGACAAATACTGCATGATTCCACTCAGATGAGGCATCTAAAGTACTCAGAAACAGAAAGTAGAATAGTGGCTGCCAGGGGTTGGGGGAAGGGGAAATGGGGAGTTCAATGGGTGCAGAGTTTCAGTTTTGCAAGATGAAAAAAAGTTCTGGAGATCTCATCCACAACAATGTGAATATACTTAATATTACTCAGCTGTACACTTTTAAAAAATCTGAATGAGTGACTGTAGGATGCACATTCTTTAATTTTTATTTAACGAGTATATAAGTAAATACAACATATACAGCACTGTGCTAGGTGCTACAAGTAGGAGCAGGGATACAAAGGTAACTAAAAGGAGGTTTCTGCTTTCAGGGGAGAAAGTAACCGAGAGTTTTGTAGAGAGACTTCAATTCTAGTCTGAGATAAGCCTTTGCTGGTGCATGACCTTGGGCAAGTTACTTACTTCTTCCAAACTTGAGCTTTCTGTGGATGTAAAATAGGAACAATTCATGTGCCTCTCACAGATTGCCATAAGAATTAAGTGACAGTGTATTTAGAACAGTGGGCACATGCTCAATAAGTGCTTTTATCATCAATTCCTCTCTCAAAGGGGCTTCGACTCTCATGGGAGAGGTGAGCACACAACAGAAGCCACAAAGGCAATAAGAAAAGTGGATGGAGGGGCGAGGTGTTCAGGGAAGACCAAGGGTGGCCTCATCCCACGTTATTAGCACTTCCTGGCCTGGAGATCAGGAAGCAGACTAGATGAAGGGGCAGCTGTTACAGACTGAATGTCTGTGTCCCCCCAGATTGTATATGTTGAAGCCCTAACCCCCAGTGGGATGGTGTTGAAAGGTGGGCCTTTGGAGGTATTAGATTTAGATGAGGTCATGAGAGTGGGGTCCACGTGATGGGATTATAATAAGAGACCAGAAAGCTAGCTCTCTCTTTCTCTCTGCTGTGAGGACACAGTAAGAAGAGGGCTGTCTGCAAGCCAGGAAGAAGATTCTCACCAAGAACTGAATCAGCTGGCACCTTGAATTTGTAATTCCCAGCTTCTAGAACTGTAAGAAATAACTGTCTGTCATTTAAGCCACCAGTTTATAGTATTTTGGTGTAGCGGTCGCAGCAGACTAATACAGCCACTTAGAAATCTCATCCCCGTGACTACCAGTGGTAGAATCTCCTTCTAGATCTGGGACTGGGACAGGCAGGAACAACTGGAGAAGGACTTAGACGACAGGCAGGTGGAAAGCCTTCTAGAGGAGGTCATTGGGAGCTGCCCTGAGAGCTCCAAGTCTAGGAAAAGGTGGGGAAATAGAAAAGGCTTCCCAAGGGTGATGGCTAGGAAGTGCTGGCACAAATTGCCAGGAGTCGTGGTAGCACTTCTTCCTTTAATGTCTGCCTTATGGCAAAGCTGTGTTCTCGCGTGTCTGGAGTAGCTTCTCGGGGGTCCTCCCTAGAGTGACATATCCAGATCCCTGCTGAGCACTTGGTGGGTCTTCATTGTCAGAGGTTCCTCAGTGGAAGCTCCGCCTGCGGTTTGAGAGAACCATGACTTCGTTTTGTTGGCCCTGTCACCCCTTCATCTCCCGGTTCATTTATACAGGAAACCTTTAGTGGTGCCCAGTATGGAGGCGATACCCCGCTATGAAGCATCTCTTCTTTCAGGCCATTTGCCTAAGTGGTGACAGATATTTTGGTCAGTGGCCAGCTGTGTGCAGTGCCCCAGGGCCAAGGCTGTGCAGGCAGCGTGGTCTTCGCCCACGTCGGGAGCAGTGCTGGGTGGCCTGGACCCGGGCGCTTTCAGACGCCGCTCATCGGCTGGCTGCGCCGAAAGCAAGGGGGGTAGGAGCCTTCCTTGTAGACATGAGCGGGAGTGGAGGCCACCGCGTCACGGAAAGCGTGGCCCCGGGCCTCTGGGTCCCTCCGTGCGAAGGGCTGGCATCTCGCCGTGATTCGGGCGCGCGCCCCCGTCCCCGGCGGCGCAGTCAGCAGTAAGGAGCGGAACGGAGCCTCGCCTGGCGCCTGGCCCGCGGCGCCCGGGGCTCCGCCAGAGCTTCCGCGCCAGTGTGGTTTCCTCCCGGGGCAAGACTGGGACTGAATCGGGGAAGTCATTCCAAGTTTCTTTTCTCGTTTGGCATTCTTGCCACTGTGCCCGCCCTCCCTTCAGCGGAAAAGGAGAGCAGAAATCCCGCGTCCAGGCTTCTCTGAAAGGTCGCCCGACCACCTAAGTGAACGACTTGGGGGAAAAAAAACAAATGAGAGAGAGGGTCAGTAAAGCGCACGTGGGCACGGTGAGAGCTTCTTGAATGAGCATCTGTGAAAATTGGCCATGCGGCTGAATTTGATAAATCCTACCAAGACTGGTGGTAGGATTTAGATGGTTGAGGTTTAAAGGATACTTGCTTTTATTTCCCCTCTTCCTTCCCTGCCTTTCTAATGTATGCTTCTCTGAGCACAGATGCTACAGCCTCGGAAACAGGAGCGCACCCACACTTCTGTGTGTTGGGGGAGGCGGGAGGGGAGGGAGAGCTCAAGCACAGAAAAGCTTAGGGAAGGGGCAGAGAGAGAGGAAGAGAGAGATAAAATGGATTTAAAAATTGTCCTAAAGAAGATGGAAAAGAAAGAAGATATGAATCAGGTCCTCTAAATGCCATTCCTGTGTTCCCTTTTTTTTTTTTTTTAAGATTGTTTATTTTTATTTTTTGGCCGTGTTGGGACTTCATTGCTGTGCGCGGGCTTTCTCTAGTTGTGGCGAGCGGGGGCTACTCTTCATTGTGGTACGTGGGCTTCTCATTGCAGTGGCTTCTCTTGTTGCGGAGCACAGGCTCTAGGCACTCGGGCTTCAGTAGTTGCAGCACCCGGGCTATAGAGCGCAGTCTCAGTAGTTGTGGTGCACGGGTTTAGTTGCTCTGTGGCATGTGGGATCTTCCCGGACCAGGGCTCGAACCTGTGTACTCTGCATTGGCAGGCAGATTCTTAACCACTGCACCACCTGCGAAGCTCCTGTGTTCCCTTTTGTACTTGCTTATCCAGCCCTTTTCTTCTGAAGCCGAAGGCCTCTGTCACTCTGTATTTCACACCAAAGGGCTGAACTCTCCCTCTGCAGGGCCCTAGTGCCTGAGGGTGACTGTAATAATTAGGGAGACAGGGGCTTCCCTGGTGGAGCAGTGGATAAGAACCCGCCTGCCAATGCAGGGGACACGGATTCGAGCCCTGACCCGGGCAGATCCCACATGCCGCAGAGCAGCTGGGCCCGTGCGCCACAACTACTGAAGCCCGCGCGTGCCGTGCTCCGCAACAAGAGAAGCCACTGCAATGAGAAGCCTGCGCACCACAACGAAGACCCAACGCAGCCAAAAATAAAAATAAATAAAATAAATTTTTAAAAATAAAATCATTAGGGAGACAGAGAATGAAAACCCCTTTGCTCTCACAGCATCTGGGTGCTTCAAGGCACCCGCCCTGGGCTGACAGAGCAGGGCATGTCTTGCTCATCCTCCGGTTCTGTTTATTGAACACTCACTTTGGCTCAGCCCTGTTCTGGTAGATTTGAGGACAGTCTCACTGGAGGATTTTTTTTTAAATGGGCCTTATGCCACATGTGTACAAATGTCTTTTGGTTGAAGAAGTAGAGGAGGTATTGAGACCAAGTGCCATGTGGGCCGGTGGAGGAGCCACGTGGAGCAGCAGTGACAGCAGTGGACCGGAGGTCATTGGGGTCGCGGAGAACGGTTGCTGAGTCTTCGACCTCAGCTGGGGAAGTGAGCACCATGCAAAGGACGCTGCACCTGTATAGTGTCCCAGTGAAAGGCCTGAGCCCCTGGGGCTGGGCAGCAGCTGGCGGCATCTGGTTATGGCTTTTCCTACGCAGATAGAGGGGACCTCTCACAGTGGAGGTCGCCTTGGATTACGTGATATCTGGCCTTGCACTGGCTCAGCTGAATATCGCATTGTTTCAGTCTCCCATTCCGAAGTGTGTCTGAGGATCCTGCTTAGCTGAGAGTGATTACAGCCAACGCCAGAGTGAGCCCCACTCCCCCTGACCTGTCTGGATAGAGTGAGGGCGCTGTGCCCCCAAGGAACGCTCTCTGTGGGGCGTTTGCCACTGAGGTCTGCAAGGAAACAGACTTGATTTTCTCTTCTGCTCAATTGTAATCCATTTGGAGAAAAATCTTGGTTTCTTGGCATAGATATCTGGTAGTGGCTGACTGTAGGAAGGATCTCCTGGTTCTGTTGTTTTGTCCCCTTTAAGCTTCACTGGACATGCTGACCCCTCCCCACACCCCAAGGCTTTGCCCCAAATCTCTTTGAGGTACCCTGGCCCGTCTTCTTCCACAGAGGTGCACTGCTCTTTTAAAAGAACCGTGAGCCGCATCTTACCCACTCACCCAGAGCAGGTAAACGGTGCAGGGCAGCCACTGTGGACACTTGAAGGGCAGCTCTAATGAATGGCTGGATCATAGGCTTTAGAATCACCAAACTCAGCTCCACAGCCTCAACTCAGCTACTTAGCAGCAGGCTGTGCAGTATTTTTAGGGCACTTAATTTCTGAGTTTGTGAAAATAGAGATTCTAATTCATACCTCAGAGGGGTTGATGTGACAAGACAGTGGCTATGGAGAAACTTTGTAGGCTACAAAGTGCTAAAGATGTTACCTTCTGTCACCATCCTTATCCGTGAAGGGTATTCTAATGCCATCGAGCAGGACAGCAGCCACACAGAGGAGGCGCTGCAGGGAAGCCACCACCCATCAGGTTGCTGTTGGCAACAGGATCTGAGTACTTCCTTGGGTGTGATGCTCAAATGTTAATATGCATCAGGATGACTTGGGGGTTAAGCATACAGATTCCCTAGGCCCCAACTCTCTAATATCTCCTGGGTTGGCCCCAACTATTCTGATGCAGGTTATCCATAAGCTACACTTCAAGAAAAATTAGAGCGTGCTGCTGGGACTGGGTGACCGAGGGAAGAAGGGGAACACAGGTGTGATGTCCCCATGCACCCTTGGGTGGGAGGAAAGGACACTTCATGCTGAGCTAACCAGCAGCTCTTCTGGTTCTGCCACCATGATGTTCCATTTGTCAACAAGAGCCTCCTCTGTGTTCCTGTTTTCTTCTGGTTGGGATATTTGGCTTCTTGTAGTTGTGGGTAAGGAGCAACACTGGGTCCCAGATTTCCATTAAGTTTTGAATCTGTTTATAACTTTAGAAGGAAGACCAGAGCATGTCCCAAACTAGAGCCCCAACCCCTGGCAAGTCAGTGGGAATGCTTAGCTACAAATGGAGTCTTCATCCCTGCGTGTCTGGGAAGGAGCCTTGGGGCATAGTGGGGGCGGGGGGTCAGGGATATAAGACTATCTTCTGTTTCTTACACTGAAGATCCCACTATTTGGAAGCAACAGTTGCCTGGCTTGCCTTGAAGTTGTTTTCCTTGGAGGCTGTACCTGGAGATGTGGAGAAGGGATCAAGACCGTTGTCTTGCTCTGGCCTTGTCCAACCTGGTCCTCTGTGCGCTTGGTTTACACTCCATCTCAAGCACTAACCAAGGCCCTTTTGTGACAAAGATGTCCTGGGAGCCTTCAGTGAAGAGAGTGTATGTGTGATGGAATCCATGGTATAAGGTCATCCCCAAGGATCCGGAAGCTGAGGAAAATATACCTGCTGCAAATTCTAAAGTTCTGTCAGGTGTAATGTCCCGAAGTCTTCTTCATTGGAGCTCCTGGCAGAGCCGGTACAAGCTAAGTGACCTCAAATCCTTTGGAAAGAGCAGCTCCTCAGCAATGCCAGTTACACAGCACAGGAGATCAGACATGTCGTTTAAGTAAAATCCTGCAGCAGCATCCATTTCACAGGTCCCTGGGGCTGCACGTGTTCAGTACTAGAAGGACAAGGCTTTGAAACAAGTGTGTGGTGTAACAATGAAGTTCTCTTTTTGCCCCCAGTTAAATGAGAAGATCAAGAAAGAAGGAATCTTCTTTTAAAAAGCTGAGCTGTATCTGTCCTTACACTTGCTGGTGCCTCACAAATTTTTCCATCTTAATTTTCTAATATTCCTGTGAAGACAATGGTTTGGACAATCGGACATGGCTATAAGTGACATTATAAAATTGTTTCTGTTCAAAGCAGGAGGATCCCAGAAATTTGAGTGCTTTCCCTTGGAACTGCAGTTCAAACCATATTTAATAGTTCATGTAATAGTCATGTTTTACTCCTTTGTTAGACAGTAAGTGTGCTGACCTGGACTTAGGTTCCTTTTTGCAGCTTTCACAGGATTTAAGGACAGCATTTGGACTTCTGTTTATTTTCCCTTCCTATTATAAAAATTATACTATCATTGTTTTTTAAAAAAGGTACAACAATGGACTCCTCCAAACAACCCCATCACCTAAAAGCAACTACAGTTATTATTTTAGCTCATTTCATACCAGTGATTCATCTACGCATAGATGAGGACCCATGAGGTAACCCAAATGAAAGAACAGTTTCAGTGCTAATATTCTGATGACATCTAAACTCTAAATGTTGCCTTCCTCCTGAGGACAGCTACTCCTAGTTAGTCCCACTTCTGCTTTGTGGTTTCCAGAGCCTTTCTCCAGCTCTGATCTTATTTGCAGCCCTTCTGTGGAGCTTCTAGAAATCTTAATAAGTTCTTTGATGGGTAGGCCATTACCCACCTAGTCTTTAGCCTTTCTGTAAATGTTGAGTAGATTAGTTTAACTGGGGCTTGGCCTTCCGAAATCTTTTTTGGTTATCTCTTTTCAGATAATTACTATCCATGTACTTCTCCCAAATGCCCTTAGGCTAGGGAATAGCTTTCTTTCTTGCCATCTATAAGGTGTGATTCTTCTGCCTGGGCAGCCTCCCTCCTTCAAGGGTTGGATTCATTTAATCTTATTCTGAGGCCAGCTGCTGAGCCTGCACCTGGGGGAGGGAGGTTTGCCTCTCAGGCTGTGTGTTGACCCTTGTAAATTTTATCTCAGGGACCTTTGCAAATGAAAGAAGACGTCTCATCACCATTACTCCCACTCTGTATCTGTATCTTCCTCCATACCCAGGCTGCCTCTCCATCCTTGCTCAAACCAAACTCTCCGGCTTGCCCATTTTTCAGATTCACTCACTCACTCACAGTAGCTTGTACCAAAAAAGAAAAAAGAGGTGCTAATTATTATATCCTGATAAACAAGGTAGTGCTTCTCTATCACCCTGCCCCTTTGAGTGGCTGCCTCTCTCTTTTTTTTTATTCCTGCGACTGGGTGAGTTTCTCATGCCTGGCAGGTGACTGGGAATGTTCTCTGTAGGTTACCCTGATGAGGGCATGGTTCCCTAGACCTATCCCCAAGCGTGTTTTCCCAGACAACATACCTCCCTCACTCAGGGTTGACTCAGGCTGTAGGTGTTATGTTGGTCATAAAGGAGGAAACTGGGAGGCACACCGTCCACAGAGCACAGCGAAGACATGTCTGCATTCACGCCTTGCCTTGTGCCTTCATCACACAGCAGTCGAGGTACCTGGTGGAGCGGGGAGGGTGTTATACAGTCCACGGGAACAGCTCCTGCTTGAGGAGGACTGGCATACTGAGGGAACTGAAATAGTACAGGTCCTTCGGAGCACAAGCCTATCCTCATCAGTGCAGAGGGTAAAGCAATCATGACTCAGAAACATATAGAATTTTAGAATTATAAGGAATGTAAAAGGTCTCCAATCCATTCTTATGATTTCCTGGGGGAGAAGAAATATCACTGAGGGAAATGACGTGTCTGACTGATGTGGCCTGCAGCCAAATCCTGTTCTTGGGCTGACTCATGTCCCAGAGGTCAAACCAATTTCCAGCCACTGAACACAGTCATCACCTACTTCCAGAAGGACATTCCATATCCCTGTAAATGGAAACTCAATTTTGAGACAATCTGTGCAAAAAAGAAGGGCCTTTTTCTAAGCTAGTATGATGTAGAGGAAAGAACAAGGGCTTTGGAGCCAGGCCAACCCATGGTCAAATCCAAATTCTTTTCCACTTACTAGCTGGGTGATCTCAGACAGTGTACTTAACCTCTCAGAACCTCAGTTTTTATTATTCGTGAAGTGAAGGTAATAATACCAACCTTCAAGAGTTCATCAAAAGTATTAATGGAATAATATCCATGGTGCACCTGTACCGCATATCGCCTAATTTTTAACATTCAAGAAATGATGGTTATTATTTGCTTGTGATTCATTTTTATTTTTATACAGCAGGTTCTTATTAGTTATCTATTTTATACATATTAGTGTATATATGTCAATCCCAATGTCCCAGTTCATGCCACCACCACTACCCCCCCCCCCCCACTATTTGCTTGTGATTAGAGATGCCTTCACTCTTCACTGATTTGTGTTTAGGAAGGTAGCTTGCTCTAAATATTAAGTTTGTTATGTATCTGGTAGAGAGAGAGGCTGGACATAGAACTGTGGTTGAAAAGGCAAAATGACAGGAACAGCCAAATTGTATCATCATCTGTTCCAAAAACCTCTGATCAGGTGGTTTTCCAAATTCTGAAGATCCTAAGCCCCGGTCCTTTAAAGAAATAATATTAAAAGTATAGTGTTAAGAAACCCAAGGCTTTCACCATTTGTTCAGATCTTTCTGGGAGTACAGATACTAAAAGCATAACAGATATCAAATGGAATCTGTCTTTTTGATGATAATTACAGCATTCTGAAGTAGGCTTTAAACACATCTGTATACATGAACTGCTGCTTCAAAATTGCTTGCTTCAAGGGGGCATTCAGTCTCTTGCTCAACTTTCAAGGTAGATAACTACTGTTTAAATTGATGGCAGGTGTTTGATCTATAAATGAGGGTTGTGCTTTGCACTTTAGCGCTCTGTTTACCTGCTGAACGGTGTTCACTCGCATCACACCAGGATATTGGGAACTGGAGGAGTCTGCATCAGTGATCTGCCCGAATGTGACAGCTGCAATGCAGCCTTCACACTTTTAAATTCTGAGAGGGACTAGTCCTCCGCTCAGAGACAGGAGGCCCTGTTGAATTGGAAGATGCACCAGTGAGCCTGAAGGGAGGCGAGAAAATAATATCGGAAGGACACAAGCACTGGGGACTTTGGCCAGAATATCTGATCATCTCAATAGCTACTAAAAAATCTTCCCTAGTAATTTTTTTTTTTCAGTCTGCCTCCATGTGGCAACAGCATTTCCTCAGTCTCCCAGGCCACGTGGCTTTAGCAGCTGGATCCATTTGTAGCATCCTGCTGCCATCATATCTCAGTTTTCCATTGAGGACTTCTTTGGAAACTGGTCCTCTCTCCACAGCTCCCAGTTCAGTTCTGTCATTCAAATTGCAGCATTCTGATGCAGACCCTGTCATACGGGCCGGGCTAGGCACAGAAGCCCTGATGGCTTTCCCTTTCCAGCCTCCTCGAACCTAATGCTGCTGATCAGGTGCAGGGACGTGCAGCCCCTCAAGGCTCTGAAGAGAGCGGACCAGCAGGGGTGCAGCTCAGAGCGTCGATCAGTTCTCAGGCCGGCCCACCGGGCCTGGAAGGAGTGGCTCGAGTGGAGATACAGCTCTCGGTGAGTGACAGGGAGGCGGTGCTGCAGAATGACCTGACCAATCATACTCATTTGTCAGTTCCAGTCCTGTCTGTACGAGGACCTTTACAGTTCTGGAAGTGGAGTACAGAACATTTGGGGGAGACTCGGACTGGATACCCCCCGTTAGAGCCCCACAGTTGCAGTGGTCTTTGTCCTGGGACCGGTCATCAGTCTAGGTTGCTGGGCCCACTTGAGGAGCCCCAGCACAGGTTCTAGACTCTCGGTTCTGTGTTCTGTGAACACAAGCCTCTCCTAGCCTCTTGGATGAGAGGCCTCTGCTTGGTACCCAGCAAAGGAGGCAGTGTTGGCTCAAAAGAGACGTTCTGGGCTTCCCTGGTGGCGCAGTGGTTGAGAGCCCGCCTGCCGATGCAGGGGACACGGGTTCGTGCCCCGGTCCGGGAAGATCCCACGTGCCGTGGAGCGGCTGGGCCCGTGAGCCATGGCCGCTGAGCCCGCGCGTCCGGAGCCTGTGCTCCGCAACCGGAGAGGCCACAACAGTGAGAGGCCCGTGTACCGCCAAAAAATGGAGAAACACACGTACACACACACACACAGAGCAAACACCTCAAGAACCTTGGGGCGTCAAGGAGGCCAACATGGGCTTGAGGACAGGAGAGGAGTGGTCGGCTTCACCTCCCACACCAGCTCTCAGGAGGCTGCCCTTTCCCCAGGCAGTCGGTTCTCTGATAAAGTGAAAGCGTTAGAAGGCTAAACTTGTATCCTCTTGAATTCTTCCATTTTCCATTTTTGCTAGAGACTTCTGTGATAGTGTTACTTTCTTCCCTTGTTCCTTTAGAAATCATGTTTTTGAAACATCGTGGAAACAGGTGGGAGAGGAGCCTGTGTGTGCGCGCGTGTGCTGTGGAGGTGGAGGGCACATGCCCACAGGGGGGCCCAGCGCCGAGAAAACCAAGAAACGAGTATGCTATCTTGGATCTGATTTTAAAAACGAAAAGAAACACCCCAGACCAGAGCCTTTATCTGTTTAACGTACCAGAACTCAACTGCAGGAAACCGATTTCTGTCTTAGCCTATTACCAAATGTGTAGTGCAGCTGCCTGGGAGCGGCCAGTTTATTATTGCTGGGGGCCGTCCTGGGTTATGATCTGGAAGAATCTGAATCACCCTTTACATCTTTTCCTGCTCTCATTTTGACTTTGGCAGTGGCAGAAGAAGAGAATACTCCCCAGAGATTCAATTATTTCCCTTCAGAATTCTCTTGGAATCATAATGACTGTTAGAAATTGAAGGCACCCATATCTCATGCTAGTCAGCCTAACTGGTAATTAAAGTGCAATTAAATTTTTCACGGTATAGGATTGTGCCTGTTTTTTCAGGGAAATTACAAACTCCAGGCCCTTGAGAGTTACGGGATTAATCTATAGACATTTAATAATTCAACTTTGATCAGATGCAGTCACATCTGAAAGGGAAGGGGGATAGTATTGTTTTGTTATTAATGGTGCATTTAAATTTTATTTGGTTTCTTAGAGACCAGAAGATACTACCAGTCCATGAACGAAAGGCCATTTTCAAATTGGCTGTTACTGCTCTCATTAACATGTGCCAGTACTGATATCGCCACTGCCAGCCTCGCTTCCCTCAAATAGATTTGCACAATTTAGAGTCCATTCCTGACTTGTCACCAGTGAACAAGGAATCAACATTTGGCCAGAAGTTGGGAGGCTTAATTGGTTGACCCTGTCTGGCCTTGGCCAAGTGTTTTTTCCCCTCTCTCCTTCCCTTTATCGCTCTCCTGATTTTTTTTCTCTTTGTTGGTAAAAATGTCTTTGCATTGCAGGGCTGTGCTCGTAAGTAATTTCTTGACTTCTGATCTGAGGCCAGCGTTCCCACGGAGACCTGGTCAGCTCCCGGGTCTCTGTGCTGAGGAGAGTGACCCTGGCCAGAAGCCGAGCTGAGCACACCCGGAGCAGAGCTCCCACCTGCCTGCAGCCCAGCTGCGGCAGCAGGACGTGCTCAGGTGCTGGCTGGGAGGGGATTCGATATGGGCCGCAGAGGCTGGACCACACCCCACTTGTGATTTGTAGCAGAGGCCCACCTTTAGGCCCTGTCCTCAAGCAGATTCATTTCTAACTTTTGAGAAGACATGGCTTTTTTTTTTTTTAACCCATTTTGAAAACTCATCTTGAGAAATACCACGTGTCCCAAATTGGCAGGATATAAGTTTATCAGTAAATTAGTGCAGTATAGCATAGCAGCTAAGAGTTTAGATAAGAGTCAAATAGGGCTGTGCTGCAACTCCATTGCCTTGAGGTCCCTTATTTAAAGTTTTTTTTTTTTTTTTTCTTTACACGGGCCTCTCACCGCTGTGGCTTCTCCCGTTGCGGACCACAGGCTCCGGATGTGCAGGCTCAGCGGCCATGGCTCACGGGCCCAGCCACTCCGCAGCATGTGGGATCCTCCCGGAGTAGGGCACGAACCCGTGTCCCCTGCATCGGCAGACGGACTCTCAACCACTGCGCCACCAGGGAAGCCCCAAATCCCTTATTTTAGACGTGGGTTTCTTAGCTTCCCTGAGCCTCATTCTTCCCGTCTCTAAAGTGAATATATTGACAGTACCTGCCTCACAGGGTTGTAATAAGGATTAAAGGAGTTAAACCTTAGCCAAATGCACAGTACACAATAAGCACTCAACAAATATTAGCTGCTAATGTTTTAATTACCGACCTATGGGGTAGAGCATTGGCATTCTTTTTGGGGTACATTTTAATTCTGCATCCCCACTTTGGAGTACTTTTAGAATACTTTCTCACACCTCTCCAGACTAGAATTCTTCCTCTTCTCTGTCTCTGCCTTTGATCATCCCTATGAATAACAAAGAAGCTGAACCACTGGAAAGACTGTCTTACTCATCACCGTCTTCCTAGCAGCTAAGATGTTCCAAGGCACATAGGAGGCCCTCAATATGTAATAGATGGCTACAAGGGTGGAAGGAATGTCCAAAACCAATTCGATGATGGGGTAAGAAAGAAAAAAAAAAACGCTCTGGTGTCTTTACTCTTCTATCTCAAGTCGTATGCTGCATACAGAAGCTGTAGTGAGGGACTTGGGAGTATAAGTCATGTTAAACTCCTAGCTGCAGATTCATGTGCTCGAGCCTGGATTCTGAAGGCATATTTGTCAGATGAGACAGCAGCTACTGAATCTCATATTAGCTCACAGGATAATGACACAACACATCATCAGTCAGAATTGGGAAGAGTACACAATTTTCGTTTGGTTGTCTGGAGCCACGAATGGGGTGAACACTGAGTACTGATTTTCAAATGGTGACTAATAGAGGGTAAAAAGCAAAATATGTTTTTAGTTCCAACTTCTCCTTTGCCCATGCCACAAATTCTGGCAGTAAATTAAAATCAATCTTCATTTGCCTGAAACAGTAAATTATAAGAGCAGCATGTAGGCAGGAAGACTTAGGACCCAAAGAGCAGCTGGCTGTTACTCTCTGCATTGCACATCTGCAAATGTTTACCCAGCTCAGAAAAGAGACAAAATTGACTTGGAACATTGAGTACTATTCTAATATTTTTATTATTAGAATAATATGGGAATATTCTAATAGTTTTAATCTAATAATTTGATAATTTTAATCAAATCTTAGCTCTTGGCTTGTGTAATTTTACACAGTTCACCTCACCTCCAACTTCTTGCCTCTGAATGAGGGCATAACAAGCTTGTTTCTGTCTTATATTCTAAAGACCTAACTGTGAAATAGCCTGACTCTTTCCTTCTCAGCTCTGCATTAGACACTAACACACTGGCCGAATCTATGGATGTGAGAAGCTTCTCTTTCATTTCTCCTGTTTTGACAGGAAACATATTCTTTTTTCTTTTACCCAGAATCTTAGCTGAACAATTCATCTCTGTAGTTTTCAGTTACCTGGGGCTTGACCCCATGGATCTGTGAATCAGACTAGAAGCCTAAGCTTTTTTGAATTTTTGATATGAAATGGGTCCTGCCTCTCTGTGATTCATTTCAACATTTTAAGACAGTCTGGTCTAGCATCATAAGCTTTTGTGTATATCATAATTCTTATTTGTGTGTATGTGTATGTTTTGTAATGGGAAGACTCATGTAACTGAAAAGTCCAGGAATATCTAGCTTCAGGCATAGCTGGATCCAGGGCTCAAAGGATACAACATTGTTTCTCTCCAGCTCTCTGTTTCCCCTTGTGTTGCCTTCATAATCAGGTACATCAAATTTTTAAAAACTTTTGAAACTCTGTGACTCTGTCATTTTTCTATTAATTTTTGTTAACTCTAGAAATAGTGAATTTGTTCTTTTCCTTGAATCCTCACCTAATTCCACTACTTCCAGAAAGCATCTCCATAATTGTCCTTTCGTTGTATAAGAACCATTTAGCCTCCACGTGTCCTGGCTTTGTGTTTGGACTGTCATCTATATTCCTTCTATTGTACTGCACACAGAAGGAGGCCTGTAGAACTCTGCTTTCCCCAGCTATCAGGGATTTTTGTGTAGATTTAACCATATGAAACTATTGCTAGTTGATCATTTTTTATCTATGAAATTGGCAAGTTCATGCAGTTCAACCTAAAATACCAGTTTGGAGTGGTAAATGATTTACAGCAGCAGCAGCAATTGTGTCTCAAAAACCTTGCATAAATTGCTATTTTTGTTGTTGCTGATGGTTTGTTACTGGCACTTCTCCTGGCTTCGGTGTGATGTATAAACAGCTGGAGGCAAATGACAGAGTGCTTGAGCATATGGCAAGTCATTCGTAACTGAGCCCCATGCCCAAGATGACCATCTTTCATGTCACAGACGGAGGTTCTGGCATGCCGTTCTGGAATTTCACCATTAAATTAGGTTCTGTGAATCAGATAATGAGGAAAGATAGGAGACATTTTTAGAAACTGTAGAGCTTCACTGCCAGCCCTGTGAGTCTTAAACATTCATGCTTTTTAACTCATTACTGCCACTCTTGGTGGGGATTTGGGGGGGAATCCATAAATCCCCAAAAGGCCAATCTACCTATGTGCTGAGGCCTTTAACAGATCATAGAATTTCAGAGCTGGAGAGGATTCTAAAGACAATCTAGCTGCAGCCACTCGCTTTACAGATGAGAGTACCATATCTCAGTGAGTTAAGAAATTTGCCCAGGGTCAGAACTAGGACAAGACTCATGGCTCTGGCTTCCTGGTCCTGTCTTTTTCCTCTTATTCTATCATTTCAGAGAGCAATGCTGGCCTTCCAGAGTAGAGAGTCAAGTCCATTCCCTGCCCTCTTCGTAGCTTGACTTTTGTTATTTTTTTGTTTAATTATGGAATTTTAGGTCACAGACAGACCTCCCTCATGGGAGGGAACGCTAGAAACTAGAACCACCTTAGAAGCCAGAAACCTGCAGAGCCCAGAGCCAGGCCCTAGACTACAGTCTGTAGCCACTGACCTGGGGTATCCAAAGCATGATTAAATCCCATCTCTAATATAGCAGTGCTTCTGCTTTGGGAGGCATAAGAAGTTTAAAAAAAATCATCTTAAAAACAACTAATCATTTTGCAAGAAATTAAATAAATAAAATTAGTTTTGATCTTACTATCAAGTAGCTATTTTTTATAATTTATAGTAAAGAAGAAGAAAGAGTCAGCTCATGATCTGGGGAGAAGGGGAGGTTAGTATTTGACTCTGACTCTAGGACTCATGTAGCTGAGGCCTGTGGTGGCCTTGTAGGAGCCTACTGTGCTGGTGGCCCTGAAAACTTGGGAGAACTCCATCCCAGGAACACTGTTGGGTCAGATCTCTCCCATTATGTGAGTTTTCAGTAAGTTTTTGCTTATATGCAGGTGTACTCTGAAAGTAACTCAAATATTTTAAATAAATCAAACAATTATAAAATAAAACACAGTGGAATATTTTCACAGCAATGTTTATACATTCCTGAAGTCAGTTCCCCAGGCATCACTGGACTGAATTGTACGACACACAACCTTCCTTTAACGGATAGGACTGATTGACTGCTATAGCAAAGCCTTGATCAAGACTAAATGACATTGTTACATTTTGGAAGAACCTGATTTGATATTATTCCAAGTTTGTTTTTTGATATTCTGTTTTCGTTTGTTTGTTTGCCACTCATTTGTTTTCTTCATGTGCCATTGTTTTTGTGTGGATCCTTCCCTAAAGTCATTTTTTTTGAAAACTAAATGTAGGATTCCCCTTTTATTTTGGTATAATAATTGTTAGTTTCAGCCTATTTTTCCAACTTGAGACTTTTTTAAAAAATCCTGATGCCACCACTCTTCATATGAAGGAGGATAACTAACTTTACTGGCTCACTTTACATACTTTTAGCTCGTTAATTCTTCACAATAACTCTCTGAGAAAGGAATCATTATCCCCATTTTATAGATGAGGAAATGGAGAGTCCAATGGATTAAGTAACATGGCCAAGATTATAGAGCTATTATCCCTACCTCCGAACTTTGTAGCAGCTTCAGGTTTGATAAACATGTCTTAAATATCTTTATCCAGATCGTGGCTACAGACGTTGAATAAATCCAGGCCAAGGATGGCCTGTTTCCACTGCCCTCCAGGATGGAGGGAAATGTTAATCAACATCCTCTGGGAGAAGTTTTTCAACCACTTAGTGATCTACCTTGTCAAATCTGATACTCTGTTTATTGACATTATTATTGTTTTTGAAAATGCTTTTACATATAAAAGCATCAAACACATTTTTAAAAGTTTAGCTATTTTAAACATTTGTAATTGGTTCTGGTATAATATGAAGCACACCCAGACAAAAATAAACTTCTTTAAGATCGAATTCTCTAAGTGGGGCTGTTTATTTGGTTTGTCCACCAGAAACTTGACTTTAAAAGCCAATTTGGACCTAGTGAGTTCTGGCACCCCTACATCATAATATCTAGAGGGCTTCTTTAACACAGGATTTTATGTGATGAACAAAGAATTTGTCGAGAATCACTAAGTCCCATGCTGTGTAATGAGAACTACATAAAATTCATTCAATTATTTACAGCTAACCCACAAATGTGCCCTGTTCTTAGTTTCTGTCTCTTCCCCATCGGGAAGGTAGTGCTAATGTTTAGTTAGCCACAGTGTCCAAGGAAAGAGTCTCTTTCATCAGCCAGACTGAATCCTTCTCCCAGGTCCTGGGGACCTGCCCCTGGGTGTCTCTCATTCTCCCATGGGTGGTGCTGGGTTGTCTACTGCTTGTTTTAGGATCCTTATTTCTAATTACAAAAAAAATTCTAGTCTTTCCTTATGCTTTTATACAAAATATAGTCTTTAAGAACAAGGTTTTCATCCATTGCTATCCATAGATTTCATTGTTCTCAGCCAGTATGCCCTACAACAGTCCACTGCCTGTTTACACAGGCATGATAGGGCTCTCTGTCTCACCTAAGGTGCATTCTTACTACCATTCATTCATCAGCTTCTTAAATATTTAAGTATTTATTATCTATCTCCCATGTACCAAGCACTCTTAGATATAGTATTTTTTTTAAGCATATATGAGTCTTGCCACCAGGCAAGACTGGTGTGAGAGGTATTCACACCCTGGTGTGAGAGGAATACCTTAATGACATGAGTCTAAAAATACAGCATGTAGTTAGGCACTGTGTTAGAGCTATGAAGGGAAGATACAGTGTTATGAGAGCTTAAGATGGAAGGACCTGACATGGTCTGGGGTGGAGAGAGGTGGCGTTAGGAAGGGTACGTACACTGTTCTGAGAAAGTGATGTGAATTAGCGGAGGCAATGGGCCAGCCTCGGAGAGAAGCTCGCAGGTCCTGAGGCAGGAGGTATATGGGATACTCAAGAACTCGTGCAAAAGCTAGTGTGCTTGGGGGCAACGGGGAGATGAAGGATGGGGAGGGGCGAATGGCCCCAAATGAGGCTGGTAAAGTGGGCACGTGCCTTAGGCCAGCTGCTGCGTGGTAGGTGTCTCAGGTTTTTGTCATTAAGTGCAGATGCCCCCTTCGGGTGTCTGGAGTTGATGCCAGCTGCTTATGCGGTTGGTGTGAATTCCTGCGCTGCAGCCCGAGGTGGGAAGGTGCAGCCTGGGGCTGGAGGTGCCACAGGAATCCTCTCTGGCTCACTGGTTCACGAGCAGACATCACAGAGAACCTATTCCAGGGCAGGATGGATGCCTCATGTCAGCGCTGCCGCCAGGATGCAGGCAGAGCAACGAGCGGAGCACAGTTTACTCCCATGATTAACGTTATTTACGCGTTCCGACAAAGCGTGAAAATATTCATTTGCACAAACTCACTCATCATTTAGTCTGCTTCAGGGCCACTAAATCTACTTCTCGTCATAAATATCCCAGACTCCGTGCATTCAAGCCCATAAAGTTGTCATTTCATTGGAAAGGAGAGGAGAGGGACTTCTAGAGTGGAAGATAGCACCTCCAGCCTAGGACAACACTACCTGCTGGTTCTGGTGCATGAGCTGCTTGCAGACTATTCACAGAAACTAGTTTTGAGGTCCTGAAGAGCTGAGGTTGGGTCTGGGTGTAAGAAGTAGAATGTGTAGAACCGAGTCTCTGGATGAGGCAGGACGTGGTGGACCTTCCGGCTGAGCCGTAGCTGCCTCCGCCCCGCGCTGTGACCTCCTTGCCGTTCTCCTTGCGCACCTGTGTCGGAGGATGCTCACCCTCCCTTCGCACTCTGCATCTGACCTGAAGGGGGCGCTTTCGCACGCAGCCCTGCTTCCTGGTTGCTGCTGTTTCTTCGAGGAGTGGAAGGGCCTCTGACCCTGAAGGGCCGGGGCACTCTGCAGAGTAGCGAGAGCGCCGGGAGTTTTGGGGGGACGGGGAGCACGGTGTCGGGTGTATGGACATGTGGGCTGTGGGAGAGTCACAAGGACGTTGTCAGGGAGAGAAGTTGGAAGTGGAGGGAGCAGGATGTGATGGGAGGGGGACACTGCAGCCCAGGCTGCGAGAGGGAGAGAACCACGGGCCTCAGGTGCTGACTGCGTCCTTGAGGGGAGTTGAAAGAAAGAAGTAGGAGAAGTAAGAAAATAGGGAGCAAAGGCAGGATGGTGATCTGAAGAGACTCGAACAGCGTGAGGAGTGAAGCTTGAAGTGGTAAATCCAGAGATGGAAACACAGGGGCGACCGGAAGTCCAGAAGTGGCAGAGTAAGGACTCCTGCCTGCCCTGCTCTTGTTCAGCCCTCACATGGGACAGGCCCAGCCTGGAGAAAACAGGTAGCCCGAGACCCTTGATACTCAGCCCTCTCTTGCTTGCTCTGGAGTGGGTAGGCTGAGAAGCTGGTGACACTTCAGCATGGAGAAGGCTCAAGGCGTGTGCACGTGCATGTGTATGCACACTAAATAGTCAAGGCTCCTCACTCAAAAGGCTTCTCAGACCGCAGTCCCCTGCAGGCTGGGGCCCGTCTGGCTTGCACTGGAAACTGCCTCCTCTGTGCAGGGCTGAGGGACTGAAGCCAAGCCCGGCACCAACTCTACTCAGGGATGTAACACCCTGGGCTGGGTGGCAGGGCAGGGATGGGGCAGCTGGAGCTGTCGTGCTCACCTGCAACCACTTGATGTGAGAATCCTCACATGTGGTTTCCTGGAATTTGAATTACCCAGTAACAGCCAAGAGTTGTATATATATTTAAAGGTAAGATAATTTCTTCAAAAAAAAAATTAAGATTATTTCTACTTTCTGAAATGTGATTCATTTATGTAGGGAAACATTGGACATTTATGCCTAATCTTTATCTGTTTTCTATGCCCCAAGCTACTAATCTCAAATGCTGAGCATCCTTGAACCCATATAGTGAAAAGTCTTACAGCTTTTGAAAATGAATTCCCTAGAACGCACAGGGAACAGACCACTAGTAGCAAGCCTTGGCAATCTCTTGGTCCAGCTCTCTTTTGGAACCTAGAAGCAAATGAGGAGACACATCTTGGCACAGTTTTGAAAAGCTACCAGTAGTGGACAGACATTTGCAGCAGACCTGAAATCTCTTTAGAGTTGGCCATTTCCTGTACTGGCATCAGCAGCCATTTGAAGGAAGGACCTATTCAGAAGAAAAGTACACCAAATCCCCTCATATTCTGTGTCTGGCAATTTGGTACTCGAATAGAAAGTTCCTTGTAGTGACTCTTTTGAGAACTTTCACTCATACTAACAAAGAAGCAATTTCCTCCATCATCTGACTCCTGAGTGCAGTAGCTGGTATAGATATGTCTTCTCCTGTCCTTTCAAATTCATCATTATTTCTCAGGGGATTTGCACTATACTTGTGGCCTTTCATTTTTGACTGATCAGAATAGTGATGCCTTCTGTAGAGAAAGAAGGAGAAAGAAACACTGAGTCTCCTCACCTCACTGACATTTGCTGCCTGATTGAAATTGGCAGAATGGGGCAATGATCGAGTTGTAGTAAAAAGAGCTCCCTGCACATGCAGTGACTACACTATGTTCCCTTCCAAATTCAGATCAGAATATGCAAGAGTTTTGTGCAAATCAAATCCCAGTGATCTGACCTCACTGGTTTTGAATTTATGGTTGTTTAGAGAGGACTTGGGTTGATGTTCACATTTCCAGTATCTACAGAAGAAAAAAAATGTTTCCTAAAAAGCAAATGATGAATATGTAGGAAATTATAGGGGAAATATTCATGCTGTCTTTTACAGCATGCTATCCCAAATAAACATTACTAATCACAGGCAGTTCCTCACTATTTATTAAAGTAGGTCCTGGCAGAGTCTCTATTTAGAAGTGTTCTATTAGCCACTACTCTGTCATTATACAGACTTATAAAAAATCAGTCTCTATTTTACTAAAAGAAACCAGAATTTTTGGCTTCCCTGGTGGCGCAGTGGTTGAGAGTCTGCCTGCCAATGAAGGGGACTCGGGTTTGTGCCCCAGTCCGGGAAGATCCCACATGCCGTGGAGCGGCTGGGCCTGTGAGCCATGGCCGCTGAGCCTGTGCGTCCGGAGCCTGTGCTCCGCAATGGGAGAGGCCACAGCAGTGAGAGGCCCGCGTACTGCAAAAAAAAAAAAAGAATCCAGAATTTAAAATTTCTAATAAATAAGTTTGCTTTATCAGTCCAATTAGTCCTAAGAAATAAAGTTTTATTATATTTTCTTTCTGTAAAATGTTGAAACAACAGAATCTTTGCTTATTAAGCATAATACCGACTTCCAGATAATTCCATCATCTAAGTCCCAAAAAGAAAATCAGGCTTCCCAGCCCAAGAAGTATGTTTCCTTTCACATCAGGACATTCCTATGTATAATGTTGACCTTCATATTCATAGATAGCACTACTGTCAGTATGAGTTGTATAGGTAAGTTTGGCCAAGAAGACAGAAGTGTGGCCTTTGGCTACTGTTTTAGAGATCTTATGGCTGTTTGCAACTTTGCTGTGAAGAAAATTAACTGGATACCATAATAAATATGTTGGCGGGTCGGGGGGAGCAACGGGAGAGGCCGCGGTGGTGAGAGGCCCGCATACTGCAAAAAAAAAAAAAAAAAAAAAAACAAGGGGAAGTTTAAATGTTATTGCCAGGGTCAAAGCAAGATCTGTGGATCAGAAAAAGAAGGGAGATGCAAAGCAGGTACAGAGCTGAAGCCACTGGCTGCCCAGCTCTGGGATAAAGCAAGCAGATAGACTGGTAATTTGAATCCTGCAATGTATCAAAGACTAGATATGTTCTCTATGAAGTGGGAAGCAGAGTCAGGCTCACTGCTTAAAACCAGGGCTGTTTATAAGTGAGAGAGGGCATCCTCACTTATATGACAGGAGGCTGACAAAAGTGACTGCTAACCAATGCCTAGGAGGATGGCTTAAATGAAGCTTGTATCTCTATAGCCGTATAGAATCCCAGACACAGGATCCTGACCAGGACCTGAGCCAAACTGCCTGCTGGCTTGGTGACTGGATTTGCAGTATTTCGGTCACTGAGAGTAGGATCCCTGAGCCATCATTTAAGACTCTGTTCAAGATGGGGGCCTGGGCACTTGTGGGGACATGGTGCAAATAGAGACAGGGACAGAGGCAGATGAGAGGGAACATCCCATTGGGAATACATTTACACACTAAAATTCCAAAACACATGAGGAAATATAACATCAAGAAAGTGAACCAATCTACAGTCAGAAGATAAATTCAATCCATATGGAAATAAAATCGTAGAATAAAAGTTTTAAATATATTCTGAATCCTTAAAGAGAAAAATATCTACCAAGGTTGGGGAAAATAGGATAGGAGAAGAGAAAAGAACCAATTATAAACCCTAGAAATGAAAACTATAGTCCCTAAAATTAGAAAACCATAGAAATATATTAAATTTTAAAATAATACTTAGGAATTTGTTTAGAATGCAGTTCATAGGTTGGGGGGGTACTAAGATAGCAGAATAGGAAGACCTCGAACTCACCTCTTCCACAGATATGCCAAAATCACAACTACTTACAGGGTTTCTATCTGTGACAATGACATAAATACTAGCAACAACTGCACAAGGCAGGGCCTGGCAGCCAACTGGGCTGGGGGTCAAACCCACCTACCAGTATGCCTACAGTAATCAGCCCTGCCACAACAGAAGGGTACATGCGACCCTAGCTCGGGTGGCCAGGGGAGCATGCTGCTGGGCCCAATAGGACATCTCCAACATAAAGCCACTTCTCGAAGACAAGACTTGGAGACATAATGGACCTACCTAATATACAGAAATAAACACAGAGAATTAAGCAAAATAAGGAAACAGAGGAATATATTCCAAACAAAGGAACAAGACAAAACCTCAGAACAAGAATTAATCAAAACAGAAATAAGCAATCTCCCTGATAAAGAGCTCAAGGTAGTGATCATAAAGATGCTCACTGATCTCGGGAGGATGGATGAACACAGTGAGAACTTCAATAAATAGAAAATATAAAAAGAACCAATCAGAGCTAAAGAATACAATAACTCAAATTTAAAAATCACTAGAGAGAATCAATAATAGATTCCATGATACAGAAGAACAGATCAGCAATCAGGAAGGCAGGGTAATGGAAATCAAGCTGAACAGAAAAAGAAAAAAGGAATATGAATAAAGAAGATAGTTTAAGGGACCTCTGGGACAACATCAAGTGTATAAACATCCATATTATAGAGGTCCCAAAAGGAGAAGAGAGAGAAAAGGAGGCAGAGAACCTTTTTGAAGAAATAATAGCTGAAAATTTCCTTAACCTGGGGAAGGAAATGGACATCCAGGTCCAGGAAGCAAAGAGAGTAACAAACAATATGAAGCAAAAGAGGCCTACACAAAGACACACTATAATTAAAATGGCAAAAATTAAAGATAGAGAATTTTAAAAACAGCAAGAGGAAAGCAACTAGTTATGTACAAGGGAACTCCCATAAGATAATTACCTGACTTTTCAGCAGAAATGTTGCAGGCCAGAAGACAATGGCACAATATATTCAAAGTACTGAAAGAAAAAAAGAAAGCTACAATTAAGAATACTCAGAGGGGGCTTCCCTGGTGGCGCAGTGGTTGAGAATCCGCCTGCCGATGCAGGGGACACGGGTTCGTGCCCCGGTCCGGGAAGATCCCACATGCCGCGGAGCGGCTGGGCCCGTGAGCCATGGCCGCTGAGCCTGCGCGTCCGGAGCCTGCGCTCCGCAATGGGAGAGGCCACAACGGTGAGAGGCCCGCGTACCACAAAAAAAAAAAAAGAATACTCAGAGGGCTTCCCTGGTGGCTCAGTGGTTGAAAATATGCCTGCCAATGCAGGGGACACGGGTTCAAGCCCTGGTCTGGGAAGATCCCACGTGCTGCGGAGCAACTGGGCCCGTGAGCCACAATTACTGAGCCTGCATGTCTGGAGCCTGTGCTCCACAACAAGAGAGGCCGTGATAGTGAGAGGCCCGCACACTGTGATGAAGAGTGGCCCCCGCTTGCCACAACTGGAGAAAGCCCTCACACAGAATTGAAGACCCAAGACAGCCAAAAAATTAATTAATTAATTAAAATTGCAACCTCCCTTTAAAAAAAGAATACTCAGAAAGTTATCATTCAGAACTGAAAGAGAAATTTAAAAAAGAGTTTTACAGACAAGCAAAAGCTAGAAGAGTTTATCACCAGTAAGTTGGCCTTAAAAGAAATGTTAAATATTTTTTCTGTGTGGGGAAAAAAAGGCCACAACTATATATATATAAAAATTATGAAAAGGAAAATCTCACTGGTAAAGGCAAACATACAGTAAAAGTAGTATATCAACCATTTATAAAGCTAGTAGGAAAGTTAAAAGACAAAAGTAGTAAAATAACTTATAGCTACAATAAGTAGTTATGGGATACACCCAAAATTGATGTGAAATATGATATCAGAAACAAAATGTGCTGAGGCAGTAAAAATACAGGGCTGTTAGAATGTGTTCAAGCTTAAGAGATCATCAACTTAAAATAATCATACATATAATAATTTTATATACACACACACAGACACACACACACACACACACCCCTCATGGCAACCACAAACCAAAGATTGATAATAGATAAATAAAAATAAAGGAATTAAAACATAAGACTAAAGGCAGTCATCAAATCACAAAGGAAGAGAACATAAGAAGAAAGGAACTACAAAAACAACCAGAAAACAATTTTTAAAATGGCAGTAACTACATACCTATCAATAATTACGTTAATGTAACTGGACTTAATGCTCCAATTAAGACACAGAGTGGCTGAGTGGATTAGAAAAACAAGACCCATATATATGCTGCCTATAAGAGACTCACTTCAGAGCTAAAGACACACACAAACTGAAAGTGAGGGGATGGAAATAGATATTTCATGCAAATGGAAACAAAAGAAAGCTGGGGTAGCAATACTTATATAGAGCAAAATAGACTTTAAAATAAAGACTGTAAAATGAGATGAAGAAGAGCATTACATAACAATTAAGGAATCAATCAAAGAAGAAGACATAACAATTGTAAATATATATGCACCCAAAATAGGAGCATCTAAATACATAAAGAAAATGTTAACAGATGTAAAAGGAGAAATTGACAGTAATACTGTAACAGTAGAGGACTTTAACACCCCAACCTCAATGGACAAATCATGCAGACAGAAAATCAGTATAAAAACACTGGCCTTAACACATTATACCAATGGAATTAATAGATATATACATAAAATTTCATCCAAAAGCAGCAGACTGCACATTCTTTTCAAGTGCACATGAAATATTCTCCAGGATAGATCATATGCTAATCCACAACACAAGTCTCAGTAAACTTAAGATTGAAGTCATATCAAGTATCTTTTCTAACCACAACGGTGTGAGACTAGAAATTACAAGAAAAAAAAAACTAGGAAAAACATAAAATATATGGAGTCTAAACAATATGCTACTAAACAACCTATTGGTCATTGAAGAAATCAAAGAGGAAATCAGAAAATACCTGGAAACAAATAAAAATAGAAACACAATGTTCCAAAATCTATGAGATGCAGCAAAAGCAGTTCTAAGAGGGAAGTTTATAGCAGTACAGGCCAACCTCAAGAAATAAGAAAAATCTCAAAGAATCTAACATTAAACCTAAAGGAACTCAAAAAGAACAAACAAAATGCAAAGCTAGTAGAAGGAAGGAAATAATGAATATTAGAGAAGAACTAAATGAAATAGAGACAAGACACACAAAAACATTAGAAAAGATCAATGAAACTAAGAGCTGCTCTTGGAAAAAAAAAACAAAATTAATAAACCTCCAGCAAGATTCATCAAGAAAAAAGAGAGGGCCCAAATAAATAAAATCATATATGAAAAAAAAGTTACAGTTGACACCACAGTAATACAAAGGATCACAAGAGAGTAATACAAACAGTTATATGCCAACATATTGGACAACCTAGAAGAAAAGGATAAATTCTTAGAAACATATAATCTTCCAAAATTAAATCAGGAAGAAATAGAAAATCTGAAGAGACCAGTAACTTTAATGAAATAGAATCAGTGATCAAAAAAGTCCCAACAAACAAAAGTCCAGGACCAGGTGGCTTCACAGGTGAGGTGTACCAAACATTTACAGAAGAGATAACACCTATCCTCAAACATTCCGAAAAATTGAAGGGGAAGGAATGCTTCTGAGCTCACTCTACAAGGCCAGGATCACCCTGTTACTAAAACCATGCAAAGGCACGAAAAAAAGAAGAAGAAAGAAAACTAAACCAATATCATTGATGAACATGATGTTAAAATTCTCAACAAAATATTAGCAACTGACAGTACATTAAAAGGATCATATACCATGATCAACTGGGATTTATCCCAGGGTTGCAAGGATGATTCAATATCAGCAAATCAATGTGATATGCCACGTTAACAAAATGAAGGATAAAAATCATGTGATTATCTCAATAGATGCTGAAAGAGCTTTAGACATAATTCAACATCCATATATTATTATTATTATTATATTTTAAACATCTTTATTGGAGTATAATTGTTTTACAATAGTGTGTTAGTTTTTCCATTACAACAAACTGAATCAGTTATACATATACATATGTTCCCATATCTCTTCCCTCTTGCATCACCCTCTCTCCCACCCTCCCTATCCCACCCCTCTAGGTGGTCACAAAGCACAGAGGTGATCTCCCTGTGCTATGCAGCAGCTTCCCACTAGCTATCTAATTTACATTTGATAGTGTGTATATGTCCCTGCCACTCTCTCACTTTGTCTCAGCCCACCCTTCCCCCTCCCCATATCCTCAAGTCCATGCTCGAGTAGGTCTGTGTTTTATTCCCATCCTACCACTAATCTCTTCATGACATTTTTTTCCCTTAGAGTCCATATATATGTGTTAGCATATGGTATTTGTTTTTCTCCTTCTGACTTACTTCACTCTGTATGACAGACTCTAGGTCCATCCACCTCATTATAAATAACTCAGTTTCATTTCTTTTTATGGCTGAGTAATATTCCATTGTATATATGTGCCACATCTTCTTTATCCATTCATCTGTTGATGGACACTTAGGTTGCTTCCATGTCCTGGCTATTGTAAATAGAGCTGCAATGAACATTTTGGTACATGAGTCTTTCTGAATTATGGTTTTCTCAGGGTATATTCCCAGTAGTGGGATTGCTGGGTCGTATGGTAGTTCTATTTGTAGTTTTTTAAGGAACGTCCATACTGTTCTCCATAGCGGCTGTATCAATTTACATTCCCACCAGCAGTGCAAGAGGGTTCCCTTTTCTCCACACCCTCTCCAGCATTTATTGTTTCTAGAGTTTTTGATGATGGCCTATCTGACCGGTGTGAGATGATATCTCATTGTAGTTTTGATTTGCATTTCTCTAATGATTAATGAGGTTGAGCATTCTTTCATGTGTTTGATAGCAATCTGTATATCTTCTTTGGAGAAATGTCTATTTAGTTCTTCTGCCCATTTTTGGATTGGGTTGTTTGTTTTTTTGTTATTGAGCTGCATGAGTTGCTTATAAATTTTGGAAATTAATCCTTTGTCAGTTGCTTCATTTGCAACTATTTTCTCCCATTCTGAGGGTTGTCTTTTGGTCTTGTTTATGGTATCCTTTGCTGTGCAAAAGCTTTTAAGTTTCATTAGGTCCCATTTGTTTATTTGTGTTTTTATTTCCATTTCTCTAGGAGATGGGTCAAAAAGGATCTTGCTGTGATTTATGTCGTATAGTGTTCTGCCTATGTTTTCCTCTAAGAGTTTGATAGTGTCTGGCCTTACATTTAGGTCTTTAACCCATTTTGAGTTTATTTTTGTGTGTGGTGTTAGGGAGTGTTCTAATTTCATACTTTTACATGTAGCTGTCCAGTTTTCCCAGCACCACTTATTGAAGAGGCTGTCTTTTCTCCACTGTATATCCTTCCCTCCTTTATCAAAGATAAGGTGACCATATGTGTGTGGGTTTATCTCTGGGCTCTCTATCCTGTTCCATTGATCTATATTTCTGTTTTTGTGCCAGTACCATATTGTCTTGATTACTGTAGCCTTGTAGTAGAGTCTGAAGTCAGGGAGCCTAATTCCTCCAGCTCCATTTCTCGTTCTCAAGATTGCTTTGGCTATTCGGGGTCTTTTGTGTTTCCATACAAATTGTGAAATTTTTTGTTCTAGTTCTGTAAAAAATGCCAGTGGTAATTTCATAGGCATTGCATTGAATCGGTAGATTGCTTTGGGTAGTATAGTCATTTTCACAATGTTGATTCTTCCAATCCAAGAACATGGTATATTTCTCCACCTATTTGTATCATCTTTAATTTCTTTCATCAGTGTCTTATAGTTTTCTGCATACAAGTCTTTTGTCTCCTTAGGTAGGTTTATTCCTAGATATTTTATTCTTTTTGTTACAATAGTAAATGGGAGTATTTTCTTAATTTCACTCTCAGATTTTTCATCATTAGTGTATAAGAATGCCAGAGATTTCTGTGCATTAATTTTGTATCCTGCAACTTTACCAAATTCATTGATTAGCTCTAGTACTTTTCTGGTAGCATCCTTAGGATTCTTTATGTATAGTATCATGTCATCTGCAAACAGTGACAGCTTTACTTCTTCTTTTCCTATTTGGATTCCTTTTATTTCTTTTTCTTCTCTGATTGCTGTGGCTAGAACTTCCAAAACTATGTTGAATAAGAGTGGCGAGAGTGGGCAACCTTGTCTTGTTCCTGATCTTAGTGGAAATGGTTTCAGTTTTTCACCATTG
The DNA here is from genome assembly GCF_026419965.1 of Kogia breviceps. Taxonomy (NCBI): domain Eukaryota; kingdom Metazoa; phylum Chordata; class Mammalia; order Artiodactyla; family Physeteridae; genus Kogia; species Kogia breviceps. The sequence goes on along the minus strand of NC_081310.1, from coordinate 40,411,046 downwards.
AGAACGATGCTAGCTGTGGGTTTGTCATATATGGCCTTTATTATGTTGAGGAAAGTTCCCTGTATGCCTACTTTCTGCAAGGTTTTTATCATAAATGAGTGTTGAATTTTGTCAAAAGCTTTCTCTGCATCTATTGAGATGATCATATGGTTTTTCTCCTTCAGTTTGTTGATATGGTGTATCACGTTGATTGATTTGCATATATTGAAGAATCCTTGCATTCCTGGGATAAACCCCACTTGATCATGGTGTATGATCCTTTTAATGTGCTGTTGGATTCTGTTTGCTTGTATTTTGTTGAGGATTTTTGCATCTATGTTCATCAGTGATATTGGCCTGTAGTTTTCTTTCTTTGTGACGTCTTTGTCTGGTTTTGGTATCAGGGTGATGTTGGCCTCATAGAATGAGTTTGGGAGTGTTCCTCCCTCTGCTATCTGTTGGAAGAGTTTGAGAAGGATAGGTGTTAGCTCTTCTCTAAATGTTTGATAGAATTCGCCTGTGAAGCCATCTGGTCCTGGGCTTTTGTTTGCTGGAAGATTTTTAATCACAGTTTCAATTTCAGTGCTTGTGATTGGTCTGTTCAAATTTTCTATTTCTTCCTGGTTCAGTCTCGGCAGGTTGTGCATTTCTAAGAATTTGTCCATTTCTTCCAGGTTGTCCATTTTATTGGCATACAGTTGCTTGTAGTAATCTCTAATAATCTTTTGTATTTCTGCAGTGTCAGTTGTTACATCTCCTTTTTCATTTCTAATTCTATTGATTTGAGTCTTCTCCCTTTTATTCTTGATGAGTCTGGCTAATGGTTTATCAATTTTATTTATCTTCTCAAAGAACCAGCTTTTAGTTTTATTGATCTTTGCTATTGTTTCCTTCACTTCTTTTTCATTTATTTCTGATCTGATCTTTATGATTTCTTTCCTTCTGCTAACTTTGGGGTTTTTTTGTTCTTCTTTCTCTAATTGCTTTAAGTGCAAAGTTAGGTTGTTTATTCGAGATGTTTCCTGTTTCTTAAGGTATGATTGTATTGCTATAAACTTGCCTCTTAGAACTGCTTTTGCTGTATCCCATAGGTTTTGGGTCGTTGTGTCTCCATTGTCATTTGTTTCTAAGTATTTTTTGATTTCCTCTTTGATTTCTTCAGTGATCACTTCGTTATTAAGTAGTGTATTGTTTAGCCTCCATGTGTTTGTATTTTTTACAGATCTTTTCCTATAATTGATATCTAGTCTCATAGCGTTGTGGTCGGAAAAGATACTTGATACGATTTCAATTTTCTTAAATTTGCCAAGGCTAGATTTGTGACCCAATATATGATCAATCCTGGAGAATGTTCCATGAGCACTTGAGAAAAATGTGTATTCTGTTGTTTTTCGATGGAATGTCCTATAAATATCAATTAAGTCCATCTTGTGTAATGTATCATTTAAAGCTTGTGTTTCCTTATTTATTTTCATTTTGGATGATCTGTCCATTGGTGAAAGTGGGGTGTTAAAGTCCCCCATTATAATTGTGTTACTGTCGATTTCCCCTTTTAAGGCTGTTAGTATTTGCCTTATGTATTGAGGTGCTCCTATGTTGGGTGCATAAATATTTACAATTGTTATATCTTCTTCATGGATCGATCCCTTGATCATTATGTAGTGTCCTTCTTTGTCTCTTGTAATAGTCTTTATTTTAAAGTCTATTTTGTCTGATATGAGAATTGCTACTCCAGCTTTCTTCTGATTTCCATTTGCATGGAATATCTTTTTCCATCCCCTTACTTTCAGTCTGTATGTGTCCCTAGGTCTGAAGTGGGTCTCTTGTAGACAGCATATATATGGGTCTTGTTTTTGTATCCATTCAGCCAGTCTGTGTCTTTTGGTGGGAGCATTTAATCCATTTACATTTAAGGTAATTATCGATATGTATGTTCCTATTACCATTTACTTAATTGTTTCGGGTTGTTCTTGTAGGTCTTTTCCTTCTCTTGTGTTTCTTGCCTAGAGAAGTTCCTTTAGGATTTGTTGTAGAGCTGGTTTGGTGGTGCTGAACTCTCTCAGCTTTTGCTTGTCTGTAAAGGTTTTAATTTCTCCATCAAATCTGAATGAGATCCTTGCTGGGTAGAGTAATCTTGGTTGTAGGTTTTTTTCCTTCATCAGTTTAAATATGTCCTGCCACTCCCTTCTGGCTTGTAGAGTTTCTGCTGAAAGATCAGATGTTAATCTTATGGGGATTCCCTTGTGTGTTATTTGTTGTTTTTCCCTTGCTGCTTTTAATATGTTTTCTTTGTATTTAATTTTTGAAAGTTTGATTATTATGTGTCTTGGCGTGTTTCTCTTTGTGTTTATCCTGTATGGAACTCTCTGTGCTTCCTGGACTTGATTGATTATTTCCTTTCCTATATTAGGGAAGTTTTCAACTATAATCTCTTCAAATATTTTCTCAGTCCCTTTCTTTTTCTCTTCTTCTTCTGGGACCCCTATAATTCGAATGTTGGTGCGTTTAATGTTGTCCCAGAGGTCTCTGAGACTGTCCTCAGTTCTTTTCATTCTTTTTTCTTTCTTCTGCTCTGCAGTAGTTATTTCCACTATTTTGTCTTCCAGGTCACTTATCCGTCCTTCTGCCTCAGTTATTCTACTATTGATCCCATCTAGAGTATTTTTAATTTCATTTATTGTGTTGCTCATTGTTTCTTGCTTCCTCTTTATTTCTTCTAGGTCCCTGTTAACTGTTTCTTGCAAATTGTCTATTCTATTTCCAAGATTTTGCATCATCTTCACCATCATTATTCTAAATTCTCTTTCAGGTAGATTGGCTATTACCTCTTCATCTGTTAGGTCTGGTGTGTTTTTATCTTGCTCCTTCATCTGTTGTGTGTTTTTCTGTCTTCTCATTTCGCTTATCTTACTGTGTTTGGGGTCTCCTTTTTGCACGCTGCAGGTTCGTAGTTCCTGTTGTTTTTGGTGGCTGTCCCCAGTGGCTAAGGTTGGTTCAGTGGGTTGAGTAGATTCCCTGGTTGGGGGGACTAGTGCCTCTGTTCTGGTGGATGAGGCTGGATCTTGTCTTTCTGATGGGCAGGTCCTTGTCTGGTGGTGTGTTTGGGGATGTTGGTAACCTTATTATGATTTTAGGCAGCCTCTCTGCTAATGGATGGGGCTGTAGACCTGTCTTGCTCTTTGTTGGGGATAGGGTGTCCAGCACTGTTCTTTGCTGGTCCTTGAGTGAAGCTGGGTCTTGGTGTTGAGATGGAGAGCTCTGGGAGATTTTGCCGTCTGATATTACGTGGAGCTGGGAGGTCTCTTGTGGACTAGTGTCTTGAGGTTGGTTCTCCCACCTCAGGGACACCGCCCTGGTGCCTGGCTGGGGCGCCAAGAACCTTTAATCCACACGGCTCAAAATAAAAGGTAGAATAAATAGAAAGGAAAGAAAAGGAAGGAAGGAGGGAGGGAGGTAAGGAAGGAAGAAAGGAAGGAAGAAATGAAGGAAGGAAGCAAGAAAGGAAGGAAGGAAGGTGCAGAGGAAGAAAGGGAGGAAGGAAGAGAGGAAGGGAGGAAAGAAGGGGGGGAGGAAGGGAGAAAGGAGGGAAGGAGGGAAGAAAGGAAGGAAGAAAGGAAGAAAGAAAGGGAGAAGACAGAGTAGTATAAAGTATAGTTATTAAAATAAAAAATAATTATTAAGAAGAAAAATTTCCTTTAAAAAAAAAAAAAAAAAACAGAAAAATGGGTCGGTCTAACCCTAGGACAAATGGTGAAAGCAAAGCTATACAGACAAAATCTCACACAGCAGCACACACATACACACTCACAAAAAGAAAAAAAAAGGGAAAATAATAGTATATCTTGCTCCCAAAGTCCACCCCCTCAACTTGGGATGATTCGTTGTCTATTCAGGTTTTCAACAGATGCAGGGCACTTCAAGTTGATTGTGGAGCTTTAATCCGCCGCTTCTGAGGCTGCTGGGAGAGACCTCCCCCTCTCCTCTCTGTTCGCACAGCTCCTGGGGTTCAGCTTTGGACTTGGTCCCGCCTCTGCGTGTAGGTTGTCCGAGTGCGACTGCCCTTCGCTCAGACAGGACGATGTTAAAGGAGCAGTTGATTCGGGGGCTCCAGCTCACTCAGGCTGGGGGGAGGGAGTGGCGCGGGGGCGGGGCGAGTCCGCGGCGGCAGAGGCCGGCGTGACGCTGCACAGGCCCAAGGCGCGCCGTGCGTTCTCCTGGGGAAGCTGTCCCTGGATCCCGGGCCCCCGGCAGTGGCGGACTGCATGGGCTCCCGGGAGGGCCGGTGTGGAGAGTGACCTGCGCTCGCACACAGGCCTCTTGGTGGTGGCAGCAGCAACCTTAGCGTCCGACACCCGTCTCTACTGTCCGTGCTGACAGACGCGGCTTGCGCCCGTTTCTGGAGTTCCTCTACACGGTGCTCTTAATCCCCTCACCTCACACCCGAAGAAGCAAAGAGGCAAGAAAAAGTCTCTTGTCTCTTCAGCAGCTCCGCGCCCGCCCCTGGGGCTCCTTTAAGCGGCGCACTTAATCCCCTCTCCTCGAGCCCAGGCAGCAAAGAGGGAGGAAAAGGTCTCTTGCCTCTTCGGCAGCTCCAGACTTCTCCCGAACTCCCTCCCGGCCAGCCGTGGCGCACTAGCCCCCTTCAAGCTGTCTTCACTCTGCCAACTCCAGACCTTTCCCTGGGATCTGACTGAAGCCCGAGCCTCAGCTCCCGGCCCCGCCCGCCCCGGCAGGCGAGCAGACAAGCCTCTCGGGCTGGTGAGTGCCGGTCGGCACCGATCCTCTGCGGGAATCTCTCCGCTTTGCCCTCCGCACCCCTGTGGCTGAGCTGTCCTCCGCGGCTCCGGAGCTTCCCCCTCCGGCGCCCGCAGTCTCCGCCCGCGAAGGGGCCTCTAGTGTGTGGGAGTCTTTCCTCCTTCACGGCTCCCTCCCACTGGCGTAGGTCCCGTCCCTATTCTTTTGTCCCTGTTTATTCTTTTTTCTTTTGCCCTACCCAGCTATGTGGGGAGTTTCTTGCCTTTTTGGAGGTCTGAAGTCTTCTGCCAGCGTTCGGTGGGTGTTCTATAGGAGAAGTTCCACGTGTAGATGTATTTCTGATGTCTCTGTGAGGAGGAAGGAGATCTCCGCGTCTTACTCTTCCGCCATCTTTAAGCCATCCTCTGACATATATTATTTTTAAAAAAACTCTTAACAAACTGGGTATAGAGGGAACATACTTCAACATAATCAAGGCTGTATATGACAACCCCAGAGCCACATAATACCCAAAGCTGAAAGCATTTTCTCTAAGATCAGGAAGAAGACAAGGATGCCCACTCTCACCACTTTTATTCAAAATAGTTTTGGAAGTCCTAGCCAGAGCAATCAGACATGAAAAAGAAATTAAAAGTATACAAATTGAAAAGGAAGAAGGAAAGCTGTCACTTTGCAGATGACATGGTACTATATATAGAAAACTCTAAAGACACTACCAAAACACTATGAGAACTAATTCAGTAAAATTGTAGGATACAAGATTAATATACAGAAATCTGTTGCTATTTTTAATACACTAATAATGAACTTTTTTTTATACACTAGTAATTTCTCTTTCTGATGAAAGAGAAATTAAGGCAAAGTCCTGTTTACAATTGCATCAAAAAAAATAAAATACCTAGGAATGAATCTAACCAAGAGGTGAAAAGCACCTGTACACTGAAAAGTGTGACACTGAAGAAAGAAATTGAGGACAACACAAACAAATGGAAAGACATACTGTGCTCATAGATTGGAAGAATTAATATTGGTAAAATGTCCATACCACCCAAGGCAATCTATGATTCAAAGCAATCCATATCAAAATACCAATGGCATTTTCCACACAACTAAAACAAATAACCCTAAAATTTGCATGAAACCACAAAATACCTCAAATAGCCAAAGCAATCTTCTGAAAGAAGAACAAAGCTGGAGGTATCATGCATCCTGATTTCAAACTATGCTACAAAGCTACAGTAATCAAATCAGTGTGGCACTGGCAAAAAAAAAAAGACACATAGATCAATGGAACAGAATAAAGAGCTCAGAAATAAAACTCACACTTATATAGTAAATTAATCCATGACAAAGGGGGCAAGAATATAAAATGGAGACAAGACAGTCTCTTCAAGAAGTGGTGCTGGGAAAGCTGGCCAGCCACGTGTAAGAGAATGAAATTACAACATTTCCTCACACCATATACAAAAATAAACTCAAAATGGATCAAAGGCTTAAATGTAAGACCTGGAGCTGTAAAACTTCTTGAAGAAGACATAGGCAGTACATTCTTTGACATTGGTCTTAGCAATATTTTTTGGATATGTCGCCTCAGGCAAGGGCAACAAAAGCAAAAATAAACAAATGAGACTATATCAAATTAAAAACTTTGCAGAAGTGAAGGAAACTGTCAACAAAATGAAAGGGTAGCATGCCAAGTGGGAGAAGATATTTTCAAACTATATACATCTGATAAGAGTTAACATCCAAAATATACAATGAACTAATACAAGTCAATGTCAAAAAAAAAATACAACCCAATTTTAAAATGGTCAGAGGACCTGAATAGACATTTTTCCAAAGAACACATACAGATGACCAAGAAGCATGTGAAGAGATGCTCAATGTTACTAATCATCAGGGAAATGCAAGTGAAAACAAGGAGATATCATCTCATATCTGTTAGAATGGCTATTATCAAAAAGATAATGAATAACAAATTTTGGTGAGGTTGGGGAGAAAAAGGAACCTTTCATATACTGTTGGTGGGAATGTAAATTGGTGCAGCCACTATGGTAAACAGTATGGAGACTCCTCAAAAAATTAAAAATTTAACTACTATAGGATCCAGCAATTTCAATTCTGAGTTTTTACTTAAAGAAAACAAAACCACTAATTATAAAATATATATGCACCCCTAAGTGTTCAACAGTAAATCAATGGATAAAGAGGATGTGGGAGGAGAGTGTGTGTGTATGTGTGTGTACACAGTGGAATACTTCTCAGCCATAAAAAAGAAGGAAATCTTGTAGCTTGTGATGACATGGATGCTTCTAGAGGGTATTGGTTCTGGAGGCTAAGTGAACAAATCAGACAGAGAAAGTGAAATACTGTGTAATCTTATTCACATGTGGAATCTAAAAAATCAAAGTGAAACAGAATGATAAGACTCATAGATACAGAGAAGAAATGGCTTGTTGCCAGAGAGGAAGGGTGGGGGAAACAAAATAAGAGGGACTTAAGGAGTACAAAGTGCTGTTATAAACTGAATAAGTCATGGGGATGTAATATACAGCATAAGGAATATCTCAATAATACAGTAATAACTTTTATTGGGACATATCATTACTAGACTTATTGTAGTGATCATTTCGTAATGTATTTAAATGTCAAATCACCATGTTGTACACCTGAAACTTAGCATAACATTATACATCAACTATATTTCAAAATTAATTAATTAACTTAAAAAATTTTAACAAATACAGCTCAGAGAGGGAAAAAAAATTTTTTTAACACATGAAAAAGCAGCTAAGGAGCATGAAAGATATTTTGAGACTCTCCAATAAACTTATTTATTTACTTACTTACTTATTTTATTGAAGTAGAGGTGATTTACAATGTTGTGCCAATCTCTGCTGTACAGCAAAGTGACTCAGTTATACACATAGAGACATTCTTTTCTTAATATTCTTTTCCATTATGGTTTATCACAGGATATTCAATATAGCTCCCAGGGTGATACAGTAGGACCTTGTTGTTTATCCATCCTGTTTATAATAGTTTACATCTGCTAATCCCAAACTCCCAGTCCTTCCCTCCCCCAAGCCCCTCCTCCTTGGCAACCACAAGTCTATTCTCTGTATCTGTGAGTCTGTTTCTGTTTTGTAGATAGGTTCATTTGTGCCATATTTTAGATTCCACATATAAATGATATTACATGGTATTTGTCTTTCTCTTTCTGACTTACTTCACTTAGTATGATAATCTCTATTTGCATCCATGTTGCTGCAAATGGCATTATTTCATTCCTTTTTTATGGCTGAATAGTATTCCATTGTAAATATGTGCCACATCTTCTTTATCCATTCATCTGTCGATGGACATTTAGGTTGTTTCCGTGTTTTGGCTACTGTGACTAGTGCTGCTGTGAACCTAGAGGTGCATGTATATTAAAAAAAATTTTTTGTGGTAAAAGTCATATAATATAAAACATACTATTTTAATCATATAACTGTACATTTCAATGGCACTAAGTACATTCATGTTGTTCTGCAACTCTCACCATCATCCAGCTCCTGAATTTTTCACCTTCCTAAACTGAAACGCTGTCCCCTTTAACACTTACTCCCCATTCCCCCTTCCCCACCCCCAACCCCTGGCCCCTGACATCTACCGATGTACTTTCTGACTCTATGAATTTGACTATTCTAGGTACCTCGTATAGTGGAATCAAATAGTATTTGTCTGCACCTAATGTATGTTGGAATGCATTTTTAAGGTTAACTTCATATATGTCTTGCAAACAGATTGTCCTGTGCTATACAATAGGCACTCACCAGTCATCTACTTCATATGTAGTAGGGTACAGATGTCAATCCCAATCTCCCAATCCATCCCACCCCCTCAACCCCCTTGGTGTCCATACATTTGTTCTCTATGTCTGTGTCTCTATTTCAGCTTTGCAAATAGGTTTTCTGTACCATTTTGCTAAATTCCACATATATGCGTTAGTATATGATATTTGTTTTTTCTTTCTGACTTACTTCACTAAGAATGACAGTCTCTAGGTCGACCCACATCTCTGCAAATGGCACAATTTTGTTCCTTTTTATGGCTGAGTAATATTCCATTATATATATGTACCACATCTTTTTTATCCATTCCTCTGTGATGGACATTTAGGTTGCTTCCATGTCCTGGCTATTGTAAATAGTGCTGCAATGAATATTGGGGTGCGTGTATCTTTTGGAATTATGGTTTTCTCCAGGTATATGCCCAGGAATGGGATTGCTGGTCATATGGTAGTTCTATTTTTAGTTTTTTTAAGAACCTCCATACTGTTCTCCATAGTGGCTGTATCAATTTACATTCCCACCAACAGTACAAGAGGGTTCCCATTTCTCCACACCCTCTCCAGCATCTATTATTTGTAGATTTTTTGATGATGGCCATTCTGAACCGTATGAGATGGTAGCTCATTGTAGTTGTGATTTGCATTTGTCTAATAATTAGTGATGTTGAGCAGCTTTTCATGTGCCTCTTGGCCATCTGTATGTCTTCTTTGGAGAAAAGTCTATTTAGGTCTTCTGCCCATTTTTGGATTGGGTGTTTTTTTTTTTTAATATTGAGCTGCATGAGCTGTTTGTATACTTTGGAAAGTAATCCCTTGTCAGTTGCTTCATTCACAAATATTTTCTCCCATTCTGAGGGTTGTCTTTACGTCTTGTTTATGATTTCCTTTGCTGTGCAAAAGCTTTTAAGTTTCATTAGGTCCCATTTGTTTGTTTTTGTTTTTATTTTCATTACCCTAGGAGGTGGGTCAAAAAAGATCTTGCTGTGATTTGTCAGAGTGTTCTTCCTATGTTTTCCTCTAAGAGTTTTATAGTGTCTGGCCTTACATTTAGGTCTTTAATCCATTTTCAGTTTATTTTTGTGTGTGGTGTTAGGGAGTGTTCTAATTTCATTCTTTAACATGCAGGTGTCCAGTTTTTCAAGCCCAACTTATTGAAAAGACTGTCTTTTCTCCATTTTATTCTTGTCTCCTTTGTCAGAGGCTAGGTGCATGGTTTTATCTTTGGGCTTTCTATCTTATTCCATTGATCTTTATTTCTGTTTTTGTGCCGGTACCATACTGTCTAGATTACTGTAGCTTTGTAGTATAGTGTGAAGTCAGGGAGCCTGATTCCTCCAGCTCCATTATTCTTTCTCAAGATTGCTTTGGCTATTTGGGGTCTTTGTGTTTCCATACAAATTGTAAAAATTTTTGTAGTAGTTCTATGAAAAATGCCATTGGTAATTTGATAGAGATTGCATTGAATCTGTAGATTGCCTTGGGTAGTATAGTCATTTTCACAGTATTGATACTTCCAATCCAAGAACATGGTATATTTCTCCAACTGTTTGTGTCCTCTTTGATTTATTTAATCAGTATCTTATAGTTTTCTGAATACAGGTCTTTTGCCTTCTTAGGTAGGTTTATTCCTAGGTATTTTATTCTTTTTGTTGCAGTGGTAAATGGGATTGTTTCCTTAATTTCTCTTTCTGATCTTTTGTTGCTAGTGTATAGGAATGCAAGAGATTTCTGTGCATTCATTTTATATCCTGCAACTTTACCAAATTCATTGATTAGCACCCATAGTTTTCTGGTAGCATCTTTAGGATTTTCTATGTATAGTATCATGTCATCTGCAAACAGTGACAGTTTTACTTCTTCTTTTCCAGTTTAGATTCCTTTATTTCTTTTTCTTCTCTGATTGCCAAGGCTAGGACTTTCAAAACTATGTTGAATAACAGTGGTGAAAGTGGACATCCTTGTCTTTTTCCTTATCGTACAGGAAAAGCTTTCAGTTTTTTGCTGTTGAGAATGATGTTTGCTGTAGGTTTGTCATATATGGCCTTTATTATGTTGAGGTAGTTTCCCTCTATGCCCACTTTCAGGAGAGTTGTTATCATAAAAGGGTGTTGAATTTTGTCAAAAGCTTTCTGCATCTATTGAGATGATCATATGTTTTTTATTCTTCAATTTGTTAATATGGTATATCATACTGGTTGATTTGCATTGAATAATTGAAAAACATATTTTTTCAATATATTTCAAAATATATTGAAAAAGCTTTGCATCCCTGGGATAAATCCAACTTGATCATGGTGTGTGGTCCTTTTAATGTGTTATTGGATTCCGTTTGCTAGTATTTTCCTAAGGATTTTTGCGTCTATGTTCATCAGTGATATTGGTCTGTAATTTTCTTTTTTTGTGATATCTTTGTCTGGTTTTGGTATCAAGATGATTGTGGCCTCGTAGAATAGCTTGGGAGTGTCCCTTCCTCTGCAATTTTTTTGGAAGAGTTTGAGAACGTTAGGTGTTAGTTCTTTTCTAAGTGTTTGATAGAATTCACCTCTGAAGCCAGGTGGTCCTGGACTTTTGTTTGTTGGAAGATGTTTAATCACAGTAATTTCATTACTTGTGTTTGGTATGTTTGTATGTTCTATTTCTTCCTGGTTCAGTCTTGAAGGTTGTACCCTTCTAAGAATTTGTCCTTCTTCCAGATTGTCCATTTTATTGGCATATAGTTGCTTGTAGTAGTCTTTCATGATCCTTTGTATTTCTGCAGTGTCAGTTGTTACTTTTCCTTTTTCATTTCTAATTCTGTTGATTTGAGTCTTTTCCCTTTTTTCCTTGATGAGTCTGGCTAATGGTTTATCAATTTTGTTTATCTTCTCAAAGAACCAGCTTTTAGTTTCCTTGATCTTTGCTAACGTTTCCTTCATTTCTTTTTCATTTATTTCTGATCTGATCTTTATTATTTCTTTCCTTCTGCTAACTTTGGGGGTTTTTTGTTCTTCTTTCTCTAGTTGCTTTAGGTGTAAAGTTAGGTTGTTTATTTGAGATTTTTTATGTTTCTTGAGGTAGGATTGTATTGCTATAAAATTCCCTCTTAGAACTGCTTTTGCTGCATCCCATAGGTTTTGGGTCGCCGTGTTTTCATTGTCATTTGTTTCTGTGTATTTTTTTATTTCCTCTTTGATTTCTTCAGTGATCTCTTGGTTTAGTAGCATATTGTTTAGCCTCCATGTGTTTGTATTTTTTACAGGTTTTTTTTTTCCTGTAATTGATTTGTAATCTCATAGCATTGTGGTTGGAAAAGATGCTTGATATGATTTCAGTTTTCTTAAATTTACCGAGGCTTGGTTTGTGACCCAAGATGTGATCTATCCTGGAGAATGTTCCGTGTGCACTTGAGAAGAAAGTGTCTTCTGCTGCTCTCAGTTGGAATGTCCTATAAATATCAATTAAGCCCATATGGTCTAATGTGTCATTTAAAGGTCGTACTTCCTTATTAATTTTCTGTCTGGATGATCTGTCCATTGCTGTAAGTGAGGTGTTAAAGTCCCCTACTGTTATTGTGTTACTGTCGATTTCCCCTTTTATGGCTGTCAGCATTTGCCTTATGTATTGAGGTGCTCCTACATTGGATGCCTAAATATTTATAATTGTTACATCTTTTTCTTGGATTGATCCCTTGATCATTATGTAGTGTCCTCTTCCTTGTCTCTTGTAATATTCTTTATTTTTAAAGTCTATTTTGTCTGATGTGAGTATCACTACTCCAGCTTTGTTTTGATTTTCATTTGCATGGAATATTTTTTTCCATCCCTCACTTTCAGTCTGTATGTGTCCCTAGGTCTGAAGTGGGTTTCCTGTAGACAGCATATATACAGATCTTGTTTTTGTATCCATTCAGCCAGTCTGTCTTTTGGTTGGAGCATTTAATCCCTTTACACTTAAGGTAATTATCAATGTGTATGTTTCTATTACCGTTTTCTTAATTGTTTGGGGTTTGTTTTTGTAGGTCTTTTTCTTCTCTTGTGTTTCCCACCTAGAGACGTTCCTTTAGCATTTGTTGTAAAGCTGGTTTGGTGGTGCTGAATTCTCTTAGCTTTTGCTTGTCTCTAAAGTTATTGATTTCTCTGTCGAATCTGAATAAGGTCCTTGCTGAGTAGAGTGATCTTGGTTGTAGATTTTTCCCTTTCTTCACTTTAAATATATCCTGCTACTCTATTTTGGCCTGCAGAGTTTCTGCTGAAAAATCAGCTGATAACTTTATGGGGATTCTCTTGTATGTTATTTATTGCTTTTCCCTTGCTGCTTTAAATATTTTTTTCTTTGAATTAAATTTTTGTTAATTTGATCAATATGTGTCTCAGTGTGTTTCTCCTTGGGTTTATCCTGTATGGGACTCTCTGCACCTGGACTTGGGTAGCTATTTCCTTTCCCATGCTAGTGAAGTTTTTTACTATAATCTCTTCAAATACTTTATCAGACCCTTTCTCTTTCTTTTCTTCTTCTGGGACCGCTATCATTCAGTTGTTGGTGCATTTAATGTTGTCCCAGAGGTCTCTGAGACTGTCCTCATTTCTTTTCATTCTTTTTTCTTTATTCTGCTCCTCAGCAGTTATTTCTACCATTTTGTCTTCCAGCTCACTTAATCGTTCTTTTGCCTCAGTTATTCTGCTATTGGTTCTTTCTAGTGTAATTTTCATTTTAGTTGTTGTGTTGTTCATCACTGTGTTTTGTTCTTTAGTTCTTCTAGGTCCTTGTTAAACATTTCTTGTATTTTCTCAATCCATGCCTCCATTCTATTTCTGAGATTTTGGATCATCTTTACTATCATTACTCTGAATTCTCTTTCAGGTAGATTGCCTATTTCCTTTTCATTTATTTGGTCTTGTAGGTTTTTACCTTGCTCCTTCATCTATAACATATTTCTCTGTGATCCCATTTTTGTTGATGGGTAAGGCTGTATTCCTGTCTTGCTGGTTGTTTGGCCTGAGGCACCCAGCACTGCAGTTTGCAGGCAGTTGGTTGGAGCTGGGTCTTGGTGCCGAGATGAGGACCCCTGGGAGAGTCACACCGATTAATATTCTCCGAAGCCTGAAGTTTCTGTTTGCCCAGTGGCCTGGATTCAGCACTCCCCACACAAGGGCTCAAGTCCGATAGCCAGCCTGGGAACCAAGACTCTGCAAGCTGCACTGTGTGGCAAAAAAACCAAAAACAAACAAAACAAAACAAAAAAACAGACAACAAACAAAAAAGAGCAGAACGATAATAAAGAATAAAAAATTAAATAAAACTAGAAAAATAAAAAATATACTAGAAAAATAAAATTGAAACAACCACCACAAAACACAACAGGAAAAATAAAATTTAAAAATTAAAAAAATATAAATAAAATAATAATTCCCTGCTGCCTCTGCAATCAGTGTCCTTGCCCCACCCATGAGCTTCATCAACCCCTGCCTCCCTAGGAGGGCCTCCAAGACCTCTAGGTAGGTCTCTCGACATGCGGTGTCAGCCCCACCTCTGCATGTGTTCCTTTTACCAGTGTCTGCTCCTGAAGCTGGCCCAGAGCACACATGCCTGCACAGGCCAGCTGGGATGCAGGCTTCCACGGGCATATCTGCAGGGACCGGCACAGCCAGAGCAGGTTTTGTCAGGGGTGGCAAGTGGGCCGCCAGGACCCACATGGCCCACAGAGCCTTTGGGTGGGCATTGCTCAGGTCCACAGGGACCCGTGCAGCCAGAGGAGGCCTTGGTGGGGGCAGGGCTCAGGCCAGGGACCCTAGCAGGCTTGCCAGGGCTTGAGGGATGGGAAAGCCTGCTCAGGTGTGTGCCTCATCCACTGCCCAAGGAGGGTGGGCAGCAAGGGGCACCACAACGGTGGCCCTGCTCTCTGCACGCCACTCAACACAGGTGCCCCGCTTCCCTGGTGATCCAGGCCCCCACCAACCTTCCAGCCGTGGAACCCTTCCCCTGCCACTCCAGGCCGTCTCCTCACCGCCAACAGCTGTCCCCTCCCGGGGTCCACCATCCAAAACCTACTCTCTGGCACCCAATTCCCCTCCCCACCAGGAGGCACACAACCTAGGCCACAGTGTGCAGGTCCACAGCCTGGACCATGTGCACAGGCCTCACTTTTTCCCAGTCCCCACAGACCAGTCGCCACACTCCTCTCCATCCCCCTGAGCCCCCGAAGGTCCCCTCCCATCCCTCCTGATCCCCTGCCATGAGTGGGTGCCCCCAAGTGTGGGAAGAGCTCCTCTCCCCCAGCCCCCACCCCCAGGGGTGCTGGTCCCATCCCACCTCCACCCTCTTCCCCTCCTCCTTCCCTACCACACCCCACCCGGTTGCATGGGGGCCCCCTCCTGTCCCCCCGGGTGTCTGAGGTCCCCCACCAGCACCCAGCAGGCGCTCCTCGAGAACTGATCCAATGCCTCCCTGCTGTACCCTGTGAGGAGATGCAAACTTCATGTCCTCCTACTCCACCATCTTAACTCTGACCCTGCATGTATCTTGTGGAATTACAGTTCTGTCCAGGTATATACCCAGGAGTGGGATTGCTGAATCATATGGTAATTATATTTTTAGTTTTTTGAGGAACCTCCACACTGTTTTCCATAGTGGCTGCACCACCTTACCTTCCCACCAACAGTGTAGGAGGATTCCCTTTTCTCCACACCCTCTCCAGCAGTGGGAGGCAGTACCTCATTGTAGGTTTGATTTGCATTTCTCTAATAATTAGTGATGTTAAGTATCTTTTCATGTGCCTACTGGCCATCTGTATGTCTTATTTGGAGAAATGTCTCTTAAGGTCTTCCGCCAATTTTTCGAATGGGTTGTTTGTTTTTTTTGTTGTTGGGTTATATGAGCTGTCTGTGTATTTTGGAGACTCTCCAATAGACTTCTCATACGAGGTTCTAAACAAAAGAACAGAACAAAGAGCCAGCAAATTTTTATTTTGCCAGACGTTTTAAATGACATGAGTCCTCAAATTTAAAGCATACTTCCCAGTACTGAGTAGGATCAATAAAAGAAATCCAAACTTGGACATATTGTAGTGAAACTTCAAAACATCAGGGATAAAGGATCTTAAAGGCTGATATCAGTTAGGTTGACAGCCATTTCTCAACAACAGCCATTGATGCCAGAACACATGGAAGAATATCTTCAACATGCTAAAGAAAATAATTGTCGAGAAAGAATTCTCTGTAGGTAAACTATCTTTCAAGAGCAAGAATGAAATAAAGATATTTTAGGAAGTACAAAGAACCTCACTAAAAGAATTGTTAAATGATGTATATTACAAGAAGAAAAGTAATCCCAGAGGGAAGTTGTAGGGTGCATGGAACAATAGTATAGAAATTATTGAAATGTCAGTAAATATAATTAATAATGACCACCAAAGTAACTATTTTTCCCATATTTCTATCAAAAGGTGAAACCAAAATTCTAGATAACAATGACAAGAAGGTTATAAATCCACATGTATCACCGTAAATATAAATGGATTGTGATTAAATTTAAATATTAAAACATAGATATTATCAGATGGGTTTAAAAATAAAAACAAAGTTACATGCTGCTTAAGGAGAAAGCAACACCAAATGGCTAAAAGTAGTAAGATGGAAAGAGAGATACCATGACAACATTAACCCAAAGAAAGCGCGATAACTATCATCAGGCAATGCAGGTTTAAGGCAAAAAAAAAAAAAAAAAAAAAAATGCATTAGTAAGGATAAAATTCTGTGTAGTTATAAAAGAGAGGTAGGAGTGAGCCAGGGCATCTGGGGCCCACGGCCAGGGTTAGGAGTTTGCATGTCAGCCTAACCTCCGTGGGCAGTCACTGCAGACAAGAGCTGTGTGGAGGGCAGGGCAGAGACTGAGAGATGGGTGGGGGGCGAGCAGGGCTTAGGGCTTGAGAGGTGTGTCTCATGGATGCCAGGAGGGCCTATTTGGAGGAAAGAGGGCTGGTAAGCTAGTGCATGCTGCAGGGGTGTGGACCTCTGGGTGGCATTCACTCAGTGTGACAGCATGGGTGTTTGAGAGGACTTGGAGGAAGCCGAAGCCTCGCCAGTAGGAAGGAAATTGCTACCACATTTTTCTTCATTCCCACCTGAGTCTGGCCTGGAAATCATGGCCAAATTAGTGCTGCACCGTGTCTGTCACCCCCAGAAGATACACAGTGAGACTCTAGGTGAAAGACGATTTCTGACAAGAAATGCAGCAAAGGGCATGAGGTGACTCTTCTGAAACTCAAGCCTTTATCAGAGGCTGTTACTTTTAACACAGTATTTATATCGTAAGGAAGCCGATTTTGTCATCATTATGGCACTGGATGGCAGTAGCCTCTGGGCAGCTGCTGAGATTAACGAGCTGAGCCTGCGTGGAGTCCTGCGAAGACTTCATTGTCTTTGAACTTTGATTTCCGGCTCTTACCCACCCCACTTCCACTCTAACCCTACCCTGCAGACCGCTCCTGCACTCTTTTTTTTTTTTTTTTGCAGTATGCGGGCCTCTCACTGCCGTGGCCTCTCCCGTTACGGAGCACAGGCTCCGGACGCGCAGGCCCAGCGGCCATGGCTCACGGGCCCAGCCGCTCCGCGGCACGAGGGATCTTCCCGGACCGGGGCACGAACCCGTGTCCCCTGCATCGGCAGGCGGACTCTCAACCACTGCGCCACCAGGGAAGCCTCGCTCCTGCACTCTTAACTGTTTCCTAGGGCCGCTGTTTGTAAAGAAGCTGTATGTTAACTATAGACGATTTTCAGATATCTCTGAAGTCGTGGCCTGCAGAGACTTTTGACATGTTCACTCTGTTTCCCATGAGCTTGGTACCCCCAAAAGGAAAAGCAAACGGAATGTCAAAATTCCATGCTTAGGGCTTCCCTGGTGGCGCAGTGGTTGAGAGTCCGCCTGCCGATGCAGGGGATACGGGTTCGTGCCCCAGTCCGGGAAGATCCCACATGCCGCAGAGCGGCTGGGCCCATGAGCCATGGCCCCTGAGCCTGCGCGTCCGGAGACTGTGCTCCACAATGGGAGAGGCCACAACAGTGAGAGGCCCGCGTACCATTAAAAAAAAAAAAAAAAAAATATTCCATGCTTATTGAGAAGCGAAGAGGTTTAGAAACTCATTCTTGACTTGTTCCCAAAGTGATCAGGATCTTGCCCACTGTCATCATTAACAAATCAATTTCTGGACTCCACTGTGGCATGAAGAATTAGGCATGTTAATTTACCAGATCTGATTACAAAGAGAGAGACCTGTCTGCTAATAGCTTATAGCACCATAAAACGATTACCAGCAGTTTTGCAGACCAGTTTTGCACTATACTAGTTATGTGATTTAGGACAATTATTTAACCTCTATGAGCTGCAGTTTTCTTACATGTAAAATGGAAATAATAATGTTAACCACACATTATTGTTAAGGATTAACTGAGGTATCACTTTTCCAGAAAAGTACCCAGCACCTAGAACAGTGCTTGGCTAATTGTTGGTACTCAATAAATATTCCAGTAAGGAAGGAAGCGGGGGCAAGGAATCGAGGGGAGGGAGGGATGTAAAGCCTCTAGGCACATAGCACTCTTTTATCCATATTTTGAGAAAAAGCCAAGAACAGTTACATAAACAGAATTCCTTAGAGCAGTCTTCTGGGGAAGAAATTTCATATGCCACTAACACACACACACATATACGTGGTTCAAGATTAGAATGTTTTAAAAAAATCTAATCAGCTGTCACTGGGCCTGACAATGAGAACTAATCAGAAAGAATGAGAAGGAGAGCTGGTGATGGGGGAAGGGAAAAAGGAGTCAGGCAGTGATTCTGGAGAAAGAAACAAGAGGGGAGGGGAGGAGGCTGCCCGTCCTGCAGAAGCCGCTCAGTGTCACTTCTTCAGTGGCTTCCAAACACATGTGACCCTCCAGCTATCAGAAGCAATCTGGCTGGAGGCTAAAAAAGACCAGCATTCTCACAGGAGCACGGACATATTCTCTCTGTTTCCCTCCCTCCCCCCGCCTTTCTGTCTCTCTCTGTCTCTCTGTCTCTGTCTCTCTCTCCATTTCTTTCCTAAGAGACAGATGAACTCATTAACTATAGAAAATGATAATCCATCCGGCTGAGCCCTGCTCCACAGCCCTACTCAAGGGAAACATAGACAGGAAGCACATAAACGTTGGTTACCGACAGAGACACGTGTCACAGTGCCCCGAGCTGGGACTGCTGCTGGTTCCGTATGCCATCTTGCAGTGTCACGGACTTAGCAGGATAAACTGATCCACTGCATTAACAAGTGTTGCAAGTAGTACTTTGGTGCCCAAGAGGGATTTGGAAAGGTTCTTGCTGTGCTTGCCAGACCTCTTTGCCTAGGTGAAATAACACATTGTCTTTTTCCCAGCTGATTTCATTCCCTGCAAAATGCCCAAATCAGTTTCATAAAGACGTCCCTTGTGTATGAGCAAAAAAAAAGGCCAGTTTGAGGAAATGACTGAGTTCTTAGATGCTGGGGAGGAGTTGCTTGTCTGATAGGGACATCACTTTTTAATGGCACAGCTCACTGAAGACATAGAGGCTGGCTGCATAGCTCACTGCAGCCGCCTTCTTTCTTGCCGTCTCCCGTGCATCTTTTCTTAATGACAAAGACCAAAGTCATGTCCCTAATTACAGAATGGATACTTTTGTGTCACCTGTGTTTATATTCCCTGGGCTTTTGAGGTAGGTGTAGTACTTTTTCAACTGAAAAATAAAATTTACTCAGGAATATACAGTGAATTAGGCAAAAAAATTCATTATTCCATAGTGGAAAACAATGGGGCCAGATGGTTAAGATGGAACGGAGAGCCATCCAGAGTCTTGGATTCAAATTCAGCCCTCTTGCTAAGTTTCAAATTTTGGTTGATCCATAAAGATGCTCAAATGTCTTTCTTCAAGTTAACCAAGTCAATGCAAATGATTCGAGCAGCAGTGCCAGAGAATCACGGAGCATACTCACCTCCCACAGTGGCTTGTCTGTGGCAATTCCTGCTTCAAAAATTTAGCTGCTGCTCTGTCTTTAATTATGTGCTTGTGCCTCTCTCTCCCTTTTTGGAAGACTTCACATTTATTGGGTGCCGGCCTGGTTTGAAGCTAGGTGTGAAAGAGGTACAGTCGCCCTTGAGCCCCAGGCCCTGCCCTCTAAGAGCTTTGTGACCCTGACTCTGGCGAGGCTCCCTTGCTTGGAGCCGACACATGAGTGGTTGGATGAGGGCGGGCTCTGGCTTATGTTGCCCCACTCACCACCAGGGTTGACTGAGCTGATCTGGCTGGTAGAGTAGGGCACCCTTTCTTCCTCACTGCAAATCAATATTATCTATATCACCTTCATTCTGTACTCAGAACACTCTGGACTTTTTATCAGTTCCTGGAATATGTAGTGTTGTTTTGTGCCCAAAGACCTTCTCACCTCCTCTTCCTTCTGTCGAGAATAT
The DNA here is from genome assembly GCF_026419965.1 of Kogia breviceps. Taxonomy (NCBI): domain Eukaryota; kingdom Metazoa; phylum Chordata; class Mammalia; order Artiodactyla; family Physeteridae; genus Kogia; species Kogia breviceps. Next base: position 40,391,027 of record NC_081310.1, on the reverse strand, counting down.
TCATCATCCGTCTAATTTTGACTCGTCTGTCATCCACCAACTAAAATGTTTCCTCTTCTCAGAAATTTTTCCTGACCCTCCAGTTTAGATTAGATCCCCTGCTGTAGACCCCTATAGAAGCCTACCTGGTACTCACTAGACCTGTCAATACTTCTCAGTGTCTGGCCCATCCACAGCGATGAGGACAGGAACCATTGTCTGCCTTATTTCCCACTTTTATCTGTATAATACCTGGCATATAATGGGTGCTCAGTAAATGGTGAATGAATGAATGAACTAATGAACAAATAGATAAGTGGGTTCTCCTGGTGTGTCTCCCCCAGGGTATATGCCACATCAATGATGGGAATTTTACTTTAAGAATATATGCTCATATATATATATGCTCATATATATATATATATATATATATATATATATATATATATATATATATATATATATATATATGCTTTCCAGCTAGAAAGTTCAAAAGCCTTAGCAGGGAAATCCATTAGCCAATTGATAGTCCTTGTGCCAGCAACATTCTGAGAGAGGCTAAGAGAAGCCAGCTCTTAGTGTTGAGTGGAATTGGAAAATGGTGGAAATAGGTACAATGGAAAGCTTATGAAATTCTCTTTACATTAGACCTCATTTGTCTGACACCAGTATTTAGTTGGAAGGAAATTTCCAAAACACAGACCACACAATTCTACTCAAATATAAATAAAAATAATATTCTATAGCCGATAAAAGATTTAGGGTTTCAATAAAAGATTTGGGGGCTTCCCTGGTGGCGCAGTAGTTGAGAGTCCGCCTGCCGATGCAGGGGACACGGGTTCGTGCCCCAGTCCGGGAAGATCCCACATGCCGCGGAGCGGCTGGGCCCGTGAGCCATGGCCGCTGAGCCTGCGCGTCTGGAGCCTGTGCTCCGCAACGGGAGAGGCCACAACAGTGAGAGGCCCGCATACCGCAAAAAAAAAAAAAAAAAAAAAAAAAAAGATTTGGGGTCATTCCCTGTTACCCTAGTCACTTATTCTCTGTCCATTGAATTAAATAACTGAATGTTGACTACAGATTTTCCATTGGTCTAAGATTTTTTTTAATAGGAATCCTTGCTTTCCCATAGGTTGCAAAGTTGCAAACTGCTAATAATACCAGGTCTATGCTAAATTGCACTGGGTTCTAGTGCCATTTCTGCCCTGCGTTTGGTTGAGAAGGCCCTCATCCCCTCTGTGCGGCAGCTTTCCATTTATAGGTGAGTGGTGATGGGGACATTTGCCTCATTAGGGAGCTGCCTACAAAAATATCTCTAAAAGGAGTTATATCCTTCAGTTCCCAAAGAATGGCACATTATCATGCTACATGACCTAGAGCAAGTCAGTGGACTTAGAGTAACTTTTCTAGGCTGTTACAGCATCTTTAAATTGAAGGAGTTGAAGTAGGTGATCTCTGATTCCTTCTAGCTCTAGACAGTCTATGATTCATTTTAATAATTGTAAGCACACCCCTTTACTCTCTCAGGCATGTACCAAGAATATCATCTGGCATCCTAATCCTATGAAAGATTGGTAGAAGGGGAGGAATGCAGATGACACAGCTCACAGTATTAAGTTCTCTAATACTGACAACTAGGAAGTAGTTGTTGGTATTCACTGTGGTGAAGTCTGGTCAGGTGGTTTTAAGCCTTTCCTGGCATCTTGCGTTTATCTCACAGGACTAAGCAATCAAATGGACATTTCAGTAGCAAGGCTGAGGGTGTGACCAGCACATTGCTCACCTTGACTGTACCATGCCTGGTTGTCAGCTACTACACTTGTGAACCTCAACTCACCATGGTTTTTTAAAATCCTGGGAGGTACTTGTGCCCAGAAATACTTTTCCATCTCACTGATGAAAATTCACTTGGTCACATTGTGTTCAATTTTACCCATTTGAAATTCTTTCAAGTTAATGAAAATTTCTCCTTCAAAATGCAAATGCCTCTCTGAAATTATCGATCATTAACAACTATAATTTAATCTAATAAGATGGCTTTCTTTTAACACCTTTGATGAGATCAGACTTTTCTAAAGGAAGCTTACAAGTTTTGATTGGGTGAAGAGGGATCCTTTTCGGGGGAGTGGGGTGCACTGGAGAAGGCAGTGTGTGTGAGGCACCACTGAGAAGACCACTGATGAGTCCTCCAGCCTGGGTAAAAATGAAAAGTTTCTAGGAAGTAGGAGAGATGAAGAGAATGAAGACAAATGTGCTTACTGCAAAACTTTAATGTCAGTTCTAGACCTGGTCCAGCACCAGGACTGGGCTTGATGAATTGCTTATCGAAGAGGTTGCTCCCCACAGGAACTTATGAGTCTAAAATGATGGTAGCTGCCTGTAAACAAAGGCCACATAGGCTTTTAGAGAGAGTTCTTTTCCCTAGCAACATAAAGAGCCCCTTATAGCAAGAATAGCTGTAACTTGCAGAAGTGTAAAAAAATCTACTTCCAACTATGAAAATACTGAAAAATCTAGGGCATAGCAAGGTGCCCATTCTGCCCTGTGATATGATGTGTGATCTTGAAAAATAATGAAAATGGAATAAGGCATTGTAAAGATATTGCTCTAATGAACACAGTTCTGTTTGCCAGCCTTTCCTCCTGCTAGCAAATTATATCATTCCATCAACTTGGTAGAACATCAATAATATCTCTGGAGAATAACTTGTAAGAGCTGAGATACTCTATGGCAGGATTTGTGACGACAATGTAATTTGGCATTTCTCAATTCTCTTTGATTTTGCACAGAGAAAATGGAAGACTGTGATAAATATTTTCCACAAATGGCATCTTAAATGGAAACACAGCTAGTAGCAACAGTATTCTGCTGTTTATTTGGATGCTGGGTTCCCTGTTCTCTATGTGAAACAACCATGTTGGCAGATTCATTGGTTTCACATTTTTTCAACACTTTTTTTTTTTTCAGTTAAGTGATGAATTTGGTTTCACCAGCAGGCTTCTGGTGGCAAGAGGTAACGTCAGGCTGCTGGCACGTTTGTACTCAGTGGAATCAGAGTTGTGTATCAGGGGCTATTGAAATTGATTGGAGATGTTTTAGTTGCACTATGAGAAGTTAACAAAGTGCACAGAGCCAATCTAAGGCAAAACTTAGATTGGGGAGGTTTGGCAAGGCAGTGAGGTAGACTGGAAGGAGAACAGATTCAAGAAGCAAACGGCTGGGTTCTGAACTCAGCTTCTCTATTTACTGGATAGCTTAGTGGTCAGCCAGTGATGTGGGGAGAGGTGTTGCTCAAAGGTCTTGAACCTATAAGGCTTCCTTCTTCCTGCTGCTGTGTGTGGGAAGGTGTATGCATTCAAAGCTGTAGCCAGTTCTCAAGTCTCCCTTGGCTTTTACTTTTCGCTAGGCTTTCTCGTGTCTCCCTTACGTACATCCACTTTCCCAGGTACCCAGGTGATATGGAGAGCTTGTCTCAGTCCTTCTGTAGCTCATTCAGGTCGGGGTGGTGGATGCAAACAGCCCCAGGCATGCAGGGTATAGACTTCTGCTTTTCTTACTCTAAGCTCTAGCAGTTTCTTGGAGGATAAAAGCTTCTCAATTTGTTGTTTAACTTTGGTCAATTTCTCATGCCCTGAAGTGGTTGCTTTTGGCAATTTTGTCCAGCTGTATACTTGTTTTTTGCAGAGGAGACTCTCCTATCACATCATCATTACCAAAGTTTACTTGCATAGGTTATTTTAGAATAAATTTAGCTGAAACAAACAGAGTCATTAGAACAGTGCCTGGTATGTAGCAAGGACTCTAACAGTATTTGGTGTAATTATCATTATTCTTCTTATTGACAGAGACAACTAGATAGTCACATATCTAATACATAGTCATAGTTATCCATTGTATTTTTTTTTATAAACTAGATGTATTTTCATATATACACAGGGTCTTTTTTTATTTAATTTTATTTATTTTTATACAGCAGGTTCTTATTAGTTATCTATTTTATACATATTAGTGTATATATGTCAATCCTAATCTCCCAATTCATCCCACCACCACCAACCCTCCCCACTTTCCCCTTTTCGTGTCCATCCGTTTGTTCTCTACATCTGTGTCTCTATTTCTGCCTTGCAAACTGGTTCATCTGCAGCATTTATCTAGATTCCACATATATGCGTTAATATACAATACTGGTTTATCTCTTTCTGGCTTCACTCTTTATGACAGTCTCTAGGTCCATCCACGTCTCTACAAATGAACCAATTTCTTACCCTTTTATGGCTGAGTAATATTCCATTGTATATATGTACCACATCTTCTTTATCCATTACTCTGTCGATGGGCATTAAGGTTGCTTCCATGACCTGGATATTGTAAACAGAGCTGCAATGAACACTGGGGTGCATGTGTCTTTTTAAAATACGGTTTTCTCAGGGTATATGCCCAGTAGTGGGATTGCTGAGTCATGTTAATTCTATTTTTGGTTTTTTAATGAACCTCCATACTGTTCTCCATAGTGGCTCCACACCCTCTCCAGCGTTTGTTGTTTGTAGATTTTCTGATGATACCCATTCTAACCGGTGTGAGGTGATACCTTATTGTAGTTTTGATTTGCATTTGTCTAATAATTAGTGATATTGAGCAGCTTTTCATGTGCCTCTTGGCCATCTGTATGCCTTCTTTGGAGACATGTCTATTTAGGTCTTCTGCCCATTTTTTGATTGTGTTGTTTGTTTTGTTAATATTGAGCTGCATGAGCTGTTTATATATTTTGGAGATTAATCCTTTGTCAGTTGCTTCATTTGCAAATATTTTCTCCCATTCTGAGGGTTGTCTTTTCATCTTGTTTATAGTTTCCTTTGCTGTGCAAAAGCCTTTATGTTTCATTAGGTCCCATTTGTTTATTTTTGTTTTTATTTCCATTAGGAGGTGGGTCAAAAAAGATCTTGCTCTGATTTATGTCAAAGAGTGTTCTTCCTATATTATCCTCTAAGAGTTTTATAGTGTCAAGTCTTACATTTAGGTCTTTAATCCATTTTGAGTTTATTTTTGTGTATGGTGTTAGGGAGTATTCTAATTTCATTCTTTTACATGTGGCTGTCCAGTTTTCTCAGCACCACTTATTGAAGAGACAGTCTTTCCTCCATTGTATTTCCTTGACTCCTTTGTCATAGATTAGTTGACCATAGGTGCATGAGTTTATCTCTGGGCTTTCTATCCTGTTCCATTGATCTATATTTCTGGTTATGTGCCAGTACCATATTGTCTTGATTACTGTAGCTTTGTAATATAGTCTGAAGTCAGGGAGTCTGATTCCTCCAGCTCCGTTTTTTTCCCTCAGGATTGCTTTGGCTATTTGGGGTCTTTTGTGTCTCCATACAAATTTTAAGATTTTTTGTTCTAGTTCTGTAAAAACTGCCACTGGGAAATCTGAAATATGTGACATGTATGAACTTTGAGAACATTATTCTAAGTGAAGTAAGCCAGTCACAGAAAAACAAATACTGCACAATTCTACTCATATGAGTATCTAAAATACTCAAATTCAGAGAATCAAAAAGTGGAATAGTGGTTGCTAGGGACCGGTGGGGTGGGGTAAACAGGGAGTTATTAATCAATGGGCAAAAAGTTTCAGTCAAGCAAGAGAAATAAGCTCTAGAGATGTGACTATACAACACTGTACTTATAGTCAACAAAATTGGACACCTCAAAATTTGTCAAGAGGGTAGATCTCATGTCAAATGTTGTTACCACACACACACACACACACACACACACACACACACACACACACACACACACACACAGTAAAATAGAGGATATGCATACTCTGCAATCCAGAAATCCCACTTCTAAATATATTCCCTAGTGAATCCTTCACGTATATGAAGAGTCATGTGCAAGAATGTTCACTGCAGCATGATTTGTAGTAGGAAAAACCTATAAACAGCCTGAATGATCACAAGGGAGAGAATGTCTGTGCAATGCTATATGGCAATTCAAATGAATAAACTAGAGCATTTGTATTTAAAAAAAAGAACTGCCACTGGTAATTTGATAGGGATTGTGTTGAATCTGTAGATTGCTTTGCGTAGTATAGTAATTTGCACAATATTGATTCTTCCAATTCAAGAACATGGTATATCTCTCCATCTGTTTGTGTCCTCTTTGATTTCTTTCATCAGTGTCTTGTAATTTTCTGAGTACAGGTCCTCCTTAGGCAAATTTCTTCCTAGGTATTTGATTCTTTTTGTTGCAATGGTGAATATGGTTGTTTCCTTAATTTCTCTTTCTGATCTTTTGTTGCTAGTGTATCGGAATGCAAGAGATTTCTGTGCATTAATTTTGTATCCTGCTACTTTACCCAATTCACTGATTAGCTCTGGTAGTTTTCTGGTGGCATCTTTAGGATTCTCTATGTATAGTATCATGTCATCTGCAAACAGTGACAGTTTTACTTCTTCTTTTCCAATTTGTATTCCTTTTATTTCTTTTTCTTCTCTGATTGCTGTGGCTAGGACTTCCAAAACTATGTTGAATAATAATGGTGAGAGTGGGCATCCTTGTCTTCTTCTGGATCTCAGAAGAAATGCCTTCAGTTTTTCACGGTTGAGAATGATGCTGGCTGTGGGTTTGTCATATATGACCTTTATTATGTTGAGGTAGGTTCCGTCTATGCCCACCTCCTGGAGAGTTTTCATGATAAATAGGTGTTGAATTTTGACAAAAGCTCTTTCTCCATCTGTTGAGATGATCATATGGTTTCTCTTCTTCAGTTTGTTAATATAGTGTATCACATTGATTGATTGGCATATATTGAAGAATCCTTGCATCCCTGGGATAAATCCCACTTGATCATGGTGTATGATCATTTTAATGTGTTGTTGGATTCTGTTTGCTAGTATTTTGTTGAGGATTTTTGTATCTATATTCATCAGTTATATTGGTCTGTAATTTTTTTTTTCTTGTATTATCTTTGTCTGGTTTTGGTATCAGGGTGATGGTGGCCTCATAGAATGAGTTTGGGAGTGTTCCTTCCTCTCCAGTTTTTTGGAAGAGTTTGAAAAGGATGGGTGTTAGCTCTTCTCTAAATGTTTGATAGAATTCACCTGTGAAGCCATCTGGTCCTGGACTTTTGTTAGCTGGAAGATTTTAAATCACAGTTTCAATTTCAGTGCTTGTGATTGGTCTGTTCATATTTTCTATTTGTTCCTGGTTCAGTCTTGGAAGGTATACCTTTCTAAGAATTTGTCTATTTCTTCCAGGTTGTCCATTTTATTGGCATAGATTTGCTTGTAGTAGTCTCTTAGGATTCTTTGTATTTCTGTGGTGTCTGTTGTAGCTTCTCCTTTTTTCATTTCTAATTTTATTGATTTGAGTCCTCTCCCTCTTTTTCTGGATGAGTCTGGCTAAAGGTTTCTCAATTTTGTTTATTTTTCAAAGAACCAGGTTTTAGTTTCATTGACCTTTGCTGTTCTTTTCTTTGTTTCTATTTCATTTATTTCTGCTCTGATCTTTATTATTTCTTTCCTTCTACTGACTTTGGGTTTTGTTTGTTCTTCTTTCTCTAGTTCCTTTAGATGTAAGTTTAGATTGCTTATTTGAGATTTTTCTTATTTCTTGAGGTAGGATTTTATTGCTATAAACTTCCCTCTTAGAACCACTTTTGCTGCATCCCATAGGTTTTGGATCATCATGTTTTCATTGTCATTTGTCCCTAGGTATTTTTTGAGTTCCTCTTTGATTTCTTCAGTGATCTCTTGGTTATTTACTAACGTATTGTTTAGACTCCATGTGTTTTTGTTTTTTACGTGTTTTTCCCTGTAATTGATTTCTGACCTCATAGCATTGTGGTCAGAAAAGATGCTTGATATGATTTCAGTTTTCTTAAAGTTACCAAGGCTTGATTTGTGACCCAAGATATGATCTATCCTGGAGAATGGTCCACGTGTACTTGAGAAGAAAGTGTAATCTGCCTTTTTCAGATGGAATGTCCTATAAATAGTAATTAAATCTATCTGGTCTATTGTGTCATTTAATGCATGTATTTCCTTATTAATTTTCTGTCTGGATGATCTGTCCATTGGTGTAAATGAGGTGTTAAAGTCCCCCGCTATTATTGTGTTACTGTCGATTTCCTCTTTTATAGCTGTTAGCATTTACCTTATGTATTGGTGCTCCTATGTTGGGTGCATATATATTTATAATTGTTATATCTTCTTCTTGGGTTGATCCCTTGATCATTATGTAGTGCCTTCCTTGTCTCTTGTAACATTCTTTATTTTAAAGTCTATTTTATCTGATATGAGTATTGCTACTCTAACACTGTTTTGATTTCCATGTGCATGGAATATCTTTTTCCATCCCCTCACTTTCAGTCTGTATGTGTCCCTTGGTCTGAAGTGGGTCTCTTGTAGACAGCATATATATGGGGCTTGTTTTTGTATCCATTCAGCAAGCCTGTGTCTTGGTTGGAGCATTTAATCCATTCACGTTTAAGGTAATTATCGATATGTATGTTCCTATTTCCATTTTCTTAATTGTTATGTGTTTGTTTTTGTAGGTCCTTTTCTTCTCTTGTGTTTCCCACTTAGAGAAGTTCCTTTAGCATTTATTGTAGAGCTGGTGTGGTGGTGCTGAATTCTCTTAGGTTTTGCTTGTCTGTAAAGCTTTTGATTTCTCCATTGAATCTGAATGAGATCCTTGCCGGGTAGAGTAATCTTGGTTGTAGGTTCTTCCCTTTCATCACTTTAAATATATTGTGCCACTCCCTTCTGGCTTATAGAGTGTCTGCTGAGAAGTCAGATATTAACCTTATGGGAGTTCCCTTGCATATTATTTGTCATTTTTCCCTTGTTGCTTTTAATAATTTTTCTTTGTCTTTAATTTTTGTCAATTTGATTACTATGTGTCTCAGCATGTTTCTCCTTGGGTTTATCCTGCCTGGGATTCTCTGTGCTTCCTGGACTTGGGTGGCTATTTCCTTTCCCATGTTAGGGAAGTTTTCAACTATACTCTCTTCAGATATTTTCTCAGGTCCTTTCTCTCTTCTCCTTCTGGGACCCCTCTAATGCGAATGTTGGTGCGTTTAATCTTGTCCCAGAGGTCTCTTAGACTGTCTTCTTTTCTTTTCATTCTTTTTTCTTTATTCTGTTCCACGGCCTTGAATTCCACCATTCTGTCTTCCAGGTCACTTATCCATTCTTCTGCCTCAGTTATTCTCCTACTGATTCCTTCTAGAGTATTTTTCATTTCAGTTATTGTATTGTTCATCTCTGTTTGTTTGTTCTTTAATTCTTCTAGGTCTTCTAGGTGTTTGTTCTTTAATTCTTCTAGGTCTTTGTTAAACATTTCTTGCATCTTCTCAATCTTTGCCTCCATTCTTTTTCCAAGGTCCTGGATCATCTTCACTCTCATTATTCTGAATTCTTTTTCTGGAAGGTTGCCTATCTCCACTTCATTTAATTGTTTTTTGGGGGGTTTATCTTGTTCCTTCATCTTGTACATAGTCCTCTGCCTTTTCATTTTGTCTATCCTTCTGTGAATGTGGTTTTCATTCGACAGGCTGCTGAATTTTAGTTCTTTTGCTTCTGCTGTCTGCCGTCTGTGTAGAGTGTTTTTTGTATGAGATCCTCTCTCCAGCCTCTTACTTCTAGAAACTCCTGTTTAGACCAACTGTCTGTCTGCAACCTTTTTCTGTAAAGGGGTAGGTAGTAAATATTTAGGCTTTGCAAGTCGTACAGTTACCTACTCAGTTCTGCTCTGTAGCCCGAAAGCAGCCATAGACAATATGTAAATGAATAGGTGTTGCTGTCTGCTGATAAAACTATTTATGAAAACATGCTGCAGGTGAGATTTGGCCTTCGGGCCACAGTTTGCCAACCCTTGCCACAGACTCACTGTCTCACAATTCTACATCTAAGCAATGCCATCTGCTCTGCCCCAAGAGACTATATTTTCCTTTGGAAATCACTGCAAAAGAGAACATCTCTGCTTCTCAGTACACATTTTAGCTCCTCCCAACACCTGTCCTCTGGGAGCCTAAGACTTCTTTAAGAGCTAGGGGCTCTTGAGTGCTTGGCATCTGTATCAGCTAATTTCAATAAAAGTACCTGTCACTTCTGGAATACATGTCAAGAGCAACACTCTCGGTTTTGTTAGAGACACACTGTATTATAGATACAGACATATAACTTCATTAAGCTTATTGATGGCAAACTATATTTCATATTCTATTTAAAACTAGATTGTGCAACTTTTTACTAGTTGTTAATTTTTTGTAAATCTAATTTTTTCCTTTCAAACAAAGGAAAAGTATGTACATTTTAAAAACCACAGTGTCGGGCTTCCCTGGTGGCTCAGTGGTTAAGAATCCACCTGCCAATGCAGGGGACACAAGTTCGAGCCCCGGTCCAGGAGGATCCCACATGCCATGGAGCAGTTAAGCCCGTGCACCACAACTACTGACCCTGCACTCTAGAACCCACAAGCCACAACTACTGAGCCTGCGTGCCACATCTGTTGAAGCCTGTGTGTCTAGAGCCTGTGCTCTGCAACAAGAGAAGCCACCGCAATGAGAAGCCCTCACACCACAATGAAGAGTAGCCCCCACTCACTGAAACTAGAGAAAGCCCGTGCACAGCAACAGACCCAACACAGCCAAAGATAAAAATAAGTAAAATAAATTTTAAAAAATTTAAAAACTACAGTGTTCCCTTCTTGATTTAATACTCAGTCTTTTGAGATCATTAAGTTCGTAGGTTATAATTAATTTAATTGTTCTTTACACAATGGCTTTGTATCTAGAAATTAAAACTGAATGTTAGGGGTCTTCCCTGGTGGTGCAGTGGTTGAGAGTCCGCCTGCCGATGCATGGGACACGGGTTCGTGCCCCAGTCCGGGAGGATCCCACATGCCGCAGAGCGGCTAGGCCCATGAGCCATGGCCGCTGAGCCTGCCCATCTGGAGGCTGTGCTCCGCAATGGGAGAGGCCACAACAGTGAGAGGCCCGTGTACCACAAACAAAAAACCAAACTGAATGTTAAATCAGTTATTTAAGGCTATTTTATTATTAAATATATCCTACCTTCCAAAAGGTATATAAATTATAGATGAACTACTTAAAAAATATAAAGTAAATATGCATGTAACCACTGTAGGTTCTTCCTGGATTTAGGACTTTAGAATTCTTGAATCCTGTTTTCTTCCCTACTGACATATACAATGTGCTTATTGTATTTTCTATTTTTACCATATTTTTAACCCCCTAAAATTGTTTTGTTTGTCAGTGTTCATAGATTAACCCATGTAAGCATTCTCTTTATTCTTCAGTCCTTCTTGCACTTTAGACTTCCCGTCTTGGCTCACTTTCCTTCTACCAGAAGTACATAATTAGAAATTCCTTTTGTTAAGATCTGAGGTGACAAATTCACAGTTTTTCTTTGTCCAAAAATGTCTTTATTTCAACCTCATTCCTTTTTTATAAATTATGGCTTCGTTTTTTAAAAAACAGTTTTATGTTCACAGCAAAATTGAGAGGAATGTACTGAGATTTCCCATATACTCCCTACCCAATACGTGCATAGCCTTGCTCATCATCAACATTCCCCATCAGAGTGGGACATTTGTTACAATTGATGAACCTATAGTGATACAGCACAGTCACCCAAAGTCCATAGTTTACATTAGGGTTCACTCTTGGTGTTGTATATTTTATGGGTTTGGACAAATGTATAATGACATGTATCTATCATTATGGTATCATATAGAGTATTTCACTGCCCTGAAAAATCCTCTGTGCTCTGCCCCTTCATCCCTCCTTCACTTCTGAACTCCTGGGAACCACTGATCTTTTTATTGTCTCCACAGTTTTACCTTTTCCAGAATGTCATAGAGTTGGAATGTAGCCCTTTCAGATTGGCTTCTTTCACTTAGTATTATACACTTAAGGTTCTTCCATGTCTTTTCATAGTTTGATAGGTCATTTCTTTTTAGCACTGGATAATATTCCATTGTCTGGATGTACCATAGTTTATTTATCCATTCACCTACTGAAGGACATTTTTGTTGCTTTTAAGTTTGGGCAGTTGTGAACAAAGCTGCTATAAATATCCATGTATATAGGTTTTTGTGTGGATGTTAAGTTTTCAACTCCTTTGGGTAAATACCAAGGCGCACAATTCCTGGGTACTGTGGTTTTTAGTCTGTTTAGCATGTTTAGTTTTGCAAGAAACCGCCAAGCTCTTCCAAAGTGGCTGTACCCTTTTGCATTCCCACTAGCAATGAATGAAAACTGTTGTTCCAAATCCTCGCCAGCATTTAGTGTTGTCAGTGTTCTGGATTTTGGCTATTCTAATAGATGTATACTGGTATGTCATTGTTATTTTAGTTTGTATTTCCCTGATGACATATAATATGGGGCATCTTTTCATATCTTTAATTGCTATCTGTGTATCTTCTTTGGTAAGATGTCTGTTCAGGTTTTTGGCCCATTTTTTAAATTGGTTTTTTTCCTATTGTTGCATTTTAAGAGTTCTTTGGGGCTTCCTTGGTGGCGCAGTGGTTAGGAGTCCGCCTGCCGATGCAGGGGATGCAGGTTCGTGCCCCGGTCCTGGAAGATCCCACATACCTCGGAGCAGCTGGGCCCGTGAGCCATGGCCGCTGAGCCTGCGCGTCCGGAGCCTGTGCTCTGCGACGGGAGAGGCCACAACAGTGAGAGGCCCGCGTACCACAAAAAAAAAAAAAAAAAAAAAAAGAGTTCTTTGTATATTTAGGATAACTACCCTCTATCAGATGTGTCTTTTGCAAATATTTTCTCCCAGTCTGTGGTTTATCTTCCCATTCTCTTGACATTGTCTTTTACAGAGCAGGAGATTTTTATTTAATGAAATCCAGCTTATCAATTATTTCTTTCATGGATCATGTCTTTGTTGTTGTAACTAAAAAGGCACCATCATACCCAAGATCAATTTTGAGTTCTTTTTTGTGAAGGGTGTTAAGATCTGTGTCTAGATTCTTTTTTATTGGCATATGTATGTCCAGTTGTTCCGGAAACATTTGTTTAAAAAAAAAACTGCCTTTGTTCCATTGTATTGCCTTTGCTTCTTGGTCAAAGATCAGTAGACTGTATTTATGTGGGTCTATTCTGTTCCATTGATCCATTTTGTCTTTTCTTTCACAAATACAGTACCACACTGTTTTGATTACTGTAGCTTTACATTAAGTCTTGAAGTTGGGTAGTGTCAGTCCTCTAGTTTTAATCTTCTCCTTCAGTATTGTGCTAGCTATTCTGGGTCTTTTGCCTCTGCATAAAACTTTAGAATCAGTTTGTTGACATCCACAAAATAACTTGCTAGAATGTTGATTGGGATTGCATTGAATCTATAGATCAAGATGGGAAGAACTGACATTTTGACAATATTGACTCTTCCTATCAGTGAACATGGAATATCTTTCCATTTATTCTGATTTTGTTCATCAGAGTTTTGTAGTTTTCCTTATATAGATCTTCTATATATTTCACTAGATTTATACCTAAGTATTTCATTTTGTGGGTGCTAATGTCTCATTCTTTTTGTTAAAGTTTTGTTGAGATGTAATTAATTCACTTACCATACAATCTACCCATTTAAAGTATACAATTCATTGTTTTTTTATTATTTTCAAAGATATGTGCAGCCATCCCCACAGTCAATTCTAGAACATTTTCATCACCTCCAAAAGTAACCTTGAACCTTTACCTCTACATCTTGATTCTTGAAAGATATTTTTGAGGATATAGAATACTAGACTAGGAATAATTTTTCCTAGGCACATTGAAGGTATCATTCTACTGGCTTCTGGCTTTCACTGTCAGCCTTACTGTGACTCTTTTGTATGTAATCTGTCTCCCATGATTGGCAAGAGGGGAAGCTTCCCTATTAGACCCTTCACTATTGGGTAGACACCAAGCTTGCTCTTCTGCCCCACAAGCTCCAAAAAGCAGATGAAGCCAGAGGTTTCAGCACACCAGTATAGCAGTGGTTTTGCAATCCTACTTACTTCTCAAGGGTACCTCTTCATTTAGATTTTGGCCTGACAGTTCTTTACTATCTTGCCAGCACGTTATTACTTTAAAAAATATTTTATCTAGCGTTTTACATTGTTTTTAGTGAGATAATCAATGTGGCTATTAAGCTTGCCATATTACCAGAAACAGCATTAAAACAGTTTTCATAAATCTGAACAGGCCCAAATGAATAAATAATTTATGAAAATAAATTTTAAAATTTCTACTCAAGGGCTTCTTTTTGGGAAATGATCTCAGAGTGATATGACCATCTGTGTATTCAGATATTTAGGGGATTTAGAGTACATATCCAGAACTTCAGAGGTGTCTTTTATTGCCCATATAAGTGGACAAATAGACCTTGTACAGGACAAGTAGAAGTATTCTTTTTTTTTTTAAAGGGAGAAACTTTTTTAAATTTATTGTTTATTTTTATTTTTATTTATTTTGTCTGTGCCGGGTCTTAGTTGCTGTGTGCAGGATCGTTGTTGTGGCATGCAGGATCTTTTAGTGGCGGCAGGCGGACTTCTTAGTTGCAGCATGTGGACTCTTAGTTGCGGCATGCATGTGGGATCTAGTTCCCTGACCAGGGATCAAACCCAGGCCCCCTGCATTGGGAGCGTGGAGTCTTACCCACTGGACCACCAGGGAAATCCCCAAGTGGAACTTTTCTAATGAAAATCTCACTACCATTTTTTTCCCAAGGACTTAATAACTAAATTATAGTTACAGTATAATTCAGTCATACTGGCTGGCCTTTTTGAAATATTTCAAAATAGTATTAAATATTCCACACCCTAAAAAAAAAAAGTGCTGTAAGATATGAGACAGGCAAAAGCCAGACAAAGGACAGTACTCTCACCATTATGAGTATTAAAAAGGACTATTTGCATACAGTGGAGTACCATCCTGCCTGCCTGGAAGATTCTGACCAGTTCTTTCCACTATGCTGCATGCAAGGCCAACTGCACGGACAGGCCTATGATGTCTCCCTGCTGTTAGCCAAACTGCCAGTGGGCCAGGCAGCACATGAGCAGGCCTGGAAAGAGCATGAGGAAATTTTTGCACAAATCAGCATTACATGAAACTAAGCACACCTAAGTTGAAAGTTATAAGTATGGGCAATGTCTTCTCTGTTCATTTTTCTAAAAAGAAAGCTAAAACTCAAACTTTTAGTTTCAAAATTGGACACTTAACCCTATCTGCATCATAAGTCTTTCCTTAAGGAGGCAGCTCCTGGCTACTCAGCCAGTATCGTCTCAATTTCTCCAGACCCCACCAGGCTTCTCTTTGTGTTGCTACATATTCAACTTGCATTTAAAAAGAAACAGGCAAACATACAGGTGATCCAGGTGGGTCTTTTGGCTGTTGGAATGTAACTATTTTGGTGCTATTAGGCTATCCTTTTACACTTTGCAACAAAATTGAGTGATATTTTTTCCCCATTGTTTATCTCAATATGGATGTAAAAGTGCATCGCAACTAATTGCCTTACGTCCACTATTCCTGGAAACTTAATAGTACTAGTTTGTGTTTATATGTGGTTGACAGTCCCAAATGTTCTCCCATCTCTTTTCTTACCATCAGGTTAATTGTGATGTGAAGTGGTCACTGCTAACTGCTTGGAAGAACCAGGTCTTAAATCCAAATCTCCTCTAACTCCCTCATTCTAATTTATCTACCATAAAACCTCTGCTCCAGAGGCTGAATTACATGAGCATTTAAAATAAACAAAAAGCTCTTTTGTACTTATTAGCTGATTTAGAGATTCTTTTGAACAATGGATCATATACAAATAATTAAAAATTGTCAAACTTCTGAGAGTAAGAAAGCTCTGCCTTGTGAGTGAAGGACCTATTTGGTGGAAACTAAGAGAAGCAGAAATGCATTCTTTGTGTAAGGAAATGATCCTGCTTACTCATTTTATGGCATAAAATAAACCCAAGAAAAATCTCATTGCATTGAGACAAAGTCTCAATGTAACACTGTAAAATCCCATTGTAATGTGTGATGGGATTATGAGAAGCGCTATGAATTTATTTTCCTATACTCAGGTGGCAGGAGGTGGGGTGTGTGTGGCAGAGCCATCTTTCTCAATGCTGTGGGGCTGACAGCATGTGTCACAGATGGAGCAAGAGGTGAGGGTTCAGTCTATGCTGGAAACCAGGACCTTTTTCTTTTGGAAACAAGTGAGAATTCATGGCCCTGATCCTCCTGTCACCAACAGAACCAAGCTGTAGAGGTAATGGAGAAGTAAGCCTTCATCATCCCACTTGGAGAGCAGCACCTCTCCAGACTAACTGTGTGAATTAATTAAGAAATGGTAAGAAATAGTTCTCCTTGTTCTGAAGTTCCCAGCATAGTCTGTCTTTTTTTCTTTGGTTTTGTTTCCCAATGTTAGGATCTTTTTTTTTTTTTTTAACTAACAACAACAAAAATGTATCATATTACAAATAAAGCTACCCTACCACAAAGGCATAAATAACTTCCATACAGCAGCTGGTTTAACTCACACAGACCCTAAGGAACATCCTATGACTCTATCCGCCTTTTCATGCTTCCTTGTCTCAGTTACCCATGGTGTTTGACAATGAGTTTCTACAGTTGATTTAAGACCTAGAGCAAAACTTCTTAATGCTGAGTGTGAGCTGCTGTTACATCTGCTGTTCTTCTAGCTATCAAGTAGTGTCGATCTGATGTCTTGACAGTGTGGAAGGCCAGTGTATGCCACTCATTGTGTGTATCATATCATTTCTATATAAGACTTAGAATTAAGTAAAATTCCAAAATCTTCTGAAACTTGGGGCAGTTATCTACCAGAGTCCATAACTTCTGAAGGTGAAAAAGTAAAATGCAGTGTCCTGCTTTTTTAATTATGAAAAATTTCAAACATACACAAAAATAGAATAATATAATGAACCTTCATATCTCTACTATCCAGTTTCAATGACTATCAAGATTTTGCAACACTTATTTTATCTCTCACCTTACTTCCCCCTCTTTTCCCCTTATTTGAATTATTTTATTCTTTTTGCTGTTCTTAGCTTTCATTACTTTTGAAAATTCTCAGCCATTATGGCTTTAGATATTGCTTCTGCCATTCTCTCCCATCTCTCATTTGAGATTCCAGTTTACCTATATGAGACCTGTGTTCCTCTTTATTTTCCATTTCCTCATCTCTCTTTGTTTTGCAACTGATATATTCTTTTGACCTGCCTTCCAGTTCTCTAATTCTTTCCTTGGCTGTGACAAATCTGATGTTAAACTATTGAGATCTTAATTTCAGTTTTCTATTTTTCAGTTCTAGAATTTTCATTGGTTATGTTTTATATAATTTCAATTTTCTGCTAAACTTCTTTTCTATTATTAAGTTTGCAAACATACTTTTTTTTTTTTTTTTTTTTTTTTTTTGCTGTACATGGGCCTCTCACTGTTGTGGCCTCTCCTGTTGCAGAGCACAGGCTCCAGACATGCAGGCTTAGCGGCCATGGCTCACGGGCCCAGCCACTCCACGGCATATGGGATCTTCCCGGACCGGGGCACGAACCCGTATCCCCTGCATCGGCAGGTGGACTCTCAACCACTGCGCCACCAGGGAAGCCTGCAAACATACTTTTTATAATTGTTTTTTAATTAATTTATTAGAGCCTCAATATCTGCAAACCTGTAGGTTTGTTTCATTGTCTATGTTTTTCTCTTGGTTTTCAGACAGTTCTTGTCTTTTTGTATGCCTGGTTATAATTTTACTGAATGCAGGACATTCAGTATAGAAAAATTAGAGAGATAACTGAGATTCAGGATTATGTTATCTTCCTGCAGAGAGAATTTACTTTTGCTTTTGGCAGTCAGGGTAGAAACAGATCACCTTACTCCAGTCAGGGTTTGAAATGATTCAGTCTTTGGGAGGGCCAGTCTGTTTCTGGCTTACCACTATTCCTGGATTGTAGCCCTTTGGTGGGGCTCACAAATGAAAGTCAGGGATGTTTACTAGAGCTCCTTCTCATCTTTGCTAAGCCCTGAACTCCAAATTCTGTGTCTCCGCATCCTTGAGACTGCCAAAACTTCTGCTCAGCTGTTTAGCCTATCAGCCTCTACTTTCAAATCAGCAAAGGGAAAAGCAGAAACAAATGTAAGGATCACCTACTTGAGCTTCTGCTCTTTCTGCCATTTTGCCACATCCAGACTCCTGTCCCTCTGTGGTTCTTTGACACCTTCAAACAGATTTTTTTTTTTTTTATGGCTGTGTTGGGTCTTCGTTTCTGTGTGAGGGCTTTCTCTCATTGTGGCAAGTGGGGGCCACTCTTCATCACGGTGCACGGGCCTCTCACTATCGTGGCCTCTCTTGTTGCAGAGCACAGGCTCCAGATGCACGGGCTCAGTAATTGTGGCTCATGGGCCCAGTTGCTCCGCAGCATGTGGGATCTTCCCAGACCAGGGCTAGAACCCATGTCCCCTGCATTGGCAGGCAGATTCTCAACCACTGCGCCACCAGGGAAGCCCCAAACAGATTTTTATAAATATTTTGTCTAACGTTTCTTGTTCTTAGCACAGAGTTTAGTCTGAAACAAGGTAACCCACCATTGCTGGAAAGAGAAATTATGCTGAAGAAATTTAAATCAAAACTCAAGTCATTACATCATTTTATCCATGCATACTTCAGTTTGTATCTCTGAAAAATGTGGACATTTTCTTACCCACAATGCCATTTCATGTTCAAATTTCCTAGATTGAATCAGAAATGTCTTTTTACAGTTATTTTAAGATGCAAAAGGTCTACAAATTACATTTGACTGTTGTATCTCTTAAGTCTCTTTTAATCTAGAGTGTTCTCCTCCCCTGCCATCTTCTTCTTTTCACGCCATTGACCTGTTGAAGATCCTGGGTGAAGGTCCTGTAGAATTTCCCATATCTCGAATTTAGCTGGTTGCTTTTATTTGTTCCTCTATCACTTGTTTTTCCTATGAAATGGAATTTAACTTCATGGGCTTGATTAAATTTAGTTTCTTTGTTTCTGTTTTTGTTTTTTGGCAAGGATCCTTTGTAGGTGGTGTAAAAATCCTTCTTATTGCATCATATCAGATAGCATGTAATGTCTGGCTGTCCCACTTTAGTGATGCTAAGATTGATCAGTGGGTTCAGATGGTAACAACCTAATTTATCCATTTAAAAATTTTCCATCATTCTTTGATCTACTGATTTCATCTAGTGATACTTTTTTCGTGGATTCATCAAGAGTTGCAAAATGCTGATTTTTCTAATTCCATCATTAGAATTAGATTTCACATTAATCAGCTAAAATTCACATTTATCAGCTAAAATTCATACATTATCGCTATTTGGTTACTCTAAAATACAGTTTATACAGTCAAGTTAAGCTCTTGTTTTAAATTCAGTGATGCATTTTATATCAGTTCTAAAAAATAATCCTAACAATAAATGGTTTTTCCTGTCATATAAATGTCAAAACTGCTACCTGTAATGAAGCAATGTGATTAGTAATTGCATCATGTGGAAAAACCTCAGCAAGACCAACAACATAGGCCCTGCCAACATAGGTCCTGCCATGTTTTTCTCTACCCCCTTTTAACTTGAGACATTCCAGTTCCCTGACCCTCAGCCTCCTTGTAGAATATGGCAGCAAGATCTTGGTGCTTATGGGTCTGAATTAAACTAGCATGTGTGCTGCTGCTTTTCTCTGCTTGTTTAAACACCTTCTTCCTATACACTTATTCACCTCAGAAACACCAAGGGCACTTTTTCCATTCTAGGCCCAGGATCCTGGACCACGTGATTGTTAGCACTGTACCCATGAAAAGAAAATTTATAACACTCAAACAAGTAGAATGCCTTGCTGAATGATTTTGTTATTACATAGTTTACTTGTGTTTTTGTGGTGGCATTTCAATTTCGGAATCTTGGAGTCAGCTCTGACTACCAGACTCCAGCAAGTCTCCAGGTCCTGTTAAATCAGCTGTAGGACATTTTTTGCATCAGATCCTTCTTTTCTGTTCTCATTACCACATCCTGACTCAGGTCTCTCTGCCTCTAGAGTCTCTTTTCCAATTTATCCTGTTTCCTATTCTGATGAAACACCCTCAGCCCCTCTATAGTGCCCAGCTGCCTGCAAGCAAAGTCTAAACCTCCTAGCTTGGCATGGATGCCTCTGCACAGCCTGGCCTCAGGTGCACCTCCTCTCCCGCTCTTCTTCGCCGCCGGTCAGATCATGCATTCACTGGCCCTTTTGTCTCCAGCCTCCTGTACCATTGCCAGAGCTACCCACCCTTCCCATGCTCCACATGCTGTCCTAGCAGCCCATCACCTCTTCCAATCTGAACCAGCTCAAGCTCTGCTGCTCCAAGGAATCTCCCTGATCACTGTGGTCTCCACTGCCTCTGGAGCACCCACTGTCTGTGCCGTGGTCTGGCAGCTCTCACAGTCCTCTCTGTATCATAACTCAATTTGTTTCGTATCTGCAATTAAGCAAGGGCAGGGACTCACCGTGGGCTTCTTGCATCCTTTATGCACTGGGCACAGTACCTGGCCTCTCCTAGCTACTACACCTTCCCCTCACCTTCCCACTCAAACTCCTGTTTTAGTCCTCGCAGTACTCAGGCATCCCTGATTCCTTTGGTTCAGGCTCTCAGCCTAGCCTTGATTCCTGACAGTCCTGTGATTGAAGAGCTCTTGCAGGCCTTCTCTCATCACTGTCACACTCGGTAAAGTTGATGAAAACCCATGCCCTGCGTAAAGAACTTCTCCCAGCAGGAGTGAGCTTCACCAGTTTTCCTTGGGGTGCCATTCCAGCAAGTAATCATGATGCTTATTCCATATGTCAGCTGGGAGGCCTCCAGAAACAACCCAGGCACACACTAAGCACCCCTGCCAGAGCTGTTAGGCTGCTCCGTAAATATTTATGTGGAAGTCCCCCTCCCAGACACTTCCTCATCCTCTCCTGATTAAACTCCACTTTTTAATATCTTTAAGCAACCAGAGCAAGTACCTTTCATGGAGTAATTATGCACCACTTTCTCTGCCACCACAGAACCAAAGATTTTCTTTCCTTCTGCTAACTGATGTGACAGACATCCACTTAATGGGATGATTATTAGTATGAAATTACATTTTGGCCTTTAAATTTAATTATGCCACATTCACAGCAATAGAAGTTCCAAATGCAGGTGTGCTTTTCAAGGAAAGTGTCCAAGGCAATTAAGTACAGGGCAGTGGCATCCTATATTTAAGCCTTTTGTCTGGGGATTTTAAAATCTTTTCCACACAAGTAGACAACGATGTTCATTTTGTAAGGGGGAGAGGTGATGTGACTGATCTCTTGGCATGCTCAGAAGACGACAGAAAGTCCAGGACCCAGGTGTCCCCTTTGTTTCCCCCCTCCCCTCCCTTTTCAGTTCTTTAAAAGAAGCATGGCCGACCTTCTATTAATTTAAATACCTCTCTCTGAGGTACTGCTTTCCACTTCTTTAAGAGCCTGAATGAAAAAAGTTTCTATATCACATTTCATGTGGGGAAGAGTTGAGGTTCAGGGAGAGGGAATGGTTTGAAGATAGTATACTAATCAGAGAACATACATGTCTCTCCTGATAAAGCTACCTCACCTCTATTACACAGGAGAGCCTAAATGTGGGTTCCATGACTAGTTCATAAATGAGAAACAGAACAGTGCTTGGCACATGGTAAGCCCCGTATAAGTCATGACTCAGAGTTATCTTTTGGAGGCCTACAGGCAGGCACCTGTGTTCTCTGGACGGGAAGCATCTGGAATGCACCTTCGCTCATGCCATCCAACGGTTTGGATGCGTTTCCATTCTCCCCACCAAGACAAACCTTCTCAGATCCTGGGGAGCCAGGTTAAGTCCTCTTTCCCTCTTCCAGGAAACTTTCCCTGGTCCAACCAATCATCATAACTCTCCTTTTCATAACTCCTATATCACTTTCTCAGTTCATTCTACACACTTGAACTGAGCATTGCCATCTACTAATTAACGTAGGCTTCATCGGGACACTAAATCATGCTCTATTCGGTGATATTTTAAAACTGTGAATGAATGTTTGCCTTGTGTCTCATGGGATTATTGGGCCTTGAGGGAAAAGATCATATATATATACAGTGTAGTATGTCCCCCGGTCCCAGGATCGATCTTGCACATCTAGCAGGAGCTCAGGAGACTATCAGGCTAGAGGATGTGGGGGGCAGAAGAGGCCGAACTGTACACATTTTGTTGAATCTAACATAATACATTCCTGTTGGATCGAGTTGAAATAACACTGGGTCTGAAACATAGCCCTGGGTTTTCATTCTTCGGTCCACTGCAACACCCTGTTGTATTCTGTCATGTATGAAAGAGGTCAAGTATGTACAGAGTTCCTACATGCAACATGGTAGCAAACACAGACGGGGTGTCTGAATCCAAAGAGTCCAGTGATATATATATATATGGAATCTAAAAAACAAAATGGCTCTGAAGAACCTAGGGGCAGGACAGGAATAAAGAGGCAGACGTAGAGAATGGACTTGAGGATAGGGGGAGGGGGAAGGGTAAGCTGAGACGAAGTGAGAGTGGCATGGACATATATACACTACCAAATGTAAAATAGATAGCTAGTGGGAAGCAGCCGCATAGCACAGGGAGATCAGCTTAGTGCTTTGTGTCCACCTAAAGCGGTGGGATAGGGAGGGAGGGAGGGTGGGAGGGAGATGCAAGAGGGAGGGGATATGGGAACATATGTACATGTATAACTGATTAACTTTGTTATAAAGCAGAAACTAACACACCATTGTAAAGCAATTATATTGCAATAAAGATGTTAAAAACAAACAAAAAAAACAGTCCAGTGATGACAGAATAAATACACGGGGCCTGTAAGAAAGGTGGACTGTGATGAATGAGGGACTCTGCACTGAAACTCAGGGGGCTTTGCGGTTAAAAGGAGCGTGTGGGCATTTCTAGATGGGGAGTCCTGAAAGCTTTTGTTCATTTACTTAACAATTATATACTGAGAGGCCAGCTTCTGGTCCAAGGCTATCCTGGGTGTTGGAGCTTCACAGGAGAGGTTGGAGGATAAGATTAGCACCTGGTCCCTGCACCCCCTGCCAAATATAAACGCAGAGGTCCAGATTCTCTTCTTTTAGTGTTTATTAGAGAGGTATTCCAGTCCTGTCATTTTTTTTCCCAATGCAAAAGGCATTCTGGGGAACAGGAGACCAATAGTGTGCTTCTTCCCTCAGTATCATGTTCTCCTGGCTGCAAAGCTGATTCTTCTCAGTGGCTCACTGACATTCACAGCCAGCGTTTGCTCCCACTTTCATAGTCTCCTGACTATGCTGACTGCACCAGTGAGAGCTACTGACACTGCCATTTGTTTTCTTCCAGGATTTTTTTCCCAGGAAACCATCCCGTCAGAGGCGTGCAGGTAATGAAAGTTGGCAAATTGCAGTTACATCAAGGCATGTTTCCCCAAGCGATGAAGAATCTGAGGCTGGTGAGTGTGCCAAGATCGCGTGTAGTTCTGCCTGGAATACCTTTTCCTGGTTGTTGCTAGGCCTCTTCCTTGTGATTTCTAACAACTCTACACACGTGTGTGTATGCATGTGTGTAAGCACACATATGTACACACACACATATTTGTACACAAACACATACCCATAAATGTTAAAAACCAGCTTCAAAAAACAAAAATGATTTGTGATGTTTGCCGATTTCTTTGGTATAAACATGCCCACCGTTGCTGATTTTAAACTACCAATGTCAAATCAACCAGTTCACAAAAATCAGTAAAATTTAACAATCAACTCCTACTAACTGGTGCAAACTGGCCTCAGACACCACTGCGCCTGTGCCCTTCTCCACTGTGGACAGGCCACCCTTGTCCATGCCTCCCCACCCACAGAACAGAATCCACATTCCCAGCCCCTTGACCACCTGTCTGCAGACCACCTTTGCAGCCTCGTCACCTCCAGCCTCCGCCCGCCCACCTACACACACACACACACTCACACACACACACACACACACACACACACACACACACACACACACACACACACAGAGCTGGTGTACACTGAGCCGCTCACCGTTGCCCAGGCATGGTCCTTTCCAAGCTGTCTCCTTTGCCTTATATGCCCTCCCCTGACCCCAGCCCCTGGGCCTGGTAGAACTCTACTGACCCTTTAAGGCCCAGCTGGAATGTTGTGTCCTCCCTGCCCCCCTACAACTCTGCCAGCTGAGCACTCATCACAGGGCAGCAGAAATACCTGCTGTCCTGCCCCCCAGGAGGCTGTGAGGTCTGGGATTTAGGAAGTATTCACTGTTGGAGGAAGGAGGAAGAAGGGAGGAAGGGAGCGAGGGCGAGAGGTCAATACAGTGCTAGCAATAAGTGCGGAGAAACTTAGTGGGAGAACTGGGTCCGTGTTGGAATGCAGTGTTAAAGAGTGACGCCTGTCCTCACCCTCTCAGTGAGTCTCCTCTGCCACTAGGGCCCAGGTCTCTCTGCTGTCTTGGCCATGCCACCCTGGCAGAGCTCCCCCTCACCCAAACCGTGGCTTCCAAAGGCAGAGCTCATGTGCTTATCTGGTCCTGGCACTGGTGGCGGCTATGGAGAGCTGGTGTGTGGGGTTTCATGGGCAGCACCTGGCACTTTCCCGTGTCCTCTGGGCCACGATGCCCTTGTTCACAGAAGCGTGGAGAGACCTGGGCCCTGAATCGGGATCTCTCAGGGAGTGTCTAGGGGCTGGCTGATCCACATTTAGATGAGAAAAATAACAAATGCCTAAGGGATTCTTTTTTTTTTTTTAAATTTATTTATTTATTTATGTCTGTGTTGGGTCTTCGTTTCTGTGCGCAGGTTTTCTCTAGTTGCGGCGAGCGGGGGCCACTCTTCATCGCGGTGCGCGGGCTTCTCATTGTCATGACTTCTCTTGTTGCGGAGCACAGGCTCTACACGCGCAGGCTCAGTAGTTGTGGCTCACAGGCTTAGTTGCTCCACAGCATGTGGGATCTTCCCAGACCAGGGCTCGAACCCATCTCCTCTGCATTGGCAGGCAGATTCTTAACCACTGTGCCACCAGGGAAGCCTGCCTAAGGGATTCTTAAAAGTGAGATTCCCTAATGCTGGTTTTTTTATTGAATGCTAGCCCTGTTGCCTTTTCCTAATCTCTAACTGAATTAATCAGCCCATGGTCAACAGGAAGAACACTAGGATTCCTAAAGGTGTTCAGCTCTTCCTGTTCTCTTTGCCTTGTCTGACATCTTTACCAGACTGATGGAAGAACACTGGAAGGCTCCTGCAGTCTCAGGAGAACCTTCCTTTTCTGGTCTGGCTAATGGTTGTCAGCCAGTCAAATCAGTTGAGCAGAAAAGCCTCATAGAGGGTCTACTATGTGAATGTTCTGACAGGAAAACAACGTGGAGGAAATTTCCCGAGTATATGACGGACCCAGCCCAGGGTCACCTCCAAGTAGGTATTTTATAAGTGATCAAATTCGTCCTTTGATGTTTTATGGGACTAGAAAGTATTAATAATACTGCTCACACATACATGACTGATCTGGCCCTCATGACAGATGACAGCCATCTGAGGCCAGTGGGCCAGGCATTTTCGTGTCCATTTGAAAACTGAAGGAGCTAAGGCTTGGAGCCACACTGAACCAGAGCCAGGTCCAGTCTGTTCGATTTAATCTAACAAGTGTTGATTAAATGCTTCTGTTAATCTGAATAAGGCCCAGTGTTGTCCTCACAGTTTAGTGGAGGAGACAGACACGTGAGCAAGTCATTAGATCCAGACTGGAATCCAAGGCTCTAGACTGGCCCAGCAAATAATTGAGACTCTCTAGTAAGACTCAGTGTAGAAATCCCTTCAGATCCCGCTGAGCTCCCGGTGCCAACTCAGAGGAGGATGTCAAAGAGAAATCTGAGGGGATTTGGATCTTTTCTGCTCTTCACGTGAGGCTTTATCATTGCCATTGCATGCAGGACTCTTGATGGAGATAGCTCATACCCTCAGCTGCAAAGACAAGTGTGAACCAACCCACACTGATGTCTAGATACAGATTTACGGGATATTTGTGGGCCACGCGGATCACCAGCCCTTCTTGTGACACTCTTATTGCCCTTTTATACCCTTTGTGCCCTGTTCCATTCTGTCTTCCTCACGTCCTTCTTGTGAGCTTGCCTCATTTCCTCCAGAAGCCTCCCTTGGTGATTGTTGTAGCATCTTCTGCCCCTCGTACCAAAGATAAGCCCACATATGGACCCTGACAGCAGCCAAATGAAAGACCTCGTAGCAGCATCAGAACGTCTGTCACGAGGCCTGGGGTTAGTCGTGCCCTTACCCAAACTTCCTGCTTGGCTCTGGAAAAGACACGGAGTCTCCTGGGTTCTGATTATCGACCAGAAAGCAGATGTTCACCCCGGCAGTGACACGTAGTAGGAAGACACTCGGATTCAGAGTTCAGGTCCCAGTCCCGTCATTTACTACTTTTATGACTTGAAGCAAGTCTCAATCCCTCTGAATATAATTTTCTTATTTTAAAAATGAGGATCATGCCAACACCATAGAGTTATCTTAGAAGTAGATAAGGTAGTGTGTAAGGGTGTGTTTGGCTGAGTCCCAAGTGTTTTGAGAGTATAAAGGATTATTATTGTGTAGGAACCCTTGTTCTGATCACTCCCTCACTACCCAGTCCCTTTAGCACTTGGGTTTGGAGTTTGGGGTTATACAGTGTTTCCCCTATTGAACAATTAATTATATTATAGAACTGCTCCCCAACAGTTCACATGGGTGTGTTCCATTGAATGGGAATTCCACAAGATACCTTTTGTATCTCCTGGGGCTACCAAACCTAGACACATGCCCTGAACACAGCAAGTTCTATCAAGTTCCTACTTGAATGAATGGATTTTTTAATGAGGAGAGGTCTTTAAAAGCACCACCCTGGCCCTGTTCTTTTAGCTAATATGTATATGTACTGTGTATGTGGCTAGTGGACCAGATCTTCTCAGGACATACGCTGACCATTTACAAGCAGAGTAAGGTTCTGCTCACCCAATTCCAATGTGTGGCAGGGGTTTCCCCACTTCAACAAGCAATTCGCAGACCCAGCTGGGTGTCCTACAGTTCGGCTCAATTCTGACACCATTTCCCTGGAGATGGCATCAGACCCCAGTGCCCCACGAGATCGCCTTCCACACTTCAGATGCCAGTCACGAGCCCAGGTTGTCACATATGCTTCAGACTGACTGGCTGTAGCTTAGAGGTTCCAAGGATGCCACCATGGTTTTGATTAATTTGCTAAAGCAGCTCACAGGATTCCAAGAAACATTTTGCTTCCTAGATCACCAGTTTATTATAAAAGGCTACAAATCAGAAGCGGCCAGGTGGAAGAGATGCATATAGGGCATCTCTCCAAGTTCACCACTTTCCACGAATCTCCATGTGTTCACCAGCCTAGAAGCTTTCAAACCCTGTCCTTGTGGGTTTTGATGACGGCTTCACTACAGAGGCATGATTGATTAAATCACTGGCCACTGGTGATTGATTCAACCTCCAGTTCCTCTTCCCTGAAAGTTCCAACCCTCTAATCATATGGTTGGTTATCCTAGCAACCAGCCCCCATCCTTAGGTGCTTCTAAAAGTCACCTTATTAAAATAATAAAGACACCTTGATCATTTTCATCACTTAGGAAATTCCAAGGGTTTTAGGAACTCAGTGCCAGAAATAGGGATGAAGACCAAGTATATATTTCTTATTATATATCACACAGTATCACACAGAGAGACAGCCTGCACACCTCCGTCTTTCTGCAAGTTCATAGGACTTGTGAGTTTAGAAGCAGGGTAGTTTCGTTCTGCAGAAAGCCTCTCCTCCTGAGCTTTCTCGGGGCTCAGGTAACCCAGAGAGGGGCAAGGGAAGATATATTCTTGCCTTTTTAAACTGATGTTCTCTTTAGACTGGCACCCCCGGACATTCTTTCTTAGAAAATCTGGAAATAACAGGATGAAAGACAGAGTTTGAATAAGGGTTTCAAAGGCTGAATTTGGAACAAAAATGAGAAAAGCTTCAGAAACAAAAATTAGTTACAGATTCAATTAGGCCCGGCCTCCTCCAGGAAAGGAATCCTCTTAGCCCAGCTCTGATTTGGTTTAGGCTCCCATCTCCCCTGGGCTCAGCTGAAATTCTTGTGATTGCTGCCACAGGACAGTCCTGGGGTCCCTTCACAGTACCTTCCCTCTTGCTTTCTCCTGTCTCTAATCTATTTTCATTTCTTTCCATTTATTTCTTAGCAGAATTTTGTTAGCCACTAATTTGACTTCTTGGACCTCAGGGGCAACCATTCTCATCTGGCCTGTCTCATCAGTGAGCCTGCTTTTCTGTGAGCTCTGCACACTGCCAGCTCCCTCACCCTGGGCTAGACTAGCTGCTTTGTTAGTAGTGCCTTGTTAACTGAAGTCAGGCTGGAAAAAGTCAAACTTCTGCCCCCTCAATAACCATTTTTTATATTTAGATGTAAATTTCTTGTATTACACTGTAATGTTTCTTCTCTTCTCATTTCATTATGTTGAAGCAGTGTACACTTTGAGATCTTTTTAGCTTTTTCTGGACCTGAATAGGGAGCTTAGGCCCAGTCCCCAGCATAGCTCCTCTCATACCCACGTGGTTACTAGCTATTCCAGCTCATCCAGGGAAAGCTCCAAGCACATGCCGGTCTCTCTCTACTCCAGCCTGCACCCTGATTTCAAGCCCCTCTAAATGGATGATTTAGAGCCTGCAAGTCTGTTGCTCCCATTTCTTAATCTGCTACAATGATTTGTAACCTCTTTGGCCATGCTCTTATTTAGGAATTGTGTGAGGACCAGTGACTCACCAGAGAAAATGAACATACACATATTTTTTTTTAATTGGGGTATAATTGCTTTACAATGTTGTGTTAGTTTCTGCTGTACAATGAAGTGAATCAACTATCTGTATACATATATACCCTCCCTCTTGGACCTCCCTCCCAACCCCCCCGTCCCACCCCTCTAGGTCACCCCAGAGCACCAAGCTGATCTCCCTGCGCTATGCATCAGGTTCCCACCAGCTATCTGTTTTACACATGGCAGCGCACATACGTCAATCCCAATCTCCCAGTTCATCCCACCTCCCTGACCCCCACCCCGTATCCACACTGCACAACACTTTTTAAAATATTTGGTGTGGAAGGGGGTTTTAGGGACCACCTGAAGCCTCTCCATGGACTTTCTATAGGTCCGCGGTCTCAACGTTAAAAAGCTCTCCTCTAAATGCATAACCTCACCTTAACATGTGGACAGATGGGAGGGAGAGGGGGAGGACAAGAGGGCATGCAGACGTGATGTGCCATAATTATCAGTAGTGCCTTCAGAGAGTTGTTTGGGGCTTCCCTGGTGGCACAGTGGTTGAGGGTCTGCCTGCCAATGCGGGGAACACGGGTTCATGCCCCGGTCCGGGAAGATCCCACATGCTGCGGAGCGGCTGGGCCCGTGAGCCATGGCCGCTGAGCCTGCGTGTCCGGAGCCTGTGCTCTGCAACGGGAAAGGCCACAGCAGTGAGAGGCCCACGTGCCGCAAAAAAAAAAAAAAAAAAAAGAGTTGTTTGGCAGCCCCTGGCTCTGATATTTATGACTGTCCCCTACTGACTTAAAATAAAGAATATCAGTTTCAAGAGTATGTTTCTGAACCAAAAAATGGGAAGATAACTAAGAGAATAATCATAAAATGAAAGCATAGTGATTAAGTTACATTACAGGAAACAAGCAGAAATTTGCCTACCAGGAAGTGTAAGCCCAGCAGTGACAAGGAACCAAGTGAGGAACATGGACTTGTACTTCCAACTGGCAGTAACATGGTGTCATCTGCCATACTCTTGCCGGAGCAATATTGGAGAGAGCCAGCTAAAACAGAAAGTTTACATAAAATTCAAAATCTCAACATAATACTCAAAATGTCCAGGTTTCAACTGAAAATCACTCATCATACCAAGAACAAGGAAGATCTCAATCTTCATGGAAAAAAAGACAATCAACAGATTGCAACTCCAAGATAACAGATTTTAGAATTATCTGACAAAGATTTTAAAGCCAATCATAAATGTGTTCAAACAGCAATTACAAACATCCTCAAAACAAATGAAAAAATAGAACACCTCAGCAAAGAAATAGAAGATAGAAAGAAGCAAACAGAAATTTAAGAACTGATAAATACAATTACCAAAATATACAGACTGGAGCTTAACAACAGAATGGAAAGGATAGAGGAATGAGTTAATAATGAACTTGAAGATAGAACAATATAAACTGTCCAGTCTAAAAAAGAGAGATAAAATGACTAAAAAAGGTAAAATTGAACAGAGCTTCAGGGACCCATGGTACCTATAACAAAAGATCTAACAGTGGAGTCCCAGAAAGAGAAGAGAAAGAGGGCAGAGTGGGAAACGTATTTGAAGAAATAATAGTGAAAGCATTCAAATTGAAAAAAAGTAAAATTCTCTCCCTTCATAGATGACATGATCTTATATGTAGGAAACCCTAAAGATACCACAAAAGATATTGTTCCAACTAAGAAATTCAGCAAAGTGGGAGGATGTAAAATTAACATGCAAAAGTCAGTTGTGTTCCTATACACTGACAGGGAATGATCCCAAAAGGAAACTGAGAAAACAGTTCCACTTATAATAGCATCTTACAGAATAAAATAATTAGTAATTAACTTAATCAAGGAGGTAAAAAACTTATACACTGGAGACTATAAAACATTGCTGAAAAAAATTAAAGATGACATAAACAGAATAATATTCCATGTTCATGACTGAAAGATTTAATATCATTTTAAGATGTCAATACAACCTAAAGCAATCTATAGAGTCAATGCAATCTCTCAAAATCCCACTGACGTTTTTTTAGAATTGGAAAAATCCATCCTAAAATCCATATGAAACCTCAAGACCCCAATAGCATAACAATATTGAAAAAGAAAAAAAAAGTTGGAGGACACTTTCTGATTTCAAATTTTGCTACAAAACTACAGTAATCGAAACAACATGGTGCTGGCATAAAGACAGCCATATAAGCCAATGAAATTGAATAGAGAGCCAGAAATAAACTCTCAGATATATGTCAAATAATTTTTGACAAGGGTGCCAAGACCACTCAGTGAGGAAAGGACAGTCCATTCAATAAACAGTGTTGAGAAAACTGGATATCCACATGCAAAAAATAAAGTTGGACCCTTACCTAACACTATATTTTTAAAAATTAATGCATGGATGAAAGGCCTAATATAAGAGCTAAAACTATAAAACTCTTAGAAGAAAACAGAAGAAAAGCTGCATGAGACTGGATTTGGCAATGATTTTTTTGGATATGCCACCAAAGGCACAGGCAACGAAGAAAAAATAGACAAACTGAACTTCATCAAAATTTTAAATGTTTGTGCATCAAAGGACGCTATCGACAGAGTAAAAAGGCAACGCACAGAATGGAACAAAATATTTGCAAATCACGTATCTGATAAGTGAATAATATCCAGAATATAGAGAGAACGCCTAAACGTCAATAACAATAGCCCAATTCAAATTTTGGCCAAAACAGCCCAATTCAAAAATCAGCAAAGGACCTGAAAAGACATTTCTCCAAAGAAGATATACAAATAGCCAAAAATCACATAAAAAGGTGCTTAACATCACCAATCATTAGGGAAATGCAAACCACAACCACAATGAGATACTACTTCTCACCTGCTAAGATGGCTATTATTAAGAAAAAAACCTGAAAACAACATGTATTGGTATGGATGTGGAGAAACTGGAACCCTTATGTATTACTGGCAGGAATGCAAAATGGGGCAGTCACTGTGGAAAAATAGTATAGCAGTTCCTCAAAAATATGAAACATAGAATTATTATTTGATCCACCAATTCCACTTCTGGGTATACACACAAGAGAATTGAAAGCAGGGACTTGAACAGATATTTGTACACCGATGTTCATAACAAGCATTATTAACAATAGCTAAAAGGTGGAAACAACCTAAATGTCCATGGACAGATGAATAAACAAAATGTGTAATATACAGACAATGAAATATTATTCATCCTTAAAAATGAAACTACATGGATGAAACTTGAAGACATTATGTGAAATAAGCCAGTCACAAAAGGACAAATATTGTATGATTCCACTTATATGAGGTATGTAGAGTAGTCAAAAACATAGAGACAGAAAGTAAAATAGTGGTAACCAGGGGCTGGAGAGAGAAGGGAATGGAGCATTATTGTTTAGTGGGTACACAGTTTCAGTTTGGGATAACACAGAAGTTCTGGAAATGGATAGTGGTAGTGGTTGTACAACAATGTGAATGTAATTAATGCCACTGAACATAAAAAAATCTACCTAGGGATTCAAGAAGGTAACTGATTGTGAAAATGACTATACTGCCCAAGGCAATGTACAGATTCAATGCAATCCCTATCAAATTACCAATGGTGTTTTCACAGAACTAGAACAAAAAATCTTAAAATTTGTATGGAGACAAAAAAGACCCCAAATAGCCAAAGCAGTCTTGAGGGAAAAAAACAGAGCTGGAGGAATCAGACTCACTGACTTTAGACTATACTAAAAAGCTATAGTCATCAAGACAGTATGGTACTGGCACAAAAACAGAAACATAGATCAATGGAACAGGATAGAAAGCCCAGAGATAAACTCATGCACCTATGGTCAACTAATCTATGACAAAGGAGGCAAGGATATACAATGGACAAAAGACAGTCTCTTCAATAAATGTTGCTGGGAAAACCAGACAGCTACATATAAAAGAATGAAATTAGAACACTCCCTAACACCATACACAAAAATAAACTCAAAATGGATTAGAGACCTAAATATAAGACCGGACACTATAAAACTCTCAAAGGAAAACATAGGAAGAACACTCTTTGACATAAATCACAGAAAAATCTTTTTTGACCCACCTCCTAGAGAAATGGAAATAAAAACAAAAATAAACAAATGGGACCTAATGAAACTTAAAAGCTTTTGCACAGCAAAGGAAACTATAAACAAGATGAAAAGACAACCCTCAGAATGGGAGAAAATATTCTCAAACGAATCAACGGACAAAGGATTAATCTCCAAAATATATAAACAGCTCATGCAGCTCAATATTAAAAAAACAAACAACCCAATCAAAAATAGGCAGAAGACCTAAAGAGACGTTTCTCCAAAGAAGATATACAGATGGCCAAAAGGCACATGAAAAGCTGCTCAACATCACTAATTATTAGACAAATGCAAATCACAACTACAATGAGCTACCATCTCATATCGGTTAGAATGGGCATCATCAGAAAATCTACAAACAACAAATGCTGGAGAGGGTGTGGAGAAAAGGGAACCCTCTTGCACTGTTGGTGGGAATGTAAATTGATACAGCCACTATGGAGAACAGTATAGAGGTTCCTTAAAAAACTAAACATAGAATTACCATATGACCCAGCAATTCCACTACTGGGCATATACCCAGACAAAACCATAATTCAAAAAGGCACATGCACCCCAGTGTTCATTGCAGCACTACTTACAATAGCCAGGTCATGGAAGCAACCCAAATGCCCATCAACAGACAAATGGAATAAGAAGATGTGGTACATATATACAATGGAATATTACTCAGCCATAAAAAGGCATGCAGTTGGGTCATTTGTAGAGACATGGATGGACCTAGAGACTGTCATAAAGAATGAAGTAAGTCAGAAAGAGAAAAACAAATATCGTATATTAATGTATATATGCGGAATCTAGAAAAAATGGTACAGATGAACCGGTTTGCAAGGCAGAAATAGAGACACAGATGTAGAGAACAAACATATGGACACCAAGGGGGGAAAGCCGTGGTGGGGGTGGGATGAATTGACAGATTGGGATTGACATGTATACACTGATGTGTATAAAATTGGTGACTAATAAGAACCTGCTGTATAAAAAAGTAATAAATTTTTTTAAAAAACCTACAAGAACTTAGAGGAAAACAAACAAACAAAAAAAACTAAGTGAATCCAAATAAGAAAAATCCAAAGAAATGCACATCAAGACTCATCCTAGAGACGGCTTAAAGATGGCGGAAGAGTAAGACGCGGAGATCTCCTTCCTTCTCACAGAGACATCAGAAATACATCTACACGTGGAACTTCTCCTATAGAACACCCACCAAACGCTGGCAGAAGACCTCAGACCTCCAAAAAGGCAAGAAACTCCCCACATATCTGGGTAGGGCAAAAGAAAAAAGAATAAACAGGGACAAAAGAATAGGGACGGGACCTACGCCAGTGGGAGGGAGCCGTGAAGGAGGAAAGACTCCCACACACTAGAGGCCCCTTCGCGGGCGGAGACTGCGGGCGCCGGAGGGGGAAGCTCCGGAGCCGCGGAGGACAGCTCAGCCACAGGCGTGCGGAGGGCAAAGCAGAGAGATTCCCGCAGAGGATCGGTGCCGACCGGCACTCACCAGCCCGAGAGGCTTGTCTGCTCACCCGCCGGGGCGGGCGGGGCCAGGAGATGAGGCTCGGGCTTCAGTCGGATTCCAGGGAAAGGTCTGGAGTTGGCAGAGTGAAGACAGCTTGAAGGGGGCTAGTGCGCCACGGCTGGCCGGGAGGGAGTTCGGGAGAAGTCTGGAGCTGCCGAAGAGGCAAGAGACCTTTTCCTCCCTCTTTGCTGCCTGGGCGCGAGGAGAGGGGATTAAGTGCGCCGCTTAAAGGAGCCCTAGAAGCGGGCGCGGAGCTGCCGAAGAGACAAGAGACTTTTTCTTGCCTCTTTGCTTCCTCGGGTGTGAGGTGAGGGGATTAAGAGCACCGCGTAGAGGAGCTCCAGAAACGGGCGCGAGCCGCGTCTGTCGGCACGGACAGTAGAGACGGGTGTCGGATGCTAAGGTTGCTGCTGCCACCACCAAGAGGCCTGTGTGTGAGCACAGGTCACTCTCCACACCGGCCCTCCCGGGAGCCCGTGCAGTCCGCCACTGCCGGGGTCCCGGGATCCAGGGACAGCTTCCCAGGGAGAACGCACGGCGCGCCTTGGGCCTGTGCAGCGTCACGTCGGCCTCTGCCGCCGCGGACTCGCCCCGCCCCCGTGCCACTCCCTCCCCCCAACCTGAGTGAACTGGAGCCCCCGAATCAACTGCTCCTTTAACATCGTCCTGTCTGAGCGAAGGGCAGTCGCCCTCGGACAACCTACACGCAGAGGCGGGACCAAGTCCAAAGCTGAACCCCAGGAGCTGTGCGAACAGAGAGGAGAGGGGGAGGTCTCTCCCAGCAGCCTCAGAAGCGGCAGATTAAAGCTCCACAATCAACTTGAAGTGCCCTGCATCTGTTGAAAACCTGAATAGACAACGAATCATCCCAAGTTGAGGAGGTGGACTTTGGGAGCAAGATATACTATTATTTTCCCCTTTTTTTCTTTTTGTGAGTGTGTATGTGTGTGCTGCTGTGTGAGATTTTGTCTGTATAGCTTTGCTTGCACCATTTGTCCTAGGGTTAGACCGACCCATTTTTCTGTTTTTTTTTTTTTAAAGGAAATTTTTCTTCTTAATAATTATTTTTCATTTTAATAACTATACTTTATACTACTCTGTCTTCTCCCTTTCTTTCTTCCTTTCTTCCTTCCTTTCTTCCCTCCTTCCCTCCTTTCTTCCTTCCTTCCCCCCTTCTTTCCTCCCTTCCTCCCTTCCTTCCTCTGCACCTTCCTTCCTTCCTTTCTTGCTTCCTTCCTTCATTTCTTCCTTCCTTTCTTCCTTCCTTCCCTCCCTCCTTCCTTCCTTCCTTTTCTTTCCTCTCTATTTATTCTACCTTTTATTTTGAGCCGTGTGGATTAAAGGTTCTTGGCGCCCCAGCCAGGCACCAGGGCGGTGTCCCTGAGGTGGGAGAACCAACCTCTAGACACTAGTCCACAAGAGACCTCCGAGCTCCACGTAATATCAGACGGCGAAAATCTCCCAGAGATCTCAACACCAAGACCCAGCTTCACTCAAGGACCAGCAAAGAACAGTGCTGGACACCCTATCCCCAACAAAGAGCAAGACAGGTCTACAGCCCCATCCATTAGCAGGGAGGCTGCCTAAAATCATAATAAGGTTACCAACATCCCCAAACACACCACCAGACGAGGACCTGCCCACCAGAAAGACAAGATCCAGGCTCATCCACCAGAACAGAGGCAATAGTCCCCCCAACCAGGGAATCTACTCAACCCACTGAACCAACCTTAGCCACTGGGGACAGCCACCAAAAACAACAGGAACTACGAACCTGCAGCGTGCAAAAAGGAGACCTCAAACACAGTAAGATAAGCGAAATGAGAAGACAGAAAAACACACAACAGATGAAGGAGCAAGATAAAAACACACCAGACCTAACAGATGAAGAGGTAATAGCCAATCTACCTGAAAGAGAATTTAGAATAATGATGGTGAAGATGATGCAAAATCTTGGAAATAGAATAGACAATTTGCAAGAAACAGTTAACAGGGACCTAGAAGAAATAAAGAGGAAGCAAGAAACGATGAGCAACACAATAAATGAAATGAAAAATACTCTAGATGGGATCAATAGCAGAATAACTGAGGCAGAAGGACGGATAAGTGACCTGGAAGATAAAATAGTGGAAATAACTACTGCAGAGCAGAAGAAAGAAAAAAGAATGAAAAGAAATGAGGACAGTCTCAGAGACCTCTGGGACAACATTAAATGCACCAACATTTCAATTATAGGGGTCCCAGAAGAAGAAGAGAAAAAGAAAGGGACTGAGAAAATATTTGAAGAGATTATAGTTGAAAACTTCCCTAATTAATATAGGAAAGGAAATAATCAATCAAGTCCAGGAAGCACAGAGGCCCATACAGGATAAACACAAGGATAAACACGCCAAGACACATAATAATCAAACTGTCAAAAATTAAATACAAAGAAAACATATTAAAAGCAGCAAGGGAAAAACAACAAATAACAAACAAGGGAATCCCCATAAGATTAACATCTGATCTTTTAGCAGAAACTCTACAAGCCAGAAGGGAGTGGCAGGACATATTTAAAGTGATGAAGGAAAAAAACCTACAACCAACATTACTCTACCCAGCAAGGATCTCATTCAGATTTGATGGAGAAATTAAAACCTTTACAGACAAGCAAAAACTGAGAGAGTACAGCACCACCAAACCACCTCTACAACAAATCCTAAAGGAACTTCTCTAGGCAAGAAACACAAGAGAAGGAAAAGACCTACAAGAACAACCCGAAACAATTAAGTAAATTGTAATAGGAACATACATATCGATAATTACCTTAAATGTAAATGGATTAAATGCTCCCACCAAAAGACACAGACTGGCTGAATGGATACAAAAACAAGACCCATATATATGCTGTCTACAAGAGACCCACTTCAGACCTAGGGACACATACAGACTGAAAGTAAGGGGATGGAAAAAGATATTCCATGCAAATGGAAATCAGAAGAAAGCTGGAGTAGCAATTCTCATATCAGACAAAATAGACTTTAAAATAAAGACTATTACAAGAGACAAAGAAGGACACTACATAATGATCAAGGGATCAATCCATGAAGAAGATATAACAATTGTAAATATTTATGCACCCAACATAGGAGCACCTCAATACATAAGGCAAATACTAACAGCCTTAAAAGGGGAAATCGACAGTAACACAATTATAATGGGGGACTTTAACACCCCACTTTCACCAATGGACAGATCATCCAAAATGAAAATAAATAAGGAAACACAAGCTTTAAATGATACATTACACAAGATGGACTTAATTGATATTTATAGGACATTCCATCCAAAAACAACAGAATACACATTTTTCTCAAGTGCTCATGGAACATTCTCCAGGATTGATCATATATTGGGTCACAAATCTAGCCTTGGCAAATTTAAGAAAATTGAAATGGTATCAAGTATCTTTTCTGACCACAACGCTATGAGACTAGATATCAATTATAGGAAAAGATCTGTAAAAAATACAAACACATCGAGGCTAAACAATACACTACTTAATAACGAAGTGATCACTCAAGAAATCAAAGAGGAAATCAAAAAATACTTAGAAACAAATGACAATGGAGACACAACGACCCAAAACCTATGGGATACAGCAAAAGCAGTTCTAAGAGGCAAGTTTATAGCAATACAATCATACCTTAAGAAACAGGAAACATCTCGAATAAACAACCTAACTTTGCACTTAAAGCAATTAGAGAAAGAAGAACAAAAAACCCCCAAATTGAGCAGAAGGAAAGAAATCATAAAGATCAGATCAGAAATAAATGAAAAAGAAGTGAAGGAAACAATAGCAAAGATCAATAAAACTAAAAGCTGGTTCTTTGAGAAGATAAATAAAATTGATAAACCATTAGCCAGACTCATCAAGAATAAAAGGGAGAAGACTCAAATCAATAGAATTAGAAATGAAAAAGGAGATATAACAACTGACACTGCAGAAATACAAAAGATTATTAGAGATTACTACAAGCAACTGTATGCCAATAAAATGGACAACCTGGAAGAAATGGACAAATTCTTAGAAATGCACAACCTGCCGAGACTGAACCAGGAAGAAATAGAAAATATGAACAGACCAATCACAAGCACTGAAATTGAAACTGTGATTAAAAATCTTCCAGCAAACAAAAGCCCAGGACCAGATGGCTTCACAGGCGAATTCTATCAAACATTTAGAGAAGAGCTAACACCTATCCTTCTCAAACTCTTCCAACAGATAGCAGAGGGAGGAACACTCCCAAACTCATTCTATGAGGCCACCATCACCCTGATACCAAAACCAGACAAAGACGCCACAAAGAAAGAAAACTACAGGCCAATATCACTGATGAACATAGATGCAAAAATCCTCAACAAAATATTAGCATACAGAATCCAACAGCACATTAAAAGGATCATACACCATGATCAAGTGGGGTTTATCCCAGGAATGCAAGGATTCTTCAATGTACGCAAATCAATCAACGTGATACACCATATCAACAAACTGAAGGAGAAAAACCATATGATCATCTCAATAGATGCAGAGAAAGCTTTTGACAAAATTCAACACTCATTTATGATAAAAACCTTGCAGAAAGTAGGCATACAGGGAACTTTCCTCAACATAATAAAGGCCATATATGACAAACCCACAGCTAGCATCGTTCTCAATGGTGAAAAACTGAAACCATTTCCACTAAGATCAGGAACAAGACAAGGTTGCCCACTCTCACCACTCTTATTCAACATAGTTTTGGAAGTTCTAGCCACAGCAATCAGAGAAGAAAAAGAAATAAAAGGAATCCAAATCGGAAAAGAAGAAGTAAAGCTGTCACTGTTTGCAGATGACATGATACTATACATAGAGAATCCTAAAGATGCTACCAGAAAACTACTAGAGCTAATCAATGAATTTGGTAAAGTAGCAGGATACAAAATTAATGCACAGAAATCTCTGGCATTCTTATACACTAATGATGAAAAATCTGAGAGTGAAATTAAGAAAACACTCCCATTTACCATTGCAACAAAAAGAATAAACTATCTAGGAATAAACCTACCTAAGGAGACAAAAGACTTGTATGCAGAAAACTATAAGACACTGATGAAAGAAATTAAAGATGATACAAATAGGTGGAGAAATATACCATGTTCTTGGATTGGAAGAATCAACATAGTGAAAATGACTATACTACCCAAAGCAATCTACCGATTCAATGCAATCCCTATCAAATTACCACTGGCATTTTTTACAGAACTAGAACAAAAAATTTCACAATTTGTATGGAAACACAAAAGACCCCGAATAGCCAAAGCAATCTTGAGAACGAGAAATGGAGCTGGAGGAATTAGGCTCCCTGACTTCAGACTCTACTACAAGGCTACAGTAATCAAGACAATATGGTACTGGCACAAAAACAGAAATATAGATCAATGGAACAGGATAGAGAGCCCAGAAATAAACCCACACACATATGGTCACCTTATCTTTGATAAAGGAGGGAAGGATATACAGTGGAGAAAAGACAGCCTCTTCAATAAGTGGTGCTGGGAAAACTGGACAGCTACATGTAAAAGTATGAAATTAGAACAATCCCTAACACCACACACAAAAATAAACTCAAAATGGGTTAAAGACCTAAATGTAAGGCCAGACACTATCAAACTCTTAGAGGAAAACATAGGCAGAACACTATACGACATAAATCACAGCAAGATCCTTTTTGACCCATCTCCTAGAGAAATGGAAATAAAAACAAAAATAAACAAATGGGACCTAATGAAACTTAAAAGCTTTTGCACAGCAAAGGATACCATAAACAAGACCAAAAGACAACCCTCAGAATGGGAGAAAATATTTGCAAATGAAGCAACTGACAAAGGATTAATTTCCAAAATTTATAAGCAACTCATGCAGCTCAATAACAAAAAAACAAACAACCCAATCCAAAAATGGGCAGAAGAACTAAATAGACATTTCTCCAAAGAAGATATACAGATTGCTAACAAACACATGAAAGAATGCTCAACCTCATTAATCATTAGAGAAATGCAAATCAAAACTACAATGAGATATCATCTCACACCGGTCAGATTGGCCATCATCAAAAACTCTAGAAACAATAAATGCTGGAGAGGGTGTGGAGAAAAGGGAACCCTCTTGCACTGCTGGTGGGAATGTAAATTGATACAGCCGCTATGGAGAACAGTATGGAGGTTCCTTAAAAAACTACAAATAGAACTACCATACGACCCAGCAATCCCACTACTGGGAATATACCCTGAGAAAACCATAATTCAGAAAGACTCATGTACCAAAATGTTCATTGCAGCTCTATTTACAATAGCCAGGACATGGAAGCAACCTAAGTGTCCATCAACAGATGAATGGATAAAGAAGATGTGGCACATATATACAATGGAATATTACTCAGCCATAAAAAGAAATGAAACTGAGTTATTTATAATGAGGTGGATGGACCTGGAGTCTGTCATAAAGAGTGAAGTAAGTCAGAAGGAGAAAAACAAATACCGTATGCTAACACATATATATGGACTCTAAGGGAAAAAAATGTCATGAAGAGATTAGTGGTAGGACGGGAATAAAACACAGACTTACTCGAGCATGGACTTGAGGATATGGGGAGGGGGAGGGGTGGGCTGTGACGAAGTGGGGGAGTGGCAGGGACATATATACACTATCAAATGTAAATTGGATAGCTGGTGGGAAGCTGCTGCATAGCACAGGGAGATCACCTCTGTGCTTTGTGACCGCCTGGGGGGGTGGGATAGGGAGGGTGGGAGAGAGGGTGATGCAAGAGGGAGGAGATGTGGGAGCATGTGTGTATGTATAACTGATTTAGTTTGTTGTAGAAGGAAAACTAACACACTATTGTAAAACAATTATACTCCAATAAAGATGTTAAAAAAAATAAAAAAATAAAAAATAAATAAAATGCTCCTGTATTTTGGCCATGCAAAAAAAAAAAAAAAGACTCATCCTAGACAAACTTCTGAAAACTAAAGACAACAAAAATATCTTAAAAGCAGCAAGAGAGGGGCTTCCCTGGTTCCGCAGTGGTTAAGAATCTGCCTGCCAGTGCACAGGACACGGGCTCAAGCGCTGGTCCAGGAAGATCCCAAATGCTGCAGCGCAACTAAGCCTGTGCACCACAACTACTGAGCCCGTGTGCCACAACTACTGAAGGCCACGTACCT
The DNA here is from genome assembly GCF_026419965.1 of Kogia breviceps. Classification (NCBI taxonomy): domain Eukaryota; kingdom Metazoa; phylum Chordata; class Mammalia; order Artiodactyla; family Physeteridae; genus Kogia; species Kogia breviceps. The sequence goes on along the minus strand of NC_081310.1, from coordinate 40,349,212 downwards.
AGAACCCATGCTCCACAAGAGAAGCCATCACAATGAGAAGCCTGCACACCGCAAGAGTAGCCCCCACTCGCCACAACCAGAGAAAAGCCCGCGCGCAGCAACAAAGACCAACACAGCAAAAAATTTTTTTAATTAAAAAAAAATTTTTTAAAGCAGCAAGAGAAAAATGACATCTTGCTTATAGGAAAAGAACATTTTGAGATACAGTGGCTTTCTCATTAAAAACCATGAAGGCCAGGGACTTCCCTGGTGGTCCAGTGGTTAAGACTCTGTGCTCCCAATGCAGAGAGCCTGGGTTCGATCCCTGGTCAGGGAATTAGATCCCGCATGCCACAACAAAGATCCCACATGCCGCAACTAAAAACATCCTGCGTGCTGCAGTGAAGATCCCGCACGCAGTATTGAAGATCCTGTGTGCTGCAACTAAGACCCGGTACAGCCAAATAAATAAATAAATAAATATTAACAAATAAACAAACATGGAGGCCAGACGAAAGTGGCACATTTTTCAAGCACTGAAAGAAAAGAACTGTTGAGCCAAAAACCGATACTCAGCAAAATAGCCTTTAAGAGTTAAGGGAAAATCAAAACATTCTCAGATGAAGGAAAAGTAAGAGAATTTGTCACCAGCAGACCTATTCTAAAAGGATAGCTAAAGGAATTCTCTAAACAAAAAGTAAATAATAAAGGCAGGAATCTTTAAACATCAGGAAGAAAGAACATGGTAAGCAAAAGCAAGGGTAAGTAAAATAGACTTTCATTCTCCTCTTGAGGTTTTTAGATAATCTTTGACTTTTGAAACAAAATTTATAACACTGTCTCCTGTGGTTCTAAATGTATATAGTGGAAATATTTAGGTTAATTATATTTGACAATTATATGTCTATGTATGTGTGTATATATATACATATATATATATGTATATATATACACATACACACACACACACACAAATACACTCAAAAAATTACAGAATTCTAAAAAAAGTAGTAATCCACCAGAAATGCAAGAAAAGAAAATAGAAGCAAAAAAGAAAAAAACAGAATAAACAATTTTTTTTTTTTTTTTTTTTTTTTTTTTGTGGTACGTGGGCCTCTCACTGTTGTGGCCTCTCCTGTTGCGGAGCACAGGCTCCGGACGCGCAGGCTCAGCGGCCATGGCTCACGGGCCCAGCCGCTCCGCGGCATGTGGGATCTTCCCAGACCGGGGCACGAACCCGTATCCCCTGCATTGGCAGGTGGACTCTCAACCACTGCGCCACCAAGGAAACCCCAGAAAAATTTTTTTAATGGCAAACTTAAAACCCTAATATATGAATAACCACATTAATTATGCAAGTGATCTATGTAAAAAATATAAATTGTCTAAAATATACTAATTAAATGACAGAGATTATTAGAATGGATTTTTTTAATGACCCAACTATATGCTGTCTATAGGAAACTCGCTTTAAATATAGTGATATAGACATGTTGAAAGTAAAACAATGGAAAAAGATATATCATGAAAACACCATTCATCAAAAGAAAGCTGGAGTGGCTATATTAATATCAGATAAAGTAGATTTTAGAGCAAAGAAAATGTTGCTAAAGACAGAGAAGGACATTATATAATGGGAAAAAAAGGTCAATTTACCACGAATACATAGCAATTCTAAATGTGTATGCACCAAACAACCCAGTTGCAAAATGTGGGAAACAAAAACTGATAGAACTAAAAGAAGAAATAGATAATAGACTTATGGATACGAGTATAGCTGTGGACATCAACACTCCCTGTCAACTACTGACAGGACAACTAGACAGAAAACCAGCAAGGATATAGAAGAATTCAACACCACCATCAACCAAGAGGATCAAATTGACATTTATAAAACTCCACCCAGCAGTAGCAAAATACACTTCTTTTCAAGTACCCACAAAATGTATACCAAGAAGGACCATATTCTGGGCCATAAAACAAGTCTCAATAAATGTAAAAGGATTCCTGTCATACAAAGTAAATTCTCTGACCTCAGTGGAGTTAAATTAGAAATCAATAACACATTTTGAAATGAAACCAAACCTATACCTTCTAGCTCTGTGTCTGGGACTTGGTTTGTCCATAGCATTTATCTAGTCCAACCTCCTCATTATTCAAGTGAGGAAACCAGAGCTTAGGGAGGAGGCATGATGTCTTCAGGGTCTCTCAGGTGCTCAATAAATATGCATTGGATCGATTGATTAAATATAACAACACAACAGCAACTCTTTCTGGAATAGCTACTCCCATTGGAAGGCACAGACCTGAGCTCACCACATCTGTAACCCCTTCTGGGGTCTCTCCTCTGGAACCCCAGCACCTTACATCTCCCTTTATCACACACTGTCCTACTAGAACCCTGATTTCTGGCTGTGCCAGAGCTCCTCCCAGGGCAAGGACCAAGTCTTATTCATGACAGCTGCTTAGCTGATATTTAGTGTATGAATGGATAGATCTTTTCTTTAAGGAATCTTGCCTCCCAGGAGGACAGGTCCTTCCAGTGGATTCTGTACAAGGTGTAGAGCACAGTGGAGTCAGCAGGGGTGCTGTGAGCTCAGCAAGGTCATCCAAGGCCTTGGGATTTCCTGCTGCCCCTTGTGAAGGGCTGTTGTGGCTCTGGAGCTGCTTGATGGGTTGTAGGTCTGTCTTCTTACATGTCTTGCTTTGGATGCCCCAGCGCATGCCCACCACCTCCCACCCCTCTACTCTGCTTTCATCCTGAGGTGGGCAGAGTAAGAAAACTTGCCTGCATTTTCCCCTCTTGTGATCTGATTCCAGAGGTTTTTATCATGCATACTTTTCTTTTCCCTCTGATTTATATCCATATTTAAATCCTGCTTGGGGAAGTCATTATTGGATTCCCTCAGGCTTTTGGTAGAGAGTATATGAGATCCTTGATAAGCTTAATATATTTTTATTAAAAATTAATAAGAAAGCTATATTGTTTTCAACTTTAAATCATAATTTAATTCATTTTATTTAATATATGACCCACAATTCTACAATTACTTAAAAAAAAAAAAAAGCTGTGATGAGATTGAAATCAGTTCTGGGGACCCGATCTTTCGAAGACCCTACCTTTACTCCTGAGTGAGACATTCCTGTCATGTGGCAGACAATCGGTGCTTCCATTTCTCATGTGACATTTAGAGTCAGTACACGGGGGGCAGCAACGTCCCCTTGAAGGCTTCAAATAGGTCCTCTGTGGAAGATTACAGGCAGGCTCTTTTTAAATGCTACCATTAAAAAAATAAAATTTAATGGAAAGAGATAAGCTTTTCCCAGCACAGGCTGGCTCTGATTTTATGTTTCCTTAATCTGTTTTACATATTGCTGCAGGAAATTAAATCAAAATTGTTCTCTCTGACATGTGCATGTGCGGCGGTTGGGAGGGGCTGAGGGAAGGGAGACACAGAGCTGCAGGAAACAATTGTCCTGGTTTTTCAGAGATTTACTATAACTTTGTTTTGTAGGGGGGAAAAGACCTCCTCATCTTCTTGCTGGGCTGAGGGGCTGTGGCCGCCATGCAGAGGCAGCCTGTGCTGGCAACTACATAGGGCTCCCTTCCTACATCGCTGAGAACTGCTGCCCCAGCTCACCTGTAGGCCCAAGTGATGTCCCAGACAAGCACCAGACGTCCTGCCGGACCAAGTCTGAGTTTTGGCTTCCCGTCCTGTAGACTCAACCTGCCATATTACATCTCACACACACACACACACACACACACACACACTCTCACACACACACATCGAGAACATAGTCATCACCATATTTTGCACATTGCTAAATCCTATTTCTTTCTTTCTCTCCTTTTCTCTCCTACCCCACCTATCACTCAGAGAAAATTACAGTGTTTACTTGTTATTCCTATTTATACTTGGTTTTACCTTCTAGATGAACGATACAGGTTTTTTCCAGTCTCTTCAATGTGGTCCTCTGCTCCCAGCTATACCCATTTCCTCTCTGCTTCTGGCCACCCCTGTGGATCGGATCCTCTAATCGTAGTATCTCAAATCCTACACATACACACCCAGGGGTTGCCCCCGCCCCACTTTTGCTACCGGTGCTGCATTCACCACCAAATAAGAGAACGTAGGTCACAACCAGCAGCATCTTGACTAGGAAGACCTTCATGGCTCCTCAGGGAGTCTCAGAAGCCACACCTCAGAGACCCTCCAGGCCCTCTCCTTGGTCACTGAAGACTGTTTGCAGGTGGCGGCTGCACAGTGCAGTCATGGAATGAACACTGGGTTCACCCTGGGCTCCCTCCCAGGCCAAACATGAGGACATTGCACTAGATGGTCTTTCTGGCCCTCCCGCAAGGAAGCAGGCTGGGAGGTATGGAAGTGAGGCTTGGGGAAGGCCAGGTGGCTTCCCTTCCTGGCTCTGGCTCTGCAGTTTGTGAAGGGCTGCACGGCCAGAAGCCTCCTCCTGATGCTTAGGCACCTGCCGTGCTGTGGGATGAGCAGGAATGAACAGGAAGACTCCAGATCAGCCACAGTTAACTTTGTCTCTTGAGGAGTAGGCCTTTTTTTTTTTTTTTTTTTTTTTTGCAGTACGCAGGCCTCTCCCATTGCAGAGCACAGGCTCCAGATGCGCAGGCTCAGTGGCCATGGCTCACGGGCCCAGTCACCCCGCGGCATGTGGGATCTTCCCGGACCAGGGCATGAACCCGTGTCCCCTGCATCAGCAGGTGGACTCTCAACCACTGCGCCACCAGGGAAGCCCATGGCCTTATTCTTAAAGCTGGAAGGGAGGAGAAAGTGAAACGTATGACTGGAAGAAAGGCAGCGAGGAAGGAAGCTGGAGCCATAATATGTTTGAAAACATGCAGATTGACCTTACCCTTCAGAGTGGTATGAAGATGACTGTCATGTAGCCTCTGAGTCAAGTCCCTGAGAAGCACAGAACATTCTCCAGATGAGGAACCTAGAGAATTAAAACAGGAGGACACAGAGAAGCTGGTCTGGGAGTTCTCCTGAGAAACGAGGCCAGGCCCTCACCCAGCAGAGAGCTGTGAGGGGCCGGGAGGGCAAGAGCCCTCACAGGTCAGGCAGGCCTTTCTCCAGCTGACCTGTCCATGGGGCTGGGAGGAGCATTATTTCTCTTTCTGCAAAGAGCTTTTCAGGTGATGCTCCTGGCCCATTCACCCTCCTTTATCAGATCACAAGTACAGCTGGTCCTCTGTCAAGTGGAAGGGAAGAGAACATCTAAGCAGCTTTCAAGTGAGAGAATTTCCCATGAAGGGCTCGAAGCATCTCTCCAGTCTCTTTTTACAATCATGCCTGGGACCTTGAGATGTCTAGAACAACAGAGGACCTGGGGGAGTGGGGAGGGAGGGAGACAGGAGACATTTGTTCCCTGAATGCCATCAAACATTTGTTGTTGATCTGCCCAGAGGCACCGAGCTTGGCTGCCTCCAAGGTGGAGGCTACTCCCAACTCCTCCCCTCCATCTCGAACACTCCTCACCCTGCCCCACTGCACTTCGGGATTTGCTTGCAGATGCTCTGCACCCACAGGGCAGACCCACTCAGGTTACTGAGAACCAAATCCTCATGGCCCTGACTCATCACAGCCCCCTTCTGGTTTTCCAGCTGGGATGTCACAGGTGATGGGCCTGCCAGTGCAGGATTACAGCCAACTCCATGGGCAGAGCTCTTTTCCAGGCTGGGACACCAGAGCCTGAGGTGGTAGGCCTTTCCCTTTTTTTCCTCTCTCAGCAGCTAAATCTAGACCCCGTCTGTCTGCCTGTTTTCCTTTATCCCAGCTAAAGGGAACATTTTTAAAGAGGCCAAAAAGCCAGGAACACAGGCCAAAAGCACTCCTAGTCCTGAACACCCAGTAGAATGAAGGGGTGCTCCGCAGCTCTAAAGTCTCTATGGCTTTAAAGAGGTTCACACCCAAGAATCCCACCTCCAGAGATTTATCTTAAGCAAATATTCAGAAAAGGCAGAAAAGTCCTATGCTAGAAGAGCTACATCATAACAAAAAATTGGTAGTGATCTAAATTTCTAAGAGTAGAATTGTACACAGCCAGTAAAATGGTAATTATGTTGGCTATAAGTCACCACTGAATAATAAATAGTTGTCATTATTTGGTGAGAGCTTACTGTATCAGTTGTTCTCAACCCTGAGGGCACGTTAGAATCTCCTGAGACCAGGCCTCAGCCCCAGAGAATAGGCTTCAGTTGACCATGTGTGGGGTTTGGGCACTGGTACCTTCGAAGGCCCCCAGTTGATACTGCTGTGCAGCCAAGGCTGAGAGCGTGGTACTGAGAGGCAGGTGCTTTTCTGGGTGCTTAACAGCTCCAAAGTCTCTTTACCTATCTATCTCTCGAGGCACATTCATATTGAAGACAACGGGTCAGGTGCCCCCCGCCCCGTTGGGGAGCCCCCAATTTGGGCAGTGCAGGATGATACTGTTTATCTCTAATTTATTGCAAAAATATTTCTGAGGATATTCTGGCTATTTATTGCTCGATAACAGACCATCCCAAAACTTAGCAGAGAAAAATAACCACCCTTTTATTATGCTCACAGATGATTTGAGTCAGGAATTCAAACGGATCACAAGAAGAATGGCTTGCCTCTTTCCCATAATGCCTCTTTTCCACAGTGTCAGCTGGGAAGACTGGAATCTGGCTATCTTCTGGCTGATGGTCGAAATCATCTGGAGACTTCTTTATGCACATTTCTGGTGTCTAGGCTAGGATGACTTTAAAGATGGACTCAGCTAGGACTGTCAACCAGAGCATCTCCACCTGGCTTCCCCATGTGGCTTGGGCTTCCTTACAGCACGGAAGCTCATGGTTCCAGGAGCAGACATACTAGTGAACAAGGCAAAGGCTGCATGGCCTTTCTGACCTAGCTTTGGAAGTCAGTAGCACTAATTCCATCACACTCTTATTACTGAAGTGGTCACAAACCCATCCAGATTTCATAAATATTTTGGAGGTAGAATTGGCAAGATTTAGTGAAGATTGAACATGGGGAGTGAAGGCAGGGACTGTCAAAATGCCAATGTTATAATGTCATATGACATGAAAAGAATACAAAAATTATATGTATACATTATATGTATCACAGTGCATACAGATGAGAATTAAATGCAGCATGCAAAAATGAAAATTATATTTTAAGGTGATAGCAGCATAGTAGTTCATCTTTAATATTCCTTAATCATTTTAGTGACTCTGCTTAAACCTCTTTACCTACACCAAACCTAAGCTGTAATAATCCCTGAAGATTGTTGTTGGACACCAGGCCCAGCATGACTCAAGTAGTCAGTCTGCTTTCCAAGCACCACATTACAAAATCACCCTTGTCACTTCATGGCTAGTGTGGAGAACTACCGTGCCTCTCACACTGCAGACTCCGGGTTTTTTCGGGCTCCTGGTGTCATGGGAAAAGACGAGGAGCAGGCAGGGACCTGCCTGATTTGGGGTTCTAATCCGTCTTCTTTCTTTTCCCTTTAGGCTTTTGATATTATGAGAGTGACACATGGCAGGGAGCACAGCCTGATTGAAGATTTGATTCTGCTCTTAGAAGAATGTGATGCCAACATCAGAGCACCCTAAGGGAACCCCCATAGAGGGAGAGACAGCTTATACCTTTATTGAATGCCTTATTGAGGTCACACACTCTATATTTTGTTTGTGGTGTGAACCTCCCCTGTTGGAAATGCTGTTCTGTATTTGGAAAATAAAGTCAGACATACGGTTTGCACACCACATGAATCTTTAGTTGTAGAGAAGCACGATTATAATAAATATAAAAAACTTGGTTGAAAATGCCATCTGGTAATTGTTTTCTTTGCTTACTCATTGGTAATGTTTAAGATCTCAGCATTAAAGATAGAAAATCCTATTAAAAGCATAACAGACTAAGTTGTAACTTTCTCCTTAGATATACAGAGGGATAGTTGGATAAAAATCAATGTTTTCATATTTGCTTCCAAGCAAAAACTTACTGTCCATCTTGACAAGAAGATTTTCAGATGTTGTCTTCACTGCCTCCGGTAAACGATATGTGTGTCCATTATTCACTTCCAAATACATCTCCCACAAGAAGTTTTACTCTAAATCCTACAAAGACATCATGTTAGGTTTTATTAGAAAAGGACAGGAGGTCTTAATGGAAAAAAAACAAACTCTTTTTCATACGTCTCATGGCTCTTTGTGTAACTCATTCTGAGCATTTTATAACCCTTTGTGTATGTCATGCTTTTTGGAGGGGAATTTTCTTCTATAAATCTCTATGTCTAAGCTTCGACCCTATGAGCTACATAGCATGGGGCTCCGTTATTCTGCAGGAAGCAGAGTTCTAACATCCCAGCTCAAATCAGGTTTGCTTTCTTTTCTTTTTTCGTACTATTATTCCCCAATTCTACGGCCTGCTTTTCCACTTTCTGCTTTGGACAACTACAGAAACCTTTTCTTTTCCTCTAGCAAATAATAACTTCTTTCATGGCTCCGTGCTCCTGTGAGCAGTTTAGTCCCTTAGGCTTAGAGAAGACTCCAGTAGTATTACTGAAGCCCTTGGATTCCTGCAGCTGACAGGATTCTCAGAGAGCTTCCTGTCACCCACACCTTATTTTACAAGCAAGGAAATGAGATACAGGGAGTGATGGCAGAATCCAGAGCAGCAACTCAGGCACTTCCCCCACCACCCCAGAAGGAGTGGCACGTCCTCCGGCCACGTGGCCGCACCGCGGCAGCAGCCATGTCAGAATGACACATGGGCGTCTGGTCGAGCCAGAAGGAACCAACCTCATTTTGCAGCAGAGAACGCTGACGCCTAGAAACTGGAATCCACGTGAACACCCGATGGTCACTGTGATCACTGAAACGTGCCTGATCTCCCGCATGCTGATGAGTTCTGCAGCCGTTTCATCAGCTTGCTTGGCTCGGGCTACTGTCCATCAAGTATCAGGCACCTCTAAAGCACGCGGCATCTCTAATAGCCACAGTAGCCCAACAAGGTAGGTGTTTTGAAGCCCATTTTATACGTAAGGAAACTGAGGCCTGGAGTTAGATGCTCTGGGATCTCTCCTGATTTATTAAGTGACCTTGAGAAAGTGGCTGAATCTCAGTCTTTTTGAGAGACCAGTTCTACCCAATTCAACAAATACATATTGAATGGTTATTGTGTTTTTAGGAAAAAAAGATGTAAAGACTGAATAAGGTGTGCCCCTCATCCTCAAAATGCACACTGTGTGATGTGGTATTTGTATCAGTTAGCTTTTACTGCATAATAAACTGTCCGCAAATAACACTTATTTTGTTCACTATTCTGTATGTCAGCAATTTGGCTGAACAAGTAAGTGCTTCTGGTTTGGCCCAGGCTCCACATACCCCTGCCCTTGCAAAGTCCCACTGCAAGAGCATGGATGTGTGGAGAGGAAGAAGTTGTGGCTATGTATGCAGTCCACCATAGCAGCCCTTGCACTCTTTTGACATTATGGAACATTTAGTGATTTTAGTGAAATCCATAGACCTTGGCTTGGCTGGTCTAAGCTGGGCACACTCACTGTCTGCAGTTGCTGGTGGGTCAGCTGGGGAAACAAGGGTGACTGGGGGCCATGTAGCTCATTGGGCTAGCCCAGCCGTGTTGATGTTGCAGCAGGGTTCCAGGAACAGTAAGTAGGCAAGCCCCAAAGTGCAAGCACTTTTCAAATCTGCTTGTATCACACTTACTAATCTCCCATGGGCCGAAGCCAATCACAATGCCAGCCCAGAATCAAGGGTGGATAGACTCCTCTCAATCAGAGGGGCCACAAAGTCTATTACAAGGACATAGATCTTGGGAGAGGAAGATGTTGTAGACACTTATGCAAGTCCCCCATGGCAGCCCTTAAGCTATCTTGGTGTTATGGAACATTTAATGAATTTGATGAAACCCACAGACCTTCTTTCTAGAAAAACATATACATATGAGCAAGTCGCTTGTTCACATTTGCTTGTAGGATCAGGGATTCTTGAACTCCCTACGGCCCATCAGTGGATTCCCTGGGGTCCTTCATCTAATGAAAAATAGATGTGCTGCCTTTCAAAAACACTGTGAATTGTATTGGTTCCTAATTTTTAACTCATTAGGAAAAGAAAAAGGCCATAACAAGGTAGAGGTAGTAACTTACGTGGCAAATGAGCAGAGTTCACTGATAGAGTCCCATGTTTGCCAATTTTCTGAATGAAAGTTATCAGTCAGTGATGATCCTGAATTAAGAGACTTGCCTTCACGCCTCCTAGAGAAAACATGATAGGCTTTTAAATCCCTCTCAGCCCACCTCCAGTTTTCTGAGAAAAGCCCCTTTAAAGGAAGGGGCCCAGCCTGCACCAACTTCTAATAGAAAGCAAACATTTAAGCAATGGTAAACATTTACCACACAACTCTACAGCTAAATAATTTTGGAGAAGGGGAAAGGAGATGGAGAATATAATTTAAAGTCCATGTCGCCCGTGGCTGACAATTTATTGCTGCCCCAGCCTCCATGACTGCTGTTTCATTAATCCATAGTCACTGTAGCGGCAGGCTTTTTTCACATCAGTAACTTGACGCCATTAGTTGCTCCTCTGGGATGAGAACACATTTAAACTGAAAATGAACACGCTGGGCATAATTTATGGCCATGCCATGTGAATGCCAAGAGTGCAGGGGAGGAAGGCTGGCCTGGGAACCCTGTTCACTATGAGAGCTCAGGACAGGCTTCCTCTAGCCAAGCAAGAGCACCGGGTGGGTGAAGAGGGCAGCCATCCTCTGATGAAGCCAGACAGACACAAAGCACAGAGTCCCCTCATTCAAGGCTTCACTGCAGGGATGAAAGAGCAATTTCATACGTGGGAGCACCCCCCCGCCTCGAGTTATGCCTTGAAAATTCTTTTCTGGCCCAACCAGGAGGTGATGTTATACTCAGAGTAGCCCACTGGGATTCCACAGGGACATGGTTCTGAGCATTGTCTGTGAAGCAGGACAAAATCCTATCGCTGGCAGCAGCTTCAGGATAACACCAGAGCCCTGCTTTCACCCGAGCTCTGTAAGAGATCGAGCTGACTGAGAAAGCCCAGCAATACCACCCCCAAAGTGGGACACTCGACCTTTCTGAGGTTTGTAAACATCAAAGTGCTATTGGTTTACAGTCACTATATTCAAAACCAGTTCAAAATATGTCAAAACTCAATTCTCTGCTCTTCATATTTAGCTCAGCTCCATCATCGTCCTTTTACCCTTCAGCACAGAAACTCAGAGCCACTGACTCTTCCTTGTCCCTTTTCAGAGGAATACGTTCTGTCTATTCATCCTCTGAAATGCTTTTTTAAATTTCAGCCATTTTTATCCTTATCCATTTCCAGGCTCTTTGCAGGCCCCCAGCACCTCTGCAAAGACTTCCTCGCTGTCCTCCTTGCTTGCCATCCCTCTGTTCCCTGCCTCCATCTAGCTGCCAGTCATCTCCCCCAAACACCTGTTCCGTCATTTCCTCATATAACTCCTCTGCTCAAAAACTTACAGCGGCCCCCCACTGCCACCGCACTCGAAGTCTAATCTTCAGATTGGCAATGATGGTCTAAACTACCAAATCTTACACTTACTGATCCCTATGTGTCCCTGACAATCTAGCTGGACCAAGTGCCCCCCCAACTCTGAGCTCCTGAATTATGCCCTCTTCTTTATCACTTCCTTCTTTTGTTCATACTGACTAAACCACCTTTCTTCTCCATCTATTTAAATTGAATCCATTCTCAAAGGTCTAGCTCAAGCCTCTTCCTCTTTCTTTTTAAAAAAACATTCAGATATGTTATAGTCTTTAACCAGAATTTTTCTTGTTTTAAACATCTTTATTGGAGTATAACTGCTTTACAATGGTGTGTTAGTTTCTGCTTTATAACAAAGTGAATCAGTTATACATATACGTATATCCCCACATCTCCTCCCTCTTGCGTCTCCCTCCCTCCTACCCTCCCTATCCCACCCCTCTAGGTGGACACAAACCACCTAGCTGATCTCCCTGTGCCATGCAGCTGCTTCCCACTAGCCATCCACCCTACGTTTGCTAGTGTATATATGTCCATGCCACTCTGTCACTTCGTCACAGTTTACCCTTCCCCCTCCCCATATCCTCAAGTACATTCTCTAGTAGGTCTGTGTCTTTATTCCCGTCTTACCCCTAGGTTCTTCGTGACCTTTTTTTTTTTCTTAGATTCCATATATATGTGTTAGCATACGGTATTTGTTTTTCTCTTTCTGACTTACTTTACTCTGTATGACAGACTCTAGGTCCATCCACCTCACTACAAATATCTCAATTTCGTTTCTTTTTATGGCTGAGTAATATTCCATTGTATATATGTGCCACATCTTCTTTGATGCTCAAGTTGTATCAGCCTTGGCTACTGGGATCGTCTGCAAGCTGGATCCTGTGTCCTGTGTTGCTGTGATTTGGGAAACACTTTTTTGCTTTGGGGTGCAGCAAGATTTTCCAGGCTCACCTTACCCTTTTGCCCTCTAGACCTGGAACTAACCATGCTCTAAGGAGCTCTGGTTTCTTTTACTAAGGAATGGTATTTAGAAGCCCTGATCCAGGCACTGTGTTTGCTTATTGCTCCTAGGGAGTCACTGCTTTCTAGGCCTTTTTAAAATCGTGAGCTCACACTGATACCACCAATTAAAATCCAGCATCCTGGGTATTCTTCCTATTTCTCCTTCCATATTTGTCCTTCTCTCATACACATAAAATAGTTCTGAAATTATGACTACAACCATTACTAACAGCAAACCTACTAAGTGAAATTTAAGATTCTTTTCTAGTGCTTTTTGTTCTTAGGCAAAAAAAGGTATTTTCAGAATACTATGTTTAAAAATTATTTGAATTAAATTTTCCTCTGTGATTATGTAATCAATTTGATATCCAATTAGGTTTGTTTCTTTTTTTATTCAACTTTAGGGCCTGCCCCATTATTGACTTATGCTGGTATATAAATATCAATATAATATATATTAATATAGATATTTTGCCATTACAAAAATGCCATAATGAAAAACCTTGTACCTATGTTTTTTCATATTGCTAGAGATGTACCTTCAGGATAATTTCCTAAAAGTGGAATTGCTAAGTCAAAGGGTAAATGTATACGTAATTTTATTAGGTACTGTCAAATTTACCTTGAGAGGGTTTATATAATATGCCTGTTTCCCCTCAGCCTTGCCAACAGAGTGGATTCTTCTAAGCTGATAGGTGAGAAATGGTATCTCAATGCATTTTTCTTATTAGTGAAGTTGGATGTCTTCAAATATTTAAAGGCCTTTTGCCTATCTTTTGTCCTATCTTTTGCATGCCTTTTGTCCATTTTTCTACCAGATTTTTAAGGTTTTTTTCCTCTTGATCTTTACATATGAGGGAGATTTTCCCTTTATAATATTTAATCTCTCAGCTTGACATTTGCTTTTTGACTTTGCTTTAATTTTTTGCCCTGAGTTCCTTTGGACAGGATTTTCAAAAACATTCCATAAGAACTCCAGTCCATGACAATCCAGCTTCCAGTTATAAAAGCACTACCAACCTTCCTCGCATGGTTCTTGACTCTTAAAAATTCATGAGTTGAGTTGATATTTTAAAATTCATTCTTCTACTACCCATTCTATGATCTTCTTGTCTTCAGTCAGCACCTTGCCTTGTCAAGGTGCTGACCTGGTGAAATGATTCAGATTTTCATTCCTGAACTGTCCAGGCCCTTAGTGGTTTTGCCTTTGTGGGTTGCGTCAATCTTCATTAAACTAGTTATACAACTGCTAAGATGTACTTCAGAGAATCCCCTGGGTTCAGACAATGGTCCTCCTTCATCCCATTGTGTAGCAGCAATTTGATACTGAGATCAGTCAGTTCAACCAGATCAGTAATCTGCTCTTCCCCTGTTGACTCAGAGGCATGAAGAGCCCCAAACGACTACATGACAGTCTCAGTTCCCATAATAATGGAGCCACTTTTGCATTCCCTGAGGAATCATTCCTCCCTTAGAAAGACATTTAAGCCAGCAGATCCAAATGTCACAGGAATAGGAAGCAAAAATTCTCAAATGCATTATTAACTGTAACTGTGAGAGAAAATTATTTACAACCCCAAATTTGAAAGATAAATGCCAACCTAGTAGAGTAAAAGTAAATGCAGGGCTTCCCTGGTGGCACAGTGGTTAAGAATCCACCTGCCGATGCAGGGGACACGGGTTCGAGCCCTGGTCCGGGAAGATCCCACATGCTGCAGAGCAACAAAGCCCATGCGCCACAACTACTGAGCCTGCGCTCTAGAACCTGCGAGCCATGACTACAGAGCCCACGTGCCACGACTACTGAAGCCCGCGTGCCTAGAGCCCTGCTCTGCAATAAGAGAAGCCACCACAATGAGAAGCCCACACACCGCAATGAAAAGTAACCCCCACTTGCCACAACTAGAGAAAGCCCAGGCGCAGCAACAAAGACCCAATGCAGCCAAAAATAAATAATTTTTTTTAAAAAGTAAATGTAGAATAAGGACTGTAAGTCTCCCTTTGTATTTCCTATTAATACTTTCTTAGGAAGCTACTGAATGATTTTAATACTCTAATTTTCTTATCTTGTCTCTCTCTCTTTCCTATTTTCTATCGTTTCTATTTTTGTTTTACTTTATGAAAGATTCTCTCCATTTTAAGTCTCAAATTTTTATAGGAATTTTTTCACTTCAGCTAGCATTATTTTTTTAACTTTCAAGAGCTCTTGTTTTAGTCTCCAGTGTTCTTTTAAAATAGCATCTTCTTCTTGTTTTACAGATTCAGTATCTTATCTCTCTAAGGAGAAAAAGATAATGATAGTGGGGAGAAGGTTAATTTATTTTTCTCTGCATAATTTGTTTCTACCAAATTACCTTTTCTTTTTGTTTGTTTTATTCTCTATCATTCATAGAATATTTCTTTCTCAAATATCTGGTGACCACTGGCTATCCATTCATAATTTAGAATAAGATTCCATAAAAACTGATTGGACACTTTATGGCTGCTGATTATGGAATGCTGAGTTTTGTGTCACAACTCTCTCATCAAGAACAATGAAAAATGCCAGGAGGAAAACACAAGAATAACATTTACAACACTGAAGAGATTAAGAAACACTGAGGAAACTCTAGGCTAATTTTTGGATGAAAGCCTGTAACAGAGAGGTTAGTGAACTATTAGATATCAGAACCAAAGCTGCTTGCCCATGAAAGGCATTTGTCAGTGCCGCATACTTGGATTTCAGAGGCTGTATGGGGAAAAGGGGACAGAAGTTAAGTCTCATGAAATCCCTAAAGTGGTAAGACTTAAGAGAGATTCTGTTTATACTGAACTGGGACCCCAAAAGCCTAAATACTTATTGTAAGGGGAGATAGGCTCAGTTATGTCTTCATGTTGAAAAGAATAATAAATTAAAAATGAAAGGAAAGGCAAGGCAAAAAGAAGACTCTGTAACTCTAGTGCCTAAAGATTAGTCCTTATGTGAATTTACTATCCAAGCAGGCAAAGTCTGGGCTGACCAAGGAGCCTCAGGTTGTGAACTGACTTGGGATGATTCTCGGCTGATAATGTCCCCTAATCTCTGGCAGAAACAAATGAAAAACCTCACTGGAGAAGGGTACATTCATCCTTGGCCTCTGGGAAAGCCCTCAAGTCATTTTTCAAGGTCAGTGACCGGACCAGTTAATGGTAATCAGGAACTCAAGAACAAAGGTGACACGAGTATGTACCAGGAAAACAACAAACAGTAGCAACACGCTCACATCCCAAACAGAGAAATATCATAGACGTATTTTAAAACAATTGTATTCACTATTTAAATTAATAAGTGATAGATTTTTTTTTTTTTTTTTGCAGTACATGGGCCTCTCACTGTTGTGGCCTCTCCTTTTGCGCAGCACAGGCTCTGGACGCGCAGGCTCAGCAGCCATGGCTCACGGGCCCAGCTGCTCTGCAGCATGTGGGATCTTCCCAGACCAGGACATGAACCCATATCCCCTGCATCAGCAGGCAGACTCTCAACCACTGCGCCACCAGGGAAGCCCTAAGTGATAGATTTTTAAACTACAGAGAATAAGGAATAATAAGAAGTGAAACAGTTTATTTGAAAAATAATCATACAGATTCTAGAGATAAAAAATACAATAACTGAAATGAAAACTGCAGTGGATACCCTTGGTAGCCATTTGGTCAGAGTAGAAGAAAAAATTCGTGGACTGGCAGATAGGTCTGAAGAAATTATTCATAATGCAGCACAATGAGAGAAAAACATGGAAAATATAGTAAATAAGTGAAAAGGTGAGGAGGAAATATTAATCAGGTCTACCATACACTTGATCTAATAAGACCCATAAGTATAGAGGAGTAAGAATATGCAGCACATAAATGGTTGAAAATTTTCCAAAACTGATAAAAGCATTAATCCACAGATTCAAAGATCCAATGAATTTCAAGCATGATAAATAACAAGAAATTCACAACAGGTACATCATTGTGAATTTAAGAAAAATGAAAAAAGAGAAAATCTTAAAAGCAACCAAAGTAAAAAGGCAGAATACCTTCAAAATAATGCCAGTTAGAGTCACAGGTGATTTCTCATCAGCACCACTAGAAGTCAGAAAGAATGGAAAGCTGTTTTCCATTGATCGAAGTTGATCAATGAAATTGATGAAAGAAAATAATGGTCACCCTTGAATATTAAACCCTGCAAAGGTATCTTTCAATACTAAGGTGAAATGAAGACATTTAAAACCAAAATCCAAGAGAGCTTATTAAAAGTCCCTTACTGGGGCTTCCCTGGTGGCGCAGTGATTGAGAATCCGCCTGCCGATGCAGGGGACACGGGTTCGTGCCCCGGTCTGGGAAGATCCCACATGCCGCGGAGCGGCTGGGCCCGTGAGCCATGGCCACTGAGCCTGCGCGTCTGGAGCCTGTGCTCTGCAATGGGAGAGGCCACAACAGTGAGAGGCCCGCGTACCACAAAATAATAATAATAATAATAAATTAAAAAATAAAAAAAATAAAAGTCCCTTACTGGAAAAAAAATCGTAAAAGATGTGCATGATGCGGAAGGAAAGTAATCACAGATGGAAGGTCAGAGTTGCAAAAAGAAATGAAGAAGAAGGAAAATGGCTACAATTTGGACAAATACAAATGAAGATCATCTTTACAAAAGAGTAATAATAATGTCTACTAGGGTTAAAAAATGTGACATAAACACTATATAACAATAAAAGTATACAAGGAGGGAGTAAATAATGTTGAAATGTTCTAAGGTCCTTGTATGGTCCAAACCATACAAGGGTAAAGATTTTGATTAACTTTATACATTGATAAATTAATTATGCATGTTTTAATTTCTAGGGTAGCCACCAACAGTACAGAGTCAGAGTGTATAACTTACAGACTCTTAGAAGAGAAAAGGGAATTATTTTTAAAAATACTCAGACATCTCTTATCAAAAGCGTAGGGGAGGGGGAAGCAGGGAGGCAAAAATTTTAAAATAAGAGGGAAATCTTAAGCACAAAATAAGGTATTAGATTTAAATCTAAATATATCAGTATTTACACTAAATGTAATTTAGTAAACAGAGTAAATACATAGTAAATGTTTCCACTAAAATAATATCAGATTGGATTTCAAAAGTCCAACTATATGTTCTTAAAGAGAGACATCTAAACATAGGGGTACAGAATTTTAAGGTAAAAGAAAAGGGAATGTTATGCACATACTAACCAAAAGAAATCTGGTGTGGCTATTAATAATTAATAGACTTTAAGGCAAAAGGTAGTATTAAACATAGAGACATTAATCAAGGTAAAATATTCAATCTACCAGGAAGATACAATAATTCTAAAATTTGTAGACACATAATAATATAGTATTAGTATATATAAAGTAGAAATAAACAGAATTATTAATGGAAATAGACATATCAACAATAATAATGATATATTAACTCAAAGATCAAAGAAAAAATTATAATCGAAATACAAACATATTCTAACTGAATGATAACAAACAAAAACTTGTATGATCAGTCATAGTTAATCAGATATAGATAGTCATAAATATATATGTTAGAAATGTTCTAAGGTCCTTGTATTGTTCAAAGAGAAAATTAGGCCAATAATAAATGAGCTAAGAACCTATCTCAAGAGCTTAGAAAAAGCTCAGAAAATATACCGAACAAAAGTAGAAGGAAGGAAATGATAAAGATCAGAGCAGAATTTGAGAAAACACAAAGTAAGCACAAAATAGAGTGGATCAATAACAATAAAAAGTCTATTTTTTGAAAAGACTAATAACCTGACAAACCTCTGGCAAAATTAATGAAGAAAAAAGAGGAGCTACAAATATGTAGTATTCAAAATGAAAAGGGAACAGCAATGCAGATGCCTCAGTATTAAATAAAAGAATTTTTAACAACTTTATACCAAAATTCTTGAAAAGATATGAAAATGAACAAATTCCTAGAAAAATACAACTTACCAAAGCTGACTCAAAAAAATGTTTAAAAATCTGAAAAATTATATATCCACTAATGAATACAATGAACACTTTATACTCTTTCATACTCTGTCTAAAGAGATAATGAAAAGCTGAGTTGGTTTCATTAGTGCATTCGACCAAAACATTTAAGGAAGAAAAAAATTCAACCGTTCACAATTTTGTTCCAAGGAAGAGAATAGTAAGGAATATTTCCCAACCAATTTACACCTTTTTGCCTTAGTACCAAAATCTGACAGTATAGAAGGGAAAAGTACAAACCAATTTCACTCAAGAATATAGGTGTAAGGGAGAGAGAAGATGGCGAAAGAGTAAGACGCGGGGATCACCTTCCTCCTCACAGATACATCAGAAATCTACACGTGGAACTTCTCCTATAGAACACCCACCGAACACTGGCAGAAGACCTCAGACCTCCCAAAAGGCAAGAAACTCCCCCACGTACCTGGGTAGGGCAAAAGAAAAAAGAATAAACAGAGACAAAAGGATAGGGACGGGACCTGCACCAGTGGGAGGGAGCCGTGAAGGAGGAAAGGTTCCCACACACTAGAAGCCCCTTTGCGGGCGGAGACTGCGGGTGGCGGAGGGGGAAGCTTCGGAGCCGTGGAGGAGAGTGCAGCAACAGGGTGCAGAGGGCAAAGCGGAGAGATTCCCACAGAGAATCGGCGACGACCAGCACTCACCAGCCTGAGAGGCTTGTCTGCTCACCCGCCGGGGCGGGCGGGGCTGGGAGCTGGGCCTCAGGCTTCAGTCGGATCCCAGGGAAAGGTCTGGAGTTGGCAGAGTGAAAACAGCCTGATGGGGTTAGTGCGCCACGGCTGGCCGGGAGGGAGTCCGGTTGAAGTCTGGAGCTGCCGAAGAGGCAAGAGACCTTTTCTTCCCTCTTTGCCTCCTGGTGTGCAAGGAGAGGGGTTTAAGTGCGCCGCTTAAAGGAGCTCCAGAAACGGGCGCGGAGCTACCGAAGAGACAAGAGACTTTTTCTTGCCTCTTTGCTTCCTGGGGCACAAGGAGAAGGGATTAAGGGCACCGCGTAAAGTAGCTCCAGAAACGGGCATGAGCCGCGTCTGTCGGCACGGACAACAGAGACGGGTGTGGGACGCTAGGGTTGCTACTGCCGCCACCAAGAGGGCTGTGTGCGAGCACAGGTCACTCTCCACACCGCCCCTTCAGGGAGCCTGTGCAGCCTGCCACTGCCGGGGTCCTGGGATCCAGGAACAGCTTCCCAGGGAAAACGCACGGTGCGCCTCAGGCCTGTGCAGCGTCACGCTGGCCTCTGACGTCACAGGCTCGCCCCGCATCCATTCCCCTCCCTCCCCCCCGGCCTGTGCCAGAGCCCCCAAATCAGCTGCTCCTTTAACCCCGCCCTGTCTGAGCGAAGGGCAGACACCCTCGGACGACCTACACTCAGAGGCGGGGCCAAGTCCAAAGCTGAACCCCAAGAGCTGTGCGAACAAAGAGGAGAGGGGGAGGTCTTTCCCAGCAGCCTCAGAAGCAGTGGATTAAAGCTCCACAATCAACTTGAAGTGCCCTGCATCTGTGGAAAACCTGAATAGACAACGAATCATCCCAAGTTGAGGAGGTGGACTTTGGGAGCAAGATATACTATTATTTTCCCCTTTTTTTCTTTTTGTGAGTGTGTATGTGTGTGCTGCTGTGTGAGATTTTGTCTGTATAGCTTTGATTTCACCATTTGTCCTAGGGTTAGACCGACCCGTTACTTGTTGTTGTTTTTTCTTTAATAGAAATTTTTCTTCTTAATAATTATTTTTTACTTTAATAACTATATTTTATCCTACTTTATTTTGTCTTCTCCCTTGCTTTCTTCCTTTCCTCCCTCCTTTCTTTCCTACTTCCCTCCTTCCTTCCTTCCTCCCTTCCTTCCTTCCTTCCTCCCTTCCTTTTGTCCTCCCTCCCTTCCTTTCTTCCTTCCTTTCTTCACTCCCTCCGTCCCTCCTTCCTTCCTTCTTTTCCTTTCTATTTTTTCCTCCCTTTTATTTTGAGCCGTGTGGATTAAACGATCTTGGCACTCCAGCCAGGTGTCAAGGCTGTGTCTCTGAGGCGGGAGAACCAACCTCAGGACACTGGTCCACAAGAGACCTCCCAGCTCCACGTAATATCAAACGGCGAAAATCTCCCAGAGATCTCCATCTCAACAACAAGACCCAGCTTCACTCAAGGACCAGCAATGAACAGTGCTGGACACCCTATCCCCAACAAAGAGCAAGACAGGTCTACAGCCCCATCCATTAGCAGAGAGGCTGCCTAAAATCATAATAAGGCTACCAACATCCCCATACACACCACCAGACATGGACGTGCCCACCAGAAAGACAACATCCAGGCTCATCCACCAGAACACAGGCACTAGTCCCCCCAACCAGGAAACCTACTCAACCCACTGAACCAACCTCAGCCACTGGGGACAGCCACCAAAAACAGAGGGAACTACGAACCTGCAGCCTGCAAAAAGGAGACCCCAAACACAGTAAGATAAGCAACATGAGAAGACAGAAAAACACACAGCAGATGAAGGAGCAAGATAAAAACACACCAGACCTAACAAATGAAGAGGTAATAGGCAGTCTACCTGAAAAAGAATTCAGAATAATGATAGTAAAGATGAATCAAAATCTTGGAAATAGCATAGACAAATTGCAAGAAACAGTTAACAAGGACCTAGAAGAAATAAAGAGGAAGCAAGCAACGATGAGCAACACAATAAATGAAATGAAAAATACTCTAGATGGGATCAATAGCAGAATAACTGAGGCAGAAGGACGGATAAGTGACCTGGAAGATAAAATAGTGGAAATAACTACTGCAGAGCAGAAGAAAGAAAAAAGAATGAAAAGAAATGAGGACAGTCTCAGAGACCTCTGTGACAACATTAAATGCATCAACATTTGAATTATAGGGGTCCCAGAAGAAGAACAGAAAAAGAAAGGGACTGAGAAAATATTTGAAGAGATTATAGTTGAAAACTTCCCTAATATAGGAAAGGAAATAATCAATCAAGTCCAGGAAGCACAGAGTCCCATACAGGATAAACCCAAGGATAAACACGCAAAGACACATAATAATCGAACTGTCAAAAATAAAAAACAAAGAAAACATATTAAAAACAGCAAGGGACAAATAACACACAACGGAATCCCCATAAGGTTAACATCTGATCTTTCAGCAGAAACTCTACAAGCCAGAAGGGAGTGGCAGGACATATTTAAAGTGATGAAGGAAAAAAACCCTACAACCAACATTACTCTACCCAGCAAGGATCTCATTGAGATTTGATGGAGAAATTAAAACCTTTACAGACAAGCAAAAGCTGAGAGAGTTCAGCACCAACAAAACAGCTTTACAACAAATGCTAAAGGAACTTCTCGAAGCAAGAAACACAAGAGAAGGAAAAGACCTACAAGAACAACCCGAAACAATTAAGTAAATGGTAATCGGAACATATATATCGATAATTACCTTAAATGTAAATGGATTAAATGCTGCCACCAAAAGACACAGAGTGGCTGAATGGATACAAAAACAACACTCATATATATGCTGTCTACAAGAGACCCACTTCAGACCTAGGGACACTTACAGACTGAAAGTGAGGGGATGGAAAAAGATATTCCATGCAAATGGAAATCAGAAGAAAGCTGGAGTAGCAATTCTCATATCAGACAAAATAGACTTTAAAATAAAAACTATTACAAGAGACAAAGAAGGACACTACATAATGATCAAGGGATCGATCCATGAAGAAGATATAACAGTTGTAAATATTTATGCACCCAACATAGGAGCACCTCAATACATAAGGCAAATACTAACAGCCGTAAAAGGGGAAATCGACAGTAACACAATCATAGTAGGGGACTTTAACACCCCACTTTCACCAATGGACAGATCATCCAAAATGAAAATAAATAAGGAAACACAAGCCTTAAATGATACATTACACAAGATGGATTTACTTGATATTTATAGTACATTCCATCCAAAAACAACAGAATACACATTTTTCTCAAGTGCTCATGGAACATTCTCCAGGATAGATCATATCTTGGGTCACAAATCTAGCCTTGGCAAATTTAAGAAAATTGAAATGGTATCAAGTATCTTTTCTGACCACAATGCTATGAGACTAGATATCAATTACAGGAAAAGAGCTGTAAAAAGTACAAACACATGGAGGCTAAACAATACACTACTTAAAAACGAAGTGATCACTGAAGAAATCAAAGAGGAAGTCAAAAAGTACTTAGAAACAAATGACAATGGAGACACGACGACCCAAAACCTATGGGATACAGCAAAAGCAGTTCTAAGAGGGAAGTTTATAGCAATACAATCATACCTTAAGAAACAGGAAACATCTCGAATAAACAACCTAACTTTGCACCTAAAGCAATTAGAGAAAGAAGAACAAAAAAAAAAAACGCCCAAATTTAGCCGAAGGAAAGAAATCATAAAGCTCAGATCAGAAATAAATGAAAAAGAAATGAAGGAAACAATAGCAAAGATCAATAAAAGTAAAACCTGGTTCTTTGAGAAGATAAATAAAATTGATAAACCATTAGCCAGACTCATCAAGAAAAAAAGGGAGAAGACTCAAATCAGTAGAATTAGAAATGAAAAAGGAGATGTAACAACTGACACTGCAGAAATACAAAAGATTATGAGATTACTACAAGCAACTCTATGCCAAGAAAATGGACAACCTGGAAGAAATTGATTAATTCTTAGAAATGCACAAGCTGCCAAGACTGAACCAGGAAGAAATAGAAAATATGAACAGACCAATCACAAGCACTGAAATTGAAACTGTGATTAAAAATCTTCCAACAGGGCTTCCCTGGTGGTGCAGTGGTTGAGAATCCGCCTGCCGACGCGGGGGACACGGGTTCTTGCCCCGGTCTGGGAAGATCCCATATGCCGCGGAGCGGCTAGGGTCGTGAGCCATCGCCGCTGAGCCGGTGCGTCCGGAGCCTGTGCTCCGCAACGGGAGAGACCACAACAGTGAGAGGCCCGCATACCGAAAAAAAAAAAAAAAAAAAAAAAAAAAAATCTTCCAACAAACAAAAGCCCAGGACCAGATGGCTTCACAGGCGAATTCTATCAAACATTTAGAGAAGAGCTAACACTTATCCTTCTCAAACTCTTCCAAAAGATAGCAGAGGGAGGAACACTCCCAAACTCATTCTATGAGACCACCATCACCCTGATACCAAAACCAGACAAAGACGTCACAAAGAAAGAAAACTACAGGCCAATATCACTGATGAACATAGATGCAAAAATCCTCAACAAAATACAAGCAAACAGAATCCAACAGCACATTAAAAGGATCATACACCATGATCAAGTGGGGTTTATTCCAGGAATGCAAGGATTCGATTCTTCAATATACGCAAATCAATCAACGTGATACACCATATCAACAAACTGAAGGAGAAAAACCATATGATCATCTCAATAGATGCAGAGAAAGCTTTTGACAAAATTCAACAGCCTTTTATGATAAAAACCCTGCAGAAAGTAGGCATAGAGGGAACTTTCCTCAATATAATAAAGGCCATATATGACAAACCCACAGCCAGCATTGTTCTCAATGGTGAAAAACTGAAACCATTTCCACTAAGATCAGGAACAAGACAAGGTTGCTCACTCTCACCACTCTTATTCAACCTAGTTTTGGAAGTTCTAGCCACAGCAATCAGAGAAAAAAAAGAAATAAAAGGAATCCAAATCGGAAAAGAAGAAGTAAAGCTGTCACTGTTTGCAGATGACATGATACTATACATAGAGAATACTAAGGATGCTACCAGAAAACTACTAGAGCTAATCAATGAATCTGGTAAAGTAGCAGGATACAAAATTAATGCACAGAAATCTCTGGCATTCTTATACACTAATGATGAAAAATCTGAGAGGGAAATTAAGAAAACACTTCCATTTACCACGGCAACAAAAAGAATAAAATATCTAGGAATAAACCTACCTACGGAGACAAAAGACTTGTATGCAGAAATCTATAAGGCACTGATGAAAGACATTAAAGATGATACAAATAGGTGGAGAAATATGCCATGTTCTTGGATTGGAAGAATCAACATTGTGAAAATGACTCTATTACCCAAAGCAATCTACAGATTCAATGCAATCCCTATCAAATTACCACTGGCCTTTTTTTACAGAACTAGAACAAAGAATTTCACAATTTGTATGGAAACACAAAAGACCCCGAATAGCCAAAGCAATCTTGAGAACGAAAAATGGAGCTGGAGGAATCAGGCTCCCTGACTTCAGACTATACTACAAGGCCACAGTAATCAAGACAGTATGGTACTGGCACAAAAACAGAAATATAGATCAATGGAACAGGATAGAAAGCCCAGAGATAAACCCACACACATATGGTCACCTTATCTTTGATAAAGGAGGGAAGGAAATACAGTAGCAAAGAGACAGCCTCTTCAATAAGTGGTGCTGGGAAAACTGGACAGCTACCTGTAGAAGTATGAAATTAGAACACTCCCTAACACCATACACAAAAATAAACTCAAAATGGGTTAAAGACCTAAATGTAAGGCCAGACACTATCAAACTCTTAGAGGAAGACATAGGCAGAACACTCTACGACATCAATCACAGCAAGATCCTTTTTGACCCATCTCCTAGAGAAATGGAAATAAAAACAAAAATAAACAAATGGGATCTAATGAAACTTAAAAGCTTTTGCACAGCAAAGGATACCATAAACAAGACCAAAAGACAACCCTCAGAATGGGAGAAAATATTTGCAAATGAAGCAACTGACAAAGGATTAATATGCAAAATTTATAAGCAACTCAGGCAGCTCAATAACAAAAAAACAAACAATCCAATCCAAAAATGGGCAGAAGAACTATATAGACATTTCTCCAAAGAAGATATACAGATTGTCAAGAAACACATGAAAGAATGCTCAACATCATTAATCATTAGAGAAATGCAAATCAAACCTACAATGAGATATCATCTCACACCGGTCAGATAGGCCATCATCAAAAACTCTAGAAACAATTAATGCTGGAGAGGGTGTGGAGAAAAGGGAACACTCTTGCACTGCTGGTGGGAATGTAAATTGATACAGCCACTATGGAGAACAGTATGGAGGTTCCTTAAAAAACTACAAATAGAACTACCATATGACCCAGCAATCCCACTACTGGGCATATACCCTGAGAACACCATAATTCAAAAAGAGTCATGTACCAAAATGTTTATTGCAGCTCTATTTACGATAGCCAGGACATGGAAGCAACCTAAGTGTCCATCAACAGATGAATGGACAAAGAAGATGTGGCACATATATACAATGGAATATTACTCAGCCATAAAAAGAAATGAAACTGAGTTATTTGTAATGAGGTGGATAGACCTGGAGTCTGTCATACAGAGTGAAGTAAGTCAGAAGGAGAAAAACAAATACTGTATGCTAACACATATATATGGAATCTAAAAAAAA
Organism: Kogia breviceps; assembly: GCF_026419965.1. Lineage (NCBI taxonomy): Eukaryota > Metazoa > Chordata > Mammalia > Artiodactyla > Physeteridae > Kogia > Kogia breviceps. The sequence continues at coordinate 40,323,161 of NC_081310.1, read as the reverse complement.
AAAAAAAAGTCATGAAGAGATTAGTGTTAGGATGGGAATAAAACACAGACCTACTAGAGCATGGACTTGAGGATATGGGGAGGGGGAAGGGTAAGCTGTGACGAAGTGAGAGAGTGGCAGGGACATATACACACTACCAAATGTAAATTAGATAGCTAGTGGGAAGCTGCAGCATAGCACAGGGAGTTCACCTCTGTGCTTTGTGACCACCTAGAGGGGTGCGATAGGGAGGGTGGGAGGGAGGGTGACACAAAAGGGAAGAGATATGGGAACATATGTATATGTATAAGTGATTCACTTTGTTGTAAAGGAGAACATAACACACTATTGTAAAACAGTTATACTCAAATAAAGATGTTAAAAAAAATTAAATACAAATAAAACATATTAAAAGCAGCAAGGGAAAAACAACAAATAACAAACAAGGGAATCCCCATAAGGTTAACATCTGATCTTTCAGCAGAAACTCTACAAGCCAGAAGGGAGTGGCAGGACATATTTAAACTGATGAAGGAAAAAAACCTACAACCAACATTACTCTACCCAGCAAGGATCTCATTCAGATTTGATGGAGAAATTAAAACCTTTACAGACAAGCAAAAGCTGAGAGAGTTCAGCACCAACAAACCAGCTTTACAACAAATGCTAAAGGAACTTCTCTAGGCAAGAAACACAAGAGAAGGAAAAGACCTACAACAACAACCCAAAACAATTAAGTAAATGGTAATAGGAACACACATATCGATAATTACCTTAAATGTAAATGGATTAAATGTTCCCACCAAAAGACACAGACTGGCTGAATAGATACAAAAACAAGACCCATATATATGCTGTCTACAAGAGACCCACTTCAGACCTAGGGACACTTACAGACTGAAAGTGAGGGGATGGAAAAAGATATTCCATGCAAATGGAAATCAGAAGAAAGCTGGAGTAGCAATTCTCATATCAGACAAAATAGACTTTAAAATAAAAACTATTACAAGAGACAAAGAAGGACACTACATAATGATCAAGGGATCGATCCATGAAGAAGATATAACAGTTGTAAATATTTATGCACCCAACATAGGAGCACCTCAATACATAAGGCAAATACTAACAGCCATAAAAGGGGAAATCGACAGTAACACAATCATAGTAGGGGACTTTAACACCCCACTTTCACCAATGGACAGATCATCCAAAATGAAAATAAATAAGGAAACACAAGCCTTAAATGATACATTACACAAGATGGATTTACTTGATATTTATAGTACATTCCATCCAAAAACAACAGAATACACATTTTTCTCAAGTGCTCATGGAACATTCTCCAGGATAGATCATATCTTGGGTCACAAATCTAGCCTTGGCAAATTTAAGAAAATTGAAATGGTATCAAGTATCTTTTCTGACCACAATGCTATGAGACTAGATATCAATTACAGGAAAAGAGCTGTAAAAAGTACAAACACATGGAGGCTAAACAATACACTACTTAAAAACGAAGTGATCACTGAAGAAATCAAAGAGGAAGTCAAAAAGTACTTAGAAACAAATGACAATGGAGACACGACGACCCAAAACCTATGGGATACAGCAAAAGCAGTTCTAAGAGGGAAGTTTATAGCAATACAATCATACCTTAAGAAACAGGAAACATCTCGAATAAACAACCTAACTTTGCACCTAAAGCAATTAGAGAAAGAAGAACAAAAAAAAAAAAACGCCCAAATTTAGCAGAAGGAAAGAAATCATAAAGCTCAGATCAGAAATAAATGAAAAAGAAATGAAGGAAACAATAGCAAAGATCAATAAAAGTAAAACCTGGTTCTTTGAGAAGATAAATAAAATTGATAAACCATTAGCCAGACTCATCAAGAAAAAAAGGGAGAAGACTCAAATCAGTAGAATTAGAAATGAAAAAGGAGATGTAACAACTGACACTGCAGAAATACAAAAGATTATGAGATTACTACAAGCAACTCTATGCCAAGAAAATGGACAACCTGGAAGAAATTGATTAATTCTTAGAAATGCACAAGCTGCCAAGACTGAACCAGGAAGAAATAGAAAATATGAACAGACCAATCACAAGCACTGAAATTGAAACTGTGATTAAAAATCTTCCAACAGGGCTTCCCTGGTGGTGCAGTGGTTGAGAATCCGCCTGCCGACGCGGGGGACACGGGTTCTTGCCCCGGTCTGGGAAGATCCCATATGCCGCGGAGCGGCTAGGGTCGTGAGCCATCGCCGCTGAGCCGGTGCGTCCGGAGCCTGTGCTCCGCAACGGGAGAGACCACAACAGTGAGAGGCCCGCATACCGAAAAAAAAAAAAAAAAAAAAAAAAAAAAAAAAAAAATCTTCCAACAAACAAAAGCCCAGGACCAGATGGCTTCACAGGCGAATTCTATCAAACATTTAGAGAAGAGCTAACACTTATCCTTCTCAAACTCTTCCAAAAGATAGCAGAGGGAGGAACACTCCCAAACTCATTCTATGAGACCACCATCACCCTGATACCAAAACCAGACAAAGACGTCACAAAGAAAGAAAACTACAGGCCAATATCACTGATGAACATAGATGCAAAAATCCTCAACAAAATACAAGCAAACAGAATCCAACAGCACATTAAAAGGATCATACACCATGATCAAGTGGGGTTTATTCCAGGAATGCAAGGATTCGATTCTTCAATATACGCAAATCAATCAACGTGATACACCATATCAACAAACTGAAGGAGAAAAACCATATGATCATCTCAATAGATGCAGAGAAAGCTTTTGACAAAATTCAACAGCCTTTTATGATAAAAACCCTGCAGAAAGTAGGCATAGAGGGAACTTTCCTCAATATAATAAAGGCCATATATGACAAACCCACAGCCAGCATTGTTCTCAATGGTGAAAAACTGAAACCATTTCCACTAAGATCAGGAACAAGACAAGGTTGCTCACTCTCACCACTCTTATTCAACCTAGTTTTGGAAGTTCTAGCCACAGCAATCAGAGAAAAAAAAGAAATAAAAGGAATCCAAATCGGAAAAGAAGAAGTAAAGCTGTCACTGTTTGCAGATGACATGATACTATACATAGAGAATACTAAGGATGCTACCAGAAAACTACTAGAGCTAATCAATGAATCTGGTAAAGTAGCAGGATACAAAATTAATGCACAGAAATCTCTGGCATTCTTATACACTAATGATGAAAAATCTGAGAGGGAAATTAAGAAAACACTTCCATTTACCACGGCAACAAAAAGAATAAAATATCTAGGAATAAACCTACCTACGGAGACAAAAGACTTGTATGCAGAAATCTATAAGGCACTGATGAAAGACATTAAAGATGATACAAATAGGTGGAGAAATATGCCATGTTCTTGGATTGGAAGAATCAACATTGTGAAAATGACTCTATTACCCAAAGCAATCTACAGATTCAATGCAATCCCTATCAAATTACCACTGGCCTTTTTTTACAGAACTAGAACAAAGAATTTCACAATTTGTATGGAAACACAAAAGACCCCGAATAGCCAAAGCAATCTTGAGAACGAAAAATGGAGCTGGAGGAATCAGGCTCCCTGACTTCAGACTATACTACAAGGCCACAGTAATCAAGACAGTATGGTACTGGCACAAAAACAGAAATATAGATCAATGGAACAGGATAGAAAGCCCAGAGATAAACCCACACACATATGGTCACCTTATCTTTGATAAAGGAGGGAAGGAAATACAGTAGCAAAGAGACAGCCTCTTCAATAAGTGGTGCTGGGAAAACTGGACAGCTACCTGTAGAAGTATGAAATTAGAACACTCCCTAACACCATACACAAAAATAAACTCAAAATGGGTTAAAGACCTAAATGTAAGGCCAGACACTATCAAACTCTTAGAGGAAGACATAGGCAGAACACTCTACGACATCAATCACAGCAAGATCCTTTTTGACCCATCTCCTAGAGAAATGGAAATAAAAACAAAAATAAACAAATGGGATCTAATGAAACTTAAAAGCTTTTGCACAGCAAAGGATACCATAAACAAGACCAAAAGACAACCCTCAGAATGGGAGAAAATATTTGCAAATGAAGCAACTGACAAAGGATTAATATGCAAAATTTATAAGCAACTCAGGCAGCTCAATAACAAAAAAACAAACAATCCAATCCAAAAATGGGCAGAAGAACTATATAGACATTTCTCCAAAGAAGATATACAGATTGTCAAGAAACACATGAAAGAATGCTCAACATCATTAATCATTAGAGAAATGCAAATCAAACCTACAATGAGATATCATCTCACACCGGTCAGATAGGCCATCATCAAAAACTCTAGAAACAATTAATGCTGGAGAGGGTGTGGAGAAAAGGGAACACTCTTGCACTGCTGGTGGGAATGTAAATTGATACAGCCACTATGGAGAACAGTATGGAGGTTCCTTAAAAAACTACAAATAGAACTACCATATGACCCAGCAATCCCACTACTGGGCATATACCCTGAGAACACCATAATTCAAAAAGAGTCATGTACCAAAATGTTTATTGCAGCTCTATTTACGATAGCCAGGACATGGAAGCAACCTAAGTGTCCATCAACAGATGAATGGACAAAGAAGATGTGGCACATATATACAATGGAATATTACTCAGCCATAAAAAGAAATGAAACTGAGTTATTTGTAATGAGGTGGATAGACCTGGAGTCTGTCATACAGAGTGAAGTAAGTCAGAAGGAGAAAAACAAATACTGTATGCTAACACATATATATGGAATCTAAAAAAAAAAAAAAAAAGTCATGAAGAGATTAGTGTTAGGATGGGAATAAAACACAGACCTACTAGAGCATGGACTTGAGGATATGGGGAGGGGGAAGGGTAAGCTGTGACGAAGTGAGAGAGTGGCAGGGACATATACACACTACCAAATGTAAATTAGATAGCTAGTGGGAAGCTGCAGCATAGCACAGGGAGTTCACCTCTGTGCTTTGTGACCACCTAGAGGGGTGCGATAGGGAGGGTGGGAGGGAGGGTGACACAAAAGGGAAGAGATATGGGAACATATGTATATGTATAAGTGATTCACTTTGTTGTAAAGGAGAACATAACACACTATTGTAAAACAGTTATACTCAAATAAAGATGTTAAAAAAAATTAAATACAAATAAAACATATTAAAAGCAGCAAGGGAAAAACAACAAATAACAAACAAGGGAATCCCCATAAGGTTAACATCTGATCTTTCAGCAGAAACTCTACAAGCCAGAAGGGAGTGGCAGGACATATTTAAACTGATGAAGGAAAAAAACCTACAACCAACATTACTCTACCCAGCAAGGATCTCATTCAGATTTGATGGAGAAATTAAAACCTTTACAGACAAGCAAAAGCTGAGAGAGTTCAGCACCAACAAACCAGCTTTACAACAAATGCTAAAGGAACTTCTCTAGGCAAGAAACACAAGAGAAGGAAAAGACCTACAACAACAACCCAAAACAATTAAGTAAATGGTAATAGGAACACACATATCGATAATTACCTTAAATGTAAATGGATTAAATGTTCCCACCAAAAGACACAGACTGGCTGAATAGATACAAAAACAAGACCCATATATATGCTGTCTACAAGAGACCCACTTCAGACCTAGGGACACTTACAGACTGAAAGTGAGGGGATGGAAAAAGATATTCCATGCAAATGGAAATCAGAAGAAAGCTGGAGTAGCAATTCTCATATCAGACAAAATAGACTTTAAAATAAAAACTATTACAAGAGACAAAGAAGGACACTACATAATGATCAAGGGATCGATCCATGAAGAAGATATAACAGTTGTAAATATTTATGCACCCAACATAGGAGCACCTCAATACATAAGGCAAATACTAACAGCCATAAAAGGGGAAATCGACAGTAACACAATCATAGTAGGGGACTTTAACACCCCACTTTCACCAATGGACAGATCATCCAAAATGAAAATAAATAAGGAAACACAAGCCTTAAATGATACATTACACAAGATGGATTTACTTGATATTTATAGTACATTCCATCCAAAAACAACAGAATACACATTTTTCTCAAGTGCTCATGGAACATTCTCCAGGATAGATCATATCTTGGGTCACAAATCTAGCCTTGGCAAATTTAAGAAAATTGAAATGGTATCAAGTATCTTTTCTGACCACAATGCTATGAGACTAGATATCAATTACAGGAAAAGAGCTGTAAAAAGTACAAACACATGGAGGCTAAACAATACACTACTTAAAAACGAAGTGATCACTGAAGAAATCAAAGAGGAAGTCAAAAAGTACTTAGAAACAAATGACAATGGAGACACGACGACCCAAAACCTATGGGATACAGCAAAAGCAGTTCTAAGAGGGAAGTTTATAGCAATACAATCATACCTTAAGAAACAGGAAACATCTCGAATAAACAACCTAACTTTGCACCTAAAGCAATTAGAGAAAGAAGAACAAAAAAAAAAAAACGCCCAAATTTAGCAGAAGGAAAGAAATCATAAAGCTCAGATCAGAAATAAATGAAAAAGAAATGAAGGAAACAATAGCAAAGATCAATAAAAGTAAAACCTGGTTCTTTGAGAAGATAAATAAAATTGATAAACCATTAGCCAGACTCATCAAGAAAAAAAGGGAGAAGACTCAAATCAGTAGAATTAGAAATGAAAAAGGAGATGTAACAACTGACACTGCAGAAATACAAAAGATTATGAGATTACTACAAGCAACTCTATGCCAAGAAAATGGACAACCTGGAAGAAATTGATTAATTCTTAGAAATGCACAAGCTGCCAAGACTGAACCAGGAAGAAATAGAAAATATGAACAGACCAATCACAAGCACTGAAATTGAAACTGTGATTAAAAATCTTCCAACAGGGCTTCCCTGGTGGTGCAGTGGTTGAGAATCCGCCTGCCGACGCGGGGGACACGGGTTCTTGCCCCGGTCTGGGAAGATCCCATATGCCGCGGAGCGGCTAGGGTCGTGAGCCATCGCCGCTGAGCCGGTGCGTCCGGAGCCTGTGCTCCGCAACGGGAGAGACCACAACAGTGAGAGGCCCGCATACCGAAAAAAAAAAAAAAAAAAAAAAAAAAAAAAAAAAAAATCTTCCAACAAACAAAAGCCCAGGACCAGATGGCTTCACAGGCGAATTCTATCAAACATTTAGAGAAGAGCTAACACTTATCCTTCTCAAACTCTTCCAAAAGATAGCAGAGGGAGGAACACTCCCAAACTCATTCTATGAGACCACCATCACCCTGATACCAAAACCAGACAAAGACGTCACAAAGAAAGAAAACTACAGGCCAATATCACTGATGAACATAGATGCAAAAATCCTCAACAAAATACAAGCAAACAGAATCCAACAGCACATTAAAAGGATCATACACCATGATCAAGTGGGGTTTATTCCAGGAATGCAAGGATTCGATTCTTCAATATACGCAAATCAATCAACGTGATACACCATATCAACAAACTGAAGGAGAAAAACCATATGATCATCTCAATAGATGCAGAGAAAGCTTTTGACAAAATTCAACAGCCTTTTATGATAAAAACCCTGCAGAAAGTAGGCATAGAGGGAACTTTCCTCAATATAATAAAGGCCATATATGACAAACCCACAGCCAGCATTGTTCTCAATGGTGAAAAACTGAAACCATTTCCACTAAGATCAGGAACAAGACAAGGTTGCTCACTCTCACCACTCTTATTCAACCTAGTTTTGGAAGTTCTAGCCACAGCAATCAGAGAAAAAAAAGAAATAAAAGGAATCCAAATCGGAAAAGAAGAAGTAAAGCTGTCACTGTTTGCAGATGACATGATACTATACATAGAGAATACTAAGGATGCTACCAGAAAACTACTAGAGCTAATCAATGAATCTGGTAAAGTAGCAGGATACAAAATTAATGCACAGAAATCTCTGGCATTCTTATACACTAATGATGAAAAATCTGAGAGGGAAATTAAGAAAACACTTCCATTTACCACGGCAACAAAAAGAATAAAATATCTAGGAATAAACCTACCTACGGAGACAAAAGACTTGTATGCAGAAATCTATAAGGCACTGATGAAAGACATTAAAGATGATACAAATAGGTGGAGAAATATGCCATGTTCTTGGATTGGAAGAATCAACATTGTGAAAATGACTCTATTACCCAAAGCAATCTACAGATTCAATGCAATCCCTATCAAATTACCACTGGCCTTTTTTTACAGAACTAGAACAAAGAATTTCACAATTTGTATGGAAACACAAAAGACCCCGAATAGCCAAAGCAATCTTGAGAACGAAAAATGGAGCTGGAGGAATCAGGCTCCCTGACTTCAGACTATACTACAAGGCCACAGTAATCAAGACAGTATGGTACTGGCACAAAAACAGAAATATAGATCAATGGAACAGGATAGAAAGCCCAGAGATAAACCCACACACATATGGTCACCTTATCTTTGATAAAGGAGGGAAGGAAATACAGTAGCAAAGAGACAGCCTCTTCAATAAGTGGTGCTGGGAAAACTGGACAGCTACCTGTAGAAGTATGAAATTAGAACACTCCCTAACACCATACACAAAAATAAACTCAAAATGGGTTAAAGACCTAAATGTAAGGCCAGACACTATCAAACTCTTAGAGGAAGACATAGGCAGAACACTCTACGACATCAATCACAGCAAGATCCTTTTTGACCCATCTCCTAGAGAAATGGAAATAAAAACAAAAATAAACAAATGGGATCTAATGAAACTTAAAAGCTTTTGCACAGCAAAGGATACCATAAACAAGACCAAAAGACAACCCTCAGAATGGGAGAAAATATTTGCAAATGAAGCAACTGACAAAGGATTAATATGCAAAATTTATAAGCAACTCAGGCAGCTCAATAACATAAAAAAAACCCAATCCAAAAATGGGCAGAAGAATTAAATAGACATTTCTCCAAAGAAGATATACAGATTGTCAAGAAACACATGAAAGGATGCTCAACATCACTAATCATCAGAGAAATGCAAATCAAAACTACAATGAGATATCATCTCACACCAGTCAGATTCGCCATTATCAAAAACTCTAGAAACAATAAATGCTGGAGAGGGTGTGGAGAAAAGGGAACCCTCTTGCACTGCTGGTGGGAATATACATTGATACAGCCACTATGGAGAACAGTATGGAGGTTCCTTAAAAAACTACAAATAGAACTACCATACGACCCAGCAATCCCACTACTGGGCATATACCCTGAGAAAACCATAATTCAAAAGGAGTCATGTACCAAAATGTTTATTGCAGCTCTATTTACGATAGCCAGGACATGGAAGCAACCTAAGTGTCCATCAACAGATGAATGGACAAAGAAGATGTGGCACATATATACAATGGAATATTACTCAGCCATAAAAAGAAATGAAACTGAGTTATTTGTAATGAGGTGGATAGACCTGGAGTCTGTCATACAGAGTGAAGTAAGTTAGAAGGAGAAAAACAAATACCATATGCTAACACATATATATGGAATGAAAGAAAAAAATGTCATGAAGAGATTAGTGGTAGGACGGGAATAAAACACAGACCTACTAGAGCATGGACTTGAGGATATGGGGAGGGGGAAGGGTAAGCTGTGACGAAGTGAGAGAGTGGCAGGGACATATACACACTACCAAATGTAAATTAGATAGCTAGTGGGAAGCTGCCACATAGCACAGGGAGTTCACCTCTGTACTTAGTGACCACCTAGAGGAGTGGGATAGGGAGGGTGGGAGGGAGGGTGACGCAAGAGGGAAGAGATATGGGAACATATGTATATGTATAACTGATTCACTTAGTTGTAAAGGAGAAACTAACACACTATTGTAAAACAGTTATACTCAAATAAAGACTTTAAAAAATAAATAAATAAAATTTAAAAATTAAAAAAAGAATAAAAAAAATAATATAGGTGTAACAATCCTAAACAAATATTAGCAAATCAAAGTTAGCAATACTTAATATACTGCTAAGTCGAAGTTAGCACAGATAAAAACAATAACACATCCAGTAAATCCACTACATTAACACATTAGAGAGATGTTATCATGTGAACATCTTAGGATGTGCAGAAAAAGCATTTGATAAAATTCAACATCTTTTCATGATTAACTAAGATCTCAGCAACTTAATAATAGAAGGAAAATTCTTAAAAGATGAAGGATATCTACAAAAACATATAACAAGCATCATACTTAACAGTGAACATTGAAAGTTTGCCTTTATTAGTAGATAAGTTCTGGAGATCTAATGCACAGTATAGTGAATATAGACAAAAATATTGTATTATAATCATCAAACTTGCTAAGAGACTAAATCTTAATTGTTCCCACCACAAAAAAAGAAATGATTATTATTTGATGTGATAGAGGTGCTAGCACTACAATGGCATTCATATAAAATATATCAAATCAATATTTTTTTTTTTTTTTTTTTTGTGGTACGCGGGCCTCTCACTGTTGTGGCCTCTCCCATTGTGGAGCAAGGCTCCGGATGCGCAAGCTCAGCGGCCATGGTTCACGGGGCCCAGCCGCTCCGCGGCATGTGGGATCTTCCCGGACCGGGGCACGGACCCGTGTCCCCTGCATTGGCAAGCGGACTCTCAACCACTGTGCCACCAGGGAAGCCCCAAATCAATATTTTGTACACCTTAAACTTACACAATGTTATATGTCAAATATATTTCATTTTAAAAAAAGAAATATTCTATCAAGAAATATTTTCTCAACATTGTACAGGAGCTCCTAGCCAGTGTCATAAGGCAAGAAAAAGAAGAAAAAGATTTAAGAATCATCATTAATCATTATAATCACTATATCATTATAATCATTAAAATTATATAGTAATAATTATATTATATATTATGCATTATATAATAATATATAATAAATGTAATCATTATGATGATATAAATATATCATTTATATTCATATAAATGAATATAAGTGTATCATATACATAAATATATCAGAGACCCCAAAAGTCTACCATTTCCTAGAGAGACCAGCCAGTCATCTGGAGACAAATTGAGATTAATTTTATTGGATATTTTTCATTATGAAGGTAAAATTATTTGTTCTTACTGGAATAGAATATATATATTCCACACAAATATATAATCTACATTTATGTAAATATATATTATGTACATATGTGTAAAATATACATGTGTGTGTACTTGTATGATTAGCCTTCCTTTTCCACAATGTCTCTGCCAGAATCACTGTCCATGGACTCATAGAATGTCTTACTTTCCCAGTATCCTACACAACACTGCTTCTGAGAAATTCATTTTACAGCAAAAGAAATATGGTAACATGCTCAAGTCCATGAAATATACCAGTCTTATCATGTACCCTTATCTTCCAGAAGTAACTGAGCTGACAGAATAGTGGATGGTCTAATGAAGTTTCAGTTAAAACACCAATTTAGAGACAAGCCCAGGATGTTGGGTATTGTCCTATGGCCATGGTTTGTGCTTTGAATTAGTCATCAGTATATGATTCTCTTATGGAAGACTTAATGAAAAAACACACTTAAAAATGTAAATTCAAGCCATGAAGTTATAAAAGACTAGCACATTTAATAAACTCATTAATATATACCAACAAAAGAAGGCAAATAATTCAAATGGCAGAAAATCTAAACAGGCAAAAGAGGAAATCCAAGGGGCTGAAAAAAGCATATGATCTTGCACTCAACAACATTAGTAATCAGAGAAATCCAAATTTAACACAAAATAAAACATTAGTATGCATTCATCAGATTGGATGTTTTTTTAAAATCTGATAGTACAAGTGTTGAGCAGGCCATAGATGACATAAACTACTATACTAGGGAATAAAATGTATTTAAGCACTTTGATAAGCAGTTTCTAATTAACCAGTCATGTTAAAGCTATCTCTTCCCAATCTTTTGATTTCAAACTATTTTTTAATCATTCATACCTCTTAGAACAATATATCATAGATGGTTTTTGTTTTTTCTTAAAAATTCTTTCTCATAAATTTTTTCATTGGAGCATTTAGTTTGTTTAATATAACTACTGATTTATTGGGGTTTAAATCTACCATTTTACTATGTGCTTTCATTCGTATCAATTGATCTATATTTCTTTCCTGTCTTCATTTAAATTCTTTATATTTTTTATCCCCTCCATTAGCTAGAAGTTAACACCCTCATACTATTTTGTTTTGAATTTTTGAATTTTGTTTTATTTTTTATACAGCACATTCTTATTAGTTATCTATTTTATATATATTAGTGTACATATGTCAATCCCAATCCCCCAATTCATCCCACCACCATCACCCCTGCCCCGCCAATTTCACCCCTTGGTATCCATATGTTTGTTACCTACATCTGTGTCTCTATTTCTGCCCTGCAAACTGGTTCATCTGTACCATTTTTCTAGGTTCCACATATATGCATTAATATACGATCTTTGTTTTTCTCTTTCTGACTTACTTCACTCTGTATGACAGTCTCTAGATCCATCCATGTCTCTACAAAGGACCCAATTTCTATCCTTTTTATGGCTGAGTAATATTCCATTGTATATTTGGACCACATCTTCTTTATCCATTCGTCTGTCAATGGGCATTTAGGTTGCTTCCATGACCTGGCTATTGTAAATAGTACAGCAATGTACTACAAACTTTTGTTTGTTGGAAGATTTTTAATCACAGTTTCAATTTCATTACTTGTGATTGGTCTGTTCATATTTTCTATTTCTTCCTGGTTCAGTCTTGGAAGGTTATAACTGTCTAAGAATTTGTCCATTTCTTCCAGGTTTTTCATTTTATGGGCATAGAGTTGCTTGTAGTAGTCTCTCATGATGCTTTGTATTTCTGCGGTGTCCGTTGTAACTTCTCCTTTTTCATTTCTAATTTTATTGATTTGAGTCCTCTCCCTCTTTTTCTGAATGAGTCTGGCTAAAGTTTTCTCAATTGTGTTTATTTCTCAAAGAACAAGGTTTTAGTTTCATTGACCTTTGCTATTCTTTTCTTTGTTTCTATTTCATTTATTTCTGTTCTGATCTTTATGATTTCTTTCCTTCAACTCTTTGGGTTTTGTTCTTCTTTCTGTAGTTCCTTTAGATGTAAGGTTAGATTGCTTATTTGAGATTTTTCTTGTTTCTTGAGGTAGGATTGTATTGCTATAAACTTCCCTCTTAGAACTGCTTTTGCTGCATCCCATAGGTTTTGGATTGTCATGTTTTCATTGTCATTTGTCCCTAGGTATTTTTAAATTTCCTCTTTGATTTCTTCAGTGATCTCTTGGTTATTTAGTAATGTACTGTTTAGCCTCATGTGTGTTTTTTATGTTTTTCTCCCTGTAATTGGTTTCTAATCTCATAGTGTTGTGGTCAGAAAAGATGCTTGATATGATTTCAGTTTTCTTAAATTTACCAAAGCTTGATTTGTGACCCAAGATGTGATCTATCCTGGAGAATCCTTCACGTGTACTTGAGAAGAAAGTGTAATCTGCTGTTTTGGGATGGAATGTCCTGTAAATATTAACTAAATCTATCTGGACTATTGTGTCATTTAACACTTGTGTTTCCCTATTAATTTTCTGTCTAGATGATCTGTCCATTGGTGTAAGTGAGGCATTAAAGTCCCCCACTATTATTGTGTTATTGTCGATTTCCTCTTTTAGAGCTGTTAGCAGTTGCCTTATGTATTGAGATGCTCCTATGCTGGGTGCATATATATTTATAACTGTTATATCTTCTTTTTGGATTGATCCCTTGATCACTATGTAGTGTCCTTCCTCAGCTCTTGTAATTCTTTATTTTAAAGTCTATTTTATCTGATATGAGTATTGCTACTCCAGCTTTGTTTTGATTTTCATTTGCATGGAATATCTTTTTCCATCCCCTCACTTTCAGTCTGTATGTGTCCCTAGGTCTGAAGTGGGTCTCTTGTCAACAGCATATATATGGAACTTGTTTTTGTATCCATTCAGCAAGCCTGTGTCTTTTGGTTGGAGTACTTCATGCATTCACATTTAAGGTAGTTATCAACATGTATGTTCCTATTACCATTTTCTTAATTGTTTTGGGTTTGTTTTTGTAGGTCCTTTTCTTCTCTTGTGTTTCCCACTTAGAGAAGTTCCTTTAGCGTTTGTTATAGAGCTGGTTTGGTGGTGCTGAATTCTCTTAGCTTTTGCTTGTCTGTAAAGCTTTTGATTTCTCCATTGAATGTGAATGAGATCCTTGCCGGGTAGAGTAATCTCAGTTATAGGTCCTTCCCTTTCATCACTTTAAAAATATCGTGCCACTCCCTTCTGGCTTGTAGAGTTTCTGCTGAGAAGTCAGCTGTTAACCTTTTGGGAGTTCCTTTGTATGTTATTTGTTGTTTTTCCCTTGTTGCTTTCAATAATTTTTCTTTGTCTTTAATATTTGTCAATTTGATATCTATGTGTCTTGGCATGTTTCTCCTTGGGGTTATCCTGCCTGGGAGTCTCTGCATTTCCTGGACTTGGGTGGCTATTTCCTTTCCCATGTTAGGAAAGCTTTTGACTATAATCTCTTCAAACATACTCTCTGGTCCTTTCTCTCTCTCTTCTCCTTTTGGGACCCCTATAATGCAAATGTTCGTGTGTTTAATGTTGTCCCAGAGGTCCCTTAGGCTGTCTTCAATTCTTTTCATTCTTTTTCTTTATTCTGTTCTGCACCAGTGAATTCTACCATTCTGTCTTCCAGGTCACTTATCTGTTCTTCTGCCTCAGTTATTCTGCTATTGATTCTTTCTAGTGTATTTTTCATTTCAGTTATTGTATTGTTCATGTCTGTGTGTTTGTTCTTTAATTCTTCTAGGTGTTTGTTCTTTAATTCTTCTAGGTCTTTGTTAAACATTTCTTGCATCTTCTAGATCTTTGCCTCCATTCTGTTTCCAAGGTCCTGGATCATCTTCACTCTCATTATTCTGATTTCTTTTTCTGGAAGGTTGCCTATCTCCACTTCATTTAGTTGTTTTTCTAGGGTTTTATCTTGTTCCTTCATCTGGTACAATGTCCTCTGCCTTTTCATTTTGTCTGTCTTTCTGTGAATGTGGTTTTCTTTCCACAGGCTGCAGAATTGTCACTTTTCTTGCTTCTGCTGCCTGCCCTCTCCCTCATACTATTTTTTAGTGATTACTTAAAAATTACAAAATGTGTCCTTGACTTACCAATGTCTAATATTTCCTAGTACTTTTACTTGCCTCCCAAACAATGCAATGATCTTAGAATTTATGCTCATTTAATTTCTCCTGATTTGCATGCTATCTTTGTTGTGTATTTGTATTATTTAAATACTTTAAATCCCATGAGATTGTTGTTTTATAGCATCAATGTTCACTTAGATTTTCCACGTTTACCCTATTTCTTGCTCATTTCTCTCTGCATTTCTGAACCTCCATCTGGTGTCATTTTCCTGCAAAAAATTCCCTTTAGTTTTTTTTTTTTTTTTCTTTTGCGGGCCTCTCACTGCTGTGGTTTCTCCTTTTGCGGAGCACAGGCTCCGGACGCACAGGCTCAGTGGCCATGGCTCACAGGCCCAGCTGCTCCACGGCATGTGGGATCTTCCCGGACCGGGGCACGAACCCCCGTCCCCTGCATCGGCAGGCAGACTCTCAACCACTGTGCCACCAGGGAAGCCCACCTTTAGTATTTTCTTAATGGTGGATCTGCTGATAATGAATTCTCTCAGTTCTCGTTTGTCTGAAAATGGCTTCATTTCACCTTCCATTTTGAAGTATATTTTCATTGGAATTCTAGGTGGCAGATACTTTCATTCAACACTTGAGTATTTTATTTTATTGTCTTCAATTTCCACAGTTTCTGTTGAGAAGTCATATATTGTTCTATTGTTGCTTCTTTGATAATGTTTTCTTTCTCCATATAGCTCTTTGTTCTTCCTTTTTAGCAGTGTTACTGTGACGTGTCCAATTTGGGATTTCTTTCCATTTACCTTAATTGGAGTTTGTAGGTCTCCTTGAACCAGTGGTGGTTTGATGTCTTTTTTCTGTTTCAGAAATGTCTCAGCAAATATCTCTTCAACTATTGCTTCTGACTCATTATCTTGCTTTTTCAGAGACTCCAATTCCGTATATGTTAGACCTTCTTTCTGTGTCCCCCTTGTCTCTTACCCGCTCTTGTATTTTCCATTCTTTTGACTATGTCACTTCATTCTGAATATTTTCATTTAATTTTTTTCCAGTTTATTAGTTCTTTCTTTCTCTGAGTCTAATCTGCTATTAAACCTAACTACTTAGTTCTTACTTTCTGCTACTTTATTTTTTAGTTACAGAAGTTCTGTTTTAGAATAGCCAGTTTCTGTACAAATTCTTAATTTTGTTTTTCTTCTTTTTGAATATATTAAGCTTATTTATTTTAAAGTCTGTATCTGATCATGCCATTACCTGGGCCTCCATGTAACTGTCTGTTTGAAGTATATGTTGTTTCTCTTGGTTTTCCTTCAAGTTGTTTTTATCTTTGTATGCCTGATTATATTTTAATTGAGTGTTACCATTGTTAT
Source organism: Kogia breviceps (assembly GCF_026419965.1). Classification (NCBI taxonomy): domain Eukaryota; kingdom Metazoa; phylum Chordata; class Mammalia; order Artiodactyla; family Physeteridae; genus Kogia; species Kogia breviceps. Next base: position 40,306,555 of record NC_081310.1, on the reverse strand, counting down.
AAAAAGTTATAGAAATAAGACATAGGAAAATGTTATCTTGGCTATGCAAAGTAGCAATCTTAGATAACTTTAGTCTATTTTCAAGAATTGAGATGATTTGTGCTGAGTTTCAGTCTACCCCAGTTCACTCTTACTCCTAGGGAATAGCCCTTTGGTGTTACAACCCAAAGTAAAGGGGATTATCAGGTCCCTGTTGTTGAGCCCTAGACCCATTTTTTGTCCCATATTCCCATGAAGCTGTCCAAAGTGCTGCTCAGCTTTTCAGCTTCTCACAGTCTCTTTTGATATCAGTGTAGTGGGAAGAGTTGAAGCTAAAGTATAAAATACCTTGAATAATGGGATAAAAAATATTGACTTGATCTCCGCTCAAGGGGATTTTGCTTCATTAAAAGTACTCTTGGGCTTCCCTGGTGGCGCAGTGGTTGAGAATCCGCCTGCCAATGCCAGAGACACGGGTTTGTGCCCCGGTCCGGGAAGATCCCACATGCCACGGAGCAGCTGGGCCCATGAGCCATGGCCACTGAGCCTGCGCGTCCAGAGCCTGTGCTCCACAACGGGAGAAGCCACAATAGTGAGAGGCCTGCGTACCACAAAAAAATTTTTTTAAATAAATAAATAAATAAATAAAAGTACTCTTGCATTTGTAAAAAGATCATTATATATTGTATCTGGTCCCTCCAAGTGATCACATAAATCATTGGAATTTTTTTTTACAGTAGAATCACTTAAGAGTGCCTATATGCTATGGCTTATAAGTTCTAATACTGTCAGGGTAAGTTTGGCTCTTAAATCTGCTGTAGAACACATGGGGGAATGTTGCTGCCTGTGCCTTGTACCGGGGTGAGAGGTGGGGGTAACACATATGTGAGAATGAAGGCAATGTATTCAAGGGCCCTTATGCAGGCCATCCCACTCGGCTTGGCTAAATTCAGAATCAACAGAGTCACCATGAAAAGAAGAAACAACAAAAATACCTGCGGTAGAATAAGGTTGCAAAGGACTGATTTGGCTGAAGTTTCCAAAAGAGTCTCTGGGGTAGACAAAGGCACTAGGGCTGGCCTTCTCTGGAGCCAGGGCCATCAGGTAAAGGTGAGCAAGTCACCACTGCACACGATGCTAGGGACAGAGACAGACACCCCCCCTTCTCTCCATCTCTATGGTTCTGCCTGCTTCTCCCCAGGGTCTCCTGGTCTTGAGTTGTCTTACCTATAACACAGTTACAAGGGGGCTATCTGAATGCCTAGGCTTTTCCAGGGCAGATTCCACACGTTTATTTTTTTGTCCACATAAACAACTCTAATATTTTGACAACGAAATTACCACTTTTAAAAAGAAATTATAGTAAAATACATATAACAAGCAATTCACCATTTTAACTATTTTTAAATGTAACGTTCCATGACATTGAGTACATTCCAATTGTTGTGCAACCAATCTCCAGAACTCTTTTCATCTGCAAAACTGAAATTCTATACCCATTAAACAATAACCCTTCATTCCTCTCTCCCTGCAGCCTCCTGAAAACACCATTTTACTTTCTGTCTCCATGAATTTGACCATTCTAGATATAAACAGAATCATACGATATCTGTCCTTTTGTTTCTGGTTTATTTCACTTAGCAAATATTCAAGGTTCATCCAGGTTGTAGCATGTATCAGAATTTAGTTCCTTTTTAAGGCTAGCAAAACATGTCAGTGCGTGTGTGTGTGTGTGTGTGTGTGTGTGTGTGTGTGTGTTGCATATATAACACATTTTGTTTTTCAGTCAATGGACATTTGGGTTGTTTCAACCTTTTGGCTATTGTAAATAATGCTGCTACGAACACTGGCATACAGATGTCTTTTCAAGTACTTCCTTTCAATTCTTTTGTGTACATACCCAGAAGTGGAATTACCTATTATAATCCTATGTTTAATTTTTTGAGGAACTTCTGTACTGTTTTTCACAGTAGCTGCACCATTTTACATTCCTCTCTGCAATGCACAGGGGTTCCAACTTCTTCATATTCTTGCTAACATTTGTTATTTCCTTCCTTCCTTCCTTCCTTTCCTCCCTTCCTTCCTAATACTAGCCATTCTAATGGGTGAGAAGTGGTATCTCATTGTGCTTTTGATTTGCATTTCCCTAGTGATTAGCCAAACTGCCTTTTGTTTGGCCAGATTTGACATTTAAACAGCCTTTATATGTACAATCAGAATAAAAATCCTTTGCTAAACCACATGTGCATTTTTGGTTAAAAAGAAGGTAAGTGCCATCAAAATCAACCAGAGGGTTTGCTGGGCTGACCAGTCTGTGTGCTGAGCCTTGAGATATTTATTGGGGAAGGCTCTTTTCTGAGACCCTGTAGGCCCAGCTCAAGGCATGTGGTGGAGCACCCTCCTCTTCACCCCAGATACAGCAACATTCACTTCACATACAATGGCTAGGGCCTTTTTACTATTGGAGACAACTTGACATTAATTTCCAAGAAGTGCCATCTTTCTGTTCAATTTGTTTCACGGGTCATATGATCTTCGATTACTAAGGTGACACTTAGGATAATTTTACAGCATATTGAGTCCCAAAGTACAGCCCCTGAAGGAGTCTGCATTAACAATGGTCTGTAAGATCCCAGCAGGGGGCCCAAGCCAGGTTATACTGCAATCAAATGTGGTCACTAGGAACAAGAGGAATGTATTGTTAAGACATGTGTGCTGCTCTTCGCTTTTCAGAAAAGTAGGGCTCAAATCACCATAGACACCCCTAGATTATGGAATAATAAAGACAGAATTATTTTTGCATGAATTGGGATTTCCCTGTAGCTGAGTTAAGAAGCATGACCCACTATGAGTGAATTGGAATTACTCACCCTTTTTTTTCTTCTCTTCTCTTCTCTCTCTCTCTGTTGCATCAACCACTCTGATTGTTTTAGTTCTACTGCAGGCATTTTACTCCTCACATTTAATAAACCAGTGCTCTAGAATAACAGAGTGTGAGAAAGTCTGAGTGGGTAATTACTAAGCAAAACCTGTAAAGATAACAAGCATCACCCATAGACTAATTTCTGAGATATTTCATGATTTGAATGCCCCTGCACATAGCAATGTGCTGAGTTTTGCAAAATGCTAGTAAGACAGACAGGCTTCCTACCTTTTGAGAATCTCCTATAGAAACCACATATTGATGTTGATGTTCATATGGCTACATACGCATTTACAATCACAAATGTGAAATAAAAACAAGAATTAGATATGAAAATTGATTGTGCCCCTACTGATTGTGCAACATTCCCCTATGATTTAGGTAGTTCTTTCATACATTAAATATTGGGCTATTACTGGATTTTTATGAGTTTTGGGGGAACACGGACTCACCACATTTCAAGCATATGTGAAAACCATGCTCTGGGAGTTCACTCTATGGGTTTGTACTTCCTATATAGAGTATGCATTTCTAACTACTATAAAAGGTTAAATATTATCTAGTTCTTTGCTGTTCTGGTTTTCTTTAAAAACTTCAGATTAACTGCTATATGACTACTGAACCCACTTACCCAGTGAAAATATATCTATTTTGTGCAAGGTCCTATGCTGGGTACTGGGAAACAGACACTGCAGAGCCCATCAGAGCTCACTGTCCAGTAGTGAAGACACAGAGCAGGCAAAACAATAATGTGTGATTTTCAGTCACTAAGTACCCATCTCCTGGGTGCTGAAGACATGGAATGAGCCTTCTAGAGACTCTTCATTGCCAATCCACAGAAAATAGAGGGTATTTGATTTTCAAGAGAGAGGAGTCAGGAGAGTGAAGAAGTTAACTATTATGGGCTGAATTCTGTCTCCCCCTCAAATTCATATGTTGAAATCCTAACTCCCAGTACCTCAGAATATGACTGTATTTGGACACTGGGCCTTTAAAGAGGTGGCTGAGTTAAAATGAGGCTATTAGGATGGGCCCTAATTCAATCTGACTGGTGTCCTTAAAAGAAGAGGAAATTTGGACATACAAGGAAATACCAGAGGGATGTGTGCAGAGAAAAGATGATGTGAAGAGACAGCAAGAGGGTGGGCATCTGCAAGCCAAGGGGAGAGGTCCTTGGAGGAAAGAAATCCTGCCAGCACTTTGATCTTGGACTTCAGTCTCCAGAACACTAAGAAGATACATTTCTGTTGTTTAAGCCTGTGGTATTTTATTATTGCAGCCCTAGTAAACTAATATATTAACCATTATTTCTATTGGGATTTTTTTAACATCTTTATTGGAGTATAATTGCTTTAAAATGGTGTGTTAGTTTCTGCTTTACAACAAAGTGAATCAGTTATACATACACATATGTCTCCATGTCTCTTCCCTCTTGCGTCTCCCTCCCTCCATCCCCCCCTCCCTATCCTACCCCTCTAGGTGGTCACAAAGCACCGAGCTGATCTCCCTGTGCTATGAGGCTCTGTAGCACTAGCTATCTATTTTACGTTTGGTAATGTATATATATCCATGCCACTCTCTCATTTTGTCCCAGCTTACCATTCCTCCCTTCATATCCTCAAGTCTATTCTCTAGTAGGTCTGTGTCTTTATTCCCGTCTTGCCCCTAGGTTTTTCATGACATTTTTTTTTTTTTTTTTTACATTCCATATATATGTTTAAGCACACGGTATTTGTTTTTCTCTGTCTGACTTACTTTACTCTGTATGACAGACTCTAGGTCCATCCACCTCACTACAAATAACTCAATTTCGTTTCTTTTTATGGCTGAGTAATATTCCATTGTATATATGTGCCACGTCTTCTTTATCCATTCATCTGTTGATGGACACTTAGGTTGCTTCCATGTCCCGGCTATTGTAAATAGAGCTGCAATGAACATTTTGGTACATGACTCTTTTTGAATCATGGTTTTCTCAGGGTATATGCCCAGTAGTGGGATGGCTGGGTTGTACGGTAGTCCTATTTTTAGTTTTTCAAGGACCCTCCATACTGTTCTCCATAGAGACTGTATCAATTTACATTCCCACCAACAGTGCAAGAAGGTTCCCTTTTCTCCACACCCTCTCAAGCATTTATTGTTTGTAGATTTTTGGATGATGGCCATTCTGACTGGTGTGAGATGATATCTCATTGTAGTTTTGATTTGCATTTCTCTAATGATTAATGATGTTGAGCATTCTTTCATGTGTTTGTTGGCAATCTGTATGTCTTCTTTGGAGAAATGTCTATTTAGTTCTTCTGCCCATTTTTGGATTGGGTTGTTTTTTTGATATTGAGCTGCATAAGATGCTTGTAATTTTTTTCAGATTAATCCTTTGTCAGTTCCTTCATTTGCAAATATTTTCTCCCATTCTGAGGGTTGTCTTTTCGTCTTGTTTATGGTTTCCTTTGCTGTGCAAAAGCTTTTTTCATTAGGTACCATTTGTTTATTTTTGTTTTTATTTCCAGTTCTCTAGGAGGTGGGTCAAAAAGGATCTTGCTGTGATTTATGTCATAGAGTGTTCTGCCTAAGTTTTCCTCTAAGAGTTTGATAGTGTTTGGCCTCACATTTAGGTCTTTAATCCATTTTGAATTTATTTTTGTGTGTGGTGTTAGGGAGTGTTCTAATTTCATTCTTTTACATATAGCTGTCCAGTTTTCCCAGCACCACTTATTGAAGAGGCTGTCTTTTCTCCACTGTATATTCTTGCTTCCTTTAACACAGATAAGGTGACCATATGTGTATGGGTTTATCTCTAGTCTTTCTATCCTGTTCCATTGATCTATATTTCTGTTTTTGTGCCGGTACCATACTCTCTTGATTACTGTAGCTTTGTACTATAGTCTGAAGTCAGGAAGCCTGATTCCTCCAGCTCCGTCTTTCTTTCTCAATATTGCTTTGGCTATTCGGGGCCTTTTGTGTTTCCATACAAATTGTGAAATTTTTTGTTCTAGTTCTGTGAAAAATGCCAGTGGTAGTTTGACAGGGATTGCACTGAATCTGTAGATTGCTTTGGGGAGTATAGTCATTTTCACAATGTTGATTCTTCCAATCCAAGAACATGGTATATCTCTCCATCTGTTTGCATCATCTTTAATTTCTTTCATCAGTGCCTTATAATTTTCTTCATACAGGTCTTCTGTCTCCTTAGGTAGGTCTATTCCTAGATATTTTATTCTTTTTGTTGCAGTGGTAAATTATAGGGTTTTCTTAATTTCATTTTCAGACTTTTCATCATTAGTGTATAGGAATGCAAGAGATTTCTGTCCATTAATGTTGTATCCTGCTACTTTATCATATTCATTGATTAGATCTAATAGTTTTCTAGTAGTATCTTCAGGATTTTCTATGTATAGTATCATGTCATCTGCAAACAGTGACAGCTTTACTTCTTCTTTTCCGATTTGGATTCCTTTTATTTCTTTTTCTTCTCTGATTGCCGTGGCTAAAACTTCTAAAACTATGTTGAATAATAGTGGTGATAGTGGGCATCCTTGTCTTCTTCCTGATCTTAGTGGAAATGGTTTCAGTTTTCCACCACTGAGGACAATGTTGACTGTGGGTTTGTCATATATGGCCTTTATTATGTTGAGGAAAGTTCCCTCTATGCCTACTTTCTGCAGGGTTTTTATCATAAATGGGTGTTGGATTTTGTCGAAAGCTTTCTCTGCATCTACTGAAATGATCATATGGCTTTTCTCCTTCAATTTGTTAATATGGTGTATCGCATTGATTGCTTTGTGTATACTGAAGAATCCTTGCATTCCTGGGATAAACCCCACTTGATCATGGTGTATGATCCTTTTAATGTGCTGTTGGATTCTGTTTGCTAGTATTTTGTTAAAGATTTTTGCATGTATGTTCATCAGTGATATTGGCCTGTAGTTTTCTTTCTTTGTGACATCTTTGTCTGGTTTTGGTATCAGGGTGATGGTGGCCTCATAGAATGAGTTTGGGACTGTTCCTCACTCTGCTATATTTTGGAAGAGTTTGAGAAGGAAGGGTGTTAGTTCTTCTCTAAATGTTTGATAGAATTCACCTGTGAAACCATCTGGCCCTGGGCTTTTGTTTGTTGGAAGATTTTTAATCAGTTTCAATTTCATTGCTTGTGATTGGTCTGTTCATATTTTCAATTTCTTCCTGGTTCATTCTTGGAAGGTTGTGCATTTCTAAGAATTTGTCCATTTCTTCCAGGTTCTCCATTTTACTGGCACAGAGTGCTTGTAGTAATCTCTCATGATCCTTTGTATTTCTGCAGTGTCAGTTGTTAGTTCTCCTTATTCATTTCTAATTCTATTGATTTGAGTATTCTCCCTTTTTTTCTTGATGAGTCTGGCTAATGATTTATCAATTTTGTTTGTCTTCTCAAAGAACCAGCTTTTAGTTTTATTGATCTTTGCTATTGTTTCCTTCATTTGTTTTTCATTTATTTCTGATCTGATCTTTACGATTTCTTTCCTTCTGCTAACTTTGGGGTTTTTTTGTTCTTCTCTGATTGCTTTAGGTGTAAGTTTAGGTTGTTCATTTGAGATGTTTCTTGTTCCTTAAGGTAGGATTGTATTGCTATAAACTTCCCTTAGAATTGCTTTTGCTGCATCCCATAGGTTTTGGGTCGTCATGTTTTCATTGTCATTTGTTTCTAGGCATTTTTTGATTTCTTCTTTGATCTCTTCAGTGATCTCTTGGTTATTAAGTAGTGTATTGTTTAGCCTCCATGTGTTTGTATTTTTTACAGATTTTTTCCTGTAATTGATATCTAGTCTCATAGGATTATGGTTGGAAAAGATACTTGATACGATTTCAATTTTCTTAAATTTACCAAGGCTTGATTTGTGACCCAATATATGATCTATCCTAGAGAATGTTCCATGAGTACTTGAGAAGAATGTGTATTGTTGTTTTTGAATGGAATGTCCTATAAATATCAATTAAGTCCATCTTGTTTAATGTATCATTTAAAGTTTGTGTTTCCTTTTTTATTTTCATTTTGGATGATCTCTCCATTGGTGAAAGTGGGGTGTTAAAGTCTGCTACCATGATTGTGTTACTGTCAATATCCCCTTTTATGGCTGTTAGTATTTGTCTTATGTATTGAGGTGTTCGTATGTTGGGTGCATAAATATTTACAATAGTTATATCTTCTTCTTGGATTGATCCCTTGATCATTATGTAGTGTCCTTCTTTGTCCCTTGTAATAGTCTTTGTTTTAAAGTCTATTTTGGGGCTTCCCTGGTGGCGCAGTGGTTGAGAATCCGCCTGCCGATATAGGAGACACGGGTTCGTGCCCTGGTCCGGGAAGATCCCACATGCCGCGGAGCAACTAAGCCCGTGAGCCATGGCCGCTAGGACTGCGTGTCCGGAGCCTGTGCTCCGCAACGGGAGAGGCCACAACAGTGAGAGGCCTGCATACCGCAAAAAAAAAAAAAAAAGTCTATTTTGTCTGAAATGAGAGTTGCTACTCCAGCTTTCTTTTTTTTTTTTTCCAGCTTTCTTTTGATTTCCATTTGCATGGAATATCTTTTTCCATCCCCTCACTTTCAGTCTGTAAGTGTCCCTAGGTCTGAAGTGGGTCTCTTGTAGACAGCATATATATGGGTCCTGTTTTTGTATCCATTCAGCCTGTCTATTTCTTGTGGTGGGAGCATTTAATCCATTTACATTTAAGGTAATTATCGATATGTATGTTCCTATTACCATTTTCTTGTTTGGGGTTTGTTATTGTAGGTCTTTCCCTTCTCTTGTGTTTCTTGCTTAGAGAAGTTCCTTTAGCATTTGTTGTAAAGCTGGTTTGTTGGTGCTGAACTCTCTCAGCTTTTGCTTGTCTGTAAAGGTTTTAATTTCTCCATCAAATCTGAATGAGATCCTTGCTGGGTACAGTAATCTTGGTTGTAGGTTTTTCTCCTTCATCACTTTAAATATGTCCTGCCACTCCCTTCTGGCTTGCAGAGTTTCTGCTTAAAGATCAGCTGTTAACCTTATGGGGATTCCTTTGTGTGTTATTTGTTGTTTTTCCCTTGCTGCTTTTAATATTTTTTCTTTGTATTTAATTTTTGATAGTTTGATTAATTTGTGTCTTGGCATGTTTCTCCTTGGATTTATCCTGTATGGGACTTTCTGGACTTGATTATTTCCTTTCCCATATTAGGGAAGTTTTCAACCATAATCTCTTCAAATATTTTCTCAGTCCCTTTCTTTTTCTCTTCTTCTTCTTCTGGAACCCCTATAATTCGAATGTTGTTGTGTTTAATGTTGTCCCAGAGGTCTCTGAAACTGTCCTCATTTCTTTTCATTCTTTTTTCTTTATTCTGCTCTGCAGTAGTTATTTCCACTATTTTATCTTCCAGGTCACTTATGCATTCTTCTGCCTCAGTTATTCTGCTATTGATTCCTTCTAGAGAAATTTTAATTTCATTAATTGTGTTCCTCATTGTTTGTTTGCTCTTTAGTTCTAGGTCCTTGTTAAGCATTTCTTGTTTTTCTCCATTCTGTTTCCAAGATTTTTGATCTTCTTTACTATCATTATTCTGAATACTTTTTCAGGTAGACTTCCTATTTCCTCTTCATTTGTTAGGTCAGGTGGGTTTTTGCCTTGCTCCTTCATCTGCTGTGTGTTTCTCTGTCTTCTCATTTTGCTTAACTTACTGTGTTTGGGGTCTCCTTTTCGCAGGTTGCATGTTCATTGTTCCCATTGTTTTTGGTGTCTGTCCCCAAGGGCTAAGGTTGGTTCAGTGGGTTGTGTAAGCTTCTTGGTAGACGGGACTAGTGCTTGTGTTCTGGTGGATGAGGCTGGATCCTGTCTTTCTGGTGGGCAGGTCCACGTCTGGTGGTGTGTTTTGGGGTGTCTGTGGCCTTACTATGATTTTAGGCAGCCTGTCTGCTAATGGAGGGTGTTGTGTTACTGTCTTGCTAGTTGTTTGACACAGGTTGTCCAGCACTGTAGCTTGCTGGTCGTTGTGTGGAGCTGGGTCTTGGCGTTGAGATGGAGATCTCTGGGAGATTTTCACCGTTTGATATTATGTGGAGCTGGGAGCTCTCTTGTGGACCAGTGTCCTGAACTTGGCTCTCCCACCTCAGAGGCACAGCCCTGACGCCTGGCTGGAGCATCAAGAGTCTGTCATCCCCATGGCTCAGAATAAAAGGGAGAAAAAAGAATAAAGAAAGAAGGAAGAAGATAAAATAAAGTTATTAAAAGAAAAAAGAAAAAAATTATTAAAATAATTTTTTAAAAAGACAGATAGAACCCTAGGACAAATGGTAAAAGCAAAGCTATACAGACAAAATCACACACAGAGGCATACACATACACACTCACAAAAAGAGAAAAAGGGAAAAAAGTATATATATCGTTGCTCCCAAAGTCCACCTCCTCAATTTAGGATGATTCATTGTCTATTCAGGTATTCCACAGATGCAGGTACATCAAGTTGATTGTGGAGATTTAATCTGCTGCTCCTGAGGCTGCTGGGAGTAATTTCCCTTTCTCTTCTTTGTTCACACAGCTCCTGGGGTTCAGCTTTGGATTTGGACCCGCCTCTGCATGTAGGTCACCTGAGGGTGTCTGTTCTTCGCTCAGACAGGACAGGGTTAAAGGAGCAGCTGATTTAGGGGTTCTGACTCACTCAGGCCGGGTGGAGGGAGGGGTACGGAGTGCGGGGTGAGCCTGCGGTGGCAGAGGCCAGCATGACGTTGTGACAGCCTCAGGCGCCCCTTGTGTTCTCCCGGGGAGGTTGTCCTTGGATCACGGGACCCTGGCAGTGGCGGGCTGCACAGGCTCCCAGGAGGGAAGGTGTGGACAGTGACCTGTGCTGGCACACAGGCCTCTTGGTGGCCGCAGCAGCAGCCTTAGCATCTCATGCCAGTCTCTGGTGTCCGCGCTAATAGCCGCGGCTCGCACCCGTCTCTGGAGCTCCTTTAAGTGGCGCTCTTAATCCCCTCTCCTCGCGGACCAGGAAACAAAGAGGTAAGAAAAAGTCTCTTGTCTCTTCAGCAGCTTCAGACCTTTTCCCGGACTCCCTCCCAGCTAGCTGTGGTGCACTAGCCCCCTTCAGGCTGTGTTCACACAACCAACCACAGTCCTCTCCCTGGGGTCTGACCTCTGAAGCCCGAGCCTCAGCTCCCAGCCCCAGCCCGCCCCAGTGGGTGAACAGACAAGCCTCTCAGGCTGGTGAGTGCTGGTCGTCACCGATCCTCTGTGTGGGAATCTCTCTGCTTTGCCCTCCACACCCCTGTTGCTGCACTCTCCCCTGTGGCTCCGAAGCTTCCCCGCTCCACCACCTGCAGTCTCCGCCCGCGAAGGGGCTTCTAGTGTTTAGAAACCTTTCCTCCTTCACAGCTCCCTCCCACTGGTGCAGGCCCCATCCCTATTCTTTTGTCTCTGTTTTTTCTTTTTTCATTTGCCCTACCCAGGTACGTGGGGAGTTTCTTGCCTTTTGGGAGGTCTGAGGTCTTCTGCCAGCGTTCAGTAGGTGTTGTGAAGGAGTTGTTCCACATGTAGATGTATTTTTGATGTATTTGTGGGGAGGAAGGTGATCTCCACATCTTACTCTTCCACCATCTTGAAGCTCCTCCTATTGGGATTTTTTTTTTTTTTTTTTTTTTTTTTTTTTTTTTTTTTTTGTGGTATGCGGGCCTCTCACTGCTGTGGCCTCTCCCGTTGCGGAGCACAGGCTCCGGACGCGCAGGCCTAGCGGCCATGGCTCACGGGCTTAGTTGCTCCGCGGCATGTGGGATCTTCCCGGACCAGGGCACGAACCCGTGACCCCTGCATCGGCAGGCGGATTCTCAACCACTGCGCCACCAGGGAAGCCCTCCTATTGGGATTTTTAAAAAACAATCTCAAAATTCTAGAAAAGCTGCAAGTACAGAACAAAAAGGGTTTTTTTTCCTGAATTATCTGAGATAAGTTGTTGACATACTAGACAGTTCTTGAAAGTTTTCTATAAATAAGATTCTGATGGAGCTAGAGAGGTTAGCATCTTAGAAAAACAAGGGACTGTTGAAAGCTCTTCCTGAGAATGTGAAAGTGCAGGTATCGCCTGAGGGTATAGGATGTTTGTGAAAAAGACCAGACTTCTTATGTCCTATCTCTACCATAAGCTTTGTGACCTTGGGTAAATCACCTCTGCATCCAGTGACAACTGGACTAAATGAATAACTTCTGAGTTCACTTCCAACACAAGCATTTTGTGATTTTTATGTTTGAGGGGCATTTTTTTCCTACCATGAGGTTAAAGGGAAAAAAATGATTCAGTTCTGTCCACCAGTGCCAAGTGCCCTTGCCCACTATTCGCCCTGTGCTTGCCAGCCTGTGGTCTTCCTCCAGCTGACCAGAAGCCTCCTACCCTGCAGCCAAGCCAAGCTCCTGGCAGTCTGTTCCCTCATGTCCCTGTGGTCATGCTACTTACTCTATGCCAAATGCCCTTTTGCCTTCCCCTCAATGCCCTTGGAAACTTTCTGCTCATTCTTCCTGATCTTTCCAAGCATTTCCTCCTCTGTGCTGCTTGAGCATCTATTCATTCCCCTCAAATCTTTTCACATCAACATAATTGCTTCTTTATTTGTCATTCTCCCCACTAGACTCCAAACTCTAGAGGAAAGGGCCTGGGTTTCTTCGTTTTCTGCAGCCTCAGCTACTGACACAGTGCTTGGCTTATAATAGGTCATCGGTGGATAAATATGCCTTAAGAACTGTGGGCCAGATACTGTGCTGGGCTGGGTGAAGAATGATCTTGCTCTTGGGGAGTTCTAGGCCAATAGGGGGAGAAAGATGATTAAATAGGCAATTGCCACGGAAGGGAAAGTGAGCAACACTGTGGTAGATGTGAGCTAGAGCTGATAAGGAAGCTCACAGGAGGGCACCTTTCAGACTTGGAAAACCTTCCATTAAGCTGGGTTGCCTCACACTTGGACTTCTCCAACAGTACCTTGCCAGGGGCAGGTGTTGAATATATGTGTGCTAGACTCTAAGCTCCATAAGGATTTGGACCATGACTACCTCATTCACTGATGTCTCTACAGCTTCTAGCATATGTGACACATTGTGGTAACCAATAAGTATTTGTGCAATGAGTGCATGGATGAACTAACAACCAGGTCCTCCTTTCTGTTCTTTTCACATTCTTTTCCCACCTTGCCTCTCACTTTCTGACTTGTCCTTGTCCAAAGATGCGAGCTAATACTTACCTCAAAGAGGGTGGTGCTGAAGATCAAAGGCACTAATAAATATGAAACCACTTAGTATAGTATAAAGTGATCTATACACATGAGTTACTACTTACCGCTTCTTCTCTTCCAAGGGATGTGCTGGGTACAGCTGTTCTGGGCTGACCTGGTTGCGGTTCAGAAGCCCTCAGGACCTGTTATGTTCCTGTTGATGCAGGAAAAAAAAAAAAAGACTCAAGCATTCTTATTTACCATTCTTTAGAAATTTCCTACGTTTTAATAAGGACCTTAGAGATTTCTTCCTTTGCAACTAGGAAAGAATAATTCAAGGGCAGTAATTAGGGTTCACACAGTCACTGCTCCTGTGGACAGTCCTAATGAGGATTTTTCTTTTTTCTTATTGAGCTCTCCCAAAGGGACCTCTTATTAGAGAAAAATGAGTTCCACAGTCATGGTGGGAGGTAGCCTGTATTAGTCAGGGTTCTCCAGAGAAACGAACCCAGTAGGATGTGTGTATATATGGTAAAAGGATGTGGATTCACCACGTGGGTCCTGCAGGAGTATGGAGGGGCTGAACCATGCTTAAATCATGAGTTGGGGCCAGTAGGACTGTCACTGGCCTGAAGCCTGAGATGGCTCAGGAGGCTGCAGAGAGGTGCACCGTGGAGCAAGCCCCTTGGCCTGTCTGTGCCTGAGTGACTTGAAACATGCCGTCAGGGACAAGGAGATACTTCCGTCTTAAGAATCCCTGAACGGAAAAGTCCCCAATCCTTTGCCGTGACTTAGGATCGCAGCTGCTGTGGGACACAGACAAACTAAGTGGCCTCATGAGAGGTGTGAGAAGCCTGAGGGTTCAAGTCGCTCCCTTCTCCGGGCTGGTGCAGTGCCCGTTGTCTAAGGCGCTTACTCGGCCATTTTACAGCACAGCCTCCCCTGCCTATTAAAAACAGGTGATGCTGAGTGAAACGGACAAGGACTGGGATGGATGAAAATATTCCCCGGGAACACGGGGGACGGGGCGGGGGGTGCGAGAGGGCGGGTAAAGTCAGTTCAGCTTTTCAGATGTCCAAAAAGGAAACTCCGGGAGCAGGAGCTCCGGGGCTGAGAGAGGCTGTGGAGAAGGTAAAACCGGGGTCTCCTCTCAGCCTTGGAACCTTTCTTACCTCCGGCTTCCTCTCTACTTCGTAGAAATCCAGGCCGCTCAACCTGTCTGCCACTCCCTCAAGGCAGGCCTAGCTTCTAAAGCTAAGACGTTTCCTTTCTCCTCCACAGTTAAAACTTTCCAGAAAGATCAGCAATCCGAAGATGGTGTCGTCTGATTAGCCAGCACTGAAGTTGCTCAGGCCGAGGGCAGCAGGACTGCCCGGGTGTGGGTTGCCGGGTAACGCAGAGTGCGCTGAGCTGACGGTAGAGCGCCGGGCTCGCGGCAGCGCGGTCCGCGCCCCCAAGAGCTCCGCGCCCTAGTGGCCACGGAAGTCTGGCGATCGCTGGCGCGTGCACCGAGGCAACCATCGCCCCCACACAGTCCTCCTGGTCTTGCGTCGCGGCCGCGGGCTGGACTGGGACGCCCCGCCCTCCGCCGGCCTGAGCCGGGAGCCGGGCGCTACATGCCCATCACTTGTGCAAGCCGTCGGATTCTTCGGCGGCCGCACAGGCCTTGAGGGTGGGGTTGCCTCTCCTCTGACAGGCATGAGCGAGTACACAGTGCGGTCTCGGGGCACTGGTATCACCAGACTCCATCACCACCCGCACCCGGGTCAGCCGTGGCGCAGCGGCCGCAGGAGAGTCGAGAGCGCAGACCCGGCAGCAACCCCAACACCCTGCCCCGCCGGGCCCTGTCCTTTCCGCTTGGGAGAGCGGGCGCGTGCGCAGTGGCCCGGCCGCCCCGGCGTAGCGCCTGCGCACCGTGCTGTTTCCGGGCTGCTCCGGTACTTTAAAGCATTCAGCGTGAACAGCTGTGCGCGGGAGCTTTAGTGAACACCTCCGGGGTAGTTAGTCCGCTTCTGCAGCGAAGTCTGGAGGCACCATCCAGCAGGGCTAGTCAGCACGTGAAGGACTCTGATCCGCATCAAAGCCCCCGTAATAAGCACTTTAAATCTCATTATCTGAATCAAACCAGGAGACTCGTGAATTAATAACTAAGGCATTTTCAAATTATTTCTCTCAGTAAAATAAGAGAGATTGAAGACGTGGTCGACTTGAAAAACATAAGCTGGACCATCATGGCCTGTGGGTATCTGCATCCAGCAAGCCCAGGCCTGCCCGTTTGGAGCGAGGCCCTGGGTCTGGAGCTCCACTTGGTCCTGTGTGCCCTCCGCTCAGGGAAGGGCTGGCGGCTCTTGGAGCCAGCTGCCTGCACCGCTTGATCGGGGTCTCCTCCGAGTCCCCGAGGACGGAGAGCAGGCGCGGCCACGGGAAGAAAGTTACACGTGTAACAGAATCCTACCACCTGGGCCTTCATCAATCATCCCACCTGGGAGCAGAGTTTAGGGAGTGGGGGACAGCCAGCCCGTCTGCGTCTAACAGATGGAGGCCACTGACATTTATAAACGAATGGACAAGTGCTGAATGAGGCCAATGGGAGACGTGAAGTCTGTCGGAAGGGTCTTTGTTCTAATTATTAGAACAAATGCCTAGCACTCTACTACCTTACATCTGGTGAGCACTTAGCAGATTCTGACATCCTTCTGCATACAGTGTCTCCTTTCATCCTCAGAACAAGCCCTAAGAACCCAGGCCACACAGATGAGGCTTCCCTTCCACACAGACAAGGAATCTGAGCCCAGAGATGTTCTGTGACTCCCTCAAAGTTGACTGAGAGACACAGTTCTCAAACCAGCACCCAGGCTTCATGACTTCTTGGCTAAGAGTGAAGACATATGGCAGAATTCTCAGGAAAGTTTTCCCCAAACATGTATATTTATAATGTATATAAAACTTCCTTTCTGAGAGTGATGACCCAAACCCTCTGTATCCTAACACTTATTTTGTGCCCAGCACTGTGCTTGACACCTGGGGCCATAGAAAAATATTCTACTCTTGGAAGAGTTGCAGAACCTGCCACCCGGAACATGCCAGCTCAGCATGAGGATTATTTTGAGCTAAAGGTGCTTGAAAAACAGCAGATGCAAGAAGGATGTTCTGATCTCCCCTTTTCTTCCTGAAAACAGGAGATATAACTCCCATATGAAAAGTGCCTTCCAGGCCTTCCCTGGTGGCGCAGTGGTTGAGAGTCCGCCTGCCGATGCAGGGGATACGGGTTCGTGCCCCGGTCCAGGAAGATCCCACATGCCGCGGAGCGGCTGGGCCCGTGAGCCATGGCCGCTGAGCCTGCGCGTCCGGAGCCTGTGCCCCTCAACGGGAGAGGCCACAACAGTGAGAGGCCCACGTACCCCCCACACACACAAAAAAAGCCACTCTCCGTGTGTATAAAACGACTTGTATTGTTTTATTCCTCTTGTTACAGCTATTTCACTTCTAGGAATTTATCTTAAGGGACTTGCCAGAGAGGAAAGAAAGAGATATATGTTCAACATGTTTATTATAGTGTAATTTATCATAGCAAAAAAGTGGAAACAATGTTAAGGTCCAATAGCAGGGAATTGTAGTACTGAAATGATGGTCAGTCTACCCGATGGAATATTCTGCAGCCATTAAAATCAGTTGTAAGAGCACATGTTCTTGACTGGGGAAATATATGTGTGTGGTAGAATTATTAAGGGGGAAGAAAGCAGATTCCAAAAAAGGGTTAAGTCAATGATTATCCAAAAGTTGTAAAGGTGTTTGTGTGTGTCTATTATGACAGTGGTTCTCTGGAGTGAGATCAAAGGTACTTTTTATTTTCAACTTCCAGCTTTCCAAAAGCCCAGTTAAAAAAAAATAAAGGCCTTTTTCTTGCTGGCTTTTCAGGGAACTTGGTGTTTGTGGAGCTCTTTGGTCTGGTGGAAAGCCTTTATTTTGAGTTTTTCTTCTGAGCACAGGCAAAGTGGTGTCATGTACACATCTGGACCTGGGACCGCTACGGAGGGAAGGGGCCCAAAGGACGGGCAGAATAAGGGCAATTTAACAATTACAAATGAAAAATAAGCAGATGACACACTGTTTACCCAGCACATGGGAGGTACCCAGAGCAACTTCCTTGGGTGCCTCCAGGTCACTTCCCCTGATGGAGAGGTCAGGTGGCTTGGGGGGACAGTCTACCCCTCACTCCTAAACCCCTCGGCCTCCTGGATTCTTCTCAAACTCTTGGCAAATGCAGGGAGAAGGCTTACGAGCAAAGGCTGGAGGACCCAGCTGAGCGGCACTAGGGATGGCCAGGCCCAGTAGACATGTGGGGGGGCTCTGTGGGGAGTGAATTTCCATCGCAGAAGAAAAGTGACTTGCAGGGTGACCTATACTTATTCTCTCTCCCTCCTCCCCTTCTCCTTGCCCTCCCAGCCTTGGACCCAAGAAGACGCTTCTGGAGGTGAGGCCTGGCCCAAGGCCCCAAACAGAGGAAAAGGGGCATGTGGTGGGGTCAGAGGTTGGCAAAAGAAACTTGCACCCTACTTTGAGGAGGACTGCGTTTGCCTCTTTGTACTAGGGTTTCGGTTTGCCAGCTGGTATTGTCAAGTTACTGAGCTCTCGGAGGCCGGTGTCTGTTTTGTTCATCAGCCCCAGCAGTGTGTGAGACAAAGCAAGTGCTCGCTAAAGATTTGTTCCATGATTACTTTGTGAATGGTGAGTAGGCATCCGTGTGCTGGAACACCACTCTTCCATCTCTAGGAGGCCTGAAGGCCAAGGCTGCTCAGTGGTAGAGAAGTCAAGTCTGTGTGTATGGTAAAGCAAGGGCACAGGTTTGCCTGGTGTGGGCCTGGTGTCCATTGTGAATTAGGGACTTAATCCCAAATGGGGCATTTGCAACGCAGACCTTTGGTTCTTTTGTTAAAGAAGTCTGACATTTCTGCAGACTCCTGCCCAGGTTTTTTCTGTTTCCTCTTCTTCTTCCAAAGGTGATCCTTTCATTCATTCATTCATTCATGCATTCAACTAGTATTGTTTGAGTACCGTGTTCCAGACTCTGTTCTAGACGCTAGGGATATAGAAGAACAAGAGACACCCATGGGTGCTGGGGCACATTGGCTGCTGACAGGCCAATGTGTTTACACTCAAGTGCTCTGTATGTTTATAAAGGTTTTCTGAAAACAAAGCCTTCAACTAGAAGAGAGTGCAGAAGCGTCAGACAGTGCAACAGGTCCTAAGTGAGGCAGGATGGCATTTTCTCCACGCAGATGCAGGGATGGCCCAATCTGCTGCTGCTGCTGGAAGGTGGTGTCACCTTGCTTTGGTTTTGACGTCCTTCCAGTCCCCATGTCTGGAGGAGTGTGCCACGGTGCCGTGGTAGACAGTGTTTATGTCCTCCCTGAGACCAGAAGACAGGATGGAAAGGATGAAAAGCATAACAGTTATGTTAATAACAATTTGGAGAGTTTAATGGTTTAGGAGACAAATGCAAGTAAGGTCATGTATTTGGTAGTCCTCCCCTGAGGGAGGGGGAAAAACAAGGGGTTAGAAGCAGTTCTAGGTGCTGCCTTTATGGTCTCTCCTCTCCCAGGGGATGGTCAGAGTTAGTTGGCCACTCCACCAGCTCTTCTGTTGAAGGCATTATGTCTAGAAAACCCTATGGCTCCTGGCTTCTTAAGAACTCATGGCTTCTGCTACAGTGGCCCAAAGGGAGCCCACGAGGGTCTGGTCTAGCATTTGGGGACAAAAGAAAGGGGTAGCTGGAGCTGTGCGTGTCCAGGCCAGATCAGCAGAGTAGGAGATATGGATTCAGAGCAGGGCTGTGCCAGGAATAAAAAGTATGATTTGCTAAGAGTGGCTGCTGCACTCTCTCTCGGACTGTGGAGCAATCGTTGATTGGACGGACGAGGTACCAGCATCTCAGGAAGTGCTTCATGCCGCCCAAGGGAGTATATTCAGGGGAGGGAAAGAGACTGTCCTTGAGGGTGGGGAACCCTCAGCCTTCTTCCAGTTTCTGACCTGTTTCTGCTTTCTTACCTGAGTGTATCCAGTTACAGGTGAGACAAGCACAGTTGTAACAAGGGGCTGTGTGTCCAGGCCCATGCAATCCGCAGTGACTGTGAAGGCCTTTATTCGGTGCCAGCCCCAGAGGCACTGGACTGAGGGAGAGTCACCAGTCCAACAAAGCCATCACCACATCAACACCTACCTTCTTGACACGTTTCACGTGTGATCACCAGCCCTGTGACTCTCAGGGATGCAGAGGACAATGCCAGGGCTCTGGGACTGAGCCCTACATCCACCCACCCCCACCCAAGCTTCTGAACCTGTTGGGGGCCAGCCCCACAGTGGGAGGAGACAGACCTCATCCTAGGAAGGCCCTGGGGCCTGGGAGCAAGTCCTCGGCCAACGTGTTGCTCCAGTGAGAGGGCTCCGCCCCGGGCCTTGAATTGTTTCCCCCTCTGTTCAGAAGGATGAACTGGATAGAGGAATTCATGACTCTGAGTAGCAGAAAAGTGAACATTTAATGCCACCATAGTTTGATTCTTTTTAAACACCAGATTCTTTTTTTTTGACAACATTTTTCACCTCATATGCCACAAAAAGTCAGAGATCGTAGCCAGCAAACAATGTCTTCACACTGGAAATGGCACACAGCTTAATGTCACCAGGTTTTGAGAACTATAACTTTCTTTTCCAGACTGTTCTCCAGGTAGCCTGCTCACATTTATCATGATCAAGCCAACAGCTAACTTATATCGCTATGCGAAGGCCCATACACAAAACCAGCCTGTCTGCAAATAGGCTGTTGGGACCTACCCAAGTACAGAATAGTTGAATTTCTGACTTTAACAAATGAATTTTGTTACAAGTTTTTAACAGCAAACACTTAATTTTTAAAATGGCACCAATCTTTTATCCAAATAGTGAATTTAAAACCATGACATTAAATACCACCATTGAATTTAAAGTAAGATTTTATGAACTTGTTTATGAAATCGCTGTTTCTGACACAATAAATGCACTTGGGCAGGTCTTGTCTGCAATTTTCAAATTGGCCCATTTCTACAGATTAGCATATTTATATACACATACATACATGACTAGAGCTGAAGGAACCACAAAGATCATTTAGCACACTGTCCTCATTTTACAGATTCGAAAACTGTGTTCCAGAAAAGTTGGGTAATATATCCAAGGCCATAGGACTTTTGTCAAAACTGGAGTTAGAACGCAGGTTTTCTGTTCTATGTTCTTCTACCATGTCACATACCTTCTGTACACATGCATCCGTATACACCCCCGTGCACACACACGTCAGTACATCGGTGTGGTGTGTGTCCACATATCCACACAGACCTGGTGCAACAGCACCTCATGGGAAGAGTCCAAGATGCCGGACTCAGATCCCAGTTCTGCTATAAAACTACTCTGTGAACTTGGGCCAATCATTGGCTATTGACTTCAGTTTCTTCATCTAAAATGATTATCCCCGGCTCCTGAACAGAGCTTTCATTTCTTCAAAGCACTTCCCATCAACTATACCATTTTCTCTTTACACTCTCCCAGAAGGGCAGCTATTATGACCCCCAACCTTCCATCGGGGAGCCCGAGGTCCAGCAAAGTGAAGCGACTTGCCTAAGGTTGCATAGCGAGTGAGGAAAGCAGGCCTGGAGCCTGGTTTCCTTACTCTGAGCTCAAGGCTTTTTCTCCTAGGTTTAGCTGCCTCTCAAATGAGACTACTGACCCCAGCCCCTCCTGGCCTCTCAGGGATCCAGTGAGGGGACAAGATGCTTTAAGTATTATGGGTTGTAAGACTCACTAAAGTGCTTTGGTTTGTCCAGAAAAAGAAGGGACTATATATATCCAAGGTAAGGAACTTCAGTTCCCTTTTCCAAACCCCTTCAGTAACAGCAGGGGTATGTCTTAGGAGGTGGGACGTCTTAGGGAAATGTAGGAACCTAATACTGTCTGCACTTTTCAGAAATTTAGTGTTGAACCAGCAGGAGGCTGGATCCTCTTTCACTCAGGCCTGTGGAGGCTGATTTCCAAGACCGTTATCATCAAATTCAAAAGGAAATGATCTTTTCCTTTTCAGCTACTTACTTTAGAAACAAATTAGATTTTGAACTAAGCCCTGTACTTTGAGGATTGGATCCTAATCCCTGTTCGCCTGTTTTATTTCTCTTTCCTCCCCGCTGCCTGTGTCTCTGTTAACAGAGCTGGCTAGAGTGAGGAGAAAAAACAGCCATAGGCAGATCCACCAAACTTACACTTTGATGCATAGCACTTGGATAGCATTTCCAACCATGGTGTATAAATAAATTATAAAACACGAGGCGCCACAAAACAACAACCTGAGTTTACAAATAAATTATAACTTCTTCATAAACTGAATATGACAATGTGGGGTGTTGGTTAGCAGTATGGGGAATGAAACAGTGAGCCTTTTTAGTTTCGGATGTAATTTTTACATCTATATAAAATAGATGTGTGAGTGCCAGCATTTCAGCACTCGCCCTACACACATGGACGTTGGGAACTGCGTCTAGAGAATATTGATTATACGCACTAAAGGCTTGATGCCACCTCAAGCACTTCAAGTAGGTCCAGTATTATGACATCATCTCTGGTTCCAAGCAGGGCCACCCCAAAGCAGAATGCACTGTTTAGGGAAGGATAAGCAGCTTCTAAAACTTTGCAAAAACTTTTTCTGAGAAGATGAGCTTCTTCTGGATTGGAATTATGCTGTTATCTGGAAATGACAAGCAGCTTGGAATAGATAATGTATTTTGTCGGGAAGATTGATAAGGGACACAATTTGTGAGTTTTTACCCACAAATGTTGACAGATCTTTGCTGGAGGAGGAGAAAGAGAGATTATAATCCAAAGGAACACTATATTCTATTACCTGTCCACCCACTACAGCCCCCCCGCCAAAAAAAATTTTAGACCTTTTGCTGGCATTTGTCAATGAAACTGAGCGTCGGTTTTGCTTCACTGGGCATAGAGAAAAGTGGGTTGCACGGGCCTTTCTTGGGGAGTCAAGTTTCAGTGTGGCAGTATTGAAGAGCGTGCCCTATGGGGGAAGATGGGCCATACTGCCTGGGTCGCGGCAGGCAGGCCCCAGGGCCAGCGCCAATGGATGATTTATTCAGCATCAGTTTGTCAAGAACAGGGCTTTCAACGTGTTTCTTACTTGCATGGTTTCAGGGTTTAAAATACACTGCCTTTAAAAGTGAGGAAGTCTTTAAATATGCGCTCAAGGAGTGGGGTTAATCTTCCAGCAGGAAAAGAACACTGAATAAATTCATGAATTCTTCTGGTTTCAGTTTTGAAATTAACTCATCTTTAGTAATTTCTGTTACAGCCCAAACCCTTCTTGGAATAGGGATTTAAAAACATTCACCACATCATTATTTATGGTGGGAGCCTTGATTACAGATCAGCAGTGGCCAATGACACAGGCAACTGTGTGTAGGGCCAGGGTAACAAATGCTTGGGCTCTTGCAAGCCCTGCCTCTATCCCAAGAAACCCAGAGCAGACAGCTGCTTTTGAATAGTAACACCTAAAAGGCTGATGGATTAACCAAAATTCATGATCAGCATCAGAAACTGAAGCCCCAAAAGGGCCTCTTGCTCAACACGAACAGAAATCCAAGAACCAGCACAAGATATATATGTGTGTGTGTCAGACTTTTTGAACCACTGCCCTGGATGGTTTTTGTGGCTATGATGAAGTCACCACCACCTTCCAGGAACAGCCTCCAAGCTTAAGACTAATTTATGACAAATGGCGAGATTCCTGCCTGCCGAATTCCCCACTCTGGGCTGCATGGCATTTTATCGCAGCTCTCTCCTCTCCCCAGCATGGGGTCCCTTGTGTGAGCCCCACCTGAGTCAACGCAGGACCAACCTCTGCATTTACATCTCAAGCTCCCCAACTTCAGAATAGCAACTGCAGATAAAAACAACAGACAGGATGTTTCGATTTCAAATCTGGAAGAGATGAAAGTTAGTGACAGCCTCCCCATGATGTAGAGGGGAATTCAAGGACAAGAATATCGAAAGTTGCAGCTCTCAGGTGGGGCTTGAAAGCCCAGGATAAAGCAAACTCTCACTCTGTGGCAACATGAAACACCATCATGAAATGCAATATGGATTCACTCCCCGGAAACATCCCTATTCCACTTTCAGGCTCTGAGATTTGCTTCCACCTCCCACTAAACTATTTGGAGAGGGGAACAGATTTCAGACAAAGAATTAAGGCTTCCACACCTAAATGTTAATTTCAAATAAATATTTTTCTGGTCCTTTCATTTGTGGATAATAAACTGGAACAATGGGTTCTTTGACATTCCCTTTGCCGTCCTAGGTTATCTGTCACCAAAACCCCAAGGAGACCTGGACCTACCACACACCTGGCCATTGAATGAGGTGTTCTTCAGTTATTAGAACTGCTATAGAACAGCTGACCAGCTGTACAATCAACTTACAGGTAGAACCAGGAATAAGCACATTATAGCATAAAAATCATGATTTCTTCACATGGTTTACGAATACTTGGTGTGTTAAGATGTTTGTAGCTTACTTATGTTAGAAAAGAAAAGAAAGGAAAAGGAAAAAAAAGGGAAAAAGCCAGTGGACAACCTCCATGCCAAGTTGTTCTCCTACACCATGGCCAAAAGCATCCTGCGAGAAGCTCCATGGTGTGGCATCTTGCGAGGCCAATCTGACGTGGTAAGAGAGCTCCTGGTCTCATTCAGCCCTTTGGCTATCTCATAACGTTGCTACACACATATAAAGCAGGTTTAGGCAGGAGGCAAGAGGAAGGTCACTCCCCTAGGAAAGTTTCCACTGATCAAGATTTTAATTTCTATAGATGTTTCTACTTAGTCTCACTCCAGGAAAGGCACGAAGGCCCCAGTGCTGGCCTGCTAAGGAAGTCAGCACAGTGAGGTAACCTGTGGGAAAGACATGGCCAGGGCAAAAGCTAAGGACACTGATTACCAATCAAGTGCATTTGTTTCCAGCAAAGACTAGGATACTCACCTGTGACAATCCCTCAGTTAAAGGCTTTTCATGAAGTGGTGTATATCAAACCAGCAACCAAAGAGGTGCCGAATGGAAAAATCCAAACAAACTCAACAGATTGGCATCCTTTGGGGTCCAGAAGCTTCCATTATGCTGCTGTAGAACAAGGCCATTAACATAAGTGCTGAGACCAGAGGTGCACCCAGAGCCATGGGGCTGCCCTGCAGAATGAGGTTAGGGTGTTGGAACCCTGCCTTCCAAGAGGACAGACACACTTGTTAAAGTAGAGGGGGAAATGATCCGCTCTGGAGTAACTTTTCACCATATTGTAGCCCATTTCAGCTATCAGATGGGAGTGCAGCTTCTCTGTGCACCTCTGCATAGGAGCGTGCTCTAACCAAACGCAGAGCCAGACTTGTCATCCACGGAGCTGGCTTCCAGTCTTGGGGGCTGACTTCCCAAACAAAGCTAATGGGGCCATCTGTGCCCTGTTCTGACCAGTAAAGGACTGGTACTATGAAGCTCACAAGACTATGGTTCCCACTTACTGAGTTCAGCTGAGCTATGCTGGGCTACACGTGTCCTGAAGAGCATTGTCAAAGAAATGCAAAGGTTCCTCTTCCTTGGGGAGCAGTTGGGGCTGAGGAGTTGGTTAGCCAGGACTGCCTCGCCTGGAAATAGGCTCATGAAGATATGCTGCATTTGAGGGCAAAAAGAACAGGGAAAACCCCGGGCACCTCTATCAGTGGGCGGGCTGCAGGGGCCTGGGTGAGCCCTGACCTGGAAGGTAGGTGAACTCCCTGCTGTTCAACAGCTGTTATTAGACAATCCCTTGACCACTCTGGGCCTGGGTTTCCATCACTAAAATGGGTATAATAGTCCCTAAGGGAATTGTGGCATGGATGAACATCTCAACTTGAGAATGAGGTCCACAGTCAAGCCCTGCACATCCATATGCATGAAACTCTGTGCCCGGCCTCGCTACAGGTGTGTGATGTATGACAGGAAAACTTTCTCTGCCTTCAGGTGTCAAGGTTGGGTGGCCAAGCCTAGTTGTTTCTTGGGATGGAGGCTTTGGTTCACATGAGGACTGGGACTTCTTGCATTTAAGCAGCACCCTGGGCAACAGAAAAGTTGTGCAACCTCACATCCATCCTTGTTCTGGACCAATACTGTTGGGGTCTCTGAGCTTCTACAAGCCCAGGAAGGTCTCCAAACTGGGAAAAATCCTCTGCTCTAATAAATTTGCAAAACTAGGGAGCAAAAAAATATGGCTCTGCTGAATTGGTTCAAGGTCTCAATCCAGAGTCTTTGGAATAAAAATGAATATGAAAAATGTTATGAGGGGCATGAAAACACTGGATTCGTGGGTAAAAGAACTAGTATATGTATGTGTTCAGGACTTGGAGGGGAAACTATTCGAAACAAACATCCCACCCAAAGGGTAAGTAGGGCCCAGGTCATAGAGGCTCCTTTCCCCCTAGAGACGCACCCCTTTCTCCTCTCTTTTCTCTCAAGCTCACGTGC
The DNA here is from genome assembly GCF_026419965.1 of Kogia breviceps. Lineage (NCBI taxonomy): Eukaryota > Metazoa > Chordata > Mammalia > Artiodactyla > Physeteridae > Kogia > Kogia breviceps. The sequence continues at coordinate 40,280,886 of NC_081310.1, read as the reverse complement.
ACCTGCTCCATGATCGACCTCCGAGTCTGCCTGCTGACCCTGCCACTCGTAGGAGCTGGCATTGAGCATCACCTGCTGTTCCAACCTTCTTTGGAAACACACTGGCTTGTGCCGGAAGTCTCTATCTTCTGTTTGAGTGGGCTTCCCAGCAGGACCATAGCAGACAGTTAACATTTATTCATATGCAATACCGATTAGGAAATAGCTCTCCAAACACAACTTACTTAGAAACAGCAAGTCAGAAATAGGATAAAACACCAAGAGAAAACGAGCTGTAAATACATTGCAAAAATGTGTTTGATTTTTTTTTTTTTTGTTCGTTTTGTTGTTTTCATCTTGACTAGCACCATCTGTACACAAGAAAGTATGAACATAAATGTTTGGATAATAACAAAGATTTGCAAGGCACTTCATCAGTCATCCGGAGTAAGTTGTTTTGTTTTCGCTTTCCACAGCAGGTCCACCCTCGCCTTTTCTCACAAATCAGGAGAAGAGTGAGGTCGCTTTTGCCAGCAGTTCTTATGTACAAACAAGTTCTTTAAAGTTCCTGAAAGTGCTTTTTCAGTCTCACGGGGGCTTCCACGTCCCTTGCGTTTCCCATCATTTTCTCCTCTCCTGCGTGTTTGGTGTTTGCACCTTTCCTACAGAAAACAAAAGAAAAATCACCTTCCGCTCCACGCTCACTCCAGACTTGCCACCGACCTTCGTCCTCCTTCCGTGGTCACTGAGCGCGGCTGCCTGCGGATCGGGAGCGAGGGCCGGCCGAGCGGCGGCCCCCGTCAGCGGCGCCGGGAGGTGATGTCGAAGCAGGTGATCATCATGAGGTGCGCCTTGCAGAAGTTGACGCGGCTCTCCAGGCGCTCCGTCACGCACTCCAGCGCTTCCAGGTACTCCAGGGAATCCAGCTCCAGAACCTGCTCCAAGTCAACTGCAAAGAAGGAGAAGCCGGATGGAGACGCGTGGCCAGCAGGGAAGGGTGATGGGACGGCTCAGCCGTGCTGACCCACCGCTGCTGCACCTGCGCCTGCGCCTGTACCTGCGCCTGCGCCTGCACCTGCGCCTGCGCCTGTACCTGCGCCTGCGCCTGTGCCTGCGCCTGCGCCTGCGCCTGCGCCTGCGCCGGAAGGTCTCAGGCAGCGCTGCCACACCCTCCTGCCCAACCCTCTGCTGCTCTCAGGTCGAGAACAGAACACTTTACTACTTGTAGTTATATTGGGGCCCTTCATTCCAATGATAACGTTAGACCCCTGACATTTTATTGCGACTCTACTGAGGGACAAAGTGACATCAAGCTCTCCCCACCTCCACCATCTCCATGACAGGATTTGGGACTCTACCAGCACCATTTTCTTTATTAACTAGAAAATAAATAAAGCTTCAAGCTGAAGTGTGGAGAAGCCCTTCCTTTTTGGGGTCTCACCAGAATGATGTTTATACCTCTGCCTGCTGATATAAGTGTGTTGCTCTCTGGTTAGTCCTTCACACAGCTGTGTGCAGTTGCCTCTCTAAGCAGTGACCCTGCCTCTTGGTACTTCCTGTACAGTTTCATATACTCACTGGTCCTTTGGGAACTAGGGTGATGATGGAATCTATGTTAATAATTACGATTCTTAAGACTCATAGACATAAAGAATGGACTTGTGGTTGCCAAGGGGGTCGGGGGTAGGTAGGGATGGACTGGGAGTTTGGGATTAGCAGATGCAAACTAGTATATATAGGATGAATAAACAACAAGGTCCTACTGTATAGCACAGGGAACTACATTCAGTACCCTGTGATAAACCATAATGGAAAAAATATGAAAAAGAGTATAGATGTATGTGTGTGTGTCACTGAATCACCTTGCTGTACAGCAGAAATTAACACATTGTAAATCAACTATACTTTAATTAAAAATAATAATAATTATGATTCTGTGCTCAGAAGCTGAGATTTAGGACCCAGATGCTGTCCCTAACGTTCAGGCCTGCACAGAGTTAAAAGTCTGTTTCCTTCAGTTCCTCAAGGGCAGTTATCTGAGGCCACCCTCTCCTGGCCCCCAGCCACTACTTGGTCCAGTGGTGACTGGGCAGGGGGGGTAGGCTGCTACAGAGTGCCCAGCATGGACAGGACAGGCATGGGCAGCAGCCAGGGCAGTGGGAGTGGCCCTGGAATCCAAGGCAGGAGACCTGCACTTGACTCCCAGGTCGGCCACGCCTAATCTTTTGCTGGCAAAGGGTCCTGAAAAGTAACAGGAGAGTCATAATCCAGAGTCTGCCTACTTTCCTAACTAGAGTTGCCATGAAGAGTAGAACCAAAAAGAGACAATGAATGTGAATGTGGTCTGAGAACTGCAACAAGATACAGGAACATCAAGGGTTGAAATCAAGGCTGACTTCTTTTATAGGAGACTTAACTGAGCTCAGAGAAGTGAGGCGCCCTGCTCAGGGTTATGCAGTTAATAAGGGCCGGAGCTGGGAATGATGCTGAGGCTCCCGAATACCAGTCTAATATTTAAAAACCAAACAACCCCCCTCACCATACCATAACCACATCAGTTATATTATTGGATCACCTTGGAAATTAAAGAAATGGATTCCAGAACATTTATTTCTAGCCAACACCCAGCCTATTATCCACACTCAGGGAATAGTCAGAATACAGCCTCATTGATTTTGGGGGGGGGGTGTCATTTTTGGTTTCAATTCATCTTGAAGAAACAATCTGTGTTTCTCCTTTCACGTGGCCTTCTATTCATGACCTTTCTCAGCATCAAAAAAAATCCCTGATTCCTGACATGAACAAAGGCAAGAAGAAAGGGATCCTTTCCTGGAAGCATCTACGTATGTACCGACATTTAAGCTGCTCCCATCCTGGGAAAAATGTGACTTTGTAAGATGAAGACAATTATTAAGACTGCCTTAGGCATAAATAGCTCTCAAAAAATGTTAATGAAAACAGCAAAAAGGAAGAGGAACTGCTGAATGGGCACCCCTGGGATCTTGAAGTGCCTGAGGATTCATGGAAGAAGGAAAAGGGTATGCACAGGTGGGAGAAACATAGCAGTCGGCTCCATGTTTATGCCGCGGCCAGACTTCAGCTAATGTTCTTGTTCGTGTCTTGTCTGCCCTATCACAGCCTTAGATGGAAATACCCTGGAGAGCAGGAGTTCATGTCGCTGTCCAGATTTCTAACAGGGGACCTACCTTGCTGCATCATGCAAGCAGGTGCTGAGGAAATGTCTCCTGTTGAGGATAGCTATTTTGTTAACGCTGGGATAATACAAACACTAATTACTACCAGACATTGCTCCTTCATCACGGGAAGGCAGTGTAACCAGCACTCGACTGAGAGTAACTCGTTCACTCTCACAACAACCTTATGAGGTAGGCACCATTATGTGCCTACCATTTGACAGTTAAGGAAACCAAGGCTCAGAGAGGTTAAGCGTCTTACCCGAGGTCTCACAGCCAGCATCCAAAGTGGGTCTGCATGACTGTGGTTGTCACCACCAATGGTACAACTCAACAAGGTAAGATGCATCACAGACTGGTCACAGTGCCCTGTCCTCCTTTAGGTTCTTTTGATCCTCATATGCACTCATGAGGTACTCAGGGGAGATGTTATTACCTCAGTGCTATGGAAAGGAAGCCGCCTGAAGACATACTGTGAAAGTGGCAAGGCGCAGCTAGAAGACCAGCAAATTCTGTCCTTTCTTCTTGGCCCAGGATCAATTCACCCAGTATTTCTTAAACCTAAGCCCCAGACGCCGCCTGTCACGCTCCCAGCACTGGCCTGGGAATGCTGGGGAGAGGGTGATGTGACCTTCAGGGGACAGTCCTGAAGAGAGGGAGACACAGGGAGGCTGAGGGAACTGGAGGGAAGAGCTGGTGAGTGCCGGACAGGAAAAGGAGGGAAAGGAATTTTAGTGGAAGTAATGTATTTTATTTCAGAGACTAAGTCGTCTAGCATTGGGCCCCCATATCCATGTGACAGTTGGGACCAGATTTGAGCTTTATTTTGTGGTAAATGGAATGGTTAGAAACAAATAAATAAGAAACAATTGAATCCATCTTTCAAAGGGAGCAGAATTGTTCTAAATTGTTATTAGATGGCTACTGTCATCTGGGCTTTCTATTAAATGGAAATAACACTGTGAATGTTATTCTTTTCACTCAAAAATGTTTTTCTTGCTTTCTGGGTCCTTTTTGAGGCTTTTCTAGGATTGCACATTTCTACCCTATGAAGCACTCTATAAATTCTTGTCTAGTTCAGGCTAGATATGCAATGTGACTTTGTGGCCGGGGAGCAGATTGGTAATATAGCCTTCATGTCTGAGTGATTGTCCACCACATGTAGGGGGAAAAAAAAATCTCATTTTCAGGTGCTTTGGACTGAGACACATAAGAAATAATCGTGCAAGAGCAATACTCACAGCCCTGCTGCCCACACCCCTCCCACCTGCCCCCCGCAGAGCGGGATTGCGCTCAGGGAGGCCTTCTCCAGCCAAGGGGCATGGAAGGCCCTCGGGCTCAGACAGCGTCTGTGTCCTTCTCAGCCTGGCCTGTTTAACTGGTAAACCCAGGAGTCTCAGTGATGGGCCTTACATTCGCTGAGCCACTTGTTGGGATCCAGCATCAGATACTGTTTCGTCGTCTCCAGCTCCTTCATCAGCCACTCGTACTTGGCTCGGACCTCGGCAATTCTCTGCTGGCGATGCTCCAGAATTTTCAGCTTTGCATTGAAGCACATGACCTCCTAGTACACAGATGGGAAGGAGATGGGGGTGGAGGGGGGAGAAGAAAGGACCTTCAGCTCAAATCCAGCCCAGGCTACCTCTTCTGGAAAGGAATACTTGTGCTTATGGTCAGTGCAAAAGGAGCAGGTCACTGGGAAGTCTCGGAGGGAGCTGGGGGCTCAGCTCAGACAGCCCACTCACGGGGTAGGACTATCACTGGCATATCTCAAATTTACAAGGCGGCTGGCGCTCTAAGCTGGAGCCAGGAGAGCCTTCAGAGGTATCCGGGCGGGCGGAGAAACAGGATGCTCTCCCGAGCTGTGTGCACCGGCCCGCCTCCCGCCGGAAGCCGCTGGGAGTCTCGGTGGCCTGCGCCCTCCTCTCGGGCGCGGCCACGGCGTCAGCCCCGCGGGGACCTGATGGGGGACTGCCACCGCGTGGGGAGGGGGAGGCGCACCTTGCTGCTGCCCCCTCGTCGCCGCTGCAGCCGCTCCACGTCGTCGATTTCATAGACTTTAATCTCAAAAGGTTCCCCGAGGCCCCTCTGGGTGCTGCGCAAGGGGCCGTCCACCCAACGGACCCCTGCGCTGTTGGCCGGTTTCCTCACAGGGGAGGGGGTGTCAAGGGACAGCGCCGGGATGAGCCTCCGTCTCTGGGTACCTAGGTAGGGGATTAAGCCTAAAGTTAATCATTTTGAATTTCTATCTTTTTTTAACATCTTTATTGGAGCATAATTGCTTTATAATGGTGTGTTAGTTTCTGCTTTACAACAAAGTGAATCAGTTATACATATACATATGTTCCCATATCTCTTCCCTCTTGCGTCTCCCTCCCTCCCACCCTCCCTATCCCACCCCTCTAGGTGGTCACAAACCACCTAGCTGATCTCCCTGTGCCATGCGGCTGCTTCCCACTACCTATTTTACGTTTGGTAGTGTATATATGTCCCTGCCACTCTCTCACTTCGTCACAGCTTACCCTTCCCCCTCCCTATATCCTCAAGGCCATGCTCTAGTAGGTCTGTGTTTTATTCCCGTCCTACCCCTAGTCTCTTCATGACTTTTTTTCCCTTAGATTCCATATATATGTGTTAGCATACGGTATTTGTTTTTCTTTCTGACTTACTTCACTCTGTATGACAGACTAGGTCCATCCACCTCACTACAAATAACTCAGTTTCATTTCGTTTTATGGCTGAGTAATATTCCACTGTATATATGTGCCACATCTTCTTTATCCATTCATCTGTTGATGGACACTTAGGTTGCTTCCATGTCCTGGCTATTGTAAATAGAGCTGCAATGAACATTTTGGTACATGACTCTTTTTGAATTATGGTTTTCTCAGGGTATACGCCCAGTAGTGGGACTGCTGGGTCGTATGGTAGTTCTATGTGTAGTTTTTTAAGGAACCTCCATACTGTTCTCCATAGTGGCTGTATCAATTTACATTCCCACCAACAGTGCAAGAGTGTTTCCCTTTTTGAACTTCTGTCTTTTAAATGTAGTTTTGATGCAAGGGCTGGCGGCGTGACAGGCCTGTCGGAGCCTGTGGCAGAGCTGTGTTTGAACCCCTCCAACCTCCCACCTCCCGCCTCAGCATCCACTTCCTTACTTGGCACTTGCTTTACCTCCACAAGCTCAGATGTCCCCCCTCACCTGTTGAGCCACCTGTGGTCTCCCCCCTGAAACACACAGGCTGGAGGACACTAGACCTGAGAGTCACCCTGGCCACACCCTCAGCATGGACAAGGGTTACCGTGAAATTAGAGACGTTCCATTAGTGAGAAAAGATCCTAGTGTTTGGTATTGTGGTAGGAGAAGTTTATTTGCTTCTAACAACAACACTGGAATAAGCACTGATTATGCCAGGCCCTACTTATCATGCCTTACACACTGTGACGGAGACTGCTAGCTGCCCCCCAGTACCTGCCCTCCTCTTCTTCCTCTGCAGAAGACCCCGAGTTGGAGCACGGCACACGGCCACCCAGGTGTACCCTGTGTGGTACATGTGACGTAAGCTCCACCAGTGCAATAGAAGCAGAAGTGCCCTGTGTAACGGCTAGAAAGTGTCCTGAAAGGGTGAGGTCTGCTCTCCTCATCTTCTCGCCTTTATCCTGGATGGAATATGGGCCTGCTGGCCGGTCCATGACATGAAGATCATAAACAATAGAAAAAACAAGAGAAGGAACCTGGATTTCTGACACCCTGGAGACCTTCACAGTGGTACATGTGTTACAACTCAACCTACATTGACACGTCATTATCCATACGGATACCCAGGGTCCATAGTTTACACTGGGGTTCACTCTTGGTGTTTACATCCTGTGGTTTGGACAAATGTGCAATGATGTGTATCCACCATGCATGGAGTATTTTCCCTGCCCTTAAAACCCCCTACACAGACTTTTACATGAGAAATTAATCTCTATAGTGTTATTGGGGTTTTTCTGTCACAGACAAGCCTAGTATCTAATTTAATTCTCACAGAAGCAGAAACTAAGGTACAAAAGACTTCAATAAGTTGCCCAAAGTCTCAGTATTCCCTTCTTTAAAAAATCCATTGCCCACATTCTCCACCAAAATAAAACATAAAAATATCGGATAATAAACGATTTCCCCAAAGGATGGGTTATGATTAAACATCACAGAACTTGGCACATAGTAGGTGCTCACTGAACACGAATATCCTTTTGATTGTTTTTCTTCATAATCTATCTGAGGAGATGAAAAATACACAGAAATCATAGAGACTGTATGGTTAGGCCATTTAAGATGGCTGTTCTCTTGTTCTCTATAAATCCCCTGCTTGACCAGTCCCTGCTTCACTCACATGACTACCCAATCCTCTTAATTACAGGGCTTAATCAGTCCCTGATAACCAATGAGCCCACCTGACATCAATTCCCGCTATAAATGGTAGCTTCCTTCTCCCCCGAGTGGGGAAGACTATTGCCATATCTTGTCTGCCGTACATGGTGGGGTGTCACTCCAGGACCCTTTGCATCAGGTCCGTCTGACCAGTAAACCACTGATGTCTCTGGGCCCTTCCTTTGGTCTCGAGGCTGGGTAACTGCAAGGCTTGTGGGCCTGCAGGGTGCATCCCAAGAACTGGCGAGCCTAGCTAGGAGACCGAGGAAACTCCTGTGAGTGCTGAGATGTTGGGAAAAAAGGACGAGGATGGAAAGTCGCAGGGATAATCCCGAGGAGGCTGTCCACTAACATGGTAGGGCCCAAAGGGTTGCAGGGATAAACCCGCAGTGGGGCCCTGTGGCAGCTGTCTACCGTGAGAGATGTCTTTCTGTTCCATTATTTTAATGCTATCTTCTTAACCTCCGGGTCTCTTTCCAGTTTAAAAGTAGCAGCCCCGTGCTCGTGGCTCATCTGACTGCCCAAGGATGGCTGGTGAATACAGACAAAATGCAAGGATCTGGATTACCTATCAAGGGTGTTATCTGGTCGGGTAAGACAAGCATACCCCCGACCTACCATGCCTAAACGATTACAGGCCCAGCCTTTAGGGATATTAACTCAGGAACCGGCTTGTGAATTAGATGTGTCCAGTTACCCAGAAGGGATTAGCTGGGGCCCATGGCAACGGGAAACTAATAAGAGCGCCCTTGGGCCTCTGGTCCCAGCTCTGGCAGGAGACAGAGCAATGATACAGTGTGGTGGCAGCAGCAGCTATCTGCCACCTACAGTGCATTACAACAGGTGGAGGACGTTACAAAAGGCCTACCCGAGTCACCCAGCAATGCAAACGACCACTGTCTGGCGTCCAGGACAGCTAAGCATGACATATGGGACCCCCGTGGACACTGACAGTGACCAAGGACCATGCAGTTCAGGAATGGGCCGATAAACATGACATACACTGGCATTTCCACCTGCCTTACGACTCCACTGCTGCCAGGCTAACGGAAAGGATGACTGGGTTACTTAAACAACAATTGAGATGGGAACTCGCTCTCTCAACATGTGCGCCAGGAGACTAACTCAAGCCCTAGGAGCTATAACTGAACATCCCAGGAGCAATTGTCCCAGTGCCGACGCCACGTTAACCCAGAGGAAACTAGTCAACACGACCTGCGTTCAACAGTTGCCCACCGAAGGACCATTGCCAACTACCGGTCAGGACAACAACTCGCTCTGGCCCTGGCCACAGGATCTACCCCCAGGGGAACACGTTATAAAATGGTCCTGAGACTGGCAGGCAAGCCCCTTGTGGTTTGGGTTTGCTGCCTCCTGGGGAATAAGATTAGAAAGGGACCTACAGGTTTGACCTGACTTCTACCTGCACTCCCCACCCAGACTACTAAGGGAATTAATCCAGGGCCCCTACTGCAGAAAGGCACCATTCTATCACATCACCTCTCCAGTATTCAGCACTGGCTGTAGGGACTGGGGGTGGACAGGCGATATTGCACTGCAGGCCAGGATGAAAACCACAGGCAGGTGGTGCTATCTCAGGATGCTGACGCTGCTTGTTATCTTGCTTAATGATCACGATCTTCCCTGTAATCTGTCTGTTAAACATCTTACATTTCACCCCTAGTCTGAGCGGAGGTAATCTGTTTGTGGACTGGGTGACAACGGTGGCCTCACTACAAAATGAGTTTGATTGCTGGGTCTACAGTGAGATGCCATTGTCATCCTCCTGTGAACTTCCATGAAAAATCGACCGGATAAGCACCTAGCTCCAAAGATTGCCCACATCTTGGGCTCCTGATACTCTTTAGCTGCTGGTGTCTGTACTGCATTTGTGGTGTTTGGCTGCAGTGCACCTCTACACACCTGACGCCAGGGATATCGCAGAAGAGGGGTGGACCAAGATCGTAAGGGTGGTGCAGGGTATGTACGGATAGATTGTACGGTTAGGCCATTTAAGAGGGCTATTCTCTTGCTCTCTGTACATCCGCTACTTGCCCAGTCCCTGTTTCACTCACGTGACTATTCAATCCTCTTTATCAGAGGGCTTAATCAGTCCTGATGAGCCCACCTGACGTCAATTCCCTCTATAAATGGTAGCCTCTTTCTCCCCTGAGTAGTGGAGACTGCTTCCGTGTCCTGCCTGCCGGACAACGTGGGGTGTGGCTCCAGGACCCTTTGTGTAAGATCCCCTGTCCAAACACCATTGATGTCTCTGGGCTCTTCCTTTGGTCTCGAGGCTGGAGAACCACAGGGCTTGTGGGCCTGCGGGGTGCAGCCCAACAGATGAGATTTGTGCCCTTAGAGGCAGGTCTCTAGAGGATTATAAAAGCACTCACCATAGGACTGGCAGGGCCAGGGGCACCACTGCACCAAGCACCACCTTTTCTGGTGACTGGTGGCATGAGTGAGTAAAGCCAGGCCCTGGCTTCTGAGGATGGGGCCTAATCTTTTCACCCACCTCTGAAGTGGATCTAGCCTCATGTTTTGGGGAACTACCATGTTTGTTCCCCTGGTTCTGGCCCCTCTACCACTGGGAGGCTGCGGGCCTGGCCCCCTGGGAGGGAAGTTTGGGCCTGTAGGTGGTGGCACTCCCTCAAACAGCTGCAACTCCTGAGGCACACCCACCTGGCAGCTCCTCCCTCTAGCAAGGGGCATCTAGGAAGCTTGCTTTCTCCTGGAAGGAGGGTGGTGGGGAAACGTGACACCATCCCAACCGGTTTATCTTGACGCTGAAGGGGAGCGCGATCTAATTTAACTCAGGATTGATATGTGGTCCCTCCTGAGTCCGAGGAAAGAAGGTGGAGTCTGCCTGAAGCCGTGGCTACCTGCACTTAGAGTCTGGGCTGATTCTGCTTTTAAATAGAGTGGACTCCATCCAGTCAGATTTCAGTGAGAGTGAGGGAGAGCAAGAGAGCTTACACGCCATGAGACAGCAGCAGTCAGATGGGGCTGCTGCAGAACACGGAGGGAGGCCGAGGAACGCCGAGAACGCAAAGGATGCGCAGTCTGGTGGTTTTTCTGGACGACCTGGGAGAAGGGCTGCATCGCTAGTGGGCTACTGTTGGGGGAAGCACTGGTCCTTACAGCACCATCCCCATGGTGCTCAGGGAACCCCGGAGGAGTTAGTGCCCTCTCTGCCCCACTCTCCCTCCATCCTCCTCCCCCTAATTCCAGTGGGTTCTGCCTGTTGAGTGCTGGGCCACCATGGCCTGCGTGGCCTGATGACCCTTCCAGAAAGAAAGACAGTGTACTCTTCTCCAACTTTGAGAGATCCACTGACTGCTAAAGAAAGCTTAAAGTACCACAAGCTCAGAGAGAAAAAGAGCCAGAACTCTTCGGTATAGAATCAGGGGGCCAAGGCACAGGACGACTTTCTCACCACCCTAGAGAGCTAGTAATGTGAAAAGCCTCTATCTGCAGCTCTAGGTGGTGGTGGTGATCGGGTAGCGCATGACTGTTCAGAGGAAATGTAGTTTAATGCTGTGAAGGAAGTTTCAGAGGGATGGATGGCACCCTCACACTGCTGGAAAGGGCACAGGAAACAACGGTGCCCAAACGCCACGTCATCACTAGGAGAGAACTGACCACTGGGCCTTTGTCTGGGTCCCCACAGAAATACGATTTCTTGGATTTTCAGCATGCTCCACCCTCTCCACCTCTCAAGCAGATGCTTCCAGCTTTCTGCTGAGCCTAGTCCCTGTCAATGACCACTTCCTTCCAGGTTGCTGGAAGGTCAGGGAAGTGTCCGCCGTAAGGAAGCTGTGGGGAAGCGCCTTAGTCGGGCAACAGTGGTGCAGGGCCCCATCAGATGCAGCTGTCTGGTTTGGGATCACACGTCCTGATGCCAGTGGGTCAGGATTCCTTTTTCTTCTCTATCACTCCCTGCTCATCAGCCCAGCACTCAGTCTGGACGTGGAGACGTCAAGTGTGTAAAAAAAAAAAAAAAAAGAAGCACTTAAGCTGATAAATGCCAATAGCTTTGCTGCATGAAATGGCCCCAATTTGACCTAAGCCCACCCTCTCCCCTCCCCATCCAGGTTTGGCTGCCACCTGTGTTCAGCAGGAGGGGCCCCCGGCCCGTCACGCCCCACTCTATCCTCCGCAGCATTGATGGCCCCAGTGAGAAGTCTGATGTTGGGCCTTCCATTTTTATCATCACTGAGTGCAGATAAAAGTGTCCACATTTGACATATATTCACCACTATGTATAAAATGGGTAACTAATGAGAACCTACTGTATGGCACAGGGAACTCTACTCAAAGCTCTGGGATGAACTAAATGGGCAGGAACTCTAAAAAAGAGGGGATATATATATGTATACGTATAGCTGATTCACTTTACTGTACAGCAGAAACTAACACAACATTGTAAAGCAACTCTACTCCAAAATAATTTTTTTTTAAAGTGTCCACACTGAGCCTGAAGATGCTGCTTCTTAGGTCAAATGTCAGGAAACGTGGGCATTCTGAGCGCCGAGGACTCACAACACTCCTCCGGGAACATGCTGACGTCCATCCCCACTGCCCGCCCCTGAGAACCCGCCGCCATCAGCTTTCCCTCCGTCACCCTCCGTCTTCATTCCGACTCAGGGTACAGGCACTAGAAAGACACTGAGTCAAAAAGCAGAAAGCATGAATGCCGGGAGGACCCACAGGCATCCGCGATGAGGAGAGGGAGGGGAAAGGTCAGCGTGTGTGGATTTACTGGCCAGCAGGAGTCAGCTCCGTGGCCTCCCAGATGAATGAGGATGGGGCCGCACTGGCTGCTAGAGAGCTTGAATTGAAAAGTGAACCCTTCCCAGGCTGGACAGGAGGCGGGGAGGGGCCCGGCCTCAGAGCTCAGCCCCGTACCTGCCTCCACCCACTCTCCACTCTAAGGGGCTTCCTCGGTGTCTTAGGGAGCCAATTACTTTTCTAGTAGTTCCCAACTTATAGTCAAAAAGGCTATCTCATTTGGAATCCTTCCTCATCTGTTTCTAGGTAGAGTCTCTTAGAAACACTCTAGAAATCTTACAGCTGCCAAGAAGCTGCTTGCCTTATCCCTGTTTTCATTAAGCCGGGAACCACTGTGTTTCCTGAATTCATTAAAACAAAATAAGATTGCACCTGAGAACCGAACGAACCGAGGGGTACAGACAGAGTGAACCATGGTGTTCTAGGCCCTTTGGAGGAGTAACTGGTCACAGGTTTTGGTGCAGTGGATCTGCTAACTGAACCCAGCAACCCATCGGCCGGTAATGTTTACTTGGCACCCAGAGAAGGGAAGGCACAGTGTTTGGTGCTTAGAGTGGAAAAGAAAATAGAGGATAGGCTTAATGTTTAAAACACAGGTCACCAGCAGGGCGAGATATGAGAAGTACATAGAAAAGAACTCAGCTAACTTGTAGGACCACACGGTCAGCCAGCCAACCAACCAATGCATCCATCAATGGTGTCCAACTGATTCATGGTAACCTGTACCAGCCCAGCATTGGGGACCCAACAGGCTGAGTCAGGTGCCAAACAGGGCTCTCAGGAGCTCATGTCCAGGCAGGTCAAGCCCTGGGTGCATCTCAGAACCGATACACTCCCTGGCTAGTTTCTCTCCTGGGTTTTCTGGATGTTGTGTCACACCACACCTGGGCCTGCTACAGTGGAAATGAACGTCACTCAGACCAAGGTGCTTCACTCAGATCTAATTTTCATATTTCCCCAGCCAGCCTGAGAGAGAAGGAAAAAAAAAAAAAGAGAGAAGCCAAGAGGGTAACATACCAGGTTTGGGGTGAAGTGTCAGGAACATGAGGAGGAAGAGAGAGAGTGTCCCGGGAGAGCCCACATGATTGATACATGATAGCAAAGAGCTATCAATCACTGAACGGATGGGGCTTCAGGGGCGGCCAAGCTGATGCAACCATGCCATAAACTGCCCATCACCAATTGCCATCCTCTTAGCAACTGAATGCCCTCTGGACAGGGTGGACATTCGCTCCCCACCTGATCTGGCTGTCATCACTCTACTTCTTGGCTAATGGCTACACGTATACATTCCTGTACCTATCATGGGGGAGCTGGCAAGGAACGGTGGAGGGACTGATGAAAATCCATCCATAGAAAGCAACCCACAGCTTCTGTCACCTTATGACACTCTCAGCCAAGAACCTATAATGACTCCCCATTGCCAAATGCAATAATTCTTATCACAGTTGCCAGTTGTTCAAGGAATAACTTGATCTGGGCTTACATTTTCTGTCCATTATTACATCCATTAAGAATCCCCTTGTTGAGCTAATCCCACTCTTTATCCGTAAATCATGCTCTTACTGCCTCAAGTCGTGCTCCCATCACTGCCTCAGCCCTTTACCCGCTTTGTCCCAGCATCCTTTAAGGCCTGGCCCAATCCCAACGTTTCCCTGTAGGCTTCTTCAATGTTCTGGGCCCTCTTTGTCTAAATACTTCCTACCCTTAACTCTCAGACCTCAGTCAGCACTTGGCAAGACACCTTGGTTCATGGTTCACTGTTCCACACTCTTCATCCTTGCTCGCCAATGAGATGACACACTTCTCACAGTGGCCTTGTCTTCTACGCTGCCTGCTCCTCCCCAACCACACTTGCAACTTCCGTGTCACCAAGCTCTAACTGCACAGAAGAGGCCTGATCAATATTTAACAACTTAAAAATAAATCCCATTGACTACGGATCATCTTATGGAAAGGAAGTCCTATTACCACCAATATTCTTTATATTATTTGCACCAACTTCTACAACGTGAACATCAGAGAGACCATGGTGGTTCTCTACCAACCCCTTCATTTTACTTTGACGTGAGAAAACTGAAGCCCAGAAGTATAGTTATTCCCTAAAGATCGCACAGCCCAAGACCCCAAGTCTCCTGCTTTCTAGATCAATCATCCCACTGCACCAGGTAGAATTCTGCGTACCCTCCGCCGACATGGATCTCCAGGAATGGGACTGGAAAGGTGAACCATCGTGATGTTTGGTTGTTTCCACTGTTACCTGTACTACAAAGCACTCAAAAAACTCAAGGTTCTCTTCCTGGCGGTATATTTCTAGTTCATTTTCACTAAGGAAATAACCAAAGCATTAAAGCAACCTCCACTAACAAGATAACTGCCTGTCTCCTCTGCAGTTCCAAATGTCTCTAGTAATTGTAAAATCAGGCCATCGAGCTAGGAATTTCCTTTGAGGAGTTTTATGGCTTCTCTGAAAGAAGTTGCTTTTGATTTATGCTGATCATGTCTGACAGCCAGCATTTTTCTTAATAATAATCATAAATAAGCGAGACAAGGTCACCCAGCCTGCAAGGAGCATATCTCCACTGCCATATCCATTATGGAGCCTGGGATCTACAGCAGCTGCTCACAGCGGTCCGATGCCCTCGGCACTCTCTATTAGATCCCATCTCTGGCACCCAGCCTGGTGCTTTGATTTTACACAAACAGCCTAACCTAACAAGGGACCCTCGAGAACAGCATTTACAAAAGGAGGTAGCAGCAAGCAAGGACACGTGTAGAGCCTGTGGTCCACTCTCCAAGTGGTTATTTTAGTTTTTCTTCCTCTTTACTCCAGTGTAACAGCCAGACCAAACAATACAAGTCAAAAAAAGAATAAAGCTATTGTAAGAATAAATTGGATTGGTAGATTCAAGATGCTAAATTAGAGTACGTGAAAGCACTCTGTAACACTCAAACTCATGTGAGCACATAGCAAACATCACACGATAATCTGGACTTTGAAGACCAAGACTGGGTAGATTGTAATAATAAGGTTTAACAACCGAGTACGGGGAAGGCCCGACTTCTTTTTTTTTTTTTTTTTTTGTCAAAGGCTCTGGCTTAGGTCAACTTCTTTGCTATTTTTAGTAACTGCCATCAATACATTTGAATGCCCTTGACCCTGAAAATAGGACCCAACAGCTGTCATGTTATACTGAATGGATTTCTGTTCTCCACTTGTCTTATACGGGGTTTCTGCTCCCAGGTCTGCTGCTGAGACTCAGGGCTGAGGGTCTGAAGTAGAGCACCGTCAAAATAGATCAAAGCCTGACGCATACACCGCCTGGGAAATAAAGACATCGAAATTCTGACAGCCGCGATGACTCCTGAACACCCTGGGAGACTAACCTCCTCACCGTATTTCACGATCTGTGATGGGGTGGGTGAATGGGGGGCGATCTACATCATAACGTCTAGAATTACCACATGACTGCATGGGTCCCTTGAGGTTGGTTTCTTTGATTTGAGGCAAACAAATGGTTTATGATGTGCATTGACCACAGTCCCTACATTTGGACCGGAACATTCCAGAGTCTGCACTTGCCTGTGGTGTGACAGTGAAGCCCTCCATGGCTCTGTCCCCAGCAGGTGACAGGCGGTTGGGGACAGGGGCGCCCATCCCCGAGTTCTGGGGCCCGTCCTCCGCCCGTCGATGCCCGGGCCCGAGCGAGCCTACCTGAGTTGGCGCGCTTCTTCGGGGCTTTGAGGCTGCGGCAGCGCCCGCCCACGGAGCTGCTGTTCTCGCTCATGGAATCCTGGGCGGACGACGCGCTGCCGGTGGCCTCGCTGTCGCGCATCATGCTCTCGTAGCCGCTGCTGCCGCCGCTGTGGTAGAAAAGAGCCGTCTTGCCCATGGCGGGAGGCAGCTCCCCGCTCAGCACGCTGCTGTTGTCGCTGCCGTGGCCGCTGCTGCAGCGGTGGGGCCTGCGCGGTGGCGTGATCTTGCTGTAGGGAGAGGGCAGCGGGACGGCGGGTGGCGGGCGCTCGTCGGCAGCCGCCGCGCGCTCCTCCGCCTCGGGCCCCGCGCGCCCCAGCAGCCCCCGGGGCCCCGCGCCGCCCTGCAGCAGCTCGGAGATGCGCCCGTTCACCGCCCGCAGCGGCAGCTTGGACGCCAGGCCCGAGCCCCGGCTCCGGCTCAGCGATTGGGTGGACCAGGACATGTGCTTCCCGCCGGGGGGCGGGCCGGAGCTCTGGCCCACCGCCTGCGGCAGGGACTTGGTGGAGAAACTCAGGGTCTTGGTGGTGGAGGTGGACAGGCTGCGGGCCTTGGGGCTGGCCAGGAGCAGCTTGCTCACGGCGGAGATCTTGGACTGGCTGGCCTTGGGCGAGGCCCCGGCCGACTGCGCGGGGCCCGGATTCGTGGGCGAGGCCCCGGCGCTGCGGCCCGGGCTCCTCCCCGTGCGGGGCATGGTGCTGTCCTTCCCCGCGTGCAGCCGGGAGCTCACGGAGGACAGGCTCTCGGCTCTCTCCAGCGAGAGGCATTCGTAGTGGCTGACTGTTGCCCTGCCGAGAGAGTTGGTCCTGCTGGCCAGCTGTTCCAGTTTGGCACCGAAGAGCTTGCTGCTGCTGCCCGCATCCTTCGTCTTGCCGCTGGGCTCGTCTGGGAAGCTGGCCGAGAAGGGCGCCGGTTGGTTCAAGGGGCTGCTGGAGTTGCTGCTGCAGGCGCTGTGTTGGGGGCTGGCCCGGTTCTTCTGGTCCAAGCTGGACTTTCGGACAGGGGGCAGCGGGGGAGTCCCTTTGGGCCGAGCCAGTACACAGTGCTTGGGTGACGCCACCTTCCTCTCCAGGGTGGCCTTGGAGGGCTGGGTGCTGGAAGCCAGGCCGATGCCGTTGGTCTCGGCAGGGCAGTGAGAGAAGAGGCTGTCCGGTTCCTCCTGCCTGCTGGCTTTCTGAAAAGCCCTGGGAAGGCTGCTCGACTTCAGGCTTTTGTTGAGATGCACAGGGCTCTGGGCAGCCACACCGGGCAGGGCCGTCTCACAGCCATCCACAACCCTCCTGAAGTTGTCGGCCACAGGGGAGGCAGATACCTCACTGCTGCTGCTGCTGAGCCTGTCACTGGGGCTGGCCTTCCTGTCCTGTTCCGCTCTGGCCTCAGGATTTGGGGGGCCTGTGGCAGTCTCGTGCCTAATCCCTGTTTCGTGGGGATAGGCATTCTCTTTTTTTACCTCCTCTTCTCGTTTCAGCCAGGGGTTCTCAAATTTCATCTCTTTCTTTGCACCACTTTCCTTGCTCTCCTGAGACCGGGCTGCTTTGGGGACTGAGCTGACGGTGGCAAGGGACGCCTCGGGTTCTTGGACATTCCGGGGGCTCACGGCGATGCAGGGGTAAACCGTAATGTTGGTCTTCATGGGGATGTACCCTTCGCAGTTGCTCAGGCTGGCTGTATTAGAGATGGTGACCATGGCTTTGCCCAGCGTCGATATCTTGCAGCCTTTGATGGGGGTTGCTCTGTTGAAGGAGTCATCCCCCATTTCCGACAAGATGAGCAAATTGTCGGGGCCCGCCTTGGGCTTCTCTCGGCACACCACGGCGGTGTTCTGGATGCTGCTGACGAACTCCGAGGCCGGAGGATCTGCCATTGCTTCTCCGTGCCCGAAACACGTCTGGGCTATGAAACTGTGGCAGGGCGGCTCGCTATCACTACCTGTGCTCATCTCACTCAGCCAGGAGCTGATGGAGGAACGCCTGCTCCCTGCCTCCCGGGCCTTCTCATCCAGGTTCAGTTTCGGGAGGGGCAAGAACTGCGTGATGCTGACCTCGGAGACAGGAGCCACGTTTGAGTAGCACTCCAGGTCCTCGCTGACGCTGCCGATGATGCTGACGGGCCTGGAGCCCGAGGCCAAGGCCTGCACCGAGCAGTCGCTGTTGAAGCTGATGATGCTGGTGGGGCGGCCGCCATCCAGGACCCCGCTGATGGTCAGCTCCTCCACCAGCGTGAACACCAGCTCATCTTCACCGTTCAGCTCCAGGGGCTGCTGCACTGTCACCATCGTGGTGCTCAGTATCTCCTTCTTGGCATCTGCAGAAGTTGCTGCCTGATGTTCAGCATCCACAGGGGTTTCTGGGAACCCTTCACTCCCAGTAGACATGGATTTCTTCAAAACCTGGGGGCTCATTCCGACCGGGGGGGTACGTACCTCGGGCTGCAGCAGGGACTCACTAGATACCACGCCTGCATCCTTGCTGAAGGTGGGCAGGGGGGCAGGAGAAGGCAGGACACCCTTCTGGGTGTAGACTTTGCACCTCTGGGAAGGAGAGCTGGCCGGCTTGTACTCTGAGGTCTTGGACAGGCTGGCGATGCCCAGCCTGGGGGAGCCCATGGGCCTGGGCTTGCCTTCTACAAAGCCACAGGAGTTCAGGCTTTCCCGGCTGCTCTGGAGGCTGGGGCTCTGCACGAGCTGGGAAGAACTGTGCTGGCTGCTGCTGCCTGGGATGCTTCTGGGTGAGGCAGGGGTGGGGCTGTTGGTGAGCCATGCAGCAGGGACAGGGGAGTGATTCCCCTGCAACTTGGAGCCCGGGGGCTCGCTGCCTTCTCTAGCTGTCAGCTGGCCATCTGACCCATCATCTTCCTTATCAGACTCACAGAGTGGGCTTGCCCCAGCTGCTTGGCTTAGCGGGGCGCTCTTGCTTGCCTGCTGTGCCCCAAACTGGGCCGGCAGCTCTTCGAAAGGGAACGTGCTGGACTCCTCGCTGCCGTCAATGCAATCTAGCCTCTCCTGCAGCTCGGCGAACGTGTTGCACTTCAAGCAGTCCCTTTCCGATTTGCTGGCCACAGCCTCTCCGGCCTCCGTGGACCGGCTGTCACCCCTGGCCGCCTTCTGCAGGGCCGGCACGATAGGGACAAAATCTGGAGGCCCCTCGTTGTCGGTGAGCTCCTTGTCAGAGAGGGCTGTGCCATTTGGCCCAATGTAGATGACCGTGTCGCAGGACTGCTCGCTGCTGGAGGAGTAGTCGGGGTCGCTGGATAGGTGAGGCATCGCGAAGTCCGACTCCATGGCGGCCCTGGCGTGGAAGGGTCTCAGCTGGGTGGGCCTGCGCATTCTGCCTTCCTCACAGGAGCTCTCTCCCCCGGAGGAGCTCGATGTGTACTGTGAGTGAGAGGGGAACCGTTAGTGTGGGCCGCCCTGCCAAGACAGCCCTCCCAGGGACCCTGACTTCGTGGGGCAACTGGTGGAGGCCACTGGCTCCATATAGGCCATCTAGACCCCAGTGGGCCTCCCTGCTTATGGGCTGTTACCCGGGGTGTGCCAGGCCAGGCACCCAAGCTATGCACGTCACGGCCTCATACTGGAAGGATAACCCCTGTGAGGCGCACTGGGGAAGCCGAGGCTGCTCATGAAACGGGGTGACCCGCCCAGGTCCCATCCGACTGCCTAAGGACTGAGGAGGGGTCACCAGTTTGCACACCCAAACCATTTGTGACAATTTGTGCCACGGGACACTGGAAAGATGTGTTTTTGACCAAGAAAAAAGAAAGATACAAAAAGGAGGGAAGCCCTCCACAAATCACCAGCTCGCTATGGACCAGAGTGACCACAATCATGATTATTTTCTCAGACGTTCTTGTCACACCACTGCTGTCCTGGCTTTGCCCCGGCCTGAGAAAACGAGCCCAGTGGTTTCTAGCAGACTCTGCATCAACCAGAAACCATTGAATTGACATGACAACACCCAGCAGCCCGAAAATGCCTCCTGGAAATGCAAGGGAAGTAGGGCCACCTGAGCAAGGAAGGGTCAGTCAGTTGAAGGACCAAGGTAGGCAAGAGATAAACTATGAATAGTTCCCGTCCGTCTCAAAATTTTCAAAGTAGCAAT
This sequence comes from Kogia breviceps, assembly GCF_026419965.1. NCBI lineage: Eukaryota > Metazoa > Chordata > Mammalia > Artiodactyla > Physeteridae > Kogia > Kogia breviceps. The sequence continues at coordinate 40,260,651 of NC_081310.1, read as the reverse complement.
CCATTTAAACTATCTGAAGTGGACCAAGTACTCCCTGTTAGGGGTCCAGGCTGGATGACCGAGGAAAGCACCAGCTGTGCGGAGGGGAAGTGACTTCAGTATTGGCCAGAAGGTGTTCCGGCCCCAAGGTGGATGCTGAGCCAGGCCAGCGGCAGCCAGCCATGCTCACCATGCGCCTGGTGCTGGGGGATTGGAAATATTGATTTGGCTCTTTCTGACTCAGTTCCAGGGCAGGGCTACGCAAGCTCCTTCAGCCACCTGCACCCCCTGCAAGCTCCTTACCTTCGTTTTCTTTTTCTTCATCCTCAACACTCTCGAGGCAATCTGGATGGTGGACAGGGTTTCGGCATAGTTCCCGGCGGCGGCCGAGATGTGAGCGATCATGGTAGTGCGGCAGTTCACGTTCCCCAGGGACTCCCGCAGCAGCATGGTGAGCTTGCTTTCTCTGCCAACAAAGTGAATTAAGGCTGCATTAGCGGGCCATGCTTCACTTTGGCTGTCAGGGTAGGGCTTCAGGCCCCTACATGGCTTGTTGTGGGCAGTGGGATTCTTTTTCCCCATTTTTAAAATGGCATACTAATTAACATCATCTTCTACACGAGGCTATTTGTAGTTGACAGCTGAGCAAGTGCTTCCAACCCCAAGGATGGAATTCATGCAAAACACCTCCCCCGGTACCACCGTCCTGGCTGTGATGGGGGTATTCCTGTGTGTCTGCGTGTGTGCATATGACATTGCACATAATGAGACCTGGGAATAGAAACGAGAGGAAGGGATGGAGAGAGAACAGCTCTGTGATCGGTGATTCGGCATGCTAGCTGCACACCCGGCCCTTCTTTGCAAGTTTCTGCACCAGGCAATCCCCACAACAAAGAGCACTTCCCCAGCCATGAACTTGTATTGAAGATCTATGGGTTTATAATACATACAAGGTTTCTTTTGCCAAGGAGTTGCACCCACGTTATTGCCATTGTCTCTTAACTCCTATCTGCACACGGTAGTGACGAAGGAAAATGTATTCACATTCCTGATTATTACTGGGGACACAGAGACATAGGCCCGAGCAATCACTCAATCAGCAAAGCAGAACTTTCTAGAAGGGACTCCTCTGGGGACTTTGCAGGTGCTGCGTGGGGCCAGTGCCCTGAGGGGTGATAATGAGACCCAGGAGTTTACAGATGGTGTTTCTAGGCTCTTTAAAAAGTGGTCTGGAGGAATGGCTCATGTTTTTCCATTCGTATACTTGTCCCGACATTCTTCCTGCCTTGGTTCTAAGAGGCTTCTGCTTACGTCATCATCTTACCTGCTGCCAAATGTCACTTCATCTCTGGAGACTCCCCTGATCCCAAAGGCTGAGGGAGACTCTTTGCTTCCCATGCCCTGTGTTGAGTTTATTTTGCCAGATGAGAGGGGTTTGTCCTCACGCCTGTGTCCGCATCAGACTCTTAGCCAGACATCCCCTCCTTTCCCCCACACCCCACCAACTCAGCTCTCTGGAGAGAGACTGTCCAGCTCAGGAGACTCAGTGTGACATGCAGGCCACTGTCAGCAGAGATTAGACCTTGGAGACAGGAAACCACTTCACATGTGACCTGCATCAGGCCTTCAGGGAGGAAAGACTGGTATAAGAGCAATAGTTTTCCCTTTCCATCTGGGACCAATTAAGGTGTCAGTTCAGGGATACTGGGCTCACTATGGCTCAGTGCCAGGGCAATTTAAAAATATATCAGGGTTTCCCTTCGAGCAAAATAATCAGTGATAAAAGTGATGGAAGGAGAGTGCTATGGACTGAATGTTTATGTGTCCTCCAAATTCATGTGTTGAAACCTAACGCCCCATGTGATGGTATCTGGAATTCGGACCTTTGATCAGGTCATGAGGGTGGAGCCCACATGAGTGGAATTAGTGCCCTTATAAAAAAGACCCTGGAGGGTTTCCTTGTCCTTCTGCCATGTGAGGATACAGTGAGAAGACAGCTGCCTGTGAGCCAGGAAGCGGGCCCTCACCAGACACAAATCTGCTAGCACCTTAATCTTGGATTCCCAGCCTCCAGAACTGTGAGAAATAAATGACTGTTACCTAAGCCCCTCAGTCTATGGTATTCTGTTATAGCAGCCTGAACTGACTTGGACAGAAAGGTAAGTGGGGTATGGAGGAAGAGACCCCCAGCCCTAGCTCTAGGCTCTAAACATTTAACTTCCTCAAAATGTCTATCAGGAATATGGATACCACCAGAGCTGACGACCAGATGGGGGAGTCAAGTCCCATTCCTGGGACACATTCTCAGCAGAGACACTGCACCTGGATGAGTTTAGGACTTTGTCTTCCATATGGGAAATGGAAGATAGATTCCATTAGGGTTAAGTTGTGATCATATATGGTTAATTCTTATTATTCATGATAGTTATTTTTGTTAAGTCTCCATGAACACTGAATTAGTGAATGCTGAGCCATGCTCCTAGGGGAAATACATGGTTTTAGGTTCCTGAGACCCTCTGGTCACAATATTTCATCACTGGATCAATACATAATCTTGTTTTATTTGCATATCTGTTTCAAGACACCTTAATTTCTATTTCTTATAAATAATGAATTATATGTACTTTCTATACAATAAAACACTAGTTGAGAAGGGTTGAACATTTCCCTGACCCTGGGTAACATGACCATAAATTTCTTGGGCTTTAAGCCTTATGGTATTGTCCACTATGCTTTTTAAAAAAAACTGGTCATATTGTGAATCCAAAAATACAGCCTGTTTCTACAGCTTCATTATGCACTTTAGACATAAACTGAGTACTTTCCAGAGCAGTCTGATATACAATGGTGAATTTCCTCTTCCCTTTTCTGGATGTGCCATATTGTTGATTCTTTAACACTGAACTCACACCAACAGCACTATGATATGCCTGAATGAAACTTCTCTAACACATATATTTTCTCTGTAAGGTACATCACAGCCTTCTTGCACTAAAGAACACTAGACAGCACTGCAGCACTACACTTAGGGGCCTACTTTAAACAGTGAGATCACCAAAAAAAGCACAGAAATACTAAAAAAAAAAATATGTCACTAAATAGACTGCAAAAAGGACCCTTGTTTACATGAAGAGAGGTGAAACAAGAAGGCAGGGCTGTTACCTTGTCCAGTTTCAGCTGGGAACATGTGCATTGGGTGGCTCAGAGTTTTTGCTACTAAGCATGTCTGCAAATTACAGTAAAAGTATGGATTTGGAACATAATTCACAACATGGAATCTGCAAATGATTCCAAGGACCGACTGTACTATGAAGTTCCTAATGATAAGTTTTGTTCACCAGTTGCACTCTGCTGAAGGCACACCCCACTTATTTCTCCATGTGACCCTGTAAAGTCTTCAGGAAACGATACCAAAGACAGAATAAACAGATATAGCATTGTTATATCAAACTGTTTGCCCTGTGTATTTCCACATGATTCCCCATTCATGAGTCAATCATAGGACAATTTTATTTTTTTAAGTCCACATTGTTGGAAGAAGCCAGGGCATGTGTGTTGCTTGGCAACCAGAATTTTAGCTCTCCTTTGGAAAGCCAGTAAAACTGCCAGCAAGACTGTTTCATGTGGGCATCTCTAGACTCTAAAACATACCTTATGGGAGTGAAAGATGGTGGCTATAAAGCTTTGTTTTTTTCCACCTCTTCATGATCCTTTAACTTGGAACAAAGACAATTAAGTTGGGGAGGGAAGGTGAAAGAATGGACAGGGTACTAAAGGCTGCAAACTGTAGGTTTAACTCAGTGTCTTTGGGAGGAAACTAAAAAGGTTCAAAAGAGTTTCTAGGGCAGTGGTCAGCACAAACTCAGTTTGCACTCTGCATGCAGACTGAGGCTAGAGGAAGAGGAGAGCACAGGTGCAGAGCTCCTTGCCACCGAGCCTCAGGGCCGGGCTGGACGAGGATTTAGACTCGGGGGCCGTGTGGGAGAGATGGGTTGGGTGGGAGAGGAAAGCACTGGTGATGGAGCAGAGCTGACTGGGGTCTGGGAAGAACCTTGCTGTTCTTTCAGGCAGCCATGTTCTATGCACACATATTCCACTTCCTTCCCACCCCAACTGTACACACCTTTTAAAATGATTTTTGGAAAAATGTCTTACTTTTAAAAATAAGTCAACCTTTTATTAGAGCAAGAGGACACCAAAAAATGGCATAATGAGTAAATTTTAATTAATAATATTAATTTTACAAGAGCATGAAAGAGAATGTAGTACTCTAGGACAGGGGCTGACAAACTAAGGCCTGTAGGCCAAATCTGGCCCACTGCCTGTATTTGTAAATAAAGTTTTATTGAGACACAGCCACACCAAGTTTTTAACACATTGTCTCTGGCTGCTTTCATGCTACAACAGCAGAGGTGAGTAGTTGTGACAGAGTCTATATGGCCCCTTAAAGCCAGAAATATTTGCTATCTGGTCCCTTACAGAAAAAGTCCATTGACCCGTGCTGTAGAGTAATGACATAAGGTGGTTTCATTTTATACAGAGTGCCAAAGAGTTGCCAACCAGAGCACAAAGGTGTGTCTTAGTTTCCTTACTATTCAATAATCTTGTTCTGATTTGACAGTTGTCTGTGTTTTCTTTCTTTCAGTTCAGATGTTTCATGAAGGGAGAGCTTTTAAAGTCAGCAGCATGGAAACAGGCAGAGGAACAAATGCTGGCTTTAGAAATCACTTGACCATCAGGACACAGCTATCAGCAACTGCCCCAATCATTCCCTATGATGCAGAGCCTGTCCTTCTCAAGGGGGCTGTTGAGGTTGCTCACCCTTCTTCACCTTGTTAACTAGTGAATGTCCATAGTGGCTCACTCAAGAAGCATTTGGTGAGTTCTAACCATCAGGAAGCCACCCTGCAGATGCTGAGAACGTGCAGGGCAGAGAGCCTAGAGGACCTCAAGAAGCCCGCTATCCAGTGAGGGAGACACATATGTAAGCACACATACCATCCATTAAAGCTAATGACAGAAGAACAAATCTGAAACAGCACATGGTAAGGAAACACCCTCAAGGCTGTGGAGTGTCTCCACCATCACTGTTAGCTCCCTGATGGCTAGAGAACACCCAGACCTTGATGGTTATAGTGTGATTCCGTCTCCTTGGCTGGGATTCTCCTACGTGGCAGGCATCCAGGGATGTATGAGCTTGAGGTCCCCAAAACACCCGACAGAATTCTAAATTCCTTTCTGAAAGGACAGTCTGGAATCTCTAGTTCCTTGTTCTCTGACCCTGAGAGCTGGAAACTCTCTCAACTGGTAATCTGGTACCGGGCCGCCAGTGAAATGAGATGTCCAAAGTCACACATTTGCAATGTTGGCCAGGTAATTTCATAAGTAAAAAGCCATTCCTTTCATGAGAGCTGTTAAATATATTTCTTCCCCAGAAAGGAGGTGAAGAACTCTGGAAGTAGAAAGAAAGGCATCTACGGACCACGTTCTTTTGAAGGAGAAAAATGTAGTGAGCTCTGAATCGCCAAGTTGGGCAACCCAATTACAGCACCATGGGATGGCTCTTCCTCAAGGCCTGCTTCTTGTGAGAGAGAACCATAAATGTCCACTTACAGACATGGGTCTGTTGTCAAAAATGTGCCTCCTTTAATGCAAAAACAATGAGGGCACAGAAGAAAGCAAGATGAGTTATGTTAGTTCTTAATAAAATGAAAGGAAAGGAGCTTAGTTAATCTAGAAAACTAATCTCCAGAACAGTTTGCAAGAGAAGGATTCCTGTGGGCAGCAGACGTATAAATCATAAACATACACACAAGCATGCTCTTTTTTAGGAAAGGGAGACAGGGCTTGTTTATTTTTAAGCAATGCACCTTTGGCATTCAAGAATGGAAACCACACACACTGAATTCGTACAGGTGTCAGATATTCAGATCAAGATAATAACCAATGTTTACACGCCAAGAAAATGTTGGTATCACTCACATTGTTAAGGATATGACCCTGGAAATACATTGCATTCTAGCACCTATCCCATCTTCTACCCACTTTACCTGTAAACTGCCAGACTGTATTGTAGAGCCCCAGACAGAGAGCTTGAGATACTGGGCAAGAGTTGCCAGGGATCGAGCCAGCTCTAAGAGTTCTGATCTCCCAGCCTTAGCCCCCAAACACCAGGCCCCTGCATCCACCCACTAATCACCAGGGGAGAGGATAGTGAAAAGAAAGAAAGAACAGAAAGGAAAAGAAGGACCAGAGGTAGGCTAAAATCATGAATTTGGCCTAGTTTTTCGCTACTCTACACCCTTTCTCCCACTGACCCTGTCTCCTTCCATTCACATCCTATTGGTCTGTGAACATCCTTTTAGACTGTTGCCTGAAGGGTCACCGTTGTCCTCTGGAGACCAGCCCAAGGTCTGGGGACAAGGGTCCCAAGACACCAGCATCTATGGCCCAGTGCTCCTGGCCAAGGTGGGCAAGATCAGTGCGTTTCTTTCTCTCTCATTAGAAAGAACATTATGCAGAGGGCAGACTGAGTCACCATGCCCCCTGGGTGAGGGCAAACTCTCATGCCTCTGTCTGTCTTCTAGGTCCCAAGCAAGTATGTTTACTTGTGACACTATTGAGTTGTGACACTGAAATACATACATCCACAAGGGAAAAATCACTTCCCTTGCGTTTATTTATTTGTAAGGGATTGGTGGTGCCCTGTTCATGATTGCTTCACAGACATTCACATGTTTGGGAGAAGACTTTACACGCCTTCTTGCTTGGGAAGCTGTCTGCTCTGCAGGAGTGGCCTATTCTCAGCAATGTTCCCCTCAAGGATGCCAACATTTTAGGACATGAATTTTCTGGTTTCTGGTACTAGAGAACAGCCCAAACCTTGGTACAGGCCAAGCTATCTTAATGGCATTTTCAAAAGGAGTTCATGAAGTTAAAGGTCTTTCTGCTGAGTTTCAGATATTACTCCATTTGTACTGCAAATGGCATAAGCAGGTCTGTGTTGTGGGATGCTGGGAAGGAGGGTGCGTAATCCTGGCAACCTTGATAGAGAAGCATGGTTCTCAGGTCTTCCAATGAGAGTGACTCTGGCTTGCAGAATAAAGTACTGGTGAAAATAGCTGCCTGTGTCTGGCGCATGTGTTAGAGGTGCCTCTGCCAGCACCGGCATGCAGCAGCGTGGGAGATGATGAGACTGCTCATCAGAGGACAGCTTAGAAGAGGACCCTGCAGAGAACCACCCACTGCCAGCTGAAGGACCAGCCTTTGTGATCTGACTGATATGCTACCTGGTATGAGTTCACGCCTTACCTAACCGAAGACCACCTGTTGGTGGAGGTCCTAAGAGTGGTCAAGACTAACCTAGCTGTTCTCTCATGGAGCTCTTTAGTAAAGACTATAGAACCCTTAGCACAAACAGCACCATTTGGGGACACCTCTGATGCAGGGTAATACATGGGAGAGATGTGTTCTCCCCATGCCATCCTGTTTATTCAGGGCTGGCACCACGGTGGCTTGACAACTTTGGTGGCTGTACCCAATGAGAGGCAGGAGAGCCGTGATGGTGCCTAACAGGGGCCTCTATTCTAGGTGAAGCAGGAGGTACCCCCAGCAGGACTACATGATGAACATTCACGAGAGCTCCCTAAGGGATATCGGAAAGGATCTGGATAGAAAGACAGTTTACATAAATTAGAGGGTTTAAACTGTAGGGATGGGTTGGGGCCAAGGAAATCTGAGTTATGACTTTACTCAGTTACCCCTGTACCCATAGGAAGATGAAATCTAAGGAAATTTGGGCTACATGAATCCATTTGATCTTGGATATCAGTGTTCTGTTTATCTGAATAAGATAAAATTCACATTAATTCAGCCCACTTCATGAGAAAGACCAGCTGTAAACAGGGAATAGACTCAGAATATTTCAAAAGAAGTTTATAATGTAACTTGAATTTATAGCTAATGGAAGGTTTCAAGTTAAAATCCTAACTAATCTGCTTTGATCTCATTTGAGATACATTTGCAATTATTGAAGTGCCTATAAAATACGGGTTCACTTATATACATTAAATGTGTTTCATGAAAACTTTCTTACTTTTGCTTAACAATTCATTCCTTCTTATCTAGAGCAAGAAAAAATTTCCATCCTGGTCTAGTCGTTGATCACTCAATTACTAGAATGTGAATTACTCTTGGTATTCTAAATCTAAGTTCTGCTCAGGAAAACGTACATTCATTTGAAGGCTGTAGCACTCAGGTATAACATAAGACATCTTAAAGATAATTCATGTAATTAGAATCACAATATAGAAAGTCCACTGATCCTAGGGTACAAGGTTGAAAGATAGTTACAAACTTCCAGTTATAAAATAAACAAGTTATGGGGATGCACTGTATGGCACAGTGACTATAATTAGTAATAATATTGAATTGCAAATTTGAAAGTTGCTGAGAGTAAATATTAAAAGTTCTTATCACAAGAAAAAACATTTTTTAACTTATGGTGGCAGATGTTAACTAGAATTATTATGGTGATCATTTTGCAATATATACAAATATTGAATCATTATGTTGTACACCTGAAACTAATATAATGTTATGTCATTTATACTTCAATAAAAATTCTTAATTGAGAATAAAAGAAAAATAATTTTTTAGAACCACAGAGTATTAGAGTTGAAAGGATTCTTAGGGGTCACTGCATTTACTTATAACAGGACTGCCACTGTTACAGGTGATCTGCTTTTGGCCAGAATATTCTTTTTTTCTTTTTTTTTTTTTTTTTTTTTTGTGGTACACGGGCCTCTCACTGTTGTGGCCTCTTCCATTGAGGAGCTCAGGCTCCGGACGCGCAGGCTCAGCGGCCATGGCTCACGGGCCCAGCCACGCCGCGGTATGTGGGATCTTCCCGGACCGGGGCATGAACCTGTGTTCCCTGCATCGGCAGGCGGATTCTCAACCACTGCGCCACCAGGGAAGCCCCAGAATTATCTTAATGACTGAAAACTTACCATCTCCCAGGCAGCCTGTGTAATATTTTTGAATAGCCTCAATTATTAGAAAGCTCTTTCTTATATTGAACTTATATCTTCCTTATACTTCTAACCCACAGACACTCAACTCTGTTTTCTAGGGGCACTGCCAAAAGAATAATCCTTTTGCACACACTGGCCCTTCACATTTTGAAAGACATTTAACATGTCCTCCTTAAATGTTCTCTTGCTTGGGAATAGTCCATGTTCCTTCCATTGCTCTTCAAATATTTGGTTGGTCATCCAAGCTCCACTAAGCCCCCCTCTACCTACCACATAATTTAGTACTTCCTCTTTGCTCAGACTTGTCTTGACTCCTGTGTAGTCAAGAATATGGCTTTGCTCAAAGAGCTCTAGCCTTTGCCCTCAGCTTCTGGGAAGTAATCTGTATTGTATGTGCTGGGGGTATCTTTGTGTAGGGTGGGGACTGGCCACAGCAGATCATAGGGCCACACCCAATAGTCTTAGGGTAGGAGGTGGCCATGCCAGAAAGATCAACTATGTGATTTAGGTCAGGGGCTTTGGGTCATGTGGTATTAGTCAACCTAGACCAAGTTCAACCAGGTTGGAAATCAATCAATCAATCATGTCTATGTAATGAAGCCCCAGTAAAAACTCTGCACACCAAAGCTCACTGTATATTGTCACACATAGACAATGGGAGGGTAACACACTCTGTCTCCACAGAAGACAATGGAAGCTTCATGTTTGGAACTCTCCCAAACTCCGCCCACTGCATCTCTTCCTTTGGATGATTTTAATCTGTATCCTTTCTCTATAATATGATGTAGCTGTGAGTACTTTCAGTGAGTCTCTGAGTCCTTCTAGTGAATTACCAAACCTGAAGGTGATTTTGGGAACTCTCTAAACTTGTAGTTGGTGTCAGAAGTGAAAGTAGTCTTCTCTGGATTCTTCCTCTAATTTTGTAGTTGGACCCTAACTCCTTGCAGTTGGTGTCAGAAGTCTTGGGCAGACTTGGCAGTCCAAGGACTGTGCCCTCAAACCTCACAGTTTGGTTAATTCCAGGTAGCTCTTTTCAATGAGGTCCTTGAGGGCAAGAGCTATGCTTTTACTTTGATCTTTCTTTTTATTCTGATCTTTCTTCACAGTAATTCAAACAACAATGTTTATGACTTATTAGCTCCAGGACAGAAAGAGAAAGATCCTATATTTAGTTTTACTTAGTTTAGCATAATCAAGAGCTATGAAAAACAAAACAGAACAAAAACAGTAACTTAGAAGGCAAATCAGTAGCCCTTATAGACAAATAGAAAATAATAGGTCCATAGGTTTCCCCTGAATTAACAGACTACCCAAAATTGAGTATGCTAATGAAGTTTGAGATACTATAAAGGGGTGCTTAATGGTTCATTCAGCATTTAGTGAACTCTGAAGACTGGTCTGTACAGATGCATGCTCATTTTTTAATCCATCTGCAGGACCAGATTAGGAGTAATAATAATGTTTATATTGTTACTGCAATTTAGAATGTAAATACTACTCTGACATTTTACACATTATCTGAAGTTTTACTTCCTTTTAAAAATATGTATATGTATAACTGGTTCACTTTGTTGTAAAGAGGAAACTAACACACCGTTGTAAAGCAATTATGCTCCAATAAAGATGTTAAAAAAATTTTACTTGGCCCAAGCCATTATGATTAATTACGATGTTTTGAACAGACATTTCTATAGCCTTGTCACTTTTTATACAGCCTTTGCAGTGGTTTATGACAGCTTTACCGGGGGAGGGATAAGGAAATACCTCAATAATGTTGCATTACACATCTTTTGAGTAAAGATGAGCTCATTGTACTATTTAGAAACTTTGCTATTCTTCAGCTTTAAATCATCCTCAGGTTTAGGAGCATGTGTTCATTCCAATGTCAGAGATCTCTGCAGTAATCCAAAAGGCACTGATGGGTGACAGAGATGGAGTCAAGAGTCATGTTGTCATGGTAACCCAGAGCTTCTTCCCTGATTTCTGCTCACCCCCTCCTTCTCCGTGGATTCTCAAAGAATTCTCAAGAAGAAAGAAAATGAAAGTTGCAAATGGAATTCTTGATATAATAAAATCCGATTTTTGCCTAGTGCCTGAACTCAAATCTTTCCCACTGCCTTCCCACTACACCATCCCCAAGCCTCCTATATCGCCTTAGTGATAAACTTAAAGTTTTAGAACATTCCTATGCTTTTTCATGAGTCTTAATGTCTACTTCAGGTAAGAAACTTACATGAAGCTTATGTTTGATGTGGCATTTCGATGGTGCCTCTTTCTATAGCTCAGTCGGTGATCACCCTTCAGGGTTATTAGAACTGTGCAGAAACTGGGCTTTGAAAATCTGCAAATGTGTTTAGAGTTCTTTCAAAAGAAATGTGTTTACCAAAAAAAGGCAGGGAAACATCTGGAAGGGTCTCATCTACTTTTTTAACCTACTCTCTAAGCAAAACACTAAGATGACAGAGCAATGTGGGTACTAGGTGAATTATGGGGCTTTTATTTTCCAACACTGGAAACCCAGATGACCCCTCTTCTACCACATTCCTTGGGAAGGCCAAAAAGAAGTTAAATAACATTAGACAAGGAGTCTGGGCTTGACGATTACACTGCATTGCAATCATGACTATTTCCAGTCTCCAGAGTTCAATTTAGCCAATTCCATGCTTCCTCTCTATCAAAATAAAATAAACAGAGAAAAGGCAAATATGAGCCCTAGCAGTCATTTCATTTGCATTCACTTGACTGTATTCTGATTCTGTGCACACAAAAGAAAGGGAAGTCTAATCTCTCTCTGCTCATCAGACTGCATATCAGTGGGCACCCCTTGTGCTGTCGAATAACCTTCCAAGAGAGGTGACATGAAGCTGGCTCATTATGTGAGGCCAGTGGTACAGAATATCACCATGTCGGGAAGGATTCAGACCAGTACTTGGGAGGATGGATTAGATGATTAAATGTGTCCTTCCTGTGATCTCAAGCTCATATCTCTTCCTGTGCAATGGCTTTTCTTTGAAGGCAGCAGCATGGAACTTAAAACAAGACTCTGATTGTCAAGGACAGGATGAGCCATTTGTGCCCTCTGCTTCCAAACTTGCTCCCTACTCCTAACCAGTGGCCTTTCCAAGTCTCAGGTGGGGGATACTGAAAGTGGTTCCAGGAGCAAGAGTGAAGCACCATTGCCACAAAGTCCATTACTCACCGAGATGAGAGCCCTTGGGTGCCCACCCTGTGGGCTGCACACTGGCATGACCATAGTTCTGTTACTTCACTGACTGATAGTCTAGGAGGTTTCCTCCTTACCATATAAAAGATGACAATAAAGACAAACTGGTGTCTTTGAACCTGGAGTTGGGCAGCCTAGTGAGGAAGAAGCTGCAGAATATCCTAAGGTGCCTTTTTGCACTGTGGACTCTAGTCATCCCACTCTACTAATTACTCCCTGAACAAGTGTGGACTTTTGTGCCTCTCCTGCTTCTGTGTTCATCCCAGGTTTCGGCCTGGAATGACCTTTCTTTATTTACACTTGTCTATGGAAATAGGAGTGGAAGTGCTGGATAACATGGCAATTCTCATTTAACTTTTTAAGAAACTGTCAAACTGTTTTCCACAGTGGCTGTACCATTTTACATTTCCCACAGCAATGCACAAAGGTTCCAATTTCTCCATGTCCTTGCCAATACTGATATTCCTTTTTTTTTTGTGGTACGCGGGCCTCTCACCGCTGTGGCCTCTCCTGCTGCGGAGCCCAGGCTCCGGCCGCGCAGGCCCAGGGGCCATGGCTCACGGGCCCAGCCGCTCCGCGGCACGTGGGATCTTCCCGGACCGGGGCACGAACCTGCGTCCCCTGCATCGGCAGGCGGACTCTCAACCACTGCGCCACCAGGGAAGCCCTGATATTCCATTTTTTGATAATAGCCTTTCTAACAGATGTGAAGTGATATTTCATTGTGGTTTTATTTGCACTTCTCTAATGACTAATGATGTAGAGCATCTTTTCATGCATTTATTGGCCATTTGTAATATCTTCTTTGGAGAAATATCTATTCAAGTCTCTTGCCTGTTTTTGAATTGAATTGGATTTTTGTTGTTGAACGGTAGGAATTCTTTATATATTCTGGATATTAATCCTAAATTAGATATATGATTTGCAAATATTTTCTCCCATCCTGTAGGTTGTTTTTCAATCTCTTGATAGTGTCCTTTGATGTACAAAAGCACCATTTCATTTTTTTGGTAAGGCTTTATCAGTCTTAGATTTTAACTAACATTTTTCTTTGGCATCTGTGGTTCAAAAGCCTTCCAATATTTGGTGTTCCTATGATAAGCCTGCCAATAAGAGTTACCAAAGATTTCTTATGCTATTTTGTGCTTAAGATACTTATCCAATACGGTCCTTGTTACTTGCAGGCCACTAACCAGTCAGCAGATGGGGAAAACCTGAAAGACTGTTGTTAAGCACATGTGCCAGGGACTGCCTGGGGATAAACTGCTTTTGAAATCAAGAATAACCTACTCAAAGGACGTTGATGAGGGTAACTGTGTTAGAATGCCTTCTGGGTATCACATGTGGTATAAAGAAACATGATTCCACACTCTTCACAAAATGTACCAACTGGATTGGCTCTTGGCACAAAGACCAGTTGCTAGTAATTGGAAGGAATTAAAAGGAAATTAAATTTAAGAAGGGTTCCCATTACTGGTCCAAGTCTGAGAAAAGATGTTACACAGAGGCCATAATTCATACATGAAATCTTATTGGGGAATGACATGAAAAACATGAAAGAATTATGCATTTTTTGAAAAAGAATTAAGAAACATTTGAGTTTTCTAGTGATACTTATTTTGTTTAAAAAAAAAAAGGTTACTGCAGCACAAATTCTGAATCTTTTAAGTTGGTAAGTTCAATCACAAATAGCTATTCATTCCTTACATGGGATAAATGTGGTCTGAGTTCAGTCTATTCACTGTCATTCCTGCAAGATCCCTGACTGGGCACTTTCTCAAAGTCCTGCCAATGACAAGAGGCTTGCAAATTAGCAATCAATCACAACTTCCTGTGACACTTCTTTGCCCCCTGACCTCACTTTTTTTTTTTTTTTTTTTTTTTTTTTTTTTTTTTTTTTTTTTGCGGTACGCGGGCCTCTCACTGTTGTGGCCTCTCCCGTTGCGGAGCACAGGCTCCGGATGCGCAGGCTCAGAGGCTATGGCTCACGGGCCCAGCCGCTCCGCTGCATGTGGGATCTTCCCGGACCGGGGCACGAACCCGCATCCCCTGCATCGGCAGGCGGACTCTCAACCACTGCGCCACCAGGGAAGCCCTGATCTCACTTTTTAAATTTTCAAAACATCTCAGTGCTATGAAAGTGCTATGAAAGGCTCCTGGTAGGTTAGGTTAGATGGATGGTCCAAATGCCGCTAATGATGCCCGCTTTTTTGGAGAACTGCATAAGATGGGCAGAGATCATGTCTAACACAGTGCGCAGCAGAGAGTTGCCTTTCTATAAATACTTAAATAACTATCTAGTGAGTACTTCTCCAACAAAAGAAGTCTCCCCCAGCTTCCTATCTCCATAACTTCCACAGCATTACCTTTTTTTCTACCTCATAGGAGCCATGGTCAGAATAAAACTAAGGTAGATGACACTGCCTTGGATTAGAACGGGTGTCAAGTGCTCAGTACAAGACTCACAGTCTCACTGATGTACAGCAAGAGAGACTCTTCTGGACCCTCTAAGTATTCCAGAACACAAGCCACAGCCTACTCAGGCATGCACAGCTCACAGTCATCAAGGGTAGATCATAGAAGATGATCTTCACACCAAGGTCACACCTTCACACCAAGGTCACTGTCAGGCCTGTCTTGAGAAATGTGTACAACAACGTTCCCCAAAGAGGAACAGTCAGAACCACTGATACACCCTCGAATTCAGTCAAGACTCTGGCCAAGTCAAGCCAGGTCAGTCTGCTAATTGTGTCTGTGTTACGACCCCAGGGCTCTTCTTAGATTGATGACACACAGCATGAAGTTCTCAAAAGCAAAAACACATTAGGTTTCACAGGGTGTATGAGTTAAAAGAACTGAAAAAGCCAGCTTGCAGAGTTCAATACATTTGGCTTGTAGAAAAGATGTTCCAAAATAGCAATAAGGGGTCATCTGCTTGCAGTTAAGTCTCAGCAGAGGAAGCAGCTCCCTGTGTGGTGGGATGTTGGAGAGTCTTGTTACAAAGACACTGCCCATCCTCATTCCTTTGCACTAATACACAGAAAGTCTTAGGCAAACAAATGTGCTATTTTGGGTAGTTTACCCAACAAGCATGTATTAAAGAACATAGGATAGGGACTTCCCTGGCGGTCCAGTGGTATAGACTCCACACTTCCATGCAGCACGGCCAAAAAAAAAATAGAACCTAGGATATAGGGAGGGCCAGCCCTCTGCTGGCCCTGGAATTGCAAACACAAATGAGACATGTCCCCTTGTCTGTAGGGCTGTAATTAGGCTGGACATAGGTCCTGGTTTGCCCAGAAGAGTCGCAGTTTATATCCTGCATCTGTCTGGTTTATTTTCTCCTGGATTTTTCTTTTCTTTTTTTTTTTTTAAACAAAGTATTATTATTAGGACTTTAAAAAATGAGGTGGGAAGAGTTGGGCAGAGCTTCACTCTTTACTTCCATAGTCCCATCTTGCAACGTGTTTGATACATGCAGTGAACAGAGTTCACATGTTAAGACATAACGTTCCTTCCAAATGGAGAGACTTGTGCTGAAAGGCAACTGATGGGTTATTGCACACACATAATTCATAACTGTGCTCAAAGACAGTTCTATTTATACCCAGAGAAATACAAACCATAATTGTCAAAATTAGCAAAATGTACACATGTAGAGTTGGAGTAACTGAACTACAAATATGTTGT
The DNA here is from genome assembly GCF_026419965.1 of Kogia breviceps. NCBI lineage: Eukaryota > Metazoa > Chordata > Mammalia > Artiodactyla > Physeteridae > Kogia > Kogia breviceps. The sequence continues at coordinate 40,244,724 of NC_081310.1, read as the reverse complement.
GATAAAGCTTATGTTAAATAAAAACTGGCTTCATCAGGGAGTAAGCAGTTCTCTTGCTGCCTGTCATCAACTGGATTTGAGACATGTTTGTGACTTCTTTAAAGAACTAGCTTAAATGATATGAAATTGCTGACATTAGACAGTTTTTAACTTCAAAACATACTTTATGAATCTACCTAAGTGTCCTACAAAAAAGTATAGAGTTTTAGAAACATCTTCTAAATTTGATTGCACTTTGTTCAATATAAAGTCATAGGGCTTCCCTGGTGGCGCAGTGGTTGAGAGTCCGCCTACCGATGCAGGAGACACGGGTTCGTGCCCCGGTCCAGGAGGATCCCACATGCCGCGGAGCGGCTGGGCCCGTGAGCCATGGCCACTGAGCCTGCGCGTCCGGAGCCTGTGCTCCTTAACGGGAGAGGCCACAACAGTGAAAGGCCTGCGTATCGCAAACAAACAAACAAAAAATAAAGTCATAAACCCATAATCAAGTGTTCAACAAATGAATCACAGAGATCTCAGCCTCTGAAGTCTGTAAAGAGTTGCAATTATTAAATAAAATAAAACTTGTAAATGGGGAGGACATGAAATACATCCCTGCAAAAGCAAGGGAGGAACTAAATGAGTATCAGCAAGAAACAAATAATAAAAAAGATTAAACTTTAAAATTCTATAATTGTGCTCCAAAATTGATTTGGAGGAAGATCTTCTGAAACTTGAACACAGAATATTCTTACTGAATTGAGAAACTTATTTTACTGAAACGAATTTATAGTTGGTTGTTGTTCCATAAATTCTTAATAATTGTGTACCAGCCTGTGATATTCTATCAAGAGAAATAGAAGCTGTAGTTATCAAAATACATAGATAGTTTTATATGCTAACAAACATATATACATAAATATATGGGTAGGCAGTTAGATAGCTGAAGAAAAATGCTGTGGCTCTAAGGTAATACTAGAAAAAAATAGTCTTAAGAAAAATAGCGTTGACATGACATTAGACATAGACTTGGTGAAGGTGACTAAAATACAGAAAGCGGTATCAAGAACAATTCTTCTGCTTATTTTAATGTCTTGACAAACAATAGAAAGAAAATTTTAATTTTTTTACTTTGGTGCACATGAAATTTTTTATAAGAAAATATTGTATTTTTGAGGGAGATTTTTGATTAGAACTATTTTATGGGTCCACTAATATAATTTTAGATAATTAATAATATTGGTTACCCCTTTTTCACTCTCAAAAGTGTCTCAGGGGCTTCCCTGGTGGCGCAGTGGTTGAGAATCCGCCTGCCGATGCAGGGGACACGGGTTCGTGCCCCGGTCCGGGAAGATCCCACGTGCCGCGGAACAGCTGGGCCCGTGAGCCATGGCCACAGAGCCTGCGCATCCGGAGCCTGTGCTCCGCAACGGGAGAGGCCACAACAGTGAGAGGCCCGCGTACCACAAAAAAAAAAACAAAAAAAAAAAAGTGTCTCAGCTTGGATAGTATAAATTATGTGGTTCTATTACTTATAATTTAGAACAGGGAGAGATGTGTAACAGAAAAATACAGAAAAGTAGCAAAAAAGCAATATGGTAGTCTAGATACCTGAAAAGACCTTCTTATCAAATAGAGTTAAACATTATGGATAAGATATTTTCACATATCTTACTAAATGCATTGCTGAACTTGTAAAAGAGTAAGAAATATTTTTAGGCAAAAAAGTATATATGAAGTTGGAAACTCAAAAGAAGTAAGCAGAACACTGAAGTTTGCTTATACCCTGAAGACATTTGCCAAACCAAGTGATATTCAAGCTTCATTTTATATGGCTTCAAAGGGCATGGGAAATAGGAGACAAAGCCCAAAGCCTGCCCAACATGAAGATTTTAATTTTAATAGGAAAATCCCTCTCAACAACAACTGCCCCCTCACATACACAAGAAATTTGTCTTGAAATATGGCACTGAGAAAAGAAGAAAGAAATTATCCTGAGAATTTGAAACCAAAGGCTGAATTAATGTAGGTTTGCAGTCTTAATTAATTCTCAATACCTGGGTGGCCCAAAATGTTTCAAGCTGAGAATATTATTTCAAGTATCCTCAACTGGTAGTAAATCCAGGCACCAAGTAGAAATAAATACAAATGCTAAAGTAAACCATCTTTATAAAAGGTCTCAAAGAATTCTCACAACTAAAATGCCAACGAAAATGAGTCCCCTCTGGGCAAAAATAAACACACAAAGAAACAAGGCACCATGAGAAAGACCCAGCAGAAACAACAGATGGCAGAAAGAGATGTTCAAATATAGGTTACAGATAAACAACAAAAAGTGGATTAATGTGTTTAAGGAAATTAAGATGTTTAAGGAGATAAAATAAATTAAGCAAAAAAAAAAAAAAGAAATGATCAGGAATGACCAATTTCTGCTTCTGGCCATGTTGGAAAAACAGGACCTGGATTTATCCTCCAGCCTTAAATAACTAGAAAACCAAACAAAATATTAGAAAAAAAGGGGTTTTGGATACCAGGCAATGGACAACAGAGGAAAGTAACCTTTGAGAGAAGGGAAACAAATGAGGTGGGCCCTGTACTTGCCCAGTTCACTGTCCAGGGAGGACTTCCAGGCCACAGAACAGAGGGGCTGTGTTCTGAGAGAGCCAGGCAGTGACCTTGCTGAATTGAGGAGACAGTTTAGAATTTGGGGAGGCCAAGACAGCTAAAATTTTCAGAGTAAAATATAGAAAGAAAGAGGAGACTTGGAGAGAAAGAGAGAGAGTCTGTCCCCTGGGGTTGGGAATAATTTATGTTCAAGCAGAGGGGAAAGACCTGCTAATACATGGAGCATTGGACAGAGTGCTCCAAAGGGGTCAATAATAAGAAGAATGTTAGAGTCCTCTAATAGTGGTCAAAATAATCCTAGGTGCTCTGTACCTGCCCTAGCACTGATTAAAAGCAAGCCTCAAAAAGGACAAATTGATTCCAAATAATTGTGAAAATTAGTAAATTATTCTAAATAACCCATGGATCAAAAAAGTTACTATAGTGAAAAAGAGAAAATATTTTAAACTAATGATAGTGAAAATAATCATCATTATCAGAACTTGAGGCTATAAACAAAGCAGTACTTAGTGGGTAATGTACAGAACTAAGTGTTTATATAATAAGAAAGAGTGAAAAATTTTCAAGCTAAGTAGCCATCTTAAGATGGGAGATAAAGAACAGCAAAATAAAGCAGAAGGAATGAAATAGTAAAAGGCAGAAATTAAAACAACGAAGAACAAACATACTATAAAGAAAATTGCAAAAGCCCAAATAATTAAGACAGTCTGGTATTGGCATAGGATAGGGAGCCCAGAGACAGACACATACATATTTCAACACTTGTTATATGAGTAAAGGAGCACTGTAGATCAGTGGGAATTCAATAAATGGTGTGAGAGAAACTATTTGCAAAATAGTGAATCCAGAGTTCACAAAGAATCCCTATGAATCAATAAACAAAAAGATAAACAACTCTAGAAAAATAGGCAAAAGATTTGAATAAGAGCTATAAAAAGGGGAGAAATAACTAACAAACATGAGAAGATACTCAACCTTATTAGTAATCTGGAAGATGCAAATTAAAATTATAATAATATGCCATTAAGAACCCACCTGATGGCCAAATATTTTTTAAACCAGACAATACAAGTATTGATAAGGTTGGAAAGAAAGGGAACTCTTGTCTATTAGACAATTACTAGATATTACCTTTTTTTTGTTCTTTTTGGTTCCCTTTTCTCCACACCCTCTCTAGCATTTGTTATTTGTAGACTTTTTATTTTATTTTTTTTTAATGTTTACTTATTTATTTATTTTTTCTTATTACTCATCCATTTTATACACATCAGTGTATACATGCCAATCCCAATCTCCCAATTCATCCCACCACCACAACCACCCCCTGCCACTTTCCCCCCTTGGTGTCCATACGTTTTTTTCTCTACTTCTGTGTCTCAATTTCTGCTCTGCAAATAGGTTGATCTGTACCATTTTCTAAGTTCCACATATATGCGTTAATATACGATATTTGTTTTTCTCTTTCTGACTTACTTCACTCTGTATGACAGTCTCTAGATGCATCCACATCTCTACATATGACCCAATTTCATTCCTTTTTATGGCTAACATTCCACTGTATATATGTACCACATCTTCTTTATCCATTCGTCTGTCGATGGGCATTTAGGTTGCTTCCATGACCTGGCTATTGTAAATAGTGCTGCAATGAACACTGGGGTGCATGTGTCTTTTTGAATTATGGTTTTCTCTGGGTATATGCCCAGTAGTGGGATTGCTGGGTCATATAGTAATTCTAATTTTAGTTTTTTAAGGAACTTCCATACTGTTCTCCATAGTGGCTGTATCAATTTACATTCCCACCAACAGTGCAAGAAGGTCCCCTTTTCTCCACACCCTCTCCAGCATTTGTTGTTTATAGATTTTCTGATGATGCCCTTTCTAACTGGTGTGAGGTGATACCTCATTGTAGTTTTGATCTGCATTTCTCTAATAATTAGTGGTGTTGAGCAGCATTTCATGTGCTTCTTGGCCATCTGTATGTCTTCTTTGGAGAAATGCCTATTTAGGTCATCTGCCCAGTTTTGGATTGAGTTGTTTGTTTTTTTAATATTGAGCTGCATGAGCTGTTTATATATTTTGGAGATTAATCCTTTGTCTGATGATTCATTTACAAATATTTTCTCCCATTCTGAGGGTTGTCTTTTCATCTTGTTTATGGTTTCCTTGCTGTGCAAAAGCCTTTAAGTTTCATTAGGTCCCATTTGTTTATTTTCGTTTTTATTTCCATTACTCTAGGAGGTGGATCAAAAAATATCTTGCTGTGATTTATGTCAAATAGTGTTCTTCCTATGTTTTCCTCTAAGAGTTTTACAGTGTACAGTCTTACATTTAGGTCTCTAACCCATTCTGAGTTTAATTTTGTGTATGGTGTTAGGGAGTGTTCTAATCTCATACTTTTACATGTAGCTGTCCAGTTTTCCCAGCACCACTTATCGAAGAAACTGTCCTTTCTCCATTGTATATCCTTGCCTCCTTTGACATAGATTAGTTGACCACAGGTGTGTGTGGGTTTATCTCTGGGCTTTCTATCCTGTTCCACTGACCTATATTTCTGTTTTTGTGCCAGTACTATATTGTCTTGATTACTGTAGCTTTGTAGTATAGTCTGAAGTCAGGGAGTCTGATTCCTCCAGCTCTGTTTTTTTCCCTCAAAACTGCTTTGGGTATTTGGGGTCTTTTGTGTCTCCATACAAATTTTAAGATTTTTTTGTTCTAGCTTTGTAAAAAATGCTATTGGTAATTTGATAGGGATTGCACTGAATCTGTATATTGCTTTGGGTAGTATAGTCATTTTCACAATATTGATTCTTCCAATCCAAGAACATGGTATATCTTTCCATCTGTTGGTATCATCTTTAATTTCTTTCATCAGTGTCTTATAGTTTTCTGCATACAGGTGTTTTGTCTCCCTAGGTAGGTTTATTCCTAGGTATTTTATTCTTTTTGTTGCAATGGTAAATGGGAGTGTTTCCTTAATTTCTCTTGCAGGTTTTTCATCATTAGTGTATAGGAATGCAAGAGAGTTCTGTGCATAAATTTTTATTTTTAATATCTTGGAACTTTACCAAATTCATTGATTAGCTCTAGTAGTTTTCTGGTGGCATCATTAGGATTCTCTATGTATAGTATCATGTCATCTGCAAACAGTGACAATTTTACTTCTTCTTTTCCAATTTGTATTCCCTTTATTTCTTTTTCTTCTCTGACTACCATGGCTAGGACTTCCAAAACTATGTTGAATAATAGTGGTCAGAGTGGACATCCTTGTCTTGTTCCTGATCTTAGAGGAAATGCTTTCAGTTTTTCACCATTGAGAATGATGTTTGCTGTGGGTTTGTCTTATATGGCCTTTAATGTGTTGAAGTAGTTTCCCTCTATGCCCACTTTCTGGAGAGTTATTATCATAAATGGGTGTTGAATTTTGTCAAAATATTTTTCTGCATCTATTGAGATGATCATATGGTTTTTCTTCTTCAATTTGTTAATAAGGTGTATCAGATTGATTGATTTGTGTATATTGAAGAATCCTTGCATTGCTAGGATAAATTCCACTTGATCATGGTGTATGATCCTTTTAATGTGTTGTTGGATTCTGTTTGCTAGTATTTTTTTGAGGATTTTTGCATCTATGTTCATCAGTGATATTAGTCTGTAATTTTCTTTTGTTGTAGTATCTTTGTCTGGTTTTGGTACCAGGGTGATGGTGGCCTCATAGAATGAGTTTGGGAGTATTCCGTCCTCTGCAAATTATTGGAAGAGTTTGAGAAGGATGGTTGTTAGCTCTTCTCTAAATGTTTGATAGAATTCACCTGTGAAGCCATCTGGTCCTGGACTTTTGTTTGTTGGAAGATTTTAAATCACAGTTTCAATTTCAGTGCTTGTGATTGGTCTGTTCATATTTTCCATTTGTTCCTGGTTCAGTCTTGGAAGGTTATATCTTTCTAAGAATTAGTCCATTTCTTCCAGGTTGTCCATTTTATTGGCATATTGTTGCTTGTAGTAGTCTCTTAGGGTGCTTTGTATTTCTGCAGTGTCTGTTGTAACTTCTCCTTTTTCATGTCTAATTTTATTGATATGAGTCCTCTCCCTCTTTTTCTTGATGAGTCTGGCTAATGGTTATCAATTTTGTTTATCTTATCAAAGAACCAGCTATTCGTTTTATTGATCTTTGCTATTGTTTTCTTTCTATTTCATTTATTTCTGCTCTGACCTTTATGATTTCTTTCCTTCTGCTAACTTTGGGTTGTGTTTGTTCTTCTTTCTCTAGTTCCTTTGGGTGTAAGGTTAGATTGTTTATTTGAGATTTTTCTTGTTTCTTGAGGTAGGCTTGTATAGCTATAAACTTCCCTCTTAGAAGTGCTTTTGCTGCATCTCATAGGTTTTGGATCATCGTGTTTTCATTGTCATTTGTCTCTAGGTATTTTTTTATTTTCTCTTTGATTTCTTCAGTGATCTCTTGGTTATTTAGTAATGTATTGTTTAGCCTCCATGTGTTTGTGTTTTTTACGTTTTTTTTCCCTGTAACTGATTTCTAATCTCATAGTGTTGTGGTCAGAAAAGATGCTTGATATGATTTTAATTTTCTTAAATTTACTGAGGCTTGATTTGTGACCCAAGATGTGATCTATCCTGGAGAATGTTTCGTGCGCACTTGAGAAGAAAGTGTAATCTGCTGGTTTTGGATGGAATGTCCTATAAATATCAATTAAATCTATCTTGTCTATTGTGTCCTTTAAAGCTTGTGTTTCCTTATTAATTTTCTCTTTGGATGATCTGTCCATTGTTGTAAGTAAGGCATTAAAGTCCCCCACTATTATTGTGTTATTGTTGATTTCCTCTTCTAGAGCTGTTAGCAGTTGCCTTTGTATTGAGGTGCTCCTATGTTGGGTGTATATATATTTATTATTGTTATATCTTCTTCTTTGATTGATCCCTTGATCATTATGTCATGTCCTTCTTTGTCTCTTGTAACATTCTTTATTTTAAAGTCTATTTATCTGATATGATTATTGCTACTCCAGCTTTCTTTTGATTTCCATTTGCATGGAATATCTTTTTCCATCCCCTCACTTTCAGTCTGTTTGTGTGCCTAGGTCTGAAGGTTGATATGTATGTTCTTATTACCATTTTCTTAATTGTTTTGGGTTTGTTTTTGTAGGTCCTTTTCTTCTCTTGTGTTTCCTACTTCGAGAAGTTCCTTTAGCATTTGTTGTAGAGCTGGTTTGGTGGTGCTGAAATCTCTTAGCTTTTGCTTCTCTGTACAGCTTTTAATTTCTCTGTCGAAACTGAATGAGATCCTTGCTGGGTAGAGTAATCTTGGTTTCTTCCCTTTCATCACTTTAAGTATATCATGCCACTCCCTTCTGGCTTGTAGAGTTTCTGCTGAGAAATCAGCTGTTAACCTTTTGGGAGTTCCCTTGTATGTTATTTGTCATTTTTTCCTTGCTGCTTTCAATAATTTTTCTTTAATTTTTGCCAATTTGATTACTATGTGTCTTGGTGTGTTTCTTCTTGGGTTTATCCTCTATGGGACTCTCTGCACTTCCTGGACTTGGGTGGTTATTTCCTTTCCCACGTTAGGGATGTTTTCGACTATAATCTCTTCAAACATTTTCTCGAGTCCTTTCTCTCACTCTTCTCTTTCTAGGACCCCTATAATGTGAATATTGATGTGTTTAATGTTGTCTCAGAGGTCTCTTAGGCTGTCTTCATTTCTTTTCATTTTTTTTCTTTATTCTGTTCCACAGCAGTGAATTCCACCATTCTGTGTTTCAGGTCTCTTATCGGTTCTTCTGCCTCAGTTATTCTGCTATTGATTCCTTCTAGTGTATTTTTCATTTCAGTTATTGTATTGTTCATGTCTGTTTGTTCTTTAATTCTTCTAGATCTTTGTTAAACATTTCTTGCATCTTCTCAATCTTTGCCTCCATTCTTTTTCCGAGGTCCTGCATCATCTTCATTATTCTGAATTCTTTTTCTGGACGATTGCCTATCTCCATTTCATTTAGTTGTGTTTCTGGTGTTTTATCCTGTTCCTTCATCTGGTACATAGCCCTCTGCCTTTTCATCTTATCCATCTTTCTGTGAATGTGGTTTCTGTTCCACAGGCTGCAGGATTGTAGTTCTTCTCGCTTATGCTGTCTCTAGATACCGCCTTTCTAATTTGACCTACGAGAGCACATTATCTTACCGTGGAAGGAGGTGTGAAGGAAGAGCCCACAGGGAAGATCAGTTTTGATGTAGGTATAGAGTAAAATGAGGTCTAGGGCACTGGGGGCTCTTAACAGTGGTACAACCGGGAGGATGGTGGTGGAGTGGCAGGCACTGGGCATTTCCAGACATCACCAAGGTACAGGGTACCTGTGGAGGGGGTGAGGGAGGTACTCATTGGGAGGAAGAGGCACAGAATTGAGGGTAGAGGTGGTAGTGAGGCACAGTAGTCAAACTTTGCTTGTTTATAATTTTTCCCTTACCAGCTCTACTAACAGTGCTAAATCAAATGTGGCTACAGAGATTTCTGTTATCTGCTTCTGCATGCTCCTGGCTGCCATGACAAAGGAAATTTGGAGTAAACCTCCTTTGGTCAATTTGTAGTACTGACTCCATGGAGTTGTCACAAAGATGAAATGAGTTAAAAAAATAAATACAAAGAAGTGAGTATAGGCAGTGGCACATAGTAAGCACTAGATAATGGTGATGGTAATGATGATGATGGAGAAGGAGGAGGAGGAGGTCAATTTGCTTCAAATTTCTGTGTCTCAGGATCTTCGTCTGTAAAATGGGAGAAACAATAGCATCTACCTCTAGGGTTGCTGTGAAGATGAAAACAGAATATCTGTATTGTATAGACTTGGCTTGTACCTAGCAAATACTCCAAAAGTGGTAGCTTTGCTACTCTTATTGCTTTTGCGCACTACCCATGGTTCCAAGATCACGTGAAACGGGTCCTTAAATGGGTCTTGAACAGAGGACTTAATGCTAAAGGGCAATTTCAACTCATCCAAAAAGCTATTAGAGGAATAGTCCCTTGGTTCCTTTCATTTACAAATTATAGGCTCAAATGAATGACTTTGGTGAGCAAAAACCTTTGGCTTTTGGAAAGGTCAAATTGTATGGTTTTTCGAAAGTGGCTATTCCTTACTTTTTCGAAGGAAATCATCAAGCAGGGGCCAAGATGGGTTTCATTATTCCAGCAAGTAATCAAGCAGGGAGGTTTGCTTTTTCAGAATTTGATTGTCAAGGAGGCCACAGTGGGTAGAGATCTGGGTTGTGGATTTGTACATTTTCCTAGAGTGGGCAGAGATTAAATTACCCAGAAGTTGGAAGGGCTTGCAGGCACTTCCTGGACTTTACAAAGGAGAGACTACCATCTTCCTTATTGTGAAAAGTTAATCACAAGAGCTGATGAAGCCCCATCCACACATAGCCTAACTGTTCTTCTTGGCACCAGGGTACAAGGTTTTCTAGATGTAGCTCAAAAGATAGGCTGCCATTCCCAAACCTGGGGACATTAATTAGTCACAACGACAGCCTTTCCTTAGGGTTCTAATGCATTCCTGTAACTTCCCTATACTTAGATCTGTAGGGCACCAACTTCAAAGTGATGCAAGAAATGATTATAATAAAGACGTAGTCTGATTAAGTAAATCTCTTGGATGAACTCTAAGGCATATTTGCTTCTGCCAAATTCTAGACATTTGGAGGGCTGTAGCATTAAATAAGGATCTATATTCATATCTAGTATTTATTTTGTTATCGTCAGAGAAAGCATATTCACTGATGACTTAGTGGAACTTCTCACCTCTTCCTTGAATGTGTTTTATCATGTGGCTTTTAACTGCTTTATTATGCCTTGCATTCTAATTTATGTACTTGTTTCTTCTGTCCAACTCGTCTGTAAGCTTTGTGTGTCAGCCCTAATGCTTAGAATAATGCTTTATACATCATAGATGCTTGATGAATTGTCAAAATAACCTAGTAGAGTGAATATAATTTTGTTCTATATCTGATTCAGAAAGTAGGGCTATAGCTTCAGTGCCTCTCCTTCAGTGCCTGTCCTAAACTGCTGACACTGCAAAAAGATGCACTTTGTACTAGTTGAGAATGGGGCTCTGATGGCCACATTGCAAGTCTGGGAGCCCAAAGTATCCTCCAGGTAGTGAGGCAGGCCATCAAAATTGAAGGCAGATGTCTGACTCATCTCTGCTACTAAGAGGTAGGGTTTAGATCAGGTTAGTTTAATTCAAATTAGTGCAAAAATAATAAGGAGCCTGAAGAAAAAGATTTTATCATTATCTTGCTGAGCTCATGTGGTAGGAGAGATATGCATGTAAACAAATAATTAAAATATAACATCAGTGCCTACAGCGAAATACCTACAGAATGCCATAGGGGATTAGAGGAGGGAAACAACTTTTCTGGAGCAAAGAATTGGGAGGGAGGAAAAGAGATCAGAGGAGGCTTCAAAGAGGAGATAATATTTGAGATAAGCCTTGAAGGACATGCAGGAAGGAATGCCAGAATTTTTAATATTAGAAACTTGATTTATGTAATTTACCATATTAAAGAATTAAAGGAGGAAAGCCATATGGTCATCTCATCAGATAGAGACATGGGTTAGATATCCTCCCACAATGAAAAACTCACACATTAATGAAAATTAATAAACTACAGCTACACACATCAATATGGATGTCAAAATGAAATATTAATTGAAAAAAGTAAGTTATAGAAGGGCCAGGGAGAGTATGCTTATATGTATATAAAGTTCAAAAACAGAAAATACTAAACAATATAGTTTTTAGGGATATAAATTTAGGCGGTAAAATTGTAAGTCAAGCAAAAGGATTGTAAACACAAAACTTTTTCAGCACAGTGGTCTCCTCTGGGAAAGGCGGGAGGGCAGCACAATCACAGAAGAGCGCACAGGGGCCGTCCGAGGCATTGAAGTGTTCTATTTCCTAAACCGGGTGGTGGGCACACAGGTATTTAACTTGTTATTTTATAGATTGGGCAGGTGTGCTTCTACATTTGTATATATGACACAGTTCACAATTAAAACATGTAAGAGAAGTAGCAGAAACTCACTAAGTAGAGAGGGAGATCCAGGCCAGCCCTGGAATATAGCATGCTCTTGGTAACTATTCATTGGATGAATGAATGAATGGACAAGGCCTCTGTAAGCAGAAGTAGTAGCACCTACAAAGCATGGGAGTGTGAGAGGGCATGGGGGCTTCAGGAGATTGTACATAGTTTCTATGATCAGAAAGGTGGGCATGGCCTGAATTATGAAGAGCTTCATAGGCCATAAAGGGTTTGAACCTGTAGCTGACAAGAAGCCACTGACGGATTTAAAGAAGGGGGTGACATCAGAACTACATTTAAAAAACACATTCTGGCAGCTGTGTGGAGGGTAGATGAAACTAAAACCTTCTATGCTTTCACCACAAAGAATCCTCAGAAGGAAACAGTGGGTATGTCATGTGCCCTAGGGCCTTCCCTGGACTTTGTTCAGGAAACTACATACAAATCCTCTCAATACAAACAACAATTGCAACTAGTCCTCAGCATAGGATTTCATGCTCAGGGATGCAAGGTTCATGGGAGACATAAGGTAAGTGGTCTGAAGGAAAGAGGTCACACAGTACTTTTCAGACAGACGTATTTAACCCTCAGTAAAATTGGCATGTTGCAGCACAGAACTAGGAAGCGCATGCTTATAAACTGTGGGCCCTGACACTACTACCTTTCATCCAAACCTAGAAACCCCCAACATTTTTACTGATTTTGCTGGTACGGAGTAGGATAAGAAACAATGGTAAGGAAAAACAAAAATAAGTAGCAATTGTGGTTATTGCCCCGAAGGAATATCGTAAAGTCTCCTAAAGTCTACTACTCTTCAAAGCAGTAACAAATGTACCATAACCATCTCTATTTCTTCAGTTCTCTCTTTATTATATCAAAAATAAAATTCAGCTCTATTTTAGTTAAAAAAATTGCTAGGTACATTAGACAGTTTGGTACAACTTAACTGCTCCATGAATATAACTATTTGGAAATTGTTCAATTACACATGAAATGAATTATCACCTCATTTGCATGGGCAAAAAAAAATCTATTAATGCTCAATGAAGCCTGAACCAGTTGTGAAACAGGTGAGAATTTATGGTTGGATACTCTGATTGAAGCTCTATTCATGTTCAAGACAGTTTTTAAATGAATTAAGCCCCAACTCATTTGTATGCTCCATCCTTTCTAATGTCTAATTGTGCCTAAATCAAGCTATCCTTGACTAATCGCGGAGCCCTGTGCCTACCTGGGGGCATCCTGGGCTCTGTGTGCATTGGCCCCGAACTAAATTAAAGCCCTCCCCCTTTGCCTGTTTTCTCCTGGTAGCAACATGACTTGTGATATGATGATTAGTTATCATTAAAGATAACAATTAGCTATAGATTTGGAGTCTTGCATTTGGCCCAGTAGTTTATCATGATTTGTGTCAGGCAATGTCTACATCATTCTAGAGAATGACAAAACAGCTGTGAAATGGCTCAAGCATTTAAGGATGGACTGTGGGAAACTTTGGAAAACAGAGGAGTGAGAGTGGAGAGAGAGTGGGAGTCGATGAGGAGAACTTCAGAATCACCACCTCTGCCCAGACAGCCTTTTTTTTTCTTTTTGATGTGGACCATTTTTAAAGTCTTTATTGAATGTGTTACAATATTGCTTCTGTTTTATGTTTTTGGTTTTTTGGCCACAAGGCATGTGGGATCTTAGCTCCCCAACCAGGGATCGAACCTGCATCCCCTGCATCAGAAGGTGAAGTCTTAACCTACAGGCCAGCCAGGGAAGTCCCCCCAGACAGCCTTTACTACAGTATTTCTGATTCCCTTAGTCTTGCTTGGGTCCCCCTTTCCATGGTGCAGGTTAAACACCTGTGTTGCGTATTACCAGGTGTGGGACTTGGCTGTTTATGTCTCTATCTCCCCTACACTGTAAATTGTCCAGGAGTGGAGATCATCTATGTTTCTCTGTTATATTTCCAGTGTCTTGTATATTGTAGGGGTCCAATAAGTATTTTTTAATTAATAGATAATGAATGACTGAATGGATCAAAGAACTTACAGATATTCTTCTATGTATTTCTCAAAGTATTTCCTGTATATGTTTGGTAGCCTCCATCAGGCTTGTAACAAAATTAGGTGCTTAAACTCCTCACTCAGCTGGGTCCTTTGGGCCAAAATTCACCTTGCTGATCAGAATAGCACCGTGCTTCATGAATAATAAACTTTATGTATCACTTGCGATCTAAAGTGTAAGGTAAAATTTGTATCATCAAGGTCAGCCTTAAAAATCGCTTTGGAAGAGAAGCGCTTCTCTCGGGAAATCTAACACGGTCAGGGTTGGAACACATCACTGTCTCTGGCTGAGCACCAGAAGGGCGTGGCTTGTATTCAAAGGCCATATACTATGAAAAATTTGTATCTTTAAACATTGGAATGGCAGTGGTCAGTGGGCCAGACAGATACAACTGGGGGTAGAGCACCCTCTGCTTACCCACAACCTCCACCCACTCTCAGGCCTGATGGCCTCACTGAGGGAGGTGGTGGGTGGAGTCCTTCGCTTCCTAAGGAACCTGTTACTTCTCTCTTCGTGCAGAGTACTTAGGGTTGCGTTCTCTTAAACTAGATGTCTGTATCTGGCAGTGACCCTGTACATTAGGCACACAAACTCTTGAAAAATGCATGAAGCTTCTGTTTCAACAAAAGGTAATTATAATCCACTTGGCCAAAAGCAACACATATGTTTAAAATCAAGAAACAGATAAAAAGATATGATAGTGCCAGATCAGGCCGGGTTATAATGTTTTGAAATATATTAAAACAGTCACATTTTTGCCTTTGAAGCATGTTTCTTTAAAGGGCTATCGCAGACATTGTCTCAATGGTACCTACCACGGTTCTGAGGTAAAGAAGATGCTTATTCTGATTTAGCTGGTGGAGAATGAAAAGCGCAGGAAGAGTGTCTGAGTGTTCGGAGGTGAGCAGTGGCCCTGGCACGAGGACCCATGCCTCCCTGGTCTCGGCTCCGTGTCACCTCCTGGGCCCGTGTCACAATTCATCTCTTTCGGAAACCACAGATATTTGACTTCACATACTTCTCTGGGAGCCCAGCCTGAAGAAACTTCATAAATTTCAGTTGATAGATTGACTATCTCATCTGCCGATTGTGGAAATGCCCAAAGCTTCTATCATGAGCCAGGTGTTGGGGGAAGCTCATTATCTCATGCCCTGACAGCCTTGCTGCCATCCTCACCTCTTGCCTCTCCCTTCCTTACCTTTCTTGCTCAGCAGAACTTCAAGACCCAGACTGGGTGATAACCTCTCCTATTCTGACAGGAATCTATTCGCTCAGGAATGCTTCTACGCACCTACAGAAGCTGCCACCAAGGGGGAAGAGGGCTGGAAACTGCCTTATCGGGAGGCTGTGCCCATGTGCAGTCTCCAGGGTGGGAGATGGTCACACTTCTTGTGCTGGAGGCCAGGCAGGAGGGCTGTCTGGGGGTCTTGTATCCTAAGAGAGCATCAGAGCATCCTGCAGCTTTTCCCATTAATGGGGTACATGAACTTTCAGGCTCTTACGTGAGAAAGATGACAGAAATTAAGAAAGAGAGGAAAACTTGTGAAATAGCTGAGATTTGCTGAGATTGTCTGCTGGAGGTGCCCAGGATATGGGATTGGGACTGTTGGGTTTCTCTGATTCAGCCCTGCTTAGGCTCTGGAAGGGAGAGTTCTTTCCCGTCCTCATCTTCCATATTTCACTTTCCTCACTGTCACAAGTATCTGGCAGTCAGTCCAGCTTCACTGTCACAGAGAAGGTGAGGCCAGGAGATGACCCTGAATGGACAGCTGGCCACAGGTGGTCCCAGACCTGGGACTCACGCTTTCACTTACAACCTACTGCACATATTTAAGCTTTGCAGATACATTAGATCCGTTGTCTGGCCTCATTTGTTATTTCAACAGATATTGATTGAGCACCACTGCATTCCGGACACTGTGTTAGGAAGTGGTGATATACCAGGAGACAGTGGAGTAGCCCTGTTGCCTACCAGCCGTGCAGACATGGACAAGTCACTTCCTCCTCTTGTCGCGGTTTCTCCATCTGTAGTACGAGTACGACCATAGCGGTATCTATGCCATGAGGCTCTCGGCAGGATTAAACACCCCGGAAGCATTCAGAGCAGCTCCGGATGCACAGTAAGGAAACGATGACTACGAGCTGTTGTCATTACCCTCAAACTGCGGAAGAGGCCTCACCCAGAGCTCACGCATGCGCACGCTAACCACCTGGATCGGAGCTGGAAACCCAGAAAACAAGTAACGGAAACGATTGTTTTCTTCTCCCTATGACCCAGCAGGTCCATACATTAGGAATCTCTAACCCCTTGGAAAGAAGGAGAACAAAGTTCCCATCCTTCTTTCTGCCCTTTTATTTACTTCTTCTCACAGGACGAAAAAGGTCTGACTGGTGGCGCTGGTAAACATGGCCATGGGCACGTACAGCCCAATGCTGTCTGTCTGTCTGTCCCACTGTAGGTCACACACATCCCTCCTCTTGAGCCATGTGGCTGTACAGGTAAGGGATTGCTCTGCTGATCCAATTCTGCCCATTCCTGAGTCCTGGGGTCTATGCTTGTGGGGGGATAGGAGGAGACATCCTTCCACTCTGCTAGGATTCAGCAGATGGAGAAGTTTAGTTCCCAACCATACTATTGTATCTATTTGCCAACTGGTTCGGAATCTGGAGAGAAGAGAGTCTGATTAGGACTCTCAGAAATTGAACATAAAGGAAGAAAACCTCTTGAAAAGTCAAAAGGGAAATGAAGAAACCTCCTGATTTTGGCTCAGTCCTAAAACCATAAGCTCATTATCCAAGAGGGACTAGCCGTGGTAGACAAAGAAAAATATATGCCATGGCTCTGCTGCCAAGGATCATGACTGAGTTGGGGGCCTAACACGCTGCTCTGTGAGGGGCCACAAAGGGGTCCTCCTGGGAACAAAAAGGATGATGGGCACAGTTTATGTGTCAAACCAGTGGTGGAAGGACCAATGCTTGAACCCAGGGCTTGTGACCCCAGCCGATCCCCAGACAGCCTCATTTCTCCCTGAGTGACCTGCATGCTTCTCTGATAAACCCGGCAGAGTTCATTTACTGGTAGTTGATGCCTCATCTCTTAAGAAAATACTATCAATCTCTGCAAATTTTCATAATTATATGTGAAGATACCACTGGCCAGCGAAGCACACAGAGGTATAGGAGGGAAGAACGAAAGGAAAGAGATGCTAAAATCTCATACAAAAGAGACTTATGTGCTGGTGATTTTCTGAACTTACTTTCTCTGCATCCTAACAGTCATTAAAATGTATAAAAGTGGATATTTTTGAAGCAGCAACACTAAGAATTATCATTGCTGCAGTTGCTTGGCAACCTGAGACTTTGGTTATTTTATTTCTAAATAGGGACTGCTATAAACTGGTATCTGGAGTTTGTGCAAATAGTTCTAAATTGATGTTCTCCCTGTAAATCAGGAGGAGATAATACAGCATTAATGTACATTTAAAGGTTGCTAAATATGCATATGTATGTGTCTCATATCACACACACACGAAGATTCTTACACAGAGCTTCTCTCCATTACATGCTATCTTAAGTAAATCTGGAGAATTGATATTCCTTTGCATTTTTCCTGGAAAATATCTATCTAATTTCATTTTGTAAATAATACGCATTTGAGTCACGAGGAACAAACCTTTTGTTTCCTTTGTGAGTCAGGGGAACTGAGTAGTGTAGCTCATATTGGTCATGAGCTCCTTTCTCTAGCTTCCCAGACACTGAGTGGGTTTCCAGTTCTGAGAAAGCAGAGACAAACCCAGTATCTAAATGGCTACTGGGGGAAAATATTTCTCAAAGCAAGGCATGGGAATGTCCACATTCTTCAGAGACGCAAGTCCTGTAGAGGCCTTATGAAATCTTAGGCCTGCAGGTTCCAGCACGGATGAGGAAAGGTGTTAACATTTTGAAAAAGTTGCCTCTATTTACAAAACTGTCATTTCTCCACAAGTCACCAACTTGAATTTGAGTCTCTAGGGATGCTGGCTGGTTTGAATGAAATGCCGTGCTCTGATGCTGCTTTTCTCTTAAACGTGACCTTAGTTCCTGACTCCTCACCTTAGGCCTTAGGAGGAAAAGTGCTCCCAACCGCTTCCAAAGTGGCCCCTGCAGTGGTGTTTGCTTACAGGCTGAAGCTCATGAAAACAAACTGCCTCAGGCTCCACCTGCTTCTTCAGAGAGAAGAAGGGCACGAGGAAGTCAGCTGCCTGAGCCCCAGAGTACGTCCGTGACGGATTCCCGAACACAAGGATGTGGTCTCGGTCTGAACTACAGACCAGAACCATAAAAGAAAGGCATTGAGCGCCAATTCAATCATGGGATTGTTCATGCAGAACCATGCTTCAAGCTACTCGGGAATAGCATCTCAGACAGACACAACACAAGAGGGTCACAGAATGACTTTCCATGTCCTCTGGTTCGGTGGAAGCCAGGACATGATAACGTATCTGTTGTCTAGAAACAGAGGAGAGCATCTTGTTGGCAAATAATCAAATACACCGTTTGACCTGTTAAAGTAATTATCTATCCAAATGGAATAACAGTTACAAAGGAAGGAAAAATGTTTCAGGCTTACAGTAAGTGTGAAGGGTATGCTTCGCCTTACCAGACATCTAAAAGGGACAAAAAATTCTATTTCGAGAGAACTGGGTGGTCGTTAGAATTTCCAAGTCCCTGGAAAGACTGTAGTCCTGCAGATCAGCTGGGATATAACAGCACTTTAGCCAAAGCTAAGTGCACACTGCCAGGTTCTTGTGGTGGCCCTTCTGGGCACCAGTTCTAGTGGTGTGTGCCTGCAACACTAGTTTTTGGCATGGGAATTCATTTCGACGTCTCTGCCTAATTTTTCTCATCTATCGAAGGGAAGGCTCCTACAACCTTAGTGCCCAAGAAGTGGTGAGGAATAGCAAATGGCTGAGCGACGGAAGGAAATTGGCAAATGCACTGTCAAAATGCTTAGGACTGTGACAGCTTCCCCTAGACAAGAGGTTCCCCAAAGTTAGGGAGTTTTGTGCAGCCTTGTCAGTGCAGAACTGACTAGGAGGTTGGAGCCCTTGGTGGTCTCCCTGCTGCTCCCGAATGCTTTTCTTTTTTTTTTTTTTTGCGGTACGCGGGCCTCTCACTGTTGTGGCCCCTCCCGTTGCAGAGCGCAGGCTCCGGACGCGCAGGCTCAGCGGCCATGGCTCACGGGCCCAGCCGCTCCGCGGCATGTGGGATCTTCCCAGACCGGGACACGAACCAGTGTCCCCTGCATCGGCAGGCAGACTCTCAACCACTGCGCCACCAGGGAAGCCCCCGAATGCTTTTCTGAATGGTGTCACCATTTGGGATTGCTTTATGGCACTTGGATTGGTCGGCGAGCCTGTGCTATGTCGTGGCTGAGGCTGAGAACCTGTTCTGCACTTGCATGTGTCATATCTAAAGGCAATATCATTTGCAAAGTCAAAACCATTGAGGGCACACCTAGGGTGCCCGTGGGAGCACCTGTGATGGGTAATGAATACAAACTCGCTTTCAGGCTTGCTCACATGAGAGTCTGGCACGATGATGAAGAGAAATGAAGACAGTCTACATCCCCTCTGTGCACATTCCAGTTAATTTCCCAGAAGCAAACGTAAATGATGCAGGTTCCAAGCACAGAAGTGTCCAGGGTGACACACATGAGTGGGTTTTTGTGTTTTGGAAGGGTGGGGGAAGGCAGCGAACGTGGAGTTTGGTTTTCTGTTTTCTCCTGTAAGTGAACAGGAATAAGAGGAAACTGCAAGGGCAGAAAACCTGCCCTGTCTTAGGAACCTACTGCAAAGACACGGTTTAACATGGGAAAGGTGTTTAGTACGCTAACAAATGCCATGTGATGTGGCTTTGGAGCGCTGACTGAACTGATAAAAGAAATCTGGGCCATCCTGCTGTGCTGAAGACCTCATGCTGTGCAGAGCAAAGGCAGCTAATATATTACAGAGCTTGATGAGGTTGGGGGGAGTGGATTGGCAACGAACTGCCAAGGTCTCTGAGGCTGTGAAAAGTGATGCGGTTTGATCCTGCCACCAGCTGGCTGGGTGATTTGAGTTAATCTTTGCCTTATCTTCCTGTACCTCGAAAGAAGAGAGTTTCTAGTTGATTAATCACTTTGCAAAAGTATTTGCAGAACCAAATATTGAATATATGCTGTGGCTGAGAATCTGAAACAATATTACAGCAAGGGTCTTTGAAAGCTTACACACAATGATGGGCGTTAAGGACTGAGGGCTGATAGAACTGGCTGTACAAGTGCACTGCCAACAGATGTTTTGGGGAGGACAGAGCTGGCCGCATGGCCACGCCACCATGTTTCCTGGCATCAAGCAGTGGGCAACTCTGCAAGATTCCTAGAAGGATCCTGATGATGGGGGACAACTCTATGCCTGTGTCTTACATAGACACCACATTTATGTTAAGTCTGTGCCGACTTCAGACATAGAAACACTTTAATCACCACTCCCTCGGAGCCAGAAGGAAAGGAAGGGAACTGAAGCAGACAGATGTCTGCAGAGAATGCTGAGTGGAGTTTTCACACTTTGTCGGCCCTCCCAAGTGTGCAGGTAGCTGGTCGTTGTGGCTGGCTGATGTTAGATATGTTTAATTTAACAAGAGACCTTGAACTACTAATAAAAACAATTCTTAATGTTTCCCTTTAGGTTTATAATAAAAGCCAACTGGAACCGAAAGGAAGTTACTTTATCTAAAGTAAAAGTAATTTCATATGCTTGCATTCATCCATCACTCCCACCATCAGTTCAACAAATATTTATCGAAATCATAAAAGCATGTTGCTTTACAGAAATAATGTGAGAGATATATGAGTAAAATACATAATCAGTGACCTCATAAGGTGGTATTTTGAATTTTGTCTATGACATGATCTATTAAGTTATTACATTAATAGACATGGTTCCCTTTTTATGGACAGGGAAACTAATGAGGGCTGATAACTCTTTCCTTTCTAAGATCTCCAACCTTGACAGTACCTCTGCAGACCTTTTTTACCCCCTCCCTCTCTTCTCTCTTTCCTTTCCTTTCTTTCTTTTCTTTCTTCTTTCTTCCTTCCTTCCATTCCTTCCTTCCTTTCTTTTTCTTTCCTCTTTCTTTCTTTTCCTCCCTCCCTCCCTCCCTCTCTCTTCCTTTTCTTTCTTTCTTTCTTTCCTCTTCTTTCTTTTCCTCCCTCCTGCTTTCCCTCCCTCCCTCCCTTCCTTCCTTCCATCCTTCCTTTCTCTCTTTCTCTCTTTCCTTGTAATCACAAGTTGACTTTATTCAACTGCAGAAATGATACTGAATGAAACTATATAAACCTTCTACTTGAATTTTTTCTCAGAGAAAAGAATCCTCACAAGGGGTAGAAAAGCCATTTCTGGGTTTATCCTAGGATTCCAAATTTCAAGAATTGAGACAGACAAGATTATAATCTCTATTTGAGCTCCTAAAGTAGTCTAGTAATGGGCTTCCTGGTAGAGAATAAAGGCACAGTGTTGGCATCAACTTAGGGCAGAGGGGAAGGAGAACTAAGGACTTGTCCTGAACCTCAGCTATTGTAGGACAAACTGCCCGACTTACCTTTTCCATCCTACACAACAGTAATTTATATTTTGTAGGATCCTACAGATTAAACAAAAATGATTCTATGTACTGTATATTTGCTTAATCCTCAAGGCAACTCTGTAAGGTAGGTGTTATTTCCATTTAAATAGGTGGGGATAGGCTCAGCCACATTATCATTATTGGTTATTGACTATAGTGTTACACATTTCACAAAAAACTTTCATACACATATCGCTCTGAGCCTTTTATCTTTGTGATATAGGTAAGATATACAGCTATAACCCTCAGTTTATGAGATGTGAAGGCAGGTTCAGATAGCTAGTGGAAGGTGCAGCTGGATATTGGCAGGGCCTGAAAAAACAGGAGAGTACCCATCATCCCATCATCCCATCATCACATTGTCCAATGACAAAGATGAGTTGGGGTGATGGTAGTGAGGGGTGGCTCCAGGGCTGGGTCATTCATGAGCACAGATGATATGGCAAGTCTTTGGCTATTCCAGACATAGGAGAAGTTCTAATTTCATCTTCTTGGATCAGCAACAGAACGAGGAAAAGGATCTTGGAAGTGAAATAAACATCTGCATAGGATGGTGGGTAGTAATTCCCCAAGCTTTTTAAGTTTTCCTAAATAGGACTACCAGATAAAATACAGGATGCCTATATAGCTCATGCAATACTGGGGGGATGCTTATACTAAAAATATTTGTTATTTATCTGAAATTCAAATTTAACTGTGTATCCCATATTTTTATTGGTTAAATATGGCAGCCCTATTCCTAAGGGAAGGGTAATTCAATCTCATACCCCTTGCTCTCATCACTATAAAGCATCTGTACAATGGTGACAATAATCTACCAATGGCAATTGTGATTGGAGACCTCAACTGAGATAACTTCTTATTATTTCTGACTTGAGCAGCCTAATGTTAGCGTTGGGGTAAATTTAAATATTTCCATAGCTTTTGAATTTGGAAGATCATGCATTACACAATTGTTAGTGAAGTCTGGTTTCTGGCACTGAACTAACAATGTGGTCCATACTGTACCTCTGTAGTACAACTCTCCCCAGATGACACTGGACAGAGAATCCCCCACACAGCCCTCACACCATGCTTTCCTCATCCCATTCTTTGAGTAGAAGAGTCACTTACTTGTATGGGATGTGTTTGCTGCCATTGACGAGAGCCAGGATGACATTGCCCAGAGCAGACAGTGAGAGGCACAGCCCTGAGCCTCCTTCCCGATTTTTGCTAAGAGCTTTCACACAGCTGCCAAGGTCAATGAGGTGCAGGCGGCTGCGGCCTCCAGACACTGTCACAGGAGAGAAGACAAGAGAAGAAAGAAGTGGTTAAGTTCTGGCAAACACTCATCTGTCCTTCATATAGCTCCTTGGGAAATCTGATGGGAAAAAAGAAGAAATAAAAGGTTGAAGTTCATGGCCTAGTAGGAAACCCCTACAAAATTATGCAGGGGTAACAAATAGCATGGTCCTCTTAAATTCTGACCACCACACATCACTGATCTTCTAAAACCTACTGATATTCCTACTATAAATAAATGAATAATTCATGTAGCCTGAATTAGATGAAATTTCACAGAGAAGGTAAATGTCTACATTTACCTTCATCTTCTTTGTATAGCAGAATTCTGAAATTGATCATATTAAAACATAAATAGCCCATAAGTGATTATTCATTTTGGTTGACTGTCATAGAGACCATGACCTAAAGCTCGGCCAGGAATCAGGTTGATAACCCAAAGTAAAACCAGGAAGAATGAACAACCAGGTGCAGAGTCAGGGAAGACCTAGGTATTTGCTGAGTATCTGCCAAGTGCCAGGTGCTGCACAAACATCAGTCTCATTCAGTCCCCCTGGGAATATCACAAACTTGCTCATGAGAACTTCCACTTCTGGACTAGATGAAGTAACAGGGACCAGATTTTTCCTCTTACCCGAAACAACCAAAAACTGAAAAAAATGTGTAAAACAACCGTTTGCAAGACACTAGACATCAAACAGCAAAAGACAGTGATCCTGGAGAGGTGGGAAGTAAGGGAGGTGAGCACTAGCCGTTTCCCAGCTTACTGCACTGAGAGAGTTTTTGGGCCATGGCTCAGAGAGAGGGAACTCAGGTGGAGCCTGGCAGACTCTGAACTGAGGAGCTAGAGCTGAGAGTCCAGGGATGCCAAGGTAGCAACATTTCCAGGACAGAGTGCTAGAGAGGAGAGAACTCTGGAGATTTGTAGTAGGTCTCCTCAAGTATTCAACCTAGTACTGATCAGCACAGAGTGATGAAACTACCCATGGCTGGGGAACTAACCACTGGAAAAGATTAGAAGTAATAGTGCACAGGACCCACACAAGGCCAGGAATAGTGCTTGTTCCCAACAGCCAGACTAGAAAAACCTCAAGATTCACAGGGCACTGGGTAGGGTACCTGCAAGGGTCTGGCTTCAGGAGTCAGGAACACTTAGCCCTAGACTGAGAACTGACTGGGTTTCACCTTAACAAATCTTAAAAGTAAGGCCATAAAGGATCAAACTGTTTCAAAACAACTGCATCCCCAAACAAAGCTTAAAAACATTAAAAAAATATAGAAATGTCCAGCACCCAATCAAAAATAACCAATCAAAAAGAAGCAAGAAAATGAGACCTATAATGAAGAGATCATTGAAACCAACCCAGAACTGACATAGATATTAGAATCAACAGAGAAGGACATTAAAACAGTTATGATGGCATTTCAAACATTAAAAACATTAAATAGGGACATGGAATGTATTAAAAAGATACAAATTGAATCTTTAGAGATAAAAACTACATTGTGTGAGATGAAAAATACACTGGTTGGGATTAACAGCATATTAGACACTGCAAAAGGAAAGATTGGTGAATTTGACAATATAGCAATAAAAACGATCCAAGATGAAGTACAGAAAGAAAATTTTAAAACAAACAACAAAAAGCCAATTAAAAAACAGAGCTATAGGACTATCTCAAGTGTCTTAAAATGTGTGCAATTGAAGTCTCTGAAGGGAAAGACACAGAGGGTGGTGCAGATAAAATATTTAAAGACATAGAGGTCAATACTTTCCCAAATTTAATGAAAACTATAAACCCACAGATCCAAGAAGTTCAATGATCCCCTAGCACAAGAAACATGAAGAAGACTACACTAAAGCACATAATAATCAATGGGTTAAAACTAGTCATGATGAAAAAAATCTTGAAAATAGACAGAGGAAAAAAATTATGTTACATGTAAAGGTACAAAGATAAGATGATGTCAGATTTCTTGGAAATAATACAAGTGAGAAGAAAATGGAGCAACATTTTTAAAGTACTGAAAACTGCCAACCTAGAGTTATACACCCAACCAGAATATCATTCTCAGATAAAAGGGAAATAAAGACTTTTTCAGTCTCTAAAAAAGCTGAAAGAATTCATCACAAAGGATATACACAAAAGAATGAAGAGCTTTGGAAATGACAACTATGTGAATAAATATATGCTATCCTCCTCTTATTTAAATCTCCTTAAAAGCTAATTGACTGTTAAAGCAAAAATAACAACAATGTAACATGTGGGCTATAACATATGCAAAATTAAAATGTTTGACAATAATAACACAAAGGTTAGGAGTAGAGAAATGAAAGTACTCTATTGTAAGGTTCTTATTCTAGACATGAAGTTGTATAATATCACTTAAAAGTAGACTGTGATAACTTAAAGATGTATACAATAAATCCTACAGTAATCACTAAATAATAAAGAGTTACAACTAAAAAGCCAACAAAGGATATAAAGTGAATCATTTACAGTGTTCAATAAATTCAAAAGAAATCAAATAAAATTAAAAGGAGAACAAAGAACAGCTGAGTTGAATAGAAAACATACAGAAAAATAATACTTTGGAACACACCATATGAAGAATCCCATTAAATGTAAGTTGTCTGAATACCCTTATTAGAAAGTAGATATTGTCAGATTTTATAAAAAAGCAAGGCTCTACTATATGCTATCTATGAGAAGTGCACTTCAAATATAAAGAAACAATAGGTTGAAAATGTAAGTATGGAAAAGGCTATACCATGCAAACAGTAGCCGTAAGAAAGCTGAGGGCGGCTATATCAATATCAAACAAAAGAGACTTAGGACAAAAAATATTACTAGAGGGAAAGAGAGACATTTTATAATGATAAAGGGCACAATTCATCAAGAGGTCATAACAATATAAGTGTTTATGTATCTAATAACAGAAGTTAAAATACGTGAAGTAAAATCTGATAGAATTGCAAGAATAAACAGGCAAGTCCAGAATTATAGTTGGAGATTTCAAATACCCCTTTCTCAATAATTGATATAATAAGTAGACAGAAAACCAGTAAGGATACAGAATATTTGAACAACTATCAACCAATTCATTCTACTTGACATTTGTATAACACTCAACCCAACAACAGCAGAATACACATTCTTTTGAATTGCACACAGAACATTTAACAGGATAGACCATATTCTGGTACATAAAACAAGTCTAAATGAATTTTAAAGGATTCACATCATTCATAATATGTTTTCTGACACACTAGAGCTGAATTCGAAGTCAATCCAGAAAGATACCTGGAAAATCACTAAATATTTTGAAACTCAACAGCACAGCTCCAAATAACTAGGGTCAAAGAAGAAACCAAAATGAAAATTAGAAAGTGTTTTTAAGTGAATGAAAATGAAAACACAACATATCCAAATTAGAAAGATGCCTTTAAAGAACTACTTAGGAGGGAATTTATACCATTAAATGACTATATCAGAAAACAAGAGGTCTCAAATCAATTACCTCAGCTTCCATTTTAGTAAATTAGAAAAAGATGAGCAAATTAAAGACTAAATAGCAGAAAGGAAATAATTAATATAAAAGCAGAAATCAATGATATAAAACATTAAAAAACAAATAGGGAAAACCAATGACATCCAAAGCTGGTTCTTCAAGATCAATAAAATTGATAAATCTCTAGCATGACTGATCAGCAAAGAAAGAGAGAAGACACAAATCACCAATGTCAAGAACAAAAGAGGTGGCCTCACTACAGTTTCTACAAATATAAAAAGGGCAATAAAGAAACATTACACCAGTAAATTAGACAATTTGGAAGAATGAACAAATTTCTTGAAAGATATAAAGTACCAAAGCTCATTCAAGAAGTAATAGATAATGTGAACAGCCCTACATCCATTAAAGAAATAGAATCTGTAGTTAACAACTTTTCCACAGGGAAAGCAGTGCCTTTAACTTAACCGGTGAATTCTATCACACATTCAAGGAAGAAATAATATCAATTCTATACAAATTCTTCCTGAAAATTAAATAGGAGAGACAACTTCCCAATTAATTCTACGAGGCCAGGATTACCCTGATACCAAAAACAGACAAAGACATTACAAGAAAAAAAGTTGAAGACCAATATCCCTCATGAACAATGATGCAAAATTTCTAAACAAAATATTAGTGAACCATACTATAAAATTGTACCTAGGAACATACTAAAAGCATTTTATACCATGAGTAAGTGGGATTAATCCGAGGAATGCAAGGTTGGTTAACAAAAAATTGACCTATCGTTATAATTTTAACAGATATTACCATACTAACAAACAAAAAAGAAAAATGATTCTCTCAGTAGATGCAGACAAAGCATTTAACAAACTCCAGCATCCATTACTGATAAAAATGCTCGGCAAAATATAAATTGAAGGTGATATCCTCAGTTTGATAAAAAGTGTCTAGGAACAACCTACAGCTAACGGCATTCTTAATGGTAGAAAACTAAATGCCTTCCAAGATCAGGAACAAGACAAAGATACTCACTCTGACCATTTCAATTCAACATCATACTGGAGGTTCTAGCCAGTTCAACAGGCAAGAAAAAGAAATAAAAGGTATCCAGATTGGAAAGAAATAAGTCAAACTGTCTTAGTTGGCAGATTACATGATTATCTATGGAGAAAATCTAATGGAATCCACAAAAAAGCAACTAGAACTAATAATTGAGTTTAGCAAGATTGCAGGATACTAGATTAACAGACAGAGATCAATTGTATTTCTAAATACAACTTCTAAATACAATTTCTAAATACAATTTCCAGTAACAAACAACTGGAAATTGAAATTTAAAAATATCTTTTACAGTGCTTCCCTGGTGGCGCAGTGGTTGAGAGTCTGCCTGCTGATGCAGAGGACACAGGTTCATGCCCCAGTCCAGGAAGATTGCACATGCCGTGGAGTGGCTGGGCCCGTGAGCCATGGCCGCTGGGCCTGTGCGTCCGGAGACTGTGCTCCGCAACGGGAGAGGCCACAACAGTGAGAGGCCCGTGTACCACACACACACACACTATATATATATATATATATATATATATATATATATATATATATATATATATAATTTTTTTACAATAACATCAAAAATATTAAATACTTAAGGATAAATCTGACAAAAGATACATATACTGAAAACTACAAAACACAGCTGAGAAAAATTAATAAAGACCTGAAAAAAACAGAGAGATAAACTGTGTTCACAGGTTGGAAGACTCAATATTAAGATGTTAATTCTCTACAAAATGATCTACAGATTCAATGAAATCCCAATGAAAAATCCCAGCAGGCTTTTTTGGTAGAAAGTGATTCGACAAAATCAATTCAGAAGCTGACTCTAAAATTTATATGCAAATGCACAGGAGCTAGAATAGCCAAAACAACTTTATAAACTAAGCACCAAGTTGGAAGGCTAACAGTATCTTTTGTTTTTTAACATCTTTATTGGAGTATAATTGCTTTACAACGTTCTGTTAGTTTCTGCTGTATAACAAAGTGAATCAGCTATACGTATACATATATACACATATCCCCTCTGTCTTGCTTCTCCCTCCCACCCTCCCTATACCACCCCTCTAGGTGGTCACAAAGCACTGAGCAGACTTCCCCATGTGATGCAGCTGCTTCCCACTAGCTGTCTATTTTACATTTGGTAGTGTATATATCTCAATGCTACTCTCTCACTTCATCCCAGCTTACCCTTCCCCCTCCCTTTGTCCTCAAGTCCATTCTTTACATCTGTGTCTTTATTCCTGTCCTGCCCCTAGGTTCATCAGAACCTTTTTTTTTTTTTTTTTAGATTCCATATATATGTGTTAGCATATGGTATTTGTTTTTCTCTTTCTGACTTACTTCACTCTGTATGACAGACTCTAGGTCCATCCACCTCACTACAAATAACTCAGTTTTGTTTCTTTTTATGGCTGAGTAATATTCCATTGTATATATGTGCCACTCTTCTTTACCCATTTATCTGTCGATGGACTCTTAGGTTGCTTCCATGTCCTGGCTATTGTAAATGGTGCTGCAACGAACATTGTGGTACATGACTCTTTTTGAATTATGGTTTTCTCATACTGTTATGGCTAACAGTATCATAAGACTTACTATAAAGCCACCATAATCAAGACAGTGTGGTACTGGTGTAAAGATTAAAAAAATAGATCAATGGAGTAGAATAGAGTCCAGAAATAAACCCGCATAAATATGGACAATTTTTGACAAAGTTGAGAAGCTAATTTAGTATAGATAGGATAGTTTCTACAACAAATGGTATATCCATATAAAAAAACTTTAATGCATAAAAATATATACAAATTAACTAAAAATGAATCAAAGACCTAAATGTAAAATATAAAATTATAAAACTTCAAGAAGAAAGCAAAATATGACACATTTTTGATCTTGGGTTGGGCACACATTTCTTAGATATGATATTAAAAGCATGATTCATAAAAGACACATAGATAAATTGAACTTCATTAACCTTGAATATTCATAGTTTTCAAAATACACTGTTAAGAGAGTAAAAAGATAAGCCACAGACTGGGAGAAAGTATTTGCAAATCATATATCTGATAAAGGACTTATAACCAGAGTATATAAAGAACTCTCAAAACTTAACTGTAAGACAAAAAACAATTTAAAAAGGGCAAAAGACACGTCACCAAAGATGTATGGCTGTCAAATGAGGACATGAAAAGATGCTAAACATCACTGGTCATTAATGAAATGCAAATTAAAACCACAGTAGGATATGACTTCATATCTATTATATAAAAGGCTAAAATTGAAAAGACTGACCATACTAAGTGTTGGTGAGGCTGTGGAGGAACTGGAATGCCCATGTACTGCTAGTGGGAATATAAAATGGTGTAGTCATCTTGGGAAACAGTTTAGCAGTTTCTTAAAAAGTTATAAATTCATCTATGGTCCAACTATTCCAGTTCATCTAGGTATTCACCCCAAAGAGAAGGAAATATATGTCCATATAAAGATTTGTACATGAATGTGTATGGTGCTTTTATTTGTAATACCCAAATTGGAAATAAAACAAACATCCATCAGCACATGAATAGACAGGCAAACTGTGGTCATCCAGACAATGGATTACTACTTAGAAATATAAATAAATGAACTATTGATATATGCAACAAAGTAAATCTCAAAATAATTATGCTAAGTGAAAGAAGCTACTCAAAATAGTACAGACTGTGTGATAGAATTCCATTTATATAAAATTCTAGGAAATGCAAACTAATGTATGGGAACTGAAGCCGAGTTCAGTGGTTGTTACCTGGGTATGGGAAGGGGGAAGGAAAAGGAGCTAGAGGGAGTGATTTCAAAAGGTGCCAAAGAAACTTTTGGGGGTGATGAATATGTTCAACATCTTGATTGCAAGGGTATATACATATGGCAAAACTTATCAAATTATATACTTTAAGTATGTGTGGATTATTGTATCTACAGTATATCTCATTAAAGCTATAAAAAAAAAGGAAACGTGCTCAAGATCATGCTGTCACTGGTAGAGCTAGGATTCAAACCTCTAAGACATGTGCTCCTCCTCATCCTACACCATTTGGCCTCAGCCAGTTCTGGGGACAGCAGGAGCTACAAGCTGCTTTTTTTTTTTTTGTAGTACGCGGGCCTCTCACTGTTGTGGCCTCTCCCGCTGCGAAGCGCAGGCTCCAGACGCGCAGACTCAGCGGCCATGGCTCACAGGCCCAGCCGCTCAGCGGCATGTGGGATCTTCCCGGACCGGGGCACGAACCTGCGTCCCCTGCATCGGCAGGCAGACTCCCAACCACTGCGCCACCAGGGAAGCCCCCAAGCTGCTTTTTTGTCCCAGGCCGCACTGGCCCAGGGGAGTGTGGCCCTCAGCACATCACCAGAGCTCCTGGATCATCTCCCTTTCCTGCCCCCACTCCCCAGGCAGCAGCAGACTCCTACTTCTCAGGTCTCTGGATTCCTACCTTTCCAGGGTGACCCAGCCCACACCATCAGAACTGGCCCACCTCCTATTGCTCTAGGACAGCCACTATTCCCTCTGCATGGAAGGAAAACACCAAAGGTAGAAATGGTGACTTCCCAAAGCTGTTGGAGAAGCCAGGTCACCTGGGACAAGGTGGGAAAGGGGTTGGCTGAGAAGGCTGATGCAGGGGGTGGGATGAGGGTGTGTCTGGGTTCTGATGGGTGTGCAAGGAGCATGCGGGCAGTGTCTGGAAGCTCACACATCTGCAGGCAGAGTCCACAGGACAGTGCTGATGCAGGAGAGCAAGGAAAATATCTGAGAAACACTGTCCTGACCCCAACCTTGTCTCTGCCCATCCCACCCTCAACTTCCACATCTAGTACTGAGAAAAACAGTGATGAAGGTTTACAGAAAGCACATTTCATTGCAGGCCCTCCAGTGACTCTGGTACACCTGTGGCAAACAACTTTCCACATTAAGGATGTTATATTTTGTTTACCTCCAACTATTCCTCAATAAAAATCCTTAAAAGGGTGAGAGACCTTCAAGATGGCAGAGGAGTAAGATGTGGAGATCACCTTCCTCCCCACAAATACATCAGAAATACATCTACATGTGGAACAACTCCTACAGAACACCTACTGAATGCTGGCAGAAGACATCAGACTTCCCCAAAGGGAAGAAACTCCCCACGTACCTGGGTAGGGCAAAAGAAATAAGAAAAAACAGAGACAAAATAATAGGGATGGGACCTGCACCTCTGGGAGGGAGCTGTGAAGGAGGAAAAGTTTCCACACACTAGGAAGACCCTTCACTGGTAGAGATGGCAGGGGGGGAAGCTTTGGAGCCACGGAGGAGAGCGCAACAACAGGGGTGCAGAGGGCAAACTGGAGAAATTCCCACACAGAGGACTGGTGCTGACCAGCACTCACCAGCCTGACAGGCTTGTCTGCTCACCCACCGGGGCAGGTGGAGGCTGGGAGCTGAGGGTCCGGCTTCAGAGGTCAGAGCCCAGGGAGAGGACTGGGTTGGCTGCATGAACACAGCCTGAAGAAGGCTAGTGCACCACAGCTAGCCGGGAGGGAGTCCGGGGAAAAGGTCTGGAACCACCTATGTGGCAAGAGACCATTGTTTCAGGGTGCACAAGGAGAGGGGATTCAGAGCATCGCCTAAATGAGCTCCAGAGATGGGTGTGAGCCGCGGCTATCAGTGCGGACACCAGAGACAGGCATGAAATGCTAAGGCTGATGCTGCAGCCACCAAGAAGCCTGTGTGTGAGCACAGGTCACTATCCACACCTCCCCTCCCAGGAGCCTGTGCAGCCCACCACTGCCAGGGTCCCGTGATCCAGGGACAACTTCCTTGGGAGAACACACAGTACACCTCAGGCTGTTGCAATGTCATGCTGGCCTCTGCCGTCACAGGCTGCCCCGTATTCTGTACCCCTCCCTCTCCCCGGCCTGTGTGAGCCAGAGCCCCATAATCAGCTGCTATTTTAACCCCTTCCTGTCTGGGCAAGGAACAGATGCCTTCAGGAGACTTACACTCAGAGGCAGGGCCAAATACAAAGCTGAACCCAAGGAGCTGTGTGAAAAAGAGAAAGGGAAATTTCTCCAGGCAGCCTCAGAAGCAGCAGATTAAATCTCCACAGCCAACTTGATGTACCCTGTATCTGTGGAATAATTGAATAGACAACTGAATCATCCCAAAATTGAGGCGGTGGACATTGGGAGTAACTGTAGCTGTCAGCAACTAATTTGTTTCTGGTTTTATGTTTACCTTAGTTTACTATTTAGAGTTTATTATCATTGGTAGATTTGTTTATTGATTTGATTGTTCTCTTCCTTTTTAAAAAAAAATATTTTTTTTTCCTTTTTCTCTTTTTGTGAGTTTGTATGTGTATGGTTCTTTGTGTGATTTTATCTGTGTAGCTTTGCTTTTACCATTTGTCCCAGGGTTCTGTCTGGCCGTATTTTTTTTCCATTCTTTTTGTATAATTTTTAGCACTTGTTATCAATGGTAGATTTGTTTTTTGGTTTGGTTGCTCTCTTCTTTCTTCTTTTTTCTATTACTTTTTAATTTTTTTATTTTTAATACTTTTAAAATATTTTATTTAAATAACTTTATTATTTTTTCTTTCTTTCCTTCTTTTTTCCTATTTTTTCTTCTGAGCCATGTGGCTGACAGGGTCGTGGTGCTCTGGCCGGGTGTCAGGCCTGTGCCTCTGAGGTGGGACTGCTGAGTTGAGGACATGGGTCCACCAGAGACCTCCCAGATCCATGAAATATCAAACGGCGAAAGCTCTCCCAGAGATGTTCATCTAAACACTAAGACCCAGCTCCACTCAATGACCAGCAAGCTACAGTGCTGTACACCCTATGCCAAACAACTAGCAAGACAGGAACACAACCCCACCCATTAGCAGAGAGGCTGCTTAAAATCATAATAAGTTCACAGACACCCCAAACACACAATCGGATACAGTCCTGCCCACCAGAAAGACAAGATCCAGCCTCATCCACTGGAACACAGGAATTAGTCCCCTCCACCAGGAAGCCTACACAACCCACTGAACCAACCTTAGCCACTGGGGACAGACACCAAAAACAATGGGAATAATGAACCTGCAGCCTGTGAAAAGGAGACCCCAACCACAGTAAGTTAAGCAAAATGAGAAGACAGAGAAACACACAGCAGATGAAGGAGCAAGGTAAAAACCCACCAGACTAAACAAATGAAGAGGAAATAGGCAGTCTACCTGAAAAAGAATTCAGAGTAATGATAGTAAAGATGATCCCAAATCTTGGAAATAGAATGGAGAAAATACAAGAAACGTTTAACAAGGACCTAGAAGAACGAAATAGCAAACAAACAATGATGCAGAACACAAAAAATGAAATTAAAAATTCTATAGAGGGAATCAATAGCAGAATAACTGAGGCAGAAGAATGGATAAGTGACCTGGAAAATAAAATAGTGGAAATAACTACTGCAGAGCAGAATAAAGAAAAAAGAATGAAAAGAATTGAGGACAGTCTCAGGGACCTCTGGGACAACATTAAACGGACCAACATTCGGAAGATAGGGGTCCCAGAAGAGGAAGAGAAAAAGAAGGGGACTGAGAAAATATTTGAAGAGATTATGGTTGAAAATTTCCCTAATATGGGAAAGGAAATAGTTAATCAAGCCCAGAAAGCACAGAGAGTCCCATACAGGATAAATCCAAGGAGAAAAACGCCAAGACACATATTAATCAAATTTATCAAATATTATCAGAACTTAAACACAAAGAAAAAATATTAAAAGCAGCAGGGACAAACAACAAATAACATACAAGGGAAGCCCCATAAGGTTAACAGCTGATCTTACAGCAGAAACTCTGCAAGCCAGAAGGGAGTGGCAGGACATACTTAAAGTGAAGAAAAGGGAAAAACCTAAAACCAAGATTACTCTACCCAGCAAGGATCTAATTATGATTTGACAGAGAAATTAAAAACTTTACAGACAAGCAAAAGCTAAGAGAATTTAGCACCATCAAACCAGCTATACAACAAATGCTAAATGAACTTCTCCAGGCGGGAGACACAAGAGAAGGAAAAGACCTACAATAACAAACCCAAAACAATTAAGAAAATGGTAATAGGCACATACATATCGATAACTACCTTAAATGTAAATGGATTAAATGCTCCCACCAAAAGCCATAGACTGGCTGAATGGATACACAAACAAGACCCGTATATAGGCTGTCTACAAGAGACCCACTTCAGACCTAGGGACACATACAGACTGAAAGGGAGGGGATGGAGAAAGACATTCCACACAAATGGAAATCAAAAGAAAGCTGGAGTAGCAGTTCTCATATCAGACAAAATAGACTTTAAAATAAAGACTATTACAAGAGACAAAAAGGACACTACATAATGAACAAGTGATCAACCCAAGAAGAAGATATAACAATTGTAAATATTTATGCACCTATAACAGGAGCACCTCAATACATAAGGTGAATGCTAACAGCCAAAACAGGGGAAATAGACAGTAACACAATAATAGTAGGAGACTTTAACATCCCACTTTCACCAATGGACAGATCATCCAACATGAAAATAAATATGGAACCACAAGCTTTAAATGATACATTAAACAAGATGGACTGAACTGATATTTATAGGACATTCCATCCAAAAACAACAGAATACACTTTCTTCTCAAGTGCTCATGGAACATTCTCCACGATAGGTCATATCTTGGGTCACAAATCAAGCCTTAGTAAATTTATGAAAATTGAAATCGTATCAAGTATCTTTTCCAACCACAAAGTTATGAGACTAGATATCAATTACAGGAAAAAAATCTGTAAAAAATACAAACAC
The DNA here is from genome assembly GCF_026419965.1 of Kogia breviceps. NCBI lineage: Eukaryota > Metazoa > Chordata > Mammalia > Artiodactyla > Physeteridae > Kogia > Kogia breviceps. The sequence goes on along the minus strand of NC_081310.1, from coordinate 40,209,645 downwards.
ATGGAGGCTAAACAACACACTACTAAATAACCAAGAGATCACTGAAGAAATCAAAGACATCAAAAAAATACCTAGAAACAAATGACAATGAAAACATGACGACTCAAAAGTTACGGGACGCAGCAAAACAGTTCTAAGAGGGAAGTTTATAGCAATATAATCCTACCTCAAGAAACAAGAAACTTCTCAAATAAACAATCTAACCTTACACCTAACACAATTAGAGAAAGAAGAATAAAGAAACCCCAAAGTTAGTAGAAGGAAATAAATCATAAAGATCAGATCAGAAATAAATGGAAAACAAATGAAGGAAACGATAGCAAAGATCAATAAAACTAAAAGCTGGTTCTTTGAGAAGATAAACAAAATTGATAAACCATTACCCAGACTCATCATGAAAAAAGGGAGAAGATTGAAATCAATAGAATTAGAAAAGTAAAAGGAGGAGTAACAACTGACACTGCAGAAATAGAAAGGATCATGAGAGATTACTACAAGCAACTATATGCAAATTCTTAGAAAAGCACAACCTTCCGAGATTCAGCCAGGAAGAAATAGAAAATATAAACAGACCAATCACAAGCACTGAAATTAAGAGTGTGATTAAAAATCTTCCAACAAACAAAAGCCCAGGACCAGATGTCTTCACATGCAAATTCTATCAAACATATAGAGAACAGCTAACACCTATTCTTCTCAAACTCTTCCAAAATATAGCAGAGGGAGGAACACTCCCAAACTCATTCTATGAGGCCATCATCACCCTGATACCAAAACCAGACAAGGATGTCACAAAGAAAGAAAACTACAGGCCAATATCACTGATGAACAAAGATGTAAAAATCCTCAACAAAATACTAGCAAAGAGAATCCAACACCACATTAAAAGGATCATACACCATGATCAAGTGGGGTTTATCCCAGGAATGCAAGGATTGTTCAATATACGCAAATCAATCAATGTGATACACCATATTAACAAATTGAAGGAGAAAAACCATATGATCATCTCAATAGATGCAGAGAAAGCTTTTGACAAAATTCAACACCGATTTATGATAAAAACCTTCCAGAAAGTAGGCATAGAGGGAACTTACCTCAACACAATAAAGGCCATATATGACAAACCCTCAGCCAACATCATTCTCAATGGTGTAAAACTGAAACCTTTTCCTCTAAGATCAGGAAGAATACAAGGTTGCCCACTCCCACCACTATTACTGAACATAGCTTTGAAAGATTTAGCCACAGCAGAGAAGAAAAAGAAATAAAAGGAATCCAAATTGGAAAAGAAGAAGTAAAGCCATCACTGTTTGCAGATGATATGATAGTATACATAGAGTATCCTAAAGATGCCACCAGAAAACTACTAGAGGTAAACAATGAATGTGGTAAAGTAGAAGGATACAAAATTAATGCATAGAAATCTCCTGTATTCCTATACACTAATGATGACACATCTGAAAGAGAAATTGAGGAAACACTCCCATTTACCATTGCAACAAAAAGAATAAAATACCTAGGAATAAACCTACCTAAGTAGACAAAAGACCAGTATGCAGAAAACTATTACACACTGATGAAAGAAATTAAAGATGATACAAACAGATGGAGAGATATACCATGTTCTTGGATTGGAGGAATCAACACTGTGAAAATGACTATACTACCCAAAGCAATCTACAGATTCAATGCAATCCCTATCAAAGTACCACTGGCATTTTTCCCAGAACTAGAACAAAAAAGTTTCACAATTTGTATAGAACACAAAAGACCGCGAATAGCCAAAGCAAGCTTGAGAAAGAAAACAGAGCTGGAGGAATCAGGCTCCCTGACTTCAGACTATACTACAAAGCTACAGTCATCAAGACAGTATGGTACTGGCACAAAAACAGAAATATAGATCAGTGGAACAGGATAGAAAGCCCAGAGATAAATCCATGCACATATGGTCACCTTATCTTTGATAAAGGAGGCAAGAATATACAGTGGAGAAAAGACAGCCTCTTCAATAAGTGGTGCTGGGAAAACTGGACAGCTACATATAAAAGTATGAGATTAGAACACTCCCTAACACCATACACAAAAATAAGCTCAAAATGGATTAAAGACCTAAATGTAATGCCAGACACTATCAAACTCTTAGAGGAAAACATAGGCAGAACACTCTATGACGTAAATCACAGCAAGATCCTTTTTGACCCACCTCCTAGAGAAATGGAAATAAAAACAAAAATAAATAAAGAGCAGAAAGAGAAAAACAAATATCGTATATTAATGCATATATGTGGAACCTAGAAAAATGGTACAGGTACCGGTTTGAAAGGCAGAAATAGAGACACAGATGTAGAGAACACACATATGGACACCAAGGGGGAAAAGTGGGTGTGGAGGGGCGATGGTGGTGGGATGAGTTGGGAGATTGGGATTGACATATATACACTAATATATATAAAATAGATAAATAATAAGAACCTGCTCTATAAAAAATAAATAAAATTCAAGGAAAATTAAAGGAAAACATAGCAAGGAAAAGAAAACATACACAAGATGAAAAGACAACCCTCAGAATGGAGAAAATATTTGCAAATGAAGCAAGTGAGAAAGGATTAATCTCCAAAATTTACAAGCAGCTCATGCAGCTCAATATCAAAACAACAAACAACCCAATCCAAAAATGGGCAGAAGACCTAAATAGACATTTCTCAAAAAAAGACATACAGATTGCCAACAAACACATGAAAAGATGCTCAACATCACTAATCATTAGAGAAATGCAGATCAAAACTACAATGAGGTATCACCTCACACCAGTCAGGATAGCCATCATCAAAAAATCTACAAACAATAAATGCTGGAGAGGCTGTGGAGAAAAGGGAACCCTTTTGCACTGTTGGTGGGAATGTAAACTGGTACAGCCACTATGGAGAACAGTATGGAGGTTCCTTAAAAAACTACAAATAGAACTACCATATGACCCAGCAATCCCACTACTGGGCATATACCCAGAGAAAACCATAATTCAAAAAGAGTCATGTACCACAATGTTCATTGCAGCTCTATATACAATAGCCAGGACATGGAAGCAACCTAAGTGTCCATCGACAGATGAATGGATAAAGAAGATGTGGCCCATATATACAATGGAATGTTACTCAGTGATAAAAGAAACGAAACTGAGTTATTTGTAGCGAGGTGGATGGACCTAGAGTCTGTCATACACAGTGAAGTAAGTCAGAAAGAGAAAAACAAATAGCATATGCTAACACATATATATGGAGTCTAAAAAAAAAAACGGTTATGAAGAACCTAGGGGGCAGGACAGGAAGAAAGACGCAGATCTACATCTGACTCCTCAAGAATGGACTTGAGGACATGAGGAAGGGGAAGGGTAAGCTGGGACGAAGTGAGAGAGTGGCATGGACATATATACACTACCAAATGTAAAACCGATAGCCAGTGGGAAGCAGCCACATAGCACAGGGAGATCAGCTCAGTGCTTTGTGACCACCTAGAGGGGTGGGATAGGGAGGATGGGAGGGAGACGCAAGAGGGAGGAGATATGGGGATATATGTATATGTATAGCTGATTCACTTTGTTATAAAGCAGAAATTAACACACCATTGTAAAGCAATTATACTCCAATAAAGATGTTAAAAAAATAAATAAGTAAAATTAATTTTTAAAATATCCTTAAAAGGAAAGACATAATATGTTACTTCTCTTTTATCTCATTTTGTGTCATGCAAGATCAGTCCACGGCAGTGTGCAAGGGATATAGTTATTTTTAGAGCAAAATATCACCTGTTTTGCAACCTAATTATATAGACAGGAGAAGCTCAGATATTTCATTTGCTCTGCAGATTAAAGGGCAAAGACAGGGACCAATTTGGACTTTCAGACTCTAATAGTCCATTTGATGTAATGGAATAAAACATATAATGTGCAGGTAGTGAAATAGAACACAGAGAACAAAAGGCACAGTTTAGACTGTGCTGAAGAATAATATTTTAAACTACCTATAATTATACCAGCATGACTCAAAATGAGAGTCACATTTTAAACAATGGAAAATCAACTTTGCTCTATATCCACTGGAGTTTCAGTAGTCACAGAATTCTGAACTTCACACATGGCACTGAATCTGATATGGTACAAAGTGAGTGAGCACAGGCCACCTGCTGGGACCACGAATTTCCATTACTGCAGGTGGCTGGAGAGAAAGAAGTTCTAGAATCAATGAACAAAATAGGTGATAATTAATAGGAGGTAAGAAGCAGGTTCCTCATAGACTTTTCAGATTTCTGAGGTCACAGCTGCAAGGTTTAGAATATAACCCAGTCTTGCCTTGAGACTATTTATATTTGAATATGTATATTTCAAGTCTAGACTTTGACCAAATGAAATTACCCACATACCTTACTCTCCCACAGGAAACAATATACTAATTCACTCCTGAGTGACTCTCCCAGCTCATGTTCATGGTGCCAGGAAATGCTAAATTCTCCTAAAATCACTTAATTCCTACAACGATCCTGTAGTGCAAGAATTGGCACTATTTTATACAGATGAGGAAACTGAGGTTCACAGATGCTAAATAAATCACTTAAGATCTCATAGAAAACAGATTCTGCATCTAAGACAAAAATCCAGAGCTAACTATAAAGCATGTAGAAACTCTTTTAACTCACTTTCCTATAACTTAGTGATTCCCAAACTTTGCCGCATATCAGAATCACCTTGGAGTCTTTAGAAAATATGGATGCCTGGCTCCCACTCCCAGGCTTTCTAATGTAATTGGTCTGGAGTACGACACAGGCACTGAGATTAGCTGAAAATCTCCCCAGGTGATTCTATTGTGCGGCAAAGTTTGGGAACCATGGTCCTGCCACTTGGCCAGGTTAACCAAGGCCCTCCATCAGCTGGGTCAGGCACACTGCCTGATGCCCACAGCATGTTGTATGCTTGTGGGTGTGCTGGCTGTTCCCAGTTTGTCTATGCACTTTTGCACCAAAAACATGAGCTATACACTTATCAACAGGTCAGTTGGGTTTCTTCCTAAACCTAATTATGCCACTTGTACTTGATATTATAAATAAAAATATAATCAAATATTATGTAAACCAATAAAATATGATTATGTAGGGCTTCCCTGGTGGCGCAGTGGTTGAGAGTCCGCCTGCCAATGCAGGGGACACGGGCTCGTGCCCCGGTCCGGGAAGATCCCACATGCCGCGGAGCAGCTAGACCCGTGACCCATGGCCACTGAGCCTGCGCGTCCGGAGCTGGTGCTCTGCAACAGGAGAGGCCACAACAGTGAGAGGCCCGCGTACCAAAAAAAAAAAAAAAAAAAAAAAAAAAAAACCGACCAAAAAAAAATATATATGATTATGTAAAGAGAGCTAGTATTTCTTAAAAAACCTGAAATCAATACCTTGGAAAGATGTGATTAAAATGAGTTAATTTCTGAAAAAAGATGCTGAATCAGATGTGAATGAGAAATTACAGAGTAGAAAAAATTTTAAGAATCTAGGGAAAGTCTATACCCAGTTAGCTGCACAAGTGTCTCAAGTTCTTCAATCGCTCAGAAGAAATTGAAAGCAAAAACCAGACTATTATTAATATGAGTGTGGTTTATAAAAGTCAGAATCTATAGTTGAAAACTCATCTCAAAGAGAAAGCCATGGCCCTGTATCAGATGACTGATGAATAAACACACAATTGTATGTTTTAAGCTGAAAATGTTTTATGACATGAATGTATCCTTTTATATGCTTTCCCTTTTTAATTTAACTTTCTCATTAACTGATCAACTCCTTCTGACCGTGTTGTATAACAGGGCTTCTCTGAACTCACACCACCTGCTTACCCAAAAAGTAACTGAATGGTCTCTCTCTTTCTGAAACAGCTGCAACTACGTAATCGAGAAATTCACTCACTGTTTAGTATACAGCACACATTTCATGTGGTATGACACGTAAGGTCTGATGTGCAGGCACACCTCTAGGCTGTGGAGTACAGGAGGACAGATAACAGGGGACTCTGTCCTCAGGGAGCCTGTAGTCTGATGGGGCTTAGAAAGCCCAGAATGACTGAGATATAAGGTGAGTAAGGCAGTGGCTTAACATCCCCCAAACTGCTATGGGACTTAAAGGAGAAAGATATTCCACAGAGGGGAGAATCTGAAAGACTTATGGGGAGGCAGCTCAAGGCGGAAGTAGGGTACAGACAAGGTTTTTTATTGTTGATGTTATTGTTCCTTCCTTTCCTTTCCTTCCAAGATGAGACAGCCCTGACTTCAGTGGTAGGAGAGACTGAAAATAAAAGCACAAAAAGACGATTGATGGGGTCCCAAATGGTGGGGTCCCAGAAAAGGCAGAAGAGGAAAAAGGATAAAGAAGGCAAGGAGATGGGAGGAAGCAGACCTATGGGAAAGGAGTGCGGGAAAGTGAGGTACAGGGACAAGGAGGTTTGGATGCTAAGAGGACAGAAACTGAGGTCATAGCCAGACTGACTTTCTTCTCCTTAAACAGGAAGCTGGTTATCTGCTGAAAGAGGTAGAGCAGGGGCCTCAGTCTTCAAGAGGAGGTTGGGAACTGCTGCTCTGATTCAGGTGGTGGGAAGTCCATGAGAGACCACTGTGGGAATTCCACACTGCACGGTTTGGAAAATTGTCTCCTGGCCAAATATTAAAAAAATTGTATTACAAAAATCTAAAAACATCAAACTGTCATTTCACTGTTGATCAAGGGGAACATGAGAGCCCTAAAGTAGCCCCACCATGTGTGGCCATCCTCGCTGCACAGGGCTTTGCAATGAGGGACAGCAGAGGCCCAGTTCTGCATCGTTTAGCAGCAGTGCTCCTTCCTAGATCCCTTTTCCTACATCTACCACCCAAATAATGGATCTCTAGAGTCCTATGGACAGCACAGCCCTGGATAGGGCATCAGCTGATTCAAGCCATTCCAAGATATAGGAAAGAGGGGTTGGTGGTCAAAAGAAAACCAAGATTAAGACTTGTTAACAGATGAGTGCCGGCAGAGATGAACGTCCACATCCTCATACTCATGTGCACACACACAGATGGATGCCCGGGTGCTGGTACACAGGTGTACACACAGCCAGCCCAGTCCCCACTTGGCCTCTACAGTTCCGCTGGAGGCAATAAAGTGAATGAATAAATCAGAGACCTAGCGTCATTCTTAGCCCTGGGCAATAGTTGCTTGCAAGCTTGGATTACTCATCAAAGTGAGGCTTTTAAAAACCCTCTTAATCAATAGGAATTGGAAAATTCTGTATTGTGAACGTATTCCACTGAAGTATCACTCGTAGCATCTGGCTTTGGACTCCTAATTCACTCATCTTTATGAGGAGCAACTCTTGATTGTCATGGTTTTAGGGTCCCTTCCCCATTGCTGCAATTCCCAAGGGGAATCTCAAGCCTTTACAGACATAGCTTTGCAAAGCAGGGGAAGGCTCCATGACAGGTGAAGAATCAGCCCCACTAATGCTCCAAAAATGTTTAAAGCAGGAAATATTTTAAGCTTAACCTAGTGCTATCTGCAAAGCAGTGATACATCCACACAGAATTTTCTTTTCCACCTTGCCTGGACATATTGTAAACATTTTTGTCTGTCCACTTATATGTGCATATGTGTATGTACGTGTGTGTTTATAAAATGCATATATGTGTATAAGCTCCAGGTGCCCGTATACACATGGTGTGTTTAGTTCTTGCAGCAGAGACCTCTTTAAATCCAGCATCTTCACTGGCCTCTAATGGCCAGTTACCAGCAGTTTGCTCTGCTGTTTCCCTGCAGGGTGACTAATTAATAAGCTTTTCCTTAATTGAGTTCTGGCTGCCAGGTCCACAGGGATTATTGCTTATATATAAGTAAACAAAATTTCCGTTTTAAACAACACTCCAAATCTCCTCATTATATTTTAAACAGATATAAATGCACTGAAGTCAAGCAAGCCGTGGGCTAGGAGGCTGTGTGCATTCTGGCCTGGATTCCCTTCCTCACCGGAAGCCAGGTACTGTAGCAGGCAGGTGATGCCCCCAGGTCCTTCGGGGCTAACACCCACATCAGCCTGGATGCCTGCCTTTTCTTTGTTCTCATCTACAGATACGCTAGAAAGTACCTCACTAGGTTTTGGAAGCCATTAATAGCATCTGCCTTGTCTTTTTTTTTTTTTTTTTTTTTTTTTTTTTTTTTTTTTTTGCGGTATGCGGGCCTCTCACTGTTGTGGCCTCTCCCGTTGCGGGGCACAGGCTCCGGACGCACAGGCCTAGCAGCCATGGCTCACGGGCTTAGTTGCTCCGCGGCATGTGGGATCTTCCCGGACCAGGGCACGAACCCATGTCTCCTGCATCGGCAGGCGGATTCTCAACCACTGCGCCACCAGGGAAGTCCTGCCTTGTCTTTTAACTTGAATTTATTATTTAAAAGCAATTCACTTTCACAATTTATAAATAGGAAGAAAATGAGTTTGATGTTAAATATTTAATAAGTGCCCAGGATTTGTTAGGTGAGGACTTGGGTGGATTGTTGGGTTTAGGGAATGTCCTAGCCTACACTTTTGTGGAAGCTATATGTTAAGTTCTTATAGTTGAAATAATTTCATTGTTTCTTTGTTTTCAAGATTCCTCCCTACTTTCAGATTCCGATTGAGAGCAGAACCATGAAAGAAAGTGAAAAGCTGAAAGCAAGTTGTTTTATCTTGGTTAGATACCTAGAAGGAGGGATTATCCTTCCCTCCTGAGCTTTTTTGCTCAGAGCCATTTGGAAGCCATTTGGCTCCAGAGTCAGACCTTTTGCAAGTCACCCTTTGCTGAGAGTACAAGAATCCACTGCAGGCTCTGATTATGATTATGACTGGTAGCTTAAAAGAATAAAATAAACATTTTTCAGATTCCCACATTCACGCTGCTAAGACATAACTCAGAAAAATCAGTGAGGGCAGGATTTAAAGCCAGCTCCCAGATAGTTAGGAGAACTGTGGATCAAATTCTGTTACAGATTTTAAAGGTCTGGATCATTTCATCCCTATCCTAATCCCTTGCTTCCTTCTTTAAGCAAGTTATTCTAAGCGGGAGTGCTGTACGTGACGGGGGCCCTTCATTGAGAATCAATCTTCCCTAAAAGACTCGCATTCAAAATATTTTGCTCATCACCAGTCAGACCTTTATCACCATCACTGGTTGTCAAGAGCGATCTGATCTGCGGATGGTACGTCTCCCTGGGTGCAAGTGAGGGCCAGTACCTCTTGATTCCTGGGCAGCAGTCAGTGCAGGTAGCCAAGGCGGCGGGTCTGAGACTGCATTCGTGGAACTCTGGCCCCAGAGAGGATATCTGGTGAGATTTTAGTCCTCGGGGTAGGGGTAGGGGTGCATCTCTGGGCCCAGTGAGAACTAAAGGAGCAGGAGGCAAGCAATGTAAGTGAATGACTGATCCGCGCAGCAATATGGATGCATCTCAAATGCGTTATATTCAATGAAAGAAGCCAGACACTAAAGGGCCACATATAGATCACATGATTCCATTTACATGTTGTTCTGGATGAAGGCGAGGTTATAAGGACAAAAATCTGATCAGTGGTTGCCAGGGGCTGGGGAGGGGACTGACTAGTAGGGCAAGAGCGACTTGTCTGTAGCCATGGCTTTGTTCTATATCTTGATAGTGGTGGTGGGTACACGACTGAATAGATTTGCCAAAATTCATTTAACAACACATAAAAAGGGTAAGTTTTACTGAATTTGAATTATACCTCATAAACCTGAACTAAATAACAACAATTAAGGAATAGGAACAATAACAGAAGACGGGTCCAACAAAGGTATTGAGATGGGGGAGGAGGTAGCTTCCACTTCCCCCATGCGGAAAGGGGGAACAGAAGCCCCCAAGAGCTATCTCCAGGAAAACCGGTTTCCAAGTCTTTGGGCAACAAGGACCCCAAATTGGGGAGCCCATCCACAGGCCCCAGTCGCATGTCTTAATTCCAGGCTCCATCTGGAATTAGGTTGGTTGATTGTCTCCCATTCATCAATTAGCTGCACAACTTCTAGGCCCCAGGCTTAGTCTCCTAAGTCAGGGTTTTTGTTTGTTTTTCTGGCACTCAGTGTCCTTGAGGCAATCATTTGGAGAGCACTGGGGGCCAGTTGCCTACGTTTTGAAAGCCCTATAGAAGTGGACAGAGAGAGACTCTGGAAGTTGCTGCCCAGCCAGCCCAGCCCTGTGGCTCACACTTGCCTTAGAAAAGCCCAGTGAGGGCCACCGACTACTTTGCCCACTGCCCAGGATCCCACCTGAGACACTCAGCAGAGTGTTGGCACTCAGCTCCAGAGCATAGAGTATATACTACTTGGCAGACAAAGGATGGAGCACTACCTCGAGGTCGGTGCCAGCTTTGAAAACAGCCAAGAGCGGGGACCATATAAGCATTGATTCGGGTTCCCGGAGGTGCAGCTTGCTCACAGAGCATGCCCTGGGCATAGGTTTTAACAGAGAAATGTCACAGTTGGGCATTACCTGAGGCAGGGAGGCAGCCAGAATCTGGTTCGTTATTCAGAAGTCTGATTTATAGATTATTTAAAAGACATGGTTTTGTTTCTTTCTGGCCATGCAGTGGCTTCAAGCTACTGAGTAGTAACATTGCCAGAGCGCTTTGGGAGCTACACGTTGGTCTTTTATGATGAGCACCTTTAAGGTTTTTGAACAAAAAGCTACTATGGAGCAGCTGTTTTTCTTTTCAAAATTTGTTCTCTCACGTTCCCATAGCAATTACATCTGCAAATCATCTTTACCGAGTGAGCCCTTTCTCCTGGGTTGTTCGAAAGCAAACGTCAGCCCAGACTACACAATGCTCTCGAATGACACATCGGTGCACTCCCCACTGGTCAGATCGTACTACATTTTAAAAGGTCACAGCTGCCCTCGAGGAGAGGCTTCTCTCCAGGGAGGGCCAGGGAGGCTCGAGGGCAGAGGCCGACTTACTTCCCCCCTTGCCGTTCTTCTCCATGCGGTACTGGTAGATGTGCAGCGTGAAGAGCATGTGGGAGTTGCGGAGGTCGTCCTCGTTGCAGTCCTGCCGGCTGCCCCGCCGGGAGGTTATGGCAGCATCCAGGAAGAAGGCGGCCTTCTCCGCAGTGGGTGCCCGCAACTCACTCTGATTCTGCAGCTGTAAGACACAAGGGAAGGACTGAAGCTGCAGGCGGGCGGTTTGCCTGCCACTCGGGCCTGGCTGTCCGTTCCGCATTCTTTTTTTTTTTTTTTTTTTTTTTGCGGTACGCGGGCCTCCCACCGCCGCGGCCCCCCCCCCCCCGCCGCGGAGCACAGGCCCCGGACGCGCAGGCCCAGCGGCCATGGCATGCGGGACCCTCCCAGACCGGGGCACGAACCCGCGCCCCCCGCATCGGCAGGCGGACCCCCAACCACTGCGCCACCAGGGAAGCCCGTTCCACATTCTTGAAGGCCGGACGTCCTTCTGGAACCAGGGCCTCTATCCGTGTGCAATTCTCAGCTTAATTTATTCATATCTGAAAATTAACACTGAGCACGCTTATTGGATGAAACATATTTTCACCCATTTTACAACTGAAGTAGAATCTGCTAAGTATCAGGTGTGAAAAGCAAATGGTTGTATCTGGGTGATTCGTGGGGGTAGATGTTCCACCCTGACCTCCGCAGAGGCCAGCAAACCCACATCCTGGGCAATCCATGTACCTAAGAAAACATGAGGGATGTGACCGCATCTTGATTTCAAAGATTAAGAGTGTTTAGAAGCAGGTGGGTTGCAAAGTGTGATTTTAGTCCAGATAGTACTGGTACCACAAAGAAGTGAAAAAACTTAGTTAGCTTTTAACTCAATTCTCAATTTTCCCAGCTATTTAATGAGAGCCAATTTTAGGCCACATTTACTAGCATAGTTATAAATAAGAAGCAAGTGTAAAAGACATATGAAAACACCCAAGATACTTGAATGTCTCATCTATATCATTTAAGGGCTATCTATTTTATCTTTAGTTGCTAAATTCATGTTCGTGGCATACTCATTAAGTGATTAAAGAAGCACTGTGGGCAACGTGTCTAAATCCTATGAGATGCCTTGGCAATTATAGTAAACCTTACTCAGAGCAATATTATCAGCATTTGACCAGCACTCCTTTACTGGGGATGGGAGGGAAGAAAAGTAAACTAATATTTCTGAGTTATTCAAAGAAATGATTTGCAGTATGTGCCTTAGGATCAAATTTTGACAGTCTTCTATTCTGACTCTAACTGTACCTATAATTCTGAACTATGAGAGTCGATATTTGGAACCTGAGACCATCAAAATCCTCAAACTTCAGAGAGGTTCTGCAGTGCTCGTTGTTTTATACTTACTATCGCAGAAAAGATAACCCAAAGAATGTTTAAGATTCTTCAGGAAGAAGGTAAAGAGGATGTTGGTCTCTTCCTCTTTTTCTTAGTCTTCAGTTAAGCAGAGCTTTCACCTCTGCGGAACTTCATTAATGGAGTTATAAAAGTGAATGGAGGTTATAGCATATTTGAATGTCTAAGTAATGTTTGGAGTGGGAGCAGTGGGTAGGGTGACACTGATTCCATCACAGGTGCTGTGTAGATATGGTCTGAGCGCATCTCATGCTTCTAAACTGTGGGTTCTCCAAGTGTGGTCCCTGGACCAGAAGCATCAGCATAATATAGGAAGTTGTTAGAAATGCGCATTTGAGGGCTCTATCTCGGGCCTATTGAATCAGAAATTCTAGAGGTGGAGCCCAGCAGTCTGTGTTTTAACAGGTCTTCCAGGTGACTCTGATGAAGACTGAAGTTTGAGAGCCACTGGTTTAATGTTTGTATGACCACTTAGTTTGCATTCTAATTAGGTTTCATATCCAAATGGTATCTGATGCATCTGTTAAAACTATGAAGAGCCAATTTTAGTCAGACATGGTATGGACCTGTGGGAGTTGCTGAGAACTAACCAGGCAATCACAATTGACAGGAGAAACATCTAAGAGGGCTTCCTGGAAGAAGTGCCAACTAGCTGATACCCAACAAATAAGGAGTTAGCCAGATGAAGAGCGAGAGCAGAGGAGTCAGCAGTGTTCTGTGCACAGGGAACAGGATGTTCAAAGGCCCAGAGTAAAAAGAGGGAGGATGGTTGGTGCCTTAGAGCCTTGCTACTGAAAGTGGGGTCAGTCATTGAGAAGCTCGTTAGAAATGCATAATCAGAGGCCCAATCCCAGACCTATGGAACCAGAATCTGCATTTTAACAAGATCTCCAGTGCTTCTTATGCACATTGAAGTTTGAGGGGCACTGCTTTCTTAGGGGACCTAAATGTAATTTAAGAGGGGTGGCAGGAGGGGAGTGGTAGCAGGTGATGCTGTAGGGTTGTGTAGGGCCTCTTGCAAACCACGAGGAGTCATAATGCAAGTGGAAGGATCTGAGGTGCTCTAAGCAGGGGAAGAACATGGCCAGGTGTGAGTAGATGGGTGTAACAGAGTGGGTATCCTCACCCGAGAAAACAGTCCCACCTGGGGTGAGGCAGGTACTTATCAAAATGAACACCTATCTAAAAAGGAGGCATCTGATAAAACTAGAAAATAGAGCCTATAGCTAAAGACTGGAAAAACTGATTATTCTGGATATGAACCAGGGTTCTCCCAGGTCATTCCCACCTCTACTGTCAAACAGCGAGGGAGAGACACTCACAACAGGCATGACATCCTGAAAAGGTGAACTGGAACTTCTCTTGGCTTCCATGGTTCCAGCAATTATATCATGGTTCCAATTAGAAAGTGGTTATTAGTTTTTCCTACAGCACTACTAGTCCGGCTGTAAACCAGTGCCAGAAACACAGTTTATAGAGCCATAAACAGCCCCAGTAATGGCTGGAGCTATTTGTGCAAAGCAGTAAACATTTCCGCTTGTTGCTAAACAAAAGAAAGATTGTATTTTCTTTTTTTTTTGAAAGGGGCATAAAGAAAGTGAATTCAATTTCCCCCAAATGCTACAACAACTGTGGTTCCTGCTCATTGTCAATTAGATTCAAGGTACAAATATTTAGGTTGGGCGAGCAGCTGCCCTGCAGCTGCAGGCCATAAAGTTCCAGTCCACTTTAAGGTAAACACTTGCAAGCCTCCCCCGGTTGCATGTTGAGTGAGTCACCAGGTGAACTGTCCCAGCCGCCGAGGTAGGGACGAGCCACCTTGGAGCCAGCCAAGTCCCAGAAGCAATCACCTGCGTGCCACAGATGGGGTCCTCGCACAGGTACACGCCCGGAGACTGGCCGTCCTGCAGGCTGCCCGTGGCCACCTCCGACAGCAGGTCCCGAAGGTTCTCTTCTTTGCCCCACACCTCCACGGCTGAGATCCGCACTGAGAAACGGGCTCCAGTCTTTTCTTTCCGTTCATTTATCAGCTTGAAGAGCCAAGAGATGGCACAGGGGATGATGCCAAGGTTCTGCATGGAATCGTCTTTTCCGATCATGGTGTAGGATTTTCCTGGGAGAGCGAGGAAAGAAAGAAAAGCAGCTTGAGTGTCCAGGCATCATTCTTTTTTTTTTTTTTTTTTTTGCGGTATGCGGGCCTCTCACTGTTGTGGCCTCTCCCGTTGCGGAGCACAGGCTCCGGACGCGCAGGCTCAGCGGCCATGGCTCACGGGCTCAGTTGCTCCGCGGCATGTGGGATCTTCCCGGACCAGGGCACGAACCCGTGTCTCCTGCATCGGCAGGCGGATTCTCAACCACTGCGCCACCAGGGAAGCCCCAGGCATCATTCTATAGTCTCAAGAATAGATGCCAAGGATGCAGAAGAAAGGCATATGGGGAGTGGGGAATGGGAAGAAAGGAAAGGAAAAGGTGAGAGAAATATTAAACATTTGACATTTCCAAGTACTATTGATGGAATAGCTATAATAAAGAATGTGAGAGCCCCGACTAATGACAAGAGTAAATCACAATTGACCTTGAGGAGGATCCCAAACATTACAAGCTATCCAGTTTCTGTACTGTTTTTCTCGTGGTGGGAAGGCAGAAGTCTTTCATCACTAATATGGTTCTTTTTATCACCACCCCACAGATTCACTCCACATACTTAACGCTTTATATCCTTTTTCAAGTTAAATGCTGTGTATATTTTGCATAGGCAAATTCCATTAAAACCTGGATCACTGCTTTGATCAGAGATCAAGAAGACTGAAGTGGCAGTGAGATGAAATGGGCTTTCTGACCTGGCCTAGAACTGGCTCCATCATTGCAAAGCTGCTGTTGGAAGCTCTGCCCAGGGACACTTTTTGGAACTCGCCAAATTACTAACTTATCAAGCATGTAAAGTGAGACCTGGTGAGCAGATGGTCACAGGTCAGGATTAAGAAGGCACTTCAAGGGGATTCAGTCATCAAACCCTCACAGAGGTGTGTGGCAGCCGCCTTTCCCAGGTGCTTCAGCACAGGTGGATTCCCGACAGCTGGGTGGTGGGAAGCAAGGATACTGGCACACTGATCTCCCCAGACAGGTGCTAATGTGGTCTGGCCTTTGCTTGGTGGCTGCTCCTCTGGCATTATGTTGAACCCAAGTCCTCTGGGGAAGGGGAGTCCTCTCTGCTCCCCAGCAACCCCTGCTCAGGAAATGTAATTTTCCTGCTGGCTTTCTGGGCGTGACCCTGACCTGGACCGAGTGGGAACAACCCCACTACTCCTTTTGTGCATCTCTTGGACTCTAAGACTTTCCTAGATGACTGGGAATCCACTTAGGATGAGCATCTATATTTCAGAAGCAGAAATGGTTATTCCTGATTATTCAATTCAGCACCTGCGGGAAACCACCTTTCCCTTCATCCGAGGACTCTGGGTACAATACAGAAGAATGGATAAAGTGATTGGGAAATCTAGCAAGCAGCATGAAAAAGGAAAGCTCTCACTGACCCAGTTTGGCGTGGCCGAAACAGAACACACAGCCATCTGCCCCGTTGACCACAGACTGGATCACCTCCGCCACGGTTCCAGCACACACTTCAGCCTGGCAGACACAAGAGGAGACACAAACTGTGAGTCGACCATTAACAGTGGAAACTTGCACCTGCTCTCCTGGGACTCAGGGTCCCAGGGCCATGGCATTTCCAGATGGGTCGGCTCTAACGCAGTTCTGGAGGCGCTCAGAACCCTTCATACCTCCCACTCCCTCGCGAGCCTGAGCATTACACACATTAAAAGCAAACCACCCTTCTGCTAATTTGTGGTACATTTCAGCTGCTGTCTCTGCAGACCAGGCGCGAACAGGCTGGAACGGGAATGCAGAGTGCTTTCATGGACCTCACGCCATTCTGGCTTCCTCCCCGGGCAAGTATTTAAATATTCCATTCACCCTCTGCTAACTAGATCCTTCCTTTACGCACACACACACTCAGAGCTTATGAAATGGCTAGGCTTGTTAGAGGGTAAAGGGTGATGTGCCATTTCAGGAAAGTGGCCTTGGGATACATTACAGTTCTAATCTAAGCAGGAGGTTTGTGATGCATGTCTGCTTTGTCTTCCCCAACTCTCTCCTCTTTCTCCATCTACATCCTTCTCTTTTCAAAACCAGCCTTTTCTTTCTTTCTCTCTAGATACATTCAATGTATACACTATTAATCACCATTGGTCAGTATGTTACAATGGGTGGTCTTCAGCCTGTTATGTGTCTCATCTCCAATGTGATTATTACATCCTTAGACAGAGGGCAGTCTCTTGGTAACATTTTGTATTTCCCCATTAACACCCAACACAGCACTGTGCAAATGGTAAGAAAATAAATTTTGTGAACCAACTTGGGGGTCTGGGAAATCTCTCTGGTTAGCATCTGAGGCTTTCACAGCAGCAGGAGGACAGAATCACTCACTGTGTGCTGCACCTTCCTTTCTCCCTCAGCACCAGAGTCAGATCTGGAAGCATTCAGAGGACGTGCAAACCCGGGGCTCAGCGGGCATCGGAGCAACGTGCCTCCCAGTGGGAATCTGAGAACTGCAGCCTCGGCACTGAATGTAGTTATTCAGCTCCAGGTTTCAACAGCACAATGAACCTAAGTGTTTGAAAATCAATGTTCTCTCCCGAACCGAAATTGAAAAACCACACTCCTAACAACTGTCAATTGTTCTGGTGATGGCCTCAGCAGCTCTGCTGGGGGCTCCTCCTGAACGAAGCGGGTGGCAGGATGAGGCTGCGGTGGGGACCACAGGATCTGTCTCACCCCCAGGGCCTAGGCAATGAGAGTCCGGAGCTAAACCCTGAGATTGAGGTGGAATCTTGAGGCAGTTTGCTAAAGGTGCCTCTGCAGAGCCAGGAGAAGATATCACCAAATGAACTCTGCCTTCCTCGGACATTAGGTGAGATGGGGGTTAGGAGGTTGAGAGCCCACCTTGAGCCATACATAAAACAAACTGTATTAGATTCAAGGTCAGCAAAGAGAAAGATGGTTGTGTGTGGACCAAATCCGCACACATTACCGAATCACCCGTCCAAAGGAGCAGCCTCACAGGGCACAGGGTGGGCAGGCCTCCCCTTGTGGAATTCTTGCCCAGTGTCCACTGAGAAGAGAGCGGTCAGCAACATGTCCATCTGGTGTTTGTTAGCTGACCACGGCCCCTGGAGGCCCTTTGCTGTCTTTTCCCTTGAGCCTAGAGAAGCAGGAGCCTTCCCAAGTGGACCCCACAGGCAGGGCTGGGTGTGCAGGAAGCCTGTTACCCACTGGCAGGACTCAGTCCTCCTACCCGCCCTTCCTGGTGACGGTGGAATGTTTGTGCTCCCCTTACCCCACCAAGTACATATGGTGAAACTGAATGTCCAATGTGATGGTATTTGAAGGTGGGGTCTTTGGGAGGTGATTAATCATGAGGGTGGAGCCCTCATGGATGGGATTAGTGCCCTTATAAAAGAGGCCCCAGAGTGCTCCCTGGACCTTCCACAATGGACGTAGCGAGAAGACATCTGTCTATGGATCAAGAAGGGGTCCTCACCAGATACTGAATCTGCCAGCTCCTTGATCTTGGACTTCCAACCTCCAGGACTGTAAGAAATAAATTTCTGTTGCTTATAAGCTACCCAGTCTGTGCTGTTTTGTTATAGCAGTGAAAATGGACTAAGACACCTCCCCAAAGCCAGAACCAGCAGAGGTATGCCCCAGCAATGGGCAGCTGATGACCACCGAGACCACTTGAGGGTACTGAGTGTGGCTTATAAGGAGGAGCAAGGACTGTTCTAATCACTGCTTAGCTTCAGGAAGCTGATGTCCTTAGAGACTGGGTAAAAGCAAAGTTCATGACCGCCTTGGGCCACAATGGTTGCTGCTGCCTCACAGGCCAACAACAGGGGCCTGAGAGCAGAGGCCCATTCTGTACGCTTTCCTGCTTTCCTGCTTCGGAGGCTCAGAGGGTGCTCCTTCACAGGGGCTGAGGCTGAACACGCTGGAAGCATGATATTACTATTAACAATGACAACAGAAGAGTAAAAACAGTAGCATTTGTTGAGCACTCACTGTGTTCTGCCTCTGCTCTAAGCACCTCATGTGTATCCACACAGTGAATCATAGCAGCCCAATGAGGCACATTTTGATCTTGTCTTCATTTTATGGATGAGGACACTGAGGCCCAGAGAGGTAGAGTGACTTGCCCAAGGACACACTGCTAGTAAATAGTGGATAAAATGGCGAGAGGGCAAAGATACAACACCATCCTGAGCGGGACACAGATTGGTTAATAGGAAGACTCCAGGACAGATGTCCACTCAGGAAAGAGTCTGTGAATGAGAGACTGAATTTTTGAGTCTCAGTTTCCTTGTCTGTAACATGAAAACAGCACTACCTCCCTTTTCAATACCACAGAATTCCAGGAAGAGCCGAATGGGTTAATGTATATGAAACTTCTTGAAAACTACAAATTTATAGAGAACTGTAATTTATTATATTGGAAATGTAACAAAAGCAAGCATTCTGAAGCGATAGCTACTGTAAGAGTGAGCATATGAGCTCTGGAAGCAAGTGTGAAATGTAAGCAAAGACTAGCAATAAAAATGGCTCCCTTTTCCGGAATAAATCTAAAACTCATTAATAGTCCACACTTAATTTAGGGTTTGCTTTGGAATTCTTACAACTTAGGGAGATTCACTTTTGATAAGTTTTGCCTGTGCTAATTAAATTACTTGTAGGCCATTTATTAGACCCAATGTCAGGTTTAGATTAGTGAGCCCACTGGGTGGTACAACACACAAAAAATGTAACGGGGAGAAAAACTACGGAACTTACTCATAAAGTACTTTGTCTTCTCATGGTAAAACTCTGGGGAAACCACATGCTTAGCTTGCTAATGAATGGAGCCTATAATATGTGCTAAGTGCCTATGGTGTCTGTGTGAACATCGCTACTTCCTATACTCAGATACCACATGGAGGAAATTAGCAAGAGCTGCAAATGGTAGCCATCAGCACCCTGTCTTCAGGTTCTGCTCTAGGCTATTAGCTACCCGAGTGCACGCTGTTTTGTTTAAATCTTGGGAAGTGCTGGAAATTTATCAGGAAGGTGCAGGTGTCTGATGCCAAAATGCAGGCACAGTAGGCCACTGTACACCTATAACCTGGGTTATAGATGTCTACTAGAAGATCCAGTTGCACCAATCCATTGTAGATGAATTGCACCAGATGGTGTAAGTAAATCTTCTAGTAGACATCTGTTCTACTGGGATTGGTTCCAGGAGACTTGGTTAAGGAATCTTGGCACCCTGGGCCCCCAAGAAGCCTCCAAATTATACTCATAACAGACTAACAAAAATGGTCACAATTCTCCACCCCTCCCTGTGTGCGTGCCCCTTGCAATGTGACTTTGCCGCTCCTCCAATCAAGAGACAGAGCCTCTTCCCCACTCCTCGAATTTGGACCAGTTGCCTTCAGCAGAAGTGATGATGTGTCAATTCCGAGTCTAGACCTCAAGAGGCCTGCAAGCTTGGATCCTCTCATGGCCATGAGAGCAAGCCCAAGACAGCCTGCTGGTTGATAAGAGACAACATGGAAGACAGACCAGGTGACCTGGCCCAGGCCATTCTGGACCAGCCTAAAACTGGCCAACCCTCAAACATGTGATAGCATCCAGCCAAGGTCAGTAGAGCTGCCGACCCAGCCCAGAGCTGATCACTGACACACAGGTGAGCTGAGCTAGGAGCAGAGGAACACTCAGCTGACCTACAGACTCATGAGCAATACTAAATACTTACTGTTTTAATCCACTAGGCTTAGGGTGGTTTACAATGCAGCAATAGCTAACTAACACACCAGCTATCCCTAGCCTCTCTTCTTCCTCTCCGCTCCCCTGACCCAGGCCACAGGACTTCACGTCAGCCTCAGTTTCCCTGCCTAGCACTCCAGGTCCTCAGTAGGACTTGCCCTCTATGGAGCCCTAGAACCCTGCCTAATTCCTTTATTTTATTTTATTTTTGATGTGGACCATTTTTAAAGTCTTTATTAAATTTGGTACAATATTGCTTCTGTTTTGGTTTTTTTGGCCAAGAGGTATGTGGGATCTTAGCTCCCTGACCAGGGATCGAATTGGAAGGTGAAGTCTTAACCACTGGATCGCCAGGGAAGTCCCAAACCCTGCCTAATTCTAACCCAACTCCTTGAAACATCTTTTCCCTTCTTACATGCTCACACCCAGAAGCCCAGGCGGGAGTGGGGTCTTAATGGACCAGTTGCCAGCATCTCGATGCAGCTGTACCTGAAACTTCCAATTCTGCCTGCTCGCTTCCTGCTTCTGTTTGCCGTCCACTGACTGACTCACTCCTCCTTCTCTCCAAGAGTATGTTTTGTTGAAATCCTGGCACAACAATCCTTCCCAAGGTGTGACACCAGCGATTCAAAAGGACTGAACTATTCAATGGAACTCAAATTGGCTTCTGAAAGTTGTTGTGTAGACAGTGGAAGTGACCCATCAGAGGGAAGATACCCTCCCAGTTCATGGGTCCTAGTGAATAGTTAAAGCTTCTTGAAACTAATCAATATTGCCCGAGCCTGAGAAGGGGTTGTACCCACCTGAGAAGCATCCTGTGGGAAAACCGCATCAAAGGCAAACATCTTAGGAGGAACTTGGTTCCCCCTCTTTTGGAAGGCATTTAGACCTCCACAGGTCAGGGGGTCATACAAGGTGATCTGCTTCTTTCGTGGGTCCACCTTTAAGAAAGAGCTGGATTCCGAGGTATCGCGAGCCAATGTGGAACAAATGCGAAGCATGACTTTCACCTGTTAAGAAACAAAAGCAGGAAATGACGGGGATTAAGACAGTGGGATACTTTATTATGGAGCACCTTTTACGTACTCTGGAGACACAAGTATACGTGGCAGCGTGGAATCTTCTCGTGATGAATTATGATAAAATGCACAATGAATTAGCAACATAACCCTCAGTGGGTCATGGGAAAACTCAATTTGTTTATAATTACCAGGTAGAATATTTTGATACGTCTGTTACTTTATTGAACTGGCACATCATGTTCTTTGTCTTCCTGTTAATATAAATAGAAAATTAACTGTACCCAGGTGGCCCAATTACTTAGATGAAAAGGTAATCTGGACTGCCAAGCTTTGGGGGCTGGCATAGTTCCCTTGAAGCTCACAGATCAATAAACCCTGTACATAAAAGTTAGCTCCATAATTTACTTCTCGAGTCTTGCCCGTCAGGACTCTTAGAGACGAAAACCCACAATTATTAGTGTCATCATTAGAAGCCTGTGAAACGGCCTGTTTTTAATGGCCAGCATTTGAAATGTGTTCCAAGGGGCAACAGCGATAAAAGACTTGTTTGAAACATGTTATTTGGGATCCCATTCAGTGAGTGCAGAGAAATGATCATTTCAAGGGATGAAAGTGCGTCTCTGTGGGAAACAGGCAGCAGTGCCCCTTTAACCCACCTCCTAAGTCATTGAACATGGACATTTCTAATGCTCAGCCCAGCTCAGCCCCACCCCAGGGCTGAGCAGGGTACTTGTGGGAATGGACTGCTTGCCCTAGAGTTCCGAGGCAAGCAGAAGTGAAGCTGAAGCCACACACACAGTTCTAGAGGCTCAGATCCCGGGGAAATGGCCAGCATTTGCTCCCTTACCAGCTCTCTGTTACTGCTTTGCTACTTCACGTACTCTGTGAGCCAGGCACTGAGCTAGGCACTGGGGATGCAAAAGACACATGATATACAGAGTAGCAGGGCACACAGACACAGAGATAGGAGATTTTTTGTAATACAATGTGGCAAATTCTGATGTTATATTCAGGGTTATTTTTAAATTCCTCTCTGTGTCATGCCCTCTTCATCTAATCAATGTTCAGGCCTGATGAAATCTCAGTCATGCAATTTTGGGGAAAGGGATTGTAAAATTTTACATAAAAGATCTCAAACATACAGAAATGCTCAGAGAATAATCTACACTGTGCATACCGAGTGAGGTCATCCTCCTGCTTATCTCAGCCATGTCTGCTGAGGCATGGGAACTCATCTGCAGTGGGTAAAGCTGAAAGGTAAAGGATTCCTAGGGCACTGGACTCGTCGGATGGGCCTGCACTGTGTCCCAGCTGGGCTTGTTCTTGTCACTTAAGAATAGTCCATGACTCAAGAGGGAAGAGATATGGGAACATATGTATATGTATAACTGATTCACTTTGTTGTAAAGGAGAAACTAACACACTATTGTAAAACAGTTATACTCAAATAAAGATGTTTAAAAAAAAAAAAGAAAAAAAAAAGAGTAGTCCTTAGGTGTGGATCCGGAGGCCGGGGTCATGGTGGAAGGTTGGGATGAGGCTGACCCCTCAAGGTGCAAATCTTGGTTTTCTCTCTGAGGTCATACAGTGGTGTGGTACCTGCCTTTTCCTGAGGGTCTGTGGTGTGCTAAGGCTGTGCTGTTATCTATGGTATCTTATTTAATCCTCCCAACAGGCCAGTGCATAGGCGTCCAGATTTTATAGATGAGAAAACAGATGCTACAGAAATTGCGGGTGGTAAGGCTAGGCTCTGATCCCACCTCTGACTCTAAAACCCATACTTTTTCCATTATGCCAAGTATTGCCTCCTATACATAGTCAAACTTCTCGGAGCCTCGGTTTTCTCACCTGTATATTGGGATACCACCACCTATCTCATGGGACTGTTGTGGGAATGAAATGAATTGACATGTGAAGTACTGAGCACAAGGTGGGTGCCTGATTCCTGTTTCTCCTCCTCCTCCTTCCCCCTGTATTGCCACAGTCTGAATCACGATATCCTAGCATTTTCCAATCACAGTGTGAATGATAAATTTGTAGAACTCCTTGCCCTGGACTCACAAACAGGATGCCATGGGGAAATCACTGCAGATGGAGCCGGGTATTAAGTGCTGGGCCTTAAAAGGCTCCTGTTAGTAAAACCCATCAAGTCTCACACATGGTCATTGCGTATATGACAATAACCATCACTTCTGTCTACATTCCATTCTGGCAATTTTCTTGTTCACCATGAACGTCTCCAATCTTAATTCAGTTCCATTCATTTCTATAGATTTGCCCCACTTACACAGCAGGAGTGCTAAGAGCACGTAGTCAAACTGCAACTTTTGGTAGGTGTCTGGGGCCTCTGGTCTTTCTGTGAGCAAACCTCCTAGCCCAGCCCCTGAACACTACAAGTCAAGGATGATGCAACCCCAGGCAGAACTGATGGAGTCACATGGCCCACTGCTTTTCTATTTCACAATTTTGCATGCAATTTCTGGGTAACTAGAGGTGCTGAATGTAAAATATGAGCTAAGCCAGGCAAGGGCCCTCAAGGAGAAGCAGGAGAGAAGGGGCTGGATCAGTGAGTCATTTTTCCGGGGGGAAGGCTCCTGAATCTTAATGAAGTTCCGAGCCTGCGGTTCAATTTCTGCAGACAGGCTGCAGATCCCAGCTTCTGGTCTGACCAAGGAGATATGCAGCTCTTTAAAAATCCATTGAATTCTGGGCTGAGGGAAATGCCACACTCCATTCTCTCCTTTGTAATTCATTTAAATAAATGGATAATTTTTTCCCCTTAAAGGAAGGAAATTGGGTTTCTCTGATTCGTTTCTTTGTGTCATTATTCCTTGAGCCCAGCACTCCACTTCCTGCTAATCCTCTGTAATTAAAGTGCTTAGGAGATACCAGTTGCGATCAAGAAAGTCTCCCGACTTCTTGCCAGGAGCATGTGCTTTTGTTGCAAACACTGGTAGGTTCTTGGCAACATGTACATCAACCCTCCCTCTGACTGCTGCCCTGGGTAGAGAGTACCCACAGCTGTCAACATGCATAGCCTTCTCCCCAGCTCTCAGGGTCAAGGGGACTGTCACTATTTTAGGCCCAGCAGCAGAGGAGCCAGAAAGGCCCAAAGTTGGGGAGCGTGGGCCTGACGCCCTGACTCTCTGGGACTGGCTAAGCACCTCACCTACCAAAGCTCTCCCTGGTTGAGACCCCGCCTTGCTGCAGTTATCTAATTATTCAGCGAATGGTGGCAGACAGCTATTGCTCCAGGAAGCACTTGTCTTCCTGTCCTGCTCGTTAATCATTCCAGTGTCTCCTACTGGATGGCCTGGCAGAACTGATGGAGAGCAGATATGTGAGACTTGCAGAGTTTTGCGCCTGAATTGGACAGACTCTCCATCAATATGAAGGAGCGCCGGTTGCCACAGCCTTCGGGGCAGCCCACTAACAGGCAGATTCGCCCACGTGGTCACCCAGACTCCCTCCCCTCCCCGCGCCCCCCGTCCTGAGGCTCAGGGCACAAGCGCACGGTGAGGACCAGGGAGGCTCCTTGCTGCCTGTCTCTCTACCCCCAGGCTGTCCAGTCTCAGGCTCTCTTCAGACTATATGGCCCAGGAGGGCTGGGGGCAAATGTGACCATCCTCACCAGCCAGAGAAAGACTACAGACGATGGTGGGCTAGTGGGACACAGAGAGGACACAGCAATCCTCAGTATCAGAATTATCTTTACCTTCCCCATCTACTCTTAAGTTCCTAAAACACATCTGGAAATGGTTCTCCAAGGCACACAGAGGCATGTGAGATGGGTTTACCCAAATCTGCCAGCAGGAAGAATGGTGGGGCAGGTAGGGCGGGTGAGACCATCAGAAGGGATTCTAGACCCAAAGGAGCCATCTCTCGAGACAGAACAGCCAAACTGCAGAGCCAGGGAGCACTGACAACTCAGCCCAGAGTCCTCTGTCCCTCTTGCTGAGGCAGAGTGGCAGCGATGGTGACACTGAGACTCCCAGTGATGAATGTAAGCCATGTAAATATCCACCGTCCCATCTCTCAAGGGCGATTTAGCCTCAGATGAGTGAGAGCGAAGCCCAGGTGATAGGCTGAGTTGACGTCCAGCCCTGCCTCATGACAGCGTCGGGGAAAGCCGAGGCAGTGCCGCGCTGCCCTCAGCGCAGCCCAGGAAGCCTTCCTTGGTTTCTACATATGTTTGGATGGGATTCAGCTCTTGAGGGAAAAACATGGAGGGATAACAAAAGGGTCCATTTTACCTAAAGTACATCTCCTTTCTTACAGGTTCCAGGTGTGCTAGGCACTGCCTGCAGGGAACAAGGAGCCAGGAGACTGAGTTCTTATCCAAACATCACCACCATGGTGTGGCTGTTCATCTAGGGCAGGGGCCTTGGTTTCCTTATCCCTAAAGTGGGCCAGTTGTGTCACCTCCCTTGCAGGACAGGTGTGAAGAAATAAAGAAATAAAGACAGACTCTAGAGCAACATACAAATGTAAAATATCATTCTTCAAAGAAAAAAGGAAGGAAGGAAAAGAAAAATGAATACATATTCTTCAAACCAACTAGTATAAAGTAGACTTTCTACATCAAATTAATGGCATTAGAAGCCTTTCTCCAAGGCTTAATTTTTTTACTTAAAGGAAAAAAAATATTTAATGAACATATACATCCACAGTGACAAGAGAGACAAAGAATACAATATCCTCCTTCTTCCTCCCCCCACCCCAAATTAAAGAATATACAGTCTACTTACATCTTCTGTAAAGGTGAGTAATCCATGTAAAATTTGATCTGAGGCTCTAAAAGCTAAATGAGGTATTTACCTTATTTTACTCCTTTCTTTTCTGTCTTGATCACACGTGATATATGTACTCACATTGTCTACTTATGGTACATTAGCCACTTCAGGAAAATTCTCCAACCATTCCAAATAAGATGACGGAAGAGACAGGAACCTTAAACAGTATATACTTCTCAATATGTATTCTTCTCCACACACTCGCTTTTCTGATCTACCAAGAAATTCAGCAACCTTCCATATTCTTCTATGCTTAGGACATTCTGACAAATCTATTGTAAAAGATTTTTACAACAGTGCCAATTTCTAAAACACACTGCAAACAATTAAGGGTGTGATTTTCCAGCCAATATTTAAAGAGTGGTTTCCTCCTTATAATATAATGTAAGATTCTATTGCTAATCCACCACTGGCACACTGAAACGCACAAATATGACTTTCTTTCCCCCTTTTGATTAGTCAAATGTGCTTGCTTAACCTGATACAAGAGACAGGCAAAGATGTTTTGTAAAGAAACAAATTAAAATTGGGTTTTAGAACAGGAGAAATTTTAAACACTTTTCTGGTAAAACTTCTAGAAATAATCTGAAATTACTTTTTCTAAAGGAAGATCTTGACGATTTCATGTGCCTGAAAGCTTCCAGAAGTTTTTAAGGAGACCATGGAATCAAATTCCAAATAGTAATCATCTTGGAGGTCTCAAATAACTCCAATACTGGCAAGTCCAAGGAGAACCAAGCAGGTTTGTACTCCCTACATTTACAGAGGGAGCTTTTATTTTTTTATTTTTTATTTTTTTGTGGTACGCGGGCCTCTCACTGTTGTGGCCTCTCCCGTTGCAGAGCACAGGCTCTGGACGCGCAGGCTCAGCGGCCATGGCTCACGGGCCCAGCCGCTCCGCGGCATGTGGGATCTTCCCGGACCGGGGCACGAACCCGTGTCCCCTGCATGGGCAGGCGGACTCTCAACCACTGCGCCACCAGGGAAGCCCTAGAGGGAGCTTTTAAACATTAGGTTACAAAGTCATTATTCCATCAAAACATAGTTACTGTTACAGAATCACAGGGTCACACTGAGGGACTCCGGAGATTCTAGGCACTGTTGAGTTGTTAGTTATAGAACAAAATTGGAGTGCATTTCTTTGCATAAAACCACAGTAATAATCCTACATGACATATTTGAAGACCATGGGCTATCTTCACCTGGAGGTCCAGAGCAGTTGTATCCAGTGCTGAGTTTGGAGGGTAGAGGGCAGACTTCAGGAGGCTGAGGGCACTCCGGGAGTGTTTGGGGGCAGCATCTGCCCTGTGTTGATAAAATCAATCGCTCAGGGGCTTCCCTGGTGGCGCAGTGGTTGAGAATCTGCTTGCCGATGCAGGGGACACGGGTTCGTGCCCCGGTCTGGGAAGATCCCACATGCCGCGGAGCGGCTGGGCCCGTGAGCCATGGCCGCTGAGCCTGAGCGTCCGGAGCCTGTGCTCCGCAACGGGAGAGGCCACAACAGTGAGGCCCGCATACCACACACACAAAAAAAAAAAAAAAAAAAAAATCAATCGCTCAGTATAGGGTACTCAAGTGACTTGTCCAAAGCCAGTTGCCTGGCAAAGGTGAAAGGGCAGTGGCCCCGACCCACTCCTCCTACAGAGAGTGTTCTGGGTCAGAGCCAAAGAAAGAGCACTGTCCTCCCACCAAAGCCAGCAGGGCTTGAACCTCTCCCACCTGGGGCTGGGCCCGCACTGAACCACTTTTACAGAGATGGGGGTGGGGGGACTGTCCCTGCACTGTGGGTGGCTGGCTTCTCAGAGGTACCAGTGGATAAGCTCATGTGGTGGCAGACAGAAAATAATGAGCAGCGATGCTATCAAGAGGAAAGATTTACATTATTCAAAGCCAGGCTGGGAAAGGAGACAAGTGGTGGCATAATGGAGCTAAGTGTGGGAGAACATGTGCGAGACCAGAAATGGGGCCGTAATGAGAGGTGCTCAGCGAAGAAGTGCTTCGGGGAGTGGGGATGGGGGATTCCCTGACGCCCTCCATCACCAGCATCTGTCACCAGGCAGCCATCAGGGGACCACAGTGCTGGAAGGAGGGAGAACGAAGCCAGGGGACAAGCCCTTCCCGCGAGGCTCATGGCCGGACAGCCTTTGGGAGCGGGGCCCCTTACACCAATTAGCAGGCTGGAAAAAAAGCTGGCCAGGATTCGAGGAGGGAGATGGGCACATTTCAGGGGCTAGTCTGTCAGCTAGAAGTGCGACTCTGACAGCAGCCTGTTAGAAAAGGCTTCGTCTCTTAGTTCAGTGCTAGGATACTTATTTTAAATGGATAAGCTGTTTAAATATACATCCTGAAACTTCCCTGGTGGCCCAGTGGTTAAGACTCTGCGCTCCCAACGCAGGGGGCCTGGGTTTGATCCCTGGTCAGGGAACTAGATCCCACACACCGCAACTAAGAGCCCGCACGCTGCAACTAAAAGATCCCGCATGCCACGACTAAGACCCAGCACAGCCGAATAAATAAATGAATACATATTAAAAAAAAAAAAAGCTACATCCTAAGACACAGGCATTCTCTGTCAAGTGGGCTATGGGATTCTGACCCTCTCCAATGTTACGAACGCTCACTGTCTGCGTGTCCTCCCTCTGACCACGTGGAACACAGCCTGGAGCTTTGGAGCACGCGCTCTGGAGACCCACTGCCTTGGTTTGAGTTCTGGTTGTACCTTTTACTGATGTGCATCTGTGGACAAGTGACTTAATCTCCCGCAAGCCACATCTAGAAAGATCATGAACTTTGAAGTCAGGACATCCTGGCTCTTAGGAGCTGTGTGACTAGCAACATATTATTGTAACAGTTTCCTCAACAATAAAATGGAGATAATAGTCCCTACCTGGAGGGCTTTATAAGATTATTAAGCAAATAATCATGCTAAGTACTTGGCACAAAGTAGGTCCTCAATAAATAAGTTACCATCACACTGAGCCCTCATTCATGACAGTGCTGTACGAGCCGGTGTCCTCAGGAATCTAGCAGATGATCTCTGCTCTCCCAGCTCTCCCTTTAACCACCTTTGACCTGGGAGTTCAGAAGACCTAGTCACTAGATTCTTAACCGTTTGTGCCCATAAGAGAGAGCTAGAGAGAGAAAGCATCATACCACCATACACTACAGAGCTGAGGCTCCAAGGCTTGCCCGAGGCCGCCCAATTTGTATAGATACAAAGTTAGCTTAGGTCCTCCAACTGCTACCCACTCTCTGATGCCTGATTTTTGGTAAATCCTGGGTAAGTGACAAATGGAGATTTTTCTGAATACTGGGTAGGAAAACTATTGTGGTTAGTTTCTGGTGATTGTGGTTATTTTATCTTTGGAAATACCCATTCAAAAGATAAAAGATCAGGGAAGGAGGGCTTCCCTGGTGGCGCGGTCGTTGGGAGTCCGCCTGCCGATGCATGGGGCGCGGGTTCGTGCCCCGGGCCGGGAAGATCCCACATGCCGCGGAGCGGCTGGGCCCGTGAGCCATGTCCGCTGGGCCTGCGCGTCCGGAGCCTGTGCTCCGCAGCTCCGCAGCGGGAGAGGCCACAACAGTGAGAGACCCACATACCGCCAAAAAAAAAAAAAAAAAAAAGATCAGGGAAGGAGTTTTTGAGAAAAGCAGCAATGGGCACTCCTTAAATTAGAATTCTTTCAGGTGGACTCAGTTTGGATTTGGGCATTAATAAGTTAATAAAGGGCCCATGTACCGTTAAAGCTCACTCATGGTTATGACTGGAGAGCTAACTAATGGAGCTGTTGTTAAATCACGAGCATTCAAGAAATGCTGCATCTGCTGATGCCAGCTCGTCTGTCACCAAAGATGCTGTTCAGCTTGGCCACCAACAGGGCCAAGGGAAAGCTGTTTTTCCTTTTCTGCAGCCCAGTTTATTATAAATATGAAGACTTCAGCTTGTTAACCTGACACTTGATTTAGTGTCTTCTGTCCCTCATTACTGGGTTCTCCTTGGTCCCAGGAATTTCACTATCCCACTGCTTCTGGCCTTTGACCTAGATAAATAACACCCAGAACTCTGAAAATAAGTCAAATCACCCATGTCAGGGGACTATCCAGAAATACTAGCTACCAGGTCCACCATGGAATTTAGTAAAGCACCATGATAAACAGCGTAGTTATCTAAATTTAAAAGGCAACAGCTGTGATCATCTAATAATTAGCTATGTATTTTTCTGGCATTCATCACTTCAGTCCATCTTCTTTATAAAACTGTCATTTAGGAACACTGTCCAGGCTGCTCCCAAGTTTCATTACATATGTGCATCTCTCATGGGATGATAATTTTATTCCTTGCAGCACTCCTTATGGATGAGACCTGAGTAGCACCTAGGGGTGCCAGCATTAGCCCAGGTTCTCAGTGCTTCCTGGGGACAGATGTCAAGTAAGCCAGCACAGAAGCCCCTCAAGCTCAGCACTGAGGTTTTTCCAGGCTCACAGGACTGCCTGCTTGGTGTTGGGAGAGAAGACGTCCTTCTCCAGGCCCCCAGGGGAGGTCGGGGTCGATGCAGGGGACTGAGTCCCCTCCTGGAAAAGTCCCCTCCTGGAAAAGCCGTGGGCGTGATGCACACTCCAGGACTGGGCTGTTTCTCCAGCTTGCAACTCTGCAGCCCTAGTTCTAGGAAAGAGAAGAAGGAGGGGCTTGTCCCGGTGAGAAAAAAAGCACCTGAGGGATCTTTAGGGCCAAGAGGTTGAAATCTGGAACAACTTAGCTGACATTTAGGGTAAATGTAACTTTCATTGAAGCCTGACGTACTCAATGGATTGCCATGCCCAACTCCACATTCCCTTGACCTTCTCACACTAAAAGAGGGAAAGGAGAGGGAAAGAGGAAGCGGGAGGAAGACGTGACGCCAGGACCTCGGTCCCCAAACCCTGGACCCTTAATGAGTCTTAGAGACTTTCATTCTCAGTCAATAAAAAAGATGAAGAAAGTTCAATCACAGCAACATTAGCCACAATTACGCCAATGCTTTCACTGTGAGTTCCTCCGAAAGCCCTCCCTCCTCAGAAGTGCATCTGTCCAATTCCACTGAACACGTATGAAATGCACATTATGCAGAGCCCAGGCCAGGGCTGAGGAAGGGAGGCACAGGAGGAGGTGGGAGGGTGAAGAAAGTCAGGACTACGTATAACAGAAAAAGGGAGAAGGTGGCATTTCCATTTCAGATTACTTTATTTTCAGGTTTTAGGCTTAGAACCAAAAGAACCTGAATTCTTGGCTTAGCTCCAAAGAGCCCCAAGCTCATGCTGCCTTCTTGTTGGAAGAACTCGATGGGATCTGATAAACCTGCATAGCCCCTGGAGGTGAAGGACATGCTGATAAGAGGAGGGGGTGATTGAAGCCCAGTGGGGGGCAAAGGAGCAAATGCTAATGAAAATCTCCCACCACCTCTGGCCAGAGGCAAACCTCTGACCCCCTCTAATTCCCTTAACTGGCTCCACCTCGGCAGGGAAGCCCTCGCTGGCAGCAGCACACAGGTGGAAAGCAGAATGGTAAATTCTAATATGGAGGATTATTTGGAGGACATGCTTTCTCTTTATTTTCTGAAAATGTGTGTATGAAGAATCAGATGGAGTTTAGGGAGAGAAGTACCAAGTAAATGTGAGATTTACCTAATTGCAGTCTTCTCCGGAGTGCTTATGGTAAGAATTGAAAAAAAGAAACCCAACAAATTCAGGTATATACCCATAATCCAACAACAGTAATCCTCCTTGCCCAGAAGGCTGGGCCTGGGGAGAGGGTCTGGGAGGGGGGGCATTACTCCTGGGGTTAAGGGCCTTCAGCAACCTTTAATGAAAGACACTTGATCAATAAGGTGTACTCCTGCATTTGAGAATTGAAAAGCCATCCTAGTATGCTGCGTCTGAAGGAAATGTCAGAAGCATTTATCATGATCTGGGATGGATGGTCTGAAGCTGCAACTTGCCAAACTATGAAAGTGAACTTCACTTAGGTCCCACAAATACCCTCGGCGGGCCCTTTTGCATCGTGTGGAATCAGCTTTTCCTCAAAGACCAGAATGCATGGGGGAGCTTGATCATGGCTCCGTAGAATGGACACCGCCACAGGGCTCTGTTACTGGGAGGTATCCCCATGATGGAACTTTGTTCCTGGGCTCCAGCTTACATAGGGCTGTTTTATTTTGCCTTGTAGGTGAACCCACAAACTGCCCTCTTTGTATTTCCAAAGAGCCTGAGCTGCTGTCCCCTCAACAGATCATGGTACACAGTTCATCTTGTTTGGACTCAGAAACCTCAGGCTAGAAGAAATTTGCCCAAGGGACATGGACTGGACAAAGCAATGACCAGTGACTCTCCCAGACTCCTGACCACTCCCCAACTAGTCTAGTGGGTAAACACCCAGAGCAGGAATCAGAAAGCCTCCATCCATTCATTCCTTCAGCATCTGCTGAGCACGTCTCAGTCTGAGTCAGGTACCATGCCAGGCTCTGTGGTTTACAGAGCTTAAAAACCAGCTGTTGTCTTCAAAGGGCTTAGTGTATGAGGTGAGATAAAAAAAGTGTACCAGGTGGTACAAAAGAGCTTTGTCCTGGGAAACCATGAGGATCCAGGTGGGAGGGGACATTTCCACTAGGGGAGCAGGGCCAGGAAAGGTTTCCTGAAGATGATGATCCATGAGACTTGGAAGAGGAGTCAGGGTCAGCTAGGCACCCAAGGCAGGGTGCGGGCACCCAGGAAGAGGGAGTGTGTGGGCAGAGGCTAGGACTGGTGTGTGGGAACCTGCAAGTAGCTACAGGGGCTTGAGTCAAGTGTCTCATCTTCTCTGTGCCTCAGTTTCCTCATCTATAAAGTGGAGGTGGTAATAATGCCTACACCTCATGGAAGCTGTTATGAGGATTACATGAGCTGATGCATGTGAAGCTCTTGGCAAAGAACCTGGCACACAGTAAGGGCTCAGTGACTACTGTTGTATGATTTCACTCTGATGCTGTTTAGGGTGGGCAGGGTGGAGGAGGGGTAAGAAATTCGACTGCAAAAATAGGTGGAGGTCAGATTATGGAGAGACTTCCTTTCCAAACTAAAAACTTTGTACTTAACTGGGACAATGGGGGGGGAGCCATTGAAGGACAGAGAAGGAAAGTAACTGGGAGGTTCCCATCACTCTGCAATAGAACAACAGCTCTGTAGTCACGATTTCTCCATCTGTAAACCAGCTCTAACAACACCACCAACTTTCTTCCACTGTGGGCTGTTACAAAAGTTAAGGAAGAGAGCGTTTATGCAACTAGCACTTTAATAGCGTAGCATGTTAGATGTGCTGACCACTTGTTCAATGAGTCTACTGCGGGGCTTCTGTAGATAAGAACTCTGTGCAGAGTTAGGGGTCTGCTGTATGCGTGTGAACTTGGTGCTAGAAGCAGCCATGTTACCTGACAAGGAGAATAATGAACCAGTCAACCAGCAAATAAATATTTATTAAAATGCCAATGAGGAAGGCACCCCCCTTACCTAGGAAAGCAAAGTATGCCAAAACATTTGCATTCAAGGAAAGAGCCAGACAGATCTGCTTCAGAACTCTCAAGAAGAGAATGCTTGTTGTACGGTAGTCGTACATAAATCCACAGGACGTAGACTGCTCTGCTCTACCAGGAACAGACTATGTCAGTGGTAGTTAGTTACCTGACAGAAAAGAACATCTCTTTTCTCCCTAGTAGAGGAGAATCTGCAGCCTTCGCTCCTCCATCCTCAGGATCACGTATTAGCTCACCTATTGGATATTACTCTGTCCTGCAGCTGATTCATGCTCCCAGTCAGTGATTGGGTTTCTATCAATCACACAAGGGACACAACACAGATTCTTTTCTTTATAAACTTGTATGAGGCAATTGGCCACCAGCTATGGTCTCCCTTGGCACATTTTTGTTTTTAGTAACCACATTCCCAGGAATTGATTTCATATAAGCATGCAAGGTGAAGCTCACGTTTTCTTACTTACAAACAGCAAACTAGAGACTTCCCTGGTGGCACAGTGGTTAAGACTCTGTGCTCCCAATGCAGGGGGCCTGGGTTCGATCCCTGGTCAGGGAACTAGATCCCACATGCATGCCGCCACTAAGAGTTCACATGCCACAGTGAAGGAGCAGGCGAGCAGCAACTAAGGAGCCTGCCTGCCGCAACTAAGACCCGGCACAACCAAATAAAAAAAAGAAACTAAACGAAATTGATTTTTAAAAGTAAATAAATAAAGAGGATACTCAAAAAAGCAAAAAAACCACAGGAAACTACTCAAACTTACACTATTTGTTGAAACACAGATTGCTGGCCACACCTCCACCCCCACCCCCCAGAGTTTCTGATTCAGGAGGAAGTCTGGGGTGGGCCTGAGAATTGGCATTTCTAGCAAGCTCCTGCTGCTGCTGCTGGTCTGGGCCTCACCCTTGGAGAACCACTGCTCAGGAGGTATGTTGGCTTCATCCTCATGGAATCTTTGCTTCATCCTCATGGAATCTTTCCGTCAAACTCCATTGTGGATCAAAAACACAACTGATGTGAGTGTTAAATCCAAGGCAAATGACAGCCTTATTAGATTTAAAGACTCTGGGAGCTAAAGAAAGAATGTTTCTGTGCTGTCAAAATAAAAGTAGCTTCTGATTCTATTCCATATTTCTCCTTGAGGAAAAGTTCTAAAGTGAAATAAGATAAGTGCTAACCTAAGGAAGGATCAATAGGTTAAGGAACTTTCTCCTAAAAGTCGCCCAAATCTTGCATTTATACTTATTTGTTTTTTCCCCCCATAACTTTCTTTTAAAAATATAAATTTATTTTATTTATTTATTTTTGGCTGCACTGGGTCTTCATTGCTACACGCAGGGCTTTCTCTAATTGTGGCAAGCGGGGGCTACTCTTCATTGTGGTGTGCGTGCTTCTCACTGAGGTCGCTTCTCTTGTTGTAGAGCATGGGCTCTAGGTACGCAGGCTCAGTAGTTCTG
Source organism: Kogia breviceps (assembly GCF_026419965.1). Classification (NCBI taxonomy): domain Eukaryota; kingdom Metazoa; phylum Chordata; class Mammalia; order Artiodactyla; family Physeteridae; genus Kogia; species Kogia breviceps. The sequence goes on along the minus strand of NC_081310.1, from coordinate 40,174,581 downwards.
GCTTGTGGGCTCTAGAGTGTAGGCTCAGTGGTTGTAGTTCATGGGCTTAGTTGTTCCGCGTCATGTGGGATCTTCCCGGACCAGGGATCGAACCCGTGTCCCCTGCATGGGCAAGTGCATTCTTAACTACTGCACCCCCAGGGAAGTCCCTCCCAGGTTTTTATTACTGTCACTGAAGCATAAGCTTCCCACAACAAAATCCAGACCAACTCTTCCTATAAGTTCTTTTATTTCCCTCTTCCCTCAAACAAACAATTATTTGGAATATTATTAAAATTATACTCATAAAGAAATCAATGAAAGGAAGTCAGCAATTGTTCTGAGACCATTTTTCCTCCTGGAGAACATGGTCCTGGCTCTGCAAAGTGTGTGACTCTATGGGCATGAGTGTGGACGAGTGTAAGTATATCTGAGGATGATGTTTAACACTTTCATTGAACAATTTCTAGAATCAAAAAGCATGTATGATATTATCATCTCAATAGATGTAGAGAAAGCTTTCGACAAAATTCAACACCCATTTATAATAAAAACACTGCAGAAAGTAGGCATAAAGGGAACTTTCCTCAACATAATAAAGGCCATATATGACAAACCCACAGCCAACATCATCCTCAATGGTGAAAAACTAGAACCATTTCCACTAAGATCAGGAACAAGACAAGGTTGCCCACTCTCACCACTATTATTCAACATAGTTTTGGAAATTTTATCCACAGCAATCAGAGAAGAAAAAGAAATAAAGGGAATCCAAGTTGGAAAAGAGGAAGTAAAGCTGTCATTGTTTGAAGATGACATGATACTATACATAGAGATTCCTAAAGATGCTACCAGAAAACTACTAGAGCTAATCAATGAATTCAGTAAAGTAGCAGGATACAAAATTAATGCACAGAAATCTCTGGCATTCCTATACACTAATGCTGAAAAATCTGAAAGGGAAATTAAGAAAACACTCCCATTTACCATTGCAACAAAAAGAATAAAATATCTAGGAATAAACCTACCTAAGGAGACAAAACACCTGTATGCAGAAAATTATAAGACAACAATGAAAGAAATTAAAGATGATACAAACAGATGGAGAGATATACCATGTTCTTGGATTGGAAGAATCAACTTTGTGAAAATGACTCTACTACCCAAAGCAATCTACAGATTCAATGCAATCCCTATCAAACTACCAATGGCATTTTTCAAAGAACTAGAAAAAAAAAATGTCACAGTTTGTATGGAAACACAAAAGACCCCGAATAGCTAAAGCAATCTTGAGAACAAAAAATGGAGCTGGAGGAATCAGGCTCCCTGACTTCAGACTATACTACAAAGCTACAGTCATCAAGACAGTATGGTACTGGCACAAAAACAGAAATATAGATCAGTGGAACAGGATAGAAAGCCCAGAGATAAATCCATGCACATATGGTCACCTTATCTTTGATAAAGGAGGCAAGAATATACAGTGGCGAAAAGACAGTCTCTTCAATAAGTGGTGCTGGGAAAACTGGACAGCTACATAAAGAAGTATGAGATTAGAACACTCCCTAACACCATACACAAAAATAAGCTCAAAATGGATTAAAGACCTAAATGTAATGCCAGACACTATCAAACTCTTAGAGGAAAACATAGGCAGAACACTCTATGACATAAATCACAGCAAGATCCATAAACAAGGTCAAAAGACAACCCTCAGAATGGGAGAAAATATTTGCAAATGAAGCAACTGACAAAGGATTAATCTGAAAAAGTTACAAGCAGCTTATGCAGCTCAATATCAAAAACCAAACAACCCAATCCAAGAATGGGCAGAAGACCTAAATAGACATTTCTCCAAAGAAGATATACAGATTGCCAATAAACACATGAAAGAATGCTCAACATCATTAATCATTAGAGAAATGCAAATCAAAACTACAATGAGATAACATCTCACACCGGTCAGAATGGCCATCATCAAAAAATCTAGAAACAATAAATGCTGGAGAGGGTGTGGAGAAAAGGGAACCTTCTAGCACTGCTGGTGGGAATGTAAATTGATACAGCCACTATGGAGAACAGTATGGAGGTTCCTTAAAAAACTACACATAGAACTACCATATGACCCAGCAATCCCACTGCTGGGCATATACCCTGAGAAAACCATAATTCAAAAAGAGTCATGTACCAAAATGTTCATTGCAGCTCTATGTACAATAGCCAGGACATGGAAGCAACCTAAGTGTCCATCAACAGATGAATAGATAAAGAAGATGTGGCACATATATACAATGGAATATTACTCAGCCATAAAAAGAAATGAAATTGAGTTATTTGTAGTGAGGTGGATGGACCTAGAGTCTGTCATACAGTGTGAAGTAAGTCAGAAAGAGAAAAACAAATACCATATACTAACACATATATATGGAATCTAGGTTAAAAAAAAAAAAGGTCATGCAGAACCTACAGGTAAGATGGGAATGGAGACGCAGACCTACTAGAGAATGGACTTGAGGATGTGGGGAGGGGGAAGGGTAGGCTGTGACAAAGTGAGAGAGTGGCATGGACATATATACACTACGAAACATAGAATAGATAGCTAGTGGGAAGCAGCCGCATAGCACAGGGAGATCAGCTCCGTGCTTTGTGACAACCTAGTGGGGTGGGATAGGGAGGGTGGGAAGGAGGGAGATGCAAGAGGGAAGAGATATGGGAACATGTGTATATGTATAACTGATTCACTTTGTTATAAAGCAGAAACTAACACACCATTGTAAAGCAATTATACTCCAATTAAGATGTTTTTTAAAAAAGCATGTATGGTTGGGTAGAATGGTCAATATTTATTTCATGTGGAAAACAGTTATTAAAATCTGAAGACTTAGGGTAATTTCACCAGGGAAGGATCCTCTGCTTCTGGATCACAGTTCATCCAGAACAATGCTTGAATTTGATGGAAGTGTTTCAGAATAAACCAGTCACTAAAAACATGTAACACTCACTGGGTGGGGCGGAGGAAGTGCAAATTTTGGTTTGTTGGGTAGGTGAAAACCGGCAACCTAACAGCCAGTTTGTCCAGCTTTGACCCACTCAAAGTGAGGATGATGATATAACCCAGATCCAACTTGAATCCCATTTAGGTACCAGAAGATCTCATTATAATAGTATCTACCTATAACACAGACCAGATGGCAATGGGCCCTTGGGCAACATTAGAGAAAGCTCTAGTGAACTCTACTTAGAATGAACTGATTTAATAAACTCTCATGCATGATAAAAAAAAAAACATTCATCTATATAAAGGGAGTAAATTAGACTATGGTGAATTTCCCCCAGAAGACTGAGTGTAGGGTAGAGGTGTCTGGGTAGGACATGATGGTGGCAGCTAAGAGACAGACTTAGGTGGACAAGCCCAGGGGCTGATAGAAAGATCTGGCAGTTATGTTCTAGGCAAAAAACTCATTTTCAAATTTGTAACTCTATGAGTGCCTTGAAGTAGAGCCTGCGTCTTGTTTATCTTCACATCCTCAATATCACTGATGGTGCCTTTCACCCAGTTGGTGCTCAATTCTACCGTAAGGTGTTTTTTCTCTTTGTTTGTTTGTTTTGCAGTATGCGGGCCTCTCACTGCTGTGGCCTCTCCCGTTGCGGAGCACAGGCTCCGGATGCGCAGGCTCAGCGGCCATGGCTCACAGGTCCAGCTGCTCCGCGGCATGTGGGATCCTCCCGGACTGGAGCATGAACCCGTGTCCCCTGCATTGGCAGGCGGACTCTCAACCACTGCGCCACCAGGGAAGCCTATACCATAAGGTTTTAATTTGAGACTTAGAAATTAGAGATGGAAGTATTTGAAAATAGAATCTTTCCTGGGAAGGTTCTGGATGCAGGTGGAAAGGAAAATGAAAGACGATAGGAAGAAAGAGGAAGATTGTTCTATTAATAATAATAACAAATTAGATCAGGGTTGGAAATGTTTTTAAAGCAACCTGCTCTGATTCTAAACTCTTGTTTCTTCTGTTGCCAGGGGGTGGGTAGGAGGTGGTAGTTATGCTGACTGGGAGGTGGGGGTGTGTCTGAATTTACAAAAGATATGGACGTAAGTGCATTCTGACTGCTGGCCTCTCTGAGGGACACTGTGGGTGTGTAGGGGTTTTTTGGAGGTGGTGGTGGTGGAGAATGTTGTTGACCCTTTTGCTCAGTGTCAGCTCTTGCAAGTGGTTTCAATTTAACAAGCCTCTCTTGAGGACTTACCTCTGCCTTGCTCTTTGCCAAATCTCCCAGCTACCCTGTAAGGTAGACCTTTTATTGTCATAGAAGAAATAGATTCAAAGGAGCAAAATGGTTTCCCTAAAATCTCATAGAAATATGCAGCAGAAACAGGATTCAAACCCAGCTCTGGGTGGAAGTCGTATACATTTTCCTCGCTACCGCAATTGCTTCCCTGGGAAGACAAGGCAAGAGGGCTAATACAAACTCTTTAGATCAAGCCCAACCTAGAGCATGTAAATTGTACACCAAACAGACTTCACACTGAATATATTTATGGTTGCTTTGGCAGGTTTTGTGGGACTCCCTAAAGCCATTTCTTTCCTTGTACTGCTGTGGTTCAACATGCTAAAACATATTTCAGCACTTTAAAAAAGCACAGGTGGGAGACTGGTTCAAGATGGTGGAGTAGAAGGATGTGCACTAACTCCCTCTTGCGAGAGCACCAGAATCACAACTAACTGCTGAACAATCATCGACAGGATATTGAATCCCATTTAGGTACCAGAAGTACCTAACTCACCAAAAAAGATAACCCACATCCAAAGACAAAGGAGAAGCCACAATGAGATGGTAAGAGGGGTGCAATCACAATAAAATCAAATGCCATAACCACTGGGTGGGTGACTCACAGACTGGAGAACACTCATACCACAGAAGTCCACCCACTGGAGTGAAGATTCTGAGACCCACATCAGGTTTCCCAACCTGGGGGTCTGGCAATGGGAGGAGGAATTCCCAGAGAATCAGACTTTGAAGGCTAGCGGGAATTTTTTTTTTTTTGCGGTATGTAGGCCTCTCACTGCTGTGGCCTCTCCTGTTGTGGAGCACAGGCTCCGGACACACAGGCCCAGCAGCCACGGCCCACGGGCCCAGCCGCTCCACGGCATGTGGGAGCCTCCTGGACCGAGGCACGAACCCATGTCCCCTGCATCGGCAAGCGGACTCTCAACCACTGTGCCACCAGGGAAGCCCCAGCTAGCGGGATTTGATTGCAGGACTTTGACAGGACTGGGGGAAACAGAGACTCCACTCTTGGAGGACATACACAAAGTAGTGTGTGCATCAGGACCCAGGGGAAGGAGCAGTGACTCCATAGGACACTGAACCAGCCCTACCTGCTAGTGTTGGAGGGTCTCCTGCAGACGAAGGGGGGGAAGGGGTGGTGGTGGCTCACCATAGGGACAAGGACAGAGGTGGCAGAAATTCTGGGAACTACTCCGTAACGTGAGCCCTCCAGGAGTCTGACATTAGGCCTACCAAAGAGCCCAGGTAGGCTCCAGTGCTGGATCACCTCAGGCCAAACAACAAGGAGGGAGGGAACTCAGCCCCATCCATCAGGAAACAAGCAGATTAAAGTTTTACTGAGCTCTGCCCACCAGAGCAACATCCAGCTTTACCCACCACCAGTCCCTCCCATCAGGAAGCTTGCACAAGCCTCTTAAATAGCCTCATCCACCAGAGGGCCAACAGCAGAAACAAGAAGAACTACGATACTGCAGGCTGTGGGAAAAAAACCACATTCACAGAAAGACAGACAAAATGAAAAGGCAGAGGACTATGTACCAGATGGAGAAACATGATAAAACCCCAGAAAAACAACTAAATGAAGTAGAGATAGGCAACCTTCCAAAAAAAAGAATTCAGAATACTCAGAGTGAAGATGATCCAGGACCTTGGAAAGAGAATGGAGGCAAAGATCGAGAAGATGCAAGAAATGTTTAACAAAGACTACAAGAATTAAAGAACAAACACCTAGAAGAATTAAAGAACAAACACACAGAGATGAACAATACAAAAACTGAAATGAAAAATACACCAGAAGGAATCAATAGCAGAATAACTACGGCAGAAGAACAGATAAGTGACCTGGAAGACAGAATGTAGGAATTCACTGCCACAGAACAGAATAAAGAAAAAAGAATGAAAAGAAATGAAGGCAGCCTAACAGACCTCTGGGACAAGATTAAACGCACCAACATTTGCATTATAGGGGTCCCAGAAGGAGAAGAGAAAGAGAAAGGACCCAAGAATATATTTGAAGATATTATAGTTGAAAACTTCCCTAACATGAGAAAGGAAATAGCCACCCAAGTCCAGAAAGCACAGAGAGTCCCAGGCAGGAAAAATCCAAGGAGAAACATGACAAGACACATAGTAATCAAACTGACAAAAATTAAAGTCAAAGAAAAATTATTAAAAGCAACAAGGGAAAAAAGACATATAACATACAAGGGAACTCCCATAATGCTAACAGCTGATTTCTCAGCAGAAACTCTCCAAGCCAGAAGGGCGTGGCACATATATTTAAAGTGATGAAAGGGAAGAACCTACAACCAAGATTACTCCAGCCAGCAAGGATCTCATTCAGATTTGACAGGGAGAAACCTAAAGCTTTACAGACAAGCAAAAGCTAAGAAAATTCAGCACCTCCAAAGTAGCTCTACAACAAATGCTAAAGGCACTTCTCTAGGTGAGAAACACAAGAGAAGGAAAGGACCTACAAAAACAAACACAAAACGATTAAGAAAATGGTAATAGGAACATACAGATTGATAATCACCTTAAGTGTGAATGGATTAAATGCTCCCACCAAAAGACACAGGTTTGCTGAATGGATACAAAGACAAGACCCATATATATGCTGTCTACAAGAGACCCACTTCAGACTTAGGGACACATACAGACTGAAAGTGAGGGGATGGAAAGATATTCCATGCAAATGGAAATCAAAAGAAAGCTGGAGTAGCAATACTCATATCAGATAAAATAGACTTTAAAATTAAGAATGTTACAAGAGACGAGAAAGGACACTACAGAGTGATCAAGGGATCAAGCCAAGAAGAAGATATAACAATTATAAATATATATGCACCCAACATAGGAGCATCTCAATACATAAGGCAAATGCTAACCGCTATAAAAGAGGAAATTGACAGTAACACAATAATAGTGAAGGACTTTAACACCTCACTTACACCAATGGACAGATCAGCCAAAATGAAAATAAATAAGGAAACAGAAGCTTTAAATGACACAATAGACCAGATATATTTAATTGGTATTTATAGGACATTCCATCCCAAAACAGCAGGTTACACTTTCTTCTAAAATGCACACAGAACATTCTCCAGGATAGATCACAAATCAGTCCTCAGTAAATTTAAGAAAATTGAAATCATATTAAACATCTTTTTTGCCCACAAAGCAATGAGATTAGAAATAAATTACAGGGGAAAAAAACCCATAAAAACACAAACACATGGAGGCTAAACAATATGTTACTAAATAACCAAGAGATCACTGAAGAAATCAAAGAGGAAATAAAAAAATACGTAGAGACAAATGACAATGAAAACACGAAGATCCAAAACCTATCTGACGCAGCAAAAGCAGTTCTAAGAGAGAAGTTTATAGCAATACAATCCTACCTTAAGAAACAAGAAAAATCTGAAATAAACAATCTAATCTTACATCTAAAGGAACTAGAGAAAAAAGAACAAACAAAACCCAAAATTAGTAGAAGGAAAGAAATCATAAATATCAGAACAGAAATAAATGAAATAGAAACAAAGAAAACAATAGCAAAGATTAATAAAACTAAAAGCTGTTTCTTTGAGAAGATATACAAACAATACACCTTTAGTCAGACTGATCAAGAAAAAGAGGGACAGGACTCAAATCAATAAAAATAGAAGGGAAAAAGAAGTTACAATGGACACTGCAGAAATACAAAGCATCATAAGAGATTACTACAAGCAACTCTATGCCAATAAAATGGACAACCTGGAAGAAATGAACAAATTCTTAGAAACTATATCCTTCCAAGACTGAACCAGGAAGAAAGAGAGAATATGAACAGACAAATAACAAGTGATAAAATTGAAACTGTGATTAAAAATCTCCCAACATATCCATGCAAATGGAAATCAAAAGAAAGCTGTAGTAGCAATTCTCATATCAGACAAAATAGACTTTAAAACAAAGACTATTACAAGAGACAAAGAAGGGCACCACATAATGATCAAGGGATCAATCAAAGAAGAAGATATAACAATTGTAAATATTTATGCACCCATAATAGGAGCACCTCAATACATAAGGTGAATGCTAACAGCCAAAACAGGGGAAATAGACAGTAACACAATAATAGTAGGGGACTTTAACACCCCACTTTCACAAATGGACAGATCATCCAACATGAAAATAAATAAGGAAACACACGCTTTAAATGAAACATTAAACAAGATGGATTTAATTGATATTTACAGGACATTCCATCCAAAAACAACAGAATACACTTTCTTCTCAAGTGTTCATGGAACATTCTCCAGGATAGATAATATCTTGGGTCACAAATCAAGCCTTGGTAAATTTAAGAAAACTGAAATCATATCAAGTATCTTTTCTGACCACAACAGTATGAGACTAGATATCAATTACAGGAAAAAGTCTGTAAAAAATACAAACACATGGAGGCTAAACAACACACTACTTAATAGCCAAGAGATCACTGAAGAAATCAAAGAGGATATCAAAAAATACCTAGAAACAAATGACAATGAAAACACGACGAGCCAAAACCTATGGGATGCAGCAAAAGCAGTTCTAAGAGGGAAGTTTATAGCAATACAATCCTACCTTAAGAAAAAAGAAACACCTCAAATAAACAACCTAAGCTTATACCTAAAGCAATTAGAGGAAGAAGAACAAAAAAAAACCCCAACGTTAGCAGAAGAAAAGAAATCATAAAGATCACATCATAAATAAAGGAAAAAGAAATGAAAGAAATGTTAACAAAGATCAATAAAACTAAAAGCTGGTTCTTTGAGAAGATATACAAAATTGATAAACCATTAGCCAAACGCATCAAGAAAAAAAGGGAGAAAACTCAAATCAAGAGAATTAGAAATGAAAAAGGAGAAGTAACAACTGACACTGCAGAAATACAATGGATCATGAGAGATTACTACAAGCAACTATATGCCAATAAAATGGACAACCTGGAAGAAATGGACAAATTCTTAAAAATGAACAGCCTTCCAAGACTGAACCAGTAAGAAGTAGAAAATATGAAGAGACCAATCACAAGCACCGAAATTGAAACTGTGATAAAAAATCTTCCAACAAACAAAAGCCCAAGACCAGATGGCTTCACAGGTGAATTCTATCAAACATTTAGGAAAGAGCTATCTTTCTCAAACTCTTCCAAAATACAGCAGAGGGAGGAACACTCCCCAACTCATTTTATGCGGCCACCATCACCCTGATACCAAAACCAGACAAAGATGTCACAAAGAAAGGAAACTACAGGCCAACATCACTGATGAACATAGATGCAAAAATCCTCAACAAAATACTAGCAAACAGAATCCAACAGCGCATTAAAAGGATCATACACCATGATCAAGTTGGGTTTATCCCAGGAATGCAAGGACTCTTCAATATACGCAAATCAATGTGATACACCATGTTAACAAATTGAAGAAGAAAAACCAAATGATTATCTCAATAGATGCACAGAAAGCTTTCAACAGAATTCAACACCCATTTATGGGTGTTACTTACTCCAGAAAGTAGGCCTAGAGGGAAATTACCTCAACATAATAAAGCCCATATATAACAAACCCACAGCCAACATCATCCTCAATGGCGAAAAACTGAAACCATTTCCACTAAAATCAGGTACAAGACAAGGTTGCCCATTCTCACCACTATTATTCAACATAGTTTTGGAAGTCCTAGCCACAGCAATCAGAGAAGAAAAAGAAATAAAAGGCATACAAATCGGAAAAGAAGAAGTAAAACTGTCACTGTTTGCAGATGACATGATACTATACATAGAGCATCCTCCAGAAAATTACTAGAGCTAATCAATGAATTCAGTAAAGTAGCAGGATACAAAATTAATGCACAGAAATCTCTCACGTTCCTAAACACTAATGATGAAAAATCTGAAAGGGAAATTAAGAAAACACTCCTATTACCATTGCAACAAAAAGAATAAAATATCTAGGAATAAACCTACCTAAGGAGACAAAAGACCTATATGCAGAAAATTATAAGACACTGATGAAAGAAATTAAAGAGGACACAAACAGATGGAGAGATATACCATGTTCTTGGATTGGAAGAATCAACTTTGTGAAAATGACTCTACTACCCAAAGCAATCTACAGATTCAATGCAATCCCTATCAAAGTACCACTGGCATTTTTCAAAGAACTAGAACAAAAAAGTTTCACAATTTGTATAGAACACAAAAGACAGCGAATAGCCAAAGTAAGCTTGAGAAAGAAAAACAGAGCTGGAGGAATCAGGCTCCCTGACTTCAGACTATACTACAAAGCTACAGTCATCAAGGCAGTATGGTACTGGCACAAAAACAGAAATATAGTTCAGTGGAACAGGATAGAAAGCACAGACATAAACCCACGCACATATGGTCACCTTATCTTTGATAAAGGAGACAAGAATATACAGTGGAGAAAAGACAGCCTCTTCAATAAGTGGTGCTGGTAAAACTGGACAGCTACATATAAAAGTATGAGATTAGAACACTCCCTAACACCATACACAAAATTAAACTCAAAATGGATTAAAGACCTAAATGTAAGGCCAGACACTATCAAACCCTTAGAGGAATACATAGGCAGAACACTCTATGACATAAATCACAGCAAGATCCTCTTTGACCCACCTCCTAGAGAAAGAGAAAAACAAAGATAAACAAATTGGACCTAATGAAACTTAAAAGCTTTTGCATAGTAAAGGAAACCATAAACAAGACAAAAAGACAACCCTAAGAATGGGAGAAAATATTTGCAAATGAAGCAACTGACAAAGGATTAATCTCCAAAATTTATAAGCAGCTCATGCAGCTCAATATCAAAAAAACAAACAACCCAATCCAAAAATGGTCACAAGTCCTAAATAGACGTTGCTCCAAAGAAGACATACAGATTGCCAATAAACACATGAAAGAATGCTCAACATCATTAATCATTAGAGAAATGCAAATCAAAACTACAATGAGATATCATCTCACGCCGGTCAGAATGGCCATCATCAAAAAATCTACAAACAATACGGCCTCCCTGGTGGCGCATTGGTTGAGAGTCCGCCTGCCGCTGCAGGGGACACGGGTTCGTGCCCCGGTCCGGGAAGATCCCGCATGCCGCGGAGCGTCTGGGCCCGTGAGCCATGGCTGCTGGGCCTGCGCGTCCAGAGACTGTGCTCCGCAACCAGAGAGGCCACAATAGTGAGAGGCCCGCGGACCGCAAAAAAAAAAAAACCTACAAACAATAAATGCTGGAGAGGCTGTGGAGAATAGGGAACCCGCTTGCACTGTTGGTGGGAATGTAAACTGGTACAGCCACTATGGAGAACAGTATGGAGGTTCCTTAAAAAACTAAAAATAGAACTACCATACGACCCAGCAATCCCACTACTGGGCATATACCCTGAGAAAACCATAATACAAAAAGAGTCATGTACCACAATGTTCACTGCAGCTCTACTTACAATAGCCAGGACATGGAAGCAACTTAAGTGTCCATCGACAGATGAATGGACAAAGAAGATATGGTACATATATACAATGGAATATTACTCAGCCATAAAAGGAAACGAAATTGAGTTATTTGTAGTGAGGTGGATGGACCTAGAGTCTGTCATACAGAGAGAAGTAAGTCAGAAAGAGAAAAACAAATACCATATGTTAACATATATACATGGAATCTAAAAAACAAACAAAGAAAATGGTCATGAAGAACCTAGGAGCAAGATGGCAATAAAGACGCAGACCTACTAGAGAATGGACTTGAGGATACGGGGAGGTGGAAGGGTAAGCTGGGACAAAGTGAGAGAGTGGCTTGGACATATATACACTACCAAATGTAAAACAGATAGCTAGTGGGAAGCAGCTGCAGAGAACAGGGAGATCAGCTCGGTGTTTTGTGACCACCTAGAGGGGTGGGATAGGGAGGGTGGGAGGGAGGGAGATGCAAGATGGAGGAGAGATATGGCAATATATGCATATGTATAACTGATAAACTTTGTTATAAAGAAGAGACTAATAAACCATTGTAAAGCAATTATACTCCAATAAAGATGTTAAAAAAAATTTCCCAACAAGCAAAAGTCCAGGATCAGATGGCTTCACAGGTGAACTCTATCAAACATTTAGAGAAGAGCTAACACCCATGCTTCTCAAACTCTTCCAAAAAATTGCAGAGGAAGGACCACTCCCATACCTATTCTACAAGGCCAACATCACCCTGATACCAAAACTAGAGAGAGATACTACAATAAAAAGAAAATTACAGACCAATATCACTGATGAATACAGATGGAAAAATCCTCAACAAAATAGTAGCAAACAGAATCCAACAACAAATGAAAAATGTCATACACCATGAGCAAGTGGGATTTATTTCAGGAATGCAAGGATTCTTCAGTATATGCAAATCAATCAATGTGATATACCATATTAACAAATTGAAGAAGAAAAACCACGTTTTCATCTCAATAGATGCAGAGAAAGACTTTGACAAAAGTCAACACCCATTTATGATAAACACTCTCTAGAAAGTGGGCATAGAGGGAACCTACCTCAACATAACAAAGGCCATATATGACAAACCCACAGCCAACACCGTTCTCAATGGTGAAAAAATGAAAGCATTTCCTCTAAGATCAAGAACAAGACAAGAATGTCCAGTCTCGCCACTATTATTCAAAATAGTTTTGGAAGTCCTAGCCACACAATCAGAGAAGAAAAAGAAATAAAAGGAATACAATTTGGAAAAGAAGAAGTAAAACTGTCACTGTTTGCAGATGACATGATACTATACATAGATCATCCTAAAGATGCTATCAGAAAACTACTAGAGCTAATCAATAAACTTGGTAAAGTTGCAGGATATAAAATTAATGCAAAGAAATCTCTTGCATTCCTATAAACTAGCAACAAAAGATCAGAAAGTGAAATTAAGGAAACAATTCCATTCACCATTGCAACAAATAGAATAAAATACCTAGGGATAAACCTACCTAAGGAGGTCAAAGACCTGTACTCTGAAAACTATAGGACACTGATAAAAGAAATCAAAGAGGACACAAACAGATGGAGAGATATACCATGTGCTTGGATTGGAAGATGAATATTGGGCAAATGACTATACTACCCAAAGCAATCTACAGATTCAATGCAATCCCTATCAAATTACCAGTAGCAGTTTTTACAGAACTAGAACTAAAAATCTTAAAAATCTTAAGAATTTGTATGGAGACACAAAAGACCCCAAATTGCCAAAGCAATCTTGGGGGAAAAAAAATGGAGCTGGAGGAATCAGACTCCTTCACTTCTGACTATACTACAAAGCTACAGTAATCAAGACAATATGGTACTGGCACAAAAACAGAAATATTGATCAATGGAACATGATAGAAAGCCCAGAGAGAAACCCACACACCTATGGTCAATTAATTCATGACAAAGGAGGCAAGGATATACAAATGGAGAAAAGACAGTCTCTTTAATAAGTGGAGCTGGGAAAACTGGACAGCTACATGAAAAGACTGAAATTAGAACACTCCCTAACACCATACACAAAAATAAACTCAAAATGGATTAAAGACCTAAATGTAAGACTGGACACTATAAAACTGTTAGAGGAAAACATAGGAAGAAAACTCTTTGACATAAATCACAGCAAGACCTTTTTTGACACACCTCCTAAAGTAATGGAAATAAAAACAAAAATAAACAGATGAGGCCTAATGAAACTTAAAAGCTTTTGCACAGCAAAGGATACAATATTAAAAAAACAAATAACCCAATCAAAAAATGGGCAGAAGACCTAAATAGACATTTCTCCAAAGAAGATATACAGATGGCGACGAGGCACGTGAAAAGCTGCTGAACATTACTAATTATTAGAGAAATGGAAATCAAAACGACAATGATGTATCGCCTCACACCGGTTAGAATTGGTATCAACAGAAAATCTACAAACAACAAATGCTAGAGAGGGTGTGGAGAAAGGGGAAACTTCTTGCATTGAAATAGAGACACAGCTGTAGAGAACAAACATATGGACACCAAGGGGGGAAAGTGGTGGGGGTTGGGGGGGTAGGATGAATTGGGAGATTGAAATTGGTATGTATACACTAATATGTATTAAATGGATAACTAATAAGAACCTGCTGTATAAAGAAATAAATAAAATTCAAAAATTCAGACAAAAAAGTAAAATAAAATTCAAACTCCCCCCATGTATTTAAAGAATATATGTAAATGTTTTACTCAGCTTTTAGTAGTTATTAACTCCTTCTACAGGTCAGATACACTGGTTTGCAAATAGCAGAATATATGTATTTGCTATATTAATGAATTTATGAATGTTCCAATAAAAACCATTCTGTATTTCAAACGAACAAACAAAAAAAAACCCAAAAATAAATAAATAAGCACAACTATGATTAAGTATACTAAGGGACTTTTAAAACTTAGCTTAATGGCCTGATAAGTTATAAAATGGCTCAGAATTTTGTAAATTTGTATTCAGGGATTTTCTAAAATTGTAAGTTATTGACTTGATAGATTGTAACAAGTCCTTTGAAACTGTTCTGCTCTATTACTCAAATCTTTACTGTATAACTTATCGACAGGTTGAGGGATATGATGACTCCCTTGGTAGACTCATGGTAAATTCTCAGCTCTTGCAGTCCTCCATTAAGAAGATTTGCTGATCACTCTGCAGACACATTGGGCAGGACTAGGGATGGTACGACAGTCATGTGAAGTTTAGTACGCTTCTCCTTCCAATAGATCTGACTTCCAAAGGCCATAAAGGTCTTCACTCAAGTCTCAGTACTTGCCTGGAAGTAACAGTTACATTCAGTGCTAGTAAAATGGCTAAGTTATTCTACATTGCTCACTTGGAGAGGAACTACCATTTCATGCTTACTATATTTACAGGTAAACTACCTGAGACCCAAAGAGGTAAAGTGACATATGCAAGTTCAACTGTTAGATGAAGTGAACCAGTTATAGAGTCCATGCCTCTTACCTCTCATTTAATAGCTTTCCAGTTGGAAGAAAGGGGTCAATAAACCAGTGGTTGTGGACTCTTACAGGAACTGAAGACCCCTAAGACTGAAATCCCAGTCAGCTGTCTGAATTTAGGTCAAGGCAGGAGTATGGATGGCTCACAGAAGGAGACTGACCCCAGTCTTCAAAAGACACACAGACACACACATACTTCTATCTACTTACCTGCCTGTCTGTCTGTCTGTCTGTCTATCTATCTATCTATCTATCTATCTATCTATCTATCTATCTATCTATCTATCTATCATCTCCCCCTATCATTATAATGCTCAATAATGTATTTGCAACAAAACTCAATGCTATTCTGACCAAGGGCAAAGTCTCATCAATAGCTCTAGGTTTGAACCCGGGAAAAAACTGGAGGTAGAGAGCCTTGTGAACACCTTTCCAGGTAGCATCAGCTCTTGCAGGTCTCTTGGGCATTGACAACATATCTGGAGAAATAATTTTCTAAATGTGACTCAAGAGGATCAAAAGGGTTGTTTTCCAAAAGGCGTGCAGTGTGGAATCCACATTTTAGCAACCGGGCTAGTGAGTGGGCCAAAGCTGTTGCTGTGCCACTGTGTCCCACACACTCAGAATCTGGTCAAGCAGTGGCTACTGAGATAGATGAATGCAGTAAGCTCAGAGTAAACTACCCACCCTAGGTCTGTGTCACTCTACTGGCAGAACAAACCTCATGCTGTTAGCAGCAAAAGAGATGATCTGAAATAACCTTTAGTTTTTCCAACCATTATCACAGTATTGGCAGAAGGAATGAGGGCAACAAACAGGATGGAAAATGACAAGTGAGGCAGGGGGTGGGAGGCGTAAGCCACATCCAGCCAAGGACAAGGAGGGGTGGCAGGAGTGAAAGCCCTTTAGTCTCAGCAAGTGAGGAGGGCTATTTTGAAAGAATTATTCTGATCCATGCTGGGCCAATTTCCCTCCTTGCCCTCCAGATGCACTCTCCAACGTTCTCCATCCTGCACTGTGCTAGGGGGGGCCTGCCTGGACCACATCAACAGATGCTCTCACACTCCAGAGGGAGGAAGGCAAGTCAGGAGACCTCTCTACCCTTTCTTTTCCCTGGCTCAGAAAGCTGCTCCCTCCCTTCGTTCTTCAAACCTAGGGATATGGGCACTCTGCTATTACTGGCCCTGGGCTACTGTATTAGCCTTTCTAGTTTTCTACACCTTATTCATAATTCTTTTCAAAATAAGTGAGTGTGACACCATTCTCCTAGTAGGATCCTGCTGATACACCCGCTTGCTCAGGAAGTATCTTTTTCTCTTGTGTTTCCCTCAGTTTGCAGGCAGTGGCTGCTCTTTGGGGAAGGGGAGGAGAGAGAAGACTCTAGTTGTGACATCTGTGGCAAAGGGAAGAATATAAGTGGTGGAGTGGGAAGAGGCTGCTTAATGTATAATACTGGGTGGGCATGTTGGGGTTTTGTTATGAGATGACATTCTTCCCTAAGAGTCTGAGTTCTTCCCCAACTGGTGCAGCAGTTCTGCTCAGAGCGTCACTGTAATGACAGCTGGTACAGCTCTTATCCCCGTTTTACAGCTGGAGGAATGTGGCAAAGAGAGTGAGCTCTTTCCCTCAATTAAACAGTCTGCTTGCTGAGCAGGATGAGACACAACTCTTCCTCAAAGAGGAAAACGTTCAGAAACACAGAATGGTATTACTGAAAACTGAGGCTCCTTTTTATCTGATTTGCTGCTATTTTTCGCCCTAGGAAACTTCAACTGTAGAGATAAACATGAATTTTTCTTTGTGCAAAGTTTCCAGAATGTTCTCCCTTTATTTGGTGGAAAATGGAGCATTGTGATCCACATGCCAATGGCAATGAAGTACAGCTCACAGAATCAGTCTAGTTTCTTTTTCCCTTTGGATTATGACCAGGTGGCTGGGAAGGAAAGAACTCAGAAACACAGAGAGTACTCTACTGTTCATTCAAAGAATAAAAAAAGAACTAGGACAGGAAAAGTGTAGAAAGGACTTTTCTCCAAAGTAATGATTTATTAGAATAAAACCACAATTTCTGGTAGCATAACCAGAACCTATTTCCCTTTAGTTCATTAACTATGCTCTTAGAGCCTAGTTAACTACCCAAAAGTAATTTCATGCAAAAGTTCTGTTCCTATTTTGGCATTTCTAGCAATTTAACAAAAGTTAAACAAAAGTTTATTAAACAAAAGTTAATTTAAACAAAATCTCAGAGAATTGAGGGAAATTTTCGCTTTGCGTGTAGGTACAGACACCTAATGAAGTCTTGTGTTTAGAGGAAAGTCATCTGGGACCAGCTCAAAGGAGCCCAGTGAGCCAAGGACGGAGCTCAGAACAGGAAAGTTAGAAGGTTAGAATCCAGAGCCCTGGCAGTGGAGTTTTCTTACCGTGATACAGCGGAAACCCAGGTTCATACCAGGCCCCAGAATCAGGCCTAGCATGAAAACTTCTGATCTCTCACTTATGAACTCCCTGGTAATTACATTTGTCTGCCTCCATCAGAAAGTGGCAATACCCCAGGGCATGCATTAGCTGCCACACTCCTCACATCTAGTGCTATATGTGTTCTCTAAGCCCATGGCCAGGACAGAAAAGTGACACAGATTTAAAGGAGAAGAATGGAGCCCTGTACAAATTGGATGCTTGTTAGACCTTAGGAAAAAATGCCAAAGAAACTGTGTGAGTCGGGACTTCCACAAGAGGATGGAGACCAGGGCCCAGCTGACATCTACCTGGCTAAGGGGCCAGCCATGGGGCTGGTCCCAGGTTCTGGGTGTGTGGATGGTCGGGAGAAACATTCCTCTGCCTCTTGTATTCTCTCCCCTAAATCTGTTCTCTCTGGGCATACATCTTATGATTTTCTAAGACATATTGTCCAGTTCACTCATAGAAGCTGAGTCAATGAGCCACTGGGTCAGGTTCTATTAGTAGATGGGAGATTGGCTAAAGGGAACACATCTGCCCAGAGTTCTACAAAGCTCTTTCTTGCTCCTGGTTCCTTAGTCTCCTAAGTCCTCTTCTCTCCCTCGAGAGCTGTGGAAGCTCTCTTGACTATTACTTAGAGCTCTGCGCAGGTTGAGAACTTAATTCTGTTGCCTAATCTGGACAGAGTGGATCTGGGAGTCAGGACACTTGGGTCCTACTCTTGACTCTGTCACAGCCTATTGGTGTGTCTACCTCTAGACCGGTGGTTCTCAACCACGGAACATTTAGCAATGTCTGGGGACATTTTTGTTTGTCACAATTTGGGGGATGCTCTTGGCATCTAGAGGGTAGAAGCCAGGGATACTGCTAAACACCTCACAGTGCACCAGGGAGCCTCCCATAAGCCAGAATTAGCTTGCCGCCAATGTCATAATGCCTCTCTCAAGAAACCTTGCTTTAGATTTCTGTTTTCTCATCTGTAGAACGAGACTTTTGCATTAGATCATC
Source organism: Kogia breviceps (assembly GCF_026419965.1). Classification (NCBI taxonomy): domain Eukaryota; kingdom Metazoa; phylum Chordata; class Mammalia; order Artiodactyla; family Physeteridae; genus Kogia; species Kogia breviceps. The sequence goes on along the minus strand of NC_081310.1, from coordinate 40,155,800 downwards.
TACAAAACCATTTTTGGAGACAAGATTCTGAAGTGTAGATGAAGTATCTGGGGAAGTAAATAATCTTATATTAAATTTAGATGTGAATCACATCATAAATGATGCTGAGAAGCAAAAATTAATCCCTGAAATATATAAGTAGAAATACGGTAGCTCATATCAGTAACAATAAGGGAATGCGGCCTGTAGCTAAGGCAGTCCTTAGGCTATGAAATTGTAAGAAACTGCACTTTATCAACAACCTAGCCAACAAGGCATTCATTTAGAGGGCAGAAAAAATCCCAGGTTCCAAATCCAAGGCTTCCACTTAGGAGAGTCTGGTGGGAAGTGATACAGACAAACTCCTCTTTGTCTAAACAATGAGCCAAACAGAAAAAGGCCAGAGGTGATTCATGTGGAAATGGGTTTTTAGAGGAGTTGCAGTAAAGTACCCACTTCCCCAACCTCTAAAGAAATGTTAGCTATATAATCAACGAAACAAGGCAGAAAAGGCCTGGGAAGGCACCAGAGAAACCTATTTGATGCCCAGACACTCGGGGTGCAGGTTCAGAGGTGGCCACAACACAGTGACAATCAGCTCGTGCTGGTAACTCAGGGCACTTCTCCCATCAGGCTGTCACACAGACAAAGGCCAACATCACAGGTCCTTTTGCAGGGCCTCAGGGCAGGCATTCGTCCCTAAAAAGGTCACTAAATCCCCACAAAGATAGCTGACAGCAAATATGATTACTGGGAGGATACGGGAGCTGAGGAACAGGGAAAAGTCTTATGACGGAGAAAAAACTCCAGCAATGACAACAATGACACTCCATGTAGAGACGGACACCTGGTAACTCCAGGCCTGTTTGCAAGGGAAGTCTGGGTTACCTAGAAACCCCTCTGTGGCCTCCTCAGTCATAACCTGTGCTTATGAGTCTCAGAGGCTGAATGTTTACATTTCATTCTCTAATGTTCAGACTGGGCAAAATGGGGCACATCAGAGCCACTCGGACTCTTCAAATGTCAGAGCCTGAAAAGACTGACTCTTAGAAGATGATGGCAATCCTGACCCTCCCCGCTGTGTGCAGACGGCTGGATGTGCGTGGACGATGCTCCCTCAGCTCCAGGTCATGAAAGGCCCCGGGCAAAGCCAAGGAAGGGCACCAGTGGTGGCAAGAAAGAGTTCAGGCGGGGCTTCCCTGGTGGCTCAGTGGTTAAGAATCCACCTGCCAATGCAGAGGACATGGGTTCGAGTCCTGGTCTGGGAAGATCCCACATGCCGCGGAGCAACTAAGCCCGTGCACCACAACTACTGAGCCTGCGCTCGAGAGCCCACGAGCCACAAGTACTGAGCCCACGTGCCACAGCTACTGAAGCCCGCGCACCTAGAGCCTGTGCTGCACAACAAGAGAAGCCACCGCAATGAGAAGCCCGCGCACCACAATGAAGAGTAGCCCCTGCTCGCCGCAACTAGAGAAAGCCCGCGTGCAGCAACGAAGACCCAACGCACCCCGAAATAAATAAATTAATTAAATAAATTTTTTTACAAAAAGAGTTCAGGCCCTAGACTCTCCCCGACAACTGCCTCGTTTCCGTAACTCAGCAAGAGCCGTTCAGGGAAAATGTCATACGAAAAGAAAACTGATAGAAAAGCTAGCCTCTGTCAATGCCTGGTTTCCTCCTAGGAACATTTATTAAATTATTGTATTGACAATGCTAATAATGTTATGGATTTTAAATCTTCATTTCCCCAACATCCTCACCCACAGGACGGAGGCCCTGTGATGTGAACCAAGTCACTCTCTGAGGGGGAGTTAGAGAAGGCAGGGGGGAGTACAGCCACCAACTCCAGGAACCTGACGTATCCGGGGTTGGAGCATACAGAGTTCAAAAGCGTGTCAGTATTTTATACTTTGAAAAATATACAAGAAAGATAATCTTCCCAAACATCACCCTTTTTTGAAAAGGAGGATAGCGATGTGCAAGGACTAGGGAAAGGCACGTTTGGAGCAACAGCACACCTCTCCCCCTTCCTCACCCTTCCTACACCCACGAGGCTGGTGTAGACGGTACCTCCCCTGGCCTTTAGCGCCACCGAAACTAAGGCAAGAGACGTTGATGGCCCCGCCCACAAATAAGAGAGGCAAAAGGTGGGCCACGAGGCAGACTGAGCCCCGGAACCTCGGCAGGGAGACCCCAGCCCTGATGTAGGATGGCTGGAGTGAGGCGCCCAGCCTCCCCCCCACACCTGCTGTCCGTCCAGGCTCCTGCTCTGGTTGCTCCAGGAGCATCTCCCCAGCCTCAGCCCCTACTTGTTTGGATACTTACTCAAATTAAATGGTCTCTAAGAACTACTGAGGTTTGTTTTAAAATTGGCTCCCAACCAAAGCATGTCAATTTTCATTCTCAGAAAAAACTTATATGAGAAATTGATCTTTTTTTTTCCCTTGGCCACTTTTCAATAAGCAAGAACCAACCTTTTAATGGGGAGGGGTCAGTGAGATATCAAATAAGTTGAAAGAAAAATAAGCAATAAGATGATACAGAAAAAACTGTCGGGGATAAATAATTGTCATTAATTTAAAAAGCATCGTGGCCTAGGCAAACGTTGAGGCTTTAATGTGAAATATATATTTTTTAATTTAGATAAAATTCGCATCTATGAGCCCCACTTGTAATCGTCTCAGGGATGTGGCAGGGCACATCCTTTGTTTTTCATCTGTGTTCCTGGGATCTCTTTTTTGTTTTTGCATTTTATTCTCTGTGTGTTTCATTTGGGTTAGAAAAGTTTTATTCCTCCTCAGGCACTGGGCAAAATGTCAAGAACTTTACTGATATGTGTATTTATAAGAATTCCAGGGCTTCCCTGGTGGCGCAGTGGTTGAGAGTCCGCCTGCTGATGCAGGGAACACGGGTTCGGGCTCTGGTCCCGGAAGATCCCACATGCCGCGGAGCGGATGGGCCCATGAGCCATGGCCGCTGAGCCTGTGTGTCTGGAGCCTGTGCTCCGCAACGGGAGAGGCCCCAACAGTGAGAGGCCCGCGTACCGCAAAAAAAAAAAAAAAAAGAATTCCAAGCGCTCAGAGTAGGAGCAGGAAGAGGGGAGGGTGTGTTTCTCCATTTGTGTGTTAGGGGGCGCCCTTTCCAACAGAGGAGGTGGAGCCATTTTCTCAAGGCAAACACATCTGAGCTCCTAAAGGGTCTTATAACTTGATTACCTTTGTCAGATGGGCATTTCACAGGGTTATGCTAAACAAAAACAAACATAATATACGTATGTGACGTATCTTGAAATAAACGTGGGCAATAGCATGGGAGAATTGGGATGAATGTGAGAAATAAGGAATAGTATTGCTGGGATGATTCCTTCTGAGGATGAGATTGAATTTTTAGTTTTTTAACTTTATTTTTAATTTTGGGGGATAAAATTCACATAACATAAAATCTTCGGGCTTCCCTGGTGGCGCAGTGGTTGTGAGTCTGCCTGCCGATGCAGGGGATTGCAGGTTCGTGTCCCGGTCCGGGAAGATCCCACATGCCGCGGAGTGGCTGGGCCCGTGAGCTGTGGCTGCTGAGCCTGCGCGTCCGGAGCCTGTGCTCCGCAACGGGAGAGGCCACAACAGTGAGAGGCCTGCGTACCACAAATAACAAAAAAACAAACAAAACAATCTTCCATTTTAACCAGGAGAAATAAGTGGCTTTTTTTTTTAAAGTATATTTACAATGTTGTGGAACCACCACCACTAATTCCAGAATACTTGCATCACCCCGAAAGAAACCCCATACCTGTTAGTAGTGACTCCCAATTTCCCCTCCTCTAACCCACTGGCATCCACTAATCCACTTCCTGCCTCTATGGTTATGTCTGAGAATGACTGTTTAAAGAGAATTCCAAACGGCTGCCACAGCAACATCCCTATTTGTCCTGGGGATGGTGACGGGTGCAGAGGAGGCCGAATGGCGGACTGTCTTTGAGGTCTGGGCCTATGAGAGGGTCCTCCGAGCAGGTAGTGATGGCTGAGGTGCCAGCACGTAGGGGAGCAACAGAAGTGTGTCCAGCCTCCTTCTCAGGGCCACACCCTAAAACCTGAGCATGTGGTCAGGCAGCCCCTCTGTTCCCATGAAAAGCCAGGAGCCAAGTGATGAAACCCCAGAACCTCAACACTCTCAGTGTTTGAAGAGGAAAATGTCACCTACCTCCTTCTGTCTCCAAAAGTGACTCCGGCCATGGGAGCCACAGCCAAGTGTGAAAGGGCGATATGCCACATTCCAGGCCAAATGACAAAAGGTAAATAGATCCTGCCTGCCCAAGGGCGAACCATTCCTACAGGAACGGAGGAAGAGTCACCTGTCTGTGGGAGCAGGGACACAGGCCCTTGGTCTTGCAGCCAAGGTATACGGGCTTCGTGTGCATTTGCCACACTTGTCATACTTAGCAGATAAAGGCTATTCCCTGAGGATGCTGTTCTCACATAATTCTCCATTGCTAAGGCCAGAAGCACACTCATCTTGTCTCAATCAAGTTGGCATAAGGAGGGAAGCCAGCCATGCCTATCCGTCGTTTGGACGATTAACCCTTTTGACGGTAGATTCCCCTTCTGAAAGGTTGGCTCTTACAAGCACCTGATTCTCACCAGGAAATAATTTTCCTATGTCTGTCAAGGGCAGTAAGGATGAATGTCCTTACAGGGTGGGATCGGGAGGCTCACAATGGAATCCGTGTAAATACACTGAAGACACCCTGGTAACATGTGACCAAACAGAACGCAAGCCTTTGAGAGACAGAGGCCATACTATAGACTCCACTGTGCACACAGAGAGTGTGTCAGGACGACGCCTCTCCCGAGTCTCTGCTTATTTTTTTTTTTTTTAATCAAGAGAAAGGCTTAATTAATTCTGTTACTGGAAGCGTTTAGAGAGCCTGACAAAAGGAAGGTGAAGCTAATGGACAAGCACCTCTCAAGAGAAGCCAATGAATATGGAATCACGGAGCAGTGAACACTGCATCGCCTCTGACCACTTTCTCATCTGGGAAGGAAAAGCAGAGCTCAGAGGACAAAGAGGCTCTATCCACTGGAAATCAGACTTATCTGCACCTTGATCTAGGGATCAAATAACTTTTCACAACTGAGTAGATCTCTCACAGTCAACACGTTTACTTGGAAGTGGTGCGGTGTCGTGGTGCAAGCACAGGTGGGAGCTGTGGGAGCAGGAACCGCATTCAGTCCAACACCAGCACCTCCCCGCCCTGGTGCATCACTGATATCCAGCAGCATGACTCCTATAGGACCACAGGTAAGGACAGGGCATTCCACGTGATGGGTACTTACTCAGTGTCTTATTTAGTACCTAACACATAAACAAGCATGGTTCTTTGTCACTGAGAGACTTACAACCCAACTGGAGAAGGGGGCACGAGAGCAACCAAATAGGATATAATGCAATTTTGTTATTTCAAACAATGAAAATGTGGATCATACAGCAGGCAGTGTTATTCTAATTGATATATTTTAACATGATAGGTTTTAACATTTTAGATGTAACTAGGAGGCTAAAAATTACTTGTAATTTTGTGAAATGTGACCAGGAAATTGCAAGTATGGATAATGTTGCCTCAATCCCCAGTCTGCAACGAAACCAGTGAATCCCCGTTCCGGGAAAACAAAACAAAACAACTTCAGTTTGAGCTTTCCCTGACATTCGTGACCTGACGTTCAGTGACCGCCATTGAAGGGGAAATACACGTTCATACAACTCTGTGTCTATCATAAACAGGGGCCCACAGACAGAAGGCAAATACTGAGCACTGTTGAGAGTTAGCACTGAGGTACAAAAGGCACAGTATGTTAAGAAATCTCTCAGAAACTTTTCCTGCCACAAGCACCCTCAGCTCTGTGCCCACAACCCATGGGAGTTGCCAAGTGAACAGAACAAATGTGAATTCATATTCCCAAGATTCCAAAGCTCAGGGAAGCATCGAGGAGGAGGCAAAACTGGCATCTGAAAGGTGATGCAAGAAACCAATGTAATGGTCCAGGCATGGGGTGATGACAGCCCTAAAGGAGGACAGTGCATGTGGAGAGAAAGCAACAGATGCAGGTAACATTATAAAGGGAAAATCAGCAGAGTTTGGTGATGGGTTGAATGAGGGATGAGCAGAATCAACACAAAAATGATGCCAGGGGGCTTCCCTGGTGGCGCAGCGGTTGAGAGTCCGCCTGCCGATGCAGGAGACACGGGTTCGTGCCCCGGTCCGGGAAGATCCCACGTGCCGCGGAGCGGCTGGGCCCGTGAGCCGTGGCTGCTGAGCCTGTGCGTCTGGAGCCTGTGCTCTGCAACAGGAGAGGACACAGCGGTGAGAGGCCCGCGTGCCACAAAAAAAAAAAAAAAAGATGCCAAAGGTTCAAACCTGTGTGGAATTATCACTTGACATCCTTGAATTTCAGTTTTCTCATCTATAAAGCGGAAATGAAAAACATCTGTCCCTATCTAACTCCCAGGTTTGCCTCAAGGGAAAGATAAGACAAAAAGAACTCTTGACCATTCAAGAAGCCCCTAGCTGGATTCTTCATTCTGTTTTCTTTGAGGGGAAGTTTCCCTTAAGGCCCAGTGGGATACTTTGGGAAGACAATCAATAGACAGTGGAGTAAATTATAAGTAAATGATACACAGAGAAAGAACGAGAACTTAAGTGGTCATTTGCTTAATCCTCTAGCTCCAAAATCCAAACTCAGTTTCCAGTGATGAAGCTCCGTTCCTTCCCTGGTGGCCTATCACAACATTTATTCACTAACTAGGGAATATTCTTCACACCCAACCAAACTCTCTGAGTGCCCCCTTAAACCTATTTCTCATCTTAGTCCAGTGAGCATGGAGCAAAACCAATCATCTTCATCATCTTAAACCTGGTAATAATGTCTAACTTCCTCTGGCTCAGAGTAGGGAAGTCACAGAACATAATCTCCAGTTTTAAAATCATTCCTCTTGTATCGGCTCACTTCAGAAGCACAGCCTGGATGAATGGCTTTAAGACTTGGAGATCATGAAGCCCTTGGGGTCGTTTATTATTTCTCATCTCCTTTACTGGTGCTATGACACTGAGTGAAGAGTCAGAACTTGCAAGTGAAGACACAAAATAAAGGAATTTTCTATGACTTCAGTTTCTTTTAAGATCTCCTTCAAGGAAGCCCCACGAGACCCTGTGACCCCAGGACCAGAGTGTGATGTCACTAGCCCAGACCATCAGCTAATCAATAAATGCTCCCTCTAGCTCCCTTTCGCGCCTTTGCACACGCCAAGGGAAATGCCTCCAACTATGTGACGTTTCACACGCTTTCAAGCCTTGCAAACAAGACTTTGAGAGCCTTTCTCCCCTTTGAATTCTAACCCAAGACTGTTAATATAGATGAAAACTCTTGAACAGGGAATGACGACAGCATCATGCTCCCGTACAACCCCATCCTGCTTGCACTCTTAGTATTTAAAGGAGAGTTTTGTCCTGAGATCCAGCTACACAACATCCCCAAATTCTGCAGAGCTCAGCTAGTGGGAACCATTCAGCAAAGAGGCCAGGTTTTTCAGAGTCTGTCATGATGGACCACTGGATTATCAGTGCAGTTGGGTTTGAAGAATGTAAGAAAGTCCTTCCAACGCAAACCAGTGGTATTCTTGCCACTGGTCAATTCTGTACGCCACTGGAGGTCACAATAAAATGTCAGCGTTTGGTTGGGGTGGGATAGGTCCCTTCGAGCCAGTGTCTCTCTCTCATCAAACCTATTCAGCAGCTCCTGGGGATGGTAGGGAAGAAGGGTGCACTGGCTCGGCAGGGGGCTGGAGAAGGCAAGTCTGCCGCTCCAGCACTTGGCAAGGTAGGACTTGGGGGCACAGCTCTGTCCATCACCAGTCACTGAAAGGGTGGCCAAATAAGAAGACTTGAAACAGCTCCTGAAAAGCCAGGAGCGGTCACTTCTATGGAAAAGCCCATGTAAGGAAAGCTCCTCCAGGATGGAATAAATCAGGAGCAGGAAGAGCGCTGCCACTGTCACAGTCTACCCAGCAGCATCTGGAACATCTCTGGGGAAATAGTAATTGCAGGCCTTTATGGGTCTGCTTATTTCTACAGTCTGGTCTGCAGAGACAGTAAATGTTGACTGTGTTTTAAGACAGGAGGCACCTGATTAATCATCATTTGCAACTTCTGACCCTGTGCCCGGGCTGGGAGGCAGGGCTATGCACACTCGGGACCCAGGATATGGGGGTGCACACAGCCATTTTAACTTTGACCTTGTGTTCTTGGCTCGAGTATGGCTAGAGAAGCAAGTTTTAGAAAACAGTATGTTGCCTTTGAAAGTTTCTACTTTGGGGAAAGAGATATAATCATTAGTTTTGCCCTTAATTTCTTTTTTTTTCCTTTCTTGTTTTTAATCTTAGCACAAGGAATTGCATTTATTTGTTTGGTATTCATTCATGCATTCATGCATTCCCTCGTTCATATTCTACCTTATTCTGGAAAAGATTTTGTACAGTGCACACAACTGTCATCTAATCTGTCATTAACTTGCAGGACCCTGAAGGAATGGAACTTGAGGGGTGGAACGTGTGGCCCTTTGGGTGCAGGTATTATACTACTTGGAAGCGGGGAGGCAAGTGGGGTAAAGGCTGAACTGAGAAGAAGAGAGGCCCCACAGCCAACTTACCTATTCCACGCATGACGTGAAAATGGCTCACTGACTTCCTGTAGCAAATGCGAAAATAATCTGCGCGAACTAACCCTGTGCATCTTCAAAGCAGGGCCACAGAGGCAAATTAAATCATCTCCCTTGTTCCATGCAGATCTATTGCAGAGGTGGAATACTGTTGACATTACCGATGTCATGACCTGAATTTCTCACCCGAGCAAGAACACTCACTAAGGAACACTGTGCAAATGACTTGCAAGGGTCCGTCTTTCCTGACAGTGACGTGTGAATTACTGTATTTCACCACAGTGAACTCCAAAAACTGTGGGCATTCAAACTTTGTTCTTCATAACGTTATTCTGGAAAGGAGACCATTCCCTGGGGTCTGCGACCTCTGCCGCAGTGGGAGGGGACGTGTATGTATCTTGAGGTCTGGGTTTCAATGGAAAAGCCTTTGTTGATGCCTCATGTAAAGACGCACAGTTGAAATGGTCCTTTTCCTATCTTTCTGAGTTACTGCAGACAGGACTTAACCCCAAGCTTTCAAAATGTTGTCCCCTCCTCACAGCCGTTCACATTTAAAAGGGCAGGGGAGGCAACTCCGGCATCAAGCTGGGAGTAGGAAATGCAAGCATGACCAGCTTCTGCCCTGGAGGAGGTCTCAGCAGTAGTAAAGAGAGAGGGGTCAAGAAGAAGTCCTGGCAGAGACAGGAGGAAAGTGCAAGTGCACTCTGCCTGGGGAAGGGTGGTGCAGAGGATTAGCAGTTTGTGTGGCTGAGAATGGGGGGAAGTGAATTCCAGCAGAGAGAACAGGTGCGAAGACTCCAGGACACAACGGGTCTGTCAGGGGATACTGAGGCTTCAGTTTGGCTGCAATGCGGGTGGTGGCGTTTGGGGGTAGGAGCGAAGTCAGGAGCCTTACTGGTATTTGGGACTGAATTGTGCAGAGCCTAGCATGACCTGCTCAGCTGTTTAATGGAATCCAGTGTAATTAAGTGTAATGATGGCACTTGGAGTTTAGGAATATAATTCTGTGGTTGGGAGGACACAATGAAGAGGGGGCAGAAAGAGGAGAATTTCCAGTAGAGAAAACAGGAACCTGTGGAAAAGTCCTGGAAAGGATGCTGGGCCTGGCCGGGAAGGTGGGAAGGAGTAAGGACGGGTTCAACATTGCACTCAGGGGGTGTCTTCAGAAAGACAATGGAATTTGATGTGAAATATTTGAATTTTGCTGATTTCTGCCTTTAATAGGCTCCTTTCAGAATCCATTGTTAGGAGCTCACATTCATTCCCTGAACACACATGTACTAAGTGCCAGCTTCTGTGCTGAGAGGTGGGAAGGTGGCCCGTGTAAAGATTGCCATGGCAATGATTTTTCAAATTCTCACAAGGAATTCACCGTCGGATGGGAAGTTGGACAAGTAATGAATGACAATGCAGTAGGATAAGTGCATACAAAGGGGCAGAGACGGGGGACTCACGCCCTCCTGGAGGCTCTCAAGGATTTCTCCAAGAGCAATGGATCATCCAGGCAGAGAGCAGAGAAGCCGGGGTCTCGGGCTTGTGCTAACAGGTAGATTCCCTAACTGTGTCGACAGATGGGAAAATGACTAGTCCTGCAGACACCAGAGGAATCGGTGTGCATAAAAGTTGGGAACAGAGGCTCGAATCCTGAGGCCTGGCCTGGCTTTCCTAATGAGCATGTTCCGAAACAGAAGAGCCAGCCGTGAGAGTTCCGGTAAGTTTCTCCCTGAAGACCCCTTTTTAAGCAATGTGAGGATCTTCCTGTTTTAAGGGTAAAACCTAAAAATTGCCATTTTTTTGCACCAGGTTATGTTCTTTGAAGTCTGTCATATTAAGTGCAAAAGGTTAGTCACAAACCAAATTACCCTCTCACGTCTCATCCTCTCTGTAGGATTCCTGACACCACCCCCCACCCCAATCCTCCACCCTTCCTAATCTCTGGGCTTGGCTCTTGGCGGTGGCCACTCACACAGCTGGAAGGTGGTTTCATGGCCAAGTCTAGCAGAGAGAGCTGGAGAACTAAGTTGCTGGTAGGATGTGGTCCCTCCTGAAGTTGCCCCATCAGCCATCCAGGTGTGCAGCAGTGACCACTGCAGCCCTGAGGGAACAAAGCTGGAGGGGTGGTATTAAGCACGTGCTGCAGGAGGATGAGGCCGCAGAGCTGGACAAGCCCTCACGTCCCCACTGAATCCCTCCATGACTAGGAAACCTCGGTTTCTGCCTCATTTGTAAAATGCTCTGTGGGTCTCTTGTGAGGGGCCGGTGGGCTGATGAAACTACTAGTAATAGTTGGTAAGATGCACACAGACATGCTATTGATCCACATCACACCACGAGAGGCAGCACGAGCTGACGCAGAGCCCGCAGGAGCTAAGGCTCTGGAGCCAGAGTTAACCTGTTTGACCTCAGGCGTGTGAGTCTCCGTGCCTGTCTGTCACCAGTAAAATAGATTTAAATTAATGTCTGTAAATGTATTGTGTATGTAAATGAGCTAACATATGTGTTATGGACCAAAACTTTGTGTCCCCCAGAATTCATATGTTGAAACCTAACCCCCGGTGTGATGGTGTTTGGAGGTGCACCCTTTGGGAGGTGATTAGGTCATGAGGGTGGTGGCCTCATGAATGGGATTCGTGCCCTTACAAAAGAGGCCCCAGAGAGCTCCCTCACTCTTTCCACCATGTGAGGACACAGCGAGAAGATGGTCATCTGTGAACCCGGAGGCAGACTCTCACCAGACACCACATCTGCCAGCATCTTCACCAATCAACTGTGAGAAATAATTGTTTGTTGTTTAAGCCACCGAGTCTATGGCATTCTGTTATAGCAGCCCCAATGGACTAAGACAATACATAAATGTACTATGTCTGTAAATGAGTTAATGTATGTAAACACACATTTGTGCATCATACATGTAAATAAGTTAGTACATGTAAGTATACTGTGTGTATTATATATGTATCATTCATGTAAATGAATGTATGCAAAACACTTAGAACAGTATTCAGCAGTTAGCACTATGTAAGTATTAGCTATGATTATTATTACCTTGGAAATGAGAATGCTATTCCCTTTTTTGCTGGGATTCAAAAATCAATGCTGAGTCAGAATTACAGAGAATGGCTCCAGTGGTTCTCTCCACAGGGAACGTACCTGCCCCTTAGTTACACAAGCAGTTCACTCACCTGGTTTGTGTGTGCACATGACCCCGCCCTTCTCATTTCAGGTCTGCAGGAGGGGAGCATTCCACATGCCACATGGCTTCCCTCTGTATCTTTGGCTGCCCAGGCTGTTCCCCACAGGTCCAGCTCTCCTCCTCCACCACCCCCGTACTGTCTGTCGGTCTGTGCCTGCACCATTGCTGTTTCAGCATTAACAGGCCAAGACCAAGCTGGAAATAGCTCTGCGCTGTGGGGTTTCAGCACTGCCTCCTGTCTGTCTAACGCCCCTCATGATATACAGCTGCCCATGAGCCAGAAATGTTCCCAGCAGCCGGGGCACCAGGTGATTGGCTTCTGGGGGCAGCACTTGCCCCCTCTCTAAGGTGCTTTGGTTTCTCCTAAGGGATCGGGGCCACCCTCTATCATATCTGTGCTGCTATCAACCAGGCTTCCCACAGGAAGAGGGTACAAGCTGCATTATTCTTGAGCATGGCTCCCCTTGGGGGCTGTGATTTTGAAGGTGAGACACTGAAGTCCAGAATCTATTCTCTTCAGAGCACAGGGGAGTCTGGGGGAGGCCACCTGGGTGGAGATAGGGTCTGTCTGTCACCATTGTCTCACGAAAACACTGTAGGGGCAGGGAGTGAGGGGTGGTGAGAGGGAGTTTACAGCTGGAGGGAAGGATGTCTTCAGGGGAGACAGAGCACCTGACAGCAGGTGTAACAACCTGAGATTCCCACATCAGACTTCCTCAGGAGGGGAGAGACTGACAGCTTGTCAGAGTTGCACTTCTCTGTTCCCAGAAACTTAAGGGGTCCCCGAGAACCTTCATGATGTGAAGTGAGATGTCTGAAACCTCTGTACTCTGTGAAAGCAACACAAAATGCAAGTTCCCTCTTCGTTCTTCTGCTAATAGAATTAGGAACAGAATATAGTAAGAGGAATAGAGGATTAACATCTGATGATCTCTAAATTTTCAAACAAATATCATGGCAGAATTAAAATGAAGTAATACTATAAGCTACAATTTTATTTCATAGGAAAGAAATGAAATAGTAAGTTGCCAGGCCCAGCATCATATGTGTAGCTCAACAAGTCTCTCTCCTCCCTTAGCAGAAGGAAAGCTCTTTAAAGGCAAGATCTGCATCTTGGGGGTATCTGAGTCTCCTTCCAAGCGAGAAGATGGCAAATGGGAGATGCTCAATGAATTGAAGTGACAGGCATCTGTGTATTCAAATGAATAAACACCCCCCCAAAAAAAAAGGTGTGTAAGATACAGCCCCTTTCCTCCACGTTCATGGTCTGTACAGGGGCACATGCACAGTGCATGGAGGTGGGACAAGGGGGAGGAGCTGCAGGTGGCAGGTAACACAGGAGCTGGGCCTTGAGGGAAGAACGGCATTTTTTCCAGGCCAGCAAGTGATGGGGAGACAAGCATCCCTGGCAGAGACCAGGTCAGGTGAACAGACAGGGAGGCACCTCGGAGGGGCCTGGCACGTCAGTAACATATAATGTGGCATGAAATTTGCAGCCAAAATGCTGAAAATATTGATTGAAAAAAACAGACTTACCCAAGAACAAATCAAAAACCCTTGTTACTCACTGTCCATTTGGTAGTAAAAAGAGATCTCCTTACATTTTAATTTAAGTACCCTGAGCCTGCATACACAAAGGCTTTAAGAAAACCCATAATAGATTCCAGTGGATGTAGCAGAATGATGAATCGTTTTTCTCATATAATCTGACAAGAATTCTGCCTCGACTCCTGTCAAAGATTTGAGAGCATCTTCTGTGACACTAAATCGCCTAGACAGAAAATGCATTAACTAACCCTCTCCCCTTCTCACCTCTCTCCAAGCCTGGGTAAGTGAGACACTGGGACTGAGGTCTCGTGAGTGACAACGTCATGCACTTGGCCTTGCAAATAAAGGCGTCCTTCCCAGGCGTTATGTTACTACGCAAGTAAATGGTGACTGAAATTATTCAACCTGCATGTTCTGAGAGGGCAGGCAGGAAACATGGTGGGCACCCTGTCCCTGCAGCTCTCTGCCCTCTGATCCTCAGTGAACGGACATTTAGCCAGCACCTACTGTGTGAAGGGAGGACCGGGCCTGGACATGGTCGGATGAAGTCCCTGCCTTCAGAGCCCCCGGGGGAAGTGGGCCAGACCCAACACAGCAAAGTAAAACACTGAACTGGAGGCCCACCAGGTGCTGTGAGGACAGCAAGAGGCTTGGGGGCCCAAGAGAAACTTCTGGGGGAGAATAACGCCCAAGTTCAAGCCTGAAGAAGAAAGATGAGTTAAGAACCAAGGAGGAAGATGTGGGAGCAGGGCCAAAGGCCTGGAAGTGAGAGGAAGTGCCCTCCTTGCAGCACTGAAAACCATTCACTGGGGTCCAAAGGGGCCAGCAGGGAAAGGCCAGGCTGGAGGGCTGGAGCAGCCCCAGGCAGCCCCCGGCTGAGTGTTTTGGATTTTCAGCTGAGGGCAAGGGTGAGCTTAAAAGGGAAGCCATGTGATCAGCTGGACAGGAGTGGGGTGGAGAATTTGGGCAGTCGTTGGCACAATTCAGGTTCAGTCCCCTGCTGGCCTGGGAATCACTCTTGTCCTTCACAAGAGGACCCTAAGAAGTTGCAGGTGGTCACCCGCTGGCCCTGCATCTAGATGGTTGGTCATTCATTCCAGGCTGCTCTGGCTGTGATCCTAGGACCCTCGTTTTCTAAGAATCAAGGCGCTTCTTAGTATCCAAGATGGATTTCTTGTCCCTGAAACCCAGTGTTACTCCCCTCAATGTCACCCTCTTTCCCCCTCAACCTTGGAGGGCTGTTGACTAAATATCTCGCTTCTGGTTGGATGGACATCCTCCGAGATTGGCTTCAATCTGGACCTTTCCCCCAAAATACCTGTATCTCACCTGTGCGTCTTCCCCTGATAGGTTTCAATCCAATTTGAGACCTAAATATGAACTCACATCTCCCATACCCATCTCGTGAACAGCCCACCTAAAGCTTCCACACCGATGGGTCACTGGGAGTCTCAGTCCCAACATTTCTTGGTCTGGAACATCCCACCACGCCCTGAGCTCCATGGGACCAAGAGAAGAGGCTCTCCCACAGTCCAAATATAGCTGCAGGCCTTGCTTCCTCAAGCACAGTTGTTGCAGACTTGCTATTACCCTGTGACAAAATATGATTATTTTCCCCCCTCTGCAAATAATGAGCTTAAGGCCCAGAGAACCCTTCCTGCTATGGTCGGAATGTTTGCGTTCCCCCCAAATGTATATGTTGAAATCCTAACCCCCCAAATGATGGTATTAGGAGGTGGGACATTTGGGAGGTAATTACGTTGTGAGGGTGGAGCCCCCATGAATGAGATTAATGCTCTTATAAAAGAGGCCCCAGAGAGCTCCCTTGACCCTTCTGCCAAGTAAGGATACCATGAGAAGTCTGCAGCCTAGAAGAGGGCCCTCACCGGACCATGCTGGTACCCTGATCTCGGACTTCCAGCCTCCAGAACCATGAGAAAAAAATTTCTGCCATTTATAAGCTACCCAGTCTGTGGTATTTTTTTTATAGCAACCTGAACAGACTAAGAAAGTCCCTCAGGCCACACAGCAAATGAAGGAAGAGAGCTGGGGTTCTGACGCACATCTCTAATCCATGTTCCTTCCACTACACCGCATTCAATTTCATTAACTCATCGCACCGCTGGTGGTGATGACAATGGAGAAAGTGAAGATGGTGAGAGCTTCCTTTTGGCTACCCCTCTGCAAAGAGATCTGGATTCTCTCTCAGACTGCCAATTCAAGGCCACTTAAAATCTACCAATCTGGTCAGATTTTCTGCTAACTAAAGATTAATATATATGAACACATATTATTGATACTATCCAAGCTATTTGGAAAATTCTGGAAACCTAAAATTTAAAAAAAACCCTCTATCTGTTTTTGCTCATATTACATAGCTGGTGTCTTCCACACAATGCCTGGTACTTTTGAGTAGGCAGTCAGGAGTGTTTGTTGAATGAGTGTTTCTTGGGAGTTTGACCATGGCCTAGATTGAGACAGATGTCACTTACAGCCGCCCTCCAGGTGTATGTTTCACAGTGTAACTTCTAGACGGGGTTAATTTGGAAGAGTGCATCCTTCTGGCAGTGAGTTCCACACTACTAGGGATATGCGACGGCTGTGAGGGGCCACAGTGGGAGTGGGATAAAGAGAGAAACAAGACATTTTCATGAAGGTTAATGTGCTAAAATTTGGGCATTTTTGTGCAATGCTTGCTCTACAGAGTGAGCAGGTTGTGGCCAGCATTAACTGGTAGATGTAAGACCATTCACCTGGAATCAATGCTGCCTGCAAGCTGGAGCTCTGACTCGGGACTGCATCTCTGTCTCTTCAGAGAGAACCACAAGACTGTCAGCGCTCACCTGCCACAGAGATGCTGAGGTCCTCTTCTGAGGTCTCCAAGGTCTTAGATTTTCTTCCCCATGCACAACTACCCACTTCACTCTTTGAGCTTATGCCTGTTTTCTGTTTTCTCTAAGCTCTCTTGAATATGCATGTCACTCTTCCCTAGAAATGGCTAAATGAGTGGTCCACAAAATGAACTCCCGGGCTTCCCTGGTGGTGCAGTGGTTGAGAGTACACCTGCCAATGCAGAGGACATGGGTTCGTGCCCCAGTCCAGGAAGATCCCACATGCCGCGGAAAGGCTAGCTCCACAACGGGAGAGGCCACACCAGTGAGAGGCCCGCGTACCACACACAAAAAAAAAACAAAAAACAAAACAAAAAAAACCTCCCAAAGAAACCCTTATTTCAAAAGTTCAGTAACAACTGACTGGGTCGCATCTGAATTTGAGGCACGTCATCCCCTACGTTAGTCTTTCTTCCTAAATGCTCACTAAACCTTCCTGCAAATCCTCTGAAAGTGCAGAGGATGGCTTCCCTTTGTCTGCTCCTGTGGGGCAGCATCTCCTTCTACTTGGACATACTCCTCCTCACTCCAATCCTGATATTCCGATGGGAGCAGACACTTTTTTACACCCCACACCCAATCAGGGCCAACTCCAGCCCTTCTCTGGAATTTTGAGCTTAGGGTCACAGGAGTCCACGGGGTCTGCTGGTGGGAGCTATAAGATAATGACGCTTTAGAGCTGTCAGCAGCTGTGTGAGGGCCAAGGCTGGTCTGAACTGAAGAATGAAGCCAAAATGTGGAGGAAGCACGAATGAGAGGCAGAGAGAGAAAGACAGTCCTGGATTCTTAGTGGACCCAGCTCCAGACCTTCCTGACTTTCCCGGGTCTGGGGCCATAGACACCAACATCGCTCCAGTCATTTCCCATTCCTGACAGTTTGAGTTTCTGTTGCTTGAAACTAAAAAGACTTCTAATTAATACAAACCCCTTTCATTCTCCTTTAGTCCCCTTTGCTCATCCCCACTCCAGACTATACCACCTTCGAGTACACATATTTTTCAAGATAACTTCAGAATCTCACCGATCATCGATGTTAGTCTCATATCTTAACAGGAGCATTCGCAAGAGAAACCAGGCAACATGGGAATTTTGAAAGGTCGGAAGCGGCTCCCTCGGTGATAAAAGCAGAATGGAGAATGCAGAGGCCATGGAGCATAACCCAGGATGGTAGATGGCTTTCTCTATGACTTTGAACAAAGCCCCTTGCTTCAGCCCACCTCAGAGAGGACGAGTACAACTTCCTTATCACATACTTTCAGGGGAATTCTATCTATAAGTAAAGGACACATGAGTTCTTTTAAGAGAGTCTGTAGGCACACAAACGTTCTGCATGCGACTGTGATTCATTCATATGAACTAATCACAGCGAAATTGCAGGTAGTACATTAAAGTGTTAAAAACGAAACAAAAGTACATCCTTCCCCGCCTGCTGCACTATCAGTTGTTATTACAGTGCAATCGGAATACTTTAGGAATATGATAGTGTATTCAGTAAAAAGGAAAAAGGGAGAAAACTCACCAGGAAGCCAATTATACATATATATTGTACAAATTTCAGCCTTATGAATGATGATAACAATAACAGGTATTTTTAGTTTGAGTTGTCTACCTAAAGAATGATTTTTAACTCTTCCAAATAGCAATTTGGGGGATCCTTAAGGACTGAGACCATTTTGAACTCATCTGTGTATTCCCAAAGTGACCAACACGTAGCAGGTACATCATACATGCCTTATGAATGAATCAATGGACAGACACGTGAATGGATGAATGATGGATAAATGAATGAGGGATGGTGTAGGCAAAAGCAGGAAAAATAATCGTAAAATGACTATTATACTCTATACTTTAATGTCTTTCAGTGCAGGAAGTTCTATCTGCCTGTTACATGGCTAAGCATTTGTGGGGCTATGAAAGCAGTATAAACCAAGATCCCCACTATCACGCCTAAACCCTCAGTGGAGGAGATAAATTATACCCATAAAACAATGAGAGCAATAGAAAGCAGTAAGTGGTTAATGAGCAGAATCTGTGCTACGGGTAATACATGGTACAAAACATCAGAGGATCCAGGGAGCCGGCCTGGGGAATAGATACGGGATGTTGACGAAAGCAGGCACTTAGCCAGCTCTGGCAGACAGGGTGGGTGTGGGCCCAGGGGAGAGAGTGGTCCATTATGAGAGAAAATTAAGAGCAGAAGCTAGACAGGGAGGGCAGGCAGGATGGGTTCAGGGTGTGCTGCCTCTCCCAGCACTGTCTCCACAGACCACTGCCCAATAAATAGCTACAACATACCTCCTGAAACAGAAGTCGACACTCAAACATTTCTATAGGCACTGAGCTAGTGTTCTAGACAAAGAATTTTCATGGGACTCAATCACCCACACGGCTCAATATAGTGTAGTATGAGATTCACTGTTAAGTCAGCGCCAGGGGTCCTGTCCCACCCAGCTCTGACACAGACTTGTCATTCTGGAATACGGCTAAAGTACAATGGACTTTTCTCTCATGGTATTTAGGACATTTTTCAGTTTGCTTTGGCCTTTTAAAAATCATTTTGAATATTAGTTTACTTTCATTGGCTTGCTTACTGCATGGAAATAGGAGCCACACAAGACAATCCAAACCAGTAAAGCTTTCAATACAAGGGATAAAACACCACGGTGACAGCTACAAAGCTCTCTGAGATGATGAGTGGAGAGGACAGCAGCAGGATGCTGGCAGCAGAAGAGGATGCCCTGGTGCCTGCCTCGTCCACGTTCACCGCCTTGCAAACGCAGCTGCCCCATGACAGCCAGGGACATCTGCTTACCGGGTCTTTGCTGAAGCCAAATGACTACATATCAAGTGTGTAGAGAGATGGCATCATGTAGCCATCCAGAGAACAAGTCCCAGGACCAGGGCTCGTATATATATCCCAGCCCCACCGTGGACCAGGCACACGACCTCGGGCAGATTCCTCACATCTGTTTCAGCTTCCTCCAATGTAAAATGGGGGTGATTAAAACAGACCCTTCCCACAGACTCGTAATGAGGATTTAACAAGTTAATACCTGTGAAACACTCAGAACGGGGTTTCAGTGGCACAAAGAAATGGCCAATATATGTTGTAAGATCAGGAAAGGAATACTGGAAACAAAGATGTAGGGTGTTCCCATCCACTCTGAAAAGCTGTGACGCCTCTGGGAAGTGTCTTACCGTCTCTGAATCTCATCCATCAGGAGGACCTAACACTCCCCCCTGCTCCCTACTGCCCACCTCTTAGAACTGTATGAAAGATCAAGAGAGACAATACGAATGAAACCAAGTGTAGGCCACAAGCCTTACACAGATGTGAAGGATCATCATTGCAGAATGGAGACCCAGGTCATGATTCCATCCATCCATTCATTCACCTAGTATGATGGCTAATTTTTTGTGTCCATTTAGCTGGGCTGCAGTACCCAGATATTTGGTCAAGTATTATTCTAGATGTTTCTGTGAAGGTATTTTTTAGATGAGATTAATATTTAAATCAGCAGACTTTGAGTAAAGCAGATGACCATCCATTACGTGAACGGGCCTCATCCAAGCAGTTGAAGGTCTTAATAGAAAAAGACTGACCTCCCTGGAAGAAAAGGGAATTCTGCCAGCAGATTCTCCTCTGGGTCTCCAGCCTGCCAGCCTTCCCACACATTTTGGACTTGCCAGCCTCCATAATTGTGTGTTCTCTCTCTCTCTCTCCACAAACACACACATACGTGCACACACACACACACACACACACACACGCACACACGCACGCACGCGTGCACGTGCATCCTGTTGGTTCTGCTTCTCTAGAGAGCCCTGACTAATACACCTACTATTTACTGAGCACCTGGGTAGGATTCCAAGTGGGGCAAGAGAGACATAGCCCTGCTTTCATGAAGCTTACAGCCAATAAAGAGACTCATTAAACATGGAGCTATAGACATCAGTTATCTATAGGATGATGAATGCAATGAAGAGAAACTTTGGGTGCTATGAAAACATGTAATGGGGCACCTAACCAGGGAAATCTTCCTCAAGGAAGTGGCATTTCTGCGGATATCTCTGGGATGGGCAGGAACCAGCCAAGCAGAAGCTGAGCAGAGAAACAGCAAGACCTCTAGACAAGAGCAAGTTTTCTGGTGCCACTCTTGCCCAGGCTCTGGCCACTTGCACTTAGAACCAGAGCAGACAGCCTGATTTCAGAGCCGTGTAGCTGGTGGTAGTCTGAATGGCGTTTTATTTGCCCTCGAGTCCTTTGGGGCCCCTGGAGGGTGCTACTTTCCTTTGGGGCCCCTGGAGGGTGCTACTTTTACCATGTTCTATAGAATGGGGGATGGAGTGGGGGAAGGCAGACCAACAATCCTGCTCTCTGATCTTCCCATTTCCTGTGATTTTTAACTTTCCACTGCTTTACATGACACAGTGCAAGGAGTATTTTACTGATTGGGTTTTTAAAACTTTGCCCTTCGTTGAAAACCTTCTGGTACAAATATGGTAAAATGTTTTCTCAAAATATGGGTTTTTAAAACTTTGCCCTTCATTGAAAACCTTCTGGTACAAATATGGTAAAAATGTTTTCTTAAAATACTTAAAACAAGGAACAGATCAAGTTCACGATTTGATTAGCTATAGCTAGTATACTGCTCCACTAATGAATCCACCAAATATTCATTGTTGGTGGTAAGGAGATCTGAACTAAGCTGCAAATAGACAAAATTTCTATCTGAATAGTTGGCTGTAGCATGGAACACACAGGCAAGACCAAGGGAACAGGAAAAGAAACTTGGAAGGAATTTTGTCCCTAGCACTAAATGCTACTGCTATGGTTCTATTTCTGTTGTTTCATCTTGAAAGTCAAATACTCAGATTCAATGCTGGAACTTAGAGGTTGGCTTGTGGACCATATATTTGTTCACCTGTCCCCAATTCATATATTGAACTCCTAACCCACAAGGTGATGGTATTTGGTGGTGGGGCCTTTGGGAGGTGATTAGGTCATTAGGGTGATGCCCTCATGAATGGGATTAGTGTCCTTATAAGAAGAGACAGAAGAGCTTGCTTGTGCTCTCTCTACCATGTGAAATACAACAAGAAGGTGACTGTCTGCAAATCAGAAAAAGAGCTCTTCTCAGACACCAGATCTGCCAGAACCTTGACCTTGGACTGCTCAGCCTTCAGAATTGAGAGAAATAAGTGTTTGTTGTTTCAGTCACCCAGTCTATGGTATTTTTGTGATAGTAGCTGGAACGGACGAAGACAGCATCACAGAACAGAGCTAACCTGAACTTGTAAAGCAATATGAGAGAACGTAGGGAGTCTTATGTTGTGGCTGTCAGGAGCTAGAGGATTTTTATTTCAGAAACTATTTAATAATCTAAGCAAAATATGTTTTGCTTTTAAGAATGTATCAGAACAATTTTCCCCCTCCATAATGATACATTTTAGTTCAGTGAAGCATTAGAAAGAATTCAAATGTTTTGTTATGCTAGTCATTGAGTAGGCAAGAAGAGCGTTTCCTACTCTGAGGCACAAAGGACAACTAACTTTCTAATTAACTCAGCAGTTTGGACTCACCATTTTTTTTTTTTATAAAACATTACTATCAATCCCATTTTAATGGGATAATTATAGCAAATCATGATTAACTTCTCTTTCAGCCATTAGCAAGAGAAAGATGCAGAAAGATAAGATGTTAGAAATGTTAGCTTAAAATATACCTACTGTTCCCATACTCTTGATATCAGTAATTGTCTAATTGTGCTGAGCCTGACTAAAATGTGGTTTTTGGACAAAGAATGATCAAAAGCCCTATTCTGGCATTATCATCCATTTTATTGCCCTTTGTTTAATTGAGAAAGTGGCATTGATTCCAGAAAGAATTCCTTCATTTTATCTCATGTTTTCATTCCAATAAGTCAGGATGCTAATTAGGGATTACAGGTATTCAGGGAGGCCCCAAACCTATCCTCCAATTATGGTAAAGGTTTATAGCCTTTAAAAAGTCCCTTTAGAAAAATCACCTTCCACCTCCTTCCACACAAGTGTGTGCATGTGTGTGCATACATACACACACACACACACACACACACACACACTCCTATCATCTCCACTTAATACCTAAAAAAACAGAGTCTTAGAATTGAAGCTGAAAGTCACAAAAGGGGGGGAAAGCTTAAGAATCACTCAAATTCTGCCTTAAAGTCTTCATGACTTTCATGATCTTTCACACCCCGAAGCTTAAATTTTTGTCTTCTCCCACAAAAATGCGTTGACAAGTTACTTCATCTTGTTGGGCCTCAGTTTCTTCCTATGCACAGTGGGAGGACTGGACAAGATGGTCTTTGGGAAAACTTCTCAGTGAGAGATGTTGATGGTGCTTGCACATCGCCAGGATGCCAGCACTAGGCAGCAGCATCTCCCCGATGTCACCCTCCCAGGGCAACTCAGGTGCTGAGGAGTAAGCAGGGCCAAGGACCACTAGGGTCTTGTCCTTTAGATGCTCTTGGTGTTTCTGCCTCATTACAACAGCTCTATCATGCAGCTCTATCATTCAGCACTGTGCCCAGTTAGGATGCCTAGTACTAAATAGAATTATGTTAAAATACTCAACATGTTTTGGGTGTCCTTTATGTAATCTGACATTGAAAGGGTACAAACTTCCTCCCTGCTTACCCAAGAGTCCTTTCATACAGTTTGCTCTGTGTAGATATTTCAGGCAAAGAAAACCAGAAAACGAGTATTTTATATATAATGTGCCATCCAGTGCCAGAAATCTGATGTAATTAAACTGAAATGTGTTCATTATCCTTCTCGTTCTCGACCTAATAATGAAGCCAACAGAAAATTATACCCATACAACTTGGCCAGCTGTCTTAAAGGCAGTCATGTTAATAATGAAGAACAACAATGGCCGCCGTGCTTTCTTTTACATGTGGTTTACCACGACTTTTCTGTCCAGTGGCCTTTAATGGAGAACATCTTCCTAATACTTCCCTGTCTTTGCAAGAATGAGCCTGTTAAATTCAAGAGTGGAATGGCAGGTGGTGTAGAAAAAACTCTCTCCCCATCACTTAGCCGCGCAGTCAGGTTCCAGAAGCAGCGCTCCAGGGAGCAGCACCTGCAGTTCTTGAGCTCCGGTTTCCGGTAGCGGAGCATCATGCTGCGCATGTGCGGCGGAGGGGGGCGGGCTCTAGGACAGGTGCGCGCACCTCTGCATACACGGCGGCGGCGGGGGGGTGGGGGAGAAGAAATCGCAAAGATTAATGAGTCAGAACATTTTCCCTAAGTCTCCTTTCTCTGGAGATGCAGGTTGGAGGAAGGGTCAAGAAAAGAAAGAAACGAAGGAGAAAAAAACCAAACTCTTAACTACAGGAGCTTAGCCAAGTCAACCACAACCAACCGAGCACAGAAAAGAACTGCAATTAGGGAGTGGAAGGTCACATGAGTTTATTTCCCAGAAGAGCTAACAATTCAATTTTCAAAGCTATCAGGCCAGCTATCCTGATGAATGTGCATGTATTATTTACGCAGTCTATTTCTCCCCACCCCCCAAAGCACCCCAAAATAGAAAGCTCACGATTCCTTTCTACTGTCTGGCGTGTGTAAGGGGGGAGTAATCACTGGTGTGTAGTGGGATCGAGAATTTTCCATCACATTAGAATACTTGAAATGAATGTTACAGACTGACTCAAATCTTTTCTCTCTGATAAAGCTTCAGGATGAGGAATGGTAGAAATGATAATGAGGAATTTGATAATTTGCATACTCTTTAAATAACCCGGACCTTCGTGGGCTGGAAGGCATGAAATTTTCTCCTTGGTATAACCTGGCATCACTTCCTGAACAAGAGAGAGCTACATCAGCCATTTCTACTTGTTGAACAAATGTATAAGAGCTACATTTGTACCTTAAAAAAAAAATCTTACTTTAATCTAATTTTTCTATCTTATTGTTTTCCTCTTGTAATGAGAACATAAATTGAACAGTTATCTTGGCTTCTTCTTCCTTACAGTGTGACAAGGGTTTAATAATCGAATGACTTCTCTAAAAACGTTAAGAAATCTGTAAAGGGAAAGAATCTCTACTGAAAAGCACACAAGGTTCATTTATTTTTTTACCATGCTATTAGTTTACTACCAAATAAGTGGAAGTTTAGAATTAAACTAAACCTAGATAATACAGGACCTGGTAAATGAGTGAAGTAGTGACTGAGAGTGAGTGTGTGCGTGTGCGTGTGCGTGTGTGTGTGTGTGTGTGTGTGTACATGTGTGTTGCGGGGAGAGATGTTATTTAGAGAATATATGTTTTATGTTTTAACAGAGGTCAAAATATGTTGCTACCAGGTTTGAAAAGTAGTGCTAAATAAGAGGCAGATGACTGAAAATTGAGGACTGTGAAGAAAAAAGAATAATGGCTCCAGCTTTTATTGCATAAGAAAGATAATTCAGCCAAACAAGCAAGTCTATTTCTAAATCGCAACTCCAAGGACTCTGCGGAATTGCCTGCCTTGGGGCTGCACTGTGTACAGAGGAGAAATCTCGGTGAGGCACTTCGGAAATGCACAGATGGATGGGCATGAGTGGCGATGGGGATCCAGTGTGACGGATACCACACAACCCTTCTTCTACCCAGACTAGGGCTAAGCAGGGGTCCCCAGGAGAAGGAAACAGCATCTGTAGCTCAGGAGTGATGGCTGAGGCTGAACGCCAGGCAGGCATTTTCACAGGGGCCTAGAGTTCATGGAGATCAGGATATACACCCCCCCTTCCTTTGCAGGCATGTGGCCCAGAGCAGCCAACCAGCTTCTGTGTACTGTCCCCAGCAGTGGCACCTCCTGCAGTACCTGGAACACAGTATGTCTACAGATATTCACCGAGTGAATCGAGTAGGACAAGCCCTCCTCAACCTGTCTCGAGCTCAATTTTACATAACTATTCTTGTTTGTTTCATCCAATTTTTATGATCTTTTCAAACTTTATAGTCTCTTCTCTTGTTGCTAGCACCCACCTATAAGAGTTTTCTTATATTCCCAAAACATATCAGGGGGAACAAGGGCTGAGTGCTGATGATTCCATCTTTTTGAGGCATTCCTGGAGATTATGAAGGAAAAGAAGGTGCCTTTTCCCTTCATGCATCATGTATTTGCCTTCAGGGATACTGCCAGGAAGAGTAGAATTAACAAGGTGAATTGTCGTCATCATGAATGTGACTGTGGCCATTACCATTCTCACCTTTAAAAGCATTTATGCACCCGTGGTGGGGCTGCAGAGCCAAATACTGAGTGAGTTAAACAGGTAAGATGCTTTGCTCTAGAAGCTTGTAATCCAATACTAAGAGCTCTGACATTAATCTCTGACACACTAACAAATGAACCTTAAACATGGATGTTAATTAATTGTGCAAACAAACTTCACGAAGAGCTTTTGCTGGCTTAGGAGAAGGAACCATTTTCAAACCGATTAGAAATATCATTTGCATAAAGCCAAACCCATGAAATATAAACAGGGACTAAGCTGCTTTGATCCACTAATCATCTTTATCTATTCATTAAAAATGTCTCTACAAGACCACTTAGTACTATAGCTTCTTTATATAACTCGAAAGTTAGGCAGAATTATTTGAAGTCTGTGATTCCAACTTTTCCTTAAGTCATATAGTCCTCCATATTGGTCCAAGTCGGTGAGATGTCTGGTATAAGGCTGACTGTTATAACGACTAGATGATAAGTGCTGTTGGGGCAGGCATTCTGCCTGTGTGTCCATCAGGGCAAGCCTAGTGCCCAGCACAGGGCCTGACACAGAGAAGGTGCTCCGTAAATATTTGCTGTGTGCCAAGTACTGATCTAGGTGCTAGGGATTCTGAGGTGTTTCCTGTGTTGTGAGTGTGCTGTGATTCAGCTCCAAGTGCACTGAAGTTACCCCAAGTTCTTCCATGCCTGTGGCCTCCAGAAAAGCTTTTGCCTCAAGAGGCACTTGGTGGCCAGCAATGACTCTGGGTGGAGGAAGGAGTGCGGGGAGGGAGGAAGTTGTTGCTGGAAATCACCAGCAGTGGGACGAGGGGAGGGGTCGGTGGAGCACCTCTGACTCGCTGTGTGTCTACCATGGCCTGTCACTGCCCTTTCTCTCCCATCCATGACTCTGAAAAGGGACACATGTCCTTCTCCACTGGATGGAGGCGACTGGTTCCCAATTTATTTTGCTACCGTTATGGTCCCATTACATTCTTGTCTTCACTCAGATTTTTAAAGGTCATGGATATCTAGAGGCCACCCAGTGAGACAGAAGAGAATAAAATGTCTTACAGGTCCTGGCCTCTGGGCTTGACTCAGAAGGCACTGGAAAAATCTCCTGCTCCCTCGGGGCCTCAGTTGTCTTGTCTACAAATGAGAGGAGAGCTCTAAAAAACCCCACAAAAGCCTGTCTTCAGGTCTCCTGAGGAAGTCCTTGGTGGTTAAGGATGAGAGGTGGGGCGAAGTGGCGTCAGCTGCGCTGGACTTGCTGCCCATCCCGCCTCAAGAGCCCCCCCACCCCGCCCCACCCAGGTTAAATAATTAAGTTGCTTTTGGCAGTTCAATCAAGCTTTTCTACTTCAGATGTAATGATCTCTATATAGTGCCAGTACTTTTATGTTCTATATGAAACTCCACTGTATTTCTTTGAAACGTTAACATGTAAATTATGCAACAGAGATAAATCTACAGGGATTTTTCCATATGGATAAGAGGAATGCAGTTCCTCATTGTAGTGGACTCTCTCGGGGTGGGAAAAGCATGAGTCTGGGAAATGGGTCTCCACCAAGTTCAGACGGTTGGTGCCTCCATGGCAGAGTCAAGGCCAGGCCGTCTGGCTTTCTGTGAAGCACACGTCTCAACAGGAGGAAGCATGATGGGAGGTGTGCTCGCAGACCTCTGGTTTCAATCACTCGTCCTCAAGTAAAAGTATATAATTACACTGCCCTCCAGAAAGCACACCCCCTCCCACTATCACTTTCTCGCCATCAATGCCCCAACCCCTATGCTCAGTAGGACAGCTGCCGTGAGGACACTCGTCAGACAGAAGTCACACTTTCTGTCACCTTCTGTGACACCCAGTCTGGTGACCCCACTTGGGGTCATGGACAAACTCTGGGCTTCCTGCATTCCTGGCTGGTTAATGTCACCCTTTCTCTCCCACTGAAAGAAGCACATCGGACTGCAAATGAGAGAAAGGGATAGCATTTTACGTTAAAAAAATAAGTGTGTGATTTGCAAGCTTTAGTCTGTGAATGATTATAATATTAATTGTAGTTATACCTGGTCTTATGCTGCTTATCTTACTTATAATTATACTTCTAACTGGCCACTACATTCAGTACATCAGGAAACCAAGATTAGACCAGTGCCTTCCATATTATTTTCGTGCAAGTCCCAGGTCACCCTGGCTGGAAACAGTCTTCCTGCTGGGTCAGTCCCTGCCTGGTGCCCTGATCCCTTTGTCTCAGAATTCCAGAGAGGGGGTAGGGATGGGGGAAGGAAGGGACAGAAGGCCCTAGGCTTGGGGAACAGGCCCACCTGAAGATGTATCTGCATCAACCCTTTTAGGAACCAGAGACTGGGCCACTGTTATACATGCAGGAAGATAGTTTCTTATGTGGTTCATTTCGAGGTGTCCCAGACAGGGCCGTAGTGGGGTGTATGAGTACTCCAGGTTGGCTAATAGTCTGGTACCTCTTTAGAGAGACAGCATTTAAATATTGGTTCACATGTACTCAGAAGAGAAGTAGGGTGTCACTCAGAGCAGGAGAGGAGAAGGAGACTGCAGTGGAGACATTTGATGTCACTGTGTCCAGGGCGGTTCAGCTCCGGCACCAAAGTTCCAAACTCCTCTTAGCAAAACCAAAGTCCACGCACACTTAAAAATGGCTCAGAAGGTAAATTTTCTTTTATGTGTACCTTACCACAATTCAATAGTTTTCTACAGTTTTGAAAGCCCTGCAGTTACTTGTACCCACCCTCCTTAGAAGGCAGCCTCTCAGCCATCCACTATGACCGCAGTGTGTGTGCCCCGGCGGGGATACCGCTCCCACCTGCGCTGAGTCCTGCTCGTGTGGTTTCCTCCATCTCCCTCCCTGGCCAGTGATGCTAGAGCAGCCCTTGCAGGCTGCCTGGTCTCCTACTTTACCTCTGGGCCTGGGAAAGCCCTGCCCAATGCCATGGAACATTCCAGGACTGGATGCTTTCCGTTAGAATAAACATTGCTCTATTCAAAATAATCTTAAAATGTAGACTCTGTTGGAAGGAGTAACTTAGCAAGTTAGGACTTTCCCAGTGGGTGATGAAATAGGGGGTGGGAGGGTATGAGAGGAGGCAGGAGAAATCATCGAGAAAAAGGAGAAAAGCACCAAGGAAGAGGACAGAGGGTGTGGGGTAAACTCCAGAAGGACCACTGGTGAGGCTGAGGCCACTGAAGACCGTGAACCCGGGAATAATCATGTTGAGGGTCAAGGGGAAAGGGAATCAGTGACCTAAATAAGTAAAATCTTCATCCACATAGTTGAGCAGCCACTCCCTTCAGCAAGACTTGCAACCTCCCAAAATGAGTCCTGTTAAGTCGGTGGTGGGGAACCGGCAAGGTGGTGTGTACCATCCTCCTTCTGATGAAAGTTAAAGAAAGAAAACAGCCACCGCTTTCTTCAACTAAATGTTTTTATAAGTCACAGCTTATTCACCCATTGGAGAGTAAACCATAAGTTACTTCACCCAGACGTTTATCTCAGAAGAGACATTTAAGAGATGACATCTAAAACTGAAGTTACCCCAAACATAGCTGAGCCAGGTCTCCTGATGGTGTTTCTACATCTCATCATAATGTTCCCCATCTTTGTAACAATTCAAAATTGCATTTCTTGGCTAGAATGGCACACAGAAAATGCTCCCCAGAAATCCCACCAGTGGTCTGGTTCAAAAGTAGAACTTGTGATTTCTCTGAAGGGGAGGAACAGTGAAATTGTGCCAGGGAAGGGATGAAGCATCTTCATGTCTTATTCCTATACCGTGTCTCTTGGTCTCTCCTGTCTCTGCCTTTTATTTTTATTTTTATTTTTTTGCGGTACGCAGGCCTCTCACTGTTGTGGCCTCTCCCATTGCGGAGCACAGGCTCCGGACGCGCAGGCTCAGCGGCCATGGCTCACGGGCCCAGCCGCTCCGCGGCATGTGGGATCTTCCCGGACCGGGGCACGAACCCGTGTCCCCTGCATCGGCAGGCGGACTCTCAACCACTGCGCCACCAGGGAAGCCCTGCATCTGTCTTTTGTGTTATGGGACCTTTTCTTTAATTGGGTACAGTTCTGTGAAACAATACAAGGCTGTTTTCTTATTGCCAAAATCAAACCACATCTCCAATAATTGGAATGTCTTAATTTACTACTAGTATACGTAACCAAAGAAAATTTTACAGTACTTCCAAATGACTTTCATTTCTCCTCCTTCTCTCCCTGTCACCTTCTTGTTTTAGCAAACAAACCGAGCCCTCATTCTCGTCCTTGCCTTTGATGCAGAACCCCACACACAGAGCCAGCGTGGCACACGGCACAGGTGCCTACCTTGCCCAGGCCTGGGGTGTCCTTCACCTTGTTGACGGCCCTCAGCAGGCAGGGCGGGGCCGGGGGCGGGGAAGTCTGCAGAATCCCGCTGAAGCTGGTGGCAAAGAGAGGTGGCTCGGCAACAGAAGTGGAAGGCCGATGTTTCTTCTTTTTAGAAGATAGATTTAACTTCTGGGCAGCTCTGCAGGGAAAAATTCAGAAAAAGACAATAAAGGAAAAAGTATATTCACAATTCACAAAAAGCATATATTCACAATCAGATATGCTTGGGTCACTTTACATTCTTTCTCTCAAAGAACCCCTAGTTCTGACTGCAGCTAAACGGTTCTCTCTTCTTCCTCCGAGTGCCTGGTGGTGGCCCCTGACTGCAACCGAGTGAACCCAGGGAGCTGCCCAATCACTCACACGGCAGAGCGACCCCACAGCATTGCACGGTCCTGCAGCTGCGATCTACAAAGAATTGTTGGTTATCCACAGACACTCAGCTTAAGCATGAATAAAGCTGGCCATCTTTGGGGATACACAGCACCTATTAGGTTAATCATTCCATAACTTCTGGTATAAACTCAAGTGTGAGAGACCTTACGAGGTTTTTAGAAACTCTAACAAACGCCTTGGAAAATCCAAACCAGTCTGAGGAAGAACCACGCGGTGACCACTCAAGGCAAGCTGTGGACGTGATTGCGGAAGAAAAACACACACCCCAGCGCGCAACGGGGAAACACAAATCAAACTGTTTTAGAAACATAACACCCAATCAAAATAAACTCCAGCCAAGGTGTAGGGTTCTGAGACTAGGCGTGGCTCATGTGGAAAACAGGCTTTTATGTAGGGTGGTCTTGCACTACAAAATGCAGTTCATGGGCAAGTGCAAGGGGTGTGATACAGTCAGAACCCACAAAGGTGGCAGAGGACGAAACAGAAAGGTGGGAGGGAAGGTGCCACATCGTTAATAACATTGATTGTTCACATCACATCTTCCATCGTTCAAGTGTTCTGCAACACTTAAAACATGACAATCTTATAGAGAAGAAGGGAAAATCAGGCAAAGTATTTTCACAGACTGTAACATAAGCACTTCTGGGTTCATTCTTGGTGTTTTTCACACTATACTCATGTTCTAAGAATTCCAATTTCCTTACCAAAGGTTATTAAACATTTTAGCTGCTGCTTAAAACAAATGGGCTACCATGATTTCATTCTACACATCAAAACCTTACAATCCATCCTGTGTTCTTACCAATTGCATAACAGGTCATAAGCCAAGCAGGCCAAAAAGATTAAATCAGCATTGTTTGCACCCCCTCCCCCCCAACTTCCATCTTAATATCTGAATCTTAAGCTCTGGACTGGTTAATTTTAATTTTGTATCAGTAATTGCCATGCTTTTGACAAATCCCCGAGCTACAAAATGGCCACTGCACAAATACAGCAAATAGAATTACCACTTCAAAGCTGAATTTTCCTTAGCTGTAAAACTCAACATCTATTTCACAAGAGTGAAATATAGAGGAATGGGATGCATGAGGAATGACAGATTTTGATGGAATGATACCCGAACAGTCCCAATGCCATGTGCCAAACTTAGGGACCTCTATGGTGACTCTACTGTAGGATGATGAAAAATGAAGGCACTAAAAGGAGATTTCCACAATGCTTTCTTTTCCCAAACAGCAAAAAGAAAAAACTAAGAGTAATTTTTTCTCATGCTTTCATTGTCACTCTTCCTGATGCTGTCCCTCTAAAATTAAAGGTGAAGTGGAATTGTTCAGTGATTGGTCTGGTGCATCTCTTGGCAGTTTTCATTATTCTGTGAGATTCTCTCCCTGAACAAACAGTGACTCATCCAGAGGTGGGTGTGGGCATTGCATTCTTCTGACACTCATGTCTCTGCTCAGCAACCCCTTACTGCTTTCAAGTCAGGATGCCTAGAGTCAAAGGAGAGTTAGAAAGAAGGCGGAAGATGATGATCTGCTAGGAACCGAAAGGTGGTGTTTATCCATTCACATTAGGATTCTTTTGGATGGTGGCAAAAGGACCAAGGAGCTGCTGTGTGTTCCCAGTCCAAATGTGGAGACAGAGAGGAGGAGTGACACTCAAGGGAAGCTCAGAAGAGGTAGTAGCCTGCTGGCATTTTTTTTCCTTTTTCTTATCTCTACTACCCATGCCCACTTACTCTCCCCATGTAGACCCTGCAGAGGAGGAAAGTGAGGGTCCTTGAACTTAAAGTATATGAAGGACATTCCCAAGAACAGCAATTCAGTGCCTTACTCCCCTTTCTCTCTCGCTCGCTCTCTCTTTCCTATAACATCAAAATTTCACTGTATTACTGCATCATTCCCAAAGGCACATAAACATGCTATTATTTCCCCCACCTCAAAAAAGAAAACACAAGTCCTTCTCTTCATTCTTCTTACCCAGCCAGCTACTGCTCTGTTTCCTTGCTCATTTTTGCAGCAAAACTCATGGAAAGTGTTGTCTATACTTGCTTTCTCTAGTTCATCTCCTCCCTTTGCCTATAAGCTCATTGCAGTCAGGCATGTGGCCCATAGCTCCTCTGAAACAGCTCTTGTCAAGGCCGTGAATGACCTCCATGATTGCTAAATATCATGGTTCTCAGCCCCATCCTACCTGCCCAATCAGAGCACTGACGATATCCTTCTACTTTTTTATACTTTCTTCTTTAGGTGCCAGGACATCTATGGTGACAGATGTTAACTAGGCTTATTGTGGT
The DNA here is from genome assembly GCF_026419965.1 of Kogia breviceps. NCBI lineage: Eukaryota > Metazoa > Chordata > Mammalia > Artiodactyla > Physeteridae > Kogia > Kogia breviceps. Next base: position 40,123,160 of record NC_081310.1, on the reverse strand, counting down.
GAACACTTTGCAATTTATACAAATATAAAAATCTCGATGTACACCTGATGCTAATATAATGTTGTATGTCAATTATACCTCAATAAAACAAAACAACAACAAAAATACACTAAAACGATTCTACTCGGATATCCAATAGGTATCTTAAACTTGCATCTCTAAAGCTAAATTCCTGATCTTTTCCTAAAAAGCCGTATGCCTTTAGCTTTCCCTATTTCAGAAAATGGCAATTCCATCCTTACAATGGCCCAGACATCTTTGCCTCCTATTTTTCTCACACCAAACATCCAATCCATCAGGAAATCTGTTGGCCGTAATTTTGAAATAGATCTATGATCTAACCCCTGTCACCACTTTTACTGATACTGTCTTGGTCTGAGCCACTAACCTCTCTTACCTGGATTACTGCAGTAGTCTCCGAACTTGTCTCTCTTCTTCTGTTACCTTCCCTGCCACCTCCCACTGCACTGGCCCAATCTACTTTCCACACAGTTGCTGGACTGATTCTTTTAAAACATAACCAGACAAGACCCTCCATTTTGCTTCTCATCTCATAGTAAAAGCCAAAGTAACTACAATGGTCTATAAGGCCTTCTGTATATCTTCCCTCATATCTCCCAGACCATCTTTCCTACTACTCTCTTCTTCAGTTACTCTGCTCCAGCCATAACAGCCTCCAAATACTCCTGGTACGCTCCTACCTCAGGGCCTTTGCACAGGCTCTTGCTTCAGCCTGGAATGCTCTGCCCTAGATACAGATAGGCATACGGCTCCCTCCCTTACCTCCTTTAAATCTTCATTCAAATGATACCTTATCAATGGAACCTACCCTGCACACCATAGCAGACTGTAAGATGGCTGCACCAACATGTATCCCCTCCCACATGCTCTTCTATGACATGAAATTGACAGTTCTCCATTGAGAGGTGGAATCTATTTTCCTTCCCTTTGAACCCAAGAAGAACTCTGAAATTGCCTTGACCAACAGAATATGGTGGGAATGATGTTGTACGGTCTCCAGGGTTGGGTCATAAAAAGCAATATGGCGTCTACCTGTCTCTCTCACCCTTGGCACTCAGCTTCCACATCATGAGGAGGCCCAGGCTACATGGAAAGGGCCATGTAGAGAAGAACTGAGGACTCCAGTGAACAACCAGTGTCAACTACCAGACATGTGAGTTAATGAGCCTTTAGATGATTCCAGGGGCCACCCTTCAAGTCTTCTGGCTGAGGCCCAAGGCATCGTAGAGCAGAGGTAAGACATCCCCATTCTGTCTTGTCCGAACTTCTGAACTCCAGAAACCATGAGAGGTAATACACCATCATTGCTGCTTTAAGCCACTAGGTTTGTGGGTAGCTGGCTACACGGCCACATACTCCCCATCTCCTAATTTCACTTACCCTGCATGCCTTACCCACCCACCCTCCCCATCATGGCACTTACTATCTTCTAACATAGTAGATGATTTACTTAGTTATCGGGTTTATTGTTTATTGTCTCTTTCCTCTCTAGAATGTAAGTTCCAACAGGGCAGACTGTCATACCTGCGTGTTGAATGACGTGAATAAAGATTGAAGGAACTGGGAACATTTAGCCTGGAGAATATAAACCTGGAGAAAGGGGAAGGAAGAGTTTTTCTAAAAAACTGTCTCTAATAAAATGAATAAATAACATGTAGCAGGAAGTATTTTTCAAGCAATAATGCCAGATGGCTTCATAGGCCATCATTTTGAATCTCAGAAAAATGTGAGGAAAATAATAATAGTACTCCCATTTAACAGACAAAGAAATGAGTCTTAAAGAGTTAAATCCAGATTCCTTGGACTATCTGACCTGAATTTGAACATCCAGCTGCTTCAGATTCTAGGTAGATAATAGGCAAGTTACTTAAATTCTGATAATGTTTATAATGTGTGTAAAGGGCCTAGCATAGCACCTGGCATATAGTCGGCATTCAACAATACTATCATCATCAATATTATTATTACACATATTATTATCAAGCCTCAATTCCTGCATTGTAAGATAGAGCAAAAATATTTTCTACCCTTATAGACATTTTATGAAAATTAAATAAGAGTGCAGGTAAAGGGTTTAGTACACAGGAAGTACTTAATAGATGGTACTTTGGAGGAATATAATATGTGGTGGAGCTGAGACTGAATCTAGGTCTCTGTGCCCCATATTGCTCCAGATCATCTCTGAATAGGCAGCAAAACAGGCAGATGAAATGTAAAGGCATTTGGGGGTTTATAAGTGAAAGGGGCATCTTTCTAAAAATTGGAGTAACCCATTAGTGATGGGTCCGCTTCATGAAATAGCTTTTGTCATTGAAAGTGTCCAAGTAGTAGCTACAAAACCATTTACAGGGAATATCAGGGAGATGAAAGCATGCATTGGGAACATCAGATGATTTACAAAATCTCTTCCAATACAGTTTCTGAAATGATTCCTGGAACCTCTATTTCATTTAGGGAAGCCTCTGTTGGCTTCAATGCAGAAAAATAGTAATGCAGGAAATTACTTGGAGAATACATAAAAAATTATTTTCTTCTGAAAACAGGTATATAAAATAAATATAGTAGAAGAATTCTAGAATTTAGAAATCACATTTTAGAGCCATATAGTGTATAAGAATATTTTATTTTAATTTTGACATCATCATAACCAACTGTTTGATCTCTATTTTATATGTTCCAATTTCTTCGAAGTCAGCATCTTCTGATCTTTTTATATAGTACTTCAATGACACGCAGATAGGAAAAGGTTGAAGTACAGAAATCATTCATGTATAATTGTATTATTCAGTGACATAAAGGAGAAGCAATCATGAAAGAATTGAAAAGGAAAAGACATTTGGGCTAGAAGTGTATTTTGTGTTATTAATGCCTTACACGAGTTCTTTCTTCGTAAGGAAAGGGACAGATGAGTGAGTTGTCTTATAGGATTTTAAACAATAAAAAATTAACCTAAAAAGCTATTATAAGTAATATTCACTTGTCTCATTCCTACCATGGACAGTATCACACATTTCCTAGAGCTATTCATCCCTGCCCACATCTCTAAATATCCATGGGCTTCCTTTAATTCCTTTATTTCAAGAAAAAAAGGTGGCCTCTCTAGCAGGATGAAATTAATATTCACTGAACTCCTATAAAGGAAGTGACGCCATGCTAAAGCAGTACCAGACTTGTGGGGAGAGGAGCAATGATGTGAACTTGGCAAGAATTTAAACCTAGTGAGCTCAGTTTTTTTGCTCTGGGCTCTACCCTTTCTCTCCATTGCCTTACTCATCTCATACAGGAGACAATTATCCTAACACATCAATGTGATGCCATCTGAATTCAGGAACCAGTGTAGAATTGAGATGACCTTCACATGGGACAGTTCCTTGTTCTCATTGGCCAGATCTACCTGGATTTAAAAGAAAGAGGCAAATAATTATCTAGTAAATTTAATTGGTTTAGGTGGGAGAGAGTCTTAGGTCTCCGTTATACAGATCAGAGGGAAAACTTCTGGGGCTTTTCTGACTTTCCTTTTTTTTTTTTGCATTTGTGTGATAGACTATTTGACCTTGCATTTTCAGAAATACGGAGTGTTTAAATGGAAAGCGCTTCATTCTAAGTGCGTCCCATGAGACTTAAGTTGGGGGTCTACCACCCTTAGTGTCTAGGGATTACTAATAATATTGACCTAACAACATTTTAAGAATTATTAGCTTCATGAAGAATAGAACTTTCCTTAGGGAATACCAGGAAGTATAGTCGTTTTTTAAGAATTCTCTATCCTTTAAAAAATTCTGTGCACCATGTGTTGCTGACCACATCCTGAGAACATTTCATCCTGTCTGAGGGGGGTGTTCAACTGTGAGATGCTTGGATAGGTGGGTAAAAGGTTTATAAAAATTAAGAGGTCATGCAAGCTCTACTAAATGGGACCCGGGCGATTGATTGGTGAGATATCAACTGAAAAACTGCTCAAGAGGAGGGCAGGGTAAGGCCCTCAGAACTGCCACATCTGCTGCCCAGAGAGGGTCCTGACCCAGGAGGGGGATGAGAGTGGTAAAATCGCCACCGTCAGCAGATAAAAGACAATCCAGGCTGCAATTTAACGTGACAGTGGCTGGGGTCCGATGGCTTATGTGCCATGATAAAATATTTCAATGCTCTGAGGATTAAGACTGTCTGATAATGAGCACTGACGTGACAGATCACAGTAGCTCCCAGGAAATCCATGGGGTCAGTGACACAGGGGTAGAAGAAAATAAAACAGATTATAAATAGGGAGGATATATGACAAGAGCCAGTGGTCTGAGGCAAAGCTTCTGGAAACAATTAAGATATCCATCTACATGGAGAAAAATACCAGTTATGCTTCACTTTGAAATAACACCTATTTAAAAGTATTCTGGCACTGCCATGAAGCATGTTAGTCACTTTGGAATCTCTCCAAACAGGGAATAAAGAGAGTCCTCCTTCACCTTTCCATTTTCTAATTGGCTGTCACTGAGGTCATTTCTGTGTCTCCAGAGACTGAAAAGCATATGGGTCTTGGGGTTTTTCTGATTTTTATGTAAATGATCCATTTCATTAGTGTAGGAAGGTAATTCATGACATGACTTCAAATAAAATGTTTACTACTAGGAGACAAAACATGGCTGACCGTTAACCTCAAACAATATTGTGTTAAAACACTACAGCCAGACACTATTATAATTTGAAAACAGATTGATTTTTGCAACTTGCTGCACAGCATTAACCCATAGTAATAATCTCTATGAATTTGCCCTTATTCTTCTCTTAAAAATTTACCCATTCATCAAAGCTTCTACAAGTTGCCCTCATCAACTACTTCAGGCCTCAGCAATTGGTCTTGAGAGTCTATGTCTTATGTTTTAACACTTAATGAGATGCTGCTTTGCAGTGTGGTCTTTTCTTCTGGATGCCATTAGTGTTGCCTCCATCACTGAATTATTAACTCACTGAAGGTCCATACGTGTTTCCTTTCTTCTGCAGCTTATTTCCTGCCCCATAGTTTTGTACCTTTTTGCAAAGTGTGCACCCACTCAAGGCTTCTTAATCGATCTAGCCTTTGGAGTTACACCAACATATGCAAAGTCCCAATACTATGTACCTGGAGTTGTAGAAATGCTTAGACCTTGGAATGCTTTACTCTTTCTAAAGCATTTTGCACATACACTCAGCCCTATGAGGCAAGCACAGAAGGTGTTTGTACCACAAATGACAGATTTAAAAAGCAATGAAGGCACAGAAGTTGCCTGATTTTATCCACAGTCACAGGACTAATGATCTTCATCCCTGGGATCTAGGATTTGAGTTTTCTGCTTTAGACTCAGGGTCGGTCTACCATTTCACGCTGTTATGCAATTTGATAAATAGGAACAGTTATTTTATTTTGTTTGGGCAATATAAAACCAAATGATAATCATTTGCCTAAAAATGAAGACAGAAAAAGCAGTTACATATTTTTGTATGTAACTCGAATGAAATCATATATAAGCATTTACCAATTACTGATCCAGTTGCTTAGCAACATACCTTCACATCACAGGAGGAAAATGTCTCAGCTCAGTGAGTCAGGTCATGCCCAGAATTAGGATGTGAAAGGCAAATTATATGAAAATGGTTTCTCTGTTCCTATAGTCCCAACCCGGAGGGAGTCCTTGCATGACAGTTACAATACAACAGCTACCACCACCAGGCACCATTCTAGGTACCATCCTCCACCACCTCATGCCTCTCCCTCTACAGACACAAAAAGAATGCTGGAAGCTGCTTAGAATGCATCACAGTGTTCTGGAAACTCAATCAATCAATCAATATTTATTGAACGACAACTATATACAAAAAAGAACTATGCAATCCATAGGCTATGCATGTCACTCAAGTCATCTCTGAGTCACTCCGCAGCTGCTCTGTGTTCAAGAATCTACTCCTAAATTGTGGCAATGAGAAGAATCCACACCACCCAACATTATTGAGAACTTTCTATTGGCTCCCCAGCAGCTGAGAAAGAGAAGCTTGGAGAAGCTGGAAGCTTTCCCCGAACTGCACACCTTTCACTCATGCCTAGAGGTACAAAAAAAGTAAAAAGCAAAATTTGAAAACCATACTGTTGGTGAATATTGCTAATCCATTCGTTTCTGGATTTTTCATGGTCCAAGTGAGAATGTTATGGGTAAATGAAAATATGACTAAAGGCAAAAACAACGGGATGAAAAGGAGCCCATTCACAAACTAATTTTTTTTTTTTTTTACAGATGCTATTCAAAGTAAAATCTTCTCCTTTGCTGAAAGTCAGGTTCCTAGGAAAGTGTTTGCTGAGACAAGCTCCTTATGTGAAAATAGAAACACTTTCATACACCCAATAAAGAGGGAGATATTTAATGATAAAAGAATTAGCCATTGTCATGGAAGGCTAAACAAGAGTACAAAGCATGAATTTGTTATTTCCTGGCTGTGGAAATCTGGATTTTAGAAACACTAAATAAACACTGTGTCAGTGGCAGAATCTATGACCTGCCAAGGCCCTTTGTCTCCATCTCTTTGATGCTCTGGTTTCTCAGGGCTCAGGTAAGTTTCCTCAGTGTCCACTGGGATTTGGAGCATTTTAAGAAAGACTCTTCCACTTGTCTTGCCAGGGGTTAAGCCCTTTCAGCTCATTATACAGCAGCTGCTCAGTACTCTGTGGTCTCCCAAGCTCTGCTCACCTCGGGCCGCATGACAGTGGGATACCAGACATCGCGGCTGATCTTGGCAGCTTCCTTTAATATTTCATGTGACAGGGGCTTTGAGGGGGCACCTTCACTAATGGCCAATAATAGCCATCTGCAGGAGGCTAGGTTCCAGGGTCCAAGAGGAGGTTCCCAACGAACTCCTAACGAACTTAATCTCATCCAGAACTTGACAAGTTGGGGCTGCACTCTTTTGGCAGCCTGAGGACATGTGGGCCTTCTTTTTCTATTTCTGTGTGTCCAGCAAACCTAGTAAGTCAGACCCGAACACTGCTGAGACAACCAGCTCTGGTCAAGCCCTAGAGGAAAACACGTCAGAAACAGGGAAGCTCTGTCTCTGAGAATCAGTGACCTCAGAAAAATGCAACTTGCTTCAGGCCTCATCAATCTTTCATATTTTAAGAGAGAGCACCCCACTCTTTCAAGGACACGGGAGGATCAAATAAACCAAAACTTACTCTCATTTGATGTGTAATAAAAACGTCTAAAGGAACACACTGCTGATTTGTAAGCTGCCTTTAATGCCATGTGACATACACTTCAGCTCGTGACTCCATAGCTGTTAGCTTCTTTATTTCATTACTTGTCTCCACGCAGACACGCAAGGCTACACTTTCTTCCTGCCTGCTGATCTGGCGCGGTAGACTCCAACTTCAACACTCCTAAGAACTTTACTGAGTAGGGAAAAAGGAGACGGGCACAGAAGTCTGGAGGTGCACCTCCAGGGCAATCTGCTTGAAGGGTGTTGACTACAGATGCCATGGATAAGGCCACGTGAGGGTAAAGCACAGGGCAAGCACACAGCCCCATCTCAGTGAGACACAGCCTTGCCTGCTGTCTGACCTGGTGACAGTGGCCAGGCACCTGATTTGAGGACTCAGCCCCAGCTGTGCTCCAATTCTCCCCGCTCCTGATCCTGCTATATAGCCTGTGCCAAACCCTGGTCTTGGTCTTCCCATACTCCTAACCTGGCTTCCTGATCGCCTGCATCTTGGCTTCTGCTTGCCCACTTAACTTCAGCTTAGAAGCCTTCTGCCCCAGCCTGGATGGACCTCCTTGTCTTTCTTCCTTATTTGTACTAAGGTCCTCATGCACCTTTCCCTGTGCCAACTGACCATCTAGCCATCAGTCCCTTCTGACCAGATGCTCCCTGCTGCAGAACTTTAGGTCCCTGGCCTGATCTGCCCAACCTGAGCCTGCTTAGTATCAGGGAAACCAGGGCTCTTCCAACCTCCTCCAGAGCCAGACCTTTGCAAATTGGTCTCAGTGAATAAATTAAAAGAACTGTAGGGCTGCTCTGGTGGCGCAGTGTTTAAGAATCCACCTGCCAATGAAGGGGACACGGGTTCGAGCCCTGGTCCGGGAAGATCCCACATGCCATGGAGCAACTAGGCCTGTGCACCACAACTACTGAGCCTGCGCTCTAGAGCCCGCGAGCCACAACTACTGAAGCTCGTGCGTCTAGAGCCCGTGCTCCGCAACAAGAGAAGCCACCACAATGAGAAGCCCGTGCACTGCAACGAAGAGTAGCCCCTGCTCTCCTCAACTAGAGAAAGCCCGGGCACAGCAACGGAGACCCAACACAGCCAAAAATAAATAAATAAAGTTTTTTAAAAAAAGAACAGTAAACACCTGGGCCACCAGACCCAAGTCAGTGAAATTGTAAGTTTAAAAATCCATCCCCAAAAAGTTGGTTCGGGTTTTCTGTAGTTAATTGCTAGTACTGCTGTCTTCATGAACATAAATAATTAAGAATTGGCTGGTCGGGCTTCCCTGGTGGCGCGGTGGTTGGGAGTCCGCCTGCCGATGCAGGGGACACGGCTTTGTGCCCCGGTCCGGGAGGATTCCATGTGCTGCCGAGCAGCTGGGCCCGTGAGCCATGGCCGCTGGGCCTGCGTGTCCGGAGCCTGTGCTCCGCGGCGGGAGAGGCCACAGCAGTGAGAGGCCCGCGTACCGTAAAAAAAAAAAGAATTGGCTGGTCTTCTTGAATGGAATTGATAAAAACTATGTATCTACAATCTAGCTATTTCAGTGCTTATAAATAAAGACAGAGAAAAAGACAAGCATAGGCTAATTAAATCCCATTCCTTGTGGAATGCCAGTGTCTGATTTTTCTGCAGAGAAACAACTGTCCATAATATATGTATGGATATCTACTACATTGCAAGAAATAGCCAAGTAAAATTATGATTCCTTCAAGGAATACGTATATTCTAGATAATTTGATTTCAAGAATCTAATGTTCTTTTCATTACATCATGTGGCCTTTTAGATGCTAACGCCAGTAGTTTCTAGTTAAATCATTTATACATATGCTAATGTAATGTTCAAAGGAAGAAACTGCATGATCTACCATAAACAGAGAGCCCATTTAAAAGCCAAGGGTAACCACTAATTCCCTAGTTTTCCTTAATATTTATCTTCCTTAGCTGTTTGGTAGAAAATTATCTTGAAAAGCATAAGAAACTGAAAAGCAGTTGTGTTGTTCACTTTTAATGTCTTTATTTTCAAAGAAACAGTGCTTTATTCTCATTTTTCCCATGTTTTGGTCATGTAAAATTAAAAACTGACATGAAATTACATACTTCAGATATAATTTGCTGCCTGAAGCAGAGAGCTGCTATCAAGGTGTGATGGCTAGAAATGGACAGCGTTTGCAAAGAAAACAAAGCCTTTAATCCATAACTCTTTGCTCAATACCTGTAGCTCTCTCAGAGCAAAGCTAATTAATTGTCAATGATGGGTGACACACTCTGTGGTTTGGGGGCTTCTTGGTTAATTAAATTTAAATGGAAGTTTTGTTTGCTAATGGAAGTCGTTTCTTTTTTCCCCCTTAATATCAATATTTCTTTTTATTTAACAAATTATTTAGTATAGTTGAAATCTGAGGAAATCATTAAGTAAGTTGTTCCAAGAACAATTTGTAAGGGGTCTCTGCATTAAAAAAATATGAACCAGACACAGCAGTGGCTCAGAATGCCTGCCCCCATGCCCTCTATTGCAAGGCCAGGCAGCCCCAGATCCAGGGCAATCTTTTAGACTGTCGGTACCTCAGCAGCCCCACTAGAGGGAGAGAGGTAGAAGCTCACACCCCCGCCTCTCCTATTTACTTTACTGGCAGGTCACTTGGGAGGGAGTCTGTGCAGATCCATGAAAAACATGGCAACAGCACACTGCAATAGAGGGCACTCCTCATAGGCACACTCAAAGGCTGTGAAGCAGAGGAAAGGAGGCAGCTTCTGTTTTCAATAAAGTCGAGAGCAGACAGCCTAGATGAGAGATTGCTCCACAGCAGAACAACTTGTGAAAGTAGGAAGGATCTATAGCAATCATGGCCTATTAAGACTATAGGGGGTGGCAAAAAGGAAGGAAATTCTGACATGTGCTACAACATGGATGAACCTTAAGGACATTATGCATAGGGAAAGAAGTCAGGCACAAAAAGACAAATACTGTATAATTCCTCTTGTATATGATACCTAGAGTAGTCAAAGTCATAGAGACAGAAAGCAGAATGGTGATTGCCAGGGATTGAGGGAAGCAGGGAATGGGGAGTTACAATTTCATGCCTAGAGTTTCAGGTTTGCAAGGTAAAGAGTTCTGGAGATGGATGGTGATGACGTTGCACAACAATGTGAATGGACTTAATATGACTGAACTGCACACTTAAAGCTGGTTAGGATGGGTAAGGTTATGTGTACTTTACCACAGTAAAAATTTTGTTTAGATATTAAAAAAACCAAAAAGGACTATAGGGGCTGGTTCGTTCCTGGGGTTCAGCACCAAAAAAAAAAAATCAACAAAACTATAAGGGCAATTCTTTTTGTGACTTTGCATCAAAGCTGCTAACAAAGACCTATGCTTTACTTTTTGATACATGTACTTGCTTATTTGATTATTTCTGCACAAGCAAGGCAGTTATGCTATGAAGTAGCCTGGGAAGGGAACAGGAAGCAGGACTGGATGCCCATCTCCACTGCCAGGACGTGGACTCGACCATTAAGAACGGATGCTCTCCACCGCTCCCATTCCACTATTGCACTTATTCTCTCTAACACCGTGCCTGGGATTGTTGGGGTCTGGACATGCACGCGTGTGTGTGTGCGTGTGCATGTGTGTATGTGTACATGTATGTGTATGGAGCATGGGTAGGGAGGGAGAAGGCAGGAAGAATAATAATGAAATTAAATAATATAGAATAATAAAAAAGATTATGCAGTGGATTCCTCCCAAGTACTTCACATCTCTCTCAGCTAAAGTCTTTATTACATTCTTCATAGTTACTTTTTTGTCTTGTAGTTTAAAAAAGTATTTTTGAAAACAATTATCAAACAATTAAACTGGTACAAAAATATTTTGAAATAAATTGTAGGCAATAGAGAAATGTGTCCAAATACAAGGATTTAGTTCAAATTTCCTGGTTAACTCCGTAAAGAAACCTGAGCCACGTCAAACTGCACGTTTAACTATTGTTTACTTTAGTGGGCCTATTATTTTTAGGTAGGGGGAATTTAAAATGGGTAAAGTTAAATTTTTTATGCTGTGGTTACTCTTAGTTATTAGAATCCTAAGTTAAATGATCACCATTTTTGCAGAATTTGGAGCATGATTACATTAAGCACCCATGTAAGTTTAAAGTACTATCTCAACTTACTAACACATATTACAACATTCCAGGCTCTTTCATGCCTATGATTTAAACAGGCCTCAAAGAGTCTCTGGGTGGAGAAAAGACTTATGTAAAGGAAGTCGTGTGATTCAATACATGCTCCAACAAACATTGATTTAACATTAAGTACTCTAGTATTTCAGAGTTCCCTCAAGAGGCAGAAAGGAGAAAACAGTCCAGAGTACAGATTGTGGAGCCAAGTTGGCTGGGTTCAAATCTTCTGGCTGACACTCATAGCTCTGCAACTTTCTTCAAGTTCCTTGACCTTCCTGTGCCACAGCTTCCTCAGCTGTAAAACAGGATGCAAGAGTGGCCACCTTGTGGGGTTGTTGTGAGATTTAAATGAGTATACATATTCTTAGAACATATGTCTTCAAACAATTCCTGGCCCATAGTGAACACCCAGTAAATGTCTGCTTGCTACAATTATTATTATAATAAAATATTAATATGAAAGCTATATCTAAATGTTTCTTCGTAGAGATTCTTTCCCATAAGCTTCTTAAAATATAAATCATAAGAAGCAAGGTAAAAGAGATGCCTTAGCTTTAAGCCCTGCTACATTCTGAGTCAACTCAGAACACGGCCCACCAGGGCTTAATGCAACTGACTCTATGATACTGAATCTGATGTGTTCAAGTCCTGGGCATCTTGAATGGAAGTTTTGGTTGTGCTGTTGGCTGGGAGGGCCTTCTTTATAGCAAAGAAAGGTCAGAAAAGAGGGCAATGTCAGTCGATAAATCGGGGTCTTCTACAACCTTAAATCAGATGTCAGGGAAATCTCCATCAGTGCAGTTGCTTTGGCCTGAAAACCACCAGCTGAAACTAGATTCTTTTAAAATTTATTTATTTATTTATGGCTGTGTTGGGTCTTCGTTTCTGTGCGGGGGCTTTCTCCAGTTGCGGCGAGTGGGGGCCACTCTTCATCGCGGTGCGCGGGCCTCTCACTGCAGCGGCGTCTCCCTCTGCGGAGCACAGGCTCCAGACGCGCAGGCTCAGTAGTTGTGGCTCACGGGCTTAGCTGCTCCGCGGCATGTGGGATCCTCCCAGACCGGGGCCCGAACCCGTGTCCCCTGCAACGGCAGGCAGACTCCCAACCACTGCACCACCAGGGAAGCCCTGGAACTAGATTCTTATATCAACCATGTGACAGAACGACCGGGGCAGGACAACCAATTTTCACCCTCACCAAGATACATAAGGCAGTGTCCTGGGCACACTTAGAAAAAAATCCATACATATGCAAAACCAAAATACTGTGTTAAGCAAACTAACACAGTTGTTTAAACTGGCCCACAATTTAAACTGGGTGTAGACAGTATCATTTTCCTTAATGCACTGGAAATAAGTTGTCTCTGCTGCACAAAGGCTGATAGAACCAGACTGCCATGTCTCTCACACCAGCCAAGCACCTGCCAGCGTGGTCCCCAGTCAAGATGAGGACTGGACCAAAAGCATGACTTGCCATACTGCTTTTTACAATTGGCTGTGATTACTGTGTCTTCCTCATAATACTAAAAGTTCCATAAAGTCAGGGGCCATGTCTGTCTTTTCTACAATTGTGTTCCCAACATTGCCTAGTCCATAGTGAGCATTCCATAAACATGTATGTAAGGATGGATGGGTGGATGGATGGACAGATAGATGGATGGATAAGTGCATGGATGGATGGATGGACAGAGGTGGCCCAAAGTTAATGACCTAAAGAAGAAAGTCTGGCTTCCTGTCTTCCTGATAGGGCAGTCCTGTGGTCCTCACATGCTTCCCAATAGAAAAGTTTGGAAACATTGGTCTAGGTGGAGACCAATTAATTAAATTGGTATTTAATTAAATTTATATTTAAGGATTTCTCCAGCCCAGAGGTTTTGCAAGGCTATGCATTGGGGCATATTTTGATATATTTACATTTCTAAATATCTTCCAAAACAAGCTTGTCAGGTTACATTAACAGGTTCTTCATCATCTGTGGGAAAGGTGATTATTTTTATTTTTAGGGGAACTAAAATAAGGTTCTATCTATTTCTTTTTAAAGACTGGCACAGTCTAACCTGAGAATTCCCAGATTCACCAGTATCTTTGCTTCTTTGACTCCATACCCACACCCTCACTCATCCTGCTGTGTTCCCTAAGGAAGCGCATATGGTCAGAGCTGGTGCTTAATTATCTCCTGCTCCCACGTAAGTTTCGTGCAGGGCTTTTGTTTATTTCATTTCTTGCCAGTAATGGTGCCTGGTACACAGTAGGTACTCAATAAACACTGTAGAACGAATGAATGAATAAATAGACTTTGGGGGGTTTGTTTTTACATTTTGCTTGCTTCTTAAATGATGATAATCCGTAAAACATTTTGTGGTATGGGATTTTGCAAGCTATCATGTTCATAAAACTAATAATTATTGTGTTCATCATTAGTCTGTGTCCAGCATTTGTTGTAGTAAGCCTTTGGGGGAGGGATGTTTCTGAAGTTGCCTGTTGATACAAATATCCTCACTGGGTTCTCATGAGTTAAAGGTTGTAGACTTCTGTTTCATAAGGTTAATTCCAAAGTCATTTGATTAGATATTTCTTTTTTCCATTTCTGACTTTTAGAAAAGGAACCATTTGCTGCCAGACCAACAGGGGAGGGCTCTCTCTCTTTCCTCCAGAGGGGGCTCAAAGTCCACATTTCCTTGGCTTATCCCTGGGGTAGTTCTCCTGAGGCCAGATGCCTTTAAATACTGCTCACATTTATTGCTAGCTAACTAACGGATGAATCTTTGATTTTTTTAGAAAAATAGATATTCATCACAATCATATTTTCAAGGTAATTAAATCAATAATTTTCTTGTACTTGAATAATATGTTCTTATTAGGCTGTCAATAAATGACCATTCAACAATTCAATTTTAATCCTGCTCTGCATTTCCCCAGAAAAAAAATATACTGAAGTCAAACACTTAATTTTATCTAAATTTTCCCCCTTATTGAATGCTCAAAACTTCTTAAATAAAACAAATGTGAGGAAGTCTGAGTTAATAGAGCAAATTCTCTATTTCAGGGCACAGTCATCCATTTTACTTGGAAATAAGTTTCCGTCTTCTGAACTTTAATAGCTCCCTTTCATTTTATTTAAAAAATAACTTCCCATTTGTATTCTTTACATCCATGTCTTACCTCCTTACGAAGCTGTAAGCTCCTGGAGGGTATAGCCGGTATCTTATCCAAATATTTATCCTCCATGTTGCAAGGGTGTTATGAACATTTGTGAATGAAAGAATGAATGCATATGTGGACCCAAGAGTGAGTACGTCAGAGTTCGGTGGTTCTCACTAACTCTGCTCCCAGACACTTCGCATAGTTTCCTTTTCCAAAACACCATTCTTCAAAGATTTCAAAGCCAACAAAACACATGATCCCTAAGGGCTCTCCCAATGCTAAAATGCTTCTGTAACCACTCTGATGCTTTGACTTGCTATTAAAAGCGTCTAAAACATTACCGCACCCTTCTTTGGGGTTTTAGAAGGCTCATTAGTATCTTTCCCACTACCATGAATTTGGGGCCTGTACCTTATTAGTAGAGTAACTGGTTAACAGGCAGGCTGCTTACTACAACTGTAAAAAGACTTTGAATTACCTGAAAGGTAATCCTGTACTTTTAATGTAGATACTTTCCCAGTGACTTTTTCTGACTTTTCAAGTGAATTCAAGTTGTTTGGACTCAATCTCCTGTTCTCTCTCCTGAGCAGCTCTTCCTTTTCAAGCAATGATTTTTAGAAATGGATACACAGATATCATGAGTTAACCAGTAGTCTGAGACCACCCACCCACTCAGCCACAGAACCAAGGTTCTAAACACAGGGTGCGGCCATTCCTATACATCCTCTCCCTTGTATAAATACTACTTGACTCATGTTCTACTGTTTCCAATCAGCTGTGAAAATGTGATGTGATTTCGAATCTTGTCTGATACCAGTTGTTAATTCATCATCATTATAATCCCTATTTAACGGGATCTATTACTAATCACTGCCTATTTTGAGACTCCAAAAACGATTTTGTTTTAACCATGTAATATGAAGATCATTTCATGACACCCATGCACTTTCATGCTTCTGTGTATAAACAGAGACTCCAGCCAATTCCTGTCTAAAATGCCCTCCCCGCCCTGCCACCTCCCTACTCATCCTTCTAGACGCAGTTCTAATGCCTGGGACTCCTTCCCCACCGCCGAAAGGAGAATTTATCCTTTTCTTCCATATGTTCTGATCATATTTTGCCGATAGAGCTACTCTGTGGCTTATCATATGGTGTAGTACACTAGAATTAATGTGTCCTAACCATACCTCTCCTTGATCCACTTTTGAATCCCCCAAACTTACAAAGTGCTTACAACCTATTAGGCGCTCAGTAAATGTTTGTGTACCGAATAGCTGCTTTTCCCGGCCTGAATCTGAACTGTAGGCCTATATTTTAAAATGAGATATACATAGCATAAACTACTGATTTGATTTTTATTAAAACTCCCAGTAGAGTTTGAAACATAATACAACAGAGATTGAAATTTGGACAGATTCAGTCACAGCTGCCAAAAACTAAATGCTGGCAACTATTTCTCCTGTCCCCATTTATACATTGAACCCTCTTCCTATCCCAAGTGCAGAATTCTTCCCCACACTTAGTAATCAAAATACCCAGAGACAAAGCTCCCGATGGTGGGGCGGGGGGTGAGGACAGCAGCCATGGCGGGCAGCCATCCGCCCAGACTCCCTCCCCACTCTCCACTCACCAGCTTTCAGTCCCCAGTATCTAGGGACAGGCTGGCAACTGGAACTTTGTGTTCAGCTGACTAGATTGTGCAAATGACAGTTTTGGCTGTCAAGGAGCTTATTACCTAAGCAAGGAGCTTACATATTTATGAGCTGACATCTCAGATTTGTGGCTTCGCAGTATCCCTCAACTTCCCTTTAGAGCAGCCAATAAGCATAGGAAGGCCTTGCAGGCTCATTACTTTACCCCACATCTCCGCCCTCACACCAAGATACAGCAGGTGGCTCATTTGTGGAGACATCAAGGGTCTGAGGAAAGGGAAAAATAAGCCTACACAACTCCTGGGCTGGACCTGAAGAGGTGAATAATAGATCCACAGTGCACTCATTCTAATGGCAAAGGCAGCTGCAGTGGGGCTTTTCCATATATATATATGAATATATACATCCCTACAGACTTGTCTGTTAACAAAGCATACTCATGGACATGATCTCATGTCATCTCTGGCCATCTTACGGCTCTGGCTGTAAGATCAGGACTGGCCATTGGGAACGACTCTTCCTGTTAAACGTGCTTTCTCTTCTTCATGCAATAAAAAAAAAACATTTTCTGAAGGAAAAACAGACCTAACACCAAGGAAGAGCTGTTTTATCACGGCCCAGAGTTCAAGCATTGCTCTGGGAAACCATAACCTCCAGCGCGAGAGGGCTCATGAAATGCAGCAAAGACCCACATATGAGGCTGGGATCCAAACGCAGGTTTGTCGGACTCCAGAGTCCCTGCTCTTTCCTTGCCTGAACTGCCTCCGTGATGAAGCTGAGGAAGCAGACGATGTTGATTTTCTGTGCCCCAGGACCCCTTTTCTTCCTGGCTCCCCATCTCTGCTCTGAGAACCCCATTTCCCTCCTTCGTCCTCCGGGCAGCCGGCTGGGACCTGCCCCGCCCACTCATGCCCTGGAGAGTGAAGCCACACAGGGCTGCCCCCCAGGGGCTTGGGCTTTCAGAGCCTTATCTCTCCCTGTGGAATGAGAAGTTCGGTTGCTCAAAGTTTCAAACATCAGAGCCTCTGGCCCACATAAAGCTTGTCCTGTTTCTATGACAAAGAATGGGTCCGTACTACGAGGACAGTACCGAAAAAGAATGCTTTTTTGTTTCACTAAAACTTATGCATCCTAGTATGAGAAACCAACTTAAAATCCCAGTACTAAAGGTGCACTGTGCCTCCTGCAAACTTAAAACTAAAGGCCGTCTCTCCTCATCAAAGCCTTTCACATACATTCTTTCATTCTTTTCTTCACTCGAGACCTACGACGGTGACAGCAGGGACCCTTCACTCATCCTTCTTTTACTCACGCATCCATTCTGCAAGTGTTTATGGAGCAGCACCCTGTTCTTGACACCAAATGCACAGCTTCGGAGAGAGGTGGTTACAGTGCAGTGAACAAGGCAGGGGAGGTGAAGCCTTGCCGATGGGAGTGCCTTGGAATTGCAGTGGGGGGGGCCCTGATCCGGCACAGGGGTTCGGGGTAGATCTCATAGAGGAAAGAGAAGAAAGGAATTAGCCAAGAGCAGGAGTGGGGGGAGGACAGCTGCCTGAGGGACCAGCATGCATTGAGGCATGGTGAGTGACAGAGTAACCTGTTTAGGGACAGGGAAGTGTTTCAGTAGGGCCGGACCACGGAGAAGGGGTGATACCTTCCTCAAGGCCACATGGCGATTACTAACAGAGCTGGGGCTAAAACACCCAGGTCTTGACTCCTACCCGGTTCTCTTTCTGTCCTATCACACTGTCTTCCTCAGCATCCCCATCTGTTAGGACGTGGGTCCTCTGTTGAAAGTGTCTGGCCGACAGGCCCACGGCTACCAGCAGAACACGAGGACGGCGTCCTCCCAAGGACATGACCAGGCACTGTGCTAAGCACCACGTATCATCATTTAACTCTCGCAAAACCTGAGGAGGTAAGCTGTGCGTGCATTTTACTGAGGCAAAGAAGAGAAGCTTAGAGATGCTAAGTGATTTACTGGCCAATAGCTCAAATGTGCAGAGTAACTGTGGGTTCTGCTGAATTTAGCTGTAATCCAGCAGCAGCCCTTCCGTGGACTCCTAGAGGAAGGCAGAGACAGAAGACAAGTCCTTCCTCCTACTAGGAAAGCTTGCAGAGACATTTTTCACCCGGCAGATTCCTTCTCCACATTTACTGCAGACACATGCCTCCCCTGCAGTCTCTCCAAGGGAGCAGGTGGGCAAAGGAGGTTAAAAATGGGCACGATGTGTCAACAGGCCGTGGCTGTGCAGCAAAATGCCCCAGGAACGTGAGGCACTCCCTGCAGTACAGGCGAGACCCGGGAGGAGTGAGCTCACAGGCGAGAAGAACTGTGACAGGTGTAAAGCTAAGGCGCATCAGTGCAGACCAAAGGCACAAACTAGACCCAGGCGAGCTGTCTGCTAAGAAGAGTGAAGAGAACCCTAATGGAAGTTCTTTTCCTCAGTGACAGATCTGAGGACCCTCCTTGGTTTTAGAACCTTCCTTAAGCTCCCACTCATACAGCAGAAGCAGTCTCGGGGGAAGATGGGGATCCAGAGCTGCACGCTGTCAGAGAAGGGGCCGCTGAGCAGAGCGAGAGAACAGGCAGCGCGTCTCCAGCAAAGCTTTTCAGCAGAACCTTGGGCCACAATGAAGGTTCCGTTCCATCTGCAAGGCATCGATCAGTTCAAGACTACCTTATAACCATGGGGCGTTATTTAGACCTTTTGGGTACTCAACAGAACTTTGCCTGAAACTCCTCAGAGACAACCCTCCTCCTTCCCTTTCTTTCTCCTCTTTCTCTCACCTCGACTTCCAGTAGTTTTTTAACTGCTCAGCAGTTCTACTGATGCCAATCAGCTGCCTCTCTCAAAGACTGTTCGCAGGGCTTCCCTGGTGGCGCACTGGTTGCGAGTCCGCCTGCCGATACAGGGGACACGGGTTCGTGCCCCGGTCCGGGAAGATCCCACGTGCCGCGGAGCGGCTGGGCCCGTGAGCCATGGCCGCTGCACCTGCGCGTCTGGAGTCTGTGCTCCGCAACGGGAGAGGCCACAACAGTGAGAGGCCCGCGTACCGCAAAAAAAGAAAAAGACTGTTTGCAGGTGTGAGCATTACCGGCCCCCTTGCTCCCTCACCACTAAAAGTCACTCTCACCCTCCACGAAACCCTGCCCTTGGCAGTTGATCTTTTTTTGTCTTAATAGGACACACATTGAGGTTCCAGGGGACATTTCTGAGGCACAGAGAGCCTGGGCTGGGCAGGAGCGGGGATGGGGACGGGGAGGGTAGCTGCTGCCTCTAAGTGAGCAGACACGTAAAAGATTGTTTCTCATTGGCTTTTCTGTTTCTGGAGAGATCGCCCTCCTTTGCTCAAAATCTAAAAGCAGTATGAAAGAATTTCTATCTCCCTGAATCCAGGAAGGCTATGATCGGTGTCTGCTTTAACAGGAAACCAAAACCAAGGATGGGAAATGGAATTTGGGTAATGAGTCCATTTCTAGGCTGACTATGCTTTCACATTATTTCCCTTTTCCCTGCATGTTTTGCTTTAGGTTTTTCAGTCCCCTCCAAATCTCTTCCAGATGCTCGAGTCTGACAGAATCCATATAAACAAGAAACCAAAACAAAACAGCACAAGATCGAAAGCATTTCCCCCTTGTGATACAGCCACTTCATGTGCAGCAGCACCCACGTGACACTGCCAACATGTGTTTTCTGTCTCAGATTTCCCTTGACAACAAAGGACATATTTTAAAAGGCGTGGCTCTAGGTATATTTGACCAGCAGGAATCCGAGAGAGTTTGGGGATTTTGTTTGGCTTTAGGCTGGTCCCCTCAGGTGCCCAGTGCTGCAGCCCTTGAAGAATGTTAAATGCCAATCAATAAAGTTAGGAACACTTTGGGGTCAGCTTTGTAAGATATGATCTCATTCAATGGCTCACAGAACTGATTTAATATTCAGGAATCAACTGAGCTCATTCAATTCCAAATTTGGCAGCCCTGTGTGTTGCATTACAGTACACCCTCTGTCCAGAGCTGGGCAGGGAGTGCTAAAGGGAATCTTTAGAAGGGTCTTTCATGATGTTCCAAGACTCAGAGGGAAGGCAGGGGGGATATGAGTGGGTGGGAAGGGCAACAGCCCTGCCTGGGGTATGGATGTGACGAGAGAGAAAGGCAAAGATCACTCAGAAAAGCTCATTACAGTGTCCGTGTTAGAAATCCCACTTCCAAATAATTTAAGCAAGTTTTCAGCCAGACATATTTGTAATAACACTGCTGTATAGACTCTAAAACAAAACGTTGCAACGGGTCATAAAAAAATATGTTCTTACCTAAGTGATTTATGATATTAAAAGTTCCCTTTGAAGTGCTTTTTTTCTTAAATCAAAAAAGTTTGTTACTCTTTCAATACAAAATTAACCTCATTTCAAATTTCGAAAAAAAGGCAAATCATATTCTTTAATTCCAATTTCTAATCTTTTAGATAGCTATTCCTTTCTCCTGTGACATGACCTGATTTTGGTCTTCGAGTTACTTGTTGTTTCTTGCTCTGCCCACACCAAATACTAGAAATTAAGTGCTTAAATCAAGCCCTAGCACAGAAAGATGGAAAATCCTCTGACTGGCATTGACTGGCAATGACTAGCTTTCAGAATGCCAGTGTCATACAGCCCTAGGGTGACCAGACATTACGTTCTCGAATGGGAGGTGTTCTGTCTCGAGAAAAGCTGAAATGGAAGGTAAATATAGTCAACACTGAACAACATTAGGGGAAAAAAATCCATCTCATATTTATGTAGCCAGAAAGAACCTTGTTCCAAAAGCCACAGGCTAACTTCATTTTTAAGATCTTGTGAAGAGAGCACATGTCAGTTCTGTCTCTGATTCTAAAATGAGCCAATGTCAAATTTCTTAGCACCTCTGAATAAGTCTGATTATAGCAATGATTGTCAGTTCAAATCCCCGGTTCATTTATTTCTTGTTTTAGCCTCATCCTGCAGGGGATGTCTGCAGATTCTCTGTAGGTAGTTTGTGTGTCTCATTTGATATAGCTGATGTATTCTGCAAGTCAACTGAAAAAGGAGAAAGCTCATATAATCTGGACCCTCCTAACTTCTAACTTCTCTATACTTTATACATTTTATTTTCACTTTTGTCAAAAGGAAATTCACCAGAAAAGTTAAAGAAAAAAAAAAAAAAAGCAACTAAAGCAGACCATCTAACTACAGGTACACATATAACTGTTACTTACACCGCTTTCCAATCCATCATCATTGATAAATCATGGCTAAATAATCAAGTGCAGAATCCATTTCTTCACATCTGCTAATAAATAGCTTCTCTCAAATGTCTCTTGCAGATCTGGGGCCATCTCAGGAGGAAGTAAGAGAGTGCGAAGGTGAAGGAGAAAAGGCTGGGAAATTCTAAAATCCATGGGGGTCTGGGAATTCTCAGAGCAGACCCTGGTGAAACATTCCTGTGATTCCAGCCTTTGGCTAAACCAGGATCCCAGTCTCCCTGAGCTTCCAGCCACCTTCCTGGTCCAGCTCAGCCCCTGCTCCAACATTGCATTTCCCTCCAAGAACACTGCATTGATGGAAGAGGAACTCATGGGATCCTGCCAATCCGCACACACAAGCACGCTTCTCAGGGGAAGCTGCTCCAGTTTCTCTCTTGTCTGCTATCTCAGAGAGAGAGAGAGAGAGGGAGGGAAAGAGCGGAGTCAGGCAGGGAGGGAGGCGGGGGAGAGAGAGAGGAAAGAGAGGAGCTTTACGAAAAGAAAGCAGCAGAGAAACACTTGCTAGAACTCTCATTAACACACAGTAGCTGAGGAATTTTCTGAGCACAGCCGCTGCAAAACAGACTATCAAAATCAAGTGTTTAAAATCTTTAATTATACATCCATATACTCATTTGGTGCAGACAAAGCCAAGAGAACCAAGGTTCTGGATATGTGTGTGACTCTGCAAGTAAACACTTGTAGACAAACAGATGCAGGCGTACATCCCCATGAGACTAATATCTACATTCATGTATTTCAGTGAAAATGTCTACTCTCACAGTTTACATGTCTTAAAACTATTCAAGGGCTTCCCTGGTGGTGCAGTGGTTGAGAGTCCGCCTGCCGATGCAGGGGACGCGAGTTCGTGCCCCGGTCCGGGAGGATCCCACATGCGGCGGAGCGGCTGGGCCCGTGAGCCATGGCCGCTGAGCCTGCGCGTCCGGAGCCTGTGCTCCGAAACGGGAGAGGCCACAACAGTGAGAGGCCCGCGTACCACACACACACAAAAAACTATTCAAATGCTCTCAGTGATGGAAGTGCAAATCAGACCAACAGTGCCCTTTGCCTCTGATGCTATCCCTGATCCCGCCTTCCCTAGGTTTTTAGGGGGGGTTCCTGTTTCTTTTTTCCTGCCTCAGGAAAGAAGCCCCCAAAAGGAAGAGGGTAGGAGGCTAGGCAGAGGCTTTCAGTGTGACTGTCAACTTTGTGTGCCGTGCTCCTTTGTTTGGGGCACTCCGCAGACAGAGCCCAGACACAGACTGTGCCCGAGGGAGGCAGTGGCATAGAGCAGGGCTGTGACACACACACACGGGGCTCTGCAGATGGCCAGGAACAGGTGGAGGCGTATGAGGAGGAAGAAGCAACAGGAAGAGAGGATCTGAAGCAGGCAGGTTAACGCGAGGAAGGCGCTGGCTGGCTGGAAAATAAGCCTGAAGGTAGACAGCACAAGACCACCTCTGACCAATTCCTGAATGTTCTCTACAACACTCCTCTCTCCATACAAGGAATCCCTTCACCGTGTTTCTCCAAGTGTCCCGATCATCTGCATTAGAAATAGCTGGTGACAGCATTAAACTGCAGATCCTGGGACCTACCCCAAAGAGTCTGATTGAGTGGCTGGGGACCGGAATCTGCATCTTATGATTCTGATGCCGGCTGGACTTTCTGAAGACTCATTTCTTCATCAGTGTGGAGTGAGTAAATGAGTGAATGAAAAGAGAAGAAATCCAAACGGGACACCTGTGAGAACACCGACACTGATGGAGGGTGGGTGACAACACAAACTGAAAATGCGTGGCTGGAGTGGTAAGGGGGGAACCAGGAGAGAGCAGTGTCACAGAAACAAAATGGGAGTTATGAGAAGGACTGACTTGCCACTTTCAAGATGTGCCATGCTTTTCACAGCTCTGAGACTACACCGCTGTTACCTTTGCCTAGAATTCTCTTCATCCCCAGACAAACCGTCCCTTCAAGCCTAGTCCAAAGCCGCATCCTCTTAGAAGCCTTTCTGTCTCTCTCAGGTGTAGGTAATGGTCCCAATCACATGTTGTTTGTATTTCTTATTGCAAGTACCTTGATACATTGCAATTATTTATAAGCCTCTCTCTTTCTTCCCTAGTAGATGGTGGTGAGTTGTTTTATGGAGACCGATGATCTCTCAATCACTGTTATACATCCCCAAATTTTGGATACAAAGTAGGTACCCAATAAATGTGCATTAATTAAGTGGCTGAATATATCATAAGAGTATTTCTTAACCTGGGTGGTTGTTACATAGATGTTTGCTCTATTGGTCTTTAATACGTTTCACATATTATTTTGTAGGCATGATACACTTAACAATAAAGAAAAAATTTTAAATAAGTCATAACATCTGGGATTTAGTCAGAAAGTTAGGCCTTAATGAATCATGAAGAGAAAATATTGCCAAGTGCTAACCTAAAAAGGAGGTTAACAGGACAAAAAAAGCAAAGAAAGCACCAGAGTGAGGTGAACCCAGTGGGATGTACTATATAGTGGAGTTGGTTTTTGATAAACTGATGTGTTTGGGGCTCAGAAAGTTGTCACATTTGCAATCAACGGTGGCAAAGAGGTGTCCTTACAAAGATGGGATGCAAGAAGTGGGAACAGAGCTTGTACTAAATCTCCTGGAGAAGGACCACTTAAATTAGCAGAGAACAGAATCTCCCATTTACTTGGCTTAAAAAGTTTGGAGGAATTGTAACTTGCAAGTTAGGAATGACACTAATAATTGAATGAATGAATGAATGAATGAATGGATAAATGAATACATGGTTAGATGTATGGATGGATGTATGGATGGATGGAGTGCTAAAGGAAAAGGGCCCACAACAACTCTGAGGTACATCACTATCTAAGGGGCATTTTAAATACTATTGAATACTTTTTAAAGTGTTTCGTTTGGTATCAAGACCCCATCTACAATGAGGAATCACAGCTCAGAAAGGTTAAATGGCTTGCTCTCAGGACACAGCTAATAACTTCCAAAACGAGATCTAGAATCCAGATCTTTCCACACATAATCTGCTGCATTTCCCACTGTACCAAATTAAGCCCCAACAGGTGAATGTGGTCATTAAACTTGGTGAAACAGAGATGGAAATGAATTCCATCCTAAAAGGCTTCCATCTTAAAACACAAAGGAGAAGCTATCTTAAGGACTGATCTATTTGTCAAAACATTTATTCAGCAAGCATCATACTCAGTACTGTGGAGTTGGGACTCTAATGAGAAGTCTGAAGTGGCCTGGCAGACAGCTGGGAAAGCTGCTGCCACCACCTGCCTCTCCACCATCTCTTGTGTTCACCAGAACACTAGTGGCCATGAGTACTGGATGTGGAGGTGTGCTTTCTAGATCTTTCTTCAAGGGAGGTCTTCTTGCCCCAGCTGTGGGCAGTCAGCCTCCAGCTGTCAGCTCTTTTAGGATTTGCCTCAGCTGCAGAAAGCCACTTTTCCCAAGAGTATGGCCTTCCCAGGGTGACCCACATTCAATGGTTGATGGGGGTTCAAGGGTCCAGCCATTAAGTCCAATACAGGTCACTAAGATGGCCATTTATGCTCCAGAGCTTCCCTGTGGGGTTGACGGAGGCTTTGTTGGGCCTGTTTGCCAGTTTGACATTTTCCTCTATATAATCCTGCATCATCCTCCTCATTTCTACAGACTTAATCTCTAGTAAACATCCTTCGTGGCCAAGTCCAGCTCCATGTTGGCCTCCAGATAACCCAACCTGCAAGGCCACAGGGTGAAGCAGTGGTGTCCTTGTGCTCTGTTTGGGCTTTACTACCAGCGGTCTCCACACACATCTCCTCTAGGGATGTCAAAGCTTCAAACCAATGACAGCTTATTCTTCCACCAAAGTGCTGGGCAACTGATTTGATCTCCAGGTCTCAGTTCCATCATCTAGAGGAAATCAGAGGCTGTGGAGCCCTGGCGCCACCTGGGCGGTACGAGGAAAGTCAGAGCCTCCTTCAACCAGAGTAGCTCTGCTTTTATCTGTTTTATACGTTGAGGATTTCATTTGAAATTGGAGCTTTACAGTTACACATATTTTTTTGAAAAGCATTGGTTCATCTGATCCCATAGACAGCTCCCACCTGTAACATTCTATGATGCTCCTACCGTCCTCAGAGGACACCAAAAAGTAGAATAACAACATAGTAGGTACCTAAGGCCATCCACTGATTTGGAAAAACAAATCAACTCACATATACAGCCAAGATAAAGATTAAGAGACAGAAGACTTTAAGGCTAAATTCTGGTTTATTGGACAGATAGGGAACTATACAAATGATGATGGAATTAAGAAGAGTTTCCCAGAGGATTTGGAAAATTTGTTAGTTTATGGGGCTATCAGAAGGAGTTAAGACAGCAAAGTAAAGGAAACAGCGTTCAGTTAAGTATGATTCTGAGCCCCAAACACAGTATGTCGGGTATGTGACTAAGCCTATCTTGAGGGACACAAGAAATTAGGCCGCACTGTCTCTGCAGTAGGCCCTGGAGAGAGTGGCTTCCTTATTCCCTCTTAAAAGAAAATACTATTCCAATGAAAATGATTGAAGAGAAAAGAAATCCAAGCTGCTAAAACTCTAGTGACACATTTTATATAAAACTGTATGTATTCACATGCAAGGAAGAAGGTTTAATGGTTATCAAATAGTTAAAAACAATGAAAAAAAAACTCTAAAAAGAGAATCATATCTAAATTACCTGTGAATTACCATGTGGGAAATACTAAACATATGAAAATCCTTAATAATTCAAAGACACTCATATTGAAACAAAGCATATATATATTCTGGAGATGCAATGCAGAGATGGTTAAAGAGTAATTTATGTTTCTTGATGTGCTGTGCCAACAAGTCTACACATTTTCCAAATATTTATATTTGGCCATTATTTTCAAGATCCATGTTATTTGGAAAAGACATTTTGACATAGGAATGAATAAATATTATAATATGTAATGAGAGTGGTACATAGTGCCTTGTATACAATCCTCTCCATCTTCAAAACTTCAGTTGTCCACCAGTGTGGATCCCAAGTCTGTTAATGAGAAAACTCTCTCACTATTTCGAGCAGTCAGGCACATGGGAGCTGGTATAGCCTTTTTCTTTTCTTTTTTAAACAATATTATGAGTTATTGCTTAATTTTCCAAGGTTAAATCATTCTGCAGTTCATCATCCAGTAGGAAGTTAAGGATTGGTTCATCTAAGATATTTAAAGTTTACATTATCTTTTGTAGCCTACTGTAGTCTTTTGTACTCTGTGTTTTCCAAGCCTCCTCATCATGAGATGGGGACAGCCCAGGCCACAGGTATAATTTTATTTATTTATTTATTTATTTATTTATTTATTTATTTATTTATTTAATGTTAAGTGGGGTTTTTTGGGGCAGTTTTGGATTATTTACTTGATTAGAAGTTCATTAGACAATGAAACAACTCTTTAATATATTCTAAAATAGTAAAGATACAATATAATTTTATATAGATAAGTTTGTTCAACAATGATTATCTAGTGTTGATATGCATACAACTTTATTTTAACATCTTTATTGGGGTATAATTGCTTTACAGTGGTGTGTTAGTTTCTGCTTTATAACAAAGTGAGTCAGCTATACGTATACATATATCCCCACATCCCCTCCCTCTTGCATCTCCCTCCCACCCTCCCTATCCCACCCCTCTAGGTGGTCACAAAGCACCGAGCTGATCTCCCTGTGCTATGCGGCTGCTTCCCACTAGCTATCGGTTTTACATTTGGTAATGTATATATGTCCATGCTACTCTCACTTCACCCCAGCTTACCCTTCCCCCTCCCCGTGTCCTCAAGTCCATTCTCTACGTCTGCATCTTTATTCCTGCCCAGCCACTAGGTTCATCAGTAACATTTTTTTTTTAGATTCCATATATATGCGTTATATACGGTATTTGTTTTTCTCTTTCTGACTTACTTCACTCTGTATGACAGTCTCTAGGTCTATCCACCTCACTACAAATAACTCAATTTCGTTTCTTTTTATGACTGAGTAATATTCCATTGTATATATGTGCCACATCTTCTCTATCCATTCATCTGTCAATGGACACTTAGGTTGCTTCCATGTCCTGGCTACTGTAAATAGTGCTGCAATGAACATTGTGGTACATGACTCTTTTTGAATTATGGTTTCCTCAGGGTATATGCCCAGTAGTGGGATTGCTGGGTCATATGGTAGTTCTATTTTTAGTTTTTTAAGGAACCTCCATACTGTTCTCCATGGTGGCTGTATCAATTTGCATTCCCACCAACAGTGCAAAAGGGTTCCCTTTTCTCCACACCCTCTCCAGCATTTATTGTTTGTAGATTTTTTTGATGATGGCCATTCTGAACAGTGTGAGGTGATATACCTCATTGTAGTTTTGATTTGCATTTCTCTAATGATTAGTGATATTGAGCATCCTTTCATGTGTTTGTTGGCAATCTGTATATCTTCTTTGGAGAAATGTCTATTTAGGTCTTCTGCCCATTTTGGGTTTAGGTTGTTTGTTTTTTTGAAATTGAGCTGCATGAGCTGTTTGTATATTTTGGAGATTAATCCTTTGTCAGTTGCTTCATTTGCAAATATTTTCTCCCATTCTGAGGGTTGTCTTTTTCTCTTGTTTATGGCTTCCTTTGCTATGCAAAAGCTTTTAAGTTTCATTAGGTCACATTTGTTTATTTTTGATTTTATTTCCATTTCTCTAGGAGGTGGGTCAAAAAGGATCTTGCTGTGATTTATGTCATAGAGTTTTCTGCCTATGTTTTCCTCTAAGAGTTTGATAGTGTCTGTCCTTACATTTGGGTCTTTAATCCATTTGGATTTTTTTAAAATTAATTTTTATTGGAGTATAGTTGCTTTACAATGTTGTGTTAGTTTTTACTGTACAGCAAAGTGAATCAGCATCCTTTTTTTGGATTTCCTCCCCATTTAGGTCACCAGAGAGCACTGAGTAGAGTTCCTGTGCTAAACAGTAGGTTCTCATTAGTTATCTATTTTATACATAGTATCAATAGTGTATATACGTCAATCCCAATCTCCCAATTCGTCCCAGCACCCCCCCACCTTGGTATCCATACGTTTGATCTCTACATCTGTGTCTCTATTTCTGCTTTGCAAATAAGATCATCTATACCATTCTTCTAGATTCCACATATATGTGTTAATATATAGTATTTGTTTTCTCTTTCTGACTGACTTCACTCTGTACAATAGTCTCTAGGTCTATCCATGTCTCTACAAATGACCCAATGTTCATTGCAGCACTATTTACAATAGCCAGGACATGAAAGCAACCTACATGTCCATCAAAAGAGGAATGGATAAAGAAGACGTGGTACATATACACAATGGAATATTACTCAGCCATAAAAAGGAATGAAATTGGGTCACAGGTATAATTTTAACTGAGCAGAGGAAGGAGGGAAAGAGCAGAGAGAAAAGAGGGAAGAGCAAAGTGCACAGGGAGGTAGGTGGAGGGGTTAGAGAGGAAGCCCTAGCATGGGGCCATCTATGCCCAGTGGAGCAGAGGGAGGGATGGTGGATGGAAGCTCCCAGACAGATCTAAGCCCAGGGCCTCCTCTCTCCCCACATCTGAAGAACTGCCTTCCTGGCCTGTCCTCACCAACCCTGCTCAAACAGTGTGTGGAGGGGACAGGACAGCTCTGAAAGCTTGGAAATTGGTGTTTCATTAAGCAGTCTCTAGGCGTAGAAGAAAATGACCAAAGCAGGACCAGGTTCTTTTCCCTGGGAAGTCCTGGCACTGGCTGCACCTGGCAGTTGGGAGACAGCCATTGGCGATCGTCTCCAGAACATCTTAGGACATGCCTCTGGCTAATGCCCGGGGTGGGCCCAGGTGGAGCCATGTGACATCAAATTCCACAGTACAGCTGGGTCGGCCTTGGAAAACTACAAGAGCCTTACAGGAGAAGAGACTGATGTTCAAACCTTCACAAGGCAAGACAGCCACTCCGTGGCAAAGCCAAGAGTAAAACCCCCAAGTTCTCGCTCCAGACCCATCCGTCTATCCAAGGGTTGAAGCATCCCCATCACCATGGAGCCTTCTTTAACGGACAAGGATCACTATGCAGATAAGTGGGGCTCTGATGCCTTGATCTTCCGTCTGGTGGACTTAAGAGAGGATTTTTATCCCTCTCTAAAGAACTGAGGATTTCTCTCCATGGAATGGATTTGAGAACAGAGATCTTTGTTGAAAATAGTCAGAACATCAAACATTTTTTAAAATGAAAGGTCAAATACCTCTAATATTTAGTTAGATCTGTGTGGGAAAAAGGAAGCGCTTTTAAGAATGTAAATGCCGAATCTGGGAAAAGCCAATATCTTAAAAACTCACTCGACATGTGGTATACACAGGGTGGTTGGCACCACCCAAAGAGAGCATGAAAATCATGGCACCTTATAAAAATCAGAAGTTTAATTCATATCATACACAGCCAAATAGACATGAAAGCTGTGTGTTAATCAGATATACGCATGAGGAAAAATGATACATGAAAACCTAGATGTAATTTTTAAGAGATAAATTAGGACAATGCATGTGTAGTTTAAAAAAGAGCTCAGCATAAAGTTCTTTTCCAGTTAATACAGATAGGTTTTCAGGGAGACACCGCTCCTGACAAGGAAGGATTTGGTACCTGCTGATGCCCTGTGTTCTTTAGTTCCCCTGCCATTTTACTTCTCTTTCCTTATCCAGAGGGCATTCTCCTCACACTAAGATAATGTCTATAATTGTAACTATTATTTTCATACCTTCACTAATTCATTCAATCAAACAAATATGTATAAAACTCCTGGAACAAGACAAACCTAATTTTGATCTTATGGAGCCTGCCGTCCAACATAAACTAGTCCTAGTTTTCCAGAATAATTGTTGCTGCTTTTTCTTAAACATAACAGCCCCTTATTCGACATTGTTCTCAAAAAGATGTAAGAATGCATATAGGTTTTATCTAGTTTTTCATTAAATTTAAAATCTCTTGTTGGAAGAAATCACGCTACAATGACCTTTCGTATCAAGTAGTTATAAAACAATAGATACAGTGACTTTCTTATCAGAAAAGCAAAATGTGGTTATCTGTCCTGGGTCTGGAGTTCATCTTATCTGAAGTGCATGCTACCTTAGCTGGATCCTCAATGGCCAAATGCTCAGAGAACTGTATCGATGTACAGCTGGCATCCTATGAATGTGCAGCAGTGCAAGAGTTACCAAAATATCAGGGAAACTCAATGTGTGCATGATGAAGCAATTGCTAGTTCTAAAGACAGAAGTGTAGCAGCGCCAAATTTAGCAAAGGGCTTGACAATCCTCTGTCTGTGTGTCGGTAAAGGAACAGGATTATTTCGGACTTCTATATGCCTCGAAATATATGGCTAGTCTTAGAAAAAAGGCAGTCGTTGATACTTCAGGTCACGAAGTCTAATTCTGATGTGAAATCTAACTCCTAGCCCAGCATGGCAATTATCTTCCCTTGAAAAAGTGCTCTGTGGATAAATATGAATCTCCATGATACCTTTGTATGCTAAAGCTGGATTATCATGTCTTTTTAGATGCCAGAGAAGGAAGAAATTTATTCCACTTGAGTTTATAAAAGCATAAAACAACAGGCGACAAAGAACCCTAGCATCAAATTAATCTAGGTTCAAATCTCTCAGCACAGCTAC
The DNA here is from genome assembly GCF_026419965.1 of Kogia breviceps. Lineage (NCBI taxonomy): Eukaryota > Metazoa > Chordata > Mammalia > Artiodactyla > Physeteridae > Kogia > Kogia breviceps. The sequence continues at coordinate 40,091,962 of NC_081310.1, read as the reverse complement.
GAACAAGCAACCACCACAACAGATGCTGAACAGCACTTGCCACGCGCCAGCCCAGTCTAAGGGCTTATTTAACCTTCATCATAACTCTGTGTATTACATAACATTATTATCTGTATTCCACAGATGGGGAAATGGAAACATAAGTAAGTTAAAAGCTTTTCTCCAGATCACACAGCTAAGTGGCCAAGAATTGGACCCGCTCAATGTGGTTTCAGAGTCCCCTCCATCACACATTACACTAGACTGCCTTGTGTAAATTACTTAAGTTCTCTAAGCTACTGTTTTATCTGTGAAATGGGGATAATGGCTCTGACCTCAAGGATTGCCAGGACATCTAAGATAAAACATCTGAAAGTGCTTGGCAGGCACACCACATGGGCTTCGTCTCTATTTTAATTCTTAGGCAGTGCCCAATCCCTCCTCAGCACCTTGTCTCCATCGAGCTAAGTAGTTCATTCTTCCTCTAAGAATACCTGTAAGTGACCTGGCATTGCCTGCCTTCCTTTCTGGGCTCTGGGGATGTGACATCACTAAGTCCTAGGCTGGATAGAAAGATTCCTCTTTGGTCATCACGGGATGGAGGTGGCATTTTAGCTCCAGAAAGAAAGGAGCCTGAGCTGTTGAAGGAAGTGAATTCCACCTTTATCCTCATCCTGACTCTTGCTGTAAGATACAAATCAGTTAATTCATCCCATTCTTATTCAGCATCTTGCCATCCTGAGTCCCTTCCCAGCTCTTTGGAATTCCTTCTCTAATTCAGTGTGGCTTTTCAAGTGGGCCAGGAGCCAGCCCTTGCCCTTGTGAAGTCTGAAGGCTACATAAGCTACTTTGTCCTGAATGTTCTTCTGGGAGTCTGGAAGGAACTCCAAGTCCATTTTTGACAAGTTATTGGCAAACGAAGAAGACGCTCCTGCCAATTTGCTTCAGGCACTGAGCATGTTCACCGGTATCATACCAGGTGTCATTAATATGTTATTTACAACGAACCCAGTGTTAAACCTATTCTTTGGGTTATATAGGGTTACAGGTTTTGTACTTTACAGAGTAATGTATTTTTCCCAACTCAGAAAGCTTAGAATGTGTGAAGAACTCAGACCTCAAATGTGAGATATTCAATACATTTATTGCAAACGAGTCTTATTTAGGAATCAGGATGTGGGCCAAATGATCAATGCTCTTTCTTCAAGTCAAATAATCACTTTATAAAGCTGAAGACTGGGACAGATGTCACTCCCAGGGCTCAGCCAGTCAAGCTCACAGGTGTGAGGTCAGCACCCTGGCGAAATGCTCTACCTTTTCAGTTCTCCGAGGTAAACCCACAACTTCATCCTAAGGAATTTCAGAACTGGAAGGAATGCCTCTGAATGCTCTGCTCTGGGGCTTAGAGAATGGAAGTCTAAGACACACAGTCCCCCAAACTGCCATATTCTTAGCAAGAGTGGGGGTCGTCTGTGTACAGTCTACTTAATGGCGCGCAGCCACCCAGCTGGAAACAGAGTGCGCACTGAAAGGTCAAAGAGCTGGGGAGAAAGTGATGCTCCCACCCTGGCCAAGCCCCAGCAGAATCTTGAGGGAGGGAGAGTTCCCCCAAGGAAAATGGCCTCTTCACACATTCCACACTGTTTACCTGGCATCCATAATCACCTCCACACTCTACCGGGCATCAGACCTACCAGCCTGAACACCACAAGCAAAACCCCAACAAAGCAAGGCTTCTGTGCAGTTTTCCATCCCTTCGGGCCCAGGACATCAACTAGTTACTGTGAAAGCCATGTGTACTAATAAGCTGTTCCCAAGAAACACAGGCTTTCTGAAGCGATGCTGTCGTCTTTGCCTCCCGGGCCCTTGATTTATTTGTAAGTAAATTATACATATAGAAAATCTGTGAGTAGAAACTTTTCAGGTCACAAAAATTATACCACTAACAGTTACCTATTTATTTATGAGTCAGTCATGTGTCCCCAGCTATTTAGCCAGGTTAACCTGTCCAGAAAAAATAAAATCAGAAAATAATCTCGGGCTTCCCTGGTGGCGCAGCAGTTGAGAGTCCGCCTGTCAATGCAGGGGACACGGGTTCGTGCCCTGGTCCGGGAAGATCCCACATGCCATGGAGCAGCTGGGCCCGTGAGCCACGGCCGCTGGGCCTGCATGTCTGGAGCCTGTGCTCCGCAACGGGAGAGACCGCGACGGTGAGAGGCCCGCATACCACAAAAAAAAAAAAAAAAAAAAAAAAAAGAATCTCATAGCTCCCAAGGACCAAGGAATATGGCAGGAAAAGTCAGTATGAAGTAGGGACTCTATCTTTAATCTGACTTTACTTCTAAATTCACTGTGTGGACTTGGCTACATCACTTAGTCTATCTAGGCTGATTTATTTAACCTCTTCATACTCTGATGATGTTGAGTTAATCTAGATTATTTTTGTAAAGTGTTAGGACCCTTTCCAGGGAAGGATACGCACCCCCCCGCCCCTTACACACACAAGCAAAACTTTGAATTTTCTACCACCATACTTAATTAGAGAAGAAATTCCGAAGAGTTGGGAAGGGACCTCAAGATGGCAAGATGCTGAATAAGAATGGGGTGAATTAATTGATTTGTATCTTCCACAAGAGTCAGGGTAAGGATAAAGGTGAAATTCACTTCCTTCAACAGCCTGGCTCCTTTCTTTCTGGAGCTAAAATGCCACCTCCCTCCCATTGATGACCAAAGAAGAATCTTTCTATCCAGCCTAGGACTTAGTGACATCACATCCCCAGGGCCCAGAAGGGATGGAGGAAAAGAAGAATGGAAGCCAGTAAAGGAAACGTAGGTGGGCAAGAGAGAGGAGTGAGGAGAGACCAGCCTCGCTCCTGCCTCTTTGCCTGGTGTTCTCAGAGCTGCCCCGCAGAAGCACAGAGCCACGAGGCAGTGGGCAAGACTGACCTTCCTCACAGGCAGCTGGTGAGGACAGCTATTAAATTATTGAAAATTTCAGGCTGAAAGAAAGTCAAATATTAATGACTATATTATTAGGAGGAAGAAAACTTGGCAATCCACACAGATTTAAACTATCTGTTCCAGAAGAAAGCCCAGCAAACAGGACTGAGTGCCGTCAGATACAGCTTCAAAGAAATTACCCACTGCTTACACACAGGCTCTGTGAGAAGACTGCCAATGGCTGCACTTTCTCCCACCCTTGCTATTGCTGGTGGTTTCTGTGGATAAACGGTTTTCAGTTATGGTTCACTAACTGTTTTCAGCATGTTCTTCCTTAACCCACTTGCTTCTCAAGTGAAGATTTTTGCTGGTAGAGGAGATGATAATATTCCACTAGCTTCTAATTAAGCACATGGAGCCAACAATGAGAACCTTCACATCCAGGCTGACTCATCACTTGGGTTGCCCCTGAGGTCTCTGATTCAGTTTCCAGCTTCTCCAATCACACTAAAGCCACTGGATTGAAAATATGAGAATATACAGTATGGCAGCCCAGGTTTTCATCCCTCCTACCTCCCTCGGCTGCCAGGAAGACTTCCACATGGGAAAGAGATACACAGGGAAATGGAAGAAGATGGGAATTTGATGTTTAATAAATGATGTCTGAATGCTGAGAAATCACCTTAGAAATTACATGTGCATTATTTTCATATTTTGTATTTTTTAGATGGATGAATATAATATGATAGAACAAGTGTGTTTTCAAACTAGCTTCATCTAAGCATTGCTTTTTATTTAATAATTGGAAATTTCACATAAAGCACTGGCATTACTATAATTATCACCATGCCTGTCACTGTCAGCGATTTGCTTTAAAATACAGTCCTTCAGCACACATAGCATGATATATATGTGAGTTAGTATTAATTTACACTATAGGGAAAGTTAGTTAACATTTAAAATGCCTTAATCAGGAATACACACTTCAGGAATGATTGGTTAGCATTTCGTATGTCAAATTTTCATTATCATTGAATTTCAAAATATTATCTAATTTCCACTGAAATTACTTCTTCAACCCATGGGTTATTTATAGGTGGATTGCTTACTTGCCAAACCTTTGGCAATTTTCCTATTTTCTTAGTCATTGATTTCTAGCTTAGTTTCTCTTTGGTCAAGAAAACATACTCTGAATAAATTTAGGTCTTTGAAATTTGTCAAGACCTGCTTTATGGTCAATTCTGGTAACTTGGAAAAAAAGCTGTACTATGTCAATATTGAGTACAATGGTCTATGTACATCAATCAAGTAAAATTAATTAATAGTAATTGCTCAGATCTTCTTTATCCTTATTGAATTTTTTGTCTGCCTGTTCTATTATTTCTTGAGAGAGTGGTGTTAAAGACTCCCACTATAATTATGGATTGATTTATTTATCCTCTTAATTCTGTCAAATTTTTGCTTTTTACATTTGGAGCTATGATGTTAGATATATACAAATTTAGAATTGTAACTTTTTGTGGATTCATCCTTTAATTATTATAAAATGTTCCTATTTATCTTTAATGATGATTCTTCCCTTAAAATCTATTTTCTCTGATCTAAGTAGAACTACACCAGCTTATTTTGGTTGGTATTTACAAGGTGTATCTTTTCTCATTGTTTTATTTTCAACTTCTCTGTGTCCTTCTATTTAAGGAGTATCTCTCACAAGCAGTATATAGTTAGATTTTTTTGTTCTTTTTTAATACAGTAGGATAATAATTATCTTTTAGTTGGAGTATTTAGTCAATTTCCATTTAATTCACTTACTGATATGTTTGTGTTTATAGTTAACATCTTAGAATTGTTTTCTATTGGTCCACCTGCTTTTATGTTCCCTTTTCTCCCCTTTCTTACTTTCTTTCAGATTAATCAAGTATTTTTCATTCTGTTTCCTCTTCTATGTATTATTTTACTAGTTACTCTAGAGATTACAATGCATGTCCTTGACGTATCATAGTACAGTAAAATTATAGCTTTTAGTACTTCCAGATGTTGCTGTGACCTTATAACACTTGAACGTCATTTAGCCCTCTTCCCCTTTTTGTATTATTTTGGTCATACATTTAATCTACATATATCTTAGACTCCAAGAGACTTCATTTTTGTTGTTTTGTATGATCAATATTCATTTATATTTGTCCATATATTTTTCTCAACATTTTATTCTGAAATGGTATATTTCAAAAATAAAAATGGAAGAATAATATAGTGAATGCCCATATAACCCTTATTCAGACTCTCTAATCAACATTTTTCTATATTTGCTTTATTGCGTATCTATTCATCTCTCTATCCAGCTATCAATCCATTTTATATTTTTAATATATTTCAACTTAAGCACATATTCACCTTTTCTGTCACTCTCTAGTCCTTCTTGCATTTCTGGGATCACTTTCTACATGTATTAACACTTTTAGTATTTCTTTTAATGTTAGTCTACTGGTGATTGATTCTTTCAAGTTTTGTGTGTGTTAAAATGTCTATTTCACATCAACTTTTGATGAATATTTTTGCTGGATTTATGAAATTTTAGGTTGCCAGTTATATTCTTTCAACCCATTAATATGACATTCCACTGTCTTCTGGCATCCATTGTTTCTTCTCAGAAGTGAGCTATTGGTATTATTGTTGATCCTTTGAAATTAATGAATTTTTTTTCTGGCTGCTTTCACAATTTTTCTCTTTGGTTTTGTTTTCAGCAGTTTTACTACATTGAGACTAGTTGTGGTTTTCTCTGCATGTATCCTAGTTGGGGCATGCAAGACTTCTTGAATCCATGTTTTGATGTCTGATCATTTTCTGAAAATACTGTTCCTGCCTTATTCCTTCTTCTCCTCTTCTGGGACTTCAATCACATGTTGTTATGTAGAGTAATATATGTTACATATGTCTCTTATGCTCTTTTCAGTATTTTCATCCTTTTTGCTCTCTGTGCATCATGCATCCACTTGAATATTTTCTACTGATCTGTTTTCCATTTTCACAAATTCTTTCTTGTAATGCATCTAATCTGCAGTTAAATACATCTATTGAGCTCTTAATATCCATTATTTCATTTTTTAAGTTCCAGAATTTGGTTTTTCAAAATTCCATTTTTTCTGATGAAATTATTCATCATGTCACCCATTTTCTTCAACATACCAATCACAGTTATTTTTAAAGTCTATGAATGATAAGACCAATAAGTGGGTCATTTATAGGTGGTTTTTTTTTTTTTTTTTTCCATTGCCTATTTTTTTCTCTTGGACCTATTTTCTGGCATGCCTGGTAATTCTTTATTGAAAAAAATATGAAAAAATTTAGAGACTCTTGAAAATACTCTCTTCCTTCAGTGACCTTATCCTCTGATAGGCAGAATAGGGGTGATCACCATAACCCAATCAAAGACTTACTGAATTTTTGTATGGCTTGGTCTACTTTGGGTTTACCTCTACTCCTAGGTGTAGCTCTCTAAGGATCCCAAAGGGGTATCTGGTCATGCCTCTTCTCCTTGCTGGGCTTTGAATGCCAATATTTTTTAGTCAGCATTGTGATACTGAAAACTCTTCGGTGTTTTTTTACTTAGCTCCTTAGTTTCTTGTTCTGTACAGTAATATTTGTCAAATGTTTCAAAAGAAAATATACTGGAGTATCTAGCTCACTTTTCTATAATTTCCTTCTCTCCAGGATCTTGACCTCTCAAGTCCTGCCTACCTTAGCAGCCCTGAACACAAATTCCCATGATATTGCCAAAAGGTCTGCTGTATTCTCAGCAGATGACCTGAGCAAGAAAAGCATCTTCTCAACTCTCTGTAGTTCCCTTCTCTCTCAGATCTTAGCTACGCAAGTCCTATTGCCTTGGCAGCTCTCTGATACAACTCTAGCTCAGTAGGGGCCTTCCTCAATTTAGCATCAGCTAAGACAAGAATCTGTTCTGATTGGTCGGTGCCTGTGACAGTCCAGGTTATTATCTGAGAGATTCTAATTGGAAGGTAACAGTCCAGAGGCAGTCACTATAATTGGTTTGGCTATCTTTATTACTGGTCAACAGCAGAAACATTGATAATTAAAATAATGCAAGTTAGAAATGGGTCTTCTTTGGTGAAAATGGTTGTGTTCAAAATATGTGGATTACATGGAAATATTATGTAGGTAATCTTGCTCTTACACAAACAGTACATAAGAATCCAGCAAGCCCAATTAGCCTATAGATTAGAATCCAATTGGTCCATTGTTCAGATCCTTATAGGAGGATTTTTTTCCCCAACTTTAACTAGATGAATCATGCCATCAGCAAAGAACCACACCTGCCTCTAGTGTATCTTTTATGCAAGGTGCTGAAGGAGTGTGTGCCTGAAAGGACAATGATGTGGCTCTTCATCAAGTTTACAAAACAGATTGTATAACTGTTTTTCCAGCTTGCTAACACGTGTTTGTACTACGGCAGAGTTTAGTTTAAGGTTTATTTTCTTTATAATACCACCTGAAAATGTTTTGTGGGAGGAAACCTATGGCCCCACTTACCTTGAACTACGGGAAGCTAACATATCTACCAAAGATAATTACAGATAACCAAATTGTCCTAAGGCAGTTTGCAAAATACCCTTGGCTTCAAAAGACAGTGCAAAACTTTAGTGGCCATGATGGTCTTATCATTCGCTCTGGCTTTCCACCTTTGCTGTTGCTTTTTTTAATATTGTGAAGTATGATAATCTTGGCTTTTTCATGGCCGTTTAACCCTGTTCTCTTAGTAGCCCTAGTTGCACACAGAAGGAATTAAGGTTACTGAAAAGTCTTTCTAAGTTGACAGGTGAACTGTATTCAAGAGAACTGAACTCTTCCCTCTCCCCATCAGAAGAAAGCATACAAAGCTTGTAATACCTTAAGCAAAGGAAGCATCAGAGAACCTGAATCCCGCTTCAGTGAAACACCTCAAGAACCTAGAAAGGCCACCAAAGTGGCATTTCTGACAACTGTGAAGTGTTTAAACTGCTTCCTGGGAAAGAGATGACAGTGCTCAGCCCTTGTGTTCAGGGGGCTCAGTGGGAATGTCTCCCCAAGCAAGATGCAGAGAGTGAAGCAGCATTGCTGTTTCATTGCCCTCCTGTGAGAGCAGACACCAGGAAGGTCCCCGGCACAGAGTACTATGGGATCCTTGAACTCCTAAATTTGGCAGGAACTTAGAGATTTTCTGGTCTATTATTTCCATTTTATAATCAAGGAAACAGGTCAAGAGAAATTTGGTAACTTAGCCAAAATTACTCAGGAGTTAAGGCCTGACCCAGAATTCAGTTTACTAGATTTTAATCTACTGTCCTGCTTAGGGCTCCCTGTTTTCTGTCCTTCATAAGGAGCTCCTGGAGGCCAGTGGCTCTTGCTAAAGCTATAGTAACATTTCCCCTGGGCCAGCTTGTACGATCTAGCCCAACTTAGGTCACCATACTCTGAGTCCAGCACAGAACTTTTAGGTTACCTGTGTCTATCCATCTGTCTTGGATATGAGCAGAATGCCCTAGACAAAGAAAATAGAAGTTTTTATATCAGAGTAACAGGAAACAACCTCAGTAAGTGATGAGGGCTACTTTTAATTCTGAAATATCAATATAGTTATTTTCTTTTCAGAAGAAAAATGTGAAAAGACCAATGTCAGCAAGACAAAGTGACTTATATGTTAGCTTTGACCTAAATGTTTTAGGTCCTTACATCTCTGGTTGAAATTCCTTTCATTCTTTGGATAATTTTGGTGGAGAATAAATATGCTGTCTCAAAAGAAAGAATAAACAAAATTAAATCTGTTCAGTGATTTCTCATGGGACAAATGCCAATCTAAGCAACTAAATGAAAGAGCAAAAATTCTTCATCACTGAAGAGGTAGATATGTGTTTGAATTTCCTGTAAAAATGAAGAATTACGAGGATCTGACTTATTTGCCAATATTACAGATATTTTGAAACAGCATTTACTTGCTCTGTTTTTATTTCTCCAGCTATAATTGGAGTTAACAATGTACTTTACAAACAAGGAAATCACAAGCACCTGGGATTCTTGAGAGAAAGGTTCACATACAGCAATAAACCACTCAAATATTTTTCATCGTACATACCATTTTCCAAGGACTCAATATTGAGAAAGAAAACAAATCCAAAAGTAGAATTTATGGAAAATGGGCATTGCTTTTGATAAGACATTAATATGAAACTGCCTACTCTTTATTAAATAAGTAGCCCACTGACAGGCTAGAAATACAAATATAGACTGTGTAATAAAAATGTGTTCTAGGGGCTTCCCTGGTGGCACAGTGGTTAAGAATCCGCCTGCCAATGCAGGGGACATGGGTTTGATCCCTGATCCAGGAAGATCCCACATGCCGCGGAACAACTAAGCCCGTGCGCCACAACTACTGAGCCTGGGCTCCAGAGCCCATGAGCCACAACTACTGAAGCCTGCGCGACTAGAGCCCGCGCTCCACTACAAGAGAAGCCACCGCAAAGAGAAGACTGCACACCCCAAGGAAGAGTAGCCCCCGCTCGCCGCAACTAGAGAAAGCCCACGTACAGCAACGAAGACCCAACACGGCCCAAAATAAAAAAATATAAAGAAATAAATAGTTTTAAAAAATGTGTTCTACAGAAGCCCAGATGGCATGTGGTCAACAAAGAAGTCTCTCATGTTTGTGAGTAATCTAATATAGGAATGGCAACTTGAGTTGCATCTTTCTTTTCCCTGGATCTACCCATTGCAGATAATCACAAATCAATCACAGATAGCACTGTGTCCTGCCAAGTTCAATATTCAAGGTAGAGACCAACATTTAATTATCGTGGGCAAGCAAGCTGATTTACTATCCCAGATAGTCAGACAGCTCTATATACAACAGTACAATTGTTACAAGTACAGGCTTTATACACAGCTCAATCACTGATTAGCAAGCTGTTCTTGGGCATGTTACTTAACCTCCTTGACCCTCTGTCTCTTCCCTCTGTAAAATTAGGATATTAACATATCTGTCTCAAAATATTTCTGTAAAAATTAAGTAAGATAATTAGTATAAAGTTCTTAGCAAAGTGGCACGCATACTGTAAGCACTCAGTGAATGTTAGCTATTATGAGTAGTCCTAGAATAATATAAATAGCATTAGCAGTGTCTAAAGAAACAGAGAATTCTGGTCTATATTAAACTAAGTTACACCATATTATACTATGACACCTTCTGGGCAGAAAGTTTGCTTCTTCCTTTAGATAACCCTGGACATTACATACTCACATCCCAAAGAAGAATCAGGAATGGAAAATAAATCTTTTTTTTTGTTTTTTTTTTTTGCTTTAAAAAAATTACAAACTTAGCAAACACTAAAATTAAATCTTTCAAAAAGGATGCAGCACTATGGTTAAAACGTACTGAATCTCACTGTCTTGGAAAATGACAGGCTGAGATGACACTTGTGGGCTATCCCAAAGTCACTTCAGTCCATCATGGGGCCTGACACCTCTTAGATTTCTACCACAGGACTTGATCACAGACTGGATAATTTTAAAATGAAATGAGCCATCAGATTTACTTCCATGAGATATAAATATCTTTTCTATATTTGCATCATGTATCCAATCCATGTTTATTCATAAGGGACACGCAACTGCAGTTTAGCAAATGACGCTGCATTCTCATATCTGCTCTTGAGGGTTGAAAAGGATGCGTTAATCCTCCTTAGGCTGTTGTTTCAAGAAGTTTGTTCAAGAAATGGCCTAAAATTCAGAAGGACTTCTTTATGGTGGATGTATTTATAATGATCCATAAGTGGTCTTTACCTAGATGCTCAGCAAAGAGGTCTAGCTGCCAGAGTGTGGAAGCTGGACTAGCTGTTCCATGTCTGACAGCGACTTGTAGGAGATAAGAATCTGCTTTCCTGTCCATACAAATCACAGGATCCACGGCAAGGGAAGCCAGGGTGCTGGAGCCCAGGGAGTCCTCTGAGATGGAGGGTGGAGGTCATTTGCAAATAAAAGAGCATGAGGTTCCCTTAAGAGCCACTAGAAGAGCTTTAATCTTATCAGTATATTTTGCATCTTTCAACTGCAAAGCCAGGAGAAGGCATACAGAATCTCATCTTGGTGCCTCTGTTATTAAGGACTCAAAAAATTAACCTCTTATAGATCTGCCCTCTGATTTTAGTGTCTGAAATGCAAATGGAGCACCACTTCAGTGCCTTGAGATACTTATAATAATTTTCTTAAAGCTAAAATGCTTCACTCTCCTATAAGTCTCCATTACAGCCCAGACCCAAGCCTTCCATTCATCAAAAGCCAGACGGAGGATGGATGGGGCCACAGCAGAGGAGTGACAGGGCCTATGGTTCAGATCTAATCCCAGGAATGGACAGACCAGGAGGCGCCAGGTTCTTCCAGGCTGCAAGGGTGGTTCATTCCGTAGAGGTTGTTCCTTCAGGAACCAGGCTGTGTGGCACTGCTCAGACGGAGCTGTGACAGATGCCACAGTCAGGTCCATGTCTCCTCACATCCTCTGATACAACCCTACGCTGTGAGAAGGAGTGTATATTTGGTAGTGTTTTCAGGGAGTATACCTGCTCTTGGGGTCTGTTGCCAAAATTCTGGCCAATGTCAGGTGGGTTCGCTCATTTTTTAACGATAGTTAGAGGATTTTTTAAAGTTAAGAGAGCCTAAGAGTTGCCACCAAATGAAGAGAGAGGGCACTCTACCAATAGAAAATTTTCATGTTTTGAGGAGACAAAACAAACAAACATCCAATTAAAAAATATGGGTTAGAGGACAGAATTCAGGCCTGAGGACTACTTACTACTGCTGCTTTGACTCTTCACTTTGTGTGATGTCAAGGAGAAAGGCATGTAACGAGGCTACTCATAAGAGTGTGAGGAAAGGCCAAAGCAGCTGCCAAGGTGCACGTGAAGGAGCAGGCCTGCAAAATTGGCTGCAGCTTCTCCAGGCCCCGTGCTTGGTTTAATACTCTGCTGTCACCATCTTGAAATCTTTGTATCATTTTTGAACAAGGGGCTCCACATTTCCTTTTGCACTGGGCCATACAAATCATACAGTGGGTCCTAGCATGGTACTTTTCTCTTTTAGATTTGTATAAGCTACCAATCTATTAAATCTGTCCAATTAAAAATCTCAAATTCATATGTTAAAGACTGTTTCAGAAACACGTGGTGGGATCATATTTACAAGTGCACAAAGGAAGAGGTGGCAGAATATGAGTTGCATTGGTGAAACACTTCAAGGAACTCGAAACACCCCCCAGCTCAGTTTTCTACAATTAAGGGTTCATTCTGCATATACATAGAGTCACAAAGGTTAATTATGGGGATCCAGCCCTCTGCAACTAACCCAGCCCTCAGGCCCGGGACTCTTGACTTTGGGACATGAACTCAGGCTCTGCCAGACTTTGGTTTCTTCCTGTGGCCTGTGTGACTTTGAGCGAGCTGTTTATGAAAGCTGAAACTTCAGAACAAAATAATAACTACTTTGCTGTGTTATTGTGAGCATTATGAGATACTAGGAATTAAATTACTTTATGTATGTTAAAGTTCTGTAACAAGAACCATTTTTATAGTACTCTATGCAATGTTCTCTCTCTTTTTTTCCCTTGAATTGTCTGCTCAATCTTATACTTTGCTGCAACTTCTTTCTTGGAAATGATTTATCAAATTGAGAGATGCTTTTCTTCCTTCCTTGGAACATATTTGTTCCAAATATGACCCTCTTAAAAAAAGGCAGGAATCTCTTTCTAGAGTTTCTCAGTGATTTTACAAAATGCTCAATGAAGCAGTGTTAGCCCAAATGGATGGACAGGATACAATAGGAATGTGTTACAAAAAGAGCCTGGAAAAATAGGCACTTAAATTAGGTTTCTTCACTTTGCCTACATCAACCCTTGAGAAAGCATACAGTCTTCTATTTTTAATCAGGGTATATGGATTTCTTTAAAGCTCCTTTAGCAAAGGTCAAGTCTAAGTAAATGCCAGTATATTTAAGAAGAACAGCTGGGAGGAGGTTGCTGCGACGAAAGATGCTCACATTTAACCAGAAGATAGAATGACTGTTGATCAAGACGCAAAGCAGAATGGAATCTTAACTCCTTCCTTTATTCATTTATTCATCACAGCAATAGAAAAAATGTCAATACCACTCATGTGGAAGGGCCACCATGCACCACCTTAGAGTTTTGCCCACACAGTATCTGTGATGCCAGAGAAAGGCTACACAGGGTCACCAATTTATAAGAAGATGCAGAGTTTTCTCCTCAGGCTACCTTCACATGCAGTAATTTCTGAATAAAATTTTTTATTGTGGTAAAATATGTATGTAACATAAAATTTGCCATTTTAACCATTTTAAGTGTGCATTTTAGTAGCATGAAGCACATTCAAAATGTTGAACAACCATTACCACCATCCACTTTCAAAACCTTTTCATCTTCCCAGACTGAAACTCTGTACCCATTAACTCCTGGCAACCACTGTTCTACTTTCTGTCTTTATGAATCTGCCTATTCTAGGTACCTCATATAAGTGGAATCATACAATATTTGTCCTTTTGTGGTAGGCTTATTTCACTTAGCATAATGTCTTCAAGGTTCATCCACGTTGGGGCATGTGTCAGAATTTCATGACTTTTTATAGACAAACTAACACTCCATTGTATGGGTATACCACATTTTGTTTATCCATTCATTCCTCTATTGATGGATACTTGGTCAGCATTGTTTTAATTTCTCAGCTTCTGTTGTAAAAACAGACTTAAAATACCAAGGTGTCTGCTTTTTTTTGTCATCCCACTTAATCCAGAGAAGAAAAGCAACTCTTGGGGTCTCCTGTCACAGAAATCTACTCTGTTGGAAGTTTCTTTGGAGAAAAGAGAGAGGGAGAAAAATGAAGGAGGGAAGGAAGGAAGGGAGGGAGAAAAAAATGAAAGAAAGGAGGGAGGGAGGGAGGAAGGGAGAGAGGAAGAAAGTTAGTTAATGGCCCACAGTAAAAAGAAAAAAAAAAGTTCCAAATTGCTAGAACAATCGCCAAATCTCCAACCTTTGAACAATGCTTCAAAATCTGTTTCATTGTGCAACAAAATTTCTTTTCCATCAATCCAATTTGTAAGCCAAATATTTCAGAGAGGAATCCATCCCAGAAACTACAAATAGCAGAGGGGGCAATCTGTATCATTAAACTGTACTAGAGAAGTTACTCAGTGTCTATACAGCGTTATGAGGTGCATCTGACAGATGACCAAGGTTATGTGCCTTCATTCACTGTTTCTGGGCTTCAGATGAATGCAGTTACGTGGCTCCCTCAGATGCTTTGAGCTTACTGGCACCTGTAGGAGAGCACAGATGCATACTGTGGAGTACCTCATTAGCACTTTCTTTAGTGAGGTAAGATTCAGAATATTGCCCAGAATGAGCAAACTTACAGCCCAGAATGATGAACACTTAATAAGGGGGCGCAGGCAGAGGGGTCAGAGGTAAAGGGAAAGAGAGAAAAGATATGCAGCTGGAAATCTTTGGAGTGGAAGTAGAAACAAAACAGGAGAAGTAAAAAGCAGCCTATTGGGGCTTCCCTGGTGGCGCAGTGGTTGGGGGTCCGCCTGCCGATGCGGGGGACAGGGGTTCGTGCCCCGGTCCGGGAGGATCCCACATGCCGCAGAGCGGCTTGGTCCGTGGGCCATGGCCGCTGAGCCTGCGCGTCCGGAGCCTGTGCTCCGCAACGGGAGGTGCCACAGCAGTGAGAGGCCCGCCTACCACCAAAAAAAAAAAAAAAAAAAAAAAGTTAAGTAAAAAGCAGCCTATTGACTCTTACACTTGACAAAGGAGCGTTTTGGTGAAGAGCTTCAGTTCAGGAGAAGGTATTAGAATGAAGAAAAGACACAAGCAAAAACATAAAGATGCAATGAGGAAACCAACTTATAGATTTTTGTATCAATATGTTACTAATACATTACTAAAAGTTGAAACGGAAGAGAAAAACATTTGACAGACTAAGATAAAAAGAAATATTCTTTCTGATTCAGTTCCAGGTAGTTGTTTTGTGTAATGAGAATTTGGGGTTTCCACACCAAACCTGACAAAATTCCCAAAGTGAATGTTCCAGCTCTGCCAGTTACCTTCTCCTTTTGAACCTTCTGGTAGCTCCACTGTTGTGACCCCTGCACGTGTTTTAATCTGTGCCTACCTGTGATGGCACCTGTAGCAACGTGCTCAGACTTGCTCAGCACGTCCTCCCAAAATTAATTAGCAAAATTTCTTGTTAGCGATTTAAACTTTATTCTTGCACCTGCCCTGTTCCCCCCAAGACACGTGTAAGTATCTGTGGTAAAAGAGACTGTGACACACAACACTGTAAATCAACTATACTTCAATTTAAAGAAAGAGACTGTGACATTCCAGGCACTTAAGCCAGTTCTGGAACAAGGCACAGCAGTTCAGGGCTTGAGCTCTGGGACTCTGGATTTCAATGCCAGCTGGGTGGCCTTGGATAACTCTCCTGATCTCTCTAAGCTTCATTTTTCTCACCTATAAAAGGGGACACTAACAGAAGTTGTGAGGATGAAAAGAAATGATGCCCTGCTTGAGACAAAGTAAATGTTCTGTAACGTCAATTATTAAATATTATTTTTATTACAACTGTTTCTGAGACAGCCTCTCTCCACCAGGCTCTTGCATTCTACATGAAACATCAATGTCTGTGTAGACCCCAGGCACTCATGAAACCCGCTGAGATCTGAGGGGACACAAAAGAAGATGACCCAGAGCTTTGGCTGGCACCTAGTTCCCCACCTTCCAAAGGAAACTAGGCCTGGGAGTGTAACCTAGCACACGCCACTTGTGCTTTCTTGTACCCAAAGGGGAAGCTTTCTTCAATGACTTGGACTTGAATCGATGAAATCTCGTATTCCCCAAAACCACGCACTTGTTACCCTGATTCATTACACCACACTCCCAGACTCCAAGGCTCCAACATTGGAGACTATGTGTGTGTTCATTAGTCTCTTAGAATTGGACTTCATGGCACACGCCTTCCTCTGAAATCCACATGTGCCTCTGGGTGAACCCTTCATTGGTGGGGACACCGGTAGTAATCATCAGCCACCCCAGGTACGAGGCAAGTGAGGAACATATTAATTAAGGCGCCACAGCCCATCAATGAAGTGAGTTTTCCACTGGCCCCTTTCCCATCTCAATCTCACCCAACAGTGAGACTTCTCATTGCAAAGGAGGACTTCAGGCAGATGGAATATATCATGTACACAGAAAGCAGGGTGGCCTCGGGCAGTTTCTTCCTAAACCCTGAGAAGAACCTGGTTAATGACGTTTATATTCGGCCTTCTGGATTCTCATATAAAATGATATGCATCTCTGAATATACATCCACCTAGTGAGGTATCTAGTTCTAATGTTGGCTACAAAGCATTACTTATTGGAAGCTCTTATTTAAAGATAAATGTCTCTCCCTGTTGAATTGCCTTCTTGACAATCTCCACCCTTGGTTTGCAATTCTCCTAGAATCAAATACACTGCCCACTTGTTATTTTTCTCTTCCTTCGCTATGGGCCTCATTAGCGAGGACAGTAAAAATACACACAGTTCTAAGAGGAGTGCAATTTGGTTTGATGCCACTATGCTGCTGGTAAGAGGGAAGGCTGCAGCACGCTGTCACATCAAACTAGAGACTCTTCAAAGAGGCAGAGGACGTTCATCAGGTCTGTGGGCAAGATTCCCAGCCTAGAGACTCTTGGGGAATTCTGGAGAAATAAACAAAGCTTAGCGCTCAGTAATGGTAACATTTGTATTCCTCTCTTACAATAATCATCAACACTTGGCCACAGCTGTCCTCACTTGCTGAAAAAGAAAATCTATTCCTTGTCTTTATGGTGAGTTGACAGGAGGTCTGACACTCCAGGGAAAGAAAGGATATTCAAATATTAGCCTCATGTAAAAAGGCGAAAGATCTGGGAATAGGAATAAGCGTTACATCTCTCTACAGCATGGAGACTGGAACACTGAGTGATGCTAGGGCACACATCGAATTTTCCTATTTAATGACAAGTCCCCAACCATTACCGGGGGTGTAGTTCAAACAGGGAAGCCTGAAATTTTCTGTTGTCCTTTTTACACTACATTTGAGCATTAGAATGTTTCAGGAGTTCCATTGTTCTCTAGACAGATTGACTGAAACACGGGAACAGGACCTGAAACAGTTTGTGTGCCAGCTGAGGTGGTGGCTGTGGGCATCTTCTAAGCCCAGGGACGGCCCCGGAGCTGTAAAGAAAGCCTTTGCCAGTTATCATTTATGGAGAAACCCACATGGTAGAAAAGATAAGAGAAAAGCCATTTGGTCCACCATTGGTTCTAAGCAGATGCTTCTTCCTAAAGCATGAATATTCCAAGGTAGCACTTACAG
Organism: Kogia breviceps; assembly: GCF_026419965.1. NCBI lineage: Eukaryota > Metazoa > Chordata > Mammalia > Artiodactyla > Physeteridae > Kogia > Kogia breviceps. The sequence continues at coordinate 40,074,593 of NC_081310.1, read as the reverse complement.
GTGATATTTTAAATAAGAAAATGCATGTGCAATGCCCGGCACATTATAAATACTTCTCATAAGGTAGTTGTGTCTGAATCTTAAATATAAAGTAACTGTGGATAAATCACTATCGTGGGAATAAGAAGAGAAGGTTTGAATCAACTAACTGCTCTGGGGTAGACCTTGCATCCTCCCTTCTATAAAATGAGGAAATGGAACCACGTGATCTCTGTGGTTGCTTTCACTGGGAATATTTAGACTCCAAAGGTTTGTATTCAAACTTGAAACATTTCTTTTCTCAACCCTCTTAAAGTGTTAAGGATTAAACCACATTAGCATTTGGAACACATAAGATAAATAGAACAAAGAATCCCAAGGTCTCTACAGAATGAAGGACAATCCATGTACTGAAGTGCAGTGTATTTCTAAAAAACCTGCCCAAACTCAGTTTGTCCAGTGGATCACTCACGTGCTCTAACTCTTGGAATGCTCTGTTGCAAGCCAACAATTCACTTCGACCTGAGATTCGCTGGTTAAACAATACCAGACTGGACTAGAATCCTCTGAAGGACGAGGGCCTATTTGCATCACGGAAATGTAGAAACTCTCAGAGGCCCTTCCCAAGGCCCTGTTCCCATGTAGAGAAAGTCGTTTGACAGCAGAAGGCAGAAGATGGTAAAAAGCACCTTTACGTCGTTAGATCACTGACCAGATATTCCCAAGTCCATCCTCTCTTTTTTAAGCCATGCTACCTGAGAATCAGGGGATTTACAAGTTGGCAGAGTGCTCAGAGGTCCGAGCCCAGTGTGGAGTCCCTCTGGTTGCACCCTGACTGACGATCGCCCTTCTGCATAGCTGGCGAAGAGGTGGCAGCTGAACTGCACCCAATACCCTGCATACAGTTCTGCAGCTTTAATGATCTGAAAGTTCCTTCCTATTTAAATGGAAGTTTGTCCATTTGCAATCCTTACCCACGAATCCTGGTTCTATCTAGCGCAACATACAAGTCTGGGTCCTTTCAATTATTTCAGTATAACTCCTACCTTCCTCCTCTCTGTTTCCTCCAGGCTCAACCCCCTCAGATCTGAAACTATTCCTCCCTGAGGCGGTTTCTGGACCAGTCAGCACTCTACTTGCTTCTTACGGACGGACTCAATATTTGGTCAGTGATCTAACAATGTAAAGGTGCTTTTGACCATCCTCTGCCTTCTGCTGTCAAACGACTTTCTTTACATGGGAACGGTGCAAATTAGTCAAGTTAGGTAAGGTTACCACCAACTGTGGGGGCGGTAATATCTCAACAGCACAACCATTCCTACTCCTTCACACTGATCCTAAGCATCCTAAGCTGAGGTGTACGTGAGAGAACAGGAAAATAACCAAAAAACGGAAAGCATAATTAGAACAAAAGAGACTTCACAGGATACTGATGCATACACCCCTAAGGGGTTAGTGAATGACTTCTTTTTTTTTTTTTGTGGTATGCAGGCCTCTCACTGTTGTGGCCTCTCCCGTTGCGGAGCACAGGCTCCAGATGCCCAGGCTCAGCGGCCATGGCTCACGGGCCCAGCCGCTCCACGGCATGTGGGATCTTCCCGGACTGGGGCACGAACCCGCGTCCCCTGCATCGGCAGGCGGACTCTCAACCACTGCGCCACCAGGGAAGCCCAGTGAATGACTTCTTATATACACGCCGGGTGCCTGTAGCATCACCACATTAAATGTGCATTTCTAGAGAAGCTTCTCTTGTGATGTGTGTTTTCAGTTACAACATGAGCACATTGCTGGAACTCAATAAACAGAAACTATTACCATGCTCTATCCATATTTATGGTTTTTTGCCCTTAAAGTACATGGGAAACTTGGTGATCTTGCTCAATTTCATGATTCTAAATACCATCTAGATGCCGATGACTCCCAAATTTATATCTGCAGCCCAGACTGTTTCCTGAACTCCAGACTCATTTATCCAACTGCCTGCTTGACAGCTCCTCTTAGACGTCTAGCGGACACATCAACCTCAGTATATATCCAAACTGAACTCCTGCCCTTCCTTCTCAAGCCTTTTTCATCTCACGTAATGACAACTCCATCCTTACAGTTGATCAAACCAAAAACCTTTGGATTAATCTTTATATCCTCACTTTTTCTCACTCGAAGAGAAATTATACTGGCTACCTTAAAACACATCCAGAGTCTGACCACTTCTCCACCATCACTGCTCCTAACCTGGTCTGAGCCACCACCATTCCTCACCTAAATCAACGTTAACAGTTTTCTGACTCGGCTCCCTTTTGTTCACGCCACAGTCTTTTCTCAACAAGGCAGCCAGAGTGATCCTCGGATATGTCCAAAACCTTGCTGTGGCTCCCCATTTTACCCAGAACAAAACAAAACAGTCCTTCCACTTGTAGGCATACACCAAAGAAATAAAAACATATACCCAACACCAAACCTGTACACAATGTTCATAGCAGCATTATTCATAAGAGCCAAAAAGTGGAACCAACCCAAATGTTCATCGACTGATGAGTAAACAAAATGTGGCATATCCTTACAATAGAATGTTATTTGGCCATAAAAAGGAAGTAAATTCTGATACATGCTGCAAGTGAATGAGCCTTGAAAACATTATGGTAAGTGAAAGAAACCAGACACAGAAACTCACATATTGTATGATTCCATTAATAGGAAATGTCCAGAATAAAGCAAATCCATAGACACAGAAAGTAGATTAGTGGTTGACGGGGGCTGGGGAGGAGGGGGGAATGTGAACTGACTGCTTGCAGGGTACAGGGTTTCTTTTTGGGGTGATGAAAATGTTCTGGAATTAGTGGTGATGGTTGCACAGCCAAGAATATACGGAAAACCATTGAATTGTATGCTTTAAAAAGGTAAATATTCTGATAAGTGAATTATATCTCAATTTTAAAAAGGGAAATTCCTCACAATGGCCCCCTAGGTAGGCTCTGCATCATCTGACCCTCCTAGTTCCTTTCGGATTCAGGCTCTTTTCCAGACAATCCAGACCCTTTGCTGTTCCTTGAACATAATAGGCCCGTTCTCAGTCTTTGTGTTGTTCCCTCCCCTGGGAATGCTTTTCCCTCAGAGACACACAGACACCTGCTTGGTTAACTCCCTCGGTTCCTTTATGTCTTTGCTCAAATCCCACCTTTCAACGGGGCTGGGCCCTTTTATGTAATACAACCACTTGCACCAATGTACTCCTAACACCTGCTCCTTTTCCTTTTATTCCACAGCTTTTATCGCCTTCTAATCTACTGTCTGATTGACTGACTTATGCGTGTAGTTGTGGTCTGTGTCCACACACACTAGAATCTAAGCTCCGTGAGGGTACGACTCTGTCTTTGTTCCCTGATGTGCCCGGGACAATGCCCCACACAGAGTAGGAGCTTGAAAGGTATTTGTTAAATGAATGAATCTTGTGTCTTGAGCTTCAAAAATGCACCTTCTAAGAAACAGGACTGAACTAAGAAAGGATCAATACAAATTATTAACCCTACATAACTGAAGATAATGCTGAAAATTTGCTCCAGTTTACAGTTTAGTTTTACAAACTAGTGGCCTGCTAAATGCTTCCTTTTTGCCAAAAATGTACTGGCTCACTCTCAAAAATATCATCTCCATACCCATTGAGATTTCTCTCTCTACCTCTCCTATCAGTTATTTCAGATGAAGAACATTTTTGTCTGTTTTTCCCAGGTATACCACACGCACACTCCATTTTCCCTTTGACTTATGGAGGTGTATGTATTGTTTATACTCTGGTTGTTTTAATTACTGTTCCATAATCAAGTGTAAGAAGCCCATTTAAGGGAGTTTCTCAGGAGCCAAAAACAACATAAACTTGACTTTCACTGATTTTTAAATTATTATTTAGTTAAAATTCACATAACGTAAAGCTCATGATAGAAAAGTATACTAGTAACTGATTTTTAGTATATTCACAGAGAGTAAATCTTAAAAATTTTCACCACTTGCAAAAATTTGTAACTAAGTGTGGTGATGAGTAGTAACTAGACTTACTGTGGTGATTATTTCATGATATATACATATATTGAATCATTGTGTTGTACACCTACAACTAATATAATGTTATATGTCAAGTATACAAGTGAGTGGTTTTTAGTATATTCACAGAGCTGTAAAACCATCACCACAGTCAATTGTAGAACACTTTCATTACCCCCCAAAAGAGTCATTCCCAATTTCCCCCAACACTCCCAGTTCTGGGCAACCACCACTCTACTTTCTGTTTCTATAGATGTGCCTATTCTGGAAATCTCACCACATGTGACCTCTGTGTCTAGCTTATTTCACTCACCATGTTTTCAAGGTTCATCCACTTGTTAGCATATATCTGTACTTCATGCCTTATCATGGTTGAATAACATTTCATTGTATGGATATACAATATTTTGTTTATCTATTCATCAACTGATGGACATTTGGGCTCTTATGAATAATGCCACTCTGGACACTTGTGTACCAGTTTCTGAACATATGTATGTTTTCATTTCTCACGGGTATATACCTAAAGGTGAAATTGCTGGGTCAAATGGCAACTCTGTGTTGAATCTGCTAAGGAACTGACAGGCTGCTTTCCACAGTGGCTGCATCATTTTACATTCCCACCAGCAAGGTCTAAGGCTCTAATTTCTCCACATCCTTGCCAACACTCAAAACACCACAAAAACACCATGTCTTTTTTATTATAGCTATCCTAGTGGTAGGTGTGAAATAGTACCTCATTGTGGTTTTGGCTTGCAGTTCCCTAATGACTAACAATGTTGAGCATCTTTGCATATGCTTTTGACCATTTGTATATCATTGGAGAAACGTTTATTCAAACCCTCTGCCCTTTTAAAAACTGGGTTGTTGGTGTTTTTGTTGTTGCATTGTAAGAGTTCTTTTTATAGTCCAGATACTAGACCCTTATCGGATACTTGATTTGTAAACTCTTCTCCCGTTCTTCTTGTTGATTATTACTGCCATCCACCCAGTGACCTTCTGACCCCCCAGCCTGGGCCCACCCCAGGATACCTCATGGTGCCCCTACTGCCTTCTCAGAAACTGGCACCGTGCAGTTCCTCCTACTCACTTGTTAGTCAACCAACTCTTCCTCAGCTGAGCTGGGGCCAGCAATGGCGCCCCTGATAAACATGAACAGGTGTGAGCCGATTCCCATCCAGCAGGTCAAGTGTCTGCACAGCTCAGTCCAACAGGCAGAGGTGGCCACAGTCTCTGCAGGGCACAGCACACGGCTGCTCCAGGGCCAAGCAAAAGCCCGGCATCCAGGGAGGGAGGACATATGGACAGCGGTGTTTATCAGGGTTTTTAACTTTAGATGGGCACATGGTACTCTAGTCAATGGAAATGTGACTTTTTTACAAGGTGCTATTTATATGAGCAATGAAACCCTGTTACCGAAAATAATTATTTTTTACACAATATATTCCAATAAGAGTAGAGTTGCACTGAGGAGGGAAAACCAGATGGGCCCCCTGGCCCTTTGCAGGGTCCCTGTTCTCTTGAGCTGGGCGGTCCCTGCCACTCCTTGGAACATAGTCTGAAAACTATTTACTGGCCTGGAAGTTCTCTGTTAGTGAGAAAATTGGTATTGTAATTTTCTCTGTGGTAAAATTTTAAAAGGACATAGTTTTTTCAAAGTATCTAGAGCTTTACACTGAGATATTAATAGTAGCTGCTGGTTGGGACTTCCCTGGTGGTGCAGTGGTTAAGAATCTGCCTGCCAATGCAGGGGACACGGGTTCAAGCCCTGGTCTGGGAAGTTCCCACATGCCGCGGAGCAACTAAGCCCGTGTGCCACAACTACTGAGCCTGTGCTCCAGAGCCCGCGAGCCACAACTACTGAGCCCATGCGCCACAACTACTGAAGCCCGCGTGCTCTGGGGCCCGTGTGCCACAACTACTGAGCTCGTGTGATGCAACTACTGAAGGTTTCGCGCCCAGAACCCGTGCTCCGCAACAACAGAAGCCACCACAATGAGAAGCCAGCACACCGAAAAGTAGCCCCCGCTCGCCACAACTAGAGAAAGCGCGCGTGCAGCAATGAAGACCCAATGCAGCCAAAAAAGAAAAAAAACAGTAGCTGCTGGGATTATGAATGTTTAACTTGTTTTCTTTTTGCCTTACTTTCTTTCCCCCTTTGTTTCCATCCCTCTCATTAAGGACGGATTAAAAATTATGTAATTAAAGAAAGAAAGTGAGTGCAAGAGTAAGTGCTTATAGTACAGATTTTAAAAAGCTCTTCCATCTCCTCCATTAACAGGGCACACTCATCCAAATGACCACCACTCCAGTAACGGCACCACCTCACTCAAATGAAAACGGCAGGCATCAATTAGAAGGCCCTGATGCCTTCACATGCCATTTCAAGATCATAAAATATTTAAAGCTCTCAGCAAATCGAAGACATCAATTAAAATATTGAAAACAATAAGAACTATCATATAAAAGATACATCATAAAACCATTGCATACTGGCCTTTCGGAACAATGTCTTTGCCTCTAATAGTAAAGACTAGAGGAGGGTAAAGAATGGATATTGGCCTTCTTTGGTCCAATGGTCTTTATTGAGCAAGTCAGGGAGACCATGGTGAGAGACATCCACTCATTCAGCTGATTCTCTTACTCTCATCCCCTCTGCATTTCTCCACAAGCCTTTACCATCTTGGTTTGCAAATGTTCTCTTATTGTTTATGCTTTATTTATTTTCCCTAAATAAAGGGTAATTTGCATGAGGGCAGGAAGCAGAGACCTAAGGGAACACCACAGTTCTACGTATGCAGAGGTAAATGGCCAGGCTCGGTGACTTTCATCTCAAAAGGAAATAGTTCCCCTGCATCTACTCTTAGCTGCATTAGGAAAATAACTTTCTGTGTCCACACTGGAGGAGCCTGGTTTAGAGAACGAGACAGGCACATAAAGTCTAATTTCAATATAGGTCCATAGAGATCAGGAAGGTTCCCTGAAGAAACTATTGCCTTGAAAGGTAAGGAGGAGTTGACTTGTTTTAATTATCTGAGGGCAAGAGGGTGTAGTGAGCCCAGAGACAGAGGGCCAACTAAGGCAGCCGCTCACTTCTCCATGAAGTCTCTTTGGAAGGAAAATACTACGTAAGGTAAGAACACTTTTATTAGCACAATAAAGTTCTAAGAGCCAACAGTCTACTGGTGAAAGTTTTATGAGCAGGAAAATAAATGCACTCATCCATTCATTTATTCACTCAATAAATGCATCAATAATACCTACCATGTGCAAGGCACATGTGTTTTTATGTACATCTTATATGAGTAGAGATGTGCCTGGAATGCTCTCCCTCTAGATTTTTGCCTGGCTTATTTCATCATAGCTTTTTGACTGTCAGATATTTTCTGGTTTATTTATTGTCTGTCTCCCCTGATCAGAATGTAAGATCTATGAGAGCAGGAAGCTTATTTTTACTGTCCCATTGTACTCAGTCACCTAGAACCATGCCAGGCAAGGCTCAATAAATGTTTGTTGATATAACTAATTAATTAATTCATGAATATGAATATCATATATTTAGACAGAAAATGCCTACACATAGCCCTAAGAGATACAGAGCTTTGTATGACAAGAATTCACTAATGAGGATGCACTTTTATTAATAGAGATAACATACTTCAATGCAGTAAAACAAAATTTTTTGTTATGTGAATAGATATTGAAAACACTGTAATGGTGTTTGTCAACACACCATTGACTTCCGTATCTTCATAGGTGCCTTTTGGTCAGCAACAGTTAAAAAATAACTAACAAAAGCTGAGTAACAGGCTCAACTTCAGTAATCACTTTTACATTGTCCTACTTGAGAATATAAACAATAAATTTAGAAGCCAGTATAAGAATGGGCTTCAGCTCTCTTGAAAATGCTTCCAGCTCAACAGGAACAGAATGTATCTCAAAATGCTTGAGCCAGTTATCAAATCAAATATATATTATATATCTATGTGGTGAGAGAGAGAAAGAAAGAAAGAGAGAGCTAGAGACTGCATGTGAAATTGTGCTGGGGAATATAGAAGGAAATGAGCATCTGAAAGTTACACAGATAAGATTTCAAATTATGCACTAACTGGCAGGAAATTATCAAACAGGGGAATTATCTCCATCTTGTCCCTCAGGAGATTGGGAATGGAGACTGTGGAATCCAAGTGGCACTATGCTTCAGACCACAGTGCTTCTCTAAACATGAACTCTTTGGCCAACCCTTGCCAATTCTTCCCCCATAACTTGAATCCATTGCTTTCTTTTCATGTCTTCCTGAACCAAATTCTCAGTTACCCCAATCTTGACTACTGCAATAGCCTAGTTCATCTGCCTTCTGCCTAATCCATTAGGACTGCCAGGTTTTCAGTATTTAAAATCCTTCAGGAAGCTTCCCCTGCCTACAAGATCTAAACCTGGGTGACCCACCTTCCCACCATAGTCCTCTGGGCTTAGCAACCCAAATCCTGACCTATCAGAGTGTGTGGTGGGAAACACCCTCTAGCTCCTCTAGCTCATCTGAACCCTCTTGGTTCTTTACAGGCCTAAGTCAAACCCCTGAAGACTCTCCCCCGATTCTAATCCACTGCGTCCTCCACTTCCTTTGAACGCCTATAGAATTCCCTTCTGGTACTACTCATTTGGCATGTATCCACAGACTACCTTTTGCATCTAGTTAATTGTGCAGATTTTATTCTCTTCAATGAGATCTTGAATTCCTAAAAAGTAGGGACTAGATTATCTCCCCCTCACAGGGTGAAGCACAGTACTATACACATTGCAGGTAGACAGTAAAAAAGTTTTAATTAATTGTTTATGTCAACTGGGTTTTGGATGTGTTGCAATAGGGCTGTAGATTGTCCATTTCACTAAAATAAACATGCACGGTGACAATGCCAATCAAACAAGGATAAAGAGAAGTATAAGTTTTTACAGGTCTGTGTGCCAGTTTTTAAAAGGCTTGGCTGATACAAAAGTCACTTGAAGGTGCTACTAGATACCCTTAGCTGTGCCTAGTCCCACCTGGAATTCAGGTAACCACAAAAAAACATGGTTTAATTCTGGAGTAAAGGATGACTCTGATTAAGCCATGATAGTTCTTGCTACAGGTACGGAATGTTAATAATACATACTAAGTATTAATAATACACACGAAATACCGGAAGACTATGCCAGTCAATTCTGTTACCCATCAATCCCCCTTTTTTAATGGATACCATCAGAAGAAAATTGAACCACAAAATCTCCACATTAAAGCCAAGTTAATAGCTTGATTATAATTGAGATGAGAGAAAAGGCATTTTCAAGTCTAGGCAGGCCATCCCTTTCTACCCCTCTCCCCTGGAGACCAGTGCTTCTCTGTGTGCCACAGTATGGGTGTTTTGTGTATGTGTGTGTGTGAGATCTTTCTACCCTGAAACCTGGTGTTGGTGTTAAACTAGGGGGCCATGCTGGTGGAAGCAGGAGGGAGCCGGAGACTCTTCTGTACGACCCAGTTGGGGAAAGGCTTACAGCAAAGACACCATTCTTTTTCTACGCCAGCTGATGTTAAAAGACTAAACAAAACTACACACACACACACACACACACATACACACACACACACACTACATATATATGATGCATGTATATATTAAAATATACATATTTTAAGTATATATGCATATTTAAAAATAACTAGTTTAGCAAGTAGTTTCACTTGTTAAAGCAATAAGAAGTATTTCCCCTGCAAAAACCCTTAATTTAACTGTCCAAGGCAAACTGTTAAAAAAGCACAGCTGGCAAAAAACCAAACCAAACCATAGTGTATAACTGAGCTTTATCGGCAGTTCTACCCCCAGAATTTACAACTTTATAATAAAGAGAAATGTCACTCAACTCAATAACAAGGGGTCCCCCCGCCGCCGCCCCTGGTCTCTTTAAGATTTAAGAATTTCAAACAGTAACTTTCTAAACCGGAGTTCCCTCTTTGGGCAAACAGCTCCCTTCTTTTCAGCGAAAGCTTCTTTATCTTTTTGTTCTTTTCTCTAACCTCTTCGGGTTTTCATACAAATGGTGTATGACTCCTGGGACATTTTGCAATGAAGTTCCACTCTCAGGAGAATGAAACACTACTACTCCGATGGGTTGCCACCTGCTCTATAAAAAGAGCCTGGATGAAGGTAATTACCTCTTTCATGAGGAGAGCTACAGGGAAGGGGTTCTGCAGAAGTGAGGTCTTGGTAAGGGGACAGAAGGACACATATACTCACCCTCCCTCGCCTTCTCAGGCCAAGGACCACCTCTGCTGGGTTGTCTATCAGTAACCAAGGAAAGGTGGTTCATGTTAACTCCCCAGGGCGGATCCTTTGTGGAGGATAAAAATGTCCTCATGATGGCAGGATGGGGAAGGGTGAAAGGCAGAAATGAAGCTGGTGTGGAAGTTTCTGATAATTCCAAATCATTAGAAAGGACTTTAAAGAATTCTAGATTGGTGCTACCCATCCGCAATGCCCACCCCTCCTCCTGGGGAAGTTCAAAAGTACAGGTGACTCGATAGGTCAAAGGACAAACACTTCAGGAGTGTTGTTCTACCTGGTTCTCACTTATATTTCACAAAGGTACCTGGCTGTAGCATGTGATGTAAGCCTTTACTAAAGGCATGGGCCATGGGCATGAGAGCCATTGCTAATCAGTTTTAGGCCAGACTGATTAAAATATCAGCCTGGTGGCACCTCTTAGGAATTCAGATCCAGTGGTTTCCATCTCAGAGCCAGAAGAGGGAGAAAGAACTGGGAAACAAAGGCCTCCTTGTGTTTGCAAATACTCCAGCACCAAATACAGATGTGCTCCAGTAATAAAGGAAAACTCTTTTCCCAAGGAACCAGATTTTTATCTCAAACTCTCACAGCAACCAAAAACCAGTATTTTAAGAAATGACACACAACAGGCATTACCACCTACACAAAGCTCCATGAAGCATCATCCTAATGATTAAACTGAGAACACAGAATAAGTAGCTTGCATCATCCTTTGAAATTTTTTTAAATTGAGGTATAATTGATATGTAATATTATAGTAATTTCAGATGTAAACAGTGATTCAATATGTGTACATATTGCAAAATGATCACTGCAGTAGGTCTAGTAACATCCATCACCATACATACTTTTTTTTTTCTTGTGGTGAGAACTTTAAAAATTTATTCTCTTAGCAACTTTCAAATATGCAATACAGTATTATAACTATAGTCACCATACTGTCCATTAGATCCCTGTGATTTGTTTTACCTTTTGACCCTGTTCACCCATTTTGGCTACTCCCCATCCCCAGCCCTGGCAACCACCAATGCGTTCTGTGCATCTATGAGTTTTTGTTTTTGTTTTTAAGATTCCACATACAAGTGAGATCATACAATATTTGTCTCACTTATCTGACTAATTTCACTTGCATAATGCCCTTAAGGTCCACTCAGGTTGCAAATGGCAAGATTTCCTTCTTTTTTGTGGCTGAATAATATTCCACTGTATATATATACCACATCTTCTTTATCCATTCATCCATTAATGAACACTTAGATTGTTTCCATATCTTGGCTATTGTACATAATGCTGCAGTGAACACGGGGGTGCAGATATCTTTTTGAGTTGGTGTTTTCACTTTCTTTGGATAAATATCCAGGAGTGGAACTTCTAGATCATATGGCAGTTCTATTTCTAATTTTTTGAGGAACCTCCATACTGTTTTCCACGGTGGCTGCACCAATTTACATTCCCGCTAACAGTGCACAAGGGGTCCTTTTTCTCCACATCCTTGCCAATACTTGTTATTTTTTGTCTTTTGGGGTGTCAGAAGGGTGTGAGGTGATATCTCATTGTAGTTTTGATTTCCCTAATAATTAGTGATGTTGAGCATCTTTTTCATGTACCTGTTGGCCATCTGTATGTCTTCTTTGGAAAAATGTTTATTCAGATCTTCTGCCCATTTTTCAGTAGATTGTTTGGGGTGTTTTTTGCTATTGACTTGTATGAGCTCCTGATATACTTTGGATATTAACCTCTTATTAGATATATGATTTGCAAATATTTTCTCCCATTCAGTAGGTTGCTTCTTCATTTTGTTGATGATTTTCTTTGCTATGTAGCTTGTATCATCTTGATCACTACGTTTTCCTTCATTCTTTTATACCACCCATCAGGTGGTGTAAATATTTCATATTTAGGAGAAACTATTTTATTATGGAATGCTCAAAATATTAGTGTCTAGGTGAATTCTCAGATAATTACAACTGTCCTAGTTCCAAAGCTTCATAACTTCTACTCTTACATATTTTGAACAAAAACAGTCATTTTAAAACAGAAACAGACTCAGACTTAGAGAATGAACTTATGGTTACCAGGGGGAAAGGATGGGGGAAGGGATAGATTGGGAGTTTGGGATAGACATGTACACACTGCTGTATTTAAAATAGATAACCAATGAGGACTTGCTGTATAGCACAGGGAACACTGCTCAGTATTCTGTAATAACCTAAATGGGCAAAGAATTTGAAAAAGAATAGATACATGTATATGTATAACTGAATCACTTTGCTGTATACCTGAAACTAATACAACATGGTTAATCAGCGATACTCCAATATAAAATAAAAAATTTTTAAAAACCAGTCATTTTTACCATTTTAAGCAGAGTGGTACATTGTTGGCCCCAAGACCCCGAGTGACTTTATTATCTAAATGAATGCAAAACTAAAGCTGAGGGTTAGGTAAGCCTTCTTCTTTAAGTGAACGTCAATAATTTAAGGAGCCAGAGAATTTTTAAGGAGCATTTAAGTCAAGAGCCTCACAATTGTCTGCCTACACATTTACCTTTCATTCAGTAAACCAAGTAGAGGAAAAATGTTTTTGGTTTAATATCTTTCCCTTCCTTCCTATGGTTGATTTTATTTACTTGTATATCCTAGCCACACTTTTCCTTTAAATAGCCGTCACTTTAAACGCTCCCTTGAAATAATGTAGGGTTGTATTCTATTCAACTGATCCTTCCTTCTAACGGGCTGACTTATTCTTTTGTCATGTAGAAACAAGAAAAGAAGCGCCTGCTTACTGCACATTTGACCTGTGTACCCATGTGCTGGCCATTTGTTCATTCAGCTGTTACAGGCTTCAGGGAGCGCATATGCCCAAGGTTTTCCACCTAGGAAAATGCTATTCCCATCAATCTCCATCAAGAACTCTCATCCTGAGAGGTCCAGAGATGGGCTGAAAGGAGTGCAAAACTCCCCGAAAACATATGCAACATTCTGCGTGTTTGGGCATTTTTCTGAGGAGCAGGCCTATTGTTCTCATTAGAAGCTCCTGCTGGGGGTCTTCCATTTTGCCCTCTAGGTCCCTTCCCAGCATCCCCCTCCTCAATGCCAGGGGTGGACTGATGCACGCTGCATGGACAGACAGATTGCCTTCTGGTTGCAGGATGATGGGACACTCCGAAGGAGATGGGAGAGGACAGGGCTTTGGGGGCCACAGAAGGCTGGCTATGTGTCTCAGCTGATGGTCCCAGCTTTTGTCAGGGGTCCTCCCTCTCTGGGTGGTGCTAGCAGCATCCCCTGCTTGCCCTCAGGCCTGCCTATAGTAGGAGCACTGGGTTCCCAGCTCAAGGAGCATCCCTCGTGGTTTCTGTACACCTGCCACAGCTTCATGAATAGCCCCCTTTTAAACTGTTTACTATACAGACTGTGCCATCTTTTTTCTGCCAGGACCCCAAGAATGTTTAAGTGGTTGATGACCCTAAGGGGTTATGAACATTTACATGCTAAAGGAATCTGTACAAATTTGAAGGAAATTGAACCCAGAAAAAACTAAAACTCAAGTCTCCAGGTAACTGGGCAGAAAACCCAAAGACGGTTGCTCTGTGGTTCCTTCCCGTCCTTTGGTTGAGGCCATCTCTCTACCCCCAGTGCCTTTATATGAACCCCAAGCACTAGGCATGGGTGCTCCTGCTGGAGCGTCAGTGCTGCTTTCCCCTCTCATCTGAGTATGAGTCTAGGCTAAGAGGTAACAGCTTCACAGGCAGCTTCCTTAGGTCTCACCTGTGAAACTAAGACAAGAACAGTCCGCAGCCCATAGGATGCTGGAGGGAGAGATGCGGTCCTGTAACCCGTGGGCCTGGTGCCTGGGTGGCCAGCAGCCCCGTGCACCTGTGCTGGGCTCCCATCTGTCAGCCAGTCCCATCCTCGCGATCTGCACCCTGGCACTGCCCTCTGCTCACCTGGCCCCCTTGATCAGTGAACTGCTTTGCATGTAACTTGCTAAATTTGATATTGGTGTCCTCTCTAGGACACAACTTTGGGTGTTTGTCTTCTGGATACTGGCACCACAAAAGAAACACCGTGGGCTGGGCATGTGCGTGCATACCCCTGCACACACGTGCACTCACAGGTCGGGGAACTGGACCCGCTTGGCTCTGTCTGGCCTACCATCTCCTGAGGCATCCAGCCACCCCCATCACTGCTTTAAAGACAACCCAGAGCTGTCTCCGACAGATCAACCGTGGCATGTTTGGAACCAGAGACCAGCACACTTTTCCGAATGTGCATTTAGCTCTTGGTGTTTATTTCCTGCTACTGACTTATGCTCCTTTCATCTGGCTTGCGCCAGAGAGACAGGAACTGGCAGAGGTCTGAGGAAAGACTAGGAAGGGTGGAGACGGCACGATTAAGTGTGGTCAGAGGAGGACCTCAGGTCACGTCTTCCTGAGGAGGGGGAGGTAATGATTTTGAAAGCTCTGTGGTACAGCAATAAAACATCACTAATTGAGGAATGAACCATTTAAAAAAAATCATTACAGGGAAGCCTTAGGCAACAGACCTCACAGCACAATATCCCCAGGTAGGAAATGAGTAAGATGGATTTGTCTCTGAGGTGTGTGTACACGGTGGAATCCTACTCCCACCCCCACCCCCAGTTTTCTGTAACAGAGTCACACTACACCCAGAGTACACGACACCGTGTACTCCTGGGTCCGCCTCCTCTTCTCTCTCTAATCACGATCCAGACAGACTGTTGGTCCCCAGAAGTGGGCCAATGGTAGCTGTACCACGTGAGTGGAGAATGTGCTGGACTCCAAGGTCCCAGAACAGGCTGATCTAGAGTAATTTCTGTAACCACTGATTGCATAGTCCCAGGAAATCTGTGAACTTCCTGAAGGTGCAAATACTTTCAGCTCTATGACTTTGCTTCTGTTATCTTACTGAGCACTCTTGCCCCCAGCTGCCCATTCCAGCTAGGAAGAAATAAAACCTACCCCAGTACTGAAGTACATATACATGGGACACACAAGATATCATGGGACTCTGAAGGCTTTTGTGGTCTGCCACACCATTGCATGGATCCTGACTTTACCACCACTCAGCTGTGAGATCTGGAAAGTTGCTTAACCTCTCTAAGCCTCAGCTGTCTGTTCTATAAAATGGGAATAATAATCCCTATCTCATGAGATTGGCATGAGGACTGGATATGGTCATGTACGTGACGGGTTGAGTGCAAGGAATAAATAGGAACTGATACGGCTCTTATTGACCTACGCTGGCATCCAAATGCTCTGGGTCCTTCTGAAAAGGGCACCATTGGGGAGCATGGGTGGAAGACAGAGGGAGTCTCCTCAGCGTCATGTGACCCATCTCCTATCGCTTGCTATCCAGTTATCCATTCTGTTCCATTTATGTGTGTTTGGTATCAAGCCTCATCTCCCCAACCTGGTCATAAGCGTTGGGCAAGAGCTGTCTCTCTGTGTCCCCCAGAGCCTGTCTCAGTAGATGTGACACATTAGTTTATTCACATTGATTCTTTCACAGGAGGCACTGGGTAAAGATTGAGAGGGCAGCCTCTAAAGTATGTATGTCCACTGGAGTTCAACTCCCAGCCCTAAAGGACTTGGGGCCACTAACTTTACATTCTGTGCCTCAGCTTCTCCATGTGGATACTGTGAGCACAAAGGAAGATGGTGTCTGTAAAACACTTCTTAGAAGAGACACTGACACTTGAAAGCCACCCAGTAAACTTCGGGCCTTTACACTTACACTGTGGGTACACGGTGAATACACGGTGAAGATGCTACCGAAGGTCCACCGCCATGACCATCACCTCCTCTTACTCCTTCAAAGCAGGAGTTCATTTCTGGCTTTGATGTACTGGCTGAAATACTCCATAATGTAAAATATGCCTAGTCTATATGTTTTAAGAAGTTACCACAAAACTTGACTTTAAGACATTTTGGAGATTAACTTAAAAAAATATATATTATCTAGGGAAAAGCATAAGCATGTCTGTGTAACAGCATTCTTTCACTATGTCTTGAAGCCATTCCATTTGCTCAGATTTTGATGTAACTCCATTCTCAATGGTTTTCCTGAGGAATAAGGTAGATTCCGTGGAGTTCTGCAAAATTCTTCAACCACTACCAGTTAAAATCTCCTGTCTTCAAGACACCTAAAATCAAATTCCTGAGGCAATAGTGCAATCATATGAATATCTGCATTCCATCTTCACTAATACCTCGTCCTTGTCTGGAAAGAGCTCCACGTGGAGCACCACTCCCATGGCCAACATGACCGAGACCACGGATACAAGTGGAAGATGGAACGCGGAGCCCTCTGCTTCCCTGAGAACCACTGGGCAGTGTCCCTGGGAGGCTCCCATCAGCTCTAGTCAAGGCTCAAGCAGCTCGAGGTAATTGGAGTGAAAGATGTGTATTAATTTCTTTTCCTCCTTGGTGAGCTTCTCTCAACAGATTACCACTGACCACTGTCGGCTGAGCGCTAGCCTTGCAGAACCCATTATTAGCCAATCTGATTGGTTATAAGATGGCGAAAATTGAGCTGACTCTGAGAAAGCAGAACTGAAGAGTCAGTCCAGATATTAGCACATCACCCCTCAGCAATCCAGGCTTCTAACGGGTCCCCAAACATTGCCTGAAAATTGAGGTGAGAATACATTTTCCTGAATGTCTGCTTAGCCATGACAGGGAAGATGGCTATTGGATGCTTCGTGTCCTCAGTGAATGGACAGGCTCTTGGTTTCCATCCAGATTCTTTAATGAGAATGAAAGGAATTAGACCCTAGAACTGCAGGGTTGGGTCTTCAGCTCTCCCAGGCAGAACAAGCTGCTTTCCTTGGGTTCCCATGCACCTTGCTCCTCTTTGCAAGGGCTCTTCTGGGATATTTGACGTTGGTAACTTTGTCTGCAAGATTTGTTTGCATGTCTGCCTCCCCCTCTTCTCAGAAGCAAGGGCCTGCTTCCGCCTTCTCCATCTTTGTATCTTCTGTTCTGAGTGCAGAAGTTTTCAAGAAAAGTCTGTTGAATGGACTTGGGCCATTATGGCCAAAATAACTCTGAATGGGTGGCATCATTTGAGAGCTGTGCATATGCTCCCACATGGACGCCATGGCGCCATGCCCCCTGCCGCTGGAAGAAAAGGCAGGCTGTCCACATTGTATGCCTTTCTTTTACAAAATATACACCTTTTCCTCACAACTTTCCTTTACCAAATGACTTTTCAAGAGCTTTCCTACATTGGAATTCTCTGAAGCCTTTTTCTTTCTAATCTTTCTGCAAAGAGCTAAATATTTTAAGTTTTATGGTTTCTGTCCAGCTGCTTGGTTCCAGTGTTTTTACACCAAATCAGCCACAGACAACCAATAAACAAATGGGGTAGCTGTGTTACAATGAAATTTTATTTTCAAAACCAGGAGGCTTTGGGCTGGACTTGGCCCTTGGGCCATACTTTGCTAACTCCTGATCTGAGACAAAAATGATCCGGAGAGAACATGATAAACTAGTTCTGCTTTAAGAAAACTCTGAAGATAACTCTGGAGAGAATTAATTCTAGGTCATTCCTTGACTTCCTCATTCTACCATAGGTCACAGGCAGAAAAAAGAATTAGCGGGAGGGGGAGAGACCCTGAATCGTAGATTTTACATGACGCTGCAACCTGGATCACAAATCCAGATTTCAGAGGTTTTCAGCCTTTTATGTGCGGTAACAGAGCACGGGAACGCAGCCCCAGATCTGCAGGATTGGGTTTTATCTCCCTCTCACATCTCTTTCGGGCTTTGTTGCTTTCTTTAGTTCTCTTACAGTTCAGGTGACCCCAAAGTACCCAGTCATTCTTTTATCAACTCAGTCAGTCCTGAGGTCCTTTATGGCAAGGTCATATTCACTTCCGTATTTCACCCCATCCTCCTGGGAATGACAGCGCCTCGCATATAGAGGATGTGCCATGCACGCAGTGGAGTAGGTGTCGCTGCCCTCTTAAGGAAGGTATAAGGCATGTGGCTTTGTGGACTCTTAGTATATTCCAAAGTAGATAAGGCTGAACACAAGTAATATAACATAAACCTGGAACTCCAACCACTGCTCTGAAGGCAGCTTAGAAAGATTCAAAAAATAGCTGGGTAGGGATGGAAGAGGAGTTAGAAACCCAATCTGAAAACAACGAAACCAAAAGAGGGGTGGTGAGTGGACAGCTGGACTTAACCAGAAACATAACCGATGAACCCACTTCGTCTTGTGTTTTTCCAGCACACAGGATGGAAATAATGGGCTGTTTGCAAACAAAATGCAGAAAGAGGAAACGCTCGACCTAAAGCTATAATTAGTTTGTCAGTGTTGTGTGTCTATCATGTGTGTACAAAGAGAAACGCACTCCTGCTGCGTCTTCCACCTCTGCCTTCTCTTTCCTAAACAGGCTTGAACAGTAACAGGCAAATGGAAGGCAGGCTTCAGCCAGCCATTTTGTAAGCCTGACTCATGACACGGTCCTGTCAACTGAGCTCTAAGGCCACGAATAGTTTCATCATCAGCTGTTCCAAACACTGATGGAAGTAATAACACTAGGAAAATTATAGCATAGGGAGATTTAATTCCATGCCCTTATTTGTAGGCGAAGGATGCTAACATCTCTTTTAACTGGGCTCACCTCATATTTGATGAATATTCAAATGTGATTGTACCAGTAGCATTTTCTCTGAAAATTGCAGCGATTACTCATTAGTAAATGAGGGGCCTTGGGCAAAGAATCTGGTCAGAAGACTGAGTACCATGTTACCATCAGATGTAACATATTAATCCTGAAATTTAGCACTTAGAATAGGGATTAAAGTGCTGCAATTAAAATTTACATGATTATATCCATTACTATTCCTAAAAAAATTATTTGACCTTTCTACTGAGAGCTGTCTACCCTAGACTAAAAGAAACTGAAAGCACATGAAGATATAGCTTTATACCTTTCCACACAGGTGGAGAGAGAGAGAGACACTGAACAGAGACAGCATGGCCAGCATGATGCATCCAGAGCCTGGGATTTAGCCTGCAATCAGTCACTGATCCGTGGACCTTGAACAAATTAAGCAACGATTCTGTTTCTTCTTCCCAATCTGCAGACAGTAATACTCTAGTAAGGTTGCTCCCTTCTTCAGAGGTTTCCTGTCAGCTAATAGCTGATGTCTTTGTACCAGTGAAGCATAAAAATGAGGTGGGGATTAAATGTGTTGAATCACGTAAAAACCCTTAGAACATTTCCTGGCCCATGGTAAGCACTCAAAAATTATTTACTGGTGCTATTTATGTAAATGTCCATGGGGAAGGCTCAAGCATTTATGTAATACCTTAAAAACATGAAAAATAATCTTCTAGTTTCTAGAAATGAAGGAGATGCACCTACCTATGACTCAGCAATTCCACTGCTACCCTAGAGAAACTCACAAGTGGACACAATCAACAACATTCGTTCAAGTAACATTTGCAAATGCAAAATACTGGAATGACCACCAGTGGGAGAGTGGATAAATAAGCTGTGAAATTTCCATATGATAGAATAGTATTAAAATGTTTGATACAGCCACTATGGAGAACAGTATGGAGGTTCCTCAAAAAACTCAAAATAGAACTACCATATGATCTAGCAATTCCACTCCTGGGCATACACCCTGAGAAAACCATAATTCAAAAAGATACATGCATCCCAAAGTTCATTTGCAGCACTATTTACAATAGCCAGGACATGGAAGCAACCTAAATGTCTATCAACAGAGGAATGGATAAAGAAGATGTGGTACATATATATAATGGAATATTACTCAGCCATAAAAAAGGAATGAAATTGAGTTATTTGTAGTGAGGTGGATGGACCTAGAGTCTGTCATACAGAGTAAAGTAAGTCAGAAAGAGAAAAACAAATACTGTCTATTAACATATATATGTGGAATCTAGAAAAATGATATTGATGAACTTATTTGCAAAGCAGAAACAGAGACACAGACGTAGAGAACAAACGTATGGATACCTAGGGGGGAAGGGGGGATGGGATGGATTGGGAGATTGGGATTGACATATACAGTACTATGTATAAAACAGATAACAAATGAGAATAGATTGTATAGCACAGGGAACTCTACTCAATGCTCTCTGGTGACCTAAATGGGAAGGAAATCCAAAGAAGAGGGGATATATGTATACGTGTGGCTGATTCACTTTGCTGTATAGCAGAAACTAACACAACATTGTAAAGCAACTATACTCCAATAAAATAAATAAATAAAATGTTTGTATCCCCAAAACATACTATTGAATGAGAAAAGAAATGCTGCAATAGGAAACTTACAGTATGATCCATTTATAAAAGGGTTAAAAATGTAAAACAATCTTTCATATGCTTACAGATACATGCCTGTGTCATAAAAGTATAAAGCATGCGCTCAAATAAAAAAGTACCATATTCAGAATATTTGGCAAGAATAGCTACTTCTGGAGAAGAAGAGGAATGATACAGAAGAAGGGAATACAGGTGGTTTCAACTATTCTGTGATGTTTTACTTCTTTAAAAAAATGATCAGGGAAAAAATGATAAAACCCTATTTGGTAAAAGTCTTTCTTATATCATTCTGTTAACATTTTACATTCATAAAATATTGTTTAATTGGAAAAAATTCTGAGCTTTACTTTTGTTTTGATTTGTAAAATTTGTTCTCTCTGTTGTTGTGCTAGCCTGAGGTCATATATACGAACATAGTTTACTTTTTCTCTTCCACCTTTCTTTTCTGGGACAATCCATTATAAAAGAATCAGTTCCTTATGATAACTCCTAACAGACTAAAAATTCTCATTTTAGCTTTACTAACCAACATTGTACATCAACAACATATTTAGATAATGAATCATTCTCTCATTAAAACGAATTTATGTAGCCCCTTGTATAGATAGCTCTGTTCCAGATACAAAGGTTGAGAAATGAAAATAGGGTTAATTCTAAAAGGATATCAGCTATTGTAGCTTCATTAAAATTAAAATATTTTGATAACTTAGTTCATAATAATAGAATTTTAGAGTTCTTAAATCATAATAATAGAATTTTAGAGTTCTTAAAAATCACTAAGAAACACCCAAACACCCTAGTGGAAGGATGAATGAAAAACACAGAAAAATTTTAGCAGAAGAATTTAAATGGCTGATGAAGACATGAAAAACATTCAACTAAATAAGCAATAAAATGAACAAAATTTAAAATGAGATATCATTTTAAGCTATCAAATTGGCAAAGGTAATATTCAATATCGGCGGAGGTTCAGGAAAATGGGCACTTAGTCCATACCGCCAGTGGGTAGTTTGGCATTATGCATCAAGGTCCTTAAAAATATGGATACACTTTGACCCAGTGATTCTCCAGCTAGGACTAGAGACTAAGGAAATAACAGAAGATGTGCACAAAGATTTATGTGCAAAGATATTCACTAAAGCATCATTTATCATAGTAAAACAACATGTAACAATACGGTATTCATTAAATAAAATATCCACATGATATAATAATTTCCAGTCGTCATACATATTTTCATATATTTTTCAATTTATATTAAATGACATGGACAAATGTTCAAGAGATAATGTTAGTGGAGAAAGGACACAATACCGCATATACGCATGAATCCAATTCTGCAAAATAACTGCGTGCATTGGAGAAAGACTGGAAGAAACACTCTAAAAAGCCACTAGTCATTTTCTCTGGCTCCTGAGATCATGGGTATCTTCTTGCTTTATAACCTTTTTTTTTTTTTTTTTTTTTTATTGCAGTACGCGGGCCTCCCACTGTTGTGAGAGCTCCCGTTGCGGAGCACAGTCTCCGGACGCGCAGGCTCAGCGGCCATGGCTCACGGGCCCAGCCGCACGTGGGATCCTCCCGGACCCGGGCATGAAGCCGCGTCCCCTGCATCGGCAGGCGGACTCTCAACCCCTGCGCCACCAGGGAAGCCCCTATAACCTTTTTATAATCTTTTTCAAATATTTTTCAATGGGCCTATTTTATAATTAGCCTAAAACACAAACGATCAGATAATTACAGAAATTGAGACCTAGAAAGGACCTTCATTTTTATAGATGGGGAGACAGTGGCCATACGGGCTCCTGGCCTGGGCAGCCATGTCCTGCAGGAGCCCCGGAGAAGAGCAGCAAGGCCTCTGCTGGGCCCCAGTGGTCCTGCCAGAATAGAACTGCCAGACTCCGTGAACGAGCACGGTGGGCAATGCTCACACTCTCCCACTTCCGGAATATTTATCCACGTGTATGCAGTTGGGCTTATTACAATGACTGGGAAAAGGTAGCTAAATAGATATTTTCTTTCTCTTGACGTCACCACCTTAAGGATTTGCTTTATAATACAAGCTGCAACTGAAAATAGAAAGTAACATAGTATAGTTTTTTAAAAGTAACTGATGTTTCAGAAGTTCAGAAATACTTGAAATCAATTAAAATCAAGCAAAGGGTGATGGGAAGAGATTGGAGATCAATGCCAATACGGTACTGAGCCAGCTTCGAGCAGACCCACAAACAGTCCAGCGAGGAGGGGGCAGAGGGTTCCCTAGCATGAGGGTGATGAACAAGTATTTAATGTTTAGGTGCTTTAAAAAAACCTCACTCACAACATCTAGCGCTTATTTCACCTTGAACTCAAACATTTGTCCCAAGTAAGTTTGTTATAATCTGAAGTTGAGACTCTAGTTTTACAGAGTGGATATGAGATATCTAGGCATTTATCCATGTTGGAAAACAAAGCCCAGCTTGAGAGTTATTTTCATTTAAAGAGAGTTCCCACAATTCTTACAATAGAAAGGAGATTAAAAAGGAGAAAGAAAAAAAGACTGTTGGGGGGTGGGGCAACCTTCTCTTCTAGGGCTGGTGGCTCCCCTGATAGAGAACTAGGGCAGTTTCTAGGGCAGATCAGATCCTTTCCATTGAAGCCTCGTCAATAGTTTTCTCAATGTTTGCCTGAAGCAGGGGCTTGCTGACAAAGTGCATTGTATAAAGCCTCCCAATGGAAGGTATCAAAGGAAAATACCAAGTTTTGTTCAGCCAGGGCTTTCCTGATCTGTTATTGATGCCTCTGAGCACCTCAGAAGGAGACAAAGGGAAGAAAACCTGATGTACCAAAATGCACTTTTTTTTCCCCATTCACATAACAAGGCATACAGAGAGAAGCATGAATGCATTCGGAAGGGGCTGGTAAGGCCAAAACTGAGCCATATTTTATTTCCACCCGTCTTCAGATTTACCTCCCTGAATGCTCCAAGACACAGACACGAGAACCACTTAGAAGAAAAGTAAGAAGCCAGTCTCAAATGCTGCGGAACTGCTTGAATGAAGCCAGGCTAATTAATGTAGAGGCTGTAAGGTTGCCCCAAGAAGTACAAAAGGGAAAGATAAGAGACTCGACTCTGTAAAGTGCAGCAAAACAACTCCCTTCTTCTCTCATACAACTTCCAGGAGCTCAAAAACGAGGCCCAGGATCTTGTTGTTAGAGCCAAAATTTCTAACTATTTGAGTCAGCTGAATCGTCCAAATCAACGAACTGGCCTTCCTCCAGCTCACGTCCTTCACACCAGTGCAAGTTTCAGCTCCCTCACAGGGTACCACATTCAGCCCAGAGCTTACTCGAGTCTGCCCACCCTAAAACCTCAGTTGGGCTTGTGGCCCATGTGGTGCTTACGCATAATGAGGCTATTCACTGTAATTTTGATTTACACAATTTCAGAATGATACCATTTCCACATGGAAGTATACTGAGGCTGTTGCTATGTCAGTACTTAGAAGTAAAGCAATCAACACTTTTAACTTAATAGGCGTAATTATTCCAACTTCTTCCAAAGTCTTTGGGCCTCAGTTTCATCACTGATAAATTGAGGACTTGTTAGCATCTTAAGTTTCCCCCTACAGTTTGTGATTCTGATATGAGACATGGTAGAATGCAGGTCAAGAAGCATTAAACAAGACAAATGACACTGTAGCACTAAAAGCCACAATGTACAACAAAAGTATAACATAATAGGAGCCTTTAACCCAAGACTCGGATTAGGGTGAGGTGAGTGAGGCACTTTCCTCAGATGCACCATTATAGGGAGTGCCCAAAACTCAGGAACCAAAATAAAAAATACTTTAATGCAATATTTTTAAAAATAAAAATTAATGCATACAACCTATAATAAATAAAATTTGCAATTTAAAAATAAAGATAGGAGCAGTATTACTGATTTTTTCTTTTGGAGCCCCAGGCTCCAATATAGCTTAACATGACACTGGCACTACTTTAATCTGCCACTCTTGGTCCAAAGGTAATTCAAGAGAACAAAAAATTAAGTAAGGCTGTAGGAGACCTAAACAATATGATCAGTAAGATAAATCTCTGGTGTACTGGGAAAACTGTATATCCACATGCAAAAGAATGTATTTGGGTCTCCATTTCATACCATAAACAAAAATTAACTCAAAAGGGATAAAGAACCTAAATATAAGAGCTAAAACCATAAAACGCTTAGGAGAAAGTATAGACGTAAATCTTCATGACGTAGGATGTGGCAATGGATTCTTAGCTATTAACACAAAAAGCATGAGCAACAAAAGAAAAATACACTGTATGTCACCAAAATTTAAAAAATTTGCATCATAGACCCTATCAAGAAAGTGAAAAAACAATATATACACTGAGAGAAAATATCTGTACATCGTGTATCTGATAATACCCAGATGATATAAAGAATTCCTACAATTCAACAAAAGACAATGAAAAATGAGCAAAGGGGCCTTCCCTGGTGGGGCAGTGGTTAAGAATCCGCCTGCCAATGCAGGGGACATGGGTTCGATCGCTGGTCTGGGAAGATTCCACATGCCGCAGAGCAACTAGGTCCATGTGCCACAACTACTGAGCTTGAGCTCTAGAGACCATGAGACACAACTACTGAAGCCATGTGCCCTAGAGCCCGTGCTCCACAACAAGAGAAACCACCGCAGTAAGAAGCCTGCACACTGCAACGAAGACCCAATGCAGCCAAAAAAAAAAAGAATGGGCAAAGGATGGGACCTCCCTGGTGCTCCAGTGGTAGAGAATCCACCTTACAATGCAGGGGACGCAGGTTCGATCCCTGGTCAGGGAACCACATGCCATGGGGCAACTAAGCCCACATGCCACAACTACTGAGCCCTCGCGCCTCAACGAGAGAGCCCTTGTGTCACAAACCACAGAGTCCACATGTCCTGGAGCCTGCACACCACAGCTAGAGAGAGAAAGCCCACATGCCACAACTAGAGAGAAGCCCACGTGCTGCAAAGAAAGATCCCACATGCCTCAACGAAGATCCCACGTGCCGCAACTAAGACCTGACGCAGCCAAAAATAAAATAAATAAATAAATAGATAAATCTTTTTAAAAATGAGCAAAGGATTTGAATAGACATTTGTCAAAGAAATGGACTATACGCATATGAAGAGAAGCTCAACATCACCAGTGGTTAGAGAAATGCAAATCAAAACCACAATGATATACCACCTTATACCTACTATACTACTTTTCATTTTTAAAACAAAGAAACAAAATGGAAAATAATATGTTGGTAAAGATGTGGAGAAATTGGAATCCTTATGCTTTGCTAGTGGGAATTTGAAATGATGCAGCCTCTGTAGAAGACAGTTGGACAATTCCTCAAAAAACTAAACATAGAATTACCATATAAGTCAGCAATTCCACTCCTAGGTATACACCCAAAGAAGTGAAAACAGGGACTCAAACAGCTACTTGTGCACTAATGTTCATTGTAGCATTATTTACAGTAGCCAAAAGGTGGAAACAGCTAAGTGTCTGTGAACAGATGAATGGATAAACAGAATGTGGTATACACATATAACAGAATATTTTTTGACCATAAAAAGGAATGAAGTTCTGATATATGCTACAACTTGGGTGGACCTTGAAAACAGTATGCTAAGTGAAAGAAACCAGACACTAAAGGACAAATACTGAATGATTTCACTTATATGAAATATCTAGAATAGGCAAATTCATAGAGATAGAAAGTAGAATAGAGGTTACTATGAGCTGGGGGTGGGGTTGAGGGATAGAGAGTTATTGCTTAATGGGTACAGAGTTTCTGTTGGAGGTGATGAAAAAGTTTTGGAAACAAATAGCAGTGATAGTTGTACAATATTGCAAATATAATTAAGGCCACTACATTATGCATTTAAAAATAGTTTAAATGGCAGATTTTATGTTTTATATTTATTCCAAAATAACTTTATTAAAAAATAGATAATAAAGATGCAGATGTAGAGAATGTGCTTGAGGATACAGCGAGGGGG
This sequence comes from Kogia breviceps, assembly GCF_026419965.1. Classification (NCBI taxonomy): domain Eukaryota; kingdom Metazoa; phylum Chordata; class Mammalia; order Artiodactyla; family Physeteridae; genus Kogia; species Kogia breviceps. The sequence goes on along the minus strand of NC_081310.1, from coordinate 40,047,904 downwards.
AAGGGTTAGCTAAGTCAAAGTGAGAGAGTGGCGTTCACATATATACACTACCAGATGTAAAATAGATAGCTAGTGGGAAGCAGCCGCAAAGCACAGGGAGATCAGCTCCTGCATCGTGACCACCTAGAGGGGTGGGGTAGGGAGGGTGGGAGGGAGATGTAAGAGGGAGGGGATATGGGGATATGGATACATATAGCTGATTCATGTTGTTATAGAGCAGCAACTAACACAATAATGTCAAGCAATTATACTCCAATAAAGATGTTAAAAGAAAAGATAGATTTTCTTTATATATATCATACTTTGCACTCAAAAAATAAAGACTACACCCTTCTCATATGCAATTCATAAAACTTGACTGTATCTTAAATCATAAAGAAAACTTAAATAAGTTTCATAAAGTAGAAATAATAAAAACATTATCTGATCATAATGCAATAAAACCAGAAATAAATAACAAAATAATAAAACCTTTTAAGTTTCATTAGGTCCCATTTGTTTACTTTTGTTTTTATTTCCACTCCTCTAGGAGGTGGGTCAAAAAGGATCTTGTGATTTATGTCATAGAGTGTGCTTCCTATGTTTTCCTCTAAGAGTTTTATAGTGTCTGGCCTTACATTTAGGTCTCTAATCCATTTTGACTTTATTTTTGTGTATGGTGTTAGGGAGTGTTGTAATTTCATTCTTTTACATGTAGCTGTCCAGTTTTCCCAGCACCACTTATTGAAGAGACTGTCCTTTCTCCATTGTATATCCTTGCCTCCTTTGTCATAGATCAGTTGACTATAGCTACATGGGTTTACCTCTGGGGTTTCTATCCTTTTCCATTGATCTATATTTCTGTTTTTGTGCCAGTACCATACTGTCTTGATTACTGTAGCTTTGTAGTATAGTCTGAAGTCAGGGAGCCTGATTCCTCCAGCTCCGTTTTCCTTTCTCAAGATTGTTTTGGCTATTTGGGGTCTTTTGTGTTTCCATACAAATTGTGAAATTTTTTGTTCTAGTTCTGTAAAAAATGCCAGTGGTAGTTTGATAGGGATTGCATTGCATCTGTAGATTGCATTGGAGAGTATAGTCATTTTCACAATGTCGATTCTTCCCATCCAAGAACATGGTATATCTCTCCACCTGTTGGTATCATCTTTAATTTCTTTCATCAGTGTCTTATAGTTTTCTGCATACAGATCTTTTGTCTCCTTAGGTAGGTTTATTCCTAGGTATTTTATTCTTTTTGTTGCAATGTTAAATGGGAGTGTTTTCTTCATTTCACTTTCAGATTTTTCATCGTTAGTGTATAGGAATGCAAGAGATTTCTGTGCATTAATTTTGTATCCTGTTACTTTACCAAATTCATTGATTAGCTCTAGTAGTTTTCTGGTAGCATCTTTAGGATCCTCTATGTATAGTATCATGTCATCTGCAAACAGTGACAGCTTTACTTCTTCTTTTCTGATTTGGATTCCTTTGATTTCTTTTTCTTCTCTGACTGCTGTGGCTAAAACTTCCAAAATAATGTTGAATAATAGTGGTAAGAGTGGGCAAACTTGTCTCGTTACTGATCTTAGTGGAAATGGTTTCAGTTTTTCACCATTGAGGATGATGTTGGTCGTGGGTTTGTCATATATGGCCTTTATTATGTTGAGGTAAGTTCCCTCTAGGCCTACTTTTTGGAGGGTTTTTATCATAAATGGGTGTTGAATTTTGTCAAAAGATTTTTCTGCATCTATTGAGATGATCATACGGTTTTTCTTCTTCAACTTGTTAATATGGTATATCACATTGATTGATTTGCATATATTGAAGAATCCATGCATTCCTGGGATAAACCTCACTTGATCATGGTGTATGATCCTTTTAATATGATGTTGGATTCTGTTTGCTAGTATTTTGCTGAGGATTTTTGCATCTATGTTCATCAGTGATATTAGCCTGTAGTTTTCTTTTTTGTGACATCTCTGTCTGGTTTTGGTATCAGGGTGATGGTGGCCTTGTAGAATGAGTTTGGGAGTGTTCCTCCCTCTGCTATATTTGGAAGAGTTTGAGAAGGATAGGTATTAGCTCTTCTCTAAATGTTTGATACAATTCTCCCGTGAAGCCATCTGGTCCTGGGCTTTTAATGACAGTTTCAATTTCAGTGCTTGTGATTGATCTGTTTATATTTTCTATTTCTTCCTGGTTCAGTCTCAGAAGGTTGTGCTTTTCTAAGAATTTGTCCATTTCTTCCAGGTTGTCAATTTTATTGGCATACAGTTGCTTGTAGTAATCTCTCATGATCCTTTGTATTTCTGCAGTGTCAGTTGTTACTTCTCCTCTTTCGTTTCTAATTCTGTTGACTTGAGTCTTCTCCCTTTTTTTCTGGATGAGTCTGGCTAATGGTTTATCAATTTTGTTTATCTTCTCAAAGAATCAGCTTTTAGTTTTATTGATCTTTGCTATTGTTTCCTTCATTTCTTTTTCATTTATTTCGGATCTGATTTTTATGATTTCTTTCCTTCTGTTAACTTTGGGGTTTTTTGTTCTTCTTTCTCTAATTGCTTTAGGTATAAGGTTAGGTTGTTTATTAGAGATGTTTCTTGTTTCTTAAGTAGGATTGTATTGCTGTAAACTTCCCTCTTAGAACTGCTTTTGCTGCATCCCATAGGTTTTGGGTCGTCGTGTTTTCATTGTCATTTGTTTCTAGGTATTTTTTGATTTCCTCTTTGATTTCTTCAGTGATCTCTTGGTTATTAAGTAGTGTATTATTTAGCCTCCATGTGTTTTTATTTTTTACAGATTCTTTTTTCCTGTAACTGAGATCTAGTCTCATAGCATTGTGGTCTGAAAAGATACTTGATACGATTTCAATTTTCTTAAATTTATCAAGGCTTGATTTGTGACCCAAGATATGATCTATCCTGGAGAATGTTCCATGAGCACTTGAGAAGAAAGTGTATTCTGTTGTTTTGGTATGGAATGTCCTATAAATATCCTTTTTGACCCACCTCCTAGAGAAATGGAAATAACAAAAATAAACAAATAGGACCTTATGAAACTTAAAAGCTTTTGCACAGCAAAGGAAACCATAAACAAGACGAAAAGACAACCCTCAGAATGGGAGAAAATATTTGCAAATGAAGCAATGGACAAAGGATTAATCTCCGAAATATACAAGCAGCTCATCTAGCTCAATATCAAAAAAACAAACAACTCAATCCTAAAATGGGCAGAAGACCTACACAGACATTTCTCAAAAGAAGATATACAGATTGCCAACAAACACATGAAAGAATGTGCAACATCATTAATCATTAGAGAAATGCAAATCAAAACTACAATGAGATATCACCTCATACCAAGTCAGAATGGCCATCATCAAATAATCTACAAACAACAGATGCTGGAGAGGGTGTGGAGAAAAGGGAACACTCTTGGGAATGTAAATTGATACAGCCACTATGGAGAAAAGTATGGAGTTTCGTTAAAAAACTACAAATAGAACTACCATACGACCCAGCAATCCCACTACTGGGCATATACACTGAGAAAACCATAATTCAAAAAGAGTCATGTACCACAATGTTCACTGCAGCTCTATTTACAATAGCCAGGAGATGGAAGCAACCTAAGTGTCCATCGACAGATGAATGGATAAAGAAGATGTGGCACATATATACAATGGAATATTACTCAGCCATAAAAAGAAACAAAATTGAGTTGTTTGTAGGTGGATGGACCTAAAGTCTGTCATACAGAGTGAAGTAAGTCAGAAAGAGGAAAACAAATAATGTATGCTAACACATATACATGGAATCTAAAAAAAAAAAAAAAGGTCATGAAGAACCTAGTGACAGGACAGGAATAAAGAAGCAGACCTACTACAGAATGAACTTGAGGACATGGGGAGGGGGAAGGGTAAACTGGGACAAAGTGAGAGAGTGGCATGAACATATATACACTACCAAATGTAAAACCGATAGCTAGTGGGAAGCAGCCACATAGCACAGAGAGATCAGCTTGGTGCTTTGTGGCCACGTAGAGGGGTGGGATAGGGAGGGTGGGAGGGAGACACAAGAGGGAGGGGATATCGGGATATATGTATATGTATAGCTGATTCACTTTGTTATAAAGCAGAAACTAACACACCATTGTAAAGCAATAATACTCCAATAAAGATGTTAAAAAAAATAAAAATAAAACCAAAAGGCTCTTCCAGTAGAAATTTTAAAAATCTATATTAAATAATTCTCAGGTAAAAGAGGAAATACAAACCAAAATTGCAGAATTTCTAAAACAAAATGTTAATAAAACAGTACATATCAGTCTATAAAATACCATTAAAGCCATCATGAGTGGAAAATTCATAGCCTAAATATTTATATTAATAAAAACAAATGCATTAAATTCCCAATTGCAACAACAAAGTAAACTGAAAGAAAGCAGAAGGAAAGAAATAATAAGATTAAAAACAGAAAACAATGAGGTAGCAAATAGAAAAACACTAGAACCAATTAAAAAAATACATCAAGCAGCTGGTTCTTTGAAAAACAGAAAAAGAAACTTTTCCCTGTAGTAAATGTAACGGCAATGGACAGAGTGAATTAGTTCCCATGGTGGAGACATAACTCCAAACAGTCTAAATCTAGCAAGAAATTACTTAGAAGTTCACTCTCTGTCTTAAAAATTCATCCAAATTTCACATTGTGTTCCAGAATACATCTCTTTGTGTTTTACAGTTAAAAAGTTGGTCTCCCCCAACCCCCAAGACTTCAAGGAAAACTAATGCCCCCAGGAAGATGTGCCATATACCCAACAGCTTCTCAGACACTCTGGCACATCACTCTATGCCTGGGTGTTCAGGTACCTCAGTCTGAGAAGATCCCTTCAGTATTCACACTCTTTCATTCTAAATCCTACCACAGAATACACCTACACAAGAGGTATAACACCACTGGTCTCCTCGTTTTCTCAAAAGATTGTCACAATGAAGTGAATTTTTTAAAAAACTTAAAAAAAAAAAAATGTATTTATTTAATTTATTTATTTTTGGCTGCGTCGGGTCTTTGTTGCTGCCCGTGGGCTTTCTCTAGTTGCCACGAGCGGGGGCTACTCTTCGTTGTGGTGCGCGGGTTTCTCACTGTGGTGGCTTCTCTCGTTGTGGAGCACAGGCTCCAGGCATGTGGGCTTCAGTAGTTGTGGCGCACGGGCTTAGTTGCTCCGCAGCATGTGGGCTCTTCCCGGACCAGGGCTTGAACCTATGTCCCCTGCACTGGTGGGCGGATTCTCAACCACTGCGCCACCAGGGAAGCCCCATAAAGTGAATTTTTTTTTAACCAAAGCATGGAAATCAAATAGTAGCAGAGATGGAACAATAATTCACCAGCTATTATTGTTCTCAGAGCCACTGGACCCACTGGAGAGTGCCCTAAACTTTATTGAAAGGACCACATAGAAAAGGATTAGATTATTTTCCTATATAGTTAACACGACTCCTTTCTCCCTGTAGCATTAAAACTGAGTGAAGGTGACTCATTTCCTCTTTTCAGAACACATTGAACAACAGTGAAAATCCTTTCAGAGAAGCATGGTGCCAGTCCTCCCAGTCTTCACGTTCAAATTCTAATCCCAGGCAACTAACACAGGTAGCAAGCAAGCTCCTTTAGCCTTGTAAACTCAAGTGATTTGGGAGGAGCCACTCTGTTGCTTCCAAGCTGGACAGAGGAAGCAATTTGCGGATGGAAAAACAAAGTCAATGGAGAAGAGTGAGAGAAAATGGCCACCAAAAAAATACCAACTGGAGGAAACAGTTGATTGCTGGAAGGGGTTCAATGGAAGGAGAGCAAGGAAACCCACCACATTCTGTCTAGACATACACCAACCACATTTTATATTGCAATGCAGCTGCTGCCCAAGGCAAAATACATGTACAATCCCTATTGATACATTTTTCTCTCCTACCAATAAATGGCACATCCATCATGTATGGACACACCTCACATGTATAAGAATGAAAAATGCTTACATAAGAAAAGGTAGATTCCATGTATGGTAAACCTACTTGCAATGAATCCATTAGCAGAAAGCATTGACAATAATTGCATAAGATATCAAGTAAACTATAAAAAGATTAAAAAGCATCTATGGTAGAGGCATATCTTTGAGACAAATTGTCATTTGAAATTTACGTTTTTGTCTTTTGTTGGATAAGCCCCTCCCTTAGCAGTAAAGTATCAAGGATATTTTACCTCTTTATTCAACCAAGGGTTTCAAAGCAATCTTAATTACAAAATTCCATAATTCAGTCTAAAATGGAAAAGTCATTATAATTTCTGTCTCCTGTTTTGTCAAATGTAAGGGGCTTGAGGCTAGCCAGGTGTTTAGTGAATGCACTTCCCAGCTTGTAGTAAGTTATCTGATAAACAGTACGAAGTGGAAATGTATGTCAGCCATAGAAAGGGCGATAAAAATGGAGTTTTAACAGCACATTGAATCATGGGAATTAGGTCTACGATGAAAACACAGCCCCTCCTGCTCCAGCTACAATGGAAGTGATTACTGGACACTTGATAAACAAATGTTACTCAAAGGCAAGTTATCTAAAACCTCTTCCAAAAAAAGTAATTAAGAAAATTTCCTTTGTGGTGTTATCCAGCTTGTTTTCTTGATTCAGGCTTGCAAACTGCTCTCACTGATTTTTAGGAACATCTTGGCTCTTTTCACCCCAATCACTTCCATATGACAACAATCCATGGGGTTGCAGAGCTCAATGAAAGCAAAATCCTTGATGTGGATGGCATCTGCAGGCTCCAGCATCCTTCTATTATTGTGATGGACTGTCTGTTGTATTCATTTTGGTTCAAAAATCCATATGATGTTATCCTGAACTTGCAGACTCAAAACAGCAACATGGGATCAATCCTAAAGTACAGGTGTGCTAAATTGAACAGTCTCCTCGTTCCAGGCATTGAAGGTTTTTTACTCTGAGAATATGCATATATTTTGTATTACTTTAAGGATTTAATAGCTGCTGGGTGCTTCTGGCTTTAAAAATCACAAAGCTAGAGACGGCTTAAAGATGGCGGAAGAGTAAGACGCGGAGATCTCCTTCCTCCTCACAGAGACATCAGAAATACATCTACACGTGGAGCTTCTCCTGTAGAGCACCCACCGAACGCTGGCAGAGGACCTCGGACCTCCAAAAAGGCAAGAAACTCCCCACATATCTGGGTAGGGCAAAAGAAAAAAGAATAAACAGGGACAAAAGAATAGGGACGGGACCTACGCCAGTGGGAGGGAGCCGAGAAGGAGGAAAGACTCCCACACACTAGAGGCCCCTTCGCGGGCGGAGACTGCGGGCGCCGGAGGGGGAAGCTCCGGAGCCGCGGAGGACAGCTCAGGCACAGGGGTGCGGAGGGCAAAGCGGAGAGATTCCTGCAGAGGATCGGTGCCGACCGGCGCTCACCAGCCCGAGAGGCTTGTCTGCTCGCCCGCCGGGGCGGGCGGGGCCGGGAGCTGAGGCTCGGGCTTCAGTCGGATCCCGGGGAAAGGGCTGGAGTTGGCAGAGTGAAGACAGCTTGAAGGGGGCTAGTGCGCCACGGCTGGCCGGGAGGGAGTTCGGGAGAAGTCTGGAGCTGCCGAAGAGGCAAGAGACCTTTTCCTCCCTCTTTGCTGCCTGGGCGCGAGGAGAGGGGATTAAGTGCGCCGCTTAAAGGAGCCCTAGAACCGGGCGCGGAGCTGCCGAAGAGACAAGAGACTTTTTCTTGCCTCTTTGCTTCCTCGGGTGTGAGGTGAGGGGATTAAGAGCACCGCGTAGAGGAGCTCCAGAAACGGGCGCGAGCCGCGGCTGTCGGCACGGACAGTAGAGACGGGTGTCGGATGCTAAGGTTGCTGCTGCCACCACCAAGAGGCCTGTGTGTGAGCACAGGTCACTCTCCACACCGGCCCTCCCGGGAGCCCGTGCAGTCCGCCACTGCCGGGGTCCCGGGATCCAGGGACAGCTTCCCCGGGAGAACGCACGGCGCGCCTTGGGCCTGTGCAGCGTCACGTCGGCCTCTGACGTCGCGGACTCGCCCCGCCCCCGTGCCACTCCCTCCCCCCAGCCTGAGTGAGCTGGAGCCCCCGAATCAACTGCTCCTTTAACATCGTCCTGTCTGAGCGAAGGGCAGTCGCCCTCGGACAACCTACACGCAGAGGCGGGACCAAGTCCAAAGCTGAACCCCAGGAGCTGTGCGAACAGAGAGGAGAGGGGGAGATCTCTCCCAACAGCCTCAGAAGCGGCGGATTAAAGCTCCACAATCAACTTGAAGTGCCCTGCATCTGTTGAAGACCTGAGTAGACAACGAATCATCCCAAGTTGAGGAGGTGGACTTTGGGAGCAAGATATACTATTATTTTCCCCTTTTTTTTTCTTTTTGTGGGTGTGTATGTGTGTGCTGCTGTGTGAGATTTTGTCTGTATAGCTTTGCTTGCACCATTTGTCCTAGGGTTAGACCGACCCATTTTTCTGTTTTTTGTTTGTTTGTTTGTTTTGTTTTTTTGTTTGTTTGTTTTTTAAAAGGAAATTTTTCTTTTTAATAATTATTTTTTATTTTAATAACTATACTTTATACTACTGTCTTCTCCCTTTCTTTCTTCCTTTCTTCCCTCCTTCCCTCCTTTCTTCCTTCCTTCCCCCTTCTTTCCTCCCCTCCTCTCTTCCTTCCTCCCTTTCTTCCTCTGCACTTTCCGTCCTTGCTTTCTTGCTTCCTTCCTTCATTTCTTCCTTCCTTTCTTCCTTCCTTCCCTCCCTCCCACCTTCCTTCCTTTTCTTTCCTCTCTATTTATTCTACCTTTTATTTTGAGCCGTGTGGATTAAAGGTTCTTGGCGCCCCAGCCAGGCACCAGGGCGGTGTCCCTGAGGTGGGAGAACCAACCTCAAGACACTAGTCCACAAGAGACCTCCGAGCTCCACGTAATATCAGACGGCGAAAATCTCCCAGAGACCTCCATCTCAACACCAAGACCCAGCTTCACTCAAGGACCAGCAAAGAACAGTGCTGGACACCCTATCCCCAACAAAGAGCAAGACAGGTCTACAGCCCCATCCATTAGCAGAGAGACTGCCTAAAATCATAATAAGGTTACCAACATCCCCAAACACACCACCAGACGAGGACCTGCCCACCAGAAGGACAAGATCCAGCCTCATCCACCAGAACAGAGGCACTAGTTCCCCCAACCAGGGAATCTACTCAACCCACTGAACCAACCTTAGCCACTGGGGACAGCCACCAAAAACAACAGGAACTACGAACCTGCAGCGTGCAAAAAGGAGACCTCAAACACAGTAAGATAAGCGAAATGAGAAGACAGAAAAACACACAACAGATGAAGGAGCAAGATAAAAACACACCAGACCTAACAGATGAAGAGGTAATAGCCAATCTACCTGAAAGAGAATTTAGAATAATGATGGTGAAGATGATGCAAAATCTTGGAAATAGAATAGACAATTTGCAAGAAACAGTTAACAGGGACCTAGAAGAAATAAAGAGGAAGCAAGCAACGATGAGCAACACAATAAATGAAATTAAAAATACTCTAGATGGGATCAATAGCAGAATAACTGAGGCAGAAGGACAGATAAGTGACCTGGAAGATAAAATAGTGGAAATAACTACTGCAGAGCAGAAGAAAGAAAAAAGAATGAAAAGAACTGAGGACAGTCTCAGAGACCTCTGGGACAACATTAAACGCACCAACATTCGAATTATAGGGGTCCCAGAAGAAGAAGAGAAAAAGAAAGGGACTGAGAAAATATTTGAAGAGATTATAGTTGAAAACTTCCCTAATATAGGAAAGGAAATAGTCAATCAAGTCCAGGAAGCACAGAGAGTTCCATACAGGATAAACCCAAAGAGAAACACGCCACGACACATAATAATCAAACTGTCAAAAATTAAATACAAAGAAAACATATTAAAAGCAGCAAGGGAAAAACAACAAATAACACACAAGGGAATCCCCATAAGATTAACATCTGATCTTTCAGCAGAAACTCTACAAGCCAGAAGGGAGTGGCAGGACATATTTAAAGTGATGAAGGAAAAAAACCTACAACCAAGATTACTCTACCCAGCAAGGATCTCATTCAGATTTGATGGAGAAATTAAAACCTTTACAGACAAGCAAAAACTGAGAGAGTTCAGCACCACCAAACCAGCTCTACAACAAATCCTAAAGGAACTTCTCTAGGCAAGAAACACAAGAGAAGGAAAAGACCTACAAGAACAACCCGAAACAAGTAAATGGTAATAGGAACATACATATCGATAATTACCTTAAATGTAAATGGATTAAATGCTCCCACCAAAAGACACAGACTGGCTGAATGGATACAAAAACAAGACCCATATATATGCTGTCTACAAGAGACCCACTTCAGACCTAGGGACACATACAGACTGAAAGTAAGGGGATGGAAAAAGATATTCCATGCAAATGGAAATCAGAAGAAAGCTGGAGTAGCAATTCTCATATCAGACAAAATAGACTTTAAAATAAAGACTATTACAAGAGACAAAGAAGGACACTACATAATGATCAAGGGATCGATCCATGAAGAAGATATAACAATTGTAAATATTTATGCACCCAACATAGGAGCACCTCGATACATAAGGCAAATACTAACAGCCTTAAAAGGGGAAATCGACAGCAACACAATTATAATGGGGGACTTTAACACCCCACTTTCACCAATGGACAGATCATCCAAAATGAAAATAAATAAGGAAACACAAGCTTTAAATGATACATTACACAAGATGGACTTAATTGATATTTATAGGACATTCCATCCAAAAACAACAGAATACACATTTTTCTCAAGTGCTCATGGAACATTCTCCAGGATTGATCATATATTGGGTCACAAATCTAGCCTTGGCAAATTTAAGAAAATTGAAATCGTATCAAGTATCTTTTCCGACCACAATGCTATGAGACTAAATATCAATTATAGGAAAAGATCTGTAAAAAATACAAACACATGGAGGCTAAACAATACACTACTTAATAATGAAGTGATCACTGAAGAAATCAAAGAGGAAATCAAAAAATACTTAGAAACAAATGACAATGGAGACACAACGACCCAAAACCTATGGGATACAGCAAAAGCAGTTCTAAGAGGCAAGTTTATAGCAATACAATCATACCTTAAGAAACAGGAAACATCTCGAATAAACAACCTAACTTTGCACTTAAAGCAATTAGAGAAAGAAGAACAAAAAACCCCCAAATTGAGCAGAAGGAAAGAAATCATAAAGATCAGATCAGAAATAAATGAAAAAGAAGTGAAGGAAACAATAGCAAAGATCAATAAAACTAAAAGCTGGTTCTTTGAGAAGATAAATAAAATTGATAAACCATTAGCCAGACTCATCAAGAATAAAAGGGAGAAGACTCAAATCAATAGAATTAGAAATGAAAAAGGAGATATAACAACTGACACTGCAGAAATACAAAAGATTATTAGAGATTACTACAAGCAACTGTATGCCAATAAAATGGACAACCTGGAAGAAATGGACAAATTCTTAGAAATGCACAACCTGCCGAGACTGAACCAGGAAGAAATAGAAAATATGAACAGACCAATCACAAGCACTGAAATTGAAACTGTGATTAAAAATCTTCAAGCAAACAAAAGTCCAGGACCAGATGGCTTCACAGGCGAATTCTATCAAACATTTAGAGAAGAGCTAACACCTATCCTTCTCAAACTCTTCCAACAGATAGCAGAGGGAGGAACACTCCCAAACTCATTCTATGAGGCCAACATCACCCTGATACCAAAACCAGACAAAGACGTCACAAAGAAAGAAAACTACAGGCCAATATCACTGATGAACATAGATGCAAAAATCCTCAACAAAATATTAGCAAACAGAATCCAACAGCACATTAAAAGGATCATACACCATGATCAAGTGGGGTTTATCCCAGGAATGCAAGGATTCTTCAATATACGCAAATCAATCAATGTAATACACCATATCAACAAACTGAAGGAGAAAAACCATATGATCATCTCAATAGATGCAGAGAAAGCTTTTGACAAAATTCAACACTCATTTATGATAAAAACCTTGCAGAAAGTGGGCATAGAGGGAACTTTCCTCAACATAATAAAGGCCATATATGACAAACCCACAGCTAGCATCGTTCTCAATGGTGAAAAACTGAAACCATTTCCACTAAGATCAGGAACAAGACAAGGTTGCCCACTCTCACCACTCTTATTCAACATAGTTTTGGAAGTTCTAGCCACAGCAATCAGAGAAGAAAAAGAAATAAAAGGAATCCAAATAGGAAAAGAAGAAGTAAAGCTGTCACTGTTTGCAGATGACATGATACTATACATAGAGAATCCTAAGGATGCTACCAGAAAACTACTAGAGCTAATCAATGAATTTGGTAAAGTTGCAGGATACAAAATTAATGCACAGAAATCTCTGGCATTCTTATACACTAATGATGAAAAATCTGAGAGTGAAATTAAGAAAACACTCCCATTTACCATTGCAACAAAAAGAATAAAATATCTAGGAATAAACCTACCTAAGGAGACAAAAGACTTGTATGCAGAAAACTATAAGACACTGATGAAAGAAATTAAAGATGATACAAATAGGTGGAGAAATATACCATGTTCTTGGATTGGAAGAATCAACATTGTGAAAATGACTATACTACCCAAAGCAATCTACCGATTCAATGCAATCCCTATCAAATTACCACTGGCATTTTTTACAGAACTAGAACAAAAAATTTCACAATTTGTATGGAAACACAAAAGACCCCGAATAGCCAAAGCAATCTTGAGAACGAGAAATGGAGCTGGAGGAATTAGGCTCCCTGACTTCAGACTCTACTACAAGGCTACAGTAATCAAGACAATATGGTACTGGCACAAAAACAGAAATATAGATCAATGGAACAGGATAGAGAGCCCAGAGATAAACCCACACACATATGGTCACCTTATCTTTGATAAAGGAGGGAAGGATATACAGTGGAGAAAAGACAGCCTCTTCAATAAGTGGTGCTGGGAAAACTGGACAGCTACATGTAAAAGTATGAAATTAGAACAATCCCTAACACCACACACAAAAATAAACTCAAAATGGGTTAAAGACCTAAATGTAAGGCCAGACACTATCAAACTCTTAGAGGAAAACATAGGCAGAACACTATACGACATAAATCACAGCAAGATCCTTTTTGACCCATCTCCTAGAGAAATGGAAATAAAAACACAAATAAACAAATGGGACCTAATGAAACTTAAAAGCTTTTGCACAGCAAAGGATACCATAAACAAGACCAAAAGACAACCCTCAGAATGGGAGAAAATATTTGCAAATGAAGCAACTGACAAAGGATTAATTTCCAAAATTTATAAGCAACTCATGCAGCTCAATAACAAAAAAACAAACAACCCAATCCAAAAATGGGCAGAAGAACTAAATAGACATTTCTCCAAAGAAGATATACAGATTGCTAACAAACACATGAAAGAATGCTCAACCTCATTAATCATTAGAGAAATGCAAATCAAAACTACAATGAGATATCATCTCACACCGGTCAGATTGGCCATCATCAAAAACTCTAGAAACAATAAATGCTGGAGAGGGTGTGGAGAAAAGGGAACCCTCTTGCACTGCTGGTGGGAATGTAAATTGATACAGCCGCTATGGAGAACAGTATGGAGGTTCCTTAAAAAACTACAAATAGAACTACCATACGACCCAGCAATCCCACTACTGGGAATATACCCTGAGAAAACTATAATTCAGAAAGACTCATGTACCAAAATGTTCATTGCAGCTCTATTTACAATAGCCAGGACATGGAAGCAACCTAAGTGTCCATCAACAGATGAATGGATAAAGAAGATGTGGCACATATATACAATGGAATATTACTCAGCCATAAAAAGAAATGAAACTGAGTTATTTATAATGAGGTGGATGGACCTGGAGTCTGTCATACAGAGTGAAGTAAGTCAGAAGGAGAAAAACAAATACCGTATGCTAACACATATATATGGACTCTAAGGGAAAAAATGTCATGAAGAGGTTAGTGGTAGGACGGGAATAAAACACAGACTTACTCGATCATGGACTTGAGGATATGGGGAGGGGGAGGGGTGGGCTGTGACGAAGTGGGGGAGTGGCAGGGACATATATACACTATCAAATGTAAATTAGATAGCTGGTGGGAAGCTGCTGCATAGCAGAGGGAGATCACCTCTGTGCTTTGTGACCGCCTGGGGGGGTGGGATAGGGAGGGTGGGAGAGAGGGTGATGCAAGAGGGAGGAGATGTGGGAGCATGTGTGTATGTATAACTGATTTAGTTTGTTGTAGAGGGAAAACTAACACACTATTGTAAAACAATTATACTCCAATAAATGTTAAAAAAAAAAAAAAAAAAAAAAAAAGAATGGGAGAAAATATTTGCAAATGAAGCAACTGACAAAGGATTAATTTCCAAAATTTATAAGCAACTCATGCAGCTCAATAACAAAAAAACAAACAACCCAATCCAAAAATGGGCAGAAGAACTAAATAGACATTTCTCCAAAGAAGATATACAGATTGCTAACAAACACATGAAAGAATGCTCAACCTCATTAATCATTAGAGAAATGCAAATCAAAACTACAATGAGATATCATCTCACACCGGTCAGATTGGCCATCATCAAAAACTCTAGAAACAATAAATGCTGGAGAGGGTGTGGAGAAAAGGGAACCCTCTTGCACTGCTGGTGGGAATGTAAATTGATACAGCCGCTATGGAGAACAGTATGGAGGTTCCTTAAAAAACTACAAATAGAACTACCATATGACCCAGCAATCCCACTACTGGGAATATACCCTGAGAAAACTATAATTCAGAAAGACTCATGTACCAAAATGTTCATTGCAGCTCTATTTACAATAGCCAGGACATGGAAGCAACCTAAGTGTCCATCAACAGATGAATGGATAAAGAAGATGTGGCACATATATACAATGGAATATTACTCAGCCATAAAAAGAAATGAAACTGAGTTATTTATAATGAGGTGGATGGACCTGGAGTCTGTCATACAGAGTGAAGTAAGTCAGAAGGAGAAAAACAAATACCGTATGCTAACACATATATATGGACTCTGAGGGAAAAAAATGTCATGAAGAGGTTAGTGGTAGGACGGGAATAAAACACAGACTCACTCGAGCATGGACTTGAGGATATGGGGAGGGGGAGGGGTGGGCTGTGACGAAGTGGGGGAGTGGCAGGGACATATATACACTATCAAATGTAAATTAGATAGCTGGTGGGAAGCTGCTGCATAGCACAGGGAGATCACCTCTGTGCTGTGTGACCGCCTGGGGGGGTGGGATAGGGAGGGTGGGAGAGAGGGTGATGCAAGAGGGAGGAGATGTGGGAGCATGTGTGTATGTATAACTGATTTAGTTTGTTGTAGAGGGAAAACTAACACACTATTGTAAAACAATTATACTCCAATAAAGATGTTAAAAAAAAAAAAAAAAATCACAAAGCTAGCCAAAGCCTAGCAGACCTCACTATCTGGAATCCATAGATGTGCAATAAGTATATTTTTCAATGTATGGAGAACATGAAGTTATTAAAATCCAAGGTAGTTCTGGGAATGCAAGAGAGGATTCAACACTTTATAGGTTGTGATGTCAATTCTGAATCTGAATGATAGCTATCTGTCTGCACACCAAGCTGAGAAGAGTTTGGGCTGTTTCTGTAACTGAGAGAACTCTCAGGTCTCCTCCAGGCTTCTAAGCATCAGCCAGCCCTCCAGAAGATCTATACTAATTCCTTCTTTCTACGATTAGTCCTTATTAAGAGTTATGATCTATCCTCCCAGTACTATGCATATTCTTATTCACTTAGTGGATACTCAAAATGAAAGATAAGTTGGGCAGAATGAATTAAAACATCAGGGCTGGAACATTAGCCATGAGCTTCTTGTCCTGATCAGTATCAACTGACCTTGAGGAGAGGAGACCAAAGCACAGAAGCAGCATGGAATTTACTAGCAATGCACCAGCTCCAGAAGAGCCAGCCTGATCCACCCACATGCCCTAAGGTGAAGGGGCAAATAAAACAGAGCTGAGAGTTGCAACTGCAGAGCATATTACTATCCAATCAATCAATCAGATTATATATCCTAGAATCTGTTAGCGTTCACGGTACATATATCTTTATGAAAGAGACCAGAGGTGTAGTCAGAAACTGTACCCCCATATATGAAAGAAAATGAAATTTACTTCCCACATAATGGAATTTCCTTTTCTCCTCCAGAACCCAGTCAATGTCTGTGTGAACTCCCTAGTGATAGTAGTAATGATCTGTCTTTGTGTAAAATGGCAGGGGCTAGAGTTCCACGTTGATATTTTGTAAATTGGAAGACAGCAGGATTTGCAGTTGTATCAGATACCACCTCCATGAGATAAACCATTCACATAAGAGTTAACTGCTTTATAATAGTTTTTTGGTTATTCTTTAAATTACTCTTAAACCTAGAGGTCAGTTTTCATGTTCCTCTAGTTAAACTCTAGAACCTCCAGACTTACCAAAAGGAGGTGGCCTTGTGGGATAAAAATCCACCTCGGAGTCAAGAGGCTGGGATCCCAGGCCTGATTCTTTTCTGAGCCTGCTCTAGGCCTAGTTGCCCACATGGCCACAAGGCTGCAGATGTCTGGGACTAAATCACAGCTCCTTATACTTTTCTTAACTAGCACTATAAAATTTAGCTGGGCTCCTTCTATAGAAGCAAACAAACCCAGTGTTTATCTTAATGTTTTTTTCTGAGAAAAGGGAATGTCATAAGGGCCAACCAAGTTGTAATAGTCAGTGTTGCTTAAATTAGCTCAGTCCCTAGCACTCATGTCAAGAGTAAGTTTGCATGTTCATAGCAGCACTATTTATAATAGCCAAGACATGGAAACAAAGTAAACGTCCATCGACAGACAAATGGATAAAGAAGACGTGGTATGTTTATAAAATGGAATATTACTCAGCCATAAAAAAAGAATGAAATAATGCCATTTCCAGCAACATGGATAGACATAGAGATTATCATATTAAGTGAAGTAAGTCAGAAAGAGAAAGACAAATACCATGTGTATCACTTAAATGTGGAATCTAAAATATGATACAAATGAACTTATTTACAAGACAGAAACAGACTGATAGACATAGAAAACAAATTTATGGTTACCAAAGGGGAAAAGAGATGGGGAAAGGATAAATTAGGAGTTCAGTATTAGCAGATACAAACTACTATGTATAAAATAGATACAACAACAAGGTCCTACTGTATAGCACAGGGAACTATATTCAGTATCCTATAATAAACCATAATGGAAAAGAATCTGAAAAAGAATATATAGACAAAACTGAATCACTTTACAGTACACCAGAAACTAACACAACATTGTAAATCAACAATACTTAAATTTTAAAAAGTTTTTTTAAAGACTAATTTTGCAAGAAATAAGGGAGGAGTCCTACTAGAATCGTAATGCTGGGGGCCCTGCGCCTGGAGGAATGGGATCCTGGGAGGAGTGGGGTGGTGGCAGTAGTGCCAGGTGTCCGCAGCAGTCATGCAGCAGAGGTTATAATTATGGTCACCAGGGAGAATGCAAGGTATACTTTGGGACCAGCAGGACTGTGCTTCCAAAGAGCCTTCTGGATGGATCCTTAAGTATAAACTAGTTTCATGACCTTTTTTCCTTCTTATTATGGAAAATTTCAAACATATACACAAATAGAACAGTCTGTGTTGAAACCCAGTTTCAACAATTATCAACTCATTGCCAGTCTTATTCCATGTATACCCCCTCCCTCAAACACTTCTCTCTTCTTCTGCATTATTGTAACATTTCATCTGTAAATATTTCAGTATATGTCTCTAAAGAATAAGTACACTTAAAAAATTGTAATTCCATTATCATCATAAAACATTTTCATTCATTACCTGTTTCAGTGTTCACCCATGCCCCTTTGATGGTTCTCCCCATGCTGGGGTTGCCAGGAAGACTAGGCTTACATAGTAAGAGAAGCATGGTTCACTGTAGTCCCTGATTACCACGCTTGGATTTCACCCTCTGTACCCTCAAACAGCCCAAAGAGGAGGAAGATTCGTTCGTGTCTCTGCTCAGTCACAGCTTTAAAACCATAAGGTACTTGGCGTCTAGGGTCCTCGATGCTGATGTCTGTGACAGATACAAACAGAGCTAAGGACAGAACCAGATTCTGCTATAAACTACATCAGGATTTGGTGTTCCTGTTCAGCTGGAACACATGTGGGGAACCCCCATACCCCAAAACAAAGAGCTGACATTTCTTTTAAATGGAAGAAATCTGTTTTCATTTAAAATATTATTGCTATGGGTTCACATACTATATAATTTTTTTTTTTCACATGCAGCTATTGGTTTTGAAGAACGACACACATGGGTCTGGAATCTGCGGTACTTCAAGTCACAGCATGGTTTCAGATGGGGAGGCTCTCTGTCTTGGGCACCCCCGACTTTTTATTTTCCCGTTCCATTTTCCCACCTCGTAAGAAAACACGGAAGTTTACTTGGGAACAACTTCCCTTCACTCCCAAGAGATCTGCCTTGTCCACATGAATTATATCATCCAACATGAAATAACCCAACATTCTGTTCCGTGCTGACTTGGGTTGAAAGTGGCTCATTGATCAAAGACATGTGAACTCAGTGATAGAAAAAACACCATTCCCAGAATTCAGAAAAAATCAACATTCTTTCTTGTGGAGATGGAGCTTATGGTGTTGCTTGAAAACACCAGGGGTCCCTGATTCATCTCCCTGCTGTCTTCCTATCTCATCAGTCTCCTCTTCTGCCAGCTGGGTGTGACAAAGGGCAGGTGCAGGTGACAAGGCTGGTGCAGAGCCCAGGGCCCCGCAGTGCTCTTGCAGCATTTTGTGTGCTTCCCTTCAGTGCACTCTGCTTCTGACAGTCAGCACCTGCTGCTCTTTTCCAAAGGCCTATCCTTGGGCTGCTGGAGTCTGGTCTGCCTGCTTGAGTGGAGAGTTGGCCAGAAGTCTCTGGGATTTCCTGCTCTCCTGCAACTCTAATAGGCGGTCAGGGAGTATTACAGCCCCAGCTCTGCTGCCCAGCTCAGGACAGCTCTGAGGTGTAGTTCCCCAGCAGAACCAGGCTGATGCTGAAAGCCAACCTCTGCCGGAGGGAGGGTGCGAAGATGTACCTTTCTTTGGCTTCCCCTTTCTCTTCCCTTCCTGGCCTCTCTCTCACTCCCTTACAGGTCCCCCGGGGACCATCTTCTTCATAAATCACTTGCACAGGGCTCCTTACTTCAGGACCTGCTCCTGGGAAACCTGACCTAAAACAGCAGGTCACTTAGTACTCCCATGGTTTACTTTGAATATTCTGGCAAGTGTCACCCCTTTCTCAGCACACACGTGCACAAGCACCAGGTGGGAGAAGCAAGTGCAGAGCTATTTCACACGTACGTACCCAGAGCACACACAGCAAGCAACTCCTCTCTTCTTCCATCTTTGCAGCAATGTGGCACAGAGCAAAGGCCACCAGATATGGACATCTTGGACTGTCACCTGCAGCAGTGTGACCTGGGTACGTTTCCTCAAAGACTCCAGGGCTCCGGTTTCCGTGGTATTCTTTTTTAAATGGTGATAATCCCTACCTCACAGTTGTGAGGATTAAATATGATAACTTGGAACATAGCAGATGCTCAGACCGCCCTCTGAGTCTGCATCTACATTCTGATGGTGCCCGTTAGATCAGAAGTGACCCAAAACCCATCAGAGGAGCCAGATGCCTCTGCAGTCCGGCTCTTCCCTGGCAGCTGCCTGCCTGTGCCTGTGGATTCTTTGCATTTCCAGGGACAGGAACCAGATGCTATCATAACTGCATGAAAAAAATGGTCCCTCACCAAGAAAAAAGGCCCTTGACAGACGTTACCGAGGTTTTATGAGCCATCAAGTGCAACAGCTGGATAGTTCCAGGGAACGTTTCCACCCAACGACTGTTAAACAGCAGGAGATGTTTTATTATCTTTTCCCCTCTGTTTAATGTGTTGTTCACCTTCTGCCAAGATTGTTAGCCTGTATGTGGAGATTATCAATCTCCACATAAAAATATAGGGATGACCTATTCTTGTTCCTCTCCTGGGGTCTCCCCATGTGGCTCATTACTGTCAGAATCACATGCTGGTGAGCCAGGTGGACTGGAACCCCTGCTCCCAGGAGCCAACATATAGATGGGGAGGGGGGGAGGACAAGGAGAAAGTCGGAGAATCACCAATGGTCATAAGCATCAGAAAATTATAGGATTAAGGCAAACAAGAAGCCAGCAACAGAGAAAGACTCTTTTATTCAGCTGTGGCTGAGGTGCAGACAACTTGAAAAAAGTCAATGTGTTTCCTAAACTATACAGTCCCGTTTCTTTTACAAAGGAAACCTGGAGGCTGTGTCCTCTGGGAGCCATCAGGCTTCCTGCGTCTTCACTTTCAAATGTGAATCCCCGCGTTTCCCAAGCCCAGCTCCTCGCCGGACGGTGAGGAACCGGATAGCAGCACCTCCGTGCTCTGCGCCCTCTTCATTAGGGCGGCAGATACCAGCAGTATTGCTCTCCAGGATCCAAGCAAGCAGATGGCTGGAGTTCACAGTCCTAAAGCAGAACTTCGCAATTCCACACGAAGCCAAGGAGAGCACGCCATGTCCTCTTTCTGAGTGACTGCACTGATTTGGATTTTTATTCCTTCCTTTTGGGCATGAAACAATCCAGGTGCAGGGGGGAACTGCCTAGCATCTGCTATGCCGACGTTCATATCCGAAACATCGGATGACAGACGTCACTCTACACCAGCCTGCCCCTGAGTCTGCGTCCAAAGGAGAGGGTCCATGACGTTTGCCCAACCTAGACGTGCCGAAGGGGGGCTTTGAAATCCTGGCCTGCTTTCAGCCAACTTTATGCATTTATAAAAGCTGATTTGTTACTTGATAAAAATGTTCAGGATAATGAAGCCACATTTTAAAATGCTGTAAAAAAGACCACTTCAAAAACAGATTAGAACAGCCATGATACTGGGCCGGAGTCCTGAGGCATTGAGCTGAGAATTCCATCTCCCCCTGCATGAGAGAGGCAGGTCTTTACCCTCTACGGCATCTGAAGTTGGGGATTTGCTCCCTACACCACAACTCTGGCTAACAGCTTCCCATCAGCCTACCATCTGTGAATGAATCTGGACCTGCAGATTTATAGTCTCAGTCGGTACCGTGTCTTAGGATGTGGAGGACAGCTTGCTTTATTTTTCCCTAATGCTGCTTCTTCTTGATCTTAAGAGCCAACTCAAGATTTAGTGAATAATCTATACACATGTTACATGAGCTACTCAGATTCCCTCCCGCGTCCTGTCTTCCACACTGAGGAGTTCTTCCAACCGCCTATTCTCCAACAGGAAGTTCCTCCTCCCCCTCGATGGTTTTTGCTTCCCTCTTGTATTTTAAGGTGTACTTGTCAAAACTTCCTAAGAACTTCTAGGTTCAACCAAATTGCTATTTTGTCCAAGGG
Source organism: Kogia breviceps (assembly GCF_026419965.1). Lineage (NCBI taxonomy): Eukaryota > Metazoa > Chordata > Mammalia > Artiodactyla > Physeteridae > Kogia > Kogia breviceps. The sequence goes on along the minus strand of NC_081310.1, from coordinate 40,026,275 downwards.
TAAGACAATACCTTTCACTTTGTTTCCAATATCCTTTGTGATAATGTCCAACAAATTCTGTCAGTGTTGGTTTCCTGGTCTTAATCTTAGACTGAACCTTCAGGCAACGGAGTCCTCAGGTTTTCCTCCGCAGTGATAATCAGTTCTCAGAGTCTTGCATCTCACAGAAGAGTTTGAATTATTTCACCCAAACTGTTTCTTCCTGCTCTCATTAGAATTCCTCTGCTCATTTCATCTCCTGCTCATCCTACCTTGATGGTGTCTTTATTACCGAGAAGAACTTAGTTCTGTGCACAAAGTTGGAAAATTTCCCATGGTACTTCTCATCTTGAGCCCTTGAAAAAAGTGTTAAATAAAGCCAGTTCAACATGCCTTCTTAGGGGTTCCTATTATAAACCCTTTTCCTTCCAGAGAAAATGATAATTTATCCCAACTCTTCATTTACTCTCTAAGGTAATTCTCTCTCCATCTCAAAACATTGTCTCTAATCCCAAGAAAACTCAATTAGTTAGCTTTAGTGAGGTATAATTTATGTATAATAAACTGTACACATTTACAATTTGGTGAGATTTGTCATGTGTATACACCTGGGAAACCATCGCGAGATAACAGACACATCCATTACCCCTAGAAGCGTTCTCCTGCCCATTTGTTATCTGTCCCTCCCCACCCCCATTCCTAGTCAACCACTGATATGCTTTCTGTCATTATAGATTACTTCGTATTGTCTATAATCGGATAGAAATGAAATCATACTGTACGTTGTCTTCTGTTTTTGGTGGGGGAGTCTGGCTTCTTTCACTCACTATAATCACTTTGAGATTCATCCATGTTGGTGCACATATGAATAGTTTGAGTATTCTGAGTAGTATTTCATTATACGAATATGCCACGTTTGTTTATCCATTGGACACTTGGGTTGTTTCCAGTTTTTGGTTATTATGAATAATATTTCTGTGAACTTTCAATGCCTTAACTTCTCTACAGTAAAAATACCTAAGAGTGAAGGACTGGGGGAAGGGTAGTGTAAAATCATTTCTACTGCTTCCAGTATGACATATTTTTAAAGGCTTCCTGAAAATCTAAATAAAGTATAGCCTCTCTTTTTCCTTTATTTATGCCTTTTTCTCAAAAGAAGTAAACATGGTCCTCAAAGAACAAAATTAAGAAGTAAAAGTATATGGGGCCTCACACAACATTGTAAATCAACTATACTTCAATAAAATGAAAACAAAAATGAAAACAAAAACATATGGGGCCTCGAAGCTGCACCTGTACTTATTTAGGATTTTCTTTCTCCACCAGGGCTACTCAATCTTAACTTCAGTAAAGTGGCATACACAGCTACACGGTCCAAGTAACAAGCCATCCCTTAGGGATAGGAGGAAAAATCTTTTCCCCACTCTTGGAAGCACTGTGGTGTGCAGGTGCTAAAACATTTAAGAGGCTAATCAAATTCATTCTACCAGTCCTCTTGGGTGTATTATTTGAGTACATGGAGGAATCTATGGTTCAGAACAGAATGGAAAATAAAGGAGACTTTTCTGTGTTTTGTTTCTGATGCTGTTAGACTTGTTTTGAAATTTATGTAAAATAACAAACCCAAACCAAAACTCAAGACAGAGAGGGAGAGAAAGAAGAGAGAGTAATAAAAGAGGAAGGTTGGAGGAAAAAGATAATGGGACCAAATTCTTAGAGTCTATACTTCAGGTAAATAATTCCCTTACCCGGAAATATTTTTTAAGCACAGGTCAAAAGACATGGGTGAGTCATTGCTTGGATATCAAAGCTATGTTGGGAAATCCTGTTTGAGCCATCACCCCCATGCCTCTTTTGTGAAGGAGGCAATCACAGAATGAATGGATTGTAATTTTGATGTTCCAGGTGTATAGGGAAGAGACTTGGTATTTTTTAATTTATGAGCTTCTGTAGCAATGGATTTAAGTTAATTTTTTTTTCCCTGAATGTGTAAAGAAACACTAGTGATGCCTAAATTTACTGCAGCTTCCCTCCCCACCACTAACTAAGCAGGATCTAGGCTCCATAAATCAATCTTCCTCATGTGCCTAGCTTTAAAGGAAATAAAGAACATGACAAGTAGTAATCCACCATAGGACTTTGAGGCTGTGGTTTGTGATTAGGACCACAGGAGAAGCGTAAAGATTCATAATATCTATTTTTATTTTCTCTACCTTTAGTGTGAAAGCTAAACCAAAATGCTCAGCATCTTCAGTGATAAATGATATGGGACTCTCCAACTGATCCAAATGACACAAGGATTAAACTATACCTGTTCACAGGTGCGGACCCTTAGGATCAAAGGATAAAGATGGGAAGTGGACAGACAGAGGGAAGGAGGCACACCTGGAGCCCAGCAGGCACAGCCCTGCAGCCCCAGTGCTAAGGAACCAGAGCCAGGAGCAACCTCAGGCTGTCTCAGTAGGAGCCTGGTGAATTGCACAGAATGGAAAGTACTTTCAAGTTAGACTGAGTACTGATTCTAGGTGTGACGGTCCACTTGGCCAGGCTATGGCACCCAGTTGTTTGGTCAAACACCAGCCTAGATGCTGCTATCCAGGTATTTTTTAGATGTGATTCACATTTAAGTCAACAGACTCTGAAGTAGATTCCCCTCCATCGTGTTAAAGGAAAACACTCATCTCAGGTGCCTGGTGGGGCAAAGTACTCAGTTCCAACGTGACCAGAAAGAAGGCCCCACCCTCAAGGCACAGTGCTGTGCAGGCGGCACTCATTCTTTCTCTCCTGCCCTGAGCACAGGCTGTCACACTGTACTGGAGACACTACTCCCACGGTGGAATTCAGTGAGCTGCGACACAGGTGGACTCCCTGAGGAGGGACAGGAGAAGGCTGGCAGACTCCTAAAGCTCCTGAGACACACTCACCAAATATGTACTGAGCCCCAGCCGCGTTCTAAGAGTTGAGGTTGCAATGATGGAACAAGACAGACAAGTGCCTCTTTCTATGGATCTTACATTCTAGAAGGGGAGACAGGAAATGAATGGATAAGACAATTTCTGATAATACTACACGCTGCAAAGTCACCATTACCTTCCAAACAACTAGAAGACTTGGGGAGAGTGATACTGGGAGCTCTCCTGTACTGCTCTGTCCTGGACTTCCATGTTGTTTATAACTCTCCAGTAATGGGACTGGCTGCCCCTCTGGACGGGGAGCTCCCTGGTGGCAGTGGCTGCCCTTTTGTCATCCTCGGCGTCTAATATAATGTCTGGCATACAGTATGGGCTTACCAAATGCCTGGTGAATGAATGAAGGAATGGATACATGAATGGGTGAGTGAATGAGGATATATTGCCAATAGCTTCTGCTGGGTTTCCCTAGAAGCATCCCTGGATAAGGATGAGAGTGCTAGTAGCTTTAATTGGCAGGTGATTCCAGGAAGCGGTGTAGGGAAGTGGGAAAGCAAGACAGGGAGGGAAAGAAATGACCAGAGGATGCGTTATCAAGCAGATTGCTGATGTAGGCAACTGGGGCTCAGTCCTACTTAGGAAATCAGGGAGACAGGGTAGACCTTGTCTCAGTGTTACCCCAACCAAGGAGGAAGGGAGATGGGGTATTTATCCACCGACTCCTGTCAGACTTATTTGGGAGCGGCTCCCAACAGGACTACCTGCCTGGCAATCTGGCCTGTCCCACGCTTGAATGCAGTGGGCTCTGGCAGCCAGAAAAAACCCTCGGGCAGTCACAAGTCCTGAACCTTGGGAGCTGCAAGGTTTTGTTTAGAGAATGATATGCAGGACACTGACACCCAATAACCAGCCTGAGATGTATCACATGGGGGGGGGGGCGGCTTGCGGACGTGCTGGCCCCTGGTTGTCTTAGTGAGAGACAGGGCCGTGAAAACACATGCCAGGAGATGCTGTCACAGACAGTCCTGGGCTCAGGCTCACAAAGGCAGAGGCAATCAACCTTTTCTTTTTTTCAACCTCCCTTAAAGATTCTTTGATACTCTGTTCTAATTCTGCAGACCTGGTCTTTTTGCCAGAATTTTTTTCTTCTTTAACGTCTGAGTTGTTATTCTTATATTAACATTTTGATGGCCACATCCTAGTACCAAAATATCCCCCACCAAAACGGAGTTCAAATTTGATCAAAATGTAAACGCCCTAGAATTACAGAGGACAGGCAGCAGGAAAAGTCACCCTAAACCTAAATCTGACTGCTCAGGGCTCAGGCAGGGGGAAGTGGAGAAATCTACATGCATCACTAAACTGAAACACTGCTTGGGAACTCTGGGACCGTGTCCATCTCCTGGCTTTCCTCTACTTCCCAGACAGCTGCTCATACAGTTTGGGCACACAGTTATCCCATTTGGCCTGGTAACACGAGCCGGCCACCAGAGCCCCGAGCTTGTACTTTTTGCGGAAATTCGCCACCTTGAATTTGCCACGCTCCTCTGCAGCTTGGTTGCTGAGAATGGGCTCATCACACTTCAGTGGCCTGTCCTGCTGGTAAACTAGCCAGGCGTAGTGGTGAAGGCCTGTGCCCTTGGGCGGCCCAGAGCCCACATAATCGGAGAGGACCATGCCACCGCTGATGTCGTTGCCCTTCATGTTGACCACCAGGAAATGGTGTCATTCCCTGTATTTAGGGTCCTTCCTGCTGAGAGCGTCCGGGTCTGTCAAGACCAAGGTATATAATTTACCTGGATCAAGGCCATCCCATGCAATGCTGGTGGGACGGTTCTTCACCTGGGTGTGTGTCAGCACTTTGCCCAGCTCGTCAAGCTCCACCCCGCCGTATTTGACCTGCAGTGGGTGCTGCGGCCTCTCGTCCACTTCCTGCAGTCTCAAAGGCCCAGACCACTTGCTGAGGTCCACCGGCATCGCGAAGCCGAGAGGGGCGGACAGTGGGGAAAGCTGCGGGAGGACTCACGCAGGGCAGCAGCCCAGACGCCCAGCGGTCTGCAAACTGTACTGAAGCAACTCAGGCCCCACGGCCAGGGAGCGCATGAACCCGAGGGTTACTCTTCGTTGAGGTGCGCGGGCTGTAGGCGCGCGGGCTTCGGTAGTTGTGGCTCACGGGCTTAGTGGCTCTGCGGCATGTGGGATCTTCCCGGACCAGGGCTCGAGCCCTTGTCTCCTGCACTGGCAGGCAGATTCCCAACCACTGCGCCACCAGGGAAGTTCACCTCTCTCAGTTTTAACCTGATGCTTGGAACTCCTCAAGGGTGGAAACAAGGTCTTATTTTGATTTTTAAACACTTGTAGGTGGTGAGAGCATATAGATGTAAGACTGTTTAGGATTTTTTTTAATCACTAGAAAGTGCCCCTAAAATTCTGTTAAGGGGTATTCTGCTTTCCCCCCAAGTGCCACCTTGCCACTTTAGACAGGTATAATAATAGATGAAGATTTATTTCAGGAAAATGAATCATGATTACTTTTTGAGGCACCTGAAAGACTGGAAATAAATTTTGAGTGATGGTTTATATTTTCTCATTTTTTTATTTCAAGTGGCTTGCCTGGTGCTGATTACTTTACAGACTCCGAGAGAATTTCTCTTTCTTTATCACTGCCAAGGCCCTTTCATTCCTTTGCTAGAGTTTAAAAGGACAAACTATGGACTCTTAAGGCTTTGGTTTTGAGGATGCCAAGAAAATGACACAGTCTATTATGATCTAGGCTCGTGAAATTATATTTCCCGAATTCCAGGGTACTTCATGAACAACAAGCACACCAGGTGCCAGGAAAGGCATCTACTTACAATGTGATGCTTAAATCAGTTTTGCACCAGCTAAATAAAAAGATGATTATTAGAAATAGTGTCTTGCTGAATCTAACTGTGTGGAAATCAATCATGAAAAATATTCCATTTATTTTTTATCCATCAGAATTATTTTTATCATTAATACTAGTACTTGGAATGATGATAGCTCTGAGGCTACATAATCCCACAGTTTCTTTTAAGTAGTTCATTCTTATGAGAAGCAGGACAGACCTAAGTTTTCAAGCATGGTTGATTCATTCTTTCAACATTCATGTACTGAGCTCCTACTCTGTACCAGGCAGTGCTAAATGCAATAAGGGGATTAGACACAGTTCCTGTTCTCTTGAAATCTACACTTTAGTAATCAGACAGAAGGAAAAGAAAAAGTCATTATGTCCACTTCAGAGGCAAGAAAATAAAAATCCCACCTTCAGGGATATCTCTCAGTTATGAAAAGCAGACACTTCAATGAGATCTCTTTATGTTTCAGTTCTACCTATTTCCCACCAAATTATTATAACAGTACTCCCTAAATTCCGCCTTCCTATACCCTCAATGAGGAGTCAGTTTCTTAGTCAATACACAACGCCACAGACACGATTTGTGTTTTCATCTAGGATAGGATTCCTCAGCACACTGAGCCTCTACCCAATACCACATAAGATAATACATCTTTAGTTTCTGTAATGTCTTCCACATGATTTTATCCCCAAATGCTTTACATACTTCACTAAGACAGCTATAGAATTAAAATAATAAATCAAAGCACAGGACAGAAAGCAAAGAGGTTTATTCAAGGGAGGAAGAGACAGCTTTTCAATGAGACAGGAGAAAAGATGGAGAGCCCTGCTTCACTGTGCTAGCCCTACAACTCATAAGTCTTTCCTGTGCTTTAACTCTTTCTTTGGTTTCCTGTCCCAGGCAGCACCTCTTGTCCCGTCTCTACAAATCCTCTTCTTGAAAAGACAACCAGGTACTTACATTTTAATATGAATCTCAATTTCCCAACAACGCCTTCTTCCATGCTTTGTGACAATGTTATCTCCCCCAAACATCCTAGATTTAAAAGAATAATTTAATTCCTAAGCAGGTAGTTTGAATTTCGTGGGGAAAAAAATGTAAGCTTCTCAAAAGAAATTCAGTGGAAGACAACCTGGAGACTTAGCTGCCCATCTCCCTTTGAGTCTGAGATTCATTCATTCAACAGATATTCATAAGACAACAGGTATTCTGTGGGAAAAGGGATGCAGAACCAGAATAGCTGTAATATTAAGTAGGGAGGTCAGGGAAGGCCTTGCCATTAAGTGGCATTTGGGCAAAGATCTGAAGGAAGGAAGGGCTGAGCCAAGCAGAGTAGTTGGTCAAAATGTTTCTCCCTTCTGTCTTCAGTGGTGTGCTCTGCATTCCTTCTCTACTATGGTCTCACTGATCATCCTTGTGTTGAGACTTCATGAATGCCCACCCATCACGACCCATTTTGAGTTTGGAGGCAGGAGAGCATAGTAGTGATCTCGGAAAGGCAGCACTGAGAGCAGTGACTTGAAGTGAGATCTTAGTCCCCTGCCCAGGAATTGGACCTGGGTAGCCTGGGTGAAAACGAGGGATCCTAGCCGCTAGTCCACCAGTGGGTAGAGGCTAGAAGCAAAATTCCCCTGGCTCTTGCCCCCATTGAAAAATGCATTTCTCAAGGAGGCAAAAACTGTAAAAACAGGTACCAAGTTTATTATTAGAGACACAGCACAAGTGGGAGAGTACACAGAGAAACAGTTTGTTTACTTAAGACAGAAGCAAGGCAGAGATGCACACCCGGAGAGCAAGGGCGTGGGCGTGGGTGTCCTCCCTAACAAGAGGAGGCAGTAAAGAGGCAGTGAAGTCATCCATATAGGGCAGTTCTTCCGGCTCTTTGTTTACCTTTGGCCAATTATCTGGTTTCTTTTTCCACACCTGATCTGCCTTAGGACCCTCCCCAACATGCATGGGCAGCTTTTTTCCAAGATGGATTCCAGGCCAGAGGCCTAGGGGACGGCCTTGGCATCACCTATTCTGGGGAGGTGCCCCCTCCTTTTTGACCCCCAAGGAGGCTTTCTGCACATGCACAGTGTCTCCCTTGCCCCACGGTTGGGGAATATATGACCTCCTGATCCTTTACTCAAACAAGGCTTAGTCCCTCTCTGTTCCTGCCAGGACTGTTATCTTAAAGTGTCCTCAGGAGACAAAGCTTGGCTATTTACCCTGTTGCTGTTGTTATTTCTAGTTCGAAGTGCAAACAGGAAGCTGATTGTAAATGCCTAACCTGGAGCCCATCTATCTCCTGCCTCAGTAGCTAAGAGCATTTGTTCATCCATTCAACAAACATTTCCTAGGTACTCTTTTAGGCACTAGGGGTTCAGCCAAGAATAAAGAGACAAATATCTCTCCCCTTATGGAGCTTACATTCTGGCTCATGAGCTCTGGAATCAGATAGCCTGGCTCAAGCACCTACTCATCTCCTTCTAGCGGTCTGACCATGATCGAGTTACCTCACCAATCTGTGCTTCAGTTTCCACATCTAAACAATGGGATGATAAGAGGGCCAACTCATGGGGGCTTCTGAAGTTTAAACTCGTGTAAAGAACTCAGAGTAGTGTGTGGCATATAGGAAACCCTCAATAAATGTAGGCTATTATTTTTAAATGAGTAAGTACCGAAGAAAGGAACAAGTTACAGAGGTATTGCAACAGGGCAGGGGCAGAAGTGCAGTCAAGGAAACATTTTATCAAATATATAGTAGATAAAATTGTATCCTCTCTCCATCCATCTTCTCATTCAGGACACAGGTCATTTCATTGTTCTTTTTTTTTTTTTTATTTGGCAGTACGTGGGCCTCTCACTGTTGTGGCCTCTCCCGTTGCGGAGCAAAGGCTCTAGACGCGCAGGCTCAGTGGCCATGGCTCACGGGCCCAGCCGCTCCGCGGCATGTGGGATCTTCCCGGACCGGGGCAAAAACCCGTGTCCCCTGCATCGGCAGGCGGACTCTCAACCACTGCGCCACCAGGGAACCCCATTGTTCTTTTTGAATCTACTCCGTGCCACCATATCTTCCCTCTTCAGCCCCCAATTCAAATCATGAAGGTATTAACAAAGAGAACGATTATTTTCCTCTTTTACTTCTATTTTATTTACTGTTTTGATTCATTTTCACTGTCAGTGTCATGGCAGACTTCCAGCTCCCACACTGCAGTCACCACCAAGCTATATGGTCATAGAATTCTTAATGGCTCCTCCTTTTCTTCCTTTTGTTTTCTTTCTTACTGTTTGAGCGTTTTTCTAGGACTATAAAACTACAAAAAGAAACCCTTCAAAAGATTTAGAAGTGTGTAGTCAGCTAACTGGAGCTCCACAGGAGAAGGCAGAGTTTCTCTCTCTGCTGGGCACTGATGTTTTCAATCACCAGTGACACCTGATTCTTTCCAGGTAAGGCTTTAAGAGCCAGCTGTGATCTTCGGTCCCCCGTGATGGCAGTTTTGCTCTCCGAGGCATGAAGCCTGATCTTTACAATTGTCATGGAGGTCCTAGGTAGTCATTAGGCCAATTACAAAGTGGCATGTAAACACACTGTAAAGGTACGCCCAACACAAGTCACCCACTCTAGAGGGAATGTTGAGAATTCATTGGATTTCCCACTGAGGGTAGAATTCCATCCTTTTCATAGCAAATGCCATCTTAACGTCATCTCTAGGATTTAGATGATGTTTACAAAGAACTATCACATTTTCATTTAATCCTCACTATAATCCTATGAGGTAGATACAATGATCTCTGTTTAACAGGAGAAACTGAGGCTTAGTGAGATTTAAGTTACTTGCCTAAAGTCAGAATGTCAGTGGCAGGCTGTGGATGCAACCACAAGCCACTCCATCTTTCTCTTTGCTTTATCCAGTACTCTTCTTCCCCTCCCCTCACCCCTGCATCAGTAAAAAGGACATTAAAATTGTTCAGTAAGAACCAGAATGCCTAACCCTGAGAATATTTGACAAGAATCACCGGGATCCTTCAGGCTCACTGGAATTGCTTTGCCTTCAAACATCCACACCAAGGCATGAACTGGATTTTCAACTAAGGCAAAGCTGTACAAATGAGTCCCAGATGTTGTGAGCTGATTGCTAGCACCCCAACTGGCCATCCGTCAAAGGACTTAAGTTGGAAAATGCGCTATCTTACACATTCCCTGCAGCGGGAGATGGGAATGGGGCAGCAAACACTGACCATTTTCTTTAGCAGAGATCACCAATTCAGAATGGTGTGGGCCAAGCCATGAGTGCCATTTCTATTATGGTCTGCACACCCCAAAACAGGGGTTTGGGGGTTGCCGGGGTAGGGTACTGGCTGTTAGGGTCATATATTTAAAGTGTTTTAGGATCTTTTTTTGAACACAAAGGATCATAGTGTAGACACTGAATTATGGCCACTTTTTCTTCAGTGCTTTCTCTGTCTTTCATAAGCAATCAAGGGTTTACTTCTTCATGCAGCAAACACCTGAAACTATTTCCGGGCCCCTGAAATCTGACAGCACTAAATATACATTTGGCTCCTTCTTAGAATTTTCCTTTCATATTGCAACTGATAAGTGTTCAAGCGAAACTATATTCATATAGTTATGATTCCTAAACATTCACTGCATCAATATACATGAGTAAGAGTCCCTTCTTTTCTGGAATCTTTTCTAAGAAAAGTAAAGCTATGACTTGCCAGGAATAAGTAAACAAGAAATTCAGAGGGTAGGGATTTAGTTTCCACTTCAGGCCTTCAAAGATCGCTGCCCTGACACTGTTTAGCCCCCAGGGAAGGGGCAGGAGAAGCTGGTGAGACCGAGCCCAGACAGCACCTTTGGGCAGTTTAGAAAAAGACGTCCCTTTGGATGGATGGAGCCCAGGGGGAGGCGTCTCAGCTCAACCAGTAGAGTTTTGGCCAAACAGCAAAGGGCACAATTATGCATGTCGGCCCTGACCACAGGTGTTCCCTACAAGGTTCAACGGCAACCCCACTTCCATGGGAGTCATGGAAGAGGCAGACAGGGAGGTGGAGTGGAGAAGGTGGAGAGTAATGGGAGAAAAGGGGAAAGGGATAGACACTAAGTCAGAATGAGACCTTAGAAGGAGTAAGGAGACAAAGGTACATACTTGGATGCAAACAAAACAGGAAAAATACAATAATCCTATAAGAGAAATTCCCCAATCTGAGCCCCTAAAAGCTCCTACTGTTTTTTGTTTTGTTTTGTAGAGAGATCATTCTGTTGTAACAGACATGGCGCTGGAAATTAACTTCCAGTCTGTAAAACTGGCGGCAGAAAGTCTGCCCCATCTCTCCACAGACAATCAGCAAATTAAGAGTTGGATCTGTGCATCCAGCTCCACGTTTCTCCCCCTAGATCACCTGAGACCAGCTGTGGTGTGTTTAGGAGAGTTCTTCTCTGGTAATACTTGCTGTTGTATTTATAATGGAAAGATGTGAGCATCCCTAAGGGAACTGTACCTGATGGAAGAACAAAAGCACCATGAGCAGTTTCACACTCCAGCCTTCTTTGACTTAACAAGCTCCTTGCAAATAACCAACTACTACTGTTATGTGTCAGCATGCCCAGGGACTAAAGAAAGCCTTCACTGTACAAGATTATATACGAAAAGCATCTGCTGTGACCAGTGAAAGGCACTATTTGAGCTGGCTGTCAGTGAGAGTGCGGAAATGGCTTTTAAGGAGGACCTTCCCTGTAGCAGTGGTGGCTGTGTGTACAGCAGCACGTGGGCACAGAGCACTCAGGAACAGGTCCCACAAGAAGGCTGATGAACAGAGGGTCCTGTCTGAGGGCAGGGCCTCGGAGCCGGGAGTTGGCCCTCTCAGCTCAGCTCAGCCCCTGATTCTGGACCCGAGCTGGTCTTGGTTTAATGTCACAGCAACCTCTGGCCTCAGACGGATGCCGGTTAAGTCAGTCACAAGAGTCAACGGCATAACAGGGGCTTGGAGATGGCCGTCAGGTGATACAAGCAACGGTTTAATAACAAAGATGGAAGAAATTGCACAAGAGGTGGAGATAGTCAGAAATATAATAACATCCCCAAGAAAAAAATGAGTTTAGGCAAAAGGCACAAAGTTAGCAGAAGGAAATGAGGGACAGCTTGGCAAGCGAGAGAGAGAGAAAACAGAGCAAGTGGACCACACAAAATCAATCTGAGGGCAACCCAATATTGAGGTGAACATCAAAATTTATGCAGAGGGCTTCCCTGGTGGCGCAGTGGTTGAGAGTCCACCTGCTGATGCAGGGGACATGAGTTCGTTCCCCGGTCCGGGAAGATCCCATATGCCACGGAGCGACTGGGCCCGTGAGCCATGGCCGCTGAGCCTGAGCGTCCGGAGCCTGTGCTCTGCAAAGGGAGAGGCCACAGCAGTGAGAGGCCCGCGTACCGCAAAAAAAAAAAAAGAGAAAAATTTACGCATTAAATTCCAAACCCGGGAGCTATGTATTTTTAATCAACCATGGAAAATTGTGTAAAGGTCAGAATCTTCAAGAAGAGAGTCAGTAAATAAAAAATAACCCTGTTACTGGAAAAAAAAGAACAGAGGAAAAATAGAGGGAGAAGCTCTAACTAATGTGATGGATCCAACAATGAGCAAATGGACAGAAAGCAAGGATTTGAAGGCGTTGAGTAATCTGAATTAATCAAAACCTATGAAAACAGATTTAAAGGCATTTATTTACATTAAGAAAATAGAGAAATAAAAAAATAATAATGAAAAATGACCTTTATATAATTTTACTTGAAAATTTCATTTGAATTTGGTAAAAAGTTATGGTCTTACAAAGGTTGTGAACTAAGTGTAAAATCTGTAAATAAATAATATTACAATAAGAAGTGGCATCTGAAGACAGAACTGAAAAGCCATGTGTTCACCAACTCCACAGAGATGGCAGCACCAGTTCTGCCAAACTTGAATTTGCCTTTGCAAAGCTCATGTGATAGCTGGCGATTTTCACTATTTTTCCCATACTTGCTCTGAATGTAGATTAAAATCCTCCAGAAGCTCATTTTCTCCATGAATTAAAACAACAACAATACGATTATTGGTAAGGTTATTTGGGAAAGAACATCAATGCAAAGATAGGAGATCATCTGAAAGATTCATCTTATTTACCAGAGCTCCAGGCAATTCTATGCGTAATCCAGAATTTGTTCACAGCTCTTCAAATTAAAATGAGGATTCTACCACCTCAACCTACAAAGCTGAGGATTCACCCAAGAGTTTTTATAGGGTTTCATGCACTCATACTTTAAAGCACAAAGTACGTAATTAAGTAAATCTCAACTATAGTCATCATGTTGTACATTATATCCCTGGTACTTATTTATCTTATAACTGGAAGTTTGTACCTTTTGACCACCTTCATCCAGTTCTCAAGTTAACACTGCTGTATGGTATGTTTGAAAGCTGTTAAGAGCGTAGATCCTAAGAGTTCTCATCACAAGGGAAAATTTTTTTTTTTCTTTTCTCTTTTTTGGTATCTGTTTCTGTATGAGATGATGGATGTTGGGTAAACCTATTGTGGTAATCATTTCACAATATAAGTAAATCAGATCATTATGCTGTATGCCTTAAGCTTATACAGTAATACATGTCAGTTATAGCTCAGTAAAACTGAAAAAACAAAATCATGACAATTTTTTTAAAAAGTAAATCTTTATTCAAAGTGAATAGTCAACAAATGGGAAATCCAATGACACCTGACTTCACCACTTAATATCAACATGGGAATCACGCAAAGGAGATTCCCTCATTTGAAAAGTTCAAAGCATGATAATTAACCAACTTGATGATCAGTTATGCCAATCTCTTTTTTTGGTTAAGATTACTATTAATATTTTTAGTATTACTGTTACTATTTCACTGTTACTACTTTTTTCCAAAGGGGGAAAAAAAGTGTTTTTCCAAAAGCAGAGTACTGAAATTCTGAAGCAAAGGCAGTCCACCAAAATGCTGATATTTAAAGAAATAAAGAGGGAGGGACTTCGCTGGTGGTTCAGTGGTTAGATTCCACTCTCCCAATGCAGGGGGCCTGGGTTTGATCCCTGGTCAGGGAACTAGAACCCACATGCCCCAACTAAGACCCGGCACAGCCAAATAAATTAATTAATTAAATAAAGAAATTCTAGAGAAAGATATGTAGAAGGAAAGCAATTTGGGCTTCAACATTTTCTAAAGCAGCACTTCTCAAACTATCTGTGGTGAAGGAATCACTTTTTTTTTTTTTTTTTTTTTTTTTTTTTTGCGGTACACGGGCCTCTCACTGTTGTGGCCTCTCCCATTGCGGAGCACAGGCTCCGGACACACAGGCTCAGCGGCCATGGCTCACGGGCCCAGCCGCTCCGCGGCATGTGGGATATTCCCGGACCGGGGCATGAACCCGCGTCCCCTGCATCGGCAGGCGGACTCTCAACCACTGTGCCACCAGGGAAGCCCACTTTTTTCCTTTTGTTTCTAATTACATTCAAACTATAAGACCTACTTTTTTATTTTTAGATTCAATAGGCATAAACTTACTCTGTCAACTTGCTACAGAAGTTTCTAAATGCTTCCTCTGAATTTCCACACTTATCACAGACCAGTAAGTGTGTGCTGTCCACAAACCACACTGGGGGTAGCCCTGGTCCAAAGTATCACTGCTTATTCAGAACTGGAATTTTTATTTTATAGCTGTTGAATCTGAAATGCAACAAGATCCACCCAGACCTCTACCCATAGCTCTGAAAAGTAAACACTTTAAAAGAAAGGCCCGTATCACAGAGAAAAGTGGACACCTGCAGCCCTCAACAAATCAGGGTTTTGTCGCTGTTCTGCTTACCTTCTCAAACTGATTGCAGGGCCCACTTACTTCATGGGTTTTATCAGCGATGATCATCAGTTCATGATTATGATGGGGAAAGCCTGCTTAGCACAGAGAACAGCAACAAGGCTCACAGGTGAGAGGAAATGAGGATGGACTCCCCACCCTGCCACTTCCCAGCTGTGCAGCCTTGGGCTGTTGACTTGACTCAGGACACCTCTATCTCTATCCATCAAACAGGGGAAATGGCAGGATCTACGTCCCAGGGTTACTCTGAGGATTAAGGGAGATTCTGCATATGAAGAGCTTAGTGCAGTGAGTGATACACACTGAGTGTTCAGTAGATGTCAGCCACGTTGGCCACAAATTTGGCAAATGGCGCTGCTCCTATCTGCAATGAAATGACGCCCAGCACAGCTCTTGAGGGCTGGCCAGCCTGTCCTCAGTTGGAGCTATGTGGAGTCCAGAGCCCTGCAGACTCACAGATGTGTTTCAATCACACAGTCAAGCAGAACGAGTTGAAAAGTGGTGAACACAGATCTGAGGGGCTGACCCTGCCCCCACGTCCCTATGTGGAACGGCTCTCCTATCCTTCCACGAAAACCATAACCACTCATGTGTTTCCAGTTTGGGCTCCAGCAACAGATCCAGACTGCACCCTTCTTAAAAGCCATGCCTACCATCACCTCACACAGCTTTGCTTGAGCTGAAACAGAAAGCTCCTCTGACGTGACCTCAGTTTACTGTCTGACAACGTAACAGGGCTGCTTTTGACTTCTCAGGGGGGCCTTTGGGGACCCACAGAGGTGAGGGACAACCCTGGTTCTCTCTTGACAGTGCGGACCTTGAGCAGGTCACCCGACCTTACTTTCAGTCCCCGTCCATAACAGAGAGGTTGTCAGTATGCTGCCACCCGCTCTGGGAGGCGTGACAGCCCGACCACTATGGACGAGAGCAGCGGGGCACAGCGCGTAATGAGTGTGTGGGGGGGTGAATATATATATATACATATATATATATATATATATATGTATATATATATATATATATATTCAGTCTCTAATATACATATATAATTCTTTAAATATATATATATGGGGTTCGTTTTTCAAATTTTTCAGAACTTTATTTTTTTGACTTTTTTTTTACATCTTTATTGGAGTATAATTGCTTTGCAATGGTGTGTTAGTTTCTGCTTTATAACAAAGTGAATCAGCTATACATATATCCACATATCGCCTCCCTCCCACCCTCCCTATCCTATCCCTCTAGGTGGTAACAAAGCACCGAGCTGATCTCCCTGTGCTATGCAGCTGCTTCCCACTAGCTATTTTACATTTGGTAGTGTATGTATGTCCATGCCACTCTCTCACTTCGTCCCAGCTTACACTTCCCCCTCCCCATGTCCTCATATATATATATATATATATATATATGTTTTTAAAGAATTATTCTTTTTCTCATGGTACTTCCCCCCTCACTCTACACTGTAAACGCTCTAAACACAAACCATGTACTTTTAATGCCTTAATCCACTAAGCTCCACGTGCTGTCAGCATTCACCACAAAGCAATAACAAGGATTTAGGTAGCCCTCTGAATCCTTTCTCGCTCTTTGAAAGCTCATACCACAAGCCCTTGCAATTCTGAATTCAGGGGTTCTTTGTGTATCGCTAACATCATCCGCAGGGCCTCGCCCAACTGACATCATTGGCCCATTCAGGTGGGTCCACCCTGGTGTTTCCATTCTGCCCCTTGGTATACAAGCAAATCTCTCAGGAAGACTGTCTTTGCCAGTCATTTGCCATTCTTTTCCCTGATGTTTGTTCGCTTGATTGTAAATCCTCCTCTGACCCACGTGAAAGCTGGCCTCCATACACCATTTGTCCAGTGCTCAGGCCTTCCTGGTCTATCCCATCTCGACAGCCTCTCCCTGACTCGGATGACACTGTTGGTTTCCCCCCAGCAGGGACACGATTCTCCCAAAACACTGTCCATCAGGGACCATAGCACCTCTTATTTCTTCCTGCTTCAACTCCTTTCTCTGGTTTTTTTTTTTATGAGTCAGTCAATCTGTAAAAATCTCTGGACATTTCAGTATTTCAGGAGACCAAGCCCCATCTGAGCACTGAATGCTCTCTCCGGCATTGAAGCCAGGTAGTCACCCAATGCAAGCTTGATCTCCCTCGGTGATGGGGACCTCACTGTCTCCTGGGGCAGTTTGAATTGTGAGCAAGTTCTCCGTCATTCTGAGCTGGGAGATCTCTCTCTTTCATCATGAGGTTTTATTCAGCCTTTGCCCACATACTCGGGTTTTCTATACAACCATCCAAATCCCTCTTTTACATGATGGCCCAAGAGACAGCTGAGGGCTCTCTTCTCCAGACTAAGTCTGCCAGGACTTGGCCTCCTAGTTCCTCACCACTTTTGTCACCCTCCTGTAGACATGCTCCAATGGCCTACCTATGTCCTGGGATCTTCTGTGCTTGTGGCATTCCCTCATATTCTGTTCCATCTGTTTATTCTCTCCTTGAGTGGCATGGACATGACCTCCCAGTAAGTTTGCTCAGTGGTCCCAGACAACACAGAAATTCATGTACACACAGAGCTAACACGATGGCCTCTGTTGTCAGGTGGCCGCTACATACATATTTCCTTTTACTTCCCATACATTCAAGTTGGCCCAATTGTTCATAGGGCAATAAACATGGCACCAAGGTACAAACAGAACCTCAAAGCCAGTCTTCCAACAAGCCCTGTGTGCTGCCTTTATTGTGTCTTAATCCAGGATGTCAGCCTCTGTTCCTCCTCTAACTTGCTCCTTTCCTAGTCAGAGCCCCTTCCTCAGATTTGTGCTTTGGATGTTACCATTGCTAAGGATAACAGGAAAGGCCAAACAACATTCCCTCTTACTGACACACTAGTTAAGTCCATAGTGAACTACCATTTGTACAGCACATACTTTATAATTTATAATCATCTTATGTTCATCTTCAGAGCAACCCTGAGGAACAGGTATTATCCTCATTTTATAGATGAGGACACTGAGGCAGAGATGGAACTCAAACCCAAGGGGTCTTCTGATTTCACATCTGATGCTATTTAGTCTACACCCGGCTTACTCAGAAGCTCACGAATCTTAGGTACAGAAAAAGTTTTCTAAGGTTAAGTTCCAAGTATCAAGTAAAGAGTGAGTCACAGAGGAAAACCCAGAGGAATCTGGTTTCTATTTCTGGCTTTGCTATAAACTACCTCACAGTTTAACTTTCCTGGGCCTCAGTTTCCTTATTCATAAAATAAGGAGATCAAATTAGACAATCCCTGAAGTGCCTTCCTGCTCAGCTGTCCTATGTCTCCTGCCCTGTCTCTGCCGTGTTGCTAAAATTAGGCAGAAAACATTGTTGAAATACCTTTCTTTTTTTTTCTCAGGGTTTTTTTTTAAGTTTCTGAAATTAGCTGGATAGTTGACAACTATCCAGCTAGTCTGTCAAGAAGGAAGAAAATTGCCATCTATTTAATAGTTAAATTTTAAGCAGTTCATTTTCTGTAATGAGAAGAGATATCTGGAAACACCAGCCATGGGGCTGCACCCACAAAAGTCCTCGTCTTGTGGAGACCATCTTTAGAGCCACGTATTCTCAGAGCAGAGGTTCCCAACCAAGGCGACATTTGGCAACATCTGGAGACATTTTGGGCTGTCACAACTGGGGAAGGTGCCACAGGAATCTGGCGAGTAGAGGCCAAGGATACTGCTAAACATCCTATACGTAGAGGAAAGTCCCCCTAAACAGAGAGTTATCTGGCCCCAGATGTCAACGGGCTGAGGTTGAGAAACCCTGTCTTAAAGAGTAAAGTCAAAGAACAGCCCCAAACTCTTCCCAGTGTTTTAGCTAAACTGGTCCACGTGAGAGGCTAACCGGGTGGGCTCACCTGAAAGAACCGAGGGTCTGGACACCTCTCTTACCTGGCGAAGAAGGACGCGGCCACCGAGGTGCCCGTGGAGGTCTCGCTGGCCACGCAGGAGGCTTGCGAGGCCGGGGCGCTGCAGGCCGAAGGCTTGTCTGCATTGTAGCGATTCAGTGCCGCCTCTGTCAGGCCCTCCCGGCCAGGCTCTGTCATCAGCTGGGAGATCTGGCAAGGAACACGGATATCGAGCTCATTACCTGTGGCTCATGGCATTTCCTGACTACCACCGGTAGCGCCTCTGTTTTCGGGTCGGGGCCAGAGCGTGGGGCAGGGGGTGGTGAGGCTGGGAGGGAACACGTCCCCACGTGCATTCAGTGACACGCGACATGGCCTCCTCTAAGGCCATTGTCCTGCATGTTAGCTAGAATACCTCCTCGTTTGCATTAAATATAATGGCATACAATTATCCCTGACACTAGTGTAAGTTTCAATTACTTCTGTGTCTCCCCTCCATTTGGAGGGGAAAGCAGGAGCCATTAACCACACTATCCGCAGCCCAAGACCAGACCAGTAGGACCACCTAGTGCTGGTTTCTTACTAGGAAGGCCCTAAATGCTCTCAAATAGACAAGAGGGGCAAAGATATCATTTTTTTAAGGGAGAAGTGAACCTACTAATGAACATAAGAAATTAAACAAAACACTACTTGTGTATTGTTGTTGTTTGCTGTAGGCAGTCAGCAAAGAGGTGACTTAGAGAAGCTCATAAAAATAGATATAGGGCTTCCCTGGTGGCGCAGTGGTTGCGAGTCCACCTGCTGATGCAGGGGACACGGGTTCGTGCCCCGGTCCGGGGGGATCCCACGTGCCGCGGAGCGGCTGGGCCGGTGAGCCATGGCCGCTGAGCCTGGGCGTCCGGAGCCTGTGCTCCGCGGCGGGGGAGGCCGCGGCAGTGGGAGGCCCGCGTACTGCATAAAAAAAAAAAAAAAAAAAAAAAAAAAAAAAAAGATATAGCCCACCATGAATTACCTACCAATGGGTTTTTTTTTTTTTTTTTTCTTGGAAGGTTTAGACTATTTCAACAGACTTAATTTTCCTACTGGTTCATTAAGATAAATGGCTTCCATTTTATTGGCAATAATTGCCTTTATAACGCAAATTCTAGTGAATGGGGCTGGGTCTATCTTACCTAAATGCACATAATATACTATGAAGAACCATACTTCTGGGCAAAGTAAGATACTGGTATAGAAATATATTTTCGGAAAGTGCTAATCCCATGACAAATGTAATAATTATGCAGGAAAGTCTAAGTGTGCTATTTTGAAAGCCTGTTACTTTAAAACTTCAGTCTACTTGCAAAAAGGAAAAACTGTCAGTTTTTTTTAAACAGGGAAACTTTAGTTTGGGGGAAAAAAAAAAAAGGTCTCTAGCCAGTTCAAACCTCTTAAATGCTGAGTGGAAAATGTTTCTAATTGCCTAGAAAACACAAGTGCAATAAGGCAAAGATCAGGAACAGTTTCCACTCTGTGCTGAGCAGTCCAAAAGGCCAGTGAAAGAGTCCCGTTTGTTAACCTTTGAACATCAAACATTTGTACTTTTCATTATTAGAAGAACAGCAATCACTCTTGAGCCCCATGGACTTGAAACTTTGCTCTGCTTAAATTCATGCTCTGACTTGGAAAGCCTTGGCATTATCCAGCTGTAATTCTGCCAATACACACTTTCTTATTCTCATTCATTCAATGCATTGTAAGGAAACTCAACCCACATCAGAGAAACGGGAGAGGAAGCAGCAAAAGCAGCCAATGACCTGGAGGACGTTCCCTGCACCGGCAGGGGCTGCTTCCCAGGCAGAGGGCCTGTGTCACCTCTCTTTGGGCTTCCTCTGCAGCCCGTGGCGCGTGGGCTCCCCTCAACCCGCTACCACTCTCCCGGAGGTGTGAGGCATGCTGGAAGGGACCGCTGAAACAACCGGGGACCTGGCCGTGGGCACGCTCACTGCTGTCACCACAAAATGGCATTTATGAAGCACCGGTGGTACATGATGCCATCCTGGACAGTGTCCCCAAACAAACCTCACCGTGAATTCCCTCCATCCCACAGCTCTCCACGCCAGCATGGGGTCTCAGGAGCGACGTGGGGCCGACCCTACAGCCCTTAAGGGATCTGAGGACCTTCCCTTCCTTGATCATCCTTGTGACAAAACTAACACCTACCCCAACCCTGTGTTCTCTAAGCGACCCCCCCCCCCCACCCCTGCTTAGAAGCAGACCACCTACCCAGCAGCACTCACTCTTCCCCGGGTTCCGAATCTTATTTCAGGGCAGTGGCCTTTCCTACCAGCGGGCGGCCTCCCCACACTTCAAAAGCAAGTCTCTCTAAGAGGGGCCTGCTTTTTTGCTACTAGCTATAATGAAGGCTCTGTTCTGTAAGAATCTGCCCGGAAGACTTGGCTTCTCCAAAGGGCGAGGGGATGAGCTCGACGAGAACCCCAAGCCCCTCTCCAGTCACGCAGCGGCCCCAACCCTTGATTCCCAGGCCAGGTTGGCAGCATGTGAGATGTGCTAAGATGTGTGTGAGATGGGGCTAAGGGGTGTGCTGTCGTGGTCTGTTCCCCCCAGGGCCCTCACTGCAGTCCTGCAGAAGCTGGATTCTAAGAGACCAAGGGTCAGAAACCTGGGGCTGCTTCCCCAGGGGAAAACAGCTAGGGCGCAGGAGCCAAGAATGGACCCCAATTTGTTGGATTCTGCGACATTTTCACTCTGCCCCCCCCAGTCCAATCCCCAGTCCCGCTTTAACTGTCCCCTCAAGGCGGCTCTAGCGGCCCCTCCCCGCAATCCACTGTAAGAGAAAACGCCCAAACAGCAGGAGTTCCCGGAAACCTTAGCTTCACTGCACAATCTGCAATCAAGAGCCTTCTTTGTAGAGGACTATGGTTTACCTCTGCTTTTCAGACTGTTCTGACTTAATTTTTTCTCTCACGATACTGTGAAAGCTACAAGACTCTTCGTGGGAAAATTCAAAAACCTCAATCTCTTCATCTAACACATTTGAAAAGCGTAAAGTTCTGGGGGAAAGGATTCGTTATCTTGATTATGTGTGTATGTCATAGTCTAGAAGCAGCAGCTGAAAACTTGCCAGGGGGTGCCAATCACTAACTTTGGGGGGACTAGATTTTCACCACAGGATTTCGTTTGCTTTAGTTCTGATTAAAACCTCCTGTTAGCTCTCCATCTCGGTTACACCGGATGGTTTCACTAAAGCAACAAGTATCTGTGACTTTCAAAACACCACATCACAACCCGAGGGTGGTGGTCAATGAAACACGGGATGGCAGTAAAGGAACCAGGCACAGGGAGTGGGGGGGGGGGGCGCCTGTATGTTTGCACACGTGTGTGCTTGTCCACGCGGGGTCTTCAGTGCGCACGGGAGTCCCCGCTACCGTTCGTGTGCACAGGGAGCTGCCTCTCACAGACCTCACAGATAAAGCCGCTCACCACATTGTCATCCTAGGCAAGATTCCTGTCTTTCAACCACATTTACATTTTTGCACTGTTACCCCAATATGAGGAGCCATATACTTGTTCACAAAGAAATCTCGAATCTTAAATTCAGTTATGATCTTGACCACAGAATCAAGACAAAAGGTGTTTGGCTGTTATCAACCAAGGTTGCTTTCACACGGCAAATCGCAATCTATAAGCCATTGACCTTTAACTTCCCCACTGATGGGAAGGACTCTGAGAGCTTCCAGAGTGTGACAACTTGGGGGCTCATCTTAAATGGCATTATTGACCCAGAAAGCTACCTCCCTTGGACTCTGCGGAGGCAGCAGCGAACACCAACAGTATCCATTTCCTGTGCAGAGACTTCTAAGGACAGCAAACGTATCCCACTCAGTCTTTATATTTAATGGCATTATGACCCCAAATCCCAGAAAACAACATATAAAGCATTTTCTGTTAGGCAATTTGTATCTCACTGTTTTGGGATATCTCCTTTATTGTTTTTACTACTTACACTGTTACTTAATATTTTTATATGTTTTGCAAACAGTGGTGCTCAATAAATATTTCTGATGTGTGTTAGCACAAACCAGCTCACAGTTATCCTGAAAAAGACAGGACACAACTAACGTCAACCCTTGGTATTGTCTATACTGTCAGTGGTTGCACTCTTAGGGAATGAGGACAGCAGAATACAATTTCCAAAAGGCTCTGTGAAATATAAACGAGGTAAGCAAATCTGCAAAGGACAAGATCAACAAGTGCATCCCCAAACCAAAGATAAACAGTTACAGCTGATCACGCAGACCCTGCATTTCAGTCACAGGGTGACAGAAAGCTGGTGGCGGTACACAGAACAGCATCTTCCTCTAATAATCACACTGCAGTGAGATAGGCCCCCATTAACTTATTTGGTTTTTGCTCCTATCAGAGAGTAGGGGGGAGAGAAAAATTTTCCATCCTTTTCTGTATATGAGTCTTCGCTTGCACTGCAGGAATATGTGTCAATGGGGCTGGCTCTAACAGCATCTGGCCAGGGTCCCCCTTCCCCCCCTCCCCTGAAGGATCTCCCTGGGGAGAAGCTGCCCTTTGTGACCCAGGGACGGAGCAGCACAGAGGATTCTTGGAACAGCCACGGGCGCGTGTCTCTTACTTCTGTACCCCTCCTTCTGGGGACAAAAATGCTTCATTTTATAAGCTGTGTTCATTTGATCCTGGCAGGCAGAGAAACAAGAGGAATGCCCCACTCAGGATGGAAGCACTGGGACGTCTCCCAAGCCAGAACGATCTCCTCTACTGCAGTGTCTGTGCTGGCCTCAGCCCTCTCTAAGTTGTTCCACTGCACTCTTTTCACATCAGTGCTTTCTGCCTCTGAGCGATTGGGCAAACTTGATCTCTTTGCAACTTTCATCTCACCCTGCCTGTTTGTTCTCCACCGGAAAACCAGACCTACCCAGAACCGAAGTGATGCATTGCAAAGGTGGCTCCCATGCAGTGCGCAGTGGTAGTAAGCACCTTTCCTAAGCAGGATTTGTAAAAGGGGCAGAGCTCACATCGCAACACAGTTTTTGCTTAGAAGTCTCAGCAGACATTGCAGCAAGTTAACTACTGCTGGCTCTGTTTGCCTGAAGAAAAGCTACTGAAAACTAGAACAATAAAATGTGTTTTCCGCTAATCTCGTCTAAAGATATTTTAACAAAAACAGAACAAAACAAACAAAAAACCAGAAGGACAAATATTGTATGATTCCATTTACATGAGGCACCTGGAGTAGCTAGATTCATAGAGACAGAAGGTAAAATGGTGGTTGCCAGAGGCCTAGGGAGGAAGACATGGGGAGTTACTGTTTAACGGGTACATAGTTTCAGTTTGGGAAGATGGGAAAGTTCTGGAGATGGATGGTGGTGATGGCTGCACCACACATGAATATACTTAATGCTACAGAACTAATGGTAAATTAAAAATGGTAAATTTTATATCGTACATTTTACCACAATTAAAAAAAAAAAAAAAGAATACAGAGCACCGGGAGACTTCGGACTAAAGGGACAGCCCAAGATCCGCTCACTGAAAGGACTAAGAAAAAGCACTTGGACAGAAACCAAAGCTGTAAGGACAGTGCTCTCTTATTTTAAAATACGGCCCCATAATCATGATAATAACTCCAGGGTCAAACTCAATTATCTGGTTGTATCTGAAAGTTCAGAGCTCCTAATGCAATACCTGGCACATAATAGGTGCTCTAAATATTTCTAGAATTGCTTGAATAAGTAGTTCAAGGGTTAGAAATTGTTCTGGTGCACAGGCCACTCTCCTGGAACAAAACAGAGGTGGTGAGATTTGACCTCCATGTGAAACTCACCTAAGGGACAGAAGATTCTCTGTTCAGAAACATCAAAGGGGAAATTTTAGGTTATGTATATTTTACCACAATTAAAAAAAAAAAAAAAGGGGGGGGCTTCCCTGGTGGCGCAGTGGTTGAGAATCCGCCTGCCAATGCAGGGGACACGGGTTCGTGTCCCGGTCCGGGAAGATCCCACATGCCGCGGAGCGGCTGGGCCCGTGAGCCATGGCCGCTGAGCCTGTGCTTCCGGAGCCTGCGCTCCGCAATGGGAGAGGCCACAACAGTGTGAGGCCCGCATACCGGAAAAAAAAAAAAAAAAAAGGAACAGAAGAGAAACGCCACAACACCAAAGAGTTGATCCCCTTCAGCTTGTCCCAGGTGGCCTGCATCTGCTTTGTCATTTTAGAGGGGGTCATGAGGACTCTGGGTGTCGAGACCAAGTCAGAGAAGGGGGCCGAGTCCTCCAGGGACTCTGACAGTGAGTTTGCAGGGGGGGTCTCAGGTACAGGACCCCACCAGCATATGCCTGAAGGCTGCAGGAGATGGGGTGAGCCAGAGCCCTCGACGAGGGAGCAACGGGAAGGGGGGGAGACCAGGAAAGGTGGGAGAGGCTGGAGAAAGCCTCCGCCGGAACTGGGTTCTTGGATTAAACCTCATTTGATTTCTGTACACTTGCCCAAGTCAAACGCCATCCTTCCTCAGCTTCCCTCATTCCTGCCATTGTCACACCCGAACAGTCAGTTAACATTTTTTCTATAATCTAGTGTTCTGGAACTGGGTTGGTTCAGATCCTCTCCCATGCCACTGTGACTTTCAGGCATTTAAATGCTCCGGTTAACGCCCCAGCCCTTGGGATGCTGTCCCAGGAGCACAGGCAACGCCGCCTAACTTGAACCTGGTCCCTGGCCTGGCCTAGTCCTCGTGACTCACATGGGGCACAGATCACCTCTGAGACCCCGCGGCTACCTTGAGTCACACAGATATAGTCCTCCTGTGTTGTCCAGCTACACCCTCCCCCCAGCCAGCACCAAGGGGCCATGATGGGATTCTTATGTCCCACTGCTGGATGTTTGATTACCCTTATTATCTTAACTTGCTTTGGCTATACATTTTATTAGCGGCCATAAAATTATCCATCCACAGCATTTGACTCAGTGACCTCTTGCCACAGAGAATTCCACACACTGGTGCTACCGGGGCCTAGGAGAGCTGCCTTTTTCCTCACCCTGGATTTACAGCCTCACTTTCATCAGGGTTCCGCCCTGTATGATGAGTCAGCAAACAGAGGAGGCTGCTGTGTTTCATGATACCCGTTATCAGGGCTTAAATCTGGCCCCTCAGTGCACATGACTGTCTTCTTTTATTCTTTGTGTTGCTAGAAGGTAAAGGGGCAGGGCCACCCAAATGCTTTAGAAAAGACTGAGGTGCAGGGTACAACAAAGGGCCAGCTGCATTTCTGTTTTGGATTCTTCCTTTAGATTTCTTTTTTTAAAAAAAATTTTATTGGAGTATAGTTGCTTTACAATATTGTGTTAGTTTCTACTGCACAGCAAGGTGAATCAGCTCTACGTATATATATATTCCCTCATTTTTTGATTTCCTTCTTCCCATTTAGGTCACCACAGAGCATTGAGTAGAGTCCCTTGTGCTATACAGTAGGTTCTCCTTAGTTGTCTATTTTATACATAGTATCATCAATCGTGTATATATGTCAATCCCAATCTTCCAATTCCTCCCACCACCCCTTTTCCCCCTTGGTATCCATACATTTGTTCTCTACGTCTGTGTCTCTATTTCTGTTTTGTAAATAAGATCTTCTATACCAATTTTTTCAGACTCCACATATGTGCATTATATACGGTATTTGTTTTTATCCTTCTGACTTACTTCACTCTGTATGACAGATTCCAGGTCTATCCACCTCATTACAAATAACTCAGTTTCATTTCTTTTTATGGCTGAGTAATATTCCATTGTATATATGTGCCACATCTTCTTTATCCATTCATCTGTTGATGGACACTTAGGTCGCTTCCACGTCCTGGCTATCGTAAATAGAGCTGCAATAAACATTTTGGTACATGATTCTTTTTGAATTATGGTTTTCTCAGGGTATATGCCCAGTAGTGGGATTGCTGGGTCATATGGTAGTTCTATTTGTAGTTTTTTAAGGAACCTCCATACTGTTCTCCATAGTGGCTGTATCATTTTACATTCCCACCAACAGTGCAAGAGTGTTCCCTTTTCTCCACACCCTCTCCAGCATTTATTGTTTCTAGAGTTTTTGATGATGGCCAATCTGACTGGTGTGAGATGATATCTCATTGTAGTTTTGATTTGCATTTCTCTAATGATTAATGATGTTGAGCATTCTTTCATGTGTTTCTTGGCAATCTGTATATCTTCTTTGGAGAAATGTCTATTTAGGTCTTCCGCCCATTTTTGGATTGGGTTGTTTGTTTTTTTGTTATTGAGCTGCATGAACTGTTTTTATATCTTGGAGATTAATATTTTGTTAGTTGCTTCATTTGCAACTATTTTCTCCCATTCTGAGGGTTGTCTTTTTGTCTTGTTTATGGTTTCCTTTGTTGTGCAAAAGCTTTTAAGTGTAATTAGGTCCCACTGTTTATTTTTGTTTTTATTCTCATTACTCTAGGAGGTAGGTCAAAAAAGATCTTGCTGCGATTTATGTCAAAGCGTGCTGTGCCTATGTTTTCCTCTAAGAGTTTTATAGTGTCTGGCCTTACATTTAGTTCTTTAATCCATTTCGAGTTTATTTTTGTGTATGATGTTAGGGAGAGTTCTAATTTCATTCTTTTACATGTAGTTGTCTAGTTTTCCCAGCACCACTATTGAAGAGGTTGTCTTTGCTCCATTGTATATTTTTGCCTCCTTTGTCATAGATTAATTGACTATAGGTGCGTGGGTTTATCTCTGGGTTTTCTATCCTGTTCCACAGATCTATATTAGTTCTGAGATGTGCAGCTCAAGGCAGAGCTCAAAATTCTTTTAAAGAATATCTTAAAACAAATGATAAAGTCTTACCATCAAGCTTGTAGTATTTCTACATATAGATACAAGTAAATAGGTTGACTGACAATACTTTTAATACTTAGTGCTCAATTATGTTTTGTGGGGTGGTTTGGTGACACATTCAAAGACATACAATGATACCAGGTGTCTAGCTGACATGATGAGGTTAGTTTCAGCCTGAGAGAACGTTGAGAAGTGACTTCAGGCATCCTCATAGGGCATCATTGTACTCATTATTGTTTTTGAGTCAGGGTCTGTTCTAAGAACTTTGTATATATGCTGCCATATTTAATCCTGACAACAACCCTATGAACAAGGCACAACTGTCACCAAATAATAGCTTTAACTCTGTCTGCCACATGGGAAAAACCCTGGAAGAGGTATTGCCGCCAGGTTTCCTTTCTTTCCATCCTTGAGTTTATCTTGCACTGATCACATCATCCAGAAAATGTACAGCTTTTCAACTGTGGCTGCCCCATTCAGAAAATGTGTTAACAGCCAAAGAGTTGATGAAGAGCAGAGAAAAGGATCATTTGAATAATTTCTCAATATGCACACAGGCTTGCTCTATCCAATTCTGTGATTTTTAGGATCAAATGAAAGCAAAATCAAATGGTCTGAATCTTGATGTAACTGATCTCACTTTCCATCTGCAACTAAGCAAATTCAGACTGAGTAGAGCAACTGTCATCAACCCAACCCTGGCATCAGGGTTGGGCCCCAAGGTCAGCTCCGAAGAAGAACTAAAGGATTTTTTCATGTGCTGAATCACATGGGCTGCTCTTTTACTGGGGGAAGGGTACCATTGCACCCCACCCCAAACACTTCCAAGAGCCAGTGCCCCAGGAATGTCCTGAGCACTCTTCCCCACCGTGAATGATCAGGGCCACCCCTCCTTATGGTCCCCACAGCTGCCCTTGTATCAGAGCATTTGTTTTGTTTTGTAACTGCCTGTCACTCGTCTCTCTGCCCAACTAGATAGTAAGCCCTGTGAGGAGAGGGGCTGGGTCTTGCTCACTTCAGTATTACCACCATAGCACAGTGTCTGGATATGGAATATATCTAATAAATACAACAATTAATACATTAATTAACAAATACATACAAATAAAAATACACTTAATTTGGTTGCGTTAGCATTGCTTGAGTTTTGTTCGGTTTTGAGGGATAAAGGTTATTTTCACCTGATTTAAAAAATTATGAACAGGTTAGACAAAGCTTTATTCAAAACACATAAGGTATCTCAGGGTACACTTCATTCACTATATTGGTGAGATAAATGACTGGAGTCGGGGAAAGAAAAGGCAAACAAGAAACAAAGAGGCCAAGGGACAGAGACAAAGAAAAAAAGAGGGAAACAGGAGAAAGGGGAAGAAAGAGAAAAACAAAAAGAAATTACAGAGAAAGATTTTTAAAAAGGAGAGGAGACCAGTGCCTTTCAGCCCGCTTGAGTGTGAGCATGTGATGGCCACAGCTAGGGAGCTGGAATTCTCTGGAATATTAGGCAAGCGATCCTAGGAACATTGTTTCCAGGAGAGACAGAATCAAGCTTAGAGGTTGAAGTCCTGCTGCTAGCTCCTCCTGGTATCAGACAAGACCTTCAGCTACACACAGAACCCTGAGGTGCCTGAGGATAAAATGTGTGAAGGAAGAAGTTTAAAGACCCATGTCACAAAATTGAGCCACTCTCTCACCCTTTTCCAATAAAAAAAAAAAACACATAGTTCTAACTTCTTCAAAAAAAGGGCTTCGAATTTCTGAATATCTCTCAATACTTGCTCATGTAACTTTTACACATGGCATTGTTTATTAGTTATGCTTCCAAGAGAAAACACAGTAAGATTAAGAAACTGAACATTAGATTACAGAACTGATGTAGCATTTAATTCTAATACAGATCATGGCCTTTCCATCCATGCCTGACCTGCTGTGTTCGTCTGTACATGGTCATGCAGCTTTAGGAGGCAGTCCCTTCCGAGAGCACGCCGCTGTTCTTCACCTGTCTTGGCTAATGCTTGGAAAACTTTCAAGAAAGCCAGCAGCGCCTAATGGCCTGGAATTTGAAATGTGCATTCCTTGTAGGCACCTTACTTCCTCATATTTTCCTTGAGCTCTTGTGAGAAAAAGTCAAGAGGGACCTGAGACAATACTTTGCTGTAAGTGACCCACCAAGGTCTGCAGAACAGCCAGTTCACTAAATGCAAAAGCAACCTTGCATTCTGGGCAAAACTGAGGGGACAATGTTGGGAACTTAACAAACAAAGACGTGTACACACACACACACACACACACACACACACACACACACGTGCATGCACGCACACAGACACACATGAATGCACACAGCCCTCAGGATGCTGGGATGGTAGACAGAGAGTCCGCACAAAGAAGGGGCGAGGTTGGCAGCTGCTGGAGCCCTGACCCAGGAGTCATGAAAGCCAGGTCTGCAGGGCTCCCAGCACCAGGGAAGGGGCTCGTCCTTTTTTGGAGTCCTTCAAGGAAGCTGACAGCATTGAGGCTGGCTCTAGATTATAGAATTCACCCTGCTCACACCACAGCCACAGAGGAGAGATGCCCAGACTGGAGACAGGCTGGACCAAATGGAATTGCCAGTGTAATCCCAGTACCTAGGAAAGGGTATGCCACACATCAGGCCCTTGGTAAGCATTGCACTGAATGAAAGGATCCAATGCCGGGTCTGGCTTGGCTGATGACAACATGACGGACTTGGAGCAAGTTATTTCCCCTCCCTTAGCCTTAATTTCCCCAGTGAGGGGAACTCATGAATCTGTGTCTTGGGTGAAATGAGGTCATGCACTGAATGTGCTCTGTGGTTCCTAAAGTCATCATCAAATATAAAGCAGGGACGTTAAGAAATATTCCTCTTTCACCTTAAAGCATGTCCCTAATTTAACATTTGTGTGGCCATTATGCAAAAACATACAAATATGTCAATGTCAACAACAAAACAGAAAGCATTCCCCAGTACTGTACCAAACCATCAATGGTGAACAAGGGGCTGATTCTCTCAAAGGGTCAGCTGGTTGTTCCAAAGCGATGCACAGATTTTCACAGTTCCAGCTTTGAACTGACCTCACATCTTCTGTTTATCAGTTGCAGAAATGCCAAATCCTACACCAGCCAAAAAGCAATTTTCACAAAAATGTTTCAGTGGAGCTGGAAAAGTCCTTAGATAGAGTCTAGGCCAAATCTCATGCGTAAACATGAAGACACTGTCGTCCAGATTGGTGAGCTGAGTTGTCCAAAATCACACATCTGGTTTGTGGCCCTGACAGTCAACTGCAGCACTTACTTAAATGCACATCAAAAAGCTAACAACAGGGGGGCTTCCCTGGTGGCGCAGTGGTTGAGAATCCGCCTGCTGATGCAGGGGACGCGGGTTTGTGCCCCAGTCCGGGAGGATCCCACATGCCGCCGAGCGGCTGGGCCCGTGAGCCATGGCCGCTGCGCCTGCGCGTCCGGAGCCTGTGCCCCGCAACGGGAGAGACCACAACAGTGAGAGGCCCGCCTAACACCAACAAACAAACAAAAAAAAAAACTAACAATAGGACGGCAGAACTCTAAAATGATTGAAAATCCCTGAAATACATACAGAGAGAGAGAGAGAGAGAGAGAGAGAGAGAGAGAGAGAGAGAGCCAGGCTCTGTAGTTCAGCAATAAGCCAGGGGCTTGGTTGTAGCCAAACAGCTGGCTGCGGGACCTTTGTGAAATCAGTTAACCTCTCTACAACCTAGTTTCCAAAACCAGGGATCTGCCATAAGGAATATCAAATAAAAACACTCTCAATTGTCCTTCTCCTCAAACAATGGCTTACGATTCTAAACCGATGCTCCAGAGTCTCGCTGCACAGGAGTAGGCAAACATTTGTGGGCTGACCTAAAATAATCCTGTGAAGACGTCTGGAACTGTTCCTCTGTCTAGTCCCTTCTGAATTTAGGATCACTCACTCCGTATGGCTGGTGATTTCCACTTTGGTATGTTCCTACATGTCCAGACTTCAGAGAACAGCTCAGAAGGGTTGCTTCCTGGGAAACTCTGGATCATGAATCCCAATCAGGACAGATCCTAATCCTGTCACCAGACCTATGACAAACTGCATTTGATGGTTTTCTAAATCAGTTCACCCAGGGGATTTGGATGCTTACTAAAATACATTTATTTACATATGCATGCTTTCATTGTATATTTCACTAGTAAAAATAACATGGAGAATGCTTAGAAGTTTGGGTACCCCTTACATCCTTAACCCTGAATTCTCAGATTCAGGGATATTTAAAAATCCTGGGCCTCATGAGTTGTAAAATGAAATTCTGATACTAACTTTGCTGTTGTCTGATTTCTTCAAGTCCGTGTCATTTTCTCAGCACCTCTTCTCTTTGAACATCATTAGCCAAGAGACAAAGACTTTCTGTGTGAGTTGAAGCCAAAGTTGTACAAATCTCATGTGTCTTTACTAAATAAATATCTGCTTTTTTTCTGTTTCGGCTGCAACATTCCATCCAGTGTCCTAATTTCTTCACTTGGTGGTTCTGCTCAAATTTCTCCTCTGTTCATTTAAGATGTTGGTTTTCTCTTCTATTGTACATGCTATGGCTTTTCCCAAAGCTCAGCTATACTTTCCACTTGTTAGAACTTTATAATATGGGTCAGGCCCAGCAAAGTCAATACCAGCTAACTTATTGTGAGCCTATCTAACTAGATTCCCCCAGCTAGCAACCCAGAGCCAGCCAGATTGGCAGACCCCGACACCTCAGGGATGACAGCCAGTGCCGTGCTTTATTCTCACACAGAGTTGGACCCGGGAGTTCATCTCTTCCATATCTGCCCTTCTGTTACAATCCTTGAGTCCCTGGAGTCTGCTATTTAAAATAGAGCTGATCTTTTGGGATTCTTGTCTTTCATACACACTTGAAAAGCTATTCATCCAATCCTGAGTTAAAAGACTCTAAACTGTATTAACAAATCAGTCTGGTTGCAATTCTCCCAAAATTGAATTATTCTCTTAACAACCTCTTGAGAGAAAGCAACAAAACATAACATCTCGGCTAAGTCTGCTTGTCATCTTTCCTCAACTCCCCAGACCTTGACTCTACCCATAACACAAAGTAACGCTGAAGTCTACAGGGCTTCCACGTGTGGGGCAACCATACAAACAGACCCGGTTCTCAGATCCAGAGTGTGGAATCAGCAAGGCCAACGTAGAAAGAAGCTGGGGGCCCAAAACTACGATTTTCAACACAAACTGAGAATACATAGGGGCTGCAGTAACCCCCGTATTAGCATGGACAGCAACATATCCATTTCAGAAGGTCAGTTCCATGAAGGCAGGAAATAAATCTTGCCTTTGGAATACCTTTACAACTCTGAGCCACCCTCTTGGAGTAAATATTGAAAACTCTGCTATTTGACTTCCTACAGGACTTACCACCAGCATGTTCATACAAAGTTGGCAAGAGCAGAACAAAATGTAGACATTTTATAGTAGCTTAAGATTTAGTAGATTGTTTTTTTTCCCAGAGCCCAAGATGAAGCCAAAGTAAACAAGCACACACGTGTGTACACACATACACACACCCCAGAATCGCTCTTGTTGGAAGAGTAATTCTGTCCAGCAGTGTCTCTGAGAAAGAATGAAAGCTACTCCTCTGGGGGAAAGAACCCTAAGAAGAAACTTTTGAAATACACAAAGACACATTTGAGAATTAGGAAACATGTCTGCTGAGGAAATACATAGAATAAATAACCTCAAATTAGATTGGCCCTAAAAGGAACACATCCTGAAAGTGGGGTTGCAGGAGGTTACAGACCCACCTTCCTACCATAGAGACCTTTCAGAACAATCACAGTAGCCAGCTGTCTAGAATGGCTCCAGTGTAGATCTAGGCAGAGGGAGAGAAGTACCAGATGTCTAGAGGAAAACTTTTCCCAAGCAGGAATTTTTGCTGTGTAGGTACTTCTAATACATAGAACTCTAGACTTTTGCAGCCCTCTAATCACCAAATTATAATTTCATTAACGTCCCAGACAGACCATAGCTCAGAGTAAACCTAATGTGTACCATGCTTACCCACTTTCTCAGCTGATTTCTTAGTCTTTAGTGTTACATATCTATGACAATCATATAGCTCGCATTTTTCAGCCTCATTCATTTAAAACTTTTTCTTGCTATTGGCCTCCTAAGTACATTTACATGTGTCAAATCCTGTCTCATGAATTTTGATTCAGGAATTATCTTTGCTCTAGATTGCAGACTCAATTTTTAACTAGTCATCAGGAGGGAAAAGGCAGCGTTTATGAAAGATGCTTTATCTTCAAATTCTAGAAAAACTTCCCTCCAATCCAGGTCAGCATGGGGATCATCTGTCACATCCAAGGGTCAAACATAAAAAAGGATTAGTGGGAATAAGAGACGTGGGCTCCCTCTCTATCCAGAAAGCCTGCCAAACCACAGACAGGAGGCACTCAGATGAAGGCACCCCGTTTAAAGGAACTTTGTTCTGTTTGTGCTTTGTTTAAATCCCAGAGTGGGAGATGACCCACAATAAGCCACTTGAACTTTTTTCTCTGTAAGTCTCCAGTTGAAATACAGTATGTGGGAGTTCTTTCAATAGCAGTTATGCAGGCCTTTTCAGAAACTAAATTTGAATACTCCACAGTTACCAATTAGGAGTATAACTGCTCAACAACAGGCTTGAAAGCCAATGGCAGCCCCCCACTGGCCTCACTTTATCAGGTTCCCAGCCAGGCCTTCTGAGGGCTTCCCCACAGGTAGCCCTGCTTCAGCCTTCCTGACCAGGAGACCCAGCCCTGGGAGACCCGACCCTCTTCCTGGGTGACTGATGTTATTTGTACTGTTCCTTATCTATTCAAAGCTGGAGTAATAAGAACAAACTCAGCTAAACTAAATTGGTCCTTTGTTTGCCATTATCATAAAAATTTTATGTAGGAACTAATAAAAACATGCTTTACGTGCACAGTTACATGGGTTTACACAGGCAATAATATCCAACAAGTTATATCCATAAATTCAGTTATAGACCCTTAGGAATAAATATTTTATCTTTCCCAATGTTTTCGTTTATTGAAAGGAAGGTGTGCGGCTTCCCTGGTGGCGCAGTGGTTGAGAGTCCGCCTGCCCATGCAGGGGACACGGGTTTGTGACCCGGTCCGGGAAGATCCCACGTGCCGCGGAGCGGCTGGGCCCGTGAGCCATGGTCGCTGCGCCTGCGCGTCCGGAGCCTGGGCTCCGCAACGGGAGAGGCCACAGCGGTGAGAGGCCCGCGTACTGCAAAAAAAAAAAAAAAAAAAAAAAAAAAGGAAGGTGTGAACACAGAGGTGTATGACTATCTGTGGCTTCTAAGGGCTCTTAAGTCCCCCTGGATGCCTCTCCAGGAGACCAGAAATGTCCTTTCAGGAGTTTCTGGATAATTTTCATAATTTTTTAGCCTCCTAAGAGCTCAGTATTAATCATTCCTCCAATCTCAGTAAATGGAAAGCTTTTTACAAAGCTTTTAAAAATAAATCGCTTTTGAAATGAGTTCAGAATTTTCTTAGAAAAAAATTTTAAGCAAACAAAAAGATTCAATTCTCTTCCCAACTGGGACCTTAGAGCTGATTTACAACAGATTTAATTAAAGAAGTTTAATGAAATCCAAATCTAACCCCCCCCCAAAAATTGGATCATTGGATATGTCAGCTTTTCTTTCAGTAATGTACTCTAAAAATACACTGAATGAGTTGGGTTTTGTGGGGGGGTGTGTTTTTTTTTTGCTCTATATTTTCTTTCTTTCCAGATCTGCAGTGTCCAAGAGAAACATAATGGAAGCCACAAAAGCAAGCTGCACGTGTAATTCAAAATTTTCTAGTAGCCACATTAAAAGCGTAAAAAGGAACAGGTGAAATTAATTTAAATAATATATTTTATTTAACCCAATGTATACAAAATATTGTCATTTTAACATGTAATCAATCTAAAAGAAATCTTACTAAAATGGAATTTTTTTTTTTTTTTTTTTTTTTTTTTTTTGCGGTATGCGGGCCTCTCACTGTTGTGGCCTCTCCCGTTGCGGAGCACAGGCTCCGGACACGCAGGCCTAGCGGCCATGGCTCACGGGCTTAGTTGCTCCGCGGCATGTGGGATCTTCCCGAACCAGGGCACGAACCCGTGTCTCCTGCATCGGCAGGCGGATTCTCAACCACTGCGCCACCAGGGAAGCCCTAAAATGGAATATTTTACATTGTTTTGTCTTGTCCTAAGTCTTGGAAAACTAATGTGTATTCTACTTACAGTACAATTCAATTCAAACTAGCCTCATCTCAAAATGCTCAATAGCCACATATGACTGACAGCTACCCTGCTGGACAGCAAAGGTCTAGAGAATTGTTGACCAGCCTGGGAAAGATAATCTCAAAGAATTCATGATTTATATGAATGCTTTTGTACCCTGTGGGCACACATCCCCTGGATTATAACTGTGAATCTAACATATTATAAACTCAGAAAATATTAAAATTACCTGTTATTTTAAAAGTCCAATACTTTCCTGTGTATAACTGATAGTAAAATAAGCAAAGGTAAAGCAAGCCAGGTGAAAAGGCAAAATACTTAGGGCAGCCAAAAAGAGTCTATGTCAACAGTTCAAGAAGAGTCTATGTCAACAGTTATCAGAGGTAAGTTAGAAAGTGTTACCAATCAGATCCTCTACCAGCCTTCCGAGACCCTGCAGCCTCTTAAATACAGACCACTGTGAAGTCTCTTCTGTATAAAATTGCACCTTGGGAAAATGAGAAGCTAAATTTTTTTCCACTTAACTTTTTTCACTCAAAGAAGCTATGTACTAAGTTTCTGTAACCTTTAAAAACAATGCTATCTTCTATGACTCTTTCATCTTCCCTCTGTTTCTTAGAGTAGATACTAAAAAAGACATTTGTACGGTGCTTTTTTTTTTTTTAATGTGTACCATTTTTAAAGTCTTTATTGAACTTCTTACAACACTGCCTCTGTTTTATGTGTTGGTGTTTTGGCCTCGAGGCATGTGGGATCCTAGCTTCTCGACCAGGGATCGAACCGACAGCCCCTACATTGGAAGGCGAAGTCTCAACCACTGGACCACCAGGGAAGTCCCCATATAGGGTGTTTTTAAAGTGAGGGTTTACACCAAAAAGTCGGTACTGTATCTGATTTTTTTAAAGTAAGTTTTGGCAAATTACTGTTTCTCTGTGGTTAAATGTTGCCATCATAAAAAAAAAAAATCACCCCAATAATTCTAAGTCTGTGTTATGTCTTGCAAGTGTTAGTCATATTTTTACTTGATGTGTTATTATATATAATAATGCATACTGATGCATGTTAAGCAAGTTCTGGAGGGCAGAGACCAGAATTGCTGCCTATACCCTTTGCTGAGATAACCAAAGCACTGCATGCATAGAAATGCTTAATTATCCCATGTGTTGCTGCTGTTGACTCATAAAATGCGTTCACCTGCTGAAATAAGGGCTCTGAGTAAATGTAAAGGTACTTTTTTTTGGTTTCTAGATTCATAAGAGTGTGTTGTCTCAAGATAAAACAAAGAATCTTGAAATGATGTTTTTATTTTCTCCTCCAAGATGAAGGAGAGTCCTTCTTGGCAATAAGTCAGACTGACAACAGGGGAATTACAGGATGCTCTCAAAGTCTCTGATCTGTTTTTGTGTCTTTTAAATCAAATAAGGAAAAGTCAACCACATATCAAATGCACACTCAAATTTCCTTACCCCCTTCTCCCTTTGACCTCTTGTTTTCTCTAGAATGGGAGTGGGTTTTGATTCCAGAGAATCCTGCCTTGGTTTTCAAGTGAACGGAAGGATGGTGGTAAGTGAAATATACCCTAAGATTAGAAGTGTTTTTTTTTTTTTTTTTTTTTTTTTTTTTGTGGTACGTGGGCCTCTCACTGTTGTGGCCTCTCCTGTTGCGGGGCACAGGCTCCGGACGCGCAGGCTCAGCGGC
Organism: Kogia breviceps; assembly: GCF_026419965.1. NCBI lineage: Eukaryota > Metazoa > Chordata > Mammalia > Artiodactyla > Physeteridae > Kogia > Kogia breviceps. Next base: position 39,988,880 of record NC_081310.1, on the reverse strand, counting down.
CATGGCTCACGGGCCCAGCCGCTCCGCGGCGTGTGGGATCTTCCCGGACCGGGGCACGAACCCGTATCCCCTGCATCGGCAGGCGGATTCTCAACCACTGCGCCACCAGGGAAGCCCTAGAAGTGTTTTTATCTAAAGATTTAGAATAAGGCACTAATACGATCAATTAACTGTAATAATGGCACTGTTAAAAGATCTTCAAAAAGAGACATAACAATTAGATGCAAACTAATCTACACTAAACCCTGTACTGGAGGGAAGACAGTGCTATAAAGGACATTATTGGGTCAAGTGGAAAATACTGGAATATGGATGGTAGATTAAAGATATTCATCAAAGTTAATTTTACCAAAGTTGATAACTGCACTCTGGCTACACAAAAGAATATCCTATTTCCTGGGAAATACACAATGAAGTATTTAGGCATAAAGGCCCATGGTGTATGCATCTTACTCTGAAATGGTTCAGAAGAAAAGGGAACAATAGTTACCTAATAAGTACAGGGAATATGGGTATCCTTTGTACTTACTTTTGCAAACTTTCTGTAAGTTAAAAATTATTTCCAAAAATGTTCTAATTCTTTTAAGAGTGAATATACATGGTGGGGAAAAAATTCTTCTGAGCCAAATATCCTTTAGGAGTTTACACTGCACAGTTCCTTGTCCTCGCTACCTAATTCCCACAGCAAGCCTCTGGATTTGCCTGTAGAAGACACAAAGCGATGACCCACCTGGTAAAGGGCTCGCCTCTCCACAACCCACCCCTGGCTCCAGCTATGTGCCTGAGGCCCTCCTCTCATCTTCTACATAGAAAGAATGTGGGCTTTGGGCGTCGGGTCTCCTATCGGCCCAGGTGTCCTTCTCACACTGACATTTCCGGGAGTTGGGTGAGGGGAGACAGGATGAGTCTGTCAATGGTTAAAGCAATGCTCACAGTGGCTCTGAAAGCTGATAAGACTCTCCGTAAGGAGATAACCACAGGCTCTTTGGAACCCTGGCTGCCAACACTGCAGCCACCGGCAGCCAGGATTATCGAGGGTTAAGGTACCTGTGGGAATCCCTGAGGCCACCGAGTAAAGGGACTGGCTTGCCAAGGCATTTTTACTGCCTTCCTTCTCCCCACCCCCTGAAAACCTACTGATTTTGAAACAAACGAATCCTTCAATCTTAGCACCAAAACCTCCAACTCAAAGAGAATCATGGAAGCAGAGCAGGGCCAAACCTTAAAGGTCAACAAATCCACCCTCTCCCCTGATGCAGGGGTACCTTTCAGGCTACTGAGTCATTCAGCCCCTTTTCAGGATCCCCCAGAGATGAGACGGGAAGCTCCCTACTTTTTGCAAGGCAATAGATGTATTCGATACATACATACATATCCACGATTTGATAACTCTGATTTTTAGAAAGTTCTCCTTTGCAGTCAGATAAAAACTGCTTCCCTAAAATGGAAGAAATTTGAAATCAGGAAAAGGAAAGGGAACTTTCCTTCATCAGTGCCTGGACAGCAGGCATACAAGGAATAACTTGGGAATTAATGACTCAATTAATGGATAGTCTGTGCACTGGCTCTTTTTCTATCCTACCGAGCAATAAAAAGCATCCACTGTCTCTTCCAAGACATAGAATCTCAAGCACTTGAAGACATTTTCATGTCCGCCTCTGTCTTCTGTCCAGCCTAAAATCCTCCAACTCCCATAACTGTGCCTCACACTACAGTTTATGAAACTGTCACTAACCTTCCTTCACTCATTCACAACTCATTCATTTATTTATTCATCTATTTCCAAAAGGAATTTGTCATGTTGTTTTAAAAAAAAAGCAACAAAATTACTAAAATAGAAATGATCATGCAGCAAGCAGTCTGGAGAGATCTACCATGCCAAACAAAATGTTTACATTGTTTTCATGATTAATTTCAAAACTTGATCCTAATGTTCCTGTTGCAAAGGTGAATAGGGAAACATTGCAAGTCTCAAAACTCCACATTACAAGGCTGAAATAGACCAGTTCCTTGGGAGAGAAAAGGTGATTGCCTGTATCAAGGACAGAGGTCTTGTGTAGGGCATTGTAAACCAGGGACATTGAGTCGTGCAATGGATAATCAGTGTTCCTACTCAAAATCCACAGCAAATGCTAAGCAAAATTAAAATAGTTGTTTTCTTGTAGTAATTTCTGATGCAAGCTTGAAGGTAGAAGATCAAGATACAATTCAGAGTGGGTCATTACAAAAAGGGTTAAGTTGATTTGGTCCAAATATGTAAATATCTTCTTCAGTATTTTAATTTACTCCAAGATGTAACTTAGAATAGCTGGGTAATTTGTAAGTAGTGTTTTAAATTATTGACCCTTAACCAAACCTCCTCCTCCAGGATTCTGAGCCCTGGAGAGAAGAAAGCTTCAGGTTATACTCTCGTGAGAGTCTGAAGTACACTGATCCTATATTCTTGAATAAGCAGCTTCATAAAATTTAGAAACCAGATAAACAAAAGGTAAAGTTTGTATTTTGTTATGAAAATGAGGCTACTAACTAATGATGTCACAGCCCTGCTGGGAAACAGAAATGGGCCACAGAGGTACCTGTCCACAGAGCCAGGGCTTTCTGCAGGATGTAGCTGGGGAGGATGTAGATGTAACAATAACTGTCACTGTTGTTAATTTTTATAACAATCCTGCTAGGTAGAAATTGGTTTTCCCTGTTTTACAGATTCAGAAAGTGAAGATGAGGCTGAGAGAAGTTTGCCAAAGGTCACAGAGCTAGAAGTAGCCGTGAAAGGATCTAAATGTCAAGCTGTCTGGCTCCAAATTTTGTATTTTTCCTACTTTATCACCTGGCTTCCCTGGGCCACAGTATGACAAGTAAATACAATGTCTGTAATGTTAACTTAATGACATAATTATGAAGCTTTGGGAGTACACCAGACTGCCCTGAGAGTAACGTCTAGGTCTAGGCATGATGTGCTGGTGTGGATTTTAAAACCAGGAAAAAAATATCTTGATTTGCAGCACTGCCCATTTCTAAGGTGTAAATTCTCCCACCATGGCCCAGGCATGGATTCCAGCACACCCCTGAGTCTTCATCTTCAGGGCTTGTTCCCAGGCAGCAGAGTCCAGGAAAGTCTATTTGCACCTGGTTCACTTCCCAGTGAACAAGGAAGTTCCATATTTTCCTGACATTGTGTCCCCGCTATACTACCGAACTCTTACTTTTATGTCATAATGTGATGGGTTTCTGGGAAAGGAAAGGAAAGGAAAAGAATTGGCCAAGTCAAGTAAATCAAGATCATAGAAAATTCCATCCTGAAAAAACAGAGCATCCTTAAAACACCCCAGTAGTTGCAGTATCTTCAACACATACATGTGCCCAGATCTACTTGTGTTTGAACCTGATATTACATTATGATTGTTCAATGTTGGAACCAAAATCGAACTGCTTACTTTTGTTAGGTCTATAATATTGCAGATATGGATAAATTTTAAAAAATAAATAAATAACTTTGTTCAAGAAGTAGTAGGGTCTGAATAAATGCTTCTTACTACTAGCAATTTCACCTACTAATACAATGCTAAATATATTTTTATTTTAATACGAAATATTAAACATACTTTTTATGCTTTTTAAATATTCAAAAAAGATTCTGGTTAAGGATGGTGGGTTCAATACATGCACTGCTCTTTCCTGAAACCCTCATAAAATGACAATAAAAATTCTGAAAAGGACATAAACTTACAAGGCCAAAGAAAATGGGAAAGGAAGTAACTGCAATATAATTTTGGAAGCTGGAACCCAGATTGGTGAGTAGTAACTAAGTTAGCAGACCCAAGAAAGATGAGTCCCAAGCCAGTGATGGGTAAGCTAGCTGCAAACAACCCATTTTACACCTCAAAACCCTTAAAAGGCTCAAGAATTGATGGCACCGCTGGAAGTAGGTGCACCGCTGGAAGTAGGCGTGAGGAAGCTAAGGCAAAGGGATTGGTTTTTAAACTCTGTTGAAGATGCAAGAGGGAAGAGATATGGGGACATATGTATATGTATAACTGATTCACTTTGTTGTAAAGCAGAAACTAATGCACCATTGTAAAGCAATTATACTCCAATAAAGATGTTTAAAAAAAAAAAAAAAGAAAGAAAGAAAAAGAAGTAGCTAGAGCTCCAGATCCCTTCCTCTGCTCTGGGTGGTTGCACCTTCCCACCCCGGCAGAGTCTAAAGGTTTATTCTCCGAGATGATAAATCCCAGGGTCTCTAGACTAAAACCCACTAGGCACAGTTAAGTGCAAGGAACTAAGAAAAGAGCAATTAAGTCAAAGTTTACATACTGAATTTGAGATCTCCCTTGTCTTCTTCCTCTCAGGTCCCAGAAAGCAGGCACCCACCAGGCTAGAAGAAGAGTCTTTTCTGACTCTCCAAAGAATAGAACTGAAGAACAATTTAAAAATGTCTCCTTCAGGTAACAGGTAAGACCTGTTACTGTACAGGTAAGACCACACTCAATCCCCTCCCATGCACCTCCATTCAGCTATTTTATGCCTCCTTTATAAATATGATCAGTCAGCCAACGACCACCAAATATTTGAGGAAAGCATCTAATACAAAAGAGAAAAGGAAACAAAGCCATCTTGAGGAAAGAGAGACTATAGAGAAAAATAAAACTAAAACAGAACAAAACAAAACCCACTCTCAATAATATTCTCAGAGAGATGAATGAAAATATTATATCCGTAAAGCAAGAATGGAATGCCATTTAGAAAAGGAAGATTTGGAGAAGAACAGTAACAACAACAAAAAGAAGCTCTTGGAAATTAAAAATATGATAGCAGAAATGAGGACCTTACTAAAATAGTTAAAAGATAAAATTGAAGAAATCCTCCAGAAAATACAGGAAAATGAACAAGAGTTTGGCAGATAGGAAAGCAAACATAATTTCTTTTTAAATCAGACCGTAAGACCTAATAATAGGAGCTCCAGAAAAAATAAACAAGGAAAATAGAAGGGAATAAAACTATGAAAGAAATATTTAAAGAAAATGTCCTAGAAGAGGCCAACATGAGATTGTAGATGGAAAGGCCCACGGGGTGCCAGAACAACGGACAGCAATAGATCCATATCAAAACGCATCTCTGTGAAACTTCACAACACTAGGGATAAAGGGCTTCTTAAGAGAAAGACAGAGAGAGAGATGAGAAATATTCTATATAAATGATCAAGATACAGATTTCAACATTAACACAGGAAGCTAAAAGCCCATTAGAGAAGTGCCTTTAAAATTCTGAGGGAAAATGACTTCCAACCTAGAACTCTATTACCCAGCCAAAAATTATTAATCAAGTGTCAAGAAAGAACAGAGATGTTTCAGATCCACAGTAGCAAAAAATTTGCCCCACTTGCATACTTAAAGGAAAAGTAATCACAGTTATATGGGTCAGCTGCAAACAGCCTTTATATGTCATAGCAACACCTTTATATAGTCTTTATATAGTCATAATAATTGAACCAAAATTGTTGGAGCAATGGGAAGACAGGAAGTGAGCATATCTGTGGTATAGGAGTGGGGTGGGTGGTGGTGAAAGAGGATTAAATCCTCATGTTTCCTCAGTGGTTAAGCAATAGCTTGGTGATTCTCAAACTGGTCAGTTTCAGGAATCCTTTACAATCTCAAAATTATTGAGGATCCCAAAGAGCTTTCTTTTATTGCCCAATATTTCTGTTTTTCAATTTGCTTAGTTTTCCATGTATTTATCACTAATTCAACCCCAAACTCTCCTCTGTGTTCTATAACTCTGTCCTTAAAATGTTCAAACATATCAGCTAAAATGATCATGACATCTTTCTCAAGATTTCTTTCCCAGATTTATGATCTGCACAGTCTAGACAGGTTGCTCTCTCTTAAAACTATCAATATTCACCATTTTAGAAATTAAACTAAAACTTAAAATATATATGCATTTATTTATTGTAAAATAACAATAAGCTCATTGTATGTTGGCATAAGTAACATATTTTATGAAATATATTTTCCTTTGTTAAAAAATTTAATGAGAAGGTTGATGTTGTTTTACATTTTCACAAATCTTTTTTTTTAACATCTTTATTGGAGTATAACTGCTTTACATTGTTGTGTTAGTTTCTGCTGTATAACAAAGTGAATCAGCTACACGCATACTTATATCCCTATATCCCATCCCTCTTGGGTCTCCCTCCCACCCTCCCTATCCCATCCTTCTAGGTGGTCACAAAGCACCGAGCTGATCTCCCTGTGCTATGCGGCTGCTTTCCACTAGCTCACAAATCTCTTTAATGTTTGGCTTATATTGTTTTGGTTTGTGGATTATGTCTGGGTATGTTGTTTCAGTTGAACAGATGAAGAAAATCCAACCTCATACAGATATAAAGTTGGCAAATGGAGGATTTTTGTGTGTGTGTGTGTGGTATGCGGGCTTCTCACTGTTGTGGTCTCTCCCGTTGCGGAGCACAGGCTCTGGACCCACCGGCTCAGTGGCCATGGGTCACGGGCCTAGCTGCTCCGCGGCATGTGGGATCTTCCCGGACCGGGGCATGAACCCGTGTCCCCTGCATCGGCAGGTGGACTCTCAACCACTGCGCCACCAGGGAAGCCCAAGGAGGACTATTTTAATAGCTTTTTCAGATAATCGTGGATATTCTTCTCTGATACTATACTAAAAATTGACAAATGGTGGTTTCCTAAAGGTTCACTGAAATGAGCAATCTGAAATTACATTGATAAATGTTTAGTACTCTGTTGTTCTAAAATCCATTAGGCTACCTTGTACTTTGAATGGATATTATGTTACAAGATGTTGTAACATAATGCAATGGTCATTTGGAAAATACTGATTTACTGAGTTATACATATCTTCCAGATGTTGATATATTCTATTATGCAATATAAAAAAATCACATTTGTTATTATCACCACTAATCTTATCAGAGAAGTCTTTAAGTGTTGGGAAGCTTTCAGGCTCATGGTGGAAAAATCAAGTTTTCCAAAATTGAGGCTTCAACTGACAGCTCAAATTTGTTCACTGGTAAACCTACCCCATCAGTTGTTTTCCTCTAAATAGCAAGCCCTTGCATTCATTTTTGCAAAAATGTCTGCAAAATACTTAAGTCTGAATAACTATGATTTGCCTGTCAGTTATTCTTGCAAGTAAAAAGGTATTCCACAGGGGGAAAAAAGCCAGGAGCTTGCAACTCAGACAATTGCATAAGTGCTTTTCCTCCGAGACAACCATTGCACATCACTGAAGTATCTCACATTTCAACACACATTTCTAGGTTTAATAAAATGAATCATTTTTATTGCTTCATCAACGACATTCTTAAGTGGAAATCTACTTTAAAAAAAACCTCCAAATGTGTAATTGTAATTCTTCAGTAATTAAAAGATGAAGAATACAGTAACTAGTACAGTTTGGTGCCCCTGCCTTGATTCATGCAGACGCCGGCAGTTTCACCCATCATTGTCTTACACCATCAGAGCAAATGTCCACACAGTAAAAAAAAAAAAAGCCAAAGGATGTCTGAATGTTACATACAAATAGTTTTGAACTTATGGACCCAGTGAAAGCATCTTGGGACTCAAATGGTCCACAGAGTACGCATTGAGAGCTGCTGTAATAGGTAATGTAAAACTAACTATATCAAGTTAGTAGGAACGTAGGAATGATATGATATAGAAATAGATATTAATGGAAGCAGGAAGCAGGAAATGCCCACTGCATTCCCAGTGGTGGACTGGTGTCCTTCATATCAAGTCTTGTCACATGATTTAACTCTTTAACTTATGTGCATGTATAACTTAAGATTTTTAAAACTGATAAGACAATTTTTAAAAAAAATTTAAACATGGTGAGTAATTTAAGCATTCTTCCAAAACACAATTTACTGCTTCAGATACTCAAACGATTAGAATACCCCTTCAATGGATAAACATGGTTATGTACAATGAGCTTGAAGTGTTTCATTTTTAATGTTGATGTGATATAAGCTATAGCTCTTTGTCAGCCAATTCTAGTAATAAAGGTAGATAAATTATAACTTATTCCAGTTCTGCCAGGAGAGTTGTGTGCTTGTGTGCACGTGTGAATGTGCATACATGAAGATGAGATTTTTGAGAGTGGACAGTGTGAGCTCTTGAATTATTAAACACTAGATGTAACAGAAATCCTCCTCCATCTGAGAGGAAATGACATCCCTTGGATTAAGCTTTCTTGCTGACTGCAAGCCTCACTCAAAGAGGGTCATTGCCTCTCTTCCCCAGTGCTCACTGTTCCAGAGTCACCTTACAGAGACAGGCTTATAGGGACAGGGGCACACTTCACACCCCACAGTAGCTTTTCTGTGGGCAGGTCCAAGGTTCAGAACCAACCCATTGATTGGCTATCTTCCCTCCTAGAATAAACACAGACTTAGACCAGCATTCCTGACAGAAATACAATTTTGGACGAATGGAATTGAAAGGTTAGATTCGTTACGGTGAAGAAAGGGATATGTGAGGAGGGCTAGTAAGCCTGTCCCCAGGAAGAACAGCCCAAGCGCCATCTTTCCATGATGACTTAGACTCACTCCTCTCCAGGGGAGGTGGGAGAGAGATGTGGAAGGAACGACTCAGTCACGCTCCTGTTTCTGGTGAAAATACACTGGACCAGATTAATTAACACAGTCATTATCTTGGCAGTTTCCAAACACAGTGATAAATGCTAACAGCATCACATGTGCAAGGTAAGAGAAAAAAGAGCAAATCAGGACTGTGACATTTATGTGACTAGGCATTTAAAGTAGCTGTTTTTTCTTCAGTAATTAAAAGTGCATTATTTGAATAGTCACTTTAGTCTTATTTTTCGAGGAAAAATATTTTCAGTGTGAGCTACTTTATCTACTTTTCTGCTTCTTCAAAAAGTATTGATCCAGAACGTTATAATGGAAATCTTCTCAGAAAGTGGGGTTTTTTTAATCCTACAATAAAAATACTAAAATGTTCAGATCATGGGCCTTTGTCCTGTAAGATTAATTCTCACCAAATACTAAACGTGAACTTCATGTGCCAGAACGTCTCAGTCACCATGGTTTCCATGTCACACCTTTGGTCTCATACGGATGAGCATGGAAGACTCACCAGGGAGAGCGGTAACTGATCTGCTGTCAGTGTCTGAAGGGGGTGGCATGGAACCAGAGGACCTTTTAACTCAAGGGTTCAAAATGGCCTATTCGAGCCTCAAAAATATAAGCACATGTTAGACCAAAGTTGATAACTGCAGCCCAGGACTCTTAACATTTCCTGGATGAATAACCAGAGGTTGGGTGAAGCAGATGAGGTAGAAAAGTGAGACTTGGACTTGATCTCTGGTGCCTTCCCATTCTGCCCTGCCTGCACACGGTCACAGCAGCACCTAGTTACACTCGGGGGGAGGTGTCGGGGCAGCTCTGCCTGCTGCTAATACACGCAGACAAGGGTAGCAGAGAGATATTTCTAAAGGTGGAATCAAGAGCTAGACAGGGTAATATACCTCTACTTCCTCTAATAATACAACATCTACTATTTATTTCTGGATTACTGCTCAGTTAGATAAACAGTTCACCTAATCCATAGCTATATAAATAACCAACGTTAAGATGCATTTTTCCAGATACCCAGATGGAATTCCTATCTGGGTCCCACCCTGTTTTCCCACAGCATGGCGCCTGTGCTTCTGCCCTGGCACTGACCCCAGTCTGACCTTCGTCAGAGAGCTGTGCTCTAAACCTCACTCATCTTTACATCCCAGTCCCTGACACCTGGCATATTGTGAGTGTCTCAGAACACTGAATGAAAGGAAATACTGACCTGAATCTATTCTTCAATTGAACTATCTTTCTCCTCCCAGGATCAGAGAGTGACAAAATGATTCGTGACTTTTGTCATAGGTTAAGCTGATGAAGTTACTCATCACTTATCTTATCAACGGATAGCATTAAAAAGGAGGTTGTTTAAAGTAGGAAACAATGCTAATACACGTTGTGAAGCCAGTTAGTGGGATCCCTGTGACCCTTGCACTGTTTATGGACACCAAGATCAGGGTGGAGGAGGGGGAGGGGGAGATTCTTCTGCATGTGGGTGGTCAGGGTCTAGTTCTCCTCCGTAGCTGCAACCCAGCTGGGCGTCAGGAGCCCCCGAGCCCACGGCCCAGTAGTTAGGGTCATAGAGCCTGCCCACCATCGAGGCCACAGGAGTCACTCAGTGCCACTTTAAGAACACTACTGGCTGCCCCCCCTACACACACACAAGTGCAGGTAAAGGACAGCCGATTAGAACAGCCCATCATCCCTCACTGACCTCCTACACCAAGACACACTGATAACAGGCAAAGCCCTACCTCAGCTGTCTAAAGCACTGTGCTTTGTATCCCCAGGAACTAGTATGGTGTCTGGCTCAAAAAATGTTTGCTGAATGGATGAATAAATGTATGACTTAACACACTGTGGTTATAACATAATGACCCTGTTTTATCATGTCTAGGTACTGACACGACAGAATAGTACCATGGAGAAGACACTGAACCAAAGCCAGAAGACCTGGGCTCTGGAAGAAATAGCTTCTTCCACTTCTCTTACAGCCTAGCCTCATCTGCACCTACCTCCTAGACTCAATGCAGCCTTGCCTCTAACCCTGCCGACTCTCATTCACGTCTGCCTCTGGACCAGGGTCCCACAGATATCCTGGAGCCCAGGTGTTCAAACCTAAACTCATCCCTTGTGTCTTCCCTCGGCCTCACCGCTTCAGCCTTCCTTGAACTAGTTAACAGCTCACCACCATGTGGCACCCGACGCAGAAACCCAGGTGTCCTCCTCAACTATCCTCTTCTTTGTCCCACCGTCCTCAAGGTCTTGGGGCTTTATCCTAAACATCCGTGGAATCAGTCATCCCTCACCCAAGCCCTCTGCTGCTTTCTCCAGGCCTCACCATCTCCCAAAGCAGTGGTCTGCCCACTTCCCTCTCTCTCCCTGTTAGCAGTAGCATTGCTACCCTACTACCCAAAGAGTTGTATCTACATGTGGCTTCTCATTGCCTAACTACCAGGGCCCTGCACGCAGTGCGTAGGAATGGAGCCCACACATGGCCCATTTTCAATGCCACCTCGGTCCTCTGCCTCTTCGCCAACCGGCAACACACCATTCTCACGATATCACTGTGCCTTCACATATCTGCTCTTCTTTCCACCTTCTTGTAATCCTGTCCCCAGATGTGCCTTCCTAATGATAACAAGCAGGGGTGTAGATTCAGGGTGCTATGAAGTAACAGTATGCTAGAGAGTTTAAATATTTGGTTCTAATAGGTGTTACATGTTTACAATATATATGTATTCAGTATATGTGTATTCAATAGATATTATGCTAGGAACATATATACCTTATAAAACATTTAATGAGTAGTTACTGTAATTAATACATTTACACCAATTCATTTTCCACTGAGCCTATTGCATAATTAGAAGTTAGCAGCTACTTTGAAGAGGTTGAAAGGTCTGTGATGTTTAAATATGTGACTTCCTTTTTAATTAGTCCATTTTAGTTTCCATTGCCTTTTCTGCCAAATATTTTCTATAAATTGCTAACAAGTGATAGAATTGACTGATTTTCACTGCAAGTCCTTTTATTTCCTTTGCCCACCCTTTCTCAGAGACGCAAATAAACTGTGTTAAAATGAAAATATAAGGGTAGAATGAGGGGAAACGTATGAATAATTTTCAACCTAAGTAATTAAGTCTTAGAAGTCTCAAGAGGTGATTGTGTAATTTAAAATAAAAAAGGAAGAAAGAAAAAGAGAGAAGGGATACTGGGCGAGGTGAGGAGAATGAAGACCGAAGACTAGTAACTAACTAAGGACAATCGTCAGGATAGGACTTGCTTAATACTGAAGTCAGATAAAATCAGAACTCCCTCATCAAGTTTACTATTAATATAAAACTTATGTTATTAGTAACTGGTAGAAATGCTATCTACCAAACTTCTTAATTCCAACAAATGACTAAGTACATGCTGAATAACACATTTGTTGACTAAATTTTCCAGAGTTCAGAAGTGTGGGATTCCTCTGTGCAGGGGTTGGCTATTCACACTAATTTGTACCTCAGTTTCCTCGTCTTTAAAATGAGCATCACCATCTCTTTACTTCAGAGGACTGTTATGAAGCTTATCTGAGTGAAAACACACAAAGCAGCAAGCACCATGCCTGGCATATGGTGTGCACTCAGTAAGTGTTAGCTGTAATTATTATTCTTATTACTATGAAACGAAATCAATAACGCGCACATACGGCTCAATATGTGCATATTGAATTGCAAGTTGAGAGACAGTGATCTTGATAACTTTGGAGAGAAACCAAACCAGAAAAAGGATGAGCACCCCGCTAGGGGAGTGTGAACTGTTAAAAGCTCAGCTGTCTGTTCACAGGCTGACACAGCTGAGGGTAGAAAGGGGCTCCAGTTTTCCTCTTTGTAAATGGAGAAACTGCCCAGGGTCATGAAGTAAGTGGCAGAAGTGGGGATGGAATTAAGATTTGTGGTTCACTGCACTCTACCGTCTCCACGGTCCCCAAAGCAAAGGTCATTTCGATGGCTGAAACACTTCATGCCCTTTTTAGCCAACCAGCTACACTCTCAGCAACCAATCAGTGTCCCCTCCTCGGGAGCAAGTGGATTTGCTGCCCTTTTTCTAGAACAGTAAAGCTTCGAAACTACCCTTGTTAGAGGCCAGCGTCCCCTACTCCGCATTTTTTTCCACAAAGCACCAACTACCCCCATCGATCTTTTCTACTCATTACTTGTGGACAAGAATGTTCATTTCTCTGCTCTCTGTCCCTCTCTTACCTCCTAAGGGACTCAACAGCATGGCTGCTGCTTCTAAATGGCCAGTTTCATAAACGGTGACTTCAGCCCTGAATTTTGGACAGAGTGTCTGGAAGGAGTGGTCCACCTAACCTGACAGCCGCAATTAATCCCTCAAAGCACCTACGCCACTGAAGCATTCTACCCAAAAGGCTATTTAGTTGAAAAAGTGCAATCTGTCCTTAGAGGAAAACAAGAAAACTGTTGTCTTCAAAAAAAACTCCGATATACAGTCTTAGCTGAAATGGGTTCTGAATGAACCTTGAAGCTACAGACTGAGCCCTGTGAAACAGCCGTGTTCAAGATGGTCATCATATCATGACTGCTGGAAACTGAGCTCAGATACAGGGATGCCTCAGTCTTCTGATTACCAGTTCCACCCTTTTTTTCAGGCTTATGTGCATTGTTCCAGGTATGGCTACCTCACCTTTCAATGTCTTGTTAGGCTGCAGGTAGGCAGAGAGTCATGCTGTATGGATAGTCGATCAGGCCGATTTTGTAGAATTTCTCAGTATGGGATCTCATTTTGTATGCGTGTGTGTGTGTTTGTGTGTGTGTGTGTGTGTGCCTAAAATTTCATTAAAATCCAGTGCTTAGAAGTAAAAAAAAAAAAATTTAGAATGAATGAACCTAATCCTTAAAACAATCTTAGGAGAGAGATACTATAAACGGAGATATTGATATTTTATGTGGCAAAATGTCACTCAGCTACTAAGCAGGTGAGCCAGACCTCCATGCAGACCTGGGCACCCTGTCCACTACGCCAAACCGAGTTCCATCGTCACTGGAGAGCTTGGCCAACGGGGTCCTTTCTAAAGAATGTGTGTTAGGACATTGAGTTTAAACATATACTATTCTGTTCAATTAAGACCACACTGTTGACAAGGAAAGGGCCCTGTTGCCTCTTATTCATCTTAGGAAATTAATATAATTCATGATGAGATTCCCAGTATTAGGCGTGTTCAGTCTGTCTCTCAGATGAGCTAAAACATGTCTCACTAGATGGCAGCATTGCTTCCACGGCCTTTTTTGTTTGTTTTGGGCCCATCTTTGTCTCAAGCTTTGTCCCCATCGGCCTCTCCACCTCCCAGCAAGAATACGTAACACAGGGCATTTATTTCTACACGACTGTGCAGAGCAATACAACATGAACATGGACTTGCAAGTCCTAGTGACTCAGAATTGCCCCCAAAGAAATGTTCGCAGAGTGTGCTGTGAGTGGCTCTCCCCGGGGTGTAGAATGTTGAACCAATTTGGGGAGCTGGCCCCTTCCCCCAGGGGAAGGGGCCAGCTCAAAGAAAACTCTTTGAATCCCAGCTCTGGCGTGTTCCAGCTGCGTGACCTTGGGTGGGTCACTTGACATTTCTGGGCCTCAGTTTGTCATCTGCAATTCACAAGGGCAGCCTTCTCATCTTGCTTCCACTAGGGTCTCTGGGGTCTGTTTGCTTTAACAAAAAGGGCACCTGTCATGAACAGGCTGATTCAATCTTTGCACTGAAACTGTTCCTCCCAGCCTGAGCCACAGGGACTGAGGGAAACCAGCCTTGCTAAGGTGATGGAAACTGCCAGATTGGCTCCGATTAGTAATTAGAAAACTCCTGGTCACAGCCTTTAATACGGACATGGCTGCTGCTATGCTTGCTTTGCACCTGGTACCTTTTTCCTCCCCAGAATCTCAGTCCCTCCCAGGCACTCAGATAAGCTTCCGAAGGGGTATGTTAACATTTTGAGGCCACTGGTGCAGCAGCAATGCACTAAATGGTCTCCAGAGTCCTAAAAATGGTGACTAACATGCTTCCTAAACTACTCCCTGGGAATGATTTAAGCATAAGAAATATATGACGCGTTAACTAATCTTCACAAATACTCCATAAGACAGAAGCATGCTAATTTGTCACGCTGAAGACTGTCAGCACAGTAAAATCTCAATTTAAAATTAATTAGGATGGGCTTCCCTGGTGGCGCAGTGGTTGAGAGTCCGCCTGCCGATGCAGGGGACACGGGTTCGTGCCCCGGTCCGGGAAGATCCCACATGCCACAGAGCAGCTAAGCCCGTGAGCCATGGCCACTGAGCCTGCGCGTCCGGAGCCTGTGCTCCGCAACGGGAGAGGCCACAGCAGTGAGAGGCCCGCATACCGCAAAAAATAAATAAAATAAATAGATAAAATAAAACAAAATAAATTAGGTGTGTGCCTGCGGTGGGGTAGGCAAAGAGCAGACCTGAAGTTTCCAATTTATTGACGATTCCAAATTATGTAATAATTTTAAAATACTTTTAAAAGAAAAACATATTTTATAAATAAAGATGTAAGTGAATAATAAGAATGCAAGTGTATTACAATTACATTTACCAAAGGTGTAAACTAAGGAAAGCAAGAATGAGAGACTCGAGGACTATTTCAAAGTGTTCTTTCAATGGGAGTTACTCCAAAATAATGAGATATTACTTTTGAATTATTTTAAATGCTACCCTCTACTACTCTGTAGAATTTTAAGTGATTCATGTTTATATACTGCCACCTCTCCTCCTTTAAAAAGGTCTTCAAAAATGGAGAAAAATGGATCCATGGGCCTTTCAATATTTTATCAATTTACTCACTAATGGTGGGATGAGATCATCCTGTTTAGAATATGACCTTCTCGTGTAAGATGTGGTGCACATACGGAAAGCTGGTTTCTGGTAATACGTGGAGGTGGCTGACGTCACGGGGTAACATTTATTTCATTAGTTTAATATCATTGCATGGTTTGGGTCTTGTTTTTTCATCCACCACTGGTTCTTATATTGGAAAAGAGGGCCCTGATTCCATTCAGTCTTGAGTCTGGGGAATCTGCATTGGCCAAGACGAGATGCCCTCAAGTATCAAGTCCCTTCACGGAGGGGTCACCAACGTGTCGGACACGATGCTAAGTGTTCTACATACATCATCTCATATAATCCCCATAACAGCTCTGCAATGGACCACCTTGCAGAGGAGAAGATAGAGACACATAACAGTAAGACGCCTGCTCGAGGTCACACAGTAAACAAGGAAGCTGGACTTTTATTTTGGGTGCATGAGCTGCAAATCTAGCGTGACCCAACATTTAGTCCCTCATTGTTTGAGACTTGAATAAACTCATTGATAAGTATCAGCCTCAGAGTTCCTAAAAAAAAAAAAAAATCTGTTTACTTTGTCATTTTAAAAAAAGCAGTAGCCATTGTTACCTCCTTGGGTAGCTCACTATGGACCATGAGCTTGGTTCCTTTCCTCAACTCTACAGAGAAAGCGAGTATTCTGCCTGAGGAAACCAGGGCTGGGGAGGCTGGCCAACTGGGAGAGGAGGTGAGGTGCTGTCTAAAACAAAGATAACTGTGAAAAAGGTTCACATCCAGGGAGGGAATCTTTTCTCCGGCATGATGTCACTTCCCTCGAGCAGCAATCCTCAGCTCTGCCCTCCACTCCAGCCTGGCCTCGGAGAGCTGGAGAAGAGGGGTGAGTCTGGTCCCCTCTGCTTGAGAGAGAGTACCACTTTCCCACACCTCTCAGCTCCCATGCACACAAAGGACCGAGGGGAGAATAAGAAACACTTTTAAGCAACAGAGTACCTTACTCAGTATTTCTAGCCTCTTTCTAGGGCCTGGAAATATCTCTGAAGGAGAAAAACAAAAACACAGACCATTCCACCCACTTAACCCAAACGATCAGCTTGGTCAGTAGAAAAGGAACAGAACCTTTCCAGCACTAGTCAAATTAGGTCCTCAGCAGAAGCTGAGCTACCCCAGGGAGCGCTCCAGGAAGTACTGTTTACATTTATACCTATGGCTGTGAAAACACAGCTGACTTTAAAGGTAGTATGTAAGTTTAGAAGAGGAGGTGGTTATTACTCCACAAAAAAAAACTCATGTGTGAACTTTTTTTTTTTTTTTTCATTTCACCTGACTCTTGAGGTATTCTCCATCTGGATGCGGGTGTGTGTGGATACGACTCTTCCCTCACTTTCTTGGCTTTGCCCTTTGCATCATTTCCCCTTCCCTTAATTTTTCTCCCTCCACAGAACAGAACGGGAGTGCTCCACGGCTGACCATCTGGGAACATCTGCACCTCCTTCCTCTTTCAGAAGTGGGTCAGCAAGGAAGGAGCATGGATGTGCTCACCTCCTCAACGCTACCTTCACCTTTCACCTGTCTGTCTGTCTGGCGTCTACGTGCCATCTATCTATATGTAGTGAGAGGAACTAGTACCCCCCGCAACTCATGTCCACTCAGAGCCTCAGCATGTGACCTTATTAGGGTCTCTGCAGATGTAATTAGTGAAGGATTGGGATGAGATCATACTGCCTTAGAGCGGGTCCTAAATTCAATGACCAGTGTCCTTTCCATAAGAGGGAAGAGACAGAGGAGAAGCCCTTGTGAAGACAGAGGCAGAGTCTGGAGTGACACAGCCACAGGCCAAAGAACACCCGCTGGAAAAGACAAGGAAGAATTCTCCCATTGAGCCTTCAGAGGACCACGGCCCTCCCGACACCTCAGTTGTGGACTTCTAGCTTCCAGAATTATGAAACAATAAATTTTTATTATTTTAAGCCACTTAGTTTGTGGCAATTTTATTATGGCAGCTGTAGGAAACTGATGTTCTATCTATCTATCATCCATCTTCATTGTTCCCTTCCCTGCATTTATTACACCACTGCCAAATAAATTGTTCTTTAAAGCTGTGGTTCTTTGCCCTGGCAGTTAAAACAAAGCCTGGGTCCCGCCCGAGATAGTCTGACTTAATTGGTCCGGAGTGTGGCTTAGACGCTGGCATTCTTCTTTAAAGCTTCCAAGCAATTCTAGTGTGCAGCCAAGTTTGAGAATTCCCGCTGTCAAGCAAGGAAATCTTTCCATTCTCCTGCTCTGAAATCTCCAGTGGCTGTCTTCTGCCTACCAAATTAAAAAAATGATAGCAACTAACACTTACTTTCTGCTCTGCAATTTTCAAGGTGCTTTCAAGTTCATGTGAACCCTCGAAACACCAGATGACATAAGAAGGAATACTGGGGCAGTTCTATGAAACCCCTACAGTCTGGTCAACAGACCCTACAGAGAAGATGAGCTTCCTTCTACAGATATCCCAGCCAAGTCTCTCCCCAACGCTCCCACCCCCGGCTTCGAATGTTTTCTGCAGTTTCAACATATGAGATACTTACATAACGGTAATTACTAGCTATCCGATGGAGAGTGGCTGTGATGTGCTTGTTATTGTGATGCTATAACAATAGGGAAATCTGAGACAATTGAAAACCATCCGCGCAGTATGAGTAACCTCTCATTCTGTGGAGGCACCCAAATGAAATAATCTGACTTGCTAATGTACTGTCTGATCCACCGGGTACCGTAGTTTGCTGTGTGGGATGAGGAGTCCATGTTCTTGGCCATCCTGCAGGTTTCCACAGCGGCTCCTCAGTCTGCATACCTCATTAGCTTCTCCTAGCAAGCTTTTCAGCTACCAAATGCTATTAATCTCCTATTCCTATTCCTGAAGCAAATTACTGAAAGTTTTGCATCATAAAACAGCACACATCTATTCTCTATTCTGTAAAGTTCAGGAGGTCAGACATCTAAAATGCGCTTGCAGGGCTGCTTCTTTCTGGAGGCTCTAGGGGAGGATCTGATTCTTGATTTTTCCAGTTTTTTAGAGGCCACCTTCCCTCTTTGGCTTACAGCCCCTTCCTCCCCCTTCAAAGGCAGCAAGGTTATATCCTTTCTCTTCTGACCTCTGCTTCTGTCCTTACATCTGCTCTTTCTGACTCTGATCCTCCTGTCTCCCTTTTATGGGGACCCTTATGATTACATTGGACCCACACAGATAATCCAGGATGATCTCCTCATCTGAAGATCCTTAACTTTATCATATCTGCAAAACCTCTTTTACTTTGTAAGGTAGCATATGCATAGGTTCCAGGGATCAGGACATGAATATCTTTGAGAGGCCCTTATTCAGCCTACCACCTGAGTAAACGACCAGATAAAAAAACATTTCTGTAATTTCCTGATGAGGTTTGGGTGTTCCCTTCAGCCCATGGCCCTGCCCATATTTGTAAGAGGTTATGACTACTTTTTTGGAATTTCACCCTGAGCACCATATTCTTGAGAAATGCTCTGTCCATGACCGAGTATACAAACTGATTCCTTTTCTTGTGTTCAGCATTTGTCAGAATTTATAAAGATGATAAATAACACTCACTTGGCCATCTATAAACAGGAAAAAACAAAAACCCATGATGTTGAAAGATTGTGACATCTTATGCTATTGGCCTGGCTGGACAGAGCAGCAGCAAATGGGCAGCAAATGGGCACTAAGGGCACTTTGCATATTTCAGGAACAGGCAGCTGAGCTATGGAGGGCTGCAAAGAACATGGGTGGGAATCCTCCACTCCTGACACACTGCAAACACCAGCCCTGCTCCTTCGTGAAAAGTGGCTCAGTGAAGAAGGAGCACGTGTGCCCCTCACCCCACAGGCATCAGCTGTACTACCCACGCGCTTCCAGGTTCCACAGATCCATCACAGTCAAAGCCGCTGAGTATTGGAGCACTAGTGAGCATCAGAGCCCACCTTCCTCTTCCAAGGGCAACTGGAAGTCCTCCATTAAAGGGTCAGAACCAAGTCCTCCCATGGCTTCTGACCTCTGAAGAGCAAGGCTTATAGGTACCGCACGGTTCAGCAAACCTGGAGCTGTTTCCAGGTTGGTGCTACTATTGCCTGCCTCTTGCCCTCATCTTCAAATATTCAATACAAACTCCAATAATGCCTTTGCTCACTAGGCACAATTAATTCCTAAAGATATAATTAAGACAATCCCTCACTGACTTCAACCAGAGTTCAGCCTGGAATTATCTCTAACATTGATTCCAGTGGATGTTGTCTGAGAAAGCAGGATAATTTTTATCAAACTCATTTTCCCTCAAATCAAGAAATGCACACTGAATACTTCATCACATTAAGGCTTCATTATGGATTTATTACTTACGTATTAATCTAACATCTTCTCGAATTTTCTTGACGAGTTCAATTTATCAAAGTCCTATAAAATAAAGTTCTTCTACCCTTTCAAATGCCCCTGTATTGAGGGGGACATCAAAAAGCCACCTGGACTACTTTCATTGCCTCCAAGGATTTATTGACTATCATTAAGATACTTCAGGTTAAAGATTAGCTTGGAGCCAATTAACTTGTGGTTTCCACCAAAAACCTTGAGGTCTGGATAGGTCTTATAGCCTGGAATTTTTTCCTAAATCTAGGGCCAGTCAGGAGAAACAACTTTAGTGTTTCCTTGAGATTGGAGCTTTCCCTAATGAGCAGCCATTTTTTAATATGTTAGTTGCTGTCAGAAACAGGAGAATAAAATGCATCTATGTTCTCAATGAGCAAAAGACATCAAACAGAATCAGGAAGCTCTACCCCAAAGAAACCTCCAATCTCTCAACCTTGGGTATCTCCTCTGGCAATGAGGGAGCTGAAAGACAGAGCTGATAGCTGTTTCCCTGCATTACAGTTTACAAAATACGTTCATACTTTTTTCTTAATTGTTCTCCATGTTATCTTGCAAGGTAGGGATTTCACTCGTAAGGACATAGAATAGACTAAAATGTTAAGCTACTAAAATGAGGTTCAACAGGTGGTGGAGCCATGGACTTGAACTAGGCAGGACCATCTCCAAATCTCCCACCATGATGCAAAAGGCAATTACCATCCTATAGTAATCACCAGCATTCTGTGATTATGAGCATCATGTAAAGTCTTTCCTGCACGTACTTACTATAATAAATGTAAATCAGGCAAAAGCAGTTGTCATTCAAAAGAGTTAATTAATCTGTTGTGAACTACAAGAAAATAATCCAGACATGTCTTTTCAAAGTCAAAACTCATGTGATCAAATGAAAGTTCTAGAGCATCCTCTGCTTTCCATATATATATGTATTGAGGTGTTAAATGTCTGCAAGTTAATAAAAGAAAGTCTTTCTTTGAAACAGTCCATCTTAACAACTGCTGTGAAATCAGCTTGCTATGATATTTAATGAAGAATTATCTTTGTGGTTTGTGTGCCATTATTGATATAATCTCAATGTCTCCTAACTTACTATTTTTCTTATCTCTCTGGATAGATTCATATTTATCTGCGATGCTTATAGGTTCCCACTCTTTCTGGAGGTATTTGAGAAACGTAAAGGATACAGCAAAAGAGAATCAAGACATCTTCCTATTGCAGTCTTTGAAGACTGCTACACAGTGGTGTAGGAAACAGGGGACTTGAGGGATTTGAGGGACCCTTCTGTCACCCATACAGAGGTTTTACCCGGCTCACTATCGCAAAGCCTGTCCTCATTTTCGTCATCCTCCCTGCACTTAAGTGGCAGAAGGGCAGCGTCCTCTTCTCCCTTGCTTCTACAGGCTCCGGGTCTGTAGGTGTGGAGCAGCACCGGTGACAGTAACACAGTCTAGATGCTTCTCTGCCCAGGGAACAGCTCTGGCACTAAGCCAGAGGGCCATCTTCTCTGTGGGGAGGGATATGGGAGTAAGGGTGAGCAGGAAAAGTGAGGTCAGCTTTCAGAGCAGTCACCCATCTCTGCCGAGCTGGCCAGACTGTGAACTGCAGAATATTTACTGCCGGGAGATGTCCATAACAGGAGCCATTCAGTCTAGCCAGACCCAGGGCCCCCCCTCTAGGGCATCAGGAAGACATAGTCATAACACTGACACACTGGTTCACAGCCAGGCACCCAATCTCTTGATCCCAGAGAGATTTTTCTCTGATCCCTTTAACTACTGCTCAGGGGAAATGCAGGAATTAGCCTGTTCTGAGTTGGAAAGAAGCAATCCAATTTACCCAGGGCAATCTCAAGTTGGTGGCTTACGGGAATCACCTTTGTATCTGGCTTTGGCCACATTAACCCACCTTGCCCCACGGGCTGGACTGTGAACCATTCTGCACGCTCTCACAGCAGACTGGGCATCTATCTTGCACTCACCTCCCCGGCTTATAATGCCCCCTTCCGGGACTTCCCTGGTGGCGCAGTGGTTAAGAATCCGCCTGCCAATGCAGGGGACACGAGTTTGAGCCCTGGCCCGGGGAAGATCCCACCTGCTGCAGAGCAACTAAGCCCGTGCGCCACAACTACGGAGCCTGCGCTCTAGAGCCCACGAGCCACAACTACTGAGCCCGCGCAACACAACTAGCGAAGCCCGAGCGCCTAGAGCCTGTGCTCCGCAACAAGAGAAGCCACCGCTCACCGCAACTAGAGAAAGCCCGTGCGCAGCAACGAAGACCCAACACAGCCAAAAATAAAATAAATAAATTTATTTTAAAAAAAACCAATGCACCCTTCTCCTGCTTCCTCCCGTAAGGGCCACAGGACAGGAGCCTGGGCTTCCAGACCATGGCAGCAGCCCCCACCAACACACAGCATAGTGTCTAGCACTTGGTAGAGTTTAATAAACATTTGTTATTGTACAGGAAATTCTTTTTCATCTGAGGTAGGGGGAGAAAAGGAGGAGCAGAAAGAATTATTGTGCAAAGTTTTGAAATGTACCAATACTCCCTAATCTTCCTTTTAAGCTGCATCTTCAGCTCTCCCCCTTACACAAACTTTCCCCACACTCTGAATATTTTATATTCAAATATTTATATGAAAAGCACCAGTTCCAAGTTCTTCTGTCCTCACTCATCAGTGCTGTGCAGCAGCTGAATCTTCTAACTAGCACCTGATACACGTTACAAGTGCTCTGGGGCACTGCAAGGTGAAATGTGAGTTGTCTGTGTAACATGAGTACGTGGCTAGCACAGCCCAGGATGTGTAGAAAATATGACCTGGGTAGAAGGATGTGCATCAGAGCATTTTATTTATAGTAGCAAAAACCTAAACTCTAATAATTGATGCTTGGTTATATAAATTAGGGCATACTCATATAATGGGTAGTACTTATATAATGGAATATTAGGCTACCATTAAAGATCATATTTTAGAAAAATAGATAATGGCATGGGAAAATGTACTTAGTATATTAAGTGAAAAGCAGATCAGAGAATTGAACATAATCACAATTTTAGAAACTGCATGTGTAGAAAATCCTGGGAGGAAGTACACCCAAATGTTAGGTAGTCTATTTCTGGGTGATGTTGATTTTTAAAGGCCTACTTAAACTGTTTCATATTTTTTAAATTTTATTTTACAACAGACATGTATTCTTTTTTTATAATTTTCAGAATTGTCTATTTTTAAACTACAACCCCCCCAAAAAAAGCATATTATTCAACAATGGAAAGAAGCTATTCTGTTCCTGCCCTAGATGGTTATGTTCAAGCATTAGACTATGAAGCCCTACAGGGTGCAAGCGGTTCCTCATTATATTTATATCTACAACCCAGAAAATTCTGCCCAAAGGTGAAGTGGCAGCCAGGAGCCCACAAGTCAAAAGAGGAGTCCTCTCCCTTGATA
This sequence comes from Kogia breviceps, assembly GCF_026419965.1. Lineage (NCBI taxonomy): Eukaryota > Metazoa > Chordata > Mammalia > Artiodactyla > Physeteridae > Kogia > Kogia breviceps. The sequence goes on along the minus strand of NC_081310.1, from coordinate 39,965,540 downwards.
TACCACATCTGAAAAGAAACCATATCTGGAAGAGATGTTGACCAGAGATTGCTCTGGAGTAAGCTAAGAAAGTTGGAAGCAGCCGTGGCAGGGAAAGCCGTTCTCCTGGGCAGGGAAGAGCTGGTGTTGGTCTGGCACCAGCTCTGTGGCCACAGGTAATTATTCCATCTCTCTAAGCATCCTGATCCCCATCAGTAAAAGAAACATCTAACATCTGCCCTGCTGACCTCACAGGCTTACTGGGGGGTTAAACAAAATGATGTGTGCTCTATATTTTATAAACTACAAAGCACCCAGGCAATGAAAAGTTTGGCAGCCCAAGAACGCTAACTTCTTAAGATAATGATCCACACTCCCCACTTTCTTTCAAGATATCAAGAGAAACAATCTATATTCCCTTCTACACTCTAGAAATTGCACCAGGAATTTTATCAGCCACATTTAACTCAATTTATGTTTCCCGGTACACTTGCCCCATGAAACAAAAACTATGCTATGTGTTCACTCAACGTGTTCCTTTTTTCTCCTGGGCATATGGACAGATCGGCCTGCCCAGACTCCCCTGAGAGAAGGTGCGACCAGAAGACTGAATTCTTGCCCCTTCCAGGCTGGGTCCCCACATTGTCCCGGTGAGATCCTCCACCCTCTCTCTTCCTCCAGTTCCTGGCTGGTTGTACAAGGTCTGGTGGAAGACTCTGAGGCCTCCAGAAAAGGGTGACGTGCTAATGGAGGAGGCTGAGTCCCGATATCAGAGTGGAAGGTCACCCACCAAACACCCCATACAACAGGGACACAAGCAAGAAACAACTCGAGACCACTTGCCGCCCCAATTACCTTCCCCAGCCAATACACTCTACGACCTTGGTCACCTCTCCACCCCAGAGCGACAGTCAACACTTTCTGCTGCTTCCCACATGAGTGACTCAAGGGACACAGAGAACAGATATGGTAAAGCCAACCTCTTCCAACAGAAAACTCACATGAGCAAAATTAAGACAATTATTTTAGATTCCTTGGCAGATTTAAGACCTGCTCTCTTATTTCTATAGGGAAACTTGAGAGTACATGCTAATTTAAATAACTGAGAAGAGAAAATAAGAAAAGGGGAACACGCGGTTGGTTACCTAATCCCACAGTATTTAAGGTGGGTTGCACATAGAAAAGGGTTAAGGTCTATCAAGTTGGGAGAGATTAGGAAGGGAGTCGACCTCTCCTTCAGAGGGTAGAGACAACGGAAACAGAGCGCTATCTTGGATCACTGGTTCCTCATATATTTTATCTCTATTTAGCATTGTTCAGCAGGGCTACATGGAAACATTAGGCTCTGAGTTGCAGAGTTCCCAGGAGGACAAAGTAGAGACAGGAAGTGTTGCCCACTTCTCTGCTTTAACTGTAGCCAGCCCTGCCCTTTCTTGCCCAGAGGCTGCTTACCTGGTAGGGGTAGAGGGTGACCCCATTGGTTCTCGACAGGGACCAGGTGCCGTCCAGGTACTGGTGAGCCTGGATGGCCACTGAGTTGAGGATGTTCCCATTGCTGGGGCTGGTGGCCATCTGGAGGCTGACCTTGGCCTGGTGGGTTGGAGACCCACTCTTCTTCTCTGCCCCATTGCTGACCCCGAGGCTGTTGGGTTTGCTGCTATGCTTACTGGTGATGAAGGCTGTGTAGTTGGAGGAGGCATAGGAGGTGGGCACAAAGGCCCAATCCCTGGGCTGCTGGAGCCCCCCCACGTGCCGGGACCCCACCGGAGCGGGGATGCTGGAGAGGGCTGGAGGCGAGCCAGGTGAGCCATCGAAGTGCTCACTGCCAGCCGCCTGTTCCAGGGTCAGCACCATCTGAATGGCCTCCTGCTTCAGCTGGTTCAGGTGTGTGGCACAAATGTCACAGCGGTTGTCCCTGTCATTCCACGCCTTCCGGATGGTGTTGGGGACCTGAAGCTTGTCGTGAATCACAGCCGAGAAAGCAGGGTCCTGGAGAACACACAAACAAAAAAATAAGGAGAGCCTATCAATCAAGGCTGGTAAGCGCAATTCAGATGCCTGGTTTCTGAGTTAAGCCCTAGATGTACCCGAAGAGTTTGACTATTTGATTGACATCCAGCAGAAATGAGCAGCCAGATTGGCAGGCGAGCCTTTAGTTGACAAACACATTTGACAAATGTAAGATTTTTATAGTGGAGACTTTAAGGAATTTAAAAAAAAAAAAAAAAAGCTTTCTAAGCAGCCTCTTTACCAGGCCAGTCAAATAAGAACATTCCAGATTCTTCCCCTTGTGTCCACTAAAGAATGATAGCTATACCTGGATGCTCCCAAGGTGGTCATTAAGTAGACACAAATGGTCGTCCGGGCCTGGCAGGGGTGAGTGCAGTCACTCTGGGCCAATGCGTTGTGGGCCCCCCGTCAACTACGGAAAGTTGGCAGCAGGTGGAGGTACTACTCGTGACCCAGAACAGAGATTCTATTCTAAGAAAATCCTAGCCTCATTAACACCGTGTGGTAAGTGCCACTGGAAGACAATCAAGTTAAACAGATTCTGGACCAGAGATCTAGCCTCTCCAGCAGCCCAGCAAACCCCTACAGATTCACTCTGTTTACCATTGGCCCCATGGCAGGCTGGCCATGCCTGTACCCATGTGTCTGATATCCTGATCCATCAAAAGAAAAATGTCTCCTTGCTAAACAGTCCAAGATACTTTTCCCCAGAAACTTCATCTAAAACTATTAAAAACTCTTTCGTTCAGAAGCCCATTATCTGAAAGAAATCAGAAAGTGAATTTAATGAGGATGATTTCTTTCATTTACTTGGCTTTAATTTTTATAGGAAAGCACGACTGCACAGAGAAATAAGCAGTAGGTGTGTAAACTGGGTATCAAGATATTTGGCTTCTAGTTCTGGTTCTGCTACCAATTAGCTGTGTGACCTTGGACAACTTACCTAGCCTCACTGAACCTCTCATCTGTCACGCAAGGCCGTGGCCTGTCTTTATTGTAAGGTGCTTCCAATTCCATGACTCTGTGTAGGGAAACGGAGACAGGAAAGGACAGTGTCGCATATATGGACGGAGCCACTATGCTATTTTGGGGACCTGGTTGAACTTTTGAGATTCCACAACTGCTGCAAGTAATGGATGAGGCTTATCTCAAGGCCTATTTTCCTTAGGACATTGGAAAAAAAGCTTCCCTTCCAAAATGTGCTGGAGCTTTTTCGGGGTGGAAACCCCATCAGGCCTGACTGGAGTTTGATGAGCTGTGGGTGGGAAGGGAGATTAGCGGTGGGAGGGTCACCCTTAATTACGATCCATCTTGATTATGGGCTCCAGCATTTTGTTTTCCCTGTTTAACTACCCTGAACAGCTCTTCAGTGTGCACTGATTAATTGATTAATAAATCAAGAGGCCTCTTTACACAGCAGCAGAGAGGAGTGACTCAGGAGGTGGAAACTCAAGACGGTCATAGAAAATGATGGGAAACAATAGGAGGTCAAGGGTGATCAAGTCAGGCTGATGAAGCAATGCAAACCACATGAGACCTGCTTGCGGCGCCCTCCTCAATGAGATCTGCTTTGTCCAGAATCTGATCAAAACTCAGCATGTGTGGGACCCAAAAGGGCCCCTTAGGGACCATTACCTCAGTTTCCAGATAAGGAAACAGCTCCAAAAGGGTTAAAAGCTTGGACTACAACCAGACTTCTTGACCTCTAGTCCATGATTTTCCACTTCAAGAGCCCAAGAGCCATATTCATCAATGGACTCATAATTTTGCCCAGACTTAAGGCTTTGGCCACATTCATCTACGAAATGTTCATTTATTCAAAAGGAAGTATTTGGGCCCCCATATGTGTCAAGATATAGATTCTTGCTTTTTCACATAATGAGAATTTTCCCTTGTCAATATATGTCATTTGAAAATGGGATTTTTTCTTTTTAATGACCACATGGTATTTTATCCTGTAGCTGTTTTGTAAGTCATTTTTTTTATTCCCAGGACTACTACATAATTAGAGGCAGTGTGAGAACTAAGAGACTGGCATTCAAAAGCAATCTGCCACCCATGGCTTATGCTTCTAAGGCACCAAACTATTTGGTTTCAAGAAACCTCAAATTAATTGCTTACTTAGAATATTTTGGTTAACCCAGTCACCTGGAGGAAGCGTCACAGTAAAAAAGGCAGCAATAAGATCAGTCCCATCCACGCATCATAGTTTATTTTAGATCTAGATGTGACTCTGACATCTGCAGCTGGAGCAGAAAAGATACATCCACTCCACAAAAACAGCCTGGTGCTGGGGACTCCTTTTCTCTCTGCTTCTTGATTTTCACTGCTCTCCCTTGAAGCAGTTCCTTCCTCACTCAGCCTACTGCCATTTGCTGCTCGACTTGCAACAAGTAATGCATGTTGGCCTCCAATGTGCCAGGCCGCGGATCTTGGGATGCACGAGAGCGGTTCCTGTTCTCTCTGAGTTCACCCTCCAGGGAACCCACTTGGCTCTTGGACTGCCAAATGCCACACCCCCTTGCTGCCACCTCTAGTCTGGGGCCAATCGGCACACACTCAGAACCATGGAGCCCAGCACTCCCCTCCCGGTTCCCGAGGGGTCTACAAAATCACCTTGAGCACCGGAGCTGAGCCCAACACCAGGATGGCCCCCTGACAGCCAGCAAGTGGCAGAGCCCAGAACCCACTGTTGTCTCATCCCGAGGAAGGAGGAGATGAATGCTTTAAAGAGACTTCAGTTGCTGACAGGTGTCAAAGAGGTGTTCCCTAAATTAAGTCACCCTTGATCTGAAACTTTATGTGAGTTCTTATCATCAAAAGGCCTCAGTAAGTCAAAAGATACACCTTATGGAAACTAAAATCCCTTTCAAGTGCTGGTCTACACACTATAAATATTTCAGTGCAACTCAAAACTTCGAAGAGGAGTGGTCAACAGACATAGCTTTCTGTAAGTGCTGGAGCAAAGGGAATACTGCTTCAAGGGAGAGTAGTAATAAACAGCGAGAAAAGAAGGTTTCAGAATCATGGATGGCTCACACTTACTGAGCTTTCCTGACATGGACACAAGAACTGTGGGAGTGCCCTCTGGTTTAGCTGGCACCAAAATACACCTGGACTCAGAGAAGGAATGAGTTAAGTGTGCAGTCTGGCATGCTACCTAGTGCATGGGCTTCAAACACGTTCATATTGTCTAGTCCCGATTCATCTCGTGACTTCAGAAAATAGTCAAATGGGAATAATGGGAATCCATGAATGGCTAAACCTCTCTTTTTGGAGTCATAATTTTTATTTCAGCACCTTTGAAAATGGGCTAACAGCACTTGGGCAACATTTTCATCCTAAACTTTCAATATAAGTGTTCTGTGCCCAAAAGATTCTCATCTTTCAAAAATAATACAAACTTGTTATTATCCCACGTGTACCATGAAGAGGAATTCAAGAAAACACTTAGGAAACTGATAAAGGTTCTTAGAACGAAGGTTAGGGATAAATGAAGTTAATGTGCAGACTCCTAAATCTGCCCACTTGGTGACTGCTACAAAAGAACAAAGAAAACTCCAGAAAATGGTTTTCCAATCCCTTTAGTGCTCTTCCACTTCTTCTAGGGGCATTTCAGGAAACAGGTGTCCTGCCAAGTCCCCTCGGGCTCTCGTAATCTAATGGCTCTCAAAGATTGACTCACATGTCTTCTGGCAGACTGCTCTAAGACATCATGACTAAATCTCTCTTCCTCAGGCAAGGGCATCCGAACCCACGGCTTCCATAGCCATCTGTATCCCGGTGACTGGGAATTCTCCATCTCCATCCGTGCCTGGCCCTTCTCCTGAACTCTGAGCCTTACAGCCCCCTAGAAAACATCATCCAGATAAATACTCTTCAAACTGACAATTCAAAATTAATTTTCTTTTCCCCTAATCCTATTCTTATTCCAATAGTCACTATCGAAGTAAATAGAATTATTATCCACTCAGGCACCCAGGCTAGAAGTCTAGAACCTTCCTTGTCTCCTCCCTTTCCCTCCAATCCAATCACCAAGTGTGGTTGATGGTCCTTCCTAAAAGCTCTTGAACTGTCCCTCTTCTCCATGCCCACTGCCATGAGAAAGCTTTCAGCGTTTCTCACATCATCATGGTTTCCCTGATTCTAGCCTTGACCTCAAAACTCTCCCTCCACAAAAAAAAAAAAAGGATTTAACTAAAATGCAAATATGACCATGCCATTATCCTGCTTTCCTGCACCTCTGTAGCAAATAGAAATAGAAATATTTCCCTAAGAGGAAATATTCTTTTCATCTTTAATTCCCCCAAGTCTAGAATAGTGTCTACTTCATAGTAAGGGCCCAACAAATATCTGTGAGATAAATAAGTGGAAAGAATTCAACCAAAGCTAAAACAGTCAATAATGAAGTTGGTCTTGGTCCATCTGTCATTTATTTTGTCTAAGTGAGCTAGTCACTTCTTATGAAATTGTCATGAAATAAAACTCCTTCAACTCTAGGGTTAATATAGATTTCCAATTGTATTTGTTCTGCCTGGCTAAAGAGCCTAATGTGAGTCAACCATAATCTGGATATCCTCCTTTTATTTGAATCTTCCTTAAACTATTAAAATAGATTCTATATTCTCTTGCCTCAATACACAATCTATTATTACTGTTTTTCCTAGGTTCCCAAGAAAACAATATTTATACGCAAAGAATTTTTTTTTAACCATCAGGTCAGCTCATCATCAGGAAACCAAGAGAAATGTACCTAAAGGAAAACTCCAGATTAATACTACACACCTGGTCCAGCAGGGTTAGCCATCCCCCCCAGCAAGTAGATAGCATGCTTATTTTCCAAGAGCCGGCAGCCAGCTTTCAACATGTGAGGCATGGCTGCTAATGAGGGTGGAGACTCTGGAACCCAAGCAAGAAAACAAGCACTACCCACCCAGGCAAACCAAGCTGTTTACTAGTCCTCACTGTTTTCTGTCCCACTTCATCCTCTGAGGGATGTGCTGTTTGGCAATAAACACTCATGCCACTTGCAAGGACAGGATTTTTTTTTCCAGATTATTTTAGCCAAAAGAGTACTTGGAGTGCATTTCCGCAAAGCCTCTGGGACTGTGAGGAAAGCAACAGCTGGAGTCAGCATCCAGCATGTGTTGTGCAAATTCCTGTTGATGTTTGCTCCTGGTTTATTATTCTAGAGGCCTCTAGTGACAAGCTTAACAAGATTTAAGGTGTTCTTCAAAGGCAGTTTCTTTCCACTTTGTTCCTAAACTTTCTTCTTCCATAAATGCTATCCCGTGAGGCCCAGAATGATGGCTAGAACTCAGAGAATGCAATGTTTTGTTCCCCACCGCGGGCAGTTTGCCAGAAGATCAAGGGAAATTACCATCACACGCCTTGTAATCCTTCCACACAAGGGTCTGCAGCCTCCGCCCCTTCCCCACCTCCTGCCGCATTCCCTATCCGTGTCCTTTCTTTCTCATGAATCTCAGCATTCTTCCCAGCAGTTCTGTCCCCAAAGGCAGGTGTCAATATGAATGATCCTCTGTTTTTTTTTTTTTTTTAACATCTTTATTGGAGTAAAACTGTTTTACAATGGTGTGTTAGTTTCTGCTTTACAACAAAGTGAATCAGTTATACATATACATATGTTCCCATATCTCTTCTTCCCTCTTGCATCTCCCTCCCTCCCACCCTCCCATCCCACCCCTCCACGTGGTCACAAAGCACCAAGCTGATCTCCCTGTGCCATGCGGCTGCTTCCCATTAGCTATCCACCCTACGTTTGGTAGTGTATATATGTCCATGCCACTCTCTCACTTCGTCACAGCTTACCCTTCCCCCTCCCCATATCCTCAAGTCCATGCTCTAGTAGGTCTGTGTTTTATTCCCTTCCTACCCCTAGGTTCTTCATGACATTTTTTTTTCTTAGATTCCATATATATGTGTTAGCATACAGTATTTGTTTTTCTCCTTCTGACTTACTTCACTCTATATGACAGACTCCAGGGCTATCCACCTCATTACAAATAACTCAGTTTCATTTCTTTTTACGGCTGAGTAATATTCCATTGTATATATGTGCCACATCTTCTTTATCCATTCATCTGTTGAGGGACACTTAGGTTGCTTCCACGTCCTGGCTGCTGTAAATAGAACTGCAATGAACATTTCGGTACATGACTCTTTCTGAATTAGGGTTTTCTCAGGGTATATGCCCAGTAGTGGGATTGCTGGGTTGTATGGTACTTCCATTTGTAGCTTTCTAAGGAACCTCCATACTGTTCTCCATAGTGGCTGTATCAATTTACATTCCCGCCAGCAGTGCAAGAGGGTTCCCTTTTCTCCACACCCTCTCCAGCATTTATTGTTTCTAGAGTTTTTGATGATGGCCATTCTGACCGGTGTGAGATGATATCTCATTGTAGTTTTGATTTGCATTTCTCTAATGATTAAAGATGTTGAGCATTCTTTCATGTGTTTGTTGGCAATCTGTATATCTTCTTTGGAGAAATGTCTATTTAATTCTTCTTCCCATTTTTGGATTGGGTTGTTTGTTTTTTTGTTATTGAGCTGCCTGAGTTGCTTATAAATTTTGGAGATTAATGCAGATCCTCTGTTTTTAATGGAAACGGCAAAATTGGAAGTTTGCAAAACAATAGGTAGCAAAGCTCAGGTGAATCCAATCCAAGAAAACAAATATTCTCATTCACAGTGGATCACTCAAATATTTGAATTCATAGGTCTCTCAAAAGAACTGGGTTTGTTTCACCTTGGTAATTTCAGAAGAAGAAAAAACAAATTTCCCTTAGTCACTGGCAGAAAGGAGACTTTAAAATCTGAAATTTAAGGATACCCCCAAAATGCCAACCAGTGGGTGTAACTTCTTCCTCAGGAAGAGTTGGTTCCTTCGTGCTCATCAGCCCCTGATCTTGCATCTCACCGTCCACACGTGCTTGACGGGACGTGCAAGATCAAGGGGGATGCAAAGCATTGGGGAACCCAGAGTCTCTCTCACACGAGACTCTCCTCACCCAGCCATCGTACTGAATCTACCCAGCAAGAATTGACAAACATCAGTATCCTTTACTCCTATTCCTGTCGTTCAGAGTTCCCAGACCCACAAACAAGGCATATGACAACCTGGGAGGGAAGCCGGGGAACAAATTAAGACTTTGTCACAAGCAACGACACCCCAACACTCTTTGCAGAGAAGAGTGACCACCCTCACGGGCTGCCATTCTCGCTGACACACGGTGCAAACTCAATCCCTGAGTGCTTCACTCAGTTTCACACAGCAGGGCTCATTCTCCAAAGTTAGCGGCAGGCAGAAAGAGGGGCACGAAAGAGGTGACCAGGTGCATTACAATTAGAGCTTGCTCCCAGGAGGCCCGAGACAGCCCAAAAAACCAGCACTGTAGTGACAGCAGGTGGGCCAGGCCCTGGAATCACAGGTGGCCCACAGGCCGGCTCCATGAACGTGAAACTTCCTTCTGGCCTTCCAGGCCTCATCCAAACCCCAGGCTTTTCATCATTATTGGACACAAGTACTGATACTAGCGTGTAAAAAAGAACGAATGTAAAAGATGCTGTATAATGAGCTCAGAGAGAGGCAAAAAAAAAAAAAAAAATGTCAAAGGAAGAAATGTTAAATGTCAGACCAAAGTTGTTCTCCGTGAGAAACCAAATTAAGCTGGACCGTGGTGACTGTGCACAGCCTAAGCAATCCTGCCCTGGGTTACAAGCAGAGAGATGCGGGCCCATTAGAGACGCACGTGCACTTCAGTTTGAATGATTCTCTTCAGCACGGGAGGCTGCTGGGAGCGCCAGATGCAGGCAGGATGCAATCAATAGGGCTGCTTGCTGCAACGTGTGAAAAAGTGTTGCAGATGATAAGACTTATCTGCTTCAAAAGAAAAGGGAGGTTTTTAATTGGAACTTAATGTGATTAAGAAAAGTTCATGAATTACTCAAAAGAATAGGTGAGATACTTCTCATAACGACCAGAGAAACTTTTTATGTCTATGTCTCTCATCTTTTCCAAATGGATGGCACAGACAATGTCTCGATTCTTTTGAAAATGTTTGGTACCGAGTATGGACAGTTTGAGACAGGGCTCCATCATTTAGTAGCTGTGTGACCTATCCAAGCTTCAGTCTCCTTAAATGTAAAAATGGGAATTGATAAGAGTCCCTGTTTTATTGAGTAACGTGAGGATTATACACGCAACATGTTTAGCACAGTCCTGGTCCTGGGGAATGCTCAATAATGGTGGTGACTATTATCAGTGTTTCATTTCTCAGTATCTAAAGCAGTACCGTGTTTATATCAGTTCGGTACTTCAGAGGATGGTGACGATGAGAAACAACAATGATCTGGGGCTTACTTATATCCAGGAGGATTTAGCAAAAGCACTTTTGGAATTAGGAGGTGCCGGGGATATGGTAAAGAGAACTTGCGATCTTCAGCTAACCACCTCTTACATTACAGGAAGTCAGGTCTTCTTGAAAGAAACCAAAATAAGAGTGGGTCCCTGGAACTCCTGAGCTGATATCCCTGAGCATGGACTGGAGGACTCCCAGCCTTCTCTCTTAAGAGGTGAAATAATCCAAGAGTCATTCATTTCCATGGAACTGAGACTATGATGCCTCTCGCTGAAAAGTATTCCTCATTTCTCCCTCAGGAGTGGGTGATGCTTCAAAGCGGGTGCTGATTGTTCAAGCCGAATCACAGAGCCATCAACTGGCCAGTGCCTCCAAGGAGTTGCCAGACTCCACCCCGGAGATGGAGAAAGAGAATTTCACATTAGGAAACCTATCTTCAAACCTGAAAATCTTACTCTCCAGTCTACCTCTTGGCCCTGGGGAAAATCCATTCATAAATAGTTTAAGAGCTTAGGATGGGAGAGTAGACTCATAACACCTACTTAAAATGTTTTCCTTAATGTTAAAGTTCATGTTCAACATGACACGAAAATAATGTGCTGGACTTTACAAATATGAAGAACTAATCATGACTCTAGTATGATATGCTAAAATTTTACCTTTAAATTATTAAAGTCTATCTAGATTAGAGGTATTTTTTATGTGTGGGCTACAATGTACCATCAGGTGGCAAATGGATTTATTTTCGATCTGTAAGTAGTTGTATTAGTAAAAGGTTATTAAGCAATCTGTTAATTATCTAATTATGAAATTGCCTAATGTTTCTTTTTTCTTTAATTGATTTTGTATGCATGAAACACTGCAGAAATTTACTTGGCTATGTTTCCTTGGCCTTACTACAAAAAGATAAAGTACCTAAAATTTCATGTTGTTGCTGGTGTTTCTAAAAGATGAAACTTTAGCAGTTAAACTCTGTTTTGACCATAAACTACAACAAATTTAAACACTTCTGCCGGTCCCCCTGTGACCTAACCCTTGCAACCCAGTATTTTGGGACCCATGTGATTTACTTCAAGCTGTCTTGTCAGACATCTCTCTGCGGGTTCCCCATGTGACCCTGCGGGACAGGCAGGGTGGGTTTCCCTCTGTCCCATAGAAGCCCCTGCATTTCCCTGCCTCTGTGCCTTTGCCTACGTTCCTGCCCTGATGATAATTCCCACCCTGCCTGTAAACCACAAGAAAATTTGGGGGAGGGGGCAGGTAATAGATATGTTCACCACTGTGGTGATGGTTTCATGGGTATATACATATGACCAAATATATTAAATTGTACACTTCAGATGCATACTGTTTACTAAATGTCAATCATATACCCATTAAGCTGAAAAGAAATCTTGTTTTTCCATCATAAGGCCCAACTTGTCCATGAAGTCTGACTCCCAGAAGGCGCTTCCATCACACTTCTCTGGTCTCAGTGATTCACGTCACTTAGCAAACACTTCCTTATTAGTTAGAGTTGTACATGCTCTATCTCCACCATCATGGTAAATTCCTAGGGGGCAGAAACCATACCCTAATTTCAACAGTAATGATAACTTCTACGCTTGCCCTCCTGGAGTCTACTCAAGACAGCAGCCAGGGTGATCCTTGTAAGTCTTAAATCTGATCCTGGCATTCCTCGGCTAAAAATCCTCCCGTATCCCCACCCCACTTCCGTCAGAGTCAAGGCAAAGTCTCTGCACTAGGCACTGCGGGACCTAGCCTCCTGTGCTCTCTCCGGCCTCCATTTCTGCTACTGCTGCCTGACCCACTCTGCTCCAGCCACAAAAGCCTCAGCTGGTCCTTGATAGCACAGGAAATCTTCGCTGTCACCTCAGTGACTCTGTACTTCTTTTTCATCCTGCATGGAAGACTTGCCCCTACACATACGCGCCTGACTGTCTCTTACCACCTTCATGGTGGTCAAATATCACCTTGTAAATGAGGCCTCCCTGACCACCTAGTTACAGCTGCAAGCCACCCCCAGCACTCCCTGACCCTCTGCTCTGCTTTCTCTCTACGTGATCTATAGTTAGGAAGTCTGTTCACTGTCTCCCCTACAAAATATAAACTGAATGAGAGCAGGGACTTTTGTCTATTTTATTCCCTGCTGACTCTCCCTAATGCCTAGAGCAATGCTTGAGGTAGAGTAGGCACTCAGAAAGTTATTTGTTGAATGAGTGAGTGAGTGAGTCTCTTTTCAGTGTAAGGGGTTCCCACATCTATTAGCTTCATCTTTCTTACGGATTATCACTTTTTGCTTTGTGCTAAAGTCTTTTTTTTCCTTATTGTTTTTCATGCTAGATTTTAGTGTCCTCAGAGGGCTGGGAGCATGTGCTGTGTCTGATATCCCTCTGGGGCCTTGTTTCTCAAGGTGTCGCCTCCAGACCCCACCCCACCCCACCCCCCTGCCCCTGCACTTGGGAAGTTCGGAACAAGGCAGATCCCGGGCCCCCTCCCAGATCCTCTGGATCTGAATGTCTGGGGAGTGGAGCTCTGGGTGGATTTTAACAAGCCTCCCGGGTGATTCAGTGTCTCAGAGGAAGAGTCGGGAGGGAGAAGAAGGGAGAGGTACCTCTCCCTTTCAAGTATCTAAGCCCGGCTGTGGCCTTTGAAGAGCAGCTGACCATTTCCTGCAGAGCTCTCCATGCCAGCCAATGGATTGCAACTCCTCTGAAAACCTCAGGCCTCTGCTTTTTCTAGACAATAATTCAACACAATGATAAATGGCTCTTGGGACATAGCCCAAGACTACAGGTATAAGCAAATGTCTTTTCACCAAATCCTCTCCCTAATCCAGTGGTTTCAACCCCTGGTGATTTTGACCCCTAGGAGACATTTGGAAGTACCTGGGGACATTTTTCGTTGTCACAGCTGGGAGGGGGCTACTGACATCTGGTAGGTAGAGGCCAAGGATACTGCTAAATGTCTTACACTGCATAGGAAAAAACTCCCATGACAAAGAATGATCCAGGCCCAAACGTCAGTTGTGCCGAGGTTGAAACCCTGGCCTGAGCCCTCTCCCTGCTTCCTTCTCACATGCTTTCCTAGGAATCTCTATGCAGGACCACGAGGGGGTGTTCTAAATCCAGAAGCTAATCTGGGCTCTCATCTAACTCGTTTTCTCTTAAGTGTGGAGACACTTAAACTCTACAAAGCACAGGCTCTATGCTGACTCTTGGGTGGTGGCCGACAAGCGGGCCAGCACAGTGTATGTGGGTGGGCGAACCCAGGGTGGGCACTGGCCCCCAGGTTTTTAAACCCGTCACTCTGCCGCCCCCAGCCTCGGGCCTCCCTTGCATCTGGATCGCATGCCCTTGCCCTTCCTGGTGCGACAGGCACTGCTGACAGGACCACTCGCTGTTTCCAAGAGTGTGATGGGGAAGGCTGATGTGAGCCCCAAGGTCCTGACCACACAAAACCGTGAATCCGGTCGGGGTTCAGGCGGTTGCAGCGGAGCCCAGTCACACCTGGCTCTGCGATCTGCCCGGGTTTGAGAGGGTGCTGCTGAGGTTGCTACGACTACGAAATACCTTCAAGCCGCTGGGCAGATTTCACATCATGGTAACTTTGCAGTTTCCCTCTTGGGGAAAGAAAACCAATGCCATGACAAGAAAAAGTCATCTCTGAGATGTAATTCGGTGCTATTATAGAGAAGACCAGAGATTTCTTTGTTTCCTGCGAAGACCACATTTATTATGTAGCACAGACGATGTGCCAGGTTCCATGCCGGTTGGGTTTGGTGAGGGAAGTCACAGAGGCTTTGGCCGTAAGTGCCCCCAGCTGGAGGAGACTCTGAGAGGATGAGGACCCAACAGGACATTTCTGTTTCCACTCATGATACATTAGAGATGACGTCACACACCCTTGGCAGGGGGAGTCCTGGAAACATCTAACAGATCAACAACTTCCAAGGCCTAGTTATAAATCTGGGCTTGGAGGCCTAGAACTTAACCATCTATCATTAGACCTTTGTTTCCTTGTTCAGCGTGGAATCACAGAATAGTCAGCAATACCTCTTACCCTTCTTTCTTCCATAATGATCTTCAGTGAGACAGTCTGAACTGAAAAGTCACTGAGATGAGCAAAATCACTGAAAAAGCTATGAACGTGGTAGGATGGGAGGGCTGGGGGCTCAGGAGGGGCAGGAAGGCTTTACCCAGCCTCTCTGCCAGCTTCGGTTAATAACAGTCATTCCTGAGAAGCCAGTTACTGCAAACTATTTACATACACACAAGTCAGAGGACCAGCCAGCCAGCCTCAGTTCAGATTCCCATCTCCTCAGTCCTGACCAGGGGTTACTGCAGGGCAGGTGAGGATTTCCACACATGCCCGTGGGCCTGTACCATGACTTGGCATCCTCCTTAGGGTGTGCCACCCCTACCAAACCCCACCAACAGAAGTTGAACCTCTTTCAGGGCTACAATCTTTCCTGGCTTCTCAGAGGACCTTTGTGGCATAGAGAGCTGACACAGCATAGCTTGAAGATCCGAGCAAAAGCTGAAGCTGTCTCTTTTGAATGATCCCTTCTAGATGCGCCTATATAGGCTCAACCACAACAAGCCCAAGTTAGTATTAGAAAGAGAGAGAGGGTGAGCAGACCAAGACTGCACTCTCTGCTGCTTCTAGTCATGCTAGCACATGGGAGCCTAGCATTTGACAGAGTGCAGTCGTACTTATCTGCTATTCTGTTAAATTATTCATTTATCTACATTTTTTTTTTTTTTTTTTGTGGTACGCGGGCCTCTCACTGTTGTGGTCTCTCCCGTTGCGGAGCACAGGCTCCGGACCCACCGGCTCAGCGGCCATGGGTCACGGGCCCAGCCGCTCCGCGGCACACGGGATCCTCCTGGACCGGGGCACGAACCCGCGTCCCCTGCATCGGCAGGCGGACTCTCAACCACTGAGCCACCAGGGAAGCCCTGTCTTCATATTTTTTAAGGGGACCTTTTGACTAACAGGCCCTAAAAAAGACGGATTTGAATCAGCCAATTCATGTACATTGTCTATGTATATAAACTAATCGTGTAAGAAACTTATGACAACAGCAACTATCTCACCAAAATCTCTGACGTGTCAATATTATGAAGAACATGAACAGCCTCAATGGGAAGGAGCAATGCATTTAGGAATGCATTAAGAGTGCAAGGGGGCCACATTGCCCGTCTTCCCCTCTCTAAGTGCGCGCGCGCGTGCGCGCACACACACACACACACACACACACACACACACACACACACAGATATACATCTTTCTTGGGGGAAACTAGTAAGATGACTCTGGTGGGAGGTTCAGGGGAAGCAGTACAAATAAGACACTCTCAAGAATTAAAATTTCCAAGGGTGGGAAGAAAACTCATCCCCTCCCCACACCTGCCTCTAGTGGGTTTCCTCAGAATCAAGTGTGGAAAGTTAGCTATAGATATGTTCATTCAGTGATTTGTGTGTCCCATAAGGGATTAGAGTGCAAAACTCTGCCCCAGGCATTTCCTAAGTAACTTTAAAGAAGCAGGAATGAGAGAACAAGAGCATAGAACACATTTCTTTTTTTTTTTTTTTTTTTTTTTTTTTTTTTTGCGGTATGCGGGCCTCTCACTGTTGTGGCCTCTCCCATGGCGGAGCACAGGCTCCGGACGCGCAGGCCTAGCGGCCATGGCTCACGGGCTTAGTTGCTCCGCGGCATGTGGGATCTTCCCGGACCAGGGCACGAACCCGTGTCTCCTGCATCGGCAGGCGGATTCTCAACCACTGCGCCACCAGGGAAGCCCTAGAACACATTTAAAAATAAATTTTAATTTTGGTTTTGATTGTAGATTCCAATAAAATTTGAGAAAATTTTAAGAAACATGGTGTGAACTGGATTCGGGCCTTCCATATCAACAGGGAGTCAGAAGCAGTGAAAGATTTAGGGCATATTCCCACACATACATGGCCACGTTTTAAAACTCTTGAACATGTAGTAATTCCCAATACAAATGCAGACAGGTAGATTTTGCCCCGTTTATCTATTCATTCAATATATTCACTCATTCATCTCTTCATTCACTAATTTCATTCATTTATCAAACACTTACTAGGTACCTAATTGTGTCAGGTTCTCTGATAGGCATTGGAAAACAAACACAGTCTAACTTTTATGGTCCTTTAGGAAAACCATAACCTGTTAATGTTATTATTTAAACTATTTCTGGCTATTATCATCAACTGAAAACATGCTGTAAAATCTTCTGGAATCTTTTATTACAATTTCAGGTGAATTTATAAATGTCATAAAACTTAAGGGAAGAGGAAAGATGACTCATTTATACATTTATTATTTTATGCATTTTGTAAATGTGAATCAATT
Organism: Kogia breviceps; assembly: GCF_026419965.1. Lineage (NCBI taxonomy): Eukaryota > Metazoa > Chordata > Mammalia > Artiodactyla > Physeteridae > Kogia > Kogia breviceps. The sequence goes on along the minus strand of NC_081310.1, from coordinate 39,948,789 downwards.
TACTTAAAAAAAATTAAAGACATGGACTTCTAAAAGGCATCTGTTTGTACGTTTCCTGCGATGACTTCATTCATTCACTCAATAGCTATTTATTACACACCTATTATACACCCTGCACTGGCGACAGAGTGGAGGACAAAGCTCTGCAGAGCTCTGCCACCTGCAGCTCTCTTCTGGAGAAAAATGAATAATGAGCAAATACTTGACACGTTCCATGGTGACACGTGGAGAACAATAAAGCAAGGCAGGTAAAAAGGGACTTTTGGGATTGGACGGGCAGAGACAGCCTCTCTTGAACAGAGGTGGCCTCTCTTGAAGGAAGCAAGGTCATGGGCCCCAGCAGGTATCTCCGGAAAGCATCCCAGTCAGAGGTCAGGTCCACATGTGGAGGCCCCCAGGTAGCAGCACTATTACCATAACTGGGAACAGCAGGCTGGCCTGCATGGCTGGAATTGGCTGAGTGGGGAGGAGAACGGTTGAAAATGAGGTCATGAGGTCAGGGAGAATATCAAGTCTAGAGTTCAGGGCTGAGGCTCAGGCTAGAGACAGCATTTCAGAGGCCAACAGTGTAGAGATAGCATTTAAAGTCATGGGACTGGGAGGGGTCACACACAGAGTGAGTGTAGATAGAGAAAAGGTGTGATGACTGAGCTCTCCAGGATCTATTTAGGGGAGATGAGAAGGAATCAGCAAAAGATACTGAGAGGAACAGATAAAGAGGTAAAAGGAGAAACCAAAGAGAGTGCTGTTCAGAAAATGAGGTGGAGCAAGTAGTTCAAGAAGGAGGGAATGGGGCTTCCCTGGTGGCGCAGTGGTTGAGAGTCCGCCTGCCAATGCAGGGGACATGGGTTCGTGCCCCGGTCCAGGAAGATCCCACATGCCGCAGAGCAGCTGGGCCCGTGAGCCATGGCCACTGAGCCTGCGTGTCCAGAGCCTGTGCTCCGCAACGGGAAAGGCCACAACAGTGAGAGGACCACGTACCGCAAAAAAAAAAAAAAAAAAAAAAGGAGGGAATGATTAACCGGTAAACACTGCAAGTAAGTCAAGTAAAATGAGGGCTGAAAAGTCATCACTGTATACTATGTATGGCATAGAGGGTAAACTCTTTCATCTCTCTGTTTCTCAGTTTCCTCATCCGTGTAATGAGGATAATAACAGCACCCACCTTACAAGCTTATGTGAGTTAATATTCGTAAAATACTTACAACATTGTGGAATAGTAGGTGGTCAACAAGTACTTGTTGAATGAATGAAGGTAGCAAAAGGATCATATCACGATTAGTGTCTATCATATCTCACATATTATCCATCTATCATCATTTTCTTTGATGACCTTTGAGCTTTTGTCTGAGTAATGGCATCTAAAGGCTGAATGGAGTTAGCTCAAGAAAGGGTAGAGATGAGAAACTGAAGAGTACAAAAAGTCTTTTTTGTTTTTTGGTTTTTTTGCGGTACGCGGGCCTCTCACTGCTGTGGCCTCTCCCGTTGTGGAGCACAGGCTCCGGACGCGCAGGCTCAGCAGCCATGGCTCACGGGCCCAGCCGCTCCGCGGCATGTGGGATCTTCCCGGACCGGGGCACGAACCCGTGTCCACTGCATCAGCAGGCGGATTCTCAACCACTGCGCCACCAGGGAATCCCCAAAAAGTCTTTTTTAAAACTAAATATGCTGCAAAGGGAATCAAAGAGATGGGACAGTAGTCAGTGGGGGATATGAGGTCAAGAGCCCTCTTAATTTTCTATTTTAAATTGCGAGCTATAACAGCATTTTGGTATTCTAAAAGGAACGATCCCATAGAGAAGGAAGACATGATATAGAAAGAAGAGGAAACCGCTGGAGGGTGTCACTGAGCCAGTCAGCAGGGTGGCATCTAGAGGATGCCCGCAGCCTTGTGGAGAACAAGCAGTTCACCCAAAGTATCAGCCAGAGGGGAGAGAAGGTGGGTAGTTGGTGGGAGCCTAGGAAATTCAGCTGAGAGGGAAGATGGAGAAGGCGGTGTCAGAGGCTGGGAAGAAGAGGAAGGCATAAGATAGTCTAACAGGAGAGCGGAGAGCGAACAGTACAGTTGCCCGCAGGGACCAAGACCCTGCTTGAGGTGAATGGTCAGAAACTGAACACAGTCACCATGGTTTTGTGTTTTACTTTACCCAGGTTCAGCTGGGAAAATACGTGGGTAAAGTTGGTGGAGAACAGGATTTTACCAAGGCTGCAGTTTTGTAAGGAGAGTGTGATGAAGAGAGAGATGGGGAGAGGAAGGAAGGAAGGGAGGGAGGGAGGGAGGGAGGGAGGGAGGGAGGAAGGAAGGAAGGAAGGAAGGGAGGGCACAGTAGTTCTGGTTAAAGCAGGGCAGGGCCAGAGCCCCACCTGCACCCCAAGACAGCCTAGCGATTCCACCAAGGAAGCCCTCAGTCTTCTCTGAATGTGTAGGAAGCATTCTGGATTTCTGTTGAACACTTATCTTCAGCAGCTGTGACAGCACAACAAAGGTCTTCTTGTTTGCTCTCTGGCTTTCACTTCGTAAATCAAAACCACACCTCTGCCAATTCCTCTCCTTTACAGGTGGCATGTTGTAGTTTCATGAATTACAAGTCAATATCTCATGCCCAAATATATCTATTTCACTTGAGATTTTGTGGCCTGTCAAAAACGTCAAGCATTGACAAGAATAATAAACCAAATCTCACAGCGGCCAGGAACGAGGTCCTTATCAATTGAGCAGAGAATGTGTGCTTACTGTCAATTCCAAAGATGACTTCTCTCCTACCTGTAGCCTACTGCTAAAAGCAAAAAAAAAAAAAAAAGAAAAGAAAATCTAAAGTTTAAGAATTTAGCAAGAACTTTGTGAAAACTATATATTCATATTCACAGGCAGTTTCATCATGCTGATTTGGACACAGACTTTCATGTGTAGAGGGTATTAATTATCCTGGCAAAGCAGAGGCAAATGGAGATTCTCTTGAATATATATATCATGGTAGGAAAAAATAGATTTTATGGAACTTTCTAAATATTTTTAACAGTTTTTATACAATAAAGTCATTGGCCAGCTCCACTCTTAAATCTCAAATGATCCCCATATGAAAGGTATTAACTCTTTCTTCCAACAATTCACACCCAAGCAACTATATACTAAAGATACTAAAGGAATTTATTTTCCTAATTCAGCCATAAGCAACATAATAGCGAAGGCAGATACCTGGAATATATATTTATGGTTGTTTCTTTCCAAATTAAACATGAATCTAAACTCAGTCTCTGACTCTTCTTCTCCAAATCCTACTTAAGTTGATGCCTCCTCTCTTCCATCTCCTTTCTCTCCCCATCTCCTCATACAAAGGTCTTACTCAGCTGGATCGCTTTCTCCCAGGGCTCTAAAGCACTGAGTTCAACCCTGGTAAACTGGCCTGGATTACTAAGAAATTGTGCAATGGTCCCTTCAGTTCCTCGGGAAAAACAAAATTAAATGGTATCAACTTCAGAAGAAAGATAGAAGCAAAATGACTAAAGACTATAGACCGAGGAGCCGCCTTGGATGAGAGACCTATTCTTCCTGTCTCTAATGCCCTCCCCTGCTTGAATCCATATCATCAATACTCTCAATTAAATGACAACTTATTTTTTGAAAAAACAATTTTATATAAAAACACTGAAGACAACTGTCTCTGCACTTTTCTCTCCTGGGCTCCAACTTAAGTAGGATTTGGATGACTCTATTTGAATGACTCTAACATCTTCGACTCTTGAATTTCTTCATCTTGCAATGATTGTTGGTTGTGAAATTAAAACCCACTGAAGGCAAGAAGCTCTTTACTTGGTCAGGGCTTCCCTGGTGGTGCAGTGGTTAAGAATCTGTCTGCCAATGCAGGGGACACTGGTTCGAGCCCTGGTCCAGGAAGATCCCGCATGCCACAGAGCAACTAAGCCCATGCGCCACAACTATTGAACCTGCACTCTAGAGCCCGCGAGCCACGACTACTGAGCCCACACGCCACAACTACTGAAGCTCATGCGCCTAGAGCCCATGCTCCGCGACAAGAGAAGCCACCACAATGAGAAGCCCGCGCACTACAACGAAGAGTAGCCCCCGCTCGCCGCATCTAGAGAAAGCCCACACGCAGCAACGAAGACCCAATGCAGCCAAAAATAAATAAATAAATAAAACAATGATTAGGAAAAAAAAAAAAAAAGCTATTTACTTGGTCAAATGTGTGAAAAATCTTAAGCAGTCAAGACTACTAATGCACACACAATCCCTACACCATCCACCAAAGGCTCAGAGGACAAAGGGCTGGGACACTGGGCCCTGGTGTTCTCTCCGACACTGCCCAACTGCAACGAACAATATGATGTATAAAATAACTCAGGGTACCTAGGACTGTTAGAATCCAGGCTCAGCAAATCCCATGGCACACAGGCCATTTGGTAAATCTCAACAAAGCATAAATGTGTGGATTTCAGTGCAACTCTAACAGCCACTTTTGTATGGGTTACATAGAGTTCCTCGAAAATAAACCAAATTTCTTGTGTATTAAAAAAAGAGGTGACTGTATAACTTTGTAAATATACTAAAAACTGTTGAATTGTACACTTTAAAAGGGTCAATTTTATTATGTGTCAATAAAAAAGGCATTCCCTTCACCACCCCAAATCCAAACCATGTTTTAGTGCTCATTTTAATGATACATATAAATATTTTACCCATAGGAGTCTATAATCTTAGAAGCCTACCTTCCATAATGAATATTGGCTCTTGGCACTCGAAAATTAATAAAACAAAGTGAAGTATATTAGCTGGACTGAGCAAGGAGTACACTGAAGTCAGAACTAGTAAAAGCTAACATTAATGTGGTAAAGCCACATCAGCACAGAATAATAAATCAGCATGACTGCCTTCACAGGAGAAAGTTTCTCCATTATCAGTGGCAAAGGTCACAAGAATAATCTGAAAGCACATTCTATCTAGAAAAGATATAATCTTTTCTATATCTTATAGAAAATTATAATTCTATAATCCATGAACTATACAATATTTCTTGCTATTGTACTCGAATTCCAGTACCATTTAAATATCCCACAAGACCCTCTGTAATCTGGGATACGTAATCATGGAATCCTTCACACTGCAAGGACATCTGTCATAAAAGCTGAGTGCAATCAATATGCTACACTCCAGGAGCTATTGAGAGGGCAGTTAACGTGCCATGAGGTTTCTAAGAGTGCTATAGTTCTCCAGAATGTTTTTGCCCTTTGAGTCAGAGGTCACAACACACCATCAGTTGAGTGAAGCAGGAAGAGTAATGGCTAATTGGACTCAAAAGTCAAGTCTTTCACAGAGCTACTGAGCTATGTTTTAGAAGTAAAGGAAACGTGGTGCTTAGTATTTAGTTGTGCTTACTGTCACACAAAAATGTGTGTGCATACACATTCATGTATATGGATCACCCAGTAATGCATGCAAATATATCAGATGTACACATGAGTAGAAACTAACATCCAGGAAGATCCCAACATGTAGATCAGGGATCAGCCAACTTTTTCTATAAAGTACTAGACAATAAATATTTTTGACTCTGCAGGCCCTATAGCCTCTGTTGCAATGACTCGGCTCTGCTGCTATAGACAATATGTAAATGAATGAGCATGGCTGTTTTCAATAAAACTTTATTTATAAAAGCAAGCAGCAAGCTGGATTTGGCTTGCAGGCCATAATTTTCTGCCTCCTGGTATAGATAATGGAAGAATATACTTGTCAAGGAACAGTTATTTAAACGATTCCAAAGGACTCTTTCTAAAGATTTAGAGGCAACATTGTCTTCTTATACTTATGAGACATAATTTAAGCTTTCAATGATTCGGTATCTACTTATAAACATTAATTAATTTCATACCATGCTGTATAACATAACGTGCAACGGAATAGTAAAGTGTAAAAGGCTGTGTGCCCCTAAACCAACTGGTTCCAGGAGGCCATATGTAGATTACACGGGTCTGTTTTTTGTCTCCTCTCCTCCTGTCAAGTTGTTAGCCATCACTTTGTTGCTTTTTTCTCTGTGATTGTCTCTGTCTTCAATATGCCATTTCTGATCTGCTCCAGGCCAAGAACAGTATCTAAAGTAGGCCTGGCTGTGAAGGGCCAAACATCTCTCTTATGCATAGAGAAACACAAGCACGAGGTTTGTTACCCCCAGGCGTGGCTACTCCATGGCCCTTTGGACTATGTTCTAATTCTTCACTTATTTTACATACTCAAGGTTGTTAGATAAATGACTTATGGGTGAGATGTTACTCTAGCCTGTATGTGTAGGTGCAGCTACCTACACACACATATCCATAGTTATTTATTATTCATTCCACAAATATTTATTGCATTCCTCTGTGCAATTCTAAGTAACTCGGAATACATTAGTGAACAAAGGTTAGAAAACCGAAATAAACATACACACAAACAAACAAAAACAGCCACCGAGGAGCTTACATTACAGTAGTGGGAGATGGATAAATCATCTTTGTCCTAATGTAGAAATGGATCTAAATCACTAAAAACACATGGCTCTTAATACACACTTCCTAAGTACTTGTAGGTCACCAGGTTAAATGACTAAGGATCTTTGGTTACAAAACCTCTAAATGCCTCCATCCTCCACACACAGGTAAAGTTTACTTCTGTTTGATAAACCCAGATGCCCACTCACTCCGATTTTCTCCTGCATCTCATTTCCTGCCTCCCGGCCCCCTTGGAAGCAGAGGTAAGTCACAAACCAGCAAAAAAGACCTAACAGACTACCTGAGATTCCAAGTGGTCAGCCTGTTCTTGGATCATTTAAAACTGCTTATTTGACTGGTAATGAGGTAATAAATTCCTGTGATCTGGGAGGTGAACCAAAAATCCTAGCCCGGGTTTCAGTTTCATCTAAAATGGACTACTTAGCAAAGGGCCAGTCTTTCCAGTTTAATGAATCTGGCTCTGTGGTCCCTGAGCACTCTGGGAAAAGAAAGTCTAAGAACTCACAGGGTATCAGCAGCATTCAGGTGAGCGAGGCCAAAAAGCATGTTGTTGATCCAGAGGGTGAACAGGAAAAACTAGGAAATGACTAAACCCCGAGGGCCCTTCACGAGCTCTCCCGAGCACTAGTGCCACAGATCTGCCACCGCCCATGCCTACAGAGAAGCAAATCGTCAAACAGAGAGAACATTTCCTGCCAGTCCACGGGGTCATGATTTCACATTGGTGGAGAAAGGAAAATCGCATCCCTCCCCAGAGCAGATCAAGGATACAACCATCACCAAGTGGCCAGATGAATCGTTCAGTATCCAGGACGAAGCGCACATAAACGGCTGTGACCCACAGTCTTGCCATGTGCCCCTAAGTCCTACACATCGATACACTGGCCCCCTGTACAGCAGTGCTTCTTTTCATGGCCCCCCAGCCTCCTTTCTCTTTCTTCTTCCTGGGAACAGAGGATGGTGCTTCTTCTAGAGAGCCCCCTTGCAGCATAAAGGCAAGAGCTCACAGAGTGGGGCAGGATTTTTCAGTGGAGGATTTTTCTTTTCCTTTGGGAATAGGTGAGCAGGCAATTCCAGCTCTGACTCACTTCCCAAGCCTCTCACTCACCGGTAACCAGAGGGGTAACTCACTCAGTGGGAACCACTCACTGGTAAACCAGATGCAGGAGCCTGGGATGCCATGCCTGGGGAGGCCACAGCAAGGCCCTTCTGGGAAGGGGCACCCCAGGGCTGGGACTGGATTGAGAGAATACCTAGGAGGTCAAACAAACAGCGTCCTGGATAGCGAGGCCCATCTGTGGGCTGGGCTAGCCCAAGTATGCCTTCACGTTTAGCACAGAAGGGCCCAGCTGGGCTGCACAGGCCAGAGGTCAGGTGGATGGTCAGAAGTAGCCGTGAGTGAGCAGGGCAGGAGAGGGCAGACACTCCATTGGCCCAACTGTCTCTGTCTCTATCCTAGTTTCTCAAGGATAACAGAAACCATAGACCTACAGGGACATGCTGGGGACTCCAGATTAGACCCAGTGTTTACTCTGTGTAGGCACATGAGCTTTGGAGTCCAACAGATCTGGGTTCAAATCCCAGTTCTGACACCAAAAACTCCTGTGGCCTTGGTCCAGTTACTTGCCTCTTTGCACTTTGGTTTCCGCATCTACAAAATGGAAGGGAAGGAACACCTCCTCACCGGGCGACAGGAGGATGACAGGAAGGTGACTGTGGAAAGTGCCTGGCAGAGGCAGATACAGTGACTGCTCAGAAACGTCATTATCAGTAGAGGACAGACTAACAGCCACACACTACCTGTGTATTGCAAACTCACTCCTCGTTCTTGGGGGTTGTTTCTGTTTCTTTCCCTAGTCAAGCAGCATCCATATTCCTCTCTAGAAGATGATCCTTCTCTGCCGATCCTCTGGGGAGCACTGGCCCCAGCTCAAGCAGTGACAATTAATCTGGGAAAGGGCTGGGGTCACTCTTCCGAAGGCTCCAGCAGGGTTGCTTGCTTTGGCATCCTTCCTGTGCACTTCAGGGGCTTCTCACCTACATGTTGTAAGAGGAGGGGCTGAACTGTAGGAATTTCACTCTCTGCAGAAGACATCTGCTTTGAGGGCAGTAAAGACCCAGGTGGCACTGTTTTGAAGGCAAAGAAATAAAGGGCAATTACCCTGCCATTCATCAGCCAGGCTGCAAGGACTGAACAGTGTTAGTTAAGGCCAGGAAAGAACATTTTCATAACATTCCAGGCGATAAGGAATGAGCAAAACACAAATTAAGTTAGTAAGCATCTATGGATTTCCTTGATACATGTCAATGTAGATTTTAAAGCTGCCTTGCAGAATTCAAGGTGAATTTAAAGGGAGCTACTACCACTACTTCTGCAAAATGAAAACAAGAGAGGCCATCACCAACTCCCACACATGTTGTTTCCTGTACTTCAGTGTATGGGTAACAGGAGACCACCCAACTTTCCTTTCCTACTTCCTTCTGAGTCCCAAATAAATTCCCCACCCCACCTCCACACACACTCATGGGAAGATACTTAAAGATCTGGAGAGGTTAAAAGTTAAGGATCTAAGAATAGAAAATGGAGAGTTCCAAATTTTTTTTTAATGTGGTAAAATAGACATAACGTAACATAACATTTACCATTTTAATCGTCTTTTAGTGTATAGTTCAGTGGCATTAAGCACTTTCACACTGCTTAATGTCCACATCCCCAGAACTTCTTCATCATCTCAAAATGAAACTCTACACCCATTAAACAAGAACTCCTTCATTCTCCCCCTCCTCCCAGCCCCTGGCAAGCACGATTCTGCTTTCTGTCTCTAAGGACTGGACTACTCTAGGGACCTCATATAAGTGGAATCATCAATATTTGTCTTTTTGTGTCTGACTTATTTCACTTAGCATAATGTCCTCAAGGTTCGTCCATGTTCTAACATGTCAGAATTTTCTTCCTTCTTAAAGCCGAATAATAGTCCATTGTATGGATAGACGACATTTTGTTGATCTATTCATCTATCAATGGACATTTGGGCTGTTTCTGCCTTTTGGCTATCATGAATAATGCTGCTCTGAACATGGGTGTACAAATATCTGGGGGGCTATTCCAATCTTATGTTAAATCATCCATAGCGTCTCTGTCCTGCTTTTCTCTTGCATGTTGACTCTTTCTTATTTTCCACTAGTCCTCTGATTATTGCTACCCAATATATGCTTTTGTACCAGAGTGATGGCTTCCTCTTGGCACCCCTCGCTTACACTGCGCCCTGATTCTGTGGAGTTTATTGAATAGACCCACTTTGAAATCACACAGTATCTCCAGGAGACGCTCCTGAGCAGAGCTCACTTCCACTTCTGAACTTGCCTCTCAGCCCTGCCATTAACCAACAGAGCCCCCGTGCAGAGGAGAGGCAGTGTGCTGGCATAAAAGCCACAGACACCTCTTCCAAAGAACAGCAAATTGCTGAGCCGTAAGTGGAAGCCAGTAACAGTGCTGGAAGCTAGCAAAGCAGCCAGGACTCCTCCCTGTCTTGTGTGAAGCACGGACAAGCATAACAGACTAATGTGAGGGCCCCATCACCTCTGTGAGACCTAAAGGAGTTGCAGCTTCCAGGGGACAATAATGGGGGGGGTGTCAGCAGTGGCAGTGGGGGTGGCTGTGCAGGGTGGGGAAAGGCAGGAGAATGGTGGAGGGGCTGAAACTAACCACGAAAGGAAGGTTAAGCAGACAAAAGCTCCTTCAGCAAAGAATCTTCGGGGAAACATAAAATTTAAGAGGAAGTGCTTACTTCTGACATTCAGAGGCTAAAAAAAGAACATACTGCAAACTGCAAATGCAGATCTAGGGAGTGAATGCTCATTAATAGTGAGAACCCCTGTTCTGTCCTGAAATGTTATACCCACCTTTCACCTGGCCCTTGGGAGACTGTAGGGCTTCTGTCATTTTCAGTCATCTGCCTGAATGAATTTACAACTGTTCAGAGAACGGTTTACATACACACTCTTCCAAACACCCATACATGAGTATCCTCAGAAGAAGATTCCCCAGCAGCTTAATCCAGCTCATAATCATACACTTTACCGTATTTCCTAACGTGCATTTTAGTCTAAACACAAAATGTGAGTTTAAAAATCCCGGCATTTCCTCGCTATGTAAGAAGTACACAGTATCACATTTTGGACATTATTGTATTACTATACATTGCCTAATAGTATATGGTGAATATTACAGTGTAGATAATCTATCCATCTCTCGCCAATGTCCAGTTAATGATCTAAAATCTCACAGCCAACCAGGCCTCTGTGGAAAAATCAAGTCCTTCCTCTGCAGCCACCAATCAAGGGACAGTCCCTAAACCCAGGCTCGGGCTCTCCAGAAACTCTGTCTCACAGACAGCACCTTATTTTGGGATGGACCCAATGTTTGGGTAAATTTGGTTACCTCAAATTTCCTCCATCAGTTTCCAGATCTGTCATCCAGACTTCAGTTGAAGTCTTGGATGAAAGAGGCCTTTCTTTAAGAGCCCCTCGAGTTATTGGTTCTTTTAAACATAAAGAATTTTAAGGGTTATAATTTTTCTCAACTTGGGTCTGTCGCTCCTCAAAGCTGGCTTCTAAAATTCTTCTAAAATTCACCTTTCATGACCCCAACAACTTGGCTCAGCGCTTCTCAGGAACCTTTGGCATTTACGCACATCCCTCCAGGGCCTGGACTTCTCCAGCAAGGACGGGATTCCGGGCTCTCTGTCACTCATGGCAGAATGAGAAGCTATGTTTCTGTCACCCCAAAGTGCCCAGGCCCTTTCCACTGCCACATCCTATGGCAAATTTCCACCTGCCCTGAAGCGCCTCTGCATTCCTGCTCTGAGGCTTCTCCCTCCTGGATGTCAGCATTTCAGGACTGTGGTTTCCCGTCACCTCGGGCTGCATTTTTCCAGCCTGCTTCTCCAGAATCTCTAACCCCTCCTGTTCCTTACGTGGCGTTCTGTCTTTGTTCAGCTTTCCCCCACCTCGTTTACGGGCATGTCTGTTTCATCACGTAATTTGAAATCACGAAGAGAATGAGTGAACAGATCAGACTTCATCTGACACCCTTGCTTCCCCTCCCCCCACGCCGTTGTCCCCACTGTTCATCTTTACACGTGTCGTGTGGCAGCCTGCCACCGGTGGCCTGCCAGCTTGCCTCTCCAAAGCCGTCTGCCTGGGATTCTTTGTGGAGAACTTCCCATGGAGAGCTAAGCTATTGCTCATCACCGGCCCTACCTGAGGGGTCCCAGCCCATGCCTGTCTGCTAGGAGAGCACAGCACCCCTACTCCTGACTCCCCTCCTCAGGCCCGCCCAGAGGGGGCTCTGTGCTCTAAGAGTGGACCGCTCACCACACAGAGCCTGGCAGCCAGAGAAAAATGCAGGCTCTTAATATCAAAATTCTTTGGTTTTATTGATCATATACATATCACTCCATTGTTTATTGGACAGATATTTAATTAGTATCTACTGTGATATCATTTGATGAACCCCTAGGTCATACATGTGAGAGAGAGTTGGGGGGAAGGGGGAGATGGAGAAATGCAATGAATGGTGAGTGAATGACCGCGTACGAGGGACGTCATCATGGCCTCCAGCCATCTGGCCCCTGGAAAGGAGGCACGGAAGGGATGGAACGGTGTCACACCCTAGGCTGGTGTTCTGGACCCCCAGACTCTCCCCAGGTGCTGCTCCCGGCAGCCCACAGCTCATTCTGGGCACCTCATCTGTTTGTGGTCCAAATCCCAGGAGAACCAGTGCGGGTGCTTGTGTGGAGCTTTACAACCACAGTCAGGGATAACAGGGTATTTATGTAAATTGTCTCTGCCTTTGCAATTCATTGCACTGTCGATGACTGCTTCCCTCTCTGACTTGTGTTAGTGGCAGGTGGTGGGCTGACAGCCCTGAAATTCAGATGCTTCTCTGGGACCCGGCCATGCTGGAGTTAGAAGGAAGCCCAACCCTGAGACTAAGTCAATGAAAACCGTCTCCACTGAGTGACACGCTGCTGGAATATTCTCTAGGGACTAGTGGCCTCCTCCTCTCCTACTCTCACCTTCACAAAAAGGAAAATCATAGAAATGGTTAAAGCTTTTCAAACATACTGCCACTCTGAAAGCCTGTGAATTCAGCCGTTTTTTCCCCAGTGATATCCAGATGCCCACATTTCAATGCCTTTTGAACAGAACTGCAAAATGATGGAAAATTAGAGAAAATTACCCTCTAATAGATTATAGTATATTAATAATAACACACGACGCATCACAGGAGGTGCGTGGACAGAAAAAACTGCGCTAGGGACGTAGCTCTCACTGCAGAATGAATGAACCTGGCTAATTCCCAGCTGTTGCTTGCCCGCCTGTCTTCACAAGCTCCCCATGGGAGACAACTCCCTGATACCCTGGCACCCAACCTTGTGATGAGAAAGGCCCTGCCAGTGTGGGGACCGGGTGGAGGGTGGTCACGGCACCGCAATGAGTGCCATGCTCGGCCCCTCTCGTGGAAGCTGGGCCTTTATAAATCAACTAAGTGTATCACCACATCCCCCGGTCTTTGCTAGAAGGAGCTTAGTGTCAGGTGGTGGTCACAGTGCAGCTGGCCACTCTAGGAACTGTATGAACTCTATCACACACACAGCATGAATTAAGGCCAGATGCTTACAGCTTACATACAAAGGCATTCAGTTTCGCTGTATGCTTAACATATCCAGGTAATTAAGAGATAAAATGAACCTAAGGTACCCAAAAGAGAAAGTCTAACAAAGTAAAATTACAACTACTAACTCATTATCTTGGCCTACTTTACAGATATATTTATAAATAAGAATAAATAGATTGAAGGATAGCAAAACAGAGGACTACAACGGACCCTTAGTCCTAGCAGAATCCCTTATTTTTGCAAATGTTAGGACTAAGACCCCACAAAGGAAGAAACGACTCCCCATCTTGACATGCTCCGAGTGGCACAGGAGTGAGTAAACCCAGGTTTCCTGCCCCAGGTGCGGGCAGCTCCCCTGCACACCCTCCTCGGCTGAGGATAGCCCTATCAGCAGAGCTGCTCACTCGGGGCCTCCCTGTCCTTCCTCACCTGTCACTCCCCCGACAGCTGTGACAGGACCAGATAGTCCTGCGAGCTGCCACTCTTCCCTCCAACCTGGCTAAGGGTTTATTGTTGTGGCTACTAGGATTAAGACATTCCCCCAAAGCCAGATTAGCCCACTATCATTTTCGGGAAGTCACAAGTTCTTGAGGTCTGATAAGCTCCATTTACCCCTGAAAAAACTACCTTCATAAAAATATAAAATGCTCACTTTTCCCCATTGGTGTAGTGCCTTAAGGCACTGGAATGTGCACTTAATGGAAAACACGGCTACAAACATGTTGATGTTTTGCAGTCATCTTAGAAGAAAAGATATAAGAGGCTAGACACCTCCAGGGTAAATGCTGTGCAACAACGGTTCTCGACTCTTCCAGGGTCTCAGAACCCTCCGAGATCCAGGTCAAGAGCCCCTGCTGTTTCTTCCGGCAAATGTGGACTTCTAGAGACAGGCTGAAGCTAAATGTTTGTTTACCACTGTCCAGAACACAAAGGAGGAAAACAAGGAAGAAAGGAAAAGCAACTAAAACAATCTGTGCAATAACCCATCAGAGTAGTTTGGGCTCGCTTACATTTATTCCACACGCTCTGATCATCTGAAATGGTACCACTCTATAAAGGAACTCTGCACTTGATAGGTATAACCATGATATGTACAGATTTCTAAAGCATTTATGTTTTTAAAATACTAGGTAGAGGTCCTTCTTACAACAAAATCACGAGTCCCGTTGGAAGTCATTCCAATTTGGGGGGAAGAACCTGCAGTCCAGTGGAGGGAAAAAGTATGTTAGCTATGAGCAGGCTCATTTGTTGACACGACCTTAAAACCAAGGCTTTTCCACTGAATACCACTTTGCCCGCGGCCCAGGAAATCATATAGACGAGCCTAAGAGTCCATTTCGTCCCAGGCTTTGGATTCTTAGAATATGAGCTTCAGTTCAGCCCAATGAACAGTTGAACAGCTTTCCTTGTGTCAGGCCCAGGGCTAGCTGTTGGGTGTTAAGTTGCGATGGAGATTTTCCAACCAGAGCTGCCATTGCAGCCTTGATCGTGACCTCCCACTCCTCTGAGGGCTACTTGGAAACCATTGTCTCTGTTGCTGCTCCCTTGCTCATTGTCAAATGGAGAGATTCAAACTTGTTCCATTGACATAAAGCATGGGGGAGGGGGGGAATAAAATAAGAAACCTTAACCAGAAATGGAATCACCATAAAGCTAAAGGAAGCTTCAACTTCGGGGCCCTCAGTTGCAGGGGTCCTTGCCAGGCCCTGGGGATGGGGGGCCCGGCAATGTACGCCCAGGGTCATCTGCATTCTTTCTCTTTATTTAAATAGATGGATTTTTCCAACTATGAATATAATTCTTAGAGACAGAGAAATGCCTGCTAGATCTATGTAACCCACAAGACTGCCCTGAACTAGTTTCTGTGAGAAACGTGCGCCACGGAAGGCCCTCTGCTGTCATTCCTCACCAGCTTCCTCTCCTGTGCCAAAGCCCACAGCCAGAGCCTTGGCACGTGTGCAGACCTTTCTGTGGCCTCTTTGTGAAAGACAACAGTTCTGAGCATTATGAGGCCACAGGAATTGAAAAAGAAAATGGTTCAGAGCCTGTGCTTGGCTGCCCCGGAATAAACCCAACAGCTGCTGGAAATTGAGTCTCTGGGCTGAGGACAGCATAACTACCTTGGTGGAAAGAAGAAAAGGCCATTTCATTGAATGTATGAGGAGGTAAACAAATTTACCACTGTCCAGAAATGCTATTTGCTAAGTAACCCGAAATAACTCACCTACTAAATCATGTTCCTGATATTTCTGTTGGAATATTCTAACAGCTTATTTTCTTTCTAAACAGAACCCCTTTGTGACAACAAAAGTGAAGTCAGGAGATAAACTGTTGCTGCCTGATGACTTTCATGTACATCTTAAACACATCAGTTAGATTTACTGCAACTGCTCTAAATTTGCACACTGCAAAGAACCCACCTCACTTTAATTCATATTCACAAAGATCTCATTAGGTATCTCTCATCTTTCTGGAGACACAAATACTCTTTGGGGTAGGGGTGAAGTGCTCTGTGTTCCTGCCCATCCTGAATCAGATCCAGTTTACCATACACTTTGATTTCATTTTCACCATCTCCCTCACTTTTCTCTCCATTTGACAATGAGCAAGGGAGCAGCAACAGAGACAATGGTTTCCAAGTAGGCCTCAGAGGAGTGGGAGGTCACGATCAAGGCTGCAATGGCAGCTCTGGTTGGAAAATCTCCATCGCAACTTACACCCTACAGCTGGCGCTGGGCCTGACACAAGGAAAGCTGTTCAACTGTTCATTGGGCTGAAATGAAGCTCATATTCTTAGAATCCAAAGCCTGGGACAAAATGGACTCTTAGGCTCGTCTATATGATTTCCTGGGCCGCGGGCAAAGTGGTATTCAGTGGAAAAGCCTTGGTTTTAAGGTCATGTCAACTAATGAGCCTGCTCATAGCTAACATGATACTTTTTCCCTCCACTGGACTGCAGGTTCTTCCCCCCAAATTGGAATGACTTCCAACGGGACTCGTGATTTTGTTGTAGGAAGGACCTCTACCTAGTATTTTAAAAACATAAATGCTTTAGAAATCTATACATATCGTGGTTATACCTATAAAGTGCAGAGTTGTATAAATCTGCAGATCAGTATGATTAACTTATGTAATTCTGATTTTCTTAAATGTCCTTCTCCTTTGCTGGATAATAAACCCAACCAAACAGTTTGTCATTTAGTCAACAGAATGTATAGGAGAACTTTCAGCCTCCTTCCAGCTTTTAATATATTTCTTTTCTTTTTTTAAAAAAATGTATTTATTTATTTATTCATTTATTTATTTTTGGCTGCATTGGGTCTTCGTTACTGAGCGCAGGCTTTCTCTAGTTGCGGTGAGCGGGGGCTACTCTTCGTTGCGGTGCACAGGCTTCTCATTGCAGTGGCTTCTCTTGTTGCGGAGCACAGGCTCTAGGCGCATGAGCTTCAGCAGTTGTAGCTCACAGGCTCTAGAACGCAGGCTCAGTAGTTGTGGCGCACAGGCTTAGTTGCTCCGCGGCATGTGGGATCTTCGCAGACCAGGGTTCGAACCCCTGTCCCCTGCATTGGCAGGCGGATTCTTAACCACTGCGCCACCAGGGAAGCCCCTATTTCTTATTAAACATCTATTGTGTGTCAGGTACTTTGCTAAGTGATATGGATTCAAGGATAAACAATGAAGTGATCCCATCCCATTATCTACAAAAATATACATAAACAAATCTAAACAACACAGATAGTAGGCTGAACTATATGAAACTGCCATTTTTGTGGTCAAAATGGTGAACAATGGCAATTTCATATGGTTCTGTTCTCGGAGACATGGCAGTGAGCAGTGGCTTAAAGTGAAATCTTAGTTCCCCGCCCAGGAATTGAGCCTGGGTAGCCTGAGTGAAAATCAGGAATCCCAGCTGCTGGTCCACCAGGGTCTAGAGGCTAGAGAGAAAGTTGCCCTGGCTCTTGCCCCGTTTGAAAAATGAATTTCTCAAGGAGGCAAAAATTGCAAAAACAGGTACAAGGTTTATGATCAGAGACACTGCATAACACGTGGGAGAGCACACAGAGGAACAGTTTGTTTATTTAAGACAGAAGCAAGGCAGAGATGCACACCTGTAGAGCAAGGGCGTGGGCATCCTCCCTAATGAGGAGGAACACAGTAAAGAAGTGGTTAAATCATTTATATAGGGCAGGTCTTCCAGCTCTTTGTTTACCGTTAGCCAATTATCTCATTTCTTTCCCACACCTGACCTGCCCTAGGACCCTCCCCAATATACATGTGATCTTTTTGCCAAGATGGATTCCAGCACAGAGGCCTCTGGGAGGTTTCACAACACCTATTATGGGGTGGCACCCCCTCCCTTTTGACCCCCAAGGAGACTTTCTGCACGTGTGCAGTTGGGGAGGTCTCCCTGACCTCAGGAGTGATCGATGTGGTCATCTTATCTCTTTACTCAGCAGAGCTCAGCTCCTGCCACTAACTTTGTCCTTGGAGTGTCTAGCAAGACAAAGCTCCAATTTCACTCTGGTTGACAAATTCCAGCTGCTCAGCCCAGGGGCCCATCTACCTCCTATAAGTTGTATACCTCCTATACAACTTAATATATGTAAAAATTGCTATGAGGAAATGATGAACTCAACCTCAGGTATGTGTGTGAGGAGATGGGCAATAGATATCATTTTTCTTTAGGAACACAGTATCTTGGATCCTCCCCTTGTGTTAATAAGCCTGCAAGATCACAGCGGTGGTGTGCTTGAGGCATGGCTGGCCCCGTGGTAGGTATCTCAGGATACTGCACGCTCCAAAAACTGCAGGGCTGCCAACAGGAGACGTCTCAAGTCAAGGGAGATGATAGACAAGTGAGCTGGGCACTAAGCTAAGGAGAAATGGTAAGACAGAAATGAATAAACCTCCACCAAGAGCACCCAGCTCCATCCTACCTCATGCAGCCTCTGCAGTCTCACCATGTGGGGAACGTCTCTCTGCAGGTCTCCCCAGCCCCTTGCAGAGGGGTTTTCCTATGACCCTTGTGAACTTTGTGTGAAACACCATCACTGTTTATTGCTTCCACTGAAAGACTTCTTTT
This sequence comes from Kogia breviceps, assembly GCF_026419965.1. Taxonomy (NCBI): domain Eukaryota; kingdom Metazoa; phylum Chordata; class Mammalia; order Artiodactyla; family Physeteridae; genus Kogia; species Kogia breviceps. Next base: position 39,930,520 of record NC_081310.1, on the reverse strand, counting down.
TCCACCCAGCTAGGACACCTCAATGTTCTATAAGAACAAGACTGTATGTCTTGAAGATCAGATGTCCTAAACGATATATCTTGATTTTACCTTTTTCCAGCAACTCTGTCCACCATATGGGACCTATCCCAGGTCTGAAAATGTGCTTCCTGTCAGCCCGACTGTGCAACATCCAGACCAACCCCATCTACACAGTCTGCTTCCCACTTCAGCTTGGTCCTTGAGGGCACATAGTAGGAGCTTAGTAAATGCTTTTTGAGTGAATGAATGAATAAATGATTAGATGGATTGACTAATAAATTCATAACCACATGAACAAGTGGTACCTTAGAGAGTGGGGGCCTTTTAGAGCCTTTCTTTTTTTTTTTTTTTTGACATTGATACTGAGCTTTACTAAATTTCAGAACTTAGTTCATCAAAAGACACTAGAAATAGTCAAGTCACAGACTGCAAAAACATTAGCAATACATACATCTGGCAAATGACCTGTATTGATAATATAGACATAACTCCTACTAATCAATAAAAGCAAACTATTCAATTAAAATAAAGAACTGAACAGGTACTTTACATAAAAGGATATCTACATGGCCAAAACACAAATAATTCTGTAGAGCCTTTCTTAAGTAACAAATTTAAGCAGCACTTTTCAGGTTGAGTGAAAGACACCATCCCGAAGAGAACCTTCCTGGGAAATCTCATCCAACATGCAAATTTATGGTTCAGTGAAAGACACTGTTCAGTCTCTGCATCAAGAAAGACCTTTTTCAAAAGGCTGGGACTTCCTTGGTGGCACAGTGTTAAGAATCCGCCTGCCAATGCAGGGGACACGGGTTTGAGCCCTGGTCCAGGAAGATCCCACATGCTGCGGAGCAACTAAGCCCGTGTGCCACAACTACTGAGCCTGCGCTCTAGAGCCTGCGAGCCACAACTACTGAGCCCATGTGCCACAACTACTGAAGCCTGCGCACCTAGAGCCTGTGCTCTGCAACAAGAGAAGCCACCGCAATGAGAAGCCCACACACTGCAACGAAGAGTAGCCCCCGCTCACCGCAACTACAGAAAGTCCACGTGCAGCAACGAAGACCCAATGCAGCCAAAAGCAAATAAATAAATAAATAAATTTATAAAACAAACAAACAAAAACAAAAGGCTGATCTTCTTGATTTCAGTTAATGAATTTCTTTAAATTTTTCCACACCTGTTCACAACTTGGTTACAAAAGCACTTAAAATTGTGACTTCTGTCTACACCAAAGGTCTTTTTCCTTTATTTCAAAATCTTGGTAATTGTATCAAGTTTCAGGAAGCATAACTTCTCTCCACAACATGTGTAACATGAATGCAAAAACATACTCCTTCTGAGAGATTATTGAGAGGATCAAATGAGGGTAATGCCTTCAAAAGAACTTTGAAAAACTATAAACCACAGGACACATACATAAGATACACACACACACACACACACATATATGTAATATGTGGATATACACACATATATATATGTTGAACACTACTAAGTATATGTAATACATATTAATATATACATGTGCCATATACAAGATAATAATATATACATATGCCTTATAAAATAAATATTAATGGTAAGATGCTTTTAATATGGACACCTGCAATAATAGCTTAAAGTTGTATACTGACAGCACAAAACTCTCAGTATTATTACCTCATTTGTCCTAAGTCAGGGCCAAGTATCACTATGATTGTTCTCATTTTACAGACCTGGCAAGGGAGATCAAAAGAAGTCAAGTGACTTGCCCAGGGTCACCCAAATATGGTATCAATAAGCATAATAGAGCCTGCGAGCCACAACTACTGAGCCCGTGTGCCACAATCACTGAAGCCTGCGTGCCACAGCTACTGAAGCCTGCACGCCTAGAGCCCGTGCTCTGCAACAAGAGAAGCCACCACAGTGAGAAGCCCGCGCACCGAAACGAAGAGTAGCCACCACTCGCCGATAACTAGAGAAAACCACATGCAGCAATGAAGACCCGAAGCAGCCAAAAATAAATATATTAATTAATTAATTTAAAAAATATACTATAATAGAGAGAAACTTTCAAGAATACACAATGGTACGAGCACAACATGTAATATATTGAATCCTCACCTGTTCCCTACTTACCAATACATGGTCAACCTCTTTTCATCTATCCTTCTATGTGTTGCCACCCTCCCCCCAACTGTCTCAGACATCATTCATTTCATCCATACATATTTCAGTATGTATTTTAAAAGATACAGCCTTTCAGAAAAAAAATTAACACAATTAAAAAAAATTTTTTAAAATAAGCGACTCAGGAGCAAATTGGAGAAATTTTGACCCACAAGCTAGAGCTGTTTTCTATTAGACTATGCTGCCACCTAACTGACAAGGTTAAAAACACCCATATTTATTACACCAGCACTTCGAAGAGTGCAGTAGCCATCAATGCATCCATGGTTATCTGATCCTTAGTTATCTTACCCTTGCTTATCTTTTTAATAAGGTACTCTGTCCTTGTTAAACTGCAAGAAGGATTTTTAAATGTTTAGGAACCTTCATCTTTTTGTCACTCTAAAAACTGTAAACAATGACCACCCAAGCAACAGAGAACCCACAATAATTAAGAATGCCAAGCAAATGCATCAGTTACTGAGTGCATTCTTGTTCCTCTCTCCACTATAAAATGACTTCAGAATGTAGTCTCTTCCATCAACCAATACGAGTACTCAATCCCTTCAAGCAAAACTAACCAACAAACACAAAAACATGTGTTTGATTCTTTCTCTGGTAGAACATGTGTTTGGCCTGTTTTATTCCTGGGTTTGGGGTGAGAGGGAAATGAGATCTAAACTTACTGTCTTGGGTCCTCTCACAACCCAGTAGTTCCACCTTGGTCCCCACAGCTTCCAGGAATTAAAGGTGAGTTCCTAGGTAACTCATTAACTTCTATGAGGATCAAATCCACAATAGTCAGAGCTTCTGTGCTAAATGGCTGAGCTAACTGACACGGTCTCTCCTGTCCATGTCTCTCTTTGGGGGCACTGGCCAATCACAGCTAAATTCAGCAGCATCTCAAATGGAAATAAGGAAGACTTGTCTTTCATTTTCTCTTCTCTTAATATCTTCACTTGGGCAAGGCTTTTCCTCTTTCAACACCCCAGTTTTCTCGATTGCTACAGTAACATTCTCTTGTAAAGCAGGTTTACAGGAGAGTAGATCACAGGTACCCTATACTAGATTTTTGCTAATTTTCCCCAGAGGAGCAAAATTCTTGATACATGCAGTTAGGTTTGTTATATAAGGCAAGGACATCTTAACCAAGAGATATATCTACTGGCTATATTCCAACCAGTGGTAAGACCACGGATAGGAGATGGCGGTAGAAAAAAGGAGGCTACTTTATGTACACATCTTCATGAAAACAATTCAACTCAAATAGAAAGAAACAGTAAATTTTTGTTATTCTTGTTGATATAAACAACGAAGGGAAAATATTAGAGTTTTAAAAGGCAGTAGAAGGATACCATATGATTCCAACTATGTGACATTCTAGAAAAGACAAACTACAGAGACAGTAAAAAGATCAGTGAGTGGTTGTTGGGAGTGAGTGAGGGAGGATGCAGAGCTGAAGGCAGAGCCCAGGGAATTTTTAGGGCAATGGAACCACTATTCTGGATGGTACTGGAATGGTGGATACATGTTGTTATACATTTGTCAAAACTCATAGAATGTACAACAAAAAGCGTAATCCCTAATGTAATCTGTGGACTTCAGGTAATAATAATGTATCAGTATTGGCTCATCAATTATAATAAGTGTACCACACTAATGCAAGAAGTTAATAATAAGGGAAGCTGGGGGTTGGGGAAGCGGCATATGGGAACCCTTTGTACTTTTTGCTCACTTTTTTCTATAAACCCAAAACTGCTTTTTAAAAAAATCTATTAATTAAAAAAAAAAAAAAAAAAAAAAGGTAGTAGAGGGATTTTGGGTTCCAGCCTGCCTGCCTCTGGCCCTAAGCACTAAGTACACGGCAGTGTACGCGTCACATTACTGCTCTGAGTCTCCAGTTTCTCATCTGGAACAAATAAAGAATAACAATAGCTGGTTTACCTCACAGAGCTGACCATCATGGTATAATAGTCAAAGTAATATACATAAAAGCACTTTGTGAAGAGTAACATCCTGAATAAATTTAAGCTATAGTTATTTCTAAAAATACAGTGTGGTTTCATTGTTATGAAAAGTTCTTATAGATTGGTAGGAACAAATATATTTTCTATAGTGTTAATAGACCAAATGAACTGTCTTTTCATGCTCCTAAATCACTCCCACTTGAGGGATCCACGCCTAAGGTGCAACAGAAAAATACCATGAACTTCATGAGTCTAAGCCTCAAAATGCTTCCACTCACATGTTTCTCAAAGTCACAGGCTGCATTTTCATGTACAGTCTCTTCTCCAACCCGTCTTCAGCAATGGGCCAGAGACCCCATCAGTAGTGAATTACAGTAATGAAGTTATTCACAAAAATCCTGGCAAGTGACCAGCAACTCTAACCAGGCTTCATCCCCAGGAATTTGTGGACACGTTTTTGTTTTTGTTTTTTAGGGAGGACAGAGATTGTGTGAGATGCACACAAGACGACAAAGCTCCGAAATCGTGGAACGTTCCGTAATCTAGATACGGGAAAACATTCTGTCAGTGTTAACTTTTGATTTAAAAAAAGCATAGTAATTATTTTGCCAAGCACGGAAGATGTAATAATGAAGTAGCCTCAACAATAACTTTTAAAAATCACTTTATGTCAAGTCGTTTTCACGGCTGTTTGTCAGGGCTGGTACACGGCCAGCAACAGGAGACTTCATGAGGAATGCTGAGCGAGAAGTGGTCCCACAAAATGCCACACTGTCACCGGCTCTTCAGCAGGCTGTTATTTACACTAAATGGTGACAGCTGAGAAAAGCCTCAGAAGTCAGAAAGTCCAGCCTGAGGACAGAGGTCCCAGAAGTCTGAGTGCATAAGTGATCTGGACCTGGACATGTTATCATACAGCCCTGTGACATCCGCTCAGCTTGTGTTTTGCTTTCTATTGTTTACACCTGGCGGTTATAACTTAAAGGAAAAACACCCATGGCTATAAGGAATTTATCTTCTTGGCTCTACATCCTTAGTAGTAGCGTGATTACATCGAACTCAAAACCATAGGCATCAGAAAATCTGGTCAGTTTGCCCCATTCTAACTAAGGGCCCTTAAGGCCTCCAGACCTTTTCCACCAGCTTTACCTCCTCCCAGTTGCCTGCCCTCCCATCCACCGCCCTCTCTCAATGCCTATTTGTAGACCTTCACGGAGCTCTTATCTCTTACAGAGAAGAGCATAGTTCTGCCGGATCTCCTAACTTCTTTTTTTTTTTTTTTTTTTGCGGTACGCGGGCCTCTCACTGTTGTGGCCTCTCCCTTTGCGGAGCACAGGCTCCAGACGCGCAGGCTCAGCGGCCATGGCTCACGGGCCCAGCCGCTCCGCGGCATGTGGGATCTTCCCAGACCAGGGCACGAACCCACGTCCCCTGCATCAGCAGGCGGATTCTCAACCACTGCGCCACCAGGGAAGCCCAGGATCTCCTAACTTCTGAAGGAGACACTCATTCTCTCCTTGAATCTTCTGGCACCTCAGAATGCATTTTTCCTATAAAAGAATTACTGCAGACTCAGTTTTATACTGTCTCTCTCCACCACTGCCAAAATCCCTGAGCTTTTTCTTCCAGTGTATGATACTTCGTGAACCTTAGAGTTTTCCTCTAAGCTGAAGATGCTTCTTAACCGGAGGATAAAGATGTATGAGTTGATAGAAATCCTCGAAAGAACCGAGATCTACATATTCCTATATTCTTCCTATTTACAAAAGTGTCTTTCTTTCTCAGAATAAAATGGAATAGTGTTTTTTTTTTCTTGGTCAATCTTGGTTTAGGCTGACCTCAAATAGTAAAAGTTGTCCTTGTTATTAAGAAACCCTTTTCTCTTCACTTTGTTTTATTGATCTTGCCTCACTAGCCCCTGTTGACCTAATCTGGCCATGTTGAATCTCGGGGATGACAGACACACCAGCAGGTGAGGGAATTAAGTTATACACGGTTTGTGGAGTTTTCAGAACCACCTTTCACCCTGGGACCCTAATGTGTATGCCAGTTCCCCAGATTTATGCTTGTTGCTTTCTGACTTAGCCCTATGATCTTAAGAAGTCATGGCAAAGTCCCTGCTGGGAAAGGTCAACATCCAGAAATGACACTGCTCAGCTCTGGGACAATTCCAGCACTGGTCTGTTACCTACAGCTCAGGAATCAAGCAGACACTAGCAGGCAAGCCCATCTATCAGACTGTACACCTCCCCGGGTAAAGAGGGCCCCTTGGAGAAGCAATGGGGGTAAATAGTCAAGCCCCGGAGGGATACTCAGATTGGTGCTGGCAGAATTCTCCCCTTCCAGAAGCTTCCTCTTCCTTCATCTTGCTGAGACCAAGTGGAATTCACACCTGTATTTGCCAGCCATTCCTTGTACTGCCTTTTTCGCCTGAACAGTGACAAGTGTTGATATTGTTTAATTGATTTGCTTTGTCTTTCAGTGTCCTGACTTTTGTGTGTGCTTAATAAATATTTGCTGACCTGACCCAGAGTTAAATCTTACTATGCTGAAGGATCTCCTAGCTCTCTTCTCAGAATTCTTAGTCCTTGGGAGAGAGGCAATATAAACGAAGAAGAAAAACAATAGATTTGCCTCATCTGTACTTCTCAATCAGTCTGCCTCTGGAGAAAGGTCTGGCTCTGCTCTAACCTAGAAATCAAGTGGAGTGGAAGCTTTATCTTAGAGACACTAACTTGCTTAAAAGTGTTAAATTCCCATCTGTCTCCATATCGTTCAGGGCCATTGAAGATAGAAAGATAAAACCCAGTGGCCATTCTACTTTAGCAAAGTTTCCTTGTTTGGGGTTTTTTCCTTTTATCTGAAAACCTTCCAATTGCTGGCAAGAAAGGCTAACGTTCCCAGTGTCCAAGCTGTGCTCTGCCCAGCACACCTGCCCGGGGGCAGCCCCTTGAGCCGGCACCAGGGTCTGGGGGAGCTCAAGGGAAGTGACCAGACACGTGCAGAGGAGTTAGCTCTGGATGGGGGTCCCACCCCTGGATGATTAAGGAAACCAAATCCCTTTTTGTTGGCCGTCATGACAGCGCCACAGGCTATAGCTCTCCAGGTCTCCCTCGGCCTCCTCCACCCCTTCACCGTCCTCACTCAGAATCAAATCACAGGCCCCATTCCATCTCTTTTGGAGTTACTTCATTCCCCAAGGTGATGTTTATGTGATTAGGCTGTTTTTCTCAGCAGTGCCCCAAACAAACGGCCTCCCTTCTAGCTCCAGCCTCTAGCTTAGAATAAACAGATCAATCAACACTGAGGGAAAGCAGCAACCCCTGAAAACCCACAGACAATGAGCCCTCTGGGCCTGCCAGATGAGAAAAATGTAAGGGCTATTAGGACCCCTTAATATTGCTATTTGTTAGCTGGAATTTTAGAATTTCTAGAGCTAGAGGGACCTTAGTTCAATTTCTTCCTTCTGCAGATAAGAAAATTAAGGCCTAGCCTTTAAGATCTTTTAATTATATAAAATTGAATATAGCTATGCCCATTTTAAAGCAGGTTTCTAGATTTATTTTCCTCTTGTTGAACAGTAAAGCCAAAACAACATGGCAGCAAAAATTCCAGTCAAGGAGTACAGAAAATCCAGATCACTCCTGAAATGTTTTTTTTTTTGGCCCAGCGGCCATGGCCCACGGGCCCAGCCGCTCCACGGCATGCGGTATCCTCCCGGACTGGGGCACGAACCCGCGTCCCCTGCATCGGCAGGCGGACTCTCAACCACTGCGCCACCAGGGAAGCCCTACCCCTGAAATGTTGAAATCATATATCACCACCATGTAACAGATCCAATATGCACTCCTGACTAGGGCATCCATCACCAGGCCTCTGGGAGCCCCTCCAACATGGTTGGACAATCTGGGCACCAGCAATCTTAAAGGAAATGTTCTGGAAACAAGTGAAATGCAGATTACCTGGTTTCCTTGAAGGTGATAATAGGGGTCCTTAAGCTAGTTTGTGTATGTCAAAAGCCCCATGGAAATCATACTTTTATTCATACTTAAGCATTATATCAAAAGCAGCAATTATAGCAAATCAATGTGGAGAAACTGGCCATTCAGGCCAATACAAACACTGCTGGGTGGGTATATGTGTCTAGATATTTTCAAGGGCATGAGGGGATACAAATAAATTGTTCCTTAATAAATGCAGGGATAGGAAATAGCTTAAAACTTTTTTAAAGCAAATTGAATCACAGAAAACAATAACAAAAGATGGTTCAAAGATTTGGAAATCACTGAGCTGGGTTTTCATCTTGGGAGAAAAGGTGGAGAATTTTTCTATTGAGCCAAAATGAGTCTCATCTTGGGAATAATTTTCCTAAAAAAGAAGCAGCCAGGGAACCACGATGTACTCAGTCTCAGGAAATGTCCTTGCAGTGCAATCACACACTAGCCTGGTGACATGCAATGGACTGTGGTCTCATTAGGTGACATTACACTGCACTGTCTATAGTCATGTTTAGAGCACTCATTTAGACTGGTATTCTGTTTGAATTTGTGGAATTAATGACATATATTATAATAGAATCTAATTTTTACTGTGATAAAATAATAGAAATAAAAGTAAAAAATAAAAATTTACCATTTTGATTGGAACCAAGATGGCGGAGTAGAAGGATGTGATCTCACTCCCTCTTGTGAGAACACCAGAATCACTACTAGCTGCTGGACAATAATCAACAGGAAGACACTGGAACTCACCAAAAAAGATACCCCACATCCAAAGACAAAGGAGAAGCCACAATGAGACGGTAGGAGGGGCTCAATCACAGTAAAATCAAATCCCATAACTGTTGGGTGGGTTCCGCACAGACTGGAGAACACTTATACCACAGAAGTCCACCCACTGGAGTGAAGGATCTGAGCCCACGTCAGGCTTCCCAACGTGGGGGTCCGGCAATGGGAGGAGGAATTCCTAGAGAATCAGACTTTGAAGCCTAGTGGGATTTGATGCAGGACTTCAACAGGACTGGGGGAAACAGAGACTCCACTCTTGGAGGGCACACATAAAGTAGTGTGCGCATAGGGACCCAGGGGAAGGAGCAGTGACCCCATAAGAGACTGAACCAGACCTACCTGCTAGTGTTGGAGAGTCTCCTGCAGAGGCGGGGGGTGGCTATGGCTCACTGTGGGGACAAGGACACTGGCAGCAGAAGTTCTGGGAAGTACTCCTTGGTGTGAGCCCTCCCAGAGACCACCATTAGCCCCACCAAAGAGCCCAGGTAGGCTCCAGAGTTGGGTTGCCTCAGGCCAAACAACCAACAGGGAGGGAACCCAGCCACACCCACCAGCAGTCAAGCGGATTAAAGTTTTACTGAGCTCTCCCCAGCAGAGCAACAGTCAGCTCTACCCACCACCAGCCCCTCCCATCAGGAAACCTCTTAGATAGCCTCATCCACCAGAGGGCAGACAACAGAAGCAAGAAGAACTACAATCTGGCAGCCTGTGGAACAAAAACCACATTCACAGAAATATAGACAAGATGAAAAGGCAGAGGGCTATGTACCAGATGAAGGAACAAGATAAAATCCCACAAAGACAACTAAATGAAGTGGAGATAGGCAACCTTCCAGAAAAAGAATTAAGAATAATAAGAATGAAGATGATCCAGGACTTCAGAAAAAGAATGGAGGCAAAGATCAGAAGATGCAACATCTTCTGTTACATCTTTGTTAAACAAAGACCGAGAAGAATTAAAGAACAAACAAATACAGATGAACAATACAACAACTGAAATGAAAAATACACTAGAAGGAATCAATAGCAGAATAACTGAGCCAGAAGAATGGATAAGTGACCTGGAAGACAGTATGGTGGAATTCACTGCTGTAGAACAGAATAAAAAAAAAAGAATGAAAATAAATGAAGACAGCCTAAGAGACCTCTGGAACAACATTAAACACAACAACATTCTCATTATAGGGGTCCCAGAAGGAGAACAGAGAGAGAAAGGACCCGAGAAAATATTTGAAGAGATTAGAGTAGAAAACTTCCCTAACATGGGAAAGGAAATAGCCACCCAAGTCCAGGAAGCGCAGAGTCCCATACAGGATAAACCCAAGCAGAATCACGCGGAGACACATGGTAATCAAATTGGCAAAAATTAAAGACAAAGAAAAATTATTGAAAGCAGCAAGAGAAAAATGACAACATAAAAGGGAACTCACATAAGGTTAACAGCTGATTTTTGAGGAGACACTCTACAAGCCAGAAGGGAGTGGCATGATATACTTAAAGCGATGAAAGGGAAGAACCTACAACCAAGATTACTCTACCCGGCAAGGATCTCATCCAGATTCGATGGAGAAATCAAAAGCTTTACAGACAAGCAAAAGCTAGGAGAATTCAGCACCACCAAACCAGCTCTGCAAAAAATGCCAAAGGAACTTCTCTAAGTGGGAAACACAAGAGAAGAAAAGGACCTACAAAAACAAACCCAAAACAATTAAGAAAATAGGAACATACATATTGATAATTACCTTAAATGTGAATGAATTAAATGCTCCAACCAAAAGACACAGGCTTGCTGAATGGATACAAAAACACACCCATATATATATGCTGTCTACAAGAGACCCACTTCAGACCTAGGGACACATTCAGACTGAAAGTGAGAGGACAAAAAATATATTCCATGCAAATGGAAATCAAAAGAAAGCTGGAGTAGCAATACTCATATCAGATAAAGTAGACTTTAAAATAAAGAACGTTACAAGAGACAAGAAAGGACACTACATAACGATCAAGGGATCAAACCAAGAAGAAGACATAACAATTATAAATATATATGCACCCAACATACGAGCACCTCAATACATAAGGCAACTGCTAACAGCTCTAAAAGAGGAAATCAACAGTAACACAATAATAGTGGGGGACTTTAACGTCTCACTTACACCAATGGACAGATCATCTAGACAGAAAATTAACAGGGAAACACAAGCGTTAAATGACACAAGAGACCAGATAGATTTAATTGATATTTATAGGACATTCCATCCAAAAACAGCAGATTACACTTTCTTCTCAAGTGTGCACGGAACATTCTCCAGGATAGATCACATCTTGGGTCACAAATCAAGCCTCAGGAAATTTAAGAAAATTGAAATCATATCAAGCACCTCTTCTGACCACATTGTTATGAGATCAGAAATGAATTACAGGGGAAAAAAACATAAAAAACACAAACAAATGGAGGCTAAACAATACGGTACTAAATAACCAAGAGATCACTGAAGAAATCAAAGAGGAAATCCAAAAATACCTAGAGACAAATAACAATGAAAACACGATGATCCAAAACCTATGGGATGCAGCAAAAACCATTCTAAGAGGGAAGTTTATAGCTATACAAGCCAACCTCAAGAAACAAGAGAAATCTCAAATAAACAATCTAACCTTACACCTAAAGGAACTAGAGAAAGAAGAACAAACAAAACCCAAAGTTACCAGAAGGAAAGAAATCATAAGGATCAGAGTAGAAATAAATGAAATAGAAACAAAGAAAACAATAGCAAAGATCAATAAAACTAAAATCTGGTTCTTTGAGAAGATAAACAAAATTGATAAACCATTAGCCAGACTCATCAAGAAAAAGAGGGAGAGGACTCAAATCAATAAAATTAGAAATGAAAAAGGAGAAGTTACAACAGACACCGCAGAAATACAAAGCATCCTAAGAGACTACTAAAAGAAACTCTATGCCAATAAAATGGACAACCTGGAAGAAATGGACAAATTCTTACAAAGGTATAACCTTCCAAGACTGAACCAGAAAGAAACAGAAAATATGAACAGACCAATCACAAGTAATGAAATTGAAACTGTGATTAAAAATCTTCCAACAAGCAGGGTTTCCCTGGTGGCGCAGTGGTTAAGAATCCACCTGCCGGGGCTTCCCTGGTGGCACAGTGGTTGAGAATCCGCCTGCCGATGCAGGGGACACGGGTTCGTGCCCCGGTCCGGAAAGATGCCACATGCCGCGGAGCGGCTGGGCCCGTGAGCCATGGCAGCTGAGCCTGTGTGTCCGGAGCCTGTGCTCCGCAATGCGAGAGGCCACAACAGTGAGAGGCCCACATACTGCAAAAAAAAAAAAAAAAAAAAGAATCCACCTGCCAATGCAAGGGACATGGGTTCAAGCCCTGGCCCGGGAAGGTCCCACATGCTGTGGAGCATGCACCACAACTACTGAGCCTGGGTTCAAGAGTCTGCAAGCCACAACTACTGAGCCCACGTGCCACAACTATTGAAGTCTGTGTGCCTAGAGCCCATGCTCCACAACAAGAGAAGCCACCACAATGAGATGCCCACACACTGCAACAAAGAGTAGCCCCCACTCACCGCAACTACAGAAAGCCTGCCCACAGCAATGATGACCCAACACAGTCAAAAATTAAAAAGAAAAAAAAAATCTTCCAACAAGCAAAAGTCTGGGACCAGATGGTTTCACAGGTGAATTCTATCAAACACTTAGAGAAGCACTAAAACCCATCCTTCTCAAACTCTTCCAAAAAATTGCAGAGGAAGGAACACCCCCAAATTCATTCTATGAGGCCACCATCACCGTGATACCAAAACCAGACAAAGATACTACAAAAAAGAAAATTACAGACCAATATCACTGATTAATATAGATGCAAAAATCCTCAACAAAATACTAGCAAACAGAATCCAACAACACATTAAAAGGATCACACACCATGATCAAATGGGATTTATCTCAGGGATGCAAGGATTCTTCAATATAGGCAAATAAATAAATGTGATACACCATATTAAAAAACTGAAGAATGAAAACCATATGATCATCTCAATAGATGCAGAAAAAGCTTTTGACAAAATTCAACACCCATTAAAAATAAAAACTCTCCAGAAAGTGGGCATGGGGAAACCTACCTCAACACAATAAAGGCCATATATGACAAACCCACAGCAAATATCATTCTCAATGGTGAAAAACTGAAAGCATTTCCTCTAAGATCAGGAACAAGACAAGACATGTCCACTCTCGCCACTATTATTCAACACAGTTTTGGAAGTCCTAGCCACAGCAATCAGAGAAGAAAAAGAAATAAGAGGAATACAAATTGGAAAAGAAGGAGTAAAACTGTCACTGTTTGCAGATGACATGATACTGTACACAGAGAATCCTAAAGATGCCATCAGAAAACTAGAGCTAATCAATGAATTTGATAAAGTTGCAGGATACAAATTAATGCACAGAAATCTCTTGCATTCCTATACACTAATGATGAAAAATCTGAAAGAGAAATTAAGGAAACACTCCCATTTACCATTGCAAGAAAAAGAATAAAATATCTAGGAATAAGCCTACCTAAGGAGACAAAAGGCCTGTATGCAGAAAACTATAAGACACTGATGAAAGAAATTAAAGATGATACCAACAGATGGAGAGATACACCATGTTCTTGGATTGGAAGAATCAATAGTGTGAAAATGACTATACTACCCAAAGCAGTCTACAGATGCAATGCAATCTCTATCAAATTACCAATGGCGTTTTTTACAGAGCTAGAACAAAAAATCTTAAAATGTGTATGGAGACACAAAAGACCCTGAATAGACAAAGCAGTCTTGAGGGAAAAAAATGGAGTTGGAAGAATCAGACTACCTGACTTCAGACTATACTATACAGCTACAGTAATCAAGACAATATGGTACTGGCACAAAAACAGAAACACAGATCAATGGAACAAGATAGAAAGCCAAGAGATAAACCCACGCACCTATGGTCCACTAATCTATGACAAATGAGGCAAGGATATACAATGGAGAAAAGACGGTCTCTTCAATAAGTGGTGCTGGGAAAACTGGACAGCTACATGTAAAAAAATGAAATTAGAATACTGCCTAACACCATACACAAAAATAAACTCAAAATGGATTAGAGACCTAAATATAAGACCGGACACTATAAAACTCTTAGAGGAAAGCATAGGAAGAACACTCTGACATAAATCACAGCAAGATCTTTTTTTTTTTCTTTTTTTTTTTGCGGTACGCGGGCCTCTCACTGTTGTGGCCTCTCCCATTGCGGAGCACAGGCTTCGGACATGCAGGCTTAGCGACCATGGCTCACCGGCCTAGCCGCTCCGCGGCATGTGGGATCTTCCCCAATCAGGGCACGAACCCGTGTCCCCTTCATTGGCAGGTGGACTCTCAACCACTGAGCCACCAGGGAAGCCCTCAAGATCCTTTTTGATCCACCTCCTAGAGTAATGGAAATAAAAACAAAAATAAACAAATGGGACCTAAGGAAACTGCAAAGTTTTTGCACAGCAAAGGAAACCATAAACAAGACGAAAAGACAACCCTCAGAATGGGAGAAAATATTTGCAAACCAATCAACAGATAAAAGATTAATCTCCGAAATATATAAACAGCTCATGAAGCTCAATAGTAAAAAAACAAACAACCCAATCCAAAAATGGGCAGAAGACCTAAATAGACATTTCTCTAAAGAAGACATACAGATGGTCAGGAAGCACATGAAAAGCTGCTCAACACCACTAATTATTAGAGAAATGCAAATCAAAACTACAATGAGGTATCACCTCACACCAGTTAGAATGGGCATCATCAGAAAATCTACAAACAACAAATGCTGGAGAGGGTGTGGGGAAAAGGGAACCCTCTTGCACTGTTGGTGGGAATGTAAATTGATACAGCCACTATGGAGAACAGTATGGAGGCTCCTTAAAAAACTAAAAATAGAATTACCATATGACCCAGCAATCCCACTACTGGGCATATACCCAGAGAAAACCATAATTCAAAAAGACACATGCACCCCAGTGTTCATTGCAGCACTATTTACAATAGCCAGATCATGGAAGCAACCTAAATGACCATCGACAGACAAATGGATAAAGAACATGTGGCACATGTATATAATGGAATATTACTCAGCCATAAAAAGGAACGAAATTGGGTCATTTGTGGAGACGTGGGTGGATCTAGAGACTGTCATACAGAGTGAAGTAAGTCAGAAAGAGAAAAACAAATATCGTATATTAACGCATATATGTGGAACCTACAAAAATGGTACAGATGAACTGGTTTGCAGGGCAGAAAATTGAGACACAGATGTAGAGAACAAATGTATGGGCACCAAGGGGGGAAAACGGTGTGGGGGTGGGGGTGGTGTGATGAATTGGGCGATTGGGATTGACATGTATACACTGATGTGTATAAAATTGATGACCAATAAGAACCTGCTGTATAAAAAAAATAAATAAAACAAAATTCAAATATTAAAAAAATTTAAAAATTTTTAAAAATTACCGTTTCAACTCTTTTTAAGTGTTGCAGATCCACACAGTTCAGTGGATTAAGTGCATTAATGTTGTTGTGCAACCATCACCCCCATCCATCTCCAGAACTTTTCCATCATCCCAAAATGAAACTCTAAACCCATTCCACAATAACTCCCCTCACTCCCCCGGTCCTTGCAGCCCCTGGCCATCACTAGGGCTGCTTACCGTCTCTATGGACTGGACTACTCTAGGGACCTCATATAAGTGGAATCATACAATAGCTTTCCTTTAAACAATAACTCTAGTGAGGATTAGAGTCAAGTAATTCAGGGACCTAATGGCACTTTACCAACCACTGTGTATTATTCCATGAATTTAACCCTTGCAGGAAAAATAGAAGATGATTTACTATTAGAAATATAAGATATTTCTCCCACTTTTAAGGAAGAATGGTGCGATACAAGGCAAAGTGAGACAAACCAATGTGCACTGACCCCGAGAGCATGGGAAATAGTGGTCAAAGCTCAGAAGTGACCATCTTGACTATAGCTTACCACACAGACAATGGAGAAGAACGTGAGACCCAGAGACTTTAGTGAAGCCTCATTCATCCATTCATATGTCCATTCATTTGTTGATTTAATAAATATGGAGTCAGGTGCTTCCTAGCTAAGTCAACTGCTGTACTAGCTAAGCCCAGTGCTGAGGATAAACTCTTAAGGGCAAGTGCTGCCACCAGTCCCA
Source organism: Kogia breviceps (assembly GCF_026419965.1). Lineage (NCBI taxonomy): Eukaryota > Metazoa > Chordata > Mammalia > Artiodactyla > Physeteridae > Kogia > Kogia breviceps. Next base: position 39,914,311 of record NC_081310.1, on the reverse strand, counting down.
CTTCCTGACCCCAAGGAGTTTGCCATCTAGCTGGGGGTTCAGGTAAGTGAGCAGGGTACTACATTACAAAGATCCACTAGCTAAACAGAAGGGCTGACAGAGCAAAAAGGAAGGGATTTAACGCAGGCGGGAGAGGCCTGACCTAAAAAAAATGATACAGAGTAGGAGTAGCCAGAAAGAAGTGAGTGGGGAAGGAAGTACTGCGAGGCAGACGGAACAGGCCAGGAGGTAGAGTGAGTACGCTTGGCAGAGATAAAGGGAGGTCCATTACCCTGGATACGGTATGAGGAGCTGTGAAAAATGAACCTGGGGAAGGTGTCAGGGGCCAAATCAGGATGGGCCTTAGTCGTGTTAAGGGGTTTTAACTGTTTCCTCAGGACACTGGGGAATCACTGAAGGTTTAATCAGGAAAATGGTGTTCATAAAACAGGAATCACCCTCCTTGAACCATAAGCACAGATGTTTAGGAGAGGTTGCGTGGTTTATATCTGTTAAATATCTGTCAAATGCTTGGATGTCCTTCCAAAGTAATTTCCAGTAGTATGAACACTTTCCTCAGGATCTGTGACATGGGTGTTTGTCCAAAGGGGTCCTACTCCACATGACAGAGCTTTTGGCCTGTGGTAGGAGCGACAGCCTTTGTTGGTGGTCACCAGTATTGCTGGCTTTCCTCCCCTTCCAGGACGCACAGAAGACAAGGTTTCTCACCCACCCTCTGTGCAGTCGGGCAGGGCCATGAAACTGGCATTAAATTTTGTTACTTCTGGGCTGAAGCATCTAAAAGCCAACATGCAACTCTTCCATACCCTTTTCCCTGCCTCGGAGCACCCTTGAAGCTTCATGCTGACATGGGGGTCATGAGATCAAAGCAGTTTGGAGAATTGGAGGGCAACTGCCCGGGAGAGTCACCTGGACCCACAGAGGACTTTGTATAAACAAGTTAAACCACTGGAATTTTGTCTTACCACAACTTTAGCCTAACTTATCCTGACTAATGCAGGTGGAGTACAATACAATACAATACATCTTAATCCCAAACTCCATTCTGTTATAAATACTTTATCACAGTTACTATTCCAAGGCAGCCTGGTGGGATGAAAGGGCATTGAGCTTGTTGCCGAAAGAACTGGGTTCTCATCCTGACTCTGCAACCCATCAGCCATATGAACTTGGGCAAATCCCGTAAGCTCTCAGAGACCACTTTCTTCTATAAAAGGGGGAGCAATACTTGCTACAACTCGAAGAGTTGGTATAAAGTGTAAAGTAAAAAGGGAAAATGTATGTGAAAATGCCATCCAAGGTACTACTGGTGTGATCATTTTCTTAACAACTGCTAATGATAGTGTCCTGGGGGAGAAGGGGAGGAATGAATTAGACATTTTTTAATCTCCCCTCCTCAAAAAAAGTGGGTGGGGGGCAAAAGACTTCTGTATTCATGTAGATTAAAAAATCTCATTTTGTGGCTTGAATAATTTCAGGTTTTTGAAAGCTCATGTGAAAGCTGATAATCACACACAGCCTCAGATAATTTCCCCAGAGAGCTAAACAAATTAAAATATATTTTTTAACTCCAACAAGCTGACACGGACCATCAGTTGTATCCTTGGTACAAGTTTCATCATGTAGCTTTAATCAGAACCTGGGTGTCTAAGCAATATTTACCTGGTGGGGAGGGAGGTGGCAGAAAGGACAAGCCAGGAAGTGGTTAATCAGCAGGGTCCTCCGAACCCAGTGCCCACTGTCCCCAGACGGCCATCTCCACACTAGAGGCAGACCTGGCTGTGCAGACAGAGGCTGGGCTCTTCACAGCTTGAACACATTGTCTCCCATCCCTCCCGGCCCACCACCCCAGGAGGCTCTCAATCCGCTACACCTATAGCCTCACCCCAGTCCAGCTTGGCTGATCCCGCCAGGGGGTGATTCAGATGGAGCAGGTAAGGCTAACTCCCCCAGAAAGAAGACTGAAAACCATTTCAGAGGAGGACACAATGACAAAAGGGTGACCAGCCTAGGAGTTAGCAGCAGCTTTATGGTGCACAGACCTGTATGTGGTTGGCTCCAGACCCAGCCATGCTGCCACCGTGCTGGGGTTCCCTGGCCCTGCATGGAGCACCACTCCTTCTGAGCTGAGGTAGGATCACGGAAAGTGGATAATCAAAAAGGAAAAATCAGGCAGTGAGAATGACTCCTATACAGGGAGAAGCTAGTCTTAAGATCAGTAGGTAGGCTCAAGACCCAGGAAGACCCAATGTTTCACTTCTGGTCTGAAGGCAGGAAAAAAAAAAAAATTATGTCCCAGATCAAAGGCAGTTGGATGGTGGGAGTTCCTCCTTACTCACGTGGAGGTCGGCCCTTTCGTTCCATTCAGGCTTTCATCTGATTGGACGAGACCCACCCTCACTGGGGAGAGCAATCTGCTTTACTCAGTCTATGGATTCAAACGCCAATCTCATCCAAAACCACGCTCACAGACACACTAGAAAAATGTTTGACCAAATATCTGGGCACCTGTGGCCCAACAAGTTGACATATGAAATGAACCATCACAATGCCAATGACAACATGTTCAGCACTAACAACCCTCAGTTTCCAGGCATTCCTGATGCACAATGACCACTCTGTCCCTCAGCTGACCCCCCCGCACGTGGTACACACCACTCCAGAGCATTGCATACTTTTCTACAATGTTCTGGTTGGTTCACCTTTCCACTCCATCAAAGGTGAGGAACACATCCTCAGGGAAATGGCTCTCAGGCTTCTGTGCTAGAAACAGCTATTCTTCTTTGGGCAACTGGTTTGCTTTTATCTTCAGGGCCCTTAATTGTGTCACTGATCCCTTTAACTTCTTTCACTGTCTACCGAGAAGCTCATGAGTTGAACTTATTATTCCCATCCTCACCTTCCCTTCATCTTCATTTCCTGACCTCATCCCTTTTTTTGTTCCACTGCATGTATTTTAAAAGGACATCTCAAGTTTATTCTTGAATGAGGCAGGTATACACATAAATTAGCCACTTGTGTATGTGTAAACACACACACATCCCCACATAGGTTATTTCATTTTCCTTTCTCCAGGACCTAGCACCTTGTCATTTTTCCCCAAAACTGCTACTGAATCAGACTGCTCTGCATTTTGATAGTCTGTTAAATGCACCATAACTGCTATACCCAAAATGTCCTAGCTGTTACCTAACTTTCACATTTCAAAGACAAGACCACACGGGCTTTTCTTTACTCTTCCCAGAATTCTAGGAATGTGGTGCAAAGTGTCACTCTATAACTGTCCTCCCCTTACCCAGGGGCTGATTTAAACCTACTCAGGGCAAACTCTCATTTAATGGGCTCGAAGGTGGGCTCAATATTGGAAACGGCAGTTCTGGCCTCAAAAGTTAACAGTTGACATCAAAGTTGGACTGAAAGATGAACCAGTTAAAGATCCCTGGAAGAAGACAATAGTTACTTCTGAACAGGGAGAAGGAAAGTGGGATGGGGGAGAGGAAGAAAAGATGCAACAAACTGTCTCTGAAATGTCTTTCATTAAAAAGACAAAATACAAAGCCAATACGGCAAAAAGCTAGCATTTGTTAAACGTGAGTGGTGGGTTTGTTATAACACTCTCTGTGCATTTCTGTATATTTGAAATATTTCTAACCTGATAAATATATTTGCTTAAAGAATTCTGCTTTTAAACAAAGATCCCTAGAGAAAAGGAGCTTTCAACCAAACCTGAATGGGTATCAGGGGCTTATCCCCCAGGACCAGGAGTCTCTGGGGCCCGCTCATTAGCAGGAGCTAAGGACAGAGCAGAACACTAATTTACTTACCAGATCACAATTCCTTCTTGCTGAAATGGACTGAAGTGTTTTCACAGAGCTTCTGGCATCCTATTTCCTCTTTGTCATGATCGCGCACATGAGACAGTTTTGTTTACAACTATGAAATGCTGCCAATCTCTTCAGTGACAACTGTACTCAGAAAAAGTCCATTACCTCATCTGACAAACTAACCCAGACGATGAAGAATCTTCAGAGTGCCGCCAAAAGTTAATTGACACTAATTTGAATAGTTACCAGGATTACAGATAATAATAATACCCTGCACAGTTAAGAGTTTTAAGCGTTTCCAAAAAAGTCTTTATATGTTTGCTCTCTCATTGTTCTTGAAAGACCCTTGTGAAAGAGGTAGGTAAAGAGAGTGTCATGTCCAGGGTCACTTCTAATAATTTCAAAATCCATTCATTCTATCAAATGATAAACATTTATTATGTACCAGCCAGACAAGATTAGAGGCCAGTTGCTAACATGAACAGGAACACTCTCTGGCCTTAAAGAGCTCTCCATTAGAAGTAGATAATATAACAAATACAGAAATAAATACAACTAGGCAGACTATGCTAAGGGCTACAGGAGAGGGCTGAAGGGAATGTCTATCTAGAAGGAGAAGACACGTCCAATTTGATGAACTATGGCATTTGAATAATGCGTAAGGTTTACAAATGTATAGATGAAGGGAGAAAAATGTTCCATATAAATAAAAGACTTTGAAAGCCAAGCCATGCTCCCTAACACCATACACAAAAATAAACTCAAAATGGGTTAAAGACCTAAATGTAAGGCCAGACACTATCAAACTTTTAGAGGAAAACATAGGAAGAACACTCTATGACATAAATCACAGCAAGATCCTTTTTGACCCACCTCCTAGAGAAATGGAAATAAAAACAAAAATAAACAAATGAGACCTAATGAAACTTAAAAGCTTTTGCACAGCAAAAGATACCATAAACAAGACCAAAAGACAACCCTCAGAATGGGAGAAAATATTTGCAAATGAAGCAACTGACAAAGGATTAATATCCAAAATTTATAAGCAACTCAGGCAGCTCAATAACAAAAAACCAAACAACCCAATCCAAAAATGGGCAGAAGAACTAAACAGACATTTCTCCAAAGAAGATATACAGATTGCCAACAAACACATGAAAGAATGCTCAACATTTTTAATCATTAGAGAAATGCAAATCAAAACTACAATGAGGCGCTTCCCTGGTGGCTCAGTGGTTGAGAATCCGCCTGCCAATGCAGGGGACACGGGTTTGTGCTGCGGTCCGGGAAGATCCCACATGCTGCGGAGCGGCTGGGCCCGTGAGCCATGGCCCCTGAGCCTGTGCGTCCAGAGCCTGTGCTCCGCAACGGGAGAGGCCACAACAGTGACAGGCCCACGTACCACCAAAAAAAAAAAAACTACAATGAGATATCATCTCACACCAGTCAGAATGGCCATCATCAAAAACTCTAGAAACAATAAATGCTGGAGAGGGTGTGGAGAAAAGGGAACACTCTTGCACTGCTGGTGGGAGTGTAAATTGATACAGCCACTATGGAGAACAGTATGGAGGTTCCTTAAAAAACTAAAAATAGAACTACCATACGACCCCACAATCCCACTACTGGGCATATACCCTGAGAACACCATAATTCAAAAAGAGTCATGTACCAAAATGTTCATTGCAGCTCTGTTTACAATAGCCAGGACATGGAAGCAACCTAAATGTCCATCAACAGGTGAATGGATAAAGAAGATGTAGCACATATATACAATGGAATATTACTCAGCCATAAAAAGAAATGAAACTGAGTTATTTGTAATGAGGTGGATAGACCTGGAGTCTGTCATACAGAGTGAAGTAAGTCAGAAGGAGAAAAACAAATACCGTATGCTAACATGTATATGGAATCTAAGAAAAAAAATGTCATGAAGAGATTAGTTGTAGGAAGGGAATAAAACACAGACCTACTACAGCATGGACTTGAGGATATGGGGAGGGGGAAGGGTAAGCTGGGACAAAGTGAGAGAGTGGCATGGACATATATACACTACCAAATGTAAAATAGATAGCTAGTGGGAAGCAGCCACATGGCACAGGGAGATCACCTCTGTGCTTTGTGACCACCTAGAGGGGTGGGATAGGTAGGGTGGGAGGGAGGGAGACGCAAGAGGGAAGAGATATGGGAATATATGTATATGTATAACTGATTCACTTTGTTGTAAAGCAGAAACTAACATACCATTGTAAAACAGTTATACTCCAATAAAGATGTTTTAAAAAAAAAAGAAAATTATCAGTCAAGGTCTCTCAAGAGCTAAGATATAAAAATCCTAACCATAATATTAGCAAATTGAATTCAGAAATATATAAAAAAGGTAATTCACCATGACCAAGTGGAATCTATCCCAAGAAGGCAAAAATATACTAACATTCAAAAAAAAAAAAAAGCCAAGCCATGGAGTTTGGACTTTATTTAGAAGGCAATGGATAAATTTTAGAGTACAGACATACATCGATAATACTTTTCTCCTACATTTTTCAAATAGCTTTAATGAGATACAATTCTAATACTGTGCAATTCACCTGTTTAAAGAGTACAATTCTGGGTTTTTAATATGTTTACAGGGTTATGCAAACAATACCAATTTTAGAACACTTTCAAGCCCCTAAAAGAAACTCCCTACCCATTAGTTGTCACTCCCTGCCTCAGCCCCTGGTAACCTCTCATCTACTTATTTTCTCTACAGATTTGCCTATTCTGGACACTTCATAAATGTGGAATCATATAATATGTGGTCTTTCGTGTCTGGCTTCTTTCACTTAGCATGATACTTTCAGAGTCCATCCATGTTGTGGCATGTATCATTACTTCATTCTTTTTTACTGCCAAATAATGTTCCATTCTATGGATATACCACATTTTGATTAGCCAGCCATTCATTAGTCAATGGACATTTGGGTTGGTGCCACTTTTTGGCTATTATGATTAATGCTGCCATAAACATTTGTGCACAAGTTTTTGTAAGGACCTTTTCTCATATTTTCTCTTGGGTACATATATACCAAGGTGTGGAATTTTAGGGGCATATGGTAACTCTATGTTTAACTTTTTGAGGATCTCTCAAGCTATTTTTCAGAGTGGCTGCACCATTTTACATTCCCATCAGCAGTGTTTGAAGATTCAGTTTCTCCATATCCTTGCCAACATTTCATATTGTCTGTCATTTTCATTCCAGTCAAAATGCCCACAGCTACTCCACCACCACCTGACAGGAGAAGTGTGAGGAAGGGCAAAGTTGGGTGTAAAGAGGAGTGATCTTAAACAATGGTAGTTAAATAGTTCAACTGAAAATCTGAAAAAAACTTACGGCAAGGATCCTACACACCTTGGAAGTGGCCCATGTTAGTGGGAGGCCCTGAAGTTTAAACTTCATCAATTTAATAGTAAGTCCACTCTGTGTGCCTTTTAAAGAGAGAAGACGGTTAAGGACAAAAGCACAGGGAGATGCCTCTATTTAACGAACAGAAAGAATAAATAAAATCAACAAAAAAGAAACAGGCAGGGGCTTCCCTGGTGGTGCAGTGGTTAAGAATCCGCCTGCCAATGCAGGGGACACAGGTTCTAGCCCTGGTCCGGGAAGATCCCACATGCCGCGGAGCAACCAAGCCCGTGCGCCACAACTACTGAGCCTGCGTTCTAGAGCCCGCGAGCCACAACTACTGAAGCCCGTGTGCCACAACTACTGAAGCCTGCGTGCCTAGAGCCCATGCTCAACAACAAGAGAAGCCACCACAATGAGAAGCCTGCGCACTGTAACGAAGAGTAGACCCTGCTCGCTGCAACTAGAGAAAGCCAGCACACAGCAACGGAAGACCCAATGCAGCCAATAAATAAATAAAATAAAATAAAATAAAATAAAATAAAATAAAATAAAATAAAATAAAATAAAATAAAATAAAAACAGGCAGCATAAAAGCACAGTGGTCCAGGATAATGACAACAGCAGTTAGTATTTAATTGAGTCTATGTGAGCAGTTTCTAAGTGCTTTCTAGACATCACTTAAGACTTATCATAGCCCTATGAGAGAAAGACAGAAGGAAAAACTTTTCCAGAATGGAAACAGAGTCAACAGTGTCAGATGCTGTTAGAAAAAAAAGTCAAAAACATTGAAGGCCCACAAAATGGTTTCGGAATTGGTGATTAGCTTTGGTAAGCAGTAAACTGTTGGCCATATTTGATAGAGCGGTTTCAGGACAGTGTAAGGAATTTACAACCAACTGCAAAAGATTAGGAGTGAGTTAGCTGTGAGGCAGCAGATGTGGCAAGTACCAATGTTTAAATGCACCATACCTGCCATATCCAAAATGGATATTTTGCATTTCAAAAAGTTGGACAGTGGGTGGAGAATTAGGACAACAGTAAGAAGGGTTTGCAGGATGAGGGGACACTTGACTTTCATTTCAACTTGGGCTTGTCTATAAACAAATAAAGAATCAGATGGAGCAGATTCCCAGAGAAAATAGAAAAGGACATCCAAAACCAACGAGGAGAAGAGTGAAGAAGTGAAGGGATACTTCTTCCTCAGAGTCAGTGAAGGCAAATATTGACATTTCTGAGGATTCAAGAGAAGAATCTAAAATGGCACCAACTCCAATCCCACTACTGGGCATACACCCTGAGAAAACCATAAGTCAAAAGAGACATGGACCACCATGTTCATTGCAGCACTATTCACAGTAGCCAGGACGTGGAAGCAACCTAAGTGTCCATCAACAGATGAATGGATAAATAAGATGTGGTACATATATACAATGGAATATTACTCAGCCATAAAAAGAAACGAAATTGAGTTATTTGTAGTGAGGTGGATGGAGCTATAGTCTGTCATACAGAGTGAAGTAAATCAGAAAGAGAAAAACAAATACCATATGCTAACACATATACATGGAATCTAAAAAAAAAATGTTCTAAGGAACCTAGGGGCAGGACAGGAATAAAGACGCAGACGTAGAGAATGGACTTCAGGACACGAGGAGGGGGAAGGGTAAGCTGGGATGAAGTAAGAGAGTAGCACTGACATATTGACATATATACACTACCAAATGTAAAATAGATAGCTAGTGGGAAGCAGCTGCATCGCACAGGGAGATCAACTCTGTGCTTTGTGACCACCTAGAGGGGTGGGATAGGGAGGGTAGGAGGGAGACGCAAGAGGGAGGGGATGTGGGGATATATGTATACATATAGCTGATTCACTTTGTTATACAGCAGAAACTAACACAACACTGTAAAGCAATTATACTGCAATAAAGATGTTTTTAAAAAGTAAAAATAAAACGATACCAACTCCATTTTGTACCAGTAGTCAGATATACCTTCCTGAATAAAACATCCTCCTGACTCCTCATCAGTTTTGCCATCAATTCTTGAGCCTTTCTCTGGTCTTGTTTAGTACCTGGATTGATCAGGGAGGAGGCAGGGATACTGTGCTATCAGCCTCCATCACGCCCAGAGGGAATAGATCGAAACCTAGCTCTCTGGCATCACGAAAGAATGAGACTGAAATCCTTCCAAAACCCCATCAGACTTATTTGTTATTAGTGCTTTTCCTTTCCCCAAAAGCCAGTGCCAATTTTGCTCCCTGCGTATGTGGCTGGTTTATACTGCTGGAACTGGAAAGTTTTTAATTTTTCTTTGGTGTAAGGTGACCTGCTCCTCTGTGAACTTCCCCAGTGACCCTCATTTGAAAGGGGTAGTCTACAGAGCTGAACAGCTTTTCAACCAAGTCATTAACTTGAGAAGCATCACATTTGCTCTGTGGTGAAGTCAGCACCTGTAGGAGTGTCTTCACAGCCTCACACTTCCTCCCCCTTCACATGTTGTCACAAAGCCGGACAGGATGTCATTTCATGGTACAAGAGCCAGGAACCACTCTGAAGCTTCAGAACTCAAAGGGGGCAGAAGGGCCCAGCCTGGCTACAGTGCCTTTATGTATATTGCATCAGCACTTGCTCTAAAAGAGAAGTTGCTTCTAGTTTTAGTTTGGGGGGGGGGGGGTTGCGGTTCACGTTTCCTTCTCTGCACCTTAAATTAACATCAGAAACCACCACTACTCTATTCTTCAGGTGTGCAAGCAGTAATTACCCAGATGCAAACAAGTAACAAACCCAAATTAATTCTGCTAAGATTGACTAAATAAATGAAGGGAGTTGATATATTGAGTTCAAAGTCAGAGCTGAAAAGGATCTTCAGGGATATTTAGTCTGACAATATCTTCTCACAGATAAGGAAGTTTAGGTCTGGCAAGGTAAAGAGTTGCTCAAGGTCCCTGAAAGTGTTAGAATCAGAACTGAGAATAGAACTCAAATCTCTTAGTTTATTCTAGTTTTCTTAAACACCGTGCAGATGGCATTCCCTATCTCTATAACCATATAGTTCTTCATGTTCTGGAAGAAATAACCACAATTCCCTGATATACTGGGAAAATCCTCAGTGTTTCTTGCTGCTTGTGTGACACATAAAAAGGGTGGGGATTAGAGCCATAAGCTCGCTATTACCTCCCTTGCTGCTGAATTTATGGAGCCACCTTCCTTCAATCCTATATCCAGAGAATACACGTCCAATTTACCGCTGAATAAAACTGGATGCTTTCACATGACTCAATTCATTTGGACATGTTTGTGTACTATCAACCATCATGTTTTAGAAATAATTCCAAAACAAGTCCTTCAAATCCTTTACCACATCACCAGCTTTCTCTCCCAACAAGAGATTATTTAGGCCCAAAAGGCTGGCACCCTTTATGGCATTACAGTAACTTTATATTAGATTTTTTCTGACTACTACTGATAATAACATGCTGACAGATATAATCCTGTTGCTATGATTACACATCAACAAACAGGGCCTTGATGGTGAAGTAGCAAATGGACTGATGTAGTATGCTAAGCATAAATCTAAGAAATATGATGGAAAATGATTGCTTGAAGGTGTACTGATGGAAGTCACAATCACAGATCAAACAAAATTCTTCATCTTTGGTAAAGTTAATAAAATGGTACTTTAACAACAGTGCTATTCCATCTGATTAAAACACCCTAGAACACTTGCAGAGACCATGGGGGTGGGATAGAGCAACAAAGAAATGGATACTAAAGACACAGAAAGTGAAACAACCGGGTTGATTCTACTTAGCATCTTACCGTGCTAAGGATTCTGTTTTCACACATCTTGACAACTGTTGAATACTCTGGAGGTTGCCATCTTAACACTGATTAGTAAGTAATCAGGCAGTGGAAGGCAAAAGGCTTCGTCAGGGATTTCTTTGAGATCCGATCCAGCTTAACAGCCAACAGGCTGTTAAGCTTTGAACCAGATTCATTTAACCAGTAAACATTTGAAATGATAACAGCAATATAACATTTCCTCTCTTCTGAAGAGCTCTCTGATACAGGCTTCAGAGAATAAAAGCCTACAACGTTAAGATACAGGGCAAGGACAGGACGACCTGGGACTCCAGGCCAAGTCCTAGAACCCTATTGAGTTCCAACCCCAGGAACCCAACCAGGTAGTACAGCCAGAATTTGGCTGGGCAGCCACTTTATAGCACTGCCTGGCTGTCCATTTATATAAACACACAGCTGAAGAGAATCCAGGAACATCTCCAGAGGAGAAAGCCCTGCTTTTGTCTGACAAAGCTGCTCTGACCCCAAAGGAATGCACCATACATAGGAAATGAAAGTTGGACAGAAAATCAATTCCAGCAGGAAACAGGAAGATCCCTGCTCAAGCTCAGTTCTAAGATATATCACTGTAATAACCCAGAGCACTGTGGCCAGAAGCCCCGGCCTCACCTCCTGCACAGTTCAGGAGCGGGGAGGAAGGAGGGCCCAGAGAAACCAGGGGAGGGGGCTCACAGTATAGCCATCACAGTTCACTGTCATTTCAACGAGATTTTAACTCACCTGTGCCTCTACCAATGCAAGGATGATGGTTGTGTTTTAGGAGGCACTTGAACTAAAGACATGAAAAACCCCCTTTAAAAGTAGGGGGAGAAGAAGTTATGAATGAGCTATGTCTGAAATCTTAACAAAATGAATTTTCACTGAGCAAATCCATGTATCATAACGCCTCACAGGAAGAAACTGGTATCTTCCGAGGCTCTACTCAACACACAGTTAACTGAGTTCCTGTTGCATCAAGCACTGGCAGAGTGCCAGAAGCAGAAGAATGAAGAAGATACACTCCCTCCTCAAGCCACACCAGAATTTCAGCTGGGCAGCAGGACACAGTGTTTTCCCCAAAACTACTAGAAATCTCCAGAAGGCTTCACAGAAGTAGATTTCACAATGTCTGATATATCCTCAGTTTCCTTGACAGGGAAACAGGAATCCAGTTTCAGAGGCAAAGCAGGTCCTCCTCTATCAGGAGCCCAGTCCCCTATCTCAGGCTCTCTCCTCCCAGGCTGCTTATTTTCTGACTCACTTTGCCAGTCTGTTAAAGTGGGTCAAGTGCAGACCGTTGTCCCAAGAGTTACTAGAGAACAAAGAGCATGAGAGAGGATTTTGCAAAGCTTAAAAAGTCACTACGGGGCTTCCCTGGTGGCGCAGTGGTTGGGAGTCCGCCTGCCGATGCAGGGGACACAGGTTCGTGCCCCGGTCCGGGAAGATCCCACATGCCGCGGAGCGGCTGGGCCCGTGAACCATGGCCGCTGAGCCTGCGCGTCCGGAGCCTGTGCTCCGCAACAGGAGAGGCCACAACAGTGAGAGGCCTGCGTACCGGAAAAAAAAAAAAAAAAAAAAAAAGTCACTACGACTTATTTAATAAAGGACAACAATGACCTGGTAAGTAGCTCGAAATGGTGGCTAATGCCAAAATTATTTACACAAAATTGGATTTTCTTTTCCAGTAGGTAGAGTGGGATGGTGGAAAGAATTCTGGATGTAGACCCAGAAGCTATAATCTCCAGATCCAGCTGTAACCAATATTAGCTGGGCAGTCTTGGGCATACCACTTAACGTGTCTGTGCCTCAGTTTCCTCATATGAAGTGGAGAATACCTGCTCAACTCCTCAGGACTGCTATCAGGATTGAAAGAGATTATTTATGTGAAAAGTGTTTTGAAAATTCAAATATTAACTTTTATTACTTTCATGATTGTATTATGTTTTTCTTACATTAAACATAAAATAAATTTGCCTTTCCTATGAAAACACCGTCTGACTATGGGAAGCCAGCCGGGTAAGGAAAAGTCAACATGGGATCAGAACTTGTCCTCTCATAACACATCAAGCAGATGATCCAAACTAGAAAAAAATAAATCCAGAATTGAACATAAATGCAAAGTGAAAGGCATTCATTCGATCAGACCTGTTGGAAAAAGGATTTTATTTACCATGCTAGACTCTGGGTAGTAGAGGAGGGCACCAATGCAATAGTAGTAAGGAAAAGAAAAAAATAATGCAACCGTTCAAACCCAGCTCTGAGAGTGCGGGTTAAGCTAAAAGCCAGGCAGGAGGCAGGGAGCTGGGTTAGGAACACAAACAGGTTTGGTAATCAATCCAAAATCACAGTTGTGAAAAACCACATAAAATGCCATCTGGCCTCCTGGATCATGTGGAACATTAAGCAAAGGCAGCCTTCCAATACACATGTTCTCGTTTCTCTGAGACCAGCTCTTCTCATTACCCAATCAACTGTGAAAGAATCACCCAGTTCCTGGTCCAGAGTTGCTGCCCTCGCCAGAGCTGAATACGAGCGAAGCCGCTCCTGTATGACAAGAAGGCTGTCCACCCGATGCTTCCTGCACTCTGAAAACCAGTTGGTGACGTACAGTCTCCTCTGCTTTCCCAAGACTGTGTCATAACCAGTTCCATTTTCCTCTTGTCTTAAACATGTTTACAAGTATAGCTGACAATATTCTGGAAAATTAACTTTTGTGTGTGGTAAAATATAATTAACGTGAACTTTACGAATTTAACCATTTTTAGGTACACAAATCAATGGCATTGCTTGTACATCCATATTGTTTTGCAACCATCAACACTATACATCTTCAGAACATTTTCATCATCCCAAATTGAACCTCTGCACCCATTAAACAATAACTCCCCACTGCCCTCTTCCTGGCCCCTGGCAACCTCTATTCTACCTTCTCTCTCTATGAATTTGCCTATCATGTAAGTGGAACCATATAATATTTGTCCTTTTGTGTCTGACATTTCATTTAGCATAATGTCTTCAAGGTTCATGCTATATGCTGTAGCATGTATCAAATTTTCATGATTTTTAACACTGAATAATGTTCCATCGTAGGTATTTGTTTATCCATTCAGCCAGCAAAGCACTCTGGAAATGCCTTTTTGTATAATATAAGCTCACGTGCAGTGAATGAAGGTCAAATCTGCCCATCCGTTGGAACATTAGGCATCAATGTTCCAGGTTCACAAGCACGCGGGAGATTAGCCATCTTGGTGTCCTACCTCCCAGCCACTAGGCTGTGAGATTGGGAGGGGCAGGAATCATGTCCTCATCTGACACTGTTCCCATTCCTGTCAGCCAGCACGATGCCTAGAACAGGACAGGCCCTTGACAAATACTTCACAAAGGAACAAGCAAACCTGGAGAACACCTTTTTCTGAAGGCTGAGCCTACCCTTTTACTCTAAGTCAAATTATTTATTTAGAAAAAGACATACTGTTCAGAAGGATATTTCTGCTAAGGAAGCCTTCCGTTTTTAAAAAAACTTGTGACTCTACTTTTCTGAAGGCAGAATTTATTTGCCCTATCAAGCTAAGAGGCAGTGAGCAGCTGTGGCAAGGATACTGCCCATGGAGTCAGAAGACTAGGATTGAAATCCCACTCTGCCGCTGACTGTGTGACCTTGGTTAAGTCACCGGACCTCTCTGAGCTTCAGTTTCATCATCTGGAAATGGAGATAATAATAACTGTCCCCCCCTCCAAACTGAATATTAATGTAAGGTGGTTCATACAATTCAGTGTGCATAGGTCAGTTCTACTTGCTTGGGCGTACAAACACTCTTAAGTGTGCTAAGAAGTCAAAACATAAATGAAGTGACTAAAGAACACTTACAAGGTACATGCAGAGTAAGTACAAAATTACACGGTACCGAGGCGAGGCCGTAAAAAGAATGTTGGAAGAGCTGAGTTTTGACTGGGCCCTTGAGGAAAGCGATAGGGGTGAATTTCCAGGAGAAGAGGGGATGGAATTCTGGGCAAGTGACATAGAGATAGCAAAGGTGGGGAAGTGAAAACCAGTAGCTGGACAGGGAAACATGGATTTTGTTAAGCAAGGGCTCTGTTCCTGACCTCACATTATAGGCATCCCATCAAGACTTGCGCCAGCAGAGGCTCACGAGTCTAGAGGCTACGGGAAGGTCCTTCAATCAGAATTCCACAGGGCTAACCCTGGTGCACATCGGACAGATCCAGACGCACTTCCTGACTGCATCGCCTTTTGGGCCCTTATCCTCCCACTTCAACTATTACCCACTCCTCTGACTGTTCTGCTTGCCTCTGGGATTAAATGGCACTAGCCTGTAATATGGAGACTCAGGATGTCAACTACAAAGATGGTTCTTCAGCACAGAACTTCAGTCAGCAGCATGGACACGCCACACTTGCTCCTAAAGGGGAGACACCATGTACAACACCTACGCTCCTTGTTCTCTGAGCTTAGGGTAAATTTTTCAGTCCCTAAAGAAAAAAAAAAAAAAATGACAACACATCAAAACTTCTAGGACCCTAAAGCTTCCTTCCCCAAAGCCACAGGTCTTAACAGCAAATTGAGCCCAATTCAATTTATTCATTCAACTCAAGTGCTATAGACTGGCAAACAACCAAACCTGAAGATTTATTGGATATCTTATGATCAACATTAGGCTAGATACTAGGGGTACAAAGATGAGTAATGGAAAGGCAGAGAAGTCTCCACAAGTTCAAGTCTGAACGAGAGCTGTCTTAAACAAACGTAAATTCCCAAAACATCTTCACACTCATTCAGGTCTCCTTATATCCCAAAGCCATCAAGTCAAAGCAAATCCACCCATTCCAGTCTCTGAATAAAGTCCAAAAGAAAGTCTCTCAGGCAAATCCACATACTCAAAACTAGACATAAAATTTTTTCTAAACATATTTAATTGACATCTCTCTTTCAATTACTTCAAGTCCCTGAAAATAATGTTTCCAAAAAGGACTTATGAAAATATTAAATAGAATCATCATCTCTAATGTCCAAATTGCCTCCGGAAAGTTCACTCTCATTACCTCCTTTATGGCCTGTCACTCATCCAAATGTGTCGACATCTTTTCATGCGCTTTTCAACATGGATTGAAAATACCACTTAATGTGAAGTCAGATGAGACCTGGAGGAGTGGGGATTATGATTTCATTTTATTATTTCAGAAGATGTTGGTCTGTCTCCGTGGTTCAAGTTCTCTGACTCTTCCTTAAGTTTGACCATAGCCACTTACCTTGTTACTCTAGGCCTGTGTCTACATCACACAAATGACCAGTTGGTTCAAGCAGCTGACTGGTTCGGTTTTGTTAAGAATCAATTAGGAAGCTAACTAAATTGACCATTTGTTGAAGTGTCTAATTAATTCAGTTAAAATGTTAAACCAATGGTGTGTATAAACATCTCCCTGGAATATATGGAGTTGTATCTAATGTTTGAAAAGGAATCATTTCCCTGCATTCCCAATAAAGATTTTTAATACGTCTATGCTTCATTGTTTATGTCTCAATGGGTGTGACATTCTACTTTGGGCTCTCTCTGCCATCTTTCCCCACGAGTTGAAGGAGACCAGGATATATTTAAGAAAACATCAGAGCAGTCAAAAACTGGAATATCCACAGAACTCAAACGTGGCTTTCTTAAGAACATTTCCTTTAAGAACTAGTTTCAATCCTTTTCCTCATCTCCTCTCTCTATTCCCAACATAAAAAGACCTGAAAGAGAAATCATTAGATGATTTAGATGAAAAAGCAAATCATTTAGATGAAAAAGCAAATGCCTGCTATGTACCTGGTTCAGTATTATGCTGTTCAAGGGTAGCCTTGTTAACTCCGACTCCTTAAGAAGACAAGTCAGCTCATGATATATGAAGCAATTCAGAAAAAGGAAAATTTGAGAGGGGAGTGACCCAACTCCTTCAAGTATGTAAGAGGTAGACCATGCGGATTAATTGTTGGAAGGATCCTCGTGTGTAGTTAGACTCTGATCCTTTGGTTCTTTCCTTGAGAACAGAGTAAGGGGCGACGGGAGTTTGTTACAGATCCTCTCTCTTTATGACTGAGAGTGAAACGAGAGCCTAGAGATTGTGGGAGGTTTCCAACACAGCTGTACCGCCTTACATTTCTACGGCTCCTTTCTCTGAGAAAGCTCTAAATGTTCTGTGAACCTTTTCATAGACTTCCTGTCCACAGCCCCTCAGGATACAAAACAGGGCCACCATTATGGTCTATATTCCTTAAAGGAAGAACCTAAAACAGTCTAACTGCCTTCTTTCTCAAGGGCACTCTGCCGGTGGGATATCAGAGTTTTAACTTGCAAATTCAAAGACTATCACTCATAGTGATGCTTCTTCCGGGAAGACAGATCCAAATGATTAAATTCAATTTTAAGCATGTTCCTAAGCAGAAAAATAAAAAGAAAGAAATCTTCCTTATTCATTGCCACACTTTTACCCCAAGAATCTTTTCACTGCTAAGAGCCATCCATCTGCTGTGAAGCGAAGTTCTGTCTGGAAAGCCCCCGAAGCCGCTCAGGCTTGGAAGAATCAGTAAAATCACCCAGGAGACGTGTGCACACAGTTCATTTGCAGCCAGAGCAAAGACCCCAGTGCCACAACGCTCCGCTTCTGCCATCACCTCCCACTCCAGCTCCCCACACTCAGGAAGCACGACCCAGACCATCAGGACCTCGCCAAGCAAAAACAAGAACGAAATGAAAGGGACAGCACAAGCAAGAAGGCAGAGAAAACAAGGTTTTGCTTAGCCCTGAGAACAGGATTCAGAAAGATTAAAAACACACACAGGGCTTCCCTGGTGGTGCAGTGGTTGAGAATCTGCCTGCCAATGCAGGGGACACAGGTTCGAGCCCTGGACTGGGAAGATCCCACATGCCGCGGAGCAGCTAGGACCATGAGCCACAACTACTGAGCCTGCGCGTCTGGAGCCTGTGCTCCGCAACAAGAGAGGCCGTGATAGTGAGAGGCCCGCGCACCGTGATGAAGAGCGGCCCCCGCTCACCACAACTAGAGAAAGCCCTCGCATAGAAACGAAGACCCAGGGCTTCCCTGGTGGCGCAGTGGTTGAGAGTCCGCCTGCCGATGCAGGGGACACGGGTTCGTGCCCTGGTCCGGGAAGATCCCACATGCCGCAGAGCGGCTGGGCCCATGAGCCATGGCCGCTGAGCCTGCGTGTGCGGAGCCCGTGCTCCGCAAAGGGAGAGGCCACAGCAGTGAGACGCCCGCTTACAGCAAAAAAAAAAAAAAAAAAAAAAAAGAAACGAAGACCCAACACAGCAAAAATAATAAATAAATTAATAAACTCCTACCCCCAACATTTTCTAAAACACACACACACACACACACACACACACACACACACACACGTAAGGTCTGAGTTGAAAGCCTCTCTAAATTACATTTCTTGGATTTCGTTATATTATCTTTGTGGCACAGTTATTAAACATTAAAGATAATAACTCCATTCTCCAAGTAACCCGATATTGAACATGACAGATAAGCAGAAATCATGGGCTTTAAAGAAAACTCCAAATGTTGAAATTCAGGAGCGGGGACAAGACAGGAGTGGCACTCAGGCCACCTGGTGAATGAACTGTTGGCCAGAGAGGGGCCGTCAGTGTCTCATCAGGCAGAAAAGCTGGCTGGTTAACACACTGCTTCTGTGACCCACCGAGGACTGAATGGAGCTGGAAAGGGGGAATCTGCTTGCAAGACACACTTGGTTCACTGCATGGACAAAGGTCTGTCAGCTACTCCCAGAGCACAGCAAAGCTGGTGAAGCGGGGCTTAGAGACACGCCCACACAAGCAACATCCGCTTCGCCCTGAAAACCAGGTGCCCTAAGGTAGCAAAAGGTTCTGACACATTGCAAGGTTTAAAAAATGACTCTCAATAAAAGGGTTAAAAAAAAAAAGGCGGGCGGATCAGCCTCTTCAACCTGTTTGAGGACTTATGCAGCCACAGTAAGGCACCCAGTCCCTCGCCAGCAGGCAGCCAGGGTGACAGCCGCCTTCCCCGACCCTTCCCTGTCCCCTCACTTCCAGTACCCCCAGGCTGAGAAGTCACTGTGGAGCCCTGGGTTCAGGATGGCTCTAAAAGTGCACATTAAAGATGTATTTGAGGGACTTCTCTGTTGGTCCAGTAGTTAAGACTCCTAGTGCAGGGGGCCTGGGTTCGATCCCTGGTCAGGGAACTAGATCCCGTATGCCACAACTAAAGATTCCGCACTAACTAAAGATCCCGCAACTAAGACCCAGTGCAGCCAAATTGGTAAATAAATATTTTTTAAAAAAAGATGTATTTGAACAAACACTACTGACAAGATGATCGTAACTAGTGAGGATTCGGTTTAGTCCTTGTGCTTTCTTCCCAAGGGCATGCTGGGTATGGCGTTTGAATGGTGGAGAAGGGAGTAGGTTTTTGTATCCAGTCTTGCATTCCTCTAATCTATTCTCTATGCAGCCCAGGAAGAGTTTTTTTTTTTTTTTTTAAGTGAACTGGGTCCTATCTCTCCCCTGTTTAAAACCCTTCAACAGCTTCTCCTCCTATCTCTTGGGAAAGAGCCTTTAGGGCCTTGGAGCTTGGGAGACTGGGCTCTCCACACCCTCCCGCCCTCGCCCCAGGGCTCCAGCCCTTCTGTCCTCCTCCCCTTCCCCAGCCCCCCTCCGCTCTCCACATCCCCTTCTCTGTCTGTAAATGCTCCCAGGTCAGCCATCTCCAACTGACCCCTTCAGGCTCACCTTAAACGTCATGTCTCCAACATGTCAGTTGTTATCTGTTCTCTTCAATCCTACATGTCTTTGTAACTAATCACACTTGTAATTTCTACTCAAATATCTTCACCACTACAGGACAAATTATGTTTCACTTGCTCACTGCTGTATTCCTAGTATAGAGTCTGGCTTATACTAGGTGCTCAAGAGGACCATAGGGGCCCAACAAATAATCTGTCAATTGACTAGGAGGACTTGGGCACTGACGGGCAACACAAGGCCTGAGTACTTGTAACAGTGGAGTTAGAGCCATCGGGAGAGGGAGAAGAATGACAAAAGCGATGTGGAACGGAACCAAAGAGAAATGTTTTCTTCTTTGAAAGATTTTCCCGATTTGGCTAAATCTAATATTCTTCAGATTTAATTCAATTCAACCATTTTTTTGGAACACTTACTTTCTGCCAAGTGTGGTAGGTTGCTTGCAAAAATAACTGAAGACATTTTTGTCTTCAATTATTCTCTTCCCTGTATCCCTGACCCACTATAGTGAGACTTTGCAGCTCTCCCCGCCACCACCATTAAAATGTGAAATCTATTTCCCCTCCCCTTAAATCTAGACTGGACTTGTGGTTTCTTTAGCCAATAAAATACAGCAGAAGTGGCACCATGCCAGTTCAGGCCTCTAGAAACCATGCACACTTCATCTCACTCTCTTGGAACCCTGCCCAGTTGCCTCTTGAACGAGCCCAGGTTGGCCTTTTGGAAGATATAAGATCACAAGCCCCCAGCTGACCTGGAAGCTGAACACAGACACAGGAGGGAGCTCAGCTAAAAGCAGAGCTACCCAGCTGAGCCCAGAATCACGGTGAAATAAATGACTGTCATTTTAAGTTACTAAGTTTTGGAGCAGTTTGTTGTGCAGCAACACCAAGGAGCACTGGGGATGCAGAAATGAATGCCATATGGAAGAGCCCACCACCTCGGTGAGACAGACACTATTTCCATTCACTCATTCGATACAGGTTTTATTGAGCACCTAAATGAAGGCCAGGCTCTGTATTCAAGCTGGAGATATAAAGGTGACAAGACACAGTAAAAGAGAATAGAGACAATAAACAGACAATGCCAAAATAGAGTGTGTTAAGTACTAAGACGGGGTAAGGAAACCTAACAGAGTTGGGAGTAGGATTGTGGGTAGAGGGGGGCAGTTTGGGGAGGTTTTCCAGAGGAAGTGATGTCGAAGCAGAGCCCTAAGGAATGAGCAAATTTAGCCAGGAAAAACAGAAGATTCTTCTAGGCAGAGGGTTGATACTTATATTTCCAATCTGCACTATTTATTGTTAAAAGGAGAATAACATGTATTGTGTTACTTCCATTACACCTCCTGATGTTTTTCCTCTCTTTATTGGTCTTTTGAATGAACTGAGAAAACTCAGGGATTAAACTCCCAACTCTCCTGCAGAATAACTGCCAATTTAGAACCTGTTACTCCATAAAAAGAGTTTTAATTGAACACCCTCCCACCCTCCAAAAAGAAGGAAAATTTTTCAACTAGATGGGAAAGGATAACATAGAAACTCTAAATATTCAAGGAGAAAAAAAAAAAAAAAACTTCGAGACTGCAAAAACTCATTTGAGCCACAAAGCCACAGTTTAAGTTAGCAATTTTCACCCTTGAGGTTGCATACCACTCCTGATTACACCAATTAATTAAAGTGAGTGCATCGGGTTCCTTCTAATTTTCTGCTATCAGGCATCCAGCGGCTACTAATAAGTGTTTATTAGATGATTTTTTCAAGCCCATACACTTGCTGAGTAGAAAATCACAATAATAATAATTGAATGGGGGTAACAGAAGGATTCTACGATGTCTGGATTCCTATAAATTGTTAGTAATTTTTTCAATGATCGTCTTCTATTCAAGGTGCAGAGGATGCTTTCAAATCCCACCCTATAACCATATCTATGATTAAACCAAAATTCAATTTCATTGCATTTTATGAAGAAGGTTGTCTGACTTGGTCAATCATTTACAGAGAGGATTCCAAAATTACTGTCACTTCAGAGGGAAACATTTTATTTCTGAGTAACTTTTAGCCACCAATTCCAACAGCTTTCTTTTCTATGTAAGTCATATACAAAAAAGTAGCACAAATCTCAGACATAATCAAATACGATGGAGCCCATTACAGTAGCTGCCTGCGTCTTATACACGGCAGGTACAAAAAAATAGTTGTCCTATCTAGACTGACTTTCCTCTTATTGATAAAACCCTCTTCCTTGAAGTAGCAACAGTGAACTAAAAACACGGTATTCAGCTGTCATGCATGTTACAGGTCTTTGGGCAAGAAATAAAGACCCTTGGGTTACTCTTATTGCTGTTAATTACACAGAGGCTATAAGTGTTAACTCACAGATGTAGTTCTGTGTTGTATAGCTCTTCCTGCTCAAAACACAAGGAAACTAGACATAAATTAGAATCAACTCATTCAGACTTAACTGACTGAGAACCCTGTCATCCATCTTGTGATGCTGTCTCTCTAGGAATCCTCCTGGCCAACTGGTCCACCACTGTCAGGCAAGACTTCATCTTCGATGGACCCGATCCTCATTTTTATGGTACACATTCCTATGTCCTTTCACCACATGAGTGCCACCTTTTCCGGGGAAATTTGCTCAGTACTATTTCAAGTCAGCTATAATTTCTCATTGAGATTATGTTCTGGAGGCATTTAGAACAGATTATTAAATCGGATGCTGTATAATCCTCAATCCATTTATGCTGTCCATTTTTCTGTCTTACGTTGGTTGCTAAGGAGATTAGTGCGAAATGGGGTCCCTGTCCTAAGGGGTTAATAATTTTACACTGCTCACTCTCCACAGAAGTCATAATCTGCTGTGTGTAAAATCACATTTAGTTGCTGTGAAAATGATTACGATGCTTGGAATGGAACATTATAGCTTCAGGTGGGAGATAAGTAGTAAGAGCACATGGGCTCCTAGAAAATACAAAAGTTCTTCCCAGGAATAATGCTCAGCACTAAAAAAGAGTGGGAGGAAGGGATGGTGCAGAAATTGACTTTGTCGGTGGATTTTCTGTTTCCTTCTCTTATCATTCTTTTTATCTTTTTGTATTTATTTATTTATTTATTTGCGTTACGCTGGCCTCTCACTGTTGTGGCCTCTCCCGTTGCGGAGCACAGGCTCCGGACGCGCAGGCTCAGCGGCCATGGCTCACGGGCCAAGCCGCTCCGTGGCATGTGGGATCTTCCCAGACCGGGAGACAAACCCGCGTCCCCTGCATTGGCAGGCAGACTCTCAACCACTGCACCACCAGGGAAGCCCTTTTTTTAATCTTTTTAGAAACCTATAATAGTATGATTGGGACACTCAAAAGATAATTATCAGAATCCAGAAGCTGGTGGGAAAAATAAAGATGGGGAGATGAAAAGGAATAGTTACTTTTCAACAAAATCCTAAATTACCATTGAAATTAGGAATTCCTTCCCCTTTCTCGGGCATGTATCAGTAAAGAGACAAGGCACTCAGAGATCCTCAGATCACAGGCTCTGACTAATAATGTGATCTCTTTAATGTGCTAAAAGTGCCAGTCCAGGGCTTCCCTGGTGGCGCAGTGGTTGAGAATCTGCCTGCCAATGCAGGGGACATGGGTTCGAGCCCTGGTCTGGGAAGATCCCACATGCTGCGGAGCAACTAGGCCCGTGAGCCACAATTACTGAGCCTGCGCATCTGGAGCCTGTGCTCCGCAGCAAGAGAGGCCGCAATAGTGAGAGGCCCGCGCACCGCGATGAAGAGTGGCCCCCACTTGCCACAACTGGAGAAAGCCCTCGCACAGAAACGAAGACCCAACACAGCCATAAATAAATAAATAAATAAATAAATAAAAATTAAAAAAAAAAAAAAAAAAGTGCCAGTCCACCAAAAGGCAGGTTGCAATAATCTTTTAGACTGAAAATAGAGCCAAATCCCAATAATTTGGGGGAAAAAACACATTTATACAGATTTTGGAAAACGGGAGATAATTAAAGTAATATGCAAACACAGTCCAATTTTAAGACATTTATTATATCCTGCTTAACATGAAAATCTAATGACTTAAAGTAATAGAAATTAACAAGTGTGTAAAATGACTCATATATGAATCCTTAAACATTTTTTAAAAATAAAAATTAAATGGAATAGTTAAAAATATATAGTGAACACCATAGAGGAAAAATAGTTCCAGATTTGCAAAGATTTTCCTGTTATATGTGATTAAAAAGAAAATTCTGAAAAGCTGTAAGAAAATCAATAATTAAAATAAAAAATTTTAAATGTTTTGAAAAAATTTGCTACTTAATTTACTCGTACCGACTCCTTTTATAAAGTGAAGAATCTTTCATGTATGAATAGCCACCACCATTTATCTTTTTTATAAATGTGCCAAATATCTCGATATCTTAAAAATGGGACAAATTCATATCCCAGTAATTTTCTGCAGAATTATGATATGGTTCACCTGTGGCTTAAGGAGCAATGTCCAAAATATGTGAGTTTGGGTTTTGTTTCACTTTCTCCTACCCATTCCAGCCTAAGAAGCCCCAGGTAATGCTCAGGTACTCCTCAGACCAGGTGACACTCTTGGGCCTGTGAGAAGTAAGGGCTGAGGCTGCCACATGAATTCTGTTCTCAGGTGCCCTACCCTCCGGAAGCAGTAAAGCAGGAAGAAGCAGAGGTCCATTTGAGTTAGTGTTCCTCTGATTTTCTTTTTTTTAATTTTAGGAAACATCCTATCTGGAATATCCCACATGAGAGACCTCAGGGGTAAAAATGAACACACTTGAGTGATAAATTCAACACTCAAGAGATTTAAACTTTTGAGCATAAAACTCAATGAGTACAGATCCACACACACTGACAAACATGAAGGAGAGTGATATCCCTGGTAAATTGAACTAGTATTCCAAATTCTTTACCTGTATCTGCCATGGGATTTTGCAGTTCCTTCCACTGAAAGCAGAATAGATTTCCTACCCCACTGGGGGCCATGTGAGTTGCTCTGGCCAATGGAATATGGGCAGACACGAAGCACACAAGGCCTAGACCTTAAGAGGCATGGCATCTTTCGCCCAGCAGTCTTCTTCTTCTGCCCCAGCCATGAGAAGAAAATGCCCTCCTGCTCCATGGAGGATGAGAGCCACACAGAGCAGACTGCAGACAGGGCTCCCCTGGGCAGCAGGCTAGGCTGAGCCCAGCTGGATCAGCAGACCCTAGCCAACTTCCCAGACACAGGAGCAAGAACAAATGAGCATTATTTTATGCCACTGAGTTTTGTGGTAGTTTGTCATGTGGCACCACTGTGACAACAGATAACCAATATCTGTTTTACTGTTTTATTGCTGTATACCAGGCCTAATACTTTTAGAAGTGTAGGAATCCAAAAATGAGAGAACTCCGTAGAAAACAGGACTCCCCGAAGGATCACACCCTCAGTGGGTGAGCTAGAACAAAACCCTTCCCCACAGAAGAAAACTACAGACATACACACCTCTCTCAGACTTGACTCCAGGTGGAATGGATGAAATGCAGAACGTCTCACCTAAATTTGGGGTTTGAATCAGAATTCACACTTAAAAAAAAAAAAAAATTTAGTTGACATGCCATATCCAAGTACCTGGAAAAGTAAAACCCAAATACCTTCTGGAAGAAGGTCGTTTAAACCCAAGACTCAAAAATTCCCCAGCGATGAAATTATAAGGAACATGAATCTCTCTCAGAAAACTACTGTAACTAAATCAACACAATTAAAAAAAAAAAAAACTTTAGCAAGTTGCAGAAAAAGGCAAACGGTATGATTCCATTTATATAAAGTTCAAAAGGAGGAAAAACTAGACAATGCGTTACTTAAATGTATAATGTATGGTGAAAGGTATATTATTCTCAAGGGGTTGATAGCACTAAATTCAGGGGGTAGAGAGGGGAAGGTACAATGAGGGAGCATCACATATGGGCTTTGAGAGTACTATAATATCCTATTTCTTACGCTTGCTGGAAAGGACATGGGTGTTCTCTTCTTTTTGTTCTGTTTCGTTTTGTTTCTTAGGCTGCAGAACTTCCCTGACGAGGGATCAAACTCGTGCCCCCTGCAGCGGAAGCACGGAGTCTTAACCACTGGACCACCGGGGAAGTCCCATGAGTGTTTCTTTCACTACTCTTCTTTAAACTCTCCATTTCTACCATACACACTGTTTTACACACATATTCTACAATAAAAATTAAAGAGACACGTTGCCCAGGCCCCAACTGCCTACAGCCCAGCCTGGGTGCTCTCGACTCAGCATGGCCAGCAAGTTTCTCAAAGGGCCAGGCATTTCTCTTTTCCAAGTGGGTGAAAAGAGAAAGCAGATGGTCTAAGGCCTCGCCATCATCGGTTTGGGGGAGCAACTCTACCACGAAAGCACGTGGGAGGTTGAGAACTGCTTAGTTGGGGAGAAGTGAGAACAGTCAGTTTTGAGGAAGGTCCACCTTGCCGCTACTTCACACAGACAGAAGAGAAGCACCAGCGCGAACCCCGCCATGCCTCCTCAGCGTGCCTCCTTACCACCTCAGTGGGTAACCAAGGAAGTGCACTGATGAGCATAAGTGCCCAAGACAATGGAGAAAACGTAAGACCAGCTACCTGTGAGTTCTTTTCAAACACATACAGCTCAGAGACTACCTGGGACCTCTTACTTCCCAGCCCAGTGCCATTCATGGGATCAGAGGTAACATTCCACTCCCCTTCTCCGGCGACTTCAAGAGGGGCCCCTGCTCCATGAGTACAGGAGGGGCCTCACATGAACCAGCAGTCGGACGTGTTGAGAGGAAGCTAGGTTCCAAACAGAAGGAATCAGAGGAGGGCCTGAACCGAAGGCTTCGTGTGCAACTGGTCTAAGACTCATCATCACGCCTGCCTGGGGATGCTTCTCATGACGGTCACTTGGTAGTTCCTCAATCACAATATTACCCAAAGATTCAGTGAGTCTCCAATTTTATAAGAGAAAATATGGAAAGACGAGTTAACTAAGACCTCAGGCGTGTGGCAGAGTTGGGGCTGGACCTCATAGCCCAGGTACACGGGTCCCATGCACAAGCCTCTGTTCTTTGCAGGAAGGAACAGAGTTCAAGAAGGCACCGAAGAATGGCTGGGGGTAGAAGTAGATGGAGTCCTCTTATAGGGAACTCTCATCACCCATTCTTATCTCCATCTTTCCTGCTATTAAATCAAGACATATTAAGTATGCTATTTTCCACAGTGGACTTCTGGAGAGAAAAAGAAATTTCTGATTCAGGAAAGGAATTGCTAATGCCAAACAGAGAAAGCAGGGACCTGCCTTTATGGCAAGGCTATTGATGGAAGCCTGAAATTCTGAATACAAAGTAATGAAATAAAGGAGCTCTGAAAATGAGAAGTGATGTAAAATAAAAAGCATACTTAATGATGTCCATGACTTGAAAAGAGGACATTTTGGCAGCAAAATCAGTGCAAAGAAATGAACACTCAACAGTATCAGATGATAATGTACGAAATGAGTCCTGCTGACTGATCCATGAGGAAGAGGATGCTGATGAGACAGCGTGAACAATACAGGTAAATTGTTCTCAAATTTATGCGTGGAGGAGAGTCTGAAGTGCGATTTCTATGGCAGTACTGGGGGAAAATTATAGCACTCTAATGTAAGTACGGTTTTTCCTTTTGCTATTACCCCGCCTCCCTTTCCCCCTAACCCTTTTAAAACCATTTTCCTGCCTGCCCACTTTTCCCCACCCCCTTCCCACCCTCCGGGGCTTTGCCAGAGGCCATCAGCCTTTCATGGGAATACTTGCAGGATACTGGTCATGAGAGGGAAAGGGGGGAGGGCAGTTGGCTCCTTGGGATTTCATCTGAAGCGCGGGGGATTCTGCAGACTCCCATCCTCCCGGAGATTCTGCTCTAAGCCCCCTCCATTTCCGAATCATCGAGTCCTTGGACCGCAGGAGCTGCTGCGCCCCTAAAGGGTATTGCCTGGAAAGGGGCCAAGAATGGCATGTGAAGAGAAAGGAGAGAGAATGCAACCTGTGGGGATTTCATGAGGTTTCTGTTTCTTTTATTTTCTTTCTTAAGTGGCAGAAATAGCTCACCTAAGACAGAGTTGCTTTGGCTTAGGAGGTCCAGGATCTGGAGCCCATGGGTTCAAGCCTTTGCTGGCACACTCCCTACAACGCAGCCCCTAGGGCACCCCCTGGGATCCCCGGGCACTGAGGAGTGCAGTCAGGCACTACTGAACAGAAGTCCCCCACCAAACAGCCGTGTAGATGACAGCCAGAGACTGAGCCTGCCTCACTTGGAGGCAGACATCAGAAATCCCCCTCCCAGGCTTCCCGCAGTAAAAGTCCCAAACTCACTTCCCATGTTGTATCAGTTTTCTAGGGCTACCGTAACAAATTACCACAAACTAGCTGGCTTAAAACAACAGGAATGCATTCTTTCACAGTTCTGGGGTCCAGAAGTCTGAAAGCAAGGTATTGGTTCCTTCTGAGGGCTCTGAGGGAGGATCTGTCCGTGCCTCTCTCCTCGCTGCTGGTGGTTGCTGAAAATCCTTGGCGTTCCTTGACTTCCAGACACATTGCTCCATTCTCTGTCCCCATCTTCACATGGCTTTCTCCTCTGTGTCTCTTCCTTTTCTGTCTTTTATAAAGGGCACTCATCACTAAAGGATTTAGGGCCCACCCTGATACAGGATGATCTCATCTCAAGATTCTTACCTTAATTAAATCTGTAAAGACCCTTCTTCCAAATAAGGTCACATTCTGTGGCTCCAGTGGACAGATCTTTTTTGGCAGGCCACTGTTCAACCCACTACACTACGCACAGACACAGGGCTATGGCTCACCTGCACCAGGTGCGCAAGGCAGGTGTTAGCTGGGCAACCAACAGTCCTGGTTTGCTCAGAACTCTCCCGATTTTAGCACTGAAAGTACTGCGTCCAGGATAATCCTCAGTCCCAGGCAGACCAGATGCTTGGTCATCCTAGTGTTGGCTCAGAAACACGTGGATTTTTAACATGTGTTTACAAAAGAGAAATTAAAATTCAGAGGCTGGAGGAATAGGAGATATCTGGGCAGAAGGCCCAGACCAATTCAGAGGTCAGATCTAATCCTCCTGGGCTCTGATTTCTGTGTGCTGACTTATACATCTCAACTCAAACGGTGGTCCCAGCATGGCACCGGAAACATGGCTTCATGGATGGCCCAACTTGTGAGCCAGGAAGGGCACACAAAGGGCCGTGCTCTTATTCCCTCTCAGTGGTCTAAAGTTCTGTCTTTACTGTCACTCTTTAAGTATCTTCACAGCGATGAGGATGAGCTTTCAAACCTTTGTGGTGCAACAAAAAGCTTGGATGTAAATATAAGAAAGGCTCCCCCAATGGAGAGACAACCAGCATTAGGTCCCAGGTCTCCTGAATTCATTCTTTAAGTTCCCTAAAAATCTCTCTTATAACTCACAAATACCTGTCACTCCAAAACATTTAAGTGGTCAAAATATTTATTCTTACCTGAAAGCTTCAATTTAAGAATTCCTCAGAATTTGTCAAGTCCTTGGAATTTGAAACTCACTTTGAATCATTGCCTCTTTATCATTTTTCTTCTATTTGTATGATACTTAGATGCCACCGCAGTATCCGTTCTTAGCTGATTCTAATACTATACGGCTGAGCACAGCAATCACACATGCCCGAGTTTACAGGTAACTACAGTTGAGCTTCCTTGCACACGCCAATATAAGAAAGGAGATTTCAGAAAAAAGTAAATTTATCTCAGAGACTGCTGCATTGAGAGAGGGTCTCTGGGGCACGCCTCAACTCCATCCACACACACGTCCTCTGCTCTTCGCAGTGCCAGGGTTGTAACTTTCAAGATGCATTAAAGCCATCCGGTAATAAAGAAGCAACATCCTCCCAGCGTAAGAAACTTTTGTGGTCTGAATATATACACTACTGGCTAAGGGTTGATGCCATGGCTGCCTCTTGCATGTGGCATGGAGGTGGCAGGGGGCAAGGAGGTCTGCGTAGAATTAAATGTACAGAGTAAGAGTTAGGCATTCAGTGGAGACCCTGCAAATCCAAATCAAACCTGCCTTTACTGCCCACACTCTATGCACCATGAGCAGTACAGGAATGCCCTTCCGTTAGATATTAATAAAAACAGCTGCCATTTAGTGAGGTTTACTCTGTGCCAGGATTTTTCAGTCATTATACCTAACATTCTAGTTACCCTCATCGTACAGATAAAGAAATTCAGAAAGCCACAACTAGCAGATGATACAACTGGGGTCCCAGTCCTGGCCTGTCTGACTCCAAAGCTCATTCTTTTCCCATCAGGATCTATGCCAGAGAGTGGAATGGTAGGACTGGGAGTGCATTACTTGGATAATAGGGGTAAAAACAAATTGCTTTCTGAAGTTGCTGTGCCAAGTTACAGCCCTCCTAGTGATATATGAGATCCCCACTGGCCCACATCCCTCACCAACACGTAATAACGTCAGACATATTTTTTCCAGTCCGGCTGATCTAAAGTGGTATCGCAGGGCTTCCCTGGTGGCGCAGTGGTTGAGAATCTGCCTGCCGATGCAGGGGACACGGGTTCGTGCCCTGGTCCGGGAAGATCCCACGTGCCGCGGAGCGGCTGGGCCCGTGAGCCATGGCCGCTGAGCCTGCGCGTCCGGAGCCTGTGCTTCGCAACGGGAGAGGCCACAACAGTGAGAGACCCGCATATCACAAAAACAATTAAAAAAAAAAAAAAAATGGTATCGCATTACTGTTTTAATTAGGAGTTACTAAATTCTGATGGATAGGCACCTTTTCCTATGTTTATTAGCTATTCCTCTTTTCCATTCTCTGAAATGCCTGTTCAAGTCATTTTCCCATTTTCTTTTGAATTATCCATCGTTTTCTTATTTATTTGTAGTATTTACATATTCTGGATATTAATCTTTTTTCAGTTATATATATTGCAAATAATTTCTGTAAGTCTGTAGGGTTTTTTTTTTAACTTTCTCTATAGTGTCTTTTGATGAACTGATATTTTTAGTCAAATATAGTCAAATTCATCATTCTTTAAGTTCATGGTTTATGCTTTTTGTATCTTCTTCAAAAGGTCATTCCTTACTCCCAAGGTCATAAAATATCTTCCAGTATTCTCTCCTAAACTGTTTAGAGTTTGCTTTTCACATTTCGGTCTTTAATCCACTTGGAATTACTTTTTTGTATATGGGGAAGGTAGGGATCTGATTTCACTGCTACCCTCCTGTACTATTTTCAAGTCGTCTCAGCACTATTTATTGAATGATCCTTCCTTCTCCCACTTTTCCACAATGTTGTCTATCCTAAGCTAAGTTTCCCCATGTACAGGTCTGTTTCTAGCTCTGTATTCTGTTCATTGGTCTATTTGTTTCTCCCTATGCTGATACCATGCTACCTTAACTATTTATATAGCTTTATAATGAGTCTCCCTTTGTCTCTCAATTCTTTCATATAAATAGGAGAATCAATGTGTCACTTCCTCCTCTCCCAAAAGCCTGTTGTAATTCTGATTGGAATTGCACTGAATCTTTAGCACATTTTGTGGAGAACTGACATTTTGCAATATCGAGTCATCCTACCATGAATATGGTATTAACTCTCCATTTTTTAGAATTCTTAATGTCTTTTGAAAAAAATTTATTATTTTCTCCATCGAGATTTTATGTATCATTTGTTAGATTAATTCCTGGGTACTTTTCATTAGCAAACTATTGGTGATGTAAATAAATAAGATTTAATTTTATAAGTTGCTTTTGAACCCAGAAATCTTGATAAACTCTTTTATTAAATTAAGAATTTATTTATAAATTGGAGAGGTGATTTTCATACAAAATAATGACAGTGCTTTTATTTTTTTAAGAACAATAACTCGAAACTGGATGCCATGAGATCAAGACCAGTAATTTCCATTTTCTTTGAATAACACTTTAACAGGACACAGGGAAGAGCTTGCAATGAACTCCAGTTTCTCTACTTGCCCCCAAAGAAAAAAAAAGATGCAGTAATGTGGGGCAAGGAGCATGCATGTTTAACACTAATACATTTGTCAGATTATTGATGAAAACAATAATCAGAATTAGTGAGTATCCACTATATGCAATGCAGCACTTCACCTACATTCACACATCTAAGAATGTTGGTGACCATGGAAGAAAGGAGAAGAAAAAGCTGGAACCGAGTATCTGTCTAAAGCTGTGGTCAAGAGCTTAGAGCTCTTTGGAGATAGACACCATAATGTAAATGCCAGGCACTGCTGTTTTATAAACACAGGGATATAATGAAATACATCTTGAAGAGAGAAACAATGCACTATTGTGTCTAGCAAAGTTTTGGCCAAAATCTCAGTTTTGCATGTGTTTGTATTTAGAGAAATAAATCTGCCTTAACAATTCTTTAATTAGTGGCATCATAACTTAGAAGCTGCCATCTGTGAATTTAATCATCTAAATACTGGAAAAAACTGACGATGATCCTGAGGGAAAAGCCTCAGCCTAAGAAAGCTGGGCAGACACACACAGACTGTGGCTGCAAGATGACAAAAGAACTAGTCAGCTCATTGAAGTCGGCCAAACCAGTTATTTAGCATTGTGACATCTGTTAACTAATTGTGCTTCTCTTTTTTCCAAATGAATTTTTTGGTATCACCCAGACATTAAATGACTGACGCTCGACTCTAGGAAGAGAGTCCTCCACAATAATTATGCTTTTTAAGGAAATGGATCTTACAAGTCACATATCTCCCAACGGGTCTGGGAAGTCTGTTGGCTCCTGGACTAATCAGCCCGAGCTCCTGAGGGCAGGATGCAGATGAAATATGCAACAACAGTCTGCCTCTCAGCTTTCTGTCCCCAGTGCCTGTCCCAGTGCGCTGCATACACTAAGTACTCAATCAGCGTTTGTGAGATGTATCTGCAAATCTCTCTACAAAGGCCTCGATTTATACCTGAGAACTGCTCACTAGAGCATGTCAATTCATTACACATGCCACTGTTGTGCCTGGAGAGTATGGAGGAAGCATTAAAACACCAGAACCCAACAAAGAGCTTGATATAGCGTGTGTGTGACAGAGGCATAAGTTCAGATGCAAGCCCCTCCCACCTTCTCTCCAGATTGGAGCAAGCAACTGCAGATGTGAACTCATGGGTAAAGAGGCACAAGGGGTCAGGAGAATGAATGGGTCAGAAGTGGCGCATCCACTCATCACTACTAAGGAGGGTTCCCCGCCTGCCGTCATGAATTCTCCTCCTGTACCGGGGCTACAAAAGCAGGGGCTGGTTAGTCAGAGGGAGGCTTTTGAAGTTCCCTTATCATGACTCTCCTGTTTGCTGCCTGACATGGAACCCTGACCAGAAGTAAAACATGATAATAACAATTTTAACAAGAACAACAAATAATTGCAGTTTTTATTTTGTGCCAGGTATGGTTCTGAGGGCTTTCACATACATACACATGAACTAATGAGGATGAAGTTCCCTTTCTGACTAAACCCTAAACACTGGTTGAGATATCAGTGGCAGACAGGTGTGTGTGTTCATGAAATGAACATCTGTCTTCCATCCTTCTAAAAAGTCCATTCTACTTCCAGAGTGAGACTCCTGAGAGGCCCCACTAGGAAATCATCCTCTCACTGGACACCACCTGGAAAAGAAATTAAGAAGTGAAGCACAGGCAGATGTCTCTTAAGAGTCAACAAGGAGGTAAAGAAGGAGGTCTCACCAAGGAAATAAAATTGTATACAAAGCAAAATTACAAGTAATCAAACTTAGCAGCCCCTGGTCTTTTCTTCAGTCATTTACTTTGATAGGTGGCTGTCTCCTATACTTCTTATAATGTTGAGCCCTGTGCATTTAGATGTATATATCACAAGGAAGAAAAGAAGGGCTCTCCAAGAACAAACATACAGACGGGACCACGCTGTCTGCCAGCATGGGAAGCAGCGGTAATACTGTGCCCCACCTCAAGTATTTCATGCCCCAGTTCAGACAGGATATTTGAAAAATGCTGGCCACACTTATCAGGGACCAAAAGAACATAAGGCAAGCTGCTGTGGAGAGAGATGATCTTCTTGTTAGATCCAGAGATGATTGATAGCTCGCAGATTTCAGATTCTGCACATTAAGAACCATCAGGAAATTCAAGGGTTAACTGCTCAGACTGCACAGTTCGTCAAGCAGCCATCACTAAGCATCTGTGGACGTTCACAGCCCTGGGCTAGGTGCCATGGAGAATATAAGACAGGAACGTAGGAGACAAGATGGCTGTTGAGCCAATAATCTAACAGCAAAAATGCTGCCTCTGAAGTCCACTGACCAAGTGATGTACACCCCTAGTCAGGAGCCGGGGTCTGTGTTTGTTGAGGTGAGCACGTATCCCGCCCAGGCGCAGCACAGATACCAGCGTGACATTCATACTTGACAGGAGGTAATAGACAGGTGAGAAGAGTTTCCCTCTTCCTGCCATTCAAGGGAAGGACATTCCACCAGGTAGCGTGACAGGCAACCAGTACACAAGCTTCAAACGCTGTTAATCCTATAGGCCTCACTGAAGTCTTATATTAAAAACAAGTTTATAAAGCGTCAAAGCATTCTTATTCGATATTCTTTCCAGCTCTCTAGGGAGAGTCAAACATTCTCATTTCCTTTCTTATAGGTACCCAAACCTCAGTGAAGTTAAGTGACTGCCTTGGGTTACACAGGAAGTTGGGAGAAAAGCTGAGGTAACTTCCAAGCACCTGGTGGCCCCTACCCACATCCACATCGCTTCACTGCACAGACCTGAATGACATTTCTTCCGTGACAGAAAGGACCAAGGGTGCTGCACACTTACAGAGCAACAAACGCGGTTTCCTGATTCTGGAGGCCGAGCTTCTCCTCGGCAAGGGGCAGGCAAATAGCCCACCAGGAGAGTCCAACTCCATCAGCGCTTTATTCCACCTTCCTGCTTCCCTACCCGCAACCCCTCTGAAAAAGCAAACCCCTCAGAGAGCAAACAAACAGCATCCCATCCTGCCATGCTGTACCCCAGCTGTACTGCACTTCGAAACTCAGTAGAGAAGATTCCTCCTAAAAAGGAACTTTTTTCAGTTATTAGCAATATCAGGCTTCTTCACATTATGAGAGGTTTGTTTCCAGGTTCCCAGGAAGTGACGTTTGCATTTCGTGGCCAGGTACAACCAAAGCCCAGGGCATTTCTACCCCCTTTTGTAGTCTCCATTTACTTCCTAGGCCTTATTCTCCAGAATTCAGAAACCTAATCTGATGAGGGTATTTAAGTTCATGGGAACTGACCCTAATGCCCCCTGCCCAGCAACACCTATGCATTCCAGTGGCTGGACCCCAGTCCTTGCCCAGCAGGGAGAGACACAGTGGAGCCCAGCGGGGCCAGGGAGAGAAGACAGGGGAGAGCATGTGTGGTCTTTTCTACGCCTCGAGTCCCATCACTGGGTAGCCGCGATCAGGGCTATGCTCCA
Source organism: Kogia breviceps (assembly GCF_026419965.1). Classification (NCBI taxonomy): domain Eukaryota; kingdom Metazoa; phylum Chordata; class Mammalia; order Artiodactyla; family Physeteridae; genus Kogia; species Kogia breviceps. The sequence goes on along the minus strand of NC_081310.1, from coordinate 39,878,928 downwards.
AGTTGGACACGTGAACAGACCTAAGCTGGGAAAGATCTTAAGAAATCATCCAATCCAACATCTCTTCTTTTAGTGGTAAGCAGAGTGAGGTCCAGGACAGAGGTGTGACGTCCCCAAATTCCCCTGGTCAGTGGCAGAGCTTAAAGTCTAATATCTCCTGAGCCATTACTATTTCTATCACCCGATAACCTGCCCTCCACCCCCCGCAGAGGGGACAGCTTAGGTTTGGCAACTGGAGGACTGTTGCAAAAGTCTGACTGACACAAATCTGTGGCATAAAATGAGGGGCATCTGTGATTGCAATGCAGCCTCGCTTTTACCTTTTATGCCAGCGGGCGTGTCAACATGCCAAGCGCTAAAGTGGGTTCACACACAGGGAGAGCGGAGCAGAGAGGGCTGGGGAACCTCCCAGACAAGCGGTGAGCCAGCAACCGCAGGGGTGGCCTCTGCCTCAGCCTCTGTCCTCACCCCTGCCCTCGGCCCCCCCGGCTCTGATCTCACACTGCCCCCCGATGCCTCGCTCCTGGATGACAGCTCTGCCACTGTTATCCTTGGCAAACACCAGTGTATTGTTACCCAAGGCCCCGGGTCAGACGCTGTGAGAAGACACTGGGAATAAGACCTCGCAGCTCCACACAGAGCAGGTGGAATTTGGAAAAGGTCCACAGCGGCTAGTCACAGTGAGAAGAACTTTCATTTTAGTCTCTCTCTACTTTATGGCTCCGATTGTCTACCTGCTCGCGTCTGCAGGTTAGTGAGGAATGAGCTTTGATCCCGCTCCAAGCCCAACAGCACGGTTTGCCCACGGCGGTGAGCAAAGGAAGCATGGGGAGCAAGGCAGGTCGGGAGTGAGGCCCCCTTCATTCCCAGGGGACCCCAAGACTCCTCCCTGTGCACTTCGGCCCCCAAAGTTTGCATTTCACTTGGCCCACGTGGCCTAGTGTGGTTTTTATCTTTATGCGTGCGTCCTGCCTTCTAGGACGGCAGCCTCCGAGAAGATGGGGTGATGACAGTGGTGAAGAAATGACAAGGAAAACAGCACAGCACAAAAGAGCAGCCCTACCAAGGGCCCCAGGGCCCCAGGCCTGGGCAGCTTCCAACTCGCCTCCAGAGAGTGTGTGAAGTAGGACAACCCTCTGACCAACGGCCTTGATAACATACCCGGACTCGGGTCCTGTGTCACCTGAGACCCCACCACGGCAGCGCTTCCAGCCCTGGGCCAGGCCACTGTGTGGCAAGGCCTTTCACTCGACCAGGACAAGAATTTCAGGGCAAAGAAAAGAAAGTTCATCAGTCTCTCCCCACTAGCTGAGAGGTGAGCGGAGATAATATTTGAGACTCACCACGTACTGGCTGGATGTGGGCGATCTAACCCGTGAATCCACACGTGACCTGTAAACAACCAACGTCACCAAACACTCCTAAGATGGGGGAGGATGAGAAGCGCTGGCGGGGAGTGACCGCCGCTCCCCTCGGCGCTGCGCTCTCCAGGGATGGCCTGGGCCTCAGCTTCCTCACTGGACAATGAGACCGTTGGACAGGGTGAAGGTGACAGTGCCTTCCAGATTTAACGCTGACACCTGCCTCGAAGTGTCATGAAAACACGTATGTCGGTTTCATGTTTGCAGTTAACAGATGTCACGTGGTACGTGCATGGACCCAGGTTACAGTAAGGCAAATCAGGATTTCATGTCAAATCCCCAAATGTTGGTAATATTCCTGGCTTGTAGCATTGGTGACCTAAGGGCTCAAATATTTTCAAAAATTCACTGGCCATTAGAAGAGATGGGATCTTAGATTTTATAGATGAGAAAGCTGAGACTTTGAGAGGTCAAACAGCTTGTTCAAGGTCATACAACTGGGAAGGGGCTCACCCAGGTTCAATGGGCTTTCCAGCACAGGGAGGGGGAGAAGGAAAGGGTTTAAGCAACAGAAGATCAAGAAAAAAAAAAAAAAAAAAGCAAAAGAAAACCAAAAAAACACAAAAAGAAAGACAGGATGACTTTAAGTGACTCATTTAATCCTTTATGCTTCCCCATTTCTACTTCACAAAGAAATATTTCAACCATTCACTAACTTTGAGTACCATAAAGAAATGGGTTGGGGCTTCCCTGGTGGCGCAGTGGTTGAGAATCCGCCTGCCGATGCAGGGGACACGGGTTCGTGCCCCGGTCCGGAAAGATCCCACGTGCCGCAGAGCGGCTGGGCCCGTGAGCCATGGCCGCTGAGCCTGCGCGTCCGGAGCCTGCGCTCCTCAATGGGAGAGGCCACAACAGTGAGAGGCCCGCGTACCACAAAAAAAAAAAAAAAAAAAAAAAGAAATGGGTTATGTGAAACCAAAGAAGCACCATGTCTAACAATTTAGAAACTTCTACTCTGGAGAAAAAAGAGAGAGAGAGAGAGAGAGAGAGAGAGAGAGAGAGAGAGAGAGAGAGAGAAGAAAACATTAGAGGTAACATCTTGTTAAAAAGAAAAAAGGAATTTTTCCATGTGCCCATATCTTAAAAAATTTTTTTAATTAAAAGGTTATATTTTTACATATGCAGATCATTCTGCATACATCTTAAAGAATTATTTTTTAAACTAATCAAGACAGGAATGTCTCAAAAGAAGCCAAATTGCTTTTCATAAGAAAGAGTGGCAGCACCGTCTTCTGTGCTCCTGGTACAGCACAAAGCCACTGGCTCAGCTCACTTGTGGGCAGTGGGTTGTAAAAGGCTAAATAAGTGCATCGAGTAGAAAACATACACAAAACATGGCCATAGTAAGCGCTTTTGAGAAAGAGTATGTATCAGTGAGGGCTCTTTAAAAGGAGAACTCACACGCCTGACCGTGTTTCAATCTAAACACAGCTCCAATCGGGAAACTCGACATGAGTTTTCAGAGACTTCTCCGAAGGACACTGGCTGCAGTGACTCTGAACACTTAACTAATTTTGATGGGTGTGGGGGAAGGTATGGAAGAAAAGCTTTTAGACCTTTCAAAATGACAAGAGTGTTTTGTTTTGTTACGAACTATAATTGTTATGTCCTAAGACAAGCACTGAAAGGGTCCAACAGTTCCAAACTTGACCTGGGCATTGCATAAACCCAGCGAAGAGCAGCTGTCCTTGTAGCTCCATGTGCAGCTTCTCTGAGAATGCAATTGCAGCAAAGGTGCTGGCCCCATGTGTGGCATCAAGAACAGCTCCATGAAAAGTTATGTGCTATGCCATATAAACTGCAATCAATAAAAGGGGAAAAATTTTCCTCCCCAGGTTGCTCTTCCCCCAGAACTAAGAATCTGCCACCTTTATATATGTACTTTTGGAAATCTCTATAAATGTCTTTCAACAGAAATTGCCCATGCCTAGGAATCTGAGCTCATCAGTTCGGGCAGGATATGTTTCAAAGATAAGTCATCATTCAAAAAGAATGTGTTATTTTTCCTTTTGCAAAAAGGAAACCCACCCACCCCCACCCCTTTGTTAATTTTCATAGAATTGCCTTTACCCTCACTCTGTAAAGCATGAGGAAATTCCAGCATTTTGCTCTGGAAAGTTCCAATACCTGGTTAGTTCTGGGTGCAATGTCTAGCAGAAATTATTGTGTCCACTATGTGCCTAGCACTACTAGCTATGCTACCCTATGTATGTTACATATGTAATCTTATGAAATTCTAGAAATAAAGTTATTCATTAAAAAACCATTGCTAAAGTAAATACTTTAAAAGCCACCTTCTTGATGAATTTTAATGACATAGGAAATGCCCATAATATTAAAGGAAAAAAGTAGGACTTAAAATTCCATACATGATATAATCAAAAAATTTTTCTAAATCTGTGTACAATTAAAGAATAAGTAGAAAAACTAAACAGTCCTATAATCATCTTTAAAAATTAAATGAGTGGTTAAAAACTAACATGACAACAATCCCCATGTCAAAATAGTTTTATAGGCAAATTCTATCAAATTTTATCAATCCAATCTTATGCAAACTCTTCCAGATCATAGAAAAAAAGGAAACATTCCCCAGCTCATTCACCAAAGCTATTATAACTTTGAAACCAAACCAGGTAAGAACAGTACAAGAAAAGAAAATTATAGGCCACGTTTACTCATGTACACAGATGTGAAACTCCTAAACAAATTTTAGCAAGTCAAACCCAGCAATATATTTTAAAAAATAATGATAACCAAAGCACCTTTAGTACAAATACTATAAGAATAGCTTAACATTAGAAAATATCTTAAAGTTGCTCCCCCATTAAATAATAAGGATAAAAAGTATAATCACCTCAATAGATGTAGAAGGCCACTTTATAAAATTCAATTCCCATTCACAAAATTTTAAAAATATTAGCAAACTGGGACAAAAGTTTCCTTACCTTGGTAAAGGATATCTACCCACATCACACTGCAAACATCACATTTAATTGTTGAATGCTAGATGCATTTCCTTAAAACCTTTAGAACAAGGATGTCTACTATCACTACTCCCATTCAACATGGTACAAGAGAAACTGGCTAGAAGAGTATGACAAGAAAAATCAACAAGAGGAAAAAAGAAAAGGAGACAAATGGTCATCAGTGCAGATAATGTGATTATCTACACAGAAAATTCAAGCGATTCCACAAAGTATTAGGCTTAATAAAAGAGTTCAGCCAGTTTGCTACATATCTCATTAATATGTAAAATCTATTAGAGAAATATATAAGGAACTACCTTTATGAATAAGTTAAGCAAGGATATTTTTAGGTACAACATTAAAATTACAAACCATTGAAGAAAAAATAGATATTACTACTTTATGACAAAAGACAATATAAACACAGATTAGGGGAAGATATTTGAAATTATAATTAACATAGCAGACCTGAGACTACTGTCCTTCAAAAGGACTCCTTGCAAGGTTGGCCCTTGGCTGGCATCTGGGGACCTGGAGGGTTCCATCATTCCCAGAACTATTAAGAGTGGCTCATTGTGCCTAACCTGTTTGTTCAAGCATTGTGGTTTATGCTGAACATCTGCTTTCCCTCTGGGAGTCTTCACACTTCACACTTAGTCACAATTTGGTGCTGGAGGAATTAAGCACATCCCATGTGACTCCACAGGAATGGAAGTCCTCAAAGCTTGTGCCTGGCTTCCTCTGAACTTCACCCCATACTCCTTTTCCCTTTGCTAATTTTTCTTTGTAACCTTTGGCTGTAATAAATCTTTGCTATAAGACTTTGTTCTGAGTCCTCTGAGCTCCTGGTCACAGGGGGGGTCCCTGGACACAATAACCAACAAAGATGTACATTCAAACCTCCTAAAATTCAATTGTACCAACAGATATGAAAAAGACAAGTAATACAATGAGAAAAATAAGGAAAGGCAATGAACAGACTATTTTTAGAAGAGAAAAATCCCACGGCTAATAAAACTATGAAAAGATGAGCAATCTCACTAGTAATCAGGGAAATGCAAATTAAAACAATGAACTACCTTTCATTCCCATCTGACAGGCAAAATTTTAGAGTATGAAAACATAGAGTGAGGGTGAGATTGTAGACAAACCACTCTGGAGAACAGTCTGGCAGTAACTGGTGACGCTAAAGTCGTGCGTACTCTGTGAGCCTGCATGTTACATGAGCAAGATATGTGTGAAGTATTAATGCACAAGGATGTTTACTACAGCATCTTTTGTAAGAGTGAAACAACCTCGTCTCCATCAAAAGAAGAATGGCTAAGTGAACTGTGGTACAGTCATTCAGTTATACAATTAAGATAAAGAAACTAAATCAGCAGATAAATCCTGAAGCTTTCATGGAGTGAAATACCAAGTTCTCAAAGGGTATATAGAGTATGCTACCATTATGAATGACTTTGAAATACACAAAACATACAGCATTAAACATTGCTACTATATGATACTCCTACATACAAAGCTATGTAGTTATCCATGAAAGCACAGATGAGGCTAATTTCCATTATCTCTAGGGAAGAAGAGAGGGCAATGGAAGGGGAAGCCTTCAACAATAATGTTTTATTACATTAAAAATGCATCTGAAGCAAATATGGCAATGCCAAATATGGATGAAAGCTACATGGATCATATAATTTCATTTCCTGTAGATTTAAATATTTGAAATATTTCTCAATTTTTAAAAAGTAGTAGATATTTGGAGGTTAATATTCAACACAGATAGTTACAGGACCTTCTACTAGTTGGGAAAAATAGGATTTCTTCAGTTTCTCAGTATATCAATTTATAGATATACTAGTTAAGGTTGCTGTCAGACCAAATGTTACTGTTATTCTGACCTGTCCTGTATAAACCTCAAAACAAAGTCATGCTTCCCAAATCAGTTCTGTGGATTCAGTATCTAAATTAAATTGTGTTAACCTATGTCCACAAAGCAGGAAGCTGACACGTCATTGTTATGACAGGACTTCTGTTTGGCCATTGAAACTCATCTTGCTCCACCTGTGTTATAGTTGCCTCCTTGCTTCTTCCTTCACTGTTCCTCTTGCCCTCCTAGCTTACTAAGCTAAAGCAAAATCACTTCCTTTGTCCTAAATTCAAGCATCTCTCTCCATGGTAATCTAAAGTTTTTCCAGAGATACTAAATCTCCACAAAGCCCTCTTCAATGAAAAAAGAGAGAGAGAGAGAGAGAGAGAGAGAGAGAGAGAGAGAGAGAATAGAAGATTAAATTTATTCACATCCCAACAACTTATTTCCACTTAGGGTACAGGCTGATTTACACTTGATTTCTTTGACATGTCATTTAGTGTTCATTTTCACGGGAGAAGCTATGTCAGAGATATGGATAAATATCTCAAACAGAAGAGAGAAAATAAGGAAATCCACAAATCAAGTTCAGTTTAAACTACATTGGGGGAAAATCACGTGTTAGCTTAAAGAAAGATTTTATGAGAGAGTTTAACCATAAAAACAACAAAGTGTTATCTAAGCCTAGATCCCTGCTGTGAAGCACACATGAGCATTTTAAGCTCATTACCATTTAGTTCTTGGCACTTACAACTTTCATGATGGTGGAGCATGCAAAAGCAAGCGCACTTCTTTGATAATTATTAAAATGAGTGATTTGAGTATTATTCCCAAGTTCAGGAAGCAGCCTAAGTCCAGTCTTTGGCCAAACATAGGCACCTGCATATGTGAAAAGTTGTTCTAAAACAGTCAGGGAAACACAATGAGAATCTAGAGGACTCTGAGTAACCTAAGAGACCCTTCTTCCCTCTTGCAGGCCGGCAGATGGTGACTGAGTGAACACTGGCTCTCAGACCTCTGAGGACAGCCCCTGCAGAGGCTCCTTCCGCTACGGAGCCAGCCAGCGCTCCAAGTAATACTGCTGATGGTCCCAAGTAGGTCTCAGCATCTTTGTCAAGACACTCAGTTATTTGGGGTATAAGAAGTCTACTGTCAGCATTTTTATCACGGGGAGAAAAAAAGCAATGTATCTTAGCTATAAGACTCACCCAGGATGTTAAGAGGATAATGAAGCCATTTGAATGTTCATGGCAGCATTTGCACACTGGTGGTGTGACTAATAGAAGATGTTTTCCCTTATCTTCCAGCCCGGCCCTGCAGCGAGACCCAGCATTCGAACCAGGGCTAATGTGGGCGCTGGTCAGCTGCGGACATCTGCCGTGACATCTCTGTGCAAAGGAGTTCAGAAAGGTACATGGAGCCAAAGAAAAGAGGGCAAAACTTTCTGCAGGATGTGGATACATGTGGCTGAGGCAAGGGCCCCCCCTTCTGCATCCTTGCTCCTCTAAAAAGGTGAGGTTTATCTGTTCTGGGGCAAGGAGCCCACCCTCTAACTTAAGGGGTGGCTGGTTATTTCCTCACCATGGAATTCTTACTGATATTCATATTAAATCCAAAACCCAGTGTCCAGTCTTCAGGGTCCTGCCAGCCCCCTGTGCATCCCTCGGGCCCACTGATCATGACTCCCACAAACAACCCGCCTCCCAGACAACCTCACCACCGTGATGGCCCACAGCTGCACCCCCTGCCCAGGCCCTTCTCCTCATCCACAGTGTTCGCCTCTCTTCTCTCCCCACCAACCTGCCCTGCCTTAAAAATTCACTTACTTGATACTTCTCCAATCAATTGCATTTTCAAATATTTACTAAAAATCCTATGCAGCCACAGTGGCAGACACCATAAGGATCACACAAAGAAAATCGTTCAGAGCAGTCTGGCTGTGTCTTTACTGTCCAACCCCTCAGCACCTGTGTTCTACATCAGTGTCAACATGGTGATGCACTGCTTCTTTAAGTTTGTGTGTGTGTATGTGTGTGTTCCGCCCTGACAAGCAAGCTTTTCATGCACCATCTATTATTATAGTGTCTCTAAAGAAGGCAGCACATAGCTCTGCATACAACGAAATTCCTTTTGTCCTCTAACCACAGCAAAGGGCCCACGTTTTGTTTCATGATGTTTTGATATTCACGATGTTTAATAACTATTGTGGCATGGGCACCTATCAATCAAAATAGATTTCTCAGCGACCATGTGTGAGGGTGTGTGGGGAGGTGAGGCTGTCTGCCTGTCTGTCTCCCTACTAGAATATAAACCAGCCAGAGCAGGGCCCTGGAGACCTCCTGCTGTATCAGGTGTTAACCCTTTAGTTGCTGATTGTAGGGAGGTCCTAGAAATCCTACAGGAGCGGCTTGGGTGGTGGGGTGGACGTGGACTCAGGACAGCAGCTAGTAACCAATGTGTGTGATGGTATTTCAGTATTTTAACAACCAGTGTGGCCATACATATGTATACCCGCTGAATAGCAGTCCTGCTGTTGATGCTATTGAAGATAAGGGTGATGAGGACAATGATATCACCCACCCCTGGAAGAAATGATGATTCCAAAGAGCAGAATCTTGAGTCAGGTGGCATCTAAGTGGCCTGGGCTAATGTTTAAAAGGTGGGACTTACAAAATAACAAACAACCTGATTTTAAAACGTACAGAAGAAGGGCTTCTCTGGTGGCGCAGTGGTTGAGAATCCGCCTGCCGATGCAGGAGACACGGGTTCGTGCCCGGGTCCGGGAAGATCCCACATGCCGCGGAGCTGCTGGGCCCGTGAGCCATGGCCTCTGAGCCTGCGCATCGGGAGCCTGTGCTCCTCAACGGGAGAGGGCACAACAGTGAGAGGCCCGCGTACCACAAAAAAAAAAAAAAAAAAAAAAAAAAAACGTACAGAAGAGTTGAATAGATATTTTTCCAAAGAAGACATACAGATGGCTGACAGGCACGTGAAAAGATGCCCGACATCATTAAGTATCAGAGAAATACATATCAAAACCTCAATGAGATATGACCTCACACCTGTCAGAATGGCTATCATCAAAAAGAATACAAATAACAAATGTGATAACGAGGATGTGGAGAAAAGGGAACCCTTGTGCACTGTTGGTGGGAATGTAAATTGGTGCAGCCACTGTGGAAAACAGTATGGAGGTTTCTGAAAAAACTAAAAACTGCACTACCGTAAGACCGAGCAATTCCACTCCTGGATATCACACACACACACACACACACACACACACACACACAGGAATACTACTCAGCCATAAAAAAGAAGGAAATTTTGCCATTTTCAAAAACATGGATGGACTTGGATATGCTTAGTGAAATAAGTCGGACAGAGAAGGACAAATACTGTATGATATCACTTATATGTGGAACCTAAAAAATTCAACAAACTAGTGAATACACAAAAAAGAAACAGACTCACAGATATAGAGAACAAAGTGGTGGTTACCAGTGGGGAGAGGGAAGGGGGGAGGGGCAAGATAAGAGTAGGGGATTAAGAGATACAAACTACTATGTATAAACTAAATAAGTTACAAGGATATATTGTACAGCACAGGGAACATAGCCACTCTTTTATAATAACTATAAACAGAGTATAACCTTTAAAAATTCTGAGTCACTATGTTGTACAACTAAAACTTACATAATACTGTAAATCAACTACACCTCAATTAAATAAAATAATAAAAATAAAATGTGGTATATGGAATCTAAAAAAACGGTACTGATGAACCGGACAGGAATAAAGACACAGACGTAGAGAATGGTCTTGAGGACACAGGGAGGGGAAAGGGTAAGCTGGGACGAAGTGAGAGAGTGGCATGGACATATATACACTACCAAATGTAAAACAGATAGCTAGTGGGAAGCAGCTGCATCGCACAGGGAGATCAGCTCGGGGCTTTGTGACCACCTAGAGGGGTGGGATAGGGAGGGTGGGAGGGAGGCAGACACAAGAGGGAGGGGATATGGGGATATATGGATACATATAGTTGATTCACTTCGTTGTACAGCAGAAACTAACACTACATTGTAAAGCAATTATACTCCAATAAAGATATAAAAAAAAATAAAGATGTATGGTGGTAATGGTTGTGCAACAATGGGAATGTACTTCATGACATTGAACTCTATACCTAAAAATGGTTAACAAGGTAAAATCTGTACTATTTATGTTTTATTACAATAAAAAGGCAAAGTCACAAAACTGAAAATAAATAAATAAAATGTGGAACTTTGCTGAGAGGGATTTTTCAAGAGTGACAACTGAAAAAACAAAATTCCAAGGCTACACGTTTAAGTCTTTTATTCTATTGTAAATCTTAAATCCACCTCTGATGGAGCCAGAAAACTACACAAAGATACTCCAAAGTTCCCAAAGGTCTGCAATCTGGGGGCTGGAATGAGGGGTGTGAATTTAGAGTTTTCCAAAAGCTTACCTTCTTCTGAGAATCATAAATACATGAGCTGGGAAAAGGGACTCAGTCCTAGCATCACCCCATCCTGAAAGGGCGACAGCAAGGGCCAGCATTCCTGAAACTCCCCATCTTGGGACACAACTATGGGATGACAGCAGGACCACAGTCAAGGGCTCTGCTCCCCAGCAGGCCACCTGCAGGGTATCCTAGGGACACAAACCGTGATGCACTGACAAATAGGCAGTTAGGAACAAAAGCCAGACAGCTCAGAGAGACCCCAGATGAAGCCATGGGCAGCCCTGGCTTCTGCAGACTTTCAGTCGTGTCATCCAGACCCCCTTGCTAAACAGACAACTGTCTCTCCATCACGAGTTAATTTCTATTCTTAGTTCTTTCATCAGCCACCATTCCCCTTCCTTCTAATCATTCTGAGGTTCGTGGGCCCTGGTGTGAAGTTCTACACCTTACATACATAGAAAGGAACAACAGAGCTCAGTCTTGAGGTGACTGAAAGCTAAAATTTTCATCCTGATTTTACCCTCTGACTCATGATATGGATGAAGTGACCCTCACTCTGAGCCCCTCTCTGCCAAGTTGTGGAAGGGACTGGGGAGACCAGAAGGGATCAATAATACTCAACACAGAAGGACTAGAAGCATCCAAGTCCAAAGCAAATCCCAGCGTGGTGTATGCGTGTGCGCACATGTGTGTGTGTCTCCTCTCACACTTTTATGCAGATTGGAATCTGGCTATAATGAATACCTAAGACAGCAGTATGAGAAGAGAGGTCAGGAGAGACGTGGGCCTCTGGATGTGCCCATGACCCTCCCTTGTGACTGTGACACAAACGTCCCCTCACTCTGCATCTGCCTTCCTCACTGACTCAGCCGAGCACCACAGGATGGGTCTGGACTCAGCCAGCAGCCCACAGCTAAAGTCTTTCCCAACTGTGGCTGAAGCCCATGGAGCCACTCCCACAGTCACAGAGCTTTCATGAATTTTATTGATTCTGCCATAGTCAACTACAGACCATGACACTATTCAAGATACTATTCTGCATTTCTCAAGAAGAGACTCTGAAATATCTCGGATTGTCTTTCTCATACTAATGAAACAAATGAGCTTTTAGGAGAAAATATAGAAAGATTTTTAAGGAAGAATTTCCTTAGATAAGACCCTCAAAAAGCAAAAACAATACAGAAGAATATGGGTCAATGTGACTACACCGAAGTTTAAGACTTCTGTACAACAAAAGACTAAGCATGATGAAAAGACCACAGACTGGGAGAGAAAACATGCCACACATAACCAACAAAAGATTATTACTTAGAATATATTAACAGCTCCTAAATCAATAAGGACAAAACAAGCATCTAATGGAAAAATAGGCAAAGGAGATAAACAGGCAGTTTATAGAGGGGGAAACTCCAAATAGCTAATAAACATATGCCATGATGATGATCTCACCAGGAATCAGGAAAATGCTAATTAAAACAACAATGACACATCACTTCTCACTCATATGATTGGCAAGAATTTAAAGTTTGATGAAAAAGAAACAACAACAAGTGTTGGCAGGGGAGAAACAGGATGGGAGTGTCGTTGGAGCAATCGCTTTGGAGAGCGATTTGGTAATAACTAGTAAAACTGAAGACATGTACAATCTATGACCTGACAATTCCTCCCTCCTTTTTCTTCTTCTTTTTCTCTCTTTCTCCCTCTCTCTCTCTCCCTCCCTCTCTCTCTCTCAGTGTAACAAGAGAAACTTCCACATAGGTGCAAAAGAAGACATATACAGAATGCACACAGCAGCAATGTAGGTAACAGAGGGGAAAACCCCTAAATCAGAGATGACTAAATAAGGCAGATATTTACACAATGGAAAAACTATACAGCAGCTAATACTGTGCACCTATCAAGTTGAATAAATCTCAAAAATACAATATTGAGTGAAAAAGCAAACTGAAGAATGCCACACACAAACTAACACCGTTTTATATACAACTTTTTAATACTATAATTATGTATGCTAATATTTGTTAGCTAGAACATGTAGCTAGAACATGAACACCATATGTGGGAAGGGTAACCACAAATGACTCGTAAAGCTACCACTTCGAAAGAAGGAGACCAGGAGCAGGAAAGAGCACAGACAGCCTCAGCTCCATCTTTATCACCTGAATTCTCTAAAATAAAGTGGGGCCTGAAGCAAATGTGGCACCGTGCTGAGATCTGATAAAGCTGGTGATGGACGTTCAACATGTGATTCTCTATTCTTATCTCCTTGCTTGCACTATTTAAAAATAACCATGGACTTCATGATGCTATTTTAAATCTCATAGCATTTTTCTCTTTTGATTCTTCAGCAAGGAAAGACATGACAAGCAGAGGGAAAGGCATGTCGAAAAGCACAGAGGTTCTAGAATACCTGGGAAATTCAAGGAACGGCAATTAAGCCACTGCATCTCCAGTGGCTGCAGTCGAGGCTGCCAGGTCACAAATGAGCCCTGGAGGCCACCTGAGGAATGTGGCTGGAGCTCATGCCACGGGCAAAGGGGGACCTCCGGGGCCAACTCCCAAAGCAGGTACTGATCAGACACAGCCCCTGTTGCCACTGCTGCTGTGAGCACCTGCCCTGGGCCCCAGAGTCTGCCATGGCCACTGTCCCCACAGCCCTGAGACAGTGCCCAGGTCCAAACAGGAGGACACTGGTGGGTCACCATCTCTTGAGGCCCTCACCCTGCAAGGTAAAGGAGGTTGGGGCCAGCACTGATCAAGGCCGTGGACTGTGGCCTCTAGAGGCCTGGGAGCCCTGCTCCACCCCCAAGGGCCCTGGGATTCTGCGTCTGTGCACGACAGCTGGTCTGCTGGCTCCCTTTGGTCAAATGAGCATATAAAACCTGCCGACTGCCTCCCCTCCACCTGGGAGTCCTAAGGCTTTGTCTTTGTTTCCAGCTGCCCCTTCCAGGCTCCGGACACCACGGTCATTCCACCTCCTGTCCCTTGCTTCTCTCGGTGGCAATGACACCCCCAAATCCTCCAGAGCCACTCAGGAAATACTGACACTAATTGGTGTCAAGGGAAGACAGTCCTCACTACTGATTATTATTCCTCTGACAGAAAAATTCTGAGACCAGGAAGAGCTGCTTAGTAAAATTCAGCGATATTCGGGATACCCTGTAGGACCCGAGAACAGGAAACAGTGAAGATCCAGGGTCCACAGGAGGCGAGCTTGGGGCAGGTCCCTGGGGCCAGGCCATAGTCCTCCAGCTCCATCAGGGCGCAGAGGAAGCAGGTTCTCTCCTGAGTCCCCTGGGGCTCTCTCCCAGACAGCTTTGACCTGCCTCCACCCTCCCTGTGCCACGAACCTGCAGCCTCCATCCTCCCCCTGGCAGCTCCCAGGAGCTTTTTAGCTTCCTCTCCCATGGCGTTTTCTGCTCCTGTCTCCTCTGAACACATTTCTGCTTCCACCGACATGCCTTGCTGATAGGACCGTCTCACCCAAACTGCCCCACAGCTCTTCTTCCCTGCTGGCTGCCCACTCACCTCTAGCCCCAATGGAGTTCTTGGTAGATGACTTAATATACTGTGAGCCCCCTTTTGCCTTTTGAAAGCTTCCCCTAGAAGGGAAAAGACTAAATAGAAACACAAGAGTCTGAGCAGAATGGTATTTCTCCACAGTAATCTTATGCACACACACGCATGTGTGCATATGTGCACATTATTCTGAACACGCTCAAAATAATGCAGATTTCAAATTCCAGGGTTTGTGAAATAGAAGACTAATTCTACCAACCTGAAATTACAATTTTCTGGAATTTCGACGTTAAGACACATACTAATAAGGTGATGTTGCAACTCTACTTTCCTAGTTACCATGACGACACACTGCCTTCACCCTCCCCCCAAGGAAAGAAAGATAAAGAAAATGTGGTAATGGAAACTGCAAAGTGGACTCAGGAGGACACTAGGCATCAGAATAATTCCTGAGTATCAAGGAGAGTGGTATGACTTTCACAGGAAGGAACTCTATGTGGCAAAGAAAAGTACACCGTCAGGAAAGAGAACTCTTGGATGGAAAAACACGAAAACATTCAGATCATCGTACTGACCATAACCCTAATCAATGGATCCAAAATTGGTTCCAGTCACCTATTATGGCATTTCCTCTAAGTTTTTGATACAAGTCAATGCAAAGAACGAATTCATTTCCTAGGTAAATCACTAAAATGTAGCTCTTCTGGAAAGTGAATCAGATGATCTTTTTTCTTGACCTCATGTGGATAGCTCCTTTTTTGCTATGTGCAGTATCATTATTTTCCATGGGATTTCAGCTAAATATCTGCATAGATGAAAGAAGGACAGGAACTCATTCTCAGGGGGAACAAGCCAACTGCAGCAGGAAGCAGCGGCATTTCCTCCCATCCCTCCTCCGTCTTCCACTAAGTGTCATGGGCTTCCTGGTCACAAGGACCATTCTAAGATCAGGGAAGTAAAATCAATGGATGGGAGGGGAAGGGGGAAGTGAGGCAGAAAATAAAACGCTTTTAGCAAATGGTGGAAAACAAATTTTGAGATAAGAAGCCATATCCCCACATTAAGAGCTACTCCAAGTCATGTCTGCAGACAGTTTATTGACACCCAGAGATAAGTACAGACATTAAAGGGAAGCATTTAGAATCTCTTGTAGCAATTTGAATATAAAATATATCTGTTATTTCCAATCATAAAAAAAACTGGGGGCTTGGGACTTCCCTGGTGGTCCAGTGGCTAAGACTCCACACTCCCAATGCAGGGGGGCCGGGTTTGAACCCTGGTCAGGGAACTAGATCCCGCATGGCTCAACTAAGAGCCCACGTGCTGAAGCTAAGATCCTACGTGCTGCAACTAGGACCCAGGGCAGCCAAATAAATAAATATTTTTTTAATGGGGGCTTATATGTCTTTAGGTTTCTTATTTCATTTTTCTAGTATTTTTATTGTATTTTGTAAATGTATTAATATGCAACATATCAGAAATTATTAAAATTGGTCCTTCACCACAGAGAGTTTAGGAAGTGCTGCCCTCTATGACGAACACTTAAAAAGACTGGTATCTTGCAACTTTCAAATAATGATTTTCCTAGTTGCACAGAAATTATTGCAGATTCCCTGGAATAAACCAAAGTAAAGCACTCTGTTCAAAAGATAGCCCGCAGGGCTTCCCTGGTGGCGCAGTGGTTGAGAATCCGCCTGCCGATGCAGGAGACACAGGTTCGTGCCCTGGTCCGGGAAGATCCCACATGCCGCGGAGCAACTAAGCCCGTGAGCCATGGCCGCTAGGCCTGCGCGTCCGGAGCCTGTGCTCCGCAACGGGAGAGGCCACAACAGTGAGAGGCCCGCATACCGCAAAAAAAAAAAAAAAAAACAAACAGATAGCCCGCAAAAGATTCTGCCAGCAAAGAATGGGGGGAAATGTGTTTGTTTCCAAAAAGCTGAAAGCAGTAAACTGGGAAGTCCCTGATGTTCATGGGCCCCTGGGCCCCAGCTTCAGCATCACAACTCACCAGAGCATAGTTTCCCAAAGCCAGAGAAACTGGCTTCACCACAGCCGAGTGATCGCTGGCACCATTATCCACCCAAGGTTTCCTGGGTGCTGAAGAAGCACTTTCCCCATCACGAAAATTCCATCCAGGTGGCCTCCAGGAACCAATGGCACCTTGAAATTGGTGGCAGGAGAGCAGACTTGCGATCAGAGAAATATAAATGTGCCATCTGTCCATAAAGAAGGGAGGTTAAATGCCCACATCTGCTACAGGCTTAGTACCAGGATGGTCTTCAGAGGCGCTTGGTAGGACACCGACCTGTAGGTCACATCTGTCTTTGTCCAAGTCCTGGTGTTGGCAAAGGACACACCACCAGGGGCAATAGCATGGGAGGAAGGAAGAAGGAAGTAGGGAATGAGGGAGGACGGAAGGGAGGAAGCTAAGCATCCAGCCAGCCATGGTGTTGCTTAGGGCATCACAAGCTTCATTTCCGAGGAATTCAGCTGCTATGTAGCCACAGAAGCATTTGTGATCATCAGCACAGACCACCCCATCTCTGCCTTAAGTAACACTGAGCAGTCACTTCACGCCTCTGTACCCCATTTTTCCATCTGCAAAATGAGAGTTTTGAGCTATGTGATTTCGTGAGTTTAATCAGGCAACACAGTTATTAGGTATCTACCATGCGCTCTGAGTAAAACAGGCAGGGTCCCTGCCCTCGTGGTGGGCTCACAGCCAGGGAGACTCGCTATTCCCTCCCCCTAGCTCTAGCATTCGAGGACTCTGTATCGTGTACTTGTATTTCTACCCTCTAGTGCTTTTAGGTTTAGATTTTTTTTTTTTAACCAAAAATAAGAAAGTACAAGGAAAAACCAAGTATCATGCCTTATACAAAGAAAACCAGATATTCTTTAAGAAAACTCACTACGCCAGAACTCTAACTTATAAAACAAATATAATTCAGAGCTGATTGTTAACATTATACATTTATAAACGAATTCAAGGTTCATTCAAATGATAAATCCTGTAGTTCACTTATTAGCAATTACATTTATCGAGCATCAGTTATGTCCCAGGCATTGTGCCAAGCTATTTCATATACAGTATCCTTTAATTTCAACAACAAGCCTGTGATGCAGGTTACATCTCATTTCCGTTTTATAGCTGGAAAAAGTTGAGGTTGAATGAGCTTAAGACTACGATGTCCAAAGACCCACAGCTGGTAAATAAATGATGGGACCAAGATAAGAAGTTAGCATTTACACGCTTAACTTTCTTACCTGTACATACCTTGCCCATCGAAACGTAAATTATATAATGTGCGCGAGCATCTTGTAGTGGTGGTGGTGATGTTTGGAGAAGGCAATTGGCATTTTCTTAACTACTCAAAAAGCTACCCAAATGATAAACCCTGTTTTTCACTTACACGCCTTAAAATTGCACACACAGTTCCCAGTTACCACAGTGACTACTGCAGGATCTTTATACAGTACTCCAACATCACAATACCGAATCATTCAAAACTCTGTGGACCCACAGATGTAGAGAAAAAACGTATGGAGACCAAGGGGGGAAAGTGGCGGGGTGGGGGAGATGAATCGGGACATTGGGGTTGACATGTATATACTAATATGTATAAAATAGATAACTAACAAGAACCTGCTGTGTAAAAAATAAAGAAAAGAAAAGAAAACAAAAACAAAACTCTGTAGACCCAAATCTCATTTAACTGATAAAAATTTTCACTTTGAATGGCAAAGGACATCGACCTCTAATTAACCGTGGCGTTTAAAGCACAACCTTAACGTAAGAGAGTAATGATCTAATTTACTAAATTCCAACATATACAAATATTTTCCTTGAATACATCAACTCTGCAAAGAAACGTACAGAGGTTGCCCCTCCACAGACAACTAAACACAGTGTGGCGAGCAGGGAAGGGAGACCAAAAAGTCACATCACACTTTGCAGCTATTTCACCAGATGGGAGTACGGCAAAGCCCACTTATCTCCTCAGGACCACTCTGCCTTCTGAAAGGCAGGGAGGCCATGGCCACCTCCTGCCAAGTGGGCCTGAGGGCCACCAGGCTGGTAGAGGGCACAGGGTTCTAACACAGCAAGTTTTTACTCTGTTAGAGACATTTCACAGCAGGCTGATATTGCAAAGACCTGGAAAAGGAGCCTCTGCTGAATTCATGCAAGTCCAAAGCTTACCATCCAACCCGCAAACCTGGGAGTACACAGCTGAATAAGTCAGAGCCCTTTCCCCCTTTCCCTCTTTTAATTGCAAACCCCCAGGAAACACCAAAGCTCTGGGATGTTTCCCCACCCAGGCCTGCTCACAGGAGGCCCAGGAAACACTGCTTCTCACCAGCAATGCTCACCCTCTGTGCTGAGAAAACTCCCCTGCCTGGTCCTCTAGCTCCCAGAAACAAGTGGGTGCGGCCAGGTAGCCACGGGACCTGGGAGACCTACACAGACTGCAAGGCAGAGCTCCCCACCCAAGTTCCGGGCCGGAACTTAAAGTCTAGATTAGAGAACTAAATGTAAGACCAGACACTATAAAACTCTTAGAGGAAAACATAAGCAGAACACTCTATGACATAAATCACAGGAAGATCCTTTTTGACCCACCTCCTAGAGAAATGGAAATAAAAAACAAAAATAAACAAATGGGACCTAATGAAACTTAAAAACTTTTGCATAGCAAAGGAAACCATAAACAAGACAAAAAGACAACCCTCAGAATGGGAGGAAATATTTGCAAATGAAGCAACTGACAAAGGATTAATCTCCAAAATTTACAAGCAGCTCATGCAGCTCAATACCAAAAAAAACAAACAACCCAATCCAAAAATGGGCAGAAGATCTAAACAGACATTTCTCTAAAGAAGATATACAGATCCAACAGACACATGAAAGGATGCTCACTAATCATTAGAGCAATGCAAATCAAAACTACAGTGAGTAGTTCTGACCTCACACCAGTCAGAATGGCCATCATCAAAACATCTACAAACAATAAATGCTGGACAGGGTGTGAAGAAAAGAGAACCCTCCTGCATTGTTGGTGGGAATGTAAATTGATACAGCCACTATGGAGAATAGTATGGAGGTTCCTTAAAAAACTAAAAATAGAATTACCATACGACCCAGCAACCCCACTACTGGGCATATACCCTGAGAAAACCATAATTCAAAAAGAGTCATGGGAAAGAGATATGGAAACATATGTATATGTATAACTGATTCACTTTGTTGTAAAGGAGAAACTAACACACTATTGTAAAACAGTTATACTCAAATAAAGATGTTAAAATAATAATAATAAATTAATTAATTAATTAATTTTTAAAAAGAGTCATGTACCAAAATGTTCATTGCAGCTCTATTTACAATAGCCAGGACATGGAAGCAACCTAAGTGTCCATCGACAGATGAATGGATAAAGAAGATGTGGCACATATATACAATGGAATATTACTCAGCCATAAAAAGAAACGAAATTGAGTTATTTGTAGTGAGGTTGGATGGACCAGAGTCTGTCATACAGAGTGAAGTAATTCAGAAAGAGAAAAACAAATACTGTATGCTAACACATATATATGGAATCTAAAAAAAAAAAAAGGTACTAACGAACCTAGGGGCAGGACAGGAATAAAGACGCAGACGTAGAGAATGGTCTTGAGGACACAGGGACGGGGAAGGGTAAGCTGGGACGAAGTGAGAGAGTGGCATGGACATATATACACTACCAAATGTAAAATAGATAGCTAGTGGGAAGCAGCCGCATAGCACAGGGAGATCAGCTAGGTGCTTTGTGACCACCTAGCGCGGTGGGATAGGGTGGGAGGGAGACGCAAGAGGAGGGGATATGGGGCTATATGTATATGTATAGCTGATTCACTTTGTTATACAGCAGAAACTAACAACACTGTAAAGCAACTATACTCCAAAAAAGATGTTAAAAAAAAAAAAAGATCTGAGTGGGAAAAATGAAAAAAGAAATTTTGTTAAGTCCCAGTTGTAAAACGAGGGTGACATTATCTCCTAGGATTATTGTGAAGATTAAGTGAGATAACAGATGTAAATCACCAAGTATTATTCCCTGCACAGAGTAAGCACTCAACAACCATGAGTGTATTGTTGCCATTATTAACATTATCATTACTCTTTCCTCTAGTCCTAATTATAACTAAAGGAAACTTTATAATTACAAAGGAGAAATTGACCTTGGTTTCTTAATTCAGAACACATGGGAAGAGATGGACCTTGGCTAGCTCTTAGGAAAGGTGATTTCAGTTATGGAAATATACAAGTGAATATACAAGAGAATATACAATATATACAAATATACAATATACAAAATATACAAGAAAATAAAGAGGGCCCAGGAAGGAGCTGCTAGGATGGTAGAAAGAGCAAGGGAGAGCGAAGAGAAATGTCTTCCAAGTCACCCAATTTGCTACAGGATCTCTGTTATAAAGTGATAGGTGCACTTTATATGACCCTGCTAGTACATATGGCTTCTGAAGGCAGGTCTAAGATTTTTATGTCGTGGATAAACACAGTCAGAGTTTAAAAAGAATAAACTACAAAAGGATTTTTGGAAAACAACCCAAATATAACAAAACCTGCTACATTTAGTGACTCAGGAAACAATGTGTCTAAAACTTTAATGGTGTTCTTCCTATTCTCCTGTTCTTATTGATTTTAAATGCCACACACTGGAGCAAAGCAGAGAGCAGGCTGAGAGGCACTGGCTTTGTACACAAGAAATCCAAGATGCACAACCATCATCAAAGGGCCGCATGAGCGAGGTAAGGAGGAAAGAAGAGAGAGCGATGAGGAACGAGAATGGAGGCCACAGCCTCCGGCCTGGGTACAGAGACACAGCTGGGCTTCACTGTCATGTTGGTGTACCTGCTGCTATGTACCACATCATATGCAAGCCTGTGTTATGCTGTTGATTTCAGCAGGCTTGGAATTCTCTGGCTGTGGAATAAAAGGGTTTTTTCTTTTCTTTACCATACAGGTAGGTAAACAGTATCTCATCCCATCACAGGGACATCTATCCTTCCTTTCAGACCTGTTCATGGCTCAGCTCAACCGGGAATGCAAGCCCCTCAGCAACTGGATCTTGATAATAATGTTGCCTGCTACTAAACAAGCAGTTTCCCTAGAATATGTTAAAAAGTGACATAGGACTGGCCCACACTAGGGGAGATTGAGTTCATAGCCTACCATTCTCTACAGTTCATTCAGAGCAAACTGCTTGTATTTCAAGAATCTGAAAAATGCCACCTGACAAACCAGTGACATGGAACCGGATGTCTGTGGGGGGCCTGATGGAGAACAGAAACAAACTGGTTTCCTTAGGCCACCTTTATGGGCAGAGGGCAGGTCTCTGGGCTTTCTTATGGCAAACTAGAAGCTTAAACCCATGACATCATCATAATAACTACACAGCAGCATGTGACTCTGCAATGCCCTTTTCTTTCCAAAATTCCAAGAGAAGCACGCTCCCCAAGAATACAAACTCAGGGCTGAGATTCCCAGGCAAGAGTGACCAAGACAGAAAACGTGCTCCCTGATGGTCGGTAAGATCTTGCTTTCAGTCTCAGCTGGGAAGAGCTTGTTAAATAAAAGAGACTGTGCAGTTGGCTCCGGAATCTGAGAAGCCCAGCTAATCTGCAGGCCTCAAGTTCATGTCCTCAGTTTCCATTTCACCTCTTTCCCTGTCGGGGGACTTTAGGAGGAAAAGTTGTACAAGGCCTGGATTCCAGATCTTTCCCATTTTGTTCAAAATTCCTGCAGGTAATAAGGACACTGGGCTCAGTAGGGAATGCCCCCACCCCCACCCCAAGTGCTTGGATGATGGTGAAGATTAAGTGAGATACCGGATGTAAATCACTAGGCACTATTTCCTGCACACAGTGAGTACTCAGTGATTGTGAGACCGCTAATAGAGCATCAAGAGCACCCTTGTTCTATTTTTTTTTTTAACACATCATGTTCAGTGAAACAAAACAAATTTGCCAAGTGCCTGTTCCCTTAATCCTGAACCCCCATATGGTTCAGATTTCACTCACAAATAAATCAACATAATGTTTGTTCAGTAAAAGCTGTTTTATGCTCTCATTTTTATGAGCCTTTTTATCCCAAGTCCTAAAATCATCATCATCATCAACATCATCATAAAAGCTAGTTCTGTTTTGCTAAGGGCAAATAAACTCTGGCTTAAACCCTTCTGTTCCCTATGGACTAGAGGTGGGGAGGTGCCTCTGATCATAGCTAAGCGAGAACACTCTCCGGCCTCAAGCCACCTGCACAGGACTTCAAAGCCAGGGGGAAATCCACAGCAAGGAACTCCAGGACTTGGATGAGTGAGGGAAGCCCAACAGAAAAGTAGTTGTTGATTCCCAATAGGAATTATTAAATGGTGGGAGCAAGAGGACTGATGCAGGCCTCTTGCCTGATGCAGCCAATGTAAGCAGCAGAAGCCTGTTTTCTCCATTAGCCCTCCTGCAGAAGGTCAGAGATGCTCTTCATAGAAATCTGGAGCCTCAGAGGATTTAGACGCACAGAGATTGGACAGTAAAATAAAGCCCATGGCCACGTTGCTGCCACAGATACTGATATTCTGGGAAGCGTTTTGCTATTAGAAAGAGCCCCCTACCTGGTATCCCTCTCCTTGTTTTATAAAACGGTGCTTTAACAGAGCTTTACAACGCCTTACATTTGGCTGTGCAGTCCTCCCCATTCCATGTCCCTGCCTCCCCCACCAGGATCGCTGTCATCTGGAACGCTGTGCTCATCACTCCCTTGCTTTCCTGTTTATATAGTATTATTTCATCTACATGAATTCTGAAATCGTGTGTGTGTGTGTGACAGAGAGAGAGATTTGCTGTTTTAACCTTATAAAAAGGCTATTAGACTCTCATACATTGTGGTGGGGATTTAAATAGTAAACTACTTTGGGAAACCATCTGGAAGTTTCTTACACACTAAACATTATACACCTATGCTATGACTAGTCCAATTCAATGCCTAGGTATTTACCCCAGAGAAATAAAAACATGTTCACAAAAAGATCTGGAAACCATACCCTATAACTCACACACTCAAGGCCCATAACATAGAAACAAAATGATTAACGGAGAGCCTGAAGCTTGTTCTGCAGAGGATCAGGGAAATTGCAGATATGGAGACGACCTGCTGACAGCCCCTTTGCTTGAGCTTCACACAGGTGCATTGAGGGTGCAATGACCTATAGTGAACTCTGGACATCCACCGCATGTAACATACAGGACCCCTCCCCCCACCCCAAAATTGCACGTGTGACCCAAGAAGAGGTGTGAAGGACAGTCGTGCCCATGCAAAGAACTCTTGAAACTTCCCCTTACTTCCCACCAATCATTTCCAAGCCCCCTCCCCCTCTTACTCCCTACTTCCACGATAAATAACCTCCCAAAAGCTGATGGGGAGACAGATCTGAACATTGCCTCCTGTCCCCTTGCTTGGCTGCCCTGCAATGAAGACTTTTCTGTCTGAAAAAGACAGTTGTCTTGGTATTTGGCCTTTACGTTGTGCAGAGGACAACAGGCCCACTTGCTCTGTTACAATTTGAACAAGAGTGTACATAACAACTTTATTCATAATAGCCAAAATCTGGACGGAGCCAGATGTCTATCAATAGGAGAATAAACAACCTGTGGTATATTCACATGATGCAATACAACTCACTATAAAAAGGAATAAGCAACCGATACAGTAACATGGTACATCGTAAATGCAAAGTCAGCCGTGCTCACAGTTTTTGGTCTCAGGACCACTTACACTCTAAAGTACTGAGGACCTTCCAAAGCCTTTGTTTATGTGGGTTATATTTTATGGCAATGAAAATTAAAATGAGAAAATTCCAGTATATGTATTAATTTATTTAAATATAATAACTACGCCTATTATAAATTAACATGTTTCTGAGAAAAATAATTTTCCCAAGCAAAAAACAAAAATGAGAACGGCCCCATCCTTTTTTTTTTAACATTTCTGCAAATCTCTGTAATGTCTGGCTTAATAGAATATAGGTCAGATCTCATATCAGCTTCTGTATTCAAGCTGTTGTGATAAGTTTCTGTGGTTAAAGTATATAAAGAAAATTCAGCCTCACACAGATATGTAGTTGAAACATGGAGGCATATTTTAATAGTCTTTTCAGGGCTTCCCTGGTGGCACAGTGGTTGAGAGTCCGCCTGCTGATGCAGGGGACACAGGTTCGTGCCCCGGTCCAGGAGGATCCCATATGCCGCGGAGCGGCTGGGCCCGTGAGCCATGGCCGCTGAGCCTGCGCGTCCAGAGCCTGTGCTCCGCTGCGGGAGGGGACACAACGAGAGGCCCGCGTACCGCAAAAAAAAAAAAAAAAAAAAAAAAGTCTTTTCAGATAATTATGGCTATTCATCTTTGATACAAACCAAAACCTCACAGTGGTTGCTTCTTAAAGATTAGTTGTAATGTGTAATCTGAAACCACATCAATAAGCTTTTCGTTCTCTGTTACATGAAAATTCATTGGTCTATTGACACTTGGAATGGACCTTTTACCCATATCTGATGTAACATCATACACAGGACATTTGGAAAATAAGGATTCACTGAGTTATGCAGAATTGCCGAACGCTGATGCATGTCATGACACAATATTTCAAAAATCACATTTATTAAAATCACCACCAGTCTCATCAGAAAAGCCTTGAGGTGTTGGGAAGCTATCAAGCTCATGGTGACACAAGTTTCCAAAATTTTCATTTTTATCTGAGGCTCAAGTTCTATCAATAGTAACAAAGACTGTTTAGTTATTTCAAGTGACAGGTTCACTCTGCCACATACTCAAGTCTAAACCAAAGTTTGTCTGCCATTTGTTCTTCCAGGTGAAAATGATACTCACAAAAAAAAAAAGAAAAAAAAAAACTACTTCAGCTCACAACTCAAATAACAGTACACATGCTGTTCCTGACAACAATCGTGGTATGTAGCAGCAGCGCTGCAAGCGTGCTTCCCATTTTGTCACTGAATGCTAAGAGGACATGTACTCAGGGGCCAAGATTTATCATTTTTACAGCTTCAGCAGGGGCATTCTTAGGTCATACCGGCTTCTTTTTCTACAGGTGCAGGTGAAGAACAATAACTGTGTGCAGTTTGGTGTCACTGCCTTGATTCACACTCGGGCACCAGCAGCTTTCCTCCCATCACCTTTGCATCATCAGTGTAAAAGTCAACCACGGTGTAAAGGGTGAACAGAGTCTCAGTACTATTATGAAATTACTGTGACATCCAGACCCCTTGAAAGGGCTTTAGATACTCCCAGAGATCCACAAAACGCTTTAAGGACTGCTGTGCTACGTACTTGAAAGAAGTCTCACACAGAAGGATGTATATTTTATGATTCCATTTATATGCAATTCTAAGGCAGACAAAAGTAATCTATGGTGGAAACAATCAGAACAGTAGTTGCCTTGACGGGGCAGTCTGAGGGGCTTGGCTTGGGAGGGACCATGAGAGAACTTTTCTGAGGCAATGAAAATGTTCCCTATGGTGTCTCCAGCATTCTATGAAATGCATCAAGAAATAAGATAGATTAATGCAGGGCTTCTCAACCTCAGCACTCATAAACTTCAGAGCTGGGTAAGTCTTTGTGGCGGGCCTGTCCTGTGCAATGTAAGATGTTGAGCAGCATTTGGTCTCTACCCTCTGGATGCAAATAGCACTCCTCCTCCAGAATGGCCAAATGTTCCCTGAGGGCAAAGTCAGCACCGCCCCCGCCCCACCCCTACCCCATAGGGAACTGCTGCATTAAATGGAAGGATGGATGGATACTGTATATGATAAAGCAAATATAGTAAAACATTAATGGTAGAAAGTAGATGGTGAGTGTACAGGTGTTCACTGTGAGTGAAATTCTTAGAACTTTAGTGTTTGAAATGTTTCATATTAAAATTTGGAGTAAAAATGCTATCATTTTGTTGTCTGCCTGAAACGAATATAATGTTATATGTCAATTATACCTCAATTTAAAAATAAATAATTTTTAAATGCTATTGTGTTGTGAGCAATCTTTTTTGCACTTAATATTATATTGTTAAAATGTACATTTATTATTGTATGTCATTATAGTCATTAATTTTGGCTGCTTATAAAAATTCCACTGTGTGAAAAATTCTATAGCTTACCCATCATCTTCTCAATAGGCATGTGGGTTGTTTCAAGGTCCTGCTGCTGTGCTCCTATGAATATGCCCGTGTATGTAGTTTGTAACTCAATCTATCAGTGTTGCTCACTCATTGATTTTTCTTCCTTTGCTGTCATATTTAGATAGGGCTTCCCCACTCTGAGATCAGATAGAAATTCACCTATATTTTCTCCTTGTCCTTTCAGAGTTTCATTTTCTACAATCAACCATTCAATTCCTTTGGAGTATATGTTGGTATTCAGCATTATTCATTTCAGAACCCCTTGTGAAGAGATTCTATCTCCCCTCCCTAAGTTGGCATGTAATAGTTCATAACCATTCCAACATACCTCTTCCTACAAACAAGAGAACTGAGAAGTTGCTCCAGAATTACACTCTCCACAACTTGGAAGGATTACTATTCACCTTCTCTGTGTCCTCACAGCCTTCACCACATCCTGCCTTGTATGTGCTCTTCGTGTACATATGTCTGGCTACGCTGATTGATAGGCCATAAATTCCAATTAACTCATAGAACAGCCAGACCTAGAACCCAGGGCTCCTGACTTCCTTGTGCTTCAAAGGATAACAAAGGCATTTTTAAGATCGTCCTTGAAAACCCAACACTGACTCTCACAGCTACTGAGCTATTTGGTAAGGCTGCCTGAGTTGGTCAGCTGAACAGCTGAACGTAAATGCAGAGTTGCAAAGCAGGAATAGTAAGAACCGGGGCAGATCGAGAAAAGGTTTTTCCCTTCCCTTCAAACTTCAGAGCAAGTCGGGCCACCTCTGACCCCAGAAGCCTTGTTATAAATGTTGCCCGGTGCTTTCAGTAATGTGGAAACGGTTTCCGAAGATGCTGCTGTTGGTCCCGCTGGTTTATTCCTTTTCTTTCTTGGGTTTGACCTCACAAATCTTGTTGGTGACATTAGCTCCCCTGTTTACTGTTAATATTGGTGCTATTTTGAAAATATTTGGATGCAGACTGCGTATTTTTTAAGATTGGAGAGGAGAAATTCATTTCCCATTAACAAACTTACATATACCAATGGCTCTTTGGACCTTAACGGGCAGCATGCCCCTCCTCAGGCATGTGCTTTTCCCAGCTGATAGGAAAGCAGTCATTAGAGGTCCCGCCAAATGGGGCTGTCCTGGCTGATGTTTGGTTTTTATGGCCTCTGCTAATCCCTGGGGCCTGTTCCTTCCTGATCCCCTTCTTTCCCAGGCTTAAATTTGAACATCCCGCAGACAAAATCAAGGACAGTGGAGCCCTGTGAAATTCATTACCGAGGAAGGACAAAACGGCTCAGGCTGTGGTCTTCCCCCACCCAAGCTTGTCCACACCCACCCCAGGCCCCAAAACCCACACCCTACACTCCTGGAATTTCCATTGTGTTTGGAAATTCTGCGGCTCTCCCAAAACAATGCTGGTGTTGCTGGTAGTTAAAGAAAACCAGCCGTAAACCTTTTCTTTTCTTTTTTTTTTTTTTTTTGCAAGAGACAGCAGTTATGCCCCAAAGGACGTATCTCAACCCCACACACAGCCATGCCCCCGGCCACACACACACACACACACACACACACACACTTTATTGGAACGGCACACGGTCACACATCTCACCCCTTCAAGATGCCTCACTAGAGAGGATGCGCTCTGTCTTGGCCTGCTGTTCAGTGAAGCATCCTCATCCTCCCGCAGCCAACACAGATGACCAACTGCAGTGAAAGTTTACACCCGCTTCCTTAGCACACTCCACTCTCCACTCCAAAGCAATGGGACTCCGGTCAAGCTTGGGAGACAAGGCTCTCAAACCCAAAGCTAGAGGAGGGCTGAAAAGAGCAGCGGATGTGAAGACAGTGGAACCTGCACTCTAATCCTTTGGTCACTTAACCTCTCTGTGCCTCAGTTCCTGCATCTGTGAAAAATGGAGCCAGTAATAATAATAATTCTTACTTTAACCGCCCCCCCACAAGGGTTACTGTGAGAAAGGTGAGCATATATGAAAGACTTAAACTGATCAGTACAACTTAACAGTGGTGGTTATTACTCCTGTTTGTCTAAACTGTCAAGGGGAAGACAAAGAATTCTAAAGGAGGAAAACACTGCCTTATTCTTATTTTCTGGTCCCACCCCCCCCAGCAAACTGTTCACTGGCCTTCAGTGCAAAATGGACAACGTGCTGCTGGGAGAGATGCCAGAAGCTCCATGGGAAGAACCTGGCCTCTGGAAGGTCAACCTCACCAGGCCTCCTGCAAAAGCAGATTGAGGGAGCACGCCAGAGTCTGGGCTGATCAGAGCTGTTCAGAAGAGTCAAATAAAGTGAAATGTGCTCCAACCCCAAAAGCCTCCTGAGACCGAGATGGGGCCGTCCCAGCATCCTGGGTGGAGGTCGCTGCCCTCTCCCACCACAACCAGACTCTGCCTGGAAAGAGGGGAGTGACAGGAAAAGCAGCAATCAGGGTGAAAACTGAGAAGACACAGGCTGGTGCTCTGGTTTCCAATACAAGTAGGTGTTTGATATCTCCTGTGGTGACAGCACCTTCCCCTCTCAGACAGACATAAAGAAACCCAAGGTCAGATGTTCACCACTCTCAGGAAGGGGCACCTTCCCAGAAAACAGTGTGGATGCAGAATGCTCCCTCCTGGCACACGTGGTCTCGGGAGGGTTCCTGCAAATCATGATGGCAAAGGCAGAAACGCCAGCGGGACCCGGGAAAAGGGCGCCAGGTGTGGCCCAGAGGAGCTTGTCAGATGTACAAAAAGCAGGAGTTAAGAGCCAATCACTTTTTAGAGGTTCATGCTGCCCCAAGCTTTCTTTTTAAAAAGGCTCAGCCTACTTATTAATTCATCAGTTTGGAAATCTAAAGCCCCCCTACAGCAAGATACAAGGCCTATCTGCTTATTAAATTCTTATCTAGAGCCCACCTGTGAAATACACAGTGAAACTGTCCCTTCCTAGGCAGCCCCGTCTTTAGGAATCCCACACAGCACACCCAGCTCCGCAGGGCTCACCCAGGCTGGAAATGGGGCCAAGCGGGAAACCTGGTTCCTGTTCGCCCTTAGAGAGTCAATACTCACATCTCCCCCTGGCTGCGTGAAAGCCACCAGGGCCCAGAACCAACACCCCCCTGCTTTTTCTCACTCGCCCTCTTCTGTTCTTCTGTCTTTCAGATGGGCAGAAAGTTAAGCACGGAGGAGAAAGAGCGCCCTGGAGTTTCTTCTCTTTTCACCCGAGCTCCCCAGGAGAGAAGCTGCCAATCCAGTGCCTGCTCACCTTACACAAACCAGACCAAGGGGCCTGAAGTGGCAGTCGTGCACCCCACTGAGAAGCCACAGGCTCGGTCTGCCCCCGGGGCCTGATTTCACTGCTCAGGAGACACGAACACACAGACAGAAAGCTGGACTGCACTGGACTTAACAGCCTCAGAGTCCGGGGGGAGCGGGGGGGTCCCAGCCATGGCCTCAGCCCTCTGTCCACTGCACCGGATCTATGTGTACTGAACTACAGGTCAGCTCTCTTCAGAGGTACCATGTAAAAGCAACAAATCAGACTGCGCAAATATTGTGTCACCAAATCGGGATTTGAGGAATACTGGACTGAGTTCTGCCACCAGTTAATTAATCTCAAGCAGTTCACGTATTCTTCCAATGCCTCTCATCTTCGTTTGTAAAACTGGGGTGATATTAAAACCTAATTGGCAAGGTAGTGATAACCAAATGAGGTCAGAAAAAGCGCAATGACAATCGCCATAACTATTCATAAGGAGGCGTGGGGAAGTGTGTGTGCAGGTGTGCAATGACGGGTAGCTATCACCGTCATTACCATTAAGCGTGTGCCTTGAGCGAGTCACGAAGCCACACTCTGAGCTTCAGTTTCCTCATCTGAAAATGGAGGTAATAATCTTTACCAGGCAACCACTCAGGATTCCTGGGGGGCCGGGGGGTGCCATGAGATTACATATAGAAATAATACGTGTGCTGCACTGTTAAAAGGAAAAATTACAACTAAACAGAAGGTAAGAAATTCTTCGGAATTAGAAACCTCTCTACTCAACACTAAATGTCCTGTTTCATTGCTAAATTGGGTGTGCGGGCTTTTTCTTGTTTTTTTAACCATTTACACCTTTGTCTCCTTTTGAGTTCCAACAGTTTAGAGCAAATGGGGCCTCAGTCAGAGGGGGACTGGCCATCACATCTCTGTCCCAAGATGAGCAGACAGCAGTGGGGGACCTCCCTGCAGAGACAAACATGCTTCCCCAGGGCGGGAATGCCTCTGGGCTGCGTCAGGAACTACAAAGCTGCAGCCCTCTCACAAGTGCCATGGATATAGCGGTATAATGGTCTCAGATACGCAGAAAAGGCAAAAGTGAAACATGTTCATGTTAAACAGTTAAAAAAACTGTAGTCACAGTTGAGGCGGGAATATAGCCTCCCCTGAAGATCGCTCAGCCTCGCTAAATCTTTCAATACCCTGACTTGCTCCAAAAGAACCAATCTGCCAACGAACAAAGGTCAGCCGCTGCATTACCCACTGCAGAGCTGGTTTATGGGTGTTTCCAGGGGACCGGTTCCCCAGCCGACTAGACGAGTTTTCTTCATTTAAAATCCAAAGATAATTCCTGAGCACATAAAGCACCCTCTCCGAAAGGCTACAATAAATCAATTTTTTTTTCTTGCCTGTGTACAATCTAGATTTAGCCACTTAGTTCATCTTAATAAACAAGTTACTCATTCAAAGGGAAATAAATGAAATGTTTTGCCTTGAGGGACAGTTTTATTTTTAATGGTTTGGTGCTATGGTGACAGAAGTAATGTTCTGCGACGTGAATTGCCTTTTGTTCTTCTGGAGCTCTTGAGGACAGGTTGGGGGCAGGGTGGGGTAAAGGGCTGTCACTCTCTGAGTTCACCCCACTGGTGAGCATAAGAACGAGATTTTTCTCCTGCTCCTGTCTTTGTCACAGATACATCTGCTCTTGCAAGGAGCTTCATTAAAAGAAACCATGGTTTATCTTCCTAAGCAATCAGTGCAATGTTGGGGGCTTTGACGTATTACTTCATTTTTTTAAGCAGGTGATGCCAATGAAAATGGAACTCAAGGAGAAGGGATTTCTCTTTTAAAACATAATGAATAGTATAACTATCATGTTGCAGTCTGACTCTTTTTATAAATACTATGATATCTTGAAAGGAAGCTTAGGGCATGCCAAAATGATGCCATTCTAAATGATGAAGGTATAGAGCACATTATCAAATTATCTAAGGAATTAACATGATTAGTCCAAAACGACACCGATTATGTAAGTCTCTAAAGAAACACAAAAATGCAAAGATGATACACAGAGAACCAATTTCTACTATCCCAGCTTCCCAGGTCCAAGGTACATCCTCAAAGAACTGTAAGATTCTCAGGAATAGAAACCAGGCCCGATTCCCTTTTGTATCCTGCAGCTTAATGCCTGGGAGAGGGCAGACACTGAATGAATATGTTTTGAAGGAATGAACAAGTGAGTGAGTGAACTAACAAATGAAATGAATCCGCAGAGAAGGAAATGCCTCCACTGGCTTCTGGAACAAAGTTCTGTCTCTGCACAACCTGAGGAGGCACCTTCTCTGTGACTAGCACCATCGCCACCCTAGTCTCAAAGAGGCCTGTTCACTACTCAGGGAGAGCAGCTCTCCTCAGGAACTGAATCCTCTTCACACGAATTCTTGCAAACGTCCACACAACATTCCAGTGAAGCGAGGTTCCTCAGACCACATTACGGTTAGGGCACCTAGCACGTCACCGAGGAACCTTCCACTGGTGCCACCATCCAGCACCGGCATAAACCTAACATGAGGACATCTTCCATTACAACCTGAGACTAGTAGAGTATATACAGCAGGTGGAGAGTTTTGGTCTGGGAAAAGGAGGAGAAATGAAAAGGAAGGGCTGAGGAAAAAGATTTAAGTGGAAGAAAACAGGCAATCCCAGCAGCCTCAGTGTGGTCTGACTTAAAGTCACCCTCTTGATGAAGCCTTTCTGAATTCAGCTCAGCAGACAGAATGCCTCCCTCTTCTGAGCTGAATTTTGTTGTTCAGCATTTCTCTTTTAGCACCTACCATAGTCTGTCTTACAATTTTTTATGCACTTGCTTTCTTCTTCTAAAACCTCAATAAACCACAAGCTTCACAGGGACAGGACTATATCTTACTCATCTTCCTATTTTTTTAGGTCATGTGGGAACATGATTGGCACTTAGAAAATATTTACTGACTTAAATTAAGTTGAAATTGAGAATGAAGGAAGGACAGAAACAAATTGGAAACTATGAGAGAGTCTGGAAAATTCTAGGAAAAATAGGACTAAAGCTGTATGTCAATCATTTAAGAAAAGAATAAAAGGAAAATGGAACAACAAAAACAAAACATCAAGGTAAGAGGCACCAGAAGAAGAAAAATGATAAAACACGATCAAACCAGAAAGTGGAAGAAATAAAAATGTTAATTTTTCTTTTAATTTTCATGTCAGAATATTATAGCAACCCATATACACCAATATCAAAGATTGCTATTCCACATGACCTCAGAGGCTAGAGAAGGCAGAGCTAACATAACACCTGACAGAGCAACATCAGGTCAATTCAGTACAAATAGGATCATTTTGGTCACATACGAGCAACATACATTCATGGTAGGAAAAGGCTTTTCTCTTAAAATTTCTTTCAAGTTGCTAGTCAATTCTGTTCAAATATAACTTGGTTTTGTAGTTCTACCAGGCAAGAAAAACATTATACTTTGCTCAGAATGAAATAACAGAGATATACTGGTGTGAATGCAAAATGAGTTTGTGACCATATTCTTTAAGCTCCTTCACTTTACAGAGAAGGCTAGAGTTGCCTTTGCTGGTGTTCTCTTTCCTTAAAACAGGACATTAGCTGCCATATGAGGCATGGACCATGCTAGGCCAACCCCCTGGAGACAGAGACTAGGAAACAGAAACTGCGCTCCTAAAACAAACTGTGCTTCTAACTTAGGCCTGAGCTGTGCAAACCTGTCAGGCATGTAGGCAGAGGAGGTACCAATCTCCAGAAGGAACATGCCCAGGCCTCGGGGAGGCTACTAATCAATAACAGAGAGAATAGTTTTCCGGGTGTGGGCATTTCTGTGATGCCTGTGGTCCAGATACTGCACACACAAGAACACAAGGATTTGTCTAAGTAGTGGGGAGACTAGGGTGTGCAGCGGGCAGTGTTAAACACAGGTGGCCCCAGGACTCTCAGTCACTGAGCACCTGTCTCAAAGGGCCCTCCCATCTATCAGGTATCCCCCAAATTATAAACTCAGGTGTGTAGGTACCATCTCCAGGTCCTTCATTCTGCTGAAACAGATTTCCCTGCTAACAAAATTTCAGCTTCTGGTCCCTCTGAAGAAAAAACAATGTCATAGGAAGGGGTACAGAAGTGCTGTGGGAGTTGTACTGTATGGACAGAAAGAAACTGCATTGTAGATTTCAAAGTTTAGAAAGATTTGCATTACGGTTTAATGACTATGCCACAGTTACCTCAAGGTAGCTCCAGGCTCCATCCCCAATCAGGAAACCCTGCGGTCCAGACGAATAGTGACGGGGTAAAGTAGGACAGTGCAAGCCCGCAGGTCGGTGCTGCCACAGTGACACCTCTCTGGTGACTTCATTCAAAGTTACATCAAGTGTGCAGACTTTGGCTCCCAAACTCGGGCAAGTTCTGAATTCACGCCAGCAGGGCAGCTGAATGCAGCCGACTGGGCTACTGCTCTTCAATGCCTCAGAGGAGAAAGACAAAGCCAGGTCACCCAGGAGGATCTGGGGCAATGCTGTGTCCCAGGGGGAGGAAGGGAGAGAAAACCTGCACTTGTTTATCCCTCTAAACTCACTCCAGGCATGACAACCTATTAGCGAACATGGGGAAGCATGGGAGAGGGCCCTAGACTTGTAGGGAATGGAACAGAAGATAGGAAGGAGCCTAAAGGATGTGTATGAATCACAAGAGGAGAGCAGGGCTGGAGGGGAGGCAGGGGGTCCTGAAAGAACACAGCTTTTCCAGTCCCAGCTCCACCACCTGGTATCCTGAGCGAGCCACTTAATCTCTCTGGGCCCCAATTCCCACCCTTTAAAATGGAGACACACAGCACACCTCTCTCCCAAACAGGATGCTGGGAGAGAGCTTCCACGATGGAACGCTCCACATGCACTATTACCAGGCACTGCCCCAGAGGCCCAGCCGTCTTCCATTTCCACTTGAAATTCCCAGATAGACTATCGCGCGTGTGCGTGCGCGCGTGTGCGTGCGCGCGTGTGCGTGCGCGCGTGTGCGTGCGCGCGTGTGCGTGCGCGCGTGTGCGTGCGCGCGTGTGCGTGCGCGCGTGTGCGTGCGCGCGTGTGCGTGCGCGCATGCGCACCCGCGCGGGGTCAGTGACCTTGGGGCATGACTGAGGTGTACTCCCCTCCTGCTGGTCCCCAGGCCTCAGGCTCTCTCCTGAGTACGCCACCTCCAGGGGTGCGTGCTAAATGCACAGGTCATGTGGTTTGGTGCCAACGAGAAGTCAGACTGCATTTTCTAAAAAACAAAGAAAAGACTGCTCCCGAGAGAGAACTAGATAGTTCCTGACAGAGAGTTCTTTCGTTGTTTGTGGGTAAAGTAAGGGAAGAGGAGGACAAGAGAAAGCAAAGAGGATTTTTTTTTCTGTATGAAAAGGTATCATGAACTCTGCCAGAAATACAAAGGAGCATAAAGTAAAATACAAGGAACAACATGTATCCACATCAGAAGGCCCTCGCCAGGGGGCGCGTCCTTGAGCAAGCCCCGTGCAGGTACACAGGGAAGAGCCCCAGCTCAGACCAGAAATGGGATTCTACAGGTTACCATGCCTTTCAGCTGCCTTGGGTTTTAAGACTGGCCTCCAGAGCCAGATCATTTTTGGTCCCCTCAAGAGGCAGAAAGCTAGACAGCTGTGCTGGGAAGGGAGATGGCTCCACGCCTTTAGATGGTAGATCTCAGCAGGGAGAGACTTTCCACTGCATTACTGATGGGAGAGCCTCGGGCCACACAGGAGCTCAGACAGCTATCTGGCGATCCTGTGGTGACTGCTCTCATCCCACGTCCAGCCAGGCGGCCCCTGGTTTGGCTGGAAGCTGGGCCTTTTCAGTCACAAGGGAATACTGCGTTTAGCAACAGTTGACTAGTCTTTTTCTTTCAGGCCCATCGCTGGGAAACACCACCATAAGAAAACACTTAGCTTGTACAAACATTCCCTTGGTGTGAGCTTTTAAAACTGTCATATTTCACCGGGATATATTTTTGGTCTCAAAAACAGCAGGACAGGAATAAAGACGCCAACGTAGAGAATGGACTTGAGGACATGGGGAGGGTGAAGGGTAAGCTGGGACGAAGTGAGAGAGTGGCATGGACATATATACACTACCAAGTGTAAAATAGATAGCTAGTGGGAAGCAGCTGCATCGCACAGGGAGATCAGCTCGGGGCTTTGTGACCACCTAGAGGGGTGGGATAGGGAAGGTGGGAGGGAGGGAGATGCAAGAAGGAGGAGATATGGGATCATATGTATATGTATAACTGATTCACTTTGTTGTACAGCAGAAACTAACACAACAATGTAAAGCAATTATACTCTAACAAGGATGTTAAAAAAAAAAAGAAAAAAAACCAAACAGGGCTGTGGTATCCAAAGGAGAAATGAATGTCACCAGTGGCAAATAGAGGGTGAAACTGCAGAAGGCAGATGTGTCTTCTGAAAGGATTTCCTAGGTCTGGGAGGTTTCTCCAGGGAAGAAAAAAGCTA
Source organism: Kogia breviceps (assembly GCF_026419965.1). Classification (NCBI taxonomy): domain Eukaryota; kingdom Metazoa; phylum Chordata; class Mammalia; order Artiodactyla; family Physeteridae; genus Kogia; species Kogia breviceps. The sequence goes on along the minus strand of NC_081310.1, from coordinate 39,842,635 downwards.
CAGACCTGGCTGTTCCGAACACCTCTTCGGGAAGAGCCTACTTCCTGCAGTACACAGAAGCATCTGAGAAGGGCCTTGGGAACTGCCCCGGGGCCCTGCTCTGCAACCTGCAGAGTTCACCAGGACCGAGGCGAAAAGAGCCGTTGTGAGCCTCAGAGGTTCCCAGGCTCCGTGAGTCCAGCTCCTCCTCCGTCGTGATAACTTCTCTGGAAATGCTTTCATCCTCCAGCTTCAATTCTGACCTGACCCTGGTCCTCAGAACTGACATGAGGACATGCAGAACACTGCTGAGAAAGAAAATAGAATGCCCCAAACAAGAGAATATTGGCTCTTCATTCCAGATATTTCTCTAAGGGTCCCTTTCCTCTGCCTTGCCTAAGGAGCATCCTCCTTCCTGTGGCTCCTGGCATAGCCTGAAAACAGTCCAGAGGGTAGATCTCTACTCTCCTTCCATCTTCCACAAAGGCCCCTAGGCTCTACCACACTATATGAATGATCACATGACCTGACATTCAAAACCCTTTTTTTTTTTTTTTTTTTTTTTTTTTTTTTTGTGGTATGCAGGCCTCTCACTGTTGTGGCCTCTCCCGTTGCGGAGCACAGGCTCCAGACGCACAGGCTCAGCGGCCGTGGCTCACGGGCCCAGCCGCTCCGCGGCATGTGGGATCTTCCCGGACCGGGGCATGAACCCGTGACCCCTGCATTGGCAGGCAGATTCTCAACCACTGCGCCACCAGGGAAGCCCCAAAACCCTTTTAAAAACCTCATGGTCAATGAATCAAGTCCATCTTTAGGCTGACGTTCAAGACCCCCATGACTTGCCTCCAACCTGCATTTCCCCTGTGACCTACGACTATTTCTCAGCACATATCTAACTCTCAATCAAAGCCGGGGCGCCGTGCATTGTTTCCTCCATGTACACACATTCTCTGAATCTACTCCTGCAATGCCCAGCTTCCACTCTCCTGTCAACATCTCACCCATCCTCCAGGCAGCCTCTCCAGGAAGCCTTCCTAGCTCGCCCCAAACAAAAGGGGCACCTGCATTGTGTGAGTCCTAACGCCCCTTCTGTACCCTTCTGGAGGCCTCATTATGTGTTTTTTCTTTTCCAGTTTTGTGTCTATGTCTATACTTGTCTTCTCTCCTCCATTAGATTAATCCATTTGCTAACGTCCTCTAAGTGTCTACTGTGTTCTAGGTTCTGTAGAAAATCCAAAGACAGGACACGGAAGACAAGGTCCTAGACCTCAAGGGGTTTACAATCTGGTTGGGAAATAAACAGCAACAACTGGTCTCATCTTCATATTCCCCGAGTGCCCAGAATGCAGGAGATGGCCACAATGAAGCACTTGAACATAGTCACAGGTTTCGGCTGCAAGCATATTGAAAGGAAGGAGTTGGGCTAGCCAAGCTCATAGTGACCTATGGTGGTGACCCACATGTGTCGTATTTTTAGATGTGACACTGAGGGAAACAGTAGCCTATGGCTACTCCAGCAAACCGTCCCCCCACGTTACCTTTACCCCTACCCCAGAAACATTGCTGTTGTACCCTAAAAATCAACCGGGAGATGCTGGACCCTGGGTGGGAGGAAGCAAATGAAAGGAAAGAAGTATCATTTTGTAAATAGAGATATTCCCTTACCTCTCCCAGCCTCTTCCTCAATTACGCTAACCCCAAGGACTTTCTGTGCCTATCTCACCTCTCCCCAGGAAAGAAAATAAGCTCCAGCAGAAGCAGCCAACTGGCCCTCTGGAGAAGGCTAAATCAATGCAGCTCTCCAACAAGTCTGTTTATTTTATATCCTTAGAGAGAGAACCACCACTGAAAATGACCAACTTCTGTCAATTACAGAATACAAGGGCCTGGTGCTGTCAATGGGGGAAGATAAATGTAAATTACAGCTCACTGAACTCCAGTGAATTGTCTGTTAAGTGGGACAATGGGCTAAAAGATGTTGTTTAAAGCACCTCATTAATAAAATTCAAAATTGTTTTCTGCAATTATGTGCAATCATTGGTTATTTTACCCCTGGCCAAGTACAGTCCCACTCTGCCAATCTATCGCTTTGGTTTCCATTGCCAAGAAAATGTCCCTGGCACAGAGGTGAGAATAAAAAAGGGAGCTCCATCCGAGGAGCCCTTGATTAGCTCACAGAGAATTATCTGTCAAGAAAAGAAAACAGCTGAAAAAGGAAACCAGAGAGGATCTCGCCAAGGCAGTGCTCCAGCTGCAAAGCCCACCTCCCATGATTTCTACATCTACTTCCCAGATGGTTTTGCAGCCAGAAAGCAAAGGGAAGGGCTACTCCCTCCTGCTGTGGCTCCTTTTTGCTTTACATCTTCTAGCAGACGTGATGGTGTTTGCACTGGGTGAGAAACTGACCAATGCAGGACAGATATGTACGCTTTTCTTTACCAAAAAGGATGGTAAAAATGTGATGTGTGAAAAATGGGTGTGTGGGGGGGGGTTGTGTGCGTGTTTTGGAGGAGCTGTGGGAAGTGGAAACTAGTAACTCAGCATGGAGGAAGGAAAAGCTCCCAAACCCATTAGAATGTAGACCATTCTATGGTCTCATTCCATGTGAATGCCCCAGAAATTCTATCATGTTTCCTATGGTGAGTCCTACTTTAATTCCATGCATTCTATTGATTTGCTTCATTCATTTGCTCAGCCCACTCTACTCGCCCCTTCTCGATGCCAGCACCGCACTAGCCTTCAGGGCCATGGGCGCCTCCTTTTGAGGAGCTGGACTGAGTTCCCAACTAAATGTCATCATGCTGTCATACAGAGTGAAGTTAAGTCAGAAAGAGAAAAACAAATATCGTATATTAACGAATATATGTGGAATCTGAAAAAATTGTATAGACGATCTATTTACAAAGCAGAAATAGAGACACATACATAGAGAACAAAGGTATGGATACCAAGGGGGAAGGGGGAGTGGGATGAATTGGGAGATTGGGATTGACATATATACACTATTGATACTATGTATAAAATAGATAACTAATGAGAACCTACTATATAGCACAGAAACTCTACTCAATGCTCTGTGGTGACCTAAATGGGAAGGAAATCCGAAAAAGAGGGGATATATGTATACATATGGCTGATTCACTTTGCTGTGCAGTAGAAACTAACACAATATTGTAAAGCACTATACTCCAATAAAAAATAAAATAAAATAAAATATATATATTTTAAAATGTCATCATGCTGATTCAGACTTGATCATTCCAGCCAGTCAAAATCACCTGGACTCTTAATTCTGTGGTTTCTGTCTGGTGTTATTATAGATGATTTTATGTACTTGGTTTCTTTCTATATTTTCCACATTCTCTATAATAGGTATATATTACTTTTATAAACAAAGAGATTTTAATTTCCTACTTAAATCTAATATTTACTTTTCAGACATTCACAGAAAGATAGACAAGGCAGAGGGCTATGTACCAGATGAAGGAACAAGATAAAACCCCAGAAAAACAACTAAATGAAGTGGAGATAGTCAACCTTCCAGAGAAAGAATTCAGAATAATGAGAGTGAAGATGATGCAGGACCTCGGAAAAAGAATGGAGGCGAAGATCTAGAAGATGCAAGAAATGTTTAACAAAGACCTAGAAGAATTAAAGAACAAACAAACAGAGATGAACAATACAATAACTGAAATGAAAAATAGACTAGAAGGAATCAATCGCAGAATAACTGAGGCAGAAGAACGGATGAGTGACCTGGAAGACAGAATGGTGGAATTCACTGCTGCGGAACAGCATAAAGAAAAAAAAATGAAAAGAAATAAAGACAGCCTAAGAGACCTCTGGGACAACATTAAATGCAACAACATTCGCATTATAGAGGTCCCAGAAGGAGAAGAGAGAGAGAAAGGACCAGAGAAAATATTTGAAGAGATTAGAGTAGAAAACTTCCCTAACGTGGGAAAGGAAATAGCCATCCAAGTTCAGGAAGCGCAGTGAGTCCCATACAGGATAAACCCAAGGAGAAACACATGGAGACACACAGTAATCATATTGGCAAAAATTGAATACAAATAAAAATTATTGAAAGCACCAAGGGAAAAATGACAAATAACATACAAGGGAACTCCCATAAGGTTAACAGCTGATTTTTGAGGAGACACTCTACAAGCCAGAAGGGAGTGGCATGATATACTTAAAGTGATAAAAGGGAAGAACCTACAACCAAGATTACTCTACCTGGCAAGGATCTCATTCAGGTTCGATAAAGAAATCAAAAGCCTTACAAACAAGCAAAAGCTAACAGAATTCAGCACCACTGAACCAGCTCTACAACAAACACTAAAGGAACTTCTCTAAGTGGGAAACACAAGAGAAGAAAAGGACCTACAAAAACAAACCCAAAACAATTAAGAAAATGGTCATAGGAACATACATATCGATAATTACCTTAAACGTGGATGGATTGAATGCTCCAACCAAAAGACACAGGCTTGCTGAATGGATACAAAAACAACACCCATATATATGCTGTCTACAAGAGACCCACTTCAGACCTAGGGACACATACAGACTGAAAGTGAGGGGATGGAAAAAGTTATTCCATGCAAATGGAAATCAAAAGAAAGCTGGAGTAGCAATATTCATATCAGATAAAATACACTTTAAAATAAAGAATGTTACAAGAGACAAGGAAGGACACTACATAATGATCAAGGGATCAATCCAAGAAGAAGATATAACGATAATAAATATATACGCACCCAACATAGGAACACCTCAATACATAAGGCAACTGCTAACAGCTCTAAAAGAGGAAATCGACAGTAACACAATAATAATGGGGGACTTTAACACCTCACTTACACCAATGAACAGATCAACCAAAATGAAAATAAATAAGGAAACACAAGATGTAAATGACACAACAGACCAGATAGATTTAATTGATATTTATAGGACATTCCATCCAAAAACACTTTCTTCTCAAGTGCGCATGGAACATTCTCCAGGATAGATCACATCCTGGGTCACAGATCAAGCCTTGGTAAATTTAAGAAAATTGAAATAATATCAAGCATATTTTCTGACCACAACACTATGAGATTAGAAATCAATTACAGGGGAAAAAACATTAAAAACACAAACACATGGAGGCTAAACAATACGTTACTAAATAACCAAGATATCACTGAAGAAATCAAAGAGAAAATCAAAAAATACCTAGAGACAAATGACAATGAAGACATGACAATCCAAAACCTATGGGATGCAGCAAAAGCAGTTCTAAGAGGGAACTTTATAGCTATACAAGCCAACCTCAAGAAACAAGAAAAATCTCAAATAAACAATCTAACCTTACACCTAAAGGAACTAGAGAAAGAAGAACAAACAATACCCAAAGTTACCAGAAGGAAAGAAATCATAAAGATCAGAGCAGAAATAAATGAAATAGAAACAAAGAAAGCAATAGCAAAGATCAATAAAACTAAAACTGGTTCTTTGAGAAGATAAACAAAATTGATAAACCATTATCCAGACTCATCAAGAAAAAGAGGGAGAGGACTCAAATCAGTAAAATTAGACATGAAAAAGGAGAAGTTACAACAGACACCACAGAAATACAAAGCATCCTAAGAGACTGCTACAAGCAACTCTATGCCAATAAAATGGACAACCTGGAAGAAATGGACAAATTTTTAGAAAGGTATAACCTTCCAAGACTGAACCAGGAAGAAATAGAAAATATGAACAGACCAATCACAAGTAATGAAATTGAAACTGTGATTTAAAATCTTCCAACAAGAAAAGTCCAGGACCAGATGTCTTCACAGGTGAATTCTATCAAACATTTAGAGAAGAGCTAACACCCATCCTTCTCAAACTCTTCCAAAAAGTTGCAGAGGAAGGAACACTCCCAAACTCATTCTATGAGGCCACCATCACCCTGATACCAAAACCAGACAAAGATACTACAAAAAAAGAAAATTACAGACTGTTATCACTCATAAATATAGATGCAAAAATCCTCAGCAAACAGAATCCAACAACACATTAAAAGGATCATACACCATGATCAAGTGGGATTTATCCCAGGGATGCAAGGATTCTTCAGTATATGCAAATCAATCAATGGGATACACCATATTAACAAATTGAAGGAATAAAACCATATGATCATGTCAACAGATGCAGAAAAAGCTTTTGACAAAATTCAACACCCACTTATGATAAAAACTCTCCAGAAAGTGGGCATAGAGGGAACCTACCTCAACATAATAAAGGCCATATATGACAAACCCATAGCCAACATCATTCTCAATGGTGAAAAATTGAAAGCATTTCCTCTAAGATCAGGAGGAAGACAAGGATGTCCACTCTCACCACTATTATTCAACACAATTTTGGAAGTCCTAGCCACAGCAATCAGAGAAGAAAAAGAAATAAGAGGAATACAAATTGGTAAAGAAGAAGTAAAACTGTCACTGTTTGCAGATGACATGATACTATACATAGAGAATACTAAAAATGCCACCAGAAAACCATTGGAGCTAATCAATGAATCTGGTAAAGTCACAGGATACAGAATTAATGCACAGAAATCTCTTGCATTCCTATACACTAATGATGAAAAATCTGAAAGGAAACACTCCCGTTTACCATTGCAACAAAAAGAATAAAATACCTAAGAATAAACCTACCTAGGGAGACAAAAGACCTGTATGCAGAAAACTATAAGACACTGATGAAAGAAATTAAAGATGATACCAACAGATGGAGAGATATACCATGTTCTTGTATTGGAAGAATCAATATTGTGAAAATGACCATACCACACAAAGCAATCTACAGATTCAGTGCAATCCCTATCAAATTACCAATGGTATTTTTTTACGGAACTAGAACAAATAATCTTAAAATTTGTATGGAGACACAAAAGACCCCGAACAGCCAAAGCAGTCTTGAGGGGAAAAAAACAAAGCTGGAGGAATCAGACTCCCTGACTTCAGACTATACTACAAAGCTACAGTAATCAAGACAATATGGTACTGGCACAAATACAGAAACATAGATCAATGGAGCAAGACAGAAAGCCGAGAGATAAACCCATGCACCTATGGTTAACTAATCTATGACAAAGGAGGCAAAGATATACAATGGAGAAAAGACTGTCTCTTCAATAAGTGGTGCTGGGAAAACTGGACAGCTACATGGAAAAGAATGAAATTAGAACACTCCCTAACACCATACACACAAATAAACTCAAAATTGATTAGAGACCTAAATATAAGACCGGCCACTATAAAACTCTTAGAGGAAAACATAGGAAGAACACTCCTTGACATAAATCACAGCAAGATCTTTTCTGATAAACCTCCTTGAGTAATGGAAATAAAAACAAAAATAAACAAATGGGACCTAATAAAACTTCAAAGCTTTTGCGCAGCAAACGAAACCATGAACAAGATGAAAGTACAACCCTCAGAATGGGAGAAAATATTCGCAAATGAATCAACGGACAAAGGATTAATCTCCAAAATATATAAACAGCTCATGCAGCTCAATATTAAAAAAACAAACAACCCAATCCAAAACTGGGCAGAAGACCTAAATAGACATTTCTCCAGAGAAGACATACAGATGGCCAAGAAGCACATGAAAAGCTGCTCAACATCACTAATTATTAGAGAAATGCAAGTCAAAACTACAATGAGGTATAACCTCACACCAGTTAGAATGGGCATCATCAGAAAATGTACAAACAACAAATGCTGGAGAGGGTGTGGGGAAAAGGGAACCCTCTTGCACTGTTGGTGGGAATGTAAATTGATACAGCCACTATGGAGAACAGTATGGAGGTTCCTTAAAAAACTAAAAATAGAATTACCATATGACCCAGCAATCCCACTACTGGGCATATACCCAGAGAAAACCATAATTCAAAAAGACACATGCACCCCAATCGTCACTGCAGCACTATTTACAATAGCCAGGTCATGGAAGCAACCTAAATGCCCATCGACAGATGAATGGATAAAGAAGATGTGGTACATATATACAATGGAATATTACTCAGCCATAAAAAGGAATGAAGTTGAGTCATTTGTTGAGATGTGGATGGATATAGAGACTGTCATACAGAGTGAAGTAAGTCAGAAAGAGGAAAACAAATATCGTATATTAATGCATGTATGTGGAACCTAGAAAAATGGTACAGATGAACCGGTTTGCATGGCAGAAGTTGAGACACAGATGTGAGAACAAACATATGGACACCAAGGGGGGAAAACCGCAGTGGGGTGGGGATGGTGGTGGGATGAATTGGGCGATTGGGATTGACATGTATACACTGATGTGTATAAAACCGATGACTAATAAGAACCTGCTGTATAAAAATAAAAAGGATTTACTACATACTTATTTATCCTTGGTATTATGATTACCATTAAAATTGTAACATCTTACTATTAAATTGTTTAAATTTTAAAAAAAGAAATATAATATTTACTTTTTAAAGAGCAAAGCATAAGGGAGCAGAAGTGGCCTGCAGTCAGAGGGTTTGTGGGAATTTGCCAGTCCTGCCTCGTGACGGTCTCACCTGAGGCACAACCGACCCACACAGCTGCAGTTGATAGCAGCATCGCAACCCAGGGTTAGAGGCCATGTGTCCAGACACTCTCCAGGATTATCCCGGCCTCCTTCAACAGAGATGCATCTCATTCCTTGAAGCAGCCATTGAGGTTAATTCTCCAGATCAGTAACTGCCTACATCACTCTGTGCAATGGCGCCTTAGGCTACTCCCCAGCCTGAAGTTGGTCTTCCAATGTCAAGAACATATTATCGCATGAAGAAAACACATTATTTGATTTAACAACTGTATTCTATTCCCACGCCCCTTCCCCGCTCACCAAGAAAGTCAATTTAAGACATATCACATGAAATGCGTTATCCTTTGTGCAAAGAAGGGGTGGGGGGGGTGGATTGCCAGGGACAGATGCCAACAGTGGAAGAAGTGGGGACGACACTGGGTGAGGGTACGAGGCAGGTCCCAGGCTTCACACCCCGTTTCTGTACCCAGTAACCCCATTTCTCCCCACCTGAGCAAAAGATGTTCACAGTTATGCTTTCAGCCTGTCCAGGTAGCTGTAGAGTGAACAGGGGCTCCTGATACTTCAGGACACTGAGTTTAAATAAACACGAGAGCGCCCATGGTAGAGCGCCCAACAGAGATGAACTCGGGCTGCCTTGCCTGATTCTCTGAGCACAGCAAAGTCTGGATTCAGAAAAGTTTCCTTGGGAAGGCTGCTCTGTTCCATTAGCCCAGAATGAGATACGGTGCTAGGACCATCTTGGAAGTAGTTTTACACGGGAAGATTTGCTGGCTAGTATACCAGCAACGTCACAGGGCTGTTTTGCTTTCCCAATGGAATGTAGCCGTTGTCTAATTATTGAGGAAATGTAGTTTGGAACCACATCATTCTTACAGTAATTAGTGTTGCTGGTTGAGTATATTATTGTTAGTATTATTGTGTACTTCAAGCACTATTTCCCATAGATTCTTATGAGAAGATTCAATAAAGCAGTATGAGTTCTGTGCTTTAGCTGTTTTATCCTATAGGATAAACAGGAATTAGTATGCTTTCCACACACCTTCACAATGATAATCACTAAGAATTATAGAAATAATTCTGGTATATCTAACAATAAACTGCATTATTTTTTAAAATTAACTATAGTAATGGTCTTTTTAACAGAATTTAGTACCCTGGCATGCACCCAATCCGGTGTGTTAGGGATCCTGTGAGCTAGTAGGTACAATAGTGGCCTGAATTTACCGCAGATGCTAAACAAACACATTGACTCCTTTTATTACCCCAATTAAGGCTGTTAATGAACAATTATGAAATACCTCACCAAACAAAGTCCCGTACAAGAAAAAGATAAAAACTTGAAATTTTAAGCAGAACTATTTGCTTTGAGGTTGAAACAGAGCCACAGGAGGAATTTAAGAGATCCTTACAACACATAAGATGCATTTCACTATAGCTTCTAATTAACAGTTTCTAGGGTGGATGTTCCAAGTAGTATTTATACTTAGGGCTCTAGTTGGACTATTTCATACATGAATTATTATCATCCGTGAAGCTCCACTGTGGTTTTTGTTTGTCCCTCCTTCCAGGGACTAACAGGCCCCATCGTTTCCGTTTCACTGGCACCCAAGCCTGGCTTGACAATGACTGCAGAAGGATATACGAAATGAACCTAAAATATCTCTGTGTAAAGATGTAAGCTTATTGCTGACTCCCTGCAAGCTATTTGTGCCCTGGCATGAACAGCATATGGGGATTTACACTCCTCTCGGGAACTGGACCCAGTTCCCAATGACATCCAAGAAGCTCTCATTGACATCAGTTCCCATGAAAGGTTTACCCATAAGCTCTAACTACTTAAGTTCACGTAGCAGCACCAACCCTCCTCTGCTTCTTTTGGGCTCTGGCCACTGGAATATGCACGTGGCCACAAAGCATTCAGAACATTTTCAGATTTGCCGGAATAAAAGACACAACAGAGAGGCCAAGACACTGGCTGCCGAAAGTCAGGGCTGGAGAGGGTGGCTAGGGCCTCAGGTAAAGATGCTCTCCTGCTGCACCCCCAGGAGAGGCAGGAGGAAGTGCATCGTGGAAACAGCGCCGGACAGAAGTCCACCTCCCGACTCAAGATTAAAACAAAGGCAAATCTTTAAACGTGGACAAATGCTAGTTGTGTGGTAACTGGGGCTCCCACAATGCATTCCACACACAACCATAAATATACGCCCCATGGTGTCTCGTGACAGCTTGAAATCCTTGCTGTTACGGCATTTTCCCAGCGAAAATTCAAAGGTACCCATCTCGAAACACCACAGGATGATCAATAAATATTTGCTGAGGAAAAAGCTATGAAAAAAGTAGGCAGAGGGGAAATCGTGTATATGTATTAAACGTCTACTGTGTCAGAAACCATCCTCCTGGCAACCCATGCAAGAAGCAACTATCATTATGCCCATTTTTTTCTTACGGGCACCAAAATCAGCTTCCTTGTAACTTCAATCCACTTTCAAATGGAGAAACTGAGGTTCAGAAAAATTAAGTAATTTTTCCAAGCTCAGACAACTAGATTGGGATTTGGACCTCCATCTGCCAAATTTCAAAGCCTATGCTCTTTCCACCAAATCCTATAAGTCCGTGTCCTCCAGTGTAAGGGAACTTTTCAATCATTTTCTTGGAGTAAATTTAGTACAGGTAGAGGGACACAAGAGCTTGCCTTCTGCAGTGAAGACACCGGGGAGTGTTGAGAGGGACCAGTGACATAAATTTGAGCTCTCCCTGCCGACAACAGTTTCCAGGTCTTACTGAAGATGCATAATGACAGCGAGGGACAGCCTGCGCGAAGAGCTTGAGGGAGACGTGGTACAAAGGACCAAGACGTTCAAAATGGGATAATTGAGTACATATGGCCTGCCTAGCAATCCTAAATAAAGCTGCTCTGTAATTCTAATGCCTCAAGGCCAACATAACATAGACCAACAAGCCTCCTGCCTTTCAATATTCAGGCAGACTTATAAAACAGCAACCACCTAAACAAGAGCAACTTTAAAACCCTGACAGGAAATAAAATGTTTCTCCCTGAAGCAGAAAGTCAAGCTGCCTTCTCAGATACAATCATACCCCTGTGGTGAAAAATAGTTGAGGGTAAAAATTCTCCCTATTAAAAAAATCCCTACAGAAGCATGGCAAAATTAGAAATGGATCCCCTTACCCCACTCGCCCCTAAAAAGGAGGCTTGTTTCCATTTTAGAACATACTTTAAATAGTAGATAATGGCTTCTGGTAATGTTTAGCTTTGATTTCTTCAGGCTGTGAATCTAAGGAAGTGGAAAGCTGGTTTTATGTTAAAGCAAAGATCTAAGGCCTAGAATTACAAGTCATTTATTGTAGTTATCCTCTGCCTCTAGGTGGTTGTCTTAAAAGTTATAAAGGTGCAATTATCCAGGTGGCTAATAACCTTTCTGCATTCAGAATTCCAGTGGTCATGGAAGAAACTACAAGCAGAGCTGAACATCAGAAAGCAAATGGGACAAATCTGAAAACACCAAGAATTTAGAACCCAGTAATATAGCAACCCTGGCTGGCACCCAAAGATCTCTGCATCCTCTCTACTAATAAATCTTAAGGCAGGTAACTGTGCTTGCTCTGTTGACAGAACTGTTTCATTTCGAGCGTAGTATTATCTATATTCTAACAGCTATGTTATTTCAAAATGGAACTGCCCTGGCCTCTTTGTATGTTTAACTTGTAATAACTTGAAAATCAGGAGGTGAGGCAGTGGTGATACTGAGATTGTATTTCACTCAGGTAGGTGATCCAGACCCAAGAGCCCCAGTCTCAAGCCCGACTCCAATTCTTAGCCATGTGGCCTTGAGCAAGTCCCTTAATTGCTGTAGTCCTTAGCTGCCTCACCTGTAAAAATGAAGATAACAAGCCTCCTTCTCAGGTTCTTGTAGGGATGATACTGGGCACATGGTATGGGACTAATAAACCTTTATCTAAAAAGGTTACCTTTTAACCCTGTTACCTTTTCCACAAAATAAGAATAAAGAAGCATCGACACAATGCCTCATATAAATATGTCTCTTAAATAAAGAGCCAATAGCACAGTGGTCTTCACCTTATTTGAAAAATGCCCAGCACTATAGCCTCACCAATGCAACCAGTGTTATGCCTATACATACGCATTGTGATTTCAAGAACGCTTGGGAAGTCCTACTACTCAAAAATCAGTCCTGCCCACATCTGAAATTCAAGAGTCATTCCTTTGGATTAAAGATTTGATTTCTGTGAAAAAGCAAGTTCCCCTGGAAGAAATACAATAATAATTCAAGGGCTTCCCTGGTGGCTCAGTGGTTGAGAGTCCGCCTGCCGATGCAGGGGACGCGAGTTCGTGCCCCGGTCCGGGAGGATCCCACATGCCGCGGAGCGGCTGGGCCCGTGAGCCATGGCCGCTGAGCCTGCGCGTCCGGAGCCTGTGCTCCGCAACGGGAGAGGCCACAACAGTGAGAGGCCCGCATACCGCAAAATAAATAAATAAATAAAATAATAATAATTCAAGCCTCTGTCAGTCATTTACAGTGACAATTTTTCATCCTTTTCTGAAAACAAAGACAAAAATGCATATTAAGGTAACCAGGGACTGAAGGAGGAATGTAAGGGGTAGGCCCAAAGGGGAAAGGAAGACATATTTGGGAGGCTGGAGAAATTTGTGAGTATACATGTACATTTCCATATACAAAGATACTGACACATTCTCTTGGGATGGAGATTGTGCTGAACAGCACCTGCTAACACTTGCATTAATTATATTCCAAAAATTTAGGATTTCAGCCACAATATTCCTTCCTCAAAGTCCCTAGAGCTGCGGAAGATTTAAATATTTTGTCTCAGAGATTACCAGGGCTCTAGACAAGATCAACCAGACTCAAGAGACCAGAAGGGAAATAAAAAATGGTTCATGAAATTCTGTTCCTCACTGAATGCCATGTGCTGCTACAATAGTCTCCCAATCCTTCACTAAGCATTTGTGAAAATGAGATTTAGGAGAGAAATGAGATTTGGGACTATTATTGCCCCTATCCTGGAAATTAAAAGTAAATAAGCCAGTAAGAAAACAGCCCAGTGGGATCAACAAGACTGTTCATTACTTGTGGGGGTCAGGACCATCTCACATACTTTTTGGATCCCATAGCCATTGATAACACATGTCAAGTGTATTACTGATGGGCCATAAACTATATGAGGGCAGAAACCAGGTTTGTTTAGTTGACTATCAAATACACCTTGCACAAATGCATGACTCATAGCTGCCTTTCCATAAATATTTGTGGATTGCATGAACAAATGAATGAACAAGTAGATGGATGGATGGATGAGTAGAATGAGAGATGCATGTAGAGACATATGGATCAGATGATTTAAATCTGGAAACAAAGGAGCAGCCTGAATTCTCCCCTACTCAGCTACCCGCTACCATCCAATGTACACTTCTGAGCCCTACCATCCAAGGAAGGAAGGAGGGAAGGAAGTGTATACATGCATGCATGTTGGGAGGGGGAGGTATATTAAATTCACGAATATTTTGCCCTCTTTTGTATGAGGACCTGCCAACCCTACCAGGCACAAGTCTAAGGACATTTAGATTTGCATCTGGTGAGAACTGAAAGTGATAAAAGTTTGAAGGTAAAGGGTTTTCTAGGAGGAAGGAGACCTGTGTCTTACCTTAGCTCTGTCACTGGTCTTGTAACCTGGGAAAAGCAATAATCTTTCTGGGCCTTAGTTTCCTCATCTCTAACATGAATGAAGTGAACTAGATGCCCTTGGGCCCCCGCATGGTCTGTCCCTGCCTGGGACTCCAGCCTCAGCTCACACGCCCTCCCTCCCCCCTCCTCCCCTGCCTCCCAGGCCTCCTTCCCACCCCCAGCTGCTCATTATGCTCCCTTGACCTCCCAGTCTAAACTGGAACCTCCTGCTATTCTCTCTCTCATCCTTCACCTCGCCTTTACAGAGTTTATCTCAGTTTATTACTTCATATTTATTTATTATTTGTTTAATGTCTGCCTCCACCTTGATTATAAATGATAACTTACATTTATCGAACTTTTACCAAAAATTAGGCTCTGCTCTAATTATTTTACAAGTATTATTTATTTTAATCCCTACAATAACATTTGAGGTAGGTATTTTTATCATTCCCATTTTACAGATGGGGAAATTGAGGCCCAGAGACACAGGTAACCTGTCTGAGTACACACAGCTTAGTAAGTGCCTGATGTGAGACTTGAACTCAGGCCATCTGGCTCCAGAGACTGCACTGACACTGCTATCGTGATCTGAACCTCCAAAAAAAGCAGGCACTGGGTCTTTTGCTCACCACTGTACCACTGATGCCTGGCAAAGTGCCTGAGTGAGGCAGCATGGAGTAAGTACTCAGTGATAATACGCAGGAAGAAGGAAAGAAGAGGGAGAATCACAAAAGAGGATCTCATTCCTTAGCTTTTTCTTTCCCACAATTTGATTAAGGGCATCTGCTTGAGAGAATGCTGGCTGAGGCTGGAAACCACTGGGAAATAATAAAATGAGAAACTGAAACATACTTGTGAAATTCAGCTATGTATAGGAGAGCTAATAATTTTGGAGACATCAGAAAAATCATACAGTGATTATCCTGGGTAACAAAACTGTAGCTGTTTGTTGTCTATACTGTGAACATCATTTATTTTACTTTTGAGGCATTAAAATGTCAAAATCTCTCTATATGTCACTTTAAATTACAAAACTATACTTCCCCAGCGGTACTTTAACTTTTGGCTCTACCTTTTTTTTTTTTTTTTTTTTTTTTACATTAAGTTCGGGCCTCTCACTGTTGTGGCCTCTCCCATTGCGGAGCACAGGCTCCGGACGTGCAGGCCCAGCAGCCATGGCTCACGGGCCCAGCCACTCCGCGGCATGTGGGATCCTCCCGGATCGGGGCACGAACCCGTGTCCCCTGCATCGGCAGGCAGGCTCTCAACCACTGTGCCACCAGGGAAGCCCCGGCTCTACCTATTTTTGTACTGTTTTCATTGTTTGTAATGAACATGAATTACTTCTACAAATTTTTAAAATCAAGTACTAAAAAATAAATCTTTAAAAACATATACCTCTTCTCCCTTGCTTGTCCCTGATTCTCCAGTCTTCTCCTCAATAGGTAAGCACACAGACACCATCACTGGTCATAAGCGACTTCTGAAGTGTGTGTGTGTGTTTTGAAGAACAAGGTAATTATAATTATACTGAGCTAAAATAAAAGATCAGTCTTTACTGCCCTCTTCAAAGTGCTCTCCTCAGGAAAAGTAATAACCTGGGGATAGAGCGTGCCCCACCCCCTCCTCAGATCTTCCTGGCTGATGGATACTATTCAAGGCTAAGGGATGAAGGATAATAAATAGGTTTAAACTATGCCACATACCAGTTAATTAAAAATAATAAATGTTCTCCTAGAAGACCCACAGTTCCTAAGAGGATTACAGGCATAAAAGCAAGAAGGCTATGTAGAACTTCCTCCTGATTTCTCAGGCCTGCAACATCTTGAGTATTTAAGCTTGCTATTCATTCAACTAATATTTGTTATGGGCCTACTATGGGCAAGGAATTAGGTGCTCCAGAGGATTCAAATACGAATAAGATACAATCCCTGCCCTTCAGGAGTCTCAAAGCACTTGCCAGAATCTTTAAATGCAGAACAGAATCAACTAAAAGTAAGGTTTCTTATCTCAAAAATTGTTTTTCCCAAGAGTTTACCATCCAAGAGGGGAAAATAAGGTGGAATATAAGTAACTATGGCACATGATAGGCTCTGGTGAAAGAGGTAATAGGATCATTCTCAGTCAAAGGAGGGTGTGCTCTGGGTCATTCAGAGGGATTGGCTATCACTTCCTTAAGAGGGCGACATTAGGAAAAGTTCTGATGGACGTGTAGGATTTTGACAGGTAGAGTGGGCCAAGGACAGTATTCAAAGTGAAGGAAGAGCACTTAAAAGAAATTCAAGGGAGAATTTTGAGGTCTGTGAAACTACAACTGTCTAGTGTGGCTACAGCGGAGGTTCTCAGAGCATTACCTCGCAACCTGTTAGAAATGCAAGTTCTCAGGCCCATCCTAGACCTACTCTGGGGCTGGGGCCCAGCAATCTCTGTTTCAACCAGTCTTCCAAGTGATTCTAGAGCAAGCTAAAGTTGAAAAACAACTGGCCTAGAGTACAGTACACACGAAGGGAATAAACCTTGGACAGGTGGGTAGGAAACTTGGAGGTCTAAGGAATTTACACTGAGCTCACCATTCAGTGGAGAGCCAATGAAGGTTTTTGAGACAATCAGTGATATTTTAAGAGCTATGTTTGAAAATATACTTAAAAAACACGGTGAGGGCTTCACTGGTGGCGCAGTGTTTGAGAGTCCACCTGCCGATGCAGGGGACACGGGTTCGTGCCCCAGTCCGGGAAGATCCCACATGCCGCAGAGCAGCTAGGCCCGTGAGCCATGGCCACTGAGCCTGCGCGTCCGGAGCCTGTGCTCCGCAACGGGAGAGGCCACAACAGTGAGAGGCCCACGTACCACAAAAAAAAAAAAAAGATCTTGCTGTAATTTATGTCAGAGTGTTCTTCCTATGCTTTCCTCTAAGAGGGAAAAAAAAAAAAAAAACACGGTGAAAGTTGTATTTAAAGCCATTAGGAACAGAAAGAAACTGGGCTTAGGGAGACCAGGTAGGAGGTACCCCAGGACTAAGTTAAGAGACAGGTACTGATATGCTAATCATTGCAAAGTGGAAATCAACAGAATTCTGATTTGGCCACAGAGTAACTGCCGGGAAGGAGACAAAAAAAAAAAAAAAAAAAAAAAAAAAAAAACCACACAAATATTATATTTTAAATCTCATTGACTGGGAGAATAATGCTTTTGGTAAATCACTATTTGTTTAAATACCAGGGTCTTGCCATGGGGACAGCATCTAATCACTGTGTCCTATCTGTAAACATAATATATAAGGTCCTAAAACCTGACAAAAGACAACTGGAAGCATATACTTCCAGGATCCTCTTTCCACAGAAAGACCTCCTGAAAGGCCCTGGAAGACAAGCTCAGGCTCCAAGCAAGGACTCCAGTCGCTCCGTTTCCCATAAGGGAGAGTGACAAGCCAGTGACTCTTCCCCAAGACACCCTACACAGGCCTCCTTCCCTCAGCCATGAGGAGGAGACCAGGAGGCAAAGAAGATCCATCTGGGAAGATCACAGGCAAGGATTTAAGAAGTAGAAATGCAGATACCCAATCCTTAAAAACAATATCACAGGTTCATGTTTATGTGACTTATTCCTCCTAAGGAATTCAAGAAACGTGCAGCTCAAAGACTGTAACCAGCCCAGCACGTCTCACAACCTCAGGTGGGAACAAGGCTGCTCCCCACCACTGCTGCACAACCCCTATTAAATGATGGTGAATGGAGGGAGGGCAAAAGAATGATGTCATTCCCACCTCAGAAAGAGGAAGACTCCCCTAACTGGGTGCCAAGTAAACAGTAGGAAAATACAGGCATAATCTGAAGATGCTGCACAAGTTTTGTTCACTTGAGGAAAAGCAACATGCCATAGCAGAATCCTGCCTACGTTGTAGGTGGAGAAAGGAGACATATGGGTACACACATCAACAGCAACTACACAGAAACATAATGGTGGCTCTTCAAAGGCAGTCTGCTAAGAAATTCCACACCCACCCAGATCACATTGGTTCCTACATAAAATCCTCGAGGAGCCCACAAAGAGCAACAATCACTGAGGTCTCCTCAGCAGCTGCCTTTAATACCAGAGTCCCTTTTTCACGTTTTGCCACATGCTAAGTTCTTTGGAGCCTTATGTATTATGTTTGGACTAGATGCTAACCATGGTCAATTGTTACAATCTGCAACCCTCTCCCAACACACACACACACACACACACACACACACACACACACACACACACCCCAGAGTGAGGAAATTACTGATATTTCTATTGTGGGCAGATTTTCCGTCTTCAAGAAAACACCAAAACTTGAACAGTCCCTCCCGTCAGGAAACTTGCACAAGCCTCTTAGATAGCCTAATCCACCAGAGGGAAGACAGCAGAAGCAAGAAAAACTACAATCCTGCAGCCTGTGGAACGAAAACCATATTCACAGAAAGATAGACAAGATGAAAAGGAGGCGGGCTATGTACCAGATGAAGGAACAAGATAAAACCCCTGAAAAGCAACTAAATGAAGTGGAGATAGGCAACCTTCCAGAAAAAGAATTCAGAATAATGAGAGTGAAGATGATCCAGGATCTTGGAAAAAGAATGAACGCAAAGATCAAGAAGATGCAAGAAATGTTTAACAAAGACCTAGAAGAATTAAAGAACAAACAAACAGAGATGAACAATACAATAACTGAAATGAAAAATACACTAGAAGGAATCAATAGCAGAATCGCTGAGGCAGAAGAAGGGATAAGTAACCTGGAAGACAGACTGGTGGAATTCACTGCTGCGGAACAGAATAAAGAAAAAAGAATGAAAAGAAATGAAGACAGCCTAAGAGACCTCTGGGACAACATTAAACACAACAACATTCGCATTATAGAGGTCCCAAAAGGAGAAGAGAGAGAGAAAGGACCAGAGAAAATATTTGAAGAGATTAGAGTAGAAGTCTTCCCTAACATGGGAAAGGAAATAGCCACCCAAGTCAAGGAAGCACAGAGAGTCCCATACAGGATAAACCCAAGGAGAAATACATGGAGACACATAGTAATCATATTGGCAAAAATTAAAGACAAAGAAAAATTATTGAAAGCAGCAAGGGAAAATGACAAATAACATACAAGGGAACTCCCATAAGGTTAACAGCTGATTTCTGAGCAGAAACCCTACAAGCCAGAAGGGGAGAGGCATGACATATTTAAAGGGATGAAAGGGAAGAACCTACAACCAAGATTACCCTACTGGACAACTATCTCATTCAGATTCAACGGAGAAATCAAAAGCTTTACACACAAGCAAAAGCTAAGAGAATTCAGCACCACCAAACCAGCTCTACAACAAATGCTAAAGGAACTTCCCTAAGTGGGAAACACAAAGAAAAGGACTTACAAAAACAAATCCAAAACAATTAAGAAAATGGTCATAGGAACAAAAATATCAATAATTACCTTAAACGTGAATGGATTAAATGCTGCAACCAAAAGACACAGGCTTGCTGAATGGATACAAAAACAACACCCATATATATGCTGTCTACAAGAGACCCACTTCAGACCTAGGGACACATACAGACTGAAAGTGAGGGGATGGAAAAAGTTATTCCATGCAAATGGAAATCAAAAGAAAGCTGGAGTAGCAATATTCATATCAGATAAAATAGACTTTAAAATAAAGAATGTTACAAGAGACAAGGAAGGACACTACATAATGATCAAGGGATCAAACCAAGAAGAAGATATAACAATTATAAATATATATGCACCCAACGTAGGAGCACCTCAATTCATAAGGCAACTGTTAACAGCTATAAAAGAAGAAATTGCCAGTAACACAATAATAGTGGGGGACTTTAACACCTCACTTACACCAATGGACAGATCAACCAAAATGAAAATAAATAAGGAAACACAAGCTGTAAATGACACAACAGACCAGATAGATTTAATTGATATTTATAGGACATTCCATCCAAAAACACTTTCTTCTCAAGTGCGCATGGAACATTCTCCAGGATAGATCACATCCTGGGTCACAGATCAAGCCTTGGTAAATTTAAGAAAATTGAAATAATATCAAGCATATTTTCTGACCACAACACTATGAGATTAGAAATCAATTACAGGGGAAAAAACATTAAAAACACAAACACATGGAGGCTAAACAATACATTACTAAATAACCAAGAGGTCACTGAAGAAATCAAAGAGGAAACCAAAAAATACCTAGAGACAAATGACAATGAAAACACAACGATACAACACCTGTGGGATGCAGCAAAAGCAGTTCTAAGAGGGAAGTTTATAGCTATACAAGCCAACCTCAAGAAACAAGAAAAATCTCAAATAAACAATCTAACCTTACACCTAAAGGAACTAGAGAAAGAAGAACAAACAAAACCCAAAGTTACCAGAAGGAAAGAAATCATAAAGATCAGAGCAGAAATAAATGAAATAGAAACAAAGAAAGCAATAGCAAAGATCAATAAAACTAAAACTGGTTCTTTGAGAAGATAAACAAAATTGATAAACCATTAGCCAGACTCATCAAGAAAAAGAGGGAGAGGACTCAAATCAATAAAATTAGACATGAAAAAGGAGAAGTTATAACAGACACCACAGAAATACAAAGCATCCTAAGAGACTGCTACAAGCAACTCTATGCCAATAAAATAGACAACCTGGAAGAAATGGACAAATTTTTAGAAAGGTATAACCTTCCAAGACTGAACCAGGAAGAAATAGAAAATATGAACAGACCAATCACAAGTAATGAAATTGAAACTGTGATTTAAAATCTTCCAACAAACAAAAGTCCAGGACCAGATGGTTTCACAGGTGAATTCTATCAAACATTTAGAGAAGAGCTAACACCTATCCTTCTCAAACTCTTCCAAAAAATTGCAGAGGAAGGAACACTCCCAAACTCATTCTATGACACCACCATCACCCTCGTACCGAAACCAGACAACGATACTACAAAAAAAGAAAATTACAGACAGTTATCACTCATGAATATAGATGCAAAAATCCTCAACAAAATACTAGCAAGCAGCATCCAACAACACATTAAAAGGATCATAGACCATAATCAAGTGGGATTTATTCCAGGGATGCAAGGATTCTTCAATATATGCAAATCAATCAATGTGATACATCATATTAACAAATTGAAGAAGAAAAACCATATGAGCATCTCAACAGATGCAGAAAAAACTTTTGACAAAATTCAGCACCCACTTTTGATAAAAAATCTCCAGAAAGTGGGCATAGAGGGAACCTACCTCAACATACTAAAGGCCATATACAACAAACCCACAGCCAACATCATTCTCAATGGTGAAAAACTGAAAGCATTTCCTCTAAGATCAGGAACAAGACAAGGATGTCCACTCTCACCACTATTATTCAAAATAGTTTTGGAAGTCCTATCCACGGCAATCAGAGAAGAAAAAGAAATAAAGGGAATACAAATTGGAAAAGAAGAAGTAAAACTGTCACTGTTTGCAGATGACATGATACTATACATAGAGAATACTAAAAATGCCACCAGAAAACCATTAGAGCTAATCAATGAATCTGGTAAAGTCACAGGATTAATGCACAGAAATCTCTTGCATTCCTATACACTAATGATGAAAAATCTGAAAGGAAACACTCCCGTTTACCACTGCAACAAAAAGAATAAAATACCTAAGAATAAACCTACCTAGGGAGACAAAAGACCTGTATGCAGAAAACTATAAGACACTGATGAAAGAAATTAAAGATGATACCAACAGATGGAGAGATATACCATGTTCTTGTATTGGAAGAATCAATATTGTGAAAATGACCATACTACCCAAAGCAATCTACAGATTCAGTGCAATCCCTATCAAATTACTAATAGCATTTTTTACAAAACTAGAACAAAAAAATCTTAAAATTTGTATGGAGACACAAAAGACCCCAAATACCCAAAGCAGTCTTGAGAGAAAAAAACAAAGCTGGAGGAATCAGACTCCCTGACTTCAGACTATACTACAAAGCTACAGTAATCAAGACAATATGGTACTGGCACAAATACAGAAACATAGATCAATGGAGCAAGACAGAAAGCCGAGAGATAAACCCATGCACCTATGGTTAACTAATCTATGACAAAGGAGGCAAAGATATACAATGGAGAAAAGACTGTCTCTTCAATAAGTGGTGCTGGGAAAACTGGACAGCTACATGGAAAAGAATGAAATTAGAACACTCCCTAACACCATACACACAAATAAACTCAAAATTGATTAGAGACCTAAATATAAGACCGGCCACTATAAAACTCTTAGAGGAAAACATAGGAAGAACACTCCTTGACATAAATCACAGCAAGATCTTTTCTGATAAACCTCCTTGAGTAATGGAAATAAAAACAAAAATAAACAAATGGGACCTAATGAAACTTCAAAGCTTTTGCGCAGCAAACGAAACCATGAACAAGATGAAAGTACAACCCTCAGAATGGGAGAAAATATTCGCAAATGAATCAATGGACAAAGGATTAATCTCCAAAATATATAAACAGCTCATGAAGCTCAATAGTAAAAAAACAAACAACCCAATCCAAAACTGGGCAGAAGACCTAAACAGACACTTCTCCAAAGAAGATATACAGATGGCCAAGAAGCACATGAAAAGCTTCTCAACATCACTAATTATTAGAGAAATGCAAGTCAAAACTACCATGAGGTATAACCTCACACCAGTTAGAATGGGCATCATCAGAAAATCTACAAATAACAAATGCTGGAGAGGGTGTGGAGAAAAGGGAACCCTCTTGCACTGTTGGTGGGAATGTAAATTGATATAGCCACTATGGAGAACAGTATGGAGGTTCCTTAAAAAACTAAAAGTAGAATTACCATATGACCCAGCAATCCCACTACTGGGCATATACCCCGAGAAAGCCATAATTCAAAAAGAGTCATGTACCAGGATGTTCAATGCAGCACTATTTACAACAGCCAGGTCATGGAAGCAACCTAAGTGTCCATCGACAGATGAATGGATAAAGATGTGGTACATGTATACAATGGAATATTACTCAGCCATAAAAAGGAACAAAATTGGGTCATTTGTAGAGATGTGGATGAATCTAGAGACTGTTATACAGAGTGAAGTCAGTCAGAAAGACAAAAACAAATATCATATGTTAATGCATATATGTGGAAACTAGAAAAATGGTACAGATGAACCGGTTTGCAGGGCAGAAATTGTGACACAGATGTAGAGAGCAAATGTATGGTCACCAAGGGGGGGAAGCGGTGGGTGGGATGAACTGGGACATTGGGATTGACATGTATACACTAATATGTATAAAATGGATAACTAATAAGAACGTGCTGTATAAAAAGTTAAATAAAATAAAATTCAAAAATTCAAAAAAAAAAAAAAAAAAAGGAAAACAGCAATACTTGATTACAAGCATCTTTACTTTCCTGGGTATACAGGCACCCAGGCCAACACTCTTCCTCTGAATCAGTTAAGCCTTTTTAAAACTCTCAGTCTAAAATGTCAATTTCAACAGTGAAAAATGAAATATTCTGTTATTTCCATACACCAAGTTTGCATGTCACAATTTTACCAGAGTCTACACAACTCTAATCCCATACAACATGCCCAGGGTTGGCCTCCCTTTCTATAACAGACTGCTGCATCAAGCCATCCATGCAAAGTGAAACTCCAAATCAATTCCAAAACAAGGGTGGAATTTTCAAAATGCATTTAGCATGAAGATGAGGAATTCGGTCTTCTCCAAAGCTAAACTGGGGCAGAAATGAGGCTAAAAGAGGAGATCAGAACTTTACATAGAAGAAATTACCTTATTTCTCTTCCTACCACAATCAAATTACCCAGCATCCTGCAAGGACTGCTTTAACAATTATGTTAGTATTATTTGGGTATTCTCAAATGTCCATGGAGAAAACTCATAAACGCTCATTTTAAAGCAATAAGAAACTTTCAAGTGCAGATGTAATTCTCTAGCTTCACGAAGTTCTGCTCCTCGAATGATAAATGGACACAGCCATATCTCTGCTCCAAATCTCTCTCTGCCATCAATTTGCTAGATGCTTCATCAAATGCCAGCCTTGGCCACTCTATGCCCGAATTGATTCCTTCATAAAGTACATGTAAATCATCAACAGACTCAGCACAGTGGTGGAAAGACTCTGGAGTCAGATTACCTGGGTTTCTCTGGAGTCAGATTACCTGGGTTTGAACACGGGCTTCTCCACTTACTTGACTGCCCTGTGCCTCAGTTTCCTCATCTGCACAACAGGAATAATAACAATACAATCTTCACAGGATTGCTGTGAACAGTAAGTATATAACACACATGAAGTGCTCAGAACAGGACCTGGCTCTTAATAAACTCTTAATAAGCTCTATTTATTGCTTCCCTAAAATGAGGGAAGAAATATAGAATTTAGGGGAAAAAAACTATTTAAAGGTAAAGCATAAGCTTTCTTTTTACAAAACCAATTGAAACAGACTGCATCATATCTGATTATGAGTGCAGTGAATATAGTGGCATTAAGAATTCAAGTACAGGGCTTCCCTGGTGGCGCAGTGGTTGAGGGTCCGCCTGCCGATGCAGGGGACGCGGGTTCGTGCCCCGGTCTGGGAGGATCCCACGTGCCGCGGAGCGGCTGGGCCCGTGAGCCGTGGCCGCTGGGCCTGTGCGTCCGGAGCCTGCGCTCCGCAATGGGAGAGGCCACAGCGGTGAGAGGCCCGCGTACCACCAAAAAAAAAAAAAAAGAATTCAAGTACATCAGCGATGACAGTTCACAAACTCATGCTTGGTGACTTATCTTTGGCTTCCTTTTCCCTGAAGGAAAGAGTTACTGTAGGCAGTGCAGGCCCCTAAAATAAACACAATCCTCCCCTCTCTTCTGGAAGATTACACTGTTTTAAAAAGTCGTCAGTATAGATGCTCACTCTACAGGATACAGTTTGAAAACTGTGTAACTTTCTCATAGGATGGTTTATACAATAGAGAAATTCCCAGAAAACGATATGTGAGAATCAAATTTTTACAAAATGAACCAAATTTTTAATTTTTTTTTTTTTTTTTTTTTTTTTTTAATGGTACGCGGGCCTCTCACCAGTGGCCTCTCCCGTTGCGGAGCACAGGCTCCGGACGCGCAGGCTCAGCAGTCATGGCTCACGGGCCCAGCCGCTCCGTGGCATGTGGGATCTTCCCGGACCGGAGCACGAACCCACGTCCCCTGCATCGGCAGGCGGACTCCCAACCACCGTGCCACCAGGGAAGCCCTTAAATATACTTTTTAAAATATTTATTTATTTATTTAGGCTGCGCCAGGTCTCAGTTGCAGCATGTGGGATGTTCAGTTGTGGCATGCAAACTCCTAGCTGCGGCATGTATGTGGGATCTAGTTCCCTGACCAGGGATCGAACCCGGCCCCCTGCATTGGGATCGCGGAGTCCCAGCTACTGGACCACCAGGGAAGTCCCTAAAAATTTTTTAAAGTAATATATGCCCTTTGTAAAAAAATTAGAATACAGTTTACAGGAGATTAACAGCCATCCATATTGCTCTCTGTTAAGATTTTACCAAGCAATCACTTTTTTTTTTCCCCTGAGAAGTTTTTAATTGTCTAGACCAGGACATACTCTACACACCATGGCACATCTAATGTTCACTTAGCATAATTATATCATGAGCATTTTCCCTGAAACACTGGAAATTTTTTTAAATGTCATTTTGAACGACCACATAGTATTTGATCAGATTGATCATAATTTATTTAATCATTCCCATAATGTTGAATATGCAAATTCTTTTCAATTTTTTATAATCACAAATAATGTTTGAGGAAATATCTATGCATTAATCTTTGTAGTTATGATTATTCCCTTAAGATAGATTCTTAGAGGTGAAAGTACTAGGTCATAAGCAAAGAATAATTTTAAGACGCATCAAACTGCTTTCTAGAATAGCTGTATTAATTTACCCTTTGCTATGTGAAATAATATCACATTTTTAAAACTTTCACTAAGCCAGGTCAATTTTTGGCATCTCAATGTTGTTTTAATTTGCATTTATTTTATTACTAATGAGGTTGAACAATTTTTGTTATATTTGTTAGCCACTTGTATTTCCCCTTTTGCAAAGTCTGTTCATTAACTTTGTCCCTTTATTTATTGGGCTCTTACTGCTTACATTAACAATTTGTATAAAAAATTATATATTAATTATAGTAACACTTTGCTGTAATTTTTTACTTCCTCTGCAGATTGATTTTATTGATCAAATGTCCAGCTGTTTCCTGCTATACAGAGTTTAATTTTTATGTAGTCAAACCTGTCCCTATTTTCTCTTGCCATACCTTCTATTCTTTTTTTTGTCTTTCTTTTTTTAATTGAAACATATTTGACACATAACATTGTGTATGTTTAAGGTGTAGTCTTTCATTCTCTTAAGCTTAGAAATTTCTCCATCCATTGATTAATCATCTATACTTTTTCCTATTTTTTTCTTACATTTAATTCTCTTATCTATTTACTATTTATTTTAGTATATAGTATTTTAATTATGTCTTGAGGACAATAGTAACAGCAACTTAATGGAATGTTAAGATAATTATTAAGGTGATTAATAGTTTTTTGTAAAATTAACAGTGTTTTCAAAAGAACAAATATTGTTATGAGGTACATAGAATAGGCAAATTCACAGAGACAGAAAGTTATCAGCAGCTGGGGGAAAGAGGTAGTGACGAGTTACTGTTTAATGGGTACAGGGTTTCAGTTTGGGAAGATGAGAAAGTTCTGGAGGTGGATGGTGGCCACGGTTGCACAACACCGTGAATGTACTTAATGCCAGCAGTCCCCAACCTTTTTGGCACTGGGGACCGGCTTCGTGGAAGACAATTTTTCTACGGACCGACTGGGGGTGGGGAATGGGGCAGATGGTCTCAGGATGATTCAAGCACGTTACATTTATTGTACACTTTTTCTATTATTATTACTTTGTAATA
This sequence comes from Kogia breviceps, assembly GCF_026419965.1. Lineage (NCBI taxonomy): Eukaryota > Metazoa > Chordata > Mammalia > Artiodactyla > Physeteridae > Kogia > Kogia breviceps. The sequence continues at coordinate 39,815,291 of NC_081310.1, read as the reverse complement.
GATAATTAAATAATTATATAACTCACCATAATGCAGAATCGGTGGAAGCCCTGAGCTTGATTTCACTTGCCACTCACTGATAGGGTTTTGATATGAGTCTGCAAGCAATTGATTTATTATGGTCTCTGTGCAGTCAAACCTCTCTGCTAACGATCATCTGTATTTGCAGCCACTCCCCAGCACTAGCATCACTGCCTCCGCTCCACCTCAGATCATCAGGCATTAGATTCTCATAAGAAGTGCACAACGTAGATCCCTCGCATGCGCAGTTCACAGTAGGGTTCGCGCTCTCATGAGAATCTAACGCTGTCGCTGATTTGACAGGGGTGGAGCTCAGGCAGTAACCGGAGCGATGGGGAGCAGCTGTAAATACAGAAGAAGCTTGGCTCTCTTGCCCGCCACTCACCTCCTGCTGTGCGGCCTGGCTCCTAACCGGCCATGACGGGTACTGAATTATACACTTATAATAAGTTTTATGTTATGTACATTTACCACAATAAAAATTAATCAACAGTGTTTTATTTAATCATTGTTTAAAGAGGCAGAAGTGCTGGTTAGTGAATTGTACCTCTAGCAGGAGTGATAGTCAAAATACTTAACACCTGGTGCTACCTAGTCCCTGACTGATCATAACTAGAAGGCATGTCCAACCCATAAAAAAAGATACCCAACAGATCAAGGACAATGGCCATAAACAACCAGGTAAGCCTTACTGGTAGGTAGCAACTGAGTATCTGCGCTACTTCCAGGGATAATTATAACCGATTGTCAAGTACACTCACCCTTGAAAGTTTATAAGGCACGCTAACAAATACCACCCAATTCTCCTTTTCTTTGGTCAGCCATGGTACTATCAGTTAATGGCCAAATATTACAATACAATTGAGTTGATTATAAATTCCTCTTCATAAGAATGATACAGGGGCTTCCCTGGTGGCACAGTGGTTAAGAATCTGCCTGCCAATGCAGGAGACACGGGTTCTATCCCTGGTCCGGGAAGATCCCACATGCCGCGGAGCAACTAAGCCCGTGCGCCACAACTACCAAGCCTGCACTCTAGAGCCCACGAGCCACAATTACTGAGCCCGCGCACCACAACTACTGAGCCCACGCGCTACAACTACTGAAGCCCGTGCTCCGCAACAAGAGAAGTCACCGCAGTGAGAAGCCCGCGCACCACAATGAAGAGTAGCCCCCCGCTCGCCGCAACTAGAGAAGGCCCGTGCGCAGCAACAAAGACCCATGCAGCCAAAAATTAAAAAAAAAAACAAAAAACTTTCTTGTCACTAGTTTGCAACGCATAATGGGAAAGTTAAAATGTCTCTCCTAAACTGAGCTATTAAATCAAACCCAAACATGACAGTATGAAAATGTGATCCTGGAACAAAGAGAGGCTCTCAGAGAGGGAGGTGGTTTTTGCTTGTTATTGCAGTGGCCTCACTTCCCACCCACTCGCCCACTAGCCACATCTATGTTCTACAGTGTCTTAAATCTGCCCCTTGATTCCTATTGCAATGTTGGCTATCCTCATTCAGATGCTCATCATTCAAACTTGAATTTCTCCAAGATCTGAAAAGTAATCCTCAACCACAATTTTCATTATCTCACTCTTAAGCTCGAGAATATTAACTAATTCCACGTCCTTTGCTTATTGGCAAAGATGGCCCTTAACCCACTTACCCTATCAGGTGACTAATAAATGCTCTAATAATTGTTTAATATTATCTAGTAAGCCATGAAAGCTGAGTCACCATTTCATCACCTCCCAACATCCCCTCCCTACTCACAAAACTCAAATACCAAGAGCCTTCCAATCCATATTCTCCTAAAGTAAGAATGAATGTGTTCAGTATTTGGTCAAGACAGGAACCTGAATCATCAATGTTCCTGTTTGCCAGGCTGGTCAAAAGCAAGTGACCACAGAAACACTCCACTTCATTAGCCAAAGCACCAGTTATCCTCAGGTCTTACCATCTTTTATTCTGGAGAAATAAATTATTAGAAAAGTACTGGACCTTTTTCTAGTACTATCATAGTTCTTTCAGTGATGATGGTAACAATGACGTCACTTTATTGAGTAGACACTTCCACTGCCACATTTGACTTCTGCTTAAAAGGTAACCAGGACATGTATTAAGACTCCCACTTTACAGAAGACCCCATTGGAGGTAAGTCACTTACCACACGGCTCTCAGAGCAGAAAGTGGGACTAGAAACCCTCCCAGGGTGTTCTGACTCCTGACCTTGTGACCTCCCACTCTCAGTTCCTATTGCCTTTCAGGCTCACTCTCTAAAAACAACTCCTGTCAACCATAAAGCTAGTGAAATTTCGTTTACTTGAGAGACACAGTGAGGTCATCCCAGAGGATAACTTACCAAGGCTGTTTAGCTGGTTTCATTTGCACCCGAATAAAGCAGAAAATGAAGAAACTCAGTAAGGGGGCTAGTGGGATGACACTTACCCTGAGGTTAGAGAAGCAGAGCCCATTCTTTACCAAAGGAGATTTCACACAGCTCTCAGGGGATCAGCATCTCCAGAACCCATCCCAGTCCGTGCCTTATTGATGAGGGAATTTTGTCATTGTTGCTAGTATTTAGAAAACTAACATACATGGTGGGGGGGAGAAAATATAAATGCTGGAAATACAAGTAAACTGGTGGCAAATGGAATTCTTCATGTTGGTCATTAAACTGCCAGATGACTGCCTATTCCTGCGACATAAGGAATGTGTTACCCCTCAGGCTGTGCAGAGAGAAAAGAGAGACCAGAGTGTTGTTGACTGAGAACAAAGCTGACGTTCAGAGTAACAAGAAGACCTAAGAAAGGATGTTTAGAGTCACTTAGTCCCAGAACAACTTGTGTCTCTGGATATTGTCCAGACTCTCCCCGCCTTTATACTATTCCTGAAGGCTGGAACCGCAGGTCTTATTAAGTATCTCCACTGCCTTAGCACAGGGCAGACTCTCAAAAATGTGGGTTGACTTGAATGTGAATTGGATGATTTGCATAATCCCAGAGAAGCAATATAAAAAAATCTGGCTCTGAAAATTAACTGTGGATTCGAGTGTCTTGGATTCCAATCTAGAATCATATGGTTTCCTACTGTACTGGGATGTAAATACCCAGAGAAACGTTTTATTGCTCTGGACAGGCTTTTTCAGTGCAGACAAGGGACATGTTCCATAATACATCTCTATCTGCTGCAGCAGTAATAAACATCCATCAATCCTCTCAGGTTTAGGAGGAAGAAACCAAACAGCCATATTTGCTAAAAACTGTCCATCACGCACTTACACAGCCTCTGCTCCCTGGGAGATCAGATGCAGGCGCACTTCCATACCTAATAAAAGAGTTCCTGAGAAGTCCATCTCAACTGCACCAAGGAGAAACTGCTCCTTAAAGATAAACCATGAAACAAGACCAAAAGACAACCCTCAGAATGGGAGAAAATATTTGCAAATGAAGCAACTGACAAAGGATCAATATCCAAAATTTATAAGCAACTCAGGCAGCTCAATAACAAAAAATCAAACAACCCAATCCAAAAATGGGCAGTAGAACTAAATAGACATTTCTCCAAAGAAGATATACAGATTGCCAACAAACACATGAAAGAATGCTCAACATCATTAATCATTAGAGAAATGCAAATCAAAACTACAATGAGATATCATCTCACACCGGTCAGATTGGCCATCATCAAAAACTCTAGAAACAATAAATGCTGGAGAGGGTGTGGAGAAAAGGGAACACTCTTGCACTGCTGGTGGGAATGTAAATGGATACAGCCACTATGGAGAACAGTATGGAGGTTCCTTAGAAAACTACAAATAGAACTACCATGTGACCCCGCAATCCCACTATTAGGCATAGACCCTGAGAAAACCGTAATTGAAAAAGAGTGATGTACCAAAATGTTTATTGCAGCTCTATTTTCGATAGCCAGGACATGGAAGCAACCTAAATGTCCATCAACAGATGAATGGATAAAGAAGATGTGGCACATATATACAATGGAATATTATTCAGCCATAAAAAGAAATGAAACTGAGTTATTTGTAATGAGGTGGATAGACCTGGAGTCTGTCATACGGAGTGAAGTAAGTCAGAAGGAGAAAAACAAATACCGTATGCTAACACATATATATGGAATCTAAGAAAAAAAAATGTCATGAAGAGATTAGTGGTAGGATGGGAATAAAACACAGATGTACTAGAGCATGGACTTGAGGATATGGGGAGGGGGAAGGGTAAGCTGTGACGATGTGAGAGAGTGTCATGGACATATATACACTATCAAATGTAAATTAGATAGCTAGTGGGAAGCTGTGGCATAGCACAGGGAGTTCACCTCTGTGCTTTGTGACCACCTAGAGGGGTGGGATAGGGAGGGTGGGAGGGAGGGTGACGCAAGAGGGAAGAGATATGGGAACATATGTATATGTATAACTGATTCACTTTGTTGTAAAGGAGAAACTAACACACTATTGTAAAACAGTTATAGTCAAATAAAGATGTTAAAAAAAAAGAATTTGTTTACAAAATATATTGTAATTTTTCTCAGATTATTTTCTTCATGTAGTCTTTTAGTGACTTGTGTAATCATAATTGAATCATTTTATACTGAGGGCTTAAATTTCATAACAAAAAGAATAAAAAATTTAAATAAATGAAAAAAAGAAAGATAAACCATGGATAAATCATTTTGTGATGAGAACTAATGCTCCATATTTAATTTGTTGCATAAACTCAGAATTTTGAATAGTAGCCTTTTCTTATTTCTATGCAGGAGAGATGAATACATTCGATCTTCAATACTTTCCCCCAAGATTTTAAAATCAAATGGTGGCTGGAAGAACATTAAACGTGAATCAGCTTCCCTGGAGATGCACACAGGGTGTACTTGTGTGTGCAGATGATTCAAGTGTGTGGACGAGATCAGCACCTAAGGCCAACCCACAATCACTCTCCATGATCGCTCGGTTCACTGTAGGACTAAGCTATTTCTGGCAATGTGCCCAAAGTGTTTTGAGACCTGGCCTGGAGCTCAAGTTGCAGAGTATTAAAATTCTTCTTGACAGGCTACCACTCAATTTGTCTTTTCGATTTATGCCACAAGAGGGAACATACTATGAGGTCACTGCTTCTAGTGACTTCCATCTGGTGTCACTAGTCTTGGTTTTTGGTAAAAATATGATCAGCATCTCACCTTCCCCCACATCCCCCCAAAGTCATATCTGATCCTTGGGGGACTCGGGAAGAAAACTAGAGCTGTGCTTAAGAAACCTCCTGTGCCTTTTGCAGGAGGGTGAGGGATAGGGTGTTAAAAACAACCCACTGAAAGCAAGAATGGAGAGACAGCTTTATCAAATAACTACATGACAGCACCTCAGCAAAAAACCTGATCACTGTCTGCCCTTCTGACAGCTCACTTGGCAGGCTGCCCTGGTACCACAATGACTTAATTGTGCCATGCCACCAGGTCTCTCTGATGGCTCATTTGCTTTGTCACCTCTGAGGCTGGTCAAGAGGTCAAGCTTTCTTGTGCTGAGTGCTAAGGTCCTGAAGTCCATCTCCCACCTCCAAGTTGCTTGTGTGACAGTTCTCCCACCCCTCCAAAGATGTGTTAGAGACTTTGGCAGGATCTCCACCCCCTTCCTGCTCGTGTGCCAACTTTCACGTCAGTCTCTGCAGTCCTGATTACCCAGCATGTAATGGCCACCATGCATGTTTTGTTAAAAAATAAGGAATGGAAAAGAAAATGTACAATAGTATTCTAAATCTATCTTGTTGAAACTTCAATGAGTCTGGGAAAATTTTTTATTGCAGGAAAAGTGAATGGTCTTAATTCAAAATGGATCATAGGGCTTCCCTGATGGCACAGTGGTTAAGAATCCGCCTGCCAATGCAGGGGACACAGGTTCAAGCCCTGGTCTGGGAAGATCCCACATGCTGCGGAGCAACTAAGCCCGTGCGCCACAACTACTGAGCCTGTGCTCTAGAGCCTGCAAGCCACAACTACTGAGCCCATGCGTTGCAACTACTAAAGCCAGCGTGCCTAGAGCCCGTGCTCTGCAAGAAGAGAAGCCACCACAATGGGAAGCCTGTGCACCACAATGAAGAGTAGCCCCCACTCACTGCAACTATAGAAAGCCCGCACGCAGCAACGAAGACCCAACACAGGCAAAAATAAAATAAATAAATTTTCTAAAAAAAGGAGCATAGACCTAAGTTGGAGCTAAAACTATAAAACTCTTGGAAGAACATATAAAAATAAATCTTCATGATCTTGAGTTAGGCAATGATTTCTTTAGATATGACACTAAAAGCACAGCAATAAAAAAAATTAGTAAGTTGGACTTCATCAAAAATAAAACTTTTGTGTCTCAAATGACATCATTGAGAAAGTGAAAAGACTGGGAGAAAATACTGGCCAATTATATATCTGATAAGGGACTTATATCCAGAGTATATAAAGGACTCTTACAACTCAGTAACAATAGCAACAACAAAAAGCCCAATTAAAAAATAGACTAAATATTTGATTAGACATTCCTCCAAAGAAAACATATGAATGGTCAATAAACACACGAAAAGATGCTCAACCTCATTAGTCATCAGTGAAATGCAAACCAAAACCACAGTGTGATACCTCTTCATATCCACTAGAATAAAAAAGACAGACAATAACAACCATTGGAGAGGATGTGGAGAAAGGAATCTTTATCTACTGCTGGTGGGAATGAAAATGGTGCGGTTACTTTGGAAAACAGTTTGGAAATTTCTCAAAACGTTAAGCATAGAGTTGCCATAAGAACCAGTAATTCCACTCCTAGGTATCCACCCCTGAGAAAAGAAAACCTATGTTCACACAAAGGTTGATACACAAATGTTCATAACATCATTTTTCCTAATAGTGAAAAACTGGAAATGACCCATATATCCACCAATTGATGAATGGACATATAACATGTGTGTATCCACACAATGGAATGCTATCTGGCAATAAAGGTATGAAGTTCTGATCCATGCTACAACCTGGTGAACCTTGAAGACACTGGGCTAAGTGAGAGAAGTCAGTCACAAAAGACCATATATTGTATGGTTCCATGTATATGAAATGTCCAAAAAGTAGATTAGCGGTATCCTATGGCTGAGGGGACCAAGAGAATGGGGAGTGATTGATAATGGACACATTTCCTTTTGGAGTGACAGAAATATTCTAAAATTTGATGGCTCCAAAATTCTGGAAATACACAAAACCCCATTGATTTGTACATTTAAAACAGGCGAGTTGTATGGCATGTAAATAGTATCTTAATAAAGCTATTTAAAAACAGAAAAGAACAATCTCACATTCCTACTTGTCCAACAGTCTGGCCTACGCACAAATTGTCTGGCGCACAGAATCAGCATCAGCCAGCCCACGGCGGCCAGCACGCCCTCCTCTGCCATCTCCGCGTCTCAAGCTGAAACTAGGAAAATCTTGCCAGAGCAAATACACCTACCTGACAGCCTCATCTTTTCCCTAAAATCATAATTTCCCAAGAAAATCAATCCTAGAATCAAAAGAAGAGACCAAAGACGTAAAGTACTTTAAAACCTGTTGCTGGGTGTCACCATGCCTTATAAACAACCCACCTACACACACACACACACACACACACACACACACACACACCACAGTCTCAGAAAATCGCCAGGTGAAGCCATGATTATTTTTATCTGGATTATAATAAAATGAAAGAAGTGTTCATCTTCTTGTTGCCTTTTTTCTTTTTTAAAAAATTTATTTTTGGCTGCGTCAGGTCTTCGTTGCTGGGCGCGGGCTTTCTCTAGTTGCGGTAAGCAGAGGCTACTCCTTGTTGTGGTGCACGGGCTTCTCATTGCGGTGGCTTCTCTTGTTGCGGAGCACGGGCTCTAGGTGCACGGGCTTCAGTAGTTGTGGCACGCAGGCTTCAGTATTTGTGGCACACGGGCCTAGTTGCTCCGCAGCATGTGGGATTTTCCCGGACCAGGGCTCGAACCTGTGTCCCATTCTTAACCACTGCGCCACCAGGGAAGCCTGTGACTTTTTTTTTTTTTTTTTTTACTTTACTAGTACATGTTTCTCTGCTGAATTCTCCTGAGCTAATGTGATACAATCTTGAAAATTTACACCATAATGAGATAAAGAGGGGTTGGCAAGAGCCTGTGCAGTAAATTGGCATCCGTGCTAATCGATAACCTACTTTCAGATGAAAGGAGTCAGGCCCAATCCATCTCCACACCAAGGCCGCTGAGCAACCGAGCGCCGCCTTGTCAGGGTGCGCACTAATTGCCGCTCTCACAAAGCCAGGGGCAATTTTATCCAGGTGATCCATTAGCAGGAAACTACTATAAAAGGAGCAAGACAGGAGGGGGAAGAATCAGGGTAAAGAGGTTAAACAGCACAAAAGTGATTTAAAGGGAAAAAAAAGGGTTTGAATTTGTGTGTGAAAGAGATAAAGAGAAGAAACTTTACTGTGGAAAGACGCTGAGTGCTCTGGCAAATTCCTCGCTGGCACAGTAATTGTTATGACTCTCCGGCCTCTCAACGTCGGAAAGGCTGGGGTAGGGGAGGGGAGGGCACATGGCCCCCACCCCACTTCCCGACAATAGAGAAAAGGATCTACGGACTGACTCCAGAGGACCCCAAGTGCTGCTCCGGTCGTGAGCAAAGTGTGTGACTATTTCTGTGGTTTGGTTCTTTCTGCTTCCTTTCTCTTACTCTTTCCCTGGTAACCACTGGCCCATGAACTGTACACCTACCTCAGGCAGAAAAATGAACACAGTCCTCAGCACTGCATGAGCAGATCTGTACGTTTTAAAAAGTGACTACAGGGCTTCCCGGGTGGCGCAGTGGTTGGGAGTCCGCCTGCCGATGCAGGGGACGCGGGTTCGTGCCCCGGTCCGGGAAGATCCCACATGCCGCGGAGCGGCTGGGCCCGTGAGCCATGGCCGCTGGGCCTGCGCATCCGGAGCCTGTGCTCCGCAGCGGGAGAGGCCACAACAGTGAGAGGCCCGTGTACCGCAAACAAACAAACAAAAAAAAGTGACTACAAATCCCCTCTCTTAGCGACTCATCTCTACAGCCTCCAGCATCTGAAGCTGAAAGTTCAAACCCAGGAGAGACATGAGTCCCTCCCACACTTAGAAATGAGGAGGACCTCACATCCACAAAATATTTCATAGGAAAACAGAAGTTCCAGTGAAACCAAATGTTTCAAAGGCAAGATATTCCTTTAAAATCTCACAATAGTCTCCTGCTGGGCGCACTGAGGTCTTGCATCCCTCCAATTCTTTTCCTTATTGCTGCCAGCCATTACACTAGAGCACAGATCTGGTCCCCTGCTTAAAACGCAGAAGGAAATACAAATATCATATGATATCACTTACATGTGGCATCTAAAAAATGATACAAATGAACTTATTTACAAAACAGAAACAGATTCACAGACTTTGAAAACTTATGGTTACCAAAGGGGAAATGGGGGGGGGGGATAAATTAGGAGTTTGGGATGAACATATATACACTATTATATATAAAATAGATAACCAACAAGGACCTACTGTAGAGCACAGGGAACTCTTCTCAATATTCTGTAATAACCTATACGGGAAAAGGATCTGAAAAAGAATGGATATATTTATACATAGAACTGAATCATTTTGCTGTATACCTGAAACTCACGCAACATTGTAAACCAACTATACTCCAATATAAAATTTAAAACTTTTTAAATAAATAAAATGCCACAATAAAGAAAGTCCTCCAAAAAAAAAAATGCAGTCCGGCCCTCAGCCAGGCCCACAAGGCCCTGCACCTGTGCTCACCTCCATCGCCCTGGCCACCACGCCTGCACACGTGATGCTCCCCCCGCACCCCACACCCCCCACACCCACACTCCACAGCCCCCAAACCCCCACACACCCATACCCCACACACACCCACACACCCACATCCACACCTCCCACACCCCCCCACCCCACCGCCCCCCTCACACCCACACCCCGCCTTGGCTCCCACAGCTGCTACTCTCTGGATCGCCCTCCTCCCCGTCTGTTGTCAAGGCCAACACCTGCTTGTCCGTCAAGGCTCAGATGAGGGCCCACCCTGGTCCTCCTGACACTGCCTCAGCTGTTCCTCTACCCTCCACACCTGCCCCGCAGCCATGGTAACAGGCTGAGGGCTTGTTTATTTACACCCTTTTCTCCCCTACCAGTCGGTAAACCTCTTGAGACCAAAGTCTGCATCTCATTTGTTTCTGAAGCTGTAGGGGCACATATTAGGAGCTTAGGAGATGTTTGAGGAATGAACATGTGAATAAGAGTTTTAATGAAGTCATCTGGGTTCCTCTCCTTAGAGCATTCTCTGGCGTGTTCCAAATGCTATTTTACTTCAAAATAATGTAGAGCAGGGAGTGGGAGATGGGGAGTTGTTTGATGGGTTCAGAGTTTCAGTCTGGAAAGACGAGAAAGATCTGGAGATGATGGTGATGGTTGCACAACAGGTGAACACACTTAATGCCACTGAACTGCACACTTAAAAGTGGTTGAGACGGTAAATTTTATGTCATGTACATTTTACCACAATTTAAAAAGAGACAACTTAGGGACTTCCTTGGCGGTCCAGTGGTTAAGACTCGGTGCTCCCAAGGCAGGGGGCATGGGTTTGATCCCTTGTCGGGGAGCTAAGATCCTTCATGCGCAAGGCATGGCCAAAGAAAAAAAAAAAAAAGAAACGTCTTAGAATACAGAGCACCAGGAGACTTCAGACTAAAGGGACAGCCCAAGATCCGCTCACTGAAAAGACTAAGAAAAAGCACTTGGACAGAAACCAAAGCTGTAAGGACACTGCTCTCTTATTTTAAAATACGGCCCCATAATCATGACAATAACTCCAGGGTCAAAGTCAGTATTTGCACCTGAAAGTTCCAAGCTCCTAATGAAATGCCCAGCACATAGTAGGTGCTCTAAATATTTCCTGAATGTTCTTAGAATCATTTGAATTGACCTCCGGGTGGGACTGCCCTCAGGGACGAAACAGTAGACGCTCAAGCAAGCACCTGGCTCCTTCGGCCTCTGCCAGAGCCAGCGCTGCCTGCGCCCTCACCTTCGTGGAAGCCGCTCCGAGCCCACCCCTGGCCCAGCTCTTACGGTAACCACTCTCCCCTCTCCCCAAACAAAAAACTGATTCCCCACAGCAAGTCTCTCCTTTTCTCAGCTAGGCACACAGGACCTGAGGCCATTAAACTTGCAGGTTCCAGAGGTTCTGGAGAGCGCTTGTCTCTGTCTCATTGAAGAGTTGCCGTGCTAATGAGAAACAGGCCCAGCCACTACGCACGCGCGCACACGCGCGCTCGCTCTCTCTCTCCTCTCTCTCTCTCTCTCTCTCTCTCTCTCTCTCTCTCTCTCTCTCCCCCCCCCCCCCTCCCTCCCTCCCTCCCTCCCTCCCTCCCTCTCTCTCTCTCTCTCTCTCTCTCTCTCTCTCACGCCAAGGCAAGCAAATCAAAACCAATGGGCCATGAATCCTACCCCTTCGCGTCGCACGGAGTAAGACAGCATTCACACACAGGGCCCAGGAGGAGCCTGCCAGGCTGCCAGGCTGCCCCAGCTGCTCACAGGACATTCATCAGTGTCCGCCATTTGCATTGTCATGTTAACAGCCCACGTTCTTCATAAGCTTCACACCCCACAGTCCTCTCCCCTGAAAAGAGCCCTAAATAGGGTTACTTAGCACTACTCTTTTATTGAGATAGTGTTATCTTACAGGACCTTAGGGATCAATAAAGACTGCTGTTATCTTTCTTTAAACAATAGGGGGAGAGGCCACACCCCGGTGTGTCCATGCAAAAGTTACAGCAGAGCTCTCTGCAAAACACCTATTCACAAAAGTCCCAGAGAGCGTTAAATGGTTAAATGCTTCAGACTGCATTCTATTCAGAAGTAGACATTACCTACAAAAGTCACAGAAAGAATCATCTGAAATCCAGAGGGCCCAGAGGACTGTTGGCCCATCCTGTCAGCCATACTCGTTCCACTGCAGCTGAAGGTACAGTTAAAGGATGAGTTGACATTCCAGGTGTCCCTAAAGCCCTTATATCAAGCATGAAAGAGCTGAACTGGACCCCCATGCCTATGTGGTGTCTTTGGGGGCGGTAGCTAACATATGACTTATTATACAACACCTGTCAGGACTTTCCCCACCTTCTATGCCTTCAACTGCCAGGCTCACATCAGAGTGTTCAGCTTAAGATACAAACTACTATATATAAAATAGATAAACAACGAGGTCCTACTATAGCACAGGGAACTATATTCAATATCTTGTAATAAACCATAATGGAAAAGAATATAAAAATGAATATATATATATATATATCTCTGAATCAATTTGCTGTACACCAGAAACTAAGACAACATTGTAAATCAACTAAACTGCAATTAAAAAAAAAAGCACACAGCTTAATCAAGGAAATTAACAGGGGTGGGTGCAGACTACACCAGGCCCAGAGTTTTTGGCTCCTGGAGACAGACCCAACTACAGCAAACACGTGGGGAAAGTGGGGAGGAGGATCCTGGATGCCAGCTGGGACACAGAAACAGAAGGAGACAAAATCTTATGATAGACCCAAAGGATGCATCTTTCCTGAACTCTCTGGTCCCTTTCCATAGAATATGATACTCTACTTACTAGCAAATTCTGGTATGAACTTCATAGATCTGAAACTATTTCTTCTCAAACAAATTATTTTTTCTTTAAAAAAAAAAATTTATTTATTTATTTGGTTGCACCGGGTCTTATTTGCGGCACGCGGGATCTTCCTTGCGGTGTGTGGGACCTTCCTTGAAGCATACAGGATCTTTAGTTGTGGCATGCAAACTCTTAGTTGTGGCATGTAGTTCCTTGACCAGGGATCAAACCCAGGCGCCCTGCATTGGGAGCACAGAGTCTTAGCCACTGGACTACCAGGGAAGTCCCCCAAACAAATATATTTTGAAAAAGAATGCCAATGTTTCACAGGGAATAAACACTGAGATCAAATTTCTCAGGATAAAATTGCACCACTTTAAAATCATGCTTCCATGCTTACAGCTCTCCCTTTAACCCTAGACAGGAAGAGAAAACAATCAGAAGTGGAACAAACAGAAAGAGGCTTTTGAGGAAACATTAATACAATAAAAGAGATCTTCGAACTTGGATCATGGCCTCTTTGTTATTTTCAAATAATGGATGGACTTTCTACACTTTGCCACAAAATTATATTTTCTAATTCCTGTACCTTTTTAAAAAAATTAATTTATTTATTTTATTTTTGGCTGCATTGGGTCTTCGTTGCTGCACCCGGGCTTTCTCTAGTTGCGGTGAGCGGGAGCTACTCTTCATTGTGGTGCGTAGGCTTCTCACTGCGGTGGCTTCTCTTATTGCGGAGCATGGGCTCTAGGCACATGGGCTCAGTAGTTGTGGCTCATGGGCTCTAGAGCACAGGCTCAGTAGTTGTGGCTCACAGGCTCAGTAGTTGTGGTACACAGGCTTAGTTGCTCTGCGGCATGTGGGATCTTCCCAGACCAGGGCTCAAACCCATGTCCCCTGCATTGGCAGGTGGATTATTAATCACTGTGTCACCAGGGAAGCCCCATCCTGTACCTTTTTTTTTTTCCCAAATTTTTACTTGATGGAATCTCAAAGAATCTCAGCCGATGGAAACTTGCCCTTGGCTGGCATTCGTAAAGAGAATCACCTAGTACCTCAAAATAAAAAGGCAGCCCTGACTCCTATTCACTTTCCCTCTTCCAAGTTCCCTGTTCTAGGCCTCTGTGTTCATGTCACCACCTCGGCTGAGTCATCCAACATAATCATACTCATAACACAGGTGACCTACTAGCCACCCATAGTGAATGAGCCTGAACACTGTACCCTAAGATCTGGAAAGGAAATGAGTTTCAACCTTCTAAGACCCTTATTTCAGAACTGTACTCAGAGCTAAACACTGTTAACTAAGATTTCATCCTTTCTCAAAACTGTAGGAAGGAAAGAAAAAAAAAAAGGGATCTGAACCTCAGTACTTTGTAATTCATATATATGCCCACCCTATACATTCACATGTAATATAGATTGTAGCCATATGCAGCCTATATTCCAGGAATATAGAATTATATCACTGGCATTTTTGTATTAACATTAACATAGGTGGTGCCTTTTACAAAAACATTTCTAGAAACTGAAGCTCCATTCCTGGATTTTCCCATACCTATTTCTAGCCACTGTCTAGTGTGTTATGTCACCCTATCCTGCTTCCTTTCTCTGCTGAAATGCACTGGAGTCTGGAGGCTGACTGGCTCCCAGCTGTAACAGAATATATAGCCTTTCACCTCTGGGTCACAATATTGAATCTGGGCCGCATCAGCAGCATCTGAAAGCAGTTACTGTACCATCTATGGCCTTGCTTAAGACAAAAGCCACTGTTCTAGCTTTTCATTCTTGTGGGAAGCCTCAACCAGGAAAGGCAGCAAGGAATGAGCAATGGCCCCCAAAAGAAACTCCCAATTAGCAAGAGTCCATGAGAATGGTTTGAAGGGCCCTTTGCAAGAAAAGCTTAGGTGCTTTGCAGACTGATGGTTGTGGCACCTCATCTGTGGCCAGAGTCATCAGGTATGTTATGCTATGGTACAATTCCCTTTCCTCAACCTGCAAAGTGTCAGACACCTGTAAAAAGGCAGGTATTTCAATAAACCCTGCAATCCCATAAACTCCGAGCAGCACTGCTCCAGAAACGGCAGGAGTCTTAGGCTCTGACCTGAGCTCACTGGTGACATTGATCAAGAGTCCAAGGCTAGAACAGTGACTGGCCCTGAGCAGATGCTGTATAAACTGTTGTTGAATGGATGGGGGAAAAAAAGCTTCTTGGTCTCTTTTGCCTATTGAATGAATTTAAGACAGACTACGCTACATCCAGCTATGACATCCTTAAAGGGAGGCTGTGAGAAAGAAAGGGGAAAGTGGCAATGGCCCAGTACAGTAACCTGAAGAAAGCAACTATATAAATATAAGGTTTTATTAACTCATCTGATCTTTAAAAGGGTCCATTTGGTCTAACTCCAAAAAAGCAATACACACAAAATGTGTTAGCAAATTTGGAAAAGTGATGCTGCAGTTGAACATATTGCTGTCAAGGAACCAAGAGCTAATAAGTCATCTTTTTTGGAGTTTACTGCAAAATGTACAATGTAATTACAGTAATGTATTAGTAACTATTATTCAGGGAACCATTCAATGTGCTGCCCACAAAGATTTATTTGCCAGCTTAATGTGTTTACCCAGTGATGATAACTGCCCACGTAAAACTTTTCAAATGATTACAGGCACAAATAAAACAACTGCTTTGCGCTGGTTCCTGCAGAAGAGAGTAACGTGGGTCCTGCCCGGGACACACGCCCTCCCACATCAAATGCAAATGGAGGAGCTGTCAGGCTCCTGGCTGGCCACGGCCAGTCTCCTTCTCAGAAGGTAAGTGGAAGTAAGAGAAAAGAGAGAAAGGGTGAGGGGTATTCCTGTATCCCTCCAAAGGCAACTCACCGGGCCCACCTCTGCAATACCTTCCCCTCTCCCCCTGAGGGGCTCTAATAGGGCTCCCAGCGAGGCAGCACCACCAAGCAGGTAAGGAGGGGGTGAGGACGCTGACCCAGATACCTAACCTCACTGAGTTTTCTCATCTGTAAAAGTGGGGACAGTAACCGTACCCCAGTCCTGGGGTGGTTGTAAGGATTCAATGTGATACTGCATATAATGTGCTTAGAAGCATCCAGTGGTTAGATCGACAAATGTTATCATGTTTACCCTTCAGGAGCTCTTACTGGATGAAATCTCCCTGCTCAGGCAGTCCACAGGGATATCTCATCCCTCAAAACACTATTTTGTGACACAGTCCGTACTGCTATCTGTGTGTGTGTGTGTGGGGGGGTACACAATGCATAAAATTGATCATTTTAAGCATTTTTCAGTGGCATCAAGTACATTTTCATGGTTGTGCAATCATTACCACCATCCACCTGCAGGACTTTTTCATCTTCCCAAACTGAAACTCCTTATTCATGAAGCAACAACTTTCCATTCTCCCCCTCCCCTGACCAGGCCCTGGCAACCACTCTTCTGTCTCTATGAACTTGCCAACTCTAGGTAACTCATATAAGTGGAATTTGTCCTTTTGTGACCAGCTTACTTCACTTGGCATAACGTCCTCAAGGCTCATCCCTCTTGTAGCATGTGTCAGAATTTCCTTCCTTTTTAAGGCTGAATAATATTCCACTGTGTGGGGACTTCCCTGGTGGCACAGTGGTTAAGAATCCTCTGCCAGTGAGGGGGACACAGGTTCGAGCCCTGGTCCAGGAAGATCCCACATGCCTGGGAGCAACTAAGCCCATGCACCACAACTACTGAGCCTGTGCTCTAGAGCCCGCAAGCCACAGCTACTGAGCCCACATGCCGTAACTACTGAAGCCCGTGCACCTAGAGCCCGAGCTCCACAACAAGAGAAGCCACTGCAATGAGAAGCCCGCACACCCCAACGAAGAGTAGCCCCTGCTCGCCACAACTAGAGAAAGCCTGCACGCAGCAACAAAAACCCAATGCAGCCAAAATTAAATAAATAAATAAACATTAAAAAAAATATATATATATATATATATTCCACTGTGTCTATACCACATTTGTGTGTCTATTCATCCGTTGATGGACACTTGGATTGCCATTGTGAATAATGCTGTAATGAACATGGGTGCTACACTGCTATCTTGATGTATTACCTGGTGTCATCACCTGTTAATACTGGTATATAAATCAAATGTTGTCATTTAACCTCTTATGAAGGCAATGTCGTTGGTTACCCTTTTTGGACACTATGTCTGGCAATACTGCATTTCTCAGGGGTCAAGCAGACCCTCGAGGCTTATTCTTTCTTCATTAGATTCCCTGGAATGCCTCACCTTCTTCAACTTTCTTTCGCTCACCAATTCCTACTCATATTATTAGCCTCAACTCAGCTGTCACCTCTTCTAGGAAACGATCTCATTCCATGCCACATCCTGCCATGACACACCTTAAAGGGGTGCTGTGAAAAGGAAGTGGCAACAGTCCAGCACAGTGCCCTGAAGCAGTGGAGGCTGCTCCCTGTCTGCCCCTAACTCCACACTCAGCACATCGTTTCCATACCCACCCTACCCACCAGGCTGTGAGAGACGCAAGGGCAGGACTGTGTCTTAATCATCTTTCTATCCTCAGCACTGAGTCCAGGACCATATACCTATATGGTAAAGGCCAAAGAAATGTTGGACAGGCAGATGAACGGATAGATGGATAGAGAGATGGATGATGAGAGAATGAAAAATGAATAAACTGAATGTTAATTTTGTGGAATCAATCCTGGAAAAGGAGGTCACCATCTAGATACGTAAGTTTTACTCTTCTCTTCCATAAGATGGCAATTTGAATACTAACATTTAATGAGTGCCTACTATGTACCAAACAAAACATGCCTACAAAGCAATTTTTTTGATGGTTAATCTTATTTTTCTATTTTTTTAAATACATTTTTTATTGAAGTATAGTTGCTGTACAATATTATATGTTACAGGTGTACAATACAGTGATTCACAATTTTTAAAGGTTATACTCCATTTAGTTATTATAAAATATTGGTTATATATTGTTGTACAATATATCCTTGTAGTTTGTTTTATACCTAATAATCTATACCCCTTAATCCACTATTCCTATCCCTCTCCTTTCTGGTAACCACTAGTTTGTTCTCTATAGCTGTTGAGTCTGTTCTTTTTTGTTATATTCACTAGTTGGTTGTATTTTTTAGATTCCACATATAAGTGATATCATACAGTATTTGTCTTTATCTGTCTGACTTATTTCACTTAGCCTAATGCCCTCCAAATCCATCCATGTTGCTGCAAATGGCAAAATTTTATTCTATTTTATGGCTGAGTAGTAGTCCATTGTGTGTGTGTCTGTATATTTGTGTGTATATGTATATATATATATATATATATATATACACACACACACATATATGTACCACATTTTCTTTATCCATTCATCTGCTGATAGACACTTAGGTTGCTTCCGTATCTTGGCTCTTATAAATAATGCTGCTGTGAACACCGGGGTGCATGTATCTTTTCAAATTAGTGATTTTGGTTGTTTTGGAATGTACCAGGAGAAAAATTACTGAATCATATGATAGTTCTATTTTTAGTTTTTTGAGGAACCTCCATACTGTTTTCCACAGTGGCTGCACCAATTTATATTCCCACCAGCAGTGCAGGAGGGTTCCCTTTTCTCCACATCCTCTCCAGCATTTGTTATTTATGTTCTTTTTGATGACAGTCATTCTAACAGATGAAGTGATATCTCATTGTGGTTTTGACTTGCATTTCCCTGATGATTAGCAATGCTGGGCATCTTTTCATGTGCCTGTTGGCCATTTGTATGTCCTCTTTGGAAAAATGTCTATTCACTTCTCTATGAAGCAATTATTAACACCATTACATAAGTGAGGAAGCCGAGGCAGAAAGCAGTAAGTCCTTCAAGTTCAAGAGCTGATAAATGACAGAGCAAAGATTCAAACCCAGATGGTCTGGCTCCAGGCTTTTAATTACAAAAGTAATGTAATGCTGCATAACCTCTAAGGTTCCTTCTATGCTCTTGTTCTATGATTATAAAATGCTAATGATTAAAAAGGATATTCTGAAGCCTCCAGGAGGTGTACAATGTTAAAAATAATGGCATCCATTTAAACTGACGTATTATATTGACTTTTGCCCTACGTGAGAATTATAAAGAGGGTTTGGAAAGCCCATGATCCTACTAAAAAGATACTAAAACGGGTGCCTTAAATGGAGTGATGAACACAACTCCATTTCTTTCCAGAATTATCCGGACACCATTAATGTCTATGCAAAAATCCACCCTGCTTCCTTGTTACTCTGCACTGAATGACTGAAAACCAGGTTCTTACCTACTGCATTTCTCCTCTCACGTCAAACTGAGGCAGTTCCAAGCCTTTAAAGGGAGAGATTCCTTTATCATTCCAGACCTTCCTCCATCCTGGATGTGATCGTGTGTCACCATCTCACCAAGTAGCGGTGGCAGTGCGGCACCAACTGAGCAGTATCAATGATCAGATGAGGGCTTCCCTGGTGGTGCAGTGGTTGCGAGTCCGCCTGCCTGCCTATGCAGGGACACGGGTTCGTGCCCCCGTCCGGGAAGATCCCACATGCCGCGGAGCGGCTGGGCCCGTGAGCCATGGCCGCTGAGCCTGCGCGTCCGGAGCCTGTGCTCCGTAACGGGAGAGGCCGCAACAGTGAGAGGCCCGCGTACCACAAAAAAAAAAAATTATCAGATGAAGGAAGAGACTAAATCGGAGGGAGGGACCAGTGTCTGGGGAAGTAGCCTCGAGTGGCCCTCGCAGTTGAGTTCTGATGGTACTAATAAGTTTCCTCCCTGAATACCTGGGACCAGTGAGTGTTCCCACCTTCTCTTAATCTGCCAGACGAGAAGTGAATGCAACCACATTAAACTGCACAAAAATAAGGACTTGTTAACTAACAAGAACCCTCCAAACTAGCCGACCCATAAATCCTAGACCAAGATCCACTCAGATGTGGAAGCTGCTAGCACTCTGATCCCTGTGGATTTCACTCTTCTAGAGAACAGGAGGCCATGGCAGCGGGACAGCATCCTGCCACTTCCCGGGACTAATCCAGGCGTCACCTCCCACCCCCTACACGCTGCCTGCACCCCCTCCTCTGTCACCTTCCCTCCTCCCCAGTGATGCTGTCCTTACACAGCAGTGGTAAGATTTTTTTTCCAAAAGGCCAGACATTTTTGGAGAATTCATGTATTCCAGAAAATTATTACTGTCTACTGGGTAACATTAATAAGATATGATGATGTGCTCCCAGGGTTCAGAGTCCAGGAGATCCACATGGGCAAAACAACTGCATAAATAAATCCTGTTAGAACCTGATGGACAGTCAGGAGCCCGAGGTTTTCTGGGTGACCCTGGGCCAGCCTCCTAAACCTTTGCCATCATTCTGCAATCTCCTTCCTGACCACCATCAAGGGGCATCATGCAGAATCACTAATAATGGCAAGTACTCTATTTTAAAAAGTAAATTAGCACAAACTACCACCACAAAAATGCCCCCAACTGGCAACTTCCTTCCCCAAGTGGATGCCTCTCACAGGAAGCAGAGAGCTGATTAGGCACATGAAAACCGTGCCTTTGTATTACATTTACCACCCTGGCTGCAAAATATGCTTGTAAAGCCATCATTAGCAGACTCACAGCTGTCAACCCTCCCTGCACTCCCAGCCTGAGAGACAGTTAGCCATCCTTCTGTGCTGAATGCCCTTTTAATTGCACACCCCACTTTATTAGCTGCCTTGACCTCCAATAAAAGCTTCGGCCTAATAACGTCTGAAACCTGAGACAGGATGTCTACTGTGTCATCGACTTGTAGGCTTCCTGCAGGGCTCCAGCCAAGTGTGCACATGCACGCACACACGCACAGCCCGTTAGAAAGACTTCTCCCTAGAAAGTTCACAAATAATTACATGAGCAAACTTAGGCGGAAAGAACAAGAGGAGAAATAAAGGACACAGTATCTGAGAACAGAATCAAGGGAGACACCTGGAGGGTGTGCTGGGCTGCAGGACGCTCTGTCAATGCTCCCCTAGGGTGCCTGCAGGCATCCGAGGCAAACAAGGGGCGTGCCTGCCCCTCCTCTGCTCTCCGGCTGCTCCCACTGTGTCTGCCCCCAAGTCCTAATGTGCTCTGGGCTGGGAAAGGCCAAATGAAGGCCTGCTTTTAATACCTGTGCTCCCCGAGTTGCATTTAGACTACAACAAAAATATAAATTATTGTAGTTGAAAGAAGAGTTAGGGAAACATTTCACAGGAAGCAGACAATTTAAAGAGGCAACCTAGGGGACTTCCCTGGTGGCGCAGTGGTTAAGAATCCACCAGTCAATGCAGGAGACACGGGTTCAAGCCCTGATCTGGGAGGATCCCACATGCTGTGGAGCAACTAAGCCCGTGCGCCACAACTACTGAGCCTGCGCTCTAGAGCCCACGAGCCACAACTACTGAAGCCCGTGCATCACACTACTGAAGCCCACACGCCTAGAGCCCACAAGCCACAACTACTGAAGCCTGTGTGTCACACTACTGAAGCCCGCATGCTTAGAGCCCATGAGCCACAACTACTGAAGCCCGTGAGCCACAACTACTAAAGCCTGCACGCCTAGAGCCCATGCTCCGCAGCAAGAGAAGCCACCGCAATGAGAAGCCCGAGCACCGCAACGAAGAGTAACCCCCGCTCGCCACAACTAGAGAAAGCCCTAGCACAGCAACAAAGACCCATCACAGCCAAAAATAAATAAATTAATTAATTAAATTTTTTTAAAAAGAGGCAACCTAGGCTAGTGCTAAAGATGAAAAATAAAATTGATAATAACTGAATGGGCCTCGTTGACTCAGCGTCTGCTACCTGCCATCTCCTTTGCAGACCACAGCATCCAAATGAGAGGATTATTACACCCAAGTCATGGGTGTGGGCTGTGTAAGTACTGGTCTAAGCAACTGTGGTCTTGTCTAGATATTTGAAGGAGCAGAAACGAGAAGGAGAAAGCAAAGGGGGCAAAAAGGGGTTCAAAAAAATTAAGATGCAGAATGTTTTAAAGAATGATGAATAAAATGTTTGGAGTTCTGGTGTTTCTACGTTGCTATCCAGGGAGAACCCCCCACAAATTATTTCTAATTCCTAATGAATATGGAAGATTTTTTTTCATGGAAGACTAACTATAAGCAGTCTTTATAACTAGGGCAATACTTTTTCTCAAACATCCCTTACCAAATTGCTCTTGTAAAATCAATTGTCCTTTTGTTTGCCCAAGTTTATTCCTGCTTACAAATACAGAAAGACAGTAAACAGCTTCATTAAGAAGCAGGAAGAGGGCTTCCCTGGTGGCTCAGTGGTTGGGAGTCCGCCTGCCTATGCAGGGGACACGAGTTCGTGCCCCGGTCCGGGAAGATCCCACATGCCGCGGAGCGGCTGGGCCCGTGAGCCATGGCCGCTGAGCCTGCGCGTCCGGAGCCTGTGCTCCGCAACGGGAGAGGCCACAACAGTGAGAGGCCCGCGTACAGAAAAAAAAAAAAAAAAAAAAAAAAAGAAGCAGGAAGAATCTTGTGAGTCAATTTATGATCCAAATTCCAAAGGCAGAAGTATCAGCCATGGCAATGCCAGTGAGTACCTTCACCTGGATGGCTGGCTGGGCGTGCGATTCCCACAGGTGTGCCAACCCATGGAACAGCTTCAGCCTCCAGGTTCAGCCAGAAATCCATCTAAGACTTTGTCAAGCACATCCCTCTAGAATTTGGGGTCAAAGATTGGGCTCCTTAAGACTTGCAGGCTTGGAAGTCTCCCTTCTATCCCCACACTGCCTGGCTTGATGCAAACAAGTGATGCTCCAGTTCACAGCTGTGGGCCCACAGGGAAGACAGTCAAGGCCACCTCTCCAGCGGCCGCGCTCAGGATCAAGACATCCCTCTAAGAAAAGACACACAACCGAACCAGACAGGTGATTATTTTTCATTAAATAATGGCAGTTACTAGTCGACTGCCTGAATTCAACTGTGTATTTTCCGTATAATTCGTTGGTTAGATAGCTCAATAGCTTTTGGCTATTGGTGGTGGTGGTGATGGTTTCTAATCAGTTAATAAGTAAGTCTCCTCCAGTTGCATGAAACCACCAGGTAGATGGAGCAGGGAGTAGGGAAGTAGTGATTACAACTCTAAAGAAAGCAACCAGTATAAATAAGATGATCGTGTTTCATGGAAAAGTGTAGCTGCTCATCACCGCTAATTAAAAGATGGAATTACTTCACAGAAAAATCTCAAGCCCTATAAATTCCTATGTTATCTTAGAAGAAATCCTTAGTTAGCAACTACAAATCCCAGACATCACTCAGATTAGATAAAGAATTATTCAACGTTTACATTTTTCACCCCTGTGGTGGCAAAGTAGATTTAAACTGATTATTTGCAGTTCATGCTTTAAAAATAAAAACATTTCGTGTGTAAGAACTAGCAAAGATTTTAAACACATGCTGTGTGGAGAACTAAAACTTTTAACAACAACCTTCTGTGGCCAGCAACAACATCGAGCTTAAACTCCATTCAGCAGAAAAGATGAATAAAAATAGCCCATCAGCTGTTAGTCTAGTATAACACTTCAGATATATTTTGATATAGTTCTGCTTATCAAAAGAACTTACTCTACCCCAGAGCCTTCTGAAATGTTCACCTATAGAAGAGCATAAGGATATCGACTCTTTCTACACAAGCGTTTACAAGAACACTCTCTACCCAGGGCAGCTCAAGCTCCGAGAACAGGGGTATGTGCAGGAAATACTGCTTGGTGGGGGGAGAGTGTCTTTTATTTCCAGACTTCTCCACAGGGCCTGGGCGGAATCGATGCGATAGGATCAGCAAAGTATAACTGCAAAGAAAACTGTCTGAGAAAGATAAAACTGGATCAGGGAGGCAGATAAGCCCAACTTCCCCAGGCCGCTCAGATCCGCACACTGCATGTGCAGCCACTGGGGGACGTCTGCTCTCCCACACTCACCAGAGCGGAACTGCAAAGTTCGGTGTCTGCAGTGCTCCCTGGGGGGCCTCTGAGAGGGGCAGGGCTTAAAGGGGGGATTTCCATCTGTGACAAAGAATCTCAATCCATATTCATGGCATCTCAACTAAAAGGAGTAGCTATTTTTTTTTTTTTTTTTTGATATGTGGGCCTCTCACTGTTGTGGCCTCTCCCGTTGCGGAGCACAGGCTCCGGACACGCAGGCTCAGCGGCCATGGCTCACGGGCCCAGCCACTCCGCGGCATGTGGGATCTTCCCGGACCAGGGCACGAACCCGTGTCCCCTGCATCGGCAGGCGGATTCTCAACCACTGCGCCACCAGGGAAGCCCTAGGAGTAGCTATTTTCATCAACTGAGTTCTCCTGGTTCTGTGGAGCCACCCTACAAATGAATAAATAAGTAGGAGATACTTTATTCACTTGGAGGTGAGGAAATGGGAAAGGAGACATAATTGTTCTACCTTCTCTGACAACTGCTTTTCTGCTTTGGTGTCAGATCACTGGCAAAAGGAAAAAGAAAGAGAGAGAGAGGGAGAGAAGAAGAGAGAAGGAGAAAGAAGGAAGGGAAGAGAGAGAGAGAAGGAAAGGAAGGAATTTGCATAAAATTCAACTTCCTGTGGGGCATCATTGGAATAAAACAGAAAGTGATGGTTGGATATCATCTCACAATTTCACCAGCTCCTCACAACAACCTTGGCAGGGCCCCAACATTACCCCCATTGTATAAATTTATTTTATTTATTTATTTCTGGCTGCGATGGGTCTTCATTGCTGTGCACAGGCTTTCTCCAGTTGCAGCAAGCGGGGGCAACTCTTCATTGCAGTGTGTGGGCTTCTCATTGTGGTGGCTTCTCTTGTTGCGGAGCACAGGATCTAGGTGCGTGGGCTTCAGTAGTTGTAGCACACTCAGCAGTTGTGGCTTGCAGGCTCAGTAGTTGTGGCACATGGGCTTAGTGGCTCTGCAGCATCTGGGATCTTCCCGGACCAGGGCTTGAACCCATGTCCCCTGCATTAGCAGGCAGATTCTTAACCACTGTGCATTGGCAGGCAGATTCTTAACCACTCTGCATTGGCAGGCAGATTCTTAACCACTCACCACCAACGAAGCCCACTCCCATTGTAAAGGGGAGAATAACCAGGTTCAGAAAGGCTAAGTGACTTGCCCAAGTTCACACACTCGGTGATGCAGCCTAGTTTTGCACCCAAGTTGTTGACCCCAGATCTTCGTGTTTTAAGGTCATAAGAGCCTCAGAAAATGAGTCTCTCTTAACCTCTCAGTGTCTTCAACAACTTTGAGCTGCCTCAGATGTCCTCACCTCTCCATCACTCCTGGACACACTGTCATTGCCTGCCTTTCTCCAGGGTGCCAGAAACTTCTCACAAAGATCCCCAGTGACCTCCTATTTACCGATTCAGTGGAAACCTCAGTCCTTACCTCCTTGATCTCTCCAAGGTATCTGACCTTTCATCACCCCTACCTTCTCAAGCTCACCCCTCCCTCCGTTTCCATGCTACCACTTTTTCTTATTTTCCTCCCCCTTTTCTGGTCTCTCCTTGAATTGTCTTCCTGACTCCTCAGGCTGCCTGTCCCTTCAACGTCAATGGGTCCCACAGCTCCACACTTCACCGTCTGTCACTCTACACATCCTCTGGGGAGAACTCACCTCATCTGTGGATTCCACCACCTTCCTCATGCTGACATGTCCCAGATCCATGGCTCCAGCTCTGAATCCATGCTAGAGCCCCACTGGACCCCACTGGAACATTCCACCTCAAGGTCTAGAGTACCCAAACCAATTTTAGTATTCACACCCATCCTTGAAAATCAGACCCACCATAACAAAAACCCCCCCTCTCTGCCTGTATTCTCCATCTCAATTAACATCTGCAGCACCCTCACACTTGCCCTGGCCAGAAATCTTCCTCCTCTCGCTCCTGCCCCATTTCTCAGCTGCCATCTGCCATGGCTTTTCTATGTACAAAATCTGTCAGGGCCAGGCTGCCTCTTCATTCCCACTGCTACTTCCTTAGTTAGGTCTGCACCATCTTCCACTGAGGCCATGGCGAGGGGCCTCTCCACTGAACTCCATGATACCACTCTTCGAATCCCGTTTCTCTCTCCCTATCACAGCAATCTTTCTTAAATGAATATCTGATCACTTCACTCCCTTCCTGAAAGCCCTTCAATGGCCACCCAGCCTATAGGATAATATCCAGATTCTTTAGCCTACGAGGCCCTTCGTCCTCTCCCTGCCACCTCCCCAGCCTGTCACTCACCCGTGCACTGTCACTCACACTGCACTATGTCGGCCATGCACCACGGCAGTTCCCCCAGGATACTAGTGTGCATAACCTCTTTGTGCCTAATACTCACCATTCCCTCTGCGTGGAACGCAGGTGATTCACCATGTTCACATGCTGAACTCCTACTCACTCTTCCAAAGCCAGCCCGAGCCTCACCTCTCTTTGCTTCCTAGCAGCCTCCACAGCCCATGGTCCGGTATTTGATATGCTGCACCCTAACTCTTTGGTTCTTTGTCTGTCTCTAATACTAGACTGGGAGTTGCTCCGGGGCAGGAATTTTTAGTCTTTTTCATATCTTGGTTATAATGTGGCATAGTACTGTAGCTGGTACATGAGTGGGAATAAAAAATGCTTATGGCATACGAATATGAAAGCAAAAACAATAAATAAAATATTAGCAAACTGAATCCAGCAGCATATTTTTAAAAATACATTGTGACCAAGTAGCGTTTATTATGGGAATGCAAGGATGGTTCATTATTAGGAAAGCAATGATAATAATTCACAATATTAATAGATCTAAGGAGAAAAATCATATGCTCATCTCCCTAAATACTGAAAAGACCTTGGCAAAATATAACACCCATTCCTGATGAAAAACAGTAAATAAAATAGGAACTGATGGATACTTCCTTAACTTTTAAAAATATACATAGACCTCAGTCCAAAAGCCAAGATCCTACTTAATGAGAAAAACTGTACATATGCCCACCATACATTACCATTTAACATTGTGTTGGAGGCATAAATCAATGTAACAAACAAGAGAAAACTATTAGAGGAATAAAATTAGCAAAGGAGAGGAGTGATGCTATCTTTATTTGTAGAAGATAAATCCTTTTGAAAATCCAAGAGTACCAATTTAAAAACTAATGAATATAGTAATAGAATTTAATAATAGGATATAAGATATATATAATATCCTTCTTATCTATTAACAATTATCAATTAGAAGAAATAGTGGAAGATAAGAGCTCCTTTATTATAGCAACAAAAAGTACTTTTAATGCCTAAAAATAAATTTAACAAGAAATAAAGCCTCTACAAGGAAAACCTTTAAAATTGCTGAAAAGTAGATGTGTTCAAATGGAAAGACATTCCACGTTCTTGGGAAGGAGTCAACATCATAAAGATGCCAAATATCGCCCAGGTTAATGTATAAATTTAACATGGTCCCAATTTTTAAAAATTTTATGGAGTTAGGCAAGTTGATTCTAAAGTTCATATGGGAAAATAGTCTGGAAGAATAACCAGGAAACTACTAGAAAGGAAAGGCATTGTTTGGGAAAGAGAGAGAGCCAACATTACCAAATACTAAAACATGCTCCAAAGTTTCTGTAACTAAAATAGTATGGAATTGGTACATGAAAAGACAGATAAATGGGACATTAACAGAAGGCCCAGAAGTAGACCCAAGTACTGAAAATCTGGTTAATGATAATGGTTATTTCAAATCAATGGGGGAAAGATGAATGTTTTAATAAAGGGTTTGGGGACAACTGGATAGACATTTAGAAAAAGATAAAATTGATCTATACCTCCCATTATACACCAAAATAATCTCCCAAGGGATCAGAGATCTAACAATTAGAAAGGAAACCTTACAAATATTCAAAGAAAACATAGGTGAATTTCTTTAAAACCTGGAAAAGGTGGACAGACAACCTTTCTAACCATAATTCAAAATCCAATTTTCTTAGATGGGTTCTAGAGCATCCCAAAGGCAATGGGAAGCAGGATGATGGATCCAAACTGATTCACTATTCTGATTAATATTTCAAAAGCAATTTAGGAATACAGATGTATTGCCAGTCTTTTTGCACCTACACAAATATACTTTTAAGATATTTCTGATTGGTGCATTTGAGTCTGAAAGATCAATGGGAGTCCTTTCTAAACAGTGCTTCTTTGCCACAATAAGACCACACAGGAGATTTTTTTTTTTAAAAAGGAGAGATATTTATGATCAGCCTGTGACTCAAGATACGGGTAAAAAGGAAATTAGTTTTGCATTCCTGAAAAGAGACTGGGAACCCTCACAGACACCAGCGTGCACGTGGTCTCTGCACCAGTCTCTGCGGGGACGAAACAGAGTGGAGTCTGGCAGCCCTGCTGACGCGGCACAGAAGGTCTAGCTAAAGAACATGTCCTCTCAGACAGTCCCCACGGGTCCCTCGGGCAGGGCTTTTCAGAAAGGGCTGACAACAGCCTCAGCCAAGTGAATATAAATATAAGGAAGTTCCTTTGCCCCCTCTAATACATTCCAGCCAAGCAAATTACTCAGCTCAGGGTCTTGACCACCTCACATACTTTCCCCCCATCCTGAAAGTGAAGTTACCAGGAAAAATAACCACAACCTTCTCCCTCAAGCAAGGGTCTCCACTCAGGCAGTTATACTAATAGTGTAATACCCTCAATGGCTTTGGAGGGGGAGAAGCATCCTTGGATTTCTCTGCTCCTTGCATCTTTACTCATACTTCCTTTTGTGACCGGAACCACATCAATCATCTGGAATTCCAGGGTAAAGAAAAGAAATCTGGTTCATCTTCATTTTGCTACAAGAGATTTTATGAATGTGTGTATGTATGTGTGTATATATTAGTACAGTGCCTAGCACGTACTAAGGATGATAATTGTTAGCCACTTATAATCACCATTGTTATTACCATCACCATTATTATTATCTGATGAATGATTCAGTTTGATCTGTGATATAATGCCAAAGAGCAACTGATGTTGTCTATTTTATTGACTTAATCCTTCTAAATGCTGACAAATTACAAGGCTCAGTCATTTAAAAATCACATTTCTAATTCAATAATACTATCTGCAATGAGTGTGGAAGAAATTACTACAGGCCAGGGATTTTTACAAAGTGAATTAAATCACTATAAAAACTGACCATGGGACTTCCCTGGTGGCACAGTGGTTAAGAATACACCTGCCAATGCAGGGGACATGGGTTCGAGCCCTGGCCTGGGAAGATCCCACACGCCCAGAGCAACTAAGCCTGTGCGCCACAACTACTGAAGCCCACGTGCCTAGACCCCATGCTCCGCAACAAGAGAAGCCACTGCAACGAGAAACGCAGGCACTGCATCGAAGAGTAGCCCCCACTCGCCACAACTAGAGAAAGCCCGAGCGCAGCAATGAAGACCCAAAGCAGCCAAAAATTAAAAATATATATATATATATACAATAAAATTTTTTTTAATTAAAAAAAAAACTGACCCTGTTGGTTCACAATTAAAAGTCTGGTAGAATGAAATACGATTATGCCATAGCTTACTAAGCCTTAAAGAAGATATTACTGCTCATATGTCTCTACTGGGAATGTTTTTATAATACCTAAAATGTTTCAGAAATGTTTTAATGATACCGAACTTTTTCATTACCGATATTATCTATTAGCTGATCCCTTATCTAAAATATTTCCGAAATGGAAAAGATATAAATGAAGCTTTCTTTTTTTTTTTTTTTTTTTTTTTCCGGTACTTGGGCCTCTCACTGTTGTGGCCTCTCTCCCGTTGCGGAGCACAGGCTCCGGACGCGCAGGCTCAGCGGCCATGGCTCACGGGCCCAGCCGCTCCGCAGCATGTGGGATCTTCCCGGACCTGGGCACGAACCCATGTGCCCTGCATTGGCAGGCAGACTCGCAACCACTGCACCACCAGGGAAGCCCCTCAAATGAAGCTTTCTGAAAACAGCCATGTGTTCTTAAAAAGATTTCCGATAGAATTTCTCATAATTAATAAGTACTTAAAATTCAGCATCTATTTATAAAGGTCTTAAATTGGCTTCTAGGGGATCTTTTAAATGGAGTTATTTTTTCATACCCGTTTTGGAACTGAAAAATATATATATATATATACACATACATATATATATGCATATATATATATTCCCAAGTCTAGACTTACTTGGGCCCTGGCTATTTAGAGTCTATGTTTGGTGTTCTTAAACCCCCTGACACATTCCTTTCTTTCATCTCTGTGATTCCTGGCCACTCTTCTCAGTATGTCTGGCTAATCTTCCTGATATTTCTGGGGCATAAATGGACCCAGCATATGTGACCACAGAAAAATTCAGCTAGGAATGTAGTTCTGTACTGTTTTTTATATAAAAGATTTTCTTTTATTGATATGGAAATGAATAGATGTCTGATAACCTTTTGCCAACCTGGAACATTTCTACTTACCCCAGGGAGTTCTTTGGGGCTGATGTTTCATAGGGCTTACACTGTCAATTCAAAAGTTCTGTAACAGATCTCGAAATGATCTAGGATAGCCCCAAAATGGGAGATTCGTTCCTTGGCCCGCATTTCTGGCTTCGTGCCTTGACTGTGTATAAAACAGGAAAGATGCTCTGGCCAATGGATATGAAATGGTTTTATATTTACACAGCGGGACACTACAATGGGTAAAAGGGCTGATTTCACTTAAAATCCCAACACTTGGGCTTCCCTGGTGGCGCAGTGGTTGAGAGTCCGCCTGCCGATGCAGGGGACGCGGGTTCGTGCCCCGGTCCCGGAAGATCCCACATGCTGCGGAGTGGCTGGGCCCGTGAGCCATGGCCGCTGAGCCTGCGCGTCCGGAGCCTGTGCTCCGCAACGGGAGAGGCCACGACAGTGAGAGGCCCGCGTACCACCAAAAAAAAAAAAAAAAAAAAAATCCCAACACTTTACAAAACCACATTCTGTCCTTTTATCTGACCACTTCCACTTACTAGCCCTAGAAAAGAAATGATATAAACCCAATAAGTACTTTTTTTACTGACTGAAGTAATAAGTCAATCCAAATGGTTTACAGTCTGTCACCAGGCAAAAATCTTGACTCACTCAGGTGAGTTGCTATGTGAAAGGTTGGATCCAGAGTATCATTAAGAGTTATGTGAGCGGGCTTCCCTGGTGGCGCAGTGGTTGAGAGTCCGGAACGGCTGGGCCCGTGAGCCATGGCTGCTGAGCCTGCGCGTCCGGAGCCTGCGCTCCGCAACGGGAGAGGCCACAACAGTGAGAGCCCCGCGTACTGCAAAAACAAAACAAAACAAAAACAAAAAACAAACAAACAAAAAAAGAGTTACGTGAGCTCACAGTTGTCCCTTCTAAATTCCTCAGTCTGTTTCATTCCTAAATCTGCCTTTATTCTCTATCTCTTCCAAATCCATTCTCATCTTTCTCTATGAGCTCCCCCCAAATCTGTATCTCCTCCCATTTCCTGCCTCAGTTAACATTACCCCACGCACCCAGTTACCTAAGCTAGAAACCTCCGAGCCGTGTAGCCTTCTGCCATGAAGTCTCATTCTCCAGAGGACACATGACTAGTACTGAGAGTGCTTGGAACCGGGTGGTCACGCCTCAGGCCACTAGAGCCACTCACTGTCTAACTCCTGGGCCCAGCCCGACTCCCCTGCATGGGCCCGCCAGCACTTTACCTCCCCTCCTTAACCAACTGTTTCAGAGACAAAACTGGGGGAATTCAACAGTGCTGGCTACCTACCAGTGGGCATGATGTGAGAATTCATATGGCAAAATGATATTTGGGAAATGTACTGATGATATCAGAAACTGAAAGTGGATAATATTTTGCAAGAAAAGCCCTAACTTCTGTAAAACATAAATCCCATAGAATCTTGTCTAGTTAATAATCATAAACCTTCACATCTTGGACTTCCCTGGTGGTCCAGTGGTTAAGACTCCACGCTTCCACTGCAGGGGGTGCAGGTTCGATCCCTGGTCAGGGAAGTTCCACGGTACGGCAAAAAAAAAAAAAAAAAACAACCTTCACCTCTTTCGCTAAAGAATGGAAGCACTTTTCAAGCCTCATCTAAAATAATTTTTTTGACATTCTAATCATTTAAAAGATCCTCTAGAGTCTGAATCATTTTTTCCTTAGTGTATTAATGGGAAAGTTAAAATACAGAGAAAAACTGATTTACTCACTGTCACAAAATAAATCGATGGTAGAGAAAGAACTAAAACCAAATCCCCCCTAAAATTATAAGGTTCCTGCATGTACTATTCTACCTTTGACTTTTAAATGCCTACCGAGGAGACTTTTAATACCACCTCACAGAATGTAATACTCTATGTAAGAAAAGAGTCCCCAAATACAGCTAAGCATCTTAAGTGAATTACAAAGATGATTTTTGCTAATTACCTCTCAAAAACATGCCTTTATCTTCCAGACCCTTACTCTTCAGGGCAAACTACATGTTGGAGTCACAATGACCTCTCTTGTTCTAATGAAACTTAACTCCTTCTGTGCCTGAGGGCTACTGGAGGTCCACAGTTTGCTCATAAATCTGGCTCAGGGAAGAAGAAAGGCCTTGTGTTGGAGTTACATGGGCCTCCATACATGGTGCTTGAGAGAACACAACATTTGTTTGGTTAAAATGCTGCAAACTTAAAAAAAAAAACTCTGCAAACTTTAAAGGTGTAATGGAAATATTACCTGAGGGTACCAATACTTTAAAAAGAAAAAACCCCTAAAATTATTATTCCCAGAGACAGGCAGAGGATTGGTAGTTAAAATTCTGGCCCCATACCTCATTACTAACAATGAGGTCATCCGAACAACCCTTGTTTCTGGCTAAGTCTTATGCTCTCCCCTGCACCAAATGTCATGTTTCACTGTGATATATCACATCTTAAACTCCAGGCAAATTCACGTGTGCACTTAAAGTGACCCCATGTGACTGTCCCCAAGACTGACAGCTCTTCTCTAGATGTGCCTAGATCACTTTAAATTGGTGTAGAGCATTGAGGTTCCCCAGATCCAACATCTCCTCTGGAGCCATCACTCTGATAATATAATCAGTTTCCCAGCATCACTTTTATTTCATCACATACATAAAATTGCCAAACACATCAAGCTGCCTCCTATTGCACTGTGAATGAATTTTCCACGCTGCTTCAACAAAGCCAAAAATCTACTTTGTCACATGACTCCAGAAAACATGATGGATGCATTTAAGTTTCAACATTTGTTTCTTCTTCCTATAGATTTCCTTTCCTCCCTCCTCTTTTATGAAAACAGTATATTTTAATTTACCTTTGCACACACGGAGCATTCAACAACACAAAGAAGCTACTGTAAGAGCAGGTCCGCAAGAATGTTCTAGAATAAATTGGTAGGCTGCAACTTACTAGGACTGCCAAAAATATATCTTTAAGAACCAAAGTTCTTGGGCTTCTCTGGTGGCGCAGCGGTTGAGAGTCTGCCTGCCAATGCAGGGGACACGGATTCGTGCCCTGGTCTGGGAGGATCCCACATGCCGCGGAGCAACTGGGTCCGTGAGCCACAACTACTGAGCCTGCGCGTCTGGAGCCTGTGCTGTGCAACAAGAGAGGCCGCGAAAGTGAGAGGCCGGAACACCGCGATGAGGAGTGGCCCCTGCTTGCCGCAACTAGAGAAAGCCCTCGCGCGGAAACGAAGACCCAACACAGCCAAAAATAAATAAAGTAAATAAATTAATTTTTTTTTAAGACTTAAATTTAAAAAAAAAAAGAACCAAAGTTCTTCTAAATTTATCAGCTGGTCTAGTCTGGTTATACAGACTTACAGCATCCCACGCTCTTCTTCTGTAGCACTCACCACACATGGAAACAAATTATGAATTGTGCATTTTGTGGTTAACGTCTGTATCCTCCATTAAAATATAAGCTCCATGTGGACAAGGATTGTGCATACCTGTTATTTTATTGCTATGCCTAACACAGTTCCTTGAGTGTAGTAGATAATCAAATAATATTGATAAACAATCACAAGAGTAAATACATCTGTGAGTGAAGAGGGTGTTAAATCAGAAGACATGGCATGCAAGAGTGAAATAAGCTTTTAGAGTCCCTGAGATTTATTTTTAGGGGTGTCCTGACAGATTTATTATGAAACTACGAAAATGGCATACTGACAACAATCTACAAGTTAATTATTCTTGAGATAAATTCGGGATTCATAAAACCAACTCTCTTGGTGGCAATTTTCCACATTTAAAATTTTACAATTCCTGCAGGTATTTGCTTAATTTAACCCTTTCGTATTAAAAGATTAATGTGTGTATATTTGGATAAGCAGAAACGGCAAGCAGATGCAGCTATTCCTAAACTCCACTACTCAAAATCACATTTCACTTCAAAAGTCACATAAGTATAAATCAGAAAGTGCCACTGAACAGTGTCAGAATTCTCTACAGCAATTCACGCTGTTTTCTTGATATTTCTCTCTAAGCACTGATAAAAACTCTTTGAAGTGAAAGAGTAAATATTATCATTTGATAGTACTTAGGCCGAACAGTGCAAATACAATTGCATTGTGTTACACCCTGGGGACACACACAACCCTGGCAGGGTTGCCATGGAGGAACCAACATACTCAGCACTGGCGCAGGCAGGAGGGAGCCCCGCTCAAATAACTACTCACCCCTTAATCTTCCTCTGATTAGACACACAGAGGTTAGGGGGAAATGCTGGGTTTCCGATATGTGTTTCTGTTTTGCTAGCCCTGGGAAGGAAGGACCACAAAGAGGCAATGGGAAATGCCAACTCCTAATTATCAGCCCGCTTTTACTACTCCCTCCGACATTTTTGTAAATGATCACGGATGGGGGTGGGGAGAAAAATCTAAGGAGTCGCCCCAGCAGGGGGTCGCGGAAAGGAAAGAATCCCAGAAGCTGGTGTCAGCGTGTCCCCGGCCCGCGACGCGGGAAAGGCCTGTGGACGCGCGGGAAGAGGGTCTCGGGCGAAGGCAGCACCGCGCGGGACCAACGGGATGTATGGGCGAGTGCTGGGGGCACAGAAAGGGCACTCTGAGGAGTGGAGCGCAGCAGGAATTATAACCTGGGCAGGCCCGGTGGGCGGCGAGGCCTGGAACCGCGTACGCACCATCCAAGCACTGCACACGGGTAAGGTCTGGCGGGGGAGACGCGCAGGGTCACCCCCGAGGCCGGGAGCTGATCCGGCTCGGCCGGCGCCTTCTCCGGAACCGAGCAGCGCACAGCGCTGCAGGCCCCCAGATCCACGGCCGCGGCGAGGCGCGCAGATGTTGCCCGCCCAGCCCTGTCCCCGGCGGCGCTCACCTTGCCGGGAAAGGGCCCCGGGAGGAGCAGCTTCAGAGCCTGCCTCTTCAGCTCCACCAGGCGGGCGTTGCAATTCTCGCACCAGACGCCGCGGTCCGATCCGGGGGAGGAGCCGCCGCCGCTGCCCGAGCCTGGGGAGCCCGTGCCGAAACCTGGCGAGCCGCCCAGGGAGCCAGGCGAGCTGGTGCCAATGCCCGGGGAGGCGGGGCCCGGGGAGCCCGTGAACGAGCTCGGGGACGAGGTGCCCGAGCCGGGGGACGGCGTCCCCGACGAGCCGAGCGCCGAGCCCGCGCCCTCGGGAGTGGGGCGGCTCCCGGCGCGCGACTCTTCGTATGCTTTCCGGTACCAGCTTTCCGGGGAGAAGGGCGCCGCGGGCTTGGTGGGCGAGCAGACTTCATTCACCTGCGGGGGAGACACACAGTGTCAGGGCCCGCAGGGCGGCTGGCTCCCGCGCCCCTGCCCAGGGCCGCCCTCCCACCTGGCTGGGGACCTGCGCGTCACCGAGGACCCGGCTGAGCGCCCACGGGCGCACGTTAGGGACCGCTCTGAGCCCTGCGGCCAAATCTGCCTCCATATGTCTGGTTAATTGTGTTTAAGTGAATCCCCGTCGCCCGGGTAACCCCTGCACCGGTTCCCGGGAGCCGTAGGACTCCTCCGGTTTGGAGGAGAGGGACTCACTCGCTCAGGGAATTTCGATGGTTTCTGCAGAGGAACCCACGGATTCAGCTCCCCGCGCTTTTGAACCTGGCACCCATCCCTGCAGAAGGTCACTTTTAAGATCCTGGACGACGGCGGGGGCGGGGGGGCTATGACTTTTGGATTTTTATTCATTCAGGGCAAGGCCCTCCGGATCCTGAAGGTAAATGAAAGGTTCTCCCGACTCCAGGAAAACGGTCCCTTAAGAACAGCAGAGAAATCGTGGGAAACCCTCGCATTCGGTTTAACTCTGCTTGGAAGTGCAGGAATGCTGCAAAACTTAGGGATGCGGGAAAGAGAAGGAATGAGAGGGCTGCAAAAATTCGGAGGGCAAGGCGAGTGCGCTGGCGTCGTTGCTGGCGGACCCGCCTCCGCGCGCGCACGCCGGGCTGGCCCAGCCGAGGCGCCTCAGCAGCGGGAGGAGAGCTCGGGGCCACCCTGCCCTGGCTGCACGTTACCCGGAAAGGGGAACCCTGGCCGGGAAGAGTCCGGTAACGCGTCTCCGCATTTATACCCATCACAACTTACCCCGTATTTCTTGCCCCTGGTGGAGACTGCAAGCCTCTCTTTATTCCCAGCTACCGAATTCATGATGGCTTTTCCAGAGAAGAGTGTCTAAATGTTCCACCAACGCTACATCCAAAAGGTCTTCCAACCCAGAAGGGTGTCCAGTTGTAGGGGGCTGTCTCTTGGCCCTCAAGTCAAGGTTTCTTAGCTGAAGGGGGCGGGGGGATAAAAGCAGATGTACCCCAGAAGTAACAGCACTAATTTGCAGAAGGGTTGTAATGACTGGCTTATTCTTCTCTTCAAATAATGCTTTTCCTCCTCTTCTGCCTTCTCCAACCACACGTTCCCTTTTCACGGTCACATACAGATAGCTGGCATTCTCCTCAGCCTAGTAAGTCCGTTTTCCTCCACGAGGGAAAAGACGAGTACAATCGGGGCACACTGCAGCTGCAGACGAGGTAGGCAAGCCCCCCGCCTCGCCTCCGCCGGCGAGCCGGTTCTGGGAACTTGTCTCCTTCGCGGAGCCTGGTAACTGAGTTCAAAGAAATTCTCCCAAAATATAAAGATCCAGCTCGGGGAGGAGCCTCGGCGTGTTGGGGAGCCAATATCCGCCGGCCCGCTTTGCCTGACAGTTGCGCGAGGGCAGAGAGGGGCGGCGGCGTGGCCCGGCCGGCGGGACGCCCCGGCCGGCGTCTGCGGTCAGGGCGCGCGTGTGCGCCGGGGCGCAGCGCGGAGCCTCGCGAACAGCGGCCCCTCCGGAGAGCCCGCCGCCTGGCTGCAGCCGCCGCGCCTGCCGGGATCCATTTTATGTTGCGGCGCTCCTGCCTGACATTGCGAGGCCGAGAGCCGGGGGAGGGGGTCGTAAATCTCGCCTGTTGCGGGGAAGTTGCTGGTGAGTGGCCCGGATCCAGGGCTCTGATGAAACAGCACTGCGCGAGCCTGGAGCTGGGGGCAGCGCCGAGCGAGCGCGACCGGACAGAAATGCGCCCGAGCCTCCCCGCCCCCAAGTTCTTTCTCTTCCTGGCAAGGCTTGCAGTTCTGCCTTTGAAACACCGTGTAAGAGGGATTGAGTCACAAACAAGTCCACAAATATGCCGGGTCCACCCCCCGGCCTTTGTTCTCCTAGACCTGCCCTGCAAACCTTTTCTGGAATTGCCCTACCAAGCCCGGCCGGCCTGGGGGGCCACCCTCCCAAGCGCAGCGGGAGAACAGGTCCTTCGACCCCGCCCGCCCGCGACCCAGTGTGCGCTGTGCCTAGCCGCCCAGGGCTGGGACGCGCGAGCCCGGGGAGCAAAGGGCCGCCGCCGGGCAGGGAAACTGAGGGACTCGCCGCGCGGCACACGCTCGGCGCAGACGGCGCGGGCCTGGAAGGGGGTGTGTGCAAGCTGGCCTTGGCCTCGCCTTGGCCGGGGGTCCCCTCGGCACCCCCCTTTCCTGCTCTTCTAGTGTGCAGGGCCCGCCGTGTCCCAGGAGTACCCAGTCATCTCCCTCTCCAGTCCCCCTCCGGCCCCCGGCGCAGCGCCTGGAGCGCAGGAAGCCGGCATTTGCCGGGCTCCACACGTAGCTGCTCCAGGGTGTCATTTTTCATCTCCCGGGAGGACATTTCTTCTGGTGAGCCCGCAGGTCTGTCTGTTTTGTTGTGACCTTTAATTAACACCCCGCGAGACGCCTCTTGAAAGGACCAGCCCAGTGCGGGGATCACGTGAGGTGTAATGGCATCTCCGCGCCCGGGAGCGACCGAGCCTGGGGGCATGCGAGGGCGCAAAGGACGCCTGGGGCTTTCCAGCCTCTAGCTTCCCTCTGAGATATGGAGGGGGCAGGAAGACAATATCCTGGGGTGGGGGAGCCCTGTGGCAACGCCGCCCCACACCTGCTTTCCTCAGGGAAAATTCCTTCCACGCATCCGTCGCACTGCCCCCCACCCACCCCTTCCCGCCGCAGCCCTTGCGTGGGAATGTTTCACAGGCACTAAAGCGAGGTAAGAAGGTCAAAATGTAGATGTCGAAAACAGTGTGGAAGTTTCCATTACGTTCCTACTTCCTATTTAAAAGTGATCATACCAAGAGAAGACCTTAGGGGGGAAGGTACAACTCCGGGCAACACCACCCAGCTTCCATCCACAATCTGTATTCCGCGGAGATGCTGCGAAGATAGCATAGCCATTAGCTATGCACTGCTCATCTGCCGAAAAGCAGCGTGGCCAGGTGAAATGCAGGAGCCAGTGAGCCGAGGGTGGGGAAGGAGCGGTATGGAGGAAGAGTACTGGGGAGCTGGGAGATTCACCTTGGAGACAGGAGACCCGAGGTGGTCTGATTTCCATCCCAAAGTAGCTGGGGCTCCAAAGCGTGTTTGGTGAGCTCGGAGCGCCCTCTGTCGATCAAAGTTTACAACCAGAAGCCCCGCAAGAAAGTGTGATTTGATGCTTTAAAAAATGGATGTGAAATTTACATACCGGGAAACACACAATTTTTAAGTGTACAATTCTCTGAATTTTGATAACTGTACACTCCCAGGTAAGCCACCACCTCAATCAAGTTATATATTTCCATCACTCCAGAAAGTTCTTACCTTCCTCTTCCCAGGTGATCCCCACCACTCGTACACAATCACAGCTCTGATTCTATCACCATAAATTAGTTTCACCTGATCTTGAACTTTTTATCGGTAAAGTCCATGCAGTGTGTGTTCTTTCGTGTTTGGCTTTTGTTGCTTAACGTGAGGTTTTTGAGCTTCATGTTGTTGCTAATATCGATCTGTTTTCTGTGTGTACTCTGTTTTTCATTCCCGTCTCTCTGTCTTCTTTTTGTTAATTGATTTTTTTTTTTTTTTTAGTATTCCCTCTATTGGCCTTTTAGCTGTAAGGATTACAATATGCATCTTTAACTTGGGCTACTTAGAGTTAACTTGGTGCCACTTCACCTAAAATGTAAGAAACTTGCAACAGTATAATTCTATTTTACCTCCCTCCTTTGTGCTACTATTTGATGTATTTTATATCTACATACATTGTAAAACCCATAATACAATCTTCTCAATTTTACTTTAAACAATTTGTTGTCTTTTAGTGAAACTAGAACATTTAAAATATGTGGTTTTCTATATTTACCCAATTTTATCATTTGGGGAACTCCATTTTTTTCCTATAGAGCCAACTTTCCAGCTGGGTCATTTCCCTTCAGACTGAAGAACTTCCTTTAGCATATCTTATACTGAGGGTCTCTGGGCAACAAATTCTCTCAGCTTCTGCTTATCTGAAAATGTCTGTTTCACTTTTGAACTTGAAGAATAGTTTAACTGGATGCAGAGTTTTTGGTTGACAGTTATTTTTCTTTCCACCCTTTAAAGATGTTCATTGCCTTCAGATTAGAAGCCTTCCTTGCTTCTGATTAGAGGCCAGCATTAATTCTTATGGGAATTCCCCTATGTGTAATGTGTCCTTTTTCTCTGGATGCTTTGAAGATTTTCTCTTTACCATTGGTTTTCAGCAGTTTGGCTATGATGCTCCTGGATGTGGTTCTCTCTGTATTTATCCTGCTTAGGGTTTGCTGAATTTCTAGGACCTATAACTTGACCTGTAAGTTTTTCACCAAGTTTGGGGAAATTTCACCCATTGTTTATGGAATTTTTTCTGTCCCATTCTCTCTTTTCTCTCCTTCTGGGACTCCAATTACATGTATAGTATGATACTATTTGAATTGTCCCACCAGTTACTGAGGCTCTGTTAATTATTTCAATCTTTACCCTTTTATTCTTCAGACTGGATACTTTCTATTGACCCTTTATTAAGTTCACTGACCATTACTTCTGCTATCTCCAATCTCTGTCAAGCCTATCCAATGAATTCTTCATTTCAGATACTGTACTTTTCAATATATACATACATAGTTTCCCTTTCTCTGCTTCTTTTTCCTTTAAATCTGTGAACATAGTTATAATAACAGCTTTAAATTTCTTGCCTGCTAATTCCAACATCTGGCTCATTTGGGGGTCCCTTTCGATTAAGTGATTTTTCTCTTGACTCTGAATCACATCTTTCTGTTTCTTTTCATATCCACTAAATTTTAACTGTCTGCTGAATATTGTGGATACTACATCATAGAGATGTTAGATTCTATTATCTTCCTTTGAAAAGTACTGATTTTGTTCTAGTAGACAGTTAAGTTAGTGGTGGGTCACCTTAAGCTTGTAGAGTCTTGGCTTTATACTTTGTTAGAGCAGTTAGTTCTGTTTAGTTTTCGCCCTTAGTCCTGGGACTTGTTCTTTACCCCTAAAGTGTGGTCCTTCTAGGGATTTTGTGGAAAGTCTAAAGTGCTTACCAGGCCC
This sequence comes from Kogia breviceps, assembly GCF_026419965.1. Classification (NCBI taxonomy): domain Eukaryota; kingdom Metazoa; phylum Chordata; class Mammalia; order Artiodactyla; family Physeteridae; genus Kogia; species Kogia breviceps. The sequence continues at coordinate 39,774,650 of NC_081310.1, read as the reverse complement.
CTCTAACTAGGGACTTAAACTCCAAGCTCTGCTCCCCTGCAGTGATAGCAGCTGAAATCTCTGCTCAACTCTTTCGGCTTCTAGATGCTCTTTCCCCTGAACTTCTTGTAGCTCTTCCATGTAGGCAAATTCAAAATTCAAAAATATCAGCCAAGGATTTGAGGGAAATGAAATGTGGATTTTAGAGCTGCCTCACTTTGACTCTCTCCTTTCTGGGATTTTTCTCCTTCCTTTCCAGCTACAGCCCTAAACTCCACCATGTAATGCCTCTAACCAATAAGACTGGCTTTCACCTTGAGTTATAGCCACTGTGCCCAGCAGACTGGAAAAACCCATGTAACCCTTCTTTCAAGGATTGAATCCTTGAATCCCCTCCAGTCTCTACCTGCTTTTGGCCACTCTCCAGTGCCTTTAAATTGGTTTTTGTTGTTGATGTTATCCAGCTTGTAATTGTTTTCTTTTGGAAATTCAATTGTATATAAAGCACTCCCTAATTTTAGCTTAATGGTGGCTTTTTCAAGTTGACCTTAGGTTTTTAGAATTCTTGTAGTTTTTATTTTGTGAGTTAGCAGCCTAAAGAATTAGTCTTTAAAGAAACTAGCTATAATTTTATTTTCTATCTAACTGAAGTTTTTTAATGATGCGACCCAAGCCCTCACTGATAGATAGATAGAAATCTCTAGATCTATGTAGGCATGCATCAGTTCAGTTCCAGACCACTGCAATAAAGCAAATATTGCAATAAAGTGAGTCACATGAATGTTTTGGTTTCTTTTTTTTTTTCTTTCTTTTTTTTTTTTTTTTGCGGTACGCGGGGCTCTCACTGTTGTGGCCTCTCCCATTGCGGAGCACAGGCTGTGGATGTGCAGGCTCAGCGGCCATGGCTCACGGGCCCAGCCGCTCCACGGCATGCAGGATCTTCCCGGACCGGGGCACGAACCCGCGTCCCCTGCATCAGCAGGCAGACCCTCAACCACTGTGCCACCAGGGAAGCCCTGTTTTTGTTTCTTAGTACGTATAAAAGTTACATTTACACTATACTGTAGTCTATTAAGTGTGCAATAGCATGTTTAAAAAATGTACATACCTTCATTTATAAAAATACTGCTAAAAATGTATCATCTGACAATGCAGGGTTACAAACCTTCAACTTGTAAAAAACAAAAAACAAACAAACAAGAAACATTATGTGAAGCACAGTAAAATTAGGTGTGCTTGTATATTTGAGTGTGTTAATGGAATTACTTCAAGATTTAGGTTAAAAAAACCCTTATTTTATGAATGAAAAAATTACATACTGGCTTCCAAAAACCCAGAGCTTCTATTAACACAAATTTATTTACTCCATTGATACCCCTGGGTGAAAAACAGTATCTCCCTGCTATAGTCATAAGTACAAAGTGCAAAAAAAAAAAAAAGTTAAGGTCCATTACCTGGCTAAGAATGAAATTCTTATTCCATATTCCTTGTTGCTTACTTATTAAACAGATGTAACTTCTTTGGCAGTGTTTCGTGGGACTTTTATATTTTCAGAAGATGCAATTTAGCTTTCTCATTATTTATACCTCAGGGGTGAGTAGCTAATAAATTTTATAGCTAAAATATATTATGTCACCATGTTTTTGAAAGCCTAAAAGTATAAATCAGAAATAAAAAACCAAAATCAGGCTGGCAACTTCTAATTGCTAAGCAGAGGGCAGACTATGATAGATTTCACTCCTCTTTAGTATTTTTCTTTTGAATAATTTCCATGTTGGTTCAGGCACCAACATGCCAACGGAGCCAGTGGAGTGCATGTGCCAGAGGCGCCTGCATTTCTCCTTGAAAGAGAATCAAAGCAGCTTACACCGTCCATGTGGTATCTTGATGAATATGCAAACAATATTTGCATATGATCTACTGGTGTACTGGGGAACCATATGACCATGTGTGGGTTGCCAAAGAATCATCAGCAAGCCGATAACTTTAATTTGTGTACTTGGCCACTGCAAGAGAAGGGTTGTTATCCTGCAAGCTAAGGAAGGCTTTCCACTCTTGGATGATCATTTCAATCATTAATCATTTTATGCTCATGAATTCCTTTCATGCTAAATTCCAAGTTTGATTCCTGTCCAAAGTTCAGACTGTTCAGAAAATAAAGGTATAGAAAGAGAAAGGGTGTGAACCAAATTTGTGTGGCTAGAGGTTTTTTCCTGTTTGGTTTGTGTGTCGGGGGGTGGGGAGAAAAGACCAATTATTAAAAACAGAGAGGAAGGTCAGACAATGAGTGCTCACCCAGTGACACTGGGCACCAGATGTGATGACTATGGACTGTGCTGCCACTTACCACAAGAAGTAGCCTGCTTTGGAAAGGGATCACAGCATCCTATGCACCACTGTTTATAACAGTGAAGGAAGAGAAACAACTTATGTGTGTATCAGTAGGGGATAGGTTTAATAACTTACAGTAGTCAGACCGTGGAATACCATGCAGCCATTAAAAATGTTTTCATAAAAGAATAATTTTTGGAAAAAATGGAAAGATGTTGATGATATCATAGTGTTATGTATTTTTAAAAGTTAAGTATATATAGTAAAATGATAATTCAGTGAAACCAAAAGAAAATTAAATAACAGAAAAAGAGACTAGAACCTAACATCAAAATATTAAGAGTATAACAGCTCTTTTGGGGAGTTTCCAAGTCTGTGTTTTCTGAGAGAAGTTTAACATTATTATTATTATGATTATTATAGGAAAAGTTACTAAAATAAAAAAAGGAAATTAAAGCAAGTTTCAATTTTTAGAAAAGGGATCACAGGAGCTAGAGGGTAGAGGAGGTGGGTGCCCCATGAACATCCATGGCCATAAGTGTTCAGACACACACACACACACACACACACACACACACATATACACGTACCTGCATCCCTAGTCAAAGCCAGGATACAAAAACAAACAACAACAACAAAAAACCCACCATAGCTGGAGAGAGAGATGGGTAGAGAATATTGGTGATTAAAAATAAATATTTGGGACTTCCCTGGTGGCGCAGTGGTTAAGAATCTGCCTGCCAATGCAGGGGACACGGGTTCGAGCCCTGGTCTGGGAAGATCCCACATGCTGCAGAGCAACTAAGCCCGTGCACCACAACTACTGAGCCTGTGCTCTAGAGCCCACGAGCCACAACTACTGAGCTCACGTGCCATAACTACTGAAGCCTGCATGCCTAGAACCCGTGCTCCCCAACAAGACAAGCCAACGCAATGAGAAGCTCACACACCACAACGAAGAGTAGCCCCCGCTCGCCGCAACTAGAGAAAAGCCCGCATGCAGCAACGAAGACCCAATGCAGCCAAAAATAAATTTAAAAAAAATTAAAAATAAAATATTTTACAACAAAATAAGCCTTCAGAGCGCTTTACCAAAAAAAAAGAAAAAATAATCATACATCATTTATCTTTTACAACTTACTAAATTTGGAGTTAGGAATATAAGAGGGGGACCCCAGAGCCCTTTAGAGGTGAGGTGACTTGCCCAAGACAGAGATCCAGCTGGGGGAGCACCAAGGAAGAAATACAGGCCCTTCTTTGGTCCCCAACCAGGAGCCACACACAGTCGCAGGATCGGAGGTGCAGCATATGTTGGTGACAGGTGAGACTTTAAAAGGCTGTGAAGGGACTTCCCTGGTGGTGCAGTGGTTAAGAATCCAGCTGCCAATGCAAGGGACACAGGTTTGATCCCTGGTCCAGGAAGATCTCATGTGCTGTGGAGCAACTAAGCCCATGTGCCACAACTACTGAGCCTGCACTCTAAAGCCCATGAGCCACAACTACTGAGCCTGTGTACCACAACTACTGAAGCCAGCATGCCTAGAGCCCATGCTCCGCAACAAGAGAAGACACTGCAACAAGAGGCTCACACACCGCAACAAAGAGTAGCCCCCACTCACCGCAACTAGAGAAAGCCCATGTGCAACAACGAAGACCCAATGCAGCCACAAATAAATAAATAAATAAATAAATAAATAAATAAATAAATAAATAAAAGGCTGTGAAGTCCAGGACATAAAGTAAAACAGAACCACTGCTATCTATTTGATGACTGTTCCGATGAACTTGTAACAGAGCTGGAGCAGAATATCATTATGTGTTGGGTGCTGGGAAACATTTCTATTTAAAAGTTCTGAAACAGCACTCAGTTGAGAGGCAGGCCAGGTAAGCAGGTCAGCAGGACAAAGGAAACAAGGAGTCAGGGTAGTCAGAGAAAGGTGGGAGAGTCCCCCAGGAGGAGTCAGTAAGGGGACCCTTGGGAAAGTGACTTGACTGGGCGTTGCAGGGTGGGTCAGAGACTGGGGAGGGTGGGAAAGACATCAGACAGGGGACAAACACCCAGAAGGAAAGGGCAGGGAGGTCACAAGTGAGCTATTTTTCCAGAACTCAGAGTGCCTGTGGGAGTATGGAGAGATGGAACCACATCATGTAATAGTTTGAATGTCAAGTTTAGGAGTTTGAACTTCAGGCAGTGGAGAACACTGAGGGGTTTCGAGTAAGTGAGGAACAGTGCCTAGGCCACGCATAACATTAATCTGGTAGCACTTTGTAAAAAATAGTACATGGAAGCAGGCATACCAGTTAGGAGGTGGTGTTAGAATTCAATGATTAGGAAACAAGCAACCTAGAGACAAAAGATGTGGACAGTGTTTCATCAAAGCTGTATAAATGGCTAATAAACCACATGAAACAATGCTTAACATCCTTAGTCATTATGGAAATGAAAATTAAAAACCACAATGAGATACCACTTCATACACACTGGAATGAGTATAATCACAGAGGCAGACAGTAACAACTCTTGCTGAGGATATGGAGGAATGGGAACCCTCATACAATTGTTGGTGGGATGTAAAATGATGTGGCCACTTTGGAAAAGAGTTTGGCAGTTTCTCAAAAAGTTAAGTATAAAATTACCGTATTACCCATCAATTTCACTCCTAAGTATCTACCCAAGAGAAATAAAAACATACACCCACGCAAAGACTTGCATACAGAAGTTCATAGCGGAATTATTCATAATAGCCAAAATGTAGAGAAAACCTAAATGTCCATCAATTGGTGAAGGGATAGACAAAATATAGTATATCCATACAATGGAATATTATTTAGCAATAAAAGGGAAGGAAGTGCTGATACATGCTACGACGTGGACGGACCTCAAAAGCATTAGGCTAAGTGAAAGAAACCAGACATGAGAAATCATATATCTTATGATTCCATTTATGTGAAATTTTCAGAAAAGGAAATCTATAGAGACAGAAAGCAGATTAGTGGTTGCCCGGGGCTGGGGTTAGGAACAGGGATAAACTGTGGGCATGAGGGATCTTATTGGAGTGATGAAAATGTTCTGAAACTGATTTATGGTGATGGCTGCACTACTCAGTAAATTTATCCAAAAAAAGTGCACTTGTGTAAGGTGAATTTTACTACATGTAAAATATCTCTCACTAAAGCTGTTTTTTAAAAGTGATGGGAGGGACTTCCTTGGTGGTCCAGTGGTTAAGAATCCGCCTTCCAATGCAGGGAACGCGGGTTTGATCCCCGGTCGGGGAACTAAGATCCCACATGCCACGGGGCTACTGTGGGCTCTAGAGCCCACAACTAAGACCTGATGCAGCCAAATGAATAAATATTAAGCATTAACTGTTTAAAAAAAAGTGATGGGAGAGGTAAAATGGGATGGAAATGAGGGATTTGTTTCAGGGCTATCAGCACTCCATATCAGCTAAGCTTAGAGACCAAACAAATGGAAGGGGGACACTTGAGGAGTCAAGGGTGATTTTCAGGCATGTGAGCTGAAATAGCATTTTCGACAACAAGGAAAATGGGAGGAATATGATGTGTTTGATTTAGAAAAGATATAGCCACAATAGTCCAATTGCATTTTCCCTCTGAAGCAAAATTCCCAGAAAGAGGGTTGACCTGCGTGCCCACTTCAGGAATTCCAGCAGCTCCAGCTGGAATCCCATAGGCTCTCTCTTCACATTGACCAACACTGGGAAGAACATCAAGAGACCCTGGCTGACCGCTGGTAGGAAGAGAAGAGCCATGAAAAAAAAATGAGAATATGTGCTGAAGAAGAACAGTTGTGATATCAGGATCTCTGTAAGGAACTGCCAGGTGAGGGTTGCTGTGGCTGGGGGCAGGGAGTGAGCAAGCGTCGGCAGGGACAGCAGTGGCTAGAAGAAGGCGCTGGGAATGAGCTCCACAGTCAACCACAGGAGGTGACGGGCAGAGAGGCACACACAGCCCAGGGGGATGCTTCACAGCCCATGGTGGAGGACACATAGCCATATGAGAGCCTGCTTGAGGGAGAGAGGCACTTGCAGGAGATGTGGGATTCCGCAAGTTCCTCCAACGAGAGCTTAGAATCAAGACCAATTTTTCTAACCAGTGCTGTTGTTGCCTACACCCTAGATGGTCATCTCCCAGCTATGTGTCACCTGAGCCCCGGGCACCAGCCTGAGGAGCCTCTGGTCCTCTGAACTGCTGAAGTCTCCACTTTCACTGCATCCATGCCCTCTGTTGCCCCCCACCCCTCCTTGATCTCACCAGCTCTACGAGATCTGCCATCACACATCCACATCACCAAAGACACCCTCTCTGTTCTATACCTGCTAGAAAATCAATAGTTCTGATCTACTTGCATTTGCCCCATTCAACTCATGAGTTGGAAATGCAGTGTGATGGATGGATGGATAGATGGATGGATGGAGACACGACCTTAAAAAAAAAGAGTGATCAGGTGAGAGTAACTGGACAACAGATGCTCCTTGCTGGGGAACCAGGGGCAGCCCACACTGTTTCTTATAAAATGGTTGTGATTGAGATCAAGCTGTGATGCTTCCTGCTACTTTTCTAATATTAAAAAAAACCACAGGATTTAAATGTAAAGCCTCTTCTAAAAGCAAAACACAGATAAGTGTCAGAGAATTCAGGAATTATGGTTTCCACAGCAACGTTCACGTGGCCATCCAACTACTATTAAATAAATGAAATTAAGCATTTCTATTGCCCTTGACATTCAGCCATATGCTAAGCAATCCCTTTATTGGTTTCTAATTCCTTGCAGCCACCTGTGCAAGAGGCAGCCTTCTCAGTCCCACATTAAGGATGAGGAAACCAAGTCCTAGGAGAGAAGAATAATAATGTGCCCAGAGAAACCGTGGCCGTCTGACTAACTGGCTAATCTGACTGTTCACGGAACAGCAGGCAGCAGGGTGAAATGTCACTCCCAAGCCTGCCTGGAGTACACGAGGAAGACCAGTCATCAGTTAATGCCTCCTGCACGCTGGGCCCTGCTAGCGCACTCTTTCAGGCCCCTGACAATGAGGACAGAGCCACGGGCAACTAAAGAAGCAACAAGAAAAACCAGAGGCCTCAGTGTTCCTAGTGGAGGGGATACGAAGAAATACTGTGTAGCCTCAGTTCAATGGGTCTCTCATATGACCAACTTCACTACCTGTCCAGAACTCTGAACATATACTAAAGAAAGAAAAATATTCCTCCAGTGGTTCAGGAGAATGAGGGTCAATAAACACCTAGGTCTTACAGAACAGAAGCGAAGCCTAGCACACAAGATTGCCTTTGGAGAGGTCCACTTGTTTGACAGATGAAGAGACCCCACAAGAGGTGACAGGTATTTACCTTGATAAAGCTTTTACTGAAGCAAATCCTAGCAAATCTCATCTCTCAGACGCACCCTGGCGCATGGATTGAAAGTATAACCCAGGTTCCTGAGCTGCAAAATGTGACGTGTGGCCCACAGTCCCAAGGCAGGGAGACCTGAGGCCTTAGTTGTCTTTTTTTTTTTTTTTTTTGCGGTATGCGGGCCTCTCACTGTTGTGGCCTCTCCCGTTGCGGAGCACAGGCTCTGGACGCGCAGGCGCAGCAGCCGTGGCTCACGGACCCAGCCGCTCCGCGGCATGTGGGATCTTCCCGGACCGGGGCACGAACCCATGTCCCCTGCCATCGGCAGGCAGACCCTCAACCACTGCGCCACCAGGGAAGCCCCTCAGTTGTCATCTTAATGAGCAATCTTTAAGGAGGAGTAAACAAGGACTAGTGAAATACAGAGCTGTGCTAAATTGAGAGGTGTTGCCAACAGTCCTGAAAAAAGTGAAATAACGTGTGAAAAAGCAGTCTCAAAAGTGTGAGAAAATAAAAAGCACAAAGGCAAGCCAAAAACAGCAAACTTCCTACATCAAGGAGATAGAGTTTGAATCCAGATTCTGAATGGTAGACAATTAGAAAGAAGTTTTCCCTAAAAAACAAGCAAAAGATAATAGGCTCAGAATTAATATAAACTTCTGCTATATTAAAGCAGACCCACCTCCTGCAGGAAGCTTCTCCCAATTAGTCCAACTTACATTCTCTACAGCCTCTCTGGGACTGCAGTCTTATCCTCGCAATATCCCTAATTACTAAGCATTAAGCAGATAGCTGTATAACAATGTAGCTACATATGATCTGTCCATGTATCTGTTTTCAGTTGCCATCTTTTCTCTATTAAATGGATTACTCCTAAAGAGTTCTAAAGCCACAGTGCAGTGCTAAGGTGCAACATGATTGTTAACTACAGAGCTCCAACTCAAGATGTGAGGCATCCATTTAATATTTCAAAATTGTGTGCACAACGCCTGTTAGATTATGAGCTTCTTAAGACCAGTGGACACATCCTTAATCTTTATGTCCCTAACAGTTCTGGGTGTGGCTCTTAATACATGTGTATGGTGGAAATGAATGTGTACCACTATTCGAGTGCTGTGCTTTTCATGTGAAAGAGGTCACTTGAAATTTACCTTGAACACTGCATTCTGTTCCAAACGTCTTATAGCCCAAAAGACAAATGTAGTGACCAATCATAAGTAATTATAAAAATAACTATGGTGAAACAAGACCGTTTTCAGTAAGTCCATTTCCAGGGGTGAGAACAAAGACAGGAATATACCTCGTTCTAGGAGATTAAGATTTAGGAGTGATGGGTTTAGATTAGAGCTAAGAAAGTGCAGGCTTTCAAGGCAAAAATAATGACTGAAAAATCCAGCAGACTGTGTAATCATCTTCCTTAGCTACTGGAGGCAAGCCCTTCACTGTTGAATTTTCAGTGACACCTGGATGATCCTCTAGTCCAATATTCAGTTCTATGCCAGCACAGAACATTACTCTTTAGCAGCTGGGTTTTCAGAATAATTTATACCAAGTGATTAGTAGCCCCCTCACCCCTTATTCTTCTATGAGGAACGCTGGCATAGTTATTTCACTTACTGGTGAGATGCCCCAAAACACAAGAAGGCTAAATGATATGCCCAACATCACAAAAGAAGTTAAAAGTAGCAAAGAAGGGATTAGCCTTCCAAATCACAAACCATCCTTCTCTACTTACCCCCTCTTTGCTACAGTGAGCAAGCCATGTCGCTGTTCCAGGATTCCCTGACCCAGAGGACATGCTTCCTGAGACCTGCTCCTAGCTCATGTTTCAAACTCCCAGGCATTACATTCGAATAGTCTTTATTTTTATGTTACTGACAAATCTACCCAGACTTATAAAACTGTTCCCTCCTCGTGCACCTTCACACAGCTGAGAGCCTCAGAACTAGTGTTCACACTCCTTAGGGCAGGGCACGGGGTGGGCGGGGAGGAGTGATCGAATGGTTAAAAACTCAGCCTCCAAAGTCAAATGACCTGGACTCAAATTCTAGCTATGCAACCTGGGGCAAGTTACTTAGCCTCTTTCCTCATCTATAAAATGGGGGTGAATAATAATGCTAACCTCATGAGGGCTCAATTAAGTGATGTATATGAGAGGCTTAGTACAGTGCTTGATGCAGATAGCTCCACAAATTTCTTTTTAATTTTTATTGACGTAGTGGATTTACAAGCTACATAAATTTTAGATTATAATCATTACTTTTGATAATTTGAGGCAGAACATTCCTATCACATGGGACAACAAAGTCTGACAGACCTCAGTCCTTGAAATCACTGTCTGCTTCAATGATCTCTTTCTTGGAGAAATTCTTCCACTAAAAGAGTATAACTGAGGGGAAAGCAAGAAGAGAAAAGAAGGTGGTCGTATTCTGCCTTTGATGGAATTTCAGCCGTATTCTCTACCCTTGTATATTCCCCCTAAGCAGGGGCTAGAAATCTGGGGACCACATTTTCCACCATACCAACCAGGAGGATTCCAGGTTAGCTCGTGTGATATTTGGGAGAAGGAAGCAATCTCGTTGCTCCCCCGTCAGGAACAGGCAAACATGACCCACAAACATGAGCTTTGCCTTCACACATTTCCCCAGTAAAGGCCCACCTTTGCTGCAGGCAAATGTGACACTGGCAATTGTTCCTGCAGGTACTGAAATTTCCTGATTTTCCATAAGCTAGTGGTGGGCCTGAGCGCTCACGATGGTTTTCCCTCGCGTTTATACCTCCACCCTTCCAGAGATTTTGCAAGCCCTCTATTCCTTGTGTTAAGTCTCTTATTGCTTGAAATACCTAGAGTGGTTTCTGTTTTCCTGATTGGTTCATTGCCTAAGGAGTGAGAAGTCTCAACATACTCATTCATTCAACAGTTATTTACTGAATACCTAAGACAGTCAAGGCACTGTTCCGGGTGTTAGGAAAACAGCAGCCAACCAAACCAAAAAAGACCTGCCCTCCTGGAACTTACATTTTTTGGGTGCAACATACTGGAAATAAATGAGTAAACAAACAAATACGGCAGGGGTTGATAAGTTCAGGGCAAGGAGGACAGACAGTGTGGGATGGGGTAAGGGGCACTATTATAGGGTAGCCCTGGAAGGCTCCTTGCTAAGGTGAAATTTGAGCTGAGACCTGAAGGGAATGAGGGAACACAGGCCCTGAGGTGCTTGGCCTATTGAGGGAATAGCAGAGTCAAGCCTCACTGTGGCTGCAAAATCAGAGCAAAGGAGAACAGTGAGAAGTGACCGCAATGGGGTACAGGGAGCTAGCCCAGCATCTCCAGGTAAGATGAGGAGCCATTTGGAGGTCTTTAAGCAGAGGAGTGACACAATCTGATTTATGTTTCATTCAGATTGCTCTGACTACGACGATGGGAATAGAGAGTTGGGGGCCAAGGCAGAAGCTGAGACCAGGTAGAACGTTGTTGCCATAGCCCAGATGAGAGATAAAGGCAGCCTGGAGCAGGCTGGTAGCCGTGGAGGTGGTCAGTGCTGACCGTGTTTCCTATCTTCTTGGAATCTATGTGTAGGTGCACTTTCTTAAAAAAGTAAAATATACATAACATAAAATTTACCATCTTAACCACTTTGCAGTGTGCGGTTCAGCGGCACTAAGTGTATTCACAATGTTGAAAACCATCGCCACCCTCTACCTCTAGAATTTTTTCGTCTTCCCAAACTGAAACTCTGTACCCACCGAACTCCCTATTCCCCCTAGCTCCTGGCAACCACCATTCTACCTCCTGTCTCTATGATTTGACTACTCTAGATGCCTCCTCCACATGAAATCACACAGTATTTGCCTTTTTGTGACTGTCGTTTTTCACTTAGCATAATGTCCTCAAGGTTCTCCTTGTTGGCTGCCATGTTTTGAAGGTAGGACTTGGCAGACTGAATGAGTAAGAGAGAACAAGAGGAGGCAAGAACGATTGCTAGGGCTTCCCTGGTGGCGCAGTGGTTGAGAACCTGCCTGCCAATGCATCGGACATGGGTTCGAGTCCTGGTCTGGGAAGATCCCACATGCCGTGGAGCAACGAGGCCTGTGAGCCACAACTACTGAGCCTGTGCGTCTGGAGCCTGTGCTCTGCAACAAGAGAGGCCGCGACAGTGAGAGGCCCGTGCACCACGATGAAGAGTGGGCCCACTCGCCGCAACTAGAGAAAGCCCACGCACAGAAACGAAGACCCAACACAGCCAAAAATAATAGATAAGTAAATTTTTTTTTAAAAAAAGGCAACTATCAGAAGTCAACAATTAAAAAAAAAAAAAGAACGATTCCTAGATTTTTTGACCTGAGCTGGATGAAGGGAATACTTTGTGGAAAGCTGAGCGAATACATCAGCCCACAGCAGTGTCTCCCTTCCAGCATGTTCTCCCATCCCATTCGCCCTTCCCACTCCTGCCCTCAGCACCTTGTGGGCCTCACTACAGCTGGCGTGTCAACAAGGGACTGGTGAAACATTTAAATCTTTCCATCATCCAGATGAAAGAAACAAGGAGGGTTTGGACATTCATCCTGCCCTCCCCCAATGTCAGTGAAAACAGAAAACAACTCAAGACTCTTAAGAACACCGTCAGAGAATAAACGAGCATCTCAGTCACCAATCTACACACCATCAGAGTCGGCAATTCACCAGCTAAAATGCTACAAGATAAGATGCTGAGAGAATCTTGTACACATTATCTCAACCTAAATAAAGAGTGAACGTCAGCAAGGAAAGCTTTCCCACCGAATCCGGCCCTGGAGCCTGACAGTTCAGTCCCTGTTCACAGAGAAGTTCTCAGAGCCAGTTGCTTTCCTCATTTCTCCTCCCATGACCATTCCCCTTGGTCAGCACTCATTTCCTCGTAACTAGGGTGTTGGTGGTGGTGTCCCCACAGGATTCTGCCTCTGGTCTTGCCTCACCCCTGTAAATCTTACAAGGAGATGCAGACGAATCATCCCCTGCTCAGAGGCTTAATGGTCCCCTTTTGCTAGGGCATCAGTCCTTGGGTAGGAGGGATGGCTCAGTGGACATAGGACACCCTTTGGAGGGGCTATTTCCAACTACCTCCACTCCTGGAGACTCTCAAACCACACTCCTGGGGCTGTGTGTTCCCTCCTAATCTGGGAATGATGGATCTGCACAACAAACTCCTTTGTGTGACCTTCAAGGCCCTCCCTGAGCTGGCCCCAACCTAACCTCTCCACACTTATTCTCAACTACTTTCTTCCACAGACTCTAACGTCCAACCAAGCTGAGCCCCTCATTATTTTCCCACACACACGCTGTGCAACCTCTCACCCATGCATCTGTTTTTGTCTTTGCCTAGAATGGCCTTCATCCTATCACCACATATTCAGTCCTCCCTCCTACAATGTCCAGCTTCAATGCCACTTCCTCCAGGAAGCCCTTCTTTGATGCCTCCACCTGGATGCACTATCTTCTCCAAATCCCCATGACTGTCTGCTGTGGGCTCCTTTCCTGTGGGAAGGTCCTTCTCTCCTATCAGACCATGAACTCTTTAAGGGCACCGTTCAGTCCCATTCTTATTGGTTCCTCTCACAGGGCCTGACACGTGTCTTTAGGGTTCAATGAACAGATAAGACAATCATTTGTGTGAGTCAAACATATAACTAGAAAATCACTCAGCACAGGGACTCCTGGAAATATCAGTATCATATTCGTTTCCTTGCTCTATGCCTGCTACATATCATTTGTAATATCACACACAAAATCCAATGAGATAACAGAAAAAACACGTCAACTTTTATCATAGGTTTGTATTAACTTTCAGGTTCTCAATTGCCCTGTTTTTTCTCAGTCCTATTCCATAGTTTTCATATCTTATTATTCATCCATTCATTTTACTTCTTTACCAAACAAAACAAGAAAAGAACTTTAAATTTTGTCCAATACTCCTGAGAAACCCTCCCTCCCACTTAAGTCAAAACAAGAGTAACTATGGTAGGTTGAATTTCGGCACCTGACGAGATACATCCAAGACCTAATGCTCCCCCATCACCTGTGAATGTGACTTAATTTGGAAATAGAGCTTTTGCAGATGTAATTAAGTAAAGGATCTCAAGATGAGATCATCCTGGACGTGGAGTGAGCCCTAAATCCAATGACTGGTGGGGGATCTGAGACACACAGACACAGAGGAGAAATGGGGGAGAGGGCCATGTGAAGGCGGCGGCAGAGATTGGAGTGATGCTGCAACAAGCCAAGGAACTCCTGGAGCCGCCAGAAACTGGAAGAAGCAAGGAAGGATCCGCACCCCCCAGAACCTTTGGAGGGAGCATGGATCTGCTAGCACCTTGATTTTGGACTAGGGGCAGAACTGTGAGAGAATAAATTTCTGCTGTTTGGAGGCACCGAGTTTGTAATTTATTATGGCAGCCACAGGAAACTGATACTAATACTCATTGTATCCGTCCCCAAATGACACCCAAACCCAGTTCTTCAGCCAGTCTCCTCTCTTTCTATTACGTCTTTTTTAAAAAAAATCATCTCCCTTTCCCCATCTTACTTGGCTTTCCTCTCTCCCACCTTCTACCTTTCAGTCCCTGTCTCAGTGTGGGCTGCCATAAAAAATGCTACAGACTGGGTGGCTTAAACAATAAACATTTATTTCTCACGTTCTGGAAGCTGAAGTCCGAGATCAGGGTGCCGGCATGTCGGGTTCTCGTGACTTCTTCCAGGTTGCAGACTGCCGACTTCTCCTTGTGTCCTCACATGGTGGAAAGAGGGCAAGCTAGCTCTCTGGCCTCATATAAGGGCAGTAATCCGTTCCTGAGGGCTCCACCTTCATGACTAATCATCTCCCAAAGGCCCCACCTGCAAATACCATCACACAGGGGAGAGTGGGTTACATAAACATTCAGTCCATAACAGTCCCCTCTCTGCTTTTCTGTTTTCTTTCTGCTTCTTACTGTTTCCTTCTGGTTTGGGTCCCACTATTCCTAACCTCGCTTCGTCATGCCAGTGGCACCTCTGGACCTCCCCCCTGAAAGTCCCCCGTGATGAATACTGGGTTTATATTCCACACTTCACCATGTGGGAGCTGAAACCTCTCATTTGGAGCAAAAACCACAGGAAATAAGCAAGAAGCTACTCATCACGTCAGTAGAGAATCTTAGACCTCTACCTATCCACTCGCCTCCCACATCTTCTTTCTCTTTCAGGCCATCATCTCTCCTGATAACCAGTAATTTCAGTCATTTTCTACATGCGTTTCTGTTGGTCTTCTGAGAACTCTCATTTTCCAGAATAGAAAGGCCTCATCGTCTTTGGTGAGCCTGGGTGGTGCAGGGGGTTGGTGGGCTGGGGGAGATTACAGTGTGACAGGGATGGGGGCAAGATGGCATCACCCCACTTTCTTCTGGCCCTCAGCGGAAGGGAGT
The DNA here is from genome assembly GCF_026419965.1 of Kogia breviceps. Lineage (NCBI taxonomy): Eukaryota > Metazoa > Chordata > Mammalia > Artiodactyla > Physeteridae > Kogia > Kogia breviceps. The sequence goes on along the minus strand of NC_081310.1, from coordinate 39,759,530 downwards.
AAACAGAGCAGACAGCACCTGGGAGAAAGGAGAGATTTCTAATTACTTCCTTCCCGGGTTCTTCCCTGGAGCCTGTGTTATTCCTACCCTTCTGGGGCTCTGCATTTCTCTCACTGAGCCAGAAAAGAGCTTAGTGAGTGAAGAGTAAAATGTCCTAGCTGCGTAGGATGAACGTAGGAAGTCATCAAACCAGGGTTGGAGGCCCCTAGGACAGCAGGGCTCACCTGGCGAAACACCACTCAGAAGTCACCTCTTGTGTGTGTGTGTGTGTGTGTGTGTGTGTGTGTGTGTGTGCACGCACACATGCAAAAGTCCTCTTTTTGCATCCTTTAAATTTTCTCTCTCAAAGAAATGTATGTAAAATAGTTTAAAATCAAATATCCAAAGGTACTTTTACAATTCCTCTGCCCCTCTCCTCTATTCCCCACCTGTGCCCCTCTCCCCTGGGGCACCAATTTTGAACTTCTTGAGGCAGTTATATCCATTTTTTAAAAGATGCTTATACTGTTATTTCTGCCACTTCTTGATTTATCCATTTTAGACACTGGCTCTTCACTCTGTGTCGTGATGCATGGAATTTTAGCCCTCCCGCTCTCTGCTTCCTCCCACCTACGATATTAATAAAAACCAGAACAGGCTCCTAATTATGGGGCCCTTGCTGGGTGCCGGGCACTGTTCTGTTTTGGCACGGCTGGTCACCCTTTCCTCCTGGACACACGGTGGCTCCCAGGACCCCACACTCCCTCTGGCTCCTCCCGTCTTACCAACCACTCCCTTGGTCACTTCTGCCGGCTCCTTCCCTTCTCCCTGCCCTCTTCCGGATGGAGCACGCAGGCCTCAACCCTGTCCTCTCTTCTTCACCATCTACTCTGCCCTGCTTGGTGCTGCTATCCAAGCTCATGGCTCTGAGTATCTCCATTTCTTGATGACTCCTGCCCTGACCCCTTCCCTGACCCCAGACCCTTATGTCCGACTCTCTTTTTGACATCTCCACCTAGACGGCTAGTAGACGTCCCACGCTTAACACATCTCACACCCACTTTGGCCGATCATTCCAAAGGCTGCTACCCCTGCCGACTTCATCATCTCTGTGATGGCAGATCTACCATCACAGTCGCACAGGTACAAAACCTGGGGGGGAGGCTGCGGTACAAAAAGAAGACAGAGCCAGTGAGAAATTCCCCACAGCAGATGTGGTGAAGACATCTGTAAAACACGCTATTATCACCAACATTCATAGCAGCATTAGTCATAGTAACCAAAAAGTGGGAAATACATAAGTGTCCATCAACAGACGAATGGATAAACAAGATGCAATATATCCATACAATGGAATATTATTCCGCCATAAAAGGAATGAGGTTGATAAATACTCCAATATGGATGAATCTTGAAAACCTTATGCTAAGTGAAGGAAGCCAGACACAAAGGGCCACATGCTGTATGATTCCATTTGTATAAAATGTCCAGAATAGGCAAATCCATAGAGGTGGAAAGAAGACTGTTGGTTGCCAGGGGATGGAGGGAGGGGGAAATGAAGGGGAACATTAACAGGTACAGGGTTTCTTTCTGGGATGATGAAAATGATATGCAATTAGATAGTAGTGATGGTTGAACAACGCCACGAATATACTAAAAACCACTGACTTGTACACTTTATAAGGGTGAATTTTATGGTGTATGAACTACATCTATAAAGCTATTTTTATGAGCTAATATTCAAATTTAAATTGTTTGCTGTAATGTGTTACTAAGTAACTCATTCTCATCACTCCAACCTTCCGTTAAGGACTGCTACATACACTGTCTCTGTTAGAACACTTTAAAGCAAATTGAGGGAAAAAAGTGACATTCTGTGTTTGGGTGAATATGGAGAAAAGCAGACAGCCACACAAGGTGAGATGCAGAGAGGAGATCAAAAATTAAGGAAGCAAAAAATTAGATCAAGAAGTAACTAGGAGAAGCCTGAGAGCTGTGAGGCTCTTAGAGGTATCTGTGGCAGGGGTGCCAGAAGGCAGGACCTGCTGGTTTTCCTCCCATTAGAGGCACGGGGACTGTAGAGATATTTGCTCATTTCTTCCCAGCCTCCCATCCTTAGTTATGTTCAGATATGTACCTCTCCCTGACCCAGCTCATACACTGCATGGAAAGTCTTCAGTTATAGGGGCGGGGCATTGCCTCAGAGCTAAGCTAATCAGTGATGGTCCCAAGAAGGATTTAGTGTGTCAAGTCAGAATAAAGTCCAAGAGTATTGTTTGTGACTGGGGCTGGAAACAGTGTTTCCTGGTGATATATCTCTGCAAGGGCAAGTCCAGGAACTGCCTTCAGCCATCTTGAGAATATGAAAGAAGAGGTGGTTTGAAAAATGGAACCAACCCAAGATACTAATTCTGACATAAGCCCTCAAGCTGCAGCTAAAGCTCTGTCTACTATTGGACTATTCAATTATATGAGCCAATTAATTCCTTTTTATGGGTTGAGCTTTCTGTTACTTGGAGCAGCAGAGATCATATCTATGGTCAGGTGATAATGTTTGAGAGTACACAGACTATGGAAAATACACCTTACTATCCCCCTACTATGTTACTAGATTCATTATCAGAGGTTTATAAAAAGGGGCATAAAACCTCCTGAAAATTCTGCTTATGAAATATGTCTGGGTTTCATGATAATTAATACAAATCCATAAAGGTTTCAAAACTGAAGAAAAGTGTAACTGACAAAATTAATTTTGATTTGTGTTTGCCTTAAATATTTTGAAAATAGAAGTCTAAGCTTGGCAAACCCAAGTTAGAGCTGGATTAACACCATTCCTGTCAACATGTCCACCATTTGGTTTCTGTAGGAGGCCAGGTGCCATGTTGTTTTGGAGTTTAGAGGGCTGCAAGTCAAAGTTGGCCATGCCCAGCATTGCTCTTTACCTGTAATCCACCCAGACTGCGTTATCCCACACAGTTCATGTATCAGCTTCTAGGGGCCTTTCCATCCCAGGAACTAGCTTGGAAGCTTTTCATGCGATGTTCTAAGTGACAGATGTCTCTGTATCTAAAATGGAAAGTTATAGCAATTGCTGGAAATGTCACCATTATTGCTTGAGTATGCAAGAGATGTACCCAAAACAAAATGCTTAAGCAATGTTGAAAGTAAAGTATGAGCAAAAAACTACCAGGCAAATGAAATAAGGAAAATAGCTGGGGTCCCACAATATTTATGAACTGAACGTAGAGGATCGCTTGCTTAGTGAAAAAAGTGTGATGTATAAAGATGCATAAAGCATGCTACCTGCCTACACACTTACACAAACTCCCCCAAACTGGTGAACACAGGGGAAAGGGAACTGAGTGGTTGAGGGAAAAGTTTCTAAGAAATAATTCATTTTTACCCTCTGAGCCTTCACACATTTTGACTTTTGTACCAAGTGCCTTTTTATTCATTCAAAAAATAAATTAGATAATTTATTACTTTTACCTCCTCAGGTTATGATCATCCATATTTCTTTAACTAAATGGTGAACAGCCTCTCTAAGGCCCCTCTAAGGCCCCTGCATACACACTGGGATCAGTTCCTTACTCATGATGGTCACCTGCAGTATGAAAAAGAAATCGCCTCTTCAATTTCCTGTATTTTTCTTTCTCATGGAGGAAATTTGGATTAATAAGCCCTTAAATGTTACATTTAAGTTTGTGGCTGGTCATTATTATTAAAGTCATCGGAAGTGAGAAATAATTTTACCTGACAATCATGACTATACCTTGGTCAATAATCCACATTATTTATTTACTCATTCATTTATTCCCTCATTCATTTTTCCTACTTGTTAATTAGAAGCAGAGAAGTCCACCCCATAGCCTCAAAATTATTCAAATTTTGCTTATTCTCGTGTGCCATAACTGCGGCATCTGCTTCAGTAACCATCCCCCTGCCTCGCAGTCATTATTTCCCATTTGAGGCATATTTAAAACTAAGTGGATGTGCTTTGGTCTTGCTGTTATCATTTACCAATAAAAGGAAGCCAGATTCAGTGACAACAAGCTCTCTGCAAATTGCTTAACACTGGATATCTTTGAGAGCTTCTCAAAACTGGTGAAAAGAATGAAGAAAAACAGCAATTTTCTTTACAGGGTTTAGAGGCTTTTCCATTGATATTTCTGAATGTTGGATAAGATCATTGCTGCCTTTATAAGTATTAGCCACAAGAAGAGAGACAAAAACAACATAGTTTGTACCACATGGCACACAGCTAAAGAGCCAGGATATTATTATACAGTTCGTCCACGTATTTAGTTGATAAAATATTTCTACAAGACCAGCTTTCATGCTATTTTGACAACCTGAATCTTTGTGTCTATAGATTAAGACAAAGAAGGGTTTTAGCCAGATACTCAAGGTGTCTGAAAGCTTTAGAAAAATATAAATAAGGATTTTGCACTTATAGTACAAAATAGAAACAAGAAACCCAGGCACTTTCTTCTGCCCCTAGTAGATTTCTCGTTTTTGACGTTTGCACCTGTTTGAGGAGGCCTAAGCTAGCTGGCTCCGGAAGTTTGTGCCCTTGCAAGTGCTATCTCTACCTGAAACAACCTCCCCTCTCCACCACTTGTCTGGAAACTTCCTACTCATCCTTTAAAACACAGCTCAGATGTCACCTCCTAATTTTTTGACTCCCCAAGCCAGGGCTGCTGCTCTGTCTTCTGTGCTCCAGCCACACTTTGACCATCACTTGACCAGGGCATCGGCTGTGAGTGTTGTGATTCACCCATTCACACGTCTGTCTCCCTCACTACACAGCAAGCCCTGTGAGGGCAGGCTCTGTGGATTAATCTTTAAGGCCCACTACACAGTTTGGTGTGCCTCACTCAAGGAGGAGCTTACTCATGAATAAATAAATGAATGAGTGAGTGACTGAAAGACTGAATGAGATACACACGTCAAGGTGGCAAACAGCTGGCTGGGGAAAGATAAATCAGTTGTCACCAGCTGCCTGGTCCTGCCAGCTGCACTGCCCCACTTAAGAGCACACCGCTGGCATCACTTGTGAGAACTGCCTTCCCAGATGTAACAGCCCCTCTTGAGGATCCATGAAGTAACCCTCCTCCTTCCCATTGACAAAGTGTGGGCAATAATTTTTTAAAATAATTATTTAAATTACTTGATTGATAGCATCTCCCTTTAATACACTTTTAAGACATGAAAACTCCACCATATTTTACCATACAGTCAGGCATGCTCTTCAAGCATCACTGAATATCCTCTTGAACAAGAATGGCGGAAATGGGCCTCTGGCCAACCACTGAGATTTGCATGGTGATTTCCACAGGAAAGGTATACATGAAGGGATCTAGAGACAGCCTAGGAAGACAGTTTTAAAAAAAGAAACTTGGCATGGAGACTAATGAGGGACTTGGCAGGTGAGACCAAGGATTATATTATAAAAAACCTTATGTCATCTTTTTGGATGCTCTTTTAATAAATTGCTCCCTTTTCTTTTTCACTTCAATGAAAAATAAAATATAAAGTGCAAAATCAATTCTCTTTTATTTCCAAACCAGACATCCCATATGATGAAATGGTGTACCAATGGTTGGCCTAAGAACAGTGACAGACATATGCTTGGTCCCTGGAGTCAGATCTGGCTTGGAATCCCCACTTCATCACTTCTTAGTACCATGCCCTTAAGCTCTTTGTGCGTCAGCCTTTTCCACTGTAAAATGGGGATAATAATACTAACCAATTGTGAAGTTTCATGAATAAAATGCCTAGTGTGGTGTCTGACACGTGGTTAATGCTCAGACTGTTAAGTGTTAACACCATTGTTATCGTTAGTACGCTAATATTTCAGAATTCAGTTCTGTCTTCATATCGGAACATATTAATGTTCACGTTGTATGTTCGTAAGTGGCATATTAATTTTAGACTGGAAATCACCATGTTTTTGGTAGCCAGCTCTAAATGAATTTTCTCCTTCTATTGCATTTTTCCCCGAGGAACTGCATTATTGTACCAAGTGGTAATCACATTTTCGACGTTTATATTTCCCATGGTACCTGGTACACTGCAGAGCAAACAATGGGCCTTATAAAATGGTACTGAACCAAATATAATAAAGTGAAAAGAGGGACTTAACCACTGATCCAGTGGTTAAGAATCTGCACTTCCATTGCAGGGGGGCACAGGCTCGATCCCTGCTTGGGGAACTAAGATCCCACATGCCACGTGGCCAAAAAAAAGTGAAAAGACAACAGAGTAATGCGAGGATATAGTCCATGCAGCAGACATGACCTACGATCAACAACCTAGACACTAATTGAGTAAAGATCAATGAAAGTAACTCTAGGTACATTCTTAATAGCTTTCTCAGAAGCTTTATGGAGAAGTACCTGGAAACCTCATAAAACTAGCATTTCAACTGTGTCTCATCTGGCTGACTTGCTTCAATTGTGTCTCATTTGGCTGACTTGCTTATAAGACACTGTGATGAGCTTTTCAAGGCCGGCGGGGGTGGGTGGGGAGAGACTTCACAGAAAAAATAATCTCGGAAACACAGCATAATGAGCAAACGTTATTTAAGGAACAAGGTTAAGTGTGTTCTGTTTTTCAAAATATAAGCCTTTATTATAAAAATCACATTCAAAGTATAAAGCAGGGACAGGGATTTACTGTTTCATGGGTACAGAGCTTCAGTTTAGAATAATAAACTTCTCGAGATGGGCAATGGTGATGGCTGCACAACACTGTGAATGTACCTAGTGCCACTGAACTGTATGCATAAACTGGTTAAAGTGGTAAATTTTGTGTTATGTATATTTTACCACAGTAAAAAAAAAAAAAAAAGAGTATAAAGAAGTTTGAAAATCACATGATTTCACACATCTCTCTAAACATATGAACACACATATATAAAATTTGCACTGACCTTGTCTCACTCAGCTACAGATATCTCTCTTTTTTTTTTTTTTTTTTTTCCCTTGCGGCACGCGGGCCTCTCACTGTTGTGGCCTCCGGTTGCGGAGCACAGGCTCCGGACGCGCAGGCTCGGCGGCCATGGCTCACGGGCCCAGCCGCTCCGCGCCCTGCGGGATCTTCCCGGATCGGGGCACGAACCCGTGTCCCCTGCATCGGCAGGCGGACTCTCAACCACTGCGCCACCAGGGAAGCCCCAGATATCTCGTTTAAACGCCAATAATCTTAAGGATGACCTTAAATGAAATAATTAAAGTAATAAGTATCATTCATATAAAACAATCATAGTCAAATCCTTCAAATCAGCTGGTGGACCAGAGGGCTTTCAGGAAGACCCCAGGCTTCTTGTTACGTTCCCTTAAATGGACTCAGGTACAAGAGGTAGCATGTTGTTTATACAGGAAATTTCAAAGTCAGAAGGGAAAAGCTGTCTTTTATGAAAGTGAAGAGAAGAGAGACAAAGAAAGTAGGCACTGGAAATACTTTCAAGAGGTAAGAAAGCCAAAATCCATAGAAATCATGAAACTAAAAGTTTCATGTCACCTTCATTAGTCTTACTTTTTGCAGCCCTAGAAAAGTCCAAGTGCACTGCAAACAAATTGTTCATAGCTCCTTCTTTCTCTGCAAATGACTCGTGGGAGACCGAGGGGGTGAGAGAGCCATGCTTTTCTTTTACAATCACTCTGCCCTGCAGTCAGCAGCGGGCAGGGGCTTGGGCACCGCTGTCCTCTGCAGGTCACCCTCAGTTCCTGGCACCAACCCGCCCACGTGCACTTGGTGCTCTCAGCACAGTGCGCGTGCGTGCCAAACACCCGCCCAGGACAGGGTGAAGAAAGAGGGGGAAGGCTGTCTCCCCTCTGTCTTTCTTCTGTCTTTGCTACTCTTTCTCATTATCCCCTATTGCCAGAAAGCAAATTATAAAGTTAATTTTTAGCAGCAAAGTCTGTGCTTTTTGGTCTTTGTTTTCCTAGGATATATTTATTAGCAGGTTCAGTATATGACTGGGTAGTCGGGTTTTTACAAGTTTGCACATGCAGTTCTTTTCTGTTGTTTTTATTAAAGAGAAAAGTATCCTTTTCCTCAACACTCTGTAAGCTAGTCTATTACACTGGACCTGGGTGGAAGTTTCTTCCCAGTAAGAAGCTTTCTCCCTCCCATTTTAGGGTGGATAAGTCCACACGAAAACCTTAAACCCCTTTGGCTATGTCAGTTCAATAGTCTTTTAAGGAGCAAAGATGGCAAGGCTCTGCAGGGGGAGTCGTCCACTGACATTTCCTCTTATTGCCTTTCTGTGGCCACAAGCCACTGCCAGCATGACTCAAACATGTCCTATCAACATGCCCAGGACAGGCGACAAAAGCAAAAACAGACAAGTACAACTACACCAAATTTAAAAACTTTTGTGCCCCAAAATTAACAGAGTGAAAGGCAACCTACAAAATGGGAGAAAATATTTGCAAACCTTATATTTGATAAGGGGTTAGTATCCAGACTACATATGAACTCCTACAACTCAACAACAAAAAAATCAAATAATCCAATTTTAAAATGAGCAAAGGACTTGAATAGACATTTCTCCAAAAGACAATATACAAGTAGCCAACAAGGATATGGAAAGATGGTCAACATCACTAATCATCAGAGAAATGCAAATCAAAACACTAATTAGAATGGCTACTATCAAAAAACCAGAAAATAAGGTGTTGACAAGGATGTGAAAGAAACCAGAAGCCTTGTACACTATTGGTGGGATTGTAAAATGGTGCAACCACTATGGAAAACAGTATGGCAGTTCCTCAAAAAATTACACATAGAACTACCATATCATCCAGAGGTCCCATTTCTGGGTATATACCTAAAAGGACTGAAAACAGACTCTTTTTTTTTTTTTTTCAGGAATTTAAAAGTTTCCCTTTTTTTTTTTCACAACTCACACACACACACTGTATTTTATTTTTACAAGAGATAAATAAACTGACACAAAGCATGTAAATGGATGACCACAACAAAAGCAACAATGATTGCAATTACCAAACATGAAACACACTCATACTATATCATAATATTGACATTCAGTCCAGTAATCCTCCACTGTAACAGCTCCTTTACTTTGCAGTGAAAATTGATTTGTATATTTTTTGCCTCTGAGTCCTGGTGGGATTTTTTTTTTTAATTCAAACAGAAAGTCACAAAAATTATAATCATCCTCATCAGTTCACTCAGTCCCACATAATTAATTTTTTTTTCATCTTGATCTTTTGTTAGCACTTTTATGAATTCATCAGTTCTCCATTAGAGTTCTGAAAATGCTTATTCATTCAGTTCAGCAGTATAGTCAGTTACCAGAAACCTGTACTTGTCAGAGTCTTTTCCATGAATTCCATGAAGATGAAACCCTTTTATAGGAACATTTTTGCGAAAGCATCAGAGTACACCCAGAACTGTCTGAAAACAGACTCTTGAAGAAACATTTGCATGCAAGCATTGTTAGCAGCACGATTCACAACAGACAAAAGGTAGAAGCAACCAGGATGAACAGATAAACAAAATATATGTACATACAATGGAGTATTATTCAGCCTGAAAAAGGAAGGAAATTCTGACATATGCTATGACATGGATAAACCTCGAGGACATTATGCTAAGTGAAATAATCCAGTCACAAAAAGACAAATACTGTATGATTCTACTTATGTGCGTTATCTAGAGTAGCCAAATTTATAGACACAAAAGGAGAATGGTAGTTACCAGCGGCTGGAGCAGGGAGAAAGGGGAGTTGTTGTTTAAAGGGTGTATACCATTTCAGATTTGCAAGATTAAAAAGTTTTGGAGATCTGTTTCATAATCATGTGAATATAACAACTGTACACTTAAAAATGGTTAAGATGGTAAATTTTATGTTACGTGATTTTTACCACAATTTTTAAAAATGCGGTCCAAATCACAGACACTTAAGAGCTTTAAGGAATTTTTTAAAAAATGTTTTGGTCTTCTGTGCATAAACTAAGAAGAAAACAGACTCTCCCTTGATTTGAGTAAGGGTCTTGCCTCTGTCCCTTGGGGGAAACACTGCGTAGATGGAAAGCCACCTAATATTTCAGGTAACTTTCCAGAGGATGCAAACCATGCACCATTAGAGTTATTGTACCTCTTTCTTTCCTGCCCAGCAAAGTATGTCTGGAGAAGTCAAAACAGGCCCCTATCTTTTTTAAGGAGTTTCATTCCTCAGTGTTTGTGTGCATGATATTAAAACAAAAGTCGAATTTTAATATTAATTCAGCTTAATTTTAATTTTAAAAGTTAATGAAGGCCTTAGTCCAAGGTACGCAATGGGCCAGGCATTCAAGGTGAAACATGAGGGACTTACAGTTTAAAAGGGAAGCCAGATGAATGAATAAATAACTGTGCTACAAAATGACTCCTGCTAAAAAAAACCGCATACATATAAAAAGGTACAGCACAGTATGAGAAGATGAGGAGAGAATATCTAGTGGAGATAGAAAGAGTAAGGACAAGTCACCACTGAGCTGGGTCCAGAAGCATGAGGCAGTTCATCTGAGTGGTTAATCCACAACACAGACTTTGGAGCAGAGGGGTCCTGGATGTCAAAACATGGCCCTGCCACTGCTAGCTTTGTGCCAGAAGCATATTAGTTAACCTCTCTGAGCCTCAATTTCCTTACCTGTAGAATGGAGACAGTAATTTTTTAAAAGTCAATGTATAAAGTTATTATAAGAGTTACATTAAACTAACATAAATAAATGACCTGCTTGTAGCACATGCTCAATATATGTTAACAGTGTAGTGTTATCAGTTAACCTAAAAGAGAAAGGTGACACAGAGACAAGAACATGTGCAAAGGCATGAAGGTGGAGGCACGAGAGCTCTTGTATTCTTTGGGAAGAGCCTGAGAGCCCGTGTGCATGGAGGGGAAGGCTTGCAGGGAGGAAGCAGGAGAGGAGGCTGGAAAGGCAGTCTTTGGGCAGTGGGGACCTGTGGAGGGTTTAAGCAGGAGGGTGATGAGGAGACATTATCTGTGCCCCTCACATAGTCCCTTGGGCCTTACCATTTTAATAGCTGGTCTGATTTCCATGTCTGAGGGCTTCACAGGCTCCCTGCCTCCAAGCACTGCAGGAGGGCCATGAACTGCTGCAGAAATGGCACTTCTCCCCAACCCCAACCAATGCCTGATGAGATCTGGAGTATAAATACCCCAGCTCTCTCACCCCTCAGGTGGGATAAATCTGAGGCATATATTCCACAGTGACCCCACTGGTTCCCCAGCAGTACTCAGCTCCAGTTACTCACATTGTTATCTGGCTTGATAACACATCCCTTACTGGCTGGCTTTGCTTCCCCATTTCACTTCCCTACTCCCACTGTATCATTTCCTGGGATCACCTCCCAAATAAATCAAGGACCAGAATCCTTGTCTCAGGGCCACTTTTTAAAAATTAATTAATTTTATTTTTGGCTGCATTGGGTCTTCTTCATTGCTGTCTGTGGGTTTTCTCTAGTTGCAGCAAGCAGGGGCTACTCTTCGTTGTGGTACGCAGGCTTCTCATTGCAGCGGCTTCTCTTGTTGCAGAGCACGGGCTCTAGGCACGCAGGCTTCTGTAGTTGTGGCATGCGGGCTTAGCTGCTCCACGGCATGTGGGATCCTCCCAGACCAGAGCTTGAACCCGTGTCCCCTGCATTGGCAGGTGGATTCTTAACCACTGTGCCACCAGAGAAGCCCTCAGGGCCACTTTTGACAAAACCCATACTAAGACGTGTGCCATGACCTTACCTATTTAGAAAGATACTTCTTGAAGCAGATGAAGAATGGATTGGACTGGGTTGAGCTAGAGGCAGAATTAAGAGACCACTGCAATAATCTAGGAGGGAGACGATGAGGGCTTGAACCATATTGTATTACAGGAGTAGAGTGGAAGGGACACTCCAGAGACAGTGAGGCAGGTCCTGAGTGACTGATGCATGTGGCCTAGGTTGGGCAAACAAGATAGTTGAGGAAGAGCCTCCTCTTGTAGGTTTTGCTGCATATGAGGGACCTGCAGGACATTCACTGGTGAAAACCTCAGCAAAAGGTTGGATCTCGAGGTTTACGTATGGAGGTTCTTGGCTTGTAAGTGGTAAACAGGATCATAGGGATGAATGAGGCCACATGGAGAGAGGGTTAAGGAAGAAAAGCTAAGACTAGCGTCCTGACACTAAATATTTAAGGATAGTAATAAAAAGAGGCATCGGTCAGAGGTAAGTAGTCATCAACAAGAAAGATGAGAATCTGGAATGAGTACGTCTTTGAATCCAAAAAGCAGGAAATGCTGTAGTGAATTCCAATAGATTAAAGCCTAGAACAAGGTTACTGGCATTGGCAACTGCTATGTCAGGGGTGACCTCCACTGCAGCTTGAGTAGAGTGATGAAGGCAGAAGGCAGACTGCGGGAGCCGCAGAGACAGAGGGAGGTGCGGGTGTGAGCTCAGAGAGCATGAAACTCTCTTTCAAACTGCTGGGCAGTGACCAGAGGGAGACAGAGAGACCATGGACATGGCGGGGGAGGGGGCAACACATCTAAGGGAAGGGAAGGTGTCTTTTTTTTCTTTTTATTTTTTTTTTGCAGTACGCGGGCCTCTCACTGTTGTGGCCTCTCCCGTTGCGGAGCACAGGCTCCGGACGCGCAGGCTCAGCAGCCATGGTTCACGGGCCCAGACGCTCCGCGGCATGTGGGATCTTCCCGGACCGGGGCACTAACCCGTGTCCCCTGCATCGTCAGGTGGATTCTCAACCACTGCGCCACCAGGGAAGCCCGGGAAGATGTCTTTTAAAAGATGGCGTGGACCTGAATAAGATTATGGTCTGAGAGAAATAAGCACTTGGATAAAGATAAAGCTAGAAGGACAAAGAGAATATTTGATAGAGGAAGGTCAGCACTGATGCAACCGGGGAGCAGGGACAGCTGCATAGGAGGAGCCTGGCTTTGAAGAGTGTGAGGGCTTCTGAGAATGAGGTTAGGAGGTAGGGATGAGTAAAAACAAAGGTAAAGTTAGAGATTAGGAGGACTGCACGCTGCACAGTTGCAACATAGAGGGAATCTGGGCTGGCGCGGGTTGGTAATGGAGAGTGTCAGGAATTAAAGGGCTGCTTTAGGAGCTTGGGCAGTGGTGGAGCGGGGGGCAGCGACAACTCCAAAGGCCTGTGAACTAAGGGACTGAGCACCAGGAGAGGGCAGTGTGGAGGCAGGTGCTGGCGCCAAACCCAAGGAGAAGACGCTCCCGGGACAATCCCTGCCTGGCATCTGCACCTTCTGGCCCCGGATCTTAAAGGTGCCATTTGGTCTTAGATGAGCGAGACTGGAGAGCGTGTAAGCCTAAGGGTGTACATTCTCTGTGAAATAAGAGGCCAGGTCCTCCGATCAGAAGGCCCAGGGGTGGGGGAGGAACTTGGAGAAGAGTTGCAAAGATCGGGAGCAGCCTTTGATTTCGTGTTGATAAAGGAGGTCAATGATGGGATGCAGTGTGCAGTCTCAGAGGGCCTGGGCCAGTGAACAGCTTGATGCCCACTTGGCTCTGTAAAGTCTGTTACCCGAATGCACACACATTTCCTTTTCCACATCTTGACTCCTGGCTCCACCTCCACTTTTGCAACCTGCAAACGCCTAAAGCCAGTAACACTCCTGGTGCTGACCTTCCCCGGCATGGCGCCCTGTAGCTCTCACGGTGCCCATATCCACTTGGTGGAAAGACTCCCCAGTCACCTTCCTCCCAGCACTGTTTTCAACTGTTACTGAGTGTGCCTCTTGTCCCCCTTTTAGGCCCATGGTTTCCACTTCTGTCTGTAGGCAGTGGTGACTCCTGCCCACTCACCCCCACTATTGCTTCACTGCTCTCAGGATGCTGGGGCCTGGATCTTAGCCATGTATTTGGATAATGTCCATCAAGCAATTAGAAATGCAATCTTTCTTTGGAGTTAGGTTATCACTGTTTGGAAATAGTTCTATTTCCTATATCATATGAATTCTTTTTTTTTTTTTTTTTTTTCTGGTACGCGGGCCTCTCACTGTTGTGGCCTCTCCCGCTGCGGAGCACAGGCTCCGGACGCGCAGGCTCAGTGGCCATGGCTCACGGGCCCCACCGCTCCACAGCATGTGGGATCTTCCCGGACCGGGGCACGAACCCGTGTCCCCAGCATCGGCAGGTGGATTCTCAACCACTGCGCCACCAGGGAAGCCCCATATGAATTCTTAATAGCTAGATAAAGAGAATTTTAAAATTATCTGGTTAATCCTGATTAGTGCAGAAATTAACCCAAATTTCTACCAGGCTTACAATGCCAAATTCAGTGGTAACCAATGTGTGTTGTTGAATGACCAAATTTAAAGTGGAAGAAAAAGTAATAACAAGTTGCAAATGAGTTGTGTGAGTGATTTTCTTATTTTTCAGTATATATTATTTTGACATATAACTTAAATATATTAAATATCAAAATACACAAAAATATATGTGTGTGTTAGTTGATTATTTAATGTGCTTAGTTGGGGAAGAATTATATTCAGAATTATTATGAATTCTTGCTGTGCTATTGTTTATATAGTTATTTTAAATCATCTTTTTCCCTATAACCCTATGATCTTTGAAACCTGTTTTATCAAACTGCAACAGCTTTATTAAAGCAAGTCAAACCCAAACACTTCACTTCCACCTACATTAAAGAAAAGACAGATTCACCGTGACAGAAACAGCAGTGTAAATGCTAACGCAAACACTGTAAATGCCAGAAAATAATAAGGTAAGAATGTTACCCAATGTAGCCTTGGCTGGCATAGGCGCCAAATGGGTGCTTACACTTCTGATAAGAACACAGGGAATTTCAAGCCCCCTCCACACAATTATAAAAATAAAGTGCATGGGCTTCCCTGGTGGCGCAGTGGTTGAGAATCCGCCTGCCGATGCAGGAGACACGGGTTCGTGCCCTGGTCCGGGAAGATCCCACATGCCGCGGAGCAACTAAGCCCGTGAGCCATGGCCGCTGGGCCTGTGCGTCCGGAGCCTGTGCTCCGCAACGGGAGAGGCCACAACAGTGAGAGGCCCGCATACTGCAAAAAAAAAAAAAAAAAAAAAAAAAGTGCATGTTTTTAAAAGAAATCAAGAAATATTTCTTTAATATTTCTTTTGAAAAATTAAACAAAACAATGAAGTGAACTGCTGTATCCTTGCTTGTAAATACTGCATTTCAAAGAAACCAAACGGCTCCTGAAGGAAAATTATCCTAAATAGAGTAATTCCAGCATATAAATGCAAAAAGAATGAAAGAGGTTTTTTTTAAATCACCATTTCACAACTCCTACTAAATTATATTTATAGGCAAGCATTAGGGAAGGGTTAATGGGAAACGTTATACTGGCTGGATCACACTGACAGCAACTGAACCTGAGCAAGTGAAGAAAAGAGAGACAACTCAGACATTACATGCCACCTGTGGGAAGGCGATAAAAATATACCACCTCCGATGAAGTTGATTTACAAAAAAGCAAAAACAAAAGCAAAACTGACCCTGAATTTGATCAAGCCTCTAGATATAACAATGGGTCTATAGAAAATACAGGGAAGAGAGGGACATGCCAAATACCACCACAGAAATGCAATCAGACAAACCCAAAATGTGGGAAATAGAACCAATACAGAACCAACAGCCAGGGTTTTCAACAAATAAAGAGCAAGAACAAAAGTGGACAGGAGTATTAAAGACTAAAAGACACATCAACCGAACTCAATGTATGGATCTTGTTTGGATCATGATTTGAATAAACCAGTAGTAAAAAGACATTTATGAGACAACTGTGAAAATTTGAACAATGATTGTGTATCAGCTGATTTTAAAGAATCATTGTTAAATTTTTTGTTATGATAATGGTTTCATGGTTGTGTGGAAAAAAGAGGAGGAGATCCTTATCTGCTAATGGTAATAGCAAAGCCCTTACAGATGTGATGTCTGGAATTTGTTTTGAAATAAACCAGCAGGAGTGAGGGTGGAGGTGAGGGAAACTGTGGAGGGGGAGTAGATAAAGCAAGATTAATGAATAATGGATACATGGGGGTCCATTTACCCCATTCTTTCTGTGTTGAAATTTTTTAACAGAAAGTCCTTTTTTAACCACCTAAACTGCTGATGAGTCCCTTGCAAAGGTAGTTCTAAAGCAACTTAAACTTGGTTGTGTTCCATCCATAGACTCTTCCCTCATGTCCCCACCTTCTCCATCAAAGCAAGCACCCCATCTTATTTCTAATGTCCCCATAAAGGCCCTTGAAACCAATTGGTCATTGTCTCTGGCTCTGTATATTCAGTCTACTGCCCCCTGCCTCTTTTTACTCTGTCTTATCCCCGAACCCACCCTCCCTCCTTAGGTCTATTTTTATGGATTTTAGACCGTGAACATGACTTCTTTTGCCGTCACCCTCTGGCCAGCCCCTAACAGCCCACTCTACACACAGCCACTCTTCCTCTGTCCACATTTCTTCAACGGGTCTTACTACTGGTACCAGGGAGTTCTGAGCCAAGCAGTGGTCCACAGACCTCCTCAGTCTGGTCTCACCCTCCTACCTGTGGAGAGGAACACCTGCGATCCTCCTCCTGGTTATGGAGGTCGAGTACTCCAGTAACAACCCTGGCTATCTCCAACTGCTAACGTGGTCCTTCCCTTATGAAGAAGACAAATCTGATTGGTCCCAGACAAGGGTATGTGTTGAGCTTTCCTTTTACGCTTTTTACCACTTTTTTGAAAAGTCTGTACTGGGCCTGCCTCTCCTGTATTTTTTGTTCTACCAACAAACAGGAAATTAAGGCAACCAACAAATTCTTCTGCCACTGGGATGTAAAAGTCATTTATTACACAGATCATAACAATGGATTCAGAGGTTCTACATGCACTGCTTTCCCCATAGATGAATCCTATCTTGATTTGAGAAAGAGGCCCACACTTTGGCCTCAAGTTCCAGCTACATTCTCCAATCTATCTTCTAGAATCAGAAACTATTAGGCTGCTCATAAACTGTCCTGAAGATGTCTTTGATCCCCATTTACCCGGTGAGTTTTGTGCCTGTGTTCTATTATGTAGAACTGTGATGGAAAAGCAGGTAAGGGGACCTGCAAATCTCTAACACAAACCAAACTCTTCTTCCTCTACTTATTGTCTAATAACACATCATTAGAAAAGGCCACTGTTGGCCTTGATTTCAGGTCACTAAAGATTTAAAACATGTCATTAAAAACTAAATACTATATAAGATCAACTTAAAACATCATAATATCATACACCTAGGAAGCGCTCAGAAGCCAAACTGAGAGGCTTTCACTAACCAAAGACCGTGAGCATCAGTAAGAAAAATAACTACAATGGATTGAAACATACCAAATAGTCATCAGTCTATAATGATACTAAAAAAACTGATCACTGTTAGAGAATGCCAGGAGGCCAAATCATTATTCTGAAAATTGGTAAATAAAAGAAAATCTTCAAACATTTATCTTGCCTTTCTTATAGGACTGTACCACAGGGTAACTGAATAGTAGACGAGAAATATCTTTCTTTAAAGAACAATTTCAACTGATAAGTGAAAGAATGACAGAATTAGATTATCACCATCTCACAGCCCCTGATGTATTAATAAACCCAGCATTCATCAATAACAGCACTGACATCATAGACAGACAACCAGATACCACATACTTCCTGATGGAAGGACATAACACCTAAAAAGTCATCTTGCCCCGCCCCCGCCCCCCCCCCCCCATCAAAGCTGAATTTGATCAAGCCTAGATCCAATGGCCAATTTACCCAATGTAGAAGTCAGAGGAACACGTTCAACTACATGTATACCAGAGGGTGCAAACAGCAAAATCCAGGCTGTGGGAAACTCTACAGGAGAACTTGGTTCCTTCAATAATTAAGTGTCAAGAAAAAAGTTTGGAGGTTAAAACTAAATGTCAAAGGAAACTTTAAAAACATACGACCCAGGGCTTCCCTGGTGGCGCAGTGGTTGAGAGTCCGCCTGACGATGCAGGGGACACGGGTTCGTGCCCCGGTCCGGGAAGATCCCACATGCTGCGGAGCGACTGGGCCCGTGAGCCATGGCCGCTGAGCCTGCGCGTCCGGAGCCTGTGCTCCGCAACGGGGAGGCCACAACAGTGAGCGGCCCGCGTACAGCCAAAAAAAAAAAAAAAAAAAAAACCCAGCCAATCACAATGCAATCAATCTAATTTGACTTCTAATTCAAATAAACTGTTTTTCTAAAAGCCACTCAGCACATTTGTGGGAAAACTGATCATTTGAACACTGGATAATTGATAATATTAAGCAATTATAATTCTTTACGGGTGATAATAGTATTGTGGTTGTGTGTTTTTTTTTTTAAGAATCCTTATCTTTTAAATATACATGCTGAAAAATTATGGATGAAATGAAATGATGTCTCGCATTTGTTGCAGAATAATGAAGGGAGGTGATACCAGCAGATGGAGACAGGATCAGCCCTGAGCCGATAGCTGCCAAGGAAGAAGATCCTACGTGGGGTACCTTGTACTTTGTCTGCTGACTCTCCAGGATAAAACACCACAAAAACATGCGTATCAGAGTCTTTTTGAAAGAGGGAGGATCCTCTCTGACTAGCAGGACAATTTACAGAGTTATTATTTTGTTGTTGTTGTTGTTATTACTGCTGTTAAAAAAGATAAAAAGAAAAAGAATTCGTCCTCTCCTCCACGCTGCCCATTCCCTCAAGGGGGCAAATTGTGCTTTGAGTCCCAGAGAACTGGGCTTCCTTTGCACACGTGGCAGAATCAAAGCCTTTACACAAACAGCTGACCTGTCTGGAGAATGCAGGTGGTCTCCGGGCCTGGGAAACGGGAAGGCAGGAGAGGTAGACCTATGACCCCCGTCAGGTTCTAACGTCAGGAGGTATGTGCTGCCGGGGCTCTGCAGTTGGCTGGTGGGCAGTTGGGAGGGAAATGAACTTCCCATTCTCCATGGTTTGGCTTTCACACAGCTTTCTCTGCTACAGTTTCACTATAGTCTTAACAACCACATCAACATATTCCCTTGATGGATAAAGATGTGGTACATACATACAGTGGGATAGGGCTCAGCCATAAAAAAGAATGAGATAATGCCATGTGCAGCAACACGGATGCAGCTAGAGATTATCATACTAAGTGAAGTAAGTCAGACAGAGAAAGACAAATACCATATGATATCACTTACATGTGGAATCTAAAATATGACACGAACCTATCTACGAAACAGAAACAGACTCACAGACATAGAGAACAGACTTGTGGTTGCCAAGGGGGAAGGAGAGATAGGGGAGGGATGGAGTGGAAAGCTGGCATTAGCGGATGTAAGCTATTATATATAGAGTGGATAAACAAAAAGGTCCTACTGTATAGCACAGGGAACTTTATTCAATATCCTGTGATAAACCGTGATGGAAAAGAATATAAAAAAAGAATGTGTGTGTGTATATATATATATATATAATTGAATCACTTTGCTGTAGAGAAGAAATTAACACAACATTGTGCATCAACTATACTTCAATAAAAATAAATAATAAATATTCCCTTTAAAAGTCTGTTGAAAAAGCCCTATTTTTTTTTTCTTTCTATTGGCTGTGCCACGCGGCATGCTGTATCTTAGTTCCCTGATCAGGGACTGAACCCGTGCCCACTGCAGTGGAAACTCGGAGTCTTAACCACTAGACCGCCAGGGAAGTCCCAAGCCCTATTTTTAAAGAATGTGCTCAGGTGCCCATCGGTTTTTTCACAAGGGTCATTCTAGTTTTCCTGAGAAGGTGACAGGACTTGTCAGGTGGTGCTAGGTGGTGATGACAATGATTGAAGTCAGTTTTGATGTTTAATGATTGTCATGTTCTTGGCAAAAATTGTTAGATTTTGGACATAACATGTAAGTGCCCAGATTCTTGTGTGACACAAGGTCAACTGAGGGCTCTTCCTAACATGATTGGCCAGTAGGGGCTTGGGGCCAGACCTGATTTAGAAAAACAAAGTCATGTTTCAGGCACAAGAGTGTGATGGTTGCCTGTCACACCTGAGAGTCACATATTAGCCATTCCTTCCTTCCTGAATTATTATAAAATTAAGAACCCCCAATCTCTTACCTTTAGACACAAAATTTTTGTTAATGGCTTACTTTTGGTACCACACTGGCTCATTGAGATCTAGCCCCTTTAATGTCTAATGCAGCCCCAAAACAATGCCAATCAGGCCCTGCCTCAACCCCCTTCCACTCGGATAAGAATGGTGACTGGAACCGAAGATTGAGAGAGTTTAAAAGAAATTCAGGCAATCATGGGGATCAGGATAGTTCACTTAGAATGAGATAAAAGGAGATTTAACAGATTTCACAAGCAAGGAAGAAAACTGGAGTTGTCATTGAGTTGGACATAAAATACTTGTAGTATTTTCGAATCCAGGTAAGTCCAGTTTGTCTCAGGGAATCTGAAGGACCACTGAATAGAAAGAACTGGGTGAGAGTCTAAAGAGAGGCCCTCAGTGGCACTGGTGAGTATGAACGCAGTAGGAGCTGGGATAGCCTGTGTCTCTTTTGCTGACCTTGCTCCTCTTACCTATCTCTAAATGTGGACTGCCCCCAGTTCAGTCCTCAGAGCCCTCCTCTTCCCTACCCACGCTCCCTCCTTAGGTGATCCCATCCAACCCAAGGCTTTAAACATCATCTATCTACTGACTGCTCCAAGCCCAGCCTCTCCCCTGGGCTCCAGGCTTGGACAGTCAACCTGGATGTTTAACTGGCCTCTCAATGTTAACATGACCCCCCACCACACTCTCCATCTTCCCCCTAAACTTTAACTAATGGCACCCAGTCACTCGGGCCAAAACCTTGTAGTCTTCCTTGACACTTCTTTCTCCACTCACATCTAATCCGTCAGGAAATTCTTTTGATTCTGCTTGTCAAATGGATCCCCAATCCAACCACTTCTCACCACATCTACCATTATCACCCAGGTCTGAGACACAATCTCCCACGTTGACAGCCCACTAGTTCATTCCATAGCACTCAATGGCTTCTCTTCACACTTAGCAAATATCCAGGCCTTTTCTCTGCTCACACAGGGCCTGGGCCCTTGCCTACCTCTCCATCCCCAGCTCCTACCTCTCCCTTCACTCAGGCTGCCACAGCCTTGGGGGCCTCCTTGCTGTCCCTTCAGGCTGCCAAACGCTTGGCACTTGATGGCCTCTCTGCAGGGAATGTTCATCCCCAGTACTCCCTCCTGTCTTCCAGGTCTCTGTCCACACGTCACCTCTTTGGAGTGGACGTCCACAGCACTCTAGCCAGAACAATACCCCATCACTCTCTTACCCCTTATCTTGCTTTGTTTTTCTCCACAGGGCTTATCCCCACATGACAGATATATCTATTGATTTATTGTTGATCTCCCCAAAGAGAATTTAAGCTCCATAAGGGCAGGGACTTTGTTTTGTTTACTAGAGCAGTTCCTAGCATGGAATATCACTAAATAAATGTTTATGAGATGAATGAAGTTAAAATGACATGAAATCCATGCAAATCCTTTCCATGAAATCCCTGAGGTCACTAGATTAGGAAAACAGCTTTTCTTATTCCCAGAAATCCTACAAGTATCTGGACCCAACCTCATTATATAATTTTAAAAGATTTAGAATATAGAGAAAATATTTATATTCATCACTCAACAGATATTTACTGAGTGCTGTAGATACCATTATCAACTCCTGTGCAGGTAGCCCTTAATGCTCAGAATAACCCTCTAAGGTAGATATGGTTATTGGCATTTCATAGCTGGGCAACGGAGGTACAGACACATCAATGACTTTTCCCAGGTCACATATCCTGTACCTGGCACAGCTGTAATCCAAAAGCAGACCCATTTTTCATCCTAAGCCATGCTATAATTCTATTTTAGCAGGAGCCTCAAGCCATCCCATTCCGGAACATTCTCTCCCACCCTGGACTGGCAGCAATACTGCCAATATGAGCACAGAAGCCATTTGTGGTTCATCTTATCACTTCCTCTACGAAGTACTCTGTGAGTGCCACCAGCAGAGCTGGCTGCTCTCTGCGCTGATGCCAAAGCACTTTGCTAGCATTGCTGAACAACTATTCCTTGCTATAATTACTTGTCTCGCTGTCTCTCCCATAAGACTGAAATCTCTCAAGGACAAGGACTGTGTCTCCTATTCATCTCGGCACCTCTGGTGCCCAGAACAGTGTCTGGCATGTAGTGGGAATTCAATAAATGTTGACTGAATGAGCAAACACATTCCCATCCCAAGAAGCGGGTAGTGGAGCAGATGGCCAGTTGGGGCCTCGTTCTTGCTTTGGTGATCATTCCTCACTTCTCATTTGCATGTTTATTTCCCCAGGTCCTATTTCTTTGCTTGAATATCTGTGACATCTCCTGCTAACTGTTCTGTGCAACAGTGGCTCATTCTCACTAATCACCTCCTCCGAGTGAAAATCGTTCAGAATGAAAGTGTACCTGTTGAATTCAGATTCTGCCTGTAGTGCTGTGCTTTGTGGGACCCACTTCACAGCGACCAGAGGGGTTCTTCTTTCTGACACCAAACAACCTGTGAGGTTCAAATTTGATGCCTCCTTGAGCTAATCCCATTGAATTCTTTAGTATACATGGTCGTGAGCCTTTAGAAAGCTCAAGTAATCAACAGAATGCAAATTTCAAAAAAATCAATGAGATTATTTTTTTGCCTATCAAATTGGCAAAATTAAAAACAAAAAAAAATGCTGATGAGGGTTTGGGATATGAGAACAATCTTCTCTGGGATAGCCTGAAAACACATTAACAATAGGCTTTTAAAAAGGTTCCCAGGTCTTTAAAATTGACCCGACAGTTCCATTTCTAGGAATATGTTCTACGCAAATAATTAAATTAAGATTTAACTACCGGGATGTACGTAACAATTTATTATAACAGAGAAAATTTGAAAATTATTAAAATAATCAGGAATAAGGAATTAGTTAAATAAATTAAGGTACATCCCAACAATTAGATACTATTCAGTGATTAAGATTTATATTTTAGGTGAATATACATTAACAGAGAAAGATTGTTCATAAGGTATTAAAGTATAGATTACATAACAGCATGTGTAATATGAACCTATAGTAAATATTCATGGTGTTTGTTTATTTCTCCAGTAGCAACCTGACTTCTTACTGGAGTGTTTTCTCCCCCTCACTGAGTGTAGCTGTTTGTTGGATGATTCTTAGGATGACCCCCGCCGCCTCAGCTCCCTGGGCTGTCTCTCCCAGGACACTGACCTGAGTCAGTGCAGGGCCACCCCTGTAGCAGCGACCCCTGACGGGCTGTGTCAGTCATAAGATGGTTGCTATGCCTTGCTCCCTGCTTCTTTGCCTGTGGAATCTTGCTTGGCTCCTGTCTGCCCTGAGCCTGGCTCTCCTGGCTCCTGTGGGCTCTGCGAACACCCCTTCCTCAGCCAAGGTACCAGCCTGTGAATCCCCTTTTGCTTCAGTTAAGCAGGCTTGTTTCTGTCCTTATAGTCAAAGAACTCCAACTAATGGCTTCCACAGTGATACTCCTAAGAAGTTATATAGAGATACATATTCTTGGGTTTTCTCTTCTTTTTGCTACTGGTATTTTCCAATTTGCTTTAAAAATACCATAATAATTTTTAGAGTATTTTACATCGAAAGTGAGATAACTGATTAGATAACTGATAGCGTAATTTATAGGCTATCTTCAAAATTAGAATGAGAGCTCACCAACATGTGATACGATGGACACTAACATCATCACTGGATCTGTGTGTGAGGCAATCACATATCAGGAAGGCAGGCAGGTGTCCCAAGGGCAGCATGTGGGTGCCTTCACTCCCACATACACTTTCACCTTGCTTAGTGCAGTGGTCTTACTAATTTTATGGGTGTCAGGTAAGTGGAGGATTCACAGGTGTTACCTAGTTTTAACAAAACTAGCCCTAATAAACTGATAAGAGGCTAAAATAGTTTCCTACAAAGTAACCTTGAATTGAAAATAATACTAATACTCTAAACAGAAGTGAACTTCAAGAAAATGGCAGAGCCACAATTCTCCTCCAAGGTAAAAACTATGACAGCCTAATCCGATCTGATGAGAAGTAACTAAGAAATATTGTAAATTATCAAGAAGAATGGTTGTAAAATAAATTTACCTTTACCATCACTAACAATGAACTCTGCCTAAGTAAATAAATATCATGCCTTGAGCAGGTAAACAGGTTCAGAATGGAGCCATCATAATTAGCAAGACATTTAGAAACTAAGCATTCAGAACACAAAAATAAACCTCGACATTTTTTTTTTAAATGTATTTACTTACTTATTTATGGCTGTGTTGGGTCTTCGTTTCTGTGCGAGGGCTTTCTCTAGTTGTGCCAAGCGGGACCCACTCTTCATAGCGGTGCGCGGGCCTCTCACTTTCGTGGCCTCTCTTGTTGCAGAGCACAGGCTCCAGACGCGCAGGCTCAGTAATTGTGGCTCACGGGCCCAGTTGCTCCGCGGCATGTGGGATCTTCCCAGACCAGGGCTCGAACCCGTGTCCGGTGCATTGGCAGGCAGATTCTCAACCACTGCGCCACCAGGGAAGCCTGCGACCTCGACATTTTTAAAGCTATACTTAAAGTCAGGTGATACTCAATCCATACTTTAATAAATTTCATAGTCAGCAATAAATGGTTAGAAGCCTCTTTCAAGATTTCTTACTGAGTAGCTGAAGACTTACTAGGGAAGTACTAAGAGATATTTGGCACTTTGTTCAGTCACTCATATAAAACTATGTCCTGAATTTCAGAATGTGCCACTTTATCTTATCTCTTTCTCCAAAGAACTAGAGTTGGCCCCAAGTTTTCAACTTTGTGAATATTTTTTTCAGAAAAATAAAACACCTTTTCTCAAATGAATAAGAGCATTTTCTCCAGTAGGTGAGATGAATAATTCATGTTGCTCTAAAAGCACTGTGACTGATAGCAATTTTTTTTTTTAAAGAAGAAAGATCCAGCAATCTCACTTACCGATATATATCCAAAAGAATTGAAAGCAGGGTCTCAAAAAGATACCTGCACACTCATATTCACAACAGTATTATTCACAATAGGCAAGAGGTGAAAGCAACTCAAGTGTCCACCAATGGATGAATGCATAAACAAAATGTGGTATGTACAAATAAGGGAATATTATTCAGCTTTTTTTTTTTTTTTTTTTCAGTACGTGGGCCTCTCACTCTTGTGGCCTCTCCCGTTGCGGAGCACAGGCTCCGGACGTGCAGGCTCAGCGGCCATGGCTCACGGGCCCAGCCGCTCCGTGGCATGTGGGATCTTCCCAGACCGGGGCACAAACCCATGTCCCCTGCATCGGCAGGCGGATTCTCAACCACTGTGCCACCAGGGAAGCCCAATTCAGCTTTTAAAAGGAAGGAAACTCTGTCACATGCTACATCATGGTTGAACCTTGAGGACATTATGCTAAGTGAAATAAGCCAGTCACAGAAGGACAAATACTGTATGATTCCACTTATATGAGATAACCAGAGTAGTCAAACTCATAGAAACAAAGTAGAATGGTGGTTGTCAGGAGCTGGGGGCAGGGAGAAAGGGGAGTTGGTTGATGGGTACAGTATTTCAGATTTGTAAGATGAGAAAGTTCTGGAGATCTATTTTACAACAATGTGAATATACTTAACACTACTGAACTGTGCACTTAAATATGGCTAAAATGGTAAATTTTACACCAGCTGGTTTTTACAATAAAAAAAAAGGACAAACCACCTCCTAAAATCTCCTAATTGCACATTGTAGAAAGAAACGTGACCCCTTATAACTAATAACACAAGAGCAAATCTCCTGGTATCTCCACCAGTACCTCAGGTGGCTCATCACCTTCATCCCATAGATCATATTATGAACTACCTACAGTCCCACACTCTCTGTCTATACCCAGGCAGCAGGTTGGCCTATGTGTCTGTCTCTCCCTTCCTTCCTCCACCCTCTCTTTCTCCTTTTTCTCCTTCCCTTCCTCTCTCCCTCCCTTGCTGTTTTCCTGTAAATAATCATTTCTGTCACACTTTAAAGAATTTTCACTTTCATTATCTCATTTACACACCAGCCCTGTAAGGTAGGTGTTCTTTCCACTTTACGAATAAAATGCAGAGACCCAGCAATATTAAACATGTGCACCAATCACCTAATCACTAAGTGGCAGAGCCCAGTTCCAAATCCCACACTTTCACAATATAACACTGCCCCAGATAGTGGTTCTTACACTGTAGCATGCATAAGACTCCCCTGGGAATATCTGTGACAATGTGGGTTCCTGGGTCCCACCTCCGGAAAGTCTGTTCTAGGGGTCTGGAATGGGACTCAGGAGTCTGAATTTCTAATAAGCACCCCCTCCCAGGTGCATCTAAGCAGGTGATTAGTAACCTACACTTTCACTAGGGGCAGGCCTCGCAGACAGCCAAGCCTGGCACAGGCAGGGCACATGTTACCATGAGCATCTCTGCTTACTTAACCTGCCCAGAAGGGGCAATGTAGTGACATTGATCTTCTATAGGGAATTGGCTATACAAACAAGGTACTTTCTTAACTGGAAGCAGTTAGAAAAGGGAAAGAAAGGAAAGCAGGAAGGAAGGACAGAAAGCCCTAAATGCACCTCATTCCACAGAAAATAATCCTGCCAGTGAAAATCCCAACCAGCCTGTCGTCTCAGACATTCTTTTTAATATCTTACCATTGGACACTTGGACATTTGGTACATGCAAAGGGGACTACATCTGCCCTGCTTTTGGAAGGTGGAAGAAGAACTAGAGTTGGGCTCTTTATTTTCCAGACAGAGATGCACAGGAGGGAAGCACCTGATCCAGATAAGTCACAAG
Source organism: Kogia breviceps (assembly GCF_026419965.1). NCBI lineage: Eukaryota > Metazoa > Chordata > Mammalia > Artiodactyla > Physeteridae > Kogia > Kogia breviceps. Next base: position 39,732,614 of record NC_081310.1, on the reverse strand, counting down.
CAAAGCCTAGATCAGGGTGCAAGGATCTCCAGGCTGCCAGGCCTGCACCCCAGACCCTGAGTCATGCAGCTTCCCCAGTCCAGAGGTATGAGAATGGACCTGTCTTTCCACAGGGCCTGGTATGGCAGGCTTTGCAGAAGCCCAGAGTCATAAGGACAAGGAAACTATCTACACAGGAGACCTAGAACTCTTCTTGCCAGGAAAATGCCATTGTGATTAAAGTTGGATGTTGAGGGCTAAGATGAGTGAAAAGAGGTTAAAAAATGAATCAAAATGGTTAGAGTATAAAGAAAAGTGTTCCTTTTGCAAATATGCTACATTTATTCTGCAGCTAGGAGATAAAGATGAGATTTCTGTGGGAAGCCTGTTGTACTTTTTCATGGCCTTATAAAAACAAATTTGTGCTAAAGTGAATCATACTCCATAAAGCTAACTCTCATGACTACTGAAGAGATAGTATTTCCTTGAGACGGCGTGTGAAGTTTGACATCAGTCAGAACTTTTGAAAGAATTCTAGAAGGTGAGACTTGGGGGTACCCAATCCTGAGGCATCCTTCCCGAGAAAAGAATATGATATCACCATTTATGAAGCAACTGGGGCTAATTCACCAGCCTGTATTTCTCTGGTACCAGGGTCATGCAGGGTAACGGGCTTAGAGAAGACAACTCAGAGCTGCCTTGTGGGCTCCAAACAAGTCCATGCCTGGGCTTATGCGTTGGGCACCAGCACATGCTTTCATGCTACATGTTGGTGCCGGCTGCTGCTGCTAAATGATATGCCCCTGGGTATACTTCCACCTTCAAGGGTGTTCATGTCTCTGGCACACTCCTTTCCGGCTGCAATGTGTCGCCTATCATAAGCCACCTGTCTGCTAAAGCTCTGGGGGTCACCACACCCCCTGCCTCATACTTCTCTGCCCTGGCCTAAGGGCATTTGGCTCATGTTCATCTCTGGGTGGTGATTCTAACAAGCACGGCTGAGTGAGCGGCACATCAGGCCTCCACTTGGCTCTCACCGTGGCATAATCTCTCGGGACACTAGTGAAGGAAGAAATGCCTCCCATTACTACACTTCTGTGGTTATTTTTCATAAAACCTTCTATAAATGATGATTCCTCAGCATCATTTTTATTTACTGTTTTTCAAATGGGATGACCACATATTAATCATTTAAACCAGGACACTTCTAAGAGGGAGATCTATTAACAACTACACTGGGACCACAAATGTAGGCTGAGACCACCCTCCCAAGACACATGGTCACCCTGCTTAGGAAGTAGATCAGCTGCACAAAGACGACACATGAAGCAGAGTCCCAGCCGACTCCAGGTGACACAAAACATGAACAAAAAAATAACTCTTATTGTAGTAAGCCCTGAGCTCTTGAGTTGTTTGCTATCACAGCATAACCTAGCACAAACTGATGAATACAAAACCCCTTATAGCTGTGACCCATATCGCTGGGTGGCTGGGGGAATCCCAGCCAGTTAATATATAAAATCAGTTAATATAATATAATATATATATAAAATATATAAAATCAGTTAATATATAAAAAGCACTTAGATCAGTGCCTGGCACATAATGAGCAGTCCCCAGATGTTAGCTATTATTATTAATTATAATAATAACATAGGAGAATGAAGGAACACTCTAAAAACACAGTGAAGTCAAATTTCAAGCAAAGCATGTAATTACTCAGGAATGGCAGGTAAGCCCATCATCTCTCGCTCCTGCTACACAGCTGTTTGCCCCTTTGGAGGTCCTGAGGCCCTGCCTCCGTCTCTCAGTCTGAGAGCCCACTCCTACCTGTATGTATCTCTACTACTCAGACTCCAGAGAGCACTGTTACAACTGCTTTCTTGTGAATTCCTCTACTCCCTTGACCTTTGGTTGCCTCCATCTCACTCAGATGACAAGCCTTAACTCTGAATCAATACAACAATCCATCATTTTTGCTCGTGGGCCCAAGTTACTGAATAAAATCCTCCAGGATTTCTTGAAATTCTTACATGGGCTCTTTCTCAACTCTTTCTCCCATTTCCCACAAGAGACATTTCCAAATTTTACCATTCTCCTCAAGCTCTGTAACCTACCACCGTCCTCTTCACTCAGAAAGCAACTAGAGGCCCAGAACGTGCCCTGTCTGAAATGTGGCTGCTGATTGACTTGCAGGTCTCCCTCACTAAACTGTGATCTCGACTAGCTAGGGACTGATTCACCGTGCAACTCCAGTTCCTAGTACATTATCTAATAATTCTCAGTAAATGTTTCATGAATGAATGAATGAACAATGATAGAGTCTCTTAAGTAGCAGCCCCCTGCATGCCTAGGAGGAAGAATCACAAGCAGCATTAAATGTTTATATGTATATATAGGCACATGTAATGGTGAAGCACCTTTAAATAGAGATCACTGTGTGTGTATGAAAGAATGATACAGGTTATGGAAGATTATTCATTTTCCTTTATCTTACTTTCCCCTTTGCTTTTCCATTGTGATTCTTTGTGCTCAGATAACTTTATCCCGCTCTTTCAACAGCTGTACCTCCTGTACCCCATAACATTTCTCAATTTTCTTACTCAATATTCAGGACAATATTCTCATGACAGGTATTCTGAATAGGTTAAGAATTCTAAAGACCACAAGAGAATTGCTACTTCCTTACATTACCAATTTCCAATCAGTCTTCTTTACTCAAGGTTCAATTATCTCAACTCCTTTAGCTATTCCATAAATGGTAGGTAACATGCTAGATCAGCAAATTTAAATTTTTATGCTAAGTTACTATCATCTCAAATGAGATTTATAATTGGCACGCATAAGAAATTAATTATTAATATCCATTTCAATGACTTTCCTTCCACATTCTGATTGCTGAAATGTCTGCTGTTTTAAAAAGAAGCTGTCATCACATTACTACTTATTTTCAATTTATGGTCATTCTGCCCCAACCCAAGATCTTTACATGCAAAACTTTGCGTCATTCTAATCATTCTTCATTTTGTCAGCTTAATTAATTTGAAAGTAACCTGGGTTTTATTGTAGAAAATTAGTAACAATCCATGGATAATGTTAAATATTTTAAGAATAGTTTTAAAATAATTATCAGTTTGTCATTCCATAGGGCTAGACATACTAAATAAATTTGTGTTTTAAACTTGTTATGATCACCATTAAAAAACAAAATATCTTGAAATAGTTGTCACAAGGCATTAATTAGCAATATGTAGGAATTATAAAATAAAATGTGAAATTAACAAGGACAAGCAATTCTTAAAATGATCTTTCAATTAGAAATGAAGTCTGTAGAGTGTTTAATTTTCATCTATCACCATCATTGTTACATAGTCCTTGTAATGAATTGAATTTGATTCTGGATCAACTGCAGCAGACAACATTTCTTCCATTTCCTCCTGAGAAAAAGGCTCACCTGGGAGGAACAAGAAGGGAAACTCATCATTTACAATCCTCTGATTTTTTTTCTTTCTCTTTCCACTAGCCCACTTAATTGCCGTGGAGCCCCACCATCCCCCATTGTGTCTCCAGTTACTCTCCCTGGGGCCATAAAGCCAGCACAACATGACAGTCCAGAGGTTCAAAGAGCATGCTATTGGACCCCTGGCAAATTCTGGAGTTATTTTACCTTGCAGATATCATATCTCAAGCAACCTATAGAATCAATCGTTTCATCCAAAACAGCAGGAGGACATGAAAATATCATAAATAAGGTTGTTTATTTACTTAAATTAAAACAAATCGCCAAAGGATTAACCTGAAGTCATAGTGTTACAGGGAGTCCAATCATTATATTTAGTAAGGGTATGAAGAAAGGATTAACTGGTTGCTATGCAGAAATGCTGAAGAAGAGATAACAGAGGTTTAAGCTATAACAATGTCTATGAATATTCTCTAACCAGGTTAGGTCAATTTAGTGATCCAGTTGCACCCAGTGACAGACGCATTCATCAGCCATTTAAAAACAGTCCTCTTTGTTATAGTTTTGGCCCAGTGCTGCTGTCAAATGAAACCACAAGCTGGATAGAAAATCTGTGGGCTTTAGCTGGATTCATGCAATAGCTGAAGGCCATCTTGGATATTGGTTTCACCAAGATGAAAAGCAAATTCAGGAAGAACACTGGAAACACTGTCATCTATTTAAGATAGAACTTTGTCCTGATATTAAACAAAAATACAGAAACATCCAAATCGCCATCTCACCCCTAAAGAGTCTTTTTTTTTTAAACATCTTTATTGGAGTATAATTGCTTTACAATGGTGTGTTAGTTTCTGCTTTACAACAAAGCGAATCAGTTATACATATACATATGTTCCCATATCTCCTCCCTCTTGTGTCTCCTTCCCTCCTAGCCTTCCTATCCCACCCCTCCAGGTGGTCACTAACCACCTAGCTGATCTCCCTGTGCCATGCGGCTGCTTCCCACCAGCTATCCACCCCACATTTGGTAGTGTATATATGTCCATGCCACTCTCTCACTTTGTTACAGCTTACCCTTCCCCCTCCCCATATCCTCAAGTCCATGCTCTAGTAGGTCTGTGTTTTATTCCCATCCTACCCCTAGGCTCTTCATGACATTTTTTTTCTTAGATTCCATATATATGTGTCAGCATATGGTATTTGTTTTTCTCCTTCTGACTTACTTCACTCTGTATGACAGACTCCAGGTTCATCCACCTCACTACAGACAACTCAATTTCGTTTCTTTTTATGGCTGAGTAATATTCCATTGTATATATGTGCCACATCTTCTTTATCCATTCATCTGTTGATGGACATTTAGGTTGCTTCCATGTCCTGGCTATTGTAAATGGACCTGCAATGACCATTTTAGTACATGACTCTTTTTGAATTATGGTTTTCTCAGGGTATATGCCCAACAGTGGGATTACTGGGTTGTATGGTAGTTCTATTTGTAGTTTTTTAAGGAACTTCCATACTGTTCTCCATAGTGGCTGTATCAATTTACATTCCCACCAACAATACAAGAGTGTTCCCTTTTCTCCACACCCTCTGCAGCATTAATTGTTTGTAGATTTTTGGATGATGGCCATTCTGACTGGTGTGAGATGATATCTCACTGTAGTTTTGCTTTGCATTTCTCTAATGATTAATGATGTTGAGCATTCTTTCATATGTTTGTTGGCAATCTGCATATCTTCTTTGAAGAAATGTCTATTTAGGTCTTCTGCCCATTTTTCGATTGGGTTGTTTGCTTTTTTGATATTGAGCTGCATGAGTTGCTTGTAAATTTTGGAGATTAGTCCTTTGTCAGCTGCTTCATTTGCAAATATTTTCTCCCATTCTGAGGGTTGTCTTTTGGTCTTGTTTATGTATCTTTTGCTGTGCAAAAGCTTTTAAGTTTCATTAGGTCCCATTTGTTTATTTTTGTTTTTATTTCCATTTCTCTAGGAGGTGGGTCAAAAAGGATCTTGCTGTGATCTATGTCATAGAGTGTTCTGCCTATGTTTTCCTCTAAGAGTTTGATAGTGTCTGGCCTTACATTTAGGTCTTTAACCCATTTTGAGTTTATTTTTGTGTATGGAGTTAGGGAGTGTTCTAATTTCATACTTTTACATGTAGCTGTCCAGTTTTCCCAGCACCACTTATTGAAGAGGCTGTCTTTTCTCCACTGTATAGTCTTGCCTGCTTTATCAAAGATAAGTTGACCATATGTGCGTAGGTTTATCTCTGAGCTTTCTATCCTGTTCCATTGATCTATATTTCTGTTTTTGTGCCAGTACCATACTGTCTTGATTACTGTAGCTTTGTAGTATAGTCTGAAGTCAGGGAGCCTGATTCCTCCAGCTATATTTTTCGTTCTCAAGATTGCTTTGGCTATTCGGGATCTTTTGTGTTTCCATACAAATTGTGAAATTTTTTGTTCTAGTTCTGTAAAAAGTGCCAGTGGTAGGTTGATAGGGATTGCATTGAATCTGTAGATTGCTTTGGGTAATAGAGTCATTTTCACAATGTTGATTCTTCCAATCCAAGAACATGGTCTATTTCTCCACCTATTTGTATCATCTTTAATTTCTTTTATCAGTGTCTTATAGTTTTGTGCATATAGGTCTTTTGTCTCCTTAGGTAGGTTTATTCCTAGATATTTTATTCTTTTTGTTGCAGTGGTAAATGGGAATGTTTTCTTAATTTCACTCTCAGATTTTTCATCATTAGTGTATAAGAATGTCAGAGATTTCTGCATTAATTTTGTATCCTGCTACTTTACCAAATTCATTGATTAGCTCTAGTAGTTTTCTGGTAGCATCTTTAGTATTCTCTATGTATAGTATCATGTCATCTGCAAATAGTGACAGCTTTACTTCTTCTTTTCTGATTTGGATTCCTTTTATTTCTTTTTCTTCTCTGATTGCTGTGGCTAGAACTTCCAAAATTATGTTCAATAAGAGTGGTGAGAGTGGGCAACCTCGTCTTGTTCCTCTTAATCCAAGCAGGTATATTACTAAGCCCTGAGAATTACCTACCTTCTGAGTTTGTCACCTGCCACTACAAACAACGCTTTCTAAGGTGGAATTCAGTTCATAATACAGAAATTATTCAAGTAGGGATTTTTATGACAATGATGATAGTATTACCAAACAATGGGAACGTGCTTGAGTTCTTCTGAAATCATGTTTACGTCCTAAGGAAAGAAAGAATGCCTAAAATGCCTACAAAGATAATTTCTTTTAAAAAAAATTTTATTTATTCATTTATTTAAATTTTTAGCTGCATTGGGTCTTCGCTGCTGCACGTTGAGTTTCCTCTAGTTGCTGAGAGTGGGGGCTACTCTTTGTGGCAGCGCATGGGCTTCTCATTGCAGTGGCTTCTCTTGTTGCAGAGCACAGGCTCTAGGCACCTGGGCTTCAGCAGTTGTGGTTCATAGGCTCAGTAGTTGTGCCTTGAGGGCTCTAGAGTGCAGGCTCAGTAGTTGTGGCACACAGGCTTAGTTGCTCCACGGCATGTGGGATCTTCCTGGACCAGGGCTCAAACCCGTGTCCCCTGCATTGGCAGGCGGATTCTTAACCACTGCACCACCAGGGAAGCCCCAAAAGACAATTTCTGAATCTTTCTTATAACCTGATTGTTCAATACTAAATCCACTGCCAATGAACTTGGCTGGGCATGGAAGTCCTTATGAGAATACTGACAATAAACATTTATTGAGAACTACCGTGTGCCAGGCACTGATCTTAGTGCTTCACAGATATTAACTAAGTTAATCTCCCAACCACCTCATGAGAGGTAAGAACTATTAACCCCACTTACAGCTGAGGACACCAGCACACAAAAAAAACAGGCAGGCAGCCCCAGCCACTGAGTGGTGGAACTGGATCTGCATGCCAGCAGTCCAACTCGAGGTCCAGGAACCACACCTGACTGTTTGGAACAAGGTTTTGCTCACAGTGAAATACGGAAGGTGGTCACTGCTTCCTCGGGCAAGGAAAGAGATACGTAGTATTTGATTAAGGATGGGAGGAAAATAGCTTAAGGATTAAAAGCACAAGCTTGGGAGCCAGACTGCCTGGGTTCAAATGCTCTACTGTCTCATTAGCTTTAAGATCCCAGGCAAGTCACTTAACCTCTCTGTGTCTGTTTTCCTGTCTGTAAAATGCAGATGATAATAATACTACCTATCTCATAGGCTTATTATGAGAATTAAGTGTTATTATTCGAATAGCACTTAGAACATTGCCTGGCACATAGGCAGCAATGTGTGTTTGTTCAAAAAGTTTTTTTCAAGATCTTCCCTGCTGCTAAATTCTGTCTGACACAATACACATACCTGGACACATGTGGACTTCTATCTTGTAGGAACTTGACTCTATGTGATTTATTATGTTCACCATACAACATCCTGGGCATTTAGAATGCATATTCTCAAAGTGATTAATATTTTGTGGACACTGTGAAAAGTTGCACTGTCTCTGTATCCACTGCAGTCTGTTTCTGATTCCTCTATTTCAGTCAGTAGCATTACCGTAATTCCCGTTGTCCAGTCCAAAGCCTTGTTACTGTTGACTCAGCTCCCATCTTTGTCCCCGGCACTCTGTTACTCATCATGATCTGTGGATCCTTCTGTAGACAGTCCTATTGTATCAATCCCTTCTTTCCATTCCCATTGCCACTGCCAGATACAGCCCTTCAAAATGCTGAACTAGCCTCCTAACTGGTCTCCCCAGTCTCTCCTCTTTCTTGCTCATCTCACAAACCTACCAGCACCAGATTAACCTTCCCACAATCTCTCTTGCATTGTGTGATTCACCTGCTCAGAACCCTACAATGCTTCTCCATTGCCTGTAGGATGAATTCTCCTGAGCCCTGGCCCCCGCAATCTAGCCCCAGTCGATCTACCTAGATTCATTTCCTACCGTTTGCCAACAAGACCTTCTGGGCCCTGTCTTCTCACAGCTTCCCAAAATATCGTGCTCATTCCCACCTCCCAGTTTTTGTTCATACTTTTTATCAATCTATGTCTCCCCCTCATCAGCCCCTTCACCCATTCCACATTCACCTCCTCATTCATTAATTCAACCGACATTTGCTGAGACTTACTATGCGTGGGAGGCGCTACAATGCGGAAGATTTTACCCCTGATCTCAATAACCCACCCAGGTAATTCTACCATCTTAACAAACCTATTTTCTCTTTAAGTCTTCCCAGACTAAGCTTTCCAGGCTGGTCCAGCCCACATTGATCTTCTGATACTCACTTTTTTCTACTGTCTTACATTTTGAATTGTTTTATAAGTTGGTTTTATTTCCTCCAATAAGACTATAATTTCCCTGAGAAAGGGAGCCGATTTTAATATCATTACCTCTTGCCGTGCTTAGTATCCCTCACCTACACAGTGGGCATGTCATACTAATGACATTGAACTGTTTTGGCTGTTTTGACGAAATCCATGTTGCCTAATATAACCTAGGATTTACTTCCCTTAAAGTAATTCCTAGGCTGGTGCTTTGAAACATAACATTTCCATCAAAGTTAACCCCTAAGATAATTTTAACAAGGTCATGAGTTCTTGGATGGCAGTTATGACGATCATGCCACTCTCACTCTCACCCCCTGTATTCTCACCTAATGGTGGATCAAGTCAAAAATGGTCCAATCAGTGGCACATGGAGATGCAGTCTTAATCTTCCCGACTCAAAATTTCCTGTACTTCTGATTGTCTCGAGTGATTAGCAACTCTGAATCACTCAGGAATCATCTATGAACTAGTGAACTGAACAGAGAAAGAGCTCTAACTTTATATAGGAAGAGGGGAAGTGACCAATATGAGAATGGCTTCAAAAGAATGTCCATTAGGCTACTGACATTCAGGGAAAACAAATTTACACATCAGCCTAAGCAGAGAGCATTCCTAAAGGAAATATGTTGGCATATATAGGTGTGCATATATATGTATGTATATGTGTGTGCGTGTGCGTGTATGTGTGCATGCATGTGTGTACAGTTCAAGTGCAAAGCAAATATATATGGTACCATTAGCATAAAAAACTGAAAAGTTTTATGTGAATTCATATTTATTTGAGGCTGTATTATCCCTAACTTCACCAACTGTAAAGTTTTTATAAAAGGAATTTTTATAGACTCCAATTCAAATCTTCAATCTAGTAACAAGTATTGATTTATAGTGATTGATAGTTCATGTTTTCCTGGTGGCATACCCTTTATTCTGGAAATACTCTAAGTGAATGGAATGACTTCAATTTATAGAAGTATCATTATACTTTACAAAATCCTATAAGGCAATAATCCATTTCCCCTTAACTTACCCTTTGTCCTCTTACCCCCTACAAAACAGAAACCACACCGAAACCAAAATAATAAGAAGAGTAAATAACTCCTTTTAACTGGAATGACTGATTTTAAAGTATCCCCTAGAATTTTTGCCTAATTGTTTTTAAATTATTAATCACTTAAATAACTTACTGTTATAAGATAAGTAATAAATCACTCTCACCTTCTTCAGTCATATACTTGATCAATTCTTCCTTAGAAAGAAACCCACGTTTAGCTGGATCTAACACCTAGGGGAAAAGAAAAGATAGATATTATATTTTTTGTTTGGTGAATAAATTCTACATGATGAATTTTTCATGTAAATATAAATATATATAAAATCTGGAATTTACACACCTCAAAAGCTCGATGAAGGATATCTTCTGGAATTGGTCTGTATCTAATTATGCAATAAAAGGAGTAAATGCCACAGTATTTAGCTCAGTCTCTATGTAACAAATGATCACATTAAAAAAAAAAGCTGCTAACATACTAGGATATTTAATAATACTTCCCTCACTGAAATATGTTTGGATATCTAGATAATAAAGTTGAAAGTACTCCATACCCACAAGGAATACTTAGTTAAAAATCACTGGCATGTTTGATGTTATCTATTAGCTTTTTCATTACTGTGGAAAATAATCTGAACAAAACTTGTTCCCATTATTATCTACGCCCAGGTATATGAAATTACATGCACTAAGACCCTGTGGGATGCACTGGAGGCCAGGAGGCTGGAGCATAGGGAGCAAGGAGGAGAATGTTTTCAGATGATGCTGGAGAGAGAAACAGGGACCAGAACATGCAGGGAGTTACCATCCATGAAAGTGACTTTGGTTATTTTTGTTTACTTGGGAACAAAATTTCTACAGTAAACCAACTATGGTAAGCTAATGCTATACTTTCTCTAGAAAAATAATTAGGGTTAATTCTTATTTATCATTGATAATTCAAAACAGAAGATAATAAGAATGTTGTTGATTTATGCTTTTTGCAGCTTATTTGCCCTTTAATTACACTTTGCTTATTAGATTAATACTGAAGTGGCTGATTCTTTGGAGCACATACCAACCAGCAGTCCAGAAGTATAGAGAAAAATTAGAAGGAAGCTATCCTACGATAAATATTGGTTGAGTATAACATATAAAGTGAAAACAAGTGTTTTGAAATTAATGCAAGTCCAATCATTACCTTACCTTAACAATTGCACTTATTTTCTTACCTTCTTTCCAGTAGTACTTCAGTCATCACTGGAAGAAATTTTTCAAATCGAATGTATCCAGTGGGTTCTTCTTCCTCCACCTAAACATTCAATAAAAAATGGCCACTTATTCATTCAACAAATGTATTGAACAACTACTTTTTTCCAAGCACTGTGCCAAGTGCTGAGGATTTGATAATGAGCATATTTGGGCATGGTCCCCACTGACAGAATTTATATGCTGGTAGTAGAGACATATATCCATCAACAAACAACAAAGCTGAGTGTCTAATTATAAGTTTATGTTAAGTACAATGAAGTAAAGGAGCATAGAATAAAGAAAACTCTTCTGGGCCAAATCATCAGGAAAGGCATTCATGAAGAAATCACACTTGAGGTGACTTATAAAGGAGGGTAGAAGACAATCAGACAAAGACAGCAGGGAAGATACTCCCAGGTAGATGAAATTACAAGACCCTGTGGGATGCACTGGAGGCCAGGAGGCTGGAACATAGGGAGCAAGGAGGAGAATGTTTTCAGATGAGGCTAGAGAGAGAAACAGGGACCAGAACGTGCAGGGTGTTACCATCCTTGAAAGTGACTTTGGTTATTAACCTAAGACACTGTTACCCAAAATCACTGAAGGTCTCATAGATATGTGTCTGAAAGATCACACTGGTTGTAGGTGAGGCAGCTTCTGCTGTCGTCCAAGCAGATGTGACAAGGGCTTGGGTTAGAGTGGTGGCCATGCAGAGAGAAGTGGGTGCTTTCAAGAAATATTTAAGAAGTAAAACCTGGCGCAGCATCTATTAAGTGCAAGGATAAGAAAAAAAGAGGAGTCAAGGACAACTCCCAGGATTCTGACTTGCACAAATGGGATGGAGTAATGTTTTTCCCTGAGATAAGGAACACTGGGTAAGAGACCAGGTTAGGGGACCAATCTCAATCTCAAGGACTAAAATATCTATCGAATACTTGTAATATTTATTAAATAACCAGATGGCCTGTGGAACATTGTTATATCACCACTAATTAAGAGAAGACAACACCTAAGAAAGAATTTTTGGTACCCAGAACCATTAGATGAGAATGAGGAAGACTCATGCCCACAAGGTTCAACTTTGATGGTGTGGCTAACATCACGCTATTGATTTTAACTTTCATGTCACGCTTTTTATGAGGGGCTGTAAATTTTCCACTCCCTTTCAAAAATTCTATTAAAAGGCTCACACATTCCAGTTCAACAGTGGAGATTTTTAAAGATTTATTCTTTGAGCAAAAGATAAGAAATCTATAGGTGCTGCTAAGTGGAACACACTGTCATCAAATGACAACTATTTTTGAATGTTTATACTAGATTCTTACCTAGTATGAGTGAAGCCCTTGGACTCCACTATCAACAAAAAATGTCATCCATCTAATGACAGAATGACATGTTTCAGAACTTCTGAGCCCACCAATACATGAACAATTATTTTCAGCTGCCTCTAGATCCAAGGCAAGCTTTTTGCAAATTAAGGTTCATATGGCTCTGATGTACTTGAGTAGCACTCTGTAACTCCCAACCCCACAAGCCTCTTAAAAATAAAATGTCCGGGCTTCTCTGGTGGCGCAGTGGTTGAGAGTCCGCCTGCCAATGCAGGGGACGCGGGTTCGTGCCCCGGTCCGGGAAGATCCCACGTGCCGCGGAGCGGCTGGGCCCGTGAGCCATGGCTGCTGAGCCTACGCATCCGGAGCCTGTGCCCCACAACGGGAGAGGCCACAGCAGTGAGAGGCCCGCATACCACAAAAAAAACAAAAAAAAATAAAAATAAAAAATAAAATGTCCATCTCATGAGACTGCCTCTGGAGGGATAATTTTTAAATTAAAATGTTGAGTTTCTATTCTAATTAATCCAGAAATCTGTTCCAGAAGCTAGAGCAATGGTTTGTTTCCCTTTCCCTACCCCCAACAAACCACTGCAGAGCAAACAGTCTTGACCTTGAAAGATCAAAGGTCCTCTTTAATTTTTGAGCATCCTCATTAATCTACAAACTGTTTTTAGTTTTTCTAAAGGGAGTTCAACTCTATAGCATTCTCTCCATCACATGAGAATTCACAAACACATACTATGTCCCTCATAATGCTTCCCCTCCATCGCCACGCTCCTGCACAACCTCTGCAAGCCCTTGGTGCTCTGAATATGGGTGAAAATGTTGCAGGTTATTCTGGCCTGATAGATCTGTGTAGACCCAAAACTCCACAAAAATAATAAGTTCAAGCAAATCTCCAATAAATCAGGATAGCAGATGAGGCATACATTTTCCTTAGCTTTTTTTTTTTTTTTTTAAAGAGGGATAATGAACAAACAGGGGCCTTGGGGTTAAAAAAAAGGAAGAACTAAAAATGTGTAAGTCCATCTTCAACCTGGGCAGATTGTGAAAATCTTTCTGTGACTCAACACTGTCCTCTAGAGGCCACATCTAATCTGTTATTTTGTACTAAAAGACGTACAAGCAATGGCATAAAAACAATACAATTATATGATATTTCTAAGTACAGCATTAATGAATGGTAAAATATATACTATATACTACTTTCTATTATAAAAAGTTTTTTATTCTTTAAATACATTTATTTTTGAATAGTTTTAGATTTACAGAAAACTTGCAAAGATAGTAGAGTTCCCATATACCCCACCCCACCCCGCCCCAGTTTCCTCTATTGTTTACCCTTGCCTTACTATGGGACAGCTACACTTGGTTCATTGTCACAACTAATGAACCAATACTGACACATTGTTATTTACCAAACTTTATGCTTTATTTGGATTCCATTGGTTTTCTAAAAGGCATTTTAGGGAATGCCCTGGCGGTCCAGTGGTTAGGACTCTGTGCTCTCACTGCCGAGGGCCTGGGTCCAATCCCTGGTCAGGGAACTAAGATCTTACAAGCTGCGCAGCATGGCCAAAAAGTAAAAATAAAATAAATAAGTTAAGTTTAAAAAAATAAATAAAAGGCATTTTAAAAAGCCACAACAGTGAGAGGACCACGTACCGCAAAAAAAAAAAAAAAAAAAAAAATCTGGTACGTTCCTCTACCATAAAAGAGAAACAAGAAGAGGAGGGTAGAATACCACTCCAAGCAATCTGGAAATGAGTGGGTAAAGGGAGGATAAGAGGTGTTTCTATTATTTCTGGTACAGGACAAACTAGTTAACTTTATGAGGCCATGAGTAAGACAGGACAAAAACACTACTTTCCAGAAATGTTATGCAATGATGGCTCAATGATTATTTAAATCCACATATTAAAATGCCTTTAAGATTTAATAGAAATATATCAAATATTGAACCATTCTTTATAGTATATTGTATATATACATATATAGATAGGTAGAGTTATGGGTTGAGTTGTATCTTCCCAAAATTCATATGTTGGAGTCCTAACCCCTAGTACCTCGGAATGTGACTTATTTGGAGAGGGGGTACTCACTGAGGTAATCAAGTTAAAATGAGGTCATTAGGGTGGGCCCTAATCAAATATGACTGACGTCGTTATAAAAAGGAGAAGTTTGGACACAGAGACATGCACACAGGGAGAACGTCATGTGAACATGAAGACAAGCCATCTACAAGCCAAGGAGAAAGGCCTGGAACAGATCCTTCTCTCTTACACAACAGAAGGAACCAACCCTGCCAACAACTTAATTCTGTACTTCTAACCTCCAGAACTGTGAGACAATAAACTTTTGTTGTTTAAGCCACTGTTTGTGGTACTTTGTTACAGCAGCTCTAGTGAACTTTATACACACACACAAACACACACACACGCACATTGTTGTGAACCTTACATGAGATATGACATAAAGGTTCTTTGTGAGCCTTGAATTATTATGATTATCATGATTTTAATCAACAGTGTACACACTTCTGATTCTATATCATGCAATGATACCTCCTCCTAAAAGAATCAATCTCTGGTGCTAAAATTTTAGACACATCCTCCTTGACCCATCATATGGACCTAACTTTTTACAGAAGTTTGATCTTGCCTCCTATCTGTAAAACGTCACATGGAATGTGACGTGAATGTATTAAACTGCTAGGCTAATATCTTGTCCCTCGAGCCCTGGATCCCTGCCTAGAGGACAGGGTATGTGGATTAGCAGCAGTGATGTCTCCACCTTTGCTGTTCCCCTACATGCTTCTTGGACTGACAGGAGAGGGAGAATAATAGACAGCCGCCAAACACCTCCCTCCTCTTCAAAAGATAAAAACAAACAAATATATCTTGTTACTACAAACATGAATGAGGCAAAGTAAGTTATAATCCAGTCCGTTTCATCTAAGAGAAAGGCTTATGAGCTTGAAAGGAGGTAATAATTAGAAAGTAACCTCAGTAGCATTTATGAATGCAAAGGAAATAAAACCTCTCTGCAGGAAGATCTTCAGCTTAGCCTTCAAGTACCATTTATAGTGAATTCATCTTAATAGACTGCCAGCAGGTATCCGCCCTGATACACCTGGCTTCTCCTCCAAAGAGCTATGGTGGTAGAGGCGACCTGAAGACACTGCTTCCTTGCCACACAAAGGGGCCACCTGCACAAGGCTAGCACAGTGCCTTCAGACAGTCCATAGTCTCTTTGCATCCTTGTGCGCAATACAGAGAAGTCTCAATAAATATGTAAATACTGTGAGATTTTTTTTTTTAAGTAACATTTATCTAAGTTTCAAAGCATGAGGCAAATACTGTTTCTCACTCTACTTTGGTAAAAGTAAATTTTCTTAATCTGTTTTGCTTCTGAGGAAATTCGGGCACAGGGAAGTGACGTGCCTAATCTTGGTCCTCAAAGTCGGTCAGGTGTTCTGATGGGATCATAGCCCAGGGTTCTTTCTCCCATTCCCATAGTGAAATCATCAGGCCATCTCTTTTCTCATTAAAGCATTATTTATTTTAACACTGAACTCACTGATAGGTATAATAAAACACAGTGAAAATTCATTTCTCCCCAGTGACATACAATCAGTCAATAAACGGAACTACTTCATGCTTCAAGAAAGCAAGATAATACCAGTAGTTAAGATGGTTTATAAAGCACCTACATTTCATCTAGCTATGGGTCACCAAATAGATACACATATGATTTTTTAAAACTACTTATAGTAAGAAACATAAAAACAAGGAGATAAGGAGATACTTCAAGTTCGACTTGAATACCACATACACAAATTTGGACATAAATCATGTTTCAAAACCAAAACACAAATACAATTTAGAAAATATTTCTCTACTTTGGATAGAATAAAATAATAACAAAAATTCATTGGCATTTGCCAATTATATTATCTTTACAAATAAAAAATCTTAAAGCTACCTATTTAGAAAACTTATTTACTCCAAACATTCCAGAGGCTGTTGTGTAAAAATTGGGATATGTATTTCTTTTGGGTTATAAGTCTCTTTCTTAGTACTGGAAGTATCATAAAAGACTGAATCATCTTTTGGCTGGACTATCAGAGTCTAAGAATAAACAGGTGGCTAAACCATGTAATCAATAAGGTCCCTTCCAACTGTAAGTTTCTATAATTTGAAGCGATAGGGGGAGTTCAGTAGCTGTCAAGCCATTAATTTCCCCATTTTATCCTCAGGTCAGGGTTGGGGTGGGCAGGGTAAGAGGCTCCAGCTACACTAATTGTTTCACACCCTTCAGTTTCATTTTCTCTCCACAGAGGCATTGAGTGTCCCTCCCTACTGCTAGTAGAGCCCTCTCCTATTTGACAGAGGCAGTAAGTATTGAAGCAATTACCACTAAGGTAATCCCCTACCCATTTATATCAAAAGCAATTGTTTAAAATTGTGTTGCAATAAGACTGGAGGAAAAGCTCTATCCTGGGTTGAGATTTGGTTAAGATTTGGTTAGCACAATAAATATGCAAATACTGTATAAACTTTATTAGGTCCACAGATATATTTAAAATCACATTTATAACAACATGTTAATTTAAAAATATCACTGTTTTTATATTTTATGAAGCAATTTTACTCAAACTCTCTATGTATTTTCAACAACAGACTTTCTAGGTTTTTAAAATATTTATTTATTTATTTGACTGTGCCAGGTCTTCATTGCGGCACGTGGGATCTTTGTTGTGGCATGTGGGATCTTTAGTTGCGGTACGCAAACACTTAGTTGCGGCACGAAAACACTTAGTTGCGGCATGTGGGATCTAGTTCCTTGACCAGGGATCGAACCCAGACCCCCTGCATTGGGAACATGGAGTTTTAGCCACTGGACCACAAGGAAGTCCCTAGACTTTCTGTTTCTAAGAGTTTGACTACTTTAGATACCTCATGTAAGTGGAATCATGAAGTATTTGTCTTTTTTGTGACTAGCATTTTCACATATCGTAATATCTCCAAGTTTCATTCATGTTACTGTATATGACAGGATTTCCTTCTTAAAATGTTACTTTTCAAAAATTAGATAATAGTATGGAAGAATCATCTTGATGTAATTTTTTTTTTTTTTTTTTTTTTTGCGGTATGCGGGCCTCTCACTGTTGTGGCCTCTCCCGTTGCGGAGCACAGGCTCCGGACGCGCAGGCCTAGCGGCCATGGCTCACGGGCTTAGTTGCTCCGCGGCATGTGGGATCTTCCCGGACCAGGGCACGAACCCGTGTCTCCTGCATCGGCAGGCGGATTCTCAACCACTGCGCCGCCAGGGAAGCCCTTGATGTAATATTGAGTAAAAAAGGTAAAATATTCTGGTTGTGTTTGAGTGATGGATACAAGAGAGATCACTCCCCTACTTTTTTCTTGTCCAATTTTAATCAGCATGTATTTTTTTAAATAATGAAATTTTTGTAATAACATGGAAAATCATTGTGATAAAATTAGGGAAAAAAGCAAGGTTCAAAATTGTATATACCAAACTGTACTATAAGATTACTGTCATGTTAAAACCATGCACAGGAAAATAATATAGGAGGATGCGCACTGAAATATTAACAAGGATTATATTAAGGTGATGGATTGGGGGTGTGGCCAAGATGGCAGAGTAGGAACACCCTAAGTTCACACCTTCCCATAGGCACACCAAAATTACAACAACTTACAAAGCCGCTCCCTATGAGAATTATTTGAAGACTATCAGGAAAGACTTTTCACAACTAAAGATATAAAGAAGTAACCATAACAAGACAGGTAGGAGGGCTGGAGACACTGTATTGCCAGAACCCATACCCCTAGGTAGGTAGCCCACAAACAGGAGGATAATCACAATTGCAGAGGTTCCCCCCAAGGAGCAAAAGGTTCAAGCCCCATGTTGGGCTCCCTAGCTCAGGGGTCCTGCACCAGAAGATGAGCCCCCAGAATGTCTGACTTTGTGTATAAGAGAGCTGGAGGGCTGTAGGAAACAGAGACTCCACTCTTAAAGGGCACACATAAAATCTCACATACTCCGAATCCTAGCACAGGGGCAGTAGTTTGAAAGAAGCCTGGGTCACACCCACTTGCTAATCTTGGAAAGCCTCCCAAAGAGGCAGGAAGCAGCTGGACCTCCAAGGGATGAAAGACACTGGCAGCAGCCATTTCTGGGAGCTTCTTCTACCACAATGACACCAGCACTGGCAAGTGCCATTTGGAATCCTCTCTCTAGCATATTCATGCTGGGGGCTTATCCACCCACCAGTGAGCTGGCAGCAGCCCCTCCCTAACGCCCCTCCCCAGGCCATACAGACAGCCTCAGATGGACCAAGCCCTGCCCTCCCTCCAGTGGGCTGGCAGCAGTTGCCTCCCCTCACCAGGCTGCTCAGTCAACCACACAAGAAGCCTTACCCACCCTCCAGCAGGACCACAGCCAATGCAGGAGGCAGGGCCTTGCAGCCAACTAGGCTGGGGACCAGCCCCGCTTACCAGCATGCCCACAGTAGTCAGCCCTGCCACAATAGAAGGGCACACACAGCCCACAGAGGGGGCATATAGCTCTGGTGACCAGAGGGGAGTGTGCTGCTGGGCCCCATGGGACTCTCCTATATAAGGCCACTACTCCAAGATTGGGAAACAAAACTGGCCTACCTAATACATAGAAAAAAACAAAGAGAATTAGGCAAAATGAAGAGACTGTAACAAGAGACAAAGAAGGACATTATATAATGATAAAAGGATCAACCCAACAAGAAGATATAACAACTGTAAATATATATTCACCAAACACAAGAGCACCTAAATATATAAAGCAAATATTAACAGACATAAAAAGAGAAATCAACAGTAATACAATAGTAGGGGACATTAACACCCCACTTTCATCAATGGACAGATCATCTAGACAGAAAATTGATAAGGAAATACAGACCTTAAATAACACATAAGACCAAATGGACTTAATTGATATTTATAGAGCTTTCCACCCAAAAGCAGCAGAATACATTCTTTTCAAGGGCACGTGGAACATTCTCCAGGATAGATCACATGCTAGGCCACAAAACAAGCCTTGGTAAATTTACGAAAATTGAAATCATATCAAGCATCTTTTCCAACCACGATGCTATGAGGCTAGAAATCAATTACAAGAAAAAATCTGTAAAAAACATATGGAGACTAAACAATATGCTACTAAACAACCAGTGGATCACTGAAGAAATCAAAGAGGAAATTAAAAAATACCTAGAGACAAATGAAAGTGAAAATGATGATCCAAAACCTATGGGCTCAGCAAAAGCAGTTCTAAGAGGGAAGTTTATACTGATACAAGGTTACCTTAGGAAACAAGAAAAATCTCAAACAACCTAACCTTACACCTAAATCAACTAGAGAAAGAAGAACAAACAAAACCTCAAGTTAGTAGAAGGAAAGAAATCATAAAGACCAGAGCAGAAATAAATGAAATAGACTGAAAAAAAAATCAATGAAACTAAAAGCTGGTTCTTTGAAAAGATAAACAAAATTGATAAACCTTTAGCCAGACTCATCAAGAAAAAATAAGAGGGCCCAAATAAATAAAATCAGAAATGAAAGAGAAGTTACAACTGCACACAGAAATACAAATGATCATGAGAGATTACAATTTTACACCAATAAAATAAACAATCTAGAAAAAAATGGATGAATTTCTAGAAACATACAATCTCCCAAGATTGAATCAGGAAGAAATAGAAAATATGAACAGACCAATTACCAGTAATGAAATCGAATCAGTAATTTTACAACTCCCAACAGGGCTTCCCTGGTGGCGCAGTGGTTGAGAGTCCGTCTGCTGATGCAGGGGACACGGGTTCATGCCCTGGTCCAGGAAAATCCCACATGCCATGGAGCAGCTGGGCCCATGAGCTGTGGCCCCTGAGCCTGCACGTCCAGAGCCTGGCTCCGCAACGGGAGAGGCCGCAACAGTGAGAGGCCTGTGTACTGCAAAAACAAACAAACAAACAAAAAATCCCAACAAACAAAAGTCCAGGATCAGAAGGTTCACAGGTGAATTCTACAAAACATTTAAAGAGGAGTTAACATTTATCCCTCTCAAACTATTCGAAAAAAATTGAATAGAAAGGAACATTCCATGAGAGCAGAATCACACTAATACCATAACCAGACAAAGACACCACAAAGAGAGAAAATCACAGGCCAGTATCACTAATGAACATAGCCACAAAAATTCTCAACAAAATGTCAGCAAACCAAATTAACAATACATTAAAAGGATCATACACCATGATCAAGTGGGATTTATCCCAGGGATGCAAGGATGGTTTAATATTTGCAAATCAATCAATTTTCAATTTGATACACCACATTAAAAAACTGAAGAATAAAAATCATATCATCATCTCAATAGATGCAGAAAAAGCTTTTGATAAAATTCAACATCCATTTATGATACAAACTTTCAATTAAATGGGTATAGAGGGAATATACCTCAACATAAGAAAGGCCATATATGACAAACCCACAGCCAACATCATACTCAATGGTAAAAAGCTGAAAGTATTTCTTCTAAGATCAGGAACAAGACAAGAATGCCTACCCTTGTCACTTTTATTCAACATAATATTGGAAGTCCTAGCCACAGCAATCAGACCAGTGTACACAATATCACACTGTGCACAATACCACACAATATGTGTACAAATAAAATACTGTCTTGATTACTGCAGCTTCACGTAAATCTTGCAATGAGGTAGTGTAACTCCAACTTTGCCATTTCTTGTCAAAATTATTTTGGTTGTTCTAGGTCTTTCACTTTTCCATTCAAATTTTAGAATCAGCTTGTAAATTTCTTCAAAAAAGCTTGCTGTGGGGCTTCCCTGGTGGCGCAGTGGTTGAGAATCCGCCTGCCGATGCAGGAGACACGGGTTTGTGCCCTGGTCCGGGAAGATCCCACATGCCGCGGAGCAACTAAGCCCGTGAGCCATGGTCGCTAGGCCTGCGCATCCGGAGCCTGTGCTCCGCAACGGGAGAGGCCACAACAGTGAGAGGCCCGCATACAGCAAAAAAAAAAAAAAAAAAAAGCTTGCTGTGATTTGGCTGAAAATATACTGAATCTATAGCTCAATCTGAGAAGAACTGCCATCTTAAAAATACTGAGCTTTCTAATTCACAAACAGGTGTATCTATGCATTTATGCATTTATTTAGATCTTAATTTCCCTCTACAATGTTTTCTGTTTTCAGCGTGTAAGTCTCGCCTTTGTTAAATTTCTTTATTTCACTTTTTATGCTATTGTAAATGGAACTGCTTGTTTAACTTCATTTTTCTAATTGTTAATTTCTAGTTTATAGAAATATAATTAATTTTGTATGTTGACTTTGTAGCCTGTGACCTGGCTAAATTCATATATTAGTTCTAATGGCTTTTAGTAAATTTCTTAGGATCTTCTCAATGAATAATCATGTTGTTTGAAATAAAGACAGCTTTACTTCTTATTTTCCAAACTGTGTATTTTTTATTGTTTCTTGCCTTGTTGCACTGGCTAAGACTTCAAGTACTATGATGAATAGGAGTGATGAACATAGACATTCCTGATTTTAGGATAAAAGCATTGAGCTTTCACCACTGAGTAAGATGTTAGCCTTAGGATTTTTTTGTAGATGCCCTCAGCCAGGTTGAGAAGCTTCCTTTTATTCTTAGTTTGCTGGATATTTTTATCTTCAATGGGTGTTGAATTTTTTTCAGTGTTTTTTTCTGTATTTATTGAAATGATCATATGGTTTATCTACTTTGTCCTGTTAATGTAGTAAATTACATTGATTGATGTTAAGCCAACCTTAAATTTCTGGGATAAACCCCACCTGCTCAAGATGTATTACCCTTTTTAACATATTGTTGAAATTGATTTGGTAAAATTTTATTAAGGATTTTTTTGCATCTATGTTAATAAGGTCTATAGATGTCTTTTCTTATGATTGTCTGGTTTTGGTATCAGAGTAATTCTAGCCTCAGAAAATGAGTTGGAAAAGTGTTCCTTCCTATAATATTTTCAGAAAGATTTTTGTATAGAATTGGTACATTCCATAGATGTTTGAGAGAATTCACCAGTGAAGTCATCTGAATCTCTAGCTTTCTTTGTGGGAAATTTTTAATTATAAATTTAATTTTGGTAATTGATATGAGACTATTCAAATTCTCCAGTTTTTCTTGGGTCAGTTTTGGTAATTTTTATCTGTCAGGGCAGGGAATCGGTCCAGTTATCTAAGTTGCCAGATTTATTGGCATAAAGTTTTTCATAATGTTTCCTTATTATCCTCTTAAAATGTCTGAAGGATAATGATAACCCCTCCCTTATCTTTTTTTTTTTTTTTTTTTTACACAGAAGTTACTCTTTAATTTTTGCTTCAAGAAGCAGGGATCAGTAACTACCGATCTCATACTATTAAGAATTGGTAGAGGGCTTCCCTGGTGGCGCAGTGGTTGAGAATCCGCCTGCCGATGCAGGAGACACGGGTTCGTGCCCTGGTCCGGGAAGATCCCACATGCCGCGGAGCAACTAAGCCCGTGAGCCATGGCCGCTGGGCCTGCGCGTCCGGAGCCTGTGCTCCGCAACGGGAGAGGCCACAACAGTGAGAGGCCCGCATACAGCAAAAAAAAAAAAAAAAGAATTGGTAGAAGGGAAATTTCATAATTAAATTGAAAGATTATTTTTTAATGTTTATTGAAGTATAGTTGAGTTACAATGTTGTGTTTCAGGTATATAGAAAAGTTATATATATATATATATACTCTTTCTCAGATTCTTCTCCATTATAGGTTATTACAAGATATTGAGTATAGCTCCCTGTGCTTTCCTTTAATCTTGACATTGGTAATTTGTATCTTGATGTCCTTAGCTATAAGTTTATCAATTGTATTTGAAAAGACCAGTATTTTGCTTTCAATGATTTTCTCTGTTCTTCTGGTATTTCACTGATTTCCGCTCTTTATAATTTTCTTCCTTCTATTTATATTGGGTTTACTTTGCTCTTCTTCTGGTTTCTTAAGATGAGAATTTAGATAATTACTTTTAGATCTTTTTGTCTTTTCTAATATAAACACTTAAAGTGGTAAACTGTCCCCTAAGTGCTGCTTTACCTGCATGACACAAAGTTTGACACACTGTATCTTCATTATTGTTCAGGGAAAAATATTTTCTTAATTCCCCTGGTGATTTCTTTTTCGATTCACGATTTATTTAGAAGTATGCTGCTTAGGGACTTCCTTGGTGGTCCAGTGGTTAAGACTTAACCTTCCAATGCTGGGGATGTGGGTTTGATCCCTGGTTGGGGAGCTAGGATACCACATGCCTCAGGGCCAAAGGACCAAAACATAAAACAGAAGCAATACTGTAGCACAGTATTGCTTTAAAAGTGGTCCACATTTAAAAATCTTAAAAAAAAAAAAAAGTATGTTGCTTAATTCCAAGTATTTGAGGATTTCCTAGTGATATAATTCTCAGTTGATCTCTATTTAATTCTTTTTTTTGGTATCAGAAAATATATCCTGTATGATTTTAATTTTTAAAAATCTGTTATGACTTGTTTTATGGTCCAGTACTTAATCTATCTATCTATCTAGTACTATCCAGTACTAATCTATCTTCCATGTACACTTGGAAAGAACATGTATTTTGTGGTTGTTGGGAGTAGTGTTCTATAAATATCAATTAGGTCAGAATGGTTGATGGTGTTGTTTGTATCTTTTATATCTTTGCTGATATTTTATGTAGCTGTTCTATCAATTACTTAGAGAGGGTTACTGAAATATTCACCTGTAATTGTGGAATTTTCTGTTTCTCCCTCTAATCAGTCCATTTCTGCTTCCTCTATACTAAAGCTCTGTTATTAGGTACATAGACATTTATGATTTTTAAAACCTCCTGATGAATTGACCTTTTTTTTTTTTTTTTTTTTTTTTTTTTGCGGGCCTCTCACTGTTGTGGCCTCTCCCATTGCGGAGCACAGGCTCCGGACGCCCAGGCTCAGCGGCCATGGCTCACGGGCCCAGCCGCTCAGCGGCATGTGGGATCTTCCCGGACCGGGGCACGAACCCGTGTCCCCTGCATCGGCAGGCGGATTCTCAACCACTGCGCCACCAGGGAAGCCCATTGACCTTTTTTAAAAATAACTGTGCAATGTAATAATCTCACCAACATTGGTATTATTTTCTAAACATCTTTTAGTTCTCCTTTGTAATTACTTTAAATTCTCCATAATACCACTTAGGTTTGAACTTTAAAGGATGTAGACCTCTAAATATCCTTTCCACTTGTACTAAAATGCCATTATCTCCTCCCAGCTCTTGCACACTGAATATCCTAGACAGCTCTAAATTAATATTAAAGGAAAAATTGTTTAGTAACCTGTATGTTGGCAAAATTTCTATTAACCTTTCTCACAGTTGCTGGGTTTTGTGATATTCCACACAGGCAGAGATTATTTGGGGCAAGTGGCTAACTACAGAATATTAAGTGGAGGGAACAATGCTGAGTGTTTTTTTAAATGATCTATTTCAAGAGATACATCAGATTTCAAGTTGATCTCCAGGAAGGGGAGGGCTGAAAGTCAGTATGCATCGACACTAAAATTCAAGTAAATGACAACTAGAGAACCACACACAGATTTCAATTTTTTACAGAAGAATTTTAATGCATAGTCATTATTTCATTTCAGAGCAAATGAGGCAGAAACAGTTTCAGTTCTGAAATTATGACAGAGCATTTAGCAATATGACATTTACCCCTAGATGTTTACTATTATGTAGCTTTGATTTTCTAAATGTATTTGAATCCTACAAATATCTACATGCTTTTTTCCTCTCAGTTATTTGGGAAACTTCAAAAACAGTAGTCACACCCAAAGCTTTTTAAGCATTTGGCTAGAATTTAATCTGAATAAACTGTGTTATGAGCAAGTATAGAAAAACATTTATGGGCTTAGACAGCTCAGTGATCCCTACTGGTCCATAACTGTTCTAAATATCTGTAATTTTCAAAAGTTGTTTCAATGTACCTAAGAAAACTGTAAAGACAAAATAAAACATTGGGACCTGAGCACCTACTGGGGTTAACTACCCAAACCCATGGGGGCATTTTGGTAGAGAGCCACCTACAGAGCAAGCAAACCCAAATACGCACTGAGGGCCCACAAAGTAACAGCTGATTCCTCACAGTTATTAAATTTAATCTTCATAAAAACACTATGGTATTGTTGCATTCCTTTTGCAGATGTGGAACCAGGCTTTGAAAGATTAAGTGGCTCACCAAAGGTGACATGGCCGTAAGTGGTAGCTATGGGATTTGAACCTAGATCTCCTGACACTAGATGTGGTATTTGCTCTACTTTGCCAGAGAAACCTATGGATCAGGAGTTGGCAAACTCTTTCTGTAAAGGGCCAGATCCTTTAAGCTTTACAAACCATATGGTCTCTTAACTCCGTTCTTGCAGTAAGTAAACAGCCATAGATAACATGTAAGTAAATGAGTCTAGCTGTGTTCCAATAAAACTTTATTTACAAAAACAGGTGGTGGACTGGTCCAGGGGTTGGGGCCCAGGGGCTTTGGCCCAGGGGTTGTGGTTTGCTGATCCCTGCTACAGATTAAAACATACAAGCAAACCATAAAAGAATTAGGCTCTAAAGTTTCTCATCTACAGACTTTCAGAGACATTTTCATTACTGCTCCCTTACTCTACTCAATTACACACAATAATTATGATTTCGCTGTAAATTCATCTTCCAGTTCCTAGGTCTTCCACAGTGCCAACTTTCCTCTCCCTAACACAAATTCTAGCTTTGATGATGATCACTTTACGGGAGTGATCAAAACCTTTTTTTTTAAACAGTGAGGACCAATGAAGGAAAACAGATTTTATTTTCACCATCTGCTCAGTAATAATACCTTTACTGGATCCCAAAACGAAAAAACAATTTCCTGCTTTACTGAATACTTTTAAAAGCTAATGAAAAATTGGTACTTCTTTTTAGTTATCAAAATGCTAACGTGGAGCAACAGAGTCATCTTTCTAATCTTCCATGTGCTTTAGGATTCAAAACATGCCTTCTTATACATTATTTCATTGATCTTTGAAGCAAACTCTGAAGTAGGTGTCATTATGGAGAAACTGATATTCACAGAGGTTAAGCAACTCACCCAGAGTCACAACTCCTTCTCTTCTGTGTAACACTGAACAAGAAGGTACTGTACTGGGTGCAAGGAAGAAGGAGATAAATAAAATCACACTTCCTTGCCTTTCTCCTTATCCTCTTTGTTGATCCCTGGCCTCCACCAAAACCCACATACCTAGATAAGCAATTCTGAAAAGATTCTTCTCCTGGTGGTTGCCCAGGTAGTTTTTTTTCCCTTCAGGCCTCTGCCTTGTTGAACGGAAAGCTGTACTTGAAATCAGATTGGACACTTTTCTGGAAAACCAAACAGGGCGTGAAGCTCTCTGGTCTTGGGCTGTTCATCACTGCTTTATGAGATAATTTCCTCCAGCAACTCATCTACACTATTACAAATAAGCATTCTCAAAATTCAGTGTCAAGGTAGTTATTATTTTATTTACCACTGCTTCTGAAAGTTAGTTATATTTCCCCAAATATATTCTGTAGTCTCTACTGCTACTATCCCCTTTGAACTGACGTTATTTACTATATTCCTTCATCTGTCAATATTCCCTCTGCATACAGTCAGTCCCCTGTGTCTACTGGCCTTTCTTCAATTAATTATAAAGTGTGTAATATCTAAAGTGAGGTCCTTACTTGATCCATTGCATTACCTGGTCATAAACATTTCTTCAAGATCTGATATTAATTCTTGCAGATCCTGTTGATTTGCTAATTCATATAGCTGTCCTAATGTCTTCACTAAGCACATTTGGTAGTTTAGGGCATTTTTCACTTCAGATAAGGATTTTTTTTTTTTTTTTTAATTACAAGAAGATGGAGTCGTGCAGAGAGTCTGCTGAATGGATCTTTCTTAGCCCTACTTACCTCTGCAATCAGATCATGTAGCTCTCCTTCACTAGGGCAGCATCCTAATGACCTGATAATTGTTCCGATCTCTCTGGGGAAAAAAGCAGTCAATTGCTTTAGAATATAAACTCTGAAAAGACAAGAGCTATATTTCTCTAAATTATTTCAGAGCAGATGTAGCATAGCAAACAAAGTCATACAATAAATATTACCTCAAGAGGATGGAAGATACTTTCTGAGGAAAGGAAATGGTAGGCAAGTGAACACAAGAGAGAAGAAAGAAGTATTTGTGTTGACTGGCAAGTGCAAGCCCTGCCTGGGCCAAAATCAAAAAGTTCTAGAAAAGGAAGAGAAAGGAGGGAGAAATAAGAAAAAGAAAGGTCAGCCACTTACTAACTGGCTTTAAGTGTTAGTTAATTCTTTTGAGCCTCAGTTTCCACATCTGTAAAATGAGGATGATAATTTCTAATGTGGTGAAGTCTACATTAGTGACAGAGAACCTAAAAGCATGAGCTCTAGTGGCAGAGTGCTTAGGGTTCAAACTCCAGCCCTGCAATTTGCTAGACTGGTCAGGTTAATCCCTGTGCACATAATCCTGCCTGGTAGGTAAAATCCAGTACCTCCCTTGAAATACTCAGAACTGGACTGGGAGCAGTCTAAGGGCAAAGAGCCATCCATCATAACATAAGCACAGCTTTCGGCAGAGCAGCCACTCAGTAAATATCAGCTACTCCCCACCCCGCCCCATGGTAATTTAATTCAATTCAACAAATAGCCTAAGGAAAGTAGAAATTATATTCAGTACTCCCTGGGTGCTGAGACAGAGGATTTATAATAGATTGTTAAATATTTCCACTTAAAATGATTAAAAAGTTGTGACACTTTGAATGTTAATTTCACAAATATTCACTTAACTAGAATATTAAGCTTCTTTACCATTCTGGCTAATGTTGGTGGTATTATATTTACTCTCTATTTTACTGAGAAAATACTTTAAATAAGAATTTTTACGTTCTTCACTTAAGGAGGCTGCAGGATGAGTATCAACTTAAGAGAAAAACCTAAAGTCAGTAACTGTGGAAGACAGGATTCTCGACATTCACTGATTGAAGGCCAGCTAAACATGTAAGGTCTTCAAGCCAACTCGATTTCACATCTCCCTGAGCACCTTAGGCTCAACACCTCTGCACTGCTTTTCCTGCCCACAGCCCGCATTGAGGCAGGATCTGAACATGATGCTACTACTAGACACTAAAAATATTTTATGAGATTATACTTTCTCTCAAGAAGCCCCTAAGGATGACCATGAAACTGGCTAACACCAATGTAGTAATGTTCTTGTAACATCAGACGGGGCTATTGCATACATTAGAACAAATAGTTAATGAGGCAGGGACAAAAAATAGAATTTGAGAAGTATTCAGATTTATCCCCTCCGTAACCTCCTAGGCCTTCTGTTCTTCGAATCAGAGAACTGCTTCAACTCCAGACTCAGAAGGACAAGAAAAAAGGCTTCCTTAACTCACAGAAACAAAGGGAGGGTAGGGAAGGGAGATGGGAAAGGCCTGAACGCCCTTGCAGGTTAGAAATCTCAGGGAGGTGGGATGGGGAAAGAGAGAAATTTCAGGCCTGAGCCATGTAGTACCGTAGCTACTACCTCCATCTGGCTATGGGGCATTAGCAATGTGACTAATGCAGACTGAAATGGGCTCTAAGTAAAAAATATATATGGACTTCAAAAACTTAGTGTGAAAAAAATGTAAAATATCTCATTAATAATTTTTAATTGATTACACGTTGAAATCATAATGTTTTAGCCATATCAGTTAAATAAAACATATTGTTAAAATGCCCTTTCTTTTACTTCTTTAAAATATGGTTACTAGAAAATTTTAAATTATATGTGTAATACTCCTTTTGATGGTACTTTTCTAGGCAATAGCTGCCATCGTGATTCACACTTTGCAAAGACAAGTACAGTACATAAAGAGAAAATTAGAATTACATTGTGCTGTGTCAGCAACGTGATCAATCCCCTCCTTGAGCTGCTCTGAGAAACTTTCAACCTCATTTCTTTATTTATTGGCCGCACCTTGCAGCATGTGGGAGTTTAGTTCCCCGACCAGGGGTTGAACCCGTGCCCCTTGCAGTGGAAGCGTGGAGTCTTAACCACTGGACCACCAGGCAAGTCCCTCAACCATACTTAAATGAAGTCCTTTGTTGCTGACCCAGGTCTCATGTCTTCTGCCAACATCTATGAAACAGTAACAGACTAACTTACTAGCTTTCAAGAGGGATAAAAGCAAACCATAGACTTGACATGTATAAGGATGCACAGGAGAAAATCTGGGCTGGAAACACAGATCTGGTAACAGAGCCCCGGGAGCAGGAGAGCTCCTCTAAGAACAGTGTCCGGCTGGGAGAGATGACCAGCCAGGAAGAGCTCAGAGGAGTACCTACACTGACACAATGGTCTAGTACCTGCGCTAGACACAGGGAAGAGGAGCCGGGGGTAAGCAGAAATTCAGGACAGGGCGGTGTCATGGAAGCTAAGGAAAGAGATGGAAAAACTGAGTCATCTTTGGTGTCAAATGCTGCTGAGAGGTCAAGTAAGACAAGTTCTGAGAAATGTCCACTGGATGTAGTGAAGAAGGAAATCAGTTCTGATTTTTGATCAAGGATGTTTCACTTGAAAGTGGGGGAGAAATCAGATTGCACTGGGTTGAGGTAGATGGATCTATAAAGTGAAAGGGAAGAAGAGATGTCTGGAGGGGACATGGTGTTAAGGAAGATTTTTTTTTTTTTAATTTAAGACCAGAAAGAGGTGAGCATGTTTTAAGATCAATGGGAATGAGCCAGTGCAAAGTAGAAGGCTGATGAGGGCACTGTCAAACTGAGCAGCTGGGCTTCCAGAGGAGGTGGGAAGGGCTGGGCCAGGTGCTTAGTGCTGTGTCCACAGAGCCGTCCGATCTGAGGTCCTGCCACCAGCAAGTTGCTACCTGTGACAGGGTGGCAGGATCCTCCTCGCAATCTTAGAAAATTTTACTCTATCCCTCTTTCTACTTCCCTTTGAAGAACCTATCACCATCTTCTGTTCTTCTGAGTGCATCTAGTTAGATTGTCACACTTTGCCTATACAGACCACAGAAGACAAAGCCTAATGATGTCCTCTAAGCATCAAGAAACTTCCTTCTCTCTAGTCCTGAAACATAAAGGCCTGATGATATAAGAGAAAAGGGCAAAGACCCTTCGGCTGATGAGTCCACAGTGGCCTCTTAAAGAACAATACAAAACTCAAGAGCTCACCTGTACACAACCAACAGGTCTGCTAGCTCACCCACCCTGCCTCCTGTGGAAAGCTAACCTCTTCCTCTGTGTTCTGGGGCTCCGGAAGCTGTGGTCAGGATCCCTTCGGCTGAACTTGGCACAGAGGAAGGTGATGCTACCCCCGCCTTCAGGCCTCGGCATCTCAGCAGTACAGTGATCTTCCTTGTCCTTGTTTTTCCTAAAGACTGCATTAGCCTTAGGATCCCAGTGCAACATGAGAGAGGAGGCGGAGAAGCCAACGAACTGCTAATGTTGACCTTTTCCTGGTCTTGGCACATGGGAAAATGGAATTTGATTAGATTTAGAAAAATACAGAAATGTGGCACATCTTTGTCCTCTAGTCTATCATGCACTTCACATCTGTAAGCCTAGTTTGTGGTTGGGAGTGGGATATGAAGGTCTGCCTCGCCTCTGTGTGGAAAGGCAAGGTCCTCTGCCAAGAGTGAATGGGGAGGCACGGGCTCTTATCTGCCACTCACCACCATGACCTGCCTCTCTACGCACCCATTTTCCAGATGGCGAGCCCGGCCCTCGCTCTCACACTCTAAAGCCTGTGCTTCACCTGCTCTACTGCATATTCTGTGTGCCCCTCCAGAACCCCTCTCCATTCTTCCCCTGCTCCACTCCCTGAGGGCCTGACCTCCTACTGCACCGGCTCCCTTGGCCCCAGGCTTCCGGTTGCAGCTGTCCAACTCAAGGCAGAGCATTGCAGGTTTCCGTTGCTGGGTCACATGCTGCCCAAAACGTAGGGGCTTAGACAACAATGAGTTCTTATTTTTCATAATTCAGTGGTTCCTCCACTGGTTTCCCCTGGGCTCACTCACGCAGCTGTGTTTAGCAATTAATTAATCTACACATATGGTTGTTCAATATTCTATAGTCAACCATTCAAAACTGCCATTACCACCATCCTGGATTCTGGGCCACTTAACTTCCATCCTGTCTGCTCTAATGATCTATAACCCTGAGCATCTCTAATTTTTACTTTCCTGTTCCTGCAAAGCACTGCTGGAAGAAAATAATTAACAAAAAACAAAACAAATCAACCATGGCCCACTACAAATTCATGCCATCCAGTATCAAGTGTCCTGGACGTCGCCTGACAATCCGTTCTTTCATCGCCTGTTGATTCCCTAGAAAACGCCTCCCCAAACAGCTCTTCTGAAGCCTCTCTTGCCTCAAGCTCCAAAGCACTGACTCCCTTAATCTCAGCAGAAAACCCTGTCACCTCCTGCACTGAACAGATGGAAACTGCTAAGGCTGTGGCACCATCAGCAACCCTCCGACCACCTGCTCAGTCAGCTCAGGCTGCTCAAACAACACACCACAGACTCGGTGGCTTAAACCACAAACATTTATTTCTCATAGTTCTGGAGGCTTCAAGTCTGAGATCAAGGCACCAGCGGATTCGGGGTCTGGTGACAGCCCTCTTCCAGGCTTGCAGACAACCACCTTCTTGCTGTGTCCTCACAGGGTGGGAGGAGAGGAGAGCAGGCTCTGGTCTCCCTCTTCTTCTGGGGGCCCTGATCCCATCATGGGGGCTCCACTCTCATGACCTCATCTAAACCTAATCACCTGCCAAAGGCCCCCACCTCCAAATGCCATCACATTGAGGGGTAGGGCCTCAACATATGAATATGAATTTGAGAAGGACTCAAACATTCAGTTCATACCACCACCTTTCCAGGCACTTCCCTCACACCACTTTAGAAGTATGTACATACCCTCTTCCTTACGCTCTCAACCTTGGAGCTTTGTTAGCTTCCTAACAAAGCTAACCCCTCTCAGTTTTTCTTAGTTCCAGTCTTGGCTCTTATTCTTGACATACCTGCCTCTCTCACCCTCTTCACTCTTTTCCTTTATTAGTTGCTTCCTCTTTTGCTGTAAAACACTCACATATCTTCCTTATCCTGAAAAAATTTCTGATAGGTGCCCTACCACCTCCAACCATTCTATTTCTCAGCTTCCTTTTGCTATCACAATACTTCTTCTAAATTACTTATCTTGTAACTGTCGATTCCATTTCCCACTCATCCACTCCATACCTAACCCCTCTGCAAAATCCTGCCATTACTGGGTCTCAACCCATCAATCAGTCCATGTCTCTCTCTCGCTCCCATGTTCCCTTATCTTTATCTGACCCTCTCTTCTTCCTATAGCCCCCTTAAATGCCCCCTGCCCAGTACCCTTATTTGCAAGATGATCTCTACTGTTAAAAATATTACAGAAGGCTAAGAGAATAAGAAGTATCTTAGATTTGGACAAAAATAAGACCACTGGTATCTTAATAACAGCACTTACAGAGGAAAGAGGAAGAGAACTGCTCCCCGCCACCCCCAAAACTGCTAGTGCTAAGAAAATCTAGACCACAAGTACAGAATACACAGTTGAGGTGGATGCCTACTGAAGAGAATGCATGTCATACCTAATGGCACAGCTCCACAGCACTTACTCTGTGCCAGGCACATTCTAGCACAGTGCATATATCAACTCATTTAATCTTCATCACCCTATGAGGTAGGTACTACTATTATCTCCATTTTACAGGTGAAGAAATTAAATCCCAAAGGTGTTAAAGAACTTGCCTGAGGTCACAAATAGCCCATATGTTAAAGCAACAACTTCCTCAGGACTAGGGAAATCTCGGCAGCTGTGGAGAAGTCTGACAAGAGGGCTAAGTAGAGAATGGGGATGAGAACAGAAACAAAATCTCTCATGATGTGAGAAAACTAGATTAATTAGCTTTCTGGCTTAGGAATGGACATCTCCTCTAAGACTCCTAGAAAGAACAGACTTCACATCTCACTCACCTCCCTTATACCATAATCATGATTTGTACGGATGTGAGAAAAAATACCTCCTCACAATAGCTCTGTGTGGTAGGTACTGTTGTTTTACAAATGAGGAAAACTGAACCACAGAAACATCAGGTAGATTTCCCAAGATCCTAGTAAATAGTGGAAATGGGATTCAGACATACACAAGCTAGAATCTATACTCTTAACCACTGCACACTGCTGTATCTCATAAATCTCAACTGAGCATTTAGGCTTAAAGGAGAATTTCTTGACTATAACAAGGTGCTTCTAAAGAAAGCTGTGGATATGCCACCCTATGAGGGCCTTGAAGATAGATCCAGGGATCACAAACTGATGACCCAAAGAACAAATGTGGCCCTCAGATAAGGTTTTGTTTAGCATAGCATTGGTTTGCTTCTTTGTTTAGAGGGGACATACATAAATATCATGAGAATTGTCCTACACTTCTGATTCACACACTTATATTACAGGCCCGGTCTATGTAGGAATCTGTGTTTATCACTCCTGGAAAATATCAATTTTGTACTGTTTAAGAATTTACCTGCAAGAAGCAGGGGAAGGAGCCAAATGGTTTCTTAAAGTTCTCCCCAAATGGTCTGACTCTAAGATTATTTTTAAAAACACAGACACACAAAACCTGTGGCTTATAAAAGAGAATGTTTTTGTTCTCAGAGGATACACACTGGAGTATTTAAGGGAAAAGGTCCCAGTGTCTACAACTTACTCTCAAAGAGTCCAGCAAAATGAAAAAAATAATAAAATGCATAAATACGTACATATAAATATATACATGTACATACATATTAATATATATGTACATATATATGGAGATAGTTAACACAATCAAAAGCAGGTGCTATGGGCTTCCCTGGTGGCACAGTGGTTGCGAGTCCGCCTGCCGATGCAGGGGACACGGGTTCGTGCCCCGGTCCGGGAAGATCCCACATGCCGCGGAGCGGCTGGGCCCGTGAGCCATGGCCGCTGAGCCTGCGCGTCCGGAGCCTGTGCTCCGCAATGGGAGAGGCCACAACAGTGAAAGACCCGTGTAACGCAAAAAAAAAAAAAGCAGGCGTTGCAAAATGTTAAAAATTGGTGAATCTAAGTGAAAGTACACAAGGGTTCAGTGTACCCTTTACTATTCGTCCATAAGCCTGAAGTTTTTTAAACTTCATTTCATTCTCATAATCAAAACCAAAGTAGTAAGAAATTCTGCCTTGTATAAACTATTCATAAAACAATTTGTTCTTTCATGTTATACTATTTTTACCATTTTGGCTTGAAAAGCTGATTATCAAGGATGTCTTTGCCCTCAGTTTCACAATAAAATATATTAGTTACAACATTTTTCCTCAGTATTTTAGAATTTAATATTGAAAACTTAGCAAGATGATAGATCTAAAATATTCTGTTTCATGAAGTACAAGTAGAGGTCAAGCTGGATACCAGTCTACTATTCTTTCAGGTAAAAGAAAAGCGTATGAAAAGGATGGAGCCCTTTTCATCCCTCGACCAAATAATGAGAAGGCAGCACAGGGAACTGTTCCTGCTGCTGCAAGAAAAGGGCTGTGGTGAGTTTATTTATTTATTTTTTTAAACATCTTTATTGGAGTATAACTGCTTTACAATGGTGTGTTAGTTGCTGCTGTATAACAAAGTGAATCAGCTATACGTATACATATATCCCCATATCTCCTCCCTCTTGCATCTCCCTCCCACCCTCCCTATCCCACCCCTCTAGGTGGTCACAGAGCACCGAGCTGATCTCCCTGTGCTATGCGGCTGCTTCCCACTTGCTATCTATTTTACATTTGGTAGTGTATACATGTCCATGCTACTCTCTCACTTTGTCACAGCTTACCCTTCCCCCTCCCCGTGTCCTCAAGTCCATTCTCTACGTCTGCGTCTTTATTCCTGCCCTGCCCCTGTGAGTGACTCTAACCAGCACCGGGCTCAAGCTCTCTAAAGATGAGTAGCACGTCCCAGCGGAACAGTCAGATCAGCCTCTGACCCATAAGGCAGCTCAACGGGAGATGGCCTTCTGTGGCCATTGGTTGACTGCACCGCCCTGTAAAAGCCACAGAGAGGGCGACTGAGAAGAAACTAATGCAAAGGCAAGTGAGGTGGAGAAGGGAGGTGATGTTTAAACACTCATAGCCCCTTCCTCTCGTATGCTCTTTCTTCAAATGATAACGGATGAGGCATCATATTTCAAGAGGCCTCCCGGGTTCCTAAATAGTCATATAGAGTGAAGTAAGTCAGAAGGAGGAAAAACAAATACCGTATGCTAACACATATATATGGACTCTAAGAAAAAAAAAATGTCATGAAGACATTAGTGGTAGGACAGGAATAAAACACAGACCTACTAGAGCATGGACTTGAGGATATGGGGAGGGGGAAGGGTAAGATGAAGTGAGAGAGTGGCAGGGACATATACACACTACCAAATGTAAATTAGATAGCTAGTGGGAAGCTGCTGCATAGCACAGGGAGATCACCTCTGTGCTTTGTGACCACCTAGACGGGTGGGATAGGGAGGGTGGGAGGGAGGGAGACGCAAGAGGGAAGAGATATGGGAACATATGTATATGTATAACTGATTCACTTTGTTGTAAAAGAAAAACTAACACACTATTGTAAAACAGTTATACTCCAATAAAGATGTTAAAAATAAATAGATAAATAAATAAATACATTTATAAAAAATAAAGTCCTTAAAATCTGCAGAGGTATTTCTTTTATCAGAGTAGATTTCTCTTACATTGATAAGAGCTGCAAACTAACTCCAAAAGCCTTTTTGGTTAAGTACTAGTTTAACTTTGGCTAAGAATTTGTTTCAATAGCTGCACTATATACAGAGTAGTAGATATGGAGGTGAAATCTTTTCACAACAAATGAGTCACAGTAAGGTTGTCCAATAGTGGCATCATCATTTAATTTACTTACGGCAATTGGACCACTTAAAATGTTTGGCCAGGGGCAGGCTGGCTCTTGGTAGGCTGTTTTGGTGAGTGCAGTATCATGTTCCTGACACAAGGTGGAGCCAGTGGCATTGAGCTAGGTTGTGAGTCTTCAGCTTAAGGGCAGTCTAAGGTCAAAAGAGACCACAAAGTGAAAACCTGATTCAGGATAACCGCAATTCTAAAGGAGAAAAGAATAGGCAAAATATTGTACCTCCTCTATGAAATAGCTGACACTAGGCTAAGTATGAGAAAATGTTTAAAGCATTCAAAAATGTATAGGAAGGAACAAAGTAGGATTTGAAAATGATTTTTACTTATTCAATAAATATTTTTGAACACTGCTATGTGTCAGGTAGAATAGAAAACAAAACAAAGACCTTGGCCTTGTGGAAGGCATTTTTTCACAGACTAAGCTTATTTTGGCAAAGCCATGACATGAAACTGAAATAATGCCTCATCTCCTTATTTAACAGAACTACTCTGTTCAAAGAAAGGCCTTGGGACTTCCCTGGCAGTCCAGT
Source organism: Kogia breviceps (assembly GCF_026419965.1). Classification (NCBI taxonomy): domain Eukaryota; kingdom Metazoa; phylum Chordata; class Mammalia; order Artiodactyla; family Physeteridae; genus Kogia; species Kogia breviceps. Next base: position 39,695,551 of record NC_081310.1, on the reverse strand, counting down.
GGTTATTAAGACTGAGCACAGCACTATTCGCAATAGTCAAGACATGGAAACAACCTAAACGTCCAATGACAGATGAATGGATAAAGAAGATGTGATACATTTATACAATAGAATACTACTCAGTCATAAAAAGAATGAAATAATGCCATTTGCAGCAACACAGATGGACTTAGAGATTATCATAGTAAGCAAAGTAAGTCAGAAAGACAAATACCATATGATATCACTTATATGTGGAATCTAAAATATGACACAAATGAACTTATCTATGAAACAGACTCACAGACATAGAGAACAGACTTGTGGTTGCCAAGGCGGAGGTGGGTGGAGGAGGAATGGATTGGGAGTTTGGGATTAGCGGATGCAAATTATTATATGTAGAATGGATAAACAACAAGGTCCTACTATATAGCACAGGGAACTATATTCGATATCCTATGATAAACCATAATAGAAAAGAATACAAAAAAGAATGTATATACGTATAACTGAATCACTTTGCTGTGAATAAAATACTTGAATTAAAAAAAAAAAAAAAGACTGCACTTCCACTGCAGGGGGCGCAGGTTCGATCCCTGGTCAGGAACTAAGATCCAGCATGCTGCACAGCACGGCCAAAAAAAAAGAGAAAAAAGAAAAGACCTCTTTCTCCAAAGTTCCCTATGATAAGTGAGGATCATTCTTCCACTGCTAAAATATACTTTCGGAAAACCTTCTGTTATTTCTTATATTTCCCTATGAGCTACAGGTCACAGCCTCCAAATGAAGAACTCTGGATCTACTGTGTATTCATTAAAAAAAGGTTCTATAAAATATTGGACATTATAGAGAGAGATACAATAAATAAATAAGTTAATGACATCTTTACTTTTACATCTGCTGTGGCTCAGACACTGCCCTAAGCACTGTAGTTACTGTCATGAATTAAATAGACTAGGTCCCTGCTCTAACCAGGGAACTCACAATCAGGTAGGAGAAAGTAAACACACACACACACACACACACACACACACACACACACACAAGTAAGTATGAGATAATTTTAGGCAGTGATAAATACTATCAAGGAATCACAGACTTCCCTGGTGGTGCAGTGGTTAAGAATCCGCCTGCCAATGCAGGGGACACAGGTTCGAGCTCTGGTCCGGGAAGACCCCACATGCCACGGAGCAACTAAGCCCTTGCACCACAACTACTGAGCCTGCACTCTAGAGCCCGCAAGCCACAACAACTGAGCCCATGTGCCACAACTACTGAAGCCCACACACCTAGAGCCCGTGCTCTGCAACAAGAGAAGCCACCGCAACGAGAAGCCCAGACGCCACAACGAAGAGTAGCCCCGCTCGCCACAACTAGAGAAAGCCCGTGTGCAGCAGCGAAGACCCAAGACAGCCAAAAATAAATAAATAAATAAATTTATTTTTTTAAAAAAAGAAATCACCATCCCCACCACCATCATCATTAACATAACCATATTAGTTTACTAGAGCTGCCATAACAAAATACCATGACTGGGTGGCTTAAAGAACAGAAATTTATTTTCTCACAGTTCTGTAGGTTAGAAGTCCAAGATCAAGGTGCTGGCCAGTTTAGTTTTCCTCTAAGGCCTCTCTCCTTGCCTCGCACATACCTGTCCTCTTGCTGTGTCCTCACATGGTCTTTCCTCTGTGTGCCTGCATCCCTGGTATCTCTCTGTGTGTTCAAATTTCTTCTTGTAAGGCCACAAATCAGATTAGATTAGGGCCTGCCCTAATGCACTCATTTTAACTTAATCACTAAAAGTGAAAATCACAGCACACATTTCCTCTGCTTAAGACCCTCCAGTGGCTCCCCAATGCACTGATAATCTAAACTCACTTTCATGACCTACAAGGCTCCACATAATTTGGCCCCTGCTGACCTTTCTGACTTGACCTTATACCACTCTCCTCACAGCTACATTGTTTTTTTTCACTTTTCTCCAACACACAAACCCCTTCTCTTCATAGGGCCTTCATATTTGCTCTCCCCCAGTTCATCACATGGCTGTCTCCTAATCTTAAAGATCTTAACTCAAAAATTACCTCCAGAGAAACTTTCCCTGACCAGAATGTTTAAACTGCTCCATCCCACCTAATCACCCCTCCTTCTCTAATACCTCATCCTATTTTTAATTTAGAGCACATTTTATTACCTCATCCTGTTTTAATTACTTTATAGCACTTATTACTATGTGAAATTATATCTATTTATCTGTTTGCTTGTATACTGTCTCTCTCTTCTTTCTAAAATACAAGCACCATAAGGACAGAAGCCTTTCACTACTGTATTCCAACACTCAGAAGGAGCTCACACCTAACAGGGACTCAGTAAATATATGTTGAATAATAAATGAATACTTTTCTATACATTCACTCATTTAATTCTCACATCAATCCATATTATAATACCCACTTTAAAAATAAGGAAACTGGAACTCAGAGAAGTCTCTTGACCCACCCTATAGGAACATGGCTAGTACGGAGCAGAACTGGAAGCTGGTCCCCATCCTCTGACTCCTGAGATTCTGTCTCTCAGCATTCTTTGCAATAACACCTTCTTAGAACAAATCATGGTGGTTAGTGTAATTTGGGATGAAAAGTAGTGACAGAGAAGAAGACTCAGATGCAGATCTGAATCACTATGCCTTCTGCATTTTTCTCATGGATGTTTTGGTTATAACAAGGGTTTAATAAATGTTTACTAAATTAATTGACTAAAACATTTTTCATTGTTGTTAAAGGGATAAATAATTCCAAATTCAACATTGCCAAATGGCTGCTCACTGCCCAAAGAAAGCAAACAAATAAAAAGCTTAAGAAATAACACTGAAACACCACTGGGCAAACACTACAGTAATCATTGTTATGGATAAGATCAACCAATGGATGCTAAAATTAGTGGGCAAATATTGAGGAGAAATAGGATGTCTGCATGGCCTTGAAATATCTCCCCAGGATATTTACTAATTACAAAGGGGAAAATAACAACCTTACAGTGGGGAAAACCTGGCAGACACTACCGTAACCAAGAGAGCAAGGTTAACATCAGCACTGAGATATATCAACATCAAGTACCCCAGCCATGGTGCTCTGAGAAAAATACAAAATCACTTCCATGGTATTTTTGCCAAAAACGCATTACCTCAATCTATGCATGACAAAACATCTGACATACCCAAACTGAGGAACATTCTACAAAATCACTGAGCAAGACTTTTCATAAGTATCAAGATCATGAAAGACAGAAAGATTGAAGAACTGTCACAGAATGCAGGACCTAAAGAGATACAATAACCAAATACAACATAGGATTCTGCATTGGATGAGAGAAAGGAGATTAGCAGAAAAGCTGGTATAAATCAGTAAGATCTATAGGTGGAGTTCATGGTTTTGAACAAATGTTAATTTCTTGATTTTGATAACTGTGCTATGGTTATATAAGATATGACCATTAGAAGAAACTGGTTCGAGGATACACAGGAATAATCTGTACTATTTTTGCATTTTTGTAACTCTAAAATTAATTTCAAAATAAAATGTTTTTAAAAACATCAAAAAGATTAAATTTTAAAATAATGGCATACTCTAAGTTCCTTTTTTCTCTGTGGGCAAAGAATGGAGATTTCTGGTTAATCAAATATTTTTATAGAGTTACCACTTTTACATATTAGGGATATTAGCCATTTGCAATATAACATTCTCTCAAGTTGCTATTTTTATCTCTTGATTTTTCAATGTGCTTTTAGCTTGAAAAAAACTTTTAAGCAGAATGCGTCAATCTTTTTACTTCTGGATTTTTTTTATTTTTATTTATTTTGCGGTACGCAGGCTTCTCACTATTGCAGCCTCTCCCGTTGTGGAGCGCAGGCTCCAGACGCACTGGCTCAGAGGCCATGGCTCACAGGCCCAGCTGCTCCACAGCATGTGGGATCTTCCCAGACCGGGGCACGAACCCATGTCCCCTGCATCGGCAGGCGGACTCTCAACCACTGTGCCACCAGGGAAGCCCTTACTTCTGGATTTTATTTTGAGTCATTTTCTCTACTCTAAGTTCATAAAGGAATTCATCCACATATTTTTTTAATACTTGTAAGATTTTATGTTTTACACTTAGATTTTTGTTGCATATAGACTTTACCTTGGTATACAACCTGAAGTACAGACCTAATTTTATATATTTTTAAATGGCTATCTAGTTGTTAAGTCTATCTTTTCCCCACTTACTGGAGATGTCACCTATATCATGTATTACCTTTCCATTGGCACTTGGGACTATTTCTGAATTTTCTGTTCTTCTCATTGGTCTGTTATGCCATACTCTTTTGATTGTAAAGGATTTGTAATATGTTTTAATATCAAATAAAGCTAAATTTACCTCCTTGCTCTCCTTTATCTGCATTTTCTTGGCCATTCTGCTTATCTGTTTTTTCATATGAACATTAAATTCACTTGTCTAGCTCCAGAAAAAAATTTGTTGGTATTTTAACTGTGTTTATATTAAGTTTATAAGTTGATTTAGGACTACTTGACATCTTTGTGATTTCAAGTATTCCTATCCAAAAACATGGTACATCTTTCCACTTGTTCAAGTCTATTTTTATATATTTTTCAGGTTTTCCTAGTGTAGCACTGTATTTTTTTGTTATATTTATGTCTATACATTTTAACTTTTTTGGTGCTATTGTAAATGGGTCTTACCTTTCATTATATCACGTAACTGGTCATTATTGGTATAATTGAAATCTTTTGCTTTCTGTATATTAAATTCATTTCCTACAACTTCATTAAACTTTCTTTTTCTGTGCAGTAATTTTTCCACTGATTTTTTTGGTTTTCTAGATATTTCATGATTTCATATCTGCAAATAGAGACAGTTCTGTTTCTTCTACCTTTTCTACATTCTACCATTTTGTGTCCAATATTTATTTATGCCTCCGTTATTACTTGTCTAACTGCTGGCTAAGGCCTCTAATACTAAATAATAATGGGGAATATGGATATTCTTATTTTGTTCCTGAATTTAATGGAAATGCTGATTGTGTGTCCTCATTAAGTAAGAAACTGGATTTTAGGCTGAGATATACATATTTCATGTTACGGAACTACTTCCTCAAAATCTATCTCATTGAGTGTGATGGCTAATTTTAGGTGTCAACTTGATTGGGCTTAAAGGATGCCCAGTTGGCTGGTAAAACATTATTTCTGAGTGTATCTGTCAGGGTGTCTCCAGAATCTAGCATTTGAATTTGTAGACCTAGTAAAGAAGATTGCCCTCCCCAACTTAAGTGGGCATCATTCAATCTGTTGAGGTCCTGAATAGAACAAAAAAAGCAGAAGAAGGGCAAATTTCTTCTTTTTGCTTGAGCTGAGACATGCAACTTCTTCTGTCCTTGGACAACCATCCTCCTGGTCCTCAGGCCTTCAAGCTCAGAATGCATTACACCACTGTTTTTTTTTAATTTTTTTTTTGCAGTACGCAGGCCTCTCACTGTTGTAGCCTCTCCCGTTGCGGAGCACAGGCTCCGGACGCGCAGGCTCAGCGGCCGTGGCTCACAGGCCCAGCCGCTCCGCGGCATGTGGGATCTTCCCGGACCGGGGCACGAACCCATGTCCCCTGCGTCGGCAGGCGGACTCTCAACCACTGCGCCACCAGGGAAGCCCAGCCACTGGCTTTTTGATTCTCCAGCTTGCAGATGGCAGATCATGGGACTTCTTGGCCTACATAATTACATGAGCCAATTCCTAAAATAAATCTCCTCTTCTCTTTCTCTTTCCTTCTCTCTCTCTCTGTATTTGAAAGATATACGTCTTTAAAATGATGAATGTGTGCTGAATTCTGTCAAATGCCTCTTAAGTATCTATAAATATGATCCTATGCTATTTCTTCTCAGGTCTACTAATATGATGAAATACATTAATACACTTCCCAACATAGAACTATTCTTTCCTTCCTGATATAAATCCCATTTTGCTTTAATATGCTATTGCATTTTGTTGCAAGTATTTTATTTATAATTTTTGTATAGATGTTCATAAGTAAGATTGTTTTGTAGGATTTTTAATGCAATCTTTATTAGGTTTGGGGTATCAATATTATAGTCACTTCAGTAAAAGAATTTGGAAGTTTTTCTTCTTTTCTTATTTTCCAGAAGAGATTAAGTACCATTGGGAGTAAAATATTTTTAGGTTTGAAAAAATTCTATGAAACCATCTGGATTGAAGCCTTTTTTGTGAAAGAGCTCTTTGAAAACTTGTCTACTGATTCTATGTAATTTAGTGTGTTTAGATTTTCTACCATTACTGGGATCAGTTTCTCTGTTTGTTTGTTTTGTTTTGCTTTTTATTTTCTGCAATTGACTTTTTTTAAAGTGTATTATTCAGTGGTTTTCAGTATATTCACAATGGTGAGCAGCCATTACCACTACTAATCCTAGAACATTTTATTTTCATCACCTCCAAAAGTAGACCCATACCTGCTAGCAATCACTTCTCATTCTCCTCTCCCCCTACCTCCTTGCCATCATTAATCTACTGTCTGTCTCTATGGATTTGCCTATTATGGACATTTCATACAAGTTTCATACAATATATGGCCTTTTTTGTCTGGCTTCTTTCACTTAGCATAATGCTTTCAAGGTTCATCCATGCTGTAGCATGTATCAGTACTTCATTCACTTTTTACGGCTGAATAATATCCATTATGTGGATATACCACATTTCTTTATCCATTCATCAGTTGATGGAAATTTGAATTGTTTCTACTTTGGGAGTATTATGAATAATGCTGCTATGAACATTCATATACAAGTTTTTATGTGGACATATTTTTTCATTTCTCTTGGGTATATACTTAGGAATGAAATTCCTGGGTCATATGATAACTCTATGTTTATATTTTTGAAGAACTACAAAACTGTTTTCTAAAGTGGCTGCACCATTTTAGATTCCCACCAGGAGAGCATGAGGGTTGTAATTTCTCCACATCCTCACCAACATTTTTTACTTTACTTTTAAAAATTATCCTAGTAGATCTGAAGTAGTATTTCATTGTGGTTTTGACTTCCATTTCCCTAACAACTAATGATGTCTGGCACATATTTATGTGTGTATTAGCCATTAAATGCGTTCTTTGGAGAGATATCTATTCAAATCTCTTACCGACTTTATAAATGGGTTATTTGTATTTTTATTATTGAGATATAAGAGTTCTTATATATTCTGGATGCTGGACCCTTATCAGATATATAATTTGCAAATATTTTCTCCCATTCTGTGGCTGTCTTTTTGTTTTCTTTATGGTGTCCACTGAAGCACAGAAGTTTTGAATTCTGATGAAATCCAACTTACCTATTTTTTCTCCCTTGGTTGCTTATGCTTCATGTGTCATATCTAAGAAACCACTGCCTAATCCTTGGTCACAAAGATTTACACCTATGTTTTCTTCCAAGAGTTTATGTTTCTTCCTCTATTTTGAGTTAAGTTTTGTATATGGTATGCTTCATTCATTTGCATATGGATATCCAGTTGTAGAAGCACCATTTGTTGCAAAGCCTATACTTTCTCCATTGAATTGACTTGCCAACTTTGTTGAAGACCAATTGACCATAAATGTAAGGGTTTATTTCTAGACTCTCAACTCTGTTCCACTGATCTACATGTCTAGCCTTATGTCATATGCCAGTATCACAGAGTCTTCATTACTGTAGCTTTGAAGTAGATTTTGAAATAAGAAGTGTGAGATCAACTACTTTTTCAAGATTGTTTTTGGCTCTTCTAGGTCCCTTGCAATTCCATATGAATTTTAGGATCAGCCTGTCAATTACTGAAAGGAAAAAAAAAGGCAGCTTGGATTTTGATAGGGATTGTGTTGAATCTGGTGATTAATTTAGGGAGCATTGCCATCTTGACAATATTAAGTGTTCCAATCCAGGTACACAAGACTAGGATAAGCCTTGACAAATTACATTTAACTAGAAAGTTGCGTTTTTCAGCTAGATTTTTAAATTTGCTTATAAAGTTGTACAAACCACTCTCTTATGATATTTTAAAGTTTCCTGTTTTGATGTTATTTCCACAAAGTCATCTGTGCATTTGTGCCTCCTTTAAAAAAAAATGCCATTGGTTTATCTTTTTTTTAGGCTTTTACCAAAAAACAGCTTTTCATTTTATTTATTAGTTCCTACTATTTCCCTGATTTCCAGCCCCGTTAATTCTGTTTTTATCTTCTCTCATTCCTCCCTTTTGCTTTCTCTCAGTTTACCCTTTTTCCCTAGCTTTTTGAGTTGAATGTCCTATTTATTTTTTTATGCCTTTATTTTTCTTGATATAGGCATTTAATGAGTTTTGATTTGGTTATATCGCATAGATTCTGATGTCATTTCCATTTTCATATCTCATTTCCATTATAGTTATTTTCAAGAAGTTTTCAATTTCATGGTCCTAAAATTTCCCCTTTGACCTAAGAATTGTGTATAGACTTTAAATTTTTTCTAGGTTGAGCTCCAAATTTGGGTGTGAATGAGATCTCCCAGGAAAGGGTGTAAAGTAAAAAGATGGATGGAGATGAAACTCTAGTGGACATTAATAAGCCAAATAGAGGGATAGTTGTCCCCAAAAGGAGCTAAGAAGAAGAGTCGAGTTGGAGATGTTGGATGAAAACAAAAGGTGATGCCATGGAAAACAAGGGACAAGATAATTGGTGACTTCAGGGAACACAGTTAGAATGGAAATGGGGTTGGTAGATAGAAGTCAAATTACAAACTGCATGTTGAGGAATGAACAGAGTGAAGGTTATCACTAAAGCAAACTCCTTGTTTAATTAAGATTCTTAGCTATGAAGAGAAAGACAACAAACGAACATTAGCTGCGGTGGGGGTTACTGGGTAGAAGTTTTAATTGTTGTTTTTATTTGTTTTATATGGGAGACATTTGTGCAGTGGGGTAGTTTAGAATAATAATGGAGGCTTTTCCATCCATAATTCTTTGTACCCTTCCCCCCAACCTAGGCAGCTAGGGCATTCCAAGTTCACTGCCTCAGGTAGAGGATAACTCAGCAGAATACAGAGATCAGTGTGAATGCCAAAGAAAGCTTAGTTATGGAAAGGGATCATTACTTGTGAGAGTGTGGCTAAGGCACTTACACTATCCATGCCTGCCCCTGTGGAGACATCCTTGTTTCTGCCTGGCTTTAGGCTATGTGCTCAGGAGAGCCACCAGGCCTTGTTAGCTTGGAGAGCTCTCAGTGCCAGCTCTATGCTGCTCTTTGGCTTGCAGTCCTAACAATCAGGGCTTATTATGGACAGCTCTGTAAGACCACGGCACAGACATGGACATCCAAAAATTTTCCCAAGCTCTACTTAAGATTCCTTTGAGCACAGTATGGGAATCCCTCTTGCTCCATATACCCTTGTCTATACCTGCTACTCTGAGACTTTGTAGCATTGAAGTTTGTTCTTCAAGTCTCTGGTTCAAACCTCATTTTTCTGTGGTTTTTTTAGCTTCCCAGGTTTTTAGAATAAGGATAAAATAAAATAAAAATTAAGAATAAATAAAATAAGAATAAAATAAAGATATTTGGATAAACAAAAATATATAACATAAAATATATTATATGACAGAGGTGGTGTTAAACACACTGTCCATTATTGGCTATTTAAATCCTCATTTATCAGTGCTACTAGAAGTCCTGACTTGAACAGTAAAAAATGAAACATATCAAACTTAAATATGTCATCCATATTTCAGCAGCCTCGCCAGCCTATGACTATAAAATAAAGACACTGTTCGTATCCAAACTATAATTACACATACCCCAACTGGCCTATTTTTGGAAAACAGCCTACTTAGAGCTTCCGCCAGGTATTTCTAAGAGTTTCTCAGAGTACTTCTCCCCAGGTGATTCTAACGTGCACCCAGCACTAGAAACTACTGCTGTAGTCCACTTGCCAACCTACCCACCATCCTGTAGCTAATTGCCTTTCTAAAAACCCGAGTCTAGTCTTATCAATTCTCTACATATATGGATTTATCTTGCCTACATTACTGAATCCAGTCTCCTTAGGGCAGCAAACAATCACTCACTCTCTGGCCCCGAACCTACCTTTATACATGCATTTCCTAATAACTCCTCACAACTAGTTACATACCTTCTACTGTATATAGACAGACAATGCTGTACACGTTACAGAACCCAAATATTAAATAGGTTTGTCTTTAGTAGGTTTACAACTTAGGAGAGACAAGACTATAAGCTTTCAGTTAAAAATATAAATACTTCTAGAGTTAAATTAGCAAAGGAAAGCCTAAAATGAGCTCTCAAGGTTAGAAACTATTACAAAATGCATCAATAGTTTTCAGAAAAAAGTAGACATTTGAGTGCCACTTCTCAGTAATTCAAAAGCTAAAATAGAAGAAGGCAATGGGTTAGAAGCTGGTGTGGCTACCATGCCTTTAAATAAACCAAGAGCTGCCTTGAATTACAGTGCTTACGGCCTGGCTTCTGGCCTGGTTTCATTACTGCATTATACAGTGGCACCTCTAAACACTTGTTTCTGAATCCTTCAAAGACAAAAATAATGAATTCCCATGCTCCTTGGGACCCTGCTACTGTAACTGAATCTTCTCCCTTTCATAGCCACCTGAATAGAACCCATACCTGTCCAGTCTTTCTCACCTCCCCCCAGGGAAAGAACAGATTTAGACATCTTGCCTTATTATCTCTGTAGATGAAATGCATGCACTTTCTGTCATTCACTCTACCTAGAATACATAGAACACTCAACTCCACTTCTGCAATTGACTACAGTTTAGACAAAGTTACTTGCTCTGTGTTCCAGGTGGAACCACTAGTTACGCCTACTGCCCTCCAAATAAATTTGGGGCAATTTCAAACAATGTATCTGATATCCATAACTTGTGATTTGTGGAAGAAGTCTTAAAGGGAGACATTCTTCATGTCATGCTTGACTGGAGTAGCAAAACAATGATGGCTCTTCTTCTCTACCCCAGCAGCCCCCTCTGAAGGGGCCACTCCATCAACCAACTTCATTCAGCCTAGGACATAGCTTAGTAAGATACCTAGGGGCCCCAAAGCCTTTCTTGAGTCCCTGTGAAGAAAACTCAATGAGGACAATCTGTGAGGATAATGGTCACTGTTATAACAAACACCAACATCCAGTGACATAATACTATTGTCACAGAAGTGGCTTATATTAAATTCAAAATGAGTTTTCCTGATCAATAGGTGGCTTTCCTCCAAAAAATCATTCAGGGACCCAGCTCCTTCTATCTTCTGGTTCTATCATTTTCAATACATGACTTCCAACGTCACTCTGCTTGCCTGTATCAAGCTAGAAGGGGGAAAAAGCCTGAAAGATCACACGTGGAGGTTTTTATGGATCAGGCCTAGAAGTGGCACACATCACTTCCACCTACATCCCATTGGCCAAAACTCAGTCATAATTCCCAGCCTCCTTGTATCTGCAAGAGATTCCAGGAATTAGAGTTTAGTCCATGTTCAGGAAGAGAGCAAACAGAATTAGACCACCCAATCTCCACCACAGTCGACCAAAATGACATGAATCACTAGCACTATCAGGGAAAGGGGGTGTTAAGAAACCAGTGAGTTTATCACAGAGTTCCAAGTGGCCTAGAAATTGGGTTGGAATGGCCTAATATTAGGCTTATACAACCTCATCAGGATTTGGGGGTCACCATACCAGACAGGCAATAAGGTACCTGACAGATCCACAGTCTTCCTGAGAGTTTCTTAGTGTATATATTGTTATGTTTTGTACCATTTGATCCACCTCCTAAGGCACAACTGCTTTAAGCAGAGATGGCTACTTAACCAAAACATGATCTCTCTCTCTATAGGCCTACAAAAGAGAGGCCTATGAAGTTGTCTACCAGAAGAGCAATGCTCAACAAAAGCACTCCTCCTCAATATTGACAAATAGCCAAAGCGGACGTTTCTCTCTTCTTCCTTGGGAGTTTTAAAGGAAGAAAAACAGAGAGAGATACAGATGAAAGAGAGATGGAAGAGGAATAACAGAGAGAGAGAAAACAGCAGAATCAGAAAGCATCAGAAGCCATAAGTAAGTAGAAGCAAAGGGACAGGAGACACACAGCAGAGGTTAAATTAGTCAGTAGCAAAGTAGGAAGAAGAATCTGGAAGAGAGGGAATAGAAGTATATGAGTAAACAAAGGGGAAAGGTGGGGGGGCACTAAATTAGGAGTCTGGGATTAACATATACACACTACTATATACAAAATAATCAACAAGGACCTACTGCATAGCACAGGGAACTCTACTCGATATTCTGTAATAACTCATATGGGAAAAGAATCTGAAAAAGAATAGATATAGGTATATGTATAACTGAATCACTTTGCTGAAACTAGCACCTGAAACTAACACAACATTGTAAATCAACTATACTCCAGTATAAAATAAAAATTTAAAAGAGAAGAAGTGTATGAGTCAAATCACCAGCATGTTAGGCTGCCAGAAGTGGAGTTGAAGTGGAGTCACAGAGCGACTGCTGAAACACTAGTGCCCTGTGTTCCCTTAACAGCAACAAATGTCGCTCCAGTAAGCTAAGAGGCTTGAATGCACTTCAATCAGTTTTTCACTATTCCTTATGATTATAAGAAATAATTACTTCTTATATCACTTATTTCCAAATAGATCCTTACAATACCCTTGAGTAACTAAGAAAACTTAAAAGATTATCTGGTCCCATGCAACCTGAAAGAGTGCAACCAACCGAATGATGACAGGGAGCCAGATTTCCAAACGTGCCTGTGGCTATCTCAGCAGACAGTAATGCTTCTTGGGTGTGTCCCCTCTAACTTTCAAAGCTAATGAAGATACTGCCATGAACTGTCCTTTGTTATGAATTTGCATCAAGTCTTCCACATTTAATAATGCTGACAGTTTTCAAATGGAAACCAATATTTTATTTCGATGTTAAAGAGAACAGGTTGAGGCCACAGAAGTACGAACTTGGAAGCCACAGAGGGTACACACCCAGAGGCCACAGGAATTATATGCCCAGAGGCCCCAGGAAGTACACTCCCTGAGACCACCAATACTCAGAGGGCCTCTGGCTCGCAATTTTTGTAGACACACAGCAAACCCTGCACCTGATCTAGATGATAACAATAAGTACAACGGACAGATACCTACAATCCAGGGTCAAGAAAAGTTGACTTCCAAAGATAAAATACAAAAAGAGTCTTCTTTATAAAAACAGGCAATTAAGTACCCTGAACAGGATAGCCCGAACCCAAGTGTTATTTTTATGTCACAATGCCATCATATTAATCAACTTCCATCTATAAAGCCTGAGACATAGTTTACTGGGATACCTAGAATCCCACACCCTTTCTGATGCCCTCCAATACATTTATGCACTCAGCCTAAGATTAACTGGAGAACTACATGCATTCCAGACTCCTGAATGCCACTGAGAAGCCATAAAAATAAACTTCAGCACAGGTTTGACCCCGTCCCATGAGAACATTATCATACTATGAATGTAACTGTATGAGTAAAAAAAAAAGAGGAGGGGCAAGAAAATAATATATATGCATTTCCTTGTATATGCATAGCATATTTCTGGGGTGATCCCTAGAAACTAGTACTTTCATTGTTAGTATAGTTTGGAGGGGTTTTGAATTGCTGGTGGAAGGGGCTTAGAGGGACTTTTCTCTGTAGTTTGTTCTCTTTGAATTTTTAACCATGTGAATATATTATCTATTCAAAAATATTTTTCAAAACAAATTTTAACTCCCTTTCCTGATTATTCTCTTCATATCCTGTAACTGTTTAAGATCCACTGCTCTCCCTCAAATCTTACTTTCTCCTTTAACATCTTTAACAAACTCTTCTTTCAATCTCACAGAGTGAGTTTCTGTCTTTGTTCAGACTGCTATAATAACATACTACAAACTGAGTGCTTATAAACAACATATATTTATTTCTCACAGTTGGAGGCTAGGAGGTTCAAGATCATGGCACAGGCAGATTCGGTGTCTGGTGAGAATCTGCTTCCTAGTTAGCCATCTTTTTGCTGTAACCTCACATGGTGGAAGGGATGAACTAGTTCTCTGGTCTCTTTTATACGGTACTAATCCCAATCATGAGGGCTCCACCCTCATGACATAATCACCTTCCAAAGGCCCCACCTCCAAACACTATCACCCTGGGGGGTAGGATTTCAACGTATGAAACTTGGGCGAACACAAACATTCAGACCATAGCAGTTTCTTATTTATCCTCTCCACCATCCTACTGTCAAAATTTAATTATGTAGATCAAAATACCCTATCTCCCAGCAACAATAGTAAAAATCTTCCTCCTTAGGAAAAGCTAAAAAATAACTTGGACTTACAGGATTTATTTTTTGGCATTCTAGGAAAGGGATAAAATCTTTGAACAATTCCACATGAATAATTTTAGCTTTGATACAATGGTAACGTAATATCACAAATAACCCAAATTTCCAAAATTAGGAGATATGTCAAATTATGAAATGCCTTGTAGCCATTAAAAATAATAATATAAATTTATAAAATGTCATTTAAATACAAAGTATTCAAGTATAAGCAAATGTTTTAGAGATGAAAGAACTCTTGGGATTAACATATACACACTACTATATATAAAATAGATAATCAACAAGGGCCTACTGTATAGCACAGGGAACTCTACTCTATACTCTGTAATTACCTATATGCGAAAAGAATCTGAAAAAGAATAGATATATGTAAATGTATAACTGAATCACTTTGCTGTACACGTGAAACTAATAACATTGTAAATCAAGTATACTCCAATATAAAATAAAAATGTTAAAAATAAAATAAAGATGAAAGAACTCAGGGAAAAATACCCATGAGCACTTTTTGAAAAAACAAACAAACAAGAGAATCCAGACAACAGAAATAAATCAAAGAATTCAAGGATGGAGGAGGAAATGGTAGTTAGCAGAAATTTCACTGAACTGTGGGAAAAATATACTAAAAGATTGCATGAATACTAAAGTATGAACATTCTACCTTGTCAATGTAAAAATATTAATAATAACATACCTAAGATAAACTGGGGGTGGGGGGGGCCTGAGGGAGAAAAAGTAGAAGGAATTTTGAAAGTACTAACACCCTCATCTTCTGCAGCAGGAAGTCAACTGATACTTTTATATTTGAACTGGGTAGTTTTTTTAAAAACCACAGTGACTACAACCTCTTAATGTTTTTCTTGTTATCTTTTCTGAATTAAACATAAATAATGTCTCTCATGGCTAACAAACATTTGAGGTTACACAATATCTTCAATTTAAATTAATTTTTTTCTTGTGTTACATTCAAGTAAAATTAATACTTTTATTTTTAAATAACATGATTATTGTGATCTTATTTTTATAGGAATAGTCTCTTCATTTATTTAATAAGTTTTATTAGTGATCTACTACGTGCCAAACACAGTTCTAGGTGCTGAAATACAGCAGTGAACAAAACAACAGAAACCCCTGTCCTTGTGGAGATTATACGCTAGACTTTTTTCTTCCATAATTTCTTTCTTTTTCCTTCCTTCCCTTTCCTCCTTCCTTCTTTCTTATTAACTCCCCACCCTTTTATCCATTTATTCTATTACACATGGATTAAAAAAGATCTAGAATAATAGTTCTCTGACATTAATAATTGTTATTTCAAGAGGTGGAATTCGGGATAATTTTTTTAAACTTTCTTTAAGTGATTCTTTAATCATAGTTCATCAGAAGGACTATTACAAGCAAACCAATTTTTTACAAAGCGACTTCAAAGTGAGATGGTGAAATAAGATATAAACCACTCTTTAAACATATTTATTGTTATGTATAATTGTGAACTATTTCAGAGAAAAGTACAGAAAAAAATATTACAGGGAATTCCCTGGCGGTCCAGAGGTTAGGACTCTGCGCTTTCACCGCCAAGGGCCTGGGTTCAATCCTGGGTCGGAGAACTAAGATTCCACAAGCCACTCGGTGCACCGCCCCCGCCCCCCCCCACACAAAATTATAGACAGCCTTATATCCAATACCAAGATTTAACAGAAGTTAACATTTTGCCACATTTATTTGCTTCATATTTTGTTCCCTAACAATAAAACATTGCAGAAACAACTAAAATTCCACTCTTCGTCACTCTCCATCTTCAGGTGCAACTACTATTCTAAGGATAATGTTTATCACTCTCATGCATGTATTTGTTTTCATAAACAACAGACTATCACTTTGTACATTTAAAATTTACATTATGTTGTTATCATAATGTTCACTTCCTTTTGTAATATTTTAAACTCAACATTATTTTTTGAAATTTATCCAAGTTACTCACGTAGTCTTATTTCATCATTTATTTTATTCATGTGTGTGAATTATCATTGTATGAATAAAATTATAAAAATTCATTCCTTATCAAGGGGTCTGTGGGTCCAACAATCCCATTCTTCTTTTATAATATACTTTTCCATTCCACAAAATGCAGGCCCATTTACCTATGCAGTTTTTCAAAAGCTCTTTCAGTGGCCCCAAGCTTTCTCAGGTAATAATTTCTTGGGGAAACTGTCCATGCCACTTCTCCACACTGCTCACACTTTTTACTACCTGATAAAAATGAATTGTGAAATGTTGTATTAACTTCTCTTCAAAAATAGCATTAAAAGTGAAGAAGTTGGACTTCCCTGGTGGCGCAGTGGTTATGAATCCGCCTGCCAAGGCAGGGGATACGGGTTTGAGCCCTGGTCCAGGAAGAGACCACGTGCCGTGGAGCAACTAAGCCTGTGCACCACAACTACTGACCCTGCGCTCTAGAGCCCGTGTTCCACAACTACGGAAGCCCATACGCCTAGAGCCCGTGTTCCACAACAAGAGAAGCCACCACATTGAGAAGCCCATGCACAGCAACAAAGACCCAACGCAGCCAAAAATGAATAAATAAATAAATAAATAAATTTTAAAAAGTGAAGAAGTAGAAGTAATATTTATGGCACCTCCAGTCCTCTTAGGAAGAGTTATTTCTAAATCATTACAAAAAGGTTCTTATTACCTATATCTTATTGAAGCTTAGAAAAGTTCTAATATTCTTAAGGTTCTTGCCAACTGCTTGAGAAACTTGTCTCCTTATCAGTAAAACAAATGAATACTGGGTGTTGCATGCCCCCAGAGACTCATGCTGAGTCGAGATGAAAGCTGTGAAAAAGAGACTCTCTGCATTAGCAAAATGATACCTGAGGCTGCTAGACTGCATGAAGTTTGCCTAAAGACTAAAAAAACAAGAAAATACTAGGAAGAATCTCTTATAGATGCGGCAGGTATAAAATAAACACAAAATAGTGTGGAACACTAATAATAAGGTCACTCTGCAAAAGCACTGAAGCGTAGGAATGGCTCAGATGGATCTATTTGGAGAAAATGGAAAGACTAGAACTTTTAAAATCAGCATTGGACCCTATCTCACTTTTGTTCATCAAATTCTTGAGTATCTATCTGTTCCGGAATTGATTAAAATTGAGTGTTTAAAAATATATGTTGGGCTTCCCTGGTGGCGCAGTGGTTGAGAGTCCACCTGCCAGTGCAGGGGACACGGGTTCGTGCCCCCGTCCAGGAAGATCCCACATGCCACAGAGCGGCTGGGCCCGTAAGCCAAGGCCCCTGAGCCTGCGGGAGAGGCCACAACTGTGAGAGGCCCGCGTACCACACACACACTATATATATATATATATATATATATATATATATATATATATGTTGATCTAACTTTATATACTTTTCAAAAGTCATATTTTTTCACTTGATACTCTTAATATTCTTGTGGCTTAAGTCACGCAGGTATTATTATTGCAATTTTATAAATAAGCAAAATGAAATAAAAAGAGGCGGCCTATGGTAAAAATCACTGATAGAGCCAGCAACTGACTCTATTGACTTCTAGTGTACTTTTATTGCTAGAATCAAACATGAAAAGAACATAGATTATAAAAAACTAGATATGTTTGTGAACAAGATTAGAGCTACTTTCAAATTAAATTTATCAGCTACATGGAAAAATTAGCTTCCTTACTCCTTTTTTTGGGGTTGCGCTGTGCAGCTTGCAGGATGTCAGTTCCCCAACCAGGGACTGAACCTCGCCATGGCAGGGAAAGCACCAAATCCTAACCACTGGACCACCAGGAAACTCTCAAGCTTCCTTAGTTTAGGGGTATTCCTTGTGGAGTGGGTTTTATTTTTTACCAAACTAGCTTTATTCAGGGTAACTTAAATTTATTCTATTAAAACTACTCTAATGACTTTTGTTTCCAAAAATTAAATCCATACTCACAAGGTGTGTCATATGATTAATTTTTCTAAAATTTCTGAATACATGAAAGTAGAAATAGTCAAAAAATAGATGGCAAACATTTCACAGCCTAAGGCTAAGATCTTTCATGTATTAAAAGATAAATCACTAAATGGAAAAATGGGGAAAGGTCATGAACTGCCAGTTCAAACAAAGGGAAATACAAATTGTCTTTAGACCTGCAAAAAGATATCTATAATTAGGGAAATGAAAATTAACACTGAGTTTCTAATTTTCACATATCAGATTGGCAAAAGTCCTAAAGTTTGATAATTAAACTTTAAGAGGGAGTGGGGAAATAGGCATGCTTGTATAATGATGTGAGAGAATTATTGTCAAAATAGCAACACCTACCAAAAATATTCATGCAATTTGACATATTTCCAAGAATTTATCCTAGAGAAAAAGTCTCAATTTTGCAAAATGACATGCATACTCAGATATTCTTTACAACATGGACTGTTATAGCAAAAGCCTAGAAACAACCTAAACATCCATCAAGGGTAGATTAATTCAATATATTATGGTTCATCCATACAATGAAATGAGGCAGCTCTTTATGTACTAATAAAGAATAGTCACCAAAATATATTTATAGGTGAAAAAAGCAAAGTGCATAGGGATTTATATAATATCTCACCACTAATGGTAAAAATACACACACATCCTGCAACTCAATGTCAAAAAAACAAACAATCCAGTTTAAAAATGGGAAAAGGACTTGAGTAGACATTTCTCCAAAGAAGATGTACAAACGGCCAATAAGTACATGAAAATATGTTCAATATCATAATCATTAGAGAAATGCAAATCAGAACCACAAGATTCCACCTTGTACCCATTGGGATGGTTATTTTAAAAAACAAAATGTATTGGCAAGATGTGGTGAAACCGGAGCCTTGTGCTTCGCTGGTGGGAATGTAAAATGGAACAGCCACTGTGGAAAACAGTACAGTGGTTCCTCAAAAAATTAAACATAGAACTACCACATGATCTAGCAATTCTACATCTGGTTACACAACCAAAGAATTAAAAGCAGGGACTTGAAAAGACAGCTGTACATCAGTGTTCACGGCAACATTATTCAAATAGCCAAAAGGTGGAAACAACCCAAATGTCCATGGACAGATGGATGGATAAACAAAATGTGTTATATACACACAGTGGAATATTATTCAGCCTTAAGGGATGGAATTCTGATACATGCTATGACATGGATGAACCCTGAAGACATTATGCTAAGTCAAATAAGCCAGAGGCAAAAGGACAAATACTGTATGATTCCATTTACATGAGGTATCTAGTATACTCAAACTTATAAAGATAGAAAGTAGAATGGTGGTTGCCAGGAGCTTAGGACAGGGGAGAATAGGGAGTTATTGTTTAAAGGGTATGGAGTTTAAGTTTGGGAAAATAAAGTTCTGGAGATGGATGGAAATAATGTGAATGTACTCAATACCACTGAACTATACACTTAAAAATGGTTAAAATGGTAAATTTTATGCTATATATATTTACCACAATAAAAAATACATACATACATACACACACTTGTACTTGCATGGACTATCTCTGGAAGAATTAGAGAAACACAGTAAATCTTGCCTTTAGAAAGGGGAACCAGATACCTAAGTGAAGAGATTTACCTATCACTACATAGTTTTTGTACCTTTAGAATTTTACCCCATGTATATATATTATCTATTCAAAAATTTAATTTTCAATCACACTTATTGATTGAAATCTGAACATAGCGCAGGAAAATGTATATAAGTCAAAATGTATTATAGTCTATGTTTTGTATGAGGCAAAATAAAAATGCCCCTAATTAATGCTACTGAAAACCTGCCTCAATGTTGTTCAAGATGCAACCTTCAAAAACTATTTAACAAGGAAAATGGAAAATAAAATGAACTGCTTCAGAACTTAAAAGATCAAAACAGAACACCCAGATATAAGTAAAAAGTTCTTATGAGACTAAAATATAACATTGCTAATCCAGATTAAATAGAGGAAAAACAAATCTAAATTATTTACTTCAAGAATATAAAGTAGAATAATAATACTAGCTAATATTGTTCTAAGCTTTGAATCCCAAACTAATTCATTCCAAGTTAATATTGTTCTAAGAGCTTTAAAAATGTCCACTGACAACAGTTGTTCTCAAACTTTTTGGTCTCAGAACCCCATTTACACGCTTAAAAATTATTCAGACCCACAAAGAGCTTTTGTTTGTGTGAGTTATATTTATCTATATTTACCATACTAAAAAGTAAACCTCAAAGTTTAAAAATATTTATTTACTAATTCATATAGAAATGATAAACCCATTATATGCTTACATAAATAAAATTTTTATGAAAAATAACTATATTTTCCAAAACAAAAAATAAATTTAATTAGAAAAATGGCACTGTTTTACATGTTTGCAAATCTCTTTAATGTCTGGCTTAACAGAAGGCAGCTGGATTCTCATATCTGGTTCTGCATTCAATCTGTTACAATATCACACATGTAGCTTTTGAAAAACTCCAATATACACTTGTGAAAAATGAGAATGAAAATAGAAAATACTGTCTCAAGATTTTTTATGAAAATAGTTTTGATTTCACAGACCCCTGAAAGAGTCCTGCGGATACACAGGGGTCTCCAAACCATTTTGAGAACTACTTACTTACATCAATCCTATGTGGCAAATGTAAATAAAAACTGAGGCACAGAGAGAATAAATAAATTACAGTCACAAAGCTAGGAATGAACCCAGAAAGTCTGATTCCAATCCCCAGGGTTGCCCCTCAGAGCCAGGACAAAAGCAGCAAGGGCCCATGTCATAATGTTTTACATAATGATTTAAAAAAACCCACTGGCTGCCTGGCAGTCACAATACCAGAACTCCACTCCACCTAATGTGCTAATATTTCACATTAAATCTTTTAATTCATGCAAAGCAGAGGTAAGGGGTGCTGGTCTGCCCGTCAAGGGAAACAGCATCACTGAGGGATGAAGCACATTAGGGCAGGAATAGCCAAATGCCCTGGAAGCTTCTCAAGGAACAGCTGTCTCTTCCAAACCGAGCTATTATGTCTGTCTCTGGAACTCCTACTCCATTCAGACCCCTCCTTATACCATTCAATCTACACAGAATACTGCCTTCAATTCTTAATTAAAATGTTCAAAAAGAAGAGTAATAAAGAGACTAGTTCTATCAGATAGTAAAGCACACTATAAATTGATAGGAATTAATATAGGATTGTCCTAGTATATATGACCAGGAGGTAAGGCGATAGATCAGAATACATAGCCTAAATTAGACTCAATTATAGAAAATGCAGTACATTATAAAGTGGATCTAATAATTCAAGAAGTAAATAAACTGAACTGTTTAGCAATTTGAAAAAAAAATCTATTTAGACCTTCACTTTTAATCATATGCCAAAATAAATTCTAGCTAGATGAACTGCTTTTACAAATAGAGGAGCCTGTTGAGGCTAGGCAAGGCAGGACCAGACCTTATTCAGCACTGCATCCCCAGGCCTCTTCCAGGGCTGCGGCACAGCTGCCCCAAACAGAAGAAACTACTTTGAGTTTCAACTCTGTGGCTAGTCTATTATTCGATCTTGCGCAAGTCATTTTGCCTCTTGGTCCTTAATTTCTGATTTATAGAGAGTGGATAGTAATGATACCTGCAGCATGAGAACACTCACTGTAAACTTTAAAGTGCTATACAAATTAGGAGAAGGAGTACAGACTAGAAACGGCGTTCATCCATGTTCCTACCACTCAGATACGCTTAGCATTAATATTTTAGTGCTAAAAACAATGCCAATTTTCTTAGTAACTTTATTTTATAAAGTAGACATTTTAAGAGCATACACTTTTCCTCGGGGCCTCAGTACAATTATTTTAATTCTGAATGGGTAAAAGATGCATCTCTTAAACATGTTTATTTCCCCTGAATTGGCCCTTCTATCAAAAAAAGGCCTGGCATCACTGCTCTATGGGATTTGGGAAATTTTCTCTTCACTGCTACTTTCAGGAAGCCTCAAAGCAGATGAGCCCATGAAGTCCATGAAGGGTGGGGTGGAGGGGAGCAGGGAGGGAGGGGCGACACAGCCCAGCAAGACACTGAATTAGAGGAACGCTGATGTGACCTTGAGCAAGCTATTTACCTTCTCCTAGTCTCCAAAAACTGGAGATGCCAACCCTTACCGTACTAATAAAAAGACTAAAATGAGGTAATGTACACAAAAACCCTTAGCACCCAACTATAGGTAGACATCAGAGAGCAAGGCTTGAGTAAATGCTGGTTTCCCTTCTCTGTTCCCCCTCTCTTTCATAAAGCTATTCTGGTTCTTCTTGCACATCCCTGAATTATCTGACAATACCTCTCCTCTCCTTCCCCAGGAGAACCCTTCTGCTCCAGTGAGAGGTCTGAGGTAAAGGCAAGTGCCATCCATATATTTAGTTATTCAAATTGCAGGCAAGAGTCACAAGCTCCCCACCCCATCCCAAACCCTATCAACCACCACTACTGTCCCACCCAGTTTCCCAGTAGGATACTCACACTGCGAGTGTCATTCACAATGCATGCAGTGAGGCTGGCGCCACTTGGAGCTGTGCAGTGCTCAGCCCTGCACTTTACCCTCACACTTCCCTGACAATGGCTGAGCCAAGCCTCCCACAAGGCCGACTACAGTTGCAGTGCTGCAAGTTAACTCCATTCTCTACCTTATCCACTGCAGTAAAGCCCACAAACATAGCTGAGGTACCAAACAAAACTTTGTAAGGTGATACTATAAAGTAATGAAACGGACTGCACTTTTCACTCTCCTTTCCTGCAATCACACCTTGTACCTTCAGGTGTAAGAAACTAAGGAATACATATACAGTCAGCCCTCCATATCCGTGGGTTCCACATCTGAAGATTCAACCATCCACAGATCTAAAATACTGCGAGAAAAAACCCCAGAAAGTTCCAAAAGCAAAATCTGAATTTGCCACATGCCACAGGCAACTATTTACATAGCATTTACACTGTATTAGGTACTATAAGTAATCAGAGATGATTTAAAATATACGGGAGGGACTTCCTGGTGGTGCAGTGGTTAAGAGTCTGCCTTCCACTGCAGGGGACACAGGTTCGCACCCTGGTCCAGGAAGATCCCACATGCCGCGGAGCAACTAAGCCCAAGCGCCACAACTACTGAGTCTGCACTCTAGAGCCCGTGAGCCACAACTACTGAAGCCCGCACACCTAGAGCTCATGCTCTGCAACAAGAGAAGCCACCACAATGAGAAGCCCACGCACCGCAACAAAGAGTAGCCCCCGCTCACCGCAACTAGAGAAAGCCCACGCACAGCAATGAAGACCCAATGCAGCCATAAACAAACAAACAAATAAATTTATATATAAAAAAATAAAATATACAGGAGGATGTAGGTAGGTAATATGCAAATTCTATGCCACTTTTTATAAGGGATTTGAGCATCCGTAGATTTTGGTATCCTCGAGGGGTGAGGGGTTGGGGGTGAGTCAGGGTGTGCCTTGGAACCAATCCCTTGTAGATACTGAGGGACGACCGTAGCTACAATTTGTCATACATAAAACCTCCTATTGTTCATTCAGTTTAGCTCAAATTTAAAGCACTTAGTCCTGGGAGTTCCCTGGCAGTCCAGTGGTTATGACTCTGCACTTTCGATGCCAAGGGGCTGAGTTCAATCCCTGGTCGGGCAACTAAGATCCCACAAGCCATGCAGGGGGGAGAAAAAGCACTTAGTCACTTCCAACTGTATTGTTGGCCTCTGTACTACTAGTTTCTGACTCTTGAGATTGTGATCCCATCATATACTCCTCATTCAGCTTGGTCTCCTGGAACTATGGTTTCATTGCCTTTCTTTGATGTACATATGTGGCATAGATTCTACAGCTTCTGTTTTATGCATGTATAATCTCCTCTACCTTTTGCCTCTTCTTTTTTCACACTATTCTTTGTCTCCTGTCCTCCATTCTAGATCTACCAGTATTCATGTCTTTTTCTCATTGTTTATGTTCTTTTGTTTTGGTTCTTTCATTTATTTTACTTGAAGAGTGTACCATGTTTAAGTATTATTAATCCTTCTTTGTAATATCACGTTCATAGCTTGATTATACATACCTATGTATTTTATTTTTTATTTTTTAAAAATTTATTTATTTAATTTATTTATTTTTGGCTATGTTGGGTCTTCATTGCTGCACACAGGCTTTCTCTAGTTGTGGCGAGCAGGGGCTACTCTTCCTTGTGGTGCGCAGGCTTCTCATTGTGGTGGCTTCTCCTATTGCAGAGCATGGGCTCTAGGCATGCAGGCTTCAGTAGTGTGGCTCACAGGCTCTAGAGAGCAGGCTCAGTAGTTGTGGCACACAGACTTAGCTGCTCCGCAGCATGTGGGATCTTCCCAGACCAGGGATCAAACCCGTGTCCCTTGCAATGGCAGGTGGATCCTTAACCACTGAGCCACCAGGGAAGTCCCCATACCTATGTATTTTAAAAGCAAATTCTATTCATTCACTCAACAAATATATACTGAGTGCCAACTATGTGTCTAGTACTATAGTAGAGTTAGCCTCATTCACAGAATTTAGTCTGTAGGTTAGAATAGGCAATGTGGATATATATTCTTTCCACCAGATTATGAAGAATAAGAAACAGTACTGATCCAAAGCAACAGATAGAAAAGACCTTTTACAGGGTACAGAAAAATAAGTACTTTAAATAGCAGAAGTCCAAAGAATGTAAAAAGAAGAGAATGAACCCTCTTCTACTTTACAAGTTGTACCAGCAATTTAGAATTAGAGGAAAACATTTCCAAACCTCACATCCACTGTATTATTTGACTCATGGTCAAATACTTCAAAAGCTTCTTTGATTTTTTTGTGAAATTCTGCTACTGCTATCTCTGCAAAAGAGAAAGTAAATAAAAATTATTTTATTTTAACTTTAAATTCAAAACAAAAATTTCAATAACTAGAAATTCTAGGAAGGAAGAACATGGCAGAACTCCTTCCTAATATTTTTTACTGGGGGTGGGGGGTGGGGAGAGGCTATGTAGGAGAATGTCTTTACGCTTAGGAGAGGCATGCTGAACTCTTTAAGAGTGAAATGTTATGATGTTTACAATTTACTTTTCTCTCCCTTCCCGATATTCTTAATGTATCATTTGGCATGTTTAACTTCCTCTAGAGATCTCAAAGAACGGAGCTTTTTTTAAAACTTTTTTACTGAGGCATAATACACAAACAAGAAAGTACCAAAGGTGCACTGATCTCAAGTACACAGCTTACTGAGTTTTTATATATGTATATAGTCATAGAGCTGAACTACCACCCAGATCAAGATATAGAACATTTCCAGCACCAGCCTATCATCCATCTTAGTTTGGGTAGATCCTAGCCTGAGAAACAGAAGGAATCCAATGCCAAGGATATTGTGTTTCTCTGGTGTATCCACCTGTCTTGCTTTACTCTATGCTTGAGGAGGATGGAAACTGGGGAGCGGGAGGCATACAAAAGCAACATGTTACACTCGCTCAAAAAAACTTTCAAACTAGTGTTGAGACTAAAACTTACTTAGATGAAACAATTAAAACATCATTTATTCAGTAAATATTGATTGAGTACCTACTATGTGTAGTATATAGTACACTATGTACTATGTGTACATGTATACTATGTGTGTACTATGTACACTATTCTAAGTGCTACGGTTGGAGCAAAGAACAAAATAGACAAAAAATTCCTGGCTCTGTGGAGCTATTTTGTGCATGGTGGGGGAGATACATAAGTTTATACACACTTGGTAAAATACACAGTAAGTCAAATGGTGCTAGAAAATATAAAGCCAGGAAGGAACATGGGCGCTGGCAATGTGGATAGGGGAGAATGGGATGGGATGGTGGTTTGGGAAGGCCTACCTAAGTGATAAGGTAACATCTGCACAGACTAGAAGGAGGAGAAAGAGCCAGCCTTGTAAATATCTGCAGGAAGAGTTTTTAGCCAGAGAGAACGAGAAAGGCAGAATGGTAGGAAATAAGGTCAGAAAGGTATGAGTTTGGGGGTGGGGACAGATTCTATAAAGGCTCTGCAGGCTACTTTAAGGACGGTGTCCTGTACTTTGAAAGAAGTGAGAAACCACTGGAGGGTTCGAAGCAGCGAAGTGACATGGTCTGGCTTCTATTCACTTTGGCTATTATGTTAAGAATACCCTGGAAAGGAACAAGGGTGGAAGAAAAGGCACCAGTTAGGAGGATATTGCTATATTCTAGATGAGAGAATAACTGTACTTACTATTTGAAAAATAAATAGTTTTTCTAGAAAAAGTGGAAAGGGAGAGATTAAGTATGAGTTTAGATAATTATTTTAATTATAAATATATTCCCTTTACCCTAACATAACCACTAACATAACATTTTGCTGTATTTTCCTTTCTTTGTACACAACCTTTTATAACTACCATTCATTCTCCTAACTACTTCACTGAAATGTTTTATTTTTCCAGGTTGCAGCATAACCTTCAATTCTGAACAGTACCAAAGGAATGTAACAGTTTATTGATAGTGTTAATTTTTCTTTATTATAATAAATAACATGACAGCAAACTTCTACTAGTTTAATAAGCAAGTAAATGTTATCTCATTATTTAAATTTACAGCTCTTTGCTTACAAGTAAGTCTAAATAATGATCCTTTATGCTTGTTTACCACCTCTATTTTCTATGCTATGAATTGTCTGTTCATGTTCTCTGCTCACTCCTACTGCGATCTTCTGTTTTTTCTTAACAATTTGTATGAGCTCTTTTAATAATAAAGACTTAACCCTATGTCATGATTACTGAAAACAATTTTCCAGGTCAGCTGTTTTCATTTGTTTTCCTAAAATGAAAACAGTTCCATCTCCTTTATGATAACCAAACTCACACATGATTACTGAAGAAAAAAAAAAAATGAAAGAAGTTTAGACTAAGTAAAAACCACTTCAAATCCTACCAAGCAGAGTTAACTACTCTTAATGTTGTCCTCTAATCTAGTTTTTCACTCAACAATGAACTGTGAGCATCTTTTTATTCTCAAAAAAATTATTACATTATCATTTTTAGTGTTTGATATTCCATTATAGAACTTTATCATAATTTATTAAACCAACTCCCTAATTGTAGACATTTAGGTAGTTCCCAATTTTTTTGTTTTTACAATAATTCTTGAGTGAACCATTCTTCCCAATTCGTCTTTGTGCATTTGTCTTATTATCTCGCTGAAATACAATAAGTTGAATTTGTGTTAGATATTGGGAAGGCTCTTATTAGTCTTAATAGTACCTTGGGAAAATCTCACTGGTTATAATACTGCCATTGCACAAAGCTGATGTTCGCTTTTTAAATTTAAGATTTTTTTTCAACTTTACTTTTATTTAAAATGAGGCCATATTTTCCTCTTATAAAAAGAGAGTTCAACTAGAACTGTCAATTTTCTCATCTGTAAAACAAGAGCACTGAATCAGCTGACTATATTCATTCAGAACTCAATTTCTTTATCTTATGATCACTAAGATTCTCCCTAAATCTAATATACTAAGGTTCTAAGGAAAGGAAAATATATTACTAACGGCATGTTTTCATTTTTATTTCTTAGAGTTCAAACGTCCACCATTCACCTTGGTTTAAGCTTAAGGAACAATTCAAGAGGATACAATGCAGGTGGGAGGGGAAAACAGACCCCTCACACAAGCTGTGCCATGTTGCAATCAGCCTTCCATTTGAAAAATAATCTTCTCTATAGCTTTAAAGTGATAACTGAGTACCGACAATGCTTCTTGTTTCAAACTGATTTTCTCTGGCTCTTCCTGAACACTTTCTGAGGAATCACTGACCTCTTCGATTTCTGAGGAGGAAGGACTCTCTACTGTCACAGTCACAGGAAATTCTGATGGACCTTTGTTAACGTAGTTAAGTCTCTCTCTCACACAACTAGCCCACTTAGCTCCAGGTTCCTTGGCGCACCCGATGCACTTACACAGCATTTATGAGCTTTACACAACTGGAAGGTCACATCTTTATTTCTTATTGCAGGAACACGACTTCTGTAAAGTTTATTTCTGTCAGAACCTATCTCGCCAAGCCGTGGCTGGAAGAAGCTCTGGATACAGATCAGGGGCAGAGGGTGCTCAGGAGCGGCGCCCAGTCGACCCCGCGGAGGTGGTCGGCGTTAAGTCCAGCAGGCCCTCCCGCAGGGAAGCGCGCACGGCAGGCAGAGGCACCGAGTCCTGCAGCGCGCACAGGTCCTCACAGCGCAAGAAGAGGCCGGCCGCGCTGTCCCGGCGCAGCTTCACCGAGTGATCATGGCCCGAGCGCGGCCTCGGGGACTCTGGCTGCGGACACGATGCCCACACCCGCCTGGGGCCCTCAGCTCGCCTCCCAGCCGCTCGGGTGCCCACCGCCCAGTGGCTGCGGCCCCGCAGCGTGCGCAGGACCCACGTCGCAGCCAGAAGACATAGGGCCACGGGCCCCAGCTAGGCCGGCCCCTCCATGCCGTGCTCCGGAGCCCCCGCGTGGCCTGGTGTTGGCGCTGACATCAACTAAGATTTTTTTTTTAAGTACATTATCTTTTATTTTTATTTTAGTCACATCTGTTAAGATTTCTTCTCATCCTTTAAAGTTTAGAAACATCCTTTGAAAGGACCACCAAAAGAGGGAGAAGATCATCTTTTTTCTATAGGTTTGGTGAATACTCAATTCTATTTTCTTCTACAGTTTAAAAATATACTTACTCTTAAATCCATCTGAAAGTTATTTTGTCATGATTCAAAGTGAAAGATTAATTTCTAATCTCATTTTAGTAATTTCTAATTTACTAAGCACTTGAGTTCTTTCCTCCTACTTTATAATGTGTTATAATCCTTTATGTGATGGAGACTAGTTCTATTGATCGTCTATTCTATCAATTCCATTCTGAATTGCATTTCTAGTCTTACACCATTACCATCCTATTTTACTTATTACCACTGTTATTGGTCTTCTTTTTAGGAATGTTCTTTAATATTCTCACCCATGTATTCTTCCAAATGAAATTTAGAAATCCAAATAAAATTTAGAAATTCCAAATAAAACACCATTGGGAGTTTTATTGCTATTACAATGAAGCTATATGCTGAGAAAGAATTAACATTTTAAAATAGTTTTCAGACTTCCCTGGTGGTGCAGTGGTTAAGAATCTGCCTGCCAATGCAGGGGACATGGGTTCGAACCCTGGTCCGGGAAGATCCCACATGCCATGGAGCAACTAAGCCCGTGCACCACAACTACTGAGCCTGCACTCTGAAGCCCACGTGCCACAACTACTGAGCCTGCGTGCCACAACTGCTGAAGCCTGAGCGCCTGGAGCCCGTGCTCTGCAGCAGGAGAGGCCACCATGGTGCAAGGCCCGTGAACCGCAGCAAAGAGTAGCCCCCGCTCACCACAATTAGAGAAAGCCCGTGCTCAGCAACAAAGACTCAACACATCCAAAAATTAAAATAAATAAAAATTTTAAAAGTCTTTGAGATATTCTAAAGAAACTTGTTAACTTTAATGCAGCATTTTCCAAATTTACTGGATCATGGAATCTCCTTTTTCCAATTGTCATCTGTCAGGAATAAATAATGCTTTAATTGACATTTGGAACTTCCCTAACTCAGGAGTCCTCACCCACTGGACACAGGTATGATGTGAATGGATTACAGGGGCATCCGAAAATACTGATCCTCTCATTTCTTAGTGTGGCCAGGTCTAGGCTGGGCAGCAAAACGCAGCTATTCCAGGGCTTCCTAGCAGGAGGCTCTAGGCAGTACAGGATCTGATGGCAAGCCCCTTGGTCACACCGGTGGCAAGCACAACAAATGCTATCAGGTACCCACTGCTCCACACTTGCCATGAAGGTGATCTACCACATGGGCTCCTATTTCAGAAGCCAGAAATCAAATGCACCACTGCTCACCATGGACAAGGAACCCATGGAGCCACTGGAATAGTTTGTGCTCCACATGCCCATGGAACATAATATGCAATCCAGTGTTGGGACTGAGGAGGCTTGTGGCTCTAAGAAACAGCACCCAATCCTTATCTTCACATATATTGGCTAATTCTATCCCTCTGCAGCTGATGTGCCCTTTTAGTATCAGCCAAGCCTGCTTCATGGCTCTAACAACACATACATGTTATATAAATTAAATCTTTACCATTATTTTTAAATAACTGATAGGAGAAAGTTCAACTGGATTAAAAAACCATTCGCATTGTATCACAAAATTTTCTAATTATATTTATTAATTAAAGGAGGAGTTTTTGACAGAAACAAACTCACAGATATACAGAACAAACTAGTAACTAGTGGTTATCAGTGGGGAGAGGGAAAGGATGAGGGGTGAGACAGGGCTATGGGATTGAGAGACACAAACTACTATGTATAAAATAAATAAGCAGGGGCTTCCCTGGTGGCGCAGTGGTTGAGAGTCCGCCTGCCCATGCAGGGCACACGGGTTCGTGCCCTGGTCCGGGAAGATCCCACATGCCGCGGAGCGGCTGGGCCTGTGAGCCATGGCCGCTGAGCCTGCGTGTCCGGAGCCTGTGCTCCACAAGGGGAGAGGCCACAACAGTGAGAGGCCCGCGTACCGCAAAAAAATAAATAAGCAATAAGGATATATTATACAGCACAGGGAAATATGCCATTATTTTGTAATAACTTTAAATGGAGTATAATCTATAAACACTGAATCACTATGTTGTACACCTGAAACTAATGTAATATTTTAAATCAACTACACTTCAATTTAAAAAGGATACATTTTTGAGATTATAAATATAATTTCAACTGTTTTAAATTTTTTAGTGGTTGAGAAAAATACTTTTACATTTTTAAATAGTTTCCCATTGGTAATAAACTATCAAAAATTGAGGAGCTTATATTTAAAAATCTGATCAGGAATTGAAAAAAGTCATCCCTCAAATCCACAGGGAGATTGGTTCCAGGACCCACGGATACCAAAATCCGAGGACATTCAAGTTCCTTATATAAAATGGCGTAGTATTTGCATATAGCTACACACATCCTCCCATATATGCTAAATCACCTCTAGATTACTTATAATATCTAACACAATGTAAATGCTATAAAAGTAGTTGCTGGGAACACTGCAAATTCAAGTTTGAATCTGAAATTGAAAGCTTCGTATTGTAAACAACTCTATACCCATCACCTGTATCAAACTATGACTAATATTTTGCTGTTTTTTTGCTTCTTCCCTATGTCTCTGTCTCTAAGTAAATTGCAGACATTACAATTATTCATCCCTAAATACTTCAACACGCATCTCCTAAAAATAAGGACAATCCTCCTACGTAACCCCAATATAATTATGACATCCTTAAAAATTAACAAAAATTCACTAAAATCATCTAATATCTATTCAATATATAAATATCTAAATTGTACCATAATGTTTATTTTTTCAACTTACACTCTAATTAAAGTTTATTTACTACATTTGGTCTTAATATTTTTTGGTCTCTTTTAAACTACCACAGTCCTTCATCCTTCCCTAGTCTCCTATCCCCCTATGAAATTAGCTTGTGGAAGAGACCAGGCTATGCAATCTCTTATAAAATGTCCTACATTCTGGACTTGTCTGATAGCAGTTCTTGTTTCACCTTCATGTTAAAAAACTACTTCTCCATTAAGTTTCATTCCTTCAGGACATATCACCTGCTACTCCTTCTCACTGCTATCTTTTATTGATTCTCTGATCACTTTCCTCCAAATTTATCACCCCAATTAATTCAGTTTCCAACAACCCATCCTCACAGTTCTATTTGATCAACACCTTTTGATTCCACTTATTAAATTATTTTAAAATCTGTCTCCCTCCTTCCATTTCCACTGCCACTGCTTACGTTTAGACCTTCATCACTTCTGAACTGGATTAATACAGTCACTTCCCGTCTTTTTGCCTTTAGTCTCCTTTCCCTCCATTCCCATTCCATCCTTCAAACCATAGTCCACATTTTGCTAGAATGATCTTTTTAAAACAAAACTTTGCTCATATGACTTCCTGGTTTAAAATCTTTCGATGGTTCCCAAGGTCTTTAAAAAAAAACATTGGTTTAAAATCTTTCAATGGTTCCCAAGGTCTTTAAAAAAAAACATTCAGTCTCCTTAATCAGGTACACAAATCCCTTTACAATCTTGCCCCCTTTTTATCTCAAAAATGCCATTTCTCAGCACGTTCCCATACAGATTCTCCACCTTGAAAATCTTTGTAGTTTTTCAATTAATATGCTTTTTCATTGTCATTGTGATTGATAGTCCTTCTGTATGGAACAGTCCTCTCCTTTCTCCGGGCTAATTCTACTCATCATTCAAGGCAGTTTAAGAGTAACACACACCTTTCTGAAGGCTACCCTCATCCTCTTTTTCAATTAGGTACCCTCCTATGTAATCATGTAGCATCCATGGATATCTCTATTATAATGTTATATCAAACTACGTTGTAATCAGTGGTTTACTTATTTGTCTCCCCTTCCAAACTTGTAAACACCTTGAGAAAAACTTTGACACTGCCTGGAACATACTAAAATCTCAATAAATGCTTACTAAATAGTTAATAACTGCATGTGAGATAATCCATATCCCATTTGGTTATGACAATTCACAATTTCCCTTTTTGGTGTTTTGTTGGATATTAACAGAATTATATTTATTTCCTTCATATAATGAAACTAGGTAACGTTTAATTTTTTTTCTATGTTGTAGAACAATTTGTATAACAAGAGAATTATCTTTTGGGTAAGAAGTTGTCAAGGAAAGAATTAAGGTAGTATAACAAAAAGACAGTAAAATGCAGTGGTTGACAAATTCAGCAATATATTAAAAGGATAACACATCATGACCAATTGGGATTTATTCCAGGAAAACAAGATCGGTTCAACATACACAAATCAATCAAAGTTGCATACCACTTTAATAGAATGAAGGCAGAAAAGCCACATGATTAGGACAATTGATATAGAAAAAGCATTTGACAAAATTCAACACACTTTCATAATAATAATATTCAGAAAACTAGGAATAGAAGGAAACTTCCTCAACATGATAAAAGGCCTTATATGAAAAACCCACAGCTAATATCATTTTCAATGCTGACAGACAAAGCTTTTCCTATAAGATCAGGAATAAGACAAGGATGCTGTCTTTTACCTCTTCTATTCAACATAGTATTGGATGTTCTAGCCAGAGGATATGGGCAAGAAAAAGAAATAAAAGGCATCCAAGTTGGAAAGGAAGAAGCAAAATCATCTCTGTTCACAGAGGATATAATCTTATATATAGAAAACCCTGAGTCTGCCAAAAAAAACCAAAAACAAACAAACAAAAACAAACAAAACCTGATAGAGCTAATAAACACATTCAGCAAAGTTGCAGGATATAAAATCCACACACAAAAATCAGTCACATTTCAATACAATAAAATTTTCAATACAATTAAAGCAAACAATCTGAAAAGGAGTTTTTAAAATTCCATTTGTAATGTCACAAAAATATCAACCCCAAAAATACATAAGTTGGACATCATCAAAATTAAAACTTACGTGAATCAAAGGACACTACCAAGAGTGAAAAGACAACCCACAGAATGAGAGAAAACATTTGCAAAGCATATATCTGATAAGGAATTAATATCCAGAATATATAAGAACTCCTATAACTAAACAACAGAAAAACCAACACAATTAAAAAATATGAAAACTTTGAATAGTCATTTCTCAAAAGAAGTTATACAAATGGCTTATTAGTACCTGAAAAAATGCTCAACATCACTAGTCATCAAATGCAAATCAAAACCACAATGAGATAATACTTCATGCTCATTAGGATGTCTATTATAAAAACAGAAAATAACAAGTCTTGGTGAGGATGTGGAAAAACTGGAACTGTTGTGCATTGCTGATGGAAATATAAAATGGTACAGCTAGGGACTTCCCTGGTGGCGCAGTGGTTAAGAATCCACCTGCCAATGCAGGGGACACGGGTTCGATCCCTGGTCCGGGAAGATCCCACATGCTGCGGAGCAACTAAGCCTGTACGCCACAACTACTGAGCCTACGCTCTAGAGCCCACAAGCCACAACTACTGAAGCCTGCATGCCGCAACTACTGAAGCCCACATGCCTAGAGCCTGTGCTCCTCAACAAGAGAAGCCACCACAATGAGAAGCCCATGCACCACAACGAAGAGTAGCCCCCACCTCTCCACAACTAGAGAAAGCCCGTGTGCAGCCAAAAAAAAAAAAAAAAAAAAAAAAGGTACAGCTGCTGTTGTGGAAGACAGTACAGTAGTTCCTCAAAAAATTAAAATCTAATTACCATACAACCCAGCACAGCAATTCCACTTCTGGGTATACATCCAAAAGAATTGAAAGCAGTGTCTCAGCAGGTATTTGTACACCAATGTTCATAGCAGCATTATCCACAGTAGCCCAAAGGTGTAAACAACCCAAATATCCATTGACAGATAGATGCATAAGTGAAATGTGGCATATATATACAAGTGAAATATCACTCAGTCTTGAAATGAACTATGACACATGCTACTACATGGATGAACTTTGAAGATGTTACGCTACGTGATATAAGCCAGATACAAAAGAACAAATGCTGTATGATTCCAATTATATGAGGAACCCAGAATAGTCAAACTCATAAAAACAGAAAGTAGAATGGTGGTTGCAAGGAGCTGGGAGGAATGGAGAGTTATTGTCAAATGGGTACAAAGTTTTTGCTTGGAATGATGAAAAGTTCTGGAAATGGATAGTGGTGATAGTTGCACAGCACTGTGAATGTACTTAATGTCACTGAATTGTGCATTTTAAATGGTTAGAATGGTTTTTTAAAAAATCCTAAAATTCAAAGTTAGAAAGAAAAAAGAACCAACCATTCTAATGAAGTTGTTCTAAAATTGATAGTGGTAATGGGTGCACATATCTGTGAATATATTAAAAACAACTGAATTGTATACTTCAAAAGCATGAACTGCATGGTATGTGAATTATATCTTAATAAAACTGCTATTAAAAAAAGATGGGGGCTTCCCTGGTGGCGCAGTGGTTGAGAATCTGCCTGCCAATGCAGGGGACACGGGTTCGTGCCCCGGTCTGGGAAGATCCCACATGCCACGGAGCGGCTGGGCCCGTGAGCCATGGTCACTGAGCCTGCGCGTCCGGAGCCTGTGCTCTGCAACGGGAGAGGCCACAACAGTGAGAGGCCCACGTACCACAAAAAAAAAAAAAAAGATGGAAGGGATATTATAATTCTTACACTCACAGGGAAGATAATTATGTAACTAAACATTTCTCTTATTTTAATAAATAATGTGTGTATTTTTAAGTTACCAAAATATTAAAAATATTATATATGCCAATTAATGTAATTTTTAACAATTT
Organism: Kogia breviceps; assembly: GCF_026419965.1. Lineage (NCBI taxonomy): Eukaryota > Metazoa > Chordata > Mammalia > Artiodactyla > Physeteridae > Kogia > Kogia breviceps. Next base: position 39,659,651 of record NC_081310.1, on the reverse strand, counting down.
TGTGAAGGCAACCCATTTTATTTCTTCCTTCGCAATCTAAACTTTTATTTACTCTTCTTGTATCATTCCATTAGCTAGCTGTCTGAGTCTATTTGGGCTGCTGTAACAAAATATCACAGATTTGGTATTTTATAAATAACAGAGGCTTATTTCTCACAATTCTGGAGACTGAAAGTCTGAAATCAGGGTGTCAGCATGGTTCAGTGAGGGCTCTCTTTCAGGGTGCAGACTTATCATTGTAGCTTCACACAGTGGAAGTTGCTAGGGAGCTCTGTGGGATCTTTTTTATAAGAGCACTAATCCCACATGAGTGACCTAATCACCTGCCAAAGGCCACAACTACTAATACCATCACCTTTGGGAGTTAGGATTTCAACAAATGAATCTGGTGGGGGACACAAAAATTCAGACCATAGCACTAGCACTTACAGTATCTTGTTGAAAAGGTGTGGTGAGATGGGACATCCTTGCCTTGTTTCTGATCTTAGTGGGAAAGCTTCAAGTTTCTCACCATTAAGTCTGATGTTAGCTGTAGATTTTTGTAGATGTTCTTTATCAAGTGGAGGAAGTTCCCCTCTATTCCTGGTTTACTGAGAGTTTTTAACATGAATGGGTGTAGGATTTTGTCAATGTTTTTTTCTGCATCTATTGATATGAATGTATGATTGTTCTTTTTTAGTCTGTTGATGTGATGAATTACATTAATTGACTTTTGAATGTTGAAGCAGCCTTGCATACCTGGGATAAATCCCACTTGGTTGTGGTGTATAATTCTTTTTATATATTGTTGGATTTGATTTGTTAATATTTTGTTGAGGATTTTCCTATCTATGTCCATGAGAGATACTGGTCGGTAGTTTTCTTCCCTTATGATGTCTTTATCTGGTTTTGGTATTAGGGTAATGCTGACCTCATAGAATGGGTTGAGAAGTATTCCCTCTGTTTCTATTCTCTGAAAGAGATTATAGAGAAGTGGTATAATTTCTTCCTTAAATGTTTGGTAGAATTCACCAGTGAACCCATTTGAGCCTAGTGCTTTCTGTTTTGGAAGGTTTTTAATTATCGATTCAATTTCTTTAATAGATATAGGCCCATTCAGATTGTCTACTTCTTCTTATCTAAGAGACAAAAAGTAAAACGGTGGTTGTGGGGGCGGGGAGGATTACGGGAGGGATTGCGGGGGTGGGCATTGGAGATGGGGAGATATTGTCTAATGGATAAAAGTTTCTGTTCAGTATGATGAAAAAGTTCTGGGGATGGACAGTCATGATGGCTGCACAGCAATGTGAATATACTTAATGTCACTGAACTATATGTACACTTAAAAATCACTGTGAAAAATTTCACATTATGTATATTTTTGTCACAATAAAAAAATAATAGCATCATCTTCATAAGTTTGGTTAATGATTCCATTCATTAAAATGTGTAAGGAATTTAGATTAATGCCTGATCCATATTAAGGGCTATATATGTATTAGATACTAGTTATTGTGGTTGAAATCTGGGCTTAAAGAAGTTTCTGTTTCAAAATATTGTATCACAGGATCAGGACTCTTCAAACTGATGAGCCTAACATGAATGAAGTCTTATGGAGGAAAACAATTTATTTAAAACCTTCGAATAGTCTATTATTTAAATAGATTAAAATAAGGCAAGGTTGGCTTTTTTTAATACAATTACTCTGACAGACTCCAACAGTCATATTGGTAGCTGACAATGTTACCTGAAAGAGTAAACCCAGAGCTCAAGATGAAAATAGCACCTATGGTATTTCAAAACAAGTAAGAAAAACAGATCTTAAATAGAGTAGACACCACAGTAAATAATACACTTAATTCTAATTTAAATGTCTTGTTCGTTATAAAATTAAAGGGCATACATATTTTAGAGACTAAAATTGGTTTAACAATTCTAATACTCCTTCTGAATACTATTATCCAAGGTTCCAGGTAGTTAAGCCAACCAACAAGCTAAAACGAAAGCATCACTTTCCCTTTCTTGCCCTTTTCTGACTAGTGATCTTTTTTTTAAGTATCCCTGACTTCTTTTATTTATTTAGATTCTTCATCTTGAAAATAAAAAAGCCAGACTGTGTATATTACTGCCAAAATATAAGATCTGGCCTCATCTTATAGGGCTAAAATACCATGGTAACAAGTCAGAAAGCTATTAAACTATTTTCATGTTAACAGCCTAATGGAAGCTTTAAAAAGTTTTACTGTTGTCAGAAAAAATATATTTAAACTATTCAAATTAAATGAAAGTACAACAATGTGTCTTTGCAACAATGGATGTGAATGTTTGCCAAAGATATTTGGCAACTTACATTGTTCAAATCAGTATTTCAAAACAACAATGGAAATAATGTCTCTGATTTTAAAATATTTTACGGGAAAATAACTTTTATCAGGAAAAAAATCTTTAGGATTATTAGAATATAACAAATGAGGTACTTAAGGAAATGATTATGTTTTAAGAAAGTTTTTACCTATAAGTTTATTAAAATTAAATGTAATGTGATCAAGTGTGTTATCACGAATTTTAAAAAATATCTTGGTAATCAAAGTACTTCTCTCTATAAATCTGTGTATATGTAACATTATTGTAAGTTGGTACTAATTTAACTTAAGTTGGTCCATGTGTTCATTAGTTATTAACACACCAGATTAAGATTTTAGGCAAATTTTTGAGAAACTTCCATGAAGTGTTTGGCTGATGACATATTTAGGTCATTAGAGAAAAAAAAATCAATTAAAAACCTCAGAATGTAGAATGGAAAGAAAATTTAGAAGTCATATAGCCCTTTCAACTAATGGGAAAATTCCCTCTGAAATGTGTTTATGTGGTCATGGATCAGGGTTTGGTTTATTGTTCTCTACTGTCGACTAATCACTTATTTTTGTTTTTGTTTTTAAGAAGCATTGCATTGACCAAGGCTACCATTAATGAAAAATGTGTTTACATAGGTCTTAAAAAAGAAAAAAAAAAAGATCCATACATAGTCCTCCTTCATAAGGCACAAAGTCTCATTAAAACTTAACTCTTTATTAGTCATATCAATAAAAAAGTAAAGTCATAATTCATAAATGTGCTCTGGAAATAACAAATCTCTTGCTATAGAATATGTTTATACTATAACTTTAACATATGTCAAAAAATGCTTGGGGGCTTCCCTGGTGGCGCGGTGGTTGAGAGCCCGCCTGCCGATGCAGGGGACGCGGGTTCGTGCCCTGGTCCAGTAAGATCCCACATGCCGCGGAGCGGCTGGGTCCATGAGCCATGGCCGCTGAGCCTGCGCGTCCGGAGCCTGTGCTCCGCAACGGGAGAGGCCACAAAAGTGAGAGGCCCGCGTGCCGCAAAAAAAAAAAAAAAAAAAAAAAAAGCTTGGGAATTCCCTGGCGGTCCAGTGGTTAGCACTTGGAACTTTCACTGTCGTGGCCCGGGTTTGATCCCTGGTTTAGAACTAAGATCCCCTGTGTGGCACAGCCAGTAAAAAAAAAAAAAAAAGCTTGGTTGATAATCCAAGTAATTCTGTCTATTTAATTCATAGTTATATCTAATTCAATATCATAAACGTTATCTCAAAAATTAAATAAAGCTAAAATATAATATGTAACTTTTCAGTAAGGTATATGCAATTTTGTGAAGCTTGGGGAAAATATTAGCAAGAATATATTTAATTTCACAGAGATGTCATGTTCAGCAGATGTTCTAAAAAATGTTACTTTTTATAGAGTGCCCATTTAGCAAAATATGGAATGACCATATGTAGAAATAAGCAGTTTTACAAGATGGTCAGATGATGAAATAATATCAGAAATACTAGTTAACAAGCACATTTTTATAACAGAACAACTGTAATATATGTCAGAGTATCTTATGTATTTTAAAATATATTGTATACTGATGGAAGGTTTATCTCTTTAGATAAAATAAGAAACTTAGCAGTAGTTTTAAGAGTGTCAACAAACAGGAATACTTTTTTCAATTGTGTACCCTCCATTTCCCATGAATTCTTAATACTAATTAACTGTGCTTTTGAAAATCATATCCCTTGATAAAGGAGGGAAGAATATACAGTGGAGAAAAGACAGCCTCTTCAATAAGTGGTGCTGGGAAAACTGGACAGGTACATGTAAAAGTATGAAATTAGAACACTCCCTAACACCATACACAAAAATAAACTCAAAATGGGTTAAAGACCTACATGTAAGGCCAGACACTATCAAACTCTTAGAGGAAAACATAGGCAGAACACTCTATGACATAAATCACAGCAAGATCCTTTTTGACCCATCTCCTAGAGAAATGGAAATAAAAACAAAACTAAACAAATGGGACTTAATGAAACTTAAAAGCTTTTGCACAGCAAAGGATACCATAAACAAGACCAAAAGCCAACCCTCAGAATGGGAGAAAATATTTGCAAATGAAGCAACTGACAAAGGATTAATATCCAAAATTTATAAGCAACTCATGCAGCTCAATAACAAAAAAACAACCCAATTCAAAAATGGGCAGAAGAACTAAATAGACATTTCTCCAAAGAAGATATACAGATTGCCAACAAACACATGAAAGAATGCTCAACATCATTAATCATTAGAGAAATGCAAATCAAAACTACAATGAGATATCATCTCACACCGGTCAGAATGGCCATCATCAAAAACTCTAGAAACAATAAATGCTGGAGAGGGTGTGGAGAAAAGGGAACCCTCTTGCACTGCTGGTGGGAATGTAAATTGATACAGCCACTATGGAGAACAGTATGGAGGTTCCTTAAAAAACTAAAAATAGAACTACCATACGACCCCACAATCCCACTACTGGGCATATACCCTGAGAAAACCATAATTCAAAAAGAGTGATGTACCAAAATGTTCATTGCAGCTCTATTTACAATAGCCAGGACATGGAAGCAACCTAAGGGTCCATCAACAGATGAATGGATAAAGAAGATGTGGCACATATATACAATGGAATATTACTCAGCCATAAGAAGAAATGCAATTGAGTTATTTGTAATGAGGTGGATAGACCTGGAGTCTGTCATACAGAGTGAAGTAAGTCAGAAGGAGAAAAACAAATACTGTATGCTAATATATATGCTAACAAATATATATGCTAACACGTATATATGGAATCTAAGAAAAAAAATGTCATGAAGAGACTAGGGGTAGGATGGGAATAAAACACAGACCTACTAGAGCATGGACATGAGGATATGGGGAGGGGGAAGGGTAAGCTGTGATGAAGTGAGAGAGTGGCATGGACATATATACACTACCAAATGTAAAATAGCTAGTTAGTGGGAAGCAGCCGCATAGCACAGCGAGATCAGCTAGGTGCTTTGTGACCACCTAGAAGGGTGGGATAGGGAGGGTGGGAGGGAGGGAGACGCAAGAGGGAAGAGATATGGGAACATATGTACATGTATAACTGATTCACTTTGCTGTAAAGCAGAAACTATCACACCATTGTAAAACAGTTATACTCCAATAAAGATGTTTAAAAAAAAAAAAGAAAATGGCAAAAAAAAAAAAAAATCATATCCTTGCTCTTCCCGCCATCTTTCCATGCCGCCATAATGGTGCGTATGAATGTCCTGTTTGATGCTTTCAAGAGTATCGACAATGCCGAAAAGAGAGGCAAACAACAGGTTCTTATTAGGTCGTGCTCCAAAGTCATCGTCAGGTTTCTAACTGTGATGATGAAGCATGGTTACATTGGCGAATTTGAAATCATCGATGATCACAGGGCTGGGAAAATTGTTGTGAACCTCACAGGCAGGCTAAGTGTGATCAGCCCCAGGTTTGATGTGCAACTCAAAGATCTAGAAAAATAGCAGAATAACCTGCTCCCATCCCGTCAGTTTGGTTTCAGTGTACTGACAACCTCAGCTGGCATCATGGACCATGAAGAAGCAAGACGAAAACACACAGAAGGGAAAATCCTCGGATTCTTTTTCTAGGGATGAAATACATACATGCAAATAAAATGCCTCAGAGAACAACAACAACATTAAAATCATATCCTTTATGTTAACTTTGGTCAATTATTTTTCTCTTCCTTAAAACGTAATTCAAAGTAACAAGAAACAAAATTGTACTACAGTTACAGAAAAGAAACTAAAAAGCATAAGGAAAAGTTCAAGTTTTTGCTCCTTTACTTCCTTATAATTGGATGTAACTAGAAGAGAGCTTGCAAGGTGGGGACAAACGCGACATTATTAAGGGTCGTTTTTAGTAAGACGTATTAAAGGAATTTGGATTTTATTCTAAGGGCAATAGGTATCAAGTTAGGACTTATAAAGTACGGAGTATCAGACTAGATTTATAATCAAGGAAGATCACTTGCTGCTAGGAGGAAAACTCAGCTGGAAGCAAAGAAATGGTTAGAAGATCATACAGTGATCCAGAGAATAGATGATGAATGTATCCTCACTGTGCCCTATGCTTCCCCATAACTTTGTAACTGTTTGACTGTTCCCCCCCTGCCCCACCCCGGGTCACCGACCCCCATTAAACTGCAAACTCAGTAAAGTCAGAGGCTTCATCTGTTCTCATCACATTTATAACCCCAGGCCATAGCACAAAGCAGACACATAGTGGGTACTTAGCGCTCAATAAAAGTTGTTATATGAATGATTGAATGATTTTTTAAAAAAGAATAAACACATAGATGCTAAACTTAATGCAAATACCCAATAAGCGTTGCATTCTATAGCTCAGACAAGCTTCTAGCCTTTCTCTCCTAAACACCTGTGACTACAGATATACACCACCATATTTAGCCACATTTGAGAACTTAAATACAGCAATTATACAATTCTTGAAAGAATGAAGAAGATGATGGGGAAGAAACAGTAGTTCAGAAAATTTCAGATGGTGTTTCCAGAATAAGTTAGTTACTAACTGGAGGCTTAGAGTGAAAAGGGTAAAGGAGAGCCCACGTTTGTTTCATTCATTAGTTTATTCATTTACTCAACAAATATTTGTTGAACATCCTTTATTTACTAGGCACTGTATTCTTTAAAATATTTATAAATAATGTAGTCCATACACTCTGGACTCACTACTCAGATCCCATATTTGCCAAGGTAGTATGTAACCTTGCACAAGTTACTTAACCTCTCTGTGCCCTAGTCCTCAATCTGTACAATGGAGCTAATGAGAGTTACCTATTCCACAGAGCCACCATGGGCATTAAATGCTTTATGTAAAGTGTTGGGCACATAGTAAGCACTCAAAAACATAAGCTATTTTTATTGTTACATTGGGAATTTGTAACTTGGGGATTGCCTTTACTTTGTATCCTAAAATGTGAAATATGGAACATTTAGCTTCATTTGCAGGATGGGTATGGAGAATAGGTTTTAACAAATTTTATACATGTACTATATATCAGATCCAAGGGTTTTCTATACATGATTTTATCTAAAAGCTAGAGCTCTGGAATCAGAGAGAATTGGCTTGAATCCACAAGGTCATACTAGCTACAGCAAATTACCAAATTTCCCTAAGGCTCAGTTTCCTCATATATAAAGTGGGGGCGATGGTGATGATCATGATAACGAAGACGACAACTACCTTGCAACACTGCTGTGAGGATTAAAGGGAACAATGTACATAGAGACTCTGGCACACAAGAGTGCTTCGTAGGTGTGAGCTGCTATAATTATTTCCCACAAAAATCATCTGGATTAGGCATTTAATAATCTTATCTAAACGATGATGTTACTGAGGCTTAAAAAAGTTAAATAAGTGACTTGAGGACAAATATCTAGTAAATGAGAAATTAAAGATTCAAGCCTAAGTCTGTATGACTTCAAAGATTCTATTCTTTTAGCTACATTACTCTTCTTCTCATTGTTTTTAAAAACTTGCTTAGGTTACAAATAAATATTACCATATACAAGAGTTGGCATTTAAGATTGATATATCTGTAATTCTGCATAATAGGAAGCTTTGAATCTTTGAAATGTTTTCATGTGTAAGTTTTTTGTTTGTTTGTTTTTGTTTTTTGTTTTTTGTTTTTTTTTTTTTTGCGGTTTGCGGGCCTCTCACTGTTGTGGCCTCTCCCGTTGCGGAGCACAGGCTCCGGACGCGCAGGCTCAGCGGCCATGGCTCACGGGCCCAGTCGCTCCGCGGCATGTGGGATCTTCCCGGACCGGGGCATGAACCCGTGTCTCCTGCCTCGGCAGGCGGACTCTCAACCACTGCGCCACCAGGGAAGCCCACGTGTAAGTTTTATAATGCTTGTAAGAGTTGTAAAAATAAGACACAACAAATTGTATAATTTTACATTAATATATGGCACAATGAAATAGGACTTAGGGGTCCTAAGTTTTTGTTTCCTATGGAAGATAACTGTTCCAACTGTGACCAGTTTTATAGCCTATTTTTTTAACATCTTTATTGGAGTATAATTGCTTTACAATGGTGTGTTACTTTCTGCTGTATAACAAAGTGAATCAGCTATACATATACATACATCCCCATATCTCCTCCCTCTTGTGTATTGCCTCCCACCCTCCCTATCCCACCCCTCTAGGTGGACACAAAGCACCAAACTGATCTCCCATGCTGTTTCCCACTAGCTATCTATTTTACATTTGGTAGTGTATATATGTCCATGCCACTCTCTCACTTCGTCCCACCTTACCCTTCCCCCTCCCCGTGTCCTCAAGTCCATTCTCTTATATCTGCGTCTTTATTCCTGTCCTGAACCTAGGTCCTTTTTTTTCTTAGATTCCATATATATGTGTTAGCATACGGTATTTGTTTTTCTCTTTCTGACCTACTTCACTCTGTATGACAGACTCTAGGTCCATCCACCTCACTACAAATAACTCAAATTCATTTCTTCTTATGGCTGAGTAATATTCCACTGTATATATGTGCCACATCTTCTTTATCCATTCATCTGTCAATGGACACTTAGATTGCTTCCATGTCCTGACTATTGTAAATAGAGTATAGCCTATTTTTAACATGATTCCATCATAGGGTCTTAAAAGTTACAGGTCATGTACATACTACAATGGGGGTTCTAGCCAGACATGAAAGATTGCAAGCAAGTTTTATTTTATTATATTTCTGCTTACCCAGCTTCAGGGAACATTTCATAACAACAAAAAGCATGCAAACAAAAAAAACAGTAAAAACTTAAACCAAAATATTATTTATTTTTTGGCTATGCCACGCTGGCACCCTCGGCACTGAAAGCACGCAGTCCTAACCACTGGTCCACTAGGGAATTTCCAACCCCAAATTTTTAAAAACAGGATTAGGTTAGTTCTCATTCTTTAATAGAGACAACTTAGTAGGGAATAAAGCAATGAAAAGAAAATAAGAATGAATAGAAAAACTAAAATGAGGAAAATACAGCTTGAATAGAAAACATATAGAAAATGGAAGGATTACAGAAAATATATAAAGGGACATAGTGCTTTTTATTTTAGTAAAATGCAATCATATGGGAGGGTCTCACATGATTATGATCCAAATCAAAGTCAAACTGAATCCTACATTTTTTTTTTGCCACACCATGTGCCTTGCAGGATCTTAGTTCCCCACCCAGGGACGGGACCCAGGGCCCTGGCAGTGAAAGTGCAAGGTCCTAAACACTGGGCAACTAGGGAATTCCCCATTATATAATTTTAAATTCTAATATGTCATGATAAACTAAACTTCTCATGATATACTTGTCATGCCTTTAGTGGAAGAATTTGTTTCAAGATATAAAGAACTACACATATATGAATTATTACAAAAATACTTCATGAATTTAATGCATTAATTACACACTCTCAGGGTCTGAAAACTTCATGTTGTGGACTAGCACCTATTTGTTTAAGCCCTCTCTCACCCAAGTGACAGTCCTATATTTCTACTACATATCTCACCTCCTGAAACTCAACCTATCCAAAACCAAACTGATTTTCTATCAGAACTTCTATCCAACTACAGATGGAAGGCCCTATGAATTATAATTGCCTGTGGGCCATTTGCTCATACCACCAGTTCTTAAATAGGCTAGTGTGATTTCTCCACTACTGGCCAATTCTCTCTACTCCTTTATTTTATTTTTTATAACATCTTTATTGGAGTATAATTGCTTTACAATGGTGTGTTACTTTCTGCTTTATAACAAAGTGATTCAGCTATACATATACATATTTCCCCATATCTCCTTCCTCTTGCGTCTCCTTCCCACCCTCCCTATCCCAACACTCTAGGTGGTCACAAAGCACCAAACTGATCTCCCTGTGCTATGTGGCTGCTTCCCACTATCTATTTTACATCTGGGAGTATATATAAGTCCATGCCACTCTCTCACTTCCTCTCAGCTTACGGTTCCCCCTCCGCATGTCCTGAAGTCCATTCTCTGTGTCTGTGTCTTTATTTCTGTCCTGCCTCTACATTCTTCAGAACCTTTTTCATTTTTTTAGATTCCATATATATGTGTTAGCATACGGTATTTGTTTTTCTCTTTCTGACTTACTTCACTCTGTATGACAAACTCTCGGTCCATCCACCTCACTAGAAATAACTCAATTAGGTTTCCTTTTATGGCTGAGTAACATTCCATTGTATATATGTGGCACATCTTTGTTACCCATTCATCTGTCAATGGAAACTTAGGTTGCTTCCATATCCTGGCTGTTGTAAGTAGGGCTGCAATGAACATTGTGGTACATGACTCATTTTGAATTATGGTTTTCTCAGGGTATATGCCCAGTAGTGGGATTGCCGGGTCATATGGTAGTTCTAGTTTCAGTTTTTTAAGGAACCTCCATACTGTTCTCCATAGTGGCTGTATCAATTTACATGACCAACAACAGTGCAAGAGGGTTTCCTTTTCTCCACACCCTCTCCAGCTTTATTGTTTGTAGATATTTTGATGATGACCATTCTGACTGGTGTAAGGTGACTCCTCATTGTAGTTTTGATTTGCATTTCTCTAATGATTACTGATATTGAGGATCCTTTCATGTGTTTGGTGGTAATCTGTATATCCTCTTTAGAAAATTTCTATTTAGGTCTTCTGCCCATTTTTGGATTGGGTTGTTTGTTTTTTTGATATTGAGCTGCATGAGCTACTTGTAAATTTTGGAGATTAATCCTTTGTCAGTTGCTTCATTTGCAAATATTTTCTCCCATTCTGAGGGTTGTCTTGTCGTCTTATTTATGGTTTCCTTTGCTGTGCAAAAGCTAGTAAGTTTCCTTAGGTCCTATTTGTTTGTTTTTGTTTTTATTTCCATTTCTATAGGATGTGGGTCAAACAGGATCTCGCTATGATTTATGTCATAGAGTGTTCTGCCTGTGTTTTCCTCTAAGAGTTTTATAGTGTCTGCTTTACATTTAGGTCTTTAATCCATTTTGAGTTTATTTTTGTACATGGTGTGAGGGAGTGTTGTAATTTCATTCTTCTACATGCAGCTGTCCAGTTTTCCCAACACCACTTAATGAAGAGGCTGTCTTTTCTCCATTGTATATTCTTGCCACCTTTATCAAAGATAAGGTGACCATATGTGCATGGGTTGATCTCTGGGCTTTCTACCCTATTCCACTGATCTATATTTCTGCTTTTATGCCAGTACCATACTGCCTTGATTACTGTACCTTTGTAGTATACTCTGAAGTCAGGGAGCCTGATTCCTCCAGCTCCATTTTTTCTCTCAAGACTGCTTTGGCTATTCTGGGTCTTTTGTGTTTCCATAAAAATTGTGAAATTTTTTGTTCTAGTTCTGTGAAAAATGCCATTGGTAGTTTCATAGGGACTGCACTGAATCTGCAGATTGCTTTGGGTAGTATAGTCATTTTCACAATGTTGATTCTTCCAATCCAAGAACATGGTATATCTCTCCATCTGTTTGTATCATCTTTAATTTCTTTCATCAGTGTCTTATAGTTTTCTGCATACAGGTCTTTTGTCTCCTTAGGTAGGTTTATTCCTAGGTATTTTATTCTTTTTGTTGCAGTGGTAAGTGGGAGTGTTTCCTTAATTTCTCTTTCAGATTTTTCATCATTAGTGTATAGGAATGCAAGACATTTCTGTACATTAATTTTGTTCCTGCTACTTTATCAAATTCATTGATTAGCTCTGGTACTTTTCTGGTAGCATCTTTAGGATTCTCTATGTATAGTATCATGTCATCTGCAAACAGTGACAGCTTTATTTCTTTTCCAAATTGGATTCCTTTGATTTCTTTTTCTTCTCTGACTGCTGTGGCTAAAACTTCCAAAACTATGTTGAATAACAGTGGTAACAGTGGGCCACCTTGTCTTATTCCTGATCTTAGAGGAAATGGTTTCAGTTTTTCACCATTGAGAACGAAGTTGGCTGTGGGTTTGTCATATATGGCCTTTATTATGTTGAGGTAAGTTTCTTCTATGCCTACTTTCTGGAGGATTTTTATCATAAATGGCTGTTGAATTTTTTCAAAAGCTTTTTCTCCATCTATTGAGATGATCATATGGTTTTACTCCTTCTATTTGTTAATATGGTATATTACATTGATTCATTTGAGTATACTGAAGAATCCTTGCATTCCTGGGATAAACCCCACTTGATCATGGTGTATGATCCTTTTAATATGCTGTTGGATTCTGTGTGCTAGTATTTTGTTGAGGATTTTTGCATTTATGTGCATCAGTGATATTGGCCTGTAGTCTTCTTTCTTTGTGACATCTTAGTCTGATTTTGATATCATGATGATGGTGGCCTTGCAGAATGAGTTTGGAAGTGTTCCTTCCTCTGCTATATTTGGAAGAGTTTGAGAAGGATAGGTGTTAGCTCATCTGTAAAGCATCTGTAAATGCTTGATAGAATTCACCTGTGAAGCCATCTGGTCCTGGGCTTTTGTTTGTTGGAAGATATTTAATCACAGTCTCAACTTCAGTGCTTGTGATTGGTCTGTTCATATTTTCTATTTCTTCCTGATTCAGTCTTGGAAGGTTGTGCTTTGCTAAGAATTTGTCCATTTCTTCCAGGTTGTCCATTTTATTGACATATAGTTGCTTGTAGTAATCTCTCATGATCCTTTGTATTTCTGCAGTGTCAGTTGTTATTTCTCCTTTTCCATTTCTAATTCTGTTGATTTGAGTCTTCTCCCTTTTTTTCTTGATGAGTTTGCCTAATGGTTTATCAATTTTGTTTATCCTCTCAAAGAACCAGCTTTTAGTATTATTGATCTTTGCTATTGTTTCCTTCATTTCTTTTTCATTTATTTCTGGTATGATCTTTATGACTTCTTTCCTTCTGCTAATTTTTTTGGGGGGTTGTTCTTCTTTCTCTAATTGCTTTAGGTGTAAGGTTAGGTTTTTTATTTGAGATGTTTCCTGTTTCTTGAGGTAGGACTGTATTGCTATAAACTTCCCTCTTAGAACTGCTTTTGCTGCATCCCATAGGTTTTGGGTCATCATGTTTACACAGTCATTTGTTTCTAGGTATTTTTTTGTTTTCCTCTTTGATTTCTTCAGTGATCTCTTGGTTATTAAGTAGTATATTGTTTAGCCTCCATGTGTTTGTATTTTTTACAGATTTTTTTTCCTGTAATTGATATCTTGTCTCATAGCGTTGTGGTCAGAAAAGATACTTGATACGATTTCAGTTTTCTTATATTTACCAAGGCTTGATTTGTGACCCAAGATATGATCTATCCTGGGGAATGTTCCATGGGCACTTGAGAATAAAGTGTATTCTGTTGTCTTTGGATGGAATGTCCTATAAATATCAATTAAGCCCATCTTATTTAATGTATCATTTAAAGCTTGTGTTTCCTTATTTATTTTCATTTTGGATGATCTGTCCATTGATAAAAGCGAGATGTTAAAGTCCCCTACTATGATTATGTAACTGTCAATTTCCCCTTTTATGGCTGTTAGCATTTGCCTTATGTATTCAGGTGTTCCTATGTTGGGTGCATAAATATTTACAATTGTTATATCTTCTTCCTGGATTGATCCTTGATCATTATGTAGTGTCCTTCTTTGTCTCCTGTAATAGTCTTTATTTTAAAGTCTATTTTGTCTGATATGAGAATTACTACTCCAGCTTTCTTTTGATTTCCATTTGCATGGAATATCTTTTTCCATCCCTTCACTTTCAGTCAGTATGTGTGCCTAGGTCTGAAGTGGGTCTCTTGTAGACAGCATATATACAGGTCTTGTTTTTGTATCCATTCAGCCAGTCTACATCTTTTGGTGGGAGCATTTAATCCATTTACATTTAAGGTAATTATCGATATGTATGTTCCTATGACCATTTTCTTAATTGTTTTGGGTTTGTTATTGTAGGTCTTTTCCTTCTCTTGTGTTTCCTGCCTAGAGAATTTCCTTTAGCATTTGTTGTAAAGCTGGTTTTGTGGTGCTGAATTCTCTTAGCTTTTCTTGTCTGTAAAAGTTTTAATTTCTCCGTCGAATCTGAATGAGACCCTTGCTGGGGAGAGTAATCGTGGTTGTAGGTTTTTCCCTTTCATTACTTTAAATATGTCCTGCCACCCCTTCTGGCTTGCAGAGTTTCTTCTGAAAGATTGGCTGTTAACCTTATGGGGATTCCCTTGTATGTTATTTGTTGTTTTTCCCTTGCTGCTTTCAATATTTTTTCTTTGTGTTTAAGTTTTGATAGTTTGATTAATATGTGTTTTGGCTTGTTTCTCTTTGGATTTATCCTGTATGGGACTCTCTGCACTTTCTAGACTTGATTAAATATTTCCTTTCCCATATTACGGAAGTTTTCAACTATAATCTCTTCAAATATTTTCTCAGTTCTTTTCTTTTTCTCTTCTTCTGGGACCTGTATAATTCGAATGTTGGTGCATTTAATGTTGTCCCAGAGGTTTCTAAGACTCTCCTCAATTCTTTTCATTCCTTTTTTCTTTATTCTGTTCTGAGGTAGTTATTTCCACTATTTTATCTTCCAGATCACTTATCCATTCTTCTGCCTCCGTTATTCTGCTATTGATTCCTTCTAGAGAATTTTTAATTTCATTTATTGTGTTGTTCATCATTGTTTGCTCTTTAGTTCTTCTAGGTCCTTGTTAAACGTTTCTTGTATTTTCTTCATTCTATTTCCAAGATTTTGGATCATCTTTACTGTCATTACTCTGAATTCTGCTTCAGGTAGACTGCCTATTTCCTCTTCATTTGTTTGGTCTGGAGGGTTTTTACCTTGCTCCTTCATCTGTTGTGTGTTTCTCTGTCTTCTCATTTTGCTTAACTTACTATGTTTGGGGTCTCCTATTCGCAGGCTGCAGGTTCATAGTTCCTGTTGTTTTTGGTGTCTGCCCCCAGTGGCTAAGGTTGGTTTAGTGGGTTATGTAGGCTTCCTGGTGGAGGGGACTACTGCCTGTGTTCTGATGGGATGAGGTGGATCTTGTCTTTCTCGTGGGAAGGACCACATCCAGTGGTGTGTTTTGGGGTGTCTGTGACTTTATTGTGATTTTAGGCAGCCTCTCTGCTAATGGGTGGGCTTGTGTTCCTGTCTTGCTAGTTGTTTGGCATGGGGTGTCCAGCACTGTAGTTTGCTCGTTGTTGAGTGAAGCTGGGTCTTAGCATTGAGATGGAGATCTCTGGGAGAGGTTTTGCCATTTGATATTATGTGGAGCTGAGAGGTCTCTGGTAGACCAATGTCCTGAACTTGGCTCTCTCACCTCAGAGGCACAGGCCTGACACCTGGCCTGAACACCAAGACCCTGTCAGCCACACGGCTCAGAAGAAAAGGGAGAAAGGAAGCAAGGGAGGGATGGAGGGAGGGAAGGAGGGAGGGAGCAAATAAAATAAAGTTACTAAAATAAAAAAATGTTTTTAAGTATTAAAAATAGGGGCTTCCCTGGTGGTGCAGTGGTTGAGAGTCCAGCTGCTGATGCAGGGGACACGGTTCGTGCCCCGGTCTGGGAAGATCCCACATGCTGTGGAGCGGCTGGGCCCATGAGCCACAGTCACTGAGCCTGCGCGTCCGGAGCCTGTGCTCCGCAACGGAAAAGGCCACAACAGTGAGAGGCCCACGTACCGCAAAAAAAAAAAAAAAAAAAAAAAAAGAAAAAAAAAGTATTAAAAATAGAAAAAGTAAAAATTTTAAAAAAGAAAGAAGAGAACAACCAAACCAAAAAACAAATCCACGAATGATAACAAGCACTAAAAACTATACTTAAAAAAACAAAAAAAACAGACAGAACCCTAAGACAAATGGTAAAAGCAAAGCTATACAGACAAAATCACACAAAGAAGCATACACATACACACTCACAAATAGAGAAAAAGGAAAAAATATATATATAAAAGGAAGAGAGCAACCAAATCAATAAACAAATCTAACCATGAAAATAAACTCTAAATACTAAACTAAGATAAACATAAAACCAGGAACCAATTACATGCAGAAAGCAAACCCCAAGTCTACAGTTGCTCCCAAAGTCCACCGTCTCAATTTTGGGATGATTCATTGTCTGTTCAGGTATTCCACAGTTGCAGGGTACATCAAATTGACTGGAGATTTAATCTGCTGCTCCCGAGGCTGTTGGGAGAGATCTCCCTTTCTCTTGTTTGTACACCTCCTGGGGTTCAGCATTGGATTTGGCCCCGCCTCTGCTTGTAGGTCATCTGAGGGCATCTGTTCTCGCCCAGACAGGATGGGGTTAATGAGCAGCTGATTAGGGGGCTCTGGTTCACTCCGGCTGAGGTGAGGGAGGGGTACAGAAAGTGGGGCAAGCCTGAGGCGGCAGAAGCCAGCACAACGTTGCAACAGCCTGAGGCACACCATGTGTTCTCCCAGCGAAGCTGTCCCTGGGTCACAGGACCCTGGCAGCAGTGGGCTGCAGAGGTTCCCAGGAGGGGAGGTGTGGATAGTGACGTGCACTTGCACAAAGGCTTCTTGGTGGCTGCAGCAGCAGCCCTAGCATTTCATGCCCATCTCTGGTGTCCGCACTGATAGCCGCAGCTTGCGCCCATCTCTGGAGCTCGTTTAGGCGGTGCTCTGAATCCCCTCTCATCGCGCACCCCGAAATAATGGTCTCCTGACTCTTAGGCAGTTCCAGACTTTTTCCCAGACTCCCTCCTGGCTAGCTATGGCATACTAGCACCCCTTCAGGCTGTGTTCATGCAGCCAACCCCAGTCCTCTCCCTTGGATCAGACCTCCAAAGCCCAAGCCTCAGCACCCAGTCCCCACCTGCCCCGGCGGGTGAGCAGACAAGCCTCTCGGGCTGGTGAGTGCTGGTCAGCACTGATCCTCTGTGCGGGAATCTCTCTGCTTTGCCCTCTGCACCCCTGTTGCTGCACTCTCTTCCATTGCACCAAAGCTCCCCCCTTCTGTCATTCTCAGTCTCCACCCGCAAAGGGGCTTCCTAGTGTGTGGAAACTTTTCCTCCTTCATAGTTCCCTCCCAGAGGTGCAGGTCCCATCCCTATTCTTTTGTCTCTGTTTTTTCTTTTTTCTTTTGCCCTACCCAGGTACATGGGGAGTTTCTTGCCTTTTGGGAGGTCTGAGGTCTTCTGCCAGCAGTAGGTGTTCTGTAGGAGCTGTTCCACGTGTAGATATATTTCTGATGTATTTGTAGGGAGGAAGGTGATCTCCACGTCTTACTCCTCCACCATCTTGAAGGTCTCCTCCCTCTCTACTCCTTTAGATCCCTTTCTTAGATCCCAGGTATTTTTTTCAAATCAAATCTGAGAAAGGATCGTACTTCCAAATAACATTCTATGAAAACTGAATGAAAGATGACCTTGGAGAAGACATAGTGTAATGGGGTGAAATCTGGATTGTTAAGGGTGAGGCAGTAAATGGAGAAAATGAGAAGTGATATTTCTTAAACTGATGGAAAGCTGGCATTAAATATAGCCATTTCTTTAAGGATTTTAGCAAGGATAATGAGGAAACACACACAACTGAAAGGTTGGCTGGACTAAGAGAAGAAAATATTTGGAGATTTGAGAATGCTTGTGGGCAAAAAAGGAAGAAACCAGTAAAGACAGAAATCTGAAGATATAGGTTCTTATTGCCTGCAATCTCGTACCTTCAACTTCCATCCTTCATGTGGTTAAAGTGGTGTGCATAATTTGCATACCTGATTACATCACTTCCAGCTTAAAACCCTTCAGAATCTCCCTATGACCGACAAGATAAAGTCAAAGATCCTTAGCAATACATAGGAAAATCTGTCTGATCTAGTGAGCTATTCCTGTCTTGCTCTTAACGTCATATGCAGTGATTCTCAAGGGTGAGAAAACCATTACCATGCCAATTATATGAGAACATACACCTAAAAGCTTGTTTAAAATATGTAGCTATAAGCTCTGGCCCTGGAAATTCTGATTCAGTATCCTGGGTAGGGCCAGGAATCAGTATTTTTACAAAGTACCTGAAGGCATTCTGATGAGCAGCCAAGTTTGGTTAATATAACATGGTAATTATAAAGGACATCAGACTTTGCATCCAGAAAGACCCCAAAACAAAGCCCTGCTCTACTCTTTATTGGCTAAATGCCCTTGGGGAATTTATTTAGTGTCCCTAAGGACAGAAGATATTTTTCTTTTCTAAAATGGAAGTAGGGACTTCCTGGTGGTGCACTGATTAAGAAGCTGCCTGCAAATGCAGGGGACACGGGTTTGAGCCCTGGTCTGGAAAGATCCCACATGCCGCGGAGCAACTAAGCCTGTGTGCCACAACTACTTAAGCCAGTGTGCCTAGAGCCCATGCTCTGCAACAAGAGAAGCCACCGCAGTAAGAAGCCTGCACACTGCAGTGAAGAGTAGCTCCCTCCTGCTGCAACTAGAGGAAGCCCACATGCAGCAACAACGACCCAATGCAGCCATAAATAAATAAATAAATAAAATTTTATTTTAAAAATAAAATAAAAATAAATAAATAAAATGGAAGTAATACTCTATCCATAGAATACTGTAAATACTTAGAATATGTATGTAAGCATATGCTAAGTATGCATGTAATAGATGTTAACTGTTAATAATTCTGTTTAACACCTAAGTGCTCAAACCATCCACTTATTCCCCATTTCCTACCTTTGTTCATACTCCTCTCTGCCTGGTACTCTCCCCTCATTTTCTTTTCTGCTGACTTCTAAACCTTTAATATGCTGCTCCTGCAATCTCCTCCACCAAGCCTCTATGACACACACCAAATCTTCCTTCATTCATTCTCTATGTTGAGCCAAGAACACATCCTCAGTGATTCCATGGCATCCTGTACTTACTTCCTTCTCTTCATTCATTGAGTCCTACTATGTACTAGATGCTGAAGACACAGTGTAGAACAAAACAAACATGCTCATACTTTAATGGAAAATTAGTAGTAAACAAACTACACAAATAATTGTGAATAAATCATTGCACTGCAATCAATTGTCTGTGCCTGTCTTTCCCCCACTAAATACTAAGTCCTTCAAAGCTATATCAAATTCATCTTTATATCTTCTGGCATTCAACAATGTCTGGCATAAAAGAGGTATTAATAAATAATCTTAACTAAAGGGGAGGAAGGCTTAATTAATGAAGTAAAGTCGTGGAGTACCTCATTCATGATGAGATCATGAATACAAATGAGAAAATTAGCCTTGAACAAGAGTAGGAACAGCTCTTCTATTAGGATAACTAAAGGAAGGTGGGAAAGTAGAGTGCTGATGAAAGTGTTTATAGGTAGAGGCAACAAGTTAAGAGAGCTCAGGTCTGATGGCTACCATTTTTTAAATACAAGCAAGATCATCTACTGAGAATAAAGAGGCTGAAGTTGGGTCAGATGGCTTAAAGGCAGACTTCCCCAATCCCCAAGCCAGTATTAGGCTAAAGTAGACGTTGTGGATGCTGCCATCTCCTCCTTTTCCTCCCCCTCCTTCCCCTTCCCCCTTCTCCATCTTTTTTTCTCCTCTTCTTCCTTTCCTTTTCCTCTTCTTCATTTTTTTTCACACCCAGAATCCAAAATTCTTCCTGCTTGGAGAGAATCCCTTTGTATAGAGTATTAGCAGAATACAATGTTCTCTCTCTCACTAAGTAAGTCAAAAAGGATAGATCTTCCCTCTCCTAGTCTTCTGGTGACAAAAGAACAGGCACGTGACCTAGGCTCAGCCAATCAGATGTTCTTGTGCAGGATTTTTGAATCTTAAGGAAGTAATACAAAAATGTAGAGATAATTTTTAAATTATTTATGGGAATGGCAGAAGCAATAACAGCAAGAATTTAGTACCAGTGGTCCAGGGCAGTGGCACATTAACCAGATTGTCCTTATAGTATGACTTTAGCTGTGGTATAGGCTCCTTGGTCCTTGCCCTTTTGTCCAAGCTGGTTTCCCAGCTTTCCTGTTGATTTTGTGAACTCTTTACTATCTTCTAATAAATTCCTTTTCTACTTAAATTAGCCAGTATCAGTTTTGTTTGGTTAATAAACTGAGAGGAGGGAAGGGGAGAGAAAAATCAAGAAAACTACAGGTCTTGATAAGATCCAACAGCAGGTATTTTATATGTAAGGAAGCAGAACACCACTGGAAATCTAGGAGATTGTAGCTGGCCAATATAATGAAACAGTGAAGATTTCAAAGTGTCTCACAGGGTTTAGCCATGAAAATAGGATGTTGAAAAGGGGTAAAGGTCACTGAAGTTGAAAATAACAAGAAATTATGAAACTAGTGTGTGAGATGAATGAACCTTGTCACTGAAGTTACCCAGAATGAGGGTAGAATTTGGAATGGAGAGAAAACTGATAAAGAGTGCCAAAGGCTTTGATCAACAAAGAGTAAACTAGAGAGAAATTGATAAATGACAGTGACAAAGAGAGAAGCTGAATAAGGTGAAACAAATTTCAAAGGAAGAAGAATTTTTATACAACAATAAATGAGAATAATTGGAACCGGAAGTGGGCTGATTCAACTTACTACTTGAAGACAAAAAGACACAGGGGAATGAATAGCCCTTACTCAAGATGGCCCCAAAAGAAGTGGTATTCCAGAAAAAAACAAAAAAAAGCCAGGGTTAATTTAAGTAAGAGATGTGAAGGATGTTTATTTACTTTAGAATAAGTCTGAGGCTCCACAAAAACCTGCTGTATAGCATAGGGAGCTCAGCTTGGTGCTCTGTGATGACCTAGATGGGTGGGATGGAGTAGGGTGAGAGGGAGGTCCAAAAGGAGGGAATGTATTTATCCATAGCTGATTCACTTCACTGTACAGCAGAAACTGATACAACACTGTGGAACAACTATACTCCAATAAAAAATAATAATAAATAAAAGTAAAAAGGCAGAAAAAAAAGAAGTCTGAGGCTTCAAAGGACTCCATGGAACTGGGTGAGAAGTCAGAAGGATAAGGTCAGAGCTATATAGAGAAGAATACAAAAAAGGATAATTGATCAGAGATGTCCACATATGAAACGAAAGTCAAATACCAACTGCTGAACATAAGTATACTGAATAAAATTCATATTTAAATACAAAGACAATAATCCTATGAACTATTTATCTACTCTTTTATCTAAGGCCTAGGCTCTCAAGTCTTTTTCCCCAAACTTAGGTTCAAAATCTATGTTCTCTATTGACTTCTTGAACAACTTACTTGATCTCTTTAAGCTTTAATAGGGGGTAGCAGTTCCTTTCAGGACTGTAAATACCAAATGAACATGTGGCTATCTAACACAGTGCTTAGAACCTGTAGGCACTAATAAACACTCACTACGCTATGAAATTCTTAAAGGCAGGAACATAGTAAACAACCTCCAGATGGCTCCCAATGATTCCTGCCTCTTGAGTTTCACTCATATGTATAATCCCCTTTCACATTATACCAGTGTTGATTGTGTAACCAATAGAACATGGCAGAAATAACAGTATGTCACTTCCATTATTAGGCTTTTATCATAGTCTCTCTCTCCCTCCCTCTCTCTCTTTCTCTTTTTTCTCTCTCTTTCTCTCCCACTCTCCCTCTCCCTCTCTCCCTCCCTCCTACTCTCCCCTCTGTCCCTGAGATAAGAAATAGCTTCTGGGCAAAGACCAAATTTGGAGCGCTGCGAGGAAAACACAGTCTAAACATAAAACAAACTATGTGGCTGTATAATCCTTTGTTAAGACCTCAGAATGATCAAATATTTGACCTCAGTGCAGCACGTGAACTAGTAAAACAACCTCTAAAGAGTCTGAGGGTATCACAGACCCTTTCAATCAAACAATAGGGTTTCGAAAGAAGCTTAATGTCTCTCAGTTCCCTCAGCAGAAGCTCAAGGTGAAAAATGCCTTATCTCTGGGCTTCCCTGGTGGCGCAGTGGTTAAGAATCTGCCTGCCAATGCAGGGGACACAGGTTTGATCCCTGGTCCGGGAAGATCCCACATGTTACAGAGCAACTAAGTCCGTGCGCCACAACTACTGAGCCTGTGCTCTAGAGTCCGTGAGCCACAACTACTGAGGCCTTCATGCCACAACCACTGAAGCCCATGCACCTAGAGCCCATGCTCAGCAACAAGAGAAGCCACAGCAATGAGAAGCCCATGCACCGCAACAAAGAGTAGCCCCTGCTCACAACCAGAGAAAGCCCATGCGCAGCAACAAAGACCCAACACAGCCATAAATAAATAAATAGATAATTTTTTTAAAATGGTTTATCTCAAATTTGTGTATGTGGCTTTTATCTAATGGACAATAATATTCACAGGCGGCCCATGAATATTTTAAGAGAATTATATTTGCAAAAACACCTCCATCTTGGAATGAAAGGGGATAAAGACAGTACAAAATGAAAAAAGTCTTTAACTCCCAAAAATTCTATTGACAGAAAACAGGTTTAGAAAACTGACTAGCTGAAAACATTTACCATCTCTCATAAAATTAAGGATGACAAGAGAATATAACCAAGAGCCCCGATGGCTGAGCTAAAAGCCACCTAGAATCATTTCTGGTCAATAGGACCAGGTCCTAATCAAGAACCTTCCAAAATTTGCCCTGCTGGATTTTATGGACCAGTAACTCCTGTGTGCCTCCTATCTTCACCTTTTTTAAAGAGAAGTGTCTATGGAGGTTATCCTTTACCCATTCCACCATTTCATGTCAGGTGGTAAGCGGCAAATAACTTGTTTCTTTAGTTCATAAGTCTATGGATGGACAGAAATTATACTTGAAGAGCTGTACTGTAGAACCTCATCCACACCTCGGCTTGATTTAGATATGACATTTTGGACTTTTACCTAATGCTGTAATGGGATGAGGCTTTGGTGGGTCTTGGAAGAGGGTAAAAATATTCTATACGTGGGAAGAATGTGAATCATTGGGGACCAGAGGGAAGATTATGGTAGTTTCCAAGATGGTTCCCAATTATACCCACCTCTTGGCAGTCACACCATTGTGTAGCTGTCTCCACCATTATTCCAGTGATGTCACCAATAGAATATGGCAAAAATAATGGTACGTCATTTCAGAGGTTAGGTTATACAAGCTACTGTGGCTTCTGTCTTGATCTGTCTTTCTATCTGTCTCTTGGATGACTCACTCTGAGGGATGGCAGGTGCCAGGTTATAAGGACACTCAGATGGCCTAAGAAGACTCCCATGCATCAAGAAATTGAGGCCTCTGGGCAACAACCAGTAAGGAACTGAGGCCTCCTGCCAAAAGCCAAAAGCCAAAGTAAGCCCCAGATCTGTGAGACACTCTGAGCCAAAACCCCCCAGTAAAGCTACATCTGGAAATTGTGTGAGTTGTTTTAAGCTGGTAGTTTGGGGAAATAATTGGTTGCACAGCAATAATTAACTAATACTGGGACTATGTTGAATTCATTCCTTTATTTCTGTAATCCTAGTCTTCACAAATTTTGCTAAATCTGATTAGTTTTATTTTCCCTTCCCTCTCACATCTAGGTTTGTCATTATCTAAATTTTATAAAGAATTTAAGGTTTGAAAAATTATTTTGGAAGTAGTGTTAAGAAACTTTTACTCACTAAACATACACTAAATTGTGCTCCACTGCTGCTGTGGTCTGCATTTTAAGGAAAATATGGTCCAACTTAGCTTTAAAATGAGCTGGATAGGTTTCTATCTTTTCATAGTTTGCTATTTTATTGTAAACAGCTTTTACAAATTTTAAGGAAAGGTTTTCCTTGATGAAAAACTTTTCAAGCCTAAAAACAGTGTGCAATCACAGGCATATCTATAAAAAGATGTCTATCAACTGCACTTTATGGTTAGAAGAAAGCTTATTGCAGTTTTCAGTTCCCATCAGCTATTCCTATCTCTGTTTTTTGGTGTGGTTTAAAACACACAGTCACAAAATGTAAAACGCCTTCTATAAAATTCAACTGATTTTTTTCTTGAATTAATTGGTCAATTTTAACAGCTTTCTTTACTTTCTGCACTATGAAAACCAGAGTGACCAAAAAAACTTAGTTTCCTTACGGATACTCATTTCCTGATTTTAAATAAATGTCAAGATGTTTATTTACATGATTTTCTAAAAATTTGGAGCATTAATATAAAAGTTTAAAATAGCAGGTAACAGTATAAGCTCTGCCTATTACTACTATATATTTGATCATACAGGCCCTGCCTCCTACTAGCTTATTTCTTTATCTATAAAGTGAGAATAATACCTCATAGAGTGGTTATGAAGATTAAGTATAATAACATATATAAAGAGATAAGTATGTTGGCTCATTGTAAACAAGCTCTCAATAATGTACCCAGAATAATAATCAGGAAGACTAATACCAAACAGAAATACGTCCACTAAATTTATTTTATTAACTAAACAAGAAAAAAATCACCCAAAATGGGCAAAAATGGGCATTTTCATTTCTCTCTCTTGCTTCCTCTCTCTCTCTCTACATATACATATGTACATATATATGAAAAGATGCTCAGTACCATGTGTCATCAGAGAGTTAAAAATTATAACAAGGACAGTACTGCCATTTTAACAATATTAATTCTTCCAATCCAAGAGCATGGGATATCTTTCCATTTCTTTGAATGCTCTTTTATTTTCTTTATTAATGTTTTATAGTTCTCAGCATATAAGTCTTTCACCTTCTAGGTCAGGTTAATTCCTAGGTTTTTTTTTTTTTTCTTTTTTGGTTTTTTTGGGGGGGTGCAATTTTAAAAGGTATTGTTGTTTTACATTATTTTTCTAATACTTAATTGTTAGTGTAAAGGAATGCAACAGATTCCTGAATGTTAATTTTGTATGCTGCTACTTTGCTGAATTCATTTATTAGATCTAGTAGTTTTTGTGTGGAGTCCTTAGGGAACGTAAGTTGGAACAGCCACTATGGAAAACAGTATGGAGGTTCCTCAGAAAATTAAAATAGAATTACCATATGATCCAGCAATCCCACTCCTGGGAATATACCCTGAAAAAATTATAATTCAAAAGGATACATGCACCCCTTTGTTCATAGCAGCACTGTTCACAACAGCCAAAGCATGGAAACAATCTAAATGTCCACTGAAAAATGACTGGATAAAAAAGATGTGGTACATATATACAATGGAATACTACTCAGTCATAAAAAAAAGAATGAAATAATGCCACTTGCAGCAACATGGATACAACTAGAGATTATCATACTAAGTGAAGTAAGTCAGAAAGAGAAAGACAAATGCCACGTTATCACTTATATGTAGAATCTAAAATATGGGACAAATGAACCTATCTACAAAACAGAAACAGACTCAGACAAAGAGAACAGACTTGTAGTTGCCAAAGGGGAGGGGGGAAGGGAGGGGGTGGACTGGGAGTTTGGGGTTGGTAGATGCAAACTATTACATTTAGAATGGATAAACAACAAGGTCCTAATGTATAGCACAAGGAACTATATTCAATATCCTGTGATAAGGCATAAATGGAAAATATTTTTAAAAGAATGTCTCTATGTGTATAACTGAGTCACTTTGCTGTACAGCAGAGATTGGCACAACATTTTATTTTATTGACGTAAATCAACTCTACTTCAATAAAAATAAATAAATAAATAATAGCAAAAAAAATTAAAACAATGAGAACCTGCTTCAAGATGGCAGAGGACTAAGATGTGGAGATCACCTTCCTCCCCACAAATACATCAGAAATACATCCACATGTGGAACAACTCCTACAGAACACCTACGGAGAGCTGGCAGAAGACCTCAGACTTCCCAAAAGGCAAGAAAACACCCATGTACCAGTGTAGGGCAAAAGAAAAAAGAAAAAACAGAGACAAAAGAATAGGGACAGGTCCTGCACCTCCGGGAGGGAATCCTGTGTGCAAGCGCAGGTCACCACCCACACACACCCCCCCCCCGGGGGCCTCCACAGCACACCACTGCCAGGGTCATGTGATCCAGGGACAACTTCCCTGGGAGAACACACAGCGCACCTCAGGCTATTGCAATGTCATGCTGGCCTCTGTTGCCGCAGGATTGCCCTGCATTCCAATTATGACTACATTACCCCTCCCTCTCCCCAGTCTGAGTGAGCAAGATGGCCCTAATCACATGCTATTTTATCCCTCTCCTGTCTGGGCGGGGAACAGACACCTCAGGGTGTCCTACACACAGAGGCAGGGACAAAACCAAAGCTAAACCCCAGGAGCTGTGCAAAGAAACTACAGAAAGGGAAATTTCTCCATGCAGCCTCAGGAGCAGTGGATTAAATCCCTACAATCAACATGATAAACCCTGCATCTGTGGAATACCTGAATAGACCACGAATGTTCCCAAAATTGAGGTGCTGTACTTTGGGAGCAACTGTAGACTTTGGGTTTGCTTTCTGTGTCTGATTTGGTTTCGGTTTTATGTTTATCTTAGTTTAGTTTTTTTGGAGGGTGGTGGTACACAGGCCTCTAACTGTTGTGGCCTCTCCCGTTGTGGAGCACAGGCTCCGGACACGCAGGCTCAGCGGCCATGGCTCACGGGCCCAGCCGCTCCACAGCAGTGGGATCTTCCCGGACCAAGGCATGATCCCACGTCCCCTGCATCAGCAGGCGGACTCTCAACAACTGTGCCACCAGGGAAGCCCTATCTTACTTTAGTTTTTAGTGCTTGTTATCACTGGTGGATTTATTTATTGGTTTGGTTGCTCTATTCCTTTTTGTTTTTTAATTTTCTTTTCCTTTTTTCTCTTTTTGTGAGTGTGTATATGTATGTTTCTTTCTGTGATTTTCTCTGTCTAGGTTTGCTTTTACCATTTGTCCTAGGGTTCTGTCTGTTCACTTTTTTTTTTCTTCCTTTTCTTCCGATCCATGTGGCTGGCAGGGTATTGGTCCTCTGGCTGGATGTCGCGCCTGAGGCTCCAAGGTGGGAGAGCTGACTCGAGAACATTGGACCATCAGAGAGCTCCCGGACCCATGTAATATCAATCGGCGAGAGCTCTTCCAGAGATTTCCATCTCAACACTAAGACCCAGCTCCACCCAACGCCCAGCAAGCTCCAGTGTTGGATGCCCTATGCCAAACAACTAGCAAGACAAGAAACCATCCCCACCCAATAGCACAGAGGCTGCCTAAAGTTATACTAAGTTCATAGACTCCCCAAAACACACCACCATACGCGGCCTTGCCCACCAGAAGGACAATATCCAGCCCCACGCACAGGAACCAGTCCTCTCCACCAGGAAGCCTACACAAATCACTGAACCAACCTCAGCCACTGGGGGCAGACATCAAAAATAACGGGAACTGAAAACCAGCAGCCTGCGAAAAGGAGACCCCAAACACAGGAAGTTAAGCAAAATGAGAAGACAGAGAAATATGCAGCAGATTACGAAGCAAGGTGAAAACCCACCAGACAAAACAAATGAAGAGAAAATAGGCAGTCTACCTAAAAAAGAATTCAGAGTAATGATAGTAAAGATGAGTCAAAATCTTGGAAACAGGATGGAAAAAATACAAGAAACGTTTAACAAGAAACTAGAAGAACTAAAGAGCAAACAAACAATGATGAACAACACAATAAATGAAATTTAAAATACTCTCAAAGGAATCAATTGCAGAATAACTGACGCAGAAGAATGGATAGGTGACTGGAAGATAAAATACTGGAAATAACTACCACAGAGCAGGTTAAAGAAAAAAGAATGAAAAGTATTGAGGACAGTCTCAGAGACCTCTGGGACAACATTAAACACAACAACATTCGAATTATAGGGGTCCCAGAAGAAGAGAAAAAGAAAGGGATTGATAAAATATTTGAAGAGATTATAGTTGAACACTTCCCTAATATGGGAAATGAAATGGTCAAATCCAGGAAGTACAGAGAGTCCCATACAGGATAAGTCCAAGGAGAAACATGCCAAGACACATATTAATCAAACAATCAAAAATTAAATATAAAGAAAAAAATATTAAAAGCAGCAAGGGAAAAGCAACAAATAATATACAAGGGAATCTCCATAAGGTTAACAGCTGATCTTTCAGCAGAAACTCTGCAAGCCAGAAGGGAGTGGCAGGACATATTTATAGTGATGAAAGGCAAAAATCTACAACCAATATTACTCTAACCAGCAAGGATCTCATTCAGATTCGAAGGAGAAAATAAAACCTTTACAGACAAGCAAAGTTAAGAGAATTCAGCACCACCAAGCCAGCTTTACAACAAGTGCTAAAGGAACTTCTCTAGGCAGAAAACACAAGAAAAGGAAAAGATCTACAGTAACAAACCCAAAACAATTAAGAGTATGGTATTAGGACCATACATAGCGATAATTACCTTAAATGTAAATGAATTAAATGTTCCAAACAAAAGACACAGACTGGCTGAATGTATACAAAAACAGGACCCATATATATGCTGTCTACAAAACACCCACTTCAGACCTAGGGACACATACAGTCTGAAAGTGAGAGGATGGAAAAAGATATTCAATGCAAATGGAAATCAAAAGAAAGCTAGAGGGCATCCCTGGTGACGGAGTGGTTAAGAATCCACCTGCAAATGTAGGGGACATGGGTTCGAGCCCTGGGCCAGGAAGATGCCACATGCCGCGGAGAAACTAAGCTCGTGCGCCACAACTACAGAGCCTGTGTTCTAGAGCCCATGTGCCACAACTACCTAGCCAGTTCACCTAGAGCCCGTGCTCCACAACAAGAGAAGCCACTGCAATGAGAAGACTGAGCACTGCATCGAAGAGCAGCCCCTTGTAGTTGCAGCTAGAAAAAGCCCACACGCAGCAAAAAAGAACCAAGGCAGCCAAAATAAATAAATAAATAAATAAATTTATTTTTTTTAAAGTTGTAGTAGCACTACTCATATCAGACAAAAGAGACCTTAAAATAAAGACTATTACAATAGGCAAAGAAGAACACTACATAATGATCAAGTGATTAATTCTAGAAGATATAACAATTATAAATATTTATGAACCCAATATATAAGGCAAATGCTAACAGCCATAAAGGGGGAAATCGACAGTAACACAATAATAGCAGGGGACTTTAACACCCCACTTTCACCAATGGACAGATCATCCAACATGAACGTAAATAAGGAAAAACAAGCTTTAAATGACATATAAAACCGAATATACTTAATTGATATTTATAGGCCATTCCATCCAAAAACAACAGAATATACTTTCTTCTCAAGTGCTCATTCTCCAGAATAGATCTTGGGTCAGAAATGAAGACTTGGTAAATTCGAGAAAACTGAAATCATATCAAGTATCTTTTCCAACCACAATGCTATGAGACTAGATATCAATTAAAGCAGGAAAGAAAACTGTAAAAAATACAAACACACGGCAGATAAACAATACACTGCTAAATAACCAAGAGATCCCTTAAGAAATCAAAGAGGAAATTTAAAAATACCTAGTAACAAATGACAATGAAAACACGGCAACCCAAGACCTATGGCATGCAGCAAAAGCAGTTCTAAGAGGGAAGTTTTTGTTGTTGTTGTTTTGTTTTGTTTTGTTTTTTGCAGTATGCGGGCCTGTCAGTGTTGTAGCCTCTCCCGTTGCGGAGCACAGGCTCCAGACGCGCAGGCTCAGAGGCCATGGCTCACAGGCCCAGCCGCTCCGTGACATGTGGGATCTTCCCGGACCAGGGCACGAACCTGTGTCCCCTGCATCGTCAGGCGGACTCTCAACCACTGCGCCACCAGGGAAGCCCAAGAGGGAAGTTTATAGCAATACAATCCTACCTCAAGAAACAAGAAAAATCTGAAAATAAACAACCTAAACTTACACCTAAAGTAATTAGAGAAAGAAGAACAACAACAAAAAAAACACCCAAAGTTAGCAAAAGGAAAGATATCAAAGATCAGATCAGAAATAAATGAAAAAGAAATGAAGGAAATAGCAAAGATTAATAAAACTAAAAGCTGGTTCTTTGAGAAGATACACAAAATTGATAAACCATTAGCCATGCTCATCAAGAAAAAAAGGGAGAAGACTCAAATCAACAGAATTAGAAATGAAAAAGGAGACGTAACAACTGACACTGCAGAAATACAAAAGATCATGAGAGATTACTACAAGCAACTATATGCCAATAAAGTGGACAACCGGGAAGAAATGGACAAATTCTTAGACAAGCACAACCTTCCGAGACTGAACCAGGATGAAATAGAAAATATAAACAGACCAATCACAAGCACTGAAATTGAGACTGTGATTAAAAATATTCCAACAAACAAAAGCCCAGGACCAGATGGCTTCAAGGGTGAATTCTTAAACGTTTACAGAAGACCTAACACCTATCCTTCTCAAACTCTTCCAAAATATAGCAGAGGGAGGAACACTTCCAAACTCATTCTACAAGGCCACCATCACCCTGATACCAAAACCAGACAGATATCACAAAACAAGAAAACAATAGGCCAATATCACCAATGAACATAGATGTAAAAATTCTCAACAAAATACTAGCAAACAGAATCCAACAGCACATTAAAAGGATCATACACCAGGATCAAGTGGGGTTTATCCCAGGAATTCAAAGATTCTTCAATATTTGCAAATCAATCCATGTGATACACCATATAAACAAATTGAAGGAGAAAAAGCATATGACCATCTCAATAGATGCAGAAAAAACTTTCAACAAAATTCAGCACCCATTTAGGATAAAAATCCTCCAGAAAGTAGGCATAAAAGACATTTACCTCAACATAATAAAGGCCATATATGACAAACCCACAGCCAAAATCATTCTCAATGGTGAAAACTGAAACCATTTCCTCTAAGATCAGGAACAAGACAACTCTCTTGTCTTGAGAGGTGCCCATTCTCACCACTATTATTCAACATAGTTTTGGAAGTTTTGGCCACAGCAATCAGAGAAGAAAAAGTAATAAAAGGAATCCAAACCATAAAAGACATAGTAAAGCTGTCACTGTTTGCAGAAGACATGATACTATACACAGAGAATCCTAAACATGCTACCAGAAAACTACTAGAGCTAATCAATGAATTTGGTAAAGTAGCAGGGTACAAGTTTAATGCACAGAAACTTCTTGCATTCCTATATACTAATGATGAAAAATCTGAAAGAGAAATTAAGGAAACACTCCCATTTACCATTGCAATGAAAAGAATAAAATACCTAGAAATAAACCTACCTAAGGAGACAAAAGACCTGTATGCAGAAAACTGTAAGACACTGATGAAAGAAATTAAAGATGATACCAACAAATGGAGAGATATACCATGTTCTTGGACTGGAAAAATCAACATTGTGAAAATGACTATACCACCCAAAGCAATCTACAGATTCAATGCAATCCCTATCAAACTACCAATGGCATTTTTCACAGAACTAGAACAAAAAATTTCACAATTTGTATGGAAACACAAAAGACCTCAAATAGACAAAGCAGTATTGAGAAAGAAAATCGGAGCTGGAGGAATCATGCTCCCAGAATTCAGACTCTACTACAAAGCTACAGTCATCAAGAGAGTATGGTAATGGAACAAAACAGAAATACAGATCAGTGGAACAGGACAGAAAGCCCAGATATAAACCCATGTACACATGGTCACCCTATTTTTGATAAAGGAGGAAAGAATATACAATGGAGAAAACACCGCCTCTTCAATAAGTGGTGCTGGGAAAGCTGGACAGCTACATGTAAAAGAATGAAACTAGAACACTCTCTAACACCATACACAAAAATAAACTCCAAATGGGTTAAAGACCTGACTGTAAGGCCAGACACTATAAACCTATTAGAAAAAAACATAGGAAGAACACTCTTTGACATAAATCACAGCAAGATCCTGTTTGACCCACCACCTAGAATAATGGAAATAAAAACAAAAACAAACAAATGGGACCTAATGAAACTTACAAGCTTCTGCACAGGAAAGGAAACCATAAACAAGACAAAAAGACAACCCTCAGAATGGGAGAAAATATTTGCAAATGAAGCAACTGACAGAAGATTAATCTGCAAAATTCACAAGCAGCTCATGCAGCTCAATATCAAAAAAACAAACAACCCAATCCCAAAATGCACAGAAGATCTAAATAGACATTTCTCCAAAGATATACAGATTGCCAACAAACACATGAAAGGATGCTCAACATCACTAATCATTAGAGAAATGCAAATGAAAAGTACAATGAGGTGTCACCTCACACCAGTCAGAATGGCAATCATCAAAAAATCTACAAACAATAAACGCTGGAGAGGATGTGGAGAAAAGGGAACCCTCTTGTACTGTTGTTGGTAATGTAAATTGATACAGCCACTATGGAGAACAGTATGGAGGTTCCTTAAAAAACTAAAAATAGAACTATCATACGACACAGGAATCCCATTACTGGGCAAACACACTGAGAAAACCATAATTCAAAAAGAGACATATACCACAATGTTCATTGAAGCACTATTTACAATAGCCAGGACATGGAAGCAACCTAAGTGTCCATTGACAGATGAATGGATAAAGAAGATGTGGCACATATATACAATGGAATATTATTCAGCCATAAAAAGAAACAAAATTGATTTATTTGTAGTGAGGTGGATGGACCAAGAGTTTGTCATACAGAGTGAAGTAAGTCAGAAACAGAAAAACAAATACCTTATATATATGCTAACACATATATATATGGAATCTAAAAAAAATGGTTTTGATGAACCTAGGGGCAGGACAGGAATAAAGACACAGACCTAGAGAGTGGACTTGAGGAAACGGGGCAGGGGACGGGTAAGCTGGGACAAAATGAGAGAGTAGCATTGACATATACACACTACCAAATGTAAAATAGAAAGCTAGTGGGAAACAGCTGCATAGCACAGGAAGATCAGCTCTGTGCTGTGTGACCACCTAGAGGGGTGGGATGGAGGGTGGGTGGGAGGTGCAAGAGGGAAGGGATATGGGGATATATGTATACATATAGCTGATTCACTTGGTTATACAGCAGAAACTAACACAACATTGTAAAGCAATTATATTCTAATAAAGATAAAAAAACAGTGAGACGCCACTACTCACGTATTTGAATGGCTAAAATTCAAATAACTAACAATACCAAATGCTGATAAAGATGTGGAGCAATAGGAAGTGTCATTCATTGCCAGCTGGAATGCAAAATGGCACACTCACTTTGGAAGACAGTTTGGTAGTTTCTTACAATGGTAAACATAGGCTTACATACATGATCCATCAATTACGCACCTTGATATTTACCCAAATGAGTTGAAAACTTATGTCCTCACAAAAACATGCACTTGAGCTTCCCTGGTGGCACAGTGGTTGAGAGTCCGCCTGCCGATGCAGGGGACACGGGTTCGTGCCCCGGTCCGGGAAGATCCCACATACCGTGGAGTGGCTAGGCCCGTGAACCCTAGCTGCTGAGCCTGCGCGTCCAGAGCCTCTGCTCTGCAATGGGAGAGACCACAACAGTGAGAGGCCCACGTACTGCAAAAAAAAAAACCAAAAAAAACACAAACAAACATGCACTTGAAGGTTTACTCATAATTGCCAAGAATTGGGAGCAACCACAATGTCTTTCAATAGGTGAATGGGTAAAATAAACTGTGGTACATACATATATTAGAATATTATTCAGTGATTAAAAAAGAAATAAACTTTCAAGCCATGAAAAGACATGTAGTGATCTTGCATAGTACTAAGAAACCAGTCTAAATAGGCTACATACAATATTATTCCAATAATGTGAGATTATGGAAAATCAAAACTATAGAGGCAGGAAAAAGATCAGTTGTCAGGGGTTTTAAAGAGAGTGGGTAAAATTTAAAAATTTTTTTTTTTTTTTTTTTTTTTTGTGGTACACAGGCCTCTCACTGTTGTGGCCTCTCGCGTTGCAGAGCACAGGCTCTGGACGCGCAGGCTCAGCAGCCATGGCTCACGGGCCCAGCCGCTCCGCGGCATGTGGGATCTTCCCAGACCGGGGCATGAAACCGTATCCCCTGCATCGGCAGGCGGACTCTCAACCACTGCGCCACCAGGGAAGCCAAAAAAAATTTTTTTTTTTTTTTTTTTTTTTTTTTTTTTTTTTTTTTTTTTTTGTGGTATGCGGGCCTCTCACTGCTGTGGCCTCTCCCGTTGCGGAGCACAGGCTCCGGACGCGCAGGCCTAGCGGCCATGGGTCACGGGCTTAGTTGCTCCGCGGCATGTGGGATCTTCCCGGACCAGGGCACGAACCCGTGACCCCTGCATCGGCGGGCGGACTCTCAACCACTGCGCCACCAGGGAAGCCCAAAAAAAATTATTTTTAAAACACAAACAAGAAAGAGAGGGGGAGATGGTTGAATAAGTGATGGAATTTTTTAGGGTGGTAAAACTATTCTGTAGCATACTATAACAATGGATACATGACATTGCATTTGTCAAAAGCCACAGAACTTTATATAACACAAAGTATGAACCTTAATGTATGCCATTTACAAAGAAAAACATTTAGGAGGTGGAGGCAATCCCAGGATGGGATGCAGATTGTGACAAAAGACACTGTACTATAAATATATGAAACAATCTCGCTGAAGGAAACGGGGGGAGGAAAGATGCTGACCTAAGTAATTTTAGAAATGAGCGGGATCTGTAAGACTAAAGGCAAAAGTAACAAACGGCACATAAGCACTGTCCCCCAGCTGACAAAGTTGTTTCCCATGAGGATATGAGTTAACAATCTGACACTGCTATTCATGTATGCTGAAATTGAACAATAAAGTAAATGGATAGTGTATGGTGGGAGCCAGGTTTCTCACTGTCAGAGTGGAAATTTACTGATAAGCAATAGTAGGAGGTTAGAATGATCCATGTAATAATGGATTAGAGTTGGAAATATCAATATGAACTCATGTTCATCTTAATATTGTTCCACACACACACACACACACACACACACAGAGACGTTAGTGTAAACACATATTTCCTTGCTCTGTCAGCCAGGAGCACCTAGAAGCAACAACACCCCAGTAGCAGTGAGCACACCTAGAGCCTAGATCTTGGTTTCTAATACCAGTCTCCAATAAAAGGAACCAGGGTTCTTTGGAGAAATGGCTGTTTCTAGGACTGGGGCAAGAAATATAAAGGATAAGCCGAGAGTATCTTGTTGTCAGAAAGTAAGGATGTGCTTTAATTTTTTTTTTAATTAAAAAAAAAAAAAAACCCTCACATTGATGGAACTGCATCAAAGGGACACAGGAGTCAACTGAAGAGCTCCCAATGACCAAAGCTGGAAGAATTTGAGCAACAAGATAAATAAACTAGTAGTGGATTATAACCCAAAGTATAAAATAAATATCCATGAGGCTATATTGACACAAATCAATGATTGATTAAACAAATAAAAAGGAGAGAAGAGACAAATCTCCTGTGCAGCAGAATTCCAAGTAATTTATGTAGATTTTCTGCCCTTAACAAGGCAGAGCATTACTCCCCACTCCTTAAGTATGGACTGTGCATAGTGACTACCTTCCAAATAGTAGAGTATGGAAAGGGGGAAAAAGAGTCTTACAGTGGAGAAACCTAACAAATACTACCTTAAGTCAGGTGATTCAGGTAAACTTCAACAGTGATATAAATTATACTGATAGTATGTACCCTCGATATGATGTGAGGAAAATGGCACTTTACCTCTGTAGTCTCCCTCCCCACATTCTATGACCCTTGTTTAATCATGAGAAAAACATTGTACAAATTCCAACAGAGGGGCATTGCAAAAAACAGCTGACCATTAATCCTCAAAACTGTCAAAGTGGTCATGAAAAACAAGGAAAATCTAAGAAACTGCCAGGGCCAAGAGGAGACATGACAACTAAATGTAATGTACTATCGGCGATGGGATCTTGGAACAGAAAAGGGTATTAGTTAAAAATTAAGAAAATCTGAATAAAGTATGGCTTTAGGTAATAAAAAAATTATTTTATTAACATCTTACTTTGAAAAAGTTTTGCCACCATTTCTAGGTTGCAGCACAGCATAAGGGCTAAGATCACAGATTCTAGTACCAGACTAGCTGAGTTTAAAGATCAGATCCACCAATTATTAGCTCTGTAAACTTTTGGACAGGTATGCTTAGTTATTCAGTTCCTCTCATCCATAAAAAGGTATCAACGCTATCTTAACATCACAAGGTTGTTTTGAAAGCTACTACCTGAACTATGGTAATATACAATAAAAGTTACCCATTATCAGTCTAATTTTTTCTAATTTGGGGGAAGTTGCTTAGTATCTCAGGAAAGTAAGTTACATAGATTTGATTGAGAGAAATTAAGTTTTGTTACCATTGACCCTTGAACAACAGAAGTTTGAACTGTGCAGCTCCACTTACATGCAAATTTTTTTCAACAGTAAATACTACAGTACTACATAGTCCATGGTTGGTTGAATCTGAGATGCAGAACCATGGACACAGGGGAACCACATATGTAAGGAGGACCAACTATAAATTATATGCAGATATTCAAATATCTAACCCCTAATCCAACATTGTTCAAGGGTAAACTGTACTCATTTACATGAAACATATAAAGAAAGAGAAAAAAGGTAAAAATCTAATTTCACACCCAGGATTATTAGCATTAATTTTCATGAAGTCATAAACCTTACTAGAATCTGTTGGTATTTCACGAATAATATTTTTTGAACTAGTAATTACTATAATTATTATATCAGGGCTTCCCTGGTGGCGCAGTGCTTGAGAGTCCACCTGCCGATGCAGGGGACACGGGTTCGTGCCCTGGTCTGGGAAGATCCCACATGCCGCGGAGCGGCTGGGCCCGTGAGCC
The DNA here is from genome assembly GCF_026419965.1 of Kogia breviceps. Lineage (NCBI taxonomy): Eukaryota > Metazoa > Chordata > Mammalia > Artiodactyla > Physeteridae > Kogia > Kogia breviceps. The sequence goes on along the minus strand of NC_081310.1, from coordinate 39,622,484 downwards.
ATGGCCACGGGGCCTGCGCGTCCGGAGCCTGTGCTCCATAACGGGAGAGGCCACAGCAGTGAGAGGCCCGCGTACCGCAAAAAATAATAATAATATTATTATTATTATATCAGGTTAGATATGTAAATCATCTTTTAAAAAATACTAAATAAAACTATATATTTCATTCTCTGTTAAAAATATATCTTTACATTATTCTTAGTTGTTCCTACTCTTCTAGGTCACAAAAGCATACAGCAGACTTCTTTATTACAAAGTAAATGTAACTAAATTAATATATCATAATACAATGCTTTTTAATTGGTGAAATCTCAGAGGCAAGTTATATCATTACACAGTAATTCCTTTTTCCTTCTTCCCATATTAGGCACTACCAAGGCCAACAATTTGACATTGTATTTGTTTTTCAGCAATGGAAACGTTAAGGCTAAAAACTATCTATTATACCAAGTTAAAATCAAACCATACAAAGAAAAAACCAAAACAATTTAACATTTAATTTCAAAAGAAGAAATTAATGATAATAAATACAGAGGGAGCTGTCTTAACCAAAATATATGTCACACTGCCTAAGAAAATAGAGAGGTTTTTAAACAGTGCAGCTGGCTTTTTTTCTAAAGCTAAGATGTATACATATTTAAATATTTAACTAGGTACTCAAAACCCCACCTACTGAAATGAAGAGAAAATAATAAGCCCCAGGAGGAATCCTTACCATGAGAACTGTTTAAAACACAGAACAATGAAGGTAAAGAAATGCATTCCAGGTTAATTAACTAGAAGTACAAATGATGTTGTTGTTCTATTTGACCCAAGTAATGCCAATACCTTTTCCAGAGACATGCTGTTTAAAAGAAAAAAAAAGTCAAGACCCAATTAAGTTGTTTTTGGAGGGAGGAGAAGGAGTTCTAAATGAATTCTTATTTTATAAACGACTTGATCCAAAAACAATACACCACCAAAACACCTGGCTTAAAAATAAAATACCGTATTCACTCATCATCTAGCTTTATGTTAACACATGCTTTCATTTATCAAATATTTATTGATCATCTACCATAAATACATTTTAATTTAAAAGGAAAACAAACCAGCTATAGTAAACTGTAACAGCAGATGTGCTAAAACTCAGCAAAGTATGCAGACTATAGGAGCACAACAGTGGCACCCAACTCAGTTTTGAGGGCGGGACTTAGGTAGAGACCAGAAGATAGTCAGATATTGAAATGGAGAGGTGTTAATTCATCCATAACCCTCTCCTCCAAATCTCAACATGCAGTCACAAAGAAATTTAGAATCTCCAGACTCTAAAACCTTCTTGTCTATTTCCTCTGCTGCCACTTAGTCCAAGATACCACCATCATCATCTGCTCTTGCCCTGGTCCAATCTGCCACAGTGCAGGCAAGTGACATCTTAAAAACATAAACTGAATTGCACTACCTCTCTAATTAAAAAGCTTTAATGACTTCCTCTTGCTCTTGGATAGAAGTCAGCACCTCTGACCTGGTCATCTAATAGGTATGGCCTCTGTCTACTTAATAAACCTCATTTCACAGTCTTACAGTCTTATCCACCCTCACCTCTCCACTCCAGCTACACTGGCCCGTATATTCAATGCCTCTAATAAGCCATGCTCCTTTATTTATTTGCGTTTTAAATCTGCAGTTCCTTTAGCTGAAAACTAGTAGGTTTTTCAGTATAGGGAATGTCACACTCAAAGCCCCTGAAGTAAGAAAAAATTAAGTCAGGAGTCCCTCTTCTAGAACTTTTTGAACTTATCCCAAATATCATTAAATGTTATGTAAGTATGGTTGTCTCCTCTACAGTATATAATCTCTAAGATGGTAAGGCCCAAATATGTTCTATTCTCCAATGTCCAATGTAGTGCCTGACACAATAAGTAATGAGTGATAACATGTATGGAGCTCTTACTACATGTGAAGCTCTCTGCTACATGCTTTACCACCGTATGAGGTAGGTTCTACTATACTCCTCCCGTGACATGTGAGGAAGTTAGAATAGTTATGTACCTAGCCTAAAGTTACCCAGCTCTTAAGTGGCAGAGCTGAAATGTGAATTCATAAAGAGTTACTATAGATTTCATGTTCTTAACCACTAAGCAACACCATTTATTCAATGAAGCCCAGGATGAGAAAACAATATATGCACAGGCTTAGTACTTTCATTACAGGAACTTTCAAACTGTTCATTATGGTGAAGTATAGAACCCATGGAGGATGGTACCTACCAGACTTGTGATTAGAGAAAAGCTTGGAGAAATAAAACATCATAGTCTGCTCTGTTAGAGTTATGACCGTCCTAAGGCAATGGGAAAACATTAAAAGGTTTTAAACAGAGAATACATCACCAGATAACCAGATTTTCAACACAGTAAATGAAAATAATTAAAACAATTAAGAGGCTTTTGCAATAATCCAGTAGATGCAGGCAAATGTGTATGTGTCAGGAAATCGAGGGAGTTTCTATTTTATGGCTTGTATTTCCCCTGCTATATCAGTGAAACAGTGAATAAGGTGATGAGGGAATTAGAGATATGAGATCATGAATTAATATAGATGACCCAAACTCTTTTTCAATCAGTTAATGTTTATCAATGTCATGATAGATAACAAAGACTAAAGTACTGCTCTAGATTAAAGGGGACTAAAGAGACATGACCCTAAATACAATATGTGATCCTGGACTGAAACCTGTACTAGAAGGGGAAAATGCTATTATAGGCATTATTGACAACTGGGACAACTGACAAAATTGGAATATGGACCATTGAATTAAATTAAAATGATGTATCTACACCACATTAACAAAACGAAAGACAAAAATTACATGATCATCTCCATACAGACAGAAAAAGCATTTGACAAAATTCAACATCCATACATGATAAAAACTCTCACTGAAGGGGGTAAAGAGGTAGCATATCTCAACATAATAAAAACCATTTATGACAAACCCACAGCTAACACCATACTCAATGGCTGAAAGCCTTCCCACTAAATTCTGGAAAAAGACAAGGGTGCCCACTCTCACCACTTCTATTCAACATAGTACTGGAAATCCTAGCCACAGCAGTCAGACAAGAAGAATAAAAGGTATCCAAGTCGAAACGGAACAGGTAAAACTGTCACTATTTGCAGATGACAAGATACTCTACACACAGACCCTAAAGTCTCCACACAAAAACTATTAGAACTAATAAATGAATTCAGCAAGGAGCAGGATGAAGATTAGTAAACAGAAATTTGTTGCTTTACACGAACAAATTTACATGTGTAAATTTCTTTACATGAACAATGAAATACCAGAAAGAAAAAGTAAAAATATAATCCCGTTTAAAACTGTGTCAAAAACAAAAAAACAAAACCTAGGAATAAACTTAAACAAGGAGGTGAAAGACCTATATGCTGAAAACTATAAAATATTGATAAGGGAAACTGAAAATTATTCAAAGAATGGAAAGATATCCCCTGCTCTTGGATTAGAAGAATTAATATTGTTAAAATGGCCATACTACACAAAGCAATCTTCAGATTTAATATAATTGCTATCAAAATACCCAAGTCATTTTTCACAGAATTAGAAAAAATAATCCTAAAATGTATATGGAACCACAAAAGATCCAGCATTGCCACAGCAATCCTGAAGAAAAAGAACAAAGCTGAAGGCATAACCCTTCCAGACCTCAGACAATGCTACAAAGCTACAGTAATCAAAACAGCCTGGTATTGGCACAAAAAGACATATAGATCAATGGAACAGAATAGAGAGCCCAGAAATAAACCCACACACCTACAGTCAATTAATATATGACAAAGAAGGCAATAAAATACAATGGGAAAATACAATCTCTTCAGCAAGTGGTGTTGGGAAAGCTGGACAGCTGCCTATATATCAATGAAATTAGAACACTCCCTCACACCATATACAAAAATAAACTCAAAATTGTTTAAAGACCTAAATAAAAGATATGACACCATAAAATTCCTAGAAGGGAACACAGGCAAAACATTCTTGGACATAAATCTTAGTAATATTTTCTTATCAGTCTCCCAAGGCAAAAGAAATAGAAGCAAAAATAAACAAATGAGACCTAATCAAACTTAAAAGCTTTTGCACAACAAAGGAAACCATCAACAAAACAAAAAGACAACCTATGGACTGGGAGAAAATATTTGCAAACAATGTGATTGACAGGGGGAATATCCAAAAATACAAACAGTTCATATAACTCACTATCAGAAAAACAAACAACCCAATCAAAAAATATTTGCAAACAATGTGATCGACAGGGGGAATATCCAAAAATACAAACAGTTCATATAACTCACTATCAGAAAAACAAACAACCCAATCAAAAAATGGGCAGAAGATCTAAAAAGACATTTCTCCAAAGAAGACATACAGATGGCCAAGAGGCACATGAGGGCTTCCCTGGTGGCGCAGTGGTTGCGAGTCCGCCTGCCGATGCAGGGGACATGGGTTCGTGCCCCGGTCCGGGAAGATCCCACGTGCTGCGGAGCGGCTGAGCCCGTGAGCCATGGCCGCTGGGCCTGCGTGTCTGGAGCCTGTGCTCCGCAACGGGAGAGGCCACAACAGTGAGAGGCCCGCGTACCACCAAAAAAAAAAAAAAAAAAAAAAAAAAGAGGCACATGAAAAGATGCTCAACATCACTAATTATTAACGAAATGCAAATCAAAACCACAAGGAGGTATCACCTCACACTGGTCACAATAGCTATCATCAAAAAGTCTACAGATAATAAATGCTGGAGAGGGTATGAAGGAAAGGGAACCCTCCTACATTGTTGGTGGGAATGTAAATTGGTGCAGCCACTATGGGAAACAGTATGCAGGCTCCTTAAAAAACTAGAAATAGAATCACACACACACAAACACACACAGGAATATTACTCAGCCATAAAAAAGAATGCCTAGAGAATATTATACTAAGTGAAGTCAGTCAGACAGAGAAAGATAAATATTATATGATATCACTTATATGTGGAATCTAAAAAGTAATATGAATGAATCTATATATAAAACAGAAACAGACTCACAGACATAGAAAACAAACTAATGGTTACCAAAGGGGAAAGAGAAGGGGGAAGGAATAAATTCAGAGTATGGGATTAACAGATACAAACTACTACACATAAAATAGATAAGTAACAAGGATTTACTGTATAGAACAGGGCACTATATTCAATATCTTGTAATAACCTACAATGGAAAATAATCTGAATATATATATATATATATATATATATATATAGCTGAATTATGCTGTACACCTGAAACAAACACAATATTGTAAATACTTCAATTTTTTTTAAAAGTGTATCTAAGTTAAACTTCATAGAGATTTTACATAAGAGATTATCTTTTTTCTTATGAAATACATACAAAAGTATTAAGGAATAAAGTGACACAATTGTATGTAACATACTCTCAAATGTTTCAACCAAAAAAATACATATATTATAGATACATAATATGTATTTTTAATATATGTATATGATAAAGAGAGTGATAAAAATGTGACAAAATGTTGAAATTAGTTAATTTGGGTAAAGGGAATGTGGGAATATCTATACTATTCTTATAATTTTTCTGTAAATTTGAAATTATTTCACAGAATTATTACACAAAATTATTTTTTAAAATAATCAGTGATGAATAAGAAGGTAGTTCAAGAATAAAATATCTGAATTTAAGATGTCAGAGGCGGCACAATTCTGGATGATTCAATATACAGTTTGGCCATGAGAGTGGGCAGCTGAAGTATAATGGAGATTAAAAAGTCACTGAAACTGAGGTCACATTTGAAACAGTTTCCCTCTCATTTCATTATTATTGCACAGTGTCTATGAAATTTCATTTACTGATTTCACCTGAAGTTTTTTAATCTCTAAATTCCCTTCCACTCTTCTTTTGAAGCTTTTAGTGCTTATACTATTTTATAATGTAGTTACCAATGCAAATCTACCAACCAATTAAAGAGGTACATAGCTCCTCTTCCTCATTACTAATGAAGATGTTAAAAGAATTTCAAATCCCCATCTCTTTGACATCCTATTAGACATACTACCACTTTTCAGATTTATTATCTTGGGTCCTACTCAGAAGTACTTATCTATGTGGTAATATTAAATTGAATACAAATGTTAGTATTTCAGCTACTATATCAAAGTCGGTAAAAATTATGGCACATCACCCCCTACTATCAACTGTGCCAGGTATTCCTAAATCCTAAATCTCTCTGATTTAAAGTAAACTTCCAGTCTTCTGCATGGATGGAAGGGAAGTTATCAGCTGGTTACTCCAAGAGATGACAGATCCAACCATTTGCCTTATGACTTTCATCCAAACCCCCCAAATTTAGCCTTACTCCACACAAAGGCCATCAGAGATGGCTGCTGCCTCCAATCCTAAGCCCGTCCAGGATTTTACAGCTCCACTTGGTTTGTTTCTTTTAGGCTCCCTCCTCTATAGGCTTACGTTTATTTTCTTTGGTTCTGCTAAGTTAGTGGCCACTCATCCATCAATTTAATAATTTATTACTTCTTCTAGTAATGTCTTTTTACCAACCCCATTATCTCCTCTCCTATTCTCTTTATCTTTGTAAGTCTATGCCTTTTTTAAAATTCCTTTACTGTCATTCTAGTGGGATTTCAGAAAGGGTAAAAATAAAGGGGTGCTCAATCATCATGTTGAAGTAGAAGTGCCATTCTAGCTGTTTAAATGATGAGGTTGGATTAAATATGTAATTTCCAATCTGAGTGCCTCTGCAAATATAATGAGGGTAACTCTGAGCTATTTTCAATATTTTTAGAAGGTTAACAGAAAAATACATTTAACCATAATAAGACCATGCAGGGTGATATTAAACTTCTTTACTCAATGTGTTACTTCTGGTTTATTCATTCCTTCAACAAATATTTACAGGCTGACTACTACCTCCTACAATTGTTCTAAATTCCAGGGATTAATCAGTAAGTGAAATAAAGTCTCTGACTTCATAGAGTTTCCACTATAACAGGACAAACAATAAGCAAAAAGATGTATCTTACCCTGATCATAAGCTGACTGATAATTATGTATCTTTGATTAAACATTTTTAAAAGAAAATAATGTAAGTAGTACAAAAGAATCACAACAAGGTACTCACAGAAATTAGAAATTAGATTATCTTCTGTAACTCATAAGTATTATAACTAGTAAGAACCAACAAAGACAAGATTGAATGAAATCATTTTTCCAAAGGGGATAGAGGGTGGGGATCAAAGCTGTGTCAAAAGATTCTTGACACAAGGCATTCACCAAATATTCACTGCACCACTATTTATCACAGAAAATTTGGAAACAATGTAAATATCCAACAGTCAGTGAAAGCTTAAATATATTTCATAAATATAATGAATGCCAGGTATTAAAAATAATGTTTGAGAAATACTTATGACATGAAAAAGTGCTTATAATAGTAAGTGGAAAAGCTGGATATAAAACCATATACAAGGTAATCTCAAATCTGTAAAACAAAAAAAAATACAAATCTGCCTAGAAAAAATCTGGAAGGAAATATATTAAAATTGGAAATTTTACTCTAGATTCTAGATCAGTGGTTTTTTAATAGCATCCTCATCCTAAGGTAACTTGTTAGAAATGCAAATTCTCAGGCCCCCAATCCCACCTGAGTCGTCCCAGATTTAACTGGTTCAGAAACTCTAGGAATGGCACCCAGCAGCCTATGGTTTAACTAGTCCAGGTGATGCTGATGTACACTGAAGTTTGAGAACTACTGCTCTAGATAATGACATCATGGGCCAATTTTTCCTTCCTTTTATATAAAATTCCCCTTGACTTCTCTATATGGGGTATAGAGGCTAAGAGCACTGGCTTTGGAGTCCTTGCTTCAACACTTAGCTAAGTGGCCTTGGTCACACTGCTTTACCTGTCTTTCAACACTATAAATATTTCAGTCCACTCTATCCTGTTTTACATGGTTTCTGACAAGAAGCCTAGGTAAGGTGTCTTGTTTTCTGGCTTCTTTCAGGATTTTCTTGTTATCTTTGGTTTTCTGCAGTTTGAATACAATATACCAAGGCATAGCTTTTCGGTATTTATTCTGATGGTGTTCCCTTAGCTTCCTGGATCTGGTTTGGTGTCTGTCTGTCATTAATTTTGGAAAATTCTTGGCCGTTATTACTTCAAATATTTATTGTTCTCCATTCTCTGATTCCTTTCCTTCTGGTAATTCCAATTATGTGTATTTTACACCTTTTTAAATTGTCCCAGTTCTTGGATGCTCTGGGTTTTGCTCTGGCTTTTCATTTTTTCTCCCTGCATTTCAGTTTGGGAAGTTTCTATTGACATCATTTTCAAGCTCAATGATTCTTTCCTCAGCCATGTTGAATCTACTGATAGGTAAGCCCATCAAAGGCATTCTTCATTTCCATTACACTGCATTTGGTCTCTAACATTTCCTTTTCTTTCTTAGAGTTTTCATCTCTCTGCTTACAATACTCATCTGTTCTTGCATTTTGTCTACTTTTTCCATTACAACCCTTAACATATTAATCATAGCTCTTAAATTTTTTATCTGATAATTCCAAAATCTGTATAATATATCTGAGTCTGGTTCTGATGCTTGCTTTCTCTTCAGGTTGTTTTTCTTGCCTTTTAGCATGCCTTGTAACTTTTGGTTAAAAACCACACGTGATGAATCAGGTAATAGGAACTGAGACAGAAGATCATTAGTGTGAGGCTTTATATCAATTTGACTAGGAATAGGGTGTGTTTAATGTTTGCTGTAGCTGTAGGTGCCAGATTCCTCTGAGAATTCCTCCTTAAACACAGTTTGCATCTCACACATCTTTCAGCTGTAATCCAGTGTTATTGTACTGTAGCCCTGTTGATGTGGTGATAAGTTGTAAGTGAAGAAAAGCATTCTATAGTCTCATGATTAAATTTCAGTTTTTTAATGGACCTGGGTCTCTGAATTGTGACCTTCACAAGTGTTTTTTAGCTTATCCCCATCCTCTTAGATGAGACAGGAAGGCTACAGGGCACTGAAGTTGGTTAAATAAAGATAGGTAAGACAAAGCTCTAGTAAGGTCTTTTCCGCCTGGAGAGATCTTTGCTATGAAGACTGTTCTGGAGATTTCAAAATGGTTACTTTCTCCCTCCTCCCTGCTACAGCAACAAGGAGGTCTTTCTTGACACTTTACCAGATAGCCTTGTGGGATTCCTGGAAGTAAAACCCAAGGAAGTGTGAGGGACCTCCCAAGACTGTAGTCTCCCAGACGTTTCTCATTTACACAGCCTCCACACAGCCATCAGCTATTCACCAAAATTACCAAGTATTTCTTCCAGTTTATGGCAACAGGGGTGATGACTGTTGGAGCTGAAACTAGAATTCCACTTTACCATCCAAGCCCCTGTTTTTGTAGAGAGGGGATAAAAGAGGTATCTCCCAATAGGTTTGTTGGAAGGATTAAATAACATAATTCACGTAAAATATTTAGCCCAGTGCCGACTTCAAAGTGCTCATTAGACTGAGAACTCTTTGAACTGAAGTTTAAAGAAATTAAGTGACGTGCCCAAGTAAAATCTGAAAAAAAGCAGTGTCCAAATTCAAGCCCAGGTCTTAGGCTCCAAATTTATTGTTACATTTTATTTATTTTTTTAAAATGAACTTATTTATTTTTGGCTGTGTTGGGTCTTCGTTGCTGTGCACAGGCTTTCTCTAGTTGTGGCAAACAGGGGCTACTCTTTGTTGCAGTGCACTGGCTTCTCAATGCAGTGGATTCTCTTGTTGTGGAGCACAGGCTCTAGGCGCGCAGGCTTCAGTAGTTGTGGCATGCAGGCTCCGTAGCTGTGGCTCGCGGGCTCTAGAGCGCAGTCTCAGTAGTTGTGGCACACGGGCTTAGTTGTTCCACGGCATGCAGGACCTTCCTGGACCAGGGCTCGAACCTGTGTCCCCTGCATTGGCAGGCAGATTCTTAACTACTGTGCCACCAGAGAAGTCCTAGTGCTATATTTTAAAATAAGTTATTTTATTACACTCTTAATATCTAAAAAAATCCATACTAGAGGTTTACAAAGCATTGTCAAGTATTGGACTTGGTAAATATGTTTTCACAAACGGGTAAGAATAATTTATAATTAGCATTCAGATTTTAAAATATAAAAATAGTTGCTATGTGAGTCTTAAAAATTTTGTAGAAATGACATTAATATGAGACTCTTTAAAAATAAATGTCCCTGGAAAAATCTGACCACCCTGATATCATCTTCCTCTGTTTTCCCCTGTCATTTTACACATTCACACACATAATTTTTATATGGTTTTAAATGGCTACAATCCAACAAGTCAATACATAACAATTTACTTTGTATCCCCATTTGTCAGATAAGTAGATTTTATCAATGTCTCCAAATTTATAAAAAACTTTAAATAACACAAATTTCCAAAGTGCCTTCCAAAAACAATGACAATTTTTTTTTGGATGAAACATTTCCATTTGACTTTTTTTAAGCATGGTAAAATAGACATAACAAAAAATTAACCATCTTAACCATTCAGTAGCATTAAGGATATTCACACTGTTGTGCAAACTATCTCCAGAACTCTTATCTTGCAAAACTGAACACTATACCTGAAACCTAGCAGGACCCTGTGGAGCTCCTGGGCATGGAAGCCTTTCTGTGTCCCCCATTTCTTGTTTGTAGGAGTAGACTCCAGCCTCCATGACCTTTCCTGAGTCCCAAATGCAGATTCGAACAGTTGCTAATCAGGGAAGGGAGGGGATGCAGAGACAAGGGAGGAGCAGTCAAGAAACAATAGTTCAGCCTTGGGACAGGGTCCTGGTTCCCCTTCAAGGGATACACATAACCATACAGTAAGTCCCCTACACATGAACCTTCAAGTTGAAAACTTTCAAAGATGCGAATGTACACTCCATCACATCAAGCGTGAGTGAAATTGCAGCTTGCCCTCTGTCTCCTGTTGCTGACGATCCTTCAGCTCTACCATCTCCCACCTCCTTTGCCTCCTCCAGTTAGTAACTCTTCTTTTCTGTTCACTTGATGCCAGCACCTGCATGTCACCTGTTTTACTATATTACTGTACTTTTCAATGTACTGTACTGTAAGGTTAAAAATGTCTTATTTTTCATGTTTGCTTGCTTTTTATATATTTGTGTGAAAAGTATTATGAACCTATTACAGTACAGTACTATGTAGCCAATTGTGTTAGTTGGGTACCTAGGCTAACTTTGTTGGACTTACAAATTGGACATACAAAAGTTCTCTCAGAATAGAACCTGTTTGTATGTAGGTGACTTACTGTATCTTTAAGCTCTTCTGCAGAACTAAAACCCCCACCAAATGGAAGATGTTCCAGAGAGAAGGTCACAGTTTGATAACCTCGAGAAGCTCATCAGGAGACCACCTGAGGCCAGATTAAAGAAATGCAGGCTCTGCACACACCCTGATCATTATTAGCAACCCACCCTTGAACCACTGCTATAAAACTCCTCACCAAATCCCACCGGGTTGGGACACACAGTTTTTCAGGGCACAAGCAAGCTGTATGCCCCTTTGCCTGGCAAAGCAAGAAAGCTATTCTTTGCCAAGACAGAGAACTTTACCCAGTTCTCTGTCTCCAAGATTTGATTCAGCACCAGTGCACAAAGGCCGAGTTTTCGGCATCAAATTTGGCACCCTACATGGGGCTGACTTGCGGACAGCCCCATGGGGGTCCCCTGGTTGGATCGGACACTCCAAGGTTTTCTCCACATCAGCCTCTTTCAAGAGAGCAAAGGATTGGAGAATTCCTTTAAAGGCCAGATCACCTGGGACCCTTGCCTAGAAAGGACGAGCCCCAGTCATACCCATTCCACCATCCCAGCAGCTGGAACTCCCAGGTGGGAGCAGATGGAGGAAGAGGGACCATTCTAGCAGCTGCTGAGGCCATCTTCATCCCAAGAACATTCCTCTCTTCTTCCTGCCCATGATGGCCTGGATGTCCTACTCTAAGGAATTATTTTAGGGAAGGAGAAAAGTAGTATCTGGGATGTCGTGATATCTCAGCCAGCCTGTGGTACGTCCCCTGGCATGCAGTCCAAGGCCCCTTTGGCCCTGTCCATTTAGAGGAACCCTGGCTCCCATTTGAGGGATTTTTTATTCTGGGAAATCCCACTTGGAAGGCACACTGCTTGGACAGAGGTCACAGGCTAAGTTGGGACTTGGAAGCCAATTTGAGCCTTGTGCTATTTGGTTTTTAGTTTCTGTTTGGTTTTGGGTTTCTTTGGTTCAAAGCTTCTGTTGCTGGCAAGGATTTTGGTTTGTTCTTAGTCCACACATGAGTGTTCTATCAATCAAACATGGGAAGTGCTTCTTCTTAAATTCCATCTGATAGCCCCCTGGGGAAAATCCTGGTAGACTGGTTGACCTATAGTTATAAACCTATGACTAAGAAAAAAGAATGAGATTCTATTGTAATTCTGTTTGGGTAACATACATTCTTGAAAATGAGGAAAGGTGGTCTTTGAATGGTAGCCTAAATTACTATACTATCATCCAGCTAGAGTTGTTTTGTCACAGGAAAGAAAAGACAGGAGAAATTTCGTATGTTCAAGCACTCATGCAGCTACATAATAAAGAAAGTGAACAGTAAGGTAATAGGAGGATGGTACAACAAGAAAAGAAAGTCATTTTGTCCTAGAGCTGGTTATTTCTGAATGGGGGAAAAAATAAGGGACAAAATAATATGGATGCAGAATGTGATGGAAAGTGTGTGAAAAAGGGACACTGAGAAAAAAGTTGTGCATGATCAGGATTTTCTAACATTGAATTAAATCTATTTGGGTAAATGGATTTTGCTGGGAGTGGGCTGGGGCAAGACTGAATTTGGTTTCTCCCTCCAAAGTTTTCTGGGAATATTTTGATAACAGCTTATGAGTTTCTTTGCCTTTAAGTGATCTGTATTTGCCTTTGAAATCTTTTCACTTTGGTTAAGTAAATAAGTATTGTTTGGCAGATTCTAAAAGTTCTTCTGACCTCCAGCCAACTTAGGTGCTTCAGAGGAACCTTGAGGCATCTCAGAGAAATACTAAATTAACATGTTAAATTACATGGGAAGCATTGTCAAGTCAGTAATTCCTAAAAATCTAGTATGTCCTGGTAAAATTTATCAGTCATAATTCTAGTTATTTGTAAATGTTGTATGTCACAGCAATAACTAAGTTTCTTTTGTCAGTCACTGTGACTAAATGTTTAACCATGACTTTTTAAGTCTTTCTGTGATTTATAGACAGTTATTATTATACTCTGATACTTTTGCAAAGTGCTTCATCTTCAAGAGGATTTATGTGAAGGACCCTTTTGACAAATACAGGTCTCTGATAAATTTCACATCACACTGCTGAACTGGGTCTACTGCTAAAAGCACATGTACAATGCTTGTGTAACAACTGGGTATAAACGATAAAGTGTATGGTCTATAAAGTATTTCCTCCTTAACATACCTCTGAGCTGGTTCACGATACCTGATCAGTTCTCCCCCAATGTGGACTACCTAGGCAATTATAAAGGAGGCATAGCACCAAGGGACATCATCTACACCCAGAGCAAAGAGCTGAATCACCCCAGCATCAAGGGACAAATATTTCGATCATCAATGTTTTCTACTGAAAGACTTGTAATCAAAAGAGGAAATGATGAAAGAAAAAAAAAATCTGTATGTATTGAGGTATGGGGAAGTCACTCTGGCTTATACATGGTTTAACTTTAAAAAGTGGCCCTTTGGACATGCATTGTAAATCTGCTTTGGCCATTGAAGAGGAGAATACATTTGAAGGTCAAAATGGAATAACTATGGTTCAGATGTCCAAGGTAAAACTGAGTGATCATTGTGGAAGTTGTCACTCCTCCTACTTCTAACTGGGTCTGTTGCACCAAAATGGTGGACCAAGGGATTGAGATCTTAATCATACAAGATCCAGGACTTGGAACTCAAATATTTTTAATTTGGTAGCCATTCCACAAAATTTAGGCAGGACTACACCCCATTTCAGCAGTAAGTAGCCAGAGTGGCAGTAACCCCATTCCCTGAAAGATCTGGGGAAAGATAAAACTGAGAAGGGGGATTAAAACTGAATCCCCCTAAAACACAGTTTGTCTGCCAAGTTTATGACTGTTTCTATCCAAAATGATTATTCCCTTTCTTGTCCAGCATCTGTTCTCAAGATTGAGGAGTATCAAAGAAAAGGGGGGAGAGAAACTGAGCAGGACTCTGTGGGGCTCCTGGGCACAGAAGCCTTTCTGTGTCCCCCATTTCTTGTTCATAGGGAATAGACTCCAGCCTCCACAACCTTCCCAGAGTCCCAAAGGACAAATTTGAACAGTTGCTAATCAGGAAAGGGAGGGGATGCAGAGACAAGGGAAGAGCAGTCAAGAAACAATGGTGCAGCAGGGTCTCGGTTCCTCCTCAAGGGATACACATAACATATTTGAGCTCTTTACAGAACTAAAACCCCCAATAAATGGAGGATGTTAGCATTCTTCATTCTATATTAAAGGAACCAGAAATTTTCTTCAAGAGAACACCTGAGGCCAGATTAAAGGAACCACAGAAACTCATCAGATCACCTAAGGCCAGATTAAAGGAGTACAGGCCCTGCACACACCCGAATCCTTATCAGCAACCCCACCCTTGAACCACTGCTATAAAACTCCTCACCAAATCCTCCTGGGGAAGGACAGAGAGTTCTGAGGAGCACAAGCCTGCTGTGTCCCCATTTGCCTTACAAAGCAACAAAGCTATTCTTTTCTACTTTGTCCAAAACTCTGTCTCCGAGATTCAATTTGGCACTGGTATATAAAGGCTGAGTTTTTGGCATCATACCCACTAAACAACAACCTCCCTTTTATCCTTCCCCTGGCAACCACCATTCTACTATGAATTTGACTATTCTACGTACCTCACAGAAGTGGAATCATACAATATTTGTCTTTTTGTGACTGGATAAGTCCACTCAGCAAAATGTCCTCAAATATGCATGAACATATACATCCATGCAGTTGTTATGTCAGAATTTATTTCCTTTCTAAGGCTGAATAGTATTTAATTTTACATATATGCCACACTTTGTTTATCCATTCATCCACTGATGGACACCTGAGTTGCTTCCACCTTTCAACTATTGTGAATAATGCTGCTATGAACACAAGTGTACAAATATCTGTCCAAGTTCCTTCTTTCAATTATTTGGGGTATATACCCAGATGTGGATTTGTTAGATCATATGGCAAGGCAATTTCTAATTTTTTGAGGAACCACCACATTATTTTCCACAGCAGCTGCACCATTTTACTTTTTACATTCCCAGATAAATGTCCACAAGGGCTTCAATTTCTCTACATCCTCACTAATACATTATTTTGTTGTTGCTACTATAAAAAAACAACAGCAATGGGTATGAAATGGTATCGCATTGTCCATTTGATTTTTTAAATTATAAATTTTCTTGACAAATTTTTATAGATTAGTACAAATAAATTTCAGTCCAATTTCTCTTCAAACTTTTCTCTTTTTTTTGGTTGCACCACACAGCTCGCAGGATCTTAATTCCCTGACCAGGGATTGAACCCAGGATGCCAGCAGTGGAAGTGCAGAGTCCTAACCACTGGACCACCAGGGAATTTCCTCTCCAAACGTATTATTCTGAATTAGAGGAAGCAAATTAGGTTTCTATAAGTTAGTTTTCTTCTTCAGTTAGTCTCTCCCTGAATGCTAATCAGTCTAAAATAGGGAGAAAACTTATTAAATGGCCCCCAAATATGCATGAATGAATCATGTGTGAGCAAAAATTGGTAAGACTTAAAGTTTTTCTTAACCCTTAGATTCCACGTCATGCATATAGTATCTACTAATCTAAACAGCTACTAACTCCCTAGAATGCACCAACCACTTTCCTTCCTATTTATTCAGCATTCCTTTAATGCCAGGCATTGTGGGGTGATGAGGATATAAGGATGAATAAGAAAATACTGCCCACATTACAACAATATTATGAAATAGATATAATTATTCACACTTTACATTTGAGGAACCTGAAGATCCTTAGGTTTAGCATCTTGGCTAAGATCAGATACAGCTTGAGAAAGCTGTAATTCAAATTCAAATCTTACTCCAAAGCTCACGTTTTCTACTATTCCATACTGTGCTCTGCACTATCAACAGTACACTTTTTAAAAAGTAATATTCACTTGTAATTTCTATTTTTTACTTTATATTTCCAAATGTTGGGTTTTGAGAGGAATGACATAATATGGGGAAACAAAACAAAACAAAAAAAACTTGTAAAACTTCGAAGACATCTAGGAGTTGATAAGGAATTGGAAGCACTTTACCAAGCAATATTATCAAAGCATGCAAAGTCAAAAGAATATTTTAATACAAACAAAAATAGTAAATCCTAGAAAGAACTTTAAGTATCTGAAGCTTGTTTAAAAAAAAAAAAAACTGACACACCTTCCAAAGCTCATTAGCCTGCCAAAAATCAGAATGTTATTCCTAAGCAGTCTCTTTCCTAGACATGATTTTAATAAGTAGAAGATCCTTCCAGTTCTATTTAAAATTCTCTAGGAGACAGAAACATTAAAATAAGATTTAAAGATCCAAAGAATCAACAACTGCATTGATTCTCCATTTTAAACAAACAAAAAAGAAGAGAAAAAAAACTATAATGCTCTGGCTGGGGAAACATACAGGAATGACAGAAATTCAAAAATAATTTTTCCTATCCCATTTCAAAAATTCACCTTTCAGTAAAACAAATAAAATTAAGTCCTTTTTAAAAAAATTAACTTGATTATAAAATGTTTAATTCTTCTATTTGCTAACATAACTATATTACATCTTTTAATCTAGGAAAAAAGATGTTATATGTTAAAGTACAAAAATGCTACAAATAAGCATGATTTCAATGTATATAACCTTACAGAAAAATTTTATAAATAGAGCAAGAAACTCATCATAGATTTAGTTACTTTCCTTACCAATATTCTCACTACTTGTATCAAGATTAATCCCTAAATGTTGAAGAAGAGCTAGGTGCAATGGCTATCCAGAAACTTAATCCTCCTTTACAACTTAAAAAAAATTCCAGATTAAATATGAACAATTAAAAATACATGTATTTTTGATTTTTTAAAGACATGCCAATGAATATCATAGCTCTCAAAAAATGTTTGTTGAGCCAGATGAAATAAAAGCATGTAGCTTACCTGAAAGAAAAAGGAAAAAAACCCTAACAATAGTTTATGTGCTTTTAGGTGTAGATTTTTGGGGAAACAGTGAGTAATGCTTTGATTAAAACATAAACACTTTTAATTAATTCAAATGATCTGAATGCAACAATATTTATTGAATTCCTACCATGTGCTGTACACTCTGCAAGACACTGACTATAAAGAAGTGATCTCCCCACCCTCTTGGAGCTTATAAGGTAATGGATATATCCTTCAAAACTATCCTTTTTCTTTTGCATGATTCCATGTTCATCAAGAAACTTTAGAAATATAGTTTTGCCCTCTCCAAAAGCTTAATACACATAAAACAATATATGATATTGCAGAGGTCAGCTTTCTGATCAATGTATCAACATACCCCTATTTAAATTAATAAATCATTATTCAGGTTTGCACATCACTCTTCACAAGTTTAGTTACCTTGTGTGAATCCTCAAAGCCAGGTTTATTCTTATTAATTGGTTAGATGTAATTTCTGAAACTTCAGAGTTCAGAATCAAATATAGGAGTGGAATATGTGTAAACAAAGATGATATCAGCATATGAATCTCTAGTTTATCCTCAGACAACATGTTTTATTTCATCATGCCCTTCAAACTGCAGTTAGTTAACTCATAAAACTGTTGTAAGGAGTAAATGAGACTCCCTCTTGTGAGAGCACCAGAATCACAACTAACTGCTGAACAATTATCAAAAGAAAGACACTGGAACTCACCAAAATAAATACCCCACATCCAAAGACAAAGGAGAAGCCACAGTGAGACAGTAAGAGGGGCGCAATCACAATAAAATCAAATCCCATAACTGCTGGGTGGGTGACTCACAAACTGGAGAACAATTATACCACAGAAGTCCATCCACTGGAGTTCACTCCCAACCTGGGGGTCCAGCAACAGGAGGAGTAATTCCCAGAGAATCAGACTTTGAAGGCTAGCGGGATTTGATTGCAGAACTTCAACAGGACTGGGGGAAACAGACACTCCACTCTTGGAGGACACACACCAAGTAGTCTACGTGTCAGGACATAGCAGGAAAGAGCAATGACCCCACAGGAGACTGAACCAGACCTACCTGCTAGTGTTGGAGGGTGTCCTGCAGAGGCAGGGGAATGGCTGTGGCTCACCACAGGGACAAGGACACTGGCAACAGAAGTTCTGGGAAGTACTCCTTGGCTTGAGTTCTCCCAGAGTCTGCCATTACCCCACCAAAGAGAATGTAGGCTCCAGTGCCGGGTTGCCTCAGGCCAAACAATCAACAGGGAGGGAACCCAGCTCCACCCATCAGCAGACAAGCTGATTAAAGCTTTACTGAGATATGCCCACCAAAGCAACACCCATCTCTACCCACCACCAGTCCCTCCCATCAGGGAACTTGCACAAGCCTCTTAGAGAGCCTCATCCACCAGAGGGCAGACAGCAGAAGCAAGAAGAACTACAATCCCACAGGCTGTAGAACGAGAACCACATTCACAAAAAGAAAGACAAAGTGAAAAGGCAGAGGACTATGTACCAGATGAAGGAACAAGATAAAACCCCTGAAAAGCAACTAAATGAAGTGGAGATAGGCAACCTTCCAGAAAAAGAATTCAGAATAATGAGAGTGAAGATGATCCAGGATCTTGGAAAAAGAATGAACGCAAAGATCGAGAAGATGCAAGAAATGTTTAACAAAGACCTAGAAGAATTAAAGAACAAACAAACAGAGATGAACAATACAATAACTGAAATGAAAAATACACTAGAAGGAATCAATAGCAGAATAACTGAGGCAGAAGAACAGATAAGTGACCTGGAAGACAGAATGTTGGAATTCACTGCTGCGGAACAGAATAAAGAAAAAAGAATGAAAAGAAATGAAGACAGCCTAAGAGACCTCTGGGACAACATTAAACACAACAACATTCACATTATAGGGTCCCAGAAGGAGAAGAGAGAGAGAAAGGACCCAAGAAAATATTTGAAGTGATTATAGTCGAAAACTTCCCTAACATAGAAAAGGAAATAGCCACCCAACTCCAGGAATCGCAGAGTCCCAGGAAGAATAAACCCAAGGAGAAACACTCTAAGATACACAGTAATCAAATTGACAAAAATTAAAGATAAAGAAGAATTATTGAAAGCAACAAGGGAAAAACAACAAATAACATACAAGGGAACTCCCATAAGGTTAACAGTTGATTTCTCAGCAAAACCAGAAGGGAGTTGCACAACATATTTAAAGTGATGAAAGGGAAGAACCTACAACCAAGATTTCTCTAGCCAGCAAGGATCTTATTCATTTGACGGAGAAATCAAAGCTTTACAGACAAACAAAAGCTAAGAGAATTCAGCACCACCAAACCAGCTCTACGATGAATGCTGAAGAAACTTCTCTAAGTGAGAAACACAAGAGAAAAAAAGAACACACAAAAATAAACCAAAACAATTAAGAAAATGGTAATAGGAACACACATATCAATTCATTACCTTAAATGTGAACGGATTAAATGCTCCAACCAAAAGACAGAGGCTCGCTGAATGGATACAAAAACAAGAGCCATATATATGCTGTCTACAAGAGACCCACTTCAGCCCTAGGGACACATACAGACTGGAAGTGAGGGGCTGGAAAAAGATATTCCATGCAAATGGAAATCAAAAGAAAGCTGGAGTAGCAATACTCATATCAGAAAAATAGACTTTAAAATGAAGACTGTTACAAGAGACAAGGAAGGACACTACATAATGATCAAGGGAGCAATCCAAGAAGATATAACAATTATAAAAATATATGCACCCAAAATTGGAGCACCTCAATACATAAGGCAATGCTAACAGCTATAAAAGAGGAAATCGACAGTAACACAGTAATAGTGGGGGACTTTAACACCTCACTTACACCAATGGACAGATCATCCAAAATGAAAATTAATAAGGAAACACAAGCTTTAAATGACACAACAGACCAGACAGATTTAATGGATATTCATAGGACACTCCATCTGGAAACAGCAGATTACACTTTCTTCTCAAGTGCACATGGAACATTCTCCAGGATAGATCACATCTTAGGTCACAAATCAACCCTCAGTAAATTTAAGAAAACTGAAATCATATCAAGCCTCTTTTCAGACCACAATGCTATGAGATTAGAAATCAATTACACGGAAAAAAAAAAAAAGTAAAAAACACAGACACATGGAGGCTAAACAATACGTTACTAAATAACCAAAAGATCACTGAAGAAATTAAAGAGGAAATCAAAAAATACCTAGAAACAAATGACAACAAAATACAATGATCCAAAACCTATAGGATGCAGCAAAAGCAGTTCTAAGAGGGAAGTTACAGCAATACAAGCCTACCTCAAAAAACAAGAAAAATCTCAAATAAACAACCTAACCTTATACCTAAAGGAACTAGAAAGAAGAACAAACAAAACCCAAAGTTAGAAGGAAAGAAATCATAAAGATCATTGCAGAAACAAATGAAATAGAAACAAAGAAAACAATAGCAAAGATCAATAAAACTAAAAGCTAGTTCTTTAAAAAGATAAACAAAATTGATAAACCTTTAGGCAGACTCATCAAGAAAAAGAGGGACAGGACTCAAATAAATGAAATTAGAAATGAAAAAGAAGTTACAATGGACACCGGAGAAATACAAAGCATCATAAGAAACTACTATAAGCAACTCTATGCCAATAAAATGGACAACCTAGAAGAAATGGACAAATTCTTAGAAAGGTATAACCATCCAAGCCTGAACCAGGAAGAAATAGAAAATATGAACAGACCAATCACAAGCACTAAAATAGAAACTGTGATTAAAAATCTTCCAGCAGAAACAAAGACCCAACACAGCCAAAAATAAATAAATCTTTAAAAAAAAAAAAAAAAATCTTCCAACAAACAAAAGTCCAGGACCAGATGGCTTCACAAGTTCTATCAAACATTTACAGAAGAGCTAACATCATCCTTCTCAAACTCTTCCAAAATATTGCAGAGGAAGGAACACTCCCAAACTCACTCCACGAGGCCACCATCACCCTGATACCAAAATCCAGACAAAGATACTACAAAAAAAGAAAATTGCAGATCAATATCACTGATGAATACAGATGCAAAAATCCTCAACAAAATACTAACAAACAGAATCCAACAGCACATTTAAAGGACCATACACCATGATCAAGTGGGATTTATCCCAGGGATGCAAGGATTCTTCAATATATGCAAATCAATCTCCGTGAAACACCATATTAACAAATTGAAGAATTAAAATCCATATGATCATCTCAAGAGATGCAGAAAAAGCTTTTGACAATACTCAACACCAATTTATTATAAAAACTCTCCAGAAAGTGGACATAGAGGGAACCTACCTCAACATAATAAAGGCCATATACAACAAACCCACAGCAAACATCATTCTCAGTAGTGAAAAAACTGAAAGAATTTTCTCTAAGATCAGGAAAAAGACAAGGATGTCCACTCTCGCCACTATTATTCAACATAGTTTTGGAAGTGCTAGCCACGGCAATCAGAGAAAACAAAAGAAATAAAAGGAATACAAATTGGAAAAGAAGTAAAACTATCACTGTTTGCAGATGACATGATACTATACATAGATATTCCTAAAAATGTCACCAGAAAACTTCTAGAGCTAATCAATGAATTTGGTAAAGTTGCAGGATACAAAATTAATGCACAGAAATCTCTTGCATTCCTATACCTAACAACGAAAAATCTGAAAGAGAAATTAAGGAAGCTCTCCCATTTACTATTGCAACAAAAAGAATAAAATACCTAGGAATAAACCTACC
The DNA here is from genome assembly GCF_026419965.1 of Kogia breviceps. NCBI lineage: Eukaryota > Metazoa > Chordata > Mammalia > Artiodactyla > Physeteridae > Kogia > Kogia breviceps. The sequence continues at coordinate 39,600,344 of NC_081310.1, read as the reverse complement.
TAAGGAGACAAAAGACCTGTATGCAGAAAACTGTACGACACTGATGAAAAATCAAAGACGATACAAACAGATGGAGAGATATACCATGTTCTTGGATTGGAAGAATCAATAGTGTGAAAATGACTATACTACCCAAAGCAATCTACAGACTCAGTGCAATCCCTATCAAATTACCAATGGCATTTTTTACAGAACTAGAACGAAAATTCTTAAAATTTGTATGGACACACAAAAGCCCCCGAATAGCCAAAGCAGTCTTGAGGGGATAAAACAGAGCTGGAGGAATCAGACTCCCTGAGTTCAGACTATACTACAAAGCTACAATAATCAAGACAATATGGTACTGGCACAAAAACAGAAATATAGATCAATGGAACAGGATAGAATGCCTGGAGGTGAACCCACACACCTTTGGCCAACTAATCTATGACAAAGGAGGGAAGGATATACAATGGAGAAAAGACAGTCTCTTCAATAAGTGGTGCTGGAAAAACTGGCCAGCTACATGTAAAAGAATGAAATCAGAACACTTCCTAACACCATACACAAAAATAAACTCAAAATGGATTAAAGACCTAAATGTAAAGCCAGACACTATAAAACTCTTAGAGGAAAACATAGGAAGAACACTCTTTGACATAAATCACAGCAAGATCGTTTTTGACCCACCTCCTAGAGAAATGGAAATAAAGATAAAACTAAACAAATGGGACCTAATGAAATTTACAGGCTTTTGCACAGCAAAGGAAACCACAAACAAGACGAAAAGACAACCCTCAGAATGGGAGAAAATATTTGCAAACTAATCAACGGACAAAGGATTAATCTCCAAAATATATAAACATCTCATGCAGCTCAATATTTAAAAAACAAACAACCCATTCAAAAAAAATGTGCAGAAGACCTAAATAGACATTTCTCCAAAGAAGACATACAGATGGCCAAGAAGCACATGAAAAGCTGCTCAACATCACTAATTATTAGAGAAATGCAAATCAAAACTACAATGACATATCACCTCACACTGGTTAGAATGGGCATCATCATCAGAAAATCTACAAACAACAAATGCTGGAGAGGGTGTGGAGAAAAGGGAACCCTCTTGCTCTGTTGGCAGGAATGTAAATTGATACAGCCACCATGGACAGTATGGAGGTTCCTTAAAAAACTAAAAACAGAATTACCATATGACCCAGCAATCCTACGATTGCGCATATACCCAGAGAAAACCATAATTCAAAAAGACACATGCACCCCAATGTTCACTGCAGCACTATTTACAATAGTCAGGTCATGGAAACAACCTAAATGCCCATCGACAGACGAATGGATAAAGAAGATGTGGTACATGTATACAACAGAATATTACTCAGCCATAAAAAGGAACGATATTGGGTCATTTGTAGAGACGTGGATGGACCTAGAGACTGTCATGCAGAGTTAAGTCAGAAAAACAAATATCATATATTAATGCATATATGTGGAATCTAGAAAAGTAGTACAGATGAACTGGTTTGCAAGGCAGAAATAGAGACACGGATGTAAAGAACAAACGTATGGACACCAAGAGGGAAAAGCGGGGGTGGAGGGAGGATGAATTGGGAGACTGGATTCACATATATACACTAATATGTATAAAATAGATAAGAACCTGCTGTATAAAAAAATAAAATAAAATTCAAAGAAAACAAACAAAATAAAGGAGTAAATGAGATATACCATACAACAGTGCTTCTCAAACTTTAATGTGCATGTGGATCACCTGCAGGTGTGCTTAAATGCAGACTCTGATTCAGTAGGTCAGGGGCAAGGACTGAGCTCCTTCCTTTCTGATAAGCTCCCCGTGAAACCAGGCTGCTGCCCACAGCAGGAGGGGACAGGCTGCTCAGTCCAGCTGACTGTTCCCTCCCATTTATGGATGTCTTACCTCCCTTACTGATCTCACCTTCCTTGGGAGAAAAAAATATATTTTTCAGTATTTGTATCCTCCGAAGTTCTAACCTAATCAGAGTGCCTTCCATATGGTAAGCATTAAACACATGCCAACTGAATGAATGACATCCAGCTTTTAACAGTCATTACTTCTTCTATGGCTATAGACAGAATTGTTTCTTCTTTGAATTAGCTTATTTTAAATAGAAACGTATTTTTGAAAACTGAGAAATCAAAACAGCTTTCAATCTACTTTTTTTAAATGAAGAAAAAAAATTGTATTTGCAGCATAATACAGCGCTTTTGTCTCCTCAGGCTGACCTAATCATCTTTTTCAAAAATCCACGATTGACTTGTTAAAATTATCTTCTAATGATTCTTCCATTTTTTTGTAAATAATAATTTAATAAATCAAAGTAAGTCACCTGGTTTTCTGGGGAAGTTTTAAAACTAATACCAAAAAAAAGTAATCATTTTCTTAGGATGTACCTTATACTTTTAAAGCAGCACGATAAAATTATAAGGACATCTTAGGAAAGGTAACATGTAAAAAATAAGTCTGACTTTTAGATTAACGGTACCATTAAAAAAATAAAATATTATTATTGCTATCAGTAGGTAGCTCTTTGGCAGTTTCGTGGGTTTCTCCGCTGATTTTCTGTGATCACCGTGACAAGTGACTAAGTATCTAGGGCTGGCTTCTACACTTGTAAATATTACTTGTTAACCTGATTACATCTTTGTTCCATGCTGAGAAAAATGGTATGTTGATGTTTCAAGCACTCAAGAAAAGAACAAAGGTGGAGTATTATTTTCATTTCTCTACAGTTTCATGGCCTTTCTGATGTTTTTGCGATGAGTTCGCCAATTACCAAAATAAACAATTATTTTTGAGTAACTAACGTAGGAGAGTAAGGATCAAGTTTTTAAGCAAACCGCCGAATTAAAACAACGTAACGGTCTTGCAAGTAAACAATGATAACCGGGTTTTCGCTTCCCCACACATGAAGCACATCAATACCCCCGATATGGCGACCCGGAGCCCGGAGGCCCAGTCCCGCCTCTGACGCCGCGACCGCGCGCGCTGGTCCGGCTGGTACCGCAGCAGAGACCAGGCCGGCGCACAGGGCTCAACGAGTTCCCTCTAGAGTTTGCTCTTTCGTCTTTATTAAAGACGTTTTTTGTTTTTTGTTTTTTCGTTTAAGACAAGACACCAGGCGGATAGCATAGCGCTAGCCACCTAGCAGGCACTTCGGAGCCTGGAGGTTCAGAGGGAGCGGCAGATGTCCTCGAGGAAGTTCTCCTACGTCTCCATTACGGAGGCAAAATGGTGGCCGCGAACGCCAGCCCGCTGGCCCGGGCGGGGTTTCGGCACGGCAGGGGAGGAGCCCGCCAGACTCTGGCGGCCGGATCGGTCCTCACGCAAGCCCGCCCCGGGGCCCATAGACCGAGAAGCTGCCGGCGTGGCGCCTGCGGCATCCAGATCCCGGTCGAACGATTGGAGGCGGCGTCCCCGAGACCGTGAACAAGGACGCCATTATGGCCCTCCCCTGCCAGCGCCTCGGCCGCAACCCGCGCTGGAAGCTAGGCTCGGGGTTCGGAAAAACGGACGAGGAAGGGGGTCGGAACCAGGGCCGGGCGGGAACCGAGAAACGGGAGGGGCGGGACCGCAGGGGCGGGGCGAGACGAGGCGGCAGGAACAGGGGAGGGGGCCTCCCCTGCAGGGCGGGCGGCGGGACCTGGCTCGGTCAGCCCCCTCCCTGCGGGTGCAGTCCAGAGGTAGGGTGACCCACCTAGTCCGGAGCTCCCCCGTGCGGCCCGGGATCGCGGCAGGCGGCTAGGGCTGCGCTCCCGCGGCGCCTCTTACCTGTGCCTTCCTTGTCTCCGTCGTCCGCCATTTTGTTGAGGCGCCGTCGCCGGGGAGGGCCCTGTCGCTAAGCTGGGTCGCGGCGTCCTGGCCCCCTGCAGCCCTGCGGCTACTCGGCCCTGGAGGATAGGCGGCTCCGAACCCCGAAGGAAGAAGACCCTGGGCGTGGGTGAGGGAGGGAAAGCTTGGAGTGCGTCCCCTCCCCCTTCCCTCCATGACCCTCTGGCGCCCAGGAGACCGGAAGCCCGGACCCGCAGCCCGCGACCACTGAGCCGTGTCCGGGGCTTCAGCCTATTCCTTCAGGCCTGAGCCCTGGTTTTTCTGGCGTGGAGGAAGTATTTAATAATAAAGTTCCGAACCCCTCATTTTCCTTATTTATGATCCATTTGGGGACACAATGCTGTCCCCCTCCCCTCCAGTTTGTAGGATGTGGCGTTGCTCGATTTTTTTTTACTGCATATTTTAAAACGCAGTTGGAGAAATGGGTGCAGAACTCGGCTCCGGGGTGACAGAACCAACCGGCAGTCCCACCGCCTCTTCCCGTCCGCACCCCGCGGAGAGGCCGGACCTCCCCCACCTCTGGCCCCTTGTTTTCTCCCGTCCAGTGCTCGCCACCCGCTCCCAGAGACTGGGACTGCACGGCGGGCGAGAGCTGGAGCTGGGACGGAAAACTGGGCCGGCGCGGGAGGAAACCAGAGCCATTAAACTGTTGTTACTGGAGGAGCGGAATCGCTGTAGAAAAACATGTGTAAAATCGGCGCAAACACTGCGTCGGTCAAGGCTGCGATTTCTTTTTTTTCTTTTTTCTTTTTTTTTGCGGTACGCGGGCCTCTCACTGTTGTGGCCTCTCCCATTGCGGAGCACAGGCTCCGGACGCGCAGGCTCAGCGGCCATGGCTCACGGGCCCAGCCGCTCCGTGGCATGTGGGATCTTCCCGGACCGGGGCACGAACCCGTGACCCCTGCATCGGCAGGCGGACTCTCAACCACTGGGCCAACAAAAACGTGCCCATCTTATGCTCACTGTTACATACATGAAATTTCTTGTGAAATTTGACAACACCTCCAGTTAAAATGACTGGGAAGGAAAGTTTTAAATCTCGCTTTTCCAAAACTTCGAAGCCGTGGCATGATGTTAAGTTTTTGTCTAATTTTAAGGAAAAGTTCACTATACTAGAATATTTTCTTTTAAAAATAATTTTTGAGTAATATGCCTAATGGTATGGTTCAAGCAAATATATATTTTTAAACGAGTTTTAGATGCTATTTAAATGCATGTGTGTACTAATTTAAATTACTTGATACTATGTAAAAGTCGATTATAAACTTAACTGTAAATATTAAGAGGCCTTCAAAATAAAAGGTATTTAATAGTTTTACTAACTGAGTTATTATGCTTATATTATTCTGGTTCTGTAATCCCTCAGTAAACCCTAAAGAAAAGTGACTAATATTCTTTATTAAAATATTTTTTTTGTAGGAGATATATGGTGCTGCGACAGGCATTCTCTCTGAAATTGACTATAAACGATTGGATCTTCACAAAATGGCTCATATTAGAAGATATATACTTATATAAAATGAATACAATCGTGAACAGTAAGGTCTTAATGCCGAAAAATAGGGGAAAGTAGTCATCAGCACTCATGTATATTTAAATTTCATAGTCATCATGGTCTATCTTGGTTTTTTAAAGACTCCTCTTTCCATATAGACGATGAAGGCCTTTGAAATAAACATGGGAAAGCCCAGCTTTAGTCTTCAGGCCCGCTACTGTGCCTTTTCATGCGCTGCTTTCAGTTTCCTTTTTACGGAATGACTTTCCCTCCTCTCTCTCTGCCCTAACATTCACCCTCCCACAGACACACATATGTCCCCTCCCTGTTGTCAGTGACCTCCTTAAAGGTCATGCACTCCTTGAAGCTTTCCCTGTCAACCCGTTACTCTGAGGTACCATAGCCATACTGTAGACCCAAATCACATTGATTCTCAGTGACTTGTTTCCCCCTAACAAACTAAGCTCTTGAGGACAGGAAGTGCTTTATTTGTCCATATATCCACAGTGCCTAGAACAGCTTTTCAATGTTTATGTCTAAAATAATGTGCATTTTAAAAGTTAGGACAGAATTTAGTCTTCTCAATGACTTATTAAGAAACAGAGCTTTTTATTGTCTAGATTATTTCAAGCCACGTTAATCTCTACTCTGAACTCCTACATCATATTTAAGACAACTCTCTAAATTTGGATGAGTAAAAAAAATTTATGTTAATTAACTCCTCCCCCCAATTAGATTTGAAGACTGGATCCTAATATATGCACCTTTTGTATACCCACAGTACCTATCCCAATTTGGGGCACATACTATGAGCTTAATACATACTTTTCAATTGACTAATTGGCTGATCAGACGTAAAAGTCTGCAATGATTCTGGAAAACTTTCCACAACGTGAAAAAAAATGGTTATCCAGGTGACAATTTAAGCCCACCCTGCCAATCAGTGGGGCCAGAGGGATGTGTACAGGTTATGTCCTTTTTTTTTTTTTTTTTTTTTTTTTTTTGTGTTACGCGGGCCTCTCACTGCTGTGGCCTCTCCCATTGCGGAGCACAGGCTCCGGACGCACAGGCTCAGCGGCCATGGCTCACGGGCCCAGCCGCTCCGCGGCACGCGGGATCCTCCCAGACCGGGGCACGAACCCGCGTCCCCTGCATCGGCAGGCGGACCCCCAACCACTGCGCCACCAGGGAAGCCCCGAGGTTATGTCTTTTTTCATGATTGAATTTATAGTGTTAAATTTCTTCTCACAGGCATCTGTTCTGTGCCCATGAGGGACACAGAAATGTTTCTTCTGAATACAGTTGACTCACCTAAGGTGTGGGTAAAGTGGAAAGGGTAAGTGGTGTGAATAATGCAAAATGACAGTAAAAAAATCTTCACAGCACCTTTACTGTCCTAGTATGGAGATCATTGACATCTCCTTGGACTAAGAATAATTTTTTTTTTAACTGGATTTTCCTCAGCCATTGCCCTGTACTGACCTCATGATCCTAGGCAAGGCATGTAATCTCTTTAAAACTTAGTTAACTTAGAAAAATGGAGATAGCAATGTCCAAGCTCCTTGCCTTAGAGTTTTAATGAGACTGAATAGATGTAACCAAAAGCTTTGAAAATTTTAGAGAACTTGCGAGGAATCCCCACTTCCGTGTGGGAAGGAGTACTTAGAGGTCAAACCCCAACTTCTTTTCTGAGATTCAGCTTCAACTTGGAGAGTTTCCTTTTCCAGTGCTTCAGCTACATGACCAGGAGGTGGTCTGACTCCAGGTCTTACACAGGTTACTACTAGAATCTGCTGCCTGCCTGATGTGATCTAGGTTACATGATAGAGCTTCATCTTAAGTTTGTGGCCCTTTCCTGATTTCTACCTCGCCATTTTTAAATCTTACCAAGCATGAGCAGCCTTAAGCATATCTAGCTTCCTTGGGCTCTAGACCCAGGAAAATGAGAGGGATGGTGTTACTTCTCTGGTCTAATTCCAGTTTTCTAATGGAAGATGCGTCCCTTCCCTGGATGATTAACATCAAGAATGTCCAGCCTTTCAAGGAAGACACTACTCCTACACTACCCCTACCCATAAGGCAAGTAACCTTACCCTGTGATCTCAAAAGGAGATCCTTATTAGAATACAACAGAATAAGAGTACAGTTTCATTACAGTTACAATAATAAAAATAACTCTTTAAATACTTTGTATATATTATCTCTTTTAATCTTTATGAGGGTGATAGTATCTCCGTTTCACAGATGAAAAAGCTATACACATTAATGGGCTGTTTAAGGTTTCAAAGCTGGTTGGTAAGAGCTGGCTAGGAATCTAGTTCTGATTCCAGAGCCACTCTGCTATCCTGCTTCTTTATAAATGTAAGATATCATCGTTTATATTCTATTTCATAACCTGAATATTTAGAGAAGAATGTTAAGGGCAAAAATTCTGGGCAGAATTTGTCACCTTCCTCCCCCACTTTTTTTTTTTACTGCTTCAAAACATCAACCAAAGCAACTGGCAGAGACTCTTAGGAACTTTAAAGCAACCAGATAATGGCATGTATGTTGTCCTTGTCTGGACAAAGAATTAAGCTAAAGGCCTAGCAGGAGAGGAAGTGAAACCCACTCTTCTACGGGGCCCCAGTGGTCTGCTCACCTTCTTTTCTTTCCTTCCCACCGTCCTGCAAATTGAGGTTTCAGGTCTCTCAGTAATGAGGGAGAATTGTGTTAAATCCTTGGCTCTGGACAAGAGCATATTCAGTGCCAGAGTTCCTTCAGGCTTTTCAGGGAGACCCAGAGCAGGAAGCTGGAACTGCAGCACTTGTGGGCAGCTTGAAAGTAAATCTTACATGAAACCACAACTCTTAAAGCATTTGGAAAAATAACCTCCTGGCCCTACTTCTGGCAGAAGTACATGTTTCTTTCTATTTCCCTTAAGAACACACATTGACACAACAAGTTACTGTTTAATTCACTGCTTAAGCATTTCCTGTTCTAAGCAGCACTTTTCAGGGACACTCATTGCTAAGCAACTTTTGATGAGCCCCTGTTCTTTATTCATTGAAAATCAGACCTGAAAGGGGAAGGGTGGTAACTAACCCAGAGATTCAAAAAATGTTCATGATCTCTCCTACAACCTCTTACCCCTTAAGTGTGAAAATAGAGGAAAAGCTAGAATTACACAGGTAATTGACTTCGGAATAATTTTTTTAGTTGCAGCTTCAAAAATAAATCTTTGAACTTAACTTTCACTTATCATGTTTACATTAGGAGATAGAACTGTATAGAAGAATTAAGCATGTAGCCTTAGGAGGTAAATGGACCCAGGATTGAACCTCAGTCCACTGTTCATTAGCTATATGACTCTGGACATGTTATCCTCTCCTCTGTAACCTCGGTTTCCACATCTGAGGTTACACAGAGGTAAGGAGATGATTGACCAGGTGGGACATGGAGGCCACCTCTACTTCTCCCTTGACTTCTGGACTGAATTTAATTTCTTGAGACTATGGCCACGCGACTCTCTGCTGCCTCTAGGGCCAATAGTGATAATATAGGGAGCATTTACTATGTTCTAGGAACGATGCCCAGTGTTTTACATCATCACAGTAACCTTATAAGAAAGACACTGATATGGTTCCCTTTTAAAGATGAAGAAAACCAGAGTTAAGATCCTAAAATTGCTTCTCTGAGAGGAAAGATGGCTTTTCTCTGCTGAGCTTCAAAGCCTTTCCTGAGATGCCTCCTCAGAACCTTAGTCTGGATGTTCCATTTCCTCCTTATAACAAACCACTGGGACAGGACTGCTTTCCTGCCTCTTGAAGGAGGCGTTGTCCAGTCAACGAGGTAAAGAGGGGGGCTGTGAGGGGGCCGGAGCGTCCCAATCTCTCTAGCTCCACCTTCCCTGCTACCCTTAGTATGACCATGTAGACTTTTTTTTTTTTTTAATCTTAAAGGTTTCACTACGGACCTATGGAGAAAGAGATCGGATAATAAAATTAACAAATGCGGATGTTATAAACGTCCTGGAAACTTAAAAAATTTTACAGACATGGTTCCTGACTCATAAAGCTCTTGACTCTCTCTGAGATGGTAAGAACCTGTGCCTGGCACACCTGGCTCTTCCTTCACTGCCATTCCAGTACTGCCACTACTGAAATTAATTTTCCTTCCCAGAGTTTATACGGATTAACAATAGTCCATGTGGCTCTTGCAGGACATAAATAAATAAATAAATAAATTTTTTTAAAGCCTAGGAGACATAGTTTTATATAGACATATGGATTTTAAAAAAATTTTTATTGGATTATAGTTGATTTACAATGTTGTGTTAGTTTCAGGTGTACAGCAAAGTGATTCAGTTATACATATACCTATGTTCATTGTTTTCCAAATTCTTTTCTCATATAAGTTATCACAGAATATTGAGTAGTGTTCCCTGTGCTACACAGTAGGTCCTTGTTGGTTATCTATCTTATATATAGTAGTTAATCCCAAGCTCCTGATTTATCCCCCCCACCATGTTTCCCCTTTGGTAACCGTAAGTTGTTTTCGATGTCTGTAACTCTGTTTCTGTTTTGTAAATAAGCTCATTTGTATCATTTTTTTAATTAGATTCCATGTATAAGTGATATCATATGATATTTGTCTTTGAGAGACGTATGGATTTTTAAATTTCTGATACTGAAAAGTAAATTCATACTATTATTTTGTATTATAGATAATTCCAATACTGTTTGCAGCTTTAGAATTGAGCAGAAAATGACTCAGTGCTGTGCCTCATCTTGACTTTGTAGGCCTGGCCTGTGATTATGGCCACTTACCCTTAATAAAATGCCTGTGAATAGCAATCAGTTGAGACTGCCCACTCTCCTGCATTGGAGGCTAACTCCTTGAAAAATTTCCGCATTATCTAGTAACTGCCCTAGAACAGAGATCTGCAACCCCTTCCCCAAGAGAGAATACCACTAAGCAAAACAATACAAACATAAAAAGATTTTTGAATCTTCACAGGTTTTGCTGGGTTTTTCTTTGTACTTTTTTTTTCTTTTTCAAGTCAGCTATATTTTCAAGAAGGTAAGGGAAGGTGTGAGATTGGGAGTGAAGAGCGGTGACAGGAAAGAGAGGTTAGGAAGTTATTTTTAGGAAGGCTTGGAGGGGAAGGGAAAGTCAATTACATACAGGGAGTGGGGCAGGGAGGCTAAGCCAAGGGAAAGCTGGTTAACTGGGGAAGGGCTTACTTAGTCCTCTGGTCCCTCTTGTTTCTTCCTACAAGTTCACAATTCTTCCTCACCAAGTAGTGAAAGAAAGGCAGCTGCGAACTCCTGGGTGGGAGGCGTGACCTTGTTCATTTAGCCTCCCTCTCCATTCTTGGAGAAGGAAGTTTCATTCAGTTATCAGAAAATATTTATGAATATTTTATGTCCTGTGTGCAGGACGGTCTGTTAGGCACAACAGGGAGTACCCATACATGATAGCTGATAGCTGCTTTCCTTTTGCTGAGATACTTTCAGAGCTGGTAGTGTTAAACTAGCAATCTTTTGGGAATTCCCTGGCGGTCCAGTGGTTAGGACTTGGTGCTGTCACTGCCGGGCCACAAGTTTGATCCCTGGTCAGGGAACTAAGATCCCGCAAGCCCTGTGGCCAGGCCAAAAAAAATAAAGAAACTAACAATTTTGGGGGTTTGGGTTTTGGGGTTTTTTGTCATCCAATCTCTTGGTCCTGAAGTTTACTAATTATTGGCCCACAGAACTCAAATACCCACCCACCAAAGCTACTTTCTCCTTCATGTGATGTATAGTGTGTACTATACCCTTCCCATAGTCTCAGCGTACCCAACAATGGTTTGTATCTACAGTATGTGATCAATTATTAGTTATCCAGAACACCATAGAACTGTGTCATTGGATTAAACTAATGGTGTGTTTTCTCCAGGAGATAAGTGGTTGCAAATTTAACTAATTTGACTAAGTCTGTTTACTAGGTTGTTTTTGTGTGTTTGTTTGTTTGTTTAGACCACTCTGTGCAGCTTGCGGATCTTAGTTCCCCAGCCAGGGATTGAACCCGTGCCCCTGCATTGGGAGCGTGGCATCCTAACTGCTGGACTGCCAGGGAAGTCCCTCACTAGGTTGTTTTATTTCAGTGCCTGGAGTGGGCCCCAAGGCCTTTGAATTCATAGACCTTTAACTAAGTAGAATAACTAGAAATTTAGTACTAACTATGGCTTACATCTCATAGGGGAGTGTATATTGTAATCATACGATGATGTTTTTCATGGAAAAAAAATATACAACCAAGAATGTAATAAATACTTTAAAAATTGATGTCCACAAACACAAAACCCTCCCTGGATGATCTTAAATAACTATGCCTATACAGAAATAAGGCTTAAAGCGTATCTTCTTTTTAATGGCCTTCTCTTTAAAATGTGAGTGATATGAGTGTCCAGTAGACTGTGTTCTTTCTTTACATTAGTTATTTTTAAAGAATAATCACTTTAAGAAGGAACAGCATAATGGGATAGCCAGGCACAAGAATCTTGAATTTTATTTCTATTTTTGCTCTAATGTTTTTTGGAATATCTACTGCTGGAATTTCTGTGGATTTATTAGACTTCTATGCCTCCATTTCTTTAAAATGGGTATGACATTTTTACCACTTATGCTCTGAAGTCTTAGGATGAGAATTATGATCTCTTCCATTAAGTATCACTTGCCTAGTAACACCACGAACAGAAATTTGAGGATCAAACATGTTGAATAGGATCACTATCTTATCTTCATAATGTGAAAAGTAAATTTTATATCCAATCCAGGGTGTATACACCTATATGCCATCCAAATCTGTTGTACTCTCATCTCTGTCTGGTCTTGAGCTATCCTGGCAATGAATACTTCTTTATACCCCATAGCAAAATATCACTATTAAAATAAAGTGAATGAAAAAGACATCAGCTAGATATAATCCTAGTTTTAAACAACTGGCCTCAATACCATTCTTTGTTTTTATCAATAGACTTTATTTTTCAGAGAAGTTTTAGGTTTACAGGAAAATTAAGCAAAAAGTAGAGTTCCCATATACCTCTTTTTAGCTCCTTCTACACACAGTTTCCCCTACTATTAAAATCATGCATTAATATATTCTTTTTTATTACATTTAATAGTTGAAGACAGATGTTGCTTTGGTGAATAAGAAAATAAGTATTCTAGGGGCTTCCCTGGTGGCGCAGTGGTTGAGAGTCCGCCTGCCGATGCAGGGGACACGGGTTCGTTCCCGGTCCGGGAAGATCCCACATGCCGCGGAGCGGCTAGGCCCGTGAGCCATGACCGCTGAGCCTGCGCGTCCGGAGCCTGTGCTGTGCAACGGGAGAGGCCGCAACAGTGAGAGGACCACGTACCGCAAAAAAAAAAAAAAAAAAAAAAAAAAGTATTCTAATGATCTTAAGGAGTTAGACCTGCTGGCTACTGACAGAATTTCTTTGGCACCATTTACACACAGACTGAAGTTATTTTATTCGGTAAGAATTCCCATATTTAAATAGCTACTCACCTAGTTGGGGGCACAGTTTGTAACCAAACATGATAAAGGAAGCACTGAACTTGTAACATTATAGACTGAGGTTCTACCCCTAACTTCCCTTGGTTAGTAGCTTTGGCTGTGTCTCTTAACCTCTGTGAAATTCTGGGATGGATTAGAAAAGCTAAAACAGTCCTTTTCCATTCTTTCATGAATTTCGTAATCCCTTGTTCCCAAAGTGAGTAGAAGGCTATTTTAAGTGGCTCAAATATGTGTGTGTGTATGTGTTTTTTTTTTTTTTACTTCTGTTTTTATTTTAGTGTGTATTAAAAAGTCTAGTACCTTGGACCGATGACTTCACAAATGTTATCGCTTAAGATGAGATTGGTTTTTGGTTTTTTAAATTAGTTAATTTATGTCAAATTAAGGAAAATGTTAAGTATCTAATTATAGAAGTAACAGGGATATGACAAAAACCAGAAGTAAAGAGCATGGAATTTCCTGGCAATCCAGGGGTTAGGACTCTGCTGCGCTTTCACTGCCAAAGGCCCAGAGAATTAAGATCCCACAAGCCGCTCAGCTAGGGCTAGGGTGGGGCGGGGTAACTGAATAAGGTTTGGGAAACACTGGATTAATTAATGTACTAACCCATTTGAGAAATTGTTTCAAGTGGGGCTGTGTCCCACAACTCTTTTTTGTAATCTATACTCTAAATAATTCGGCTCAATTAATGAAACTTAGAATTTACAGGAGGAAGACAATACAATAAGGAAAGTATTTTATTAGAGAAATGCCAAGAAGTTAGGGAGCGCAGCACAATTAAATCTAATCCCAAAATACCTTCACTATTTCTGGAAATTAGACAAAATCTACAGGGCCAATTTGTGAATAAAGGGAAGGGCTAATTAAATCTATCTTAAAGTTTTTCAGGCTCTAACAATTTCCTCACATTATATGGCTTGTAACTTGATAAATTACCCATGAACTTATCGTAGTGTTTGAGTTAATTCACAGCTCTTTCTCAAGTAAAATGCTGTCATGATTCTATCAATAGGCACCTCCATTCTGCATGGCACCAACTGAACTGGCTTTTTATTTGGGAGAAGAGACGTTTGATTCTCATTTTTATATCAGTATAAGGCTTCCTCTGTCACCTCAAGTATCTAAAGCATGTGACTCTTTCTTTAATCCACATATGGAATATATAAGGCCAAAAAAAGTAATGCATTTTATTCATCTCCATAACCCATGTATCTTTGCCCAATGCCTGAAACAAATACTTGTTGAGCCAAAAATTGAAATAAGTTAATTATGAATAAACCATGATCCTGTTCTGCTAAAGATACACTTAAAATATCAGTCATTTGAAATTCTTTCATCTGTCCATTTTTCTGGATTTCCCATGCCCTATTGGTGTAAATCATAAGGGAAAGAACTTGGATTGTGTCTCAGTTCCCAACCATAAGTTATATATTCTTTTTTTTTTTTTTTTTTTTTTTTTTTTGCGATACGTGGGCCTCTCACTGTTGTGGCCTCTCCCGTTGCGGAGCACAGGCTCCGGACGCGCAGGCTCAGCGGCCATGGCTCACGGGCCCAGCAGCTCCGCGGCATGTGGGATCTTCCCGGACCGGGGCACGAACCCGTGTCTCCTGCATCGGCAGGCGGATTCTCAACCGCTGCGCCACCAGGGAAGCCCCATAAGTTACAATATAGTACTCTTTTAGAGAGTGGGCAGAAGGTGCCTCACTTGAATAATTATTTCTGCGGTATGCAAAGCTGCTGTTGAAAATATCTGCTATTCCATGCAATGTCCTGTATTTAAAGGTTCATTTAATGACCTCTTATTAAGTTTGGATAGTCTTCACTGATGAATGTTTATTGTTTCTTTGCCAGAAAGCAAAATCTGTCTTTTTTTCCCTTAGCTCTTGGGAGCTATCAGTCCTTGATTACAGTAATCCACTTTTTTCAGGTACTTAGTAATACCTATTGCCTCTGTTACTTTTGTAAATGACAATAGCTAATATTCAGAATCCTATGGTACTAGGCCCACAGCTAGCATATAGGACTTTAACACTCACAATGATCCTATGAGGTATATTCTATGATTATTCCCACTTGATGTTTTAGAAAACTGTGGCCCAGAGAAGTGAGATTCCTTGTTGTTTGACCAAACTGAGACATGAACTTAGGTAGTCTGACCCTAAAACCTGTGCTATTGCTACTCTCCTATGGTTTTGTCCCTAATTCTCCTATTTTGCATCATGTTTTACAAATAAACTTTCAAACTATTTTCCAAAGGAGAAAGGTTAATGTTCCTAAATTTATAAACCAATTTTATGGTGAGTGCTTCTGGGAGTTTTTTTCAATCCTTTGTATTGTACTCAAAAAATGCATTCCTAAAATGTATCTGTTTTTATATTTGTATTCTTTTTTTTTTTTTTTTTTTGGTACGCGGGCCTGTCACTGTTGCGGCCTCTCCCGTTGCGGAGCACAGGCTGCGGACGCGCAGGCTCAGCGGCCATGGCTCACGGGCCTAGCCACTCCGCGGCATGTGGGATCTTCCCGGACCGGGGCACGAACTCGTGTCCCCTGCATCGGCAGGCGGACTCTCAACCACTGCGCCACCAGGGAAGCCCTATATTTGTATTCTTATGGAAAGATTTGCTTGATGTGATGTGCCATTACTTCAAGTTATAATACAATAATCATCTGTCATTCTCTTCATGTTCATGGAATAAGATTATATGATTTAAGGACACACATTCATGGTGTCTTCCTTAAATAATCATGCCTATAGCTGGGGCACCCTAGCAACTAATTGTGTGCTCCAGACAACATTTTAAAAGTAGGGCACTAAAGGAGGCCCTAAGCTGCATCCCTTCTCCTGAAAGCCACTGTGGTCCTGGGGAATGAGTCCTGGGCACAGTGACAAGAGTTTTTATCTGGCACACCAGCTCCCAGGGTTTCAAATGACAGAATGACAGAGTGTTAACCCAAGTTTCTAAGTCTGCCATTGTAAATCTACTGAACACAGAGGGAATAGTTATGAACGTAGCTTCTGTCCCCCATCCTTTCTAGTTATCTACCAGTCTAGCCATGTGTGCATCTGCACCCCCAAACATTTGAAACATTAACTGTCCTCTCTTCTCCACCTAAAGATTTTAAGAAAATGCATATTAGTATGTGTTAAGTACTGAAGCCTCAAAATTAATAGGTTTGTAACTGATGCTATTGCAGACAAATAAGAATATATCACCTTAGTTTATTTATTTGCACATGTAGATATATGAATGTATATATGTATTTTCTGCTGTAGAGAAAGGATGTACCGAACCTGAAACAGAGGATAGATAATTTTATACAAATGCATAATCAGTTTATGCATGTTCTTTTTCTTGTTGTTGTTGCAACTGCTGTCACTGCTTTCCATGACTTGGTATCTTAGATTGAATTTCTGCTCTTGCTATGTTTAGAAACTATTTTTATCTTGGCCAACTGACTTAATATGGAACCATGTGAGTGTTTCTATTTTTATATATATAATAGTCATCCCTAGAACCCATTTAAAGCCCTGTAGAAGACCATTTTGTGCCTATCCCACTCCACTGCACGTTGCAGGATGTAAGATAATGATTTTTAAAAGGTAAACATTTACTGAGTTCCTACTGTATACCAGGCAACAGGCTGGGTACTTTCATGTTTTTTTACTTACTAACAACAACAAAAAGCCTGTGTTGCTAGAGACTTCTTGCCTTACCAAGCATATTGTACCTCTACATGTAATTATAAAGCTGTGTACTGAGTGGAATGAGCGTGGGTATTAACTCCAGTCAGTCCTGAGTTCAAATCCTATCTTTTTTTTTTTTTAAGAAGATATCTTGGGGGCTTCCCTGGTAGCGCAGTGGTTAAGAATCTGCCTGCCAATTCAGGGGATGAGGTTTCGATCCCTGGTCTGGGAAAATCCCACATGTCGTGGAGCAACTAAGCCTGTGTGCCACATCTGCTGAGCCTGCGCTCTGGAGCCCACGAGCCACAATTACTGAAGCCCGCGTGCCTAGAGCCTGTGCTCTGCAACAAGAGAAGCCACCACAATGAGAAGCCTGCATGCAGCAATGAAGACCCAACACAGCCCAAAATTAATTAATTATTTTTTGAAAAGAAGATATCTAAGATGTAGGGACCCTAATACAATGTTAGACAATATTTATTTATTTATGGCTGCGTTGGGTCTTCGTTGCTGCGTGCGGGCTTTCTCTAGTTGTGACAAGCGGGGTCTACTCTTCGTTGCAGTGCGCAGGCTTCTCATTGCGGCAGCTTCTTCTGTTGTGGAGCACAGGCTCTAGGCACACAGGCTGTAGGCGCGTGGGCTTCAGTAGTTGTGGTTCGCGAGCTCTGTAGCGCAGGCTCAGTAGTTGTGGCTCATGGACTTAGTTGCTCCGCGACATGTGGGATCTTCCTGGACCAGGGATGGAACCGGTGTCCCCTACATTGGCAGGCAGATTCTTAACCACTGTGCCACCAGGGAAGACCTCAAATCCTATCTTTGCCACTTGTTATCTATATGAAATTGGGCAAAATACCTAACCTCTCTGAGCCTCTGCTTTTTCATTTGCAAAATGAAAATAATACTTCCTTATAAGTTGTTGTGAAAAAATATTTGGTTGGTGTAGGATACTAGACACTTACACAGTGTCTGGCACAAAGAAACACAGTAAAAGGTAGTTATCGTTATTTTTTTATTATTCTGAGTTTCTTTCTGTCCTGAAAAAGAAAAGATCAAAGAGCTTGGAAGACACCTGCTAGTTAAGGACCACTACGCTACTCCTAGAACTGTTTGACCCGAGCAGTTTCAATTTGCATGACTAGAAGGGTGCTGCAGTAACCTGATTTGGCATTTGAACAACTGCCATACCTTTTGATTGGGGCCTTTTGCCCCTGGGAGTCCTCAGACATCTGCTGGAACCCCATGAGTGAGTCCTGATAATTGTTTAACAGAATATTAGCTTTGAGGGGTATGTCTTTGTCTGCTTGGTCACGACACAGCTTATTGAAGAGCAGCAATGCATTACACACACCTTCAGGGGAAATCGTTGGCTCTCACATCTACCTCCAACTGGGTCTGGGTTGACACCACCAGGTGAAGATTTCAGAACCCCTGAAATGTTCCCTGGGAGATGTACTAGATGCTCTCTGGATCAAGGGCACCTAGAGCTTTTCTGGGTGGTCTGAGGTTACACCTTGTGAATTGGAGTTTTCCCTGAATGCCAACAGAAAAAGCCGGTTTGGTTCCCTACTCCTGCTCTAGTGGTCCCTTGATGTGGTCTTCTCTACTGTCTGCAATTGGACTGTCCTCTTAAGAGGACTTGATATAGTCCCTTTAATTTGGGGGCAGGAGTTGGGAGACCTGGGCTGCTGCAGTTGGTGAGGAAGGAGACAAGAGGTCTTACATTTACTGAATACCTACTATTGTGCCAGAAACTTCACAATGAAGGTAGCATTGCAACAAGTAAATTGGGGGAAGTTTTTCCTCCAACTGTTTGCTTAGCATGAAATTTCCCATGTAGTTTAAAATCAAATTTTATATGACTATTACAAGAAACAAATCATTTTCTTTTGGTTATCTGAACAAAATGAAAAAATAAAGAGTCATCTTGCACTGAAAGTTCACTGATGATCCATGTCTTCTACGACACAATATACTTATAAGAAATATTTGTAGAATGAAATTTCGATAGTCTGATTCCAATACTTCACGGGTTCTTATGGGCTTTCTCAAGCGATTATTATACCCTCAGGTATTTATTTACTCCTGAAGTGCAAGAATTTTGACATTTCCCAAATAACCTAAAATGGGTCTCTGTCATAGTGTCTGGTTCATAGCAGTTGCTAGGGCAATGAAAATTTCAATGATACTGTCTAATACCTCAATATAAACATTTTTCCAAGTATTTTTGCATGGAATTTTATGAAGTGAAGGGCTCTCACTTTGTTTCATGAAACTAAATGATCTAAGCAGTCCTTGGAGATGGTTGATATTTTAAATCTCTCTCTCTTGTGTACAGTCTTGTTTGGAAAACCGTTGTTTTATTTGCCTTAAACAGGCAGTCAGGATTTAAGTAAATGGTTGATTGTTCATATGATACAATTTTGCCAGCAAAAATCAAGTATATAACCACAAAAAGAATTTTATATGTAAATGTAATAGTTACTCAAACTTTTGAAAAAATAGATTTTAATATTTTCACATCTAAATCAAGCTTACTATCCTGCTCGTTATATTTTAAAAGTGTCCATGTTTAAAAATTCGATGTTCTCATTAGAGTTTTTGCAATGGATCAGGCATCTTTGCAGAAATAATGTATTGTTCACTTTAATGCCCAGCAGGCAGAGTTTAGCAGTTGTTATAAAGTAAATTGGCTTTAATGCGGTCATTTAACTGGTTTAACTCATATATATTATCAGACTTGAATGGGACTTTTCAGGGAATTTAGTTTGGATTTTTTGTTTTCAAAGCTTTGAAAATTTATAAAAACAAGCTCTCAGTGAAAAGGATAGTATAATTTAAAATTCTCCGGCGGTCCGGTGGTTAGGCCTCGGCGCTTTCACTGCTGTGGCCAGGGGTTCAATCCCTGGTCAGGGAACTATGATCCCACAAGTGGCATGGTGCGGCCAAAAAAAAATTCTTTTTTCCATTGCTTAAAAAGGACTAACTATTTTTTGAATCAGTAATATATGCGCATGGCACAAAATCAAAAGGTACAAAGGCTTTAATAGTCCCTCTCTCCCTGTCCTCCACCAACCTAATATCTCTCCCTAAATACAGTTACCAGTTTTTTTGTTTCTCTCTATTTTTAAAAAACCAGATGCAAATATATATACATTTTTATTAATGTCTTTTTAACCTTCCTTTTTGAGTAACCCAAAAAATGTCATAGCATATAATCCTTCCAGAGTTCTATATAAAGTACTTATTCTACATATGAAGCTCAGAGAAAATAAAAATTGTTTATTTTCTCTGACCCTTAGGAAAGTCTTCTATTTTACATTAATACAATAATGATAATAAAGTAAACTCTGCTACAGATTATGAAGGAAATAACCAAAATGACCATATCGTATATTTTAACTAAATAGAAAACTAGTTGCATTGAAATTAAAGATTATAATAAAATATTTTAGGGAATTCCCTGGCAGTCCAGTGGTTAAGACTCGGCGTTTTCACTGCTAGGGCCAGGGTTTGATCCCTGGTTGGGGAACTCAGATCCCGCAAGCCTCGAGGCCAAAAACAGAAAAAAAAATTTTTTTAATTATTTGATAATCATTTTTGTATATACTGTTTAATTTTCAAATTCCTGAATCAAAGCTTTTCATGAATTTATACAGGATTTGAAAAAATCTAGTTTCCCTTCACTGGGAATCCTGCTCTTTTTACTATTTTTTTCATATGCCAGGTTCAAAAAGTAGAATGTACTGGACATTTTAAATATATTATGTCTAATCCTCATAACAACCTTGCAAGATTGGATTTGTTGTCCTCTTTGGAGATGAAGAAACTGAGGCTTTGAGAACTGAAGTGACTTACCACAGGTTCAAGTAGTAAGTGCAAAGCTGGGGTGCACATCTAGTTCTAAGGACCCAAGACATGACCCACAATGTTATTTGAAACACAAATCTCCTGGTCTAGAAAAAGGATGTGATGCTTGACGGTGTGGATCTCATTTCATCAGGCATGTGTCAGAAGCCTGAAGACACATTTGTAAACAAAATGGAGTCAGGGAAACTAGGTGAAAATATATTTAGGTGAGGTGATAATGAATAAAATAACCATATCCTTCAGAGTGTTGATTAGCAGCCCATGTATTTCTGGGAGTTGGTACAACAGGGCTCCATCCTTGGCCCTGTTCTGATCAACATTTTATTAATGCTTAGAACCAGAGCAGTGACTATGGTATGATTGGACATATAAATACCTACTGAATAAATGAATGACTGATTGTGCTAATCATATATTTAGCTGTCACAAAATTTCAAGTTGCAATAATTATATCAAACAGGAAATTTAAAATTAGAGTATCATAATAGACAAATGTGATAGGTCAAGGCTAAAACAATGAAATTTAATAAGGATAAATGTTAAATCCTAAACCTAGGCTTCTATAATTGATTTTACAATGAGAAGATATAGGTATTAAGGCTTGCAGTGTGAAAGAAAGGAAGAGTAGAAAAGGAAGGAAGGAAAGAAAGAAGGAAGGAAGGGAAGAAAGAAGGGAAGGAGGGAAGGAGGATTGTATTTTTCATGAATAAGAACCTTAAAATGAGGCTAATAATATGATATAGCTACTGAATGAAATTAACAGACAATTAGTGAACAAAATAAGGAGGGTATTTCTTGTGCTTACTCTACAATAGTCAAACCCCATCAAGAATATTGCAAACTCTGGGTCTCTCTTTTAATGGGAACAACAGCCATCTGAAAAGAATCCATAGGAAAGTGACTAGGGTGATGAAAAGAATTAAATCTGTGACATAAGAAGAATAGTAATGGTATTAAGGACTTTAGAAAAAAATAAGTTGGGAAAGAACGATAGCAATCTTTGAAAACTTGAATGGTATCTGGAACGAAACTATATTTACAGGATATTACTGGACCATAGACTCACATGTTTGAAGAATCCTCAGAAGTTATCTCACCCACCTATCCATCTATAGCTTGAATCACAGATTATAATTTTTACACATATCTCAATGAGAGCATAACAGAGTTGTTGACCTGGAAGCTAAATTAGTGGTACTCAGAGTGTGGATCCAATACCAGCAACACCAGCATTACATGGGTTCTCATCAGAAATATAAAACTCTTGTACCCCTGTCCTAGATCTATGGAATCAGAAACTCGGGAGGTGGGGCCCAGCAGCCTGTATTTTAACAAGCTCTCCAGGTGATTCTGATGCACAATAATATTTGAGAACCATTATAGATCATCAGATGTAGGTGTCTAGCCGAAAACCTTCACTGCAGTTTCTTTTTGAAAACCTACCTTCCCCTCAGTAATTCCTATTCATCTATCCTTTGACCAGGTCCAACCATTAATCCAATTCATCTTGTGCAACGGATATTTGTCAGGTTTTGGCTACACAGCTTCCAAACCTCCTTTCTATTAGGATTGGTCTCCCATTTTATGAGTCTTAAGGGTAGAAAAGGTGTCCCACTGTGGATGCCAAAGGGTCCAGATATTCCCTCTTCCAATTCTCTGGAACAAGATATAGACATGTGAGCCCAAATGGAAAATTAGTGGCTCCTGCCTGGAACTCTTAACCTTGAGCAAGTAACACAAAGACAAAGGGACGGTTTAGAATTCATTCATTGAGCAGAGTCTAGGGGCAGCAGATGGCAGGAGAGTTTGATGCTGGTGGTGGAAGCAGAGCATCCAGCAGGTTTCTGTGGGGTGACCTTGGTTTTGGGTGTTTCTGCCTAGCTTTCTGGGGTTTCTGTCCCTTTTCTAAGCCTCTCCTTTTTTCAGCCTACCTACTGATTCTATAATCCATCCTATATCCTTTTAATTCAGTACTAAGTTAGGCAGAGTTTGTTTCTTTTGCTTACCAGAACCAGAAGGATACGTACCTACTCTTCCTTAGCACACATTGCATATCAGCTAGGCGCTCAGATGAAAATAGGTACTCACTGCTGTCCAACATTAGCAAGGAGCAGAAAAAAAGGTTGACGCTAGTGGCTGGATAGGGCTCTTTATGCCCTATCATAGTGAATCTTTAGGAAAGATTCCAAATGCTTCCTGAAATAATCCAACATTGCTTGATTTTGTAGAAACATATTAAATTACCAATGGCTGTACCACCTCTGAAATAGTCTCACCAAAGAAATTGAAACTGAATCTAATCAAGCTTCTTGAGCTTTCATTTATAGGAAATGGGAGAGTTAATGGAAGAATGAGTTAAATGACACCAAGAAGAAGCAAACAGGTGAATCCAAAATATGGGACATTGTATAGGACAACTAATCTAGTCTCTTCCATAAGTCAGTGACATTAAAAAAATCAGTAGGGAGGAGGGAAGGAGGTCACTCTAGAAGAAAAGAAAATTAGGAGATATAACAACCAAATGTAATGTGTACATCTTCTTTGGATTCTGATTTAAATAAACTAATTGTGACATATGAAGAAGAGTAAATTTATGGATAACAAATAAAAAGAAAACAATTTCTCCAAAACCTGTTATTTATATAGTGCCATAAAGCACACCTTTGATTTTTCCATAAGTGTTAAATAAGATATTTGCATTTAATAGTAATAAAAAGATATCTTATGGAATAGAACACCTAACAGTTTCAGACCTGTGAGATCTAATCATGGTTACTGCTCTGTGACCCTGAACAAATTACAGGACACACTCAGCTGTAGAATGGGAAGAACCACAAGAAATGGTCATTTAAAGTACCTAATAAAGGCTATGGTAAAGAACATGACAAGCACAAGTGCTACAGAGCTGTAGCTTCTTTTTTAACTAAAAGGGTTTTGGTTTTTTTTTACTATTTTAATTAATTAATTATTTGGCTGTGTCAGGTCTTAGTTGTGGCACTTGGGATCTTTCGATGTGGCGCGCAGGCTTCTCTCTAGTTGTGGCATGCCCACTTAATTGCCCCGCGGCATGTGGGATCTTAGTTCCCTGACCAGGGATCAAACCCACGTCCCCTGCTTTGGAAGGTGGACCACCAGGGAAGTTCCTAAAGCTATAGCTTTAAAACAATAGTCCACTAGTATGTTATGCAGCTTCTAAGGTGGCACTCAATGATCTCCTCCTCCTAGTGTTCTCACCCTGCGTATTCCCTCCCTTTTGAGTGTGATGTCACTGAGAAATTAGGTTACAAAAAAAGACATGCGAGGCTTCCCTGTGGCGCAGTGGTTGAGAGTCCACCTGCCGATGCAGGGGACGTGGGCTCGTGCCCCGGTCCAGGAGGATCCCACATGCTGCGGAGCGGCTGGGCCCGTGAGCCATGGCTGCTGGGCCTGCGCGTCCGGAGCCTGTGCTCCGCGACGGGAGAGGCCACAGCTGTGAGAGGCCCGCGTACCGCAAAAAAAAAAAAAAAAGACATGCGGTGTATAATGAATGCACCAAAAAAAAAAAAAGGCACCCTGTCTTCCTACCTATAAACAGATTTTGCCTTAAAATATCTCAGAACATGCCCATGAATTGATAATTATCTCCACTGCTTAATAGAAAGTAACATTGTTCATGGAAGAATGTGTATCTTAATGAACCACAGGCACATTAAGAAAGGAAAAGAGCCAGACTACCTTTCTTTTTTAAGAAATTTACCATCTTAATCACTTTAAGGATACATTTCAGTAGTGTTATGTATACTCACATTGTTGTGAAGCAGATCTCCAGAAATTTTTCATCTTGCAAAACTGAAACTCTATACCCATTAAACAACAATTCCCCATTGTCCCCTCCCTCCAGTCCCTGGTAACCACCACTCTGTGTTCCTACGAATTTGACTACTTTAGATACCTCATATAAATAGAGTTATACATTGATACTGGCATATTTTGCTTAGTGTAATGTCCTCAAGATTCATCCATGTTAAAACACATGACAAGATTTCCTTCCTTTTAAAAGGCTGAATAATATTCTGTGTGTGCATACCACATACTGTTTATCCATTCATTCATCAATGGACATTTGGGTTGCTTCTACCTTTTGATTATTGTGAATAATGTTGTTGTCACCATAAATGTGCAAATATCTCTTTGAGACCCTGGTTTCAATTCTTCTGGGTATATACCCAGAAATGAGGCTGCTGGATCATATAGTAGTTCTTTTTGTAATTTTTTGAGGAACTGTCATACTATTTTCCATGGTGGTTGCACAGTTTTATAATCCTAATACTGCACAAGGATCCAAAATTTCCACATCCCTGCCAAAACTTATAATTTTCAATTTTTAAAAAAAAATAGCCATCAGAGTGAGTGTGAAGTGATATCTCATTGTGGCTTAGATTTGCATTTCTCTGATGATTAGTGATTTTGACCATCTTTTCATATGCCTGTTGGCCATTTGTATATCATCTTTGGAGAAATGTCCATTCAAGCCTTTTGCCCATTTTTTAATTGGACTATTTGATTTTTTTGTTGTTGAGTTGTACTTCTTTATATATTCTAGATATTAACCCCTTAACTGATATATAATTTACAAATATTTTTCTCCCATTCTGTTAGTTGCCTTTTTACTCTACTGATTGTTATTTAATGCACAAAAGTCTTTAAGTTTGATGTAGTTCCATTTGTCTGTTTTTGCTTCTGTTGCCTGTGCTTTTGTCATACCCAAGAAATGATTGCCAAATCCAATGTCATAAAGTCTTCTCCTATGTTCCTTTGAGGAGTTTAATTTTGGGTCTTTAATCCATTTTGAGTTAATTTTTGTATATAGTGTAAGATAATGGTCCAATTTCATTCTTTGGCAAATGGATATCCAGTTTTCCCAACAGCATTTGTTGAAGAGACTATCCTTTCTCCATGAGTGGTCTTGGCACCCTTGTTAAAGATCATTTGACCGTATATATTAAAGTTTATTTCTGGGCTCTCTATTCTATTCCATTGGTCTATATGTTTGTCTTTATGTCAGTAACACACTGTTTTGATTTGTAATAGGTAGCTTTGTAATATGTTTAAAATCAGGAAGTGTGAGTCTTCAAATCTTGTTCTTCTTTTTCAAAACTCTTTTGACTATTCAGGGTCCCTTGAGATTCCATATGAATTTTAGGATGTTTTTTTCTATTTCTGGAAAAAATGCCATTGGGATTTTGATAGGAATTGCATTGAATTTGTAGATTGCTTTGGGTAGTATTGACATCTTAACAATATTAAGTCTTCCAATCTGTGAACATGGGATGTCTTTCCATTTATTTGTGTCTTCTTTAATTTCTTTCATCAATGTTTTGTAGTTTTCAGCATATAAGTCTTTCACATCCTTGGTTAGGTTTATTTTGATATTTTTGATGCTATTGAAATTGGAATAATTTGCTTACTTTCCTTTTCTGATTGTTCACTGTTAGTGTATAGAAACATCCCATTTTAAAAAACAGGAATATATTCTTTATGTTCAGGAATTTTCATATTCCTGAGATTTTGTTCTTTACTGATGCTCCAGGGGAAATGTTTTACAGGCTTGACATACATTTGGAATGAGTGAAGAATGCTATGGAAGTGAGAATTTTCATAACATACACATTTGTCTAAAAAGCTTGTGAGTACAACAAACTTGTGAGTACCTGTTTACCTATCATTAGACAAATCTATAGGATAATTGACAATCGGAAAGTAACTTGTTTGCATAGCACCAACAGCAGAGGGATTTTGACAAGGCCATTTGTGATTGTCTAGCCCCAGATCCATAAAGGAAATATTAGGCCCTCAGGTATATATGAAAGAAAACCTTCATCTGCCTCAAGCAGAAAAGAGGGCACACACAACTGCAATGTCCAGAGGCAGAACTGGGTTTTGGCTCGGCTTGATCTAGGAGTTGAAATAATGTTAGCAAGCCAGCCTCCAATACCAGCCTTAGGCCAGAGCCTAGGAAGGGCCCCTGCCCAGAACCCTCAGCTGAAGGGCCTGGATATCACAAATCTGGAAACGCAAATACATTTTTTCCCTTTCAATCTTTTAAGAAAGTTTTCAGAGTTTGACAAATTATGTGAGAGCGATGCAGTGCAGTCCTCAGTATAGAGGATGAGGGGCTTCAAGGTATCCCTGTGCAGAAGAAAAAACTCTAGCCTCTGCCCTGGGAAACCAGAGAAAAAGTTTCTGGCTATTTTGCTTGCTGTTCCAAGTGTAGGTGTCCAGACCTTGTTGGGGGGGGGGTTTCCACATCTGGCTACTGAGCATTTAAAATGTGGCTATTCCAAATTGAGATGTGAGTACAAATTATACACTAGAAGTTCAAGACTAGTGCAAAAGAACTAAGTGGAATACCTCATTAATAAAATTTTATATTAGTTACATGTTGAAATGATAATATTTTCACCTGTTTAACTTTTTATAATGTAGCTGCTAAGTTTTGTTTAATGACCTGTGTGGCTCAAACTATATTTCTATTAGGCAGCGCTGGGCTAGGCAGACCAAGTTTTCCAGAAAATGCTACACCCTTCCTGTCCTTTGCTCAGGTGGCTTCAGGAAACGCTTAGAACTGCTTGGAAAATTGAGATGGGGGTTGGGGGGACCTGCCTGCCCCAGCTTCCACCCCGCCCTGGTGGTGGATGGCACGTTGCTATCCCTAGAACCTCCGTTAGGATCACGGGGGTAATCCCAGGTCAAGAACATGTTCAGGGTGACACAGAACGATACCACCCCACTGCTCTGTGGGGGTCAGATGGTAGAGGAAGGGCTCTCTAGTTTAATGAGGAACCAGCCATGGCTCATGGGGTGGTGGCCCAGAACTTAATGAATAGAATCATAGAGCTGTAAATATTACACTCCCAAATCCAGAGGTTCTTGGTGAGATTGTCTGTCCCCACCCACACTTTTTTTTTTTTTTTTTGCAACAGTTTTTGGATTATGAAAATTGAACCAGAGGCAATTGAGGGAGCTGTCAGGAATCTGCTTCAGCCCCAATCCACTCCTGCAGCAACCTGCCTGGAATACCCAGTGCTTCCACTAAGGCCACTTAAGCCTCCATCCAGCTTAAGCCAACCAGAGTGCATACCACACCCACACGTGGCAGAGGCAACTGCTTCTCTCCACTC
This sequence comes from Kogia breviceps, assembly GCF_026419965.1. Lineage (NCBI taxonomy): Eukaryota > Metazoa > Chordata > Mammalia > Artiodactyla > Physeteridae > Kogia > Kogia breviceps. Next base: position 39,572,736 of record NC_081310.1, on the reverse strand, counting down.
AGTTTGTGCTGCATTGTTCATTTTTTCATTTGATTTTTTTATATGCTATTCAAAGTACTCTTTCATGTGTTCACTTTCTGACCTCCCAGATGACCAAAGGAGCTTATCTATCTTCTTTCTTAGTTGTTTAGTCCCTACCCTGGTGTTCTGGGCACAAAGATCACTCAATTACTCTTGACTATCAGTGGAGTCTCTTCTTACCAGACTCCTCTGGAAATTGAAGTCTTTGCCACCAATGTAGGCCACTCCATTCCATTACTTCCAGGTCACCTAAGAGCCACAAGATCACCATGAGCACTCTAGGTAGCTTGTGAACACATAAGGTAATGCATGGTCATGATTAGAGCATTGTTCTCTGCATATCAAATTAAGAACCAAAACAAAACAAAATCAAACAGAAAAGCAATCTCTATGGGACATCTTGGTGAATCAACTGGGTTTACCTGACAGTACACAGATGCCAAATTCCTGCCCTGTTCTCCTGTATTGGCTAGTTTGCCTGCCCTCTGATAATACATATCCATCCCTCCCACAGGCTGTTTAAGGACAAGTAATCTTGTCTTCATCTGGGTTGACTAGGATCTCCATCTAGTCATGTTTCTCACCCTGACCCTCTACTCTTCATCTGAACTACTGCAGCCCAAGTTCGGGCCTTAATTGCCTGGCCTGCACAAAAGAGTCAGCCTCCTAACTGGTCTCCCTGCCTTTAGTCCTGCCCCACTTGAGTCCATCTTCTCCACTGCTATCATCTTTCTAAATGACAGATATGATTGAGTCACTCCCCAGCTCAAAAATATTTAACACTTCTCTATAGCCTATAGATAAAGTCCAAAAGCTAAAATACTCTATTATAATGCACTTTATTATCTGACATATAACTTTCTAGCTTCCTGCCTAGTGGTACTCCAGCCCATACCAACCTTTTCTCTCCCAAAAGCCTTTGGCCAGAGGAAATTCCTGAATGCTTTAAAATACTGTGACTTTTGCTCAGATTGTCCACTTAACCTGAAAAGCCCTCTTCCTTGCAATAAATAATAAATAACATTTGTATAGCACATTGTCCATCACGAAGAGAGGCTTTCTGATAAACACTCATTTGAGAGCTTCATTTCAGTGACTGGGTTTTAATTCACCACTTATTTGCTCTGTAATCATGTGCAATTTATTTAACCTCTCCAGGTTCCTCCTCTTTAAAAAGGAGTTAATAATAACATCTTATCTCCCAGGCTTGTTTTGAGGACGAAATGAGTTAATCCACTTAAAGCCTTCAGAACCTTGCCAGACACACAGCACACACTGAATGTGGGTTAGCTGTTATTTGTTGACCTCACAACACTCTCACTGTTAAACAACAAATAGCCCAAATTGTTAGAAGTTAGGACTTGGATTTTCCGACTCTAAAGCTTAGGCAGTGGATTTTGCCATAGCACACTGCTTTTCCACCTAGCGAAAATCCTACTCATTCTTCAGAGACCCAGCTCAAGAATCACCTTCTCTCACCTCTGTGTGACCCTAGGACACAGTGTATTTCATTGAAGATGCCATTGATTGTAAGATGCACCCTTGTTTTGTGTGTCTTAAGGAAAAAAAAAAAAAACCCTGCCAATAATAACTGTGAGATGCCATCAATTGTAAGATGCATCTCAATTTCTGAGATGTTAATGTACACCTTGGAATTGGTGAAATAAGGTAACCTCTCCCTTTCCTGGGTTTAGGTGGCAGGCTGCACATATCTCTAATAAGCACACACTGCATTGCGTTACAGCTGATTGTTAAAAGGCCTGCTTTCCCTGCTAGATATGAGTAACTTAGGGTAGGAAATACTTCTTACTTACTCCAGCATCCCAGTGCCTAACGCTGTGCGTGGTACAAGATAGATATATTCAATATCCATTTGCTTAATATAAACTGAAATCCTCATATAAAATCATATTAGGGCTTCCCTGGTGGCGCAATGGTTGAGAGTCCGCCTGCCGATGCAGGGGACGCGGGTTTGTGCCCCAGTCCGTGAAGATCCCACATGCCGAGGAGTGGCTGGGCCGGTGAGCCATGGCCACTGAGCCTGCGCGCCCAGAGCCTGTGCTCCGCAAAGGGAGAGGCCACAACAGTGAGAGTCCCGCGTAGCACCAAAAAAAAAAAAAAAAATCATATTAGACACGGTGAGGGGTACACTGAGAATAAAAAATATGTGACAGACTTTGCATAATAATAAAACTTCATTGACCCAACAGTTCGACCAGATATACCTTGGCAAATTGGTCTTCCTGCTTTGAGGTGTAGAAAAATGAATGACGTCATAGCTTTCCTTCCGTATTGCCACTACCTTCCACAGGAAATAGGGACATTACCAGGTTGGAAGTATTGCAAACACATATGCATCTTATATGGGTTTTCAAAGACAGATGGCCCTTTTGCCATCAAGAAAAGACTAACAATATTCTTAATGGTCTGAAGCTGTCTATTTTTAAATTAAAGAGAATAAAGAAAATGTTCGTCTCTACATTCTTTGGGGATGCACCTATTCTTTTGCCTTCTTTCCCTTATTCTGGAGGGTTTGAATGACCTGCCTTTTAAGGTTTAAAAATAGGTGCCCAGACTGGGCTTTGAAATATTTCAAGAGCACAGAATTACATGAATCCCAGATTCTATAAAGAGTTTAGCTGCATTTTCATCCCTACAAACACTATGACTATGTCATGCCTTCAAAAACATTAGCAGTGTTTTGTTTTTTTTTTTCCCTCTTCATCAATCGATTAATCTTTCAATGAAAAGAAATCTTCAAGTGGTGAGAGAAGGTCGCTTTTGAAATCTACTCTGTTGATCTTAAGCATGCATGCACAGTGCAAACCAGCAGTCTGGGGAACACAAACTGACCCACCTGGAAACACGGTGTAGATGAACCTCCTCTCCACTCAGAAGGATGTCTTTAGAGGGGTTCTTGACTGGCTTTCTTAATGACAGAGCAACAACTATGACTCTTGATTCCACTTAGCCTCTCTCTCTTTAGTTGTATAAAACCAAAGAGAGCATAGAGTGGATGGTCCATGTAATGCTACGTTGGTGTCTTGCTCATATTCTTCTAAGATGTAGGTGTTCTTTGTGCATGTGACCTTGCTTTGTGTCATATAACCCTGTAACTTTGGTCCCACTGACCATGAGACAACTCTAGCCAAAGCCAGTGAGCCATAAAGGGAGAATATAAGCCCATGAAGTGGCCTGGTATAAGAACCCTACCCAATAGGAGTAATCCAGATTGCATAGTGGTTGGCCAACCTAATCAGATCATTTATCTTGAGGAACTTTGAATATGAACCACAGAGAAGGCATTAGAAACTGAATCTGAGAAAATGAGTATGGACGTGCCACTAAAGCGAGGTACAAAAGGCTTTTCCTTCAGAGGAGAGAATAAGATGACTGTGTCATTAGAGCTGCCATTGTTTCCTACAAGATATTACTCAGAATTACTGTTCTCTATGAAGCTTGGATTTTCTGCTGCTGAAACATTTTCTTGTTTCTTTATTTTTCTGGTATTCCTATATTTTAAAAAACCTTTTAAAATTAAAAATATGGTACATTGAACAAACTTCAAACAATAAAGAAATATATGTTGGTGTAAATGAAAACTCATGCTTTCCCATTTTAAGATCCCAAAGAAAACCTTGCACATTTATTTTAATAAATCATGTTCTGTAACTTGCTTTCTTTATTCAGCAATAAATCATGAGCACCTTTCCATGTTAAAAAAAAATTATCTACCTATCTATCCATCCAGATTTTATTCTTTGCAACAGCTGCATTGTATTCCATTGTATGTATATACTATATTTTCCTTGACTTATTTTTTTAAATTAATTAATTTATTTATTTATTTTTGTCTGTGTTGGGTCTTCTTTGCTACGCACGGGCTTTCTCTAGTTGCGGCAAGCAAGGGCTACTCTGCACTACGGCACACGGGCTTCTCACTGCAGTGGCTTCTCTTGTTGCAGAGCACAGGAGCACGGGCTCTAGGCACGCGGGCTTCAGTAGCTGTGGCTCGCGGACTCTAGAGCACAGGCTCAGTGGTTGTGGCACGTGGGCTTAGTTGCTCTGTGGCATGTGGGATCTTCCCGGCAGGAATCAAACCCATGTCCCCTGCATTGGCAGGTGGATTCTTAACCACTGTGCCACCAGGGAAGTCCCTTTATTTTTTATTTTTTGGTCGCACCTCGTGGCTTGTGGGATCTTAGTTCCCTGACCAGAGATCAAACCCGGGGCCGCCTCAGAGAGAGTGCCAAGTCCTAACCACTGGACAGCCAGGGAATTCCTTTGACTTTTTTATTAACCACAATAATCTGATACCAATGGCTGTGGGGCTGTTTCAAATTTTCAAAAAACCTCAATACAAATCCAAAAGCCACCCTTTCCCACACATGTTTTTGTATTTATGTAAATATTTCTGTATCATAAATTCCTAAAAGTAGAATTTGGAGGGTCAAAGGAATGCACACTTAAAATTTTAATAGATGTTGCCAAACTGCCTCCCTACCAGTTGAGGTCATCTAAGGCTCACTCTGTTTCTTGCCATCTAAAGCATGGCAATGTGTAACCAATGTGGATTTGGCTGCATTGAAGGTCAGTAACTCCATCACAGTCAAGCTGATTGTGCCCGAGTTAAAAGTACCTAATGGAATCTATCTCTCATCACCTGGGAAGTAAAGGTGTGTCTTGTCATGCTGTCAGTCTGTTTTACAGACCCTTGCTCAAGTAGGTTACACTGAAATGAGTACCTTGTACATTTTGAGAAGTTCTTGTGATTGTCATTCAAGAACGGTTGTAAGTTGGGTTTTGTCCTCATAAAAGGCAACAGTCAAAAACACACATTAATTTCAAATGTATTATTTAGTGCAGCAGTGTGAACTGAGGTTAAGTCTAAAAAAGATGAAAGTTTTATACAAAACTACACCAGGCAGATTTTATGCATGGAGGCATAAAGTTAGAAGCCATCCTTGAACTATGCTATTTGGAAAGGACATGTGTCCAATGATATTAAAATAGACAAAGCAAAAATTGAATTAAGAAAGCTGAACATATCCTTTTAAAATGTAGCAGACTAAAGTGCCAATAGAGAAGCAAGGTCTAGGCTGAACTGAAGGTCGTCTTCATTCAATAACCTTTATTATAACCTATAAGTTCCTGTGCTATGTACCAGGGATTCAGAGACAATTAGGATCATTCTCTACCTCAAGAATATTATAGATCTGTGAAAGCATAAAATAAGATGGGGCAAGAGGCCTGAGAGACCTGGGGTAAATCTCACAGAGATGACCTCTAGATGGAGACTTGAAAGGTAAGTGGGTATTTTTCAGATCAAAAAAGAAGGGGGCGCTTCCCTGGTGGCGCAGTGGTTGAGAGTCCGCCTGCCGATGCAGGGGACACAGGTTCGTGCCCCAGTCTGGGAGGATCCCACACGCCGCAGAGCGGCTGGGCCCGTGAGCCACGGCTGCTGGGCCTGCGGGTCCAGAGCCTGTGCTCCGCAACGGGAGAGGCCACAACAGTGAGAGGCCCACGTACTGCAAAAAAACACAAAAAAACAAACAAAACACTATGTAGACACAAAGAAACAAAACAAAAACAAAAGCACAAAAAACATGCCTTAAAATACTTTTAAGGCTCACTTAAAAGTATTTGGGCCTCAGTTTCCCTATTTGAAAAATCAGTTCTTTTAATCAAGTTTTGGAGACCATTTCCATGTCTAAAACTTTGTGTTTATGTTGATTTATTCATCACATATGTGAGTGCCTATTATTTACCAGATACTACTTTAGGCACTGGGGTGCAGCAGTGAACAAGAGTATAAATCAAGCTCTTCCCTGACACTTGTACTATGATACAGTCAGTGCTGATCTTTAAGCCCAGGTCTGCCCTAACACACTGTGTAAACAATACAAGTCACTTCACTTTTTTGTTCTGGTTTGTCTAATCAGCAAATAGGTTAATAATGCTTTACCTCAATAAAAATAGCTAACATATATATTTGGAGATTATCTCATTTAATCCTTACAACTACCCCAATTTAAGAAAAACGAGAAAAGAAATTAGATAACTTGCACACAGCCAGTAAGCACTATAGCCAGGTTTCAAAATCAGTCTAATTCTTTGGATGCTTTGAGGATCAAGTGAAAATAATGAATTTGAAAATATTTGGGTAAATTAGCCCATTGCATACAAATTCTTTCCATTACAAAAGTCACTAGAAAACTAGAATGCAAACAAAGTTTCTAAGTGGATGATGTGTGTTTCACATATTCAGAGGTAATATTCACTAGTTTCTCTGTGTCAGGGACACTTCCCAGAGCTCTATATCCATTGCCCATTAGGAATCAAATAGTGGCCCGCATGCTGGGGATACATGGGTGAATAAGAACAGGTAAACTGTAGAAATGAATCCACTAAATTAGGGGAACATAATTTCAGGTTAACATTATTTGGGGAACTGCCTCAGCATCCACAACCTCCTGCCTTCTTTCTATAGGGTCCTTGCACTCACCATCCTAGTTTGTTTACCAACTTAATTAGCTGAGGATTTGCCCTAATCAGTATCCCTTAATGATGGTTCACTCAGTCATTTCAGCTTTTGGTTATTTTTTTCAGTGTTGGAGGAAGATAACCTAGAGAAAATACTATGATAAAAATTACAAAATATTAACTTCTGTGATCTTCGTTCCACATGGCACGTTGAGAAAAATCCAATAGGTAATTTAATGTATTTGATCAGCTTATATCTTTGCTGAAGCGTTTGGGGTTCAATTAGTGGTAAGTACACAGCAAATTAAGCAAATAAAACAATGAGGCAATAACTAACGCTAGGAAAAACTGTGTAGGAAAGAAAATTTAATTAGTCGTGAACTATATTTATACAGTCATAATAATATAAATGGCAAATATTGATTTAACAAAAAATTATGATGTGACTGTATTGGGAAGATGGAGAGAAGGTAATGGAGCAAGAGTTGGGGATCATCTTGCATAAAAGAAAACAAGTAGGGCTTCCCTGGTGGTGCAGTGGTTGGGAGTCCGCCTGCCGATGCAGGGGACGCGGGTTCGTGCCCCGGTCCGGGAAGATCCCACATGCCGCCGAGCGGCTGGGCCCGTGAGCCATGGCCGCTGCGCCTGCGCAAACGGAGCCTTTGCTCCACAACGGGAGAAGCCGCAACAGTGAGAGGCCTGCGTACCGCAGAAAAAAAAAAAAAAACAAGAAAAAAAAAAAAAAACACAACAAGTAGATTCAAATAACCAGAAGAAACAGTTAAAGGAATTCAATGTGGTTACCTCTGGGGAGTGGGAACAGGGGATTAGGAAAGGTGAAACAAGAGACTGCTGGGTTTTTTTCTCTATTATTTGCATTGTTTATTTATTTTTTTAAATTAATTTTTATTGGAGTATAGTTGATTTACAACATTGTGTTAGTTTCTCCTGTACAGCAAGGTGAATCAGTTATACATATACATATAGCCACTCTTTTTTAGATTCTATTCCCATATTGGTCATTACAGTGTACTGAGTAGAGTTCCCTGTGCTATACAGTAGGTTCTTATTAGTTATCTATTTCATATATAATAGTGTGGAGACTGCTGTTTTAATTATAAGTCTAATAGCAGTTTTGACTCTTTAATGTATAAAACTAAATTTAAGGGCTTCCCTGGTGGCGCAGTGGTTGAGAATCCGCCTGCCGATGCAGGAAACACGGGTTCGTGCCCTGGTCCGGGAAGATCCCACATGCCGCGGAGCAACTAAGCCCGTGAGCCATGGCCGCTAGGCCTGCGCGTCCGGAGCCTGTGCTCCGCAACGGGAGAGGCCACAACAGTGAGAGGCCCGCATAACGCAAAAAAAAAAAAAAAAAAAAAAAAAAAAACTAAATTTAAAAATCATTATAACTTATATAAACAACCCTTTGGCTTTGCCAACTGCCTGATATGTCAAGTCAAATTCTTCAGCCTGACCATGAAGTGTCTCCACAATCTGTCTCCACCCTTTCTTATCTCTGAATTTTTTTTCCACCTTGTACTCTTGGTTCCCCTCAAGCACTATTCACTTGGCATTCCTTAATCCCTTCAAAAACATCATTCACCTAGCCTGGGATGTCCTCTCTCCTATCTGACCTAAAATCTTACTGGTGGGTGGAACAAAGAAGCACTAGAGTGAAGGTCATCCTCTGAACAACATGAAGAAGCACCAAAATGTAATAGATGAGATCAGTCAACAGTAGATTGAAAGCTTGATAAACTGGGAAAGATTGTGTTAACAGAAGAGGGATGGTCTATATGCATTTATAAAAAGTAGGATATTGAGTCATTCAATATAAATTCATTACGTGCCTAGCATGTACCAAGTGTATACTCCTGAGAGAATATAACAGGAAGTGGTAGAGTTAAATAGCAAGAATTCAGAGGGACAGAAATATTAGTTAGGCTAGAGGGCTAGAACTTTCTAGAAAAGAAGGGTCAATAGACGACCACAAATGCCTCATCTACTAAGCAGACATAATCTCTGCAGAGAGGAACACTACAGGCCTCATGATGTTAAGGGAATGGTTTGTTTAAGATCCATTTTGCATAAAACTCTGGGCTAGGTGCCTTATATTCATTTTTCTGAACCATACAGCAACCCAGTGGGCTACCTATTATTAATTCCATTTTTCATATGAACAAACTGAGGCTCATAAAAGCCAAAGTTTTACAGCCAGTGTTAGAGGAGAGATTTGATTTCTGGTCCAATTCCACAAAGAATTTAGTGCTCATTCTTCTCCCACTACACTCCACAGCCTCCCCAGGCAATTAAATCATGCATACCAAGCAACCTCTGATTTAATGACTTCACATGTAGGAAAAAAATGTTCTTGTTGGTCAATAAAACCTTACTTTGCTAAGCAGTTAGAATAATAGTAAAAATACTAGCTGCTAACATATTAAACATTTGTTATGTGCCAGACACTGTGCTAAGCACCCTACGCACATGAAGTAGAAACTATTATCTTTATCCATTTTACAGAGAGGAAAACTAAGGCAGAAAAGATGTGGATAATTTGCCTTGGGACACAGAACTAGTAAGAGAGAGAGCTTGTGTTCTTGACCATTCTACGTGTATTACTATCTAACATACACTGTACTGTTGTAAAGATATCCCTTTAAATTATAGTTAGTGAGCACCCACTCATTGGGCTTGTTGGAGGAATATCAGTAAAGTGTAAGACCTACTCTCTGTCTTCCAAATATTCAGCAAAGAGGCAAGATATACACAGTAAAGGTGTTAGGTAACAACTGAGGTCTGTACATAATTAAGTACAAAATTGATTAGGGCAACCAGTAAGGGTGTTGAGATTTTAGAGAAGGGAGGTTACTGAGAGCCAAAGCAGAGATGAGGTGAGCTGTGAACAGAACCCAGCAGGAGAGAGAAGACTCTAGGAAAGGCGTGAGCATGGTGTCCTGGGAGCTGGGGATCAGCTTCCCCCAGCAGTGGAAGTTTCTAGTGTGAAGCAACAGGATTCACAGGCAACTTCCTTTAGAGCCTCACCTCAGAAATTCTAAGGTTCAGGAGAAGGTTTCTTGGGGCTGCTGGATCAGTCCCCTTTCCAATTCAACTTCAGACAATGAGGTGTCAACAAGGTAGCATGAGCTTCTGAGTTGTAGCCCCATCATCTCCTAAGTAGCTCCCCGGAGACTCAAGAACTAGGATATTGTAAGCTACTAGAAGGCACACACACACACAAAAGTGTCATCCCCACATCCCAGCACCTCTGACAGAGACAGCCTCTTGCATGCACTCAACAGATGTTTGTTAAATCAGGAAGAAAGGACCCTTGCACAGATAGCTCTCAGTGTAGACGGGCGGCTAAGGGTGTGAGTGGCAGCAGAGTCTCACAGGGTCTGCTGTGTGGCCCTCCAGTTACTTCACCTGTTATATCTCAGTCTTCTCATCTGTGAAAAGGGTCTATTGAAAATATCTTCCTCAGAGGGTTATTGTTGTGAATATTAAATGAATGAATAGATGTGAAGCACTTATTCACTTATGTGAATAGGGATGGTATCTCTTAACAGCTATTTATATTACTCTTATTACTATAGGCTCTAGAGACAGACCAAGTAGTTTGAAGCCTATCTCTGTTTATCAAGTGAGTAGTCTCTCCAAACCTCAGGTTTTCCATTTGTAAAATAGATATTACAGTAATACCACCAATCTCATGAAGTTTTGTGAGGATGGCGTTAAATGCACACCAAGCACCAAGCACAGGTCCGGGGCATACCTCAGTAACACAGGAGAGCATCATTCTCCTTGCTTAGTCTCTCCCCTTACTCAGCTACTGTAGCTGGCAGGTGGCTAGCACATCTCTGAATGAGGCAAGACTTTATGGAGTTGGTGTCATTCTACAATCATCAGTTCCTCTTTGGCTTCCTTCTAGGCTGGTTTCTATTTTAAAATAAATTTTAAATTTGTTGTTATGCAATTTTCAAACATATATAAAACCAGAGAGAATAACACAGGGCCTCCCTGTGTATCCATTACCCAGCTTCAATAGTTATCAACACATGGCCAAGATTATTCCACCTACGTCACACCTACATTCCCTCTCCTCTCTGACTAGATTCTTTTGAAACAAATGTCAGATATTGTAAAATTTTACCCATAAATACTTTTGTATCTATCTCTAAAATATCTTTTTAAAAACATAATCACAATCATACTACCACATCTAAAAGTTTTAATGAAGATTCCTTAGTATCACCAAAATGCCAACCAGCATTAAAATTTCCTTGATTTTCTCATACATTATCTTTCACAGCATTTTTTTAAATTTAGTTTTTATTTTATATTGGAGTATTGTTGATTTACAGTGTTGTGTTAGTTTCAGGTGTACAGCAAAGTGATTCTTGTTATACATAGACATATATCTATTCTTTTTAAGATTCTTTTCCCATATCGCTTATTACAGAATATTGAGTGGAGCTCCTTGTGCTATCCTTGTCCTTGTTGATTACCTCTTTTGCAGCTTTTTTTAAAAACAAATTGGGATACAAACAAGGTCCAGACCTCGCATGTATCTGGTTTTTCCAGTCTCTTCCCATCTATGGGTTTCACGCCCTCCTTCCTTTCCCTTTTGCAATTTATTGTTGAAGACACTGAATAGTTTGTCCTGGAGAGTTTCTCATTCTCAATGTTGCTGACTGCATCCCCATGATGTTATTTAATATGTTCCTGTGACCCTTGGAATATCTTGTTGTACCGGAAGCAAGGAAGTTGTGAAAGATGTCTAGGGTGGTGTCAGGTAGACACAGGAGCACTGGCAGGAAATGGGATATTTTGAGCATCAGATAAATAAATAAATAACTGCAGCATATTGAGATACATCAAGTATGATAATATCCACAGGTTCATAGTAATGCTCCAAAAATAGACTCATCGGTCACCTTTGAAGGCTGTGGAGGAAGCAGCTCTTTATTTTAAAAATGGGTAGATAAAAATAAAGAATCAAGCACTCATTTTGCCTTTCCTGTATGAACTGTATCTTGAGGTAATCAAGTAATTAATGAGAAGAGATCCTACAGATAAATGAAGAAGGGATGATACAGTTAAAATATTGCCATTTTGCAACCCTTAATGAATGAAGTATCTAAGAAATGATTATCAAGGGCTGCTAAAACCATAGGTGAAGAGCTGGTGGGGAACTTTATAACCGACATACCAGGTAAATAGTATCTGTCAACAAACACTGTCATCACAGAAAGAAAAGCCACCAGGTATTATGTGCCCTTGATATAACATAGTACGAAATGTGCAGCCTGTGAAGTATTCATGCCAAAAATTCGAATCTGATTAAGCCTCTTTGGGCAACTATTACCTTAAATGTAGTTTATACTCTTAACATTTATTCTTTTTTCCCCAAATGAGCAAATACTAAATGAAAACCCAACAAAAATCACAAGGCACATGTCAAACCAGGCACCTCCTAATGTGGGTACCTAAAACAGTTCCAGTAAGTAAATGCAGTCCCCCCAGTTTCAGAACCATTACATTCCTGAGATTAGGAAAGCTCTGCGTATGACAAGTGAACGCTGTAGAGTACACAGGGCTTTTAGACTGCAGGATGCGCATGGACGACCTTTTGGCCCCGATATATAAGATGAACTTGTGTTCACACATGCCATGCCTTTAAAATATATTATTACCGTGTTCAAGAAAATGATGTTACATTGGCAAGCTGTCATCTGACAGCCGAATTGTCTGCCAAGAATCCCCATCGGGGCTTCCCCCTGGTGGCTCAGTGGTTAAGAATCCGCCTGCCAATGCAGGGGACCAAGGGTTCGAGCCCTGGTCCGGGCAGATCCCACATGCCGCAGAGCAACTAAGCCCACGAGCCACAACTACTGAACCTGTGCTCTAGAACCCACAAGCCATAACTACTGAGCCCGCGTGCTACAACTACTGATGCCCGCATGCCTAGAGCCCGTGCTCCGCAACAAAGAGAAGCCACCGCAATGAGAAGCCTGCGCATTGCAATGAAGAGTAGCCCCCGGGGCTTCCCTGGTGGCGCAGTGGTTGAGAGTCCGCCTGCCAACGCAGGGGACACGCGTTCGTGCCCCGGTCCGGGAAAGATCCCACATGCCGCGGAGCGGCTGGGCCTGTGAGTCATGGCCGCTGAGCCTGCGCGTCCGGAGCCTGTGCTCCGCAACCGGAGAGGCCACAACAGTGAGAGGCCCGCGTACCACAAAAAAAAAAAAAAAAAAAGAGTAGCCCCCGCTCACCGCGACCAGAGAAAGCCTGCGCACAGCAACTAAGACCCATCGCAGCCAAAAATAAATAAATATTTTAAAAAAAAATCCCCGTCGGTGTGAAAGGAGAAACGGAACTGTATTTATGAAAATCCACAGCACTGGGGCAAGTTCTGCAGCCACGGGACACGCGAGGGAGGCGGTAGTGGGTGCACGTTGGGAGCTGCGGGAGCGGCTTGCGCGCGCGCGGAGTGGTCAAGAGGGTGCCTGCCTGTCCCCTGGGTCCGGCGGCGCGGTTCCCAGGGAGGGCAGGGCCCATCGCGCGCTGCCTGCCTCATTATTTCCTTGAGCGTGTTTTTGATGCTGGCTGCGAAAACCCAAGGGCCATAGGCTTCCTTCTATTCTCCAGTGTCAAATTCTGTATTCCTGAATAAGGGCAGGCAGATTCGGATATCATTTTCACAGATAACTTAATTACATATATTTTGAAAACCACAACTCTTAAACATGACCAGCTGGCCGGTAGTGCCTACCATATTGCACGTTTGATTAGAGTTGTTTCGTACTCCACTTGTGCTTAAGAACGCTGATACTTTTTTTCTTGAATTTTATTTCAGAGATCACATGAAAAGTACATGAGTCCCAAGGAATTAAATTACAATATGAAAATGATCCTTAGATGCTTACATTAGAGAGACTATAAACAATTTTAATGTATAGGAAAATTTCAAAGTCCACTGGATTCTTCAATTTACTCTCGTTTTCAAATGCACAAAAGAAATAACCAAATAATACTTTTTAAATAATTTTGAAAAAAAAAATTCATCCTGAAGAGCAGAAGTGACATCTTTTCCTGCTCGTCTAAGTTCTGCCACAACCTGGCATGTCAGTAAGAAAAGATCCAAGATGTATTCTGGCATTTATCTTGGTTCTCTTTGCCATTCTCGTGGAAATGTGGTGAATGCAATTTCCTCTTAACGGTAGTATTTAGCCTAGGTTCTATGAATTCAGTTTTTGGGGGGTGGGGTGGGAGAGGTAGAGTCGGATACACATTGTAGTTGAGTCTGAGCTTTTTTGACTTGTGTATGTTGAATCTGAAGGGAATTTTCCTTGCACAGGATGAAAAGTAAAAGATAAGTCCCCTAGTTTACCATCAGCCCAGGGCAGAATGATTCTTCCAAGCCTGACATTTAATACACCAGTGATCACAGATATTGCCACTGAAAGCTTTCCCAACAAAGCAGGAACCAAAGAACCTTGCAGCAGTGTCTAACTTTAATTTGCAAAAGTGAGGGAGCTGAGAGATGAGGATAAACACTGCAAAACACTCTCTAGTATCTCTTTTAACACAAGGGCAAGAACAGCAAAGCAAAGAGAACCACATGTATACACGTAAGTATGGGCTTACATAGTGCATTGCACATCCAAATGCAATGTGAAAGTCTGACTGTGAAGAATTGTTGAAAGTATGTTATTTTGCCCAACCCTGTGGGACCCAACCTCCTGGGAACTGTGTCTATGCTACAATCTCTAGGCAAAGAATAAATTGGGATGAAGAGAATAGATAAAAATTATTTTTGTATGTTGTATCTGCATATTTTTTTCCTTTCTCAAAGTTGCCTAACCCCAATAGTTCTCTTTATAAAATAGTAAAATAGGATGGGGGGGAGGGAAAATACAGTTTTGTATAACAGTTGTCATTTCCATGCTTTTGCCTTTATAGCTTTTTCAGTGGTGCTTCTACCAAAATATTATTAATTCTTCAATCCATTCATTATCTTGTCTTTGAACTTGTTTCTACAACCACAAAGAAATGTTACTAAGGCTCTCCTTCAGGCCAGTACCATATTGTTAAATTTTCAAATGTATATTTCACATACAGCGGTTGCTAAGGAATTTTTGTTTGAAAAGTAAAAACGATCATTTGTTAAGGATCATCCTTGTCATGACATCAGTATCCTGGATATGGTTTCTTCTTCATTTAATCAGGAAGGCTGTGAGCTTCTCAAGGCCATGGCCATCCCCTCTCCTTCCTTGCCCCAATGTCCTTTACACTGCTAAGACTGCAGGATGTGCTCAGGGGATATTTGCTAAATAGATGAAAGGTTCATGATTCAGCTTAATTCATTTCTGTTATAAGTAGTGGGCACTGGTGAAATATCATGGAGCACAACTGAAAAGAAAACATTTAAAGATTCAGCTCTGCAGAGGCTGTGGGAGGAGAGGAAAGTGCTACCTGGGAAAATAACTTGTCTTGAAAAATAAATGTAAAGAGAACTAAAGCCTAAAGTGGAGAAATGAGATACTGGGCTTGATTTAATGTGGCATCCTTGTCATGATGAACTGGTTACCTTAAAGAACATAAGAAGTTAATTTATAGTGCTTTTGTTAAAAAAATAATAATGATTATAATAATAATGATTATCTTAATGATTATCCCTTAAAATAATTTGCTTTTAATTACATATAAGTATTTATTGTGCTGAATTAATCAATTTTATAATAAATTAGTCCTAATATATACTAGTATAAGACATTACTCTATGCCTGATAAATAACCAGAAAATTTTTCTTGTTTATGACAGAGAGCCTGCAATACTGCAGTGTGCACTAATCTAAGTATGTTGAATTCTTTGACAGGCAAAGAAGTCATCAACTTTTAGTGCTGGAAGGAATCTTGGAAATCTCATTCCAGCATCTTTAGTTTATCGAAGAAGGAACTGAGACCCAGAGGGGTGTGAGGACATTCACCAAAACCAACAGAAGGTTATCAGAGTGCCCCGGACAGAAACCCCAGCTCCTGTCTTAGTCTTGGGCCCAGTTCACTGGGGCAGAGCCTACATTAATTATCCCTTATTTTTTTTTTTTTTTTTGTGGTACGCGGGCCTCTCACTGTTGTGGCCTCTCCCGTTGCGGAGCACAGGCTCCGGATGCACAGGCTCAGCGGCCACGGCTCACGGGCCCAGCTGCTCCGCAGTATGTGGGATCTTCCCGGACCGGGGCACGAACCCGCGTCCCCTGCATCGGCAGGCGGATTCTCAACCACTGCGCCACCAGGGAAGCCCCCTTATTTATCTTATTGGTTTCTTCTCCCTCTCCAAAACCTTTAAAATACAAGTTTTAGAGAATTCCTGATTAATAATAATAATAAACAGCTATTAGAATGTCCTCAGATTTGTAGAAGCATTTTAAACATTATATCCAAAATCATGGTCCCTGGTATAGAAGAGATTTCATTTTTTGAGACAAATATATAAAGTAAGAAAAAACAGAAAAGGGACTGTGTCAAACTTGCTCAAATAGAGCCTTTCTATTTTAATCACATGCACCAACATTAAATGATCAAACTTTGTAGTAAAATTAAGATGTGGCTAAAGGGTATAAATCGGCCATTTGCAAACTTTTAGTCTTAAAATACTGCTCAGAACTCTAAAACATGTAACAGATGAAAGTGGAGCTGCTCTGCTTGAAGTTGAAAAAGAGAGTTCCAGCAGTTCATCCTCCTCTATGTTTCCATATGGGAATCTCTATGGCACTGTTGGAAAAATCAGTGATTTAAAGGAAATGGTCAGAATTAAGCCTAGACAAACAGTAACTGGAGTAGGCAGAGGTTGAGCTGTCCCATCAGGCTCACAACCAGTTTATTCACTACAGCATGATGAATTGAGCTATGCCACTCTGTGATGACAAGTTCAAATATACTCATCCTCTTTATTTTTTTCCTGTATGTTTTGCTTGTTCTTTTATTCTCTGTGGCAGGGTTTTAAACAGTAAGATGCATAAGAATGACCTGGAGATCTCACTGAAAATGCAGCTTCCCAGCCTCCAGTCCCATAAATTCTCTTTCAATGTATCTGGGGTACAGTTCTTCAATTTGTACTTCAAATAAGTACCACAAGTGAATTTTGGACTCCTCTCTAACAAACACTGCTCTGAAGCATCTCATAAAATGCCTTACACGTGGCACTTATGTATAATACTTATTTTCCTGAATTTAATTTTCACCATATGAATTTAAAAGGAGCTTCATATTTTCAGGTCCTAATAATTATGCAACTTATGATTACTAATTAGTAAATTCAGTAATGTATATTAAATAATATATACTAATTCAAAATGAGATATGTGGGGCTTTATGGAAACTACTTTTGGTAAGAGGAACTGCAATAAGTACCAAACTGGAAAACCATTAGTAAAGAAAAAATAAAAGGAATATTCTTTCATGTGATACAATTTTTTCTCTTTGAAATAAACAACTAACATCGTACTTAGTGGTAAACACTACATTCATTTAAAAATCTGAAACAGGGCTTCCCTGGTGGCGCAGTGGTTGAGAATCCGCCTGCCGATGCAGGGGACACGGGTTCGTGCCCTGGTCCGGGAAGATCCCACATGCCGCGGAGCAACTAAGCCCGTGAGCCATGGCCGCCAGGCCTGCGCGTCCGGAGCCTGTGCTCCGCAACGGGAGAGGCCACAACAGAGAGGCCCGCATACCGCAAAAAAAAAAAAAAAAAAAAAAAAAAAAAAAAAATCTGAAACAAATGTGTAAGGTGTGTACCCTGTCACCACTGTTATTCAAGGTTGTTCTCCCAGTTTTAGCCAATCAAAGAGATAATGGAAAATGAGCTTAATTATTGGAAAGGAAGAGATTATTCTTCTTTTCTCCTCTTTTTTTGTAGTTGCTATGTTTGTGTAGTTAGAAATCCCAGGAGAGTCAACTGAAATACTGCTGGAAAGAATAAGAGAATTCAGTAAAGTGACTGGTTATAAAGTCAGTATTTTAAAAAAATAGCTTTCCTATAAGCCAGTTACAAAATATAATGGGAAAATGTTCAATTCAAAATAGCAACCAAAGAGTATAAAATGTCTAGGTATGGAAAGAAACTGAAAATCTCTCCTGGAGGACACAAAAGACTTGAAAAAATGGAGAGGCGTGTCCTGTTCCCCATAGGAAAGATTTAATGTTAAAACTCTGTCAATTCTCCCCAAATTAACCTAGACACTTAACTCAGTTTCAACAACAACAAAAAACCCAAAAGAATTTCATTGGAAATCAACAAAGTGACATAAATATAAAAATCTTCTCGGGTTTCTTTTTTCTCCTAGAGAACGCGATCTTTGCAAGTAATTCACAGTGGAGGTCTCTGTTCCAACCTCATGCAAGTGTTGCTTTTCGAAGTCTTTCTGCCCGGCCATGTGATAGAATTTCCACACAGATGCTGCTGCTCTGACTCTTCACTCTAGCCATCAGCCTAGCCATTTTTCCATTTTCCATTTCTCTATATATTAAGTGATATGTGCCTCATATATAGTTGTTGCTCAATAATACTTTCCTGCATGGATGGTTTGAGGGATGGTTGGAAGGATGAAAAACCTCAATTTTCATTGTGATCCTACTGATCTGAGCAAAGGATCAATCATCAGAATACACCAGAGGAATGGTCTCTGGGTGCAAAGAAACCGACTTGATTAGGAGACCATAATGGAAAGTGTAACATTGGAAATGTTGAGCATATTAAGGAAGAGAAAGTACAAGGCAGTATCAGTCCCCATGTATGTGCACCTGTGAATGCTGGTAGTCGATTGGCTCCTGTTCCTTCCCTTTGCCTTGCTCTCATGCATCACCCATGCTCAGCTGAGCTGTGGTGAAAAAGCCCTTGTCACTCTGGACTTACCGTGCTGTTTCTGATTGATGGTGACCCACTCTGCACTTTTGATATCTAAAAGATCACTTCATTCATAACAGCATAACATAATTCCAAATAGACTGGTATTACAACTTCACAATTTTTACCACATGTAAGCAAAATTATGATCCTGGCAATAATCTTTTGTAATATCGTTCTCAGAAAGTTCTTTTAAAAAGTGAGTGAGGGCTTCCCTGGTGGCGCAGTGGTTGAGAGTCTGCCTGCCGATGCAGAGGACGCGGGTTCGTGCCCCGGTCCGGGAAGATCCCACATGCCGCGGAGCGGCTGGGCCCGTGAGCCATGGCCGCTGAGCCTGCGCATCCGGAGCCTGTGCTCCGCAAGGGGAGAGGCCACAACAGTGAGAGGCGCGCATACCGCAAAAAAAAAAAAAAAAAAAAAAGAGTGAAATGGCAACGGAAAGGCTGACATTCTTTCCACATGTTACATGTGAGTGTATGTAGCCTTTCCTCATATTCCTTGTAAATGTTCTGTTTATTTATATTTTTTTTAATTTTTATTTTATTTTATTTTTTGCGGTACGCGGGCCTCTCACTGTTGTGGCCTCTCCTGTTGCGGAGCACAGGCTCCGGACGCGCAGGCTCAGCAGCCATGGCTCACAGGCCCAGCTGCTCCTCTGCATGTGGGATCTTCCCGCACCGGGGCACGAACCCGTGTCCCCTGCATCAGCAGGCGGACTCTCAACCACTGCGCCACCAGGGAAGCCCTATTTTTATTATTTTTTAATAAATGTTTTAAATGCTACTGAATTGTACACTTTAAAATGGTGAATTTTATGTTATGTGAATTTCACCTCAATAAAAAATAATTTCGGGCTTCCCTGGTGGCGCAGTGGTTGAGAATCCGCCTGCCGATGCAGGGGACACGGGTTCGTGCCCTGGTCCGGGAAGATCCCACATGCCGCGGAGCGGCTGGGCCCGTGAGCCATGGCCGCTGAGCCTGTGCATCCGGAGCCTGTGCTCCGCAATGGGAGAGGCCACAGCAGTGAGAGGCCCGCGTACCACAAAAAAAAAATAATAATAATTTCTGTAATATAAAACTCATCATTTAAACAATCTTCAAGTGTACAATTTGGTGGTTTTTCAAAGCATATCCACGATGTTGTACAACCATCACCACTATCTATTTACAGAACAATTTCATCACCTTCTGAAAAACGCCTTGCCCATTAAAAGTAGTCATTTCCCATTTCCCCTCCCCCAGCCTGCGGCAACCGATAATCTATTTTCTGTCTTTATGAATTTGCCTCTTCTGAACATTTCATATAAATGGAATCACAACATGTGGCCTTTTATGTCTAGCTTATTTCACTTCGCATAATGTTTTCAAGGTTTATCTATGTCATAGCATGGGTCAGTGTTTCATTCCTTTTTATGGCTCAATAGTATTCTATTGTATGGATAGACCATATTGTGTTTTCCTATTCATCAGTGGATGGACATTTGAGTTGTTTCTACTTTTTGGCTACTATGAATAATGCTGCTATGAACATTCGTGTTCAAGTTTTGTGTGAATATATGTTTTCAGTTCTCTTTGGTATATACCTAGGATTCGAATTACTGAGTCATATGGTAACTCTAGGTTTAACTTTTTGAGGAAATGCCAAACTATTTTCCACAGCAGCTGTACCATTTTGCATTCCCACAAGGAGTGTATGAGGTTTCTGATTTCTCCAGATCCTTGCCAACACTTCTTAAACATCCCCCTTCCCACATTTATTTTTGCTGTAGCCATCGTAGTGGCTATGAAGTGGTTTCTCATTGTGGTTTTGATTTGCACTTCCCTAATGACCAATGGTGTTGAGCATCTTTTCATGTACTTGTTGGCTACTTGGTTACTTGTTGTCCTTCAGGTTTCATCTTCTCAGAAAGGACTTTGCTGACAAGCTATCTAAGGAGAGAAGGTTTATTCTCTTTCTTACTGTTCTAGCATTCCGTTAAAATCCTCCAGAGCACTTACCACTTTCTGTTATTATTTGGTTAGCTGTTTACTTCACTTTGTCAAGGACAGTTTCTGGCACGTAGTAGGAGTTCAGTAAATATTTATTCAGTGAACAAATCAATCAAAAGAATAATGAAGGGGGCTTCCCTGGTGGCGCAGTGGTTGAGAGTCCGCCTGCCGATGCAGGGGACATGGGTTCGTGCCCCCGTCCGGGAAGATCTCACATGCCGCAGAGCGGCTGGGCCCGTGAGCCATGGCCGCTGAGCCTGCGCGTCCGGAGCCTGTGCTCCGCAGCAGGAGAGGCCAGAACAGCGTGAGGCCCGCGTACCAAAAAAAAAAAAAAAAAAAAAGAATAATGAGGGGACTTCCCTGGTGGCACAGTGGTTAAGAATCCTCCTGCCAATGCAGGGACATGGGTTCGAGCCCTGGTCCAGGAAGATCCCACATGCCACAGAGCAACTAAGCCTGTGCACTACAACTACTGAGCCTGCGCTCTAGAGCCCGCGAGCCACAACGAATGAGCTCGCTTGCTGCAACTACTGAAGTCCGTGCGCCTAGAGCCCGTGTTCTGCAACAAGATAAACCACAGCAATAAGAAGCCTGCGCACTGCAGCAAAGAGTAGCCCCCGCTCGCGGCAACTAGAGAAAGCCTGCGTGCAGCAACGAAGACCCAACGCAGCCAAAAATCAATCAATCAATAAATTAAAATTTTAAAAAAGAATAAAGAGACATGGAAATCAAGCAACGCGGCTGCCAACTGGGAAGCAGTAGAAAATCCAGGAAATTGGGCAGATGAAGGAGCTGCCTAATGAGAAAAAGTAAAGGATGGGTAGAGAGTCAGTAGGATAAATGTCATGAACACTGAGTGAAGTATGAAAAGCAAGCTTACTATAATGGAATAAAACTGGACAAAATATGCCTTTAGTCTTAAAAAAATTTTCATACCCTTTGACTTAGTTCCATTTCTAGAAATTCATCCTGAGAAAATAATCAGTGATATAGAAAAATTTATGTATAAGGATCTTTATTGTGACATTTTTCATATGATTAGAAAGTTGGAAACACCACCAGTGCTTCTCAATGGGGAATGGTTACATAAACCATCCACATGGTGAAATACCATGCTGCCATTGCCAAAGAGAATACAAAAACCAGGTAAGAAACGTTCAGAGGTACTGATGGAAAAAAAATTAAGGGCTGAGGCCAGGGACACAGTCCTCGGTCTGAAGTAAGTTTCTCGGCAAAAGTTGAAGGTGAGGAAATAGAGAAAAATTAGGAATCTGGAGTCAGAAGCTAGATAGACACACGTTGAATTAATAAGGGAAAAATCTACTTTTGTAACATTTTTAGCCAAAATCAAAACCGGAAGCCCAGAGAGGAAAGACCTAAGTCATCAGTCAGGTGCTTCATGAACACCTACTATGTGCCAGGTACTGTTAGGCACTGGGGAACACACTACAACTAATACACAGAGGTTAAAGTTGGGGGAGGGAGACAAAAAAAGTAAATAAATTATCACTAAATGATTAGTTAATTCCAAGTACACAAACTACTGTGATAAGGAAGTACAGGTGTTACCAGAATATAACAGATGTACCTAAACATTGGGGGTAAGGAAGTGACATTTAAACAGAGAGCTAAAGGGGCTGCAGGAATTCTCTCTCAAGGCAACAGGAAAGGGACAAGAGGAGGAAAGTGTGTTCCAGGCATTGGGAATAGCATATGCAAAAGCCCTGAGGTGGAGTGAAGTCCAGCCTAACTGAAAAACGGGGATGGGGATGAGGAGGAGGGATGTGAAAAGAGGCTGGCAAGATGGGTAGGGGTCAGGTCATGCAGGACCTGGTAGGCCATGTTAAGGGTTAAGGATTTTGGACTTTTAGAGCAAGGAGATACCATGAAAAAAAAATTTTTGTTTGTTTGTTTTTTTTTGCTGAGTGGCATAGTGAGAGTGTCCTTGGATGTGTGTGCACTTTTTAGTGTATGCCCTCGCTCCCTTGACTACACTTTATTAGACCAGAGGTATCTCACCCAAAATTTCCAATAGGTTTCTTTTTCTTTTAGTAGACTTTTTTCAGATTAAATTTATAGTCTAACATGGTTATACCAAGTGTTAGCTTTTAATTCTTTTTTTTTTTTTTTAACTTTTGGCCACACTGTATGGCTTGCAGGACCTTAGTTTCCTGACCAGGGGTTAAACCCCTGCCCACTGCAGTGGAAGCATAGAGTCTTAACCACTGGACCGCCAGGGAAGTCCCAAATTTTTTTTAACTTTTATTGGAGTACAGTTGCTTTACAACGTTGTGTTAATTTCTGCTGTGCGACAAACTGAATCAGTTATATGTACACCTATATCCACTCTTTTTGAGATTTGCTTCACATTTAGGTCACCACAAAGTATTAAGTAGAGTTTCCTGTGCTCTACAGTAGGTTCTCATTAGTTATCTATTTTATACATAGTAGTGTATATATGTCAACCCCAATCTCCCAATTCACCCCACTCCCCCTTCCCCCCTTGGTAACCGTAAGCTTATTCTCTACATCTGTGACTCTATTTCTGCTTTACAAAAGAGTTCATCTGTACCGTTTTTCTGGATTCCACATATAAATGAAATTATGCAATATTTGTTTTTCTCTTTCTGACTTACTTTACTCTGTATGACAGTCTCTAGGTGCATCCACATCTCTGCAAATGACCCAATTTCGTCCTTTTTTATGGCTGAGTAATATTCCATCGTATATATGTACCACATCTTCTTTATCCATTCCTCTGTCAATGGACATTTAGGTTGCTTCCATGTCCTGGCTATTGTAAATAGTGCTGCAATGAACATTGGGGTGCATGAATCCTTTCGAATTCTGGTTTTCTCTGGATATATGCCTAGGAATGGAATTATTCTGTCATATGGTAGCTCTGTTTTTAGTTTTTTAAGGAGCCTCCATACTGTTGTCCATAGTGGCTGTACCAGTTTACATTCCCACCAACAGTGCAAGAGGGTTCCCTTTTCTCCACACTCTCTTCAGCATTTACTCTTTGTAGAATTTTTGATGAGGGCCATTCTGACCAGTGTGAGGTGATACCTCATTGTAGTTTTGATTTGCATTTCTCTAATAATTAGTGATGTTGAGCATCTGTTCACATATTTGTCAGCCATCTTAATTCTTAAAGAGAGCAAATATTTCCCCTCTATGAACATTTAAAAGAACACTTGAATAGAACCAAACTGTTTTCAAATCAAGAGAAGACATGTAAACAACCCAAAAATGAGAGTTCAAGTATTTAACAGCTCCAGGGAGAAAACAATCTCTTCTTTTGCCTTTGACCTTATAATCTGACTTACTAATGTACTGTCCCAGGCAAAGGCTCATACAGTTTGTTATGTGAGTTAAAAAAGCCATGTTCTTGTCAGACTGTAGGTTTCTGCAGCAACTCTTTGATCTTTTCTTTTTGAGATATAATTGGTATATAACATTATATGGTATACAACATAATGATTCAATATTTGTATATATTGCAAAATTATCGCCATAATAAGTCTAGTTCACATTCATCACCGTACATAGTTACAAAACTTTTTTTCTTGTGATGAGGACTTTAAAAATCTACTTTCTTAGCAACTTTCAAATATGCAAACAATGTTATTAACTATAATGACTGTGCTGTACATTACACCCCCATGACTTATTTATTTTATAACTGAAAGTTTGTACCTCTAGACCCTTTTCACTTATTTTGCCCCCGTCCCCCAACAACATCTTCCCATCCCTGGCAACCACCAATCTGTTCTCTGTATCTGTCTATGAGCTTAGTTTTTTGGTTTGTTTATCTGTATTCAGTTTGTTTTTTTTAGATTTCACATGTAAGTTAGATCATACGGTATTTGTCTTTGACTTATTTCACTTAGCATAATATCCTCAAGGTCCATCCATGTTGCTGCAAATGGCAAGATTTCATTCTTTTTTATAGCTAAATAATATTACATTGCGTGTGTGTGTGTGTGTGTGTGTGTGTGTGTGTGTGTGTGTGTATACCACATCTTTATCCATTCATCCATCAGGAGACACATGTTATTTCCATATCTTGGCTATTGTAAATAATGCTGCAATGAACATCGGGATATCTTTTTGAGTTAGTATTCTCATTTTCTTTGGATAAATACCCAGAAGTGGAATTGCTGGATCATACAGTAGTTCTATTTTCAATTTTTTGAGGAAACTCCATAATTCTTTGGTCTTTACACCTAGTCTTGCTTCTCCTTACCAAACATTAGAGGTGACCAAATGCTTACCAGAGGTAAATAATCAGGTATAAAATACTTTTGAGATTTTCTGGTGAAGTGTAGGTGTCCACTTTAGGCCAGTGGGTCTCAGTTAGGTTGATTTTGCCCACCAGGGGACATTAGGCAACGTCTGAGACAGTTTTGATTGTCACAGCTTGGGGAGGGTGATCCTACTGGCATACAGTGGGTAGAGGCCAGACATGCTACTAAACATATAACATAAACATACACAAGACAGCCCCCCAAAACAAAGAATTACCTGTCCAAGATGTCAGTTGTGTCAAGATTGTTATAAGGTAAAGAATAGGGCTTCCCTGGTGGCGCAGTGGTTGAGAATCCGCCTGCCGATGCAGGAGACACGGGTTCGTGCCCTGGTCCGGGAAGATCCCACATGCCGCGGAGCAACTAAGCCCGTGAGCCATGGCCGCTAGGCCTGCGCGTCCGGCGCCTGTGCTCCGCAATGGGAGAGGCCACAACAGTGAGAGGCCCGCATACCGCAAAAAAAAAAAAAAAAAAAAAAAAAAAAAAAAGAATAAGCCAGTGATCTTCCAGCCATAGAAGAAGTTTTATTTCCCCCTTTACAAAAAAATGTCCTTTTACCTAGAAATATGGTAAGGCTTAACAACAACAGAAAATTACAAGGATTCCAACTCTATGACATTCTGGAAAATTCAAAACTATGGAGACAGTAAAAAGATCAGAAGTTTCCAAGGGTTTGGGGGGAGGGAAGGATGAATAGGAGGGGAACCATGAAACTACTCTGTATGGTGCTACAATGACAGATGCATGTCATTTTACATTTGTCCAAAGCCATAGAATGTACAACACCAAGAGTGACCGTGATGTAAACTGTGGACTTTGGGTGCTAATGATGTGTCAGTGTTCATTGATTGTAACAAATGTACCACCCCGGGGTGGGATGTTGATGGTGGGTGAGGCAGAGGGTATATGGGAACTCTCTGTACTTTCTGCTCAATTTTGTTGTGAACCCAAAACTGCCCTTAAAAACAAAATTTATTTTTTAAAGGAAAAGCTAATTGGAAAAACAAAACAACATTTAAGAAACTTGGTGAATTTCCCATTCTGACATGTTATTTGAGGAAAGGAGATTTAAAACTTCACAGTGTGAATTTTATAACGAAACCCATCTTTCACTATAACATTCTGAAAGGTGTGACAGTACCAAAAACAAGATTCAAGTGTCAAGGCCTGGGTATAACAGCAGTCTCCTTTCGTGGTTGATGGAGCAGTAGGTCTGCAGGATGTGAATAGGTCTTACTGGAAAGAGAGTGTTTGGGAAACCCTGAGATAAAGAAAGTAAAACATTTTGTTGTTGCTGTTGTTGTTATTTTTCCTTTCATGAAGAACACTTCCGGGCCTTGCAGATGCCAATGTTCCTTATGAATCCCTAAGGGGGTTTCTTGTGTGCTGCATCTGCCAAACTTCCGTGACCACAGGACACTTTTCTTAAGGGACATCTGAAGGGACTATTTTGGACACGAATTCGAAGACATGGGAGAGTCATTCAGGGCGCCTAACTACCGGGTCTTCAGGCTCAGCTTTTGCCTCTGTCCCCTTGTTTCCTTATTCGTGGCCTCCTTGCTTTTGCTTGTTTTGGTTGCGGCTCTCATGGCCTCCAGTACCATCATCTCCAAACTTTGGCCTGTTCCCCTAGAACTGAGAGTGCAGTGCTCACCGTGAGGTGTCTGCAAGAGAGGGATGGCAGTTTCATCCCTGTGTGGTGACGACAGCCTCCCTCTATGGCCTCCTGGCCCTGTGCTTTGCGTGTGGCTGGTCCTAGCTGAGTAACTTGCATGCTTATACACTTCCCGCAAGCTTGCCATACCTACTTTGTGAGCCCCGAGCCTGCCTCGTTGACTCTGAGAAAGAGAGGGGTTGAATTTCATTTTTTCTACGTTGTAGAGGAAATTCAAGTCCTTTTAATGGTGTTGGGTAAAACTTTCAGGTCAGCTTCGCAAGACCTCTCTCCTGACATCCCTGCCTTGCCTACAGTACAGGGGAGTTCCTGTGTTTCTTTGAGTGGGTGTGCCTGTGCTATTCTGGGTCTTTCTTTCCCAGTTGCCAGCAGAGCAGGTGTTTTTCATGGAACACGAGAGCTGCCAGGATCCACGCTGCCACCCGCTTTGTGCTCAACACTTGTGTCTGGGCTGTCTGGTGCTGCCAGGACTGTAGGTTTATTTCCCTACCCTTCTTTTCCCATTGCATGAAGAGATGAAGCAATCTGTTAGACATACCCACAATTTTCTTTTTGTTTTTATAAGGGAGGAAGAATTTCTGACTTCTGCTTTCTTAATATTTAAAATGGAATATCTAGTCAAACCCTTGGAACTGTTTCCCCAATGACTAAGTGATATTTGAATGTGTTTGTCTGCAGTGTTTCACTTCATCAAACACTCAGGAACCTCTGTATGTCAGGCCCTGTGTTGGGTGCTGAGGATAAATGGATGAATGAGACACATTCCATACCTGGAGGCTGAAACAAACAACAAGCAAGCTCAGTAGGGCAGGAAGTGCTGTGAGGGAATCTGTACACAGGGGGCCATAGGTACAGTGAGAAGCAGTCCACTCACCTGAGGGCTTCACGTGGGCTCCTGGGAGCAGATGTCCTGAGCTGAGTCTATGAGACTTCTGCTGGAACTCCCTGCATGATGCATTTCCTTCAGGTTACAAATGAGTATTGTATTTTCAGGTCATTTTGTATAACACATATAATTGAGAGCATTTTACTTATTTTCATCTTGATTAAGATTTTAAGGATTATTGCTAAATGGGTGGCTACCATTACCAAAGTACTCATTTTGTCAAAGGTAGTGAGAAGAAAGTCACAACAGAAAAATCTATCAAGGCATCTTAGGAAACAAATAATAATAAATCACATTTGTATGACATTTTAAGAGTTTGTGAAGCACTTTTGCATATATTTTCCTATTTGGTACCCACGATAATCTTACAAAGTAGGTAGGGAGATTGCTGATTAAACATAGCCCAGTCAATACAAGAGTTCATCTTCACTGCCTCCTGAAGCTCTGCTAAATGACAGAAAAGAAATGAAAATAGCATAAACCTATAGGGTCAAAGAGAACAGAAGAGAAAATAACAGTGAATGAGAGGTGGCAATACATCTTGTGAACATGGAAGTTGGATGAAGGGAGGTGACTCATATAGAAAGGGAAAAGCAGCACTAGGTCAGAGGAAGGTACTGATATGCTCTGCAGAATCCAGAAAGGCTCAGGACTGGCAGAGACCAGCATCTGCTGAGTGGGGCAGAAAACAGAGGAACTGGTTCAAAATCTGTAAAAGATTTCCTGTCATGTCCCCTCCACTACTCCACATAGCCAGGTGAAAAATCCTACTCCTTACCCTGCCCCAGCCCCTATGCCCACGAGTCCAGAGATTGATTTTGGGGGAATTTAACTGTAGAGGTCCAGACTCAGGACTAGCTGACATGCTGGAAATCAGGAGTGAGCCACTGGGCTAAAAGTAAGAGGGGGTTATGTGACAGTGCATCAAGGCCCTGCCCCCACCTGTTCCCACAATGCTGTCATCCAGGAGTGTAATAACCTCACCCTCATCCTCAGTAGAAGAATGACTCCTCCTTGGAGAAACTGTTAAGCTAAAATACTAAATTGCTGGTGGGGAGAGGTGGTCCTATCACCCTCTAGCAAAGCTCAACATTACCAAGCCTCAGTTGTGTTTCCTTTCAGCTTTTTAGTGCGTCAACGTTTAATGCAAATTAAATGACGTTGGTCATGAAAGAATTCCTGGACATTTGAGGGAAGGCTCCCACATTAAAGACAGGAACTAAAACAAACAAACAAATAGGGAAAAAAACTTGGAGAAAACAAAGGCAATGTAGGAAATGGGAAACAACCCTCAGAAACTAATTGTTATCCTCAGAGAGACAGGATAAAATGATAGCAAATTTTTTTAAATGAGGAAATTTACCATAACATAGAAAGATGGGCCATAAGAGAGAAATGATTTTTTTAAACTAGAGGATTAATTCAGATAGTCCAGTAGCTAACTAATAGGAATTTAAGAAAAAGAACATAGAGAGGAGAGAATTATTAAAGAAATAAGAGAAAAGGATTTTGCAGAATAAGAGAGCAGGCCTCTAGATTCAAAGGGCCCATCCAGGAAAATGGATGAAAAAAAGATCTACACTAAGTCATATCTTTGTAATATTTCAAAACACCAGAGGTAAAGACAAATAGTAAAAATCTCTATAGAACAGCAACAACAAAAATAAACCTCAGAATAAAGAATCTGGAATCAGAATGGCAGTGGAATTCTCAAGAACAACATTGAAAACTGGAACACAACTGAGCAATGCCTTCAAAATGTTGAGGAAAAATGATCTTTCAACCTAGAATTCTCAATTTTGTATAACAGTTAACAAATGCGCTTACCCTACTCTTACTCAAGTGAGAGTATAGAATAAAGACATCTTCTGACACAAATAGATGGAAAGATATACCATGTTCTTGGATTGGAAGAATCAATATTGTAAAATGACTTTACTACCCAAGGCAGTCTACAGATTCAGGGCAATCCCTATCAAATTACCAATGGCGTTTTTTGCAGATCTAGAACAAAAAAATCTTAAAATTTGCATGGAAAACACAACAGATCATGAGTAACCAAAGCAATCTTGAGAAAGAAAAACAGAGCTGGAGGAATCAGATTCCTGACTTCAGACTATACTGCAAAGCTACAGCAATAAAAACTGTATGGTACTGGCACAAAAACAGTCACATAAATCAATGGAACAGGATAGAAAGCCATCTACCTATGGTCAATTAATCTGTGACAAAGGAGGCAAGAATAAACAATGGAGAAAAGACAGTCTCTTCAATAAGTGGTGCTGGGAAAACTGGACAGCTACATGGAAAAGAATGAAATTAGAACATTCTCTGACACCATACACAAAAATAAACTTAAAATGGATTAAAGACCTAAATGTAAGACCTGATACTATAAAACTCTTAGAAGAAAACATAGGCAGAACACTCTTTTGCATAAATTGCAGGACTATCTTTTTGGATACTCCTAGAGTAATGAAAATAAAACCAAAAATAAACAAATGGGACCTAATGAAACTTAAAAGCTTTTGCACAGCAAAGGAAACAGTAAACAAAACAAAAAGATAACCGACAGATTGGGAGAATATATTTGCAAATGAAGCGAGGGATTAATCTCCAAAAACTACAAACAGATCATGAAGCTCAATAACAAAACAAACAACCCAATCAAAAAATGGACAGAATATCTAAATAGACATTTCTCCAAGGAAGACATACAGATGGCCAAAAAGCACATGAAAACATGCTCAACATCACCAATTATTAGAGAAATGCAAAACAGAACTACAATGAGGTATCACCTCACACCAGTCAGAATGGATATCATCAAAAAGTCTACAAACAATAAATGCTGGAGAGGTTGTGGAGAAAAGGGAACCCTCTTACACCATTGGTGGAAATGTACAGCCACTATGGAGAACAGTATGGAGGTTCCTTAAAAAACTAAAAATAGAACTACCATATGACCCAGCAATCCCACTACTGGGCATATACCCTGAGAAAGCCATAATTCAAAAAGAGTCATGTACCACGATGTTCAATGCAGCACTATTTACAATAGCCAGGACATGGAAGCAACCTAAGTGTCCAGCAACAGATGAATGGATAAAGAAGATGTGGCACATATACACAATGGGATATTACTCAGCCATAAAAAGAAATGAAATTGAGTTATTTGTAGTGAGGTGGACAGACCTAGAGACTGTCATACATGGTGAAGTAAGTCAGAAAGAGAAAAACAAATACTGTATGCTAACACATATGTATGGAATCTAAAGGAAAAAAAGGTTCTGAAGAACCTAGGGGCAGGACAGTAATAAAGACGCAGATGGAGAGAATGGACTTGAGGAAGCGGGGAAGGGGAAGGGTAAGCTGGGACGAAGTGAGAGAGTGGCATGGACATATATACACTACCAAGTGTAAAATAGATAGCTAGTGGGAAGCAGCCGCATAGCACAGGGAGATCAGCTCGGTGCTTTGTGTCCACCTAGAGGGGTGGGATAGGGAGGGTGAGAGGGAGACACAAGAGGGAGGAGAAATGGGAATATATGTATATGTATAGCTGATTCACTTTGTTGTACAGCAGAAACTAACACACCATTGTAAAGCAATTATACTCCAATAAAGAGGTAAAAAAATGTAATCTGGAAAAAAAAAGATATATGCACCCCAGTGTTCACTGCAGCACTATTTACAATAGCCCAGACATGGAAGCAACCTAAATGTCCATCGATGGAGGAATGGATAAAGAAGATGTGGTACATATATACAATGGAGTATTACTCAGTCATAAAAAAGAACAAAATAATGCCATTTGCAGCAACATGGATGGACCAAGAGATTATCATATTAAGTGAAGTATGTCAGACAGAGAAAGACAAATATCATGATATCACTTATATGTGGAATCTAAAAAAATGATACAAGTGAACGGCAGAAATGAAACAGACTTAGACTTGAGTGGGCTTGTGGTTACCAAGGGGAAAATGTGGGGGGGAGGGATGAATTGGGAGGTTGAGATTGGCATATGCACACTACTATGTGTAAAACAGATAATCAACAAGCACCTACTGTATAACATGGGACTATACTCAATACTCAGTAATAACCTATATGGGAAAAGAATCTGAAAAGGAATAGATATATGAATATGTATAACTAAATCATTTTGCTGTACATCTGAAACTAACACAACATTGTGAATCATCTATGCTCCAATATAAAGTTTAAAAAATTTTTTTAAAAGATGTCTTCAGCCAAGCAAGATCTCAACACTTTTAGTTCCTGCACATCCTTCCTTAGGAAGCCGCTAGAGGATAAGATCCACCGAAATGAGGGTGTACCGCAAGAAAGAGTAG
Source organism: Kogia breviceps (assembly GCF_026419965.1). Classification (NCBI taxonomy): domain Eukaryota; kingdom Metazoa; phylum Chordata; class Mammalia; order Artiodactyla; family Physeteridae; genus Kogia; species Kogia breviceps. The sequence goes on along the minus strand of NC_081310.1, from coordinate 39,541,109 downwards.
GATACAGAGTCAGGATAAAAGGGATCCATCACAGGAGAGAGGAGGAAGAAAGCCTCAGGACAGAAGCTGCCCCTGGGGCGTCCCAGCCCATGTAGCCCAGGGACAGAAGGGCAAGCAGGATGACATCCAGGGGAGAAGGGTCACCAATAGGTAGACTTAACTTGATGCATTTGACCACGTAGAAAATCTTGTTCTGGGGCTTTTCAATTCAGTTGGAGAATGTGGAAAGAAGTAGTAATAATAATATGGGAAATTGAGCAAATGAGAAATTAAGTAGTAAGGGAATATAACGGTTATGCATAAATTAGCTCAACAGTAAATACGACTTGCACAGTAATAATAAGGCAAAAAATATTGACTTAACGAACATTTATATAATTACATTTGGGTGATTCTGGAAGTAGAAGAGGGAAGGTGGGATAATATAAGAGTATGGTACCTTCATCTTCCAAAATCATAAAGTTCAATTGTAATACGTCTGAGACGTGTAGCGGTATAAGCATATTAATTCTTATGGAGTTATAAACAGTGAGAAGAGCCAGGTAAAAGAACGGAAAGAGTTTGCTCTCAGAAGAGTGAAACTGAAAGGTTAGAAGGGTTGGGAAGTCTTCTGGTTACTGTTGTGGGTAACAGATCACCCCCATGTTTGGTGGCTTTGAACAGTTATGATCCTTTTCTGCATTCTCTCTCCCAGTTTCTGTGGGCTGGAGTTTCAGTAAGGGCTCTGCTGGGCAGTTGTGGATGAAGCCTGAGCTGTGCTATCAGAGGCAGGAAATGGAGCTGGAGTTGGGGCAGCAGGAGTGGAGCAGCTGGGGCAGCGGGGCCTGGCCAGGTATCTCTCTCTGCCTTTTCTTGTCATCTCGGCTTCGCTACAGGATCTCTCCAGGGCAGCTAATTTGGGCTTTTTCATAGCATGGTGACCTCAGGGCACTTGGACGGCTAATATGGCAGCTCAGGATTCCAGAGGTGAGTGTCCCAAGAGAGCAAGATGTCACATGGCACCTATGATAGTTTTCTGAGTCCATCTGACTGAATCACAGAATGTCCAGATACCTAATTAAACGTTATTTCTGTACGTGTCATTGAGGGAGTTCCTGGAAGAGATTAGCAATCGATTCAGTAAACTGAGTCATGTCGATTATCCTCCCCATCGTGGGTGGGCATCATCCTATTCGTTTAGGGTCTGGATAGAACAAAAGGCAAAGGAAAGATGAATTTGCTCTCTGCCTGACGGCTTGAACTTCTCTTGCTCTCAGAGCTCCTGGTTCTCAGGCCTTTGAACTACACCTACACCACTGGCCATCCTGTGTCTCCATTTTTATAATAAGTCATATACATGACTTATTATAAATACATGACTTATTATAAATATATATATCTCCCCTGTTGGTCTGTTTCTCTGGAGAACCCTGCCGTGCTGCTCTACCAGTCAAAGCGGTCACAAGGGTCAACCCAGGTTAGAGGGCAGGAAGCATAGACACTACTCCCTGGGGGGAATGTCATGGTCTCATTGGAAAAAGAGCACTGTGGGATAGGAGATACCATTGTGACCATCTTTGGAAAATACAATCCATCATAGGTAGGGAATTGCTGTCTTTTGTAATAAGCCTTGTAGCATTACTTGACTGTTCAAACAATGTGTGTGTGTTATTTTTATAAAAATCCAAGTTAAGTGTCGAGGATACTCTTATCCTCTAGCAAATGAGGGAAATGTTGTCAGAGAGATGAAGAGAATTCCTGAGACAGGCCTAGGGTTTCAACCAGATCCCTCGCTCTTATTTCAGGCTCTTCACTGCTACCCAGATGACCAAGGAGAGTCACTGTCATTTATATTAATGATCACAGTCTACCTCAATTACAGTAGTTAACAAGTGCACTGGCTCTCCAACCTCAGCAATTTTAGCCTTACCTGAATATTAGTATGACTTTGAACGCAATTTATCAGATCTCAACTAAGCAAGATCAAAGCAGACACTGATGATGCTTAACATGATGCTTCAGGCACCTGAAAATTGAATTTGGTCTTTCAGGGGATAGACCATGGAATTGGAGTTACACTTAGTGTCTTTTAGGGTGATTCTGCCTTAGACTGGGACTTTTCAGTGCCCACTTAAAACATACACACACACACACACACACACACATACACACACAATTGCCAGGCTAAAACACAAAACAAAAACAAAAGTCTTTTAAATAAGGCTCTGCTGTGACTTCCCTGGTGGTCCAGTGGTAAAGAATCCGCCTTCCAATGCAGGGAACGCAGGTTCGATCTCTGGTGGGGGAACTAAGATCCCACATGCCACTGTGCAACTAAGCCCACGCGCCACAACTACTGTGTCCACGCACCATAACTAGAGAGAGAAAATCCGCTCGTCTCAGCTAGAGAGAAGTCCACGCCGCAGTGAAAGACAAAAAGAAAAAAAGTTAAACAACCAACTATAATAAAATGATATGGAAAATAACTATAAATATAATATTCTGAGGAGCTAGAATAGGAAAAATTGCAATAGGGAAATGTGTCCTTTTAGATTTGTCATCTGAAGCGCTTTGAATATCACTCTAAAGACCTCAGATTTTATTTTGTAGACATGATGAGGCATCAAAAGTGCAAAGAGGGCTTCCCTGGTGACGCAGTGGTTGAGAATCCGCCTGCCGATGCAGTGGACACGGGTTCATGCCCTGGTCTGGGAAGATCCCACATGCCACGGAGCGGCTGGGCCTGTGAGCCATGGCCGTTGAGCCTGAGGATTCAGAGCCTGTGCTCCGCAATGGGAGAGGCCACAGCAGTGAGAGGCCCACGTACCACAAAAAAAAAAAAAAAAAAAAAAAAAAAAAAAAAAAAAAAGTGCAGATAGGTAATCATATCGGTAGTTTAGAAAGTTAACTATAGAGAGATTGAGTGTCTTGCCTAAAGTCACACAGCTAGAAAATGGTTATTGCTGGGATTTAAAATCAGACAGGTCAGTTCCTAGCTCCTAAGTCTGTATATTTAACACCATTCTGCTGTGTCTAGGGCCACCCAGGGCGTGAGAAGGAAGGGAATCTTGCCCTTCTTCTTCATCCTGCTATCTTGAGAACTTTGCCCATGCATAGTATCCTATTTAAAATAGTTGATGCTGGGAATTCTCTGGCGGTCCAGTGGTTAGGACTCGGTGCTTTCACTGCCAGGGCCAGGGTTCGATCCCTGGTTGGGGAACTCAGATCCCACAAGCCCTGCACTGCATGGCCAAAAAATTTAAAAATTAAAAAAAGGGAAATGCTAATAACTGCACAGCAGAAAATAAACTTCTTACATAACTCCAGGTATGGGTGTGTACTGGGAAAAGAAGAGGAAGTTTCTCTCAATCCAAAGTACAGCGACCTTCTCTCTACAGGCTGATAGCCTAAACTGTACCTAGGAGTCTAAGTGTAATACACATCATTAAGACTAATATGTACAAAGTTAATATTGTTCCCTTAAGCAACAAAGGACTAACCAATAGATAATGTTCTTAGACATGCAATACACCATATATCATGAATATAAACTATATTTTATTTTGATGATAACTATTCTATTTTTTGTTGAAGTAATCAAATAATAATTAAGTGATTAACCACCATTCCCTTTGCTGTGGAATTAGGGAAGAAGAGAGCTGATCTTTTCCCTTGGAAAAAGGGTAAGAAATAAAAGAAATGAAATGCTCATTTTTCTTTTTTTAAAAAAGTTTATTTATTTGGCTGTGTCAGGTCTTTAGCTGTGGCGCACAGGCTCTAGAGCCGTGGGCTTAGTTGCCCCGTGACATGTGGGATCCCAGCTCCCCGACCAGGGCTCAAACCCATGTCCCCTGCACTGGAAGGCAGATTCTTAATCACTGGACCACCAGGGAAGTTCCTCATTTTTCTTTTTGATCAACTTTGTGTCAAAGCCTTTAAGTTAAAGAAAAAAACAAACGAAAAAAACACTTAGGGAAACTTATTTCCCCATCCATAAAAACATGTTTTACATACAAATACTCTTGAATTTTGAGTGTATTTCACAGACTATTAAATAAGTCCAAGGGTGCACCTTTTTTACCTGTAGCAGGCACTCTATGAATATTTATTGAATCGAAATATTAGAGATGGATAGGACCTGCTTCAAAATACTTAACTACTGATGCATTCATTCAACAAAATGTTTTATTGTGGTTAAATATGCATAACATAAAATTTACCAGTTGACCGTTTTTAAGTGTTCAGTGACATTAAAAACAATTCACAATGTTGTACAGCCATCACCCCCATCCATCTCCAGAAGTTTTTCATCATCTCAAACATAAACCCTGTACCCGTTAAACAATAACTCCCCATCCCCCCATTCAACAGATTTTTATGTATTCCTTCATTCAGAAAATATTTATTGAGCACCTATAATTCAGCCCGATTCTCCTCATTGTGGGAGGTCTGTGTTACAGAATGAACAGGACAGATGTGTTCTGCACTCCCGCAGATACAATCTGGGGAAAGAGACTAGCAGGACAGTAACAACAGGTGGGGGGCTAACATCGCTCCCCACTCAGCGGACCCTTTGCATTGGCAGTGCTCCTTTGAGGTAGGTCTGTATTACAAACAAGTGTTAGGACAAGGGAGGTGCGACCGCCATGGGGGATAAAGTTCAGTCTGGAGGATAGAACTTGGTCAGGGCATCAGGATTACGTTGAGACCTGAAACTTGAGTGGGGCTAGCCAGGCCAAGAGTTTTCCCAGCACAGGGGAGGACACCGAGGCTGGCCCTGGGAACAGATGGGTCCCGCCAGGCCGATGAAGTATGGAGAAACCCGAAGTAAGACCGCAGAGGCAGCAGGAGCCACTTCCTGCAGGGCCCGGGAGGGTTCCCCGCTCTATCTTCAGGGCAGCGGTAAACCGCTCAAGTGCTTTAATCCGGGCCTTAAAAAGAGTCACCATTCTTGTGAATTGTAAATGAGTGCTTCACTTCCCTGCAGCTCTTTATTATCATGCTGATGACAAGTACGGCTAACTTTGAACACCTGTGATAGAAAAACGACTACTATTTACATTGTAAAATCTTTCTCTACTTGTGTTTGAAAGTTCCTGTTCTGGGAATTCACATTTAAGTAAACGATATAACGTGACTCAAGGTCTGATGAAGGATAAAACTAGAAATTAGTTTCCTTTTGCACCCCAACAAACCTCCCCTAGGTTGGGGGAAAAAAATCATATCACCTTTCACATACCCACAAAATGTGAGCCTACAACGTAACTGGCCGCCATCTCTCAACTTGGGGATTTGTGTCAATTCCCTCAGTTCCTCCTGGACAAATGTAAATTAAGATTCTGTTTACAAAGTGCTTAATTAGCTTGCCTAGGCAAAATTATCAATCGTAATTTGAGAGTGAATTTGCTTCAAACACATCTGTTGTAGGACTGCTGGCCTGCTCTACTATTTATGTAATAAAGGCCAGGTTCAGAATTTCAGTTTCTAGAGGGGAAAACATGGATAAGGTAAGCACCTCTGAGGTGAAACTCCATTCTGCACCGTTAGATTGTGCTCTTAGCCGACAGTGCCTCCATATCCATCCCAGGTGGATGGCGGGCTAATTCATCACCACTGGATGGGCAGTCGGCGACTTTGTCCTCACATTTTAAAGCACTGCACTCTTTTTTTTTAGTGCCTTACCAGTTTTAATATCTTCATTTTTTACAATAATAACAATGCTTCCGCAGAAGTAAGGTGAATAAGGCACCTGGTTATCTTTTTCCTTTAGCAAGAATGGTGCTTGTGAACTTTGTGCACAGATCAGCATTCAAGAGTCAAGAATCTCTCTGGACTATTTGTTTAAATATGACTTTACTCCAGGAGAAAGATGAACTGAGCGTGGTCTCAACGCCCAATCAGAAGAGGGGTAGCTTATTAACCCAGCCAATACCATGATCTTATTCCTAGAGCTATCAAACTTAAATCGTAAAGACTCAAGAAACACTATGTTATTACCACTCAATTTCAGATTGAGATAGGTAGATAAAAACTTCCCCCTTCTTTTTTTCCCAAAAATCTATGTTTCATAAGTAAGTAATAATTACATGTATACCACACATTGACATTTTATAGTTTAGTGTTTTCACGTACGTGACTTTCACTTCTCAGGGGTAGATAGGACATTATCATTTTATTTTATTTTTAATTGAAGTATAGTTGATTTACAATGTTGTGTTAATTTCTGCTCTACAGCAAAGTGACTCAGTTATACACATACATACATTCTTTTTTATATTCTTTTCCATTATGATTTATCACAGGATATTGAATATAGTTCCCTGTGCTATACAGTAGGACCTTGTTGTTTATCCATTCTAAATGTAATAGTTTGCATCTACCAACCCCAAACTCCCAGTCCACTCCCTCCCTTTCCCCCCTCCCCCTTAGCAATCACAAGTCTGTTCTCTATGTCTATGAATCTGTTTCTGTTTTGTAGATACGTTCATTTGTGCCATATTTTAGATTCCACATATAAGTGATATCATATGGTATTTGTCTTTCTCTTTCTGACTTACTTCACTTAGTATAATAATCTCTAGTTCCATCCATGTTGCTGCAAATGACATTATTTCATTCTTTTTATGGCTGAGTAGTATTCCATTGTATAAATGTACCACATCTTCTTTATCCATTCCTCCATCGATGGACATTTAGGTTGTTTCCATGTTTTGGCTATTGTGAATAGTGCTGCTATGAACATAGGGCTGCATGTATTTTTTGAATTATAGTTTTGTCTAGGTATACTCCCAGGAGTGGGATTGCTGGATCATATGGTAATTCTATTTTTAGTTTTCTGAGGAACTTCCAAACTGTTTTCCCTAGTGGCTGTACCAATTTATATTCCCAGCAACAGTGTAGAAGCGGTCCCTTTTCTCCACACCCTCTCCAGCATTTGTTATTTGTAGACTTTTTAATGATGGCCATTCTGACTGGTGTGAGGTAATACCTCATTGTGGTTTTGATTTGCATTTCTCTAATGATTAGTGATGTTAGGCATCTTTTCATGTGTCTACTGGCCATCTGTAAGGACATTATCATTTTATAGGTTAAGAGACTGAAGTTGAAAGAAGGAAGCAACTTTGCCTAAGGTACCTGGCTTGTGAGGGATATAACCATTTGCTGAGCTATGCCTATCTACAAAGGCTCATTTATTCCACACATCACGTGTCCTGAATGCTTACCTCTCAGGCTAATCTAAGAACATAAAATGAACTAGATATACACCAGTGTCCCGTTGAGAAGGTCTGTCAGTGGGAGACAGACACAGAAACAGATCATCATAAAACCATGGGGCAAGAATAGCACTGGAGATTTTGGAAGCTCCAGGGAGGCATACCTAATACAGTAAAAGGTGAGGGGGGTTGGTGCTGGCAATCAAGAAGATCTTCTTGGAGGAGGTGACACCTATACTGAATCTTAAACAGATTAGAATAAGCAAGTCCTAGCCTTATACAATCTCATTATCACTGTGAGGATGAGATAATGATATAATATTTATATGTGTAATATATGATAAGTAATTAAGAAATGATGCAATGATGCAGCTACGTAGTGACTCAGGGAGATGACCCGTAGAAAATACAGCATCATTACTTTTTGCTAAGAAACAAAAAGTTGTAAAGACTCTCATACATACATTTTCTGTCTCTGTCTCTGTCTCTCCACGTGGTCCTATAACTGGGCCACCTCTTGACAGTTAAGCTCTACCTATCAAGGCTGCCTGCTTTCCTCCCACACATCACCTCCCCTTGGATTACAAATTTCCTGTTGTGATCCTGTACTCTTCAGAACTCTCCTGGATATTCAGTTTAACCCTGTTTCAGTGGTATAAATAAGTAGAGGGAATTGGAACAAGTTTCCAGGCCTGACATGTTGCTAAGGTTTTCTTTGGTTCTATGACTTAATTCATGTGTCTCTTAATCTGTTTGTGACCATTTTTGGGGTGAATGGGATAAAAGGAACGGGTGAGAGGTTGAATGCTTTATGTATACTCGTCCCAAAAGCCCCCAAAGCTAGGCATTGCACAACTTCTCCCCCTTAGTAAAGACTGTGCCCCCTCCCACAAAATATTCCATCTCCACTCTAATGTCAGCACTGTTTAGAAAATTAACCCAATAGTTATATTTACTAAGACTGCATGGTCATGTCAGAGTCCAAATAAACATCACTGTCATTTAAAAAAACCCTCAGAATCTTAAGTGATCTTTCTTCACAGCTCCTTTACCCTTCTCAAGACAATACAAACCCATTTGACCTTGTCAGAGCGGCCTTCATCCCTTCTCACTTGAAATAGCCTCCTACCTGGTCTGTTCGTCCATGCTCGCTTCAAGACTCTCTAGCCAGGGCTTACAAACAGATGGACAAAGACATCGTTTTTTTGGCCTGCATAGTGTCGGCCACCTCCACAATTCAGGGGATGTCATAGAAAAATGAAGATTTCCCATGTCCCTTAAACATGGGAAAACCTGGCAATCCTGAGTCCTGTTCCCACGTGGTCATAGAGTCATAGGGACCCTTTAAATAGGGTCCTTCGCTCTAGTTCTCTGAAATCTTCATCACTCCCAAGGTGCTCGTGACCTGAGACCAAGTGACACTTATGTGTCTCATCATGACTGCAGTTTTTCTTACACCTGGATCTCTTCACTCATTTATATATCCTGCCTAGAACCTGTAGGCATGTGAGTTTTCCATACTCTTCTGCCTTACATGATCTTTCTAAAATTTGGGCCTGATTATGCCACTTCTCAGATTAAAATTCTTTAGTGCCCTCACTCCCCACCTCTTTATCAGTGGATGAAGCTACAACTTCTAGCTTGGCTGGGTTCTTTTCAATCTGCCTCTTTGTTCCCTGTAACTATTCCCTACCTTTACCCCTACCCTTGCTCATGCCTCCTTCCCCCAAACTTTATACTCCAGCTGTACTGAATTCTAGCTATAGCAATGATTCTCACCTCTGTGCATTTGCAGAGGCTGTTCCTACTGCCTGGAATGTCCTTCCTTCTCTCTCAACCTCCCCAATTTTGAAGAGTCAACCCTTTTTATTATTTATTATTTATTTATTTATTTATTTTTGGCTGTGTTGGGTCTTGTCTCTGTGAGAGGGCTTTCTCTAGTTGTGGCAAGCGGGGGCCACTCTTCATCGCGGTGCGCGGGTCTCTCACTGTTGCGGCCTCTCTTGTTGCGGAGCACAGGCTCCAGACGCGCAGGCTCAGTAGTTGTGGCTCACTGTCCCAGTTGCCCCGCGGCACGTGGGATCTTCGCAGACCAGGGCTCAAACTCGTGTACCCTGCATTGGCAGACAGATTCTCAACCACTGCTCCACCAGGGAAGTCCAAGAGTCAACCTTTTCAAGTCCCTTTTCCCCCAAGAAGCCCCCTAACCCATTTCCCAAACTGAATAAACACCATTATCGTAGCACTCTCATAATATACTACTCTTGTAATATAACTGTTGGCTGTCTCTTTCTCTTATACTATACACTATGAAATCTTGCTGGAATTAGAACATGTCAGTTCTGACTTTGAAACTCTATCTCTGGTGTAGGAAAGAGTCTGGGCATGGAAGTCAGGCAGCCCTGAATTGATATCTCAGCTTTACCACTTACTAAACGTGACAAGTTCCTTAATCCCTCTGTTTCTCAGTTTCCATATCTATAAATTGAGACTAATAATTCCCACTTTATGAGATTACTGTGAGGATTAGAGATATTTTGTATAAAATGCCTAACATAGTGGCTGGTACATAGCAGGCACTCAATAACTGGCAGTTGATATCACAAATAAATGAATCAGGACAAAATACAGCAGACTTAAAAGATAGCCCAACTAAAGTGTGCTTGGGGGCTTCCCTGGTGGCACAGTAAGAATCTGCCTGCCAATGAAGGGGACACAGGTTCGAGCCCTAGTCCAGGAAGATCCCACATGCTGCAGAGCAACTAAGCCTGTGCACTACAACTACTGAGCCCATGAGACACAACTACTGAGCCCATGTGCCACAACTACTGAAGCTTGCACGCCTATAGCCCGTGCTCTGCAGCAAGAGAAGACACTGCAATGAGAAGCCTGTGCACTGCAACAAAGAGTAGCCCCTGCTCGCCGCAACTAGAGAAAGCCCAGGCACAGCAACAAAGACCCAGTGCAGCCAAAAATAAATAAATTAATTAAATAAATTTAAAAAAATAAAGTATGCTTGGGTGGACCAAAGTGAAAGCAGTGAAAAGAAGGAAAGGTTATATAGACACAGAGTATACACACAGTATCTAGGCAATTAAGACAGTGCAGAAGGTGCTTTTAGTTTGATTTTTCCCCTAAACACCTGACAGCTTTTTAAAAAATTGAGATATAACTGACATATAACATTATCTTAGTTTCAGATGTACAGCATAATGATTCGATATTAGTTTATATATTTGATATTTGTATGCAAAATTATCACCACAATAGCTCTAGCTAACACCCATCACCATGCGTAGTTAAAAAAAAACTTTTTTCTTGTCATGAGAACTTTTAAGATCTACTCTCTTAGCAACTTTCAAATATATAATACAGTATTATTAACTATAGTCACCATGCTATATATTACATCCCCAGGACTTATTTTCTCGACAGCTTTTTTTTTAAAAAAAGATTTATTTATCATTTATTTATTTATTTAATTTATTTTTGGCTGCATAGGGTCTTAGTTGCGGCACGTGGGATCTTCGTTGAGGCCCACAGGCTCTTCTCTAGTTGTGGAGCACAGGCTCCAGGGTGCATGGGCTCTGTAGTTGTGGTGCATGGCTTCCAGAGTGCATGGGCTCTGTAGTCTACAGCACTCGGGCTCTCTAGTTGAGGTGCGCAAGCTCAGTAGGTGTGGCGCACGGGCTTAGTTGCTCTGCAGCATATGGGATCCTAGTTCCCTGACCAGGGATCGAACCTGCGCCCCCTGCATTGTAAGGAGGATTCTTTACCACTGGGCGAACAGGGAAGTCCCTTCTTGACACCTTTTAATGAAAGACTTATTTAATTATCATTTAATCATTTAATCATCATTTAATTATCATTTGCAGAAGTCTGCAAATGATAGGCAGCTCTGTATATAGAATAATGAATATGATATAAGATAATCTTAGCTAAGTACTGCTTACTTGCAAATGTCATACAATTGACTTCTTGAAGGTGTATGTGAGGTTTTGTTTTGTTTTCGCATGTGTGAATGTTTGTGGGTGGGCAAGCATGTGTACAGACCTATACCATGGGAACCCTATAGACAGTGACTCAGCGAATGGTCAACATGGCTGGATGCCCATGTAGCTGTACCAGTGTCCCATAGCATCCTGGTTATAGCTTGTATTTATGTCCAAACTGCAAGCTCCTGCAGGTCTGGGACTGTGTCATTCATATTTGTTTTCCCTGAACATAGTACACTACTTGGTACGTAGTAAGTGTTCAGTAAATATTTGTTAAGTAGATAAAAGGATGAATTGGGAGTTGACAGTGTGTGTATAGATCTATAAATGTATGATACAAACACACACACACACACACACACACACACACTTTTACTCTAATTCCTGGGGCCAGCTTTCCATATAGTCTGGCTGTTGAGCCACATATAGACTAGGGCTGGTCCCTTGGTTTAAGTTGTACTTTCAAAGCAGTCTATAACAGCAGTGTCCCAAAGAACATTTCTATCTGTGATGATGGAAACATTCTATTCTGCATTGTCCAGTATGAGACCAATGGCTATGAAACATTTGGAATGTGGTTATGTGACTGAGGGATTGAATTTTTAATTTTATTTAATTTTAATTAATTTTAATTTAAATAGCTACCTGTGGCAACTGTATTGGTTAACGCTGGTAAATAATCTCCTATGTGTCATCTCTCTGTGCTTTTCCAGATCATAGTCAACTGATAGATTCTGGATGATACTTTTGCATGGTACTTATATCTGGAGTTGGAAGACCTTCTTAATAGTCTAATACCACCTTCTAAATAAAGTAAAAAAAATATTTGTTGAGCATCTGGTGCTTGGCAATATCGCTGGAGTTATGGAGAATATGAAGTCCCTACCTTTGTGTTGTTACTATCTAACAAGGAAATGGATAAGGAAAGATGGAACATTAAAACAGAGAAATAGACTACACAGCCTTGGGCCTGGCTGCTCTAAACGTGAGTATGAAATCCGTTTTTAACACAATCCTGCTTCACTAGATGGAAGCAATTGTACAGTACACTATAAATGTAGAGGGGAGGACCGGGACATGTAATTAAATCTATGGGCCATAAGAAATCTGTTCAGTAGTTCTAAGAGTTTAGTTTAGGAACACTGACGAACCTTGGTGGTGTTCACTAATGGTGTCCACAATAATAATAGCCAAGTGGAAAGCCGAGCTTGCAAAGAAATTTACTTGTTATTTATTTAGTTATTTTGCTGGTGTTATGCCAAGAAGACTCTGCTGACTAAAATTTATTATTACAGCCTCTGCGTGATTTTTTGATAACTCTCTATTACAGTCAAGAGTCCTTTAGTGCAAGTCAGGGTTGCAGTATAGTTCACACATTTTTAGAGGATATTTTCATTTTAGAGCCCCCATCTTGTTCCCCAGCGCGGTGCCAGGCTCTCGGTGAATGTTGTGGGGTTGTTTGTTTGTTTATTTTTTGGCTGCACGGTACAGCTTGCAGGCTTGTGGGATCTTAGTTCCCTGACCAGGGATTGAACCCGGGCCTTTGGCAGTGAGAGAGTGGAGTCCTAACTACCGGACCGCCAGGGAATTCCCTCTCAGTGAATGTTGATGGAAGACACTGCGCAGGTGCTGGAAAAGTCAAGTTCCTCTCCTTGCCCTCAAGGAACTTAGACTAACTTCGAGATAGATAATTATGTTGCAAGTAGAAGGTGAGAGTTTATGAGGTAATGATCCCTTTAGTCTTTCATCTCATTCTTGGCTGTTTGGCTCAGGATGGTCTAAATATTTTCTTCACCTTTTCTTATTAGGTACTGTGATACTGGCCAGTCACCAGTAATGTGTGATGGTGTGCACTTTCTATAAACTCCTCATTGCTCAACCTGCCTCGGTGTAAGTTTTGGTAAGTGTTAATTAGTCTTAACCTGGTAAATATTTTAGTTATCAGAAAAGCCCTGATACCTTAATATTAACTACATTATTCTAGTTTTCCTGCAGCTTTCTAATGGGCACATCTTATTCTACAGAAGCTATAGAATTTATGTGAAGACAGAGATTCATAACATCAAAGACGAGATGATTCAAACAGTAACCATTTACTTTACTGCCACAGAAATAAAGTTTATTGGAAAACCCATCAAGAAATTATTTTTCCTCTATGAAAATACTCAATGTAGGAAATGGGATCTAGGAAGCAACATGACCAACAAAATACAGTCTGAGGAATTCCCTGGAGGTCCAGTGGTTATGACTTTATGTTCTCACTGCTGAGGGCCTGGGTTCTATCCCTGGTCGGGAAACTAAAATCCCACAAGCTGTGCAGCCAGAAAAAACAGACAAACAAACGAACAGTCTGAGGTCTTATAGATATCAATACTTCTGATGATAGATGACATTCACCTGCCCAAATGAACCAAATGGTTAGCCAAATAACCATTAAAATTTCTTGATTTTCTTTCCATTAAGATGAAAGGTAGGTTGTGCACATCTAGGCCGTCTGGTCTGCCTCAGTATCTGATAAACTACTGAGGCAAGTGAATGCTGAATAGATAGCTGCCGTGTTATCTCCCGGCACTGATCGAGGCAGTCATTGGTCAGTGGCAGCTTGGGATGCAGGGCTCACAGCAGGGGTGAGTGAAGGTTGTGACGTTGAGGGTCTCCAGGCCTAGGGTAGGCTGGGACGAGTTCAGCACGAAGCAGGTGGGCACACGGGGCCGAGGAATGTGGCATGGTGGGGGACAGCTGTCATACCAGGTTGGCTCCAGTAACTAAACCGTGTGTGGGCAGATGCTGGGCAGGCAGACTCCACATCGGCAGCATTTTTCAGATGAGCAGGTGGTGGTGGCAGGGCCGGTGTGGACACTGTGGCAGTAATGGGAAGCACAGCCAGCCATGGCATTGGGACTGGTTTGCTTTTGGAGAAACCATTTACTTTAAACCTTTTAGCCTGTTGTGGTACCCAAGTCTAAAGTAAATGGGAGTATTTTGTACCATTTAAAATTCAAAAACTGTAATACACTCATTCAAATTTCATGTCTACTACTTAATTATAAAATGCTTTGAGACTCTAATGCAAATTTTTGAATGTAACAAGTAAAAACCTGACTATGAATAGCCAATATTTCAAAGTTCAACAGTGCTCCTCCATTGACAGTCTAGAGTCAGCAAAGAGGAAACTCATAGAAGGTTCTCCCTGGAGGGGCTCTACAAATCTTCTAGTCTGCCCTGCTTCATTTATGGATGAGAAAACGAACATCCAGAGATGGTGCAATTTGCCAAAGGTCACACAGCTGGTTACAGTGACAGTGCCAAGCCTAGCAGTGAAGCCTGCACTCTCCCATCCAGACTTCATTTCACTTTTTCCCAGACTGACATCTCACCATGAACAATTCATTGACAATTTACAAAATATATATATAGTTATAACTTCCTAAATAAGATTTAACAATCCAACTCTAGATTTTCTTAAGTTCATTAAATTGCTCGACATAGCTAATGAAGACTAATATATACTGAGCTCTTACTGTGCTTCCAGCCCTGTACTCAGAGTTTACATTATCTCGCTGAATTTTCCCAACAACCTCATGAGGCAGGTATCATTTTAGACATGAGTACTCTCAGGTATAGAGAGATAAATTGTGCAAGATCACACAGCCACTATGTGGTCTAGCTGGGACTGCAACCCGGGTCTGTCTGATTTTTAACCTTGTGCTTTTAACCAGAATTTGAAACATCCTCCCTTCTGATTGTGCTTTCCTGTTAGTCTATATGAAAGTGTACTTTTTTTTTTTTTTTTTTTTTGTGGTACGTGGGCCTCTCACCGCTGTGGCCTCTCCCGTTGCGGAGCACAGGCTCCAGACGGACAGGCTCAGCGGCCATGGCCCACGGGTCCAGCCGCTCCGCGGCACGCGGGACCCTCCCGCACCGGGGCATGAACCCGCGTCCTCTGCACCGGCAGGCGGACTCCCAACCACTGCGCCACCAGGGAAGCCCTGAAAGTGTACTTTTAGTACTTAATAATTTGGAGGTACTTGTGACCTCATATTTTCGTAAGAAGATGGGAAAATATATCTCAGCGTGTTTCATGCTTCTTTTATTAAATTGGGATTGATTGTGTATACCAAAAAATAATGAATCAATGGAATAGCATCTTGAGTCCATTGAATTTAGCATTCTTGTCAGTTCATGTCACTTCACTGCTAACAACCCTTCAGTTTCTTCCTTCTCACTGGAGGCAAAAGCCAAAGTCCTTACAAAACCACTGGCGAGGCTGCTGGCAATCTGTATCTCCCCTGGTCTCCCTAACCTGCCTGATCTCCCTGCCCATCTTTCCCCTCAGGCCTACTTTTTGTTCCCTCCACCTCAAATGTTACCTTACTTCTTAGGCTTCCCTGACCACCCCATTTATAACTTAAAATCTCCCCCCACTGCAGCACACCCTGCCACTCTCCTGTTTTACATTTCCTTGCAGTACTTGTTACCATCTCTATTTTATTTATTGGCTAACTCTAAGAGAATGAAGGCATAATTACTTAGCTCACTGCTGTATTCCTAGTGCTTGTCTTAGAGAAGGTGCTAAAAAATATTTGCTGAGTGAATTATGTGACAAACTACAGATTCAGGTATGTGCCTTTGCTTCAACCTCAAAATGTTAGCTATATATTCTGAGCACTCTAACTCTCTAATGCCCTGTCATAGGTCTATTACCCATGGGTAATTCACTAATCATTTTTTGCTATTAAGAATTAATTTTCCCCCTTTTCCACTCTGTATTCTTGGTAGTCTCCAGGATTTCAAAAAGGGGGGAAATTCAAGTTCCTTATAGGTCCCTCAGCAATTTAGAGAGTGGTCTGTACTTTTACTGGTCTCCGTAGAACAGGACTATCATAACAGCATTAAAAGTATAAGAAGAAAAAACAATTATTAAAATGAAGTCACTATTTGTACTTTCAAGTGGTAAAATAAAATGTTGAATGGTAGATTTCACCTGTTTGTAAAAAGGACAAACAGTTAAGATGATGGCTGTTTGAGCATTTACAAAAACTGTTTCTCAGTTACATGTTGTCTAAGAAGGCCCAGTGTAATGAAAGCACCCTGGGGTGGGGGGAGGACCTCAGCTTCCTGGGCCATAAAATGAGCAGACTGAAGATGATCTCCAGGTTACAAAGGTCTTGGAGCCAAAGCCATGGAATCTTCTCATGCCCATCTAAAGTTATATTTCATGTTTATTATTACAACTGATTTAAGAACAATTGTTATAAATCGGTATTTAGATATACATTTTTCATAGGCTTTTTCCAGTTCAATAGAAATTGTTTTCATATCACTAATACTTAAAATTGTAAATCATATCTAAGGACACATAAACTTAAATGACCATCATAATAACTATATTTAACTCTGATTCATTAGGGGACTAATTATCCAGTTTGTGAACATTTAAGCCCCCAGTAGTTCTCTTCCTATTTTGAACAAGGGCAAAGAATTTGAAAAGCTCAAATTCCAGTTTGTCACTTGTTTATAAGCTCCAAGGACATTACAACCAAGGGCTAAAATGAGTTTTTGGCACCATTCGGAAGTTCCTATTTTGGGTGCTATCCCTTCCACCTTCATTAACTTGAACTGAGAATTACTAGTACTATATACATAATTCATTAATTTCAACTCAAATCATTTCACAAATGTTAAACTTTCAACTTTATATATGACTGCATGGTAAAATACCATGATTCTTAAAAGCTGTTGAAAGAACTTTAAAAATAAAATTTACTAGTCAGTTAAATCATACTAGCCTATGGGAGAAAGTTCACATGCTTATTTTTCCAAAGTTTGAATTAAAATTGGGGCAGCATTATTGTGACAGCTAAAGCACCAAATAGTGGGTATAGCTGACCTCCTTAGTCAGAGATAGACTAGACTGGAACATTGGCAAGCCACTGTTTAGATTCTCTGGGGTTTAAGACGTTCACCTCTATCACATATTTAAATTCTGGCACTCCTACCTAAAACTTGAAGAACATAACACACCTCTTATCTTACTTAAAGAGAAAAATTAAACTTCTAAGACACACCTAAATAACATTTCTTTCGAGAGTGATAGTTTTCTTTTTACAAAATCACAGCCCTTTATTTTTCATGAGCTTTTATGAGGGCTTCAGCATAATTTGGCCAGAAGTATTCCTATAGGAAAAGTAATAGAATCAAAGTGTGTGACCTAGCTGGGTCTCATCCTCATTGTTAACTATGGGGACTTCATAACTGGATGACCAGGTCCTAAATTGGACAGAATAAATCTTAAAGGTGATCCGTCTTTTGGGTAGGTAAAGAAAACACAGAATTGCAATTCTGAGGCTTACAAGACTTCTTCGACTAGGAGTGCCATGACAAGGCCTGTAAAGTATATGCTTTGCAGTATGGAGTGGAGTACATGTTCCAAAAGCAGGCATTTTTATCTCTCAAACCCTGCATCAGGGGTCAGGGGAGAGACAAAAGGCCCTTCCCGAGTTTAAAATTCAATTCGCAAGGCAGGACTTAGGAAAATTAAACCAAATATTAAACGGAAGAAAATCCCTTGCGTAGAGTAACTGCCAATTGCGTTGTACAAATCAAAACTGAAATAAAATGTTAGGGCGTTCTAAACAAATAGCTGGAGAAACAGATAAAACAAATCTAAAATGGAAGAAAAGGTGGCGGATTCGAGTTGAAAATGCCAAGTTGAGGACCAAAAGCATTTGGATAGAAGCAGCCTCCGGGCTGGAAGGCAGATAGCAAACGAGTACTGCCACCAAAGATCTGGAAAGACCAATAAATGTTGCAGTGGGTCGGTTTAACTGAAGGCGGTTTCCTCCTCCTCCATTAGCTCGGCCCCAGTTGGAAGCGCAGTGCGCGGCGCCGAGCTCCAGGTCCCCGGCTCGGGTGGGAGCGGGGGGAACAGCCGTGGGAGGGGCGGGGCGAGCGCGGGCGCTCAGCCGGCGCAGGGGCGGGGCGGTTATATTACGTGCGCGGCGCCGCCCCTGCGAGAGGACGTTGCGTGCTCGCTCGCGTCAGGCGAGTCTCCGCGTCTCCCTCGCGAACTCGGTGAAAGGAATTGGCGCCGTTCGACACCAGGCGGATCCGCTCTGCAGCAGAAACCCACCTCCAGCCGCAGCCGCAGCCGCCGCCCGGGCCGAGCAGCAGCCTCAGCCGCCGCGAGTGGCCGAGTGAGCGGAGCCGAGTTTGAGCCAGCGCCTAGCGGTGAATTGGGGCCTCACCATGAGTTCCTCGCCTGTTAATGTGAAAAAGCTGAAGGTGTCGGAGCTGAAGGAGGAGCTCAAGAAGCGGCGCTTGTCCGACAAGGGCCTCAAGGCCGAGCTCATGGAGCGTCTCCAGGCCGCGCTGGACGACGAGGAGGCCGGGGGCCGCCCCGCCATGGAGCCCGGGAACGGCAACCTAGACCTGGGCGGGGATTCCGCCGGGCGCTCGGGAGCAGGCCTCGAGCAGGAGGCCGCAGCAGGCGGCGATGACGACGAGGAGGAAGAGGAGGAGGAGGAGGAAGGGATAGCCGCCCTGGATGGCGACCAGATGGAGCTCGGGGAGGAGAACGGCGCCGCGGGGGCGGCCGACTCGGGCCCGATGGAGGAGGAGGAGGCTGCCTCGGAGGACGAGAATGGCGACGACCAGGGCTTCCAGGAAGGGGAGGATGAACTCGGAGACGAGGAGGAAGCCGCGGGCGACGAGAACGGGCACGGGGAGCAGCAGCCTCAACCGCCGGCGGCGCCGCAACAACAGCCCCAGCAGCAGCGCGGGGCCGCCAAGGAGGCCGCGGGGAAGAGCAGCGGCCCCACGTCTCTGTTCGCGGTGACGGTGGCGCCGCCTGGGGCGAGGCAGGGCCAGCAGCAGGCGGGAGGTAAGAAGAAGGCGGAAGGCGGCGGAGGCGGCGGTCGCCCCGGGGCTCCGGCGGCGGGTGAGTGCTGCGTGGTTGGTTGCGCGCGGCGGGAGGCCCGCGCGGGGTGGGGACCGTGCCCAGGCCTGCCGGAGCCCCGCTGGGGGAGGAGGGAGCCCCGCCGCGGGAGGGAGCGCCCGCGGGGGGGCGGGGGCCGCTGCGAGGGGGTGGGGGGGGAATCCCGTATTAGACGTGAGGCCTCCGTTCGGTGTGTGACGGCGGCGGCAGCGTCTCCATTATGTGGCTGGCGAGCCCCGGGGGGGGGGGACTGCAGCTGCCGCTGGAGGGGGAGGAGCCGCGGTGGCGCCGCCGTGGTGCGTGCGCGCAGTGCGGGCACATGTCTCGGGGGGAGGGGAGGCCCGGGGCCCCGGCGGCGCGCTGTGGCGGCTCCGGGCCGCGGTATTGTGCAAGGCGCGCCGGGCTCGGCGTGACGTCACTTCCGGCGGGCGGGGCCGGGCGGGTCCAGCGGCGAGCAGTACAATGCGGCCGCGGGGAGCGCGGGCCCGGGTGGGGGAGGGGAGCGCGGGCGGGGCGCTTCGGCCCCTCCCCCCTTCCTGAACTCTCTCTGGGATACACGTGGGCTTCGGGCCTGGGCCGCACTAAGTTTTCATTGGCGTTTTCGAATATTCGAGTAGGCTGGCGAAATTAGCAATGTCTTTAGACTGCGTCACTAATTCTAGTCCAGTTCCAAGCGGGTTTTTGTTTGAATTCTCATTTGAATCGTCGATTGAAAACACTTACAAAAATGAACAGGGACAGTCGAGCTTTTTTGGGGTGTGAAAACAGAAGAGGTTTTTTTGTTTGTTGTGTTGCGGCGTGGTCTCTTATAAAGGGGTGTCGTGTATTGTAGGAGACGGCAAAACAGAACAGAAAGGCGGAGATAAAAAGAGAGGTGTTAAAAGACCTCGAGAAGATCATGGCCGTGGCTATTTTGAGTACATTGAAGAGAACAAGTATAGCAGGTAGAGGATGCTAACGTAGTGTTACTTGTCACGTGTTCTTTTATGCTTTGGTGGGGAAAGCTGTATCAGGAGACAATTCTGTCTTTCAGAGCCAAATCTCCTCAGCCACCTGTTGAAGAAGAAGATGAGCACTTCGACGACACAGTGGTTTGTCTTGATACTTGTAAGTGAAGCTGTTTCTCCCCCGTCCCTCCCCCAATTGTCAAATGTGGTTTTTGGTTACAAAATGTTAGAAAACTTAACACCTGTAAACAGTTGTTTTAAAAGTAGGAAGATGATGGCTTATATTCAGATTCTGGTCACTTAATATTTAGTACAGTAGTTGTATTGATAATTTTACAGGCTCTAACAATTTGATAAGTTCTTTGGTATGGCTTTAAAGTTCTCATTTGTAGGAATGTGAAATTAATGCCAATATTTGACTGTCTAGCTAATGGAAACTTGTAAGACTACTTATAACTTGTCCATTTAGGCTTCTGTGATAAAGTAATGTCATTTTTTTGTGGAATTATGTTAAGTGAGCTCTTTGGGCTAGTTAAATATTAATGGCTTACCCATTAGCACGCCATTATATTCCCTATTCTAAAAGATTGTAATAATACTTTTTCAATAACTGCTCTTTTGTTCTCAATTCCAGTTCAGTAGCTGCTGCTTTAAGCTAAGTTGATTTCTTCCAAAGACCTGGGGCAGCAGCAGTGGGCTATCACTGGGCCACTAGCTTTCTTCAGCAGCGAATGGTATCAATGGCAGCGCTGTAAATACTGCTACTTTACCCAGCTGGGTTGCAATTGAGTATGAGGAAGTATTGCAAACCTCTAAATGGGCCTTGGCTGTCAGATTCCTAATTTTTCTAATACAAAAGAATCGTTTTGGTGTTGTGATCAGAAAGT
Organism: Kogia breviceps; assembly: GCF_026419965.1. Classification (NCBI taxonomy): domain Eukaryota; kingdom Metazoa; phylum Chordata; class Mammalia; order Artiodactyla; family Physeteridae; genus Kogia; species Kogia breviceps. The sequence continues at coordinate 39,520,151 of NC_081310.1, read as the reverse complement.
ACAATTCTTTGTGTTAGAACAAAGGGTAGAAATAATTGCTTAGAGGTAAGGTGTCAACTTGTCCTTAGATCTAAGGAGTTGAAGCTTAGATTCTCATGTTTTGGAATACATATGATTTTTATTTAGATGTGTAAGGCAGTGTAGGTATAAGTCTTGATTTCTTATCGCATACGCTTTACCGCATAGTTGAGATATGGAGTGTTGTTTTTTTTTAAGACTTGCACACGGAAGAGTAGTTGAATGTTTTACGTTAAATTCAGTTGCTTAAATATTGGCAAGATACTGAAGCAGTGATTGGGCAAGGTAATGCTATTATAAAAGGCTTTTAGCTCCTCACCTAGGGATATCAATTTAAGTGCATTATTGGGTTCAAACACGGTTGAATTGAAAATTCTGTTAGTGATGATCGGGAATAAAAGAACAAAGCTAATTTAAGGAGAATTCCAAACTAGATTTAATTTCATTTCACCAGTAGCTTTCTAACTTAAGTGCTCCCTTGACTGAGAACTCAGAAAGGTGCATGCTAATAAGCCAGTGACCCAAAGGTAGCTAGGTTAAAGACGTTTTGGATTTGGATTATTCCAAAGTGTGTAATCCCCCATTGTTATTGATTAACAGGCAAGGCTGGGGAAAGGGGACCTAAAATGCTGTAGTAGTAACAGCATTAGATGACCAGGTTTGTATTTTGCAGATTGAAACTGCCTTAACAAGTTTTAGCAAACAATTTAAGATCTAGAGCCCCTGTAAAGTGCAGGATCAACAGCTCATGCTCGTATTTTAAAATACTTGATCATGGCCTCCCTTCAGTTTTATTGTGGCACTGGTAAATTCTACCTGGTCTGGCATGCTTCACTTTGATTTCCTGCTATCCTCTACTGCTTGCCTCTAAATCAAGGTAAAGAGCAGAGCAGGTATGTATTAATGTCACATTGTCTTGATTATTTTATATACTTAAAATACACATACTAAACCTCTATTTGTTAGTTGCACAGGTAGTGTACGCTCTAGTTCATAATTCGGCAAGAATTGACTTGGTGGGAGCGGGGCTTGAACTGAAAATTTGAACAATAGCATGATCTGTAAAAATGTATGCAACATTAAGAAATATGAGAAAATTTAATAAAGTTTGTCTACATAGCAGATACATTTATATTGGATATCAAAAGAAATAATATGCTATTTGATATAATTGCAGATAATTGTGATCTACATTTTAAAATATCAAGAGATCGCCTCAGTGCTTCTTCCCTTACTATGGAGAGTTTTGCTTTTCTTTGGGCTGGAGGAAGGGCATCCTATGGTGTGTCAAAAGGCAAAGTCTGTTTTGAGATGAAGGTAAATGCAATTTTGTGATGTCTTTTTTTCCTTACCTTTGTGAGTTTTTCCCTGACACTTAGATGTCATTGAAACTCGTAGTTTTTCAAGTTTTTGTGGGACTTGGAATCTATGATTTGTAAGAGTTTAGGATGTTTGTTATATTAGAAGTTGCCATATAGAGCCAACCTAATTTTTATTTAGGGGTGTTCATTTTTTATCAGGCACTTGAAAGGCCCACCATGGGTTTGAAAATAAATCTGGTTAGGCTCCTGTTTTTGTTCCAGAGAAAAAACATGTTAAAGGAATACTTTAGTTGGTTTTGAGTATTGAGAATATGTAATTTCAACGTTTTCTTTTAAATGTGAATTAACCAAGTACTTAACCTTTTCCATTTCAAGTTAAAAGCCCTTACATCAGTTGTTAAAAGTTCTTGTGAATGTTAGGGGGAAGAGTAGAGTTGGTGTCTTTCTGTACTTTGTAGCTGGAGAAAAATGAGCCCATTGCCCGAATGAAATAAACCAGCGTTGGTTCAGTGGTTTATTTTCCTTCGTTTACAGTTTAATCATTTATGATTTGACTTCCAGGTTACAGAGAAGATCCCAGTAAGGCATTTATATACAAAAGATATTGACATACATGAAGTTCGGATTGGCTGGTCACTAACCACAAGTGGAATGTTGCTTGGTAAAGTTTCCATTTGAGTATCTATGTACTCATGAGTATTCAGGGTTTGATTTCAGTAGTTAGACCAGAAGGCATTCTAAACTTTTTGCCTGTTTTTAGAGATGAATAATAATAACATGGACACTGGCTAAATTTTAGCTTTTCTTTCTTTGTGGTTACTTGGTTTATGATTGATGGTTGAAATAGAATATTATCCATGGTATGCAATTTGTCAACTTGTTATATAACCACCTAGCTCTCATTAACTTTATATCTAGTATAAAGTCAGTATACTTTTGAATCCTGCATCTGGAATGTTAAAGTACGTGGGTCATTGGACTGTTTTGAAAAATTGATTTCATGAAAGTTATTTTCTTAGGTGAAGAAGAATTTTCTTATGGGTATTCTCTAAAAGGAATAAAAACATGCAACTGTGAGACTGAAGATTATGGAGAGAAGTTTGATGAAAATGATGTGATTACATGTTTTGTTGTAAGTCGTAGCTAAATTTCTACATATAAATAGCAAGTTAGTAGATAAGAATATTTTAGCATTATATCATTGTCAGCTTTCAATACTAATTCATTTTGACTGAAAACTACTTAATGTGAAGATCTGAAAATCTAGTCTTTTAGGGCAATATTAATTTCTGCTTGTGGATATAGGTGTTCTAGTTGTATATAACAGAATGTTAAAGCTATTTAACGTATAACTTAAGTGTGTTTTCTACAGGATAAACCTTCACTTCTAACTTGAATTTTGAAGGTTTTTTTAAAAGAAGTGTTATGAGAAGCAGATTAAAACCCATTAATTTTTTTCTCCAATTAACAGAACTTCGAAAGTGATGAAGTGGAACTCTCCTATGCAAAGAATGGACAAGATCTTGGCATTGCCTTCAAAATCAGTAAGGAAGTTCTTGCTGGACGACCACTCTTCCCGCATGTTCTGTGCCACAACTGTGCGGTTGAGTTTAATTTTGGTCAGAAGGAAAAGCCATATTTTCCAATACCTGAAGACTATACTTTTATCCAGAATGTCCCCTTGGAGGATCGAGTTAGAGGACCAAAGGGGCCTGAAGAGAAGAAAGATTGTGAAGTAAGTCACTTTAAAAAAAATTTTGAAGGTTGCTTTTGCTTGGCAAAAATGACATTTAGAAGAGTTGGATGGTTGCTCTGTTTAATTTACTAACTGCCATACATGTTGTTCCCATTAAAAGGCTATGAAAGTTCAGATATGTAAACTGGGCTTTTGTGCATTTAAAAAAATACTTAAAGAATTCTTGCCATTGTAGGTGGTTATGATGATTGGTTTGCCAGGAGCTGGGAAAACTACCTGGGTTACTAAACATGCAGCAGAAAATCCTGGTAAATACAACATTCTTGGAACAAACACCATAATGGATAAAATGATGGTAAGTAAATTTGGCATGATTTCAGCATTTTTAAGACTAGAAGGTATTTGGGGTAACCGTTTTGTCTGTCTTTATCCATTTTGTTAGTATCTTAGAGATTGGGGTTTGGGCAGTTAAATTGGTTATTTCAACAGGCTCTTTACCCGTAAGGTAAACTGCCTTCCAATGGTTAGGCTTCTTTCTCTTTTCTATAGAAGGTTTTTGGACTCGGATTATCCAGTAGCTAAAAATGAATTGAAGGCACTGGGTGTTGTTATAGGATAAAATATCCTTTTCTGTAGCAATGAGAAAAGGCAATATTTAAATTTTGAAACTTTAACTTTTAAAAATAGGTGGCAGGTTTTAAGAAGCAAATGGCAGATACTGGGAAACTAAACACGCTGCTGCAGAGAGCTCCACAGTGTCTTGGAAAGTTTATTGAGATTGCTGCGCGTAAGAAGCGAAACTTCATTTTGGATCAGGTAAGCTGCAGCTTTGAGATTGAAAAAAGTAACTGATAATTATGGAATTAACGTTTGGGGTTATAAACTTAACTTTTTTGTTTTTTTTTTTTGTTTTGTTTTGTTTTTTTTTTTTTTAAAGACAAATGTGTCTGCTGCTGCCCAGAGGAGAAAAATGTGCCTGTTTGCAGGCTTCCAACGAAAAGCTGTTGTAGTTTGCCCAAAAGATGAAGACTATAAGCAAAGAACACAGAAGAAAGCGGAAGTAGAGGGAAAAGACCTACCGGAACATGCAGTCCTCAAAATGAAAGGCATGAAATTTATTTCTACTGTTATGTTAAATAATCTTTCTGTGATTTATATCTGAACTTAAATTCTGTGTTAGTAATACTGTTTCAGGAGTTAACTCTGTAAATGAGCGTACTTCACTTGTTTAAGAAAATGTGATTAAAACATGAATAGATATTGTATGCTTTGCAGGAATTAAGCTGCTTGAGAGTTGTAGGCTCTAGGATTGTGAATGTGTATGTAGTGGGTTTGTAGGTTAATATGATTTAATGTTTTTTAGGAAACTTTACTCTGCCAGAAGTAGCTGAGTGCTTTGATGAAATAACGTATGTTGAACTTCAGAAGGAGGAAGCCCAAAAACTTTTGGAGCAGTATAAGGAAGAAAGCAAAAAAGCTCTTCCACCAGAAAAGAAACAGAACACAGGCTCAAAGAAGAGCAATAAAAATAAGAGTGGCAAGAACCAGTTTAACAGAGGTGGTGGCCATAGAGGGCGCGGTGGATTCAATATGCGTGGTGGAAATTTCAGAGGAGGAGGCAAGTTAATTTTGAGTATTACTTGGTTCAATGTTGAAACAAGTGGTAATCTGTAATCTTCTAGTTTGGGTCTGTATGCTTTTCTACTGAATTTAACGTAGGAAGTTTTTGATCCTCATGTCCTAGCTGTCTTAGTAACCATAGTAAAATACTTCATACGATTTGATGGTAAACACACCTAGGTTATGTTGAATGGTTAAATTAAACATGTTTTTCATAAAATAAAGGAATGGTCCAGAAGAAACCTAAGTCGTGTGTAAAGGAGGTAACACCACACTATTAAATGAAACGTCTCTTGTTTTAGCTCCTGGGAATCGTGGTGGATATAATAGGAGGGGCAATATGCCACAGAGAGGTGGTGGCGGTGGCGGAAGTGGTGGAATTGGCTATCCATATCCTCGTGGCCCTGTTTTTCCCAGCCGAGGCGGTTATTCAAACAGAGGGAATTACAACAGAGGTGGAATGCCTAACAGAGGGAACTACAACCAGGTAATGATTTAAGATCCCTGCAGACACTGATTCTCTATATAATTTAGTCTGGAAAGTTAAAGGCATATGTTGCGCAGCCTCAGTAAGAGTTAGGAACACAGCATGTACTCATAGTGATGGTAAAATGAGTCAATTTCATTTATATTGATTTTTCAGGTGCATTAATTAGCAACAAGTCAGGTGATGTCTCATAGCGAATAAGTTCATCACCTGAGAGCAAACGCAGCAGAGAGTGCTCAGAGGTTAATGTCTGACTGGCAATCTTACCTATTTCTGTGGCTGTGTCTCCTCTTCTCCCCCTGCCCCATATACAAACCTAACAACTTGTGCTCTTCTTAAAGGTCTTTTTCTTTTTTTGTAGAACTTCAGAGGACGAGGAAACAATCGTGGCTACAAAAATCAATCTCAGGGCTACAACCAGTGGCAGCAGGGTGTAAGTAATTCCTTATGTGCTTTTTTGTACATTTAATTGTATTTTGAATTCATGAGTCAATCTTGAAAAAAAGATCTTGTCCAGGGATTGAAGTGTTTATAAGTGTTACAGGGCAAGGTGTGAATTGTGTTGCAGTTGTAGCCATACCATAATATCTTTTGAAGGCAAAATAGGTTGGAGTTTGCTGTAACTTAATATTTTTAAATAAAATAGTATTTAATACATATGGTTCTTTTTACTGCTAGCTTTAATTGTATAAACTAACCAAGTCATAATGTGTTTCTTTTTGTAATGTGTATTGATAATGGGATATTAATACCAACTAAATCTGGCTTGATAAATCAGAGGTATGACAGGTATAAATTTGTCTCCAGCAATTACTCTGAATTAGATTGTCAATTCCTAAAAGCAGTTTGAGTGGCTTATTGATGTTTTTTCTTTAAAAAAAAAATTTTCTCTTACAGCAATTCTGGGGTCAGAAGCCATGGAGTCAGCATTATCACCAAGGATATTATTGAATACCCAAATAAAACGAACTGATACATATTTCTCCAAAACCTTCACAAGAAGTCGACTGTTTTCTTTAGTAGGCTAACTTTTTAAACATTCCACAAGAGGAAGTGCCTGCGGGTTCCTTTTTTAGAAGCTTTGTGGGTTGATTTTTTTTTCTTTTCTTTTTTGTACATTTTTAATTGCAGTTTTAAAGTGAATCGTAAGAGAACCTCAGCATTGTGCACGATAAGAGAATGTGTCAGTATTTCAGGGTTCTACATTTTATCTGTAAAATGTGACTTTTTTTTTTATCACAACAAAAGTAAAATGTTGCTTTGTACCTGGTGTCTTTTATTAAGAATTTACTCCCCCCATTTCTCAGAGATAACAGTCGGGAGTTATTGTCACAATATAATAGAAATGTTAGCAACCAGATTCATGTAAGGACTAAGTGGTCCTCATGAATTGCATAAGACTCTGTACTGCTCGTATTACACTCCATCCTCTCTGTAGTTTGCTGAGTAGTGGAGGGGTAAGCTAAATAGTAGTTTTTGACAGTAACTGGGAAGGCTCTTTCTTTTTAAATAACAATGCAATTGGCATATTTGGGAATGAAGATAAAATTTGGAACTAAGATAGAGAAGATGGAGTGTATGTAGAAGGGCTGTTAAAAATGTAAAACTTGGTTGCATTATTTGTGGAGGCTCAAACTTGTGAAGGTTAAATACCATAATTTTTCCATTTGTTCTGCATTTTGATTCTGAAAAGAAAGCTGGCTTTGCCCATTTCTTATTAAAAAAACTTGTTGTAAATCCAGTTGTCTAATGGGATCTATATGAAGTTAGCTATGTCTGTATGCCCTTCTCCCACAAAATACTGTATAACTAGTGTGCTTGTAGTAGTTAACTCCACCATCTTTGTAAGCTAATGAAATTGTGAGTCACCCATTTATATCTTAATTTTTAATCATGTCAGTTCTTGAATGGGTATCTCCTTAGCCTGCTGATTTCTTTTTCTTTCTAAAGAAAGTGGGTGGAGAAATTAATTTAGACGTTTGTTTGCAATAAAAAGAATTCATTTTACTCTCGTTTTGGGATTCTCGCCATCAAGGTTCAAAATCCCTTTATGAAACTCCCAAGAGGAGAAAATTTAAGTGTGTGCTTTCTGGACAGCTTATTCTCTGTACTTGGAACATTTAGGTTTTAAAAACTTAAATGTGTACTGACAATTGACTTTTTAAATTACGAAGTAAAGTTGAATGCTTCCCTTCCCCTCCCTGCCCAGATGACTTTTAACATTTAACGAGGGGAAAAGGTACTGGCTGGGAGAAGTTAACACTCAGTTTATCATCTTTACAAAATGCTAATGGCTGTCCTCAACTGATAATTATATATACATCTATATAATACATGAAACTCTGGGAACAGATGCTTTTAGAAGCCATCATGCAAGCCAGTCACTACTACACAACACTGCTAACTTAACTGTAGTTATGTGATAACATTAGATCCCCTAATTGTAATTTTATTGGGTTTGCACAGAACACTTAAACTTCTAAAGGACCCTCACTCGTGAGGTGAGGAATCAGGAGTCAAACTGTAGAACTAAAACTTGACATCAGTTTAGCGTTTCATTGGTGTTTTAGGTTGCTTCTGGTAAGTATAGGTTTGTTTATATTTCTGACTGCTTAGATTTTTGTTTTAGCCATTTAAAATTAGATTTTTATTTATACTCCTAGTAATTTTCCTGCTAAAAGATGAGCTGGAGTTGAGTTTCAGATAATGGTGTAGGTTCAGTTGGGAATTTTTTGCCTTATAACCCTACAATTAACCATAGGAATACTTAACAGTACAAGATAGTGTGCCTCAGGGGCTTTTGTCTTTTTAGCAATACTGCTAGCCACCATTTGCATGAGTCTGCTTTTCAGTATACATCAGTATTACTGGGGTTGTATAGACTTATGGGGGTGTGGGGAGTAAGGTTTGTTGCTAATCAGTGTTTGTGTCCTAAATGTTTAGGTGCCATTGAAAGATTTTGGATATATCTTCTAGCTTAAAATTGCTTATTAAAGAATTCATATTCTAATCATCGCAGTGGGATAGTGATGGCCAAGTGACATTTGGTGGGCTGTCATGCCTGCATAGCACAGAAAATTGGGAAGAGAGATGGGATAGATAAAAATGTTGCCCAGGAAAATGTTAAGTTTTAAGAAGGAGTTTCAAGGTCAGAATTACAGTAACACCTGGATTTGTATGAAGTGAAATAATTGTAGAGAGTAATTAAGAAGAGGGAGTGCACCATATAGCAAATAAGAGAAAAAAAGTTGATGCCAAGTTTGGCAGAATGAGATCTGTAAATGAGGAACTTGGTGTATTGTTCACCCCTTTCCTTGCCTACCTCCCCTCAATGGCAAGCAAAATACTGAATAAACAAAAATTATCTGAACAGATGTCCCAGTTATACCCTGAGAAAACTCACCTGTGAGATTGCTGTTGGTTTAAGGGGTGCTTTCACTAGAAACTTTTGCATATAGTTACTTAATACCTATCATCCTGAGGCAAGAATTGGATTAGATTGGTTACTAAGACAATCAGGAAGGAACAGAAAGTGCTTTAAGATAGAAATAATAAAGTAACTAGAACTAAAAAGTTTTCTTTGTTGTTGGTAGGTTACTCCTTGTTACTCTTATCTAGCCTTTGGTGGAGGGCTCTGGCTCTGACCTAGGAGGCTGAGACCAGCTTCTGGCCCTGATATCCAGACAGCAAGATGAAGTCTTAAAAATGAAGTATGAGTCAAATCAATTTGACATTAAAGTGACAAAAAGCGATATTAAATCTAGGAAACGATACGCTGTCATTTGCCTAGGATCCTGTCTGAAAATAAATACGCAACTAGATGTCTTGAACACTAACAAGATTTTAAAGCTTCTTAAACACAGTTTACCTTGAAAAAATACTATTTTTGAGGAAAGGTAACTCGGTAGCATTTCTTTTTCACCTCCTGTGGAGTTTACATTCATGGACAGGCTGTTTTGTATTCACCTCAGTTGTGGAAATTGACATTTTTCTATGAACTTTTACTTAATATAAATTGGCTTTTATCCTAGGGTTGTTTTTATAACCCAGCCCATTGCACAAATGAGGAAACATTTTGATAGCTTATAAGGCAATGGCATAGACATCTTCCACATGTAAAGATCTGTAAGGGTATTTCTGATGTGCTTTAAAAGCCTAAACCAGAATAAGCTTACTAAGGAAGGCATAAACTTGTATCTTCAGTCCAAGTTGTAGTTTCTGGTATTAGACATAAAACACATCTTAAAGTCATTCGTTTCCATAATTTCCTTCTTACACATTGAAATGGTTTGAATCTAAACTTGGTCATTGTTCATATTTCTGGGGCTCTGGACTTTATAAAAATGGGTTTAGGTTTTAACATTTTAGTAATTAGTTAATGAAAGTAAGGGTGTAAGTTAATGGCAATGGCCTGGCAATAAATTGCAATGCTTAGTTTATGTATTGTAACTCTTGCTTATGCATGAGTTTTAAGGGACTGTTAAATTAGTGCTTTGAGTTAGAAGCTTACCAACTGCCTCATCTCTAAACAGCAATTTGGATTTATTAGGTTAAACCACAGTTTCTTCAAATCATTAATTGCCTTAACTAAAAAATAGGTAAAACTGCAATATCCTTGTGATGTGGAGAGCCTTTATCTTGGGTAATTTTCAGATGTGACTTTTTTGGCCCTGTCATTTCACAATTTCTATGCTAAAACATGTAGGTAATAGATCTAGCCAGTTCAGTGCTTGAGTTTTATTTAGGCTGCTCTAATCCCCAGTTCTTAACTTAGCACTACAGGTACATGTTTATAAGACATATAGTAAAAATACATTGTCCACCTAACTCCTGTTGAAGTGACATTTGTTTTATTAATTCTTACTAATCTTGATGTTTAAAAAGTAAATCCTTAAGAATTCGGAAATGACCTACAGTACTGATGATGTATGTGTCCCCGAGTGTGTTGAGGTAGGAAAAAAATCAAAAACCAGCATCCCCAAGTATCTTAACATTAAATTATAAACTTGTGAATTGAACAGGAAATAACCTATCTTAACATATAGTTTTTATATATTTTGCTGATTACGTATGCCATTTTATTTGGTGGTCACATTTAGTAAATTTCAACCGTGCAGATAGCTGGATCTCAGAAAATAAGAGCTTTAGGTAGGAGGGAAATGGCTAACAAAGATACTTAAGTAGACATATATACTTTCACATCTTAATCGATTGATTAAAGATACAGGGTGATAGGATATGTTGTTAGTTTGCCCAAGGAATTAGTCCATGAGGAATGGTAGACTGGAAATAGGTGGGAATATTACTCATAATGTTAACCGGAATTACTCCAAAAAATTTAACACCTGTAAATTGTGCAATTAGGTTGGGAATGTGCTGTCCACCTGGGAAGCTGAATAAGTACAACTTTTTGGCATTATGTAGACGGTGCTTTCACTTGTGATTGTAGATCCAATAATAGGGGAGTAAATGTTGCAGATAACTGATAGGCCAGGACATCTGTAATCCATTTGGTTAGGTGAGTTAACACAGGACAAGAACTTAATCGTGTGTTTAATGTGTTAACATTTGTAATTATCACCTAGGAGTATTATAATTTTTTTCTCCTTTTCATGCCAGGACTCAACATATACTTGCATCTTGACAAGGAACAGGGGTTTTGCTTTTAAACAAAACTGGATCTGTGGGTATGAGAAACTATTATAGTTGAAAGTGATGTGGGAATACCAGTCCAGGCAAATGGAGAAATGTCTTATGGAAAGGTTCAGTTAATTTGTTCAAATATTTCAGTTACAATCAACAGTGCTACACCAATGGCACAGCAGTTATTCCTGAGCATGCCCAGCTTGGGTATCTGCACAACTGGACAACGATGTTATGAAGGGACTATAGGCCTGGAAAGCTAGCATAGTGTTTCAAACCTGTAAACACTGAACTGTTGTGGCGTGTTCTTTTCTGCCAATCCTCTAATCCATTCTGTGATCTTACAGGAAGTAAAATCAGTTTTGCCTAGTAAGATATTTTATACTTGCCAAGCACTTGAGAAGCACTGCCACAAGTTAGTATCAGCCAAAATTTTTTTTTTTTTTTAATAAGCAAAAGCAGTCAAGAACTTTGAGATGGCCACTGTAGACATTTAACTTGCGTGGCTTTCATGAGAAAGAAAAAAGATAAAGTGAGATAAATACCTCAGACAATTGAAGCTTACTTGAATGACAGGATAACTTTTTACAGCAGTTGTTAAGGTATCCTTTCAGTTGTCTGTAGTTAAGGGAGATGGGAGGTCACGGTCAAGAACAACAAAAGGTTCCAACTTACCTTTTTTTTTTTTTTTTTTTTGAAAAAAATAAAGCAAAAAATAATGTGCTGATTTAAATTTCATCTCCTTTTCCTTAGTCTGTCCATGTGAATGTGCTGTGTGGAAGAGTAAAAGGGTCCAAGTAAATGTGTTCCAGTGATTCCAATAGGTATTCCAAATTAATTGCTGCTTGTACATTTAACACGTGTTATACTGGGCTTCCAGGATCACCTTAGTTAGAACTCTTATTTTAAAAAGGCAGGGGAAAGGGAGAAATTAGTAACTAGGTGTATAGATTTGTCTGTAACAGGAAAGAAAGGTTCTCTAGTATCTCCTTTGCATACCTGAAATATGAGGTATCTGATGGTACGTTAGCAATTGGTGGTCCTCTTGCATAGGTTAAACGGCAGTACATGCAAATAGAGCCAAGTCCCTTGAAGGTTAAATCCTTATTCTAATGGTTCAAATTCCTTCCGTTTAATGTTATGTAAGACATTATTTCAATACCCTCCCTGCTTGTAGAGTTGAAATACTTCCTTATACAATATTCTAATACAAAGATATCTGGGATACCTATGTCCTTGGGTTCCCAAAATCTTTCTGCATCTGTATTAAATGCACAAATACTTTTTGTTAGCTTATAAATTTACATCAAAGTACAAAAAAATCAGGAAGTGAAATTTAAGACAAGGACTTTGATTATGCTAGTCCAGAGCATGTACTTTCTTGTTGCCCTGAAATTAAAGACTTAATAAGAAGCTTAGAAGAAATTAGTTTTCCCCACTACATACTTAAGAATAATGTATTTTGGTGAAGTGAGAGGACTTGGGTGCTGTACTGACTGAAAATACAACTACCAGGGTTTCTTCAGTGAAATACAGTTCTACTCTGTCAAATAAAAGCAATCTCTAAAGACTTTTGAAGAGCAGACAACTTAGAGTAAAAGGTAAAAAACCCAAAGCCATTTCTGTTCATTTGAGAAAAAACATAAACTAGAAAGATGTTTTTAAAGCAAACTTAGAATTTAGGTAGTAGAACACGTTTCATTTCACGTGACTAGTCCTTGTGGTCTAAGGGGGAAGACATATTTATGAAAACTTAACCCTTTAAGAAACCAGTATATGCAAATTTGAATCCCCTAAAGGTAGGCCATATAATAGGTGTTTTACAACTTACAGAATTTAGTAGAAGTTATTCATAGAAAAGGGTAGAAAAGATAGATGGCTGTTAAGTCCATGTGAACATTTAGTGAACAATAGAAACTTAATTTAGAATTTAGTACGTATAGTCACTGGTAGTTTTCTCAAGATAAAAATACTTGGAAAAAGTCATCTTTAATCTCTAGAAAATAGAGTGGTTGAAAAGACTCAAATGTTTGCAACACTGATCAGTAGTGCTCACATTACGGACTTTAAAATGTAATACTTTACTAAAAAACTAAGCTTTTTTGTCCCTAAAGTTTGTCTTAAAAGGAAATTTAAATATGGAACTTAATGCACAAAATAACCTGTGTAAGATACCAGTATTTGGGTGGTAGAGGATATTGTTATATATTATTACTCACCTGATTTGATGACCAATGGACCGTATTTTAAGATGCTTCCCAAAGATATTTTATTCTAGAGTACTATTAAAAACCACAGTTAAAGCAATCAGTAATTTTTCTACTTTCCTCATTAAGGTATTCTGCTTTCCCAAAGTAGTTTACGTTAACATCACTTGTAAAGGGGTGTCTTAATCCCCATCCACCACAGATTTTTACCTAGGAATAGAAGGATTCAAACCCTATTTGATCCCTAGCTTTTTGCTGAAAAGTGCATAAACAGGAATCCTGAATTTATTATATAGACCTCCTCGCATTATAAAATCGAAGCAAAGGGAAACCAGCGATGGAGTAGAGGTACGTAGACTGAAGAGATGCTTGCAAATTAAATAATGGTATTAGGGATAGTCAAATTTCTTGTTGGCAAACTTGGTCAATAGAAATCACAAGTCCAGAGAAAAGCTAGTTAATTTTGAATTCCCTGAGGTTCTTTTACTGAGATGTAAAGCAAGTAGTCAAGGAAAAACAAAGAGGGAGGGGTGAGGGAAGGGGGGGAACTGCATAAAGCACTCAGAGGTAGTTAATTAAAGTAGGTATGATAAGCTGCAAAGTTTTAAACCTACTAATTGCCACAATTCTATTTTAATCAGCTATTTAGCTGGTACCTACCGCTATATCACCTAGTGTGAAATTTCGGATTTAATGGAATAATGAAGGAAGCAGTGCAGCTGGAGGCTTCAAGTGGGCTTGGAAGGTAGGTTTCTCTTTCAGCTTTAATTTGGAAAGTGTAAGCTTTTGGATGAGAGGGACTAGTGAACACTTAGTAATTTTAAACTAACGTGTTGACTGCTTTATATCAGACACTTGATTGGGAATGTAAAGATAAAAATTGACAGGGTTCTTGTAGCACAAGTCAGTGACCAGTGGAAGTGCCAACTACTGTTAGTGGAACATGAAATAAAGTAGTGTGAGAGCCTAAAAGGTGATGATCCTAATTCTAGAAATTAGTGAGCAAGAGAGTAGATTATAGAGAGGAGGTAGGAGAAGGGCATTCTAAGTGAAATGAAAAAATGTGAGCAGAGGGATGAATTCAGTTCGTGGTGGCCAGAGGTACACTGGCGATGGGACTGGCTAAACTTTGCAGTTTGAACTTGAAGTTGGATGGCAGAGTGGAAGAAGATTGAACTGGAGGGACCAGAAATGGAAGTGTCAGGATCAACTTGGAGGCCTTGGAGGTCTGGTAGCAATGTTTTAAGGGCCTAGAGCATGTTGAATGGTCCAATAATTCATTAATGCATTTTGTATCATTTTAATAGGTAAAGAAGAAAAAGTGCTAATGATTTAAGTTTATGAAATGATATTTGAAAAGTAATCCAAATAAGTAATTATATTTAAACTTCTGTTTTTATCCAGGTCTCCAATCTATGCAGTCATTCTGCTGTGAAAATGAACTAACCTTGTTATTATTGAAGGCCTTGGAAATTTTTACCAGCTGAGAGATTTTTCTCTTACTCAGGGTAAGATGTAATAATAGTGTGCTAGACCTGGAAGGGACTTCACTGACTTAATCCATTTGCCTGGTTTCATATGTTACATGTTATCAAACTGAAGCTGAGAACATAAGTGGCCTGCACAGCTTGTTAAATATCAAATTTGATTAGTACTCATCAATTCCTCCACCCCACCCCAACTCATGCCTTTTAAAACATGAGTGACTGTCATGTGGAGTTTTTAACATAATTGTTTAAGATCAATTTGAATAATATAGACTGCACTCAGCTTCGATTTGTGTCAGTAACGGCAGGCAGATGATCTTGCAAAAACTTCCTTCTCTTTTCTAATAACCTTCCCTTGTTAATGTCCAAGTCTTTCCTTTGGTGGCTGCCAGATGATTAGGATCAATAAAAATCTCTTAGAACATATATGCTTGACAGTGTCACTCATGATAGGGCATTTGGTAAACCATATAGCTTGTGTACCGTAACCCTCATAATGACAGCCATAAGAAGGTGAGCATGGGAGGGAAAATGCTACCTGCAGGCCCCTACCTATCCTGAAAACGGATTTAGAACAAAATAAAGTTTCAAAACATCTCTTCCTTGATCTGTTTAGCTCACCCAGTGATAATCAGTAGGACCAGTAATAATGCCATAATCCTATCCACTGGTGTCTTCTTTCATAGTTATCATTCCTTAACCAGAAAGGTCTCTAAGCCTGTGTTTTAAGTAATGTTGATATTTACTAAACCAAAAATGATGAATGAATGAATAAATGCTGTGGACTTAGTTGGGTATTGGGTGCTTTTTTAAATGGCAGCCAATTGAATTATAAATGTCTTTACATTAATGGAACAATATATGTGTAATTCTGCAGTATTTTCCTTTGCACCAAACAAGTTTCTAAAAATATTTTTATGTGTGCCATGTACATATTTAAGTTCTACTTAAAAACAAAAACCCTGCATACATCCAAAAAATATTTAGAGCACCTAAAAACCACCTTTCCCTTCTGAGAGAAGACTCACCTGTTGAAGTGGAAGAATAGGATCAAGCAGTGGGTACATTTTTAAAATAACAATTGCAAAGTGACGACCCATTAGTTTTAAGTCTGATATAACATCACTGGCTTTAGAAATCAGAAAGTACCCCTCATTTTTAACAGGGTACAGTAATACAGTTGTGATTTTTGTTTTCAAGGCAAGTTTTAACATCGAACTGAGATTTTATTTCTTGAAACGTCAGGTGTACTCACTACTTACTATAAGGAAACACTTTTCTAAGCATGTTAAACACGAGGTTTATTTTAAGTATGAGTCCACTATGTGCTATACTGACAGTAGATACAGGGCCAGAATGTTTGTAAATATTCATACACATGTAAAAAAGACTACAACTTACATACTTTATTTACTTGGTTGAAAGCCTTATGGTATATAAAATGCTTTCTATAGTTGATCTCGGCTTTGTTCACACCGAAGTGAGTTGTATCTGGGTTTTCTGTGCTCAAGACTGCTCAGTTGCTGCTGCTGCTGCTGTTGGTTTGTTTTCTTTCAGGATCAAGGTGGGTACTTTCATATAAAATCTTGTTTTTAATTCCTTCTCTGGCAAGTCTTTCCTGGATTCTTAGCTTTGCGTAATTATACCTACAATGGAACCTAGTAAGGAGAACATAAATAAATTATTGATATACCTGTAAAACTAATTTGAAATTGGTAATCAGAATTTTTTAATGCTTACAGATGACTGTCAGTGGTTGTGAACACATTCTTAAGGTAGCATTTTCAGATGTTATGCCATAGGTAGGGATTGAAATGAGCATTAGGATAAGATAAAAGGTTGAGGCCTCCTCCCTAAATGAAGTATAAACCCTAACATGGCATTAATGCAGTGCCTAATGTCATGCATCTGTTCATTTGACAAATGACACAAAATGTGTGTGTATATATACATATTTAAAAGATTAAAGGCAGTCCGGCAATATCATTTTGTAAGATAAATTTCAGTGAGGGTGGGGAATCTCAGTGGGAGATTGCCCGGAGTAGAGCATGTGCTTTGGAGCTAGATAAACCTATTGTAATCGTGGATCTTCTTGAATACTTAGCACACATACCAGCATCCTAAAGTCACCAAGATAAATCCTCCTATTCCAACATCACATGATCTTCTAATTCTACCTGTCAAAAGGAAGCATAAACACTAATACACTGCATGTTACAATACTTCATCTAGGAAAAAAACTTCAGAGAAACATGTTTTTTATGCATAGAGAGAAACAGATACTCACTAGTTAACAAAAAGTGTCCAAGGCCAGCCACAACAGATCCCAATGAGCCATACAATATCGAATCCCGTGCACAGGGGACGTTTTCAACGTCTAAAATTCCTAGGAGCTTAAAGGGCTACGAAAAATAAAAAAACTTAGATTGGACAAGAGAATATTTTAGGGTGGTTTGGTAAAGATTAAAACCATCTTTAATCATTCTGCTTTGGTATATAATATGAACCTAAAATGGAAACCCTGAGAATTTGACCAGAAAGTCCTAAGCAGGTAGGGTAAATTAAACCTAAATAGATTATGGTACCATGGTTATGCTGTAATTTGTTAATCAACTGGTTTGGAGATAAGGTAAGGGCATACATTATTTTATGAGCTCTTTAAACATCTGTATGAAATCATTTGGGGATTTGGCTATCATTGAAATTTAAAAGCAGCATAATTTCCTTCTAATAACCTGAGATGCATAGATGGGAAAAGTGAAATTGTCCTAACCATGTTGCTTATAATATTAGTATACTACTGTTTTAAATTCCTTTAAGGAGGACTGCAGATTTTCTGTGTTAACTAGTAACAGCACATCAGTTGTGTCTGTAAGAATAAATGCTTTGTGTTGAGACAAATCCCGTCTGTTTCTTGTCTGATATGAAGTTGCCGTTGATTGTATTTCTTTGTTGATAGTACATGGTAACCACAACCTAGGTGTGATGAAAAAAGCTGGAAATCTAGAGGGTTGGATTTTATTTTCAGGTCTGCCACTAACTTCTGTAACCTGTAGGACATTTTTTTAATCTGGCCTCCAATCTAATGAAAGGGGTTCCGCTAGGTGATAATTTAAGTTCAAGTGCTAAAATGAATGGTTTTAAAATTCTTTCTATAGTCTTCATTGGATTAATGGATTTATTCTCCCTCATTAAAAAATACTGCTGGGCTTGCCTGGTGGCGCAGTGGTTGAGTCCGCCTAACGATGCAGGGGACACGGGTTCGTGCCCCGGTCCCGGAAGATCCCACATGCCACGGAGCGGCTAGCCCGTGAGCCATGGCCGCTGAGCCTGCGCGTCTGGAGCCTGTGCTCCGCAACGGGAGAGGCCACAATAGTGAGAGGCCCAAGTACCGGAAAAAAAAAAAAAATACTGCCACTTTAAGCATAACATTTTCAACTTGAATGTCTTGTCACTCTCACTCTGTACTTAGGGGTTTGGGGAGGGCAGGACAGAATTATTTTTATAAGTCACGGTTATGTTTTGCTACAGCATTCTCCTATTCATAAAAAAAACCCAAGGTACTGTTTTCAGTTAATGCAGCTTTTAAAAAGGAAGCCACTTGTCCATTCTTTGGGATGAGATATACGTAGATGGTAATATACTGTAAGGGAAAAAGTGGAAGAAATGGGATAAGGACAGTAAAGGGCAAGTCAGATTAAAGGTTGAAACATGAAGGTATTTGCTTTGGCTCAGGCTTCTGCAAGAAAGACGATGTGATTTGGTTCCTAATAAAGCAAAAGTTATATACTCTTGGATCATTATGTTCCTTTTTTTTTTTTTTTTTTTGCCTCTGCCTGTTTCCTCCCCCCCCCCAACATGTTTGCTTCATGAACACAGCAGGTGCTCATTGAAGTTGCAGACTTGAATGTTAAAAGGCTCTTTAGTACAAACCTTCCATGTACAAAGAGGTTGGGATTTAATTCTGCTTCTAGGCTTTTCATTTAATTTAGCAAAAGATGATTGTTTCTCAACCTCAGGTCAAGAGCCAGGTGGAATTTACGGCCCCGGGCGGAGGGGAAGGAGGGTGTGATCTGTTCTGCAGCTAGGCCGTTGCCCCGGGGGAAGGATGCTAAATAGACTGAGATGGGGTGGTGGTGCTTAATGTCAGATCTTAGAAGCGAGTGAGACCAGCAGCTTCTACGGGGTAGAATGTTAAGATGGCTTTCACATTTAAGCAGAGAGAAAGAAAGGAACCATCAAGTGTTGGCCGCAGCATGCCAAACACTGCACATCTCTGCCAAAGACAGCACTTCTTTCAAGGCTTCTGGGCTTTTTCATTTGGATTCTGTTCCATAATGGAGCCCTAGTGTGACCCCAGGATACACCAGAATCTGCAAACTTTGCGGGGCGGGGGCGGGGGCGGGGGCGGGCATTTGGATAAAATTATCAGCCCCAGTTCTTGGCCAAGTGTGTAAAATAAACTTGCTGAACATCTGAAATGGTGCTGTTTGTTTAAATCAGCTAGGTAGGTAACTTTCTGAGCTTTTTAGAGATTTTCAAATCCCACCCTCAGATTCTGATGCAATAGGCCCCAGGCATTTATGTTTAGGAAACCGCCCACCCCCCAGACTGGGAGAAACACTGCTTTAGAGATTTTAGAAAAGTAAAATTTTGGGGCTTCCCTGGTGGCGCAGTGGTTGAGAATCCGCCTGCCAATGCAGGAGACACGGGTTCGTGCCCTGGTCCGGGAAGATCCCACATGCCGCGGAGCAACTAAGCCCGTGAGCCATGGCCGCTAGGCCTGCGCGTCCAGAAAGTAAAATTTTGAAATTGCAGATTATGGAATAATCCGCTTATTTTTGAAAGATAAACATATCCTTTTTAAGTGGTACCTTCTAAAACCAACAATGTGGGCTAGAGGCCAAGGATGCTACTGCTAAACGTCCTACAATGCATGTATCACCTACAAAACTGCCTTTGGTCAATGGCAGCGCCAAGGTTGAGAAGCCAATGCTTGTCTAATTAATCTCATAATTTAATAGAGTTGCCAAGGAGCTATTAGTGCCCGGCCCTTTATATCCCTTGTTTTTAATTCTCACCACCTCTTTGTGACATTTTATCTGAAACAGGCTCAGGGTTTAAGTAGAAGGCTAATAAGCGCTGGCAGAGTGAAAGTGGAAGTCAGTCTGACCCTGAAAGCCTGTCATTCCACCTGCAGCATTTAACCGTTTGGTTTTTTAGTAAACACGAAGGTTCACATATAGAGAGTAGTAGAACTGAGTACATAACTGTAGCTCTGCCTGCAATTTGTATCAAAACTGGGTAAGGAAGTACAAAGACTTTTGCTCCTTTACTAGTAGGGAATTTTCAGCCTCCTGGTAAAGCTGGAGTTTAGACTGCTGGTGACTTAAAAGCAAGTATGGAATACTGTAATGAAGTCTTGAGCTTTTATCTTTGAGAGTACACTGAACTTTAATTCTCAGAAATGGAAATAAAGAGTCTAAGCCTGAAGTCACTTTGAAGTAGTTTTGTTTGTAATATTCAAGGCATTTCACATTCCTCTTATTCCCTAGTCATGTGCAAACTTAAGGCTCACCTGCTATTAACAAAGCCTTTAAACGTAAACTAAAGTCAGAGACTTTTTTTGGTAAGCTAATATTTTTAAGCTTAGATTTAGAAAGGCAGCCATACCAACACACCTTGATGGAATTAAGGGAAGCTCAAAAAGAAATTTATAAGCCAGAGTGCCAATTTAATAATTTATAGGAAACAGATCAGATCAAATTAGAGCTACTTCACTTCCCACTGTCAAATGTATCTGCATCAGTGGTCATATTCTGCCTTTCCTTTTGTTTCAAAGGAAGAACAGGCCCTACTCCTATTTAAAACTAGTCCTCACTTTGCAGTTGATTACTTTCTCCACTCTCAAAAGACTCTGCTTCTGTAGTTACCCCATCTTTCATTTGCATTACATTTTTTTCCTCCTTCTAATAATCTCCAGTCTAGAAACATACAAAACAAATCCCCCTCTCGACACCCTTCCCCCCCAAGCCCCACCATCCCATTTTTCTGTTCCCTGTCACTACAAAACTGAAGTTACCTGTGTGTGCCTCTTCACTTACAAACCTACGCTCCCTTTAACTTGCTTCAACCAGACATTTACCAACTGCACTGGACGGAAACAGCACCACTGAGGTTTTCTAAAAGACATTCGTTTTGCAAAATCCATCATACTTTACATCTCAGCACATGTGGCACAGATACTCATTTGTTTTTGAAACACTTTCTTTGGCTTCAAATACAGTATTAATCAAAAATTTTTTTCATGTATTTTCTTGATTCTCAATGGGTTAAACCACCCTCATGACCATAAAATGACAGCAGTTATCTCCTATCAAAAGTGAACCAAATACAAAAAGGATGAAAGCCCCATTCAAGATCAGAGTGTTCTCACAAAACAATCTAGAATTTTGTGTTGGAAGTCATGGTGCCCCTTGAAATATGCAGTTGCAAACAAGGGTACATTTTCTTAAAGCATATTCCAAATAGTATGTGAGACATTAAAAACAGAAAAAGCATCAACAGTGTATAAATTGACAAAAAATTTTTTGAAAACAAATATGGAAACAATTTACCCAAAATTTATTCATAACCATTTGATGATCTAGGCCAAATTTAGATGGAAAATTCCCCAGAGAAGCAAGAACACTGAATAAGTGATGAAATTTTTCAAGCTGAGCAGAGAATATCCTAAAACTATAGGTGCAGTGTGGCACACAGTGTAGGTCTTCAATATTTGTGAGTCTAATTGATCCAACGTTAATCTCTCTATGGCTTACTATTTAAAATTATTTCTTCTTCCATTACCTTTTTAAAATTTATTTACTCTGCACTGAGGATACAAAAATTGGGTTCCCTGCTCTTAAGACACAAATTAACTTCCAGTATAACGCTGTAATGATCCAGCAATGTACAAGGTGTACGGGAGATAGAAGCACCTCAAGTCTCTTTTGAGGAGTCGGGAAGCCCTTCAGGGGAGACCGGAGATAACCCTGTTTAGCTTTAATACACCCAGAGAGGAAAGCATGAGAAAAGTCACACGGGTTAGTTAGGTGATGAGCTAAGGCCGAGAAATTCGATTTATCCTGAAAGCAATGGGCAGCTACGACTGGTTTTAAGCAGAGAGGTGGAATTATGCATTTTACAGGGTAGCCCACAAGGACGACTGTGGAAGGTGAAGGGAGGAAGGCAGAGCAGGAAGACATGAATGCCAGCCAGTGAAGCTATTGGTTACATATGATACTGCATACTCCACGTGGTCGAGTGAAAACAAGGTTAACGGGAAAAAAATCTCAATCTTTTTTCATCACCCTCCTGCTCTGGATATAAATTCACTCGAATATAACCAAGTTCTCATTCCTCAGCGTTTACCGATTCCTCTGTTAAGTGTTGTGAAGTATACAGCCTTAAAGACAAGGTACCTGTCCTCAGCTTTTAAATCCCTCTCTTTGCCAGTAAATTACAATACGAGGCCCCTGTCAACAAAACTTTTTTTCCAAAGGGATCAGTCTTGTGACCTGCAGTAAGCTATCGTACCGGTCCCCTCATCCTCCTAGTTTGGGTCACTTAAATCATGGCAATTAAAATAAAAATGTCGGGGGATGGGAGGAGGGGAGCTGTTCGATTGCAGAGAAGCTAATGACATGTGCTCCCGGCCCGGGTCTCCCAGCTCTAGAGGCCGCGTCCCTAGGCGCCGCCCGTCAGTACTCCGCGCAACCCGCTGCACCCCGCCGCAGCCCGGATTACCTTCCCCTTCCCGGGCTCCCCGGCCTCCGGCGCAGCCGCCATGGGGACAAGTCGGCGCCTCCACCCCGCCCCGTCGCCTCCGCTGGGCGCCGTGAGCGGACGCCCCGCCCCGCCCTGGCCACCTCGGCCCGCGCCTGCGTTCGCGCTGTCCGCCATTTTAGGGAACGTTTCCCAGTCTCCGCGGCGGTGGCACCGGCCGAGCTGGTTGCCTTTGGTGTGGCCGCCATTTCCTTTGTTCAGTTGAACGGATCCAGCCCGAGGGCCTGGACCAGGGGAGGAGGAGGAGGACTCGTGAAGCAACCGCGCACCCGGACTCTTGGCACTTCGAGGATGCACCTTTTCCCGCCCCCGCCCCTACCCCTGCCCCTGCCCCTGCCCCTGCCCCTACTCTTGCCCCAACCGCCATTTCTAACTGTCGTCCGCGCGCGTGCGCTCGCTCCCGTGCGTAGGCGCTGGGCGCGCGCGGCGGGGCGGCCGGGGCCGCGCGGAGGGGGCGTGCGCGCCGCCGCCGCTTTGTCCTGGGAACGGGAGCCCCCCCCCCCCGCCTCAAGCCCACGGCCCGGAAGTCGGCCCGTACTGGCTTGCGGCCCGCGTCCCCTTCGTGTCCTTTGTCTTCCCGCCCCGGGAAGAGTCCTTGGCGACCCCGGCAGCTCCACCCAGCGCCAGCCACCGTTTCGCCCCGAGCGAAAGTGTGGTGCAGCGATCACACCACTTACTCCCTGCTTTGGTTTCATCAGGGAGGGGCTTTAAAATAGCGCCACTCGGTTTGCCTGAAGGAGACTGGGGACAAAATGGAGGGAGGACCTTGTCAGTGAAGACGCGTCAGGACGTTTGTGCCCGCCGTGCAGGCAGGGAAGGCAGGCGGGGTGAAGTAGAAAAAGGCCTGCGACACGCGTTTGTGAATGTTAGGTAGTGTTCCACGTATACTCCGCCCTACGATTGCGACTTAGCGTGAAATCTGCGTATTGGAGACAGCAGTCGTCTGGTGTGAGATAGCGCTTGACCGCTTTCTCAGCCCTTTAAGTCAATACAGTTCCTTTTCCCGTATTATTTTTCTATGCACCGTAAGGAAAATGTCCCTATCAAAGCCATAATTATGCCTCCTTTGTTTATGTACCTTTATATTTCAAAGTATATTCCTGGGAAAATGTTTACACTTTAGAGTGTGTCATTGTGCAGAGTCATGCTGCTGTGCACACAGTAAGGGCTGGATAAGGTTCGCGGTGATTGTTTGCTATCAGCTGTCAGTGAGGTGTTTTCTTATTCCTTATGCTTTCATGATCATTTAATACCTTTCTACAAACCCAGTAAAACACACAATTTACGACTTACATGTGATTTTTTTAAAAAAAATAAGTGACTTTGAGGGAGATTAAAGTGCTCTGACATACTGCTCTAATATTAATTAGGAAGTAGAATAAATGTCACCCCGCCCACGAAATCCTGCCAGTTTGAGGTTCTTAGTTGGAAATCTTGCGCTAACTATGCTTTGAACTCTTGGTCTGGAAGGTAATATTTAAGGCAGTAATATTCCATAAAGGAGTGAGGAATTCTCTTGAAGTAGTTCCTAATAATGTTGTAACGGAAGGAGAACTGGAAAGTACCAGGGCCATCCTACTTTATTTTTTATTGTGACTTTGAAAAATTGCTAGGGTAAACTTAGGGTCCATTTCATTTGTCTTTGAAAAGTATTTTCATACATATTTCTTTATATTAAAATTTTTAATTTCACAAAAATGGCATGTTTGATTGTTTATTTTTTTATTTTCATAGTTTATAGAGTGAAAAGCAAAAATCTTTTTCACTTTAAACCCTTTTTTCTCCCCTATTTAAAGTAAATACAACTAACAGTTTAATACGGCTCTTTCCAAGCTGTTTTCTTTTTTCTCTTCTTTTTAATTAAAACAACCCTGGAATATAGACTAAAAAGTAAAAGTCTCTTTATACCATACCTGCTGCCATACAAGTGTGTCTGTATATGACACACATATCTAAATAGCTACAGTATGTAATTTGCTTCAACAATTTACTTTTTACCATTTAACACTATGTTATGGAAAATTTTTCATGTAATTATCTGTAGATTTACTCATTCATTTTAATGGCTGCTCAGCAATCCTTTAATCATTTTCCTTCTGATTGACCTAGGAAGTTTCATTTTTTTTCACTAGTCCAAGAAATACTTCAATGAGCATTTTTATGCATATATCTTTGTGCACATGTTCAAGTATTTCTGTAGGATAGATTTCTGGAAATGTCCTGATTCAAAGGGGTATGTGCATTAAAAATTTTAATACATACTGCTAAATTGCTTTCCAAAACTACTGCCAATTTACATTCCCCATTATAACAATGTATGAGAATGCTTGTTTCCTCACAACATTTTTAACACTGCATAATATCATATTTTAAAATTTTTGTTGATCTGATGGGTGAAAAATGGTGTCTTGATTGCTTTTAAACTTTCCTGATTACTAGTATGGCTGAACATTCTTTCAAATGTTTATTAGTCATTCTTTTCCTAAAAATTTACTTACTGGTTAACTTTGTTTATGGAGTCTTTCATTTTTCAAATAACTTTCTATTTTGTTTTATTATATTTTTTTATGGAGTCCAACATGTCAGTGTTTTCTTTTATGGCTTTTGATCTTGTGTCTTCCTGAGGCCTTAAGGCCTTCTTGACTCACATAATTAAAAAAATATTTGAAAGTAATTGTCATATGCTTTCTCATTAATAATTTTGATTATCTCTTTTCCTGTTTCTTAAAAGACCAACTTTTGGTGTTACTGACCAAGGCTATTTTTTTCTACTTCATTTTATAGTTTACATTTTTTTCTATTAACGTGGTATCTATTTTGTCTTTTTTCTATCTTTTTGAATCAACTACTTAAGTTCACATATTCTCCATCTTTCTTGATTTGTAGCAAATGTATTTAAGGCTATAAAATTTCCTCTGAGAATCATTTTGTCATATGTTGTCACAGATTTTTGACAGGTAATACACGTATCACCATTCTTTTCTAAATTTTCTATAATTTTAGCTTTTCTTTCGTTTCAAGTAAATAAATTTGGATATGCTTTTGGTATTAATTTTTAGGTGTTTTGTTTTACACTGTGGCCCATGTATTTCTACTCTTGGGGAATTTTTTTATTTGTGTGTGTGTGTGTACTACCTAAGAGATCATTTTGTACATGTTCCATATGCTTTTGAAAAGAATGCATGCTCTATATTAGCATTGTTAAGCTTATTCATCATAATAGTATATTGTATACATTATAAATATATAAAATACATAACTATATGATAATCACATAAGTTTATTAATTGCCATTCAGCTGTTTTTTTGCATGGTAAGAGTTGTTTCATTGCGAGCAACAGACTGACTGTAGTTAGCTTAAAGAAGAAAGAAATTTATTGGGAAAACGTGGAGAAGCTCAGTGAACTGATAAAGAGTTTAAGAGTCAGGTCTTGAAAAGGACAACATCCAGGACAGTCCCGGGGGTCTTGATAGCAAGAACTAAAGGAGTGGCTTTCCAGGATGACAGTGATGGCCTGTTTAGTCTTATTTCTACTATCGTGCTTTGCTTTTCAACCATGCTGTCTGCTGCAAGACTCCCTGTTTGACTGGTAGTGGATGCAGATGCCCTGAATGAGTGGGTAGTTTAGCACAGTGGGTTGAGTTGGGGCCAGAAAAACTCTTCGTTAAGAGTTCCTTCTCTCACGGTGGCTGTAAATCCTCTGGCACATGGCCCAGAGTACCTGCTTTCATCCTCTCATCTGGGAGAGAGTGTCTGATGTCAGTAATCCCATGCTAGAAAGCTAATAGTTTTCTGTAGGCAGCAGGATGGTGAGGGGTGAAATGGTTGTATCGTAATTTAGGGATTTGGTGGGGCTGTGCTGGCAAACCCACTTTTCAATGTTCTCTCTTAAGCTTGTGTGGGGTTGTTTTTTAATCAGGAATATTGTGTTTAATAGTCTGATTGCAACTTCTCTGTATCGTTCAGAAGTTCCTAACTGTCCTGGTCTGCTGCTGGTACATTATCCTGTCTTTCCAGCAGAAGTATCAATTTATTTTTATTTTTATATTCCTTTTTTCATTTCAATAGGTTTTGGAGGAAGGGTGATAAAAAATTGGGTTCAATCAGCCCTCTGTAACCAGGAGTCTGAATTTTCCTGCTCTTCTTTCCTATTTGTGTGTGTCCATGCTGGTGTGCACATGAGCATATGTTTAAGTCTAATGGTACTATATGACTTGTAAAGAAAACCAGCTGTTTTCCACCACACTTCTCTTCGTTCTGAAGTTCTGCACCCCACAGGCAATGACTTTTATCTCTTTTGGCCCATTCTTCTGGTAGTTTACCTTCATATTTCTAAGTAAAATTCTAAGTAAAATGCTCGTTCTCCTATTTCTTTTTTTTTTTTTTTTTTTGCGGTACGCGGGCCTTTCACTTTTGTGGCCTCTCCCTTTGTGGAGCACAGGCTCCGGACGCGCAGGCTCAGCGGCCATGGCTCACGGGCCTAGCGGCTCCGCGGCATGTAGGATCTTCCCGAGCCGGGGCACAAACCCCGTGTCCCCTGCATCGGCAGGCGGACTCTCAACCTCTGCGCTACCAGGGACGCCCTATTTCTTAATTTTTCAATTTTAGGCATTATCTATTGATAATGAAAGTTTATCTCTTTTCTACTCCTTTCGTTTCCCCTCATCCTCTCAGTATGGTTGTGACACATTTAAAAAAGGTAAATCGGGCTTCCCTGGTGGCGCAGTGGTTGAGAATCCGTCTGCGGATGCAGGGGACACGGGTTCGTGTCCCGGTCCAGGAAGATCCCACATGCCGCGGAGCGGCTAGGCCCGTGAGCCACGGCCGTGGGCCTGTGCGTCCGGAGCCTGTGCTCCGCAACGGGAGAGGCCACAGCAGTGACAGGCCCGCGTACCACCAAAAAAAAAAAAAAGGTAAATAAGCATTCAGCATATACGTTATTCTGGCAATGTAAATGGTCATAGCTGAGCCGTGTGGGGTACTATGATTTGATTTCTTTTCTTGTAAAATTTTAAATTTTTCCTGGAGTTAATAATTGTTTTGTTTGCTAAATTTTGTTAAAGCTAGCTCTTATTGACTCTTCCTTCCTTCCTTTTCTTTTTTCTTTTCTTTTCCTTTTCCATAAGAGATTATCTAAATTTTAGCATATAATACTCATTTGGCTCTTGGGACAAATAAGTATTACATGCTCTTTTTTTCCCTTTCCCCCTTACTAGCTCTAAAGAGCCAATTGTAGACATCTCTTGCCAACTCTGTGTTCAGTGACTTCATCCTGGTAACTTAAATTTGGCTATGGTGGAAGTATATATGCCATAGAAGTCAACAAATGCTACAAATCAGTGCTTCTTTATTTTTTAAATTTCCTTTTCAAACAGGTGGTTTACCCATATACCACTGAATACACCTGTCATTGATTTTTCTCTCAAAATTCTCCTACAGTCATAAAACTCTCCACAATATAGTAAAAAACATTGTATGATCTGCCTGTCATTTTTTTTTAAAAGACATCTGTCCTGGAGCTTGTCTCCTCTTGGTCCATCTGTTATGGTTGCTTTCTAAGACTGATTCCCAGACATTATCCTGCGGTTTCTCATCACCTCATGCCTATGCCAAATCACCTGCTTCCTGAATTCCTCATCTTCCTCTTTCCTGGCTTACTCCCTCATTTCGGAGGAGTACATCCTCTAGTCGCTTCCTGGAAAAAGGTTGCATAGAAGGTAAATATTTTGAGATCATGCCTAAACATTTTCTTTTTCTTGACAGCTTTGATATTTGGTTAAAGTTGCATTTCTAGAATTAGTCTCCCACTAGAATTATTATTCCTCCTAGAAATAAAGCAATCTCCTATATAATCATATTGCCATTATCACACCTAAGAAAATTAGCAATAATTTCATAATTCATCTAGAATGTACTACATATTCAAAGTTCCCCAGTTTTTCAGGAAACTTCCCCAATTGTACATTGCTTTTATTTTTGTTTTCAAAGAAGGATCCAACACTGCATTTGGTATTATGTCTCTTTAATCTCTCTTAGTCTAGGACAGTCTCCCTATCTTATCTCTTTTATGCCATTGACTTTTTAGAAATTCTGAGACAGTTATTTTGTAGATTGTCCCACATT
Source organism: Kogia breviceps (assembly GCF_026419965.1). Lineage (NCBI taxonomy): Eukaryota > Metazoa > Chordata > Mammalia > Artiodactyla > Physeteridae > Kogia > Kogia breviceps. The sequence goes on along the minus strand of NC_081310.1, from coordinate 39,491,720 downwards.
CTGGATTGTCTCAGTGTCATTTAACTTGTCTATCCCCTTTGTTTTCTATAAAATAGAAGTTTAGTCTAGGGCTGCACTGTTCAATGTGGTAGCCACTAGCCACATGTGGTTATTGAGCACCCGAAATGTGGCTAATGCAACTGAGGAACTGGATTTTAAAATTTAATTTGAATTAATTTGAATTTAAATTTAAAAGCTCAGGGACTTCGCTGACAGTCCAGTGGTTGAGACTCTGCATTTCCAACGGATGGGGCATGGGTTTGATCCCTGGTTGGGGAACTGGGATCCCACATGCCACGTGGGCAAAAGACTAAATTAATTAATTAAAAAAGTAAATTTAAAAGCTCATTCAATTTCATTGGTGGAAAAATTTTAAGTAGGTTTTGAACACCTTGGGTATGCAGATCTACTGCTTCAACTGTAAATTTTATGAAATCTAAATACAGATCAAGTATTTCCAATGAAAATTTAGTATCTGAATTGAAATGTGCTTTAAGTGTAAAAATACACACTGAAGTTTGAAGACATTGTACCAGAAAAGAATGTAAAATGTTAATTTTTAAAATATTGATTACATGTTGAAACACTAATATTTTGGATGTGTTGGGTTAAAGTATATTATATTAATTTCACCTGTGGGTTTTGGTGTTGTTTTTACTTCTTAAATGTGGCTACTAAAATTTTTAATATTACATATATAGTTCGCATTATATATATATATATATATATATATTTTTTTTTTTTTTTTTTTTTTTTTTTTTTGCGGTACGTGGGCTTCTCACTGTTGTGGCCTCTCCCGCTGCGGAGCACAGGCTCCGGATGCTCAGGCTCAGCGGCCATGGCTCACAGGCCCAGCGGCCATGGCTCACAGGCCCAGCCGCTCCGTGGCATGTGGGATCCTCCCGGACCGGGGCATGAACCCGTGTCTCCTGCATCGGCAGGCGGATTCTCAACCACTGCACCACCAGGGAAGCCCTCGCATTATATTTTTAATGACATGTGCTAGTCTAGAAGCTTGATTACATTCAGGTTAAACATTATTTGCAAGAATACTTCTAGATGTTGTTGTGTATTTCTTTTTTTTTTTCTTTTGGCCTCATGACTTGCAGGATCTCAGTTCCCTAACCAGGGATTGAACCTTGGCCATGGCAGTGAAAGGCCGGAATCCTAACCACTAGGCCATCAGGGAGCTCCCTGTTGTTGTGTATTTCAAATTGCATCGTATCAGGAGACACATATTGTTTCACTGTAAGTGATGCTAACTTTGGTCCCGCAGTTAAGATGGAGACTGCCAGAACTCGCCATTGTAAAAATACACTTCCCTTTTTGTAGTTAAAAATCCATGCAAATATTCTGTTACCAAAAATCTATTCATCTAATGGTTTTAGCATTTTTTGATGATCCTTGCCTTGAATCCATGATTACATCAGAGGTTGCCAAAAGATGGATTTTCTTTTCTTTTTTTTTTTAATGAACATTTTCATGCCCTTGATTTTTTAAATTCTTTTTTTAAAAATAGATTTATTTATTTATTTATGGCTGTGTTGGGTCTTTGTTGCCGCGTGCGGGCCTTCTCTAGTTGTGACGAGTGGGGGCTACTCTTCCTTGCGGTACGCGGACTTCTCATTGCGGTGGCTTCTCATGTTGCAGAGCATGGGCTTCAGTAGTTGTGGCATGTGGGCTCAGTAGTTGTGGATCACAGGCTCTAGAGCACAGGCTCAGTAGTTGTGGCGCACAGGCTTAGTTGCTCCACGGCATGTGGGATCTTCCCGGACCAGGGATCAAACCCATGTCCCCTGCATTGGCAGGCGGATTCTTAACCACTGTGCCACCTGAGAAGTCCCTGGATTTTGTTATTTTTGTGAATTCATCTCCATTTATTAGCTGACGTTGGTCTATAAAGAAGAGCTCCTTACATTTCTGGATTTACAAAATTTATTTATTTAGTGTGTTATAGTCAATTAAGGTCATTCTTTTTGATGTTCAGTGCACTTCCTTGTACATTCCCTGCCCCAGACCTATAATCAACCATTTCTTCAAAGAACTCATACTCCTTTCAGTGGGGATTAAATTGCCTCTTAAAGCCACTTGAGATGAATCTTTTTTTTTAAGTATAAGAAAAACATTGATAGAATTTTATTCAAGTTAGTTATGCTTTGTATACACATGTTAATCTATATTGCTAAACATAGAACTAAATCATTATACCTCCAACAATTATTTTCTTCAATCCATGTTAAAACTAAATCTTGGATAGTCTTAGGTCTCATATTTGTAAAAGTAGGTTAAAATACATCTCTGAAAATGAGTAAGCAGAGTTCTCAGGTCATTCTTGTTACTGTGTGCTAGGAATTCTGCCTATGCCTGGGGATCCCGGGTTGTATGAGAACTTCTGCTCTCTCCATCATCATCATCGTCTCCCCTCTTCCCTTCTCCTTTTTTTAAAAAATAATCTCAGTCATATTTTTATAACTCCCCAGTTTATTTTTATTTATTTATTTAATTTATTTATTTTTGGCTGTGTTGGGTCTTTGTTGCTGCATGCGGGCTTTCCCTACTTGTGGCTAGTGAGGGCTACTCTTTGTTGTGGTTCATGGGCTTCTCATTGCAGTGGCTTCTCTTGCTGCAGAGTACGGGCTATAGGCATGCGGGCTTCAGTAGTTGTGGCACTTGGGCTTAGTAGTTGTGGCTCGCAGGCTTAGTTGCTCCAGAGCATGTGGGATCTTCCGGGACCAGGGCTCGAACCCGTGTCCCCTGCATTGGCAGGTGGATTCTTAACCACTGTGCTACCAGGGAAGTGCCCCCAGTTTATTGTTTAACAATCTTTTCTGATATCTATCCGTATGAATTTTAGGTTATCTCATAGTGCACAGATATTACTCATATTTCCTATAAATTTATTAAACACTGATGAGAAAATACTTAACTTACTAACACATCAGTATTTAAAGGCTTCAGCATAATTCCTTTTTCAACAAATGATTTTTTCCCATCTAAGCCAAGATACATTCACATTGGGTTTATGTGTGCATATGAAAACAGACACCTTCCTCAAATTGATCATAAGATAAACCAGCATACAGTGTCCTTCTTTCTGGATATAATTAAATTTTCAGAGGTAAAGTGGTTCAAATGGGAGCAAATAAGCTGACTTCCTTATGAAATAAACGAGACAAACAAAATTTTAGAAATATTAAGGTGCTAAAGAGTAATCCCATGATGTGTGTGCACTGTGGGTATTTGTTAATTAAAACACTTGATTCTAGATTGTATGCGCCTATGGATGGGGCTATTCTTATTCAGCAAAAGGCCCTGAGGTAAAAAGATGAGCAGTATTTCAGGTGGATAGAAGACATTTGTTCTTCACCAAGTTACCTACATAAACTCACTGAAGAGGCAGAGAAAAGTATTTGTCTCAGTGGGCTCAGACGTTGACCTGGGCCTTATAATGCTGTTTTACTTCATTCTGTTCTATTTTGTTGATTTGCTCATTTGTTTGTTCCATTATTTTTGAAACTAGGGCAAAGTAAGGAGGTTCAGCTGGTCTAAGAACACTAATGTACTCCATAAACTGTCTGAATCAAAAATTTTTATTTATTCTTCTGCCAAACATGGCAACTGATTTCCATCTCCAGCAGTGAGTGGACGCAGTGTTGTCGAGCTTCTCCAAAAGGCGCTCTAGCACCTAATACACCCCGAGGACATGGTCTCAGAGTTGAAGTCATTCCCATAGCAGGGACCTTCAAGAATACGTTGTTTTTGTGGATCATAGCTCCCAAGTGGTTCACTTAGAGCTTTGTGTTTTTATTATTTATTTATTTATAGTATTTATTTATTTATTTATTTATTAACATCTTTATTGGAGTATAATTACTTTACATTGTTGTGTTAGTTTCTGCTGTATAACAAAATGAATTAGCTATATGTATACACATATCCCCATATCCCCTCCCTCTTGCGTCTCCCTCCCACCCTCCCTATCCCCTCTAGGTGGTCACAAAACACCGAGCTGATCTCCCTGTGTGATTTAGCTTTGTGTTTTTAAATGTGATTACTTTTTCTATTCAAATCTCTCAGATTGATTTCACCCTTACATGGTATAACCAAATGAGGCGGAGTCTTCTTTTAACTACCCTATTTCATATGTAGACATTTCTGCACTGTCTGTCCTCCAATAATCAGAAACAGTTATCTGAAATGGGCAGATTCCCACCTCCTGTTGCACCGTCCCAATCCTGCCACGCCCTCAAGGGCAAGTTCAACCAAGCCTCTTCCGTGAAGCCTCCCAAACCACCTTCACTTGAAGTTATCCCTTCTCTTCCTGAGAAGTGGTAAAGAGTGGGCATTCTGGTAACCATGAGTTACCAGCTCCTTGACTTTGAACTTCTCTAATCGCTCAAGCTGTAAAATGAGGATAATAATAATTCCCTGTCTATAATTACTGTGAGAATCAAATGATGTAAAGTGTTCAGCAGTGCATAGTGTTAACTAAATGGCCAATAGATTATTGTCCCAACTCCCAGAGTACCTCTTGACTGAACGCTGACTTGGAGATTATTTGCTAGTTTGCACTATTAGTTTCCTCACGCTGAATCTGTCATCTCCCAATTGTCTTGAGGGCAGAAATCATGTCTTTGCCTTTTTCTTCCACATTCATCTGATACAATGCTCTTTTGTTCAGGTAATTGAGTATACCTAGAAACTTAAAAAATGGTTCCCTATCAATATAACACCACATAGTGAGTGCCAGCTTTGAGCCTAGAAGTAGCTTAGAAATTAGTATACAATATTGGCAGCGCAAACAAGTTCCTTGCGTTCTTGGGGTTTATTTGCTGGTCTGGGGAGATGGATGATAAGCAAGTTAGTATAACTAAGACATTAGGGCTTGCATAGAATTAAAATGTGTTTGTGAATTACAGTGCCTCATGGTGACTTCTGATTGTGTGGTAAGAGAAGGTCACTCTGAAGGTACAGATAATGAGGGGCCAGCCTGGGAAAATTGGGTGGGGAAAAAAAAGCAGAAAAAAGAAAACCTGGTGCTGGGACCCCATGTGGGAATAAACTGTGGAGGAATTGAAGGGCTGGTGTTGCTAAAGTGTGGTGGGTTGCAGCGAATGTGGCTGGAGAGGTGGGGGGCCAGGACCACAGGGCTGGGCCCCCAGCTGGGAGTCTGGATCTTGTTCAAAGTGTGATAGAAAGCCACAGAAAGATTTTAGGAGCTCGGTGACACTTTGAGATTTATGTCTAAAACTGATTATTCTGGATGCTTAGGGGTGGGAACAGGTATTAAGGGATGCCACAAACGAGAGAGGAGGTTTTCTACATACCTAGGTTTCAGCAAAGAAATAGGTAGAGCTTCTTAAACGCTTCCAAGATGGAACCTCATTCGAATGGCTTTCTGTGAGTGCGTGCCATGGGCCCATGGTTTTCAAGCACGTCCTTCCTAAGCTAACCCATGGATGAGTTCTAAGATGTTGCAGAATTTTACCAGTTTGGGAGTCTTCTCATTTCCTTATCAAAAAATTAAAGCATAACTCTTAAAATTATCCAATTTAGGGAATTCCCTGCTGGTCCATTGGTTAAGACTCCACTCATCCACTGTAGGGGGCGTGGGTTCACAATCCCTGGTCGGGGAACTGAGATCCTGCATGCCGCCTAGCGCAGCCAAAAATAAAAAATAATTAATTTATTTTATACAATAGTCTCTTCTATAGTAAGTAATATATGGAAATTACAGCTCGATACTTTAATAATGTATCTGCTTAGTGCTACTTTGTATTACTATTTTCAATCTTATTGTAAAATAAGGCAAGAATCTCATTTTTTAAAAAGAAGCTTATAGGGGCTTCCATGGTGGCGCAGTGGTTGAGAATCCACCTGCCGATGCAGGGGACACGGGTTCGTGCCCCGGTCCCGGAAGATCCCACATGCCACGGAGCGGTAGCCCGTGAGCCATGGCCGCTGAGCCTGCGCGTCCGGAGCCTGTGCTTCGCAAAGGGAGAGGCCACAACAGTGAGAGGCCCGCGTACCACAAAAAAACCAAAAACAACTTATGCTTTATTTAGAGTGTAACTCTTTTAAATATTCCATACAACCTAAAAGACTGAACATTGTGCATATTTTAAAATATAGGTGGATTAAGCATATTTGAAAAACCAGTAAAATGGAATGGGATAGTTGCTTTAAGCAACAGAAGGGACATGTTTTTTTAGCAATATCCATACTCCAATGGTTGAACCTTATTGTTGTGGGTAGTCACAACAATAATGTAATTATAAATCGGAAATAATTATAAATCAGAATAATGAAGATAAACCTACAAGAAGATAATGCATTAGAAAAACATTATTGCAAACTGTCAAATAGTCTTCCAAAATAAGGGAAATGTAAACTAAAATATCAGTGAGATACTGTTTCACACCCATCATTCTCATATGCTGCTGGTGGGAGTGTGTATTGATACAATCACTTTGGAAGACAACTTGTGATTATCCAATAAGGTTAAGGATGAGAGCCCCAGACGACTCAGTGATTCCACGTCTAAGTCCAGAGCCTAGGTTTGCTGACCCCCGCCAGCCCACAAAATGATTGTTACTGGTGTGAATGGAGGTAAGAACAGAAACTGAGAGTACCTTTTGAGAAACCTGTGTAGCATTCACATTGCTGAAATATCCAAGCATGTGATTTTTGTGTTTTACAAAATATCACAACAGATTAAAAATTAAAAAATGAAAACAGAACTGATTCATCATGGACAGTTTGAGAAGTACTACTCCTTCTAGACCAATACTTCTTAGACTTGTTTTGTGTATACAGATTTCCTGGGAGTATAGTTAAAATGCAGATTCTAATTCAGTAGGTCTGATTTGGGGCCCAATACTCTGCATTTCTAGCTCCCAGGAAATGCTGATACTGCTGATCTTGGAACCACACTTTGAACAGCATCACTCTAGATTCAACTTTGATTCATGTGTAAAAGGGGGCATATGTGAGAATCTTCATAGTTGTATGTCTGTAATAGCAAAAATACTGAGAAAAACGTAAATGTTTTTGAACAGAAGAATGGATAGATTAATTATGGTTAAGTCATGTGACCCAGCAATCCCACTACTGGGCATATACCCTGAGAAAACCATAATTCAAAAAGAGTCATGTACCAAAATGTTCATTGCAGCTCTATCTACAATAGCCAGGACATGGAAGCAACCTAAGTGTCTATCGACAGATGAATGGATAGAGAAGATGTGGCACATATATACAATGGAATATTAGCCATAAAAAGAAATGAAATTGAACTATTTGTAGTGAGGTGGATGGACCTAGAGTCTGTCATACAGAGTGAAATAAGTCAGAAAGAGAAAAACAAATACCATATGCTAACACATATATGTGGAATCTAAAAAAAAAAGGTTCCGATGAACCTAGGGGCAGGACAGGAATAAAGATGCAGACATAGAGAATGGATTTGAGGACACAGGGAGGGGGAAGGGTAAGCTGGGACGAAGTGAAAGAGTAGCACTGATATATATACACTACCAAGTGTAAAATAGATAGCTAGTGGGAAGCAGCTGCATAGCACAGGGAGATCAGCTCGGCACTTTGTGACCACCTAGAGGGGTGGGATAGGGAGGGTGGGAGGGAGACGCAAGAGGGAGGACATATGGGGATATATGTATACGTATAGCTGATTCACTTTGTTGTACAGCAGAAACTAACACAACACTGTAAAGCAATTATACTCCAGTAAAGATGTTAAAAAATGTGTATTATATATATACATTATCAGTGAACATGAACTATAGTAACATATCAACATGGATAATTTTTACAAAGATGTTGCTAAACAAATTGTAAGTAGCACATGTGGGATCTTCCCAAACCCGTGTCCCCTGCATCGGCAGGTGGATTCTTAACCACTGCGCTACCAGGCAAGTCCTCGTGGTCTCTTTAATGCCATTTTTTTGCATCATTTTTTTGCATTTTTGTGCTTTCTGTTGTTGCTTATACTGTTTAAAATGGCCCCCAAGTGCAGTGCTGCAGTGCTGTCTAGGTCCTAAGCACGAGAAGCCTGTGACGTGCCTTATGGCGAAAAATATGTGTGTTAGACAAGCTTGGTTCAGGCATGAGTTACAGTGCGGTTGGCCGTGAATTCAGTGTGAATGAATCAACAATATCCATTAAATGGGGTGTCTTTAAACAGAAGGGCGCATAAAACAAGTTTCTGTATTGATCGGTTGACAAAAATGTTGTCACCGGAGGCTCACAGGAATCGAACCCTGTGTTTCCCCTAGGAATTTGCTAACTCAGCCTTGGTGACTTGATAGAACACAACTTTGGTGAATGAGAATCACCTGTGTTTGGGAACACATTGCAGAGTTGCATCTGGTTCCAGAGGCAAGTAAGAGGGAGTGATGTTAAAAAAAAGAAACAAGCTCCAGTCCTTAAAAGAACTAGTATTTAGCTGTAATTTAAAAGTATGATGGTATTTTGTTGCTGGTAAAACCTTAGTTAAATCTCTAAAGCTTCAGTGATTGCCCTCTCCAGGATGGGAACACTGCGAGAATGTAAAAACAGTTATTCTCACTGTCAGTTTCTGACTGTATGTATGCTATAATTTTAGTATTCTTATTTTTGACTTTTTCTAAGCACAGCCGTATACTCATTGTTAAAATGGGAGATAATTGTAGTAAGGCAGAAAGAGCGCTCAATTTGGAGGCAAATTCTGGGGCTGAGTCAAACTCTGATGCCTCCTGGTTATGTAACCTTAAGCAAATCTCTGAACATTTCTGACTCAGTTTTCTAATCTGTAAAAATAGAGATAACAGCCAATCTTAGCTAACTCACACATCTCAGGTGTTCTAAGGGCTTCTCATTTGACCTTCACAACCCTGATAACACCTCAGTTTACACAGGAGGCAGTTGAGGCCCAGAGAGGTCAAGTGTATGGTTCATAATCACACAGCTAGAGAGAGAAGAGCTGGGAATGAGGGCCCAAGATACTGGTCCTAACCACACACAGCCCCAGCCTCTCGGTGGCCCTCACCACCTGCTGTCTCAGACAGGCCTGGGGGATGGGGTGGTGGCATAAGGGTATAAATCCCGGAGCTAATAAAGTATAAGGTATTACTATTTTTTTTCACTGGGGTTAACATTTTGAATATTAATATTTCAGAAGGGGATTTTCCCTTAAGATATGTGGTTTTCAAAAAGTTTGTTGGAGTCATTAAGTATGCTTGTATTCATTCAGGGACCAATTTTTTGTTGTTGTCATTGTTGCCAAGACTCATTTCTAATTTTATATTGAAAGTGAATTGAAAGGAGGATTTTAAGTGGATATTTTCTTTTTAGAAATCCTTTGTGGAACTTATCTTTCGCATTCAGAATAGGATATTTGTGTTTGTATTTGAGGGTGATTTTTCAATGGCACAAAACGAGAATTGTTTTACTAGCAGCGATATATAAACTAATTATATTTGAAAAAGAAAAAGAAGAGGGTAAAAAATAGTAGCATAAAATTAGGGAGCCATTGAAAGTCTGTGCAAACTAATAAATTAGCCCTTGGAAACTCCATCCCTCCCTCAAGAAAAAAAAAGTTTGTCACTAAATTGAAACTAAAATTTTCCCTGGTAGGAAAATTATATACATACATTATTATTATATTATTATTATTATATATATACATTCATTTATTTATCATCTGCTATGTGCCTGGTACTCCTCTACACCAAGAGAATACAGCAATGAGCAAGACAGGCCCAGCCCCTCGCGCAGGAAGCTTCCTTTTATTGAGGGGAGACGGGCAAAAGCAAGTAGAATAATTCGAAATTGTGGTGAGTCTATGAAATGGCACTGTTTTACGCTGGAGTGCTCTTGTGTGAGACCATAAATGCATGCAGTTTTAAACTGCTGAATTTTGGGGTCATTTGTTCTGCAACACTAGGTATCTACGACAGTCCTAAACTCTTGTGTTCAGTTTTTCTTCCATTGGCATCCTTGGCCAACCTCCAACAACCTGATGAACCTGGACACTCTTCTTTTGTGAGCTCAGACCCAGGCTACAGAGTGTTGCTGAAAAAAAAACAAACCCACAAAGCAGTTTTCATGCTCACCACTGTCATTTGGACCCTCAACACTACCCTACAATGTTTTCCTAGAGAATTCTCTCCTTCTCAAACGTTCTGTACCGTTTTTTTTTTTTTTTTTTTTGCGGTATGCGGGCCTCTCACTGTTGTGGCCTCTCCCGTTGCGGAGCACAGGCTCCGGACGCGCAGGCCTAGCGGCCATGGCTCACGGGCTTAGTTGCTCCGCGGCATGTGGGATCTTCCCGGACCAGGGCACGAACCCGTGTCTCTTGCATCGGCAGGCGGATTCTCAACCACTGCGCCACCAGGGAAGCCCCTGTACCGTTTTTAAATCTCTGAGCCCTTCACCTTCCCTCCCCAGCTCAGTAGGTGCCCGCACTGTCTAGATGAGAGGAAGATACAAGCCCTGAGACTCCTGCGCCTTCTCCCACCTCTCCTTTTCTTCTGTATCAGAGGAAGAGTTGAAGTCAGTTTCTTCATCTAGAATCTTCCATTCCATCTCCTCCTACCCTCTCAGGCTCTTTCTGTATTCAACAACTTTTCCCTGTCCCTGGCTCAGCTATATCAGGATATAACCAAGTTCTAGTCTCTCAACTCTGAAAAAGAAAAAAATCCTCTTCCAAACCCACATCTTTCTCTACTTCCTATCTCTTTCTTGCCTCCAGTGCTTAATCCATTTGGTCTGCCTTCATGAAAACTATTTATACAGAGGTTACTGATCTCCGTGATGATAAATCCAAAAGCTACTTTTTATTATGGGAAAATAATTTTTTTTTGTTATGGGAAATTTCAAACACATGCGTAAGTAGGAAGAACAGTGCAGAGAACTTCCATGTGCTCAACATCCAGCTTCCACAACTAACAACTTCCCACCCGCTTAACCTACCCTGGGATTATGTTGAAGGAAATACCAGGTATTATATCCCCTATCCCAAAATATTTCAGTATATATTTCAAAAATACAAGAATTCTTAAAGGCCATTTTAAAGTCTTTATTTTGACTGGCCATTCAACAACATCTAACATTGTGTTTTATTTCTCCCTAAACTTTGAAGTCATCATTCTTTTTCACTCCTCTTGTTTGCTTTCTGGCCTCTACTTTGAAATTTTCTTGTTGGCTTTATCTCCTCTACCATCCCCTTATTTACCTGGGGCTCTGGTCCTGCTGTCCCTTCTCACCCTGCCCAGCAAGTCCAGCCTTCCCAGGCTGCACTCACCACCCACTTCCAGTGGAGCCTGTGGTCCCACCCTGTTTCTTGAACTCCAGGCTCTGCTCTCCATTTCCTACCTGACAGCTTTCCCGGGATCTCTCACAGGTACTTCAACTTGCCAGAACTACGCTTATCACCTTTCCCACCAAACCTCCCATTTTGTTCTTCTTTGTTAAAATGCACCACACCCACCCAGACGCTCAATCCAGAAACCGAAGAATAATCTGTTTGCTCCCCCCAACTGCCCCCTACTCCAACCCTGAAGCTAATCGTGAACAAGCCCTGTAGATATGATCATCTGAATAAGTCTAATATCCGCTCATGTCTTTCCATCTTCTGCATCTCCATCAGAGTCACCATTATCATTCAGCTGGATTACCAGTTTTCTAACTGGTTTTCCTGCTTCCACTCCAGCCCAGCTCCCACCCACCCCACCCTAAACCACTTGGCCCACTTGTGGCCACAACATATAAAATCCTGTCTTGTAATCCACCACCTAAAACCTTTCAGTGGCTCTTAATTGTTTTTAGGATAAAGAACGAAAATCCTTAGTACTTGGTTTCCCTAATTCTTCGGTCTCATGCATGCCATTTCCCTCCTCACTCTAAAAGTTATTGCCAAGAATTTAGAAGTATTTTAAGTGGTTTATTGAAAAAACTGGACTTAGTAGGTAATTTGAATTAACCTTACTCTGTGGACTCATTCTGTCGATGAAACTATGAATATTTCCCATAGCTTTTTTGGTTTCTACATCTGTCATTTGAATAGCCTAAAATCCCACTGAATTATATTGAAACTCGAAATTTATTTAAATTCTAAATTTCCCCCCTTTCTGAGCTTGGGCCTACTTCAGGCTGGAAAACAGGCAGCAGTTTCTGACCCCTTTGGGTTGGATCGAGGAGAGGGTGGAATGGGGGAGAGAGCAGTGGTTGGTACTGCTATAAATGGGCCATGGTGCGGTGACGGTTGTCTGTGGAGGTGGTGTGCACAAGGGGTGCCCTTCTGACCCCACCTCTAGCTGGTGCTCTTAGGTGACCTTCTGACCTCCTGTCTAGGTGGTCCCACCTCTGGGTGTGCTCTTAGATGAAGTCCTTCGATAACTCCAGGCACCAGCCCATCACAGGGTCCACATATGGTCCTGGAAACATTTTCCCTTGCTCTGCCATTGGGGAAATACAGCTCATTTCTTTTTTCTTTTCTTAAACATCTTTATTGGAGTATTATTGCTTTACAATGGTGTGTTAGTTTCTGCTTTATAACAAAGTGAATCAGCTATACATATACATATATCCCCATATTTCCTCCCCCTTTCATCTCCCTCCCACCCTCCCTATCCCACCCCTCTAGGTGGTCACAAAGCACCAAGCTGATCTCCCTGTGCTATGAGGCTGCTTCCCACTAGCTATCTATTTTACATTTGGTAGTGTATATAAGTCCATGCCACTCTCTCACTTCGTCCCAGCTTACCCTTCCCCCTCCCTGTGTCCTCAAGTCCATTCTCTACATCTGTGTCTTTACTGCTGCCCTGCCCCTAGGTTCTTCATAACCATTTTTAAATTTTTATTTCTTTAGATTCCATATATATGTGTTAGCATACGGTATTTGTTTTTCTCTTTCTGACTTACTTCACTCTGTATGACAGACTCTTGGTCCATCCACCTCACCATAAAAAACTCAATTTCGTTTCTTTTTATGGCTGAGTAATATTCCATTGTATATATGTGCCACATTTTCTTTATCCATTCATCTGTCAATGGACACTTAGGTTGCTTCCATGTCCTGGCTATTGTAAATAGAGCTGCAATGAACATTGTGGTACATGACACTTTTTCAATTATTGTTTTCTTAGGGTATATGCCCAGTAGTGGGATTCCTGGGTGGTATGGTATTTCTATTTTTAGTTTTTTAAGGAACCTCCATACTGTACTCCATAGTGGCTATATAAATTTACATTACCAACAACAATGCAAGAGGGTTCCCTTTTCTCCACACCCTCTCCAGCATTTATTGTTTGTCGATTTTTTGATGATGGCTATCCTGACTGGTGTGAGGTGATACCTCATTGTAGTTTTCATTTACATTTCTCTAATGATTAGTGATGTTGCACATTCTTTCATGTGTTTGTTGGCAATCTGTATATCTTCTTTGGAGAAATGTCTATTTAGGTTTTCTGGCCATTTTTGGATTGGGTTGTTTGTTTTTTTGATATTGAGCTGCATGAGCTGCTTGTAAATTTTGTAGATTAACCCTTTGTCAGTTGCTTCATCTGCAAATATTTTCTCCCATTCTGAGGGTTGTCTTTTAGTCTTGTTTATGGTTTCCTTTGCTGTGCAAAAGCTTTTAAGTTTCATTAGGTCCCATTTGTTTATTTTTGTTTTTATTTCCATTTCTCTAGGAGGTGGGTCAAAAAGGATCTTCCTGTGATTTATGTTATAGAGTGTTCTGCCTATGTTTTCCTCTAAGAGTTTGATAGTGTCTGGCCTTACATTTAGGTCTTTAACCCATTTTGAGTTTATTTTTGTGTATGGTGAGAGGGAGTGTTCTAATTTCATTCTTTTACATGTACCTGTCCAGTTTTCCCAGCACCACTTATTGAAGAGGCTGTCTTTTTTTCCATTGTATATTCTTGCCTCCTTTATCAAAGATAAGGTGACCATATGTGCATGGGTCTATCTCTGGGCTTTCTATCCTGTTCCATTGATCTATATTTCTGTTTTTGTGCCAGGACCATACTGACTTGATTACTATAGCTTTGTAGTATAGTCTGAAGTCAGGGAGCCTGATTCCTCCAGCTCTGTTTTTTGTTCTCATGATTGCTTTGGCTCTTTGGGGTCTTTTGTGTTTCCATACAAATTGTGAAATTTTTTGTTCTAGTTCTATGAAAAATGCCATTGGTAGTTTGATAAGGACTGCATTGAATCTGTGGATTGCTTTGGGTGACATAGTCATTTTCACAATGTTGATTCTTCCAACCCAAGAACATGGTATATCTCTCCATCTGTTTGTATCATATTTAATTTCTTTCATCAGTGTCTTATAGTTTTCTGCATACAGGTCTTTTGTCTCCTTAGGTAGGTGTATTCCTAGGTATTTAATTCTTTTTGTTGCAATGGTAAATGGGAGTGTTTCCTTAATTTCTCTTTCAGATTTTTCATCATTAATGTTTAGGAATGCAAGAGATTTCTGTGCATTAATTTTGTATTCTGCTACTTTACCCAATTTGTTGATTAGCTCTGGTAGTTTTCTGGTAGCACCTTTTGGATTCTGTGTGTATAGTATCATGTCATCTGCAAACAGTGACAGCTTTACTACTTCTTTTATGATTTGGATTCCTTTTATTACTTTTTCTTCTCTGACTGCTGTGGGTAAAATTTCCAAAACTATGTTGAATAATAGTGGTGAGAGTGGGCAACCTTGTCTTGATCCTGATCTTAGTGGAAATGGTTTCAGTTTCTCACCATTGAGAATGATGTTGGCTGTGGGTTTGTCATATATGGCCTTTATTATGTTGAGGTAAGTTCCCGCTGTGCCTACTTTCTGCAGGGTTTTTATCATAAATCGGTGTTGAATTTTGTCAAAAGCTTTCTCTGCATCTATTGAGATGATCATATGTTTTTTCTCCTTCAATTTGTTAATATGGTGTATCACATTGATTGATTGGTGTATATCAAAGAATCCTTGCATTCCTAGGATAAACCCCACTTGATTATGGTGTATGATCCTTTTAATGTGCCGTTGGATTCTGTTTGCTAGTATTTTGTTGAGGAATTTTGCATCTTTGTTCATCAGTGATATTGGCCTGTAGTTTTCTTTCTTTGTGACATCTTTGTCTGTCTTTGGTATCAGGGTGATGGTGGCTTCATAGAGTGAGTTTGCGAGTGTTCCTCCCTCTGCTATATTTTGGAAGAGTTTGAGAAGGATAGGTGTTAGCTCTTCTCTAAATGTTTGATAGAATTCGCCTGTGAAGCCGTCTGGTCCTGGGCTATTGTTTGTTGGGAGATTATTAATCACAGTCTCAATTTCAGTGCTTTTGATTGGTCTGTTTATATTTTCTATTTCTTCCTGGTTCAGTCTCAGAGGGTTGTGCTTTTCTAAGAATGTGTCTTTTTCTTCCTGGTTGTCCATTTTATTGGCATAGAGTTGCTTGTAGTAAACTCTCATGATGCTTTGTATTTCTGCTGTGTCAGTTGTTATTTCTCCTTTTTCATTTCTAATTCTTTTGATTTGAGTCTTTTGCCTTTTTTTCTTGATGAGTCTGACTAATGGTTTATCAATTTTGTTTATCATCTTAAAGAACCAGCTTTTAGTTTTATTGATATTTGCTATTGTTTCCTTCATTTCTTTTTGATTTATTTCTGATCTGATCTTTATGATTTCTTTCCTTCTGCTAACGTTGGGGTTTTTTTGTTCTTCTTTCTCTAATTGCTTTCGGTGTATGGTTAGGTTGTTTATTTGAGATGTTTCTTGAGGTAGGATTGTATTGCTATAAACTTCCCTCTTAGAATGGCTTTTGCTGCATCCCATAGGTTTTGGGTCATTGTGTTTTCATTGTGATTTGTTTCTAGGTATTTTTTAATTTCCTCTTTGATTTCTTCAGTGATCTCTTGGTTATTTAGTAGTGTATTTTTTTCCAGTTGCATTGTATTTTATTTTTACCGTTTTATTGATTGTAAGTCAGAATTTCAGAGAGAGAAACCCAACAAAGTTGTATGTCAATTAAAAGTTCTTTTTGTGCTGCCTTTGCCACTCTTCTTTGGCATCACTATGTACCTATTTTCTTTGGATAATAGAGACTAATCTCAGCATTTTTTACATCATCAGTGTCTGCTGGCACAAAGTAAGTGCTAAATAATGATTTTTGATGATCGCAATTACTTTTTACTTAAGTGATAGTAGAATTACACGTCAATGCCTTATACAAAGGTAACCAATCAAACACTGGTATGGGTTTGACTTACCTGCCAAAATTTATACTCTTTTGAGTAATTCTCCTTGCTTTGTGCCTGGAGAATTTGGTGGCTTTTGTTCATGTGTTTGCCAAAAAGGCACACTGTCCTCCCTCTCCTAGTTAGATACTTTTATTTTTACACTAATATTTTTATCTCATTGGGAGTTTATTTGTCAGTGTGTGGGCTCATCCATGTGACTCCCTTGCAGAAAAAGATATGGTAGACTGACTGTTTTCTAAAGTTTTTTTTTTTTTTTTTTGTGGTATGCGGGCCTCACTGTTGTGGCCTCTCCCGTTGTGGAGCACAGGCTCCGGACGCTCAGGCTCAGCGGCCATGGCTCACGGGCCCAGCCGCTCCGCGGCATGTGGGATCTTCCCGGACCAGGGCACGAACCCGTGTCCCCTGCATTGGCAGGTGGATTCTCAACCACTGCGCCACCAGGGAAGCCCCTAAAGTTTTTTTTTTTAACATCTTTATTGGAGTATAACTGTTTTACAATAGTGTGTTAGTTTCTGCTTTACAACAAAGTGAGTCAGTTATACATATACATATGTTCCCATATCTCTTCCCTCTTGCGTCACCCTCTCTCCTACCCTCCCTATCCCACCCCTCTAGGTGGTCACAAAGCACAGAGGTGATCTCCCTGTGCTATGTGGCAGCTTCCCACTAGCTATCTAATTTACATTTGGTAGTGTATATATGTCCCTGCCACTCTCTCACTTCATCACATCTTACCCTTCCCCCTCCCCATATCCTCATGTCCATGCTCTAGTAGGTCTGTATTTTATTCCCATTCTACCACTAATCTCTTCATGACATTTTTTTTTCTCAGATTCCATATATATGTGTTAGCATATGGTATTTGTTTTTCTCCTTCTGACTTACTTCACTTTGTATGACAGACTCCAGGTCTATTTTATTTCCTCTTTGATTTCTTCAGTGATCTCTTGGTTATTTAGTAGTGTACTTTTTAACCTCCATTTGTTTGTATTTTTTACAGATTTTTTCCATCCTGGAGAATGTTCCATGAGCACTTGAGAAGAAAGTGTATTCTGTCATTTTTGGATAGAATGTCCTATAAATATCAAGTCCTTCTTGTTTAATGTATCATTTAAAGCTTGTGTTTCCTTATTTATTTTCATTTTGGATGATCTGTCCATTGGTGAAAGTGGGGTGTTAACGTCCCCTACTATGATTGTGTTACTGTCGATTTCCCCTTTTATGGGTCTTAGCATTTGCCTTATGTATTGAGGTGCTCCTATGTCGGGTGCATAAATATTTACAATTGTTATATCTTCTTCTTGGATCGATCCCTTGATCATTATGTAGTGTTCTTCTTTGTCTCTTGTAATAGTCTTTATTTTAAAGCCTATTTTGTCTGATATGAGAATTGCTACTCCAGCTTTCTTTTGATTTCCATTTGCATGGAATATCTTTTTCCATTCCCTAACTTTCAGTCTGTATGTGTCTCTAGGTCTGAAGTGGGTCTCTTGTAGGCAGCATATATATGGTTCTTATTTTTGGATCCATTCAGCCAGTCTGTGTCTTTTGGTGTGAGCATTTAATCCATTTACATTTAGGGTAATTATCAATATGTATGTTCCTATTGCCATTTTCTTAATTGTTTTGGGTTTGTTATTGTAGGTCTTTTCATTCTCTTGTGTTTCCTGCCTAGAGAAGTTCCTTTATTTTTGTTGTAAAGCTGGTTTGGTGATGCTGAATTCTCTTAGCTTTTGCTTGTCTGTAAAGGTTTTAATTTCTCTGTCGAATCTGAATGAGACCCTTGCTGGGTAGAGTAATCTTGGTTGTAGGCTTCTGCCTTTCATCACTTTAAATATGTCCTGCCACTCCCTTCTGGCTTGCAGAGTTTCTGCTGAAAGATCAGCTGTTATGCTTATGGGGATTCCCTTGTATGTTATTTGTTGTTTTTCCCTTGCTGCTTTCAATATTTTTTCTTTGTGTTTAATTTTTGATTGTTTGAGTAATATGTGTCTTGGCTTGTTTCTCCTTGGATTTATCCTGTATGGGACTCTCTGCACTTCCTGGACTTGATTAACTATTTCCATTCCCATATTAGGGAAGTTTTCAACTATAATCTCTTCAAATATTTTCTCAGTCCTTTTTTTTCTCTTCTTCTTCTGGGACCCCTGTAATTTGAATGGTGGTGTGTTTAATGTTTCAGAGGTCTCTGAGACTCTCCTCAATTCTTTTCATTCTTTTTTCTTTATTCTGCTCTGTGGTAGTTATTTCTACTATTTTATCTTCCTGGTCACTTATCCGTTCTAAGGCCTCAGTTATTCTGCTATTGATTCCTTCTAGAGAATTTTTAATTTCATTTATTGTGTTGTTCATCATTGTTTGTTTACTCTTTAGGTATTCTAGGTCCTGGTTAAACGTTTCTTGAATTTTCTCCATTCTATTTCCAAGATTTTGGATCATCTTTACTATCATTACCTTGGATTCTTTTTCAGGTAGACTGCCTATTTCCTCTTCATTTGCTTGGTCTGGTGGGTTTTTACCTTGCTCCTTCATCTGCTGTGTGTTTCTCTGTCTTCTCATTTTGCTTAACTTACTGTGTTAGGGGTCTCCTTTCGCAGGCTGCAGGTTCATAGTTCTCATTGTTTTTGGTGTCTGCCCCTAGTGGGTGAGGTTGTTTCAGTGGGTTGTGTAGGCTTCCTGGTGGAGGGGACTGGTGCCTGTGTTCTGGTGGATGAGGCTGGATCTTGTCTTTCTGGTACGCAGGACCACGTTTGGTGGTGTTTTTTGGGGTGTCTGTGAACTTAGTATGATTTTAGGCAGCCTCTCTGCTAATGGGTGGGGTTGTGTTCCTGTCTTGCTAGTTGTTTGGCATGGTGTGTCCAGCATTGTTGCTTGCTTGTCGTTGAGTGGAGCTGGGTCTTAGTGTTTAGATCTCTGGGAGAGCTTTTGCTGTTTGATATTACATGGAGATGGGAGGTCTCTGGTGGACGAATGTCCTGAACTCGGCTCTCCCACCTCAGAGGTACAAGCCTGACACCTGGCCAGAGCACCAAGACCCTGTCAGCCACACGGCTCAGAAGAAAGGGATAAAAAATGAAAGAAAGAAAGAAAAAAATAAAATGAATAAAATAAAAAATAATTAAAAATAAAAAAATTAAAGAGTAATTTAAAAAAAGAAAAAAAAGGAAGAAAGAATGAAGAGAGCACCCAAACCAAAAAACAAATCTACCAATGATAGCAAGTGCTAAAAATTCTACTAGAAAAAATTAAAATTAAAAAAAACAAACAAAAAACCCCAAACCCCCAAAATAACCAAAAACGGGCAGACAGAACCCTAGGACAAATGGTAAAAGCAAAGCTATACAGACAAAATCACACAAAGAAGCATACACATACACATTCACAAAAAGAGAAAAAGGAAAAAAAAAAAAAAATCCTTGTTCCCAAAGTCCACCACCTCAGTTCTGGGAGGAATCGCTGTGTATTCAGGTATTCCACAGATGCAGGGTACATCAAGTTGATTGTGGAGTTTTAATCTGCTGCTCCTGAGGCTGCTGGGAGAAATCTCCCTTTCACTTCTTTGTTCGCAAGACTCCTGGGGTTCAGCTTTGGATCTGCCCTGCCTCTGCGTGTCGATTGCCTGAGGGTGTCTGTTCTTCGCTCACACAGGGCGGGGTTAACGGAGCAGCTGATTCGGGGGCTCTGGCTCACTCAGGCTGGAGGGAGGGAGGGGTGTGGATGTGGGGCGATCCTGCAATGGCAGAGGCTGACGTGACATTGCACCAGCCTGAGGTGCGCCGTGCGTTCTCTTGCGGAAGTTGTCCCTGGATCACGGGACCCTGGCAGCGGCAGGCTGCACAGGCTCCCGAGAGGGGAGGTGGGGATAGTGACCTGTACTCGCACACAGGATTCTTGGTGGGTGCAGCAGTGGCCTTAGCGTCTCATGCCCGTCTCTGGGGTCTGCGCTGATAGCCGCGGCTCATGCCTGTCTCTGGAGCTCGTTTAGGTGGTGATCTGAATCCCCTCTCATCGCGCACCGTGAAACAATGGTCTCTTGCCTCTTTGGCAGCTCCAGACTTTTCCCCGGACTCCCTCCTGGCTAGCCGTGGTGCACTAGCCCCCTTCAGGCTGTGTTCACTCGGCCAACCCCCGTCCTCTCCCTGGGGTCTGACGTCCGAAGCCTGAGCCTCAGCTCCCAGCCCCCGCCTGCCCTGGTGGGTGAGCAGACAAGCCTCTCGGGCTGGTGAGTGCTGTTTGGCACCGATCCTCTGCGGGAATCTCTCCGCTTTGCCCTCCGCACCCCTGTTGCCGTGCTCTCCTCTGTGGCTCCGAAGCTTCCCCCCTCCACCACCCCCATCTCCGCCAGTAAAGAGGCTTCCTAGTGTGTGGAAACCTTTCCTCTTTCACAACTCCCTCCCAGAGGTGCAGGTCCCATCCCTATACTTTTGTCTCTGTTTTTTCTTTTTTCTTTTGCCCTACCCAGGTACATGGGAAGTTTCTTGCCTTTTGGGAGATCTGAGGCCTTCTGCCAGCGTTCAGCAGGTGTTCTGTAGGGATTGTTCCACATGTAGATGTATTTCTGATGTATTTGTGGGGAGGAAGGTGATCTCCACGTCTTACTCTTCTGCCATCTTGAAGGTCTCTACAGCTCATTTCTAAGTGATTCTCCTCACTCTGCCCACAGACAGTTCTGTGGGGGCAGTTCTGTCATGGCCTCTCGCCTTTCAAATGCCCACCTGTACATCTCCCCAGCTCCATGCTTTCTCAAGGGGCCTTTTGGAGACCCTCCACAAGCTTGAGTGAGAAGGGAAGACCCTCAGCCCTTCCCCCACGGTGGAATGGGAGGGGACACACAGCTCAGCACCAAAGAAATTCCCTCGCCCTCTTCATAAGGTTAGAAGAAGGTGGTGATCTAATGCTGGTGGAACTAGGTTGGATTTTGCCCTTCTCAAGTTCGGTGTAGATGGTCTAGTCTAGTCAGTGTCTCAATTGATAAGTGGGGAACTTGACACTTATTGTTCACTATTGATATTTGGCCTCTGGGGCCTTTGCTGAAACTCTGACAATGAGAAAGGTTACATTTAACATCTGAATGTAATAATTGATATTTTATTTACGAACTCTTTAAAACTTCTCAGTCCAAGTCATTGCATCAGCTTATAATAAGGGTACAGTCTGTTGAAATTAAATACAATTATACTAAAATTAGAATTATAATTTAAAAATTAACTTAGTCTGGCCTTGATTGCCATTACCCCAAATTAATGAGATTTACTATAATTTACACCACTGGCATAAATTTGAATTCTAAGTAGCATTCAATTTCTTTTTTTATTTTGAAAGATTTCAAATATACCCCCAAATAGAGGGAATAACATAATGAGTTCTCAAGTATCCCATATCTAGCTTCAACAATCAACCTTTGACATATCATTTCATTTATATCACTCCACCCCCTTTTTCTGCTAGAATATTTTAAAGCAAATCACAGACAATGAAGGGATTTCCCTGGTAGCCCAGTGGTAAAGAATCTGCCTTCCAATGCCGGGGATGCAGGTTCAATCCCTGGTCAGGGAACTAAGATCCCACATGCCACGGAGCGACTAAGCCTGCACGCCGCAATTAATGAGCCTGAGCTCCTCAACTAGAGAGCCCACGTGCTGCAAACTACAGAACCCATGCACTCGGGAGCTCGCACACCACAAGTAGAGAGAGAATAAAAACCCTGCATGCCACAACTAGAGAGAAGCCCGCATGCTGCAACAAAGAGCCCACATGCCACAATGAAATATGCTGCATGCTGCAACTAAGACACAATGCAGCCAAAAAAAAAACAAACAAACAAACACAGACATTGCATTATTTTACCATAAATACTAAAGTAGCTATCTCTGAAAGATAAGAGCATTTAGAAAAAAAAATAACCTCATTGGTATTATTACGTTTAATAAAATTACTACCAGTAACATGAATAAGAATCCAGTTTATATTCACATTTCCCTGAATGTCTCAAAAATGTCATTTTACAGTTGATGTCTTCAAATTGGGACCCAAACAAGGTTTACAAACTCCCTTTGGTGGCTATCTCTTTTGAGTATATTTTAATCTATTTTAATAACTGCCATTTTTTTCAAGACGTATTTTTTGAAGAAACCAGTTTATTTGCCTGTAGAATTTCTCCTCTGTTGGATTTGGCTAACTTATTGGTTCTGGTTCATTTAATTGTTTCTGTACCCTCCTACTTCCTGTAAACTGGTAGGTAGAACCAGAGGCTTGATTAGATTCAGGTTTGCTGGCAAGAATACTTCATTGTGGTGCCATGTACTTCATTTCTCACTTTCAAAGATTGGCCAAGTGAGATTGTGGTGCTGTCAACCTTATCCCACCACTTTAAAACTCCTCATCAACCTTCCAGATGACGGTTTTAGTAGCTATTGGTAACTGTGACCCAAATACCTCATTTAATTAGTGCCTAACATTCCCTCCAGATTTATTAACCAGACTTCTATAAAGAAGAACTTTCTGAGGGAGGAACACTCCCAAACTCATTCTATGAGGCCACCATAACCCTGATACCAAAACCAGACAAAGACGTCACAAAGGGCTTCCCTGGTGGCACAGTGGTTGAGAGTCCGCCTGCCGATGCAGGGGACACAGGTTCGTGCCCCGGTCTGAGAAGGTCCCACATGCCGCGGAGCGGCTAGGCCCGTGAGCCATGGCCGCTGAGCCTGCGCGTCCGGAGCCTGTGCTCCACAACGGGAGAGGCCACGACAATGAGAGGCCCGTGTACCACACACACACACACACTCACACACACAAAGACGTCACAAAGAAAGAAAACTACAGGCCAATATCACTGATGAACATAGATGCAAAAATCCTCAACAGAATACTAGCAAACAGAATCCAACAGCACATTAAAAGGATCATACACCATGATCAAGTGGGGTTTATCCCAGGAATGCAAGGATTCTTCAATATACACAAATAATCAATGTGATACACCATATCAACAAACTGAAGAAGAAAAACCATATGATCATCTCAATAGATGCAGAGAAAGTTTTGACAAAATTCAACACCCATTTATGATAAAAACCCTGCAGAAAGTAGGCATAGAGGGAACTTTCCTCAACATAATAAAGGCCGTATATGACAAACCCACAGCCAGCATCACTCTCAATGGTGAAAAACTGAAACCATTTCCACTAAGATCAGGAACAAGACAAGGTTGCCCACCCTCACCACTCTTATTCAACATAGTTTTGGAAGTTCTAGCCACAGCAATCAGAGAAGAAAAAGAAATAAAAGGAATCCAAATTGGAAAAGAAGAAGTAAAGATGTCACTGTTTGCAGATGACATGATACTATACATAGAGAATCCTAAGGATGCTACCAGAAAACTACTAGAGCTAACCAATGAATTTGGTAAAGTAGCAGGATACAAAATGAATGCACAGAAATCTCTGGCATTCTTATACACTAATGATGAAAAATCTGAGAGTTAAATTAAGAAAACACTCCCATTTACCATTGCAACAAAAAGAATAAAATATCTAAGAATAAACCTACCTAAGGAGACAAAAGACCTATATGCACAAAACTATAGGACACTGATAAAAGAAATTAAAGATGATACAAATAGGTGGAGAAATAGACCATGTTCTTGGATTGGAAGAATCAACATTGTGAAAATGACTCTACTACCCAAAGCAATCTACAGATTCAATGCAATCCCTATCAAACTACCACTGGCATTTTTTACAGAACTAGAACAAAAAATTTCACAATTTGTATGGAAACACAAAAGACCCCGAATAGCCAAAGCAATCTTGAGCATGAAAAATGGAGCTAGAGGAATCAGGCTCCCTGACTTCAGACTATATTACAAAGCTACAGTAATCAAGGCAGTATGGTCCCAGCACAAAAACAGAAATATAGATCAATGGAACAGAATAGAAAGCCCAGAGATAAACCCACACACATATGGTCATCTTATCTTTGATAAAGGAGGGAAAGATATACAGTGGAGAAAAGACAGCCCTCTTCAATAAGTGGTGTTGGGAAAACTGGACAGGTACATGTAAAAGTATGAAATTAGAACACTCCCTCTCACCATACACAAAAATAAACTCAAAATGGGTTAAAGACCTAAATGTAAGACCAGACACTATCAAACTCTTAGAGGAAAACATAGGCAGAACACTCTATGACATAAATCACAGCAAGATCCTTTTTGACCCACCTCTTAGAGAAATGGAAATAAAAACAAAAGTAAACAAATGGGACCTAATGAAACTTAAAAGCTTTTGCACAGCAAAGGATACCATAAACAAGACCAAAAGATAACCCTCAGAATGGGAGAAAATATTTGCAGATGAAGCAACTGACAAAGGATTAATCTCCAAAATTTATAAGCAACTCATGCATCTCAATAACAAAAAACAAACAACCCAATCCAAAAATGGGCAGAAGAACTAAATAGACATTTCTCCAAAGAAGATATACAGATTGCCAATAAACACATGAAAGAATGCTCAACATCATTAATCATTAGAGAAATGCAAATCAAAACTACAATGAGAAATCATCTCACACCAGTCAGAATGGCCATCATCAAAAACTCTAGAAACAATAAATGCTGGAGAGGGTGTGGAGAAAAGGGAGCCCTCTTGCACTGCTGGTGGGAATGTAAATTGATACAGCCACTATGGAGAACAGTATGGAGGTTCCTTAAAAAACTAAAAATAGAACTACCATACGACCCCACAATCCCACTACTGGGCATATACCCTGAGAAAACCATAATTCAAAAAGAGTGATGTACCAAAATGTTTATTGCAGCTCTATTTACGATAGCCAGGACATGGAAGCAACCTAAGTGTCCATCAACAGATGAATGGATAAGGAAGATGTGGCACATATATACAATGGAATATTACCCAGCCATAAAAAGAAATGAAACTGAGTTATTTGTAATGAGGTGGATAGACCTGGAGTCTGTCATACAGAGTGAAGTAAGTCAGAAGGAGAAAAACAAACACTGTATGCTAACACATATATATGGAATCTAAGAATAAAAATGTCATGAAGAGATTAGTGGTAGGACGGGAATAAAACACAGACCTACTAGAGCATGGACTTGAGGATATGGGGAGGGGGAAGGGTAAGCTGGGACGAAGTGAGAGAGTGGCATGGACATATATACACTACCAAATGTAAAATAGATAGCTAGTGGGAAGCAACCGCATAGCACAGGGAGATCAGCTGTGTGCTTTGTGACCACCTAGAGGGGCAGGATAGGGAGGGTGGGAGGGAGGGAGATGCAAGAGGGAAGAGATATGGGAACATATGTATATGTATAACTGATTCACTTTGTTGAAAAGCAGAAACTCACACACCATTGTAAAACAGTTATACTCTAATAAAGATGTTAAAAAAAAAAAGAAAAAAACGAAGAACTTTCCTTCATCAACTATTTAGTTACCTTGAAAAAAAGGCTGAATATGAAGGCAGAATAAATGCATGACTCTTTTCCTTCATTTAGCAATTTTCATAAAAAATGTGTTGGTACCATAGCAACCTCCAAAGCCAAGAAATGGTTTTTTGGGTGTGTGTGTGTGAGGATGATTAGTGTCATTATAAATACTTGGATTTTTATAATTTAGTTGTTTTTCAATCCATTGTAGTCACTAGCCTTTTGACACTCAAATTGTTCCATTTTGGGCCATGAATTGGTTCCTGTGTCTAACCATGTGGCCTCTCTGTTACTGGGGCACCATTGCATCTAGGCTCTTTCTGTGGGCAGAGATGGAAAGAAAAATTTTGTTAAATTATGAATTTATATTGATATTCAAATTTACATTTGTAAATGTAAATTTACATTTACAATCTGGGCACTAGGGATGCTCATTGCCATTAGGTGTGATTGCTTCTTGGCCTTTTTAGTAGATAGCTACTGCATACTAAATAATAATACATATTAATGGGTTACAGGATTTTAACTCATGTTTTCTGGATTTTATATTCCTCTTTTCTTTTATGCTGAAAATCTTGGTTCCTAAGATAGTATAATGATTTTCCCTATCTATCTATCTATCTATCTATCTATCTATCTATCTATCTATCTATCCACCTACCTACCTATCTCCTTTTCGTCCTTGGAGTATACCCTGCCAGGGGTATGCCGTCAATACTGTGTTTTAGTCTTTCTTTGTGTGGCTATGCCACCAACTTGATATTCAGTTAGATTCATTCATTTGTTTCACTTGGTCAAAGATTTTGAAGTTTTAAAAATTTCCCTGCCCTAAAAAAAATTTTTTTTAAATAAATAAATAAAAATGTCCCTGCCCTTTGTTAATTTTATAATAAAAATATTTCTAGGAGATATGTTTGAGTAAATACCTTGAGTTGATGCATCCAGGAGAGAAGGGGCTCCTGCCTTTGCATCTGTGCTCCTCTCCTGCCCCTAAAATGCTGCAAAGTCACTTTTGTGCATGCTAGGCACCCTGCCAGGGCCTTTGCAGACACCTTCTTGTATGACCATTTCTATCTCTAAATGAGGGATATATTTTTATTACTATTTTTCAGATGAATAAATTGATTCTCAGAGAGGTCAAGCAACTGCTTAAGTCACACAATTAGTAAATGGAAAGTCCAGAATTTATCACAAGTGTGCCTTGTCTAAAACCCTGTCTTCTTTTCCATTTTGCTTCATTACCTGTCAGTAATAACTCAATATGTGTAAATTTAAGTTGAGAACTTTGTTCCATCCCATTTCAGTAAAGGTTTAGCATGTTTCTTTTCTACTGCTTAAGGCTACGTCCAGCCTGTTCCTAGCAACTTTCTTGGTAATAGTCCAAACTGGAAACAATCCAATTCCTCATCAGCAGTAGAATGAGAACGAAAGAATTACTGCTAATGTGACAACTTGGGTGAATCTCAGAAATAGAAGGTTGAGTGGAAAAAGCCAGATGTAAAAGTGTACATGCTGTAGGTTACCATTTATATAAAGTTCAAAACCAAGATAAATCTATCTTCTAGAAGTGGAGGGGAGGGGTCAGTGAATGGGAGGGGGTGGCAGTGCTGGGTGCCAGCTCTTCTCTTTCTTGATTTGGGAGTTGGTTACAGGGGAGTATTTGCTTTGAAAAAAAATCAATATTAAGTCAATATTATTATCCTTATCATCTTTATTTAATGGTAAAGGAAACTGAGACTTAGAGAGGTTAAATAATTTGCCCATGGTCACATGAAAGTGGCTGAAGTGAGATTCTAACTCTGTTCTCTCTGAGGCCACAGTCCATTTGCTTAACCACTGCATAATGCAGCAGAAGATGAGCATGCAGGAGGCAGCCATCTGGGGTGTAAGGCTGGCAGTGGGTGGGGTGGGGAGGAAGCTGAGAGGTTGGGAACATTGTGGAGGACTTAAACCAGGGGCCAGCCTGGGACAAAGTGTGTTCCAGAGGCTCCTGGGGATGTTCTCACATGAGAGGGGCTGACTTTTGGCTCTGGGGGTGAGGCATGGGGTCCCTAAAGAGCACTAGGGGTTTGGGAAAAGCCATGGTGTCCACCCAAGTGGAAATTTAAAAATCTGTGGCCCTCCCAATGTGATCTTACCCATTCATCCTTTCCACTTCCCTTTCTTCGCTATTGATTGGCATCCCACCTCTTCACCACTCAGATCCTGTCATCACAGTAGGAAAGATATGTGACCTCAAGGTATTTCTAATGAACTAATACACGAAATCTCAAAAAGGAACCAGAATGAATAATTCTAATCCATTCTAACAAATATATACCGTACACATATACACCCACGGACACTGTATCACACCTTTAGGATGGCTGGAGAGAGGTATGGCAAATGCTATAATAACAATTAGAGTTAAAGGTTAAGATTTATTGTTGTATTATCTATTGCAGCCTTGTAGAAAAATTCTAAAATTCAAAGCATCTTTTTTTCTCAACCTATGAACAACTCATAAGCTTTTTATTAATATTTCCTTAGCAATACAAAGCAGCTGAAGCCCATGATTTATCAGCAAAAAGAGGTTGTATCACCTGTTCTCCTGCTATTACAGGAGAGCCACTCTTTCTGACCTAAGATACAGGACTGTCAAGCTTAGCCCGAGCTCATATCAATAAAATTCTATGGAAAGCAGCCCTTTCCTCATTGCACATAAAGAAAGATGGTTCTTTTTTCTTTTTAAACATCTTTATTGGAGTATAATTGCTTTACAATGGTAGAAAGATGGTTTTTGGATTAGCAGTCACAAGTGGCCTCACCCTTGCTCTAAGCCTTGGTGCTTCAAAGACCATCCTTCATTCCTGTTTGGTCCTCAAAACCTGGCTGGTGCACTGTGTTATTCTCCGCCTGCCTGGAGCTGGGTAAAATATTTGAGAGTAGTTTCTGAATAGCCCTCAATGTCTCTGTTCCCCTACCAGTGGGCTATCATCTCTTTTTAGCAGACCACACTGAAAGCATCTCACCTTTCATTCTCCACAATGTTAGGTCCTAATGTTTTGTTATGAAGGTTTATGAGGCTTTATTATAACTTATTAAGTAAATTAAGATTTATTTATTTATTTTGTGGTACGCGGGCCTCTCACTGTTGTGGCCTCTCCCGTTGCGGAGCACAGGCTCTGGACGCACAGGCTCAGCGGCCATGGCTCACGGGCCTAGCGGCTCCGCGGCATGTGGGATCTTCCCGGACCGGGGCACGAACCCGTGTCCCCTGCATCAGCAGGCGGACTCTCAACCACTGCGCCACCAGGGAAGCCCAAGACTTTTTTTTAAAGGAGGAGAAAGCTGTAGTATTTTCAGTACATGCACTGTATTTACATGTTGAATCTAACTTTCCAAATAAAAATTGCCAGCACTGACACTCACTTACGTAGATTGTAATCAAAGGACAATGAATAATTGCTTGCTTTATCCTAATACATACATGGCATTACATGAACATTAAAAAAAAACCCTTTTCTCAGTGCAAACACAGATGGTATGGGCAACAAAGAACACACCCTAGTGGCTAACTCCAGTAATTATCATTACATTATAGCTCTAAAGTTAGGTGTTAAAAACAAAGTTACAAAAACCCACTGTGTATTTGTGTTGATGTGAGAAGATTCCACAAATTTCTGCCTTGCAATTTCTTTATATTATTTTAAAACTTTCTGTTGGAAAACAAAGCACAGATACAGAAAATCACGGAAAAATGAGTGTATAATGTAATGAATCACTGTAAGGCATATATTAATATTTAATTTAATATTTACATTAAATTAACATCTGTTATTAACATTTAATATTGATACAATATTATATTAACAGTTAATGTATTAATATTTAATTATAAGACATATATTAATGAATCATTATAACAACCTTATAACTACCACCCAGGTCAAGAAATAAAATTTTGCCAGCCACCGAGAAGACCCTCCATGTGCCCCATTCCAATCATATCCTTCTCCCTCAAGTAACCAGTAAAATAATCCCTTACTTACTTGTGTTTCTTTATGGAGTGCCCTGGAACAACACTGGGGTTAGTGGTGCCACTGGGGGGGGTCAAAAATCCACGTATAACTTTGGACTCCCCCAAAACCTAACTACTAATAGCCTACTCTTTACTGGAAGCCTTACTGGTAACATAACAGTCTATTAACACATATTTTGTATGGTATATGTATTATGTACTATATTCTTACATAAAGTAAGCTAGAGAAAAGAAAATGTTATTAAGAAAATCATAAGGAAAAGAAAATACATTTACAGTACATATATGTATTTATTGAAAAAAAATCCACATGTAAATGGACCTGTGCAGTTCAAACCTGTGTTGTTCAAGGGTCAATTGTAGTTCTTTTTTTTTTAACTTTTGTTTTATTTTGGAGCATAGTTGATTAACAATGTTGTGTTAGTTTCAGGTGTACAGCAAAGTGATTCAGTTATACATATACATGTACCCTTTTCCAAATTCTTTTCCCATTTACGTTATTACAGAATATTGAGCAGAGTTCCCTGTGCTATACAGTAGGTTCTTGTTGGTTATCTACTTTATTTATTTAAAACATTTTTTAAATTGGAGTATAATTGCTTTACAATATTGTGTTAGTTTCTGCTGTACAATGAAGTGAATCAGCTCTATGTGTATATATATATCCCCTCCCTCTTGGACCTTCCTCCCCCCACCATCTCACCCATCTAGGTATTTGCAGAACACCGAGCTGAGCTCCCTGTGCTTTAAGGCATGTTCCCACCTGCTATCTATTTTAAGCATGGTAGTGTATATATGTTAGTCCTAATCTCCCAGTTCGTCCCACCCTCCCCTTCCCCCACTGTGTCTGCAGGTCTGTTTTCTACATCTGCATCTCTATTCCTGCCCTGCAAATAGGTTCATCTGTACCATTTTTCTAAGTTCCACATATATGCATTGCTATACAATATTTGTTTTTCTCTTTCTTACTTCACCCTGTATGACAGACTCTAGGTCCATCCACATCTCTACAAATGACCCAGTTTTGTTCCTTTTTATGGCCGAGTAATATTCCATGGTATATATGTACCATATCTTCTTTATCCATTCATCTGCCATTGGACATATAGGTTGTTTCCATGTCCTGGCTATTGTAAATAGTGCTGCAATGAACATTGGGGTGCATGTGTCTTTTTGAATTAGGGTTTTCTCAGGGTATATGCCCAGTAGTGGGATTCCTGGGTCATATGGTAATTCTATTTTTAGTTTTTTAAGGAACCTCCATAGTGTTCTCCATAGTGGCTGTATCAATTTACATTCCCACTAACAGGGCAAGAGGGTTCCCTTTTCTCCACACCCTCTCCAGCATTTGTTGTTTGTAGATATTCTTATGATGCTCATTGTAACCAGTGTGAGGTGATATGTCATTGTAGTTTTGATTTGCATTTCTCTAATAATTAGTGATGTTGAGCAGTTTTTCATGTACCTCTTGGCCATCTGTATGTCTTCTTTGGAGAAATGTCTATTTAGGTCTTCTGCCCATTTTTTGATTGGATTGGTTTTTTTTTATATTGAGCTGTTTGTATATTTTGGAGATTAATCACTTGTCAGTTGCTTCATTTGCAAATATTTTCTCCCATTCTGCGGGTTGTCTTTTCGTCTTGTCTATGGTTTCCTTTGCTGTGCAAAAGCTTTTAAATTTCATTAGGTCCCATTTGTTTATTTTTGTTTTTATTTCCATTACTCTAGGAGGAGGGTCAAAAAAGATCTTGCTGTGATTTATGTCAAAGAGTGTTCTTCCTATGTTTTTCTCTTACGAGTTTTATACTTTCTGGCCTTACATTTAGGTCTTTAATCCATTTTGAGTTTATTTTTGTGTATGGTGTTAGGAAGTGTTCTAATTTCATTCTTTTACCTGTAGCTGCCCAATTTTCCCAGCACCACTTATTGAAGAGACTATCTTTTCTCCATTGTATATCCTTCCCTCCTTTGTCATAGATTAGTTGACCATAGGTGTGTGGGTTTATCTCTGGGCTTTCTATCCTGTTGCATTGATCTATATTTCTCTTTTTGTGCCAGTACCATATTGTCTTGATTACTGTAGCTTTATAGTATAATCTGAAGTCAGGGTTTCTGATTCCTCCAGCTCTGTTTTTTTCCCTCAAGATTGCTTTGGCTATTCGGGGTCATTTTTGTCTCCATACAAATTTTAAGATTTTTTGTTTTAGTTCTGTAAAAAATACCATTGGTAATTTGAATTGCATTGAATCTGTAGATTGCTTTGGGTAGTATAGTCATTTTCACAATATTGATTCTTCCAATCCAAGAACATGGTGTATCTCTCCAAATATTTGTGTCACCTTTGATTTCTTTCATCAGTGTCATATAGTTTTCTGAGTACAGGTCTTTTACCTCCTTAGGTTGGTTTATTCCCAGGTATTTTATTCTTTTAGTTGCAATGGTAAATGGGATTGTTTCCTTAATTTCTTTCTGATCTTTTGTTGTTAGTGTATAGGAATGCAAAAGATTTCTGTGCATTAATATTTTATCCTGCTACTTTACCAAATTCATTGATCAACTCTACAAGTTTTCTGGTGGCATTTTTAGGATTATCTATGTATAGTATCATGTCATCTACAAACAGTGATAGTTTTACTTCTTTTCTGATTTGAATTCCTTTTATTTCTTTTTCTTCTCTGATTGCCGTTGCTTGGATTTCCAAAACTATGTTGAATAATAGTGGCGAGAATGGACATCCTTGTCTTGTTCCTGATCTTAGAGGAAATGCTTTCAGTTTTTCACCATTGAGAATGATGTTGGCTGTGGGTTTGTCATATACGGCCTTTATTATGTTGAGGCAGATTCCCTCTATGCCCATTTTCTGGAGAGTTTTTATCATAAATGGGTGTTGAATTTTGTCAAAAGCTTTTTCTGCATCTATTGAGATGATCATATGGTTTTTATTCTTCAGTTTGTTAATATGGTGTATCACATTGATTGATTTGTGTATATTGAGGAATCCTTGCATTCGTGGGATGAATCCCATTGATCATGGTGTATGATCCTTTCAATGTGTTGTTGGATTCTGTTAGTATTTTGTTGAGGACTTTTGCATCTATGTTTATCAGTGATATTGGCCTGTAGTTTTCTTTCTTTGTGACGTCTTTGTCTGGTTTTGGTATCAGGGTTATGGTGGTCTCACAGAATGAGTTTGGGAGTGTTTCTCCCTCAGAAAGTTGTTCTTTATAGAAGTCTGGTTAATAAATCTGGAGGGAATGTTAGGCACTAATTAAATGAGGTATTTGGGTCACAGTTACCAATAGCTACTAAAACCGTCATCTGGAAGGTTGATGAGGAGCTTTAAAGTGGTGGGATAAGGTTGACAGCACCACAATCTCACTTGGCCAATCTTTGAAAGTGAGAAATGAAGTACATGGCACCACAATGAAGTATTCTTGCCAGCAAACCTGAATCTAATCTAATCTAATTTCCTTTTTTCGTAATATCTCTGTTTGGTTTTGGTATCAGGGTGATGCTAGCCTCATAGAATGAGTTTGGGAGTATTCTTCCCTCTGCAATTTTTTGGAAGAGTTTGAGAAGGATAGGTGTTAGCTTTTCTCTAAATGTTTGATAGAATTTGCCTGTGAAGCCATGTGGTCCTGGACTTTTGTCTGTTGGAAGTTTTTTTTTTTTTAATAAATTTATTTATTTTTGGCTGTGTTGGGTCTTCGTTGCTGTGCTCAGGCTTTCTCTAGTTACAGTAGCAGGTGCTATTCTGTTGCTGTGCGCGGGTGTTGTAGTGCATGGGCTTCTCATTGTGGTGGCTTCTCTTGTTGTGGAGCAAGGGCTCTAGGTGCAGGGGCTTCAGTAGTTGTGGCTCACGGGCTCTAGAGCAGTCTCAGTAGCTGTGGCACATAGGCTTAGTTGATCCTCGGCATGTGGGATCTTCCCAGACCAGGATTCGAACCCATGTCCCCTGCATTGGCAGGCAGATTCTTATCCACTGTGCCACCAGGGAAGTCCCAAAGTGAGTGTTGTTGGGACTTGGGTTCAATCTCTTTGGCAGGACCATAGGTGGTGATGCAATCTTGAAAATCAGGAGGCACAAATGTCTAGTTGACTCCCTTTTGTTTTGATAAGTTAAGCACTGATGCTTAATGCCTAAATTCATTAATTCGTTGGGAGTTGCAAAATGGTAATGTTCTATCACTTCTTTTTCATTTATTAGTTGTAATACTTTCATAAAGAGTTGTCTCCCTTCATTTATCATTTCATTACTCAGTGGTACAATTCATGTAGGAAAGGCAGGAAAAATGCTTGATTCTTTCCCATTAGGTATAGTTTTTCAAGATAAAAGATTGGTTCTCTAATATTCTCCAAATATGATGACTACATTTAAAATATATATATATAATATATAATTTTAAAAAGGGATTTAAGCAATTTCAATCCCTTGGTATACTGAAGCATAAATTGCCCCATCTTTGATGAGTGAATGCCTCTTCCAATTGGCTCCTGCCTCCTTTTTATAAGACCTAGGTGTCTTCCATAGCTTCATTGTGATCTGATCTGACGAGATGATACTTCAAGGGTCAATGTGTATACTTCCTGCTCCAAACCAGGAATCAATCATTCACTCATTTGCTTTATCCTTTATTACTCATGCAACAATCTCAGAGCAACAAAATTGATACTACTACGGCCAATATGATTACTAAAGAGTTTTTTTTTTTTTGCGGTACGCGGGCCTCTCACTGTTGTGGCCCCTCCCGTTGCGGAGCACAGTCTCCGGACGCGAGGCTCAGCGGCCATGGCTCACGCGCCCAGCCGCTCCGCGGCACGTGGGATCTTCCTGGACCAGGGCACGAACCCGTGTCCCCTGCATCGGCAGGCGGACTCTCAACCACTGCGCCACCAGGGAAGCCCCTAAAGAGTTTTTAAAATAAAAACCTTTTTGAATAGATACAGGTATATGTATAACTGAATCACTTAGCTGTACACCTGAAACTAACACAATATTGTTAATCAACTATACTACAATATAAATTAAAAAGTTAAAAAAAACCTTTTCTTTGGTATGCTCCCTTACCCTGTTCTTGCACCATTGAAAAAAAACCAAGCTGTACTATATCTACATTGTCAGAGCATATGACCACTACAAATTATACTCACTCTCTTTTAACTCTCATTTGGACTTAATTCTACAAGTAACTATGCATTTAGTAGTTACCACTAGTCTATGTCGGTGTCTCTCCAGCAAAAGCTCAGGTTCACTTTCCTGTAAAAAGAAGAGGAAATAATGTGACCAACTGTGTCCATGTTGAGATGGATTACAAATAGTAGATAACATTTCATAATGCCTATCTAACAAAATTCAGCCTGCAAACTCTGTGAACTCTCTTGCACATGTGTGTTGGAGAATTTCTCATTTATGATCCACCATCCGATCTTTGTAGTTGGTGGCAGTGGTGATGACAATAGGAGGGAAAGAGAAGGCTGGACTTTCTCACTCCTGTTTCCTAAACCAGGGTTTCTCAACCTTGGCACTGTTGACATTTGGGGCCAGATAATTCTTTGTTGTGAGGGCTGTCCTGTGCCTTGTACGATGTTTAGCAGCATCCCTGGCCTCTACCCACTAGATGCCGGTAAGACTTTCCTTGCCCCCTTCCCCACCAATTGTGACAACCCCAAATGTTTCTAGACATTGCCAGCTGTCCCCTGGAGGATAATTACCCCTGAGAACCACTGCTCTTGAAATTGCTGTTCCACCCTCATGATTTGGCACATCGTAATTTTAAGCAGTT
This sequence comes from Kogia breviceps, assembly GCF_026419965.1. Taxonomy (NCBI): domain Eukaryota; kingdom Metazoa; phylum Chordata; class Mammalia; order Artiodactyla; family Physeteridae; genus Kogia; species Kogia breviceps. Next base: position 39,456,217 of record NC_081310.1, on the reverse strand, counting down.
AACCCCTGAGTGAAAGGGACTTGTTGTAAGGTACAAGTCCTGACTAATGCTGTCTTGTCTTTAAGCAATATTAAAATTCCTTGAAGGGAATATTTGTGGCTGAGAGCTGACATTTGTATAGCATAACGTAACATACAATTCACAAAACACTTTTCACTTAATACTGTTTAGTGAACTCCGTAGGGGTTATTAAATTTTCCTATGTTGTAGATGAGAAAGCGAGCCCCAAAATGGCTCAGTATCTTGTATGAGGTCAGAACAGAAGCAGCAGAATAAATGACACATTCTTGATCAAGCTCTCATCTTCGTAGAAAGGTAGATCCTTTCTATTTTTGCTTCACAAGGGGAAGTACACACACACACACAAGCATGTTCACAAATACACTTCTTCTTTTTGTTGCTAACTCTGTGGAATGTTTCTTAAAATTTCCACTTAATATAATTTTCTTCGGGAATAAACCAGGAATCTTCCATTACAGAAGGCTCAAGATATTATTGCATATCTTACCACCAGGTGTCGCCATAGTACATTTACACGTGTTTCTTCCATTGGTGAATTCCCAATTTACTACATCCACCAAGGGTTGATATTTCAGCTAATTTTATATGTGTATTATGCAACTCGAAAAAGCCCAGAGAGTATAATGAGGATTAAAACGATGAAGAAGGTGACGTTTTATGAGAAGACCAGTGAAAGAGGAACTACGGTTAAGAGGGGATTTTTTTTTTTTTTTCTACTTTGCAGTTGTACTTCCTTCACATGTAAAGGAAGGTAGATGCTTGACCTTCATTGCTATAATTCTTTTTAGAAAAGAGTTGCTATGGACTAAATGTTTGTGTCTCTCCCAAGTTCATTTGTTGAAGCCCTAATCCCCAGTGATGATATTTGGAGGTGGGGCCTTTAGCAGGTGATTAGGATTAGATGAAGTCACGAGAGTGGAGCCCTCAGGATGGCGTTAATGTCCTTATAAAAAGAGGAAGAGACTTGAGATTCATTCTCTCCGTCTCTGTCTCTGCCATGTGAGGATACAACAAGGAGGCAGCCATCTGTAAGAGAGCACTGGCAAGGAATCTAATTGGCTGGCACCTTGATCTTGAAGTTCCCAGCCTGTGAGAAATAAATGTCTATTGTTTAAGCCACCCAATCTATGGTATTTTGTTATATCAGCCCGAGCAGACTAAGACAAGTGTCCATAATATTTTTCCCATTGTGATTTTCAAATAATGTGGGTACATTGTTTTGTTTTTTTCAAAAGCCCCTTTACCAAATATTTGAGTTTAATTCAGGACAAAGATTGCTAAGATGGAAGGTGAAGGAAGTGTGCTATGGATGCTAAAGGAATGTAAGGCAGTTTCCACTTTCAAGAACTCACAGCCTACCTGTAGAGATAAAAATGCCCTTGAGAAAATAAAGTACACAAGGCAACTTAGGATCCAGGACCAAAACGGCCTTTCCGATGCTAAGGGCTGTCTCACAGGCAGGCTTCTGTGGGGAGCAGAATGTTTACTTAGGAGTGCCCTTGGGATCCGTGTGGATGGAAGGGAGGGGTCAGAGCTGGGCTGGATAGAGGGAGAAGTCAAGCTGGGGTCTAGGCCCAGGGACAGCCTCGGCTCCCCCCATGGGAGTTCTGGAACTAGAAAGGCCTGTCGGAGATGTCTTGGATTGAGCTGAGATTGCTAGACCTTTATACTCCTGCAGGTATCGGCAGTGGATATAGGCTACACCAGAAGATGGGAGAATATTTGAAAATGCACATGGAAATGTTAATACTAAATCAAAACGGCATGCCTTGATTATTACTGACATTATGCTGGTAAAACAGATGAGTGATTACAGGACCACTGATCAGTCACAGTTTCTGGATGCCTCAAACGTAAATGGCATGGAAGTAGGCTGTTTGACCTTCCAAAGGTCAAGACTAAATCAAAGTCAATTAACAGTTTGGTTTAGTCTTGACCTTTGAAACCAAAGGTTTCAAAGCTACTTGCATGTAGCTTTTGACCCAGAGATCCCACTTCAAGGAGTCTGTTCTAACTGCAGTGGACAGTGTTGACTGTCTGGCATCCACCCCTGTGGGGACAGCACCCCTCCCCTTTGTGGGACTAAGAGGCTCCCTGTGGCAGAGTCCCACAGCCTAGGGCAGCTGGGGCAATGAGTTGCCCTTGAAGGGGGATGGGATGGGGACATCACTCAGTCCCCCAAAGGCTATCAGAAGTTGTCACGGGAGGGAAGGAGCTATGTGGGCAGGATGTAGGGAAAGCTCCTGAGTGCAGTGGGATTGGGTGGGAGGGAAAAAGAAGGGGCCCTCCTAGGGGAAGGGAGCCGGAGGTAGGAAGACCTAGAGCAGGCAGGACAGGCTGTGTGAGAGGAGACCTCTGAAGAAGAGCCACCTTGTCTTGTCCCTTTGAATGGAGAGTAGAGGGGTGGGTTGAGTTGGGAAGAAGGAGAGAGGAGGGGAAGGTTGTCACAGTTTTGTCTCTGAGGCTGACATATCCTCAGTGACTCTGACTATTGCTACCTCCAGATGGAATCTGACTTTGTAACTGACCAGTCACAAGAAAGAAGACCTCTAGCTTCCGACTTGCTTCCTCAGGTCCCATTTCTTGCTGCTGAAGCACCGTGGGTAAATGTACAATGTTTTGCTTTGTCTTCCCCACTTGACATGACTGTTACTGAATCAGTAATGTCTTAGAGAGATCACGCTGATCTTAAAGTAGCCACGGTTTCTACCGAGTTTTCTCAGATTATGTGAAGCCATACGTACTCCTTCTGGGGTTCAGACAATGTATATACTGGTGAATGTGAAAATGAACTGCAAGCATTTATTGCTGCCTTGAAAAAAAATTTGTTTATTTTAAATTTTGTTTTAAAGATAATATATACTAACATTTAAAAATTATGACAAGACACCAAACTATAAAGAATAAAATGAAAATCACCAGAAATATTCCACTTTCATATAGATAGAGGTGTGTGTGTGTGTCCATACAAGTTAGTATCATAAAGTATTTATTGTTTTAGTTTCATATCTTGCTTTTCACTTCACGTTAAGCATTTCCATGTCACTGAATATTTTTAAAAACCACAATTTTTAAAGATTACATACTATTCCATCAGTGGATAAACAATAATTTGTTTAACTGTCCCCCTTACCCCAGGTACTTAGGTTTTCTTTCCTTTTCCTTTTCCTTTTTCTCTTTTCTCTTTCTGCAATTATACCAATATATGAACATTCTTTTTATGCATTTCTGATAATTTCCTTAGTATATTAATAAGAATCTCTCAGCTGCAAGTGACAGAAGCCCAACTCAAACTAGCTTGAGGCAAAAATGGAATGTATTTGCTTCCATAAATGGACCCAAGAAGAGCCACCTCAGGGTTGCCTGATTGGTCCCAAGGGCTCAAAGGAAGTCTTCTTTCTGTCCTCTCCATTTCTCTCTGGGCTTGATCTCCTTTTCTCCGAGTCTATGTAATCTTCCTGTATGAGTCAGGGATGTACCCTGAGGTAGCTCCAGCTTTAAGGGATCCTAAATCATAAACCCCAAAGGGAAAAACATACTTGATCTCCATCTCAGTATGTAGAAATCCTCAGAAAGGGCTCTGAGTGCTCTGGCCTGGGGTGTGAGTGGACACCCACTTTGGACCAGCTGTATCCAGGGTGGGCACTGTAATTGGCAGCTTTCACCAGAACCACCTGATTGAAAAGGAGGAGAAAAAATTCCCCAAGGGAAGTCACTACAAGGATGGATGCTGAAGAAAGCTAACATTTGTCCACTACAATTGGAATAAACTCCCAGAAGTTGGATTTCTAGGTCAAAAGATGCATGCAAATTGGGCTTTGGTTTCAGTTTCTGGCCCAAATCTGCTAAACTGGCTTTGGTGTTTTCTTGACCTTTAGAAGGTCAAATAGCTTACTTTCATGTCATTTATGTTTATGGCATCCACAAACTGGTGACTGATCAATGGTCCTGTAATCACTCATCTGTCTTATCAGCATAGAAATGTCAGTAGCACTCAAGGAATGTCATTTTGATTTAGTATTAAAATCACTTCACTTTCAAATACAGGCAACCTTCTTGATGTAACTTGGAGTGAAAAGATCTATATTTGCAGAAGATAAAAGATGGTCACTAATTCTTTAACCCTTCCCCCATTGAGAAGAAAAGTCTATGGCCCCTTCCCTTGAATTTGGGCAGGTGCTGTGCCTGTTGTGACCAATAAAGCGATGCCATGTCAATTTTGGGGTCCATGTCTTAAAAAACTGGCAACTTTCACTTCCTGTCTCTTTGAACACTCTGGGAGCCCTGGGCCACCATACAAGACATCTCATTACTCTGAGACCACTGTGCTGACGAGTCCACAGGAAGGCTCTTTGGTAGACATTCCCAGCTGAGCCCAGTCTTCCAGCCACCACTGCCACCTTGTCACACTTGTGAATGGAACTGCTTGGACCCTCCAGATCAGCCCATCCACCAGCTGAATGAGTGACCTCAGTACCACGTGAAGCTGGGCCCTGCCTGAATTCTTGATCCACAAAATCATGAAATATAATAAAGTGGCTGTTGTAAGCCATTACATTTTAAGCCAGTAAAGTCTTGAGATGGTTTGTTAGTAATAAAGAACTGGACAATATTGTTGCATGAGGTTGGTGTGGACTACTATTTCACTGTGGGATCAAAGCACAGGTTAGTTATTCATTCTCCTGACAATGGGCCTTGGGTTGTTCACACGGTTTGCTATTTAGGAACAGTTTTGTATGTATCTCATGGTATGAAGATGTAAGAGTGTTCTTGAGTATATTTATAAATATGCAGTTGTTAGGTTGCAGGATACATAAATATTTAGCTTTACAAGATTATCTTAAACTGCTTATCAAAATGCCTCTACTAACACATGCTCCCTCTAGCAATGAATAACAACCTGTTGATACACATCCTCTCTAACACTGAGTATTGTTAGCCATAATTCTCGCCCTTTGAATGCTCTCAAAATTGATCACATTGTGGTCTTAATTTTGCATTTGTTAATGAGATTGAACGTTTCTTCATATGCTTATCGGCTATACCTGTTTCCTCTTCTCTGAAATTCCTGCTCGTGTCTTTTTTCCCTACTGAATTGTTTGTCCTTTTTATTGTTGCTGGCATTTATTGATTTGTTGGAGTTCTTTCATGTATTTTCAATGCTAATCCTTAACTAGTTTGATGAAAATATATTTTCCTAGTTTGTAACTTATCTTTCTATTTTCTTTAAGATGTCTTTCATGAATAACATTATTAATTTTAATACAGTCACATTTATCAGTGTTCTTTTTTTTTAATATTTTGTACTTTGTGCCTTAAGAAATCCTTCCCTATCTCAAGGCCCCAAATATATTCATGAGTGGGGAAACTCTGCTCCAATAACAAGGATATGTTAGTTTCGCTGTCACACTGGTTCTTAGCCTAGGAGGCACATTAAAATCACCTGGGTTTTGTTTACTGCTACACTGGTACCTGCACCCCATCTGCAGACATTCTGATTTAATTTTAACTGGCTCAGACTGGGGCCAGACTAAACTTCCTAGTAAGTCTACTCACTAATCGCTCATCCAGCTAATCACCACTAGGTGATTCTAAGATGCAGCCATGGCTGAGAACCACTGATTTATAAGGTGAAGCTGAGGAGCTGGTCACCCTGATCTGCTAATGCTATTAATTCAAGTGAGACACAGACTTTCAAACGTTGTTTAAATAAAACTTCAATGAAATCCCGAATTTTCTTTTACCTCCTTGCATGTGGATGGAGAAGGATGATAGTCCTCTTCCTGCTTAGCATATGAAACTCACACGTGTTTAGAAAACAGCGATGTCAGTTTTAATAGAATTACTACCAAGGAACAAATTATTCAGTGAGATAATCAGTATTTGGGGGCTAAAGTTTATTTCCAAGACAATTTCTGAAATCCCAGGATCATAACAGATTTTTTTTTGCTATAAGTTAATATTTGCAAGGATAGTTTATGATGCAGAAGAGCATCTACTTTTCTCTAGCTTCCGGAAAGGAGAGCATGCTTCTCTCCTCATTTTGATGTCTTTCACCAGCCCTTAGAAGAGCCTGAAGTTTTCAAAGCTAAGTGCTTGAATTCCATCAGTGAGCCTGGAGAGGTGGAAAAATGCAAGCTGAGAAGATAAAAACTTAAAATACAGATTTTAAAATGGGCAGAGAGGGAATTAACAAATGGAGTATGGGACTTGCAATGTTTTGTAATTGCAATGTACCCCTATTAGCTTACACAGGTCTGATCAGCTGCCCCATTTTGCTGTGGAGTTCGCAGCCTCTCTAAGGAAGAGCCATGTTTGTGGCTCTTTTCCGATCTTGGACTTCTCAACCAGAAAGGTTCAGGATGTCTCTCACTAGATTAAAAAAAAAAAATCTGTATCAATGAGATGTCACAGCCCCTCTAGAAAAGACTACTTCCATGGTTACTTCCTCTTAAAACTGGAGTCATCTTGGGAACCCTCCTACACTGTTGGTGGGAATGTAAATTGGTGCAGCCACTATGAGGAACAGTATGGAGGTTCCTTAAAAAACTGAAAATAGAACTACCGTATGATTCAGCAATCCCACTCCTGGGCATATATTCGGAAAAGAAGAAAACTCTAATTCAAAAAGATACATGCACCTCAATGTTCACTGTAGCACTATTTACAGTAGCTAAGACACAGAAGCAACCTAAATGTCCATTGACATATGAATGGATAAAGAAGATATGGTATAGATATACAATGGAATATTAGCCATAAAAAAGAATGAAATAATGCCATTTGCAGCAACATGGATGGACCTAAAGATTATCATACCAAGTGAAGTAAGTCCGACAGAGAAAGACAAATATCATACGACAGTACTTATATATAGGATCTAAAAAAAAATGATACAGGGACTTCCCTGGCAGTCCAGTACTTAAGACTCTGCACTTCCAATGCAAGGGGCGTGGGTTCGATCCCTTGTCAGGGAACTAAAATCCCACATGCTATGCAGTGGGGCCAAAAAAGTATAAAAAAAAATAAAATAAAATAAAAATGATACAAATGAACTTATTTACAAAACAGACTCACAGACATAGAAACAAAGTTACAGTTACCAAAGGGGAAAGGGGAGGGGTGGGATAAATTTGGAATCTGCGATTAACAGATACAGACAATTATATATAAGATAGATATAGATAAACAACAAGGACCTACCGTATAGCACAGGGAACTATATTCAATATCTTGTAATAACCAATAATGGAAAAGAATCTGAAAAAGAAGAGATTATATATAAGTATAACTGAATCACTTTCCTATACACCTGAAACATTGTAAATCAACTAAAAAAAAAAAAAACAAAACTGGGCACATCTTTCATAGATTAAATGTGACCCTTCTCTGTTGTAGCTAAAGCATATTTCTTCTGGGGAGACGGCAAGCAACCTGTCTGCATCCCTTTGATAATAGACAAGCCCCTTTCAAATTACCAGTGACATTCTTTCCAGGCCAAGCACCTGTAGCTCCTATAATTTTTCTCACTACTAATAAAAATAATTGCCATTCTCCAAGTGCCTACTATGTGTCAGGCACTATAGTAAGTATTTTACATTTAATCCTTCAACAGCCCTATGAAATAGATGTCATTGTTCCCATTTTACTGACTAAGAAACGGAGGTTTAGAGAAAGTGTTTTTCCCAAGCAGAGGGAGCAGAAAGTACCTAAAGCAGACGCCTGGCTTGTGGCCAAGGAGAGCAGTGAGGCTGGAGCAGAGTGAGTGGAGGGGGCAGTAGGGGAGGAGGGTGAAGAGATGAGGGGCAAGGTCAGGTGGGGGCTGTAGTCCATGATAAGGCTTTCTCTCCCTGAAATGGAATGCACTGGAAGGTTTTAAGCAGTGGGGTGATGGAATTTAACCAGATCATTCTGGAATCTGTATTGAGGATCAACAGTAGGGACTCAAGGACAGAAGCAGTGAGACCTGTTAGGAGACTACTGCAACAATCCAGGCGAGGGATGATAGTGATTTGAATGAGGGTGGTGGCAGTGGGCGATGAAAAGTGGTTGGATTTTGGATATGCTTTGAAGGTATGGTCAATGAGATTTGCCAACAAACTGATGTGCAAAGGGAAAAAAAGAAAACAGTCAAGGATCGTAGGAATGTCTTTGGTCTAAGCAACTGGAAGAATAAAGTTGCCTTGACCTGAAACAGGGAAGACTGCCGGAAGGGCTGGCGAGTGAATTGGGAGCTCATTTTGGGGCCTATTAAGAGGCTCCTTCAACATCCAAGTGAGTTTCAAGTAGCAGTTGGATAAGTGGGTATGAAGCTTGGGGGAAAGGTTCTTGATGAAGATAAAAATTTGAGAATCATCATCATACACATAGTATTTAAAGCCATTGGGCTTCCCTGGTGGCGCAGTGGTCGAGCGTCCGCCTGCTGATGTAGGGGACACGGGTTCGTGCCCCGGTCTGGGAAGATCCCACATGCCGCGGAGCGGCTGGGCCCGTGAGCCATGGCCGCTGAGCCTGCGCGTCCGGAGCCTGTGCTCCGCAACGGGAGAGGCCACAGCAGTGAGAGGCCCGCGTACCGCAAAAAAAAAAAAAAAAAGCCATAAAACTAGATAAGAGTCCTTCAGAACTGATTGTAGATACAAGAGAGAAAAGGTCCCAATACTGAGCCCTGGAGCACGCTGACATTTAAAGATCTTGGATGTGAAAAAGAAGCAATGAAAGGACTTGAGAAAAGGGGCTAAAACGTAGGAGGAGAATCAGGAGAGTGTGGTGTCCTGGACATCAAGAGAAGAAAGAGATTCTAGAGGGAGAGAACCTCAGCTGTGTCACATTTCATGGATGGGTCGAGCAGGAAGAGGGCTGATAGCTGACAAGACTTTGCTGGTGACCTTGAGGGCTACTCAGTGGAGTGGTGAGGGTGAAAGCCTGGTTGTGGTAGATTCAAGAGAGACAAGAGGAGAGACATCGGGGGTGGCAGAGGGACAGTGTGTTCAATTATTTCAAGGAATTTTGTGGTAAAGGAAGGAAGAGAAATAGGCTGCTAGCTGGAGGGGGAATTGATGGGAAAAAGAGAGATGTTTCTACGTTGATGGGAATGGTTCAGTAGAGAGAAAACGTGATGGTGCAGGAGAGAGAAGAGATGGACTAGAGTGACTGACTTGAGTGAGTGAGATGTGTGGAACCCCTTCACATGACAGGGTTTTGGTCTGAGAGGGGTGGTTCAGCATAGTAATAGCAGAGTAGGCTGAGTGCGCAGACGCAGGTGCAGGGGGATGGGGAGGGGTGGGGAGGGGGAAGGGGAGGGGGAGCGGTGGAAGGCGCGGGTGGGGGGAGTGTGAAGGAGGTCTTTTTCTGATGGCTTCTATTTTCTTGGTGATGGAGGAAGCAAGGTTGCTGAGAGGGAGGTTGGGGAGGAGGTGTTGAACGCTTGGAGAACAAAGAGATGGTATGAAATCCTCATCTGGGAGTGGGAGACGGAATAGACTAGTAGGTATAGTATGTTTGTAGGGCATCATTCTGGTCGCACCTGACTTTACCATGAATTTAAAGGGTGACTAGAGAGTGTGAGTGTGGGTTTTTTTGTTTTGGGGGTTTTTTTGGTCGTGCTATCTGGCATTGATTGTGTGTTTTTTGTCCACCATTGGGAGGCTCAGGCCCAGAGCAGGTGGAGAGTTAGATTAACCCCGGTTATGGTTTTATCATAAAGCCTCAAATTAAGAGAGGGGCAGGGCTTCCCTGGTGGCGCAGTGGTTGGGGGTCCGCCTGCCGATGCAGGAGACACGGGTTCGTGCCCTGGTCCGGGAGGATCCCACGTGCCGCGGAGCAACTAAGCCCGTGAGCCATGGCCGCTAGGCCTGTGCGTCCGGAGCCTGTGCCCCGCAACGGGAGAGGCCACAACAGTGAGAGGCCCGCATACCGCAAAAAAAAAAAAAAAAAAAAAAAAAAAAAAAGAGAGGGGCAAAGGAGTGGAAGCCATGAGCAAGTGAGTGGTCATTGTGATTAGTTACAGAAGCAGGTGGATAAGGAGAGAGGAGAGGACATGAGGAAGTTGAGGGAGTGGATCTCTAGGTTTTAAGATGGTAGGTCTCAGTGGGGTCATAGGGTTGTTGGAATTGGGATATTGACTGAGTTAGCTGGGCAGAGAGGAGAGGCGGTCTGAGAGTGCGATATGGACAGGCTGCAGCTGTTGGTAATGACACGGTTAAGGGCCAGACTCTGGCTGTGGTGAGACAGGAGGGGAGGAGGTCCAGGGCCTGGGGAGCCCAGGCCAAGCTGACCAGGGCTTCTGCAGCTCAGTGTGGCCCCTCTATCCACCCAGAGGGTTTCTAGGAAGCATTCTGCTCTCCTGTACACAGGCACCGGCAGCGGCAGCTTTGTTTGGGGAAGGGGCCCCAGAGGTGACCATTAGAGCAAAAAGGAGAGGGGAGCTGAACAAAGCCTGCTTTCGCACTGAGCACTGTTGTTCACGATTTTGACTGCATGCCTACATCTTCCACGATATACTCACGGGCAATAGATGATGAGTCTGAGTGAATGGCTGATCAACTCAGACGCTGAGTGTGTGTGCGCCGGCCTTGAAGCCACGGCTGGTTTGAAGCCGGGGCCTGCCGCAGGATGCTATGACTGGGAAATGAACTTTCACTTTCCTTGGCCTCAGGAGACTTTGCTGGGTTTGTTTTGCACTAGTGACTTGCAGCTGGAGAGCAGAGAGGAATGTGTCCTGTTCCAGGATGGGCAGGTGAGGTGGGGCAGACGTGTGTGTCTATTTTGGGAGGGCAGGATGGAAGAGGTATAACTCGTCCCACCCGCCCCATGAGAGTAGCTGAGGTGAGCTCCTCGTGTCCACCGGAATCCTCACTTTGCGCAGCTGTCCATCTCTGGGGACCTGCACAGGTGGGCGGCTCCTCTCTCTGCCTGGGAGGGTGCTGCCTTGTCTTCTTGTCTCCTGCACTCTGCAGCCGTCTTTGTAATATTTTGTGCTCTTTGCCATGAAAGAAAGTCTCCGTGCACTTACTGTGTCTGTTAGCAACTCACCATCCCTTGCCCCCTCTTCCTGCTGTGACAGTTGTGCAGGCTATAGTCCATCAAGCTGATGAGGGACTTGATTTACTTGACTTGGTATAAAGGGGCATTAGCCTTGGGAAGCCACTTAACCTCTCATGCCTAAGTTTCCTGGTCTTTACAAATGAGGAATCACTTATTCTATAAAGTTGCTAAGATGATCAAATGAGATAATTATGCAAATGCTTTGAAGTTCAAAAAAATTACATGTTAGTATTTTTGTTATCTTTGTAGAAATAACAGCAAACGAGGGAAAGAAATTCAAGAGGGAGAGCGAGCGAGTGTGAGTTACATCCTGGATAGAAGAAGACTGTAAATAAGGTAAGTCTTCAAGAAGCCAGCCATCCTAGACCAGATTCCCATAAAAATCAAATTGGGAAGAAATAAAGAAAAGAAGTTAACGTTCATTGCTGAAAAACAATGTATTTCTTTTAGCCCCTGTGGGAAGGGAGTTATTATTTTAGTGTGGGAATAGGAATATAATTCAGTTTTTCCCAATCAGAACCTTTTGATGTGTTACTATGATTCACAGGCTATGACTCACATATTAAAATTCTCTCTAGTATATTACTAATAGTTTATATTCCTTAAAAAGGAGATAAGATGAAGTGGAGGGATTACATAATTATTTTCTTTTAAGCTTATACCTTGGATTTATCTGACATGATAATTTAAGGAAGAGAAACTTTCCTTCTTGCAGAGAAAGAAACCTCATTATATTCTTCAGTAATCACATTTTCAAAATGCTTGTTAAAATCAGCCTTGGGGGCTTCCCTGGTGGCACAGTGGTTGAGAGTCCGCCTGCCGATGCAGGGGACACGGGTTCATGCCCTGGTCCGGGAAGATCTCACATGCCGCGGAGCGGCTGGGCCCGTGAGCCATGGCTGCTGAGCCTGCGCGTCCGGAGCCTGTGCTCCGCAACGGGAGAGGCCACAACAGTGAGAGGCCCGCATACTGCAAAAATAAAATAAAATAAAATACATTCATTATGTATTTTTGAATTATATTTGTCATTTTGAATTATGATTATCAAGATTTAAAAATCCATAAGTTCATCAGAATACAATTAAGTGCACTACTTTCCTACCACCCACTCATGTCATCAAAAGGATCAATCAGATATAGTACAAGCATCAAGCCAGGCATAATACAGACATTTTAAAATAGATTTCATTTATTCCATTTTATTGAAGACAAGCATACCTAATCAAAAATATTCTCATCTGGTAGATTCAAGACCTACTGGTGATTTGAACCTTGTTTAGATTCTATTTAAGTGCTGTTGAATGGAAAGTTACAAACTTCCTGAAGAATAAAGGAATTTATGCTTTATTTTAGCTCAACTATCTTGACTTCATTACGCCAGAACCACACCAAATCTCTCAGGATATTGAAATAACGACGATGATGATGAATATATATCAGTCATCAGAGTAACTACAGTGGTTTTGGCACTTTGTATATATACTTTTAATCCATCCCACAACACTCAAGTTTGAGGAAACAGCCTCAGAGAGGTTAAACAATATGCCAAAGGTCAGTCAGCTAGTGGGTGGCTGAGCTAGAGCCCCATACCAGGTCAGATGTCATTGACATGTCGCCTAAATATATATTCTACCAAATGAAAGGAGAAGCTCAATTTGAAGAATTTTAACAAGGCACTGATTCAGGCCAGAAGTTTAATTTGAAGGCTAAATAATTTAGATTGGCTCTCTGCCTTTGTTAACCTAACCAGTCAGTTTTTATCTTCCTGGGTGCCTCTGGATTTGAGTCTCAAAGAATATGCACTTGGAAGAATTACGAGGAAAAAAACTTCTTTGGACAGTATATCTTCAAAAAATCATCCAAAGCTTGTTTGTGCTGTGGCTTTTCCCCAGAGCCAGATATGAATCAGGTTTTAACTCAATTTCTTTCTGCTCAGAAAGTTCAAAGCAAGAATGTTCAGAAGGAGACTCAGGGAGAGTAGGACAGGAACAAAAATGGAAGAAAATTTACTGCATGATGTTACCTCAACGCAGTCAGTTTTGTCAAGATTTTCCAGCTGTGGCCTCACTTTGATTAGACTGGAGTCCATTGTTTTTGGCAGTAGCGTGAGGGTTCCGTGGCCAGGGCGTGCCCCGTCCTTCCTGTCAGGAGCTCCATGTGAGACAAAAGAGATGTTCCTCAACCGAACTGGGCTTTAATTTCAGGGAATCAAAGCAGGAGCTGTAGGATTCTGTTCTCAATCCAGGAATCTTGAGAGGCTGAAAGATACTAGCCAAGAAAACATGTTTCGTGGAAGGAATTTATAACAGGATTATCTCCTAGGACATTTCAATGGATGTTTCCAATAGACCAAGTACCCACTCCCACTCACCCCCTCTTTAAAATATGTGGAGTTGAAGCATAACACACATTCAGAAAAGGGTAAAAATCCCAAGTGTATAGCTCAATGAATGTTCACAGCATGAGGTACCTGAGTAACCAACCTCAACTCAGGAAGTCAGACATTGCCATTAACCAGAAGCCCCTCCACAGCGGCCCTCTCCTGACCTTTTACAGAATAGATCTGTTTGCCTGTGTTTTTACTTCACATAATTGGAATACATTGTAGCACCCAGTGATGGTTAATTTTATGTGTCAACTTGAGTGGGCTGTGAGATGTCTAGAAATTTGGTCAAGCATTATTCTGGGTAAACAAACAAAGAAAACCCAAACATTATCTGGGTGTGGCTGTGAAGGTGTTTTTGGATGAGGTGAACATTTGAATCCATAGATGGAGTGAAGCAGATTGCCCTCCCCCGTCAGGGTGAGCCCCGTCCAACCCAGTGAAGGCCTGAACAGAACAAAAGTCTGCGTGAACAGAGACTCCTCCTGCCTGCCTGTCCTCATCTGAGACTCAAAGGTTTTTCTGTCTTTGGACACAAACTGAAACATGAGCTCTTCCAGGTCTCCAAACATCCCAGTCTTGGGCTGGAACTTACACCTTCAGCAATCCTGAGTCTCCAGTTTGCTGACTGCAGATCTTAAGACTTTTCAATTTCCACAATCGGCCAATTCCTTATAATAAATCACTGTATAGATATTTAATTGGTTCTGTTTCTCTAAAGAACCCTGAGTAATGCATACCCTGCTTGCTTTTGCAATGCTTTTACTTAATGTAATGCACAAAGTCTGTGTTAACAAACTTGAACTGAGTATGTGGAGTGCTTATCTAGCATCTGTTATGTCTTATCAATGAAATGCTTATTTTTCCTATTGTATTTTTTCTTGGATTATAGTTTTGGTGAGATGGAGGCCTGCAGAGGACTGTACCTCCCATTTTCAGTCTAGCTGAGACTTCACGCCTCCCCAAATGAGGACAGTTATAAATGATGGAACCAGTAAGTGCAAAATTCCACCTGGACCCTGAATGCACAGGGCTGAAAACCTGGATCCAAGCCAGTAGTCAGAGGTGTGCTCACTGAATGGATGATTTACCTAATCTGGAGGTGAATGAAGAACCAGACCCAACTCAAAGTAGCAAAGTGAGTTTTACCCAATGAAGACTTGTGACTGTCATCCTACATACAGAGCCCCACTTGGCTTTCATGTTAACACGTCCTTGATAGATAATAGGGGATGGAGGAGGGGGGAGAAAGCTAAATTTGGGGCTGGGGGTGCCTTCCCAAGCATTTCCGTGACAACTGTCCACACTGGTCAATAGATCAATCATTTATTGGAATATGAACCATATGCTAGTCAAGGCTTCCCTGTCCATCTGCCTGCTGCATTCATATAATGTCACATTATCCTTGATATAAAACTTGGCCCCTTCACTGTTTTCCACTGGAAATCCATCTGTACCAACAATTTTGTGAGTTTTAATAGAATTCTACTGAAGGTTTTGGAGTAGGGGGCTCATTGTAATACAATGTACTGTGTCCTCGTCTCATTCCGTAACCCCACTTTGCTTTTCCTCTTTCTAGAAGCTCCATAAACTACTCTTCTGATCTTATGGGTAGTAATTTAACAAACACCTTGTGTTGCTTGAGAATGCCCTGGGAGGCCTCACCCTTAGCCCCAAGGAGCTTGTCAAAGTATTTCTTCCAAACACATACAGCACTTTCCCAAAAAGATCTAAGGAAATAAACATTTCCCCATCTCGTTGTAACTTGACTAATGACATGAATTTTCTATGCTCAGCATTAGGCCCAGGGAAAATATAGGAGAATATGATTCCCTAACCTCAAGGCATTTAGAGTCCTACTGGAGAGACACTATACATGAAATGGGAAATACTTCAGTGCCAAGCTATGAGGTAACTCAGGCAGTGAGGGTTGAGAGCCTGTCTCATGTGAGTTACCTCATAGCCATGCTGCTCAGCTGGGAAAGTGGATCTCTAAGTGGGTCTTGTAGGCTGGGCAGGATTTGGTTTGGCTGAGTGGTGGGAGGAGAATGGTTCAGAGTGTGAATACAGCATCAGCAAAGTAATGAGCATGACAAGGACTGTGTAAGTGTGTGCATGTGTGCGTGTGCATGTGTGCATGTGCACGTGTGCGTGTGTGGGTGTGTGCACGCGTGTGTGCATGTGTGTACCGGGAGGAGATCGGGCACTTGCTGAGAACTGATGAGAAAGAAACTTGTTTGGGAAAATGGGGTGAGATTATGGAGGGCCCCCAAAGCCAGAAAGCGGTGTGGACCTTAGACCAGTGATAATGGAGAGTCCCAGCAGGTTCCTCTAGGCAGAAAGGGAGGTACCTCGGAGAAGGCACCTGAGGAAGCCCAGCTTGACAGCAGCGGCTGTCACTCAGGCCCAGGTGTTGAATGTCTGCATTAGGAGAGGCAAAGGGATGGGAGATGAAAAGGCAGATCTCAGCGAAATGGAAGCATTGTTGAAGCAGTTGATCTGCATTGGCTGTAGGCATGAAGAAAAGGGCTCTGCCCTGCCTGAGGCAGCGCCTCTCTGAGCGCCCTGCTTAGAATCAGAGTGAGGTGGGCCCTCGGGTGCGCTACAGGTGCTCTTGGGTCTGGACCCGTGTCTTTCCCTGGGCGTCCCCCTCCTCCTCTCCCGCTGTCATCCTCTTGTCTTCTGCATTAATTCTAACCGTGATGCCTCCACACTCCACCACCACTGTGGCTTCCTGAGGCTCTGCTTAGAAGAGGCTTCTAGACAAATGCAACATTGCCAACCAACTAGACTTCAATTAAAAATAATTTTAAAGAAATTACAAAAATTTTAAAAAGAGACCTTCCCTGGTGGTGCAGTCGTTGAGAATCCGCCCACCAATGCAGGGGACACGGGTTCGAGCCCTGGTCTGGGAAGATCTCACATGCCGCAGAGCAACTGGGCCCGTGAGCCACAACTACTGAGCCTCCGCGTCTGGAGCCTGTGCTCCACAACGGGAGAGGCTGCGATAGTGAGAGGCCAGAGCACCGCGATGAAGAGTGGCCCCCACTTTCCACAACTAGACAAAGCCCTCTCACAGAAACGAAGACCCAACACGGCAAAAAAATAAATAATAATTAATTAATAAACTCCTACTCCCAACATCTTCTTAAAAAAAAAAAAAAAAAAAAAGAGGCTTCTCATGACCCAGTGAATAAATAATATATGAGTTGGTCCTGCCGTGCTGGGAGGGAAATCCTCTCTAAGTTATTGAGAATCTGGAATTGCTGCACGGATTTAGGAGGTTACTAACCTCCAGCTAAAATCCGGCACTTCCCTCCATTATAAATGCAGGCAACAAACCACAGCAGCTCCAGCAGTCCCTGTGACTCTGTCACCAGCAGAACCCACGGATGCTCTATATCACATCGGCTGTTTTGGATATCCAGAATTACTGTTTGCACCCATCACTTTCACAAGTTTGATAGTTATAGTAGACCTGCTGCTCTATCTTGCTATTAAATATGCTGATAATGAAACAAATAGATTATTTATCACAAATTTTAAAAATATTTGATTTGTTTCCTTTATAAGCCTATGTACTGATATTTTACTTTTAATGCATCTAGAAACATTATTCTTGAGAGGTCCACAAACTTCACCAGACTGCCAAATGAGTCCGTGGCACAGAAGAGGTTAAGAAACCCAACTAATTTCTCAGTTTGTGTCTAAGCTGTGTTCCTGTGCATGGAGTTGCTGCAGTTCACCATAAATATGACTCATGCATCAAAGAACTGCCAAAACATGGGACTCAATAGAACACGGTTGCCTGGAAACTAAAGCTTGATTAAATTTTTACTTTTTTTTTTTTTTGAAGGAAAGAAAGCATCGATACCTATAGCAGGATGACACGTGGTCTTCTTGCTCCTACGTACCTCCAAAGACCACTCCCGGGAATCTCCAGCCCCCAGGAGAGGTCAGAGGACGTGCCGCCTCCCCTGCGCTTCCTGACCTGTGTTCTCTTTCATCCCTTGGTCTGCTGCTTGTGTGGGTGGGGAGGGTGGAGATCAGCATACTCTGAAATAATCAGAATCATCCTCCTTGTCCTCAGATATTCATTAAGTATTTCCTACGTACAGGATCATGTGCTGGGTGTGACTATATTACAGTGAACCTCAGTTTCCCCATGAATTCATAATACTATCTCACATTTTATTGCACCTAGCGAAGTACTTTTGTGCTTCCCATTTGATTCCCACACTTTTGAAGATGATACTATAATAATCTCTGTCTCACAAATGAAGAAAATGAGGCACAGAAAAGGGAGGAAAGTTGGCCCCGGCAAGTAGCAGAGCCAGGGCTTGGAAACAAACCCTTTGCCTGTCCACTGTGGCGTCCACGGGTCTGAGGTCCTGGGCTGTACCTTGGGGCCGGGGCGGCCCCTCTGACCCACTGCTGGGGTCAGTTTCTCTGATGATCAGTTTCTCTGATGCCCCTTGTGAGCAGTGACAGGGGTGGTGGTGGAGCTACGGCCTCATCAGGGCCCTGGCTTCCTTACTTAGACCCATGCGGGTGGCTCAGGGGTTAGAAATGATGGCGACAGTGTCATCTGGCAGCTCGGAGAAACTCACGGAGTGTGTTCACCCCTGTGCTACTGAGTGTGGCTCCCTTTATAATCTCCAAGGAAATAAATTCTCAAAATGCAGCATAACGAGGTCATCCTAGCCCGGTGCCCATGGGGACTTTTGGGTCTGGGGAAGCAGCTCTGGCCTCCAGAAAGGTGCATGGTGGTGGAAGAGCCACAGTTCTCAGGGCCCACTGGGGCAAATATCCCAGAGGAACCCCCCCACCCCTTTCTGTTCCTCAGTTAATTTCCTAGTTGCGGTTTTCATTTCCCTGAATCTTGACTCCTTAGACAGATTATCTCCACCCACTCTGTGCCGAAGCTGCTGGAGTGGAAGGTGATGCATTCAGCCTGGGTCACGTGGGGCTTAGGGAGACTCCAGGTGATTTGTCCACTGCAGGGAGATACTAATGAGATGCACTCCTTAGAGAAGCTAAGCCACCAGCTTGATACTTTGTTGTGAACACCATTCTGCAGTTTTAAAATTTGGATGGCAAGGGAAAGCAAATCCTATTTCTTCAGACTTCTCAACAATTTCATGCCTGAAAAAAACTATGTGTTAATGATTTCATATACAGACCTTGAGGAATGTTCCAATTACAAAGTGTTAAGTAGCCTACTATGAAGTAAAAAGTTAAAAATCTATTTGTATTACCTTCCAAAAATTAAAAAAAAGTGCAATCTGAGAAACTAGTGTTTCTGCCTCAGAGATACCCGGTAAGCACTTCACACTTACTAGATTCTGTCACAGAGATTTTCTCTGTTCTTACAAATGCTTTTGTAGGAGGGCGAAGCTAAAAATAGAGCTGAAGATAACATTCATAACCTAAAATATACATAATTTGGAAGGTTTGCCACATACAGTGATTTCAGGGGTTGGTAATTTTCTGCTGAATACTAGCTGTTTTGATAATCCCCCTAAATTTTTCAGGTTACAATGCTGCTTAGCACACAGCACTGTGAGACATTTTACTTCAGGTTATCTGGGTAATTGAAGGTATGGGTGTGTGGCATTCCAAGAAAGATAGCTGTTCTCATTCATAGGGCATAAGTTGACTTTGGATTTGAGAAACCCAAATTCCAGTTCGATTCTCTGGAGAGTTATTGTATGCCCTTGAGAAATTGCTTCACGTGTCCATTGAAAAGTCTTACTCTGTCCTATCCACGAGAATGGATGGGACCCTTGCCTGAAAGGGTTTTGAGTACATTGAAGAGATAGATATTTCCACATTTATATATATGTAAAGCTTAGGAAAGACAGTGCCCTCACCCTTGAATCAACATGACTTTCCAGGTCCTGTACCCACACATACCTGACAAGAACCTCTGTCCCAGTTCCAGTTTCTGGGTGAGACAATTTCTCTGATGCAATCTGGGTTCTAGACTCTGTGGCCTGGGAGGGGTGAGATCAGTTAAGATGAGGGCTGGGGGCTGGAGTCGTAGAGAGGTGGCGGTTGGGGAACAAGCATCCATCTCTACCTCCCTGAGCCCCGCGGTGGGCCGTCTGGTTTGAAGATGAAGTGCAGGCAACAGAGCAACGTGCAGAGCTGGGGCTGCTCCTGAGGGTGGGGAGAACCCGACTCCCCTGGGCAAAAGAAAGCCTTACCGAGACGACCTCTCCCAACGTTCCATCACCTCTCCTCACCTCCACAGGGTGGGAAAGTCTCCAAAACGTACCTGGCCCTAAAATTTTACTGGCCAGTGTCTAAGCCACAGAGATTTCAGCCCATGTTTCTTTTCAGAAACAACATTAACCACCCATCCAATTATCTTTTGAAGCTGCTAGGCTATTGAGTGTTTAAAAAGGAATTTGTTGACTGAAGCAAATGTTTTGGGTTTCCTTAAATAAAACATTTGCCAAAATATATGCAGCCCTGGGCCAAGTCTCTTCCTACAAAGCAGAGGTTGGAACGAAGCTGCTTCTCCTAGCCATCTAGGTCTCGGCCCGTTTGTCTGAATCACCTGAATTTTCTGCCCAGCTGCTTCAGGGGTTTCTGACAGAACCACACAGCAAACTGCTGCAGTCCTCCACTTAACATCTACAGCAAAGTCTTTGGTGCCAAAGGCCAACAAGGAGCTGGGTGGTTTGAAATTATTGTCCAGCTGGCTATCTCTGAGAACCTCACAGCTGTCCTTGAAATGGAGGAAATTTGGTTGTCCCCATCTTAACTGTTATTTCACGTTTTTTTTTTCCTTAGGTGTGGAAACTGAGACACCAAGAGAAAGTAACCTGACTTTATGGTAATCATTTTTTTTTTTTTTTTTTTTTTTTTGCGGTACACGGGCCTCTCACTTTTGCGGCCTCTCCCGCTGCGTAGCACAGGCTCGGGACGCGCAGGCTCAGCGGCCATGGCTCACGGGCCCAGCCGCTCCGCGGCATGTGGGATCCTCCCGGACCGGGACACGAACCCGCGTCCCCTGCATCGGCAGGCGGATTCTCAACCACTGCGCCACCAGGGAATCCCTATGGTAATCATTTTGATTTTGTGGTTTAGAAACTCCAAGTGCCATGAGGAAGTCATTCTCTAGGTTTCTAGAAGTACACACAAATAGGCTGGCTTGACCTCCACAGTCTGTGGTCCTTCTGTGGTAAATGGAGGGGCACCCCCTCCTCATCTGACATCTTACCTCTTGGCATTTCCTCTGGGCTGGCTGCACACTGTGCTGGATTAGGTGGAAACCTAGGTCAGTCACTCAGGCACTTGCTCCTGAAATGGCTGATAGTTGAGGTAGGTGGTTTCAAACTTCTGTTCAAATCACATGGGTAAGTGTGACTATTTTCTCCATCACACTGCACTAGGGGCCACAGTGACAAACTCTCTTTATGCTATAGCCTCTCCATATTTTTTCTTTGAAAATTTCCAGATATGCATAACAATAGGGAACATAACAATCCCCATGTGTCTACCGCCCCAGCTTTAACCCTCACTGACATTTTGCCAGACTTGTTTCATCTCCCCATCCTCCTTTTTTTTCCCCTGGATATTTAAAAGTAAATTCCAGACATCGTGTTTCACACTTAAATTCTTCTGTATGCACCTCAAATTAATTATTTTGGAAAATAGTAATGCCACGATCACACCAAATAAAATTCACAAGAATTCCTCAGTGCCATCTAATACCAGGTCCATATTCAAATTTCTCCTTTTACAGTAGATTTGTTTAAACTGACAAGATCCACTCATTGTATTTGTTTGTTTTGACCTTAAAGTTATGAATGGAGAGCTCAGGGCAGAGGGTGGAGGAGAGTGGTTGCATCAGTGACTCAGACCCTTTCCCTCTGAATTTCTCTTTTCCTTTGGAAATTCTCTCTGGATTCCCTTTGCCATTACCTTATGTGGCTATAAGTTACACTGTTTCCATTTAAAATTCTGTCCTAGTGACTATAAAAAAATCTCCCCCCCATGTAAATTGGAGCAGCCACTGTGAAAAACAGCATGGAGGTTTCTCAAAAAACTAAAAATTGAACTACCATATGACCCATCAATTTCACTCCTGGGCATATATCCAAAAAAAATCCCACTTGATTAATTTGAAAAGATACATGCATCCCAATAGCAGCATTATTTACAATAGCCAAGATATAGAAGCATCCTAAGTGTCCATCAATAGATGAATGGATAAAGATGTGAGATATATATATATATATATATATATATATGTATATATATATATATATATTAGTCGTAAAAAAGAACAAAATTTTGCCATTTGGAGCAACATGGATGGACTTGGAGGGCATTATGCTAAATGAAATAAGTCAGATAGAGAAAGACAAATACTGCATAATATCACTTATATGTGGAGTCTAAAAAATACAACCAACTAGTGAATGCAACAAAAAAGAAACAGACTCACAGATATAGAGAACAAACTAGTGGTTAGCAGTGGAGGGGGGAGGGGACAATATAGGGGTGGGGAAGTACGAGGCACAAACTATTGGGTGTAAGATAAGCTCAAGGACATATTGTACAAAACGGTGAATATAACCAATATCTTGCAATAACTATAACTGGAAAGTAGCCTTTACAATTGTATAAAAAATTTATTTAAAAATCCCCCCTTTTTATATCTTCCTTATAACAAATAAAGTAGGCTGGCATTATCTCAAAGAGTATTACAAAGACAGCAAAAGAAAAATTGAAATGAAAAAGCCACACAAATAACTCAAAAACTATACAAAATTATGTTAACAAACAACAGGTCCCTGACCCTACACTAACAGATTCATGTGATTGAGAAGCACACAGACCTGGTTCCTTTGCACACCCTGGTTTAAGAAAACTGCATTCTATTCCCAGAAACTCAGTGCAGCTTTGTCTTGGTCCCTTTCCTACCAGCTCCCTGTCTCCATGGGGTCAGGGCCTTCTTATTTCCCAGCTCAGCATCTAATTGTATATCTTGTTTTGCTCCAAGAACACTATGAAAGCTTCTTCTCTCATAAAAACAAACAAACAAACAAACTGAAACAAAACCCAAGCAAACCCATACCTCTGCCTGGTTCAAACCTTCCAGCCCGCTCTACCCTGCCCTGGTTGTACCCGGTTTTCCACCTGGGAGGGTAAGTCAAATTCTCAATCGATCCAAAGGCAGGGTTAGTTCACAAGCCTTTCCTGGTGTAGCCTGCTGTCTCTGCCAGCCATAGATTCTTCCACAGCAAAGTACGCATCAGTGTCCTCATCAGTGAAACGGGATACTGTTTCTATCTGCCTCATAGGCTTGTTGTGAGGCTGAAATGAGATCGTGCCTATAATACCCTTATATTACAGCATGGCATAAAATGACAAGAGTCAGTGAATGATAGTGATGATGCTGATTCAGGAGTATTCCTCCTTCTTCCTCACTCTCCCACCCACCACCTGTGATCTCACAGGATAGTCATCCTGCAAAGGTCTACGTTGTCACAATAGAAATGGACTTAATGTAGGGTGGTGAAAAGGTTTTCTCTTAGGTGGAGATATCTCTCTGTAGGAAAATTCCAAGCCGATTGAGGTTGGAGAAGATCCTCGAGTCAGGTATCTACAGGTGGTGAGGTATCAGTGGAAAGGGGAAAACTTTGCTATGAACAAGAGGGAGAAATAGTCTTTTTTTTTTTTAGGTCGTAAGAGGAAGAGAAAAGAGAAGTAGAGAGCAGAGCAGAGAGTGGCAGGGTTGGAAAGAGCTAGGAAGAGTGAGAGAGTTGGGGAAGGCCACAGAGGCTCCACAGAGGTGGACACCTTGACACTGAGCGTTCTCTGGGAAGTCATTTGTATTTTTCATTTGCGGTCTGTGAGCCCGTTATCCAGTTCCTGCTCCAAAATTTCCACGAAAGTCTACATATTTCAGAACATCTCATGCTTTATGTGGGAGGAAGTTCGTGAAAGTCAGAGAGAGGAGAACATTAGGAGGCAAAGGATTTGTAGAAATCCTGGGGAGAAAGCTTTGCATTTCCACAGGCCATGGTTTTGGGGGACTTCTAAGGGGTAGTCCTGTCTGACATCAAGGTTGCACTAACATTGCAGTAGCCTTGACATACTGATGATAGGATCTGCCCATGCACAGTAAAGGAAAGAGAATCTGGTTCCCTCAGAGTCACTATAATAGCATACAAACATTTGAGGTGTAATTACCCAGTGTCCTTGGATACATAATTTACTTTCATAATATAGAAACCAGGCTTTTCCTACGATGCATTTATGTCATCAAAATTTTATCTCAAAATATCTGGATAAAACTTTGGTTCTTATAATGAAAAGCAATCTTGAAACAGTCGCCTGGTAAAATCTATATACTAGAATGAGGCCAAAATCCATCAAGAGAAGAGGCAAAATCTGTTCTGTTTTGTTCAGTATATACCCCACTTCTGGCCCAGTTATCTGGGTAATGGCAGGGGTCGCCCTTGGTGATCTCACTCTCCCACTTCATGTCTCTGCTTACAAACGTGTCACCTTGCGTATACAGGGTTGATGTCACTGGGCTCAGCCTTGCTGGAACTGAGCGCTGATGTAATCTTCTAATCCTACGGCTTGGCTGGTGCTGGCCCACTTGTACCTGGTGGCATGGTCAGCAGGTGTCTGAGACAGGGGAGTGTTAGGCTATAGAAGCGAGGACAACTATCTCGTGGTCCGGGTCCCGCTGGCACAGTGCTCGCTCCTGCAGAGCTAACTGACCTTTCCCTGTCCAGACCACAGAAAACAAAGCCATCTGTTTCATACCCCACGTCTCTGCATCCCAAATTTTCCTGGGAAAGTTTCCAGGAGTTTGAGCTCCCAGAGCTTGCCGTTAGCTCCAGGCCTTCCGAAACAAAGGCCCTGCTGGGACTCACATTGGGAGAACCTGTGTTTGCTAGGAGTGTTTAGGGCAGGAGATGTAAGCAGGTGGAAATGGAGACGATTCCACCTCAGCAGTGCTAGCACTTCTCAAGCACCTGTTTGTTTGTTTGTTTTGCGGTACGTGGGCCTCTCACTGTTGGGGCCTCTCCCGTTGCGGAGCACAGGCTCCGGACGCGCAGGCTCAGCGGCCATGGCTCACGGGCCCAGCCGCTCCGTGGCACGTGGGATCTTCCTGGACCGGGGCACGAACCCGTGTCCCCTGCATCGGTAGGCGGACTCTCAACCACTGCGCCACCAGGGAAGCACTCAAGCACCTGTTTTGCGTCAGGCCGTGCGTTAGGGCCCGACACGACCTGTCTCGTCTGCTCCTTGTGAAAGACAACACGTGTTCGGCGGGAGCAGCGGCCTGTGCTCTGATGAGACAGCTGAGGCTGCGACAGCACCCACGACTTAAGCCACGGTGCTAACTCTGAATCAGGTCTGTATGACCCCGAAGCTAATGCTCTTAACTATGTTATTCTGCCTCTTCTTCTGGGTTGGACTCTGTCCAAATCTGCTGGCCCTTCTTGCTCTTCCTAACTTTGGAGACTCCAGGTCTCTGGGTACCTGGGTTGGGACAAGGTGGGCCTGAGAAGCCTGCTTCTTCTGGGGTTCCGGGCCATGGCGAGTGCTGCAGCTTTTGGTCCAGGAGGTCTGCTGAGGGACCTGGGAAACTCCCTCAAGGTGCCCTAATGGAGAGTGCCCTGGACTCTCTCAGAACCTCTGGTAGGGTAGCAAATGAAATGACAGAAGCCCAGTTAAATTTGAATTTCAGGTAAATAATTTTCTAGTATACGTATGCCTATGCAATATTTGGGATATACTACTAATACTAAAACATTTGTCGTTTATCTGAAACTCACATTTAACTGGGCATCCCATATTTTATCTGGCAACCCTAGACCCAGCGTCTTCTATGACTCAGTGGCTGTGCATGGTGACAAGTGTCTGAAGACTCCAATCTCTGAGCCAGGGCTGAGGCTCTGTTTGAGGCTGTCCAGACCTCCCCTGGTGGCCTGGGGACTCTGGGGGCCCCGACAGCAGGGGCAGATGCACAGGTCTGGCAGGAGTTGCACCAAGAGCATCCATACAGTGAACCTGTGTAAGGAGGAGCCTGCACACAGGGGTGCCAAGCAGGTGCCGCCTGGTGTCTCGAGGGTGGAGTGACCGAGGAACAGGAGGGGGCTGGAGGCAGAATAAAGTAGGAGGCAAAGCCAGTCAGCCAGTGTATTCGTTTGCTAGGGCTACCTAACAAAATACCACAGACTGGGTGGCTCAACAGCAGAAGTTTATCTTCTCACAATTCTGGAGGCTGGAAGTCCAAGATCAAGGTGTTGGCAGGTTTGGTTTCTTATGAGGTCTCTCTCCTTGGCCTGGAGGAGGCCACTTTCTTCCTGTGTCTTCATGGGGTCTTCCCTCTCTGCATGTCTGTGTTCTAATCTTCACATAAGGGCACCAGTCATATTGGATCAGTGCTCACCCTCATGACCTCATTGTAACTTAATTACCTGTTTGGACCCTATCTTCAAATACAGTCACATTCTGAGGTTCTACGGGTTCAGACGTCAACATATGGATTTCGAGGGCACAAAATTCAGCCCATAACAGCTAGAAAAAGATTCAGGAAGCATGTGAGTTGGTTTGTGCAGGGAAATGGCTGTGTCATGGTGCCCTGGGGACCTCATACACATCCACATAGGCCTCACGGGCTAGGCTTGAGTTGTAGCTGAAGCCACATCCTGGCCGAACAGCCTGGAATCTTCCTGGAGCATAAGGCCATGTGAGGCTTGTAAGGAACTGCAAGACCATTTTCTACTTGCCTCCTATCTTCCTGGGAGGTGGTTGTGAGGTAGTTTGTCATCCCCTCTCAGGTTCCCATGATGCAGGAGACTTTCTGCCTTGTCCTCCCTGCTCTTGGGCACAGTTGCAGGCTGTAAACTAGCTGCAGCCTGGCGTCAGCTCCTCAGCAACAAGGTGTCCCTCCATTTGCGTTGCAGTCTTCTGGCCCTTCTGTTTCAATGCTGCCCTGTGCTCGGCTGCGGGGAGCTGGCATCCTTGGCTGCTCTTCCTTGCACTGTTCATATAAACAATATGTCAGAGTTGGGGCTTGTTGTTTTGTTACCAGCCATATCTGCCAGGACTTACCTTGCACTCACCCTTTGGTTCAGGGGGCAGGAAGCACAGACAGCCTGAATACAAGGAGGCACCCATGGAGAGCTGGGGAAGAGGCAAATGAAACATAAAGCAGTTCTTAAAGGGGAATGGCTTCTGGGGGTTGGCCCCGTGTGGTCATGCCAAGGTGAGGGGAACGCAAAGGACGCTTACTGTTAGGGTGTACTCGAGGGTGATGGGAACTGAAAGGCTCCTTCCTGCCAAGGTGATTGGAAATTTAAAAATTGCTAGAAATAAGGACTGGATAGCTGTTTGTGGGGTTTTTTTTCCCCTCCTGTTTTGTGTTTTGTTTTGTTTTTTTTCATCCAAAGGCTACACAAATATTAAATGCTGACCCCTAACTATTGACTGTGGGTGTTTTCGAGGATAAATGTACTAGAAGAAGGCATGCTATACTGGTAGGGCAAATAGTTGAAAGCTCAACAGCAGCAGAGTCATTTACTATCCTGGGTTCAAAGAATCTGGGGTTTAAATCATGTCTCCTTAACTTACAAGCTATGTCATCTCAGGTAAACGATTTTACCTCTACAGGCTTTAGTTTTCTCAGTCAGCAAAGTGGGAATTTTTCATTTGGGAACCACTTCACTTGAGTTGTTGTGAGGATTGTATAAATAATTGACTCATTGTGCACTTACTGTCTGCCTAGTGTATGCTAAATGCTTTATGTATCTTATCTCATTTAATTCTCACAACAACTCCCAGAGAGGTAGCATTGTTATTCTATCAATTTTACAGATGAATCAACTGAGGCACTGGGCACTGAGAGGTTAGGTAACTTGCCCAAAGTTAAAGCTAGTAACTGTGGGAGCCAGAATTCAAACTCAGGCAGACTCACTCCTGAACCTGCTCACTTGTCAGTGGGCTACAAAATAAATGAGAAAAATTATACAAAATGCTAGGAAGAGTGCTCAGCACATAGTAAGCATGATACATGGTAGCTATTATTTTAGCTTTTCCTTACTTGAATTTGACAAAATTAACAAGTGTGCAAAAGTGTATAAAGAAGCAGGAAAAAAGGATGTTTCCTTTTCTGTATTTGTGTTTTTCAAAAATTCCACAAAAATCTTACGTTTGCCATCAGAAAAACTTATTGAAAAAAAAATCAATCATAATCCTACAAGGCTAGAGGCATTTAGGTGAGGCCAGATGAAGAATATCACGGTTTCTTTTTGAGAGCTTTCCTGAAACTCTGGTTCCCTGCTGGCCGAAAAATACAGGACGCCTGAAACCAGTTCACAAAATACTGGAAGCCTCCAGGGCAACACAAGCGTGGGACTGAAATCCAAGCCTTGATCTGGTGAAGGCTGTGCAGCCACCTTCTGGGTCGATGCCTAATACAGTAAACGTGGCTCTGGACCTCAGGAACCTCCTAGACCCCTTCTGGTCTGTTTGAGGCCGTGTCTGAAGATAACAGCGAATTCGGCTGGCTAACTGGTGGACCGAGGAATCACTTGGGACTCTGGATCCTGGTGTCTCCTCACTTGCTGGGGCTGGGGGTTGCGTTTGGTACCCGGAGCGGAGGCCTCTGCCGGGCATTGTGGGGTCAGCGTTCGGGTCTCCTTGGCAACGCCTACTGGGGAAGGCCGCGGGGCGCACTCCGGGAGGTGGCAGACCGGCCCTTCCGCGTCTTGAGGCCTCTGCCGAGCCGCCCGGCCCTTGGGTTTTCCTAGTCTCGGGCCGCGGCCCCCACCCGGCGCGCTTGTACGTAGGAGAGGCCCAGGCCCGGCATGGCGGACGCGCGGTCCAGCGGCCCCCAGCGCGGCGGCGCGCGGCACAGGCTGCTGGAGAGGATGGCGCGCCTGAAGCAGGGCGGCCCAGAGTTCGCCAAGCCCAAGAAGGAGGGACGGCGCGCGGACGACTGCGGCTTCTGCTCGGGCTGCTGGTGCGGGCGGTGGCTCTTCCCGCGGGGCGCGGCCCTTGGTGCGTGCAGGAAGAAGGCCTGGTACGTGCGGCCCGGGCCGGCGGCCCAGAAGCGCGACCGCTGGGTCCTCGCGAGCCTGCGGAGGCTGCTGCAGAAGCTGGCGGTGTGGAGGCGGCGCTATTTGCGGCGCAGGAAGCGGCCCGAGAAGCTGGAGGAGATCCCGCTGCTGGCGCCGGACCGCGTCGTCGGCGACTAGGCCGCGGCCGCCGGAAACCCTGCTCCGCCCCGCCCGCTGCACCCAGAGCTTTGGTTTTGTTTAGTAAAGACCAGAAATGAAAATAAACCGAATTCCATCTGAATGAAAGAACCCAGTTTTTTGTTTGTTTGTTTGTTTTGGGGTGGAGGTGTTGACGTTCTTTTGAAACCAAGCGACTCCGTGTTGAGGTTTTGGTGAAGTGAACTGTTTCTCTCGGGCAGGGCCCTCGATGCAGTAACCTAGCGGGGAAGCAGTCGCTGCAGAGGCCTCCGGATTCCTCCTGCTGCTGCCCCGCGGGGGCCATTGTCTCTCCCTAAACACCCACGTAAGAAGCTGGGAGCGGCAGGGGTCTTCAATTGGAGCCAGGCCCTCTGGGATTAAAAAAATTTTTTTCTTTTAAAGAGGGTTGCTTGAGGTCTTCACTCCACATCAACGTGAGCGAACTCTGCTTTGATCTTTTGTTTACAGGCGTTTATGGACCTGTGTAAACCAACATTAGAACCAAGGCCTGAAGGCTAGATGGGGGAGTTTGAAAACTTGTGCTGGAGATAAAAGTGCAAAGGGAGAGGAATCCGGGAGACTCCTGAGTGGGTCTTTAACTTCCTCTTCCTCATCAATAAAAACTTGCTAATGATACTCTGGATATACAGGCCTGTGGGGGTGAAAGTAAAATATGAGAAGTGAAAGTGCTCGAAGTACACTGAAAGAGCTATACGCAGTCAACGTATTTATTATACTGGTATAATTGTCTCTCTCTGGGCCAGACCACTCTGCATCCTACTACAGTCCTCCCTTCCCTCCCCACCTGGCCAAAACCTCCCTTTAAACTAGTAAACTAGGGCTTCCCTGGTGGCGCAGCGGTTGAGAGTCTGCCCGCCGATGCGGGGGATGCGGGTTTGTGCCCCGGTCCGGGAAGATCCCACGTGACACGGAGCGGCTGGGCCCGTGAGCCGTGGCCGCTGAGCCTGCGCGTCCAGAGCCTGTGCTCCGCAACGGGAGAGGCCACAGCAGTGAGAGGCCCGCGTACCGCAAAAAAAAAAAAAAAAAACAAAAAAAACAAGTTTAAACTAGCAGACTAGAAACACTGAGCAGTGGGCTTCCAAGTGCTTCACCTGCTGTTGCTGATGTCGCTGGGGAGCTCCTGAGGCCTTCCAGAGGTCTCCCCATGCCCTTGACCTAGAGAGTCAGTCTTTGGGGAAGGGTGGGCATGGAGGATCACCACATGGTTAGTTCATTGCAGTGGTAGGGGAGTAATGAGGGATCCCGAGACCAGAACCTCGGAAACTGAGAACTGCAGAAAAAACAAGGCATAGGTCAGAAAGCTGGGGCCGGGAAGGGAGACCTCACAGGACAGAATTCTCTGTAATTGAGGTTAGGTGTATTTTGTACTTTTACTTATTTCTTCATTACTGGCGTCGTCCAGACAGCTTAAATTATTCTATAGGTTTGTGATAGGGGAATACATTTTCACCAGAAAAGCCATTAAACCTCATAACCAGCATCCATCCTTATAAGGAAACCAGTGGGGCTATCTTGCCTTATAGCTGATTGGACCAGGGATCCCAAGATGCTTGGGAGCATCCATAGGGAGCGGCCTAATGGAATCTTCCTTGCTTGGAGAGGTTGAAACTAAGAGGCCAAAAAGGAGAAACCGTTAGAAGAATACCAAATTGCTGAATCCTCAAAAACTGGAACAGAGGTGCTGTTGAATAACATGTAAGAAATTCCAACGATTTAATGTTTCCTGGGTTTATTTCTTTCAGAAAGGAAAGAGCCAAATTAAAGCAGAATTAATTCTCTCTGATCCTTAATTTGAATGCAGCTATGCCTTTTTTTATTTGACTGACAGTCCATGGCCTCTACAATACTTCTTCTTCACGAGGCTAAGGAAATTGGTCTAGACTGTGCCTGGGTCTGTGTGGACACACACACACACACACACACACACACACACACACACACACACACACGTCAGCTTTGTGTATAAGCACATGGAATAATGTAAATGTTTAGCCTAGAGAATTTATTACTGTGGTTCAATGTGTGTCCTCTGTCTTCCTATTTTCACTCTTACACACAAAGTCTTAACATTTTTGGTAATGCTCTCCACCTGCAATTGGTGCCTCCTGGCCATTGATTATAATGAATTCCTCCCAGACCAAGAGAGTGGTAGCTTCTACTAGATTTGGTAGGCTGATAATACTTCTAATATTTTGGTATCTCTTGCCAAAGCCCAAATTCAGCAGAAACATGGCCGTTGGGTGTAGATGCTACAGCAGGGTGTTGGGGTAGGGTACCTGCTGGTGATCTCTTCCCCCATTATACCCCACCCTCTGAAATTTTACAGTATTTCATGGTGACGATTTTAACTTCTGATCTTCCGGGGCTGGAGTAGTACCAGTTTGTGACTTGTTCCTCCTCCAATATCCCATCTTCCTTTGAGCAAAAAAATAAATAAAAAGAAATGCAACCATAATTCAAAAAGAGTCATGTACCAAAATGTTCATTGCAGCTCTATTTACAATAGCCAGGACATGGAAGCAACCTAAGTGTCCATCAACAGATGAATGGATAAAGAAGGTGTGGCACATATATACGATGGAATATTACTCAGCCATAAAAAGAAATGAAATTGAGTTATTTGTGGTGAGGTGGATGGACCTAGAGTCTGTCATACAGAGCGAAGTAAGTCAGAAAGAGAAAAACAAATACAGTATGCTAACACATATATATGGAATCTAGGAAAAAGAAAAAAAAAAGGTCATGAAGAACCCAGGGGTAAGATGGGAATAAAGACACAGACCTACTAGAGCATGAACTTGAGGATATGGGGAGGGGGAGGGGGAGGCTGTGACGAGGTGAGAGAGTGGCATGGACATATATACACTACCAAGCGTAAAATAGATAGCTAGTAGGAAGCAGCCACGTAGCACAGGGAGATCAGCTCGGTGCTTTGTGACCACCTAGAGGGGTGGGATAGGGAGGGTGGGAGGGAGGGAGATGCAGGAGGGAAGAGATATGGGAACATGTGTATATGTATAACTGATTCACTTTGTTATAAAGCAGAAACTAACACACCATTGTAAAGCAATTATACTCCAATAAAGATGTTTTTTTTAAAAAAATGCAGTGCCTCATATTCAGGCATTTTTGGTTGAGTGTTTTCTGGTGCAGATATTCCATGCTTGCAGATATTCCAAGCATGTCTCTTGGCCAGAGGAGTAAGTCAGGTTGGGTCTTCACTTAAGTGAAGCTCTGTTAGTTGTCTCTTGCCAAGGCTTTTGGGGTTACCCAGATTTCTGTAAGGTAGCTCTGCCTCAGGCCACTTCAAGGGGAAAAGTGTTAGCTGTAAGGAGCCAGAAGACCATAGGTCTTGAGGCAATTCTGGGACTCCTGATCCCCCTCCCATCATATCCACCCTCTTCCTTTCTCACCATTGATCGCCAGTTGTTCTGTATTCTCCTGGCTAGATCTGAAGGACATCGTCTGATTGACAGGTAATTTCCATGGTTCCTGTGGATGAAACCAGGCTACTCCATGGGTGGCCAGCCAGTCTAGAGTGTAGCTGCCTTTGGATCAATGGGTCCACCCCTTGTCCAAGCCCCTGTTTAAGAGAAACTTAAATTACTTCCCTGAAAAGGCAGTGGGGGTGGGCTGGGGGCTGTGTAGTTTGCACTAGAATGGACAAATGGACATGGGCAGACACCATGATTGAGATGTTCAGTTTGAGTTAGTGGCTATCATCGTGTGTAAGCCCTGAGGTGGGCATCCAGAGGGAAGATGTCCTTGCCAATTCTATACCCTGTATGCCTTGAGATGGGGTTTCTAGACTGCTTTGCCCTAAAAGGTGGCTTGACCTTTCTATCTTGCTTCCCTTTTTCCTCTTTAACAAGAAATCTTTTTCTTTATAATAATATCATTACTCCCATGTTCTTCGGTAGGCAGTCTTGTGAATGTGGCAGGGCAGGCAGTCTTACCACATTTTTAAAAAGAACTAGGAGGCTCAGAGAGGTTGTACTAACCTCTAATGGCAAAACAGGGATTTGATATATTGTAACAGGGGTGAGCCAGTTCTGACTCCATGTTGGATCTGTTTCTTTTACTTTAACCTTTGCTTTTTGTTGTTTTTGTTATTATAATCAGTGTCTATAGCTGTAAGCATACATAGTGGCCTGTCACAGGGAACCCTGCCCCTCTGCCTGACTGTTAACTAAAGTGCCTTTGTTCAGCTCACAGAGAGACATTCTGACCCTGCCCACCTGTGAATGGTTGCAGAAGAGAAGAAATTAACACATCCCCTCCCCTATGCAGTCCATTCGAAGAGATGTTTTGCAAGATAAATGGCCTTTTTACTTTACTTCCTCACCTCCTCCCCCTCTCTGTTCTATAAAAGAAACTGGCATCCAGACCCTGATAAGATGCTTTTGGGGGGACCCTAGTCCACCATCTTCTTGGTCTGCCGGCTTTCTGAATACAGTCATATTCTTTGCCTCAACACCTCATCTCCCGATTTATTGGCCTGTTGTATGGCGAGCAGAGCTAGCTTAGCCTTGACAACAGTATTTCTTATTTCAAGTTCTGTGCAGTTTATGGATCAGAAATGCTGTGATACTTGTGGGCACAGGGCGGGCAGGGGACGGTGGGACAAACTGAGAAAGTAGCATTGACATATATACACTACTATGTGTAAAATAGATAGCTAGTGGGAAGCAGCCATATAGCACAGGGAGATCAGCTCAGTGCTTTGTGACCACGTAGAGGGTTGGGATAGGGAGGATGGGAGGGAGGCCCAAGAGGGAGGGGATATAGGTATACATATAGCTGATTCACTTTGCTGTACAGCAGAAACTAACATAACATTGTAAAACAATTATAATCTAATAAAGATTTTAAAAAAAGGAAAAGAAATGCTGTGATGCTGGAAGGTCTTTGTAAATAGAAAATTTTATTTGATAAATGTCCGGTACATAGGAGGTGTGCTTATTGAGTTAAAGAACAAGTGAAAGCACATGAGGGAAACTGGTAAACTTTTCCTATGGAAAATCTCCCTTCCCAATAGGAGAATGTCATCATTTCAGAGCTTTTCCTCAACTAACAGAGCTGCCAATGAAGGTAGCTCTTTCTCTATTCCAGGTAGAACAGGAAAAAGAAAGCAAAGTCTACTCTCCACAATTTTGGGAGCTCATTGACTCCAGTGATAAAGTAAGGCAACTAGGTATGTGAGGAATTATTTCCCATCCTAACATGGTTTAGATTTCTTCTGATCTTGAAGGAAAAAAAACCCCGTCATGTCCAGATTAAGTAGATCCAGCCAGACTGTGGCCTGGGATGAATAAAAGAGCTCTGACTAGCAGGACTCTGGCTTACCACTGGCCAGAGGACCCAGGGCCTGGCATGTCTGCACAGTCTGCCATGGTGGTCTTGGGAGCCTGAAGGAAGGAGCTGGTGAGGAAAAGAGGGGCCTGTCCCCCCACCCATCAGTGCTTCCTTGGAGAAGGACGTCAGCCTCCTGAGGAGCTCTGAACTCTGAGTTCTGGGTGGTGGCTGCCAGCAGAGAGGGAAGCTCACTGTGGGACTGGGAACCAAGGGGGAAGATCCATGAAGAACCAAGGGGGTTTTTCTTAGAGAAGATATTGTCAAACCCAAGTTTGTGTGCCTGACGCACAGTGAGACCAAACAAACTAAAACTTCGGAGTACAGAGCAGAGAAAATTTTATTGCAGGGCCAAGCAAGGAGAATGGATGGCTCATGCTCAAAAAAACCTGAACTCCCCAGTGGTTTTGGGGAAAGAGTTTTTAAAGGCAAAATTTGGGGTGAGGGTTTCAGGGTGTGTGACTTTCTTCTGATTGGTCGGTGGTGAGGTTCCAGGAATCTTGTGCTCAGCCTGAAGTTACCATCCTCCAGCTGGGTGGCAGACTTAGTTCCTGTAGAACTCAAAGATATATTGTCATGTCTTGAAGAGGAACTAGGACTCTGGTTTATTGCTGCACTGTTGTTTTTTGACTGCCTTTCCTTTGTTTCTGCATTCCCTCATTTCCCTAATTAATAACTGTTTGAATCTGCCCTTTGGAACTCAGGGAAGGTCTAGGAGGCCAAAGCATTTTTTCCTACAAACAAGAAACACGGTAAGGCTTTTGTATCCAGGAGAGCCCCACAGGCAGGGTCCTATAGGGCTTCAGAGAGTGTTCAAGAGAGAGCTTAAAATGCTTTACCCTCTGAAAGAGAAGGGGAGAGAGGCTGTGTATTTGGGTTACCACTGAGGAGTCCAAGAGGAGGAGCGTCAGCTCACTAATAGGCCAACCTGCTCAGAGTTCCAGAGCCTTCGCTCTGCCAAGGGGCTCCAAGGGATGTATAGAGGGCCAGGTTTAGGCATGTGAGGCAGCCGTTTCCCGCCAAGGGAGAGAGGTAAGATTTAAGATGCCTCCCCAGCTCCCCATCTGATTTATATGGGTACAGGTAGTCTTTATTTACGTTTATATAACACTATATTCCTGACAACCACTATGTGACTTGATCATTTAAAAAATACTTTTAATTGTGGTAAAATACACATAAAATTTATCATCTTGAGGCAAGAGATAGATGGGCCCCAGGCTGAGTAGCTGGAGTTTGCCCCCCGGGGATAGATACTCTAAGATGAAGGATGAGCTGAGCCCTGCCCAGATAAAAGATAAAGAGACCACATATTTCTAATTCTTGAGGTCAAGGAGACCTTCCCGACTACACATGCACAGAAAGGCTCCTTGGGGGTCAAAAAGGGAGGGGGCGCAACCCATAGGAGGTGATGTCAACCTACCCATAGGCCTCTTCACTAGAATCCATCTTGGCTAAGACATGTGTGTGCATACAGGGGAGGACCCCGAGATAAACCAAATAGGGACCCAGTGCCAGGCAAGCAAGATTATTGGCCAGAGGAAACCTGGAAGAGATGCCCCATATAAGTGATTCCAACTACCACAAGGGCACGACTCTCTCTCTGAGTCTGCCCATGTGAATCTATTCACACATACCTTTTTCCTCCTAATAAACACTTTGTTTCACTACTTTCCGTCTCTTTGTAGGAATTCATTTCTACAAAGCCGACAGGCCAGGGCCTTGTCACCGGTCCTCGTGGTCTAGTGGCTAGGATTCAGCACTCTCACTGCCACAGCCTGACTTCAATCTCTGGCCAGGAAACCGAAATCCTGCTTCAAGCTGCTATAGGCTGAGGCCACCTGAGGTCAATGTTAACCGTCTTTAAGTGGTATTAAGCACATTTACATTATTGCATAACCACCATCCCCTTCCATCTCTGGAACCCTTTTCATCTTGCAAAACTGAAACTCTGTACCCATTAAACAACAACTTTCCATTTCCCCTTGAAACCTAGCAGAATCCTGCAGGGCCTATCCAGGTACAAAATCTCCTCCATGTCCCCCGTTTCTTGTTTGTAGAAAAAAGGCTTTAGTCTCCTAGGCCTTCCCTGAGGTCCAAAGAGCAGGCACAAGCAGTTTCTAATTGGGGACTGAAGGAACGAAGAAACAAAGGAAAAGCAGTTAAGCAAGAAAAGTAATAACAATAGTTCAGTGATGACGCAGAGTCCTAGTTCCTACAGAACAATCTGACATATCTGCAGGGTTGTTCTGTAGGAACTAAGACCCCACCCAGCTGGAGGATGGTGACTACACGCTGAGTACAACCACTAGATCCCAGACTGGTTGAAACCAGAAGGCTGATGATTAAGACTCCTGAAACATCATCCTGTTACCTCACCACCAATCAATCAAAAGAAAGTCATGCACCCTGCAGCCCTTACCACCAGTGCTGCCTTTAAAAACCCTTCCCTGAAGGCCATTCAGGAGTTCAGGTCTTTTGAGCGCGAGCTGCTCATTCTCCTTGCTTGCTGTCTGCAACAAACACTGTACTTTCCGTCACCAAAACCCGGTGTCAGTAAACTGACTTTGTTGCATGGTAGGTGAG
Organism: Kogia breviceps; assembly: GCF_026419965.1. Classification (NCBI taxonomy): domain Eukaryota; kingdom Metazoa; phylum Chordata; class Mammalia; order Artiodactyla; family Physeteridae; genus Kogia; species Kogia breviceps. Next base: position 39,419,569 of record NC_081310.1, on the reverse strand, counting down.
CAGACCAAAGTTCAGTTCAGTTACATCCTCCCTCCTAAGCCCCTGCAACCATGGTTCTACTTTCTGCTTCTATACATTTGACTATTCCAGGTATATCACAAAAAAGGAATCACACAGTATTTGTCCTTTTGCACTTGGCTTATTTCACTTAGCATAAAGTCCTTTAGGTTCATTCATGTTGTAGCATATATCAGAATTTCCTTCCTTTCTAAGGCTGAATAATATTCGATTGTATATACATACCACATTTTGCTTATCTGTCATGGACCCTTGGGTTTCTTCCCCTTTGGCTATTATGAATAATGCTGCTATGAACATGGGTGTACAAATACCTCTTCAAGACCCTGCTTTCAATTTTTTGGGTACATACCCAGAAGTGAAATTACTGGATCATATGGTAGTTCTATTTTTAATTTTTTGAGAAACTACCATACTGTTTTCCATAGTGGCTGAACTGTTTTACATTCCCACCAACAGAGAAAGTGTTCCAGTTTCTTGAATTCCTCACCACTTGTTATTGAAACAACACATAAAACATTGACCAGCTTAAACTGGTTTTGCTTCCTTAAAACAGATTGTTGATTAATCAAACCTGTAGCTATTTTACAGAGATAGCACTGCCCAAGTGCAAGAGGGGGACCCATGTTTCTAGGATGACCCCAGAACCAAGCATCTTTGATCTATGGAACTCAAAGAATAGAACTGTTGCCCCCAGAGCCACAGGCTAGAAGTCCTTCAATAAGGAAAATCCAGCTTCCAAGCAGCCTGAATATCTTGGTTACCATATATATGGACTAGTTCGAGATTAGCCAATCAGCTTCTGCCCCTAACCCCTTAAATTTCACCCCAATCCTGGATTAGGGAGACAGATATGAGCCTTGTTTCCTTTCTCCTTGCCAGTCACTTTCACAATAAAGCTTTTTCTTTTCTCAAAAACTTGTGCCATAATATTGGCTTCAATGTACGAGGGTCAGCAAGCCCTTACTCGGTAACATTTTCTGTTTGCTTGTTTATACTTTTGATAGTAGCTATCCTAATGGGTGTGAGGTAGAATCTTATCGTGGTTTTGATTTGCATTTCTCTAGTGATTGGTGATGTTGAGCATCTTTTCATGTGCTTATTGTTTATTTGCATATCTTTTTTGAAGAAATATCTATTCTAGTCCTTTACCCATTTTTTCATTGAACTTTTTTCCCTTGAGTCATAGGAGTTCTTTATATATATATATATATATATATATATATAAAATATATAAATATATATATATATAAAATATATAATTTGAGAATATTTTCTCCCATTCTGTAGGCTGCGTTTTTACTCTGTTGATTTGTGTCCTTTGATGCACAGAAGTTTTAAATTTTGGTGTAGACCAATTTATTTTTTTCTTTTGTTTCCTGTGCTTTTGGTGTCATATCCAAGAAATCATTGCCAAACCCAATGTTTTCTCCTAAGAGTTTTATAGTTTTAGCTCATATGTTTAGGTCTCTGATCTGTTTTAAGTTCATTTTTGTATATAGTTAAGAATGGCAAAAACTCTCCATTCAAACCCCTGTCCTAGGAGACTTGACCAAATTTGAACGTGACTTCTAACCACCTAAAGCTACTTCCCTGGGACACCCAGCCCCCTTTTGAGTTCCTGTCTGGAAAAGCTCAGGGCTGTCCAATTAGTTTACTGTTTGTTCTAGCCAACACCTGAAGATAGGCCCTTTACTTCCTCTCCTTAGAGCATTTACTAAAACAAGTTTATAATTATGAATGTTCCTCTGTTTCTTTGAGATGTATAACTATCTCCTACAACTGAGGAGCATCTTTCTCGGGGACCTGAGAGACATTCCTTTGAAATGTAATCATCAGTCAGGGTAGGGGTCTGTCTCCCAGTCCCTCCTAACTTCAATAACTGCCAGTTAGCAGACACAGCTGCTCAAGGCACACTGACCAATCACAATTACACTGATGAACCCTTTGTCATTTGTCACTTGTGCCGCCAACTGCCACCACTGCCGCCGCCCCTGCCAGTCTCTCTTTAAAATGCCCAGTCACCTCTGCCAATTCAGAACAGAGCTCAGCTCTTTCCCTTATTTTCAGTAGTAATTGAATACAATGTTTTTGTCGCTTTAACTCATGTCTGGATTCGTTTGTCGTTGACAATGGCATAAAGTAAGGGTCCAACTTCATTCTATTCTGTGTAAGGATATCCAATTTTCCCAGCACCAGTTGTTGACGGAATCATCTTAAAAGAGCAGAGAGCTTGTCATTCAAAGGACTCTTAGGTAAACACTTTTGCAAACTGAGGAATTCTTTTGGGTGGCAAACACTTCCTTAAATTTTAAAAAGAACGCACATCTTCATATACTAGATTTTTAAATAATGCTGTATTTCCACACAGGTGTAGTTTACAAAATGCCTTCCTGTGTAATGTCTCATTTGGCCCTGCTAAGAATCCTGGGATCAGTAAGTAATGCAGGCCTGGAACGCCATTCCCTGCCGCCATCCTCATTGCCCCCTTGCAGCAAGATCCCTGACCGCAGCCCTCCAAGGCTGGATGGAGCTGCTTATGGTCTCGTTTTTTTGTTTGTTTGTTTTTTTGCGGTATGCGGGCCTCTCACTGTTGTGGCCTCTCCCGTTGTGGAGCACAGGCTCCGGATGCGCAGGCTCAGCTGCCATGGCTCACGGGCCCAGCCGCTCCTCAGCATATGGGATCTTCCGGGACCGGGGCACGAACTCGTGTCCCCTGCATCGGCAGGCGTACTCTCAATCACTGCGCCACCAGGGGGGCCCCCCTTTTTTTCTTTTTTTTTGTTTTAAGGCAGATCTATGGACCCCAGAAAGTGATATGAAATTGGAAACCACAAGCAGGGATTTCATTAGGTCAGAACTAATGGTTTAATTCTATTATACCTTCAGTTAGAATAGGGTTAATAAGAAGCCATTGCTGCAAGCTCTATACCTGGAAAGGGCAATCAGATTTATACACGATTCTGTTTTTCTATTAGAGCTCCAGACTATTACTCCTAGGTTCTGTGTTCACCCGAAGAGGATCTGGGGGGTGGCAGGAGGTATGGTGGAATGCAAGACCTGCTCTTCCTCTTGGAAAAGAAGTCCATACTTGTAGGTCAGGATGCTTATCTCCATATTCAAAACAGAAGCCTGTCGGCAACATTGTGACAGTGGGGGACACGGTCTTGCTTAAATGTGGAGCTGTCATCTGACGGAATAGGAATCCAGCTGGGTACGTTGTCTTTGACAGTTGCCCTCATCTCTCATGGGTATGTGCTTGCGGCTGCTCCAGTATTCATTTCTCATGCTGCTTGGTAAGAACACCCCCTCCCCGCAGTCTCAACCATTAGGTTTGCAACAGATCAACTGAACCTACTCCCAGGTCCAGAGGTGGGTTCTGATTGGCTTTACCAGCGGTTCTCAATCCTGATTCACCTGAGGAGTTAAAAAGCACTGGACTCCACCCCCAGAGAGTCTGGTTTAATTGTTATGGGTTGGGCCTGGGCATAGGTTTTTGATTTGTTTTTTAATAGACTTTACTTTTCAGAGCAGTTTTAGGTTCACAGCAAAATTGAGCAGAAAGTACAGAGTTCCCGTATAGCCCTTCTCTGCCCCCGCCTATGCATAGCCTCCCCGTTATTCACATCTCCTCCCAGAGTGGAATATTTGTTACAACTGATGACCCCACATTCATACAGCGTTATTACCCAGAGTCCAGGGTTTACATCGCTAGCGTGCACCCCAGTAGTGAGGCCAAACAAACGGAAACGTTGGAGTTTGGAGGAGAGAAAGGTTTATTTCAGGGCCATGCAAGGAGACAGGTGGCTCATGCCCCCCCAAAACCCCAACCTCCCCGGAAGTTTTCAGCAAATCATTTTGTGTGTGTGTGTGTGTGTGTGTGTGTGTGTGTGTGTGTGTGTGTGTGTGTGTGTGGTACGCGGGCCTCTCACTGTTGTGGCTTCTCCCGTTGTGGAGCACAGGCTCCGGACGCGCAGGCTCAGCGGCCATGGCTCACAGGCCCATCCGCTCTGCGGCATGTGGGATCTTCCCAGACCCGGGCATGAACCCGCGTCCCCTGCATCGGCAGGCGGACTCTCAACCACTGCGCTACCAGAGAAGCCCTCTATAGCATTCTTTTAATGAAAAATTATAAACATGGTAAACAAATTAGTGGTTGCCTGGGATTAGTGAGGAGGGCATGGATGCAACTATAAAAGGGTAGCACAAGGAAGTCTTGTAGTGATGGTATCATTGAGTATTTTGATTTGGTGGTGGATACTCAAAGCTACATGTGTGATAAAATTGTACAGGTCTACACATGCAGAGAGACACATGAGTACAATGGTGAAATATAAATAAGTTTTATGTACTGTACTAATGTAAGTTTCTTAGTTTTGATATTATAGTACAGTTACATATAACATTAATATTGGTGGAGGATGGGGAAATAGTCATGGGTCTATTACTTTGTATCTTTCTGTGAATTTTTTTTTTTTTTTTTGTGGTACGCGGGCCTCTCACTGTTGTGGCCTCTCCCGTTGCGGAGCACAGGCTCCGGACGCGCAGGCTCAGCAGCCATGGCTCACGGGCCCAGCCGCTCCGCGGCATGTGGGATCCTCCCGGACCGGGGCACGAACCCACGTCCCCTGCATCGGCAGGCGGACTCTCAACCACTGCGCCACCAGGGAAGCCCTCTGTGAATTTTTTAAAATAAAATGTTATATGTGAAAAAACAAAACAAAACCAAACTAAAAACCAAAGTGGCTTACAAATAAGGACATCATCTCACGTTATAAGAAACCCACAGGGAGACCAGTTCCAGGTTGGGTGATCAGCAGCTCACTAAAGCATAAAAGACCCAAGTTTTTTGATCTTTATATTCTGCCTTCTTTGGTGTAGTGCCTCTCTATCTTTAGGCTATTAGACTCAATATGGCAGTTCCCATGTATCTTTTAAATATGAGAGCATCCAAAAGAAGAGGAGGACTGTATCTTCCAATCTCCTTCATAAGAGGGAGGAAGACTTTCTTGGAGTCCCCCAGCAGACTTCACTTCTGTCTCAATGGCCAGAAGGGGAATGGGGTTACCATTAATGAGTAAGACTATCACGATTTACCCCTGGCCCAGGGAATAAGGTCAACATTTCAGGGAGTTAAATATCTAAATAAAATGTGGGTTTTAGAGAACCCTGATTCTCTAAAGAGAGAATTTTGGAGAAGAAGGGAAGATAAATTATAGATGAGCAAAGAGTGATCTCTATTGCTTTATTGCCATTCAAGCCCCAAATTTTTGCAGATGGCCTGACAGAGGGGTTGGGGACAGACCCAGTAAGCACTGTGCGAGGATAGATGATGACAGTCCCATAAGTTCAGAATGATGCAGCTTTCAAGTCCGGCAGATCCTTGGTCCACCCCTGAAGCTCTGTTAGCAATAGGCTGCTTGCTAACTGGCATCTCGCTGATGAAGCGGTTGATCATGGATGGTGTGGAGTCTCCTGCCTGACTTCCATCCTTTGGCAGTGCAGTGCAGTGGGCACCTACACTGTGGAAAATAGTAGTCTCTCTCTTTGCCAGGCTGTACCAGGCGGGCTTAGGGAAGACTGTCAGCATCAGTGAAATTGCAAGTGAGCCATGGAGAGAGCCAAGTGACAGAGCTGGAGGGCGGGCAGCAAGGGGGAAATGGGAGAGCCAGTCATGGTGGGCTTGCATATCTGCTCTGCTTGCCTCTTACCAGCTGTTTGACCATGGGAAAGTTGTTCAATCTTCCTGAGTCCCAATTTTCCATCTCTAAAAGGTGGATAGTGACATCCATACAGGTTAGGTGAGGACTACATGAAGAAATGTACAGGAGAGGGCCTGGCACATAGTAGGTGCTCAGTAAACATGTTCTCCATTTCTTCCAGGGCACCTGAGACATAAAAAAAAAACCACGGGCTTCAGAGGAGACTTGAGTTTGTCTCCAGGCTCTTTGCTTTACCAAGGGTCAGTTATGTTTATTCCTCAGAACCTCACTTTCTCTCTCAGCTGTGAGGATTACATGGGATAACATAAAGGTGCACTGAGGTGCTCAGGACATCTTGCTTTCCTTCCTCGTAGGCCCACACTACTTGAGCTGAGGTAACACAGACCAGACAGGTTCGGGGAGGAAGCTTCCTGTGTCCCCCCCACCCCCCACCCTTCCTTAAGCCAGCATTCCTTTAAGAACGGTTGGCTGTACTAGAGCATGGACTTGAGGATATGGGGAGGGGGAGGGGTGGGCTGTGACGAAGTAGGGGAGTGGCAGGGACATATATACACTATCAAATGTAAATTAGATAGCTGGTGGGAAGCTGCTGCATAGCACAGGGAGATCACCTCTGTGCTTTGTGACCGCCTGGGGGGGTGGGATAGGGAGGGTGGGAGAGAGGGTGATGCAAGAGGGAGGAGATGTGGGAGCATGTGTGTATGTATAACTGATTCAGTTTGTTGTAGAGGGAAAACTAACACACTACTGTAAAACAATTATACTCCAATAAAGATGTTAAAAAAAAAACAAAACTTAGAGCTAACATCATACTGAATAGTAAGAAACTTGAAACTTCCCCACTAAGATCAGAAACAAGGCGAGGATGTCCCTTGTCACCACTGCTTTTCAAATTCATATTGGAAGTCCTGGCTAATGCAATAAGACAGAGAAAGGATAAAATGTATGCGGATCGGGAGGAAGAAATGAAACTCTGTTCTCAGATGACCTGATTGTCTAATAGAAAATCCAAAAGAATTAACAAAAGGACTCCTAGAAATAATGAGCAATTATAGCAAGATTTCAGGATAAAAAAAAAAAAAAAAAAAAACAAAACCATAATGAGATATCACCTCACACCTGTAAGAATGGCTGTTATCAAAAAGACAACAAATGGCAAGTGTTGGTGAAGATGTGGAGAAAAGGGAACACTCATGTACTGAATGTAAATTAGTGCAGCCACTATGGAAAACAACATGGAGATTCCTCTAAAAATTGAAAATACAACTACCATATGATACAGCAATTCCACTCCTGGGTATTTATCTGAAGAAAACAAAAACACTAATTAGAAAAGATATACACCTCTATGTTCATTGCAGCATTATTTACAATAGTCAAGAAATGGAAGCAACCCAAGCTTCCATCAATAGAAAAATGGAAAAAGAAAATGTGTTACACACACACACACACACACACACACACACACACACACACACACACACACACACACTGAAATATTACTCTGCCATAGAAAAGAATAAAACATTGCCATTTGCGACAGCATGGATAGACCTAGAGGGTACTATGCTAAGTGAGATAAGTCAGACAGAGAAAGACAAATACTGTATGATTTCACTAATATTTAGAATCTAAAAAATAAAACAAATGAACAAACATAACAACAGAAACAAAGTTATAGATACAGAAAAAACAGGTGGTTGCTAGAGGGGAGGGGGATGTGGGATGAAAGAAATAGGTGAGGGAGATTAGGAGGTGCAAATTTCAAGTTGCAAAATAAATGAGTCACAGATATGAAATGTACAGTGGAGGGAATATAGTTGATAACCCTGTAATATATTTGTATGGTGATATTGTAACTAGACTTATTGTGGTGATCATTTTGAAATGTATACAAATATTGAACCGCTAGGTCATGTACCAGGAGCTCCTACAGTGTTGTAAATCAATTATGCTTCAAAAACAAATTAACTCATATGGGACTTTCCTGGTAGTGCAGTGGTTAAGAATCTGGTTGTCAATGCAAGGGACATGGGTTTGAGACCTGGTCCGGGAAGATCCCACATGCCACGGAGCAACTAAGCCCGTGAGCCACAACTACTGAGCCTGTGCTCTAGAGCCCATGTGCCACAACTACTGATCCCACGTGCCACAACTACTGAAGCCTGCATGCCTAGAGCCCATGCTCCACAACAAGAGAAACCACCGCAATCAGAAGCTCATGCACCGCAACGAAGAGTAGCTCCCACTCGCCGCAACTAGAGAAAGACCTTGCACAGTCACGAAGACCCAATGCAGCCAAAAAATAAATTTATAAACAAAAATAAATAAATAAAAATGTTGGAAAATAAATGAATAAAAAGTATATGGGAGGATGTGTTATATGCAAATAGTATGTCATTAATTAATTAATTAATTAAACTAATAGAAAAAGATCATATCTGTGATTACCAGAGGCAGGGGGTGGGGGAACAGGGAAATGGATGATGATAGTCAAAAGGTACCAACTTCCAGTTATAAGATAAATGAGTACTAGGGACATAATGTACAACATGGTGAATATAAACACTGCTGTATGCTTTATATAAATGTTGAGTATAAATTCTGAGTTCTCATCACACACAAAATTTTTTTCCAATTCTTTAATTTTGTATCTATATGAGATGATGGATGTTCACTAAACTTACTGTGATAAACTTTTCATATTGTATGTAAGTCAAATCATTATGCTGAACATCTTAAACTTATACAGTGCTGTATGTCAATTATACCTCTATAAAACTGGAAGAAAAAAATTGATCATGCAGTAGGCTATTAAACCTTAACAACTTTCAAAGAATTAGTATACAGTCAACATTTTTGGACTACAATGCAATTAAATGGAAAATCAATAAAAGATAATTAGAAAATTCTCAAAAACTCTGATGAAAATTCTCATGAGTTTGAAAATTAATGCACATAATTCTAAAAAAGCTTGTGGGCTAAAGAATAAATAATATTGTACATTACCAAATATAAAATAGATAGCTAGTGGGAAGCAGCCGCATAGCATAGGGAGATCGGTGCTTTGTGTCCACTTAGAGGGGTGGGATAGGGAGGGTGGGAGGGAGACACAAGAGGGAGGAGATATGGGGATATATGTATACATATAGCTGATTCACTTTGTTATACAGCATAAACTAACACACCGTTGTAAAGTGATTATACTCCAATAAAGATGTTTAAAAAAAAGAGAAAAATAATATTGAAGACTAGAAACTATTCTGAACTAGATGATATCACGAGTATTATGTAACAGAACCTGAAGAACACATTTTGATGATAATATATGATTTAAATTAGACAACAAGATTGTGAATTCTGAAAGTAGCTGAGAATTCATGAGAAACAAAGAATAGCATAATAAACTAAAAAAAAAAGCAAAAGAAGGAACATTAAAAAAAGTAGAAATTAATGACAGACAATATAGTCATACAAGAGAGTACAAATAAACCCCAAAGTTAATCTTTTGAAAAAGAAAAAAAAAAAAACTTGTAAAATGGAAAAACCAAACTGGCAGTACTGAAAGAGAAGGGTGGGGGAGGGGAGACAAAGAAAAAAGAAAAAATATTAATAATAAAAAAGAGGACATAACTGTATATCTAGAAGAAATTCAAATGGTAACAAAAGAATATTATGAACTATTTTATGTACTATATTTGAAAAAATAGATAAAATGGATAAATTCTTACAAAAGTATAACTTAAAAAAATATAATTGAGAAACAATTGAATATCTGAATAATCTTGTAATTATTAATGAAATTGAATCAATATTTTGAAATATTCCCATGAAGAAATCATCAGGTCCAGTCAGCTTGACAGCCTAGTTCTACAAAACATTTAAGGAATTTATCATTCTGCTCATGCACAGACTTTTCTATAGAACAGAAGAAACTCTTCCTAATTCATTTTATTTTATTTATTTATTTATTTATTTATTTATTTATTTATTTATTTAGTGGTATGCGGGCCTCACTGTTGTGGCCTCTCCCGTTGCGGAGCACAGGTTCTGGACGCGCAGGCTCAGCGGCCATGGCTCACGGGCCCCGCCGCTCTGTGGCATGTGGGATCTTCCCGGACTGGGACATGAACCCGTCATGTCCCCTGCATTGGCAGGCGGACTCTCAACCACTGCACCACCAGGGAAGCCCTAATTCATTTTATAAGGCCAGCACAGCCTTGAATCCAAAACCAGACAAGGACATTTCAAGAAAGGAAAATTATATGACAATTTCACTCAGAACTTAGAATACCTATCTATCTACTTATCTATATATATACTTACATACCTGTCTGTGCTCCTGTCTATCTATCTTAAATCCAGCAATACGTTAAGAAGATATAATGACCAAGTTGGAAGTTGGGTTTAGGCCAGATGTGCAAGGAATGCAAAGTTTAAAATCAATTATTTAGAAAATCAATTAATGTAATTCACCACATTAAGAAATTAAAAGAGACTTCTGATTCTGGCCATTATGGACTAATAGGGTTCCAACTTGCTCCCCTGCTGTAAGCAACTAAAAAATCGAATGTGAGATGTGGAACAGCTGTTTTCAGACTTTGGACACAGGCAGTGCAAGACTGTGATTCCTGAAGGGGGTAAAGGAAATAAGTGAGGTGAACCTCACAACTGCCTTGGCTTTCTGCCCGTAGGCACCTTCTGGACCACAGTGTAGGGAGGGGGTTCCCAAGCAGAGCACGAGTCACTGAGTTGAGAAGATAGGGTTCAGAGTTCAGGAAGGCAGAAGATGCTGCAAGTTGTGGGACAAAGTTCTAGAGAGGGTATAGTTCCATAGAGAAAAGAGATCCAGCATTCTCCATAGGGGTCACCTTGAGACTTTGCTTGATACTAAGAGACAAAGAAGTGGGTGAAGCTCCATGAATCTGGGCAAAGAATAACCTGGAAGCTTTAAACTAAACAATTCCCAGAGCTCCACAGAGCAGAGTCTGACCAGTCAGACTCGAAAGGCCTTGTTAATCATCTGGGGTACTCCATAGTGAGACCTGAAGAGTCACACCTTAATAGGAGAGCTAAACCACCCCTAGAGCATGGGCTACCACGAACCGGCCATAAAAGCTTACAAACAAGCCTCAGAAAGATCAAACTGATCTGCAAGTAATTTAATTGCCAGCCAGAAAAAAAACCCCTCAACATCCTTTAAAATATAGACACGCAGCAATGTAACATTTGAAACATATAACATTCAATCAAAAAAATTACGTATGCCAATAAGCAGAAGAATGTGACCCACAACCAGAAGAAAAATCAGTCAATAAAAACAGACAGAATTTAAAAACAAACCAGAAATGGAAGCTATGATAGAATTAGCAAATAAGGACTTTAATGTAATTATTATAAATATGCTCAAGGGTTTAAAGGAAAACATGAACAGAATGAGGAGAGATGGAAGATTTCTGGAGACTAAAAAATATAATATACTAAATAAAAATTTCACCTATTGGGATTTATACCAGGTTAAGCACTGCAGAAGAAAATATCAATCAACATCCACACATAGAAATAGAATAGAAACTATTTGCACTAAAGCACACAGAGAAAAAAACACTAGGAAAAAGATCAGAGCATTTGGCCATGTGACAATATCAAAGCATTCTAACATATGTGTAATTGGAGTTTCAGAAGGAGAAGAGAAAGGGTGGAGTGAGGGGAAGCACTGCAGAAAAAGTAGTTGAAGACATAATGACTAAAATTTTTCAAAAGTTTGAAAACTACAAGAAAACCACTGTATCACAGGACACGTTAAAGGAATTCTTCATGTGAAAGGAAAATGATGCCAGGTGAAAACTTGGATCTATACAAAGAACACTGGAAATGGTAAATATGTGGGTAGATTTAAAATACTTTTTGTCATTTAAAAGTTTCTTTAAAAGATAGCCATTTTAAAGCAAAAACAATGACAAAGTACTGTGTGGTTTATAACATACATAGAACTAAAATGTATGAAAACTAGCACAGAGTATGGGAGAGAAAAAATTGAAGTATACTGTTTTAAGGTTCTAACAATATATGTAAAATGGTATAATATTATTTGAGTGTAGATAGTGATGAGGTAATGATGCAAGTTGTGAAACATGAGCAATCACTAGAAACAGAACAAAACAAAACCCAAAGACATATGAACCTAAAACCGCCCTAGAAAAATAATTTTTAAAAAACTCCAAAGACAGATTGCTAATAAAGTAGATAAAATGGAATACTAAACTATGCTAAATAAATCCAAAAGAAGTCAGGAAAAAGGAATAAAGAAACAAAGAAAACACAGGACAAATGGTTAAAAAAAAAAAAACCAACTAAGTGGTAGATTTAGACGGAACCATATTTATAACTGCATTCCATGTGAAAGTCCAAGAGCTCCCCAATCTAAGAGATTGTCACACTGGGATAAAAATGCAAGATTCAATTATATGCTGTAGGTTTAAAAAAACACCCACTTTAAATATAATGACACACAGATTGAAAATATAAAAGGATGGAAAAAGATAAAAAACATCATAAGAAAGTGTGGTTCTATTAATACCAAAGTAGACTTCAGAGCAAGGAATATAACCAGGGATAAAAGAAAGAGATTTTCATAATAATAAAGGGGTTAATTCATTAAGAACATAATTCTAAATGTCTAGGCACCCAATAATAGAGCTTCAAAGTACATGAAGCAAAACTTGACAAAAACTTGAAATGCCAAAAACTTTCATTTAAGATCAAGGAAACATTGTTTGGGAGGTCTTAGCCAAAGGCATAGAGATAAATAAATAACAGACAACATTAAAATAATATGGGTTTGAAAGGAAGAAACAGAACTGTCATTATTTGCAGATGATATAGCTGACTATGTAAAAAACTCCAAAGAATCTCAGATATATAATTAGAACTAACAAGAGAGTTTTGCAAAATTGCTGGAAAAAACTTTACCTATAAAAAACAATTGCAGTCACAGGTAGGAGAAAATATTTGCAAAACAAATATCTGCTGAAGGACTGTTATTTAAAATATACAAAGAACTCTTAAAACTCAACAATAAGAAAATAAACAACCCAATTAAAAATTGGGCAAAAGATCTGAACAGTTACCTCATCAAACAAGATATCCAGATGGCAAAAGAGCATTAAAGAGATGTTCAGCATCCTATGTCATTAGGGAATTGCAAATTAAAACAGTGAGATACCACTGTATGTCTATTTGAATGGTCAAAATCCAAAATACTGACAATGCCAAGCACTTACGAGGATGTGGGGCAACAGGAACTCTCATTTAGTGTTGGTGGGAATGCAAAACGGTACAGCCACTTTGGAGAGTTTGGCAATTTCTTACAAAGCTAAACATGTAATCCAGCAATCACGTATCTTGGTATGAACCCAAAGGATTTGAAAACTTAAGTCCACACGAAAACCTGCACATGAATGTTCATAGTAGCTTTATTTATAATTGCTAAAACTTGTAAGCCACCAAGATGTTTTTCAGTAGGTGAATGGAAAAACAAACTATGGTACATCCATACAGTGGATATTATTCAGAAAAAAAAAATGAGGTATCAAGCCACGATAAGACATGGAGGAACCTGAAGGTCAGTATACATGGAGTGATAGATCATGTTTTTGGATAAAGACAATATGATAAAGATATTGGTTCTTTACAAATTGATAAATTAATTCAGTGCAATTCCAATAGGATTTGTGTGTGGGTATGTAACTTGAGAAGTTGATTCCAAAATATACATGGAAGAGTAAAGGGCCAAGAATAACCAAATAACTTCCAGAAGAAGATGGGGAAACTTACTTTACCACATATTGAGAGTTATTATAAAGCCTTAGTAATTAAGACAGTATATCATTAGTCTGTAGATAGTAAATAGACCAATGGAACTAGAGAGCCCAGAAACAGACTCACATACATGTAGAAACTTGATTAATGGAAATGGAACTTGTAGGTCAGTGGGTAAAGTGTAGACTATTCAATGTATTGTGTTAGGGCAAATAGTTACCTATATGGAAAAAAAGAAATAGATAACTCACTCTCACACACACACAAAATCAATTCTGGTTGGATTAAATTCTTAAATACAAAAAGCAAAGATTAAAATATTTAGAAGAAAATGTAGGAGAATATCTTTCCAATTTAGGCAGACAGAGGGATTTCTTAGGATTAAAAAAATATTTACCAAAGAGAAAAATACTGATATTACTGACTACTTTAAAACAAACTTGTTTATCAAAACATACTTTAGGACTTCCCTGGTGGTCTAGTGGTTGATACTCCATGCTTCTACGGCCACGGCACAGCCAAAACCAACCAACCAACCAACCAAACAAACAAAAAACACACTTTAAAGATAGTGAAAAGACAAATAACAAACTGGGAGAAAATATTTGTAACACATAGAATTGTCAAAGAAGAGTAGCCAGAATATGTAAATATTTTCTACAAATCTGTAAGAAAAAGATAAATAACCTAACAGAAAAATAGCCTAAAGATAGGACAGACATTTCACAGAAAAAAAAAAAGGCCCAGAAACATAGAAAGATTCTTAATCTTATTAATAGTCAGGAAAATGCAAATTAGATGCACAGCTAGATGCCAATTTATGCCTACCAGACTGGCAAACATTAAAGAGTTAGTCAATATCAAGTCTAGGCAAGGGTGTGGAGTAATGGGAATGAAAATCTTCTGCTGGTGGGATTGGAGAGTGTTACAGCTACTTTGGAAAACAATTTTGATTACGCAGTGTTGACAAGATGATTACAAGGACTTTCAGATGATTTGTTAAATATTATAATATATCTAGCAGGGGCTTCGATTTTTCCATGATGCATGTAAGAGAAAAGTGCCATGATCCTCTTCTGATCTGTAAGAGAAGTTTTTTCAAGTATCTGTAACTTTTAGGAATACTGAGACAATTTACAACATTATAATTAAGTCAGTGACTTAAGACAAGCAACCAAATATTGGTTTCTTTGGAGGTTATTTTCACATAGTGGTTATTTTCACAGGATGTGGCAACAATTTCTAAAGTCATAGGAGTCGAACAAGACCCTGCTGCTCTGAGTTGCAAACAGTGGTGAAGAGTCACACATGTCCGCTTTACATGGGAGAACAGGACACATTCCGTTAAAAGTTTTGAACCAAACAAGCAGATTCTTTTTTTTTTTCTTTGATAGAGTAGTTAGAGATCTGAAGTGATTTTACTTTTATTTCCTTCACTTTACGCCAATCATGAGGTTTCACAGTGATTTCTGGGGTGGAAGAGGGAAGGTGATGTTGAGAATCATCGGGGCTGTGGTCCGGATGGCCCCAGGAGGCGTGGGCCTCACTGGGGCAGCTGGAAGAGCACCGACTGCCCAGCGGGCGGGTAGGTGATGTTCGGAGGGACAGCTGGTACGTGATGTCCTCTGAGGCCTCCAACTTGTGCAGTTCAATCAGGCGGCCGCCTGCAGGGGCAAGTGAGTTGGCTCTCAGCTCTGCTGCCTTGAAATCGCCCTCCGCAGAGATGATGGCTGCTGCTCAGCCTTTTCCATCACAAATCTGGCTCTCTCTTTTTCCTGCTGAGCCCTCTGTTTGGCTTCCACCACTTCTGTGAACTCCTTTCCGAAGGTCGGATGTGTCAAGGGTTATGTCATCCAGGATGAGCCTAAAGGTTGCTGCTCTCTCCATGAGGTCATCGCTCACCTGTCTGGAGACCAGCTCTCTCTGGTGATCAGTTCTCCAGCATCAAGGTGAGCCACCACGGATTTGAGGATCTCTGTAGTGATGGACGGTAGCATGTGCTCATCATAATCTTCTCTGATGCTGGTGAAGATTCGGGGAAGTGGCTAGTAACCGGCTGGAAGAGGGTGCGCAGGGTGATGTTGACATTCTATAAATCTTTGCTTCCAGTGATTACTGGCACGTTTACGTGGTGGAGGGCGGTAAACAAAGATAATTGGTTTCTGTACCCAAGGGATGAGAAAGTGAGTCCCTTTTCCTACAACAATGTCCTGCACTCCACAGAACGGGTCAAAGGTGATAGGATAGCTCTGAGCCCAGCATCTGTATTATACAAGGCAGAATTTGCCATGCCTCCTGCAACGGCTAAGGCCAGGCTAAACTTGCCTAGGGACTCAAACACTGTCTCCTTCCACACCTTCGCAAGCCCTGGCTCCTCCCGGGCTCACCCCGCTTCCCCTCCCCGCAGGAGGCAGCCGGTCCCCTACATTCTCACCTGTCAAGCAGATTCTTTGAACCACTTTTGTGATGTCGAGTATTGTCCTCTTAGAGGCTGTGCGGGAGCAGGGAACAGCTCTCACCTCTGAGTAATGAAAAAAATACTTTTCAAGCCCAGGCTCTGAAATTTCATTATATGACATTATAAGAAAATAGCTGGTGGAGCTCTGTTTGACTAGAAGATGGAGAGAAGGCCGAATAGGATTTTAGTTAATGAAAGTGCAGTAAGAGGAATACATTGTTTTTTGCTAAAAATTAATAAAGTTAGGGGCTTCCATGGTGGCACAGTGGTTGAGAATCCGCCTGCCAATGCAGGGGACACGGGTTCGAGCCCTGGTCTGGGAAGATCCCATATGCCGCGGAACAACTAGGCCCGTGAGCCATGGCCGCTGAGCCTGCGCTCTAGAGCCCGTGAGCCACAATTACTGAGCCTGCGCGTCTGGCGTCTGTGCTCTGCAACGAGAGAGGCCGCGATAGTGAGAGGCTCCCGCACCGCGATGAGGAGTGGCCCCCACTTGCCGCAACTAGAGAAAGCCCTCGCACAGAAACGAAGACCAAACACAGCCAAAATAAATAAATACAAATTAAAAAAAAAAAATTAATAAAGTTGGATGTGTGCATTCCCTCCAACTTTGCAGCTCCTCTCCCAGAGAAGCGGAAACCCTTCTGTCTTCACTCCAGCCTCACAACTCCACCCCCAGAGGAACCCCTCCATCTGCAGCAGAAGGTATGCCTTACGATATTCATAGCCATAAACTGAAACAGGCCAAATGTCTATTAAAAGTCGGATATATAGGGCTTCCCTGGTGGCGCAGTGGTTGAGAGTCCGCCTGCGGATGCAGGGGACACGGGTTCGTGCCCCGGTCTGGGAAGATCCCACATGTCGCGGAGCGGCTGGGCCCGTGAGCCATGGCCGCTGAGCCTGCGCGTCCGGAGCCTGTGCTCCTCAACGGGAGAGGCCACAACAGTGAGAGGCCCGCGTAACGCAAAAAAAAAAAAAAAAAAAAGTAAAACTGTGGTATAGTTGTACAATAGAATACAGCAGTGAAAATGAACTATAAATGTACACATAAACATGCATGAATTAAAGAAATATGTAGAATATATATATATATATATATATATATATATATATATATATATATATTTGGCCATGCCATGCACCTTGAGGGATCTTAGTTCCCCAACCAGGGATCAAACCTGGGCCCCCTGCAGTGGAAGTGCAGAGTCCTAACCACTGGACTGCCAGGGAATTCCAAAATATGTAGAAATTTTTTTAAATCACAGGGGAATTATACAAAATGATTCCATTCATAAAAAGTTTTGAAATAGGTATAAGCAAATAATATACTATCTAGGGATGCATATGTGGGTATTAAAAAACCATTAAAAAGAAAAAGCAAAGGAATGATTAACACAGAGTTCAGGATAGCAGTGGGGGAAGGAGGAAGTGGCTGGGGAGGGAGATGGTGCTTCTGAGGTCCTGCTCAGGTTTTATTTTTTAGGCTGGGTGTTGGGTGGTGGGTACAGGAGGTGTTCGTTTTATTATTTTCCAGACTGTACATATACATCCTATATATTCTTTCATATATATGTGTGTGTGTATATATGTATGAAACATATATATGTAAACCAAAATGTTGTTTATAAGAGTGAATGCGACGTGAAAGTGTATGAACTTTTGCTGTGGAGTGAAATCAGGAAATGTTGCCCTGCTTGGGATGAGGGAATGAAGGGATGGTTTGTCTTGGGTTTTTGGTTTTGGCTGAGAAACCATGGAACATGTCTTATGCTGACAGGAATGATCCAGTGGAGAAAAGGAAAATGGTGCTTTGAAGGAGAGAAGGAATAATGTTGGAGCAAGTCCTTGAGAGATGAGAGAGGGTGATATCTAGTGACAAAGGAATGCTTGGCTTTTGAAAATAGTAAGGACGTTTTCCCATTGTAACACAGACAGTGACTCTTGGTACAGGCTCCAATGAGTATGTAGGTTGAAAAAGTGGAAGCTGTGAGATAGTAGTAAATATATGTCTTGGTCTTTGGCCCCAATTCCAAGCACAGAGCTCCTAGAACCCTTCCTTGTAAATTCCTATGTGATTTGAACACCAGGAGCAGCTTTTGCTCTATTGAGGCCACTCTGGGTGGGTGCCTGGTGGCTCCTGGTCTCCAGAAAGACTAAGCTACGATTAGAGGCTTTGGAATTTTTACCACCCCCCGATCCCCGCCCCCCCGGCTCCACTTCTCTAGAAGGGTGAGAGGGGTTGAAAATGGAGTTAATAATTGATCATCCCTGCGTGAAGAAGCCTCCATAAAATCCCACTAGTATGAGGTTTGGAGAGTTTTCAGGTGGCTGAACACATCCACATACCAGGAGGGTGATGCACCCCAACTCCACGGAGGCAGAAGCTCCTGTGCCCAGGACACTCTCAGACCTCGCCTTGTATTTTTCTTCATCTGGTTGTTCATTTGTATTTGTTTAAATCATATCCTTTAATAAACTGGTAAATAGAAGCGTTGCCCTGAGTTCTGTGAGCCTCTCTAGTAAATCAGACTCAAACCTGGGAACCTCTGATTTGTACCCAAGCTGGACAGAAATTGTGGGTAACCTGGGGCCGTACTACTAGGGATTGGCATCTGAAGTGGGGAGTAGTCTTGTGGGACTGAGCGCTTAACCTGTGGGATCTGATGTCACCTCCAGGCAGATAGCATCAGAATTAAGTTGTAGGCCAACCAGCTGGTGTCGTGGAGAATTGCTTGGTGTAGGGAAAATCCCCACACATCTGGTGAAGAAGTGTCACAAGTGAAGTGTTCTGTGTGACAGTAAGGGAGAAACACAAGGGAGGGAGAACTGGGTATTTTCCCCCATTACAGAGGTCAACTGCCTAAATTGTCTCTATTTTCAATGAAGCATAAAGTGAGGTTCTCTACTGAAATGTGTGTGTGGGGAACACCGGGGAGGTTTGAAGCGATAAAGTCTGAAGTGTCATCCAGGAGAGCAGCGAGCAGGCTTACAAGGGACCTGCAGGAAACCGCGTATTGTGCTGAGAGACGGGAACATTAAGATAAAACTGGTCAGCCCAGTCGTGTGATTTCACCCTAGCAACATTCAGGGGATCAGGCACAGGCACAGAGAGGTCTGGGTCTGAACAGGGCTGGGTTTGCCAGGCCATGAGATGAAGCGAGAAAAGGGCGCAGAAGTGGAGGATCCTGAGAAGGAAACAGTTTAATTACTGACCATGGAATTTAGGCTGAGTGAGAAGAAAAATGAAAGATGGGGGAGGGAGTAATATTAGTAAAACTAGCGCTGAATTTAGTGGATTTGGGATCTTAATGAGGTCAAAGACTTGTCTCAGTGTGTGGGGTACTCAGGGGAGCTGGGAAGTTAGTGGTCAGAGATTACTTGTTTAGCAGAGGCGCAGTTACTGGTGACGACAAGTCTAAGGTTTGCGTGCCTGGAGGAAGTGAGATCAGGAGCCTGAGAGAGTGATGGTAGCCCTCAACCCAGGATAGGGCTGCCTACCTCCTGGGGGCAATATGTGTGGGGATGTTTAACGTGGCCACGGCTGTGGAGCGGGTAAAACGCTGGTAATTAGTGGACAGAGTGTAGAGATGCCACATGTCTTGTAATGGGCTGGACTGTCTAGCACAAAGGATTGTCCTACCCTGATGGCAATAGAGCCTCAGCTGAGAGACACTGGGCTAGGGTATTGGATGGGTCACCTGCATGAATGCAGTCACTGATGACAGGAAGAAGATCGAGAGGAAGACAGAGGAGGAGAGGGAGAGCAGAAGAGAGCCATGAGGGAGCAGCTGGTAGAACTCGGTAGCAGTTTCAGTGGAGCCGGAGGTTTGGAAGCAAAGAGGAATGGGAGACCGAGGGCACATACCCCGAGGGAGAGAGCACCACACGGGATAGCTGGGTTTCACATAAAGCAGAGAGGTCAAGAAGCATTTGAAAAAGTGGAGGCTATGGGGCTTCCCTGGTGGCGCAGTGGTTGAGAGTCCGCCTGCCGATGCAGGGGACACGGGTTCGTGCCCCGGTCCAGGAAGATCCCACATGCCGCGGAGCGGCTGGGCCTGTGAGCCATGGCCGCTGAGCCTGCGCGTCCGGAGCCTGTGCTCCGCAACGGGAGAGGCCGCAACAGTGAGAGGCCCGCGAACCGCAAAAAACAAAAGTGGAGGCTATTGGGCATTTTCCTGTCACAGACGGGGAGTTCCAGAGGGTACATTAGAAGGTGGGCCAGTAAGGATGAGGAGGAGGGCTGGCCAAATGAGAGCATGCCCGGAGTAGCTGGGGATGAGGACTTGGGCACGGATACTTCTGGAGATCTAAAGTAAAACATCAGGGATGGCCGCGTGATGGGTGTAGCCTTGGTGGTCTCTCACAGGAAGGTGGATAATCAGTTCAAACTATGGTCCAGAATCCTTAGTGCACGGATCAGGAACTTCTAGGTAACCATTCCTTGAAGTAACTCCAGAGGGTTCAAGTTTATCTTTCACATTTATTAGAGTACTCCTTGAATAATTTATATGGATTCAGTCAAACCCAGGAAAAATTCAGAAAATCCTACCACACCTCTATTGAATTTTGGAGAAGATTCAGCTTCCAGGTCCTTCAGACATTCATGAGTCCAGGCTGCCTGACAGAGTCACCTCATCCGGGAAATTCTGATTTCTATGGGCAGAGTAGGCTGAAACCATGCAGAATCGAGTCCTATGGGCTAGAGCAGTGCTTCTCAACCCTTAATGTACATGTGAATTGCCTGGAGGTTTTGTTAATATGCTGATTCTGACTCAGTGGGTCTGGACTGGACCCGGGTTCTCCACTGCAGAAAAGCAGTGTACTTGAGTGGAAAGAGTAGAAGCCTTGCAACTGGCTAGGTTCAAATATGGGTTTTCCTTATGCTGTCTGTGCGTTCTTGGGCTACTAACCACTCAACTCCTTAGGTGTAAAGCAGGAATAACGTCATAGGCTGTTGTGATAATTAAATGAATAGCCCGAGGAGCACACAGCAGGGGCACTGTAGGAGGACTTCTCTTTCCCCTTTGTCTTGTCCACAAAACCCACTGCCTTTCCAGACTCAACGTGACACCTTTTCGTATTCGTGGGCATACTGGCCTTCTGTGGTGTCTCAGCTGCCTGCGAGGGCAGCTCTGTGGTGCCCACTCATTGACGCCAGTGGGAGAGGAAGGCACAGGAGTCTACTTCTATCTTTGATTAGGGCCAAGCTGGCTCCCCTAGCTCCCCTTAGCTTTTATTTTTTCAGTTTTGTAATCTGAAAATCCCAGTTCCTATTTGGGTGGATAATCACTGGCCACCAAGACTGAGGGTCCTAGGTAGACCAAATGGCTCTTCCTCATCTAATTTCTTCCCTGCCCTGTCCAATGCATATTCCTTTTCCAGTGTGGGATGAGTAGAGCAGGCCTCCCACCCTCCCTCTTTGGAGTCTTAGTGACTTTGGTAACTTTATCCCTGAGTCCACCTGCCTGCAAGGCTATAAGGACAGCCTGGTGAGGCCTGTGGCTTCCTCTGCATGGCTGCAGCTTCAGAAGCACCTGAAGGTTGCCCAGGCACTAAATCCCACTAATCACTGGGAGTTAGGGGTGTGAAGGAAACAGCCTGGCGGTCAACGGCTCCCCTGAGGCCCACTAAGGCCATTAGTATTTCATAGAACCAGGCAATTCTTTCTGAGTGAAGGGGTCCCGGGGTCAGGGAGATCAATGTAGATGGCTCTACGCCACTCCTCAACAGCCCGGGGTGGTACATTCTTGACTGTGTCCACAAAGCCCTCCCAGTGAGGGCAGGGCTGCAGGGCGCAGGTGCGCCCATCTAGCCTTTGGAAATGAATGCCTCCCTCACCGAGTTGGGATTGAGAGGAGGCCCCGCTTAACCTTAGCTTTTCCCTTGGCCTTGACAAGAGAGACTCTTCACACTTCCCAGTGTAGGAACAAGGTATGATCCTCTTTGGGAGGATTTTCCTTTTGGGGAAAGGATCAAAGGGACAAGCTTGAGAGGGCTCAGCAGTTCTCTGGGTTTAGAATCCATAAGGAAATAAGTAGCTGCCTGCCTCTAATCTACCTCTTGGAATGCATAGCCTGGAACCACTCATATTTATTAGCGTGGACTTCTGCACACTTAGAACAAGGTCCACATCTGGGTGATAAGAACTTCAGGAGCAGATAATAATGGGAAAGAAAAAAACCATTGTCCCTCAGTATGTTTGGTATCCTTTCTACAGGTAAAACCAGTTGCTTTACCAGATTTGAGTTGGTGATCAACTTGTTATAGTCTATCAAAAACCTATTTAGACTGGGGGGAACATTCCCCTTCGGCTCCTGTCCTTGAGAAGAAATGAGTTGTAGACCATTCCTACTTAGCAGAGAGTGGACAGGCATTGACAGACCACAAATGACCTCCACTATTTTTTAAAAATACTTAATCCAAGAGAGGTCTTTTGAGTTTGTGGAGGGAAATATTACTTGGCTAGGTACCAAAAGGCCAGTGGAGACGGGGGAAGGGTCAGGTTGAAGGTGCAAAGCAGAATAGGTTTGTAGAAAACGAGGTGCGCAGTCACCCAGGCTCCTGCTTGCTTGATGCTTTAAGATGGAGAGTGTGTGTGCACAAGCAGTGGGGGCAATTCCCCTGCAGGTCTCTCCCCTGTGCTCCTGGTAGAGAGAATAGGGCATGTTCTCCCTTCACAGGCTTGTCTCCATGCCCCAGAAGCTGGGGCTGGCACCGCTGCCTGGGAGCAGGTGTGGTTATGCTCTCTGACAGTTAAGGACTTGGCCCGTGGACCTGAGCTCAAGGGGAATACATGGGAATAAATGTACATGCAAATACAAGAGAAATGTATGATGGAGAAGGGTGGACTATGTTTCTGCAGAGCAGATGGGATTCAAAAATAATCTCCCTATTGGGTGTAAGACAGACTACAAGGACGTACTGTACAGCACAGAGAATAAAGCCAATATTCTGTAATAACTGTAAATGGAGTGTAACCTTTAAAACTGTATAAAAATAATAAATATCAAACAAAAGTACCCCTCCCCAACACAAATATATAACATTTGCAGTTTCCTGGAGGTCAAAAAGCACTATAAAACATTTCTTATAAAAGTATTTTTTAATAAACTGATGTAATTCAATGTTGTTAACATGATAGCCCAATGCTATATCAAGGTAGCAAAAGTGAAGATTCCTGTTTTTTTTTTTTATATAAACACTATGAATGACAGTACATTTGCATTCAACTTCACAAGAAATTATCCTCAGGTTCATGAAGATTGTTGAACAGCTGTAACACCTTTCAAACAGTGAAGACGTGTATTGACTGAGTAGACAATGAAAGTCTAATGACTGAGCTGCACTCTAAACCATACTGAAGGAAAGGGGTACAATGGCAGTACGGCCAGCTTGCTGGACAAAACCCAAGCCTTTTAAACTTAGTCACTGAAAGAAAATACAGCATGTATCAAAATTAGAGTATCTTATAGAAATGGACCCATTAGAAGACATACAGATTAGAACCCTGAAGCAGTGAATGAGTTTCTACCCGTTTTGTGATGGAAAGAAGCCATGGATATAGAGTCCCGCAGCTGTCTGTAGGGTTGAATCTCCTCATACGCACAATGCTATCAATTGGTGAAAACCAGAATTCCCTGCTATGTACAAATGCTGGTGAAGGTAACTTGCACTATTGCTGTGGGTCAGAACAATAGTGGGCTGGATTTCAGGCATCAAGTGGAGGCTCTCTTTACTGCTGTATCACTGCCTTCTACCATTCCACAGGCCACACTTTCCAAAGCTGATGCCCCTTTCTTAGGGTTGAAAGAAAGAAAAAACAAAACCCAACAGCACTGAAAACAAACAGTAGAAACCAGCAGCTTCTGACCCTCTTAACACTACATTACTGTCCAACCCACAATGAGAAATGTGTTTCACTTGGTAACAACTATGAAGAGAATATCTGATGCCATCATATCACATGTATCTTAATGACCGGATTTTTTATATAGGATTTTTCTTAGCAGAGATCAGGTTGAGAACAAGACTCTTTTCCTCCAAGGGCAAGGGAAAGCTGGTGAAATGCTAGTTAATTGAATTCACCCTCAATTTTGAACTGTAGAGGACAAACTGACTTAAATGAGATTTTCTAAAGTAAAGACATTTCTTTATTTCTAAACCTCAAGTACCGTTAGACTTGCAAGCAATCTCACGTCCAGAATTTTATCTGGTGGTTCTATGATAATTGGTCTCACGCAATTATTTATTTTTACTAGGACCTTAGCACTACTTTTAAACTCCAAATGCTGCATATGAAAGTCAATACAACAAAATAACAATAAAATCATTTGTGTGCTGAGGTGCTGGATTCAAAGCAAAGGTGGAAGGCTCCTGGCTACTCGCCAAGAAGTGCCTAAATAATGGCCACTCCTTCATGTGTGTCCGTAGCACAGATTTAAACTCATGTCTATTTGAATGGATTAGAAAAAAACTGGAATCCACCACATTATTAAAAACAAATAATCCCAAGCGAACGGCATCAAACATTTTTCACTAACCTGGGTTTTAGTGATAGGACTCTTCTTTGAGTGAACTGACTCACTGTCAAGAGTCTTCGCATTTTATTCTAAATCTCATTTTTAGACCTGAATCAGGTCAACTTTTCATAAAGATCATAGATTCCTTTCTGTCACATCTCTTAAAACAAGTGCTCTGCCCCCGCCAAAAGAACTGAGAATAATTTGTAAAAGCTTTCCTCTCCAGCAACAGAACAGTCAAAAGCATAAATTAGGTTAAGTGGCTTCATTTTCCTCAGGTCAAACCCAAGGTTTATTTTCCCTATGAACAGGGTGTGCTTAATTTGATAAAATGACTCAAAATCAGCTTATGGAAAAGTTAAAAATGTAGTGTACTGAAAGATATGTATCCTTACAAAGAGCAATAGCAAACAATCCAATCTAGAAGTTTAAATAAAAGTAGATGATTTAAAAACTAATTATATATATATATATATATAAATATATATATATATATATATATATATATATATATATAAAGCTGAAGTCACTGCCTTGGATAATTTATACACTGCATCCAATATTTTATGTAGAACATTCATTCTTAAGGCAGAAAAATTGAATTTGACATGTAGTGACTTGGCTCTTACATCCAAGGGTCAAACTGGGAGTAGACTTGAGCAGACAGATTCCTTGCTAATGAGGACTTATCTCTGGTGACAATTTCATTCGAGTAGGTTATGTAAGAGACATACATTTGAGAGAACAGAAAAAGATGAATAAGACACATATAAATATGAGTTTTCAACAAGAGGTCAATGAGACTAAGCTTTCTATTATGAGGTGAAACTACTCCCGTAACAAACTAACAAACTCCAACATACTTTCTGGTATGGTACATAAAATGTTTAAAATATCAAAGTATTAACTTTCTGGAGAATGTTACTTTAGACTCTAGTTTTCAAGGTGTAGTATAAAAGGTAGCTTGAATAGTTAAAAGCAGTTGAATGTCAACTCACACTGCTACTCAGAAGGCTACCACTTAGGATATTCCTGCCCCACAAACAAAATCTTGTGCAGGGAGGATATCAATATATATTAAAATAAAAGTGAAGCCCCCAACACATGTGCAAAAACACTTGTTACTAGTAAGAATACCTTGAACGAAAAACATCTTACTTATAGAATCAGAGGCATCAAAGCCAGACTGACACGAGAGTATACCACCCTGTGGAGGTGGACAGATATTTGGGATGAAAGCCACCGTTTGGTGGGAACCTCAGGAGATGTACCACTTGGAGTGGAGGGAGTGCTGAGTGCCCAGGGTCGGGCACCTCTCACGCAGATCAAGGTCCCAAGCCCTCAGGGCTGTGTGTGCTCCTTCACCTCTGTGCATCCTGGTACCAAAATGGTAACAAAAACAAACACAAACCTAAAAGACAATTCTTAAGCAGGTGATGGTGACCGTAACTGTGTAAGTACCTTCCTGTGTGCCCATTATTTATGCCGAAGCTCAGGCAATTTCAGAAGTGTACAAAGATTACCTGCCTAATTTTTGAAGACATGAAGATTTTCTTCTTTCATGGTGGCAGGAGTCCATGCAAGATTTGTAAACAGTGATACAAAATACTGTAAACATAACTTAACAGAGCTTATATAAAACAGAAGTAAATCCAAATTTACAAGTGGGTAAAAAAGACAGAGGGCAGCTTCAATACAAAGTTCTCCCTCCTGCGCCAAGTGATTTTTTTTTTTTTTTTTTTTTGATTACAAATATAATCCTGAGCTGAAAAACTGGGATTTGGGGGAGAGCCATCTTTGCATACAAAATATCCAAAGGACATTTACTTTTACTCTTCTCTAGTGATATTCAACTGCCAGAGACAGTTCTGAATGTGTGACTTTGGAGACATTTACAGTTTAGTGTGGCGCCCGGGTCTGGAGCCTGCGGCAGTGCTGGCCATGGAAGCAGAGGCTGCAGCATCCTCCGCTTCCTCCAGTTCGTCCTGGAGCTCTTGGCTGACGCTAGACTGCAGGGCTGCGGGAGTGAGCCACTCCTTTGGGAGGCAACTCTGGAGAAAGGGTATACAGGAGCTGAAGTAGGCAAGCCGATTGATCCAGCGAGGAATCTCTTTCCCACAAAGAATCTACAGGAGAAAGAGTGTAGTATTAGGTGAGAGGTTAGGGTTATCTGGTCAGCTGCCAAGGAGTGGAGGGTCGGGGAGGGAGGCGGATATACAAAAAGGCCACTGCACATTAGCCTTTGGTGCTGTTACTTCCGGCCTTTGATGACAAGCAGCTCCCTAACTTGGAAGCCTGGGGTCCCCCTACTGTCAGCTCCATCCCTTCCCTTCTGAAGAACTTTGTTAAGTTGCTTACTTTTTACATCTATAAAATCAAGCTAATTCCATTTGGCTCCTTTCTTTCTTTGGTCTTTGTAACTGCTTTGAGAAGCATGTAAAAGTATTTTGAACACACAGAAGACTTGTTAATACAAGATATTATTCAAGTGACAGAAGCTCCAGGCAGTTCTCATCCTTATCCTGTTCTTAGGACTTGTAAGCCCCCTCTTTTCCCAACTGAAAATAATAAGAACTAGGTCTTTTATAATTACTAACTTTACTCTTTATTATCCTCCTTCCCTTCTGCAGTCAAAACCAGGCTTAACTAATCCATCCTTTATTGTCCCTGTGGTGTTTTTGCCTCCAATCATGTCAAAGATTATAATCATTATAATTATGATCTGGAAGTACCATCTATTTTAGCTTAGTGGGTTTCAAAGTATCTTACATCCAAAAATTAGCTAAAATGTAAATAAGCTGGCACCTGTAATCAAGCAATATAACTTTTCTCCCTAAAGGTTTAGCCCTATGCCTTAAGGGCTACATTTAAATACTATGTCTCTGTCTTAACTACAGGGCTAGGCGGTGGTCTCAATGGAGGGAGGGTGGCATGTTTTGATCATTTTTGATTACCCGGCCTGGAAGCACAGAGAGGTAGACAGTACTTAAAAATACCTGAAGAATGTGCATGAATTAGATCTGGGGGAAAGCTGAGCAATGACTTTATATTATACCATTCCTATCTGTCTATTCTAAAAAACACAGGCAAACAAGTATTACATTATATTTTATACCCAAGACATAATTGGGGATATATGTATATTTGAAGGTTACCACAGAGTGGTGACTAGGAATAGTTAGGTTAATGTAATAAGCCATTGTTGACTATCCAGCATCTGTTTTCTTCATTCTCCTTCCTAAATCCTGATTTCATTCAGTAATCTACCTTCCTCCATATATTAATGTGCTTCATAGGAAGCTGACATCCCAACCCCTGCAGGTGGCTTGATTAACCTAAAACAGAGGTCTGTAAACTAAAGCCACCTGTTTTTATAGGTAAAATTTTATTGCAACACAGCCATGCCCCTTCATTTTTTTTTTTATGGCCTACAGTTCTTGGGCTACCACGGCAGAGTAGAGTCCAGGAATAGTCCACAGGCCTAAAATATTTACTATATGGCCCTTTCAGAAAAAGTGTGCAGATCCGTGATCAAGCCAATGTCTTTTAAACTTTGAGTCAAGATCCATTAGTAGCTTTAGCATTTAAACTTGAATTCTTAAAATGAAATAGACTGTAGATACTAGGATAATTGTGACACTTGTTTTAGTTATGTGTACATATCTGGACCATGATGTAAAATATATTTCTTACTGCAGGCAGTCGGTCAAAAAATATTTGATTCATATAACAAAGTTATTTTTGCATTTAAGCTTCACCTTGGTAATCCCTCTTTCTAGGAATTTATTCCAGAGACACACTGGCAAAAATATGAAAAAAGGTATGCACAGGGTTATTCATTACAGCACTTTTTTTGTAGGTTAAAAATAACCCAAATGTCATTAATAGGAAACTGACTGAATACATTTTGGCACAAACAAGAAGGATCATTTAGCTCTGAAAAGAAATGAGGACTATCTCTATATACTGTTACAGAATAAACTCCATGATACAATGTTAAGTTAAAAAAAAAAAGTGTGTGTAGGATGCCCCCTCAAATATAATGGTGGACCGGCACAGAATTAAGTTATAGACATTCCCATTCTAAAAGGGAGAACATGGAAAGAAGAAAGGAATCATTAGTCCCAAGCAATTTCCTTTTATAAATTTATTATTTATTTTTGGCTGCACTGGGTCTTTGTTGCTGCGCGCGGGCTTTCTCTAGTTGCAGCAAGCAGGGGCTACTCTTTGTTGCGTTGTGCGGGCTTCTCACTGTGGTGGCTTCTCTTTTTGCGGAGCATGGGCTCTAGGCGTGGGCTTCAGTAGTTGCAGCATTCAGGCTCAGTAGTTGTGGCTTGCGGGCTCTAGAGCGCAGGCTCAGCAGGCATGGTGCACGGGCTTAGGTGCTCCGAGGCACGTGGGACCTTCCCGGACCAGGGATGGAACCCATGTCCTCTGCATTGGCAGGCGGATTCTTAAACCACTGCACCACCAGGGAAGCCCCCCACCCACGCCAAGCAATTTCAAAATCTGACTGGGCAACCTCCATTAGGTTTCAAGGCCTGGGACTAATCCTCTGCAGCCCTCAGTTCTGTCGTCTGGGCCCTTGAAATTACCCTTTTTCGCCAGGCTGTTTACTGCCTGTGAAATTTTGGAATCCAACAGTCATCTTTCATTCTGTCCTCTTTCAGTGCAAGCCGGCAGTGTTTCTGCTAATATAACGTCCTCAAAAAAGATGAGTCTCCTGTGGGATTCACTCTATTGGATAAGAGGTTCCTCTACAGATCTTTCCTGGAAAATCCCATTTCTATTCCTGATTTCCACTGAGATGGCTGAGAGGATCCATGAGTCACATGTTTAATCTCTTCAGCAGCAGCAAAAGGTTATCCAGTCACACCCTTGGCCTTCTCTCCACAATATGCTTTCCTAACAGTAAAGCCCTCTGCTATGTTAATTTTTCTCTGCACAGCACAGGAACCAATTCTTTTTTTGAAGACTGTTAAGTAACAGAAAAGAATCAAGACATCTATCCTACCTTTCCTATGTGGACTGAACCTCATGGTAACAAGGGGGGTATGGCCTTTATTTATCCTGATTCAAACAAACTGTTAAAAAATTATGACAATTGGGAAAATTTCAACATTGTATATTTGCATTATATTAAGGAATGCATGTTAAATTTTTTTTAGTTTGCTAATATTTGTAGCTATGTTGAAAGAATCTTCATCTTCGGAGCTACAAAGTAAACTATTTACAACTGAAATGAAATAACACCTGGGATTTGTTTCAAAGTAATCTAGGATCAGAGTGTTATTTTGGAGTGGGCATTTATGGATGAAACAAAATTAGCCATGAGTTGATAATTTTTGAAGCTAAGTGATACGTATATCAGGCTCATTATACTATTTTCTCTACTTTTATTCAGGTTTGGAATTTCCCACTGAAAATATTAATTTACAGAAGGTATTCAGGACAGTGGCATTTAGTAACGGCAATGCCATTCTTCTTGCTAGTGACTGGTTTAGAAATGGCATTCAACCCAATTCTGGCCATGAAACATGACCTGCTTTGGAAAGGGTGGGAGGTTCTGGAGAAAGTCTCAGTTTCTCAGAAGTAACGGGAGAGACAGAGCTTTCTTTTTCCTCTTGATGTTGCTGTATCAGGATATGGTGCCTAAAATTGTTGCAACTTACTGAAAACCATAAAGGGAGCTAGCCTGAGGGCAGAGCCAACCTAACATCCTAAGGATGGCAGCTCAGAGAGATTAAAAAGACCTTAGGCGACTGGTGACACACAGTTGAGACACTGACCATACTGACATGGATGGAGCCCACCTTATCCTGGACTTCTTGTTTTGTGAGATAAAATATTTCCTCATTGTTTAAGTCAATCTGAATCAGATTCAAATGCATCTGACCTGTAGTGTAGGTGTTGGGAAACTTTATCTATAAAGAATCAAACTAAATATTTTAGGCTCCGCAGACCATATGGTTTCTGATACAATTACTCAACTCTGCTGCTGCAGCCTGTAAGCAGTAAAGATGATAGGTTAAAAAAAAGAGTATGGATGTGTTCCAGTCAGATTTTAACGGATACTGAAATGTGAATTTCATACAATTTATACATGTAACTATATATTCTTCTTTCAACCTTTTCCCAATGGTTTAAAGATGTAAAAATCGGGACTTCCCTGGTGGCGTAGTGGTTGAGAATCCTCCTGCCAATGCAGGGGACATGGGTTCGAGCCCTGGTCCGGGAAGATCCCACATGCCACGGAGCAACTAAGCCCGTGTGCCACAACTACTGAGCCTGCGCTTTAGAGCCCACGAGCCACAACTACTGAAGCCCACATACCTAGAGTCCGTGCTCCGCAACAAGAAGACTGTGCACCGCAATGAAGAGTAGCCCCCGCTCGCCACAACTAGAGAGAGCCCACACGCAGCAATGAAGACCCAATGCAGCCAAAAATAAATAAATAAATAAATAAATTAATAAAAAAAGTAAAAACCATCTTTAGCTTGCAGGCTGTACAAAAACAGGTGGTAGGCTGGTATTGGTGTGCAGGTTGTAGTGGTTTGCTAATCCTTGTTGTAGAGAAGCATCTGAAATGATAACTGATGCTTCTTAGAATTTTTGGAACAATTTTGAATAACAGAGTACATATAACAACAATCATAATTAGCTATGGTTTTCTATCTGCAACTGTTTATACGACACATGTAGAAACTATGTTGTCAAAGATGTAGAAGCACATTAGATTTAATAACTTTTTAAGAGTGCCTAACATTAAATTTTTTTGCCTTGATTATATGAGGTTTACTAAAAATAGCCCCTTACGTCCTTCACTATCCAGAATTCTAGTCTCAGTTGTCACTAACAAGCTGGCTAGGCTAGGCTAAGTCCCTTAACTTCTGAATCTCAGTTTCTTTAACAATTCAGCACTCACACGGGTGAGACCATGAAAATTGTGACCTAAAAAGATGGCTCCAGGGACATCTAGAATTGTTCTTCAGGCACTCAACTCCAATATGGTTTTAGGGTTAGGCCAGGGCTGAGGTGGTGTTACAGATGTTCAATAAAGCTAATAATTTATTTGGGAGAGAGGATAAATTGGAACCAGAGGAAGTAACGATAAAATATAACAAGCACTGAACTAAGCAGTCTGGGTCTAATCTGAGTTCTCCACAATCTTGGTAAGTCATTTCCCCAATCAGGGCCTGTTACTTAATCTATAAAATGAGGAGACTAGATTAGATGCTGTCTAAAATCTTTGCTAATTTTAACATTCTATGGATCTTTGAATGCATTTCCTACAAATGTAATGTCCAGGGTCAAGAAAGCTTAGAACGACCTTCTCTCTTCCTTGAAAATCAACTTGGTCACCTCCGCGGTATCAATGCACCCACTGGAGTAGTGGGTGCTTCTCCCACTTTTATGAATCATCTGGGGATCATGTTAAAATGAAGATTCTGATTCAGTACATCTATGGTGGGGTAGAGATGATGTATATCTTACAAATTCCTATGTGATGCTAATGCCGCCAGTCCTCAAAAAATAATTTGAGAAGCACAGCAGTAGTCTGCTGTAGTCCTGTTTGAAACCTATGCTGTGGAAGCCATGAGGGCAGTGAAAAGGGCCAGGTAGCTAAGCAGCTCTGCAGAGGAGGTCACTGAAGCAGCAGCTCATTTTCTCTTTTACACATTCCACAATTTCTGTGGTACCTGATGTGGCTTCTGCAACCATCTGTTAAGGGTCAGAAAGCTGGGAAGCTGTTTCAAGCGCTATTTAATTCTCCAGACCTGATTTTATAATCGTTTGCTTTCTTCCCGTCATTTTCTTTTTAAAAGTCCTTTAATTTGGATCTACTTTTGGTTTTCTGCTTGGCATTCAAAAACTGGGAAGGCAATAAACTGGCAGAGTAAAATTTCAAGATAGGAGAAATGAATTACTTATTAAGTAAGAGCCAGAAAAATTTCAAGTTGGCAACTAAAATTTAGGATAAGAGAAATCATAGTGGCTAAGAAAAAGTCACTTAAGCATTAATTTTTAAAATTTTTATTATTTTCTTCCCCAACCCCCTAGGCATTAATTTTTAAGTGAAAATATAAGATTGTGATGAAACAAATTAGAGTAAGAAGAGACCCGTTATTGTATCCACTCTACTCACTGCAAAGTCATGAACAGAATTACAGTTTAAAGCTGTGCTGACTCTAAAGTTACCAACTTTGGAAAGGTCACTCATATAAAAGAAATATTCACATAAAAGAAATAAAATACCATATATTACACAACATAAATAATCAGAAAAAAATAATTGATTAAATATAGTGGGACAGTAAATATACTAGTGTTATTTATTTGAAGAACTTTTAGAATAAAATTTAACTTACCTCTGATAAAGCCGAAGAAAAGTGATTGCAGTTTTTATGCATCAAATGGTAAGCGTTGCCTTTGTATTCTTTTCCCAATTCTTCTACAATTTTTTCTATATCATCCTCTAGGAAGTCGGTGCTCCCTAAAACAACAGCTTCTCTTAAAGAACAAAAAAAAAGAAAAAGAAAAAAAAGAGAAAAAAAAGAATATAGCTGCGTGAGTTATAGGTATTATAGGCATGCTTAAAGACTCATTTCCAGAAATGCTTATTGCCAGGAATATTATGACTGATGTAACAAAGCAGGGTTACTGTAAGAAGACTAAAAGGTAAATGAGGTATTTTAATAATTTCAATTATTTTCTACTTTTAAAAAGCAATAAACTCTTAAGTATACCACTTCTAAATAATACAAATGCAAAATAAGTCATTTTCTTTATTAAACAGTGTCATATTAAAAATATAGTATCAGTTATTTTTATTACTATTACATTAGCAGTTACATTATTAGAGAACCAGATCCATGCTGCAAATATTCTTGCTTAATTACACTCACCATCAAATGGCTGGTCATATTCTCACTTAGAAATAATCTTTTAAGTTATGACTGTCAGATGACTAATTTTTAAAAAAGCGTTATAAACCCCAAACCCCCCAGAACAATACACCAAACCAAAAAAACAATACACCAAACCCAAAAAGGCAACCAGCCCCGCCACCACTCCCAAACTACTACCCTGGAAATGCAATAGACATCATTCAATAGAGAGTATAATTTTAGTCAGATACAAGTCAGGTATCCAAGAAAGCTGACAATACTTAGAAAATTCTTTTATCTAGCAGTTTTGACCAAAGGGAGACCTAAGGAATGGATTCAGGCTGGCATTATAGCACTTCTGTGTGTAAATATTTCAAATTAGTTATAGGTTAAGAGAATCATTAACTCAGTAGTGATAAAAAGATACAGCCTTATACTGAATTTCAATGTTATAACCTCATTTCAGTATTTTTCACTTGGCAAGTTAACTATTACAGGTCCAGAAGTTTCTTTAAAGTTCCTTGAAACTAAGATTCTAAATATCACTTTAAATACGAAACTCAATTAAGGAATGGAAATTTGATTATTAGCATTCAGGTTTTCAGTGCTGTTTACTACACATAAGGCTCCACAGTACACTCAGATCCATACATTTTAGGTTTATCAATACATATAATACACATACCTTAAACAACAGTTTCTTGGCTAATCTGTTCAAATTATTTTAGTTTAGTTATTTCAAGTTTGTAAACAGTGTCCCTTTCATTGGGAAAATGAAGAGATTTTTAAGAATGTTAAGTAGGTCACAATAAAACTTTCCTCCATCTCCCCCCAAATAGGAGACTGAGGGGAAGCAATCATTATATAGGAAATGTTTTCTAAAGCAGAATCTTATACCAGGTAAAAACATTTTAAAAGCAGACACAGTAACTGTTGTGGGTCCTGAATAAGAGCAACAGACTTGCTTATTTCAGGCACTTTATTTGGTTGATTACTATCTTTACACAACAATTTAGATTTGATTTTAAAGTGTTGGCAACTAAAACAACATAAAAGAAACATTTTAAGTTCCTAGATTTTAATCTACAGAATGAATTCTGTATGCCTGAAAATAAGCTTTGGCATCTAAGACAGCGTAATAAAAATTATCCTCCCTACTTACTTAAATTTAAATGTTTCTCCTAGTTCAGAAGCATTTCCTGGGGAAATTTCAAATATTCCAGAAAAGGGGTAAGGATGGCCACCATAAGCAAATTCTGAAAAGAGAAAACTCATGATTTTTAGTATTTATCACATAAAACTTAACCAGTATGCTGAATTAGATTTAATAAATGATGAGGATAATAATGATACCATCTAAAGATTTTTCAATTTAGTAATGCTTTCACAAACATCTTATTTACCTATTACTTGTATAGAACAGCTTGACATAAAGGACTTGAAACTCTAATAACAAAAGACACTCAAAGGTAATCCTGACTTCTATATTTACTTTACATTGGCTAGAGGAGACTAACACTCAAAGGTGCAAAAAGTCCCTACATTTACCTATCACGCCAAAGTATGTAGGTGGTCAGTTCTGTGTTTTGCCACTTTCTAAATTAAAGTGATCAAATTTCAAACCTGGACTTTGCTGGAAAAACTGTCTAATAACAATGAGTTTTCATGGTTCCTGGGATGAAGACTCTTGGTTTATCTTTGAGTAAGAGGGAAAAAATATTAGCAAACCAGAAAAACTGAATTCAATTCCCCTCATTCAAGAAGAGATAAGCTGCAAAATTAACATACACACCCACGCACACATAAAGACACACACACTTTCCACAGCACATCTTTAAGCTAGGAGAGAGCTACCTGTACTACAGTGAATGTACGTCCAGCCTCATCAGATACAAACTCTCATTCAGAACAAAAATGGAGAATGGTTTCAAATCAGGAAGGAAATAAAATTTCTGGCTACAATTCTGGTACTAGATACTTCGATATTTAAGTGGCAAATCTTAAAGAATTCCAAACAAATGCTTAAATTAATCTTGTCACTTAAAATTTATTAAATACAATCTTATAAGGTCAGAACAAAGCACGGGAAAGAAAAAGGCAATTCTACAATACATTTACTTTTGATTCAGACCTTTCAGGAAAAAAAAGCAATAATGTAGAATAAGAAAGTATTTAGCATCTAATTCTAAAACATACATTAAAAATTTAATGAGAGAATTTTATAAAACACTGTAGATAAGGTTAGACGTGGAAAGGTCGTATTTCGATTTTCAACTTTCTCAATTATAGTAAGGAAAGTTGTAGACCCACTTATTCTTCTATTCAAGAAGCAATAATTCACTTTTAGGAATGTATTTGGCCCTGGCTTTGCTGTTTTGAGCCATGTTTCTAATTATTCCTAAGTCATTTTATGAATGGGAGCAATGATTAGGCAGATAAAAGGATAATGGACTAGTATATAAGAATACTTGGGTTCAAGTCCTAGTTCTGTTAATTAGCAGTATGACTTTCAGCAGGTCTGAGCTTTAGTTTTTTCATCTGAAAAATGGAGAAAATGTCTTATGCTCCAATCTACCTCAGAGCAGCATGGTCATGTGGTTCAAAATTCGATGGCACTTAAAAAAACAAACTGTAACACACCATACAAATTCAGTTAAAAGGGAATGAATATACATGCAACTTTGGCAAAAGCCAAATCAAACAGGGAGCAAACCCACAGACTACCATTTCACCCATATCGATACTCCAACCACTGGAACTTTCAGCACAAACCTCACTGCTTTTTGGAATTATCTGGTAGATGCAGTCTTTCAGGTAAAATGGAGCTTATGTGGCAGATCTTTATAGCCAACGTTTAATATGGTACACTGCACCTAGAAGCAGTTAATTTAGCATATAAAAAGGGACAGTAAAATACCACACTGACACATTTAAGTAAATGAGCCTTTTCTTTGTATTAGCTAAAGTTGGTATGTAGTCTTTAGGGGTAACTGGGAGTAAACTGCAGTAACATTATAGCAAAGACTTCCTAGCTGAAGCAAATAAAAGCATTTCTGCTATATGGTGAGTTTATAATTCAAACTAGTATATTATTACAACCTGATGAAATCAGCAATGTGTCTTATGCAGAACATTCTACTTACAACTTGATCAGGAGATTATCTTGTATCAAGAGAGAATTAGAACAAAGGAAAAAACTGTTGGAACAGCTGCTTGATTTGAGTGGCTCCAGTTATGTTTATCATAATGAAGGGTAATAAAAACTAAAAAGGGCTGAGTTAATGACAAAGGCCATCACTCTTAAGCAAAAAGCTAGATGTAATCAAAGGCAGGATTTACTCAGCGATATTTTTAAACTTTATATATTTGTAGGTCTACAAAAACAAATTTGTTACTGAAATTCCCTCAGGAAATTGGTATTTCAAGTTTGACATTCTAGCACCAAACCTTTTCCAACCAAAATGATTATTTTTATCACACTATTTTTTCAAAGTGCAAGGTTTCTTAGGAATGCCAATACATATTAAAGCAAAACTGTCAGAGTATAACAATCTCGAAAGGAAAATATTTTTTAAGACATAGTACCTAGAATAAAAGATAACCAAATCAATGTACACTTGTGTACTTTGAGTACTTTCTCCTCAGATACATTCCACTTTGGGCATTTTTCCAAAATACAGTATAAACAAATATGGGGAGATTTCCTTCTACTTTTTACAATAAAGTATGGAAGTACTTTTAAAAAAAAGAAGAGCTACAGTCATGATTTTGCAACTCCTTTAAAATGAGAAAAAATCTTCAGAAAGTATATTTAGACTGTGTGTACACGTACCTCTGCCATATACTTCAATTCCTGAATGAAAAACTCCAATTCCGATGGATGAGGTGTATTCGTTCATCCAATACTGAAGAAAAAAAGAAAAAGATTCAGAATATTTGTTCATTTATAATTCAAATCCACGTTATAGGAGGCTACTACTTTCCAAATCTTTTACTGAATATTTAGGCCTTTCTAATCCCATTTCTTGGTATTTTCCTTACAGGTCTGAAACTCCCATGATAATGACACATTCAGTCCTAACTCTGTGCCTTTGCTTATGCCACATCCCATATGGAATTCAAATGAATATCTCAGTTTGTGTATAAGCACCTTACCTAAGGCTTAGCTCATAAGCCATAAAATCTAAACCTGGTTAAGTTGGGGAAAAAAGTGATATAAAAGCTCTCCTGTTAGTGACTTCTTAAAGAATCACATATAATATCTGTGTTCATACCTATTTTTCTTCTGTCTTAAGTGTTCCCTTTCATTCTCTGGTATGCTCCCTGAAGACAGGGATATTTTATTCTTTTTCAAAAGCATTTGGCATGTATGTCCTGATTCAGCTCAAAGTTAGATAATGATAATATTAGGAATAAATAATATGAGACACAAAGATTAGAACAATCTTCATACTGTTGGCATGAAGAAAAACTTCCCAGAAAAGGCAATAACTGAACTGAGTTTTTAGGAACAAATGAGATTTCCCCACACAGAAAATATGGAGGGTAAAGTGAGGTTGCTGGGGGGAGGTGGTGGGGAATGAGAAGAAATGTCAGGTAGAGGGAAGTGGATGTACACAAGTAATGTGATGTGAAATTCTGTGAGATGACTGTGAAAGGGGTTAGTGTGGAGGGGAGAGGGTTACACCTAGAACGTAAAGGAGTTAATGCTAAACAAACAATTAGGTAACACTTAACAGTGTTACAAACCTATTTAATTTCTCCCAGGTTAGAGGGTATATGATTTGATTTTAATTTTTCTAGGCTTATTCAAGTCTTAACTTGGCTTCAGACCGTCAAGCCAGTTTCTCCCAGACCTGGGAAAATGCACATTCTCATACACTGCTGGAGGAAGCATAAATGATAAGGGAGACTTTTCCCCCTAAAATGTTACTGGAAGAAAAATTAATAATAAACAAGAAACATTTAAAAAAGAACAAGGGACTGTCTCATCTAGATATCAAAATAATCATTCAAACAGTATGGTACTGTTGCAGGAACATCCTTGTATACATAAGAATATGGTATATGAAAAAGGTAGTATTTAAAATTTATGATAAAGAATAAGTTATTATAAATGTGTTGATAAAATTGACTATGCATAAAAATACATTTCACACACCTAAAACTTTCAGTGTTTCTAAAAATAATCATACAGAAGAAAACAAAACAGATTTTAAAAATCTTAAAATGAACTTATCTACAAAACAGAAACAGACTCACAGACTTAAGAGAATGAACTTATGGTTCCCAGGGGGGAAGGACAGACTGGGATTTGGGATTGACATGTACACACTGCTATATTTAAAAGAGATAACCAACAAGGACCTACTGTATAGCACAGGGAACTCTGCTCAGTATTCTGTAATAAGTTTTAAAAATAAAGAAAAAAAAATCTTAGATGGGAAAAGCCAACCTAAGTAAAGCAAAACCTACTATAGAGGAAAACAACAGATATTTAACATAAACATTTACAATTTTTTTTTGTTTTTGCGGTACACGGGCCTCTCACTGTTGTGGCCTCTCCCGTTGTGGAGCACAGGCTCTGGGCATGCAGGCTCAGCGGCCATGGCTCATGGGCCCAGCCGCTCTGTGGCATGTGGGATCTTCCCGGACTGGGACATGAACCCGTCATGTCCCCTGCATTGGCAGGCGGACTCTCAACCACTGCACCACCAGGGAAGCCCTACAACTTTTTATTGTGTAAAACTACACAAACAAGAACAAAAGATAAATAATACACAGGGAGAAAAAGGTTGTTAACACTAAGATTAGAATGAGAATACAAATCTTCCTCTCTATCTCATCCTATTTGATTCCTGATTTTGGACAGTCTGAATTTAGATGGCAAGTTAGGAAGGTGAGTGACACCTTTTTATCTGAATCAATTTGATTTTGGATGGAGAGTAGCGAGGGTACATAAGGGATTTCTCAAAACATTTATCCAAATCTATTTCATTCCAGAATTTGGGCAGCAAAAGTTCAGACAGCAAGGAATACTATATACAAAAACTCCACTAAAAAAAAAAAAAACTCCCACAGACAAAAGTGAGCAATCATAGAAGAAATCAGTGGATAACAAACATGGACTAGTAAACAGATCTCCCTAGTAACAGAAAAATGCTAATTAAAACAATAACTTACCATTCATTTTTTCTGGCCGCTCAGCTGGCGGTATCTTAGTTCCCTGACCAGGGACTGAACCCAGGCCCTAGGCAGTGAAAGTGCGGAGTGTTAACCACTGGACCGCTAGGGAATTCCCTACTTTTTTTTTTTTTAAATTATTATTCCTTGTATTGGCAAATATACAAAATATTGCTAATACTTAGTGTTGGTAAGGATGTCAGGAAGATACTACAGAAATGTGAATCAATGACAATTAATTAACCATTCCACCTCCTGGAATCTAGCCTACAGACATGCTTGAACATAGGCAGAGACATGTTCCAGGGTATTAACTGCAGTTGTCTATAGCACTGAAAAACTGGAAACAATCTAAATATTGATAGGAAAATGGCTACATAAACGATGGTAAATCCATATTATGAACTATCATACAGCTACTGAAATAAATGAGTTAACTCAATACGTAAGGGCATAAAAAGATATCTAAGACACATAAAGTAAAAACACCAGGTCATAATACATTATCTGTAGCAAGATCACATTTTTGTAAGTTAAATAAATTGGCCCTGAGTGTATGTTTACATGCTAAATACGGAAAAATAAAACCACCACCAATTACAACAAAAGAAAGTTTGAAGCATTACAGATCAAACTGTTAAGTTTGGGGGAGGAGAGTTGATATAGTGCAGGGGTGGGAATACAGGTGTGTAAAGGAATACTTTCACTTTTAACTCCACACATTTCAGGACTGTTTTTCTGAATTTTATGAATTATGTGTATTACCAACTTTTATAATTAGAAAAATGTTAAAGTAAAATACTATATTCTCTTAGCTTAACAGGCTTCAATTTATTTGAACATATATACTATCTTAAAAGAATACGCTGCATATATATAAAACACAAGCAGCAGCATTATCTGTATTAGCAAAATACTGGTAACAACTTAAATGTGCACCTATAAGGTACTGGTTGAATAAACTATGATAAACAATATTTGGAATATTACAAAACCATAAAAAGAAGGGGGATACTCTTGAAAAACTGATAGGGAGTAATTTCTAGGATATGTTAGACGAACAAAAGGAAAAGAAAAATGGAGACATGGCAAAATGATACAGAGGCTGGTTTGATGGTGCTTTCATCGGTCAACTTTGGGAAAATCTGAATATGAAAAAGAATAACGACAATAATGGACTATAGCATATTGAATAACAAATAATCTGAGTCCGCAGTAATACCAAACAAACAAAAAACTCCCAAACAAACAAAACAGAATAGAAAAATAAAAAGTGAAAGGAGAGAAAGCTCTTTTTACAGAGGAAAGTCACCTAATAAATATGAAGTAAAGGCAGAATTAAATAACTTTGCACCTCTAGCTGATGCAGGCAAGGATCATGGATGCTAAAACCATTGAAAGCAGGTTGTTGGAGAACAATGTTCCCATGGTCTTAAAGTATCAACCCCACATTTTCCTAAATTATAAGGAGAAAAGATACCTTAGCAATGGAAAATTATGGTATCATCTTATCTAAGTGATTAAACTGAGTGTCATCAACAGTTGGACAAACTGATGTTATGTGCCTCCTGATATGATGAAATAGAAAGCATTTCCTTTGTTAGTTTTCTTGTCAAATATATTAAACAGAATATAATCATAAGGAAAAATCAGATAAACCTGGATTGTGGGACATTCTATAAGAAAAGCAGCCTGGTCTTTAAAAAAACAATAACATTAAAGTCAAAAGAAGGGCGGCTATTCTTTAAGGAAGATTAAAAGGACACGATAACTATCAATATATACAACGAAGGAGCCCTGACTGGATTCTAGATTTAAAAAGAACAAAAAGCCAAAGACATTATTGGGATAATTGGGGGAAATATTAATATGGATTGTTCATTAGATAAATTATTGTATCAACTGAAAACTTCTTGGGTTTGGTAAATAGTACTGTGGTTAAGTAGACAATGTCTTTTTAGGAAATACATGTTGAAGTATTTAGAAATGAAATGTTATAATGGTTGTGACATTTTCTGTGTGTGTGTGTGTGTGTGTGTGTGTAGAAGAGGGTAAAAGAAAACAAATATAGTTAAAAACTGGTGAATCTAGGTGAAGAGTACA
This sequence comes from Kogia breviceps, assembly GCF_026419965.1. Taxonomy (NCBI): domain Eukaryota; kingdom Metazoa; phylum Chordata; class Mammalia; order Artiodactyla; family Physeteridae; genus Kogia; species Kogia breviceps. Next base: position 39,377,856 of record NC_081310.1, on the reverse strand, counting down.
TAAGACGTACTCTTCTTTCACTTTTTTTGAAGATTTAAACATTTTCAAAATAAAAAGTTAGGGGGAACCAAAGAGAACGATCTACTTGTCTCCTTCCAACAGAAAAGATGCCTTTCCAAGTTTCCTGCTATCCTCCTCCTTTCTCCCCTGCCTCTTACAGAAAGAGAGTAGAAAATACCACAAGCTGATCATGCTAGTCTGCATAAAACGTCTGCTAGTCTTTTTCAAACAACTGAGTTATAATTAACATAGAATGTTATATTAGCTTCAGGTATACAACACAGTCATTCAATATTTTTATATGTTATGAAATGATCACCACAATAAGACCAGCTACCATCCATCACCATACCAAGTCATTACAATATTACTGATTATATTCCCTATGTGGACATCACATCCCTATGACTTCATTATTTTATAGCTGGAAGTCTGTATCTCTTAATCCCCCTTCACCTATTTCATCTATCTTCCCACCCCACACTCCTATGGCAACTACTATCTATGAGTTTGTTTCTGTTCTGTCTTGTTTGTTCATTTGTTTTTGGTTTTTTTTCAGATTCTACATATAAGTGAAGTCATATGGAATTTGTTTTTCTCTGACTTATTTCACTTAGCGTAATACCCTCCAGAACTATTTACATTGCTGCAAATTGCAAGATTTCAGTCTTTTTTTAAATGGCTGAGTAATATTCCAGTGTGTGTGTGTGTGTGTGTGTATATACACACACACACACACACACACATACATACATACACACACCCCACATCTTCTTTATCCATTCATCCACTGATGGACATTTAGGTTGCTTCTATATCTTGGCTACTGCAGTCAGTGGTTTCCTTGGCAGCCAACTTCTAGGACTTAAATTGTCTCTTCCAATTGAGAAATCTCATTGCTTATACTGTTTACAACCAATAATTTGATCTACTAACTGATTTCCTTAACAATGACACCAACAGGCTTTTTGTTCTGGATGCAGACAGCTCCTACTTAAAGTTACCTGTTCTCTTTTTACAGTGTGAGTGCTTCTCTTTCAAAATGTAGAATATTTTAAAAAAGAGACAGATACAAAATTGTTGTCTGCAATAATCAAAAGGTTTTAAACTCTTAGTAAATTGAACATTTATTTCCACTTAATGTATAGTATCACTTAATTTTAACAATTTATCTTTTGTTGACCAGTAAACAGCCTTCTGAAAGTACTTTTTTTTTTTGCGATACGCAGGCCTCTCACTGCTGTGGCCTCTCCCGTTGCGGAACACAGGCTCCGGACGCGCAGGCTCAGCGGCCATGGCTCACGGGCCCAGCCGCTCCGCTGCACGTGGGATCTTCCCGGACCGGGGCACGAACCCGCGTCCCCTGCATTGGCAGGCGGACTCTCAACCACTGCGCCACTAGGAAAGCCCTGAAAGTACTTTTATAATAAATTTCCATAATGGGAATCTAAATGTTTTATTAAGAGACAGAAAGTCTTTCATGGATTAAAAACAAATATGCACTTATTTTTAGCCAAAGAGTAAAGAAAGGGTTAGGATGGGAATGTACTTGTCAGAGTGGGGATCGTGGACTCAGAAATCTTTTATTCTCTGCTGTTTCACAGTTGAAAATAATCTCTTCCATGTTAGAACTTCTGTATGTTGCCTGAGTGTGTGTGTGTGTGTGTGTATACGTATATACATACTTTAGTCTGAAATTTCCCTGCATTCAAGACTTTACATTCTACATATAAAAGGTTATGTTTTGACACATTTCATAAACTGGAAAATCTATAAAATGAGAGAAACTTAAACACTAGAGAGAAATGTACCATCTAAAAATCTGGTCAGTCCTTTGGAGTTTACTATAATGAGATCTGACCTATATAAGGTTTCTAAAGAATTGCTGAGACACTGCAATGAAAAATGAATATCTGACAGGCTTTGCAAGTGGTAATGTTACCTCTACTCTCAGATGGAAAGTTGGGCAATCAGGTGAAGTGTTTCTGCTCAAGGTTTAGGCAGCTGGCAAGTTGCTAGGAAAAGGATTTCTTAACCCAGAGATATTCCTTTGAACAGTATTAAAAAGCAGAAGTTACCCGCTCTTAACATTATTTGTTTCCTAAAGGCTGTCTCAATATTCTGTGCCACGCAGGAATTAACGCTGATGTTGCTTATCACTGTTAGCAATAACAATGAGGGACTCAATAGTTCTTTGCTTTTCATGTTCTTTGTATCTTCTATCCTTAGAAAGGGCCCCAAATGTTGAGTTATTTTCTAGATCAAAGCAACTATTTACTAGTTAGAAATCTATTACTAGATATCGCTACTGACCTTACAGAAACAAAATGATTATAAAGAATATTATAAGCAACTGTATACTAACAGATTAGATAACTGAGATGAAATGGATAAATTCCCGGAAAGACACAAAGTACCAAAACTGAATCAAGAAGAGATAGAAAATCTGAATAGATCTATAATGAATGGGAATGAAAAAAGAGAATGAATTAGTAATTTTAAAACTACCCTCAAAGAAAAGCCTACAACCAGATGATTTTGGTGAATTCTACCACATATTTAAACAAGAATACTAATTCTTCATAAATTGCTCAAAAGAAGAAAAGGTGACTCTTTCCAAATCATTCTATGAAACCAGCATTAATTTGACACCAAAACCAGACAAAGACATCATAAGGAAACTACAGATCAATTTCGTATGAATACTGACTCAAAAATCCTCAACAACATACTAGCAAATTGAATTCAGCAACATATAAAAAGGATTATACACCACGACCAACTGGTATTTATTCCAGGAAGGCAAAGTGGATTTAACATCCCCCAAATCAATTAATGTAATATACCATAGCACTAAAGTAAAGGACAAAATCCACAAAATACAACACTTTTCATGATCAAAACACTCAGCAAACTAGGAATATAAGGAAACTTCCCCAACTTTTTAAAGAGCAACTATGAAAAACTCACAGCTCACATCATACTTAATGGTGAAAGATTTAATGCGTTCCCTCTAAGATCAGGAACAAAACAAGTATATATGCTCTTGCCACTTCTATGAAACACTGTACTGGAGATTCTAGCCAAGGTAAATAGAGAAGAAAAAGAAATAAAAGATATTCAGATTGGAGAAGTAGTAAAGGAAATCATAAGTAATCCACTAAAAAAATACTAAAACCAATAATAATAAACAAGTTCAGTAAGGTTGCTGGGTACAAGATTAATATACAAACATCAACTGTAATTCTATATACTAGCAGTAAACAATACAAAAATGAAATTAGGAAAACAATTCCCTTTACAGTTACAGTAAAAAATATTTAGAGATAAATTTAACAAAGAACTACATAACTTTGTAAGTGAAAACTATAAACATTACAGAAAGAATTTAAAGACCTAAATAAATGGAAAGTCATTCCATGCTCACAGATTAGAAGACCTAATATTGTTAGGACTGCAGTACTCTCTGAATTGACCTGATTCATTGCTATCCTTATCCAAATCCCAGCTGCCTTTTCTGCAGAAATTGACAAGCTAATGCTGGAAATTCAAGAGATCCATGATAGCCAAGACAATCTTGAAAAAGTTGCAATACTCACATTTCCTGATTTAAAAACTTAGTACAGGGTTACAGTAATTAACACACTGTGTAACTGGCATAAGGACAGACATACAGACCAATGGAATAGAATTCAGTTCAGAAAGAAACCCTTATATTTATGGTCAACTGATTCTCAACAAAGGTGCCAAGACAATTCAATGGGGGAAATAAATAGTATTTTCAAGAAATGGGACTGTGACAACCGGACATTCACATGCAAATAAGTGAAGTGGGACTCCTACCTCACACCATATACAAAGATTAACTCGAAATGAATCAAAAATCTAAATGTAAAAGCTAAAACTATAAAACTCGTAGAAGATAACAAAAGTATATCTTCATGATCTTAAATTAGGCAATGGTCTCTTAGTTGTGACACCAAATATACAAGCAACAAAATAAAAAAATAAATTGGACTTCATAAAATTAAAACATTTTGTGATTCAAAAGACACCATAAGTAAAGTGAAAAAGCAACCCAAAGACTGGGAGAAATTTGATAAGGGATGTATATCCAGAATATATAAAGAACTCTTAGAAATCAAGAACACCACAAATAACCCAATTAAAAAATGGGCAAAGGATCTAAATAGGTGTTTCTCTAAGAAAGACAAATACAAACTACCATTAGATGCATTTCACATCCACTCAGATGACTATATTCAAAAAGACAGATATAACAAGTGTTGACAAGGATGCAGAGGAACTGGAATCCTCATACACCGATGATGGGATTTTAAAATGGTACAGCAATTTTGTTTATTATTATTTTTAGTTTAAAAATTTTTAAATCTTATATTGGAGTATAGTTGCTTAACAATACTGTGTTAGTTTCAAGCATACAGCAGTGATTCAGTTATACATGCATCTATTCTTTTTCAAATTCTTTTCCCATTTAGGTTATTACAGAATATTGAGCAGTGTTCCCTGTGCTATACTGTAGGTCCTTGTTGGTTATCTATTTTAAACACAACAGTGTATACATGTCAATCCCAAACTCCCAATCTATCTTCTCCCCCCACCCTTCCCCCCCGGTTACCATTAAGTTCGTTTTTTAAGTCTGTAAGCCTATTTTGTAAATAATTTCATTTGTATCATTTTTTTAAGATTCCATATAAGCTATATATGATATTTGTCTTTCTCTGTCTGAATTACTTCACTTAGTATGATAATCTCCAGGTCCACTGTGTTGCTGCAAATGGCATTATTTCATTCTTTTTCATGGCTAAGTAATATTTCATAATATATATGTAAAATGGTACAGCAGTTTTGGAAAAATTTGGCAGTTTCTAAAAAAAAATATTAAGCCTAAAGTTACTATATGACCCACAATTTCACTCCTGGGTTTATACTCAAGAGAAATGAAAATATATAGTCATACAAAAACTTGTCATCAATGTTCACAGTAGTATTACTCACTACAGCCACAAAGTGGAAAGAACCCAAATGTCCCTCAACTGATGAATGAATAGTGTGGTATATCTATAAAATGTAGTATTATTTCTCAACAAAAAGGAAAGAAGTACTGATGCATGCAGCAAATGAATGAACCTTGATAACATTATGCTAGGTGAAATAAGTCAATCACGAAAGACCATAGAGTGCATAATTCCATTTATATGAAATGCCTAGAAGAGGTAAATTTATACAGATAGAAAATAGATTAGTGGCTACTTATGACTGGGAGGTTTGCAGGGAAATGGGGAGTGACTGCCAATGGGTATGGGGTTTCTTTCTGGGGTGATGAAAAATGTCTAATATTGAATGCAATGATGGTTGTAAAACTCTGAATACACCAAAATCCACTGAATTATACACAAAGGGTGAACTATATGGTATGTGAACTATATCTCAATAAAACTGTTTTAAAAATGCTAGGAGTAGAAGTAAAGGATCTACTAACTTGTACCAAATGGTAGAAGAGTATATACTTTCACAGTTGGCAAACCTAAACAAAAACTATTCTATTAAATATCATGAATCCTCCAAGGACAAAATTTCCTGCAGATACTTATCCCCAATCAAAAACTTTAAATAGATTATTTCTCAAATTACAGACCACATTCCTAATTCCAGATAGCTGCCTTCAAAAACATGCAGAAAACAGACTATAAACAAATATCATATCAAGAACAGAAAAAAAAAAAAAAAAAAGGGAATTCCCTGGCAGTCCAGTCGTTAGGACTCTGCGCTTTCACTACCGAGGGCCTGGGTTCAATCGCTGGTCAGGGAACTGAGATCTGTCAAGCCATGCAGTGAGACTGAAAAAAAAAAAAAAACTAGGAAAAAAATATCCTCTAAATATACATATTCTGGTCAACCACCGCTCATATATAAACAGCAGCACATTATTGAATAAATTTTATGAAGTAAATGCGATGTTCTCCTTTGGTGTGATTTTTTTCTGAATGGACTCCAAAGAAAAGAGGGTAAGCCTTCCACAGAGATGCTCTCTAAATGTTCTTGTTTCTGTTAGGGCTTCCTAGCTCTATTATCAGAGAACACGCCTGGAAGGCTCACTCTTTAAAAACTGGGCAGGCTGCCTGTGGAAGACAGGTGTTTAATTCAAGGTCAGCAAGCCTTATCTAGTCCTTCTGCCTCAAAGTCCTGCCAAGGCTATGCAGACAATATGGATGATGCCTACTTTAACTGGAGATTTAACGATATAACTGTAAACAAACAGAAAAAGTACAGCAGTCCCATGGCACCCGTGGGGGATTGGTTCCAGAACCCCCCCAGATTCTCAAGTCCCTTATTTGAAACGGTGTGGTACAGTCAGACCCCTGCATCTGCGGATACGGAGCACCGGCTGTGTTTGAGGACTGAATCTTTTACTGAATGATTTCAGTTATGAAACTCTCCTACAATGATTTGCTGTTGGTAGTTATTCATGTAATTACTATCCTCTCATAGTTTAAGATTTTTGAAATTAATAGTAGTGTTTCTCAATGCTCCTCTAACTTGTTTTCCATCCTTTGTCATTACTTTAAAAAATTATTTACCACTGTCAAAACATTTCACATGGCATCTCTGGAATAAAAATCTCCCTAAAAAGCTCAAAAGAGCTTCTCAAACTTGCTATGTGGAAATTCATGCTTTTGTAGAACCATAAAACATTGATATTTTCTAACAGAAGATATAAATATGCAACATGAAATCACAGCCAAGAAAATGTATCCATGAAAAACAAACAAACCAAGCTGCTGAATTAGATATGACTGGATGTTAGCAAGATTTCTGTTAATTTTTGTTGGGTATGTCTTCATTGATTCTGTTGTCTAAATAGCAGCAGATGCCAAAAGTTTGAAATTATATACTTGGGAAAAATGGATAATACAGGACAATTTTATTTAAAGGCTTAGCTTTTTATTTGAATTGGGAAAAGACCACTTTTATTGCTAGAGTTTGTCCAAGTCTAAGAATACAACAAGTATTCAGGAGACTAGTTGAACTATTGCTCTGAGACAACTGCAGAAGCTGGGATGAAGAGGTATATATAATGATGCTGGGGCCAGCCCTGCAGAGAAAGCCTACACACAGGGCCATGCTGTGTGAGGCAGGAGTGAAATGGAACACTAGGGGCAGATCCACTAAAGGAAACTATACATTCAAGTTTACCCAATGCTGACAACTATACAATCCCTCAAGGATTATATGAAAAATCAGATGTTTTCATTTGAAAGTTTACAGTTTGATTCTTCTCAAACTTTTCCCAACATACCAAAGGAAAACAGTAAACCAGCCAGCTGTTACCACAAAATAGTATCTCTCGAACCACGAAACAACAGCAGAGCTACCACAACATGTCCATGTCAACCACCTACTAAACCATTTGGTTAGCTTAATCTAAGGCTATCTTTCTCTTAGGATCAAACAGGAAAGCCCACAACGTTCTTGTGTTCCAGTCTGGATCACAAGAGTATTGCTTCTATTATCTTTGAATTTACTTCAGAGTTTACTGCTTGGATAGAAAAAGGCTGATCCAAGCATTACAACAAACAACGCTGAAGCATTTGAACTACAGTGGAAAGACACTGGGCTGAGTGTCAGGAGATGGGGGTTCTTTGCCTTATTTTCTTCATAGATATTTGGTAACTTTAAAAAAGTTTTTTTAAATTTTATTTTAAAATTGTTTTAAATTTTATATTGGAGTATAGTTGATTAACAATGATGTGTTAGTTACAAGTGTACAGCAATGTGATTCAGTTATATCCATACAAGTATCCATTCTTTTTCAAATTCTTTTCCCATTTAGATTATTATAGAATATTGAGCTGAGTTCCCTGTGCTATACAGCAGGTCCTTGTTGGTTATCTATTTTTTTTTTTTTTTTTTTTTTGTGGTCTCACGGGCCCAGCTGCATCCGCGGCATGTGGGAGCTTCCCGGACCGGGGCACGAACCCGTGTCCCCTGCATCGGCAGGCGGACTCTCAACCACTGCGCCACCAGGGAAGCCCCCGGTTATCTATTTTAAATATAGTAGTGTGTACATGTCAATCCCAAACTCCCAATCTATCCCCATCCCACACTGATATTTGATAACTTTTAAAGATACCCAATATGTCTCAAAAAGTGTTTGATTCCCATTCAGATCCTGGAGCCAGAACACCTTGGTTCAAATTTCGACTTCATTATTTACTAGTTGTGTGATCTGGGTAAAGATATTTATCCTCTCTGTCCTTATTTATAAAATGGAGATAATAAATAGTATCTTCCACAGAGGACTATTATGAGGATTAATAAATTAGTATGTATAAAGTACCTAGAACAGTGCTTGACCTATAGTAAACATTAAGCATTAGTAGTAGCAAACACATATATTGATAATACGATCCTTCCCTACTCTGTTCTACACATTGGTAAAGGGTCGTATGCACGTGTAAATAAGCAGATTGGTTCTGGCTATCTGTTAATTCTCAGAATTTTCAAGAATCTTTGGGAGTTGATGTCAAATTACCAAGAGCAGTGACTCACTAAACTGAATAGCAAACAATGGCAAAGTTAATTTGACTCTAAGACTCCTATAAGCAATTATTTATATTCTTGAAAAGTACAGATCTGAGTAAAAGCTCTCTGTACACAAGGCAGTGGTTGTATAGGATTCTTATATATTCATGAAGGACATGAGCAGAGGGCTGGAGAACCAATCTCACTTTGGTGCTAGGACCTTATAGTCTTGTACTTCCTAAGTCCATGGAGGTGGCAAGTAAGTAAAGAGAAGAGGGCCAAGGAAGGACCACTAACACACGCTTTACCGCCTTTGATACCAGCCAGTATCACTGAAGCTTAGAAGGCTTATCAAAGCACTCCAAAGTATTAATATAAAAAGGTAAGAGGAAACCATTCACAGAAAAGCTATCATCTTGAAATATGTGGGAAGGCAATAAATACATAAATAACTATAGTTAACTTTTGAGCTCAATCTTGCTTCAATGCAAAAATTGGCCTAAATATTTCTATTTATTATTTTAAAGCATTGCTTACAGAAGTGAACTGACTGTACTATATTATAGTCACATATTAAAATGTTAAGTTCTTCTTCTGATAGAGAACTTTCATTAAACTTCATTTTAGTCAGTGATTTGCTTTATTCATTTAATAAAATGTTATGCTTCCTGTTTGAAAGCAACAACAATGATAAATGCTATCTCCCTAGTCTGGAACTTAAAACACTTAATATAACCACTTAGAGCCTGGGTCTGACGTCCTTAAAAGGCAGTATTAAATGATCTAAGTATAAAGTATGACTGTTTCCCCTATAAACTAGAACCAGTGTTCACTGGATTAAAAGTAAGCATTTTACTTAATTCCCAAAAAAAGGTGTTTAGGACAAGGCATTACAATTACTGAGTTAAAATTCCAAAATAAACTGACTAGTAGAGATTGTGGGATAATTATTATAGTGTCATCTCATATAAAACTGTCCTTGATGCTCACACTGTTAAACTACCTTATGAAGTCTTTCTGGTACCCCTGGATTTAGCCCAAGATAACCTTACAGCAAATGCTATTTAATATTGACAGTAAATCATATTTAATGCTATCTATGGTACCTTAGCATCAAGCTAGTCATAAAGCAGAGAGACAATAAAAACTCACTGAATGAACTGAGATTTTCTAGTATCTTTTTTAGATGAAATCATGAATATCCAGTGCTATGTCTGTTAATTTGCTTTATAAGAAATATATAGATTCTATTCCATTATAATTATTTCTAAGAAAATGTCCAATCTTTTCACTACCTGAAAATACTATCTAATAAGCACATGGCCGACTTTCTATGTCTTAGAAAAAAAATCTTTATGTATCAAAAACATTTTCATTAGTTATTTATAAATTGTTGATAACAGTAGGTATTAAGTCTCAATTTTTTAGAGTACATAATCTCTCCTCATTATGAAAGATTTGTCAGTAATTTTTTAGTTAATAGTGTTTCAAGTTTTATAAATGTTCTGTAAAAAAAAATGTTTTCTCTTTTTGAGACAGTGTAGCCAAACATAAACATATGCACAAAAGCTAGCCTAGCCAAACTTCCTTGTTTGCTGGGACAGTTCCAGTTTACGTTTGCTTCAATATACTATTGAGCCTGCACCCTCTTTTACTCTGTAGTCTCAGTTTTGATGATAAAATTTAAAGTTAGCCTAAGATTGGCCTTCTTAAGAACTGTACTGAGTCTTAAAAAGCACCTAAGCACTGTCTTGATCTCATGAGTGTGAATATGCCTAACTACATACTGACACGATAATCTAAAAACTAAGGAAAATATGGTGACATGTATTTTGTACAGAGCTAAAGGTTCCTCCTCTTTATTAACTATGCAAACTAATTTTCAAAAACAAATTATTATGTTTACCAAAGGATCTAATTTCTAAGACCCACCCACAACAAGCTAGACATAGGATGACTGTGAATTAAGTTATTTAAAGGAGAACAGATTTTTAAAAGTCAAATCAACAGTGAACCGAATGCCCCTTGAATATTTTTAAGACTAACCCTATTTTATATAAGCCACTGTTTGACTCTACCAGTGATGATAAATAAATGGGGCAGGGTACTGCCAATTCTTGGTCCTGAACCACATCTACACCAGAAAACCATGTTCTGGAAAATCTCTCATATCAGGCACTTAATTTAGTTGTGTGAAATAAAAATTTTGGTAAAACCCTGAAACTTCTTTTAAGAAGGCCTATTTGTACCTGACTATCCTCCTGGATTGCGTTCTAAAACTGCATGAGATCTGAGACAAAGTCTGTCTTAATTCTGTACCTTTCATGTTGCTTAGTGTATTGTATTATATTGTACTTAGATCACTCAAATACTTGATAAGCTGAAATGTAGCAAGGAATATGTAATGCTTTTCCCTTTGTCCTGTTCTTAAACGTGACCCATGGGAAAGCAACTCCATTCTTTCTCTCATTCAAGAAATATGTATTGAACACCTATTATGTGCTAAGAACTAGCAATACAGAAGTGAACATGATCAAGTTCCTGTTCCCATGGAGCTTGCCTTCTTGAGAGGTATCTTTTAAACTGCAGGTTTAAAACCCATTAAAGAATCCTAAAATCATTTCAGTGGGTTGCACCAGCATTATTTTAAATGAATGAAACATAATGCAATAGAACTTATCAGAGGACATCACACAGAGCAAGGTGTTTCCCGAACATCTGGTTTCAGTTACATGTGTGTATAATAAGTATTATGTAAAATGTATATTTTGGTTGGTCCAGGATAAAATTGAGAAACAGTTCTAGATGGTTCCCCTAAATTGCATCTCAACTTAAATCTCATTTAAAATTTTTACTTACCTACAAAGTTATAAATAAAGCAAGTTAGACAACTTTGATTCAATAAAATGTATGTGTCAGGGCCTCTGCTAGACGCTGGGGATACAAGGGTGATTAACTCACAGTCCTTGTCCATAAGGAACTCATTAAGAATGTAAACAGTCATTCAAAATTTGACAAGTGTTAAAACAAATATGTGTATATGTAATAAATTAATAACTCATTTTTTGGGTTACTCTAACACATGCTTTCACTTATTCTTTCATAATAACAGTCCACATAAAATATGTAAATCAATTTTGGGATATTCAAACAAGTAATTTGTGCCCAAGGCCACATGAGTGGCTAAACTGTAAACAGAGCCCAGGTTTCTTAGCCTTCACCTAGTCCTTTTTTAAGTCACGTGACTACTTCCTAACAGTCTCATGTGGCTTTGCTTTTCTTTACATGATCCTGAAGTATCCTGAAACTTCAGAATAAGAGGGAGATCAATACTATTAGTTCATTATTTTTCCTTATATGTAAAGTTATGGTGACCTATCATGTACCATTGCAAGTAAAAAGAAATAGCCATCACTTACTCTTTGCCTAAATGCCATATGACATGCCTATCTTATTACTAGTTTAGTAATGTAGAGATCTCCTATTCTGGGAACTATAACTAACCCTCAAATCTGAAGGAGTGGGAAAGTCTAGAAGATATGTTCCTTCTGGAAACTAGAATTTTGACTGTACTTCAACCAGACAACTCTTTTTATACTATTCAGTAGACTAGAATACACGCAACAGATTATACTGAGAACTGCTGGAGACAATTAACATGTTAACTTTATCTGGTGGTTCATTTAACTTAGTGTTGGACAGTGAGCTAGAAATTATAATTATACTATGGTATACAAACCAATCTCAAGCTAAGCTGTTTATTTTTAGTTTCCACAAATATTTAAAGACTTATATAAATTAGATCCATTAAGTTCATATGGCAGAAAGGCTGAAGACCAGCTGTCAACTCTAACACACAAAGGGGAAAAAAAAGTCTATACAATTAACCCCAATTTTATACATATAGTATGATGGAGATCTTAGAGATGGTGGCAAATGTACAACAGCACACATTTTAAAAAATCTAAATTTACTATTAATTTTTTAATACAATTCTTAAAAGGTTGCTTTCCATTTACAATTGTTATAAAATACTGGCTATATTCCCCATGCTGTACAATACGTCCTTGAGCCTATCTTACACCCAATAGTTTGTACCCTTTTGCGCACCCCTGCAAACTGGTAACCACTAGTTTGCTCTCTATTCTACAACAGCCTGCTTTTAATGCTTCAATCTGGGTAGCACTTTGTTCTGTGTACTAACACTCCTTTAGGTAAACTGGAGAAATTCCAAAACTCGAGTTATTAAGTGTTGCAACAGCTGAAAGTATACAAATGGAAGCTCATTTAGCTTCTACAATCCTGCATATAACAACACTAGCAATAACAATAGCTAACACTTTCTAGTGCTTATCATGTGCCAGGTATCATTCTATGCATTTTACATAAATTGACTCATGATCCTTAAAAAAACCCTGAGCTAGGTACAGTAATATTCCCATTTTATTTTATTTTTAAATTTTTTGGCCGTGCTGCCTGGCATGTGGGATCTTAGCTCCCTGACCAGGGATCAAACCAGCACCCCCTGCATTGGAAGCGTGGAGTCTTAACCACTGGACTGCCAGGGAAGTCCTATTCCCATTTTAGAAAGAAATAGAAGCATAGAGAAGTTAAGTAATTTTCCTAAAGTCACACAGCTAAAAAGCAGGAGGTAGACTACAAATCCATGCAGCCCGATGCCAGGCTAAACCACAAAGAACTGCATTTCACTACTTCCAATAACAGATTCCACACAGTAAGCGTGACCAAGGAGAAGGCAGGTCTGTCTCAAGCCCTGACTCCTTCTCACATCGGTACTCTTGTTCTGAACCAGTGTGGATGCTTTGGGACTCTCACTTGCCACCTGACTGGCTAGGGAGACCCGTCAAGACACCAGAGCAAAGCGGGTCCCCGGAGGTAAGCAGCCAGGCATAGGGTTGAAACCCAAAGCCATTGCAGGTGTCCAGCAGCATGCTTCTCCATCTTGCAAGTAGCAACAATGAACAAGAGGACACAGTGGAGGAAGAAACTGCTTCAGGATGACAAGTCCTAGGGGAACTTCAGGTAAGTCCAACAAACCTTTTTAAAGTGATTACTATGTTCCAAGCTCTGGGAATAAAAAGAAGAGTAACACACTGTCTCTGCCCTCAAGCTCACTGCAGAGTGAAGACCTTATAAAGAGAGATAATAAGGACTGGAAAATATTACAGCATATTCATATGCTGACTGGAATGACAGTAGAGGGGGAAATATTGAGAGAGAACAGAAGAAAAGCAAAGTCCTTGCATAGGAGAGCATGGGCTTCAGCACACAGTGGAAGGTTTGACCTCAGGCAGGGACACTGGCAATTCATTCGCTTTCCATGTAATAGGAGGGAGGCGAACAGTGGTGGTGGAAGGATGAGAAAATTCTCTTCAATCGCTTTTTTTTTTTTTTTTTTTTAATTTAAGTGAAATAAGCAGTGAAGCCATCAGCTGACAGTAAGGAATGTGGGGAGAGAGTATGAAATACTGTAGTTGTCTTGGAAAGTGGGAAAGTCAGTTGACCATAGAAATAAGGAAGCATTGCCAGATGGCACTTAGGGTCCTCTTGGGGTTTGTGGTCATGATTTTAAAGTGAGATTAGTCTGTATCGTTGTATATTTTTCTCTAGCTGCATTTGTCTGCTGAGGTGTAGAGGATCTGAAGAGTTCAATTTAACTACATTTGCCAGACAAATATGACAGAAGAAATGATTAAAATGGTAGACTACAAAATCTAACTTAGATGGCAGGGGGAGAGCAAGGGAGTGATTATTTTAAGGAATTGACTCACGTGATAGTGGGGGATGGCAAGTGTGAAATTTGCAGGGCAGGAGAGCAGGCAGGAAAGGCAGAGAGGAGGTGATGTTACAGCTCGTCTGGCGGCAGAATTCCTTCTTCCTTAAGGGACTGCAGTCTTTTCTCTTAAGATCTTCAACTGATTGGATGAGGCCCACCCACATTATGGAGGATAATCTGCTTTACTCTGTCTCCCGATTTAAATATTAATCACATCTAAAAAATATCTTCATAGCAACATCTAGACTGCTGTTTGACTGAAAACTGGGTACTCTGCCCTAACCATGTTGACACATAAAATTAACCATCAGAGGACCATTTACAGAAAAGGCTTAGGATGTAGGGGATTTAAAAAATCACTACCCATTCATGAGTTCTAAAGAGCACAGTGAAAGTTACTTTAGGAATGGGTGTAAGACTAGGACAAATAAAAAGAGAAACACAGCACTTTCCAAGGATGAGGGCTGCTATATGGTGGTTAAGGGCACGGATTTTAGTGTCAGAGCTCTTGGTTCACAACTGCTCTATCACTTATGGCATGATTCTGAGCACATTCTTCAACTAAGCCCCAGTTTCATCATTTTTAAAAAGGATATGAGGGAATGGCTTATTGCAATGGCTGGCATACAGAAAACATTCAAAAATGTTAGCTCTAATTTTTTTTTAAGGTTTATTTATTTTCAATTTATTTATTTTTGGCTGCTTTGGGTCTTAGTTGCGGCATGCGGAATCTTCGTTGAGACATGCAGGATCTCTTGCTATGGCACGCAAGGCTCTTTGTTGTGGTGCACGGGCTTCTCTCTAGTTGTGGCATACATGTTTCTCTCTCGAGCTGTGGCGCGCAGGCCGCAGGGCACATAGGCTCTGTAGTTGTGGCGCCCGGGTTCCAGAGCGCGTTGGCTGTGTAGTTTGCGGCGCGCAGGCTCTAGTTGAGGCGCGCAGGCTCTAGTTGAGGTGCGCAAGCTCAGGCTTAGTTGTTCCGTGACATGTGGGATCTTAGTTCCCTGACCAGGAATCAAACCCCTGTGCCCTGCATTGTAAGGCGGGATCTTTACCACTGGACCACCAGGGAAGTCCCGTTAGCTCTTATTATTATGGGAAAAGACTCAATATTGTAAATCTATCAATTCTCCCCCAAAATTATTCATAAATTTAATGTCATTACACTTAAATTTTCAATGACATTTTTTACAAATTGATTTTAAATTTTATTTGAAAAATAAATGTGTGGGAAACATAAAGAGAATTCTGAAAGAGAATATGAGAAACTTATCACCAGTTATCAAAACACAGTAGAATACTGCAATTAAACATCTGTAATGGTGTAGGAAGTGGTAACTAAATAAATGAATAGTACAGAAAGTCAAGAAATAGACTTATATATCCATGATAATTTAAGACAGGATAAATGTGGCACGTACCTCCAATTAACATGGGGAACCATGGATCATTCAATAATTAGTACTGGTTTTCCACCTGGGAACAAACATGTAGATTATTTCTATAATTTTAGGCTAGGGGAAACCTTTCTAGGGATGACATGAGACTGAAATGTCATAAAACAAAAAAATCTTGTGGGCTACTAGGTATACAGCTAAAAGAACTGAAAGCAGAGACTTGAACAGATTTATTTGTAGACCCATGTTCACAGCAGCATTATCTACAATAGCCAAAAGGTGAAAGCAAACAAGTGTCCATCAACAGATAAATGGATAAACAAAATGTGGAATATTATTCACCTTTAAGAAGGAAGGAAATTCTGACACATGCTACAACAGGGATGAAACTTGAGGACACTATGCAAAGAAAAATAGGTCAGTTACAAAAAGACAAATAATGTATTATGATTCCACTTATATGAGGCAGATATCTAATCAAATTCATAGAGAAAGAAAGTAGAATGGGAATAACCAGGGACTGAGGGGAAGGGGAAGTGGGAAATTGTTGTTTCATGGGTATAGTTTCACTTTTGCAAGATGAAAAAGTTCTGGAGATTGGTTGCACAACAATGTGTTATACACTGAACTACACAGCTAAAAATGGTTAAGACAGTAAATTTTATGTGTATTTTAACAACACCAAAAAAAGACCAAAAGTATGGAATTTTTTCAGAGCCTTACAAAGTACTTCTAAAAAAGAAAATGAGTAATAGCCATGAAAACTTTGGAATGATAATAAAGGGAAACTGGCCCAGCCATATACTAAATATATTGTGAAATTATAATAATTAAAATAGTATAGTAATGAGACTAGAATCAATCCTGTATGGGCAAGAATTTAGTATATGATATGGATGACATCATAATTTAGTGAGGAGAGACTTTTATTTCAAATAATATGGGGTTAATTAGTTAAATTTTTTTTTTTTTTTTTTTTTTTTTTTTTGCGGTATGCGGGCCTCTCACTGTTGTGGCCTCTCCCGTTGCGGAGCACAGGCTCCGGACGCACAGGCTCAGCGGCCATGGCTCACGGGCTTAGTTGCTCCGCGGCATGTGGGATCTTCCCGGACCAGGGCACGAACCCGTGTCTCCTGCATCGGCAGGCGGATTCTCAACCACTGCGCCACCAGGGAAGCCCATTAATTAGTTAATTTTTGAGTTATTGTTTTGGGGGTAGGGGACTATCACAGTCATACACCAAAATACATTCCAAATAAATCAAAACAAAATTATTTACATGTATCTCGTTTCCATTTATTATTGTTCTGCCTTTCTCATAGTTTAAGATTATTTTGGCAGTCTTCTCTTTATATTCTAGTAACCAACTGGGTGATACTTGAACAATAATGGTGCTTTGGAATTTAAATATTCTTATAGAAAATCTGACAGTCAATAAATGGAAAGTGTAATCTGTCTTAAGTCTTAAATCTTTAACAAAAGATTTCACCTAAAATAGGAGGCTCTCATTTAAAGTATTTAATTTATAAGTTTCACTAAATTCTATACTGGTAACTTTATCCATCATCACGTGACCTCGGGATTGAAATACACTATATCACTGCAGTTTGTAGGGTCTGTAGTCATCAACATGCTTGGACCCTTAACATCAGAGTATTTGCCGATCATAAAAGATTCCCATACCTTACTTTCTGAATACAGGTGACCCTTGAACAACACGGGACCACTTAACACGTGGATTTTTTCAATGAATATACAGTCAGCCCTCTGTATCCACAGGTCCTGCACCTGCGCACATGGAGGGTCAACCACAGGATTTGAGCATCTGCAGATTTTGGCATCCAGGGTGGATCCTGGAACCAATTCCCTCATGGATACTGAGGGATGACTGTACATCAAATTTTCCATTTTAAATCACTAGGTTAACATTTATTCCATGCCAAGTCAAGGGACTGCTAAAAGGGAACACTGAACATTTTTGGGTTTACAAAATACCTTTCACAGATGCTGTGGTAGGCAGAATGATTCCTTAAGATGTCCAGATCCCGCTCTCCAGAACCTGTGAATATGCTATATTACATGACAAAGGGACTTTGCACATGTAAGCTTACAGACTTTAAGATAGATACTACCCTGGAATATCCTCGTGGGTCTCATCTAATTACAAGAGCCCTTAAAAGCAGAGAACTTTTGCTGGATGGAGGTAGGAGACATGTGGGAGAAGGGGAGGCCAGAGATACGTGAAGTGTGAGAAGGAATCAATGCATTATTGCCGGTTTGAGGATGAAGGAGGCAAGAGGTTTTAAGCATCTGAGAGAGGCTCGGCTGACAAAACAACAAGGAATGGGACCTCAGCCCTACAACTGCAAGCAACTGAATTCTGGGAACAATCTAACGGCTTAGTAGCAGATGTGTCCCCATAGCCTAGGCCAGCTGACACCTTGCTTTCAAGCCTTATGAGATCTGGAGCAAAGGAACCAGCCTAGTTCACCTGAATGTGTGACCTACAGAAGTGTCAGAGAATAAATCTGCATTATTTTAAACCACTAAGTTTTGGGCAATTTGTTATTGCAGGAATATAAAACAAATATATAGAGGGACTGGATTCTTTTATACACTAAACCAAAAAAAAAAAAAAAAAAGAAAGAAAAGAAAAAAGGAGATACTGTCAGAGATAACATAGGAGGGCAGATTTATGACTGCCCCCCCCCCTTTTTTTAGCTAGACTCACGGGTCACTGTTTCTATGTCAAGTGGTAGGAAAGTCACTGGCCCAAGAAGCATACTTGGTACAAGAAAGTTAAGACTAGTTCCTATTAACTAGTTAAATCTTATTAAAATTCAGGAACTGACAATGTTTTTGAAGGGATTATCTTCCAAGGAGTGACTAAAATCCAAGTTCAAAGAATAAACAGATTAAGAACATTTCTCCAGTCTAGTTACACAGTGTTAGAAAAACAAAACAAAACAAAAAAACAATGCCAAAGAAGAATAATTGATGTTATTTTGCTATCTTATTTCCCTTCTTGGTCCAATAAAGCTAAAATCCTGCAATAAACTAAGTAAAAGTACAAGGGATAAAACCCAGAAATAGGTATTTGACACAGGGAGAAGAGGGACCAGATGACCTTTTCATGCCATTTAAGTACTAGCACCATTCCTAACAAAACTGCCTAGTTAAAATCCCATTCATTTGGTAAATATTTATTTACTTACAGAACACATTCTAGTGACAGGCCCTGTTCTAAACAATGGTGATAGTACGATGCTATCAAGGAACTTACAGTTTAGTGGGATGCACAGAATGATAATACATGCAGTGATTGAGACATGTAGAAAGTACCACTAGGGCACAGAAGTTAAGTCAAGTCTGATGAATAAAGGCTAAGCTACAGCTAGAAGGAGCAGGGGGTTATACCTGATCAACGCTGGAACAGGACATTCCCGACAGAAGGATCAGCATGTGTAAAAGAACCTGGGTACAGTATAGCTTATTTGGATAACTTAAAATGTCATTGTGTGAGCATAAAGAGTGTATGTTGGGGGGAGGGGAGATCGTGGGGGATTGGTAGGAAATGGGCCTTTAACAAGAAATGTGAGGGGCTGGGGGGGTTCGGTAGAGTAACGGGGAAGGGTCTGAGGTCAGGAAAGGAAAAAAGGGAAAAAAGTTTGTTCCTGGACATGTTGATTTAATGATATTATGGAATCACTTAGGTGAAAAGTATATTTAAATGAGTCTGAAACTCTTTCAAAAAGTCTGAATTAGATCTACAGATGTACGGGAAGTCAGACCATGTCACACCTGCATGGCCTCACACTCTCTAGAAGTGTAATGCAGACAGCAGGATCAAAAGAATGGAGTCCAGACAAAAACTTCCTCATTTGAAGAGTCCTAGAAAGTGTTTCTTTTCTATTAAGACTCTGAAGATGTACAGGTACTAGTTAACAATAGGAAGAAAACTCTTTATGGAATGAATCTACAAACATATTACTGCATATTCTTACTTTATAAAAATTCCTTAGTAGCACAAAATCTGGATCTATGACACATGAAGACTTTTTGCTAAAGTGACTATATCAGAGACTGGCCCAGCAAGTGAAACTAATCTGAATTACCTGCTTTACTATGTATGCCAGTAAGTTAGCAATATGTGAATAACCTCATTCCCAAGACTTGGAAAATAACTCCAGGACATGTTTTATTGGTGGTAGATTACCCCAAAGTACAGAGAGGAACATAATCACTGAGAAGGCAGCAAGCAATAATTAAGCAGCACTATGAAAGATTAAGTAACCTTCTGAGGATTATACTATTTCTTCATGAGAAGAAAGTTAATTCAGATGACCCCTGATACAATTATTTTCATGTATGTGGCAGAGTTATGGGAGAAAAGAAATGATGAGCAGCTCCCAATCTACTGAACAGGAAAAATACAGTCACCTACTGCAGGCAACAGACTCACAGAGAAAGAGGTACAAGGATACACCACAAGAGGTCCCTATAAACAGTGATTATAAGTGCAAATCAAAGGCTGATTTTCACGTTTACTAAGTCTGGACTAGATAGATAGCTGATGTACTAGGCCTGTACAGAGAGACCACAGCAATCCTCATCAAAGTCATTTATGATGAAGAGGTGGTACTACCAAAGATAAAAGGAATTTGCCCTTGACATCAAGCAAAACTGTTTCAAAAACCAAAACTGACTTGAGCAAAATGAGAGTATAACAGATACAAATTTGCACCTCAACCAACTGGGCTTAATTCTAAAATGTAACTCTGATCACATTGCTCCTCCCCACAAAAACTTTAAATGGTTCCCCCTGGCTCACAGCCCAGCCCCTCAGCCCCAAACTAATAAAAACTCTACTCAAACTGAAAGTTTTGTCTCCTTTCATGCATCCTACACTCTAGCTAGACTGGATTTCCCAAATCCAACCTATGCTTTCCTACTCCTGCCACCCTGTTCATGCTGAATGTTCCCTGCCTGCGGAAATCCTACCAATCCTTCAGGTTTTGCCCCCTTTATCTTTCAGCATTCCCCGATCCTACAAGCACACTCAGTCTTCTCCTTTACATCTTGTTCTGCTCTTATCAAAAGCATGGTATTCTGTTTTGAATTGTTACTACTGTTGTAACTCCCCTATGACTTTCTAAATTCCTTAAAGAAAAAAGGATAATTCATTAATTTTTGTGACTTCTACAGGGTCCTAACTAAATAACTGTCGGTTGCTGAGTTAGTGACACAAAACACTCACAGACCGAAAGCCCTTAAAAGAACATATAAAAGCAAGTTTATCAGAAGTCTAATAATTCAGCTAGTTACCATTCTGATAAACATTCACATGCTCCTTCTCCTCCTGTTGACACAGGAATTATTCAGTAGAGAAAATAATGAAACAGACTGTGGTCTAGAAATTCTAGATCCTATTCATAGTTACCTGGGAAGGTTTAACCTACCCTATTCTCTGTTTCCTTTGTAACTACCTACTTTACAAAAGTGATGTGAAGAATAAGATCTTTGTTATCCAGTTAATATTTTTAAAATCTTTCACAACACTCCTCCCTTTAAAATATACTGGTTTTAATATCATCTCTAGCTTTTGCTACGTTTACCACATGGCAATGATTTTTGTGATTTCACAGAATACCTAAAGTGTAAAAAAGGCCATTATAAGCCAAAGATGTATTTTCAGTTTTATTAAAAAGCAAAACACTCTCTTCCTCTACTTTCACAGACTTCTTTTAGGCTATGAAACCGTGGTCCTCTGGCCATTGCATAATCCTGATTTCTAAAGGGGTTTAATAATCTAGAAGAAAAGGGATATTGTGCTCTCAAGAGCAGAATATATCCTGAGGGACAGACGGTTTGTAACAATCTTCACGAATAAACAAGAAGCCAAATACAGATAACTGGGGGCGGGGTGGGGAGGCGGGTAAACAGAAACAATAAAAAAACAATAAAAATTCTTGGAAAATAAAGTCATCCACAGCTATCCACAAAAAGTTTTACTCTAGAGAATTATTTACTCTAGAGAATTACAGTCTTCTCTGTAACTTTTTCTATCATGTGGCACTTTTCTCAGTATGTTAACCCATCTCCTTTCACCTCCCAAGTTTATATGTGAACTCAACAGAGATCTGCTCTCAAATCTCAAGCAGTCCTTATGGCCTTCTCACATAATTCCCAGATTGTGGCATGGGAATCCCTTTCTACCCAAGATGTTACACTGTAAATTTAAAAACTTAAAAACAATACAAGGTAGTAAAAATTTTAGATCTGTGAATGAGAACCGAGACTCCTGACCTCCAGTATTTTTGCTCTTCTGAATCTTTAAGACAACAAAAATAATGTTGGGGACTTTTTCATTCGTCAATCCACTTAACAAGAAATTTTAAACATCGCAGGTAGAGGGGACCCCTTATAAAACAAGCACTAATCAACCGAAAGCAAACAAACCCAAGCACGCATCTAACTGCAACAATAACTGTGTACTGGGTATTTCAATGGCAATGATATGGCAAACCAATCCTTGGACTCAATTCTGTGTGCTCACAGTACTCCAAAGTTATATGACAACAAACAAGTTCTTCCCGTCCCTCTCCAGTGGTCACGTCACATACCTGTTGCATCACCTGGAAAGTGGTCTCCAGAATCTAGGAGAGAAGCACCACCATGATCCCTAAATAATTCAGCTGGGCTATTTTCTGGATAAATTTTAGCCTCATTCATTTTAATGAGGTTGCCTTGGAGGCAAGGGTGTCTTGGCTCCTGTCCACCTTTAAAGAGACTCTAACACAGGCATCACAAGCGGTGACTTTGTGGACTTCGAAGAGCTTGGGAGTTTTTGAAGTCTTGGGCTGGTTTGGCAGAGCAGGCAGTCGGCGTGGAAGAAGCGGGGCTGCCCCGGAGTCCGGGTGGACCCAAGCTTCGCGGAAGGGACAAGAGGGTCGTGCCCAGACCAGGGTCCGGGCCAAGTCGGGGCACGCGAGAGGTTCAAGGCGAACCGAGTCTTGGCCAAAGCCCCGGGGAAGACTGGGCAACGCTAACAAGCGCGTCGACGTTTACAGGGATTAAAAAATAATACTCCCCTCCCCCCACCCCAGAGAACCAAGCGGGAGGCAGCGACGCGAGGCAGGAAGCGCGTGGGGCCGGGTCCGAGCCGACCGGCGAGAGGATGCGGGCTGGGCCGGGCTCCCGCCGCTGGGGCCGTACTCACCATGTCGTACACGTTGAGCACCACTAACTGGTTAGCCCCCATCCTCCTCCCGGCGGCCGCCGCCTCGCCCTCCAGCTGCTTCGACTCCAAGGGGCCGAGGTCGCTCTCACCGCCCCCCGGACGCCTCAAGGGGCCGGAGCCGGGCACTAAGCGCACAGCGCGGCCCGCGGCAGCCGGGACGGGAACATCGGGAAGCGTCTCGTTCCCGGGCGCCGCCAACTAGACCCTTTGCGCCGACCGGGCCGGACCGCAGGCGGCCCGCTCCGGCTCAGGCGCCTCCCCCGGCGGCAGACACGTGGGGGAAGGCGGGGCCCAAGCGAGGGGCGGGCGCCAGGCCCCCGGGGGCGGGGCCGGCCGGCCGGCGCCTGAGCTGGGCCCGCCTGCGCCCTAGCCTCCACTGCCGCGCTCGGACCTAAGATGGCGCAGCCTCGGTGCCTCTCGGCCTGGCTGGAGCGGGTTCCCAGAAAGACTACAGTTCCCAGCATAAATTGAGGAAGCGCAGAGGCGGAGTCTCAACTGCAGTCCTTCCTCGCGGCGTGTTGCCCTCCGTTGACTACAGTTCCCAGCATGCTGCGGGGGCCTGGTGCTT
This sequence comes from Kogia breviceps, assembly GCF_026419965.1. Lineage (NCBI taxonomy): Eukaryota > Metazoa > Chordata > Mammalia > Artiodactyla > Physeteridae > Kogia > Kogia breviceps. The sequence continues at coordinate 39,354,307 of NC_081310.1, read as the reverse complement.
AGGGCCAGGCCCTCCCGGGAGACTACAGCTCCCAGCATGCAGTGCCTGCGGTCTGCGCCCCAGCACTTGCAGTCCGCTCTTGCGGCTGGTGAGGTCGTCTACCTCTTCTACCTTACCTCTCCGCTGCTGCTGCGGTTAGTTTCTGTCGCGTTTAACTCGATGAAGCCTTCGGAATTTGGCAGAAGACCATATTGATGACGTCGTTTTCCAACTCTCTCCTCATTATTATTATTTATTTATTTATTTTTGCAAGGGGAGGGGTGGGGAAATAGAGGAAGGAGGGTTACTGGTGGGGGAAGGGTGTAACATGCATCCAGTTAATCCTCAGTGTGGAATTTTACATTTTACGAAAGTATCCTGCTGAGATGGGAAGAGAGTACAGTACTCATAAATTAGCACAACCCTGGGACGCAGTATGTGCTTTTGCATTCGTTCAAAAAATATTTATGTACCTGCCCTTTGCCAGGCAGTGATGTAGGCCCTGGGGAATATAGAAATGAACAGGAGGGAGGACAAACAAAATATCGGTGATATGTGCTTTGTAGAGAGTTAAAATAGGATGAAGTGATTGAGAGTAAGCTTAGATTGGCTGCAGTGCGAAGGTCTAGGTGACAAGGTGAGGTTTAAGCTCATATCCTAATGACAAAAAGCCAGCCCTGCAAAGCTAATTGATTCAACCAGTTAAGAAGCTATTCCACAAGTGCACGCCAAAAGGTGCGTTGGATATTGGGGGTAGTGGGTAACACTACTTGCTAATGGATTGGATATTGAGTTAGGGAGAGAACACGCAAGGATAATTTCTAGATTTTTGACCTCAGAAATTGTGTGGATGGTGGTGCCATTCATAAGATGTGAAAATTGTGAAGAACAGGTTGGGAAGAGGGAAATCAAGAGTTTTGGTTTGGTCTTGTTAAGTTGCAGATATCATTTAGACATCCATGATGTCAAGTAGCCATTTGGAAAAACTGGAGTCATGGCCATGATAAATGGACTCTAAAGCCTTAGGACTGACTGGATGACAGAAAATGTGTAGCTTAGAAAAGGTAAAGGGGTCAAAGACAAAGATCTAGGACCCATCGTGTAGAGGAGGAAGAGGAGTCACAGAGGCAGGAGGAATACATGGTAGCACAGAAGCCTTAAGTATTAGATTCAGCAATATGGAGGTCACTGGTAGCATTGACATGGGCAGTGTCAGGGAAGGAGTGGGCTCCAGAGAACATTTGGAATGGTTTGAGGGGTGAGTGTATAGTGAAGAAAATGGAGACTGTAGGCAAGTTGGGGCAATAGTGGGATAAGTCTGTGTGGTCAATGGAGGACATTTTAAAGATGAGAGATACTAAAGTATACTTGTATGTAAAAAGAGAGAAATTGATGATGTAGGAGAGAGGGGATTTCCATGGGCAAGGTAAGAAGGGGAAGAGATCCAGTGCATAAGTGAGGGTTTGGCGTTTAGTAGGAGGGATGCTTTATCTGTAGTGACAGCATATAAGGTAGATGCAAGTGCATAGTGATGGTATGGAAAGTGTAGAAGACAAATGAGGGCAATTCTTTTCTGATTAGTTTTGATTTTCTCAATGAATAAGAGGCAAGATCACTGGAAAGTTGGGGAGGGGTGGGGTGTAGGGAATTTGAAGACAGAGGAGAAGGTGTAAAATAGGGAATACAAATATACCAGGGAAATAGGGTTGAATTGCCAGGCAGTGTTGAGTGACAGTAAATGCTGTGTGCATGATTTTCCTTTGACTTATCCTCAGGTTGTGGACAAAGCTCTAAAATTCATTTTTGGTGTACCCAGCTGCTTTGCTTCCCTTCCCCACTGTGGCCTTTCTTTCCTCCTAACCCAATTGAACAAACTACAGGTGTGGGGAAAGGCGGGCACTCTCCATCAACACATCATAACACTTCCTACTGAGGGCTCAAGCTACTGGTTCATTTCACCTCTTACTCTAAACACTCCCTTTGCTCTTTGTGATCTCAGCCACTCTGTCAGCTGTAAGGATCACCTGTAAGCTGAAAAGTCTGAGGCCACCATCTCCAATCCCTGTCTCTCTCTTGAGCACTAGGCCAGTATAACCCGCAGCCTATTAGACGTCTCCACCAGGTGTATTCGTTTCCTATTGCTGCTGTAACAAATAACCACAAACTTAGCAGTTTGAAGCAACACTACACGTTTACTACCGTACAGTTCTAGAGACCAGAAGTCCAAAATGGGTCTCCCTGGACTAAAATCAAGGACTATGTTCTTTCTGGAGGCTCCAGGGGGGAATCTGCTTCCTTGCCTTTCTTATTCATCTCCTAGAGGCTGCTCTCATTCCTTGACTCATGGCCACATCACCCTGACCCGTTTCTGTCATATCTTCTCTGACTCTCCTGCCTCCTCATTTCACTTACAAGGACCCTTGTGGTTACTTTAGGCCCACCTGGATAATCAAGGATAATGTCATCTCAAGATCCTTAACCTAATCACATCGGCAAAGTCTTTTTTTCCTATGTAGAGTAATATATTTGCATGTTCTGGGGAACTGGAATGTGGACATCTTTGGGGAGCTATTATCCTGCCCACTACACAGGATGTCCCAAGGTTGCTTCAAATCAACCAGTTACAAAATTGAATTCACTGTCTGATGATGAATTGAGTTGTATTGCTCACGTAATTTAGGTACTGATCCGCCAGTAACTGAAGTTATCCATCATTCATTCATTCACTGAGCAAGTATTAAAGCCCTCATGAAGCTTACTAACCAGTGGAAGACAGAAAAAAAGTATGTATTCATTAATTTTTTTTTTTTTTTTATTGGTACGCGGGCACTGTTGTGGCCTCTCCCGTTGCGGAGCACAGGCTCCGGACGCGCAGGCTCAGCGGCCATGGCTCACGGGCCCAGCCGCTCCGCGGCATGTGGGATCTTACTGGACCGGGGCATGAACCCGCGTCCCCTGCATCGGCAGGCAGACTCTCAATCACTGTGCCACCAGGGAAGCCCTGTATTCATTAATTTTTAATTTAAACTGAAGGGCACAAGCAGTAGTAGAGCATAATAGGAGACTTATTTGAGGTGGTTGTCAGGAGACAGTAATATTAACAAGGAGAATGTAATTAAATAGTTGTAAATGGGGTACTGGAGGCTGAAAAAGACAAAAAAAGGAACACTAAGGTATCAGAGAGGTAGTAAGCACCAGAAGCAGCTATCACCCCTAGGCCTGGAGGCACAAAGAGGCTGGGATTTAAACAGTTCTAAAGTGTGGAGGAGAGTCCTGTGGAGGTGGGATCCAGAGCTCTGAAGGAGGAAGTCTGGCAGGCTGGGGCTGCTGGTGCCTCTGAGCGGCACGGTGACTTGAGTCCTGGAAATTTTTAAAAACTTCAAGCTGGAAATCAACCACTGCTCCTGAAATCTGCTACCACTGCTGGGATGAAGAAGCATGACTAAACTCGCGCTGACAGGAAAGGTGGGAAACAGGAAGTACTTTTCTTCCTCCTGTTGCTGGCGTCCCTCCAGTACCTGGTACTAGAGAAAGCTACCAGGGAGCTAGATGTAGAGCAGAAATGTGGGTTGCAGAGTCCTGGCCTCAACAAGGAAAGGCAGATTTGAAACTAGAAGGCAGATTTGAAAATGAGAGATAGTAGCCTCATTACAACCTACCACAAACAATTTCTTAGGCCACCTGAAGGATTTGAAGCATTATAAAGGAAAATACATTTTAAAGCTTATTGCTGCCTGAACTGTGTTGTAGAGATGAACTGAGTCCAAGCATTGAAGTATAACTGACAATATTATATTAGTTTCAAGTGTACAACACAGTGATTCAATATTTTTATAAATTACAAAATGATCACCACAATAAGTCTAGTTACGATCTCTCACCATAAAAAATGATTCCAGTCTTCACTGGTGGCACAGTGGTTGAGAGTCCGCCTGCCGATGCAGGGGACGTGGGTTCGTGCCCCGGTCAGGGAAGATCCCACATGCCATGGAGCTGCTGGGCCCGTGAGCCATGGCCGCTGAGCCTGCGCGTCCGGAGCCTGTGCTCCGCAACGGGAGAGGCCACAACAGTGAGAGGCCCGCGTAGCACCAAAAAAGAAAAAAAAAAAAGATTCCAATATTATTGACTATATTCCCTATGCTGTACATTACACCCCTGTAACTCATTTATTTTATAGCTGGAAGTTTGTACCTCTTAATCCCCTTCATCTATTTTGTCCTTCCCCCAAACCCCTCCCCTTTGACAACCACCCATTTATTCCCTGTCCCTATGAGTCTGTTTTTTGTTTTATTTGTTCATTTGTTTGTCTTCACATGTAAGTGAAAACAAACAGTATTTGTCTTTCTCTGTCTGACTTATTTCACTAAGCATAATACCTTCCAGGTCCATCCATGTTTCACAAATGCCAAGATTTGTATATATATTTTAGTTTTCATTCTCTATTTCAGCAGAAAAAACTAAGCCACTTTGAATCCTTCTTACAAAGAGGTGTACATACATTTTAAAATACAAAAGATGAAATAAAGTTTAAAATCTAAATAAATACAAACAATAATGGTATGCTATTTATTTTTATTTTTTTATTTTTCTCTCTCTGTTAAAAATGTTGGGTTTTCTTCCTGTTGAATGTTTGCTTCTCTAACTTTTAAAAAACTAAAATATATATATTTTTTCTATTGTCAACTTGCTGTTAACAATTTTTGCTTTAAGATATGAATTACATTAATACCTCACATTACATATATGAAGCCAAATTACACTAACTTAGTTGTTTACAACCTCAAATCTTACTCCCAGTACACATTCCAATAAATTTATTCTGTAAAAACAATACTTAAAAAAAAATTTTTTTTACAGTAGTTTTCAACTACAAACCTTGAATACATGAAAGATATTCCAAGGACAAGCATAACAGGATTGATAAAACCCAAACTGACTAAATGTGTTCTCACAATATGAGCTGGCATAAAAATAAATAAAATTTTCTATTATCAAAATTGCAACAGTAATGTACAGATAATAATGGTTTGTGGATATTAACTATTCTAATTCTAGTTCCAAAAGAAAACAACAGATCATTTAAAAAGTCTATATTTAAAAGGCAGTGCTTTGTCTTACTTCTCATAGGGCTACTGCTGATTCCAGCTTTAAAATGTAAAGTATCCAGCTTGAGTGATTAGCTCAAATTGTATTGAGACTGGGAAAAAAATAAATCATTGCCTTTGTTTTGGAGTAACACAAAAGACTCACTAACTTCACATACAGAAACTGAGTTTGTGTACATTAACAACACGAGTTTTGAGAAGTATAAGCTGTCAACTAGCTATTTCTAATACAGAATAGATATTTTACGATATGATTAAACTTTACACATGGCCTCAAAACTGAAGAACAGTTTTAAGTTCATCTTCAATATGCCAACATTATGTATCTAGGAATTGGTTCCTGGGTTCTGTCACAGAGAAGAAATCCCTTAAGCATTATGTTGAGTGGTCATTTTAAAAAATGCTAACTTATAGTTCACTGAGTGTTTGGTGATGGTGGAGTAAAGGCAGGAGAGTGATGAACATAACTGCCTTCATAAAGGATCCTAGACTTGTATAAACTTGTGCAAAAATCTGGATAATCCTTAGTGGTTAAGGGCAACTTCATGCAACCAAATAACATGAAATTAAATCAATAACCTTAAAAAAGGCTAAAATGTCTTTTTTCCCCCAAACACAGCAGAGAGGAATGTGAATAATGTACATACAAACTGGGGTTCTGTCAATGACAACAAGGATTATGTGTTGGTTCATATCAAATCCAAGAATATTAGACAACCAAACGTATAACCTTCTTGGGGTTTTCTTAATATGCAGCATTCATTAAGGTAGTTAGGTCCCTTCACTGGTTTTTTTGCAAGTCTCAAGTTGTGTTTCTTGTGTCATTGCCGGCATCTCCACCCTCAGAGCTGCTTTTATTTTCTTCTTTGCAGTCCTTGTCATCTTCATCTCCTGGAGATTACCGGGACTGTCTAGAGGATTTCTTTGAAGTTTATGACTTCTTCCGTTTCGAGTCTGCTTTTTCATTTTTTCTTTTGCCTTTTCCATCTTCTTCCACTTTATCACTTTCTTCCTCACTGCTTGCCTCTGCAGTATTGCCGCCTTCTCCCTCGGTTTCTGAAGAGCTCTGTTGCTGAATGGCCTGGTACCCAGTAAACTTTACTCCTGGGTTGTTTTCTATCTCCCACAATCCTTCATTAAATCCTTTCCGTTTGTTTGACTTCCCAAACTTGTCTTTGTATTCCTTATAAGGGAAACGGTCTTTGGGACCTAGAAATGCAGTTTCATGGGTGCCAAAAAAGAAGATAGGATACTTAGTTGCTGGAGGCTTCACATCTCCCTCCGGGAGTTCCTCAATCCGGGCCGGCCACTGCGGGTAGCCCTTCACCTTGGTGAAGACCAGATCTCCCGCCTTGTACTCGCGGGGCCGCGGACGCGCCATCTCGGCCGCTCCGCTTCCTGGTCGTCCTTGGGCGCCGCGAAGATGCCGGGAGGTCGCCACGCCGCGGGCCAACGGACTGCGCCGCGCTCCCCGCGGGCCGGGCGGGCGGGCGGGCGGGCGGACTAGGAGCCGATCGGACCAGGGGAAGCGGCGAGGCGGCGGCTGGGGCGAGGGTTGGGCGGAGGGCACAGCAGGCCCCGCGCCTCACCGCTCGGCAGCGGGGGAGGGGAGTCCCCGGCCGCTCGGCTCTCACCCGCGCCGCCGCCGCCGCCGCCGGCCTCTTTCCCCCAGAACTAAACTATAGTTGATTTACAATATTGTGTTAGTTCAGGTGTACAGCAAAGTGACTCAGTTATAGTTTTTAATAGATTATATTCCGTTACAGGTTATTACATGATATTGAATATAATTCCCTGTGCTATATAGTAAATCCTTGTTGCTTATCTATTGATATTTTACGTATACAGTAGTATCTGTTAATCCCATACTCCTAATTTGTCCCTCCCTCCCTCTCCCCTTTGGTAACCATAAGTTTGTTTTCCTACTTCTAGTTATGGCCTTTTCTTTGCCATTTAAAGAAGTCCCTTTAACATATCTTGTAAGGTCAGTTTAGTGGTGATGAACGCCTTTAGCTTTTACTTTTCTGGAAAACTCTTTATCTCTCCTTCAATTCTGAATGATACCTTGTAGGATAGAGTATCCTTATAGGTTATAAGTTTTTTCCTTTCAGCATTTTTAATACATTGTGCCACTCCATTCTAAACTGCAAAGTTACAGCTGAAAAATCAACTGATAGTCTTCTGGTATTTCCCTTGTATGTAACTAGTTGTTTTTCTCTTGCTGCTTTTAAGACTCTCATTAACTTTTGACATCTTAATTATAATGTGCCTGGGGGTGGCCTCTTTGGTTCATTTTGTTTGGGACTCTCTGTGCTTCCTGGACTTGGATGTCTGATTCCTTCACCCATTTAGGGAAATTTTCAGCGATTATTTCTTCAGATAGGTTTTCTGTCCCTTACTCCCTTTTCTCCTGTGTTCTCTATAATATGACTGTTAGCACACTTGATATTGTGCCAGAAGTCTCTTAAACTATTCTCAGTTTTTTGGTTTCTTTTTCTTTTTGCTGTTTCAGTTGGGTAATTTCCACTAGCCTGTCTTCCAGATTGCTGATCTGTTTTTCTGCATCCTCTAATCTGCTACTGATTTCTACTAGTGTATTTTTCATTTCAGTTATTTTTTCTTCAGTTCTGATTTGTTCTTTTTTATATTTTCTATCTCTGTTGAAGTTCTCACTGAATTCATCCATTCTCACTGAATTCTCCCAAGTTCAGTGAGCATCTTTATAACTATTACTTTAAACTCTTTATCTGGTAAATTGCTTATCTCTTTTTTGTTTAGTTCTTTTTGGAGGTTTTTGTCTTGTTCTTTCATCTGGAAGATATTTCTTTGTCTCATTCTGTGTTTGTTTCTATGTATTAGGTATATCAGTTATGTCCCAGTTTCAAGCCTGGGAGCAGTCTTGAAAGAGTGGCCTTATGTAGAAGGGCTATGTGGCCAGTGCCACACCTGTGGTCACCAGAGCCAGGTGCTCCAGAGACATCCCCTGTGTGGGCTGCACGCACCCACATGTTGTGGTTGGGCTGTGATTGCTTCAGGCACAGTGGTGGGCAGGGCTGGCTCCCGCAACTGGGAGCCACTTTGGAGGGGTGCTGGTGTAGGCTGAAACTGCATGCTGGGTGGAGTGGGGCAGGAGCTGCTTTGGAGGGGCTGGCTGGGGTGGGTCCTCAGGGGTGGGGAACATGGTGTTAGCTAGGTTGACTGAGAGTGACAGAAATGGTGCCTGTCAGCTAAATGGAAGAACTAAAAGAAAAGAAAGTTCTACCAGATCCCTGCCCCTCTGGCACACATCCTAAAATTAGTCAATAAATCTTCTTGTATGAGCCAGGTGCTTTTCAAGCTGCTACCTCTGGGCTGGCACTTGGGGCCAACAAGTTTGAGGGTGAACCCTTCAGGAGTGGAGCCTCAGTTTCCCACAGCCTCCAGGTCTCGCAGATGTAATCCCTGTTGCTTTTCAAAACCAGACATTATGGGGGCTCATCTTCCTGGTGCAGGTCCCCTGGGCTGGGACCTCTTGTTCCTCAGGGGGACCTCTGCAGTTGTGATATCCCTCCCTCTTGTGGGTGTGGTGTTGTGGCTTTTGACTAGACCTCTCTACCCCTCCTGCTTGTCTTGATGTGGCCTTCTCTTTATATTCTTATCTGTAGAAAGTCTGTTTAGTCTTCAGGTCATTCTCAGAGATAAGTGTTCTATATCTAGTGGCAGCTTTGGTGTGTAGGGAAGAGGTGAGCTCAGGATCTTCCTACTCTGCCATCTTGATCTGGAACAGCTGTTTCATTCTTAAGTGGTACGATGTGTCCTGGGGCCCACAACAGCATTGCTTCCCAGGCACTGTGATTGGACCAGAAATGAGGTTGGTTTGCTATTTTGGTTACCTGTATGAGGATATACCCTTGGGAATTTCACAGGATTGGAGGATAATTTAATATTGTTATCCATGTGAATGTGAACTGTTTCTGATATTCTTTTCTTGTGGGATGGAAAAGAATGCATTTTCCAAGTCAGTAGTTGCATACCATATACCTGAGGCCTGATTAACCTGCCCTAGCACTGATTCCACACCTGGCATACTGGATGCAATTGGCACTACTACTTGATTAAATCTGCAGTATTCTACTGTCATTCTCTAGGATTCATCCACTTTCTGCGTGGGCCAGACTGGTTATTAAATGAAGATCTGACAGAAACCACCAACCCTGCATCTTTTAGGTCCTTAATTGTGGCACTAATCTGTGCTATTCCCTGGAAAATGATAATGATTTTCTAACTTTCTCAGGGGTGTTGTGGGGACAGTTTCAGAGGTTTCACTTGTCCTTTCCCACTATTATAGATCCTACTCCACAAACTGGGGGCTCAGTGTGGGCTTCATTCCAACTGCCAAGTATATCAATTTCAATTATGCACTCGGGGACTGAGGTAAAGACCCCTGGCATGGCCAAAGCCACTTTGGCCCTCATAGGTCCCAACTCTAAAGGGGGGTTTGATGACACTTTTGGTCTCTAGGTATCAATGTTAACTCAGACCTGCATCAGATAGTCCTCAAAACATCTGATTATTCCCTGTTCCTCAGTACAGTCACCTGAGTAAATGACCATAGGTCTGAGGGGGAATTGTCACGGTATAGACTTGCCACACTGTTGCAGGGTCCTTCTTCCTAGGGACCTGGCCACCTCTTCAGGTAACAGATTCTGGATCTGAAAATCTACTCAGATCTGGGGACTGGAGCAAAGGATTGTGACTTTTTATAGGGACAACTGCCCTCAACCTCCTTCTCCATTCTTTTTTTTTTCTTAGATGTTATCATCCAACAGTCTTGTTGACCGCTTGATAATTTTGCCACTAACACCACTATGTTCTATCTTCACAACTCCCTGTAGATCAAGCCCCCATAGCTACACCTTTCCTGTCATTATGGTAACTGTGGCCTCCTGGCTTCAGGAAGTAAAGTGCCACTACCAAGCCTTTCTTACTTCAGGGCCTCATCCACCCAATGAGCCCTGTGGCCACCTCACCTATTGTCATCCTTAGCTGCAGAGGAGAGATACCACTGGACGTTTTAGTGATGCTGGTGGTCTTCTCATCAAAATGCCCTTGGTGATTAGTGTGCCATCCGGACCCTTTCATGGGACATAATCCTCTGCTGGGTCTTCTGGGCTTGTATAATGCCTCCATTCCAGCCCCTCCACCTCCCTGAGCCTTTTCGTTCCTTCCTCTACCAACTGCCAGGACACCAGGTGTTTTCTTTTTTACTTTGCTGAGAGTTAGACAGCAGTTTTCCTAGGCTTCTAAGACTCACTGGGCCTTTGCTAGGGCATTAGTTAAATCCCATATCCTGAGAAAATGGCTCAAACTCAACAAATTCTTGCTTATCCAGTTTTAAAGAGGCCTCAGAATCCAATCCCAGGCATACTCCCCTGGTTCCTGCCAGTACATGCAGGTTCGCTCAGCGGCCACGGCTCACAGGCCCAGCCGCTCCGCGGCATGTGGGATCCTCCCGGACCGGGGCACGAACCCGCGTCCCCCGCATCGGCAGGCGGACTCCCAACCACTGCGCCACCAGGGAAGCCCTGCAGGTTCATTTTTGTACTTCTTCCTTCCCTTATCAGGCCCAGCACCAGCTGGATTACGCTCGGATTTAACCCATCAGAGGAGGTGGCGGGGGACCTGTTGTCTTGTGGGGAGAAGCTTCTGCAGAACCTTCCAGCCCAGCAGAAGTGGTAGCTCTTTCTAGAGGTAGACAGGCCATGTCTGCATGCCCAGAGGGTGGGTGTGGAATGGAGTGGGTGTGGAGAGACAACGTATTCAGAGGCATCCATCCCGATGACTCTGTCCCAGTTTTTACAATTCCAGGTTTTCCCTACCAGCATCTTGACCTTTGCATAACAGACCTGCCTTGATTGAGTGTTCAAACATCTGCGGAGCCCTGTGATTCCCAGATCTTCAGCCTACTGTTAAATTGTGTCTACCCTTTCTTTACTGGTGGTGCTGATCTCTTTACCTGCTACAACTGAGGCACTCTGGTTCCCACACTTAACCTTTAACTGCTGTGGTTCTTTTTTTCACCAACCTTCTGCAGATTGTCAAGGGATAACAAGTGTTGGTGAGGATGTGGAAGTAAGGGAACCCTTGTGCTCTGTTGGCAGGAATTTAAATTGGTTCAGCTGCTATGGAAAACAGTATGGAGTTTCCTCAAAAAATTAAAAATAGAACTGCCATATGATCCAGCAATTCTATTTCTGAGTATATATTCAAAGGAAATGAAAACAGGATTTCAAAGAGATACATGCACTCTCATGTTTATTGCAGATTATTATTATTCACAATAGCCAAGACATGGAAACAACCTAAGTGTCTGTCAACAGATGAATGGATAAAAAAGATGTGAGATATCTATATTTATATATATAGAGAGATGTAGATATGAATATTATAAGAAACAAGAAAATAAGAAACAAGGAAATTCAGACATTTGAGACGACATGGATGAAACTTGAGGGTATTATGCTGCGTGAAATAAACCAGACAAAGACAAATACTGTATGATATCACTTATATATGGAATCTAAAAAAGACTTTAAAAAAAAAGCCTAAATCCTAAAAACAGAGTAGAATGGTGGCTACTAGATGCTGGCGGGTGGGGTGTGTGTGGGAGAATTAGGGGGATGTTGAAGGCTACAAACTTACAACTAGTAGGTGAATAAATCTTGAAGAGCTAATGCACAGCATAGTGATTGTAGTCAACAATTCTGTATTATAAACTTCAAAGTTGCTAAGAGAATAGATCTTAATTGTTCCCAGCACAAAAAAGAAATGACAATCATGCGACATGATAGAAGTGTTACCTAACACCATGGTGGTAATCATATTGCAACAGATAAATGTATCAAATCAACTCATGTATACCTTAAACTTACACAATGTTGTATGTCAATTATATATATTACATATATATATATACACTTAGCAGTAACCAGCAACCTTCACTGTCTTTGTTAGCCCCATGGTTTTCAAATGTTTGCTCCATTGTACCTGCATAACACTCCCCTCCATCAGGACATTTCCCCAGGTCACTACCAATAAAAACTTTAGCAATTAAACTACCACCTTGAGCCAGGAACGATTGGTGCCTTGCATACCCTTCAGGATGGTGCCCTCTTTGCCTGCTGGGTACTGGCTGAGCCAGTCTCAAATCCTCTCCCACTTCCTGTTTTCTCAGACCACTCACATTACCCCTGGTGTTAGTCCAGATCCTCTGGAAACAGTCACCAACATTGGATTAAGTGTACAATAGTTTTATTAGGTAAATGCTTGTCTGAAAGGAAATAGGACATTGTGGAAGGTAGGCGGAGTCAGAGAGAGAGAGAGAGAGAGAGAGAGATCGGGTGGAGGTGCCCTCAACTGCCATGCAATATGAAGGAGGTTTGGTAAAGCCTTCAGGAGTCCTTGAGGCAGGCTGGCAGGAGTCTTGTGTTTACCTAGGATCCAGGCTGCTTAAGTATCTCCACCACACTCAGTCACTGGAGAGGGAGCAACTTGAGGGTGGGTTGGAGGTGTGGCCTTGGTGCAAATGTGGTGGTGGATTTCAGGGGGCAGCAGCTGATGCCCTGGGTCAATTCCACTCCTGCAGTAGGAGGCCTGCAAGGAGCATCCTCATGGCTGCCACAAACCACTCATCTTCACCAGTCTACCTACATCAACACACATGAACTCTGGCTTCCCTCCTATAGCAGTGGGTGAAATGTTCAGTTTCAGTGCTGAATCACATTTTATCTTGCCTACTCAAAGATTTTGATCCAGCAGTTACCCCTTTCTCTCCTGGATCATCAATTTTCCCTAGTCACTGGATTATTCCTACTAACACTCAATAGCACCTTCCTGACCTCACCTCTGCCTCCAGTTGCCCTCCATTTCTTTGCTTCTTTTTTTTTTTTTTTTTTTTTTTTTTTTTTTTTTTTTTTTTGCGGTATGCGGGCCTCTCACTGTTGTGGCCTCTCCCGTTGCGGAGCACAGGCTCCGGACGCACAGGCCTAGCGGCCATGGCTCACGGGCCTAGTTGCTCCGCAGCATGTGGGATCTTCCCGGACCAGGGCACAAACCCGTGTCTCCTGCATCGGCAGGCGGATTCTCAACCACTGCGCCACCAGGGAAGCCCCATTTCTTTGCTTCTTATAGAAAAAAAAAGAACTCCTGGAAAGAGATGTTTACACTTGCTGTCTCCACTGCTTAAATTCTCAGTCTTTTGTTCAAAGTGAGAAGAGTTTTCCTCAGTATGATTAATTAAGTAGTGTAAGTTCAGTGTGGTGAGAAACAATAGTGAGAAAGCAAATATCACCTGGAACTACATCATGTTAAGTTTGGTGACGATGACCCTTTTATTTGTCGTTATGCACAGACACATCGTTTTACATAAAGAGAAGAATTAATATGCTATGTTCTTTTTAAAAAAATAATCTTTTTTTCTTTTTTCTTTTTCTTTTTGGCCATGCCAAGTGGCTTGTGGGATCCTAGTTCCCTGACCAGGGATCCAACCCAGACCCTCAGCAGTGAAGGTGCAGAGTCCTAACCACTGGAATTCCCTGCTATTTTTCTATTATTTCCTTATTCCCCAGTTTTGAGGGTTTTGTTTATATCCTTCCCTCTCTACATCTCTTGCCATATACCCTCTCCCCCTCCTGCAGTGTACAGACATACACACGCACACATGCACATGATGTACACAAAATGCTATACAATACATTCCATACTTTTCTCTGTGTTCTCATACACAGAGCTTTTGTTTTGTTTATATAATGGGATCATACTATAAATACTTCCTTGCAGCTTGTTTTTCTCATTTAACAAAACCTTGTGGAAAATCTTTTAAGTCAACTAATACAGTCTGATCCATATGGTTAATGACCAATCATTTATTCAACCATTCACCTACTGATAGACATTAATTCTCCTTCTAGAGTTCTGTCACACTATCTATCTATCTATCTATCCATCTATCTATATACACACACATATGTATAAAATAGTTATATATAACTATTATATGTATATAAAACTATTTGAATATTATGTATGCATTGGTCCTCCCATCTCATGGATAGACTCCTAATTCCCAAGAGTGGGATTTCTGGGTCCAAGAGAATGAATATTTCAAATTTTAATCGACCTTGCCAGATTGTTTTCCAAAAAATCTTTAAAAATTCATGTTTCATTCAGAAATGCAAGATAATTTTTTCTCATTCCTGATTCTTATTCCTTCCCAAGAGTATTACCCTTCTGAGTTTTTGCCAACAGATGAGAAAGGTAACTTCATTGTAACTTTGGTTTGTATCTTTCTGACTGCTGGTGTGGTTGAGCATCCTCAGTGGATAAGCACCTGATTTTGGAGCCAGTCTGCCTGATACTTCACCTACCAGCTGTGTGACCTTAGAAAAATTATTTACCCTCTCTGTGCCAAGTTTCCTCATCTCTATAATGGGATAATAATAGTTCCAATTGCACAGTGTTGTTGAAGAGGATTAGATAAATTATTAGAACAATTTCTGGCACATAGTAAACCCTAAAAAAAGTTGTTTTTAATATGTTTATTGGCTATTTGGGTATGTTCTTCTGTGAAATGACTGTATTTTTTGCTCATTTTATATTGGGTCATTTTCTTTCTTTTTTCCATCAAATATTTCTTGTTTCACCTCTTTCAATAAAGATTTTAAAGAAGTTTTTCATGTATGGCATACACCGTTCATATTAAATTTAATTCTATGTAATTTGTCACTACAATAAATAATTTTTTATTATTTCTATTGCTGTTAAACTGTCATATAAATATTATAAAGTATTAAATTTTAAATATTTGTCTTATATTGAGCCATCAAATGCTCTTATTCTAATAATTCTTGTTCCTAATTTTGGGTTTCCTAGGCATATAATCTTATTATTGAAAGAAAGTATTTTATCTCCTTTCCCCTAGCATTTATAATGGTTATTTTATTTTCCTCTTGTAATGTCAGAACCTTCAAAACAGTGATGAATAACAGGTATCCCTGTTTTGTGCCTGATCTTAGTAACATGAGAAATTCTACTTGTGGACAATAGCTTTGATCTGTGCCCATGGAGTCCTGTCTTGCTCCTGATCTTCCATTCTTTATGTCTGCGCTGTGGATTTCAGACTTGTTTACCCAGCCTCCACAATCACATAAGCCAATTCTTCTTCTTTTTTTTTTTGCAGTACGCGGGCCTCTCACTGTTGTGGCCTCTCCCTTGCGGAGCACAGGCTCCGGACGCGCAGGCTCAGCGGCCATGGCTCACGGGCCCAGCCGCTCTGCGGCATGTGGGATCTTCCCAGACCGGGACATGAACCCGTGTCCCCTGCATTGGCAGGCGGACTCTCAACCACTGCGCCACCAGGGAAGCCCTCTTCTTCTTTTTTGGTGAGGGGAAAGGAGCCAATTTATGAAATTAAATAAAGTTCAATGAGGGAGTGAAGAACATGAGCTAGGATACCACTGCCCTGGCTGGGCCCAGCACAGCTAAAGCTCAGCACACCATGTATCTTCAGCTTTTCCTCCCCATAAACCAATTCTTTTAAATAAATCTCTTTATACACACACAGACACACAAAAACACACACAAAATCTCTTGATGGTTATCCTCTAGGGTGGATGCTGATTGTTCACATACTAATTGTTTAGAAAGCTGAGGTCACATTTGGACAAGTTAAGCAGCTTATTTTGAGCATCAGAATCAAATTTGAAAACTTAAAATTAAGACAGAGTATTAGCCTCCTATTTTCAATATGATAAGTTATATTTCATATGTGAATCTACCATTAGAAAAATTTCTGAAATATCTTTGACAGACTATTTAAATTCACATATTTATTAAGTCTTTTAAAGACTTACAGCCATATAAGGTTATATGAAAAGTTAAGGTTATACTTACAGCCATATAAAAGTTATACTTTTATATAACATACTTTTATATAACCTTATATATGGCTTATATAACTATACAAGCCATATATAAGGTTATACTTACAGCCATATAAGGTTCATATGAAAAGTTTTGTGCAAAATAATCATATTTGACACATTTAAATATATTTTCAAAAATTTACTTTCATTTTTAGGAAAGATTGTAATAGCCAAACTTAGGTGGTTATTAAACTTTTTAATTTTTTAAAAAAGCCATGTAAGAGTATACAGACTACCTTAAGATAAAAGTGAACACATAAGGATTAATTTAATAACATACATATTATATTTCTATTTTGGGTAATTTAAGAACATTTTTGAGATTTTGAATTTGATGATACTTACTATGAGCTTATACTTAGTATTTCTTGGTCAAACACACACACTCTCAATATGAGTATATATACATACTCTTTCTACATACATATATTCATAGTCAATAAACTTTCATTTTTCTAATTATTCTTTTGTTTTCTTTCAGATTTGTGCAGTGGTTCATAAATATATTCTCTATAAATCCTCAAATAGTGAAAGTAGCTCAGAACAAGAATACTGAAGAACAGTAGCATCAGGAGAAAGAGGAAAGCTGCAACCAGGTAAGCACTTGGACTGAAATAAGAAAAGAAAAGTCATTAGAAGTCATCGTTCACTTTGGTTGTTAATTTTTTTAGTCAAATAATTTTTGAACAGCTAGCTGCTATGCCATTGTTCTCTGTTAATAACTAATAAGATTTATAAGACATCTTGTCTACCCTCAAGATGTTTACCTCTTAGTGTTTGAGGCTGACCAGAGAGGAAGATAGACAGTGTGATTGATCGATATAATGAGAGAAGGAAGTATAAAGTTCTATGGGAACCAGGCATCAGGAAGAACTTCCAGTGGAGTTGACTTTTGAACTGAGTATAAAGTAAGAGTTAGCTAGATATGACTAGGATTAGGAGCATTAGTATGAGTTAGTTAGATAGAAATGTCTGGGAGTGGAGAAGAAGGCTAAAGTGGGCATAGCATTTTAGGCAAAGGGAGATGCATTTGCAAAGACATGGAAGCACGAGAAAACTTTAAGATCAGCCCCAGACATTCTGGAACTAAAACTAGTTTCATGTGATTAGAATTTAGGTGGTGGGCTCAGTGGTTAGAGATGAGGAATCGTAGGTTGTTCAAGGTGAGAAAGACAGCTTTTATCAAGCTACAGGGTATGAATTTTAGTCTAAGGGTAAGAGGGAGTTTCAGACATGTGATATAGCATTCTCATTTTAGAAGGATGATTCTGATTGTAGTGTGAAGAACGGATGAATGGGAGGCATGAGTGTGGAGGGAGAAAACCAGCTATGAGGTTTTTGTAAGAACCAAATATGGTGAGAGTTTTAATTAATTACTGGCTGTAGAAATGGGGAGAAATGGATAGATCTAAGATATATTTAGGAGTTAGATTGGATTGATCTTGGTGATTGTTAAGATGTGGGGTTTGAGAAATATGTTAGAATAAAGGATGTCTCCTAAATTTGGGGATGAGGTAACTCTGAGGATGGTAGCACCATTCACTGACATAGGAAATTCACAGGTAAGAACGCTTTAGAGGGTATGTGTGAATACGGTTGGTTTACTTTTGGGCATATCAAATTTGAGGTACATGAGGGTCAACCAGGTATGTGTGTGTGTGTACACTTATGAGATACTACTTTCAGCTGGGATCCAGATATCTGCCTCTTCACCTCATGTTCCTCCCATCAGAGTAGACTTATTTCTTAAGCCAAACACTGTGCTGTTTTTTATTTGGTGCCTTGGTACCTGACTTTAGTGTTTAGTTCCGTTTTAAACAATATTTATTTGTTTGCCGTATTACACTTTCCCCAGTTCCCCAGTCTCATTAGTCTGAACTTCCTCCTCTGTGGACACAAGCTTAATCTAGCTCTAGTGAATCATTTCCTTCTTAGAAATTAATTAACTAACTTAATAAACCCTCTGATATATGCCAAGTACTGTGCTAGGTGCTGGGAAAACAATAATGAGTAAAAATAGATATGGTCTTCATTCTTAGAGAGCTTACATTTTAGTGGGGACATAATCATTAATCAGATAATGAGAAAATAAATATAAAATTGAACTTGTGATAAAAACTAAGTAGGAGAGGTATACGATGCAATGAAAGCTTACTATAGCAGGATTTAGCCTGGTGAATTGGCCAAGCAATGACCCCATGGGGAAAAGAAAATTATTCTAAAATTTGAAGAATTAAATAGAAGTGGAGTTGGTAAAGTTAAGTAGGTAAAGAGGGGAAGGAAGAGATTCCAGATAGAGAAAATAGCATGTGCAGAGCTCTTGCTATGGAACAGAGTATGGAGAAGACTGGGGATTGAAAGAAGGTTGATAGGTCTGGAGCTGAGAAAATGAGGGGAACATGATGCAAGATGAGACTGGAGACATAGGTAGGGGCTAGAGCAGAAAAGGTCTGGTAGGCCGTGTTAAGAAGTTCCCATTTTAAGGAAAGAAACTTAAGGGTTTTAAGCTACTAAAATTAGCATTATGAGTCTATTGCAGTAATTCGGATCAGAGATAATGGTAACTTGGATTAGAGTGGTGTGGTGGTGATGGGTTTGGTAAGAAGTGGATTTATTTAAGGGCAATTTAAGAGGTTAAATGAATGGGAGGCAGTGACTGGATGAGCTGGAGGAGAGAGAGAGAGAGAGAGAAATGAATGTGATCCCTAGGTTTTTGTTTTTCATTTTTGACTGCTAGGTGTTTGGCTTGTACAGTTTGATGTGCTATTTCCTGAGTGAGGG
The DNA here is from genome assembly GCF_026419965.1 of Kogia breviceps. Classification (NCBI taxonomy): domain Eukaryota; kingdom Metazoa; phylum Chordata; class Mammalia; order Artiodactyla; family Physeteridae; genus Kogia; species Kogia breviceps. The sequence continues at coordinate 39,335,481 of NC_081310.1, read as the reverse complement.
AACATTGGAAAATAGGGTTGCCATATTTTTCAACTCCAGAGGGCACCATTCACATTACAGCCTATGTGAATGAATTCTCCTTGAGCTGTGCAATGACAATTCATAGGGCTGAATGCAATTACCTTGATAAGTTAGTTTTACACTGGTGCAAATAATGGGGTAAGGGAATGGGTGGTAAGATCATGAGTTCATTTTTGGACATGTCCAGTTTGACCGGTCTTTGAGATATCTAAGAGAAGAGGTTAAGTAGACAGTGGGATATATGGCCCTGGACTGGGCTAGAGATATGATTTGGGAGTTGTATGTTTATAGATACTAACTGAAATCATGGGTATGGATGAGCTTGCCAGAATGAGCAGCTCAGAAAACCAGGACTGAGCCCTAAGGAAGGTCAACATTTAATGGCTGGTGATATACGTTGAGGCTCTCTTTACTAGAGAGAGAGAGAGAGAGAATGGCTACAGAAGGCTAGGAAAACCTATAGAGCAATATGGCAGCCAAAGGGAAAGTCAACACTAATGGAAGCTCAAATAAAATATGGACTGAAAAAGATCTGTCAGATTTAGTGTAGGCCAGTTCCAGCTCAAGATGGTGACAAGGGAGGCTCCTGAACTTACCTCCTTCCATGGACACACCTATCCTACAGCTACATATAGAATAACTCCTTCTGAAAGAAATCCAGAAACTAGCTGAGCAACTCCTACACATTGAGTGAACGAGAAAAACCCACTCACATAAAAACGAGTAGGAGAGACTGAGGCACAGTCTCACCCAAACCCCCAGCCCCAGCACAGCAACATACAATGAGGAGGGAACTCACAAATCCTAGCTTCTCCCTAAGGCGTTTGGATCCAATATCCAGTACCCCAACTTTTAAAACTTCCACCTGAGGGATGGGACCCCCAAACATCTAGCTCTGAAAGCCAGCTAGGCTTTCATCCATGAGACCCACAAGGCTGTAGCAAACAAATGGGCTCCTGAAGACTCTTGGTGGCTAACCTGCTCTCTCACTCCCTGCTCAGCACAGAGCCAGCAGACTGAAATGCCCATCTTCCAGTCTTTCCATGAAAGAGACCTAGTTGCTTATCTTAAAAGCTGAAATCTGAGGGTTAGTCTCCTAATGTAACACAAATCTAGGGGTCAACTGCAATCTTCTGCAGAGACTGGGAAGCTGGCAGATTCCATCTTTGCACCCTCTATCTACCTCTCCCCAGGTCACTGGTACCTCCCTGAAATGATGTTATGCATACTTTGAATGCACAGCAGTTTCTACAGTTTCTACAGCAGTTTCTACAGCTGCTGCTCATGGGGACACACCACTTGATCGCCTGGCTCTGGTAGCTAGCAGAGCTTATGTTCACCAGTCCCACAGGACTGTAACAACTGTTCTTAACGGGCTATTCCCTTAGGGCTCAGCACAGAGGGAAGAGAAAGGCAATCTTCTGGTCTTTCTCTGAAAGAGGCCTACATGCATACTTTAAAAGCTGCTGCTTGGGCTTCCCTGGTGGCGCAGTGGTTGAGAGTCCGCCTGCCGATGCAGGGGACATGGGTTCGTGCCCCGGTCTGGGAAGATCCCACATACCATGGAGCGGCTGGGCCCGTGAGCCATGGCCGCTGAGCCTGTGCATCCGGAGTCTGCGCTCCGCAAAGGGAGAGGCCACAACAGTGAGAGGCCCGCGTACCGAAAAAAAAAAAAAAAAAAAAAAAGCTGCTGCTTGAGGGTCCAGCTTCCAGCCAGGCTGCATCTAGGTTCTGACTGAGATCCTCCTCTTTGGGAAACTGACAGGTCTTGGTACACCCTCAACCACTGGGAGACACCAAGAACTAAGAAGGCAGCTTGGACAATCACAAAGGTTTAAAAGACAAACGACAGCTAGGGCTGGGCTGAACAATAAGTTCCATCTGGGAGAAGTGGCTGTTTTATCTATTGCATAGAAACCAACACAGAAAAATCTAGAAAAACGAAGAAACAGAGAAATACATTCCAAACAAAAGAACAAGATAAAACTTCAGAAACAGACTTTAATGAAATGGAGATAAGTAATTGACCTGATAGAGTTCAAAATAATGGTCATAAAGATGCTCAGTGAAGTCAGGAGAACAATGCATGAACAAGTGAGAATTTCAACAGAGAGACAGAACATATAAGAAAAGTACCAAACAGATTTAGTGCAGGTCAAAGCTATTCTCATGAGAAGTAACTGGTGAAGGTATAACAGAGAAAGCAGGCTGGATGGCTTAGCAAAATAGGGATGGAATATAGAGAAATGAGGACCATGAGAGTAAATAAGCCTTTTAAGGAGTTTATCTTGCAAAAAGGTGGTAGCTGGAAGGGGATATAGTTGTTGTTGTTTTATTTGCTTAAAAAACTTAAGGGTGATTAAAAGTCTATTGGAAGGATCTAGTTGTGAGGGAAAGTTGAATATATAGAAGAGAGAAGGTATAATTGATTTGGAATTTTCCTTAGAAAGTGGGAAGGAATAGGGTTCAAGGCATAGGTAGAAGAATTATATTTAATGAGGATGTAGAAGGATAGAAAGAGGAGAGAATGGGTATAGTTGTTAGTTGGTTTATCTGTTTGGAATCAGAAATAAAGGTCTGAGGCTTCCCTGGTGGCGCAGTGGTTGGGAGTCTGCCTGCCGATGCAGGGGACACGGGTTCGTGCCCCGGTCCGGGAAGATCCCACATGCCGCGGAGCGGCTGGGCCCGTGAGCCATGGCCGCTGAGCCTGCGCATCCGGAGCCTGTGCTCCGCAGCGGGAGAGGCCACAACAGTGAGAACCCCGCGTAACGAAAAAAAAAAGAGGAAAAGAAATAAAGGTCTGATGGCTTCTAATTTCCTGTCTGATGGCTTCTAATTTCTCTGTAAAGGTGAAAAAAAAGTTCATTTGATGATTGTTAAGGAAAGGAGGTCCAAGGAGCAAACTAATTAGGTAAGGTCTGAAGCAGTTGTTATGAAGAGTGGAAACACTGGTTGACCAGAGAAAGAAAGTAGGATTTCCGGGTAGTGTTGGTGATCAATTTGCCCTGTTGTGTAATTTTCTTTACGGGGCTGCCCAGATGTAATCACAAAGAAAGAAGGTAGTTGGGGGCTTGCCAAAGGGGGTGCCAAATTCCAGAAAGGTAAGGGAGTACTAGAAAATGTTATTGAAATAATAGACTTTGTTTGAAATGTAAGGAAATAGGAAGTAAAAAAGGAGAAATTGAAAGTAGAGGTGGAGGTCCCAGTGAGGATGAAGAAGAATTGTAACAGGTGTAGTTGAATTAGCAAGCTGGGAAGGTCTGAGAATGAGATGTCTGAACTGATGCTTAGGAAGCAGAGAAGTTATGATAGTATTGAGAATTTATGAGAGTATTGACAGTGTCCAAGGTGTGACTGTGGGAGTGGATGGCCAGAGTACAGTGCAGGAGGGGGACACCAAGGATTAGGAAAGGCCACGATGGTGGGGCTTGATGTGGAGATGAAAACAGGATGGCATTGAATGAAGGGGAGTTTGGAGAGGATGAAGCAATGAGGACAGAAAGGACAGGGGTATAGCAGATTATATGAACCTCAAAGGGTAAGTGTTTAAAAAAATTGGGGGGGTTGTTTTTGTTTTTTTTTAGAATAACCAGAATAAATAATAATCTGGGAGTGGTTATGTGCTCTGAGGCACAGACAGAGAGCTCAGAGGACAGGATTTAGGTGAGTTTGCTGGTTAAATGGTGGCAACTCCAGAGGACACAGTGGAAACCTTGAGGAAGTGGTTGAGCACTGGGCCAGAAAGCAAAGAAATAGTGAGATCTTTGCCTCCTACAAGCTGATCTTCAGCCACTGTTTGCTCATGAAAAGGGATCTCTTACTAGGAAGATGTTCACCGCCAGCTAAACCCTGCTCTGCCTCTGGACTCGTCAGGGCTCAGGCGTAACAGAGACTGAACTGAAGTCACTAACCTAATGGACTATCCCCTATGCTGCACCATATTCTCTGGCTGCTAAATTCCAGCTACAGGGAGGCTTCCCTAGTGGTGCAGTGGTTAAGAATCCGCCTGCCAATGCAGGGGACACGGGTTCAAGCACTGGTCTGGGAAGAGGCCGCAGAGCAACTAAGCCCTTGCGCCACAACTAGTGAGCCTGCGCTCTAGAGCCCGCAAGCCACAACTACTGAGCCTCCGTGCCATAACTACTGAAGCCCGTGCTCCACAACAAGAGAAACCACTGCAACGAGAAGCCTGTGCACCACATGAAGAGTAGCCCCACACACACCGCAACTAGAGAAAAACCCGCGCACAGCAATGAAGACTCAAAGCAGCCATAAATAAATAAATAAATAAATAAATAAATAAATAAATAAATAAAATAAATTGCATGTTTAAAAAGAAAAATCCAGCTACTGGGAGGTGAGCTGGGGCAAATAGGTGAGATCCCCCTTTACTCCCTCCTCTCCTCCCTAACTCACCAAATTCCCCTTCTGTTGATGGATACTTGGGTGGATGTATGTTCTTAATATGCATCTAAATCAAACATACAAATCTAATGAGAAAGAGAAGTCGCTGCAAAAAGGCTATGCATGTTTCCTAAAGTTTCCTAGAAACCAGGCATGGTTTATCTCACTTGCAGATTATTCACACCATTAACCTCCGATTAGCATAAAAAATTGAGGAATCAGTAATAGCTAAAGTAGGGCCGTAAGTAACTTAAGTGTTTGTGGTCCAGTCTTGTTTAACATTACCCAAAACAAAAAGCAAAATAAAAACACAGCACAGAGAAGGAGAGTCATCTGCCGTCCCAACATTTGTATTAAGACTTTTTACTCTGCTCTCCAAGGAGACTAAAGCTGAGTCCAGGGAAATGCCTTTACTACCCATTTCCTGTATGTATTGGAATGATGGCCAGTGGTCAAGGGCTGACTCAGGGTCATTGAGGCACAGCCACTGTCTCCTCCCTGTCCCCACTGCTGCAGTCTACCATCTGCCCTTAGGTGGAGTTGAAAGATGCTTTTGATTGGGAAGACAATGGCTGTTGAGGGGGATGAACAAAAGGCAACCCAACTGCAGCAACAATTTTCAGGAATTCCTACTTGCTGTATCCCTGGTTTAGTAGATACATACAATTTTTAGGATGTCACATATAGGTCAGAAGTATTAGTGTCCCAGGAAGATACGGGAGACATGTGTTTCCTTTTTAGCTGCCACCATATCCTTTACAACTTCCCTCATTAAAGCCTGATCAGGCACCAGTCGTTACCTGGGAATCACTCCAAAGGTCTCTATTGCAAATATAGTGGTGAGGTTACAGAAACTGCAAATTAGAAAAATAATATTAATGATTAAATTAAATACAGTTTATTACAAGACTTCCTGCACATCTCTGTGGTAACAACCAAATCATGTATAATCTTAGTTAAGGTGTCATTTTCTTTTTTATATTTTCTTTCAAGATAGTTAATAATTTTATTATTACTAAAAGAAATGTTTATCAAACTGAGCATTACCTTACATTTTACAGAGAAAAATCTCCACTACAGAGTAAGGAATGAGAATTATTAATGATGAATTATGTAATTTCATTTAAATCACATCTATATGACAAACTATCAAGTTGGTTATGTAGTCTATGAAGAATTTGATATATTTATAAATCAAAGGCCTTTATAATTAAGAAAATTACTATATTTAAATATATACTTCCTTCTTTGTTCTGCTGATAATCACTGCAAAAGCATGGTTGGTAGACTGACATCAAAGAAGACTTGCTAAGAATTTTGTTCCCTTAAGTGGGCAACTTCACTAATTTCATTAGCTTTTCTTTTTTGAGTCTTTTTAAAAAATTGAAGTAGAGTATAGCTGATTTACAAGTTTGTGTTAATTTCAGTATAAAGCAAAGTGATTCAGTTATACATATATCTATTTTTTTTCAGATTATTTTCCCTTATAGGTTATTATAAAATATCTAGTATAGTTCCTTGTGCTAAACTATAGGTTAGTTGTTGGTTATCTATTTTGTATATAGTAGTGTGTATATGTTAATCCCAACCTCCTAATTTATCCCTCCTGGCTCTTTCCCCTTTGGTAACCATAAATTTGTTTTCTATGTCTGTGAGTCTATTTCTATGTTGTAAATATGTTCATATTTATCTTTTCTTTTTTTCCTTTATTTTGGATTCCATATATAAGTGGTATCAATATGATATTTTTCTTTCTGTGTCTGGCTTAGTTCACTTATAGTATGATAATCTCAAGGTCCATCATGTTGCTGCAAATGGATATAACATCTTTATCCATTCATCTGTCAATGGACATTTAAGTTGCTTCCATGACTTGTCTATTTATTGTAAATAGTGCTGCAGTGAGATTAGGGCACATGTGTTTTTCAAATTATGGTTTTCTCCAGATATGCCCCCGAGTGGGATCTCTTGATCATATGGTAACTCTATTTTTAGTTTTTAAAGAAACCTCCATACTGTTCTCCATAGTGGCTGTACCAATTCACATTCCCACCAACAGTGCAAGAGGGTTCCCTTTTCTCCACACCCTCTCCAGCATTGTTATTTGTAGACTTTTTGATGATGGCCATTCTGACCAGTGTGAGGTGATACAACAGTGTAGTTTTGATTTGCATTTCTCTGATAATTAGTGACGTTGAACATTTTTTTCACGTGCCTATTCGCCATCTGTATGTCTTCTTTTGAGAAATGTCTATTTAGATCTTCTGCTCATTTTTTGATTGACTTATTTGTTTTTTGATATTGAGCTATATGAGCTGTTTGTATATTTTGGAAATTAGTGCCTTGTCGGTAGCATTGTTTGCAGGTATTTTCTCCCAGTCTGTAAGTTGTCTTTTCATTTCGTCTATGCTTTCTTTTGCTGCGCAAAAGCTTTTAAGTTTAATTAGGCCCCATTTACTTATTTTTGTTTTTATTTCTATTATTCTAGGAGATGATCCAAAAACATATTGCTGTGATTTATGTCAGAGTGTTCTTCCTATGTTTTCTTTTTTTTTTTGAATTTTATTTATTTTTTTATACATCAGGTTCTTATTAGTTATCCATTTTATACACATCAGTGTATACATGTCAATCCCAATATCCCATTTCATCCCCCTCCACCCACCACGCGGCTTTCCCCCCTTGGTGTCCATATGTTTGTTCTCTACATCTGTGTTCCGATATCTGCCCTGCAAACCAGTTCATCTGTACCATTTTTCTAGGTTCCAATTATATGTGTTAATATACGATATTTGTTTTTCTCTTTCTGACTTACTTCACGCTGTATAACAGGCTCTAGATACATCCATGTCTCTACAAATGACCTAATTTTGTTCCTTTTTATGGCTGAGTAATATTCCATTGTATATATGTACCACATCTTCTTTATGCATTCATCTGTTGATGGGCATTTAGGTTGCTTCCATGACCAAGCTATTGTAAATAGTGTGGCAATGAACACTGGGGTGCATGTGTCTTTTTGAATTATGGTTTTCTCTGGGTATATGCCCAGTAAAGGGATTGCGGGGTCTTATGATAATTCTATTTTTAGTTTTTTAAGGAACCTCCATACTGTTCTCCATAGTGGCTGTATCAATTTACATTCCCACCAACAGTGCAAGAGGGTTCCCTTTTCTCCACATCCTCTCCAGCATTTGTTATTTGTAGATATTCTGATGATACCCATTCTAACTGGTGTGAGGTGATACCTCACTGTAGTTTTCATTTGCATTTCTCTAATAATTAGTGATGTTGAGCAGCTTTTCATGTGCCTCTTGGCCATCTGTATGTCTTCTTTGGAGAAATGTCTATTTAGGTCTTCTGCACATTTTTTGAATGGGTTATTTGTTTTTTTAATATTGAGCTGCATGAGCTGTTTATATATTCTGGAGATTAATCCTTTGTCCATTGATTCGTTTGCAAATATTTTCTCCCATTCTGAGGGTTGTCTTTTCGTCTTGTTTGTAGTTACCTTTGCTTTGCAAAAAGCTTTTAAGTTTCATTAGGTCCCATTTGTTTATTTTTGTTTTTATTTCCATTACTCTAGGAGGTGGATCAAAAAAGATCTTGCTGTGATTTATGTCAAAGAGTGTTCTTCCTATGTTTTCCTCTAAGAGTTTTATAACGTCTGGTCTTACATTTAGGTCTCTAATCTATTTTGAGTTTATTTTTGTGTATGGTGTTAGGGAGTGTTCTAATTTCATTCTTTTACATGTAGCTGTCCAGTTTTCCCAGCACCACTTATTGAAGAGACTGTCTTTTCTCCATTGTATATCCTTGCCTACTTTGTCATAGATTAGTTGACCATAGTAGTGTGGGTTTATCTCTGGACTTTCAATCCTGTTCCATTGATCTATATTTCTCTTTTTGTGCCAGTACCATATTGTTTTGATTATTGTAGCTTTTTAGTATAGTCTGAAGTCAGGGAGTCTGATTCCTCCAGCTCAGTTTTCTTCCCTCAAGACTGCTTTGGCTAATCGGGGTCGTTTGTGTCTCCACACAAATTTTAAGATTTTTTGTTCGAGTTCTGTAAAAAATTCCACTGATAATTTGATAGGGATTGCATTGAAACTGTAGATTGCTTTGGGTAGTATAGTCATTTTCACAATATTGATTTTTCCAATCCAAGAACATGGTATATCTCTCCATCTGTTCATATTTTGTTAATTTCTTTCATCAGTGTCTTATAGTTTTCTGCATGCAGCTCTTTTGTCTCCCTAGGTCGGTTTATTCCTAGGTATTTTATTTTTTTGGTTGCAGTGGTAAATGGGATTGTTTCCTTAATTTCTCTTTCAGATTTTTCATCATTAGTGTATAAGAATGCAAGAGATTTCTGTACATTAATTTTGTATCCTGGTACTTTAGCAAATTCATTGATTAGCTCTAGTAGTTTTCTGGTGGCATCTTTAGGATTCTCCATGTATAGTATCATGTCTGCAAACAGTCACTGCAAACAGTGACACTTTTACTTCTTCTTTTCCAATTTCTATTCCTTTTATTTCTTTTTCTTCTCTGATTGCTGTGGCTAGGACTTCCAAAATGATGTTGAATAATAGTGGTGAGAGTGGACATCCTTGCCTTGTTCCAGATCTTAGAGGAAATGCTTTCAGTTTTTCACCATTGAGAATGATGTTTGCTGTGGGTTTGTTGTATATGACCTTTATTATGTTGAGGTAGGTTCCCTCTATGCCCACTTTCTGGAGAGTTTTTATCATAAATCGGTGTTGAATTTTGTCAAAAGCTTTTTCTGCATCTATTGAGATGAACATATGGTTTTTCTTCTTCAATTTTTTAATATGGTGTATCACATTGATTGATTTGCATATATTGAAGAATGCTTGCATCTCTGGGATAAATCCCACCTGATCATGGTGTATGATCCTTTTAATGTGTTGTTGGATTCTGTTTGCTAGTATTTTGTTGAGGATTTTTGCATCTATATTCATCAGTGATATTGGCCTGTAATTTTCTTTTTTTGTAGTATCTTTGTCTGGTTTTGGTATCAGGGTGATGGTGGCCTCATAGAATGAGTTTGAGAGTGTTCCTTCCTCTGCAATTTTTTGGAAGAGTTTGAGAAGGATGGGTGTTAGCTCTTCTCTAATTGTTTGGTAAAATTCACCTGTGAAACCAGCTGGCCTTGGACTTTTGCTTGTTGGAAGATTTTTAATCACAGTTTCAATTTCATTACTTGTGATTGGTCTGTTCATATTTTTTATTTCTTCCTGGTTCAGTCTTGGAAGTTATACATTTCTAAGAATTTGTCCATTTCTTCCAGGTTGTCCATTTTATTGGCATAGAGTTGCTTGTAGTAGTCTCTTATGATGCATTGTATTTCTGCAGTGTCTGTTGTAACTTCTCCTTTTTCATGTCTAATTTTAATGATTTGAGTCCTCTCCCTCTTTTTCTTGATGAGTCTGGTCAATGGTTTAATTAATTTTCTTTATCTTCTCAAAGAACCAGCTTTTAGTTTATTGATATTTCCTATTGTTTTCTTTGTTTCTATTTCATTTATTTTTGCTCTGATCTTTATGATTTCTTTCCTTCTGCTGACTTTAGGTTTTATTTGTTCTTCTTTCTCTAGTTCCATTAGGTGTAAAGGAACTTGCATCCCATAGGTTTTGGATCATCGCATTTTCATTGTCATTTGTCTCTAGGTATTTTTTGATTTCCTCTTTGATTTCTCCAGTGAACTCTTGGTTATTTAGTAACCTATTGTTTAGCCTCCATGTTTTTGTGTTTTTTACGCTTTTTCTAATCTCATAGTGCTGTGGTCAGAAAAGATGCTTGATATGACTGCAATTTTCTTAAATTTACTGAAGCTTGATTTGTGTGCCAAGATGTGATCTATCCTGGAGAATGTTCTGTGCACACTTGAGAAGACAGTGTATTCTGTTGTTTTGGGATGGAATGTCCTATAAATATCAATTAAGTCCATCCTGTTTAATGTTTCATTTAAAGCTTGTGTTTCCTTATTTATTTATATTTTGGATGATCTGTCCATTGGTGAAAGTGGGGTGCTAAAGTCCCCTACTATGATTGTGTTACTGTAGATTTCCACTTTTATGGCTGTTAACATTTGCCTTATGTATTGAGGTGTTCCTATGTTGGGTGCATAAATATTTACAATTGTTATATCTTCTTTTTGGATTGATCCCTTGATCATTATGTAGTGTCCTTCTTTGTCTCTTGTAATAGTCTTTATTTTAAAGTCTATTTTGTCTGATATGAGAATTGCTACTTCAGCTTTCTTCTGATTTCCATTTGCATGGAATATCTTTTTCTATCCCCTCACTTTCAGTCTGTATGTGTCCCTAGGTCTGAAGTGGGTCTCTTGTAGACAGCATATGTATGGGTCTTGTTTTTGTATCCATTCAGCAAACCTGTGTCTTTGGTTGGAGCATTTAATCCATTCACATTTAAGGTAATTATTGATATGTATGTTCTTATGACCATTTTCTTAATTGTTTTGGGTTTGTTTTTGTAGGCCCTTTTCTTCTCTTTTGTTTCTCACTTAGAGTAGATCCTTTAGCATTTTTTGTAGAGCTGGTTTGGTGGTGCTGAATTCTCTTAGCTTTTGTTTGTCTATAAAGCTTTTGATTTCTCCATCAAATCTGAATGTGATCCTTGCCGGGTAGAGTAATCTTGGTTGTAGGTTCTTCCCTTTCATCACTTTAAATATGTCATGCCACCCCCCCCCTTCTGGCTTGTAGAGTTTCTGCCGAGAAATCCGCTAACCTTATTATGGGAGTTCCCTTGTATGTTATTTGTCATTTTTCTGTTGCTGCTTTCAATAATTTTTCTTTGTCTTTAATTTTTGCCAATTTGATTACTATGTGCCTCTGCATGTTTCTCCTGGGTTTATCCTGTATTGGACTCTCTGCACTTCCTGGACTTGGGTGGCTATTTCCTTTCCCATGTTACGGAAGTTTTCGACTTTAATCTCTTCAAATATTTTCTCTGGTCCTTTCTCTCTCTCTTCTCCTTCTGGGACCCCTATAATGCAAATGTTGTTGCATTTAATGTTGTCCCAGAGGTCTCTTAGGCTGTCTTCATTTCTTTTCATTCTTTTTTCTTTATTCTGTTCTTCAGCAGTGAATTCCACCATTCTGTCTTCCAGGTCACTTATCCGTTCTTCTGCCTCAGTTATTCTGCTCTTGATTCCTTGTAGTGTATTTTTCATTTCAGTTATTGTATTATTCTTCTCTGTTTGTTTGTTCTTTAATTCTTCTAGGTCTTTGTTAAACATTTCTTTCATCTTCTCAATCTTTGCCTCCATTCTTTTTCTGAGGTCCTGGATCATCTTCACTATCATTATTCTGAATTTTTTTTCTGGAAGGTTGCCTATCTCTACTTCATTTAGTTGTTTTTCTGGGGTTTTATCATGTTCCTTCCTCTGGTACTTAGCCCTCTGCCTTTTCATCTTGTCTATCTTTCTGTGAATGTGGTTTTTGTTCCATGGGCTGCTGGATTCTAGTTCTTCTTGCTTCTCCTGTCTGCCCTCTGGTGGATGAGGCTATCTAAGAGGTTTGTGCAAGTTTCCTGATGGAAAGGACTGGTGTTGGGTAGAGCTGCATGTTGCTCTGGTGGGCAGAGCTCAGTAAAACATTAATCTGCTTGTCTGCTGATGGGTGGGGCTGGGTTCCCTCCCTGTTGGTGGTTTGGCCTGAGGCAACCCAACACTGGAGCTTATCCTGGCTCTTTGGTGAGGCTAATGGCAGATCTGGGAGGGCTAACTCCAAGGAGTACTTCCCAGAACTTCTGCTGCCAGTGTCCTTGTCCTCATGGTGAGACACAGCCACCCCCTGCCTCTGCAGGAGACCATCCAACACTAGCAGGTAGGTCTGGCTCAGTCTCCTATGGGGTCACTGCTCCTTCCCCTGGGTCCTGATGTGCACACTAGTCTGTGTGTGCCCTCCAAGAGTGGAGTCTCTGTTTCCCCAGTCCTGTCGAAGTCCTGCAATCAAATCCTGCTAGCCTTCAAAGTCTGGTTCTCTAGGAGTTCCTCCTCCTGTTTCTGGACCCCCCAGGTTGGGAAGCCTGATGTGGGCCTCAGAACCTTCACTGCAGTGGGTGGACTTCTGTGGTATAAATGTTCTCCAGTTTGTGAGAACCCAGCAGTTATGGGATTTGATTTTATTGTGATTGTGCCCCTCCTACCATCTTATTGTGGCTTCTCCTTTGTCTTTGGATGTGGGATATCTTTTCTGATGAGTTCCAGTGTCTTCCTTTCGATGATTATTCAGCAGTTAGTTGTGATTCCAGTGCTCTTGCAAGAGGGAGTGAGAGCACGTCCTTCTACTCTGCCATCTTGAACCAATCTCCCTTCCTATGTTTTCTTCTAGGAGTTTTACAGTATCCAGTCTTACATTTAGGTCTTTAATCTATTTTGGGTTTATTTTTGTGTATGGTGTTAGAGAATGTTCTAATTTCATTATTTTATATGTAACTATCCAGTTTTCCCAGCACCACTTTTTGAAGAGACTGTCTTTTTTCCATTGTATATTCTTGTTCCTTTGTCATAGATTAGTTGACCATAGGTGTGTGGGTTTACTGCCAGGCTTTCTATCCTTTTACATTGATCTATAGTTCTCTTTTTGTGCCAGTACCTTACTGTCTTGATTACTGTAGCTTTGTAGTCTAGTCTGAAGTCAGGGAGCCTGATTCTGCAACTCCATTTTTCTTTCTCAATATTGCTTTGGCTAATCGGGATCTTTTGTGTTTCCATACAAATTGTAAAATTTTTTGTTCTAATTCTGTGAAAAATACCATCGATAATTTGATAGGGATTGCATTGAATCTGTAGATTGTCTTGGGTGGTATAGTCATTTTGACAATATTGACTCTTCCAATCCAAGAACCCACTATATCTTTCTATCTGTTTGCATTATCTTTGATTTCTTTCATCAGTATCTTATAGTTTTGAGAGTACAGGTCTTTTGCCTCGTTAGGTAGGTTTATCCCTAGGTATTTTATCTCTCATAATTTAGCATTATTGCTTGGAATGAGACAGGATGTAACTAAATAAACATTAATAATATGACTTCACCTATCTTCGTGTGGGAGAAGAGACAGGAAAAGAACTTTTAAAAAATTGAGTTCTTGCTATGTGCCCAGCAAAGTCAGGGATTTTTACCCAGGTTCTTCATTTATTCCTCAGGATACTATAAGATAGCTATTACGGACTCATTTCACAGATAAATAAGCTCAAAGAGACTAAACAATTTGCTTAAGACTAGATGTTACTAGTGGCAAAATTAGGACTCAAACCAAAGTAGACTCTCTAACATAATGTTCTCAAGGTCCATCAATGTTGTCTCAAGTGGTAAGATTCCCTTCTTTTTATGGCCAGATAATATTCCATACCACATTTTCTTTGTCCATTCATCCATCCTTGGACACTTACGTTATTTCCATATACTGGCAATTGTAAATAATACTTCAATGAACATGAGGGTGCATATATCTTTTTAAGTTAGTGTTTTTGTTTTCTTTAGATAAATATGTAGGGGTGGAATAGTTGGATCATATGGTAGTTCTATTTTTAATATTTTGGGGAACCTCCATACTGTTTTCCATAGTAGCTGTATAAATTTACATTCCCACCAACAGTGCACAAGAGTTCCCTTTTCTTCACATCCTCATCAACACTTATCTCTTGTCTTTTTGATAATAGCCATTCCAACAGGTGGTTTTGAGTTGTATTTCTCTGATGATTACTGATGTTGGGCACCCTTTTATGTACCTGTTTCATGTATGTCTTCTTCAGAAAAATGTCTAATCAGGTCCTTGGCCCATTTTTAAATTGTTTTTTGGGGATTTTTTGGTTTTTTTTTTGCTATTGAGTAGTATGAGTTCTTTATATATTTAGATATTAACCCCTTATCAGATATATGATTTGTAAATATTTTCTCCCATTCTGTAGGTTGCCTTTTCATTTTGTTGATGGTTTCCTTTGCTGTGCAGAAGCTTTTTAGCTTGATGTAGTCCCACATGTTTATTTTTGCTTTTGTTGCCTTTGCTTTTGGTGTCAAATAAAAACAAATTGCTGCAAAGACTGACATCAGGGAGCTTATCACCTGTTTTCTTCTAGGAATTTTATGGTCTCAGGGCTTATGTTCAAGTTTTTAATCCATTTGGAGTTAATTTTTTGTATGGTGTTAGATAGTGGTCCAGTATCAATCTTTCACAGGTGGCAGTCCAATTTTCCCAACACCATTTATTGAAGAGACTGTCCTTTTCCCACTGTATATTCTTGGCTCTTTTGTCATAAATTGACTATATATGTGTGAGTTTATTTCTAGGGATTTCTATTTTGTTCCATTGATCCATGTGTCTGTTTTTATGTCAGTACCATACTGTTTTTATTACTGAAGCTTTGCAATATAGTTTGGAATCAGGGAGTGTGATGCTTCCAACTTTGGTCTTCCTTCTTAAGACTGCTTTGGCTTTTTGTGGTCTTTTGCAGTTCCATAGACATTTCAGGATGGTTTGTTCTATTTCTGTGAAAAATGTCATCGGAATTTTGATAGAGATTGCTTTGAATCTGTAGATTGCTTGGGTAATATGGAACTTATTTTTTCTCTTCATTTTTTTCTTTCATTTGAGGAGTTTTCTGCTCAGCTCATTTTCTCATCACCCTCAATTCCTTCACTGTGGGTATCTCCTAAAAGCTCTTTTCTTCTCATAAGTTAGTTAACTTATGTGTGCTTATGGAGTCACTACAGAAGATGCCCACGTTTGTGTTTTCAAAACTCTTTATCATCATCTATTCCCTTCAACTCAAGGTGCAAATTAAAAATTTTAACTGTTTATAGGACATCTTCACTCAGGTATGTCATTGTCGTCTCAAATGCAAAGTCAGAACTCTTAGAAAAAGAAAGACCTCAAAGAAAAACCACCTCAGTATAACTACTGTGGTCAAAGAAAATACCATAATTTTTAATCACCTAGTCTAAAAAACTTGAGACCATATCAGTTCCTTCTTTTCCTTCATTTGCCACACTAGATCAATATAATCTCTCTTATCCTGATAAATATTTATTAGACTTTTCCCTTTCTTTCCACTCCTCCTGCCAACAGGGCTTCCTTTGACACTTGTCTTGTTAATTCCACTCCTCTCATTTATCTGCAATTTATTTTCCTTTTATAAGATTCTTTATTCTCAGGCTAATTTTCCTAGAACTATACTCTCATCACAACACTCCCCTACTAAAGATACTAAAGAGGCTCTCTAGGACATGGTTTGAAATCGAATTCAACATTATGAATTGCCTTGAATTAGTCTGCACCCTTTGTTTTTTACCTTCCTCACTCAAGGTATTTTCCACTTTCTTTCATGACTCCATGAGCCATAGATAATATGTTAATATTCAGCTCCATTCCATTATTAGTGTGATTTCTTTCATCTGAAGGGTCTATCTTAGTTCTCTGGCAATATCAATTCTTAATGCTCTCTGTCCTCCAGGAAGTTTTCTCCTGATACTCAAGATAGCATTGATTTTTTTCCCATCTCTGAATTATTATTATGCCTATCAACAATACAAATAATTATATTTGAAAAATATATCATGTGTTTGCTCTGATTTAACCTCTCTTGGTTTTATGAGTACCCTCCACTCCTCCTTCCCCAACCAGTTTAATTACAAGCATCTTAAAGGCTGAGATTATCCTTATGCTCTATTTGCATCTATCATAGCAATGAAACATAGTAAAGTACTCAGAATGTAATTGTGAATTGATTAATTTAATTAATGTTTAACATGAACTCTTATCTCCCACTCCCATAGAATGTTTAACAGGATTGCTCCAAAATGAAAAAACAAATATGACAGGCATACCTTGGAGATGTGGGTTCAGTTTCAAAGTACTGCAATAAAATGAATACTGCAATAAAGTGAGTCACACAACCTTTTTGCTTTACCAGTGGGTATAAAAGTTATTTTTACACTATATTGTAGTCTATTAAGTGTGCAATAGCATTATGTCTAAAAAAAACTGTGCATACCTTAATTAAAAATACTTTATTTATCATCAGAGCTTTCAACAAATCATAATCCTTTTGCTGGTGGAGGGTTTGAAATATTGCAAGAATTACTAAAATGTGACATAGAGACATGAAGTGAACAAATGCTGTTAGAAAAATGGCACTGATAAACCTGTTTGACCAAGGGTTGCTACAAACCTTCAATTTGTAAATTGAAGCACAATAAAGTGAGGCATAATAAAATGAGGTATGCCTTTAATTGGATAGCTGGGTGGTATGAAATTAAATCAAGAAAAGAAAAGTTTAATTTTTAGGAACTAATGCTAAAACTATTATAATGGAACATTTATATTCACCTATAGTTTGGATCCAGGATCTTCACACGAAACACATACATTCCGGAATGGTCCAAGGGCCAAACTAAATGGTTATGGTTAGACTTGTTGATAATCTCATATGGTTGATTTAAGTCTCCTGGTTTTCCAATAGCATAAGAAAAACAGTGCTTATAGTTCTGAGTAGAAAACAAAGACAAAAACCTTAAGGTCATTAGCTAACTTTAATATACAAAATTATATACTCATATTTATTTTGGAAAATTATTTAGAGATATAATAGCTATTCCTATCTCTTCTATCACTTTAGTGTAGTGTAGTATTTTTAGAGGCTACCTTGGGTTAAAATTTGATAAAAAGTGAAGCTAAGTGAAAGAAAATGCTGTGTTTATTTATTTGCAAACAATAATACATTAGGGTGTTGAGAATCTGTAAGCATTTCATTTCCCTAACTCAAAAAACCACAAAATCCTTCAAGGATGTTTAATTTGGGACAGACACTATTTTGATCATAAGGTATGGATACAGTAGTCAAATCTTCCCCTAAGACTTTTATTTATCCCCATTACCACTACTGTCTCTCTGTGGGTCTCATTTATTTATCTCCTGTTCCCTTTTTAAAAAGCATAAACATTATTTATTTTTAAAATCACTTTATTAAAGCTAAGGTAATAAAATAAAATCCTAAAATAATACATGGCATTTCTTCTGGATTCTTGTAGGTCCTCTATGCTTTCACACCTTACTTGAAGTCTTGCTTGTCTCTCTGTCATGTATTCTCAGTGAGGCTGAATTCTTTCTATAGCTTTTGAGTGAGTAACTCCCATTTATTCAAGTGGCATTTATTTCTTGTTCTTTCCTTCATATTCGCTCTACATTTTGACATTTTTCAATATGCAGATATTGTATTCTTTCTTAACTCTACTTGGTTTTGGAGATAATCAGGACAGTTCATATAGTTCCCTTATTTGGATTTGTGATCTGGTATACATAGAAGTCCCTTCTATAGCTCTCTCATTTTACCTTTATATATACTCTAGTATTTACCCTCCTGTTTGAGAATTTTTTTTGAAGGTGAATATTGCCTTCACACTGAAAATTCCTCTACTTTCCTTCTTAACAGGTCATTTTCTTTTACATAGGTGAATCATTCCATAATTATATTTAAATTATAAGTCCCATCCCTAAAACTCTTAATGATTTTTTACAATTTCATGAAGTGTTACTGTATGTCTTGATAAACTGCAAAATAATTCTTCTATCTCTCTCCTTTATCACATCTACTATTATTTCTTCCCTTTGTCTACCTTTCTACTACTGCACTCTCTGGCACATTTATAAAGCAATATGTTGGGTGTAGATTAATGAAAAACAAGTAAGAGACTCATCATTATTATATTTTTCTTTTGAACATCAAAACACTCATTTCTGCCTTTATTTGTATGTAAGTACTTGTTTATTTATTTTTGAGATATAATTGACCTATAACATTATATTAATTTCAGGTGTACAATGTAATAATTCAATATTTGTATATAGTGCGAAATGATAACCACAATATGTTCAGTAAACATCTATCACCATACATAGTTACAGTTTTTTTCTTATGATGGAACTTCTAAGATCTGCTCTCTTAGCAACTTTCAAATATACAATACAGTATTATTAACTACAGTCACCATGCTGTACATTGCACGCTGATGACATTTATTTTATAACTGTAAGTTTGTACCTTTTGACCACCTTCACCCATATCACCCCTTACCTGTGGCAACCAATCTTTTTTTTTTTTTTTTCAGTACGTGGCCCGCTCACTGCTGTGGCCTCTCCCGTTGTGGAGCACAGGCTCCGGATGCACAGGATCAGCGGCCATGGCTCACGGGCCTAGCCGCCCTGCGCGGCATGTGGGATCTTCCTGGACCGAGGCACGAACCCGCGTCCCCTAGGTGGACTCTCAACCACTGCGCTACCAGGGAAGCCCCCAATCATTTTTTGATGTACCCTAACTTGAAAACATGATATGTCTTATTATTATTATTTTTTTTGGTGGTGGAGTTTCTTGTAGGCCAACATGGGCCTGGGAACTTCTTGTTCTACCAAGTGAGTTAATACATGAAATGATGAACTTAATTGAAAGAATATGTGGCACATACTAAATACATGCAGGAACTGGACACATATCCTCACAGCAATGTATTGCTGATAAGGACACATTCATATTCTATCATTACATGTATTTTTTGGGTATAGACACCTGGGAATATTTATATTGTTTCCAACTTTCTACCTAGTTATTTCCTAATGTGAAAGATGATTCCCACTGATTTTTGCTCTTATTTTTGTGTTATGCCTGATATTTCCTATTGTAGTAACAGATTTTTTTTTCCAATTATTGTGTTTTTTCCCTTTTCTTTTTAAGTTGAAAGCCCACTTGATCAAGCTATATAGCCTCTAAGAAAATACTTCAGCCCTGGCCTCATGAATTCCAATTCTTTCTTTTTTTTAAAACATCTTTATTGGAGTATAATTGCTTTATAATGGTGCATTAGTTTCTGCTTTATAACAAAGTGAATCAGCTATACATATACATATATCCCCATATCTCCTCCCTCTTGTGTCTCCCTCGCACCCTCCCTATCCTAACCCTCTAGATGGTCACAAAGCACCGAGCTGATCTCCCTGTGCTATGCAGCTGCTGCCCACTAGCTATCTATTTTACATTTGGTAGTGTATATATGTCCATGCCACTCTCTCACTTCGTCCCATCTTACCCTTCCCCCTCCTCATGTCCTCAAGTCCATTCTTTATGTCTGCAACTTTATTCCTGTCCTGCCCCTAGGTTTTTCAGAACCTTTTTTTCCCTTAGATTCCATATATATGTGTTAGCATACGGTGTTTGTTTTTCTATTTACAATAGCCAGGACATGGAAGCAACCTAAAGGTCCATTGACAGATGAATGGATAAAGAAGATGTGGCACATATATACAATGGAATACTACCTAGCCATAAAAAGAAATGAAATTGAGTTATTTGTAGTGAGGTGGATGGACCTAGAGTCTGTCATACAGAGTGAAGTAAGTCAGAAAGAGAAATACAATTCATCTTTAGCCAGGAACTTCTCAGATTACCATGTCAGTCATGTCCAGAAACTCAACTCACATCCTGAGTTATAAGTATGTAGCCAGCCATTCATAACCCACATTCTCCCTTTCCTTCTCAAACTCCAACATTAACTTGGAAGAACTTGTGAAAATGTAACTTTTGTTTATGAGTCCTTCAGATTTTCTCTTGAGAATTTACAGTCTCTAGAGCTACTTCACAGATTTTTATGCAAGTGTCATTCATCCTTGTAGAATCAGAACTATGTAGCAGTCAGTGCAGCTCCAAGAATTGGAAGGCTATTTCATTTCAGGTATGTTTCAGGAAGAGAGCACCTCTGATTGTCATGTTGAATAAATATACAGTGACACTCTTCAGCAAGCATAGCCTTACTCACTAGGACATAAATAGTCTTTGCAGGTACCTGCCTTCTACTATATTCAGACTCCAGACTGAATCCACCCTTTTAGTGGTGAGCTGTTGTCTCTCATATGGTAAAACTGAACACTTAGGGCCTGGTGTGGGCACTCCAGAATCTTTATAGAATATAAGCCACTACTTCAATGTTTCTTAAATGTGGTCCTCAGATCAGCATCACCTGGGAACTTGTTAGAAATGCAAATTCGGGGGCTTAGCCCCAGATCTGATGAATCAGAAACTTTGGAGGTAGGACCCAGAGATCTGTTTTAACAAGTCCTCTAGGTGATTCTGATGTCACCTCAATGTGATTCTAAAATTTGAGAACTACTGCACTGTATCATACTGATTGAGGCAATCTCCATGACTGTTAATTATCAGGTAGCTCATTCCTTCCTAGGACTGTTATTTTGTCATATCTTATAACACTTGGGTGCCCTTTGTGAGATTCTGAGTAAGAGGGTCACTTACATTTACCCTCAACCCCAGATTCTTGGATATCCTTCAACAAGAAGTTAGAAGGGTAAGTTTTGTTTTTAACGGATTCCATTACTAGTTTACTTCCTTATGATTTTTTAATAGCAGAATAATACTCTTTGTAATAGGTGGGTGACCTACAATTAATGAATTAGTACCACAAATATTTATTGAGCACCCGTAATGGGTTAGATGCTGGGAATACACCAGTGAACAAAACAAACAAAATTCCCTCCCCTTACGGAGCCTACATTTTAGTTGGGGAGCCAGATAATAAATAGGATAAATAAATAGACTATATAATGTGTCAAAGAGTTATGAATGCCAATGACATTAAAGAAAATAGGGAAGGGAGATAGCAACTGTCACGGGGTGATGTTTAACTTTTTTGGTAGAGTGGCCGGGGAAGTCTTCATTGACGAGTTGATTTTCAAGTAAAGACCTGAAGAAAGGCATTAGCTAGTCATGATGGGGGTGCGGTGGGGATGGGGTGCAGGGAGTCCTGCTGGCTTTGTCATAACTCTAAGTGACATGGGAACCATCGCATGGTTTTGAGCAGAAGAGTGGCACGTTCTGATTTATGTCTTAGTAGGATCAGTCTTGGTGCTGTGCTGTGGATAGATTCATGGTGGGCAAGCCTGAAGCAGGGAAACCATTTAGGATGTTATGGTTATAACCCAGATGGTTGGTGATGGTGGCTTGAAACAGTGTGGTGGCACTTGGGGTGGCACAGGGTGACCAAATTCAGAATATACTTTGAAGAAAGAGCCAACAAGATTTGCTGAAAGACCAAATGTGGAGCCTAAGATGACATTTAGCTTTTATCCTGAGCAAACTGGGAGGATGGAATTTTTATTAAGTGAGGAGGGAAAGAATGTTGGGGGAGTATGTCTGGAGGGTGGATATCAGAAACTCAGTTTCAGACATGTTAAGTTTGAAGCATCATCAGTTTTCTCGTTTGTTGGAATATTCCCATCAGTAAACATGTGGTTATTTTTCTCAATTATATATTAAAAAAAAGACCCTTTCTTCAACCCACGGCTCTCCAGCCACTACACTATTTCTCTCCTTACTGCCAAACTCCTCTGCAGAGACATCTATTCCTGCTGCTTTGAGTTCTTTTTTTCCATACTAATTAAACCCACTTCAGTAAGGTTCTGTCTCTCACTATCCTACAAAAACTGATTCTGTCAAGGTTACCTATTACCTCCATGCTGCTGAAGTAAATGATCAAGTTTCAATCCTCATCATAGTTGACCTATCTTAGTAGTGAATTTAACACACTTGATCCCTCCCTCCTTCTGGCGAGACTTGCTTTACATGAGGTCCAAAACCTCGTACTTGCCTGGATCTTCTCTTGCTTCTTGGATTATTCCCTTTTCACCTCTTTTGCCTCTCCTCATTTCCCCCATCTCTAAATACTGAAATGACCCAAGATTTAGTCCTTTTCTTTTTATACCTATATCAGGGGTTCATAACCTCATAGTGAGTGTGTATAAATATATACAAATAGATTTTAAAATATATATAAAGTTGTATTTTATTTTTATATGGGCCCCTTTGGCAATCTGGTGAAGCCTGTGGACTACTATGGGCCCCTCTCAGAATAATGTTTTTAAAAATAATAACATAAAATAGGTTGCATTACAAGGGAAACTAGTTATAAGGAATTTTAGTTGTCAAAACATTCAAAACAATATGGCAACATGTTGCACATTTTAAAATATGTACTTCTTTAAATAAAATTAGATAGAAGGGTCTTGCCCCAGGTCTAATAACTACCATAATTTTCTTGATAAAGTAGAAAGCAAGTTCATTAGATAAGAACGAGGATGGGGGAAGAGGAGAAAGCATTCAATAACTATTTATGAGAGGGATGGAGAGAATGAGGTAAAGAAATATTTGCTGGGCAGTATTATGGGACCATTTTAATCATGAGATGAAAGTGAAACAAGTCAGTATGGGTATGTTTTTCTCTGGCCACAGTCAGGTGCTAAGGTGGACAGTTGAACTTAACTAAGGTTGTGATTTAGCTATACAAACATAAAGAAGTGGGGGGGTGTGCAAAAGAATTGAGGGTTATATTAATAGAAAGGTATGACTATTGACTGTGGAATTTAAGCTGGATAAAGAGGGAAAAGAGAACCGGGGGTGGGGTGAGGGTGGTAGGATCAATGAATTGAAGGTTATGTTGAGCTGGAAGAATTGTTCAAAGGATTGTTGGAGTAAAGCTCCTAGAATTATGTTACTAGGAAGATAAGGAGTGGTGGATGGAAAATGGATGGTTTGGAGTTGGGAATACAAAGGGAGATACATATCGTTTGTATATATCTCTATCTTGACATGTATAGGTTCTGATGTAGAAGCAAAATAACATTCTTATTGTAGGGTTTACATTTTACAGGCTGAAGTACCTTATATGTCACACTTTATACATGAGATATGATTTGATTTGCCAAATAACATAAATTAATTTCAATTTGAGAAAATTCACTTGAAAACAGTATAGGATTGATAACTGACATTCAGAAATGATCTTTTAGTTACACAAGATTGAAACTTCAGGCATTCTTTAGAAAGACTCAGTCTCAATGCTTTAACATGTTTGTCAGATATTTAATAATCTGCAAACAGATTTTCAGAAGAGAAAATTAAAACAAAATTGCTAGTAATGCAGGGGCAACAGAAGATCAAATAGAATTAAAATGAAGCATTGGGCTTCCCTGGTGGCGCAGTGGTTGAGAGTCCGCCTGCTGACACAGGGGACACGGGTCCGGGAGGATCCCACATGTCGCGGAGCCGCTGGGCCCGTGGGCCATGGCCGCTGAGCCTGCGTGTCCAGAGCCTGTGCTCCGCAACGGGAGAGGCCACAACAGTGAGAGGCCCACATACCACACACACACACACGCAAAAAAAAAAAAGGATGAAGCATTTTTGAAATCATAATATAATCCAATAGAAAAATTGGATTTGATTTACAAAATCAAATTTAAATCCAAAGTGTTTCCATTAAGCACTTAATACTAAAACGCCAAGTTAGTTATTATAAATAAACAATTTGCAAGGTAATATTTTTCTTACCTTAGGTCCCCAGGCTTCTTCTAACGGGAGGTGCTTGTTAAGCTCAGTCATTGACTTCCATGTCTGAGCCTCATGCAAACAACCACTCTGTCAAAAGTTTTTATATATTTAGAAAGATTATATATATATATGTTTTGCATATCAATTTATTTCTAAGTATTTAATATAGTTTAGTGCTGTTGAAAATTATATATCTAATTTTTAAATTATTTAAATGTTTGCTGATATACAGAAAAACAATGGACTTTTGTATATTGACCTTGTACAGAGAGAACTTCTTAAACTCACTTATTAACTTTGTTTCAGATGAACAATCATGTTATCTGTGAATATGAGTTTTATTTCTTCCTTTCCAATCCTTATACTTTTAATTTATTTGTATTGTTTACCTTATTACAGACATCAGGAACAACGTTGTATAGAAATGGTTAGAACATGCCTCCTTGTTTCATTCCTGATTTCAGAGGGAAGGCTTTCACATTTTCACCATTAAGTATGATGTTTTAGACAGGTTTTTTTTTTTTTAATTTAAATTTATTTATTTATTTTTGGCTGTGTTGGGTCTTTGTTTCTGTGCGAGGGCTTTCTCCAGTTGCGGCAAGCGGGGGCCACTCTTCATCGCAGTGCGCGGGCCTCTCACTATCGCAGCCTCTCTTGTTGCGGAGCACAGGCTCCGGATGCACAGGCTCAGTAGTTGTGGCTCATGGGCCTAGTTGCTCCACGGCATGTGGGATCTTCCCAGACCAGGGCTCGAACCCGTGTCCCCTGCATTAGCAGGCGGATTCTCAACCATTGCACCACCAGGGAAGCCCTAGACAGGTTTTTTGTATCGACATTTTATTAGGTTAAGGAAGTTACCATTTATTTATAATTTTCTAAAATTTATTTAAAAAATAATGTTATGTATGGGTGATAAATTTTTAGTCAGATGACTTTTCATGAACTGTTGTAATAATCTTATGCCTTTTGTTCTTTATACTGTTAATATAGTGGATTACTTTGATATTCAAATGATATCCCCAACGCTTAATTTACGAAATAAAGAAAACTTGGCCTGGATGGATTATTATTATTTTATTTACTTGTTTTTATTTTTGGCTGTGTTGGGTCTTCATTGCTGTGTGTGGGCTTTCTCTAGTTGCGGCAAGTGGGGGCTACTCTTCCTTGCAGTGCGTGGACTTATTGTCATGGCTTCTCTTGTTGCAGAGCACGGGCTCTAGGCACGCGGGCTTCAGTAGTTGTGGCTCGTGGGCTCTAGAGCGCAGGCTCAGTAGTTGTGGTGCATAGGCTTAGCTGCTCCGTGACATGTGGGATCTTCCTGCACCAGGGCTCGAACCTGTGACCCTGCGTTGGCAGGCAGATTCTTAACCACTGGGCCACCAGGGAAGCCCTGGATTACTTTTTAATAAGTTGCTGTATTTGATTTGCTAGAATTTTGTTCAGCTGTTTTGTATCTATGGTTATGAGTCAGATTGGCTCATCATTCTCTTCTCTTAAGGTCCTCATCAGGTCCTCCTGGATTCACAAAATGAGTTGAAAGTGTCTCCTCCCACCCTTATACTCTGGAAGAGTTTTTATAAGGCTGAAGTAAATTTTTTCTTAAATATTTGGTAGACTTCATCAGGAAAGCCATCTGAGATTAGAGTTCTCTATTTTTTGGAGGGGGGAATAGAAGAAATTTTGGTGTATTTTTCAAGACATTTGTCCATTTTATCCACTTGTCCATAGCCAAATTTGTTGATATAAATTTGTTTATAATAACCTCTATTATTTGGATTATAAAATGGTGATATTTTAATTCTATTTTTTCATTTGTCAACTGGAATAATTTTATAAAGAGATACTTCCCCTCATCTACTGTTTGGTTGTCCGTTGGTAGAGTTCATTTGAAGAAAATAGGATAAATATTTGTTTATCTTTATTTACCAGTTTTCAAAATAAGGAATTGGTTTCCTATCATTCTATGAAGATGATTTTTAAAAAACTCATCATGAATTCATCGATTTAATATATTTAATGAGTTTTACCCCATTGCAATAATTATTCTACAGGAAGCTCAAACTGTCCCATCTTTGGCCAGTAGAAAACTCTTGATGTTGATTTCTGATTACTTTTATTTATTTATTTTAAATTAATTTAGTTTATTTTTGGCTGTGTTGGGTCTTCGTTGCTATGTGCAGGCTTTCTCGAGTTGTGGCGAGTGGGGGATACTCTTTGTCACGGTGTGTGGGCTTCTCATTGCGGTGGCTTCTCTTGTGGAGCACAGGCTCTAGGCATGCAGGCTCAGTAGCTGTGGCTTGCGGGCTCTAGAACGCAGGCTCAGTAGTTGTGGCACACAGGCTTAGTTGGGGCATGTGGGATCTTCCCGGACCAGGGCTTGAACCGGTGTGCCTTGCATTGGCAGGCGGATTCTTAACCACTGTGCCACTAGGGAACCCTGATTTCTGATTACTTTTAAATGACTGTAGCAGTCCTTGATACTTCGTTGCTATTGGGTATGCCAAACTATTCTAGGCTCATCTTGTACATTTCTTCCTTCAGGCATGGAATCAGCAATTTATCTAAGAATGCCTAGTACATTTAGTGGGAAACAGTATTTCAAAACAACAATCTGGCTACTAAGGATACTTTCAGCTACTGATTAGTTATGTTTCTAAGATTTTAACGGTCAGAATAGGAAAATTTTATCTATCTCTCTATTTGATTAATAAATTTATATCCAGAGCAATATCCAATACCTCATGAGCTCATATTGAGTCCTATTCGAATTCAAGATTTTTGCCTAACTTCTTCTATCTTAACATATGTATCTTCTTGCTTTTACAACAAAACACTTGGTGAGGAATGGTAGTATTAGAAAATGTCATTATTACACATTTGTTTTATCTCACATTATATACCTCAAAACTTTAGAAAAACAATACAAATATTATCACCAGTGTCATGATTACTGAAAACACTTATACTTTTCCCTTGTATATGCTCTTCACATTCACCTATCATATTTTATAATTGTAGTAGATCTACATTGTCAGAGAATACACCCATTATATATTACATTCTAACCCATTTAACCCTCATTTTGTTTTAGTCCTGTAAGTAACTATATACTATATTATAATGCTTCCTCCTAGTCCTTATGTTGATATCTCTTTAGTATTTTTGATTTTCTGAAGCTTCTTAGTAAATTACTCAGGAAGGGCTCCTGGGAACAATATTATCAGAGCTTTCTACATACTGATAGCAGTTTGTGCCATTTACAGTGTAATCAGTTTTGCTGGATGTAAAATCCCTGGCTTGTATTTATTTTCCTTTAGTATCTTAAATATTTGACTCCACTTTCTTCTGGCATACAACACTGCTATAAAATGCCTGATGATAATTTAATTTTCCTTATAAGTTTATTGCTTTTTTGCCTATATGCCCACATGGGTTGGCTATTCTGATTTGATATTCTGAAGTATATGGTATGCTCTTTCAATAAGAAGTTTGACATTTTTTTTGTGGGGGGTGGTTGTGTTTTGTTGAATTACTAGTATTTGTTTTGTTCCTTTGCCTTGGTTCTCTTTTTCAGGAATTCCATTTATTCTTTGCCTATCCTCAATAATTGTCACTTTCTCTCCAATCATTTTTATTTCATCCTTCATTTCTTTCTTACTTAAAATTTTTTCCTCTTTTAATTTCATGTATCTTGTAAGACATCTGTTGTTCACTTTCATTTTTTTAAATGCTATTTCTATTGTATTCAGAATTTTAGGTTCGGGAATTACTTTCTTTCAGTAACTTAAAAATATTTTTCTTCAAAGACTTCTGGTTTTTATTATTTCTGTTGAGAAATCAGCTTTAAATCTTATAGTTACTTTTCTGAAGGTAACTTATCTTTTTTGCTCTGAATACTTTAAAGGTTTCTCTCTCTCTTTTTTTTTTTTTTTTTGCAGTACGTGGGTCTCTCACTGTTGTGGCCTCTCCCGTTGCGGAGCACAGGCTCCGGACGCACAGGCTCAGTGGCCATGGCTCACGGGCCCAGCTGCTCCGCGACATGTGGGATCTTCCTGGACCGGGGCACGAACCCGTGTCCCCTGCATCAGCAGGCGGACTCTCAACCACTGTGCCACCAGGGAAGCCCTTTCTCTTTGTTTTTGATTTTGGAAATTTTACTGTGATGTTTTTGGATGCAGATAACTTTCTCTGTGACTTGATGTCTTTCACCAGTTTTGGAAAATGTTGCTTCTGGCCAACACTCTCTCTTCTCTTTTTTTAGGACTCCAGTTCTTAGAGCTTAGCTTTGGATCCCCTTTATGTTCTTTTTCTATATTTTAAATCAGTTTATCTCTCTATGTGTAATTCTGGATATTTCCCTCTGACCTCTCTTCTAGATGGCTAATTCTCTTTTCAGTTATCACTCCCAATAGTTGAGTTCATACTTCCAGTTATTGCAATTTTAATTTTTTTTCTAGAAGTGATTAGTAGCTCAGATATAGGCATGGATAAGGCAGAAAGATTAATGTTTAAAATTGTGTAACACTAAACAAGAACAATACCGGGGAAAGTGACATATAGGCATTGGGAAGACAATAGCTGAAGGACTGAACTGTGGAGCTCAAGTTAGATACGAAATGAAGAGAAGAAAAATGGGAGAAGCAGAGGGTTTCTCTAGATATCTAGAGACATCTAGATTGTGTGATAAAAGGAGGCAGAGGAGTAGTGGGAAAGAGAGAGCTAAAGGGTTCAGAGACTGAAATGTTTGCATTTAAATGTAATTTTAATAGGAGGAGCTATATTGGTCGTCTTTGCTGCAATAACTCCAACCCTCAGGGGTTTTACACATTAAATTTTAACTCTTGATCACACATAAGCCAATGCAGATGTCCCTGTTTAAATGGCTCCTATGGATGACTCTCCTCAAAAAAGTAGATTAAAAACTCAGACTTTTAAAATCCAGTGGCTTCTTGAAGTCCCTTATCCCCTTCATCCAGCTCACATCTACTCCATCTTTAATCGTTGCTGTAATATATTGACATGTGAAGGAAGATGGGAAGCATGGAGGTGCGTGTGAAGTTCTTAAGTACTTCATCCTGGACACATATAACTGCTGCTCAAACTCCAGTGATAAGAATCAGTCACACGGTCCGACTTAGTTGTGAATGAGGCAGGAATGTGTGATGGGATGGATTTGTTGGGTCACATAATTGCAGTAATGTGGAGGGGAGTAGCAGGTGGAATTCAGGTCTCTTTGTTGTCACCTGTGTAGGTTCTACTTCTTGGAGAATTAAGGTCTCTGGTGGGTGAGAAAGTTACTTTGGAAGGAGTCATCCCTGGTCTTGTATGAGATCTCTGACAAATCTCAGGAATCAATGCTGGTAACTTCTAGAGAGGCTGCATCATGATGGGAGGCCCTCAAGGGCAAAAAGCCCCACGTAGAAGGGATGGGAGTGAAGTGTGGTGATTTGGAGTAGGAAGGCCTTTCTGCTGTGGCCTGCAAAGTGAACAGGAAGAATAAAGGGGATTCACTGTGGAGGCTGAGAATGACCAGTCATGGAGGATGAAGGAAAACCAGGAGAGTGTGGGGACAGTGAAGCCACGGTCAGTGGGTCAAATTCTGCTAAGAAGTCAAAGTGAGATGAAGCCTAGAGTGTGTCCATTTGATTTAGCACAAATGTGATGAATGTCTGAGGGTGAAATGCAGGCCCATAAATAATCAAACATTAAATACAACGTGGAGAGAAAATAAAATATTAATCAATAATTGCATCATCCTACTATAAACATTATCTTTTCTGACCCCTTTAAGTCCGTTCTGTAGGACAGTGATTTCTTTTTTTATAAATGAATTTTCATAGTCATAGAATTCAATATAGAGGTCATATTTTTTTTCCTACCTGCAGCTGACTGGTTCTGTTTTCCTTAGATAATTTATATATAGATTTAAAATGGAAAGACGTCTAATTGCATGCTAAATTCTATTTAAATCCAAAATGTCATACCTTCTTCATAGTGTTGTTAAAGCTATAGTCGTCCCTGCCATGTATTTCCCACACTATGAAATTTACTTCTACATCTTCAATATAGCCACTGTCATTGTATCTGAAAGAGACAGTGAACACAAAAATAATAGTTTAGTGCAGAAGGGCTAAAAGCTCCAGCTCTCAAGACAGACGTGCTTAGGTTTAACTCCTGTCTTTATCACTTAGCTTTGTGACCCTGGGGAAATTATGTAAACTCTTGAAGCCTCAACTTTCTTATCTGCAAAATAATAACACTACTTACAGTATAGGTTTCCTTCCGCTCTCAAAATAAATCTCATAGTAACAAAGCAGAAAATTTTCACTTTTTTAACAGTTGGAACCATAAGTTCTCTTCAGTTTGATAGGAACTGTGTATTGATAAGGTGAGTAGGTGAGGCCATGCTGTCATGGCTGGTAGCAGGGAGAAAGATGGAAGGGAGCGATGAATGGAGGAAGGGCAAAGCAAGGATTCCTTGGTGTTACTTAATCAGCAAATACTCTTTGGGTGCCTATTATGTATCAGATAATTAAAGCACAGAACTACTATGATTAGAACTGAGAAGGTACAGATCTTTCTGGAGGAACCAGCTGGAAGATGTAGCTAAGTGTTAGAGGGTCAGCAGCCTCAGTAAGAGTTGAGGTGGGGTTGAGAAGCGAAACAGTCATAAGCTCCCTGGAGCTACAGTCATGCACAACCCCTGCTCAGAGAATGCATGATGACTTCCAGCAACAGCAGACACCAGCAGACAGTCCAACGTGGACAGGGTGCCCACTCCCCTGATGTCAGGACTGGAGACATAAGCCCCACTGAGCTTACAGTATTTACCCCAGATTCACTAAGTTTCAAAAGAGATGTATTACTTCAAATTGTTATGATTTTTCTTCTACCATATGAAAATAGGGCCTTGAGAAAAAAGCTAAAGTCAGTTACTGATAAAGTCATACCTTTGAATACTAGAGCTTGACTATTTTACAAATGGTTACATGCCTTCCTTCTCCATCAGTTATTGCCCATTTTTTCTGAGTGAAATTGTCCCCCGCAACCCTTGGATGGAAATTTACTTAGGACCTTGGTCTCAGGCAGGTTGCCTCAGTGTCTGATATATTTTCTTGCTTCACGTCTCTGTGTCTATTCATAAAAAACAGCAGATGCTTCACAGTGTCCCCTTACTCACTGCCCAGACCTCTGCCTGACTTTGCAGTCATTCTGTCTAGCTTTGCAGGTCAGCTATAACTCACTACAATCCACCCGTGGTCATAAAAAACAGTCTTTGTTCCTTTCTCACAAATTGAGAAGAAAACATTTTTAAGTGTCAGAAAGTGTTATCTGAGAAGCTATTTTGTTTCTATCTTTAATTAGTTTTTAGAAATCATAGAGATGAACTCAGGTGTGGTTGAGTGGGGATTGGTGCAGTGGTTCTTCACTTCTTTCTTGGCATGTGATGGGGGTTATAGAGAACTCTAAATTCTAATGAGAGCTCTGGACCCTCCCCACAGGAAAATGCACACGTGTGTGGGCATGCACACAATTTTCTATTCAGTTTCAGAGATTTGGGCAAAGCTCTAATTCTAGGAGCTTTGGAAGGTGCAGCATGTTTGACTGCGTCTTCTGAACGCCATCAGATTCTTGAATTAATAAAAACTAATTGCAAAGCCCTATGTTTTATTTAAATAAAAAAGATCTTAACTGAACTCTGAGCAGGCATTTTTGACAATCACAAAAACAATGAGCTACAGTGTCATCTAGTGGCAATAAGGATAAATTGCATGACGCATACTTTCTGGGTTTATAATGATCTTTGATGTTCTATGTATTTCATTGAGAATATGGGACCAAAATACTTGCCTGTGTAAGCATGGCTTATTTTCATTAAACTTCATTAATGTGAGATATAATACTAATTAAACCTGAGAGATTCATGAATGTTACTACATTTTGTAACTTCTCCCTACAATCTGTAACTTCTCCGCTATTGCATTTCCACTTTGGGAATTGGGAAGGAGAGACCTCTCTGTTGATCCATTAGACACATATGTTTTCAATCCTGTGTGGTCACTCTAGATAGCCCATTGTATTAACCTTGTCTTTTACTTTCTGTAATGTGATGCTTTAATATCTAGGGCCTTGCTTACCTTGCAGGGATGCCCCTCCCAGGGTTAACTCCTAGAGATAGTAAACAGCTCTCCTAGGAACACCTTTCATATGCAAACCAACCAATCCAGAGCCCATACCCCCAGCCACCTCCTTTATGGGTTGTCACACTGGGCCACTATCTACCTGCCCTAATCACCCCAAGATCAGGTACTAGACAACAAGACAGTACTTACATCCAGAGCCCACTGAAATTACTCAAAATAGCCAATCTTAAACCTGCTTACCCTGTCTCATCCATTCCTTCCAACAGAAAACACAATAAAGACTCTTACCTCTGTTTTCCCCTCACTTCCTCTGTCTCCTGACAGACCCTGGTGCTTCCTTCTGAGGCCCTACATGGTGTGTTGTGCCTCCTGTTTCTTGGGATTGGTATTTACAATATATACCTTCCTTCATGACAGTCATTTTCACGTCTGTGTGTCTTACCATATCTGATTAAAACAAATCTGGAGTAGCCCTAAAGCACCCCTAATACCTGTTATTGAACTTCCTGCATCACAGTAGAGCAATTATGTCCCACTGTTTCCTCTGGGTTGCTTCTGTAGCACCAAATTCTGGTTTAGGATGGGTTGTCATGGGAATTAAGAAAGCAAAGAGGCAGCTGGGATGACATATTCCCAGGTGGATCATACTCCCAGGACTTGCTTTATTCTTATTAATGTTTGATAGTGAGTCTATTATTGTTTTATCTGTAAAGTTCTGCCCAACCTTGTTCCTGAGCCATTCTCTACAAAGGTAAGGCATTTATTATAATTTAGAGACCTAGTCCACACACTAATTTCCTAGTGACTACCCATGTCTGCCTGTTTTCTCAAGGCTTAATTAATTAGCACCCAAATTTGCCTCTGATAAATACCTAATTGAACACCGTGTTATCAACTATGTATTGCTATAGTTCAGTTGAATTGAACACTGAGCCTTATTGATCTGACTGTCCCTCTGTAGTTAACCTCAACTATTCAATTGATTATCCTAGAAGAATTGGAGGCAACAGGCTTTATCAAGTGATTCCTTGTTGTAGAGATACAAAAAGTTACCCCTAGGGAAAAGTACTGCCACAATAGTCCAAAGTAGTGCTGCACCAAAAGTCCACTTTCTGACCCCAACATCTTCCACCTTTCACATCTTTTCACCTGCCCCTTGACCTCATAGGTACTTCCAGTCCTCTGTTTCCTGTCTGCTTTCCTGCTACACAGAAGTTCCTTTCTAGATGCTCTGCCTTCCCCAGTCAGCCCAATCTCATGGTTGATCATCTGACCTGCTCTCTCACTAGCATCCTGGATGCACTCAATTGTTCCTCCCCTTGCATGTAATATCTAACCTAAACATTGGATGGTACCTATGACTTCTTCATCTGTGCATTTGCTACTTCAGACATTCAGTGTGTGTGAGGATTGGACCCACTCATTGTATCTTACCTCAGTTGTGCCTTTGGTGTTGTCCAGTAAACTTTTTACTGGCCCTTAGCCAGCCCCTTCTCATATTACCCTCAGTGACCTTTGACATTCTCCTCAAAGACCCTCCTCAACCCCTCCCTTCTCTCAGTTTACAGGTGGCCCTCCTTCCTACTTCATGTAAGTAAATCAAGGCTATCAGACATGACCTTTCTCAACTGCTACATTCCTATTTCCAAACCAGTCACTTTCTGCATTTATTTTTACTCCTTCCCTCCAAGTCTCAAGAGGATGAATTGTCCTTTCAACTTTGCCATGTGGGTATTTGATTCTACTTCCCCAGTTTTCTTCATGGACCTTGCGCCTGTAGCTTAGGCACTTATTTTTTTAAATTAGGAAATATTTCATACATGCAGAAGAACACAGAGAATCATGTGAAAATTATTACTTATCATTTCCATCTTGGTTTTATACTTTACTTACATGTAAATATATCCACAAATCATATATAGTATTGATTTATGGGTTTGAAAATATACATACATGATATTATACTGTGAATATCTTTTGGTGATTTTTTTTCCCACTCAATATTAGGTTTTGAAATAAAGCCATAGAAATTTCCAGTCTCTTGATCTCTGTTTTCCTCATCAGCAGGTCCTTCCTCATCTCTCTTCCTTCCCTATTCAACCTGAACTTCATGGTTGATCATTTGATTCCCCCTTACAAGCATCCTAGTTCATTCATTTTAACTGCTATTTGGCATTCCGTTGTCTAACTACACAGGTTATTCATCCAAATGTTCACTGTATTTTACCTTACATATATTTCACCACAATTTTTAAAAATCTGTACTTAAAAGATACCATAAATAAACATTTCAACCACCTGTCTTTTTTACTTTGTTTATGGTGTCTTCCACTGCAGATTTTAAAAAATTGAAGTATAGTCAATTTACAATACAGTCCCCTGCTTATGAACCTGTTCCGTTCTGAGAGTGAGTTCGTAAGTCCAATTTGTTTGTAAGTCCAACAAAGTTGGCCTAGGTACCCGACTAACACAACTGGCTATATAGTACTGTACTGTAATAGGTTTATAATACTTTTCACACAAATAATACATAAAAGCAAAGAAACACAAAAAATAAGAAAACATTTAAAATCTTACAGTAAAGTATCTTGAAAAGTACAGTAGTACCAGCTATATCACTGCTGGTTTTACACTTGCTTCCGGAATCCTGGGTTTGAAATAAAGATACTGTACTACGGTGTTCTACATAGTACTGCACAGTAAAGTACACAAAAGCACAGTCACTTGTAGAGGATGCACACACATGACAAAGTACGCCAGACATGTGAACTAATGTACGTGATTGGACATGCAAACGCACGTTCGCATCTTTGAAAGTTCGTAACTTGAATGTTTGTATGTAGGGGACTTACTGTTTTATATTAGTTTCAGCTGTACAACATAATTGCTGGATCATATGGTAGTTCTACTTTTAGTTTTTTGAGGAACCTCCATAGTGTTTTCCATAGTGGATGCACCAATTTACATTCCACCAACAGTGTACAAAACTTCTCTTCTCTCCACATCCTCGCCAACACTTATCATTTGTAGACTTTTTGATGATAGCCATTCTGACAGGTGTGAGGTAATATTTCAATATTTTTAGAGATTATTTAACTAACTATTAATCTAAATAATCTTATAGATTAATCTATGATTTTATAGATTATTTAAATAACTCCTTTTAAAGTTATTACAAAGTAATTGCTATACTCCCTGTGCTGTACAATATATCCTTGTTGCTTGTTTATTTTATACATAGTCGTTTGTGTCTCTTAATCCCATACCCCTATCTTGCCTCTCCCCTTTTCT
This sequence comes from Kogia breviceps, assembly GCF_026419965.1. NCBI lineage: Eukaryota > Metazoa > Chordata > Mammalia > Artiodactyla > Physeteridae > Kogia > Kogia breviceps. The sequence continues at coordinate 39,300,189 of NC_081310.1, read as the reverse complement.
CCCTCCACTGAAAAACGCAAGTTTTTGTTTTCTATATCTGTGAGTGTCTCTGTTTTGTTATACACATTTGTTTCTTTTATTTTTTAGATTCTACATATAAGTGATAACATACAGTATTTGCCTTTCTCTCTCTGCCTTATTTCACTAGTAATAATATTTTCTGGATCCATCCATGTTGTTGCAAATGACAGAATTTCATTCTTTTTTATGGCTAAGTAATATTCCATTCCGTGTGTGTGTGTGTGTGTGTGTGTGTGTGTGTGTGTGTGTGTGTATACCACTTCTTCATTATCATTTGTTAATGGACACTTAGGTTGCTTCCATATCTTGGCTATTATAAATAATGCTGCTATAAACATAGGGATGCACGTATCTTTTCAAATCAGTGTTTTCATTTTCTTTGGATATATATCCACCAGCGGAATTGCTGGATCATATGGTAGTCTATTTTTAGTTTTTTGAGGAAACTCTGTACTGTTTTCCATAGTGGATGCACCAATTTACATTCCACCAGCAGTGTACAAATCTTCCCTTCTCTCCACATCCTCACCAACATTTATTATTTGTAGACTTTCTGATGGTAGCCATTCTGACAGGTGTGAGGTGATATTTCATTGTGACTTTGATTTGCACTTCTCTAATAATTAGCAATGTTGAGCATATTTTCATGTGCCTGTTTACCATCTGTATGTCTTCTTTGGAAAAATGTCTATTTGGATCTTCTGCCCATTTTTTAACTTGGTTTGTTTTTTGGATATTGAGTTGTATGAATTGTTTATATATTTTGTATATTAACCCCTTATTGGTCATATCATTTGCAAATATTTTCTCCCATTCTGTAGGTTGCATTTTTGTTTTGTCAGTGGTTTCCTTTGCTGTGCAAAAGCTTTTAAGTTTGAATTAAACCCCATATGTTTATTTTTGCTTTTGTTTCTTTTTCCTTAGGAGACATATCCAAAAAAATATTGCTACTATTCATGTCAAAGAGTGTTCTGCCTATGTTATCTTCTAGAATTTTTATGGTTCAGGTCCTACATTTAGGTCTTTAATCCATTTTGATTTTATTTATGTATATGGTGTGAGGAAATATTCTAATTTCATTCTTTTACATGTAGCTGTCCAGTTTTCTCAGCACCACTTCTTGAAGAGAATGTCTTTTCTCCATTTGCTTGCCTCCTTTGTCATAGATTAATTGACCATAAGTGTGTGGGTTTATTTCTGGGCTCTCTATTCTGTTTCATTGACCTATATATATGTTTTTGTGCCAGCCATGCTGTTTTGATTACTATAGCTCTGTAGTATAGTCTGAAGTGAGGGCGTGTGATCCTTCTAGATTTGTTCATTTTTCTCAAGATTGATTTGGCTATTATTCAGGGTCTTTTGTGGTTCCATATAAATTTTAGGGTGATTTGTTCTAGTTCTGTGAAAAATGTCATAAGTATTTTGACAAGGATTGAATTAAATATGTAGATTGCTTTGGGTAGTATGAATAGTATGAACATTTTAATATTACTTCTTCTAGTGCAAGAACACAGGATATCTTTCCATTTCTTTGTATCATCCTCAATTTCCTTCATCAATGTTTTATAGGTTTCAGAGTATAGGTCTTTCACCTCCTTGGTTAAGTTTATTCCTAGGTATTTTATTCTTTTTGATATAATTTTAAACTTGATTGTTTTTTTGCTTTTTCTTTCTGATAGTTCATTATTAGTATATAGAAAAACAACAGATTTCTATATATTAATCTTGTACCCTGCAACTTTACTGAGTTCATTCATTAGTTCTAATAGCTTTTTTTGGTGGAGACATTAGGATTTTCTACATATAGTATTATGTCATCTGCAAATAGTAATAGTTTTATCTCTTCCAATTTGATGCTTTTTGTTTCTTTTCCTTGTCTGATTGTTATGGCTAGGACTTCCAATACTATGTTAAGTAGAAATGTTGAGTGTAGGTATCTTTGCTTTGTTTCTGATTTTAGAGGAAAGGCTTTCATTGGGTGTGATGTTAGCTCTGGGTTTGTCATAAATGGCCTTTATTATTTTGAAATATGTTCCCCCTATACCCAATTTGATGAGAGTTTTTATCATGAATAGATGTTGAATTTTGTCAAATGCTTTTTCTGAGCCTATTGAGATGATTATGTGATCTTTATCCTCCCTTTTGTTAATGTGATGTTTCACATTGATTGATTTGGGAATACTGAACCATTCTTGAATCCCTGGAATAAATCACACGTGATCATTTTATATACTGTTGAATTCATTTTACTAATATTTTGCTGAGGATTTTTGCATCTAAATTCATCAGAGATATTGGCCTGTAATTCTCTTTTTTGTAGTGTCTTTGTCTGGGATGGTATCAGGTAATTGTGGCCATGAAGAATGAATATGGGAGTGTTCCAATTTTTTGGAATAGTTTGAAAAGGATAGATATTAGCTCTTCTTTGTGTGTTTGGTAGAATTCTCCTGTGAAGCTCTTCAGTCCTAGACTTTTGTTTCCTGGGAGTTTTTTTAATTAAAAATTCAATTTCACTACTAGTGATAATTTGGTTCAGATTGATTGTCTGTTTCTTCCTGATCCAAGCATGGAAGGTTGTATGTTTCTACAAATTTGTCCATTTCTTCTAGGTTGTACAATTTGTTGGCATATAACTGTTCATAGTATTCTCTTATGATTTTTTGTATCTCTGTGATATTGGTTGTTGTTTCTTTTCCTTAATTTCTTATTTTATTTGGGTAATCTCTTTTCTCCTAGATGAGCCTGGCTAAAGGTTCATTAATTTTGTTTATGTTTTCCAAAAACCAGCTCTTGGTTTTATTGATCTTTTCTATTTTTTTCTTGGCCTCTATTTTATTTATTTTCTCTCTGATCTTTATTATTTTTTTGCTTCTGCTTATTTGGGGCTTTCTTTGTTCCTCTTTTCTAATTCCTTTAGGTGATAGATTAGGTTGTTCACTTGAGATTTTTCTTATTTCTTGAGGTAGGCTTGTGTTGCTATAAACTTCCCTCTTAGAACAGCTTTTGCTGCATCCCATAGATTTGGGAAATTTGTGTTTCCATTTTCATTTGTCTCGAGTATTTTTTGATTTCCTCTTTGATTTTTTTCATTGACTCACTGTTTTTTTTTAGTTATGTGTTTTTTAGTCTCCACGTGTTTGTGCTTTTCCCATTTTTCTTCCTGTGATTGATTTCTAGTTTCATACTGTTGTGGTCAGAAAAAAATGCTTGATATAATTTCTGTTCTTCTAAATTTGTTGAGACTTGTTTTTTTGGCCTAGCATGTGATCTATTCTTAAGAATATTCCATGTGCACTTGAATAGAATGTGTATTCTGCTGGTTTTGAATGGAATTTCCTGTAGATATCTATTAAGTCCAATTGGTCTATTGTGTCATTTAAGACCACTGTTGCCTTATTGATTTTCTGTCTGGTGATTTGTCCATTGATGTAAGTGGGGTATTAAAGTCCCCTACTCTTATTGTATTATTGTCAATTTCTCCCTTTATGTCTGTTAATATTTGCCTGATATATCTAGGTGCTCCTATATTAGGTGTATGTATGTTAATGAGTGTAACATTCTTTTCTTGTATTGATTCCTTTATCATTATATAATGCCTTTCTTTGTCTTTTATTATAGACCTTGTTTTAAAGTCTATTTTGTCTGATATGAGTATTGCTATCCCTGCTTTCTTGTTGTTTCCATTTGCAAGAAGTATCTTTTACCATCCCCTCACTTTCAGTTTGTGTGTGTCTTTAGTTCTGAAGTGCATGTCTTGTAAGCAGCATATAGATGGGTCTTGTTTTTTAATCCAATCACCGACCTATGTCTTTTGATTAGTGCATTTAGTCCATTGACATTTAAAGTAGTTATTGATAGGTATGTATTAACGTGGTTTTGTTACTTGTTTTCTGGTTGTTTTTGTAGTTCTTCTCTGTTCTTTTAGTTTCTTCCCTTGTGATTTGATGATTGTCTTTAGTGGTATGTTTTTGTTCCTTTTTCTCTAGTTTCTGTGTATCTAGTATATGTTTCTGATTTGTGGTTTCCACGAGGTTCCAACATATTGACCTATAACTACATCTCTTTTAAACAGGTAGTCCTTTAAGTTCAAGCACAATCTAAAAGATCTACATTTTTTACTCCCTTCCACCAAATTTTTGGTTTTGATGTCATATTTTGTATTTTCATGTTTATCCCTTTACTGATTATTGTAGTTATAGTTGATTTTACATATTTTTTGTTTTTTAATCTTCATACTAACTTATTTCAGTGGTTGATCCTCAGCCTTTACTACATATTTGCCTTTACTATAGATTCTTCCGTTTTTTCCTTTCCTATAGATTCTTTCTTCTTGTATAGCCTATTCTTTTCCACTTAAAGAAGACTCTTAAACATTTCTTTTAGGGTAGATTTAGTATTAATGAACTTTTTTAGTTTTTGCTAGTCTGAGAAGTTCTTTATCTCTCCTTCAATTCTAAATAATAATCTGATGGGCAAAGTATCCTAGACTGAAGATTTTTCCCTTTTAGCACTTTGTATAGATCATGCCACTCCCTTCTGGCCTGCAAAGTTTCTGCAGAAATATCAGCTGATAGCCTTATGGGTGTTCCCTTGTATATGACTTTTTGTTTTTTTCTTGCTACCTTTAGAATTCTCTCTTTATCTTTAAGCTTTGCTATTTTAATTATGATATGTCTCGGTCTGGGTCTGTTTGAGTTTATTTTGTTTGGGACCCTCTGTGCTCTCTGAACCTGGATATCTGTTTCCTTCTTCAGGTTTGGGGATTTTTCAGCCATTTCTCATCAAATACATTTTCAACCCTCTTCTCTCTCTCTTCTCCTTCTGGGACCCTTATAATGTGCATGTTGATATGATTGATGCTGTCTCAAAGATCCCTTAAAACTCTTCTAATTTTTTTTTCTTTTTGCTCTTCTGATTGGGTGATTTCTATTATTCTATCTTCCAGATCACTTATGCATTCTTCTATATCACCTAGTCTGCTGTTCATTCCTTCTACTGTGTTTTTCATTTCAGTTATCATATTCTTCAGTTCTGACTGGTTCTTTTTCATGTTCTAGTTCCTCGTTAAACTCTCACTGTGTTCATCTATTCTTTTTCCTAATTCAGTTAGCATTCTTATTACTAATGCTTTGACTCTTTATCTGGTAAATTGTTTACCTCTTTTTCACTGCTTGTTTTTTCAGGGGCTTTCTGTTGCTCTTTCAATCAAAACAAATTTCTCAGTATTCTCATTTTGCTCAACTCTCTCTGTGTATGAAATTAGTTGAAACAGTTACCTGTTGCGGTCTTGAAGGGGTGTCCCTTTATGAGAGCATCCCTATACAGTGTGCATGTGCCCAGTGGCTTTGGTGGGAGAGCTAGATCTGAAGTGAACACAAGTCTTATCTTTTTGCAGGGTGTATTGGCAACCATCACCTTGGTAGGAAGTGGGATTGGAGGTGGTAGGGCCAGAGCCAGGTGTCAGCCAGGGCTTCTCCTCTGCTCTGTGACCATCACCACCCTATAAAGGGAGGGGTCGAGTCCCAAGTTGCTGAAGCAGAAGCCCTGAAGTTTGGGTCTGAGCTGGCTCTGTTCCCTTTAAGTGTGTGCTCTCCCACCTCCCAGCACTGGAACCCTCATCCCAGAGGGAAGCAGTGCTGGAATAAGAGGGGCTGGCATGGATGCTTGGCATGTGTCAGGGTACAGGCTGTAGTGGTCTGGCTGGAGTCAGACATCTGGACTGTTTCCAATGTGCTGCCTGTGAAAGTGCCAGTAATGGCTGCCCCCACTCCACTCAGACACTGCTTTGAGTCTGAACCTCCTTTGTCCCTCACAGATGAGCCTCCCTTTGGCCTCTGCCATCCTAGCCAAGGTGTGGAACTGTGTCATGAAACAAGCAGGACTCAAGTGGTCATTTGGCTCAGGCTAGGATGTGTGCTGGTGTGTCATGGGAAACCAGCCAGCCACCTGTGCAGTCTCAATCCACCCTCTCCACCCTGCTTCAGGAACAAGCAAGTGTGTGCTCCTCATGAGTGGAGTTCAGGCTTCCTACAGTCCTTCTGTTAGTTCCACTGGCCTTTCAACCCGCCAAGGGGGCTCATCTTCACAGTGTTGGACCCCAGAGCTCAGGCACCCAATAGGTGGTTTGAACTGCTCACTCCCTAGGGAGGACCTTCATCCATGTAACCTCCTTTCTTCTCTGAATCCCTTCCCAGGTTCACAGGTCCTGACCTGATCACTTTTCTTCCCTTCCTACCCAATTCTGCATGGATCTTTCTCACAGCCTTGGTTGTATAGGAGTCTTTCTGCCAGTCTCCAGTTAGTTTTCAGTGAGAATTTTTCCACATGTAGCTATATTTTCAATGTGTTCATGGGGTGGGGGCAGAGGGAGAGTTCATATCCTTTTACTCCACCATCTTGCTCTCCTCTTGCCAGATATTTTTTTATCATGAAAAATATGCACAATGTAAAAATTAGCATTTTAACCATTTAAAAATATACAGTTCAGTGGCATTAAGCATAAAACTTCTTTGTATGATCACGACCATCTGCCTCCATAACTCTTTTCATCTTGCAAAACTGAAATTCCAGTTAGCAGACATTTAATCCTGTCCAAAATGTCCATAATATATTTGGTCCATCCCAAAATGTCCTTCTTTGATATTTGCAGGACCATTTGGGCCTGTCCAAAATGTCCATAACACATTTGATCTATGCCAAAATGTTCTTTATATTTGGTCACATTTGGTCCTGTCCAAAACATCTATGGAGACATTTTGTCCACATCAAAAAGTCCTTGATATTTGGTCCTGTCAAAACTATTTGGCACAGATCAAGTATTTTCATGAATGTTTTGGACAGAACCACATTTCAAGAACTTTTTGTCATGGACCAAATATCTTTTAGATCAAATGTCTTATGGACATTTTAGACAGGATCAAATGTTCTGCAAGGGAAACTTCTTACCCATTAAATGATAACTTGCCATTCCCCTTATCCTACAGCCCCTGGAAAGCATCATTCTACTTTCTATGAATTAATTACTCTTGGTACCTCATGAAAGTGGAATTGTACAGTATTTGTCCTTTGGTGACTGGCATTTTTTTTTCGCATAATGTCTTTAAGGTTCATGCATGTTGAGGCATGTGTAAGAATTGCCTTCCTCTTTAAGGTTGAATAATACTCCATTGTAGATATGTATCACAGTTTGTTTATCTGTTTATCTGTCAGTGGACACTTGGGTTGCTTCCACCTTTTGACGATTATGAATAGTGCTGCTTAAGAATATGATGTACAAATATCTGTTCTAGTCCCTCCTTTCACTTCTTTTGGATATATAGCCAGAAGTGAAATTGCTAGATCATAGGATAATACTATGGTTAACTTAATAGTTAACTTGCTAGTTCTTTTATCCTTCAGCACTTAAAAATGCCATTCTATTGTTACCTGACCTCTACTCTTTCTTTTTAAAAAAGATTTTAAATAAATTTTTATTTTATATTGGAGTATAGTTGATTAATAATGTTAGTTTCAGGTGTACAGCAAAGTGATTCAGTTATACATATACATGTATCTATTCTTTTTCATATTCTTTTCCCATTTATGTTATAACAGAATATTGAGCAGTGTTCCCTGTGCTATACAGTAGGCCCTTGTTGATTAATCTATTTTAAATATAGCAGTGTGTACACGTCAATCCCAAACTCCCAATCTATTCCTCCCCCCCCTCCACCCCTCCCCCTGGTAACCATAAGTTCATTCTCTAAGTCTGTAAGTCTGTTTCTGTTTTGTAAATAAGTTCATTTGTATAATTTTTTTTTAGACTCCACATATAAGTGATGTCATATGATATTTTTCTTTCTCTGTCTGACTTACTTCACTTAGTATGATAATCTCCAGCTTCATCCATGTTGCTGCAAATGGCAATTCATTCTTTTTTTATGGCTGAGTAATATTCCATTGTATATATGTACCACATCTTCTTTATCCATTCCTCCACTGATGGACATTTAGTTTGCTTCCATGTCCTGGTATTGTAAATACTGCTGCAATGAACATTGGGGTACATGTATCTTTTCTAATTATGGTTTTCTCCAGATATATGCCCAGGAGTGGGACTGCTGGATTATATGGTAGCTCTATTTTTAGTTTTTTAAGGAACCTCCATACTGTTCTCCATAGTGGCTGTACCAATTTACATTCCCATCAACATTGTAGGAGGGTTCCCTTTTCTCCACACCCTCTCCACTATTTATTGTTTGTAGATTTTTTGATGATGGCCATTCTGACTGGTGTGAGGTGATATCTCATTGGAGTTTTGGTTTGCATTTCTCTAATGATTAGTAATGTTGAGCATCTTTTCATGTACCTCTTGCCCACCTGTATGTCTTCTTTGGAGAAATATCTATTTAGGTCTTCTGCCTATTTTTTGATTGGGTCATTTGTTTTATTGATATTGAGCCACGTGAGCTCTTTGTAAATTTTGGAGACTAATCCCTTGTCAGTCACATCATTTACAAATATTTTCTCCCATTCTGTAGGTTGTCTTTTCACTTTGTTTATGGTTTCCTTTGCCATGTAGAAGCTTTTAAGTTTAATTACTGGCCTCAACTATTTCTGGTGAAAAGTTTGCTGTAATTCTTATCTTTGTTCCCCTGCATGTATCATTTTTTCCCCTTTCTAGCTGCTCTTAAGCATTTTTCTTTATCTTTAGTTTCCAGCATTTGTCTATGTTGTGCCTAGATGTGGTGTTTATTGAGCTTCTGGGATCCATGGGCTAATATTTATCACCAACTTTGGATATATTTCAGTCAATATTTCTTCAAAAAATATTCTCCAATTCTATTTAAGTTAGATTGCTTGATATTGTTCCATAGGTCATTGAAGCACATAATTTAAAAAATTTCTTTCCTGTGGTATAATTTGGATAATTTCCATTGAACTATCTTTATTTTCACTAATCTTTTTATCTGCTTTGTCTAACTTCCTATTAAGTCTGTCTTATTAATTTTTATTTTTAAATTTCAGATGCTGTATTTGCTTTTATTCTAGCATTCCAAACTGACTCTTTTTAAAATTTATTTATTTTTGGCTGCATTGGGTTTTCATTGTTTCACGTGGCTTTTCTCTAGTTGCGGCGAGCAGGGGCTACTCTTCATTGCGGTGCATGGTCTTCTCATTGTGGTGGCTTCTCTTCTAGTGGAGCACAGGCTCTAAGCACGTGGGCTTCAGTAGTTGTGGCTCATGGTATCTAGAGCGCAGGCTCAGTGGTTGTGGCACACAGGCTTAGTTGCTCCGCAGCATGTGGGATCTTCCTGGACTAGGGCTTGGACCTGTGTCCCCTGCATGGGCAAGCTGATTCTTAATCACTGTGCCACCAGGGAAGTCCCCAAATTGGCTCTTTAAAAAAAATAGAATAGTATTTCTTTACTGAGATTCCCTATCTGTTCACCCATTCTCTACAATTTTCCTGAGAATCTTTTAACATATTTATACTTGCTGAATTAAAGTCCTTGTCTGCTAATGCCAGTCAGAGTCTGGGTCATCTGTAGTCTGCTACTACTAACTCCATTTTATTGATTTGGGGTCATTTTCCTGCTTCTTTGGAGGTCTAGTAATTTTTAATACTGTACTGTACTGAACATTTAAAATTATACATTGTTGACACTCTGGGTTTTTTTATTTTGCTCTAAAGAGTTTTGATGTTGTTGTTGTTGTTATTGTTCTTCTTTTTTTCTCTTCCTTCTCTCCTTCTCCTTCTTCTCTTTCTCCTTCTCTTTCTTCTTCTTGTGAAGATAAATAACTGGTGGATATCCCTGACCCTGATGAAGATTAGTTTTAGGACTTGGAAGGCTTTACAGTTGTTTAGTTTTGCCTTTAACCCCAGGACATAGCATTTTGTCCTTAGTTAACCCTTTTGGTTTCAGAAGAAAGTCTAAGGTGTTTTCCAATACCCTCTAAGTTGGTGTGACTTTGTCCAGATTTGTCTCCCAGCATCAGGTAACTATTGAAATCTCTGCTTCCTTTCCTTACACATGCACAGTTCAAGAGTTAGCCAAGAACTTGAGGAAAAAGTTTTCTATACTTTTGTTTCTCCTGCATGATGCTGTCCTTTCCAAGATTTTTCACCTAAATTTACAGCTGTTTCACAGTCACATACTTCACTGTCTGTCTCTTAAGTCCAGTAGATCTGTCATTTTCTGTTAAAGTCTGATTCCCTTATACCCTGCCCAAAACTAGGAAGTGACCTCAGAGGACAGTCTTACTTAGAAATCTTTCCTTCTTTCAAGGATCATGCCTTTTGCAGTCTTTGCTCTCTAATGCTTCTAAAGAATTATTTATTACAGTTTGTCTAGAGCATATATAATTGGTATCAGGCAGAGTGTATGTGAAATAAAACTACTTTGCCATTTCAAGAACTTCAATTCTGGAAGATATTTGTCTGGATATTTTTAGCCCATTGTTTTTCTATATCAATTTTAGGACCTACTTGTTAAATTCTGCTGAAAACCCTGATGAAATTTTATTGGAATTTCATTTAAGTTATGGATAGATTAGAGAAGAACTGATACCTTTATAATACTGAGTCTATCAAAACATGTGATATAGTTTTTCAAGTATTTTAGTCCTCTTCTATGTATTTAATAATGTTTTATAAATTTTACTATACAGGTCTTGTACAACTTTTATTAAATCTATTCTACTTTATTTTATTTTTGCTGTTGTGAATGGAATAATTTTTCTATTATACAGTTTACCCTCAAAAACCATGGGTTTAAACCATGTGGGTGTGCTTATATGCAGATTTTTTTCAATAGTAAATACTACAGTACTACACAATCTGTGGTAGGTTTAAATCTGCAGGTATGGAACAGCAGTATGGAGGAACCACAGTGTGGAGAGCCAACTATAAGTTATATGTGAATTTTATTATTTTTATTATTATTACTATTATTATTTATTATATGTACATGGAGGGTTGTTCAAGGGTAAACTATATATTCCAGTTAGCATTTACTGATATATAGAGACATCTTAATTTATTGTATTTTGATATTGAATTCAACTTGCTGAACATTCTTCTAAGGTCTAACAGTTACTGGATATTTCTCTCATAAATTACATATACCTGACTTCCTTTAAAAATGCAATCTTAGAATTATTGTCTTTTAATATAGAAGTAAGTGCTTTAAAATTTTGGTCATTATTAATATATTTATATGTATTTCTTCTATGTAACTTTTTCATTTTACTAACTCTGTATTTTTTTTCTCTTTTCATCTATAGAGCATTGCTCAATAGTGTAAGTTGGTCTAACTTCATTGCTACAACAGTCCTCAAAATCTCAGTAAGTTAACACAATAAAGTTTATTCCTTACTCATTTTATGGTCCACTGTGGGTGGAATTAGAGGAGGAGAGATGCTCTGCTCCCCATAATCCTTTAGAGACCCAGACTTTTTCCATTTAGTAGACCATAATGCTTCTGAGTCCTTTTTGGATTCTCCAAAACTTGCAGATGATAGAAGATAAAAAGAGATAGCTGGAAGGATCATGCAAAACTTAATTTTTTTTGTTGGGGGGCAGAGTCCAAGCCTGACTGGTTATATGACACTTTGGTCCACATTCCACTGTGCAGTATTCAGGCATATGGCTCCATCTAACTGCAAAACATGCTTAGAAACAGAGTCTAGGTGTGTGCCCTGGAGGAAAAGGAAATGGGATTTTGTATGTTCATTAAATTTTCTCCTTATCAAGCTTTTTTCAAAAAAAACCACTTTGTTCTTTCTATTCTTCTTTTAGTGACTCTTCACTTTAAAAGTCTTGACCCCACACCTAAACAATACTAAGATTTCAGAATAATTTAACTCTAATCATCTTGCTTCAGTTCCACATGTTGAGTAGTATTATTTCATTTCCTTCTTGTTTTCACATCCATCAAAGATATTATTCTTAATATTTATTTCTACAGTTTATCTTTCTTTACTTTAACCAATAATTTCTTTCCTTATGATTGATTCCTCTACTATTTTCTTTTTTGGGCTTATTTTTCTTCTTATTGAATAAAATCCTTCAGTAGTTGTTTGTTTTGTTTTTATTGAGGATTTTTAATGTAAACTTTATGTGCATAGGTATTTATTTCACCCTAACTCTCAAATAAAAGTTTATCTAGATTTACAATCTAAGATTAACATTCTTTTCCCACAGCTCAATGAAAATATCATTCTATTATTTTTGTCCTATTTTTGCTGATAAGAAATCTCTCAATATAAGTGGCAGTCTATTGTGTGTAATCTATCTTATCTGTATGGCAGCATATAAATATTTTCTTTTTTTTCTTTTGTGTTCTATGATTTCATTTTGAGTTACTTAAGACTTTGGGTCAATCTTCACCCTGATGACTTAGCCCTTTAATAAATTATGGAAAGTTTTCACATTTTATTTGATTGAGTTTCACTTCCCTTTCCAACCCATTTTCTCTAATTTCTTCTTCTGGAGAAAACTATTAGGCACATGTTAGAAGAATTTGTCATTCTTTCCTCAATTGTTTCTTAACTTCTTTCTTATTTCTAAATCTCCTTAACTATTTGTGCTGCCTTCTGGTTGATTTCCATGTCTCTCTCTCTCTCTTGCTTTCTTTCTTTCTTTTTTTTTTTTTTTTGTAACCCTCTCTTTACCCATATCTTTAGTGGTTTGTAATCATCTCTAAAATTTTGAATTTAATAGCTATGATTTTATATCTAGAATTTCTATCTTTTTAAAATATGCCTACTTTCTTTTCTCTTTTTTTATATGATTTTTTTTTTTTTTAGGCCGCACTGTGTGGCATGCAGGACCTTAGTTCTCCAACCTGGGGTGAAACCCATGCCCCTTGCATTGGGAGTGTGGAGTCTTTAAAAAATTTTTTTTTAATTAATTAATTAATTAATTAATTAATTAATTAATTTTTGGCTGTGTTGGCTCTTCGTTTCTGTGCGAGGGCTTTCTCTAGTTGTGGCAAGTGGGCACCGCTCTTCATCACAGTGCACGGGTCTCTCGCTATTGCAGCCTCTCTTGTTGCAGAGCACAGGCTCCAGACACGCAGGCTCAGTAGTTGTGGCTCACGGGCCTAGTTGCTCTGCAGCATGTGGGATCGTCCCAGACCAGGGCATGAACCCGTGTCCCCTGCATTGGCAGGCAGATCCTCAACCACTGTGTCACCAGGGAAGCCCAGGAGTGTGGAGTCTTAACTACTGGACTGCCAGGGAAGTCCCCCTACTTTCTTTCCATAGTCATATTTTTTGTTATAGTTTATTTGTTTTCTTTTTTCTTTAACAATATTTTATGTATTGTTCAGATTGCTTTGTTATTTTTAGTTTTGTTCTGCCTATCTTTCAATTTATTTTATCTTCTAACTCTCCCTTTTCTTCATATGGTTGGTAAACCTTTACTGACAATTCTTTGGTGGTGGTGATTTTTCCAGTGGGAGTCTTATGCCCTGGATTTGCTTTTTCGATTGCTTCTTTTGGAGCCTTAGGGATTTTATGGCTATGTGACATGTTTTTAGCTTCTTTTTTCATCTATTGATTTTTATTACTATACTCTTTTCCTATGTATGTACATTAAATTTAGATTCCTGTCCACATACAGCCTGAGGTTGACATTTAACATTCTTACAGGAGATATTTTTTCCCACATTCATGCAGGTAAAACATTCTTCCTTGTTTCTCTGGTCATTGAGTAGAATTTTCTAGTCTTCATATATCCTGGATTTATGAAAGACCTTCCTGGGCCCCACAGAGGTTTTAAACCCTATCTCCTGGGCTTCCCTGGTGGCGCAGTGGTTGAGAGTCTGCCTGCCAATGCAGGGGACACGGGTTCATGCCCCAGTCCGGGAAGATCCCACGTGTCACGGAGCGGATGGGCCCGTGAGCCATGGCCACTGGGCCTGCACGTCTGGAGCCTGTGCTCTGCAACGGGAGAGGCTACAACAGTAAGAGACCCGCGTACCGCAAAAAAAAAAAAAAGCAAACCACACACACACACACACACACACACACAAAAACCTATCTCCTAACTCCTACTTCCAGTATCCTGGATCAATATTCCTGGACTATAGTAGATCACCTGGAGCTAATTACTCTTAGAGTTCTCTCTTTACTTCTATCACCTAGAGATTGCTTTCTTTTTTTCAAGTTTGGCTATACATAAAATATTTTGTTATGTTTTATCAAGGATTATGTGTGTCTATGGTGGGTGGGGAGTGATTCAAGTGAGCTCAGTCTGTTGCATTACCATGTCATTCAGAATGACTTATTTTAAACTTTTCTTCCTTTATTAAAGAAAGCTCAACTGTAACATGTAAACTGTAAACTTGAATTGTAAACATGCTCATATCTTTTATCCTAAAAAAAGAAACCTCATGATTTTGTGTTTTACTCTATAGGTAAATTTCAACCAAAAGTTGAAAAAGTGTAGGCTACATTTTGCCCCTACATAAAAATCTTTAACTGATTTTGCAAGCCCCTTGCGATTTGTTCTGTCTGTTCTCACCATTTCATAGAAACTACTCTTATAAATTTCACTAATGGTATTCTAATGTCAAATCCAATGGACATTTTCAGTGATGATTTAGTATGTCTCTCCGAATTTGACTCTTTTACTCATTTTTTCTTAAAAATTCCTACTGTGGGGAGGGGGAAGGGTAAGCTGGGACAAAGTGAGAGAGTGGCATGGACATACATACACTACCAAATGTAAAATAGCTAGTGGGAAGCAGCCGCATAGCACAGAGAGGTCAGCTTGGTGCTTTGTGACCACCTAGAGGGGTGGGATAGGGAGGGTGGGAGACACAAGAAGGAAGAGATATGGGGATATATGTATATGTATAACTGATTCACTTTGTTATAAAGCAGAAACTAACACACCGTTGCAAAGCAATTATAGTCCAATAAAGATGTTAAAAAAAAAAAAACCCCGAAAAACCAAACCTAAATAAATAAATAAAAGACAAAGGCAAAAAAAATTTTTCTATCACCTTTGCTTCCACAATTCCACATTATCTATGTTGTCCTTGTGTTTCTCTGAATGTTTTTTTTCTGACTCTTATTTCTAGACTCTTTTTTCCTCTCACCACCTTTGAATATTGTTTTTTTGTTTTGTTTTGTTTTTTAGTAGGGTAAATCTTTGGCTCATAACTCTTCTTATTTTCCATATTATAGTTAAAATGAAACACTTACAACTTTTGATACTTCCTTTTATGTGGAGGGAGCTCAATGAGTATAACATTCTTGGTCTATCTTTGCTCTTCTATTCACTTTGCCCCTGGGGAAGTGGGTTGACTTAAATGATTGATAACTTAGAAAAGAATAAGCTGGGCATGCTTGGCTTAACTTCACATTCTTCTTCTTATGAGTGAACTTCTTGTAGGATAACATGTTCTTTTCTCATTTATGTTACACATTTAAAGTGCCTCCAATATGAGAGACCAACAGTGGATCAACAATACCTGTGACTGGGGAGATAATTCTTCTTAACCCTATTAGGTATAGTATTAGTGCTGTAGTATCAGGAAGTTCACTTTCTGCAAATGTAAGCTACATCTGTCAATATATATTTTTTGTCAGTAATAAGTGATGAGTAATAACATTCATCTTCTGACTCATATTATTCAGTTCACTCAGGATTTGGTCAGGGAAGAGAGGTACAATTGGACCTCTTATGTACCCAAACAATTCTTTATGATCACCCACAACATTTCTTAATATCACAAAATTTTTATTGACTTCCAAATATATCTCTAGCTCAGACAGTTTACATGAACTTCAGATGTTTTAATTTAACATTTTATTACACATCTCCTGGATGTCACACAGACTCAAATTCAAAATTTCTAAAAATCAACTAGTCATCTTCCCCTGTAAGTGTACCCTATATTCTCTGTTTTATGTTACAATTGATGGTATTAAAATTTGTCCAGGGCTTCCCTGGTGGTGCAGTGGTTGAGAATCCGCCTGCCGATGCAGGGGACACGGGTTCGTGCCCCGGTCCGGGAAGATCCCACATGCCGTGGAGCAGCTAGGCCCGTGAGCCATGGCCCCTGAGCCTGCGCGTCCGGAGCCTGCGCTCCGCAATGGGAGAGGCCACAACAGTGAGAGGCCCGCGTACCACAAAAAAAAAAAAAAAAAAAAAAAAAAATTTGTCCAGTTTAGGGAAGCCATAAACATAAAATTCATGAGTTCATTCAGCAAATATTTATTGATTGCTTACTATATGCTAGTCAGTGATCTAAATGATGGAGGATATAGCAGTGAACTAAATAAAAAGCTCTTTTCTATGGAACTTCCATTATAGTAGAGGAGAAAAGACAATACACAAGTTAAATAAGTAAGATGTATAATATGTTAGGTGATAATAAATACCATGAACAAAAAAGACAGGTGCGGAGTGAAGGTGGTGCAGAGGCAGCTTATAATGTTAAACATGACAGTCAGCATAGCTCTCATTAAGAAAGTGATGTTTGGGCAAAGACTTGAAGGAAGTGAGAGAACAAACTAAGTGAACATCTGGGGAAAGAGCATTGCAGGCACAGCAAGCAGCAGGTACAATGGCCCTGAGGTGGGAATCTGCTTGGCTTACCTGAGGGACAATAAGGAGGCCAAGAGAGTAGAATGGAGTAAGTGAGGTGAAGCTCACCAGGAGAAAGGTAACAGGGACAGCAGATCACATAGAGCTTTGTTAATCAGAGTAAAGACTTGGCTTTTACTCAGTGATTATACATTTTGAGCTTAGGAGTGATGTGCTCTAACCATTTTAAATGATTCACTGTTGCTGCTATATAGATGCAAGGGTGGAAGCAGGGAGACCAACAGAAAGGCTATTTTAATAATCCAGGTGAGTAGTGATGGCTTGGATCAGGGTGGTAGCAGTTCAAGTGGTGACAAATAGTCAGATTCTGTATGTATCCTGAAGATAGAGCCAGTAGGATTTACTGATATATTGAATGAAAGATATAAAAGAAAGAGTGGCTAGGGGTGATTCCAAAGTTTGACCCAAACAGCCAGAAGGATTGGGTTGATATCAGTTGAAATGAGGAATGCTATTGATGGAGCAGATTTTGAGGGTAAGATCAGGAGTTCAGTTTTGAACAGGTTAAGTTTGATATATCTAGGCAATATCTAAGTAGAAAAGTGATTTATGTATTCAACATCTAAGTGGATTTATGGGTCTGGAGTTCAAGAGTTTTGCAGACACTGTTAGTGCTCACCAAATAACCCTGTGCCTGTTTACATTTTCTAGCCCACCTTGGAGTTAGATTAGGGCTATGGCATTAGGTTCCAGATAATTGGATGTGGGTAGAAATTATGTAAACCACTTCTAGGCCTGACCCTTTAAGACATCCCAGGAAATCCTCTAGTCTTTTTTTTTTTTTTTTTTTTTTCAGTTTTCCCCTTTCATAGTGGTAGTCTAGGAGGCCGTGTCAAGATGATGTAGGTACGAAATATGTCAGACTATGACATGAAAAAAGTTAAGCACAGAGATGTTAGGGTTTGTTACTGCAGCATAGCCTAGCTGTATTTGACTAATACAATGGAGGATATTCAGGCTGAACATACAGTTTTGGAGTTTATCAATATATTGAGACATTCAAGTCCATGAGACTGGATGACATCACTGAAAGAGCAAGTTGAAGTGGAGAAAAGAAAAAGCTTTGAGCCTTGGGGCATTCCAACATTAAGAAGTCATGGAGAAAAGGAGAAACTAAGAAATTAAGGAGGAGCTATCAGTGAGGTAGCAGGAAAAGTAGGAAAATGTGATATCCTGGAAACCCAATAAGGAATATATTTCAAGTAGGAAGAAATAATTAACTGTCAATTCTTGTTAATGAGATCAAGTAAGATGAGACCTGAGAATTGACCACTGAGTTTAGCAATATGGAGGCCAAGGCTGTTGGTCACATTGGTTAGCAGTGCCAATGGAGTGGTGGGGGTAAAATCCTGACTGAGAAAGATTTGGGAGAGGATAGGAGAAGAGCTGGTGACAGTGAATATAGTAGTGAGAGGGGTAGTGGGGTCAGGAGAGGGTTTTTGTTTTGGTTTAGTTTTTGGTTTTGGTGAGGGAAAGAATTGCATATTTGTATGATGATCCAGTAGACAGGGTAAAGTTGATGATGCAGGAGAAAGAGGGGGCAATTTCAGGAGCAGTGGTTTTAATTAGGAAAGGGGGTGGGTATCCAGTTCACAAATGGAGGGACGGGCCTTAGATACCCATATACTTTATCTACGGTGATAGGAAGACAGACAGCGTTAATGGGCACAGATGCTTGAAGATGGATAGATAATAGTAGTAGAAGTTTGCAGAAAATCTCTCCTGATCGATATTACTTTGACTCATTCTCTCTTTCCCTCATCACTCACATCTAACAATTATCAATCCCTGCCTGTTATTATGAGTAATTTTCTCATAAGTGATTCCTGTTTTTTGTCTTTGTTGCTATCTCAGTCATTTGTTTTTTTTTTCCTTCCTGGAATACCAGTACAGTTTACTACCTGGTCTCCTTACTTAGACATGTTTCCCTGAAATTCATCTTCTACACTTCTTCCAGAGAGAACTAGCTAAAGCAAATATTTAATCATGCCACTCTACCATAAGAATGGATAGGAAGTCTTCCATGAGCTGGACTCTACCTAGCTAGTTTCCCAGCCTTTTCTCCTGATACATCATGCCTCACTATGTGCTCCGATAACATTATAACATTTGAACTATGAAATTTCTTCCTCTAACTATCACTTTTGTTTGAAAGGCTTACTCAGTGGAATTCCCTGTTACCTTCCCCACTTCTCCTTCTCTCCTCTGCCTTCATCTAGATATTCATTATCCTTTAAGACTCAGTGACTCAGCTCAAATGCTCTGGGAACACTTTCCAGAACACCTCTCCCTTCCTTAGCTGAGTTGGATTCTTTTCTTTTCAGTTTCAATACCAACCACCCATGTCATTCCTTTCTATTGTTCCATTTAGCATATCAGTTCATATCTAATTTATCAGACTCTTGAGCTCTTGAGAGCAGAAATCCTGGGTTAGTCATCTTTGAATTCCCAGTACATAGCACAGTAACTGGTGCAAAATAGGTGTTTAATAATGATGATATGAACGGAAGAGTGCACTTCTCTGGGAGAGAACATTAAGATATTTTACCACTGGAGGATTAGGCACTAGACAAAACAACAACAAAAAAACAAACAAAGAAAAAAACTAGGTCTCAGTGGGGGAAGGAGTGCCTAGGGTGCCCAAGAAAAGAAGTGGCATGATTAGATGTCTAGAAGATTGAAACTAAAGAAGATAGCAGATTAGCCTGATAGCTCAGAGAACCCATGACAGAGGGATTGTAGGAGGGTAACATAAGAGGGTGAGGGCAGAGCACAGAATCTTAGAACTGCCATGGATGAGAAGTGGGGGTGGGGCAGTATTTGCTGGCAGAGGCCTTCTGGATTCCAACAGAGAAAGCTCTGATGGCAAAACTAAATTGGAGTGCCTGATTCATTACTTCACACCTACCCACCCTAAGAGATCTCAGAAGCTGTCTTCGGCCCGAGGGCCACAAAAGCTGAAAGCATTGACTGAAATTTTGATGTTTTGCTCATAGGGATTTCACTTCCAGTAATTCATCCTCATGGCATATCTGGACTAATGTCCATACATGTACATAAATGGATATTCACTACAATTTTGTTTATAATAGAAAAAAATTAGAAACCTAGGTCACTTGTCTCATATTTTTCTATATGTTAAATTTTGTAACAAGCTTTGTAACTTTTTTATAATCATAAATCTAGAATAAAGTCAGAGAAGCAAGCAAACTAGCACAAAATCACTTGGAAAAGCCTTCCTTGTAGCATTTTATTCATATTTTTATTATGAAACATTATTTATAAAAATTAAGTTAGAGATAATATTTTTGAAATCTCCCCATGTACTATCCCTTATTAGTAATCTAGTTTCTCTCTTTGCGAGCATTCAGTTATTATTGGCACATGGAAAGAAAAGTCATATGTCACCAGGGGGAGGTAGTTCCTATAACAGGGAGGGGCGTTGGAGGTTAGGGAGAGATTTAGAGAGGATAAAGCAAGGGTTAGGAGACAGTCTGCATCCATGAGGGGAGTCTCAGCTCTCTTACCCACTTATGTCTCAGCTTCTAAATTGTAATCTCCCTCAACATGCAGGGACCATGGATCATCCAACTTTCCATAACTAGTACTGAAAACCTAGTGTTGCATATATTTGGGTGCTCAAAAATATCTATTATTAAATGCATGATTAATTAGGTTTCTTTTCATACTTTTATTCTGAAACTTTCAAAGTAAGTTAAAATTTTTAGTGAGAGTATACTTACAGTTGAACCACAGGGTGAAACTTTTCTCTGAAATCAACTCTCAGTGGGCAGCCATATTTTTCCCAATTATATTTTACTCTCTAGAAAAGGAAAAATGCTTTAGTTATTTTCTATATTTGGCTGATTGAAAAAATTATAGTTCTCTTACCAAGTGTTTAGATGGTCGATCCCTCAGATATGACCTGTAAAAAGACATTTTCAATACTTAGAATCTTTCCTCTTCTCAAACTTAAAAATAAAACCATTACTTTGTTTGGGTAAACAGGTATCACAAAAGTCAAACAGATAAACCATAATTTATAAAATACTCCTAAAATATGTGGAGATTAAACAACATACTTCTAAATAACACATGGATCAAAGATAAAATCTTAAGAGAAGTTAGAAAATATGTTCAACTAAATGAAAATGAAAACACAACTTATCAAAATTTGTGAGGTGCAGCAAAATCAGTGCCTAGAGGTAAATTTATAGCAATAAATGTGTATATCAGAAAAGACTGATGATAATAGGAATAAATACTAACTGATTCTAAATTATTGATATGACATTAATATAAAACTCAATGTTTATGTTAAAAAATACTTCTTACTTTTCAATGATATAAAAAAAATCACGCTGAAGACATTCCTTTTTATCAAATCTACAAAAAGCAAAACATAATGAAGTTATAATATCATCATTCCTTAGTTACTAGCACAAACATTTAATCATTTAACTCAGTGATTCTTGAACTCGAAAGTATCACAGAATCATCACTTATTGAATTAGACTCTTTGGGGTTGGTGTGTAGCCCTAGCATTTCTATTTTTAAAACTCAGCTTCACAAATGTTTCTGAAGGTACCAGAATTTGAAATATACTGATTTACCTCTTATATTTGATACATGTGAAAATTTGTAGAAAATCCATCAAAGTAAAGACAAATTTCTTTGGACTGTTTCATTCTTCATAATTTTTTAAAACACAGAGTTCTAATTGATACTAGAGACTCAGTTGCGCAGGTAAGGATCTATTTTAAGAATTCACATAATTTCTAGAAAAGGTTTATGCAGACATAAGGCTATCATAGTCTATAAAATGATAGAGTTTTTAGTAAGTTAAATTATTCATTTGACCATTTTTGCTGGTTGCTTCCAGTGTAACTCAGAAGGAACCCCAGTCACTACTGTGTTTATATAGATATTGGAAGACTAGGACCACCTCCCACCCTGAATTCAAATTAGACCCCAAGAGATGCCCTCCTTCATTGACAACTCTTCTGTCAGAAGTATGGGCCCCATAGGTATCCTGTGCTGATTGTGAAAACTTAGGCCAACCACAACCTGAATCCAAGAAATTAGGGTCATTTTTAGAGTTCCAGAGCAGTGGGTCATTGACTAAGAGATCTGGAAAGAGGTCCTGAAATCTGTGTTTTCAGACATGCTCTCCAGGTGATACTGACGAGCAACCTAGTTTGACAATTGCTCTATAAACCTTCCCAGAAATAGATTGATTCAAGCTGTTTTGCATCTCACTGAAGAAGGAAATCTTCATGCAGTGATACTGCATGCAGGGGTACTGGGAATTGATTTTGGTAACATGTTGCTTAGAGCAGTTATTCTCAAATTTTAATGCCGCTACTAATCTTGGAAATTTTGTTTAAACAGAGATTCTGACTCAGCAGGTACAAGGTGAGGCCTGAGATTCTGCATTTCTAGTAAGTTCCCAGGTGATGCCACTGCTGGTCCACAGATTATACTCTAAGGAGCAAGGATGTAGACCATCCCAGAAATAAGATGCTATAGGCTGTTTACATCAGTTAGCCTTTGTGTTTTCTGGAAAAGGACTTACGGGAAATGCAAATTCCTTGCTGAATGAGATGGGAATATTTAATTATCTATCTGGCAACTGATTGAAACAATTCACTACTCAAAAGATTATTAGAATGACAGAAGAATAGACCTTTGTTTTGGATGAGAGCAAGCCACTTCATAAATAGATTCAGATAAGACTCAATGTTACCCCACCCTCATCCTAAGCACAGGAAAGGAATTGCAATATATTTTTGTCTCCAGTATACATTCCACCTCAGTTAAACAGATTTGTGTATGCTGACCTTTATTCTCTCCCATGCAGAAGAAAGAGCTGTGGATGACACAGTTCCAGTGTGCTTCATTATGAACCATAGTAAAAATCAATAAAAGTCACACCTTGGGTTTCTCTGAAGGAAACACTGATGGTTCTGTTAGATTTGCTCTAAAAAACTTTCTCATGGAAAAAGGTGCAGGAAACTGAGGCTTCTCTCATGTGGTTACAAGCAGTTCTCTGACAGAATGAAATTATAACTGGTTTGAGTAGGATGGACAACAGAAGTAAGTTTTTCTCCCTCTCATTTCTCTGGAAATGAGTTGTACACTGAAGAGCTGAGAGAGGTAGTGCAAAGGATGGAAACTGGCTTATGAAAAGGGAAGGTAGAGAAAAATGCTGGTAATGGAGACAGAGGTTAAGTCTGTCTGATCCAAATGTCATATTTGAATATGGTTCAAATGTAATATTTGACTTGGCAAAAAGTTCAAACAAGTCTGGTTTGGACAAATTATTAACTTATAATGAATGGATTTCATATGGACATGTCAGTCATTGGGCTAATATTATCGCTAGTAATCACCATTTAGTTTACCATTCGTTTTTAAACATAAAGAGTAAGACAAGTCAAATGCAAATATACTTGCCCTTTAACAGCAATGAATTTATTAGCATCACAGCCAACAGATATTTGGAACACCTAAAGTAAAGTAATTTAGGTGATGAGTTTAGTGGTTCTAATACACATGATCTAAAATATTACTACAGCTAAAAGCAATTACATTTTAGATTTGAAATAACCTTTTAAGTGTAGAGTTTTGTTATACTGCTCTGTGCTGTTTTCCTCCTTCTTCTTCGATCACTTTTTTGTTTCTTTGCTTCCTTTCACCCTTACTGCTCACAAGGCTCAAAGGTTGTGTCTCTGCTTTCTTACTTAGACGTGATCTCTCACTACTACCTCTACAACCATGACTATCAACTCTGTAGTTCCAGCTTGCACCTGGCTCACCTGGCAGGTTTCTGTAATAGTGAGTTGGCCAAAAAGTTCATCCAGGTTTTTCCGTAAGATTTTATGGAAACACGAATTTGACTTCTTTTTAGAGTCAGAGTCCTGGTTCTTCCTCAACTGGGATAAGCTACTTATATTTCTACCTGGCTCCAGGACACCTTACTCACTACTGTCTACACTGCCCACCTCTCCAACCCCCACCCCAGGCTTTCTAATTGGGATTTAGATACTTGCCTTATGTTTTAAACATGTTCTGTATGTTGCATATTTCCACAAGGCAAATCTAAAACACCCTTGGGGATCAGGAGGTTGGGGTTACAGAATGATGTCCAGCCAAGCTTGATGGATTTAAAGAATTGCACCTGCTAAACCAAGAGCTTTCAGTCTTCATTTGAAAGGCATGCTCCACAGCAGGAGTTCATGGATTTTATTTCTTGAACTATCTGATCTCACCCATGGGACTTGATTTGTTCTCTCAACAACTCTACCCACAGTCCTTGCTGTCCATCATTATTAAATCTTTTCCCATCAAATGTGTTTAGAAACATGTGTCTGCCCTTTATCTTTACTAAATTATCCATATAAGGTACATGGTTGGCTGAGGTCCTCAAGTTTTTCATAGTTAGGACACACCATCACTTGATGATCTTATTTGCAACATCTCTTCTTTTATGGGTCTTAGTTCACAAAAATCATTCCTCGTCTCAGAATTAACAACCATGACTCAGATTAAAATACATGAGTTGACCTGCAGTTGGCTCTTGAACAGGAGCATGGGTACAGAATGTGGAAAGTATGAATAAGACTGTTTTGTAGGGTACCCACTACTGGAGGGATGACACATTTTCCTTGGGACAGGACACCTAACAGAGAAATTCTGACATATAGCCCAAATGAAAACAATGAATGTAGTAGTTTTCTTTATTTAATATTATTCTCTTAAGTACAGAGACAGGCAAAACTGTTTCTGCCTTAGCTCAGAATCAGACACAGCATATTCCCTCGAACTGGACAGAACAACTGAACTGAGAAAGGAATTCTAAAGGCCTTCAACACAGAAATGTTGGTAGACAATATATTAGACAGAGTGTAGTCATCTCTCCCTGGGAAACTTCATCTTGGAAGGAATTACTAACGCCCTCTGAGGACTGGTTTACTAGGGTGGCCTCATTGCATTCTGGTTCTTGGTGTTCAGTTAAAAAACTGAGATGCAGCCCTGTTGGTGCTGTCAGTTCTATTTGCTGCTCTGCTGCAGGCTATGAAGACTAAGTAACAAAGATGGCAGGCTCATGTTCAAATGGCTCAGTCCATGGTCCATTTGGTCCAGCAGGTTTAACAAGGGCTTAACTTCATCCAACTAGAGAAGAAGTCTGTGGCCCCTCTGTCTATAATATTTATACGGGAGGCCAATGACTTGCTTACCAGTGGGGATAGGAGCACAAAGAAGGGTTCCTGTGATTGAGAGAATACCTTGTAGTTGTGTATAGGTTTTAATTTTCTTGGCTAGCTAGAGCACCTACCTCCACAAGGCCACATTTTCCTGTTGCCTAAAGGGCTATGGCATATTCCATTATCTTCTACTATATGGCATACTCTCCATTCTATTTCAGTGGGTGGGTCAATACAAATTACCTGAAATGGGCACAGGTGGTGGCTAGATTTGAATGGTCCATGTCTTGGGGTGTGTCAAGGAAGAAACCAGTAATATTAGATAATTACTCTGTGACAGGTACCATTCTTGGCATTTTACATAAATTATCTTATTTAATACTCTCAACAAAGTAGATAAATACTGTGAGATGGATTTATATTTCCCCTTTTACAAACGAGGCAGCTGAGACTCAGAATGTTTAGGAGCTTCTCGAAGCCAGTAGGTGGTAGAGCTTGGATTTGAACTCAGGTTAGGTTAACATGTTTTTGTAATGCCTGGGCTGGGCAGGATAGGGTGAATAAGGATCCCTAACAAATCTATAAATTAGACAGGAAAACGATGGAGGAAACGACGGTGCTTCAGGAAGGCATCTTATATGGAATATGGTGGAGCAGTTGAGGAGCTGAAGATAGAAAATGCAGACCAAGGCTGGGGCAGGAACTCGCTAGGTTGCTGTTTTTTGCTTCCTCAGCAGATTAAGCTGGGTAGGCAGCATGGTGGGTAAACAGGGGGAGTGGTCAGTGTGTACCTGCAGGCAATTTCCTGGGGAAGCAGTGTGCATCAGCAGTGCTCAAGGATGGGTCACGTCTGCCTCAGCTCAAGGCTCCCTTTAAATTCATGGAACCTTGGGACTTCCCTGGTGGTCCAGTGGCTAAGACTACGTGCTCCCAATGTAGGGGCCCTGGGTTCGGTCTCTGGTCAGGGAACTAGATCCCACATGTTGCAACTAAGAGTTCCCATGCCGCAACTGAAAAGATCCCACATGCAACGAAGATCCTGCACGCAGCGATGAAGATCCTGTGTGTTGCAACTGAGACCTGGTACAGCCAAATAAATACATTTAAATTCATGGAACCTTGTCTGGTAGGAAGAGGTTCTTGGTGCTGGGGTCCTGAAGAGCAGGGACTATGTCTCATTTAACTTTGAATTCTTCATGTAGGTATTCCCCATTGTGCTATGCCTGATATATAGTGGGCGCTCAATATATGTTTATTGATTATTAGTTGGAATGAGAAGGAATAAAGAGAGGAGGCATCCCTCCATGTGGAACAAAGATTCAAAGGAGGTGGTGGTGGGTGACTGCCTGAACACCCCACTGCTATATCACATTGCTGTGCTTTTGTAAATGCCTCTTCCTGCTCAACTTCTACTTACTCTTCAACAGTCATTTTATGCATCACCTTCTTTTCACCTTTCCCCTCCCAATCAAAATTGCTTACTTTTTTCTTTGGGCTCTTTGGTAACTGTATATCTCACATTCTTTTACACTAGTTTATGTTTTCCCCTTTGGAAGGGACTCTTTTCATCTTTGTAACTCCCATTACTTAGCACACAACTGAAACATAGAAACGTGGTAGGCACACAATAAATTTTTTTGCGTGAAGAAATGATCCAATTTTTAAAATAAATAAACATAGCATAAATATGGATATGACTGGCAGTCTTCTCTGACAAACCGTATCCAACTTTAGCTGCTATCATTAATTTCAGTTTTCCTCTACACAATTTTATTTATGTTCAAAAACTAATAATTTTACATCTTTGTAAGTGTTTATATTCTGATGGTAAACTCATGGAGGGCAGTAATCTAATTTTTTTCCAAAGTAAAATTATGGTCTCTCTACAGTGAAACATTACAAAATGTTGCTACGTATTAGGGGAAGTGGTATTGAATGGAGTTAATACGTATTATTTAGTTGTACCACTCATGTATTATTGAAGTGAAATTTTCAGTCTTCTACCCATGTCACTTACCTTTTGGGAGACTGGACACGTTTTTGCATGTTCACTAGGTCTAATGTGTACAAGCAGAAGACCTGTGTTCTGGTATCTAGGAGAAACAACACGTGCAGGTGATTATAGAATCACAAGGAAGGTAGCCATGAGTGTGCCTTTGTGCAGAACAGATGAAAAGTCCCATTAACATGTTGTGATTGAACTGCCCCCCCGACTCATGAGGAATTCTAGAGGCCTCGTGGTGGTGGTGGTGATGGTTCGCAGTTTCTGCTAAGGTGTATTGTGGTCATATCCTAAAGTCACTCCCATCTCATGGTATCCCATATTTTGGCCAGCATAGGATAGGCACAAAAGGAAATAAAAATGAGTTTCTCTCAGCATTTCAAGCCCTCTGTTTCATTCACACCCTCAGTCTCCTGAGGATGGGGCTTTGCTGCTGACATCTTGCCCTGCTTCCTGACAGGGCCATAGCCATTGCATACGTTCCTTCTCTAGCCTCTACAGATTTTTTCCTCCTATTGATAATGCTTTTGGAACAATAGATATTGAGTTATGAAGTTAGTTTTCTGAACCACATTATGCTGCATAATATGATCTGACTGGAAGCAAAAGGGAGATCAGACATAATGCCTTTGTAGATTATGAAATGCAAGTGAATAATTTTGTGTTCAGGCAAAATAGGAGGGCTCAAAAATTACAGAAGAAAAAAATTTGAAAGTATTATTCCTTCCCTGCCCCTAGTAAGGTTTTTACTGTTTGAAAAAACAAAACACAAACTAACCACAAACAAATGTTCTTTTCCTTCCAATATTCATTATATTTTAATATTTATTATATATTAGATATAAAATGTACTAAATAAGTGAGGATACAAATAGCACATATTGATATTTTTAAATCACTGTACCATATTTCATCAACTCTAAGATACATTTTTTATTTCCTTTAACACCTTTGAAAACAGGAAGCATCTTATAATTATGCCAGTTATGGCTTTTTTCCCCAAATTGATGGAAACTTGGAGCTGATATATTCAGTAATATAGTATAGATTTGTAAGAAAAGGACACCAAAGTAAATATTGCATTTTCAATTTTCTACATAATTTTACTTACAGGTAGATTTTTTTTTTCCTGCCATGGTTGATTTCAAAGGTTTTGGTATTTTTTCTCAAGTCTCAGACTGACCTAAAGTATCCTGGACAATTTGATATATATTGTACAGCAACAGAATTCTGAGTAAATATCCACAAAATCAAAAATACCCAAAGGACCCCACAACATTAGAATAGTCAAGAGAAAAGTTAGTGAGTTAGTGGGGAAGGGATGTATACAGCCTCTCTTGATTACTGTGTCTAAAGTAGCGTTTTTCCTTACACTTCCTGGTCACTCTCCACTGCTTCTTTCTGCTTTATTTTTCTAAATAGCACTTATAATTATTTGGGACTATCTTGTTTATTTACTTGATTACTTGCTTCTTATCTTCTCCCACTAGAGATATGTCTCACGACAGCAGTACTCTATCTTTCTTGTTCACCATGTGTTTTGAACACCTAGAGTGCTTGGCATGGAGTGGGTATTCAAACTCATGTGGAGTAGCAGCCTAACGAAAAATGAACTTTTCCTTAGAAGAACAATGCTATCTTTCCAGAAAATATATTGAGTTGGGACATAATGATAACCTAATGCCTTAAGATACAATTCCATGTTGGTTACCTTCCTCCAGAAATTAAGTGTTTAGGTCCTGCCTTATTCCAAGATTCAGAGATGGTGTTTTATCTGACTCTACTCATAATTAAAGACGTTTTGGGATTAGAATTCTAGTTTTTGCTTAAGGATAGTATGTAAAGACTTCGGGATGGGAATGAATGATAAAAGGTGCTAAAAAATTATTGAATTAAGAAACAGCCTGGTGTTTTTTGCACCTTCAGTTGGATGAATAGCACCATCAGATAGGTCATATTTTCATTTAATTAAAGGAGTATTTTACATTTTTATACAGAATACTATTTTCACATCTTTCCAGACATTTAAAGGAATTTGAAATCTGGATATTTAAAAGGATATGAGGTCATTTAAATAAAAGAATACATATAAATCAGTAACCTGAATAGCATATTTAATATTGAGTAGGCTCTTTTAAAAGTCATACTTACTGCAACTTGAAATAATCATCTACTGCCTCATAATTTATATTCTGAGAAAATGTTATTGTCTGAAAAAGAAAATAAAAAAGTTTATGTAAAGTAGGAAAATTGGGAATGGGGACAATTGATACTTTCAAGACAGATTTAAATATTTCTTTAGGTAAGAAAAATAATATATATAGCACTTTTTTTCTAATTTCTTTTCTTTTCTATCTCAGAAACTCCAATTATGTAGATATTAGATTTACTTTGTTACATTTCCTTATTTTACTTTTAATTTTATATTATCATAGTTCTTTTATTTATACTGCTTCTCTCTCCCTCCTCATTTGACTTTTATTGTTGAAATATACTTATTTTTATTTTTCATTTATATCAGTATAGCAAACTTTTCACTTTCTTCTGTTTTCTAATAACCTGTCTCTGGACCTTTAAATTTCTTTGATGTTTTCAAAACATTACAAAATCATATTGTCTGTAATTTTTGAGACTATGGGGAATTATTTGCCAGAATCTTTCTTCTGTTGTTTTTGAGTAATTTTTTAAAATGCCCATTTGCCTTTTGCATATTTCTTGCTATTTTCTTCCCTCCAGGACATGTTTCATCTCAATTTTCAGAATTCTGTATGGTTGCAATCACCTCAGGGTAAAGCCATTTACAGAACATATATAATTATAGAGGCAGAAAATTATAAACCCAACATTTTTAAAGTATGGTAGCTGGCTACAATTTCTCTACCCCTAAATTACTTTTTTGGTAGTTCTTTGTTATATATATAAATATATGTATAAACATATGTATAACTATTCTATATATAGTCTATATATAAATATGCTATATATCTCTAGAGATTTATATGTAATATAAATGTATATATATGTGTGTGTGTGTGTGTGTGTATATATATATATATATGTATATTGATCTCCAGGGAGAGATCAATTGTGAGGATTGGCTAATCTGTTGTGATGAGAACAGAGACTCCGTGGCTCTGAAACTCCTTAGTAAAAAGTTTTATTTCCAAAACAAAGTTTATTTACTCGTATGCTGGATGCTAAGTGGTATGACATAAAATATGCAATCTTTTATGATAAAGTTGAAGGCTGTAAATGTCATCACATTAAAAATAAATCTAGTTTCATGTTCAAGGAAAGGAACTATCAAATTTACACCTGTATTCTCTTGTATGCCATGTTTTTCTCCATATGTAATCTTAAAAATAACTTTACAAGAAATTTGCCAGAGACAGAAATGAATGAACAATAAAGATGACAGTTAAAAACTCATGGGGAAACAAACCAATCACAAGCACTGAAATTGAAACTGTGATTAAAAATCTTCCAACAGGGGCTTCCCTGGTGGCACAGTGGTCAAGAGTCCTCCTGCCAATGCAGGGGATACAGGTTCATGCCCCGGTCCGGGAAGATCCCATATGCCACAGAGCGGCTAGGCCCGTGAGCCATGGCTGCTGAGCCTGGGCGTCTGGAGCCTGTGCCCCACAATGGGGGAGGCCAACAACAGTGAGAGGCCCGCGTACCGCACACACACAAAAAAATCTTCCAACAAACAAAAGCTCATGACCAGATGGCTTCACAGGCAAATTCTATCAAACATTTAGAGAAGAGCTAACACCTATCCTTCTCAAACTCTTCCAAAATATAGCAGAGAGAGGAACACTCCCAAACTCATTCTACAAGGCCACAATCACCCTGATACCAAACGAGACAAAGAAGTCACTAAAAAAGAAAATTACAGGCCAATAACACTGATGAATATACATGCAGAAATCCTCAACAAAATACTAGCAAACAGAATCCAACAACACATTAAAAGGATCATATACCATGATCAAGTGGGGTTTATCCCAGGAATGCTAAGATTCTTCAATATACACAAATCAATCAGTGTAATAAACCATATTAAAAAACTGAAGGAGAAAAACCATATGATCATCTAAATAGATGCAGAAAAAGCTTTCAACAAAATTCAACACCCAATTATGATAAAAACCCTTTAGAAAGTAGGCATAGAGGGAACTTACCTCAACGTAATAAAGGCCATATATGACAAACCCACAGCCAACATCGTTCTCAATGGTGAAAAACTGAAACCATTTCCACTAAGATCAGGAACAAGACAAGGTTGCCCCCTTTCACCACTTTTATTCAACATAGTTTTGGAATTTTTAGCCACAGCAATCAGAGAAGAAAAAGAAATAAAAAGAATACAAACCGGAAAAGAAGAAGTAAAGTTGTCACTGTTTGCAGATGACATGATACTATACATAGAGAATCCTAAACATGCTACCAGAAAACTACTAGAGCTAATCAATGAATTTGCTAAAGTAGCAGGATACAAAATTAATGCACAGAAATCTCTTGCATTCCTATACAGTAATGATGAAAAACCTGAAAGAGAAATTAAGGAAACACTCACATTTACCACTGCAACAAAAAGAATAAAATACCTAGGAATAAATATACCTAAGTAGACAAAAGACCTGTATGCAGAAAACTATAAGACACTGATGAAAGAAATTAAAGATGATACAAACAGATGGCGAGATATACCATGTTCTTGGATTGGATGAGTCAACATTGTGAAAATGACTATACTACCCAAATCAATCTATAGATTCAGTGCAATCCTCATCAAATTAGCAGTGGCATTTTTCACAGAACTAGAACAAATAATATCACAATTTGTATGGAAACACAAAAGACCTCGAATAGCCAAAGCAATCTTGAGAAATAAAAATGGAGCTAGAGGAATCAAGCTCCCTGACTTCAGACTATATTACAAAGCTATAGTAATCAAGTATGGTCCTGGCACAAAAACAGAACTATAGATCAATGGAACAGGATACAAAGCCTAGAGTTAATCCCATGCACACATGGTCACCTTATCTTTGATAAAGGAGGCAAGAATATACAGTAGAGAAAAGACAGCCTCTTCAATAAGTGGTGCTGGGAAAACTGGACAGCTACATGTAAAAGAATGAAATTAGAACACTCCCTAACACCATACACAAAAATAAACTCAAAATAGATTAAAGACCTAATGTAAGGCCAGACACTATTAAACTCTTCGAGGAAAACATAGGCACAACACTCTATAACATCAATCACAGCAAGATCCTGTTTGACCCACCTACTAGAGAAATGGACATAAAAACAAAAATAAACAAATGGGACCTAATGAAACGTACAAGCTTTTGCACAGCAAAGGAAACCATAAACAAGATGAAAAGACAACCCTCAGAATGGGAGAAAATACTTGCAAACAAAGCAACTGAGAAAGGATTAATCTCCAAAATATACAAGCAGCTCATGCAGCTCAATATCAAAAAAAACAAATAACCCAATCCAAAATTGGACAGAAGGCCTAAATAGACATTTCTCCAAAGAAGATATACAAATTGCTAACAAACACATGAAAGGATGCTCAACATCACTAATCATTAAAGAAATGCAAATCAAAACTACAATGAGGTATCACCTACACCAGTCAGAATGGCCATCATCAAAACATTTACAAACAATAAATGCTGGAGAGGGTGCAGAGAAAAGGGAAACCTCTTGCACTGTTGGTGGGAATGTAATTTGATACAGCCAGTATGTAGAACAGTACAGAGGTTCCTTAAAAAACTAAAAATAGAACTACCATACGACCCAGCAATCTCATTACTGGGCATATACCCTGAGAAAACCATAATTCAAAAAGAGTCATGCAGGAATAAAGATGCAGACCTACTAGAGAATGGACGTGAGGCCCCACGGGGAGGGGGAAGGGTAAGCTGGGATAAAGTATATATATGGATATATTTACACTACCACATGTAAAATAGATAGCTAGTGGGAAGCAGTCACATAGCACAGGGAGATCAGCTTGGTGCTTTGCAACCAGCTAGAAGGGTGGGATAGGGAGGGTGGGAGGGAGGGAGATGCAAGAGGGAAGAGATATGGGGATATATGTATATGTATAACTGATTCACTTTGTTATAAAGCAGAAACTAACACACCATTGTAAAGCAATTATACTTCAATAAAAATGTTTAAAAAAACAAACAAAAAACCACAAAACAAAAAGAGTCATGTACCACAATGTTCATTGCAGCTCTATTTATGATAGCCAGGATATGGAAGCAGCCTAAGTGTCCATCGACAGATGAATGGATAAAGAAGATATGGCATATATATACAATGGAATATTACTCAGCCATAAAAAGAAACTAAATTGAGTTATTTGTAGTGAGGTGGGTGGACCTAGAGTCTGTCATACAAAAGGAAGTAAGTCAGAAAGAGAAAAACAAATACCTTATGCTAACACATATATATGGAATCTAAAAAAATAAGTAAATGGTTCTGAAGAACCTAGGGGCAGGACAGGAATAAAGACACAGATGTAGAGAATGGACTTGAGGACACAGGGAGGGGGAAGGTTAAACTGGGACGAAGTGAGAGAGTGGCAGGGACATATGAACACTACCAAATGTAAAATAGATAGCTAGTGGGAAGCAGCCACATAGCACAGGGAGATCAGCTTGGTGTTTTGTGTCCACCTAGGGGGTGGGATAGAGACACAAGAGGGAGGAGATATGGGGATATATGTATATGTATATGTATAGCTGATTCAGTTTGTTATACAGCAGAAACTAATTCACCATTGCAAAGCAATTATACTCCAATAAAGATGTTAAAAAAAAACTCATGGGGAACAGACTGAGAAAGTTTAACATATGATTAATCAGTGTTTCAGAAGAAGAGAAGATAGAGAAGAGGCATAGACAAAATCTGCAAGATACCTGATGAAGACAATGATTTAGAGATGTATGAGGCCCAAGAAATCCCAAGCAAAGAAAGAAGTAAAGAAACTTGCATTTAGACACCTCATAGTGAAAGTGAAGAAAGCAAAGAATAAAATCTTAAAAGCAGCCAGAGGGATAGGTGTTAAAATTGTAAGTGACTTCTCAATGGCAACAATGGAAGCCAAAAACCAATAGAATAATATTTTTAATGCTGTTTAAGAAAATCATCACCAAACTAGATTTCTATATCTGGAGAAAATATTTTTCAAGAAGAAAAA
This sequence comes from Kogia breviceps, assembly GCF_026419965.1. NCBI lineage: Eukaryota > Metazoa > Chordata > Mammalia > Artiodactyla > Physeteridae > Kogia > Kogia breviceps. Next base: position 39,266,128 of record NC_081310.1, on the reverse strand, counting down.
TGAAATATAGATGTTTTCAGATGAACAAAAATTGAGTATATAATCACCAGTAGCCTCTCACTAAAAGAAATGTTAAGGAATGTACCTAAATCAGAAGGAAAGGAATACAAGATGGAAGCACTTATGATAAAAAGGAAAAAAGATAAAGATAGGGTAAATACACATTGCTGTATAAAATAGTAATAACACTGCCTAATAGTGAATCTATGAATTCAATTACATGTGAGCTGGGGAAAGAAGAAAGTATCTACTTAAATTTAGTCTTGTATAAATTAAACATTCAGGTTATAATTTCAAAGGAAAACTGACTAGAAATACAAACAGAATGTATAACCGTTGAACCAGTGGAAGGGGGAAAATGGAATGATGCAACTAAACCTAAAAAGGCAAGAAACTAGAGGAAAAAACATAGAAAGAATGGGAAAATAAAAGTACAAAGCAAGATGGAAGGAAAAACCTCAAACATATTATTAATTGCAATAAGTGTAGACTAAATGTTCCAATTAAAGGACAAAGATTTTCAGACTAGACAAAAATAACAAAAATTTAAAAACTCAAATATATGTTGCTTATAGGAAACATAGCTAAAACATAGGCCAATAGAAAAGTTGAAATCAAAAGGATAGAAATTGTATGGAAATATTAAGCAAAAGAAAACCTGATATGACTATATTAAATATGAAACAAAGTAGACTTGAAAGCAAAAAGTATTACTACAGAGAAAGATCATCATTTCATAATGTTTAAAGTTTCAATTCATCAAGAAGAGAATTTAAAAACTTGAATGCATCTAATAATATGTTTTCAAATATATAAAGTAAAAATTGACAATCAGATTGAAAATGATACCAGATGAAAATCTGGGTCTTCACAAAAAATGAAGAGCACTGAAAATGATAAATATGTGTAACAATATAAAATGCCTTTTTATTATTTAAATCTCTTTTAAAAGATAATTGATTATTTAAAGCAACAATAATAGCAATTGATTGTAAGGTTTATAAAATATGTAGAAGTAAACGGTATGGCAACAATAGTACAAAAACTATGTGAGGGAATATAGTAGTATACTGCTATAAGGTTATTATACTATAAATGAAATGATACAATATTGAGGGCAAACTGAGATAAGTTACAGATGTGTACAATAAACCCTAAAGCATCCAATAAAAAACCAAACTGAATAAGGAATAGCTAAAAAAGCCAACAAAGATGCAAAATGGAATCATATAAAAATAATCAAAAAGAAGGCAGAGAAAGTGGAAAAAAATTTTAAAAACAGAAGGGACAAATAGAAAACAAATAGTTAAATGGTAGACTTAAACCCAACAATACAAAAAAAAAATCACATTGAATATACCCAATAAAAAGGCAAAAATGTTCAGAATAGATAAACAAGTAAGATCCAACTTAACAGAAATTGAAAGACACAAATGATTTTCCATACTAAAAGGATGGAAAAAAAGATATGTTGTGCTAACATTAATCTAAAGAAGGCTGGAATGGCTATATTAATATCACACAAAGTAGATTTCAGAGCAAAAATTATCTCCAGAGTAAAAGGAATCATGTTTTAAAGTGCACATGAAGGGCTTCCCTGGTGGCGCAGTGGTTGAGAGTCCGCCTGCCGATGCAGGAGACACGGGTTCGTGCCCTGGTCCGGGAAGATCCCACATGCCGCGGAGTAACTGAGCCCGTGAGCCATGGCCGCTGAGCCTGTGCGTCCGGAGCCTGTGCTCCGCAGCGGGAGAGGCCACGACAGTGAGAGGCCCGCATACCGCAAAAAAAAAAAAAAAAAAAAAATAAAGTGCACATGAAACACTTACCAAAATAGATCATATTTAGAGCTATAAAACAATTCTCTATAAATTTAAAGGGATTCAAATAAAGAATATCTTTTCTTACTATAATGGTATTTATTTAGAAATCAGTAACAGAGAGCTATCTGGAAAATCACTGTCCTTCTATATAACCCATAGGTCAAAGAAGAAATCACAAAGAAATGAGAAAGTATTTTGAACTGAATGACAATAAAACCACAAAATATCAAAATCTGGGTATACAGCTAAAGCAGTTCCTTTTTAAAAAAATTGTGGTAACACTGGTTTATAACATTATATGTTTCATGTATATATTATGAAAAATAGACTTCTGTATACACTACAGCATGTTCACCACCAAAAGTTTAGTTTCTATCTGCCAGCGTACAGTTGACCACCTTTAACCATTCTGCCCTCCCCCTACACAGCTTCCTCTCTGGTAACTCTAATCTGTTCTCTGTATCTATGTTTAGTTTGGTTTGGTTGTTTATTTTAGTTTTTTTTTTTTTTTTGTGGTACGCGGGCCTCTCACTGTTGTGGCCACTCCCGTTGTGGAGCACAGGCTCCGGACGCGCAGGCTCAGCGGCCATGGCTCATGGGCCTAGCCAGTCTGTGGCATGTGGGATCTTCCCAGACCGGGGCACGAACCCGTGTCCCCTGCATTGGCAGGCAGACTCTCAACCACTGCGCCACCAGGGAAGCCCTATTTTAGGTTTTTAAATATATATATTCCACATGTAAGTGAAATCATATGGTATTTGTCTTTCTCTATTTGATTCATTTTGCATAATATCCTCAAGCTCCATTCATATTGTCCTAAATGGCAACATTTTTCCTGGCTGAGCAGTATTTTATTGTTTATACATGGTTTTTTTCCCACGGTTTTTGTGGTTCTTGATGAGTTTTTTCTCTGCCTGAGAATTTGAAGTAGCGAACACCAAACACCTCTCTTCTTTAGGTAGAGTTTTTTTTTTAACTTGATTTTGACAATTCGATAGATTGATAGGTTGGTAATTACGGCCTTTCTTTTGTTTTTTGGTAGGTGGTGCTATTGCACAAGTTTTTGGTTTTTCTAACGTGAGCTGCCTCTGGCTATGTTTAAGAATCGGCATTTTCCACCCACCTCTACCTCTCCTGGATGTGTCACTCTATGCCCTAGTTGTCACTGCTTGTGCCTCCAGGGTCACTGGTGCCTTGCTGTTGCTGCTGGTCTTGCTGGTGTTGCCACCCGGGGCACTGCGTTGGTGTGGTCTCCACTAAGTCTGGAGTTGCCTGAGTTAAAGGAACTGTTGCTGTGAGGGGACAGGGAAGAGAGGGAGGCAGCCACAGTCATGGGCACCTCTGCCACATCTGGAGTTGTTGGGTTTTGGGGCACTGCCTCTGTGGGTGGTGGAGGGCTCGAGTGGCAGGTACCTCTGTATCTGGAGAGACAGGGTCACAAGCCATGCTGCTGCTACTGGCCATTTCCCTGTGGCAGTGGGCACCTCTGTGGCAAGAAGGTCGGAGTCATGTGTGTCACCTCCCCTCTGCAACCAGCAGACTCAGCCACTGCAGCTGGAGGCTGGGATTACTGGTATAGCCTCTGCTCTTCCTCCAGTCCACCTCCTCTATGTGTTCCAGTCCACCCACATTTAGATGCACACATGTGTGTCCTGGTGTGTTGGACAGAGGCACCTTTGCTGAGTTATGGATTTTTACTGGTTTTAATTGAAGGGGAGAGACAAAGAGAGTGTCTCATGCCACTATGATGCTGATGTCACTCCTCTAACTAAAGTAGTTATTAGAGAAAAATTTATAGCATTAAAGTCCACATTAGAAAAGAAGGAAGGTCTTAAGTGAATGACTTAAGCTCCCATATTTAGAAACTGTAAGAAGAGAAACAAATTAAACCCAAAGTAAGTGGCAGAAAGGAAATAATAAAATATAAATAATTTTGGGACTTCCCTTGTGGTACAGTGGATAAGACTCCACGCTCCCAATGCAGGGGGCCCGCCTTCAATCCCTGGTCAGGGAACTAGCTTCCATGTGCATGCTGCAACTAAGAGTTCGCATGCCACAACTAAGGAGCCCGCTTGCCACAACTAAGACCCTGTGCAACCAAATAAATAAATAAATAAATAAATAAATATTTAAAAAAAGAAACTCAAGGAGTGGTGCTGCAAGATGAAAAAAAATAATTTTGTCAATAAAATCAAAAATAGAAAATCATTACAGAAAATAAATAAAACCAAAAGCTGATTCTTTGAGAAAATCAATACAGTTGTTAAGCTCCAGCCAGGCTGATTGGGTAAAAAGGAGAGAAGAAACAAATTACCAATATCAAGAATGAGAAAGTGGATATCACTACAAATTCTACAGACACTAAAAGGACAATAAGGAGATATTATGAATACCTTGTGCCTACAAATTTGACAAGATAGATGAAATGGACAATTCCTTGAAAGATAAAAACTACTAAAATTTGCTCAAGAATAAGCAGATAACCCAAATATCCCTATATCAATTTAAAAGATTGAAGTTGTAATTAACATACAAAAAACACCAGGCCAAGAGGTCTTCACTGGTGAATTTTACCAAACATTAAAGAAGAAATAATGTAATTTATACATCAATTTTTCTATAAAATAGAGAAAGAGGACCTCTCCCCAAAACATCTTAAGAGGTCAGCATTGTTGATACCATAACCAGAAAAAGACATTACAGGAAAACTATGGACTAATAACTCTCATGAACTACTAACCCTCTAGAAGCAAAACTCCTTAATAATATTTTAGCAAATTGAATCCAAAGTTATATGAGGATAAAACATTATGACCAAGTGGGATTATTCTAGCAGTGAAAATAAATTATTGGAATTCTCCATATTAACAGATTAAAAAACATGATCATTTCAATAGATGCTGAAAAAGCATTTTATGGAATCCAATATCTATAAATGACAGAAACTCAGCAAACTAGGAATAGAGGGGACCTTCATCATCCTAGTAAAGGCCATATATTAAAACCCTCTAGGTAACATCATACTTAATTGTGAAAGACTGAATAATTTCTTTCTGATTGAAAACAAGGCAAAGATCTCCACTCTCATTTCTTCTAATCACCACTGCACTGGAGGCTCAAGATGGTGCAAAAAGGAAAGAAAAAGAAAGTCACATATATTGGAAAGGAAAACTATGTGTATACAGATGACATGATCACCTATGTAGAAACTAGGGAATTTACAAAAAAAGCTACTTGAAATAATAACCGAGTTTAGCAAAGCTGTGGGATACATCATTGATGCATAAAATAAATTATATTACTATATACTAGCAATGAACAATCATAATGATACCATTTATAATAGCACCATAATATGAAATACTTTAGAAATATGAAATACTTAGGGATAATCTGACCAAAAATGGACAAACCTATACACTAAAAAGAAGAATATATTTGGAGTACTTACACAACCCGATTTCAAGAATTATAAAGGTACAGTAATCAAGACATTGTGTTATTGACATCAAGATAGACATATAAGTTAATGGAACAGAATTCAGAAATAGATTCGCACATATACATGGCCAGTTGATTTTTTACAAACGTGCCAAGGCAATTCAATGGGGGAAGGATAGTCTTTTCAACAAACGTTGTTGGAAGAGCTGGCTTCAGATTAAAAAAAGAAAAGTAACTTGACCTTTACCTCACAGTGCATGCAAACATTAATTTGAAGTAGATCATAGACATTAAAGTAAGAGCTACAACTATAAAAATTCTAGAAGGAAAAATGAGGAAAGCTTAGTGACCTTGAGTTTAGAAAGATTTCTTAATTACAACCCAAAGTAAAACTATAAAAGAGAAAAGCAATAAATTGGACTTCATCAAAATAAATAAACCACATTTTCAAAAGACATTGTTACGAAAATGAAAACATAAGCCATAGACTGGGAGAAAATATTTGCAAAACACGTATCCAACAATGAATTTATATCTAGAGTTTATAAAAAACTCTTACTACTTAATTATAAAAAGACAATCCCTTAAAGTTGAGCTTACAAGTTGAACAGACACTTCACCAGAGAAGATCTACAAATAGCAAATAAGCACTTGAAACAGTGCTCAGTATCATTAGTTATTAGAAAAACATCAGGGAAATGTTAATTAAAACCACAATGAGATATCACTATATATTAACTAAAATAGCTAAAACTAAAAAATCCAAACCAAAACAATAACAACAACAAAACCAAAACACAGATCACACCAACTGTTAGCAAAAATGTGTGAAGCAAGTAAAACTACTGGTGGCGGGGCTTCCCTGGTGGCGCGGTGGTTGGGAGTCCGCCTGCCGGTGCAGGGGACATGGGTTCGGGCCCTGGTCCGGGAGGATCCCACATGCCGTGGAGTGGCTGGGCCCGTGCGTCACAGCTCCTGAGCCTGCACTCTAGAGCCCGCAAGCCATAGCTGCTGGGCCCATGTGCCGCAGCTACTGAGGCCCTCATGCCTGGAGCCTGCACACTGTGGCGAGGAGTAGCCCCCGCTTGCCGCAACTAGAGAGGGCCGTGCACAGCAGCAGAGACCCAACGCAGCCAAAAATAAATAAATAAATAATAATTTTTAAAAAGACTGATATTGTTAAAAAAAAACTGCTGGTGACAATGTAAAATGGTACAAAAAATTTGGAATACAAATTAGCAGTTTGTAAAAAATTAAACATACGTCTACTTATGATCCAGCCAGTCTGTTCCTATGTATTTACCCAGGAGAAATGAAAGCATAGGTCAACACAAAGAGTTGTACACAAGTGTTCATAGCCATTTTACTTGTAATATCCCTAAACTAGAATCAATCCAAATGTTCATAAATAAATGTGGTTGGATAAATTGTGGTGTATCCATATCATGGAATACTACTCAAGAACAAAAGGGAGCAAACTATTAATGACCACAATGTAATAGATAAACCACAAAATGATTATACTGAAAGAAGGCAGAAAACATATTGTATGGTTCCATTTATATAAAATTCTAGAAAAGGTAAACTAACCTATACTGATAGCAATCAAATCAGTGGTTGCCTAACAATGGGGAATAGAAGGAGGAATGGATTACTAAGGAGCATGAGGAAATTTTGGGGGGTGATGGACATGTACATTAGTTTGATTTTGGCTATTATTTCATGGGTATACACATATGTCAAATTGTACACTTTCAATGTATGCAATTTATTGTATACCAATCACATCAATAAAGCTCTTTAAAAAGGCAATTTGAGAGAATGAAAAAAAGCTCAATGAGAAAAAGGCACACAACCTAATAGAAAAAGTGACAAAAATTGGAATTTCACAGAAATGGGAATCCAAAAGCCAATAAATATATGAAAGGTTATTCAACCTCATTAATAAGAAGAGAACAGCAAACAAAATATAATACACACACATTCATCAGGCAAAAATTAAAGTTTGACTATATCAGTTATTGGCAAGTATGTTAGTCTGCTAGGGTTGTCATATCAAAATACCACAGACTGGGTGGCTTAGACAACAGAAGTTTGTTTTCTCATAGTTTTGGACATTGGAAAGTCTAAGATCAAGGTGCCAGCAGATAGATTTCATTCTGAGGCCTTTTCTCTCGGTTTACAGGTGACTGCCATCTTGCTGTATGCTGACATGACCTCCTTTGTGCATGCAGGAAGAGAGAGAAAGAGACAAGCTCTCTGGTGCCTCTTCTTATAATGACACTAATCCCATTAGACTAGGGCCCACCTTCACAAACTCATCATACCCTAATTATCTTTCAAAGTCCCCATCTCCAAATACCATCACTTTGGAAGTTAGGGCTTCAACATATGAATTTGGGGGGACACAAACATTCAGCCCATAACTGCAATGATGTGGAGCAGCAGGACTTTTCAAACAGTGTTGGGGGTGTAAATTGTTTTAACTGTTAAAGTCCACCATACACATACTCTATGTGCTGGTTATTAAACTATTGTCTTTCGGCTCCAAACCCACTATTCTATATGCAGCTTTTTGGTGCAGGGTTTGAGATTCTGCAAATCACATTTTTTTCTTTGTTAGTTGGCTCCCTTTTAGATATTGCAAATACGGGGTACTGGAGAGCATCTGGAAGATAAGGATAGGAGAAAATATGCTACTTCTTGTTTTTCTCATTATTCCTGTCAGTGTCAACCTGGCAACTCTTCATCCTGGCAGTAGCAGTTGGTAAAGGAACTGACAAGTAAGAAACACACTCCCAGAACAAGCTTCGCTCATGATCCCCCTTTGAGGTACAAGCACTAGCTGGCTGGCACCTGTTTCAGAGACTAGAGTTTCAGCAGCACCAGCACCAGTCATATTGCCCCCTTCTCAGAGATCTGAGTCCCAGATCTTTGGAGTCCCTTCCTTGGAGCTTCTGAGACAACATATCAGGTGAGCAGTACCCTCTACTTCAAGGTGTGTGTTCTAGGTCTGTGGAACACTTCCCCTAACTTTCTAGTTTGTAATAACCCAAGTTTCTTCCCTCTGTTCCCTCTATTCCAGCCCTAGAGGTGGAACAGTCACTTCTTGTAGTTACTAGCTCTGTGTAATCTCAGTGTTCCTTTTTTTTCTTTTCATTTCTCTCATATATCCAGTTCTACTAATTCACTATACTGATTTACCTCTGCTAAGACAATTGGTTTGATTTCTGTTTTTCTGGCCAGTGGCTTACTGATACGGTTCTTGGTATGGAAGTAGTATCAAGAAACCAACCCACAAAGATGGAATCCTGGGATTGCCTTCATTGTTTCCTTGACCTTGAACACAGTATTAATCTCTTTGCCAATGGGAAAGGGATTCTATTATTTCACGGTATGCAGAAACATTACAAATAATCAAATTATCACCTATTGTTGTGATAAAGTATTTACTGAGGCAAATGCCTTAGGTGACAAAGTAGCCATTGAATTTAACCATTAATGAAGATGGCTAAAATGATGGCTGCTTCTGAGTATCCTAGATCATTTCCAGAAAGAAAGGTTAGATCCTTACACTACAAGCTCAAATTATTATCATAGAAACAAGGTTTTATGGTATTCCTAAAAGTATCTCTTACTTATTGTAACCACGGAATTGACCTCACTGAAAATTAGTTACAAAATTTAAGTTTGCCAGTAATTAAGATAGTGTGGTACTACCATAGGATTGACAAATGGATCAATGGAACAGAATAGAGCACCCAGATATAGGTCTACACTTGTATGAATATTTGACTTTCAATAAAGATGCTAAGTAATACAATAGGGGGAAAAAAGCTTTTCAAGAATACTGAAGTAACTAGATATTCAAATGGAAAATAACTTTGTTGTTTCCTTGATCAAAAGTCACCATACACAAAAATTAATTTGAGATTGATCATGGACTTCAACATAAATGCTAAAACCATAAAGCTTTGAGAAGACATCATAGAAGAATATTTTTTGTGAATTAGGGATAAGCAAAGGTATCTTAGAACACAAAAAACAATAACCATAAATAAAAAAACTTTATCAAAATTAAAATTTTCTACTCATTAACAGTCACCATTAAAAAAATAAATAGGCAGGTTCTGTTTCATGATGATAACACAGGAGGATCCTGAAATCACCTCTTCCCATGGACAACACTGAATTTAAAGCTACGTACAAAATAATTTCCTCTGAAAGAAGGCCTAAAACTAGCTGAGCAACTCCTATGCATCAGGTGAACAAGAGAAAAACCCACATTGAAACAGGTAGGAGAGACCGAGTCACAGTCTTGCCACAAACCCCAGCCCCAGGACAGTAACCCATGATTGGGAGGGCGAGAATTCAAAACCCCATGCTTCTCCCTGAGGAGTAAACATCTTGAACTGCACATCTGTCACCCCAACTTTTAAGACCTGCAATATAGAACTGAGTCCCCAAAACATATGGCTTCAAAAGCCAGTGGGGCTTGTGTCCATTTGACCCACAAGGCTATAGCAAACAGAGAAACAGTTCTTAAAGGATCTCATGTGAGGACTCATGGATCCCAAGGCCCAGTGTAAAGACGCCAACTGAAAAGTGCCCAGACATTCTGTGAGAGAGGCTTAATTGCTTATCTTAAAGTATCGGCCTGGGAGTTCCCTGGTGGTATAGTGGTTAGGATTTGGTGCTTTCACTGCTGTGGCCTGGGCTGGGGAACTGATATACCACAAGCCATGTGGCACAGCCAAAATAATATAAAGTAAACTTTGATTATTTAAAAATAAAATAAAATAAACTTTGATTATTTAAAAATAAACTTTGATTATTTAAAAATAAAATAAACATTGATTATTTAAAAAGAAAGAAAAATAAAGCATTGGCCTGAGGGGCAGGTATCTAATTTAACAGACATCTAGGTTATGGTCTACTGAAATACTCCAAAGACAGGGGCTGATGGGCTACATGTTTGTGCTCTCCCTCTGCCTCACTCCAGTTGCTGGTATCTCCCAGAACACAGCTTCTACACTCATCTTGCACCTTGGTTTTTGTGGCTGCCATCCATGGGTTGCCTCTTGATTGACTGGCTCTGGTGGCCAGTGGGGCTTGCACTCACTGGACCTGTAGGACTGTAATAGATGGAAGAGGAGGTCTTAGCTGGCTGCACCTCCAGGGCATAGCAGGCACAGTCTTTCTGTAAAAAAGGACTATTAGCTTATCTTCATAGCTATGGCCTGAGAGGAAGGCTTCTAATTAAAACTATATCTAAGGGCTGACTATAATTCTCTTCAGAGACCTCATAGGGGCATAGGGGAAGTGTTATCTTTGTAGTCTCTCTCTGCCTTGCTCCAGGTTGCTGGTGTCTCCCAAAAAGCAGCTTATACACATGTCTGGTGCTTTTTGGTGGTTGCTGACTGGGGAATGCTCCTAGATTACCTGGCTCTGGTGGCCAGCAGGGCTCATGTTTGCAGGTCTCATAGGATTGTTAAAAAGTGATAAATAGTTCTTAACTGGCTGTTCCTTCCAGAGAACAGCACAGAGATGGTAGACTGAAATGAACCCCAAGTCTTTCCGTGAAAGAGACCTGTTAGCTTACTTTTATAGATGTGGTCTGAAAGGCAGGCTTCTAATTAAACACACATCTAGGTGCTGACTATAATTCTCTCCAGAGACTGGGGAGGCTGGCAGGTGCACCATCATTGCACTCTCCCTTTGCCCCACTCCAAGTTGTCAGTATCTCAGAGAAGGTAGCTGTTATACACATCTGGTGCCCCAGTTTTTGTGTCGGCCACCCAGAGAACACATCCCTCAATAGTCTGGCTCTGGTGACAAATGGGGCTTGTTCTTACAGGTTCAAAGGGATAGTAGCAAACAAAGAAACATTTCTCAAATGGCTATCAGCCTAAGGCTCAGCACTGAGGCAGCAGACAGAAATGCCAACTCCCTGAAAGAGGTACATTTGCATAGTTTAAAAGCTGTTCCCTTAGTGTCTGGCTTCCAATCAACTTGCATCTGGGTGCTGAGATACTCTCCCCACTTTGAGAGACTGACAGGTCTTAGCACACCCTAAAATGCTGGAAGCCACTAAGAATAATGTAGGTGGCTTGGACAATCACAAAGTCTTGAGAGACAACCAAGAACTCAGGCAGTGTTGAATGATAAGATTCATCTCCTACACAAAATGACTCCTTCTAGACTAGAAGTAGCTGTTTTATTTACTGCATAGAAACCAATGCAGAGAATCAAGGAAAATGAAGAAACAGAAATATATTCTAAATGAAAGAATGAAATAACATCACATTAAAAAAGTCTTAATAAGATAGTGATAAGTAATTTACCTGATAAAGAGTTCAAAATAACAGTTGCAGTGATGCTTACTGAACTCAGAAGAATGGATGAACAAAGTGAGAATTTCAGCAAAGAGATAGAAAATATAAGAAAGTATTAAATAGAAGTCACAGTGCTGAAGAATACATTAACTGAACTGATACATACAATAGAGGAGTTCAACAGCAGAATAGATGAAGTGGAAGAAAGAATGAGTGAACTCAAAGACAGGGCAGTGGAATTCACCAAAAACAGAGCAGGAAAAAGCAAAGTGAAGATAGTTTAAGGGACTTATGGAACATCATGTGGACCAACATTTGCATTATAGGAGTCCCAGAAGGAAAAGAGAGTGAGAGAGGGTAAGAAAAATTGTTTGAAGAACTAATGACTAAAAAACTTTCTTAACCTGGGGAAGGAAACAGACACCCAGATCCAGGAAGCTCAGAGAGTTCCAAATAAGATAAACTCCAAAAGACCCACACCAAGACACATTGTAATTAAATATCAAAAGTTAAAGACAAGGAGAAAGTCTTAAAAGCATCTTGTTGTACACAAAGGAACCACAAGAGACTATAAGCAGATTTTTCAGTAATAACTTTGCAGGACAGAAGGGAGTGGTATGATATATTCAAAGTGTTCAAAGTAAAAAACTATCCTTCAGAATTGAAAGAGAGATAAAGTGTTTTCCAGACAAGCACAAGCTAAAGGAGTTCAACAACATTAAACCCACCTTACAAGAAATATTAAAGGCAATTCTTAAGTAGAAATGAAAGGGTGCTGTTAGTAACAGGAAATACAAAAGTATAAACCCAAGTGGTAAAGGTAAATATATAGTAAAATTCAGAATAATCTAATATGTGCATATGGTGAGTTAATCACTTATGAAGCTAGTATGAGAGTTAAAGACAAAATAGTAAAAATAACTATAATAATTTGTTCATAGATACACAAGATAAAAAGATGTAAATTGTGACATCAAAATGTAAAACATGGGAAGGAGAATAAAAATGTAGAGCTTTAGACTATAATCAAATTTAAGTTGCTATCAACTTAAAATAGACTATTATAAATATAAGTAATATGTTTTATATGTAAGCCACATGGTAACCATAAAGTAAAAACTTATAGGAGATACAGATAAGATAAAAGAAATGAATCAAAGCAAACCACTAAAAAAGTCATTAAACCAGAAAGGAAGAGATCAGAGAAGACAAAAGGAGCACAGAAGAACTACAAGACAGCCAGAAACAATTAACAAAATGGTAATAAGTACATACCTATCAATAATTTAAATATAAATGGATTAAATTCTCTAATTAAAAGACATAGGGTGGCTAAATGGATAAAAGAAAACAACCCTTCTGTATGCTGTCTACAAGAGATTTACTTCAGATGTAAAATTACACACAGATTGAAATTGAAGGGATGGAAAAAATATTTTATGAAAATGGAAATCAAAAGAAAACTGGGATAGCTATAGTTATCAGACAAAATAGACTTTAAAACAAAGACTATAATATAGACAAAGAAGGTAATTATATAATGATAAAGGGGTCAATCCAACATGATATAACACATACACACACAACATAGGAGCACCTGCATATATATAGCAAATATTAACAGAGCTAAAATGAGAAATAGACAGCAATACAATAATAGTAGGGGACTTTAATTCCCTACTTTCATCAACAGATCATCCAGACAGAAAATCAATAAGGAAACGTTGGCCTTAAACAACAAATTATACTGAATGACTTAACAAATATATACAGAACATTCCATCCAAAAGCAACAGAATATATATTCCTCTCAAGTGCACATGAAATATTCTCCAGGATAGATTATATGTTAGGCCACAAAACAAGTCCTAATAAATTTAAGAAAATTGAAATTATATTAAACATCTTTTCTGACCATGTGGTATGAAGCTAGAAAGCAATTATAAGAAGAAAACTGGAAAATTCACAAATATTTAGATATTAAACATTCTGCTGAACAAACAATGGGTCAAAGAAGAAATCAAAAAATACTTTGAGACAAATGAAAATGGAAACCCAACATACCAAAATTTATGGAATGCAGCAAAAGCAGTTCTAAGAGGGAAGCTCATTGTGATAAATGGCCTACATTAAGAAATAAGAAATATTAATAAAAAAATATAATTTTACACCTTGAAGAACTAGAAAAAGAAGAATAAACAAAGCCCAAAGTCAGTAGAAGGAAGGAAATACCAAGGATCAGAGCAGAAATAAATAATTAGAGACTGAAAAAACAATGGAAAAGATCAGTGAAACTAAGAGCTTTTGTTTTTAATATAAATAATATTTACAAACCTTTAGCTAAACTCACTGACAAAAAAAGAGAGAGAGGACTCAAATAAAAACAGATATGAAAGAGAAGACATTACAATTGATACTACAGACATAAAAATGATCTTAAGAGACTACTATGAAAAATTATATGCTAACAAATTGGACAACTTAGAAGAAATGGATAAATTCCTAGAAACATGCAACCTACCAGACTGAATCACTGAGAAGTAGAAAATCTGAACAGACAAATTACTAGTGAGGAGACTGAATCAGTAATCAAAAACTTAAGAAAATCTTAAGAAAATCTTAAGTCCATGACCAGAATGGCTTCACTAGTGAATTATACCAATATTTAAAGAAGAATTAATGCCAATCCTTCTCAAATTCTTCCAAAAATATAGAAGAGGGAACATTTCCAAACTAATTTTACAATGCCAGCATTACCCTGATACCAAAGCCAGACAAAGATGCCACCAGAAAAGGATATTATAGGTCAATATTCCTGATGAAAATAGATGCAAAAATTCTCAGCAAAATTTGGGAAGATAAATTCAACAATACATTAAAAGTATTATATATCATGATCAAGTGGAATTTATTCCAGGGATGCACGGATATTTCAACATGCACAAATCAATCAATGTGATATAGCACATTAACAAAATGAAGGATAAAAATAATATGATCATTTCAATAGATGCAGAAAAGCATTTGACAAGATTCAACATCCATTTATGATAAAAACTCTCAACAAAGTGTGTAGAGAGGAAAATACCTCAACATAATAAAGGCCATATATGACAACCCTATACCTAACAACATACTCAATGGTGAAAAGCTGGAAGTTTTCCTCTAAGATAAGGACCAAGACAATAATGTCCACAGTCACCACTTTTATTCAAGTTCTAGCCAGAACAATTAGGCAAGAAAAAGAAATAAAAGGCATCCAAATTAAAAAGGAAGAAGTAAAGCTGTCACGACTTACAGATAACATGATATTATATGTAAAAAGCCCTAAAGGCTCCCTAAAGACCCCACCCTAAAACAAACCAGTAAATGTGCAGGATACAAGATCAATATATAAAAATCTGTTGCATTTCTATGCACTAATAAGGAACTGCCAGAAAGAGAAATTAAGAAAACAATTCCATTAACAGTTGCACCAAAAAGAATAAAATGCATAGGAATAAACCTAACTCAGGAGGCGAAAGACCCATACACTTTAAACTATATAATATTGAAGAAAGAAATTGAAGACACAAATAAATGGAAAGATTCTACATGTTCATGGATTGGAAGAATTAATATTGTTAAAATGTCCATACTACCCAAGCTATATACAGATTTAATGCAATCCCTATCAAAATTCCAATGGCATTTTTTCATAGTAATAGAATAAACAATCCTAAAGTTTGTATGGAACCAAAAAAACACCCTGAATAGTCAAAATGGTCTTGAGAAAGAGGAACAAAGCTGGATTCAAACTACATTACAAAGCTGTGGTAATCAAAACAGTATAGCATAAGCATAAAAACAGACCAATTGATTAGTGGCACAGAATAGAAAATCCAGAAGTAAAACCTATGCATATGTAGCCAATGAATTTATTACAAAGAAGCCAAGAATATACAATGAGGAAAGGATAGTTTCTTCAGTAAATTGTGTTGGGAAAAATGAATAGCCACCTGCAAAAGAATGAAATTGAAACTATCTCACATCATATACAAAAATCAACTCAAAATGAGATTATAGACTTGAATGTAAGATCTGATACCCTGAAACTCCTAGAAGAAAACATAGGTGGTAAGCTCCTTGGAATTGGTCTTGACAAAAGTTTTTGGATTTGATACCAAAAGCAAAGGCAACAAAAGTAAAAATAAACAAGAGGAACTGAATCAAACTAAAAAGCTTCTGCACAACAAAGAAAACTATCAACAAAATGAAAAGAAAACCTAGTGATTGGGAAAAAATAGTTACGAACCATACATCTAATAAGAGGTTAATATCCAAAATATATAAGGAACACCAACAACTCAAGAGCAAGAAAACAAAAAATCTGATTTAAAAATGTGCAGAGGATCTGAATAAACATTTTTCTGAAGGAGACATACATATGGCCAACAGATACATGAAAACAGGTACAACATCACAGGAATGCAAATCAAAACCACAATTAGATCTTACCTCACACCTGTTAAATGACTATTATCAAAAGGACAAGAGATAAGAAGTGTTATCTTGTAATGAGGATTTGGAGAAAAGGGAACCATGAATTGTTGGTTGAAATGTAAACTGGGGCAGCTACTATGGAAAACAGTATGCACGTTCCTCAAAACATTAAAAATAGAGCTACCATATGATCCAGCAATTCCACTTCTAGGTATTCATCCAAAGGAAGCAAAAACACTAATTTGAAAAAATATATGCACCTCCATGTTCACTGCAGCATTTTTATAACAGCAGAAACATGGAAGCAACCTAAGTATCCTTCAATGGATAAATAAATAAAGAAGATGTGGTAAGTATATATACAATGGAATATTTTTCAGCTATAAAAGAGAAGCAAATCCTGCCATTTGTGACAACACTGATGGACCTAAAGGGCATTATGCTAAGTGAAATAAGTCAGACAGTGAAAGACAAATATCATATGATCTCATTTATATGTGGAATCAAAACCAAAACCAATACCCCCATGACCTCATAGATACAGATTGATCATTGCCAGGAGTGGGGGATGGGTGAAATGGATAAAGGTGGTTACAGGTACAAATTTGCAGTTAAAAAAGAAATGTCATGAGAATATAGTGTACAGCATGGTAACTATAGTGAATAATATTGCAATTTGAAACTTGCTAAAATAGTAGATCTTAAAATTCTCATCACAAGAAAATTTGTAATTATGTGTGGTGATGGATCTTAACTAGACTTAATGTGGTAATCATTTTATAAAATATACAAATATTAATCATTATCTTGTACAACTGAAACCAATAAAATGTTACATATCAATTATACCTCAATATTAAAAAAAGAATTTAGGTCAATTAAGATATTCAGAAATAATTTTCAAAATTTCAAAACTAACTTTTGGTATAAATATCATTATGAAACCAGCTAATAGCATTAAAAGCTTTAAAAAATTAGTTATCCACTTTTGTTATGGGTGTCATACTCAGTTTTTTCTTCAGAAATTAATGATTACTTATGAAGCTTAGCACCATAGTGGCCAATAATTATAACATTCTAATACCACTATAGTTCATCAAATCTAAGATGCTATCATAGGTAAGACTCATCCCAATTTCAAAGATGTTAAATGTTAAAAAAAAAAACTAGAAAACTGTGCCTTAGAAATGATGAAATATTGTGGTGGTGGTAGTAGTAGTAGAAACAGCAGAAGTGGTGATAGTCATAGTAGTAACACATACATATAGTGCTTATTATGTGCCAGGTGCTCTTCTAAGCCCTTTACATATATTAACTCATTTAATCCTCATAAGTAAAGTAAATACTATCATCATCATCATTGTCATCAACATCAAAGATTTAAAATCTTGCTCATTGTCATCAGCTAGTAAATGATAGAGCCAATAGTTTATTTAAAAATGCAAATTTGGGAGAGTGGACAAGATGGTGGAGTAGAAAGATGCTAAGCTCACCTCCTTTTATAGGCACACCAAAATTACAAATATTTACAGAGCAACTATTGATGATAATGACCTGAAGACTGGCAGAAAAGATTTTTCACAACCAAAGAAGGAACCACAATGAGAGGGGTAAGAAGAATGGAAATTTAGTAAAGTCAAGACCCACATCCCTGGGTCAGCAACCAAAAAATGGAAGATAATCACAATTGCAGAGGTTCTCCCCAAGGAGAGGGGTGTGTCCGTACATTGGGCTCCTCAGCCGAGGGTTCTGCACCAGGAAGAAGAGTTCCCAGAATGGCTGGCTTTGAAGGTCAGCAGGGATTGTGATTCTGCTCTTAAAGGGCATGCACAAAATCTCACACATTCCTAGTCTTAGCACAGAGGCAGCAATTTAAAAGGAACTAGGGTCAGACCCATTTGCTGAACTTGAAGAGACTCCTGGAGGGGCAGGGGGCAACTGGGACTCCCTCTGGGAACATAGACTCTGGTGGCAGCCATTTTGGGGAGCCGGTTCTACCACAAGGACATTGGTGCTAGCAAGTGCTCTTCTGGAGTCCTCCCTCTAGCCTATTCTGGGGGCTTACCAGCCACAAGTGGATGGCATCATCCACAGCCCCCCCCCGACCAGCCAGCCATCATGGGACCCAGCCCCACCACCAGCAGGATGGCATCAGCCTTGGGACTCCCTGGACAGTACAGCCAACAATGTCAGGACCTGGCCCTGTCCACAAGCAGCCTCAGCGGGAAGAAGGACCTGGCAGCCACTGTATAAAAAAAAGGAAGTGAACAATATAATTGACAAAGAGTTCTACAGGAATGTGTTTTTAAGTGGCAAAGAGGCCCTGGATATTGAAAGTAAAAATTGTTGCTCAGGAATTAATGACTTACCATATCATTATTCATTAAAAACTTACATATTTCTCAACATTTTCAAAGCTAAATTTGGAGGGAAGTCCATTCTTTTAAATGTTAATATTATAATTTTACATTTATTAAAATCAAATGAAAGAATTTTAAAATATTAACTTACCATGGTTTTAGTGCAGTATCCTGAGACAATTTCATAGTGAACCTGATGTTTCTCTTCCAATATTTTTGGGCCATATGATTCCACAATAATATACAGACCAATATTTTCTGGATAGACTATTTGAGCCCAAACTGACAGGTTTTGTCCCTTGTCCAAAAGATAAAAAACATGAAAAATATCATTATGAAATGCCACATAGGGGCATTTTTCTTTTGTTTTGAAAGCTATACTTTGTGCTTCCAGTTTTAAGGGATATTCCTGTGGATGTATTGTGCCATTTTCAAAAACATGTATGAGATACATTTTACCAGATGTATTCAAGGAAATTAATGATTTTATTGTGCTATTTGTCCATAAATGCAGCTTTACTGTATCTTTAATATTAATCTTGAAATAAAACATTACATTATTTTCCATTTTTACCACGATATTTCCATAATAATCTGGAAAAAAGAGAGAAAAGTTTGTGTCATTCTATGTTGACATAAATCCATGCTGTTTTATTTAAGTGCACTATTAACCAAAATAATTTCTTTCATAGTGATTATTTATATACTTTGAGAAAATTAGAGTGTTCAGGCAGAAACCCATAACATTACAAGATGTTTGAGAGCTTCTATCCCACTTTGTAGCAGAGCGTTTTTTTTCTGCATACCTTTCTCCTCACATTCACTCTATCACTTTTATAATCACATTATTAACATAGAAGAAAGAGCTGGAATGAGTGCATTAGATAATAATGAGGATGAGCATGACAGGAATGGTATTATTAGGAAGCATTGTATTATGGACTGAATTATGTTGCCTCAAAATGCATATGTTGAAGCCCTAACTCTCATTGTGACTGTATTTGGAGGTAGAGTCTTTAAGGAGGTAATTAAGGTTAAATGAGGTCAAAAGGATGGGGCCCTAATCCAACATGACTGATGTCTTTATCAGGGGAGGAAGATACACCAGAGAGCTCTTTCTCTCTCTGCATGTACAAAGAGGAAAGGCTATGTGAGGACAAAATGAGAAGGTGGCCACTGTCTTCAAGCCAGCAAGAGAGTCTTCCTCAGAAACCAACCTTGATGACACCTTGATCTTGGACTTCTAGCCTCCAGAATTGTGAGAAAATAAATTTCTATTGTTTAAGCCACTTAGTCTGTGGTATTTTCCTATGGCAGCCATAGTAGGCTAATGCAACTGGGATGAAGAAATGGTGGTGGGAGGGAGACAGCACCTCTTCAGGTTCACTTTATACAAAATAATTAACTTTCTTCCCTTAATAGAGTATTATGCCTAAGTCATAGAGATTCGTAGACAATAAGTCGCTTAACCTCTTTGGTTCTATAACCATATGTATAAAATGAACAGTTGGGCTAGTTGGTTTCATAACTTCCTTTCCAGGTACGTCACTCTTTGCATACAGCCCCTACTTTCTTTAATTTTCAAAAACAACACTTAGAAAGGACTGGCTGAAAGGAGGAAGGTGAATTCAAAGAGTTAGGGAGGTTCAGAGCTCTTCGTGCATTTGCAACTTACATTTGGAATATGAATAATTAAGTGACATTTTCACAACTTTACATAAATTATATTCTAATCAAGCTCTTAAATCAGAAACACCAATTTTTTTTTTTTTTTAGGATCAGAATACTTTAATAAGATAACAGTGTCAACATACTACCATTTTCCTATCACACTGCTCATTAAAAACATTATTTAATGAATTTTGGATTAAATATGAAGTTAAGATGAAAATTAGGAATTATTTTTTAAATAATGAGAATAAGAACACTACATATAAAACTCTGTGGGACGTAGCTAAAGCCATGCAGAGAAAAATTCATAGCATTATGCTTTCCATAGTTTTAAATGCCTAGAAAACAACAAAAACTGAAAATAAATGAACTAATTATTTAACTCAAGAAGCAGGCAACAGAATACCAACATTACAAACAAAAAGCAGAAGTGAAGCATCATTAATGACAAAAGCAGAAATTAAGGAATTAAATAAAAAAGAAAGTAGATTTGATAAATCAGAGTTCTTTTCAAAGGAAAGGAAAACAAAAACAAAAAATTCTAAAAAAAAAAAAAAGATGCCTTGCAAGCCAAACTAGCAAGGAGTGGGACATAAACAATATTATAAATAAGAGAATATGATTACAGATATATAAGAAATTTAAACATTAAAATGGGAAGCCTTTGCCAATAAATTAGAAAATTAGAAAAAATGATTGCTTTCCTAGGAATAAACAAACTTCTAAACTTGACTGAAGAAGAGATGAAAGATTTTAACAGACTAATCAGAGAAAATAAAATTAATGAAGAGATATAACATTCCTGGTTGGGAAGACCTGATATTGAAATATGTAATCATCTATTCAATAAATATCAATATTTATTGAATGCCCACTATAGCTACACACTGTTCCAGATACTTGGGAGGGACATATTAGTAAAAAAACTGAAAGATCATTTTCTTTTGTAGCTGCTATTCCTTTAGGGAAGACAGCCAATAAACATAAGATAAGTAAATTATATAGTGTGTTGGCAATTAAAGCTATAGTAATCAAAACAATATAGATCTTGTGGAGTTAGATGAGGGAAGGTGATAGCCTAGAAACTGAACTCAGTTAACATGAGGATTAAATGCATAATAAAATTGGCATTTCAAATCTGTAAGGTAAGTGGTGTTTAACAGAAGACTGATTTGAAGGCAATGCCAGGTTTCACAGGAAAAATAGAAATAAAAAATAAAATTAGATTCCTTATACCAAATATAATTCTAGATGAATTAAAGATTGAAACATAAAAATTATAATGCTAAATTATAAAAATAAAATATGTGGTAATATCTTTATAATTGGAAAGACCTTTCATACTATGACATTACAGAAGAATTCACAAGTAAAAATACTAACAAATTTGACTACATAAAAACTGAAATTGTAAATGTCAAAGTCCCTGCAAAAAGGCACCAAGAAATTACACACAACAGAAAATATTTGCAATATGTGTCAAAGACAAATGGATAATATACATTATAAGTAAAAAATATATCAATAAGAAAATAAGCAATCCAGTGCAAAATAGCTAAACAGTATGAATTGACAATCCAGAGAAAATACAACCAATGAACATACAAAACTAGATAAAACATCTAGTTATAAAATGTGCAATAAAATGAGAATTACACATTTTTCTTCCACACTATGGGTAAATAGTAAACAGATTTTATAAAAATATACATTTTTCAAATACTTTTGGGTGAGTTTAGACTGACAATTTTAAGGATTTATCAACTTTTTAAATATTAAGAACTCTGACTCAAGAATTCTATATTTAATAATCTATGTCACAGGAATACTTGTACAAGTGTACAAGTACATATATACATATTCTCCACAGTGGCTTCTTTAATTTAATTTTTATTTTATATTGGAGTATAGTTGATTTACAATACTGTGTTAGTTTCAGGTGTGCAGTAAAGTGATTTAGTTATACATATACATACTTCCATTCTTTTTCAGATTCTTTTCCCATATAGCTAATTATAGAATATTGAGTAGAGTTCCATGTGCTATACAGAAGGTCCTTATTGACAATTTATTTTGTATATAATAGTGTGTATATGTTAATCCTAAACTCCTAATTTATCCCTCCCATCACCTTTTCCCTTTGGTAACCATAAGTTTGATTTCAAAGACTGTGAGTCTGTTTTATAAATAAGTTAATTTGTATCACTTTTTAAGAGTCCATATAAAAGTGATATCATGATATTTGTCTTTCTCTGACTTCACTTAGTATGATAATCTCCAGGTTCATCCATGTTGCTGCAAATGGGATTATTTCATTTTTTTATGGCTGAGTAATAGTCCATTATATGTATGTACTGCATCTTCTTTGCCCATTCCTCTGTTGATGGACACTTATGTTGCTTCCATGTCTTGGCTATTGTAAATAGTGCTGCAATGAACATTGGGGTGCATGTATCTTTCTCAAATTATGGTTTTCTCTGGATATATGCCCAAGAGTGGGATTGCTGGATCATATGGTAATTCTATTTTTAGTTTTTTAAGGAACCTCCATACTGTTCTCCATAGTGGTTGTACCAATTTACATTCCCACCAGCAGTGTAGTAAGGTTCCCTGTTCTCCACACCCTCTCCAGATTTTATTGTTCGTAGACTTTTTGATGATGGCCATTCTGTGTGTGGTGATACCTCATTGTAGTTTTGATTTGCCTTTCTCTAGTAATTAGCAATGTTGAGCATTTTTCATGTGCTTTTTCACCATATATATGTCTTCTTTGGAGAAATGTCTATTTAGATCTTCTGCCCATTTTATGATGGTTTTTTTTTTTTTTGAAATTGAGCTGCTTGCACTCTTTGTATATTTTGGAGATTAATTCCTTGTCTGTGGCCTTGTTTTCAAATATTTTCTCCCATTCTGTAGGGTTGTCTTTTCATCTTGTTTATGGTTTCCTTTGCTGTGCAGAAGCTTTTAAGTTTCATTAGGTCCAATTTGTTTATTTTTGTTTTTATTTCCATTATTCTAGGAGGTGGATCAAAAAAGATCTTGCTGTGATTTATGTCAAACAATGTTCTTCCTATGTTTTCCTCTAAGAGTTTTATACTGTCCAGTCTTACATTTAGGTCTGTAATCCATTTTGAGTTTTTTTTTGTGTTTGGTGTTAGGGAGTGTTCTAATTTCATTCTTTTACATGTAGCTGTCCAGTTTTCCAAGCACCACTTACTGAAGAGACTGTCTTTTCTCCATTGTATATCCTTTCCTCCTTTGTCATAGATTAGCTGACCATAGGTACATGGGTTTATCTCTGGGCTTTCTATCCTGTTCCATTGATCTATAGTTTTGCTTTTGTGCCAGTACCATATTGTCTTGATTACTGTAGCTTTGTAGAATAGTCTTAAGTCAGGGAGTCTGATTCCTCCAGCTCCATGTTTTTCCCTCAAGACCACTTTGGCTATTTGGGGTCTTTTGTGTCTCCATACAAATTTTAAGATTTTTTGTTCTAGTTTTGTAAAAAATGCCATTGGTAATCTGATAGGGATTGTATTGAATCTGTAGATTGCTTTGGGTATAATAGACATTTTCACAATATTGATTCTTCCAATCCAAGAACATGGTATATCTCTCCACCTGTTGGTATCATGTTTAATTTCTTTCATCAGTGTCTTATAGTTTTCTGCATACAGGTCTTTTGTTTCCCTAGGTAGATTTCTTCCTAGGTATTTTATTCTTTTTGTTGCAGTGTTAAATGGAAGTGTTTCCATAATTTCTCTTTCACATTTTTCATCATTAGTGGATAGGAATGCAAGAGGTTTCTGTGCATTAATTTTGTATCCTGCAACTTTACCAAATTCATTGATTAGCTCTAGTAGTTTTCTGGTGGCATCTTTAGGATTCTCCATGTATAGTATCATGTCATCTGCAGACAGTGACAGTTTTACTTCTTTTCCAATTTGTATTCCTTTTATTTCTTCTTCTTCTCTGATTGCCGTGGTTAGGACTTCCAAAACTGTGTTGAATAATAGTGGTGAGAGTGGACATCCTTGTCTTTTTCCTGATCTTAGAGGAAATGGTTTCAATTTTTCACCATTGCGAATAATGTTGGCTGTGGGTTTGTCATATATGGCCTTTATTATGTTGAGGTAGGTTCCCTCTACGCCCACTTTCTGGAGAGTTTTTTTTATCATAAATGGGTGTTGAATTTTGTCAAAAGTTTTTCTGCATCTATTGAGGTGATCATATGGTTTTTCTTCTTCAATTTGTTAATATAGTGTATCACATTGATTGATTTGCGAATATTGAAGAATCCTTGCATCCCTGGAATAAATCCCACCTCATCATGGTGTATGACCCTTTTAATGTGTTGTTGGATTCTGTTTGCTAGTATTTTGTTGAGGATTTTTGCATCTATATTCATCAGTGATATTGGCCTGTAATTTTCTTTTTTTGTAGTATCTTTGTCTGGTTTTGGTATCAGGGTGATGGTGGCCTCATAGAATGAGTTTGGGAGTGTTCCTTCCTCTGCAATTTTTTGGAAAAGTTTGAGAAGGATGGGTGTTAGCTCTTCTCTAAATGTTTGATAGAATTCACCTGTGAAGACATCTGGTCCTGGGCTTTTGTTTGTTGGAAGATTTTAAATCACAGTTTCAATTTCATTACTTGTGATTGGTCTGTTCATATTTTCTCTTTCTTCCTGGTTCAGTCTTGGAAGGTTATACCTTTCTAAGAATTTGTCCATTTCTTCCACGTTGTCCATTTTATTGGCATAGAGTTGCTTGTAGTAGTCTCTTAGGATGCTTCATATTTCTGTGCTGTCTGTTGTAACTTCTCCTTTTTCATGTCTAATTTTATTGATTTGAGTCCTCTCCCTCTTTTTCTTGATGAGTCTGGCTAATGGTTTATCAATTTTATCTTCTCAAAGAACCAGCTTTTAGTTTTATTGATCTTTGCTACTGTTTTCTTCCTTTCTATTTCATTTATTTCTGCTTTGACCTTTAAGATTTCTTTCTTTCTGTTAACTTTGGGTTTTGTTTATTCTTCTTTCTCTAGTTCCTTTAGGTGTAAGGATAGATAGTTTATTTGAGAATGTTTTTGTTTCTTGAGGTAGGCTTGTATAGCTATAAACTTCCCTGTTTGAACTGCTTTTGCCACATCCCATAGGTTTTGGATCATTGTGTTTTCATTGTCATTTGTCTCTAGGTATTTTTTGATTTCCTCTTTGATTTCTTCAGTGATCTCTTGGTTATTTAAGAATGTATGGTTTAGCCTTCATGTGTTTGTGTTTTTTACGTTTTTATCCCTGTAATTGATTTCTAATCTCATAGCGTGTGGTCAGAAAAGATGCTTGATATGTTTTCAATTTTCTTAAATTTACTGAGGCTTGATTTGTGACCCAAGATGTGATTTATCCTGGAGGATGTTCCTTGCGCACTTGACAAAAGAGTGTAATCTGCTGTGTTGGATGGAATGTCCTATAAATATCAATTAAATCTATCTGGTCTATCGTGTCCTTAAAGCTTGTATTTCCTTATTAATTTTCTGTTTGGATGATCTGTCCATTGGTGTGAGGTGTTAAAGTCCCCCACTATTACTGTGTTACTGTTGATTTCCTTTTATAACTGTTAGCAGTTGCCTTATGTATTGAGGTGCTCCTATGTTGGGTGCATATATATTTATAATTGTTATATCTTCTTCTTGGATTGATCCCTTGATCATTATGTAATGTCCCCATTGTCTCTTGTAACATTCTTTATTTTAATGTCTATTTTTTCTAATATGAGTATTGCTACTCCAGGTTTGTTTTGATTTCCATTTGCATGGAATATCTTTTTCCATTCCCTCACTTTCCATCTGTATGTGTCCCTAGGTCTGAAGTGGGTCTCTTGTGGACAACATATATATGGATCTTGTTTTGGTATCCATTCAGCAAGCCTGTGTCTTTTGGTTGGAGCACTTAATCCATTCACATTTCAGGTAATTATTGATATGTATGTTCCTATTATCATTTTCTTAATAGTTTTGGGTTTGTTTTTGTAGGTCCTTTTCTTCTCTTGTGTTTCCCACTTAGAGAAGTTCTTTCAGCATTTGTTGTAGAGATGGTTTGGTGGAGTTGAATTCTCTTAGCTTTTGCTTGTCTGTAAAGTTTTTGATTTCTCCATCAAAGCTGAATGAGATCCTTGCTGGGTAGCATAATCTTTGTTGTAGGTTCTTCCCTTTCATCACTATAAATATGTCATGCCACTCCCTTCTGGCTTGTAGAGTTTCTGCTGAGAAATCAGCTGTTAACCTTATGGGAGTTCCCTTTTATGTTACTTGTCGTTTTTCCCTTGCTTCTTTCAATAATTTTTCTTTGTCTTTAATTTTTGTCAGTTTGATTACTATGTGCCTCAGTGTGTTGCTCCTTGGGTTTATCCTGTATGGGACTCTCTGTGCTTCCTGTACCTTGGTGGCTATTTCCTTTCGCATGTTCGGGAAGTTTTTGACTGTAATCTCTTCAAATATTTTCTCAGGTCCTTTCTCTCTCTCTTCTCCTTCTGGGACCCCTATAATGCAAATGTTGTTGCATTTAATGTTGTCCCAGAGGTGTCTTAGGCCGTCTTCATTTCTTTTCATTCTTTTTTCTTTAGTCTGTTCCACAGCAGTGAATTCCACTATTGTGTTTTCCAGGTCACTTATATGTTCTTCTCCCTCAGTTATTCTGCTATTGATTCCTTCTTCTGTAGTTTTCATTTCAGTTATTGTATTGTTCTTCTCTGTTTGTTTGTTCTTTAATTCTTCTAGATCTTTGTTGAACATTTCTTGCATCTTCTCGATCTTTGCCTCCATTATTTTTCCAAGGCTCTGGATCATCTTCACTATCATTATTCTGAATTCTTTTTCTGGAAGGTTGCCTATCTCCACTTCATTTAGTTGTTTTTCTGTGGTTTAATCTTGTTCCTTCATCTGGTGTATCGCCTTCTGCCTTTTCATCTTGTCTATCTTTCTGTGAATGTCATTTTTGTTCCACAGGCTGCAGGATTGTAGTTCTTCTTGCTTCTCTCCTTTGTATTTCTGTGGTGTCATTTGTAGCTTCTTTTTTCATTTCTAACTTTATTGATTTGAGCTCATTACCTTTTTTCTTGATGAGTCTGGATAATGGTTTATCAATTTTGTTTATCTTTTCAAAGATCCTCCTTTTAATTTTATGTTTTCTATTGTTTTCTTCATCTCTATTTCATTTATTTCTGTTCTGTTCTTTATGATTTGTATCCTTCTACTAACTGGTTTTTTTCCCTTCTTTCTCTAATTCTTTTAGCTGTAAAGTTAGGTTTTTTTATTTGAGATACTTCTTGTTTCCTGACGTAGGCTTGTATCACTACAAACTTCCCTCTTAGAACTGTTTTTGCTGTGTCACATAGATTTTGGATTGTTGTTATTTTGTTTTCACTTGTCTGCATGTATTTCTTGATTTTCTCTTTGATTTCTTCAGTGATCATTGGTTCTTTAGTAGCATGTTTTTTAGACTCCATGTGTTTGTATTTTTTCCTATAGTTGATTTTTAGTCTCATAGTATTATGGTCAGATAAGATGCTTGGTATGATTTCAGTTTTCTTAAATTAACTGAGGTTTCTTTTGTGGCCTAGCATGTGATCTGTCTTGAAGAATGTTCCATGTGCACTTGAAAAGAATGTGTATTCTGCTGCTTTTGGATGGAAAGTTATATATATATATATATATATATATATATATATATATATATGTATCTATTAATTCTATCTAATGTGTTATTTAAGGCCAATGTTTCCTTATTAATTTTCCATCTGGAAAATCTGTCCTTTAATGTACGTGGGTTCAAAAGTCCCCACTATCATTGTGGTACTGTCAGTCTCTCCTTTTATGTGTATTAATAGTTTGTTTATATGCTTAGGTTCTACTATGTTGGGTGCATATATATTTACAATAGTTATATATTCTCCTTGGATTGATTCTTTATCATTATGTAATATCATTTTTTGTCTCTTGTAACAGTGTTGCCTTAAGGTCTATTTTGTCCAATATAAGTATTGCTACCCCAGCTTTCTTCTTGTTTCATTTGCATGGAATACCTTTTTCCATCTCTTCACTTTCAGTCTGTGTGTCTTTAGATATGAATTGACTCTCTTGTAGGCAGGATATATATGTGTCTTGTTTTTGTATCCATTCAGCCATGTCTTTTGATTGGAGAATTTAGTCCATTCACATTTAAAATAATTATTGACATGTATGTTCTTATTGCCATTTTGTTAATTGTTTTGTGGTTATTGTGTAGTACATTTTGATCCTTTCTTCATCTTTTGTTCTCCTGTGATTTGATGATGATCTTTAGTATTATGTTTGTATTCCTTTCTCTTTCCTGTGTGTGTATCTGTTATAGATTTTTGGTTTATGTTTACCATGAGGTCTACTTATAACAATGTATATATACATGTGATTGTTTTAAGTTGCTGATGTCTGAATTTCAAACACATTTTAACAAACCTGCATTTGTACTCTCCTCCCTGCATGATTCCTCTTTTTGACACTATATTTTATATCTAATTTTTTTGTGCATCCCATAACTGCTTATTGTGAATATAGATGATTTTACTACTTTTGTCTTTTAAGCTTTCTACTATCTGTGTATGTGGTTGATTTTCTACATTTTTTTTGTATATTTGTCTTTACTAATGAGCTTTTTCCTTTCATAATTTTCATATTTCTGGTTGTGGCATTTTCTTTTTTGCTTAGAGATATCCCTTCAACATTCCATTTTAAGCTTGTTTGGTGGTATAGAACTCTTTTAGCTTTTGCTTATCTGTATAAGTTTTGACTTCTCCATCAAATCTGAATGAAATCCTTGCCAGGTAGAATATTTTTGTTTGTAGGTTTTTCCTTTTTATTACTTTAAATATATCATGCCACTCCCTTCTGCCCTACAGAGGTTCTACTGAAAAGGCAGCTGATAGCCTTATGGGAGTTCCTGTGTATGTAACTTATTGCTTTTCCCTTATTGTTTTTAATATTCTCTACTTTTATGTTTTGGCATCTTAATTACAATGTGTCTTGTGGTTCTCTTTGAGTTGACCATATTTGGGACTCTCTGTGCTTCCTGGACTTTGATGTCTGTTTTCTTTCCCAGGTTAGGGAACTTTTCAGCTATTATGTCTTCAAATGTGTTCTTGGCCCCTTTCTCTCTCTCTTCTCTTTCTGGGACCCCTATAATGCAAATGTTAGTATGCTTGATGTTATCCCAGAAGTTTCTTAAACTGTCCTCATTACTTTTCCTTCTTTTTTCTTCTCAGTGTCAGTGATTTCCACTACTATGTCTTCCAGATTGCTGATCCATTCTTCTGTATCATTTAGTCTAATGTTGGTTCCTTCTAGTGTATTTTTCATTTCATTATTGTATTCCTCACCTCTGGTTGTTATTTATATTTTCCAACTCTGTTAAAAAATCTCTAACTTCTCTCTCTGTGCATCCATTCTTCTCCCCAGTTCTTTGATCATCTTTATGATCATTACCCTGAACTCTTTCTTGGGTAGATTTCCTATTTCCACTTCACTTAGTTTTCTGGGGTTTTATCTTGTTCTTTTGTTTGGAACATGTTCCTCTGTTGTTTCATTTTGCCTAACATGTTGTTTTTATTTCTTTGTATCTGGTAGGTTATGTTTCCTGACCTTGGAAAAGTGGCCTTTTGTAGGATATGTCCTATGCATCCTTGTAGCACACTCCCCTCTCATCACCTGAGCTATATACTCTAGGGTCATTCCCTATGTGGGTTGCATAGGACCTTCTGTTGTGGTGGGTTGACTACTGTGGGTGGCTTGGTAGGCTTTGTTGGCTCCCAGTCCAGTTGGTTACCAGGCTCTGACTTTTAAGGAGGCTGCCAGCTACTGGTTGGTGGAACTGGATCATGAGGTGGTGTGCTGCAGAACCCCAAGGGGTCCCTGGTGTTAGTGCTTGTTCACTGGTGGATGGTGTTAGGGTCCAGGAGATCCTGGGATTGATGCCTGTCCACTGGTGGGTGAACCCAGGTCTTGGGGCTAGTACCAGCTTACGATTGGGCAGAACTGGGTCCTCAGGTCTGGCTGCAGGGCCCAGGGGCCCCAGAGCTGATTTCAGATTGCTGATGGGTGGGTCCAGTTCCTGACACAGCTGGATGTTGGGTCCAGAGTGTAGGTTCAGGTTCCAGCTGGTCACAAGGTTGGTGCTGGTCCACTGGGTCCCCAGGTTGTGGGCTGTGGTTGTTCTGTGGCTAGTGTCTGCCCACTGGTGGGTGAGGCTGGCCCCAAGGCTAGAGCAGGCTTTCTGGTGGCTGGTGCCTGCTCACCGGTGGTAGAGCTGCATCCTGGTGTCTCTGGCTACAAGGTCTTGGGGGCTCCAGGTTTAGTTCTTGAGCTCTGGTGTGTGGGTCCAGGTCCTGGGCCTTCTGATGGGCAGGGCTGTGTCCAGAAGTGGCTGTGGGCTCTGGGGGTCTTAAGGCAGCCTGTCTGCTGGTGGGCATGGCTGTGTCCCCACCTAGTTAGTTGCTTGGCCCAAGGCATCCCAGTAGTGGTGGCTACAGGCTGTTGGGCAGGGGCAGGGTGGGGTCCTGAAGCTAATAAACTAGAGGGAGAATTCCAAAATGATGCTTGCCAGCACCAGGGTCCATGTGGGAGAAAGAGCTCTCAAAAATGGCTGTGGCCAGTGTCTGTGTCCCCAGCATGAGCTCCATTTTCCTCCTGCCTCTCCAGGAAATTCTCCAAGATCAGCAGGTAGGTCTGACCCAGGATCCTTTCAAATTACAACTTCTGCTCTGGGTCCTGGAGCATGTGACATTTTCTGAGTCTCTATTTCCCACAACTCTCCAGGACTCCTGAAAGTAAGCCCCACTGGCCTTCAAATCCAAATGTTCTGGGGAGTCATCCTCTGGTGCTGGGGAACACAATGTGGGGTTCAGACTGCTCACTCCTTAGGGAGAACCTCTGAAATTATAATTACTCTCCTGTTTGTGGGCTGCCCAGAGACATGGGGCTTGAGTATACTGTGACTCTGTCCCTCCTACCTGTCTCATTGTGGTTCCTCCTTTATATCTGTAGTTGTAGATATTTTTCTGGCAGGTTCTGGTCTTTTTCATCAATAGTTGTTCCTTAAATAGTTGTAATTCTGGTGTTCTTGTGAGAGTAGGTGAGCTCAGGTCCTTCTACTCTGTCATCTTGTCTGATTTCACCTGTTATATTTTGAATTTTCTTTTTAAAAAGTCTGGATAAATTCACAGGAACTTGTTAATAGTGGGTTATCTGAGAAATGGAAATAGTGAAGGCTGAGGACATTTAACTTCATATCTCATATACTGATAAATTATTTAAACTTTTAATTTCAGCATTTCTGAATGGCTTTCAGTACAATATTCAAACTTTAGGGTCCTCTAAAATCTATCCCAAATTTATCATTCTGAACTTATCTTCTTTTCACTATGGTCTTTTAAAAACACAAATATCCTGCTTCTCTCTTGCTTAAAACTCTTTAGAACTCCTTAGAGGCCTTAGAAAAAGGTCCAATTTCTTCATAAGACTTTTGAAGTCTTCAATAATCTGGACTCTATTTCTCCAGAAGAGACTCAACCCTTTTCTCTCTGCAGAACTCTGTTTCAGCAGTTTATCCTCTTTCAAGTTCTGGAAAGTATCCTGTCATCTCTGTCTCTGGGTCACTGGGCACACCAATCCCATCAATTGTCTTCACTGTCCAACCCCGGCTTATTCAGCAGATCTCAGTTTAGATACCACTTCCCTACCTCAAGGTAGCCTTCCCTACTTCCATGTCTCCCAATTTGGGTAAGGTACTCAATCTGTGTGTTTCCATAGCACCCCATATTGTCTCTATCATAGAATTAAACATGTTGCTTTATTTGCATGTTAACTTGTCTTTATCCTATGTAATTTTGCAGACTCTGGGAGGGTGGGAATTGTGTTCAAATTACCACTATATCTCCAACCCCTAGCAGAATGCCTCACAAATAGTGGTGCTCAATGAATATTTTTCAATTATTTATTCCAAAAAGTACTTATTATATACTGTTCTAGGTATTGTGGTTAAAGCAGCAAATATAACAAAGTCATGCAGAACTTTTTTTTTAGTGGAAGATTCAGCTAACAAATAAGTACACATATCACTTGTTAGGTGATGATAATTGCTGTGACCAAAATAAAGAAGTGTAAGGGATAGAGCAGGGGAGTTAGGTCAGGGTCAGGGAAGAGCTCTCTGATAAGGTGACATTTGGACTTAAACCTGAATTAAGTATAAGAGTTATGTAGATTTCAAAGTGAGGAATATTCTTGGCAGTAGATATCCAGGGAAACAGGAGATATTCAAGGAATAGCAAAAAGGACAGTCTGGCTAAGTAACACCGAACAAAGGGTCGAGGGATAGGAGGTGACATCAGAGTCCTGGGCCAGATCACATATTGTTTTTCAGGTGATGCTAAAGGTTTTAGATTTTATTCTGAGTGATATAAGAAGCCAAATGAGGGTTTTAAGTAGAGGAATAATATGATTTTGCATATATTTTCAAAGGCTCACTCTGGCTGCTAGGTGGACTCTGGTTAGGGATGGAGACGCAAGGATAAAAGATGAGAGACCACTTAAAAAACTATTGTATGTACGGGCTAGAGAGGGTAGGGGCTTGAACTGGAGTGGGAATGGTGAAAAAATGTTAGATATTAGATAAATTTTTTAGATATAGCCAACAGGGTTTGATAATAGCTTGTTTGTGGGATGTAAAAGGGGAGGATTCAAGGATGAGGTCATGGTTTGTGGCTGGAAGAAAAGAAGTGCTGTTTACTCGATAGGGGAGGACTAGGGAAGAAGCAGGTTGAAGTGTGGGTGAGGGAAACAAGGATTCAGTTTTGGATATGTTAGTCTGAGATGCGCACTAGTCATCCAAGTGAAGGTATCAAGAAGGTAGTAGGAAATAGTAGTTTGGAGTTCAGGCTAGGGATCATGCCTGGAGGGCAAAGAATGAATGTAAATAGAGTTCAGAAGATGTCTGAGAACCAAACCCTGAGGTATTTCTCCATTTAGGAATTAAGAAGATGAGAATGGAAAAGAGGCTAAGGAGGAATAGCTAGTGAAGTAGGAGGAAGACCAAAAAAGTGATACTCTAAAATTCAGTGAAAAAAAAGTGTTTCAAGAAAAAGGCCATGTTGAATTATTTCAAATGCTGTTGCCAGATCATGAAAGATGACTGAAATTTGGTCACTGGATTAGCAAAGTGGAAGTCATTGAAACTCTTGATAAGGTCAGTTTCTGAGAAAATTTGATTAGAGCGGATTCAAGAGAGAATAAGAGGAAAGAGGAAAAAGTAAAACCAGGCAATACTTCCTTGGAGTTTTGTTGTAAAGGGGAGCAGCAAAACTGGATGGTTGAGAGTTGAAGAATGACATGGGGTCAAGAAAGACTAATTACAAATTACAGTGATATCTACTTTAAATTTCATGGTTAATTTATCTCCTAGCTAGATTCCCTGAGGATTAAACTTCCTATTTCTTTTTTTAATATAAATTTATTTATTTTATTTATTTTTGGCTGCGTTGGGTCTTTGTTGCTGTGCATGGGCTTTTCTCTAGTTGCGGCAAGTGGGGGCTACTCTTCATTGTGGTGTGCAGGCTTCCCATTGCGGTGGCTTCTCTTGTTGTGGAGCATGGGCTCTAGGTGCGAGGGCTTCAGTAGTTGTGGCATGCGGGCTCAGTAGTCGTGGCTCACAGGCTCTAGAGCGCAGGCCCAGTAGTTGTGGTGCACGGGCTTAGTTGCTCCATGGCATGTGGGATCTTCCCGGACCAGGGCACGAACCCGTGTTCCCAGCATTGGCAGGCAGATTCCTAACCACTACGCCACCAGGGAAGTCCCTAAACTTCCTATTTCTTTGCATTTCCTATAATGTTTAGTACACTGCCTCAGGAATAATAACATGAAGAATAACTACTATTAATTGAAGGTTTATCACTTGCCAGATATTATTCTAAGCATTTTATATACAATCCCTTATCTAATCAACATGACAGTCCTATATTCTAGATTAGAAAACTGAGGCTTGGAAATGTTAAATGACATGTTCATGGACTTGAAAACAGATCTATTTAACTCTACAACACCTGTTATAGATTAATTGAATTGTGTCCCCTGAAAAAAGATATGTCAAACTTCTAACACCAAATACTACTTCAGAATGTAACCATATTTGGAAATAGGGTCATTATAGATATAATTATTTAAGATGAGGTCATACTGAAATAGGGTTGGCCCTGGTGTCCTTATAACAAGATGACATGTGAAGACACAAGAATTCTATGTGATGACAAAGGCAGCAATTGGAATGATGCAGCTGCAAGCCAAGGAATGACAAAGTTTGCCAGCAAGTCACTAGAAGCTAGGAAAGATTCCCTAGCTTTCAGAGGGAGTATGGCCCTGCCAACACTTTGAATGTGGACTTCTAGCCTTTAGAACTGAGACAATAAATTTCTGATGTTTTAATTTTGTACCATTTTGTGGCACTTTGTTATGGGAGCCCTAGGTAATGAACACAACAACACATACATTGAAAATGCATATGTAAGTTGCATATGTATCTGCTGATTGGCCAAAATGAACCTCTGAAAAAAGAATCTGAGTTTGCCATTTTGCTTTGTGAGATCCTACTGAACATTAATAGAATTTTAAAGATTAATAGAATTTTAAAAGTGGTAAAACAGCACCTTTATCAAAAGCACCATATATTAATACATTAAAATTATTAAACCTTCATAAGCAAGATATCTATTATGAAATATAGAATAATTTTTGCAGAATGAGAATACCTTACCCATAAAAACATCATGAATAGTGCTGTTATGTGATAATCTTGATAGATTTCCAAATTCTGTAGGTGTTTGTAAAACTCCAGTATCTGTGAAATTATGATAATAATAGTAGATCCTATGTTTGTCCCATAGTATTAATTCTGGCATTGCTGAATATATAAAATTTGGAATTAAAAAAGTGTCAATAGTGACATCTAATGCAAAGTCTTGGAATACCCACTGTTTTGTGTCTTCATTGTATATCACTAGGTAAATAGTTTTGATGATGTTACATGTGATGCAGTAATTTAATAACAAGCCAAGTTCCAAAGGGTGTCCTGTATACTCAACATTGTGTATAGTCAGAGTAGCAGCTGATGACATATTTAGAAGTTCTTTCAGTTTTTCAGTAGTTATTATTTTAACAAATTTAAGCAAATCATATCCAAGATAAACCTCATTTTCTGTCCAGATTGCCATGCTGCTTCTTCTTCCTTTATCCTGTGACAAAATTGTAAATAATTAGACAGTCTTTGATTCTAGGGACAGTGTTAGCAGTTCTCATCTTCTAATTTGCTACATTTAAAAATAAAACATAACTACTAAGATTTAATTTTTATTATATTTCTGACTAATACTTCAGACCTAGAAATATATTACATGAAAATATATTACACGCAAGCATAAAAATAAATGATTCCAGTGATTTTATTATTTTATATACTTTTTCTATCAGTAGAAATAATTATTCTTAATTCCCTTTTAAATCCTCAAAGAGCTTCAACCTTCTCTTTTCTTATGTATTTATCCACTCTGGTCAGAAGTGCCCCTTTGACCCTGATGTTTACTAAGGTCAAGATATAAGGACACTTACATAGACAGAGGAATGGATAAAGAAGATGTAGTACATACATACAATGGAATATTACTCAGCCATTAAAAAGAATGAAATAATGCCATTTGCAGCAACACGAATGGACCTAGAGATTGTCATACTGAATGAAGTAAGTCAGAGAAAGAGAAAATATCATATGATATTGCTTATATGCAGAATCTGAAAAAAATGATACAAATGAACTTATTTACAAAACAGAAACAGACTCACAGATTTAGAGAACAAACTTATGGTTACCAGGGGGGAAGCATAGAGGGGAGGGATAGTTAGGGAGTTTGGGATTGACATGTACACACTGCTATATTTAAAATAAATAACCAACAAGGGAAAAAAAATATAAGGATACTTCAAACATTATTTTTGGAATTCAAACTTCCTTGGTTAAAGAAAAGAGAGAACTTAAAATCTGAGACAAAACAATACTACCATTTTATGGACACTGTTAGAGAGGAAGGCCATGCACAGACTGCTACGTTTGAAATTCAGTGGGCGTAATTTCATTTAGGGAGTCAAGATCTCCCTTTCTCCCTCTCTCCCCTTCCCAACTGTTTCTAATTCTTAAAGATTTTTACTTAAAATGTAACTTCTATGTCCATGACAATCAACAGGAGTCTTTTGTGCACATCTTGTCTCCCTAAATAAATTTGTACATTTATTTAATGTACAAATATTTAGTCTATACTCAAACAGGATGTAGACAGAAATTGAAATGATAATTTAAAAAAAAACACCATTTGGGGTAAAAAGACATTTTACCAAACGAAGATTCAATTTAAAGCCTAGAACTTCTGTTGCTAAAAATGAGTGTGAAACAATTTTCAAAAGGGAAATAGATTAGAAACAAAATGATAAGCCCTTTATAGAAAAGACACAGCTATTCTCACTATTCTTGGCAGAGGGATGGGAAGGGGAATTTGTCATAAACACGATAGATGGGAATTCCAATAAGCCCCAGCCATGGAATGAGATTTCACCCACCCAAAACTCTTTCCTATAGATCTTCACTTAGTGCTTGGGTATAGTAAGTCAAGGTCTTGGGGCAAAGCAGGAAAGCTGAATAATCCCTCTGATGCATTCAGGGTCTCTCCCAAATATAAAGCAGTAACCTCCTGAAGACAGGGAGGGGGCAGGCAGCAAGGCAGCAAAGTTGAGAGAAATCCATCAGCATTCTGGATGCTCAGCTACCATAGACAGGGAATAGGATAAGAGAGCTGAGAAAAACTCTCCCTCTGAGATATGTGTGACCTTTACTGAAAGTATAAAGCAGTCTCCATGCTAAATTGGGGTCAGGGAATCAGGAGAGAGAGACAGAGATCTCCCAAGGCAAGAAAATCCAGGGGCTGATAAGAGAGGAAAGAGAAATCTTCAGTGATTAAGAAAAAAAAAAAAAGCTGGCAGCTAGACTATAGAGCAGAAATGGCTCTTCTAGGGTTTGGAAAGCTGGTGATTCAGTTGTGAAATATGAAGGGTTCTCTGGAATCCTCTCAGTGCTAAGATACCAGGCATGGCAAAAAAGAAAATAGCTATGATAAAACACTGAAGATCTAGTGGAAATATGGGAAAAAGAATGCAGAGATGGGGAATTACAGCTAAGATATGTAAATGATAAAAAAAAAAAACAGAATGGAAATGCTAGAAATTAAAAATATGCTACCAGGAATAAAGAAATTATTAGATGGATTTAAGAGTAAACTGAGAAAAGTAGAGGAAAAGAGCAATGAATTTGAAGAGAGGTTAATAGCATGTAACCAAACTGAAATACAAAGAAAAAAAGCAGAGTTGAAAAAATATTAACAGGTCATCTGAGATCTGTGGGACTACATTAAATGGTCTCATATATATGTTTTTTGAATCCAAGAAGAAGAGGAAAAAGAGAATGGTGCTGAAGAAGTATTTGAAGAAATAATGTCCAAGAACACCAAAAATTAATGAAAGACATAATCCCAGAAATCCAAGAAGTTCAATTGAACCTCAAACAGGATAAATACAAAGGAAATTACACTTAGGCACATAATAAAAGTGCTGAAAACCAAAGATAAAAGGAAAACTCTAAAGCAGCAACAAGTAAAAAGACACATTATATATTTGAGAACAATGACATGAATAATGACTCACTTCTTACCAAAAATGATGAAAACCACAAGATAATGGAATGATGTCTTTATAAATTGCTTGAAAAACAATTGAAAAACAACAAAAACCACCTGTCATCCTATAATTCTGTATTCGGTGGAAAATGTCCTTCATAAATGAAGGCAAAAAAATAAAGACACTTTGATACTGACAAATGCTGAGAGAACCTGCAATACAAGAAATTTTAAAGACATTCTTTAGGTTGAAGGGAAATGAAACCAGGAGGAACACTGGATGTACAGACACAGGAAGGTATACAAAAATCTTATTTTGCTATCAGTTTATATCTATATATCTTTATCACAATTGACTTTTTAAAGCAAAAATATTAACAAGGTATTTTGGGATTTATAGCATATTTAGAAATAAATATGAGACCAGAGTACAAAGGATGGGTGGGGTATAAATGGAGTTGTATAGTTATAAGGTTTTTACACTGTTGTGAAGTAAATTTTATTTAAATTTAGATTCTGATAAATTAAAGATGATTATTGTAAAGTCAAGGGCAACTACTAAAAAATAATTTTGAATTAAAAAAATCAATATAGGAGACAACATAGAAATACTGAAAATACATGATTCATCCAGAAGAAGACAAGAAAGAAAGGAACAAAGAACAAGAGGCATTAATAGAAAACAAATGCCAAGATGGCAGACTTAACCCCAACCTCAGCAACAGTTATATTAAACTTAAGTGAACGAACTATTAAAATGTGAAGGCAGATATTGTCACACTGGAGAAAAAGCAAGACCCTATATGCAGTTTACAAGAAATATAAAGTCACAGACAGGTTGATAGTAAAATAATAGAAAAACTTACATCAAATAAGCATGAAACATAAGAAAGCTAGTGCAGCTATATTATTATATATAAATAAAACCAAATGAAATATCACTTCACCCCTGCTAAAAGAGTTTAAATAATAATGATTGGACACACTAAAGGTTGGTGAGATGTGGAAGTAAATGAAAAAAGGCAGCTATAAATAATTTATAATGTCTTAATTACTATAGTTTTATAATAAATTTTGATACATGGTAGAAGAAATCCTTTGCCCCAACTCCCTCCTAACCCTCAGCCCTTTACTCCATCATATACATTTTAGAATCATTTTCTGATTTCAAAAAGTAATATTGTATCAGATCTATAGATAAGTTTAGGAAGGATCTAAAACTTTTAAAATATTCTGCATTCCAACAAAGATCTCATACATTTTTAGTGGAATTTATTTCTAGATAAGTTTTTTGTTCTACCCTGAATTGCCATATGACTTTTAGAATCAACTTCTCAATTTCTATAAAAGCCTGCTAGGATTTTAATTGAAGTTGTACTGCATTTCTCAAGAATTGACATTTTAACAATATTGAGTTTTTTCCACCTATGAACATGATACATCTCCCCTTGTAAGTCTTTTACTTCGCTCAATAATGTATGTAGTTTTTAAGTGTATATATTTGCACATCTTTTGTCAGATTTGCCCCTAAGTATTTAATATTTTTGAATCTATTTTAAACAGTATTTTTAAAATTTTCAATTT
The DNA here is from genome assembly GCF_026419965.1 of Kogia breviceps. Taxonomy (NCBI): domain Eukaryota; kingdom Metazoa; phylum Chordata; class Mammalia; order Artiodactyla; family Physeteridae; genus Kogia; species Kogia breviceps. The sequence goes on along the minus strand of NC_081310.1, from coordinate 39,226,652 downwards.
ATGACTGTTCATTTATATGTTTATATATTTCATATACAAAATTAACTTGTTATATTTCATATAAAAATGTAATTGATTTTATACATTGATCATGTATACTGTAATCTGGTAAACACACTTATTAGCCCTGATAGCTTTTTGAAAAATAGATTTCATAAGCTTTTCTACATCTAATAATGTTTGAATAAAGACACTTTCCTTTTCAATACAATTCCTTTTATTTGTTTCTTAACTCACTGCACCTGTTAGAACTGTCAGTACAATGTTGAATAGAAGTGGTGTGGATAAACATTCTCAATTTGTTCTTTATTTTAAGCAAGAAAGGGAAGAAAGAAACAGAGGAACAAATGGTGTTAATAGAAAACAAATACCAAACGGTAAGTTTAACCAACAACAGCAATACTTACATTAAATCTGAGCAGACTAAATAGTCGTTTACCATTACACAATACTATCTTAAGGTTTTTCATAAAGGTTCCTTGTTAAGTTGAGAAAGTTCTCTTTTATTCTTAATTTGCTGATTTTTAAAATCAGTTGTGTATATTGGATTTTGTCAAATGCTTTTATGCACCTATTGAGGTGATCATATAGTTTTTCTTTTGTTATTTTCTAATAAGGTGAATTATGTTGATTGACTTTCTATTGTAAATCATGCTTTCATTCCTAAGATAAATCCCACTTGGTCATGATGTATTTTCCTTTTTATATATTTTTGGATCTGATTTACTAAAACTTTGTTTATAAGTTTTAAATCTTTGTTTATAAGAGATATTGGTCTGCAGTTTTATATTCTTGTAATGTGTTATTTATTCTTGGTTGTGGTATCACATAATGCTGGCTTCATAGAATAAATTGAGAAGTGTCCCCACCCACCCTTCAATTTTCTGAAAGAGTTTAGAAGTGGTGTCATTTATTTTAAAAATATATCACAGAATTCACTGATGAAATACTCTTGGTCTAAAGTTTTCTTTGTGAGAAGGTTTTTAAATAACAAATTCAATTTCTTTAATTGATATAGGGGTATTCATGTCACCTATTTGTCTTAGGGAAGCTTTGGTAGTTTGTGTAAATTTGTTTTAACTTTGTGTTTAAAGTTGTTTAACTTGGCCCCACTGTGAAACAGGTTGGCACCAGCAAAGAGCCCACCTGATCCATGCAGATAGCTATTCAGAAACCCAGCCCTGTCCTCCAATGGGCTGCAGAAGCCCTATACCCGTTGGGTCACACAGCCAACTGAGCAGAAAGCCTACCCTGCTCTTCAGTGGGCCCACAGCCACCATCCAAAGAGCAGCCTCACAGCCAACTTGGTGAGGTGCCAGCCCCACTGACCAGCACACTCACAGTAGTCAGCCCCACCACAACAGAAGTGTGTATTCAGCCTATATCAGGGCTACCACTAAAGCATATAGTTCTGGTGACCAGGGGGCCCATAGAATGTCTCCTACATAAAGCCGCTTCTATAAGATCAGGAAACATAACTGGCCTACCTAACACATAGAAGTAAAGAACAAAGAATTGGGATAATGAGACAGAGGAATATATTCCAAATGAAGAAACACAGCAAAATCCTAGAAATAGAATGAAGTGAAATGGAGATAAGCAATATATCTGATGAAGTGTTCAAGATAATGAATATAAAATGTTCAATGAATTTGGGAGAAGAATGAATGAACACAGTAAGAATTTCAACAGAGTTACAAAATATAAAAAAGAACCAAACAGAGCAGAATACAATGGCTGAAATTTAAAAATAGCCTAGAAGGAATCAACAGTCAATTAGAAGATACAGAGGAACAAATCAGTGATCAGGAAGACAGAGTACTGAAAACCACATGAACTGAACAGAAGAAAGAAAAGAATTTAAAAATGAGGATACTTTAAGAGACCTCTTGGACAACAGCAAGCATACTAACACTTGCATTATTGGGGAGAAGAGAGAAGGGAGGAGAAGAGAGAAAGAAAGAGGCAGAGACTTTTTGAAGAAATAAGAGCAGAAAACTTCACTAACCTGAGAAAAGAAACAGACATTCAGGTCCACAAAGCACAGAGAGTCCCAAACAAGATGAAGAGCAAGACAAGGTATAATTAAAATGACAAAAAATTAAAGATCAAGAGAGCATCTTAAAAGCAGCAAGAGAAAAGCAACTAGTTATATACAAGGAACTACCATAAAAGAATTACCTAACTTTTCAGGATAAATGCTACAGGACAGAAGGGAGTGGCACAATATATCGAAAGAGATGAAAGAAAAAAAAATGTACAACCAAAAATACCTGTCAAGGCTATAATTTAGATTTGAAGGAGGAATAGACTTTTACAGACAAAAGATAAAAGTGTTCAGCACCACTAAACTGGCTTTATAAGAAATGTTAAAGAAACTTCTTTAAATGGAAAAGAAAAGGCTACAACTAGAAATATAAAAATCATAAAAGGATACATATCACTGGTAGAGGCAAACATACAGTAAAGATAGTAGATCAGCCACTTATAAAGCTATTGGGAAGGTTTAAAGATAAAAGTAGAAAAATAATCTATATCCACAATAAGTAGTTAAGGGATACATAAACAATGTAAAAAAGACGTCAAAAACATTAAAAAAGGGGGTAGGTAAAAAGGTAGGTTGGTTAGAATGTGCTCAATTTTAGACCATCAACTTAAAATAATAGCACATCTATATATAGGTTGTTACATATGAACGTCATGGTAACTGCAAACCAAAAACCTATAATAGCTACACACAAATGGAATACAAACATAACACTAAAGATAGTCATCAAATCACAAGGAAAGTGAACAAAAGAAGAAGAAAGGAACAAAACAGAACTACAAAAACAAGTGGAAAACAACAAAATGGCAATACGTACATACCTATCAATATTATATAAATGGACTAAATGCTCCAATCAAAAGACATAGTGTAGCTAAATGAATACAAAAACAAGACCCATGTATAAGCTATTTACAAGAGACTCACTTCATATCTAAAGACACATGCAAACTGAAAGTTTATAACAGGCAAAATATTTATAACAATATTTATAACAGGCAAAATAGACTTTAAAACAAAGACCATAGCAAGAGACAAAGAAAGACATTACATAATGATAAAGGGATCAATCCAAGAAGAAGATATAATTATTGTCAGTATATATACACCCAACATAGAAGCACCTAAATACATAAAGCAAATATTAACACACATAAGAGAGAAACTGACAGTAATGTAATAAAAGTGGGGACTTTAAGACCTCAGTTATATCAACAGATAGATCATCTAGACAGAAAAACAATATGGAAGCCCTGGCCTTAAATGATACATTAGACCATATGGAATTAATTGATACACACAAAACATTTCATCCCCAAATAGCAGAACACCCATTCTTTTCAAGTACACATAGAAAATTCCCCAGGATAGAAAACAAGCTAGAGCAGAAAACAAGTCTCAATACATTGAAGACTGAAATCATATCAAGCATCTTTATAAACCACAATGGTATGAGACTAGAAATCAACTATAATTAAAACAAAACTGTAAAAAACACAAACAGGGCTTCCCTGGTGGTGCAGTGGTTGAGAATCTGCCTGCTAATGCAGGGGACATGGGTTCGAGCCCTGGTCTGGGAGGATCCTGCATGCCGTGGAGCAACTAAGCCCATGAGCCACAACTGCTGAGCCTGTGTGTCTGGAGCCTGTGCTCCGTAACAAGAGAGGCCGCGATAGTGAGAGGCCCATGCACCACAATGAAGAGTGGCCCCCGCTTGCTACAACTAGAGAAAGCCCTCACACAGAAACAAAGACCCAACACAGCAAAAATAAATTAATTCATTAATAAACTCCTACCCCCAACATCTTCTTTAAAAAAAACAAAAAAAACAAACACATGGAGTCTAAGCAACATGCTATTAAACATGCTTCTCCAATGTGTTGAAGAAATAAAAGAGAAAATAAAAAATCTGGATACAAATGAAAACAAAACCACAGTGATCCAAAATCTATGGGATACAGCAAAAGTAGTTCTAAGAGGGAACTTTATAGCGATACAAGCCTACCTTGGGAAACAAGGAAAATCTCAAATGATCTAACTTTACACCTAAAAGAACTAGAAAAAGAAGAATAAACGAAACCCAAAGTTTGTAGAAGGAAAGAAATAATGAAGGTCAGGGCATAAATAAATAAAAGCAGAGACTAAAAAGGCAATAGAAAAGATCAGTGAAACTAAGAATTAGCTCTCTGAAAAGATAAACAAAATTGATAAACCTTTAGCCAGGATCATCAAGAAAAAAAACGAGATAGCCCAAATCAATAAAATCAGAAACAAAAGAGAAGTGACAACTGATACCACAGAAATAAAAAGGAGCATAAGAGATTACTATTAACAATTACACACCAATGGAATGGACAATATGGAAAAATTGGATACACTCCTAGAACTTAACAACTACCCAAGAATGAATCAGGAAGAATGTATAAACAGACCATTTACCAGTAATTAATTTGAATCAGTAATTTTAAAAACTCTTAATAAACATAAAAATTACATGTGAATTTTATCAAACTTTAAAGAAAAGTTAACATCTGTCTTTCTAAAATTATTCCAAAAAACTGAAGAAGAAGGAATGGTTCTGAAATCATTCCAAAGGTTGCATTACATGGATACCAGAAACCAAAGACACCACACAAAAAGAAAATTACAGACTAATGTCACTGATAAACATTGATGCAAAATTCCTCAACAAAATATTAGCAAACCAAATGCAATAATACATTAAAAGGATCATACACCATGATCAAGTGGGATTAATCCAGGGATGCAAAAATGGTTCAATATTCAGAAATCAATCGATGTGGTATAATACATTAACAAACTGAAGAATAAAAATTATATTATGATCATCTCAATAGATGCAGAAAAACTTTTGACAAAATTCAGCATACTTTCATGATAAAAACTCTTAATGAAGTAGGTATAGAGGGAACACACCTCAACATAATAAACAGCATGTATGACAAACCCACAGCCAACACCAAACTAACAGTGAAAAGCTAAAAGTATTTCTTCTAAGATCAAGAATGAGACAAGGATGCCCACTCTCACAACTTTTATTCAACCTAGTAAAGGAAGCCATGGCAATCAAATATGAAAAAGAAATAGAAGGAATCCGAATTGGAAAGGAAGAAGTAAAACTGTCACTGCTTACAGGTGACATGAAACTATACATAGAAAATCCTATAGACTACTGACACCACCAAACAAACAAACAAACAAACAAAACCCCCCCCAAACCCCAGAAAACAAAAACCATTACAGCTAATAAATGAATTCAGTAAAGTTGCAGGAAGCAAAATTAATATAAAGAAACCTGTTGCTTTTCTACACACTAATAATGAACTATCAAAAAGAGAAATTAAGAAAACAATCTCATTTACAATGGCATAAAAAGATTAAATATCTAGGAATAAATCTAACCAAAAAGGTCAAGACTTGAAAAATATTAGACACTGATGAAAGAACTTGAAGACAACACAAAAATTGGAAAGATATACCATGCCTATGGATTGGAAGAAGTAATGTTGTTAAAATGACCATATTATTCAAGGCAATATATAGATTCAATGCAATCCATATCAAAATACCAATGGCTAACATAACATTGTAAGTCAACTATACTCCAATAAAATTTTTAAAATATTAAAAAAATACCAATGGCATTTTTTTTACAGAACAAGTAATTCTAAAATTTGTATGAAAATACAAAGTACCCCAAATAGCCAAAACAATCATAAGAACAAAGCTGGAGGAATTATGCTCCCTGATTTCAAACACTACATAGCTACAGTCATCAAAACAGTATGGTACTGGCACAAAAACAGACACAGAGATAAATAGAACAGAATAGAGGACCCCCAAATAACCCACACTTATATGATCAATTAATCTAAGACACAGGAGACAGAATATACAATGGGGAAAAGACAGCCTCTTCAGTAAATGGTTTTGCTGTCTGGCAAAACCAGACAGCAACATACAAAAAAATCAAACTCACATACAATCTCACACCACATATAAAAATAAACCCCAAATGGATGAAGATTTAAATATAAGACCAGAAACTGTAAAACTCCTAGAAGAAAACACAGTCAGTGTGCTCTATGACATGGATTTTAGCAGTATTTTGGGGGATCTGTCTCCTTGGTCAAGGGCAACAAAAGCAAAAGCAAACAAATGGTACTACATCAAACTAAAAAGCTTTTGCACAGTAAAGAAAACTATCAACAAAAGTAAAATGCAGCCTACTGAATAGGATATGTTTGCATATTATATACCCAATAAGGGATTAATATCCAAAATATGTAAAGAAATCATACAACTCAACATCATAAAACAAATAACAAAAATAGGCAGAGAACCTGATTAGACATTTTTCCAAGGAAGATATACAGATGGCCAACAGACACATGAAAGATGCTCAGCATTACTAATCATAAGAGAAATGTAAATTAACACCAAAATGAGATAACACCCCATAACTGTCAGAATGGCTATAGTTTAAAAGACAACAATAAGTGTTGGTGAGGATGTGGAGAAGAGGGAACTTTGTGTAGTGTTTGGCAGCATTGTAAATTGGTGCAGTTACTATGGAAAACAGTATAGAAGTTCTCAAAAAGTTAAAAATAGTACTGCAATATGATCCAGCAATTTCACTTCTGAATATTTACACAAAGAAAACAAAACCACTAATTTGAAAAGATATATACACACTAATGTTCACTGCAGCATTGTTTGTAATAGCCAAGATTTGAAAGCAGTTTCAGTGTCCATGGATAGATGAATAGATAAAAAATGATGTGATATAATCATAAAATAATATAATGGAAAATTGCTCTGCCATAAACAGAATGAAATCTTGCTATTTGTGAAACATGGATGCATCTAGAGGGTATGCTAAGTGAAATAAGTCAGATTAAGATAAATACTGTATGATCTTACTTATGTGTGAAATCTAAAAAACAAAACAAACACACACAACAAAATAGAACTAGACCCATAAATACAGAGAACAAACTGGTAGTTCTGGGGTGTGGTCGTGGAGGGGGGACTATGAAACAGATTAAGGGGGTTAGGAGGTACAAACCTCTGGTTATAAAATAAATAAGTCACAGGGGTGTAACAGATAGCATAAAGTATGTGGTCAATAATATTGTAATAACTTGTATGGGGACAGACGGTTAGTTTCTAGACTTACTGTGGTGATCATTTCATAATGTATGCAAATGTCAAATCACTAAGTGGTACACCTGAAAGTAACATAATATTGTACATTGACTATATTTTAACTTTAAAAAGTTGTTTAAAACACTCTTTTTTAAAATTAATTTTTATTATAGTTGTATTACAATGTTGTGTTAGTTTCTGCAGTACAGCAAAGTGAATCACCTATACTTATAAATATATCCCCTCCTTTTTGGATTTCCTTCCCATTTAGGTCACCAAAGAACAATGAGTTCCCTATGCTATACAGTAGATTCTCGCTAGTTATCTATTTTATACATAGTAGTGTATATATGTCAATCCCAATCTCCCAATTCATCCCCCCTTCCCCTCTTTTTTTTTTTTTTTTTTTTTTGCGGTATGCGGGCCTCTCACTGTTGTGGCCTCTCCCATTGCGGAGCACAGGCTGCGGACGTGCAGGCTCAGCGGCCATGGCTCACGGGCCCAGCCGCTCCGCGGCATGTGGGATCTTCCCGGACCAGGGCACGAACCCGTGTCTCCTGCATCGGCAGGCGGATTCTCAACCACTGCGCCACCAGGGAAGCCCCCCCCCTTCCCCTCTTTATGTCCATATGTTTGTTCTCTATGTCTGTGTCTCTATTTCTGTTTGCAAATTGGATAATCTTTAGAAATTTTCTAGATTCCACACATATGTAATAATATAGGATATTTGTTTTTCTCTTTTTGACTTACTTCACTCTGTACAACAGTCTCTAGGTCCATCCATGTCTCTGCAAATGGCATAATTTTGTTCCCTCTTATGGCTGAGTAATATTCCATTGTACACATGTACCACATCTTTATCCATTCCTCCACTGATGGACATTTAGGTTGCTTCCAAGTCCTGACTATTGTAAATAGTGTTGTAATGAACACTGGGGTGCATGTATCTTTTCAAATTATGTTTTTCTCAGGGTATATGCCCAGTAGTGGGATTGCTGGGTCATATGGTAGTTCTATTTTTAGTTTTCTTAAGGAACCTCCATACTGTTCTCCATAGTGGCTGTATCAGTTTACTTTCCCACCAAGAGTGCAAGAGAATTCCCTTTTCTACACCCTCTCCAGCATTTGTTGTTTGTAGATTTTCTGATGATACCCATTCTGACTTGTACCTCATTGTAGTTGTTTGCATTTCTCTATTAGTGATGTTGAGCATCTTTTCATGTGCCTCTTGGCCATCTGTATGTCTTCTTTGGAGAAATGTCTATTTAGGTCTTCTGCCCATTTTCTAATTGGGTTGTTTGTTTTTTTGATATTGAGCTGTTTGTATATTTTGGAGATTAATCCCTTGTCAGTTTCTTCATTTGCAAATATTTTCTCCCATTCAGAGGGTTTTCTTTTCACCTTGTTTATGGTTTCCCTTGCTGTGCAAAAGCTTTTAAGTTTCATTAGGTCCCATTTATTTATTTTTGTTTTTATTTTCATTATTCTAGGAGATGAGTCAAAAAAGATCTTGCTGTGATTTATGGCAAAGAGTGTTTTGCCTACATTTTCTAGGAGTGTTACAGTGTCTGGCCTTACATTTAGGTCTTTAATCCATTTTGAGATTATTTTTGTGTATGGTGTTAGGGAGTGTTCTAATTTCACTCTTTTACATGTAGCTGTCCAGTTTTCCCAGCAGCACTTATTGAAGAGGCTGTCTTTTCTCTGTTGTATATTCGAGCCTCCTTTAGCAAAAATGAGGTTACCATATGTGCATGAGTTTATCTCTGGGCTTTCTATTCTGTTCCACTGATCTATATTTCTGTTTTTGTGCCAGTACCATACTGTCTTGATTACTGTAGCTTTGTAATATAATCTGAAGTCAGGGAGCCTGATTCCTCCAGTTCCGTTTTTCTTTGCCAAGATTGCCTTGGCTATTCGGGGTCTTTGGTGTTTCCATACAAAATGTGAAATTTTTTGTTCTAGTTCTGTGAAAAATGCCAGTGGTGGTTTATTAGGGATTGCATTGAATCTGTAGATTGCTTTGGGTGGTATAGTCACTTTCACAATGTTGATTGTTCCAGTCCAAGAACATGGTATATCTCGCCATCTGTTTGTATCATCTAATTTCTTTCATCAGAGTCTTATCGTTTTCTGCATACAGGTCTTTTTTCTCTTTAGGTAGGTTTATTCCTAGGTATTTTATTCTTTTTGTTGCAGTGGTAAATGGGTATGTTTCCTTAATTTCTCCTTCAGGTTTTTCATCATTAGTGTATAGGAATGCAAGAGATTTCTGTCCATTAATTTTGTATCCTGCTGCTTTACCAAATTCATTGATTAGCTCTGGTAGTTTTCTGATAGCATCTTTAATATTCTCTATGTAGAGTATCATTTCATCTGTAAACAGTGACAGCTTTACTTCTTCTTTTCTGATTTGGATTCCTTTCATTTCTTTTTCTTCTCTGATTGCTGTGGTTAAAACTTTCAAAACAATGTTTAAAAACAATGGTGAGAGTAGGCAACCTTGTCTTATGCCTGATCTTAGTGGAAATGGTTTCAGTTTTTCACCATTGAGGACGATGTTGGCTGTGGGTTTGTCATATATGACCTTTATTATGTTGAGTTAAGTTCCCTCTATGCCTACTTTCTGCAGGTTTTTTATTATAAATAGGTGCTGAATTTTGTCAAAAGCTTTTTCTGCATCTGTTGAGATTATCACATGGTTTTTATTCTTCAATTTGTTAATATGCTGTATCCCATTGATTGATTTGCATATATTGAAGAATCCTTGCATTCCTGTGATAATCCCCACTTGATCATGGTGTATGATCTTTTTAATGTGCTGTTGGATTCTGTTTGCTAGTATTTTGTTGAGGATTTTTGCTTCTATGTTGATCAGTGATATTGGCCTGTAGTTTCCTTTCTTTGTGACATCTTTGTCTGGCTCTGGTATCTGGGTGACGGTGGCTTTGTAGAATGAGTTTGGGAGTGTTCCTCCCTCTGCTATATTTTGGAAGAGTTTGAGAAGGATTGGTGTTAGCTTGTCTTTAAATGTTTGACAGAATTCGCCTGTGAGCCATCTGGTCCTGGGCTTTTGTTTGTTAGAAGATTTTAAATCACAGTTTCAATTTCAGTGCTTGTGATAGGTCTGTTTATATTTTTTATTTTTTCCTGGTTCAGTTTTGGAAGGTTGAGCTTTTCTAAGAATTTGTCCATTACTTCCAGGTTGTCCATTTTATTGGCATGGAGTTGCTTGTAGCAAACTTTCATGATCCCCTGTACTTCTGCAGTGTCTGTTGTTACTTCTCCTTTTTCATTTATAATTCTGTTGATTTGAATCTTCTCCCTTTTTGTCTTGATGAGCCTGGCTAATGGTTTATCAATTTTGAATATCTTCTCAAAGAACCAACCAGCTTCTAGTTTTATTGATCTTTGTTATTAGTTCCTTCATTTCTTCATTTTTTTATGATCTGATATATATGATTCCTTTCCTTCTGCTAACTTGGGGTGTTTTTGTTCTTTTTTCTCTGATTGCTATAGGTATATGGTTAGGTTATTTATTTGAGATGTTTCTTGTTTCTTAAGGTAGGATTGTATTGCTAAAACTCCCCTCTTAGAACTGCTTTGGCTGCATCCCATAGGTTTTGGGTGGTCGTGTTTTTATTGTCATTTATTTCCAGGTATTTTTTGATTTCCTCTTTGATTTCTTCAGTGATCTCTTGGTTATTAAATAGTGCATTATTTAGCCTCCATGTGTTTGTATTTTTACATATATTTTTCCTGTAATTGATATCTAGTTTTATAGTGTTGTGGTCAGAAAGGATACTTGGTATGACTTCAATTTTCTTAAATTTACCAAGGCTTGACTTGTGAACCAAGATATCATCTATCTGGCAGAATGTTCCATGAGCTCTTGATAAGAAAGTGTATTCTGTTGTTTTTGGATGGAATGCCTATAAATATCAATTAAGTCTATCTTGTTTAATATATCATTTAAAGCTTATGTTTCCTTATTTATTTTCATTTTGGATGATCTGTCCATTGGTGAAAGTGGGTTGTTAAAGTCCCCTACTATAATTTTGTTACTGTGGATTTCCCCTTTTATGGCTGTTAGCATTTGCATTATGTATCGAGGTGCTCCTATTTGGGGTGCATAAGTATTTACAATTGTTATATCTTCTTCTTGGATTGATCCCTTGATCATTATATAGTGTCCTTCCTTGTCTCTTGTAATAGTCTTTATTTTAAAGTTTATTTTGTCTGATATGAGAATTGTAACTCCAGCTTTCTTTTGGTTTCCATTTGCATGGATTATCATTTTCCATTCCCTCACTTTCAGTCTGTACATGTCCCTAGGTCTGAAGTGGGTCTCTTGTAGACAGCATATATATGGGCCTTGTTTTTGTATCCATACAACCAGTCTATGTCTTTTGGTTGGAGCAATTAATTATTTATATTTACGGTAATTTTTTTTTTTTTTTTTTTTTTTTTTTTTTTTTTTGCGGTACACGGGCCTCTCACTGCTGTGGCCTCTCCCATCGCAGAGCACAGGCTCTGGATGTGCAAGCTCAGCGGCCATGGCTCACAGGCCCAGCTGCTCCACGGCATGTGGGATCCTCCCGGACTGAGGCACGAACCCATGTCCTCTGCATCGGCAGGCGTACTCCCAACCACTGCGCCACCAGGGAAGCCCTAAGGTAATTATTGATATGTATGTCCCTATTACCATTTTCTTAATTGTTTTGGGTTTGTTATTGTAGGTCTTTTCTTTCTCTTGTGATTCCTGCCTACAGAAGTTCCTTTAGCATTTGTTGTAAAGCTGTTTTGGTGGTGCTGAATTCTCTTAGCTTTTGCTTGTCTGTAAAGTTTTAATTTCTCTGTCGAATCTGAGTGAGATCCTTGCTGGGTAGAGTAATCTTGGTTTTAGGTTTTTGCCGTTCATCACTTTAAATATGTCCTGCTACTCCCTTCCAGCTTGCAGAGTTTCTGCTGAAAGATCAGCTATTAACCTTACGAGGATTCCCTTGTATGTTATTTGTTGTTTTTCCCTTGCTGCTTTTAATATTTTTTCTTTGTATTTAATTTTTGATAGTTTGATTAATATGTCATGGCGTGTTTCTCCTTGGATTTCTCCTGTATGGGACTCTGTGCACTTCCTGGACTTGATTGACTACTTCCCATATGAGGGAAGCTTTCAACCATAATCTCTTCAAATATTTTCTCATACCTTTTTCCTCTTCTTCTGGGACCCATATAATTCGAATCTTGGTGCGTTTCATGTTGTCCCAGAGGCCTCTGAGACTGTCCCTCAATTCTTTTCATTCTTTTTTCTTTATTCTGCTCTGCAGTAGGTATTTCCACTCTTTTATCTTCCAGGTCACTTATCCGCTCTACTGCCTCAGTTTTTCTGTTATTGCTTCCTTCTAGAGAATTTTAAATTTCATTTATTGTGTTGTTCATCATTGTTTGTATCTTCTTTAGTTGTTCTAGGTCCTTGGTAAACGTTTCTTGTATTTTCTCCATTCTATTTTCAAGGTTGTGGATCATCATTACTATCATTACTCTGAATTTCTTTTCAGGTACACTGCCTATTTCCTCTTCATTTGTTGTTCTGGTGGGTTTTTACCTTGCTCCTTCATCTGCTGTGTGTTTCTCTGTCTTCTCACTTTGCTTAACTTACTGTGTTTGGGGGTCTCCTTTTCATAGGCTGCAGGTTCATACTTCCCGTTGTTTTTGGTGTCTGCCCCCAGTGGCTAAGTTTGGTTCAATCAGTTGTGTAGGCTTCCTGGTGGAGGGGACTAGTGCCTGTGTTCTGGTGGATGAGGCTGGATCTTGTTTTTCTGGTGGGCAGGTCCACATCCAGTGGTGTGTTTTGGGGTGTCTGTGACCTTATTATGATTTTAGGCAGCCTCTCTCCTAATGGGTGAGGTGGTGTTCCTGTCTTGCTAGTTGTTTGGCATAGGGTGTCCAGCACTGTAGCTTGCTGGTCTTTGAGTGGAGCTGGGTCTTGGCATTGAGATGGACATCTCTGTTGCTGTTTGATATTACATGGAGCTGGGACGTCTCTGGTGGTCCAATGTCCCGAACTCGGCTCTCCCACCTTAGAGGCACAGGTCTGATGCCCAGCCAGAGCACCAAGACCCTGTCATCCACATGGCTCAGAATAAAAGGGAGAAAAAAAAAAAAAGAAAGAAAGAAAAAATAAAATAAACTTATTAAAATTCAAAATAATTAAAAATAAAAAAAATTTTAAAAAAGAAAGAAAAAAGAAAGAAGAGAGCTACCAAATCATAAAACAAATCCACCAATGATAACATGTGCTAAAAACTATACTAAAAGGAAAACAACAACAACAAAAGCCAGCCAGACAGAACCCTAGGACAAATGTTTAAAGCAAAGCTATACAGACAAAATCATACACAGAAGGATACACATACACACTCACAAAAAGAGACAAAGGAAAAAAAATATATCATTGCTCCCAAAGTCCATCGCCTCAACTTGGGATGATTCATTGGCTATTCAGGTATTCCACAGATTTAGGGTACATCAAGTTGATTGTGGAGATTTAATCTGCTGCTCCTGAGCCTGCTGGGAGAAATTTCCCTTCTCTTCTTTGTTCGCGCAGCTCCTGGGGTTCAGCTGTGGATTTGGTCCTGCCTCTGCATGTAGGTCACCTGAGGGTGTCTGTTCCTGCTCAGACAGGACAGGGTTAAGGGAGCAGCTGATTTGGGGGCTCTGGCTCACTCAGGCCAGGGAGAGGGAGGGGTATGGAATGTGGGGAGAGCCTGCAGTGGCAGAGGCTGGCGTGACGTTGCAACATCCTGAGGTTTGCCATGTGTTCTCCCAGGGAAGTTGTTCCTGGATTACAGGACCCTGGCAGTGGCAGGTTGCACAGGCTCCTGGGAGGGGAGGTGTGGACTGTGACCTGTGCTTGCACACAGGCTTCTTGGTAGCTGCAGTAGCAGCCTAAGCATCTCATGCCCGTCTCTGGGGTCCGTCCTGATAGCCACAGCTTGTATCTGTCTCTGGAGCTCATTTAGGTGACAGTCTTAATCCCCTCTCCTCACGCACCACAAAACAAAGAGCCAAAAAATGTGTCTTGCCTCTTCGGCAGCTCCAGACTTTTTCCAGGACTCCCTCCTGGCTAGCTGTGGTGCATTAGTCCCTTTCAGGCTGTGTTCACGCAGCCAACCCCAGTCTTCTCCCTGGGATCTGACCCCTGAAGCCAGAGTCTGAGCTCTCAGCCCCCAGCCGCCCTAGAGGTTGAGTAGACAAGCCTCTTGGGCTGGTGAGTGCTGGTCGGCACCAATCCTCTGTGCAGGAAGCTCTCCACTTTGCCCTCTGCACCCCTGTTGCTCTACTCTCCTCTGTGGCTCTGAAGCTTCCCCCCTCCGCCACCTGCAGTCTCCGCCCATGGAGGGGCTTCTAGTGTGTAGAAACCTTTCTTCCTTCACAGCTCCCTCCCACTTGTGCAGGTCCTGTCCATATTCTTTTGTCTCTGTTTTTAATTTTTTCTTTTGCCCTACCCATGTACGTGGGGAGTTTCTTGCTTTCTGGGAGGTCTGAAGTCTTCTGCCAGCATTCAGTAGGTGTTCTGTAGGAGTTGTTCGATATATAGATATATTTCTGATGTATTTGTGGGGAGGAAGGTGATCTCCACATGTTGACACTACTCCTATCCTTTTATTTTATGCTATTTTTGCCTTTACATATAAAGTAAGTTTCTTGTAGGCACCATATAGTTGGGTCTTGCTCTTTATGATCTGATAATCTCTGACTTTTAATTATAATGTTTGGATCATTTACACTTATTTATTTATTTAAAAATATTTATTTATTTATTTGTCTGTGTTGGGTCTTAGTTGCAGCATGTGGGATCATCATTGCTGCATGCAGTATCCTCATTGTGGCATGCAGGATCTTTAGTTGCAGCATGCAAACTCTTATTTGTGGCATGTAGGATCTAGTTCCCTGACCAGGGATCAAACCCAGGCCCCCTGCATTGGGAGCATGGCGTCTTAGCCGCTGGACCATCAGGGAAGTCCTGGATCATTTCCATTTAATTGATTATTTATATGGTTAGGTTTAACTCTATTATCTTCTTTGTTTTCTACCTGCCCCAGCTTTTCTTTTTATTCTTTTCCCTCTTGTTTGAGATTAATGGAATACTTTTTATGATCACATAGCATAATTTTTAATTTTGTCATTTTAGTGGTCACTGTAGGGCTGATAATATACATCTTTAGGGACTTCCCTGGTGGTCACGTGGCTAAGACTCCATGCTCCCAATGCAAGGGACCTATGTTTGATCCCTGGTCAGGGAACTAGATCCCACATACTGCAACTAAGAGTTTGCATGCTGCAACTGAAGATCCCACATGCCTCAGCTAAAGATTACGCATGTCACAACTAAAAGATCCCACATGCCACAGCTAAAGATCCCACATGCCACAACTAAAAGATCCTACATGCTGCAGCAAAAGATCCCACATGCCACAGCTAAAGATCCCACATGCCACAATTAAATATCCTGGATACCGCAACTAAACATCCTGAATGTGGCAACTAAGACCCAGTGCAGCCAAATAAACAAATAAGTAAATAAATATTTTAAAAATATGTAGATCTTTAACTTCCCTCAGATCGTTAAGTGATATTATACCACTTCAAATACAGTATAAAATATTGCAAAAGTGTATTTCCACTTCTCCCCTCTTGTCGTTGTCATACATTTTATTTTTACATATGTTATAAACTCTAAACTACATTGTTACTATTTTTGTTTAAACACTTATCTTTAAGATTTAAATAATAATAAGAAATATTATAAATGTAATCTCATAGATACCATTTCCGGTGATTTTCACTTCTTTGTGTAGGTCCACAGTTCCATCTGGTATCATTTTCCTTCCACTCAAAGGGCTTCCTTTAGCACATTTCTTCTTTGTGGATGTGCTAGTGATGAATTAGCCCAACTTTAGTATGTCTGAAAAAGTATTTTCACTTCATTTTTGAAAGATATTTTCATGGCTTTAGAATTCTATATTTGAAAGATGTTGCTCCACTGTCTTTTCACTTGCATTGTTTCCAATGAGAAATTTGATGTCATACTTATCTTTGTTCCTTCGTATATAAAATATTTTATTCATCTGACTGCTTTTAAGATTTATCTCTTTATCATTAGCTCTGAGTAATTTGATTATGTGTCTTGGTATAGTTTTCTTCATTTTTCACATGCTTGGGGTTCACTGAGCATTTTAGATCTTTAGGTTTCAGTTTTAATCAAATTTGGATCATTTTGGCCATTAATTTTTCAAAAAATATTTTTGTGCCTCTTTCCTCCTTCAAGAATTCCAAGTACATCCATATTAGGCTGCATGAAGTTTCACAATCACTGTGAGGTTCTTTTTATTTTATTTATTTATTTTTGGTCTTGTATTCTCTGTATTTCATTTTGAATAATTTCTACTGCTGTGTTTTGGTGTTCAGTAATCCTTTCTTCTATAATGTCTTCTGGTAATCACATCCAATGTCCTTTTTAAAAACCTCTGACAAAGAAGTTTTCATCTTTCAAAGTTTGATTTGGGTATTTTCTTAAATATAAAATATATTCCTATCTCTACTTTATATGCTTTTTCCTCTCTAGCTTTTGAATATATGAAACACAGCTATCTCTTTTAACATCCTTGTCTGCTAATTCTAACATCTGCATCAGTTTGGGTTCAATTTTGGTAAGTTAATTTTTCTCTTCAACATGGGTTATATTTTTTATTGAATGACAGAAATCGTGACTATTACCTAGTTGGGTGCTGAATATTTTTAAAAAATATTCTTGAGTTTTGGGATCCTCTGGTGGCGCAGTGGTTGAGAGTCTGCCTGCTGATGCAGAGGACACAGGTTGATGCCCTGGTCCGGGAAGATTCCACATGCCACAGAGCAGCTAGGCCTGTGAGCCATGGCTGCTGAGCCTGTGCATCGGGAGCCTGTGCTCTGCAATGGGAGAGGCTACAACAGTGAGAGGGCCGTGTACCGCAAAAATAAATAAATTATATATATATATATATATTTTTTTTTTTTCTTGAGTTTTGTTCTGAGATGCCCTAAGTTACTTTAAAACAGCTGGATACTTTTGGGGCTTTTTTGTTTAAGAATTATTAGATGGGACCAGAGAAGCACTTTGTCTAGTGATAATTATTCTCAGTAGTGATGCAAGACCCTTAGGAGCACTCTACTCAATCCCCCATGAATTGTTATGTGTGTTTTCAGTCTGGCTGGTTAGAACAAGTACTGTTCCCATCCCTGTATGAGCTATAAATTCAATTCCCTAGTCCTTTCATTTGGTTCTTTCCCCAGAATTGGATAATTTCCCCACAAATATAGACTGATTGACATGCTGCTGAATACATGAGGGGGGCCCTTGGCAAATCTCTAGAATTCTGTGTGCAGCTCTTTATCATTGCTATTCTGCTTTGCAAGCTCCAGCCACCTTTCCTCTCCTGACTATGAGTTCCATTTCCTCAACTAAGTGAATCTGCTGGACTCTGTCTCAGTATCCTATGTCACTGTTCCCTGGTCTGGGAACTTTCTCAAGACATTAAGCAGGGGCAATTGCAGGGCTTATCTTGATTTCCAATGTTTTTGAATATATAAAGCATTGTTTCATATTACTTTCTGCTATTGTTTCATGCTGCAACATAAATATATATATGTATATATATACATATATATACCCTATTTTTTATTCTATCTTGTGCAGAAGTGGAAGATTCTAATATAAGCACTTAATGCTATAAATTCCATTTTAGGCACTGCTTTAGGAGAACTCCATAAAATCTGACATATTATATCTTCACTTTCATTCAGTTAAAAGATTTTCTAAAGACACTGATGAAGAGACCTTCGAGATGGTGGAGGAGTAAGACGTGGAGATCACCTTCCACCCACAAATACATCAGAAATACATCTACATGTGGAACAACTCCTACAGAACACCTACTGAATGCTGGCAGAAGACCTCAGACCTCCCAAAAGCCATGTGGTTGACAGGGTCTTGATGCTCTGGCCAGTATCAGGCCTATGCCTCTGAGGTGGGAGAGCTGAGTTCAGGATGTTGGTCCACCAGAGACGTCCCAGCTCCACATAATATCAAAATCTCTCCCAGAGATCTCCATCTCAATGCTAAGAGCCAGTTACACTCAACGACGAGCAAGCTACAGTGCCAGACAACCTATGCCACACAACTAGCAAGACAGGAACACATCCTCACCCATTAGCAGAGAGGTTGCCTTAAATCATAAATAATGTTAGAGACACCACAAATCACACCACCAGAAGTGGTCCTGCCCACCAGAAAAACAAGATCCAGCCTCATCCACCAGAACACGCACTAGTCCCCTCCACCAGGAAGCCTACAGAACCCACTAAACCAACCTTAGCCACTGGGGGCAGACACCAAAAACAATGGGAACTACGAACCTGCAGCCTGTGAAAAGGAGACCCCAACACAGTAAGTTAAGCAAAATGAGAAGACAGAGAAACACACAGCAGATGAAGGAGCAAGATAAAAACCCACCAGACCAAACAAATGAAGAGGAAATAGGCAGTCTACCTGAAAAAGAATTCAGAGTGATGATAGTAATGATGATCCACAATCTTGGAAATAGAATGGAGAAAATACAAGAAACATTTAACAAGGATATAGAAGAACTAAAGAGCAAACAAACAATGATGAACAACACAATAAATGAAATTAAAAATTCTTTAGAAGGAATCAATAGCAGAATAACGGAGGCAGAAGAACGGATAAGTGACCTGGAAGATAAAAGAGTGGAAATAACTACTGCAGAGCAGAATAAAGAAAAAAGAATGAGGAGAATTGAAGACAGTATTAGAGACCTCTGGAACAACATTAAACGCACCAACATTCGAATTATAGGGGTCCCAGAAGAAGAAGAAAAAAAGAAAGGGACTGAGAAAATATTTGAAGAGATTATAGTTGAAAATTTCCCTTACATGGTAACAGAAATCGTCAATCAAGTACAGGAAGTGCAGAGAGTCTGATACAGGAAAAACCCAAGGAGAAACATGCCAAGACACTTATTAATCAAACTATCAAAAATTAAATGCAAAGAAAAAATATTAAAAGCAGTAAGGGAAAAACAACAAATAACATACAAGGGAATCCCTATAAGGTTAACAGCTGATCTTTAGAAGGAACTCTGCAAGCCAGAAGGGAGTGGCAGGACATATTTAAAGTGATGAAATGGAAAAACCAACAATGAAGAATATTCTACCCAGCAAGGATCTCATTCAGATTCGATGGAGAAATTAAAACATTTACAGACAAGCAAAAGCTAAGAGATTTCAGCACCACAAAACCAGCTTTACAACAAATGCTAAAGGAAATTCTCTAGGCAGGAAACACAAGAGAAGGAAAAGACCTACAATAATAAACCCCAAACAATTTTAAAAATGGTAATAGGAACATACATATTGATAACTATCTTAAATGTAAATGGATTAAATGCTCTGACCAAAAGACACAGACTGGCTGAATGGATACAAAAACAAGACCTGTATATATGCAGTCTAGAAGAGATCCACTTCAGACCTAGGGACACATACAGACTAAATGTGAGGGGATGGGAAAAGACATTCCATGCAAATGGAATTCAAAAGAAAGCTGGAGTAGAAATTCTCATATCAGACAAAATAGACTTTAAAATAAAGACTATTACAAGAGACAAAGAAGGACACTACATAATGATCAATGGATCAATCCAAGCAAAAATATAACAATTGTAAATATTTATGCACCCAACACAGGAGCACCTCAATACATAAGGCAAATGTTAACAGCCATTAAAAGGGAAATCAACAGTAACACAATCATAGAAGGGGACTTTAACAACCCACTTTCACCAATGGACAGATCATCCAAAATTAAAATAAATAAGGAAAGACAAGCTATAAATGATACATTAAACAAGATGGACTTAATTGGTATTTATAGGACATTCCATCCCCAAACAACAGAATACACTTTCTTCTCAAGTGCTCATGGAACATTCTCCAGGATAAATCATATCTTGGTTCACAAATCAAGCCTTGGTAAATTTAAGAAAATTGAAATCATATCAAGTATCTTTTCCAACCACAATGCTATGAAACTAGATATCAATTACAGGAAAAAAATCTTTACAAAATAGAAACACATGGAGGCTAAATAATACACTACCCAATAACCGAGAGATCACTGAAGAAATCAAAGAGGAAATAAAAAAATACCTAGATACAAATGACAATGAAAACATGATGACCCAAAACTTACGGGATGAAGCAAAAGCAATTCTAAGATGGAAGTTTATAACAATACAATCTTACCTCAAGAAACAAGAAACATCTGAAGTAAAGAATCTAACCTTACACCTAAAGGAACTAGAGAAAGAAAAACAAGAAAAACCCAAAGTTAGCAGAAGGAGAGAAATCATAAAGTTCAGATCAGAAATAAATGAAAAAGAAATGAAGGAAATGACAGCAAAGATCAATAAAACTAAAAGCTGTTTCTTTGAGAAGATACAAAATTGATAAACCATTAGCTAGATTCATCAAGAAAAAAAGGGAGAAGACTCAAATCAACAGAATTAGAAATGAAAAAGAAGTAACAAATGACACGGCATAAATACAAAGGATCATGAGAGATTACTACAAGCAGCTATATGCCAATAAAATGGACAACCTGGAAGAAATAGACAAATTCTTAGAAAAGCACAACCTTCCAAGACTGAACCAGGAAGAAATAGAAAATATAAGTAGACCAATCACAAGCACAGAAATTGAGAATGTGATTAAAAATCTTCAAACAAACACAAGCCCAGGATCAGATGGCTTCACAGGCAAATTCTATCAAACATTTAGAGAAGAGCTAAGACCTTTCCTTCCCAAACTCTTCCAAAATATAGCAGAGGAAGGAACTCTCCCAAACTCATTAGATGAGGCCACCATCACCCTGATACCCCAAACAGACAAAGATATCACAAATAAATAAAATTACAGGACAGTATCACTGATGAACATACATGCAAAAATCCTCAACAAAATAACTAGCAAACAGAATCCAACAGCACATTAAAAGGATCATACACCATGATCAATCAGGGCTTACCCCAGGTATGCAAGGATTCCTTAATATATGCAAATCAATCAATGGGATACACCATGTTAACAAATTGAAGGAGAAAAACTACATGATCATCTCAATAGATGCAGAAAAATCCTTCAACAAATTTCAACATGCATTTATGATAAAAACCCTCCAGAAAGTAGGCATAGAGGGAACTTACCTCAACATAATAAAGGCCATATATGACAAACACAAAACTAACATTGTTCTCAGTGGTGAAACCTGAAACCATTTCCTCTAAGATCAGGAACAAGACAAGGTTGTCCACTCTCACTACTATTATTCAAAATAGTTTTGGAAGTTTTAGCCACAGCAATTAGAGAAGAAAAATAAATAAAAGGAATACAAATCAGAAAAGAAGTAAAGCTGTCACTGTTTGCAGATGACATGATACTATACATATAGAACCCTAAAGATGCTATCAGAAAACTACTAGAGCTAAACAATGAATTTGGTAAAGTAGCAGGATATAAAATTAATGCACAGAAATCTCTTGCATTCCTATACACTAATGATGAAAAATCTGAAAGAGAAATTCAGGAAACTCTCCCATTTACCACAGCAACAAAAAGAATAAAATACCTAGGAATAAACCTACCTAAGGAGACAAAGGACCTGTATGCAGAAAACTATAAGACACTGATGAAAGAAACTTAAGATGATATAAACAGATGGAGAGATATACCATGTTCTTGGATTGGAACAATCAACACTGTAAAAGTGACAGTACTACCCAAAGCATTCTACAGATTCAATACAATTCCTATCAAACTACCAACGGTATTTTTCACAGAACTAGAACAAAAAATTTCACAATTTGTATGGAAGCACAAAAGACCCTGAATAGCCAAAGGAATCTTGAGAAAGAAACACAGAGCTGGAGGAAATCAGGCTCCCATACTTTAGAGTACACTATAAAGCTACAGTAATCAAGACAGTATTGTACTGGCAGAAAAACAGAAATATAGATCAATGGAACAGAATAGAAAGCCCAGAGATAAACCCATGCCCATATGTTCAACTTATTTTTGATAAAGGAGGCAAGAATATACAATGGAGAAAAGACAATCTCTTCAATGAGTGGTGCTGTGAAAACTGGAAAGCTACATGTTAAAGAATGAAATTAGGGGCTTCCCTGGTGGTGCAGTGGTTGAGAGTCCACCTGCTGATGCAGGGGACACAGGTTCGTGTCCCGGTCTGGGAAGATCCCACAGGCTGTGGTGCAGCTATGCCCATGAGCCAAGGCCACTGAGCCTCCGTGTCTGGAGCCTGTGCTCTGCATCAAAAAATTTAGAAACAATAAGTGCTGGAGAGGGTGTGGAGAAAAGGGAACACTCTTGCCCTGCTGGTGGGAGTGTAAATTGATACAGCCACTATGGAGAACAGTATGGGGGTTCCTTAAAAAACTACAACTAGAACTACCATATGACCCTGCAATCCCACTAGTGGGCATATACCCTGAGAAAACCATAATTCAAAAAGAGTCATGTACCAAAATGTTCATTGCAGCTCTATTTACAATAGCCAGGACATGGAAGCAACCTAAATGTCCATCAATAGATGAATGGATAAAGATGATGTGGCATATATACACAATGGAATATTACTCATCTTAAAAAAGAATGAAATAATTCCATTTACAGCAACATGGATGGACCTAGAGATTATCGTATTAAGTGAGGTAAGACAGAGAAAGAGAAATATCATATGATATTGCTTATATGTGGACTCTTTAAAAATAAGACAAATGAACTTATTTACAAAACAGTAACAGACCCACAGGCATAGAAAACAAACTTATGGTTACCAAAGGGGGAAGTGGGCAGGGAGGGATAAATTAAGAGTTTGATATTAACAGATACACACTACTATATATAAAACAAACAACAAGGATCTACAGGGAATTATATTCAAAATATTTGAATAACCTATAATGGAAATGAATCTGAAAAAGGATTTATACATATAAATAAATATGTATATAACTGAATATATACAACTGAGTATATATATATATACATATATATGTATATATATATATATATATATATATCTGAATCACTGTGCTGTACACCTGAAACTAACAGAACATTGTAAATTCACTATACTTCAATTAAAATAATTTTAAAGAGATTTTCTAATTTCCCTGAGATGTCCTATTTAACACATGAATTACTTAGAAGTGCATTGCTTAATTTCCAAGAATTGGGGTATTTCCAGATATATTTCTGTTATTGACTCTTAGTTTAATTCCACTGTAGTTAGAGAACATACTTTATATGATTTAAATTCTTTTAAATGTGTTGAGGTTTGATTTATGACTCATTATATGGTCTATCTTGGTAAATGTTCCATGAATGCTTGCTAAGAATATATATTATGCTGTTGTTGGGTAGACTATTCTATAAATATAAATTAGATTCAGTTTGTTTTTCAGTTCTTCTATACAATTGTCTATTTTATCTTCAACTATAATTATGGATTTGTCAATTTCTTCTTTCACTTGCATCAGTTTTGATATAGTTTTATTTTTATTTAGTTAAAATGATTTTTAGGGGACTTCTCTGGTGGCACAGTGGTTAAGAACCTGCCTGCCAATGCAGGGGATATGGGTTTGAGCCCTGGTCTGGGAAGATCCCACATGCCACGGAGCAACTAAGCCTGTGCACCACAACTACTGAGCCTGTGGTCTAGAGCCCACGAGCCACAACTACTGAGCCCATGTACCACAACTACTGAAGCCCACATGCCCTAGAACCTGTGCACCACAACTACTAAGCTCACGGCCATGACTACTGAAGCCCGTGTGCTCTAGGGCCCATGTGCCACAACTACTGAGACTGTGTGCTGCAACTACTGAAGCCCATGCACCTAGAGCCCATGCTCCACAACAAGAGAAGCCACTGCAATGAGACCCATGCACCGCCACGAAGAGTAGACCCTGCTTGCCACAACTAGAGAAAGCCTGTGTGCAGCAACAAAGAAACAATGGAGCCAAAACCGAAAAATTTCAAAAAAATATTTTAAATTCCCCTTGAAATGGTGTTTGTCGAAATGGTTATTGTAATGTGTATTTGTAAAATTTCAAATCCTTGATGACTTTCCACATACCTGTTTTTAAAAAGTTGGTTTCTAGTTTAATTCTATTATGACCAGAGAAAATACTTTGATTTCTCTTCTTTTAAACTTGTTAATGTTTGTCTTATGTTCTAAAATATACTCTATCTTTGCTAATATTCCATGTTTACTTGAAAAGAATATATTTTCTGCTGTTGTTGGGTGGAGTATATTTTATGAATGTCTACTAGGTCAAGTTGGTTAATTCAGGGGTCAACAAACTTTTTATGGAAAAGGCTATATAGTAAATATTTAAGTTTTGGTCCATATACTCTATTGCAAATTTTTATCAGTGCTGTTTTAGGGCAAAAACAGCCAGAGATGATACACAAGCAAATGAGCACAGCTATATTCCAATAAAACTTTTTACACACAAGACAGCAGACTTGATTTGGCTGAGATGGGCAGTAGTTTTCTGACCACTGGTGTCATTTATCCTTGTACATCCTTGCTTGTTTTCTGTCTACTTGTTTTATCTATTACTGAAAAAGGACTGTGGAGATCTTCCAACAATTTTATGGATTTATCTATTTTTTTCCATTCAATTAATTTTTGTTCATGTGCTATGAAGCTTGTTTGTTAGATACATACACATTTATGATTGCTATGTCTTCTTGACAAATTGACCCTTTTATCATATAATGTCCCTTTTTATCCAATTGTTTTCCTAGTTTGTCTGATATTAATAAATCCACTTCCATTTTCTTTAATTAGTGTTTGCATGGTATATCCTTTTCCAATGTTTTACTTTTAATTCAACTATGTCTCCTTATATTGAAAATGGGTTTCTTATGGGAAGCATACAGTTTGGTCTTTTAAAAAAAAAAAAATCCAATTTGACAATCTCTGCCTTTTAATTAGTATTTTTTGGCCATTTACATTTAATGAAATTATTGACATGTTTATATTTAACTACCATTTTGTTGTTTTCTGTTTGTATCCTCTGGTTTTTGTCCCTGTGTTTCCCTTTCCTGTCTTCTTTTAGGTTATTGAAAAGAAATTTTTTTTTAGTATTCCATTTTAATTTATCTGTTGAGGTTTTTGAAACTATCTTGTATAATTTTTCAGTGGTTGCTCTAGGGGTTATAATAATGCATTTAACATTTCAAGTGTAATGAAGAAAGCTCACTACCCCGTGGGTTCTTTTATCCTTCTTCATTTATGCTGTAATAATCATGTATTTTATCAACATACATTAAAAAGCCCACCAGAAAATGTTATATATTTAAAATTTTGCTTTTACATATCATATGTATTTTAAGGAACTTAAGAGTATAAAAATAATCTATGTAATAGATTATATAATAATATAATCTATTACTAGATTAAATATTATTATATAATCTAATAACAATCTAATAATTATTAGATTAGAATTTTATTTTAGCTAATTAAATAAATTAGATTAATAAAATTAATTAAATAATTTTATTAAAATGATTTGTCTAAAATAATTTTTACCTGTATATCTACCATTTTAGTTGTTTTTTACTCATTACTGAAGTTTTAAATTCTCCATTTCCCTTCCACCTGATAAGCTTCATTAGACATATATTTCTTTTAGAGTAGTTATTCTGGTAACAGATTGTCTTAGTTTACCTTCATCTGAGAATGTCTTTATTTCTCCTTAATTCCTGAAAGACATGTTTTTCTGGAATAGAAGTCTATGCTGATGATACTTTCTTTCAGTACTCTACTAATACTGCTTCACTGCCTTCTGTTATCTATGGCCTGTGAGGAAAAATCAGCTATCACTTGAATCATTGTTCTCCTATATATGATGTATCACTTTTCTCTGGCTGCTTCCACATTTTTTTCCTTTGGTTTTTAGTAGTTTGTTTATGAGTTTCTTTTACAACTACATTGTCTGGAGTCTGTTGGGCTTCATGGCTCCAAAAGTTTATACTTATTACCAAATTTGAGAAGTTTCTAGCCATTATTTATTCAGATTTTTTTTTCTACATGATCCTCTCTCCTCTCCCCTTGGACTCCAATGTCACGTATGTTAGAAGTTTTGGTATTGTCCCACAGGTCTCTGGGGTTTGGTTCAACTTTGACAATTTTTTTCTATTGTTTACATTGGAAATTTTCTATTGATATAACTTCAGTTTTATGGACTGTCTGTCATGTCATATCCATTCTGCTATTGAGCACATCTAATGAATTTTATTTCAATTATCCTAATTATATTATAAAATCTCTGGTTTTGATTCTTAAAATAGTTTCAAACATTCTTATTCTTGAGGATAGTTTTATTGAATGTATATAATTTTAGGTTGCCAATAACTTGACCTCAGTTGAGTATTTCACTATCTTCTGACTTCCATTGATTCTAATTATTTTACTGTCTTTACTTTGTAATTTGTCTTTTCTCTTTGGATGCTTTTAATATCTCTTATTAGTCTTTGATACCCTGCAATTTCACTATTTTATATCTAAGTGGGTTTTCTTTTTTCCTATATCAACTTGGATTTATTAATATTTATGGATTGAGGATTGATATCTTTCTTTAAGTCTGAAAAAGTCTCAGCTCTTTCTCTTTCTTGCTAAAATTTCATTTTGGAATTCTGGTTAGATATATGTTGAATCTTCTCTTTCCCATTCTTTCTTTCATCTCTTTTACACTCTTTTCCTTGGTTTCTCCCTTTCTCCCAGTTTTTCATTTTGTTTGATTTCTTCTTATCTACTTCCCAATGCACTAGTTATTTTTGTTGTATCCAGTCTTCTATTTAAGGTGATCAATGAATTTTACATTTCAATTTTTGTTAGTTTTATCTAGGTTATATTTTAACAATATTTAAAAATTTTGAAATAGAATCTACATAAAGAAAATTGACCAAATAAAAATAAATAAATAAATAGCTGGAAGACTGATCACAAAGCAGAAATCTGTGCAATAGCTACCTAGATTAAGAAATAGAATATAATCAGAACTCCCAAATATCACACATGCTCCCTCCCAATCACTACATCTTTTCTTTCCAGGATAACCATTATCTTAAATTTTATGGTAATGACTTCCTTGCTTTTAGTTTTACTCCTTGTCTTGTCATTTGATGGATTCTTTTCTTCGCATGCTTTCCATTTTCTTTTCCATTTATTAAAATCTATTAAATCTATTTTAGATTCATTTTATTCTCTGTTGTTGGTGGTACACCTCTGTAAAGAGGTCTCTGAGAAGCTAGGTCAGAGAGATAGAGTTATTTACAAGCATAAATAACTCTACAGGGACTTGCCTGGTGGTCCAGTGGTAAAGAATCTGACTTATAATGAAGGGGAGTGGGTTTGATCCCTGGTCAGGGAACTAAGATCCCACATGCCACAGGGCACCAAAGCCTTTGTGCCACAAATACTGAGCTCTTATGCCTCACCTAGAGAGCTTGTGTGCCATGAGCTACAGAGCCCACATGCTCTGGAACCCATGCACCACAACTACAGAGCCCACATGCCCTGGAGCCTACCCTCCACAACGAGAGAAGAGAAAACCTGCATGCCACAACTAGAGAGACACCCATGTGCCACAACGAAAGATTCTGTATGACTCAACAAAGATCCTGTGTGCCTCAACTAAGATCTGATGCAGCCAAAAATAAATAAAAAATAAATCTTAAAAAAATAATTCTACAAAGAGCTGCATAGTATAGTCTCGATATATCACTGTATTAAACAGTATGGTAAATATATCTAAATGCGTAGGTATAATATACATATACATAATCTTTTTACTAACCTTCAATAAATAGTTGATCCAACACCATTTTCTTGATGTAATGCCAATAATTCCACCATCAGGAAGATTTACATTGCTTCCCAGTCCTTTAAATGCATTATAATTTTTAAAGTAAAGAATACCATTTATTAAGAAAAATATTCCATCCTGTGATAGGGTCACATCAGACACACTGTGTCTTTCAGCATCAGTCAGAATGTTTGGAGGCACTCTGATTCTGGTCCAAGTACGGAATGAATCATTTGTCTGAAAGGTCTCCATATCAGCTACCACAACAACAAATGAAGGAACACAAGCAGCCCAGTCTGCCATTAACTGACTACCCTGTGGTGAAGAGATTGGTAAAAACCCAGGAATCTCAGGTATTGTTAACAAAGAAAAAGTCAGCAGGAAAAAAATATCTGCAATAAAGCAATCTTGAAAAGCCACTTGATTTCCTCTAATCTCCTTTAGCACATCATCTGCTGTCATAGGTATCGAGATATGCCAGGTCCTAAGATGAGAAAAATAGAAAATATAAGAATAAAATGCACTCTCTCCTTCTCATCCATCTTGCATGGTGTTGACACATCATCTTTTATGAAAATTTTTATTTTTATCAACATAAATCTGAGTAAAACAAAACAAATAGTACTAAAACATTACCACTGCTCTATTTCTCCTCATTCCTCACTTTAGTTCTCAAAGAAAAAGTTTTGACTCTTACAGCTCTTTGTCCTGAAATGTGTCTCCATATTCTCAAACAAATATTCTTATACTGTTCTCTTAGTATATAATTTTATACATTATTGCCTTCTTATATGACAAATGAAAATGTATCTGTCTCATAATACCTACCCATACATGTCCTCTTCTCTCAAGTTAATATCACAGTGTTTAGCTAAATGTATAGTATTTACATTGTTATTAATATATATTGTTTACTACTGAGAAATGTTTAATTATATTTTCTTATATTTATGTTTATTTACAATATTTCTGCTAAAGTTAATAATTATTTCACTTAAAAATTTGTTTAGATTTCTAAGTTTTCCAATAGGTAATTAAAATGGTGCTCCATAATATTTTCCATGTGGTAAATGCAGAGGTAATCTAGTACTTGTTTCCTGGAGTTTCCCTTTATTACTCTCTGAGTTGAAGCCACCATTTACTGGATCCAATGGTTTGATCTTTCTTGTTTTGTTAAAACACATTTTTCAGTTCCTCTCTGTTAAAGGTATGTGAACATAAAGTTTTTGAGACCCCCAAATATCTTTATTTTACATACCTGCTAGATAGTTTGGCTAGGTAGAGACTTCAGAACTTTGAGGGCGTTTTCTCCAGCCTCACGTATTTAGCTTTACTAATGGGGAAGTCAGATGATACACTGACTCTTGTGATTCAAACGAGTTGCCTTTCTATACATTTTTAAGATTGTCCCTTTTTTTCTTTGTATTCTAAAATTTGACAGAGCTGGGTCTATCTTTTGAAGTGGACACAGGAATTTGTGAAAACAAGCACTGTGACATGTATCTTAAAACTTATGAAAAGTTCTAAGGAGACTTTCTCTGCAGGGCAATCCAGGAGACATCAGGCTAGAGGATGTTCAGTAAATGCTTCTTGAGTTTCCTATTTCCTCAATGAATACACACTTTGTTGTGGTGATGGCATTCTGACCACTCAGAATGAGGTCCTGCCAGGTGAAGGGAGCCCCATGCTGGGCCAGTTGTAGGAATGTCATCAAACCTCTATGCCCTAAATCATGGCACCATTAAACTTGGTGCAATTACTGCTTTGGGCAAACCACACCACTGACTAACATTGGTTTCAAGCACATTTAAAAAAAATCACCAGTATCATTTTGTTATTGTCCACTGGCTACATAATAATCTCATATACACAGCCATGGTACAATTATGTATTGGTGACTATTTTGTTTGAATGGATAATTGGTTATCTACAAGGCCTAGGAAGGATCCAGCCTGCACACCACAACAAAGAGTAGCTCCCACTCGCCGCAACTAGAGAAAGCCATGCGCAGCAATGAAGACCCAACACAGCCAAAAAAAAAAAAAAAAAGAGTATAAATGTATGTTTCTCCATTTTTCTCTTAACTGATTTTAAAAGCAATTTTATAAAGCAACATGTGTTTAATTGTATTGTTGGGCCTATAACATAAAAATGTAATATATTTGCTAATAATAACATTATAGAGAGGGCTGGGAACACAGCTATATTGGAGAAAGGAAATGACAACAGATGATAACTCAAATCCATAGGAACAAATGAAGAGAACCAGATATGGTAAATAAGGAAGTTAATACAAGTGCTATACATGTATCCTGGCTCTCCTTTCTTCCCTCAGCTTCTTTAAAAGGTATAAAATTGGTCAAGCTAATAGTTATAACAATGTGTCACTGGGTTTATAGCATATATAGATATAATAATATGCATAACAATAGTAGGAAACAAGGCCAGTTGGGGGAGGAAATAGGAATGCTTTCCTATATCTCACTGGAATTAAGTTAGCATAAATCTGAATTATATTCTGACTATGCATATATATATATATATATATATATATATATATATAGCCTGCTCTAGATGAAAAACTATGAAAATATTTCAAACAATATAGTGAAAAAAATTAATGTAATTAAATTGTTACACACTGAAAATACTCAATACTAAAGAAAACAGTAAAGGAGGAATACATGAAAAAAAAGACATAAGAAATATATTAAATGAAAAGAAAATGACAGACATAAATCCAACTATGTCAGTAATAACCTTAAATGTGAGGGGCTAAGCAGACCAGTGACATGGCAGAGACTAGGTAACAAAAGGAGATCCAACTATATGCTGCCTATAGGAGATGCATTTTAGATTCTAAAATACAAACAGGCTCGGAAAGAAAGGATGGGAAAAATATATCATGCAAAGGAGTGGATATACTATCAGACAAAATAGATTTTAAAACAAAATTAAAAGTTCCAAAAATAAAGAGGGACATTTTATAATGTTGAATGGTCTGTCCATCAGGGAAGTATAATGATTATAAATGTATTCATCTGACAACAGAGACATAAAACACATAACACAAAACCTGACAGAAAAAAGGGAGAAAGAAATAATTCAACAATAATAGTTGTAGACTTTGATATACCACTTTCAATAATGGGTAAAACAACAAGCAGAAGATCAACAAGGAAATAGAAGACCTGAACAACACTATAAGCCAGCTAGACCTAACAGACATCTATAGAACACTCCACCCAACAAGAGAAAACTACAAATTCTTCATAAGTATACATGGAAAGTTCTCCAGGACATACCATATTGAAGGCCATAAAATAAACCTCAATATATTTAAAAGGATTGAAATCATATAAAGTATTTTCTCTGACCACAAAGAAGTGAAATTAGATACCATACAACCAAGAAATTTCACTCTTAGGTATATATGCAAGAGAAATGAAAAATGTCCACACAAAACTTGTATATAAATGTTCATAGCAGCACTATTCATAATAGCCCCAAAGCAGAAGCAACCAAAATGTTCAGAAACTAAAGAATGAATAAATGAAATGTTGGTATACCTATATAATGGAATATTACTTGGCAATAAAAAGAAATGAAATACATTTGGCCTTTGCACAATGCAGGGGTCAGTGTGCTGCCTCCCCTACCACCCACCTCCGCCAACAGTCAAAAGTCTGTGTATAACTTTACAGTTGGCTCTCCATACACTTTGTTCCACATCTGTGGATTCAACCAACTGTAGATTGTGTAGTACTGTAGTACATATGCATTGAAAAAAAAAGATCTGTGTATAAGTGGACCTGTGCAGTTTAAACCCTGTTGTTCAAGGGTCAACTGTACTGATATATGCTACAACATGGATGAACCTTAAAAACATTATGCTAACAGAAAGAAGCCAGTCACAAAAGAACATATATTGTATGATCCTCTTGATATGAAACAATCCAGAATAAGCAAACCACAGAGACAGAAAATAGATTAGCAGTGTTAAGGGCTGGGGGAGGAGGGAATGGGGTTGCTTTTTGGGTTGATAAAGATGTTCTAGAATTAGATAGTGGTTGCACAACTCTGTGAATATCCTAAAAATCACTGAATTGTACACTTTAAAAGGGTGAATTGTGTAGTATATGAATTATATCTCAATAAAGCTGTTAAAAATAGAGAAGAAACAAATGGTACCAACAACCTTCCTACCTGCCTGCTAAATGAGACAAGGCCTTTGGCTTGGTTTTATAGCAACTGCTTCTCCTCCTTCCCTAACACCCAAAGTTTTATAAGATCAGCAGGAATTTCAGCTCCAGATTAATATTTTATCTCTCTAAATGGCACCCTCTACTTTAACCATGAATTGAACTTCTTTGCATCTCCTAGAATGCATCTGCTTTCTTAGGTCTCTGTTTGATGGCCCTCTTATGTGTTGCCCTGCTCTTTGAAAGCCTCCTCCAATTGGCTCACTTTTATTTCTTTTCAATAGTGCAGACGTCACCTCTTTAGGAACATTCTCCCTGAGGCTTAGTTAGTGCATCCCCGAAGCCTTAGTTGCTGTACTATCTATATGTTTCACTTCACCCTGGGCTCACTTCCATTAAACTATAAGGTCAATGACTGCAAGTATTGTATCTTTTAGTTATAAGCACCTTGCCCTGTGTCTAGGTGCTCAATAGATTAAGAAAGCCTGTCTAGGGCTTCCCTGGTGGTGCAGTGGTTGAGAGTCCGCCTGCTGATGCAGGGGATGCGGGTTCGTGCCCTGGTCTGGGAAGATCCCACATGCCGTGGAGCGGCTGGGCCCGTGAGCCATGGCTGCTGTGCCTGCGCATCCGGAGCCTGTGCTCCACAACGGGAGAGGCCACAACAGTGAGAGGCCCGTGTACCGCAAAAAAAAAAAAAAGAAAGCCTGTCTAGCCTCATGTAAATCAATGAAGTTAAAACAAATCCTCACATCATACATAAAAATAAACTCAAAATGGCTTGAAGACTTAAATATAAGACATGACACCATAAAACTCTTAGATGAGAACATAGGCAAAACATTTTCTGACATAAATTGTATCAATGTTTTCTTAGGTTAGTTTCCCAAGGTAATAGAAATAAAATCAAAAATAAACAGATGGGACCTAATCAAACTTACAAGCTTTTGTATAGTAAAGGAAACCATAAACAAAATGAAAAGACAAATTACAGACTGGGAGAAAGTATTTGCAAATGATGTGACTTACAAGGGATCAATGTGCAAAATATACAAACAACTCATATAACTCAATACCAAAAAAAAAAAAAAAAAAAAGGAAAACCAATTGAAAAATGGTCAGAAGATCTAAATAAACATTTCTCCAAGGAAAACATACAGATGGCCAACAGGCCCATGAAAAGATGCTCATCATCACTAATTATTAGAGAAATGCAAATCAAAACTATAATGAGGTACCACCTCACACCAGTCAGAATGGCCATCATTAAAAAGTCTACAAATAATAAATGCTGGAGAGGGTGTGGAGAAAAGGGAACCTTTCTGCACTGTTGGTGGGAATGTAAATTGGTGCAGCCACTATGGAAAGCAGTATGGAGGTTCCTCAAAAAACTAAAAATAGAGTTGCCATATGACACTGCAATCCCACTGCTGGGCATATATCTGGACAAAACTATAATTTGAAAAGATTCATGCATCCCAATGTTCATTGCAGCACTATTTATAATAGCCAAGACACAGAAACAACCTAAGTGTCCATTGCAAGATGAATGGATAAGAAGATGTGGTATTTATAAACAATGAAATATTATGCAGCCATAAAAAAGAATGAAACAATGCCATTTGCAGTTACATGCATGGACCTAGAGATTATCATACTAAGCGAAGGAAATCAGAAAGAGAAAGACAAATACCATATGATATCACTTATATGTGGAATCTAAAATATGACACAAATGAACTTATCTACAAAACAAAAACAAACTCACAGACATAGAGAACCGACTTGTGGTTGCCAAGGGAGAGGGGGAGTGGGGGAGGGATGGATTGGGAGATTGGGATTAGCATATGCAAACTATTATATATATGATGGATAAAAAACAAGGTCCTGCTGTGTAGCACAGGGAACTATATTCAATATCCTGTGATAAACCATAATGGAAAAGGATATGAAAAAGAATGTATATATGTATATGTATAACTGAATCACTTTGCTATACGTAGAAATTAGCACAACTTTGTAAGTAAACTATAGTTCAATAAAATAAATTTAAAAAAAATGTTTGTCTAAACCCCATGCTCACCTACTAACTTTAACAGTAACAGATTTTACTTCTCAGGGGTGTGTGTGTGTGTGTGTGTGTGTGTGTGTGTAAGCACATGTACACCCATGCACTGATGGTGGTAATGATCGTGATATCAGTCATATCACTGTGGCTCACTTTAAAGAACCAGCAGGAAACATTTTGAGATATTGCTAGGATTTGCCACCATCCTGAATGAGACCCTTGCATTGACCTTTAGCTATTAATACAAATTGTGAAATTATTGGAGTGTGACTGGTATTTTCTGAGTTGGTAACTAGTTCTGATTATCACAATTTTAATACATTCAAGGAAGCTACGTGGAAGTTACATATAAGATATTCCATAAAATTCCACTAGGGTTTTTAAATTTCTTGAAGTTTCTGATAATTATTTTACTTAATTTTAAACATAAATTTTATATCTGAAATTAAAAAATTAAATACCCATTCTTCATTTCTCTATGTGGAAAATAAACTTTTCTCCTCAGAACTGTATATATGGCAGGCTTCTGTCCCAAAGTGGCCAACTGTTTGCTAAGTATTATGGAATTCTGTAAAAAAAAAAAAAATTTTAATTCCTCTTTTTAATCTTTTCAGAGCCAAAATTATTCAGAAATTACATCATGAGATACTGAAATTATTATTTTAGTTAAGACATTGCGTATATTTATAAATTTACCACATTTTCAAGATTCAGCTTTGGTTTTTTTCCTACTATATAGCCTCCTCCCTATTAGAACCTTACGAATTATAAATGTCATAATTTCCAACATGTTAAAAACACTATGCATACTCAGTACCCTGAATAAACTGATATTATGGAGGCTCTTAAATAAATACCCTTAGTTTTAAAATTTTATTTATTTATTTATTTACTTTCAACATCTTTATTGGAGTATAACTGCTTTACATTGTTGTGTTAGTTGCTGCTGTATAACAAAGTGAATCAGCTATATGTATGCATACATCCCCATATACCCTCCCTCTTGTGACTCCCTCCCACACTCCCTTTCCTACCCTTCTAGGTGGT
Source organism: Kogia breviceps (assembly GCF_026419965.1). Lineage (NCBI taxonomy): Eukaryota > Metazoa > Chordata > Mammalia > Artiodactyla > Physeteridae > Kogia > Kogia breviceps. The sequence continues at coordinate 39,191,102 of NC_081310.1, read as the reverse complement.
CACAAAGCACCGAGCTGATCTCCCTATGCTATGCAGCTGCTTCCCACTAGCTATCTATTTTACATTTGGTAGTGTATATATATCAATGCTACTCTCACTTCACCCAGCTTACACATCCCACTCCCCATGTCCTCAAGTCCATTCTCTACGTCTGAGTCTTTATTCCAGTCCTGTCCCTAGGTTCATCAGTATCTTTTTTTTTTCCTTAGATTCCATATATATGTGTTAGCATATGGTATTTGTTTTTCTCCTTCTGACTTACTTCACTCTGTTTGACAGACTCTAGGTCCATCCACCTCACTACAAATAACTCAATTTCGTTTCTTTTTATGGCCGAGTAATATTCCATTGTATACATGTGCCACATCTTTATCCATTCATCTGTCGATGGACACTTAGATTGTTTCCATGTCCTGATTATTGCAAATAGTGCTGCAATGAACATTGTGGTACATGACTTTTTTTGAATTATGGTTTTCTGAGGGTATATGCTCAGAAGTGGGATTGCTGGGTCATATGGTAGTTCTATTTTTAGTTTTTTAAGGAACCTCCACACTGTTCTCCATAGTGGCTGTATCAATTTACATTACCACCAATAGTGCAAGAGGGTTCCCTTTTCTCCACACCCTCTCCAGCATTTATTGTTTGTAGATTTTTTTGATGATGGCCATTCTGACTGGTGTGAGGTGATACCTCATTGCAGCTTTGATTTGCATTTTTCTAATGATTAGTGATGTTGAACATCCTTTCATGTGTCTGTCGGCAATCTGTATATCTTCTTTGGAGAAATGTCTGTTTGGGTCTTCTGCCCATTTTTGGATTGGGTTGTTAGTTTTTTTGATATTGAGCAGCATGAGCTGCTTGTATATTTTGGAGATTAATCCTTTGTCCATTTCTTCATTTGCAAATACTTTCTCCCATTATGAGGGTTGTCTTTTCGTCTTGTTTATGGTTTCCTTTGCTGTGCAAAAGCTTTTAAGGTTCATTAGGTCCCATTTATTTTTGTTTTTATTTCCATTTCTCTAGGAGGTGGGTCAAACAGGATCTTGATGTGATTTATGTCATAGAGTGTTCTGCCCATGTTTTCCACTAAGAGTTTTATAGTGTCTGGCCTTATATTTAGGTCTTTAATCCATTTTGAGTTTATTTTTGTGTATGGTGTTAGGGAGTGTTCTAATTTCATTCTTTTACATGTAGCTGTCCAGTTTTCCCAGCACCACTTATTGAAGAGGCTGTCTTTTCTCCACTGTATATTCTTGCCTCCTTTATCAAAGATAAGGTGACCATGTGTGCGTGGGTTTATCGCTGGGCTTTCTATCCTGTTCCATTGATCTATATTTCTCTTTTTGTGCCAGTACCATACTGTCTTGATTACTGTAGCTTTGTAGTATAGTCTGAAGTCAGGGAGCCTGATTCCTCCAGCTCCATTTTTATTTCTCAAGATTGTTTTGGCTATTGGGGGTCTTTTGTGTTTCCATACAAATTGTGAAATTTTTTGTTCTACTTCTGTGAAAAATGCCATAGGTAATTTGATGGGGGTTGCAATGAATCTGTATATTATTTTGGGTAGTATAGTTATTTTCACAATGTTGATTCTTCCAATCCAAGAACATGGTATATCTCTCCATCTGTTTGTATAATATTTAATTTCTTTCATCAGTGTCTTATAGTTTTCTGCATACAGGTCTTTTGTCTCCTTAGGTAGGTGTCCTCCTAGGTATATTACTGTTTTTGTTGCAATGGTAAATGGGAGTGTTTCCTTAATTCCTCTTTCAGATTTTCATCATTAGTGCATAGGAATGCAAAAGATTTCTGTGCATTAATTTTGTATCCTGCTACTTCACCAGATTCATTGATTAGCTCTAGATTTGTCTGGTAGCATCTTTAGGATTCTCTATGTATAGTATCATGTCATCTCCAAACACTGACAGTTTTACTTCTTTTCTGATTTGGATTCCTTTTATTTCTTTTTCTTCTCTGATTGCTGTGGCTAAAACTTCCCACACTATGTTGAATAATAGTGGTGAGACTGGGCAACCTTGTCTTCTTCCTGATCTTAGTGGAAATGGTTTCAGTTTTTCACCATTGAGAATGATGTTGGCTGTGGGTTTGTCATACATGGCCTTTATTATGTTGAGGTAAGTTCCTTTTATGGCTACTTTCTGGAGAGTTTTTACCATAAATGGGTGTTGAATTTCATCAAAAGCTTTTTCTATTGAGATGATCATATGGTTTTTCTCCTTCAGCTTGTTAATATGGTTTATCAGTGATTGATTTGCATATATTGAAGAATCCTTGCATTCTTGGGATAAACCCCACTTGATCATGGTGTATGATCTTTTTAAAGTGCTGTTGGATTCTGTTTGCTAGTATTTTGTTGAAGGTTTTTGCATCTATGTTCATCAGTTATATTGGCCTGCAGTTTTCTTTGTGGCATCTTTGTCTGGTTTTGGTTTCAGGGTGATGGTGGCCTCATAGAATGAGTTTGGGAGTGTTCCTCCATTGCTATCTTTTGGAAGAGTTTGAGAGGATAGATGTTAGGTCTTCTCTAAATGTTTGATAGAATTCACCTGTGAATCCATCTGTTCCAGGGCTTTTGTTTGTTGGAAGATTTTTAATCACAGTTTCAATTTCAGTGCTTGTGATTGGTCTGTTTATATTTTTTGTTTCTTCCTGGTTCAGTCTCAGAAGGTTATGCTTTTCTAAGAATGTGTCCATTTCTTCCAGGCTGTCCATTTCATTGGCATATAGTTGCTTGTAGTAATCTCTCATGATCCTTTGTATTTCTGCAGTGTCAGTTGTTACTTCTTCTTTTTCATTTCTAAATCTGTTCATTTGACTTTTCTCCCTTTTTTTTCTTGATGAGTATGGCTAATGGTTTATCAATTTTGTTTATCTTCTCAAAGAACCAGCTTTTAATTTTATTGATCTTTGCTATCATTTCCTTCATTTCTTTTTCATTTATTTCTGACCTGATCTTTATGATTTCTTTCCTTTTGCTAACTTTGGGGATTCTTTTTGTTGTTGTTCTTCTTTCTCTAATTGCTTTAGGTGTAAGGTTAGGTTGTTTACTTGAGATTTCTCTTGTTTCTTGAAACAGGAATGTATTGCTATAAACTTGCCTCTTAGAACTGCTTTTGCTGCAATCCATAGGTTTTGAGTCATTGTGTTTCATTGTCATTTGTTTCTAGGTATTTTTTGATTTCCTCTTTGATTTCTTCAGTGATCTATTGGTCATTTAATAGCATATTATTTAGCCTCCATGTGTTTGTATTTTTTAGTTTGTTTCCTGTAAATTATATGTAGTCTCATAGTGTTGTGGTCGGAAAAGATACTTGATATGGTTTCAATTTTCCTAAAGTTATCGAGGCTTGATTTGTAACCCAAGATATGATCTATCACAGAGAATGTTCCATGAGTACTTGAGAAGAAAGTGTATTCTGTTGTTTTTGGAGGGAATGTCCTATAAATATCAATTAAGTCTATCTTGTTTAATGTATCATTTCAAGCTTGTGTTTCCTTATTTATTTTCATTTTGGATGATCTGTCCATTGGTGAAAGTGGGGTGTTAAAGTCCCCTACTATTATTATGTTACTGTCAATTTCCCCTTTTATGGCTGTTAGCATTTTCCTTATGTATTGAGGTGCTTCTATTTTGGAGCATCTCAGTGCTCCAGGAATTGTTATATCTTCTTCTTGGATTGACCCCTTGATCATTATGTAGTGTCCTTCTTTGTCTCTTGTAATAGTCTTTATTTTAAAGTGTATTTTGTCTGATATGAGTGTTGCTATTCCAACTTTCTTTTGATTTCCATTTGCATGGAATATCTTTTTCCATCCACTCACTTTCAGTCTGTGTTTGTCCCTAGGTCTGAAGTGTGTTTCTTTTGGACAGCATATATATGGGTCTTGTTTTTGTATCCATTCAGCCAGCCTGTGTTTTTTGGTTGGAGCACTTAATCCATTTACATTTAAAGTAGATATCAGTATGTGTGTTCCTATTACCATTTTCTTAATTGTTTGGGGTTTGTTATTGTAGATATTTTCCTTCTCTTTTGCTTCCTGCCTAGGGAATTTCCTTTAGCATTTGTTGTATAGCTGGTTTTGTGGTGGTGAATTCTCTTAGCTTTTGCTTGTCTGTAAAAGTTTTAATTTTTCCATCGAATCTGAATGAGATCCTTGTTGGGTAGAATATTCTTCATTGTAGGTTTTTCCATTTCATCACTTTAAATATGTCCTGCCACTCCCTTCTGGCTTGCAGAGTTTCTGCTGAAAGATCAGCTGTTAACCTTATGGGGATGCCCTTGTATGTTATTTGTTGCTTTTCTCTGCTGCTTTTAATACTTTTTCTTTGTATTTAATTTTTGATAGTTTGATTAATATGTGTCTTGGCATGTTTCCCCTTGGATTTATCTTGTATGGGACTCTGTGCTTCCTGGACTTGAGTGACTATTTACTTTCTCATGTTAGGGAAGTTTTCAACTATAATCTCTTCAAATATTTTCTCAGTCGCTTTCTTTTTCTCTTCTTATTCTGTGACCCCTATAATTCGAATGTTGTTGTGTTTAGTGTTTTCTCAGGTGTCTCTGAGACTGTCCTCAATTCTTTCTATTCTTTTTTCTTTATTCTCCTCTGTGGTAGTGATTTCCAATATTTTATCTTCCAGGTCACTTATCCGTTCTTCTGCCTCAGTTATTCTGCTATTGATTCCTTCTAGAGAATTTTAAATTTCATTTATTGTTGTTGTTCATCATTGTTTGCTCTGTAGTTCTTCTAGGTCTTTGTTAAATGTTTCCTGTATTTTCTCCATTCTATTTCCAATTTTTCGACCATCTTTACTATCTCTACTCTGAATTTTTTTTCAGGTAGACTGCCTATTTCCCATTTGTTTGTTTGGTCTGGTGGGTGTTTACCTTGTTCCTTTATCTGCTGCATATTTCTCTGCCTTCTCATTTTGCTTAACTTACTGTGTTTGGGGTCTCCTTTTCGCAGGCTGTACATTCATAGTACCCTTTGTTTTTGGGGTCTTCCCCCTGTGGGTAAGGTTGTTTCCATGGGTTGTGTAGGCTTCCTGGTTGAGGGGACTTGTGCCTGTGCTCTGGTGGAGGAGGCTGGATCTTGTCTTTGTGGTGGGCAGGATCACGTCCAGTGGTGTGTTTTGGGGTGTCTGTAAACTTATTATGATTTTAGGCAGCCTCTCTCCTAATGGGAGCTGTTGTGTTCCTGTCTTGCTAGTTGTTTGTAATGGGGTGTCCAGCACTGGATCTTGCTGGTCATTGAGTGGAGCTGGGTCTTAGCGTTGAGACGCAGATGTCTGGGAGAGCTGTCACTGATTGATATTACACGGTGTTGGGAGGTCTCTGGTGGTCCAATGTCCTGAACTTGGTTCTTCCACCTCAGAGGCTCAGCCCTGACATCTAGCTGGAGCACCAATACCCTGTCAGCCACACGGCTTCTAGGAAGTCTGAGGTTTTCTGCCAGTGTTCAGTTGGTGTTCTGTAGGAGTTGTTCCACATGTAGATGTATCTCTGATGTATTTGTGGGGAGGAACGTGAGCTCCACGTCTTACTCCTCCACCATCTTGAAGGTCCTCAATACCCTTAGTTTTAATTTCAATGAAATACAAAATGGAGTTTCTAAAACTAATCTGTTGGAAATATTTCTATATGAGCTTGACTTCAAAACAACATACCCTTCAAGGCATATTTCAAATACATCTGGAGGCTGTAGGAAAAATTCTATTAGTATAAAGATAGATCTGACACGTTCCCTGTTTTTCTCTTGAGATTTAAGGGGATGTTGAATTGACTGGAATTATTCCTAATAAAGTCTTTTTAGAATAGAGGCAACAGTTTCATTATGGGGAATCCCTAGAATAAAAATATCAGATAATGAGGGCCAGTCTAGAGTCTTCGAATAATGCTCCTGTGTAATTTCTTAGAAATATGTCAACCACACACAAAGGAACATTTGAGATTGCTGTAATGAGTATCAGTAAGTGTGTATTTATTGGGACTGCGGGATTGCCTAATAGGAGGATTTAACCTATATTTTGAGAGTAGTAATGGTGGTCAGGGAAGGCTTCCTTGAAGAATACAAGTTTAATGATTTTGATAGAGAAAAATAGATTTGCCTGGTAAATACTTGATAAATAATAGATCTTTTAAATTTTGTTTCTAAAAGTCTTATTCACTATTCAGAATTTTAAATACAACTATCCTTCATATACCTGCAAAGGAAAAGAGTAATGGAGCATTCTTTTTTTTTTTTTTTTTTTTCTGCAGTATGCAGGCGTCTCACTGTTGTGGCCTCTCCCATTGCAGAGCACAGGCTCCAGAGGCACAGGCTCAGCAGCCATGGCTCACGGGCCCATCTGCTCTGCAGCATGTGGGATCTTCCTGGACTGGGGCACGAACCTGTGTCCCCTGCATCGGCAGGCGGACTCTCAACCACTGCGCCACCAGGGAAGCCCAAGACAATTTATATTTTGTCAGAGTTATTTTGTTGATGATTTATCAAAACTGCAATATTACAATAATCCCTTCAAACTACTCATGTTATGAAAATGCTGATTTGGTCATGGCAGGCATCTTGGAGGCAGTGATACCTGACTTGAGACTTAAGGATGACTAGATGAGGAAAGGGAATGGGCAGTTCCAGTGGAGAGAATGGCATAAGCAGAGACACAGACTCATGGAAGAGCAGAAGTGTAAAGGGAGACAGCAGAGTGCAGCTATTGGAGACAGGACATGTGGAGAGCTAAGGCCAGAGAAGAGTGGCAGAGATGGGATACTCAGGGCTTTGTGTGCCATGTTAATAGTCTAAGAATCAAATCTATGCTCTTTGTCAGCTCAAACAGCTCAATATCAAAAAAAAAAAAACCTAATCAAAAATGGGCAGAAGATCCAAAGAGACATTTCTCCAAAGAAGATATACAGATGGCCAACAGGCACATGAAAAGATGCACAACATTACTAATTATTAGAGAAATGCAAATCAAAACTACAATGAAGTATTACCTCATACCAGTCAGAACGGCCATCATTAAAAAGTCTACAAATAATAAATGCTGGAAAGGGTGTAAAGAAAAAGGAACCCTCCTACACTGTTGGTGGGAATGTAAATAAGTGCAGCCACTTTGGAGAACAGTACAGGGGTTCCTTTAAAAACTAAAAACAGAGTTACAATATGATCCAGCAATCCCACTCCTGGGTATATATCTGAAGAAAACTATAATTCAAAAAGATACTTGAGAATAAAACCATATTCACAGAAAGGTAGACAAGATGAAAAGGCAGACAGCTATGTACCAGATGAAGGAAGAAGATAAAACCCCAGAAAAACAAGTAAATAAAGAGGAGCTAGGCAACCTTCCAAAAAAAGAATTCAGAATAATGATAGTGAAGCTGATCCAGGACCTTGGAAAAAGAATGGAGGCAAAGATTGAGAAGATGTAAGAAATATTTAACAAAGACCTAGAAGAATTAAAGAACAAACAAACAGAGATGAACAATACAATAACTGAATGAAAAATACACTAGAAGGAATCAATAGCAGAATAACTGAGGCAGAAGAACAGATAAGTGACCTGGAAGACAGAATGGTGGAATTCGCTGCTGTGGAACAGAATGAAGAAAAAAGAATGAAAAGAAATGAGGACAGTCTAAGAGACCTCTGGGACAACATTAAATGCAACAACATTCGCATTATAGGGGTCCCAGAAGGAGAAGAGAGACAGAAAGGACAAGAGAAAATATTTGAAGAGATTATAGTTGAAAACTCCCCTAACATGGGAAAGGAAATCGCCACCTAACTCCAGGAAGTGTAGCGAGTCCTATACAGGATAAACCCAAGTAGAAACATGCCAAGACACATAGTAATCAAATTGGCAAAAATTAAAGACAAAGAAAAATTATTGAAAGAAGCAAGGAAAAAATGACAAATAACATACAAGGGAACTCCTATAAGGGTAGCAGCTGATTTCTCAGCAGAAACTCTACAAGGCAGAAGGGAGTAGCATGATATACTTAAAGTGATGAAAGGGAAGAACGTACAATCAAGATTATTCTACCTGGCAAGGATCTCATTCAAATTCGACAGAGAAATCAAAAGCTTTACAGACAAGCAAAAGCTAAGAGATTTCAGCACCACCAAACCAGCTCTACAACAAATGCTAAAGGAACTTCTTAGTGGGAAACACAAGAGATGAAAAGGACCTACAAAAACAAACCCAAGGGCTTCCCTGGTGGCGTGGTGGTTGGGAGTCCACCTGCTGATGCAGGGGACACAGGTTCGTGTCCCGGTCCTGGAGAGTCCTGCATCCCGTGGGGTGGATGGGCCCGTGGGCCATGGCCACTGAGCCTGCTTGTCTGGAGCCTGTGCTCTGTGGCGGGAGAGGCCACAACAGTGAGAGGTACATGTACCACAAAAAACAAACAAAGAAAAAACAAAAAAACCTGCAAAACAATTAAGAAAATGGTAATAGGAACATACATATCGATAATTACCTTAAATGTGAATGGATTAAATGCTCCAACCAAAAGACACAGGCTCACTGAATGGATACAAAAACAAGACCCATATAGATGCTGTCTACAAGAGACCCACTTTAGACCTAGGGACACATACAGACTGAAAGTGAGGGGATGGAAAAAGATATTTCATACAAATGGAAATCAAAACAAACCTGGAGTAGCAATACTCATATCAGATAAAATAGACTTTAAAATAAAGAATGTTACAAAAGACAAGGAAGGACACTATATAATGATCAAGGGATCAATCCAAGAAGATATAAAAATTATAAATATATATGCACCCCAAATAGAAGCACCTCAATACATAAGGCAACTGCTAATAGCTATAAAAGAAAAATCAACAGCAACATAATAATAGTGGGGCACTTTAACACCTCACTTACACTAATGGACAGATCATTCAAATAGAAATTTAATAAGGAAACGCAAGCTTTAAAGGACACAATAGACCAGATAGATTTAATTGATATTTATAGGACTTTCCATCCAAAAACAGCAGATTACATTTTCTTCTCAAGTGCGCATGGAACATTCTCCAGGATAGATCACATCTTGGGTCACAAATCAAGCCTCAGTAAATTTAAGAAAATTGAAATAATATCAAGCATCTTTTCTGACCACAGCATTATGAGAATAGAAATCAATCATAGGGAAAAAATCCGTAAAAATCACAAAGGCATGGAGGCTAAACAATACGTTACTAAATAACCAAGAGATCACTGAAGAAATCAAAGAGGAAATAAAAAAATACCTAGAGACAAGTGACAATGAAAACACGACAATCTAAAACCTATGGGATGCAGCAAAAGCAGTTCTAAGAGGAAAGTTTATAGCAGTACAATCTTACGTCAAGAAACAACAAACATCTCAAATTAACAAGCTAACCTTACACATAAAGGTACTAGAGAAAGAAGAACAATCAAAACCCAAAGTTAGTAGAAGGAAAGAAATCATAAAGATCAGAGCAGAAATAAATGAAATAGAAACAAAGGAAACAACTACAAAGATCAATAAAACTAAAAGCTGGTTCTTTGAGAAGATAAACAAAATTGATAAACCATTAGCCAGACTCATCAAGAAAAAGAGGGAGAGGACTCAAATCAATAAAATTAGAAATGAAAAAGTAGTAGTTACAACAGACAGCACAGAAATACAAAGCATCCTAAGACACTACTACAAGCAACTCTATGCCAATAAAATGGACAACGTGGAAGAAATGGACAAATTCTTAGAAAGGTATAACCTTCCAAGACTGAACCAGGAAGAAAGAGAAAATATGAACAGACCAATCACAATTAATGAAATTGAAACTGTGATTTAAAATCTTCCAACAAACAAAAGTCCAGGACCAGATGGCTTCACAGGTGAATTCCATCAAACATTTAGAGAAGAGCTAACACCCATCCTTCTCAAACTCTTCCAAAAAACTGCAGATGAAAGAACACTCCCAAACTCATTCTATCAGGCCACCATCACCCTGATACTAAAATCAGACAAAGATACTACAAAAAAAGAATTTCAGGCCAATATCACTGATGAATATAGATGCAAAAATCCTCAACAAAATACTAGCAAACAGAATCCAACAACACATTAAAAGGATCATACACCATGATGAGGTGGGATTTATCCCAGTGATGCAAGGATTCTTCAATATACACAAATCAATCAATGTGATACACCATATTAACAAATTGAAGAAGAAAAACCATATGATCATCTGAATAGATGCAGAAAAAGCTTTTGACAAAATTCAATACCCATTTATGATAAAAACTCTACAGAAAGTGGGCATAGAGGGAACCTACCTCAACATAAAAATATATATATATATATATATATATATATATATACGCACTCAAATATTCATAGCAGCACTATTTACAATAGCCAAGACATGGAAACAACATATATGTCCATTGAGAGATGAATGGATAAGAAGATGTGGTATTTATACACAATGGAATATTAGTCAGCCATAAAAAAGAATGAAATAATGCCATATGCAGCAACATGGATGGACATAGAGATTATCATACTAAGTGAAGTAAGTCAGAGAAAGAGAAATATCATATGCTATTGCTTATATAATCTAAAAAAAATGATACACTGAACTTATACACAAAACAGAAATAGACTCACAGATATATAAAACAAACTTATGGTTACCAAATTAAAAAAATATATATATATTTTTTAATCACTTTGCTGTACACCTGAAACTAACATAAGATTGTAAATCAACTATATTTCAATAAAAATTTTAAAAAGGAAATTTACTTAATGTCTCTGAATTGTACTCATAAGATGTTTAAAATGGTAGATTTTATATTATGTATATTTTCCCACAATAAAAATGTATAGATTAAAAGGATGAATAAATGCATGAATTGAGAGAAAAAAGAGTCTATATTGCTTGTAATGGAGAAATGTTTTAAGGAAATGACATGATCATGAATAAACATGGAAATTAAAATGAAAAAAAGCAAAGTATTAGGTATGATTATTTAGCATGAACTAAATAATGTTAAATTGTGCATATTTTAACTTAAAAAATTAGAAATTAAGTAACAGTAATACTTAAAGTATTTAATTACCATTAATTTATTTTATTCCCTCTAAAGTTGATTGCCAAATAAAACAATTAATCGATTCATTGTCATTTTAATTTATCAGTCCATCTCTTGTGAATTTGATTACCACGAGGCATGATAGCATGCTATTAAAAAATCATATCTTGGCTTTAAGACATAAAGAATCCCATAAGAAACGAAAACTTCTCATTTTACGTTTCTCTTCTATACGTTTTGATTGTAACAGGAGACAGAACTTGAATCTTGAAAGAGGTAAATTTGTAACAGATAAAAGAAAGGACATTTATTCACTGGGCTGTGCTTTTAGGAAAATCATTAGTCTCAAGTGGTAAAGGATTCAATAAAGGACTAGACAGATTTTTGAAGGATGACTTCAACAAAGATGCTCAAGAAACACCTTTAAAGCATTTTAACAGTCAGCCTCTTTGTGAATAATGAAGTCCTAGAAAATACGGAGAATGCTCAGTAAGAATTCTAAAGAAAGATTTATAATTGTAGAAATTGAGCACAAGTTCAAAATCACTATAATGACTAAACTAAATTTAATGGATAATTAAAATGTATTTAGTTCTAGGCTGCTTAATATAAATTATTCACAGCTCTTAAAAAAGAAATGTAGCGTATTATTTTATCTATGATAATAATAATGTTTCCACCTACTAGGGAAGGTTCATTTGCATTCCATAGCAATTCACTAGGGTCTGCGTTTTCCGGATCGTATATCCATATAACGATAACCTACGAAATAAAATGCGGTTGCATTTCTTAACACTTTGGACACATTTTATTTTTAGTTGTGGCAAAACATAACCATAAAAATGTTTTTATTTGTTTTTAAAATTTCAAATATCTCAGTTTAAAAAATCAAAAGTAATACATGTTGCTTTTGACAAGAGAAACACTCCAAAAAATTAATAACATCCTCTACACTCCTGAGGTAACTAATGTTAAAACTTTGTACAAATGCTTATATGTCTTTTTCTACACCCACAGACACAGCAGCCTCCCCACACACTCATACATTTTTTACAAAAATGAGATTACACTATTCATGTTATTTTTAACGTGCTTTTGTCACTTAACACACCATAGCCATTTCAATAGATCTAGATCTAATTCTTTTTATTGTTTTCTTCTTGAATAGACAATTTATTCTATTATAAAAATAAATTATATTAAAAATACAGTGAAAATAGTCTCTCCCACCCTGTACTTCATCACTCAGTTCCCACAAGTCTACTACACCCTTCAATTAACTATTATTGGTAAGTTTTTTGTATTTCTATAAAATTTTTGTGCATAACCAGTGTTATTTTTCTTCTTTTTATATAAATGCTAGTGTGCTAAATGCACTTTTTTTTTTTTTTTTTTTTTTTTTGCGGTATGCGGGCCTCTCACTGTTGTGGCCTCTCCCGTTGCGGAGCACAGGCTCCGGACGCACAGGCTCCGCGGCCATGGCTCACGGGCTTAGTTGCTCCGCGGCATGTGGGATCTTCCCGGACCAGGGCACGAACCCGTGTCTCCTGCATCCGCAGGCGGATTCTCAACCACTGCGCCACCAGGGAAGCCCTAAATGCACTTTTGAACATTATATTCTTCACTTAAAGTTATATCTTAGAGATCTTTAAATATTCTCATTAATCTTTCATATTATTTTACATATTATTACAAGTTATGGAGGAACCATAATTTAACAAGTAACCTACTAATAAATATTTGTTTATATCCTTTGCCATTACAATCAAAGTTATAATGAGCAACTCTGAACATATATTATTTTCTACTTTTGAGTATTCCTAAAAGTGGAATAGTTGAGTCATAGAGTATATGTATTTGTAATTTTTGTAGATACTGCTAAATTGTTCTCCATATCAGTTGCTACAATATACCTTCTCATCAGCAATGTATGAGATCTCTTCTTTCTTCACAGCCTTCCCAACATGATGTGTTGTCATACATTTGGATATTGTCAGTTGATGGATGAAAAATGGTACTTTGATGCAGTTTTAACCTGCATTTCTTTTATCATGAGAAAGTTTGAACATCTTTCCATATATTCAATTTCTATTTCTATTTCCTGTCTGGTGAACTATTTGTTCATTTCCTTTGCTCATTTTCTATTTGGATTTTAGTCTTTTATTTATTAATTTGTAGAAGTTTTTAACATAAAGAATGTTCTGTATGTTCAATATCTTGACATAGACATATATATATGTACATATGAAAACTTTATTACTTTTATAATTATGTGGCATCCCTCTTTATCCTATTAAATCTGTTTGCCTTAGATTCTATATTGTCCCTATATATGGCTGCTCTTCCTGCCTCCCTCCCTCCCTCCCTTCCTCCCTTTTATATTCCCTTTACCTATATTAATCTTCTCTCAACATATGTAATTTGAGTTAACAACTAGTATTTACTTTCTGCTATTTTTTCCATGCTATGCATTTGCAGACATATACACAAATACATGTGTACATATATTTTTTAAACGAGGCATCTTAAGACATTCTTTTTTTTAAAAAAACAAAATTGGATCACATTGTACATACTTTCCACATTCTCCCTTTTTTCACTCAAGTATACATCATTGAAATTCCCCAGTGTCAACTCTTATAACGCCTGAACAATATTCTATGATGTGCTTATACTGTAACTTACAGATCAATGTCTCTAATAATGGAGATTTACTGTGGCTCCAGTTTTGTTTTGCTTTACCGCTATTACAATGCTGCAAAATATAGATCCTTTTCTATACAGCCGTATATACTACAGGTTTTATTTTTGTGGAGTAGATTCCCAGGAGTGGGATTATTGATCCAAATGGTATATTTTTATTTTTTATTTTTTTGTGGTATGTGGGCCTCTCACTGTTGTGGCCTCTCCTGTTGCAGAGCACAGGCTCCAGACGCGCAGGCTCAGCAGCCATGGCTCACAGGCCCAGCCACTCCGCAGCGCGTAGGATCTTCCCAGAGTGGGGCACAAACCCATGTCCCCTGCATCGGCAGGCAGACTCTCAACCACTGTGCCACCAGGGAAGCCCCAGCTTTTAGTTTTATTGATCTTTGCTATCTTTCCTTCATCTCTTTTTCATTTATTTCTGATCTGATCTTTATGATTTCTTTCCTTCTGCTAACTTTGGGTTTTTTATTGTTCTTCTTCTCTCTCTAATTGCTTTACATGTAAGGTTAGGTTGTTTATTTGAGATTTCTCTTGCTTCTTGAGGTAGGATTGCATTGCTATAAACTTCCCACTTAGAACTGCTTTTGCTGCATCCCATAGATTTTGGGTCATCGTGTTTTCAGTGTCATTTGTTTCTAGGTATTTTTTGATTTCCTCTTTGATTTCTTCAGTGATCTCTTGGTTATTTAGTGCATATTGTTTAGCCTCTATGTGTTTGTATTTTTTACAGTTTTTTTTTCCTGTAATTGATATGTGGTCAGGAAAGATACTTGATACAATTTCAATTTTCTTTAATTTACCAAGGTGTGATTTGTGACTCAGATATGATCTATCCTGGAGAATGTTCCATGTGCACTTGAGAAGTGTATTCTGTTGTTTTTGGATGGAATGTCCTATAAATATCAATTAACTCCATCTTGTTTAATGTATCATTTAAAGCTTGTGTTTCCTGATTTATTTTCATTTTGGATGATCTGTCCATTGGTGTAAGTGGGTTGTTAAAGTCCCCTACTATTATTGTGGTACTGTCAATTTCCGTTTTATGGCTGTTAGCATTTGCCTTATGTATTGAGGTGTTCCTATGTTGGGTGCACAAATATTTACAATTGCCATATCTTCCTCTTGGCTTGATCCATTGATCATTATGTAATTTCCTTCATTGTCTCTTGTAATAGTCTTTATTTTAAAGTCTATTTTGTCTGATATGAGTTTTGCTACTCCAGCTTTCTTTTGATTTCCATTTGCATGGAATATCTTTTTCCATCCCCTCACTTTCAGTCTGTATGTGTCCCTAGGTCTGAAGTGGGTCTCTTGTAGACAGCATATATATGGGTCTTTTTTTTTTTTTTTTTTTGTGGTACGTGGGCCTCTCACTGCTGTGGCCTTTCCTGTTGTGGAGCACAGGCTCCGGATGCGCAGGCCCAGCGGCCATGGCTCACGGGCCCAGCCGCTCCACGGCATGCAGGATCCTCCCGGACCGGGTCATGAACCTGTGTCCCCTGCATTGGCAGGTGGACCCCAACCACTGTGCCACCAGGGAAGCCCCTGGGTCTTGTTTTTGTATCCATTCAGTCAGTGTATGTCTTTTGGTGGGAGCATTTAATCCATTTACATTTAAAGTAGTTATCGATATGTATGTCCCTATTATTATTTTTTTAATTGTTTAGGGTTTGTTTTTGTAGGTCTGTTTCTTCTCGTGTTTCCTGCCTAGAGAAATTTCTTTAGCATTTGTTGTAAAGCTGGTTTGGTGGTGAATTGTCTTAGCTTTTGCTTGTCTTTAAACTTTTGATTTCTCCATTGAATCTGAATGAGATCCTTGCTGGCTAGAGTAATCTTGGTTTCAGGTTTTTCCCCTTTCATCACTTTAAATATGTCCTGCCACTCCCTTCCGGCTTGCAGAGTTTCTGCTGAAAGATCAGCTGTTAACCTTATGGGGATTCCTTTGTATGTTATTTGTTGCTTTTCCATTGCTGCTTTTTAATATTTTTCTTTGTATTTAATTTTTGATCATTTGATTAATATAGGTGTCTTGGTTTGTTTCTCCTTGGATTTATCCTGTATGGGACTCTCTTCACTTCCTGGACTTGATTGACTATTTCTTTTCCCATGTTAGGAAGTTTTCAACTATAATCTCTTCAAATATTGTCTCAGTCCCTTTCTTTTTCTCTTCCTCTTCTGGGACCCCTATAATTTGAATGTTGGTGCATTTAGTGTTGTCCCAGAGGTCTCTGATATTCTCTTCAATTCTTTTCATTGTTTTTTCTTTAATCTGCTCCTCAGTAGTCACTTCCACCATTTTGTCTTCCAGCTCACATATCCATTCTTCTCCCTCAGTTATTCTGGTATGGATTCCTTGTATAGTATTTTAAATTTCATTATTGTGCTGTTCATCATTGTATGCTCTGTAGTTCTTCTAGGTCCTTGTTAAACATTTCTTGTATTTTCTCAATTCTATTTCTGAGATTTTGGATCATCTTTCCTATCATTACTTTGAATTCTTTTTCAGGTAGACTGCCTATTTCCTCTTCATTCGTTTGGTCTGGTGGGTTTTCACCTTGCTCCTTCATCTGCTGAATATTTCTCTGTCTTCTCATTTTGTTTAACTTACTGTGTTTAGGGTCTCCTTTTTACAGGCTGCAGGTTCATAGTTCATCAATGCTTTTCCATCTTTTCATTTTTATGTTCTACATTCTGCATGATTCCCATTCCAAATCACTAATTCTGCAATTTTCTCAACTGTATGTAGTCTTCTATTTAACCTGAATTTTTGTTTTTAGATGCCTATTTTTTCATCTTAAGACATTTATATAGGATACTTTTCAATGTTGTTCAATTATGCATAATCCTCATTCTTGTTCTTATCCCCTCTTTTATCTTTGTGACCGTTTAAAATATGGATTTAATCATCTTTCAGATGGTTCTCATCTTTAGTTTTGAAAAGTATGAACTTTCTCCATTTTTGTGTGTGTGTCTATTCCCGGCAGTTTTTTCTTTTTTTTTTTGTGGTTTATAGCTTTTACTTTGAGATTATTTTCAGAGGGTTTGTTTTCTATGAGAGTCCTATACACCCTTGGTTATGAAATGGATTTTATAATCACCTCTGCCTGTGCCCTATGTGTTTCACTGCTTGTATTTTTGTGTTTACCACTCGGATCTAGGTTCCCCAACCTCTTGAGAAGTGTTTAACTTGGGCATCTACCTGAAACTCTGTGAAGGAAACTCCTTGTCCATTTATAGCCCTCAAAATTATGTATCATTTATTTGAAATAACTCTAAGACAGTGAGTGAAGCTTTACTAGTTCTCATTTTACAGAGCTTTTATAAATCCTAGCTTAATGTAGGGAGGTTAGTTTCAGCTTTTCCTTCTCCCATAGGTTGGAGGCTTCATTTTCTATTACCACACACATGTTAAAACATCACCCTTCGTCTACTAGGGCTTATATTCTAATTACCTTACTTCAGAATTCATTCTTCTCTAACTCTGGATTTTAGTTCTTTAGTTACTTCTGACAAGTAGGAAATTCCTTTACTTGCTTTTAAATTCTATACACACGTGTACCAATATTAATGTAAAAGTCTATACTAGTATTATACACACGTATTTTGTAAAGGCATTTCTATATGTTTTGAGTGAGATGGAGGCTATTCTGTATTATTTGGGTCTGTAATAGGTATTCTACCTTTAGAAGTTTCTCTCTATTTTCTGTCTTAAATTTCCTTATCCACGGATAATACTCTTTCTTTTTTTCACTGTTATAGTTATAGACTTAATAAATAATCTATAATGTCAACTGGGACTGGGATAGGGATACATATGAACATATGAGTTCATTCAACCATCTTGATCCAATATAGGAAGTTTATTTCTTCTTATTTTTCTGCCTCTTCTTTCCACTAAATCACTATGTTGAGAAAATGAAAATATTTATAGAGCTTAAGTTTCCAAATATTACCACCTTATTTCAATTTTCAAATTTTTGAATATATCTCTCTGTCATACTTCTAATCAGCCTCCAATCCAGATGTCAAAACTTTTGGATCTCAAAACCCCTTCATAGGCTTAAAAATTATTGAGAATCCCACAGAGCTGTTGTTCTAGGTGGGTTAGCTCTATCAATATTTATTACCATATAACAAATTTAAATTGAGAATATTTAAAGATATTTATGAATTTACTTTAAAATTTATGATAAACCTATTACATATTAACACTAACATATTTTTATGAAAAAATAATTATTTTCCAAGATAAAAAAATAGTAAGAAGATTAGTTGTTTTACATTTTACATTGTAAAATCTCTTTAATATCTGCCTTAATAGAAGAGAGCTGGCTTATCATCAGTGCTCCTACATTCAGCCTGTTGGTATATGTTATTTTGGTGGAAGTATATGGGGGGAAATCTATCCTCACACAGATATGTAGCTGGAAAAGCGTAGACCTCATGGACCTTCTAAAAAGGTCTGTGAAGACCTAGGGGATCTTAGTTTATAACTTGAGTAACCACTGCTCTAAGCAAATTTTATTGAAAATTCATTTAGAAAATTCCTCTTCTAGTAAATATGGAAGATAAGATGGAAATAATATAGTACTAATATATGAGGGATATACAAAAACTTTAAAAAGTTTTACCTGGGTTAAATTGTTAGTGAAATTTCTGTTGGGAAGAAGAGAAATCATATTTTAGTAAACAGCATGTTAAATATTAGTTTGAATAGTCTACTTTCAACATACATGTTTATAAATCTTTGAATATTCTCTTTATATTCCATCACAGACACATAAATTATTAAATGCTAAATGTTAAAAAAACTCATGTCAATAATTAAATATAATCATTGATCCTCATGTGTTGTCAACAAAAGGCTGAGGGGCATGAATCTATATACTTTCTTAATAATACTGTAAGCTCACATAGCCAAAGTTGCATGATTAATCTTCTTTAAAAATTTGACATGATCAATGCACATTAAAAAGTCTATAGAGTTTAGGGACTTCCCTGATGGTCCAGTGGTTAAGACTCCGTGCTTCCCATGCAAGGGATGCATGTTCCATCCCTGGTCAGGGAACTAAAATCCTGCATACCACACAGCATGGTCCCCCCAAAAAAAAGAATTCTATAGAGTTTACATGTTTTAATTTATGTCAAAACCAAATTTATCAATTAGCACTACAAATGCTTCATTTATCAGCCTTTCAGTGTAAATTTTCTGAAAGGAGCAACATTCACTTGTATGTTTAGTTATATGTTTTTAAGAAAGTAATTATTGTCACTTTAAATATATTTGTATTTTAAAAATCATATAATCTCTAAAAGTCAATGACTCAGGACTGTGTTTTCATTCGTGCATAGTGCTTAGTACATTATTAGGTACAAAACAAAATGAAGATATTTGGAGAATCAGTAAATGTGCATACAGTGAGTTTCTGAGACCACATAATGAAAATAATATTTCATATGTTCAATCTGTTATATGAGAAAGCCACTGGAAATAAGTACTATAAATCCTGACAGGCAAATGTGCCCAAAGTTCAGAAAGTATGAAATTTATAAAAAACAGCCCCTGCCAGTACACAGGCACCTAAAACTAACCCCTGCAGCTGAGCATGTGCACAGTACTGGCTTGGGCCACCAGTGCTGCCTGCTTTGGTCCCTAGCTACTGGACCTGGAAGCACTGCTGAGGACTATCATAGCCCTTGCAGTCACCATGGTCACCCTGCAGCATTTGGTAAACACAATGCAATTCTTGATGTTTTGGACCCCAGTGGCCTGAGCTAATAAAACATGCCCCACTGGATCCAGAGCCACCACTTGTCCCTGCACATGGTGCCCCACACCACTAGACCTGCAGTCACAGCACATTCCAGCATGCACAACCACAGGTGAAGGTCTTTTCTTAATGAAGTCAGTCTGTGACATCTGGAAGTGGTGACTGCTTCTTTAAATGTGCAGACAGCTACACAGCCTACAGGGACCATGAAAATGTGCAGACAGCTACACAGCCTACAGGGACCATGAAGAATCAGGGAAACATGACATCACTTAAGGAACACAGTAAACTCCAGCAATGACCCCTAAGGAAATGGATATATATATGTATATATATATGTATATATATATGTATATATATATATATATATGTATGTATATATATATATACATATATATATATATATATACATACGGATAGCCTGATAAAGAATTCAAAATAGGGTTCTAAAGATGCTCAAAGAGCTATGAGAGAACAAAGACAAGCAATTTAATGAAATTAGAAAAACAATACTAGAACAAAATGAGAAGTTCAACAAAGAGTTAGAAAACATAAGGAAGAAACAAATTGTGGCACTGAGTAATACAATGACTGCAGTGAAGAATTTATAAGAGATCTTCAACAGTAGACTGGAACAAGCAGAAGAAATAATCAGTGAACTCAAAGACAGATCTTTTGAAATTATCTAATCAGAAGAGCAAAAACAATAAAAAGGAATGACAAAAGCCTATGAGATTTATAGGACACCATTAAGAGAAACAATCTATGCATCATTGGAGTCCCATAAGGAAAAGACGGGGAGAAAGAGGCAGAGGCTTATTAAAAATGTGTAATAGCTGAGAGTTTCCCAAACCTGGGGAGAGATTTGACATCCAAGTTCATGAAACTAACAGGTCATCCCAAGATTTCATCTCAAATGATCTTTTCCAAGACCATTAAGATGGAACTGTATAAAATTAAAGACAAAAAAGAAAATTTTAAAAGCAGCAAGAGAAAAAAATTCTCTCAAAAAGGGAAACCCCATAAGGCTAACAGTGGATTTCTAGGAAAAACTTGGCAGGCCAGGGGAGATATATTCAAAGTGCTGTGAGAAAAAAAAAAAAAAAACTGTCAGCCAAGAACACTTTACCCAGGGAATTTATCCTTCAAAATGAATGCAAGATAAAGCTTTTCCCAAACAAACAAAAGCTGAGGAAGTTCATCATCACAAGATCTGTCTCACAAGAAATGCTGCAAAGTTCTTAAAGCTGAAATGAAAGGCCTTTAATTAGTAAAATGAAAACAAATGAAAATATCCAACACACCGGTAAAGGCAAGTATATAGTCAGATTCAGAATATGTTAATATTTTAATAAGATGATGTGTTAACCACTTACCTCTAGCATAAATGTAAAGGACAAAATGTATTAAAAACAGTTATGGCAACAATAATTTGTTAGTAGAAACAGAATATAAAGAGATGTAAATTGTGACATCAAAAACATAAAATATGGAGGGATAGTAAAAGGGTAGAGGTTTTGTATGCAATAGAAGATAAGTAGTTATTAGCTTGAAATAATCTGTTATAAATTTTGGAGAGGGATCAAGATAACAGAGTAGGAGGATGTGGAGCTCACCTTCCCTCACAAACACATCAAAATACATCTACATGTGGAACAAGTCTCACAGAAAACTAACTGAAAACTGGCAGAAGATCTCCTAACAACCAAAACTGCAAGAAAGATCTCCACATAACTGGGTAGGACAGAAAAAAAAAGCACATCAGGTCAGGACCGGCACCCACGGAAGGGATTGTAAGGAAGAGAAGGTCCTCACTGGCTGTCCTAGGGAGCCCACTTACCTGCTGGGAAATCCACTGAGACAGACAGAAGGACTGGAGAAGCCTAGACTCTGCTTGCAAGGAGTGCACACATGCTGGCTTGCTAACAATCAAGGAGGAGAGAGAGACTTGCACTGGTGGCTGCTGCCTTGCTGCACTTCCCAGTCTGAAGGGACAAACACCCTTGCCCTACTCTCTGTACACCACTGCCTGGTGCAAACTCTAGTAAAGATTCATTCTACTTATGCAGAGACAGATGGGACACCTTGGGTATGATCTGGGCAGAACTGCAGAGATCACTGTCAGTGCACACATGGAGCGGCAGATCAAACCTGGCAGATGTCAGTGGGCACACTGGGTGATGTCACAAGAATAGAGTGGACAAGCACTGAATCTTGGGCAGATAGGCCCTGACAGAGGACTCTAGCTAAGCAGAGACAACTGAAGAACCTGGGGTATGAATAGAGGGAGCCTCAGAGCCCATTATCAGCATGTGTACACAGTGGTGGTGAGTCCAGATGTAGCAGACACTGTCAGTGTGTACACAGGGCTGCACCACAAGAACGTGGGGCTAGGCTCTAAATCTCTGGTGGACAGGCCCTAGACAGGAGTATACGGCAAAGAGCCAGTCAGAGTGCCCAGGCTCCATCCACTCCACACCACAGCTTAGTGCCAAATCTGGCAGCCCTGGTCCCAGGCAGCAACACAGCCACCTCATTTAGAAAAGTAAAGACAAAAACCACATGATCATCTCAATAGACACAGAGAAATCATTTGACAAAATTCAACAACCATTCAAGATAAGAAGTCTCACCAAAGTAGGTATATGTGGAACATATCTCAATATAATAAAAGCCATTTATGACAAACCCACGGCCAACATAATGCTCAACACTGAAAAGGTGAAACCCTTCCCATTAAAATCTGCAACAAGACAAGGATCCCCACACTCACCATTTCTCTTCAACATAGTATTGGATGTCCTACCCACAACAATCAGACAAGAGACATTAAAAAAATATCCAAATTGGAAGGGAAGAAATAAAACTCACTATCTGCAGATGACATGATACTCTATATAGAGAACACTAAAGTCTCCACACAAAAACTGTTAGAACTAATAAGTGAATTCAGCAAGGTAGCACGATAAAAGATTAATATATAGGAATCTGTTGCATTTTTATACTAACAATGAAATATCAGAAAGAGAAAGTAAAAAAACAACCCTGTTGAAAAATCTCATTCAAAAAAATAGGAACAAACTTAACAAAGGAGGTGAAAAATCTATACATTGAAAAGTATAAAACACTGATAAAGTAAATTGAATATAATTTAAAGAAATGGAAAGATAGCCCATGCTCTTGGATGGGAAGACTTAATATTGTTAAAATGGCCATACTACCCAAAGCAATCTACAGATTTAGTGCAACCCCTATCAAAATACCCATGACATTTTTTCACAGAACTAGAACAAATAATCCTAAAATTTATATGGAACCACAAAAGACCCAGAATTGCCAAAGTAATCCTGAGGAAAAAGAACAAAGCTGGAGGCATAACCCTCAGACTTCAGACTATCCTACAAAGCTACATAATCAAAACGTGGTTTTGGCACAAAAACAGATGTGTAGATCAATGGATCAGAACAGAGAGCTCAGAAACAAATCCACACACCTGTGGTCAAATAATCTGTGACAAAGGAGGCAAGAATATATAACGGTGAAAAGGCAGTTTCTTCAACAAGTGGTATTGGGAAAGCTGGACAGCTACATGTAAATCAATGAAATTAGAACACTCCCTCACACCATATTTAAAAATATCTGAAAATGGTTTAAAGACCTAAATATAAAATAGTACATCATAAAACTACTAGAAGAGAACATATGCAGAACATTCTCTGACATATATTGTACCAATGTTTTCTTAGATCAGTCTCCCAAGGCAAAAGAAATAAAAGCAAAAATAAACAAATGGGACCCAATTAAACTTAAAAGCTATTGCACAGCAAAAGAAACCATCAACAAAATGAAAAGACAACCTATGGAAAGGGAGAAATATTTTCAAATGATGCAATGGACAAAGGGTTAATATCCAAAATATACAAGTGGTTCATACAACTCAATATCATAAAAACAAACAACCCAATCAAAAATTGGGCAAAAGACCTCTAAATGGACATTTCTCCAAAAAAGACATAGAGATGGCCAACAGGCACATAAAAGAGGCTGAATGCTGCTAATTATTAAGAGAAATGTAAATCAAAACCACAATGAAGTATCATCTTACACTGGTCAGAATGGCTGTCATCAAAAGCCTACAGTTAATAAATGCTGGAGAGGGTGTGGAGGGAAGGTAACCCTCCTAAATTGTTGGTGGGAATACAAATTGGTGCAGCCACTATGGAAAACAATATGGAAGTTTCTTGAAAAACCAAAAACAGAGCTACCATATGATCCAGCTATCCCACTCCTGGGTATATATCCTGAAAAGACAAAACTCTAATTTGATACATGCACCCCAATGTTCATAGCAGCACTATTTACAACAGCCAATACATGGAAGCAACCTAAATGTCCACCAACAGAGGAATAGATAAAGAAGATGTGGTACATATATACAATGGAATATCACTCAGCCATAAAAAGAAAGAATTATTGCCATTTGCAGCAATAACGGATGGACCTAGAGGATATTACACTTAGTGAAGTAAGTCAGAGAAAGACAAATATTATATTCCACTTATATGTGTAATCTATAAAATAATAAAGTGAATCTATATACAAAACAGAAACTAACTCACAGACATAGAAAATAAACTTATGGTTACCATATGGGAATGGGAAGCAGGTATAAATTAGGAGTATGGGATTAACATACAAACTACTATACATACAATAGATAAGCAACAGGATTTACTGTAAAGCACAGGGAACTATATTCAAAATATACTAATAACCTATAATGGAAAATAATCTGAAAAAATATATGTACACAAAACTATATCATTTTGTTGTACACCTGAAACTAACACAATATTGTGTATCAACTATATTTCAATAAAAAAAGAAAAGACAATCTGTTATATCTATAAGATGTTTCAACCACTCACACACCAGTTATAGTAGATACATACAAGATGAAAAGAAGGGAGTAAAAGAATACCACTATGGAAAATCATCAATTCACAAAAGAACAGCAAGAGAGGAAGAAAGGAACAAAGGGACACAAAAGAGCTGAAACATAATTAATAAAACAGCATTAACAAGTCCTTATCTTAAAAAAAGATTACTTTAAATGTAAATGATAAAATTCTCCAATCAAAAGGCATACAGTGTCTGCGTGGATAAAAAAAACAAGACCCAACTATATGCTGCCTATAAAAGACTCACCTCAGCTTCAAGGACATATACAGGCTCAAAGTGAAGGGATGGTAAAACATATTCCAGGTAAATGAAAACCAAAAAAAGAGCAGGGATAGCTATACTTATATCAGGAAAAATAGACTTTAAGTAAAAAAGTGTAACAAGAGACAAAGAAATTCAATATATAATGATAAAAACCAATTATTCAAGAGGAAATAACAATTGTAAATATATATGCACCCAACATCAGAGCACCTAATAAGCAAAAACTAATAGATCTAAAAGGAGAAATACACACAAATATAATAATAGTAGAGGATTCCATTTTCAACAATGGATAGATCATCTAGACAGAAAATCAATAAAGGAATGTTGTACTTGAACTATACTTTACAACAAATGGGCCTAAAGAACATTCCATCCAACAGCAGAATACACAGTCTTCTCAAGCACGCATGGAGCATTCTTCAGGATAGATCAAGTGTGAGGTAAAAACAAGTCTTAGCAAATTTTAAAAGATTGAAATCATACCAAGTATCTTTTCTGTTTTTTCTTTATCTTTTCATACCATGGTATGAAACTAGATCAATAACAGAGGGAATACTAGAAAATTCACAAATATGTGTAAATTAAACAACACACTTCTGAACAACCAATGGGTCAAAGGTGAAATAAAAAAGGAAAATTAAAAAAATCTTAAAACAATGAAAATAAAAATACAACATAACAAAACTTATGGGATGGAGCAATAAAAGTTCAAGTCAAGAAGGGAAATTTATAGTGATAAATGCCCACACTCAGAAAAAAGAAAGACCTGAAATAAACAATGTAACTTTATACCTGAAGAAAATAGAAAAAAAAAAAAAAGAAAGAAACTAAATAAATTCAAAGTTAGCAAAGAAGAGGAAATAACAATGAAATAGAACAGAAATGAGACCAAAAAAAAAAAGAAAAAAGAATAAAACTAAGAATTTTTTTAAAAAGATAAACAAAATTGACAAAACTTTAGCTAGACTACCTACGAAAAAAGAAAGAAGACTCAAATTACTGAAATCAGAAATGAAAATGAGAAAATGACTATCAATTCTACAGAAAAATTTTTTTAAAAACCATAAAAGACTACTATGAACAATTACAGGCCAAAATATTGGACGATCTAGTAGAAACGGATAAATTCCTAAAAATATATGACCTACGAAGAATAAATCATGAAGAAGCAGAGTATCAGACAAACCAATAATGAGTCAGGAGCTTGAATCAGTAAGCAAAAATCTCCCAACAAAGAAAAAGCCCAGTATTTGATGGCTTCATTGGTGAATTCTACCAAGCATTTAAGGAAGAATTGATACCAATTCTTTCCAAACTCTTCCAAAAAACTGAAGAGGAATGGATATTTCAAAACTCTTTTTGCAAGTGCAGCTTTACCCCAATATCAAAACCAGATAAGGGCACTACAAGAAAAGAAAACTACAGGCCAACATCCCTGATGAATACCAATCCAAAAATTCTAAGTGATATACTAGCAAACCAAATTCAACAGCATATTAAAAGGATCATACATGATGATCAAGTGAGATTTGTCCCTGGAATGCAATATATGAAAATAAATCAATGTAATAACCACATTAATAGACTGAAAGACAAAAATCATTTGATCTTCTCAATACATGCAGAAAAAGCATTTGACAAAATACATTATCCTTGATTGATAAAAACCCTCAACAAATTGGAAATAGAAGGAACATACTTCATCATAATAAAGGCAAGATATGACACACCTCAGCTAACATCTACTCAGTCATGAAAGGTTGAAAGCTTTTCCTTTAAGGTCAGGAACAAGACAAGGGCACTCATTCTCACCATTTCTATTCAACATAATAACTGAAGTCCTAGCAAAAGCAATCAGGCAAGAAAAAGAAATGTAAGGCATCTGAATTGGAAAGAAAGAAGTAAAATTGTCTCTGTTGATGATGTAATCATGTATATAGAAAATCCTAAAGAGTCCACCCCAAAATTGTTAGAACTAATCAATAAATTCAGGGAAGTTGCAGCATACAAAATCAACATGCAGAAATCAGTTGCATTTCTATATACTAATGATAAACTATCTGAAAAAGAAATAAAGAAAGCAACAATAGCAACACAAATAATAAAATACGTAGGAATAAATTTAACCATGGAAGTGAAAGATCTATATACCAAAAAGTATAAGACATTGATGGAAGAAACTGTGGAACACTTAAACAAATGGAAAAATATCCCATGTTCATGGATTGGAAGAGTTAATATTGTTAAAATATTCATACTACACAAAACCTTCTATAGAGTCAATGAAATTCGTATCAAATTTCCAACCGAATTTTCACAGGAGTAGAAGAAACAATTCTGAAATATGTATGGAACCCCAAAGACCCCAAAGAGTCAAAGCAATCTTGAGAAAGAACAAAGCCAGAGGCATCACATTTCCTGATTTCAAAGTATAATAAAAATCTATAGTAATCAAAATGGTATGGTACTGGCATTAAAATAGATACATGGAGCAATGGAACAGAATAAGGGCCCAGAATTAAACCCTCAAAAATATGGTCAACTAATGTTTGACAAGGGCGCCAAGAACAGGATATGGGCACAGAATAATCTTGAAGAGACAGTGTTGGAAAAATTGGATATCCATATGCAAAACAATGAAACTGGACCCTTACCTTACACCACTCAAAAGATCAACTCAAGGACTTCCCTGGTAGCGTAGTGGTTAAGAATCTGCCTGCCAATGCAGCGGACAACGGTTTGAGCCCTGGTCTGGGAAGATCTCACATGCCGTGGAGCAACTAAGCCCATGCGCCACAACTACTGAACCTGTGCTCTAGAGCCCGTGAGCCACAACTACTGAGCCTATGTGTCACAACTACTGAAGCCCACACACCTAGAGCCCGTGCTCCACAACATGAGAAGCCACTGAACCACAACAGAGTAGCCCCCACTCGCCGCAACTAGAGAAAGCTGGAGCACAGCAACAAAGACCTAATGCAGCCAAAAATAAATAAATTTTTTAAAAAATCAACTCAAAATGGACTGAGGACTTAAATATTATACCCTAAACTGTGAAACTCCTAGAAGGAAACACAGAGAAGAATCTCTTTGATATCAGGCTTAGCAATGAGTTTTTGGATATGATATCAAAAGCCCAAGCAACAAAAGTAAAAATGAAAAAGTGAGAATACATTAAACTGAAATGTTTCTGCACAGCAAAGGAAGCAGATGAATAAGTTCTGGGAATCTAATGTACAGCATGGTGACTATAGTTAATAATGTGTAATAAAAAGAAAGACAGAGAAGATACTGGTATTAGGTTAGTGAAGGAATGAAAGAGTTTTAAGAAGAAATAAGTGATACCCAGCATTAAATATGGTACAGAAATCAAACAGTAAAAGGACTAAAAAAGTCCCATTAAACTTTCAGTGACGTTGCCAAAGCAGTTTAAGTAGATAGATAGTAGGCAGAGAGTACTGGGATAGACTGATGAAGCAGAACACTGTTACAGTGAATTTGAAAAAGATGATAATTTGAGCATGATCCCTTGGATTCTTTTCCCTTCTTTTTCTGTATTCTAACCCTAGGGGAAAGAGAGAATAAAGCAAGAGAGTTTAGATGCTAATACGGTACCTGATCCATGAATTCTCTTCCCTCAGGTCAGAATTCTGGTTTGTGGGCAGAATCAATAGGTTAGGAAAGCCCAGGGAAGAGGCAGTGCTCAGCAGGGCCTTGTACTTGAGGTTTAATGCTTTGCAGTCTCTGTCTTGAAATTCTTAATAAATGTATCTTTGAACTTGTGGCTTGCATGTGAAGTATGATAGGAAAATGAAGCATGCACTTGTAGGTTTGGCTCATGCAGTACTGTCTCCTATTAGTTATCTTCCCCATGGGACAGGCTCTTGGCCACCCACTCATTATGCCCTGGCACCTTGGGTCCTGCCTGGCCTTCCCCTTCTCACTCCTTGTCCTGAAAACTAGTTCTGGGCTCAGGTATGAGGAGGATCAGTATAGGGTGTTTAAGTCCTGTGACATCTTGAAGTAAGGCATGCCAGCAAATGTCCTCCTCGTACCCCAGCTAGCAAAATTATGGTGTGGCTGATGGAGGCCTCATCTAGGCAGGGATGAGCTTCTTACCCACCCCCAATCCAGGTACCAAGGGTGTCACAGTGCAGAGGTTGCAATATCATTGGGGGTTGCCTATCAGCTATGGGTTGAGGTGGTAAGTCCACTGTAAGGGAAGATGTCTGGTTTGACTTCTTCGGACCCCACCCCTGGCTGAAGTATTATATGTCAGTCCAATGACTGTTGAGAGGGAAAATTGAGCAGCTAATGGGCTGCACACATGCTAAACGTGGTGGATCTACGAGTTTGTACTTGACCCAAGAGTATTCTCATGTCCAAGGGAGCATGACATTATATTCCAAATAAAAAGTGCCATGACGGGTAGAGAGTAAACACAGAAGAAAGGAAAAGCTTTATATTTAATACTTTTAATGGTATTTTTCCCTTGGCTTTTAAACCAGAGGCCCTCCATATTCATTTTGCACTGCACCCAACAGATTACACAGCCAGTTATGGATGCAATAATGCAGAAATGGTAGAATATAGTATACAATGGTACTTTCCTCTAGATAGTAGGATTTTAGTAATTAAAAATTTTAAACACAGATGATGAGAGAACTAGAAAACTGAAAGAAACATTTGAAAAAATAGTCTAGAATGAGTCATGGGAAATAAAAAGATAGGAAATATGAAAAGATATTAAGCATCAGGAAGGACAGAATTAAATGGTGGCTTGTTTCCATTATGGAAATTTAAAAAGAAAGAAGAAAGAGAATGAGAGAAAACCAGGATTTGAAAAGATAGTAACTGAATTTTTAGAATTGATGAAAGGCTTTAATATTCAGATTCAGGAACTATAATAAATCAAAAGTAGGATAAATATAAAGAAGCCTACAATAGCAAAGTTTGTATAGCTCAATAGGTAAGGTTGAACTTCTTAAAACAGCTACAGAGAAAATAATGATTACCTAAAAAGGAAAAACCATTAGACAGAGAGCAGACTTCTCAACTGCAATAGCAGAAGCCAGAAGTCAATGAAAAATGATTCTAAGGCCTTGAAAATCAAAGGTTAAAAATTCATGAACATATTAATATAAGATAGAACGTAAGTTGAAAAGCATTACAAGTGAGAAACAAGGTCACTACAAAGTCTCAATTCTTCAAAAAAATCTTAATAATTCTAAAGTTATATGCACCTAAAAGATAAATTCAAAATAAAAAGCGAAAATTTAGATACCTACAAGGAAAAGTGATGTATCTACCATCATAGTGGGAAATTTTAGCCAATATCAAGTCAACAATGAGTCAAATAAGTACACAAGACTTTGAACAGTACACTTAACACACCTGATCTACTGGACATAAATATACTTCATCCAACAATAGGAAAATATATTTTCTTCAGGTACACACGAGACATTTATAAAATTTGACTACATGCTAAGACAAAGATTTGATTCTAACACTTTTGTGATCACAATACAATTAGGTTAGAATTCAATAACAAAACAATAATTTAAAAGACTCATGTCTGTAAATTTAAAAATGCATTTCTAAACAACTCATTGGTCAAACAAATTGTAGTAGTTACTAGACAATTATTTCTGAGCAATAATGAAAAATTACAATTATGAGATATTCCACTATTTGTTGATGCAGCTGTAGAGGGACTTAGAAGAAATTTTATTTCCTTAAACACATACATTCGAAAAAAAGGAAGTCTTAAGCCTAGTAGGCTAAATAACTAATTCAAAAATTTTAGAAAAACAAACTCAAAAAAAGAAATAATGTAAAAAACAAATTGAGATAAAATAGACAACAATACAAAAGCTCAATAAATCCAAAAGATGGTTCTTTGAAAAGACTAATAAAATAGAAATATCTCTAGGAAGAACAAGGAAATAGAAGGAGGGCACAAATAAAAATATTAGAAATGATGAAAGAGAGGCATACCTACAATACTTCAGAGATTAAACAAATATAAGAGGATATTATGGACAACTTTATGACATTAAAATTGATACTAAAATTGCTAACTGAAGACATGGATGAATTCCTAGAAATAAAATACTACAGAAATGGATTTTATAAGAATTAGAACTCCAAAATAGGATTTTAACCATTAAAGAAATTGAGTTAATAGTTATAAAATTTTCCCCCACACACTCAAAAAATCCAGGTCCAGGTAGATTTCTATGCAAGTTTCCATCAAATATTCAAGGAACATATATTTCCAATCTTATACAAAATCTCTCAGAGAGTAGAAAAGAACAACTCATCCTAACTTACATGATGAGTCTAGCATAGCCTTGATATCAAAAGAGGAAAAGGATAGTACAAGGGGAGTAAAACCACAGGCCAACCTCACTCATGTATATTCACACACACACAAAAACTAAATAATATTAGCAAATGGAATCTATCAATGTATATGAAAGTTAACTCATCAAGACCAAGTTGGCTAAACACAAGGTTAGTTTAATATAGAAATATTAATAACTATTATCCATCAGATTAACATAGTAAAAGAGAAAAACTGTATGAACTTTTATGTGGAAGAGAAAAAAACTTTGAATAAATTTCAACACCAATTCATAAAAAAATTCACAGCCACCCTGGAATAAAAGGGAACTTCCTTAACCAGGTAAAGTTTAACTCATAACCTGTAACAAATATTATACAAAATAGTGAAATGATGAGAGCCTTCCTTTTAAGATCAGGAATAAAATAAGGAGATCTGCTATCACCCTTCTAAGAAACATCGTATTTGATGTTCTAGACATGCAATAAGAATAAAAGGAATGGAAGCCACACTTACCAGAAAGAAAAACAAAATCATCACTATTTGCAAGTAATCTGTCTTTTTAATTCCAAGAGAATATATAAATAAATTATCACAATATAAGAGTTTAGCAATGTTGCTGAATGCAAAAATCAACATTCAAAAGTAAATTGTATTCTATACAACAGGAATAACTGGTTAGAAATTGTAATTTTAAAAATTTGACTATTTATAATAGCAAAAAAAAAGAGTACCTAGGAATAAGTCTAATAAAAATGTCCTGGAACATTTATTAAAAATTACAAAATTTTATTGGCAGAAATGTAAAAAGACCTAAGTAAATGGAGGGTTATATATTATTCGGGAGTAGAAAGACACCCCAAATTGATTAAAATATTTAGACAAATTATAAAAATCCCAACTAAGGTTTTTTGTAGAATTTGACAAACCAATTCCAAAAATTTATAGGAAGGAAAAATAGGCCCATGATATAGCTAAGAAATTCCTGAAGGAGGACAAGAGTTGCGGTCAGGGTGGGGTGGGTATTTGTACTATCACTCCTCAAGATTTAAAAAATAAAGTTATAGTAATACAGATAATGCAGCATCTGTTCAAGTATAGACAAATATATCAGCTAATCCATTTGTGGTTAACTAAAGCTAAATACTCTTAAAATACATTAATTACTTTTCTTTTGCATTACTTACATAACCTTGCTTCTTGGTAAGACTCTGGGAGAGTGGCAGTAATTCAGAGAAGAATGGATAAATGTGTACTCCTGGTGGGGCTTGCTGAAATCTAGCTATCAGGACTTTCAATTCAAAGGTTACACATAAACCGCAGAGCCATCTGACTTTAAGGGACCACATAAACCAGGACTGTGAAATTATTGGCAACAATTATGCTTTACTGAAGACACAAGTATTCTGATAGGTTCTGTTTGGGTCATATGGCCATCCTCAACTAATTGCTGTGGTCAATGAAATGTGGGGTTGTGGAGGTAGTACCACATAAATCACATGAAATTAATAATTTCACCACAGAATAGGGGAGGGATGGTTCCCTCAAAAGAAGGGATGTTAAGTAGATTAAAAGAATTAGGTACATTACAGTCATCTGGAGAGCAGGGACCACATAAGACAGTTCTTTTTATCCTACACAGTGCTTAGGATATGCTGGACTATGATACCAAAAACAAAAACAAAACAAAATCAACAAAAAAAACCTCTGATTCATTGATGCATTTTACTTATTGATTTATAATGCGATTATTTTTTCTTGTACCAGTTTTACCTTCTTAGTTATATTTATTCACCATCATGTTAAAAAGAGTTTGAAGAGCTATCTAAGAAAACAAGAGTGCTTTTGGAATATAATGTATACAATGGAAACAAAAGAAGCCTGTAATCTGAAAAACCAGTCAATTTCCAATGTTACCTTTTAGTAGCTGCATATTTTTTTCCAAATTACTTAACCTATCCAAGCTTACATTTTCCTCACTTATAATAAAGATAGTAATACTTACATTTAACTGGTAATTATGAAAACTGACATAGCTAATTTACATAAAGTATGACCATGTAGAAGCAGTATATGTTCAAATAGTGGTTGCTATTGTTATCTTTACTGTTTGTTCTTCACTATTAGTTGGGAATTAGTTGGATACATTTGAGGATATCTTGACTGGTGAATAAAAGCTTATATGGAAACTATAATGCAGATAATCAATTTGTGGTTAACTAAAGCTAAATAATCTTAAAACACATTAATTACCTTCCTTCTGCATTACTTACATAACCTTATAATACCACAGAAAGCAAGTATCAGAACTGTCCACAGATAAATAGCGTTCTTCTTCTAAATCCTAAAAGAAAATGCAAAAGAAACTATGATAAATTTAGATGACTGTTTCTATTATATTTGTCTTTGTGAAATTATATATATACATTTTTCACATATGATATATACATGTATATTTATATATACATATATATACATATATAATATGTATATTTTACTCCCAGTTCCTAATATTTGGTCTTTGACCCTGGTTCCTGACACCTAGCTCCTAACACTTTTTAATTTCCTGAGTAATAGGAACATCTGGCACAGAGCCCCTAAATTCCTTTTGTTCTAATGAGGTAACTCTTGGTGGGCTCCTGGCTGGGAACTGATCACTAGAAAAACCAACCCATGGTTAAAAGCTTGGAACTTTCAGCTCAGCTTCCCATTCTCAGCTCAGCCTCCCATTCTCAGCTCAGCCTTCCCCCATTCTCTGGAGAGTGGAGAAGAGCTGGAAAATGAGTCAATAATCAATCATGCCTACTTGATGAAGTCTCCATAAAAATCCTTAAAATATGAGAGTAAGAGAGCTTCCAGGTGGGTGGACACATCCACATGCCAGCAGGTGATGTACCCAACTGCACAATGACAGAAGTTCCTGTACTCAGAACCCTTCTGGACCTTGCCCTATGTACTTCTTGACCTTGTTGTTCACCTGGATCCTTTTACCATATCCTTTATTTTAACCAGTAAATGTGTTTCCCTGAGTTCTGCAAGTTGTTTAGCAAATTACTGAAATTGAGGAGAAAGTTATGGGAACCTGGATTTATCTCCAGTCAGTCAGAAGTATAGGTGACAACCAGGGACTTGCAATTGGCAACTAAAGTGAGTGCAGTCTTGTGGGGCTGAGCCCTTAACTTGTGGGATGTGACATTAACTCTAGGTAGATATTGCTGGAACTTTGAATGGTAGTACACCCAGCTGATATAGGAGAATTGGTCAATGTTGAACCACCACCCCCCCACCAATATCTGGACACAGAAGTGTTCTCTGCAACTGTACAAAGGAAAACAGTGAATTTTCCTCGAAAGTCTTCCTCAGTGAAACACAACTCAATTAATTTTCTTGTTTAATTGTTCTCAACAAGAGATGAATTTGCTTGCAAAGAAATGTTTGGCAATGCTTGGAGACATTTTTTTATGTTACAGCTGAGGACTTTTGAGTGCATTTCAAAAGTCACACATACCTCCTTAAAGGCTGTAAGGTCTGATAACACTATATATAAATGGAAAAGATATTCCTATATATACATGTATTAGTGTGTACATATTTTTTACATAACATTACACATTTATGTGGACTTCCAACACATAACAAAAGGGAGAGAAATCCTTTACTTCCTCAGGAATTGTGTTCATGAAACTGGGAAACACACAAACTCAAAAAGACAAATTCAAATATTTTTCAATCTACAGGGATTGAAATGTGAATTACTATATTCATCTGGCCTCTCCCACTTCACCCTGTCTACCTGTTCCCTGAAAATACTGGTTACTAAGTAAAAGGAAAGCAACAGAACTTAGAAAATCACTTTACTCATGGGAAAAAAAAAAAGTAAAAAGAAGGCACAAGCCCCAAAGTAAAGGCAGGACTTGTCACATGAAGTCTCTACACAGCAATGACTTTAGATACACTTATGTGAGAACTTCAACTATAAGGTGTGTGGCCAGTACTTTGTTACAAACTAGTACAGTGCCATTGCTTTAAAATTCCTTATTGTTAGGGGTGGAGTGAAGATGGTGGAGTAGGAGGACACATCTACTAGGTGCTGGTGGAGAACCTCAGACACCAAAGGGGACAGGAGGAATCCCCATGCCACCAGGTAGGACACAGGAAGGAAAGAGGGAGGGAAGACAAGTTGGAGGTAGGATGGGACTGGCACCCCTGAGGGAGACTGGGGGAGGGGAGAGGTTCCCACACTCAGAGGGGTCCACTCATGGCGTGGGGATTGATGGGGATGGGGAGGGACCTTCTGGGGATTGGGGGATCAGAGGGGAACGCGGCCAGCATCTCCCCTGCCACTTAGGCCCTGGCAAGCCTCCTGGGGTCCTGGGCCTGAATTCCTCTAGCCGGTCAGATCCTGGGCCTAATCACCCCCACTGAGGCCTCTTCCAGCAGCACAGGTCTTGGACCTAACCCCCACCCCTCAACTAAGGGCTTTTCTGGCTGCACGGGTCCCAGGTCTAAGCCCCACCACCTGCTAAGGCCTTTTCTGGCTGCACAGGTCCTGGGCCTGAGCCCCACAGCCCCCAGGCCTCCTCCAGCCCTTAAAAAAAAAAATTCTTACCTTTTAATCTTATTTTTTATTTTATTTTTTCATTGTTAAAATTTTATATATATATATATTTGCTGTTGTGGTTCTGTTTTGTTGTGGTGATTTCATTTTTATTTTTATTTTTTCTAATGTATTTTTAATTTTTCTAATTTTATTTTATTTTTTATATGTTATTGTTCTGCTCTTTTTTTTGTTTGTTGCCTTTTGTTTGTTTGTTTGTTTGCTGCACTGTGTGGCTTGCAGGGTCTTGACTGACCTCCTGTGGTGGGTGTGTGGAGTCCAAAACACTGGAGTAACAGAGAAGCTCAGACCCTAAGGAATGTTAATTGGTGTAAGCTCTCCCAGAGGTCCTCATCTCAGCACCAAGACCCAGCTCCAACCAACTGCCTGCACATTCCAGTGCTGGATGCCTCAGACCGAACAACCAGCACAACAGGAACACAGCCCCACAAATCAAAAAAAAGCGAGATGACAAAAAATATGTTAAAGATGAAGGAGCAAGGTAAAAACCTATAAGACCAAATAAATGAAGAGCATATAGGCAACCTACCTGAAAAATAATCCAGAGTAATGATAGTAAAGATGATCTAAAATCTTGGAAATAGAATGGAGGCATGGATTGAGAAAATACAAGAAATGTGTAACAAGGATCTAGAAGAACTAAAGCACAAACAAACAGTGATGAACAACACAATAATTGAAATGAAAAATACTCTAGAAGGAATCAATAGCAGAATAACCGAGGCAGAAGAATGGATAAGTGACCTGGAAGATAGAATGGTGGAAATAACTGCTGAAGAGCAGCATAAAGAAAAAAGAATGAAAAGAAATGAGGACAGTCTCAGGGACCTCTAGGACAACATTAAATGCACCAATATTCGAATTATAGTGGTCCTAGAAGAAGAAGAGAAAGAGAAAGGGTCTGAGAAAATATCTGAAGAGATTAGAGTCAAAAACTTCCCTAAGATGGGAAAAGAAATAGCCACCCAAGTTCAGGAATTGCAGACTCCATACAGGATAAACCCAAGGAGAAACACACCAAGACACATATTAATTAAACTAGGAAAAATTAAATTCAAAGAAAAAATATTAAAAGGAGCAAGGGAGAAGCAACAAATAGCATACAAGGGAATCTCCATAAGGTTATCAGCTGATTTTACAGCAGAAAGTCTGCAGACCAGAAGGGAGTGGCAAGATATCTTTAAAGTGATGAAAGGGAAAAACCTACAACCAAGATTACTCTACCCAGCAAGGGTCTCATTCAGATTCAACAGAGAAATCAAAAGCTTTACAGATAAGCAAAAGCTCAGAGAATTCAGCAGCACCAAGCAAGCCTTACAACAAATGCTAAAGAAACTTCTCTAGGTGGGAAACACAAGAGAAGAAAAAGACCCACAAAAACAAATGCAAAACAATTAAGAATATGGTAATAGGAACATACATATCGATAATTACCTTGAATGTAAATGGATTAAATGCTCCAACCAAAAGACCCAGACTGGCTGAATGGATACAAAAATAAGACCCATGTATATGCTGTCTAAAAGAGACCCACTTCAGACCTAGGGACACATAGAGACTGAAAGTGAGGGGATGGAAAAAGATATTCCATGCAAATGAAAATTGAAAGAAACCTGGAGTTGGCTATACTCATATCAGATAAAATAGACTTTAAAATAAAGACTGTTACAAGAAACAGGGAAGCACACTACATAATGATCAATCCAAGAAGAAGATATAACAATTATAAATATTTATGCACCCATCATAGGAGCACCTCAATACATAAAGCAAATACTAACAGCCATAAAAGGGGAAATCAACAGCAACACAATAATAGTGGGGACTTTAACACCCCAATTATACCAATGGACAGATCATCCAAACAGAAAATAAATAAGGAAACACAAGCTTTAAATGACACAACAGACCAGATAGATTTCATTGACATTTATAGGACATTCCACCCAAAAGCAGCAGAATACACTTTCGTCTCAAGTGTATACAGAACTTTCTCCAGGATAATTCACATCTTAGCTCAAAAATCAAGCCTCGGTAAATTTACGACAATTGAAATTATATCAAGCATCCTTTCTGACCACAACTCTATGAGATTAGAAATCAATTACAGTAAAAAAAAAAACTGTAAAAAACATAAACACATGGAGGTTAAACAGTACACTACTAAATAACCAAGAAATCACTAAAGAAATCAAAGAGAAAATTAAAAAAATCATAGAAACAAATGATAGTGAAAACACAATGACCCGAAACCTATGGAATGCAGCAAAAGCAGTTCTAAGAGGGAAGTTTATAGCAATTCAATCTCACCTCAGGAAACAAGAAAAATCTCAAATAAACAATCTAACCTTACACCTAAAGCAACTAGAGAAAGAAGAACAACAACAAAAAACCCAAAGTTAGTAGAAGGAAGGAAATCATAAAGATCAGGCAGAAATAAATGAAATAGAAACTAAGAAAACGATAGCAAAGATCAACAAAACTAAAAGTTGGTTCTTCGAGAAGATAACAAAATTGATAAACCTAGCCAGACTTATCAAGAAAAAAAAGGGAGAGGATTCAAATCAATAAAATTAGAAATGAAAAAAGAGAAATTACAACTGACAGCACAGAAATACAAAGGATCATAAGAAACTACAAGCAACTATATGCGAAGAAAATGGACAACTTGGAAGAAATGGACAAATTCTTAGAAAGGTACAAACTTTCAAGACTGAACCAGGAAGAAATGGAAAATATAAACAGACCAATCACAAATAGTGAAATTGAAACTGTAATTAAAAATCTTCCAACAAACAAAAATCCAGGACCAGATGGCTTCACAGGACAATTCTATCAAACATTTAGAGAAGAGCTAACACCTATCTTTCTGAAACTCTTCCAAAAGATTGCAGAGGGAGGAACACTCCCAAACTCATTCTATGAGGCCACCCTGATACCAAAACCAGATAAAGATGTCACAAAAAAAGAAAATTACAGACCAATATCACTGATGAACATGGAAGCAAATATCCTCAACAAAATACTAGCAAACATAGGGAGCGTGGGAGGGAGGGAGACGTAAGAGGGAAGAGATATGGGAACATATGTATATGTATAACTGATTCACTTTGTTGTAAAGCAGAAACTAACACACCATTGTAAAACAGTTATACTCCAATAAAGATGTTAAAAAAAATAAACGAAAAAATACTAGCAAACAGAATCCAACAACACATTAAAAAGATCATACACCATGATCAAGTGGGATTTATCCCAGGGCTGCAAGGATTCTTCAATATATGCAAATCAATCAATGTGATATACCATATTAACAAATTAAATTTCTAATAATAAAATAAAATTTAATTAAAAATTAAATTCAATAATTAAATTATTGTCTCAATAGATGCAGGAAAAGCTTTTGACAAAATTCAACACCGATTTATGATTAAAACTCTCTAGGGCTTCCCTGGTGGCACAGTGGTTGAGAATCTGCTTGCTGATGCCGGGGACATGGGTTCGTGCCCCGGTCTGGGAAGATCCCACATGCCGTGGAGCGGCTAGGTCCGTGAGCCATGGCTGCTGAGCCTGTGTGTCCTAAGCCTGTGCTCAGCAATGGGAGAGGCCACAACAGTGAGAGGCCTGTGTACCACAAAAAAACAAAAAAACAAAAAAAGCTCTCCAGAAAGTAGGCATAGAGGGAACCTACCTCAACATAAAAGGCCATATATGACAAACCCACAACAAACATCATTTTCAATGGTGAAAAACTAAAACCATTTCCTCTAAGATCAGGAAAAAGACAAGGGTGCTCACTCCCACCACTATTATTCAATATAGTTTTGGAAGTTCTAGCCACGGCAGTCAGAGAAGAAAAAGAAATAAAAGGAATCCAAATCGTAAAAGAAGTAAAACTGTCACTGTTTACAGATGACATGATAGTGTACATAGAAAATCCTAAAAATGCTACCAGAAAACTACTAGAGCTAATCAATGAATCTGGTAAAGTAGCAGAATACAAAATTAATGTACAGAAATCTCTTGCATTCCTATACACTAATAACAAAAAATATGAAAGAGAAATTAAGGAAACAATCCCAGTTACCATTGCAAGAAAAAGAATAAAATACCTAGGAATAAACCTACCTAAGGAGGCAAAAGACCCGTACTCAGAAAACTATGAAACACTGATGAAAGAAATCAAAGATGACATGAACGTATGGAGAGACATACCATGTTCTTGGATTGGAAGAATCAACATTGTGAGAATGACTATACCACCCAAAGCAATCTACAGATTCAATACAATCCCTATCAAATTAGCAATGTCATTTTTCACAGAATTAGAAAAAAAAGGTTACAATTTATATGGAAACACAGAACACCCTGAATTAGTCAAAACAATTTTGAGAAAGAAAAACAGAGCTGGAAGAATCAGACTCCCTGACTTCAGACTCTACTACAAAGCTACAGTCATCAAGAGTATGGTACTGGCACAGAAACGACATATAGATCAACGTAACAAACATAAAGCCCAGAGATAAACCCATGCACCTGTGGTCACCTAAGCTACAACAAAGGAGGCAAGAATACACAATGGATAAAAAGAGTCTCTTCAATAAATGGTGTTGGGAAAAAAGGACAGCTACATGTGAAAGAATGAAATTAGAACACTCCCTAACACCATACACAAAAATGCACTTAAAATGTTTTAAAGACCTAAATGTAAGACTGGACACTATAAAACTCTTAGAAGAAAACATAGGCAAAACCCTCTTTGACATAAATCATGGCAAGATCTTTTTTGACCCACCTCCTAGAGTAATGAAAATAAAAAACAAAAATAAACAAATGGGACCTAATGAAACTTAAAGGCTTCTGCACAGCAAAGGAAACCATAAACAAGATGAAATGACAACCCTCAGAATGGGAGAAAATATTTGCAAAGGAAGCAATGGATAAATATATATATATATATAAATATATAAATAGCTCATGCAGCTCCATATAAAAAAAACAAACAACCCAATCAAAAAATGGGTGGAAGATATAAATAGACATTTCTCCAAAGTAGACATACAGATGGCCAAGAGGCATGTGAAAAGATGCTCAACATCACTATTTACTAGAGGAATGCAAATCAAAACTAAAATGAGGTACTGGTCAGAATGTGCATCATGGAAAAATCTAGACAGTAAATGCTGGAGAGGGTGTGGAGAAAATGGAACCCTCTTGCACTGTTGATGGGAATGTAAATTGATACAGCCACTATGGAGAACAGTATGGAGGTCCCTTAAAAAACTAAAAATAGAACTACCATATGACCCAGCAATCTCACTACTGGGCATACACCTTGAGAAAACCATAATTAAAAAGAGTCTGTACCACAATGTTCATTGCAGCACTATTTACAATAGCCAGGACGTGGAAGCAACCTAAGTGTGCATTGACAGATGAATGGATAAAGAAGATGTGGTACATATATACAATGGACTATTACTCAGCCATAAAAAGAAACGAAATTGGGTCATTTGTAGAGATGTGGATGGACCTAGA
Organism: Kogia breviceps; assembly: GCF_026419965.1. Lineage (NCBI taxonomy): Eukaryota > Metazoa > Chordata > Mammalia > Artiodactyla > Physeteridae > Kogia > Kogia breviceps. Next base: position 39,149,784 of record NC_081310.1, on the reverse strand, counting down.
GCCTGTCATACAGTGTGAAGTAAGGCAGAAAGAGAAAAACAAATATATATTAATGCATATATGTGGAATCTAGAAAAATGGTACAGATGAACCTATTTGCAGGAAAGGAATAGAGACAGAGATGTAGAGAACGCACATGTGGACACAGGGGAGAAGAGGGGGTGGGATGAACTGGGAGATTTAGATTGACATATATACACTACCATGTGCAAAATAGATAGCTAGTGGGAACCTTCTGTATAGCACAGGGAGCTCAGCTTGGTGCTCTGTGATGACCTAGTTGGGTAGGATGGGTGGGAGGGAGGTCCAAGAGGGAGGGGATATATGTATACATATAGTTGATTCCCTTCGTCATACAGCGGAAACTAACACAACATTGTAAAGCAATTATATTCCAATAAAAAATTCCTTATTATTATTATTATTTTTGTTGACTATAGAGGATTCAACATCACTCTTATTTATTTGCATTCATATAGCTTTCCTGAATTGAAGAAAATGTAGTGGAATACAAACAAATCTGCTAGAAATGAGTCTTTAATTGTTGATATTGTCATAGTAGTATATGATCTGAGACCCACTTATCTGGGAGTACTGTTATCATTAAGGTGGTAACTGGGGCTTTAATATATTTATTAATAAAAAAAAATGTAAAAATCATATATGGTGATCTCCTCTTATCCACGGGGGATATATTCCAAGATCCCCAGTGGATGGTTGAAACTGCAGATAGTACCAAACCAGCCCTATATATACTGCTTTTTCCTGTACACACATACCTATGATAAAATTTAATTTGTAAATTAAGCACAGTAAGAGATTACCAACAATAATAATAAAGTAAAATATTATATCAATATGATCTTTTTTCTTTCCTTATTTAGGCAAAAACTTTCACCTTTTCACTTAAAGGAAGCTTCTCTTTGGCATATCTGAATTGCCAGAATCACTGTTCTTGCACTTTTGGGGCTATTATTGAGTAACATAAGGGTTACCTTCACAGAAGCATTGCATTATCACAAAAATAGATCTGATAACTGGGACAGCTACTAAGTAACTAATGGGTAGGATATGCTAGACAAAGGAATGACTCGTGTCCCAGGCAGGATGGAGCAGGACGGCATGATAATTCATCATGCTACTCAGAACAACTGCAATTTAAAGCTTGTGAATTGTTTATTTCTGGAATTTCCCATTTACATTTTTTGGACCACAGTTGACCATGGGTAACTGAAAGCACAGAAGGTGTAACCATGGATAAGTGGGGAACTACTGTATCAGTTCATAACATAATTTTCTATGAGATACATCTAAGAATTAATGATATATTGACAATAATTTTAAAATACCTTTTATTTATAGTTACAACTCAACTATTTAAAACAGGTTAAGTTAAAACATCAAAAATAAGGCAAAATAAAATGTAACAGGAATGATTATTTAAGATTTACTAATTTATCAGTAAAATCAACTTACTGGGCCTGTAACAATTGGTTTTATAATCTGAATACCAGGAGAAGAACAACGTAGTTCTGTCTTGGGTGATCTAGCATTTAAAAACAATGGGAAAGGAAAAATAAGTATAGATGCATATGAGATTCCCCTACTACTTTTTAAGCCTAAAAACTTCCATTCTTTGCTAATTAGAAAAATAAAAAAATATAGCAATAGTTTACTTCTCTCCTATTTTCAAAGTGATTTTGTCTTTCTTTTTACATCTATTAATGAAAAGAAATTTACATTAAATCACAACCTTGAATCTGAATGTCCACACTATATGAATGGATTTTACACATACATTGAGTTTCACAGCAAAAATCTTACCTTTTATTTTTTATAGAACAAGTTCCTGGCACATTCCACTCAGAAAATAATGTTCCTTCATACTCTAACTTAATCTGGAAAAGAAGGTAAAATAGCTCAAACAAAAATCTGCTCGAAAATGTTTTATCTCAGTGTTTAGATGTAGGGCTCAATTTTCTGAGTCATTATTTAAAGAGAGAATAACTAAAATTCAGTCCCTTTGAAATTGTACAAGTAAAGGAAAAATAACAACTTTTATGGGACACTTCAATAGTCTCCACCCAACTATAAGATTTTTATTTTATTTTACTTCAAAAGTAATCTATTAAGTGTCTAGAAGGTGACACTTAAGGTGATACAATCATCATAACTTTCTTCAGTTGCATTTTCCTTATTTCCTTATTTCTACTTTTTTTCCTGCTTCCACATTCTTTCATTTATAAGCTCTTTCTTCCTGGAAGTATGCTCATACACTTTCTAAGATTATCAGTCTTAGTCTCAACACTGGTCATCCTCTTCAGCCAGAGTTGGAGCCCAATTTCACCTCCTAATATTTTTACATAAAATTATGTACATATACATATGTATACAGTTTTATGTATATATACATATATAAATATTGTTTCATTGGTTTTACTTGAATGGGGATTATAATACCACCTATCTCATAGATTTGATGTTATAGGATTAATGACAGTGTATAAGAAGATAAAAGAGAAAAGTTCACCAGAAGCTATGACACAACCCTGTAGTATATAAAGCAAAATTTGATAGAATTACTAGAAGGTTTTTTTTTTTTTTTTTTTTTTTTTTTTTTTTTTTGCGGTACGCGGGCCTCTCACTGTTGTGGCCTCTCCCGTTGCGGAGCACAGGCTCCGGACGCGCAGGCTCAGCGGCCATGGCTCACGGGCCCAGCCGCTCCGCGGCACGTGGGATCTTCCCGGACCGGGGCACGAACCCGCGTCCCCTGCATCAGCAGGCGGATTCTCAACCACTGCGCCACCAGGGAAGCCCTAGAAGGTATTTTAAAAGTCACAAATATAGTGGTAAGCTTTAACACACTTTTCTCAAGCCATAGATTAAACCTGAAAAAAAGGTAGTTACAGTTGACCCTTGAACAACTCTGGGGATAGTGGCACTGACACTCCACACAGTGGAAAATCTGCCTATAGTTTATAGTTAGCCTTTTATATATGCAGTTCTTCAGTATCTGTGGTTCCACATCCACAGGTTCAGTCAACCTTGGATTGTGTATTTAGTATTTACTATTGAAAAAAATCATTGTATAAGTGGAACAGTTCAGCTCAAACCTATGTTGTTCAAGGGTCAACTGTGTGTGTGTGTGTGTGTGTGTGTGTGTGTGTATTTCTAAAATTAACCAATACAAAATATATTATTTTCAATCTCACATAGAACATTTACCAAAATTGACCACATTTACAAAGGAAGTGTTAGCCAATCTCAAAGTATTATTATCACACATACTGTGCCTTTCATATTAATGAAATAAAATAATTAGAATTTCTCATAAAGTTAATCAGAAAAAAATTTTCGGATATTTGTAATCTTTAACAAAAACTACTTCTGAATGATTCATGGAGTAAAGCAGAAATCACAATGAAAATTACACAATATTTATGAATAAACAATAAAAGCAGTTGATGTTATCAAAATCTGTAGCATGTAAACAGGCCCTAAAGGAAATTTATAGCCTTAAATATACATAAAATAAATAAGGTAGCTTGAAAGTGAATAATCTCAGTTTTCAGTATAAGATGCTAATAAAATAATCACAGAGAAAACCCAAAAAAGTGAAAAGAAGGGTACAAGAAAGAAGAAAAATTGGAATTTACAAAAGGAAACAAATTGGGACAGATTAGTGGTGATGTAATGTTTTAATCTACTCAAATTTCCTTATAAACACGGAGAGAACAATTAGTATAGCACCAAAAAAACATTGGACAACATCAACAGTAAAACTCAGTGACAAGGTATCCCTCAAAATCCCAAAATAAAATTGGGTTGAGGCAAACCAGTTAAAACTACCAGACTCATGTGATATCAGCAAGAAAGCAAGTATGATAGTCTTTAGAAGAAAACACCTCAGTCAGTGATAGGTATTCAGTGGCAACCATGGCAGGACAATTTGAGAATAACAACTCTAACCAGAGGGATTTTTACACTTTTGAATTTCTAAGTAAGTGCAAGAGGTCTCTGATAATGTCTGAAAGGGCGGGAGGAACTGGGACCTATTCTGGGCATATATCTGGAGAAAAACATGGTGCAAAAGGATACGTGCACCCCAATGTTCATAGCAGCACTATTTACAATAGCCAAGACATGGAAGCAACCTAAATGTCCATCAGCAGAGGAATGGATAACGAAGAAGTGGTACATATATACAATGGAATATTACTCAGTCATTAAAGAGAACGAAATAATGTTATTTGCAGCAACATGGATGGACCTAGAGATTGTCATATTGAGTGAAGTAACTCAAACAGAGAAATAGAAATATCATATGATATCACTTATATGCAGAATCTAAAAAGAATTTATACAAATGAACTTATTTACAAAACAGAAACAGACTCACAGACTTAAGAGAATGAACTTATGGTTACCTGGGGGGTTGGGATGGGGGGAAGGGTTAGTTAGGGAGTTTGAGATTGACAGGTACACACTGCTATGCTTAAAATGGATAACCAACAAGGACAGGGAACTCTGCTCAATGTTATGTGGAAGCCTGGATGGGAGGGGAGTTTGGGGGAGAATGTGTAAACCCATCTAACGTTGTTCAAAATAGAGTAGTAGTGTCAAGGGCCACTAGCAAGTCTCCTTCAGACATCCAAGAACTGGAAATACTGAAGACAAAAAGTTACAGATTCTCAGAAAAACCACATCCTATGGAAGCACAGCCAGCTCAGATACAACTGTGGACCAAAGTAGATATGAACCCACCCTCTCTTTCCTGCACCTTGCCCTTTGAAGCCCAATAAAAGACTCAAACACCCACCTTCAGTGTTGATGCCACTCTATGCGTCTAGCCCATTTCCTCCCTTGGAAAGTGAATAAAAACTTTCTTTTCTTCCCCTGTTAATACGTCTGTGAATTCTTTCACAACCTGCATTGGCTCACCTAACAGAACAGAATGGATACATGTATATGTATGGCTGAGTCACTATGCTGTGCATGTGAAACTATCACAACATTGGTAACCAGCTATACTCCAATATAAAATAAAAAGTTCAAAAAAAAAACAAAAGAAAATCAATAAGTCAAAGACACCTTCCAGGACAAAGATCCATAATGAAGAAAGATACAGGAAAAAGAATACCAACCGAGCTGGAAAAGGACAATAAGAACAAAGGAAAGAGAAACTACAGATAAATGAGGGAGGGAAGCAGAATCTGGAAATCTCAGAAAGTATTGGCCTTATTTTGGGACACTCTACAAAACAACATAAGAGGTAACTCTATAGGTTAGAAAAGTTATTTTGACCCACCACTCCCTCCTTAAAGAGAAGGAAAATTAATTTCATGCTTTAAAACAAAATAAGCAATAGAAAGAGGATCATGGTAAAATCACACACAGTTATAATAAGAAAAAGAAGAGAGTAAGAAACAGAATAACGCCTCTGTAAGACCATACTCTACACACACACACACACACACACACACACACACACACACACACACATATACATATATATTTTGGTCATGCTGCACGGCTTACGGGACCTTAGTTCCCTGACCAGGGATTGAACCCCCTGCAGTGGAAATGCAGAGTCCTAACCACTGGACCACCAGGGAATTCCCTTCAATAAATAAATTAAAGCTGTAATGTAATATGAGGGTTAGTTTTATGCATCAATTTGGCTAGATTATAGTACCCAGTTATTTAACCAAATGCTAATATAGGTTTTTCTATGAAGGTATTTTATAGATGTGGTTTATATATACAGTTGACTTTAAATAAAACAGAACACCTTTGATAATGTGGGTGGAGTCCCTTTCGATCAGCTGGAAGCCTTCAGAGCAAAAACTAAGGTTTCCTGGAGAAGAAATTCTGCTTCAGGACTACAGCATTAATTCTTCCCTGAGTTTCCAGGCTCGGCCTGACCTATCAGACTTGCCAGTCCCACAATCACATGAACCAATTTCTTAAAATAAATCTCTTAATATAAACATATAAATTCTATTGGTTCTGTTTCTCTGGAGAGTTATGACTGATATATCAACTATTTCAAAATGAGGCAAAATACATAAGAAAGTGATAGAAATTATGAAAGAAAAATATAAATCAGAATTTAAAACTCATAAATTTAAAACTCATAAGCTAGAGCTCAAGAAAAAGTAGAAATAAAGAAAAAGTCAACATTGCAGCTCTATTTACGATAGCCAGGACATGGAAGCAACCTAAGTGTCCATCAACAGATGAATGGATAAAGAAGATGTGGCACATATATACAATGGAATATTACTCAGCCATAAAAAGAAATGAAACTGAGTTATTTGTAATGAGGTGGATAGACCTGGAGTCTGTCACACAGAGTGAAGTAAGTCAGAAGGAGAAAAACAAATACCGTATGCTAACACATATATATGGACTCTAAGAAAAAAAAAATGTCATGAAGAGATTAGTGGTAGGACGGGAATAAAACACAGACCTACTAGAGCATGGACTTGAGGATATGGGGAGGGGGAAGGGTAAGCTGTGACGAAGTGAGAGAGTGGCAGGGACATATATACACTACCAAATGTAAATTAGATAGCTAGTGGGAAGCTGCCGCATAGCACAGGGAGATCACCTCTGTGCTTTGTAACCACCTAGAGGGGTGGGATAGGGAGGGTGATGCAAGAGGGAAGAGATATGGGAACATATGTATATGTATAACTGATTCACATTGCTGTAAAGGAAAAACTAACACACTATTGTAAAACAGTTATACTCCAATAAAGATGTTTAAAAATAAAATAAAATAAAATAAAATGTGGTATATATGTATACAATGGAATAAAAATCAGCCATAAAAAGAAAAAAAAAAAGAAAAAGTCAATTTAGAAGTGAACTAAATTATAAGCAAAATTGTGAATAAGCCTAACAAATAAGGTTTTGAGATAAGTAGGTTTTCTAAAAAAAGATGAAAAGTGACTCAAGAATAAGTGACAAATATTAAAGATAGGCAAAGAAAATCCAATATATACACAGTTGTGAAGAAGAAAACGTAAGTGATTGAGACAGAATAAGATTAACAATAACTCAAGAATAATATGTGAAAAAAATAACTTGAAACAATATTGAAAGGGTGCAACTCATACCTAGGAAAAACAATTAAGAATGATTTTTTAAAAGACCAACCCAGGACTTATATTAATAAAAGCATTGAACCTGATAAGAAACCCTTTGGGGATCCTGACAAAAAGAACAACTTATATACAAGGGAAAGAATATCAGATTTCCAGTAGACTTTTCAGGTGTAACACTTTATGTCAGAGACAACAAAGTAACATCTGTAAAAAGATATAAAAATGTTAGCCAATAATTTTAATATCCAGATACACCAACTTTTAGATAAAAGTTCACAGATAAGGTCTTATGACTCAAGAAATATTGCTCTTATGAGCCCTTCCTGAGGAAACTATGAGAAAAAGAGAGATTCAGACCACCAAAATGACTGCAGAGACATCAACATAAGGACTGATGTTAAGTATTAAATAGGAATCATTCTGTAGAAACATGTCTACATGGTGGCTATTAAAAATGAATATAGTTGCTAATGACTATACTCTGACAATGTGTCAAAACATGAGTGCTAGGTGAATTATGGTTAGCCCAGGTAACAGTGGCCAAATTAGTTCAACTCTCTCCACACATTTCCCCAAAAAAGTACACAGATCAACAAATAAAACCAAGAAAATTCTACATTGCAGCATACCTAGAAGACAAAGTACAATACAAACTTAAAGAAACCTGTAAGTAAAAGAAAAAAAATATTTTTAGCACAGCTCTCATTCAAGCCCCTGTAATAATCCTTTGTGGAGAGTAAAAGAACTTCTGAAAAACTGCAGAAAACAGAAAAGACATGAACAGAAGTTTAAGATTGAATTTAAATCACCAACAGAAAGAGAAAGTACACTCTAAGTGCAAAAAATACTGCAAAAAGACTCCTGGAAGATCAGCGCACTGATTATGAGGAAGAGACTTAAAAGTGTGTGAGAGCTGAGGCGGGAGCCTCAGAAAGGCATCACTTTTGGAGAGAAGAAGATAAAGGAAAGGAGGAACACCCTTTGGAAAGTGAATGGTGAAGGGAAAGAAAAGCAAAGGGGAGAAATTTAGGATATTACAAGCTAATAAAAAAACCTCAAAGTAAATACAACACCCCCAATAAGAATCCATCAATTAAAGAAACTGCACATTGCTACAATGAGATAAAAAAGTAAACTTTAACTAGAGATCTTTTAAACTAATCCAGACTGCCAAACTATCCATGAAATTAATAAATATAAGCAGTCTTTATCTATACAAAGCTACTATAAGAGAACAGAAAATGAAAATAAAAGCATTTCAGTTAATAAAACTGTCTTCAAAAAACCAAACACAAAGCAGAAGAAAACTGCAAACTAACACCCTAAACTGAATTAAATATCCTCAAACAAGTATTTGGTGATGAGAAAGAAAAATCATGAATTATAAATTCACAAACTAGAGACAGAAATGAACCACAAGTAGAAATAAGAGTTGACTGAACTAGGAATGAAACAGATGATTATAAAAGAAATGAATACTAAATTAAAAGATAATGATGGGAGATTACATTTAAATAAAAATTGAATAAAAGGCATTGAAGAAAGACAGGAAAACCAAGAAAATATATGTGAAATAAGTAAAGAACCAGAGAGAAAATGATTGAAGTGGAAAGCAGACAGAAAAAAAAAAAAAAATCCAGCATCTGTATAATTGGAGTCCGTGAAGTTGAAAAGCAAAATAATAGGAAAATAACTAATATTTATATTTGGTTTGTCTTTTTATTACTGAATTATAATAGTTCTTCATATATTTTAGACACAGGTCCCTTATCAGATACTTAATTTGCAAAACTTTTCTCCCATTCTGTGGATTGTCTTTTCACTTTCTTGATGGTATCCTTAGCAGAACTATAGTTTTTAATTTTGATGATGTCCAATTTATCTTTTTTCTTTTGTTCCTTGTGCTTTTGGTGTCATATCTAAACTACTGCCTAATCCAAGGTCATGAAGATTTTTCCATATGATTTTTTTCTATGAGTTTTATAGTTTTAGCTCTTATACTTAGTTCTATCCATGTTGAGCTAACTTTTGAATATGGTCTGAGGTAAGAGGCCACCTTCATTCCTTTTCATGTGGATCCCTCATTGTCCCAGCACTATTTGTTGAAAATACTATTCTTTTTCCATGGAATTTTCTTGAAGTAATTGTGAAAAATCAATGAGGTTTTAATTTTTGGACTCTTCTATTCCACTAATCTATTTTCCTATCCTTATGCCTATCTGACACTGTCTCAATTACTGCAGCTTTGTAGTAACTTTAGAAGTCACTCCTGTGAGAAGACTCACAGTAACTGTGTCTTCCAACAAGTCTTCTTGTTCTTTTTCCAAACATTTTGCCTATTCTGGTTCTCTTGAATTTCCAGGTGAAATTTCATACAAAATTACAATCAGTTGGTAGTTTTTAATAGTTTTATTTTTAATAGATTACTTAAAGCTTTCTATTTAGAAGGTCATGTCATATACAAATAGACGTAGTTTGTTTCTTCCTTTCTGATATGTATGTCTTTTATTTCATTTTCTTGCCTAAATGCCTTAAACGTGGACATGGTGTTTATATTTTTAAAATTTAAGAGTCTCATCATTTTTACATACACATTGAAATATTTATAAATAAAATATGTCTGGGATAGTTTCAAAATAATAAAGGAGGGGATAAAGTGGGTAGTAGAGTCAATGAAACAAGATTGGTCATGAGTTGGTACTACTGAAGCTGGGTGATGGGTATATAAGGACTTACTAAGTATAATATAATAATCTCTATATTTTATATATGTTAAAATTATGCTAACCTCTATACTTTGGGTATGTTTAAGTTTTTCCATAATAAAAAGTTTTTAAATGTGAGTTTAAAACAGAGAACAAGTTCTGTGGCAATTACCAAACTTATATACAAACCTCTCTAATGATGTATAAAAATTGGAATAGTTAAATGGCTTCAGAATGTTTCAAAAATGCTTACCAACTTCCAAAGTTTTAGGTTATTTGGGGTTATTAAACAACAACAAAAAAAATGAAATCCCATTTAAATTCACATAGAGTGGAGAGAGATTATTTTGAGATATAATTGACATGTAACATTAGTTTCAGGCATTCAGTATAATGATTTGATATTTCTATACATTGTGAAATGACCACAAGAATAAATCTAGTTAATATCCATCACCAAATATAGTTTAATTTATTTTCTTTTGATGAGAACTTTTAAGATGTACTCTCTAAGCAACTTACAAATATGCAATACAGTATTGCTAACTATAGTAACCATGCTGTTCATTACATTCCCATGACTTACTTATTTTATAACAAAATTGGTACCTTTTGACCCTCTCTGCCAATTTCACACTCCCCCAATGCCCCAATTCTGGCAACCATCACTTTGTTCTCTGTATATATGAGTTTATTTTTAAAAATTGATTCCACACATAAATGAAATCATATGGAATTTGTCTTTCTCTGACTTATTTCACTTATCATAATGCCCTCAAGGTCATAAATGTCAACATTTCATTATTTTATGGTGTAATAGTATTTCATTGTGTATATACACCACATTTTCTTTATCAATTCATCGATAAGACATTGAATTGATGAGACAGTTAGGTTGTTTCCATATCTTGGCTATTGGAAATAACACTACAATGGACATAGAGACATATATTGAATATCTTTCCAAGTTAGTGCTTTCATTTCCTTTGGATAAATACCCAGAAATGGAATGACTAGATCATATGGTAGTTCTGTTTTTAATTTTTTAAGAACCCTCCATAATGTTTTTCCATACTAGCTGCACCAATTTGCATTCCCAATAACATCGCACAGGAGTTCCTTTTCCTCCACATCCTTGACAACACTTGTTATTTCTTGGTTTTCTGATAATAGCCATTCTAACAGGTGCAAGGTGATAACTCACTGTGGCTTTGATTTGCATTTGCCTGATGGTTAGTGATGTTGAGCACCTTTCCATGTACCTATTGGCCTTCTGTATGTCTTTGGAAAAAGGTATATTCAGATCCTCTGCCCACTTTTAAAATCAAATTGTTATTTTTCCCCTGTTGAGTTGTATGAGTTCTTTATATATTTTCTATATTAACCCCTTATCAGATATATGATTTTCCTTTGAGCATGTTCCCTTTTCATTTTGTTGATGGTTTCCTTTTCTGTGGAGAATGTTTTTGGTTTGATATAGTAGTCCCATTTGTTTATTTTTGTTGCCTTTGCTTTTGGTGTCAAATCAAAAAAATCATCACCAAGACTGATGTCAAGGAGCTTACTGCCTATGTTTTCTTCTAAGAATTTTATTGTTTCAGGCCTTACCTTCAAGTCTTGTAATCCATTTTAAGCTAATTTTTGTGTATGGTGTAAGATAGCATTCCAGTTTCATTCTTTGCATGTGGTTGTCCAGTTTTCCCAACACCATTTATTAAAGAGATTATTCTTTCTCCCTTTTATAAACTTAGATACTTTCTTGTAAATTAATTGGCCATATATGCATGGGTTTATTTCTGGACTCTTTATACTGTTCCACTGATCTATATGTGTTTTTTTGCCTATACCATACTGTTTTTATTATTATGGCTTTGTAATATAGTTTGAAACCAGGGAATGTGATGCCTCTAGCTTTATTCTTCTCTCTTAAGATTGCTTTGGCTGTTTGGAGTCTTTTATGGTTCCATACAAATTTTACAATTGTTTGTTCTATTTATGTGAAAAATGCAAATGGAATTTTGATAGGAATATCATTTAAAATGTAGATTGCTTTGGGCAGTTTGGACATTTGAACAATATTAATTATTCTAATCCATGAGCACAGAACATCTTTCCATTTATTTGTGTCTTCTCCAATTTCTTTAAGACATTACCATATCTTATAGTTTTCAGTGTACAGATCTTTCACCTCTTTGGTTAAATTTAGTCCTAGGTATTTTATTCTTTTTGATGCAATTCTAAACAGGATTGTTTTCTTAATTTCTTTTCCTGATATTTCATTATTAGTGAACAGAAACATAACATATTTTGAATATTGATTTTTTATCCTGTAATGTTACTGAACTCGTTTATAAGTTCTAACAGATTTCTGATGCTGTTAGGATTTCCTATATATAATATCATGTCATCTGTAAATAGTGACAATTTTCATCCTTTCCAATTTGGATTTCTTTTTTTTTCCATGTCTGATTGCTGAGGCTAGGACTTCCAATACTCTGTTGAATAAAAGTAGAAAGAGTGGGCATCTTGTTCCTGATCTTAGAGGAAAAGCTTTCAGCATTTCACTAAGTATGAATGAAAGGGGTTTAGCTATGGGTTTGTCATTTATGGCCTTTATTAGGTTGAGGTCCATTGCCTCTCTACACACTTTTTTGGTTTTTTTTTTTTTTTTTATCATAAATGGATGTTGAATTTTTTCAAAATCCTTTTTGCATTTGAGATGATCATATGATATCTATCTATCATTTTGTTAATGTGGTATATCACACTGACTGATTTGCTGTTTAATCATCCTTGCATCCCTGAAACTGAGTTCCCCTGCCAAGTTTATGATTAACCTCTCTATCTAAAATGTCATTCCTGGGCTTCCCTGATGGCGCAGTGGTTAAGAATCTGCCTGCCAATTCAGGGGACACGGGTTTGAGCCCTGATCCAGGAAGATCCCATATGCCATGGAGCAACTAAACCCATGCACCATAACTACTGAGCCTGTGCTCTAGAGCCCATAAGCCACAACTACTTAGCCTGCGTGCCACAACTACTGAAGCCCCCGCACCTAGAGCCTGTGCTCCTCAACAAGAGAAGCCACTGCAATGAGAAGCCCGCACACCGCTACAAAGAGTAGCCCCTGCTCACCACAACGAGAGAAAGCCCGTGTGCAGCAACAAAGACCCAACGCAGCCAAAGATAAATAAAATAAATAAATTTATTTTAAAAATAAAAATAAAATGTCATTCCTTGTCTTACCCCACCCCTTGATTGAAGAGTAACAAAGAAAAAGGGGATTGAAACTAAGCAATGCCCAGATGGGCCTTTCTTGGTAACAGACCCCCTACGTGCTCCCCATCTCTCATTTAAGGAAAAATTTCAGTCTCCTGAAATTTCCCTGAGTTGCAAAGTCTGGCTCAAGGATTAATGATCAGAGGAGTGAGAACAGGCAGAGACCAAGAACAGCATTCAGGCAAGAGAACTGATAACAACTTAAACAACAGATCAGCCATATAGCAGAGTCACAGGACTTTTAGCTCCTCCCTGAAGGACACAGAAAATAATGTCTGACACACATTCCTAAGTTGTTTTTACAGAAACCAGACTCCCACCAGATGAAAACTGCTGACCACAAGCACACAGACCCCCAAACTGGTTGAAACCAGGTTGACGATTGAAATTCCTGAAACATTACTGTTACTTCACCATCAACCAATCAGAGAACTGTGCACAAGCTGATCATGCACACTGTGACCCTCTTCCTCACACTGTCTTAAAAAATCCTTCCCTGAAAGCCATTGGGGAGTTTGGGTCTTTTGAGCATGAGCTGCCCATTCTCTTTGCTTGGTGCCCTAGAGTAAACTCTGTACATTCCTTCACCACACCCCAGTGTCAGTAGATTGGCTTTGCTGTGTGTCAGGCAAGTGGGCCCAAGTTAGGTTTGGTAAAATCCCTAGAATAAATCCTATTTGATCATGATGTATGATCCCTTTAATGTACCATTGAATTTGCTAATATTTTATACTGCTTGCTAATATAATGTACTGTTGATCTGCTAATATTTTGTTGATAATTTTTGCATCTTTGTTCATTAGGGATATTGGCCTGTCATTTTCTTTTTTCATGGTATCCTTGTATAGTTTTGGTATTGGGGTGATGCTAGCCTTGTAAAAAGAGTGCGGAAGTATTTCTTCCTCTTCTATGTATTGGAACAGTTTGAGAAGGATTAGAATTAATTCCTTCTTGAATGTTTTGTAAAATTCACCAGTGAGCCATCTGGTCCTGGACTTTGGTTTGTTGGGAGGTTTTGATTATTGATTTAATCTCCTCACAATAAGTTTGTTCAGATTTTATATTTCTTTATGATTTAGTCCTGGAGGTTTGTATGTGTCTAGGCATTTATTCTTTTAGGTTGTTAAATATGTTGATATGCAATTGTTCATAGTAGTCTCTTATGATTCTTTGTATTTCTGTGGCTATCAGTTGTAATTCTCTTTTGTTTCCAATTGTATTTCTTTGACTCATCCCTTTTAGTCTGCTGAGTCTAGCTAAAGGTTTGTCAATTTTTTTATCTTTTGAAAGAACCAGCTCTTAGTTTCATTGATTTTTCTATTGTTATTTGTCTTTATTTCATTTATTTCTGCTATGATCTTTGCTGTTTCCTTCCTTCTACTAACTTTGGGCTTCATTTATTCTTCTTTTCTAGTTCCATGAGGTGTAATGTTATGTTGTTTGAGAATTTTCTTGTTGTTATATATTTATATATATATATATATATATATATATATATATATATATATATATGCATTTGTTTTGAACCTACCTCTTAGAGAACTGTTTTTGCTGCATACTGTCAGTATTGATATGTTGTATTTCCATTTTCATTTGTGTCAACGTATGTTTAGAGTTCTTTTTTCTTCTTTGACCCATTGGTTGTTCAGTAGCATATTGTTTAATCCCCATATATTTGTGAATTTTCCAGTTTTCTTCTTGGCATTGATTTCTAGTTTCATACCATTGTAGTCAAAAAAGATGCTTGATATGATACCAATCTTCTTAAATTTTAAGATTTATTCTGTGGTCTAACATATGACCTATCCTGGAGAATGTTCCATGTGCACTTGAGAAAAATGTTTACTCTCTGTCTTTTGGATGAGAAGTTCTGTATATATCTGTTAAGTACATTTGGTATAATGTGCCATGTAATCTTGATGTTTCCTCACTGATTCTCTGTTTGAATTGATCTATTCATTGATAAAGGTGGGGTATTAAAGTTTCCTATTATTATATTACTATTTCTCCCTTTGGGGTCTGTTAATTTTTGCTTTATATATTCAGATGTGCCTATGTTATGTATATAAATATTTACAAATGTTTAAATAGTCTTGTTGGATTGATCTCTTTATCATTGTCTTTGTCTCTTATTACAGTCTTTATCTTAAAATATATTTTATCTGATACAAATATAGCTAATCCTGCTTACTTTTGGTTTCCATTTGCATGGAATACCTTTTTCCATCCATTAATTTTCAGCTGTGTGTGTCCTGACTTATAAAG
Organism: Kogia breviceps; assembly: GCF_026419965.1. Classification (NCBI taxonomy): domain Eukaryota; kingdom Metazoa; phylum Chordata; class Mammalia; order Artiodactyla; family Physeteridae; genus Kogia; species Kogia breviceps. Next base: position 39,134,423 of record NC_081310.1, on the reverse strand, counting down.
GGTCACTCTTAGACAGCATATAGGTAGGTCTTTTTATCCATTCAGCCACTCCATGTCTTTTGATTGGAGCAGTTAGTCCATTTACATGTAAAATAATTATTGATAGGTATGTATTTATTGCCATTTTGTTAATCATGTTCTGGCTGTTTTGTTCTTCTACGTTCCTTTCTTCTTCTCTGCTCTTTTTGTAGTTTAGTGCCTTTTTTAGTGGTTTGCTTTGATCCTTTCCTTTATCTTATGTGTATCTACTCTAAGTTTTTGTTCTGTGGTTACAATAAGGCTTACATATAAAAACTTACAACAGTCTATTTTAAGTTGATAACAATTTAAGTTTTACGACAGTTTAAAGCTCTACATTTTTATTCCCCTACCCCAACATTTTATGTTTTTGATGTCACATTTTACATATTTTACACTGTGTGTCCCTTAGTGTAGTTCTAGTTATTTTTACTACTTTTGTCTTTTAACATTCATACTGCCTTTATAAGTGATTAACCCACTACCTTTACTATATATTTACCTTTCCAGTGAGATTTTTTCTTTCAAATATTTTCTTGTTACTAATTAGCATACTTTGTTTTCAGCTTAAAGAAGTCCCTTTAATATTTCTCATAAGGCAGGTTTAGTAATGATGAACTCCTTTAGCATCTGCTTGTCTGGAAAATTATCCTTCCTTCAATTCTGAATAACAACTTTGCATGGTAGAACATTCTTGCTTGGAAGATTTTTTCTTTCAGCACTGTAAATATACGGTGCCAGTGCTTTCTGGTTTGCAGTTTCTGCTGAAAAATCTGCTGATGATCTTATGAGTATTTCCTTTTACATAACAAGTTGCTTTTCTCTTGATGATTTTAAGATTTTTCTCTGTCTTCAACTTTTGACATTTTAATTATAATGTGTTTTTGTGTGGGTCTCCTTGGGTTTATCTCAGTTGGAATTCACTGGGATTCCTAGATCTGGATGTCTGTTTCCTTCCCCAAGTTAAGGTAGTTTTCAGTCATTATTTCTTCAAAAAGTTTTCTGCCTCTTTCTCTCTTTCTCCCACTGGGACCCAACGAATGTGAATGTTAGCCCACTTGATGTTGTCCCATAAGTCCCTTAAGCTTTTTTTTTTTTTTACATTCTTTTTTTCTTTTTGCTGCTCTGATTGGGTGAGTTCCACTGACCTGTCTTCAAGTTCTCTCATCACTTCTTCCACTTCATCTGATCTGCTATTGAACTCCTCTATTGTATGTTTCAGTTCAGTTACTTCTTCAGCTCTGTGACTTCTATTTGGTACTTTCTTATATTTTCTACTTATTTGTTGTTGTTCTCATTGTGTTCATTTATTCTTCTCGAGTTCAGTGCTCATTTTTATGACCATTACTTAATTTTTTTGAAGGATTAAAAAATTTTTATTGACATATAGTTGATTTACATTGTTGTGTTAATTTCTGCTGTACACCAAAGTGATTCAGTTATACATATATATATATATTCTTTTTCACATTCTTTCCCAATATAGTTTCCCTGTGCTATACAATAGGACCTTGTTGTTTATCCATCCTATATATAATAGTTTGCATCTGCTAATCCCAAATTTCCAATCCATCCCTCCCCCACCTGCCCTCCCCCTCAGCAACCACAGGTCTGTTTCTATGTCTGTGAGTCTGTTTGTTTCATAGATATGTTCACTTCTGTAGTATTTTAGTTTCCACATATAAGTGATATAATATGGTATTTGTCTTTCTCTTTCTGACTTATTTTGCTTAGTATGATAATCTCCAGGTCCATCCATGTTGCTGCAAATGGCATTATTTCATTCTCCTTTATAGCTGAGTAATATTCCATTGGAGATATATATATATATAAAACATCTTCTTTAGCCATTCATCTGTTGATGGACATTTAGGTTGTTTCCATGTCTTGACTTTGTAAATAGTGCTGCTAGGAACACAGTGGTGCATGTATCTTTTTGAATTATAGTGTTGTCTGCAAATATGCCCAGGAGTGGGATTGCTGAATCAAATGGAAACTCTGTTTTTAGTTTTTTGAGGAATCTCCATACTGTTTTCCATAGTGGCTGCACCAATTTACATTCCCACCAACAATGTAGGAGGGTTCCCTTTTCTCCATACCCTCTACAACATTTATTATTTGTAGGCTTTTTATTGGTGGCCATTCTGACTGGTGTGAGGTAGTACATCATTGCAGCTTTGATTTGCATCTCTCTAATAATCAGTGATGATGAGCCTCTTTTCATGTGCCTATTGGCCATCTGTATGTCTTCTTTGGAAAAATGTCTGTTTAGTTCTTCTGCCCATTTTTTGATTGGGTTGTTTGTTGTTATTGAATTCTATGAGCTGTTTGTATATTTTAGAAATTAAGCCCTTTTCAGTCACATCATTTGCAAATATTTTCTCCCAGTCTGGAGATTGTCTTTTCATTTTGTTTATGGTTTCCTTTGCTGTACAAAGCTTGTAAGTTTCATTAGGTTCCATTTGTTTATTTTTTTAATTTATATTGTGTTGGGAGACTGACTTAAGAAAACATTGGTACAATTTATGTCAGAGAATGTTTTGTCCAAGTTCTTTTCTAGAAGTTTTACACTGTCATGTCTTATATTTAAGTATTTAAGCCATTTTGAGTTTATTTTTGTGTATGGTGTGACAGTGTGTTCTAACTTCACTGATTGGCATGTGGCTGTCCATCTTTCCCAATACCACTTGCTGAAGAGACTGTCTTTTCCCCTTTGTATATTCTTGCCTTTTTGTCAAAGATTAATTGACCATAGGTGTGTGGGCTTATTTCTGGGCTCTCTATTTTGTTCCATTGATCCACAAGTCTGTTTTTGTATCAATATCATACTGTTTTGATTACCATAGCTTTGTACTACTGTCTGAAGTCTGGGAGGGTTATGCCTTGTGCTTTGTTCTTTTTCCTCATGATTGCTTTGGCAATTCTGGGACTATTATGGTTCCACATAAATTTTAGGATTATTTGTTTTAGCTGTGGGAAAGATGCCACTGGTAATTTGATAGGGATTGAATCAAATCTGTAGATTGCTTTCCATAGTATTACCATTTCAACAATATAAATTCTTCCCATTGAAGAGCATGGGATATCTTTCCATTTCTTTAAATCATCATCAATTAGCTTTACTAATATTTTGTAGTTCTCAGCATATGTCTCTCATCTTCCTGGTGAGGTTTATTCCTAAGTATTTTATTTTTTTGACATGATTTTAAAGGGGATTGCTTGTTTACATTCCCTTTATGATATTTCATTGTTAGTATAAAGAAATGCAACTGATTTCTGTATGTTAATCTTGTATCCTGCTACCTTGCTGAATTTATCAGTTCTAGTAGTTTTTGTGTGGAGTCTTTAGAGGTTTCTATATATAGTATCATATCTGCATGATGACAATTTTACCTCTTCCCTACCAATCTGAATAAATTTTCTTTCTTTTCCTTGTCTGATTGCTGTGACTAGGATTTCCAAAACTATATTGAATAGAAACGGTAAGAGTGGGCAACTTTGTCTTGTTCCAGATTTTAGTGGGAAGGCTTTCAGCTTTTCACCACTGAGTATTATATTGGCTGTGGGTTTGTTATAAATAGCTTATATTATGTTGAGATATGTTCCCTCTATACTCACTTTTGTATGGGTTTTTATCATGAATGGATGTTGAAGTTTATCAAATGCTGTTCTGCATTCATGGAGATGATCATGCGGTTTTTGTCTTTTCTTTTGTTGATGTGTTATGTCACATTGATTGATTTGTGTATGTTGAACCATACTTGTGACCCTGGGATGAATCCAAGTTGGTCATGGTGTATGATCTTTTTTATGTGTTGTTAGATTCAGTTTGCTAACATTTTGTTGAAAAATTTTGCATCTATATTCATCAAAGATATTGGCCTGTAATTTTCTTTTTTGGTAGTCTTTGGTTTTGGTATCAGGGTGATGGTGGCTTCACAGAATGTCTTTGGGATCTTCCTTCCTCTTTGATCTTTTGGAAGACTTTGAGAAGGACTGGTATAAGATCTTCTTTGTATATTTGGTAGAATGCGCCTGTGAAGCCATCTGGTCCTGGACTTCTGTTTGTAGGGAGTTTTTTCTATTTCACTTCTAGTGATCTGTTCAAGTTATCCATTTCTTCTTGATTCAGTTTCGGTGGGTTGTATGTTTCTAGAAATTTGTCCATTTCTTCTAGGTTGTAAAACTTGTTGGCATACAACTGTTCATAGTATTCTTTTTTGTGTGTGTCTTTCTGTGGCATCCATTGTGATTTCTCCTCTTTTGTTTCTTATTTTGTTTACTTGGGTCTTCTGTCTTCATGGAGCCTGGCCAGGGTTTGTCTATTTTGTTTATCCTTTGAAAGAACAAACTCTTGGTTTTATTCATTTTTTTCAATTTTTAAAATATCTATTTTATTTATTTCCTCTCTGATCTTTATTTTCTCCATCCTTCTGCTGACTTTAGGTTTTCTTTGTTATTCTTTTTCTAATTCTCTTAGGTAGTGAGTTAGGTTTTTTGAGATTTTTCTTGTTTCTTAAAGAAGGCCTGCATCACTATGAACTTCCCTCTAAGAACTGCTTTTTCTGCATCCCATAGATTTTTGTATGTTGGTGTTTTCACTGTCATTTGCCTCAATGTATTTTAAAATTTCTTCTTTGATTTCACTGTTGACCCACTAGTCTTTTACTAGCAGGTTGTTTAGTCTCCATGTAATTATTTTTTTCTCATTTCTTTTTCTGTGGTTGATTTCTAGTTTTATGCCATTGTGGTCAGAAAAGATGCTTGAAACAATTTCATACTTTTTAATTTGTTGAAGTTTGTTTTGTGCCCTATTATGCGGTCAATACTAGAGAATGTTCCAAGTGCACTTGAAAAGAATGTGTATTTTGCTTTTTTTGGATGTAATGTCCTGAAAATATCAATTAAGTCTAACTGTTCTATTATATCATTTAGGATCTCTGTTGCCTTGATTTTCTGTCTCAAAGATATGTCCACTGATGTGAGTGGCGTGTTAACATCTCCTACTTTATTGTATTAATGTCAATTTCTCCCTTTATCTGTTAGTATTTGTTTTATGTATTTGGGTACTCTAATACTGGGTGCATATATGTTGACAAGTATAATATATTCTCCTTGTATTGGTCTTTTTAACATTATATAGTGTTCCTTTTTTTCTTTATAGCCTTGTTTTAAAGTTTACTTTGTCTAATATGAGTATTGCAACCCTCACTTTCTTGTCATTTCTTTTTCCATGAAATATCTTTTTCCATCCCCTCACTTTCAATCTATATGTGTCCTTTGCCTTAAAGTGGGTCTCTTGTAGGCACCATATTGTAGGCTTTTTTTTTAACCCAATATGCCACTCTGTGTCTTTTGATTGAAGCATTTAGTCCATTGACATTTAAGGTAATTATTGATAGATATGTATTTATTGCCATCTTAAACCTTATTTTCCCATTGATTTTATATTTCTTCTTTGCCCCTTTTTCTTTTTGTTTTTCCTTTTGTCGTTTGCTGATTTACATTTGTATTATGCTTGTGTTCTTCTCTTATTGGTTTTTGTGAATCTATTGTTTCTGATTTGTGTTTAACCTGTTTTTCAAGTATGTTAACACCTCCCTATATCCACTTGCTTTAGACAGGTAGTCATATAGCCTCAAACACATTCTAGGAAGAAAAATTAAATTTCTTACTCTATTCCCCTCATTTTATGATTTTTGATGTCCTCTTTTACATCTTCATGTTCATCTGTTTGCTGTTCATTGTGGTTATCATCACTTTCACAGAAGCTTTTAAAATTTTTTTAAAATCTGCATACTGGCTTAAGTGACTTACTTTCCAACTGTGATTTTCTCTTTCCTATTGATTCTTACTTCTTTTCTATTTAGAGAAGAACTTTCAATATTTCCTTTAGGATGTGTTTAGTATTGCTGTATACCTTTACTTTTGCTTGTCTGAGAAATTCTTTTTTTGTTCTTTTTTAACATCTTTATTGGAGTATAATTGCTTTACAGTGGTGTTAGTTTCTGCTTTATAACAAAGTGAAGCAGTTATATATATACATATGTTCCCATATCTCTTCCCTCCTGCGTCTCCCTCACTCCCACCCTCCATATCCCACACCTCTAGGTGGTCACAAAGCACTGAGCTGATCTCCCTGTGCTATGCGGCTGCTTCCCACTAGCTATCTATTTTATGTTTGGTAGTGTATGTATGTCCATGCCACTCTCTCACTTTGTCACACATTACCCTTCCCCCTCCCCATATCCTCAAGTCCATTCTCTACTAGGTCTGTGTCTTTATTCCCATCTTGCCCCTAGGTTCTTCATGACCATTTTTTTCTCCCTTAGATTCCATATATATGTGTTAGCATACAGTATTTGTTTTTCTCTTTCTGACTTACTTCACTCTGCATAACAGACTCTAGGTCCATCCACCTCACTACAAAAAAACTCAATTTCATTGCTTTCTTGGCCAAGTAATATTCCATTGTATATATGTGCCACATCTTCTTTATCCATTAATCTGTCGATGGACACTAGGGTTGCTTCCATGTCCTGGCTATTGTAAATAGAACTGCAATGAACATTTTGATACATGACTGTTTTTGAATTATAGTTTTCTCAGGGTATATGCTCAGTAGTGGGATTGCTGGGTCGTATGGTAGTTCTATTTGGAGTTTTCTAAGGAAGCTCCATACTGTTCTCCAGAGTGGATGTATCAATTTACACTCCCACCAACAGTGCAAGAGGGTTCCCTTTTCTTCACACCCTCTCCAGCATTTACTGTTTGTAGATTTTTTGATGATGGCCATTCTAACCAGTGTGAGATGATATCTCATTGTAGTTTTGATTGGCATTTCTCTAATGATTAATGATGTTGAGCATTCTTTCATGTGTTTGTTGGCAATCAGTATATCTTCTCTGGAGAAATGTCTATTTAGGTCTTCTGCCCATTTTTTGATTGGGTTATTTGTTTCCTTGATATTGAGCTGCATGAGCTGCTTGTAAATTCTGGAGATAAATCCTTTGTCAGGTGCTTCATTTGCAAATATTTTCTCCCATTCTGAGTGTTGTCTTTTTGTCTTGTTTATGGTTTCCTTTGTTGTGCAAAACCTTTTAAGTTTCATTAGGTCCCATTTATTTTTGTTTTTATTTCCATTTCTCTAGGAGGTGGGTCAAAAAGGATCTTGCTGTGATTTATGTCACAGAGTGCTCTGCCTAGGTTTTCCTCTAAGAGTTTGATAGTGTCTGGCCTTACATTTAGGTCTTTAATCCATTTTGAGTTTATTTTTGTGTATGGTGTTAGGGAGTGTTCTAATTTCATTCTTTCACATGTACCTGTCCAGTTTTCCCAGCACCACTTATTGAAGAGGCTGTCTTTTCTCCACTGTATATTCTTGCCTCCTTTATCAAAGATAAGGTGACTATATGTGCGTGGGTTTATCTCTGGGCTTTCTATCCTGTTCCATTGATTGATATTTCTCTTTTTGTGCCAGTACCATACTGTCTTGATTACTGTAGCTTTTTAGTATAGTCTGAAGTCAGGGAGCCTGATTCCACCAGCTCCGTTTTTCTTTCTCAAGATTGTTTTGGCTATTTGGGGTCTTTTGCGCTTCCATACAAATTGTGAAAATTTTTGTTCTAGTTCTGTAAAAAATGCCAGTGGTAATTTGATAGGGATTGCATTGAATCTGTAGATTGCTTTGGGTAGTAGAGTCATTTTCACAATGTTGATTCTTCCAATCCAAGAACATAGTATATCTCTACATCTGTTTGTATCATCTTTAATTTCTTTCATTAGTATCTTATAATTTTCTGCATACAGGTCTTTTGTCTCCTTAGGTAGGTTTATTCCTAGATATTTTATTCTTTTTGTTGCAGTGGTAAATGGGAGTGTTTTCTGAATTTCACTTTCAGATTTTTCATCATTAGTGTATAGGAATGCTAGAGATTTCTGTGCATTAATTTCGTATCCTGCTACTTTACCAAATTCATTGATTAGCTCCAGTAATTTTCTGGTAGCATCTGTAGGATTCTCTATGTATACTATCATGTCATCAGCAAACAGTGACAGTTTTATTTCTTCCTTTCTCATTTGGATTCCTTTTATTTTTCTTTTCTGATTGCTGTGGCTAAAACTTCAAAAACTATGTTGAATAACAGTGGTGAGAGTGGGCAACCTTGTCTTGTTCCTGATCTTAGTGGAAATGGTTTCAGTTTTTCACCACTGAGGATGATGTTGGCTGTGGGTTTGTCATATACGGCCTTTATTATGTTGAGGAAAGTTCCCTCTATGCCTACTTTCTGCAGGGTTATCATAAATGGGTGTTGAATTTTGTCAAAAACGTTCTCTGCATCGATTGAGATGATCATATGGTTTTTCTCATTCAAGTTGTTAATATGGTGTATCACACTGATTGATTTGCCTATATTGAAGAATCCTTGCATTCCTGGGATAAACCCCACTTGATCATGGTGTATGAACCTTTTAATGTGCTGTTGGATTCTGTTTGCTAGTATTTTGTTGAGGATTTTTGCATCTAGGTTCATCGTTATTGGCCTGTAGTTTCCTTTCTTTGTGACATCTTTGTCTGGTTTTGGTATCAGGGTGATGGTGGCCTCATAGAATGAGTTTGGGAGTGTTCCTTGCTCTGCTATATTTTGGAAGAGATTGAGAAGGATAGCTGTTAGCTCTTCTCTAAATGTTTGATAGAATTCACCTGTGAAGCCATCTGGTCCTGGGCTTTTGTTTGTTAGAAGATTAAACAGTTTCTTTTCAGTGTTTGTGACTGGTCTGTTAATATTTTCTATTTCTTCTTGGTTCAGTCTCAGCAGGTGTGCATTTCTAAGAATTTGTCCATTTCTTCCAGGTTGTCCATTTCTTTGCCATAGAGTTGCTTGTAGTGATCTCTCATGATCCTTTGTATTTCTGCAGTCAGCTTTTACTTCTCCTCGTTCATTTCTAATTCTATTGATTTGTGTCTTCTCCCTTTTTTTTTTCTTGATGAGTCTGGCTAATGGTTTATCAATTTTGTTTATCTTCTCAAAGAACCAGCTTTTAGTTTTATTGATCTTTGCTGTCATTTCCTTCATTTCTTTTTCATCTATTTCTGAACTGATCTTTATGATTTCTTTCCTTCTGCTAACTTTGGGGTTTTTTTTTTTTGGTTCTTCTTTCTCTAATAGGTGTAAGGATAGGTTGTTTATTTGAGATGTTTCTTGTTTCTTGAGGTAGGATTGTATTGCTATAAACTTCCCTCTTAGAGCTGCTTCTGCTGCATCCCATAGGCTTTGCGTCATCGTGTTTTCATTGTCTTTTGTTTCTAGGTATTTTTTGATTTCCTCTGATTTCTTCAGTGATCTCTTGGTTATTAGTAGCATATTGTTTAGCCTCCATGTGCTTGTATTTTTTACAGATTTTTTTCTGGTAATTGATATCTAGTCTCACAGCATTGTGGTCAGAAAAGATACTTGAAACAATTTCAATTTTCTTAAATTTACCAAGGCTTGATTTGTGACTCAAGATATGATCTATCCTGGAGAATGTTCCATGAGCACTTGAGAAGAATGTGTATTTTGTTGGTTTTGGATGGAATGTCCTATAAATATCAATTAAGTCCATCTTGTGTAATGTATCATTTAAAGCTTGTCTTTCCTTATTTATTTTCATTTTGGATGATCTGTCCATTGGTAAAAGAGGGGTGTTAAAATCCTCTACTATGATTGAGTTACTGTTGATTTCCCCTTTTACGGCTGTTAGTATTTGCCTTAGGTATTGAGGTGCTCTTATGTTGGGTGCATAAATATTTGCAATTGTTATATCTTCTTCTTGGATCAATCCCTTGATCATTATGTACTGTCCTTCCTGGTGTCTTGTAATAGTCTTTAAAGTCCATTTCGTCTGATATGAGAATTGCTACTCCAGCTTTCTTCTGATTTCCATTTGCATGGAATATCTTTTTCCATCCCCTCACTTTCAGTCTGTTAGTGTTCCTAGGTCTGAAGTGGGTCTCTTGTAGACAGCATATATATGGGCCTTGTTTTTGTATCCATTCAGCCAGTCGATGTCTTTTGGTTGGAGAATTTAATCCATTTACATTTAAGATAATTGATACATACGTTACTATTCCTATTTTCTTAATTGTTTGGGGTTTCTTATTGTAGATCTTTTCCTTCTCGTGTTTCCTGCCTAGAGAATTTCCTTTAGCATTTGTTGGAAATCTGGTTTGGTAGTGCTGAATTATCTTAGCTTTTGCTTGTCTGTAAAGCTTTTAATTTCTCCATCAAATCTGAATGAGATCTTTGCTGGGTAATCTTGGTTGTAAGTTTTTCTCCGTCATCACTTTAAATATGTCCTGCCACTCCTTTCTGGCTTGCAGAATTTTTGCTGAAAGAGCAGCTGTTAACCTTATGGGGATTCCCTTGTGTGTTATTTGTTGTTTTTCCTTTGCTGCTAATATTTTTTCTTTGTATTTAATTTTTGATAGTTTGATTAATATGTGTCTCGGCGTGTTTCTCCTTGGATTTCTCCTGTATGGGACTCTCTGTGCTTCCTAGACTTGAATACCTATTTCCTTTCCCTTATTAGGGAAGTTTTCAACTATAACCTCTTCAAATATTTTCTCAGTCCCTTTCTTTTTCTCTTTTTCTTCTGGGACTCCTATAATTAGAATGTTGGTGAGTTTAATGTTTCCCTAGAGGCCTCTGAGACTGTCCTCAGTTCTTTACATTCTTTTTTCTTTATTCTGCTCTGCAGTAATTATTTCCACTAATTTATCTTCCAGGTCACTTATGCGTTCTTCTGCCTCAGTTATTCTGCTATTGATCCCTTCTAGAGAATTTTAAATTTCATTTATTGCGTTCATCATTGTTTGCTCACTGTTTAGTTCTTCTAGGTCCTTGTTAAACGTTTCTTGTATTTTCTCCATTCTATTTCCAAAATCTTGGATCTTTACTATTGTTATTCTGAATTCTTTTACAGGTAGACTGCCTATTTCCTCTTCATTTGTGAGGTCTGGTGGGTTTTTACCTTGCTCCTTCATCTGCTGTGTGTTTTTCTGTCTTCTCATTTTGCTTAACTTACTGTGTTTGGGGTCTCCTTTTTGCAGGCAGCAGTTTCGTAGTTCCCTTTGTTTTTGATGTCTGTCCCCAGTTGCTAAGGTTGGTTAAGTGGGTTGTGTAGGCTTCCTGGTGGAGGGGACTAGTGCCTGTGTTCTGGTGGATGAGGCTGGATCTTGTCTTTCTGATGGGCAGGTCCATGTCTGGTGGTATGTTTTGGGGTGTCTGTGGCCTTATTATGATTTTAGGCAGCCTCTCTACTAATGGAGGGGGTTGTGTTCCTGTCTTGCTAGTTGTTTTGCATAGGGTGTCCAGCACTGGAGCTTGCTGGTCGTTGAGTGAAGCCGGGTCTTGGCATTGAGATGGAGATCTCTGGGAGATTTTCACCATTTGATATTATGTGGAGCTGGGAGGAGGTCTCTTGTGGACCAGTGTCCTGAAGTTGGCTCTCCCACCTCAGAGGCACAGCCTTGATGTCTGGCTGGAGCACCAAGAGCCTTTCATCCACACGGCTCAGAATAAAAGGGAGGAAGAGGAGAGAGAGAGAGAGAGAGAGAGAGGGAGAGGGAGAGGGAGAGGGAGAGGGAGAGGGAGAGGGAGAGGGAGAGGGAGAGGGAGAGAAAGAAAGAAGGAAGGAAGAAAGAAAGAAGAAAGGAAGGAAGGGGGAGAAGATAAAATGAAATAAAATAAAGTTAGTAAAATAAAAAATGAAAAATGATTATTAAGAAAAAAAATTTTAAGTTAAAAAAAATGGACAGACAGAATCCTAGGACAAATGGTAAAAGCAAAGCTATATAGACAATGTCACAGACAGACACATACACACTCACAAAGCAAGAAAAAGGGAAAAAATATATATATATCTTCTGTTCCCAAAGTCCACCTCCTCATCTTGGGATGATTCATTGTCTATTCAGGTATTCCTCAGATCTAGGGTACATCAAGTTGATTGTGGAGATTTAATCTGCTGCTCCTGAGGCTGCTGGGAAAAATTTCCCTTTCTCTTCTTTGTTTGCACAGCTCCTGGGTTTCAGCTTTGGATTTGGACCCGCCTCTGCATGTAGGTCACCTGAGGGCATCTTTTCTTCGCTCAGACAAGACAGGGTTAAAGTAGCAGCTGTTTCAGGGGATCTGGCTCACTCAGGCTGGGGGGAGGGAGGGGTACGGATGCGGGGCAAGCCTGCAGCAGTGGAGGCTGGCATGACGTTACAACAGCCTGAGGCATGCCGTGTGTTCTCCTGGGGAAGTTGTCCCTGGACCACGGGACCCTGGCAGTGGCGGGCTGCACAGGCTCCCGGGAGGGGAGGTGTGGATAGTGACCTGTGCTTGCACACAGGCTTCTTGGTGGCGGCAGCAACAGCCTTAGAGTCCCATGCCCATCTCTGAGGTCCACGCTGATAGCTGTCTCTGGAGCTCCTTTAAGCAGCGTTTTTAATCCCCTCTCCTGGCACACCAGGAAACAAAGAGTGAAGAAAAAGCCTGTTGCCTCTTTGGCAGGTCCAGACTTTTTCCTGGACTCTCTCCCGGCTAGCTGTGGCGCACTAGCCCCCTTCAGGCTGTGTACACGCAGTCAACCCGTCCTCTCCCTGGGATCTGACCTCCGAAGCCCAAGCCTCAGCTCCCAGCCCCCACCCACCCCGGCAGGTGAGCAGACAAGCCTCTCTGGCTGGTGAGTGCTGGTCGGCACTGATCCTCTGTGTGGGAATCTCTCCGCTTTGCCCTCCGCACCCCTGTTGCTGTGCTCTCCTCCGTGGCTCTGAAGCTTCCCCCACTTCACCCCCCGCAGTCTCTGCCCACGAAGGGCCTTCCTAGTGTGTGGAAACCTTTCCTCCTTCACAGCTCCCTCCCGGTGGTGCAGGTCCTGTCCCTATTCTTTTGTCTCTGTTTTTTTCTTTTTTTCTTTTGTCCTATCCAGTTATGTGGGGAGTTTCTTGACTTTTGGGAGGTCTGAGGTCTTCTGCCAGTGTTCAGTAGGAGTTCTATAGGAGCTGTTCCACATGTAGATATATTTCTGATGTATTTGTGGAGAGGAAGATGATCTCCGCATCTCACTCTTCCACCATCTTGAAGCTCCCCTCTGTCTGAGAAATTCTTTATCTTTCCTTCTATTCTAAATGATAATCTTGCTGGGCAGAGTATCCTAGGTTACAGATTTTTCCCTTTTAGGACTTTGAATATGCCTTGCCACTCCCTTCTGGCCCACAACTTTTTTGTAGAGAAATCAGCTGATAGCCTTATGGGGGTTCCCTTGTAATTAACTCTTTGGTTTTATCTTGCTGGCTTTAGAATCCTCTCTTTAACTTTTGCCAGTTTAATTATGTCTTGGTGTAGGTCTGTTTGGGTTCATCTTGTTCAGGACCCTCTGTGCTTCCTGTACCTGGATATCTGTTTCCTTCTTTAGGTGTGGGGAGTTTTCAGCCATAATTTCTTCAAATACATTTTCAATTCCTCTTTCTCTTTCTTCTCCTTCTGGGATCTCCATTATGTATAGATTGGCATGCTTTATATTATCCCATAGGTCTTTTATATTGCTTTCATTTTTTTTTAACTTGGTTTTCTGTCTGCTGTTCTGATTGTGTGATCTCCATTATTTAATTTTCCAGATCACTTATTAGTTCTCTTGCATTATTCACTCTGCTATTCATCGCCTTTAGCTCAGTTTTTGTCTTGGCAAATGAGTTCTCTAATTTTTCCTGGTTCCTTTTTATAGTTTCTACTTTCTTTTTACAGTAACCTGCATATCAATCAATAGCCCTTCTTAATTCCTTCAGCATTTTCATTATCTCCTTTTTGAACTCAATGTCTATTAGACTGAAGTGGGCTGTTTCATAGTTTGTTCTTCCAGATCTTTTAATTAGGAGTGGTTCCTTTGCTTCTTCATTTTACTTATATTTCTCTTGCTCTATGAATTTAGGAGAAACAATATCCACTGTAGTCTTGGAGGGTTATTTTTATGTGGGAGCGTCTCTTGTGTAGACTGTATGGATTTAACATTTTTGGTGCAAGTGCTATTTTGAACACAGATGCCTGCTGCCTCTTTCCTTGGTGTGTGCTGGCTGTTATGCCCTTGATAGGAGGTATGACTGGTGTTGTGGTGGACAGAGCCTGCACTGGATGTTGAGCAGGTCCTCCTCTTTGCTCTGTGGTTGTCACTGCCCTGTCAGGGGCAAGGTCTGCTCCTTAGTTTTAGGAGTAGAAGCCCCAGATCCATTTCTGAGCTGTGTTTCTGAACTGCAGTGCACGGTATGTGGGATTGGAGTGCTCTCACTGGGAGAGGAGCCACTGAATATTCCTTGCCAGAGCCGTTCACTGGTGAGTGTGCTCTGTTGTGTCACCTTTCACCCATTGTGCAGGCTCACAAAGTACACAGTTGTTGGCACTGCCCTCAGCCCCGCCTCAACCATGGGCATGCCAGCAATCAGCCCTTGTGTCTCTCAGGCATTGTTTTCACAAGGCCACCAGCGCAGATCCACTGAAGTCAGGTGCCAGGACTGGAGTAGTCATGCACCTGGACCTGCTTTGCAAGCTATGGAGGCAGCCCAGATCCTGACCTGGGCCAGCCCGCATGTGCATGCACCCACAAAGCCCACAGCTGCTAAGGCCAAACCCATCCCAGCCATGGGAGCACCCATTGTCTGCTCGGATGTCCTACAGGCACTGAATTTACAAAACTGATGATGGAGGTGTAAATCAATGGCTCACACAGCTACGGGGAGAGATTCCAGCCCTAACTCCTAAGTCACAACAGCCCTGGGGCTCAACTATGATTTCAGCCCTGCCTCTGCATGTGGGCAACCCACTGGCCTGCTCCCAGAGCCTGCCAACGTGGCAGCTGGTGCCAGAGCCTGCTGAGGCGTGAGTCCACCAAGGTGGTGGGTGGAGCTTACAAGCCTGCCCTGGCAGTGGCAAGGGAGTAGGAGTCTGCTAGGCAGGAGCCTGCTGAGGTGGTGGATGGAGCATGCACTCCTGGAGCCCATGGAGGTGGGGGCTGGTGCAAGGAGAAAGAGGCTATTATGGCAACCCCACTCCTCCCTTTGTGCACCACTTAACAATGTAGCTTTGTTTCTATGACAGGCCGCAAACAGCCCTGGTTGTGGCTGTAATACACTGCAGCCCCTTCAGGCTGTCTCCTCCTCACAGCCAACACCAGTCCTCTAACATCTGCGTTTCAGCACCCAGTCCCCACCCATACGAGTGGATGCATGTCTCAGGCTAGGGCATGCAGGGTGGTGGCACGACCATCTGTGCAGGTCTCTCTCTGTTCTGCCTGCTACAAACCAGTTGATGCACTCTCCTCTGAGCATGTGAAGCATCCTTTCTGTCCTGGCTGATCTCTCCACCAGGGAGGGGGCTTCCCAGGGTGCAGGAACCTTTCCTTTTTCACAGCTCCCTCCCAGGGGTGCCAGTCCTGTCCCACTTTCTCTTTTGTTTTTCCATTCATCCTACCTTGTTATGTGGAGATCTTTCCTGTCCTTTCAGGTTTTTGAGGTCTTCTGCTAGTGTTCAGTAGGTATTCTGTGAGGCCTGTTCCATTGTAGATATATTTTTGATGCATTTGTGGGAGGAGGTGAGTTCCACATCCTTCTACTCTGCCATCTTTATTCCTCTCCCCAACCATTATAAGGTAAATTACTTATCTCCATTTCTTTAAGGATTTTTTTCCCCCTGAGGTTTTATCTTATTCTTTTGTTTGGAACATATTCCTCTGTTATTTCATTTTCCTTGACTCTGTTGATTTCTACAATAGATGAAACTACCATCTCTCTCAGTCTTGAAGGCATGATCTTGTGTAGGAGATGAGCCTATTGCTCAACCCTGCCCTAGCTCTTGGTTATCTCTCTTTGTGATTGTCCAAGCAGCATATTTTATTTTTTAATAGCTCCTAGTAGTTGAGAATGTGCCAAGACCTGTCAGTGTCCCAAAGGGGAGAATCTGTCAGCACCTAGATTCATGCTGATTAGCATCCAGATCCTCAGGCAGCAGCTTTTAAAGTGTGCAAATATATACTGTCCTGTGGGACTGCAAGCATATAAGCCCCACTGGCCACCAGAGGCAGGCAATCTGTGGTGATTCCTGGGCAGTAGTCACAAAAATCAGGGCTCCAGATGAGTGTACAAGCTCCTATCTCAGAAATACCAATGAACTGTAATGAGGCAGAGGGAGAATGCAAAGACATTATCCAACAGTGTATGTTCCCTAAGAGCACCTTCATGTGTGCCAATCCTCATGCTGAAGTTTCAGGAAAAGCAAAAAGGTGAGGAGGGACTTTTTTTTTTTTTTTTTGCGGTACGCGGGCCTCTCACTGTTGTGGCCTCTCCCATTGCGGAGCACAGGCTCCAGACGCACAGGCTCAGTGGCCATGGCTCACAGGGCCAGCCACTCCGCAGCATGTGGGATCTTCCCGGACCAGGGCACGAACCCACGTCCCCTGCATCGGCAGGCGGACTCTCAACCACTGCGCCACCAGGGAAGCCCAGGAGGGACTTTTTTAAATGCTTTCCATCAAGAAGATTCATGGATTACTTAATCCCTGAAGTATTATGCATACTTAATATTTTCTTTCTTTCTCTGAATATTACTTCCAAGCAAGCACAATATCGCTGGTTTTATCATCTCCTCTTTTGACTTTTCTCTAACTTCTGCTCTGATAATCAAACTCTGGCTCCTAATCTGCATTTCTGCAATGACATAACTTTATTGTTTTGGGGACCAATTATTAATTAAAAATGAAACATTTCTGTAACCTACATAAAAGTGATAAAGGAACCGTAGAAAAGAAAAAGGGTGATTTTTAAAAAAAGACTAATAAAATGGTCAATCATATAACAAAGTTCTTCAAGAAAAAAAGATGAAGTACATAAACAAATAATATTAAGGAAATAAAATAACTACAAATAGAAATTTAAGTGGTATGCAAAGATTATAAAGAAATAGATAGCAATAAATTTTAAGACAAATGCACATTTTAAAAGGAAATATAGTTTTAATAACCTAAATGGGAAAAGAATTTGAAAAAGAATAGATACACGTGTAAGTATAACTGAATCACACTTTGCTGTAAACCTGAAACTAACACAACATTGAGTTTTTTTTTGGGTTTTTTTGCATTATGTGGGCCTCTCACTGCTGTGGCCTCTCCCCCCGTGGAGCACAGGCTCCGGACGTGCAGGCCCAGTGGCCATGGCTCACTGGCCCAGCCGCTCCGCAGCACGTGGGATCCTCCCAGACTGGGGCACAAACCCGTGTCCCCTGCATTGGCAGGCGGACTCTCAATCACTGCGCCACCAGGGAAGCCCCTAACACAACATTGTTAATCAACTCTACTCCAATATAAAATAAAAATTTTTAAAAAGGAAATATAGTTTACATAGATTCCTTTTGCCTGGTTTTGAATAATGTAAATACAACAATATCTGTAAATATAATATGAATGTAAACTGATATAATTACTCTGTAAAATCCTTTGGTACCATTTACTAAAGCTGAGCATATGCACATGCCTTACGACTTATCAATTCCACTCCTAGGCATACACTCAGCAGAAATACATACATATATTAAGCAGAAAATAGGCATAAGAATGTTCATAGCAGCCCTAATCACAGTAGACTAAAAATGGAAAAAACTGATTGTTTATCTAGAGTAGAATGATATATATATTGTCATATGTTAATTCAATGGAATAATATACAAAATTGAAACTCCAACTACATGAAACATGTCGCAGAGAGGATCAGTCAAATCTACCAATAGGAAAGAAGAAAGTTCAGAAATCAACACATCCATATATAAAACAAAGATGATACCAGAAAAAATAATAAGGAAACAATAAATTTTTAAATACATGCTGGTTCATTCTATGGAGAAAGTAATGTAAATGCCTACCTTATATTATACACAAGGTGGACTCCAGATATTACTTATGACCTTTATTTGAAAAGTAAAAATATAAATCATATAAAAGAAAATGTAGGATAAAAGTCTTGCAAGGGCTTCCCTGGTGGCGCAGTGGTTGAGAGTCCGCCTGCCGATGCAGGGGACACGGGTTCGTGCCCCGGTCCGGGAGGATCCCACGTGCCGCAGAGCGGCTGGGCCTGTGAGCCATGGCCGCTGAGCCTGTGCTCCGCAACGGGAGAGGCCACAACAGTGAGAGGCCCGCGTACCACAAAAAAAAAAAAAAAAAAAAAAAGTCTTGCAACGCAGGGTAGGCAAAATTTTTTCTTAAATAAAATTCAAAAAAAGTATAAACTGTAACATCAAATAAGGGAGGGGATGGCTCAACAAAAGTCATCTTTTTAAAAAAATAAAGTATCCATGGACAAAGTCAATGGTTAGATGAGTAGATGAGAGGCTAGGAAATGATAACTAAAATATTTAAAATCAACATTTGACTAATACATAGAGTGGAATGTAGACAATGCTCTGTAAATCAACAAGAAAAGGGTAGAAAATTAAGTGGAAAATGGGCAAGTCACAGGAGAATCCTGCATAAATATGGGAAACGATGCTCAAAATCACTAGTCATCAGAGAATTGAAAATAACAACAGCAGTAAACTATTACTATGTAGTAATGAGATTGGTAAAAAAAAAATGGGAAATTCAATAATACCAATTTCTGGTGAAGATGTTCACTGGGTAAGGATATAAACTATGATTGCCATTTTGGAAAAAATCTTGCAGAATTTAGTTAAGTTAGGTGTCTGTTTCCCTATGTCCTACCAACCATAGCTGAAAAATTATTGCACAGATTTATAAAAGGACATGTAGAAGGGCATTCATCACAATGTTTTTTGTGGTGGTAGGAAGCCATTCATCCATCATTAGGGGGTGGAATAGATAAATAATATACACCCACACTAGTAATCAGGCGGCATTAAGAAGAAATGAACTAGACTGGTTTGAATTTAAAAAGTAATGTAGAGAAGGAAGTCTATAGCTTGGGTGACCATGCATCCTGGTTTGTCTAGACAGTTCCAATTTATACCTATTGTCCCAGCATAACTGTTAATAGCACTATCTTTAATTCTCAATAGTTTAACAATATACTGCATGGTCATCCTGTCTGTATCATAACACCATTTTCTGAATGTTGAATCACAAAAACACTCAAAACAACACTACCTATTTTTGCTAAATACATATTTAAAGACATTTATTGGAGGCGGAATTTATATTAGGAAGATATATAGGATGAGGAAATAAAATAAAAATATAAGAATGACACTGTGCTATATGACTATGATTAACTTTGCTCTCTGCTGTGAAGTCAAAAAAATTAATAATTATAGTTTTAAAAATTAAACACTTACAGTACTTCTGGTACTAAAAATGTGGTAGTTTGGGCTGTTACTGGAATACCTGCAGAGGAAAATGTCAAATATGAATACTAAAACTAATTTCTCCCCCAAATAAAAGGGATTCTATACTTGGTCAGAGCATGCCTGAGCTGCCATGAGCTTTACATTTCTGCCCAAGCACCTTCTTAGAAAGTATAGTCAGGGCTAAAACTAGGAATATCAGCAACATCTACCCATCACTCAAGGTGCGCTTAAGGTTGCTCAGTATCTGAAAACACTATAGCAAGTAAATACTTTTACATCTTGTTTTTGTTTTAGAATAAAAACTGTTGAAGAATATTGGCTCTAACTCCTTCACCTGTAAACTGAGTTAAAATAAAATGAATAAAGATTGAAAATCAAAAAAACAGTATTTCTTATTTGAAGCACTGAAGTAAAGAGCAAATTTCTATGAGTCATTGTTCATTATCATTTCTCGCTATAATTCAGAGTACTTTAATTTCTGTCTATATGATTTATCTACTCTCCAGTAAAAATATGTGAGCCATCTATGGAATTGAAAGTTTTCTAGTAGCCGCATTAAAAAAGTGAGAAAAAACAAGTTGTATTGCTTCTAATAATATATTTTATTCAAAAGTATTCTTTTTTTTGGTACTAAGTCTTTGAAATCTGGTGTATATACTACACTTACAAAACATTGCAATTTTGACTAGCCACATTTTGAGTGCTCAAAAGCCAGATAAGGCCAGTGGCTATCATAAATCATCATCTTGAAATTCCCTTTACCTTCCCTTTGCTTCAGCAATCTATTCCATGTCTACATTACACACTAAATTGCCACTGGAATTGCTCCATCCTTAAAATCTTAAATCAGAGGCAATTTCTGTGTGTATTTGTATGTGGAATTACTGGGATATCACTATGTAACTCTTTTAATAGATGTCAGTCACATAATGAAATATAGTTTATTATTTATAATGAAACATTTTATCTATATGCAGATTTCAGATCAAATATAAAAACATTTAAATGTATTTTTATATATCCCTATAAATTAAAATGGAATATATTTTCATCAAAGGTCTCTTTTCAAGTAAGTATGAACCACCTCCCACTTATGAATCTAAGACCTCTTTCACTATAGTAAGAAAGACAAAAACTTCAGGAAAGAGAAAAATACAAGTGAAAAATTTTGTATTTTAATTTACAAAGTTAACCTGGGCAATTTGTGAATGAAACCTGGTAGCTAAATGATAAAACTACCTTCTCTGACAAGCCCTTTTCCCCACCTCTCCTTTATCAGCTTCCAACTCCTACTAAGGCTGGGTACAGGTTATGGAGGGAACAGTAGCTAAAGGAGTCATATTTAATTTATTAACTTCATCATAGACAACTATAATAACACCTTCTCATTCCTGCTTCCTTAATTATGTCAAATATTTACTGTGTTATTGTTGGAAATGGATCTGGAATGATCAAAGGTGTGGGTGTGCAGATGGCCCATGTGCTAGGACAATTTTTTAATGAAAAGGACAGTGTCATCTCACTCTGGGACTCTAAGAATGTACCCTTCCTACTCTCTCTAGTGTTCTTCAAAATCAAAGAGAATTCTTGACTTTTACCCCTTCCTTCATCTCCTAAGAGATAAGTCCCTCCTGACTTCACTTTTTCTCTCTCTATCCAGTCTAAAAAATATATTCTTTGGGTAAACCATTTTCTCTCAAACCCTTTATTCATCCTAAGGGGTTTGTCTTTCCTGGAATTGGTCCTCAATAGGTCATACTCTTGGGCATCTGACAGAAGCATATGCTAAATCATTCATGTGGGACAACAATATATTGCAGTAAGCACAGGATTGCCACAGAAAGTCTAACCCCCACTGGATATATTAATCTAACAGAAAAAAGACATTGAGACAAAAAGTGTTTTCAGGGACAAAGAAGATCAATCCATTGTAAGTGTGACCCAACAGAATAGTAGAGCATGAGAAAACATATTCTTTTCAAGTGTATATGGAACATTTATAAAAACTGGTCATCTATTAGGACATAAAGCAAGTCTCAACAAATTTCAAAGAATAGGTATCATGTGAACCCTGCTCTCTGATCATAGTACAATTAATGGAGAAGTTATTAACAAAAACATAATCAAATATTTACATATTTGGAATAAAAACAAACTTCTAAATAATTCTAAGTTATAAAAGAAATAGTGATTATAGTTAAATATGTCTAGAAGTGAATGATAATGAAATTATTACATATCATTTCTTATGGGATACAGCAAAGGAGTACTATATGGGGTATTAATACCTTTAAATGCCATATTAGAAAAGAATAAAGACCAAAAACTGTGAGCTAAATGTCTGGCTTAAGATATTTGAGAAAAAAATATCAGAATAAGCCTAATGAAAATAAAAGAGAGAAAAATGAAAACAGAAATCAGTAAAATAGAAAACAAAGACACAAAGATAAGTAAAACAGACAAGCTTCTTACAAGACATTAAATGATTTGAAGTGGTACTTTAAAATCTACACTAAAACAATTATGCTCTGGGGTTTAACATATGAGTCCAATCACAACATTCAAGGAACAAGTTATCCTAATCCTATACAAATTCTTCCAAAGAACTGAAAAGGAGATAATACTCTCCAACTCATTTTGTAAAGCTAGTGAAACAGATATCAAAACCAACCTAAGACATTATGAAAAAGAAAAATATAGACATAAAAATCCTACAGAAAATATTTGCAATTGAATACAACAAAGTATAAAGAGATAATAAACCATGACCAAGTTGTACTTATCCTATATATGCAGATGATTTTATTAGAAAACTCTACAAATGAAACTCACCACACATTTTAAAGAGGGAATAAAACACAATTGTTTCAATAGGTTAAAAAAATAATAAAATTTCATATAAATTCATAATTTAAAAAATTTACTAAAGAAGAAATGCAAAGAAAGTTTCTTAACCATGATAAAAACCATCTACAGAACACCTTGAGCAAACAATATCCTAGATGGCAATTAGTACCATCCCCTTAAAAATTTGGAATGAGAGAAGGATGCCACTATTACCATGTCTATTCAACACTGTTGGAGGCCTTAGCCAATACGATAAGAAAAATAAAATAGGATTGAAAAGGAGGAAACAGAACCCATTTTTACAGAAGATCTAAACAGAGATACACAATGCTCATTGGATAGGAAGATTTAATAGTCATATAGATGTCATTTCTTCCCATCTATAGAAACAGATTCACTGCAACTCCAAGCAAAATCCTGAGTTTTTCATAGAACTTGACAATCTGATTCTAAAATTTGTTAAAGTGTAAAAGTCCAAGAATGATCAGAAGCCTTCACGAAAAGAATAGGGAAGACTTGCCCTACTAGATATGATGACTTAAAACATTGTGTTATTGGTGCATCAATAGACAAACAGAGTAGAATAGTAAACTCAAAGTAGGCATATGTCCATATGGAAGTTCTGTATAGGACAGAGGTGATATATCAGATCAATTGAGGAAAATAGATCTGGATTCACAAGGAAAAAGAAGGAACTGCATTCCTACCTTAGATCATTTAAGAAAACCAACTCCATTGGGATAAGAAATATCAAAAACCAAATGTTAATACTCCTAGTGTAACCAAGTAGGACCCTATGGGGCCTTCCTGGGACAGACTCCTCCCCCCTACATCCTCTACTTGCCTCTTGCTTATAGAAAAGCTTTAGTCTCCCGTGCCTCCCCTGAGTCTCAAAAGGCTGGCTCAAGCATTAATGAAAGAATGTGAACACGTAGTAAAATACAACAGCAGTTAGGCTACGAGAGCTGGTAACAATTTAAATAATAGATCAGCCATACAGCAGTCACAAAATCTTTAATGCCTCCCTGAAGGATATAGATAACAGTGCTAGATGCACATTCCTCAGTTGTTTTGCAGACACTAAAACCCCCACCAGATGGAAGAAGTTAACTGCATGCTGACCACCAGTAGTACATAGACTCCAGACTGGTTGGAACCAGAAGGTTGATGATCGAGATTCCCAAAATATCACCCTGTTACTTCACCAACAACCAATAAGAGAATTGTGCACAAGCTAATCATATAACCTGAGTCCCTCACCCTCAAACTGTCTTTAAAATCCCTTCCCTGAAGTCCATTGGTGAGTTCAGGTCTTTTGAGCATTTATTGCCTCCTTGCACCTGAAATAAATGCTGAACTTTCCTTCACCACAACCCAGTGTCAGTAGATTGGATTTACTGCGCACCAACAAGCAGACCCAAGTTCAGTAACATTGGTAGAAAATTTAGGTAAATACCTCTAAGACCTCGGGGCAGGGAAATATTTCTTAAATAAAACATCTACCCTGGAATTCTCAACTCCCCCACCCCCCAAAGGCTAACAATGAAACACAAATTAATTATATTAAGTTTAAGAAATCTTGTCCTTTAAAAGCACACCTTATTAAGAACTAAAATTCAGGGAATCTGTGACTACCATGACAAAAAAAATACCATTTTTGTCTTCCCTAACCTCTAATTGAAATTTAGCATTTCCTTAATTATGAATGTACAACAGGAGTTGGCAAACTACATTCTTTGGGCCAAATCCCATCTGTTTTTGTAAACGGATTTGTATTTGCACACAGCCACCCCCTTTGTTTACTATTGTTGGTGTATGCTGTCCCCTACAATAGCAGAGTTGAGTGGCTAAAACATAGACTGCATTGACTGAAAAGCCTAAAATATTTAATATCTGGTCCTTTACGCTAAAGTTGATGACCTCTGGTGTACAACATAGCAAACGTTATAAACTCCCTAAGTTCACAGGTGAACCTGAATAATATCAGCTACCATAATTTATTGATACAGGCATGTATTGAGAGCTTGAAATATATCATTGTATTCAAGCCTCACAACAACCCCATGAGACAGGTTTAATCATCGTCATTTTATAAAGAAGAAAATGAAGGTTTACAAAGTTCTGTCAGAATGCTACGTTTTTACTTTTTCTCAGTACTTCAATAATCCTTTCCAACGGCTACTCTCACTCTATTTGAACTCTCCATCTGTCCATTGAGATGCCATGGATCCCTTCCTTCTGAAACCTCTGTAATAGTTTGATTTATTGTGGGTATCCTTACATCTTAATGTTAGAAGGTAATAATAATTGTTATAGCAAAGCCTCCATTAAACAGAATATTCGCAAAATGTGATTTTTCTAGTTAATCATCTATATTTTAACCTGTGTTGAAAATCTACAATATTTTGATACACTTTCCAATCCAGCATCACCTAATGTTGACCAAAAAGCAAACTTGCATGGAGGATCTCTCAGAACTTTAAAGTTTTCCTTCCCCAAATCAACCCACTTTATGCGGGAATTACATACCCTTACGTTTGTAGAGTGTATATTTTATAAAGCACTCTCTCACAAATCATTCAACCACAACTACCTAATATAAACCATCAACTACCCTGTTACCCTAGTGAAGCGCGCGCCCCCGCCTCCGCCCTGCCTCTGCTATTTCTGGTGGAGACTTTTTGGTTCCCCTGTGCTTCTCTTCCCTCTGGCAAAAGGGTGCAGTGGGGTCCAGGGGATGGTGACGTGAAGGTACCGCGACCCTACGGCGGGAACTTGAGGAGATAGCCAAGTCCTAACAGTGTGCCCTCATTTCCCGCCCTCATTCACTGAAAACTCTCGGAAGGGGCGGGGGGAGCCGGGGCTGGTGTTGGGGTAACTGGGAGACCAGGCTGTGGTCTACAAGAGCGCCTGGCCCCAGGACGCTGAGGCGCCGGGGTGGGTCCCCGCCTGCCCAGGGGCGCCCGCCTTGCCCGCGACTGGCGTCTCTTTACCTCCACAGAGCCGAGCCGCAACAGCTCAGCCAAGACAGCAGCACCGCCACTCCAGAGGCTGACATGGCTGGCGCCGGTTCGCAGCCACCTAACAGCCAGGCGCGCCCGCCATTCCGCGCGCTCCCGCGGACGCCGGTGGCTGGAGGTGCTCTGTGCCCGCGCCGGGGGCTGGGGGCGGCCGCTCATCACGAGGCTAGGGCGTGCGCGCCCGCGTGCCAGCCGCCTCTGCAGAGGTGAGGGTGCGTGCGCATGCGTGCAAGCGCGCGCTGAGGCCGCGGCTACTCAGGCGTCAGAAAGTTAGCTGCTGGACCCGAAAGTGTAAATCAGATTTTGGGCAAAGCAGAGCTATGCTTTTTTGGAATGAAATAGCAAAACCACTTAAACTGACCACTGAGAATCCAAACTGACAGGATGAAGGTGAAACTTTTAAGTTAGTGTATCTTTTAGCCCAAATGTTTCTTGTGACAGTATATGATCACTGCAATAGCTGTTACATATCTGGCAGTACTATCCAGGGAGCAGGCACTCCATAAGTGATTTTAAAGGTGAACAGAGGGCTTCCCTGGTGGCGCAGTGGTTGAGAGTCCGCCTGCCGATGCAGGGGACGCGGGTTCGTGCCCCGGTCTGGGAGGATCCCGCATGCCGCGGAGCGGCTGGGCCCGTGAGCCATGGCCGCTGGGCCTGCGCGTCCGGAGCCTGTGCTCCGCAAGGGAGAGGCCACAACGGTGAGGCCCGCATACCACAAAAAAAAAAAAAAAAAAAAAAGGTGAACAGAGGAGGCTTCCCTGTTGGCTCAGTGGTTAGGAATCCGCCTGCCAATGCAGAGGAAACGGGTTTGACCCCTGGTCCGGGAAGATTCCACATGCTGCAGAGCAACTCAGCCTGTGCACTGCAACCACTGAGCCTGCGCTCTAGAGCCCACAAGCCACAACTACCGAAGCCCTCGTGCCCAGAGCCCCGTGCTCCGCCACAAGAGAAGGCTCTGCTAGCTGCAACTAGAGAAAAGCCACGTGCAACAATGAAGAGCCAAAAATAAAATAGGTAAAGTAAAAAAGGGTTTTTTTTAAAGTTGAACATAAATGAATAGTAAAGTGTGCCTATTGAACACCTGCTTTATGCCCAACACTATCTCGTGCACTTGAGTACAAAGAAACAGGAACAGGACAGGACTTCCCTGGTGGTCCAATGGGTAAGACTCTGCACTCCCAACCGGGTTCCATCCCTGGTCGGGGAACTAGATCCCACAGGCCGCAAGTAAGAGTTCACATGCCACAATTAAAGATCCCGCTTGCTGCAACTAAGACCCGGCGCGGAGGGAGAAAGGAAAGAAGGAAAGAAGAAAGGAAGGAAGGAGAGAGACAGCATTCTGGTTTGCAAAGGGATTTGTAATCTTGTAGTAAAGCCAAGATAAACAAACACGAAAATTATCACGTACTATTATAATTTATCTGTTTACTTGTACCAAATAATCTGAATCCTTGAGGACTATAATTGTATCTTTATTCATCTTCGTGTTATTAGTGCCCAGCATAATCTTATTTTGTAGTAAGTTCTCAGTGTTTACTGACTTAATGAATCACTGAATAAAAGTAGTAAAATTTGCTCTAAGGACTGTAAGAGAATGTATATATATGATTTGGGAGACACTACATTTAATGCGATTCTATTCCCAGTTCATTCCAAAGCAACTTTATATCAGAACTAGATGTCATAGTTAATTTGTGTTGCAGTTGGAAGAGCATGTGATCAGCAGTAGGCATTGTCAACCACAAAAATAAAGCAGCTATAGTTATTTTACTAGCAAAATGGGTTTACTTGGGAGTAGCAGAGAATTGCAATTCAGGACAGGCAAGCTATGGTGAATCACAGGCGAGTCTGAAGAACAAAGGAGAAGGGGCTTGCTTTTATTAGGTTTTAGGAGGAAATGCTTGAGTTGTTTTGAACAAACCTGCATTGGAGAAGAGCCAGGGTCGGAGGTTATGGCAGTTTCTCTTTGGGTACAAGTGTTAGTGCATGGCTGCTGGGTCAAAGAGGGATCTTCCTTCCTTTTTCTTAAAAGCAGGAGACAAAATTGCTGTGTGAAAAATGTCCTCCCTTATACCAGAAGGAAAGTAGCATTCCAGCTTCCTTCTTGCTGCTGGTTATGCAGGCTGCAATAAGTGGCAGGTGGGTGAGAGCTCCCTCTTTAGGGCTTCCTG
This sequence comes from Kogia breviceps, assembly GCF_026419965.1. Lineage (NCBI taxonomy): Eukaryota > Metazoa > Chordata > Mammalia > Artiodactyla > Physeteridae > Kogia > Kogia breviceps. Next base: position 39,107,003 of record NC_081310.1, on the reverse strand, counting down.
ACTCCATTTAAGATGAAGTTGCCTTTATTTTCACACACACCCCTCATCTCTACCCCGGCGCCATTGCAGACACATCATTTCACATAGTTCTTCAGGAATTTAAAATGTTCCAAAGCTCAGCGGGAAAGGCTCGTGGTTAACTCTAATTTTGAAGCAATCTAAGGAATCTGATAAGCCTGCATCATTTCCCTATACATAGTATTTCCCCCACCACATAGCAGTTAAATGACATGGAATTGAAATGACAACCAAAAAGTGCATTCAGTCTGGGCAAGGGGGGGTGAGGGGGGATAAGATGGAGTGGCTTTGTGGGAACAAGAATATCCTGTTCTTGGAGTGGTAAAGAATCAAGGTAAACAGGGGGACATCAGGACCATGCCTTAGCTATTCACTCTTGAGCCAGTGCCTAGGCTGTACAGGCAGAACCTGCTTTCAAATGACTGAATTACTTACAATTGGTGGTTACCTTATTGTAGGTGCCCAAGTTGGGTGAGCTCACTTTCTATTGAAAGCCCTTTTGTCTTAACTTGAAATTTACCTCCCCTTTGACAGGGACAACTCCTCCCTAAAATGGAACTCCAACAGCCACCCACCCCCTATTTCACATCTCATACCAGAACCTGTTCAGGACAAAGTGGGAGGAAAAGATAATGTGTAAACCTGTGGCAACTGATCACTCTCTCCTCACCTCCTTAGGACCATGAGTGTCCCCAGTCTACATTCCAGCTCCTCACTAGTTCCCCCAGGCCATAGTTCCAACCTGGCCCCTAATCTGAAATAGACTGTCTGGGGTCACCAGGGACCGTGCACTACTTGTAACAGAGGACATGGTCCTAGCATGTCAAATTAGAATCATTTGTTACAATATCGTGTTTTGGGTACATATAGTTTATGTCATAAGCTACAAAACTACTCATGGATAACGTTTCTATAATACATGAGGCAAAATGCATTTCAAGTTTTGATAGACATGAAATGAATTTGGTGGACACTTCTGCCACTTCACCCTAAATTCTGACATTTAGACACATAGTCCAGGAATCCCTGATCACAATTGAAAGATTGGCACCGCTGAAGTTAACACCTTTATTTTCTGAAGCCATAGTCATAGTCACACTGATGTACACGCTGCATGATCCTGTATCACATCTGTTTTCATTCTTTGTCAAAAGGCATTAGAAAAAAGTGCAGTCCCTAATTTCTAACCCACTATTCCTGCATCAGAAATATAATTCACTCTAATCCCTAAATCCATTTAAAAATTTTGCATGAGGGCTTCCCTGGTGGCACAGTGGTTAAGAATCTGCCTGCCAATGCAGGGGACATGGGTTCAAGCCCTGGTCTGGGAAGATCCTACAGGCTGTGGACCAACTAAGCCCGTGCTCCACAACTACTGAGCCTGCTCTCTAGAGCCCATGAGCCACAACTACTGAACCTGCATGCCACAACTACTGAAGCCCATGCACCCAGAACCCATGCTCTGCAACAAGAGAAGCCATCACAATGAGAAGCCCATGCACCACAACAAAGAGTAGCCCCCACTCTATGCAACTAGAGAAAGCCTGCATGCAGCAACGAAGACACAACACAGCCAAAAATAAAATAAATTTATTTTAAAAAATTACAATTTGCATGAATACTTTAGTCCCATTAAAGCATCCAATGGAGTTTAAATTCCCTTAACAAGTATTTATCAAACTATTAAAATGTGGCAGACGTTGGGCCAGGCACCAAACATGTAATAGTAAACAGGATATCCTTGGTCCCTACACTTAACGGAACTTACCTTCCTTAGAGATGAGCAAGCAGAATCAAGGGTTTAATTTTTAAATGTATATAGGTTTAGGAGATAATAGAAAAGAAATGTAATCTAATTATGAAGGGTATAAGAACTAATGTTTAGGAATGTGAGCTTTATATAGGACCATTTATTGGTTATATTCTTCTAAAAGCCTTTTTATTATAAAAACATATTCAGAAAAGTGCACAAAAGATGTGTACAATTCTTAACAATTTATTACATAACCACTATGCAAATGTTTAAAAAGTAGAACATTATCAGCATTGCTTAAGACCTCCTTATGCCCCCCCTCCCCAAACTCGTTACTCCCACTTTTGTCATGAACCAAGCATCCATATACATGGGTCTGTTTCTGAGCTATTTGGTTCCATTAGTCTTCTATCCATGTGACAAACTGTGATATCTATCTAATAGAAGAATTCTCCCATCTTGTTTTTCTCCCTGGCTTCTTTGGCTATTCTTAGTCCTTGGCATTTTCATGTAACTTTTAGAATCAGTTTGTTGAATTTCACACACAAAAAAACTGTTGGGGTTTTATTGGGATTTTATTAAATTTATACATCAGTTTGGGGAAAAGTTGACATATTTACAGTATTAGTCAGGAAGAGTCAAACTTCTTTCCTAAAGGACCAGATAATAAATAGTTTAGGTTTTGCCTCTTAGAGGCAAAATTGAGGATATCATGTACTTATATAACCATTTAAAAAGGTGAAAACCATTCTTAGCTCACTGACTCCTGAATCTCAGTAAATCAGATGCTGTTTTGAATGGATTTAGACTGTGGACTCTGGTTTTATGGCCCCATAAATTTGTTTTCTTTTGATTTTTCTCAGTAATGTTATATAAGGTTTTGGGTGCAGTCTTGCAAATCTGTTATTCCTTCCACTGAATTCTTAATTTTGGTTATTGGATTTTTTTAAATTCCAGAATTAACTTGTTTTCTCACATGTTCAGGTATCTGCTGAAATTCTCAAAACTTGTATATCTCCTTGAACAGAATAAGGAGTTATTTGATAGTCTATGTCTGAAAGCTCCAATGTGTCCATCCTCTTTGGGCCTGTTTCCATTGTCTTTTTACTGGTTTTCTTTTGTTTCATATGCTTGGTTGTGTTTTATTGTATTCAGGATATTTTAGTAGCAAAATTGTTTGTAGAAACAATTTGAAGTTTAGAATGATGACATTTTCCTCTAGAGAGGGTTTCTGTTTGCTTATGCCAAGGCTTTGGGGAAACTCCCACTTTAGGATCACCTTAATCCAATTTTAAGGACTGGGATAATTGGAAGCTGAGCTGCAATCCCCTTTGAGAGCCTTTTTCTTCCCTACTTCTGGTTCACCTCTATTCCTAGGGTGCAAAGGCCTGAGGGCCACAAACCAAAGTGAGGGGCATTCACCAGGTCTACTCCCCTTTGACAGACTCTGGCCCCTACTCCTGGAAGGCTGTCAAAATCACACATCAGCCTCTGAACTGCCTCCTCCAAGTCTGACAAGTGCTGTAACAATGGCCTGTAACATTAAGCCCACCTCCCAGGGCCTCCACCTTCTCAATGGTCCTGGTCCAATAATTCTTCAAACTCATGTTAGCTCTCTGATTCCTTTAGAGTTTTAAAATATTTTGTCCAGCCTTCCTAGTTGCCCTCAGTGGGATGGTCAGTCCAAATTACCTATCCACCATTACAAGAGCAGAAATCCTCATTAGTTATTTGTTAGTTACTGGAGTAGCCTCATTCATACACAGCATGGTAACAATATGTAAAATGTCAGTGCACCATTGTCCATCTTTGACTCTGTGTTAAAAAAGTATTTTGTAGAAACCATTAGGCCTTGGAAAAATCAATTGCTCTCCCTAACAGGAAGGTTTCTATACTTGTAGCAGCAAGCATGGGTTACCTCTGTTTACCTATAGCAAATAGCAGTTAATTGATTCACACATCTTGATTGAGAGCCTAGTACATGTGAGGGGAATGAAGAGATGACATTCTCTCCTTATAGCAGAACTAATTGACTAATTAATTAGTTGACATATCTCAAGACAAACCCTAAAGTTCAGATTTCAGCTCCCTTCTGCTTTTTCAAATTATATATTCTTCCCAAGGACATGCAAGAGTCTGATTTCGACTGCTTGAATGCCTTTATTTCTTTCAGATAAAACTGAAAAAGCAAAATAACAGCTCGATATTTTTGGCTATTGGGGCAATGATGTTTGGCAATTCTCAAAAAAAATATAAATGACCAGTAAGTATATAACTTTTCATTAGAAATAAAATTAACAAATTACACAATGAGATTTTTTTTCTATCAAAGTGGCAAAATATTCTTTTAATAATACACAATGTTAGGAAGGGTTCAGAGAAATGCTCTCTTCTGCTAGAGGAGAATAAATTAGCACAGCTGTTTTTGAGGAGTATGTGTCAATACAGCAAAGCCTTGAAAATGTGCATACCCTGCAATTCCACTTTTAATGATGTAGCCAAGGAAATAATTAAGAATTTGTAAACAGATTTAGCTATAGGGTTGCATGTTATATCACGTTGTTTATAAGAACTGGAGACAATCTAATAGTGGATCATTTAAATAAATTATAGTACAGAAATACAATGGAATACTAAAAACAATGGTGTATATAGATGGATATCTACTGACATGGGAAGTCAGTATTTTGTTAAATGGAAAAAGCAAGTTATAAAAGAGTGTGATCTCATATTTGTTTTAAAACACCATGCATGTTTATATACAGTACATATAGAAAAACATTGAGAAGGATGTACACCATATAACCATTGGCAATCTTTGGATGATGGAAATATGAGTCATTAAAAACATTTCTATACCCATTTTTGTATTTATCTGAAATGAATGTGTATTATCTCTGTGTTTAAAAATTGGAAAGAAAAGTCAAAGCCTAATTTAAAAAATGCTTTGCCTAGGTTTGGGCTTGTGATATGAGGGACCATATGCACCTAGAGGCATCTGCTTGGTTTTGCTCCTTATGACCTGAGTGGATAATTCTCATTTTTGTTCTTGTTTTCCTGCAAATGCCATAATCGTGGACAACCGTTCTCTCATTTTATACTAGAGCTCATTGAGGCTGTGATTGGGGAAGGAAGCTGCCTTTCTAGGGGAGTAGGCTGGTTGCAAAAGGCCCATACTTTAATTGGGGAACACTCAGAGTAAGCTCTGTGGAGAGGAAGGAGGAAGCAACCAGAAAACAGATGCAAAGGAATGGACTGCAGATTGTCTCTATTTAGTCGTCACTTCAATTCTAGGTCTACTGAATCTTAGAGGTAGGGATGATGGGAGGGTACCTAAAACCTGGTTATATAGATTCCCTCTAAGATGGTGAGTCATTTCAGAAGAGAAATGATGGAACAACTGAAAATAATATTGAACATCAAACTGCTGCTAACAGCAAACTGTTAGAGCAACCCTACAGCTATAAACAGAGGCATTTGATGGAAAGTTTGTATTCTGGGTTGGTACAGAAATTCCAAATGAACCCAAACTCAGAGAGGACCATGCCTAGTACGTTCAGTAAACAATGACACTATCCATTAAAGGAGTCTCTCCTAAGAGCAAATGAAGGGTCACTTGTCCAGATAAGACAAACCTATAAACTCATGTATAATATGGCAAAGGCCTATCCCTTCTATATCCCATATCCTCCATTCTGATTCCAAGAAATGTGTCCAAGGTAATGTGTTTCTGATTAGCAGTTAAATACTGGTTTGTAAATGCTTTACTTTTAAAAAGAATAAATTACTGTAGATAAAGTTAGCCATACGAAAAAGTCATTCTCAGACACTCGTATGTGTTCTTGAATGAGAGGAAAAAGGTGGAGTTTCAACTATCAGCACATGAGCATCACTTCTCATATGTCACTGTGGCTAAAAGGTTGAATACTGCCGTTCTAGAGCAAGAAACAAGGGAGCTCCTGGATAAAAGAGAGCCCAGGCAGGAGAATTCGTTTGTGAAAGTACCCCAGGGACCTAAAACTAGGAGGGAAAGGGAAATTAAGAAATGTTGTGATGCAAAGCAAACTAAGCAAGAGGCATGCACTCGAGGCTTTGAGGAAGCAGGATTAGCTCTCTACATGTTCAACTGGACATGTTGATACTCATAATTTATATTAGTACAGAGAAGGCAGCTGCAGTTATACTAGGTTAAATGCCAATTCTTGTAAGGATCAGCTGTTACAGCTGGCTGTGGAGCTGATTCCCTTCCCCTCAGTTACTCAAGGGGAACCCGTTCCATGGCCACATAGAAACTGTTCTTGTCATCGAGGCAATGCCAAGCAATTGGTCCGATTTCACAGTCTGAACAGACCAGAAACCTGTTGCCCACATCCTTAGTGAAGCCCATGTTCTGAAAGATGAACATGTCATCGCTGGCCAGTGCTCCTAGGGAAGGTCGCCATCAGGATTGCTGCCATCGGCTAGAGTTGGCTTCTTTCTCATGGAAGGGCAGGAAAAGCTGCAGTGGAAGAGAGCATAAAGAATACAAAAACTGAACTGGGCCAGTTATATCATCACCCTTATTCTACTTATAGTTTATAACTGCTCCCTAGCAGTTTCTTGGAATGAGAACAAACAAGGAACCCTGTCATTAAATTACAGACTAGGATGCTGGGAGGCTCCTGTGCTGCCTCTGGTCCATGCCCTGATTCTTAAGAGACATGAAAGAGGAACTTTGACTGGTTGCCATGGTAACTTGGCTTCACTGCTATCCTGACTATGGTCCATAAGGCCCTAGCTGTTCCTAATCTCCCCCTGGCTCATTCTGCCCCAGCCACACTGGCCTTCTTGGCTTCTTCAAACAAGATTAAGTCTGCTCTGCCCTCAGATCTTGGCAAGACCAGTTCCTTCATGATATTCAGCGCAAATGTGTTTGATATTCAATGTTTTAAAAAAAAAAAGTCAACTTCCCCTTAATGCTTCCAAGGAAAGCAAGCTTACTAGCAATTCCTGAAGGCAACGTATTCTTCCTTTGAATAGCTGAAGCTTTCCTAACATGGAGCTGAGAAAGGAAGTCAGCCTCCCAGATTCCCTACCCCTTTGTTCTGAGCTACAGTATAACTCTTCAACACTAGCAAGCTGCTATTATCTTTATGACCAGGAGTCCCTGCCTCTCCTCCCATTGAGGTCATGCCTGCAACAGTGTAATGGGGCAGGAAAGCTGTATATTTTCTAAATGCCACAGCTGTCACCTTTAATCTTTCTAGTCTCACCCTGAAACAAAACCTATAAAACTTAAACTAGGCCATATGCCCAGTACCCTCTGGGAATGTGAACTGATGAAAGGGTGGGGCATAAACAAAATACTCAAAAGAAAGAGAGTAGTCATACACCTTCTGACCCCTGTTTTGCCCATTATTTGAATGGCAGGCCTTTACTGTGCTTCCAAAAGCACTCCCTTTTGAGCAGGAGCCATGTTAAATGGGTATGTCCCTGGCACACATGAACAATGAAAGCACTGCCCCCAGTCTGACTGGCAAGCCTAGGGAATGCCTATATACCAGGCTAAGAAACATAAAACATACTTTCCTTTCATAAAGGCGAGTTTTCAAATAGAATTGAACCTGGTGTACAGACAAAAGGCCTGGGCTCTAGACAAGTTGAGATCTTTTGAGTTAAAGACAACCAGGCTTCCCTGGTGGCACAGTGGTTGAGAAGCCACCTGCCAATGCAGAGGACACGGTTTCAAGCCCTGGTCTGGGAAGATCCCACATGCCACGGAGCAACTAAGCCCACGCGCCAAAACTACTGAGCCTGTGTTCTAGAGCCCACGAGCCACAACTACTGAAGCCTGAGCGCCCTAGAGCCCATGCTCCACAAGAGAAGCCACCACAATGAGAAGCCCATGCACCACCGCAAGTAAGAGTAGCCCCCACTCACCACAACTAGAGAAAGCCCGCGTGCAGCAACGAAGACCCAACGCAGCCAAAAATAATTAATTCATTTAAAAAAAGAGTTAAAGACAGCCTCTAACGCTGTTATTTGCCTGATTCTCCCAATCCCTAGTGCATGTTTTAATGCCTGCAGCTCTAAAGGAATCTCCCCTCTCAGTGGTTACACAGGACATGTGCTAATCCCTCCCCTTATCCCTAACTTGCCTTGAAACACATGGGACACCAGCCCACAAGCCAGATGATGCACCTGGTCTTGAGAGTGGCAATGGTGGCATTCACATCCTTGGGCACCACATCTCCATGGCAGAGCAGGCCATGTATTTGCCATGGTGAGGGTCACACTTGACCCATATGATTGAAGGGTTTAAGCAGGCATTGGTGACCCCTGACAGCAAGAGCTGCTCATGGTAGCCCTTCTCATTTGAGACAATGTGTGAACAGGTCACCAACAGAAAGTGGATGCAGAGGTAGGGCACCAGATTGGTCTGGAACTCTGTGAGGTCCACATTGAGGGCACTATCAAAACACAGAGAGGCAAGAATGGAGAACAATCTGGTCCAGGAGCCGGTTGAGGTTGGTGTAGGTAGGGCACTTGATGACCAGGTTACAGTGACAGATATCATAGATGGCCTCACTGTCTACCATGAAGGCATAGTCCAAGTGCTCCAGGCTGGTATGGGTGTTAAGGATGGAGTTCCCAATTGCTTTGGACACTTGAGAGGCTGGATAGATAGCAAACTCCAACTTGGATTTCTTGCCACAGTCAACAGAAAGCTGCTCCATCAGCAGAGAGGTGAAGTTTGGGCCAGTGTCCTCCTTAAAGCTATGGAAGATCAAGAAACCCTGAAGCCCGGTACACTGGTCTGTCTAGGGTAAGAGATGACACTGTTAAGGATGCAGATGGCATTATCATCTTTCCCCAGCCCTCTTCTCCTGACAGGACTCTTTCCTGTCTATAAAACTACTGTGACCTAACTACAACTGTATTCACTTCTATACTTAAAAAACACAAAACTTTGAAGCATAATTTATACTTAACTGTATACATATTATTATACATACAGTGAATGCTTTGACAAATGTATATACCTATAGAATCATCAAACCAATCAAAATATAGAAATTTCCATCACTCCAGAAAGTTCTCTCATGCTGTGTTGCTTCACCTCTATAGATGTGAGAAGAGAATACCTACAAGGGGCTTGGAGTTCCGGGGAGACAGATGACCTAGAAGGGCAGTGCTGTGTGTGTGAAGTGTCAGGGGTGAGGGGAGGGGAGATGAGGGTCAGGTGGACATCGGATCTGTAGTCAGAAAGCTGAGCCCTCTCAGCTTCATAGCTCTGCCACCTAGTTGCAGGAGAGTGGGACTGGGGCTGGTGGTGGTGGTAACCAGGCCCCATCTCAGACTGGAACCCAGGAACCTGCAGGTTTAACAAGTACCCTTGGTGATTCTGATGTAGCTGTTCCTTGGACTAGAAAAGCATCAGACTATACCAGACACACGAGTAGTAACAATATAAAAGTTCTTCATTTGCAATATTACATATATCAAATCATTATGTCCTATACCTGAAACTAATATGTCATATACAATTATATATATTATATACAACAAATTTTTTTAAAGCAAAATATAAAATAAGTAGGCTTTATGTAAATTGACAACTAAAACAAATTCTCCTTTTTAAGAAAGGTCTAAGCTTAAGGGGTGCTTTGTCATATTTTCACACAGAATCCCATTCCTCAGGTCACCCGCAAGTCCTCAGTCTTTGAGCAGCAGAGAGTATGTCTGGAAAATCCCTCTAGAGGGCCAGTGCCAAAGTACTGGCTCCTAGCTGGCCTTGGTCCTGGCTCTCCTGGCCTCAGGCAAGGGATAGGATAAACTGGAAAAGTGGCTAAAAGCTAAGAGGAGCCTCTCCCAGCTGGAAAACCCTGATTAGGAGTCCAAGAACAACAAGCTGAGCTTCTGAGGCAGCTTCCTCCCACCTGCTGGGGCTAGAGACGGATCAAAAATCAAAAAAAGTTTGGATCAGACAATCAGGCTTGGCAAAGCAAGGAACCAGCAGGGCAGAAGCCAGTCCACAGGCTCCGGGCAGAGCAAGTTACTCAGACTTCTAACCCTAGATCCACACCCAGGACACGCAGCTCCCCCTAGAGGAAGCAAGTGGACAGACAGGCCAGAGGAACCAGCACCAGCCATAGGCCTGTGGTTCCCCTTTCTTCCACACAAGTCCAGCCTCCCAAGTGCGAAGGGCACTTGGTCTGCTCACCAGTTTTTGGATCCACTCCAGCACCAGATCGAGGATCTCCTTCCCCACAGTGTAGTGGCCTCGGGCAGAGTTGCTGGCAGCATCTTCGTCGCCAGATATCAGCTGCTAAGGGTAGAAGAGCTGCCTATACCTGCCAGTTCTTACCCCATCCTGTGCGGAGGAAAGGTCTCCTCCACACAGGCACTAGGACCTTTGCTGCTGAGCTCCCCCACGTAGAACCGAAGAGCAGGGCCTGAGGGCACACAGCACTCCCGAGGCCCACTTGTAAAGCCCAGTCCTACCTGGGCTGTGAGGGGGAAAGTTGGGGGGATCCCTTTTCCAGTCCCTTCCCTCTCATCATAGCCACTTCATTCTGCTTAGTAAGTAATCAGTGGTGTGTTCAGGGGAATCTCATTTGACTTTTGATTGGAATAAAAACACAGACTAATGCAGGAAACCCAGTCCACAGTTCAACAACATCTATAATAACGTCTTTAGGAAGATGGGGGAGGGGTGACATTTTCAGGAACAAGAAACTGAGGAAATCCAGACACAGGAAGGAGGAAGCAGAGAACCCCTTGAGAGCCAACAACAGCCAAGTTCACACAGGTCCACATCCTATTAAGGGACCCATTTCCGTTAAACTCAGCACCCAGTTCCTTATGCAATGTTATCCCTGAGAGCCTGAGGGTAGGGAAAGGGAAGTTTAAAGTTTCTGCTTTAATATCCACTCTTTTCTGTAGTCTTCTTTCTAGGTCTGACTCCTGGACTCAAACATCTAGTGGTTTCCCAGGCAGAGCTCTTTGACTAATCTCCCTCTCAGCACAGGAAGCCCGCAGGACCCCTCCTGAAGATAGAGTCTAGACAAAAGCAACAGACCTTATTGTTATTCTTGGCTGGTGATTGCCTGCATTCCAAGAGTTTTTCCCCTAAGCCAGAGCTCCCAGCTGATTTGGGGGATGGCAAAAATATGGGCTGGGGATGGGGAACCCACCAAGTGCCCACTCACCTATGACAGAAGGCTCCAGGTCCACAAAGACAGTCCCAGACACGTGCTTGCCAGCCCTGTCTTACTGATGGTGTTGAAAGGAGTCAGCGCAGCTCCCCAGTGCCTTGTTGCTGGGCATAGTGCCACTGGGCTGGATGTCGTGCTCCAGGCAGTAGAGCTCCTAGTAGGCACTACCCATCTGCACCCCAGCCTGGCCCACAGGGATAGAGATACACTCATGCTCCAGAGGGAAACAGAGCTGTGGCATGGTCTGCGGAGGGCTGGGGGCTTTAAAAGACTTCCGTGGGAGCACCCATTTATCTGTCCTCCCTGGAGCCTGAAGCCTAGCAGTGCATTACCTGGTTCCCTTTATTGGGTTCCCTTTCCAGGCCTTCCCACACTTTAAGCCCCTCATTTTCTCTTCATTTACCCAGGGCTTGAGAACAAAGATGGCTAAAGCCTAGATCTTCTAGAGAAAGTCAATACCAAGCAGCCAAACCCCACTGCCTAGTGCCCTGTCTTGCTGGCTGGGATGATTCTAGAAGGCACAGAGCCCCCCGCATGCCGAGATAGAGCACCCTGGAGCTTCTAGCCCTAGACCCCTAGGAGAACGAGTCTCCAAGGCCAGGACTTGGTGTCCTCCATACCCTGAAGTGGGCAGAAGATGGAGTTCAGGTCTGTGGGTTATCGGATGCACAGACTCTGGAGTTAGAGCGCTTTGAAAGCTCATCTGCACCCTCCCCTTTTGGGGGGATATGCACCTTCTCTGGACACTTGTCCTGGCCCCCTGAGTACAGATGGGTTAATCCAGATAACTGCTCGAGGGTCACAATGAAAGCAGAAAACTCACCTCACCCATCCACTCTCCTCACTGAAGTCTCCTGTGATGGACAGACTCTCCCAGCTTCTGGTCCTTCAACCCAACCCAGTCTAGACCTTCCCAGATGCAGAGGGGGTCTTCTAGAACATCGGCAACAGTTTCACAATTCAGTTTAGCTAGGAATTGTCCTCCAAGACAGCCTCAGAGCCTCCACAGGGGTTCAGCCCAGAGGTGGGGATCCCGAGATTCCCGGGAGGCGCCGGGGCCTGTGTACACACCCTGACTTCTCCCTTTTAACTGAGGGACTTCGCGTCCTTGGGCACCGCAACAGGACAGAGGTGGGACAAAGCTCACTGACACCCCTGTTCGGCTACGGACCAAACATCATACGCCTCAGACCTCCGGCCCGAGTCCGGCCACCCAGCCTCAGAACCCGAGCGAACCTGCTGGAGGCTCCCCGCAGTCCCGGTCCCCGCCCCCGAACGGGCGTGGTGTCCGAGACAGGCGTGCAGCACCGCCCCCCGCCCGCGGTGGGGAAACCCGCGGACCCGGGTCTCCCGCCACGCCGAGTCCGCCTCCGACGGGAAGGCGCGGAGAACAGCCGGGCTCCGACGCCCTGTCCGCCCGGCCTTTCCGCGCAGCCCACCGTCGCCTCCAAGTCTCCCAACGCCCCCCAAGCCCGGGATGCCGGCGTCCCCTCACCGTGGTCTCTCGGAGAGGTGGAAGCTGCGGAGGGCCCCTGGAGTGCGGGCGCTCCTCGAGTCCCCAGCCGCACCCCACCCTGCGGCTTAGAGTCCCCGCCGAGCCGCCGGCCTTGCCCCTTAGCCGGGCTCCAGTTGGGAGGGGGCCACCCCCGCGCGCCTCTCTCGCTGCCAGGCCCCCACCCGCGCCCGCCAGTCTCTCCACTACCGGTAGGCCGCCTGCGAAATATCTCCGCCTTGGCCGGCTCCTGGGAGGTTTGCAAAGCCCAAGGGAGAGAAAGCCTCAGGGGTTCGAGTCCTCCGGCCAGCTTGACCCTCTTCTTTGGTGGTGTATGCTGGGTCTGAGAAGCTGAAGCTTTCAGGGGATGCCTCATTCTGCTTTTGTCTTCCGTCTTTACCCGGGCAACACCGCGGACCTGGTGGGAAAAGCGCATAAACCTTGGAGGGCGATGCAGACTTGAGGTCCACAAACACCAGAGAAAGAGAGATGCTGTGATGAGAACCAGGTGCTGGGAGTTTCGAAGGAGGGACAAAATGCGGCTAGGGTGGAGGAGTGGTGGGCAGACAGGTGTGGGCGAGAGTATCGCAGGTGCAGGTAATTGAAGTATTACCCTTGACTGGGGGGTGGGGGTGGGCAACTGTTCCTGTTCAGGTGGCTCAGATTTCCAAAAGAGCAAGGGGTACAGGCTGGCTGAAGCAGATCCAAGAGGCCTTGTGGGGTGGAAATGAAAAAGCAGGCTAGGGTCTTGAATGCTAGTCTGAAGCATTTGCACATAATTCCACTGACTCAGGGGAACCATTGAGGGTCTTTGATCAGAGGAGTGATGTGATCAGAGCAGCATTTTAGGCAGTACATAGATGTTGATCGTATGTCCCCCATTCCGGGGGTGGTTTCCTATTTTTCCATGCTAAAGGGCATACACACATTTTCCCTCTCCCCAAGCTGTTTGTCAGCTGTCTAAAATGAAGTTTTACTTCTAAATACTTAACAAATTATTCCATTTCCTAATTAGGGAGGGTTAATTAGTGCTTGGCTTTATAAAATGATTGGGCACACCACAGTGATTACCCTTAACTATTTGTGCAGCACATTCCAGAGGAGCCCAAACATCTGTCATCTCCTAGTCTCACTTCCTAGTGGAAAGGTGACTGCACCCAGCTTATTCGGGTCAGGCCTGGAGACTTGAATTCTTGCCTTAGAAAACCTGCAGTTGTAAATGACTTTCTGGTGATAGAGCACAGGAAGACTTAAAGTTACTGTGTCACTCGCCAGTGCCCCCCTGGATTCCTGCAACTGTTTTTCCACAAGACTCTAGCCATGTCATTTGAAAGTATCCTGAAATAATTTTAAACTTAATGCTGAGGTGGCAAAAGTGGTTTAAGCCCAGGGTGCGAGGTTAACTTTCGAACTCTGAAAAGTATTCTCTGGTCTCAACCCTTGGATTTTATGAGGCTGCCAGCTCTATAGTGGATGCCTCTGGTCAAGGGATAAGATGTGAGTGTGTGTGTGAATATTCAAGTAAGTATCAATACTTTGAAAACCCTTGTATATACAAAGCTAAGACATGGTTACTCATTGCCTGTCACTGCCCCAAACAAAACTCAAATATTGTGTCCTACTGAAGGTGGGCATATCAATGATTAAAATGAAGCTACTTGGCCATAAACTCAAAAAGTCAAACTCAAGACCATCATCTCTTCCTTGCCTCTCCTCATTAGGCATCCATTCCACCCGCTAGTAGAGTCGACCAGTTAAAAACATCCTTCCACCCCTCCACTAAATAGAGTGCACTCTAACCAAGGGATTATAAATACATTTGAAACAGTGACATCCTAGTGTTATTTTATGGAAATGACACAAACCCTCCTCTCTTGATGTAAATATGCTTCTTTACATCACACCAATTAAAATTAGTCCTTTTATGAGGTATTTGGATTTATTTCTATTATCTAAACTGCTTCCAAGTTTAGACTTATTTTTTTGTTTGTTGGTTTTTTGTTTTTGGCCCTGAAGTTCTCAACCAGGGATTGAACCCGGGTTCCCAGCAGTGGAAGTGCTGAGTCCTAATCTCTGGACTGCAAGGGAATTCCCTAGATTTTTATTTTTAACTTTTCCTTCTCCTTTTCTCTATATCACCTGTCAACCTGAAAAATAAAAGAGTCAATTATTTTACTAGCAAAATGGGTTTATTTGGGAGTAGCCGAGAATTGCAATTCAGGACAGGCAAGCTATGGTGAATCATGGGCAGGTCCAGAGAACAAAGGGCTTGCTTTTATTAGGTTTTAGGAAGAAATTGCTAGGGTTGTTTTGAACAAAGGTTCATTGGAGAAGAGCCAGAGTCTGAGGTTGTGGCAGTTTCTCATTGGCTGCAAGTGGTAGTTAGTGCATTCTTGCTGGGTCAGGGAGGGATCTTCCTTTTTCTTGAAAGCAGGAGATAAAACTGCTCTGTGAAAAACATCCTCCCTTATACCAGAAGAGAAGGAACATTCTTCCTTTTTGCTGCTGGTTATGCAGGCTGCAGCAAGTGGCAGGTGGGTGAGAGCTCCCTCTTTAGGGCTTCCCAACTCTATTTAAGATGAGGTTTCTTTCATTTTCACATTTCCCTCTTTGATCACCATCTTTCCTTGAAAGCATCGCATTTAGAGGTTTTGTCCCTTGTTGCCAGGAAGGAGCTTTCCTGGTTGTCCTGCCCCACATTGGAGGGAAAGTGCAGACTGGAAACCACTGAGGCCACATTTGAGGGAAAAAGAAAAGTAGGAGGGAAACTCTCAGGCATTTCCCATTTAAAGTCTTTATCTTATCAAGGCCATAAACATTGGAGATCATCTTAAAGTGCTGAGCTAGTATCACCCTTTTTGTGTTACTGAAGCAAACTTGGAGCCACTCACCCATGCACAGTAAAGCCAATCTACTGACACCAGGTTGTGATGAAGGAAAGTGCAGTGCTTATTGCAGAGCACCAAGTGAGGAGTCCAGGTAGCTAGTGCTTAATAGACCCAAACTTCCTGATGGCTTTCAGGAAAAGGTCTTTAAAGACAGGGTGAGGGAGGGGAGTTGTGGGGTGCATGCTCAGCTCATGGAAATATTCTCATTGGTTGGTGGTGAGGTAATTAGGAGTCAACATCATCAACCTTCTGGTTCCCAAATGGTCTGAGGTCTATGTGCTTGTGGGCCGCATAAGTTAACTTCATCCACCTGGTGGGGATTTCAGTATCTGCAAAATAGCTCAAAGGATATAGCTCAGAATATTTGCTATAGCCCTTGAGGAGGAACTAAAGGTCCTTGACTTTGTTTAATGGCTACTATTATTATTTTGTCTTGCTTGACTGTTTTCCTTTCTTTATGCATTTTCTCACTTCTTTGATTAAATGTATTCTTTGGAACTCAGGGAAGACCTAAGAGGCTAAAGTTTTCCTACAGACAGAGGCAGGTGGAGGACATGCCAGGGAGAGTGGGGGTGGGGGTGAGGGGATCTGTCTCCAAAAGGCCCCATAGGGTCCTGTTCAGTTACATTGGGTATATGTCATTTTTATAAAGATTTCACAGGCACAAAGCTTAAAATGATTATGCAAAGTACAGTTAAAAGTAATATGACAGGTTCAGTTTGCATGATGGTTCTGAACGAGGAGCCTAAATCTGACGGTAATGCTAAATAGGTTAAAAAAGGGGGGGTGTCAGGTGAAATTTGTTGTAACCAGTGGGCTAGTTCCCTGATCTTGTATAATTAAATGCCTCTAGAGGCATTTAACCATGTGTAACTGGTGGTATTTACTATCGAAAAAAATGCCTTCTTGTTCAGCACGTAGGTAATCAAGGGCTATGCGAGTTTCCAAAACTATTGATACTTTAGCTAATGAGTCAAGTGATCCTTGTTGGCTTGCTATTGCTTTGGCTGTGGAATTGACTAGCTCTCCTAATGTTTGGAAAGATTTTTAATCATGCATTCACTGGAACTTATTCTGACCCAGAGGAGAAAGGCTCTCCCTTTGGAGGCAAACTCAGAGTCAGGTAGGCCTCCTGGAAGTTCTCTTTTAAGGAGGCTTAATGGAGTGGACCAATGGAAGGCTTCAAACATCTTACTCTGTAGCTGATGCCAAGGGGTTGCTGAGTGAAATTAGCAGTAGCACTTGGGACAAGCGAAAAAATTTGTTACAAGATGGACGAAAGGGTCACCATTGTCATGAATGGATTGAAGTTTCCGGTGGCAAACACAACAATTAGGTAAGTGTCCCCCTTTTGTAATAGATTGAAAATGCAGATAAGAGCATTGTCTTTCCAAGAAGAGGGAGAGGATAAGGCAAGAAGTAATAGAGGAAAAAGGTACACAGGCCTGGTCCAGTCATTTTGGGAAGAAAGATGTGTCCTTCAGCTGTTTCCTTCAATTCCTGATCAGCTTGATTCAGCAGTCTCCAGTGCTTGTTATAGGATGGGATGCCAGGTGGAGTCTTCTTTAGCTGTGAGAAGTTTACCCAAGGTTTGAGTCTCTTTGACATTTTGCTGCATCTGGGTAGTGAGGGGGACCTTGGTGTAGTCCTTTCCAAGGAAATTCAAAGGCAACCTTTGTTCTTATTGATTCCAAATCAGAAGGGTTGGAGAAAATTGGAAACATTAATTTGGAGATTTGTAGTTAGATATTGAAGAAACAAGAAGACTTTAGGACCCTGTCCAGCTTATAGATATATAACAAAACCTTAAAGAAAATTAACAGGACAAGAATCTAATATCTACAAAGGTGCAAACATAATTTCGCTCTCCATAACTATCCCCCTTTTATCAAAAATAATCATAGTAAAACTAATTTGTATTAAATTTGGCTTGATTATTATTTACATAAATGCAGTAAGAATAGTGATTGATCATATAAGCTCTTTTTAAGATTACTTTGCTGGAAACTTACAAGCAAGGTACCAGGCTTATTTTTCCAAGAAGTTCCTTAAAATTGGTCATATCTGAGTCTACGTAGCTCTCTCTCAAATATGACATTCCAGTCAAAGCCTTGGCAATGTAGTCAGTATTTCCAGTTGTATCCTGTTATAAGAACAGGTTCTCACTGAATTCAAGTAAATAACTAACTGTACTGTCAGGAAAAAATACTTAAGAGTTTCCAAATTCTGGAAGGATCAGGTAGGAAAAGATAAATATTTCATCTTTGTTTACAATTGCTGTAAGTCACAGATGCTTAAGAGAAAAAGTTTCCTTAAATCTGGAAAAGTAAACATTAGGGGACTAACATAAGAAGTCATAAAATTTATAATCATCCTCAAAAAGACTTCATTCAGAAAAGTAAAACATTAGGGAACCAGCATAAAAAATCGTAAAAATTATAATCATCCTCATTTGTTAATTCAGCCTCCTGTAAATCCTGTTGATCTTGATCTTGGGTTAGCAGCTTTATGAATCAATTAATTTTCTGTTAAAGTTTTAGAAACTTTCACCCAGTTCAGTGTTATGATCTTAAAGTTATCAGAAACCTGCATTCTAGAGCAGTGGTCCCCAACCATTTTGGCACCAGGGACTGGTTTTGTGGAAGACAATTTTTTTCCCACGGACGGGGGTTGGGTGGGGGGAGGATGCTTCAGGTGGTAACATGAGCAATGGGGAGTGGCAGATGAAGTTTCTCTGGCTCCCCTGCTGCTCACCTCCCACTGTGTGGCCTGGGGGATTGGGGACCCCTGTTCTAGAGTATCTGTTAGGGTCTTTTCAGGAATCTCCTTGAAGATGAAGCACTTTTATAGGAATATTTTTGCAAAGCATCAGAGTAAAACAATAACTCTCTGTGAATGACAAAAGACTTAAATGTCAGTTATTAAAGATCCAATAAGAGTCCATTATGATGGAATTGACATGGGAATTTGGTAAGTTCTAGGACACACATTTTAAGATAATAGCTAGAATTATGAATGATAATACACCAGAACATATCAAGATTTCTAGGAATGTCATATAATTTCTGGAACATTTATAACATATACAGATGCAATATAAAGAAGGCTTAGTATTATTTCTTATTTGACAATGCTTCCCATGTAATTTCCCAAATAAGCCTAATTAGTTTAATATCCCCTTTTTAATAAAGAGAGAGAACAGATCCTTCCAGATGCTCCAGAGGCCCTCCAAAAAAATCCCAAAGTTAGTTTAAGGTCAAAAAGAGTTCATTTATAGTTTGATTTTGGGGAAGTTTTTCAAAAATATCAAAAATTTTGGACATGACTAAATTGGATCACAGATCATTATAAAATAATATTTATTTAACTAAAGTGACAAAAAGATTTCAAAGGTTAGAACATTGTTGCTGGGGCAGGGAGGAATCTGCCTTCTTTTTTTTAAAAGCAGGAGATAAAATTCCTATGTGAAAAATGTCTTCCCTTATCCCAGAAGAGTAATATTCTTATCTTCCTTCTTCCTTCTGGTTATGCAATCTGCTAGGAGTGGTACCTGCATGACAGCTACCCCGTTGAGGCTTCCTGACTCCACTTAAAATGAGCTCAATTTATTTTCACAGTATACTTGGGAATCTACTGAAACACTAAACACTACAGAAAAGACTTGGGCTCTGGACTCATACCATCTAGGTACCAATTCAGCCCTCACTGAAGGAAGTTTGCTAACTTTTAAAACCTGTAAAATAAGGATAAGATAGTATTACCTACCTCATATGGTTGTGGGAATTAAAAGTGCATTATAGTATTCGGCATATATTGTATGACATGGGCAATTCATTCCTTCTCTCTGAACTTCTGTTACTAATATGTAAAATGAGAAGGTATAGGACTCTACGTGTTCTCTAGATTTTCAGGCCTAATGTCCTCTATATTACTGCTTTACTTTCGAGTTTGCCTTTTTGATGACTGTTCCCATCTCTGTTCTTACTTCTAGACCTTTACTTTCCAAATTCTAAATCTATAGTACGTTTCAATTTCATCCCATTTGTATTTTGAGATTGCACCCTTTGTATTTTGTACACACAATCTCATCCCGTAATAAAAACAAATCAAAAATTATTTAAATATGAACATTTTCAGAGGCTGAAACATGCAGATGGCAGACATCAAATCACTGGTATACGTCGCTTCCGCCAGAGCGCTGCCGGGAGTTGTAGTCTGACGCACAGGCACACACCTCCCCGCCTCTCCAGTTTGAAAAGCGGGAGGAAGGGCGGGTGGGCGGGGCGTTAAGGCTGAAGCGCGCTCGAAGCCACGCCCCCGCCCCTTTCCGCTCGCCCGGTTCGCCCTGGAGGGGCGCGCCCGGCTGTGGATGGGGCGTGGCCTTTTCCTGGGGGCGGTGCTGCCGAGGCCGGCGTCCTCCGGGAGGTCCTGGTTCCCCCCACCCGAGGGCGGCGGGATCGCGGGGCGGGCCTGGCGGGAGGGTGGCGACCCGGCAGGCGGGGCGGGGGCGGGCTGGCTCTGGCTCCTTCTTCCTCCGCATGTGGCTGGCGGCCGCAGAGCAGTTCAGATCGAGCACTCCCGGCCGCCCGCGTCCCCTTCGGGCTCTCCTCACGTCTCTGGAGCCATGGCGTTCGCAGAGACCAACCCAGCGGCATCCTCCTTGCCCAACGGCGACTGCGGCCGCCCCAGGGCGCGGCCAGGAGGGAACCGGGTGACGGTGGTGCTCGGCGCGCAGTGGGGCGACGAAGGCAAGGGGAAGGTGGTGGATCTGCTGGCGCAGGACGCAGACATCGTGTGCCGCTGCCAGGTGAGGCGGCCGGGCTCTGATGGGAAGCCGGCCCCTGAGCTCGGGCCCAGAACTCGCATCCACCGTCCAAAATAAGGTGTCACCTTGAGGTTCTTTCCTCTTATTATGAGCTGCGGCGACGTGGAGAAATGGCGGGAGGTCGGAGACCCCTGCCCTGGGGCCTTGGGCTGAGGGCTCGGGGTAGCTCAGGAGGAAGATGCGGCTTGACGGAGAGCCTTTGAGATGCGCGATGCCTGGGGAGTTGCAGTTTTCGGTCTGGGGACCAGTGCTCAAGTCCAGGACTGAGGCCGGGGTGGAGGTGGGCTACTGTTCGAATTTCAGGAGCTACCGCCCGAGGCCTGCTGGCGACTCCGGGCGGAGACCCTACGGGGCCGCAAAACCTACCCCATCATCACCTATCCACTCAGAGAGACCAAGTGGGCCGAAACGCCCTGAAATCCAGACTCACCACTCCCCCACCTGCAGGCCCCAAGCTTGTAGATCTTTGCCTCCTGCGGTACACTTTGTTGACGTGAGAACCCACCTCCGGGGCTTAGGGCTGTTTAATGACTGTTTAGTGTCCCCGGTTTTTTTACTCGGTACCCGGTATAGTATACCGGAGAGATTAATATACCGGGGAGATTAATTTTACATGTTGGTCCCAGAGGTGGGAATCCCACCCAGCTCTTTTACGATTGAGGCACGTGAAATACACGAGTGTCAAATCTAGTATTTAGAAATATTTACAGTGTTACGCTCACATCTAGAGTGAACTTTCGGGAAATGGAATGGTAAGGTACTTCCTACCGGGAGACACGTGGTTTTCAATGTAAGCCTTCTTCCTATTTGTCGTTTGCTTTGAAGCAGCCTAGAGGTTAGGCCTTTGTAAAGGCTCGTAGATAACTATTACCAATTTCAAAATTCGAAATAGTTGAGCAATAACCGCTTTCAAAACGAATGGTAGTGTAATATCTGAAGTTAACTACTGTCTGTTTAGGTTGCAAGAATGTTTCTTCTTCATGAACTTACCTGGCACAATATAATGATGCTGTGTACGTTCTAACAAGTTCATAGGCCCACTTGATTGGAAGTTTTCAACCTCAAATTGAGTACCATTTGAGCATGCAGAAAAGGTAATCGTAGCCACATCAAAGTTAAATAAAAATCTTGTTTTTTGCGTGCAGAAATCCATCCTGCCGGTTCCTTGGTTAAGACAGCTGTTGCACCAGTTGCCTCTTAGTATTACCAGTAGCATCACCACCACCACCTCCCTTCCAGCCTTCTATTCCTCCACCCTTCTGGCAACACACATACCTTACTTAATAACACCCCTGAAGGGGTTGCCTCACACTGCCTTAGGAGCTGCTCCAGAAGGCTGGCCTTCACCTTCTTTTTGTCTTAAAATCAGATCTGGCTGTGCTGTGGGGAAAGAAGTATGAAAATACCTAACTCTTTCTAGGTAGGAGGGGATAGAGGCTGAGACCTGTTTATTTACTTCATGGTCATTTCTGACATCTTCCTTACACAGAAATAGTAGTGCTTGGGTTCAGCTACATTATGGCTTTTAAGAAGGTTTTGGGAATGTGACCATTTTGTCTTTATTCTGAAAAATCCTCTGTTCTAACATCCCTTTGAAACGTAGTAGAATTAGTTTGTTGATTGGAGAAGGTGCTACTGTGTTACTGTAAAAAGTAGTCTTGAAGGAGGTCATGGACCAATCTGATCTGATGCCCTTGGAAAGTCTAGAGAGAAGTGACTGAGAAGGAGCCAAGTTTGGCTTTAAAATGTTAGCTGAAGATAGAGAAGAAACATATGAGCAGACTTGTTAGGCAGACTTTACTCACCTGGAAAGTTTTGACTTACTACCTTCCTTACATAATTTAAAAAGTGTTGTATTCTAGTGCCTTTTAAGAGCTCATCATTAGAAGGATTCTTATGTTTTGTTAGTGCAGGCAGATAAGTAATGAATAGACTTAAGAATATCCCTTGTGATTCACCTTGGTAACTTTGTATCATCTGGTCAGTCCTGGTAAGCTGACATCTGCTTAGGGAAGTTCTCCTGACTTATAAAATTGATGGTTATGGAATGTTGAAATTCTTAATAAGTATGTACAGAGAGCTGGGAAAAGTCAACTTTAGGAAAGACATTTTGAGCTTGAATTGCCATGTTTGATGATTCAAATTTTGTGTATTATTGAAAATAACATGCACTTTGTTAGAGTTTAAGCAGTATATTTTTGTCATATTCACACCATGATCTCAAATTTTATACAGTCTTTCTCCGGAAGTGTTATACACATAATGTATCTCTAATGGAATCATAAAATAAGGAATTTTTTCCAATAAAAATACATTTTTTAGAAGAAAAGCTGACACTGCATTTAACTATATATTTTAATATATAAAATGCCTTTTGGGAAAGAATATGTGCAAAGCTAGTGGCATTTTCATCATCATAGCACTTAAGACCTGTGTTTTAGATTCAAGATTTATAGGAAGTTACTTATAACTTGTTAGATACACTAGATCCTTAAATAAGTGTGTAGGACTTGCATGAAAGGATGACTTAATTTTAGATCGATAGGTCTTTTAAGAAAAAGAGAAGAAAAATTAAGTATAGGACCGATTCCTGGCACAGTTAATTCATCCAACAATCACATAATGAATATCTACAGGGGACCACTTAGCCCCAGAGTTAAAAGCTAAAAAAGGCAGGGCTTGTGCCCACAGGGAGCTTATAGTCTAGTGGACAACTATTTCTTAAACAAGTATTTCCCAGGGTGGGGATAGAGAAGGGTACTACTACAGGTTTTTCAAAGCGTTAAAGTATGGGAATAGGAAGGCTCCTTCCTGGCAACACAAAAATAGTTTTATTAGGAGAATATTACTGTTTTTTTTTCTCCCCAAATACTCTCAAAATAAACTATTATTCTTTATTTTCTTTATTTTGTTGAGTAGAAACGACAGAGATTTTAACTATTGTACTTTATACCAGACCTTAAGCATGGCCTTATTTATTGTTCTGGAGAAAGTAAAGCTTGGTAGTCTTAGCTACAACTACAGGCATGAAGTTGCCTGTAATCAGGAATAGGTAGAAGAGTATTTCTTTGTGTTTTTTCCCCAGGGCTTTAAAGTTAATATAAAGAGAAAATTAACTAAAATTAATTATAAAGGGAAAGTATATAAAGTTGGCCATAAAAGTAAACACAATGAAAAAAATGTTAATTTATAGCTAGATGCTGGTATTTGCTGAAGGCTCTGAAACCAGCTATTAGCAAGTGGTAAAGAAATGTAAAGGACATACCAGCCGCAACTGAGATGTTCTCCTTGAAATAATCAGAAAGGTTGAAAGATAATTTAAAAGAGAATAATTTCAGTGTTTTTTAATGCCTTGACCTTATACAGCTAAAATTATCTTCTAAACCACTTCCCATAATTTTGAAGATGGTGGAGAATTAGCATTTAAGGTAAGCCATTCTTCCAGTTTTATAACAATTGCTATTTCTGTGTCTCCTATCAGGATTGTTTTTTATATATGTAGTATTTCCCAAGTGCCTACATAAGTGTATACCAGTGTGTGGTGTACTTGGTTAACTCCTGCTTTCTCAGATTACTGTGTTTTCCCTACTAGAATGTACGTTTTCTCAGAAAGAGGACTTATTCCTTTTTTGTTTTCTTCCATAGCACCAGGTACTGTGTGAGGCAGAGAGGAGGTAAATACTCAACAAATATTTATTGGGTGACCTGGATCACCCTTAGAAATTTCTGTGAATTCAGTAGTTTAGCCCTTTAGTGTATTATTTTATCATACCCTTGGACAATTTAATTGACTATTGGCATGAGTTTAACGTACAATCCCCAACTTTCCTTGGATTAACATTTGTTAAGTAGTTTGTTTTGTTTGTTTTTTTTTTTTTGTGGTATGCGGGCCTCTCACTGTTGTGGCCTCTCCTGTTGCGGGGCACAAGCTCGGGACGCGCAGGCTCAGCGGCCATGGCTCACGGGCCCAGCCGCGCCGCGGCATATGAGATCTTCCAGGACCGTGGCACGAACCCCGTGTCCCCTGAATCGGCAGGCGGACTTTCAACCACAGCGTCACCAGGGAAGCCCTGTTAAGTAGTATTTTTAGCTAGTATTTTTCACGTACCATTATGTTCAAAGGTTTTACTAGTTTATTTTAGACTTATTTCTTGTATCTATGAGAAAATAGATAACTGATAATTGTATCATTTTTGTGTATTTCCTCAGCAGATTTCAGTTGAATGCCCTGTGATTCTAGTAAATAGTTTTTCCTTGTTGAGGGCAGTAGATCTCAAAGTTTGGTCAATGAGGATGTCCTAAGTTGTTCACTATTTAAACTTATTGTATTAGTGTATATAATATACCATTATCTCTATTTTTGAGGCATATATTTTTAAGTTATATGAGGTCATCTCAGTATCAGATCAGTATTATTGTTTCTTGAATTTTGGTGAGAATGGGTGGGTTAGTTTGGTAGTTTTCGGTATCTCTAGGAAAAACTTTTGCCTAGAACAAATCTAGAGTGAACTGGTAAATTGATAATATAGTTAATAGCTTACTTACTGTAACTGAATACAAATCTACTTATAGTATCTTTTGGGGACTAGGTCAAATTTTGACACCAAAGATTAATGTGGTTGAGCTACATACCAATAAGTGAAGTCTGGTGATATTAGAATACTTTTATCTAACGTCAAAGGGATATTGAGGTATTCAGTATTGTCTGGGGAAAGCAATTGAAAAGAACAGTAAGTATGTATAGCACAGGGAACTATACTCAATATTTTGTAATAACCTATAAGGGGAAAAGAATCTGAAAAAAATATTTTTGTATGGGACTTCCCCGGTGGCACAGTGGTTAAGAATCCGCCTGCCAATGTAGGGGACATGAGTTCGATCCCTGGTCTGGGAAGTTCCTACATGCCACGGAGCAATTAAGTCCGTGTGCCACAACTACTGAGCCTGCTCTCTGGAGCCCACGAGCCACAACTACTGAAGCCGGTTCGCCTAGAGCCTGTGCTCCGCAACAAGAGAA
This sequence comes from Kogia breviceps, assembly GCF_026419965.1. Classification (NCBI taxonomy): domain Eukaryota; kingdom Metazoa; phylum Chordata; class Mammalia; order Artiodactyla; family Physeteridae; genus Kogia; species Kogia breviceps. Next base: position 39,081,813 of record NC_081310.1, on the reverse strand, counting down.
GCCACCGCAATGAGAAGCCCGCGTACCGCACCGAAGAGTAGCCCCCGCTCGCTGCCACTAGACAGAGCCCGTGTGCAGCAATGAAGACCCAACGCAGCCAAAAATAAATAAATAAATATTTATTTTAAAAATATATATATGTATGTATAACTGAATCACTTTGCTGTACACCTGAAACTAACACAACACTGTAAATCAACTATACTTCAGTTAAGAAAGAAAGAAGAAAGAAAAAGAAAGAAAGAAAAAGAAAAGAAAAGAACAGTAAATAGAGGATAGTTCCCATGCTACTTTGGCTCCAAGATGGAATGGTTCTTTACACTGGACCAACTTTTAATTATATTTAATTCAAGATAATAAAATTTCCTCTTTAAAATATAAGAGGTCCCATGAAATTTTTAAAAATGGGGTTTTTGTATCAAGCTTTTAAAAACCCTTTTAAAGGAAGAATTTTATTCATGAGGGAAAACTTTTTTGACTTGAAATCTGCAGTTCAATTTCAATGTTTTAAGAAAATACCTCCATAAATGTAATGATTAAATGAATTTTTATCAAGCATTTAGAGAGCTGCACAACATTATTGGTTTATGCATTTTTTGCTTGCATATCTGATCTTCCTGACTATGACCCTGGTCATCTCTGACCATTGTTTAGTAAGTGTGTGTATTAGAGATTGGTACCTAGAGTCTAGAGCTTCTTAATTAGGAACCTGAGATCCTCCAAGGCAATGCCTCATTCCATTTTCATTGTGAGTAGTTGTTTTATAATGGTAATTTAAGGTACAAAATACAAGGTACTTGAGATTTTTGTCATTTGTGTGACATTTATCTGTGTATGAAACTGGAAGGTAACCATAATACTGTAAGGTAAAGCAGATACTGTAAGCCTTTAAGAGATAACTGAGCAGTATACTTGGATGTCTTTGCTAAAAAGAAATTCAGATACCCTGTATATGTTTTCCTATCTAGTGTGTCTGGTTACTGTTGAATAGTTTAATTTGATCAACTTACTGCTAGTAACTTAAACCTTCTCTACTTTGAAATCATAAGTTAATTGCAATTATATGAATGTTTTTATAAAAGAATAGTCATCCTTGTTTATAATTGCTTTATGGCTATGGATTTATATGTTTTAGTTTTGGCAAATAGTGAAGTGTTTCATCAGGAAAGGGACACAGGCCTTTCAGTGTTTACCAAGAAAAACAGCACAGGTAGTAAGCACCGACTCAAAAGATTGTTAGGACCGACTCAAAAGATGGTTAGGTTTCTAAGAAGCTTGAAGACAGGTAGGAAGTGGGAACACTTTTTTGATTACTGGAGTAGTTCAAAGGCATGGGGTCTGAGGCATTGCTGTGCTCTGCTGTAATCCATAGTGTTTACTCTGACTTCTTGATTGATGTTCATTTTGAGCTCTGATTACTGTACAGTGTTCATGTATTCAGAGCAAAAAGGACAAAGAGAAGACACATACTATTTTAGAGGCCTAAGTGGCCCGAGAAATGCCTCTTGGCTATGTGCATGAAATTCTTAGCCCACAACACTATTGCTAAAAAGAGACATCATTGTTTCGGGTTGTAACACTGACTGCCTTCATCTCCTCTCCCAGCAGAAACTCACTTAGTTGCTGGAGTGATTTTTGGGAAGAGGAAGACCTAGGAGCAAACTAAGAAGTTAAGACTGAGGAGTCACTTTTGCAGACTAATGTCATTTTGTTCCTGTCTAAATTTTTTTTTTCTTTTCTTTTCTTTTTTAAATCTCTCCTGGACCTTCTTAATTAGAAACATATCAACATTTCCTGATCCAAACTTTTATTCTAGAGTTGGGCTTGACAGCCTCTGGTTCTGAGGAGTGGTGGAAAGAAACTTTAAAACACTTGTCTTCTGACTTTCTTAAGTTTAAAATTAAATTGGGGGGGGGGAGTACACATGGAAACAATATAAAAGAATTAAATACTATTTTTTTGAAATATACCTTCCAAAACCCCAAGAAACAAACAAACCAGTGGAGCCCAAAAGTGGCTTCATATTGTGTGGCAAGTCTCTGAGGAAAAATATGAGTCTGTAATGCTTTATATGATATTTAAGAGAACAGTTACAAAATAACTAAATAATATTATATCATCCCTGTATCCTGCAGTACCATGTTTTAGAGGTTTGTTCTTGACAGTATACATATTAAAATTTAGAAGTTAATCATTTTTTAATTGAAGTATAGTTGATTTACAGTTAGTTTCAGGTGTACATAAGTTAATCATTTTATATTCAGTTATTACTAGCACAAGATGTGAACTTAGAGAGCCAGCTGTATACATACCATGTTGCAATTAGTTTGTTTTGTGAATCATTTGGATTCTTTGTCTGCAAGCATTGGAAAGAGATTGTCTTAAGCAAAATGCCAGTATGTTTAAAGGAAGACCAAGATGGCTAAACCTTAGAGTGGCCTGAGACAAAGGCAGACGGCTCCTGGGATCTCAGCAGACAGAACTGGCAGCCTTTCTCTTTAGGATGCTCCCTTAGGTGATAGCCATCTCTGACTTTGAAAAATCAAATTCCCAAGAGAGAGAAGCTTGATTGCCTCAAGCTTGGATCAGGTTTCCCTGTCTGGATCAATTACTGTGGCCAGAGGGGATGATTACTATGATTTACAAAGTAAGGGGTGAGGGGGAAGCGAAGCAGAGGGACCGAACCTCCAAAAGGTATAGCTGACCTACAGTTAATTTCATATGAGAAAATTAAGAAATGAGGAAACATTAATTCAGGGTGATTCTCATTTGTAAACTGTTTTCTAATATCACTGTAGACCTCTAGTGCTTTTCTAGAGGGAAGAATGTTTGGTGTTAAGTAGGTTTTTATTATTTTAACTCTAATTAAAATAATGAGAGTTAGCTGTATTTTTTTTTTTTTTTTTAGAACATGTTGGGGGTAGGAGTTTATTAATTTATTTTTTTTTTCTGTGTTGGGTCTTCGTTTCTGTGCGAGGGCTTTCTCTGGTTGTGGCAAGCGGGGGCCATTCTTCATCGCGGTGCGCGGGCCTCTCACTGTCGCCGCCTCTCGTTGCAGAGCACAGGCTCCAGACGCGCAGGCTCAGTAGTTGTGGCTCACGGGCCCAGCTGCTCCGCGTCATGTGGTATCCTCCCAGACCAGGGCTCGAACCCGTGTCCTGTGCATCGGCAGAAGAACGCTCAACCAGTGCGCCACCAGGGAAGCCCCTGTATTGTTTTTTAAAAACTAAAAGTATATACAAGAAACTTTGCTTTTCATCTTTTTTTGTGTGTGTGTGGTACGCGGGCCTCTTACTGTTGTAGCCCCTCCCATTGCGGAGCACAAGCTCCGGACGTGCAGGCTCAGCGGCCATGGCTCACGGGCCTAGATGCTCCGCGGCATGTGGGATACTCCCGGATCAGGGCACGAACCTGTGTCTTCTGCATCGGCAGGCGGACTCTCAACCACTGCGCCACCAGAAACACAGAATTTTAGTTCTGCTCCCCCCGCCCCCATCATAATGTTCTAATTTATTTCAATGAGATACAGTTTTTTCCTGGTCATTAGGAAGCTTATTTAATATTTACATTCAATCTTAATGTAAGAATAATGGTCAAAGAAAATAGGTCAAATAAACACCAAATTAGGGGATGTTTGTGTGATTGTGGTGAGTGCTGATTGGATGACTGGATTTCTTTTTTTTGATATATTCTTTACTTTAATACTATTAATTTGCATTTATTCTTTTGGGGAGGCTATAGAATGGCTTTATTTTCTCAGACTTGTAGAGTTTTATTTCCTAAAATTAATCAGTCCATATCAAATAAGTACTAACAATGTCATAGAACTTTATTGGTCACTGCGGGGGAAGAGAAGAAGTAGTGAGCCCTTGTACTTAAAGATCATCTCACATCTATCCCCACTGAATTTTACATTTGTTCTTGTTATTTAATATAAGAAAAAATATCCTATAAGGCATTATAAACTTAGGTTTTTCCTCAAAGAGACTTGCCACACACTATGCAGCTGCTTTTGGGCTCCACTGGTTGGTTTGTTTCTTGGGGTTTTAGATGGGATATTTTAAAATTAAAAATGTTCAAAAATTACGACATCTGAGATTCATTAAAAATATTTTCTCTATTGATAATAATTGATCTGGAAAACAACATTAATTACTATTCCACAGCTCCTGGTTTGTATAACAATTAATTGAACATATTTGTTTTTTTAGTTAAGTAGTATAAAATATACAGCTATGATAATTAGAGATATTTGTTAAATGCTGTATGAATGACTGGGATCATAAGTGTTATGGGAATTTAGCAAAGCAGCAAGAGGTAGTTACATATAACTTTTAGTATGTGATTAATATTGTATCTGGGAGGATAGTTTACCAAATTTGCTTTGGGGAGTCTGTTAAAAGTATCAGTAGAAATAAGGACATATTTATCTCCCATCATTTATCTGGCCTTCCCAGTGCTACTTAGGAGAATTGTTAAGCATAATTAAACAGGTATGTCCTTGCTACTTATCTTGGTACATGCTACATAGAGTTGCCCATGTGAGAAGCATTCCATTACAAATGTGGGAGCCTGCAGTTCAGAGTACAGTTGGCCCTCCATATCCCTGGGGTCTGCATCCAAGGATTCAATCAACCATCAATCGAAAATATTTGAAAAAAAATTCCAGAAAGTTCCAAAAAGCAAAACTTGAATTTGCCATGCTGGCGACTATTTACTTAGCATTTATGTTGTATTAGGTATTATAAGTAATCTAGAGATGATTTAAAGTATACTTGAGGATGCACGTAGGTTGTATGCAAATACTACACTACTTTATACAAGGGATTTAAACATTTGTGGATTTTGGTATCTGTGGGAGTCCTGGAACCAATCTCCTGTGGATATGGAGGGAGGACTGTATCTGCCCTTGTAACTTCGTAGTGGGTATTGGTGGTTGGGTGAGGCTGGCAGTGATGGTCCTATTGAAACTTCTTTGTTTTGCTAACTGCTAATAACATGTGACCTTTCCATGGACCTCTGTTTCAGGACAGTTTCCTGAGCTCCCAAGAAGAATTTTGTATATTCCACACAATTTATAAATATTTTAGGTTAGCATCCAAGTAGGCACTTCAAATTTGAAGCTTTATCTGGGGCTTTTGGTGAAATGACCCTATACTCAAACTTATTTTATATATGTAGATTTAATTTGTCAAGAAATTCCTTGTGAGTAGCTCCTTCTCAGTTCACCTAAGGACTCTTTTCTGCACAGTGAGTGTTTCAAGATTAGAAGCTATTATACCCCAACTCCCTCTTAGGACACTAGTGACTGAATATTCTCCCCTAACTCCTTAATAGGAAAATTTTAGGGTTATTCTTGGGTATATTTAACCATATTTTCCTACTCAGGCAGTTTAAATAGGATTTAAACCACATAGTAATCCTTAATAAGGCATTGGTTATTGAAAAATCTTGGTCAGCGTTTGAGTGAGCAAGCTGTTCACCAAACTGTGATTTCAAGCCTTCTGCAGCTGAACTTTTCCAGCCTGAACCACCACCTGTATGTAAACTTGGAAGGACTCAAAGAATTAAAGCAATTTATTGCCCTCAAGTCATTTATTGCCAATCGCACCACCTGCCTCAAACAAACAACCATATCAGCCACTATCTTTCCATCATTACTTCCCGTCTTGGTAAGATGTTATCTAAGAGAGTAGTAGGCTGTGTTACACACAAGAACAACCGAGTTAATAATTATTTCACCAAATGATTAGTATATCTGTAAAAATAACTTTGTGTAAAGGAGACTTACTTTAAAAGTCTACATCAAAATTACAGAGTAGATTGTTTTTTATATTTAGTAAATGATGGATTAAAAAGAAAACTGGTTCTGCTTAAATAATAATGCTTTATTGGTTGTCTCAAAGTCGCCAGTACTATTAACAGTTTAATACAAATTCATTAAATGTGTTTTATAACAATTTAGAGTAAATAGTTATAATAACAAATTAACACTTTCCTAGGATTTGAGGAAATTTTAGTGAGCTTCAAACTCTGAAAAGATTTTTCCTGAAAAGTTGGGGGATGTTTCCTAAATCATAAAAAGTTGTGATAAAAAGGCTAATATTGGTATGAGAGATAGAGTAAAAGGAAAACTGTAAAAACCAAGTAAGAATTGTCCTGTGGGTTATTTAAAAAAGACTAAGTTAAGATCAATATATTCTTTTGTTATGTAATATATGTTTTAAGATTCTGTCAGGATTGGTGATAAACCTGCCAAGTGTGAAATAATAGTAAAGTGTGTACCAGGAAGTGTATTGCAACATTGTTAATAATGACAAAAGGTTGGAAACAATCTGAATACCTTTCTCTGGGACCAGTTTAATAAATTATGTGTCCATATAAAAAGGAATGTAGTGCATCTGTTGAAAGGATGAGATGTTCTGTTTACAAGGTTATGGAATGAGCTCCAAGATTTGTTAAGTAAAAAAGCAAGCTGCCCAGGTGTGTATCTTTCCTACCATTTGTATAGGTAGAATAAAACAATGTATAAATATGTGTTTGTATATGCAAAATTATTTAGGGAAGGACACAAAAAGCTGGTGGTAACAGCAGTCTTCTAGCAGGGAAGGGGAGGGTGGAGTATGGGAAGGACTTCACTTTTTATTGTGCATCTTTCTGTGCCTTTTGTGTCATATGCAGATGTTGCCTACAAAAAATAAATAGTAAAAAATATTCACCTGTTGCCTTGATGGTATCAAGTGAAGGAGGTATTGCTTAACACTACCACTTCCGTCCTTCCTGTGTCTTGTCATCTACCTGTTATCTTGTTGGACTATAGGCCACCAACACCAAGTCTTTTTTTTTTTTTTTTTTTTTTAAATTTACGCGACATACACTGGTCTTTAAGCAAGGAATTCTTTGCTCTGTACAGTGCAAAACACAGTGTAAATAAGTATTTGCTTTTTTGAAGATTTTTTTGCAGGACCTAATTTTCTGGCATTTTTGTGAATTCATGATGATGATGGTAAAAGTAAGTAAAATACATTTGTCAAATAGCCTTGTGATCAAGTTAAACTAGTCATCCTCAGGAGATATCGTTTTGATTGGGTTGTTTTTTTTTTAAATGTCCCACAAAGATGTTGTTAAACCTTTTATTTGTTCAGATATATTCCTAGTTTGTTGTTTATTTTAAAACTTTTGTTAGTATTGTGTAGAAGTTTAATCATAATCAAATTGATTTGTGTCTTTTCCCCATGCTTTTTAAACTTAGAAATTAGAAATATTATCTGGTCACTTAATATTCAGTCTCCTTTGTACCTAATTTTTAGAATTCAACTTCACATTTTGTTTCATAGAGTGGAAGTTTCACCATGGGTTTATGCTATGATTCTCAGCTTTAGAGGTTCCTTGACCCAGTGTATTACTTTTGCCAGAGATGAGCAGATTCAAGGAATCGGTCACTAACCAAACTCATGAGACTGATTTTAAATTTTAAAATTATTCTCCAGGATAACCAATATTTGAGGGATTTACTTGGGAGATATCCTGGTTGATAAGTCCATGTAAGAATAATAATTTTAGGTCACAAAGTTGCTTGACACACTCTTAGCACAATGAGAATTATATGAATATTTATATCAAGTTAGGGTAATTGGATAGATTTTTCTATTTTAAAGATTTTTTTAAGATAAATATCATGGAAAATTAATTAGATTGCTACATATTCCACATAGTGCCAGAAACAGAATAACAAACTAATTGTTCCCTGTACTTTGTTCGCTTTTTTTCTCTTTTAAAAAGGGATATGGGACTTCCCTTTTGGCGCAGTGGTTAAGAATCTGCCTGCCAATTCAGGGGACACAGGTTCGAGCCCTGGTCTGGGAAGATCCCACATTCCGCGGAGCAACTAAGCCTGTGCACCACAACTACTGAGCCTGCGCTCCAGAGCCCACGAGCCACAATTACAGAGCCCGCGTGCCACAACTGCTGAAGCCCGTGCACCTAGAGTCCATGCTCCGTGACAAGAGAAGCCACTGCAATGAGAAGCTTGCGCACCCCAACGAAGAGTAGCCCCCGCTCTCCGTAACTAGAGACAAGCCCGCATGCAGCAATGAAGACCCAACCCAGCCAAAAAAATAATAATAATAAAATAAAATAAAAGGGGATATGTCTTCCTATCTTCCAGAAACCTGAACTCTCCAATTTCCAGATCCTGTTAGGAATAACCATTCAAGTAGGGAAAGGAGAGTGGATAGACAAACTATTGTAAAGCTTGTAAAGAATAAGTATTCATGGCAAATACTTGGGTTGCCTTATTGACATTTTAGCAGGAGATCGTTAATTCACTTTGGAAGGCGATATATTACTTGTCATATTTATTGTCAGGTTCATTTTTCCCAATCTTGTATTTCAGGGAGGAAATAATGCTGGCCATACAGTTGTTGTAGATTCTGTGGAGTATGATTTTCATCTTTTACCTAGTGGAATAATTAATCCTAATGTTACGGCATTCATTGGTAAGTATGTGAACTGAACTTAGGGACGTTTTTCCCCCAATTGATAATAGTGTTTATTTTTCATGATCTAAACTTATTTAATCTCTAATCAAATGATTCATTGATTGCTTATTAATCTTGACAGTGGTACCTTCTGGAATATACCTAACTTTGGCTGTTTTATAACTCTTTTAGATCATTTAGCACTAATAACTTTTTTGGAATGATTACTTTGCATTTATTTCTGATCATTGGTAATCTTAATTGTATAACAAAGTGTTAGATCATCAAATCAGTTCTCCAAACACTATGAAGCATAGTAAGAAATACAAGAGGTCTGTGTTTGATGGATTGGTTCTGAACACTTACAACATAAAATGCAATCTGATATTTTCTCTTCTAGTCTTTTATTTTAAAAAATGCTCATCACAGGCCAATAAATTGATTTTATGGCCACTAATAGGTTTTGAGTCCCCAGTTTGAAAGACTGATCTGGTTCAGTTTGCCTAACACTATACAACTAGTTTCTTTCAAAATAATAGTTTCACTTTGTTTCAAAGAAATTTCAAATTATATTGAGTGTAGTTTTAGTGTTTTATATTCTGTGTATTATGTTCTATTATGTATTTACCTTATACTACCGTTTAAAACTTGGAATCATTTCTCTGGTAACTCCCTGATAAATTAGAATGTCCTACTAATCAAAGTGCCTCAGTCTTCTACTATTCTAGATAAAGGGTTATTGAAGATGTATGTCTATATTATAAATATAGATGTTTAAATTTAGGATTTGCTTATTTGTGTTTTTTTTTTTATTTTTAGGAAATGGTGTGGTAATTCATCTACCTGGATTGTTTGAAGAAGCAGAAAAAAATGTTCAAAAAGGAAAAGGTATGAAAGAATGAGTCTGCTTGTCTGGCAGGCAATTATTATTATTTTTTTTAATAAAGTATTATTGGGCTCTCATTCCAGAAAAACTTAACATTTTTGTCTTCTACTTTAAAATTGCAGATTATTGTAGGACAAAATTTTTAATGTCAGTTATTAAATTTTATTCATTATAATCAGTGTTCTAACAAAAGACAAACATAACAAGGTCATTGAGTAAGTCCTGATTTTTTACACATTGGTCATCTGCAAACTTTAGGTAGCTAGAATTACTATATGCTGGTGGCAAAACTCTAGGAAATTCACGAGTTCATTTTGTCATTTGTGCTTGTTAGCATCTACTTCTACACAAGCCAAAAATTAGCTTAAGGCAGTCAGAAAGCCACTGTAGCCCATTTTGTACACTTTTAGTCTCATTTCCTAGAGGATCTGGAACTCCCTTGGTTACTGCAACCCAGGGACAAAAGAGGTTTTTTAGGTCCCTGCCTCCAAATGAGGGAAATCCTTCTTCTATGCAATGTATCCACTTCCATCTTTAAAAAAAAAAAAAAAAGACTTGATTTCCTCCCTTTTCTAATCTCTTCTGGATTTTTGGAAGTCGGTTTACATTCAGTTAGGCTGCCTTGCTAGGGTTTGAGGGGAATGTGGCAATGCAGATGATACACAATTGAGGAAAATCATTAGTGTAGTTCTCCCTTAGCTCATATTTAAAGAACTAAATTCTGTTACATCGTTAAAGTTTATTTTTCACGTTTAAAAGTAGCAATACATCCTCAAGTGTTCCTAACAACTAAATCTGATTTCACAGAATCCTGTCTTGCTATTATCTCTGTTGTCTTTCATGCATTTTTACCTGTGTGTTGTGTCTGCCTTTTTAATTGGTCACCTTGAGGTTCCCTTGCTGCTCTCTGCTGTCCTTCATCCCCTTTACAATTTTGCCCTATTCTTTTTCCTCTGGCCTATCTAATCCAGCTGAATCTACTTTATTGAGTTTCTTTGTAATATTTTGTTATAATATTCTGTAAGCAAACTTTAAAATACGTGTTACATGTCAAAAACAGCTATAGAGGGGGAGGCTTAATAACTTCTTTAATCTATAAGGAATATTTGTAAAACAAATCTTTGGATATTATCAAAATTAACAACTAATTTTTAATATTCAAATACTAATTTTGAAAATAGGGCTCGGTGGCTTATCCTTAGAATGCATATAGCCTACTAAGTTACTCTCTTTAAAGAAGACTATTTAGATTCATTTATTTATTCATTCAACAATCATTTTTCTTGAACATTTATTGGATGACAGACCCCATACTATGAAAATTCATGGCCCCTACTCTCAGGCATTCACACTTAAATGGGGAGACACATATATCTTCTTATAATTCAGTGTGATAAGTACAGTAATTGATAGTACTTCGGAGGAATTAGAACATTTTATTATTTTGTTTAATCACACTTTTTAGAATTGTCTTTTGGGAAAGGGTGCCATACCCCAAATTAACTCCCTTTTCTCAAAATTCTCCGCTTGCTTTGAACTTCACCCCCACTCTCCCACATCCCACCCCCCTGCCCCAACAAAATGATATTTCCTACCATTTCTGTTTTGGATTCCTAAAAGTATTTTATGTGGCTATGGCTGGCTTGAGTTTGGAGCTTTTTAGAGCAAAACATTTAGAAAGAATTTGTGAATGACTTTGTATAATGAATGACAGGTGAGAAAGTTCTTGTTAAACATATTTCCTATGCAGAAGAAAAGATGCTAAAATGACTCCTTAGGTGAAAAACACTTTTAAACAGTGTATTTCTAAGGAAATTAGGATTTTAAAATTATTATACAAAATGTTCAATTAAATGTATCTTTTTTATCCCTTCCCTCTAGGTCTGGAAGGCTGGGAAAAAAGGCTTATCATATCTGACAGAGCTCATATTGGTAAGGGGGATGTAATTCATTTATTTATAACTATCTTTTTATCAGAAACATCACATGAAAGCATTTAGTAGCCAATTTGTCTTTAATTTTACTGAACACTAAGTAGGATGAATTGTAATAATTGGGTTCAGATACATGGAATCTTATTCATTTTTTTCTTTTGTTTTTAATAAGGGCTAGGTTAAAATTTACCTATTTCTGAAGAATTAGCTAATCAGATGAATAATTTAAGCAGTATTTCATGAGACATCGCTACTTCTATTAAAAAATAAGCCACATTAAAATACAAAGAGCTTTTATTTGCACATATCAATACTCATGTAAAAGTAGGTCTCCCATCGGGCAAGTCTTTAGAGTGATTCATTGTACCTAAAATGTAATAATACTGCTTTTTAAATGATGCAGATTTTATTCAGACTAGCCTTCTCCTCCATTGGTTACAACAAACTGGATTCTAAAATTAATTTCAACCATTACCAGTATATTTGAAGTTTGTTTCCCTGTTATTAGCCTATCTCTGAAGTGATAGCATTTTAAATTACCAGTGACATGATTAAGAGGCAATAGCCAGGAAAGAGAAAGAACTATAAACCATGTAAGAACTTCTGTGATTGATTAGAACTCTTAAATTGTATTTAAATATGTATGTCTTCTGAGGCAGTAGCTTCTGTAGTTTTAGCATTGACCTCCATTTAAGAGGCAACCCCATCAAACTTTTCTTAAGAGTATTTATCAGCCAAGTGACAGTACCTCCAAATAACAATCACAGATCTGAATACTATGCATAGTCTTAGGAAATCAGTAAAATAACTTATTTGAAGTAAACTGTAGTGGATTGACATACAGCTTTTATGTGAAAACTACCTTTTCATTTCATAGTTTGCCATAGGCTTCTTAATCTATAAAATCTGAAAAGAACAATTTGTGATTACCACTGCAAAACACTTTTATATTAGTTCATATTATCATATATGTTGTCCATGAGTAGATTGGTATTCCCATACTGAAGACTTTGCTAGTTGTTAGTGTGACTAGATAAAATGTAAAGAATACATACTTCTGTATTTTCCATAAAACAAAGTAGGCTGTGAGTCATTTGTATTTCACCTATTTAAACTATGAAAATATTAACTATCAATTATACTTGTGTTTAAACTGAACCCTTTCTTTGAAGAGCTCATAGTTTTTTATTTTTTAGCAAAACTGAAATTTATATTTCCAGAGTAATAGCGTAGATGCATACCTAGACAAAAAAAGAAAGTAGGAAGCTTTGCAGTCCCAAATAATAACATGTAATTTGGATGAGGACAAAAAGGTTTCATTTTGCTTTTATGAGGAAGGAGGTTATAAATCTGTCAGGTTTGTTGGCCATTTTAAGCTTCTGATTAAAAAAGAGAATCATACTCAGCCTGTCACCTATATAGTTTAAAATATTTTTTGTTTATTACCTTAGTACTTTTAAACTTTTACATATCATCACTATAGGGCTGTAATATAGGAAGCAATATTGTATTATTTTTCTTACTGACAGTCTCTTAGGTATATAATGAAAATTATATTTTTGTGCATTACTTTTGTAGTGTTTTTTATCTGCTTACACTCACTAATCATTAACCTTATATGTACTTTATTTTGTTAACATGAGTCATCTTTAACTTTCTAGTTTTTATGTATAGCCTTTTGGTATTCATTGCCTCTGTCTTGTGAATAAATGATGAAAGCCACTACTTACCTTCAGAACTTTGTAATGGTCCTCTGTCATCTACTATGTGAAATTCAATATCAGAATACCACAATTTAGGATTGCAAAATAGGATAATACCTAGTATGTACTCTTTGAGTAACTTATAACATTAATGCACATAAGCAGGTAAGTAGTTTGGCTATGTGTAGATATAAGTATATGCTGATGATATCAATCTGTTGAAAAGAACATGGTGTTAAGAGAGATACCTGTGTTCCTGTCTGGATTCTCCACCTTTTTTCATTATAAATGCTTTGGGTTGTCACTTGACAGTTTGCATTCTTGAACGTAGCACAAAGAAAATACTAATACAAAGGGGTCAAAGGACCAGAGTAATAGGAAAGTAATGTGGTTTAAATTATAACAAATGTGAATTAATTTTTAAATTTATTATATTTATTTAATAATGGTTTTTCCTTTTCCATAAATTTATATTCTTAAAGGAAAGTATTTCTGTTAGAGGAGAACTGAGCCCAGAGAGGATAGCTCTGACTAAAATTTAGATATTAGTAGTAATATGTATAGTAATATATGTATTCTTTAAAACATGTATTATTAAAATGTCTATAAGAAACATGTATTTTTAGTACAGTCAATTCTGAAATGGTGAAAAGAAGTAAATAATGTTATCAAAAAATCAAATCAAACTAACTAGAGAATTGCTGAGAATCATTGCGATGTAACCACTTCACATGTTTGCTTCAGGGACTGTCTTACCATAGGACTGAAAGGACAGTTCTCTAAGTGCCATGGTAATTATGGCATTAGAACTCTCATTTCAGTACTAAGCACAAAACCTAGTCTGGTACATAGATGCTTAAAAATATTAATTCTTTCCAAGGATTTTAAAAATTTCTCATAAAATCCTGAGATTGTCAGTACAAAGTATGATGGGTGATATGGAGTATAGTATAATAGAATTACAGGGTTTAGAATTTTAGGAATCTGGATCCAAATGTTGTTTTTGTGTCCTCTGGCAAGTTATTTATCTTCCAGGCATTAGTCCCCCCGTCGGTAACAACGTCTCACACAAGGCTGTGCCCATGTGGGAAAGAGTTTTAGCTGTTTTATTCATAAATATGCCCAGCACCTAACTTAGGTGCCCTACCCAGCTTGGCCAAGATGTACTACTTTTTCATCTGGAGGCATACTGGCCTGTAGTTTTCTTTAGTTTTAGTGCCTTCATTTTTCTGAAAGAGTACATGTAGGGTTGGTATTATTTCCTTTTAAATGCTGGCTAGAATCTTTGAGGGGATGTTTTTAGTTATAAATTCCACTTCTTTAACAGATATGGAGAGATTCTGGTTTTTCTGTTTCTTTTTGTGTCAGTTTTGGTAATTTATGTTTTTTCAAGGACTGTATTCATTTCATCCAACTTGTCAAATTATTGGCATAAGGTTTTTAATGTTTGTATATTATCCTTTTAATTTCTATAGAGTTTGCAGTGTTGTCCTTTTATTCCTGGTATTGGTAATTTGTATCTTCTCTCATTTTCTCTTGATCAGTCTAACTAGAGCTTTCTCCATTTTATTGATTTTGAGTTTTTTCCCCAAAGAATAAGCACTTGATTATGTTTATTTTCAATTTCATTGGTTTCAGCTCTTTATTAGTCCATTCTTTCTACTTTCTTTGGGTTTAATATGCTCTCTTTTTTTTTTTTTAGCCTCTTTAGAAGCTTAGTAGATTATTTACTTTAGACTTTTTTAATATAAGCATTTAAGGTTATACATGTCTCTATAACACTATTTTAATTGCATTTCCAAACACTGACATTTTGTATGTTTATTTCCATTCAGTTGAAAATACTTTGTAATTTTTTTGTGATTTCCATTTAATCCATGAGTTAAATATGATGTTTTGTGATTTCTGTTTAATCCTTGAGTTAAATATGATGTTTATGTTTCTAAATATTGGAAGATTTTCCCGATTTCTCTCTATTATTTATTTCTAATTTAATTTTGTTGTAGACAGAATATACTGTGTACAATCTTAGCCTTTTAAAATTTGTTGAGATTTGTTTTATGACCTATTACGTGGCCTGTTTTGATTAATGTTCTACATGCATTTAGAATATGTGCTCTATTCGTGTTGAGTAGTGTTATTTAAATGTCAATTAAATCAAATTGGAAGATAACATTGTTCAGATCTTCTGTATCCTAAGTGATTTTCTATTTACTTGCTCTGTCAGCTACTGAGAGAGGCATGTTAAAAACCTCCAACAATAATTGTGGATTTGTCTATTAATTTCTTTTCAACTCTAAGTTTTTGCTTTGTGTGCTTTGAAGCTGTTAGGTGCATGTATATTTAAAATTATGTTTTTGATGAAGTAGCTCTTTCATCATTATGAAATGTCCTCTTTATTTATGGTGATATTTCTTATTCTGAAGTCTACTTTGACATTAATATAGCCACTAGAGCTTTCTTAAGATTAGTGTATCTTTTTTCCATCCTCTAATAATCTTTAATCTATTTATATCTTTACATTTTTGGCTCATTTATTGTCGACAAGATGCATTTGGGCCTTGCTTTTTATTCATTGTGACAATGTGCCTTTTAATTGGAATGTTTTGCCCATTTACTTCTAGTACAGTTAATTAGCAGTATGGTTGAAATTATCTGCCCATTGTTTTCTATTTGTTTTTTGTCTTTTTTTTCTTCTTTCCTGATTTCTTTGGGATTTGATATTTTAAATATTATCTCCACTATTAGCTTATGAGCTATACCTCTTGTTTTATGAATTTTGGAAGTTGCTCTAGGGTTTATAGTCTGCATCTTTAAATTTCTCATGATCTACCTTAAAATAATGTAACATTTAACCTAAGGTCCTTACAACAAAATGCTTGCATTTCCTTGTAAAGTCCTTTGTGTTATTATTGTCATACATTTCATGTCTATACTGTTATAAACTCCACAATACATTGTTAATATTTTTGCTTTAAACAATCAATTTTCCTTTAAAGAAATTTAAAAATGACTAAGTTGTTGGCCAGTTCTTTACATTAGCATACTTAAGCAAGTATGCAAAGAACTATCTATTACATCATAATTGTGCCCCTTCCCATTGAATCTCATAACAAAATTTTAATATAAGAGATGTTTATTGTGGAAAAGAGACCTGAGAAATGACTGAGAGTTTAAAATTTTTTCAAGCATTTGAAATCCAAGGTTTGCTGGGTGTCTGTCCTTTGATTCAACAGCTATCGGAAGCCTACTCTATGTCAGGTGTGGTGTTGGGCACTGAGGATTCAGCAGTAGAAAAGATAAAAGTCCCTTAATGGAGCTATAGTAGGGAACACAGGTATGTAATGTACCATGGTATATAGTGATACGTTCTGAGGAGAAAAAGTAAATCAGAGAAAGGAGACCGGTAGTGTCAGGCATTTGGAGGAGGTGGGTGGGGAACTATAATTTTAGATAAAGTGGCCAGGGAGGTTTCACTGAGAAGATGACATTTGAGTAAAAACCTGAAGGAGATGCAAGATGAATAAGGTCTAGAGATATGCTGTACAATCTTGAGGTTATAGATTACAATACTGTATTGTGACTTAAAGTGGTAATATTAAAAGGAAAAAAAAAAACTTAAAAAAAAAGAAAAAAGACCTGAGAAGGTGTGAGAAGCAAGCAAAGTGGATATTACATGTCCTGAGGCTCACACTGGACACTTTAATGCAGTATAAAAATAGTGTTAATAAAACTAACTATGATAATTAAAAAATAATAAGATGGTGTTAATAAAACTTAATTACTGAAGGTACACAATTATCTTTAATTAAAAAAATTAGACTGAATCCCCAAGGTGGCATTTTGTGTTTTCAGTATCTAGGCTATAGAGAATAGAAGAGATATTCGAGCAACTTTAGACAAAGACTCTTCTTTCAAAAACGGTAGTTGTGGTGGTATTAAGGCTCCATGCCATGATGAAGCTTCATGAAAGTGATGATTCTGATTGTACTCATAGCTTCCTGGAACCTAGAAAAACCTAAGAAAACATTAGCTCTATGGCAAGGTACTTGGCTCACCTGCTTTCCAACAGCTATTTGTGATTTGCCAGTTGCCTCTGTAACTTCTTTGAACATAAATAATAAAACATGCTGAAATGCAAATGCTTTTTCATTCAAAAGAAGTGGTGTACTCCAAGGTCTCAATCTTGTCCTAACTGATTTGCAAAGTCTGAGTTTAGTGAAACAGCTCTTAAGAACTATTCTGGCCTCTCAAACGTAGATGAGAAAGGCTAGGCTGGGCACCAAAATAGGAACATGGTAATGAACTAATCGTTATAGTATATAATAGCGATCTATCGGCCAAGGTTTAGAATCCATGTCATAGAAAAAAGTAAACATTTTAACATACCACATAATATAGAAGGTGCGGCACAAATGGTATACACATATTTTACTCCTTTAATCAGCATGTACCGTATTATACAGAGCCTTCTAGTACCTGAAAAGGGTACTCTGTTAACCAAGGAGGTGAAAGACCTGTACACTGAAAACTATAAGACAGTGATGAAAGATATTGAAAAAGAAACAAATAAATGGAAAGATATTCCATGCTTATGGATTGGAAGAATTAATATTGTTAAAATGTTTGTACCACCCAAAGCACTTACAGATTCAGTGCATTTGGAATTCATTGTGTTCAGTTACATTGGAATTCAGTGCAATTCCAATGGCATTTTCCACAGAAATAGAACAAACAATTGTGAAGTTTGTGTGGAACCACAAAAGACCCAAAATAGCCAAAGCAATCTTGAGAAAGAATAAAGCTGCAGGCATTATGCTTCCTGATTTCAAATTATATTACAAAGCTATAGTAATTTAAAAAACAGTATGGCTTTGGCATAAAAACAGACACACAGATCAATGGAATGGAATAAGGGGCTCCAAAATAAACCCACACATATGTATTCAATTAATTTACAACAAAGGAGCCAAGAATATACAATGGGGAAGGGACAGTCTTTTCAATAAACGGTGTTGGGAGAATTAGAGTGCTACATGCAAAAGAATGAAACTGGACCACTATCTTAGGCTATACACAAAAACTAACTCAAAATGAGATTAAAAACTTGAACTTAAGACCTGAAACCATAAAACTCCTAGAAGAAAACATAGATGGTAAGCTCCATAACATTGATCTTCGTAATGATTTTTTTTATTTAACGCTGAAAGCAAAGGCAACAAAAGCAAAAATAATCAAATGGGGTTACATCAAACTAAAACCTTTTGTACAGCAAGGGAAACCATCAACAATATGAAAAGGCAAGCTACAGAATGGAGAAATAGTTACAAATCATATAGCTGATAAGGGGTTAATATCTAAAATATATAAAGAACTCATACAACACAATAGAAAAAAAAACCATTTAAAAAAGGACAGAGGAACTGCACATACATTTTCCACAGAAGACATTAAAGATCACCAACAGGTACATGAAGTGTTCAACATCACTAATCATTAGGAAAGTACAAATCAAAATCACAATGTGATAATCACCTCACACTTGT
The DNA here is from genome assembly GCF_026419965.1 of Kogia breviceps. Lineage (NCBI taxonomy): Eukaryota > Metazoa > Chordata > Mammalia > Artiodactyla > Physeteridae > Kogia > Kogia breviceps. The sequence goes on along the minus strand of NC_081310.1, from coordinate 39,063,264 downwards.
CAGAGTAGGAATGTAAATTCATGGAGTCTCCGGGAAAACAGTACAGAGAGGGAGAGGGAAGGGGAGGAGGGGAGGGAGAGAGAAGAGAGAGAAGGCATAGAGGCATATTCAGACAGGAAAAGCATAGGCCTTGGAGCCAAGGACTTAATGCCTGTATGATGGTATGGGAGGGGAGAAAGGGGGCAGAGCATAGTGTAAGATGAAAGGGCAGACTACAAGGAACCCATGTAAAATAGTTTTGTCTTTTTCTTTTAAGCAATAGAAAGATACTGAGTTTTAAAGACAACAGTGGTGATATATCTGTGTCTTGGAAAGATGACTGTGGCTGCATTGAAACGTAGGAATTAGAGGTGTTCAGGAGTGGAAATTGGTACACTCATTAGGAGGTTACAGCTTTAGTGAGAGATGTTGGAAGCTTGGGACCATTGAGGAAGAGGGAGATAACATAATCCCTAGATTTCTGGAGTCCAGAACTTCAAGAGGATATCTTAGTAAACTGAGCTTTATAGAATTGTAGAGTAGGGTACTCCAGAATTACTCTCTTAAGGATTCATTTTTAAAAATAGAATAGATTGCAATAAATAGGAATGAATGATCAGGCATATTTTCATATTAATATTACCAGTTAGCATTATAATCTTCACTCCCACCATTATTGTTACTTTTTAAAATGTATCCATTCAACTTGTCATAAAGAAATTAGGCTTAAGGAATTTATAACTTCAGTAATTTAAAATGCAATATATGTTGCTTTCCTGTATTACTTTTGTCTCAAAACAACTGATTTTGTTTTTTCCCCCTCAGTATTTGATTTTCATCAAGCGGCTGACGGTATACAGGAACAACAGAGACAAGAACAAGCAGGAAAAAAGTATGTTTGTGTGTGTATGTGTGTGTGTATGTGCAGTTTAAGCATATCTAGTCTTTTTTGTTTAAATTCTAGGCCAGAAGTTTAAGAAAAGTAACTATTAGGATATCCTGTTTAGATTTCAGAGAAAATCAATAAGACTGTGAAAATAAAGGAAATAGCATAAAAATTTCATTCTTTGTGTTGATCTGAACATAAGAACTGCATCTTTCTTTTCTAACTCAGAGCTTGTTTTGATTTATTTTTAAGTTTGGGTACCACAAAAAAGGGCATTGGCCCAGTTTATTCTTCCAAAGCTGCTCGGAGTGGACTCAGGATGTGTGATCTTGTTTCTGACTTTGATGGCTTCTCTGAGAGGTAACTACCTTGTATTTCAAAATGGATTTTTAGGATTTTTAAAACCCAATATGCAAATTGATAAAAATCAGTATTCTAGTTGAGTAGTGGTAGTTGGCTTTTTTGTTTCATTTGAAATATTAAAGTTATTTTTTATTACTTTTGAATTGGTCCTTAATTTGAAATTAACTTCACAAAAACAACATGATGTTGATATCCTATCAGTAACCCAAAAAGACAAAGCCATAATTATATTTAAGGATTGGAGTTTGGAATGTTTTACTGAGAAATAGAGATGTTTCCACGGGGATGTGGCAGTGCTGTGGTGGGATCACAACAGCCTAGGGTCCTCGGATTTTCAGGTCCAAAGACTCTGTTGTGTCCTCCCACCTGGAAATAATTAGGCTCTCAGGTACTGGTGAACTATTGTGTATCAAGCTCACCTTGAAAAATAGAAATGCCCCATTGACACTTAATCTCTGTAGAAAAATCTCCATGGGAAACCTGATAATCATCCAAAAACTGTATGGTAACTCAGTGATGAGGTGTTAGTTGGTCACATCTGATAACAGATGGCATCAAAGATCACTCGCTGTATCCATTTTCAGTCAGCAGTTTGTCTGTCTGCACTGTTAGGACACCTCCACTGAGAATATTAGAGACAAATTGCCAACGCCTGCCTCTGTCTCTCTTAAAAGCGTCATTTTAGACCATCCTCTTTTGTCTTTCATGCAGTACAATATAGTTAATTCAGATTTAAGTCTTGTGGTTACAGATTTCAGTCATTCCCTGCTCCTCCCACCCCTCACCTTAATTATATTGTTGATATCCCTATCAGTAAAAAATATTTTGAGTGTATCATTTATTCATATGACTGATCTTCTTTATCAGATTCTATTTCTCAGAGTGTAACTTCAGTTTGGGGATTGTTATTAAGGCCACTTATCTCTGGAAACCATTTGAATCAAATGAAATTATTCAGAATATTTTTAAACAGAGCTGAGCTCTTGATTTATCTGTATTTTTCAGGTTCAAAGTTTTGGCTAACCAGTACAAATCTATATACCCCACTTTGGAAATAGACATTGAAGGTGAATTACAAAAACTCAAGGTAATGCTTTCTAACATTTATAATGTCCTTTTTAAAACTAATTTGCCAAATTGGCATCTAGATCTTTCATTCATTCAGTCTTTGTATTAGGAACTGAAAATAAAAGATTGAAGAACATGTGGTTAATAAGTGCCACACAGATATATATAAAGTATTATAGGTAAGAAATGGTGAAGTGAATTTGTATTTTTAAGTCTAAAAGCATATAGCCTAAAAGGATGTGGCATGTTTAAATAACTTTACATGATGTAGCTTAAACAAAATATTGAGTGGGGAGCAGGGAGCAAGAATAAAGTACCTGAAAATAAAGTTAGACAAGTAGGGAGCAAATCATAGGTCTTATGCTGGTCTTATATGCAGTGATAGGGAGTTTAGCTATTGAATAATTTTTGAGCAGAAAAAAAGACTAGCTTTTATTATATAAAAATCACTCACAGGAATTTGGGGGATAGATCAACAAAGGGACAAGTAAGAAATGATAACTTTTAAAACTAACCAGCCCATTTAGGACTGTTACTCCATAGGGTCAATTTCTTTAGCACTGTACTCTTAAGAGACAAGTAAGGTAATTGGCCAAAGATTGGGCCCACAGTTGGTGCCTGAGTTAGTCAGTGGTCAAGTTGCCTATCCTCTCTACCCTTTCATTCTTCCAAAATCTTTGGTGAGTTTCAAGCTGCTTCTCGTGTGTCTGATTGTCACTCTTAAATAAGTATGACATCAATTCCAGAACTGAATAGGAATTTACATACCTGATATGTCATTTTAGAATTGTTGCAGGCCTTAGGTCTAGCCACTCATTGAATTTCTAAAAAAAAATGACCTCCAAGGAACTTTATAAATGTTAGGTATTTGGATTTCAGTGTATGGATTGTTGCTTGGAATAGACAGCCATTTTGTTTTCATTCTGTCATGCAACAAACATTTTAAATTTATTACTAGCAACTTGGAAATATTTACGTGCTAAAGTATGAGTATATCTTTTCAATTCTATTTTATACATGTTCCGAATGAAAGTAAAGTAGGTGAATAATAATGACCAGAGTTAGGTAAGAAGATTCTTAATAGGTGATAAACAATATTCCCCCCTTATCCTTGGTTTCACTTTCCATGGTTTCAGTTTCCCATTGTCGACTGCAAAACAACTCATAAGTTTTAAACTTGAGACTTTCTGAGTAGTGTGATGAAATCTCTTGCTGTTCTGCTCCATCCTGCCTAAGATGTCAGTCATCCCTTTGTCCAGTGCATCCCACCCATTAGTCACTTAGCAGCCACTTATTTTACTTATCAGATTGACTGTCATAGTGTCACAGTGCTTATATTCAAGTGACCCTTATTTTACTCACTAACGGCCCCAAAGCACAAGAGTTGTGATGCTGGCAATTTGGATACACCAAAGAGAAGCCATACAGTGCTTCCTTTAAGTGAAAAGGTGAAAGTTCTCAACTTAATCAGGAAAGAGAAAAAATCATATGCTGAGTTGGTAAGGTCTACAGTAAGAATGAAACTTCTTCTATCCATGAAATTGTGAAGAAGGAAGAAGAAATGTGTGCTAGATTTGCTGTTGAACCTCAAACTGCAAAAGTATAACAGTGCATGATAAGTGCTTAGGATGAAAAAGACATTAAATTTGTACAGTAAGATATTTTGAGGGAGAGAGAGGCCATATTTATATAACTTTTATTACAGTATATTGTCAAAATTGTTCTGTTTTATTATTGGTTCTTGTTGTTAATCTCTTACTGTGCTTAATTTATAAATTAAACATTATCATAGGTATGTATGTATAGGAAAAAACACAGTATGTATACAGTTTGGTACTATCTGCGGTTTCAGGCATCCCCTGGGGGTCTTGGAACATATCCCCCTGGGATAAGGGGGGGACTACTATATGTTGAACCAAGACTTTAAGGAACAAGGGTTGTGATGAATGGTACGGTCATTTCAGGCATTAAAAAAAAGGACTAAAACAGGAAGAAGCATGAGATTGGGGACTAGAGCCAAGGGGGGAATTATATTTTCATCAACAGGTATAACATACTCAGGTGAGTTCATGAGTGGATCTTGGAATATCCATACTAGTCTGGCTAAATATTTAAACATGGTTGAAACTAGATTTTATTGTAGTTATACTATAAGCCTTGGGGAAACTCTTGTTCATATTATATTTTTAATTGAATTCCTAAAATTAAGCAGTATTATTAATACTTTAAACGTGTTTTGAGAAAGTCTTATCATGTTTGTGTGTATGTTAGTATTTGATATTATCTACTAGTAATACTGCTAAGGTATTTTACTATAATGGAATACAATGGGAAAAGAATAAAAGAATATTAGTAGTCAATTATTAATACTTGCATGCTTGGCAGTGTCACTTGTGGCCTTCACCACATTTTGAGAAAAACCTTGATGCAGCTTATGGTTATATGGGCTATAAATGCTGCTTTTCTAATACCTACAAAATTTAAAAGCATAATGTAATATATTCAGTTCTTGTTTATTTTCCTGAAAGCTGGTTTATGAAGTATGAGTACTTGGCTATTCGGAAGCTTGTCATCATTATTTGCAGTGAGGTTAAAATAGAACCTTTGAATTTCATCATATCTCTACTTTTCTTGAAATAGTGTCTCTTTTCTGGTTCTGGAGAATAAGCATGAGAGACCAAAGCCAATCCAAATGTTGCAGTAGGATGAGCACCGTCACCAATCCCTTTCTACTTTGCATTTGTCAGTTTTAACTGTCAAAGTCAAGTAATTTTTACTCATATTGGTTTCATTGTAAATTCATTAGTATACATTGAACTTGGTTTTTGTCTTTGGATATAGAGTTATATGGAAAGGATTAAACCAATGGTGAGAGATGGAGTTTATTTCCTATATGAGGCTCTACATGGACCACCAAAGAAAATCTTGGTAGAAGGTGCAAATGCAGCACTACTAGATATTGATTTTGGTAAGTGAGCTATGACTTATGGGGAGCTTAACTGAGTCCTAAATTGCTTAAGATATAAATAATTAATGTTAGCATTAAAGGATTTTAAAATAAGGTTTTTTGCTTGTCTATTCAGCAATGATGGAAGTTTGTCATCTTATACTAACCCTTCTTTTAAAAAAGGAATATTTTGTGTTAAGTTCTGCAGTTCATTAGAAAAATGAAATCACTATTTGGGTCAGTGGGTTTGGGTTTTATAAACTGTGATTTTTTGTTGTTGTTTGGTTTATGGTTCAATTCCAGACCTCATTTCCTTGGAACTGTAAGATGATTAGATGAATCCTTTGAAAGGACCTTTAACTCAGCCTTTTTAAAAAAATCAAAAGGCTAATATACATTGTTATTAAACATGCACATCCTAAGATCTATGGAAGTCTGTTTAATTAACTCCCTGTATGTGAGATTCTGAGTGGATTTAGAGCATTTCCTCCATCTTCAAAAGGTTAATGCTATCCTCTTCAAACTGCTGCCTTTCTTGGCCTAATTTGTTGGCCTTTTCATCTAAACATGATCTTTCAGGATAAATCTGATTGTTCTCAGCTCTTACTGGCATTTCATTGGCTTTTGACTCCAAGTAAGGCAATTAAAGTGTATTTCTGTATAGTAGATATGTATTTTTGATACCATAATATGCCTATCCAATCTGGAAAGAAAGCAGTGTCTAATTAGCATAGTGAATAGTTTAAGTATGAAGAGGATCTTGGGGCCGGGGTTTGGGGAGCGGGGGAAGTACACCACTCTTTGCTTACTCTTGTCGTTTCTGGGATTATTCCCTGAAGACAGATCAAAAGGTCAGAAAATGCTGAATACCACAAAATTCTTAGTGTACTGTTGTCACTCCAGGTTGCTGGTGCACCTTAAATATTTGTATCAGGGGAGTAAAATAAATTTGCTTTAAACTAACAGGAGAGTGTTAAAATATATATAAGTCTGCATAGTAGAATAACACCAGAGTTTTGGCATTAAATTATTTAGCAGCCTATTAGGTGAGTGCCTGTCAGACAGAGCTGAGTAATTGCATGTACTCAAGGAGCCTCTCTAGTATAAGCACTACAGCTGTAGCTTAACCACCTATATTTTTATCTCTCTACAGACAAAAGGAATCAGGAATAAAACATCGAGGCTTTGAAAGGGCGGTTACAGTTATATTCATAAGTCTGTCAAATACCTAGAATATACTCAAATGCAGAATTTTTAAAATAATGTCTATCATTTGTATATATTTTACTGTTTGTTTCTATTTTTAGGAACTTACCCTTTTGTAACCTCTTCAAACTGTACAGTTGGAGGTGTTTGTACTGGCTTGGGTATGCCCCCTCAAAATGTTGGGGAAGTGTACGGAGTTGTGAAAGCTTATACAACTAGAGTTGGTATTGGTGCCTTTCCTACAGAGCAAGACAATGTGAGCCTATTTCTCAGTAAATCTAATTTTGAAGTTTTAAAATAAAAAATCATGCTTTTTTTTCCTTAATGAATTATTGTCTTCTGTGCATTTCACTTAATTTGCAAGAGTAATCAGAGCAACATTAAAGAAAATTATATATACCTTTATTATTAGTGGCAGCAGATTAGCGACAAAAGGGGAGGGATTAGTGGGTGCTTAAAGGTAATTGTAATTGCAGGACTAAGTGACAGGTGGGTTTATGAAGGGGATTAAGATGGTAGAGGAGAAAGAAGCTAAAAATAACAACTATCTTTCACCAAGAGCTTATTAGGAGTCAAGATTGAGGAAAATGATCTCCAGACATTGTCTAATCATAGCCGACACTTACTTAGTGGTGACTTCGGGCCAGGCACTGTTTAATTGCAGTAAACTTAGAAGCTCTTTGGATCCTCACAACAACTCTGGGAGCTGGGTGCTATTACCATCCCCATTCTACACATGGGGAAACTGAGGCATGTCGAGAGCTGAAGTAACTTGCCCAGGGCCACACAGATAGACAAGGCTGGAATTCAAACCTGACACAGCAACATATTAATTGTAATTATGTCAGAATACATGAGGTAATGAAATGATGGCTTTAATCAGAAAGGTGTAAATTAAGGAACAGATAGATCATAGGAAAATTAGGTTGTAGGGAGTGGCTGTAGCTTAGAACTTTGAGCATTGTTTTCAACGTCAATTCTCTTCAAAAGGACATTGTGATAGCAACTACTAGATGAGAGTTTGCCTTATGGTTTTCAGGAAAATCATCAAACTAAAGTTCTTAGAACAAATTGACCTAACTTATCTATTTTAAAAAATACTTACTAACAACTTAGTTTTTAATATGCAGCATTTAATGTAACATAATGTAAAAAATGTTCTTGGTTTTAAAATAGTGATAAAAAGTGAAGCCCAAAGTGGATCTATCTCAAATAATGCCTCCCTCACATAAAATCTATCATTTCTATGGAATTCTATCTTCAACTTACTTATTTTCTGAAAGATGTTTATCTCTAAGAAACTTTGACTTGTTATATGATCTTAAGTGTAATTCTACTAGATTTAGAGCATTGGTATTCTAGTCCTAAGGTTTTATTTTCTGTTCCTTAGGAAATTGGAGAATTATTACAAACAAGGGGTAGAGAGTTCGGTGTAACTACTGGAAGGAAAAGACGGTGTGGCTGGTTGGACCTTGTTTTGCTCAAATATGCTCATATGATTAATGGATTTACTGCGTGAGTATTCTTAGAAACATTTATTTCATAAATGACAATTCATGACCACAGGTTAAATTTTGTGGAGTGCAAACTAGAGGTAGTGCACTAATAGAAAAATTTCACTCTTTAGACTCCAAATGAAATTGCAGTTCAGGGTAGAAGTGGACCAAGATATAGGGGAAGGGTACATAAGGAGAGGGACCCCAGGTTTTTTTCCTAGACATCCAAGGTTGGGATAAAAGAATCATGATACTCTTACATGTGTATAAGTGTAGAGGGAAGTAAGACAGACAAGTAGAAAGGTAGGTAGATAGATAGATGGAGCAACATAGAGTATATATGCAAAGGGGAGGCAGTATAACAGTGGTTTAGTGGATGACCTTGAGAGACATCTGACTTCTGGATTCAAATCTCAGATCCATGCGTTATGCTGTATGACTTTGGGCAAGTTGATCTTTCTGTGCCTTTTTCATCATCTTTAAAATCTGGATAATAGTACTGTCTACTTCAAAAGGTTATTTTGAAAACTAGATGAGAGCATATAGCATGCTGCATGGCACACTAAAAATGCTCCATAAAAGTTGTTATTAACACATACACATAAGTAAATGTAAAAATGTATTCATGTTTGTATTAATCATGCTTAATTTCTAGCAAATAACAGAAAAAAGGATAAAAAAGTAATCTGTGGACAAGAATCTCAAACCTAGTGTTTTATCTAATTTCTATAGAGTTTCCTGTAAAACTCTGTTTTTCAGTCAGTTTATTGGGAGATTTTGATGTATCATGAAGAGGTCCTTGATGTGGTTTCCTCACTCTCCTTTGACAATTTATGACCAGAAGGGTGGAATTGATGGTAAGGAGAGTGAAGAAATGAGGATTGATAGCATATGTGTAAATGTACATGTATCTTGTCATCCATGTGGAATAGTCAGTTTTGCTGTGTCCCACAGCCATAGGATGCATCCTTTACTCCAGGCAGCCCTCTATGGATGTGTGTTGGTTGATCCTGAGAAACTAAACAAGAGGATGTGGATCTATCAAAGAGTGAAAATCTACTATAATTATTAGAAAAGTAACCCACTAGTAGATCAGTTAAGTCATTGTTATTATGAGGAAAAATGACATCAGTATATTGCCCTGTAGTGTTTTATGTGTGGCGTGCTTTAAAATATAATCCTAACCAGTTTTCAGAATTGCTTTGGAACTGTTAACTTTGTATGAATTTTCCTTTACTCCCTTATCAAGTTAGTTGTTAGGACCTTTAAGAATTTGCTATTTTAACGTCACCTTTTCTTCCAAAATTAGGTTGGCACTTACCAAATTGGATATTTTGGACATGTTTATGGAAATCAAAGTTGGAGTTGCATACAAGTTAGATGGTGAAATTATACCTCATTTCCCAGGTACTCTTTTTTTAGGCTATGTATAAAGAGTATTATTAGGTGTATGTATTAGAGCAATTCATAAAGCTCTTCTGTGTAATTTATGATATATAGCCACAGACTTGATGTGCCTTTTGTGAATAGTGCAAGTACATTCACTTACTAGCATTTGTTTCCTAGCTGCTATGCATTTGGGTGCTGGGTCGCAGCAAGCATGTGCTCAAACTTAAAATAGGAAAGAAGAAACATGGTACCACTGAGCCCAGTTATGCTGCTCTTGAATCTTATCGTCCCTATTTTGAAAGTAACCTCTCTGTAGGCATTCCTCCCTTCCTTGAGAAATGTGAGACAGGAGAAAAGAGCCCTGCTTGTCAGGGTAAGCAGGCTCTTAATACATTAACCCACTATGTCCTTCAAGCCACAGGAATGATTTTGTTCTAACTTCTATTCTGTGTCTAAAGTGGATGGATGTAGGGAGATTTCTTACTTGAGGCAATGTGTTTTTTCAGGCATATTTTCAGTTTTGTGATTTCTTCAGTTACTCAGGAAGTTCCAAAAATGTTTCCAGCTTCCAGAAATAGACACTGTTAAATTGTTTAGTCATCCTGTAAGACTAGAAATATGTCAAATGAAGGAATATTGACTAGCTTAATGGAACTTGGTAGGCTGGTAGGTTTTGTGACCAGTCCTTGGGAATTGAGGAGGGCTGCAAGTTCTTAGAAACATGTTTAAAGTCATTATTTGTTAGCTAACATCTGGACCATCTCCAGTTTGGTTTCTCTTGACTATACTTTTCCTTGATTGTGGATTACTGTTTCTATGTCTAATGACTTTTCGTTGAATATTGGACATTGTGGATAATATGTTGTAGAGACTTGGATTCTGTTGTCTTACTCTGAAGAGTATTGGTTCTTGTTTTAGGGGACAGCTGAATTACTGGCTGATCATCCTGAACCTTGTATAGCTTGGTTTTCTGCTTTGTTAGTATAGTTATGTGGAGAGACCAAGGTGTTTCCCAAATCTCTCTAACCTAGGGTGATACAGTCTCCAAATTGTCTCCTCTGTGGATCTTGGCAGAGCTTGGTTTTAGGCTTTGTTGGGGTGTTGAGGGGGGAGACTGTAGTAGATTTCAATCTAAAGTATGGCTTTTACTTTGAATGAACAGCCTTTCTGTTGTCTCAGCTGGATGCCAGGAGAGTTAACAAGGTATAAAGAGATCTCTCCAGTCTGGCAGTGCTGGAGCTCCAGTGTACCCTGTTCCTTCCCTTTTACCAGCACTGCTTGACCTCTAGAATCTTTGTCCCACTCAACTATGTGACAACTGCTATCTGGTAAGCCTCCCATGGTCCCATTCTTTGCATGTATGGTTGAACTTTAGCCACAGGACTTTCACACACACTTCTGGGGGAGGTTCCCTCTCTGTCTGTATTGCTCCCTCCTGTCTGATGCTTAACCTTGATGATTCTAGCTACTTCAGCTTCCCTGAAATCTGATACCTGCCTTCTCAGGTCAGTGGGACCACCATTCTCTACTGACTCCAGAGTCCTGACTTTCATTGATCAGGAAATTGTCCCTAGGCAGAGAGTTGAGTAGTTTCGGGAATTGCTTACGAGTTTTCTTTCTCTCAGAAACCACAGTTTGTGCTGCTGATTGACCACTGCCTGGAAAGAGTTGTCGTATATTTTGTTCAGTTTTACAGTTATTTATGCTGGAAAAGTTAGTCTAGAACCATGTACTCCATCATGGCTGGAAGGAGAAGCCCCACTGAGTCTCTGGATTCCTTCTTCTATCGTCTATCACAAACAGTTCTGACTTAGTGTGGTTCATCACTTTCTCTAAGCATCCAAGAACATTCCTAGCAGTATGTTTTCATCACGTTTGTATCATGGATCATAGGAGAGAACTCCCATATCAATATACTCTCTTACTAAACTTTTTATTCCACCACTCACAGGACCCCTTTATCCAGTACCTTTAGGATCCAGTTCCATACATACTTCTTTGGCTCCTACTGGTAAATGTTGGCTCAGTCCTACAAATCCTTCAGAATGTAGTCCTTCTCCTCCTTTAGCAGGCCCTGTGCATCCTTGGCCAACTTATGTTGTACCTTGACCCTAGATATTGTTTGCTGGTCAGGAGGGGAGATAGAGGTAGGCCCTGACAGGGCCACAAGCTGCCTTGCAAGGCAGAGGCTTCTGCATCGTTCTCAAGCAAAGGGAAGCCTTAGTCTTTAACAGAAAGTAGTAGGCCATTCTGCAGGCCATCGGCAAATCTAGGGATTCAACCTGGATGTCTCATCCAAAGTCTCAGGGTCCCACTTTTTTCTCAAACAGGATCTGGCCTTGTCATAGCAGATTTGCTGGATTTGAGAATTCAGCTTTCTCTGGAGCTCTGCTGTCTGTATGATTGAGTCCTAAGCCTGATCCTCAGCTTTTCCTGCTCTCTGCTGTAGGAGATGAGATTCTCTCTAGGTGTTTTCATTAATCTTTCATTGTCTTTCTCCAGTTCATGAATGTCATTCATCTAGAGCCGTTCAATTCCGTTGTTCCATTGTGCTCATTTCTCAATGCTTCAGGTATTGCGAGTGCTTTACTTCCTACCGTGGCATCCCAGTTCACCTCCCATGCAAGTTTTAACAGTTGCACTACTATAACATGCCAGAGATTATCCATACTCTGTCTACCACTAGTGATCCTCCTCATTGCCAGCCAGCTAGCCAATGATCCACCTTCAAGATCCCATTTTAGAGCCTTCTTCCTTATACCACTCCGGGCACCAACTGTCTTACTTTTGGTTTCCTGGGAAACAGACTCTCTGATATAGAGATGTACATGTAGGTAGTTTGTTTGCAAGTGCTCTGAGCAACAACATCTGTAAGGGAGTGAGAGGAGAAGCAGGATTAGGCAGAGGGAGAAGTTGAACTGCAAAGAAGTTCTGTGAAAAGCCCTTAGCTGATCCCATAGGGGAACGCTGGGGCTAGAATAGTTTTTCAGAGTGGTCCCTAATTAAGGTATATAGTCATGTCCTTTGTATCCCCACATTGACAAGTCACAGGATATGGGCTGCTCCAGGGAGACAGCTGGGGAGATTCTGAACTGTGAGTTCTCAGCAGGCAGTGCTCCCATAGCTGGGGAATGAGTGTCTGAATCCTGAGGAGGGAAATCTGGACAGTGTACCACATCATCCACCGTACTGTCTCTAGTCAAAGAAACTGTTCTTGTTTTAGAACCCTTTCAGTTTCTGGTAGGGAATACAGAGAAACTGGTTAGGTGAGATAATGGAGAAAATTTCCAGCAAAGCCTTTGTATACATTCACAAAAACAATAAATTTCCCAGGTGAGAGCAAATATGCAAACCTTCTTTCTGTGAGATTGCTGCCATTATACAGATCCACAATCCCTAATCCATAGTGTGGAAATCTAAAAAGCTCTAAAAATTGAAAGTTGTGAATTTGGCACCAAAACTATTTGATGGCAAAACCTGACTTGAACTGATGTTATTAGAACTAATAATCTATCCACTTAGAGTGAATAATCCTGTTGCTGCAGAAATATGTTTGATTATAAAATACTAGATGGTGCACTGTTTTACCTTTCTAAATTCTGAAAAATTCTAAATTCCAAAACGTATCTGGCTCTAAGTATAAGAGATTGTGAACCTATTATATATCACAAAGTTGTTTGACAATAGGCAGTGTACACCATGGACAAGTATACTTATTCCTTTAACTTTCAGCAAACCAAGAAGTCTTAAATAAAGTTGAAGTTCAATATAAGACTCTCCCAGGGTGGAACACAGACATATCAAATGCAAGGACTTTTAAAGAACTACCTATTAATGCACAAAATTATGTTCGATTTATTGAAGATGAGCTTCAAATTCCAGGTAAATATAAATATTTTATGAAGAACTATCTTTTTCTACTTTTGACTTAACTGTCTACTTTTGAAATAGGATAAAAAACAGATTATTACTTTACAGAGTGCTCACGATTTGCACAAATACCCAGGATAATATAAAATAATTTTATTCCCTAGAGTAAATATAATCATCTTTCTCTAATCCTTCATATGCCTGAAGATAATAGATTACCTCTCATCCCCCCCCTTTTTTTTTATTGTGAGGAGAGAGAGAGATTATGAGGAGAGAGAGAGATCATGAGGAGAGAGAGAGAGGAATTATGAGGAGAGGGATTATGAGGAGAGAGAGAGGGATTATGAGGAGAGAGATTATGAGGAGAGAGATTGTGAGGAGAGAGAGAGAGATTATGAGGAGAGAGAGATTATGAGGAGAGAGAGATTATGAGGAGAGAGAGAGATTATGAGGAGAGAGAGATTATGAGGAGAGAGAGATTGTGAGGAGAGAGAGAGATTATGAGGAGAAAGAGATTATGAGGAGATAGAGATTATGAGGAGATAGAGAGATTATGAGGAGAGAGAGAGATCATGAGGAGAGAGAGAGATCATGAGGAGAGAGAGAGATTGTGAGGAGAGAGAGTGAGATTGTGAGGAGAGTGAGAGAGATTATGAGGAGAGAGAGAGATTATGAGGAGAGAGAGATCATGAGGAGAGAGAGAGATTGTGAGGAGAGAGAGAGGGATTATGAGGAGAGAGAGAGGGATTATGAGGAGAGAGAGAGATTATGAGGAGAGAGAGAGATTATGAGGAGAGAGATTATGAGGAGAGAGAGAGATTAGGAGAGAGAGATTATGAGGAGAGATAGAGAGATTATGTGGAGAGAGAGATTATGAGGAGAGAGAGATTATGAGGAGAGAGAGATTATGAGGAGAGAGAGAGAGATTATGGGGAGAGAGAGATTATGAGGAGAGAGAGTGAGATTAGGACAGAGAGATTATGAGGAGACAGAGAGAGAGAAATTAGGAGAGAGAGAGAGAGTTTATGAGGAGAGAGAGAGTTTATGAGGAGAGAGAGAGATTATGAGGAGAGAGAGAGACAGAGATTATGAGGACAGAGATTGAGAGAGAGAGAGTTTATGAGGAGAGAGAGATTTTGAGGAGAGAGAGATTATGAGGAGAGAGAGGGAGATTATGAGGAGAGAGAGATTGTGAGGAGAGAGAGATTATGAGGAGAGAGAGATTGTGAGGAGAGAGAGATTGTGAGGAGAGAGAGATTGTGAGGCGAGAGAGATTATGAGGTGAGAGAGAGAGATTATGAGGACAGAGAGATTATGAGGAGAGAGAGATTATGAGGAGAGATAGAGATTATGAGGAGAGAGTGAGATTGTGAGGAGAGTGATAGAGATTATGAGGAGAGAGAGAGATATCATGAGGAGAGAGAGAGATCATGAGGAGAGAGAGAGATTATGAGGAGAGAGAGAGATTATGAGGAGAGAGAGGTTATGAGGAGAGACAGAGATTATGAGGAGAAAGAGAGAGATTGTGAGGAGAGAGAGAGATTGTGAGGAGAGAGAGAGATTGTGAGGAGAGAGAGAGATTATGAGGAGAGAGATTATGAGGAGAGAGAGGGGGTTTATGAGGAGAGAGATTATGAGGAGAGAGAGGGATTATGAGGAGAGAGAGATTATGAGGAGAAAGAGATTATGAGGAGAGAGAGATTATGAGGAGAGAGAGAGATTGTGAGGAGAGAGAGATTGTGAGGAGAGAGAGATTATGAGGAGAGAGAGAGATTATGAGGAGAGAGTGAGATTGTGAGGAGGGTGATAGAGATTGTGAGGAGAGAGAGAGATTGTGAGGAGAGAGAGAGATCATGAGGAGAGAGAGATAGATTATGAGGAGAAGAGAGATGAGGAGAGAGAGAGGAATTATGAGGAGAGAGAGATTATGAGGAGAGAGAGAGAGAGATTGTGAGGAGAGAGTGAGATTGTGAGGAGAGTGAGAGAGATTATGAGGAGAGAGAGAGATTATGAGGAGAGAGAGAGAGATCATGAGGAGAGAGAGAGAGGAATTATGAGGAGAGAGATTATGAGGAGAGAGGTATTATGAGGAGAGAGAGATTATGAGGAGAGAGATTATGAAGAGAGAGAGATTGTGAGGAGAGAGAGAGATTATGAGGAGAGAGAGAGATTATGAGGAGAGAGATTATGAGGAGAGAGAGAGATTATGAGGAGAGAGTGAGATTGTGAGGAGAGAGATTTTGAGGGGAGAGAGAGATTATGACGAGAGAGAGATTATGAGGAGAAAGAGATTATGAGGAGAGAGAGAGATTATGAGGACAGAGAGATTATGAGGAGAGAGATTATGAGGAGAGAGAGAAATTATGAGGAGAGAGATTATGAGGAGAGAGAGAGATCGTGAGGAGAGAGAGAGGGATCGTGAGGAGAGAGAGATTGTGAGGAGAGAGAGTGAGATTGTGAGGAGAGTGAGAGATTATGAGGAGAGAGAGAGATTATGAGGAGAGAGAGATCATGAGGAGAGAGAGAGAGGAATTATGAGGAGAGAGATTATGAGGAGAGAGAGGGATTATGAGGAGAGGGATTATGAGGAGAGAGATTATGAGGAGAGAGAGATTATGAGGCGAGAGATGAGGAGAGAGAGATTGTGAGGAGAGAGAGATTATGAGGAGAGAGAGATTATGAGGAGAGAGAGAGATTGTGAGGAGAGAGATTATGAGGAGAGAGAGGGATTATGAGGAGAGAGAGATTATGAGGAGAGAGAGAGATTATGAGGAGAGAGAGATTATGAGGAGAGAGAGAGATTGTGAGGAGTGAGAGAGAGATTATGAGGAGAGAGAGACATGAGGAGAGAGAGATTGTGAGGAGAGAGAGAGATTATGAGGAGAGAGAGATTGTGAGGAGAGAGAGAGATCATGAGGAGAGAGAGAGGAATTATGAGGAGAGAGATTATGAGGAGAGAGAGGGATTATGAGGAGAGAGATTATGAGGAGAGACAGAGATTATGAGGAGAGAGAGATTATGAGGAGAGAGAGAGATTGTGAGGAGTGAGAGAGAGATTATGAGGAGAGAGAGACATGAGGAGAGAGAGATTGTGAGGAGAGAGAGAGATTATGAGGAGAGAGAGATTGTGAGGAGAGAGAGAGATCATGAGGAGAGAGAGAGGAATTATGAGGAGAGAGATTATGAGGAGAGAGAGGGATTATGAGGAGAGAGATTATGAGGAGAGAGAGATTATGAGGAGAGAGAGTGAGATTGTGAGGAGAGTGATAGAGATTATGAGGAGAGAGAGAGATATCATGAGGAGAGAGAGAAATCATGAGGAGAGAGAGATTATGAGGAGAGAGAGATTATGAGGAGAGAGAGAGGAATTATGAGGAGAGAGAGGGATTATGAGGAGAGAGAGATTATGAGGAGAGAGAGATTGTGAGGAGAGAGAGAGAGATTATGAGGAGAGAGAGGAATTATGAGGAGAGAGAGAGGGATTATGAGGAGAGAGAGAGGGATTATGAGGAGAGAGAGAGATTATGAGGAGAGAGAGAGATTAGGAGAGAGAGATTATGAGGAGAGATAGAGAGATTATGTGGAGAGAGAGATTATGAGGAGAGAGAGAGGTTATGAGGAGAGAGAGATTATGAGGAGAGAGAGATTATGAGGAGAGAGAGAGAGATTATGATGAGAGAGAGAGAGAGTTTATGAGGAGAGAGAGATTATGAGGAGAGAGAGAGAGATTATGGGGAGAGAGAGATTATGAGGAGAGAGAGTGAGATTAGGACAGAGAGATTATGAGGAGACAGAGAGAGAGAAATTATGAGGAGAGAGAGAGAGAGAGTTTATGAGGAGAGAGAGAGATTATGAGGAGAGAGAGATTATGAGGAGAGAGAGAGACAGAGATTATGAGGACAGATTGAGAGAGAGAGAGTTTATGAGGAGAGAGAGAGATTTTGAGGAGAGAGAGATTATGAGGAGAGAGAGGGAGATTTTGAGGAGAGAGAGATTATGAGGAGAGAGAGATTATGAGGAGAGAGAGGGAGATTTTGAGGAGAGAGAGAGATTATGAGGAGAGAGAGATTGTGAGGAGAGAGAGATTGTGAGGAGAGTGAGAGAGATTATGAGGAGAGAGAGAGATTGTGAGGAGAGAGAGATTATGAGGAGAGGGAGATTTTGAGGAGAGAGAGATTATGAGGAGAGAGAGAGATTGTGAGGAGAGAGAGAGAGACATTGTGAGGAGAGAGAGAGACATTGTGAGGAGAGAGAGAGACATTGTGAGGAGAGAGAGAGATTATGAGGAGAGAGATTATGAGGAGAGAGAGAGAGATTAGGAGAGAGAGATTATGAGGAGAGAGAGAGATTGTGAGGAGAGTGAGAGAGATTATGAGGAGAGAGAGAGATTGTGAGGAGAGAGAGAGATTGTGAGGAGAGTGAGAGAGATTATGAGGAGAGAGAGAGACATTGTGAGGAGAGAGAGACATTGTGAGGAGAGAGAGAGAGGTTGTGAGGAGAGAGAGAGATCATGAGGAGAGAGAGAGAGGAATTATGAGGAGAGAGAGATTATGAGGAGAGAGAGAGATTGTGAGGAGAGAGAGTGAGAGATTATGAGGAGAGAGAGATGAGGAGAGAGAGAGATCATGAGGAGAGAGAGAGAGGAATTATGAGGAGAGAGATTATGAGGAGAGAGAGATTGTGAGGAGAGAGAGTGAGAGATTATGAGGAGAGAGAGATGAGGAGAGAGAGAGATCATGAGGAGAGAGAGGAATTATGAGGAGAGAGATTATGAGGAGAGAGAGAGGGATTATGAGGAGAGAGAGGGATTATGAGGATAGAGAGAGATTATGAGGAGAGAGAGATTATGAGGAGAGAGAGAGATTGTGAGGAGAGAGAGAGAGATTATGAGGAGAGAGAGAGATTATGAGGAGAGAGAGTGAGATTGTGAGGAGAGTGATAGAGATTATGAGGAGAGAGAGAGATATCATGAGGAGAGAGAGAAATCATGAGGAGAGAGAGATTATGAGGAGAGAGAGATTGTGAGGAGAGAGAGATTATGAGGAGAGAGAGAGAGATTGTGAGGAGAGAGATTATGAGGTGAGAGAGAGAGATTATGAGGACAGAGAGATTATGAGGACAGAGAGATTATGAGGAGAGAGAGATTATGAGGAGAGATAGAGATTATGAGGAGAGAGAGTGAGATTGTGAGGAGAGTGATAGAGATTATGAGGAGAGAGAGAGATATCATGAGGAGAGAGAGAGATCATGAGGAGAGAGAGAGAGATTATGAGGAGAGAGAGAGAGATTATGAGGAGAGAGAGGTTATGAGGAGAGACAGAGATTATGAGGAGAAAGAGAGATTGTGAGGAGAGAGAGAGATTGTGAGGAGAGAGAGAGATTGTGAGGAGAGAGAGAGATTATGAGGAGAGAGAGATTATGAGGAGAGAGAGTGAGGGATTATGAGGAGAGAGAGATTATGAGGAGAGAGAGGGGGTTTATGAGGAGAGAGATTATGAGGAGAGAGAGGGATTATGAGGAGAGAGAGATTATGAGGAGAAAGAGATTATGAGGAGAGAGAGATTATGAGGAGAGAGAGATTGTGAGGAGAGAGAGAGATTGTGAGGAGAGAGAGATTATGAGGAGAGAGATTATGAGGAGAGAGAGAGATTATGAGGAGAGAGTGAGATTGTGAGGAGGGTGATAGAGATTGTGAGGAGAGAGAGAGATTGTGAGGAGAGAGAGAGATCATGAGGCGAGAGAGAGAGGAATTATGAGGAGAGAGATTATGAGGAGAGAGGGATTATGAGGAGAGAGAGATTATGAGGAGAGAGATTATGAGGAGAGAGAGATTATGAGGAGAGAGAGAGATTGTGAGGAGAGAGAGAGAGATTGTGAGGAGAGAGAGAGATTATGAGGAGAGAGAGAGATTATGAGGAGAGAGATTATGAGGAGAGAGAGAGATTATGAGGAGAGAGTGAGATTGTGAGGAGAGAGATTTTGAGGGGAGAGAGAGATTATGAGGAGAAAGAGATTATGAGGACAGAGAGAGATTATGAGGACAGAGAGATTATGAGGAGAGAGAGATTATGAGGAGAGAGATTATGAGGAGAGAGAGAGATTATGAGGAGAGAGATTATGAGGAGAGAGAGAGATTATGAGGAGAGAGAGATTATGAGGAGAGAGAGAGATTGTGAGGAGTGAGAGAGAGATTATGAGGACAGAGAGATTGTGAGGAGAGAGAGAGATCATGAGGAGAGAGAGAGGAATTATGAGGAGAGAGATTATGAGGAGAGAGAGGGATTATGAGGAGAGAGATTATGAGGAGAGAGAGATTATGAGGAGAGAGAGTGAGATTGTGAGGAGAGTGATAGAGATTATGAGGAGAGAGAGAGATATCATGAGGAGAGAGAGAAATCATGAGGAGAGAGAGATTATGAGGAGAGAGAGATTATGAGGAGAGAGAGAGGAATTATGAGGAGAGAGAGGGATTATGAGGAGAGAGAGATTATGAGGAGAGAGAGATTGTGAGGAGAGAGAGAGAGATTATGAGGAGAGAGAGAGAGGAATTATGAGGAGAGAGAGAGGGATTATGAGGAGAGAGAGAGGGATTATGAGGAGAGAGAGAGATTATGAGGAGAGAGAGAGATTAGGAGAGAGAGATTATGAGGAGAGATAGAGAGATTATGTGGAGAGAGAGATTATGAGGAGAGAGAGAGGTTATGAGGAGAGAGAGATTATGAGGAGAGAGAGATTATGAGGAGAGAGAGAGAGATTATGAGGAGAGAGAGAGAGATTATGATGAGAGAGAGAGAGAGTTTATGAGGAGAGAGAGATTATGAGGAGAGAGAGAGAGATTATGGGGAGAGAGAGATTATGAGGAGAGAGAGTGAGATTAGGACAGAGAGATTATGAGGAGACAGAGAGAGAGAAATTATGAGGAGAGAGAGAGAGAGAGTTTATGAGGAGAGAGAGAGATTATGAGGAGAGAGAGATTATGAGGAGAGAGAGAGACAGAGATTATGAGGACAGATTGAGAGAGAGAGAGTTTATGAGGAGAGAGAGAGATTTTGAGGAGAGAGAGATTATGAGGAGAGAGAGGGAGATTTTGAGGAGAGAGAGATTATGAGGAGAGAGAGATTATGAGGAGAGAGAGGGAGATTTTGAGGAGAGAGAGAGATTATGAGGAGAGAGAGATTGTGAGGAGAGAGAGATTGTGAGGAGAGTGAGAGAGATTATGAGGAGAGAGAGAGATTGTGAGGAGAGAGAGATTATGAGGAGAGGGAGATTTTGAGGAGAGAGAGATTATGAGGAGAGAGAGAGATTGTGAGGAGAGAGAGAGAGACATTGTGAGGAGAGAGAGAGACATTGTGAGGAGAGAGAGAGACATTGTGAGGAGAGAGAGAGATTATGAGGAGAGAGATTATGAGGAGAGAGAGAGAGATTAGGAGAGAGAGATTATGAGGAGAGAGAGAGATTGTGAGGAGAGTGAGAGAGATTATGAGGAGAGAGAGAGATTGTGAGGAGAGAGAGAGATTGTGAGGAGAGTGAGAGAGATTATGAGGAGAGAGAGAGACATTGTGAGGAGAGAGAGACATTGTGAGGAGAGAGAGAGAGGTTGTGAGGAGAGAGAGAGATCATGAGGAGAGAGAGAGAGGAATTATGAGGAGAGAGAGATTATGAGGAGAGAGAGAGATTGTGAGGAGAGAGAGTGAGAGATTATGAGGAGAGAGAGATGAGGAGAGAGAGAGATCATGAGGAGAGAGAGAGAGGAATTATGAGGAGAGAGATTATGAGGAGAGAGAGATTGTGAGGAGAGAGAGTGAGAGATTATGAGGAGAGAGAGATGAGGAGAGAGAGAGATCATGAGGAGAGAGAGGAATTATGAGGAGAGAGATTATGAGGAGAGAGAGAGGGATTATGAGGAGAGAGAGATTATGAGGAGAGAGAGGGATTATGAGGATAGAGAGAGATTATGAGGAGAGAGAGATTATGAGGAGAGAGAGAGATTGTGAGGAGAGAGAGAGAGATTATGAGGAGAGAGAGAGATTATGAGGAGAGAGAGTGAGATTGTGAGGAGAGTGATAGAGATTATGAGGAGAGAGAGAGATATCATGAGGAGAGAGAGAAATCATGAGGAGAGAGAGATTATGAGGAGAGAGAGATTGTGAGGAGAGAGAGATTATGAGGAGAGAGAGAGAGATTGTGAGGAGAGAGATTATGAGGTGAGAGAGAGAGATTATGAGGACAGAGAGATTATGAGGACAGAGAGATTATGAGGAGAGAGAGATTATGAGGAGAGATAGAGATTATGAGGAGAGAGAGTGAGATTGTGAGGAGAGTGATAGAGATTATGAGGAGAGAGAGAGATATCATGAGGAGAGAGAGAGATCATGAGGAGAGAGAGAGAGATTATGAGGAGAGAGAGAGAGATTATGAGGAGAGAGAGGTTATGAGGAGAGACAGAGATTATGAGGAGAAAGAGAGATTGTGAGGAGAGAGAGAGATTGTGAGGAGAGAGAGAGATTGTGAGGAGAGAGAGAGATTATGAGGAGAGAGAGATTATGAGGAGAGAGAGTGAGGGATTATGAGGAGAGAGAGATTATGAGGAGAGAGAGGGGGTTTATGAGGAGAGAGATTATGAGGAGAGAGAGGGATTATGAGGAGAGAGAGATTATGAGGAGAAAGAGATTATGAGGAGAGAGAGATTATGAGGAGAGAGAGATTGTGAGGAGAGAGAGAGATTGTGAGGAGAGAGAGATTATGAGGAGAGAGATTATGAGGAGAGAGAGAGATTATGAGGAGAGAGTGAGATTGTGAGGAGGGTGATAGAGATTGTGAGGAGAGAGAGAGATTGTGAGGAGAGAGAGAGATCATGAGGCGAGAGAGAGAGGAATTATGAGGAGAGAGATTATGAGGAGAGAGGGATTATGAGGAGAGAGAGATTATGAGGAGAGAGATTATGAGGAGAGAGAGATTATGAGGAGAGAGAGAGATTGTGAGGAGAGAGAGAGATTATGAGGAGAGAGAGATTATGAGGAGAGAGAGAGACAGAGATTATGAGGACAGATTGAGAGAGAGAGAGTTTATGAGGAGAGAGAGAGATTTTGAGGAGAGAGAGATTATGAGGAGAGAGAGGGAGATTTTGAGGAGAGAGAGATTATGAGGAGAGAGAGATTATGAGGAGAGAGAGGGAGATTTTGAGGAGAGAGAGAGATTATGAGGAGAGAGAGATTGTGAGGAGAGAGAGATTGTGAGGAGAGTGAGAGAGATTATGAGGAGAGAGAGAGATTGTGAGGAGAGAGAGATTATGAGGAGAGGGAGATTTTGAGGAGAGAGAGATTATGAGGAGAGAGAGAGATTGTGAGGAGAGAGAGAGAGACATTGTGAGGAGAGAGAGAGACATTGTGAGGAGAGAGAGAGACATTGTGAGGAGAGAGAGAGATTATGAGGAGAGAGATTATGAGGAGAGAGAGAGAGATTAGGAGAGAGAGATTATGAGGAGAGAGAGAGATTGTGAGGAGAGTGAGAGAGATTATGAGGAGAGAGAGAGATTGTGAGGAGAGAGAGAGATTGTGAGGAGAGTGAGAGAGATTATGAGGAGAGAGAGAGACATTGTGAGGAGAGAGAGACATTGTGAGGAGAGAGAGAGAGGTTGTGAGGAGAGAGAGAGATCATGAGGAGAGAGAGAGAGGAATTATGAGGAGAGAGAGATTATGAGGAGAGAGAGAGATTGTGAGGAGAGAGAGTGAGAGATTATGAGGAGAGAGAGATGAGGAGAGAGAGAGATCATGAGGAGAGAGAGAGAGGAATTATGAGGAGAGAGATTATGAGGAGAGAGAGATTGTGAGGAGAGAGAGTGAGAGATTATGAGGAGAGAGAGATGAGGAGAGAGAGAGATCATGAGGAGAGAGAGGAATTATGAGGAGAGAGATTATGAGGAGAGAGAGAGGGATTATGAGGAGAGAGAGATTATGAGGAGAGAGAGGGATTATGAGGATAGAGAGAGATTATGAGGAGAGAGAGATTATGAGGAGAGAGAGAGATTGTGAGGAGAGAGAGAGAGATTATGAGGAGAGAGAGAGATTATGAGGAGAGAGAGTGAGATTGTGAGGAGAGTGATAGAGATTATGAGGAGAGAGAGAGATATCATGAGGAGAGAGAGAAATCATGAGGAGAGAGAGATTATGAGGAGAGAGAGATTGTGAGGAGAGAGAGATTATGAGGAGAGAGAGAGAGATTGTGAGGAGAGAGATTATGAGGTGAGAGAGAGAGATTATGAGGACAGAGAGATTATGAGGACAGAGAGATTATGAGGAGAGAGAGATTATGAGGAGAGATAGAGATTATGAGGAGAGAGAGTGAGATTGTGAGGAGAGTGATAGAGATTATGAGGAGAGAGAGAGATATCATGAGGAGAGAGAGAGATCATGAGGAGAGAGAGAGAGATTATGAGGAGAGAGAGAGAGATTATGAG
This sequence comes from Kogia breviceps, assembly GCF_026419965.1. Lineage (NCBI taxonomy): Eukaryota > Metazoa > Chordata > Mammalia > Artiodactyla > Physeteridae > Kogia > Kogia breviceps. The sequence goes on along the minus strand of NC_081310.1, from coordinate 39,039,604 downwards.
GAGAGAGAGGTTATGAGGAGAGACAGAGATTATGAGGAGAAAGAGAGATTGTGAGGAGAGAGAGAGATTGTGAGGAGAGAGAGAGATTGTGAGGAGAGAGAGAGATTATGAGGAGAGAGAGATTATGAGGAGAGAGAGTGAGGGATTATGAGGAGAGAGAGATTATGAGGAGAGAGAGGGGGTTTATGAGGAGAGAGATTATGAGGAGAGAGAGGGATTATGAGGAGAGAGAGATTATGAGGAGAAAGAGATTATGAGGAGAGAGAGATTATGAGGAGAGAGAGATTGTGAGGAGAGAGAGAGATTGTGAGGAGAGAGAGATTATGAGGAGAGAGATTATGAGGAGAGAGAGAGATTATGAGGAGAGAGTGAGATTGTGAGGAGGGTGATAGAGATTGTGAGGAGAGAGAGAGATTGTGAGGAGAGAGAGAGATCATGAGGCGAGAGAGAGAGGAATTATGAGGAGAGAGATTATGAGGAGAGAGGGATTATGAGGAGAGAGAGATTATGAGGAGAGAGATTATGAGGAGAGAGAGATTATGAGGAGAGAGAGAGATTGTGAGGAGAGAGAGAGAGATTGTGAGGAGAGAGAGAGATTATGAGGAGAGAGAGAGATTATGAGGAGAGAGATTATGAGGAGAGAGAGAGATTATGAGGAGAGAGTGAGATTGTGAGGAGAGAGATTTTGAGGGGAGAGAGAGATTATGAGGAGAAAGAGATTATGAGGACAGAGAGAGATTATGAGGACAGAGAGATTATGAGGAGAGAGAGATTATGAGGAGAGAGATTATGAGGAGAGAGAGAGATTATGAGGAGAGAGAGATTATGAGGAGAGAGAGAGATTGTGAGGAGTGAGAGAGAGATTATGAGGAGAGAGAGATTGTGAGGAGAGAGAGAGATCATGAGGAGAGAGAGAGGAATTATGAGGAGAGAGATTATGAGGAGAGAGAGGGATTATGAGGAGAGAGATTATGAGGAGAGAGAGATTATGAGGAGAGAGAGTGAGATTGTGAGGAGAGTGATAGAGATTATGAGGAGAGAGAGAGATATCATGAGGAGAGAGAGAAATCATGAGGAGAGAGAGATTATGAGGAGAGAGAGATTATGAGGAGAGAGAGAGGAATTATGAGGAGAGAGAGGGATTATGAGGAGAGAGAGATTATGAGGAGAGAGAGATTGTGAGGAGAGAGAGAGAGATTATGAGGAGAGAGAGAGAGGAATTATGAGGAGAGAGAGAGGGATTATGAGGAGAGAGAGAGGGATTATGAGGAGAGAGAGAGATTATGAGGAGAGAGAGAGATTAGGAGAGAGAGATTATGAGGAGAGATAGAGAGATTATGTGGAGAGAGAGATTATGAGGAGAGAGAGAGGTTATGAGGAGAGAGAGATTATGAGGAGAGAGAGATTATGAGGAGAGAGAGAGAGATTATGAGGAGAGAGAGAGAGATTATGATGAGAGAGAGAGAGAGTTTATGAGGAGAGAGAGATTATGAGGAGAGAGAGAGAGATTATGGGGAGAGAGAGATTATGAGGAGAGAGAGTGAGATTAGGACAGAGAGATTATGAGGAGACAGAGAGAGAGAAATTATGAGGAGAGAGAGAGAGAGAGTTTATGAGGAGAGAGAGAGATTATGAGGAGAGAGAGATTATGAGGAGAGAGAGAGACAGAGATTATGAGGACAGATTGAGAGAGAGAGAGTTTATGAGGAGAGAGAGAGATTTTGAGGAGAGAGAGATTATGAGGAGAGAGAGGGAGATTTTGAGGAGAGAGAGAGATTATGAGGAGAGAGAGATTATGAGGAGAGAGAGGGAGATTTTGAGGAGAGAGAGAGATTATGAGGAGAGAGAGATTGTGAGGAGAGAGAGATTGTGAGGAGAGTGAGAGAGATTATGAGGAGAGAGAGAGATTGTGAGGAGAGAGAGATTATGAGGAGAGGGAGATTTTGAGGAGAGAGAGATTATGAGGAGAGAGAGAGATTGTGAGGAGAGAGAGAGAGACATTGTGAGGAGAGAGAGAGACATTGTGAGGAGAGAGAGAGACATTGTGAGGAGAGAGAGAGATTATGAGGAGAGAGATTATGAGGAGAGAGAGAGAGATTAGGAGAGAGAGATTATGAGGAGAGAGAGAGATTGTGAGGAGAGTGAGAGAGATTATGAGGAGAGAGAGAGATTGTGAGGAGAGAGAGAGATTGTGAGGAGAGTGAGAGAGATTATGAGGAGAGAGAGAGACATTGTGAGGAGAGAGAGACATTGTGAGGAGAGAGAGAGAGGTTGTGAGGAGAGAGAGAGATCATGAGGAGAGAGAGAGAGGAATTATGAGGAGAGAGAGATTATGAGGAGAGAGAGAGATTGTGAGGAGAGAGAGTGAGAGATTATGAGGAGAGAGAGATGAGGAGAGAGAGAGATCATGAGGAGAGAGAGAGAGGAATTATGAGGAGAGAGATTATGAGGAGAGAGAGATTGTGAGGAGAGAGAGTGAGAGATTATGAGGAGAGAGAGATGAGGAGAGAGAGAGATCATGAGGAGAGAGAGGAATTATGAGGAGAGAGATTATGAGGAGAGAGAGAGGGATTATGAGGAGAGAGAGATTATGAGGAGAGAGAGGGATTATGAGGATAGAGAGAGATTATGAGGAGAGAGAGATTATGAGGAGAGAGAGAGATTGTGAGGAGAGAGAGAGAGATTATGAGGAGAGAGAGAGATTATGAGGAGAGAGAGTGAGATTGTGAGGAGAGTGATAGAGATTATGAGGAGAGAGAGAGATATCATGAGGAGAGAGAGAAATCATGAGGAGAGAGAGATTATGAGGAGAGAGAGATTGTGAGGAGAGAGAGATTATGAGGAGAGAGAGAGAGATTGTGAGGAGAGAGATTATGAGGTGAGAGAGAGAGATTATGAGGACAGAGAGATTATGAGGACAGAGAGATTATGAGGAGAGAGAGATTATGAGGAGAGATAGAGATTATGAGGAGAGAGAGTGAGATTGTGAGGAGAGTGATAGAGATTATGAGGAGAGAGAGAGATATCATGAGGAGAGAGAGAGATCATGAGGAGAGAGAGAGAGATTATGAGGAGAGAGAGAGAGATTATGAGGAGAGAGAGGTTATGAGGAGAGACAGAGATTATGAGGAGAAAGAGAGATTGTGAGGAGAGAGAGAGATTGTGAGGAGAGAGAGAGATTGTGAGGAGAGAGAGAGATTATGAGGAGAGAGAGATTATGAGGAGAGAGAGTGAGGGATTATGAGGAGAGAGAGATTATGAGGAGAGAGAGGGGGTTTATGAGGAGAGAGATTATGAGGAGAGAGAGGGATTATGAGGAGAGAGAGATTATGAGGAGAAAGAGATTATGAGGAGAGAGATTATGAGGAGAGAGAGATTGTGAGGAGAGAGAGAGATTGTGAGGAGAGAGAGATTATGAGGAGAGAGATTATGAGGAGAGAGAGAGATTATGAGGAGAGAGTGAGATTGTGAGGAGGGTGATAGAGATTGTGAGGAGAGAGAGAGATTGTGAGGAGAGAGAGAGATCATGAGGAGAGAGAGATAGATTATGAGGAGAAGAGAGATGAGAGAGAGAGGAATTATGAGGAAAGAGAGATTATGAGGAGAGAGAGAGAGAGATTGTGAGGAGAGAGAGTGAGATTGTGAGGAGAGAGAGAGATTATGAGGAGAGAGAGAGATCATGAGGCGAGAGAGAGATCATGAGGCGAGAGAGAGAGGAATTATGAGGAGAGAGATTATGAGGAGAGAGGGATTATGAGGAGAGAGAGATTATGAGGAGAGAGATTATGAGGAGAGAGAGATTATGAGGAGAGAGAGAGATTGTGAGGAGAGAGAGAGAGATTGTGAGGAGAGAGAGAGATTATGAGGAGAGAGAGAGATTATGAGGAGAGAGATTATGAGGAGAGAGAGAGATTATGAGGAGAGAGTGAGATTGTGAGGAGAGAGATTTTGAGGGGAGAGAGAGATTATGAGGAGAAAGAGATTATGAGGACAGAGAGAGATTATGAGGACAGAGAGATTATGAGGAGAGAGAGATTATGAGGAGAGAGATTATGAGGAGAGAGAGAGATTATGAGGAGAGAGATTATGAGGAGAGAGAGAGATTATGAGGAGAGAGAGATTATGAGGAGAGAGAGAGATTGTGAGGAGTGAGAGAGAGATTATGAGGAGAGAGAGATTGTGAGGAGAGAGAGAGATCATGAGGAGAGAGAGAGGAATTATGAGGAGAGAGATTATGAGGAGAGAGAGGGATTATGAGGAGAGAGATTATGAGGAGAGAGAGATTATGAGGAGAGAGAGTGAGATTGTGAGGAGAGTGATAGAGATTATGAGGAGAGAGAGAGATATCATGAGGAGAGAGAGAAATCATGAGGAGAGAGAGATTATGAGGAGAGAGAGATTATGAGGAGAGAGAGAGGAATTATGAGGAGAGAGAGGGATTATGAGGAGAGAGAGATTATGAGGAGAGAGAGATTGTGAGGAGAGAGAGAGAGATTATGAGGAGAGAGAGAGAGGAATTATGAGGAGAGAGAGAGGGATTATGAGGAGAGAGAGAGGGATTATGAGGAGAGAGAGAGATTATGAGGAGAGAGAGAGATTAGGAGAGAGAGATTATGAGGAGAGATAGAGAGATTATGTGGAGAGAGAGATTATGAGGAGAGAGAGAGGTTATGAGGAGAGAGAGATTATGAGGAGAGAGAGATTATGAGGAGAGAGAGAGAGATTATGAGGAGAGAGAGAGAGATTATGATGAGAGAGAGAGAGAGTTTATGAGGAGAGAGAGATTATGAGGAGAGAGAGAGAGATTATGGGGAGAGAGAGATTATGAGGAGAGAGAGTGAGATTAGGACAGAGAGATTATGAGGAGACAGAGAGAGAGAAATTATGAGGAGAGAGAGAGAGAGAGTTTATGAGGAGAGAGAGAGATTATGAGGAGAGAGAGATTATGAGGAGAGAGAGAGACAGAGATTATGAGGACAGATTGAGAGAGAGAGAGTTTATGAGGAGAGAGAGAGATTTTGAGGAGAGAGAGATTATGAGGAGAGAGAGGGAGATTTTGAGGAGAGAGAGATTATGAGGAGAGAGAGATTATGAGGAGAGAGAGGGAGATTTTGAGGAGAGAGAGAGATTATGAGGAGAGAGAGATTGTGAGGAGAGAGAGATTGTGAGGAGAGTGAGAGAGATTATGAGGAGAGAGAGAGATTGTGAGGAGAGAGAGATTATGAGGAGAGGGAGATTTTGAGGAGAGAGAGATTATGAGGAGAGAGAGAGATTGTGAGGAGAGAGAGAGAGACATTGTGAGGAGAGAGAGAGACATTGTGAGGAGAGAGAGAGACATTGTGAGGAGAGAGAGAGATTATGAGGAGAGAGATTATGAGGAGAGAGAGAGAGATTAGGAGAGAGAGATTATGAGGAGAGAGAGAGATTGTGAGGAGAGTGAGAGAGATTATGAGGAGAGAGAGAGATTGTGAGGAGAGAGAGAGATTGTGAGGAGAGTGAGAGAGATTATGAGGAGAGAGAGAGACATTGTGAGGAGAGAGAGACATTGTGAGGAGAGAGAGAGAGGTTGTGAGGAGAGAGAGAGATCATGAGGAGAGAGAGAGAGGAATTATGAGGAGAGAGAGATTATGAGGAGAGAGAGAGATTGTGAGGAGAGAGAGTGAGAGATTATGAGGAGAGAGAGATGAGGAGAGAGAGAGATCATGAGGAGAGAGAGAGAGGAATTATGAGGAGAGAGATTATGAGGAGAGAGAGATTGTGAGGAGAGAGAGTGAGAGATTATGAGGAGAGAGAGATGAGGAGAGAGAGAGATCATGAGGAGAGAGAGGAATTATGAGGAGAGAGATTATGAGGAGAGAGAGAGGGATTATGAGGAGAGAGAGATTATGAGGAGAGAGAGGGATTATGAGGATAGAGAGAGATTATGAGGAGAGAGAGAGATTGTGAGGAGAGAGAGAGAGATTATGAGGAGAGAGAGAGATTATGAGGAGAGAGAGTGAGATTGTGAGGAGAGTGATAGAGATTATGAGGAGAGAGAGAGATATCATGAGGAGAGAGAGAAATCATGAGGAGAGAGAGATTATGAGGAGAGAGAGATTGTGAGGAGAGAGAGATTATGAGGAGAGAGAGATTGTGAGGAGAGAGATTATGAGGTGAGAGAGAGAGATTATGAGGACAGAGAGATTATGAGGACAGAGAGACTATGAGGAGAGAGAGATTATGAGGAGAGATAGAGATTATGAGGAGAGAGAGTGAGATTGTGAGGAGAGTGATAGAGATTATGAGGAGAGAGAGAGATATCATGAGGAGAGAGAGAGATTATGAAGAGAGAGAGAGAGATTATGAGGAGAGAGAGGTTATGAGGAGAGACAGAGATTATGAGGAGAAAGAGAGATTGTGAGGAGAGAGAGAGATTGTGAGGAGAGAGAGAGATTGTGAGGAGAGAGAGAGATTATGAGGAGAGAGAGATTATGAGGAGAGAGAGTGAGGGATTATGAGGAGAGAGAGATTATGAGGAGAGAGAGAGATCATGAGGAGAGAGAGAGAGGAATTATGAGGAGAGAGAGAGGGATTATGAGGAGAGAGAGAGGGATTATGAGGAGAGAGAGAGATTATGAGGAGAGAGAGAGATTATGAGGAGAGAGATTATGAGGAGAGAGAGAGATTAGGAGAGAGAGATTATGAGGAGAGATAGAGAGATTATGTGGAGAGAGAGATTATGAGGAGAGAGAGATTATGAGGAGAGAGAGATTATGAGGAGAGAGAGAGAGATTATGGGGAGAGAGAGATTATGAGGAGAGAGAGTGAGATTAGGACAGAGAGATTATGAGGAGACAGAGAGAGAGAAATTAGGAGAGAGAGAGAGAGTTTATGAGGAGAGAGAGAGTTTATGAGGAGAGAGAGAGATTATGAGGAGAGAGAGAGACAGAGATTATGAGGACAGAGATTGAGAGAGAGAGAGTTTATGAGGAGAGAGAGATTTTGAGGAGAGAGAGATTATGAGGAGAGAGAGAGATTGTGAGCAGAGAGAGATTGTGAGGAGAGTGAGAGAGATTATGAGGAGAGAGAGAGAGTTTATGAGGAGAGAGAGAGTTTATGAGGAGAGAGAGAGATTTTGAGGAGAGAGAGAGAGAGACATTGTGAGGAGAGAGAGAGACATTGTGAGGAGAGAGAGAGATTATGAGGAGAGAGAGATTATGAGGAGAGAGAGAGAGATTAGGAGAGAGAGATTATGAGGAGAGAGAGAGATTGTGAGGAGAGTGAGAGAGATTATGAGGAGAGAGAGATTGTGAGGAGAGAGAGATTGTGAGGAGAGTGAGAGAGATTATGAGGAGAGAGAGAGACATTGTGAGGAGAGAGAGACATTGTGAGGAGAGAGAGAGATCATGAGGAGAGAGAGAGAGGAATTATAAGGAGAGAGAGATTATGAGGAGAGAGAGAGATTGTGAGGAGAGAGAGTGAGAGATTATGAGGAGAGAGATGAGGAGAGAGATCATGAGGAGAGAGAGAGGGAAATTATGAGGAGAGAGATTATGAGGAGAGAGATTGTGAGGAGAGAGAGTGAGAGATTATGAGGAGAGAGAGATGAGGAGAGAGAGATCATGAGGAGAGAGAGAGAGGAATTATGAGGAGAGAGATTATGAGGAGAGAGAGAGGGATTATGAGGAGAGAGAGATTATGAGGAGAGAGAGGGATTATGAGGAGAGAGAGAGATTATGAGGAGAGAGAGATTATGAGGAGAGAGACAGATTGTGAGGAGAGAGAGAGAGAGATTATGAGGAGAGAGAGAGATTATGAGGAGAGAGAGAGATTATGAGGAGATCATGAGGAGAGAGAGAGATTATGAGGAGAGAGAGAGAGATTATGAGGAGAGAGAGATCATGAGGAGAGAGAGATTATGAGGAGAGAGAGAGATTATGAGGAGAGAGAGTGAGATTATGAGGAGAGAGAGATTGTGAGGAGAGAGAGATTATGAGGAGAGAGAGATTGTGAGGAGAGAGAGATTGTGAGGAGAGAGAGATTGTGAGGCGAGAGAGATTATGAGGTGAGAGAGAGAGATTATGAGGACAGAGAGATTATGAGGAGAGAGAGATTATGAGGAGAGATAGAGATTATGAGGAGAGAGTGAGATTGTGAGGAGAGTGATAGAGATTATGAGGAGAGAGAGAGATATCATGAGGAGAGAGAGAGATCATGAGGAGAGAGAGAGATTATGAGGAGAGAGAGAGATTATGAGGAGAGAGAGGTTATGAGGAGAGACAGAGATTATGAGGAGAAAGAGAGAGATTGTGAGGAGAGAGAGAGATTGTGAGGAGAGAGAGAGATTGTGAGGAGAGAGAGAGATTATGAGGAGAGAGATTATGAGGAGAGAGAGGGGGTTTATGAGGAGAGAGATTATGAGGAGAGAGAGGGATTATGAGGAGAGAGAGATTATGAGGAGAAAGAGATTATGAGGAGAGAGAGATTATGAGGAGAGAGAGAGATTGTGAGGAGAGAGAGATTGTGAGGAGAGAGAGATTATGAGGAGAGAGAGAGATTATGAGGAGAGAGTGAGATTGTGAGGAGGGTGATAGAGATTGTGAGGAGAGAGAGAGATTGTGAGGAGAGAGAGAGATCATGAGGAGAGAGAGATAGATTATGAGGAGAAGAGAGATGAGGAGAGAGAGAGGAATTATGAGGAGAGAGAGATTATGAGGAGAGAGAGAGAGAGATTGTGAGGAGAGAGTGAGATTGTGAGGAGAGTGAGAGAGATTATGAGGAGAGAGAGAGATTATGAGGAGAGAGAGAGAGATCATGAGGAGAGAGAGAGAGGAATTATGAGGAGAGAGATTATGAGGAGAGAGGTATTATGAGGAGAGAGAGATTATGAGGAGAGAGATTATGAAGAGAGAGAGATTGTGAGGAGAGAGAGAGATTATGAGGAGAGAGAGAGATTATGAGGAGAGAGATTATGAGGAGAGAGAGAGATTATGAGGAGAGAGTGAGATTGTGAGGAGAGAGATTTTGAGGGGAGAGAGAGATTATGACGAGAGAGAGATTGTGAGGAGAGAGAGATTATGAGGAGAAAGAGATTATGAGGAGAGAGAGAGATTATGAGGACAGAGAGATTATGAGGAGAGAGATTATGAGGAGAGAGAGAAATTATGAGGAGAGAGATTATGAGGAGAGAGAGAGATCGTGAGGAGAGAGAGAGGGATTGTGAGGAGAGAGAGATTGTGAGGAGAGAGAGTGAGATTGTGAGGAGAGTGAGAGATTATGAGGAGAGAGAGAGATTATGAGGAGAGAGAGATCATGAGGAGAGAGAGAGAGGAATTATGAGGAGAGAGATTATGAGGAGAGAGAGGGATTATGAGGAGAGGGATTATGAGGAGAGAGATTATGAGGAGAGATTATGAGGCGAGAGATGAGGAGAGAGAGATTGTGAGGAGAGAGAGATTATGAGGAGAGAGAGATTATGAGGAGAGAGAGAGATTGTGAGGAGAGAGATTATGAGGAGAGAGAGGGATTATGAGGAGAGAGAGATTATGAGGAGAGAGAGAGATTATGAGGAGAGAGAGATTATGAGGAGAGAGAGAGATTGTGAGGAGTGAGAGAGAGATTATGAGGAGAGAGAGACATGAGGAGAGAGAGATTGTGAGGAGAGAGAGAGATTATGAGGAGAGAGAGATTGTGAGGAGAGAGAGAGATCATGAGGAGAGAGAGAGGAATTATGAGGAGAGAGATTATGAGGAGAGAGAGGGATTATGAGGAGAGAGATTATGAGGAGAGAGAGATTATGAGGAGAGAGAGTGAGATTGTGAGGAGAGTGATAGAGATTATGAGGAGAGAGAGAGATATCATGAGGAGAGAGAGAAATCATGAGGAGAGAGAGATTATGAGGAGAGAGAGATTATGAGGAGAGAGAGAGGAATTATGAGGAGAGAGAGGGATTATGAGGAGAGAGAGATTATGAGGAGAGAGAGATTGTGAGGAGAGAGAGAGAGATTATGAGGAGAGAGAGAGAGGAATTATGAGGAGAGAGAGAGGGATTATGAGGAGAGAGAGAGGGATTATGAGGAGAGAGAGAGATTATGAGGAGAGAGAGAGATTAGGAGAGAGAGATTATGAGGAGAGATAGAGAGATTATGTGGAGAGAGAGATTATGAGGAGAGAGAGAGGTTATGAGGAGAGAGAGATTATGAGGAGAGAGAGATTATGAGGAGAGAGAGAGAGATTATGAGGAGAGAGAGAGAGATTATGATGAGAGAGAGAGAGAGTTTATGAGGAGAGAGAGATTATGAGGAGAGAGAGAGAGATTATGGGGAGAGAGAGATTATGAGGAGAGAGAGTGAGATTAGGACAGAGAGATTATGAGGAGACAGAGAGAGAGAAATTATGAGGAGAGAGAGAGAGAGAGTTTATGAGGAGAGAGAGAGATTATGAGGAGAGAGAGATTATGAGGAGAGAGAGAGACAGAGATTATGAGGACAGATTGAGAGAGAGAGAGTTTATGAGGAGAGAGAGAGATTTTGAGGAGAGAGAGATTATGAGGAGAGAGAGGGAGATTTTGAGGAGAGAGAGATTATGAGGAGAGAGAGATTATGAGGAGAGAGAGGGAGATTTTGAGGAGAGAGAGAGATTATGAGGAGAGAGAGATTGTGAGGAGAGAGAGATTGTGAGGAGAGTGAGAGAGATTATGAGGAGAGAGAGAGATTGTGAGGAGAGAGAGATTATGAGGAGAGGGAGATTTTGAGGAGAGAGAGATTATGAGGAGAGAGAGAGATTGTGAGGAGAGAGAGAGAGACATTGTGAGGAGAGAGAGAGACATTGTGAGGAGAGAGAGAGACATTGTGAGGAGAGAGAGAGATTATGAGGAGAGAGATTATGAGGAGAGAGAGAGAGATTAGGAGAGAGAGATTATGAGGAGAGAGAGAGATTGTGAGGAGAGTGAGAGAGATTATGAGGAGAGAGAGAGATTGTGAGGAGAGAGAGAGATTGTGAGGAGAGTGAGAGAGATTATGAGGAGAGAGAGAGACATTGTGAGGAGAGAGAGACATTGTGAGGAGAGAGAGAGAGGTTGTGAGGAGAGAGAGAGATCATGAGGAGAGAGAGAGAGGAATTATGAGGAGAGAGAGATTATGAGGAGAGAGAGAGATTGTGAGGAGAGAGAGTGAGAGATTATGAGGAGAGAGAGATGAGGAGAGAGAGAGATCATGAGGAGAGAGAGAGAGGAATTATGAGGAGAGAGATTATGAGGAGAGAGAGATTGTGAGGAGAGAGAGTGAGAGATTATGAGGAGAGAGAGATGAGGAGAGAGAGAGATCATGAGGAGAGAGAGGAATTATGAGGAGAGAGATTATGAGGAGAGAGAGAGGGATTATGAGGAGAGAGAGATTATGAGGAGAGAGAGGGATTATGAGGATAGAGAGAGATTATGAGGAGAGAGAGATTATGAGGAGAGAGAGAGATTGTGAGGAGAGAGAGAGAGATTATGAGGAGAGAGAGAGATTATGAGGAGAGAGAGTGAGATTGTGAGGAGAGTGATAGAGATTATGAGGAGAGAGAGAGATATCATGAGGAGAGAGAGAAATCATGAGGAGAGAGAGATTATGAGGAGAGAGAGATTGTGAGGAGAGAGAGATTATGAGGAGAGAGAGATTGTGAGGAGAGAGATTATGAGGTGAGAGAGAGAGATTATGAGGACAGAGAGATTATGAGGACAGAGAGACTATGAGGAGAGAGAGATTATGAGGAGAGATAGAGATTATGAGGAGAGAGAGTGAGATTGTGAGGAGAGTGATAGAGATTATGAGGAGAGAGAGAGATATCATGAGGAGAGAGAGAGATCATGAGGAGAGAGAGAGATTATGAAGAGAGAGAGAGAGATTATGAGGAGAGAGAGGTTATGAGGAGAGACAGAGATTATGAGGAGAAAGAGAGATTGTGAGGAGAGAGAGAGATTGTGAGGAGAGAGAGAGATTGTGAGGAGAGAGAGAGATTATGAGGAGAGAGAGATTATGAGGAGAGAGAGTGAGGGATTATGAGGAGAGAGAGATTATGAGGAGAGAGAGGGGGTTTATGAGGAGAGAGATTATGAGGAGAGAGAGGGATTATGAGGAGAGAGAGATTATGAGGAGAAAGAGATTATGAGGAGAGAGAGATTATGAGGAGAGAGAGATTGTGAGGAGAGAGAGAGATTGTGAGGAGAGAGAGATTATGAGGAGAGAGATTATGAGGAGAGAGAGAGATTATGAGGAGAGAGTGAGATTGTGAGGAGGGTGATAGAGATTGTGAGGAGAGAGAGAGATTGTGAGGAGAGAGAGAGATCATGAGGAGAGAGAGATAGATTATGAGGAGAAGAGAGATGAGAGAGAGAGGAATTATGAGGAAAGAGAGATTATGAGGAGAGAGAGAGAGAGATTGTGAGGAGAGAGAGTGAGATTGTGAGGAGAGAGAGAGATTATGAGGAGAGAGAGAGATTATGAGGAGAGAGAGAGATCATGAGGCGAGAGAGAGAGGAATTATGAGGAGAGAGATTATGAGGAGAGAGGGATTATGAGGAGAGAGAGATTATGAGGAGAGAGATTATGAGGAGAGAGAGATTATGAGGAGAGAGAGAGATTGTGAGGAGAGAGAGAGAGATTGTGAGGAGAGAGAGAGATTATGAGGAGAGAGAGAGATTATGAGGAGAGAGATTATGAGGAGAGAGTGAGATTGTGAGGAGAGAGATTTTGAGGGGAGAGAGAGATTATGAGGAGAAAGAGATTATGAGGACAGAGAGAGATTATGAGGACAGAGAGATTATGAGGAGAGAGAGATTATGAGGAGAGAGATTATGAGGAGAGAGAGAGATTATGAGGAGAGAGATTATGAGGAGAGAGAGAGATTATGAGGAGAGAGAGATTATGAGGAGAAAGAGAGATTGTGAGGAGTGAGAGAGAGATTATGAGGAGAGAGAGACATGAGGAGAGAGAGATTGTGAGGAGAGAGAGAGATTATGAGGAGAGAGAGATTGTGAGGAGAGAGAGAGATCATGAGGAGAGAGAGAGGAATTATGAGGAGAGAGATTATGAGGAGAGAGAGGGATTATGAGGAGAGAGATTATGAGGAGAGAGAGATTATGAGGAGAGAGAGTGAGATTGTGAGGAGAGTGATAGAGATTATGAGGAGAGAGAGAGATATCATGAGGAGAGAGAGAAATCATGAGGAGAGAGAGATTATGAGGAGAGAGAGATTATGAGGAGAGAGAGAGGAATTATGAGGAGAGAGAGGGATTATGAGGAGAGAGAGATTATGAGGAGAGAGAGATTGTGAGGAGAGAGAGAGAGATTATGAGGAGAGAGAGAGAGGAATTATGAGGAGAGAGAGAGGGATTATGAGGAGAGAGAGAGGGATTATGAGGAGAGAGAGAGATTATGAGGAGAGAGAGAGATTAGGAGAGAGAGATTATGAGGAGAGATAGAGAGATTATGTGGAGAGAGAGATTATGAGGAGAGAGAGAGGTTATGAGGAGAGAGAGATTATGAGGAGAGAGAGATTATGAGGAGAGAGAGAGAGATTATGAGGAGAGAGAGAGAGATTATGATGAGAGAGAGAGAGAGTTTATGAGGAGAGAGAGATTATGAGGAGAGAGAGAGAGATTATGGGGAGAGAGAGATTATGAGGAGAGAGAGTGAGATTAGGACAGAGAGATTATGAGGAGACAGAGAGAGAGAAATTATGAGGAGAGAGAGAGAGAGAGTTTATGAGGAGAGAGAGAGATTATGAGGAGAGAGAGATTATGAGGAGAGAGAGAGACAGAGATTATGAGGACAGATTGAGAGAGAGAGAGTTTATGAGGAGAGAGAGAGATTTTGAGGAGAGAGAGATTATGAGGAGAGAGAGGGAGATTTTGAGGAGAGAGAGATTATGAGGAGAGAGAGATTATGAGGAGAGAGAGGGAGATTTTGAGGAGAGAGAGAGATTATGAGGAGAGAGAGATTGTGAGGAGAGAGAGATTGTGAGGAGAGTGAGAGAGATTATGAGGAGAGAGAGAGATTGTGAGGAGAGAGAGATTATGAGGAGAGGGAGATTTTGAGGAGAGAGAGATTATGAGGAGAGAGAGAGATTGTGAGGAGAGAGAGAGAGACATTGTGAGGAGAGAGAGAGACATTGTGAGGAGAGAGAGAGACATTGTGAGGAGAGAGAGAGATTATGAGGAGAGAGATTATGAGGAGAGAGAGAGAGATTAGGAGAGAGAGATTATGAGGAGAGAGAGAGATTGTGAGGAGAGTGAGAGAGATTATGAGGAGAGAGAGAGATTGTGAGGAGAGAGAGAGATTGTGAGGAGAGTGAGAGAGATTATGAGGAGAGAGAGAGACATTGTGAGGAGAGAGAGACATTGTGAGGAGAGAGAGAGAGGTTGTGAGGAGAGAGAGAGATCATGAGGAGAGAGAGAGAGGAATTATGAGGAGAGAGAGATTATGAGGAGAGAGAGAGATTGTGAGGAGAGAGAGTGAGAGATTATGAGGAGAGAGAGATGAGGAGAGAGAGAGATCATGAGGAGAGAGAGAGAGGAATTATGAGGAGAGAGATTATGAGGAGAGAGAGATTGTGAGGAGAGAGAGTGAGAGATTATGAGGAGAGAGAGATGAGGAGAGAGAGAGATCATGAGGAGAGAGAGGAATTATGAGGAGAGAGATTATGAGGAGAGAGAGAGGGATTATGAGGAGAGAGAGATTATGAGGAGAGAGAGGGATTATGAGGATAGAGAGAGATTATGAGGAGAGAGAGATTATGAGGAGAGAGAGAGATTGTGAGGAGAGAGAGAGAGATTATGAGGAGAGAGAGATTATGAGGAGAGAGAGTGAGATTGTGAGGAGAGTGATAGAGATTATGAGGAGAGAGAGAGATATCATGAGGAGAGAGAGAAATCATGAGGAGAGAGAGATTATGAGGAGAGAGAGATTGTGAGGAGAGAGAGATTATGAGGAGAGAGAGATTGTGAGGAGAGAGATTATGAGGTGAGAGAGAGAGATTATGAGGACAGAGAGATTATGAGGACAGAGAGACTATGAGGAGAGAGAGATTATGAGGAGAGATAGAGATTATGAGGAGAGAGAGTGAGATTGTGAGGAGAGTGATAGAGATTATGAGGAGAGAGAGAGATATCATGAGGAGAGAGAGAGATCATGAGGAGAGAGAGAGATTATGAAGAGAGAGAGAGAGATTATGAGGAGAGAGAGGTTATGAGGAGAGACAGAGATTATGAGGAGAAAGAGAGATTGTGAGGAGAGAGAGAGATTGTGAGGAGAGAGAGAGATTGTGAGGAGAGAGAGAGATTATGAGGAGAGAGAGATTATGAGGAGAGAGAGTGAGGGATTATGAGGAGAGAGAGATTATGAGGAGAGAGAGGGGGTTTATGAGGAGAGAGATTATGAGGAGAGAGAGGGATTATGAGGAGAGAGAGATTATGAGGAGAAAGAGATTATGAGGAGAGAGAGATTATGAGGAGAGAGAGATTGTGAGGAGAGAGAGAGATTGTGAGGAGAGAGAGATTATGAGGAGAGAGATTATGAGGAGAGAGAGAGATTATGAGGAGAGAGTGAGATTGTGAGGAGGGTGATAGAGATTGTGAGGAGAGAGAGAGATTGTGAGGAGAGAGAGAGATCATGAGGAGAGAGAGATAGATTATGAGGAGAAGAGAGATGAGAGAGAGAGGAATTATGAGGAAAGAGAGATTATGAGGAGAGACAGAGAGAGATTGTGAGGAGAGAGAGTAAGATTGTGAGGAGAGAGAGAGATTATGAGGAGAGAGAGAGATCATGAGGCGAGAGAGAGATCATGAGGCGAGAGAGAGAGGAATTATGAGGAGAGAGATTATGAGGAGAGAGGGATTATGAGGAGAGAGAGATTATGAGGAGAGAGATTATGAGGAGAGAGAGATTATGAGGAGAGAGAGAGATTGTGAGGAGAGAGAGAGAGATTGTGAGGAGAGAGAGAGATTATGAGGAGAGAGAGAGATTATGAGGAGAGAGATTATGAGGAGAGAGAGAGATTATGAGGAGAGAGTGAGATTGTGAGGAGAGAGATTTTGAGGGGAGAGAGAGATTATGAGGAGAAAGAGATTATGAGGACAGAGAGAGATTATGAGGACAGAGAGATTATGAGGAGAGAGAGATTATGAGGAGAGAGATTATGAGGAGAGAGAGAGATTATGAGGAGAGAGATTATGAGGAGAGAGAGAGATCGTGAGGAGAGAGAGAGGGATTGTGAGGAGAGAGAGATTGTGAGGAGAGAGAGTGAGATTGTGAGGAGAGTGAGAGAGATTATGAGGAGAGAGAGAGATTATGAGGAGAGAGAGATCATGAGGAGAGAGAGAGAGGAATTAAGAGGAGAGAGATTATGAGGAGAGACAGGGATTATGAGAGGGATTATGAGGAGAGAGATTATGAGGAGAGAGATTATGAGGAGAGAGAGATTATGAGGAGAGAGAGATTGTGAGGAGAGAGAGATTATGAGGAGAGAGAGATTATGAGGAGAGAGAGAGGAATTATGAGGAGAGAGATTATGAGGAGAGAGAGGGATTATGAGGAGAGAGAGAGATTATGAGGAGAGAGAGATTATGAGGAGTGAGAGAGATTGTGAGGAGAGAGAGAGAGATTATGAGGAGAGAGAGAGATTATGAGGAGAGAGAGATTGTGAGGAGAGAGAGAGATTATGAGGAGAGAGAGAGATTGTGAGGAGAGATCATGAGGAGAGAGAGAGAGGAATTATGAGGAGAGAGATTATGAGGAGAGAGAGATCATGAGGAGAAAGAGAGAGGAATTATGAGGAGAGAGATTATGAGGAGAGAGAGGGATTATGAGGAGAGAGATTATGAGGAGAGAGAGATTATGAGGAGAGAGATTATGAGGAGAAAGAGAGATTATGAGGAGAGAGATTATGAGGAGAGAGAGAGATTATGAGGACAGAGAGATTATGAGGACAGAGAGATTATGTGGAGAGAGAGAGATTATGAGGAGAGAGATTATGAGGAGAGATAGAGATTATGAGGAGAGAGAGTGAGATTGTGAGGAGAGTGAGAGATTATGAGGAGAGAGAGAGAGATCATGAGGAGAGAGAGAGATCATGAGGAGAGAGAGAGATTATGAGGAGAGAGATTATGAGGAGAGAGAGATTATGAGGAGAGAGATTATGAGGAGAGAGAGAAATTATGAGGAGAGAGATTATGAGGAGAGAGAGAGATCGTGAGGAGAGAGAGAGGGATCGTGAGGAGAGAGAGATTGTGAGGAGAGAGAGTGAGATTGTGAGGAGAGTGAGAGATTATGAGGAGAGAGAGAGATTATGAGGAGAGAGAGATCATGAGGAGAGAGAGAGAGGAATTATGAGGAGAGAGATTATGAGGAGAGAGAGGGATTATGAGGAGAGGGATTATGAGGAGAGAGATTATGAGGAGAGAGAGATTATGAGGCGAGAGATGAGGAGAGAGAGATTGTGAGGAGAGAGAGATTATGAGGAGAGAGAGATTATGAGGAGAGAGAGAGATTGTGAGGAAAGAGATTATGAGGAGAGAGAGGGATTATGAGGAGAGAGAGATTATGAGGAGAGAGAGAGATTATGAGGAGAGAGAGATTATGAGGAGAGAGAGAGATTGTGAGGAGTGAGAGAGAGATTATGAGGAGAGAGAGACATGAGGAGAGAGAGATTGTGAGGAGAGAGAGAGATTATGAGGAGAGAGAGATTGTGAGGAGAGAGAGAGATCATGAGGAGAGAGAGAGGAATTATGAGGAGAGAGATTATGAGGAGAGAGAGGGATTATGAGGAGAGAGATTATGAGGAGAGACAGAGATTATGAGGAGAGAGAGATTATGAGGAGAGAGAGAGATTGTGAGGAGTGAGAGAGAGATTATGAGGAGAGAGAGACATGAGGAGAGAGAGATTGTGAGGAGAGAGAGAGATTATGAGGAGAGAGAGATTGTGAGGAGAGAGAGAGATCATGAGGAGAGAGAGAGGAATTATGAGGAGAGAGATTATGAGGAGAGAGAGGGATTATGAGGAGAGAGATTATGAGGAGAGAGAGATTATGAGGAGAGAGAGTGAGATTGTGAGGAGAGTGATAGAGATTATGAGGAGAGAGAGAGATATCATGAGGAGAGAGAGAAATCATGAGGAGAGAGAGATTATGAGGAGAGAGAGATTATGAGGAGAGAGAGAGGAATTATGAGGAGAGAGAGGGATTATGAGGAGAGAGAGATTATGAGGAGAGAGAGATTGTGAGGAGAGAGAGAGAGATTATGAGGAGAGAGAGGAATTATGAGGAGAGAGAGAGGGATTATGAGGAGAGAGAGAGGGATTATGAGGAGAGAGAGAGATTATGAGGAGAGAGAGAGATTAGGAGAGAGAGATTATG
Source organism: Kogia breviceps (assembly GCF_026419965.1). Taxonomy (NCBI): domain Eukaryota; kingdom Metazoa; phylum Chordata; class Mammalia; order Artiodactyla; family Physeteridae; genus Kogia; species Kogia breviceps. The sequence continues at coordinate 39,021,234 of NC_081310.1, read as the reverse complement.
AGGAGAGATAGAGAGATTATGTGGAGAGAGAGATTATGAGGAGAGAGAGAGGTTATGAGGAGAGAGAGATTATGAGGAGAGAGAGATTATGAGGAGAGAGAGAGAGATTATGATGAGAGAGAGAGAGAGTTTATGAGGAGAGAGAGATTATGAGGAGAGAGAGAGAGATTATGGGGAGAGAGAGATTATGAGGAGAGAGAGTGAGATTAGGACAGAGAGATTATGAGGAGACAGAGAGAGAGAAATTATGAGGAGAGAGAGAGAGAGAGTTTATGAGGAGAGAGAGAGATTATGAGGAGAGAGAGATTATGAGGAGAGAGAGAGACAGAGATTATGAGGACAGATTGAGAGAGAGAGAGTTTATGAGGAGAGAGAGAGATTTTGAGGAGAGAGAGATTATGAGGAGAGAGAGGGAGATTTTGAGGAGAGAGAGATTATGAGGAGAGAGAGATTATGAGGAGAGAGAGGGAGATTTTGAGGAGAGAGAGAGATTATGAGGAGAGAGAGATTGTGAGGAGAGAGAGATTGTGAGGAGAGTGAGAGAGATTATGAGGAGAGAGAGAGATTGTGAGGAGAGAGAGATTATGAGGAGAGGGAGATTTTGAGGAGAGAGAGATTATGAGGAGAGAGAGAGATTGTGAGGAGAGAGAGAGAGACATTGTGAGGAGAGAGAGAGACATTGTGAGGAGAGAGAGAGACATTGTGAGGAGAGAGAGAGATTATGAGGAGAGAGATTATGAGGAGAGAGAGAGAGATTAGGAGAGAGAGATTATGAGGAGAGAGAGAGATTGTGAGGAGAGTGAGAGAGATTATGAGGAGAGAGAGAGATTGTGAGGAGAGAGAGAGATTGTGAGGAGAGTGAGAGAGATTATGAGGAGAGAGAGAGACATTGTGAGGAGAGAGAGACATTGTGAGGAGAGAGAGAGAGGTTGTGAGGAGAGAGAGAGATCATGAGGAGAGAGAGAGAGGAATTATGAGGAGAGAGAGATTATGAGGAGAGAGAGAGATTGTGAGGAGAGAGAGTGAGAGATTATGAGGAGAGAGAGATGAGGAGAGAGAGAGATCATGAGGAGAGAGAGAGAGGAATTATGAGGAGAGAGATTATGAGGAGAGAGAGATTGTGAGGAGAGAGAGTGAGAGATTATGAGGAGAGAGAGATGAGGAGAGAGAGAGATCATGAGGAGAGAGAGGAATTATGAGGAGAGAGATTATGAGGAGAGAGAGAGGGATTATGAGGAGAGAGAGGGATTATGAGGATAGAGAGAGATTATGAGGAGAGAGAGATTATGAGGAGAGAGAGAGATTGTGAGGAGAGAGAGAGAGATTATGAGGAGAGAGAGAGATTATGAGGAGAGAGAGTGAGATTGTGAGGAGAGTGATAGAGATTATGAGGAGAGAGAGAGATATCATGAGGAGAGAGAGAAATCATGAGGAGAGAGAGATTATGAGGAGAGAGAGATTGTGAGGAGAGAGAGATTATGAGGAGAGAGAGAGAGATTGTGAGGAGAGAGATTATGAGGTGAGAGAGAGAGATTATGAGGACAGAGAGATTATGAGGACAGAGAGATTATGAGGAGAGAGAGATTATGAGGAGAGATAGAGATTATGAGGAGAGAGAGTGAGATTGTGAGGAGAGTGATAGAGATTATGAGGAGAGAGAGAGATATCATGAGGAGAGAGAGAGATCATGAGGAGAGAGAGAGAGATTATGAGGAGAGAGAGAGAGATTATGAGGAGAGAGAGGTTATGAGGAGAGACAGAGATTATGAGGAGAAAGAGAGATTGTGAGGAGAGAGAGAGATTGTGAGGAGAGAGAGAGATTGTGAGGAGAGAGAGAGATTATGAGGAGAGAGAGATTATGAGGAGAGAGAGTGAGGGATTATGAGGAGAGAGAGATTATGAGGAGAGAGAGGGGGTTTATGAGGAGAGAGATTATGAGGAGAGAGAGGGATTATGAGGAGAGAGAGATTATGAGGAGAAAGAGATTATGAGGAGAGAGAGATTATGAGGAGAGAGAGATTGTGAGGAGAGAGAGAGATTGTGAGGAGAGAGAGATTATGAGGAGAGAGATTATGAGGAGAGAGAGAGATTATGAGGAGAGAGTGAGATTGTGAGGAGGGTGATAGAGATTGTGAGGAGAGAGAGAGATTGTGAGGAGAGAGAGAGATCATGAGGCGAGAGAGAGAGGAATTATGAGGAGAGAGATTATGAGGAGAGAGGGATTATGAGGAGAGAGAGATTATGAGGAGAGAGATTATGAGGAGAGAGAGATTATGAGGAGAGAGAGAGATTGTGAGGAGAGAGAGAGAGATTGTGAGGAGAGAGAGAGATTATGAGGAGAGAGAGAGATTATGAGGAGAGAGATTATGAGGAGAGAGAGAGATTATGAGGAGAGAGTGAGATTGTGAGGAGAGAGATTTTGAGGGGAGAGAGAGATTATGAGGAGAAAGAGATTATGAGGACAGAGAGAGATTATGAGGACAGAGAGATTATGAGGAGAGAGAGATTATGAGGAGAGAGATTATGAGGAGAGAGAGAGATTATGAGGAGAGAGATTATGAGGAGAGAGAGAGATTATGAGGAGAGAGAGATTATGAGGAGAGAGAGAGATTGTGAGGAGTGAGAGAGAGATTATGAGGACAGAGAGATTGTGAGGAGAGAGAGAGATCATGAGGAGAGAGAGAGGAATTATGAGGAGAGAGATTATGAGGAGAGAGAGGGATTATGAGGAGAGAGATTATGAGGAGAGAGAGATTATGAGGAGAGAGAGTGAGATTGTGAGGAGAGTGATAGAGATTATGAGGAGAGAGAGAGATATCATGAGGAGAGAGAGAAATCATGAGGAGAGAGAGATTATGAGGAGAGAGAGATTATGAGGAGAGAGAGAGGAATTATGAGGAGAGAGAGGGATTATGAGGAGAGAGAGATTATGAGGAGAGAGAGATTGTGAGGAGAGAGAGAGAGATTATGAGGAGAGAGAGAGAGGAATTATGAGGAGAGAGAGAGGGATTATGAGGAGAGAGAGAGGGATTATGAGGAGAGAGAGAGATTATGAGGAGAGAGAGAGATTAGGAGAGAGAGATTATGAGGAGAGATAGAGAGATTATGTGGAGAGAGAGATTATGAGGAGAGAGAGAGGTTATGAGGAGAGAGAGATTATGAGGAGAGAGAGATTATGAGGAGAGAGAGAGAGATTATGAGGAGAGAGAGAGAGATTATGATGAGAGAGAGAGAGAGTTTATGAGGAGAGAGAGATTATGAGGAGAGAGAGAGAGATTATGGGGAGAGAGAGATTATGAGGAGAGAGAGTGAGATTAGGACAGAGAGATTATGAGGAGACAGAGAGAGAGAAATTATGAGGAGAGAGAGAGAGAGAGTTTATGAGGAGAGAGAGAGATTATGAGGAGAGAGAGATTATGAGGAGAGAGAGAGACAGAGATTATGAGGACAGATTGAGAGAGAGAGAGTTTATGAGGAGAGAGAGAGATTTTGAGGAGAGAGAGATTATGAGGAGAGAGAGGGAGATTTTGAGGAGAGAGAGATTATGAGGAGAGAGAGATTATGAGGAGAGAGAGGGAGATTTTGAGGAGAGAGAGAGATTATGAGGAGAGAGAGATTGTGAGGAGAGAGAGATTGTGAGGAGAGTGAGAGAGATTATGAGGAGAGAGAGAGATTGTGAGGAGAGAGAGATTATGAGGAGAGGGAGATTTTGAGGAGAGAGAGATTATGAGGAGAGAGAGAGATTGTGAGGAGAGAGAGAGAGACATTGTGAGGAGAGAGAGAGACATTGTGAGGAGAGAGAGAGACATTGTGAGGAGAGAGAGAGATTATGAGGAGAGAGATTATGAGGAGAGAGAGAGAGATTAGGAGAGAGAGATTATGAGGAGAGAGAGAGATTGTGAGGAGAGTGAGAGAGATTATGAGGAGAGAGAGAGATTGTGAGGAGAGAGAGAGATTGTGAGGAGAGTGAGAGAGATTATGAGGAGAGAGAGAGACATTGTGAGGAGAGAGAGACATTGTGAGGAGAGAGAGAGAGGTTGTGAGGAGAGAGAGAGATCATGAGGAGAGAGAGAGAGGAATTATGAGGAGAGAGAGATTATGAGGAGAGAGAGAGATTGTGAGGAGAGAGAGTGAGAGATTATGAGGAGAGAGAGATGAGGAGAGAGAGAGATCATGAGGAGAGAGAGAGAGGAATTATGAGGAGAGAGATTATGAGGAGAGAGAGATTGTGAGGAGAGAGAGTGAGAGATTATGAGGAGAGAGAGATGAGGAGAGAGAGAGATCATGAGGAGAGAGAGGAATTATGAGGAGAGAGATTATGAGGAGAGAGAGAGGGATTATGAGGAGAGAGAGATTATGAGGAGAGAGAGGGATTATGAGGATAGAGAGAGATTATGAGGAGAGAGAGATTATGAGGAGAGAGAGAGATTGTGAGGAGAGAGAGAGAGATTATGAGGAGAGAGAGAGATTATGAGGAGAGAGAGTGAGATTGTGAGGAGAGTGATAGAGATTATGAGGAGAGAGAGAGATATCATGAGGAGAGAGAGAAATCATGAGGAGAGAGAGATTATGAGGAGAGAGAGATTGTGAGGAGAGAGAGATTATGAGGAGAGAGAGAGAGATTGTGAGGAGAGAGATTATGAGGTGAGAGAGAGAGATTATGAGGACAGAGAGATTATGAGGACAGAGAGATTATGAGGAGAGAGAGATTATGAGGAGAGATAGAGATTATGAGGAGAGAGAGTGAGATTGTGAGGAGAGTGATAGAGATTATGAGGAGAGAGAGAGATATCATGAGGAGAGAGAGAGATCATGAGGAGAGAGAGAGAGATTATGAGGAGAGAGAGAGAGATTATGAGGAGAGAGAGGTTATGAGGAGAGACAGAGATTATGAGGAGAAAGAGAGATTGTGAGGAGAGAGAGAGATTGTGAGGAGAGAGAGAGATTGTGAGGAGAGAGAGAGATTATGAGGAGAGAGAGATTATGAGGAGAGAGAGTGAGGGATTATGAGGAGAGAGAGATTATGAGGAGAGAGAGGGGGTTTATGAGGAGAGAGATTATGAGGAGAGAGAGGGATTATGAGGAGAGAGAGATTATGAGGAGAAAGAGATTATGAGGAGAGAGAGATTATGAGGAGAGAGAGATTGTGAGGAGAGAGAGAGATTGTGAGGAGAGAGAGATTATGAGGAGAGAGATTATGAGGAGAGAGAGAGATTATGAGGAGAGAGTGAGATTGTGAGGAGGGTGATAGAGATTGTGAGGAGAGAGAGAGATTGTGAGGAGAGAGAGAGATCATGAGGCGAGAGAGAGAGGAATTATGAGGAGAGAGATTATGAGGAGAGAGGGATTATGAGGAGAGAGAGATTATGAGGAGAGAGATTATGAGGAGAGAGAGATTATGAGGAGAGAGAGAGATTGTGAGGAGAGAGAGAGATTATGAGGAGAGAGAGATTATGAGGAGAGAGAGAGACAGAGATTATGAGGACAGATTGAGAGAGAGAGAGTTTATGAGGAGAGAGAGAGATTTTGAGGAGAGAGAGATTATGAGGAGAGAGAGGGAGATTTTGAGGAGAGAGAGATTATGAGGAGAGAGAGATTATGAGGAGAGAGAGGGAGATTTTGAGGAGAGAGAGAGATTATGAGGAGAGAGAGATTGTGAGGAGAGAGAGATTGTGAGGAGAGTGAGAGAGATTATGAGGAGAGAGAGAGATTGTGAGGAGAGAGAGATTATGAGGAGAGGGAGATTTTGAGGAGAGAGAGATTATGAGGAGAGAGAGAGATTGTGAGGAGAGAGAGAGAGACATTGTGAGGAGAGAGAGAGACATTGTGAGGAGAGAGAGAGACATTGTGAGGAGAGAGAGAGATTATGAGGAGAGAGATTATGAGGAGAGAGAGAGAGATTAGGAGAGAGAGATTATGAGGAGAGAGAGAGATTGTGAGGAGAGTGAGAGAGATTATGAGGAGAGAGAGAGATTGTGAGGAGAGAGAGAGATTGTGAGGAGAGTGAGAGAGATTATGAGGAGAGAGAGAGACATTGTGAGGAGAGAGAGACATTGTGAGGAGAGAGAGAGAGGTTGTGAGGAGAGAGAGAGATCATGAGGAGAGAGAGAGAGGAATTATGAGGAGAGAGAGATTATGAGGAGAGAGAGAGATTGTGAGGAGAGAGAGTGAGAGATTATGAGGAGAGAGAGATGAGGAGAGAGAGAGATCATGAGGAGAGAGAGAGAGGAATTATGAGGAGAGAGATTATGAGGAGAGAGAGATTGTGAGGAGAGAGAGTGAGAGATTATGAGGAGAGAGAGATGAGGAGAGAGAGAGATCATGAGGAGAGAGAGGAATTATGAGGAGAGAGATTATGAGGAGAGAGAGAGGGATTATGAGGAGAGAGAGATTATGAGGAGAGAGAGGGATTATGAGGATAGAGAGAGATTATGAGGAGAGAGAGATTATGAGGAGAGAGAGAGATTGTGAGGAGAGAGAGAGAGATTATGAGGAGAGAGAGAGATTATGAGGAGAGAGAGTGAGATTGTGAGGAGAGTGATAGAGATTATGAGGAGAGAGAGAGATATCATGAGGAGAGAGAGAAATCATGAGGAGAGAGAGATTATGAGGAGAGAGAGATTGTGAGGAGAGAGAGATTATGAGGAGAGAGAGAGAGATTGTGAGGAGAGAGATTATGAGGTGAGAGAGAGAGATTATGAGGACAGAGAGATTATGAGGACAGAGAGATTATGAGGAGAGAGAGATTATGAGGAGAGATAGAGATTATGAGGAGAGAGAGTGAGATTGTGAGGAGAGTGATAGAGATTATGAGGAGAGAGAGAGATATCATGAGGAGAGAGAGAGATCATGAGGAGAGAGAGAGAGATTATGAGGAGAGAGAGAGAGATTATGAGGAGAGAGAGGTTATGAGGAGAGACAGAGATTATGAGGAGAAAGAGAGATTGTGAGGAGAGAGAGAGATTGTGAGGAGAGAGAGAGATTGTGAGGAGAGAGAGAGATTATGAGGAGAGAGAGATTATGAGGAGAGAGAGTGAGGGATTATGAGGAGAGAGAGATTATGAGGAGAGAGAGGGGGTTTATGAGGAGAGAGATTATGAGGAGAGAGAGGGATTATGAGGAGAGAGAGATTATGAGGAGAAAGAGATTATGAGGAGAGAGAGATTATGAGGAGAGAGAGATTGTGAGGAGAGAGAGAGATTGTGAGGAGAGAGAGATTATGAGGAGAGAGATTATGAGGAGAGAGAGAGATTATGAGGAGAGAGTGAGATTGTGAGGAGGGTGATAGAGATTGTGAGGAGAGAGAGAGATTGTGAGGAGAGAGAGAGATCATGAGGCGAGAGAGAGAGGAATTATGAGGAGAGAGATTATGAGGAGAGAGGGATTATGAGGAGAGAGAGATTATGAGGAGAGAGATTATGAGGAGAGAGAGATTATGAGGAGAGAGAGAGATTGTGAGGAGAGAGAGAGAGATTGTGAGGAGAGAGAGAGATTATGAGGAGAGAGAGAGATTATGAGGAGAGAGATTATGAGGAGAGAGAGAGATTATGAGGAGAGAGTGAGATTGTGAGGAGAGAGATTTTGAGGGGAGAGAGAGATTATGAGGAGAAAGAGATTATGAGGACAGAGAGAGATTATGAGGACAGAGAGATTATGAGGAGAGAGAGATTATGAGGAGAGAGATTATGAGGAGAGAGAGAGATTATGAGGAGAGAGAGATTATGAGGAGAGAGAGAGATTGTGAGGAGTGAGAGAGAGATTATGAGGAGAGAGAGATTGTGAGGAGAGAGAGAGATCATGAGGAGAGAGAGAGGAATTATGAGGAGAGAGATTATGAGGAGAGAGAGGGATTATGAGGAGAGAGATTATGAGGAGAGAGAGATTATGAGGAGAGAGAGTGAGATTGTGAGGAGAGTGATAGAGATTATGAGGAGAGAGAGAGATATCATGAGGAGAGAGAGAAATCATGAGGAGAGAGAGATTATGAGGAGAGAGAGATTATGAGGAGAGAGAGAGGAATTATGAGGAGAGAGAGGGATTATGAGGAGAGAGAGATTATGAGGAGAGAGAGATTGTGAGGAGAGAGAGAGAGATTATGAGGAGAGAGAGAGAGGAATTATGAGGAGAGAGAGAGGGATTATGAGGAGAGAGAGAGGGATTATGAGGAGAGAGAGAGATTATGAGGAGAGAGAGAGATTAGGAGAGAGAGATTATGAGGAGAGATAGAGAGATTATGTGGAGAGAGAGATTATGAGGAGAGAGAGAGGTTATGAGGAGAGAGAGATTATGAGGAGAGAGAGATTATGAGGAGAGAGAGAGAGATTATGAGGAGAGAGAGAGAGATTATGATGAGAGAGAGAGAGAGTTTATGAGGAGAGAGAGATTATGAGGAGAGAGAGAGAGATTATGGGGAGAGAGAGATTATGAGGAGAGAGAGTGAGATTAGGACAGAGAGATTATGAGGAGACAGAGAGAGAGAAATTATGAGGAGAGAGAGAGAGAGAGTTTATGAGGAGAGAGAGAGATTATGAGGAGAGAGAGATTATGAGGAGAGAGAGAGACAGAGATTATGAGGACAGATTGAGAGAGAGAGAGTTTATGAGGAGAGAGAGAGATTTTGAGGAGAGAGAGATTATGAGGAGAGAGAGGGAGATTTTGAGGAGAGAGAGAGATTATGAGGAGAGAGAGATTATGAGGAGAGAGAGGGAGATTTTGAGGAGAGAGAGAGATTATGAGGAGAGAGAGATTGTGAGGAGAGAGAGATTGTGAGGAGAGTGAGAGAGATTATGAGGAGAGAGAGAGATTGTGAGGAGAGAGAGATTATGAGGAGAGGGAGATTTTGAGGAGAGAGAGATTATGAGGAGAGAGAGAGATTGTGAGGAGAGAGAGAGAGACATTGTGAGGAGAGAGAGAGACATTGTGAGGAGAGAGAGAGACATTGTGAGGAGAGAGAGAGATTATGAGGAGAGAGATTATGAGGAGAGAGAGAGAGATTAGGAGAGAGAGATTATGAGGAGAGAGAGAGATTGTGAGGAGAGTGAGAGAGATTATGAGGAGAGAGAGAGATTGTGAGGAGAGAGAGAGATTGTGAGGAGAGTGAGAGAGATTATGAGGAGAGAGAGAGACATTGTGAGGAGAGAGAGACATTGTGAGGAGAGAGAGAGAGGTTGTGAGGAGAGAGAGAGATCATGAGGAGAGAGAGAGAGGAATTATGAGGAGAGAGAGATTATGAGGAGAGAGAGAGATTGTGAGGAGAGAGAGTGAGAGATTATGAGGAGAGAGAGATGAGGAGAGAGAGAGATCATGAGGAGAGAGAGAGAGGAATTATGAGGAGAGAGATTATGAGGAGAGAGAGATTGTGAGGAGAGAGAGTGAGAGATTATGAGGAGAGAGAGATGAGGAGAGAGAGAGATCATGAGGAGAGAGAGGAATTATGAGGAGAGAGATTATGAGGAGAGAGAGAGGGATTATGAGGAGAGAGAGATTATGAGGAGAGAGAGGGATTATGAGGATAGAGAGAGATTATGAGGAGAGAGAGATTATGAGGAGAGAGAGAGATTGTGAGGAGAGAGAGAGAGATTATGAGGAGAGAGAGAGATTATGAGGAGAGAGAGTGAGATTGTGAGGAGAGTGATAGAGATTATGAGGAGAGAGAGAGATATCATGAGGAGAGAGAGAAATCATGAGGAGAGAGAGATTATGAGGAGAGAGAGATTGTGAGGAGAGAGAGATTATGAGGAGAGAGAGAGAGATTGTGAGGAGAGAGATTATGAGGTGAGAGAGAGAGATTATGAGGACAGAGAGATTATGAGGACAGAGAGATTATGAGGAGAGAGAGATTATGAGGAGAGATAGAGATTATGAGGAGAGAGAGTGAGATTGTGAGGAGAGTGATAGAGATTATGAGGAGAGAGAGAGATATCATGAGGAGAGAGAGAGATCATGAGGAGAGAGAGAGAGATTATGAGGAGAGAGAGAGAGATTATGAGGAGAGAGAGGTTATGAGGAGAGACAGAGATTATGAGGAGAAAGAGAGATTGTGAGGAGAGAGAGAGATTGTGAGGAGAGAGAGAGATTGTGAGGAGAGAGAGAGATTATGAGGAGAGAGAGATTATGAGGAGAGAGAGTGAGGGATTATGAGGAGAGAGAGATTATGAGGAGAGAGAGGGGGTTTATGAGGAGAGAGATTATGAGGAGAGAGAGGGATTATGAGGAGAGAGAGATTATGAGGAGAAAGAGATTATGAGGAGAGAGAGATTATGAGGAGAGAGAGATTGTGAGGAGAGAGAGAGATTGTGAGGAGAGAGAGATTATGAGGAGAGAGATTATGAGGAGAGAGAGAGATTATGAGGAGAGAGTGAGATTGTGAGGAGGGTGATAGAGATTGTGAGGAGAGAGAGAGATTGTGAGGAGAGAGAGAGATCATGAGGAGAGAGAGATAGATTATGAGGAGAAGAGAGATGAGAGAGAGAGGAATTATGAGGAAAGAGAGATTATGAGGAGAGAGAGAGAGAGATTGTGAGGAGAGAGAGTGAGATTGTGAGGAGAGAGAGAGATTATGAGGAGAGAGAGAGATCATGAGGCGAGAGAGAGATCATGAGGCGAGAGAGAGAGGAATTATGAGGAGAGAGATTATGAGGAGAGAGGGATTATGAGGAGAGAGAGATTATGAGGAGAGAGATTATGAGGAGAGAGAGATTATGAGGAGAGAGAGAGATTGTGAGGAGAGAGAGAGAGATTGTGAGGAGAGAGAGAGATTATGAGGAGAGAGAGAGATTATGAGGAGAGAGATTATGAGGAGAGAGAGAGATTATGAGGAGAGAGTGAGATTGTGAGGAGAGAGATTTTGAGGGGAGAGAGAGATTATGAGGAGAAAGAGATTATGAGGACAGAGAGAGATTATGAGGACAGAGAGATTATGAGGAGAGAGAGATTATGAGGAGAGAGATTATGAGGAGAGAGAGAGATTATGAGGAGAGAGATTATGAGGAGAGAGAGAGATTATGAGGAGAGAGAGATTATGAGGAGAGAGAGAGATTGTGAGGAGTGAGAGAGAGATTATGAGGAGAGAGAGATTGTGAGGAGAGAGAGAGATCATGAGGAGAGAGAGAGGAATTATGAGGAGAGAGATTATGAGGAGAGAGAGGGATTATGAGGAGAGAGATTATGAGGAGAGAGAGATTATGAGGAGAGAGAGTGAGATTGTGAGGAGAGTGATAGAGATTATGAGGAGAGAGAGAGATATCATGAGGAGAGAGAGAAATCATGAGGAGAGAGAGATTATGAGGAGAGAGAGATTATGAGGAGAGAGAGAGGAATTATGAGGAGAGAGAGGGATTATGAGGAGAGAGAGATTATGAGGAGAGAGAGATTGTGAGGAGAGAGAGAGAGATTATGAGGAGAGAGAGAGAGGAATTATGAGGAGAGAGAGAGGGATTATGAGGAGAGAGAGAGGGATTATGAGGAGAGAGAGAGATTATGAGGAGAGAGAGAGATTAGGAGAGAGAGATTATGAGGAGAGATAGAGAGATTATGTGGAGAGAGAGATTATGAGGAGAGAGAGAGGTTATGAGGAGAGAGAGATTATGAGGAGAGAGAGATTATGAGGAGAGAGAGAGAGATTATGAGGAGAGAGAGAGAGATTATGATGAGAGAGAGAGAGAGTTTATGAGGAGAGAGAGATTATGAGGAGAGAGAGAGAGATTATGGGGAGAGAGAGATTATGAGGAGAGAGAGTGAGATTAGGACAGAGAGATTATGAGGAGACAGAGAGAGAGAAATTATGAGGAGAGAGAGAGAGAGAGTTTATGAGGAGAGAGAGAGATTATGAGGAGAGAGAGATTATGAGGAGAGAGAGAGACAGAGATTATGAGGACAGATTGAGAGAGAGAGAGTTTATGAGGAGAGAGAGAGATTTTGAGGAGAGAGAGATTATGAGGAGAGAGAGGGAGATTTTGAGGAGAGAGAGATTATGAGGAGAGAGAGATTATGAGGAGAGAGAGGGAGATTTTGAGGAGAGAGAGAGATTATGAGGAGAGAGAGATTGTGAGGAGAGAGAGATTGTGAGGAGAGTGAGAGAGATTATGAGGAGAGAGAGAGATTGTGAGGAGAGAGAGATTATGAGGAGAGGGAGATTTTGAGGAGAGAGAGATTATGAGGAGAGAGAGAGATTGTGAGGAGAGAGAGAGAGACATTGTGAGGAGAGAGAGAGACATTGTGAGGAGAGAGAGAGACATTGTGAGGAGAGAGAGAGATTATGAGGAGAGAGATTATGAGGAGAGAGAGAGAGATTAGGAGAGAGAGATTATGAGGAGAGAGAGAGATTGTGAGGAGAGTGAGAGAGATTATGAGGAGAGAGAGAGATTGTGAGGAGAGAGAGAGATTGTGAGGAGAGTGAGAGAGATTATGAGGAGAGAGAGAGACATTGTGAGGAGAGAGAGACATTGTGAGGAGAGAGAGAGAGGTTGTGAGGAGAGAGAGAGATCATGAGGAGAGAGAGAGAGGAATTATGAGGAGAGAGAGATTATGAGGAGAGAGAGAGATTGTGAGGAGAGAGAGTGAGAGATTATGAGGAGAGAGAGATGAGGAGAGAGAGAGATCATGAGGAGAGAGAGAGAGGAATTATGAGGAGAGAGATTATGAGGAGAGAGAGATTGTGAGGAGAGAGAGTGAGAGATTATGAGGAGAGAGAGATGAGGAGAGAGAGAGATCATGAGGAGAGAGAGGAATTATGAGGAGAGAGATTATGAGGAGAGAGAGAGGGATTATGAGGAGAGAGAGATTATGAGGAGAGAGAGGGATTATGAGGATAGAGAGAGATTATGAGGAGAGAGAGAGATTGTGAGGAGAGAGAGAGAGATTATGAGGAGAGAGAGAGATTATGAGGAGAGAGAGTGAGATTGTGAGGAGAGTGATAGAGATTATGAGGAGAGAGAGAGATATCATGAGGAGAGAGAGAAATCATGAGGAGAGAGAGATTATGAGGAGAGAGAGATTGTGAGGAGAGAGAGATTATGAGGAGAGAGAGATTGTGAGGAGAGAGATTATGAGGTGAGAGAGAGAGATTATGAGGACAGAGAGATTATGAGGACAGAGAGACTATGAGGAGAGAGAGATTATGAGGAGAGATAGAGATTATGAGGAGAGAGAGTGAGATTGTGAGGAGAGTGATAGAGATTATGAGGAGAGAGAGAGATATCATGAGGAGAGAGAGAGATTATGAAGAGAGAGAGAGAGATTATGAGGAGAGAGAGGTTATGAGGAGAGACAGAGATTATGAGGAGAAAGAGAGATTGTGAGGAGAGAGAGAGATTGTGAGGAGAGAGAGAGATTGTGAGGAGAGAGAGAGATTATGAGGAGAGAGAGATTATGAGGAGAGAGAGTGAGGGATTATGAGGAGAGAGAGATTATGAGGAGAGAGAGAGATCATGAGGAGAGAGAGAGAGGAATTATGAGGAGAGAGAGAGGGATTATGAGGAGAGAGAGAGGGATTATGAGGAGAGAGAGAGATTATGAGGAGAGAGAGAGATTATGAGGAGAGAGATTATGAGGAGAGAGAGAGATTAGGAGAGAGAGATTATGAGGAGAGATAGAGAGATTATGTGGAGAGAGAGATTATGAGGAGAGAGAGATTATGAGGAGAGAGAGATTATGAGGAGAGAGAGAGAGATTATGGGGAGAGAGAGATTATGAGGAGAGAGAGTGAGATTAGGACAGAGAGATTATGAGGAGACAGAGAGAGAGAAATTAGGAGAGAGAGAGAGAGTTTATGAGGAGAGAGAGAGTTTATGAGGAGAGAGAGAGATTATGAGGAGAGAGAGAGACAGAGATTATGAGGACAGAGATTGAGAGAGAGAGAGTTTATGAGGAGAGAGAGATTTTGAGGAGAGAGAGATTATGAGGAGAGAGAGAGATTGTGAGCAGAGAGAGATTGTGAGGAGAGTGAGAGAGATTATGAGGAGAGAGAGAGAGTTTATGAGGAGAGAGAGAGTTTATGAGGAGAGAGAGAGATTTTGAGGAGAGAGAGAGAGAGACATTGTGAGGAGAGAGAGAGACATTGTGAGGAGAGAGAGAGATTATGAGGAGAGAGAGATTATGAGGAGAGAGAGAGAGATTAGGAGAGAGAGATTATGAGGAGAGAGAGAGATTGTGAGGAGAGTGAGAGAGATTATGAGGAGAGAGAGATTGTGAGGAGAGAGAGATTGTGAGGAGAGTGAGAGAGATTATGAGGAGAGAGAGAGACATTGTGAGGAGAGAGAGACATTGTGAGGAGAGAGAGAGATCATGAGGAGAGAGAGAGAGGAATTATAAGGAGAGAGAGATTATGAGGAGAGAGAGAGATTGTGAGGAGAGAGAGTGAGAGATTATGAGGAGAGAGATGAGGAGAGAGATCATGAGGAGAGAGAGAGGGAAATTATGAGGAGAGAGATTATGAGGAGAGAGATTGTGAGGAGAGAGAGTGAGAGATTATGAGGAGAGAGAGATGAGGAGAGAGAGATCATGAGGAGAGAGAGAGAGGAATTATGAGGAGAGAGATTATGAGGAGAGAGAGAGGGATTATGAGGAGAGAGAGATTATGAGGAGAGAGAGGGATTATGAGGAGAGAGAGAGATTATGAGGAGAGAGAGATTATGAGGAGAGAGACAGATTGTGAGGAGAGAGAGAGAGAGATTATGAGGAGAGAGAGAGATTATGAGGAGAGAGAGAGATTATGAGGAGATCATGAGGAGAGAGAGAGATTATGAGGAGAGAGAGAGAGATTATGAGGAGAGAGAGATCATGAGGAGAGAGAGATTATGAGGAGAGAGAGAGATTATGAGGAGAGAGAGTGAGATTATGAGGAGAGAGAGATTGTGAGGAGAGAGAGATTATGAGGAGAGAGAGATTGTGAGGAGAGAGAGATTGTGAGGAGAGAGAGATTGTGAGGCGAGAGAGATTATGAGGTGAGAGAGAGAGATTATGAGGACAGAGAGATTATGAGGAGAGAGAGATTATGAGGAGAGATAGAGATTATGAGGAGAGAGTGAGATTGTGAGGAGAGTGATAGAGATTATGAGGAGAGAGAGAGATATCATGAGGAGAGAGAGAGATCATGAGGAGAGAGAGAGATTATGAGGAGAGAGAGAGATTATGAGGAGAGAGAGGTTATGAGGAGAGACAGAGATTATGAGGAGAAAGAGAGAGATTGTGAGGAGAGAGAGAGATTGTGAGGAGAGAGAGAGATTGTGAGGAGAGAGAGAGATTATGAGGAGAGAGATTATGAGGAGAGAGAGGGGGTTTATGAGGAGAGAGATTATGAGGAGAGAGAGGGATTATGAGGAGAGAGAGATTATGAGGAGAAAGAGATTATGAGGAGAGAGAGATTATGAGGAGAGAGAGAGATTGTGAGGAGAGAGAGATTGTGAGGAGAGAGAGATTATGAGGAGAGAGAGAGATTATGAGGAGAGAGTGAGATTGTGAGGAGGGTGATAGAGATTGTGAGGAGAGAGAGAGATTGTGAGGAGAGAGAGAGATCATGAGGAGAGAGAGATAGATTATGAGGAGAAGAGAGATGAGGAGAGAGAGAGGAATTATGAGGAGAGAGAGATTATGAGGAGAGAGAGAGAGAGATTGTGAGGAGAGAGTGAGATTGTGAGGAGAGTGAGAGAGATTATGAGGAGAGAGAGAGATTATGAGGAGAGAGAGAGAGATCATGAGGAGAGAGAGAGAGGAATTATGAGGAGAGAGATTATGAGGAGAGAGGTATTATGAGGAGAGAGAGATTATGAGGAGAGAGATTATGAAGAGAGAGAGATTGTGAGGAGAGAGAGAGATTATGAGGAGAGAGAGAGATTATGAGGAGAGAGATTATGAGGAGAGAGAGAGATTATGAGGAGAGAGTGAGATTGTGAGGAGAGAGATTTTGAGGGGAGAGAGAGATTATGACGAGAGAGAGATTGTGAGGAGAGAGAGATTATGAGGAGAAAGAGATTATGAGGAGAGAGAGAGATTATGAGGACAGAGAGATTATGAGGAGAGAGATTATGAGGAGAGAGAGAAATTATGAGGAGAGAGATTATGAGGAGAGAGAGAGATCGTGAGGAGAGAGAGAGGGATTGTGAGGAGAGAGAGATTGTGAGGAGAGAGAGTGAGATTGTGAGGAGAGTGAGAGATTATGAGGAGAGAGAGAGATTATGAGGAGAGAGAGATCATGAGGAGAGAGAGAGAGGAATTATGAGGAGAGAGATTATGAGGAGAGAGAGGGATTATGAGGAGAGGGATTATGAGGAGAGAGATTATGAGGAGAGATTATGAGGCGAGAGATGAGGAGAGAGAGATTGTGAGGAGAGAGAGATTATGAGGAGAGAGAGATTATGAGGAGAGAGAGAGATTGTGAGGAGAGAGATTATGAGGAGAGAGAGGGATTATGAGGAGAGAGAGATTATGAGGAGAGAGAGAGATTATGAGGAGAGAGAGATTATGAGGAGAGAGAGAGATTGTGAGGAGTGAGAGAGAGATTATGAGGAGAGAGAGACATGAGGAGAGAGAGATTGTGAGGAGAGAGAGAGATTATGAGGAGAGAGAGATTGTGAGGAGAGAGAGAGATCATGAGGAGAGAGAGAGGAATTATGAGGAGAGAGATTATGAGGAGAGAGAGGGATTATGAGGAGAGAGATTATGAGGAGAGAGAGATTATGAGGAGAGAGAGTGAGATTGTGAGGAGAGTGATAGAGATTATGAGGAGAGAGAGAGATATCATGAGGAGAGAGAGAAATCATGAGGAGAGAGAGATTATGAGGAGAGAGAGATTATGAGGAGAGAGAGAGGAATTATGAGGAGAGAGAGGGATTATGAGGAGAGAGAGGGATTATGAGGAGAGAGAGAGGGATTATGAGGAGAGAGAGAGATTATGAGGAGAGAGAGAGATTAGGAGAGAGAGATTATGAGGAGAGATAGAGAGATTATGTGGAGAGAGAGATTATGAGGAGAGAGAGAGGTTATGAGGAGAGAGAGATTATGAGGAGAGAGAGATTATGAGGAGAGAGAGAGAGATTATGAGGAGAGAGAGAGAGATTATGATGAGAGAGAGAGAGAGTTTATGAGGAGAGAGAGATTATGAGGAGAGAGAGAGAGATTATGGGGAGAGAGAGATTATGAGGAGAGAGAGTGAGATTAGGACAGAGAGATTATGAGGAGACAGAGAGAGAGAAATTATGAGGAGAGAGAGAGAGAGAGTTTATGAGGAGAGAGAGAGATTATGAGGAGAGAGAGATTATGAGGAGAGAGAGAGACAGAGATTATGAGGACAGATTGAGAGAGAGAGAGTTTATGAGGAGAGAGAGAGATTTTGAGGAGAGAGAGATTATGAGGAGAGAGAGGGAGATTTTGAGGAGAGAGAGATTATGAGGAGAGAGAGATTATGAGGAGAGAGAGGGAGATTTTGAGGAGAGAGAGAGATTATGAGGAGAGAGAGATTGTGAGGAGAGAGAGATTGTGAGGAGAGTGAGAGAGATTATGAGGAGAGAGAGAGATTGTGAGGAGAGAGAGATTATGAGGAGAGGGAGATTTTGAGGAGAGAGAGATTATGAGGAGAGAGAGAGATTGTGAGGAGAGAGAGAGAGACATTGTGAGGAGAGAGAGAGACATTGTGAGGAGAGAGAGAGACATTGTGAGGAGAGAGAGAGATTATGAGGAGAGAGATTATGAGGAGAGAGAGAGAGATTAGGAGAGAGAGATTATGAGGAGAGAGAGAGATTGTGAGGAGAGTGAGAGAGATTATGAGGAGAGAGAGAGATTGTGAGGAGAGAGAGAGATTGTGAGGAGAGTGAGAGAGATTATGAGGAGAGAGAGAGACATTGTGAGGAGAGAGAGACATTGTGAGGAGAGAGAGAGAGGTTGTGAGGAGAGAGAGAGATCATGAGGAGAGAGAGAGAGGAATTATGAGGAGAGAGAGATTATGAGGAGAGAGAGAGATTGTGAGGAGAGAGAGTGAGAGATTATGAGGAGAGAGAGATGAGGAGAGAGAGAGATCATGAGGAGAGAGAGAGAGGAATTATGAGGAGAGAGATTATGAGGAGAGAGAGATTGTGAGGAGAGAGAGTGAGAGATTATGAGGAGAGAGAGATGAGGAGAGAGAGAGATCATGAGGAGAGAGAGGAATTATGAGGAGAGAGATTATGAGGAGAGAGAGAGGGATTATGAGGAGAGAGAGATTATGAGGAGAGAGAGGGATTATGAGGATAGAGAGAGATTATGAGGAGAGAGAGATTATGAGGAGAGAGAGAGATTGTGAGGAGAGAGAGAGAGATTATGAGGAGAGAGAGAGATTATGAGGAGAGAGAGTGAGATTGTGAGGAGAGTGATAGAGATTATGAGGAGAGAGAGAGATATCATGAGGAGAGAGAGAAATCATGAGGAGAGAGAGATTATGAGGAGAGAGAGATTGTGAGGAGAGAGAGATTATGAGGAGAGAGAGATTGTGAGGAGAGAGATTATGAGGTGAGAGAGAGAGATTATGAGGACAGAGAGATTATGAGGACAGAGAGACTATGAGGAGAGAGAGATTATGAGGAGAGATAGAGATTATGAGGAGAGAGAGTGAGATTGTGAGGAGAGTGATAGAGATTATGAGGAGAGAGAGAGATATCATGAGGAGAGAGAGAGATCATGAGGAGAGAGAGAGATTATGAAGAGAGAGAGAGAGATTATGAGGAGAGAGAGGTTATGAGGAGAGACAGAGATTATGAGGAGAAAGAGAGATTGTGAGGAGAGAGAGAGATTGTGAGGAGAGAGAGAGATTGTGAGGAGAGAGAGAGATTATGAGGAGAGAGAGATTATGAGGAGAGAGAGTGAGGGATTATGAGGAGAGAGAGATTATGAGGAGAGAGAGGGGGTTTATGAGGAGAGAGATTATGAGGAGAGAGAGGGATTATGAGGAGAGAGAGATTATGAGGAGAAAGAGATTATGAGGAGAGAGAGATTATGAGGAGAGAGAGATTGTGAGGAGAGAGAGAGATTGTGAGGAGAGAGAGATTATGAGGAGAGAGATTATGAGGAGAGAGAGAGATTATGAGGAGAGAGTGAGATTGTGAGGAGGGTGATAGAGATTGTGAGGAGAGAGAGAGATTGTGAGGAGAGAGAGAGATCATGAGGAGAGAGAGATAGATTATGAGGAGAAGAGAGATGAGAGAGAGAGGAATTATGAGGAAAGAGAGATTATGAGGAGAGAGAGAGAGAGATTGTGAGGAGAGAGAGTGAGATTGTGAGGAGAGAGAGAGATTATGAGGAGAGAGAGAGATTATGAGGAGAGAGAGAGATCATGAGGCGAGAGAGAGAGGAATTATGAGGAGAGAGATTATGAGGAGAGAGGGATTATGAGGAGAGAGAGATTATGAGGAGAGAGATTATGAGGAGAGAGAGATTATGAGGAGAGAGAGAGATTGTGAGGAGAGAGAGAGAGATTGTGAGGAGAGAGAGAGATTATGAGGAGAGAGAGAGATTATGAGGAGAGAGATTATGAGGAGAGAGTGAGATTGTGAGGAGAGAGATTTTGAGGGGAGAGAGAGATTATGAGGAGAAAGAGATTATGAGGACAGAGAGAGATTATGAGGACAGAGAGATTATGAGGAGAGAGAGATTATGAGGAGAGAGATTATGAGGAGAGAGAGAGATTATGAGGAGAGAGATTATGAGGAGAGAGAGAGATTATGAGGAGAGAGAGATTATGAGGAGAAAGAGAGATTGTGAGGAGTGAGAGAGAGATTATGAGGAGAGAGAGACATGAGGAGAGAGAGATTGTGAGGAGAGAGAGAGATTATGAGGAGAGAGAGATTGTGAGGAGAGAGAGAGATCATGAGGAGAGAGAGAGGAATTATGAGGAGAGAGATTATGAGGAGAGAGAGGGATTATGAGGAGAGAGATTATGAGGAGAGAGAGATTATGAGGAGAGAGAGTGAGATTGTGAGGAGAGTGATAGAGATTATGAGGAGAGAGAGAGATATCATGAGGAGAGAGAGAAATCATGAGGAGAGAGAGATTATGAGGAGAGAGAGATTATGAGGAGAGAGAGAGAGAGAGATATCATGAGGAGAGAGAGAAATCATGAGGAGAGAGAGATTATGAGGAGAGAGAGATTATGAGGAGAGAGAGAGGAATTATGAGGAGAGAGAGGGATTATGAGGAGAGAGAGATTATGAGGAGAGAGAGATTGTGAGGAGAGAGAGAGAGATTATGAGGAGAGAGAGAGAGGAATTATGAGGAGAGAGAGAGGGATTATGAGGAGAGAGAGAGGGATTATGAGGAGAGAGAGAGATTATGAGGAGAGAGAGAGATTAGGAGAGAGAGATTATGAGGAGAGATAGAGAGATTATGTGGAGAGAGAGATTATGAGGAGAGAGAGAGGTTATGAGGAGAGAGAGATTATGAGGAGAGAGAGATTATGAGGAGAGAGAGAGAGATTATGAGGAGAGAGAGAGAGATTATGATGAGAGAGAGAGAGAGTTTATGAGGAGAGAGAGATTATGAGGAGAGAGAGAGAGATTATGGGGAGAGAGAGATTATGAGGAGAGAGAGTGAGATTAGGACAGAGAGATTATGAGGAGACAGAGAGAGAGAAATTATGAGGAGAGAGAGAGAGAGAGTTTATGAGGAGAGAGAGAGATTATGAGGAGAGAGAGATTATGAGGAGAGAGAGAGACAGAGATTATGAGGACAGATTGAGAGAGAGAGAGTTTATGAGGAGAGAGAGAGATTTTGAGGAGAGAGAGATTATGAGGAGAGAGAGGGAGATTTTGAGGAGAGAGAGATTATGAGGAGAGAGAGATTATGAGGAGAGAGAGGGAGATTTTGAGGAGAGAGAGAGATTATGAGGAGAGAGAGATTGTGAGGAGAGAGAGATTGTGAGGAGAGTGAGAGAGATTATGAGGAGAGAGAGAGATTGTGAGGAGAGAGAGATTATGAGGAGAGGGAGATTTTGAGGAGAGAGAGATTATGAGGAGAGAGAGAGATTGTGAGGAGAGAGAGAGAGACATTGTGAGGAGAGAGAGAGACATTGTGAGGAGAGAGAGAGACATTGTGAGGAGAGAGAGAGATTATGAGGAGAGAGATTATGAGGAGAGAGAGAGAGATTAGGAGAGAGAGATTATGAGGAGAGAGAGAGATTGTGAGGAGAGTGAGAGAGATTATGAGGAGAGAGAGAGATTGTGAGGAGAGAGAGAGATTGTGAGGAGAGTGAGAGAGATTATGAGGAGAGAGAGAGACATTGTGAGGAGAGAGAGACATTGTGAGGAGAGAGAGAGAGGTTGTGAGGAGAGAGAGAGATCATGAGGAGAGAGAGAGAGGAATTATGAGGAGAGAGAGATTATGAGGAGAGAGAGAGATTGTGAGGAGAGAGAGTGAGAGATTATGAGGAGAGAGAGATGAGGAGAGAGAGAGATCATGAGGAGAGAGAGAGAGGAATTATGAGGAGAGAGATTATGAGGAGAGAGAGATTGTGAGGAGAGAGAGTGAGAGATTATGAGGAGAGAGAGATGAGGAGAGAGAGAGATCATGAGGAGAGAGAGGAATTATGAGGAGAGAGATTATGAGGAGAGAGAGAGGGATTATGAGGAGAGAGAGATTATGAGGAGAGAGAGGGATTATGAGGATAGAGAGAGATTATGAGGAGAGAGAGATTATGAGGAGAGAGAGAGATTGTGAGGAGAGAGAGAGAGATTATGAGGAGAGAGAGATTATGAGGAGAGAGAGTGAGATTGTGAGGAGAGTGATAGAGATTATGAGGAGAGAGAGAGATATCATGAGGAGAGAGAGAAATCATGAGGAGAGAGAGATTATGAGGAGAGAGAGATTGTGAGGAGAGAGAGATTATGAGGAGAGAGAGATTGTGAGGAGAGAGATTATGAGGTGAGAGAGAGAGATTATGAGGACAGAGAGATTATGAGGACAGAGAGACTATGAGGAGAGAGAGATTATGAGGAGAGATAGAGATTATGAGGAGAGAGAGTGAGATTGTGAGGAGAGTGATAGAGATTATGAGGAGAGAGAGAGATATCATGAGGAGAGAGAGAGATCATGAGGAGAGAGAGAGATTATGAAGAGAGAGAGAGAGATTATGAGGAGAGAGAGGTTATGAGGAGAGACAGAGATTATGAGGAGAAAGAGAGATTGTGAGGAGAGAGAGAGATTGTGAGGAGAGAGAGAGATTGTGAGGAGAGAGAGAGATTATGAGGAGAGAGAGATTATGAGGAGAGAGAGTGAGGGATTATGAGGAGAGAGAGATTATGAGGAGAGAGAGGGGGTTTATGAGGAGAGAGATTATGAGGAGAGAGAGGGATTATGAGGAGAGAGAGATTATGAGGAGAAAGAGATTATGAGGAGAGAGAGATTATGAGGAGAGAGAGATTGTGAGGAGAGAGAGAGATTGTGAGGAGAGAGAGATTATGAGGAGAGAGATTATGAGGAGAGAGAGAGATTATGAGGAGAGAGTGAGATTGTGAGGAGGGTGATAGAGATTGTGAGGAGAGAGAGAGATTGTGAGGAGAGAGAGAGATCATGAGGAGAGAGAGATAGATTATGAGGAGAAGAGAGATGAGAGAGAGAGGAATTATGAGGAAAGAGAGATTATGAGGAGAGACAGAGAGAGATTGTGAGGAGAGAGAGTAAGATTGTGAGGAGAGAGAGAGATTATGAGGAGAGAGAGAGATCATGAGGCGAGAGAGAGATCATGAGGCGAGAGAGAGAGGAATTATGAGGAGAGAGATTATGAGGAGAGAGGGATTATGAGGAGAGAGAGATTATGAGGAGAGAGATTATGAGGAGAGAGAGATTATGAGGAGAGAGAGAGATTGTGAGGAGAGAGAGAGAGATTGTGAGGAGAGAGAGAGATTATGAGGAGAGAGAGAGATTATGAGGAGAGAGATTATGAGGAGAGAGAGAGATTATGAGGAGAGAGTGAGATTGTGAGGAGAGAGATTTTGAGGGGAGAGAGAGATTATGAGGAGAAAGAGATTATGAGGACAGAGAGAGATTATGAGGACAGAGAGATTATGAGGAGAGAGAGATTATGAGGAGAGAGATTATGAGGAGAGAGAGAGATTATGAGGAGAGAGATTATGAGGAGAGAGAGAGATCGTGAGGAGAGAGAGAGGGATTGTGAGGAGAGAGAGATTGTGAGGAGAGAGAGTGAGATTGTGAGGAGAGTGAGAGAGATTATGAGGAGAGAGAGAGATTATGAGGAGAGAGAGATCATGAGGAGAGAGAGAGAGGAATTAAGAGGAGAGAGATTATGAGGAGAGACAGGGATTATGAGAGGGATTATGAGGAGAGAGATTATGAGGAGAGAGATTATGAGGAGAGAGAGATTATGAGGAGAGAGAGATTGTGAGGAGAGAGAGATTATGAGGAGAGAGAGATTATGAGGAGAGAGAGAGGAATTATGAGGAGAGAGATTATGAGGAGAGAGAGGGATTATGAGGAGAGAGAGAGATTATGAGGAGAGAGAGATTATGAGGAGTGAGAGAGATTGTGAGGAGAGAGAGAGAGATTATGAGGAGAGAGAGAGATTATGAGGAGAGAGAGATTGTGAGGAGAGAGAGAGATTATGAGGAGAGAGAGAGATTGTGAGGAGAGATCATGAGGAGAGAGAGAGAGGAATTATGAGGAGAGAGATTATGAGGAGAGAGAGATCATGAGGAGAAAGAGAGAGGAATTATGAGGAGAGAGATTATGAGGAGAGAGAGGGATTATGAGGAGAGAGATTATGAGGAGAGAGAGATTATGAGGAGAGAGATTATGAGGAGAAAGAGAGATTATGAGGAGAGAGATTATGAGGAGAGAGAGAGATTATGAGGACAGAGAGATTATGAGGACAGAGAGATTATGTGGAGAGAGAGAGATTATGAGGAGAGAGATTATGAGGAGAGATAGAGATTATGAGGAGAGAGAGTGAGATTGTGAGGAGAGTGAGAGATTATGAGGAGAGAGAGAGAGATCATGAGGAGAGAGAGAGATCATGAGGAGAGAGAGAGATTATGAGGAGAGAGATTATGAGGAGAGAGATTATGAGGAGAGAGAGATTGTGAGGAGAGAGAAGAGAGATTATGAGGAGAGAGAGATTATGAGGAGAGAGAGATTGTGAGGAGAGAGAGAGATTATGAGGAGAGAGAGAGATTATGAGGAGAGAGAGAGATCATGAGGAGAGAGAGAGAGGAATTATGAGGAGAGAGATTATGAGGAGAGAGAGGGATTATGAGGAGAGAGATTATGAGGAGAGAGAGATTATGAGGAGAGAGAGATTATGAGGAGAGAGAGATTGTGAGGAGAGAGAGATTATGAGGAGAGAGAGATTATGAGGAGAGAGAGAGGAATTATGAGGAGAGGGATTATGAGGAGAGAGAGATTATGAGGAGAGAGAGAGATTATGAGGAGAGAGATTATGAGGAGAGAGAGAGATTGTGAGGAGAGAGATTATGAGGAGAGAGAGATTGTGAGGAGAGAGAGAGAGATTATGAGGAGAGAGAGAGATTATGAGGAGAGAGAGATTGTGAGGAGAGAGAGAGATTATGAGGAGAGAGAGAGATTGTGAGGAGAGAGAGAGATTGTGAGGAGAGAGCGAGAGATTGTGAGAAGAGAGAGAGAGATTATGAGGATAGAGAGATTATCACCTCTCACCCTTTTTGACCCTGCTTTTAATTCTCTGTTAGTGTGTTTTTTACCCTCTGACATTGATACTTATTCCTTTCTCCCTCTTAATAACAAATCCTTTGTGTCTTTACCACCACCAAAAATGGTTTGTGGTTTTTTTCATTTCGGGTTAAGCCACCCTTGAGAGTTGGGGGAGTTTTTTGACCAGATATTAGGAAATAATAGGTACAGAAAATAGGAAATCGAAGTTTTAAAAATATAAGAATAAAGAATAAAACTCTTTATTAAAAAACAAATGTAAGCGGGCCAAGGAGTTAGGCATAACCAAGTTATGGCTATGACTAGTTATGTGAAACCTTTCTTTTAAAACATTGCTTTTTTCCTTTTTCCTTTTTTTTTTTTTGCATTGTTAGAGATTTCAGAGACAAAAAGTGAAGTGAGTGGGAAGTATCCTCTGTATAAAATCTGTTATGCACTTAATCTGATTTTGTATTGTTCATTATATTTGTGGTTCATCTCCAAACATAAATCTTGTTTTTCCATATTGCTAGCTGTTTCCCAGATTGAGATCAAATCTTGTAAGCATGTTTGCTCACTGCACTTAGTCAACATCTTTTGAAATATAAACAACAATGAATTTAACAATGACTCTGTAAAATGCCATAAAGGTTTACCCATGTGGTGCAGACAATTAGAGATTCCCCTAGACTGGTACAGTAGCCAGGTTCTCAGGCTGTGCAAGTTAAAACAGTATTCTTTTCCAGATATTTCTACTTTTTGCGAGATATGAAAGTTAGAGTGGTACTTCAGCGTCCTCTTAGTATCATCCATTTATCAAAGATGCTTATCTTTTCTAGTTAATTAGGAACTTGATTAAAGGTTCTTTAATCAAGTTAGGTCTCTGATTAAAGAACCCTTAGGTTCCTTAGGTCTCTGTTGGTTTGGGCCAGTATTTTACTATACTAATCATTAGGAATTGAATAGTTGTAAATATTGTGCAATGAAAACAGGAAATGGTAAGGCAAACTACCCTGTGCTGAATGTTGACTGCACATTCTGTTTAGAAGTTGGCATAATCTGCTAATAGAGAAAGAAAGATAGCAAAAGACACAGTGGGGAAAAGTTAAATGGTGACATTGAGAAAAATGTGGGATCTGTTAATCTCAAAGATTGAACATTATAAATGAATTAATACTATTCTTATACCATTTTTTTTTCCTCTCCCAGTTAAATGGATTGGTGTAGGTAAATCCAGAGAGTCTATGATTCAACTCTTTTAAGGATTTCCAGTGATGCAAGAAACACTCCTTGAGAAGGGGGGGAAAGGACTTTCTTAAATATTTCATTTATGATCTACAAATTTCAAGAATAAAGACATTGAAGTGAGTTTTAAGCCCAAAAGTTGTTTCCAGTCTTTTAAGATGGATGGCTGGTGTGGAGATACACTTTGGCATTTTCCAGTGTCAGCTTCCTTAGCTGGCATAATTGCCGAATCATCTGTTGCTCCTGCTGTTCATGGTGCCACATTTTCTTTTAATGTTTAGTAATACTATGATCAATGTTGTTTGAAATCTAACAGAATTACTTTCAGTGTAGTTTTTCTTCATTATTGTTATTGTGTGTTCATAGGTTTTACCTCTATTGAATGGTAAGAACAATTAATGCAGTTTTGCACAAATATTTTTACATTCTGATCATTCAGTTCTGTCATTGTAATCTTTGTTGTTCAAAAAAAATGAGAGGAGTCCTGTAAATGTTTGTAATGCTATAAATTCTGTTTAAATTGTGAAATGTTTATTTTCTGCTGAGACCATTGCAAATTTGAGCTTTGGTGGTGGGAGAGGGTTATATTCATGGGTCCTTTAATTTGTACAGAACACAAAACTTATTTCTCTCTGTAAATTATTTAACACATTGAACATTTAGTTAAATGTTCAAAGAGAAAAAGTGTTCCCTAAAACAGCAATTGTAATGTTAAAAAAAAATAGTCATTAAAAGATCTGTTGTGATATTTGGTGGATATTTTTCTTTAATTTCAGACAATTCTGAAATGTATAGCTTTCTTTTTTTATCTTACCATTATTTATAAGTCAAGTGGATTGTATTTCAACATCGTGCCTGCCAATATGCCTACAAAGTCATCTATAAGTGTCCAAATGAACCCAAATTGTTGGTCATAATGTTGATCATGCCTTTATTTCTTCTTGAAAAAAAAAAGAGGTGTTATTTTGACTATTTGGCTTAACATATTGTGTTGTAGATTATCCTTCAATGAACTATTTTAAATGTTTAAATTAGGTGCCACTTAAATTTATTTTATTATACCATCAATAGCTGATTAAAAAGAACCAACTATTTCTAGTATGTTTTGTGTATTGTATTTTTGTTCTGATAAGAGAAGTAATAGTAATACAACTGGTATATGTAAGAAAGAGTTTTCTCTTTATAGTCTGTGGGGGTAAGGTGAGGAGAGATCAAAAACAGAATCTGACCATTTTGAGTGATTGTCCTGTTTCTCTTTAAAAGTGAGCTGTTTGCTGATTAAACTAGTTGAGAGGATCTGTTCTTCAGATACAGTTCAGTCTTTAAAATCATAGACAACTGTATTAAAATAATCTTTGTTGAGCAAGTATATATGCCAGGTGTTTGGTATCTGGGTGACAAGTACACAATCTTTCTAAAGTTTATTGTAGTTAGGACAGCATGCTAAACACACATATGCCAGGATGGAAAAGAACCAGAGTGCTGTGAAGGAGAACCTAACCTAAATTTGGAAAAGGTCAGAGAAGTCCTTCAGTAGAAATAGCATTTAAACAGACCAAAAGGATAAGTGGCCGAAAGTACAAAGTAGTCCATATGCAGAGATACAGAGGCTGGAAATAATTTGGAAAGTTTGAGCAACTGAACAAAATAAGTGAGGGGCTGGTGAGGCTGCTGAGGCTAATGAAGTTGGCAAGAAATACTGGGAGGAAGGTGATGCCAAACAACCAAACCATGTTTTGTGTGAAAGAGGAGGACTATAGGCCAAAATGTATACATATTCTTCAGGAGGTGTAATGAGAGCACAGAACAACCACTGAAAACAAAACTCTGAATCGTGAAACTTTGTAAAAGGGAAATGAATGACAGAACAAGATATTTCAGTGGGGAGAGGACCTATATATGTTTTATATGTTATATATGTATATATGTATACATGTTTTATATGTTATGTTTTATATGTTAATTTTATGTTAATATGAATTTAATGCCATTCCAGTCAGAATTGCCATGGTGTTCTTTGTAACTGGACAAAATTATACTGAAGCTTAGGTGAAAAAATGAATGTGCAAGAATTCCTAAGATATTTTTGAGAAAGGAATGTGTTGAGAGAGGAGGTTTTTACTCACCTGATATTAAAACAGTATAAAGCTACTATAATCAGAGTATGTGATATTGTCATGGGAAAGAACAGATACGTTAAGGGAAGTGGACTAGGCATTCCAGAAATAGATGCAACATATATGGGAACTTAATATAGGCATTTCATTTCATTGGGAAAAGAATACATTAAAAAGAGTGATAGCAAAACAATCTCAACATAAAATAGAAATTTATAATAGAATAAAAATCTAAATTATAAAAGTTTTAAGTAATAAAAGTAATATAGGAAAATATATAATCTTAGAGCCTTCTAAAGAAAAACAAGAAACTTGGAAACCCTAAAGAAAAATGTACAGATCTGAGCACATTAACAGTTTTAAAAGGGGCTTCCCCGGTGGTGCAGTGGTTGAGAATCTGCCTGCCGATGCAGGGGACACGGGTTCCTGCCCCGGTCTGGGAAGATCCCACATGCCGCGGAGCGGCTAGGCCCGTGAGCCATGGCCGCTGAGCCTGCGCGTCCGGAGCCTGTGCTCCGCAACGGGAGAGGCCACAACAGTGAGAGGCCCGCGTACCGCAAAAAAAAAAAAAAAAAAAAAAAAAATTAAAAAATAAAAAAAATAAATAAAAGTTCAAAAAATACTATGAACAAAATTTTTTTTAAAAAAGCAAAAAACTGAAAAAACAAAAGTAAAACTTGGGAAAAAAATATTTCAACACATATACCTAAAACACAAAGAGCTGCCTCAAATAAGAACATGACAACTAATAGAAAGATAAGCACAGCTTTCATTTGGGAGGCTTCTGGTCTTAAGCTCTGTGAAAATGTTTCTTTGATAATTCCCTCTACTCTTAATTGTTTGTTGTTGTTGTTCTGTCTCTAGAATGCTTACTAGTTAGATGATGGACCTGATTTGTTACTCTGTCTTTTTTTTTTAAGTCATTTTATTTGCTTTTTGATTCTCTATAGAATATTTCAGAATTTTTTCTAAATCCTATCAAATTTTTAATTTTTAGCAATCATTCTTAATTTCCAAGAGCTTTGGAAAGATTGCTTTTTCATGTTTATGGATTTAATTGTTTTGACCCATCTCTTGTCAAATGATAAAGCAATTTTTTTTTAGCTTGTTTGAGGTTCTTTTCTGTTCCCTGAATTCCCTTTCCTCTGGGATAACTTCTTCTGTTTGTTTTGTTTATTTTGGTCTTTGTCTTTCATGTTGTAGTATTTTTTCAACTCTGGTGATCCGTGGTTGGCTATTCACAACTAAGACTAAGACAGTGGAGATATATGTATATATACATGTGTATATATATGTAACTCTGTGTTCTTGGGGGGAGTTTATTAACTGGTAGACTTCACTTTGGGGTGTTGAGTAAAGAACCAACTACTGTGCTGGGGGGTCCCTAGGGAACAGAATGTAGGATTCTTTCCTTTGGGATCATTTCATTTCTTAGATAAGAACCTCTAGCATTTTGCCCAGGGAGTTGATGCCTAGTTGTCAGGCTTTCTTCTTGTCAGGATAGGAGTGTTAACTCCTGTATCTAGACTTTCAATTAATCTTTCTTTTTACCAGCCCCACATCTCACTACAGCCCTGTGTCATATCTGGGGTTCTGCATCCAAAGCACCTTCCAGGTCTGTGATGCCAGTAATCTTCCTCCTTAGCTACATCCTCAGATGCTGCTGCTGCTTTTTTTTTCCAACAGTGATGCAGTTATTGGGTGAAGGCAATTATATTCTTACCTGGTTCCACATAAAACCACTGGACTAAATGTGAGATGGTTTGCCAACACCAGCAACAAGACTGGTAGTGGGGCATTAAGAACAGGTGACAAGTCTTCTTAAGGCTGATCTTGATTCCCTGCCCTAGGCTGACCAACTTAATCTGAAAAGAATTTGCAACATGTAAATATTTTAGGATTGTAACCATCTGGATATACACTTAAAAGTAGTTCTGTTACCATTATTTCAGTCTAAAAGAGCCACTTAAGAATGCCAAATGTTCTTTTGTTCAAATGCCATGGTTACTTTAGTTTAAAAGCCTTTCTTTCAAAGCCACCTCTCTTCACAGCAGTAATGCTCTGGTATTGAATTAAGTGGTCTAGGTAGGATTCGATGAAACTGTCGCTAATTTCTGTTCCCAATCTGGAATGTAAAACAAATTAATGATTTATTTTAAGACTACTTAATTTTAACGCACTGTCCTTTCAACAACAATTGTGTGCAATAACAAAATAATTTACAGGATTTAAGACAAAGGAATATATTTAAAAGATGTGGAAATAAAAGGACTTAGAAGGTTATTTCTGTGGTTCAATCTCTGATTAAGAAGTATATTATTCCAAAATGTAAATAAAATGAAATAAATCATATAAATTTGCATTCTTACATTCTAATTCTAGACAACCCCCCCCCAACCCTTTAAGCCTTACATTATAAACAGGCCACTTTGTATCATACTGCAGTTGTTACATCCCTAAATTCATACCCAGTGGAGTTCCCTCGTGTCTTATAACCCCTCGTCTACAATCACCAACAGTTCTGCTTATCTAAAGGTAAGGGTTCAAGGAGCTTGGGTTGAACACTGCAATACTGCATCTACACCTAATGAGCCAAAGACTAGAATGTTTCAATAATAGTGAT
Source organism: Kogia breviceps (assembly GCF_026419965.1). Taxonomy (NCBI): domain Eukaryota; kingdom Metazoa; phylum Chordata; class Mammalia; order Artiodactyla; family Physeteridae; genus Kogia; species Kogia breviceps. The sequence goes on along the minus strand of NC_081310.1, from coordinate 38,990,613 downwards.
ATAATAAAACTTTATCATGTACAGTTATATACCTTGTTTAGGTATTTTATTTACATTAACCTTAATATTCACAGTAATCCTCAGAGGCCCACTGATATTATCACTGCCTCAAAGAGATTAATTAACTTGTCCAAGTTTACAGGACTCGTGAGAGGAGGAACCACATTTGACTCAGGATTATGAGGCCCCAAAGTCCCTAATTTTTTCGTTTCCCTAATGTTATCAAAACGGATAACATTTCATTTACCCAGGGAATATGGCTAGAAATGCCATCTCTGGAAGATTTTAAAAATCAAATTTAATTAAGCATGATCCTGTCTGTTGGATTAAATAGTAACTCTGACTTTCTTGAGGATTGCATTGTATTCCAGGGAAATATATTAATGAAGTTTAGAAGTGTTAAGAATCCTACTTAATAGTCTTAGTGATCTTTGTTGTGGGAATTATCAGTATAATGGAGCTGAATTATATATACATTTAACCAGGTAAATGCAACAGTAAATGTTTTAAGAACACACAGCAACCTTTTTTGGGGATTTCTCCTGCCATTCCACTTAGTATATATGCCCACAGACAATGGATGCTATCAAGCCTGAAATATACTATACAGATTTGTGGGTGGAAAGAACTGTGAAATGATTTTTTAGATTTCTTTATCATTTGACAAAGTGAAATTATTGTTCATGTGGATTTTTGTGTTATGACTTCTTTGAAATTCATTGCTGAAAAATAAAATGAAGAATTTGAGAACCACAGAGAAAATTTAACCAACTTGCTGAAGAATCCCATGTATTCCAAATACTTTAATGATTTAATATTATTTAATATTATCACTTTGAGCAGTTTAAGAAATTTTGAAGGATAACCTTGGTTATATATGATGATGCCCTGGTTTTAGAAATTAATCACAGTATAAGATGTAATTCCAGTGTATCAGTTTTTTTTAAAAACATATTATGGCACATGTTTATTCTTGATCAATAATAATAATAGCTAACATTTTTGGAGGTTTCTTAAAGTTATGTACAGGCACAATGCTAAATTATACAGGTATCTCAATTCTTTTAGGTAGATACTATTTTTATCCTTTTTGCATATGAGAAAACTGAAGGTCAGAGAGTCTAAGGGTCACACTGCTGCTGAAAGAATATATTTTATTTTGGAAGAATGAGGTTTTTGAATTATTTGGCACCAGGGTGCATAAAACAAGGGCAATTTTCATCTGAGGGGCCATCTAACCCTTCCAGGCTATAAATTCTCTGAGGACGAAGTCTTCATCTCTTCTACTGTGTCTTGCACAGTGTCAATGCTTCATAAATATTTCCCAAATAAATAAATGAACCCCTATGTGCTGAGAAAGAATTTGACTGAGGAAGAATTTCTTAGGCAATAACCATGATCTATCATAATCTATACATAATCTGTTCTTCAACTGTTCCCAAAAGAGCTAAGAACTGCACATGAAATGCAAATCATTGCTAATCTAGACATAAGCTCTGCCCTTAAAATAGGATCACAAAGACTGGTCAATGGATAAGATTAAATAAACCTTACACCTTGATAAACAATGTAATATTTACTTTGTCTTATTCTTCCCCCAAATACTCCTTCGAGGAGTCAGTTTCTTGAATTAAACAAAAACTCTCTTCAGTCTCTGTTCCTTTCTCTATCAGTGCTCAGCTTTGTAACAACTCTGTTAGGTATCTTGCAGACCAGCCTTTGCCTGCCTGATAGTTGTTTATAAAATAATTGCCACCTAAGTATCTCTCAAATCCATGTAACTCTCCGTACTGCTACTGAGACAGGCTGGGGACCCGGTACCCTTTGCTACCAGTGCTGCAGTGCTTACACCTGGACAAACCTCCTACAGCAACAAAATACAAAGAAACTAAGGGACTAAAAATAACTGTGCATGCTCAGTTGGGCTAAATTATGGACAAAAAGACTGGGACTTCCCTGGTGGTGCAGTGGTTAAGAATCCACCTGCCAATGCACAGGACATGGGTTCAAGTCCAGGCCTGGGAAGATCCCACATGCCATGGAGCTACTAAGCCCGTGCGCCACAACTGCTGAGCCTGCGTGCCACGACTACTGAAGCCCACGCACCCAGAGCCCATGCTCCGCAACAAGAGAAGCCACCGCAATGAAAAGCCAGCACACCACAACGAAGAGTAAACCCTGCTCGCCATAACTAGAGAAAGCCCACGCACAACAACGAAAACCCAATGCAGCCAAAAATAAAATAAATAAATTTATATATAGATACAAAAAACCCAGCTGCCACTTCCAAGGAGCCAGAAGCAAAAACAAGGTGTCGGGAGCTTTTGCTCTGCTCATACACCCGGCACACAACACCACCAAAGGGGTGGGCAAAACACCTAAGCCACTCCTCTGACCTGACCCCTGAACACACACCTACCCTCACCCCATATAAGGAGCCAGTTCACCCCCATTCAGGGAACCATCAAGGGAATCTGTTACTTGTTTTTGCTCCCTCCTGCAACCGCTACAGGAACCCCAATAAAGCCTTGCCTGAATTTCTTGTCTGGCCTCTAGTCAATTTCTATTGATTGGGGAAGGCCAAGAACCCTGGTCGATATCAGACTTAGTGGCACCCAGCATGGGGCAGTTGTACCCTGTTGGGGAGAGGACCTGGGCACCTCCGGGACCACTGACTTCAGCTTCTCCATGGGTGACAAGCGGCTGCCTGAACCTTGTGTTTTAGCATCACTATGTTTGGTAAGTCAGCCTTCCTGTACACTGGGGGTCTCAGGACCCTCATTCAGACAATGCTTTCCTCTCCCCCTTGTCCTCTTCCCTCTCCTAATATCTCCCTACTTCTCCTCTCTCTGTCCTCTCCTAATTCTCTGTCCTATCCTTCCAAGAGAGTGGACATTGGGCAGCTACAGCATCACTCCTCTCAGCTTGTGAGGCCATGCTTCTCTCTGGCCGGCAACTGCTCACCTTGTCAGGTGACAAGCAGAGAGGTTGGAGAGGCTCGCCTCACACCATGCAGATCCTGGTCCAGCAGGCTCTCCCTGATGGGAATTTATGAGAATGATAGAGGTTTAAACCTCATATCATGTAGTGGCTGCAAATCCTATTGTCCCAGTATTCTTGCCTTTATTTTCCTGCTGCCTCTTTCTCTTTTTCAGTCTTTTCTGTCCCTCCTCCCTTTACCTCTCCCTTGATCCTTATACCTGCACTCCCGTCCCCTTTATCCTGAAAATTTCTTGTTTGTGTCTTTAAGTTTTTGTCATTGGTATCTTTGTTTTACGTAGTTTTGTCTGTCCAACTGCTCCTACAAGTTTCTGCCAACATTGTGGGCTTGGTGGAGCACTTAAACCTCGAAATACAAACTGGCCATATGGCCTGAGACTCCAGCCTTGGGTTACTTAGTGGGATTTTAAAGAGAAAAAGAAAAAAGGAGAGGAGCTTGCATCTCTCTTCTGCCTTTGCAATGTAACTATTCTGCCTGGGCTCTCAGGAACTACCTGATCCATCTGTAGTTCTCCAGACTGAGGAAAAAAAAAAAAGAGGCATTTTAAATTCAAGCAGAAAAACTGTGAGATCTCTGGTTCTGTCTTTATGTAAAAATTAACTTGTAAATGAGCTGTATTTAATTTGCTTAAAAGAAATTGAGTGCTTATATACATTCTCAGAAATATAAAATAAGCTCACTGGAATACATTTCAGGTTCATGTGATCTGGGAAAGAGTTAATATTGAATTAATATTTGGTATTAGGGCTAGCTTAAGCTTGTGGTTTTAATTAATACAGACCTGTCTATAGAGACATCAACATTAAATACAATACTTTCATTGTACCTAGGGTTATTGAAAGTCAATAAATGCATATTGTTTCTGTTATGAAATTTGTCAACAGAGAAAATAACCCAATATGATTAAACTTTTAAGTAAATGTAACTGAGATAAGAGCATTTTGTTAAACTCTATAGGCATAATTATGTTTTGGTAATGTCCATCTAAAATAGTCTCTCCAAATTTTGGTAACTTGAAACAAAATTAAGTTAAATGTTAAGAATTCCTTGAATATCCAGGCCATTTCAGATAAGATAAAATTTTGGAACATTAATTGTGAAACATATCTAAATTTACCTACTTTTGTCTTCTGGTGAGAGAGAAACTAAAGATGTTTGGTGCCACCTTGAGATGTTCTCTACCAATCTATAGAATGCTAATAAAGACAGTTCATGGTGTCTTAAGGAAAGTAGGATGTGTGTTTTCAGAAAAGAAGGTATGAGGAATGGAAATATATTTTGTTGAAAGGAAAAAAGGGTGATTTTGTCCTAGAGCTGGTTGTTTCTGAATGGGAAAAAAATAAGGGACAAAATATGGCTACAGAAATTTGCAGAAAGTTTGTGGAAAAGGAACACTGAGAAGGGAATTTTGTATGTGGTCAGGAATTTCTAAGGTTGGATTAAATTCAATTAGGTAAATGGATTTTATTAAGAGTAGGCGGATGCAAGACTGGATTTGGTTTCTCTCTCTCATAAGAGAGCAAAGTTTTCCTGGAATGCTGCTTTTGATAACAGATTGTGTGAGTTTCTGTGCTTTAAGTGATCTGTATTTACTTTTGCAATCTTTTCTTTCACCTTAGCTCAAGGAATAATTTTTTCACGGTGACCTATGATTCTATCTGATTGGGTGTTTTAAAACTTTTTGAAATTTTTGACAGACTTCCCAATTATCAAGTTCTTTTGACTTCCAGCTAACTTTGGGGTTCTTCCAAGGGCCCTTGGAGCAGCCCAAAGAGAGAGATCCTAAACTAATTGGGTTCATTTGGTATGTTAAATTACATGGGAAACATTGTCCAAACTCGCTGTTGCCTGTGTCAAATGGAATCATCAGGCTCTCCCCAGTTTTATCGTAACCATCAAACAGATAGGGGAAAGGGTTTTGGGTTCTTCTGCTGTCTAGTCTCTCACCTTACTCTTTGTCCAGAAATCCCCTGTGGGAATACTCCCACCTCTAGGCCCTCAGGTCCTGACTCCCGCGGTATTTTTCATTACGCCCAACTCCAATTCCTCCAGGAGTTTCTTTTTGCACCTCTAGGACCCCCTTCACTCCAGGCCTTGGCAGCCCAGACCTTGTTACAGACTACCTATTGGGCTGGCCACTTCCAAGCAGCCCACATCCTAGGCTTTATAGATGCTCATTCTTGAGGAATACACCCCAACCTAGGGAAAGTTGTTATAGGACATAAGCTTTATAGATAACAGATCCCCCTCAAGGAGAGCCCTGGCAACGTGCTGGCACTGACCCCTTGCATGAGGGGCTGGGTCAACCAGAGATGTATGGTTAGGAATTGATGGGAAAGTAGAGGACGCTCAAAATCCCATTAGGTAAGAAGGGAATTTGGAAGACACTCCAACCCCCTTCTGACAAAGGCCTCCTGGTAAAATGTCTCCAGGACACCAGACTTCATATCTAGGAATGCTCTTTCTTGGTTGCAGGTTACTCAACATGGAAGGATCCTCTTCTAAGCCAGAAGAAACACCTCTTGAATGTATTATTAAAAACTGGAAATATTAAAAACTAGATGGGCTGAAAAGGGGAAAACTTACACTTTACTGTAACACTGCCTGGCCTTTATATGAGTTGTGGGGATGGATAAAAATGGCCTGAAAATGGGTCTCTAAACTACAATATCATCTTGCAATTGGATCTTTACTGTTGCAAGATGGAAAATGAACTGAGGTTCCCCATGTTCAAGCCTTCATGGTCCTTTACCAAAACCCCGCTCTATGTGGCTTCTGTAATCAAAAGCCTTGGGAATCAGAAAACACTCCCAACATTTTAGATGATCCCTTTCTAATCTTCCCCAGTTCTCAGGGGGGAAACCAAGTCTCCACTGCTTCTCTAGAGCCACCTACCTCTCCAGAGCCACCTACTTCCCCAGATCCCTCTGACAAATCCCAAACTCCACCTCCCTATGTCCCTTTATACCCTCCATTACCCCAGAAAGGAGATAGTAGTCCCATTGAGGTAACTCACAGTGGAACTTCCTAGCACCCAGGATCAGGAAAAATATGCCCTCTTAGGGAAGTGGCAAAAGGTGAAGGGACAGAGTACATGTGCCCTTCTCTTTAACTGACTTAGCCCAATGCAAACAGAGACTGGCTGATTTTCTGAAGACCCTAGTCAAAGTTTGCTGAAGGGTTTCAGGCCCTAACTCTGGCCTTTGATTTAACTTGGAAGGATGTCCAGATAGTCTTATCTACTTGCTGTACCCCTGAGGAGAAACAGAGAATTTGGGCAGCAGCCCAGGGGCACACTGACCAGCTTGCCTGGGACCAACACAAACTTTTTGTTATGGGAGCAGATGCATTCCCAAATCAGGAGCCCCATTAGAATGATAATTCCTGGGAGGGAACAGAAGCCAGAAATCACATGATCCAATGGGTATTAGAAGGGATGAGAAAGTGTATCAAAAAGCCAATTAACTATGAAAAGGTTAAAAGAGTGACCCAAGAAGAAAAAGAAAATCCATCTCTCTTTCAGGGATGGCTTATGGAGGCTTTTAGAAAATTTACTAATATTGAGCTGTCAATTCCCAAGGATCAATCCCTGCTGGGACAACATTTTATCAGCCAGTATGCTGCTGATATTAGGCAGAAACTCCAGAAGTTACAATTAGGCCCACAAACCCCTATGCCCCAACTCCTAGAGGTGGCCTTTGGGGTACTTAATAATCGAGATCAAGCTGAGGAGGAAGAGAGAACCCAAGGTGAAAACAGGCAGGCCAGGGCTCACGCTAAACTGATAGCTGTTGCTGTCTGTCATGCCTTGTAACCTCAAGGCAACCTAAGGGGGCCAAGGAAGTTTAATCATCCATCCCACAAGGGGGAATACTTCAAATGTAAGTCAACTGACCACTGAGCCCCAAAGTGCCCCCCAAAAGCCCCCTGGTCCATGTACAGTCTGCAAACAAACAGGTCATTGGAAGTGAGACTTTCCCCCATCCCAAAGGCGAAGGGGGGACTCCCACTCCCAATATGGCCATGCTGGATGACTGACGTGGCCCGGGGATTCTGGCAGCTCCCCTTCACAAGATGTCTATCTCCTTTGAGGAGCCCTGGTGGTCCTTAACGTGGCAGGTAAGAAAATCAATTTTTTAATCGATACGGGAGCCACTTACTCTGTCCTGATTTCTCACCCTGGGCTTCTCTCCTCTAAAAGCTGTACAGTGACTGGTGTTGACAGAGAGCCTCACAACCATTACTTTACTGGGCCTCTCACTTGCCAATGTGAACAGCGTTTGATCTCACACAGCATTTCAGTTGTGCCTGAGTGTCCTACCCCACTACAGGGGAGAGACATTCTGGCCTCCCTTGGAGCCATATTGCAATTAGGAGACCCCGAGCAGCCCCTTTTCTTGACTCTATGACAAAACAGCTGGAAGAACAGGGGTCTATTCCCAGCCATATTCTACACTAAACCTTGCAGTTTGGGACAAAGGAATCCCTGGGAAAGCTATAAATGCCCAACCTATAAAAATTAGCCTTGGGCTTCCCTGGTGGCACAGTGGTTGAGAGTCCGCCTGCCGATGCAGGGGACGAGGGTTCGTGCCCCGGTCCGGGAAGATCCCACATGCTGCGGAGTGGCTGGGCCCGTGAGCCATGGCCGCTGAGCCTGCGTGTCCGGAGCCTGTGCTCTGCAACGGGAGAGGCCACAACAGTGAGAGGCCAGCATAACGCAAAAAAAAAAAAATTAGCCTTAAGACAGAAGTCACTCATTCTAACAAGAGAAAGTATCACACAAAGTTGGAAGCAAAAAAGGGTTTGCAACCCCTCATAAATAAATTCTTAAAACATGGCCTCTTAGTGCCCTGTCAGCCTCCATGCAAAACTCCTATTCTGCCAGACGTTAAGCCAAATGGGGAATATTGAATGGTACAAGACCTAAGAGCAGTAAATGATACAGTGGTCCCTATACATCCCCTTGTAGACAATCCTTACAATATATAGTCCAGAAACCTGGAGATGCCAAATGGTTTACTGTGCTTGACCTCAAGGATGCCTTCTTTTGCATCCCAGTTCATCCCTCATTACAGGATCTGTTTGCTTTCAAGTGGACTAACCCTCACTTAGGCCAAATGCAACAATATACCTGGACAGTATTGCCTCAGGGGTTTTGGGACAGTCCACAATTGTTCACCCAGGCCCTAGGAAAAGAACTAAGGGAAATAAACCTAAAAGAAGAGGCTATTCTACAGTATGTGGATGATATATTAATATGCAGCCACACCATGGAGGCCTCAGATCAGAATACCATAGAAATCCTTAATTTCCTCGGGGCCTGGGGTTACAGGATATCCCAGAAAAAGGCACAAATTTCAAAACAACAGCAAGTTAAATATCTGGGATATATTATAAACCCTGGAAGTAAACAGTTAATCTCCACATAGAAAACAAGCTACATTAGGCCTAAGTGCCGCAAAGACAAAAAAATCTTTGTACTTTCTTAGGCATGGCAGGATTTTGCAAAATTTGGATTCCAGGATTTGGACTAATGGCTAAGCCTCTATATGAAGCCACTGAAGGCCCATATACAGAACCATTACTTTGGATGGGGGAAACAAGAAAAGGCTTTTAATAATATCAAACAGACCCTCACCAGAGATCCTGCTCTGGGTCTCCCAGATTTTAAAAAGCCATTTACCTTGAACATAGCTGAAAAGCAGGGGACAGCTCTGGGGGCTCCTTGTACAAAAGCTAGGAGAAGCTCCTCAGCCTATAGGCTATGTTTCCAAACAACTAGATTCCGTGGCCTGAGGTTGGCCTGGCTGCCTCTGGGTGGTAGCTGCCACTGCTTTATTAGTGGAAGAAGCTAGCAAGCTTACCTTTGGACAGCCACTGGAAGTCCAGACCCCTCATCAAGTACAAGGGATTCTGGAGATTAAAGGCCACCACTGGCTAACTGGAGGCCACCTTACTAAGTACCAGGCTTTACTCCTTGACTCCCCAGAGCTATCTCTCAAAAGTTGCTACACCCTCAACCCGGCTACACTGATGCCCGCAGAAAGCCCAGAACTAACACATTCCTGCCTTAAGACCCTTGACCTGGTTTATGCCTGTAGGCCTGATCTAACAATCCAGGCCATAGAAAACCCTGAGAAAGCATGATTTACTGATGGCAGTAGTTTCATTAAAGATGGAGTCAGTAGGACAGGGTATGCTATTGTGAGTGCTTACAGCGTTACAGAAGCAAAACCTTTGCCACCTAACACTTCAGCCCAGAGGACTGAGGTAATAGAACTAACTTGATTCTTAACCTTAGGGGAAGGAAAAATTATAAACATATATACAGACTCAAAATATGCCTTCCTTGTTTTACATGTCTAGGCAGCTATCTGGAAAGAAGAGGACTTTTACATGCAAAAAACTCCCCTATGAAATATGGAGCTGAGATTTTACATCTCATAGAAGCGGCTCAAAACCAAAACTAGTAGCAGTCATTCACTGCTGCGGGCACCAAAAGGAAAAATCTCAAATTACCCAAGGGAACAACAGGGCAGATTGGGAGGCATAGAAACAGCCCTGATGCCCAGAACAGAAATGGCTTTAATCCCATCCCTTACCCCTTCTAACGTTATACCTAGATACTCAACTTCTAAGGAGACCAGGGCATGAGACAAAGGGAGAACTAAGAGAACAGATGGCTGGTGGCACATACATGAGAAACTGCTCATACCTCTTTCTGAGCAATGGAAAATTATTAAAGGACTACATGATTCTCTCCATCTGGGGAGGGATCTAGAGTCCCTGCCCAAGGTGTTACTTGATGACTGATTGGCCCTCGATCATCCATTGGCAGAACAAAGAGGGGTATGTGCAATTGCCAATACTTCTTGTTTTGCACATATGTCAACACCTCTTTCCAGGTAGAAACCAACATTGAGAAAATTCAACAACAAGCCACCTGGGTTCAGCAGACAATTAATCACCAATTCTTGCTATTCAATATGGGCGGGGAAATTGAAAACTGCTTATCTAGTTCGTTCTCTTGGATTCCACAGGGTATAAAAAACTTTCTGGCAGGAGGTTTTCATTTTCTCATAACCCTTTTCTTTTCAGTCATACTGATTTATGCTATATTTTATCTAGTACTCCGTTGTCTTCCCTGCTGTTTTAAACATGTGGCTAAGAATTTTTGGTTCAAGAAGGAGACCTGGGACCAACAGGTCCAGAGCTTCCGTTCTAAAAATAGAGCAACATGTTAAACTTTAACCCTGAGGTTAACAAAATGTACACCCAAACAGAATGGCTTCTTGGCAGGGATGACATAGCCTCCCCTGTGTGGTCAACAGTTAAGGAAACCCTCCCAAAGTTAACCTGGTTCCTTTCCTTTCTAAACCCTTTAATGGCTATTGTTGTTCTCCTCCTTTTTAGCCCTGGTTTGTTTAACCTTTTGGTTAAATTTGTGTCTTCTAGGCTCCAACAGTTTGAAGTAAGTCTCATGATGACCCAAGGAATTCAATCCATTCCAGCAGAGAGTGGCCCAGGTCCCTACAGGTCCTTGGGACAGTCAGCGAGGGACTCATACACCTCTAGGGTAGGCTAGGGTCTGTGGTCCCTGTCCAGCAGGAAGAAATTTCAGAAGAAGAGAACTTCGACCCCTTACCCCTTAAGAATAAAGGTGTAGGGCTTCCCTGGTGGCGCAGTGGTTAAGAATCCGCCTGCCAGTGGAGGGGACATGGGTTTGAGCCCTGGTCAGGGAAGATTCCACATACCGCGGAGCAACTAAGCCCGTGAGCCACAACTACTGAGCCTGTGCTCTAGATCCCGTGAGCCACAACTACTGAATCCCCCGCCTAGAGCCTGTGCTCCACAACAAGAGAAGCCACCACAATGAGAAGCCCGCCCACCGCCGTGAAGAGTAGCCCCTGCTCGCTGCAGCTAGAGAAAGCCCGCGCCCAGCGACAAAGACCCAGTGCAGCCAAAAATAAATAAATAAAATAAATAAATTTATTTTTTTTAAAAAAGAATAAGGGTGTAGAGTCTCTCAGGGGGGGAGTGAGACAGGCTGGAACCCGGGACCCTTTGCTGCAGTGCTTGCACCTGGACGAACTTCTCCTCAAGCAACAAAATACAAAGGAACTATAAGGGACTAAAAGTAACTGTGTGCAGGCACAGGTGGGGCAAATTATGGACAACAAGATACAAAGAGACCAAAAAAAAATCCAACTGCCACTTCTGAAGAGCAGAGAGCAAAAGCAGGGTATTGCACATGCCCCCTGCACAGGCCACCACCAAAGGGGTGGGAAAAACACCTAAGCCACGCCTCCATCCCCCCTGGACACACCCCTACCCTCACCCCATATGAGGAACTAGCTCGCGCACTCCGCTGGGGAACCAGCAAGGGAATGTGTTACCTGTTTTTGGTCCCTCCTGTGGCCTGCCGGCACAGGAGCCCAAATAAAGCCTTGCCTGAATTTCTTGTCTGGCCTCTAGTCAATTTCTACTGCTTGGGGAAGGCCAAGAACCCTGGTCGGTATCACTACCTCCCATCATCAGTTGCCTAAAGCAGTGGTTCCTAACTTGGCTGCACAGTGGAATTATCTGGAAGTTTTATAAATTATTGATGCCTGGGACCTTCTCCCTCCCACCAGGAGATTCTGACTTAATTGGTATTGGGTATATCCTGGGCATCTGGATTTTTTTTTTTTTTTTTTTTTTTTTTTTCGGTATGCGGGCCTCTCACTGTTGTGGCCTCTCCCGTTGCGGAGCACAGGCTCCGGACACGCAGGCCTAGCGGCCATGGCTCACGGGCTTGGTTGCTCCGCGGCATGTGGGATCTTCCCGGACCAGGGCACGAACCCGTGTCCCCTGCATCGGCAGGCGGATTCTCAACCACTGCGCCACCAGAGAAGCCCCATCTGGATTTTTTAAAGTGATGTAGCTGAGGTTAAAAACCGTCAGCCTAAACCCTGCAATTGCCTCCTGACCCTTTGTATTCAATCTTTGCCCTACTCTACTCCCCATCCCGCCCCCTTTTTCTTCCTTACAGTTGGAGTAATCTTTTCAAAATGCGATTTTAATCGTGTCACCTCCACCCTCTTTAAAACTTTTCAAAAGTTTCCCATTAATCTCAGGCTAGAGGCCCCAAATCTGAAAATGGCCTGTAAAGCCCTCCTTGTTCTGACCTTGCCATCTCTTTAGCCGTATCCTTCTTGACTTCTGGCCTCCAACACACTCATTTTTTTTTAGTTCTTCAAACGTCATGCTCTTACCACAGTGCCTTTGCATGTGCTACACTCTCTGTGAAGCTCTTCCCCTGTTGCTTGCCTAGTTAACTTTTAGCTCATCTTTCAGCTCTCAACTTATCATTTCTCTGACCTGTTATACGCTCCTATAGCACCACATAAATTCTGCTTCATAGGATTTATGACAGGTGAAATTTTATGCTTATTTCTATGCTGGTTCCCCACCAAAGCTCCTTGAATGTAGAAACTTTGTGTCTATTTCTGCTTCACATGCTGTTGATGAAACCTTGCACACTGATTGGCATATCGTTAGGCTCTCAAATTAGTTACTGAAGGAATATGTATGAATGAATGAAAATGTGCTTGACATCAAATCTATCAGTGAATTCAACTGATGTCAGCTCCAAAATATATCTGGAACCCATTTATTCCTTTTCATCTTCCCTGCTGGTCTGAACCACCATCACCTCTGGTCTCAACTACTAAACAGTTTCCTTACTGGTCTGCAAGCCCTCCCTCTTGTTCCTCTCTAAACAGTGTCCTAATGGCAGGCAGACTGATCTTTTTAAAATACAAATGATATGCCACTCCTCTGTTCAAAATTATTCCAAGTCTTTCCATTGTTCTTAGAATAGAATCCAAACATCTAACCACTCTCATCCTCACTGACTACCCACCAAATTACACTGGCCTCCTTTCTGTTCCTCAAACATGCCAAGCCCTTTCCAGCTTTCAGGCTTCAGAACTTACTATTCCTTTTCCCTCAAATGCTCTTTACATGATTTTTTCTTATTTTCCAGGGCTCAGCTAAAGCTGCATAGAGGTTTTCCCTGACTGCACTATTAAAAGTAACCTCCCCTGGCTACACTCATCACTCTGTTTACTTCCCTGATAGCACTACTACAATCTAAAATTGAAAAAAAAGAAGTACTTGATTATGCTCTATATCCCCCACCAGAATGTCAGCTCTATGAAAGCAGATGTCTTGTCTATCCCGGTCACTGTACCCCCAGCAGACAGCACAGTGTCTAGTTTGTACTGGGTGCTCAATCAATGACTGAATCATCTTATGATTGCCAGCTTCCAAGATGGACCCCAATGATTCTCACCCCCTGGTATCCTTGCCTTGGCTCCTCTCCTCCCACACTGCTTCAGGGCTGAGTGTTGTGTGACTTTTGAACCTAAGCCATAAAAGGCATTGCAGTTCCCAATTTTATCTCAGATTACTCATTCTAGGGGATGAGGCATTGAGGCCTCAGTCCCCAGCCAGCATGTGACAGCCCTGTGAGTAGTCATACCTGACAGCTATGTGAGTGAGCCACCTTGAGGGTGGGCGCTCCAGCCCCAGCTGAGCCTTCAGAGGATGAAGCACTCACTGACACTGAATGTTACCTTGAGAAAGACTCTGAACCAGAACTGCCCACCTGAGCAGTTCTCAAATCCTAACCCACCAAAACCATGAGAGATAAAAAGCATCATCACTGATGTTTTAAGTCACTAAGTTTTGGAATGATTTGTTACTGCACAATAGATAACTAACATACACACAACCAATGAGTCAATTAATGGAGCAATGAATATTTCAACATACATTTTCTCTTGAATTAGTCAGGCTTCAAACCTCACTAAGTAGGCCATGAGCCAATTCTGTCTTCTCGTGTTGCCTAGCCTACACTTTCCAGTACCACATTTTCCATTGTATCCAGATCCCAACTTGACACTTCTGCATAAAACCGTTACTTCTATCAGAGGCACCAACAATCTTGCAGTAGAAGTGGGAAGCTGTGCCATTAGCTTTAATTTATCTCCTGCGAATTCTCTACCAGTACTGTCGTTTCCCTCTCCTGATGCTTTGCCATATGAGTCTTCTTCCCATTTCCCATGAAACTTCCTCAGTTCACTTTAAGAGCAAGGTCTGGGAGTGTGACATCTCCAGACATGACCTAGACTGCTGACTTACCAGTTGCTTGCTTGAGTAGGTTTCTAAGTCTCTAAGCCTCCATTTCCTCTTTTGCTAAGTGAGGTCAATAACATTACCTACTTCCTGGGGGCAATACAACTCACTGCAACCCTGAGTGTGACATATGTATGAGTAAATCGCTTAGCACAGTTTGGGGCACATGACAGGTATTTTCAATTCTAGCAAGTATCCTAAAACGTAGACTTGAGTCTCTATTTTACAGACACAAAAAGGTTCAGAAAAGTCAAGCGTCTTGCCCAACACCACGCAGCTAGAATCTGCCAGGCCTGTCGCCCTCCAAGCCCTGGATTCTGTTCACTGCCTCTCACTACTCCATCCCGTGGTTCTGCCATGGCCTCCCAGATGCTCTTCTCACCTGCCACCTGTGTCTTGTCCCATCCATGCTAAGCAGCCTGACAGACTAACATCCTCTGAAGCTGACTGGGTCGCTCCCTGGACTCTGATCCTGCAATGGCTCTGACTGTCTAAATTCAACTTTCCAGACTCCTGCAGCTCCTCTTCAGCTCCAGGCATTCTCGCCCACTCTTGACTGTCCACATTTTCCTTCGCACTTCCTCGTTCTGCCTTGCCCAGTCAGCCAGGTCCTCACAGCTGGACTCCCCCCTGCTCTCCCAGACCTCACAAACCTCCCAAACTTCTTCTCATCTGCTGCCTCTGGTTGGTCGCCCTGTTTCTTCTCTCCCATGAACATCTTATCTGTCAAGACTGAGCTTAGTTCCCCACTACTGCATGCTGCTTTCCTGGCTGTTCTAGGCCCCGGTGACCTCATCTTTCAACTCCTGCTCCTCTGCTTGGTACTTAATCACTCTCTGATAGGTTGACTGTTGCCTCATCTTCCCAATTAGCTTGTGAGCTCCCTGATGCTGAGCTCATAGTCTGGACTTTTACTTCCTCCCATGGCACCTAGCCCAGGTATTTGCTTTGCTAGACGTTAACCTTGTTCTATAGGTTTGGCAAGAAGTAGGAATTGTCTTCTAAAATAAGCAAGGGAGAAACCTTTTGTGTCTGTCTAACAGGACTTCCGCATAGCAGAGGAATTGTAAAGAAGTGTTTACGATCACTTTGGAAACTAGAGGCCACCTGGAGTCCCTCATACAAAGGAAACAGATTTCACATTCAGTCTCAAGAAACTGCTTTGGCTGTCCTACAGGGACAGGAGCCCCACTAACACTTCCGGACCACCCCTTCTTTCCAAGCCCTCCTCAGTCCCGGCAGTACCCCCCACCCCACGGCTGGCTCCCTTGAACATAACCTTCCTAGAAGAGGGAGGGGATATGGGGATATATGTATACACAGAGCTGATTCACTTTGTTATACAACAGAAACTAACACAACATTGTAAAGCAATTATACTCCAATAAAGATGTGAAAAAAAACCCCAACAACATAACCCTCCTAAGGTCCCTTGCCTGCGGGACCCTAACTCTTACCACCCTCCTCCAAATGAATTAATCTCAGCTCTCACCCTCCTCCCCATTCCCTTAGCTCACTCACTTCTCAGGCTCCAACCTTCTCTCACCTCCCAGAAGCCAGGTTTGCCCTTATCCCACACTCCTCCAGTCAGTCTCTGGCCCCAATCCCAGCTTCATCCATTACCACCCCTATGCCTGGCTCAACTCGCCAAGATCTGCCTAGTCCTGCTGGGTTCCCACCCTTTCCAATTGCTATCCTTTGCTGTCCTCTCAGGACCCGAGTCCCAGCCCTGCTCTGGCATCCCATCCGGGCTGCAGCTCTTTTCTCAGGGGAGACAAGAAGGAGGGCAGATTCTTCCCGTTCCCCATGCCATTCCTCCCCACCGTCCTTCTACTAGTTTTCTTATTTTTAAGATAAAACGTGGCTCGCTTTAAAGAAAACTGTTGAATAAATAGTAGTAAAGTGATGCTCAGCTGTGACAGAGGCAATATAGCTTAAAGGTCCAGAACAGAGCTTGGCCTGGGGCTGAATTCTGCTTCTCCTAGGTACTGTGATTTGGGGAGAGTTAATTAACTGTCTCTGCAACTTGGTCACTGTTTACAGTGACCAAGAAATAATAGCATTTACCTCAGAGAGCTGTTAGAAGGACAAAATATGTGCCTGCCACACTGTAAGAGCCTCAGAAATATTGGGGTTTACTCATTTAGAAAGTCTGTCAACGAAGGAATCCATCCCATGACTAAAATCCAAAGTGTCAGTGACTACACAAATACAGGTAATGTTTCAGGTCATGTCCATGTGTACCCCCCAGGGTCATATCTGTGGGGGGTCTCGGCCCCTCAGTACTCTCACACAGGCTGCAGCATGGAGAACTACTACATAGGGAATTTAGAATTTTTTGAGACACACCTCCAGTTATCAAATAATTGCCAGAAATCCATTTAAAATAGGAGAATGAGGGGGGAAAATTCCTCTAACAATATGTTTAGGCAAAATAACAAATTTCTCAAGTGATAAAGTGCTCTGAGGAACGGTTAGACTCAAGTTTGCTTCCTACCAAGGACATTTATTAATTTTCAGTCTTAAAGTCTCCTGTACAAGGAACTAGGGGAGGAGCAAAGGAGGAAGCAGTCTGGGGGCAGCTCTCTAAATCCTTCTTCCTGCACCCAGACACACACGCATCCCCTTCCCCTGCAACATGACTGGTCCCAGACACACTCCCTGAGACGGCAAGCCCATGGGAGATGTTCATCTGTAGCCCAGGCAAGGTTTTGCTCTCAGAGAGTAAGAACACTTGATCTGACTTACCCATCTTATAAAATGGCAAAGAACAGTCTCTTTGGTACGTAGTTTCTTTATACCAGGGTTCAGCAGGCTTTGAATATCTTCGAAAACAAATGTATTGAATGAGAGTTTGTTGGTCTAATTGAGGCTGATACTGACTTTTTCTCTTAGGTGGAATTTCCAAGTCTATGAGAGGTCCTAATGAAAATAAAAACAGCTTGCTGAATACACATTCAGTAGAAGAAAAGCATTCCACTTTCTCATCAGCTGAAATCCATTCCCGAAAAGTGGCCAGGAGTCTACCAAGACAGTATTGGCAAGACTCCATAACTCCAAGGCTAGCCCTAGCAAAATTATCAGTAGATGGTTCAAAGATTCCAGACCCCTGTTCTTCCCTTTAACATCCCTCCTCCTTCCCAATCACAGGTCACAGAAGGTGACCTGCATCAAAACTTCCTCTGGATCTGCCGATGCATGGCTACTTCCCATACTCCAGATCTTCCCAATGCCCTTTTGCAATGTAATTTTTCTATGGATATTTGGTTCCCTCAAGGAACTAATGCTTTCTTTTGACCAGACTAACCACTATGGTGCATATTGGTGTTTGATGAACCTGAAATTGGTTACAACCTTCTTGTACCCTCCACTCAGATGAGAACCCTATGAAGGTAAAGGTAAAGAAGAATCAAAATGTGGTGGTGGAATATCTTCATATACT
Source organism: Kogia breviceps (assembly GCF_026419965.1). Classification (NCBI taxonomy): domain Eukaryota; kingdom Metazoa; phylum Chordata; class Mammalia; order Artiodactyla; family Physeteridae; genus Kogia; species Kogia breviceps. The sequence goes on along the minus strand of NC_081310.1, from coordinate 38,972,989 downwards.
TGTGGGAGTATACATTCACTGTTGCAACTTGTTTGAGAAGACTTTGGTGATATGTATTAAACCTTTAAACTGTATATATATTTTGTCCTAGAAGCCCAGAATTTAGGAATATCAACAAAGACTTAGCTCTAAGAATGCATGTCAAAGTATTTATACAATAATAAAAAGAGTGGAAACAACTTTCATGTGGAAAAAGATAGGGAATTATTTAGACAATGATACAGAGATATACAGAAATACCATGCCACCATTAAAGTGATGCTGTAGGATTATATTTGAGATGGAAAAAAGTCCACAATATATTATATTTAAAGAAAGATTTCAATTGAATTGTACACTTTAAATGGATGAATTGTATGGTATGAATTATCTCAATAAAGCTGTTATACAAAAAATGGTTTCAATCAACAAAAAATTAGCAAACAGAATTCAACAAAACATTAAAAGGCTCATACACCATGATCAAGTGGGGTTTATTCCAGGGATACAAGGATGGTTCAACATCCACAAATCAATCAATGTGATACACCACATTAACAGAATAAAAGAGAAAAGTCATGTTATCATTTTGACAGATACACAAGAAGCATTTGACAAAATTCAGCATCCATTTATGATTAAAGCTTTCAACAAACTGGGTACAGAGGGAACATACTCCAACATAATAAAGGCCATATATGCCAAGCCCACAGCTCAAATCATACTCAATGATGACATGCTTTTCCTGTAAGATCAGGAACCAGACAATGATGTCCACTGTCTCCACATTTATTCAACATAGTATTGAAATCCCTATCCAGAGTAATTAGGCAAGAAAAAGAAATAAAACGCATCCAAATAGGAAAGGAAGAAATAAAACTGCATTTATTTGCAGATCGCATGATCTTATATATTAAAAAACCCTAAAAATGTTATCAAATAGCTGTTAGAACTAATAAACAAATTCAGTAAATTTGCAGGATACAAAATTAATACAAAAATATCTATTGTGTGTCTTCTATACACTAATAATGAATTATCTGGCAGAGAAATTAAGAAAACAATTCCATTTTCAATTTCATCAAAACAACAAAATACTGAGAAATAAATTTAACTGAGGAGGTGAAAGACCTATATACTGTAGATATAAGACACTGATGAAAGAAATGGAAAAAAACACAAATAAATGGAAAGATATTCCATGCTCACACATTGGAAGTATTAATATTGTAAAAATTTCCACACTATCAAAGCAATCTACAGATTCAATGCAATCCCTATCAAAATTCCAATGGCATGTTTTCATAGAAATCAAACAAACAATTCTAAAATTTGTATGGAATCACCAAAGACCCCAGATAGTCAAAGTAGTCCTGAGGAAGAAGAACAAGGCTGGAGATATCACATTTCCTGATTTTAAACTGTATTACAAAGCTATAATAATCAAAAATAGTATGGTATTGGCATATAAATGGACACATAGATTAATAGATTAATGGAACAGAATAGTGAGCCCATAAATAAACCAAAGCATATATAGTCAATTAATTTATGACAAATGAGCCAAAGTATACAATGGAAAAAGAATAGTCTCTTCAGTAAACTGTTCTGGGAAAATTGGACAGCCACATTCAAAAGAATAAAACCAGATCCCTATCTTATACCATTCACAAAATGGGTTAAAGATTTTAATGTAAGACCTGAAATCATAAAACTCTTAGAAGAAAACACAGGGAGTAAGCTTTTGACAGCAGTCTTGGCAATGATTTTTTGGATTTGACACCAAAAACAGGAAACAAAAGCAAAAATAAATAAACATCAAACTAAAAAGCTTCTGCACAGCAAAGGAAACCATCAACAAAATGAAACAGCAAGCTACAGAATGGGAAAAAATAATTATCAATCTTATATCTGATAAGGAGTTAATATCCAAAATATGTAAAGAATTCATACTACTCAATAACAACAACAACAAAAAACCCAAAAGGAGTACAAAACAAACCAAAAAACCTACTCAATTAAAAAATGGGCAGAGGGACTGAATAGACTTTTTTTTGCACAGAAGACTTGTAGATGGCCAACAGGTACATGAAAATGTGCTCAGTATCACTAATCATTAGAGAAATGCAAATCAAAACCACAATGAGATATCACCTCACACCTGTCAGAATGGCTATCATCAAAAAGACTACAAATAGCAAGTGTTAGCAAGGATGTGGAGAAAAAGAAATCCTCAGGCACTGTTGGTGGGAATGTAAATTGGTTACAGGCACTATGGAAAACAGTATGATGATTCCTCAAAAAACTAAAAATAGAACCACCATATGATCCAGCAATTCCACTTCTGGGTATTTATCCAAAGGAAACAAAATCACTATTTCAAAAAGATATCTGCTCTCCCATGTTCATTGCAGCATTATTTACAATGGCCAACACATTGAAACAACCTAAGTGTCCATTGACAAATGACTAGATAAAAAATATGTGGACTATATATGATATATCAATATAATTATTAATATTAATTATAATAATTAATCAATATTAAATATAATAATTATTATATTAATTAAATATAAGAGTATTCATTGTGCGTGTGTATATATATATATATATATATATATATATATATATATATATATATATATATATATATATATATATATATATACATATACCGTGAAATACTATTCAGCCTAAAAAAGAAGAAAAGCCTGGAGAGACCTTCCAGATGGCGGAGGAGTAAGATGTGGAGATCACCTTCCTCCCCACAAATACATCAGAAATACATCTACATGTGAAACAACCCCTACAGAACACCTACTGAATGCTGGTAGAAGACCTCAGGCTTCCCAAAAGGCAAGAAACTCCCCATGTACCTGGGTCAGGCAAAAGAAAAATCAGAGACAAAAGAATAGGGATGGGATGTGCACCTCTGGGAGGGAGCTGTGAAGGTGGAAAAGTTTCCACACACTAGGAAGCCCCTTCACTGATGGAGACGGGGGGCGGCAGGGGTGGAAGGTTTGGAGCAACAGAGGAGAGTGCGGCAACAGGGGTGCAGAGGGCAAAGTGCAGAGATTCCTGCACAGAGGATTGGTGCTGACCAGCACTCACCAGCCTGACAGGCTTGTCTGCTCACCCACCGGGGCAGGTGGGGGCTGGGAGCTGAGGCTCCGGCTTCGGAGGTCTGATCCCAGGGAGAGGAATGGAGTTGGCCATGTAAACACAGCCTGAAGGGGGCTAGTGCATCACAGCTAGCCAGTAGGGAGCCCGGGAAAAAGCCTAGAACTGCCTAAGAGGCAAGAAACCATTGTTTGGGGGTACACGAGGAGAGAGGATTCAGAGCACTGCCTAAATGAGCTCCAGAGAGAGGCACAAGCTGTGGCTATCAGTGCGGACACCAGAGACGGACATGAGACACTAAGGCTGCTGCTGCCACCACCAAGAAGCCTGTGGGCAAGCACAGGCCACTATCCATACCTCCCCTCCCAGGAGGCTGTGCAGCCCGCCACTGCCAGGATCCTGTGATCCAGGGACAAATTCCCCAGGAGAGCACACGGTGTGCTTCAGGCTGGTGTAATGTCATGCTGGCATCTGAGGCTGCAGGCTCACCCTGCATCCCCTACCCATCCCCTCCCCCCAGCCTCAGTGAGCCAGAGCCCCCTAATCAGCTGCTCTTTTAACGTTGTCCTGTCTGAGCAAAGAACAGATGATCTCAGGTGACCTATATGCAGAGGCAGGACCGAATCCAAAGCTGAACCCCAGCAGCTGTGTGAACAAAGAAGAGAAAGGGAAATCTCTCCCAGCAGCCTCAGGAGCAGCAGATTAAATCTCCACAATCAACTTGATGTACCCTGCATCTGTGGAATACCTGAATAGACAACGATGGAATACCTGAATAGACAACGAGTCATTCCAAAATTGAGGCGATGGACTTTGGGAGCAACTGTAGACTTGGGGTTTGCTTTCTGCATCTAATTTGCTTCTGGTTTTATGTTTATCTTATTTTAGTATTTAGAGATTATTATCATTAGTAGATTTGTTTATAGATTTGGTTGCTCTCTTCCTTTTTAAAAAATATTTAGATACATATATTTTTTTCCTTTTTCTCTTTTTGTGATTGTGTATGTGTATGCTTCTTTGTGTGATTTTGTCCATATAGCTTTGCTTTTATCATTTGTCCTAGAATTCTGTCTGTCCGTTTTTTTGTTTTTTTTTTAGTATGGCTTTTGTTTTGTTTTGTTTTTTTGTTTTTTGGGTTTTTTTGTGGTACGCGGGCCTCTCACTGTTGTGGTCTCTCCCGCTGTGGAGCACAGGCTCCTGATGCGCAGGCTCAGCGGCCATGGCTCATGGGCCCAGGCGCTCCGCGGCATGTGGGATCCTCCCTGACCGGGGCACGAACCTGTGTCTCCTGCATTGGCAGGTGGACTCTCAACCACTGCGCCACCAGGGAAGCCCTTTAGTATGGCTTTTAGTGCTTGTTATCATTGGTGGATTTGTTTTTTGGTTTGATTGCTCTCTTCTTTCTTTCTTTCCTTTTTCTTTATTACTTTTTAATAATTTTTTATTTTAATAATTTTCTTTTCTTTCTTTTTTCTTTCTTTCTTCCTTCTTCCTTCCTTCCTTCTTTTCTTTCTTTTCTTTCTTCTTTCATTTTTCTCTTCTTTCTTTCTTTCTTTCTTTCTTTCTTTCTTTCTTTCTTTCTTTCTTTCTTTCTTTCTTTCTTTCTTTCTTTCTTTCTTTCTTTCTTTCTTTCTTTCTTTCTTTCTTTCTTTCTTTTTTCTCCCTTTTCTTCTGAGCAGTGTGGCTGACTGGGTCTTGATGTTTCGGCCAGGTGTCAGGCCTGTCCCTCTGAGGGGGGAGAGCCGAGTTCAGAACATTGGTCCAGCAGAGACGTCCCGGCTCCACGTAATATCAAACAATGAAAGCTCTCCCAGAGATCTCTATCTCAATGCTAAGACCCAGCTCAACCCAATGATCAGCAAGCTCCAGTGCTGGAAACCCTATGCCAAACAACTACCAAGACAGGAACACAACCCCATCCATTAGCAGAGAGGCTGCCTAAAATCATAACAAAGTCACAGACACCCTAAAACACACCATTGGACGTGGTCCTGTCCACCAGAAAGAAAAGATCCAGCCTCATTCACCAGAACACAGGCACCAGTCCCCTCTACCAGGAAGCCTGCACAATCCACTGAACCAACCTTAGCCACTAGGGGCAGACACCAAAAACAAAGGGAACTACGAACCTGCAGCCTGCGAAAAGGAGACCCCAAACACAGTAAGTTAAGCAAAATGAGAAGACAGAGAAATATGCAGCAGATGAAGGAGCAGGGTAAAAACCCACCAGAAGAAACAAATGAAGAGGAAATAGGCAGTCTACCTTAAAAGAATTCAGAGTAATGATAGTAAAAATGTCCCAAAATCTTGGATATAGAATGGAGAAAATACATGAAACATTTAAGAAGGACCTAGAAGAACTAAAGAGCAAATAAACAATAATGAACAACACAATAAATGAAATTAAAAATTCACTGGAAGGAAACAATAGCACAATAACTGAGGCATAAGAACAGATAAGTGACCTGGAAGATAAAATAGTGGAAATAACTACTGCAGAGCAGAATAAAGAAAAAAGAATGAAAAGAATTGAGGACAGTCTCAGAGGTCTCAGGGACAACATTGAACACACCAACATTCGAATTATAGGGGTCTCAGAAGAAGAAGAGAAAAAGAAAGGGACTGAGAAAATATTTGAAGAGATTATAGTTGAAGACTTCCCTAATATGGGAAAGGAAATAGTCAATCAAGTCCAGGAAGCACAGAGAGTCCTTACAGGAGAAATCCAAGGAGAAACATGTCAAGACACATATTAATCAAACTATCAAAAATTAAAAATAAATAAAAAATATTAAAAGCAGCAAGGGGGAAAAACAACAAATAACAAACAAGGGATTCCTCATAAGTTTAACACCTGATCTTTTGGCAGAAACTCTGCAAGCCAGAGGGAGTGGCAGGACATATTTAAAGTGATGAAAGGGAAAAATCTACAACCAAGATTACTCTACCTAGCAAGGACCTCATTCAGATTTGATGGAGAAATTAAAAACTTTACAGATAAGCAAAAGCTAAGAAAATTCAGCACCACCAAACCAGCTTTACAACAAATGCTAAAGGAACTTCTCTAGGCAGAAAACACAAGAGAAGGAAAAGACCTACAATAACAAACCCAAAACAACTAAGAAGATGGTAATAGGAACATATATATTGGTAACTACCTTAAATATAAATGGATTAAATGCTCCCACCAAAAGACATCGACTGGCTGAATGGATACAAAAACAAGACCTGTATATATGCTGTCTACAAGAGACCCACTTCAGACCTAGGGACACATACAGACTGAAAGTGAAAAGACAGAAAAAGATATTGCATGTAAATGGAAATCAAAAGAAAGCTGGAGTAGCAACTCTCATATCAGACAAAATAGACTTTAAAATAAAGACTATGACAAAAGACAAAGAAGGACACTAGATAATGATCAAGGGGTCAATCCAAGAAGAAGACATAACAATTGCTGGAGCATTGAGGTGCTCCAAAATAGGAACACCTCAATACGTAAGGAAAATGCTAACAGCCATAAAAGGGGAAATTGACAGTAACATAATAATAGTAGGGGACTTTAACACCCCATTTTCACCAAAGGACAGATCAACCAAAATGAAAATAAATAAGGAAACACAAGCTTTAAATGATACATTAAACAAGATGGAGTTAGTTGATATTTACAGGACATTCCATCCCAAAACAGCAGAATACACTTTCTTTTCAAGTGCTCATGGAACATTCTCCAGGATAGATCATATCTTGGGTACCAAATCAAACCTCGGTAAACTTAAGAAAATTGAAATTGATCAAGTATCTTTTCTGACCACAACACTATGAGACTAGATATCAGTTACAGGAAAAAAATCTGTAAAAAATACAAACACATGGAGCATAAACAATACACTACTTAATAATCGAGAGATCACTGAAGAAATCAAAGAGGAAATTTAAAAATACCTAGAAACAAATGACAATGAAAACACGACGACCCAAAACTTATGGGATGCAGCAAAAGCAGTTCTAAGAGGGAAGTTTATAACATTACAATCCGACCTCAGGAAACAAGAAATATCTCAAATAAACAACTTAACCTTACACCCTAAAGCAATTAAAGAAAGAAGAACAAAAAAACCCCAAAGTTAGTGGAAGGGAAGAAATCATAAAGATCAGATCAGAAATAAATAAGGGAAACAATAGCAAAGATCAATAAAACTAAAAGCTGGTTCTTTGAGAAGATAAACAAAATTGAAAAACCATTAGCCAGACTCATTAAGAAAAAAAGGGAGAAGACTCAAATCAATAGAATTAGAAATGAAAAGGGACTCCAATAAAGATTAAAAAAAAAAGAAATGAAAAAGGAAAAGTAACAACTGACACTGCAGAAATACAAAGGATCATGAGCGATTATTACAAGCAATTATATGCCAATAAAATGGACCACCTGGAAGAAATGGACAAATTGTTAGCAAAGCACAACCTTCCGACACTGAATCAGGAAGAAATAGAAAATATAAACAGACTAATCACAAGCACTGAAATTGAGAATGTGATTAAAAATCTTCCAACAAACAAAAGCCCAGGACCAGATGGCTACACAGGCGAATTCTATCAAACATTTAGAGAAGAGCTAACACCTATCCTTCTCAAACTCTTCTAAAATATAGTAGAGGGAGGAACACTCCAAACTCATTCAATGAGGCCACCATCACCCTGATACCAAAACCAGACAAATACACCACAAAGAAAGAAAATTGCAGGCCAATAACAATGATGAACCTAGATGCAAAAATCCTCAGCAAAATACTAGCAAACAGAATCCAACAGCACATTAAAAGGATCATACACCATGATCAAGTGGGGTTTATCCCAGGAATGCAAGGGTTCTTCAATATACACAAATCAATCAATGTGATATGCCATATTAACAAATTGAAGGAGAAAAACCATATGATCCTCTCAATAGATGCAGAAAAAGCTTTCAACAAAATTCACCACTCATCTATGATAGAAACACTCCAGAAAGTAGGCATAGAGTGAACTTACATCAACATAATAAAGTCCATATATGACAAGCCCACAACCAACATCATTCTCAATGGTGAAAAACTGAAACCATTTCCTCTAAGATCAGGAACAAGACAAGGTTGTCCACTCTGAGCACTATTATTCAACAGTTTTGGAGTTTTAGCCACAGCAATCAGAGAAGAAAAAGAAATAAAAGGAATCCAAATCAGAAAAGAAGTGATGCTGTCACTGTTTGCAGATGACATGATACTATATGTAGAGACTCCTAAAGATGCTACCAGAAAACTACTAGAGCTAATCAATGAATTTGGTAAAGTAGCAGGATACAAAATTAATGCACAGAAATCTCTCGCATTCCTGTACACTAATGATGAAAAATCTGAAAGAGAAATTAAGGAAACACTCACATTTACCATTGCAACAAAAAGAATAAAATAGCTAGGAATAAACCTACTTAAGGAGACAAAAGACCTGTATGCAGAAAACTATAAGACACTGATGAAAGAAATTAAAGATAATACAAACAGATGGAGAGATATACCATGTTCTAGGACTGGAAGAATCAACATTGTGAAAATGACTATACTACCCAAAACAATCTACAGATTCAATGCAATCCTTATCAAACTACCAATGACATTTTTCAGAGAACTAGAACAAAAAATTTCACAATTTGTAGGGAAACACAAAAGACCCCCAATAGCCAAAACAATCTTGAGAAATAAAAATGGAGCTGGAGAAATCAGGCTCCCTGACTTCAGACTATACTACAAAGCTACAGTAATCAAGACAGTATGGCACTGGCACAAAAAGAGAAATATAGATCAATGGAATAGGATAGAAAGTCCAGAGACAAACCCAGGCAACCTATGGTCACCTTATCTTTGATAAAAGAGGCAAGAATATACAATGGAGAAAAGACAGCCTCTTCAATAAGTGGTGCTGGGAAAACTGGACAGCTACATGTAAAAGAATGAAATTAGAACACTCTCTAACACCATACACACAAAAAAAACCTCAAAATGGATTAAAGACCTAAATGTAAGGCCAGACACTATCAAACTCTTAGAGGAAAACATAGGCAGAACACTCAATGACACAAATCACAGCAAGATCCATTTTGACCCACCTCCTAGAGAAATGGACATAAAAACAAAAATAAACAAATGGGACCTACTTAATGAAACTTAAAAGCTTTTGCACAGCAAAGGAAACCATAAACAAGATGAAAAGACAACTCTAAGAATGGGAGAAAATATTTGCAGTTGAAGCAACTGACAGAGGATTAATCTCCAAAGTTTACAAGCAGCTCAATATCCAAAAAACAAACAACCTAATCCAAAAATGGGCAGAAGACCTAAATAGACATTTCTCCAAAGAAGATATACAGATGGCCAACAAACACATGAAAAGATGCTCAACATCACTAATTATTAGAGAAATGCAAATTAAAACTACAATGAGGTATCACCTCTCACCAGTCAGAATGGCCATCATCAAAAAATCTACAAATAGTAAATGCTGAAGAGGGTGTGGAGAAAAGGGAATCCTCTTGCACTGTTGGTGGGAATGTAAATTGATACAGCCACTATGGAGAACAGTATGGAGGTTCCTTAAAAAACTAAAAATAGAACTACCATATGACCCAGCAACCCCACTACTGGGCATATACCCTGAGAAAACCATAATTCAAGAAGAGTCATGTACCACAATGTTCATTGCAGCACTATTTAGAATAGCCAGGACATGGAAGCAACCTTAGTGTCTATTGACAGATGAATGGATAAGGAAGATATGGTACATATATAGAATGGAATATTACTCAGTCATAAAAAGAAACGAAATTGAGTTATTTGTAGTGAGGTGGAAGGACCTAGATTCTGTCATACAGAGTGTAGTAAGTCAGAAAGAGAAAAACAAATACTGCATGTTAACACATATATATGGAATCTAAAAAAAAAAAAAAAAACGGTTCTGAAGAACCTAGGGGCAGGACAGGAATAAAGACGCAGACATAGAGAGTGAACTTGAGGACATGGGGAGGTGGGGGAAGGGTAAGATGGGACGAAGTGAGAGAGTGACATGGACATATATACACTACCAAATATAAAATAGATAGCTAGTGGGAAGCAGCCCCACAGCACAGGGAGAGCTGCTCGGTGCTTTGTGACCACCTAGAGGGGTGGGATAGGGTGGGTGGGAGGGAGACACAAGATGGAGGAGATAAGGGGATATATGTATATGTATAGCTGATTCAGTTTGTTATAAAGCAGAAACTGACACACCATTGTAAAGCAATTATACTCCAATAAAGATGTTAAAAAAATAAATAAAACCACTTAAAGCTACCAAAAAAAAAAAAAAAAAGAAAAGCCTGCCATTTGTGACAACATGGATGGACCTTGAGGGCATTATGCTAAATGAAATAACTCAGGCAGAGAAATACAAATACTGTATGATCTCACTTATATATGGAATCTAAAAAAACTGAATTTTTCTTTTTACATATTTACTTTTTATTGAATTTGTTAATGTTACAGAGTTTTTGCACAGCCAAACCATGCCTGAGAATTCAAAGAAAGAAATGGCACAATGGACAGCCTCATCCACCCATCATATAGCATATTAAAACTTGATTCATGTGCATTTTGATAATTTCACAATCTTTTAAAAAGTTATAACAAGGGTTGGAATTTTTAAATCTCCTGCAGGTCTTCAGGTTTCTATGCCATTAAGTAACATTTCCACATATTCATCTCAGTTTATTCCTCAATAACATAACCCCCAACAAAATTTTGCTGGAAGAAAATGCATACTTTTTAGGGAAAATATGTGGCTCAAGGTCCAAGAGGTTATTTGTTAAAAGATTTTTGGTTCTCAAATGAAGTCTTCAGATTAACCAAGAATCCTTTGTTTCTCACTCATCCAACCTCTCCTTGGCTGGCTCAGCTACTCACCCAAGTACATCAGAACGTAGGCATCCTGCCTGCCATTTCAAATAATGCCAACATTATTGCCCAGATATGGTTCGCATCTGACAGCAGATGACTCTGTAACACTCCTAGGAGTGAGATTCCTGCACTGACACTTATTAAGACTGAACTCCTAGAGGAAAATGCTCCCACATAAGGATAGTTCATAAAACAGAAAACAGAATAGTGATTGTGAAAGGTGAGGTTTGGGGGGGTGGCGGAAATGGGCGAAGATGGTCAAAAGGTACAAAATTTCAGATATAAAATAAGTTCTGGGAATGTAATGTACTGCATGGTGACTATTGTCGATAATGCTATATTGTATATTTGAAAGTTGCTGAGAGAAATAGATCTTAAAAGTTCTTATCGGGCTTCCCTGGTGGCGCAGTGGTTGGGAGTCCGCCTGCCAATGCGGGGGACACAGGTTCGTGCCCTGGTCCGGGAGGATCCCACATGCCACGGAGTGGCTGGGCCCGTGAGCCATGGCCGCTGAGCCTGTGCGTCTGGAGCCTGTGCTCCACAGTGGGAGAGACCACAGCAGTGAGAGGCCCATGTATCACACACACACACACAAAAAAAAAGGATACAAAAGTTCTTATCACAAGAAAAAAATTGTAACTATATGTGGTGATGGGTATTAATAAACTTATTATGGTAACCTTTTTGCAATATGTACATATATAAAAATCATTATGTTGTATACCTTAAATTAATACAATGTTATATGTAAACTATATCTCAGTAAAACTGGAAAAAAAAGTGTTTCAAAATACCATCTCATTCTATTTTGTGTAGATCTGGAAGATTCTACATGATTATCTATCTCTGGGTAATGACATTATGGATAATTAAAAAAATTTTTTTTTGATTATCAGCTTTTCTAAATGTTTTAATAAACATGTATTTTAAACTGTATGAGGTGAGCTGCTAGAGATGTGAAAAATATTAAATGTTGGGTGAGATTTAAGAATATCCAAATCCAATCATTTTGAGTAGGACGTCATCTAACTTGATTGTATAACCATGATTAATCACACTGAAATGTGATGACTGACACTGTTTAATCATAACACATTATGTTTACATACTTGGGTAAAAACCTGATTGTGGTGTGCCTCCTTTAAAGAGAGAGTGTGTTAGCAGAAATGGAGTGGCTCTACCTGAATTTCAGAAAAGGGAAGAGCAAGATTCTGTCTGTGTGTGTATGGTGCTGGACGGGGAGCGATGCTAGATGGGTGCAGAGGTGCTCTGTTGTGGACCGGCGTGGGGAAGCACCAAGAATTCCCTCCCACCTCTACTTGCTATTGTTTTGTGCTCAATAGGTACTTGGTCCTGGAAAGTGGGTACCTTATATGGCGGACAGGAGCACTTCTTTCCCTACAAAAGCTTGTCTCCTGCTGTCAATCAAAATATTAGTTGTCTGATGAATGGGTCAGTCTCTTGTGAGTTTGTGATCTGCCTGACTGTTACTGTTGTCTGGTCACTTCTGTGCCACTGACAGCTATGGCTTCTGAACAAGATCCTGGTGATTGCCCCTAGATCTACCCCTGCTAGACTGTCAGCCTGCTCTGCCTTTGCTTTGAATGTTTCTGTGGAACCAGAATCTTCTCTGTTGTCAAGTAATACATCAGTATTCTGAAGACAAGACTTTCACTCAACGGAGGGACTCTAATTCTGAAAATATCAAGTTGGTGGGAGAATATATCTGGTGAAGGTAAGCCATTAGGCAACTATCAATTTAAACTATGACTATAAAAAAGGAAGTTAGGACTGGTCCAAATAACTGCATTATTTCCTGTTTTGTGGTTTTTTGTTTTGTTTTTTGCTTGTCTTTCCTTATTCTTATTCTTAACCAGAAGTTTAATAGAGTCATTGATTGACATTTGCACTAAGTTTTCCCCCTAAGACTAATCTTGGGCAGGCACAAGTCTTGTCAGAGTCAAGGTTCCCTTTGCCCGAGTGTCCTGTGTTGGGAGGAGGGTGAGGCACTGGAGTTGCGGGAATGGTCAGAGTCCACAGAACACATGTGGAGAGTGCCCTGTGGAGCTGGCTTCTGGCAGTGGAGTTCTGTTGTTTCCTTCCTTGTTTATCCTCTGGCAGAGAACATGGCCCTAACAAGAGTTTGATGTAAGAATGTATTTAAGTTAGAACAAAGAGCCTTGAACAGTAATCAGAAAATTGGATCAACTCATGTCCCAGATTTTACACCAACCAACTACACCTCAGGCAAGACATGTCACTTCTCTGGGCTATATCTTATTTATTAAACTGAATCAGAATTTTAAAAGCTAAAGCTACTTCCAGATTGATCATCTATTAAGTTCAGACTGTGTGCAGCTTTCTAGTTGCCATGGCTCCCTTTTCTTTGCTTGAAGAATAATCAGGAGTTGATTACATCAAAGGCAATTAAGAGAAGAAAAGACGTTTGTAAAATATACTAGATGATGAATTCAAAATAATAGCAATCATATTTTGAGTGCTTACCATGTTCTAGAATTTTATATCAATTATTTTATTTAACAGATAAGTCACTGACACTCAGAAGGAATGAAAACTGCCTAAGATCAAACATTTCATAAGTTACTCAAATTGCTATTATTAACTGCTGTGGTTTCCAGCCTCCCCAAACTACAAAATAGCATTCAAGTACCTACTTTTTTCCCCTTTTTGTTAAAATCACCTGCAGAAAGGCAGAAACCATTTAGACCAAATTTGTAATTTTATTGAGAAGGAAACTGACTCTCAACAAGATTGTTATTTGACTGAGTGAAAACGATAAACTCATGGTGTTTCTTAAATTTCTTTGGTGATTTAATAAAATTTTATATTTATTGCTAATTATAAAAGTGATACATGTTCATTACAAAAAATCTGGAAAATAGAGAAAAAGATAGAAAACGAAATACAAATATCAATAATCTCACCATTCATGAAAAACCATTGTTAACATTTTGCTGCATTTCCTTCCAAATTTTTCCATCCACTAAACAATAATAATTATTGTTATTATTATCATTACAAATTGTGATTCCCCTTTTTTCAATTATTATTCTAACTTTAGTGAAATTTTTGAACATTAAGATTTAGGAAGGTGTCTCACCTGGGAGATCTCTTCACACTATAAGCATAATGAACTCTTGCAAGCTGCCCAGGGTAATAGCCATGGAGGTCCTTTCCTTGATGAGCAATGAATATACTAGTGGGAACAGTAAGGGGGTGAGAGAAAAGCAATTATTATGATTAGTTCTTTACAGAAGAAAACCAGCTATAGTATCATAAAAAATACATTCAGTCTTTATCCCCAGCTCCTGGCACAAAGCTCAGAAAACCTTTGGAATCTCTTGATAGGAGTGTCTTTTGTCATCCATTTTTCAGGATTTAGTTTTCAGGATTCATAAAGAAATATTTGACATGTCAGGTATTAGGTTCACAATATCAGAAAAAAAAATAAGAATATATAAAACCAGTGGGGCAAATGTTGAAAATTGTTGAAAGATGGAAATGAATAAATGGGGGTTCCTTATACTATTTTTTCTACTTTAGATATTTTTACAAACTTTCACAATGTTTAAAAAAACTCTGATAATTAAGTATATAGGGGCTAAAAATGAAGAAGCACTGTGAAGGTCAAAGCACAGGGTGCTTGTAAACCTAGAGGAGGGGCTGTAGCTCTGCCTGGGAGGGCTGGGTTGTGAGGACATTTGGAAGCACAAGCATGAGTGAACGAGGTGGAGAGGGAGGGGAAGTCTTCTGAGGCATGAGGTGAGCTGGGTTTGTGCAGCTGAAACACAGTGGTGTCAGGCGGAGGGGCTGAGGGCTAGTGGTGCCCAGATCTTTTTTTTTTTTTGCGGTACGCGGGCCTCTCACTGTTGTGGTGTCTCCCTTTGCGGAGCACAGGTTCCGGACGCGCAGGCTCAGTGGCCATGACTCACGGGCCCAGCTGCTCCGCGGCAGGTGGGATCTTCCCAGACCGGGGCACGAACCCGTGTCCCCTGCATCGGCAGGCGGATTCTCAACCACTGCGCCACCAGGGAAGCCCAGATCTTACATTTTGAAATACATCTTCTTTTATAATTAATTACTTTCCTTTTAGATTATGGTTATAACATTATATTGATATTTTAAAATTATGTGTAGTTGGATTATGTTATTTACAGATTTTATTTCAGGAGAGTAGCAGGGACATTACAAAATATTTGTTATAAACAAAGGGAGGGTTTGTCTGAAAGGTTGAGAACCACTGAGGTAGGTAATAGGGACTCTTTGTAGGATCTTTAAGATTTATGACAAACACAATTTTTATTTTAGAAAGATTTCGCTGGTGGCCGTATGGAAAACAAATTTGAAGACAATCTGACTGGAAGTAGAAAGACTGGTCAGGAGACAATCATAGTAATGCACTATGTGGGGAAACTCTGAACTTTGTGATGGAAATGTGGATGAGAGGAGAGGTCTGACTGAGATCACTGTGAAGAGAGAGTGTTGAGAGTGAAAAAGAAGGAGGGGTCCAAGACAAGGCTGAGGCTTCAGGCATTGGGAAGAAGGCTGCCATTCACCAGGAAACAGAACACAGGAAAGTGACCCCTGTTGAGAGGATGACTATAGAGTCTGTGGTACGTGCGGTCTTTTGGGACCTCCACAGGTCCTGAGAACTTGGTAGGTGCCATAAGAATTCAAGAAGAGTCAGTAGAAAGTAGCGCATAGGTCTGCATGAAGTAGCTTGCCAAACATGTGCTGGATGATGAATGGAAACTTAAACTATGCCTCCATTCCAACCAGCATTTATTGAATGTACGTAATGTACTCTGCACACTGCTAGGTTCTGCAGATACAAAGGTGACTAAGAAGCAGGCGTTGTCCTCATAATGCTCTTTATGTGCTGAAATTGTAATCTGAATAAAGGGTCAGTGGGGCACAAAAGAGGGAGGGGTGTCTAGGGTTTGGGCAAGTAAATAGGATGGGGAAGAGGTTCCAGGTGAGGGGGAATTATAGAAGCCAAGACTTCGACAGGGTTGGGATCAGCGTGGAGTGTGCGTGGGCCAGTGGGGACCTTACTGTCTAGCTTGTGCAAAAGGCAAGTGCTCTAAGCAGGGCGGGTCTGTCTGTCTATGCAAACAGGACCTCAGGGAGCTCTAATTTTCAGACAAACCACAGGCTGTCTAGACCTGCCCAGTGTCTGGGATAATATGACTGATCCCTGAATAGTAAATAACAGCAGGGGATTAGGTCATAAGAAGAATAACTGGCACTGGAACAGGGAACAAATGACATTTCTGAGTGCACGGGAGTGGGCGATACAGCTTTCTTAGGCGCCCATCCAGTTTCCAAGCACTACCTTGGAAAGATTACCCTCCAGCCACGTTATACTTTGTTAAGCATCCAGTTGGAGTTCCAGGATGACACTGGTTTCTCACAGTTGCTATACTGTTTGCACTAGGCTGTATTTTGACTCTGGGTTCCTCCCTGGCATGAGTCCAGGCAAGCAGCCCAGGCACTGCTCCTAGAAGCAGTCTGTACAAGCCGTCTGAGAATGGAGAAGCCCCTCACCAGTACCAGGTAACATGCCCACCCCAAGTCCCTCGGGATTCTCCTTGGGTAGGTCTTGGAGTGGAGAGAATGGGAAAGTGTGTAAGCAGGTAGGTGTTGGAGGGAGGGCTGGGTGGAGATGTGGAGAGTTTTGAGAAATGAAAGCATGATACATTTTTCCTCCAACTCTTTGGGTAGACTTTCCAAGTACCCCCATGTGGCCTTCACCTCAAACAGGAGAAAGCTCTCCGATTAACAGGTTAAAATGTCAGTTGTTTTGGGCTTCCTTGGTGGCACAGGGGTTGAGAGTCCGCCTGCCGATGCAGGGGACACGGGTTCGTGCCCCTGTCCGGGAGGATCCCACATGCCGCAGAGAGGCTGGGCCTGTGATCCGTGGCCGCTGGGCCTGTGCGTCCGGAGCCTGTGCTCCGCAATGGAAGAGGCCACAACAGTGAGAGGCCTGCGTAACACACACACACACACACAAAATAAATGTCAGTTGTTTGGTAAAGAATTTGTACCTCCTAAGTGGCAATGCCTGGCCTGGCGTGGCAGTCAGTATTCCTGGAGGCTGCACAGTATCCGGCTTCTCCAGAGGCTGGGTTAATGGGTAGGAAAGCTGGGCTGGCCTCCAGACCTGGCCCAGGAGCCCCACCCTGGACCCTGCTCAGACCCATTTTATTGACTTGGCTTACAAGATTCTTGAGTCAGCTGTAGAAAGGCCTTTCCTTCTCCCTGTGTGGGAGTAGGAGTCCAGGTGCGTCTGATTCCACCGTACATTATTTACCAGTCCCTGACAGCTTGGCTCTTTGAGGTGACACGTTCAGTCCAGACAAGAGCAAACCCGTCCGTTGGGAGGGTGAATGTAACCGGAGCAGGATCTGGGCTTACCTGCAGGCAAAATCCAACATGCACAGGGGAGGATCCCTCTAGAGAATGAGGTAGCCTGTGTCACAGTGACGATGCAGCCCTTGTGTCAATGTTGGGCTTCATGCATTACAAAGCATCTTTCCAGAGATGATCTCATCTAATTCTCACAGTCACCTTGCCAGGTAAACATTATTAACACCCCATTACAGAAAAGGAGACTGAGGCTCAGAGAGGTTAAGTGGACGTTCTAAATATCACTCAGCTGATAAATGCCAGAGGCATGAATCAAACCCAGTTCTCTAAACTCCACGTCACATCCAGAGTCATCTTTGTGTTTGTGCAATGACTTCTTTTCAGAAGAGTTCAGAGTTATTTTTGTGTGAACTCTGTGATTCTCTCACAGAGAATCTACTTCCTATCTGTGGGCAGATAGGAAGTAGATGTCCTGTACCAAAGGAATAGGAAGAGAAATAGACCTGGCAGTGTAACTGGAGGCTGCTTTCAGTTCAATAAAACAAGGGTTTTATGCAACAGAAGGCTTTGGTCCCATTTACGTTTTATTCTAGGGCCATCGATGAACTCAGAGAAAGAGTAAAACTACTCAGTTTCTGTCTGTGCGGTTACATCCCATGTTGCAAAAGCGTGAGAGTGGTTTGTTTTATCCCAAGAAGAGTAAATGGGTCCCCTCTGAAATTTGGGCTTGGGTTCCTTACTAAAGCTCTTCCCAAGCAAAAACCAACATCCTTCCAATCTTTTGGGAATTTGGAATTGCCTGTTTGCTTGGATTCTGCCATGAATGTGGTAATTTTTTTTTTTTTTTTTACAACTTTCTCTAAACCCAAAGAAACTTCACTAGAACCTCTGGCAGCAGTTATCTCTTAATCAGGGAGCAAGCAGCAGGGTGAGCAATCCCAATTCCCTAGGTGTCTGTCCACCTTGCTGCAGCTCTGGAGGCGTCTGTATTTGAAAGAACATTACCTGGGTGGGATCCCTGGGTGGTGGGTGGTCAATAAATTCTCGTAGCTGGATGGCAGTCATGATGGATAGGATTCTGAAAAAAAAATTAGAGTGAAGTTTCATATTGCAAGTTTATATACATTTCCAGGCATGAGCTATCTAGTACTACAAAGTCTGTCTTGAAGGGCCATCATAGGACCATCATAGCTTCTGCTGGACTATTTAGGGAAGGAAATAGACTCAAACAAAAAGAAATGGAACGCATAAGCCAATACATATAGACATGTTTTTCTTTAAAAATAGAAAGTACTGAACAATTGCTTCAGTGTTCTAGGAAACTGGTAGGGTGTTTGTGGGCTCTCTGGAGAGGAGCAGGAAGGAGTGGGTGTTGTCTGCAGAGCCCCATCACCAAGGCCAGGTTGGGATGCAGCTGAAGGGCAACTCAGGGACCTGGAATCATTTCAAATAAGAGTTTGGGAAGCAGAGAAAAGATGGCGGAAGAGTAAGACGCGGAGATCTCCTTCCTCCTCACAGAGACATCAGAAATACATCTACACGTGGAACTTCTCCTATAGAACACCCACCGAACGCTGGCAGAAGACCTCAGACCTCCAAAAAGGCAAGAAACTCCCCACATATCTGGGTAGGGCAAAAGAAAAAAGAATAAACAGGGACAAAAGAATAGGGACGGGACCTACGCCAGTGGGAGGGAGCCGTGAAGGAGGAAAGACTCCCACACACTAGAGGCCCCTTCGCGGGCGGAGACTGCGGGCGCCGGAGGGGGAGGCTCCGGAGCCGCGGAGGAGAGCGCAGCCACAGGGGTGCGGAGGGCAAAGCGGAGAGATTCCCGCAGAGAATCGGTGCCGACCGGCACTCACCAGCCCGAGAGGCTTGTCTGCTCGCCTGCCGGGGCGGGCGGGGCCGGGAGCTGAGGCTCGGGCTTCAGTCGGATCCCAGGGAAAGGGCTGGAGTTGGCAGAGTGAAGACAGCTTGAAGGGGGCTAGTGTGCCACAGCTGGCCGGGAGGGAGTTCGGGAGGAGTGTGGAGCTGCCGAAGAGGCAAGAGACCTTTTCCTCCCTCTGTGCTGCCTGGGCGTGAGGAGAGGGGATTAAGTGCGCCGCTTGAAGGAGCCCCAGGGGCGGGCGCGGAGCTGCCGAAGAGACAAGAGACTTTTTCTTGCCTCTTTGCTTCCTCGGGTGTGAGGTGAGGGGATTAAGAGCACCGTGTAGAGGAACTCCAGAAACGGGCGCGAGCCGCGTCTGTCGGCACGGACAGTAGAGACGGGTGTCGGACGCTAAGGTTGCTGCTGCCACCACCAAGAGGCCTGTGTGCGAGCGCAGGTCACTCTCCACACCGGCCCTCCCGGGAGCCCGTGCGGCCCGCCACTGCCGGGGTCCCGGGATCCAGGGACAGCTTCCCTGGGAGAACGCACGGCGCGCCTTGGGCCTGTGCAGCGTCACGCCGGCCTCTGCCGCCGCGGACTCGCCCCGCCCCCGTGCCACTCCCTCCCCCCAGCCTGAGTGAGCTGGATCCCCCGAATCAACTGCTCCTTTAACATTGTCCTGTCTGAGCGAAGGGCAGTCGCACTCGGACAACCTACACGCAGAAGCGGGACCAAGTCCAAAGCTGAACCCCAGGAGCTGTGCGAACAGAGAGGAGAGGGGGAGGTCTCTCCCAGCAGCCTCAGAAGTGGCGGATTAAAGCGCCACAATCAACTTTAAGTGCCCTGCAGCTGTTGAAAACCTGAATAGACAACGAATCATCCCAAGTTGAGGATGTGGACTTTGGGAGCAAAATATACTATTATTTCCCCTTTTTTTTTTCTTTTTGTGAGTGTGTATGTGTGTGCTGCTGTGTGAGATTTTGTCTGTATAGCTTTGCTTTCACCATTTGTCCTAGGGTTAGACCGACCCATTTTTCTGTTTTTTTTTTTTTTAAAGGAAATTTTTCTTCTTAATAATTATTTTTTATTTTAATAACTATACTTTATACTACTCTGTCTTCTCCCTTTCTTCCTTCCTTTCTTCCCTCCTTCCCTCCTTTCTCCCTTCCTTCCCCCTTCTTTCCTCCCTTCCTCTCTTCCTTCCTCCCTTTCTTCCTCTGCACCTTCCTTCCTTCCTTTCTTGCTTCCTTCCTTCATTTCTTCCTTCCTTTCTTCCTTCCTTCCCTCCCTCCCTCCTTCCTTCCTTTTCTTTCCTTTCTATTTATTCTACCTTTTATTTTGAGCCGCGTGGATTAAAGGTTCTTGGCGCCCCAGCCAGGCACCAGGGCGGTGTCCCTGAGGTGGGAGAACCAACCTCAAGACACTAGTCCACAAGAGACCTCCCAGCTCCACGTAATATCAGACGGCGAAAATCTCCCAGAGATCTCCATCTCAACACCAAGACCCAGCTTCAATCAAGGACCAGCAAAGAACAGTGCTGGACACCCTATCCCCAACAAAGAGCAAGACAGGTCTACAGCCCCATCCATTAGCAGAGAGGCTGCCTAAAAGCATAATAAGGTAACCAACATCCCCAAACACAGCACCAGACGAGGACCTGCCCATCAGAAAGACAAGATCCAGACTCATCCACCAGAACAGAGGCACTAGTCCCCCCAACCAGGGAATCTACTCAACCCACTGAACCAACCTTAGCCACTGGGGACAGCCACCAAAAACAACAGGAACTACGAACCTGCAGCGTGCAAAAAGGAGACCCCAAACACAGTAAGATAAGCGAAATGAGAAGACAGAAAAACACACAACAGATGAAGGAGCAAGATAAAAACATACCAGACCTAACAGATGAAGAGGTAATAGCCAATCTACCTGAAAGAGAATTTAGAATAATGATGGTGAAGATGATGCAAAATCTTGGAAATAGAATAGACAATTTGCAAGAAACAGTTAACAGGGACCTAGAAGAAATAAAGAGGAAGCAAGAAACGATGAGCAACACAATAAATGAAATTAAAAATACTCTAGATGGGATCAATAGCAGAATAACTGAGGCAGAAGGACGGATAAGTGACCTGGAAGATAAAATAGTGGAAATAACTACTGCAGAGCAGAAGAAAGAAAAAAGAATGAAAAGAACTGAGGACAGTCTCAGAGACCTCTGGGACAACATTAAACGCACCAACATTCGAATTATAGGGGTCCCAGAAGAAGAAGAGAAAAAGAAAGGGACTGAGAAAATATTTGAAGAGATTATAGTTGAAAACTTCCCTAATATAGGAAAGGAAATAATCAATCAAGTCCAGGAAGCACAGAGAGTTCCATACAGGATAAACCCAAAGAGAAACACGCCAAGACACATAATAATCAAACTGTCAAAAATTAAATACAAAGAAAACATATTAAAAGCAGCAAGGGAAAAACAACAAATAACACACAAGGGAATCCCCATAAGATTAACATCTGATCTTTCAGCAGAAACTCTACAAGCCAGAAGGGAGTGGCAGGACATATTTAAAGTGATGAAGGAAAAAAACCTACAACCAAGATTACTCTACCCAGCAAGGATCTCATTCAGATTTGATGGAGAAATTAAAACCTTTACAGACAAGCAAAAGCTGAGAGAGTTCAGCACCACCAAACCAGCTCTACAACAAATCCTAAAGGAACTTCTCTAGGCAAGAAACACAAGAGAAGGAAAAGACCTACAAGAACAACCCGAAACAATTAAGTAAATGGTAATAGGAACATACATATCGATAATTACCTTAAATGTAAATGGATTAAATGCTCCCACCAAAAGACACAGACTGGATGAATGGATACAAAAACAAGACCCATATATATGCTGTCTACAAGAGACCCACTTCAGACCTAGGGACACATACAGACTGAAAGTAAGGGGATGGAAAAAGATATTCCATGCAAATGGAAATCAGAAGAAAGCTGGAGTAGCAATTCTCATATCAGACAAAATAGACTTTAAAATAAAGACTATTACAAGAGACAAAGAAGGACACTACATAATGATCAAGGGATCGATCCATGAAGAAGATATAACAATTGTAAATATTTATGCACCCAACATAGGAGCACCTCAATACATAAGGCAAATACTAACAGCCTTAAAAGGGGAAATCGACAGTAACACAATTATAATGGGGGACTTTAACACCCCACTTTCACCAATGGACAGATCATCCAAAATGAAAATAAATAAGGAAACACAAGCTTTAAATGATACATTACACAAGATGGACTTAATTGATATTTATAGGACATTCCATCCAAAAACAACAGAATACACATTTTTCTCAAGTGCTCATGGAACATTCTCCAGGATTGATCATATATTGGGTCACAAATCTAGCCTTGGCAAATTTAAGAAAATTGAAATCGTATCAAGTATCTTTTCTGACCACAACGCTATGAGACTAGATATCAATTATAGGAAAAGATCTGTAAAAAATACAAACACATGGAGGCTAAATAATACACTACTTAATAACGAAGTGATCACTGAAGAAATCAAAGAGGAAATCAAAAAATACTTAGAAACAAATGACAATGGAGACACAACGACCCAAAACCTATGGGATACAGCAAAAGCAGTTCTAAGAGGCAAGTTTATAGCAATACAATCATACCTTAAGAAACAGGAAGCATCTCGAATAAACAACCTAACTTTGCACTTAAAGCAATTAGAGAAAGAAGAACAAAAAAACCCCAAATTTAGCAGAAGGAAAGAAATCATAAAGATCAGATCAGAAATAAATGAAAAAGAAGTGAAGGAAACAATAGCAAAGATCAATAAAAGTAAAAGCTGGTTCTTTGAGAAGATAAATAAAATTGATAAACCATTAGCCAGACTCATCAAGAATAAAAGGGAGAAGACTCAAATCAATAGAATTAGAAATGAAAAAGGAGATGTAACAACTGACACTGCAGAACTACAAAAGATTATTAGAGATTACTACAAGCAACTGTATGCCAATAAAATGGACAACCTGGAAGAAATGGACAAATTCTTAGAAATGCACAACCTGCCGAGACTGAACCAGGAAGAAATAGAAAATTTGAACAGACCAATCACAAGCACTGAAATTGAAACTGTGATTAAAAATCTTCCAGCAAACAAAAGCCCAGGACCAGATGGCTTCACAGGTGAATTCTATCAAACATTTAGAGAAGAGCTAACACCTATCCTTCTCAAACTCTTCCAACAGATAGCAGAGGGAGGAACACTCCCAAACTCATTCTATGAGGCCAACATCACCCTGATACCAAAACCAGACAAAGACGTCACAAAGAAAGAAAACTACAGGCCAATATCACTGATGAACATAGATGCAAAAATCCTCAACAAAATATTAGCAAACAGAATCCAACAGCACATTAAAAGGATCATACACCATGATCAAGTGGGGTTTATCCCAGGAATGCAAGGATTCTTCAATATACGCAAATCAATCAACGTGATACACCATATCAACAAACTGAAGGAGAAAAACCATATGATCATCTCAATAGATGCAGAGAAAGCTTTTGACAAAATTCAACACTCATTTATGATAAAAACCTTGCAGAAAGTAGGCATACAGGGAACTTTCCTCAACATAATAAAGGCCATATATGACAAACCCACAGCTAGCATCGTTCTCAATGGTGAAAAACGGAAACCATTTCCACTAAGATCAGGAACAAGACAAGGTTGCCCACTCTCACCACTCTTATTCAACATAGTTTTGGAAGTTCTAGCCACAGCAATCAGAGAAGAAAAAGAAATAAAAGGAATCCAAATAGGAAAAGAAGAAGTAAAGCTGTCACTGTTTGCAGATGACATGATACTATACATAGAGAATACTAAGGATGCTACCAGAAAACTACTAGAGCTAATCAATGAATTTGGTAAAGTTGCAGGATACAAAATTAATGCACAGAAATCTCTGGCATTCTTATACACTAACGATGAAAAATCTGAGAGTGAAATTAAGAAAACACTCCCATTTACCATTGCAACAAAAAGAATAAAATATCTAGGAATAAACCTACCTAAGGAGACAAAAGACTTGTATGCAGAAAACTATAAGACACTTATGAAAGAAATTAAAGATGATACAAATAGGTGGAGAAATATACCATGTTCTTGGATTGGAAGAATCAACATTGTGAAAATGACTATACTACCCAAAGCAATCTACCGATTCAATGCAATCCCTATCAAATTACCACTGGCATTTTTTACAGAACTAGAACAAAAAATTTCACAATTTGTATGGAAACACAAAAGACCCCGAATAGCCAAAGCAATCTTGAGAACGAGAAATGGAGCTGGAGGAATTAGGCTCCCTGACTTCAGACTCTACTACAAGGCTACAGTAATCAAGACAATATGGTACTGGCACAAAAACAGAAATATAGATCAATGGATCAGGATAGAGAGCCCAGAGATAAACCCACACACATATGGTCACCTTATCTTTGATAAAGGAGGGAAGGATATACAGTGGAGAAAAGACAGCCTCTTCAATAAGTGGTGCTGGGAAAACTGGACAGCTACATGTAAAAGTATGAAATTAGAACACTCCCTAACACCACACACAAAAATAAACTCAAAATGGGTTAAAGACCTAAATGTAAGGCCAGACACTATCAAACTCTTAGAGGAAAACATAGGCAGAACACTATACGACATAAATCACAGCAAGATCCTTTTTGACCCATCTCCTAGAGAAATGGAAATAAAAACACAAATAAACAAATGGGACCTAATGAAACTTAAAAGCTTTTGCACAGCAAAGGATACCATAAACAAGACCGAAAGACAACCCTCAGAATGGGAGAAAATATTTGCAAATGAAGCAACTGACAAAGGATTAATTTCCAAAATTTATAAGCAACTCATGCAGCTCAATAACAAAAAAACAAACAACCCAATCCAAAAATGGGCAGAAGAACTAAATAGACATTTCTCCAAAGAAGATATACAGATTGCTAACAAACACATGAAAGAATGCTCAACCTCATTAATCATTAGAGAAATGCAAATCAAAACTACAATGAGATATCATCTCACACCGGTCAGATTGGCCATCATCAAAAACTCTAGAAACAATAAATGCTGGAGAGGGTGTGGAGAAAAGGGAACCCTCTTGCACTGCTGGTGGGAATGTAAATTGATACAGCCTCTATGGAGAACAGTATGGAGGTTCCTTAAAAAACTACAAATAGAACTACCATACGACCCAGCAATCCCACTACTGGGCATATACCCTGAGAAAACCATAATTCAGAAAGACTCATGTACCAAAATGTTCATTGCAGCTCTATTTACAATAGCCAGGACATGGAAGCAACCTAAGTGTCCATCAACAGATGAATGGATAAAGAAGATGTGGCACATATATACAATGGAATATTACTCAGCCATAAAAAGAAATGAAACTGAGTTATTTATAATGAGGTGGATGGACCTGGAGTCTGTCATACAGAGTGAAGTAAGTCAGAAGGAGAAAAACAAATACCGTATGCTAACACATATATATGGACTCTAAGGGAAAAAAATGTCATGAAGAGATTAGTGGTAGGACGGGAATAAAACACAGACTTACTCGAGCATGGACTTGAGGATATGGGGAGGGGGAAGGGTGGGCTGAGACGAAGTGAGAGAGTGGCAGGGACATATACACACTATCAAATGTAAATTAGATAGCTAGTGGGAAGCTGCTGCATAGCACAGGGAGATCACCTCTGTGCTTTGTGACCACCTAGAGGGGTGGGATAGGGAGGGTGGGAGAGAGGGTGATGCAAGAGGGAAGAGATATGGGAACATATGTATATGTATAACTGATTCAGTTTGTTGTAAAGGAAAAACTAACACACTATTGTAAAACAATTATACTCCAATAAAGATGTTAAAAAAAAAAAATAGAAAGTACTGTGCAAGTTGGGCATGTAGCCTCCTTTCTCACTCTTCTTAGGGTGCCTTCCTATTGCATGAGCTTGCAGGCTAAGCACTGCATCTTCCATACTCCCTCACAACTAGAGTTCTGGATATGAATTAGGATCCTCCAGTCAGATGAAATTGAGTGAGATTTGGAAGATGAAAATGAGACAGAGGCTGTTTCGTGCTGCTTTGACTTGTTCTACCGGAAAGGTGGTTATGACGATGTGGTATTTTTTTTTTTCAGCATAATGCCCCTGTCCAATCTCCAGCTTTGAGGGTGTCAAAAGGCAATTGTGTTGAAGGCAGCGCTGAATGCTGTGTTCTAGTGTTCAAACACCAGCTTCGTGAGTGTGGAGAGGGGCTGCAGTGGCAGTGCTGGTGGCTTTGGGACTAGGTTCTTGAACTCAGTTGTCTGGAAGCAGTTTCCTGATCAGGGCAGGTAGTTGCTTCCATGATGGGTCAGTTTTGTGAAGGTGTTCTAGAAGCTTCCTGGAGGCCTCCCCCAGAGCCTAAGCCTCCAGCCTTTCCAATGATTTTTGTAAGCACCTCATTATCTACATCAAACTCTTTCTGTTTCCTATACTGGCCCTGGGTTTAAACATGTAATATATAATGTTTCCAGTCTAAAATTTCCTATTGCATCTGATTATCTACTGGAGAGGACTTGCCACAGAAAAACCACTGCATCTAAGTATTCAGTTGAGAAAGAGTCTTCAACGGGGAGGAAACTGAATGCCTGGGGGACAGAGGTGGGAGAAAACCTTACTTTTTTACCGTTTACCTTCTCTGTACCTTATGAATTTTGTACTATGTGTATATATTATGTATATACAAAGACAGTTGGGCCTCTGATTTGCATAAACATGGTGTAGCAGGAGAATGTTGAACTGAGACCCATGTGACCTGTGGCAAATCATTTCCCCTAGGGAGTGGACTGAAAGTTTGTGTCCCCCTGAAATTCATATGTTGAAACCCTAATCCCAAGGTGATGGTATTTGGAGGGGGAGCCTTTGGGAGGTAATTACATCATGGGTGTGGAGCCCTCATGGATGGGATTAGTGCCCTTATAAAAGAGGCCCCAGAGTGCTCCCTGGGCCTCTTTCTGCCATGTGACGATACAAGAAGTCGGCAGCCTGCAACCTGGAAGGGGTCTCACCAGAGCCCAACCATGCTGGCACCCTGACCTCGGACTTCCAGCCTCCAGAACTGTGAGAAAGAAACTTTTACTGTTTACGAGTCACCCAACCTCTGAAATTTGTTATAGCAGCCTGAACAGACTCAGGCACCCACTAAGTATATGGATGATTACAATATCTTTCTGGAGAGTTGAGGCAGTAATGCATGTGTGAGTGTTTTCTAACCTAAAAAGCATCTGTGAGAAAGGAGAATATATGCGTTTCTACTTATGAGCATGTATAATGTGTCAGGTAACATGCATGAACTCGTATTAGACTCCCAGAAACCCTGTGAAGTGTTTATCACTACTTTACTGACAAGACAACTGAGATTCTGAGTAGAATAACTTCTGAGGAACCATGGTTAGAATCCTCTGGCTCCAGAAACATTTATCTTAACGACTATGCTATAGCAAAACAACCACAGAGCACCCAGACCATCAGCCAAAACAAAACTGGGACAACCTCAAAGAAGCAGTAACCAGGAGGGAGAAAGGATTGGAAAAAAGTGTGATGCCTCCCTCTCTTCTTTTTATAACTTGTTAACTTACTGTCCACAGGCCAGCTGGCTGCTTTATTTCACCTCCATGTTTTTCAAGCAACTTGAAAATTTTCAAACAAGATTATAACAGAACAGTTTGGCTATCCAACAGAGCCTGTTAATTACAAAGTGTGTTTTTACTTTTAGCACTGGTGTGCTTATTTAAAAAAAAAAAGATGGAAGAAAGAATGACAGAGAAAATCTGAGTAAACACAATTGAGTTCTCCCTTAAACTCAGAAATGTGACTGCTGGGATTTTATTTTACTAGATGTGACACGCTGGAGAGAAGAATGCAAGATATTTAGGACATTTGTGCTCCTAACAAAGAAAACACCTCGTGTGCCTTTGATGATAGAGTGATTGCTCAGTGCCTAGAAATTCTGAATCAGCACTGCAGGGAACACCAGTCCTGGGTGGCTGTAACTTGGCTATGCCAAAGAAACCCTTTCAGAGGAACACATTAATAGCCTACTTTGAGTCTAAGCCTAAGCTTCCAGAATAATCAGGAGACCTTGTCTGGGTGGGTGACATTGCCATTCTGTACCTTTAGAGGATGCCTCTACCATGTGTATAGGGTACCAGATCACATTTTGTGTGGTTAGCTATCATCTAACACGTAAGAAAATGTAGTTTGCAGTAAGATATGTCAGTGCATTTTATTTTAATCTTAAAAAGTAGAGTCACGTACCAAATCTGAATGTGACTCACTTATGAGCACATGTTAAACTTGCCATCATTTCTATACTCACAGCCAACACTGCACAACTGTTGTTAGAGGCACCATGAACAACATAACTTTTATCTCCTTTAAAATATATATATTTTTAGTTGCCTTAATAGAAGATTCTCCTTCTGATGTGCCCTTAGTAAAATTCTTCCAGCGCAAACATGAGTTCTATCTGTACCTTTATCCTACCTTTCATTCAATCTCATATTAATCTTGGGAAACCTTAAACGTTTTTCTTTTTTTAAACTTAAATACAATATGCTCAGGGTAAATAATGCTATAAAATAATATTAAAACCACCCATAAACAACTATTTTCATTTTTTATATTTTATGTATATATACTCAGGTTTATACTTAAAAACTTGAAAACTCAGTAGACATTCTATTTTATATTTTTGGGTTTTCATGAAAATTTTTCTGCATTGCCACAAAGTATTCTTAATTCTTATATTTAGTGTTCTTTTGTGTTGTTTGGTGAGACCCATCCATCACTCTATTTAAACAGCATCCTCTCCACTTCCACCCCTGG
The DNA here is from genome assembly GCF_026419965.1 of Kogia breviceps. Classification (NCBI taxonomy): domain Eukaryota; kingdom Metazoa; phylum Chordata; class Mammalia; order Artiodactyla; family Physeteridae; genus Kogia; species Kogia breviceps. The sequence goes on along the minus strand of NC_081310.1, from coordinate 38,943,688 downwards.
ACTCCGTATCCGTGCTCTATGCTTGATTTTTCTCCACAACACTCATCACCATCTACCATACTGTATGTTTACTTAGGTATCTTGTTTATGTCTGCCTTCCCCATTAGAAAGTAATCACCATGAGTGCAGGGAGCTTTGTCTGTTGTGTTCACTGCTGTACCTCTAGGGCCAAAGATAATAACTGATACATGGTAGACATTTAATAAATATTTACTGAATAACTGAATATGCCATAATTTATGAAACCCAGTCCCCTAATGTTGGACATTTTGGTCATGCTGAACATCTATATGTTTGATTCTATTGAATTTATTTCTTAGGATACATTCCTAGAAGTGAGTCAAAGTTTGGGCATCTTCATGGCTCTTACTTACGAGAATTTTAGCCACTTTCAGTTATTAAGGCTGGACCCTAAATCACTATGGTTAGACTCCTAGGACACAGACATTAAAATTTAATAATAGAATTTTTATTATGCTGATTTCAGAAGGTGAACTAAGGTAAATGAATAAAAGATGTACATTCCAGCAAACTTCCTCAAAGTTAATATTCAACATGCTGACTTTGGGAAAAAATATATAAGATTTATTTTGCCAATTTTCTCAGCAACTTTTTGGTATTATAGAATATATTATGGATCAAATCAAAATTTTATAAAATATAGTAACATAGTTAAAAACCTGATAAATTCTGCTTATTTATGGCAATATTTCTTAGCAAGCCATGAAGGAAATTTCTCAACCTGATAAGGAACATCCATAAAAACCTACAGTTAACATGACATTTAATGGTAAAAGCCTGATTTCTTCTTGAAATTAGGAACAAAGCAAGGATGTTACTCTCACCACTCCTACTCAACATGCTGCTGGAAGTCTGACTCAGTGCAATAAGGCAAGAAAATGAAATAAAAGCATACAGATGGGAAGGAAAGAAAACTATCCCTACTTGTAAATGACATAATTGTGTAGAAAATCTCAAGGAATCTACAAAGTTCCTAAACGAATAACTCTTTTTAACAAGATCATAGGATACAAAGTCAACACATAAAAAAATTATATTTCTATACTTTAAGTAAAAAATTAAAACCAAGATTTAAAACACAACTGTTTACAATAGCTCAAAAAAAGGAAAAAGAAACATTATGTATAAATCTAACGAGACATTTACAGGCTATGTATGCTGAAAAGCACTAAATCCTGATGAAAGAAATCAAATACCTGAGAGACACTGTGTTCATGGATTGGAAGACAAAACATAGAAAAGATGACAATTCTCCCCAAATTGATCTGATTTGTCTGGTTGAGCTAATTAGCAGGATTTTTTGTAGATATAGACAAGCCTGTTCTAAAGTTTATTTGGAAATGCAAGAGAAATAAAACAGCTAAAATAATCTTGAAAAAGAGCAATCATATTCTGGTAGAAAGGGGATGGAAAAAAACTAGTCCTCAGCTGACAACCAGACATTTTACATATGTTCTTTCATTCAGTCCTCACAAGAGTCCTGAGAGTTGTTTGTTATTATCCTGAATTTGTAGGAGATGTTAAATTACATGTTTAAGGTCACATAGTCAGTAAACAAAAAATCCAGATGTGCCTGACTCCAAAGCCCATCCTCCTTCTCCTCAAGTGCCACTGATTCATTGATTTACTCAGCAAACATTTACTGATCAACTACCTCTGCTTGGCATTGTACCAGGCACTAGGGAAAAAGCATTTAGCAAAAGGTATGTGGTTCTGCTCTCATGTTGCTTATGTGGTAGAGAAGTTGAAGTCAGATATTAATCATAGAGTTGCATGATCAATGTAAAATTAAAGCTCAGTAACTGCTAAAACAGAATCCTTCGATAAGTTAGCTTTCAGGTAGTTGAGGGGCTGCATCCCTCTTTGCCTCTTTCAGAATTCTAAAGGAAAGGGCTCTACGAATGGATAAGTCACATTTGCTTTAGGACATTTTCCCTGATATGAAACTTGTGAGAAGCTCTCCTTTTGGAGATGGGCTTTCTGAGATTTAGAAAAAGATTTTAAATATTGACACCTACTTTTTATGGTAGGAAAGAGTTAAAAATAATATTTGTTAAATTAAAGTCTTACATCAAGTGGAACCAGCAGCAATTACCTGGTAAGTTAATTAGCTTGCAAACCTTAAGTAAATGATAACTAGCAAGTTATCATTTAATTAATCTGCCCAAAGAAGGGGCAGAGGCAGGATATTAGAGTCAGGGTCCCAAGACTCTGATGTTATTTATCTGGTAATTTTTGGAAAATTTGAGGAATAGTTAGGGAGTGGCATTTAAACTGGCGTACAAATGGCAACAATTTATTTTCTAAATGTTGTTTATAACACCAGAGTCCTGGGTGTCCCCTTTCCTTGGAGGTGTGCCATCAGTACTCATTGCTCTGGGGGAAGTTAGGCCCCTGTGGAAAGCCATGCCCTAGTAATCTGACAGTGCAGAGAAGGCATGGGGGTGGATGGCTTTCTCAGAATTCATATGACCCACCCTGACTAGAGTATGATAGCAGCCTGGCTGACTGCCGATTGCTCTGTGTCTAGGGCAATGTCTCCCAGCTGCTTTTGAGCATGTGTGTCATAAAAGGACATTTAGAAAATGGTTTTCAGTAACTGAGTTACTTTGACAGTCCCCTATTGCTTCTGTTTCCTCAGGAAGCCAGTGTTCCCAGTTCAGGAAGGTTAGTTACCCACTTGCTTTCTTCCCCTTCCACACCCCTGCACCCAACCTCCAAAATCCTACCATGAATTCTGCTGTGCCTGAATGTTTTTTCCTTCCTCTTTGTCTAGTCTAAATTCCACCCATTCTTCAGGGCTTTATTCAGGTCCTTTACAATCTCTTACTAGCACTATGAATTCCAAACGGTCCGTTGTCTGCCCCTGAATTCACAGAGCCCTTGATTAATTCTATTATGCATTTTGGTTCTCATTGGTTCATTGGTTTCTGAACTCATTTATTCATCATTTAAGAAAATGTTTAATGAGTGGCAATTTTGTGCCAGGCCTTGAATAAGATTCTAGAGATTCTTCAAAGAACAAGACATGAGTTTCATACAGTGTCTTTCCTCTCAGTTAAAATTATGTAAGCTCCTGGATCTTGAAACCACGTTGTTTTGATGGCCTCTATCTTTACTCTCCTTGTCCTCCTACCTCACTGTCTTGCAAAGTGTTCCCCATCAAAGGAAGTGCTCAATGCATACTTCAGAATGAATGAATAAATGAAAGAATCCATCCATCCACCCATCAATCAGTCCACTCAGTAATCTGGTAATCTAGTTAACAGTTTTTAAGCTTTGTTCTTCTTGTATCATAAAGAGCCAGATACCTTAATATAGGTATACCCTATTTCTAAGAAAAAAATGTTGATCTAAAACTATTCAAATAATTCAAAATTGAAAGGTATGAATATTCAGTTTCCAAAAGAATTCTTGGTTTTACAAATGGTTTACCACAAAGTTTCTTTAAATTGTGAGCTCTTGTCCCTAGAACATTCAAAAGGCAATCAGCTATTTAGTAATGCAACAACTAAGTGAGAGAAGAGAGAAGTACAGGCAGTAACTGGTGTTACCTGCTTAGGCTGTAGGGTGTAGAGACCTCCTTGTTCTTAAAGGCAGTCCTTTGAAGACAGTAGTTATTTCAGCTGTCTCCTGGTGTTGTAAGGCTCACTGCAGAGTTGTGGGATGTGATCCTTTTACATCACTCAAAGGGTATTGTGATACACTATGGGTTAGAAAGTTTTGCTTGGTAATGCCTTTCTGGTCTCAGACTTATAAAAAGTAGAGATCTTTGGTCTCTATGACAGTCCAGCCGCACATGAAAGAAAGGATAAAAATTGGTGTGGAAAGGAAAACCATGTGGGCAAGTAATCCAGAATAGTTAATCACTAGAATTTTCTTTTCTATAAAGATTATTCCAAAGACAACATAAGGCCAAAGATCTGAGAGGTGCTGTATTGCAAACACTACCCTTTGCAAGCTAAAATTGAGAAAGTAGGGGCTGGTAAGAGGGACTTGGTCCAAGACTAGATTAAGCTCTATCCTGTTAGTACTGAAGGTATCAAAGGAGGCATTTAATTGGCCATCTGTATGTCCTCTTTGGAAAAATATCTATTCAGGTCGTCTGCCCATTTTCTAATCAGACTGTTAGTATTTTTTGCTATTGAGTTGTATGAATTCTTTATATAATTTGGGTATTAACACCTTATCAAGCATATCATTTGCAAATAACTTCTCCCATTCAGTAGGTTGCCTTTACATTTTGTTGATGGTTTCTTGCACTGTGCAAAAACTTTTTAGTTTAATTTAGTCTCATTTGTGTATTTTTGCTTTTGTTGCCCTCACCTGAGGATCCAGAAACATATTGCTAATACTTATGTCAAAGAGCATGCTACTATGTTTTCTTCTAGGAGTTTTATGATTTCTGGTCTTACATTTAATATTTAATCCACTTCGAGTTTTTATTTATTTATTTATTTATTTATGGCTGATTGGGTCTTTGTTGCTGCACACAGGCTTTCTTTAGTTGTGTCGAGCAGGGGCTACTCTTCGTTGTGGTGTGTGGGCTTCTCATTGTGGTATCTTCTCTTGTTGTGGAGCAAGGGCTCTAGGCATGCGGGCTTCAGTAGTTGTGGCACGTGGGGTCTAGAGTGCAGGCTCAGTTGTGTGGTGCACGGGCTTATTTGCTCCGCGCATGTGGGATCTTCCCTGACCAGAGCTCGAACCCATGTCCCCTGCCTTGGCAGGCAGATTCTTACCCACTGTACCACCAGGGAAGCCCTGAGTTTATTTTTGAATATGGTGTAAGAAAGTGGTCTAGTTTTATTCTTTTGTAGGTAGCTATCCAATTTTCCCAAAACCATTTATTGAAGAGACTATCTCTTCCCCATTGTGTATTCTTGCCTTCTTTGTTGTAGATTAAGACTAAACCTGCAATATCTCTGAGGTATGCCTGTAGTCATTCTGAGAGCTATGAGGTGATATTTCATTATGGTTTTGATTTGCATTTCCCTGGTGATTAGTGATGTTGATGGGTTTATTTCTGAGCTGTCTATTCTGTTCCATTGATCTATATGTCTGGTTTTTGTCCAGTACCATGTGGTTTTGATTATCATAGCTTTGTAGTATAGTTTGAAATCATGGAGTGTAATACCTCCAGCTTTGTTCTTCTTTCTCAAAATTGCTTCAGCTATTCAGGGTCTTTTGCAGTTACCCACAAATTTTAGGATTGTTTGTTTTAGGTTTGTGAAAAATGCCATTGATGTTTTGATAAGGATTGGATTGAATCTATGGATTGCTTTGGGTAGTATGGACATTTTAACAATATTCATTCTTCCAATCCAAGAACACACAATATCTTTCTATTTCTTTATATTATTTTCAAATTCCTTCATCAATGTTTTATAGTTTTCAGAGTATAGGTCTCCTGCACCCTTGGTTGTTTATTCCCAGATATTTTATTCTTTTAAATGCAATTTTATTTTATTTTATTTATATATATTTTTTGTGGTACGTGGGCCTCTAACTGCTGTGGCCTCTCCCGTTGCAGAGCACAGTCTCTGGACCTGCAGGCTCAGTGGCCATGGCTCATGGGCCCAGCCTCTCCGCAGCATGTGGGATCCTCCCGGACCAGGGCACGAACCCGTGTCCCCTGCATCGGCAGGTGGACTCTCAACCACTGTGCCACCAGGGAAGCCCTTAATACAATTTTAAATGGGATTGTTTTCTTGCTTTCTGTCTTTTTTTAAAAAAAAAATTTATATATTTATTTAGTCTGCACCGAGTCTTAGTTGTGGCATGCAGGATCTTCAGTTGTGGCATTCGAACTCTTAGTTGCGGCATGCATGCAGGATCTAGTTCCCTGACCAGGGCTCAAACTGGGCCCCCTGCATTGGGAGTGTGGAGTCTTACCCACTGGACCTCCAGGGAAGTCCATCTTGCTTTCTCTTTCTGACAGTTCATTATTAGTGTATAGAAAAGCAACAGATTTCTTTATATTGATTTTGTATCCTGCAACTTTACTGAAAGCATTTATTAGTTCTAATAGAGTTTCTGGTAGAGACTTTACAGTTTTCAATATATAGTATCATGCCACCTGCAAATAGTGACAGTTTTACTTCTTTTCCCCAATTTGGATAACTTTCATTCTTTTTGTCGTCTGCTTGTTATAGCTAGGAGTACTAGCACTATGTTGAATAAAAGTGGTGAGAGTGGGCATTCTTGTCTTATTCTTGATCTTAAAGGAAAAGCTTTCATCTTTCACAATTGAGTGTGATGTTAGCTGTGAGTTTGTCATATATAGCCTTTATTATGTTGAGGTGTGTTCCCTCTATACCCATTTTGTTGAGATCTTTTATTGTAAATGAATGTTGAATTTTGTCAAATCACCTATAGAGATGATCCTATGATTTGTACACACTTTGTTGAGAGTTGTTATTGTAAATCGTGTTGAATATTTGTCAGATGATTTTTGTGCATCTATTGAGATGATCACATGACTTTTCTCTTTCATTTTATTAATGTGATGTATCACATTAATTGATTTGTGAATACTGAACCATTCTTACATACCTGGAGTAAATCCCACTTGATCATGGTATATGATCCTTTTACTATATTGTTGAATTTGGTTTGCAAATATTTTGTCAGGGATTTTTGCATCTATGTTCATCAGGGATATTGGCTGTATTTATTTAGTTATTTTGGATTGTCTCTGATTTTGGTATCATGGTATGCTGGCCCTGTAAAATGAGTTTGGAAGTGTTCCTTCCTCTTCAATATTTTTTGGAATAATTTGAGAAGGATAGATATTAACTCTTCTTTACATGACTGGTAGAATTTACCTGTGAAGTCATCTGAACCCGGGCTTTTGGTTTTTGAAAGTTTTTGATTACTGATTTAATTTTTTTAATTATTAAAAAAACTTTTAATTTTGAAATCATTTAATTTTATTACTAGTAATTTGTCTGTTCAGATTTTCTATTTCTTCCTGATACAGAGATTGTATATTTCTAAGAATTTATCTGTTTCTTCTAAGTTGTCTAATTTTGTTTGTAGTAGTCTTTTATGATTCTTTGTATTTCTGTGGTGTTGGCTGTATCTTCCCTTACATTTGATTTTATTTATTTGGGCCTGCTCTCTCTTTTTTTCTCTGTGAGTCTGACTAAAGTTTTATTAAGTTTGTTTACCTTTTTCAAAGAAGTAGTTCTTAGTTTCATTGATCTTTTCTGTTTTTCTTTAAGTCTTTATTTAATTCTACTCTGATTTTTATTATTTCCTTCCTTCTAGTAATTTTGGCCTTTGTTTGTTCTTCTGTCTAGTTTCACCTGGTGTAAAGTTAGATTGTATTAGGGATTTTTCTTGTCTCTTGAGATAGGCTTTTATCACTATGAACGTTCCTTTTACTACTGCTTTTGCTGCATCCCATAGATTTTGGAAAATTGTGTCTCCATTTTTATTTGTCTCAAGGTATTTTAAAATTTCTTCTTTGATTTCTTCATTGACCCATTTGTTGTTTAGTAATTTGTTGTTTAGTTTCCACATGCTTGTATTTTTTCCAGTTTTCTTCTTGTAATTGATTTCTAGTTTCATACAATTGTGGTCAGAAAAGATGCTTGATATGAGTTCAGTCTTCTTAAATTTATTGAGACTTCAGCAGTTTATTTTAAGCTGATAGTCACTTAAGTTCAAGGGCGTTCTAAAAGCAGTACATTTTTATTCCCTCCATCACATTTTATGTTTTTGATATCATAGTTTACATTTAAAAAATTTTGCATATCCCTTTACTTGTTGTAGTTATAGTTGCTTTTACTACTTTTGTCTTTTAACTTTCATACTACCTTTTTAAGTGGCTAATCCCCCACATTTACTATGTGTTGCCCTTATCAGTGAGACTTTTTTCTTTCATATATTTTCTTATTTCTATTTATGGCCTTTTTTTCTGCTTAAGCCCAGTTTAGTGGCAATGAACTCCTTAAGTTTTTGATTGTCTGGGAAACTCTTTATTTCTCCTTCAATTCTGAATGATAATTTTGCTGGGTAGAGTATTGTTGGTTGTAAGTTTTTCTTTTCGGCTCTTTACATATATTATGCCACTCCCTCCTGGCCTGCAAAATTTCTGCTGAAAAATCAGCCAATAGTTTTATGGAGGTGCCCTTATAGGTGACTAGCTGTTTTTCTCTTCCCACATTTAAAACTCTCTCTTTTTCTTTAAGTTTAACCATTTTAATTATTATATGTCTTGGTATGGATTTATGGGTTCATCTTCTTTGCCACTCTCTGTGCTTCCTGGACCTGGATATCTGTTTCCTTCTTCATATTAGGAAAGTTTTCAGCCATTATTTCTTCAAATAAGTTTTCTGCCACTTTCTCTCTTCTCCTTCTGGGACCCCTATAATGCAAATGTTAATATGCTTGATGTTTTCCCAGAGATCCCTTAAATGATACTCATTAAAAACTTTTTTTTCCCCTTTTGCTGTCCTGATTGGATGATTTCCACTACCTTATATTCCAGATCGCTGAAATGTTATTCTGCATCTTCTAATCTGTTGTTGGTTTTTTCTAGTGTATTTTTTCATTTCAGTTATTGTGTTCTCTAGTTTTGATTGGTTCCTTTTTATATTCTTTATCTCTTTGTTGAAATTTTCACTGAGTCCATCCACTCAGTGAGCATTTGTATGATCATTGCTTTGAATTTTTTATCAGGCAAATTACTTATCTCTGTCTCATTAAGGTCTTTCTCTGGGATTTTATCTTGTTCTTTAGTTTGGAACATATTTCTCTATTCCTCATTTTGTTTGATTTTCTGTGTCTGTTTTTATGAATTAGGCTATACAGTACCTCTGCTGGACTTGAAAATGTGGCCTTGTATAGGAGCATCCTCTGGGTAGACTGTGTGTGCTGGGTGACTATGGCAGACTGACTGGAGCTGGAGTGGGTGTTGTCTGGGGATCCTGGGGTATGCTGTGTTGAGCTGCCTTGGTGGAATGGCTGGAACTGAAATGGGTGTAGGATGGAGTCCAGAGTGCATTAGGCAAAGGTCTTTTTGAAGAGATGGCTGTAGCTTGAGCTCCAAACATGAGCCAAATTTGCCCAAGATGTGCTGAACCAGGGACACCCTAGTGAGAGGGCTAGAGCTGGAGTAGGCAGGGGCCATGGGGTACCAGGTGCTCTGTACCTCAGTCATGCTGGTGAGATGGCTAGATCCAGGGTGGGTATGGACCAGAGAGCTGTGCAACAGGCCTCCCTTGTGGGGGGACTGGAGTTGGAATGAGCACAGGCCAGTGGACTTCCCAGAGCACATTGTGCCTGGGCAATGTTGGTGGGATGGATAAAGTTGGAGTGGGAACAGGTTGGGTAGTACTGGGGTGTACTGCTCCCAGGCTGCCTGGAGCTAGAGTGGACATAGGTTGGGGGTGTCCCGTAGTGCACTGCATCAGGGCCACCTTGGGGGATGGCCAAATCTGGTGTGGGCCAGGGGCCTGGGGTAGCTGGGACGGTCTTGGTAGACTGGCTAGAGTGTCTGGACCATGTTCTTATCTGCACTATCAAGGTGGAGGGGAGAGGCAAAAAATGGTACTCTCTCAAAAAATGATGCCTCCCACCCCAGAGAGAGTTTCAGCAGTACTCTATCCATTTGGAAGATGTTCTAGGGTTAGCAAATGGATTTTCTTCATGTATAGTCTAGGTCCTCTTTAACCCACTGTTTTCTTTTTGCTGTGTTAGGGTGGGCAAGTCTGCACGTGGGCCCCTTAGTGATATTCCTCCTCATTGTAGGTCTCTGGGTTGGGGGTGGGGTTCTTAGTCAATACCATGTCTTTGTCTCTCCTACCTATCTCTCTGTGATCCCTCTGTCATTTGTGTGCAGAAGCTGTTCAATCAGCCCTCAGTCCTTCCTCAGGAGGAATTGCTCTTTATGTAGGACGTGGTGTCTGCGGGTGGAGGTGAGTTCAGGGTTTTCCTACACCCTCATATTAGACCACTGCCAAGCTAGGAAATAAAGTATTTCCATAAAGTTTCAGGTGGCACTTAGGAGAGACCAGGGGCTACATGGAACAAACACAAAATAGCTTAATACCAGAGTCTTGGTGACACAGCATTTTGTTGAAAGTAGACAGGTTAGAAAATTTAAATATAAGAACAGAAGCAGTCACTGAGCTAACACTAATAGAAATGACATATGGTTCCATTGCCAGGCATCGTGTTAGTTATTTGATACATACCATCTCAGATCCCAACCTTGACCCTCACAGGTAAACACCTCTGTTTGAAACGAAGGCTAAGAAAGGTTAAAGAACTTGTCTGAAGTCATACCACCAGGCTGTAATGAATCTGGATTTAAATTATGCTCTGACACTGAAGCCCAAGTTGAATTACATTTTAATTAAAATGTGTTAATTCTTAATTTTGAGAATAATAACATGTTCTTTATGAAAGAAAAAAATCAACCAACCAAACGAAAAATCCCCATGATATTCATGGGAATGTACCTAGCAGTACAAAATACAGCAATCCCACTATTGGGCATATACCCAGAGAAAACCATAATTCAAAAAGACACATGCACCCCAATGTTCATTGCAGTACTATTTACAATAGCCAGGTCATGGAAGCAACGTAATGCCCATCGACAGATGAATGGATAAAGAAGATATGGTACATATATACAATGGAATATTACTCAGCCATAAAAAGGAATGAAATTGAGTCATTTGTTGAGACATGGATGGATCTAGAGACTGTAATACAGAGCGAAGTAAGTCAGAAAGAGAAAAAGAAATATCGTATATTAACACATTTATGTGGAACCTAGAAAAATGATACAGATGAACCGATTTACAGGGCAGAAGTTGAGACTCAGATGTAGAGAACAAACGTATGGACACCAAGGGGGGGAAAACCATGGTGGGGTGGGGATGGTGGTGTGCTGAATTGGGCAATTGGGATTGACATGTATACACTGATGTGTATAAAATTGATGACTAATAAAAACCTGCAGTATAAAAAAACAAACAAACAAACAAAAACTAATACTAAACTTTCTTTAGTTTATTTGTAGGGAAATATGTTAATATAAATGTTTCAGACATTACATGAAATTTCTAAAAATCTTATATGTTCTCATATAATGTTATAAGTATAATTCTAGTTATTACTTTAAAATGTATATCTCAGAAATCACTAAATTTCCTTGTCAATTGCATTATTATGAACTTTCATCAAATCTTTAACCGTGGTCATTTTTAAGTCTTTTGTCATTTACAGACAGTTCTGGTTGTACTCTGATGCTTTCACAAAAATGTTTCTATAAAAGGGTTTCATCTTCAAGGAATTCATGGAAAAGACTTACAAGTACAGGTTTCTGGTAACTGACTATACTGCTGAACTGAATGAATAAGCATTTTCAGAAGTCTAATGGAAAACTGATGAATTCATAAAACTGCTAACAAAAGATCAAGATGAAAAAAAATTAATTACATGGGACTGAGTGAACTGATGAGGATGATTATAATTTTTGTGACTTTCTGTTTGAGTAAAAAAAAAATCCCACAAGGACTCAGAGGCAAAAAATATACAAATCAATTTTCACTGCAAAGTAAAGGAGTTGTTACAGTGGAGGATTACTGGACTGAATGTCAATATTATGACATCGTATGACTGTGTTTCGTGTTTGGTAATTGCAATCATTGTTGCTTTTGTTGTGGTCATCCATTTACAATGCTTGGTGTCAGTTTATTTATCTCTTGTAAAAATAAAATACAGTGTGTGTATGTGTGTTGTGAAAAAAAAATAAAATCTATATCCCAAATATGCTTTCTAAATATATTTTCAAAGTTTAGTAATAAAGGACTCTGTCAGGGTAAAAAAAACCCAACCAAACAAAAAAAACAATAGGGACTGCTTTTGCATAAAGCTGCTCACTAATATAAATTTCTTCAAGCTTGTGCCAAGCTTATTGACCTCTATACGTAGTTTTTCATTCTCTTCAGCTTTAAAATGACCTCCAAATTCTCTCACCCGCCCCCACTGGGTTTCTTGTAAATAACAAGCTAATGCTTCCTTTTAGAAGAGTGTTAGTGAGATTGTCCTATAAAATCTGGTCATAAAGCTATCAGACTACCATTCCTATCAGCGTATCATAGTCTATCAGCTATGACAACATGTCATATTGTCATTTGACTCTCTTCAATGGCAAAATATTGCTAGGTCACCCTAACCACTATCCAGGGAAGCAATCACCTTCTCTTATAATACCCAAATCTTATCTTCAGTCACCTTCTCTCCACTTAATCTCACACTTCTTCCCTGGTGACATCAGAGAGTTCTGAGACCTTCCTTCTTCATCTGCACAGAACATCTAAATATTACTTTTAGATACTTGTTCTCATAATTCAGATAACATAGAAAAACATAATTAGGAATATTAATTAGAAATCCTTCAATCCAGGGACACTACTATTAATTGTTGACCTCATTAAATATATTCGTTATTATTGGGGTAGGGTGCCATGGTATATTTAGATTCCCATAAGGGTTGGCACGAAAGAAGCCTTGACTTCTAGTGACCCACACTTTATTCTAGGACAGAGCAACTGTGCTGAGTATTCCTCACCTACTTTCCCGTTATATCCCCTTTCCTTGCCACCCTGACTATGGAGCCAGCCCTACAGGGTAGGTTCTCCTGCCATTCCTCTGGTCTCCTTGCTGGCTTTCTATACCACTCTGTTCTAAAGGTGCCTTTCAAGTGCATGAGCCCTTAGCCACAAAGAGGGTGAGGATCCCTGGAATGGAGAATGTGGTGTCCTACACAAGTTCTCCCCTTCAGGAGATGGAGGATGGGAGGCATTTTCACATCTGTGTAGACTGTTTGTTGCCACTTGATAACTTTCAACTGAATCTCCCTCCAACAATTGCCCTTGACCAAAGAAGACTGTCTTCCAGACTTTAAGCTCCCATCAGTAGGCAGGCTACCTCTAATGGCTTGTCAGTGTGAGGACACCTGGGCTCAGTTTGGAAAACTCTGAAGGGCCTGCCCAGCTCTAATGGTCCCCGTGGAGCCAACTAGCTGAGGTTGAATTGCTGCGTCTGAGTTCAGTTTCACCTTCTACCCAATCCTGCTCACTTTGTTCCATTACAGAGCTAGTTCCTGAGACTCTTTCCCAATAAACCACTTCCATACAATTCTCTGTTGCAGAGTCTGTTTCCCAGTGAACCTGATTTAAAAGAGCTGCTTCTGGAAGTTGTCTGAGGAAACAGACTCTGAATTGAATTTTGGAATTCCATCATCCACTGGCAGACTAATGGTGAGGACATTGCCACTGGTGGTAGGTGGAGCAGGGAGAGCCCCTGGCATTCTGTAGCAGAGCAATTGTGAAGACTTTCACTTACAGGGTATGAGAAGAAAGGAATCCACTGGCAGGTGCAGTTTCTCGGGCATTGGAGAAGTTGGAGGAAGAAGTAATTATGAGAGTAATGAAATTGGATGGCTCTGGATGAGTACCACTGTGTGTGTGTGTGTGTGTGTGTGTGTGTGTGTGTGTGTGTTTTAAAAAATTTATTTATTTTTGGCTGCGTTGGGTCTTCGTTGCTGCGCCCAGGCTTTCTCTAGTTGCCATGAGCAGGGGCTACTCTTGGTTGCGGTGTGCGGGTTTCTCATTGCAGTGGCTTCTCTTGTTGCAGAACATGGGCTCTAGGTGCACCGGCTTCAGTAGTTGCGGCTTGCAGGCTCTAGAGTGCAGGCTCAGTAATTGTGGCGCACGGGCTTAGTTGCTTCACGGCATGTGGGATCATCCCGGACCGGGGCTCAAACCTGTGTCCCCTGCATTGGCAGGAGGATTCTTAAGCACTGCGCCACCAGGGAAGCCCTACCACTGTGTTTTGCAGTAAAAGAGTGAACATCTAAGGGTGATTAAGCATTAATTTAGGCAAAATGTGAAATCAGAGGACTCCCCTCTGCAGCATATAGAAAGACCCTCCTTTGCTGTGGTACGAGGGCAGAAACCGATGAGAATCAGTCTCAGGACTTAAGTGTAATAGAAGTGAAGCCCCAGAGAATAGTTCCAACAGGTTTGCTATGCCAATGTCAAGGCCATTGTTGGAAAGGAGTGGCAACCTAAGATTTGGTATGAGGAAAAAGAGTCAATGCATTTGGGAACCTTGAAAACTCAGACTCATCTGAATTTCTGGGCCTGCAGAAGTGGCCCACTCATCTCTTTTAAGGGTTTATGTTCCCCTCTTGCTTGAAGACAATGCAGAGGCCAGCTTCCATCTTCAGAATCTACCCATTTTTCCTCCTCTGGCCACCAGAAAATACTTAGACCAGGGAACAATGTAACCTGCAGAAAAAGTGCTAGACCTGCTTAGAGAGGAACAAAATTGTGTGTCAAAAGAATGTAAACTGAATTCTAATCATAACGAAAGTTTAGATAAGCTTAAATATTTCCACAAAATAACTGGCCTGAACTCTTTAAAAATGATAAAATGAAGGAAGATAAAGAAAAGCTAAGAAGCTCTTCTAGATTAAAAGCCTAAAGAGAGAAGACAAGTAAAAGTACTATGTGATCTTGGACTGGATCCTGGTCCAGACTGTAAAAGGACTCTGCAGCCAACCCAGACTGCACCTGCTGGAGCCCCAACTGAAAGCATTCAGTCCCACCCCAAGAATTTCCCTCGATTAAAAGAGTTGCCTTTGCCCAGACTACACATTCTGCCCGGGGCAGCCCTCATCCAGTGGCTGGCTGACATGGGTGTACAGAAGCCCGGGCTCCTAACCCCAGTTTGGGATGTCTCTGAAGTTCCATTCTAGCTTTGGAGCTCTCCATGGCATTGGCTGAGGCCTCTGATGCAAGTGACACACAGTTCAGCTTATCCCTTTGTCAGACCCTGTTTCCTTCCCTCCCTTATATGTGTTGCTACAGGAACACACTCCAAAAACTTCCCCCAAGCAAATTTCTATCACAGAGTGTGTTTCCCAGGAAACTCTACGTGAGAGGCCAACCCAAAGCTAAAAGGCCTCTCCCTTTAAAAACCACAATCCCTGCATTCTCCTTCGGCTTCCAGTCCAGTACTGGGGAGGAAAAGAGGAAGTGGTGACTAAAAAGTATTCCATTAAAAGAAGGCTTAAAAGAAGAAAAGAAAGAAAAACAGAAAAAGTTTCTTCCCTGATCAAAAAAATTATTCTCAACTTACTGGTGCCATAAAATCTAACTAAAAAAATCAAAATTTGTTTTTAATACTTTTTTTTTTTTTTTTTTTTGCGGTATGCAGGCCTCTCACTGTTGTGGCCTCTTCCGTTGCAGAGCACAGGCTCCGGACGCGCAGACTCAGCGGCCATGGCTCACGGGCCCAGCTGCTCCGCAGCATGTGGGATCCTCCCAGACCGGGGCACGAACCCGTGTCCCCTGCATCGGCAAGTGGACTCTCAACCACTACACCACCAGGGAAGCCCTAAAATTTTAAAAACTAACACAATACTCCTCATTAACAGATTAAAATTTTCTCTTTATCAGAAAAATACTACATGAATGTTCAAGGAGAACCTACCAGGTGCTCATTACTGCACTGGCTGCTGGGAGTGAGGAAAACCTAGGAGAGTTGGAGTCAAACACAGGCCAGAACTGCAGCTCTGCCGGTCAACTCTGCACCTTGGCTAGAAAGTAGGGCAACAACACCTACCACGTGAGGGTCATTCACATCAGGATTATAGGAGATAATGCCTGTGGCAGCAGTTTGTTAGTTTGCAAAGGTTAGTTATAACTATATAGGACAGTAAAGACCTCAAAAACTACTTAGACTTGGATGTTTCATTCTGACTCATGAATCTGTCCTTTAGGACAATTGCATATTGGACACTTTTTCAGATATTTTATTTAGAAAAATTTCAAACTCATTGAAAAGTTGAAAGAATAATACAATGAGCATCTATGTACCTTTCACGTAGTTAGAGCAGTTTTTAATAATTTATGAAGTTATATAACTTTTTTTCTGAGTCATTTGAAAGTAGACGTCATGACACGTTAAACATTTCTGCATGTGTTTCCTAAGAATAAGGATATTTTCTATTGTAAAAAAATGAACAGAAATCTCAATTAGAGTCTAGGCACTAGGAAGGGGAAGCCCTCAGGCTGTGCTAAGAGCAGAGCCCAGCAGAGGAAAAAGAAAAACTCCTCTTCTTTCCTGGCAAGGACTCAGCCAATGAAAGCCATGGACACTTTGTTTACTGTATAAACGCTTTTTCCCCCTCTATAAAAGCGTTCTCCTTCCCTTGTTATCGGGGGGGGGTGGGGTGGGGGGGGGGGACACGGGACGGGACGACGACTCATGTGGCCTGCCATGGTTGCAGACCTGGAAATGCAATTCGCATTGATCTTGAATAAACCATTTTGCTGGAGAAATAACTGGTGTCTATTTATTTCAGGTCAACACTATTAACCCCAGTATGTTATCTCACCTAAGAAAAGAGACACTAAAAATTCTATAGTATCATCTCATATACAGTCCAAATTGACTCAGAAATGTTTTTTGAAAGCTGATTTTTTTTTAATGATTTAAAATCCAATCAAAGTTAACACATTACATTTGGTTGTTATGTCTCTGGTCTCTGCTAATCTATAACAGATGCCCTCAGAATTTTGTTGGCTTTTTATGATAATGACTTGTTTTAAGGGTCCACATTAGTTGTCTCATAAAATGTCTCACGGTCTATTTTTTCTCATAATTGGATTTTAAGCATTTTTGGCAAGAGTACCATATATGGGATATTTTGACGTATTATATACTTTTAAAGACCTGACCAAGATGTATGTCAATCATAGCTCAATAAAGTGATTTTTAAAAAAAGACCTGACCAAGAAGTTAGATAAAGTTCTTTTGGTTTTAGGTTACAAAAATGATAACTACTAACTTGATTAAAAAATTAATTTCTTAGAGTAGATTATAAAATTGAAGGGAGGATGAGAATCACCAAGCTTCAGGAAGGCAGGCAACAGAACAGGTCTTGGGACCCGAGAAGCAGGGGTTCCTGTTCCCCTGGGCACTGAAATTGATACGACAATGACAGAGCCCATCTGTCAGGGGTTAGGATCACATAGCATGTTCCCAGACACCAGGGAAATAGGATCAGGCAACCACTCCAACTGCTTTCTATTTACCTGGTGACGACAATTTATTGTTATATGAGGCTTAAGTAAAAATGCTTTTGTTTTTGACTAGTGGGATCTTAGTTCCCTGACCAGAGATTGAACCCGGGCCCCCAGCAGTGAAAGCCCAGAATCCTAACCAGCGGACCACCAGGGAATTCCATAAAAATGCTTTTACTTGTTTTATTTGTTTGATTGCCCCAACAGACCAAGAGAAAAGAAAGTCTGTGAAGAATCTCCAAACAATAGAATGTCTCCTGAGTCATAAAATCATTTTATGCATCTTGCAGACTGAATGAACGTGTCACCTCAAAAATGTAAATATTGATGCCCTGTTCCCCAATGTGATGGTATTTGGGGTTGGGGCCTTTGGGAGGTAATTAGGGTTAGATTAGATCTTGAAGGTGGGGTCCCTATGATAAGTATAATGTCCTCCTAAGGAGATGAAGAGAGAGAGAGAGGGAGAGAGAATCTCTGTATGTGCATGGAGGAAAAGCCATGTAAGGACACGGTGAGAAGGCAAATCAAGAAGAGAGCTCTCAACAAGAAACAAATCAGCTAGCACCTTGATCTTGGACTTTCCAGCTTCCAGAGCTGTGAGAAATAAATTTCTGTTGTTTAAGCTGCCCTGTCTGTGGTACTCTTGTTATGGTGGTCTGAGCTGACTAAGACAATACATCTTGTTAGTTTGCCTTCCAGCTTTAACCCTCTGCTCCCTGATTAATTTAGTCACTGAAGGCCCAATCACCCAGGCCGTGTATCTGGGAATCACCTAAGAATTCTGCTCGCTCAGCTCTCACCTCTAGTATCTCACTAAATGGTTTCAGTTCTTCCTCTCATTACGCTATCCTCACCTCCCCCTAGACTTCGGTGCAAAAGATGGTGACTCGAGCCTAGGGGCTGCCCCCGCCCACCTCCCATCCCCCTTCCTTCTTGGCTAACACAACCCCAGTTCTGTTAGGGTGGCAATGGGCCCAGGCCCAGTGGATGATTCATGACTGACCACAGCCAATGGTGACTTTTCTGTCCTTCCTCACAGCTTGGAATGGGCTTGTGACATGGTCAGGCCAGTGGGACATAACAAAGTCTGCTGGCGTTGCTGAGCAATATTTTCCTCACCGATCAAGAAGACACCTTTTCCCACCCACCCCTTCCTTTCTTCCTGACGGAGAACACGTCTGGATCCCAGCAGCCACTTTGTGGTCGACGAAGGCTATGCTGTCACATGTGCTGCCGCCTGGATCTAGAACACTTCTTCTGCTTTGTCTGTCCAGCTGATTGTGATTCATTCTTCATCTAGGTAGCCTCCCCCACCCACCTGACCTTATACATACCTGGTCAGCATGTACTGTTTACTTGTGTCTCGGCCCATGTATGCCTGATGTTGGCATGTATCTTCTCTTTTTTTTTAAATTGGAGTCAATTTTTTTTCTTAATGGATTAGTCTTGCTTAATAATGTCTTATTTATTTATTTATTTATTGGCTGAGTTGGGTCTTTGTTGCTGCACGTGGGCTTTCTCTCGTTGCAGCGAGCGGGGGCTACTCTTTGTTGTGGTGTGTGGACTTCTCACTGCAGTGGCTTCTTTTGTTGTGGCGCATGGGCTCTAGAGCGCAGGCTCAGTAGTTGTGGCACACAGGCTTAGTCACTCCGTGGCATGTGGGATCTTCCCGAACCAGGGCTCGAACCTGTGTCCCCTGCATTGGCAGGCGGATTCTTAACCACTGTGCCACCAGGGAAGCCCATGTATCTTCTCTTTGTGAGAAGCAGTATTTAGTTAAGAGCAAGAAATCTGGCCTTTCAAAGCCTTGGGTTCAAATTCTCACTGTGCTACTTTACCAGTTCCATTGGTCATTTCTTAATCTCTAGGCCTTCAAGTTTCCTTTTGTCTGAAAAGTGGCAATAATAATATTATATATATCATAGGATTTTTGTGGAGAATAAAGAATACATATAAAATGTGTAGCATGTACCTGGTACATGGTAACATCTCATCAGGCATTAATTACTGTTGATATTTCTGGTCTGGTACCTACACAAAATCACTCACTAGATGAATGAGCTCTGATTCCTAATTCAGTTCTGAACTCCTGACTCCAAGTTCAGTGCTCTTTTTTTTTTTTTTTTAATAAATTTATTTATTTATTTATTTTTGGCTGTGTTGGGTCTTCGTTTCTGTGCGTGGGCTTTCTCCAGTTGTGGCTAGCAGGGGCCACTCTTCATCGCGGTGCGCGGGCCTCTCACTGTCGTGTCATGGCCTCTCCCGTTGCGGAGCACAGGCTCCAGACGCGCAGGCTCAGTAGCTGTGACACACTGGCCTAGCCGCTCCGCGGCATGTGGGATCTTCCCAGACCAGGGCTCGAACCCATGTTCCCTGCATTGGCAGGCAGATTCTCAACCACTGCGCCACCAGGGAAGCCCTCAGTGCTTTTTTAAATGGAGTGCAGTTTGGGGGAGTTAAAGAAGCAAATGCTTTGCTGATATCTTGGGCTCAAGTGTGCTGCTGTTGCTGGCTGTGTAGTGACACATGCGTACACCTGGTGGCATCACTCAGACCCAGATGTGACTTGGTCATCTGGCCACTTATCAAGATTCAGAGACTACAGCTGGAGCACAAAGTGGAAAACTTGTTCTCTCCAGCAAGGAACCAGATCCAGCACAGTTCTAGGCTCTGGGGATGAGGTTTGGGGGAGGAGAAATGTAGTAGAGTTTTTAAAGCCAAAAGAGCGAGTACTGCTTCTGTCTCATATTAGAAAAATCAGTATCTGAGGCTGCTGATTGGCTGGCAACATTTAGGTTTGTTCATTAGGTAAGTGTTGAGCAGGCTGAGAGCTGTGGTGTGTATGAGTGGTACTTGCCTTGGGATCACAGCCTCCAGTGGCCTCTGACTGAGTGAGAATTATAGTGCCCAGTGAGGTCTGCACCAGTGTCAGAAGGCTGGGTGGCCAGGTGAACGTTTGTGCATCTTCGTGTGGCCATGCATCTAATCCTGGCCAAGTAAGTGCAAGTGGAAGCGTTTTGTGCTGTCTCTGGAAAATATCTTTAAAGAAAGAGCCATGGCCTTCTCCTTGCTATTGGATAAAAATGAAGATAAGATGCAGGGATTTGAGCAGCCTGGGACACCATGATGGAAGCCAGGCATCTAGGATGGTGGAACAGTAAGTTCGAAGAAGCTCACTCCCTCCTGATTGTGGAGCCACCAAAACAACCCTTGACTTTGGACTTTGTTTAGGTGAAAGCACACTGAGCTTCTGTCTTTTTAAAGCCCATCACTGCACAGCCAAATCCAAATATGTGCTGAGTAGGACAAGATCCATCTTCCTTAAAGGCAATCTTGTTTTTCAATAGGATTTTCCCACTCACTCACTCCTCTTCATTCATTCATTCTTTAAAAAGTGTTACATATTATATACTAATACTTCTTTCACTTTATACTTAGGAAAGGACAGGAATTTGAGTACAAAAACAGTGGCACTGGGAAAAAGCCAGATGTTACTGTGACTAATATCCTTTTTTAGTTCCCAAGTCTAATGTGGCCTGTAGGAAGCAAGGATTGACTAATAACTTTGTTGTCACAACACAATCAGAGTTTACAGTCATGTTTTTAGAGCTAATAATAACCATGGTAGGATATGAGTATTTGTACTGTTTTATTGTGGAAACTTGTTTAGCTTCTCCTCCTTTCTTTGCAGCTCCACTGAGCATGACAGACGAGTGCAGATATTTTTCCTTGCCTCCTACAAGGCTTTGAACACTAAGTTAGGTGTTTCTGATGCTAATTACTTGGACTTTGGCCCTTTGCTACAATGTCATTGGAAAGTGACATGACCCTAGAGAGAAACGCCTCAGATGGGAACCTGGAACGTAGGCCACAGTCAAAGTTAAATTTTTGGAAAATAAAGAAATGCAAAATTTTGTTTACGTAAGTTTTGGAATAAGAGTCATGCTTGCTCGGTACCTTCCATTTGTTGAGCACTTACCACAAGCCTGACATGTTATAAAGTAGTTTTTAAGATTATTTTTCTTAATTCTTACAATGATACAAGGTGGGTAATGCAAAATTCATTTTACAATGGAAGCAAATGAGGCCTAAAAACATTTAGTAACTCACCCATGGTTATGCAAGCAGTAAAGGTAAAGGTAGTCTCTGAACCCAGGTCTGCATGACTCCAAAGTCTTGCTTTGAACTATCATTTTTTCCCTGCCTCCTTTGAGCATCCTTTGAGTACAGTGGGTATACTGGGTCGGAAGACCTGGGTTGGCACTCAGTAGCACTCTGACTTTGGGTGTATTTAAACACTCTAGGCTTCTGTTTCCTCATCCAACAGCATCGTGTCCTCCTGTGCCCATCAGTGACAGGACATCATTGTCTCACAACCCAGACCTCCTGCTTCTGAGGTTTCCCATCTTGCAGTCTCATGTGATGACTCACTAATGTGGAGAAAACTCCTGGGAGGATTTTATTGGGTAACGGAATAAGCAGTGTTGGGAGGTTCCAGTAGGAAGAGAAGGAACTGCAGGTAAATCACGATTCCTCTCCCACCTTGGCTCCCTTGGACCACAGCCATTGTCCTGGAATTGGGTGACTCAGTACTTGTGGTGGGAGACAGGGCTGAAGTTGCCAGAGGAAACCAAACAATTCTTATTTACCGAACTGTCAAAATCCTATCATTGCAATTAAGGAGGTAGGCAATTAACTGTGTCTTAATTATGGCAGCTGCCACTTCATCTGAATGCTGTAATTTGCACAGAGAATGGGAGGAGACTTTAAATTAATGTGTGTCTTTAAACAACGAAAAACACTGATGGAGCCTAAAGAAAATTGTCAGCAGCAGTCGCAGAGGCCCCTCCTGAAAAGAGGCATTGTTATAAAATATGCTTACAGAACACCACAATTTGCCTCTGCCTTTGTTGCCTAATGGCTGCATTCTTGATAAATGCCCGAATGACATTATTATATCCCATTTTGTATACAATACAATTCAGTGATTTTAATAGCAATATCATCTGCGAAACCCTCTGCAAGTGTCATCTTTTTTTTCCTTTTTTAAAACTCAGCTTTAAAACGAAGATTTAAAACAATGTGTCCAGACTCATTGGATAGAGAAACAAGCCTTTAAATTTAGGATTTTAAAGGGCAGTCAGATTCGTGTCTGTACAACCACACCCTGAGGTGAGTTTTAAAATCACACATTACATACAAGGCAACTGAGGCTCAGAGCAGCTAAGAAACTTGCTAAGGATCACAGAGCAAGCTATGAAGTGGCCAAGCCTAGATGTGACTCCAGAGTTTGCTCTTTTCCCCAAAGCTGGTTGACAGCATGAGGTCAAGGTACCACAGGGAGGGACCCCAAACAGGGGAGAGGACAGAGCTGTGGCAAATCTAAGGTGAGCAGCACTTGGAGGTTGCTGGGTGTCAGGGAGGGCCCTGGCAGGTGGAGCTAGACTCAGCTGCATTTAGAGCTGTGCTTCAGTCCCTGGGAGGCCCCAGGGTGGAGTGGTAAAGACATAAAGCTTGCAAGCCAAACTGACCGTGCTTCAACCTCTGTTCCTCCATTTCCGAGCCAGGTGACCTTGGGAAATGTCTTTACTGTCTCTGAGTTTCAGAGGCTTCAATGCTCTTCATCTGCATTTGGGGACTAGATCAGCTTTACACAACTGCTGTGAGGATAGAAAGGGATAACGCACGTCAAAGGGATAACGCGGGCACACAGAAGCCACCCGGCAAATGCTAGCTCATCCTCCTCTTCCCAGAAGAGGACCCAGTTCAGATCTGGGAGGCATGGGTGGTGGTTGTGGGGGGATGTTCTGGGCAGATGCCAGAAAAATAAAAAAATCCGGGAGCTTATGATAAGAAGTAGACCATGTGTTGGGGGAGGGAGACTCAGTCTAGGAACAAAGCCATGATGCCCAGTTGGCATCTCCAGGACCAGACCAACGTGGACAGCAATACTGCAGGCTTCATGTTGAGTCCGGGAGTTGGGTTTGAGGCCCTCCTGCTTCAGGTCAGAGTGAGTCCTTGGACCTTTGCGTGACACTAAATGGCTTAGCTGGGGGGAGGGGGAGATGCTGAGTGTGGGGCCGGGCAGGTGCCCACATCAGAAAGCCAGCTGCGAGGCCCTGGGTCTGGGCTTCCCCTTGGCAAGCCCTCTCGTCTCAGTCCTTGCATCAGAGAGATTATGACTGCGGTGGAGGAGAGAACTGAATGAGATGCCGGGCCCTGTGGCTGCGAGCCACCCACCTTAGCCTGCTCGGCTGGGACAATTGCTTCTCTTTTCTGATTGAACTTTGACCTCTCTTCTGGAAAGACAGAATTTTCAATACAATATAATAATTTAGACATACAATTACATAGCAGTAGAGTTGATGCCGTAAGTACCTTCACAAGAGAGTTGAGAGTTACAGACAGAAGCCTCCCTGACTGACCTTGCCGACAATGGGCCCTAACCCTCCGTGGCGTTACCTGGCTTTCTTCCTCACTTCTCCCACCAAGGTCAGCATCCAGGAAAGGAACTGATGTTTATCATCTGGATCCTAATGTAATCTGAGGTTTGGCTTGCCTCTCCCAGAAGAACGAGCATTTTAGCCTCTCCATTTGTAACCCACATAATTACAGAGGATCATTCATCTAACCACCAGCAGCCGTGCTTAGCCAGGAGAGGGTGATACTCTGTCTCAGAGAGTTGCTAGTGGTTTCCTAGAGGGGAGGGCAGAAGATGAAAGAGCACAAGGTGGTGGTGGCACAGGGGGTGCAAGACTGAGGAAGGGCCAGGGGGATCATCCCAGTGAGCCCTGCTGTCTTAATAACTGATTTTCTTATTCTCTAGTTGCAGGAGTTTGCCACACAGGGAAGGCAGACTCTGCACCTTGTAAATCTTGTATATCCAGATTTAACACAGAAGCAACAAATGTTTACAGGCTCCAGTCAACTGAAACTAATATTAGGCAGACTTTAGGGTCTCTGCCCATCATGCTGTCATTCAGCTCTATGAAGCCACCCAAAAATATCCCTTGCCCTTACAGAATCACAGAAAGTAGAGCCGGATGAACCTTGGAGACCAAGGAAACTGCCCAAGACCAAAGTAAGTTTTGTTCATTCATTCAGAACTTCTTACTGGAGCACCTAGTGTGTGCTGGGCATGGTGCTAGTTACCAAGTATACTGTGGTCACAAAACAGGCTGCAGGCAGATCTAGAGCAAATCCTCATCTCTTGACCTTGTCTTTTACTTTTTCATAACCCATGGGAAGGCTGGTGAGGCCCCTGAGCCCCTAAGTGTTCTCTCTAAGGTGTTTTGTAGAAGTAATTTAATGAGATTCTCAAGACAGGAAAACCATTTTTGCCTGTTGTGAGTGAAGAACTTGGAAAGAGACCAGGAGAGGAAGTAGAAGGTTTGAGAAGAGTTAAAGAATCTCCAAAACAGCGGTCAGAAGACTCAGGACCCTGGAAGCAAGGAGCCAAGCAGATGGGTAGAAGCGAGTGGGAGTGGGCAGGAGTCCGTGGAGGGTGCCTCCCCCGGCAGGGCCGGCTGCTGCCCAGCTCTGCACTGTTGCTGCTGTTGTGGGAAAGTGGGCCCAGTGTACCCAGTCTTCCAGTTTTTCCAGAGAAGACAGATTTCTAATGGGAACTTTACTGACTTCCAGTACCCTGAGCAAACAGAACAAAACATGGAGTTACATTTATCCTATCAGCCATCCATGCTTGTTCTTGCCCCTATGAATCTCAGATTTAGAAAACTACTTAGACGCATCAAAGTACAACAGATTACCTCTCCTCTTCTTTAATCCCATTCTGTATTTCCTGCAGTGTTTTATTCTTTGCTTTAAGAAAGGTCCCCAAGTTAATTATTCATAGTGATGTAATCGAAAATTTTAATTCAGTGGTAGAACTCCATTAGCAGAATCCATTCCAGGGGGTACCTTGGGGGGCCTTCAACAGCTGAAGATGAGGGGCCTCAAATGCCAAGGAAATCTGGGGTACATGTTCACGTGAGGAGTATGGTCCTGTCCGATCTTTTCTCCTCGGGCTCCCACATTGCCTCTTGGCAACGAGAAAGTATCCAAGGAAACCCTACCCGTTTCATAGACAAGGAAACTTCTGCTGCTTCAGAGCTTTCTCTTCACCTCTGGAGACTGGCACTCCCAGCTGACCACCGGGGCTCCCAGGGCTGGGGTGTGCCTTGCTGCTGGTGCCCCGGGAGAGGTGATCCTGGGGAACAGGTGTGGCCCTCATCAGTCAAGCAGAAAAATGCGGCTTGTCTAGGGCATCAAGGATTTAAAATCTTTGCAGAGTTCATCCATTCTTCATTTGTGAAGCTAAGAGTATTATTTTTTAAATGCTTTTTAGCTGCAGATATGGAATTTAGGTAGTCTACTGTGAAAATTACTTGCTCATGGTCACTCCTTACAAGAAGCAGTGGGTGCTTGGAGATAGATGGCTGCTTCTGTTAACTGACCTGCTGCTGTCATTTCAACATCGTTTCTGAGTCCTTTATTGTCTGCTGAATAAAGACCAAACTCCTTCATCTGACATTCCTGGTCCTCCATCAGCCAGCCACAGTCTCACCTAAGGCCAGCTCTTCACAGACACCATGCTGCAATCACCCCAGACTATTTGCAGTTCCCTGAACACATTGTAAAGCTTGTTTCAGTGCTTTTATTGCTCTAACCTGATACGCCCTTTCCTTCATTTTCCAGTTATTAAATTTCACTTATTTGCTTCCTGAAACAATTACTGAGTATTGGGATTACAAATATGAATAAAATGTGGACCTTGTACTGCAGAAGTTAGAATCTAGCTAACTAACAGACATAGAAATAAATAAGCTCTCTCCACCTGGCTAACTCATCATATTCCTCAGGGCTCCTATACTCCTGTCCGCTGGAAAGCTTTTAATGAGCAGTAAAGTTTGGGTCATGTGCCATAATTATCATAGTAATCGCCTAATTTCCCCCCACTAGGCTCTAGGCTTTTTGAGAGAGGAGATTTTTTTATTCATAATGGCTCTTTCAGTGCTTAGGAGAGTGGTTGTTTGATATAGGTTTGTTGGACTTATATCAAATGGAATGAATGAATTGTTAGGCTAGAGGAAGCACATGGTGCTGGCAGAACAAGCAGAGGCCACATTCATCCCAGGCATTAAAGCCCGGGAACATTGCCCAGAGAATGCCTAAGCTGAGTTTAGGGAGTGACCAAAAGTAAGAATAATCAGTTAAGGACTTCGGGTTTCTGTATCCACATGTAATGTGCTTGGAAACTGCCACTCACTCCACTGTGACAAGTGAAAAGCTGAACAAACTGAGAAAGCGACAACTTTTCTCAGATGCATAAGAGACGTGAGGTCACAGGGCAGCCTGCTGCCTCCAAAACTGGAGAGGCAGAAGGTGAATACGGAGAATCACAGCTCACTGGCACAGAAACTCATGAGCACAAACTTCACAGGGAACCAGTGCTGGAGTAGCAAAACCTGAACTGTAACTGACAAATTACTGAGGGCTCAGTGTGGACAAGTAGGAGAGATACAAACTCCAGGGGACCCAGTCATAACGGGGTCCCACAGTTTTGTGAATATCAGAGAAAGATCCCCACATGCTTCTGGCAGGTTGCTGGGAAAAGGAAACATTTGAAAAACACCAGAACATTTTGTTCTTCTTCTGCAAGGCTTGAGAAAATATTTTACCAGAGCCTAGCCTGCTGGGATATTACTAGAGCCTAACTGACGTGGAGGAAGGGAAATACCCAACTGCTGCCCACTCTAGGCATCCTGTCCCCACTAAGAGGGAGGGACTGAGAAGCACTGGTGAAGTTCATAGTCTGCCGTGCAGGCTTACTGAAACTACTGAGACCCAATCATAGGACTGTAGACCACTTCCCCTCCCCCCACACTTCACCACCACACTACTAAAGGCCTACATACAGCAGTTTCTTTTACCTGGTATATCATACCAGATGTCAAGGGAAAAAAATGACAAAACTTATTAAAAAGCAAAAAACACAGTTTGAGGAAACTGAACTAGTATCAGAAACAGACTCAGACAAGGCAAGGTTGTTAGAATGATCAGCCCAGGAATTTAAAACAACTATAGTTACAACGTTAAGGGCTCTAATGGATAAAGTTGAGAGCAGTAAATAACAGATAGGCAATGTAAGTAGAGAGGTCGAAATTTTAAAAAAGAACCAAAAAGAAATGCTGGAGATCAGAAGCCCTATAACAGAAATGAAGAATGTCTGTGGTGGACTTATAAGTAGCCTAGATATGGCTGAAGAAAGAATCTCTGAGCGTGAGGATATGGCAATAGAAACCTCTAAGACTAAAAGGCAAAGAGAAAAAAGACTAAAAAAAGCAGAACAGAATATTCAAGAACTGTTGGACAACTACAAAAGGTGACATATAGGTAATCAGAACACCAGAAGGAGAAGAAAGAGAGGAATAGAAGAAATATTCAAACAATAATGACCGAGAAACTCCCTAAATTAATGTTAGACAACAAACTGCAGACCCAGAAAGTTCAGAGAACACCATGCAAGATAAATGCCAAAAAACTGCATAGACATATCATATTCAAATTACAGAACATCAAAGATAAAGAAAAAAATCAAAAGATAAAGAAAGAAGCCACAGGTGAAAAAAAAACACCTTACCTATAGCGGAACAAAGATAATTACACTCAACTTCTCAAAAAACATGCAAACAAGAAAAAACTGGAGTGATATATTTAAAGTACTGAGAACATTTTAATCTAGAAATTTGTACCCTGTAGAATTATCCTTTAAAAGTGAAGGAGAAATAAAGATTTTTTTTTTCAGACAAACAAAAATTGAGGACGTTTTGCCAGTAGGCCTGTCTTGCAAGAAATGTTAAAGGAAGTTCTTCAGAGAGAAGGAAAATGATATAGGTCAGAAACTTAGACCCACATAAAGAAAGGAAGAGCACTGGAGAAGGAAATAGTGAAGGTAAAGTACAAATATTTACTTTTCTTATTCTTTATTGTTATAAAAGATAGCAGTTTGTTCAAAATAATAATAGTAACAATGTACTCAATTATATATGCCTATATTTGCATATATATGTTTATATATACACTTAGGTATATATGTTTATATGTGTTTATATATAAGTGAAATAAATTACAACAATGATACAAGGAATGGGAGGGAGGAATCAGGGTTATTTTATTATTATTAGGTACTTGCACTCCTCATGAAGCTGTATAGTTTTATTTGAAAGTAGAGTTGGGATATTTGTAAATGTATATTGCAAACTATAGGGCAACAACTAAAATTTTTTTAACAAGAAGGATAACTGATATGCTAAGAAAGAGAGACAATGGAATCATATAAAATGCTCAGTTAAAACCACAAAAAGCAGAAAAAAAGAGTGGAGGACAAAAACAGGAACAAAGAACCAGGGCAACCAATAGAAAACAGTAACAAACATGTTAGATAATGATCCAACTATATCAACAATCACTTTGAAAGTCAATGGTCTGAATGCCCCAAATGAAAGACAGAGTTTGTCAGAGTAGATCAAAAACAAAACCCAGCTATACGTTGTCTGCAAGAAACTCACTTTAAATATAAAGACTCATATAAATTAAAAGTAAATGGATGGAGAAAGATATATCATGTTAACACTAATCAAAATAAAATGAGAATAGCTATATTAATTTCAATCAAAGCGAGTTCAAAGCAATGAGGGTTATCAGGGCTAAATAGGGGCATTACATAATGATAAAGGGGTCAATTCTCCAAGAAGACATAATAATTCTTAATGTGTATGTGCCTAACAACAGAGTGTCAAACTACATGAGGCAAAAAACCTGATAGAACTGCAAGGAGAAATAGATGACTCCATATTGTAATTGGAATCTCAACACCCCTCTATCAGAAATGGACAGATACAGCAGGCAGAAAATCAATAAAGACATAGTTGACCTCAACAACACCATCATTCAACTGGATGTAATGTACATCTACAGACTACTCTATCCAACAACAGAAGAATATAAATTCTTCTCAAGCTCACATGAAACATTCACCAAAATAGATCACATTCTGGGCCATAAATCACACCTTAACAAATTTAAAAGAATAGAAGTCATATAATATCTCCTGTCAGATCACAATGGAATTAAGCTAGAAACCAATAACAGAAAGATAACTGGAAAATTCCCCCAATACATGGACATTGTACAGTACATTTCTAAATAACACATAGGTCAAAGAAGAAACCTCAAGAGAAATTAAAACATATTTTGAAAATGAAAACACAACAAAATCTGTGGGATGCAATGAAAGCAGAGCTTAGAGGGAAATTTATAGCAGTGTATGCATATATTAGAAAAGAAGAAATATTTAAAATCAAGAATCTAAGTTTTCACCTCCGGAACATAGAAAAAGAGCAAATTAAATCCAAAGTAAACAGAAGAAAAGAAACAGTAAAATTTAGAGAAGAAATCAATAAAATTGAAAACAGAAAATCAACAGAGAAAATCAGCAAATCCAAAAGCTGGTTCTCTGAAAAGATCAATAAAATTGATAAGCCTTTAGTTAAGCTAAACAAAAAACAAAGAGAGAGAATACAGATTACTAATATTGGAAATGAAAGAAGGGACATCACTAGACATCCCATGAGCATTAGAAGGATAATAAAGAAATACTATGAACAACTCTGTGCCCACAAATTTGAAAACCTGGATGAAATGGACCAATTCCTTGAAAGGTACAATCTGCCAGACTTACACAAGAAGTAACAGATAATGTGAATAGGTTTATATCTCTTAAAGAAATTGAATCAATAGTTAATAACCTTCCAAAACAGAAAGCACCAGGCCAGATGGATTCACTGGTGAATTCTACCAAACATTGAAGGGACAAATTAAACCAATTGTCTACAATATCTTCCATAAAATATCACAGGGAATACTTCCTAATTCATTCTATGAGGTCAGTATTACCCTGTTATCAAAACCAGACAAAGATACTACAAGAAAGAAAAATATAGACCAATATCTCTCATGAACATAGATGCAAAACTACTCAACAAAATACTAGCAAATTGAATCCAACAATTTATAAATATACCATGACCAAGTGGGATTTATCCCAGGTATGCAAGTCTGGTTCAACATTTGAAACTCAAGTAAAGTAACCCATCATATCAACAGACTTAAAGAAGAAATTCTCATGATGAAATCAATAGATGTAGAAAAAGCATTTGACAAATCTAACACCTATTCATGACAAAACTCTCAGTAAACTAGGAATAAAGGGGCACTTTCTCAATTTGACCAGGACTATCCACAAAAATCCTGCACCTAACATCATACTTAATGGAGAAACTGGAAGCCTTCTTAGTAAGATCATATACAAGGCAAAGATGTCCCCTCTCACCAATCATTTTCAACGTGGTATTGGAAGTCCTAGGTAATGCAATAAGATGAGAAAAGGAAATAAAATGTATACTGATTGGGAAGGAAGAAATAAAACTGTCTTTGCAGATGACATGATGGTCTATGTAGAAAATCTGAAAGAATTGAGTAAAAAAAACCCTCCTAGAACTAATAAGCAGTTATAGCAAGATTGCAAGATATAGAATAATATACAAAAGTCAATTGATTTCCTATATACAAGCAATGAAGTGGAATTTGACGTTGAAAACACAATAACATTTACATTAGCATCCCCCACAATGAAATACTTAGGTATAAATCTAACAACATATGTATAAGATCTATGTATATGTCTTTTATATAATCATAAATGGGTTAACTAATCAGGAAAAGACAAAAATACACAAATGGGTATGTACTGCGTAATAGTGCTGCAAATGCAGGAAGTAAAAATTGACAGAATGAAAGAAGTAAGTAAACAATTCCACAATCATTGTTAGATATTTGAATACCTCTTTATATCAGCAATTAATCATAGACGAACTAGACAAAATCAGAAATAATTTATTTGTTAGTTATGGAACACTAAACTTAAAAATGGTAGAATATAAATTCAACTCCAAATGGTATATTTACCAGGATACTACATGTTATAGATAATAAAATAAATCTCAGTAATATTCCAAAGATTGAAATTGTACCAAGTGTATTATATGACTACAATGGAATTAATTTAAAATCAATAAAAATAAATAGCTAGGACAAAGCCCAAATAGTTGAAAATTAAACAATACATTTCTAAATAATCAGTAAATCAAAGAAAAAAAATACAAGATAAATTAGAGAATGTTCTAAACCGAATGAAAATGAATATATAACACATTAAAACATGTGGGATTTAATGAACGCAGTCCTTAGGGGGAAATGTATAGCTTTAAATGTTTATAATACAAAAAGGAGAAAGGTTTCAAATCAATGACCTGAGCTATAAGCTTAGAAACTAGAAAAATAACAAATTTAATCCAAAGCAAGGAAGGAAATAATAAATATTAAAACAGAAACCAATAAAAGAGAAAACAGAAAAATAGAAAAAATCCAATAAAGCAAACCTGATTCTTTAAAAAGATTTATAAAATTGATAAACCTCTAACCAGACTGATGAAGTAAGAAAAGAGAAAAGACATAAATTCTCAGTGTCAGGAATGAAAGACAGGACATCACTACAAATCTTCCAGATATTAAAAAGGTAATAAGAAAATATTATAAACAATTTTATGCCAATAAATTTGACAACCTAGATGAAACGGACAAAATTCTTGGTTTACACAAATTACCAAAATTGACCAAAAAAGAGCAGAAAACTTGAACAGCCTTATATCAATTAAAGAAATTGAATTCATAATTAAAAACCTTCTCACAAAGAAAACCTTAGGTCTACATTGATGAATTCTTTTAAACACTTAAGGAAGTGATACTATCAATCCTAATAAACTCTTTAACAAAATAGAGGAGGGAATGCTTTCCAAGTAATTGTACGAAGCCAGCATTACCTAGATTCCAAACCCAGACAAAGAGCTCACAAGAAAACTTCAGACCAGTTCCTCATGAACATAGACATGAAAATCCTCAAAAGTATTACCAAATTGAATCCAACAATATATAAAATGGATAAGTGGTGTTTATCCTGGGAATGAAAGATTCATTTAACAACTAAAAATGGATCAATGAAATTCACACTACTAATAGAATAAAGGAGAAAAACTGTATGATCATTTCAATAAAGGCAGAAAAAGCATGTGACATATTTCAACACCCTTTCAGGAGAAACCAAATAGGAAACAGGAATATAAGGAAAATTCTTCAATCTGATTAAGAGTATGTATGAAAAAACCTACAGCAAATGTCAATGTCAATCTTCTGCCTAAGATCAGGAACAAGGCCTGGACATCTGCTTTCACCACTTCTATTTAACATTGTTTTGAATGTCCTTGGCAGCATAATTAGACAAGAAAAAGAAATAAAAAGTATATATATTCGAAAAGAAGTAAAATTCTGGTGGGGATGATAAATGGAAAATAGTATGGTGATCTCTTATTAATTAAACATAGACTTACCATATGACCTTGTAACTCTACTCCTAGATATTTATTTGAGAGAAATGACAACATATTCCATACAAAGATGTGTATATGAATATTCATAGCTTCATTATTCTTAATGGCCAAACACTGGAAACAACTCAAATATCCATCAGTTGGTGAATGGTTAAACAATTGTGGTATATCCATACTATAGAATACCACTCAGCAATAAAAAAAAAAATTAGCATATGGAACAGTATTGGATGAATTTCAAGGACATTAGACTGAGTGAAATAAGTCAAACATAGAAGACAAAACACTGCATATTGTATGATTTTAGTACAGTGAGACAAAGTAGATCAGTGGTTGCTTGAGGGTGGGGAGAAGGGATCAACTATAAAGATGACACAAGGAAGCTTTTAAAGTGAGAGAACTACTGTATATCTTAACAGTGGTGGTAGTTACAGGCTTTCATATCATTACCAAATCTTATCAAACTGCACACTTAAGGGTGATGAATATTTTTGTATGTAATACCTTAGTTTAAAAAAAAGACATTTTTAAAGTGATTGAGCAAGAGCTTGGCCACAGCAAATCTGGTTTGACTCATTAGCAGTGGGCCATGGGAAATCTGTTTACCCTCTCAAAGCTCAGTTTCCAATTCTATAAAATGGGGATAAGAGCATCTTAGAGTTACTGCAATGAATACATGGGATAATTAATAAACCTGCCATCAAGTTAATGTTCAATACGCATCAGTCCTGATGATAAAGGGAGGCCAGCAGGAGAGGAAGAAAGCATATCTCAGGCTGTGTGAGCAGCAGGTGCAGAGGCATAGAGGCTGGTGAGCAGGACAGCAAGTTATTCAGTCTGGGGGAGTAGAGACAGAAGGGCACTCGGGAAATGAGGATACAGCAGCCAGGGCACAGGCCTTTGAGGGCCTCTCTCTGCCACATTACCGAGATAGGATTTTATTTGGAAGGAGAGTTATTCAAGTGGTGGTATATGCAGTGCTTAATTGAGTCTGGGAGCCAGACTTGACTTGAACCCTGGTTTTGTCACCAGCTGTGAAACTTTGGAAAGTTCCTTAAGTTCTTAGTAGTTTTCTCACCTGTAAAAAGGAAATAATAACAGTATCTACTTCACTGAGGGTTAAATGAGTGATGTGGTTTCCACAGTCCCTGGCACATCTAAGCACTTGATCAATGTGATTAAACTTGTATTTTCTTGTGTGGAAAGTTGTTTTGTAGACAACTGGCAGCAAGGAGACCCTTGTGTAAATGGTTTTGTTATATAAGTGAGAATTGAAGGTGATATGAGCTAGGGAAGTGATAATAAAGACAGGAAACGAGACAGGCTGGAGGTACACCCAGAGGTAGAATCCACACAACTCTGGGACTGATTGGATAGTCACGAGAGCAAGAAAGGAATCAAGGGTAACACTCACTGTAGTTTCTGGTCTGGTGGGTGGTGCCATTAGTCCAGATCTGGGAGACAGCAGACCTCCAGTTTCCACACCAACTCTTCCCAGAAGGAGATTATTGTACTTGCTCATGAATCAACCATGTTTCCCCACTCTACCTCCAAAGTACCCCCAACAAATGCTTATTACATTGGATTGTTGATCAGCAAGGTAAGAGGAGTATCAGTAAGTCTAGAATGGTCAGTGGTGACTCTTGGATACTGGGAAAAGGAAATAGTCACCTTTAAGACATAAATTGAATGGACTGACTTCATGATGAAAGTGAGTTTATATAATCTTATTGTATCTTCTCTGTATTCCCCTTTGTGAGTCCAAGAAACACTGAAACACAAACTAGATGAAAAATACCCCTAGAAAAAAGAAAGGGAATCTTACTATAACACAAAGTGAAACCCACAAGTCTGCTTCTTACTTGGAAGACAAGAAAACAATAGAGAAGACCCTGCTCCTTCTGGCCAAGTGTGGCTGCACAAAGCATCACAGCAAACACATGCCATTCAAATGCACTGTGGCTTCCTGTGGAGGAATTGACTCATATATTATGTAAATGTATAATGTATAATATTACATAGTGTGTCTATTACATTATATTAGTTGCTTGCTTGGCTAAGTTTACTGATATATTTACTTTTCCTTCATGTACTGATTACCTTGTAAATAATTCAGAAGGTTAGTTTTTAAAAAATATGCCCTTGAAAATAAGGTTGTCACTTATAGCCCGTATAATGTATATGGCAAGAAATATACTATACTCTATTGAGACAGACAATTTAACCTATAACAACTAGGATGCAGGTAATTTAGGGTGGCCAACGTGTAGGACATGTAGAGTGGGAGGCAGAGGAGAGTGAGACCAGAGAGACTGAAGCAAGACTTTCAATAAAATAATAATAATAATTATGGCAAACATTGGTTGAACAGTTGTTTTAGTCCAGGCACTATTCTCAGTATTTCACATATATTAGAATATTTATTTTTACAGATTTGGAAATTGAGGCACAGAGAGCATACCTTGCTCAACTTTGAAACTTTCCCCAAATTCCTCCAAAATGGATTTATTGAACAAAAAGAAAAGGAAAAAAAGAAATGGTGAAGGAAAGTGACATTTTCTGTGGGGTGGGAAAGCTGCTTTATCAGGCTTCTGGAATCCTGCTCAATGGTACTCCTCGTTAACCAGACTGAATTGTTTGCTCTCTCCTGAAAGTGGACTGGTCAGGGAGCTTTGAGTCAGGATTGAGTCATAGCTGTGCTATGTTCTCCAACCAGAAAACAAACCTTGTTTTTGAAGTCACCAAGGAAATGTTTGAATAAACTAAATGTACTTCTGTAGTTATATGTCATCTCTGATTCATGATCTTTGTATGATTCACTTGTAAATGGTTATTCTGTTTGTAGCAGAGTTGGTACACTGGATATTCTTTACACTCAAATTGGTCTTGTGCTGTCTTTCCCAGTCTGTCCTGGCACCACTCTTTGAATATCTTCTTAAGAAACAATAAAACATTTACTAATTATTCCAAAGCCGAGCAAACCAGTTCACCAGACCTCAGTGCAAGAGGAAAAAGGAAGAGAATCAAGTGAAAGACTGTTTTTCTTCTGATTATTGATATAAAAGCTGTGGTTTTGTACAAATACTACCTCTGTTTATTTGAATTCCTTCCAAAAACCAAAAAGTCCAACCAGGGACAGAGAAAACCCAGTGAAGAAAGATCAAAGTTATTCCTGTTAAGGTTTTTGTTTTTGATTTTCCTAGACCCAAGAACATTACCCAAGGATGTTAATGATAATGTTTTAAATAAAGAGATTGAGCAGCTTTGTCTAAATGTCGACTAGACCATCAGACTAAAAGATGCACTTTTAGTGATCATAGAATCACAGCATCACATGTTAGAAGAAACCTCAGAGAGTCCCTGGTGCATCACTTGTGTGTTAAGAGAGACAGAAGCCAAGGAAACAGCAGTGACCTGTCAAGGTCACAGAGCTTAACTGCTGAATCAGTTTCCATACTCTTATGTATTGAATGTCTGCGATTAAATGTGATAGTGGGGTAGAGATTTGCAAACAATAAAAGCTGAGGTGTAAGATATCTTTTATTTTTTAATAGCACTTTCATATATCATTTTCTCA
The DNA here is from genome assembly GCF_026419965.1 of Kogia breviceps. Lineage (NCBI taxonomy): Eukaryota > Metazoa > Chordata > Mammalia > Artiodactyla > Physeteridae > Kogia > Kogia breviceps. Next base: position 38,907,470 of record NC_081310.1, on the reverse strand, counting down.
TTAGAAATTTATCAGAGCTGGGGACACCATTGAGCCTTTGAGGGATTTAGAAATCAGGGAAACCCTTGTTATATTTGAATATGCAATGGTTTTATATGTACTGGCTTAGGAAGTCAAGTTTAAGTGTTTGAAAGTTTGTAGGTTGAATTTCATGATTGTTTTCTTCAGGGCTGTCATTTCTACACACTTCTTTCATGTTCTGCTCCTCATCTGCCCACTTCACAGAGTCACTGCCCTTCTCATGAAGCATCAAGCCTAGAAATGGCCTGGTATCTAGTTAGGAAGAAATGTTGGGGAAAGTGGACCCTCTAGAAATCACTTCCAGGACCCAATGCCAGTTTGGAGTGTACTTTTTTTGAAGAAGAAGATAACTTCTCTGAGTTTAGATGACCATGTAAAAGATGATTATGTTAATCCTCCTCAAGGGAATCGATTTTAATTATTTTCTTTCAGACGATGAGCCAATTGTCCCACCATCATTGATCGAACACTTTATGCTTTACTTTTATCATATGATTATATCACAGGAAGTGAGAAAGGCTTTCAATACGATTTCTTTCATTTCTCAATCCTGTAACTGTTGTACACAGTTTTAATTCTTATAGCTTTATGGACAAGGCCCCTTAATTACCTGAATGGGCAAGCAGAGACAGAATTTGTTGCCCTGAGAGACCTGTGGGCATTTGCCCCTTGGCACTGATCTGTGGTGTACAAGGACCCCCAAAGAATCACTGGGATGCTTTGTTGCTCTGGTTTGACCATGGCTAATGGATTTTTTTTCCAGACCTCCCCACAGAGAGTAAGTTAATCACAATGGAGGCTTGACCTACCTTTTAAAATGCTAAAACCACAGGTCAACATTAACATTCATTTCTCATTGGAAATAAACATGGCAACCGCCATCACACCACACACCTACTCCTCTTGGACTGCAAGCCAGAACGTGTTCATTGTAGCAGTTATTTGCACTTTGTCTCAGTTGCCTGCCAAGCCAAATCTATTGGTCTATTTTGGCATGTAAGCTCCATTAAAAATTTATTTTTATTTAGTTGGGAAGTCTAATCTTGTTTGACTGTCTAATTCAGTTTTAGTTTCCTATTTGTCACTTCTCCTTTCATGGTTTTTTGGGGTCATTGCCCTTCTTATTGTCACGGGCAACCACATTGTTGGTCCCACTCACCTTGCAAATCCCCGAGCATAACCCAACAGTTTTCACTTGAAAATACAATAAGGTTGCCAGATATAATACAGGATGCCATGCACTATTTGGGACAAAATTTATAGGGTACCATGCAATATTTGGGATATACTTGTACTAAAAATTATTTGTCATTTATCTGAAATTCAAATTTAACTGGGCATCTGCATTTTCATTTGCTTAATCTTGCCACACTAAAAACAACTATCTCTGTGCTTCCAAGGCATAATAAAGTGCAAATGGGGCCTATATCCAACTCACAACCTGGGCTTCCCTTCACTTCTCTATCTCCAGAAACCAATGTCCTTTTACTGTTAAGAACAATGGTGTGTGTGTGTGTGTGTGTGTGTGTGTGTGCATGCCTGGGGGTTGGGGTGCAACAAGATAAACCCAAACATATTTTATTATTGTTACTCTGTTGATGTGAATAATAAAACTTAATTGAAAAATTGATTTATTTTTCTTCTGACATAAAAGCAAAATGATAAAAAAAAGAACCCCACAAACTCAGGCCTCCCTCCTCTTTGGGGTCTCCTACCCATGGCCTCAGAGCAGCTCTGGTACATCACTGGAACGGCATGCCCTGGAATTCCTTGGACCATGAATGTACTATGGTTACCATACATGTATCATTTCAGTCTTGGAAGTCACAGAGATGCCCTGCTGGCCCCCCAGTCCATGAGTTTAGTCTGAATTTGAAACAGTTTCTTTTTATTCACTCCTGAGATGACCTAGTTCCAGAGAAACTGAGCAACCTTGACACTGATCAGTGGCTATGGAAACATAGGCCAAATTCCTTTGTGGCAAGACTTCTGAGCCTAGCCAATGATCCTCTTGCATTGAGAAATGTTTTCTAATAAATGTTCTCTGTGTCAAGAAGGAACTACTTCTCCCTACAAAACTCTTTTTAAAAAATGAACCAGAATGGCTGAAGGGTGGTTTCATTCACTTTTTGCCTTCTTTCAGAACCTCAAATGGCAAATAACTTATTAAGTGATTAGCATATCTACACAGGTGAGATGTTAATGTAGTGTTACTTTGTTCTCACAGCAGATAACAGGATCCTGGTGGGTAGGGCTGTCCAACAATCTCTCTCAAGTACTTCAAAGTAAAATTTTCAGCCTTCTGTATTCTGAGCTTCCAGATCCTGCTCTTTGAATAAGTGTAAGAAATATTCGCTATAGGTTAACACATCTGTCTCTAGAAACATTACCCATGGAAAAAATGATGCTCCCATTCCTATTCCTTGCCTTTTAGACCCATCACAAATCCAGGTATTTAAGGTCCTAAAGTTAACTAATTCTATCATGGAGAAGGAAATGTAAATAAAGGTTAAATAATCATAAAAGAGAGACCATACGTCCAAGAAGACAGCATGCACCTTGATGGGGGGAATGAGCACATTAAGATAAATCATGTCCACATTGCAAGATGCAGGATGTTCCAGTCTCCTTCCCCATATCCCTGCAGATGTGAAGGACTCTGGGAGTGCTGCTGGCTGAGAGCCCTCAGCTGTCAGCCTTCTCCAGAAATTATCCTTGTCTGCAAAGGGCCATCTTGCCCAAGGTCATGTCCTCTTCCTGGGACACCCTGTATCCAATGACTGTCCTTTGTGGGGGCATAAAGGCTCAGACGCCTTGCCCCAAATCATGACAACTCTGAAGGGACATCCCAGTATTAAAGCTCCCCATGGGGTCAGCTGAGGTTTTGTTGAGACCACAGCACGGTCCAACTTCTCCTTTCAATCATTTCCCACTCTTTTTCCAGGGATGTTAATCCCAAGAACATTCTCTAATAAGTTTCCTGTGTGCTGATCTCCATCTCACAGTTTGTTTCCCAGGGAATCAACCTGTAACTGTTGCTACCAACAATAGTGCAAGAAGCAGATGCTAAGATGGGATTCTGCAGCTGAACCACCTGCTGTCCAGCTGGCAAAGTTGACTTCATAACTGCTGGTAGTTGGGACACAGCTTAGCCCTGGTAAAAGGTCGCAGTGCAATTGTTAAAACTTTGGCCGGTAGTGAAGTTGGATGGCATACCAGTGGAAGGAGATATATTAGTAGGTGAAAAGTATTAGACATTTAAGAAACATGGGGTTGGGCAGGGAGGAAGGAATTAGAACAACAATGGATTCGGATGACTTGCAGGGGGGCAATTGATGCTTTGGAGAATGAAAGGCTGACAGTGATTGTACAGATTACAAGGTAGGTATAAAAGTGAGAGACGGGCTTCCCTGGTGGCGCAGTGGTTGAGAGTCCGCCTGCCGATGTAGGAGACACGGGTTCGTGCCCTGGTCCGGGAGGATCCCACGTGCCGCGGAGCGGCTAAGCCCGTGAGCCATGGCCGCTGGGCCTGCGCGTCCGGAGCCTGTGCTCCGCAACGGGAGAGGCCACAACAGTGAGAGGCCCGCATACCGCAAAAAAAAAAAAAAAAAAAAAGTGAGAGACCTTCTTGGCAGCATGTAAACGAATCTTTAGCTCCTGTAGCCAAAGGGCAGAAAAAACTGAGGATCAGCCCAGGATTTAATTGTAAGAGTAGCAGAGGGTTGAACACTCAGCCTAGGTAGGTTTGCTCTGTCCAGGTCAGGACTCTCATTAGTAAAGAATGGGATCTGAAAATATGAAGTAGAGACAGCAGGGGGATGCACTTGAAAATCCTGATTCCCTGAATGCTCTGAGCCCCCAGAATTGGCTCCCTCATCCATATGAAGAACTAACATCTACCCACATGCTTGAAGACACCGTAGAGGCTATTCCCTTGCATGACAATAGGCACCTTCGTCAGGGTCTGCCCTCACCTGCCCTCTTGAACGTTAGGCCAATAACTAGCATGAAGAGACACCATTCCCCAGCTGAGAAAGTGCTGGACCTGCTAGGGGAGAAAAGGAACTCAACACTGAAGGAGCTGCAGGGCCCGGCTGACATCCATAGGAGGGGGCCCTGCAGTGTACAGAGAGGCTGGGTTCTGAGAGTGCTGAGTCAGAGACTGGGGGATAGGATGGGAGAGTGAGGGCTGTATTGACTATATGTTCTTATTTTCTGTATTCTTGATCCTCTGGCATTTGGGCTCTTGATCCTGAAGAGAGTGCTACTCCCAAGGCTAGCTAATTCCTAGAGAGAACACATGACTCCCCTGCAAGTGGGCTTTTCATATGCACACCAACAAATCCCAAGCCCATATCCCTCAACTGTCTCCTTAAACAGACTCTCACACACCAAGCCAATATTCCCCCTGCTGTAAGTCACCCCACGGCCAGGTACAAGACAACTGTGGACCACTCTTATAGTCCAGAGCCTGGGGGAATTAGTCACACTATCCAATCCTAAACCTATTCAGAGTACCTGTCTCACTTATTCCTTTCCAAGAAAACCCCCAAAAGGCTGTAGGCCATGCTCTCCCCCTCATTCTTTTGATTCATGACCATCCCTCCTCCTTCCCCACATTTCCCTGCATGGGAGATGTGTCTCCTGTGTCTGGATATCTGTGAGTATAAACATCTCCCTTCATAACAACCATTTTCATGTCTGTTGTCTTACTATATCTGTTTAAACAAATTCTCGGTATATTTTTAATATAGGGGTGGAAAATAAAGTTGGACAAGGGAAATTTTATAGATTTGGGAGCATTCTTCTGGGATATAAGATTTAACATTCTGGCCAGCATCCCAGGAGATGGAGCAAATATAGTTCCCAGAAGACTGGAGAAAACAATGGCCCATGTTAAATCAAGTAGATGTGCCAGAACTATTGAAGCAAAAAGTGGAAGAAAAGATCAAAAGGGTCAGAGAAGTGTGCCATAGTATATCTATTCAGTGTAAGGCTGGAAAACCCACCCCAGTGACTACAAGCTATAGGAAGTAGGAGGTGGGTGTCTGGAGGACACTTCACTTACTGAAGTGATAAGGAATGAGCTGAGGAGAGGGACACCAACATCGTTGAAAAGTTCAGTGGTGGCTGTACTCAAAAGGCTAGGGCTGATGTTAGGTGATACCATAAGAGAACCATAGTCCCTGAGATTGCGGTTTCAATGAGAAAGATAAGATCCTGAAATAATAGAGACCAAGTGGTTACACCTAACTGTCAAAAGGAAGGTGGCACAGTGAGTGGCCAGGTCAGTTGGTCAGCTAACGGACCAAGCCTACTTAGAGTTATGGAGATGGTAAACAGAACATGTGTTCCTAAGACACTATAGATGGGCGCCAAGCATGGGCATTATTTACAAGCAAATTAATAAAGGATGGACAGGGGCAGCTGCCATAATTAAAAGTCACAATCCCTTGTCCATTTTCTGGACCTGAGTTAGTTTTCAGACCCATTGATTGAAGAAGAGCTGGACTCTGTCAAGGAAAAACCCTGCAACATCACAATTGTATGTAGTAATGTTTGTCCCAATCTTTCTTCAATGATTTTTGTAGTTATTTTCTTGGATAATGACATTGATCATCCTCAGAGTCAAGAAGCATGATCATGGCATTCCTGTTTGAGTGGAGGCATATTGGGGCCAGGTAAAAAATGGAATTCTGGCCTGAGTCTGGCTTACAGTGAGTCCACTGGGCTCACTGAACCATCTCGTGGTCCTTTCTCCAGAACATGAATATACAGTCATGATGAACATACTTGGTGTTGGCTTCACCCCCACATTGGTTCCTTGGCTTCTGGGATAATAGCTACTATAGTCAAGAAGGAAGAGAGGAAGTCTTTGAAACTCTCCCCTTCTTCCCTGGATTAGCCAAATAGTAAAGCAAAACCAATATTCCATCCTTGAGGAAATAGTGAAAGTCAGAGACAGAGACTTAGGGGTAGGGAATGAAAGATGCCTCATGATCTGGAGAGAAAAATGAGACTCCCATTTGTCTCTTGTTATGATCTTCCAAGTGCATCTGGGACATATGGAATGGATCCTAACAATAGAAGTTCACCTTGGAGAGAACTATGTGGTTATTAAAAAAAATTCATTCAGAATAATCTCCATATTGGCCAATTTTTCCAGGACTGTCCTAAGGAGGGAAGGGATCCTGAAGGACCACACACCCAGCAACCTTTCATGACCAGCCTGGAAGGGAGGTGGCACAACTTGGAAATAAGCATGTTGGAAACACATAGGGAAACAAGTCTTGCTAGGGGCCCGATGACTGTGCCTCTGCAGAATTCCTATGCAAGGCTCAGGGCCAAATGGGTCCACCACGTCCAGGTCAGGCTGCGGTGACCTCCTTGACCGCATCCTTCTGGTTTGTGACGTGTCACAGGTCACCAGCACGTTTCACTCAACAAACTTTGACTAGATATTGAAGATCACTGATTTTCAAACACAGAGGACTGGATTATGTGAGATATTAACAACAAGATTTCCAAGAGAATTATAGCCCTGGAATGGATGAAGTTTCCAAAGGCAGATCAAAGATTCTGGGAGGGCTACGGTGGGAACCTGACTGGAGGCTGGAGAGATGGCTGGAGAAGAAAACCTCCAGTGTCATCGCTCTAAATGCCTTACACCCTAGGGACCATCTTCTTAACAATCATTGTCAAAGCCAGTCATTGTATGAGAGGAGGAAGACAAGGAAAAGAAGGAAAATTAGGGCAGGCTAATAAAGGGACAATGGAAGTTCAAAATATTAAAGGTAAAAAAGTAAATATAAGAAAAATAAAACAAAAACAATAAAATTTATAAAAAATAATAAACAACCCACTAAATTTGAAAGGTAATGAAAACAATAAAGGATAAAATGTCTGAAATTTAAATCAGAAAAATAAAAGGTGAAACCCTTTTATCAGCTAGATTAAAAGATTGAAAACCTGTGGAGATAGATTTTAGCCTGAGAGTGGAAACATGTGTAATGGGCAGAAAGGAATTGCATTTCTCTTTCTTTGGTAGGAATAAAAAGAAAAGAAAATCAGGAAACACAGAGTAGGAGTGAAAAGGCTAAACATGAGTCTAAAGTTAAAAATAAAAATTGAAGGCATGCAGCATATATGGCAACGGGTGATCCTTAAAATGATGCCTGGGTGCCCGGCCCTGGGGGCACAGCACTGGGCCTTGTCAACAGGATGAGCCCCTACTCTCACTCCTACATTTAGCTTGAACAAAGCCTCTCAAGGTTATGGCCAAATTCCAAATCAGTTCCCTCTGGAAATTGATCTCATCCACCCCAAAACAATATTTAAAGCCCTCGAAGAATGCTGAACATGTGAAACGCAAGGCATTGAGAGGAGGGCAGGTTCTCATGTTCCTTCCTACCCAGTCAAGAATGGTAGTCCCCAATCTTTGTGACCCTCGAACAAGATGACAAATGGCGACAGAAACTGTGGAAGGTCAAACATCTTGTCTTATTCTCTCCTGAATATTTCCCCCATGAAAACCTTCAAATAATTTCAAAAGCAGGTTTAAAGAAATTGAAATGATTTACTCTGAAATAATTTCAAGTGTATAGAAAGTTGTGAGAATAGTACACAAAGAATTCTTGAGTCCTCTCTTATCATTATCAGAACCATTTAAGAACAAGTTGTAATCACAACGCCCTGTCACCCCTAAATACTCCAGTGTGTGTTTCTGGATACAACCCTCTTGTGGGTTGAATAGCACTCCCTCCAAATGTAGGCCCAACTGAAACCTCAGAGTATAGTCTTATTTCGAAATAGGGTCTTTGCGGATGTAATTAAGGATCTCAAGATGAGATCACCTGGGTTTAGGGTGGACCCTAAATCCAGTGGACTGATGCCCTTATAACAAGAGGAGAGGACCAAGAGGGACCCAGAGACATACAGAGGAGAAGGCCAAATGAAGATGGAAGCAGAGATTGAAGTGACGCTGCCCCAAACTAGGAAATGTCAGGGATTGCCGGCACCCATCAGAAGCTAGGAGAAATGCATGGGACAGTAACTCCCTCAGTTTCCAGAAGGAACCAACCCTAACTGACTGACATCTCGATTTTGAACTTCTAGGCTCCAGAGAATAGACTTCTGTCATTTTAAGCCACTCACTTGTGGTAATTTGTGATGGCAGCCCTAGGAAACTAACGCAAACCGTCCAAATGAGGAACCAACAATGGCACGACCCTAGCACCCAATCCACAGACCTCCTTCAAATTTTGCCAGCTCTCTTCCCTTTCTGGTCTAGGATCCAGTCAGTCCTGGGACACACAGTACCTTTACTTGCTACATCACTTCAATCTCCTTCAACATGGAATAATTTCTCAGAGTCTTTCTGTCATTAATGTCCTTCAGTTTTAAAGAGTATAGACCTTTTATTCTGTAAGATGACCTTAGACCTGTTTCTTTTTTTTTTTTTTTTTTTTTTTTTTTTGCGGTACGCGGGCCTCTCACTGTTGTGGCCTCTCCCATTGCGGAGCACAGGCTCTGGACGCGCAGGCTCCGGACGCACAGGCTCAGCGGCCATGGCTCACGGGCCCAGCCGCTCCGCGGCATGTGGGATCTTCCCAGACCCAGGCACGAACCCGTGTCCCCTGCATTGGCAGGCGGATTCTCAACCACTGCGCCACCAGGGAAGCCCGACCTGTTTCTATTTGACATTTCCCTTTGGGCAGACCTCGCCATGCATTCTTGGTAGCAACACCACAGACAGGATGCTGAGCTTTTCATATTACAGCGCACGATGTCGCCCTGTCCCACCAATCGTGACATAGATGTTGAATGCTTGGTCATGTTGGCATCGTCCAGATTTCTCCCCCATCAAGTTATTACTTTTCTCTTTTGTAATGGGAAGCATTTTGTGGGGAGATTTTCTGAGATGATACCAACATCCTGGTCCTTCTCAACCTCCACTCCTCAGCTTTAGCATTCATCGTTGACCCCCTTCCTGAATAAATCATCAGCATGATGGTGTCATACGATGGTTTCCTATTTCCACCATTTTTTCTACATTTATCTCTTGGCAGTCTACTATAAGAAAGAGCTTTCACACGCATATCCCATTAACTTATTTATTCATTTATTTTCAATATAGGTTCCTATTTTATTTAACAATTGAAAATAAGATATTATCATATCATTTTGATGTGGAGGTTGTCTCCACAACAAATGTGGAGAGTTAGCCAGTGGGATCTCCTTCAGCTGGCTCCTGTGTCCTTTAAATAGGTCCTAGTCATTCTTTAAGCATCTCCTTACTTTCTGACATAAGAAGATATTCCAGGGGCTTCCCTGGTGGCTCAGTGGTTGAGAGTCCACCTGCCGATGCAGAGGACAGGGGTTCGTGCCCCGGTCTGGGAAGATCCCACATGCAGCGGAGCGGCTGGGCCCCTGAGCCATGGCCGCTGTGCCTGCGCGTCTGGAGCCTGTGCTCCGCAATGGGAGAGGCCACAACAGTGAGAGGTCCGCGTACCACAAAAAAAAAAAGAAGATATTCCAGACTCACCTTGTTTCTGTTCTATCTTTGGAATCAGCCATTCCTGGTTCTTTAAGTAAAGAAGGGTATTTAGAAACCAGTGTTAGATGTTCTATGTGCTCATTGCTACTGGGATGTTATTATTTCTGTCACCTCTCGGCTGATAGAGCTAGAATTTGTTTGTGTATATATACAATCCCCCCCCCACATATATAACTATATCTGTGTGCATCTCTATCTCTATATATCATCTATATCTATGTATATAGATTTATGTTTTATGTTTATATCTATATTTAAAAACAATGAATTTATACTATACTTCCAGTTACAATCCAATACCTCAAGTTCCTTTTCAACCTTCCCTTTTCACTTCCTGTCATCTCTCCAGCCTGGCTCCCATTGTCCTCTCTACACTTACTCACTTGCTCAAGTTACTTATTTGCTCAGTGTAACCCATTCCAAGCTCATCACTGCCTCCATGGGGACCCCTCCCAGCACCACCCCCGTACAGCTCAGCCCTTAGACACTGAGGTCTCTGAGAGAGGAAAGGAGGGAAGAGAACGCTTGAAAGAAGTTTACAAGAAAAACAGGGAAAAGATAACTCTCCTGGAAGCCAGTTGCCAAATGTGAACTTTGATTTTATAGCACATATTTTGCCCTTAATGAAAGGAGGAAGTGAAAGGCATTATGGTTTAGTCAGTCAGAAGAAGAGAGGCCTGAATTTCCCCCCAGCTCCACCATGATATTCACAATTAAGCAAAGCCAAATAGAAAGAGAAAGTGGGCTGGTGTGAGAAGAGAGAGAAGAAAAAAGAAGAAAGAGGCAGAAAGAACTACAGTGGCAGAGATAAGACTTTTCAGAAAGTCCTGGGGGCAACATTCCTTCCCAGGGCCTCCTCCTCACCGTTTGCATTGGGGCCACCCCAAATCTGACTGCTACCCCTCCTGGGCCCAGCCTCTCCTCTTCCCCAACACCTCTCCTCTTGGACCACCAACATTGGGGTCCCCTCCACACAGCCCCTCCCCACAGGCCCTGAGACCCAACCCATTTTCCTTCCCACCGCAGGACTCACACGGCCGTCCTTAGCACTTTGGGACTTCCTCTGCCTATATTCTTGTGTTGTTGGTGGATCTGAAATCAGGCAGCCCTAGAATTTAAAATTCTACTCTGTCCACATTCTAGCTTTCTGTCCTTGGGCAAAGTATTCTCTGAGCATCTATTTCATCACCTTTATAATACCCATGGCAATATAAATCTCATAATGCTGTTTGAGTATTAAGTGAGTAAACTAGCTTTCTCTTTCTCTTTGTACAAATCAAGATGGCTGGTCTTGGGCTGCTTGTAAGTTCCCATTCGTCCAGAAGCAAAAGTCCAGTGCAGTGTTGGCAAAGACTCAGAGAAATGACCTTGTTTGTCTACAGTGAAACACTTTCTTAACAAAGCATTAGATATTAGGAAGGAGACAGAGCTAATGGCAAGAGAAATCTTAGCCATAGTAAACTTCCATGACTCAGTAACCTGAAGAAAATCGATAAGGAATAGAAATTGTTTTGAAAGAAGAGAAACACATTACACAATATTACAAGAATTATATACTGAAGTATGTAATTAAGTGGATTCTGGCAGAAAGAATCTAGTATTCAAAGATTTAAGTCTAGTCTTAATTCCCGAAACAGCTTCAATATAATTCCTAGTATTCTCTATTCATTACTTCCTGGGTTGTGTTATAAATCACAGGGTCATTAGGGGGGAAAAGTTACTGGGAAAACCTGTGCAGGCTCACAGGGCCGGCTCTGGCTGCCACCCTCCCTGCAGCAGCCTCTCTACTCTCTTTGCCCAAGAGACACTTTCTCTTTCCAGTGTCAGGGAGGACTTCTAAAGGAAGTGAAACCAGGAACCTGGAAGGTGTCACTTGAAACAAGAATGAGTCCTCTTCCTTCCTCTGAGCAATGACCACCCTTTATTTTGGAAAAGATGCTGATTTGCAAATCTGTTGTAAGGGGTTGGGGGTGACTCTCCAGCCCATGCTGGGAAGTTTCAGTACTAAAGTAACGCAAGGATCTCCTTATAAATCAGCCTCCACTGTGGGAACGCATGGAGGCCTAGGCCACTCCTAGAGTCTCTAGCATAGCCACCTCCTTGAGGCTTTGTTCTTTTTGGCCTAGTCCAAACAAACAGGTCGATTTCCCAGCAGCACTAAAAAGTCCCTCTGTGACTTCCTGATGTGCAGATTTGGCTTCAGAACTCAGCTCTCAGTAAACTGCTTCTGTAATTGAGGCTGGATGCCTCCAGGTGGCACCAGAGTGCCGCCCTCCTGAACTGAATCTGCCCTGGGATCGAAACGAGAATAGTTTCTCCCCCCACCCTGTTCATTTGAGGAACTACTGCCAAGAATCTTCCCAACGATGAGGTTTCTTCTCTGCTCAAAGCCCATCAGAGGTTTCCTGCTGTCTGCGAATAAAGCCAAACTGTCAGTGGTCTGGGCTTGAGATCAAGTTGAGATTCAGTCTTGTCTGAGCAAGCAGGATGATGGAAGAGGTTGGAGTAGAGGGGAGGAGGCTGTTTAAGTCTGCGGAAAAGAGTTGAAGCCAGAGAAACGGTGAGCATAGAGAGGAATCCCTGATGACCGTCTCTTTGTGTCTTTGCAGAGGGGCACTGCAGGCAGGAGAGGCGGGCCCTGCTTTCACCAGGACTCAGGACTCACTAGGCGGTAATGAAATGCGATGCAGAGTGAGGAGGGGCATGCCACAACAGCTGCAACAGCGCCTTGTAGCAGCCCTCACCAGCCTTCGTGGGCAGCAAATAGTAAAGGGCCAGGACCAAAGAACACGAGGGCACTCTGTGAACATGCAAAGCAAACCCCAAAGAGCCCACAAACACTTGAGAGGATTTTGCAAAGTCAGATAGCCTCTAATTAAGGGTGTCAGGGCAAGAGCCAGTGAAATAGGGTTAGGTCAGTTGCCGGCGTCTTATTAGATCTCCACGCTGAGAGACAGAGTGGCTGTCTTAGTGTTCTAGCTGCTACAGCAAAATAGCACAGACTGGGTGGCTTACAAACAACAGAAACTTATCTCTCACATCTCTGGAGCTGCAAGTCCAAGATTAAAGCACCAGCATGGTTGAGTCTAGTGAGACCCCACTTCCTGGTTCATAGCAGATGCCTTCTCACTGTGTCCTCGTGTGGTAGAAGGGGCGAGGGCCTCTCAGGGGCCTCTTCTGCAAGGACACAAATCCCACTCATGAGGGCTCCATCCTCATGACCTAATTACCTCCCAAAGGCTCCATCTCCTAATACTATCACATTGGGGGTTAGGATTTCAACATGTACATTCTTGGGGGACACAAACATTCAGACCATAGCAGTGGCCATATACTTTATCATCCTGGGTGGTTTTATTACTAAACTAACTCAAGAACCTCCTTATTATAAACCATCCTTTCCTAGATTCTTGTTGTTTTATGACGAGAAGAAACTTTTTTTTTCCTATCACTCTACTCGAATACATTTGATCGGATATTCTTTTCCAGCTCCTGGACAATCTCTTGGGCAGGGCCTATAACTTCTTCAGTCATGAAAGTCCCAAGCTTTCAGGAATTGGAATAGTCTCAGTATTTTTGTATTTTTTAAAGAATCAATTTTATTTATTTATTTATTTTTGGTTGCATTGGGTCTTCATTGCTGCACACGGGCTTTCTCTAGTTGCGGTGAGTGGGGGGTAATCTTCCTTGCGGTGCGCTGGCTTCTCACTGCCGTGGCCTCTCCTGTTGCAGAGCATGGGCTCCAGGCGCGCAGGCTTCAGTAGTTGTGGCATACAGTCTCCATAGTTGTGGCTCACGGGCTCTAGAGAGCAGGCTCAGTAGTTGTGGTGCACGGGCTTAGTTGCTCCGCGGCATGTGAGATCCTCCTGGACCAGGGCTTGAACCCGTGTCCCCTGCATTGGCAGGCGGATTCTTAACCACTGTACCACCAGGGAAGTCCCTAGTCTCAGTGTTGAATGTAAAGTCAGAGCTTTGTCTTCCAGCTGATTCAAAGCTGAGGTCTGACCAGCAGCCGTTGGGAAGCACCGATCTTTCCTTTTGCTCCAGCTCCTTCGCTTGCTCGGCTGCCTCTGGCTTTTCCAGTGTTGGTAGGGGAAGAAATAAAAGCAAACTGACACTTCTGATAGTGAAAGGGTACTACTAAAAATTATGTTGGGGCAACTGGCCTAAGTGCACACTCTCCACCGGATGGGTGCAAAGCCATCCTTCAAGGTCTGTGTGGCTAGGCCCCAGCCTGCTTTTGCAGCCATATTTGCTGTCACTCCCACTTCTGAGAGCAATGTTCCGGTGTTCGAGGCCAAGATACACTACCTCTCCTCTCACCCCTCCAGCTCCCCTAGGCTTCCTTTCTTCCTTGAGAAACTGTGATAAAGTGTGAAGACACAAGATCGGGATGCTGGTGACCTGGGGAACTGAGCCCTAGCTCTGTTTCTTATCTGCTGTGTGATTGTGGGCACACTGCATGTCCTCCCTGAGTCTTGCCTTCTTTACCTATGGAAGGGGAATAATGCCATCTATTCCACAGTGTTGTGAGATTAAGTGATGTAAATTATGTGGACGTGTGATGTGAACTTCACACGACCGTTCAGATGCTAGGATTTTTTTTTCCTTGACATTTCTTTCTGGTCTCATCGGTTTCCAGAGGAAAAGGGAACCATGAAGTTAGTGTGGAGGAGTGGGCGGAATGGTACAAGTATCTGTATTTTTATCTCTCTGGCTCTCCCCAGCATTTATTCCTCATGTCCCCACCAGCTTACATGGGGAGATTTACTTTTGGTGGAATGGAATTGTCCCCAGAGATTTGTCAGTTTTGTTCAGCTTTATCCTACAACAGTGCCTGGTACAGAGTAGGAGCTCAGTACACATTTGTTGAGTGGAGGTAGTTTGTAACGTAACAATAAGAAATATATTGATTGTGCTATTTCTAAGCCCATCGCCTACCTTCTTGTCTCCATTTGAGGGTCACTGCTCTGGGTTGTTCAAAACATATTTGTTGAGCCCAATTCTGTGCCCAGTTCCAATGGCGGATGTGAGGAGGGACAGATACAGAGATGAATGAGAAGACCCTTGACCCTTAAAATCTAAAGTGTAAAAGGGAAGGAAGGAAACAAATGTAAATGAAAATAACCTTTCCCTTTACTTTCTCCAGATGAGAAAGTATTACAAGTGTCTTAGTGCTCAGAAAACACAAAAGTCCATATGTTTCATTGACCAAATTATACACAAAAATGTACATTAAACAAAAAACTTTTTAAAACCCTCTTTTTGAAAATGCTTGATGTTGCCTTTTTATTTTTCCTTTTAAGCTATCTGATAAAGCCTTGCCTGCAACATATTTCTCATTTCGTAACGGTAGACATTCCTAAAAATAACATCAGATACAAGCTTTTTATATTCTTACCCTGGATATTAACTTGCAGTGAAGATCCCTCAAAGTTTAAACAGCCATCTAGCTCAAAATGGGAATTATGAACAACCAATTACACCTGATTGCCAAAAGGGTCCAGGATCCTTGTGATGAATAACTTCTCCTCTCTGACTGTAAAGATTGAATGGATAGAACCTTTCAACTGAAGACAGAAAAGACTTCGTCTGTTAAATGTACACACAAGGGCTTCCCTGGTGGCGCAGTGGTTGAGAGTCCGCCTGCCGATGCAGGGGATGCGGGTTCGTGCCCCGGTCCGGGAAGATCCCACATGCAGCGGAGCGGCTGGGCCCGTGAGCCATGGCCGCCGAGCCTGCACGTCCGGAGCCTGTGCTCCGCAACGGGAGAGGCCACAACAGTGAGAGGTCCACGTAACGCAAAAAAAAAAAAAAAAAAAAAAAAAAAAATGTACACACAAATTCATAATAGGTAAGAAATTAACTGGAAGGAAACAGGACAACTGTGAGCGGGCAAGTTGGCCTTCAGAATAGGGAGATGTGGCAGCTGTGAAGTCCAAAGGGCTGCTAGAGAAACGACTCGAAATCAGTTGAAGAGCTAAGGAGGTAGCAGGGGGTGAGAAGAGAAATATTGACAAATGAGGCAGTTTGGAGACTTTGGGAAGAGACTGATTTGAGAGCCACTGTGGGAGTTGGGGAGGCCAGGGAGTATCGAATCTGGAGAGTCAGGCAGACCCTCGTCTGAGTTTTGTATTCAGCCGAGAGACTGAGCACAGAGGAGAGCTGGTTCAGGAGCCTGGGTCCGAATCCTGACTCTGCTAAGTGCCGGGGAGAGTCACTACAGCATTCTGACCCCAGTGTCCTCAGCTGCTGACTAGAGGATTAGGCTAGACCAGTGGTTCTCAGCCTTGACTATACATTAGAATCTTCTAGGGAGTTTTAAAAATCCACTGCTGCCTGGGCTTCACTCCCCCCCCCCAGACATCCTGAAGTAATTGGGGTAGGGCAGGGTGCAGGCATGGATGTATTTAAACAACTTTATGGAGATACAGTTCATATGCCAAAAAACCCACCCTTTGAAAGTGTACAATTCAGTGGGTTTTAGGATATGTACAGCATTGTATAATCATCACCTCTATCTAATTTTACAGCATTTTTTCACCCCCAAAAGAAACCCATGTGCTTATTAGCAGTCCTTGTTTCCCCCTCCACTAAGCCCTAGGCAACTAGTAATCTACTTTCTGTCTCTAAAGATTTGCCTATTCTGGACATTTCATAAATGGAATCCTATAATACATGGTCCTTTGAGATTGGCTTCTTTCCCTTAGCATAATGTTTTCAAGTTTCATCCATGTTGTAGCATGTGTTAATACTTCATTCCTTTTTATGGGCTAATATACCATATACTAAGCATGGATAGTTTTTAAATTACTTTTTAAAAAATAGACTTTATTTTGGGGGGAAGTTTTAGGTTCACAGCAAAATTGCAATGAACATACAGAGATTTCCCGTTTCCTGCCTGCACACGTGCATAGCCTCCCCCGCCATTAACACTTGCCACCAGGTGATGCATTTGCTGTAACTAAAGGACCTACAGAGGCAAAACATCATAATCACCCAGAGTTCATGTTTCCATTATGGTTCACTCTTGGTGTTGTACATGCTGTGTTTGGACTAATGTGTAATGATGGGTATCCATCATCATAGCATCGTACAAAGTAGTTTCACCCTAAAAATCCTCTGTGCTCCACCTATTCGTACTTACCTCCCCTTGAACTCCTGGCAACACTGATCTTTTTACTGTGTCCATAGTCTTGCCTTTTCCAGAATATCATATGGATAATTTTTTTTTTTTTTTTTTTGTGGTACGCGGGCATCTCACTGTTGTGGCCTCTCCCGTTGCGGAGCACAGGCTCCGGACGCGCAGGCTCAGCGGCCACGGATCACGGGCCCAGCCGCTCTGCGGCATGTGGGATCCTCCTGGACCGGGGCACGAACCCGTGTCCCCTGCATCGGCAGGCGGACTCTCAACCACTGCGCCACCAGGGAAGCCCCATATGTATAATTTTAAAGTTCTACTATGCAACCATGATTAATAACCAGTAGATGATCATTAAGACCCTGCTGGGCTCCATGGTGCTCATGGGTGGGACAGGAGAGCCAACCAGAGCCTCTATCTGGCAAAGCCAGTCTCCAATAGTGCCGTGTCTGTGTCCTGACTTACAGCGAGAAGGCAGCTCCTACCTCCAGTTTGGACCCTGTTTTGCAGTGAGGAAGACTGTTGCGCTCTGGGAGCTGGGCATGTGTGAGTCTGTAGATGAGGAAGAGCACACCAGGGCCAGGCTGAAGACATCCCAGATCAGTGTCTTTGTGACCAGAAGGTCACAGATAAGTCCTGAAAAAAGGTCAGAAAGGTGCTTCTAAATCCTGAAAATGATTTCATGGAGTTTAAGAGGCTCCCCCCGTTGCGTAAAATACAGATGTATTTGTGAAGCCATCCAAATAAATTCACTGGTTGAGCAAACTTGCAGCTGTGCCACGTTCCTCCTCTAGAGCCTTTGTTTGCCCCTTTGGCCTGTTGTCCGTTCAGAAGACCCCAACTGGGTTCTTGCCAGTTACATGGGTTGGCACCAACCCACTGAAATTGCCATTCACTGGGTCAGAAAAGATGGTTGCAGCTGTTCCCATCTTGGTTGGGATCTTTACTGTAACCAGAGGTGTTTCAGCAGCTGTTTAGACCATTAATGGGAAGTGGGTTAATACTTCCGTCCCTGCTTTTTTGAACCTGGGAAGAAACTTACTGCTTTTCAACACTATCACAAAGCAAGATGAAGATGCAAGAATGCACAAAACTCATAAATGCAGCCATGAAGTCACCTCCCATTATTCTAGGGTTACAGAAGGGACCCCTGGTTCCACTACTGCCTCCAGTAACCTGCTCTCCAATCAGTAGCTCTAGTGATCTTTGTAAAATATAAATCAGATAATGTTTCTTCCTCACCTTGGCTTAATAACCCCACAGTGGCTTTCCTGTACTTAGGATGAAATCCAAGACACTTAACCTGGTTGAAAAATCCTGTGGGATCTGGCCCTTTGCACTTGCTTTTCTCTCTCTTTTCCCACCAATTTATACACAATCTGCTGTCTCAGTGTCAATGTCTTTTCCTCAGAAATGCCATCTCTTTCTCCTTTACCCACTGTATAAGTTAAACCCCATTCTTCCTTTTTCTTATGGCATCTTTGCTGGCTTCATACAGCTCCTCACCATTTGTGAGCCTATGTTTCTCATGTTAGTTTAACAACCTTCCCCCCACCAGACTGTAAGCTCCATGTTGGATTTGTGCCCGCTCTGTTCTCCTGTGCAGTGTCTGGCTGTGATTTCATACTCAGAAATACTTGTTAAAGAAGTGATCGAATGCGTTGGTGCATGGAGGGAATCCTGAGATTCCAGAGTCCTGGGGTTGGTTGGGGTGCTATTCAACACTGCGACGGCTCGGTAGAGCTATGGATGTAAGGAAAGGAGGAGCGTGAGGTCCAGGGATGTGTTATTTACCTACAAACAGTGATAGAAACAGGAGGCCAATGGTGAGTGCGTGTTTAGGACCAGGGAACAAAGGGTCAGACACCAAACAACTTGTCAAGAAAACAGATTCATGACACAAGTGCTGCCCTTACAGCCAAGGCAGCTCCGATACAATCAGGTGACAATTTTAACATAAGCAAAGCTGCCTGGCGGTTATAGTTGACATTCCCATTTTATCTGGTTTCCTGGGAGTGGTAGGCAGAATAATGAATGGCTTCCTGAGGACGTCCACTCCCTAGTCCCTGGAACCTGTGAAGATGTTACCTTACACGGCAGAGAGGAATTAAGGTGGCAGATGTGATTAAGGTTATTAATCAGCTGACTTTAAAATAGGGAGATTATTCTGGATTATCTGGGTGGGTCCTTGGAAGTAGAAGAGGGAGGCAGGAGCATTGGTGTCAGAGGGATACAATGTGGGGAGGACTCAACCGGACACTGCTGGCTGTGAAGATGAAGAGGGGTCATGAGGCAAGAAATACAGGAAAAGGCAAGGACATGGATTCTCTCCTAGAGACTCAGAAAAGATTAGCCCGGCCACTGATTGATTTCCATCCAGTGAGACCTGAGTTGGACTTCTAACCAACAGAACTACAAGATAACAGATATGTGTAGTTTAAAGCTGCTAAATTTATGATAATTTGTTACAGTCATTAGAAAACGAATACAAAGACTCACCAGACCTAGTGTGGGTTAAAAATCTCAGCTCATATATAGACAAGTGTTACCGAACCATGTTCGTATTGCCCAGTGCACAGCAAGCCAAAACACAGAGACACCGAGGTTTGCAGCAAAGAGAGGGTTTATTTGCGAGGCAGTCGTGTGAGGAGATGGGAGAACACATCTCAAATTCACCTCCCCAGAGGCAAGGGGCCAGGAGTATTTATGGGACAAGAAATAGAGAAGCAGGGTGGCCTGAGGCATTGGAAGCAAGGGAAAGGTGATTGGATAAAGGTGTGGTAATCATTCTGTGCGGTGTAACTAGGCTTCATACAGGTCTCTGCACATTCACAGGGGCACCAAGTGGACACGCGCACGTGCCCAGTTAAAGCGTCAGTGGTTCTACCCAGTCTCAGCCAGCTCGGCTCCAACCAACTAGACACTGCTGACTCCAAGCTCCTAGAAAACAACATGGGCAAACATCTTATTGTTTGGGCTACATGCTGCTTGGAGGATGTGCAAGTCTTAAAACGACTTTGATTAGTGAAGGCAGGTGAAATTGGATTTGACTAACCATTACCCGGGGTTTCACAGGTGTCAAATCATATGTTATATGTCAATTATATGAGGCCACTAGCAGTTCCACCTGGGAGATGAGACAGAGGGGGTGGGGGTGGGGTGGAAGGTCAGAAGTTCTGATGATATTGTCTGCTGGGCTTAGGGGTGTAGATGTATTGATATATCCTGTTGGTCTTTACCTCTTCATTCTGCAAATATTTATTGAGGACTGTATTAGTTTCCTAGGGCTGTTGTAACAAATTACCACAAGTTTGGTGGTTTACAACACAGAAATTTATTTTCTATAGTTCTAGAGGCCAGAGTTTGAAATCAAGGTGTCAGCAAGGCCACGCTCCCTCCGAAGGCTATAGGAAAAAATCCTTCCTGCCTCTTCCAGCTTCTGAGAGTCCCAGTTATTTTTGGTGTGTGACAGCACAACACCAACCTCCATCTTCACATGGCCTTCTTTGTGCCTCTGTGTGTCATTTTCTGTCCCTTATAAGGAGACTCATTGGATTTAGGACCTACCCCAATCCAGTAGGATTTCATCTCAATTCTTACTATAATTACATCTGCAAAGACTATTTCCAGATAAGATCACATTTTGAGGTCCTGGGTGGACATGAATTTTGAGGAGACCCTGCACAACCCAGCACAAGGATTTATTATGTCTCAGGCACTCTGCTAGGTTCTGGAGGAAGAACGTCCTTAAATAAGAAACTAAAGAAGCCAGCAAGCAAACTAGGGTTGTGAGAAGTGCTCTGAAGGCCGTGAGCAGGGGCATCCATGGGAATCAGTGTGGGTGGCAAGGAGGCCTTCGAGAGGGTGGTCAGGAAAGTCCAGTCTGCAGAGCAGAGCTGAGCTCCAAAAGCCAGTGAGGCCCAGCCACACAAAGGCGAGCAGGAGAGCGTGCGCCTGATGGACAGGATGAGCAGAGGCCCTGGGCAGCTGAGGGGCTTGGCAAGTTCCCAGGGGGAGAAATCCAGCGAGACTGAGGCAGGGGGAGAGCAAAGGCAGTGACATGAACTGAGCTTGTCTAGAGCAACCTTTAAGAATTTGGAGTAGGAGAGAAGACATTAGACTGCATGTCTGAAGGTTCCCTCTTGCGGTGGCCTGGAGGATGGGGGGTGTGGGGGAGGCAGGGAGATGAAACAGGACATTACTGCAGCCTTCCTGGAGAAAAGATGCTGAGAGCCTGGGCAGTTCACAGGTAGCCAGGGATGGGGCCGGGCGGCTGGGAGAGGCACCTGGTGGAAGAATGGACAGGACTGAGCTGGTGAATAGACTTGGGGTGAGGGAGGAGGACGAGCCCAAGAGGTCTTCCAGAACAGGGTTTTGATGACTGGGTAAAAACCAGTGCCATTTACTGCAAGGGAAATGCAGGAAAGAAAAATGCCCAGTCACTTGGGACAGCTCGGAAAACACTGGGCGTGGAGCCGAGTAGGCCACCAGGGAGCGGCCGCCCTGCACAGTCCTCCTCCGGGAGCGTGCTGCCCACACCTACATCAGGTCCAGGCAGGTCGGGACACCACTGCACCCTGTGTGGATGGCTGTTCTTTGCCCTCCGTGGGGCCCAGAGCGGAGAGACGGCGGGAGAGCAGCCCAATTGCTTGCCAACCATGAGCAGGCAGTGCCCATTGTTTGTCGGATGTTTAGAATTATGGACAATGTCCCACTGAGGTTCTCTAGAGGGAGGGAGGGAGGGAGGCCACAGCCATGCTCCTTCATGCAGAATCTTGTTTATTTTTCCAGACAGCCCTTTCAGGTAGCTGGTGTGATTCCCATTTTGAGAGATGAGGAAATATTTGAAGAAGGTAAACATCCTGATCAAGCTCACACAGCCAGTAAGTTGCAGAGCCAAGACCCAAGCTTAAGTTTCCTGATCTGGGCAACTCTCTTCTCTTTCCATGGCCCTTTGTTACTGGAGAAGGGCATTGTGGAAAACAGGTATCAAAGTCCAAGGGTTGCTGGGTGGTTCAGGGTGAACACTGACACAGGTCTGTTTCCATTAGGTCAGTTTGATGCAAAAGGATGTCAGTCTGTTTCAGAGACCCTGCTTCTTCCATGAGGATCGCTTTCAAGAGGGTTGGGTGTAAGGGAGCTCTTTCTGGAGTGCTCATATGATTTTTTTTTTTTTTTTTTTTTTTTTATAAGTACAGACCATTATTTATCAAGACTTTAAAAACAACAATTGTTATCAAAATATTAGCAAATATAATTCAGCAATAAATAAAATTAATTTTACATCATAACTAACTGGGGTTTATTCCAGAAATATAAAGATGATTCAACATTTGTAAATCAATCTGTTCAATCCATAATATCAACAAGCTAAAGAACAAAAATCATACAATCTTATAAATTAATCCAGCAAAGGTATATAACAAAATTTATGATAAATTTTCTCAGCATTATTTATTTTACCATTATAAGGATGTTTTCTTAACTTGATAAAAAGCATCTACACATATGATGTTTTTTGAAAGACCTTCTTACACTGCCCCTCTTTTATTCTGCTTCCAGGCAGAATCAAATCAGGCATGGAATCAAATTGATCACATTCATGAATTCATAGAATGAAAGGAATTGTCCTTACAAGACTCTTGTATTTTTAATTAGTTATTGTTTTCTCTCTTAGTCCCCCAGCTGCAACCCCATTAACCTCCTCCTTCCCTGCCCCTCTTTGCATACTTAGACATATATTTACTGCAACTCCTTCCACTCCCCCTTCCACCAAACCCACGTATGGAGACATCCTTGATAATATACAGTGTTGTTTTGTATGCTGTTTTAAAACTCTTATAAATATTGTACTATAAATATTCTGTTTCTTACATTTTGGGCTTAACATTATGATTTTGAGATTTATACATGTTTTGTGTAGTCTGGGTAATTTCTCTGTCTACTGAAAAGTATTTCACCAAATACATACAACATATGTTGCTTGTTCATTTCCCTGGGAAGGGGCCCTAGGTTGCTTCCAACTCTGTGACACATCCAACGCTGTATGAACCTCTTTATACATATTTCTTTGTGAACTTGTGATGATTTCTCCAGTGTATAAACTCAAGGCTGGCTTTCCTGGGTTCTAGGGATATACATAGAAAACACCCTTCAAAATAGCTCACCAGTGACCTTTGAACCAACAATGCTCAAATGTCATGTTTCCCCACACCCTTGCCAGCATTTGATATTGTCCAACTCTCTAATTTTTGCCAACTTGATGCACATAAAGTGTCATTTTCTTAACTCAGTATGATTCTCCCAAAATCCTAATGTCCATAATCATCTTCGCTAGGACTGAAGGGAACGTAATTAATGTGTCAAGTGCTGTGCTAACTGCATTTCTATTATATGTACCTTATAGCCTTTCTTTCCCTGACTTAAGTTCATAAGTACATGATAAAAGTGCCTGCTTCACAGTGTTGCTGTGAGGCTGATCTAAGGGTCTGGCCCATAGTGCTCAACAGAGGCAAGTTATTCTTTTTTTTTTTTTTTTTTTTTGTGGTACGCGGGCCTCTCTCTGTTGTGGCCTCTCCCGTTGCGGAGCACAGGCTCCAGACGCGCAGGCTCAGCGGCCATGGCTCACGGGCCCAGCCGCTCCGCTGCATGTGGGATCTTCCCGGACCGGGGCACGAACCCGTGTGCCCTGCAACGGCAGGCGGATTCTCAACCACTGCGCCACCAGGGAAGCCCCACAAGTTATTCTTATTTTTTTTTTTTTTTTTTTTTTTTGTGGTACGCGGGCCTCTCGCTGTTGTGGCCTCTCCCATTGCGGAGCACAGGCTCCAGACGCGCAGGCTCAGCGGCCATGGCTCACGGGCCCAGCCGCTCCGCGGCACGTGGGGTCCTCCCGCACCGGGGCACGAACCCGCGTCCCCTGCATCGGCAGGCAGACTCCCAACCACTGCGCCACCAGGGAAGCCCCACAAGTTATTCTTATTGTCATAATTACTGTGACTATAAAGTAATTAGCACAGTGTTTGGTACACGGCATTCCAGCAGAGTTTAGGCTCCATCAGAAAAGGCATTTTGTGTCTCTTGTGCACAGCTGTATCTCAAGCGCCTAGAAGAGTGTTTGGCCCACAGTTAGTGCTCAATAAGAATTTATTAAATGAATAAATAATAACTGTAAACTTCTATAACGATGGATGATGCATATAAAGTAACTAGCACAGTGGATGGAACATAGGCCTCAATAAGTGTTAGCTAATACATGTTAGCTCTTATTATCATTAACTCATGCCACAAAGACCCCCATGTTGGGACTTCCCTGGTGGTTCAGTGGTGAAGAACCTGCCTTCAAATGCAGGGGACATGGGCTCGATCCCTGGTTGGGGAGCTGAGATCCCACATGCCGCGGGGCAACTAAGCCCGCACGCCACAATTATTGAGCTTGGAGGCCTCAACAAGAGATCCTACGTGCTGCAAACTACAGAGGCCATGTGCCCTGGAGCCTATGCGCCACAACTAAAGAGAGAAAACCCGCATGCCACAACTAGAGAGAAGCCCGCGCGTTGCAACGAAAGATTCCGCGTGCCGCGACTAAGACCCAATGCAGCCAAAAAAATTAATTAAATAAATAAATATTTAAAAAACAAACAAAGACCCCATATCTTTGCTGTTGCTTTATTCACAGGAAGGAATTAGGTCACTGATTCTCAAAATTGCTTGCACTCTGGGATCATCTGGAGAGATGTAAAAGTAAGTGTTAGCTGGTCAGTCTCCCAATATACAACCCACCTCTTGTCTCTCATCACAAAATACTAATTAATTTACAAACGGAAAAAGAGTACTTTTACAGTAGAGAAGCCTGGCAGACACCATCTTAATTAAGTGATCAAAAGTGGATGCCATCAGTAACATGACAAATAAACATAGTGGGCCACCCAACAGGATGCAATGAGAACATAGCGTCATTTCTGTGATATTCTTATCAAAGATGAATAAACTAAATCCCATCATAAGGAAATGTTGAACAAACCCAAATTGAGGGACATTCTACAAAATAATCTTCAAAAGTGTCAAGGTCTGAGAGTCAAGGAAAGGCTGAGGAAATTTCCAGACTGAGTGAGACTAAGCCACCTGACCGATAACTGCAACTCATATGATTCTGAACTGGACCCTTATCTGTAAAGAATGTAATTAGGACAATTAGTGAAACTTGAAATCTGAGGATTAGTTAGTAGATATATAACAATGTTAATTTCCTGATTTGTGGTTTTTTTATTGAGGTTATATAGGAGAATGTCTTTGTTTGGGGGAAGTAGACACTAAAATGTTTGGGGAAGGTGGCACACTAGGTTGGCAAATTACTCTCAGTTGGCTCAGGAAAGAGTTTTTTTGTATTGTGTTTGTACCTTAGGCAGTTTGGGCTGCTATAACAAGATACCACAGACTGGGCAGCTTAAACAACAGAAATCTATTTTTCACAGTTCTGGAAGCTAGAAGTCCAAGGTCAGGGTGCCAGCATGGTTGGGTTCTTCGTGAAGGCCTGCTTTCTGGTTTGCAGGTAGCTGTATCCTCACGTGGCAGAGAACAGAGAGAGGAAGCAAGTCCACATGCCTCTTCTTATAAGGGCACTAATCCCATTCCTGAAGCTCCACCCTCATGACCTAATTACTCCAAAGGCCCCTCCTCCTGATACCATCACACTGTGGGTTAGTGTTTCAATAGATGAATTTTTGGGGACACATTCAGTCCATAGCAACTTCCAACTTTTTTGTAAATTTGTACTTGTTTGGAAAAAAATTATTAAAAATTCTGGTTGGTTCCAATTTAAAGCTGATTTAGTTGGTATGGGATATAGACTGGTCTGCAAGTTTTAAAAAGTCTCCCCAGTCGTCTTATGTGTTGCCAAGTTTGAAACGACTCAGTTAGATCTTTTCTGCAAGATGATCAGTTAATTTTCTGTGATGAATTATTTCCCATTTTCTGAAAGCCTTGCACTGGGCAGTGTTTCCAGAGGGTGGTGGGCCATTACCATCCCTCCCTGTAAGCTCAGGAAAAGGCCAACCTTTGTGAAATGGGTGACGGTGACTTTCTCTTTTGGGCATGTAAGTGCCAAGGGCTGGCCAGGACTACCTCTATGGACCAGCAACACCTTGACTCCTGCAATTGACTGCCGCACATCATGGAGAGGATCTCAGATGATGGCTGGCAAAGTCACTTGTCAGGTGAGACTGGGGTTCAAGTCCTGGCTTCGCCCCTCACTGGCTGGGTGACATGGGTTATTCACTTCAGTTCACAAGCCTTAGATTCATCCTGCATATCTCTTCATAGGATTATTGTGAGGATTAAATGAAGTCATTAGGGCATGAAAATCACCTAGCACAGTGCCCAGAATGGAATAAGCATTCAATTCATGCTAGCTATGTAATATAATATAAGTATAATGTAAGAAATTTTCTGATTTCCTGAAAATATTAATATTACCAAGAGTTTTTGAGTGTGTGTGTGTGTGTGTGTGTGTGTGTGTGTGTGTGTGTGTCCTGGGAGATGTTGCAGGCCAAGAAGGAGAATAACGTGTTGACAGCTACATCAGTTAAGAGAGCTAAGACCCCAAGTGGGTGGGAATAACCTTGCCATCTGTCCTTTCCTCCCTGCGGGCAGGCCTGGCAAACTCTTGAGAGGTGAGTGTGGGTCCCAATATGGGGGCTAACTGTGCCCAAACTCCCTTTGGCTACAATCTCTTCATGACCCCAGCAGTAGAGCAAATCCCTGCTCTCAGGAGGTTTAAGATCCAGAGGGAAGTGGCGAAATTAGTGGAGAAAAGAGGGCAGCAATGGCAGGAAGAAGCCCCCAGGACAGTCTAATCCGCCTTTTCATCTGAAGGTTTTGAAGGGCAGAGAGAGTCCACTTTTGACACTGTGTCTTTGGCTTGGATCTTGCTAGTAGAGAGCTGCAGAGAACAGTTGTTTGAAGGGGAAAGGAGGTTAATTGTTTTAACTTGAGCAGAGCAAACTTGGAAAGTGAGAAATCCTCCCTCTTCCAATAGGCCTCTGGTCCAAAACCACACCTGGCCTCGCATCCTTCTAATGATAATCCCCACAGAGTTCCAGGTGTTCAGCCCAGTGACTGATGGTGAGCCCTGCCGAGTTCAGAGGGACAGGATGGAGGCTATATATAAATCCAACAAAGTTTCAAAAGGTAAAAGATGCATGACCGATTACGAAAGCTTATATTGCTCTGGGAGAGTGCCGAAGCTTTATTTCTGCCCTGGCTGATATGTTGTTCTGTTCCCTCTTGGAAGATAAGGCAGTCTCTAGGCCACAGTTCCCCATCTGTGAAATGGGGTGAGATTATCCACCCCGTGGGACTTATCCTGCATGAGGCACCTTTGAAGGCTCCAGAGCACAACAGCACAATGCGCTCTGAAGAGCTGGTGCCAGTATTCCCAATGGCAAAAGCATCAGGGCCAGCTGACGCCTCAGGAGGCGTCTGAGAGACCAGTGGGGGAGAGCTGGTGGCGGGCCACACCTGCGAGCCTTGTGAGGGTTGCCAGGAGGACTGCACGATGGCAGCAGCTGTGGGGCGAGGTCAGCGGGCAGCCCAGGCAGGAGTCAGGCAAGACGGGGCCTCTTGGAAGGTGGCGGCTGGCATCCGGCTCCGCTCCCAGGCTCTGCTGCCATCACCGAGCCACACACATCGACAGGAGGAGGCCGGCGCTTGATGATGCCAGAAGGGAGGAAACTCAGAAAAGTCGAGAAAGGTGAACGCAGAGCCACTCAACAAGATCCAGGCTCTAGAATTAAGGTGTGCCCTCTTAGAACTGATGGTCTGGGGCCAAGCACAGGCTCTCCAGAGGGGCGAGGGCTACGAGATCACCTTTCCTAATCCCTTTATTTTATACAGGTGGGAACTCAGGCTCGGAGAGTATTGGTGGCTTGCCCAAAGCCTCACAGCTAAATAGCAACAGAACAACCAGTCATTTCCTACTTGTTTACTCTTTTCAGTATAACTTAGTCTCCCTAAATGATTCAGCATATGCCAAACTTTGGGAATTTTCTTTCTCCCGAATAAAGGTAACTTCAAGAGGTGCTGTGGCCTGGTGGATAGAGCGAGGAATGGGAACTCTGGTCTTTCGGGTCTTTGCTTGTACTCTGCTCCTAACCAGAAGATGGTCTTAGAGGTGGCATTTAGTGCAATAATTTAAAGCTTGGCTTAACCTCAAAGTCTTCCCCAGTGCCTTGGGGGTGGGAGGTGGTAAGTGCACCCACCCTGGGGGAGCCCTGACCCTGAGCAGGGAGGTGGTGTGTTAGCTCTGGCACACAGCCAGGCACGATGACGGCTGTGGTTAACATAGTCCTCAGTGTGCCTTTCAGGTAACTACCCTTCAGCCCAGTCTCTGGACACACATTTCATAAGCAAAACAAGGCGACCTTCCAGGGAGCCCATGGGCTGTAATCACTCTTCCTTCAACCTCAAGGCCCCATTGCCAGCCACTGCCCCATGATGGGCATTGTCAGGAGCTGTGGTGACAAGCCTGGTGGTAGGAGTGGTGGCAGCTCGGCCTAGTATGACCACAGCAACCAGGCCAGGGGGCACCTAACCAGCCCACCTCAGCAAAGGCCCCTCTTGAAGGGGAGGGTCCCTCAACTTCACTGAATTATCAGTCCACAGCCTCGGAGTGATCCCAGGTACTGCTTCTCACCTGTGGTCGGACGATCTGGAGTAAGTTACTTTACATCTGCACTTCAGTTCCCCAAACTGCAAAATGTGCAATAACATCATACACTAACAGGGGTCATTGTAAGAACTCAATGACATAACATGACGACAATACCTAGAATAGTCCCAGAATCTCAGGAGTCACTCAACAAGTGATATTTCCTTCCATTTCCCTCTTAGCGTTAAATATCATTGAAACTGTCACCCACGCTCTTGGTTGTCTTCCATGTGGGCAAATAAGCACATCAAACACACACACACACACACACACACACACACGCCCTCTGTCTCTCTCTTATACATAAATTCGAGAAAGAACCCTAGCTTGTCAGTGCTTACAGGCACTGTGGAAATGCCCAGGACGGAGCTCTCATCACACAGGTGATGGGCTGGTGCCCTGAGAGACAGCACGGCTTGGCCAGGGTTGGGTGGGCACAAGTTGCATAGCTTGTACTTCCTGCTAAGTCACATCATGGTCTCCAACTTAGTCGTGGGATGTTTTGGGACTGCAAGCTGATGGCAAGAAGATGAGCTTTGTCTCTTGGATACCAGGGCCAGGGAGGGGACACACTGCTGATGCATTAACTGGCTGACCCAGAATGTCTGATATAACTTCCTCCTCAAATATTTTTGAGATGGTTACATGTCATCCTGGCTTTGCGCTACTCAATCTGGCAGCAGAGAGATTTGAAATTATTCTATTACAATCTTCTGTGTATGATGATGAGGTTTCCTCAGTTTTGTGTGGTTAGTGGGACAGGGGGCAGTAGTCAAGGTCTTGGAGAATTTGTCCTTGCTTACACAAGGTAATTCATGTAGGACACAGAAAGGTGGTGCCTTCGCACACAAGCACACGGTCACACATACATGCACACGCATGTTTTCTCCAGCATGATTGCCAGCACATCTATCATCTAGCTGTCACCTCTTTAACTTGGTAAAAGAGAATACACAAAAGTGAAATAAGAAGAAATCATCTGCTAGTTCAAAGCCCATTTCAGAAGGGAGCCTAAATATATTTTTTCTCCATTTCCTATCTCTTCCCTCTTCCTCCCTTTTTCCTCTTTTCTGTCTTTTTTTTTTCTGACAACACTGAAGATCCCTTCTTCAGTGGTTAGATCCCTTCTCATCTCTGCTAAACGAATGCTGTCTCTACCTAAACCAGTATAAATAAATCAAGACCGAACATCACTTAAGGGCACGTCCCTCTCACTCATCTCTCCTGTGTCTGCCAAGTAAACCACTCAACGCAAACTCCACTCCCACGCTTCAAAAGTGATGATGATTTTTCCTGATGATGACATTATTTTGCTCATTATAGAGAATTTGAAAATCATGTAGAAATAAAACAAAGAAAAATCACTTATAATCCCACAAATGCTGGAACAATCTGTGTTAAAATTTTAGTCTTTTTTTCTTCAAAGATCACTTATTAAAACAAAACACAGCGACTTTCCTGCTGGTTCAGTGGGTAGGACTCTGTGCTCCCAATGAATGGAGCCCAGGTTCGATTCCTGGTCAGGGAACTAGATCCTGCATGCATGTCGTAACTAAGAAGTTTTCATGCCGCAACTAAGAGTATGAGTGCAGCAACTAAGACCTGGTGTAGACTCAATAAATAAATACCTTAAAACAAAACAAAACGCAAACTCAAACTAATACCAACAATGACATTTTGCATTGTTTGGTTTTCTGACATTAGAACAGGAGCTTCTCCATGTCATTAAATAGACTTTGGAAACATAATTTTTAATGGCTGCAAATTATTTCCTCATTTATCTCTCCCTCTATTTCTTTAACCAGATTCCTATAGTTGCATATTCAGGTTTCCAACTTTCCAATATTATATGTAATTCTGTGATTATCATCCATGCACACAAATTCCTACCCACATCTCAGACATCAACTGAGACTGAACAGGGACAATGGTCTGAAAACTGCCAATTCTGAAGCTGGTGGAAGCCGAAGACATTTTTAAGGTTGCTACTAATTGGTGGGGGCCTGGGTCCCCTGGCCTCCTCTTCCCTGGGTCTGGCCTTCTGCCTGGGCTGCCCTGGTCCTGGACCACATTTACCCTGACTCAGATCCTTCTCTGGTTTTCACAAGAGAAAATCATTCACACAAAACAGTGATGTGTTTAGAAGACATTGCTGAAGATTGTGGGGGTCCCTGATGGTGCCACTTGGTGGTCCTTTCCCTCCCTCCCTGTTCTGCTCATCCTGGCCCAGTCCTTCCCTTCTGTCATGCAGTGCTGTGACCTTGTTGTCACATCACAGGCATGGCATGAGGCCACCTGATACACAGGCCCTTAAGAGTGGGGCTCATCTTCTGTCTAAGCAATCTTCTTAACAAAGGCAGTTCTCACCCTAAGAGGAATTCTAGTGCCAGCCTTGAATTCTCACACGTGGAAGAAGTTGGAACTTAGCAGGGGAATGTCTGGGTTGAACGGTATGAAAAGTAAGCATTGAAAGGTGTTTAAGGCAAAGAATTAGATGTGGGATAAGAATATAAATAACACAGGACTAAAACAAGTAATTTTAAAATTTGTATGGAAACACAAAAGACCCCGAATAGCAAAAATGATTTTGCAAAAGAAGAACCAAGCTGGAATAATCATACTCCCTGACTTCAGACTACACTACAAAGCTACAGTAATCAAAACAGCATGGTACGGGCACCAAAACAGACACAGAGATCAGTGGAACAGGATAGAAAGCCCAGAAATAATTCCATGCACTCATGATCAATCTATGACAAAGGAGGCAAAAATATACAATTGAGAAAAGACAGCCTCTTCAATAAGTGGTCCTGGGAAAACTGGACAGCCACATGTAAAAGAATGAAATTAGAAATTTTTTTTTTTTTTTTTTTTGCGGTACACAGGCCTCTCACTGTTGTGGCCTCTCCCGTTGTGGAGCACAGGCTCCAGACATGCAGGCTCAGTGGCCATGGCTCGCAGGCCTAGCCACTCCACGGCATGTGGGATCTTCCCAGACCGGGGCACGAACCTGTGTCCCCTGCATCAGCAGGCGGACTCTCAACCACTGTGCCACCAGGGAAGCCCTAGAACATTTTCTAAAGCCATAAACAAACAAACAAAAAACCTCAAAATGGATTAAAGACCTAAATGTAAGACTGGAAACCATAAAACCCCTAGAGAAAAACATGGGCAGAATACTCTTTGACATAAATCATAGCAATGTGTTTTTTGGATCTGTCTTTTAAATCAAAGGAAATAAAAGCAAGAAAAAAAATGAGACCTAATTAAACTTAAAGGCTTTTGCATAGCAAAGGAAACCATAGACAAAACAAAAAAACAACCTACTGGATGGTAGAAAACATTTGCAAATGAGCTGACCAATAAGGGGTTAATATCCAAAATATATAAAGAGCTCATACAACTTAATATGAAAAAAAAGCCCAATTTAAAAATGGGCAGATGACCTGAATAGACATTTTTCCAAAGACAAACAGATGGCCAATAGGCGCATGAAAAGACGCTCAACATTGTTAATCATCATAGAAATGCAAATTAAAACAAGAATGAGATAACACTTCACACCAGTCAGAATGGCTATCATCAAAAAGAACACAAATAACAAATGTTGGTGAGGCTGTGGAGAAAAGGGAAGCCTCATACACTGTTGGTGTGAATGTGAATTGGTACAGTCACTGTGGTAGGCAGCATTGGAGGTTGCTGAAAAAACTAAAAATAGAGCTGCCATGTGACCAAGCAATTCCACTCCTGGGTATATATCTGAAAACAAAAACGAAAACAAAAATGAAAACACTAATTCAAAAAGATACATGCACCCAATGTTCATAGCAACATGCCGAGCTATGGAAGCAATCTAAGTATCCATCAACAGAAGAATGGGTAAAGAAGATGTGGTATGTATGTATGTGTGTATATATATCTCAAACAATGGAATACTACTCAGCCATAAAAAAGAATGGAATTTTTCCATTTGCAATAACATGGATGGACTTGGAGAGAATTATGCTAAGTGAAATAAGTCGGACAGAGAAAGACAAATACTGTGTGATATCACTTATATGTGGAATCTAAAAAATTCACCAGTTTAAAAATACATTGTTTAGGGATTTGTGGGTGGAAGGGAGAGGTAAGGCATGTGTTCTGGTGGTTATCATAAACAAGTCTCCCAGTAGAACAGTCTAAACTTCCAGTTCACATGAAAGGTGCTCTGCATCACTAATCATCAGGGAAATGCAAATCAAAACCACAGGAGATATCACCTCACACCTGTCAGAATGGCTATCATCAAAAAGATAGGCAAGGATGTGGAGAGAAGTGAACCCTTGTGCACTATTGGTAGGAATGTAAATTGGTGCAGCCATTATGGAAAACAGTATGGAGGTTCCTCAAAATATTAAAAGTAGAACTACCATATGATCCAGCAATTTCACTGGGTATGATACCTGCTGCCTCATATTCATTGCAGCATTATTTACAATAGCCAAGACATGGAAACAACCTAAGTGTCCACTGATGGATGGATGGATAAAGAAAATGTGGTATATATATTCAATGGAATATTATCCAGCCATAAAAAAGAAGGAAACCCTACCATTTGCAACAGCATGGATGGACCTTGAGGGCATTATGCTAAGTGAAATAAATCAGATAGAGAAAGACAAATACTGTATGATATCACTTATAAGTGGAATCTACAAAAAGCCAAACTCATAGATACAGAGAACAGATTGGTGGTCACTAGAGGTGGGGACTAGGAAGTAGGGGAAATGGATGAAGGTGGTCAAAAGGTATAAACTTCCAGTTATAAATAAATTCTGAGATGTAGTGTACGGCGTGATGACTAAAGTTAATAATACTGCACTGTATATTTGCAAGTTGCTAGGAGAGCAGATCTTAAAAGCTGTCACCACACACACTAAATTGTAACTGTGTAAACTTGTGGTGAAGGATGTTAACTAAACTTACTCTGGTAATCATTTCACAATTTATACATATTACCAAATAATTATGTTGTATACCTAAAACTAATTACAATGTTATATGTCAAGTCTATCTCAAAAAAAAAGAAAGAATAAACTTCCAGTTCAAAGGAAGGGTCTCTTCAAACATATCAGATTCTTCTAAAAAGTTCCTTTCCCTTTCCAGGGAAGAAAACTAGTTCTCTAGTTTTGTGTTATTAGTTTTGGACTCTGGTATAAAAGTGCCACTAAGTTCTTCTGGCCCAGATTCTGGGTGAAAACAAGCTAATGAGAGTTCACATAGGGGGATTTGAGTGTAAAGATGAAGAGACAGACAGACAGACAGATGGACAGAGAGAGCCTCCCAGGGCACTTGTAAGCTCCAGGACACAAATGACACTTAGAAGAGTGCAGGTGGGGATGGGGCTGATTTGGGGGGTCAGGTGAGGCATGATCCACACCCCATGCTGGGCAGTGGGCAGTGAACCCTCTGTTACATAATTAACTCATTCATTCAACCCACACACATTACTGGATGCCTCCTGCATAGTGAGGGAGGCCAGCATGAACAAACATTAGGGCCCATACAAGTGCATCTTGTGAATTTCCCCAGGGTTCTCTATGATTCCTTCCACAGTGCAACGCAACTCACAAATTAAGGCACACTCCTCCGCAGGACTTCACTCACACTTCAGGCTTGGGGGTTCCCAGGCCCTGCACTCTCACCAACTGGTTAAAATTCAGAGGGTTCCCAGCACTACCTCAGGTTTCACAATTTGCTACAATGACTCACAGAACTCAGGGAAGTGCTGTAGGTATGATACAGTTCATTGTAAAGGATGCAAGTCAGGACCAGCCAGGGCGAGGCCTGGGAGGGTCCTGAATGTGCTCTTCTGGGGTCCTCAGGATGCATTACTGTGATGGCATGTCGATATGTGAGCACCCCTCAGGGAAGCTTGCCCAAACCTCAGGTGACCAGAGTTGTTATTGGGATTTAGTTATGCAGGGATGATTCACTGAATCATTGGCTACAGTGACTGAACCCCATCTCCCCTCTCCAGAGGCTGGGCTAACATCACATGGCTCAAAGGTCCAACTCTCTAATCACATTTTGGTCTTGCCCCCTCCAGATTCCTTTTTTTTTTTTTTTTTTTGCGGTATGCGGGCCTCTCACTGCTGTGGCCCCTCCCGTTGCGGAGCACAGGCTCCGGACGCGCAGGCTCAGCGGCCATGGCTCACGGGCCCAGCCGCTCCGCGGCATGTGGGATCTTCCCAGACCGGGGCACGAACCCGCGTCTCCTGCCTTGGCAGGCGGACTCTCAACCACTGCGCCACCATGGAAGCCCTCCTTTTTTTTTTTTAAAGTCTTTATTGAATCTGTTACAATATTACTTCTGTTTTATGTTTTTTTTTTTTTTGGCAACTAGACATGTGGGACCCTAGTCCCTGACCAGGGATCGAACCCACACCCCCTGCATTGGAAGGCAAAGTCTTAACCACTGGACTGCCAAGGAAGTCTCCCCCCAAGACTCTTCACACCTGGGGAAGGCAGTACCCTCAACAGCTGGTTTGCACGGCTTGGAATTTGTCCTGGGGATGAAGGGGAAAGCTGGAAGGAGTGAGACACAAGCCCCCATCCTGAAACTACCTAGGAACCCACCACGAGTCACCTCATTAGCATAAACTCAGGGGTAGCCTGAGGTGCCACCATGAATAACAAGACTCCTATGACTCCAGAAAGTCCAAGGATTTAGAGGCTTCCCACCAGCAACCAGGGACAAAGGTCAATCAAAATCTTTATTATACCACACATGCCACCTTTCCTCTACTTCTTCTCCTTAAACTTTTGTAAGATATGGTATACAGGACAGGTGTTTTGACCACTGGGATATCAATAAGTGTATCCTATATAAATCTTTTTAAAAATCCTAAAAGTAAGTGTATTTATCCAAATATACGAATTCACTGGTTCATGTTTGAAGCCGGTAGTGTCCCCGCTTCCACTGTTACCCAGCACGGCTGACCGTGTGGACGTGAGAGCACCCAGTCCTGCGCACGTTCTGACACCCCACGCTCTGACCTTCTGCAGTCTCTTGCATGTAACTGGCACCCAAACCCGCATGCTTGAAATTACAAGGTCCATCTTCTTCAACACAGCCCAGAAAACGAAAATTCTGTCAGCAGTCTCATTGTCCCAACAATCCCCTTCGCCTGTCAGATCGTATGAACTTCAGCTCAGAAAGTTTGGCCACCATACCTTTGATTCCTACTCTCGTTTGGCTGATGTAAGTAGCTTATGCTGTGCGGAAAAGCTCTGAACAAGAATCTTCCCCTCTCGTACCTTCGAGGGAAGACCCTGACTGCTACCCCCTCCCAGTGACAGCAGGAGGAAGAAGCACCTCCTCAGAGGTAGCTGAGGAGCAAACCACAGGCTCTGTCCACAGGCTGGTCTCTGGAAGATTCTGGGGCAGCCCCATGCAGGTTAGGTGGGGATGAGCGACCTCTCTGGCTGTGGAGCTCTGGCACGGCACTCTGAGGCCTTGGGAAGGAGACCCTCATTCTGCAGGGTAGGGGCGTGACCTTTCCCTTCCGTCCCCCTGACCTGCCACGGGATCCTCCTGGAGCCACAGCCTGCTTCCCTCCTCTGTTCCCGTCTCCCGCTAACACACAGGCTCACTCGTGGCATTCAGGAGTCTAACGGTGGCTGCCTGAGGACAGGCCAAGATGAACAAAATTTGGAAACAGGTGGAAGCAGAGCCCGGCCTGGGGGGGCAGAAGGTCTAGAAATCTGAGTCATAGCTCCTCACCACTCATCCAAGGATTTGATGTCCCTTTGGCAGGCATGCTATTTTCTCTTTGCAAAACTATTGATCTTGCTGCCAAACGTGCCCTAAGCCTTCTTCCTGCATCAGTGAGACGAAGGATAAACTGTGTAACTAACTGGAGGACAAAAGGGGCCAGCCCATGGGTGGGTAACCTCTGAGCTCAGGCTAGCGTTTTGGACATTTTTATCAGTAGACCCAGCACTGGCTGGTCCACCAACCTAGGCAGGGTTGAAATTTAGCATGAGGTGAGGACTGCAACATTTGGGTTTGCTCACCAAGTCCAGAGCAAGGCACCAGAAACTCTTGGCTTCCTCCAAACAGCTGCGCAGAAGCAGCGGCCAAACCCACCTTGTGTCTGATGAGTCATCCCGAGTCAGCCCTGTGCCGCGCAGGCTTCTATGGGTGCTTCCTCAGCAGCTGCCTCTGGCTTGGGCTTTTTCCAGAAGAGGAGGTAGCCAAATACTCAGGCCCCAGTACTAATGGGCGCTTTGCGATTCCAGGTAAGTAGAGTTTAGCCTCCAAAGGTTCATCTGTGTTCCTCGCTCCTCATGGTCTCGCTGGCCCTATGAAAAAGGCCGAAGAAACTGGTTTTACTTCAATCAGGAAAGCGAAAGCTAAGGCATTTGACAGTCTGTGCATTTCGGAAAGCAGGTAACAGTGTGAAGTCCTTCCCCCTCTTATCTTAAGGCTCAGGCTTTAATTTATAGGAGGTTAGGCAGCAAAACAAGCTGTGAGTCTCAGAAAAGTCTTACCAATATAATGAGATAATCTACTTCTTTAGAGATTTTTAAAAATATATTTATGTGTATTTGTGTATAAAGTTTCCAAGTCGCTTTTTATATGCAGTCTTATTTAAACTTCACAAAACTCTAAGAATCAAACATTTATTATGACCTCCACTTTACAGATGAGAAAACAGGTTCATAAAAATGAGAAGATTTGCTCAAGCATGATGCCACAAATAGTTGATGGGCGCTGAGCTACAGAACAACATTCTGACTCCATATCAATCTATGTTTTCCCTGAACAATCCAATCTATCTTCTCGAGATGCCTTAAATGAAAGCCTGTATAAATATTTGGAAGATTCCTTCAAACAACCTGTGTTTTACGATTCTTAGAAGTTGATTTTATCTAAATTTGCACATCCTGAAGACGGCCACAAGATGGTAGGGTAGCCTTGACGATTGGGGAATTGGCTGCGTCCCTTGCACCAGTAGAGGGCTGTAGTTCCTTATTTCAAAAAGTGAGAAATGAAAACAAAAAGAAAACCAAAACAAAACAGTAAAACTTCAGTCGCTACACTGAAGAAATGGGATGGTGGGAGGTGTGTTTTTCTTTTTTCTTTTTCTTTTTTAAGTTAGGCAATGAGAGCTCAAACAAACAAGTCTCCATTTTCACCACTGTGTTTGCTTTTGGAGGCACGAGGTCAGGGCTCGGGCCAGTCGCCGAGCCTACATTATTCATCTGTCCAGCTCCAGCCCTGGAACAAATATGAAGAAATGAAGTAGCTTCAGTCGAGGGGAAACAGTGTTGTTATTGTTGAGGGTGACAGTTCTATTTGCCAACAAACATAAAAACATACTTTGGAACCGGGAATGGGCTTGTCAGAGGGAACTTTTGTTCCATGTTTGGGCTGGGAGGCTTCCAGATAGAAATCAGGCTGGCATTTGAACTTCAGGAGGCAGGGAGAGAGCTGTGCACAGCAGCCACTGACCCAAAAGCCTGGGCCATCAGCTGCAGTTTTCATCTGGGTGTTGTTTGACTGCCGTCCATGTGGCTCTGTGCTGCCAACTGGGGTCACTGGCCTGCCTGGGTATTAGGTGGGGAGCAGTGCAGGGCATGCAGTCCAGGACGATGGGCTTTCCACAGAGGGGATAAACAGACTTTGGATTCGGAGCTTTTGGAAGGTGGTCCTCACACGGGGGCTCTGGGATAGGGAAAGCGGTCCTGATGCTGCAGGATTTATTTGCTGTCAGGCCCCAATTATCCCAAGATTCTTGGCAGCATCCTTAGGATCCTTTTGCTACATGGGATACTTTAGGGATAAAGCCATCCTTCCTGTGTCTGCCGGTGCTAGTTTAAGGTAGGTAAACTCATGTGGATGCCCATCTAGAAGGCATAATTCAGAGGGCCAATCTGCATATTCCCGCTACTACCACATAATTCAAGGTGAAGGGCCTGTCCAAAGCTGTCTGGGGGCTACCGTCTCTCTCTACAGGTGGACTGGACGTACACTAGTACGGTATCTATTTGGAAAGAGGTAAGCTCGATGAATTACTACCGCAGTGAATGTCATTAAGACATGGTAGAACTGGAAACACCCCATACATGTAAATTCACTGCTTCTCAAATAACCTTCCCCAAAGCCATGGTCTCACAGTGTCAAGTCTCACTTTACTTTAAACTTTAAATGTGGAAAGGCAACTTAGAGATGACACGGTCCAAAACTTCCATGTCTGTGCTGGCGAGTTCCCTCCCAGGAGTAGTTCAAAGATGGTTGACAAACTGACGAGCCCCTTATTTTACAAATAAAGTAACCACTCGCAGAAGGGCAGCGATGGCCCCAGTCACACACCTAATTGGAGGCCAACCAGGGACTGGAACACAGCTGCCAACTTTCAGGTTAGTGCTGCTTCTACTCCATATTGCTTCCTTGCACCTTAAAACCCTCAGAATTATTTTAAAGCCTTATTTTAATCTACAGATTGCTTCAGGACTACACAGTAACAAGCCAGATGCAACCGGAAGAGAGACCTCTTGTTTCCAACCCTCAGATTCATTTGAGTCTCAATTCCAACCACCAGGCCTTGTAAACCTTCACTGACTCTGGAGCTAAAAAATTTCATTACCAGCATTCAGCCTCAGATTTAGGGATATTTGCGATAGAGGAATAGAAGGTGTTCAGTAGAACAGAGGCCGACAATTTTTTTTTTTTTTTTTTCTGTAAACGGCCAGATTGTAAACATTTTAGGTCTTGTGGGCCATACATTCTCTGTCACAAGGACTCAGTTGTGTGGTTCTGGCATGAAAGCAGCCAGAGAGAATTTGTAGATGAATGATCATGGGCTGTGATGCAATAGGACTTTACTTACAAAAACCAGCTGGGGGTGAGTGGGTGGGACAGATTTGGCCCTTGGGCCAAAGTTTGCTGACCTTTCTGCAAGAGAAGACTTGGTCTCTGACTTACTCTTCTGTAGCACATTCCAGATCTAAGCAATATACTCTTCATGGGTCTTTGAAGAGTATATTGACATTCAGGTGTCTCCACCCACCTTAATACATAGAATTAATTTTTTTCAGTCAGAGACTTGATAGTCCTAATTAGGCGATTGATTTGTGTGAGCCTCTTGTGTTGCTGTATCGTGCAATTTGAGCCCGTGAGGTAGGTCAGTCAAGGCAACAAAATAACAAACCTCAGAGATGAGGAAACTGAGGCAGAGGCACAGGGATGGGAGTCTGAACCCTTCTTTGTCTGTGGTGTGCCTGGGGCTGTGTGATGCCAGGCACTGTCCTTCATCCTCTCATTTAATCCTCACAAGATCCTGGGGGATTTTTACTATTATGCCAGTTGTACAGATACATCCTCAGAAAGATTAAATAATGAGTCTATTCTAGTAAGCAGCAGAGTTTCCCCTGTACCACACTGAATGTTCAATTCTTAGGAATAATCACCTGTTCCAGGGCAAGGAGGGCATATTCATAATCCGTTCATGTTTAACTCCCACACTTTCCTTAGCGCTCAGTAAATGTTTGTTGAATGTTAAATGAGTTTTTGATGGGATGACAAGATCTTTTCATTGTAAATGTTTACCTAATGTTCTTTTTAAAAATAACTGCGGGAGCAGTCCCACCTTGGCTTGACCCAAGCTCTCAGCTATTAGGTGCAGGATTTCCCCTTTAGGGCGAAGGACGACGTCAGGCGGGGTGGTGGGCCACCCCATCGCCAGCAACCTCCCGAGGCTGCAGCCCCTGCCGGGGGTGCTGGGTGTGGGAGGAGACGTCTGGGGGCGGGGCTCCGAGTTCCTTCCAAGTTCCCACCTTCTACCCTGGTGTGCAGAGGAAAGTCACAGATGCAAACAAAAAATGCCATTCAAATGCCATTCAGTATACCTCAAAGATATATTCTTTCTCCGAATGGGTGGCAAGTTTAGGGGTCTTCAGGCCAGCACTGTTGTGGGCTGCCGGGAGCTGCGGCCCCTGCCACGTGACTTTGGAGAGATGGGCTCACTTGGGGCAGTTTCAAGTCTCCTCCTGGGCCCGGCCCGGGCCATCCCGGAGCCCCATCCCGTTAGGGGAGGAGGGCAGCCGAAGCCGCTGCGTGTTGTCGGCGTGCAGGCCTGAAGGGTGGTGGCAACAGTTCGGGTGCAATTGCCACAGCTGCTTCCGCAGTGAGGACGGGGCGTTCCGAACCCCTGATCCAGGGCCGCCCCGTGTGACCAACTCCCAAGACGTCTTTACACCCGGACCTCTCCACTTGGTGACCAGACCTCAGTTCATCCTCAAGGGGAATCTGAAATAGACAGAGAGGGGGACTTTGGGTTCTGACAAGATGGGGAAGACGCACTGCTTTCGGATTTCTTCAGCGGAAGAGATGGAGGAGGTGAGTGGTAAATTCCTGAACTGAGGGGACGACCCACCTCAGCCTCCCCTTTCAGGAGGCCTGGCTGCCTGCGGGAGGGGCTGTGACCACCCGCCCCCCGACCCCCCATAACAGACTCACAGTATTTGTATCAGTTTTCTGTCTGTAAAATGAGGACATGGGATGATAATTTCAAAAGAGCTTGGGGTTGTATGCTTGGAGGGTCAGGGATTTTTTTGGGGGGAGAGGTAGTGATCTTATTTTAAAAATTTAATCATTTTGACCACTTCATAATAGAAAGGATTAACTCTTTGTCATATTTGGTGTTAAATTACCCAGTTTTGGTTTACCTTTTGATTTTTTTGACAAAAGGAGCAATTAATGTGGTTAATTCTAGAAATAGTCTCGTGATTTTTTACATTGCTTTCAAAGTTTTTTCTTTCTCCTACAGAGACCAAATATTCATGTATTATTTTTAAAGGTTTTATTCTTTACATTTAAGTTTTAAAATATTATTTTTTGTTTTAAAAATTTGAAATTAGTACACACCCATTTAAAAATTCAACTAGCATATATGTGTCTGTATATATATATAATTTTCATGAGAAATTAAAATGCCACATTTACACCCAGTCCCATTACCTTCTCCAGAGGCAACTAGTGTTAACAATTGATGTGTGGATTCTTCAGACTTTCTTTAAATTTGTGGCATATGCATGTGCACGTGTATGTGGCATTTATTTTTACATAAGTAAAATGCACACACGCATATGTATACAAGAGCATTCTACAGCTTGGTTTTCTTCACACAACACTAGCTCTTGGAGTTCTTTCCATGCCAGCACACATAGCTGAACCTTATTCTTTTTAATTGCATGATATTACATATTATACATGTACTGTAATTTACACTTGACTTTTAAATTCATCTAAATTTTGTGTGTCAGTGAATGGTGTGAGATGAGGATCCAAATGGATTTCCCTCCCCCAAGCAGCTGATTTAACCAACAGCAACTCTTTCCCATGTATTGGGGTGGGGGCATGTTTTAGTTTATAGTCTGCTTTCCAAGTCGGCACAGTGGACAGTACTTTCTAAAGATAAGGATGGCAAAACGTGTATGCTCTTCCATGGTTAGAAAGGGCGTTCCTGTATGGAATCACACTTGCATCTCAAGGTGACCCCATGACACAGGAGGTTATTATTTTTTTAATTTTACATCCGAGCAGGCGAGGCATAAGGTGTAAGGGGTGAGGTCAAGGGGCCGCCCAAGGTCACACAATTAAGTGTGAACTGGGGCTTGAATTCAGGTCTGCTCACATCCAACTCTGAGCTTTCCTGGCACCGAGGCCAGGACCAGGAGTTTCAGCAGTTCAAAGCCATGAAGAGGGTGAGCACCTCTACCTTCCTTCCTTCCTCTTTGCTGAATGCTCTTCTCCCTTCCTTCTTTCAACAGTTATTTATTGTGTGACAGGCGCTGTGCTGGGGTTTGCCATACAAAAGCTTCAGAACTTTCAGAAGCTACTTATTCTCAGCTTCAGCCTCTTCACTTGTATTATATCTATGAGGTATGTTTAAGCCCCATGATTCTATAAAAAACGTTCTTCCAATTAACCAGGAAAGCCAATTCAGCAAACAACCAATTTCCTGAAGCATTTTGTTTAAAACTAAGGGCTTACTGTATTATTTTGAGAACTTCTTAGGATCCCAGCAATGGAAGGGATTCTGTACAATCACGTGTTCTGTCTGGCCTCTTGTAGATGATTGATAAATTTTTCAGGAGAAACATTGCCTAGTCTTTCTGTCCCCCTCCAACCCCCCATGTTTTTTGAAAGGTTTAAAACAGCAAACATTTATTATTTTACAGTTTCTCTGGGGCAGGAATCTGCGCATGACTTAACTAGGTTTCTCTGGCCAGGGGTCTCACCAGGCTGCATCAAGTCTTGCCCGGGGGAGGACCTATTTCCAAGCTCACTCACTGGCTGTGACCAGGACTTGTTGGCAGATTCTGGTCCTCACTGGCTGGTGGCTGGAAGCATTAATTCCTTGCTCTGAGGGCCTCTCCACAGGGCAGCTCCCAACGTGGGATACAACATGAGAAATGACTTCCTTTAGAGGAAGCAAGCAAGAGAAGGTGAGTCGAGACAGAAGCCACAGGCCTTTTGCACCTCACCTTGGAAGTGAGATCCCATCACCTCTGCCACCAGAGCATTGGGGGGCCTACTGACTTAGAGGCTGCCGACCATTGTAGGAATCTCTGTTCCTTAGCCAAGGCCTAGAGAGGATAAGGAACTTTGCTCAATTATACAAGTAGCAGTGGAGGAGCTGGGGGACAGCCAGGTAGTCTGGCTGTGGGGGTTGCTCTCAGCACTACTTTGCTCTCCTGCCTCTCAGTTGGAAGGCAGAGTGGACTCACTCCTGTACTTAGAGGACAAGGGGCTGTGGGCTGCATGGGGAAATGTCTGACTTGGGCAGGCATCTCCTTTGTGAAATGATTAGAGGAAAAGCTTGCATTTGCTTAGGTATAGTAGGCTTTGCCTTAAAATTTGAACTACATAGAAATAGTAATGATTTTCCAAAAAAGGAGTGCAAAAGAATGTAGAGAAAAGTGCACCTCCCACACATCCTTCCCCCTGGTACTTTACCTTCCCTCTTCAGAAGCAGTCCCCCCTACCATGTTCTTGGGCATCCTTCCAGAGATATTCTATGCATGCACAAGCTGGTGAGAAGAGCCCTTCTTCTTTTTAAATACACACATAAGAGTAAAATGTGGACACACAGAATGGGAGATGATAAGGACTCATCCAATAATTATAAAAAACAAGCCAAAAAAGTCCTACAAATCAAGAAGAGACAGATGACCAACCAGATAAACCAACAAGAAAATGGACTAAAGACATTTTACAAAGGAGGAAAGCCAAATGACCACTAGACACACACAGTGATGCCAGACGTCACCTGTCCAAAACCACAATGATACACAAGTGCATCCCACAGGACGGTGAGGATGTGAAGGGTAGAAAGCACCAAGAGTTGGTGCCCACAGTGTGTGAGTGCCTCAGTTTCCCCATGGCTCCATCAGCACATGGGGTTGTCACTGCATCTTGTTTTAGCCACTCTCACAGGTGTCCATTCTAGGTTGTTCCTTTAAAAAATTTTTACTGCTAAAATTTGTTTTGAAAAGCAATGAATATATATCATGTGGAATTTCTGTTTCTTTGTGAGAATAAGCAGATTTGATCAGACCACTTTGATTTCAACTCTGACTTATTTGTTTCAGATCTTTTTTTTGTTAAGAAAAAAACAGGTGAAGCCCTCTGTGCATTCTTTCACATTCTGTTTCTGTTGGCTCAGAGGTGACAACTTATTCTGAATTTGTTATCATTTCCATGAATATTTTAATGTTATTTCTATCCATAATAACATATAATACTTGTTTTCATGTTTAAAGCTGTATCTACATGTTAGCATACTGTACATATCATCAGGCAGACTGTTTTTCTTCTCTTTTTTAAAAATTTAACATGATGTCTTTGAGCATTCTCTGTGTATATAGCTCTAGTTTATTCATTTTAATTACTGTATAGTGTTCTGTTGAACCACAGTTTATTTATCCATTATCTCATTGATGGGTTTAAGCTGTCTCCGTTTTTCCCATTACAAGCAGTACATCTCTGTGCATCTGTAGTAGTGGAATTCCTGAATCAGATGTGTGTCTCTAACACACTA
Organism: Kogia breviceps; assembly: GCF_026419965.1. Classification (NCBI taxonomy): domain Eukaryota; kingdom Metazoa; phylum Chordata; class Mammalia; order Artiodactyla; family Physeteridae; genus Kogia; species Kogia breviceps. The sequence goes on along the minus strand of NC_081310.1, from coordinate 38,862,954 downwards.
GCCCTACTCTTCAAAGCGCCTGTACCAATGTTCACTCCCACTGCAGCATGTGAAAGGCCCCATTCCTTTTCGTTCCCTCTTCACCAGCACTTAATGTTGTTAGCTTTCTTCTGTTTGCCAATCTGGTTGGTGAGAAGTGGTATTTCAGTGGTGATTTAATTGGCAATTTCCTGATTACCAGCTTGGTTAAGCATCTTTTCAATAGCCGCTGGGTATCCTCGTGTGAAAGGCACATCCACATCTTTTGTCCATGTTTTCAACTAGATTGCTTGTTTTTCTTACTGACTTGTAAGAGTTCTTCATATATTCTAGATTTGCATCCTTTTTCACTTGTACAGATCACAAATATCTTCCCTCAGTCTGCACAGTCTGCAATTTGCCTTTTAACTTTGCTTAAGATGTCTTTTTTAGATAAAAGTTATTAATAACCGCATAGTGAAATTTATCAGTCTTTTTCTTTATGATCAGTTCTTTTTGTACCTCGTTGGAAAATCCTTCCTACTCTGAAAATGTAAAACTATTCCCTTCTATTTTCTTCTAAAAGTTTTGATATTTTTTTCACTTAGGTATTTAATCCATGTGTAATTACTTTAAAAAAATTATATTAAGGATCTACTTTTATTTTGTTTTTCAAGATGAGATAACCTATTGGCCCAGTACCATTTATTAAACAGTTTATTTTTTCCTTACAGATTCAAAATGCCAGTTGTGTCATATATCACGTTTACAGATATGCCTGGGTCTGTTTCTCAACCTCTGTCTGTTCCTTTTCTGTTTTGTTTTGTTGTTTTTTGCCCCTTGTGCTGCTACCACATTCTCTTAAGTACAGTAGGTTAATAAACATTTTTAATATTTGATAGGCTTGTTGCTGTTCCTCGTCCTTTGTTTTCAAAATTGTAGCTGTTCTTGGCCTTTTGTTCTTCCATGTGCACTTTTTGATCAGTGTGTCAAGTTTGATCTAAACCACCAGATACAGAGAACTGTGGAGAATCTGTGCATAATTGACATATTTATGATATGTGGCCTTCTCATCCATGAATGTGGTCTAATTCTCCATTTATTCAGGCTTTCTTTTATGGCTTTTGATAATATTCTGTAACTTTCTTCAAAGGGTCTTGAGCATTGTTAGAGGGAAACTTGTCCTTTGATCGGGATTTCTGTGAGGAAGAATTTTCCCCAAGAATACTTTCTTCCTTTGCCCACTTCACCTGGGAGAGATGCAGTCACTCATCTGGTGTCAGATTTGCAAAGACTAACTCAGTTTAGCTCTATCCTGTTTTCTTTTGGGGAATAAGAAGCCTGTAGTGAGCAGGCAGTTTTCTTGTTCCTCTAAAGTAGGCTGTTTTTTGCTGAAAGTCCTGTTGAATATAAGTTGTGACAGTAGCATCCTTCTCTCATTGCTGACCCCAGCGAAGAAGTTTCAACTTTTTTTTCCATTAAGTGTGATGTTTCCTATAGGTTTTTTTGTAGATACCTTTTATTTGTCCTTTTATTTTTACGTTGCTAAGAATTTTTATCATGAATGGTTGTTGAATCTTATAAAATTATTTTCTACATTTATTGAAATAATTGTATGCTTTTTCTCCTTTATTCTGTTTACAGGTGAATTAAATTGATTTTTTACTTGTAACTTCAAATTTTGGTGTGATTTAAAACTTATGTAAAAGTTGATTTGTACAAGGAATACTCATAACCCTTTACCCATGTTTACCAGTTGTTTACATTTTGCCTAATTTGCTTTATCATTCTATATATTCACATACATATATATATATACATATATGTTACTTATTTTTTCTAGAACAATTCTAGACTAGATTGGAGATATTATAAATCTTTACCCCTAAATACTTCCGTGTATATTTACTAAGAACAAAAGCATTCTCATATATAACTGGAGTTCAATAATTAAGTCAGGGAATTAAACACTGATCCATGACTGTTCCTATATGTGAATGTTAAACCAACCTTGCATTCTTAGAATAAACCACTATGACATGACATTTTATCATTTTATCTTCAATATATGTCATTGGATTTTATTGTTTTCTTTTAAAAAAGAAAACGTGTTTATGAAAGAACTTGGCCCTATAATTTTCTTCTTGGTAATGATCTTGCTCAGTTTTAAAAAGTTGGGAAGTATTCTCTTTTTTTTCCATTCCCTGAAAGAGTTGTAAACAATTGGTACTATTTCTTCATTAAATTTTATAAAGAATTTACTCCTGAAGGAGAGAGAAGTTTTAAAATTTGGGATTCATTTTAATAGATAGAAGACTAGTTTTTCTTTATTTTTGTATCCATTTAGTAAATGTTTTTTAACTGTCATTTAATCTAATTTTCTAGTTTCTTGTCATAAGTTGCTCATAATATTATTCTATTACCTTTTTTTTTTTTTTGCGGTACGTGGGCCTCTCACTGTTGTGGCCTCTCCTGTTGCAGAGCACAGGCTCCAGACGTGCAGGCTCAGTGGCCATGGCTCACTGGCCTAGCTGCTCTGAGGCATGTGGGATCTTCCTGGACCGGGGCACAAACCCGTGTCTCCTGCATCGGCAGGCGGACTCTCAACCACTGCGCCACCAGGGAAGCCCTCTATTATCTTTTAAATATATGAGGATATAGAGTTTTGTCCACTTTTTCATTCCTAATGTTTTTATTTGTGCCTTCTCTCTTTTCCTTGATTAGTCTTACTATGGATTTATTAATTTTATTACCTTTTAAGCAACCAACTTTGATCTTGCTGTTTCTCTTTTATATCTTTGCTTCCCATTTTATTAACTCTTATTTTTCTGTTTGTATTTTCTTCTCTTTGCTTTCTTTGGATTTAATTTGCCACTCTTTTTCTTTTCTTAACTTTTTAAGATTGATACTAAGAACAGTGATTTTCAGCCTTTCTTCTTTTCTAATATATACTTGTAAGGCTATAAATTTTCTTTTAAACACAACTTTAGCAGCTTTCCATGGGTTTTGAAATATAGTATTCATCATAATTTCAAAATACTTTCTAATTTCTGTTAAGATTTCTTCTTTGACTCAAATAATGTAGCAGTTTATTACTTAATTTCTAAATATATGTAAGGATTTCTAGTTTTATGTAACTGATATCTAGTTTAATTTTACTACAGTCAGATAATATACTTTATATGACTTCTATGCTTTCACATTTTTTGAGACTTTCTTTATGGTAATATTGGTAAAGGGTGCAGGTGTACTTGAAAAGCATGTGTATTTTAGTTCTTAGGTGCGATATTCGAAATAAGCCAATTAGTTCAAGTTTGTTAGTCATATTATTCAATTCTTTCATATTCTTAGCAATTTTTTTTTTCATCTTCTTAATCTATCAGCTAATGAGAGAGGTGTGTTAATATCTCTCTATGACTTTGGATTTGCCTATTTCTCCTTTAGTTATGTCAGTTTTTGCTTTGTACATTTTTGGTCTATGTTATAAGCTATACATAAATTAAAAACTGTTAAATTTTCCTGATGAATTAACCTTTTATATATGGCTAAAAAATTCCAACCTGATAATCTTTTTTTGTTGACTTTAATCAGATTTCCTTTTTGTGATATATTGTGACTTATGTTTTCCAATCTTTTTCTTAATATTTCTTTTGCATTTCCCCTAATTTCTCTTGGGAAGTTGTTTGCCCCAACTTTGTTCCTCTTGCTGGTTTGGAGTTCCTCAAATATCTATTTATCACAATCACACCTACCTCTTTATTGGTACAATGGTAAACAACTCTAGCTTTACTTTTTAATAAAAAATTAGATTTTACTTGTATTTTTTCATTCTCCATAGTTATAATTGATATTCTATCCATTTCCATACTCACCACTTTTTTTTCTTTCTTGCATACCATAGTTTATATTTGGGTTTAGTTTCATTTTCTTCTTTCTTGCTAAAGAATATCTTACAGTGAGAATCTGTAAGGGTGTAAGCAGTTAATCTTTGTATATCTGAAAAAATCTTTATATCACTTTCATTGTTAAATGGTAGTTGAGCTCAGTATAAATTTCTTGTTGATGCTTAATCTTCCTCAGCACTTTCAAGATATTACTCCATTGTCTTCTGACCTTTATGGGGGGTGATTTGAAATTTGCTGAGTGTCTAATTGTTATTTCTTTGTGAATAATTTTCCTTTTTATCTTGTGGCTTTTAAGAGTTTCTCTTTATCTGGGTGGTTCTACAGTTTCACTATGATGAGTCTAGATGTGTATTTATTCTAGAGAGTTGGAGAACACCTCTCTCTCTCTCTCTCTCTCTCTCTATATATATATATATATATATGTGTGTGTGTGTGTGTGTGTGTGTGTGTATACTTTTTTTCTGTGTCTTACTGGTGAATTATTCAGTATTTCCTTCTAATTAGCATTTTTTATAGTGTCCAGTCTAGAATTGATCTTATTTATTGAGTTTTTTGTTAATGAATATATTTTTTATCCTGGCTTTGGAAAGTTAACTCTTTTCATATATACCTGTTCTTCTTTTATTTCTTCCCTCTTCATATTTTCCTGGTCTCTTAAAATGAAAATTATCATTTCATTTGTGTCTTTTTGCATTATAAACATATATTTTTAAATTTAAAAAAGTCTTTTCTAGGCTGTTCCATAAAATTTATTTAATCATAAATGAATTCACATTTATATCCTTGATTTCATTCTCATTAGATTTCTTCTTTGGTTGGGGATTTTGGTTTGTATACTTATTGTTAGTGGGAAATTTTTGTATGTTTTTTTTCTCTCTCTCTCCACCCCACCCTTCCCATATTTTCCTCTCCCTATATTGATTTTACAGTTGTTCAGAGCCGTTGTGATCCAGGCCTCTAGTCCTTAGCCATTTCTACTATTTCAAGGCTTTCTTTTCATTGTAATATTGGGGATATGATATTCACTAAATTTGATTGAGGTTCTTTGTCACAAAACCTTTTCCTTGTCTTCCTGTCTCCCTAGCCAGAGCCCCAGTTTGTCAGCAGCTTAATTTTTCAGATTCCTTTCATCCCAGCTCTTGCCTTTCTCAAGGAAAATGATTCTAGTTCCCCTTTCACACGGAGCACTAGTAATGCCCTCATTCTGCAGGAGTGAAATTCTGGATCATCGCCACCTGCAGGCCTGTGGTTTCAGCTGCTGCTCACCACTTTTTGTTTCTCTTACGGGGTGATTGTTTTGAGGCCAGTTATTTTGCTTTTGTTTTGTTTTTTACCTGACATTGCTATGTCTTTGCAGCAAAGGGGTGTGAGACACCACATGAACTCACTGCACTGGCTTGATCAGAGTTCTGTCCTGTTCTTGAAGAGCTCCTCATCTTCCTTCCAGTCAATGTCACCCTTATGGTCATGTAGTTCTGGATATGGCCTTGATGCTGGGCCTGGGTGATAATAGAAGACTCCTTCTACTCACAGCTCCCAAAGGATTTCCTGCATTATGTGTCAGGGACCTTTGCCTGGGAAAGGAGGTATCAGTTGCAAAGACCATAAGCGCTCCCTGTAAGGGTGGTCCTGGAGGAGAGGGGGGCGTGGAGCATAAGCAGTGGCTTCTTCTCCAGCCTGCTCTGCTCCACAAAACTTCCCAGAGAAAAACAAATTTTTAACTGCCAGAAACATAGATGTGGAAATGTTGAAAGAACAAGAAATTAGTTGCCTACACTGTGTCACTTTTTTATATTTCTTATGAAACTGTAAAAAAAAATCTCAAAAATTCCCAATTAGAAAATAAAAATGAAGAAACATTATGAAGCTTTTTTAATGTAATTGACTAGAATACAGAGTAGAATTGGAATTTAAAACTTCTTCTATAGTTATTTTATATTACTTCTTCCTAATGAATTTCCTTAAGGAATATTTGAACAAAACCAGCACATTTAAATGATCTAACGTGTATATTAATTGGTTCATAACATTTCTTAAATAAAAAATTTCTAGTGAGTTTGAATTGTAACTAAATCAGTACATTGTGTAGAACTCTTTAATTGGAACAAATCTAGATCAAATTTTTTTTTCCAGGATAAAGCTGAACATAATGGCTGGTTCATTGTAGACTGTCTCTTTAAAGCCTGTTAACACAATATAGAGGCACATTCAATTTTGTGTGCGCCGTGTATGTGACTACAAGGGGTTAAAAACCCAGGTTCTCTTAATTCTGAGAGCATGTGGTGGCCAGCCCAGAGCCAGATTGAGCCATGTTAATTTCCCAGAAGATTTCAAAGAATTATCTTTTGAAAAGGGGAAGTTTGGCTAATAAAAACCAGGATAACCTCCGGCAGTCACATGGAGAAGAATAGAAACAAATTACTCCTGGCTTGTTCGACATTGTTGCTGGGGGCTTTCTCTGGCCAAACCATACTGCTTTGTTTTTCTTTACTCCAAAGAGGGAAGTTATTTCAGTAATGTCCTGGGAAAGGCAGGAGTACAAATTTGTGCCAACTGCTCATCTGTGTCCTCTTTCTTAGGTTCAGCTCTTTGGGAAGCATGTGAGGACTGTAAGGGCTTTGGTGCCATCAGGTCCTGGGTTTGGATTCCTGTTTTGCCACTGACATCCAGGAAATCAGAGAAATTTATGTCTCCACTCTGAGCTTCAATATCTGCATCCCTTAAAGAAGATAATTAATGCCTACCTCATGGCCATGATGGCGAAGATTAGGATATGATAAGGGGTGTGATGCACTTGGACACAGTAGGTGCTAAAAAAAATGCGTAGGGATTCCCGGATTCCCCTTGTGGGATCAGTGCCTCTCTTCCTCTCCGATAGTTCCTGAAACCTCATCTCTCTTGTAAGTAGGTTCTTGAAAGTTGGAGCCAGATGACTGATACAGGTTCTGTGTGAAGATTAACGAATTTGAAAATAAAATATCGGTTATCTATTGGCTGTATAACGAATTACACCCAAACTTAGCAGTTTAAAACAACCATTTCACTGTGCTCACAGCTTCTGTAGGTCAGGAATTCAAAAAAAGCACAGCTCCATGGTGCTATGACCTCAACTGGGAGAATTCAAAGGCTGAGGGAAGAAATCCTGTGCAGGTATCTTCACTCACATTCCCCACCCAGTGAGGCCCTCATATTAGGAGCACCTATACATGGCATCTCCATGTGGCTTGGGCTTCCTCCCTGTACAGCGGCCTTTACTGTATGGCAACCATGGGTCTGAAAGCAAGTTTCCCAAGAGAACCAGGCAAAAACTGTAACACTTTTCTTGTCCTAACCTTGGGAATCACATAACATCATTTCTGCTGGGTCTCAAACCCCTCCAAGTTCAAGAGGAGGCAACAGGCTCCACCTTTTGATGGGAGGAATGTCAAGATCACATTGTAAGAACACATGAAACGGGAGCTTTTGTTATAGACTCTTTGGAAAATACAGTTTGCCACAGGGGTGAGTCAATAATAAGTCCTTGAAATTTTATACTGGATCTGATAGGAGTGTGAAAGATAGAGTTGAGGAGAATATCTACAATGCCATTGACACAATGATTCAGGTTGAAATAATGAATGGAGAGAAGGGAACGTAGAGAAGTAGACATTGGGATAGGGTCAGTCTCATGCAGGTGATGAGGAAAAAAATAAAAAGGGGAAATAGGAGTCAAGAGACTCTGAGGGTTTGAACATGGATACTCAGAAGTGTGGTGCTGCCATTATTTGAAACAGGGAAGTCACAGAGAAAAGCAGAAACTCCCTCTTTCCTCTTTACTCACCACAGACTTGCTCATCTTCCAACAAATCACATAGATAAGTCTCAATCTATTTTGCATGCATGCCCTTTACTTTTCACGGATCTGCATGTTAGCTCAGATCCTGAGGTCTCAGTAAGTCCCTAAGGGGCTGGGATGATGACTCTTTGAGAGGTGACATCAAGGGCTATAACTGGAAATGAAGCCATTTATGAATCTGGTTTTGATCCTGTGTTAACTAAGCTTTCCTATATAACTAAAAATCCAGGAAGAAACAACTGCCCATGTGGAGCTTCTGCAAAATGATTTAATACCATCGTGAAAGGTATGATCCAAACATTTCCTGGGGAAGGATCTCGGGTTTCTTTTATAGCATGATCTGTCCTTGAAAATCAGGCCCTTAGGAGAGCCATACTTGATCACATTTTCAAGGTTCTGCTGGCAGTATCCTCTTCTTCCCTGGTCTCTGCTATCCAGGGTACAGAGATGGTTTAAGTAACTTCATTCATTCCAGAGAAGCTTAACTTCACTTCATTCCAGATAATTTTGGGTTCACAAGAGATGTCAAAAGGAAGTTAGTTATAAGATCATTTTAAAACATTCTAAATGAATGCTATCCTTCTCCTAGTGGCCAGGGGAGGCTAAGCAGTTATTCCAGAGAAACTGCCCTTGCTTAAACATTTCAGGAACTGGACTTTAGGAATTGTTTTTGAAGTCACTCCATGAAACCATCATCATTATATACTTTGTTTTTGACCCCAAATTGCCTTATCCACTTCTATTTGCAAGTGACAGGGATTAACTCAATTTAAGTGAAAAAGAAAATTTATTGGTTCACATGACAGGAAAGATTGGAGCGAACCAGCATCAGGTATGGCTGGATTCAGGGGTTTAAATGGTATCATCAGATCTCTGCCTCTTTCAGTTCTCTCTGTCGGTTCAGCTCATTATGTAACACTACAGATGGCTTCCTGCATGTGCCAAGGAGGAAGGCTACCAGCAATCCCAAGACTATGTCATCCCAGTTTAGTAACCTCAGGGGAAGGAAGGCCTGCTCCCCGCTAACCTCCCCTTCCCCATTCCCACCCTTGTTCTTACATCATTCCCAGGCAGGACTCTGATTGTCCCAGACTGAGCCACGTGTCCATTGCTGTGGCTTGGAGGGAAAGGTTTGTTACTAGGAAAAAAAAAAAAAGCAGGCAAAGCACATGCTCTGGGAAGACAAAAATAGTTGTGGCTAGTGGCTGTCTCATCTGCTTTGCTCAGCATTCTTGACACTGATTAACCTTTAACTGTTCATAAAACCAGCCCTGGGAGCTTGTTAGAAATGCAGATTCTCAAGATCTATCCCAGCCCTACTGAATCAGAGACTGCAGTTCAGCAAGATCCTTTGGTGAGTCTCATGTACATTGAATTTGGAAACAGGTGGGCCCAAGGAGAAAGGCTGGCTAATGGCTCTGAAGGAGCTTTCTGAAAAGGATTTTGAGAAGGTTCTGCACATGGCAGCATGATTGGAACAGGCAACCAGCTTGCCCAGGCTAACACTACAAGGAAGGAAGCAGGCCTGGGCACCGCACTGGTGCCCCAGGCAGGGCTGCAGACACCATACCGCAGCCTGAGGTCAGAGGTATGCTGAGTGAAGGAAGTGATGCTGATTCTGCTTACCTTTTGAAAGAGGCACCCCTTGAGCTCCCTGAGCACAGCACCGGGAACCTGGGTGGTCCAAGTCTGCGGAGGTGCCTTCAGTGGCTTCTACAGAGAAGAGAAGAAAGCTTCAAGGCAAGAATGTCAATTCCAGGGCTATTATAGTGCAGGCAAAAGCTGACATGACTTTGCTCTCTCTCTCTTTTTTTAACATAAACCTTTTTAAAACAAAATATTGAATACTACTGTCAGTCATTAGAATGATTCTAAAATTTAGATCCTATCTAGTTGCAAATAGAGCCACTTCATGCACAAGACTTTATGCAAAACACAGTCATACCTAGACAGACTTTGCCCTTTCCCCAGCTCATTAGTCATAGGAGTTGGATGCGGAAATTAGGTAAATTCTCGGTCAACTCAATCAGTTCCCCTCTCATTTACTTATTTTAAATCGAGTATTTCTGTAAGAAGTGCTGCAGAGATGAAAGCCAATGGAAGTGTAATTAGACAGAAAGTTTTAGAGGATTCAAGATCTGGACCAAAGACTGGAATTGCTTCCTGCTGTCTGTCTCGAGGCCATGAGGCCTCGGAAACACAACACTGGAATGCGACGCAGGCTATAATCCAAAGTGATGGAGAGCAGATTTCTCTGGGTCTCCAGGCTATGCTTTCCTTTCAGGGATGGGTCTTCCAAACAGTGTCCTTCCCATGTGTGTATCTGCTCAGATTGCCACACAGTCCAGAGACCTCGGGAGATGCTTTTGCATGCAGAGTCCTACCAAGTCCTAGAGCGTGGGGTAAGGACATAGTTTCCAGAATCAGACCCACTGGGTTTGAGTCTTTTCTTTGCCACTTATAGATGCATGATATTGGGCAAATTACATAACTTCAGTCTCCTCAACTATAAAATAGGGTTAGCAAAGGATCATTGTGAAGATTAGATGAGAAAATGTGTATGAAATGAGATGGCAGAGCACGTGTCTTTTCCCAAGCACCTGGCACAGAGGAGGTATTGACTCTGGATGTTAAAGCATTTAGCTCCCTTCGCAGAGCATGGAAAGCACTTAATTCACAGTAGCTGTTATTGTTCCCTAACCTTTGTTCAGTTTTGTATGATACTTTCCTTCAAGATGCTGCACGATCAGCATCTACATTCCATTCACATATGATGAATATGAATTAACGTTAACTCAGTCTTGAGAATTTCATGACATACGTCCTTGAGATAATTGGACACACTCTGAGGTTTCATCGAAATGTGGAGTCCTGAACAAATGTACAATTCACAATGTGTAGTTATTGGTCTTGATCACATTAGGAAGAAGGTTCTGGCACCCACACTCATTCTTTAAGGTCCCTGTGGCTCCTCTTGTAAATAACCTCTTCCTGTGCACAACCAAACAGGACTTGGGGGACTTGAGTTCGTGATACTCTTAGAGAGATTGCTTTATTCCCTTTTGTATTTTCTTCAGTACGCGGGCCTCTCACTGTTGTGGCCCCTCCCGTTGCAGAGCACAGGCTCCGGACGCGCAGGCTCAGCGGCCATGGCTCACGGGCCCAGCCGCTCCGCGGCATGTGGGATCTTCCCGGACCGGGGCACGAACCCGTGTCCCCTGCATCAGCAGGCAGACTCTCAGCCACTGCACCACCAGGGAAGCCCTCCACCAGAATTTTTGAAGGGCCGTGAAAATCTGTGTTTGGGTCTGTTTGCTTATTTGTTTCTTCACTGGCAGTTTTTCCTAAGAATACCTTGGCCCTTTCTTCTTTACAGATGTGCCCAAGCAAATCACCCCCCCTAGGACTCTCTGCTCCTCTCACTTCCCTGCCCTCATCTGTTTGTTAATGTGACCCATCCTAAAAGGTTCAGTTCAAATGTTTCTCTGAGAAGCCTCTTGAGCACAGTTTCACCTACACCAGAATCATCTCTTCTCAAATTCCCTGGAGTCTGCATGGTCCGAATGACTCCAGGTTCAGGACTCTGAGTGTTTGTGTTGGGCTTATCTGGGTGCTAGTTCCACAACCCCCCTTCCCCTTTGGGGAAGCCCAAAAGAGCAGGGGGACATCCTGCATCTTTCTGTCTCATAAAGCCTCTAGCAAAGTTTTCATTAGCTGGATGACCATAGGCGACTGACTTACCCTCTCTTCCTCTGTAAAAAGGGAATCTTGTTACCCAACCTCACAGAATATTTCATCTAACAACCTGGCTCAGGGTTCCCCATAACTCAGTGTTAGATATGTTTCTACTTTCCTTGCTCACTCTTTGTGCTTCTTAGATGTTCAACGCATATGTCCTGAATGAATGAGTTAATTAATAAATGCAAAAATCAGATGGTTTTCTATTCCGAAGTGCTCACAGCCCTGATGATGTTTCTCTTCATTGATGCTGAGGACATGATTATTACGTAAAAGACTGTGACTATGGACTAGTTCTTCTATTTCTTCCTCTTGGGCATTGTTTGGGACTTGGGGTAGGACAAAAGAGTAATTCAACATATGTAAACACTGGCTGTTATTCTTTTAAACTTTTGCAAACCTGATAGTAGAAAAAGGCTATTACACTGTTGTTTTAATTTGCATATCTCTGATTACCAGTGATTTGAAGTACTCCTGAAAAAGCAACAGAAATACGTGTTTTAAACCACTTGGAGGCTGCTGAGTACTTCAAGTACTCAGGCACATGATTTAGAATGGCTGGGCATGCAGGCTAATGCTGTCAAATTCCCACCACTTCCCAGGCTGTGAGGTCACACAGAATGTAGTAGACCAATTGCGCGGCCAGAGAAGACTGGTGTTTCAGCAAGGGCATCTCCCTGGCAAGCCCCGGGAATGCGTATGTGGTCCTCTGACCTGTGCTGTGCTTTGTCACTGTCAGAAGCCACGGCCTTCCATGAAGAACCCCCTCCTTGGAAATCTCTCTCTTGTTCTTCCGCCAGTGGTAAATGAGTTCTTACCTCAATGCACTGGGAGAATGCTTGAGCCTGTCCCTCCTGCCTAGAGTCTGGACTTCACTCTTCAAGATCCAGGGGATGAGTGACCACCTTCCCTCAGTCCAAAGCCCACCTTTTAGGTGCTCACTCCCATGTCAGGATAGACTGCTTCCCAGTGTGGATAAAAGTGAGAGCAAATACACTGTTCCACTGATGGGACTCCACCCGCTACCTGAGGAGTCTGGCCTTAGCTTTCTTTGTGCTTCTCGTGAAACAGCCTTCACCGTAAAATGACCAGGCCATTCAGCCTTGGATATTCCTACCTGTGGGGCTTTGGTGGAAGGTCAAAACGGGCTTCAGCAACTCCTGTCTGGTCTCTTTTGGGAGTCGTGCTGTCCAAAGTGATGATCAGCTTCCTACATCCTCCTATTGTCTGCTCCCAATTTCCTGTGAGCCAGTACTTGGAAAATAAACTTAAAAACATATCACCTAAGAGCAGAAAATAATTTTCAGAGTCCATATAATCTAAACCCATTTTTAAGAAAGTAAGGAGGGAATGTGCCCACCATTGAACAACCTTTTACATGATTACGCACAGCAATTTGACTTTCCTATTCTGAATTTGGATCTTTGCTATACCTTTCCCTAACCCAAAGTCCCACTGAAGTGTTTTTTCCTAATATAAGGGAGCAGAGATGAATTCAAACTTCATCATGTCTAGATAAATCACTTCACTATAAAAGATGTTGGCTTTTCCCTGCCTTCTAATGATCAAAATTATACACATGCTGATAGATAGACAGGTAGATAGAGATGGATGTATGCATGTATGTATGTATGTTGGATTTCAGCCGGGTTCCACAGGTACACGTGTAAATGTGCACCCCACTCTTCATTGTCATTTCCTGTAGTGATTCAGTCAGGCAGGAAGAAGCCAAGGTCAACATGGGAACTGGATTCAGAATGCCTCTGAGGAGGATTATCACCTGCCCATCTTGAATGATGGGGACAGAGGTACCAAAGGCTATGGATTTGAGGACTGCTATCAGCCTGGTGCTGTCCTTGACCCTCTCTTCCAGGTGATTACCATGTAGCAAATCAATCAATAAACAGTTATCATGTGTCTGTTAAGTACCAGGCACTGAAGGCCTCTGAGGGAAATGCAAAAAAGAACAACTGAAATTTACCTTTATTCATGTAGAAAGAGAACTGCTAGAATTTAATCAATTTTTAAAAATTTTTTATTTATTTATTTTTGGCTGCGTTGGGTCTTCGTTGCTGTGTGCAGGCTTTCTCTAGTTGCAGTGAATGGAGGCTACTCTTTGTTGTGGTCTGTGGGCTTCTCATTGTGGTGGCTTCTCTTGTTGCGGAGCACGGGCTCTAGGCGCGTGGGCTTCCGTATTTGTGGCTCGCAGGCTCTAGAGCATAGGCTCAGTAGTAGTGGCACATGGGCTTAGTTGCTCTGCAGCATGTGGGATCTTCCCAGACCAGGGCTCGAACCCGTGTCGCCTGCATTGGCAGGTGGATTCTTAACCACTGTGCTACCAGGGAAGTCCCTGGAATTTTATCAATTTCATGTAAGGTAGTAAAATGTACACCTTAAAACACCTTTCTAAGACTTCTGATAAGTAGCCAAGTGAGGCACTTTACCCTAAAAATTAACTGCCTGGGTTGAAATTCTGACTGTGCCACTTACTAGCTGCGTGGTCTTGGCCATGTTAACACCTCTGGGTGTCAGTTTCCACCTCAGTAAAACAGGGTCAGAGTAGCTACTTTAGCATCTGCGTAGGGCTGCTGTGAGTATTCAGTGATGTAATTCATAACAAGTGCTTCGAATGGTGCCTGGCACATAGAGAAAGTGCCCTAAATGTTAGTTACAATCACCATTGACCTCCCTTCTGGCTGTGAATGTCCAGGTCCTTGGCAACCCTGACTCAGAGCTTAACAGTGAGGGCAGCAGCACAGGAGACCGTGGGTGGCAGAGGAAGGGAGAGCAGGTCTGATGCAGGAGGTCAAGGAGCTTTCGGGCAAGTTCCACCTGGGAGTTCTTGGGTTTTTGTTGTTGTTGTTATGAAAATGTTCCTACACACGAAGCAGTGGAGAGAAATGTGTAATGGTTGCTTACCAACCCATTTCCTGGATATGACAGTGGTTAACATTTTGCCATATTTATTTTATCTATTTTAAAAAAATTTCACTAAAGTATTTTAAAGTAACTTAGAAATATTACATTTCATCCCTAAATGCTTCACTGTGTATCTCTGAAACATAAGGACAATTTCTTCCAGAAGCACAATATCATTGTCCCACCTAACAAATCAACAAGTCCCTAGACTAACAGCCATGCCTCCTGGAATATTTCAAATGACCCTTTTGATTTCAAAATATACTGCTGGGGAGGAGACCATTCTGAAGCCAAGATATAAGTGGCTGTAGGTAGGAAAGAATGTTCCAGGTGTTAGGATAGGGAGGGGGACGTATTGTTGGCCACTGTCCCTCTTGCCCCCTGGAAAAACATAGCCTGGTCTGAGGTCTGTTGTGTGACTGTGCTCATTCCAATTTGATTCTTTCCAAAGGAGGAAAACATGTTTTTGAAGGGTGCTTGACAGACAGGAAAGATATTAATAAATGACATGCAAATTTCTTAATTTCACTTTGGCTGGATATATGATTGCTACTTCTGCAATACAGGCTGGTGATGGACCTTCTCTTTTAAAAAAGATTTCTTGAGCTCTGAGTGTACGTTGGGTTGTCCAGATGAACATGGCTGGTGGCTGGGGGCAGGATCATTCTGACCTGAGAGGAAGTAAATAAGGACACGTTCAAATGAAAACTGGCCCTGAATAAGAAGTGGAGAATTTAATTTTGAGACTGTTTCTTGGGTGGAGCTACCACAAAGTTTTGACTGAAAAGCTGAAAAGTTCTTTTTATAGCCCTGTTGCTCGCACACGCGAAAGCAACTTCATCGACTGGACTTTTTTTTTTTTTTTTTTTTGCGGGCCTCTCACTGTTGTGGCCTCTTCCATTGCGGAGCACAGGCTCCGGACGCGCAGGCCCAGCGGCCATGGCTCACGGGCTTAGTTGCTCCGCGGCATGTGGGATCTTCCCGGACCGGGGCGCGAACCCGTGTCCCCTGCATCGGCAGGTGGACTCTCAACCACTGCGCCACCAGGGAAGCCCTGGACTTTTTACACTTAGCTTTTGTGCTGGGGCTGCTCCTCTATTTCTCCTTCAATCCCCCATGTTGCTGGGTGGGAGCCACTGTCCACTGCCCTGGCTTGGGTGCCCTGGGCTCCCCAATTCAAACAACTCTTCCCCTTTTCCTAGGAACAGGGCTGAGGGCTCTCCCCATCCGTCTATGAAATATGCAGGGACCCCTCTGGTCGGAGTGTTGGCCTGTGGTGTTGCAGGGTCGGGCCCCAGCCCCATGGTGCCCAGTAGCAAAGGCCATGGGCTCTGGAACAAGACTGCTTGGACTCAAAGCTGGCTTTCACCACGTGCTGCTGGTTCCCCTTCCATCTGGGGCAGTGAGTAGCCAGTCTTTCAAATATGCTGTTTTCTTATATTTACACCTTTGTGAAGGAATTTTCATTTGTTCTGGGAAAGACTGTCCTTCCCCAAGAATGAATGAATCACATTCTTATGTAATGAAGAAACGCTGCAACTACAAGTTGAGGGTGTATCTTAATACAGGACGGCTATGTGTTTCCTGCTAGGTGTGCTTAACTGCCTGGCTTATTTCGTTTTCGTAGAAGGAACTCAGTTTTCATCACCTCTTTTTTAGATAGACATGTTTTCTCTTGCCTGTGGAGTTCATGTACTTAAAATAAAACCCCATGGAATCCCAGGTTCAAGAGAAAAAAACGACTGGTTATGCAGAGGAGCATTTTTATATGATCTGAAGGTCATAATCAAGCATAAGTCAAATACAATTTGATTGTGTAAAGCTATTATTTAACAAGTAACACAGCACTTATACACCCCACTACTTGGATTTATAAGTAATATTGTACAGTAATCCATAAAATCAAAATAATACCACCAGCTATTAACAGGTCATGAGCTTTGACTAATTTGTAAAATAGTGTTTGTAGACGCCAATAAGGACTTTGAAAGATGTGAATATTTAATTTTAAACCTATCCTATTGACATTGTTCGAAGTCTACTGAGTCAACTAGTCCTGGGCAGGAACCTCCTCAAACAAGAGCATGACAAGCAATGCCAGGGCAAGTTCCAGAAAGTTCTTTAAGCAGGTCAAGAGAGTACAGATTTTTCAAATGATTGAGAACTGGGAGAAAGTGCTGAGAGGTAGAGTCAGTTGTTTAAATCATTGGAAAAAGGGGATTTAAATAGCCTTGTGTAATCGTCAGCATGAGGAAAAAGAAGAGTGAATGAGAGAGAAAAGGAATTGCTTCCTTTACTTAGCCATAAGTGAAAGCTATATGTTTAAACATGAGCCGTACAAATGAACTGCCTTATTGGTAAAGTCTGGTAATGATTTCGTTAAGCACCATTAGAATGCTAGAAGAAGATACATGTAATCTCATTCTTTCCCTCATTCAAGGCTACAGGCGTCATAGTCCTTGGGACTCTTGCTTTTGGTCAGATGTCACATCACTGTAGCAACAGATTGGCTGTGAACCTAGTTGTGGACAGCTACTGAAGTTTTTGGTAGGATGGATCTTGACTTATATACAGGTATCAAAATTCCTTGCCAGTTACTATGGTAGATACTTCTATCTGTTCACCTACCATCTAGGACTTCCTCAGACTTCCTGTCTTAGAGAGCCCCAGTTTGATTTGGGGTAACCGCATGGCTCACCAGCAACACTCTCATTCTTCATGACAGCTGGTAGAGTCCACATAGCACAGTTGGGCCCATGAGAAGTGGGAAGAAGTCGTTGGGAGTGTGTCTTTTTTTTTTTTTGCAGTACACCGGCCTCTCGCTGTTGTGGCCTCTCCCGTTGCGGAGCACAGGCTCCGGACGCGCAGGCTCAGCGGCCATGGCTCACGGGCCCAGCCGCTCCGCGGCATGTGGGATCTTCCCGGACCGGGGCACGAACCCGTGTCCCCTGCTTAGGCAGGCGGACTCTCAACCACTGCGCCACCAGGGAAGCCCGGGAGTGTGTCTTCTTTTAAATGAAAAGGCTGAGCTTTACCAAGAGAAGGCCTCTTTTACCCTTTGTTCCCCACCTCACCCCCAGGATGCAAGGGTCAAAGACACAGGTGACAGCAGAGGAGTATGGAAGCCTGACCAGGGTAAGAATGGAGTGAGAAGCAGAAAGAAGGAAGAGATCTGGTCTCTGGGAGCATCACTGAGGTACTGTACCTTCCCTGGACTGTCACCTCTGAACCTTGTCCTGTGAGAGGAATAAAGCCTACTTCTTTAAGCCAATATCGTTTTCTATTACTTTTAGCCAAATTCATTCATAAATGGTACTGATCCAAAGAAAAGTTCTTCCAGAAAACCTGACCCAAAGTCACTTCGCAGCTTATTAGCTGCTTTTTCTAGCAAACAGCACATTTTCAGCCCTAAAAATCCAATAAAAAGGAAAATTTTACTGTTTCTTTGTCTTCCTTTTCAGATCAGGTAATTCCAGATATCAATAATATTTCAAGTATGTGAGTAGCAGAAGTTCTGTGCTTTTGACCCTGTGTTACCTCATCCTTCTGTTATTACCATCTTAATGAAAAAAAGCAAGGAGACTGCAGTATTTCTGCTTAGTTTCTTCACTCTCTCCATTGCTGCCAAAGCCTTTCTGTAAGGGGCACCCAGAATAAGGTCATATTACCTTAATTCATATAGCATGACCTTGGCCACAGGTCAGGTAGAGGAGAGTATAAAGAACAGATCAGATGTCATCGTGTACATTTCAGTGGCCTTCACAGCTGCTTTACCTTTCACGGGGAGGTGTGCTTGTCCTGAGATGATCAACAACATCCTAAAGGGCATTCCATTGGCGTGAAGGTTTGTCCAAAGTCCATGATAACTGGCCTGACTCCTTCCCCAGTGTAAATGGGCCAGAGCTGGTCTTTTTCAACCTAAACAGTTAAACCGTGTTGTCAGATCCAAGATGAGAACCAGAAAGTATACCAGAATGTTTCTATGGACATGGATAAACTCTTCATCTTTACTGAGCATGAGAATAGCCTCAAAGGGGGGTGGGTATCACCTGAAGATAGAGTGCAGGTGACTATTCCTCAAGTCCTTCTGGAAGCCTGCACAGTGGTGCTACGTGTTGACTATAAGTTTGAGGAAAGCCCAGGTTGATGGCGCCTGTGCTGTGTTGTCATGGTGTCTGTCAGCGGTGTCAGCTGTTACTCAAGGTGGTTCATCTGGGTCATAAAGGCTTAAGCGCTGTGGTCATAGGAGTGGTCAAACAGGTTTCGCAGGTCCAAAAAAAGCCAGAAAATAGAATAAAAGCCAACAAGTGTAAATCCTAGTCCAAGGGGTCAAAGTCATGTCCAGGATATCCACAGCATCTCACCAGGGATTGGAGTAGAATTATTGATGCAGCAGAAGTTTTTGGAGCCTGCAAGTTGTTTCACAAGCAATCCTAGTGTAAGAATTCTGATACATTTCAAGTAGGCCCATATTAAGCTCACCTTGCCAGGGAACCCCAGGGGGAAGAGACTAGCAGAGAATCTGAAAGTGTATGGTGCCCTGATCTGGACCTGCTGCCACCTCCTTGCTGCTCTGAGAGGCCCTTGTCTTAGAAATCCTGACAGCCACCCTGGGCACATGGAGAGTCACAGGATAAACCTGGAGCATTTTCTTGGACCATTAATTTTGCTTAATGATATTTAGATAGCCAAGAACATTTTTATGCTTAAATAATATATTGTCTAGTATAAGGCAAAATTTGCATGAATTTTAAGGAGAAGCTCAAGTCCTCAAAGAACTCGGCATTGTTGGTGGGTTATATCAGGCACTCAGCTTCACTCTCCTCTGATCCTACAGGAATGCTCTGGTGGAAAAGTTTTGGAAGCAGTAAATAGATGACAACACTTTCCAAGACGCAGAGCTCTTATACAGATGTGATCTTTGGATTAGTCTCTCCTCAAGGAGGAGAGAGCGTGTGTTGTCTTTCTCTCCCTAGTCTCTACCAAGTAATACAGAAGAGAACAAGGAAAAAAGGGAAAAAAATTACTCAAGATCTGGTCCTCCCAAGAAAACCACAGGTGACATTTGGGTGGACATCCTTCAGGGTGCCCCTTGATACATACGGCAGAGACACATGGATTCCACTTTACACAAAGAGTGATTGTATCTGTGAGCTTCTCTGATGGGCAGGAAACTTTTTAAGTTTTCAGATCGGTTTGAGTTAGGTTGACTGAAACAAATGACCATTTCCAGATACCCTCTCATAGCAAACAATGTCACACACTACTGTGAATAGAGAGAACCTTTCACATTTACCAGGAGGCAAAAAATATCATCTCTTGAGTTCTTTTTTAAACAACAACAACAAAGTAGGACTGGTAGGTGCTCAGTACATGATTGTGGGATGTGTGTCCAAGGATGAAAGTTAAAGTGCCATCATCCCCCAGGCCAGATCCGTGCAAGGGTGAAAGGCCCTCTCACGACTTCCTGGCTGTGTGACCGAACGACCGAAGCATCACTGTCCAGCTTCTTGCTGGGTTTCCCATCAACCACGGCCTCCAAGGTGGGGGGATGAGGCCTCTCAGGATGAGCCTAGAGAGCTGAGCCCATCTGCCCGCACTGATGGTTCCCGATGTGACCCTGGCCTGCTGGGGTGGATGTGTGCCAGGAGCGGCCAACAGCAAGAGGCCCAAGCGAGGGAAGTGGGGCAGGGGGCAGAGAGTCCTTCCGCGGAGGTCCTGGATACAGCTGCTGCCTGCATGGCGTGGGCGAAACCCCGCCTGAGGCACAACTGCCCAGCCTGTGGGAGTGGCTGCTTTGAGCAAAAGCTTTGTTCTGAGAGTGACTTTACAAGGTGGTTCTATAAACAGTGGCAGGACTTCAGATGGCGATAGCAGCCTCAACCCTCTCCTGTGTGTTCTGTGTGCACCGCTGGAGGGTAGAAGCTGAGGCTGCAGACTCTGCCCTGACCCCTTAGAGCAGTCTGCTCCCTACCCCGTCTCTCTCTCCCACTCTCTCTTTCTGTGTTTAATTTTCTTTTCTTTTTTTTTTTTTTTGCAGTACGCGGGCCTCTCACTGCTGTGGCCTCTCCCATTGCAGAGCACAGGCTCAGAGGCCATGGCTCACGGGCCCAGCCACTCCACGGCATGTGGGATCTTCCCGGACCGGGACACGAACCTGTGTCCCCTGCATCGGCAGGTGGACTCTCAACCACTGCGCCACCAGGAAAGCCCTCCCACCCTCTCTTTTTAAAAATACTTGTCTCTCTCCCTCTCCCTCTTTCTCTCTCTCTCACATACACACACACAATGCTTATCCTACCCTGAGATCCATGAATGGGAATTTTAGGTGCCAGCTTTCCTTTGAGCCAATGCATGTAAAAAGGGCCATCTCCTTAGGAGTAGCACATAAAAGTGGGTCCTGAGGGAAAAGGGGGAAACTCTAACTCCAAAGGCCTGGAAATTTACAAAGGATGCATCAGGACTAAGACATTGGCTTTTGAATCAACCTGGATAGGGCTATAGCCATTCCATCTATAAGCTGTAAGACCTTGGCCATCTTACTTAATGCATCTGTAAAATGGGGAGACCTCCTCAGAGGACAGTGAAGATTAAAGACACTCACACACAAGCACTAGCAGAGTTCCTGGCCCAGAGGAATGCTCAATAGGTGGCAGCTGGCTAGAAAAATCTACCTAAGTGCCAACCTCACCAAGCCCCAGAATTCTTGGAGCTGGGAACTCAGTTGAATAAGGATGTAACCCTTGAAGGCTGCCCCCACCCCCATTCCTCAAAGTCTTCCTTCTGTGCCGGCCACGTGCAGTCAGGGCCACAATCCAGCACGCCCTCCACCCTTGTATTTTCTCTGTGTAGGTCTCAGCTCCCACTAACCTTTCAGCTCTCAAGTAACTAGGATTTATACTTATATGTCCCTGTTTGAGTCCAGCACTGCACATTCATTAGTGAAGCACTCTGTAGTGTAGCCGACTGGCTAAGAACACAGGATTTACATTCAGACAGAAATGGGTTTGAATTCCAGCTCTGCCACTAGTCCCCTGTGCAAATGTATGCAAGGTTTTTTAAGTTCTTGGATCTTAGTTTCCTGAACAGTGGGATGGGAGTAATAATAGCATGTAAGGTTTCTTATAAGACTTAAGTTAGTAAGAATTGTAAACATTTGTAAAGCACATGGTAGACACCTCGTAAATATTAGCTATTTTTCATTTTATTAATATTTGTATTATTACTGTATTTAAGTTAATCTAGTGCTGAAAATAAAACATGACAAAACTGTGGGTTTTGACCTTCATTAAAGAAAGCTGCAGGGCTTCCCTGGTGGCGCAGTGGTTGAGAATCCGCCTGCCGATGCAGGGGACACGGGTTCGAGCCCCGGTCTGGGAAGATCCCACATGCCGCAGAGCGGCTGGGCCCGTGAGCCATGGCCGCTGAGCCTGCGCGTCTGGAGCCTGTGCTCCGCAACGGGAGAGGCCACAACAGTGAGAGGCCCGCGTACCACAAAAAAAAAAAAAAAAAAAAAGAAAGCTGCAGCCTTTTATCCTTTGCACTTGCCCAGGGTGTGCCTTGGATACAGAGAAAGGAGAGAGGAATGCAGGCAACTCTGGCAAAGCGGAGACCAGTCCTCTGTGACCCACAGGGACTCACTGCTTTGCTCAAAGCTCCTATTGTTTCCTTGTGGCAAGTTCTGTTCTCCAAGACCATTGACTGACGACTGTTTATGATGCTTTTTGGGGAAAGACATTAGATCCATACGAGGTTAGTTATTATTATGCAAAGGAAGAAACCCACGAAGTGTTCATAGTCCTTTTGGGTGGCATACATATGTATATGTATAACTGATTCACTTTGTTGTAAAGGAGAAACTAACACACTATTGTAAAACAGTTATACTCCAATAAAGATGTTAAAAAAAAATAAAGCTTTCTCTTTCTTAAAAATGATGCCTCTTTTTATTTATTTGGTAACTTCTTGACTCTACTTTGTTTCTGAAAAGAATAAAAATGCAGCCCCCACAATATTAACTCAGGCAACTCTGCTTAAGCTCTTCCAAGGTTCTCCATTCCACTCAGGTGTAATCCCAGTCCTCACAGGAGCCCGCAAATATGCAGGACCTGACCTCTCAGCCATCGCTCACCTCCTTTCATCCCACCACTCTTGGTTGCCGGGTCCCAGCCATACTGACTTGCTTGTAGTTCCTGGCATACACTGGGCCAGCTCTCCTGCAGGGCCGTTGCACTTCCAGTGCCCCTGCCTGGAATACTTTTCCTTCAGGTGTCCTCATGGCTCACGCCCTCACTTCCCTCAGGCCTCTGTTCAGAGGTCATCTTACCAGAAAGGACTTTCCTGAGAATCTCATCTAAAAGAGTGCTGGCCACCCTGTCACTCTGCCTCCTCTACCCCGCTTTGTCTTTTAGCACAGCACTTACTACATTCTGAAATGTGTGTGTTTGCTTGTCTGACTTATCCCACTGGAATATAAGCTCCCTGAGGGCAAAGACTTTTATTTCATTCGCTGCTGTAGACCCAGCACCTAGCACCATCCTAACACACAGCGGGCACTCAGTAAATATTGAATGAACAAGGACTACATGTCTCTTGAGTTTTGCACGTGAGCATGGAGGAGGAGCCACTTTTGCAAACCCACTTCATTACGAGAGCTTCAGGTGCCCTGTAGCAAGGGTCAACTCGCTCCATGGACAAAACGACTCAGATGGGTGGGTGCTTTCTTCCACTGTGGTCTCCGTGACTATTTTGACTAATGCGCCTGCAGCAAAGCACAGCCAGCAGATGAGGGGGTGGCTTTCCGATAGAAGGTCTTACATACCACACAAGCTCAATGCAGGTTCCCCATACCCCCAACCCCCATTTGAAAGTAGAGCATTCCTGTGAAAACTTTCAAAAGCCGGAATGCTTGTAAATTGAAGAAGCAGTTACCTTAGGACACATCTTGTCAATGGATGCACAAAATAAATCAAGATAAAGGGCAGATTCTCACAGACACAGTTCAAAGCTCTGGCAGCTTGATGCTGAGATGCTGAGTGTAGTTCCCAAGGAAGGAGCTTGGGTGCCGCAATTGCAGCTCCAGGTGCATCCTGCCTCTATAATGGCTCACTGCAAAACACACACTGAGCCCTTTTTTCGATTTGGGCCTTTTTGTAAAAATCAAAAGTCCTCTTCAGATTTCTTCGATTAGTGAGGACAGTTACTAACGTAAGCCTTTCGTAAAAGCGAGGTGGTGCAAAGCAAATTTTTGAAAAGCAGGGGATACCTGTACACATTTGAATAAAAACTACTAAAGAATAAAGGGGGGAAATGACTATGTAAAAATAGACCTTATGAGATATGTTATTTTCTTTGCAAGAGGGTTGAGAATAGGGGTTTATTAGAGTCAAGAGAGTTGTTTTGATGGCATCTTGCACAATGTTCCTTCTCCCCAGTATTTTTATGATATTAGGAAATCAGAGAGAGCTTTACTCTCTCTTAATCATGGTATGTCCTGGAAGATCAGGAGAACGTTCGATGCCTTTCTCACTGCTTAATCATGAATTTTCACTAAGATGAAAAAGTGAAATTTACTTCTTATAGAGGTGGATTTTTTTGTTTGTTTGTTTTTTGGTATGCGGGCCTCTCCACTATTGTGGCCTCTCCCTTTGCGGAGCACAGGCTCCGGACGCGCAGGCTCAGCGGCCATGGCTCACCGGCCCAGCCGCTCTGCGGCACGTGGGATCTTCCCGGACCGGGAAACGAACCTGTGTCCCCTGCATCGGCAGGAGGACTCTCAACCACTGCGCCACCAGGGAAGCTCTAGAGATGGATTTTTAATGGTGCTTTTGTTTTTTAAGTAAATGCTCTTTGTAAGACAAAGAAATAATACAGAAGAGAGCAAGGAAGAAAGAAAAATGGTTACTCAAGATTTCATCCTCTGATGAACACCACAGGTAACATTTTGGCGATCATTTTTCAGGATACCTCTTGATGTGTGGATTCCCTTTTACATAAACGGGCTCATATTATACATTTTATAGAAGCTACTTTCTTCACCCAATACTGTATTTTGAGGACACACTTCTATGTCAAGATATGTAAATCTTAAACACCATTTTTAACAGCCTTCAAAGGAATAATGGTATTCCACTGTATGTAGCCAGTTCCCTACTGATCCATATTTAGGTTGCTTCTGACTCTTTGCTATTAGATGAGATTGTATATATAAGCTACTGTGTGGGCTCATTCCAGGAAGCTCTTGCCTCAGCTGAACTATCAGTCCCCCATGGCATTATCACTCTGGAAATCTGTCATCACCACTGATCAACGGTCTCCCTCCCCATGTCCAGCCCTGAAAACACTGTCTTAAAGGCTCCCCAAACCCAGTTCTTAACATCAACCAAATAGGCTCTATTTAGTCCATCTACCACGTGTAGAGGAGGGCTTATGTACTTATTTTTGATTTCCTAGAAAAATTCAGAACACTTTTATATTGTATCTGACCTCAATTGTTTGTACCTTTCTCTCACTCCATCCCCTCACTTTCTGATAACTGCAGCTCCTGGAGAATTACACCTCTTCTGCTGGATACAGTCCTGATGGACCTGGGGGTGGGGCAGGCAGGCCAGTCACTAAAACCCAGAGTGTGAGGCAGCTGGCCTCTACTTCCATTCTTCTCTCTGCCTTTCTGCTCCCCACAGCCTCCAGGTCACAGGTCTGGAAGCTACTGGGGTTGCTGCAAAAGGCCCTGCACAGGACTGATCCATCTTTAGCAGATATACCAAGGAACCTCCCGGGGGAGGTGTGTGTTATCTCTGTGGCCTGAAATATCTCCTTTATTTTGTTTCAGGACATGGTGGGGGGGGAGCAAAGCCTTGAAATCATAGACTTCAGTGCTAGGTGGGCTTTTTTTTTTTTTTTTTTTTTTTAAATTTCCTCTCATTGTGTCCTATCATTGCACTTGTTAGGGTGACTTCTCTTTGCAAAACCCTGCTGTGCTGGGTCCAAGTGTGCCTCACTATTATTAACCTGTTGGACAGCTGAGGGTCAGAAGCATCCAGAAGCTACGTAACCTGCCCAAGATCATGTGGCAGTGCCCCAGAGGCCTGGGACTCAAGCTTCTGCTGGTGGACCTGCCCTTGGCTCAGGCAGAGGGCATGGGGGTCAGCTCATGTTACACGACCAGGTCACATGCTGGGGGTTGGACTCCTCTTCTTTTTCTTGACTCACTGTCAAGCAGCCACGGAAGGAGGTGGCAAGAAACCCCGGTGGACTTGTTTTAGAGCGTCTCTAGAGATGGGTGGTAACATCTTTCTTAGGTCTGTCATCAGCATGGGTGGATCAGGAGGTCCCAG
The DNA here is from genome assembly GCF_026419965.1 of Kogia breviceps. Classification (NCBI taxonomy): domain Eukaryota; kingdom Metazoa; phylum Chordata; class Mammalia; order Artiodactyla; family Physeteridae; genus Kogia; species Kogia breviceps. The sequence goes on along the minus strand of NC_081310.1, from coordinate 38,837,263 downwards.
GCTGGGTAACTCAATAGTTCACTGTGGCCCTCCACTGGCAACACCATGTACTGAAGGGTATCAGCTGTTCAGCCCCAGTTATAAAGTTATAAGGAAAGAGGAGGCTGGGGCAGCCAGAGGGAAACTAACCCTATTGAAAGTCCACTCTGAGCCAGGCATTGTGCTGGCACTTTCACGTGTATTGTCTCTTCTGCTCCCTGAGAACCCAGTCAGCAACTCTGACTCTTCTTCCTCCTTTGGGTTGAGGAAATGGGATGATCAGAGCTGCTAAGTGGAAAGTAGCTATTACACGATGGAGACAGAGTTTTAATGCATTTATGTCTTGAGTCCAAAGTTAAGCTCTTTCCCTGTTACCACATGGCCCATCAGTAGCACCCCAGGACAGCCTGAGCTTTGCAGTAAATCTCTTTGGAGTGAGATGTCTTCCCGTGAAGGAGTGCTGCTAAATCTCACGCAGACTCATCAGCCCCATTTGCTTCCTTCCCTAGCTGCCATGTCATCTGAGGAGAGCAACGTCAAAAGTTGGTGCTTTTCTCTGAAACACTTGATGAGTCTCTCTTCAGACTTCAGTTGGCTCAGGGGCACCATTTTGGCTGCAATCCCACAGAGTTTCAGTTTCCCTTTTTTATTGAAAAATCGAAATCTGGGGAATTAGAGCCTTTCCATATTGATTTTTCAGGGGCAAGTGAAAATTGCATCCTGCACAGTACAGAACCAAGAAAGCGCCACCTCGAGTAGCGACAGGCTGATGCTGGAGCGACATGCAGTATGAGAAATGACGGGGCACACAGATACAGATACAGTCTCTTTGTACTCTTGCAACGTGGCCAAGCAACAGCTAATTCTCGATCCACGTAAAATGATGTCTGGAATTAAAACTTTTTTTTTTTCATTTGAAAAGAAAGTTGAAGAAAGAGACCTAAGGAAGAAGAACTTTGGAAACTGAGTCTGCAGTTTCTCCTTTCAGTACATCAGGGGTGGGTCAGGTCCACACTTGGCCCTCTACCTCCTCCGAGCCTGGTACTTGACGAGTGTGAAGGCAGCCGCCCAGAGTCCTGCTTTTTTCATTCACTTTGAGGCCCAGAAAGTTATGAGCCCAGATCGTGCTCTACCACTTACTACCCAGATCGCCCTTTTGCAAGGTACTTCATGTCCTGAGCCTTGGTTTTTTTCAATCTGTGAATTGGGGATAGTATAGAAACTAATGCGTAAGGTTGCAGTGAGGATTGACTGAGTAAGTATTAGTTGACTGACAATGAATAAGCAAGACGATCCATTTGGGTTTGATAAAGGTGTCAGTTGTGTGCAATCGCCATGTCCCGTCTCTCAGCTCGGCCAACCCCCTACGGAGTTTGAAGTGTCATGGAGTTCACGGCATTCAGGGCAGGTGGACCTATGTGAGGCATGCGTTGCCATTTTGGATTCTATCCCCTCTTTCTGTTCCATCGGGGGAAATGTGTCCTAGTCAGTTGTGGGTGAAAAGTGCCACGGCCACGCAGTCTCCCTCTGGCGAAAGGCACTCTGCGAGTTAATAGCCATTCGTTCTTCTCTTCTTTGCCCCCTCCCCGCGCCCTCTTTAGCGCCTGTGAAATGTCCTATCTTTTCTCTTTTTCATACGCAGGCTAAATGTGAACATCAGCCAAAGCCCTGAAAGTGACTGGGAGGAAATGAGCAGGTCTCTGTGAAGCAGAAGAGCTGGACTTTGGGTGGAGCATGTCTGCAGCCTCGGGGATGAGGAGGAGGCGACTACCCCGGGGCGGGTACCGAGCCAAACTGCGGCCGCTTAGCCCTAGGAGCACACGGAGCCCCTTTATTACCGCCCGGAGTGCGACGACTCCGCGAGTCACTGCCCTGCTCGGGCTGCTGAAGGGCAAACCCAGACGGAAGTGCCAAGTGAAAGGGAGAGGAGCAAGTAAAATGCTGGGGGTGGCAGAAGGGAAGGGGTGGGTGCCTGCGCTTTGAAATTCGGCCCCGGAAAGGCCTCTTCAATGGATCCCCTTCCAACCTGCCCTAGTACAACAACTGGACGTGGCATGTGACAGGCGCTGTAGACAGATCGTGTTTCACACATGCAGCTGTAATATCTGGCACACAGGTGTTTGGTTCTCTGTTTGCCAGCTGCTCTGCAGCGCCCTGCTTCTCTGGATGGGCCAGAGGAGGGGGAAACCCTCACACTTGTCGCTGCCAAAAGGGAGGAGGGGGCTGCCAATTCCTGCCAGTGGGCCGAGGGCTCAGTGTTGGAGTCAAGGCTTGTCTCCGGGGGTCCCAGGGCTCTGCCCATGTGCTGTTCCGGAATGGGGGCTGTGGCTGCATGGGAGGGGGAGCAGGGTGACCAGGGCACCCCCAGCAAGCTGGCCAGAGCCCCAGGAAGGCCAGTGAGGGGGAGTGAGCCAAGGGACACTAGGCCCTTGGGCTCTTGGGTCCATTGGTTTAGGTCCTGACTCCACCTCTGAGTAATTGTGAAATCTGGCCAACTTCCTTAACCTGTCTCAGCCTCAGTTTCCTAATCTATAAAGGGAGTATGGAACACCTGGTCCTTGGGCCCTTGGTAAGGATTCCATGAGACAGTGTGTAAAGCACTCAGGAGCCAGCACTGCTCTGGCTACTCCCACCTGGGAAGGTGGGTCAGGGCAGGTGCTTCCCAGGCTCCAGGGACAGAGCCTTGGACCCTTGTCTCTGTCAAGCAAGCCCAGCGGTTCTGTGTCTCAGGGTGAATGGTCAGGTCCAGGTGCCCCCAGACACAGATAATTGGTTTTTTGCTCTTTTTCCTTCCTCAGGGAGGAAGATGGCTGTGTACTCAGAAAACTAAAGTCATCGAGGAAAGGTGAAGCCGGGGAGTTTGGACCTGCACTTCCAACCTCCAGCCCCTCCCCTCCCCTCTTGCCCTGACCCAGAACTCCCCAGTTTGCAACTGTCCATGGCTGTGACTGTTACATGGAGATCTCTCTTGCCCACAGGAGTCTCTGGTGGCCGTGGGCCGTGTCCACTTTGCCCACCAGTACATTTCCTACACCCAAGAAGCCTGGATAGACTTTTTCTATGGGAGCAAAGGCTTGAATGGGTGGATGAGTGGGAAGCTGTCTTCACTGCCTCTGCCTCTCCCGTCTCTATTTTCAATTTTTTTTTAATTGAAGTATAGTTGGTGTACAATATTATATAAGTTTCAGGTGTACAACATAGTGATTCATGATTTTCAAAAGTTAGACTCCATTTATAGTTATTCTAAAATTTTGGCTATATTCTCTATGCTGTACGATATATCCTCATAGCTTATTTTTCTTCTTTTCTAAACAATTTTTATTGGAGTATAGTTGATTTACAAAGTTGTGTTAGCTTCTGCTGTACAGCAAAGCGATCAGTTATGCATATGCATATATCCACTGTTTTTTAGATTCTTTTCCCATGTAGGTCATTACAGAGTCTTGAGTAGAGTTCCCTGTGCTATGAAGTAGGTTCTTATTAGTTATCTATTTTATATATAGTTGTTTGTATATGTCAATCTCCCAATTAATTTCTTCCTGCCTTTCCCCCTGGTAAACTTAAGTTTGTTTTTCTACATCTGTGGCTCTATTTCTGCTTTGTAAATAAGTTCATTTGTATCATTTTTTTTTAGATTCCACATATAAGCAATATATGATATTTGTCTTTCTCTGTCTGACTTACTTCAGTTAGTATGATAATCTCTAGGTCCATCCATGTTGCTGCAGATGGCATTATTTCATTCTTTTTTATGGCTGAGTAATATTCCATTGTCTAAGTGGTTCTGGGAAAACTGGACAGCTACATGTAAAAGAATGAAATTAGAACACTCTGTAACACCTCACCCAAAAATAAACTCAAAATGGATCAAGTACCTAAATGTAAGGCCGGACACTATAAAACTCTTAGAGGAAAACAGAGGCAGAACCCTCTTTGACATAAATCGCAGCAATATCTTTTTTGATCCACCTCCTAGAGTAATGGAAATAAAAACAAAAATAAACAAATGGGATCTAATTAAACTTAAAAGGCTCTGCACAGCAAAGGAAACCATAAACAAAACAAAAAGACAACCCACAGAATGGAAGAAAATATTTGCTAACAAAGTGAGCAACAAGGGATTAATCTCCAAAATATACAAATAGCTTATTTATTTTATACATAATAGTTTGTATCTCTTAATCTCCTTCCCTATCTTGCCCGTCCAGTATCCCCTCTCTCCATTGGTAACCACGAGTTTGTTCTCTCAGTCTGTGAATTTGTTCCTTTTTTGTGATATTCACTAATTTATTGTATTTTGTAGATTCCACATGTAAGTAATATCCAGTATTTGTCTTTCTCTGTATGACTTATTTCACTTAGCATAATACCCTCCAAGTCCACCCACGTTGTTGCAAATCACACAATTTTGTACTTCTTTGTAGCTGAGTAGTAGTCCATTGTATGTATATACACACACACACACACACACACACACACACATACATACACACACACCACATCTTCCTCATGCATTTATCTGTTGATGGACACTTAGGTTGCCTCCATACCATCCCTATTTTAAGGACAGGAAACATGCATGTTCAAAGGATTGACGTGTGGCCACATGTCCAGCCCCACATCACTCCTGGCCCTCAGTCCTGCCCTCTCCACTTCTCCTAACACTTCTCTCCATCTCCTGAGACTGGGAGATGGGAATGCCCAGCTCCGCAGGAGGTTGAAGGAGGAAGAGAACAATCGGAATGCCGGGGCAGGGGCCATGCCAAGCTCTGTGTTTGGACATGAGGCTAATGCTATCTTTCTGAGTCTGCTTCCTGAAGGTTGCAAACTGTTTGGTGAATGAGCATTTTTTTTTTCTTTTTTCCTCTCATCACCACTGTCCCATTTCTCTCAAGGAGCTGGCTCCCCCTCTAGAGAGGCTGGGCAGGAGGGAGCCCTCCTGCCACAGTCCATCCACGACTGGGCCTCTTTCACGCTTGACCTGTGTGTGCTAAGCTGTCTCTCCCAGAAGGGTCTCTCTCTCTGGCTGAAACCTCTCTACTACCCCTCTGCGATCATTGCAAAGTATGAGAAGTATGGGAAAAGGAAGCAAGTTTATTTTGCACCTGTTATGTGCCAGGCACTGTGCTAAACACTTTATAATCAGCACGTCATTGAGGTAGATGTGATTACTCTCCTCACTTTACAGATAAGAAAACTGAGGAACAGATATACTAGAACTTTCTCAACATCAATTGATAGGACCGGGGCTTGAATCTCAGTCTGTAGGATACCTCTCCCTTTGCTCTTTCCATGCCATTCAGCATTGCTAAACAACCTCATACAGTAATTCATGTGCATGAACGAGTAACCATGGCCATGGGCCTGTATCCTTTCTTTCCGAGTACCGGTGTCTCTCTGGGTGATAATGCCATTCATTCGTTCAGTCATTCATCCAATAAGTAGGTATTGAGCACCTACTGTGTACCAGGCTCTGTTCTAGTAGCTGGAGATAAAGTGATAAAGTGGATCGATAGAGTTCTCCTCCAAAGTGCTTATATGGTCAAGAGGCAAATGCTAAATGGATAAGCACACAACTCAATTAGTTGGATGACTATAATTGTATTAAGTGTTATGGAGCATCAAGGGAGGCTTCCCTGAGGAGGAGACAATATTCCCAGCTTTGCCATCAACCAGGCAAGTGTCTGGAAGGGCAGAAACTTTGTGTGAGGACAACATTTCCACAGCCAGGGGGAGAAGCACCTGATTGTGCCATTTCAGACAGACGTGGGCCACTGAGGGACCCATCCAGAACGTGGGCATCATCCAGCTCCTCCCGTTCAGCACTGAGGGGAGTGACAAGCATGTTTAAACATACCAGAGGAGGGAAAAACCCACACCAGAAGAGAATCAGTGCTCTCTTGGCACCAGCCCACCAGTGTGGCAAGGCTGCTTCTGTTTGGGTCTGTATTTTTCCTGGTACCTAAGGGATTGTCTCAGTGACCCTCACACGCCACTCCACCCGGAATGGAAAATCACTTGTTGAAAACATAAACAGAGCTTATAATAATTGGCAAGACACAGACAGCTAATCACCATTCTCTCTCCTCTTGCCCTTCCTCTGTTCCTGTTTATGAGACATAGTGCCCATGTTTTCTACCACATTTTTGCTCTGCTCTTGAAAACAGAGAGAACAGCTCTGTGTCATAGGCTGCAGAGCCGCTTTGCTGATGTGACAGGACACAGAGAAGAGGGAAGCAGGGGAACTAACCCAGACTTCCCCAGCCCATCCCTCCTTCCCTGAAAACTTTGGTTTCTGATGGGGTAGAACAAGGCCCCTTCCCTTCCCTCCTCCTCCTCATCCAATGAAACCTGCAAGGATTCCTTTCCTGCCGCATTCCGAAACTTCCTCTAAAGCTGTTCTGGGCAAGCTGGATATCGGATCTCTGTTGATTTTTGTTCCTTCCAAGATATGAGCTAGCCAGAGGGAAACATGAGATGCTTAGCCCACCTTTCCTATTAATGAACTATTTGGGGTACTCTGGGTTGCATAAAAGGAAACAGTGAGATGTTTTCTGTGGAGCCCTAGAAAGGATCAGTAGTTTCCAAACACATCCTCACTCAGTGGGGCATGCAGCCAGGCCTGGCACACATGGGCACATGTACTCTCTTCCCCAGCCACTTTAGGACTGCAGAGACTCAAGAGCAAAGCTGCTCCTTCCCACCAAGAGTCTGGGACCCCTAGTTTACAGTCTTGACTTCCAAGCAGCCAACCTTCCAGCTGGCTTACAGTTCAGTTCCGGGAAGGGAACAGGGACACTCAGGTTGCCAGAAGACCATGTAGTGACCTTAGCTGACTTAGTCTCCCACCACCACGATGCTTCTTTACCTGGTGGGAAAACAAAACATTAACCCATGGCTGGTTGTGCCCACAGGACACAAATCATCTGGTCCAGTTGTCTTGTTTCCAAGGCCTCTAGTGGCTATTTGACTTTAAATACAACCTTAGCTTCTTAGGACACCTGTCTCTTCTTGGCTTGGATGTTTGTTCACACTTTTTTAGTAATCTTTCTACCCTATAAGCCTCAATATCCACATCTATAAATTGGGGTTTACTCTGAAAACAAATGAACTTCCCAAAGTGTCACACTTCTAAATTGAAAGACATAAGGGCTGCCTCGTCATCCATCCCAGCAGTTACACTGTTGCTGCCTCCGATTTTCCTTTGGACCATTTCTCTATAACTCAAGGGGCTGTCTTTCCTGTTGGCCACTTTGCAGATGGGGCTGGGGGTGGGACAGGGAAGTCTCATGAGGTCTTAGGACAGGAAGGGTTGATGGCAGGTTATCTATCCCTCCCCCCAGCATACTCTGAAATCAGCCCAAGTTTAAGCAACCACCTGAGCCAACTCAGACCTCATGATCTGGAGGTTTGCAAGACAAATTGCTTTGTTTCTGGAAGGGAGACTTAAATCTCCCTTAAATCTCCCTTTCTCCTTTGCCTTCTACATCTGACCAATATAGTCTTTGTGGTCTGTAAGTAGCCAGGAAGAGCTCTAGAAGTCCGTTTACAGATCTTTCCTTCTTTCTATTTGTTTTATTTATTTATGGCTGTGCTGGGTCTTTGTTGCTGCACGCAGGCTTTCTCTAGTTGCAGTGAGCGGGCTTCTCATTGCGGTGGTGTCTCTTGTTGCGGAACACAGGCTCTAGGTGCATGGGCTTCAGTAGTTGTGGCTCGCAGGCTCAGTAGTTGTGGCGCATAGACTTAGTTGCTCCACAGCATGTGGGTTCTTCCCAGACCAGGGCTTGAACCCGTGTTCCCTGCATTGGCAGGTGGACTCCCAACCACTGCGCCACCAGGGAAGCCCAATCTTTCCTTCTTTTAAAAAGAATACGCATGTGTGTGTGTGCACATATACACTTGACGAATTATTAGTGAGGCAAATGATGATTGTAAATGACAAATGACATAATATCGTTGAACTGAATCCCTAGGCCTCCCATCCCCTGGGCACTTTCCAGCTCACAGTGTGGAAAGCTCTGTGAGAATCAGATTTGTGGTTTCATCCAGCCTCTTAGAACATGAAGATTCAGAATTTGGAAAGTGACTCATCCTTTCCCTGAGAAAGATGGAATGGACCACTCTTCAGTTTCTGTGTCAAGGGAACACGTGGAACATACTCGGGCATAAAAGACTTTTCTCAAAGAGGGCTTGTATGTCTTGTTTTCTGCTCTAGCGTTTGCCATGTTATGCATTTGAGATCAGTGGAGAATTCTACTCTCTTTTTGCTTTGCTGCTGTCTGTTGAAATACAGGTAGAATTGATTTATAATCAACTGCCAGTGATAGACAGATCTGTACTATTATTATTATTAACTCTCTGAGAGTTGCCACAGATTCCAGAAGATTCCTTCAGTTCAATCAAAATTGAGCACAAGTCTATCAGTTGACCATTCATTCTAGGTCCACTCTTCAGCACCAGAGAGAATTAGGTACCCATACCACCACCCCCGGCACCATCGCTGGCCCTGGGTATTGGAGACAGTCATCGTGTGTCCTGAAAACCCATGTGCTCTTCTCTGGGAAGGCTGTTATCCACTGAGTCCAAACTACTCAGAAAGGGTTCCCTTCACTTTTCTTCCTGACCGAGGGCTCTTCCTGCTGCCAGGGTGTGCCCCTGGCTCTGGACTCTCTCTCTTGGGATTCCTGCCCTGCTGAGCTGACTTCCTGCAGTCCTCTCCCATCAACTCTAATGCTTCCTTTCCTCATTGCAAATAACTGAGAATTGATTACCCCACCTTAACAACGGACTATTCAGAGGCCTGGGGTTCTCAGCTCCATCTCTGGATTTCTGTGAAAGATTCAACTGGGGTAAAAGTATGCAGCAGAAATGCGAATGTAGGAAAACAGAAGTGGGTAAGGTCTCTCAGGTCATGAGGCAACACCTAAGTAAGGGAAAGAGGAAATTCTGGGGCAACCTTGGTCCATAGACTTTGTAGATAGTCAGGCAAATGGAGCAGTGTTCTTCCTTTGAATAAATTTTGCTGGAGGATGTGGCGAATGTTCTTTTGACACAAAACCTCACAAATTCAGGCCTTTAACCAAGGAGATTCTTGAGAAAAAAGCAGATCTACATTAACATGAGACCAAGGTCTGGCCTATTAATTGTCCTCCAAAGCATCTAACTCAGCATCCCAATTCCTCTTTCATAACGTCATCATGATTATTTAAATCCGTAGATTTCTCAGTGAAAATGCTCCTATTTTTGACTTGTACAACCACAGGAAGAAAGTTGCATGTATTTAATGGTCGGATTTTATTCTACTACTGGGTCCTGTCCATTTTGGGGATAGTAGACAGTATTCTCCAAGTGCCCTTAATCAAAATTCGCAAAGAGAACACGGGTGCTGAATCATGGAACTTACCATTAGCAGTGGCTCCATTCTCACTGGAGCTGAAGGTGGTTGCTCAGCCCCACTGGCCCAGCGGAAGGGACACAGCGTGCAGGTCAGCTGTCACGTTCCCTCCTTCTCACTCTCATGACCCGAATCACACCTTCAAACTGAGACTATTACTGTACTCTTTCCAGATCTTCCTGCTTCTGTTCTTTCCAATGCTCTCCTGCCACGGGTCAAACTAATTTTCTTAAAGCTTTGCTTTGTGTATGTCACTCCTCTCCTCAAGTGACCATTAATTTGTAGTAGATTTTCTTACATTCTGTAAGGGTTAATAAGCATTCCATGAAAAATGGATTCTGTAGACAAAACAAAATTAAAGAGTTGCTTTACAGCAGGACTTTTTGGAGCCTTAAGATGCTAATAAGCCTTTGCAAATTTTCAAGCACTTCCCCCAAATTTACTTCACTGGGATCCTGGCAGGAAACAGATGGCTCATTCAAAGAAGTAATTGCAGGGACTATTAGCAAAAGTGTGAACAGATTCAGGAAACCAGCAAGGGGAGATGGAGCACCCCGGGACTAACAACAGAGGGAACTTGGGATAAGAAAGAGAACAGAGCCCAGGACAGGTATGGGCTTGAGAAGTACTGCCTGACATGAGCCAAAAGCTCCCGAGGCCGGGCCACTGTCAACCCACAGGAAGGTGGAATAAACACCCTGCCTCTTTCTCCTGCCACTCCAATCATCTGGCAATTTTCCTATCATCTGAACCCAACACTGAGCCAAAGGGCACAGGAGTCCAAACCATACAGTTGCTAGAAGTCAGCCTTACAGGGCACAGAGGGAGGCAGAGAAGAGGGTGGAGAGTAAACATTCGGCACAACTTTCCCCGCCGTGGAACATCCGTTAACATCGGGTAGAACACTGTTTTCAGAACAGCATCTGGCCAGCACTGGCCTAAAATGTCCAGTCCACACCCAAAAGCTGGGCATTTAAATCCCTCCATCATTTGCTCACAGACTAGCCCCACACTCTTCCCCCCTCACTACTCTGCCTTCATGTGAACTCAGGGAGACACGCTCGGTCTCATGTCTCAGGCTTTGCCTCGCATTGTTCTCTCTGCTGAGAGATCCCGTTATGGGCCACTCGTCAGCTCAGGCCCATTCCATTTCCCTCCTCCTCAGGGAACTTCCATGGCCACCTCAGGTACAAGTTCATTCTCACTGCCCTCAGCAACAGGGACCACAGATTCCAATTTAGAATAGACGCTATTCGTAAAGATTTTGTGTGGCTTCCAGAAGTGAGAGACAATCTGAGAGGTGTTGTTTAGATGCTCCTAAATATCAGAAGGGCTGGAGACAGAAAAAAGAACGAAATAATGTCATTTACAGCAACACGGATGGACCTAGGGATTGTCATGCTGAGTGAAGTAAGTCAGACAGAGAAAGACGAAGATCATATGATATCACTTACATGTGGAATCTAAAACAATGGTACAAATGAACTTATCTACAAAACAGAAATAGAGTCACAGGTGTGGAAAACAAACTTAAGGTTACCGGGGGAAAGGGGGAATGAGGAATAAATTGGGAGATTGGGATTGACATATACACACTACTATATATAAAATAGATAACTAATAAGGACCTACTGTATAGCACAGGGAACTCTACTCAGTACTCCTGAGTATTTCCCATAATGATCTGTATGGGAAAAGAATCTAAAAAAAAAGTGCATATATGTATAACTGATTCACCTTGCTGTACAGCAAAAATGAACACAACATTTTATTTTATTTTATTTTTATTTTTTTTTTTTTTGTGGTACGCGGGCCTCTCACTGTTGTGGCCTCTCCCGTTGCGGAGCGCAGGCTCCGGACGCGCAGGCTCAGCGGCCATGGCTCACGGGCCCAGCCGCTCCGCGGCACGTGGGATCTTCCCGGACCAGGGTACGAACCCGTGTCCCCTGCATCGGCAGGCGGATTCTCAACCACTGCGCCACCAGGGAAGCCCAAACACAACATTTTAAATCAACTATACTCCAATAACAATTTTTAGAAAATAAATTTAATTTAATTTAATTTAATTTAAAAAAAGAAGGGCTACAGAGCATATGTGGCTTCTGGGGTCAGGCTGTCTCAGGAACCTCAGAGGACTTTCCATCCAGGCCACTGATTTTGCATTTATACTCAGTGCCTGGCTTTCCACTTAGCCGTTACCAATGTTACCTCTTTTCTCTCTATAAAAAGCTCTGTGACCCTCGAGTCTACAGATGCCTGCCATTTTTCTCCGTTCCCTGAGCTGTCATAACAGCACCAAGGCGTGAGTAGCAGGGTCCCAGCAGTGCTGTGGGTAGGGCTGAAAGAAGGATCAAGCAGTGGAGCCGCGACTTAGCAACCAGATGCATTTCTATTTGAGCAGTTAATGTGGGGATGCCGGGCTGAGGCAGTGTCTGATCTCCTGGCCACGGTCAGGCAGACCCAAGTGTGGCGGGGAGGGTGGGGCGGGGCGGCTGCTGCTGGGAGCTGCTCGGGATGCAGAGGAGGGTCTGTCCCCAGCAGCAGCCCCGCCTGGCCTCACCTTCCTCCTTCGTGGCTTAGGAGCTGGAACAAGGCTCCCTTTCACAGCTCTCTTCCAAACCTTTCTCTTGCCTTGTCTGGTTTCAGTTTAACTGGAGGGCAGACGAGCGAACCTCTGGCCGCTTCCTCCTTATTCAGCAAGAGGATATTTTGCGGGAGAGTGTGACATTTTGTGGGAACTGGAGATGCAGGAATGTTAATCTCCCTTTCCCTATGCTTACATAAACATGCCCATGCCGACTTCTGTATTCCAATGATTCCCACATTATCTGAGCTTCTCCAAATCACCTGATTGGAGGGTGTGCAAGGCACTCTTTATCTGGTGTGTAATAGCTGGACCCAGACCTCCCACTGAAAGGCTCCTACCCCTTTGAGGTAAGGCTTATGCCCCAAGTTCTAGATTTTAAGGGAATCAGTGAACAGAATTGCATCCCCTGTGACATAAAGTTTTAATGGGACTTTAAGCCCTCAGCTCTACCTGGGTTTTTAGGAAGCTCTTGAGAAACCTCAGTCTTGAGGAGTCTGAAGGAGAACACTTTGCTTTGTAATGAAGTGACAGTGTGTGTGGCGGAGGGAGGAGGGGGGTGGGGTGGACAATGAAACTCAAAAATGCCACCTTGCTACTTTTCTTTCTCCTCTTTAAATGCCCCCTTTCCTCTTTCGGGTGGGGTTAGAAGATATAACGAGATCATCTAAGGGAAGGGCCGCCTTCCCTAGCCTGGCAGCGGAGGGCCACCTGGGAGACATTTCTGCCTTTGGTTGGAAGTGGAACCTTCCTGCCCGGCATGGTCTCTCTCACTGTGGCCTAAGAGCAGACATAACTGCCCTCTGTGTGTTGTGCCGGGCTGCCCAGGTCCCCTTTGCTGGGAGAAGGAGTTGGGGAGGGGCAGGCCTGTGACAGTGCGACAGGTGCTGCTGTTGCACTGCAGGTCTCCTGTCCTGTCTCCTGCAGGTTCCACGGAGAGTGGGATAACAGAGACCTGTGTCCTCCACTCCACACAACCCAGGGATCCTACCACCAAGCCCTGCAAACGGAAGATCCTGCTTAAGAAGCACAGCAGCTGGGCTCTCTCCATCTGTGGGGCAGGAAGCCACCCTTCACCAGTGGATTTCCCATAGGAGTGATGCTCTCTGGAAGTTAGCACCTCACACGGCTTCCTTCCTTCCTTGGTTCTTTCCTTCCAGGAAACTCCGGACCCCGGCCGCCTAGAGAGCTCTTCCTCCCAAGCTGGGCACCAATGCAGTTCTTTTTTCTGGAGGTGCTGCTTCTCCCCAGCCCAGCCCTGTCCCTCCCTGTCCTCATACCCAGGAAGATGTGTCTCCATCTTGGAGCAGCCCCTTTCCCCTTCCTCCACTCTTTCCCCTCCTGGTCCTTGGGACAGCTGGTTCCTCCAGCACTGGGCTGTGTGTCCACAGGCAGCATGGGCGCTGTAACCCAGGGAAAACTGGGACCTTGTTTCCCCAGGAAACAAGTTAGTGGACTCCACTCTCCTTTCTAAGCTCTTTCTCGGGATCCTGTTTTACTCCATCACCCAGTAATTTCGTGCAAGATGGGTGGGCGAGCAGCTTGGAGGCTATATCTGTACCATATTCCCATTGCCTCTCAACTGAACGCATGTTTTGAATGTCAGCCATTCACAAGGCGCTAAGCTCAGTATTTCAGGGGAACCCAAAATGCCTAAGATAGAGCCCCTGCTCTCAAGGAGTTCAACATTTAGAAGAGGTAGTAAAACAAACATACTAGTACCTCCAGACAAGGCAGGCCAGGGTAAAAGGTCCTACAGAGAGTCAGTCCTAGCCCCAGGGATGCAGCCAGCCTAGGCAGGGGCCTTGGGGCGGCGGTGATGGGGCCAAGGAGAGACTTCAGGAGCCACAGGCCTGGGGCATCCCGGTGTGTAAGCAGTGGCCACTCACGCCTCGGTGGCGGGGGGGCGGGGGGGAGATGTGTAGCCAGACCTAAGAGCTGCAAATGTGAGGGTTCTTTAATTCTGCCGTTCCCCGATCCCACTCGCCCCCCAGGGCTCGTTTCTGGTCATTTTGATCCAAGACAACAGGATGAGCACAAGGCCTTTCTGGGAAGCTCAGGGGGAAAAGTTCTGGATCTGAGATGGAGCGTTAGGCCTTCTTCCTCAAAGCTGGATTGGTCGGGAATATTTCACTCCATATCCTAAGGGAAATAGAGTTCCTACAGAATTTCTCTTTTCCTGGGAAACACCTCTGGTAACGTAGAAACTTTTGACAATGGGAGATGAACAAATTGAGAAAGAAGAGCTTCCTCTCTTTCCCTTTTCCTTTTTGGCGGGATCTTCTCTCTCTGCCCAGGCTCACTGGCGCAGGTGCGAGAGCATTGCAATTTTTTTCTACCGTGATTCTGCTTCTGACATCCTCTGGCCTATTTTCAATTTGATGAAGATTCTTAATGCAGCTAATGCTACATGTCCCTTGCTGTGGGACAGGATGAAAGACAGCACTTTACTATAATAATTCTTCCTCTCAGCCTTGGTCTCCCAGCTCCTCCCTCCCAAGCCGAGCCACATTCGGCCTCTGCTCACAAAGGCACACACTGTAGTCCCCTAACAGATCAGTGTGGCCCGATAGGCACCTCTCACAGTTGGTACTTTGTGCATCTCCTGGGGTAGGCGGTCACTCTCCTGCCAGACAACTGGCAGGTGGAATCAATAGCAGCATGGTCTCCTGGGAAGGGTGCCTTGGTTCATTCCAGCCACACTGGAGCCTCCCCACTCAACCCCGCCAAGGGTTTCTCCTTCAAGGGCAAGGTCAATGCCACCTTGGGTGGGGAGGGGCAGAGGAGGGCTTCTAATGCCACAGCACTGACTAAAGGACTAGAAAGAGATGGCTGCTGAAAAAAGGGGGGGGGGAATTCCATGGCAGTTATTTATTTATCTATTCATTTATTGACATACAGTTGATTTGTAACATTATATTAGTTTCAGATGTAAACATAATGATTTGCTATTTGTATATATTCCAAAATCATCGCCAAAATAAGTCTAGTTAACATCTATCACCATACAGTTGCACATTGCTTTTTCTTGTGATGAGTGATTTATTTTATTTTGATTATTTGGCTAGGAACTATTGACCAGAAGGATTAACATCTTCACTGTGAAATATCCATTAACTAGATGTGAAGGTGGGTGAGTGCAAATGTGCTGATGTCTCAGTGTGCCCGGGTGCTGTCATGTCCTGCTCTGTAGCACTGTGACATTCTGTGCTACTCCCCAAACTTCTCTCCCACCTGCACCTGCCCACATGCTCCAAACAGTGCTGTATGGCATACACTTTTACATTATGCAGAACATGTATTATTGTATGTTATTTCTATCAACATCCATCCCACATTTAAATTCCACATCTTTCTGAAATCGTTCAAATTTCAAAACCAAAGTAAAACAAAATGGATTTAGAAAACCTTTGAGAATTTCAGGGCTCATCCCATTATAACTAAACCCCTTGGCCCACTGGTATCTTGACTCCAAGGCTGGGAATCTGTCCTCTAGGAGGGCAGAGATGGACCCCAGATTGTTGTTGCAGCATCCTTAGCCTGCCTGTTACAGGCCTGAGATGTGCAGTGTCTCAGTCTGCTGGGCTGCCATAACAAAATGCCACAGACTACGGGGGTGAAACAGCAGAAGTTTATTTTCTCACATTTCTGGAAACTAGAAGTCTAAGATCAAAGTGTCAACATGGTCAGGTTCTGGTGAGAGTTCTCTTCCTGGCTTGCAGATGGCTGCCTCCTTGCTGCGTCCTCACCTGGTGGGGAGAGAGCAAGCTCTCTGGTGTCTCTTCTTACAAGGATGCTAATCCCATCATGGGGCTCCACCTTCATGAGCTCATGCCAACCTACTCACCTCCCAAAGGCCCCACCTCCAAATACCATCACACTGGGGGGTAGGGCTTCAACATATGAATTGTGGTCAGAGGTACACAATTCAGTCCATAGCATGCAGGTTTTGTGTGTTTTACTGTTGTTCCAGTGGTAGTGATGAAAATATAAGCTGACTTGTTAGAATCCCTGAGGTGTGCAAATCCCTGGAAGAGGTGCATGTGTGCAATGTTTTATTCATTTACACACACACACACACACACGTACAATCTCGTTGGATTCCCTACAGAGTGGGTGCACTTGTTTTCATTTTCAAATGGGGACACTCGGGTTTTCTGGCGTTAAGGGATCCAAAGTCCCTACTGAGCAGAGGTCATAAGAACTCAGTCTCTCGTTGGCTCATCTAGCTCCTTTTGACCAGGTATTGCGCTTCTGGAACCTCCTCTCTAGATGGGAGGCCAAGAGAAGAAGAGCAGAAAAGTGGAAAATAGTGAGAAATCACTAAGGACAGCTGCACAGGGAACTACGTCACGTACCGGGTTGTGCGAAGACTGCTAGTAGCATTGTAGGGATAGAGTCTTTTGCTAGGAAAAAAACCCCACTCCTTCTTTTGACTGCTCAGCGTCCAGTTGCTTTCCTCCTGAGGGCCTGGGAACATAACTCCTGGGGTCAGGAAGACAAAGGCCCAGAAAAGCGGGCGTCTGTCCTGGGCCCCATAGGACTGGCCCCTGGGCCCCATAGGACACCTCCTGGCTCAGGTTCCGCACTGCCCTCTGGCCAGAGGTCACGGGCAACTTATTGAGGTGGTAGCTTGCGCCCTTTAGCTACTGGATCCCGATGGAGTCTCCCCTTAAAGAATCTTGGCAACAGTTGTAGCCTGTAGTTTCTGTTTTTAGAAACAGCAAAAACAACATGAAAGGACAGTGCTTCTCTGATAAGGGCCCACCTGATAAACATCAGCTTCCTACCTTCATTGCAGCTGCTCCTAGGTGGCTCTTTCGGTGTGGACACCGGGGATCACACTGCTTCCTCTGCCAACAGTAACCTCCCTTGTACCGTGTGCCCCCTACCAACCCTGCCTAGTGCCCCAGCTACTCAGTGGCCCAAATCAGAACGTGTATACATTATACAATAGAAACTTCATATATGTAGATATCTATATAGGCTGATATATATATATATATATATATATAATATATACACATATCTGTGTATCTGTGTGCATGTGTGTATACATACATGCACACATGTACACATGCAAAGGTATACACATACTTACACATATGCGTGTGTATATACCTACATTGTCAGTTTGGATGCACCCTGGCACTGTGCTAGACCCTATTCTCAGGCCACCTCTGTGAAGCAAGAATGGGCCATTCTACAGATGAAGAAACTGAGGGCAGGAAACATTAGCTGGCTGCCCGGAGTTACATGACCAGGAAGTAGCAGAGCAGGATGGAATACGGTGCTTCCTTGCTCCAAGGACTGCTCTATTCGGTGCTGGCCCTTGGCCTTTCCTGGTAAAGGAGGCCCCTGGGATGAGACCCCCACCATCCAGCACCCTGGGGAAACACTGGCTTGGATTCTTTTCAGGGTCAACCAATGTGGCTGAGCTCTTGTTCTTTTCCCAGACCTGAACGTTTTTCCTTCCTATTCTCTAATGTGAACAAAACAAACAAAAAGCATGGTTTATGGTGCACAGAGCTTGATTTGACTTAATATATAGAGCACACATATTCCTCAGGAATCCATTAAGTCTACCCCAGTACAGGCTATGGACCACTTCTGAGAAGGGCCTGAGCCACTGCGGCCCTGGGTTCATCCACAGTTCACATGGCAGAAAGGAGTGAGTCACTCGTCAATGGCACAGGCACAGCCAGGGCTGGATTACCCTGCGGCTTCCTTCCTTAAATGGGCAGAGATTCCAACTGCTGCATGAATAACAAAGACCGTAATGTCCCACTCACCAATGGAGAACAGGCCAGTGAGCAAAGGAACCGCAGCAGCTGTTTTTTTCCAGAGTGCTGAAGGCTGCAACCCTAGCCCCACTCAGCTGTTACGGTCAAACCTTGTGGGGTCCAGCAGAGAGCACAGATGGCCCAGGGCCATTGGTCCCACCCCTGGAAAACCGCAATCGGAATCTCTGTCCTTTGGACAGGGCTCCCCCAGTGAGCTCGGTGGCCAGCTCCCTGTCCGGGGCAGTGCTACTCTTTTAGTTGAAGGGAAACAGTGTTAGCTGGTGACGCTTTGGGCAGTGGAATGAAACTAAGAATGCACAGGACAACAAACCTCATCTTCTCCCTCAAACCTGTAATGCCCCATCTATGCCTCACTTCTCATCCCTGCCTTTTGGTTTTGGATTCTCCCGTTTGTCTGTAGTTTGGAGTACTGGCTAAGTGTTGGATAATTATTAAATGTTAAATGTATTACATGGTCTCTTCGTGCACTGTGTTTTCTTGTTAATTAAGCTACAGCAGAGGGATGCAAAAAATCGCCCCCGTCCTGACTTCAGATTCTTTCCTGCATGACATTAAGTCTATGAAAAACTAAGCTTTCACATTTGTTGTAATCACCTCAAAAATCTCATCATTCTTCTTATGAAAAGGAAAAAAGAATCAAAGGTATAGCAGAAAGAACACTATGAAGGGGGCTGAGATCAGAACAGTATGGAGGTTAAGAACATGAGTTCTGGAACCAGTGGGCACGGTTCCCAGTGCAGACCCTGTCACTGTCTTGTGGGACCCTGGGCAAGTCCCTTAAACAGCCTGAACCTTGGCTCTCTCATCTGTGAAATGGGAACAGTAATTCTGAGCCTCCTAGGGCTCTTGTGAGGATGACATGGGCAAATATGGTATATTCTGTAGTTAGCAAGAGCTCAGGAAATGTGAGTTCCACTGCCCTCCACTGCCCCCCGCAACCACCCCCCAAGCCAAGTATTGGTATTTTTCAGCTCTAGTGCAAACATCACTTGGATAGGCTTTGGCAGATAATTTAAGGCAAGTCGGCTGCCCGGAGGAATTTGCTGCAGTCCTAAGGCCTCTCCATATTAATAGGACTAATTGTGTCGAAGCTGATGGAGCCTTTGGTTCCGGGCCAGAATGCGGAGGCATGAGGCCCTCTTTCATGCTTGTGAATGACGGGCTTTGGTGAGCTTCTTTGATGAGCTTTTTTGTCCATATTCAATGAGGTCAGTGTCCCTTCCCTAGAATGGAAATGGGGTCAGTGTCCCTTCCCTAGAAACACCTTACCCACGTCTTTGCCCCTTAAAGAGGCTGCTTTGCTGTTGCTGCTGTTGTTTTATCAAAACTTTCTTTAAATTGACCTCCTTTCTCCACACTGTAGGCTAAAATTCTGGGCGCCTAGTAAATGTTTCTGAAAGGAGCCCTAATGCCTTTAGTTAAATGACAAATAACTCTCCTGCTGGAAAAGAACCCTCTTCTGACATACCCCAAGCCCTGCACAGCATAAGGGATGCTGACCACTGTGCCCTCTGCAGGTAGAAAGAATCCCAGGGTCTCTCCCCAGAAAAGAGGGCAAGTGCCTGCCTGCTCCTCTGTGTTCCAGCCCCTCCTCACTCTTTGTCCATCTGGCTTGCAAGGCACTCCTGTTCCAGGCTCAGCTACTGGTCCGGGATGAACAAACATGTTGACTTCCAGTAAGTCCTTGTCTATCCAGTTCCCGGCTCCCACCCGGGGTTGAGAGCTGTGGTCTGGAATTAGCACGTGGCTGAGAACCCAATGAAGCCATTGTGGTTTGAACCTAGTGGGCAGGACCTGAAGCTCCACAAGGCTTGTTGGGTTTCAACAGCTAAAACTGTCCAATGTGCTCATGGTTATTTCTTGACACAGATTTCACCCTCTAAAATTGCCTCACAAATAAGGATTATGATCCCATTTTGAGGATGGACTTGAGGAAGAAAGAGAGAGCGATCTGCAAGAATACAAACCAAAATGTTAGAAGTTACATCTCCATTGTGGGATTACAGTTCATTTAATTAATTAATTTATTTATTTAGTTTTGCTTAGCTGTATTTTCTAAATTTTCCCTACCAGACATGTTTCATTTTTGTAATTAAAAGAGATAAAAATTGGGCTTCCCTGGTGGCTCAGTGGTTGAGAGTCCGCCTGCTGATGCAGGGGACGTGGGTTCGTTTCCCGGTCCGGTAGGATCCCACATGCCGCGGCGTGGCGGGGCCCGTGAGCCATGGCCGCTGAGCCCGCGCGTCCGGAGCCTGTGCTCTGCAGCGGGAGAGGCCACAACACTGAGAGGCCCGCGTACCGCAAAAAAAAAAAAAAAAGAGATAAAACTTTATGTTTTAAAGTAAAGATTACTAAAACAGTAGCCCAAAAGTACATCATTCTTTCCTCCAGGATGAGCTAAATCCTGAGTTTTCCCTTTTTTCAGGTATGCTCTGTGTGAGTTGGTGAGTGCTATTTACAAGGCTATTTTAAACTAACAAGCTTATTTTGGAAGGTTGTCATAGACTTAGAGGGAATTACAGGATTTGAGTTGGACCATGTCTTGGATGCAGTGCCTGTTTTGATGGACAAGGAGAAGAAATGACTAAGTGCCTCTTTGGCTGAAGGAAGCAGGATCAAGCCTCTTCAAGTTTACAATGGATCCAAGTAATTACCTTTTTTATATGTCAATTTAAAAATCTGGCATCCCCTCAAGAGGCTAAGCAAGGACCATGTCTCTCTTTACACTTCTTTTTCCAAGAGTATTTGGTCACGGAAGGAGTTTGGCTTGGTTAGGACGCTTAGTGCTTGCAAGCGTGTGCGCTGAGGTGTACCTCCTGAGGGGCTAACCCACTTTTCAGAGCGCCAAGGCAGCATCTGTAACATAAAAGAGACATGTTAAGATGACTTTCTTCCACAGAGACTGCAAGCTCTGTGCCTAGGTACTCAGATCACATGTTAACATTATGGAGGCACCGTGCTACTTTGTGACCTGCACTGAAGCCCGGAGAAGGTGTGGGTCCTACTTGTCCCCCATGCCCGCCGTTGGGACGGGGTCTACTCTTTCAGCTCTGTTGCTTCCCCTCTGTTCATGAATAAGGGGACTTGCTGACCCAATGTTTCCTTGAGTGTTTTCTGTCTGCCTTCTCTCTGCCCCAGAGATACAGACGCACCAGCGGCAAGGGCCTGTGTGCACAGACCCTGGGTGCTGAATGCCTGGCATTGTGGGCTGGACCTGGAGCGGCAGCATCTCAGCCTGGGATGTCAACTCTCAGCAGAGCAGATAAGGCTTGATAGACCCTGGCTCTGGGCAGGCCGGGAGAGCCCTCCATTTTGGAAAGGCTTAGGAGGTGTTGGGAGAAATTGACAAGGTTCAGGCCAGATACAGAGAATCTGTGCTTCTCCGCCCGCTAAGATTTGGTGAAGACTTCATAGACTCAAAGACATAGGAGGCCGGCGCCAGAATTATAACTAGAGTTCCAGAATATCCTGGGGCTAGCCTAAGGGAGAACTGCTGGAGAGTTGCTCTCAGAATGGCTCGGGAGGAAGCTTTGGATGTTTTCATTGGAAATAGTAATGTATTTCCTCTGTGTGAAAATGCAGTCATGTTACTGCTACATATTATAAATGGTTTTGTGTGCAGAGCCAGTGGGCAGGCTTGGGATCTAGTGCTTTCAGGAGAATCATAACCCTGGTGTCTGTATGCTGAGGAAGTTTTAAAAACGAGACCATTTAGTATCAGGTGCTGTTCATCCAGGAAATAGGATCAGCGAGAAAGTGAGTTGCAATATCTGATCCAATATGGCACACTGGTGGCACTTTGCTTTATGTAATAGGAGTTTCCATCAAAGTTGCTTATAAGTTGTTTCGTGGTACGGTGGGGAGATGTAAATCCTGTTTTCTTGTTGACTTACACTGCAAGTTCATAGACTGCCAAAACTACAAAAATAAATCTTAATTTGGTCCACTACAAGTTCAGAATTTTTGATAACTCAAATGTGATCTGTGAAAGTTTATATATGTCTGCTTAGCTAGCTGTTTCTTTGCAGAGAATGCAAACTAAGAGAACAACAACCAAAAAACCCTGATGAACGATGTTTGAAATCCTTGATGGAAGCAACCATTTCCAAGCAACTTCAAATATTTTAGAAGAACTAATTACAGGAAAATTACCATTGTCCTAAATAAACAAACATGTATTGAACACTTTGTGGGTCTTATGAGAGGAATTTAAAGATAAGCAAGACAGTTTCTGCTCTCAGCATCTAAATAACAAATACCGGCAGAGCAATTACAATCATTGGGCTCAAATAAATTGAATACAAGACAATGCTTTATTTTATTTTTTTTATTTTTTTGCGGTATGCGGGCCTCTCACTGTTGTGGCCTCTCCCGTTGCGGAGCACAGGCTCCGGACGCGCAGGCTCAGCGGCCATGGCTCACGGGCCCAGCTGCTCCGCGGCATGTGGGATCTTCCCGGACCGGGGCACGAACCCGCATCCCCTGCATCGGCAGGCGGACTCTCAACCACTGCGCCACCAGGGAAGCCCAAGACAATGCTTTAAATACATCATTTTCAACTCCCAACCTTCTTAGAAGAGGATACTACATTTCTTGCTGTACCTCCTGCACCCCACATTCAAATCTCAAACCAATGAAGCCCAATTTCTAATCCTGCCAATCAGCTGACATACTTAGCTTTTATGAACCAATAGGCAATCAATAGCCTGCCTTCAGTTCTCTTCTTGCATAAAATTTTAGTAGCATTTGCTACTATTGTCTGTTTTACACTATTATCCCTGTCTATTTTCTCCTTTCTGGTTTCCATCCCACCTCTGTAAATACTCTTCTTGAGTCTCTTACTAGCTGTTCTGCAGATCTTATAATGCCACTGTTTTCCCAGGGTTCCATTCTCATGTTTCTCTTCTCACTCTGGATACTTTCTCTGAACAAGCTCATAAGCTCCTGTCACTTCAACCACAATTGGTATATATACCATGACTCAGAAATCGGCCCTTAACATTGACTTCTCCAGAGGCAACAGTAAGCCACCCAAAGCTTCTGTGCACTAAGTGACACAAAAAGAGGAAAAGCGGCAGTGTGCGTAATGGACTGGATGGGGGTACAACAGAGAAGCCATGGGGGCTAGGAACGTTTTGTGTCTAGGTGAGAGGTTACAAGATACTTCATATATATTGATCTATTGTATCATTTACTTTACTTCCATTATGCTTCTTGTCACAATATCTTGTGTTATCTGTTTATGTGCCCACCTCCTTTACCAGTGAGCTCTTTGAGGGGAAAGACTATGACTTTCATCTTTGTACCTTTTGGTCCATAATAAATACGGCAGTATGATTTACTTGTACCAATAGGGCAGCAGCAGGATTGGGAAAAAGGAGCTAGGGAAGACATTTTAGATATTGATAGTCTTTGTTGACCAGTTGAATGTGGAGCCTGAGAGGTGGGAACAGTTGAGAAGGACCCTGACCATCAGATTGAGGTGACTGGCAATGGTGAGGCCGTGAACTGAGATCAGGCACACAGAAAGAAGGTGGCAGTGGAGCCAACATGTTGGGTTTGGGATGCGCAGAGATTGAGGCACAGTGGAATTTGCATGTGGAAATATTTGGGAGGCAGATAGAAGCACAAAACTGGGCTGATCTACTGTGAGTTATTCCATGCAACTAAAACCATTAAAACTGGGAATATAAACAGTTATGTTAATGGTTGAATTATAACATCTCTGGGTTTAGAAAGATCCTTAAAAATCGTCTAGTCCAGTTGTCTGTTGAATAGTTTAATCCTCTATAGAACTTTCCTGCCGAACTTCCTGCACTTTCGTCTCAATTGGTGAGTTTTCTCAGTATTTACAGCTTTTTTCCTTTTTGATTCATCTTTAAAGACTGTGGTCTCTTTTACCATCGGTTTTAAGTTTTTCTGGCCTTTTTCTTTTTTATTATAACAGATTTTTATAAGTCATCTATTTAGCGAAATCTTTTATTTACCTGGCTTGGGTGTCCATAATTTTGCTACTGGACAATCTGAAAACAGGGTTCTCCATAAGAGAAGCTTTGCATTAACTGGGAGAAAAAAGGTAAGAACTGGGTTAGCTCATAGCAACTGCGTCTTCTTATCTCCATGGTTTCTACTCTTCTTGGATTTTCTAAGGGAAGCAGGAGGCAGACTGCCTGGGAGTGTGTCTTGGCTGTGCTGCCAAGACCAGACCACTATCTCTCTAGCTGAGAACTAGTGGGCAGGTTACCTTACCACTCAGAGCTCTGGCTCCTTACAGGGAATGGACACACTGATGGTATCAATCTCACTGGAAAGATTGAATGTGGAATGTTTAAACAGTCTTTGTCACATAGTTTGTGTTAATAAATATTAGCTCATATTATTACTATCTCAGGCACACCCATCCATGCAAAGAACAGTTGGTACTGGGGAAACGTCAAGAGAATGAGGAAAGGTGGCAGAAGCAGTCCTTGCTTCATCTAATGACAGAGAAAGGAAATGACTAGAATCAAGGAGGTCTAAATGTAACAGAGAGGAAGCTTCTGCACTGAGCCAAGAGTCACTCCTCTCACAGTTTTCCAAGGGAGAGAATTACGGGAAGATGCAGCTTCCGGCATTTAGAAGTGAGAATGTTTTCATGTTTGTTGTGAGGCCTATTTTAAATAGTTTGGCTAATTAGGTGATGATTAAATTACACTGTTCCCATATGTTTGTGCTTTCTTCTTTGCAGAATATATCTGCCTGAAAAGTTGTAGGTGAATTATGTGTTTGTGAAGGAATTTTTTGATACTTTGCACATAATTAAGTACTCAAATGCATTAAATGGTAAATTATTTTATAAAGCCAATAATAATAACAGCTAAACATGTTCAAGCACTTACTATGTGCCTCACATAATCATCATTTAATCATACGAAGTTGGTGCCATTATTATTTCCAATTAACTCCAGAAGCACGGAAAGTGAAGAAACTGAAGTCCATAGCACAATGAATTCTTGGTATTGTGAAGATCTCTGTCATTTCTTGGTTTGCATGTTTGATTTTGGTTGTCGGGTATTCTTAGAACAGAATGCACCTGCAGGAGAAATGATAGAAATGACTTTCAATAGATCTCTAAATAGATGTGGCTGCTAAAACATCAGGAGGGGTGGCATATGGCTAAGCTGAGGATAGGAACCGTGAAAATGATATGGTGGCTCTTAGAATATGATGGACAGAGAAGGGGCGATGAGGAGGAAGAATGAGGCGGATTGAGCTGGAACCCCCTGTGAAACCAGACTCATAGAGAGCCCCGGCAGAGCAATTACAAGTAAGCCTGAAGGATGCTGGCCTTCTCTTCACTGAAAACAAGACTAGCCCATTATAAACTGACCCAGCCAAGCTGTCCAGCCTCATCTATTATTTCTTCCTCTCAAGCCCTACTTTCCCAAAGCAGTAAACAACTAATATACCAACTAATATGTAAATTAGTATTATGCCAAAACATACTATTTCTTTTCACATGTCTGTTTTAACACACTGTATATCCTCGATCTGAAATGCCCTTCTTCACAGCCCTAGCTGGTTAATTTAATAAAGCCACTACTTATTTTGTACCCATTCTCTTGCCAAACACTTAACATACATTATCTTTAAGTCTTATAACAATTCTGCAAGGTAGGCATTATTATTTCCACTTTGCAGATGGAGAAACAGAGGTCCTTCCTCTGTGAAGCCTTTATGGACTTCCTCAGGTAACTGGATATTTCCCAATAGTCTTGTAATACTCTTTACACACCTATAAAAACAGTATTTATTAAGGTTGTATTCTAATAATATGTCTGCATGGCTATCTTGCTCCCCTGGTATGGGTTTTATAAAGAGAAGGGGGTATATTTTTACATATCTTTATAATAGTATCTTCCCTCTCTCCAATCGTCCAACCAAGCCTTCCACATTGTTCATCATATAATATGCCTTTAATAAATTATTATTGAATTAATGAATAAATTAATTAATGCTAAGGAGCTCATTTGTGAAGCTGTGAACTTACTCCTCTGTCAGATTATTGATTCTGACTCTAATTATGCTCCCTGTCTGCATCCCACGCTAGTGTGATGAGCATTAACCAGATGGCCAGCCATGGAGGCGTCCATCCTTGGAACCCAAAGCCCACTTCCCAAGCCAGTGTGCTGGAAATGCTTGGAGACCATACCAGGCCCTTGGCTACCTTTTCTGTGGCCCCAGCAGCAGAAACAGCACCAAATCTAAAGACTGTGTGAAACGCTGAATTAACCCTTCAGGATCTGACCTAGCCAGAGAAGTCCTTGGCTTTCCCAATCCAAATCCATTTTATAGCAATTGCTGAGTCACCTCACGTCAACATTATTCAGCACAGACATTCTAGAAGACCAGTGGCTGCTCTGACTGAAGCTTTTTCCAATGTGTGCTGCAGCCAGACATCCAAGCCCCAACACTAATCTGAAGTTTATGACTTGATGTAGGCAGAATCATTTAACCTCTTAGAGTTTCCCGCCCATTTCTTGTCTATCATTCCCTGGCATCTCTGTCAGTCTTTGACCTACCTTCTTTTAGATTCCATCCACTTCTCCTCCTTCAAAACATGACGTGACTTGTTTCCAGAACAGTTGTCTAGAAACATGATTAGATAATGAACTGAGCCAGCCTCCATCACTGAAAGGGTTAACACCCCTTCCCTGGTGACTGATCAAAGCTGAGCTGCCACCCAGGTGCAGATAGTGACTGTCTATTCAATCAAAACAGTGCAACAAGGGCACCCTGCGTCCTGAAGAGGACTTCTCACCGATGTTCTGGCCATAATGTGCAATGGGATAAGTCATTCAGTTTTGATCTTCAGAGTTGTTCTACAAGGAATATAGACTCCTTGCTAAAGTGACCACCTAGCCTGGTTTGTCCCCGTTGTCCCAGTGTCACCCTGTCCAGGTTTGCATTTATCTCAGATAGAAGTGTCCAGGTTTGGAAGATGTAAGTTTCCCTATTCCCTGCTGTCTCTTCATCCAGCCCCAGTCCACTAACGGGACGCAAGTCCAGCTTTGCATTAGCTGTAGCCAGGGAGTATATTGTACTGTGCATCTGGGTGTGGGAAGAAACGCAGCCAACAAAGGGCAGACGATTCAGCAGATGTGTGCAAACTAATGGGGATCTCGTCAAGTCAAGCTGACCCAGGCCCAGACACAGGCAGGGAGGCTGCTTCTGGGGGATTATGGAAGAAGATCCACCTAAAGCTGGCCCCTGTCACCACAGAGGCACTTCTTAGGAGGCTTTGGGAGGCTGTGCATTTTTTTTCTGGCTAAAGACATTATGTAAATGCTTATGGAGGAGCCATTAACTGATTAACAGCTGAGTATAAATTAGGTTGCATGATTAAGTGATTAATACCTATTGTGAATTAGCAGAGCCCGAAGAGAATAGAGTCTGATGAAATGAGACTAAATATTTTGCCTATGCCATTACAAGGTTTTTAGGTGGATGTGTGGCATCTCATTTGAATGTGATTTCTTCTACTATTTTGTCACAGAGAAAGAAAAAATGATGAAAGGTGGGGGAACCGATCTTGAGTAAACCCAGATGCATTGTTCACACGTCCCATTAAACCTCCCAGCAGCGCCGTGAGGAAACAGCCGTTATCCCCACGTTACACATGAAGTGGTGGGGCTTGGAGGGACCAAATTGTCCGAGATGGCAAAACCAGGACTGACAGCCAGGAAGGACCCAGACCCCTTCACCTTTCCACAGGGTCACCGGTGATGAGAAATTTGAAGGAAAAGCGTGCCTTGTTCTTGAAAGAGTTGTAAGAGTTGGTGATGACTGAGAAAGTGACGATAAAGAAGAGAATGTGAAGTTGGTGATGGTGATGACTAGTTTAAATACTATGTGCCAGGCACCTTGCTAAGGTTTTCACATATATTATTTTATTTAATCCTTATAAAGTGCCTCTGTGGTAGGTGTTATGACTCTAATTTTTGCAAATGAGAACAGCAAGACACTGACTGAGAGGTTGTGCCAGAATTTGAGCTCAGTGCTTTCTGATGACAGAAGAGCTCAGCACTTTCCGTGTTTCTGGCCCCTGCCCTCACTGACCCCTGGTCTACTGAAGTGAGACCCAAGGACAGGCAAAAGCTCCAAACTGGAACCTGATGCCAAAAGACCTTGAAGTGACAAGCTCTGGGAACAGAGCTAGAGATAGAACTTACTGTTCTCCATCAGGATTTTGACTCAGGAAGAAAAATTCTGAGTAATATAATATTTTTTAAAAAAATCTAGCATTGAATTAAGTGCCTAAAATAATTAAATATTACCTAAAAGAGTATAGAATTGGATCTGAGAGTATGTATTTTCTTACATTTTATTCTCTGTATCATTTTTGTAAGTAAAGATTGGGAGTCATGTTAAGCTAATTTAATTGATGACTATTGAGATCGGGGAAAAAAGATAACTGAACCCTTTTAAGTTCTATATTAGGAAGAGATTGAATATCCAATGGACAATATGAGACCTTTGGCTGCTGAGGGGTGAGGATCCACCAAGAGAAATCCAGAATAAGGCTGGAGTGCTGAAAGACAGTGTTTCTGTCTAAAATTGCCTACAGATGGGGACACAACCAAATCCAGAGTATTTTACTTGAGAAAAGCAAATCAGTGCATGGATACATAATGAGATAGTATTAACTTTAAGTGAAGACAACAGCCGACCTAGACAGACATTGTTGCCGTCAGCGCAGCAGCATTAGCACAATTACTAGGTGGGGAAACTTTCCCTTCCATTCTTCCTATTCCCGTGAGTCTTCCCCTCACTGATGTTCAGGTGCTAGGGCTGCTTCTGGAGATCCCAAAGCCTCACTGAGTGAAGATTTTGCCCTTGCGTCAGGATTCTTTCCCCATCATCAGACACTGAACCTTTCTTTGGGGACGGATTTCACCAGATAAACAAATCCATGCGGATACTTAGCAAGTTGCTATTAAACATTAAAACAGGAGTCACTTCAATCCTTAGATGTGCTACTAATGCTGAGATTTTATAGACGAGGGCAAGCTGATAGGGAACAGTTTCTGGGTGCTGCTCTGTGCAGGTCTAGACAGGTCCCTGGGAAGGTCCTGAACCAGAGAGAATTGGGGCTGCTGGCAGGACATGGGTGTGTGGAGGGGAGCACCGCACAGAGAGCGGGTAGAGAGAGAGTCTGTCGCTAGCATGATTTCCCAAGCGTACTCTGACCTCAGACAAGACGCTGTTGACCCCAGCCTTCTTTCCTCCAATAATTTGTGTCACAGCCTCATTTGGATAAGGGTCCAGAGGAGGAATCCCTGTTGTTTGCCTCAAACCCCTGAGCTTCTTGCAGGCAGGAACACATCTTAGCCCATGTAGAGCCAGTACCTTGCTCACACAGGTGTTGATGTTGAAGCCACCAACACCAGTGACGAGGAGAGTTCAGAAATCATCCATCCTTAACTAGTGGCTCAGCTCTGTTATCTGAGTAACGCTCTGATCCATATATCTGCACGCCAGATTTTCCCTCCCATCCTAAGCATTTGGTCTCTGATTTTCCATGTATCTCTAGATATTTTTAATTTCATCACATAAATTCTCATAATCTACTCATAAAATAAGTCAGTGTATAAATAAAGCAATAAATAAAGTGCCCGGATTTGTAGGATTATCACAAGCTATTACCTGGCCTTTTAAAAAACCTTTTTTAAAGGAGACATGACAATATTATTGCTGGACCTCCTCTTTGTAACGTTATATAGAAAGAGACCATCTGGATGTACATGTGGGGTACACGATTTCCCTTGGAATTCCCATCTATCCAGTACTTGTTTTCTACACTTAATGCCTTCAGAAATCTCTGTTAAAATCCTCTGACAAAAGTTAGTGCTCTGAATGCCACAAATGCATTTGAGCTTCGGATTTTTCAATATTTGCAAATAAGGTTGAAAGATTTCTTACCCCAAGGGATGGGGCATCAGTTCTGTGGAAAACTAGGGCACAACAGCATTAGGGGACCTGGTCCCTGGTCCCTGGAGCAGGAGAGCAGGTAAATCGAATCCTGGTTTGTGCCCAGTGCTGGCCATGCTGTCCCTGTCTCTGGGGTTGGGAGCAGCCGAAGCCAGGTGGGTAAGGGGCAGAGCGGCTGTGAGCGCTCTAAGGTGGCCAGATGGCAGGGAGCTGCCTGCTGGGCACGAGATGGCCAGCCTAGGCATGGGCACTTTTGCTGGAATTTGCTCTATGTTATCAGGGCGCCAGGTGACACGGGTCATCTTCCGCTTCAAGCCAAGTTACAGGACAACAGGAGAAATCTGCCACCTGGCCGAGACACCTCGGTGAACAGCCCTCACATGGGCTGAGCTGCAAGTCGATTCTCAGAGAACAAAATTCTCTCTTGTCTGGTCCTAAAAGGTCTCCTCCTGTCTAGTCCTATGCAGGAGCTTGCACGCCTGCAGGCCTTTGAGAGTTGAACTGGCCAGCTGAACCTTCCAGCTGACCCTGAGGTGTCTCACAGTTGCGCTGCAGACCATAACTCTATCCCCACTCCACGCCCACCTTGGTCCCCCACTCACCATCTGTTTTCTTGTGTGCCGCTTCCTGAAGGAATGTGAGTCACAACAGATTTAGCAGGGGTTGAACCAAATGATTTTACAAAGAAAGACAATTTCATATAAGGAATAGTAGCCTAGAAAAGGGGAGGTCAGGTGTGAGGGTAAGAGTGCTGTCTGATGGAGGCTGCAAGCTCTTCTAGCCAGGAAATTGGGCTCCGTGGTCTGAACCAGGGAAGGAAGGATTTCAGTAAGACCTGCTCTACAGCTGAGTAGCCCTCTAAGATGAAAGACCACAGCATTTTTTTTTTTTTAACCTAAAACACTCCAACAGTCGAGTTACTCCTCAGTGACTAGCAGGTGCTATAAATAACATCAGAATCAGAGAACAGAATCAGAGAACTGGACCAGGATCTTACCATTACTCAGCCAGCACCCTCCCTTTAGCAAGCTGAGGCACTGGTGAGTGTTAGGTGTTTATGATGGAATTCACCCCACAGATTTTATTAACATTTATCAACACTCGCATATGTTTTCGGGCTCTCCTTTCCCCTCCCATCCGGGTCAATAATTGAGAAAAGCCACATGATATGCAAATCATGGCAGAGAAAAAGGATAGTCAAGCCCCCATAAAGGGAATTGTGAACTATTGATCGGAACCCCAAGTTGTAGGCAACAAACCTTTCAGAACAAGACTGGGAATTCTGGCTCAGGATAAAGTCTGGATTCTTAGTCCTGTGAGACCAAGTTTTCACAAACAAATCGTTAGATATCTGGAGAATGCATTCTGACTTGGAGCCTAAGGTGAAGAACACTTACAGGTGTTATGTTAATCAATCCAGGAATAAGACTAAAAATAAAGGGCCAATCGGAGGACCCTTGGGAATTGTCCCGCGAGGGCTAAAAAGAGTTGTACCAGCATGGGGGAGATAGGGTCCTGCAGACAAGAGAGCTGCTGCAGCATAAAGACTCTTCCGAGGGGGGCAAAAGGGGCATCGGGGGGGGGGTCCCTGAAGCACCAGCAGGACACAGGCCCCTGAGTGCTCACGTGTGTGCGCTGCTGGGAAGTGACCAGGCTCTGACCCCAGGGAGGTGCCCAGCAGGTGGGAGAGAATGGGCAGAGTAGCCGTACATGCAGACCGGGGAAGGAGAAGCACACAGACAAAGGTGAGTGAGGGTGAAGAAGAGGCCAGCCGGGTAAAGGCCCTGGAGAATGTTCTCTACCGGGCAGGTTCTGTTAGAGCTCAGACCCCTGACCCGGGTCATGTCAGCTTTTGCCTGAAGGTGCCTGGCAGTCTGACAAGTACCAGGAAACTTGGGGTGTGTGCTGTAGTTGGAGGACCACACTTTGAGCAATGAGGAACTCAAACAGCCTTGTGGGCAGCCTCGTGGGCGGGATGCCGTCACCTGGGGATTCTCCGAGGGAGAAACCCAGAACACTCGCAACAGCATTTCTGTCGTGTGGAGGTTCCTGGAAAGTTGCCCGTGAGAAATGAAACCCCAGGTCTAGCTAGAGCCACCTGTCCAGAGCTGGAGCCGATGACTCCTGGGAAGCTATGCCTTCATAGGCGCCGCTGGTGCTTCAAGGAGAGCTCGCTAGGCTCTCAGGTGTGGGACGCGGTGAGCGTTTACGTGGAGTCCCCGGCCTTTTTCCTTTGCTCAACTTCCTCAAACCTCTCCAGTTTTCCAGATTCCTTACCTCATTCTTCCCTGCTATCTATGGAAATCTCTTCTCCTATAAATAATTATGTAACTTCCTTATATTGGGTGCAAATGCTGGAGGAGTCTTACATATTCCAGAAGAATTGATATTTTAAGAAGGGAAAAACCTTGACCCAAAGAAAGGCAATTTTGGCTGGTGAAATATAAAGACCTGAACACCTGTGTGGTCAGTTTAGCACATTTGAGGGGATACACAGATTTGTGTATCGACCTGGATTGGGGGTAGGGGCAGAATTTTAAGGCTATGTGAAAGAAATGGGCACAGTGTTTTGGGGGTGTGGTTTTGTGGCATGGGGTGGTGGAGGAAACACTGGACGGGCAGTCAGACCACCTCCCTCTCAGGGTCTCCATTCCTGATCTGTAAAGTGAGCTATTTGGCCCAGGTAGATGACATTTAAGAACTTTGCAGCTCTTGAAGTCAACAATTTTCCTCATCATGTGGGATCCATCATTCTGAACCTGGAGAAGCAGCTAAGCACCCTGGAAGCTGGATCAGGTGCCATGTAGACAGAGATTCCATCAGAATGGACCGGAGTTCAAGACTTTCAAAGTAAGGTCAATGTGATACTTACACCTGGCAGTGTCATTTCAAAGGTAGAGGAGGAGCAAGCGACAGCAAACACAGGGAGAGGGGTAATCTCCTCTGTGGCTCCTGGCACTGACTCCAGCCCAAGACCAGCCTATAAGAGTTGGTATCTTTAGTTTTTTAAGGAACCTCCATACTGTTCTCCATGGTGGCTGTATCAATTTACATTCCCACCAGCAATGCAAGAGTGTTCCCTTTTCTCCACACCCTCTCCAGCCTTCATTGTTTCTAGATTTTTTGATGATGGCCATTCTGACCGGTGTGAGATGATATCTCATTGTAGTTTTGATTTGCATTTCTCTAATGATTAATGATGTTGAACATTCTTTCATGTGTTTGTTGGCAATCTGTAGATCTTCTTTGGAGAAATGTCTATTTAGGTCTTCTGCCCATTTTTGGATTGGGTTGTTTATTTTTTTGATATTGAGCTGCACGAGCTGCTTGTAAATTTTGGAGATTAATTCTTTGTCAGTTGCTTAATTTGCACAACCCAACAATCCCACAACTGTGCATATACCCTGAGAAAACCATAATTTTAAAAGAGTCATGTACCAAAATGTTCATTGCAGCTCTATTTACAATAGCCAGGACAGGGAAGCAACTTAAGTGTCCATCAACAGATGAATGGATAAAGATGTGGCACATATATACAATGGAATATTACTCAGCCATAAAAAGAAACTAAATTAAGTTAATTGTAGTGAGGTGGATGGACCTAGAGTCTGTCATACAGAGTGAAGTAAGTCAGAAAGAGAAAAACAAATACCGTATGCTAACACATATATATGGAATCTAAGGGGAAAAAAAAAAGGTCATGAAGAACCTAGGGGCAAGACTGGAATAAAGACACAGACCTACTAAAGAATGGACTTGAGGATATGGGGAGGGGGAAGGGTAAGCGGTGACAAAGTGAGAGAGTGGCATGGACATATATACACTACCAAATGTAAAATAGATAGCTAGTGGGAAGCAGCCGCATAGCACAGGGAGATCAGCTTGGTGCTTTGTGACCACCTAGAGGGATGGGATAGGGAGGATGGGAGGGAGTGAGATGCAAGAGGGAAGAGATATGGGAACATATGTATATGTATAACTGATTCACTTTGTTGTAAAGCAGAAACTAACACACCATTGTAAAGCAGTTATACTCCAATAAAGATGTTAAAAAAAAAAAAGTTGATATCAGTGATATACAGCTTGAAACTTGATCCTTTCCTAGGGAACAGAATGGGGGTGCAGTTCCTGAGAAAGCGAATGAACAGAAATTAGCCTTCACCAGCTGCTCCTGTAATTACATTTAAATTCAGTTCAACTAATTTCTTACACTTGATAAAAGCAGTTGTCTTTCCAAATTATTCTTAGACTCTTCTATTCCAAACACAATATAAATATACTACGGTCAGGTTAGGAAGGTCTCTCTCTGTGGGCCTCTCTGTCACTCACGTTCTGCTTGGCCCTGTGCTGGGACACAGTTTTTTGTTAACAGCTCAGAAAACTAAACTGCCCTATTAGCATAAAGAGTCTGTGACTCATTGACTCACAGATTGTAAATCAGACTAACGTTGCATTTTAATTAATTATATTAATTTCAGGGGAAACAACAAAACTGAAAAGTCTGCAGTGCTTCATTTACTGAGAAAGTCTGAAATGTCTTTTATTTTTAGCAAGAGCCATAAAAACATCTCATACTGAAATAATGTAAAAATCAAGGAAGGGTTGTATTACTCAGCGTGATCGCGCCCTTTAACAGGCTTTGACATTTTCTTTATTTTTGTAAGTTTTTTAGAAAGAAATATATATATATATATATATTATATTACATCCACATCCACATATGCATACACCACACCAGACCCTCTCTGTAACAGTATTCACTACTGACCATAATTCAGTATAAAGTGTTTCTATCTTAGAGCTTCTCAAAGGGAGGTTAATTACTTGAATTATCATAAAGAACTTGCAATTAGCTAACTTCATTTAAGAGACTGCCCCATGGTAAGAAAGGCTCAAATACTTGTTGTATACACATACACAGTCTATTCATTATTTATTATTCATTTGCATTTATTTAACTTCTCAAGCTAACGTATATTAGCACTTGCGATGGGCCTGGCACCAGTGCAGGTGTTGAGAGCATAAAGTGGAGGTAAAATGGGTTAAACCTGGTTAAGTGGCATAATAGAGTTAAGGACACAAGGCTTTGGGAGCAAGGAGAGAGCATCTGAGAACACCTGGGAGCAAATGGGAAAAACTCAGAGTTGGTGGCATGAAGGAAAGCTAATACTGAAGAGCTACAGTTTGCAATCCGGGGAGTAACTATCACCTGCCTTGTGTATGTCAGATGCTGGCCAGGTGTTTGGGAATCCAGAAGTGAACAAGCTAGACACAGTTATCACCCTTTTGAAGTTTACAATCAATTTGGGAGATGGCAATCAAATAATGACACAGGGATTAACTTGCTATTTTGCGATTTTAAGAGCCTTTAAGGAAAAGTACAGATGCTTTAAGAATATACTTTGTAGGGGAGCTAAGGTATATGCTGAAAGTAAGGACAGGCTTCCCTGAGAAAGTGACATTGGAATAGAGATCTGACAGATAAGTAGAGGCCAGCCAGGAGAGATGTTGGAAAGAGCATTCCAGGCAGAAGGAAAAGATATGCAAGGCACTAATAGGCGAGGAAGCTTGGTATTTGCTAGAAACTGAAAAGAAGCCAGAGAGATTAGCATAGCAAGGTGGGTTAGTGTCTTAAGACCAGGACTGGAAAGGTGGGCAGGAACCAGATCATATAAGATTTGGGCTTTAAGATAAGAGCAATAGAAGCATAATAACACACTCAAAAAATAAAAATAAAAAAGGAATTTGTTTGGGAAGGAGAATTATGAATTTAAAAGCATGTAGCACTATGCCTGAGGTTTAAGAAAATTAGTCACTCTCCCTCTTTCTGTTCTAAGCTTAGGTCCTTCTACTAGGCTAATCTATGTACTCTGCACCTTCATCTTGAGCTCTGGGAGTGTATTCTGTCCTGTCAGTTCTGATTTTGATTCCTAACCTAGTTTTTCAATTTGTCCCCATCCTCTGTGATATCTGCTATGGTTAGCCATCTGGATGATGGAATAGCTCATTTATTCAATTATTAATTCAACAAATGCTTATTGAACATCCCTTTTGCGCAGCGATCCACTCCTCATTGAGCTTATAGCATCTCAAAGGTATAAGATACATGCATAAAAATTATAATATTGAACATTCTACTGGAGACCCTAGACAGTGCACAAAGGCAAGGAAAAGAGGGTGGGAGGTAAGAGTATGTTCACAGGAAATCCAAAATAACCTACCAATAAACTATTAGAATTAATAAAGAGCTTTACCAAAGTAGCTGGATACAATAGCAATATACAAAGTTCAGTTGTATTTGTATAAATCAGCAACAAAATGTATAAAAATATGAAGCAATTAATGTAAAATTTTTA
The DNA here is from genome assembly GCF_026419965.1 of Kogia breviceps. Lineage (NCBI taxonomy): Eukaryota > Metazoa > Chordata > Mammalia > Artiodactyla > Physeteridae > Kogia > Kogia breviceps. The sequence goes on along the minus strand of NC_081310.1, from coordinate 38,801,176 downwards.
AACATATGCAAGACCTCTACGTACAAAATTTTAAAACCATGTTGAGATATATTAAAGAAAACCTAGACAAATTGAGAAATATACCATATTCATGGATGGGAAGACCCAATACTGGAAAGATACTAATTTTCCCAAACTGATTTGTGGATTCCATGTAATCTTAATCCTAGTCAAAATCCAAGCAAGGTTTTTTGATAGAATGTGACAAGTTGATTCTAAAACGTAGATGTAAGTACAAAATATATCTGACTCTCCTGAAGAAAAATAATGAAGTAAGAGGACTTGCTCTACCAGACACCAGATCTGTTTTTTTTTTTTTAAATTTTGGAATTTTATTTTATTTATTTTTTTATACAGCAGGTTCTTATTAGTTATCTATTTGTACATATTAGTGTATATATGTCAATCCCAATCTCCCAATTCATCCCACCACCACTACCCCCCTTGCCACTTTCCCCCCTTGGTGTCCATATATTTGTTCTCTACATCTGTGTCTCTATTTCTGCCCTGCAAACTAGTTCATCTGTACCATTTTTCTAGGTTCCACATATATGCGTTAATATACGATATTTGCTTTTCTCTTTCTGACTTACTTCCAAATCTGTTTCAAGTTATAGTAGAGGCAAGGTGGTATTAGCACAGAGACAGACAAATAGACCAATGGAGCAAAATAGAGAGAGCAAGTAAAGAATATGCATATGTGTGGACACTTGATATCTGATAGAAGTGAATGGAAGATTAGTGAGGAAAGGAATGCCTTTTCAATGACAAATTCCAAGTAGGTTAAAGGTCTAAATGTGAAAGGTAAAACTACAAGCTTTTAGATCATAATATAGAATATTTTCATACAAGAAATATAAGCAATATCTCCTTAAACAAGATTCAAAAGTGAAAGGTTTATTAATTTGGCTACATTAAAATAAAAACTTGTGTTTATCAAAGGATACCATAAAAGTAATAAAAGGTCAACTTTAGGGTGGAGGAGGATATAAATGTTACATGTTATGATATTTGTAATATATAACCGACAATAAATTGACAATATATTTAAAAGACTACACCATATCAATAAGAAAAACTCAATCAAAAAGAAAAATGGGCACAGCCTAACAAATTACAAGAGAATAAATCCAAATGGCCAATGAATATAGGTAAAGCATTTTATTAGTAATAAGGGAAATGCAAACTAAAAGCACAAAGAGATAACACTACACACCCACCAGATTGGCAAGAATTAAAGAGTTTGATAATACCAAGTATTGGCAAAGATGTATAATAATGAGAAGTTTCATACACTTCGGGGGAGGAGGGTGGAGTATAAACTGGTATAGCTGCTTTGGAAAACAATCCGGCATCATCCACTACAGTTGAAGATGTATACAGCTTATAACTCAGTGCCTCTACCACTACACGTGTCCTAGAGAAATTCATGTATGTGTACACTAGGATAATATATGCCAGAATGTTTAAGGCAGAATTACTTGTAATTATTCAAAATTGGAAATAAGCCAAATGTTCTTCTACAGAGTGAATAAATTGGGATATTAATACAAAAGAAGACCATATAACAATAAAAATAGATGCAGCTATTTGCAACACAAATGACTCTCAAATAAGATTGAACAAAAGATATAAAATGAAAGAATACATACAATCTGATTTCCATCCATATAAAATTTAAAAACAGGGAAAACCAAACCATACTGTTTATGGAGACATACCAAAGTGGTAAAACTATTAAATAAAGCCATAAAAGGATTATTACAAAAGTCAGAAGAGTAGCTCTTTCTAGGGTAGTGGAAGAGTGATATGATTGAGAAAGGGTGCCTGGAGAGCTTTCAGACTGCTGGCAACGTTCTGATTCTTGACCCAGGTGGCAGTTACAATAAGTTCACTTTATTATTATGTGTTAAACTGTACATATGTTAAAGATTTTTTCCTGAATGAATATCACAGCAAAATTTTTTAAAATTGTATGTATAATTTGTGTGTTTCCAAGGATTTCCTGTCTTCTGGGATTACTCTTCCTTTGAATAATCAAATAAGAATAATAAGTCTCCATCATGTGTGACTGTGGGGAGACTAGTCTCCTGGTCATTTTAAGTGGCTTCTCATTTCAAACTGCTGCCGCAGGCTGCTCCTGCTACTTGACTCCCGCCCACCCTTATAGTGATGGTGCTGTAACTGGGTGGCCTCAAAGCAGGGGACTGGGTGCTCTCTACTACTCCCATTCCAAGCACAGTAGTCACCAATCATTTTTGATCTTGCAAGTTATCAGTGTGGTATTGTTGAGCTTGCACAAATGTGTGAATATTTACTTATTTATAATTTTTACACGTTTTAAACTAACATTTCAAGTGGATGTAAACCCATATTTCAAAAATGTTGACTTTTTGGTTACCATCTTGACAGATCTGGTTAGCCATGATTATATTTTTCCTTTAAATATGTCTGATGAAAAGCTGTTTTCTTGGGGTCTGTTTGTTTGTGTTATCAGCATTAACTTCACTCTCCAGTTTCTTTGCAGGAATCTTTTTAAACAATTTGTCCATTTTTTTATGAGGATGAATTTAGATAAAACTAGATGATATAATCCATAACCTCACTCAACTGCCCATGTGTAAATTACAATATACCTCAATAGATCAGAGTAATGAATAACACTATATTAGTTACCTTTTGCAAGTGTCCTCAAAAACTTGGTGGCTTAGGGGCTTCCCTGGTGGCGCAGTAGTTGAGAGTCCACCTGCCAATGCAGGTGACATGAGTTCGTACCCCTGTCCAGGAAGATCCCACATGCTGTGGAGTGGCTGGGCCCGTGAGCCATGGCCACTGAGCCTGCACGTCGAAGCCTGTGCTCCGCAACGGGAGAGGCCACAACAGTGAGAGACCCACGTACCGCAAAAAACAAAACAAACAAACAAACAAAAAACATACCAACTTGGTGGCTTAAAAGATTTATTATCTTGTAGTTTCTGTGTGTCAGAATTCCAGGCTTGGATTCACGAGGCACTTTTGCTTCAAGGTCTCTCATGAGGTTGAAGTACCATCCAGGGCTGTAGTATCATCTGAAGGCTTGCTGGGATGGGGTCAGGGAGGGGGAAAGGCAAGTTATACACTTCCAAACTCACTCATGTGGTGATTGGCAAGCCTCAGTTCCTTTCAAGCTGGGCTCTCCATGGAATTGCCTTACAACATCCCCCAGGTGAGCAATTCAAGAGAGAAACCAAGATAGCAGCCACAATTTGACTACAGGAGTGAGCTCCCAGGCAGGGCCAGCTTCGTGGCATATGACCTGTGAAGTCTCACAGGGCCCTGGGCTTACAAGGGCCCTACACTTGGATTAATGCTCTGCTGTACTATCTTGAAACTTTTGATAATTTTTGAACAGGGAATCCATATTTTCACTTTGCACCGAACCCTACAAAAGATATAGCAAGTCCTGTACCCCAAGAAGGCGTATTTTTGCTAAATGTCACTCAACTCAAATTAGAGCTACATTTTACTAGGTGAGGACACCTAAATGAGGGTAATCAGATTCTCTCTTAGGAATTTCCACTAGAGTCTGAAGCTGGGAATAGGAGTCTAGTCACAAAAATGGGAGAACTCTGGAGAGAAGGTCCAGAAAATGCTGCTTCTGAAGTCACCAGAGCAATCTTGGTTCTTCCCAAGTCCAGGACATTCAGCTCTTCCTTGGATACCATGATCTATCCCAGGCTCTTTCCAGTAAATCTTTCTTTTTGCTTTATCAAACTGTGTTAGGGATTTGTTCCTTTTAACCAAAGAATCTTAATGGATTTAACCAACTTAGTTGGTTGCCCAAGCTTTGGCTAAGACTGCACAATAGCTTCCAACCTAGTTGGTGATATGCTGGAGGTGGCTTACACACACTTGTGAGAGTCAATTTTGTGCATTTCTTCCCAACTTGTTGTTCAATGATGTCATAAAGATAGCTTGAAATCAGTCATGGTGGAAGTATTTACACACAGAAATCAGAAAATGCTGCAAATCAGGAATTTTCCCCCAAGAGAGCCAGTTGTTAAACATTTACCAGCTTGTCACTGGACATAGTCTTGCTTTAGGATATGATGAGGGAGTTACATGGGACTAGGCTCTGTTGGGATAAGGCAGTGAAAAAAGAGACAGGCCACAAATATAACAACAAAACCCCAAATCCTAACTCTCATGGTGCAGTGGCTGCCTTCAAGTAGTCTTTCCAGCTCGCAATGAGAATCGCTCCCACCACATTGTTGCCTTAACAACCATGAGCTCTTCCCACCCCATTTATTGGAACAAGGCTGAACACATTATCTGACACGGACCAATCAGATTCTCTCTCCTGGATTCAGTAATTTCCTGTTCAAGATGGCAGGATGAGCAAAGCATTTGTTTTTATCCTCTCCAGAGAGTCCAATAGAATATAAAGGAATAAATCCACAAATATGAAGAAAATCATCAGAAGGTGAGATATTTCAACAAATTTCTAGAGTATAAAGAGAGTTTGGAAGCCTATCAACAGACAAAACAGAGTGACGAAGCCTCAACTCAGACAAGCCGGGAGACTACTACACAAGCCCCACAGAAGCTGGAAATGCTGCAAGCTCAGTTGGTAGGTATGCAATTCTACTTACTCAGTGACTGTACCAGTTGTGTTGGCATACTCCATTCCTCTCTCTTCACCCTCCCTAGGAAGGCAGCCTAGTTCTCTACACATAAGCAAAACAAAGGAGGCTCATGCTAAGGGAATTAGGGTTGATGGGGCAGACGTGGTGTCCCTGGGTAAAGACCTCTCCATGCTCGCATTCGGAGGCCCTCTTAGCCCCAAACCTGGTGCTCCTCCTTGCCAACTCCCCCTTTGCTTATTCTGCTAATTGTTGAGCCCTGCTCACATCTACAAATTTCCCAATAATTCTATTTATGAAAGACCAGAAAAACAGACATATAGGTACAACAGCAGAAAAAAACCACCTAGCAACCTAGAAACAAGTCAAGACACCCTCCCATTCTTAATTATAAACAGACAAGCAAAACTAACCAGACCTCAGAATAAAATGAGTAGCATGAAAACAAGACAAAACAGAATGAAACATAATAAACTGACCCTGAAAAAAGGGAGACAATTAAGAGGAAAAAATTGATAAGTGAATAAAACACAATAGAACATACTAAATGAGATGTGAAACATATGGAATTCATATAACAAGAACAGAATGCTTTGAGAAAGGAACAAAGCAAACAGACAAGCAGTGCAAATGAGACAAGAAAGAGAGCACTGGTGTGCTAACCATACAATTGCAAAGTAAAATTCTATTTAGGAGCTGGCATTTTCCTCCATGTGGGATGGAATTAAGAAATATTTTAAAACTCAGGAGCTGGGTTTACTATCTTCCCCTGTGAAAGCAGCATGAAAGAAAGCCAGCCTTCAGAGAAGAGTGAGAAAGCACAGTAAACAGCAAACACAGAGAAAGAGCAAAAGCACAGCTGGATTTCCAGTTTCCTTCCATTTCCTATTTTGTGATCCTTGAGGAGTCCCACTGCCTTTGGCTTCTGTGAGATATCCAAGTAGCTTCTTAATAAAATTCCCCTCTTGGTTCAAACTAGGTCAAGTTGGGTTTTGTTAGAAGAAAAAAGAGAGTTAACTAAGACAACAGGGCTGGTAAACTGGAAAGCGATCCAGTCTCAAGTCCCTCAGGATTGAATGTAACTAAATGGAGGTTCAGAGGAAGAATCAAGCCCAGTGATTGTGCCCTTGTTCCTGTGGTTAACTTTTCCTAAATTCTACACTGACATTCAAATTGTAAAGTTGGACAGCAGGTGCCCCACATGCAGTGTTTCCTGCATTTACATTGATTTTCTTAACGTCTTGAAGGAAAGATGGGGCTTAGCCTGCCAAATCTCTAAGCACCATATAATAACCTATTCAGACATCATATGGAAGGATTAATTTAGCTACTTCACACATTAATACAGCAGAAAACAAACTAAACTACCTTTTCATTTATCTGAGGCAGCCTGGGAATTTTAAATGCCACTGTGGATTTATCTGAAAATAATACATTTTCATCCTTAAAGCCAAACTTGGGGGAAGAAAAAAAAACAACCTAAAGAGAAAGAGCCTCAAATTAGCAATTTGACTGGGAGAACATTACATCAGCCGCTAGTTCTCCTCCTCCCTCCTCAAGATGTTTTCCCCCTGTGTCCTTCCTTCACTTTGACCTCTGGAAGGAAAATAAGTGCAAAGGAGGCCTGGCATATTCTGGTCCGAAAGAACATTCATGCCCCTGGTGTGATCCAGCTAAAGGAGAGAAATATAGCTTTGGTGGGAGAAAAAGAAAAGGTAAGTTATCAAGAAAATGGAGATCTCAAAAAATGAAAGATACAGATGTTGGGGGAATGGAGCTTTCTGATCTTAAAACCAGCTTTGCCTTTTTCAAATGCACAGTAATTGTATTTTTCTTTGTGGATTTTGGTCTTATTGGTTGGTTGGTTTGTTTGTGTTCCAGCTTGAGACAAGTTGCCTTCTCAACCCAGCCACAGTCCATGAATTTGTTGTTTAACCCCAATCCAATTGAGAGTTGCAGGAAAGAGAAGAGGAAACATCTCACACCCAAGTGGCCCACACCCAAAACAAAGGGGAACCTCGCTGTGCCAGCTCTTGGCTTCAGATGGGCCCAGCAGGAATCTGGAGTCCCTGTGCCAGGCTGAGGGCAGCCACCGAAGCAGATGCTGAGCAACTCAGAAGAACTATTGATTTCAGACGCTCAAATTCCTCAGGGTGGCCACCCACCTCTCCTCAGTGGGAAGGCAGAGGTAGCTGGGAGCTATGTTGCCCACCGCTGGCTGCCAGCACAGCTCGAGCTGGGAGATGTGTCCCCAGCTTCTGGCTCCAAGCAGGAGGTTTGTTAGGAATCAGCATTTTCTCTTTATGAAGATTTATGGAGAAGCTGACAAACATTAGGCTGTGAAGCAGAACTCAAGTGAGCTCTCTCCCCTATGTGGAGGATTCAGGAAGGCGGTTTGGATGATCAAGAATGATTCCCTTTCCCCTCTGGTTCCCATTGGTAGCCCAGCCCTGGGCTTGGCCCAGGAGGAAAAGCCAAGGTGAAGCATGCATGGCTTTCTGGCTACATCCATTCTTCTTCAGAGAGAAAGAGAGAAACTGGCACTTTTTGTGGCATCTCACACAGAGGGGAAAGGCCAAGATAAATGGATAGTTTCAAGGTCATTAGCTTCCTGAGCTCACAGTTTGCTTTTCTCTGCCAGAGGACTGCTTGGAGTAGTTATAAATGTTTTGTGGATGGGCCAGGGGAGTCCATAGTTGGACCTGGGGCTCTGAGACCTGCTGCCAGTGGCAAATTTGGACTCTGGGGCTGTGGAATATGCCTTCCCTCCCTTCACATGCTTGCCATGAAAGAGCTGGAGCAGTGAAATGCAGGGTACAATTTCTTGGAAACTCTAGGGCCTCCATCATCGGTGCCTGGCCTTGGGAGAAGGGACCTGGGAAAGACTGGGGAAGAACTCAGAAATGCTCCAGGTGTTCAGTCTTTCTAACCCATGAGGAGATGAGGCAGGAGTTAGGAAGGCAACACTTTAAAAGAAGAGGGGGTCAAGGTGGGCGGCCTGACAGTGACGGGGGAAAGTGGGAAGGGAGATGGGGAGAGTAGGGGTCTTCATTCGAACTCCATTGTGATCTGAGCTTTAGTTTTGTTTCTCTTAATCACTTTCAGTGCTCTCCATGTTCTATTTTGACTATACCACATCCTCACTTCTCTTTTTAACTTCAAAATTTTTATTTTTATTGTCAAATAAATAAATTGTATTTATTTGACAGAAAAAACAAAAGCAAACTTTAAGTTTCAACAATTTCCATGGTTCTAAATTTATCCCCAAGCCTTGAAATTGTACATGGACACATTTTTTTCCATCAATGTGTGCATATCTGCTCTGTATGGTCCACATAATGTGATTTATAAACATGTTTCCACATATTAACATAGACTCCATGTGTATCACTTTAAGTGGCCATCAAATAAGTCACTGTGGTGATATCTAAGGGCCTTGGTCATTCCACTATTTATGGATATTTGGGTTAAATATCTCTATATATATTTATATCTATAATTTTATCCCAAGGTGTATATATGTATGTGTGTGTATGTATATATAAGTATGTATATGTGTATATATATATAATGTATATATATATATATTTAATGTATCTTTAAAAAATTTTCCTATCATGCTAGTCCTTTTCTTTTGCATCACTCCTCTGGGTTATATTCTTAGAGCCTCAATTACCAGGTCAAAAATATAAATCTTTCAGTCCTTATTACCTACTACCACTTGGTTCCACAAGAAACAGAAACCTAACCCTGATGCACAGTGTTGGTAGCATTATGCAAATGAAGGATCAACGTAGGTTTTTATCATTTTTCATTTACTTTTGGGAAGGTTGCCTTCTTCCATTGCTTTTTTGCTCTAGTTGCCTTTTCTCCCAGACACTCATATTTTCCAACCACCCTCACGTATATCCTGATCCTTCTCTTCACAACTTGTCATTTAGTGAGGTGTATAGCACCCTGTGCATTTGACAAATGGCTGGTGACACACCAGCTGCCCAGCAGACTGGCCTAGAAAGGGGCTGCTGGCGGTTAAAGAACCACACACAAGGCGTGACCTCCAGATGCAGAATTTTCAGGCAAGAAGTCTTCCTCACTTCTGCTAAGTGTTGGGTGTTTTCCAAAATTCACCTTTAGGGTGTGGTTGGTGAGTTAGTAGGGGTAGGGGGTGAGGCACTGATCATGGCTCAGGTCCCCTGGCTGACATTTCTGGATGTGGGCAGGCAGGGGGCAGGAATGACATGATTTCCAGAGGGATCTGGCTGTCCCATGCTTCACTGCTCAGAAAAGTCCCCTGTGCCAGGTAAGCCAGCCGAGGCAGGCACACTGCTCCCATTGAGATGAATGGGGACAAGCAGTTCCCCACACACTCTACAGGACTGAAAACATACAGCAGGGTGTTTTTTTTCATGTGGAGGGGGAAGGGTTAGGGCCCTGGAGAGAGCACTCAAACCAGAGATTTCTTGCAATGTGGTGCCTTCCCAGGATTTTAGATCTACTGAGAACATCACGTAATCCCTTACTCACAGAGGTGATTACTTTGGGATTCAACCAACGAACAGGCAGTGATAAAGTGAAGAAAAACAAACACCTTAAAAATGGCATTGCCAGGGTCCTTGGTACCCGTTGGTACCTATGTATTGTTTGGATTTGTCTGTAACTGTGGGTTTATGATGATGTCCATAAATGTGCAATCTAAGCAATTTAACTTGTGGGAGCTTTAGGAAAAAGCAGCTTAGACTTCCAAAGTAGACCAAGTGGGTAACATTGGACCTGCAGAGTTGCAGCTGGTGCAGCCCTCCAGAGGTTTCCCCTTCTTCTGTAAACACCTCATCGGATCTGTCCACCACACTATGTACCCTACCAAGGGCGGACGGTAGAAGAGGGTGCAATAAACAGTGTTGAACAAACAACAGTAAATAAACCAATATGTCCTCAGTGTCCTCACTTTAGTGACGAGAAGACTTCGGTCAGGGAAAGTGCAATAGCTGGCACCAGGGACATGGGTATTTCACTGGACACCTAGACCAGAGTCAGGTCTTCTGCCTGCTGGCCAGCCTCTTTCTTCTTAGCCTGTCTTATGAAGTGGTGATGATTAATTCTTGTCCATACTTTATAGAGCCATTTTTGAGAAATTAAAGCAACATAAAGAAGAACTTATACTTTGTAACTATATGCATGGTGATGGATGCTAACTAGACTTGTGTGGGGATCATTTCATATATACATTTCCCAAAATATACAAATATTGAATCATTATGTCATACACATGAAACTAAAATAATGTCATATGTCAATTACAACTCAATTTTTTTTTAAAAAAGGACTTACCCACCATCAGGGTAGCATAGCATCAGACTGCACCCAGGGTAAGTGTTGGAATCTCTCTCCCAGGAGACTTTTAAAGAAAGAACAGACCAATCACCTTATCTAGACTATATCACCCAATCACCAAACACCGTGTAGCATTGTGTAGCTTTATGTGGTTCCTGAGCATTAATATTTGCATCACTCATTGGACTCTTGTAACAACTTGTAGATATAGGTGTTGTTGCATTTACTGATGAGGTAAATGGGCTGCAAAGCAGCCATATTCTCTCCTCGATCACACAGCTAGCAAGAGGCAAAGCCAAGATCCGAATGTCCAGTATTTCCCATAAGCAGCCAACATCAAGGATTAGGACAAGGTCCCTGACACTGTAGTGGCCCAGGAATCGTTATAATAACTAACATTGCTTAAGCACTAATGTGCTAGATGTTAGCTCATCTGATTCTCACAGCAACCTTATGAAGTAGGCACTACTCTCATCTTCATTTTTCAGATGAGAAAACTGAGGTACAGAGAAAATAATAACTTGGTCAAGGTCACCCCACTGGTTAACTGCAGAGGCAAGATTGGAACCCAGATGGTCTGACGTTAGACCTGAACTGCTAACCACACATCTCCAAGACAAAGTGAAGATGCATGTGCTCATGCTTATCACGTGGATTCTGGAGGGTCTACTTGCTTCTTTGAGGACGATGTCAGAGTTGGCCCCCCAAATCAGGGGAACGCCTCCTCGCAGAGGCAGGAGAGGCTGATACAGGAACTGGTTCCACATATCCAAAGGCTTTGTGACATTTAGCCCTGAATACCCCAGAACAGAGAAGAACAAAGCATTTAAAGCTGAACCAGAATAAGTGAGAAGAATGAACAGGGGAAGTGTGGTCTCTGCCTAGCCCTAGATGACAGTGGATGTTCTCAAAGGGCAAAGCAGAACAGGTAGTACCCAAGAAATGGGTGCTGTGGCTTGGCGTTACAGGGAGTGCCCAGGCTGCAAGGGCAGGTCCTGCCACAGGCCATGGGCCTGTGTGGTGTCCCTGAGAGAGAAGAGACAGCCCCACAAAACACAGAAGCACAGGCAGAAACTGTTAATAACTCAGATGCATCAATAGTCATCTAGTAGCTCTGACACAGTTGGGGACCACCTGAGCCAAAAGTAAAGAAATGACTTTTACATTTTTCTTTGAAACTGTTCATTGTGGGCTGGGAGCTGCCATCCCCCAAGTGTCAGAGAGGGACAGGGGTCTGGAGAGTTGCTGGATGAAGTGACTTGGCCCTGCTCACTGAAGGTAGATTGGCACGGCTCCTCGAGGCCTGGGCTGCTGAGGGAACACGCATGACTGCTCTCGGCAGCAGCATGCCTTCTGACATCGAGCCCAGGGAGACCTGGCGGCAGAGAGAGTGGGGTTTGGCGCTGAGAACCCCAGAGTTGGACAATTGGATGGTTCACAGTTGGGCCACTTTGGGCTGCTGCTAGTTCCGGCTTTTGCTGGATGCCATTTTTCCTTTTCAGAATCATCTCCATTCTGGGTCCCCTTATCTTTCCTTCCATTTTCATCCTTGTCTTACACAAAGGATGAGGCTAAATGTTCAAGGATCCCCCACCCCAATATCCAGTCAATTAACTTATTCATTTGTTAATTCATCCATTAATCAGACATCAATTACTAGGCCCCAACTGCATGTCAAGCCCTGTGCCAGGCACCATATATGCAGCACAAATATGAATAAGAAACAGTACCTCCCTCTAGGCGTTTCTAGACTGTTAATCTTGGAGGAGGTCAAAAGCAAAGATCAGTTTCAGCAAGTAAATAATTAAACAAGGATCTGTGAACCACTATTAGAGTCAGAAGAGAGAGTTGATTCTAGTTACTTCATAGTCTCCAAGAAAACTGTCCCCTGATGTCACCATCCTCCTAGTTCTCTCTGCTTTCAGAGAGGCAACAGGAGTTGCAATTGGAGTGGATGGGAGTCCAGTTCCCTGGTTCTCCTGGTGACTTCTACCTGAGGCTTTCCCAGCTTTCCTAGTCCCTGAGGACCTCAGAGAGGAGCACGACGTGGAAGTCAGCACGCCAGCCCTTCCACCAAAAAGGAGGAAATACGAGGAGCGAGTGGTAACAACAAGCTGGGAAGAAGCATTTTTTAAAAAGGAATTTCATTATGGGACTTCCCTGGTGGTGCAGTGGTTAAGAATCCACTTGCCAACACAGAGGATACAGGTTCGAATCCCGGTCTGGGAAGATCCCACATGCCACAGAGCAGCTAAGCCCATGAGCCACATCTACTGAGCCCACGTGCCACAACAAAGAGCAGCCTGCATGCTGCCACAACTAGAGAAAACCTGCATGCCTGGAGCCTGTACTCTACAACAAGAGAAGCCACCTCAATGAGAAGCCCATGCACCACAAGAAAGAGTAGCCCCCACTCACCACAACTAGAGAAAGCCTGCACACAGCAACGAAGACCCAACGTGGCAAAAATAAATAAATTAATTTTAAAAACGAAATTACATTACAAAGAATACTTTTATGAGGCTCTGCTACAACTCGGGCATCTTATATCCATTGTCTGTGGTCTTGGAATGAGGCTTCAGGGGAGCATGCTATCTCCACCTTACACGTGGAGCAACTTGAAGCCCAGAGAGGTTAACTAACCCATGCCGGGTCTCATGACTAGTTCGGGACCTAGCAAGTGTTTGACCTCATGGAGCCGAGATTCCCCAAAGATAGATGGGAGGGTCTGGGCAGCTGTTCCACTGATGATCATGTAACTGGATCCCCCAGACTTGAACAAAAACGTTCGACAAGAGAATTTCCATGGAGGGATCAACTGGCCAAACTGAGATTCTTGATCAAAAGGATAGTTTTGAGTTTTGTTTTGTTGGCTTCTGCTTTCTGTTCATTTATATAAGGAGAGGGTATGGAGAACCTGAGCTCCTAACTACATTCCCCGATGGAGGAAATAACTTGAAACTATCTGAGTGGCTATAGCTGGAATTAGTTTATTAGATTTACCTAATCTGTCACAGAGCAAGTACCTGAAGAAAGGACATATAAATACTGATGTAGAGAGAAGAAGGACCTCCTGAGAGTGCACACACCAGCAGTACGGTTGCCAGGAGAGGTGGGAGGACCCTGGGTTACTGAGCCAGAGGTGAGGGATATTCACGACATCAGGTAAAGAGGATGGTGCCAGAAGCTTGCAGCAGTATCACCACTCACTTAGAGCCAGTCCTAGAGATGGCAGGACACGTGTCACTCACAGATCACAGAGCTTTTGTCTTTGAGAGAAACTTTGAGATCATATAGGCCACCTCTCTTGTTTTACAGAAGAAGAGACTGGAAGGTAAAGTGACTTGTCCAAAGTCATAGAAGCAATTAGGATATAGCTGAGTCTTGGTTGCTGATTTTTCAACTCCCTGTCATGCACTGCCTCTAGCATACGATGCTCTAGACAACAGGTCAGCAAACTCTTTCAGTAAAGAGTCAAATAGTAAATATTTTAGATTTTGTGAACCATACAGCCTCTGTGGCCACTACTTAACTCTGCTGTGTTGCCCTGAAGCAGCCACTGGAACCATATAGACGAATGTCCAACAAAACTTCATTTTTAAAAATCAGGTGACAGGACTTCCCTGGTGGCACAGTGGTTAAGAATATGCCTGCCAATGCAGGGGATACGGGTTCGAGCCCTGCTCTGGGAAGATCTCACGTGCTGCGCAGCAACTGAGCCTGTGCACCACAACTACTGAGCCTGTGTGCCACAACGACCGAAGCCAGCACACGCAGACCCCATGCTCCACAACAATAGAAGCCACCGCAATGAGAAGCCCATGCACCACAATAAAGAGTAACCCCTGCTCACCGCAACTAGAGAAAGCCCGTGTGCAGCAATGAAGACCCAACACAGACAAATATAAATAAATAAATAAATTTATATTAAAAAAAAAAAGACATTCACAGAAAGATAGACAAAATGAAAAGGCAGAGAACTTTGTACCAGATGAAGGAACAAGATAAAAGCCCAGAAAAACAACTAAATGAAGTGGAGATAGGCAACCTTCCAGAAAAAGAATTTGCAAAATGATAGTGAAGATGATCCAGGACCTCGGAAAAACAATGGAGGCAAAGATCGAGAAGATGCAAGAAATGTTTAACAAAGACCTAGAAGAATTAAAGAACAAACAAACAGAGATGAACAATACAATAACTGAAATGAAAAATACACTAGAAGGAATCAATAGCAGAATAACTGAGGCAGAAGAATGGATAAGTGACCTGGAAGACAGAATGGTGGAATTCACTGCCATGGAACAAAATAAAGAAAAAAGAATGGAAAGAAATGAAGACAGCCTAACAGACCTCTGGGACAACATTAAATGCAACAACATTCATGTTATAGGGGTCCCAGAAGGAGAAGAGAGAGAGAAAGGACTAGAGAAAATATTTGAAGAGATTATAGTCGAAAACTTCCCTAACATGGGAAAGGAAATAGCCACCCAAGTCCAGGAAGTGCAAAGAGTCCCAGGCAGGATAAACCCAAGGAGAAACATGCTGAGACACATAGTAATCAAATTGACAAAAATTAAAGACAAAGAAAAATTATTGAAAGCAACAAGGGAAAAACGACAAATAACATACAAGGGAACTCCCATAAGGTTAACAGCTGATTTCTCAGCAGAAACTCTACAAACCAGAAAGGAATGACAAAATATAGTTAAAGTGATGAAAGGGAAAAACCTACAACCAAGATTACTCTTCCCAGCAAGGATCTCATTCAGATTCTACGGAGAAATCAAAAGCTTTACAGACAAGCAAAAGCTAAGAGAATTCAGCACCACCAAACCAGTTCTACAACAAATGCTAAAGGAACTTCCATAAGTGGGAAACACAAGAGAAGAAAAGGGCCTACAAAAACAAGCCCATAACAATTAAGAGAATGGCAATAGGAACATACATATCAATAATTACCTTAAATGTGAATGAATTAAACGCTCCAACCAAAAGAAACAGGCTCACTGGATGGATACAAAAACAAGACCCATATATACGCTGTCTACAAGAGACCCACTTCAGACCTAGGGACACATACAGACTGAAAGTGAGGGGATGGAAAAACATATTCCATGAAAATGGAAATCAAAAGAAAGCTGGAGTAGCAATACTCATACCAGATAAAATAGACTTTATAATAAAGAATGTTACAAGAGGCAAGGAAGGACACTACATAATGATCAAGGGATCAATCCAACAGAAAGCTATAAAAATTATAAATATATATGAACACCTCAATACATAAGGCAACTGCTAACAGCTAAAAAAGAGGAAATTGACAGTAACACAATAATAGTGGGGGACATTAACACCTCAATGACACTAATGGACAGATCATCCAAACAGAAAATTAATAACAAAACACAAGCTTTAAATGACACAATAGACCAGATAGACTTGATTAATATTTAGAGGACATTCCATCCAAAAACAGCAGATTACACTTTCTTCTCAAGTGCACATGGAACATTCTCCAGGATAGATCACATCTTGTGTCAAAATCAAGCCTTGCTAAATTTAAGAAAATTGAAATAATATCAAACATCTTTTCTGACCACAACACTATGAGATAGAAATCAATTACTATCTTGATAGTAATTGATCAAAATGGGAAAAAAATGTAAAAAACACGAACACATGGAGGCTAAACAATGTCATTAACTAACCAGAGATCACTGAAGAAATCAAGGAGGAAATCAAAAAATACCTAGAGACAAATGACAATCAAAACATGACCATCCAAAACCTATGGGATGGAGCAAAAGCAGTTCTAAAAGGGAAGTTTATAGCAATACAAACCTACCTCAAGAAACAAGAAAAATTTCAAATAAACAATCTAATCTTACACCTAAAAGAACTAGAGAAAGAAGAACAAAAAAACCCAAAGTTAGTAGAAGGAAAGAAATCATAAAGATCAGAGCAGAAATAAATGAAATAGAAACAAAGAAAACAATAGCAAAGATCAATAAAACTAAAAGCTGGTTCTTTGAGAAGATAAACAAAATTGATAAACCATTAGCCAGATTCATCAAGAAAAAGCGGGAGAGGTCTCAGATCAATAAAATTGGAAATGAAAAAGGAGAAGTTACAACAGACATTGCAGAAATACAAAGCATCCTAAGAGACTACTACAAGCAACTCTGCCAATAAAATGGACAACCTGGAAGAAATGGAAAAATTCTTAGAAAGGGATAATCTTTGCAGACTGAACCAGGAAGAAATAGAAAATATGAACAGACCAATTACAAGTAATGAAATTGAAACTGTGATTAAAAATCTTCCAACAAACAAAAGTCCAGGACCAGATGCCTTCACAGGTGAATTCTATCAAACATTCAGACAAGAGTTAACACCCATCCTTCTCAAACTCTTAAAAAAAATTGCAAAGGAAGGAACACTCCCAAACTCATTCTATGAGGCCACCATCACCCTGATACCAAAACCAGACAAATATACTACAAAATAGAAAATTACAGACCAATATCATTGATAAATATGATGCAAAAATCCTCAACAAAATACTAGCAAACAGAATTCAACAACACATTAAAAGGATCATACATCATGATCAAGTGGGATTTACCCCAGGGATGCAAGGATTCTTCAATATACACCAATCAATCAACATGATATACCATATTAACAAACTGAAGAAGAAAAACCATATGATCATCTCAATAGATGCAGAAAAAGCTTTTGACAAAATTCTACATCATTTATGATAAAAACTCTCCAGAAAGTGGGCATAGAGGGAACCTACCTCAACATAATAAAGGCCATATACGAAAAATCCACAGCAAACATCATTCTCAATGGTGAAAACTGAAAGCATAAGATCAGGAACAAGACAAGGATGTCCACTCTTGCCACTATTATTCAACATAGTTTTTGAAGTCCTAGCCATGTCAATCAGAGAAGAAAAAGGAATAATAGGAATGCAAATTGGAAAAGAAGAAGTAAAACTGTCACTGTTTGCAGATGACATGATACTATACATGGATAATCCTAAAGATGCCACCAGAGAACTACTAGAGCTAATCAATGAATTTGGTAAAGTTGCAGGATACAAAATTAATGCACAGAAACCTCTTGCATTCCTATACACTAATGATGAAAAATCTGAAAGAGAAATTAAAGAAACACTCCCATTTACCATTGCAACAAAAAGAATAAAATACCTACGAAGAAACCTACCTAGGGAAATAAAAGACCTGTATGCAGAAAACTATAAGACACTGATGAAAGAAATTAAAGATGATACCAACAGATGGAGAGATATACCATGTTCTCGGAATGGAAGAATCAATATTGTGAAAGTGACTATACTATCCAAAGCAATCTACAGATTCAATGCAATCCTTACCAAATTACCAGTGGCATTTTTTACAGAACTAGAACAAAAAATCTTAAAATTTGTATGGAGACACAAAAGACCCCGAATAGCCAAAGCAGTCTTGAGGGAAGAAAACCGAGCTGGAAGAATCAGACTCCCTGACTTCAGACTATACTACAGAGCTACAGTAATCAAGACAATATGGAACTGGCACAAAAACAGAAATATAGATCAATGGAACAGGATAGAAAACCCAGAGATAAACCCATGCACCTATGGTCAACTAATCTATGACAAAGGAGGCAAGGATATACAGTGGAGAAAAGATAGCCTCTTCAATAAGTGGTGCTGGGAAAACTGGACAGCTACATGTAAAAGAATGAAATTAGAACACTCCCTAACACCATACACAAAAATAAACTCAAAATGGATTAGACACCTAAATTTGAGACCAGACACTATAAAACTCTTAGATGAAAACATAGGAAGAACACTCTTTGACATAAATCACAGCAAGATCTTTTTTGATCCACCTCCTAGAGTAATGAAAATAAAAACAAAAATAAACAAATGGGACCTAATGACACTTCAAAGCTTTTGCACAGCAAAGGAAACCATAAACAAGATGAAAAGACAACCCTCAGAATGGGAGAAAATATTTGCAAATGAATCAACAGACAAAGGATTAATCTCCAAAATATATAAACAGCTCATGCAGCTCAATATTAAAAAAACAAACAACCCAGTCCAGAAATGGGCAGAAGACCTAAATAGACAGTTCTCCAAAGAAGACATACAGATGTCCAAGAATCACATGAAAAGCTGCTCAACATCGCTAATTATTAGATAATGCAAATCAAAACTACAATGAGGTATCACCTCACACCAGTTAGAATGGGCATCATCAGAAAATCTACAAACAATAAATGCTGGAGAGGGTCTGGAGAAAAGGGAACAAACACTCTTGCACTATTGGTAGGAATGTAAATTGATACAGCCACTATGGAGAACAGTATGGAGATTCCTTAAAAAACTGAAAATAGAATTACCACATGACCCATCGATCCCACTACTGGGCATATACCCAGAGAAAACCATAATTCAAAAAGACACATGCACCCCATTGTTCATTGCAGCACTATTTACAGTAGCAAGGTCACGGAAGCAACCTAAATGCCCATCATCAGACAAATGGATCAAGAAGATGTGGTACATATTTGCAATGGAATATTACTCAGCCATAAGAAGCAACAAAATTGGGTAATTTGTAAAGATGTGGATGGATCTAGAGACTGTCATACAGAGTGAAGTAAGTCAGAAAGAGAAAAGCAAATATCATATATTAACTCATATATGTGGAACCTAGAAAAATGTTACAGATGAACCGGTTTTCAGGGCAGAAGTTGAGTCACAGATGTAGAGAACAAATGTATGGACACCAAGGGGGGAAAGTGGTGGGGGATGAGTGGTGGTGGTGGGATGAATTGGGAGATTGGGATTGATATATATACACTAATATGTATAAAATAGATAACTAATAAGAACCTTTTGTATAAAAAATAAATAAAATAAAATTCAAAACAAAAATCAGGTGGCAGGTCAGGTTTGGTCTACAAGACATAGTTTGCTGACATCTCCTCTAGATATTTTTCTTTTTCAAACATACCCTCCATGTAAGGAAATGGTCACAGTTCAGTGCCAGTGATTGATACTTTGCCGGACAGAGCCTTGTCTTCCAAGTGCCAAAATTCAAGGTACTGAGAACAGCCAAGCCCCTGTGCTGCATCCTTCAAAGAGCAAAAAGAAACAGGATGCCAACTTTGTGAACTTTTACAAAAAGTGATCATTTGAGGAAAGAAAGAGTGAGGAGAGAGAACCCTGATAATTAGTACTCACTAGCTCAAAGAGAATCACTAATGAGGGGTGATGGCCAATGATAAGGAAATGCATATCAATTTTCCAATTTATCTCCAGCAAGCCTCTTAATTTTAGAAGGGATTCAGATTATAGTTGATTGAAGAACTAAAACAGGTAGATAATTGTTCCTCAGGACCATCTCTCTTACCAACTCAAGGGCAAATGGGTTAACAAAAAAAAGAAAACTCACTCAAGGATGTGGAGAAAAGGGAACATTTGTGTACTGTTGGTGGGAATGTAAATTGGTGCAGCCACTGTGGAAAACAGTACAGAGGTTTCTCAAAAAACTAAAAATAGAACTACTATATAACCCAGAAATTTCACTCCTGGATATACATATCACAAAAGCAAAAACACTAATTCAAAAAGATATATGCACCATGTTCATAGCAGCATTATTTACAATTGCCAGGACATGGAAATAACCTAAGTGTCCATCCGGAGTTGCATGGATAAAGAGGATGCGAGATATATATATATATATATATAAATATATATATATATATATATATATATATATATGCAGTGGAATACTACTCAGCCATAAAAAGAGAATGAAATTTTGCTATTTGCAGCAATATGGATGGACTTAAAGGACATTATGTTAAGTGAAATAAAAGTCAGACAGAAACAGACAAATACTGTGTGATATCACTTATATGTGGAATCTAAAAACACAACAAACTAGTGAATATAACAAAAAAGAAGAAGATTCACAGATATAGAGAACAAGCTAGTGGTTACCAGCGGGGAGGGATGGAGGGGCACTATAGGGAGGAGGGAGTGGGAGGTACAAACTATATAAGATAGGCTCAAGGATTTGTTGTACAGCACTGGGAAAATAGCCAATATTTTGTAATAACTGTAAATGGAAAGTAACCTTTAAAAATCGTGGAAAACTAAAAAAATTTTTAGAAACCTCACTCAAACACTTGAGAGTGTCTGGCCAAGTTATATCTTAGCCCATGTGGGGAGGAAGAACATTCAGGGAGCAGAGATGGAGGGAGAAGTAGTGTAAACCCAAGAAGTCCTTTACTCAACACAATTGTGTATTACATAGAAAGAGAAAAACACCTTTCCTCAAGACTGCAGTGATGGGTTTATATGACTTTTCAATTTGGAATCCTAGGATCTTTTATGGGATAAATCTCCAACGCAGTGAGTTTCTTAAATGGCATCTTTTTGTCTTTAGAATTTATATCTTTCTTATAGATCATAATCCCTAGAGAAAAGATTCTAAAGGAACTCATAGTCTCATGGTGTTTGATTCACTTGGAAATATCTAGAATATAAAAAGTAATATAAAGAAATCTTATATTACTTTCCAATTCTGAAAGTAAAGTCTATATAATTTCAGCCTTTCCCAACTTCTTTTTTTCCCATCTTGGAGATTACTAAGAGTTCTTGGAGCCTGGAAGACACAAAACTCTCCTTGAATCTTCCAGCCCTCGTCACTATGTCTAGGAGAAGCAAGGTGAGTGGCGGCAGCGACTGTGGTATTGGGTATTTTGGAATTGATTTTAAGGTTCCCTAGATTCACCCCTTCATGGGACACAAGTAAAAATTATAGATAAGTTCAAAACAAATAATTTTTCATGACTCTTTCAAGAGTTTGTAGAAGGGACTGCGGATTTCTACTATTACAAACACCTAACTGAGAAGCATCATGCTGGTGGAATTGGGTATTATTCTAAGCTTTCAGATCAGCTCTTTCCATGCCCAGAACAGCAGTCTCTCAGGCTTTAAGCTTGTGAGTCTACACTGCTCATGTGAGCACCTCTGATACTCACTTTATCGGTTCCCAATTCTCTCCCTATTGGAACTCTGTTGACTACTCTGAAAGGCAAATAAAAATAGCTGATTATCCCTCACAGGTGATCTCAACTTACTTTTGAGTTCTGTGAAGTGAATTTTGATTGCTAGGAGCTGTTTCCTTTTTACCCAACTGGAAAGAATATGCAAACATTTCTGCCTTGCCTTTCACATTTGATTGATACTTTTCACTTTGAAAGCTAATTATATCTGATGTGAAGGGAAAATGGGATTCAGAAATATGGGTGTTCTTTTCATGAATTTTCACTCTAAAAATGTGGGTCATGTGTTCATTTTTTTCGTGCCTCAGTTCACCCACTGTCCTGCTAAGGTAACGTTCCATTCCTTGTCCTCTAAGAGAAGTGAGTGATGGAAGTGACCATTATAACCCATGATCTCACAGACTCTCAGCCCAGGAAGGACCTCCGAGGTCACTCTCTCTGACCATCCACTTGTTACAAGAATGCTCTCACGGGGTCCATGACATGTGGTGTTTGGTCCCTGTGTAAACTCTTCCAGGAACTGGAGCCCTCCATATTCAAGGCAACCATTTCATTTCTTGATAGGTCTAATGGTTAGAACTTTTTCCTTATACTCAAACACCTTTCTGTGACATCGGCCTATTGGTCTTAGTTCTGCCTTTTGAAGCAAAGCCAAATAGATGGAATTTCCACTCGTTAGTTTGACTTCCCTTTTATAGCCATATTTGTAAGTTGTTTGAGGCACAATTTGAAGAGCACTCTGAGAAAAATAAATGTATTGTTAAATTTGTTGTGGTCATTCCTGCTATTAGTGAAGTCTTAATTAAACAAACAAACAAACAAGTCGTGTTCCAATGAAGTAAGAAATCTATTGGGTATGCTTGTTCAATACATTAGTTACCTGAGACACAGGTAACACACATCCCTAAATCCTGCCTGGATGATGGCTTCTCTCCCATCTGCAATGTTTACACAGCTAACGAGGTGGCTGCATTTTCAGTCTGACCAGGAAGTCAAGGACCTGGGAATCCCAAAAGACTTTCAGATGAAATACCTTGGATATGTTTATAAATGTTAATCAAGAGATTATAGCACCAGTTGGGAACAATTTTTATCAACTCCCCCACCTTAGGGGATGGAAGAAGTATTGTTTTTTTGTTCAACAAATATTTGTTGAGTATCTCTTATGTGCCATGCTATGTTCTAGATGTTTGTGTTACATCAGAGAACAGACAAAAATCCTTGTCCTTAAAAAGGTTACATTCTGGTGAGGAGATTTTTAAATTGTGTAATAAAACATCAAAATAAATAAGTATATTACACTGTAGGTTAAAATGTGACAGGTGTTTTAAAGAATAAAAAACAGAACCACCTTAGGGGCAGAAATACTGGGGGGGTGAGGGTGAAGTTTGCAGTTGCAAATAGGGTGTCAGGGTGGGTCTCCTGAGAATATGACAGCTCGATAAGAGACTTACTAGGAATGACCAGGGAAGTAGGAAGAAAACCAAGAGAAAGTAAAATATAAAAATATTGTCTTGAGTATTTAAAAAGTCCAGGGAGAAATCATTGAGGGTTGCCTTTAAAATGCTTAGTGTGGGCTTCCCTGGTGGCACAGTGATTAAGAATCCACCTGTCAATTCAGGGGACATGGGTTCGAGCCCTGGTCCGGGAAGATCTCACATGCCACAGAGCAACTAAGCCCATGTGCCACAACTACTGAACCTGCGTTCTAGAGCCCGGTAGCTTCAACTACTGAGCCCTCATGCCACAACTACTGAAGCCCGTGCGCTTAGAACCCATGCTCTGCAACAAGAGAAGCCACCGCAATGAGAAGCCCGCGCACCACAACGAAGAGTAGCCCCTGCTCGCCGCAACTAGAGAAAGCCCGCACGCAGCAACGAAGACCCAACACAGCCCAAAATAAATAAATTTATGAAACTAAATAAATAAAATGCTTAGTGTGATTTGGTCATTGCGGACTAGCTTTGTGAGTGTGGGTCTTCATGCTGAGAGGGGAAAGGTGAGATGGCTACTGGACAGAGTGTGGCAATGCCCACGGGGTGGATTGATACAAAGCCAGAAGTGTTTTTGTGAGAAACAAAACACTCTGGAAGACAAGAGAGGTAAATCTGCATGATCAGAGTCACGCCCACATGAACAGACTAAGGCAAAAAAGATGGGCCTGATCCAAGGTGGAGCCTCCACAGTACAGAAGAGGAGAGTGGAGCCCACCAGTGTGACCAGAGACCAAAAAAAAAAAAAAGGCAGAAGGAAGAACTCCTAGTTCTGCCTATTTTAACTGAGGGGGTAGTTAAAATATACATCTTAGGCTGTATCTCTCTGCACTGTTCTGAAAGTAGAATAAATTAGGGAGACAAATCAGAGAGATACTCCCCCGAACTGAGCTGAGAAGGAGGTGCTGGCACATTCTCTTAGTTTCTACCAAGGTTAGAAATGTTGGAAATGTTGTGCCTAGAGCTTAAATCCTAAGGAAACTCACTGCCGAGCCAATAGACAGAGTGTAAATTCAGAAGCATGTCTCGGGCCTAGAAAGACAAAGATGAAGTCTCTGCCAGAAGAAGCTATCATCTCAAGGTTAAAGGTCTATTGAAAAGGATATCAAAAACTAGGCAACACGAAAGGGACTGTCTTGTTCTTTGACTCTTTGGAGCCATCCTCGTGACAGACCACTACAGCAGCCTGCATACTGCTCCCTGGTACCCCCTTCCACCATGAGAGTTTCCTTGGGCACCAAAATGAGTTTTGTGTGCTCTATTGTCAGAGACCTACAGAGAAACCGGAGATCTGGGGGAACTCAGGTCATAGGGATGCAGAGTTTAATGGATGGAATCCCCTCAAGCTATGCTTTTAATCTTCAGGATTTGGGACAGCATTAACCACTCAACAAGATATTTAGGAGCCAAGAAAATATCTGAGAACTGAAAAATTTATTGTCTCAAAAGAAAACTATAAAAATGAAATTAATAAATACTTATTTTGTGGAACATGATATAATAACCAGCACTTCTTTAATCACTAAATTTAGTATTAATAAAAATTACACTACACTTGAACACAATGTATAGATTTTCTCTTTATAAGAATTCCTATGTAGACACAGGAGCTGCCAGGAAACCATCACCAATCATGATTTAAATTACTCATAGCCATATAATTTCAAAAGCAAAAGTATAATTCTAAACTTTATTTTTATAGCAAAAAAATACCTTCAAATGTGGGATGTGGGTACATTTTGATATATGTGGTATAGGGCGGGGTTTGGAATCTTTAGAAATAAGTCTAAGGACTAAGAAGGTGTGAACATAGACCTGACCTGAGGCCATATGTTGGATGTCAGGGAGACAAACACCCATTTAATCTGTAGTTAGGAAGCCAGGGTATATAAAGATAAAATAGCAGTTACATTATAGCCTTTAGAGAAAGGGTTCCAGTTCGAGTGCCAGGGCTCTGTGGTGGGAAAGCCTCTCTGCTACAGTTCCCTGTGGCTGGCTCCACCCTTACCTCTCCCCCGTCTTCTCCCCATAACATGGCCTCATTCATTTACTTCAGCAGCTCCTTTCTGGAACAAATTCTCACAAAGCAATCCCTTCCAGAATGCTACAGTGACAGAGTTCTCACAGGCTTTGATTTATGAGGTTTGAAACACTTTCTTTTTGGAAATATTTATATTTGATCCCTTTTGGACAGACTGCACATAACTAGAGCTTATCACATTGTTGGAAATCATGGGCAGGCTCTAAGAGGCAGGAGCCCTGAGTTGGCCGAGGGCTGGGAGTGTAAAGATTAATATCCATTTGTGCTTTGCCGTCCTCAACCCCTGATAACTGTAAACAGTGTTTGGAAGAGATTGGGGTGCATCATGATCTATTACACAGTGGCGGTGATTCTGCTTGTTATGTCTTCAACAGTGATTTATCATTCTCTGCAGTGACACAAATCATGGGCCTTTGCCTGACCCTCTGGAATGTACGCATGATTTGCAGACTGTAACGGTGATGAATTTGTGTTTATATTATAACATTTTTAACCTGAGCTAAACCTGACCTCCTGCTTCAATTTGGAAATGTATCGAACATAAACTTGAAAATCTCTTTGGTTTTACTGGTATTATAGTCTGACCCTCTTTTCCACTTTTTGGGGGAACTAATGAGAATCAGTAAATAGTGGGAAGGTCAAATTTGAGATAAAAACATTTTCTCAGTTTTTCCTTACCTGTTATTCTTTTCACATAAATACTATAGTGAGTAAAAGATCAGTACAGACTTGCCTTGTTCCAGCAATCGACATCCTGGTTGATTGGAGGATCAACAAGGAAGAGAACCCTGATAACCTGATCTTTCAAAATCTGAAAATTAAGAAGAGCCTACTAATCTCTCCCTGGGTATTTATTTGAAGGATGTGTGGGATCTAGTGGACAAGTGTTTGTGTCTGTGTGTATACATTGTTCCCAAGAATGAGGCAGGCAATTGAGCCCAAGCCTTTTCAGGCTTCCCTTCAAAGCAATGATTTTCTCTGAAACAGGGTCTAGGGACTTGAGAAGGTCTTTAGGAGGTTCTACATGAAAACATTATATTTCTTTGGGTTATTTTCCTTTCTGTGAAGTGTGAGAACAGTATGAAATATCAAAAAAATTAAAATAAAATGGAAAAACTTGTCTTTCCTATCTGGAATGATCTTTAATATTCTAATTGATTGCCTTTTTTTCATTCATTTGAGAAACCCAAGCATCTGGGGTTAAGAAATAATATTTGAGTTGCAATGATTACATTTAAATGGATAACTTAGAAAGCAAACAGCTGCAATTTATACCAAAAACTTGTTTCTTTTAGGTATTTGTCCTAGATTCTCAGTTTTGAGACAGAAAATGAAATGATGCTCCAACCTGGCCAAGCAGTGAAGAGGGTGAACTTTCCCCAGGGTTGCACGTGGTTAGAGCACTGACCCCTACATCCCTCAGTCAGTAACAGGCTTCAGGATTGCCTTACCTGATGCCCTCACTGTGTCCTTGCTCACCCACAGATTGTCCCTTGTTTTCAAATGCCTGTCAACAAGATAATGTGCTGAGGCAATATGCATTTTAGCTGAAGCCTAGAATCAACTCTGCTTGTACTGCTGAAGGCTGCAGTGACTTCAAGGGTGGAATTTCAGGTGAGCGTGAATCCAGGGAAAAGTGGAAGCACATTGGTATTTGTTACATCCTCACCTCACCTGACAAAGAAGATACAATCCCTTTACTGCCTTATTTTTCTAATTTTTAGATGTGGAATTCTGAGTCACTCTCAAAACAATAGAAATTTCTCAAGGATTATCAAAAGTGATATTAATTTGCTAATTTAAACAGATGAAGAGGAATGACAATGAATTTTCACTCTATACCAGTACTTTGTCATATATAGTGGGTTATTAATATCACCCTGTAGCTTTGGCAAACACAATTCTTCACCACATTCTACTTTTTCATAAACATCTTATCTCATCCAACCTAACATAACTCCTAATACTTTATATAACCATGAAATCCAACACTCCACCTTCATTGGATAGTTCTTTTTCAAAGCCCAATCTTTCTTAAACTCACTTCATATGACAACAACATTAATTGCTATTTTATGCACATACACAGACAGACTTCTTCACAACTTTACTTCTTGGTAACTTACAAGTGCACTAGTTGACAGCATCCTCAATTAGCAGAGTCATTTCCATATCCTGGACATATACATTGATCAGAAAAGATGACAATTTATTTTTAGACAGACGCAGACTGCATATTTTAAATATATTTCCCATTTGGCAAAAATAGTGTTGTAGCTAATGTATGTACAATATTTCCAAAAACATTGGTACTTTCCCATAAATATCTTCCATATTTTTTTCCAGTGAGTAATAAAAAAGGTTGAGGTGGGATGTGTTTTATCCCACCACATTATATCATTCCTATTTTTCCTCTTTGTTGGATGGCAATCAGGGGCCCTGATGCCAAGCTTTGGAAGCAACAGCATCTGGCTCCTTGGCAGATCCTGCAGGCAGACTTGTTGCCAGCCTCTAAGCTGTGTCTGGGTCTGTTGCATGGTTTGGCTGCAGATGGACTCTCTGGGTTGCCTCGTGCTTCTGGAAGCCAGTCCTGGCTTTCCTTTGATTCTGAGGACTTTACTCATTTTTATTCATTTGTGAAGAAGGGCCTATCCAAATGCTTTATGAAACCAACACTGGAGAACATTAATGGATCAAATTTTGCCTTTGAAAAGGCAGAGGTCAATGTGCATTTGGACAGCAGACATGGCATTCTGAAGATGGGTCTACACATGTCCGTGTGTCTTTCCATGAACTTCTATTCTAAGGAGTTTGGAAAGAGGCCAATTATGTTTGATCATCTCTCCATCCCCCAGGATGATGCTGTGTGGTTACCTGGAAAGACAGAAACATGGGAGAGCTCAGACTTCCTCAGATCAGTAAAACATCCCATTTCTTTTGTCTTTTCAGTGAATCAAACGCTGAGGAAATAAACACACATGATGGAGGTCCTCTCATCTTCACTCCTGTTCCATATTATTGCCCATATGAGTATGGGATTCTACCACACCTAGAAAGAAGGATGAACATTAAGTCTTAATTTAGTCTGAACTAAGCACACATATCAAACCCGGATCACTTCCATTAGTGTTCCCTCCTGGGAAAGGCTATTGAATTTACTTAGCATTGTGAAACCCTGTCACCATTGATTTTTTTTTACCCATGACAATCCACTAAAAATCTTTATATCCTGCACACACAAACACATCCAAAGCTTAATTAAAATAGAACTTATTTTTGTTTTAAGGATTATAAGAATTTCATGAGTGCATTCAATCCTTCATTGATTCACTTGTTAGCAGCTTTGTATTGAACGTTTATTATTTGCTAAACAGAAAATATTGCTCATGGAGTTTATATTCTACTGCGGAAGGTGGACAATAAAACAATTATCAAGTCAGTTAACAAGATAATTTTAGGTAGTGATAGTGCTATGAGGAAAATGAAAAAGAGTCACTGGATGAAGTGTTCGTGGGGTAGAAGGAGAGCTACTTAAGACTGATTGGAAGGATTATTCAAGGAAGCAACATTAGATCTAAGGCCTAAATGACAATGAACAGGAGCCAGCTAATCTGGGAGAACAGTGACCCGGAAGAGGAAATACAAGGGCACCGCAATGGGAATAACCTTGGCACATCTGAGGAACAAAAAGACATTAGATATCATAGCAGAGAGTGAGGAGGAGAGTGAATGGCAAGAAGCCCTATGAGAAAGGTAAGCAGGCGCTAGATCACAGAGAAGGTGCTGCACCACTGTGAGCCACAGCAAAGCGCTTGCAGTTTGTTCTAAGAGCAATGCGCAGCCACTGGAAGTTTTAAGTAGAGAAATGACATGATCTAATTTATATGTTTAAAAAAGTCACTCTGGCTACTCTGTAGAGCAGGAAGAGTAGAAGCAAGAAACCAGTTGGAAGGTTGTTGCAATAGTGAGACAGATGGTTTCAGATAATAATGCTAGTAATACCTACATTTATTGAGTGCTTACTGTGATTTGGGGGCTGTTCATGCTTTACATTAGGTGAGGCTCGAAAAAAGAAACCTGACTTAGGAGTTATCTTCCCCATATCATAGGTTAAAAAAAAAAAAAGGATTTCAACCTATAAATGTCTAATTCAGGTAGGCATGCTGCCTCATGCTATGAAACCAAACCAGAGTAGAAAACCATTATTGTATGTTTTTTGGTATGCCTTCAAATAAGAAAGATATGCTGGTAAAATGTATGTTTAGATATCAAAGCCTTACCAATAAAATGAACAGTTCTTTCACAAACTCTAATTGGTATTTTTAAAAGTCATGGCAGATAGCTCTCAGAAAACACTAAGAATTCAGACAGCAAGCAGTTAATCAAGGCTTAGGATACCTTTTTGTGCAATTGTAATAATGATGAATGAAATTCTGTTTCTATTACAGAAAAGCTGGGTTTTCCTGGAAGATTTCACACAGGCTTTTCCTTCATCCCTAAATTCCACTGGCTCTTTGAATGCCTCTTAGTATACCTGTGGGACATGGAAAAGAAGAATTTCTTTCCCTGAAATTATCAGGTGTTATATTTCACAACTCTTTTAATCACCAAATTTATCTATTTCCTTGAGTTGAAAGCTTCTGGAGATGTGAGAAAAGTAAGTTCTAATATACCAAGGAGTAGGAAAGGGCTCTGTCAGCAAATATGGATTTTTACTGTTGTCTGTGGTTGCACATATAACAAAGAACACAAAAGAACAATAAGAACATCACTACCACAGAGACATGACTAACTAATGGGGGCAATCTGCAATGCAGCGTTTGTGTGTCAGTTGAGTTCTCCACCAGATTTTCAAATCTATGCTAACCTTGGACAAAAGAACACTGTTCTCAGATCATCACTGCTTAGTTAACTACACCAATTCTATTTTTTTTTTCCTCTTTTTAAAAATCATTACAAATGTCAGTTGCTGTTACTTTTATATTGGTTCCCACTTCTGGTTTCTTATCACTTTCTGTAATGGCAGAAATTTGTTCTCATAAATGTATATTAAACATCACCAAACCCCCTTAATTCCTCTAAATCAGTCTAACCTAAGTAATGTAAATTAAAGTTTTCATCCCCATGAAGCAAGTAGATGCTTCCACCAAGATGATGTGTATGTTTGGACTGAAGTCATCAAATCCTTTAACTCAAACAGAGTTTTTTAAAAATCAAATATTTGACAGAATTAACAGGTCATTTGCCTGAATGTATCAATTAATTTAATCAAGAAAATAGAACCTATTATGTATATAGGCTCAATCATACTACTGAAATCACTTCCATTTGAAACCCATTTTTAAGCTAATACTTTTGGACAAAATATTTTCCTTTATACTAAAACTTTGTATACTCCACCTAGGAGCAAATACGTCCTCAGAATTCTACCACTTGTTTTCTCTCAGTTGAAAATGTTATGTCAGTATAAAATATTATGAAATCTTCCCTACAACTTATTATTGAAGTGTAGCTAGTTTCACATGCTTATTATCACAGTTATTAGGATCCAGGCATAATGACCTTGAGATTCCTCATTTAGGCATGAACAGTGACTATTACTACTCTAAAAATACCACAAAACAAAAATGGGGGCTGGTCTTGAAGACTGAAGTGTCCTTTTACTAAATGGCTCAGAACCTTCCTAGAACATTTAACTTTTCTGGCCTCAAACCTAATAGCTTCTGGGTTTCTTCCTTTACATTTTGAATTCTTTGAAAACATGATATTTGAGTTCAGGTGACCAGGATCAGTTCCAGGAGAGAAGTGTGGCCAGAGAGTGAGCTGTCAGGACCCCCAACATTCCATAGGGCCTTCCCTTCATTGCAGGCATCCTTTAGTTGGGTTACAGCATGTGTTATGTGACTCCCACATTATAGCCTTTTGTAGGCAGCCTTGTGGCACCGTTTACAATTACAAATCTTTCAGAGCCATTTTATCTCCGGACAGACCATCTCTATAGTGTGGTCCTTAGTCCTAGGACTCACTTAACACAAACACGGCAGGCTCTGTGGCATGCTGTGAAAGTTTGTGGATCCCAGGCAAATAACCCTGATGAGACTGGAGCAAAAGGTTGGAGTACGTCTTAGCTGTCCCCCTGAACATTAATAAACATTAAGTAACTTGTTGAAGTTTCCTCTCCTCTTTCCCCATCTGAAAGTTCCCACCACCTTTTTGCTTTCATTGACATCTGGTGTTGTTCTGAGGATCCTTCTTTCCTTGAAGCTCTCGCAAGAGGAAGATATTTTTATTCTACACCCTACATATCACAAGTTTTAGAGGTGCAGTGGGTGTCCTTGCTCTCTTTGCTGCTTCCTCTATTCTTCTTCAAAACCCTACTTTGAAATAAATATCATCAGACTTCATTACTCATTACTCCTCCGCATTTCTTGAGCCTACTGACCTCCCAGTTTCTCTCGGTCATTCAGAGATGGCTTGGGCACCTTGCTTACTGACCCCTTTCCCACTGTCATCATTCATGGTGACTTCATCCTCTATGTTGATGATCTAGCTAATATCCGGGCCTCTTATTTCTTTGATCCCCTTTGCTCCAAAGACCTTTTCCTCTAGAGGTCGGCTACACACACTCATGGCCATATGTTAGACCTTGTCATTAACAGCAACTGAACAACTTCCAAAATCTCAAGTTTAGGCACCTTCCTCTTTGACCACCATCTGCTATCCTTCCTGTTACTGTTCTATTATCCCCCTCAAATAGTACTGTGACACTAGCATGACTGACAATCTATTGGCCCACCTCCACTTTTTCACTATTCATCACCACCACCACCACCTCCTACACACACATATTCTCACTTCCTTTCTTAGCTGAGATTCCTGGCCCAGCAGCATAAACACTCCTTTGCAAATACCCTTAACAACTGTGCCTCTTTCTTCCTCGATCTTGCATGCTTATTAAAATTCCAATACTTGCTCAACCTACCTATCCACTTATTCTTCGCTGGGACTCAAGAGCTTAAAGTTACTGAACTGAAATCACTTTGCTTCTTTTTAAAAGGAAGTGTACCTGTTTCTTTCTAAGGCCAAGTCCTTCATTTATGATCTGAATCTCATCCCTTGTGCTCATCTCAAGGACTTTGCTCCTGCAATTATTTCATCTCTGTCTTTCTTCCTTAATTTCTCTCTATGTCTTATATTCACTTCCATCAGTGAACAAACAAGAATCAATAGCATCCATGTTAAAAAGTCTCTTGACACCTCTTCCCATTCTGGGTCCAGCCTCACATCTGTGCTTCCCTTCAGAGGAAAATCCTTGAAATGATTGTTATGACTATCGTTTCCCTTTCCTCACTTCTCAATATCACTTTAAACCAATCCAACCAAATTTTTGTCCCCTTCATTGCACTAGAAAGGCTTTGATCAAGGTTGCCAATGCCAAAACCAGGAGTCAGCTTTCTGCCTTCCTCCTGTGGGAGCTCTCAGTAGCATTTGGAGGAAGGGACTGCTCCTATACCCCAGTGGCTCTGCATTGGTCTCTTCTCATGCTTCCTTCTCTCCACTTTTCCTTAAGTGTTGGGGTGCCCCAAGACTCTGTTCTTGACTTTCTAATTCATCTATGTTCTCCCAAGGTGATCTCATCCAGTCTCATAGATTTAAGACTTACCTTTATGCTGTTGACCATTGCACTTATTTATCCAGCTCTGACATGCTTTTGAGCTCAAGATTCAAATACTCATCTCAACATCCTCACTCATATGACTAACAGGTACCTCACAATCAGCAATGTCAACATTGAACTTGATTTTTCTTCCTTCTCTCAGATCACTTCCTCTTCATCATGACCAAACTTTCTCCCTTTCTATATATGGCATCATGAGCCACTCAATTGCTCTGACTATAAACCTTGGAGTCATTATTGATACTTCTCCTTCCCTCAAGCTCTACATCCAATCTATTGTACAACTTCTAAACTATATCTCCAATCATGGTCCAAGGCCCCATCATCTCTCATTTGAATTGCTTCCCTGACCTCTATTGTCTATCTTGCACAGAGCAGAAGTAAATTTACTAAAGCATAAATCAGATTCATGTCACACACACACACACACACACACACACACACACACACACACACACACACGCTAAAGCTCTCTTATGTCTTTTAATTATGCTTAAAATGAAATTCAAAGTGGCCACCACGATCCGGATCCTGCCTTCCCCTCTGACCACCCCTGAAACCCCTCTTTCTGTTGCTCTCTACACTCCAGCCTCACTGGCCTTTCAGCCACACTCATTCTCATCTCAAGACCATTGCTCCTGCTGTCCTGACAGCTTGGAGGACTCTTCAGACCCTCAGATCTTTGTGCGCCGGCCTCCCTCTCATTCAGGCCTCAGCTCAAATGGCCCCTTGGCGGAGATTTCTTCATGCCCTTGCTCAAGCAGTGCCCTGCCTTCCAACCCCAATCCCCAGGTGCTTTCTCCTATAGAGCCTTATTTTATCTCAGGGCACTTAGAATTACTTGAAATGATCACATTTGTTTGCTTTTTATGTTTGTTCCCTGTGTTCCTCAATTAGAATGTAAGATGCCTGACAAACTAAAAGCTAAGATTATGTTTCTTTTCATCTATCACAGAAAACTGTTGTAAGATTTAATAAAATGAACTTCTTTAATGTGATCATTCTCACCAGCAACTCTCACAATCATGAAAACATCAAAAAACACCGCATGTACTACCCTGCAATGCTTAGGGTGAAATATGAATAGATCATAGACACACCTATATATGTATAATTGATATTTTTTGTATTTTGTGATGATTAGTTGTCAAGAACAGATGTTGGAGAGTTGTGACTACCTCCTTGAGAGGCTTTAGTAGGGTCTACAGTTTAGTTTAGCCTCGATCATGTGAGAATACTTAAAGTACATGATTAGGTTGGGTATGTCCTGTGTACTCCTGTAAGTCTGCTTTGCTCACTTTCTAAATTGTAACTTTCATTCAGACTGACACTAAATGTACAGTTGGCCCTTCATATCCGTCAGTTCAGCATCCATGAATTCAACCAATCACAGATGGAAAATATATTTTTTTAATTCCAGAAAGTTCCAAACAGCAAACTTAGATGCATACTGGCAATTCTTCACATAGCATTTACATTTACACAACATTTACATTATATTTACAACTATTTACATAGCATTTACATTATATCAGGTATTATAAGTAATCTAGAGATGATTTAAAGTATACAGGGGGATATGTGTAAGTCATATGCAAATACCATAGTATTATATATATTATACATAATAGCAAGTACCATTTTCTATTAGAAGACTTGAGTATCTGCAGATTTTGGTATCTGGTGGGTCCTGGAACCAATTCCCTGTGGATATGAAGGGTCAATTGTCATTGATACTTCCTGAAAGATGCAGAACTCTCCCTGGTTTGGGGGTTGCTGCAGGCCTGCCTGCCTAGGCTAGGGGGAGCCTGAGTTCTGATGATGGAGATTCCTTAGACATAGAACAACTTAATCTACGCCTAGTGAAGCCTATGGGAGATGCTGGGTGACTAATCCCCAGGGACTCCAGAAGTGAGGCCAGTATGGGTAATGCCAAAAGCTATGGAGATGGTGACATGTGGCTAGAAACACCTTCAGCAAGGCCTAAGAATATTAAGAGGGCTTCCCTGGTGGCGCAGTGGTTGAGAATCTGCCTGCCGATGCAGGGGACACGGGTTCGAGCCCTGGTCTGGAAAGATCCCACATGCCGTGGAGCAACTAAGTCCGTGTGCCACGGCTGCTGAGCCTGCGCGTCTGGAGCCTGTGCTCCACAGCAAGAGAGGCCGCGAGGGTGAGAGGCCCGCGCACCGCGATGAAGACTGACCCCCACTTGCCGCAACTAGGGAAAGCCCTCGCACAGAAACGAAGACCCAACGCAGCCAAAAATAAATAAATAACTTATTAATTTTTTTTTTTAAAAGAATATTAAGAGACACAAACTGTAGAAGCGGGAGTAATGGCAAAGGCATTCAAAGAATCCCTTTGCACTGGGAGTACATGCAGGAGGAAATCCTATCTAGGAGGGGAAGTGAGTCAGAGCTTGCTTACAGCACTGGAGAAGGAGGACAATTGTATTTTGTAAGAGGCTTAGTTTATATCCTTGGGCTTCAAAAAATTCTCAGATTTTTTCAGGTTCTGTCCTTGAATTCTAGAAAAGGTGTCTGGGGAAGGGTCTTAAGGAGAATATAGCTGTGGAGGGAGGAACAGGTTAGGGGCCACACTGAGGGGCAGCCGCTCTGGACAGCACTAGGAGGGGCCCTTGAAGGTATTTCCCGTGTACCCAGGGTCTTTTTGGGGAGTTGGCAGTAGTTCGATAACTATGCCATATCCCATCTTTTAAAATATAAAACTAATGCTGGACATAGTGCATTTAGGGAGATGCTCTGTAGTTTACATAGTACTTAAAATTCCTGAAGCTAACTCCAGTAAATGCTTGGAATAAATTGTGGGAAATCACTTATATAATTTTGCAAACATCCATCGAACGCTTAAACAAAGGCCACCTAAACACGAAGGAAGGCTGCCAGGCGGCAGTGTGCTGAGTGCCTGGGAGGTCAGGAGCAGAGTTTGGGAGGCCCAGGGCATTCGGAGATTGCCCTTCAGGGCTTTCAGTGAACTCTACCCTAGTCTCATTTCTCTGAATGTTTTCTCCAGCCTAATCTCAAACTCACTCTCAGAAATGGAGGAAGAACCCCTTTTCATTTTTCACAAAGTTATCAACTAAAATACTTCCATGAATGCTGGGGAGCTCTATTTAAAGGATCAATTCTGCATATACCTCCTCCTGGCCCTGGAGGTGTTGTGACTCTGCCATTTGCTATGAGATTCTCAGGTGAACCATTGGTGGCCTGGGTGGAGGGAAGGATCCCGATGCCACTGTGATCTCCTCAGGAGGAAATGGAAAACTCACCATGAAAGCAAGCAAACCAGTCAACACGTGCTTGAGCAAACAGTGCCCGGGAGGGCCGTGGAGAAGCAGCACGTGCCCCTCGCCCCACCTCACCGGACCTTTCAAGGGTCCTCCCAAGTCCACCTCTCACAGTCTCCTGTTTAGAATTTCAGTTGTTCCTCATATAATGTCAAGGGGTGATAAGAAGCTATTTATCACTCTGATGGGTTCGGACTCTTAATGTACGCTGTCACCTTGAAAGGTTATTTCCAGTGTGATTTAGCAAAACGTAGTTGATTCAACAAACCACTTGCCTGCTCCCTATGGGTTAGCCTTGTGGAATCCCTGGGGATCCAGAGAAAGAAGAAATTCAGCTCCTGTTCTCAAGGGGCTCATGATCAGTGAGAAACACAACCCAGCAAATCAACAATGACAGTTCTGTGGGCCATGCTGTCTATGAGGTGTGCACAGTATGTCATGGGGGTACAGATCAGGGTAAAGGTAAAGATGCTGAAGCTGATTTTTCAAGGAGAAATAGAAGTTCAGAAAAAATGCCTCACGACCAGGAAGAACTGATGCTGGGGTTTGGATGTGTGAGGGAGCAAGGCCCTTTCAGAGATGTGGCTGGAGGGGAGGGTGGGTGTGGGCACTTGGGAGAAGCTGAGGTAGGCAGGGACAGAGCGACAAAGATCCCCCTAGGCTATACTAAGAAAGTTGATATTTACTCTGGGGAACCTGGTATGATTGGGCTTATATTTTAGACAATTTATCCTGGTAGCAGTATAGGGACAGAAGAGAGAGGAGCAATACTAGAGGATTAGGGTGAGGATGAAAGTGTGGGATTGAAAGATAGATACTTCATGAATAGAAGAGCCCGGACTTGATCACCCACAGTATAAAGAGAGAAGAGAAGTTGGCTATGATGCCCAGGTTTCTGATTTAGAGAAGCCCACTTTGCTTATAAATGCACCATTGAAAGATATTTTTGAAAGGAGACAAGTCAACTTAAAAAGATTCCCAAGTTTCCCAACATTATAGTTTCTAAGGTAAACTCAAATACTTTGATTGGACAAGCTTATTCGAGGTTTCACTTTGACTTTGAATCAAGAGGCAGGGAGCTTTGAGTACCCAAGAGGACTCTGGATTGCAGAGTTGAGCTATGATGGCTTGACTTTCTCAGGGTATATTACGATTCCCACTTAAATGGGATGCGACCTTGAATGCACAAAGGATGAGGATCCCAAGAATAGAGATTCTGCTGCCAGGCAAGTGAGATGTATAAATGTGAACGTCAAGCCACTCCAGTGCCTGAAAGCCTTTTTAAATGCCTGAGAGTTCCAAAGTGCACTGGGCCTCACACAGCACAATGAAATGATAATGAAGACACCAGCAGTGGAGCCACCCACCAGCAGGTTTATTGCTGTAACACTAGGAATGAAGGGTCTCCCTGGAACTATTGACACTGGATGGCATTGTCATTTTTAGCACATGCTAAAGCTGTGATGGTGAAAGGAACTGTCTCTTTTAAACCAGAGCCAGACTATTTATGGACTCCCTGGTCCCACCATATTCTTGCGCCATGGCCATAGGTAAGAAAAAATGGAAAATGGCTGCTCGCTTGCCCCACATTTCCCCATATTCCCTGTCCAAGCTTAATTAACCGAGGAAGAAATACGCTTCAGGGGCCTCTTTCTGGAGGGCCTCGAGCTTAAGTTCAGCATAGGCTCCCACCTTCCTCTTTATTCCCCCCATCTTCCGGCAAAACTTGAGCCCACTGTGGGTGGCCTGAGTGGGTGCCCACTCAGGCCACCCACAGAGCTGTTGGTCAAAGGACTACCCTTAACCGTGATGCATGTTTCTCTCTCCAACTCTAAGTAGAGACAAAAATCACTTGCTTCAGTGTGTGGAATGCAAATACTAGATAATAATGTTATTGTCCCTGCTTTAGAAACACACACAGGCATGTGTGCATGTGGCAGAAACTGCACCCACAACCTGTGCTCTAGAAAGTGAGCGCAGGGAAACAGTTTTTGTGCCGTCTTTTCATTATTCCATAGTTAAGAATACTCCATGCATGAAGAGTGTGGTGAAACTTTAGTGGTTTTTAAGTTCTTCTTACGGGCTTTTCAACTCGATAGATAGTCCAAAGAGTTGGACAGGAAGGAAGGAAGGCGGAGGGGGAGACATAAGTGGTCGGTTTCGGTTGCAGCACAGTCTTGGGAGCAGGCCAAAGAAAGTGACTTTGGGGTCAAGAGAGTTGATACATTTTCTTTTCCTCTAAGAAGTATAGTTTCTCTCATCCCAAGGGCTCCGTTCAGCTGCACACCCAGCTTTTTTTTTTTTTTTTTTTTTTTTAGGTGATTTCTAGAATGAGGGATTCATTCATTCCAGAAATGCCACGTGCCAGACACTGGAGTGAGAGAGGGCTGCCAGGGCTGTCACAGTGTGGGTTCTCTTCACAGCACCTAGTAGGGTTGCTCCACATAGTAGGAAATCCATCCGGGCTGATGGACTAAGAGGAAGTCCTGAGGATCAAGACCGCTTGCAAAGATCGACATCCATCTAACAAGAATCGAGGCCAGCCATGTGCTGGTGTAAAACAAGAATGAATACTCTCCGGTGAGTAGGTTCATCATTTCACTAGGAGTTGGGGAACATCAACACGAGGCATCAGGGAGAGGCAGTTTCGAGACACCCATGGAGCCATTGCCAATGGCCCTCAAACTGTAACAAGCCACAGAGACGGTGCCTCCACCACAGTGAAGCATGTCGGCTGGAGGAGTAGTCTCCGGGGGGAGACACGTCTGGCTTGGATTTTACCTTTGCCTTTCACGATCTGTGTAAGCACAGATATCTCAACCTCGTCAAGCCTCAGGTCTCTCATCAATAAAACTGTGTATGAAAATAATATAACCTTCTCGTGGAATTACTGTGAAGTGCTGTAAAATAGTGCCTGGAACATTATAGCTCCAAATGTTAGTTAGTATACTGTAGTGAGTAGATGATTATACTGTATGGGTCAAGAGCCAGGGGATACAGATAGGTGATGGTTCCAGGTGTCCCAGGGCACAGAGTAAGGAACACATATATTAAGACCCTGAATTTTGACCAGAACTGTGACTTCCAAATTAGGCATAGCTTTGGAATAAGATACCTATTCTGGATATCACTGGCTTTGTTCCTCTCCAACCTCCCTCATACACGCTGCCCACCGGCTTCACTGCTAATTCCAGTGCATGAGGGTTCACAGGACCATGTCATGCCACTGTCACCACGAGAGAGACAATTTGTAACACATTTTGTCTTCAGTTCCCTAAACTCATAGGAAAAGTACATGCGTGAGAACCCACTACCCTTATTTCACCACTTTTAGCACATTTTTACATTATCTGCTGCACAAATTTTGCTGCATTCCCAGCAAAAGCCACATACTCAACAGGCCTGAGGTCATAGACTGCTCAGAAAACTCTCCATTTTCTCACAAAGAGGAACTTTTCTTTGACTGGGCCCCAGCAAAAAGCTTTCCAGGTTACAGTTCTAACTTTGAATGAGAAGTAGATACGTCTACATCTCTTGGACAGGGAGATTCACAGGTAGGTAAGAAAATCCTGGCAAATATACATAGCATCCCATTTGCTGGGAGTTCAGGATGGAGGAAAAGAGAAGGGGAGTGCAGGGGGAAGGAGAGAGAGAGAAGGTAGGTAAAGAAGGTGGACAGGAGTGTGACAAAATCACCTATATACTTATTACAGATGGAATCCAATATAGCTTTAGAGAAGAAAATCTCTGAGTTGAGAAATAGTAACTTTTCTTATCCAATGACTCCAACTGAAAGAGAGATAATTTTTATTGGTAATTTTGGTTATTTTTGATTCCCATAATTTCTAAAAATGAATATGTATTTCATCTCTGATGTGGCTTTACAGCTATCACAGAATGCAAAATTGAGGATAAAGTACGGTAAATGGTAATTCACGCAAAAAATGTGATATTTGTGCCAAAACAGTGATTCCCTCTTACCTACTTTCATATAAAATACTCTGAGCCTACGTGTAATCTGGATATTTTTTGTTACAATATTGGGTGCATCTAAAAGATATGGGAAAGACTTCCCTGGTGGTGCAGTGGTCAAGAATCAACTTGCCATGCAGGGGACACAGGTTCAATCTCTGGTCCAGGAAGATCCCACATGCCGCGGAGCAACTACACCCATATGCCACAACTTCTGAGCCTGTGCTCTAGAGCCTGCAAGCCAAAACTACTGAGCTCATGCACCACAACTACTGAAGCCTGTATGCCCTAGAGCCCACGCACCACAACTACTGAACCCACGATCCGCAACTACTGAAGCCTGTGCTCTCTAGGCCCCGTGTGCCACAGCTACTGAGCACGAGTGCTGCAGCTACTGAAGTCCGTGCACCTAGACTCCATGCTCTGCAACAAGAGAAGCCATTGCAATGAGAAGCCTGCACACAGTAGTGAAGAGTAGCCTCTGCTCGCCGCAACTAGAGAAAGCCCACGCATAGCAACGAAGACTCAAAGCAGCCAAAAAAAATAAAATTAAAGATAAAAAAATAAATATAAATAAATAAATTAATTAAAGTATGGGATTGTGAGATTGTAACAAAGAATCCTTGATATAAATTCTACGGTGTTCTCTGATATGTTTTTTATTAGCTTTTGAAATTTAAGGTCATACAGAACTGAGTTAACAGGCACTTGCATACACCCAAAGCCTCTGAATACTTTGAATTAGGTTAAAAATTTCTCAGAAAATCCTCAATTCTAAA
Source organism: Kogia breviceps (assembly GCF_026419965.1). Lineage (NCBI taxonomy): Eukaryota > Metazoa > Chordata > Mammalia > Artiodactyla > Physeteridae > Kogia > Kogia breviceps. Next base: position 38,760,847 of record NC_081310.1, on the reverse strand, counting down.
CAGACACCTTTGTTACCTGTTAGATCTAAGCTGCTCAAAAAGCAATCAGACATAACAACATTATTCACAATAGCCAAAAGGTAGAAACAACCCAAGTGTCCATGGATGAATGGATAAACAAAATGTGGTATATGTGCAGTGGGATATTATTCATCAAAAAGAATGAAATTCTGATATATGCTACATGGATGAATCTTGAAAACATTATGCTAAATGAAATATGCAAGTCACAAAAAAGAAAAATATTTTACAATTCCACTTATATGAGATACCTAGAATAGGCAAACCCATAGAGACAGAAAGAATCAAGATTATTAGGGACTTGGGGGAGGGGAGTTACTGTTTAGTGGTTATAGAGTTTCTGCTTCACATGATGAAACAGTCCTGGAAGTAGATAGTAGTGATGGTTATACAACATTATGAAAATGCTTAATGCCATTGAATTGTATACCTTAAAATGGTTAAAACAGTAATTTTTATGCTATGTATAGTTTACCACAACTAAAAAGAGAGAGAGAGAGAGAGAAGGAAAGAAAGAAAGAAAAGAAAGAAAGAAAGAAAGAAAGAAAGAAAGAAAGAAAGAAAGAAAGAAAGAAAGAAAGAAAGAAAGAAAGAAAGAAAGAAAAAGAAAAGAAGAAAAAAAGAAGGAAGAAAGGTAAAAGGAAGGGAGGGAGGAAGAAACCAAAGAGGTACCACTTGACTCTCACTATTTGGGCCTGTTCTTTGCATCTAAAACTTCTGAAGAACAGAAGTTTGTTTTGTATCTCTGTGTTCTAATAATAGACTAAACTGTACCTCACAAAATGGGCTCAGGATTCCCAGTGTGAATTAGGCACAAACATAGAGATAAAGTAAGCTGTTCCTGAAACATTCAGATTGTTTCATATTATGGCTGAGGAAAGAAGGTGGGAGGTGGGAGGGTTTAAAATAAAGACAGTAAAAAATACCTGAGTTTTAAAAGAGAAAAGGATCAGCAATGAGATATACAGTGATGAAAACTGAATAAGGAAACTAGTTGTGGAATAATATTTGAAGCTCTATATGTAGTACTAGAAGTTTCTTGCTTATACATTTTTTCTTAATCCAGTAGGGAGAAGCTGAAAAGTTTCTCCTTTTCAAACATCTAGTGTTATTTTTTTTAAATAACACTAAACAGTTAGTATATTAGCCTATTCTAAACATTCATTTGTAGTGATTAAGATTATGTATACAAGGGAGCCAACTCAATTTCCCCTAAAGTTCATCAGGGATGAGGCCTCTAAATTTGGGAAATGTTGCTATAGAGCGTCTCAAGATCACCATCATAGTCAAACAAAATTGGAATTAGTTAGAAAAACAGTTCTTCAGTTTAAGAAATATGTCCCAGGGACTTCCCTGGTGGTGCAGTGGTTAAGAATCCACCTGCCAATGCAGGGGACACAGGTTCAATCCCTGGTCCAGGAAGATCCCACACGCCACAAAGCAACTAAGCCCGTGCACCACAACTACTGAGCCCACGTGCCACAACTACTGAAGCCCACGTACCTAGAGCCTGTGCTCTGCAACAAGAGAAGCCACTGCAATGAGAAGCCCGTACACCGCAACGAAGAGTGGCCCCCGCTCGCTGCAACTAGAGAAAGCCTGCATGCAACAACAAAGACCCAACGCAGCCAAAAATAAATAAATAAATTTTTTTTTTTAAAAAAGAAGTATACCCTTGGAAATGACATCAGGGAAGAACAGAGTATGAGGGACTGAGAGAAAACTGTCTGATGGTTTTTGAGCATAATAGTGAGCATTCCAGCTAACATCAACCAGTTCACTGTCCAGGGATAGAGTTCTGAGAGTTAGGTAACAAGACAACATCCAAGATGCAGGGTGGGTACGCATTTAGAAAGAGCTAGTAAAATACAAAATCAGTTTTTGGTGGTGGGATGCCCATGTGCCTTGTTTCTACAAACTCTTACCACCCCCCATAAGGTAGGGAGAGGGACAATACACATGAATCTATCTATGATGTCCATTCCTCCTGGAGACACTGGCTTTGGAGAAGGAACCAAGAATGCAGTCAGATGGAGCTGCACAGTGGGAGAGCTCAAGGAGGGTATATAACCAGTCTCTCTCTACTTAAGTTGGCAACTACCAGAGCTAGAGCCCTATCAGTGATTGTTAACTATGAAATAGGACCATGCAGATGTGGAAAGAATTCTAACGAAGCTGAGTAGAAGAGGAACAACAGAATTGCCTCTATACCTATGACAGATACTGATGGGATTTTTGAGATGTCTTTTATGCTGACTGAACTGAGAAAGAACTCCTGCGTGACCAGAAGCTCTGTACAAATTATTCACATGTAAAGATAACTTTTGGCTGGTGGTTGCAGCTGCTATTGACAGGGCTTTGTGAGACCTGCTGGCTTGCTTTGCACAATAGGGAGTCATTCTGTCCCTCCCCACCAAGGCTGGGGTCAGGCGGTCTGTTTGTTGCTATTGCTGCTGCCACTGCTGCTGCTGTTTCTCAGCTGTCCAGAGCAAGGCCATGTGTTTGAAGTTGGGCACAGTGTGCCTTTGAGGTGGCTCTTTGGTCCATTCATTGCAGCTGTTCCACCTGTGCTGGCACAGAGCAGCTGCTGGGCCCCTACACACATCCTGCCCACAGAATACAGCATGGGCTGAGTGCCCTTCAGTTCTGGGAGGCTGCCTAAGCCATGCCTTGCTGTCCACTGTGACCATATCTAATGTCCAACACTGGCAGCTACCTTTCTGCCAGTTGTTTAGCATTGCCTAGGTCCAGGTCATAAGTCTGATGTCTGTGTGAGCTGCTTAGTTGCCCACACTTGTTCTGTAACTCAAGAAGGTTCAACTAACCAAGGAACCTCATAAATGTGAGTCCCTGATTGCAGGGGAGACTGGTCAAGAAAATAGAGTTGAGCTGATGGAGACATGTCACTCCTGCTGCAAAAACCACTCAGAATCTTCCCTCCATGAGCAATTGGCTGGTAGGAGCCACACTGTGTCCTAAGTAGTGCATTGGCTTCACCACCTCCCAGCTGATCTTTGGTGATGCATTTAGTGGTGATGGTCTTCAAATGCAATCTTGCCTTAATTAAAGGTTCTGTCTCTTAATAAACAACTTTTTGACTGCACAACAAAATTTATTGATAATTTAAAATCTTATATAATATGTGTACATCACTGGCTATGTGGGGCATTTCATTGAAGAGGGCTAGAAAACAAACTCAGTTTTTACCTAATCTAGAATAATGGGCTGAAGTTATAAATTAGATAAAAAATTTCTCTATGGACTTTATGTCTATAATGGACTGTAGAATATACACTCTTCGTACAGGATTGACTTGAGGACTAAAAAGTATATTTATAGTATATTGAATTGAAAATATTTCTTCAGAGAGAGTGACACTATCAAGATGACAACATAGGTCATTCTGACTTTAGTACCCCTCACAGAAAGACAAACTATCCACTATCCATAGACAACAAGCCTGCATTGTGAAAATCCCAGAACCCAGGAGTGAGGCTGAATCCTCTCCCCTGGACCACAGAGACTGAGAAGGACCACATTAGAAGGGAAATTGGAGCAGCTACACTCTGACTGCATTGTCCCTCCCTCAGGCCAGCACACTGCTGCATCAAGATAAACTCTCTGGGCCTCAGTTTCTCCAGTGTGAAAAACAGAGCCTCAGAAGGTGGACATCCAGCTCCCTGATCATTACAGGATGCTTCCCAGGAGGCCCACTTGGGTCTTACATCCCAGATCCCAACCAGTGGCTCTGCCCATCTTTAGAGCCAAGCCAGTAGCTCCATATAGCCAAAGAAGTTGGTTGTCAGTTCTACCTGATTTGGGTCCCTAGTTAATGAGGTGTACTGGCCATGGAGCCCGTTCTATGGTTCCACCCAGGTAGGGGATCAAATTTGCAGCATCACTCAATTGCTGAATATAGCTTCTAGTACTGCTTGACCAAAAGGACTGGTCAAAGAACCCAGACAGCTGTGTAGCCCATCCTGCAGCCCTGCTTGGGAAGGGATCAAAGCCAGCAGCCCTGCCCAACTGTTAATATGACCTCTGGTCTGACCCTGCATAGCCAGGGAGCCTTGGAGCCCAGCCTGTGGCAATATCCAGCCACAGAGCACAGCCTATGGCTATGCTAGATTACTGAACACAACCTGTAGCCTTGCCCAGACAGGGAGCCTGGACAGTGACCCTGCCCATCTGTGGAGCATGGGCTCTAGCTCCACCCAATTGAGGTATATAGCTGGAGGCCCCTCTCAACCACAGATCCCAGCCTGCAGGCTTGCCCAACTTCAGGGCACAGCATGAAACCCTATCTAATTGCAGAGGAGAGCCTGAGGTCCCATCCAACTGTGAAGCCCTGAGAGGCAAAAACCAAGAAGGCAGAGTAGAAGGACCTTGGACTCACCTCCTCTCATGAGCACACCAAAAACACAACTAACTGCTGAATAGCCATCAATAAAAAAGACTGGAAACTGCCAAAAAGATATTCTACATCCAAGGATATAAAGAAGAAACCACAACAAGACAGTAGGAGGGGTGCATTCATGATATAATCAAATCCCATACCCCCTGGGTGGGCGATCCACAAACTGAAGACTAATTATATTGCAGAAGTTCTCCCACAGGAGTGAGCATTCTGAGCCCCAGGTCAGGCTCCCCAGCGTGGGGGTCTGGCATCAGAGGGAGGATCCCCCAAAGTATCTGATTTTGAAGGCCAGGAGAGCTTGATTGCATGAGCTCCACAGGACTAGGGGAAGTGGACACTCCACTCTTGGGGGGCTCACACAAGGTCTTCTGCATACCAGGACCCAGGGCAAAGGCAGTGACTTCATAGGAGCCTGGGCCAGACCTACCTGCTGGTCTTGGTGGGCCTCCTGGGGAGGCAGGGTGTCGCTGTGGCTCTCCTTGAGGACATGGACGCTGGTGGTGGAGACTTTGGGGAGTGTTCAGCTATGTGAATGTGAAAGAGGCAGATATCTTGCTTGGGTCGTCAGCACCAAGACTGGGCCCCACCCAAAAGCCTGTAGGTTTCAATACTGGGACACCTCAGGCCAAACAACCAACAGGGCAGGAACACAACCCTACCCATCAGCAGACAGGCTGCCTAAAGACTTCCTGAGCCCACAGCAGCCTATAGACACATGACACAGCCCCACTAACCAAAGGGCCAAGACCCAGCTCCACCCATCAATAGGCAGGCACCTGCCTCTCCCACCAGAAAGCCTGCACATGCCTCTAGACCAGTGTCACCCACCAGGGGACAGGCATAAAAAACAAGAATACTACAATCCAGCAGCCTGTGGAACTGAGTCTGCAAACACAGAAATTTAGACAAAATGAGGCAGTAGAGGAATATGTTCCAGATGAAGGAACAAGATAAAACCTCAGAAGAACAACTAAGTGAAACAGAGATAGGCAGTCTACCAGAAAAGACTTCAGAATAACAAACATAAAGATGATCCAAGATCTCAGAAAAAGAATGGATGCAGAGTGAGAAGTTACAAGAAGTTTTTAACAAAGAGGAAATACAGAGAACCAAGCAGAGTTGAAGAATACAATAACTGAAATGAAAAATACACTAGAAGGAACCAATAGCAGAATAAGTGAGGCATAAGAATGGGTAAGTGAGCTGGAAGACAGAATGGAGGAAATCACTGCCATGGAACAGAAGAAACAAAAAAGAATGAAAAGAAATGAGAACAGTTTAAGAGGCCTCTGGGACAACATTAAATGAACCAACATTTGCATTATAGGGGTCCCAGAAGGAGAAGAGAGAGAGAGAAAGGGCCTGAAAAAATATTTGAAGAGATAATAACTGAACACTTCCTTAACATGGGAAAAGGAATAGTCACCCAAGTCCAGGAAGGGCAGACAGTCTCAGGCAGGGTTAACCCAAAGAGGAACATGCTGAGACACATATTAACAGTTAACAAAATGGCAATAGTAGTCCCTATCTATCAAAATTTACTCTAAACATAAATGGATTAATTCTCCAAATGAGATACATAGAATGGCTGAATGAATTTAATTCAAAAAAAACCAAGTTCAATGATATGCTGCCCACAAGAGACTCACTTTAGCTTTAAGGATGCAGATAGCCAGAAAGTGAAGAATGGAAAAAGATATTTCAAGCAAATGGTAACCAAAAGAAACCAGGGGTAGCTATATTTGTATCAGACAAAAGCTGTTCTAGGAGGGACGTGTATAGTGATAAATGCATACATCAAGAAGAAAGAAAGATCTCAAATAAAAAACTTAACTTTACCAAGTTTGGATCAGTAATTACAGATCTTCCAACAACAAAGAAAAATCCAGAAGATTTCTCTGGTAAATTCTACCAAAGAGTTAAAGAAAAATTAATGCCAATCTTTTTCAAATCCTTCCAAAAATTAGAGGAGGGAACACTCCCCAACTCATTTTACAAAGTCAGGATACCAAAGCTAGTTAAGAACACTACTAGAAAAGTAAACTACATCTCAATATCCCTGATGAATAGAGATGTAAAAATTTTCAACAAAATACAAGCAATCTGAATTCAGTAGCACATTAAAAGGATCATACACCATGATCAAGTGGAATTCATTCCTCGGATGTAAGGATGGTTCAACATATGCAAATCAATTGATGTGATACATTACATTAAAAAATGAAAGATAAAAATCACATGATCATCTCAATAGCTGCAGAAAAAGCATTTGACAAAATACAGCATCCTGTTATGACAAAAACTCTTAACAAATTAGGTATAGAAAGATGGTACCTTAATATTGCAGAAGTCTTATACAGCAAGGCAAGTCCACAGCTAACATCATACTCAATGGTGAAATGCTGAGAAATTTTTCTTTGTAATCAAGAACAAGACAAGGGTGCCTACTCTTACCACTCTTATTCAACATAGTACTGGCAGTCCTAGCTAGAGGAATCAGGCAAGAAAAAGAAATAAAAGGTATCCAAATCAGAAAGGAAGGAGTAAAATTTTCTTTGTTTGAAGATAATATAGAAAATTCTTATGACTCCACCAAAAAAATACTGCTAGAAATAATCAACAAATTCATTAAAGTTGCAGGGTACAACACCCAGAAAATCAGCTGTGTTTCTATACACTAATAAGGAAACATTTGATACAGAAATTTTTTAAAAATCTCATTCATAATAGAATCAAAATAAGAAAATAATTAGGAATAAATTTAAACAAGATGAAAGATCTGTACACTGAAATCTCTTAGGACTTCGATGAAAGAAATTGAAGATAAATGGAAAGATATTCTGCGTTCATCGATCAGAAGAATTAATATTGTAAAAATGTCTATACTACCTAAAGCCATCTATAGGGTCAATGCAATCCCTATCAAGATTCCAATAGCATTTTTTAAAGAAATAGAAAAAAACTAAAGTTTGTATGGAACCACAAAAGACCCCAATTAGGTAAGGCAATCCTGAGAAAGAAGAGTAAAGCTGGAGGCAACACACCTTCTGATTTCAAAGCTATAGTAATCTAAATGGTATTGTATCAGCATAAAAACAGACACACAGATGAATGGAATTAAAATAGACAATCCAGAAATAAACCCATGTGTCTCTGCTCAACTAATATTTAACAAGGGAGCCAAGAATACTCAATGGGGAAAAGAAGTCCTTAAAATATTAAAAATGGATGAATCTTTAGGGCATTATGCTAAGTGAAATAAGTCAGACAGAGAAAGACAAATGTTGTATGATCTCACTTATATGTGGAATGTTAAAAGCAGAAACAAAAACAAAAAACCAAACTCGTAGAAACAGAGAGAAGATTGGTGGTTGTTGCCAGGGGCAGATCAGGGCAGGGATGAAGATCTTAGTTATAAGATGAATAAGTTGTGTATGTACAGCATGGTGACTATAGTTAATAACACTGTATTGTATATTTGTACTCTTAAGAGAGTAGATCTTAAGAGTTTTCACCACACCTAAAAAATTGTATAATATACAAACTAACCTATTGTGGTAATCATTTCACAATATATACATATAACAAATCATTACATTGTACACCTTAAACTTACACATATGTCAACTGTATCTCAGTAAAGTTGAAAAAAAGAAAAAGAAAATATTTTTATATATATTTTTATATATAAAAATAAAATATCTCCCCAGAATTTTGGAGCCAATTTTATAAAACAAGTTAGCTTCAAGACCACTTATATCTTAAAAACTGCCTGAATATATTAAGAAAACTGTTATTAACTTAATATTATAATCCTGAACTATATATCTGCAGATTAAAAGTCACCCAGTTATAAAAAGGTAAAAAAATTGATGAAAGACCATATCAATAAAAAAATTATCATTTTAGTGAGACTTGACCCTTATCTTCAAGGTACTCACAGCAAAAAGGAAAAATATGATAAATTATTGATAACTGCAATTCTCAATTTGAACTTTCCTGTCCTTGAAGAGACAATTAATACTTGATTTGTTAAAATTAAAAATTCACAAGTTCAAAAACCTAATTTTAAGCTTTTGGGGTCAAATAAAATTGTTTTATTCTATTTATACATCTACTACATTTTGCAACCACTTTTAAGAAGCCTTTCACTGCTTAATTGAATGCTTTTAATTTTTTAAACAGCATTTATAAAAATTATACACTCAGTTTCTTTTTGTAGTGCTTCAATTGTCTGATTAATAAACAAAAATTTCTCAAGTACCTACATTCCTCCTTTAAATCTAGTGAAAGGAAATTTATATGTATGATAAATCTTAAGCTCTTATAAACTATTAACCATATTGTTTACAGCCTTGGCAATATTCTCCTATACTTTTCACCTTAAAATCATAATTCAAATTAATTAACAAAACTTCATATTTTAAAATGAAGTTTGAAATTAGAATGACATCTTGTTACATATTGAATTGTGCCTATTTCTCTTAAACATTCCAAATATTAAATACAGAAAATATACATATATTATTTCCAAATTTAGCTAAAATCTTAATACATTTTATTTATTTCAACATTTAAATATTTAATTCTATATCTTCTCAGGATTAAAAAAACAAAACAGAACAACTAACTAAAGTAACAACTTTGTCATCCCAACCAAAGCAAATATATTCAGGTTTCTTAAAGACCTAGAGCAGTGGTCCCCAACCATTTTGGCACCAGGGACCGGTTTTGTGGAAGACAAGTTTTCCACAGATGTGGGGTGGGGTGGGGAGGGAGGTTCTGGTGGTAATGTGAGTGATGGTTCAGGCAGTCCTGTGAGCGATGGGGAGCGGCAAAGCTTCACTCACTCACCTGCTGCTCACCTCCTGCTGTGTGGCCTGGTTCCTAACAGGCCAGGCATTGGGGACCCCTGACCTAGAGATACCCTTTGTTAGATCCTGGGCATGATTCTTGCTGCAGTCATGATGAGATACAATGAGATCTCTTTGTTGTCACTATAAAAGGTACTTCAAAACTTGATAAAGGGATTGGTCTCTTGCCCATGTCCCGAGACTTAAATTCCATACTACTTAGTATTTTGTCTACTTCCTCAAATCTATAATTCCAACCAAGATGTAACTAATTTCCTCCACTGCCACAATTAGATTTGTTTCTTTAACTTTTCTGAGGTGTGTGAGTATCATCTTAGTGGATCCTGAATATCTCCCAAGTCTTTGACTTCCTGATTCTGTGCACACAACCACAGCCCTGCTAATGGCAGCAATGTGCCACAACAAAAGCAAAGGTAGAAATGCTCAGATGCCATGGCTGAGAGCTACCTAACCCAGCCTGATAAACAGGAGCTAGCAAAGTAAGAATGGAAAGAACCTGGTTAAATCCATGTTTTAGAGAGAACACCCTGGCAGCAATAGGGACAGTTTATTTGACAAGAATGAAGGCAGGGAGATGGCTGCAAAATTCCTGGTGAGAAATGATATTAGGCAGTGAGCAGTTATACACAAATGAGGGGACAAATACATGCATATACAAGAGGTAAAATTCACAAGATGGTGATAGATTGGAGGGTAAAGAAGAGGAATCTATATTTTTCAATATCCAATCTCTTAAGCAAGCTTCAAACGCTGTTGAATTTGGGCTGAATTTTACAAGTATCTGTAGGAAGATGTTCTATGTTGTTGCTTGAAGTGAGAACAGAAATTTCTGAATGACAGCTGTATTGGGGTGGGTAGGAGGACAAAACTGTCATTTTGTTATGAACATTCAAGAGCCAGACTTGTACTCTCACTCCTTCTGAAGGTTGTCTCCTTTAGTTTAAAGGTCACTTCTTCAGGAGGGACTTTCCTATTCTCTCACACTCAATGAGGGTCCCTTTCATACACTCTCAGGCTCTATGTCTTCCTTGAATCATAAGAATTGCACATGTGATTCATGTGTATTTGTGCATAATCATGCGATTACTTGGATGTCTCTCCCACTCTATGAGAATTGGGCTGTGCCTGTCTCTCTTGTTCTATGATAAATCCCCAGCACCTAGCACAGTGTCCAGCATGAAAAGTTGTTCAATAACTATTTGTTGAATAAATGAATGAATGAAAGACTATAGGAATGACTGAATGAATTAATGAATTAAAGTGGTAAGCAACACAGGTCCCTGAAGGTGCGGACAATCTAGTGTGTTCTTTATAGTGGTGCCCTGGATTTTTCTCAAGCACGTGTGGAGCTTGAAAAAAGTAGAGTGTGAAAGTGTGAGAGTGGTTAAAAGCCTTGACTTCAGCATCAGGCAAATCATGTATTGAGACACCTTTCATCGTAAATAAACAGAGAGATCTCAAACAACTCATTTAATCTTAAGACTTTAGTTTTCTCATTTGTAAAATGGGAATAATTATGGTATGGTATGTGTGTATTCAGTTTTATCTCAAAGAGTAGAGGATTATATATGAAATAATCTTAAGCTAAGCAAATGCCTCAAAATCATCAATTCAGTATTCTCCTTTATCTTACTTTGCCTTATATATAAAAAGGTATATAGAACTTTCTAGAATGAAGACAAATGTATCAGTTTAAAAGCTATAATAAATAGGAGGAAGGAGATGGAGGATGGCAGCCTTTAGATCTGAGAGCCTAAGCAACTCTTAGAACATTATGTGCAACTCTCAATACAATCAGAAAAAAAGTAAATACTTTGTGAATTATGTTATCAAAATGATTAAAAGTAATACTAAGTTGGAAACATTTTAAGTGGTAGTCTAATGTAGGGCCTATGAGTAATTTAACCCCAATGGTTTATGTAAACATTTATCACACACATTCAACATAATTACTGTGGGTATTACATTAAAAAAATACAAATTGTAGGAAAAAATTTTTTTTTCCACTGGGGGATTCTGACTCCAAGCCTTACATGAAAGGTAGCTTCTCATATTTATTGCCAGGTTTATTATATTCTGGTTTATAGTAACATTTATAAAAATATCAATTGTATAAACATCGTTGATATCACCAGGGTCTTCTGACTCCTAAACTTAGTCTGAATGTGTCCTCTCAAGTTTATTGCCAGATTTATGATTTTACGATGCTCTGATTTATAGTACCTGGAAGTTACTATACAGCATTCTGGTTTTTATCATAATCACCTTTGAATGTTTATTTATGATCACATTAGTATTGTGCTTTAGTATTTCTGTGCTTCTTAAAATTTTATGGCCCATGAGAAAAGAATCCATGGGACATCTGCTCCACCAATAATCCCTGGCCTTCTAAAGCAACTGATCTCATCAGAATTTATTGATATGGTACTATTACATCACATAAGACAATAATGAGGGGCTATGTCTTTTAATTAAGTAGATATTAGCAAATGACTAATTCCATAAAACATATTCCTACATTATTACAAACATTAATAGTAAATCAAAACCTGAAATCTGTTTTCAGATTTCAGATGGCCACATGTGTCCATCCACAGATCACATCCTGAGACCCTGGTATTGTAGAGCCTCCCTGTAGGGGCAGGAAGTAAAAGGTGACCAGGTGGAGCCAGGAGCACAAAGTGTCACCCTTAGTCTGGGGCTCATTGTGCACTATTCCCATTCCAGCTGCAACTGTTGAAAAGGAAGTGGTTTCCGGGGGACGAGGGGCCCAGTGGGGAAAGCACCTCCAAATGTGAAAATTGTGGCTTGTATGTACTCTACGCAGAGGTCATATTTAATTCAGGCCAAGATGCGAATAAAAACCCATAGTCATCCCCACTTGCCTTGTGGAATAGCAAACAGAACTCAGAATTCGTGATGTTCCCTACACACTGCGTTCACAGCCTAAGGAGAAAGGAGACCTATTTGCCATTTTCTTAGAAGTGTGGGCTTTCCAAAGATAAGGCACTCGAGTCACTGTCGTGCATGTATCTTTGTTTAGTCATACTGAAGAGGAGTTGGGTTTTGAAATGTCAGAACATTGGTCTCAGTGGAGTGGGCGTGGTTCCCGTTTGTGCAGCACAGAATTTGGAGAAACAGAGCTGGTTCTGAGATAAGCATGTTCAGCTAGAATCCCTACCTGAGTCTCTGACTCTCCAGAGGAAATTGGTGCGCCTGTAGATACTTAGATAATTAAGCAAAGCATAGAAAACCCACACAGCCTGCTGGGTCCTTGGGGGTTGTGATTCCTGAACTTACATTTGGCTTCTGGAGCCTGTCTCCTTCTGTGAGGTTTCCCCATGTGCCTTGGAGGTAAATGCAGAGTCCAAGCTCTCTCCACTGTTGCCTCTCAGAAGGGTGAATCAGAGCAGATTAAGTATAGTCACGCTCCATCACATGAGGCACCTAGCCAACCATGCACGTTGGCATGTATGGTAGATTGACAGGCTAAGCCAGAAGCTAGAAATTCAAAGTTTGTGGGTTTTAATCCCTGCTGTGCTGTGTGTGACCCTAGGTCAACCTCTTGCCACTCCTTCCTCTTCGGCGTCCACATCTATAAAAGGGGAGGAAGGGTGCACAGCTGGGAAATATTAGTAACGTGTTGCTGTTGAACTGATGGATGGGAAGGCCTCAGCACTCTGTCACCTGCTCCTTAGAGAATGTGGAAGGGTTCCAGGACATGAACCCTCCTAGTGTTTTCTTATATCCTCCATTATAAGCGCCTCCTTATAAGCGCTTCATCCCATTTCTGGATAGAACCTCATCTCACTCCTCCATTCTTGGGCATCTCTGGCCAGGCAGTACCCTTGCTGCAATTGCCATTGGAAGCCAGTGACAGGCTGAAATTACAGTAAGGAAGAGGCTAAAGCAGAGGAGAAAATGGGAAGATTGCAGACCAAGAGAGGCAGAAAATAAAGCTGCACCCAGGCTAGAGGGGCTTAATGTCTTAGGGGCACCATGGGCCTTAGAGTGAGACAGACTTGGGTTCAAACCCCCATGCAGCTGTGACTTAACTGCCCTACACCTTGTTTTCTCCAACAATAAAGTGAAAATGACAGTGGTGCCTACATCAGAGCATTGCTGTGCAGATGAAGCCCCTAGGTGCATGCAGAGCCCCTAGCACATTGTTGGCATTTGATAAGTGATAGCTAATTAGGATTGTGACTATGCTTACCCAATGCTGCAGCTAATATGTAGAGGGTTTTTATTTATTTTTTACCATCCTACCTTTTTCTATATACATCTCATGGCCTAAACTGGGAATCTAGATCTAGCTGGGAGAGGAAGATCTGGATTTATTGTACGTTCTTTTAAAAAAATTAATATTTATTGTACACTCTTTATACACCTTGGGGATTTACCTACCCTCTAAGTGTTTCAATGTGGCCCCATTCACAATAAACATCAGCTCCTGCTCTTCTGTGGGAGCTGATTCATTCCAGAGAAGACACACAGAGTAGCCCAAGCAGCCTCTAGAGGCAGCTGGTCTAAGGTTCAGATGGTCTGTGGAGAGAGGATGTCAGCCTGGAAGAACCTTACAGGGTGACAGCCCATCGCGTGACTTTGTGGTTGCTTGTCTGGTTCCCTCTCTGAGTTGCCATCTTCCTAGGCGCAGAGATCCTACTTCCCAGGGGTTTGAAAGAGGTATGTATGTAAAGTACTGAACACAGTGACTGGCATGTAGTTTTCATGAAATTGTACCTGGTCAAATGCTGCTGCTTATTATGATGTTTACAAAGTTTCTGATGTTTATATTCTTAGGCTTTGGCTTTTAGGAAGCATTCAGTAAATGTTTGTTGAGCTTTTGTTTACAATTTATTTTATTCAAGTATAGTTGATTTACAATGTTGTGTTAATTTCTGCTGTAGAGCAAAGTGATTCAGTTATACATATACATATTATTTTTCACATTCTTTTCCATTATGGTTTATCACAATATATTGAATATAGTTCCCTGTGCTATACAGTGGGACCTTGTTGTTTATCCATCCTATATATACTAGTTTGCATCTGTTAACCCCAAACTCCCAGTCCATCCCTCCCCCACCGCCCCTGTCAAACCTTTTTTAAGTCTGTGATGATCATTTATGGAGTCTATTCCTGTACTGACTAGCTGGTTTGACATTCTTGAGCCTACAAAGTAAAGAATAATGGAAAAAAATTCTATTTTGTCTGAAACTCCAAGAAATGCTGTGGCTAAATCTAGGGGGATGGTTTCCCATAATTCAAGATTGAAAGACAAACAGAGGAAAACTCTCACAACTTCCCTTAAGTCACCCAGTGTCTAAAACATCCAGATGCATTCATTCTGAGCAAAGTGGAAGTTGAAAAGTTGTTTAGTTTCCAATGAGCACTGTTTTTTCATATCCATTAATATTATGTTGAACTATTTCAATCATCCATTTTTATAGGTCAAATATTGGCATCATAATAATAAATGTGACTTTCACAAACATTTATTGCATTGAAATAAAACAAGAAATTAGTTGCTAATATAGATGGGTTTCAATGTCCATCTTGTCAAATGAGAAATTTGTAAGAGTACCATTCTACATTCACAGTGTTGTGACCAAAATGTCCTACATTTTCCTTTTCTTAACAACAACTTAGATACATGTGTGAAAAGAGGTTAGTCTAGTTTTATGATTCATTTTTTTTCTAAGGATTAATGTGGGAATTTACATTATCATTAAACTTTTTAAAAAAAATTTAGCAGAGACCCAGACAGAACTACCATGTGCCAGGCACTATTTTAAGTACTTTGGATGTATTAACTCATTTGTCCTCTTAACAGTTCTATGAGATAGGTACTATTATTATCCATGTTTTATGAAAGAGAACTGAGGCATAAAGAGGTTAAAGACACTTACCCAAGGTCACACAACTGTTAAATAATCCAGGCAAGCTACACTTCTCACTGCTGTACTGTTCCTTCATGCCAAAGATGGGCACTGAAATAAAGACTAATGAAACACTCAGGTAGACTAATACTAAATTGTTCATGTCTATCAAAAACTGTCAGTTGTATATTTGATGTTTTCTAAATGGTCAAATAAATTAGGCTGACTATCCAGTCTATATAACTTAATTCATTAAGGTAAATAGCTAAGAAAAGATTCAAGCATTTAAAAGTGGCTTTGGGCTTCCCTGGTGGCGCAGTGGTTGAGAGTCCGCCTGCCAATGCAGGGGACGCGGGTTCGTGCCCCGGTCCGGCAGGATCCCACGTGCCGCGGAGCGGCTGGGCCCGTGAGCCGTGGCCGCTGCGCCTGCGCGTCCGGAGCCTGTGTTCCGCAACGGGAGAGGCCACAGCAGTGAGAGGCCCACGTACCGCAAAAAAAAAATAAATAAAAAAAAAATAAAAGTGGCTTTGTTAGCATGTGTGGCCATTTTGATGCAGCAAATACTTTAAGACATACCTTAATATGTATTAAAGAAAAAGATTCCAAAGAAAGCTAAGGAAGATTGGGACCAGAGAAAAGTATAGTTGAATTGCAGCTCTACTATTAACCAGCAGCAAAACCTTGGAGAATGTGTAACAGGAAAGAACCTTTGTATTCTATTACAAGTTAATCACTAAAGGAATGTTGCCTATACGCTTAAATACATAATGGCTCATCTCTGGGAACCCTGCCTCCCAGGTAATGAGCATTAAGCTAAAATACCTTTGTTTGGCTCATAGGAAACATCCTGACCAGGCTCACCTGTGAATGACTGCAAAGAGGAAGAAATTAATACATCCCCTCTGGAGGTTGACCAGAACCAGGAAATGTTTGATTTTACTCCCTCCCCTTTCCGTATAAAAGAAGCCTGAATTCTAACTCAGGCAAGATGGTTCTTTGAGACACTAGCCCACCATCTTCTTGGTCTGCTGGACTTCCAAATAAAGTCACTATTCCTTGTCCCAACAACTCATCTCTCGATTTATTGGCCTGTCGTGTGGTGAGCAGTACTTGACCTTCCCGAGCCTCCGTTTTTCTTCTGTGTAGTGGATGTCAAATAGCTTAGAGAGTTGTAATGATGATAGGAAATAACATATACACAGTGCCTTGAACAGTGTCTGGTTCATTGTTGGTAATTAATACATGTTTATCCCATCCCCACCAACTTCCAGAGCTCTCAATATTGGCAAATAATAGAGTTCACCATGCTCAACGCAAATTCCTCTTAAACAATTCCAGCACATGATGTTTTTTTCTCTGAATATCTTTTCAACAATTGAAGAGTTTGATTCTAATACCTTAAAATTGTGAGTCATTTGTTCAGAGGATAATTGGAAAAGAAGGAAAGTTTAGAAATTTAAAACAAAGATACAAGAGTAGAGATTTTGCAACAAAATTTTAGGAAATAAAGACAGCTAAGAGAAAGGAAACAAGGTTCTTTTAATTAGACTTCCTTTGTTGGAAAGGAGAGAAAAGCTGTGTCTATGAGGCTGTGAGATTTTCACAGCCAGTGTTATGACCCTATAACCAGATGTGTTGCAGCAACTTGCATAATGCTTTTCCTAATTCAATAATCCTAATTTCTATAAACACTGCAAAACCTGGAATGTGGGAATCAAAATGATAAAGTTTAAAGTGTTTGAGTATTTAAATGGAGAATTAGATACAGAATTAGTATCATTATTATTTGTAAGGAGATATGAAAATATAGCCACCTGATTAAATGTTTGAGAAGGAAATCCTAGCAAACCAAGCATTATAGATAAAAATTAAGTTCATAGTATTCATTATTACTGGTTTGAGCTATGAACAACACCATTAATGCTTATCATTCTTTGCTGTGCTATTTTGTTTTAGAGGATATAAAAATATGTACAAAGTTTTTATAAATTCAATCTGTGACCTCTGTCCCAGTAATCCTATTTTTCCTATAAGATCTTGAGTTTCCCAGCTGTGGATTTTCTACCCTTCAAAGTAAGAAACTAATTCTCACCATCTGAGGAACCACTAAGCATTACATCATGTTATTTGTGTATTTCAAGTGCCTTGGAGAGATGTCTTGTGACACTTGATCGATATGTCTCATGGAAGCTTTAAAATTCTATGACTATGACGAAGGACACTTTGAATGAGTTGTTCACCACTGTTTTGGGTGCTCAATAAATATTTTGTGAAAGAACAGTGTACTACTGCTCCTTTCCTTTGGTCACCTGCAATAGCTCAACATCATTAAATGACCATGTATGCCTGGCCTGCCAGGAAACTCAGAGCCAACCTCTATGCTCAGTTGGTATAGCTTTTCTTTACCTAATCTTATCCCTCATCTTGGCTATTACTATCTTTTTGCTTTAATCTTCTGTTAATGGTTTGGGGTATTATTGTACCTCTGCTTTTATTAAAAGTTGCTGAAATCCTCCACCCCCTTTTTAAAGATACTCATTGTATATAAGTAATTAAATAGCCATTTCAAATCCTAATACAGATGAGCCTAGGAGATATTGTATAGGTCAGGTCTCTGTACTTACTCATTTCCTTTCTTCCTTTTTTGAAAGGGTTGGTTTTCAGGACATGTATGCAGTACCCATGTTTTACTGTGCATTTATTTAGCTGACTGGACACATTTTCATACAGTGGTTTTTGCCTGCATTTATAGTCCAGATTTTTCAATAGCGTTATTGACTGTTTAATGAATTATTTATAAATGCATTTTTATATGCTAATATTTGCATTTAATGTAGATGCAAATCATTCAGAGGATTACATTTTAGTTTGTGGTGAGTTATAGACTCATAGAGAATAGCAGTAAGAGAATCAAAGAAAAATGTTCAAATTTACATACAGGTAGCAAATGCTGAAATCATAAATTAAAAGACAAGATGCAACCAAGGTAGCCATCAAAACTTTTGACTTGCCTTCAACCAAAATCCTAACCTATATCAAAATAAAGAGTATACCTAATTGAGTAACGAAGCTTTCTAGAGAACCAGACCCTGCATCTAACAAGACACCAATTTCTAAACAGCTTAATTGACTTAATGAGAAGATTACTCACTTGGCAGGACTTTGTGGTGTGGTGGGGGTGGAAGTTGTTGATCACAGAGCAGCCAGATTCAGGAGCAATTGGCTGCTGCTGTCAATTTAATTAGTAGTATAGATCCTGCCTCAAATAGTTCTTCATTCCAGTATTTGGTGTTAAAAGAAGTATCAGTCATCATTGGTCTGCTTGATTGAGTGCATAAGTTACTTCTCTGAATTTCTTTTTCTCTCCCATTCAATCACTCACTCACTCAACAATGAGCACCCACTATGTAGCTAGGAACTGGGGATACAAGATGATGCAGAACGTTAAAAGGTAGACATTCAAGGCCATTTAGATGGAATCAAAGGAAATTCTCCTTGCTCTGCCTCCAAAGAGATTTCCTTTATGGTTCACTGATAATTTCAGGTCTTATTTTGAAAATGCATTCATAACAACTTATCAAAATGTTAATGTCAGAATCCTAGAATTTAAAGAACCCTTATTTTACCCTCTGGTTTGTGACATTTAAAATTATGTTCCCTGAAATGCTTTGAATTATATTTTCCCAGGTTATCTTTTAACATAATAGAAGTAGAACTGGGATTTCTCCTGAGGTAGTCCCACAGAACAGGCCAGCCTCATAGCGCACTGAGCTGGTGAGAGCCAGTCTGGTCTGATTTGAAGAGATTCAAGGCACAGCTCCCTAGTCTCCAAATCCCCAACTCTCATCTGTCTCTTCATCACTAAAGCATCACAAGTTTGGGTCTCAGAGGCTGAGATGATATCAAGAGTTCCCTTTTAAATAAGAAATCTATAGAACCCCAAGACTGGGACAGGGGCACCTGAGGATGGGGGCAGGGGAAGAAACCTGGAAAGGGGAGAGACAGAGGAGCTGTAAGGGAGACCAGGGTACTCTGCAGCACCCATACCTGGTTTACCTTAGGTCCTGTCACCAGAGATGTTTAGAGAGGAAGACAGGAGGAAAATATGTGGTTTCCTCTCTTATTTTTGCAAGAGAGCGGCTGCCCTTCCTGATTCTGGTGAGGCGTCTGATGGTCGTTAGCACCCAAACCCTCTGAAGACTTGCTATTTTGCAACCATTGCAAACCTCAGCATCATCAGTTCAAAGAATGCACCTTCTTATTGGGGGTGAGATGAAGCATTTTATCTCCAGGGTTAGGCCTCTGTGCTGCTAGTGGATTCGCTAATAGCAGAAACAGACTGATGAATGGGTCCAAAAGCCACAGAGGCTGCTCTTTGCAATAGTGAATAAATATCAGATTACATACAGAGGTTAGCCTCAGTGACCTCTCAGAAAACCCAGGTAAGAACCTTGCAGTCCTGTGCTGCTCTTCCAAGGGTGCTACAATAATCTCTTATGTGCCTGGAAAACTTTTTATCAATGCCCTATAGATAGGAGCCCAATCAAAGCTTTTGCTCTAGAATTTTAGTGTCTTCAAGCAGGCATGTTCTCATATTCACTGGTCCTTAGCTAAAATGAACATCACTAAAAGGGATGTATTTATTTGTATGTAGTAACTGATGAGAGTAATTTGCTTCAAAATAGAAGCTACGACTGATAAGACAATCTATGTGCTTAAATCATTCTAGAAGTGTCATAATTATGCTTTAAAAATGTCTTATATGGGAGAGTATCTTCTATATGAGAATATATAACATTAGCCGTGTACATATGGTTCTTTTCAATGTTTAAAGTATAAGCAATAGCATCCAAAAGTGATTTCTGCAATAACGTCAATTCCTTAAAGAGAGGATACTGGTTATCCACTGCTACATAACAAACCACCCATTAGTGACATAACATGTCAAGAACAATCATCATTTTTATTATAATTATTAAATGTGGTGATGATGATTGTCTCTCACAGGTTTGGGGGATTGACCAAGCTCAGGGTCTCTCCTACAACTATAATCAGACAAAAGTGACTGGGGCATCTTAAAGTCTTCCTCACTCGCATGTCTGGTAGTTGATGCTGGCTGTCAGTTGATGTGTTAACCATACCTTTTTATTCTGATGCTTTGACATCTGGGGCCTTGCTGACCCTGGAGGGACCACCCCTCCCAGACCTAGCTGGTTCCTAGAGAGTAAACGACTTTCATATGCAAGCCAACCAACTCCTTTATGGGCTCTCACACTCTGGACCCCTAGGTACCTGCCTGTAACCCAGGGGCAGGTATCAGACAACTAGAGACAAGTCCTACATCCCAGAGTCCATCAAAATTACTCAAACTAGCCAATGCTAAGATTGCTTACCCTGCCTCATCTGTTCCTTCTTGTGGAGGCCACCTTTGCCTCCATTTTTGCCCACATTTTCCCCTCACTCTTGCTGACTCCTGGTACTTCCATGTTATCCTGTGTGGCATGGCATGTCTTCTGTTATAGGGAGCTGTGAAGTCATGAAGTGACTCATTTTTGTGTCTGCAAGCCTTAACACACCCGACTAGAATAAATCCTGTGTACATTTTAAAACAGCTGGGACCTTAGCCATTAGCCAGATCAGCTATATGTGGCATCTCCATGTGACTTGGGCTTCCTCACATTATGGCAGCTGCATTGTGAGGATGAGACTTCCAGGAGAGAGTTAGATGGAAGCATTATCACCTCTCTAACTGAGGCTCAGAAGTCTCTCAGCATTCCTTCTGTCACACTCTCTTTGTTAGAAGGTAGTCAGTAAGACCAACCCATAGTCAAAGGAAAGGGAGTTAAACTCTACCTCTCAATGGGAGAAGTGCCAAGGAATTTGCAGCCATGTTTTAAAACCACCACAAGTGTTTCTATTCATGATCTATTCATGACTCCTTAAGTAACTAATGAGCCCAGGGAATTCCCTGGAAGTCCAGTGGTTAGGACTCTGTGTTTTCACTGCTGAGGGCCCAGGTTCAATCCCTGGTTGGGGAACAAAGATCCCACAAGCTGTGTGGCACAGCCAAGGGGGGAAAAAAATAATGAGCCCAGTTTGACAAGGACAGTTTTGCTCAGTTCAGATGTTTCCACATGTGGAAGTCAGGTTCAGTTTTTTAAGTACTGTTTCTATCATCCAGCTTTCACAATTTCACTGTGGCACTGTACATATTTTAAAAATTATACCATTTAAAAAGTTTTACGACTCCCTACATTGTGATCTTTAATGCCTTAAATTGTGTTAAATTATTTAAAATAATTCAAAATTATTTTAAGTTCAAATTTGAAATTTTATTTTAACTTCCTGTCAAGCCCCTTTCTTAACACGATTTGGAGAAAAGTATTCACTTAGAGAACTGATTGTGGGCCAAAATTTAAAACAACAATAAACAAACATTTAAGAATCAATTAAAATATTAAAATTAGGTTCTGTGGAATGTGGAAGGTGAAAAACAGGATTTTCCGTAGTGTTACTTAGAAGAATTTATATTTTTCCACTTTAATTGTTGCCTTTATTTTCATTAGTTTATTTCAAAAGAGAAAGGATTAGAAGAAAATTGTAGAGAGAACATTCTCTCTCCTAATGGTCAAGTGATAATTCAAAATTCTTGATGACTCTTTTTAAGACAGTAGGTAGGGAGTGAATTTAACTATTACATAGTGGTTTTGTTTCATTGATTAGTACGTCAGCCCAGAGTAGCTGAATCTTCTTCAAGGAAGTACAATATGGGCATTGGAAAGGTCGACCTCAGCATGAGGACCAGGAAAAACCTGGCTGTCTGGGCAAACCCTTCAAAAATAACCAAAATGAAGTGAGCATTAGGGTTCGGAATGAAGGAAGACAGTTTAGGCATGAATCATAGAGATAAAGCCATAAAATCAAAGCAAGAAAGGAAATGTGACTTATTAAAGCACTGAGGGGATATAGAAAACACTCTTCAAGGAAACATGCATGAGGAAAAGTAGAGAAAATGCTTTCTCATTTTTAGATGGGTCTTATAGGCAGAAGACTTTGAAAAGGCAGGCCTTTTTAGTAACAACTTGGTACTCAGTTAAACAAAAGGACTCTTTAAATCTACAGGTTCTGAAGACTTCACCCCTTAAGAAATTTTTCAGATCATTGTGGAGGTAATGGTTCTCCTCTTCTTCACATGATGAAGTAAAAAATAATTACAGAAGGATCAGTTACAGTATTTGATAACACCAAAAAAAAAAAAAAAAAAAAAAGAAAGAAAAAGGAAGAAGAAAGTCACCTAAGAAGTCAATCTCCTAATCTCCAGGAAGGACCACATCCAAACTCAACTCACTCAGCCAATGCCACCCTCCTCTTTTAAAGAGGTACAAGAAGCACAGGAGGAGCTGGTGTCAGGAAGGGACTCCTAAATTCCTCATTCAAATCTCCTCTGTGACTAAGCAATAAGAATGCTTCTGTCTTTTCTTCACTCAGTAAAGTAGTACGTTACTTTAGCCTTTCTTTATTAGAAACCCTCTTCATTTTCATCTGTTAAATGAAATGTCTCTATCTCTTCCAAGTTTCCCTTAAGTCATGAAGACCAATCCTAGTCTAGAAAGCACCGATTCCATTATGACTCATATTTGCTGAACTCTCTTTGTTTAGGCATCCAAATGTCAAGTTCTTTGTTTAAACTGTGGGGCTCTTTGCTGATTATTATCTTTAATCCATGAGATACTCTGACCCTCAAGATCTTTTTCTGTTCTATTCCAAAATAATAATAACCACTCTATGTCTTTCCTTGTATTTATGTAAGGAGTTTCTACCCCTAATTTTTTTAATGCTATAAATTCCAGAGTAATTTAGAATAAATGATACTATTCTACTTTGCATTAGAAATTTTTGTCTTATGGTTTCTATTTAATTAAAGTTCATAATGGGCTGGAACTATTATTATTATTATTGTGTCTTTTATAGTGTTCATCAAGAGCCTTGCATAAAACTTTGTCAGAAGTATATAATGTTGAATATATGTGTATTGATACATTGTGTATCTATTATACTGTAGTGTAATCACAACTTATACTTTTCTATCTTCCTAACTGGACTGTATTTCATGTGACTTTGTATACCCAATAACTGGCACTTAGAACATGTGCAAAAAATGATTTTGAGTGAAATGTTGGTTGAATTAACTTTTGTTGAATGGATGGATGGATGGACAGATGGACCATCAACTTGTAATACTAACCAAACCCAGAATAAATTTGAATCTACACTGGTTTTCTCCTCCTGTCTTCCTTTTAAGCCGTCTTTAATCTGATTAAATGGTTATCTGTTTAATTACCTCTTAATCAATCTATTTTAATTAATTTATTTAACTAAGTTAACTTTTAAAAGAGATGGACCTTTTCAGAAATATTTTCATTTACAAATGAAAAAGGAGGGCTGGGAGGGGCTCTGCCGGCAGACCTTGGAGGATTGGGTGCCAGCAGGCTCCACCCTCTGGTGTTCCTGGGCGTGTTAGTCATGTGCTGTTAGTCCTACATTGCTTCTGTGCTCTTTGCTTTCTACGTAACAGCAGCACATTACTTTGGGAAGAGATGGTGAGCTGCTTGGAGGAGGAGGTGGATCTGAAATGCCTGAGGAGGTGGAGAGGCGACCCTGGAAGGAGAGGATGAGGGCCCAGGCCCTGCTGCCATCTTCGCAGCCCTGGGGCACCTTGCTGAGCCTCGGTTCCTTCATGAGGAACATTTAGGGGCTGAATTGCTTAACTTTTGAAATTCCTTCCAGCTCTGAATTATCTTGATTCTATGTGAAGCCAAAATAAAGAAAAAAATGGTATCTCCTTACGCATACGTTCTTCTATATAACCCAGTGGCAAAACACGAGGCCTGTGTTTCCAGCTCGCTGCTTTAGACACCAATTCACAAGCCATTCTTTAATGTGAAAGACACTGTCTGCATGTCTTGTGAAAGTGAGTCTAGTTGTATATGGGCCAGGGTGCGTACGTGTGGGGAAGAGAGAGAGAGAGAGAGAGAGAGAGAGAATCACATTTGGCCTATTATCCTGACCATAAGAGGGCACCACTCCCAACACTGTTGCATTCCTGATCTGATTGACTATAATTTGCAAACCTCTACAGTATTTTACATACAAACATTTCCAAAACACTGCCTCTCCTAATTTCTTTCAAGAAGGAAGAAAAAACTATCTGTGCCCATGTAACACTCCATTCCACAGGATTCTTCACCTCTTTTTTCTTAATCCTGTAGTGTCAGTGATATGCATGCATTTTGTTGCTGTCTTCTTTGTTTTTAAACTATCTTAAAATACTAATAAAGGAAAAGTGACCAGCAGATTCAAAGAAAGAAGCTGCTTTTCCAGGGGGTCGCACTTACAAGTCCAAGATGAGACTCAAGTGTCATTTGCCTGGAAAAGAGAGGAGCAGGAAGACAGATGTTTCTCTCATTATTTTTATTTGTAGACACCACTGCTGATCTGATATGTCACCACCTGAGAGGGCCAGTGCAGAGCAAGACAGCTGTGCATTACCTATTCTTGTGACTTCCTCAGGACACTGGGAAGGGAAGTGTAGCTTGCATTTTTTTTTCCCCTTAATTTAGAGACCATGGCGTTTATAATAAAGATATTGAGCCATCATTTGTTTCTAGTGTCAGGAGACAGACCTCCCTTTCTTCTTTTTCAGACCAGTATCTTACCCTGTTGCTCTTGGTGGGTAGAAACTTTGTAAGAAGTCTAAAACTAAGCAGGGCAAGTGGGCAGCATCAGGGTCAAATGTATATCTTTCTCTTCTTTTAGTCTATTTTGAAACATTCATATCATTTTTTTTAATATCCCAAAGGGCCAACTCATTCATGCTGGGGTTTTGCTGCATGTTGGCATATTCAGACTTGGGTAATGACTTTCAGGTTTTCTCATTCAATGAGAATGTGAGCATCTTTTCCCAGGTTTACTCAAGCCCACCCTTGATGGCTGGACCGGAGCAACTGACAGTCCAGGAAATGCTGCATTCTTGTGTGTGTTGGGCAGGATTTCCTGCAAAGGATCAAGAAAACATATTTTCCCATTGCTTTGTTTAAACTGGAGAAAGGCTTTGTGTCCAACTGGAGATCCTGTTAGTCACTGCCATGACAACTAAGGAAGATGGGCAGGTCACTTGTTGGCACTGATGGTCACCATTCCAAAAAAAGCAAGTGATAAGACAAGGTGCTTCTGAAGCTCCCCATGGTCTGCGGCCCTTCCATTCTTCTAGTTGGCAAAATGGGAAAACTGCAGCTAGAACCAAATGGAAGCAACAAAATATGAACTAATATGCTGGAGGTGCAGTTTGGTTTATTAGCACTCTTGCTTGATAGCATTTGCATGATCCATCTCCTTATGAATAAGAGGAAAGAGTATCAGGGTGTAGGAAAAGGGGAGGAGAGGGTCAGAAGTAACTCTGTGGATCTTGAACTGATTGTCTCAAAGTCTTGCCTAGAAGAGATAGAGTTCTAAAGGGGTTGATGCTGATGTTATAATGGGGAGCCAGAAGATGGACTAGTGATCTAGAATGTGGGATGTCAGTCCCAGGTTTGGTGTAGTGTCTAACACTGAGCTGGCAACAATAAAGCTAACATTGGAAGCAGTGAGGGGACAATCTTGGATGTGACTTTCAAGCTCAACAGATCCGAGCTCCACCCACCACAACCTGGGGCTTGCTTC
The DNA here is from genome assembly GCF_026419965.1 of Kogia breviceps. Lineage (NCBI taxonomy): Eukaryota > Metazoa > Chordata > Mammalia > Artiodactyla > Physeteridae > Kogia > Kogia breviceps. The sequence goes on along the minus strand of NC_081310.1, from coordinate 38,734,934 downwards.
CTGAACTGCAGGCTTCTGTCAGCTGGATTTTCCGTATTATTCAACCATTGTCTTCCCACTCCTTTGATCCCCTTTAAACATCTTGCACTTCTGTGACTTTACAGAATTTGTTTGTGGCTATTTGGAGATGGACATCCACAGTGAATACACTGGGGACATTTGCTAGGTCAGTGTTTCCCAGAATGGCTCCATTAGGAAGCTACATTTCAAGGGCTTCTTTCCTGATGTCTCAGAACAACTCATTTGTAGGGTCCTGAGTGCATAGTAGAGGTCAATATTCACCAGAATACTGGGGATTGAGAAGGCCTGTTACACTGGTAACAGGTTGAAAATGAAAGTAAGTTATATAGAAAAGTATTCTCAGTAGGGTTGCATGTTGGTTCTTGACAAAGAACCTGCCTGGCTTTTAGCAAGAGTTAAATAAACAAAAGAAAACAAAAAGGAAAATGAGAAGAGGCCATAGGTATAAGGATCTTTCAATTGCATTATAGCAGCTTGGTGTTTCCTAGGTTGGAGAGGAAGACAAGTCACCTGCCACACCATCTCTAATGGGACCCTGTGATACTCTTCTCTTGTCAATCAATAAAGTCCCAAGAAGGAAGCTATGAGGCTAAGAACAGTGTTTAAGATAAGTCCAAAATGTCAGCAGTAAGTTAACTCCAGTCTGAAGAACTCTCCATTAATACTATCAGGATAGAAAAACCCTTATTTTTTATTCTCATGCACATTTTCAGAAATGCTGCTTAAATTAGGCAGTGATACATTGACCCAGAATAATTTTACACGTGTGCACACTCAAAGTAAAGTCCTAGAATGATGACTGGAATAAAAAAACTAGACCCAATTCTCAGACAAATTTCTAAGTCTACATCTCCATGACTTGAGTGAATTTAATAAGCTGAGGAGCACCCTGTTTGATGTATTCCATCCAATACATGTTCCAGATTCTGGTTTTTTTCTACCAGGAAGTTACGTAAAGAAACTTGTATTCTCATCATTTAAAAAAAACCACAAAATTTATAAAATACAGCGATCTAGTCAGTATGTTATAAATGCCTAAAGATAAAAACTATATGATTCCATTTATAAAAAGTACAAAATAGTCAAAACTAATCTATGCTGTTACAGATTAGAATAGTAATTACCCTCATTTGGGAGGGGGTAAGGGTTAAGGGGCTTCTACATTCTGTTTTTCTAAAATCTGTGTGCTGGTTACATGAGTATATTCAGTTGTAATAATGTAAACTTATGCATAATTTTTGTACACATGTTAAATTTTATTTAATTACCCAAAGGTAATATAAAAGTAATATAGACCTTAGTACAGGAGTTCAGAGGGATCACACAGCAGCGTCTGGCTGACATTATGGAGAGAGTGAAATTGAAGCTGGGATTAGACTGATGGGGAGGATTTGAATCTATGGAGTCAACTTAGTCTTGAAACTAGAACAATTCCCAGCACACAGCAGGCTCTCAATAAATAGTTGTTGAATAAGGGAATGAATGAATAAATGAAATATGCACAATTTTCCAAATGAAATATTCAACAACACACTTTTATAGATCAGACAACCAGGTGAAGCTTCCAATGTGTCAGGTTCTAAACCTACCTGTCAGTAACTGCATTGTAGTAAGTTTGTGAAGCAGTTTTTGTAAAGTTCAGGGCCTCCCATGATGGGTTAGTATATGTGTATGTATGTCTAAACACTTACAGATACATGCAATCTCCCACTTTGGCAAATTTTTGTTTGGTGGGTTCATGCAAGATGTGAACTAGGTAGACACCTGACACACTCTCTAAACTGGTACACAAGCACATCTCAGAGCACGAGGTCTCAAGGACAGGGACCCTGTTTTTAACCTCTCTCGTTACTAAGACCTGGCACAGAGGTTGGCAACAATTAATGCTTGGAGAATTTCAGCTGGATAAATGGGTGAACCCAAGACCTGTGTGCAGGCTGATTCCATCACAAGGTCTTGCTCCACCTCCTCTGTGGGCTCAATAGCTACAAGCAGGGCTTCCCTGGTGGCGCAGTGGTTGAGAATCCGCCTGCCGATGCAGGGGACACGGGTTCGTGCCCCGGTCCGGGAAGATCCCACCTGCCGCGGAGCGGCTGGGCCCATGAGCCATGGCCGCTGAGCCCGCGTGTCCAGAGCCTGTGCTCTGCAACCGGAGAGGCCACAACAGTGAGAGGCCCGCGTACCACAAAAAAAAAAAAAAAAAAAAAAATAGCTACAAGCAAATGCTAATATATTTTTTTCAGTGTTTATGGCTGGAGAGTAGAGGGCAGGGAAACATATTATCCCTTCTGTTTGAGTCTGAGCTTCAGAAGGTATGTATCCTTAATGTAGTCCTCACAAGTCCAGGTCTGGTCTTCAGTTTTGTAGGTCAATAAGAGTGAATTAATGTTCACCCAGGAGTGACAGCCTCTAGAAAATGACTCATAATAAACCAAAAACTTGATTTTGGATCAAGAATTATATGAAAGCATATTTTCACTTAATATGAAAACTCTTACATCATGTCATTAGTATTTTTTATTTCTACTCCAAAAGTTTTCTTGAGAAATTAAATTAGCATGAGAAGGTTGTTTGGTGAATATGATCAGTGCAAAAGAAGGTGCGTGATCTGGTTGAGTATGGATTTAAGTTTTATCAAGCACCTACTGTATGTCAAGCACTGTGATAGATTCTAGGTACTTTCACACGTCACTTCACTCAACCTTATTTAATCCTCACCGTAATCTTGTACAATTAATGTTCTCATGTTATAGGTGAGTTTATCAAGGGTCAGAGAGGTTCATTGATATTCATAGCATCGTGATTGAGTGTAAATAGACAAGCAGTAAGTACTTACAAAATTGAAGGAGTAAATTAACTAGTAGAAACCTGTTCCCCAGCAAATAAGTAGAAGAGATGTAATTTGAACCCAGGTCCTCTGATTCCAAGTTCATCACTCTGGAGATTATGATAGCCTGGTGTGCTCATAGACAATATAAAAGTTGACCTGCCAGTTAGACTGAAATATCTCTATCAAGGGACTCTTTTCCCCAGCTAGTAGTAGAGATGCATGAACAAGTTATTTTTCTCGGGTATACATTCATTCATTTCTTCAACAGATTTTTAATGAACACTCACTATGGGGCCAGCACCACTAGTTAATTGCTCTGAGGCTTGGATAGGTGGTATGTAAAGCATAGTAATTGCTATTTTGCATGGTTGTTATAAGTAAAACCATTGTCAGGATAAAGAGATTAAAGATATGGTTCCTGCCCACAAGAAACCCAGTCTAGTGGGGAAAAGACAAGAAAACAAGTAAATATGGCAAAGTTTCCTAAGGAATTTGTCTTGCACAAACTCAGGTTGCTATAACAAAGTACCAGAGACTGGGTGGCTTAACAACAGAAATTTATTTCTCACAGTTTCGGAGGCTGGAAGTCTGAGATCAGGGTGTCAATATGGTCAGGTTCTGGCGAGAGGTTTCTTCCCAGCTGTAGACCGTGTGTAGACTTTGACTTCACGTTGTGTTCTCACATGGTGGAGAGCAAAGAGGGGAAGAGCACTCTTGTGACTCTTATAAGGGCACTAATCCCATTCATCAGGGCTTTACCCTCATGATTGAGTCAACCCTAATCACCTCCCACAGATCCCACCTCCTAAACCATCGCATAGAGGGTGGGGTTTCAACAAAGGAATTTGTGAGGGACACATTCAGTCCATAACAGAATTCATGAATGAGCTTGAGAGAATATTATTTTTTTTGTTTTGCCTTTCTATTACTTTGATAATTGCTTTTATTTTTTTTTAAATCGTGTTTAATATCCACCATATTGTAATGATATCACTGCTTCGAATAAGTGCTAGCAATGCTATTATATATGGTCATGTAAAGCAAAAATCATCATCACCACCATGATATGGCACTGAGATTAGTTTCCTATAGATAATAATGAAAGGAAATGTACCCTGGCATCCCTGCCTTTTTATATAGGCCCGAGTTAAGTTAGGGGAAATGTCATGGAAAAGAAACAATAAGTTTTCTGTTTTTACCATTGAACATCATGGGTTACAAAAGTCACAGTGTTCCTGTGTGGCCAGTGGAAAAAAAAAATCCAATCAAACTGCCCATTCTCTCAACACATCAGACACGGTAGATACTTTTGGTTGGAGTCTTACAAAATGTGGCAGTGCTTCAACACAAAAAACTTTGTTTTCATGCATCTCTCAAAGCTGCTAACAATATTTTCAAGGAAAAGAAGCCACACACAATTGTGAAACCACGCGTCCTGGAAAATAGTCAAAAGACTTCTAGTTTGAATCAGAAAAGAAATATTGAAACTGGAACTCTGTCATGTAGAGTTATCTATTCTAGAATCACTAGCACTTCTTTAATCATTTCTTTTACCCATTTAATGAAGGTCATGGAAGAATTGGCTTATAAGCCATTTCCCTTGAAGACAGTTACTGACATCTTTCAATGCATCTAGCTCTTGGTTTATGACCATTTGGTACACACTGATACAAGAGAACTCTAGTTTTGTGAGTCCCTTCTGGAACCTCAAAGGCCACTGACATCTTCAAAACTGTTAAAAGTTCCTTTGCCAAACACGCGTCTGACTTGGACAAAAAATCTTGGTACCGTACTTGAACTGATGAAGCACATGCTATGCTTGGCATCAACCCACCTGGTTTTGCTCCTTTAGTAAATAAAGAAGCACAACATACCATCGTGTCTTATTGCTTTTGACATTGGCATGTGCTCATATCTAAGACTTGGCCAACGATTTTGAAATCATGTCCACTGCTGTGCAGAATTTGTCAATTTTACTGGAGTCACAGCCTTGAATTTTCCATTAACTATGTGTAATGAAGAATAGATACTATTCAAGAGATTTTGTCCAGGAAGTAAAAGAGAATATGACATTCTTCTCTTATGCATGTAAATTCAGTGACTTCCCAAATGTCAAGTCTTGAAGTATTTGGTTGAAACTCAGGCCGAAGTTATTTGTTGTTATTTGCTTGTTTGCACTGAGAAGAAAGAAAGACTTTCTCTCAGAACATAGAGGAGATTGTTCATGGGCTTGACTTACTTGGCAGATTTTTTTTTCTTAATAACAATATCAGTCTTTCCATTCAAGGTCCTGCAGTCATTATATGGGTGCTACCACTCTCTAAGAAGAGAATGAGGGCAGACAATTATGTAAACTTCCAATTCTGGAGCACATGCTTCTGTAGGTTGAAGTCAAAAGGGCCAAAGCTAACCAATGTCTTTGAAGAAAGATAATCTGTTGTGTGGTGGCTAGCCTCCCAAAAGGCCCTCCATGAGTGTCACCTCCAAGTTTTCACGCCTCTGTGTAGCCTCCTCCTACAATAAGTAAGGGTGATCCGTGTAATCAATACAATATTACAAACATGTTTGTGTGTAATTTCTGAGGCTAGGACATAAAAGGAACTCAGCTTCCGTATTTATTTCTGTTAATTCTTATTCTCTTCCATTTCTAAGTGTACTATTTCATAAAATTACATGCTCACTAAGGAGGCACATCTTTTCTGAGGTCTATAGCTCCCAATGCATTGGGTACCTGGAATCCACTAGAAGGAAATCAGTAACCAGTAAAGGGGTTTGGGACAAACAAAAGGTAGCTTCAGCAACTGGCTACACTTGGGGATGCTGTCTAATGACACAGCATTGTGGGAATTTCCTCTTTCTGCCCAATTCTGCCTGCCCCTCTGTTTAGGAGAAAATCTGTTTTAAAAGAATCACCGAGATTAAGCTTTAGGGTCAGGATTTTATAAATCTACTTTTAGTGTAAAACATGAACAAATTTTGTCTAGGTATAAGGAAAAGAATTTTTAATCTTTTTCCCAGACTGAAAGGTATTTAGATATATTCAAGCTTCACATTTTACTTTCCTTTATTAATTAGCAGGGACATCTGCATTAACACAGGTTCATTAATTTATGATCTAGTGAGTATTTTCTACCTCTAACTTCCCTGATGAAAGAGAATGAAACAAAAAGGAACTGTTTGATCAAGACTTCTCCCACAGATTTAAAAGATGGTCCTTGAATAACATTAAAGATATTGATTTTGCTGTTGTCTTTTTAGTTTGTTGTGAGATAAACATATTAAGCAAAAGTGAAGGCATTAAAATTCAGATTTTATATTACTACTTGTTAAATAATTAACGTGAGAGCACGTTGTCATTTTCTTTAAATTCTAAATAAAACCAAATGTCAGTAATGCCAACCCAAGGTGTACCATTTCTTGAAACTAAAATCACAGCTTCCTCTGAGGGACTGTCAGAGAACATAATTTAAATGATAAATAGTGTTGTTATACTTATTCACGTGGGGCAAAGTCTCATCCTTCCATATCCATTTTCTTCTCTGTCTGGGTTTGAGTCTTGAAGATTTCTCCCGGTACAACATTCTGGAGTCAGTCAGTCATTCATTCCAAATAGAATCCTCAGAAACAAAAAGAAACACGTAGAGCAAATATATTCATTTCCTGTTGCTGCTGTCACAAGCTACCACAAACTCAGGGCTTTAAACCAACTATTACCTCACTGTTCTGGAGGACTGAAGTCTCACCCAGGTCTCCCTGGGCTGAAACCATGGTGTCTGCTGGATTCTGTTGCTTTCTGGGTGCCTTAATGGATAGTCCACACCCTTGCATTTTTTAGTTTCTAAGGGCTGCTGCATTCCTGGACTCATGACCCCCATTATCCATTTTCAAAGCCAGAAACAGTAGCTGAATCCTCATAGCACATCTCTCTGACCCTTTTCTGTAGTCACCTCTCCCACGGACTCCTCCCCTGCCTCTCTCTTCCATGTTTAAGGGCTCTTGTGACTACTTGGGGTCACCTGAGCCATCTAGGATAACCTCCCCATCTCAAAACCCTTGACTTCATCACATCTGCAAAGCCTCTTTTTGCCATGTAAGGTAACATATTCACAGCTTTAGGGATTAGGAAGTGGGCATCTTTGTGGACCATTATTCTGCCCACTACAACAATTTTTAAAGTGTCTAAAAATAACATTCCAACATTCATTTAGAATGCAGTGCATTCCTCCTCATGTTTTATAAGTTATAAGAAGCAAATGAATCCCAGGATTGCACCCACTAAACTATCATATACAGTGAGTCCCCTACATATGAAACTTCAAGTTGCGAACTTTCAATGTGAACATGTGTTTGCATGTCCAATCACGTAAGTTAGTTCACGTATCTGGCATAGATTGTCATGTGAGTGCATCCTCTACAAGTGGTTGTGCTTCTGTGTACTTCACTGTGCAGTACTGTATAGAGTACAGTAGTACAGTGGTACAGTATCTTTATTTCAAGCCCAGGATGTCCGGAAGTAAGTGTAAAAGCAGCAGTGATGTATCTGGTACTGCTAAGAAGTGCCAAGCAATAATGATGGAAACAAAAGTGAAAATTGAGAAAGTGGAGCAAGGCGAAAAGATGGTAGATGTCGCTTGTTCTTATAACATGAATTGTTCAACCATCAGCACGACTCTAAAGAACAAGGACAAGATCATGGAACATGTGAAGTCTGATATGCCAATGATGTCAACAATAATATCAGAGAAGCATGGAAAAGTGATGGAGGAGATGGAGAAACTTCTCAGCGTGTGGATGCAGGATCAGCATCAGCTTTGAGTCCCACTTGGCTTAATGTTGATTCAAGAGAAAGCTAAAAGCCTTTATGAAAACTTGAAGAAGAAACACAGCAAAGAATCGGAAGGTGCATCTTTTAATGCCAGCCATGGCTGGTTTCATTGGTTCAAAGCTGGAGCCAATCTTCACAATGTAAGTGGTGAGGCAGCGAGTGCAGATACGGTAGCTGCCCAGGAATTTCCTGAAATGCTTCGAGAAATTCTTGATGAAGGCCTGTATTTACCCGAGCAGGTTTTTAATGTGGATGAGATAGGACTGTACTGGAAGAGGATGCCAGACAGAAGTTACATGAGTAAGGAGGAAAAGTTGATGCCAGCCTATAAAGCCGCAAAAGATAGGCTAATTCTGTTGTTTGGTGGCAATGCTTCTGGTGACATGAAACTGAAGCCTCTCTTAGTTTATCATTCAGAGGACCCAAGAGCCCTTAAAAACATAGCCAAGGGCTCTCTTCCTGTTATGTGGAAGAGTAACCCCAAAGCCTGGGTTACACAGGCCATTTTCCAGGACTGGTTTTTCTACCACTTTATCTTGGAGGTAGAGAAATATTGCTTGGAGAAGGATGTCCCATTTAACATTCTTTTGCTGCTGGACAGTGCTCCGGGCCAACCCCCATTCATGGACGACTTTCATCCCAACTTCAAAGTAGTGTCACCGAATACTAGGTCTCTCATCCAACCTACCAACCAGGGAGTTATAGGGACTTTCAAGAAATATTATTTATGTCACACTTTTTAATAGGAAGTAAAGGAAAGTGACAAATCAGGAACAACCTCGCAACAATTTTGGAAGGACTGTAACATCTACAAGGCCATAAAAAACATTAACTTTGCTTGGAGTGAGGTTACAGCTGTCACCATGAATGGAGTTTGGAAGAAACTTTGCCTGCAGAATGTTCATGATTTTCATGGATTTGAGAAGGTGGATGAGGAGTCCAAAGAGGTCATCAGCAGCTTAGTGACCCTCAGCGAGAAGCCGTAGCTAGATCTGCAAGAGGACGACTTCACTGAACTCCTTGCTGTGCAACACAAGGAGCTTCCTAATGAAGACCTGGTGGAATTGGAGGCCCAGAGAAAGAACAAAGAGAGACAAGAGGAAGAAGAAGTAACTGAAGAACAGAAGAGATTCACGATGCAGGAAATGGCAAGGGGATTTTCTCTATGTGAGGAGGCACTGTTTGTTTTAAAGGCACAGGACCCAAGTGTAGAACGGTACATGAAGTTTGCAGCAGTTCAGAATGCAATCCAGTGCTACCATGTCATCTATGAGCAGAAAAAAAGAGCTACTACCCAGACATCACTGGATCATTTTTTCAAGAGTGTAGATAGAATTGAATCCAGCAAGGAACCAGAACCTGTGCCATTAACGTCAGGCATGAGTGAAATTGCAGCTTGCCCTCCATCTCCTGTTGCTGACAGTCCTTCAGCTCTACCATCTCCCATCTCCCCTCCTCCAGTCAGTAACTCTTCTTGCCTGTTCACTTGATGCCAGCCCCCGTAAGCCAGCTGTTGTACTGTACTACTGTACTTTTCAAGGTACAGTACTGTAAGATTAAAAATGTTTTCTTTATTTTTTGTGTTTGCTTGTTATGTTTTATTTTGTGTGAAAAGTATTATAAGCCTATTACAGTACAGTACTATATAGCCAATTGTGTTAGTTGGGTACCTAGGCTAACTTTGTTGGACTTATGAACAAAGTGGACTTATGAATGCACTCTCGGAACAGAACTTGTTTGTATGTAGGGGACTTACTGCACAGGTATCATATACAGATAAACTAAACTTAAACAGACCATGGCTGCCAACAGCAGGAGTATCTGCTTTCTTTGCAGTGAACTTTCCTCTGATCTGACCATAAAAAGAAGAGCAGGGAGTACACAGTCCATGAAACAGCACTATCTGGAGAGGGACCATGCATTTCACAGTGGTATTATTGTGGCTATCTTTAAGATTTTGTCACAGTATTAAGTGTTAGTCCTATAAGTATTACCGTTGTATTTAGAAATTTTTATTTTCAAGAATATTTGATCCATAGGGAAGAAATATATGTCTTAAATTTGTTACACATGAAAGAAATTGGGAGGGTGGCCAATATTTCTTTCCATTTGGCATTATTCTAGTTTCTCTCCCCCAGAGACAGGCACATCATAGATGCACGATTTGGATTATGTTAACCATTTTCTTCCCAATAGTCATTATTTATGGACTTGAAAAAGCAATACATTTCTTAACCGTGCCCTTTTTCTATGATTACTTATAACATGTTTTCAGATGCAAATTCATAAGTGTTCTTATTTGCATGATATATAATTGGTATTCTATAAAATTAGAGTGGTTACATAATGCTGACAATATGGTATTTATTCATTAATTATGTATATATATATACACATAAATATATACATATGAAATTATATATATAATTATAGATTTGAAATATATATGAAATTCATTCCATTTTGATTAGATAAAGAAAAGCAAATGACAATGAAATAGCTAAAATTACAAAGGACACTTGTTTAAACAGCCAAAAGTTTCATTTAAATGTACATCCCATATGTGAATTTAATATAGCTGAAAATGCTACCTGGAATTCCAAATGTGAAATAAGATGAAACAGTGTCCTTTTGGGCTTCTTGGATAAAAATCAGGGCAAAAGTGAGTAATGGGAGATTTATTTCCCTGCGGGGCAAATGGCACAGATTTCCTTTTGATGGTCAACTGTTTCCGACACAGTTAGAAGGAGCCCTGGTGTTGCAAACTCCACCCTTGATCATAAACATAAAGTTACAATGAGGATAAATGTAAGACATATGCGGCCCACATTTTTATTCCTATAAAAGTATCTTGGACAAATGAGAAGGAGAGAGTGTTTTTTCAAATCCTACAAGTGGTTTCAGTTAGTCAATATGTTTGTCTAATTGCTCAAAAGTTACCTACACAATATTGAGAACAGATATTCTTTTGTAAAGTTTCTTAATCGGCTTCTGAACGTTGCCAGCGTCCTCTTTAGCATAAATCCTCTTTTTCTGCATGCAAAAGCTGAAATACACCATGTTCTTGTTTTACCCTTTGCCATCCAGTCTCAAGAAGCTGGATCTGACAAACATAGCATTAAAAAAAAAAAATGGGCAGGGGACTGCCACCAGCTGTTGCCAATGAAACAACGGCAGATCCTGCATTGGTAGCTTCCTCCTCTAACTTCATATCCCCATGGTGCTGGCAGTAATTGGGAGGGGGGTTACAGGGGCATTTCTCTCTCAAGGGAGATGGTAAGACTATTAATATTAATGCAGTACCTGCTCTTTCAGATGGGCATGGATAAGATGAAATGATTTAAAGAAGACTTGATCAATCGTTCCGTTGGCAAGTAAATGATGCCTTTGCATTTAAGAAAGAACATCTGGGTGGAATCACAGTGGTTAAAAGAATTGGGTGGTTGGCAACCAAAAATTCACCTTCTTGATAGAGTTAGATTCCTTCCCCTCTCCCGCCCTCCCACCGCCTTCCCTTGGGACTTCTGGCCCTGCTGGGTGCAAAAGCAAAACTTTGAAATGCTTCACTCGAAAATATGTGCTTACGTTTCAGCACTCTTTTTGTGACCTTGCTGCTTACAGATTTATTAGCAGGGTCTAAGAAGGCATCTGGTGTAGCTGGTCAATTTGTCTGATTCTGAAGAAACGGTGGCCACCCTGGGAGCCTTTTTGACTCTATGACCCCACATCTGGCCCATGAAGCTCTTTCTGTCCCCATGGCCCCATGGCAGCTTGAGAGTGTCTGCAACCAAGAGCTCTTTGGAGAAATGTGGACAGTTTGCCAAACTTTTCAAAGTCTGGGAGAGCTGAGAGGTTGCTGCTTGCTTCTGACCAGGACACCAGCAAGATCGCAGCACAAAAGGACTGTGCATGTGGTAGATAGATAGGGGTTTCTTAAGACATTAAATATTTCAAGGTTTTACTACTGAAAGCACAAGTGGAGCCCTGTGTAGGAGACAAAGATGTATGGCCTCAGGGAGGAGTTGGGGATACTCTGCTCCTTTACTGTTCTCTCTCTGAATGGTGATGACCGAGCATGGAGACATCTGTGACCTGCATCCCCCCTTGCCAGATGCCAGATGGCCATTAGTTAACCAGTAACATTCCTACCACCCGTCCACTCTCCCAGCTTTGGGAGTTGAAGCCAGGGGTACAGAGCAAAGTGGGGCTCATCAGGGCAAAAATCAGCACAGGAGACAAATTTGGAGGGTTACGGGAAGGCAAAGGCACCCAACTACAAGTCAGAGTAAAGAGGAGGGAGGTATTCAAAAAGAGTCCTCCAATCTAATGTGAGTTTTAAAGATCACAGTGGCATCCTAAGGGACAACCCCGTCTTCCCCAAGAGCATTCCTTCATACAGAGCTCATTCCCCAGTCTTTATATTTCTTTGTATCTCTGTAACTGTACACCCCCCTAAAACATCTGTGCTACCTTTAATATGATGAGGCTCATCCTAGGTCTATTTCCTTGCAGAGCAACCTGGGAATCACTGTATCAGTCACAACTGTTCCTAGCCCTCTCTCTTTTTCTCTTATTCCTTACCTTATTGATATGCTATTCTTTGATGTTGTAGTCTTGCAAAGTATTTAAAACATCACTAACACCATCTAGGAGCACTTTTATATACATATTTGTACATGATGTGACATTTCTTGTGTTTAAAAAGAATTTCCTTGTCTTCTCCATCAGAATGCAAGCTCCATAATGTCACTGAGTTCCCAGTGCCTAGAACTGTACCTGGCATTTGCTTGCTTGATAAGTATTTGTTGACTAAATGAATTAATGAATGAATATAAGTCTACTCTCATCCATCGAAGAGCACAGAGCCTAAGAAAGTACATATGTGTACATATATCCAAAAGCAGAAGGCTGACATATAACCGGGCAGTAAAATGCTGGCCAAGTTCCATTTCGTAAGATGATGATTGATTCCATTAACCATTTTTGTTACATTTTTGGACCACAGGCAGGTGAGATGCTTCAAAACCCTTCATGGAAACATGCATCCATACACGTGGTTTCTAAAGAAACACTATTCTACTCTTTAGTACATTATGTTATTGCTATGGAAACGCAACATTTTAAAGAACACTGGAACTTTCCAAATACAGTATTTATTCTTCTTGTAAAAGCAAAATAATGTGTTTCACTTAAGAACTTGTTAGGTGGCCTGCAGCTAAATATAAAGAGACAGATTCTCATCATGTGTAAGTCTATGGGAAAATTTGGACACCAGCTTTTCCAGATACATTTTAAAATAAACTCAGTACAAAACTCTAGACATAATTGGGGTCTTCAATGAAACACTTAATATGTTAGATTTGTTTTTTATTTAGAAAAACTATTTATATTTGAACCCCAGAAACCCCTCTGTAGGATTGCAAGCTGGCATTGCCTTTGGATTTTCAGAGGACCAACTTCACTTGCTACTTTTGTCTATTACTTCACCAACACCTCTGTAGTGCTCAACTGGCTAGTGTGGCCCTGGCTCTCCTGGACTGGCATTAAGCTTTCACCAAAAGATTTTGAGAAAAAAATATAACCCATATCTAGGCTCTAATAGAACAAGAGAAGAGGAACCAAGTAGGATTAGATGGGTGCTATCAAAGGTCACTCAACTCTAGTTCATACACATGGAATTTCCATATCAATTGACAATATCCACTTGTAAAATTTCTCTTCCTTAGACATGAGTTTCTAAAGCAAACCTAGATAGATGCAATTTGAAAACCTCTCTTTCTGCTGATTAAAAAGTAGGAGCAATTCGTTAAGATGTACAGTCCAGCATTATAGTGATCATAATTTCTGCCTTGTATTAAGTGCAAAACTGATAGTTTTAACATTTAGTTCAAATACATTATCCGTGTGCAGAGGTGGAAACACCCCACTTCTTTCCTGGTGATGGAAAGACCACAGACTGGAAGCCGTGAGACTAGATTTCGCCTCTGCCCTTACCACTTGTGAGCTGTTTGTCCCCGAGCAGATTATAGCCTCCCCCAGCCTCCCTCTGTTCCCCAACTTGTCAGGTTACCCAAATAAGGACACACATACAGAACCCAAAACAGGTCTTAGTAAACAGTAATTCTCTTCTTGTCCTCAATAAAATAAAATAACCATTGCATTTCTCTTTATTTTTGTCAGCCTGTTAAAGTATAAGTGCCTTTAAAGCTTCCAGGATTTGTCCATGGACAGAGTTCACTTAAACAAAACCTGTCTCCTGTTAGTAATTTAGTTCAGATAAAAGATAGATATGTATTTAACAAAATATATTGCTCACATTATAATAATTTGTAACTATGTGTCATCTTCTATGCAAGAGCCCAAAGGGCTTTACAAATAAAAATACTTGCAATGCATATAGATATGGTTAAATATTATATTTAATTTTAAGTAAACTAATAAAAACAAATTAAGTGATTTGCATACGATTTTATACTATTGAATACTTTGGTGACAATACATAAGAAAATACAAAACTTTTTGTATTCTATCTACTGCATGAATGGCAAATATGTGCTGTATCGACCCCGCTCTCCTCTTCTGGGACCTTACCTGCCATCATAAACTGATTGCAATGCTATTTCACGTTGATCTTCAGAATTGTTAACAAACACTCCAAGCAGCCACCATCAAGCAAGTGGAATTGGTTGATTAGTTTAAGTCTATTTGCTTCCTTGAGTTAGACTTATTTCCAAGTGTTGTTTACATTAGGAATGAATTCTCATAAGGGAACACAAAGCTTCAGTTGCATGCTTCTTTGTTATTATTTTTTGATGTTCACTAAAATATATCCTTGAAAATTTACTTATTTGTCCGTTTTAATGGGACCTGGCACAATTAAATTCCTCAATGTATTAACCCTCAGAGAAAGAAAATTTGCTGAAAATCCTCCCTCTCTGTTATTCAGAGAAAATAGTGTCTATTCAGTTCTCTAAGACCTCCCGCAAAGACAACACGGGCCTCCATCTTTTTACCTACTGCATTTCACTACTGATGCCTGATCCTTCTACTTGCTCCATGGTCTGGATCCATCATGTTTCCTCTTCTGCCTTCTATCTTTCATGTTTCCTTTTCCTGGATCTTCCCATACTCAAATTTTTAGAGGAAGTCACCATCCTATCTGGTTCCACTGCAAGTGCATGGTCCCAATTTCAGCCAGATCCTCGGGACTGCTCAGCAACTTTCTACATAACCATAGTTGGCCTCTTTCCCCATCCATTTCATCAGAGCTTCTAAATCTTCATCAGTCTTCTCAGCCTCCTCCCACTGGCTCCTTGACTCAACAGATGCCAACCTGTCATAGAGAACATGGATGCCACTAAGTATGGACTCCCAGCTCCCCTGAGCTCTACCTGAACCTCTGCACACACTCAGTCTTCGCTCCACCTCACCTTCTTTCTCCACAATGTCCCTCCCCTTGTCCCTGTGCCCCACACCTGATCCAAGACTCTATGCTATTGTTTTCCCACCCATCCCCCAACCCACCTTTAAAATATTTTCTTAGACAAATGCCCTTGAGCCTAGAAATGAGATCAAGAGTGTTCCTCACCTAAAATAAACAAGCAAGGAAGCAAGCAACGACAAGGCACTTTCTTTGAACTTGAGCCTGATGCTTGTGCTTCATCCCCCCTCTGAGTTTTTTCTTCATGCTCCCTCTGCATGGGGTAAAATTCTACCTATTTCTGTACATCCAAATCCTGCCCATTTCCTAAGACCCAAACCAAATGCATTTTCCTTCCCCATGTCCCCAAATGCAAACAATGACTTGCTTCCCTGAACTTACGTATTGACCTGTGCCTTTCTACCAAGAGCACCTCTTCTCTGTGTTGTAATTATGTGTTTGTCTGCTCTCATGACTACTGGAAGCTAAATAAGGTCAGAATCTGTGTCTGACTTATCTTTGTACTCCCAAAAGTGCCAACACATGCCTGTACACTGTAGGTACTTACTTAGTCATTGCCATTTTAGAGAGATTAGGAATCTGAGGCAGGACACTCTTAGAGACGTACCCTAAGTCAAAGCTGGTAAATTGCAAAGTTGTCACTAATTTTTGTTCTCTTTCAACTCCTTGTACAAATCTGTAATCTTAAAAAGTTCACTGCAACTAGTTCAAAATTATATAAATTATATCATTTTTGTGGTCTGTAGCAAGTTTCTTTAAATGCCTATTTTCCAAAGACTTTTCAAACATTTTTATTTTACGTTGCACATAGTAGGAGCTAAATAAACATTGAATGAATGAATAAATGAACAAGATTTGGATAATGACAACCATAAAACTTAAATTTGTTAAGGGTAGAAAAATAAGAAGTGTTCTGGCCAGAGGGAACCCCACTGGAGGCCAAGGTGAGGACCCAAGACTGCTAATAAAGAGAAGAGTTGCCCCTCTGCCCAACGGTGAGGTTCCATTCTCCTTGTTGTGCTGCATTTCCATACTGAGGATTTTGACAATTTAAGTATTTTAAAATTACAACGTAAGTGTCATTTGTTTTCTGAATTTGGTTGCCAAATTCTGATCCTTAAGGTCTGAGATAAGATTATTACCTGCCAAAGGAGAATATTAGGAGAAGATTTATTTTCTGCTCCCAAATTTCACACTGAAGAAGCATCTTCAAATGTTGAGCCAGGAGAGCAATTCCAGACAATTAAAGAAAACCAGTCAAGATCATTTTATTACCCACTTTCTGTAAAGGCAGGTGGAATATAAACTTCTGTATGGGTACAGTTGGAGACATCTCTGCTGAAGAGAATTCCGACGCCTTTGTTGCTTTCCAGGTTATTTACAGTGATTGATGTTCACCTGGATCTAAGTTTTATTATATTTGACAATGACAGGATTACGTAAAAATTTCACGGCACCACAGGTATTTCGGGGAGATCAAAGTACAACCCCTGTGTAATAAGCAGTTTGCAAATGCTGAGGAATGTACACTTTGTTGTGGATGGTACACTTTGTGACTCTGAATAGGGCTGGTTGAAAAACATTCACTTGAACGCAAAACAAGAGTCTATTATCCGAAGAGTGTAAGAACTCTATTGCACCTTAAGAGAGAGAGAAAAAAGAGGTTTAGTATCAGACAAGAAAAGGAGAGTATTAGCCCTCAGCAGAATTTCCAGTAATTGCCTCACTGAAAAGGCTCTAAATAGAGTAATCACATAATGGTAAACTTAATGGTATAAAGAAATGATTGAGCACATTTAGGTGGGACAACTGAAGTCTGGAGGTATTTGTTTTTCATTCCTCACTGGAAGGCAGGAGCTGTGTTTCATCACTGTGGGAAGGAACCATAGGATTGAATATGGAGATTAAAATACATCATAATTGCTTTAGTCAAATGAACAGATTTTATACATAAGAGGGATCTGTAAGCATAATTTAAGGAAGGTTTTACATGGAAATGATTTATCAGTTACAACTCCAGTCCCCAACTACCTTATACAACTTGTCTCCCCAAGATGGATATTTTAATCTCTAATTTATTAAAAGATGAAATGTTGGAATGTTGGATAGATTGAAATCATTTGTCAGATCACGAAGTCCTCATAACATTTCTCAGCCTTAATAACACATCTGCTCTTAGAATGTGGTCTCTTGATAATAGCTGTCGGAAAGTGTCTGAATTTAGGGATTATTTGAGACAACAGATTTCCTTCTATTTGGAATTGAATGAGGCATCTGCTCCCTCACCGTTAGCTTTGTGTGATAGTCTCAAGGCATTCATAAAAGGGCAGATCATTTTGAACATCATAAGGAGGAAAAAAGACCTTTGTTGACAATATGAGATTTGGAAAGAGGAATTAAAAACACTTAAAGGTAGTAATTTATGTTTAGAAATATTATTCCATAGTTCCTTTTCCAATCTTCTGTTGGTACTCCTAAACCAACAATTTAGAGAAGACTTTGATAGAACACTAAATAGAAATTCACAAAGTTTTATCTGATTTGATTCAGTATAACCAACAGAACTCAGTAGAAATGGACAACCATAATCATTCCAAAGACCATATGCCAAACTAAGTGTCCAACTGCAAGAGTAGACTAAACAGAATGAAAAATAGTACATGAAAACTACCTTCTCCATTTTACTTCCAAGAGAGAATATTCTCAAAGATGAAACCATAACAAAACCTTTGTGCAACTTCAAGGCTAAACTATATATACAAAGAAATGCAGGTCAAGAGCTCAAACATCTTTGAAGGTGCATGGCTGATAAGAACGAGACCATTATCAGCTTCTTGACTGCATTTAATTACAAAAATTATCATGTATGGTTGGACAAGTTCATTTTCAAATGATGGTGTTGCCCTTTTGTTTCCACACACACCCACAAAAATATTCTTTACATTTAGAAAGAAGTAAAAGGAAATTTTTAGCTAAGTTTCCTGATATTTGCATATTGTCATCCTACAGATAGCTCCACAGATGGCATTAATGGATGTATAACAATGAGATAACATTTTGTTATAAAAGCGTGCTCTTCCTATGAATCAGGCCATATCACATGTACATATACAAACATGTATATTTTTTAATAGAGCTAGATTTTCAGATTGCATAACTGTATGAAGATAATTATGATAATGAAGCATAAAAATTGCACCCTGCCTGAAAAAATGCAGCTGTCCAATCACTTACCATATAGGACAACACCTAATGATTTTGGAATAACTAAAGGTGTTATGAGAAACACCACCCCGGTTGTCTTTTGTTTTTCAAGGTGTCCTTATTCATTTGTCTTTCAGTTACATTTGACACCACTGATTACCGTCCCTTTGGGAACCTTTTTTGCCTTTGGACTTTCTGCCACACTATTATCTCTTGCTATCTCTTGGACAACTCTTTCTCTGAATTCAGATTTTCTTCTTCTCCAGAGGTTTTCTCAGTGGGTGGGAGGGTCAGGAACCACATCCTGGAGGGAGTCTGGATGTACAAGGGACCTCTTCCTGTTGTCCAGTGAAGGGCTACTGGCATGTAATGTGAGGGAGGCAGGGGAGGGGAGAGGAGCAAGAATGCTAATTTTCTAGGATACACAGAACTGTTCCATAGGACAAAGACTTCTTACAGCACTTCACTTTATGGAAACACTCAGTGGGAAAACCAAGTTCTTGACCTTTCATTTACTATTTCTGAGGCCCTACCTTTGAGCACTTTGCTTCAACTGGGGTCAAATCTCCCACATACACATAAGACCCCCCAAGACTGTCTCTTCCACTTTGTCCCTCAGTGGTCCTCCAGGTCCTCCATGCCAGTTGCTGCCTAAGATGTCCTCATGGGCAGTTCCAACTGAGATCCACCCAGAAGCCTGGCAGATGGCTAGTCTTTGCTTCTACTTTTTCCTTTCTCCTCACATCCAAATGATTGAGTTCTGCCAGTCCTTTTTATCTACAATGTCTTTTGGAAATGTTTCTTTTCCATTGCCACAGGAATCCCTTAGCAGACACCTGTGTTTATCCCATATCTATCCTAAGTGGCTCTCCAAAGGCAATCCCTGCCCTTTACCATCCATCCTAAACACTATCACTACAATTATTTTTATGGACCACTCCTCACCATTTTTGATTATCCACTATGACAGATCTTGCTTCTTAGTTCTCATGGTGACTCTTCATCCACCCTCAGTGACTGTCATATCCCTTTCCCCCTTTTCAAGCTTCATCTTTTACTGTTCCCTTGTTTAGACCTTCTGTCCCCGTCAAGCTTATCTGCTTAAGAGCATAGTGTGAAGTTTTTACTCCTTCCTCAGAACTTTTATACCTATGACTAATGCTGACCCCATCTCCTCTCCCTCCCCACAGGCTCAGTAACAGACTGTGTGGGGTCAAGTCAGAGAAAAAAGGAAAAAAGGAAAAATCAGTAATATCAATCCTGTCTCTCTTTAAATTTTTGACCTTTTGTTCATTATAATTTTGTATTATACACATTTAATTTTAATATGAATTGTGATTTTTAAAATATTGCACTAAAATATTCTTTACCTTGATTACTGAGTTTGGGGCACCCCTTTAAATTTTGCACCGGAGCGAATTCCTCACTCAGCTTGCCCTAGCCCTATAGCCCTGGCCCTGCTTAGTGGTTTCCTCTCCTCCCACACTGCTCCTTCTGCAGGGCAACCCAGATGAAGACTTTCAGTGCTGGGAGCTCCCTCGATGTAACCCTTGCCTGCTGTCAAGGGCACTGCGGTTACATGTTGCCAGGGGGAAGCGCTTGTCATCTGCAGGTTTGGGGTACTTGTTCCCCCTCTAGGACCAAGGCTCCTCTGCTATGCTCATCACAGGACCAAATACCCTGCCCTCCACTCAATGGATGCTTAATAAAGATCCATGAGCATAACAGAATATACTGTCTAGCACAGGGAACTCTACTTAATACACTGTGGTGACCTAAATGGGAAATAAGTCCAAAAAAGAGAGGCTATATGTATATGTATATGTATAGCTGATTCACTTTGCTGTACAGTAGACACTAATCCAACATTGTAAAGCAACTGTACTCCAATAAAAATTAATTAAAAAACAAAAAGAGCTGCACAGCTAAGATGCAATAATAGGACTGTTGACCTCGGAGAACATCAGAGAGACAGGCAAACAAAAACTCCTCACCTTCTTCCACTAGTATCTGTGAATAGGTTAGGTTTATCTCATCAAGACTCCTGGAAGAATCCTTTTCTATAAATAGAAAAGTAAACCAGGCGTAGGCACCATTCCTGTGGTATGGTGGCTTGGGGGTGAGTCTGAGCAACCCCTGGGTTGTACTGGGTCCCCCTCCCATTCGTCACTTCCCAAACTGCCACTCCCAACAGCGGAGACTCTTGCAATTCAAACAGTCCATCTCTTTCACAGTGAAAAAGAGTCCGAACAGCTCCTCCCACCTCCACGGCTATCAAATAACGAGGTTAAGTATTTCTGAGGCATGTGGCAGAATAAATTAGTTTCATCTCACTAAAGAAAGAAGACATACCATGTTGGAAAATAAGCCTGGGAATCTGAGAGTGAGACTTTACACACTGAGCCGGCCTTCGGTGACACTGTTTTGAAAATGAATAGAATCAGATATTTGGACTCTTTAACTTCATCCTTCTAAAAGTTCTGTTCTCTGCCCCTCCCCCCAAACAGCATTTAATTGAGTTCTGATATTCAAAGAATGGGCAGCTGGGAATCTAGGTCAAACCTGCTTCCTTTCTCTGTGCCTCCTTCTTTTTCTGTCCTACCTCCTCCTCACTCACTTCCCTTTCCACTTGCTTTCCTCTCCTCTCCTTCCCAAATCACCTTTCGCATATCCAGGTATGGTTAATAGCTCTAACAGTACACAAGAAAATTGAGTAAACTTGGTAGCACTAAATTCTTTCTCTCTCTATGTACCTCTCTAAGTCGTTTCAATGTATGATACGTTTTATGCAGAGCAAACATATAGTTATATATGAGGCTGTTCCAGCCACTTCTAAAACACAGTAACTTCTCTAAGATTTGATTATTTTGAACATTAGACAAGTGGCAAAGAAATATATACATATCTATCATTTTCAACTAAAAAAGAATAGGAAAAGGGATATAAGTAAACATAAATTCTCTGTTGCTGTTACATTGGGATCCACCTAACTATCCAGTACTGATGGGGTTATTAAGAGGCATTAAGCTGTCTGTCCTGAGTAAAAGGCAGCAGATGTATGTGTGTTCCCTCAGGATGTTGGAGGGCAGGGGCTGACTGCAGAGAAGGTTGTCCATGGTCTCTGTGGGACCCATTTTCCATCCAGCAGGGTCTCTCCCCCCAGGTAGTATTAGCTCACTGGCTCTACTGGCATCAGTAGGGCTTCTAACACAAAATTCTTGATCTACTGAACAAAAGTTCTATTTTAAAAATAAATGGTAAGCATCCTTCTACCACCAATATTTGAAAAGCCAAGAAGAAAGACATTTGAAAATCATTACATATCTGTCCAAACAATGTTTTATATTTTCTGACCTCTAAATGTTGACACTTAAAGAAACCAATGTGAAGCATGGATAGCAGTTTGGTGAGATCAGATGTTAAAAGAAAACACATGGAAAGTGGTGCATTTAAACATAAATAATATGTATAGAGAAAAAAAGGAAGATGGAGCATACAACCCAAGGAGATTACAAAAGAGCCTCAGGAGCACATAAAACTAATATAAGGGAGTGTATTCGTTTCCTGTGTCTGCTGCAACCACCAACTTGGTGGCTTCAAACAATTGAAGTTTCTTCTCTCACAGTTCTGGCGGCCCTGAGCCTACTGCAAGCTTAACACAAGGTAGCATCACATTCCAGCCAGGTAAAAATGTCCTCAGCATCTAATGCTCCAGTCACAGAAGCAGTGTCCTAATTAGGGGAATAATGGAAATTATGGGCAACATGGCAGAGTAGAAAGCCCATGAGTCAAGTTGACCGAAGTGATGCGAGCAAATTATTTTAAATTTCTAACGTTTTATTTCCTTACCTATATAATACATACCTGAAAGCGTTATTATGTAGATTAAAATAAATCGCGAATGAGGGCCTGGCACATGGTAAGTTGTAAATAATGTGAGTTCACTTCTTCCTTTCGCCTCCTTTAATTTCTTTTGTACTTTGTGCAAGGCCAGTCATGGATGGAACAGTGTATTTAATTTTGGCCACTACATTTTAAGGAACACAATAACAAACTATAGGTACAGCCAGAAGAAGGATGCTAGATTGGTGAAGTAGCTGGAAACTACATCTTATTATAATAATAATGTCTTACGTATCTTTAACATCTTATAATTTTCAGAGGGTTTAATCTCCAAAACAGAACTCTCAGGTAAGCTGACAAATGTTAATTTGTAATTAATATAATTCATGTTTTATATACGAATCTATAAATGCCCAGAGAAATTAAGTGGCCCACCAAATGTCATGGGGCTCATATATAACCAAGATGGGACACAAATGCAAGTTTACTGAGCACTCACTAACAAATTCCTCTTTATTACACTGCCTCCCTTACAAGAAATGGTAGAAGGAACTGGGAAATATTCTGGAGATGTTTAGAGAAAGACAGTAAACATCTGTCTGATAACTGCCTTAAAATATCTGAAAGATTGTCCTGTAGTAAAGGGAAAAGAACACTCTCCCCAAAGTACAGACCAGGACTGGTGGGTGGAGATCACAGCCAGACAAACGTTAGCTCAACATCAGGGGAATCTTTGGAACCATTAGAGGTAAACAACAGTAGACTAAGGTTGACGAGGGCGATATTCAGAGGTGCAAAGCGGCGACGTCTTTGTTGGGATATCGGTTGAACTAGATCCATTCAATTATTCCAATGTTAAACACGTAATTATTGAGCAAAACCCTGTGCTAGGCATTGTGGGAGACAGAGAGGTAATTAAGATCTTGTCCTCAACTATGTAGATCAACTCAAATGCCCCCACAACTTTAGAAATCATACGGGTGTTTGACGTTTTTATTTAAACAGATTTTTAAGACATTTGGGAAAATACAATTCGTATAACAGTGGAGACTTCAACAACTGACAGAGTGATGCTTACATCCACCTAAATGTTGCTTTATTTTTCAATATTGAATGGACATATGAACAAGTGTTCATGGCCATGTGAGAATGGTGTTCGTCTTTCTAAATGAGAAACAGACAATGTGACAGGACGACAGTTGTTTTCTCTTTCTACATCGTCCTTCTGAGGGACTCATTCTACTTATTCCTGAACAATCTAGAATGCTAGCTGTAGTTTGCAGAAGGGCAGGTCACTGTATGTAATTCTCTCTGCCTTTGAAATTAAAAAAAAAAAAAAATGTAACCATGTGCTATTCTAAAGCATTTCAATATTTGCATTTCTAATTCCTATAAATCACAAGCATTTATTTTATGAAACTTGGAAAGATCGCTATTTATCTCAAATTATACCAGTTATGCCGGCATCACACCAGAACACAGAATTACGGAACATATGAGATAGAAACCTGACACTCAGTTCTCTGCGATGTGTTAAGCAGAGAAAAAAAAAGAAAAAATGTACTGCTGTATAAAAAGCTGGATAATCAGTTGCAAACCTCAAATTATAAGATTAAATCAATAAAGAAAACAATTGAAAAGTTACACTCAAATCAGAACCTCTAAAGAGAGTCCAAGGGACATAATGGAGAGCTGAGTATTGAAATGAAAACAAACACTCTCTTAAACTGCTATGGAATTTATAATCTGGATTAAATATGGATTTTGCTCAAATCCATAACTCATGTATATGTATCTTAAAATAACCTGTTTAAGTGTGTTTGGGCTTTAGGAAATTGTTACTGCTGTTGCTTCTTTAAAAAATAGACTAACACACTTAATGGCACAAAGGAAATAATATTTTCTACGACTGAAAGAAAAAAGACAGTGATTATCTTTTCCAGTAAATTAGTTTTAAAAGCTAGACCTAGTCCGCAGGCAATTTCCAGCTCACCAGATTTTCCCAGGTTTTCCCACATTTATTAGTGTCAAAATAATGATGCATCTGGTAACAGTAAGCCATCAGAGCCTTGAGATATCACCAAGAAACTGTTCTTTGGATCAGAGTTCCAAATTTTATTAAAATTCTTACTTCCCACAGACTGATTTATCTCTGATATGCTTTCTTATGTCTCCCCCCCCAGGATATCCACCCCTATGATGCTCACAAATTAGATTTCTTGCTAAGGGGGGCTAACAGACCTTCTACAGATGTTTGTTGAGTAGATCTCAAATTCCTGATTCAACTGGCACATGAATAGAGATTTTTTCTTTGATTAATGATTAACTACTTTAAGAAGTATAAACTTAAAACCTTCATTGTTTCAAAAAGCTATTATTTTATTTCTTAAGCTTTCAGAATGGAAGCGAGCTACAAATTTAAGGGTCTATCAAGGATTAGAAAATTTGCCCCCCTTATAGGAGCAATGAAAAGGAAGAACATTTTTCTCTTTTCAATGGCGTTATAGGATTGAATCCTATACCTGAAGAGCAGGAAAGAGACAGGTCTAATTTTATTCAATTAACAAATATTAAATCAGGAAAAAATCCTCTTACTTGATTCATGCCCTTCCTTCAGCAGTGACTCATTTCTCATCTAAACTGTCATTTTAAGGTTCAGAATGATGGAATCTCATCCAATTTTGACTCCCAGGCTTCGCTTATTGAGGTCTGCATATATTTGGTTACCATGATCTCAGATGACTTGTTGCTAAAAGAATGTTAAGCCGGGAGGCTATTTAGAATTGTGTGATGATTGCAGCATCCTAAAGCAAAGGAAAGCTGGACCCTGCCTTTGAATCTTCTCTACTTCTGTTCAAAGGAAAATCTATCCTACAGTGAAATAGGTTCCATCACTTTCCTTCAAGACACATTCCTGCTTCTCACAGCTCTCCACTGGGGAAAATATTTTATACATCTAATCTAAATCCTTTTTATTCCAGCAAATGTTCATTTATTCCCCTCCAGTTTAAGAATAACATGTTACTGTCCTCTGTGTGAGATCATTGTGCCCATGAAGACTAGAATCAAACAGCCCTGCAGTGGCATCTCTCCACAAAGTCTTACTCAAATGCTCCCATTATGAATGATGTGCTTCAAAGTCTATATTCCATGGTTAACACTTTAAGAAATCAAAACGAGGGCTTCCCTGGTGGTGCAGTGGTTGAGAATCCGCCTGCCGATGCAGGGGACATGAGTTCGTGCCCCGGTCCGGGAAGATCCCACATGCCATGGAGCAGCTGGGCCCGTGAGCCATGGCCGCTGAGCCTGCGCGTCCGGAGCCTGTGCTCCGCAATGCGAGAGGCCACAACAGTGAGAGGCCCGCGTACCTCCCACCCAAAGAAAGAAAAGAAATCGAAACGACACTTTTTCATGTTTAACATAATGATTGAAAGTACTGTTTTACGTGTCAGGCTTTGGTCCCTATTCTGACTGTGATTTTATTAGCTGTGTGATCTTGGGCAAATTGCCCAACAGGGACTAATAACACCTTCCGCAGAAGTTTGTTGAGAAAATGCAGTGAGATAACACACAGAAAATGCTTAGCACACTGCCTAGAACACAGTAAGTACTCAACAATCGGTAGTTAATATCACTTCAATAATTTATAAGCTTGGTTATCAAATCTATAGATTTAGATGTTGACTTGTTACAAATTTAGGGAATTACCATGGACTGAAAAGTTAGCCTCCTTCTGTAACTTCAAGACGCATGTGATATCCAGGTTGAGATTTAATATCGGTTCACATGGAGTGATTCTAAGTCACTCCTTAATAACATTATAATAACAAATAAGTACCAACAGTATCCTAGTACTTTGGAAAGTTTTGAGCAGACGTGATCTAAGAGATCTAAGACATGATCCATCTACAATGAATTTAACTTAACTTACAGATGGGGATTTGGGCTCTCTAGGCCAGTCCAGTGCCTTGCAAATGTTTATTTTATTTACTGACAGAGGTTAACATTTTCTTAAACTTGATCTAGGAGAGGGTAAGATGAGAAAGTGTCCCTAACCAAATCAAGGGGCAAAGAAGGGAAAGAGAAGAGACTTAGAGAAGAGACTTCCAAGATAGTTAGAAATGTGAGGAGTGAAGAAAGGGTTGATGTGTGGTTACAATGAGATGGGGTCCAGGAAGAAGGTGAGATTGATTGCTGCAAGCAGCCTGACTCTGAGCTGGGTCTTGATTTGGGAGGGCAGTCAGAAATGTGGGTTGACCAATGGATGGAAGAAAGGAAGAGCCTCAGGAACAGGGTCACAGGTATCCTTTGGGTTGGGGAAAGCTGGGCTTATACTCACATCTCAGAGAGGGTTTCATGGTGTGCCAGTGCATACTGAGCTGGGGATGAGGAAAACACTGGACTGAATGAGTTTTCCAAAGCATCCACTATCAAAGGATACCTTTTAAAAGACTTTTCATACTACTTCATATAATTGGGCACAATACATTTACTGTGCAGTATCTGAGCTCAGGGGTAGTAATGGAGTCTGTCCCCAACACAGGGAACATGGATCTTGCTCAGATCTGTACAAATACAGTTAAGAGCAATCATTCATGCCTGTCTGCTTTTCCCTATTTCCTCCCTCCCCTCCTTCCTCTCTTCTCTCCTTTCCTCATGCAAATATGGTGATGAGCAGTTTTGCTCATCATTTACTTCCAGATCCTCTACAGTTTTTTTTTAAGTATATCTGAAATGCATCGCAATGATGAAAATCTTCTCAACACAAAGTACTTAACATGGAATATTTATCGAGACAAGAGGAAAGGAAGGTTTCCTAACTTTATTTTTAAAATAGTATAATAAGTATGCATATGGATAGGTAGGCAGATAGATAGAATTATGGGTTGATCTAGCTATAGTTCTCAAATCAGAAAGAAAACTTTTCTTTTTTTAAAGTGATTGCTCAGAAGAAGCCTTATACTTTGTAGTATTCACCAATAAAGTGGACAAAATTATGAAGTTGACCATTTTTTAAATCTATTGCATCTTACTCTGCAGGCATTGCCAAAAAAAAAAAAAGGGAAGAATGTTGGTTTCAAACTTTCCAAAAAATTCATTTCTGAAGGTAAATTGTACTTTCAATAATTATTAGATGTTCTTCCTAGAGAAGCCTGGCAAAGGGGGCGAAGTTACTTTGATTGGAAAGTAAAGTACCAAAATCCTAGTTTTGACAAAAGTCTCCGTTTAATGTCTCAGTGTCCCATTTCCTAGACTCAGGGAGTGTCAGAGCTTTGCGGGCCTTGGATGTTCCCTGGTTTCAGCTTCTAGTTTCACATTGGGGAACCTAAGGCCCCCAGAGAGGTAGGTGACTTGTACAAGATCCCCCAGTTAGTAATTAATAGAGCCAGGACTGGAAGGGTGGGCATCTCTTGAATCCCTGTTCAATGCTTTTTCCACTACAGCATGCATCTTCTCTTGACAGAAATGGAACCTGCATCAGGAGCCTCCTGGGAGATGCCATGTGGATTTTTTTTTTTTATAACTGTGATGCATTTTCTTATTCCACTTGGAGAAAAATTCTGCCAAACTGTTCTCTAGGGAGTAGAGCCTCTATAAGGAGAGGAGAGCTCTCATGCTTGGAGATCACAAAGAATAATCACTCATTTAACACCTAAACTGCATCCCAAAGGCCACAACCACCCTGCGGAAGATGATCAGATGGAGAGCATCTGAATTGGGTTCAGGAGAAAAAGACACAGAGAAAAGTTGAGGAATTTAGCAGCCAAGGGATGTTGGAGTAGAATTGAAAAGTGAGCAAGACTCAAGAATGGAAGAGTTATGAGTAACAGAAGAGAAGCTCAGATCGTCTCTACCTGATATAAATATAATATTATCTTTATACATATACAAAATATTTATTCTTTATATCCACTGAGAGCCCAGTAAAGAACTAAATAGATACCTTTTGGCTATCCTAGGGGGGTGGGAATCCAGCATTTTTCCATGTGTGCGCTTTTCATCCATTAAGCCCTTGGGGAGAAGGGAACAGTGTTGGAGAATAAAGGAGTCTGAATGGGGTCAGACAAAAAGAAAAAAATCAAGAGATGAATAGAACTGAAACATAATGGCTGGATGGGACAAGTACAAAGTGTTTTGTGCCCGGCTCAGCAGTGAACCAGTGATCAGTTTCCTTAAAACAAAATAAATTCTGAGGATATCTCCCCTTTGTTTTAGAATTATCTCAATTCAGTTTCCTTTATTTTACCAGAAAGATAGCTTTAAATTAATCTAAGCCTACAGAATGAATCTAGGTATTATACATAGTACACCAAAATTCCAGATAAGACTTTTTAGAAATATTTTATTTTACAGAGAGTATTAGATATTTCTTTACCTGTAGTAGGTGCTGAATAGATACTGGTTTAGTAACATCCAATGGTTTGTTAATGGACTTAAGACAGTAGCACCCGTGTGAAACCAAGTTCCTGGCACGTACATATTCAGGAAGCATCCTTCATGTGTTTTCTTCCCTAAACACAGTCTGAGTATAAGAAATCTTATGAGATCTCATATCTAACTGATTTCATGTTTCTTTTTTCACTGACGTTGAGAGAAGAGTCTTTTCAGCTATTCCTAGGAATCATGCTCTTTGACACATGTTAAGTTTCTCTCTGCATCACCTGACCGTGAAACAATGCAATGATGGGAAAGAGCACATTTTTTTCTTTGGACCAAGTTCACGTTTATTCCGAGAGCAAGACTGCAGGGGTCTACATGGTACCCTAATGATGACTGCACAGACCGTGTAAGATGAAATAAAAGACAGGTCTTGTCTCCCCCTAAGTGTCTTAGATCCTTGTCTCTGAATGCAGACCGTCTGGGTCCCTCTCCGACAACTGCCTGCTGCCTGCTGCTGACAGGAGAGTTCAGCAAACACAAGTGTCTGCAATGTCCCTCAGGTTCCCAGAGTGTCCCAGGGAAGGGTATGATTTTGCACTGAAAGAGCATTCTCAGGTTCTGACCAAATTTTCAGTTACGACTTCCTCAAAAGAGAGCATTTGAAAAAACAAAGCCATTTCTAGTCACATGAAAATACATTCAACAGATAAAAAATTTTAATCTCTATCCAGATAAATATAAAATTTCCACTGTACATTCAACAAACTCACCAACACTACAGGTGGCTTGCTGGGACCCTTGAGTCATTTATATCTCGTCCAACAGACCCCTCCCCCCAGGTTGAGACAAGCAAACTCCTGAAATTATTAAGTGGCCACACCCTCTCACAGTGAGGGATTTCTAGAAAAATGCAAAGGGGACATTATATTTCCATCCAAAAGAAGTACTATTCGAGGCAAAAATTTTTCTTTGTGTCTTAAAATTCGCTTTTGATGAATTTTACTTTTTTCTTTCACTTCTAATAAGTAGCTATGAACAGAGAACTCATGTTTTTCAAATATAACCTTTTAAGCAGTTCTAACAGTTCTCGTCAATTGTATTACTATTGTTATTATTATTATTTCCGAATCCAAGGAACTGTGCTTCCATGTTGTCTATTTGGAATAGCTTAAACTAGATCATCCTTCAAAACACTTCTATGTTTTGTGTCTCATTTGAATTAAAGTGCTTAGGATTCAGTATCAACAAGCAGCAAATGACCTTTGTAAATACACCTAATTTACTGAGTCCATTAGGTTTATGATAATAAATAAAACCTCTGTAATGCTTCATAATAACAATAATGCCTTTCAAATGACTCTCTGCTTAATGGCCAATTTCAGAGCATTAACTGATGTTAACAATCAATTTCCTGGATATTATTGTGCTTCAGTTTATAAATATCAAAGTATATAGGTCATAGTGTTACCTATGCAGGCCAGTTGCAGGATTTATATTGATATTCTGTAGAAAAATTGCCAGGCATTGTGTCATGATGATTTTTTTTAATCTGATTCTCGGCAGGTTACTAGGCTTTTGCACTGACACTTTTCTCTAACTTTTGCCCCTCAGGATCAGGTAATTAAAAGGGTATTGATGCAAAGGGAAGCCGAACACCACATGGCTTGGCAAAGTGTCTCTATAAAGTCCTGTCCTGTAGCTGTGGATACAAACTCAAGCTGGTCATGTGCAGAACTCCAGCATGTTGAGCCCACTACCCCTCGGCACAGCCAAATGTTTCAGCAGCTGCCCTTTTGTCCTGTTTCTTAAATAAACAAAGAACAGATACAAATTAATGACCTAGATTTATTGCAAAACACACTGCCTTCCCAGAGCAAATAGCCTTAAAAGAACAGATGCTAAAATCACATTTCTTACTCACAGACCCCTAGAGAAGATAGTTCTGTGAGCACGATAGTTTCTATTCTATAGAAATTAGTAATTAATAGAATGTAACTGTGGTGTACAACATCACACTTACCCCGATTTTACAAGCTTCCAGGCGTGGGCCGAGCCCATGGTTTGTTCCATGATCTGCTGCCCCATTCTGCTCCAGGGTCTTAACAGCTTTATTTCACTTTTGCCTTTTACTTGACTTTTATCTAAGAATGATCAGAAGATCATTTTCCTAAGATTTTAAATAATAAATAATGGGTCGATTTGGTTAATATTGTTGCTAATACGGTTTCTAAAGAGTGTCAGGAATATTAGGAAATTTCTTTTGTTTTACTCTGAACCACAGGATGGAATGATATGAAAATGGGGTTACTTTTCTTCAAAATTTGGTGCAAAATTTGCTTTCTGCTTTTCTTTCTTGGTTGTCATTTTAACCAGTGCCAACGACACATAACAAAACCCGACAGAAACAATGAAAACCTTGCTGCTGATTTTGCATCCAGAGATTTAGCAGTACCTTCTAATTTATGGCAAATGGGAATGAAGCTAGGTCACCTCCAGGCAGACATTAGAATGAAAAGGTACAGTATGTCATTGGCCACACGTTGTGCATTATCTCTATCCCACACTGTATAATATTTCCAATCTTATTCAATAATTTAATATACATTTTCTTGTCAAGCTTCTTGGCAGCAGGCTATGCAGCTTGCAAGATGGACTGAGAATGCCACAGGTGGGCTGATTAGCGGGTGGCATTTCTGAATTCTAACAAGCTGTTAGCATTATGTCTGTTTGCTTTAGGTACAGATGTGAAATGATTTGACAGTGGATTTCAAAAGTGAGTGAGTACATTTTTGTATGTCAAACTATGGTAATATGTTTTTTTAAAATTTCACACATTGATGGTATGTATTGTATTTATTAATTTCAGAAAGTATATGCCACTGACACGGCATGAAAATTACAAAGCAGTATCCATAATGTATAAAATGAACAGATTGAATAAACATCCCACCCCCAGTTAATCAGAAAGTCTTATCTTGTGCTTCAGAAAAAGTCAGAGGTTGGAATAGCTCAGCCACAAAATAAGAGTCTTTGAAAAGTTTGTTTTAATTGGGTTTACAGTGTGATGGTGATTTTTTTAAAGGAGAAAAAAAAGAAGCAAAAGGGAAAACAACGACCACACGCAACAAATGGCATGTGGAACACTTGCCAGTCACATTAAGTGACATCTGCCCTTGTCTAAAATTTCAAAGGTAATTTCAGGATTTATAAAGGGAAGCCTGCTTGACATACATAAAGGCAATTTAAAATAAATCTTAGAAATTTAAATGTTGGTGTATGCTTAAGGCGATGATACAGATTTGAAATCAGAGACAGACACCCAAAAGTTAGAGAGCAAACTAGATGACATCTAAAGGTAACTCCAGGTAATGATCGGTGCAGTGGAGGTTGGGGAAGGCTTTCCTTCTGAGGATGGTTCTGCTGGGGCACAGGAGGAATTCAAAGGCAGATGTGTGTGCTCAGGCTTGTGCAGGTGATTCTGCTTCTAAACTATGGTTTCGAGGATGATGATGGCTCCACCAGTCTCCAATGGGTTCTCTTCCCCAGTCCTTGGGGAATCCATCCCCACTCAAAATAGCCACACCTCTGCCAATGGAATAGCATTACACTAGGTGTAGGTGGAAAGGATACCTCCATCTTTCTCTGGTAGGATCTGAGAAGTCCCTCGATTACATTCCAGCAGGGTTAGAAGTTAGACCTCAGCATCTGAGCATAGCAGATACTCATGGTCATCCCATTGCCTATACAGGACACCAGAGAACGTAAGGAGGAAGCCCCCAGAGAAATCTTGGTCAGAATTCTGCCACCTTTGGCTCCAAGTTGAGTCTTCAGGATGTAATTGGCAGTCAGCACATCACATGAGGCATGAGAAGTCATGGCAGAGAGCACCAAGCAACATGAAAGAGGATTTTGCCTCCATCGTTATCATTGACGTTAAGAGCTCTAAACGATCTTAAAGAATAGTGAATAGGACAGTCTGATTTTAAAGATGAAAAATCCATGCCTTAGAGAAATCAAATCATTTTACAAACGGTGCTTGGTTTGTTCGTCCTGGTGGTGCTGTGAGGTGAGCTGCGATAGCATGCTTCCCAGGTGAGAAAATAGACTTGGGACGAGCTGTTTGTTCAAGGTCACACAGTAGGACTTCTACACTCCAAGTCTACTCCTGCAAAGTAGTCACTAAACATCTTTATAGTAATAATAGTCTTTCAACCAACACTTGTTGGACACCAACTTTGTGCCAGGCACTTTTCTAGGTGCTGAGAATAGGCAGTGTATAAAACTGACAAAAATCCATGCCCAGGGCAGCCTACCTTCTGGTGGGAGAGATAAAATGAAGTGTCTTATGCCATATTTAAGAAGGTGAAAGGATTTCAAGAAAAATGAAACCAACGAGGGTGATTCAGAGTGTGGCAGGGGGGATTCTGGGAAGACCTCCCTGGAGGAAGCAAGGCAGGAGCCATGCAGAGATGGAACCAACTTTCCAGGCAGAAGGAACCAGTACAAGTCCTGAGGAGGGAGCAGGTCCTGCAAGATCTCAGAACACCACGCCACTGGACCAGCTGGGGGAGAGCAATCACCAGGCTGCCCAAGATGTGCTGGGGGCGTGGGGAGTCTTGAGGCCACCGTAGAGATGGAAAGCATTTCCAGGGTCATGGGAACCTCGCCATTGTGGAAATTCCTTGTGTTCTTATGGGGGAGGGCATTGCAAATTCCTCAAGAGAGACTTCCAAGTGAATTTTTTGGAGCCTAACTCACTTTAAAAGGGGAGCCTGCCATTGGAGCCCATACAAAATGGGCTAGAAACAGCACTGTCCCATCTAGGATTCAAGCACTTTGTGTACAAAACTGGAACATTCTCTTGTACAAAATGGTTTTCTTTTATAGTTTTTGCCATGATTTTCCCCAGTGTATCAAGCTTCCTCCTTTTACGGGGAAATGGTGTGTTCTCTAGACATTTCCATCCATTTCAATATCAACAATATTAAATAATAATAATCCTAGCTCCTAGACTTTAGAGACTATGTTTTCCTGTCTTTTTTTTTTAAACTAGTTTTTCTCACTAATTAGCTTTTGGCTAATAATTTCTTATACACTTCTATATTCTACCATATCAAATATACCCAAACCTTAAAAGTAGTAAGAAAAGGGTATAATATGGAGCCCATATGGAGATCCTTGACAGCCCAACCCAGGTGAGGATCTGTATTGTTACCCTTATCCTTGATGCCTGGACTACTGTAGATGCTTAGTACAAATCTGTTGAATGTTAAAGGCATTTTCATCAGAAAAAGAAAATGGATAGCAAAGGAAAATTATTTTTCATTTTACCTTCTCAATGCAATTGTAATGTGGGTTATTTTCTTCTCCATCGTCCAGCCTACTTCCAGAAATAGCATGTGCAGGAGCAATGTGAGGCCATCTCGAAGGGCCTGGAGCTAACAGAAGATCTGTCTCTCCTGGGTCAGCATCTTGAGGGGGATTTATATACAGAAAATCCACTGGGTGTTACTCCTGGGTGACAGGCTTTGATGTCTCCTCATCCAGGGAGGCTCAGGGAGAAGTCAGACTCCACAAACACTGCCTGACCTCTTGCGTTTGTCCAGCTGCCGCAGGTTGTTTCGGCCTCCCCACTGCAGCCCAGCTGCTTCACGCTGCCATCGCGTGCCTGACATCACTCACCCAAATCGTCGGTCTGTAAGTCTCAGCAAGTACCTCCTCCCCACCCACAATAGCACCATAGACGATACCGTTAAACACCCAAGTCATGAAGTAAATGCCTGTCTACATTTATTTTCAGCACACACAAAAAAGACTCCCTTAAAAACAACACTGATCGTGTTAAAGAACATTTCTTTATTGCAACGTGCCCATCTCTGTGCAGAAGGAGACCACTGCTGGTCTGTCTTGTGGAGGACCAGCACTTGAGTGATGCATTTGGAGAGATGATGGATTTGCACTGTTCCATCCCACTCCCAGCTTGCCCGGTCCCCCCTGTGACCAATGGCAGGCATTTGCGAGACAGCTGGCGGGGTGAGGGGTGCAGGCTGAGGCTGTGTTAGAGCTCACTGGCCTCTGCACGGATCAAAGACTCATTAGCATCCTGCTCTCACCAAATCAACTTATTGGCTCAGACGATCTGTATTGCTTTAAACCCTTAGACAGATATAAAATTTATTTGTCAACTAGGCAAGGTTAGGATATGATTTTTGACAGGTCCCATCAAAAGACAAAAGGTACACAATCCCAAAGGCATATATAATGCATATGTTGTAGTTCTAGTTTTATGGCAAATACAAATTAATAATTATTTCCCAAAGTACCAAAATAATGACTTGGGGTCATAAAATATGACATATAAGCCACAAGGAAATTCAGAAAATATCTTGACCTGGAAGATCTGGGGGCAGACTACTCAAAATATGACTTTATGGTTTGTGATGCTTCAAGAATTTCCTGAAAGATTTATAAGACTGTAGAATTTACAGTGTGACAGGGCATGTTTCCTAGGCCATTTGAATATATTTGTTTGTGTGGCTCAGTGGACAAAATGAAAGTGGAGTAGTCAAAAGACATTGAGTTCTAATTTAGATTTCACCACTGACTAATTTTGTGGCTGATAGAAGTCCTTTTACTCCTCTGTGTTCTAATTTTGCTAGAAATAAGATGAGAATTACAATAGTCAGTTATTTACCTTTCAGGTAAACTGTGGAAAGACTAATAAAAAATTGAATAACCTCTTTATGAAATATAAAGGTCTAGCCACAACATAATGAGAATTGCTTTTATCTATAAGGGGGACTTTGCTGTCGATGTGAAAAAGTTACATTTTGGCTTTGTAAGTTCGCCCAAACTGAGGATTCTCTGTGTAGGCTGTTCAGCCTGCTGGAAATAGCGAAGGTATCAACCTTTCTGCTGTTCATTTTCCTTTTAAGAATCTCCAGTTCCCATTATGTTACTGCCTGGAAGGAAAAGAAGGCAGCAGCCTGTTTTGCATTTGGAGCCTGACACTATCCGAGTGGTTCTCAGGTACTCAGTGCACCGGGAGCCAGGCAGACTTTGTGCGCCCACCCTCTGCTGAGCTTCCAGCCGCGGTGTCAGCCATGGAGCTGGCACCACGGGAAAAGCTCATAGGTCTGTGGTCCCTGGAGCTCCAGTCCACCTGTCCTATTCATGGAGATGTTAAGCCTGCGATGGCCAGATTCTTGGTTTTGTGGTGTCAAGTATAGTAGTTGGGGAGGAAGAAAGAAGAACCCTGAGTTAGATCCCAAAAAGGAAATCATGGAAGGTATATAGACATCTTTAAAAAAAAAAAAAAAAGATTAAAAGTGCCTCACGTTGCACGAAGTGCAAGCAGGAAACAGCTGTTGAGTGGAGGGGATAATGGATGGCAGGGCTGGTGATCAGCGCAGAGGAGATGGCTCAGTGGTCCTGGGCAGGGGCGAGGATGCTCCTGCCAGGGAGAAGGGAGTGTATCAGGGCAATAAATCAAGTCAGGGATTCCAACCATTGGGTTTGCAGTGAGGATTTGCTTCTCAGTGGGTTGCATTTTCTCACTAATAATTCTCTTTGGCAGAAAAGAGAAGAATAGAGAAAGAAACTTTGGGACCATTTATATTATGAGTCAATTGGGGGCCACATCGAGTTAAACACTGCTCATTTTAAAGCCGACCTCTAATGAAGGGCCTTCTGCCTTTTCACTCTTTGCTCAGCATGTAATTAGGTATTTGAATTCCTAACCACATTATATTTGCCAGATAATGGGTGTACAGTTGTTTATATGACTTAAAATTGACTTTAAAATTGGAGATGTTCACACTATGTGTCCTTAGGTGTTTTCTGAGCCTAGAAGTTTTAGATTCTACATCCTAGTGTCTTTTATACAGTGACTCCCTGTATAGTATTTTATACAAATAGTTTGTCTACAGGCATATTAACATTTTTAATAGTTTAAAATCTTTCATTCCAGTATATATAAATATATAAATTTCAGATGCCTTGCCATGTATTCATATTTATTTATACAAGGTTAAATTTCTATTAGACTGATAAGCCAGTTCATTTCTTAAATGATAATGAAATATATATAAGGGTTTTTAGTGAACAGCGTGCTTTCACATCCAGATTGAGCATGTTTTTAGTGTCGGGTTGATTTTTTTATCCTATACATTTTACTAAAAATAGTTTACCAAAAGCAAAGTCTGCTTTAATTTAATTATACTTTAAAAATCCATCATCTGCCAGCAGTTAGTTACAGTAACATTAGAACTTGAAACTATAGTCAGCAAAAGAGAAATCCCAAATAAAAAAAGTTCACCATCAGGTTGCAGAAATGCATCCATTTGCTGGTCTTTTCACCTTCATTTCCTGTGGTGGGTATTTCACAGTTAATGGCAAAAGGGAAGGATTTGGAGGCAACCTGGTGCTCTGTGAGGTGGGGCAAGGGGGGCTCTGCTGGGTGCCATGGAATGACGGCATCCTCTTGATGCTGATACAGAAAGAAGGGTCATAGCCATGCCAGGACAGTGACAGCAGGGGCAGCTGCCACCCCCCCTGGCACATGCCACTTGACTCAGTGCCTAAAGATAACAAAACAGAGCCATAGGAAAACAGAAGAATTCCATTAGCCAGAGCAGTCATCCTCCGGGAGAGGTGAGCAGGCTTCAACCTGCCAAAGTTCTGGGAGTAATGAACGCGGCCCCAGAAAATTTATGGATTCCACAGTTTTCAACCACCCTACAAGGTTTTTCTATGCCTCTCAGCAGTTTTAAATGTACGCTTCTCTGTTGTCTCCTCAATTGCCACGCTGAATGGGCAGCTTGGAAAGCCGAATCTCCTCTTTCCTGGAGGGGCTGCTTTCCTCAGTGAAAAGAGCTGGGTTTAACATTTAGTTTAGAAGAGGAGAGGAAAGGGGGAAAGGAATAAAGAAAATAGATGCAGTGGGGATGCAAAGAGAGAGGATTTAAAACAATGAAAGTCTAGCTCAGAGCGAAGGAACAGACAATAGGTAATAAGCATCGCACCTGCCTTCTCCCGGAGAGTACTTGGCTTATTCAGAAAAAAATATGGAAAGGGGAAATCAAGTTGTACAAAGAAAAAAATCCTCCAAGCAAAGAAAAGAATGACTATGACACTAAGATAAAAGTGTGAGGTACACAAAAGTGAGAAAATCTGAAGTACCATAGGAAACACTACCAGAAGTGTAATCTAGATATCTAAATGTGTAAACGTGAAAGTCAAGGAACAGTTAAAAAAAAAAAAAAAAAAAAAAAAAAAAAGCATTCAAAAGGAATTTAAATCTCTTCATCTAAATTGTTTGGCAATGTCATCTTCCAGTTAGCTGAACTGGATAAGCTCAACGTGGAAACCCTTAACTGTCTGCGTAAGCACAGATAATTATTTAACACAGTTAACGATCTTCTTAAAGACTGAGGAATTCTTGTTGACTTCAAGTCATCATTAGTTCAATCCTTATTTTTTTGCTAGAAGCCCATTTACTCTAATTGAGGGTAGTGTTTAAGAGCACGGACTCTGGAGTCATACACATTTGAGTTCAGATGCTAGCTCTGTCCTTCCTAGTTGTAGGAGTTATGGTTTTATAACTAGTTATAAGCAAGTCGCTTAAACTTCATCTGTATAACAGGGACAATAATAGTAACTTATTTATAGGATGGTCATGAGGATGAAATGAGATAATGGATAATTAACACAATAAGCAGTTAATAAATCTTAGTGGTTGTTGCTTTATTATTATAAGTTCCACTCTGTATGAGGAGATATAAGATCTATCCATTAGCCCAACTATTCTTCCATGTCATTTATTGCTGTTATAAACTTGTTTTCTTGGAAGGCTCGAGTTCTCTCTGCCTTTAAAATGGAATATATTGGGATTCTTCTTGGAGGATCCCCTGTCCTCCCATGTAAGATGCTGACTATAAGACATTGGCCCGTGGGCGTCAGTATTCACCAAATGGCTCCCTTCTTTTGTCTCTTATTCCCTCCTGCCCAGAACAGTAAGATGGAGACTGGCCCCAAATGTCAGAACAGGAGGGGAGGGAGAATTTGATCAGTTCAGGATTACAGAGAGGTAGGTTAAATTTCATTGATACTTCCAATACGATGAATTATAGCGTATTTAGGCACAAAGTCGTATTTGTACATCTTTTGCCATTATCCTAACATAAAATGGAAATCCACTACCACTTTCTATTTTATGTCTATCTCCCAATACTAAGGTTCTAGTTCTTAAAATAACTCCATGTGTAGCCAATTAACTCAAGCAGAGCATGAAATTTTCGAATTATTTTTAAAACATTGTTTAGCCTATACTACTTTCTAAAAATAACACAAAAACAAAGTAAACAAACAGCACTTTAAATCACACAACCTAATTTTTGTGGGCTACCAACTCAGGGCAGCTCCAGAGAAGCTGGGCTTCCCAAGAACTCAGGACTCTCCTCTGCCCACCGAGAATGGAGTTTAGCATGTGTGTGCTCGGCAGGGCCAGGGAACCCAGAGTCATGGCGTAGACAGCGAACAGGAAGTTTCCTGGTGGAATCAGAGGCTTGGGTAAACTCAGTGTAAATACCTGTGGGATAGGAAACTGACTTCCCAGCTAAAACAGGATCTTGGGAAAATCTGCTGGGTGAGTCAGAAAATATACACGTTCGTAGTCTCCATTTTACATTTCTTTTAGAAAATGGCATTTATCCACCCAGTGACTTCTCACATGATGCGGAAGTATGCACCTTCTGAGCCCTTCAGGTACATCTTCCTTCCCCTGGAGTGACCCTACCTCGCAACGGGAGGTGGACAAAAAATCACAGCCCAAGATGGTATGACAGCAGCTTGATTAATAACGATTATCACAACAGATGGAAAACTGTAGACACAACTTTCCGTAGAATGAGTCTTCCACAACATCTCTTAATGAGACAGAAGGATGGTTAGCTACCACAGAATTATTCCTTACTTAACAGAATAAAGTTGCTGAATTTCTACCAACCCCTTTTGATAATTCTCACAAATCTCCGGCAATTTACTAGTCTGGTGTGTGCAACTTCTGAGGGCAGCAGGCTGCATGCTCCTCTTGAAAGAGGAGCGTGCATCCCTGAGAAAAATTGACTACATGGGGCTTCTCTTCAGCAGTTCATCTTTCCAGTGGGTCCACATACTTGGACCTCTGCTACTGAGAGAAAACGAGTTTTATACCCACCACGAGAATGTTTCTTGATCATTTGGATTGTTTCCCTTCATCCCTGCTTTTTGTTGTTTGCTTTCATTTACAGTGCAAATAGCCTTAGCAGACGATAGCCATTAATTCTGGAAAGCAGAGCCAGAGACTTTTTTTATTCCCTCCCTCCCCTCACGGCCCAGCTCAGCATGGAATAGAAAGGACCTGGCCCTCCTCCTGCCGCCGCTGGAAGGAGAAAGGACAGACGGCCCAGAAGGCCCTGGAGGCTGGGAGGGCCCCAGAGAACCGGCTTCAAGACGGAGGGAGGTGATGGTAGCCCAGGCGGCAAGATGAGAGAAAGGCTCCTCTTTCCATCCAAAGAGCCTTTCAGAGCTGGGTAAAGATGCCAGTCTGTGTCTGAGTCTTCAAACACTGTTCTGCGCTCCCTTTCCCAAACCAAGGGGAGCGCCCTCCAGCAACTTGCTTAATTACCCTGTTCTTCTGAGAAGCTAGAAAACTCCCTCAGCTGAGTAGTCCACAAATTGAGCCTGAATTGCCAGCAGATTCCTGTCATGCAGACCATTCAGAGTATTAATTATACTAGTGAACACTCTGCCCCACTATTAAAGAACCAAGTCAAAATGAGACTGCATTTGCTGTGAAACTTGAACACAGGCACCCTGTCAGTGAGGCGCTTCGGGGCAGTGGGGGTGGGCGGAAAGAGATGGAGAGCTAGTGAGTTTCTGTCCCGCTGGGCTGTAAACTGCTCAGCACCTGACAGTCCTGGGCAAGGAGGACGGGGCTGAGCTGGGGACTAGAAGAGCTGGATTCCAGCTCCTGCCCCAGCTCCTCGCCTGCATGCCTTGGACTAGTCACTTGTCTCTGCTCACTGTTTCCCCGACCGTCAAATTTGAGGAAGGAATTCATGAGACTGGTGTGAGAACACAGGAGATAACAAAAGTGAAAGCACCTTGTAAATTCTAAGGGGCTGTACACAGCGAGGTCTTCCTCCTTGGTGTGAACCTACAGGATGTAGGAGCAGGTCAGGGAAGGAGGTACCCTCTCGGGCTCTGGCTGTCCCCTCTGTAATTGGTGTCTGCTTTTTGGGTCCCATCAGTGGTGAGCTTGCCAAGGTGGACAGTGAAAAATAGGGCAATGGATATTTTGCATTAAATAAGGAATTGCTATGGTTGAGATTAGATGTAGGAGTTTTGGGATCAGAGAGACTGGGTTCCAAACCTTTCTCTGCCCCTAGTGTGCAACGCTGGGCAACGTATTCAACCTTGCTAAACCTCTGTTTCCTCAACTGTAAAATGGGGGTGATGATGACGTTGCCCTTCATGGGGTTGTGGTGATGATTAAATGAGAGAATGCCTGTTAAGCATGGGCATAGCACCTGGCACAGGGTCAGGGTCGATAAACGTTACCCAACCTTTGTCCCGTAGAGTCCGACCGTTCTGTTTGTAACTCCAGTAGGCCTTAGGTGAATTGGTATTGTTCAGCCATTCACTGAGCTACTTTTTCAAGCCATCCAAGGTTTAGTTCAAATGCTACCACCATCATAAAGCCTTTCTTGGTCCAGTCCCAAGCCCTGCTCCCCAGCCGGTACTAATCTCAGTGTTAAGTTCAGGGCCTGCTTCGTGGGCATAGGACCTGCACAGCTGGAAAGGACTCCACGCTCACAAAGGCCCCATACTTGGT
Organism: Kogia breviceps; assembly: GCF_026419965.1. Taxonomy (NCBI): domain Eukaryota; kingdom Metazoa; phylum Chordata; class Mammalia; order Artiodactyla; family Physeteridae; genus Kogia; species Kogia breviceps. The sequence continues at coordinate 38,693,515 of NC_081310.1, read as the reverse complement.
TTAATGCTCTGTGGTTGCTGCTGTCTTTTTGAACAACGGACCCTGCATTTTCTTTTTGCGCTGGGCCTTATAAGTTATGTAACTGGCCCTGGTTATAATAGTTTGCTTTTGCCTCTGTTCTGCCTTGTAAATTTTATAATTTGTTGTTAACATGCCTTTAAAAAACACAGTCGATTCTCATTATTCATGGATTCCATAATTGCAAATTTGCTTACTCAAAAAATTTATTTGTAATCCCAAATCCACGTTCACAGCCCTGGCCTAATCATTCACAGACATGCATGATGTGGTGAAAATTTGAGTGGCTCAACATACACATTTCCAGCTGAGGTGGGACAAGGGACACTCTGCCTTCTTGTTTGAGTTCATACTGTAAACAAGTGTCATTTTCACAGCCCAAACTTTGTTCAGGCATAAGTTATAGCATTGGCCATGAGTTCAATGTTAATGACTCAACAATATCTATTAAATAAGGTGTCTTTAAATAAAAACACACAAAAAAAACAAGATTATGTATTGACTGATTGATGAAAATGTTGTGACCAAAGGCTCACAAGAATCTGACCCTGTATTCCCTTTGGAGAGATGGTTCAGTATTTGCTCAATTGACTGTTTGCGGTGGCTTTGTAGAATGTAAGTAAAGAGATTTGCCTCTAACTCCTTTAAAGGCAGTGACCCTGTTTTATTCATTTTCTCATTTTCCCATTGTCATGTTTGCCCCTCCCCCCAGGGCCTAGTACAGTGGTATTCAAAAGAGTGAACTGAAGTAAGTTATGATTCTGACTTTTTGAAGAAACATTAACAGCCAATTGTCAGTTCTGAGATTTTATTGCTGCTTCCCTATGAAATCAAAGCCTCCTTGGGATATTGTGGTTATAGGAAAGACTACCCCACCCAGCAAAAGTTATAAGTTACTCTCAATTTTTTCCTTGGTGAAATGAAAAAGTACAGCAGTGAATGGTCATGGACTAAAACACCTAAATTCTTCATGATCTGCAGACAATTACTGAAGACCTAGACTTGAAATTTGTTAAGAAGGAAGTTGTCATAGAGTTCTTAAGGGATGCATAACAAACTAAAGGGTTTGTATTTTCAGAAAAACAATTTTGGATATAGGAGAGATTTCTATTTTAAGTCCTTCTCAAGTGAACCATTTATAAGAGATTAGCTGAAATAAATAGCCTGGCAAGAATGGTACCCACTGCTTGGGACAGAAGTTAAAGATTTCTAGAATAAGTAGTATACTTATCAACTGTTTAAAGCAGATAGGATTACTGGATTCCTGGCTGGGAGTGTCCTAGAGTCTGCAAAATGCTGAAGTGGATGAAAAAATTTGCCCACTTATCAATAGGATGATGGTAATGCCCATTCTATCATAGATGAGCCTATCTCCAAATCTGAAAAACAAGCATTTTCTATTGGCTGACTTCAAAACCTTCTCCTGATATCTATCCTGATCTTCCTTGGGAGGAAAATGACTGGACTTAGTCATTTTATTCATTGCGTTTGAAGAATAACATGCAACTTAAGGGGTCAAAATAAGAGAGCACCTGGCCCCAAGTCACAATTATTTCTCCCCCACCCCTCCTCCCACATCCATGCTCTGAAATCTTGGCTCTTGACCCTTGGCTGCTGGCTCTGGCCCCTATCTCTTGACTCTGCCTTTCCTCCTTTGGAAGTATGTTCATAGCTAGATAGGCTGCCTCAAAAATAATAAGCACAGACCACTAAGTAAACAAGTAAGGCTGACACAGCCCTGTTCACAAGAAAGATGAGGTTCAGATTTGATGGATAAACCATTGATGAAACAAGTGTAAAAGCATAGCAGGTAATGAAGAGATTATTGATGTGTCCTGACAGCTGATAAGTATATGGTGTTAGACAATGTGTCTTTTGAAAAGAGGAATTAAAAGATCTTTATGACATGTCAAGATGACCCTTGATGACATGTCTCTTTGGGTTTGGCTAGTAAACAGAAACAAGGTTACTTGAATTGAAAGGCAGGTAAGAAAGAGGAGGTTCCAGCTGAAGAGAAGAGTGGCCCAAAAGGCCTGGAAGGAAGATGTGGAACTATGAATAGCACACTTGGGTTAGAGTGTAGAGTATAAAGTTGAATGTGAGAGGATAGGAGAGAATAAACCTGAGTTATTCAATTGAGTCATATAATAAAAGCCCATGAATTCAAGGAGAATAAATATGCACTACTTACTACTTAGTAGGCAATGGGGATCCACTGAGAGTCTTCCAACAGGGCAAGAAGGTACTTAGAACTGCAATTAGAAAATAAATGCAGCAGTGGTGCATAGATATTTGGAGAAGGACAAGAACAGGGAGAGAGGGCAGTGTGGAAGCTTTGGCGACAGCAGACAGCAGGGAGGAATGAGAAGCCTGGCTCCAGAGGAATGACATGGCAGAGATTGAGTTTGTGGCCTTGGAAACCGAGCATGTGGGGTTGAGGGTGCACAGAGAGAAGGGGGATTCAAAGATGAGGATTTTGAGCCCCAGTGACTGGGAAGCAGAGGTGTTTAGTGAGTGAGGTGGATAGAAGGTTTTGGCATGTGATGTTTAAGATGCTGGAAGCAATTGAAAATTGGCAGAATCTAGATATGACTTCATCTGAATTACATTTCAGATATTAATGCACCAACTGTTCCGACTTTATTTCTCTGTTACCCAGCAGTATTTCTCCAAGAAAGTGTGTCCAGGCTTGATTTCTCAGACCTGAGGTAATCTAGGGAGTTTAGTCTGGCTCTGATCTACTGGTGTGTGTTAGAAGTGATGTCTGCCCTGAAAGACTCCGAGTCGAGATTGTAATGTCTTTAGACTTTAGGTTACTTATAGAATTAGCAAAATCTTTATCTTATTCTTTGTATCCCTCCCCCCCAATCTCATCCTTACAGTTAGATCACACGCGCACACGTGCACACACGCGGGCACACGCACACACACACAAACACACACACACTATTGAGTTTCTATTATTCCAAGTCCAGTGCTAGCATCTGCGAAGAATAGATACAGAGGTGAATAAGATGCTATGCTCTCTTCAGAAGAGCTTACGGTCTGGTGAGGACTCCAGTAGTTGGCTGCATTGTGGGTTACTGAACACCCACTATGCACTGAGCACCAGGTTTAGGAGGCAGTAAGAGGCCACACTGCCTAGCAGTTAGGCACGGATTGTGGTAGCTAATGTGTAGGCCCTGGAACCAAGTTACGTGGACTCAACATCTTGCTCTAGTGCTTATTCATCACGAGAACATCAATCAAATTCTTAAGGGTCTTGCTACCTCTGTTTTCCTATCTGTAAAATGGGAGTAATAATAATTCCTTCACAGGGTTGTATGAAGATTAAATAAGTCAATAAATATAATCTACCATTATGTGCTAGGAGCTCATATATGTTCCTAGCACATGATAAGCACTCACTAAATCTTAGCTATTATTGTTAGACACTGCCTTCACAAATACGATCTCATTTAATCCTTACATTGGTTCTGCAAAACTAGTATTATTTTCCCCATTCATGAATGGGGAGGACCTCAATACTCAGGAAGAATAGCTGACTTGCCCTAGCTTGCCATTAAATGAAAGAGCCATGGCATGAGTCCAGGTAAGTCCACTGCTCATTCAACAACATCGCAATACATCTTGTTACAGGGTAGAGTGAATTAAAGAAGGATGCTGTAAATGTCAATATGATCTAAAACCTCGAAACGGCAGACAAGTTTTAAATGGTTGATAATGAAATAATCAATAATGATTAGAACTGCCAATATAATGTCCCAATTTAAGCTTATTCCACCAATAACCTTTTAACATTATTTGATTGTGATAATGAATTAGATTGACCAGGTATTTTCCTCTTTGTTTTCATGAACTATCCCTAGAGACACAGTTTATTGAAAAATTAGCTACTAATTTCCTATGGCTGAAACCAGTTTGCTAAACTTAATAAATAAATTGATGAATTTTTAGAAGATGTCAAGTTATAGTCAAGTGTCTGAAGGCTCTGTATGAATGTTAACAAGATACACACACACACACACACACACAGGTACACAGGTCAGTTATGAGGCTGCAAAAATGAGCTCTGTGTTGCACAGAATTAATCACATCATAGAGGTTGGCCACTTCCTGTCCACGAACCTGATGTGAAGAAGTTCAGGCTAGGCTGACTTTTCCCTTGGGCTCTCCACAGCACTTTTACATTCCTCCCTTAAGATTCTTTTCAAACTCTACCTTTAATTTGCCATCTGGTCAACCTCTGAGGACTAAGCTTGAATCAGGCTCCTGCTCAGGCTGAATTAGGTAAGATGTTTGCCTGGAGTGGCCCACAACGCACATAATCCAAAGGGAGAACATCAACCCTGGCCAAAAATGAAAGCCAGAGGTCAGTACAAAAAGAGTTGTACCATCTACCAAGACAAAGAGACAAAGGTGAGACTACAAATGAAAAATGAGAGATAAATCTGAAATCAAAAATATTCAGAATGGTTCAAGAGAATGGGTGTGTTAAGAAGAAACTACTCCTTACATGCAGGAGAATTCCAGGCCCATTCTTATTGGGTGCTAGCCTAGATCTGGACAAGAGAGTAGCTATTTAAACATATGTTGTCTCTGCACTGAACCATAAGCCTTTTGAAAGCATGATATGATGAGTATCTTGTCATTTTTGTATCTCCCATAGAGTCTGACATATGGCAGACACTTAGCAAATATTTGTTGAATGAATTAAGGAATGTTGAATAGAGGTGATGATGCACTACTACCTCACCCAATAATAACACCTATCACTTTTGGGACATTTGCTATGTGCCCAAAATTGTGCTAAGCACTTGGCATATATATTTTTTAATTCTTACAAAACCTTATAAGGCAGATGCTATTCTTAGCCCATTTTATAAATGAAGAAACTAAAGCTTAGAGAAGTTATCTTTTCCAAAATTGCATACCTAACAAGTGGCAGAAACAGCATACTAACCCAAGTCTGCCTGATCCCTCAGTCCATGAACTCGATCATTCAGTTATACTACTTTGGAAGCCCAGACTTGTCTGACATTGAATTGGATTCTAAAGGTTGTATAAGAGAATTCCCTGTTTCCCCACCACCCAAACTGAGTTCAATTCCCCTCTTCTGTACTTTTTGGGCAAGTCTCCACCATATACTCAATACATTGTCAAATAGTTACGTTTAGATGAGCATCTTGACAGCAGGGACACTTATGTTCCCCTATAGTGAATACCATAATGCCTGGAATACATTAAATAAATGTTTGTGGAGTTGACTAGCTACTGACTTCTGAATTAATGATGGTCATTAGAAGTCTATGTTTACTAGAGACCATTTTGATTTTGATCCATGGATTCCCTCATGTAAGGACTGAAAGGTCAAGAGATAAGATAAACAAGGCTATTTCAACACCCCTTAGCAGCTACCTTTGGGGCTGGATTTATTGCCTTCTTGGGTGAAATGTTGCCCCTCAACTTTGCTGAACTGTCAAGAGTGGTGATCTTAGGTGTGAGGCTGTCAATTGCCCCACAAACTTACTTTTTAACTCAAAAGTGCTGTCTCGCACTGGAATGGGAGATCTGTCATGAAGAATTCACAGGACCACTGGACCTCCAAGGAGGTGGGACAGGGGAGGCCATCAGAAACAAAGATCACCCTGTTCCCAACTTTAAAATTAAAATAGTAAAATAAAGGAAGAAAATTTAAGCTATAAAAAATGTAAAGCTTTTAGTAAACGATTAACAATAATAATAATAGCATCCTAGAGTAATGGTTAAACAGCACAGGCTTTGGAGTTAAACAAACTTGTTTCAAATTCAAATTCTTTGCTCACTACCTGTGTTATACAGGGCAAGTTACAATCCTAAGCCTCAGTGTCCTTGTCTGTAAAATAGTATTAATAATGACTACCTTATATGATACACATTAAATAATACATGTGAAATATTTAAATCAGCACCTATTATATAGCAATGGCCCAATAAAAGATAGTTGTTATTCAAACAGTTAAAGCTTATTTATTTACTTACTAAATATTTATTCAGCTCCTACAGCATGCCAGGCACTATACTTTACCCATCAACATAGAATAGTGAGCAAGTATGTATAGGATCTGGGCCCTCACAGAGCTTCATGGTGAACCATAAAAGTAACCACAGACTCTTCTCCTCCTAGTATCCACACCCCCAACAGGCCCTTTGCTCGCCTTCCCTCTATGATGCTAAACTTGGTCATGTGACTTGTTTTGGCCAATGAGATATTAGCCAACATGATACAAGCAGAGTCTTGTAACATGCTTGTGCTTTGTCCTATCTGGCTGCTCTTAGAGCCCCTGCTGCCACCACCATGTGAAGAAGCCCAAGCTAGACTGCTGGATGTTTAGAGACATAAGGCACAATTGTTGCTGTCTCCTTGTCCAACAGCTGCCAAACTTCTGAAATGTGAGTGAGGCCATCCTAGGATCACTGCCTCCAATTGACCCACCAACCGACCATAGGAAAACTAGAGTGCCCAGCAGAAATCAGCTGATTGGCTGACCAGAAAACCTACCTAGCCAGTTCATAGAATTATGAACTAAATAAATGGTACTTGTTTTAAACAGTTAAGTTTTGGCATCGTTTCTTATACAGCTAGAACCAACTTATACAAGCTTACAGCCTAGCATGGGGGTCAACAAACTTTTTCTGCAAAGGGTCAAATGGTCAATATTTTGCCTTTGCAAGCCATAAGGTCTTTGTGGATATGACTCAGCTCTGCTATAGTAGCCCAAAAGAAGCCATAGACAATATGGAAATGAATAGTCATGACTGATTTGCCCCAAGGGCTATTGTTTGCTGACCCCTGCTCTAGCACAAGAAACAGACATTACTCAAATAATCACGAAAAGAAATATGTGCATATAGACTATAATAGCTACTGTGCAGCCAATGCTCATCATGCTATTAGAAAGAATAATTGGAGGACCTGTCCCAAGCTGGTCATTCATTTACAGTGTCTTGGTTAGATTTCTCCAGAAACAAACCCTGAGATAAGGATTTGAGTGTAACAGTCTGTTTAGGAGGTGACCCCAGGAAACACGGTAGGAGAGTGGAGACACGAGATAAAGAAGAAAGCCATTCTGAAGCATGTTAATGGGCAAGTTAATCCACTGGCAAGTGAGGCTTAGTCTGCTGGGTCCTCTGAGAGATGCCCTAGGTCACCGTGGGCTGAGGAAGCTGGGCTGTCTATTTTCCACCTCCCACCCATCATTGTTGGAGGGTGGCTCCTGGAGGGCTTCACTCTCCGACGTTCTGGCCAGCAAGAGCACTCGGGCAGAGAGTAGCAATTCACAGGAAGAGTTGGACCTGGTAGCAAGGCATGCCAAGGGCTGTGGGTGGACTCCCAGAGTGACTGCTGCAGAAGGCTTCCCTGTGGGAGCCAGGTCTGAGTTAAGCTCTGGAAGGAAGGATTAACAGCCACAGCTGAAGCGTAGATGTAGAAAAGGTCCCCTAGGGAGGAGGCTATGCGGAGAAATAAAAAGAAGTCTAGAGCTAAGTGTTTAGGAAAACCTACATCAAACGGAGGATGAACCAGAAAGGGGGCTATATTAGTTTCTCAGGCTGCCGTAACAAAGTACTGCAAACTCAGTGGCTTTAAGCAACAGAAAGTTATTCTCTCACAGTTCTGTAGGCCAAAAGTCCAAAGTCAAGGTGTCAGCAGGGACACACTTTTTCTGAAGGCTCTAGGGCAGGGTCCCTCCTTGCCTCTTCTTAGCTTCTGGTGACTCCTGGCAACGCTTGGGATTCCTTGTTTTGTGGGTGTATCACTGAAATCTCTGCCTTCATCATCACATGGCCATCTTCCCTTTGTTCGTATCTGTGTCCAAATTTCCCTCTTCTTATAAGGACGTAAGTCATTGGACTAGAACCCACCCTAGTGACCTCATTAATTTGATTGCATGTGTAAAGACCCTATTTCCAAACAAAGTCATGTTCTGTGGAAGTTAGGACATGAACATATCTTTTGAGGGAACATAATTCAACCCATGACGGAGACCGACAAGGGGCAGTCGCAGAGAGGAAGAAAATCTGGAGAGTACGCTCCCATGCATAGCCACAGGGAAGCAGTGCTTTGCGGAGGAGGGAGAGAGTGTCATAAATAAGGTGAAGACCACTCATTGGATTTAGAAATGCAGACAGCATGGTTCTTACCAAGGGCTGATTCTGTGGAGAAATGGAAGAAAAACAACAGTGAATGCGAGGTGAGGAAATGGAAATAGCATTCAAATCTATCAGAACGCTGTACCGTGAAAGGCAAGAAATAGATAGAAGCAAAGATTTATGGGGCTGAGGGAGGATATTTTTTAAGATGGCAGAAATGGGAAGGCCTGAGTTTGGAGGGAGATATTGAATATGGAATTGGCCGGCAAAACGCAGGATCCTGAGGAGACAGGAAGGAATGGGTTCCTGGGACCAGGCGTCTCTGTTGTAAGAGGCGGGAACAAGTGGAGACGTGCAGGCCCCAGAATGATCCCGTCTATGCTTTATGCCCTCGTTTTTCCCACCTAATGGCCTCATTTGCCAGTCTTAGGACAATCCGCTTGGTAACAACTACCAACTGATCTGCCCCCAGAGAGATCTGGTTTTCCACATTTTCCTAGTATTTCCCTTCCTCGTGATCCTTTAGCATGTGTCAATAACTGTCTTTTGGGTCTACCAAGGCTCTGTCCCTCCTGAGATTAGGGAGCCTAAGGGTGCAGGGCTTTGGTAGATGTGTGCATTATTTATTCATCTTGAAAACAGCCCCAGCAGGTAGGCAGGACAGCATCGTTATTTTCACTTTACACAAGAGGAAACTGGACTCCAAGAAGTCAAGGGTTTTAGACAAGATCACGTGGATTTAAACCCCCCATCCTTAGATATCTTGTTGGAGCTTTTTCCACTGCAGAGAGCTGCCTCCCTCCACGTGATATCAATCGTGGTTTAAAAATTACATCAGAAAAGGAATATTATGGCCTCCAGAAGGAAATGGAATATTTTTTTCTCCAAGATTTGTAGAGTAACAGGAAATATTTATGGCCTTGTTTTCTTAGGAATAATGAAAGCAGGCTGGTGTCTTGGGAACTAAATTTGCCTTCCTTGAGAAGGCCATACACCCGAATGATCCAGATGAAGGTACACAAGAACTATTTTCCCATCATCTTAGAGCATTATCTATCCAGCACACATTTACTGAGCTCCTACTATATGCCAGGGATTTTTCTAGGGACTAAGGAATAAAAATGAATTGGGCATCACCTCTGTTCTCAAAGACCTCAGAATCCGGGGAACAGGCAGGCACATTTGTGGGCAGGCTACCCTGATCATGTGGAATGGTGAACCCTAGGAATACACTCCAGCGTCTGGGGGATGATGATACTTCAAGGAAGTTGGGGAGACATAAACTCTGTGAGAAGAGAGGGGAGGGAGGAGAGTGGGCCCCGGGAGATCAGGCCAGGGAGGCAATAATAATAGCAATACTAAAATACACTTGCGTGGCATTTACAGTTTTATATAATTTTTTTCATTTAGTTTTTACAGCAACCCTTGGAGAAGTAAACAGTAAAGCACCCTCTCCCCCATACAGGTAGCTCTGGGAAATGAGCTTTCCCTAAGCAGCAATGTATTCAAAATGAATAAAGTAAGAAATCTGCCCATATTATGCTACAAATTCATTAGACTTGTCTCCCTGTGTTTCAATGGACAGATATTGCCTAGTTTGGTGGGGGGGGGGGGGGCTCTAATTTATCATGTTTAGCCCAAGCGGGGCTCCACACTGTCTTCTCTTAAAGGTTCCTAATTCTGCCAGCTAAACTCTGAAAGTTGGTTAAAGTCTCAAGCCCTGTCTTCCCCACATTCTGCTTCCTCAGCCATGTGTGTGTTATCTGCCATGACACAGCTGCAGTCCTTCCTGGTATTTTGTTAACTGATCACCTGTGTGGGCACCAAGAATAGACAGCTTCAGCTGGAACACTCATTTAGGTGGAGTTCTAGGCAAGTCTGCTAATGATGAACTCCCTCCTTAAGGAAGTGTCCACCACAGTTCATCCATCCATCCTTCCATTCACCAAATGTATTGAATGCCCACTACATGCAAGACACACACTGATAGACTGTGTAAAGGACTCAAATAACAAGACATGTATTTGGAGTCTATTGGGAAGAATAGGATGAGCACACAAGTAAATAACTAATGTGCAAATCAAAGTGAGGTAAGTGAGAAAAGGGAGCTAGCTAGGATCATCTGTTCTTTTATTTCTTCAGCAATCGTTTATTAAGCCCCAATTATGGGAAAGGAACTATGCCAGTTCTCTCCCATATGTTGCCTTATATAATCTTCACAACAAGGAGACAGAAGCTCTTAGCTCCATTTTATAGATGAGGAAAACCGAGGCTCTCCTTCCTTCCTTCCTTCCATGGAAGGGCTTCATGGGAGAAGTTTTTTCTTTCTCTGTTTGGGAGTTTCTTTGCTTGTTTTGTTTATTGTTGTTGCTGTTGTTCAAGTTTGAGGCTTGCACACGATTTTAACATTTGAATCTAGGAGGATTTAACAGGAAGCTGAAGAAGCTTGGCCTTCAAGGACCCAAGTTTTCACGGGTTCCTTTCAAGGAGTCCTATGAGGAGCCATAGAAAAGTGTTCACGTTTTCAGATGTTTCTGTAAAATTTGCCAAAGTAATGTATTTTACCATTCTTTTTAGACAGGCTGTCCCAAATTGTGTACACTTCAGGTCCCACAAAATCTGGACGCATTACTGCATTTAAAGAGAGAACGAAGGGCATGTGAAAAAGAGGAAGCTGCTGACAAATGCAGTGAAGTGGAGAAAGGTCGCTCGGGGCACACATGGGAGGAGTGTGTGTGGCCCTTTCTGCGCAGAACCAATTCAAGGCAAGGCTAGAAAGGCCGATATAATGGCTTCCTCAACCCTGCATCTGCCCCCTCCTGTCCTCCTCTTGGCAACCCTGAAAGAGGGACCTTTCCTCCGCAGGGCCGATCTCTCCACCCAGGCTCAGATTCCTACTGCGGGAGGGAAGGAAGGGAGGGGAGGAAGGAAAGAAAACCTCTTTGAAAGATTTTTCCTCTCCAGACTCAGTCCTTTCTTTTTCTCTCCATTCCTGGCCGAAGTTCTTGACAGAAATCATCTTCACTTAACTGTTTCCATCATCTCAGCTTGGATGACTTCTCAGCCCACTGCAGTCTGGCTTCTCCCCCCACCAGCACCGTCTCCTCCTGCAAGGAAACTGCTCCTGTCAATGTCGTTAGCAACCTCCTTGCTGAGACAACAACCAGCTTGTGCTCTGTGGTCCTCATTTTCCTTGGCATCCTGACTTTGAGGACCAACTCCCAGGATTTCCTCCTGCCTCTAGGCCTCCTCCCTGTCCGTCTCTGTGGCAGGCTCTCCTTCCCACGGCCAGCCTTGAACACTGGTGTTCCCTGCTTGTCCCCAGTCATAATAAATATTTCTCCTGTGTGTCACAGGCACTGACTCTCATCATGTCTGAAGCTGAGCTCAGCATCTCACACCCCAACCCAGCCCTGCCCAGACCTGACAGCCGCCCGTCCGATGCTCCGGCCCAGGAAAGGCATCACTGTTCACAAGCTGCCCAGGCCAGAAACCTGTGGAAGAGACTTGTCACCTCCCTCTCTCTCACCCGCTACCTCAAATCATTGCTCAGACCTGCCTTCAACATCTCACGTCTATCCCCTTCCGTCCCCCGCCCCTAATGTCACAATTCTTGCCCGGGTTCCTGGAGGCGCCCCATCACTCGTCTCCCTGCCTCTATTCCCCCCTTCTCACCGACCATTTCTCCAAACTGCAGACAGGATGGACTTTCTAAAACACAAGTCTGCTCACGTACCTCTTCTGCTTGCACCCCTCAGTGGCCTCCCGCCGCTCTCAGGACTGAGTCTGAACCCCTGCCGGGGTTTTCAAGCCTTTTATAGTCAGGACGACCTCCCTCCTGCTGTCATGCTCCCCTCACGGACTACAGCCCAACTGCACTGCTCATATTCTCTTGCCTCTGGCCTTTCACCACCCTGCGCCTCTCCTACATTTTCCTGCCCCCCACTCCCACCCCCCAGCCTGGCCTTTATCTGGATCCCTCCTGTGCCTTCTTCAGGTGACGGCAAATGATTTTAGACAGGAAGCCTTCACTGATGTCCTAGGGATCACGCTACGTAGCTCCACAACACTTCCCCCGCGGACCCTACCATACTCTCAGATCCTCAAGAGAAGGCACCAGGACACCGTCATTTTGCATCCACAGTGGCGGCCCCAGTGCCTGGCACATGGAGAAATAAACATGTGTTGAGCAAGTCATGAATGAAAGATTGGAGGAAACTAGGTGCCCGTGTGCACTGACTGAATGCCAGCCAGGCTGGAGAGTTTGGGTTTTATTTTGCGCGGGAAGTGGAGCCAATACAGGGTTTGGAACAAGGGAGAGCGATGACCTGACCTGTGCTTTAGAAAGTTCACTCTGGTGGCACAGTGGTTTGAGGCTTCATAAAGACAGAGAACTCCTAAAGCAGGAAGCCCAGTTAGCAGGCCCTTGGGAAAGTCCAGGCAGGAGGTAGCCAAGCACAGGCACAGGCGGGGAGACAGGCAGCAGGGAGGAGAAACAATGCAAAAATCACATTGACGGACCCAATCAACTGATTAGCCTGGGGCTGGGGGAGTCCAGGTGGCCAGGGATGGTCTTAGACCTGTTCTCTTTGTCCCCGAAGTTTCAGGCTCTGAGACTTTGAGCCTCTGCCCCAAACCCTTATGTGGAGAGCAGATATTTGCATAGCACTGGGTTCTTACTGCTGTTTTTATTATTACCTACCCAAACAGAACTGGAATGATGAAATCAACGGCAGCTTGCACTGGTGTCTCTTTACACAGAGAGCATGTCCCCGACCCCACCAGGGCTGTAAAGAATACCTATGGCAGAGGATTGTGGGTTTGGCGTTCTGTTTTGTTTTTCGATCTTTAAATGCTCTGCTCAGCGCTCTGCAGTGGAGCTTTCCCCTGTTCACCCTTCCTGGGCAGCGGCAGCAATCATCAGAGTGTGTGCCACCATGGCACAGCCAGCCTGGGGACAGCCGCCACCACACCCCCTAGAGACCAGAGCACGGTCAGGAGGCCCAGCAGCCGGCTCTCCACAGCGTGGAGCTGGCAAGGAGCTCATGTCTTCTCTGCTTCCCACAAATGAAAACTTCAGGGCACAAGGTTCACTGGAACGTGATTTATCATCATCCGGTGTAGCCTCACTGGGGTTCAGGTGTTCAGCAGTTTCACCAAGCTCAATATTTCTGAAACACTTATCCCTGTTGGACAGGCTATTACTGATGAAAGCAGGAAGGTTAAAGACAGGACTGTTTTCACTGAGTTCAACGGCACTGTGCTACACTCACAGATCACAGCACAGGACACACAGGCCTATGATGTTGGCAGTGAAGAGTGTGGACCTGGAGGTCAGACCACTTGGAATCAAAGCCCAGCTTTGCCATTTACTGGCACCGGGACCTTGGGCAAGTCTTTCAAGCTTCTACACCTTAGTTTTCTTCTCCGTGAAATGGGTGTGATCAAAGTAACAATGGCCAGGGCTATTACAAGCATTAGAAGAAACGATCCACATAAAGCACTTAGATGGTGTGGTTTCTCAACCTGCAGACACCTTCAGCAGAGTAAGTAATTCTAATGGCCATGTGATTCCCTTTCCAGGTCTTTATGGTTCCCCATCCCCAAGGGCTTCTTATTCTTTTTTTTTTTAAATTCGTGATATTATATCCCTCCTTAAAAAGAGCTTCCAAAATGTAATTGCCCCCCAGAAATGATTAGTAACAGTTTCTTTTTTTCTTGTCTTTTTTTTTTTTACATTCTTAAAAATTGTGGTAAAATTACAAATATAAAATTTACCATTAGTGGGACTTCCCTGGTGGTGCAGTGGTAAAGAATCCGCCTGCCAATGCAGGGTGCACGGTTTCGAGCCCTGGTCCGAGAAGATCCCACGTGCCGTGGAGCAACTAAGCCCGTGCGCCACAACTACTGAGCCTGCGCTCTAGAGCCCGCGAGCCACAACTACTGAAGCCCTCGCGCCCTAGACCCCGTGCTCTGTAGCAAAGAGTAGCTTGCTGCAACTAGAGAAAGCCCACATGCAGCATCAGCAAGGCGGCCAAAAATAAAATTTAATTAGTTAATTAATTTAAAAAATTTACCATTAGTGACTGTTAGTACATTTACCATGTTGTGCAACCATCACCACTATCGAGTTCCAGAACATTTCATCACCCAAAAGGAAACCCCGTACCCGTTAGCAGTCATTTCCCATTCATCACCCCCACCCCAGCCCCTGGCAACCACTAATCTGCTTTCTGTTTCTATGGATTTGCCTATTCTGGGCATTTCATATTAAATGGAATGCTTCTTTTATTCCTAAGACAAAGTTTCATTTCTCCTTGGAAGCAGTAAGTAAGCTCTGTCAGGCAGGGACTTTTGACTGTGCAACTGTGGGCGAGTTACTTAACATTTCCACAACTTGGCTTCCTCCCCTAGAAAGCAAGGATGACAGTCATGGGACCCCTACCCAGGGCTGTGTGAGGAACGAATGGGATGGCGTATGTCCAGTGCTTAGTAAGTACTCTCAACTATCACTCATTATTTTCGATGACACAAGTAATGCAGGTTCTTTGGAAAACAGAAGTGTACACATAAGAAAAGAAAACTGTCCCCGTCCCCCAGTTACCCTGGCGGTTGAAGGTCAGTCAGTGGCCACATCTTACCTTAGTGTGAGCAGTCGTAGCCCCAATAGGAGGTACTGGGGTAAGTGGACCTGAGCCTGCCTCTCTGCACTGTGACAACATGGGTGACCTTGGACAAGTCACTTAGCTCCTGTGAACCCTATTTCCTCCTCTGTCACAATGGGGAAACATCCACTGCAGGAGGCCAGTGTGAGAAGCTAAAGAGATGTTCAGTGCCAAGGGCCTGACTCATAGTCGGGTCTCAGCAGCCAAGGGCAGGCTTGGGCCCCAGAGAAGGCAACAAGGGAGGAGAGGACTCGGTTACAGGCACTGCACGCAGAGGTCATGCAGATCCGGGGAGAAGGTGGGGGTCTGAGGGGCCGTCAGGATCTGCAGAGGCAGAGACACGAGGAAGGACTGTGCAGGCGGGGAGAAGGAGTTGAGCATGGCAGGGCTGGGGGCTGTTTGATTCCCTCACTAACCTTCACCCTCGTCACTTCCATCCCTCTATATCCCGTTCACTCTTCTCCGGGTCCCTGCATTCCCAGGAAAGCGGGCACTGGGTGGTGCAGAGGACATGGAAGTCGTGAGTAGCAGCAACTACAGCAGTAGTAAGATTCATAGGGAGGGTTCCCGTGGGCCAGGCACCAAACCCATTGCCCTTTCTCACTTCATCCTCAACTCCAAGGCAGGGAGGGATGAGGGAGCTCCTGCTATAACAGCTCTTGAGGACGGAGGCAGAGACAGCAGAGGGTCTGCCAAAGGGCTGAAGTGGAGGCACCCGGTCTCCACAGGCCTCGGCTCTCCCAGCCACACATCCTTGGAATCTGAGGAACCGTAGCTTCTGAGAAGGGGACAACAAAGAAGAAGGCGAACACCCAGACTTATGCTCAATTCAGAAAGACCCTAGAAAGTAATAGGCCAGTTGCCTCAGGTATTGGAAACTGCCATATGAAACTCAAAGTGTTAGGCCAAAGTCACATGCTTCTTTCAGAAAGCCAAAGCAAGGCCACCTGGGCTCAGAATATGCCAAACGTCAATTAAACGTAAACCGATCCCTCAATGCACAGCCGACCTGAAACAGGGCCAAGGTTGTTCACTGGGTTTTGCCCACATGGCACCAAGGAAGTCTGACTGCTGGCAGAGGGTACACGTAGATTGGCCGTCAGTATCCTAGAGCACGTAAACTGTTGTAACAATTGCACTGCAGTTTGTTCCATCAACTAAGAGATGACTGTGATCATTCCCAGCACTTCCATGGGCCACAGATGAATAGGGTAGAGCCATCTCCTGTACTGTGCTGAGTAGCTCAGGTGGTGAAAGGAACACCAGGCAAAACCAAGTTTTATCTCCACACCACGAACCAGCTGTGTGACCTTAGGCCAGCCACTTAACCTCTCTGGGTCTCAATTTCCATACCTGATAGTGAAAGATTTGACTGAAAGAATCTAAATTCCCTTCTGGTTCTAAATTCCATTTGGGGGCCTTCTTGCATTGACTTTTGGAATCAGCAAATGAGGCCCAAAGAAGCTGTGGCTACATACACTTCCAGAATGAACAACAAACCCCTCAGCCAGCAAGGCTTCATGCAGCCCACTGTGGGAGTTCCTAAAACTGTGGAGGTAAGTCAGATGAGTGAAAACTGTATCATAAAAGTTCTAGAATCACTCAAAATTTAAAAGAATTAAGAATTCTCTTGCAAAAGGAAGGATACTTCTGTAATGCCTCAAATTCCCTTTCATCTGCATTTTAATTTGAATTTTCACAAGTGGATTTAGCAGACTTTGGAGTCAACAGAACTGGGGTGGAACCCTGGTTCCTGGAGGAGGTATTCTCTGAACTTCAGCTTCCTCATCTGTAAAATGGGTGTTTACACCTTTCTGGAAACGTTGTTGGAGAGATTAGCAGGGATTTATATTGAGTGATACAGAACGTGTTAAACATGAGGTGCCCATTAAATGTGTTTACGTGCCAGTCCTAAAGCAAGACACGTGGCATGTGTATTCACTTTTTTCTCCCTAGTCTCTTTTAGGTCCTCCAGGATAGGGACAAATTTCTTCTCCTCCTTGGTAAAGCCCACAGTGTTTTGCATGGCACTGAGCAGAACAAATGAAGTCATCAATTAATGAAATTACTCTTTTGTTCTTCCCTAAGGTTCTGTCTTCCTTCCCAGAGTTCACACCATTTCGCCCTTCCTCTCTGAGGTGGCAGGTTTAACATCTCTCCTGACCTTTGCAAGTCTTAGAGACTGTCCTTTTATGAGGAGGACTCCTGGCGTTTGCACATCACAGCAAAACATGGGTCCACTGAGAACCATGAGGCTCCAGGCAGCCTGAAGGTGGAAAGTAGAGACAGTTTTAGCCCCGCCCTCTCCACTTCCCAGACTAAGGGGTAGGAATAGGAAGGAGGTGGCAAGAGAGACGGGGTGGGGAAACATGTTGCAAGTAAGACTGGAAATATGCCTGAGAGGTAGAGCAGGAAGGCTGGGCTTTCCAAGGGGAGACCCATTCCACCTCCTGGGACTTGGGTAGCATTTCCTGTGTCCCCTGATCCCCAGGTTAGACTGGAGAAGCTAACTGAAGCTCCTCCTAAGTTTAGCTGCAGAGATTACCACACCAGGATGAAACCAGGGAACCAGTGAATCAGGAACGTCCATGAGCAGAGGGGAGGTTGGCTGCTGGTGGAATCAGCAAACAGCTGGAGCTGGGAACCACAGTTACCATCAGTTACCATGTTCCCCGTGCTAGCTCGGTGCCTGGCCCACTCGAAATGTTTGTTGAGTGAGCAGATGCATAAATACAAGAAGAAATGAACAAATGAATGAATTGCAGCCGGGACTAAATTAAACAAGTAATTCAGGGTCCCTTTTCAAGGGGCTAAGACCACCATGTCATACCTCGCGCTGCTTAGGAGGGATAAGGGAGAGAATATTTGTTGAAGGCTCCGGGACAGTGGAGAGGGTAACTTGTGTGCAGGTCCCAGGAGAGAAGAGCTGCAGGTGGGGGGAGCCAGCTGCCCAGGAAGCAGATGGGGAAGAAGGAGGAGGTGGGCACAGCTGAAGCCTGGAGGGGGAAGTCCCGGGAGGAAGTGGGTGGTCAAGCAGTGGGAGGAGGGGAAGCCCGCACCCTGGGAGCGCCCACATGGTGTAGGTCGTCATCTAGTCTCCCCAGAGCCCTGTGAAGTCAGTATATCGTCTCCATTTTATTGAGGAGAAGACCGAGGCTCAGAGAGAATAAGAAACATAACTAAAGTCAAGAAGCTGGAAAGTGGAAGTTTTGGGATTCGAACCCAGGTTTAGCCAATTCCAAAGCCAACATTCTTTCCCTCTCCCAGTGCTGTCTCCTGGAGAACACAGAGCATAACCATGCGCACTGTCCACGAGGCTCCCTCGGTCTCCATCCTGCTGCCGCCACCTACAGCCAATCAGTCCTGTTGACCGGCTCTCCTGAGCGGATCTATGATCCACCTTCGTCCCTTGCTCAGCCACTGAGGGACTGTAAGTAAGTGTGTTCCTACTTACCATATACTTCTCTTTTCACAACACTTATGATACTTTACCATAATTTTTTGTTTCATTGTTTCATTAACCAGTAAGTTCTATGAGGGCAGGAGCGTTGTACCCTCATGTGTACAGTTGTCACTGCATAAAGCACCACAGCAAAGTCTCTTGACAGACCCCGCCAGCTTCTATCTCACTGCCCACGCACAGCCCGCTTTCACAGAACAAGCAGAGGGTTTTCCAGAATGCAAATGGAAATGTCACTGGTCTGCTCTAGGATGAATCTAGATTCCCTAGGATCCAGCTTTGCCTGTCAGTCCAGGGTATCACTCCTTACTCTCCCCTCTGTACTGGACTGGATGGCACCCCCCAAAAAGGTGCCACATCCACATCCTAACGTCCCAACTCTGTGAATGTTAACATCTTTGCAGATGTAGTCCAGTTAAGGATCCTGAGACAGGGAGATCATCCTGGATTACCCAGATGGGCCCTAAATCCAAGTACAAGTGTCCTTATAAGAAGAAGCACAAGAGGATGGCCTTCCCTGGTGGTGCAGTGGTTGAGAATCCGCCTGCCAATGCAGGGGACACGGGTTTGAGCCCTGGTCCGGGAAGATCCCACATGCCGTGGAGCAACTAAGCCCGTGTGCCACAGCTACTGAGACCGCGTACCACAATTATGGAAGCCCACGCGCCTAGAGCCCGTGCTCCGCAGTGAGAGAAGCCACCGCAGTGAGACGCCCGCACACCACAACTAGAGAAAGTCCACACACAGCAACAGAGACCCAACGCAGCCATAAATTAATTAATTAGTTAATTTTTTTTTTTTTTAAAGCACAAGAGGAGAAGACACAGACATGGAGTAGAAAGCCATGTGCAGATGGAGGCAGAGATTGGAGCATGTAGCCACAGGGAATCCCTAGATCCACCAGAAGCTGGAATTTAAGAGTGAAGGAAGGAGTGAGGCCCCACTGACATCTTGGCTTTGGACTCCCAGCCTCCAGAACTATGACAGAATAAATTTCTATTGTTTTGAGCTGCCCAGTTTGTGGTAATTTGTTATGGCAGCCCTAGGAAACTCATTCACCTTCCCCCACAGTGCCCTAGCCATGCTCACTGGCCTGAGAAAGAACTAACAAGCTCCTGAAAGCTGCCTGGTTCTCTTTCTGGGCCTTTCATATGCTGATCTCTCCTCCCAAAACACTCTTCCACCCCCTTATTGTGTGACTAACTCCTACTCTCCTATCACTTCTTATGAAAACGCTTATGTGACACATCAGCCGGGCTGGGTGTCCCTTACCGTGTGTTCCTACTTACCATATATTTCTCTTTTCACAACACTTATGATACTTTACCATAATGTTTTGTTTCATTGTTTCATTAACCAGTAAGTTCTATGAGGGCAGGAGCGTTGTACCCTCATGTGTACAGTTGTCACTTCATAAATATTTGCCCTCTACCATATCACTTTTTCCTCCCCTCCCACACCCAACTCAACTTAGCCTTCCTAGGCAGGAACCCATGAATAGAAATTATCCTTATCCTTGTTGCCCTGGTACAATCTTTCTCTCCTGTGTTTGGGCCCCTCAAAATTTTCTACAGTTCTACTTCTGGCTCTGGCAGGCTTGAATTAAGGCTCATAAGGCGCCTATAAAAAGCCATTGGGAGTTCCCTGATGGCCTAGTGGTTAGGATTCCGGGCTTTCACTGCCGTGGTCTGGGTTCAATCCCTGGTCAGGGAACTGAGATCTCACAAGCTATGCAGCATGGCCAGAAAAAAGCCATTATATGGTCCCAAGCCTACCCAAGCATAGTACCCCCTTTGTCGGGTCACAGAGATTATCTTGTGGATAAGCACACCATCTAAGTCAGGTTAGAGTTCTTTTATTAGGATTTAAATACAGATGTTCAGAGGATGCCATCTTCTTCCTTTTGGGGTCACTGGCTGGGACAAGGCCAGCTAGGACCATCTTTGTCCATGTCCACTCCCCCATCATGTGAGGAAAGCGCATTTTCAGGTATAAATACAGAAGTAAACCCAAGAGTGGGTGGGAAGGAAAAGAGAGCTAAATGTCATTGCCATCTGAGTCCTTGTGTCCAGTCATCCCTGAGGCCACTGCCATCCCCAGACCTCCCCAGATGTGAGTTAGTGAATTCTCTTCTTTTGTCAGGCTAGTCTGAATTTATGTCCGGTCACCTGTGACTGAAATGGTCCTGGCAGATGCAGTGCCTCTGCTGCTTGAAAGGTACCATATCACCAGTCCACATGGTCCTTCTAAGGGCGAGCTGCAGAAACTTCTGTTTTGGTGAGTCAGAGCCTGCCTGAGTTCACGGCCATGACTCGGCTCTGCCTACCTTCAAAGCACAGACTCTTCTCCTCTCCTGGCTTCCCAGGTGCCTTCACAGGCAGGTAGGAGGAGGAGGTCAGCAAAAGCTGGAAATAAGGCAACATCTTCTGGGCTTCCCTGGTGGCGCAGTGGTTGGGAGTCCGCCTGCCGATGCAGGGGACGTGGGTTCGTGCCCCGGTCTGGGAAGATCCCACATGCCTCAGAGCGGCTGGGCCCGTGAGCCATGGCCGCCGAGCCAGGCAGATGCACTTCTCAACTGCAACACTGTGACATTGTGACTGGGGAAGCACCTGAGAGGGCTAACACAGCTTTGAGAGAAGCCAGCACCCTGGCTTGGAGGACCTCTTTCACAGTAACCAATATTGCCGCCCCTACCCTTACCCTGGTCCCTCCGTGCTCTGCACCCATGGATCCTGTGTCCCAGGTTGAGAACACACGGCTCTTGCCTGCTGTAGAGCTCTTCATTGCACTGTCTCCTTCCTACATCCCAAACAAGGGGAAAGGGAGAAGCATCTTCTCTGTCCACAGTGCTCTGTTACCCGATCACCCCTCTGCCGTGCCCATGGGGCGCATGGATCACTGTTAAATCGCTGAGAGGCGAGGACAGCAATTGAATTCTGTGGCCTCACCAGGATGAGGCAGGTAAGGATTTCTTGAACATGCTCCAAGATTACCAAATGATAGGTAACTGGAGAGAAATTAGATGAACTAAGTTAAATGAAAATTAATTTATATTTTACAATACTTTAAAAAACATACATTATTTCATTTAACTACTTGGCCATGGGTTAGAAATTAACTGGTGTTAGACCACAAGGGAGAATATATTGTTCTCACTTGCAGATAAATAATATTTTTTCATAGTTTCCCTTTAATTTCAGTAGAGAAATGTAATGGGCCCCTATGATTTTGTCAGCTCAGCACCAGCTTCATTTCAGGGAACTCTCTCCCTGTCCACTGGGGAGTTCGCCCTTGGCCTTCCCATACCTGTGCCCTCCACATGCATATGGCTACCGTGTGGACTGCAGATTGGTACAATGGGCGTAACTTTGGCAGAGCCCATTGGTCAAGCAGTGGGCGCCCAATCCACAAAGGCCAATCAGAATTCTCCCCCAGGATTTGGGAACTGCAACTGACAAAAGAAGTCAGCCGTTCCCTGGGTGTCTGAAATTGAAGACATGTAAATGCAGAAGCAGTTGGCAGTCTTGTTCCACCATGTGGACTGAGGAATAGAAAATGCCAATCAGCAGAAAGAGTTCAGAGGCAAAAGGAAAGAAGAACAAATCCTGACAGCCTCTGAGCTCCTGCTTCTAGCTGCTCCCCAAGGCCTGTCCATATTCCTCTTTTGGATTCCATTGAATCCATGTAGCCTTATAATAAAATTTTTGTTTGGCTTAAACTGGCTTAAGTTGGATTTCTGTTCCTTGCAACCAAAAGAGTTTTAACTAATATAAGAATGCAGTCCTATTTCAGTCTCACTTACATGCTAATCTTGAATTCCTCTACCATTTTACTTTGGGACTTCAGGATGAAAAAAATAAAAGTGAAGGGCTTCCCTGGTGGCGCAGTGGTTGAGAGTCCGCCTGCCGATGCAGGGGACACGGGTTTGTGCCCCGGTCCGGGAAGATCCCACATGCCGCGGAGCGGCTGGGCCCATGAGCCATGGCCGCTGAGCCTGCGCGTCCGGAGCCTGTGCTCCACAACGGGAGAGGCCACAACAGTGAGAGGCCCGCGAACCGCAAAAATAAAATAAAATAAAATAAAAATAAAAGTGAAAATATTTGAGTTAGACTCTAGTACAAATTAGTCCACCATCATTCTCTTGGACTGTTTTTTTCACACAACAATCTGGTAGGGTTTTCCTCCATACTGGAACGGATTAAGTACAAGCTAGACATACAGGGGATGACTAGGTCAGTGGTCTAGCTGCCAATGACAAAACATGGGATTTTTATAACTGTCACTAAGAATTTGGTCTTCCCTAAGTTTAGAGTCCATTTGTGAGTGCTGTGTGTTCTCTTTTGATGACTTAACTCAAATGGCCTCTGATTTGTAG
The DNA here is from genome assembly GCF_026419965.1 of Kogia breviceps. Taxonomy (NCBI): domain Eukaryota; kingdom Metazoa; phylum Chordata; class Mammalia; order Artiodactyla; family Physeteridae; genus Kogia; species Kogia breviceps. The sequence goes on along the minus strand of NC_081310.1, from coordinate 38,670,867 downwards.
ACCTATCACCAGTCCCCTTGGACACTCCAAATTCGGTGGACCACGTCCACAGCAATGGTCTGTGGTGCGCCCCTTCCTATGGAAGCCCCCTGTCTGGCGGAATTAGCCTTTTCATTTACAAGGCCTGTCCTAAGAAGGTGGCAGGGAGCTGTCCAACCAAGACTCCGAAGAGGAGCTGAACAAGCACAAAACCTTTGCAGGACTAACAGGGATGACTCCTTAGCCAGGAGCCCTTAGCACTTGTTCACTGCTAGTTAAAATAGTGAATGACACAAACAAAGGTGATATCATCCCATTCACTTTTCCAAAAGTATGTGTGGAACTAGATCAGCTCTTGCCTGATATCTGGCTAGGATCTCTCAGGGTTCTCCTGTGAAAAAATAGAAATTAACCCCAAACCCACTGGGCTTGACCAAAGACAAGGAGGCATGTGTCTAGCACGTGCGAGGGAAAACACAGCTGGATATTAAAAATCCAAAGGCAGGTAGAGATGCTCACCAGCGTTGCCCGTGCCCTCCCGTCTAAGTGAGTGTGCCTTTGATCACTATGAGCCTCAGAAACCTGAGTCACAAATTAGTCACCATTTGTACTCTAACTGGAAAATATTTCCTTGTTATCAGCCGCAGTTGAATCAGCGTTTCAGTTAAATAGGTTTAAAATACCCGAGGAATTTAGAGCTGGAAAGAACCTCAGAGTCATTTGGCCCAAGAGTTTATTTTAAAGATGAAGAAAAAGAAGCCCAGAGAGATACAGTCACTTGTCCAAGAGGCACAGCCAGTGGGCAGAGGGCTAGAGAGCAGAAGGGCGTCACCCCGCGCTGGCTCCAGGCTCTGAGAAACGAGCTCGGGGCCTTCTGCATCGCGCTGCTCCCGGGCAGCACTGCACGCGCCGAGGCCTAGATGTCCAAGAAATCAAGGGCACTGGCTCTTCTAAATTCTCCACGGAGAAAGTTCCAAGGCGCTGGGGGCCGATGCGGAGGATTTTCAAAGGCCTGCAGCGGAGCCCTGCTCGCAGGGACACGGGCCAGATGTCCTCACGTCCCCTCTGCAGACGCTGGGCTGCCTGCTGCAGTCCACCCCGCGCGGGCGGCACAGCCGCATCAGGCTCCCGCAAGCCCCGGGCACGTTCAGAACACACCCAGGGAGCAGCCGAGAATTCCTGCCCGGGGGGAAGTGCGGGGGCGACGGGCTGGCTGCGAAGGTCAGTCTGTCTCCCCTCCCTTCCTTCCCTGGTCGCTCCCTGTGGCGGCAGAGAAAACAATGAACCCGCGGGGCAAACAGAAGACAGCCTGACGCATCACCACACTGGGAAGCGAGGGCCCAATTGCTAAGCAGCTTGAGTGGGGTCGTGAGGAAACCGTGGGGTTTTCACAGAGCAGGTGGAGTTCAGTGCAAAGGTAGAGTGTCTTGCCAATCCCTGGAGATGACACTTTTGTTCGGATTAAGAAGTGCAATTCCAGGGGCACTTTTTTTCCTTGAAAAAGGGACTGTAAAGACAATATAAATTTGTTTAAGCTCAAGACGTGAAACTGATGCCATGCCTTCTCAGCTTTCTAAATTCGGGATGACGGTGTAATTTAGCATCACCTGAAGCCAAAACTCACCTGAGTAGAATTAGGAATTGTCAGTGAATCCTCACTCACATCTCCAGAGATGAGTCTGATTCTTCTAGGCACACACACACACACACACACACACACACACACACACACACACACACACACAGAAATAGTTATACCTCTCCTTGGTCCTGGTATCCTATTGAACAATAGATATGCCCAGGACATGTGGGGTTGGGAGCTTCTATGCGGAGAAGAATGTGCAGGATTTCTCAATCCCTTTTATTCCCCTCTCTGTATACGGTTTGTGTGTCAGCTGCTACCTGAACAGAGGTGGCAATTCCATATAGGCTGGCTAAGAGGAGAAAACTGTTCTCACTCGGGTTCTATAAATTACTCATATTCTCACTTTAATATCAAGTATGATATGTATTAGAGTGCATAGTTTTGGCTAGAATCAATTTGGAAGGCAGTCAAATAAAAAACAAAATAGGAAAATAAATCCAAAGTAAAATTTATGACAGGATTTTACTCCCATTACATTCCACTTAACAAATGCATATGTTTTACAATATCTTTAATAATAATTATTAAACATAGTAAAATACTTCCAAACTTGGCTCATTGCATAATTGTACTCCGAGTGAAAAAAAGTGATCTGAAGCCTTGTCAATATGCCACTTCCTCCTCCCCCAGCTTTTAACAGAAGCAGCCTCCAGTGGAATAATCCAAGCTGTGTTCAAGAAGTTGGCAAGTAGGTCCAATTAAATGTGGTTTTACTGTATTCTGGCGTTTGCATATCTAGTTTGCCAAGAAGTAATCTTTCACAAAAAAAAAAAAAAAAAAAAAAAAAAAAATCTGTACTGGCCCAGACACAGCCTGGATGGTGCAATGCATCACATAACTTTACCCCATGACTAAGATAATCTTTTATTCTTAAATAGCTGTGGAAAACGTATCATACATCCATCATATTCCTATATGAATCACAAAACACCATCCTTTACGGAGCTTCTTACATTTATACATGACAAACTGAAGTTCCTCTGAATAGCTCTATTTTAATTATTAAACTCAAAGCGGGTTACTTTTAGCCACCTGAGCTTGATGTATTTATTCAGGTGTACTCCAGTCGGATTATCTGAATGAGGCTATAAACGACCCTATTGACTATGAAATGCTGGCTTGTCCAAGCTGCAGTCATCCACATTCACAAACCAGGGACCAGAAATTCAGGGACGGACATGCTCCTCTGAGCTTTGCAAGTGAAATCCTGGGCCGCGGTTTGCTGATGTTTTATACACTCCTGATCCCTTATGGAGGAGCTGACTCTCATAGCCCCTTCCAGCTAACCCACACGCTATGTGAACAATCAGCCGTATCCAAAGTCCAGATGGAAAGCTGTCAACAAAGAGACTCCTTCCGCTCTGCCTACCGCATGATTCATCCCTGGCATGAAGACAGGCCGGAGATGGGCCCACCACCTTGACTCCCATAGGTGAGCCAGGAGAGGAGCACAGGTGCCCATTCCTCTGGTCAGCAGGGAGGGATCAGGTCAGAAAATGCTGCAAAACACACACACAACCTGGCCTTTGTTATCAACCGTCACGAGCTCATTAAAAACACATGCAGAAATGGTTAAACAAAATCCTCTAAACCTTTTACAAAATCGCCAGTCTATTAGAAGGACTGAGCTCACAGAAAACTCTCCCTTCCAATGTGTGCAATGGAGCAGCTAATGTCCTTTGGACTCTTGTCTATGGCACCAAGCAAAAGGAGGTGGGGGGGGGTGTTTGTTTTTGCTTCTTGTTGTTGTTTTTTAACTTTTTAAAAATGAAACTCTTAAATATAGCAACCCAAAGGACTATTTTACCAAACACATACTGTTGAAGTCATTGCCTTGTAAAAAAATCCATGAAAATTATAAAATAAAAAGGGAGATCTGTGTCATTTTATCAAAGAGAGCAAGAAGGAAAAGAAAACCAGATGACTGTGGCACGAATGCTTTTGTGAAGTGGCATTGCATCAAAGAGCATAGTGGACTCACTGAATGGAGATTTTGAAGCCTGTTACGAGGAAAAGTTGGATCGTAAGCTTGATCGGGGCAATATTTACTCAAAGTTTCCTTATAAGGAACAGAGCGTTGCATTCCATTGAGTTGTGGACTTTCACCAGGTGCCTCTTCCCCTAAATGGATGCATTTGCTATGATGCAATTTGCCCATAGATTTGCAGTGTACCATAACATGGCTCTAACACATAAAATAGCACATCGGTGATGTGAGGCCTGAGATTGAGATGCTCTGAGCTCTGATCTGGCATGTGCCACCTTCTCCTGGTGAGAGAGGAGTAACTCATTTAAATCTCTGATAAATCATTTTAATACGTGTGCTTCTCTGGGGAGCTGTGCTTGTTCGTTATCATTATGTATATTAATCATACTGTTTTTTACATTATGATGCAAGATTAAACATAAGCTGAAGCTTTCGGTCTTGGTCTCTCCAGCCTTAAGAAAAAAAAATGTGTGTCCAGCTTAGGTTTTTGGATTAATCAGATAGAGAGCTGAAAGAGCTTTGGGAGATTCGTCAAAAAGAACCAAAAGTATGATGTAAGTCCTATAAGGTTTGTACGTACCTAAACATGTACACACGTACAGACCTACCTGAGATTGTAGGACCTTTTTCATTCCTATGGTACTTGGGCTTTCACGTTTCATGTAGAAATTGCTTTCCTCAGGGCCTGCTTAAAACTGAGATAAAGTTGAATCTGTTAGTGCTTGATGAATTTAAATCATAAAAATTCATATTTTAAAAAACCCACGTTGGTAAGAAGTCTTTATGATAAGGAGATACTTCATCTTGGTGTAAAAATAATAATCATTATAATAGTGAGGTCACTGCAAGTGTACATAGCACTTTTCTGCTGAGAGCTTAATGCTTTTGCAAATTCATTTTCACACTATTCTAAGAAAGAAGATGAGAAGGGCGTTATTTTTCTGGTCTTTCTTACAGGCGGAGAAATGAAGGTGTCAGGGTGGGGTTCCTCCAGTGGCGAGTTGGTAGACCTTCCCTAACTTTCTCTTGAACCTCCTTTCTCTTAAGCAGATGACACTGAGAAGTGGGTTAGAAACATTCCAAGTAACCAAGGCCAGTTTTCAGATTAAGTGGAAAGTTATTCAATTTTCCCCTTTTAGCAGCAAACAAGTTTTGAGGTTCCTGTCTTGGCTGCCACCCTCTGCCATGCATCCGTGTTTCTTCTCTCCCTTTAGCACGTCCAGCAACAGCTCTGTCAGCCCTGCAGTTACTAGCCTGCAAGTAGCAGTGCCTCGTTGTGGTTGAACTAGTAACATATTTGGAAACCTAAGCAACCCTTTCATGGCTGGGAGCAGAAAGGGAGAGTGTGTCAGTCAGTAGAATCCTGCCAGGGTCTGAGCTCTGGGGACCCCGAGGTAGATGGACCTAAACATGCCCTCTTCACTCTCAGGGGAGAGTGTTCTGCTGTGATAATTCTTTTAATAGTTGATAGGATCCAAGTCAGGAAGAGAAATATTCAACAGCATAATTCCAATCTTAGGTTCAACTTGTAAATATATATAGCAGACAATAGTAAGTGCAATCATGGTAAAAATATATTTACATATTGCAAACTTTACCATTTGGGCATAACCAGAATGTTGATTTCAGATTCAGACTTGATCAAAGATGTGCCCTGAACAAGGAATTCAACCTCCACGTGCCTCTAAAGAGAAAAAAAAAACCTCATGTCTAAAATGATAGATACCTAAAGGTTTGGGTAATGTATGAAACGTTTGCAGAATGCTTTGGACCTCTTCCCTTCCCTTATGCCTCGCCCTGTACCTGCTCTTCCAGTTTCAGGATGCATAAACTGGAAGTCACTTTTGCCCCTTCCAGCTCTAAGTTTTTGTGATTTCTAGGAAGAACATGTGATACAGCAATTTGTAAGGGGAGAATATCAGACACACAATATAGGTCTTCAAATAATGGGGAATAATTGGGCCATTCTGGCCATTAGATTTTTGCAATTTGAATAACAAAATTAACTCATTATTTCAAAAGCAACCAGTCCAGAATGCAAATTTTAAAATTCAGGATACAGATGTAAGCTGGGAATTGTTTTTGTTTATAAGGCTTAAGAATTATGTTATTTTAGGAGAGAGAAAATAATTATACATGTATTATTAAATAAGGATAACAATATGAGGATTGATTGCCTCATACTTCGAGGGCGTTGTTTGACTGACTTTTAAACAGAAACACTTCAATCATTTAAAATTCTTCCATGCTGGTCAAGCCTTCACACCGCCTGTATTTTGACTAAAGTATTATTTTTACTGCAAGATAAGCACCTTGACAAAGCAAATTGAATAAACGATGACAAACCCGCCCTCCCTCCCCCTTTTGCACATAAGAGATTCTAGTACTGCTTTGAGGCATCCCTCAAGTAAAATAACATAAATAGAATGTGAGAAATTACCACGTTTTCTCGACTTCACACGTAGTATGAAAAACAAAACTTCATTGTGCCTCAACATATCCTTTTATTTTTTTCTCTTAACCTAAGGATTTCATTGAGTTCAACGTGGTTTATTAAAAGGAGCGCCTGCAAATGCCTCAGCTCCTTGGTCCTCAGGCTTCGGACTCGCTCACTGGATATATGTATGTGGTTTGCTGGTGCAGACTGGTAAATAGGGCCAAGCTCAAATGTAGTTTTCATTCAAATGTATTTCAATTTTTCAAAATGGTAGAAATTCACACACAAAAACAACTTGGTTGAAAAATTCCATTGTGCAATGGTATCAAAAATCACTCAATGCATAAAATTTACCCTCTTATAATTAATAAAAGGACACTGAGAAAAACAGAGAACAGACTATAAAATATGAATTTTAGTTTGAGTCTCAACAAAAATAAAAACCTAAAGAATATTCCATCTGCCAGCCTTCAGTTTCTTTTTCATTTATTTGGTTGCAAAATCTTCAGGTTTCTGAAGAGATACTAAATTTTACAATAAGGGCATGTGTATAATGTCTATGCTTTGAATATAAACCTATACCATTTCTCCCTGATGTCATGTAAGAGACCCTCTTTCTCAAAAGCACTTATAGAAATAACCTTATAAATTAGATTTTCTTGGAATATGGTTCTATGCTCAAATTTCTTCTATTTGATGAGGATTTTAAGTATACAGAGAAATAGTTATAAATGAGAAGAAATGGATTTTTTAAATAGATGCCACAAACTTCTGTGGCTATGGCTCACAAGCAATAAATGCTTTTCTTAAATGTTTTAATTATCTATTATTGTATCATTGTGCTTTTCTAGAACTTATCCAAATAGACATCCTAGGAAGCATTGTGGTGTGTCTAGTAAACATGCAATAGGCACTTCAATGTTACCAAACAGCTCATTTACATGACACAGTTCCAAAAATTGGTCCACAGGAAACATATATACATATAATTTTTAGTCTGTTTTTAAGAACAAATTTAAAAGGTTCAGATTAAAAGCTTAAATGCTCCAACTTTGATCACAGATCATTTCAGAGCAATAGACATACACAAATAAGTGTCAGGGTGTTTAGTAACACCCTCAAAGTTGAGATGCACACTGCACTAAGTATGATTTTTTTAAAAGAGGTGACTCTGTCCTTATTTATACATCGTTTTGAGTAATCTATATTTTAAACTTATACGTGGTTAATTCTTCTAAGCTCTGTCCCATATGAAAAGATAGCTTTGATTGGGCACAGCACGCGTAAATAAGGCTATGCTAGTCTTTCAAGCTCAGTATCATTGTACTTACGTGCATTATGCATTTAAACAAGAGTTAATCTAGCCTATAAATGTTTACAAATATGCAAATACATTTTTCCATGTACCACTTCATATTAACTACAAATATACTTTTTTACCAACTTGAATATTTAGGCCAATATGACTTCTAAAAATTCCTAGATAGTCATATTAAGCCTGCATATTGACATTGACTAAAAGCTACTTGATTTAATGGTTAACTACAGAGATTATAATAAACTGTAAATAAGTCATTTCGGTGAATGGACTCTCTGTGTCACACAGCCTCTCAAAGCCACTCTAAATATCCTCACTGAAACTGTTACTGACTAATGTGCTACATTTTAAAGCCAAATTGGGTTTTTGCTCCTCTCCTGCCAAACGAACTAGAGAGAATTGCCTCCTATAGCAAAATGCAAGCTCAACTGCAAACCCATTCCTGAAGACAATTAGAAAAGGGGGACAAGTGCCTGAAAACTTCAAGAAAAATTTTAGTTTTGACAGAATTGTTTTGCAAACTACCCTTCAGCCAAAGGAAAGTACCATGGTCACTTAATCCTAGGGAGCAGGAGTAAACAGTAAATTAGTAAATGTTAGAATAGAATCAGGAAAGTTAACTAGATAGTTCATTTCTCTCTCCCAAAAAAATCTGATTTCTTTCAAGTGCTTGAATATTTTAGGAAAAAGCTATTCTATGAGCCTGAATTATCTGGACAATTAATTCAACAAATTATTTAGTGTAAGCAGATACTTATAAAGTAATTGGGCTTAAAAACTTTTCAAGTTACTGTTTCATTTCTATGACCGCACCCTTCCTTGTTACAATGTTTTAAATTTGGAGTTCAGTTTCTTTCACAAGAAGTTACAGAAATTAATTAGAAAAGATTTTTAAGGGATCAGTTTGCAAAATGCTAAAAGTTTCATTTCTAAAATGTCTCTGTAAATGAATGAATATTTCTAAAAACCTCCAGCATCATCAGTATGATCTGACTGCTTTAGCTCTCCTTTTATAATACTAAGAAAATCTAAGAAGGGGTGGGGAAGGCTAGAAACATAAAATGTTTCTTTCTATGTAACTACATTGACAAAGTCAAAAGATAAATGGTTCTACATTTTGGACCAAAGGATCACATACAAAAGATACTTTGCCATGTTTCAGCATGCCAAAGGTAGGAAATTTTTAACATAAGAGACAAAAATCCTATCAGTGTAGTAAACTTGGACTGTAGCCAAAATGAAACTCCTAAAAGTTATTTGCTTTTAAAAATAAAATTATTGCTTTTTTTAAAAAATGGTATTATCTCTATCATTTTAATGGCAAATGACTTTAAAGAGAAGGATTGAGCTCTTCGGTCCTGGATTACAAAATTCACACTCGATTCACTGTACCTTATCAGTAAGTTTCAAACATGGAAACAAATATAATGAAAAATTTAGATCAATATCTACAAATTAAAACCAAAATTATCTGAGTTTCCTATCCAGATGTATGTGAAAGTTTCTCCCATTATACTAGAAACCAAAGAATGTTTTAAGCTTTATAATAAAATGTAGTCATACAATACAGGAAATTTTGAGATGGTGAGTTTTTTTTTTTAATTCTAATCTGGTACTATGGATTTTTAAAGTCAAGTTTTTATATGTTTTGTGTTCTATTGATAAAACTTTTTGGAGATTCAAGATTTTTTAAGTAGTATTACTTCCTGGGTTACAAAAACAATTGTTTTCTTTGATAACAGTTCAAAACTTTTGTTTTACCTGAAAAATAAATATGTCATCCATTTAAATGTGAGCTCTTATATAATTTTAATAAAATGTTTACCTTTTTCTAGTCTTCCAATAACCTGTTTGTAGATCATCACGACAAGCATATTTTTAAAAAACCAAAAAACAAACAAAAAAACCAAAACTCTACTTGAGTCACCTATTAATTTGGTAGCATGATTAACTAGAAAGGAAATCCCAAACCAGTATGCTTAACATGGCATACTTCTTGGATCTCCTAGGGTACACCTTGCACACAATGCTGGGACCACATTAATCTAGGGCATAATTGATTATCTAAAAGAAACAGATGTTTTCAAAAGTAAATGAAACCATATATTTAAAATATACTTATGTATCAGCCCGATGTCAAAGGGGAGAGCAAATTGAATGGCTTCCAACATGATTACGTGAAAAATTAATTTCCTTTTCAAAAAATGTAGTGAATAAACAACCGATTCCTTCACTTATCAAATGTGGCGATTTGTGTAGTTGTTCTAGTTTTGCGAGGAATGTTTTAAGAAGTTATTTCTTCCAAATTTCATGTCAAAATACTGTTTTTATAAGTGGATCCAGTTAAGATAATGCTCCTTATTTAAAATTAGATGCTAATCAGTGGAACTAAATTACAACTCTCCATATCCCCAGAAAGCTTTGAGATGCTGTGACCCTTTCATGTGAAACAATGTTTGGTTAGTTAAAACCAAGTAAGTTTCATGTAACAGAAATCCTGTTTCAACAAAAAAAGGGAAAGTAGGATCCCAAATAGTAAATTACTGATTGCCCTTTATGACAATCTTTTGGGATTCCCATCCAAAGCCATCAGGGAACTTACAACTGGCACATTTTCAAGCTCCAGACCTTATATCCCACTTCCAACAAAGTTAAGAATATTAACCTTACTACAGGTCACTAATATAAATGTATTTAATTTTGACAATAATCATGTAAAACTGTATTGTCATAGGTATCTTTAAGGCTGGAAGTTGTGAACAATTATAGATTCCAGGATTTACAAAAACTCTCAGGTCGGTGCCAGCCCTGCCTCATACTTAGGACAACAGCGTGTAACAATTCCTCTATAGAACTGTCCGGCACGTGTGAGTGCTCTGTCAATTCTTTAGGTCAACCAGCAAATGTTTCTCACCTTGACAAGCCCAATGAGGCAAGCATGAAGTTGGGACGATCACAAAAATTACGGAACAGTTTTTTTAAATAGTTGCATGAACTTAATTACGTTTTAGTTAAAACTTAGGAATTAAAACCTGGGAACTTTTGAGTTCTCCCAGGAACAAAGAGGACATATACAGCTATTCTTGAACAGTCGAATGCCTGCTAATTCGATTGCCTAGAATTCCAGTCGTTAGCCAAGCTTTCCAAATTAAGACATCCGGTCTCCTTCAATTTTCCACTTAAACCAGAACACAGAAGAATAGATTTGACCAATCAACTTAGGATAAAATTACCCATGAAAATATGACTTACGGTGTATGGATTAGTAGTTGTACAGCATATTACAAAAAATCTATGCTGCCACTTGAGGTTTCACAGATTCACAAATTTCTAGAGAGTTACCTTAACATTCCTGACCTAGGCTATAGAAAATGAGTCACATTTTTAAATGTGCATTTAGTATCTTCTTAAATGACTAGAAGCAAAATGTTTGCACACTTCCATTTGAGTGATTTAAGGCATTCTAATAATTCATAAGCTCTGAACAGAATTGGTATTAAAAAGAAAGATGCCATGTACGATACATATTAAGGATCTATGTAGTACACAATCACAATTTAAAAAACGCACAAAAATTCTCAGTTCATATAATTTATTGCAGTTAGCACACAGTTTAAAAATTCACCAACACACCAATAGTACAAAACTAAACAGCATTATAAGTTATTCCCCCCTCAGGAAAATAAAACATACTATGATTGTCAAAGCTAGATGTCAGTCTAAGTTTTAGAACAAAGGAAGAATGTGAAACTAATAAAAGGAAAAAGCAATCACTCACAATGACCACAAAAAGAAAATCCAAAAGAAAGTCCGTTTTCTCACAGACATTGATTGTCTTCTCTAAATTAATAAAAATTATTTTAACATAAACTGTATTTTAAAAAAACTAGAAACTCTTCAAGTAACTAAAGATAATGCTCCAAGGCCATTTTCACAGCTTTTTTTTTGTTTGTTTGTTTGCTTTAAATGCCATTACAGCCAAATTAACACACATTTGACCAAATATTTCCAAAACAGTCCAGCAACACACAATGGAGTTTTCCATTCAGTATCTTAAGCACAAAAATAGGCTATGTTTACAGTAGTTAAGGCGATCAAATTTTAAACAAAAGCAATTAAAAAAAAAGGGAAAAACAGCAAACGTTTTCCATGCTACTCCCATAGACCTTATTTGTAAGTGCAAGACAGGAAAACAAACACTGTGCAAAATGCTTTGCCCTGCGTGCTGGTCATTAAAACCACACGTTGGGCTGCAGCCTCTGCTGCCGCGATACACATAGTCTACTAACCCCCTTCCCCATGTCAATCAAGGCAGTCCAGTCCTTTCAGCCTGGGGCTTTTTCAGTCCATAGAATCTTTTCATGAGTTTGGGGGAGGATGGGGGAGGGGCGGGAGGGAAGGAGGAAGGGAGGGAAAGGAAGAAGGGGAGAAAAAGAAAAGGGGAGCAAAAAAAGAGAATGACCTATTGTCAATTTGTGCAGTAGTTACTCTAAAAACGCTCAACTGGGTAAATGTGTACATCTAAACTTTGAGCTGGCCTGGGTTTTGTGCAATTAGAAGTTTTGTTATAAAATGCACACTGCACATGCAAATCTTTAAGCCGTTTGTAAACATTTATATTTTCCTTGTTACGTAGCGAAGTTATCAATTTGCAGCTTAAGTTTTTATTCAGCTTAACAGTTTCAACTTAAAGACAGTGGGAAAGTCAATTTAAATTATATAAAATAAAAACAGTGCATTAACGTTCTTCATAACACCAGGTTTTTTTTTTCCAAATGGTGCTATTTTTCTAAGGAAATTAAATAATTTTAAACTCACTCGTTAAAGTTATACAATGCAAACAAAGACAAAAAATATATTGAAACTCATGCATTTCTGTAGCGTTAATATTTACTTTTCAAGACTCAACTAAGAGCATCAACACAACCTGTCAAGTCCTTTGACACCCCCCCAGCCCCTGTAATCAATTACAGTATACAATAACAGTAATTCACATTTTTCAACACACAGTTCAACACTGCTGAAGCTGCAATATCCTTTTTCATCCCAAGCAAACCTTCACAAAGACAGCGTCCCAGTGATCCCAGTGTACTTTCAGAATTTCTCTCATTGGGAACCGTCAGAAAACCAGAAGTTGCCACAGAAAGTTTTAAGTCAACTGCTTGTTTAAAAATAGATAATCCAGCATTTCAGAAATTTTCCATTTGGGTCTAAAAGCATTCAGGTTTCCAACAGCCAGAAAAGATTCATGCAATTTGAGACATATAAAGAGGCTAATAAAACTGGAGGGAATTTCTACTTAAAAAAAAAAAGAAAAGGTGGGGGAAAAAAAGAGAGAGCTCAAAAGACACCGCAGTGCTGACAAAATAGGCCCTAGGAAAGCATTTTGTGATAGGACGATTTGTTTCAAAGGTTCTTATTGGCTTATTTCCCCTACCCCCCTCGAAAGAAAGAAAAACACCTCTCTATTCTCCGACTTGCTCTAAAGTTTCTTTTACCAGAATGCTAAATTAGTGAGATTCTCATGCTATTCTAAAGTGCAAAAACAAGTTAATACCCCAACCTTTCAGTTCCAGGAAACAAGACTGCTTTTAGACCGTACCACAACTATATAGAGATCTATTTATATATAGGTATATATATATTATTTATATATATATAAAATTATTTCCAGAGTTCTTGAGAGCTATCTTCTAAGGTCCAGTCTCTGACAGCGGGCAGGCTCAGCGCCTCGCTTTTGACGGACAAGGAGTTCACCAACTCACAGTGGAACTTGCGGATGTGCCGGTACAGGTCCCCGGACTGCGTGAACCTGCGCTCGCACCACTTGCAGGCGTGCGGCTTTTCGCGCGTGTGCACCACGGCGTGGCGGCTCAGGTTGTGCGAGTACTGGAAGCTCTTGCCGCACTGGGTGCACGTGTAGGGCTTCTCGCCCGAGTGAGTCCTCTCGTGGCGCTTCAGGGTGTACATGCAGGAGAACGTCTTCCCGCACAGAGAGCAGGTGGGCACGTTGACGTCGGCGGCCGGCTTGCTGCGCAGGCCGTCCTGCTCGCGGAAGTGCGTGCTCAGGTGGATCTGCAGGATATGCGGGCTGGGGAAGACCTTGTTGCACAGGGGGCACATGAAGATCTGGCCCGCCGGGCTCAGGATGTTGGAAACGTAGGGCAGCAGACCGCTCTCCATGCCGCCCTCCACCTGGACCCGCTCGCTCTCGGGGGTCATCATCTCGTCGTCGCTGCCTTTGTCCTCCCGCTCCAGCTCCCTCAGGACCGAGTCCTCCCTCAGCGGAGCCAGATGCGCAGGCTCATACTGTACCCTGTTATTAGTGCTCACACTCTCTTTCACAGTGCTATGTTCCATGTCATAGTCATTAGTGCCAACATCACTCTCATCACAGGAAGCCTCTTTCTCCACCTTCACCTGCACCAGGTTGCTTCTCAGCACGTCCTGTGAAGAGAAATAAGAGCTGTTCAGATTTTCAACTCCTGAAAGGCTGGACTTGACAGACAGGTCCAGCACACAGTCAACATCTGCCGAATCCCTCACGGAGGTGACAGACCTCTGGGACAAAGACTCTGTTGAGCTGCAGGGGCTGGCTACTGTTTTTCCAGCTGCTGTGGCGTGTGGCTCTGCCTCTCCGCCAGCCTGGGGGATGCCTGCTGAGTCCGAGGGCAATCGCATCCACATGTTCCCAGGCTCGGCCGCCAAGTCCCTTTTGCTAGGCAAGATGTTCAATTTTTCATCTTCCCCTTCATCTTCATCACTGGGCAAATCGCCTGCCATGTGGCTGCTGCCATCAGAGAGACTCTCGACTTTGTCCGAACAACTTGAAGCATCTTCTTCCTTTTTGGTGCTGTCTGCCTCTGTGGTGGCTTTCTCTTTCAGCTTCTTTTTGCAGACTTTGACAATGTCATACATGTGGAGATAACTGGCAGCTGCTAGCACGTCTTCAATGGGCAAGTCTTTGAACTGGAGTTTCCCTTCATACATGAATTCAAGCAGGAGAGCGAAGGCTGGGGCTGTAACAATGTCGCTGTTCAGATGAACAATGTCTCTTTTGTCCAGCTGGTCCTTGTAAAAGAGGTGGAAATACATGCTGCATGAAGCCAGTACAGCTCGGTGCGCTCGGAACTGGGCATCTCCCACCAGAACAGTGCAGTCACAAAGAAAACCCTGATGTCTCTGCTCGCTCAGACACTGCAGCAAATGTCTACTATGGTCTGGAAACTCCATACTGTCTTCATAACCTGGGAAGAGAGAAATTTCTCATGAGAGCCTGCTTAGGAACAACTTTTCAAGGCTCTAGTTCCCATTAAAAAAAAAAAAAGAAAAAAAAATCAGCTTGGGCCACGGAGGTACATGTCCCTGAATTTTAATCAGGCTAATGACCCAAGCACTACCAAATCACACACACAGAACCAAATGCAAGAAGGAAAATGTACACTTTTGAAACTTCTTACCCCAGCCAAACAGTCTCTGATGCATCTCCACCTTCCTTGAACTTTTAGTCAAGTTTTAAAAGCATTTATTTCAGTACAGTCTCTTACTGAGAATAAGAATTTAGGTCTCTTTCAGAAGAAATTTAATTAACTCTAATCATCAAATTATGTCCTACAAAACCTACAAAATAGCTTTAATTTCAAAGGGAACAACTCAAATAATGAACAAAGAAAAGTCCCAAACACATTCTGGAAGATTCAGAAAACTTGTTCAACCATCCTTTTTTGATTTTATTACTTTTGATACTTGACTGCACTTAGCAAGCACAATTTAAACACACATTTGGCTGAATCAAGAAAAAAAATGAAACCGCATAATTAGTCCAGAAATTAGCAAACAACTTACTTTTAAAGTCAGAGTGTTAAAACAACAAAAGCCCTGTGTATAAAAACAGATGTTAATGCCTTAAGATTTGCAGGTACAGCACACATGTATGAGATCAGAAGGAACTACACCAACAGATGGAAAAGATCATCTTTACTATGAACAAATCCAAATTTTTTTTAATGAATTGAGAAAAAGAAATGGTTATATTTCTCTGTAAAATCTGTACATCTAGAATATTAAGAACCAGAAGGGCTTTATTTAACTCTGAAAATTCTCATCTAAACTTTGATCTGTTGCAAAGCAAAATGAGTTCCATATTAAAATTAATGCAAACTTTTAAATAAAGGCATATTACGTTCAAATGAAACACAAAAGCTTTACAGGTTCAAAATAACAAAAAAAGAAAAAAAAGTCTTGCTAGTAAAAGAGAAACTATTCTTTTGACTCCACCATACCTCAGTCAACAGAAAATACTTTGTTTCAACATAATTTGATATATTTTGTTTTCCCACTAGCTTTTATTCTTTCAAATAAGCACTGTTGCCCTTATTTTCTGGTGAAAGAGGGTAAAATGGAGGCAGGAAAGACGCAGATGTACAAAGGGTCAAAATTCAACCACAAAATTCAACTCCTTAAACCTGACTTCCCCTTTCCTATGACCAGAAGCAAAGTTCCACACCATCCATCTCAAAAAGTGCATTTGGGGAATGGATACATATTAATTTAATATTTTAAAATTACTTCCCCGCTTCTTCTACACTTTGCCCAAAATGGGCTAAAACTTTCATCCTAACCCAATACATTCTGCGAGATGCCACTGCTAGTATAAACCAAGATTTACAATACAATCACTTCAAGTGCCCCACAGCTAACATCAATCCTAATCCTTGAGAGGGCTAAAAATAAAGATTGGAGGGCAGCTCACAAGGTAGCCGTGATCAAATTAGGAGGCTGAGAGGACAGAGAGGGACGAAGAAGGAAGCTTATAAACATCTGATCCAGCTGACTGTGGCCATATGGCAGCTGCTGCCCAGATAAAGAGATTAAGAATAGAGGAGTGCGATTACAGCTGTCTGGCCAATTCAGGCAGCTCAAATCTACAAGTTCTAAATTAGTCGCTAACACAAAAACTCCTGCAAATAATTATCGTTATGCTGAAATAAAAGATCTCTTAAATATATATTTGAAAGAGAAATGAGGAAACCAGTCAAACTATTCTCCTGGGGACAAAAGTGTTTTTTTTTCTTTTAAAAAAACCTTCGGTTATAAAAGCACTACAGCTGTATGTTTCAGTAGTGCTGCTGAATGTTTTGAAGAATAAAGTTTCACAGTGGAATTAATTACACAACAATCTAGCTTCTTAACTAGAAAAATCTTCTCATATAAGTTTGAATGCTGGATTCCAAACAGTTTACTATTTCTCCCCCCGACTCCAAAAGCAAAAGAAATCTAAATAGCAGTGAACAACAACAAAAAAAGGATTTTAATCCAAATTGATCTCAAAAAGCAGTATTTCAAAGCCTTTCTTAACATTTCAAAACTTGAAATATTTCTGTATATTAAAGTTATTTACCCGATCGAGCAAAAGGGATAAAAATTAAAACTAAACAAGCCCAAGACTCTCAACTCCAATAAGATGTTCATTTAATACTCAAGTTCATATTTTATTCTTAAACTGGATTAGAAAAGTAATGTGATTTTTAAAAATTAAATAAACACCAAAACAGAAATATGCTCAATCTAATCTCTTGCTACTCCTACCTTTAGGACACATAAACCTGATTAAGTCCTTTCCTCTGAGTCTTGCTGGCTCCAGGTCTGTTACATCGGTGGAAAAAAAGCAGACTAAGAGACAGATGCAAAGTGGAGATGATGTTAGAGAGGAATGAGATACCTTCTCCACCACAGATCCGCACACACTAACTCCCTGTCTGTGTGTTAGAATAAAAGGCTGAGGGATGGCAGGCTGTCAGCTGCTCTGACATCATGTTCAGATGGAAATGCTACCTCCAGCTGTGCTCCTTTTAATGCCATATGCTACTCCTCTACACTCCTGCCACCAGCTTTTTCTTAGGAGAACTTTTCTCTTCTGTTAGTATAAACAAAATACTTCAAAGTCTCCCTTTTTTTCCAAACTTTCTAACAGAAGAAATTGAAAAACTCAGCATATGGAGTTCTACTGTATTTATGGAATAGCAACACTTCTGTCTTAAGTTGGTGGACTGGCTTACATACTGACAGCACACTCAAGCCACGGTGCTATTCAGGAAATCCAGATTCACTTTTATTCAACTCCAACGTTTAGTTTCAAAGGCAGCTTAGGGATATTTTTAAACCAACCCATTTGACATCTCCAGTCCCATTTCAACATTATTACGGCACTTCAATTTTTTTTTTTTTTCTGCTGAGATAATGGTATACATGTCTCAGAATGCTGGAAGACTATTCAGATCTACTACTTCAACCTGGTTCACCTTATTATTTCACTCTTATATAACTACTTATCTAAAACTACCTTCTCAGTAAAATTTCTCACCCTGCCAGTTAATGCAAATTTCAACTCTCAATATCAACAAGCTGAAACTGCACTTTCTGAAATCCTGGAAAGTACTTCAGTTCAATGAGACAAATTAATAAACAGATACAACCTGCTACAGCCACTTAAAATGAATGCTGCATCTGCGTATCTGATCCGACTTTCTGCTCAGAAAGGGAACTTGGTCTTCCCCTTGATCTGTGTCCCATAACAATCTTTTTTTGGGTCACTCTGTAATGTTCATGATCACAAGAAAACCTTTCAGGGAGAAAGGGGGAAGGGGTGGGGGAAGCCAGGTCTAGCAAGTTGGGGAACTTTTCAGCTAGATTTGCGGGTCTTTTCGAATGGCTGGTGAAACTGTAACGTAACCCGGGCTGGCCTGACAGTGCCCTGCAAGGGGCTGCGACATCTGTGAATGCCGAATTCTCCACAGGCTCTTGTGGGAGTGAGAAGCAGAAAAGGCGCTGGGGCCTGAGGCACAAGTGTCACAGTCCTGGTGATAACCACTCCGTTCTCATTAGAAAACCACGGCCAAGCGTTAAATAAAGAGTAACAAAGACCAAGGTCTCTATCCTGTGCTTCTTGCTTTCCAAAGTCGCAAACCCAACTTTCTCTAACTTCGCGATGGATGACATAATTATGAATGCCTATTTCAGGAGGCACTCTTTGGGGATAAATTCCTTCTCAGCCACACCACCTATTCTGCACAAATGCCCTCGCCTCATTCCAATATATCAGACATTAATCACCCCATTTACCCAGTGGGGTGGGGGGCGAGTGACAGTTTAATGAGCCCCGAGCACCGCAATGGACCAGCGACTCCCACTCCACAAATCAACCCCTTTGCGCCTCGCAGCCTCAGGTCCGGAGAGGTTTTGCGAGGTTGGGTTTTGTTTTTCAAGGAGGTGGGGGCTGGGGTGCGGAGCAGGGAGGGGGGAAGAAATGCAAATCTTTACGTAGTTGGCTGTGCATAAAACACTAGGGGAAAGAGGAAGGTTAAACCACAGGGAAGGAGGTGGAGGGCGTAGAGCCGGTGCAGCAGGAAAACACCTTAAACAACAGACGAGAAAACAGACCCGGGTCACGGCAACAACAAAAGAAAAGTCGTAAGAAGCCGGGGGAGGGTGGCTGCTACCGCTTCCCTGCCGCCGCGGCGCGAGTCCCCGGCAACTGCCCCAGCCCGGGAGGGGCCTCCCCGCGGGCGCCGCCGCAGCTGCAAGGGTCCCCGGAGCCACGGCCGTCCCGGCGCCGTGCAGCTGCACCGCTCCCAAGCCCCCGCCCCGCGCCCCCCGCCCCCGAGAGGCGCCGTCGCAGCTGCACCGGCCGGAGCGCGCCCCGCGCCGCAGCTGCACCGGCCGCACCCCGCCCGACCCGCAGCTGCGGCGGCCCGGCCCCGCACCCGGCCCCCGCCGCTGCGGCGCCCCCCGCTACCCTTAGCTCCACCCGCACAAACTAACTCCACTCGCGGGGCCCGGTCGCCCGCCCGCCCGCCCGCACTGCCCCGCCGGCAGGGGCCGCACAGCCGGCGCCCCGCCCTCCAGGGCCCGGAGGGGGCGCCGGGTCGGGGCCGGGTCCGGCGCCGGGACTCACACGGAGCGGCCCTAAGTCACCGCGTCCCCACCGCCGCCGCGTCCTCCGCCTCCCGGCCGCCGCCGCCGCCGGACTTGGTGGGCTTCCTCCTCCGCGGGTCCCCCTCCCTCCCTCCCGGCCCCCCCGCCCCCCAATCCCGGCTCCGTCGCCCGCTCCCCCTGCCCCCTCCCTCCCGCCCACCCACCCCCGCTGGCAGCCGGAGGAGCGCGGCGGAGCGAAGAGGCCCCACTCTCAACGGCTCCCCATGGCAGCAGCCCAGCGGCGGCCGCAGCCTGCCAGACACAGCGAGGGAGCGAGCGAGCGAGGAGCTAGCGAGGAGCCCGGGCCGGGGGGCGGGGGGGGGGCGGGGGGAGGGGCGGGGGGACGCACCACGCACGCACGCGGCGGCGCCGGCCAGATGTTCCCCCCCCGCCGCCCTCCCTCCCGGCGCTGGGCTGCTGCGATTGACCGAAAGCGGCCGGACCGGGTTCCCTGCCCGCCCCCTGCACGCAGTCTCCTCCAATAGGAGGGCGGCTTTTCAGGGAGGCGGAGGCAGTGGCGGGCAATAGTAGGACTGACAAGAGGGCCCAGCCAATGGAAGGGGCGAACCGGAGCTGCCGCTCGCGCGTGCCAATCGCAGGCAGAAACTGTTGGGGTGGGCGGGCCCGAGCGGGAGGGGCTGGTAGCCAGGCGGTGCGGGCGGAGTCGGCGGGAGGGCGCAGCGGCGGTGGCGGCAGCGGCGCCCCTCTGGGGGACTTGGCCGTGAGAAAGTGAAAGGAGCCCGCGGGCGGTGGCGACAGCTGCACTGGGAGGGGCTTGTTTCCAGGCTAGGAGGCCTCGCGCGCTCTGGGGGTGCGGAGCGAGCTTTTCGGTGTGCGCCTTGACAGCCATAAATACAGTTTTGAACGTAGTGTGGCTGGGCTGCTCGAAGTTGGGGAGGTATCCGCGGAGGCAGAGCACCCGGGACACACATGACCTGAGTCCGGCATTAGGTGGCTCCCTCTGCTCCGGCTGCTGTGCGTGACGACGCCCAGGCCCTCGTCTCCCAGAGCGCAGAGGGTAGGACTAAGGGACGTCCTCGCTCCGTACCGCGCTGCCCCGTCAGCAGGTGCAGGTGCGCGTCGGGCTCAGCGGACGCCACCGGCTTAGACAGGCAGTTTCTGGGCGTTATTCTCAGGGCGTCTTGTCACAGACACAGCGGAGCACCTGTATTTCTCGCAGAGCCCTTATGTCACGTCACGTGTATTTGCACTGTTACAAGTAGCCATTCCCGAGTGACCAAATTCTAGAGAACTACAGTAAAAGTGATATTTGCAGAAGCCATAACCTGATTTCTTAATTGGTACGTCTCAAGCCACAAAGTTAAACTATGAAGGGAAGATGTAAGACTGTTGTATCGTTTCTCCCTCCCTTCAAATTTTTATTCGATTCCTGTTCTTTGCAATTAAACTGTTCATCTCGGCCACCAAGAAAAGTAGAAACTTCTGCCTCAAGAAATTGGAAATCTTGTTGAGGAGGCAAGAATTACAAGTAAAAAGTTGAATAGCAAGGGGGAAAACTGTTCTAAGAATATAAAATAGAAAATTGCAAAGTGAGGAAGTTAGTACACTAGTAATTGTCAAGTGAAATGCGTTTATTCTTTGCTAACTGAACTGAGACTGGCAAGCCTGTTGCTAACCAACTTGCCAGGAGACCTTTCAACTGGGCAGAATGTGCTTTCACTTTGTTCCAGGTCAGATGGGTAAACTAAGTTGAAAGTATTGTGTAGGCAAATCAGACATATTGAATTACTAATGAAGTAAAAACAGGAGCACGCCAAATTCCTGCAGCTGATATTGGAATATCCTGTTAGAAGCAGTAGTGATGTTCTCTACTCTTTCCTCAACGTTTTCATGAACCCTCATGATTGATAACTGAGGTCAAGGCCATTCTATGACAACTAGAGTTTTTTATTCCATGAACTATATTCCATTTTTGCTTTTGGTGAATTCTAGATCTTTTAAGTCGGTTGGTAGAGGGCCCAATTTCAGTCTGACTTGTTTAAAGTTAAGGAAGTTTATAAATATTCTTGATAAAGGAAATACACTCTTTTAAAAACAGGTGAAAAGAAGTACATGCTTTGCCAACAAGTTCAGAAAAGAATTGGAAAAAGAAATATTTGCATTCTCAAAGTTGTTTCTCACCTACTAAAAGTTAAAAATAAGAAAAGTAACATCTCTGGACAAAAAGACAAAGTAATTAATAGTGTCAGCATATGAAATAAGTTCATGAGAAAATTAGAACATTAAGATTATCCATAAAAAGTTTAAAAACTCAGCTCTGTAGCATGTAAAGCCACAGCTCTAACAAAAGTTTTTATAAAAAGCACCTACAGATAGGTTAAATCCCCAGAGATGTGCTGGGGGACACACTGATGCATCAAAAGTTATGAGCATTGTTTTTTAGATATAATTGTCATCACTGGGATCCATTTTGAGAGCTGAGTAGTATAGCCAGGAAATGTAGATTAAATATATGCTTAAGGAAGCAAGTTTGTAGTCCCTCAATTGTTTAAAATATTTTCTAAATTCATGAAAATGCATGGAATATTCATACATTGTCAGTACCAATAAAAATGTTTCTGGAGTATTTACTGTGTTCAAGAAAGGTACTGTGATGGATACAGAAGACAACAAAAAAGTATGAGACATCTTCTCTCCTTCTTGGAGTTTAAATTTAGCTGGGAAAGAAATGGCATAAATATATAAAAATCTGAACCAATGGAAAAACTAAATAACAATATAATAGGATATGAATGTCAGAGCTAAATTTAATATTAAATTTTTATAAACATCTTGTCCCTGGTCTCTGGTTGCCGTTGCATTTTCTCTGCCCTTTTTTTACATGAAAGACAATTATTTTTACTCTGACTTTTTTTTTAAGTGTTATAAACTTACTGTAAAAAATGATACTTTTAATCATCTTTGGAAAGTCATCAGCATACAAATTGTAAATAAAATAAGACTGATTTCTGAGGTATACAGAATGATGACTATTTTTACTGGGCGCCCACTGGAACCCTGGAAGGTAAGTCAGACTCTAAAGCACCCCTTCAAGTAAGCTCCTCAAAGTAGGGACTGTTCGGCTTAGCAAATTAGTAAGATACAGAGCTACTTGCCAGAGTTTGAGAACCAATAATCTTTCTTTTTTTTCCTTTCCCACAATGGAAAAAAATGCAAAAAGTATAGTCTCTAAACTATTAGAAAAATATACCATTGCTTCCCTCTGGAGGAATCCTAGTCCTAATACAATTCCAATTAATCCATACTTTTCTGGGAGTCCTGAAATTTAGAATGATACCAGTCAAGTTAACCATTCATGGTTAGATTTCTTGCCAGAGAACAAGATTTATGTTTTACTAACACATGCATTTTGACCAATAACAATTTAACACTATAAAACATTGACATACCAAATAAAGTTTAATTTGATGAGCAACTCCATAAAATGAATGTCTTGACTTTTAAATGTGAACCACAGGTCAAATCTCTGAAAAAAAATCAGTGTTTTTATTACACTTTGTGCAATAGGTCATGTTGAAAAAGTTATCTGTGAAATTAATTTTTGAATATTGACTTTTTATAAACTTCAAGTATAATTGGATCTTCTTCTTAAAAATATTGAGACCAGATATTCCAAAGTGTAATGTTTTAAATATAAGAACTATAAAATGTGACAAAATGTGAGTAGAAGTTATCCTGGTTTTGAATCTAGAGAAAAAATACACTAAAATGAAAAATTTGTTGATGCTTCCAATAAGCTCACTTTCAATGTCATAGCACACATGAAATTCTATTAACTTATTTAGATACTCCCTCTCCCTCTCTCTCTTTCTCTTCTGGCTTTTAGAAATTAACAGGTTGAGATGGCCTAAAGGGAGAAGGAGACACAGAAACACAGCTGACACAATAGTAAAAAAAGGAGATGAGCAAACTGCAACACACACCACTATAATGAAATGAAGGAGCATATTTCCTAAAGCATAGTGTGTGTGTGTATACAAACACATATATAAAATAATTCCACAAGCACATTTATACCAAATCATTTCTTAGGTTATAAATTCTGTAATACTTGAATCTATTAAATTCCTGAACTATGATAAGCCATAAATAGGAGATAATTCATCCTGATTTTCAGCCCTGAAGACAGAAATGTTATAAACACTTGAGGAAAGGTTCTTAACAGATTTACACAGAGCATTGGGGACAGACCCCCCTATACTGAAAGCAGAATGAGCCTACACCAAGTAATTCAAACCTGTCTGAGGTCTGTTAAAGGGCAGAGAGGAGCAAATGATACAGTCCTCCCAAAACTGCTTTTCCTGTATAGCCAGTTTTCAGTTGCTTACTGTAAATCAGTGCTTTTACATGACCACCATAAATCCAGAGACAGCATAATGGCTGAAGGAGGCTGATAGCTCAGGCTTGGCTGAGACCAAGACTGGCCCCTTCGGAGAACTTAGGAAGAAAGCAAACAGCCACTCAACCCACACCTCTTTCCTCTTTCTCTCTCTCTCTCTCTCTCTCTCATTCCATCCCACCATTAAATTCACTATGCTTCATGGCATATGGAAGGCAAAACAATGCATGCAATGACGCTTTTTTTTTGCCGTACGCGGGCCTCTCTCTGTTGTGGCCTCTCCCGTTGCGGAGCACAGGCTCCGGAAGCGCAGGCTAAGCGGCCATGGCTCACGGGCCCAGCCGCTCCGCGGCATGTGGGATCTTCCCGGACCGGGGCACGAACCCATGTGCCCTGCATCGGCAGGCGGGCTCTCAACCACTACGCCACCAGGGAAGCCCCAATGACGCTTTTTACAGTTAACTTTGTGCTATAATAGATGCATTAATCTATTGGCATATGATCACAGGTAACTTTTGAACCCCAGGTTGGTTCTCCTCCTTGCTACACAGAATGCCTTCCTGCCATCCACTGATGTCAGTTCAATCGGCTAAAAAGTATTTAAATACCGTCCTAAACAAAATAAATTTGTAGAGACAAGTCTACCACCCTTAAAAATCACACAGTTCCTCCAAAATCCGAATGTTGGAACTGTTCTATTGATTTGGAAGTTATATTAATTAAAAGATGCCTTCATTTTAT
This sequence comes from Kogia breviceps, assembly GCF_026419965.1. Classification (NCBI taxonomy): domain Eukaryota; kingdom Metazoa; phylum Chordata; class Mammalia; order Artiodactyla; family Physeteridae; genus Kogia; species Kogia breviceps. Next base: position 38,646,427 of record NC_081310.1, on the reverse strand, counting down.
CTGTGGGTTTTTTAGATTAAATTTTTAAAAATAATCTGAAGAAACATATGACGTTTCCAGATGAATAGATTCTGTTAAAGAAAGATTTAATATGAACCTAATGATATTCATGCCCCTTTTTTTAAATAACATAAATCTTTGAGTATTGATTGTTTTAAAATTCTGTAAAGTATATATAGAGAGAGGTAGTTTGTTTTTGTTCAAAATGAAAGAATAAAACTTGTAAACATTTAAGTGTTCTTAATTATATTCAGTTGCTTAAATTTGGGTGGAAATGAACTTAGAAAAAGTGAAGTAAGAGAGATTACCAGAATTGACACTGCATACCTACTACATGACAAGTGTTGTGCTTCTGACCAAAAGACAGAAACTTCACCTGTCTGCATTCCAATACAAGGATAAATTTTTCCTTCATTTTAGGCCTGCTCCACCCTCAAAAGCAGAAACTTTTGGGGCTATAAACCTGCAGAAAGGAAAATGATACATCTAAAAATTATTTGCTGAGAACTTACAAATACATAAGAGAAATATGGAATTGCATTCTCATGGTTCTTGTAAAATTTCCCTGTGCTAGATGCCAAAGATACATGAAAGAATATCATCCCCCCTTATATTTAGGACTTCATTATGCATAAATGTCATTGTGAACCCACTGGACAAAGATAACATTTCATTTTTCGTTCGTGGCTAATAAATGCATACCAACCCTAACTATCATAATAATATAAAATTGTCATAATAAAAACCTTTTCTTATAAAGAAATCCTTATGAACTTAACACAAAAGTCTTGATACATACCGAATTCAGACTATTCCTGGTAATAAGAGCAGACAGAAGGTTAAATCTCACTCCAGAAATTTATTTCACCCTTAGCGATAACATGCAACTCAGGAAGTTACTTCCCTTACAAAGAACTAGCATTTATGCTTAAGACTAAAATGATTATTTTTAAAGTACCCATTTTACAATGCAAATGTGTATCTAAATTAAACTCAGTAAAAAAAAAATAAGCATTTTAAGTTGAAGCTGCAGTAATGACTTTATGGGAGACAATAGGAAAAGTGGTTCTTGAATATGAACACAGAAGAAAACAAATTTCAAATTCCTTCCAGGTGTCTTGAAGATTTCTTTGTTCCCTGGCTCTGTACCTTAATGTTTTGGCACATGTTTAACTGAGTACCCATTGCTCTGAAGTTGTTTTACAAAACTAAGGCTGTGCAGCAAGATCATAGCAAAAGGAAAAAAAAAGGGGGGGGCAAAAAACTGACAGCTGATCTACATTGCCCAGCCATGCTTTAGCGCTTGGAACATGGGACAGATGCAGGAGCAGAGGCTTACTAAGACAGAACAGCAACAAAAGTCTTTGTAACAAAGACACATGCACAGAAGAGCATTTTAGACAGAGACAAATGACAGAGACGAATGATATAAAGACAATAGCTTTAGAGAGGAGAGGTAGGGTGATAAAGGAAAGTGAGAAGATGGTGGCAGTGGAGAAGCATGATTGAAGAGAGGTGGAGAGAAGGAATGGTTGCCACGGGAAGTCTGTGGTAGAGGCCTGGGTGGTAGAGATGGTGCTGGTGGATGTGGGGACAGAAGAAAGGTAAATACAACAGAGATGCCAATATTTCTTCCTGGGCTCTGCTGATCCTATGCTACTATTATTTGTCAAATCATATCTTTCTCATTGTCCTTAAATAATGCTTTATGAAATAGCTAGCCCCAAAGTAAAGAGGATTAGAATATACTTGGTACATTGTAAAGAAATTATACTCCAATAAAGATGTTAAAAAAAAAAAAAAAAGAATATACTTGGTATTTAACTGTCTCCAGACATTGTGTTGCCACAATCAGGGCAACTGTGTGTGACTGTGCATGTGTGTGTGTGTGTGTGTGTGTGTGCGCGCGCACACACGCATGCCCTTATGTGCATCTAGGTCATTAGTTTGGCTGGTTTTTCTGATAAGACCTACTCAATACAAACTAGGTTTTCTTAATATAGAGTTAGAGCTTCACAGCAAGCACTCTCATTACTTAGATTTAGGTTGATCTTATAGAGAAATTGTGGGGATGTACTGACATTTCAATGAGAAATATGACCTATTCATTAACCTAACTAATCACATTTCGGAAATTCATTCATTCAACAGACACTAAATAACATACATGGGGCCTGGTACTAGGCATATCAACCTCCATATAAAACATCTGACCTGGATCATAACCAGATGCCTAAATTAGCACCGGAAAGAAAGAGGGTTGAACAACTTCAATAAAGAAAAAATTCCCATGATCTAAGATACTGACTCGATTTTTGTTCACTATCTTCCTTGATAGCTCCCTCAGGATGAGAACTTTTTCTACAACATTAGCAACTGTACCTTTAGCACCTAGTAAGAGTTCAAGAAAGATTTATAGGCAGGAAAGGGGGGCGGGGAGAAGGGAGAGGTGAAAAGAAATAACTTACAACTTTTCATTTTTCCGGAGGCCAGAGGGAATAACAGTGCTTTACCTGTTCAACTGTTCCCTTCAAACTCAGGAAAAAGTGAGAAGTACAATTTGTTCTGTAGACTACCAGAAAAAGTGTCCATTTACTTTCTTAGAGGTGTTCTGACCCAGTATAGAAATAACCCAGGTGAATGTGGTAGAGACTTTACTCCTAGCGGAATCATAGCAGTTCTCTAGCATATGTAAAAGAGTATTCCATCTGTGAGGCATTTTAGAAGTGAATTACTCCTCAACAGATCTGTCATAGGCATGGGATGTGTTGTGATTTTTGTTACTTGGAGGAGAATGTTGATACAGAATGGCTAAGTGGCATATCCAAGGCCCCAGATTAAGACAGACGCATTGCAGGGCTAGTCACCAATTCCTTAAGTCACTGTTCTTCAGATATTTAGGCCACTCCGAAACTAAAATAAAAACCTCCATTGTTTTTAAACAAATTTTAATCTACTAGCTTTGAAAGAATACAACCTATCAGGTCTTTCTCCTTAAGGAAAAAGTCCATGATCTCAATTGAACCACACAGACAAGCTAAAAATATAATGAAAGAAATTATTCCTGACTTTTCAAGTATAGCTTCAATAAAGACATATGCCATTGGTGGATATAAATGAAGATGCCTCCAAGCAAGAGATGTTTTCCCTTTCTGGACATCCTATTAAGACAATAGGGTCCTAAAGCAGTAAATCTGGTGCAGAGTTATCTATAAAACTGTATATATGGGTGCATCCTGTGACTATGAAAGATAAAAGATTATATTTTTCATTTGCATGGTTTGTTGGGTTTTATTTGGCAGATACAATAACACAGGCTACGCAGAGCCCGTAAAAGTGGGAACAGCAGCTCATTTGGTGACAGAATGTAATAGTTATGGCTAAAGGGCTTACATAATTCATCTCAAACCCTTACGCCTATATTTACTCTTGTTTAAATGAAAATCAAACTCTCATGGTCATAAGGAGGGATCTGGTCAGAAATTTGCTTGAGATCCTTTCTTCTTACACAGCTTCTGAGATGATCAATCTGCAACACTTAAAAACAGCTACAGAAATGTCCAAGAATAAGCATACATTACCTAAGCACATTAGTACCTCATGTCTCCAATCCTACTTCCCTAAACAATTCTAAAACTCCCACAGAATGAGAGTGAGTGAAGAGAAGCCCTGTTCTTTATTATGACTCGGAAATCCTAGTTAGACTCAGGAAAGCCTCAGAGCAATTGTAAGCCATGGTTAAGAAATAATGTTTAGCTTTCAGATGATGTTTAGTGCAAGATAATACTTTGGGGGGATGGGGTACAGCAAAAGGGACAACACAAAAGCAGGGTTGAGGCATGTGTCATTTAAGATTATTAAAAGTATCTATTAGATCATAATTCTAAAAGAATATTTTTAAATTCTTGATTTTTAAAAACTTTATTCTTGTTATGTTGCAAGAGTGAAAACTTTGGCTCTCAATTGTGACTCCTCAAGACTTCTGTTTGCGGGGATGTTTTTCGTTTTTGTTTTGTTTTTTTAAGGATCAGACCTAAAATAAAATTCGTTAAAGAGAGGTCTATACCATATTATCAAATGTACACCAATTTAGTGAAAATGGAGCTATATGACTTAAAACAGCCATGTAAAATAACATTATAGCTTTGTTTTCTGCAGATCTCATAGAGGTAAAATATATAAATATTGATATATAAACATATATTTTATAATAATGGGCTATTGTAATATTTGTGTTGTTTTTTTTTTTTTTCAGTACGCGAGCCTCTCACTGTTGTGGCCTCTCCCGTTGCGGAGCAGAGGCTCCAGATGCGCAGGCTCAGCGGCCGTGGCTCACGGGCCTAGCCGCTCCGCGGCATATGGGATCTTACTGGACTGGGACATGAACCTGTGTCCCCTGCATCGGCAGGCGGACTCTCAACCACTGCGCCACCAGGGAAGCACAATATTTGTGATTAAAGTAGTCTTGAAAATAAAAGAATTAACTCAATCATTTTTAAATGACTAGCTTACCTTCTCCATATAAGTTTAAAAAGTATGAAAATAAATAAAAACATGTGGCCTAATTTTTACCCACCATGAGCAAGTAGCTATTTTTGAAACTGAGTTATTCCTCTTGATTTTAATTCTTTATCATTTTTAAGTAAATTGATATGGATATTAAAATGATTAGCTCTAACTTTCCAAATTTGAAAATTTTATGCCATTTAAGATGTCACTCACTATAAGGCTTCCCTGGTGACTCAGTGGTTAGGAATCCGCCTGCCAATGAAGGGGACACGGGTTCAAGCCCTGGTCCAGGAAGATCCTACATGCCACAGAGCAACTAAGCCCGTGTGCCACAACTACTGAGCCTGTGCTCTAGAAACCAAGAGCCACAACTATTGAGCCCACATGCCACAACTACTGAAGCCCGCACACCTAAAGCCTGTGCTCCGCAACAAGAGAAGCCACCGCAATGAGAAGCCCATGCACTGCAACAAAGAGTAGCCCCCTCTCGCCACAACTAGGGAAAGCCCGCGTGCAGCAATGAAGACCCAAAGCAGCCAAAATTAATTAATTAATTTAATTAATTAATTTTTAGAAAAGAGGTGTCATCATATACATACATGCACCAATTTGGAGGGGAAAGACAAATTTTTAAAGTTATTTTAAACTACTACTAAAAGCAAGTAATTCATTTTCTATATAATAAGATAATTTATAGATTTCATCTTGCTTTGGTAGTAAGCTCAAGCAGTTTGTGTGTGTGTGTGTGTGTGTGTGTGTGTGTGTTTGTGTCTATTTATGCAAGCATAGCTTTAATTGTATATTCCTCAAGTTTAACAGAAAACAACTACAAGAAAATAAAACAAGGAACATTAAAAAACAAATGGGATATTATACATTTTCATTTGAATCCAAAATGTTTTTGTCATAAATATATTATAACCTTGTATATTTACTCTTGTCGGGAAGATGTTTCATTACTAATCCATATTCACATTTCAATCAGCTGATTTTCATGGCCTTCTAGTGGCTGCAGGGAAAATCTGACAAGTAGAAAGGAAAATAAACGGTAAGCTAACACTGACTAAGAGAATTTCAAAAAGAAAGAAAAGAAAAGATCAAAAGGGGAGAAAAATGAAGAAAGGAGAATGCAGAGAACCAAATAAAATTAGGCAAAGTTTTAGGAATAAGACAATTATACAAATTTGCAGTTAATTTATTTTTCCCAATATATAATTTTTAATTGGAAAACTATGCTTTAATATTTTAATTAAAAAGAAACTCTCCCTTTATTAAATGAAAAACAGTCACTTAATGTCTTGTAAACATGAAGAGTCATTCTAAAATCTTGACAACTAAAGGGGCTCTGCTACTGTTCTGGATTGCCACTCTACTGTTCTGGACATCCAAAACAGGAGAGAAGCAAGTAAGAAAACAAAAAACTTGTTTTCATTCAAAGACATTCCACCATGAAGAAGCATCACTTTCTGAACTGCCTGTTATCAAGGCAAGTAGACGTTAGTTTGGTCAGAGCAAATATCCAGATTCTATTATCCTAGATGAGTAAAAGAATTGATTTATGTTTTTCTCCCACCTCCATGCTATGTGCCTTCAAACCTCACCTCATCACAAATATTTTCCTTTTCATTCTTTTATTTTTGAATTCTTAAAGCATATTATTATTATTATTTTTAGTATTGCAGTCTCCAATAGTCCTTACTTTCACTCAAAATTACAATACAGGGGACTATGGCCAATGCTATGCAGATGGCCAAACACATAATAAAGACTCAGTTCATGAATAATATCCACTCAGAAAGAGGACAAAAGCAACAGGAAAAAAGAGCCCAAATTGGACAAAATGTGCATGCTATATTTAAAAAAACACACACGCAATCATTGTCAGAGATCATTAAGGGTGTCCTGTCGTTTTAATAATATGCCAGTGGCACCAATTTGATGTGACTGTTTGCTCTTATAGTCAATAAAAAAAGTCATAACTGCTATCAAATTGAAATTTAATTTATTTTCTACACAGCCCTTTCTGTTTTCCTTGTTTTTTCTTTTATACCATTAACACTTTTTTGTTAAAATATGTGTGAAAGATTAATTTGTAGAATGGGGGGAGCTGTGGGTACACAGCACAGGACAGATGGCGTGGGTGGGACGTGACAGTTTTCGTCTGTGGCATCATTTTGTTGTTGCTATTGCGAGTGAGCAAAATAAAGCTACTGCCACCACGATCATTTCTTGGGAGCCCCTCTGATAAGGTGTGCTGCTTTACCTCATGTCTGGCCCTGCCGCTTGGGGATTCAGCCACCCTCTACTCTATAATCAGCCCGTTCGGGACCATTGTTAGTCAGCCTGAGAGCCCTGGAATTTTAAAATTGTATTTATATAGAATTCCACCCGACTTTTGGATACAACGAAATGAAATATACTCTTTCTTGGTGAGCTATTTTGAAATGAATTAATGATCTGTCCTCTCTGAGATCCTGTATTGTAAACCCAAACACGTGAAACTGTAGATGCAGAAAAAGAATGATTTTTTTTTAAGGAGAGGATTTTTTGGTGTTTTGTACCAGTCTAAAATTCATACTCACACACACTCATACTCAAGGGGAGGGAGAAATGGTGCAGATTTATATTCAAAGATTCACTTTTTGCCTTGGAACAGCCCTAATTTACACATAAGTGTTGTAGGAGTCCGCTATTGTAAAGGTTCTTATTGAAGAATAAAGCAGTTAGCACAGAAAATCACTGTCATATGGCACACACAGACATTCTGAGAAAAAGTAAAACTTTGAGAAGGAGGAAAAGGGGAATTCAGGACAGCATGTGGGAGGGAAGAGGCAAGTTCTTTCTATGTACAAAGAGATCCATTAACAATATCCTTATCAGTGTCCTTCTCCCTTGTTAATTGAACCGACTTGCAGTACCCAGAACGTGTAGATGTGATTGCAAATAACAGGGGTGTGGGCAAATAAGGGAGTGCAAATGAAAATGGCTGGTGGTTAATTCATGGCAAGAGAAGATTTGCCTGAAGAAAAACGTTCACAAAACCTTTGCCTCAAACTAGGGCTTCTGTCAGAGGAAGGCAAGATGGTCCACAAAAGGATGTTAGCCGCCACGGGGTGGAACGTGTAACCCTTCTGCAGTCATGAAGCCGCTTCAGACTTGAGATTAATGTGTTCTGGTGGATAGGGTATTGATATTCATGTCATTTTATATTATTATTTTATTTTCTTAATTTGACTGTAGGCTTTCCCAGAGAGAGATTGCTACACATCAGGCAGCCTCCACAAGTGCACTTTGTTGGCAACCGGCACTATGGGATCAGGGATATGGGGAGGGGCCGTGATGGACGCAGCAGGACAGAGTGGTTACAAGCATGGGCTCTGGTGGCAGACCGCTTGCACTGGACGTCAGGCTGCTCCAGCTATGTAACTGTAACCAAGTTACTTTAACATGTCCAAGCCTTAGTTTCCACGTCTATAAAGACAGGGATGACAATAATAGCATGCACCTTCATTATAGTACTAGTCCTATAGAGACAGTCCTTTGTAAAGCATTTAGACAGTGCCTGGCAGGTAGTTAATTAGCCCTCATTTCCTAGGAGTCCCTTTTCGTCCTTTGCCAGCACCTGATGCCCAAGGGCACACAAAACTCCAAATCTTTGGTATAAAACATTTCTTCCTCTGTTTCATTAGGGGGTAGTGCAGGAAAATAGTGTTGGAATATACGTGGGTGGATGGGGAATGAGGGAGAAGTGGATATAATTTTAAAACCAAATAGACAGTATTACAAATATACAGTACTACACAGAGGATGCGGAATGAGGGAGAAGCGGATATAATTTTAAAACCAAATATACAGTATTACACAGAGGAAGGGTGTCACCAGAGGCATAGGAAAAGTGGGGGAAATCTGGTGTATGTGTCATATGTCTGTAAAACAGAGTACACAGAAAGGAAACGTGATGATGAAAGGTGTCTACCACATATCTAATTTTAAAAGAGTTATTTATTTTATATTTTATTTGTTCTACTAGAGTTTCTCCATGATTCAATATAGTAGTGGGCATTAGAGAAATGGAGGACAAGTTCTTGCTGTTCCCTCAAACACACGTACAGACTCAGAACAGACATAGATCTATCCATAAATCAATACCATGATCACAATACTAGCCCTGCTTAAATTTAAACAATTGCAGAGCTTGTTATTTATACTCATTTGTGCATGTAATTACTTCTTTCTATGCATCCTGATACACAGATGTAAAGTATTCCTATTCTTCCTTTATTGTCTGATGTAGTTATGTTTATGTCCAAAACACTGGAGAATAGTTAACTCACTGGCTCCAGAGGAATTCTGATGGGCTGAGATTAGGGTGGAAATGATAAACTATAAGAATTTCATATTTTTAAAATGTAAACAAAAATTTGTGTATATGTAAACAGGTGTATGTCTAAAATTGCATTTTGTATAAGTCAATTCTTCCTTCACAGTAAGAAGTTTGTACTTATGAAATATAGTAAAGGTTTCTGGAGGTGTACCCCAATAGCTGTTCTTTCTTTTTTCTTTAGTAATAAAACTCAACATTTACTAAGTACACAACAGTTCAAAATAAAAACTACATTTCCCAGCTTCCTTTGCAGCTAGATCTATCCATATGATAAGTCTGGGACAATGAAATATAAGTAAAAGTGTTTTGTGGCAGTTTATAAAAAGCTCCCTATAAAAATAGTTATTATATCTTTTGACTCCTTTCTTCTTTGCCCCTTTCTACCATCTGGAAAATTGACGTGATGGCTGAAGCTTGGGCTGATATAATGGATCACGGAAATGAGAGCCACACTACAGGGAGTGTGCAGAGGTAAGCTAAAAGAAGCTTCTGAATTTAATGACTTCCTAAAGTAACCATATCAGCCCAGGACTGCTTACTTCTCAACTTTGTTTCTGTAAGAGAGAAATCATGTTTAAGGTCTGGTTATTGAGAGTTTCTTCATATGCAGCTGAATTTAATTCTAACTGATGCTTTACATATGCCTTTTCCTAAAGCACAATGGAAGGTAGGGTGTATAGTACCACCAGGGTTTGCACCTTTAAAATGGAATATAATACCATGTAACTATAGCAACATAACAAAGACTATATTTAAATAGTAGGTTCTAGTATACTTACAAAAATATTTAATACATATAAAAATATTAGTTAGGGTAGTAATGTTAGCTGTTGAAACAACCAATCCCCCGAACTTCAGTGGCTTAATTTTTAAAAAGTTTATTTCTGACATAATAGTCTACTGTGGACTGGCTGGGTTGGAGGAAGGATGTGGAGCCCCTGTTCCAGGCAGCTATTCTGACAGCTAGGATTTTTCTATCTGAACCACCAGAGACCTGGGCCATTTTCCATACATAGCCTCCCAAGTCTTAACAGAACAGAAAGAGAGCGTGTAGGATCAGACATAGGAAAAATTTAACAGTCCAGGCCTGGAGTAGCATTTGACACTTCTGCCCACATTCCATTAGCCAGAACTCAGTCAGATGACCCCAAACGAACTACAGGAAAGCCTGGAAATGGAGTTTAGCTGTGTTCACAGGAAGAAGAGAAGGAACTAGAGCACTAGCTCTCCTCTACCTAAAAAATACACAGAAAATACAGCTTCCAATATCCCTGTTTCTAACTTATTTGTTAAAGGCCAAATTAAACAAGGACCACATGCTCAATACAGTTCATTGTGCAGCAAAATATTCTTCATAGGTCATTTTGATGTTGAAACATATGAGTCAAACATTTCTGATTATGGAAGATGAGTTCCCCAAATGGTGAAGCTTCAATCACAAGCCCTGGCCACTACTGTTCTTTTGATTCTTACTATTATTCTTTCTCCTTGTTCAAGTGCTTTTCCTGTGATGAGAGGTTATTCTTTAACATCTATGGAAGACATTAAGAAAAGTCTCCATAGCTTTATACTGCTAAATAAAATAGTTAAAATGCATTTAAGTGATGGTCTGGGAATATAGTGCTGGAGATACAATGAATCATTAAGGCAGAGCTTTTTCATTTTCTCTTATACTACTGTTGTATATTTTGTAGGCTTTGTGATTATGTGCTACCTGATACTTGTGTAAAATAGGATCATTTAGGGTATTTTTAATATGGTTAGACCCTCCACAAACAGATTGAGAGAGAGAGAGAGAGAGAGAGAGAATGATGATGATGATGATGATAGATAGATAGACAGATAGATAGGGCTAGGTGGGTGGGTAGGTGAGTAAGTGGGTGAACAGATATATAGATAGATAAAACTCTATTGTTCCTTGGAAAATTAATCATTATGGTTTTATTGAACCAACGTTTTCCTCGAATTCTGGGTAATTATTAATGATAACCCATTCAAGGAAACGTGATTGAGATAAAGAATAATAGATTCAAGAGGAATAAAGTCCAAGATCCCATTTCAACTGAATTACTAGTTTGTGGCCTGCATAATAGGACAAGTTATTTCATCACATTTTATTTTGAGAATACTTTTTTAACTTTTATAAAAAGTTTGAAACTTCCTTTTCCAGAACTGTCCTGAAGATGTTGTCACTATAAACTATTATTTCCTTTCATGGTTTGATTTTGTAGTTCAGCTCTTTTCCAGAGGTTTGAGTCATACGATAGGCAGAAGGTAAATTTTAGAGTATCTGTCTATTTCCCAGGTGAAATATAAGCAAGTTTTAATGTTTTGGATTAAACTTCACTGGAAGCATAAGAGTGAATTTTGAATTATTGTGTTAACAGAAGAAATCTGAAGCATTGGTGTTCATACAGAATAAAAGAGGAAATTGGTACAAAAATGCTTTTGTAAAACCAGGAAGAATTTTAAGTTAAAAATGAGAAGACTTTCATTCAATTTCTGTATGTTTCAAGGAAGCCCCAATTTAGGATTGTTGGATTTAGGACAACTGGGGCCACATGTTAGGATTACTTGTTACATGTCTAATGAACCTGGCACGTAGTAGGCACTCAAATAGATTTTGAATGAATGTATGTGAATGACTAGGACCCCAGGGTTCTGGGAGAAGAAGAGGGTGAATAGGGAGACAAGAGTTGGGATGGTCTTCACCTTCAGTGAGAAATGAGAGGACCTTCAAGAATGCCCAGTCCTGCAACCCCAGCAGGAAGCACTCCTGGATAAACAGGACTCCGGCATCTCTAAAGACATGTAGTGAATAATTTTCCTGGTGTGAATAGAGTGAATAGTCCACTCTTATCTACCACAAGGAAATCACCAAGCACTTGCCAGTGTTTTGTTGTTTATGGAAGGAGAGACTTCTCAGCTCTAAATCTCTGAGGTTTAGGAAAACCATCAGAAATTCTTCAGCCTTCTGGTGCTTTTTGGTGTGGAGCCAGAACTGAGCTAATCCTTTCTCCCTCGAATTTTTTTCCACGTACTCAGGCTTGACAGTCTGGCCGTGGGCATAGGTCACTAATTCACAACATTTAGTACTCATTAGAACTATCTGGGGGCTTTACCCAACATATTGTTGCCAGCGTTCCACCTCAGACTTACTGAATCCAAATCTCCAAGAGGGTCCTGGACATGGGATCTTGGGATGTATGCCTTAAAAAAGCCTCCCTGTTGAATGTTACTTGTCAAAGACTGAGAAACTCTGGTCCACTTCACCTCTGCCATTAAATGAAACTGAGTGTTAATTGGGGCTTTGAGTGCAATTGTCACAGCTTTTGGTCACCAGCTTGATATAAAAGGACTAAGTCCATGTCCTTGCTCATCAGTGATTTTGATCATGAGCAAAATGCTAACCTTGCTGCAGTCTCTACCCCCACCTCTAAGGGGTATAGTCTGGGCATCTTCATATTGTACCATTGTGTTACACACTTACAACTTACCTACCTAATTCCTAACCATTTGGACTAAGTTCCTGTGAACATATGAGCACTAGAAAAAAGAAAGATTGAATGCATGCAGTTGGACTATTAATAATTATACAACCATAGCTAACAATCTGGAGACTCATTTAATACCATTAAAAGAATTAATGCATTTCTCAGTATATAAATAAGAGGCTAGAGTACAATGAAATATGATTTTCTTCATTTAGAAAATCCAGAAAGTAGATTATATCTAGTTAAGAACAATCTGGTCTATAACCAAAGATACTTTCAAACAAGAAGCCAAAGTGAAAATATTGGATTGCAATTATGAGACTATCAAATAATTTTTTAAAAATGGGATCATTTCCATCACCATTTTCCAGGTTCCTTGTATTACTGCCAGTGCTATAATAAATTGCAGACAGAAAGCAAAAAGGACTACTTGGGATTAATATTGTAAGGTATTTTTTTATTTAGCCTGCTGTCTTTATGAAACACTGATTTCCATCTATTCTGAGTCTTTTGATATAGATCAGTTAAACTTGAATGAACATTCTTCTTGTGTAGTTTTCCTTATCCTAATGACAAGAATGGAGTGTGCTTTTTTTCCCCTTCAATAGTTTATAAATAGTCCATATAAAAGTGCCCATTACCTTTTTATACATACTAAGCTCGTTATTGAAAAATTACACTTCCTCAAACCGCCAGGTTTTTTTGCATCTAAATGAAACTCTTTGCATTTAAATATATATGGCAGGAGAAATCAGTAAACACTAATGTTCAAACCCCAAGGGGGCAGCCTGCACACAGATGAAAATATGACCAGGCATGTATACAGTTTTTGTTTCATGGCACCAGGCCTAGATGAGAAAACGAAAGCGTGCGTAAAAGAGTTCACTGAGAGAAGTAAAAGAGCCCAGTATTCGGGTGTATCTAAGCACATATGTAAACTCAAAAGAGTCAGTAGAAATCCAGACATTGTTTCAAACCACAGCATAAGATTAACAGTGCGTAAACCACAGCACATTTTTGTTAAATTCACATTTACTTAATAATACATATCACCAACTTTGCACTCAGATGCCAAGGCAGCAGGCAAAACAAGTTAACTTTAGGAGTCTAGCCAAGGACCATTTGCTCATCCATGAGTGGGTTCTAAGAAGGCCAAAGCCAAAATAACAAGACGGGCCATTCTCTGGGCAGTGGTTGCTCGCCAAACCACCTCCCAAGGGGAGTGCTGTCAACCGCACTCAATGAGAGACAACATGTGGCTAACACAGGCCCATTACTGTGATGAGAAAAGCAATCACGAGCACAAATGCTGATGGTGGTCAGCGAATGTTGTATTCAAAGACTGTCTTACAGATTGGTTTGGCTAAGACTTGGCTAAGGTGTCTAACATGCAAAATTTATCTGAAGACTAATTTGTTTCTTACGAAAGAGGTTTAGGTAAGGGGCAAACAACAACAGTGATTACATCTAAAACTGAAATGCAGTTTACTGAGTTCCTATTGTTTCCTAACTGCTACCAGAGTGTCAAGACCATAGCTTCCAGTTCTCATCAAGATGAATTATAGCATGTCAGAAGCTATTTCAGGCTTATAAGGCATTCTATAGAATGCCCTTTCAATGTCGTATGACTGGGGTCTGCTAGGAGAGAATAGCAATAAGTAATGCCTCGTGAAGTTAAGGATGCCTCATTCATTCATTTGTTCAAGAAAGCTCTGTTGAACTCTTTCCACAAGGTGTGTACACACCAGGCAGGGTGGTGTGTACTGGGACCCACGCAACACTGTCCCTGCCTTCTAGGCCCATGTATTCTTACTGTCATTGATGAATCATCATCATCATCATCATCATCATCAAGTAAACAAATACTCCACACAACAAATACCGGTCCTTGAGTTTCCGGGAGAAACATCTATCTGTATACTTGTCAATGCTATTCGTTTTTGGATAATGATTGTCATTTCGGCGAGTACAAGCAGAAATAGGGCTGGTGGCCACATCTCTTAGGTGGAGCTGTTGACTAGTTCTGCCTGATGGGCTGTGAATATGTGACTTTTACAAGTCAAAACTCAGGAGAAGCAATGCTCAACCCTCCAGCTGTCTCTTCCCTTGCTGGGACAATCAAGGAGGACTCATGAGGAGATGATAGAGATGCAAGAGCAGCCTTGATGGTCAAACTACAACATGTGGACAGACGTCTGGGAGGGTCATCCAGCCCACAGTGGACTTCCTGAGTGAGAAACAGACCTTTGCGGTATTAAGTCACTGAGACTTGGGGGCTGTTTATCACTGCAGTATAGCTCCCTGATAAATGTTTTGCCTAGGACTTTTAGGTGAGACAAGAAATCACTGACTCTGGAGAAATGAAAGGAACTTTATGGATTAATAATAGACTCACCTAGTACAGATAAATCCCCCAAAGGAAAAACAATTTCTCCCTGTGTTTTTTTCCTCTCTCAGTCAACCCCAGCTGCACCGACACGTCCCAGGATGCTAGACTGTGACAGTTGCTGCCTCCCTCATGTGCCTGGTGTCTTGGGCTCCCAGATACCCCCAGGTATTCCAGTCTCAGTGTATTCATACTTCTTTTCTTCTAAGTTTAGTGGAAGCAATACTGGGTTCTGCTAAGTGAAAATTTGTTACTAAGAAATGAAGATAAAGTAAGTACAAATGTATGGAAACAGATGGATTTGCTGAGTATAGATTTTTAACCAAAGTGTATTTTATCCTCCTCTTCCATAACATTGGCAGGATAGTTTTTGATCCTTGTACCCTGAATCCATTTGGTTAAGACCAACCTGAAATGGAAAGGAGAGACCTGAAAAGCCTCATGACTTGGCCAGATGCTAATTTTATTTATTCACCCAAAATTGTGACAACATAAGACACACTCCTTTCTATGGAACAATCATATTCCTATGAACAATATAACTCTTCAAGAGCAATATTCTCATTAATAATTAATTTGTGGTTTTAAAGCGCTTTGTATGTTCAAAGTAATAACTATAGTATTGGGAACAATAATAGTCATCACCATATTTTAAGCCTATTCATGCACAGAAGAGAGTAAGGAAGTTCTTTATAATGTAAATTACTCCTAAGCGCTAGAAATTCAGTTTACCCTTATAAACATTACTTAATTTCAAATTCTTCCATTAAAATATATACTTGTTGGGGCAACAAGCTCTATATTTAATTGCTAATTCTTTCAAAATAAAACAATATTGAATCTTACTTTGGGTGAGAGAAAAGTGACCACAGATGGAAAGTTAATATTTTCAGGGCATGGTTTAACACCCTGGAAGAAGTAAATCACATGTATTTCTTGTTAAAAAAAAAAAAAAATTAAGCGCCTTTCTTCTTGTGTGTACTGTTTTAACCCACTACAAACCCGATATTTAACAGGGGCTGTGGTACAGTGGTTAAGAACATAGGCTCTGAAGTTGAAGTGGGTTTTAATTCCTCCTCTGCCACTTAACTATCTGTGTGACTCTGACCAAGTTCTTTAACTCTCCAGGGCCTCATCTTACTTGTAAAATGCAGATTATAATTGTTCCTACTTTAAAGCAGTACCTGATATAGTAATGTAATAATAGTGTTTGTTGAATAAAAATGAATTCATAAACTAGCTGTGAAGTAGAAAAATGGTGAAAAATACCAATCCCTGATTCTCTATAATATTCCAAAGTTGAATGCAGAAAAGTTTCTCATGCTAACCCCCATAATGGCCACCAAAAAGCAATGGGTACAGAAACTGGCTGTTTGGGGAACTCAAATTCAGAGGACTCTCAGACTTGGGGTAATTACATAAGGGTGAATTATTCCCTCCAATATGCCAAAGTTTTTCTAGGGCTAACAGGGTCTACTGGGACACTGCTGGCAGAAGTGAACCCCAAGCCCAGCATAGGGACTACTGAGTCCTGGCATTGGGAGTGGAGGTCCACACTCTCATATCTGTAGTTGCAGAATCCAGAAAGCTCTGACAACCAAATGTTGTCTGTTTGTTTTTAATAAGGGAAAAGCAAACACACTTAGCATCAAAACTCATCCTGAATGAAGATGAGGCTCTTTGGAGTCTTTATTTATCCCTCTTAGTGTGAATCTTCATATGTTTACCACAGAAACAGTAATACACCTTTTTATGGGTACTTCCCCAGACCTTGCTGGGATGTTATACGATTTATGCACCATGTTACCTTCCAAAAATTGGAAAAGTCCTGAATTCCAAATCCCATTTGGTCCCAAGGATTTCAGGTAAGGGATTATGGACCCAGACCTTCTCACATGTGATGCTTTCTGTTTGGAAATGGGGAGGTCATGGACAACTCTAAGCTCTCTCCAGTGTTGAGATGTGAGCACCATGGAATCTTTTCTGTTGCCTCCTCAAAGCCAGAAGGTGGAAAAAAGAATGAGAGTCTTTGACCAAATATTAGAATCGTTCTGGAAGTCTTTTCTCCTGGAACTGCTGTAGGGAGGTCTGCTGTAGAGATTTACAAGGAGTGGCTGGATAAGGACCAGGACATAGAAAGCACAAATGATCAAACCCAAGAGGCTCAGCAGCAGTAGCACTATTCCCTCCTCAGTAAGCCATTGGCAGTGAGTTAGCGATTAGGAGTAAGAGGGCCACCCCAGGGATACGTGTGAAGAGAACATTGGCCAGACAAGGACCACATGGAGGTCTAACAGAAAGGCTCCACTGCCACCCAAGCCATGTTTGTATTCGCATCTCATCACTCACTTCTCCAATCTTGAGACAGGCTGGGACCAGGGACCTGGGACCCTTTGCTGCAGTGCTTGCACCTGGACCCACGTCTCCTGGAGCAACAGAATACAAAGAAACTATAGGGGACTAAAAATAACTGCGTGTAGGGACAGTTGGGGCAAACTATGGACAACAAGATACAAAGAGACCAAAAAAGCCCAACTGCCACTTCTAAAGAGCCAGGAGCAAAAACAGGGTGTCGGGAGCAAAAGCATTGTACTTCACATGCCACCTGCACTCAGCACCACCAAAGGGGTGGGCAGACCACCTAAGCCACCCCTTGGGCCTGAGCCCTGGACACACCTCTACCCTTACCCCATATAAGGAACCAGATCGCCTCCACTTGGGGAGGAGGCAAAGGAACCTGTTACTTGTTTTTGCTCTCTCCTACGGCCACAGGAGCCCCAGTAAAACCTTGCCTGAATTTCTTGACTGGCCTCTTATCAATTTCTATTGGTTGGGGAAGGCCAAGAACTCTGGTCGGTATCAGCAGCACATCTCAGTTTAGGCTTGCCACATTTCAAGTGCTCAGTGGCCACATGTGGCTGTGGCTGCATTATTGGATTGAGCAGAGCTAACCTGGTCTTCCCTCCACCCCACCTCTCTTCCTGATCCCTTCCTCACACCCCCACAAAAAGTCCCAGGGAATTCTGAATTCCCCTTGATGATACGGAGCTCTTTCCCTGTTTCTGCTCCTTTATTCCAGGTCTGTTTTTACTTTGTCAACTTCTATTTTATTTTTTTAATTTTTATTTATTTATTTATTTATTAAAATTTTTGTTGGTGGATAGCTGATTTACAATGTTGTGTTAGTTTCTGCTGTACAGCAAAGTGAATCATCAACTTCTATTTTAAAAGAGCCACTTTCCTTAGAAGTAAGTTGGGTTTTGGATAGCAATTTCTTTTCTCCTCTTACATTATAGAAACTACTATTATATCATGATCTGACAGATAGGGAAATTTAAGTTCAAAACTTAAAGATTCATCACAGACACAGTGTAAGACCATGGCAGTGCAGGGTGAGCCCAAAACTCCTGAAGGGTTGCCTTTCAGCTTTAAAAGTTAAGAGCGCATGGCCACAGACTGGCAGATTTGTTCTCCTTTTTCCTTCTCTGGGTCTGTCGTTGGCCTCTGTCGGGTCTCCAAAGCCTTGGGCTTAGTGGGGCTTTTGCTCTTTCCTCTCCCTACACTCTCTCTAGCGACTGAATCTTTTGTTCAGCCTTCAGCCTGTATCCCCAGCTGTCTGCCACAGTTCACCTTCCCCTCCCCAGCCCCACCTTCCTTGCCAGGTGCCCACCCCTGCTCCTCTGAGGCCTTTGCCTCTATTAACCCAGAACCTGGGTCTCCTTTGGTCTTGGACCTCCCAGGTCCACATCCTGCCAGTCACCATGCCCTACTGGCTACAAGCTTAAAAGTAATTTCAAGACTTATAATGGAAATTTTAAGTGTTTAAGTTTGTAAACAATATTCAAACGTCTGATAGAACTTAAAAGTCATAATATTAAAACTCCCAATTTACCAAGTTTAAAAAACTTTAAAATCTTTGGAACGTTTTGCTTGTCAGAATCATTAATTTGCAAGATCAGGCATCTGAAGTTGCTTAGAAAGAAAATTGTGTTAAATTGATAACTGCATTTTAAGAGAAACTAATAGTTAATGCAAATGGCACTAATGGATTATGGGGAATTTAGTCCTTTCAACTTGAGTCAATCAAAAACTAACCAAAGGCATCTCTTTTTATTTTATATAAAATGTACTACATTTATAAACAGAATAACTAGATTTGTAACATAAACTTAAAGGCTTTAGGAAATGGGGCTTTTAAATGTGCAATTTTAGTAAGGTGAATATTAATTTAAACTTCCAGGTCTATTGTGTTCCTTGAAGGGGGCTGGGCAGCCTCTCAACACTTTAAGCATCCATGACGGTTCCCCTCTGGGCCTCCACACGGCTGAGTCTATCAATGAAGACCACAGGCAGGAAGTTTCGGGTGTGAACAATGGTTTGGTGATGCCACAGGGAGGCAAGAAGAGGGGCCAGCGGGGCCGGGAGGAGGAGGTGGAGCAGAGGAAGGTTGGTTACCCAAGCCCGACTCCCCTCAACCTCGAGGGGGGCTGGAGTCCAGAAGCAGAAAGAGGTTTTTATCAAATGTGCCCTTTCTACACACGTGGAGGCTTCGTGTTGTCCTCAGAGCTCTTCTGTGGGTGCTGTCTCATCTGCTCTCAAGGACACTCATTAGATCCAGCTGTAGAGCTGTGGCAAATGAAGCTCTGTGAGGTTCAGGACATGCTGTTTTTGTCCCTTTAAGCTACTGTAACGAAAACATCAGAGCCTGGTGGCTTAACCAACAGGCATTTATTTCTCATAGTTCTGAAAGCTGGGAAGTCCAAGGTCATGGCAACTGCAGCTTTGGCATCTGGTAAGAGCCCACTTTCTGGTTCATAGATGGTGTCCTCATGTGGTGGAAGGGACAAGGGAGTTCTCTGGGGTCTCATTTTTTTTTTTGCGTTACGTGGGCCTCTCACTGTTGTGGCCCCTCCCGCAGCGGAGCACAGGCTCAGGACGTGCAGGCTCAGCGGCCATGGCTCACGGGCCCAGCCGCTCCGCGGCACGTGGGATCTTCCCGGACCGGGGCACGAACCTGCGTCCCCTGCATCGGCAGACGGACTCTCAACCACTACGCCACCAGGGAAGCCCTGGGGTCTCTTTTAAAGGGCACAAATCCCGCTTATGAAGGTTCCACCCTCATGATCTAAGCACCTCTCAAAAGTCCCGTCTCAAAATACCATCACATTGGGGATTAGGTTTTAACATAAGAATTTGGGGGGAACAGAAACGTACAGTCTATAATGTACACTCAAATCCCAGGACAGGAGCAACAGAACCTGAGCTGAGTTCCGTGCCTTGTGGTTCCTGGTTCTAATGTCACAAGCACACTCCACTGTCTGTAGAAAGCAAACACAAATTTTAATGGAGAAGCAGAAGGGTCCTATCTAGCAAATTGGATAAATCCATAAGCACATATTATGTAGCTATCATGAAGTAAGGCCTGAAAGATACTTGTCATGGCTTTAGTGCCTCTATTCAGTGAATGTGACTATTGTCTCTCTCAGTGGATTCCATTTTAATGACACAGCACTGTCCCCAGCAGGAGACTGTCTGGTGACTGCAAGTAGGGCCAAGAGTATTTAAATCACATTAGGCATCATAGACACTCCAAGATGGAAGGAGAATTCCCTAATTAAAGTTTTGTTAGATGGCTGTTTTAACCATTATTAATTTTTATCAAAGCAGGCCTTCTATAGAGTGATTAAGGGCCACCACCTTCTCAGACAAAACTCTGCTTTTGAGGAAAATGGGGGGCACAGCACAGAGTAAAGGATATTTCACAGATGCTTAATGAAATATTGATAAAAGGTGGAAGAGGAAATAAAGCAGGAAAGCATTTAACCCATTCATATTTTTGTTTGTTTCAAATCAATTGTAATTAGGAGACAAAATAGAAAATTAATAAATTAGACCCATTATCAGTTGTCATTTTAGTCATCAAGCCATGTGCCCATGATGCCTCTTTGATAATAGTTGAACACAAGAATTGGGACAAGAATGACAAACTGTCATGACACCAGTTTTTTCTACCCCATTGAGCTAAACTTTGTCACTTATCTGAGTGATAAAAACAATGTTATATGTAGGGTTGTTAGATTTAGCAAATAAAATATAGGACACTCAGTTAAATTTGAATTTCAGGTAAAAAAAGTAAATAACTTTTTAGTATAAGTATAGCCCAGATATTGCATGGAACATAATGCAATATATATATATATACTTTTGGTACGCGGGCCTCTCACTGTTGTGGCCTCTCCCGATGCAGAGCACAGGCTCAGTGGCCATGGCTCACGGGCCCAGCCACTCTGCGGCATGTGGGATCTTCCTGGACCGGGGCACTAACCCCTGTCCTCTGCATCGGCAGGCAGATTCTCAACCACTGCACCACCAGGGAAGCCCAATGCAATATTTAGAACACAGTATACTAAAAATTCTTTAAATTTTTCCATAGTTTGTGTTAAATTCAATTTTAACTGGGTGTCCTGTATTTTATCTGGCAATCCTAATTGTATAGTCATTGGGCTTATGTACACCTAATATGCATTTTTTTGAATTAGCATTAATAGAAAAAAAAAGAAAGAAAGAAATGCAGTGCAGGCACAGTCTTCTTTAGTTCTCATTTTACAGCTAGATAGAAAGATCTTTCTTAACCTTATGGAGTTTCTATCTTAGGGAAATATTGGTGTATGGAGGAACTAGCCCAGGGCCACCCCATCAATATGCAGTGGAGCTAGGATCCAGACCCAGGTCTGCAGGAGTCCAAAGCCTGCTCTTCACTATTACCCTGCATTACCTCTCAGATGCTGAGTTAATAACATAGGAAAGCATTGTTTTTTTAAATCCTGGTAAAATACACATAACATAAAATTTACTTTAACTACTTTTTAAGTGTGAAGTTCAGTTATGCTGAGTACATGCACACTGCTGTGCAATCTTCAGAATTCTTTTCATCTTGCAAAACTAAAACTCTGTATCCAGTAAACACCTCATTTCTCCCACCCCCTTCCCCTGGCAACCAGTGTTCCATTTTCTGTCTCTATGAATTTTACTATTCTAGGTCCTTCTTATAAGTGGGATCATACAGTATTTGTCTTTTTATGACTGCCTTATTTCACTTAGCATGATGTCCCTAGAATTCATCCATGTTGTAGCATGTGTGAGAACTTCCTTCCTTTTTAAGGCTGTATAATATCCCATGGTATGTTTATATCACATTTTGTTTATCTATTCATCTGTCAGTGGACACTTGGATTGCTTCCACCTTTTGGCTACTGTGAATAATGCTCCTATGAATATGGGTATATAAATATCTGTTTGAGTCCCTGCTTTCAATTCTTTTCAGTATATATTCAGAAGTGAAGCTGCTGAATCATATGGTAATTCTATTTTAATTTTTTGAAGAACTACCATAGTGTTTTCCACAGTGGCTGCACCATTTTACATTCCCACCAACAGTGCACAAGAGTTCCAGTTTCTCCACATCCTCACCATCACCTGTTATTTTCTGGGGTTTTTTGTTTGTTTATTTGTTTTTTATAGAAGCCATTGTAATGGATGTGAGGAACCACTGCTTTTTTTGTCCATGATAAAATCAAATACAAACCATACCGTTTGATTTTTTTTAACTGCTTTAACTATTTATTTTGTTGGAATCTGCAGAGACTATTTTACTGAGTTATTTGTTCTATTTGATATTCTACACTATCTTCAGCTATTATGAATAATAATGACCAACGTGCACTGAGCCCCTACTGGAGGCCAGGCATGCTGAGTGCTACACAGCCATTCTCTCATTCCAGCCTCACAACAACCCTGCCAAGTGGATACTCACTCTCATTGTTCCCATTTGGCAGATGAGGAAAAGGATGCTTAGAGAGAAGTTAAATATCTTGTTCATTTTAGCCATAAAGCTAAAACTTAAATCCAAGTAATCTGACTCTTACTTGACCCTACCTTTTGGTGGATCTTGATAAGAAAAACACCTTCCGAATCAAGTTGACACATTTGAGGGGAATTAAAAATTTGTTGATTAATGGAATCATTCTAATATGACTCTTTTCAGAGAGCTTTAAACCTTCTTTAAAAAAAAAAAAAAGAGGGCTTCCCTGGTGGCGCAGTGGTTGAGAGTCCGTCTGCCGATGTAGGGGACGCGGGTTCGTGACCTGGTCCGGGAAGATCCCACATACTGCGGAGCAGCCAGGCCCGTGAGCCATGGCCCCTGAGCCTGCGCGTCCGGAGCCTGTGGTATAATTTACTTACCATAAAATTCACCCATTTAAAGTGTACAACTCAATGGTTTTTAGGACATTCATAGATCTGTACAACCATCATCACAGTCCATTTTAGAACGTTTTTATCACCTCAAAAAGAAACTTTGTACTCTTTAGCTCTCATCCCTTAACTCCCACTCCCTCCCAGCCCTAAGCAACCACTAATCTACTTTCTGTCTCTATTTCCCTATTCTGGACCTTCATATGAATAGGTTCATGCAGTATGTGGTCTTTTGTTCCTGGTTGCTTACAGTTAGCATAATGTTTTCAAGGTTCATTCATGTTGTAGCATGTATCAATGCTTCACTCTTTTTTATGGCCATGTTAAAATTCCACTGTGTGAATATACCACATTTTGTTTATCCGTTTGTCTGCTGATGTGCATCCACCTTTTGACTATTATGAATAATGCTGCTATAAACATCTGTGTACAAATTTTTGTGTGGACATATGTTTTCATTTCTCTTGGATATATACCTAAGAGTGGAATTGCTGGATCATATAGTAACTCTATGTTTAATCACCAGGAGAACTGTCAGACTGTTTTCCAAATCAGCTGAACCATTTTATATTCCCACTGGCAATATATGAAGGTTCTGATTTTTCCACATCCTTTCCAACACTTGTTATTATCTGACTTTTTATTCTAGCCATCCTTGTGGGTGTGAAGTGGTATCTCACAGTTATGATTTGCATTTATCAACTATTTATATATCCTCCTTGGAGAAATCTCTATTCAGATCTTTTGCCCATTTTGAAATTGGGTTATTTGCCTTTTTATTATTGAGCTGTATGAGTTATTTATATACTCTAGATACAGATCCTTTGATACAAGTCAAATATGTGATTTCCATATATATTTTTTTTCCATTTTGTAGATTGTCTTTTCATTTTCTTAATGGGGTCCTTTGAAGCATAAAAGTCTTAAATTTTGATGAAGTTCAACTTATTTTTTTTTCTTTTGTTGCTCATGCTTTTGGTGTTATATCTAAGAATCCTTTGCCAAATCCAAAGTCATGAAGATTTCTTCTAAGAGTTTTATAGTTTAACTCTTACATTTAGGTCTTGGATCCAGTTTAAGTTAATTTTTGTATCTGGTGTGAGGTAGAAGTCCAATTTCATTCTTTTTCATGTGGCTATCCAGTTGTTCCAGCACCATTTGTTGAAAAGATTTTTCTTTCCCCATTGAATGGTCTTGACATCCTTGTTTAAAAATCAGTGGACCACAGATGTATGGATTATTTCTGGACTCTCAATTCTCTTCCATTGATCCACATGTCTAACCTTGAGCCAGTGCCACACTGTCTTGATTACTGTTGCTTTGTAGTAAGTTTTGAAATCAGGAAGTGTGAGTCTTTCCACTTTGTTTTTCTTTTTCAGGACTGTTTTAACTATTCTAGGTCTCTTCCAATTCCATATAAATTTAGAATTAACTTGTCAATTTTAACAAAGAATTCAGCAGGCTTCTGATTAGTATTGATTTGAATCTGTAGATTTTTTGAGGAATACTGTCGCCTTAACATTAAATCTTCTGAGCCATGAAAGTGGGATGTTTTCCCACTTATTTAGATCTTTAATTTCTTTCAAATATGTTTTGTAATTTTCAGAGTATAAGTTTTGCACCTTTTTGTCAAATTTATTCCTAAGTATTTTTATTATTTTTAACACTATTGTGAATTGAATTGTTTTCTCAATTGCATTTTTGGTCTTTATTGTTTATTGCAAGTGTATAGGTATACAATTGATTTTTGTGTATTGATCTGGTATCCTACAACCTTGCTGAACCTATTTATTAGTCCTTACAGTTTTGGGGAGGTTTTTTGTTTTTGTTGGGTTTTTTAGTGGATTTTTTAGGATAAGAACTTTAAACCTTCTTGACTTTGTGGAAGAATCATTGCTCTCATGAGATTTGATTTAGAGAATAACTTACTGCTTTCGTAGACCATAAGATAAGACCCAAAATCTAATTAGAAAAGTGAAGAAAGTCTGAAAACCATCAATGCAAACTCTAAGATTAAAAACTAATAGGTCATCGTGGAGGACACTCTCATACTGAGTAACATTAGGATTGAAGGTGCTGGTTGTTGCTTAGGAAAGGTAAAATTACACTCCAGAGCAATCTATCCAATACAACTTCCTGTGATAGGAGGAAATGTTTTATATCTGCCTTGTCCAAAACAGTAGTCCCTGGCCACATGTGAATATTTAAATTTAAAATAATTAAAATTAAATAAAACTTGAATTTCAGTTCCTCAGTCACACTGGCCACATTTCAAGTGCTTATTAGCCATATATGTCTAGTATTGGATATCACAGATATAGAAAACATTTCCATCATCACAGAAAGTTCTATTGGACAGTGTTGCTCTAGATTCTCCAGTGAAACAACCACTAGGTAGTTATAGTTGTGGGCTGGAGGGAAACAAGAGAGGAGAAAAGGGTATTTCCATTTTTAACTGATTCATGAAAAGAACAAATTCAGCATGTTAGATGATCCAACTAATGCCTGTATCCATAACTATCACAGAGAGGGTAGAAGAAAAAAGGAATTCACAATTTAATGGTCCATCTGTACTCTCCAAGAAAGGTAGAAATGTGAGTGAGGGAGTAAAACGAAAGAGTTGTAAATTCTAGAGAATCATGGTGCTGAAAATCTAGTGTTGGACTTCCCTGGTGGTGCAGTGGTTAAGAATCTGCCTGCCAATGCAGGGTGCATGGGTTCGAGCCCTGGTCTGGGAAGATCCCATGTGCCGTGGAACAACTAAACCCGTGCGCCACAACTACTGAGCCTGTGTTCAAGAGCCTGCAAGCCACAACTACTGAGCCCACGTGCCTAGAGCCCATGCTGTGCAAAAAGAGAAGCCACCACTGTGAGAAGCCCACGCAGCACAACGAAGAGTAGCCCCCGCTCGCCTCAACTAGAGAAAGCCTGCGCACAGCAACGAAGACCCAATGCAGCCAAAAATAAATAAATAAATAAAATATTTTAAAAAGAAAGAAAGAAAATCTAGTGTTTAGTTTTAAGGGAAAGAGAAAAGTAAAAATCCATGGTGTTATAATACTTTTCTGTGAAATCCTGCAGACTCTCATTGTAGTGACTAAGACCTGGGTTCAAGTGCAAACTCTGCACTTACAAGTGTGACTTTGGCAAGTCACTTAATTTCTCTTTGTTGAGGTTCTCTCTTCTGTAAAATGAGAAAAGACATGTAAAGTACTTAGATGTGCATCTAACAAATAGTAAGCACATTATCTATTATCTAATCAATACAGATTGTCTATTATTACCAGAGGGTGAGATAATATTGTACATAAGTGTGATTTGTGCTAAAAACCCTTGAAACAGCTTCTCATTGCCTACAGTGTAAAACCTAAGGTCTTCAGTGTGGCCCACAGGGCACAAGTCTGGTCTGTATTTAATGCTTAGGTTTTCTCTCTCAGGGATCCACCTTGAGCTTCAGCTTTATTAACCCCATGCAGCTTGTATGTAGTTTTCCAAACACCGAGTCATTTTATATTTCTACAACGTGCTCATGCCATTCCTTCCGTTGGAAGCCCTTTCCAGTATTCTTGGCCTAATCAAGATCTGTACTGACCTTTTTTTTTTTTTTTTTTTTTTAATTTTATTTATTTATTTATTTTTGGCTGTGTTGGGTCTTCGTTTCTGTGCGTGGGCTTTCTCTAGTTGTCGCAAGCAGGGGCCACTCTTCATCACGGTGCGCGGGCCTCTCACTGTCGCAGCCTCTCTTGTTGCAGAGCACAGGCTCCAGACGCGCAGGTTCAGTAGTTGTGGCACATGGGCCTAGTTGCTCCGTGGCATGTGGGATCTTCCCAGACCAGGGCTCGAACCCATGTCCCCTGCATTGGCAGGCAGATTCTCAACCACTGTGCCACCAGGGAAGCCCAACATGTACCGATCTTTTAGTACTGAACAGGTTGGGTTAGGGGCTTCTCCTATGGACTTTCATCGCTTCTGTACCTACTGTTTTTATTGAAATGATCTGTTTAGGGGTCTGTCTCCACCAATAAGATGAAAACACTACGTGTTAGATACTGTGTTATGCTTTGAGGGCATAAGCAGGAATGACAAAATAATGGTCCCTGCCCCCATTAAGCAGAATCTCTAAACAGGGAGGGGTCTTATCTCTGGTGTCTCTATATCTTCAAAACACAGTACGTGCTTGACACATGGTAGGTGCTTAAAAATCTTGAAACAGCCAGAACCTAACACATAGGGAAAGGACAGCTTAGCCCAGTACCAAACTTCTTAACATGTTATCTGTTGAGTGATTTAAAGGAGGAATCTGAGCTAATGAGCAGAATGAATTCATTACCTAGTGTCTCTCAGGCACACTCCACACTTTCAGCTTTCTCTTGCACTTTGTGAGGCCACCAGTCCTCAGATACTCAGCATTGTCTTAGCTACCCATAGGCTCCTGGCTCCCTCTCCATCATAATATCTTCTCCCTTCTGTTGAAATGATTTTATTAAATAAATTAATTCCTTTCTAATTAAACAAAAACTCATTTAACACTTTATAGCCTAAAATTTAGCCTATGTCCTTTTTTCTATAGCATCAGCCTTCCTGATACAGAAGTTCAAATGTAAAAATCTCCTCTCATATACAAACAAGGAGCTCTGGCTGTCTGGGATACACAGATGATGCTACCTCAAATAGAGAATTAGCCCCTTGCGTAATACAGAAGCAATATCTAGAGCATAGCAAATTTCTAACAGAAGTACTTGAGAGTCCTGATTACTTAAAGTTAATCTGGTTAATATAAAGTGAAACTGGTTAAAGAGATAAGCTTCTTAAAGAAGATTCATTTAAGAAGAAATTTTAATGCTGGCAATAAAAATTGTTAGCCATATAGAGAAGAGGCTGTATGGAGAGAGATTCTGTGAGCCAGTAGAACCTCTAAGCGTTCTCAATTATAGCAATTTGTATATTTCCTGGATGGGTATTAGTGGGTCAGTTTACACATATAATATTATGTCATATAAGTAATAATATTTAATATTTTATCAGATACTGTATTTTTACTAAAACAATCCAGGGGTCCCACAGATAGTTAAGGTTACTTCCTAATGACTTTAGCCACATGACAACAACTTCTGGTGTTTTTTCCAGTACACAGACTCAGATAATCAAGAACAACAACTGTGTGCCATGTTGGATAAAGATGGGTAATTGTTCCCCACCACACCGTGAATCTCATGAAGGTGGGGCCTCAGGCTCATCCATTTCTGGACCTATAATGCCTAACATGGTGCTTAGCCCAGAGGAAGAATCTAGAACTTCTTGTTGAATGGGAGAAGGAAGAAGCCCAGGAAAAGAGAGGAATAAAGGAAACAAGAATTATCTTATGCCCTACAGGGCCAAAGATAGTCACTGTCCAGAGACTTACAGAGAAAGTTAGGAACAGTAAGTGGTATAATCCATGCCAACCAAATATAAATGGAATCCCATTTGGCAAAAGGTACAATAGTTGAATTAAATTGGTTTTACCAAAAACTCTACTGTTACATTTACTTATCTCTTCAGAAGTTGCATAGACTATTGTACATTTTATTGGCTATAGGAGCAATAAACACCTATAATTGAAAACATTGTCATAAAAACCTTTTTCCAGTTGTTCATAACTGTCTAAAATTACAGCCTTTTGTTCAGCATTTTCTCCATTTGTTATCAGTCCAAAGGCAACTTTTGGAACTTTGAGAAATAACTCTCATGTTATTTTTAATTTAATAAAAGTTAAATCATCGTACTTCCCCCTTAAAATTAAACTCAAAATAGGAGTGAATTATAGAACCAAATATCTTCCCAAGGTGAAACAACAAGAATTTGAGGTTCAAGTTAGGCAATAATAATGATTCATTTTTTCTGAATCTTCAAAAATACATTTTTGTTACAAATTTTACTTTACCTTTTTACACGGGCCTAATGACATTTTATCTTTAAACTATCCCAAGCCCCAGTGCTAAGTTATGTTTTCCTTCACGGAGGATATAATTTCATATTCAACCAGCACAGCATTTTCAGGCCTACCAATTAGGTCCGTAGAAGGAATTATCACCCTTCTAGTCATGATGTCTTACCTAGCAAAACTGCAGAATGAAATGGAAAGGCTCACAAAGAGGTTAGCGAAGCAATTCAGTAAAGTAAAGGAAACTGGATGCTGAATTTCGAGAGCACCATTATTATTTGCTGTGCTTTGCATTAATAATTAGTATTCTGCCTGGAGAGGAGATATTTCCAAACTTGGACTTTTGCAGTGATTAAATTTGGAGTTTAATTTTGCCTCTTCATCTTTGTTGGCGCTGGCACTAAGCTAGCTCTTTTACGGCTGGCTCTGTTGAACAATAAAAGTAACCATTTGAAAAGTCAAACAACAGGAGTGGTTTTTAGGAAACCAGCAGCCAAACTGATTCACCACATTGGCCTCTTTCCAAGGGATAAAGCAAGGCTAGGTAGTTGGGGTAGCGGTTGTCCTGGGTGAGAACAGAATGGTTACACTCAGGATTCTCAACTGCATGGCTGGTCAGGCAAGTTAAAGAATGTCTAGGATGAGAGCAATAATGGAGGTGACCGGACTAGAGCAAGCCCTGAATTAAGTTGGTACATTCAAAGTTGCCATAGAAACCCTGTCTGAATGTCCTCACTTCTGCAGAACTGATTTGATGGTTCAATGCTAATATGCCTTCTTACATTTAATGACATATGAAATAGAAAATAGATGAATATGGACAAAAGAAAACGTACCCTAATGTCTGAAATAAGAATGAAATACTTTTCTAACACTAAGTCTTCTTTTTCAACCGATGACTGAAGAAGAGGTAGCCTGGGGAGCCGTGGCTGAGAGCTGTTTAGCAGAGTCTTTCTGCCTTTGCGTCAAATGTGGCACTCTGAAAGGCACTGCTGTAATTCAGCTACCCAGCTTGCACTTGAAGCCAAATGAAATGCAAAGTTGCCTTTCAATAGCAAACCTCACTGAGGAAATGCCAGTTAGCAATTGTGAGAAGTTTCAGCTACTGTATTTTCACATATTCAATTTTACCACTAAAAGTCCGTGAGAAAACATTTGGAGGCTCTTTAACGCTGGTTACATTATCAATTAATCCATAGTGTGTTTTAAATAAATATTTCTATTAACTGTAACAAAAACCAGCATTTGTATTGCTTGCACCTAAATTATCATCATCATTGCAAAGCAGATGCGGGTCGCAAGATGAGGCAGACAATCGGCACTGTAATTTGCCCAGTAACATTGTTTTAGATCTAATTAGTGCTTATGCAGATCCTTTACAAAAATGTGAAAACTGCACCAGGATGTAATTGTTTAATGAATTTAGTGCAAGGCACATCTGCATAAATTCCATTTTCGCTGAAAAAACTAAGTTCAACTGCTATTTGCTCCAGAGCCAAAACATTGTGAATTGTGCCCACTGTGCTTTAGCCCTGCTCTGCTGGCTTGGATATTTCAAATAAATACTACGAAGTTAAAGCCTCCAGCTGCAGACCAACCCATCTGTAGATGTTTGTTATATTTGGCAGTATTGTCAATGATTGTGCCTTCCTGCTGGGGAAAAAAAAAGGAAGGGAAAAAAAACAAGGTTCTGTCAGCAAAAAAAAAGGGTAAAAGTTTGAAATATGCATCACCCAACAAAAGTGCAGTTTTGCATATGAGTCTAGTTTACCTAGCAGTGAATTTTAAACACCTGTTCACATTGAGCCTCCCATATAAGCTAAATAATATAAGCTAAATAATATCCGTTTTCTCTGTTCTCCCCAACATTTAATTTCTGTTAAAATCACAGAAAATTAAATTGGACACAAGTTTGAGGAAAGTGGAATTTGAGCCTTTCCTTTAAGTTTTCAGAGATTTTACTAGTCACCTTTTGTGACCAGTGTTTAAATATAAAAATCCATAAAGTCTACAAAAAGACACGAGTTAGTCACGGATGTTTACGTGAGTGGCTAGAAAAGTAATGCTTTTCAGTGTTTGGGTTTTTTTTGGTTTTGTTTTATCTGTTTGGCTTCTGGTTTTTTTGTTTGTTTGTTTGTTTTTTGTGTTGTTTTTGGTGCAGCAAAAGTGAACTGCTGAACCAAAGCTGTTTGTTCTCTTAAATGACTCCTGTACACAGGGGGTTGGTGTGGGATGGCAGGGCTGGGGGATGGGCAGGATGGAGATGTTTGGGTCTGAGTTGGAAGAATTTTCTCCAGTGATAAACTGCAAATATCATTCTCCATCATTCACCTGAATGTTCCAGCTTAAGAGGAAACAGCCCTGACAATCTTTCATTCAATGTTCTGATTAACCTAGCAATGTTTGTGATGTTTTTGTTGGCTATCACTTGTAGAGCCAAGTCTCAGGCTCTCTTAGGTTAGGGTTCCCTGGGGAACAGGCTCCAAGGAAGCAGAGATGTGCCTGTAGGAAGTTTATGGGGGAGTGCAGAGCGTGGGGGCCCCAAACCTGAGGGAGTAGGGGAGGAGGGGGACTGGAATGGACTTTTGGTGCAGTTATAACAGAGGCCTCAGCCAACTGCAGGGGGTGCTTTGAAGCTGGGGTGTCCCTTCAGTTGGCTGAACTGAGGCAAGAGCCCTCAATTTCCACACTCAACAGCAAGCAGGCATCAAGTGTGGGTTACCCCTGGTCGGGGGGCATAGGCCTGTGGGAGGCAGCTCCCTTTGGCGGGGGGCTTCCAGACACTGATTGCCGTCGCCACTCCTGGAGGCTGGAGAGATGAGGGCCTTGGTCCTGAGCAGGGATCTTGGTGGTGAATCATACGTGCACTCCAGTCCAGTCCTAACACCCTCGGGTCTGTGTTGTGTAATAACTTCACCCGGTCTGGGAACCGGGCCTCCGGGATTCTCACTGGTCTCTTTTCCTGCAGAAACTTCAAGAGGAAGATGAGTGTGGTGAACGATAGCTGTAGTTGGTCTAAGCCTACCCCCAATACCTACCCACCCTGTGTTCCCCTCACTCTCAGCCAGCACCTCTGCCATTACAGATGGCTACCTGGTGGAGTAGACACTTATACCTGAGCCCCACGCTTCAGCCCCTTCTTGCCCTGCACTTCTCGGGTTGTATGAGCTGTGCTTGTCTATCATCAGTATTTGACAGGGAAGCACCAATAGACACTGACAGAGGTCACCTGGGTGGTGAGCAAATTCTCCCCTGCCCCGCTGTGTGACAATGACCCTACCTCCTGCTGATTGATGATCAAAGTCGACTACTTTCACCAGAATAGTGACCCCTTTCCTTGCCTGATCATCTCTGGGCACCAAGATCCTGGAAGAACCCGTGGCAGCTGTACCTTAAAGTTTAGTGAGACTTCTTGCTCTGCCCCCTGGTGGAAGCATTCCCATCCTTGGAACCAAAACTTCTAACCCCGCAGAATCCAGCACAGAAGGGGTTGGAGACACCAGCTCCCCAAGTGGGTTGCTGGGAGCTCTTTCCTCCTTTCGCTCTATGGTTCCTAGACCTACTGGGGACACAATACCATAATACAGTCATTGACTTAAGGTCCTAGAGGATGGCGTCCCGTACTTAAAAGGAATTATCTTCAAGCCAGCGACTAAACTGCTCCTTTCCAAGCCAGTGACATCTCTCTATCAGGCCGGCAGCTTCTAGGTGGGGCAATATGTGCTAGGACTTGTAGAACCCATGGTCAGATGCTTCTTCGTGCTGCCTCTCCTTTGCTGTAAAGTGGATTGCTCGATCCAGTGCAATAAAATATGAGCTCCCGTGTCAGTGGAACAAACACTCTGTAGACCTTCAGGTAGTGGCTTAGGCCCTGTAAGCAGGAAAACTAACCCATACCTGGCATATGTGTCAATTCTAATCAAGATAAATCACCTCCCCTTCTGGGTGGAAAAAGTACAATGTAATGAAGCTCCCACTAAGTGGCTGTCTGGTCTCTTTGAGGGATTGTGCTCCATCTGGGGCTCAGCATCTGTCTCTGTGGCCTGCAGGTTGGATATTTAGCAGTAGCAGTGACTGAGCCAGCCTTGATGAGTGGGACCCACGCTGCCAAGCCCATACATAGCTTCCATCCCTGAGGTGGTAGCTACAGTGTTTAGGCACCAATTGTACTAGCCAACGATAGAGGCTGGCTGACACTGACCAGTAAGTCACTTTGTTTTAGTCATTTAGGGCCTCTTCTGTAGTGGGTGCTCTCTGGTGGGCATTAAAAGGTGATAGAAAGAACTTCACTCTTTGTCTTAGTCCCATAGTTCTACACACATGACTCTTCCCCAGAGTCCTCGTCCCTGATGTTTCCTGTCTTGCTTCTTCCCGGCCCCTGGTCTAGCCTTTTGCCATTGCTCATGAGGCTCAGCATGGGCTACTTCTTTTTCCTCAAAAGTAGATAATCAAGATGAGTGTATCCAAAGTCCTTCCTATGAGGGAGGATTTCCCCTTCCTTCTGCATTTCCACACCACTCCAGGAGAGGCTATAATGCAATCACTGTCTATGTTTGGCTTGCATCCATAAGCTCACCTGACTCTTCCAGAAACTGAGCTTAGCCTTTTTCTTCCTCTTTCAGTTCATTATTGAGGGCCCAATGTAGCTCTCATGAGCGTGCAAGTGATCATCACAGATGTGAGCTGAGGGGGTTGAGCTGGTATGACAGTGGTGGGTGACACGAATGTCTGGGCCACCTGCTTATGAATCTTCCTTCTGCCGACTGGCCTTGCTTATTCCTCATCCTGGATGCACCACTTCTCTCTTATGATGGATTGCTCCTAGGCCTGCCAGATCTTATGACTTGGTGGGTCAGACCGAACCCAGATTCTCATGGGCAGTTCTAGCCACATGGTCACCCAATGTCCCATGATTAGGCACTACATCTCAACCAGGGCCATTAGCGTGCCAGGAGCTATTTTTTCAAATGGTATATAATTCTCTGCTGCAGATGGCATGGCCTTGCTCCAGAACCCTAGGGGTCTACATTGTGAATCTCCTACCAGGCTTGTCATAAACTCCACATGGCATATTTTCCCACCACAGATACCTCTAATAACAGAGGGTCTGCTAGTCATATGGTCCAAGCAGCAGGGCTGCTTGCATCACAACCTAGACCTGACACAGAGCTCTTTCCTGACATGGGTCCCACTCAAAGCTGATAGCCTTCCACGTCAGTTGGTAAGTGTGTCAGAATAGTATTTCCAAAGGAGGAAATACTGCCTCCAGAACCCAAAGAGGCTTCCCAAATGACATGCTTCCTTTTAGCGGAGGGAGGGATACAATGCAGTTACTTGTCCTTTACTAAATATTCACAAATATGGTGGGCTCCTGAATCCTCACAAGGTTTATTTCCCACCTTCTAGAGCCCATGTGTCATCAAAGTCTCTATTTACCACATCTTGCTCATGTGGACTGATTAAATTAGTAGACCAGTGTGATATTCCTCAAATATCCAGATAGTCCATATTGCCTTTGGCCTAAATTATTGCAGAGAGCAGAAGAGTTAATAGGTCTAAGGCAAGACTGTAAATGGATACTCTGGCCCACTCCATGTGAATGTAAACTGCTTCTGGTATTCTCAGCTGATAGGAATGGAAAAGAACACATTTGTCTGATCAAGGCCACATACCATGTATGAGGTTGTGTTTCTCTTCCCTAAAAAAAATGTTAAAAAGACAAAACAAAACAAAAATACATATCTAGAATAACAGTAGGAATTGGAACTATTGCTTGGTTGAGGTTGCAATAGCTCATGCCCTCCAGAATGTGTCTGGTTTTAGTAGGACCCAGACTGGTGGATTAAATGGGGACTGAGATGACAACCACCATCCCCAGATACTCTAGGCCTTTATGGATGACACTAATCTCTATTATCCTCCCTAGGATCCGAGATTTTTTTCATTTAATATTTTGGCTAAGGAGGGGAGCCAGTTTCAGAGGCTTCCTGTTTGGCCTTGTCCACTACAATAGTTACAACTCCACAAAATCACAAACTAAGGAGTCAACGTGAGGTTTAGTCTATGACCAAGGATGCCCATTCCCATTTGACATTTAGAAACTGAGGAAATGATCACTTGGTGAGTTCATGGACCCAGTGGACCCACTGTGAATCAGTCCAGGTCCAGGTCTCCATTTATTATCTGACCCCTACACGCCCTAACCTAACAGAAGGAGCTTGATGCTGCTTCAGATCCTTAGGTATCAACGTGAACTTGGACCCCAGGGCCAATAATCCTAGAAATGTCTCGGTATCCACTTTCCCTTTTGTATGATTACCTGAGTAAAGGGCTCTAGGTCCCTTTGGGGAAAGACTGGGCAAATCATTATCATAAACATTTGCTGTGGTAATGCTGGGCTCTTTCTCCTAAGGATCAAGCTTCTTCCTTAATCAATGGATTCCAGGTCTGGAAAGTGGCCCAGGTACAGAAACTGAACACAGGATCACAATGCTGTATTAGGATGGCTGCCCTCGGCCTCCTAAACACCCACC
This sequence comes from Kogia breviceps, assembly GCF_026419965.1. Lineage (NCBI taxonomy): Eukaryota > Metazoa > Chordata > Mammalia > Artiodactyla > Physeteridae > Kogia > Kogia breviceps. The sequence continues at coordinate 38,610,945 of NC_081310.1, read as the reverse complement.
CTTGATTTAGTTTGATGTGTAGATCAAGCAATACCTTTGTTGGCTGCCCATCTGTCTTGATCCTAGGAATGTCAAGCTCTACTAACCATCACTGCATCTCTTTTCTGGTAGTCCTTCTCTCAAATCTGTCCTTGATGCTCACTTTAATAATTGCACCCACCTTGATTCTAATGATTAAATATACCTCTATTATTTGAGGGTCTTATCCTTGATGCTATCAGGAGGCCCAGTTCTATAACATCTCCCACCATCAGCCACAGTCTGCACAGAACTGCCAGCACTGATCTTCTCATTACTGAAACCCCTTTATGCATCTATTCCATATTTTAGGAGAGGATGTCCTGGTATGCCCCCAGAGTACTGGACCCATATATATCCATTGATGTGGATCTGATCATCATAGGATTTATCTCCTACCTTCTGGAATGTCTCCCATGGACTCCCAGGTAACATTGTCGGCTGGTAGATGCTCATTTGTCTGAGACTTTTGATCTCTTCCTCCATAATTTGTCATGGAAGTTCTAGTAGTTCTACTTCACTTAGTGTGGCTTATCACTCTCATGCTTCTGAGAGCCAACCTGACAGTGTATTCCCAGAGTATAATCTCCCAGGTCCTTGCCAGGGTATGTAATTCTGTAGCGTGGAAGAGTGTTCCCATATCAACAAATTCTCCCTTATTGAACTATAATTCTGTCCCTCTAGATCTGGCACATTGAGATCCAGCTCCATACATGCTGTATTAGAGTTCTCCAGAGAAACAGAATCAATAGGATAGATGGAGAGATAGATAGATAGATAGACAAGATAGATAGATGATAGATAAATAGATAGGAGATTTATTATAGGAATTGATTTATGCAATTTGGGAGGCTGAGAAGCCCCATAATATGCCTTTTGCAAACTGGAGAACGAGGAAAGCTGGTGGTATAATCCAGCCCAAATCCCAAGGCCTGAGAACTAGGGGAGCCAATGATGTGAGTCTGAGTCAAAAGGTCAGAGAATGGGGGGCTGATGGTGTAAACTGCAGTTGGAGTCCAAAGCCCCAAGAATCAGGAGCACCAGTGTCCAAAGGGTGGGAGGGATGTCCCAGCTCAAACAAAGAGAGTAAATTTGCCCTTGCTCTGCATGTTTGTTCTGTTCAGGCCCCCAGTGGATTAGACGATGCCTTGGTAAGGGTGATCTTCTTTAATTAGTCTACCCACTTAATGCTAATCTTTTCCGGAATCACCCTCACAGACACACCTAGAAATAATGTTTTACCAGCTGTCTGGTCATCCTTTAGCCTAGTCAAGTTGACACATGCGATTAACCATCACACATACTTTCCCAACTTTTGCTACTGCATGTTTGCTGGTTCCTGCAGCTTCTTCAGCACATAGTCCCCTTCCTCACCTACCAGGCCCAACACTTCCCCAATCAAATTATGCTCTGACTCGATCATAGCTGTTGATCTGATTGGGAGTTGATGTGGGGCTAGATCCTGAGGTAGGGAGGGGGCACAAGTTGCCCTGCAAAGCGGAGACCTCTGCATCACACTTATGGAAATGAGAGTCCTGTCTTTCAACAGGGAGGCATGGGTCACTTCAGCAGGCCCCTGGGACTCAGTACAATCCAGGTTTTCAGAGTGATCAACCCAGATGTCTAAATTCTAAATCTCAAGTTCCCACTTCCTCCCAATCAGGACCATGATTTAGGCATAACAAACTTGATAGGATTGAAAATCCCATCTTCTCTGGAGCTTCATTAACCTTGTAATTAAATTAAATTAAGCCCTGGGTAAGATCCTCAGCTTTTTTCTTTTCTTTTCTTTCTTTCTTTCTTTTTCTTTTTTTTTTTTTTTTTTTTTTTTTTGCTTCTGACTGAGAGAGATAAGAACTCTTTCTTTATATGTTGCCAAGGAGGTCCTCTAAATCCCACACTTTGTCTTAAACTGCGGATTATTCACTCATAGCCTTTCATTGTCTTTCTCCAATTCATTGGTAGCACCAGCAAGAGCTGTCTGATGTCATTATGCTTTTAATTATTACTCTCCCCAGCACTGTAAACTTCTCAGACACCTGAGAACATCCTAGTTCACCACTGGTAACTCCACTACATGATGCCAGGGGATTCTGGGTGATCTAATTCACAAATCTCATTTCAGAGTAGGTACACTTAGACCTGCATACTGGCATTAACTGTCTTAGGTCAGGTAATGCATTCTGAGACAGAGATTGATGTGCATGATTTATTAGGGAACCAAGGAATGATACTTGGGAGGGGGTAGAGGGAAGCAGAATTCTGCTCCTTGGCAATCAAGCTCCTCCTGATTCTTAGCATTTCCCACTAGTTTAAGTAATTCTAAAAAAGAGTCTTCATCTTGCACCCTTTATAGAGGTGACCCAGGCTCCTATGGTTTTGAAGTGGATCCTAGGTGAGGTAAGGATCAGGTCAGCACCACCATCAGTGTCTTGCTCAAAACATTCTCCTTTCAAATCCGATAGGTACAAGTGTCCCTGTAGTTTCTCTGTTGCCCTCACTCCCCTCTTTAAACACATACAGCCACACAGACACACACGCACAAACACAGACACACGTGCACTCACACACCCCTCCCAGAAGCAGTCCCTTCAGCTATCATGAGACTCACGCCCACATCATTGCCTCTCTAGGGATTTGGGTAAGAGAGAGAGGAACAGAAGGCCCAGAAATGATCATTAGAACATTTTGTTATGTGTTTGTTTTATTCTTTGTTTACTGTCTACATTGATAGACAAAAGGGAGAAATTAGAGATGGTGGGGGAACCAGCTGTACCCCAGTGGTTTCCTGAATCCATATTCATTCACCAAGTTCAGCTTACACTGTTTGCCAGACAATAGTATGGTTTTCAATGTCTGTCTCTGTTTTGTTGTGTTGTGTTGTGTTTTGGGGTTTTTTTTCCTCTTGAACAAAATCTCCTATGAATAAAATGTTCTTTCTCAGGAGTGCAACCTACCTCCAAGCCCTGGTGGATTCACGTCACCCTGCAACTCACGGCTCTCTGACAAGTGTTCTTGTAGGACCTAGACCTTCATCTCACTCCTATTCTCACTCTGATTTCCTACATTTTCTTGGTTTTAGGAGAGATGATAACTGTGGTTCTGTCAATGTTTGTACTCCCTTGACTCTATGAAAAGTTTACATATTTTATTTTTAAGGATGTTCCCCCACCTCCCATCTGGAAAAAGACTGTAGGACCCAAATGTAATTGTAATTATTTACCAATAATTATTCTGTATCCTATTAGAAACCATTTAGAAAATGTAGCATCTTAGTAACATTTACACCATTTGGAGACACTGAATTTGACAGGATTCAATAGCATAATGGGATTGAGACACTGGAAAGATGTTTAGGGATTATGATGGTGGATCTCTGTTATATGCACACGTCATCTACATTTCTGATGAAAAACCGAGGTGGGGGGCTTCCCTGGTGGCGCAGTGGTTGAGAATCTGCCTGCCGATGCAGGAGACACGGGTTCGTGCCCTGGTCCGGGAAGATCCCACATGCCGCGGAGCAACTAAGCCCGTGAGCCATGGCCGCTGGGCCTGTGCGTCCGGAGCCTGTGCTCCGCAACGGGAGAGGCCACAACAGTGAGAGGCCCGCATACCGCAAAAAAAAAAAAAAAAAAAAACCGAGGTGGGGGGAGATATTTTTGCCTTATCAGAGCTTATCAAGAAAGCACTGCATATTAGTGCCTCCAAACTAGCCCAATGCGAGGAACAGAGCCAAACAGCTTTTCCTATTGTGTCTAATAGATGAGTAGAGTTATAGTTGAGTGGTAAAGCCATTCAGCAGCCACTGAAAAAAAAAATAGAGAGAGAGGTGGGGGGAAACAATATGTCTGCTGCTTAATAGAGAACCCTTATGGACTAACCTTCAGAATGACTGTCGAAGAAATGGACATACAACGAGCATGGAGTTAAGAGGGACCAGAGTGGTGTATTCAACCTGAGGAAGCAGACATGACCACTAGCTTTGTTTTCACTTGTGAAGGAGCATGGCCTGTCGATCAACCTCTTCTTAGGGGTCCAAAGAGCCCAGCTGGTTCACATGCCCTCCCCACCAGGAGACTCGGGGGAAGTCGCCCAGTTCCTGTGGCCCCCGTGGTCATCTTGTTCCCTTGTTCCTACATTTAGTTGTCATGTCTCCTTAGGCTCCTCTTGGCTGTGACAGTTTCTCAGACTTCCCTGAGTTTTGATGACCTTGACAGTTTTGAGGAGTGCTGGTCAAGTATTTTGTAGGATACCCCTCTATAGGGATTTTTCTGGGGTTCTTCTCATGATTATACAGGGGTTATGAGTTTTGAGGGGAGGAAGACCACATGAATAAAGTGCCATTTACATCATGTCCTATCAAGGATAAACACTATCAACAGGACTTAACACTGTTGATACTAACCTTGACCACCTGCCTGGGGTAGCATGCATCAAGTTTCTCCACTGTAAATGTACTTTTTCCTCCCTTTCCACACTGTCCCCTTTGGAAAATCATCATTAGGAGCAGCCCACACTTAGGGAGTGAGGAGTTAATGCTCCCCTTGAGGGTAGAGTACTTACATAAATTATTTAGAATTCTTCTGTATAGGAGATTTGTCTCTTCTCCCTCATCATCGATTTATTTACTCAATCATTTCTTTACACCATAATGGACTCATAATACTTATTTTATCTTATACTTTGTGCTATAATCCAACACTACTTTATTTTGTCGCTCAAATTGTTCCAGCTTTGGTCATTGGAGGAGATAATATGTTTTTTAAACCTATAGTCAGTTGAATTTGGTGGGTGGAGGGGAGGTTTGTAACCAAAAAAAATCATAATTGATGTAGTTTCTCAAAAGAACATCTCGCTAGATCAGAAGTTAGCAATAAGTTAGCTGTGCAGTGCTTTAAAAAATGTTAGCAAAGTATATGCAAACAGAAACATTGTCTGAAAATTTCACATTTACCCTTCTTTCTGTATTTCTTGGCCCGACCTAATTATAAAAAAACAAACGAATCATCCAACTCAGGAAAAAAAATACTGGTCCTGGACCTTCTACTAACTGGCTGAGAGACATCATCCATACAGAGGTCAGATGAGCCAGACCCAAACTGGTAGAGCAGAGTCGACTATCCTAGAGTATTCTATCATGTGGGTAGATATCGGTCAGTGGTAATGAATTACTTTTGTTAAAATGAGTGAAATAACCTGAAAATATATAAAAATAACTGGAAAATACATGTGGCAGTGAAAATATCATATTTTAATATTTGACATCAGAATTTCTTTAGAGACTCTCATGTGTCTGATCCCTGAGCCTGACAGGAGTTTCCTAATCTGTTAAAAGGGGATGATGATATCACTACTGGAGTCACAGAGTTTATTTTAAAGATAAAAATAAAATGATTAAAAAAAATAAAATAAAATGATAACTCCAACAATGCTTTTAAAACCTTTAATACTAAATAAATCCCAGGTGCAGTTTTTATGGTAAAGTTAACTTTCAATTATACAAGTTTGTGGACTGATCAGGGGGATTGGTATAATTAAGAATATACCACTTCTTTAGTCCCTTTGCAGCCCTGGAAAGCTCAGACACACTGTGTATTTTGTACAGATGAGATCAAGTAAATGAACTTTAAGTGTAGGTGAGAAGAAGAAAACAAGTCAGGAAATGGCAGCAGTATGTGTGTGTGAGTCTGTGCGTGAATGTATGTGAATCTGTGTGTGAATGTGTGTGAGTCTGTGTGCAGATGTGTGTCTGTGTCCGTGTGTAGATGTGTGTGTGTGAGCCTGCATGTATAACAGAGATGAGCCTGTATCCAGCCTTGCCTGGTGTTGGTAGTGGCAGTGGAGGTGTTAGACTAATAGAATCTGAGTGGACAGTGACAAGTGAAAAGAAGGGAGACATGGACAGATGGAGACTAGAATTCAGCTGCTCTTTTCTAGCCTCTGTGGGCAGAGCTGCCTGTCTCCTAACCAACCACAGCTCAAATCATTGTCCAGAGGCTCGTGGCAAAGTGCAGAGCCCAGGGACATCCACTGGCTCCTGGGAACGGCTCTGGTCCCAGCGCCTGAAGTGGCCGTGAGGGGAGAGAAGGGCTCTCCCTCACTAGATAATTCACCAGCTTACTGCACAAGTCTGAGCCAAGCACGGGGTTGCGGCTGGGGAGCAAAATCAGTGTGGCGTAATCAGATGCTAATGGAAGCAAATTTGGTTAAACATGGATAAAAGAAATTTCTAATGGCTTATGGGATATTTATAGGTTTGGGAGAGGAGTGATCTTAAAATTTTTAAATAACTGACCATTTCAAACATTGGAATATTTCACACTAAAATCTAGATTTCTGGTTTCCCTTGAAAGTGTGAGATCTGGCAAATCTCCTGCTGAATTCTCCTGGGGACTCTTCGCTGGAGCTGAATGGTGTCAGCCTTCCCCTCAGTCAGGAGTCTCAGGTTTCCCAGAGTCCCCATATACCTGCTATTGTTCTCATCCTCACCCATTTAAAATACCTCGGTGGGGCTTCCCTGGTGGCGCAAGTGGTTAAGAATTCACCTGCCAATGCAGGGGACACGGGTTTGAGTCCCGGTTGGGGAAGATCCCACATGCCGCGGAACAACTAAGCCCGTGCGCCACAGTTACTGAACCTGCGCTCTAGAGCCTGCAAGCCACAAGTACTGAAGCTCGCACGCCTAGAGCCCATGCTCCGCAACAAGAGAAGCCACCGCAATGGGAAGCCCGCGCACTGCAACGAAGACCCAACGCAACCAAAAATAAATAAATAAATTTATTTAAAAAAATAAATTAAATACCTGGGTGACCTCAGGTAGCATTTTGAGCTGACAAACCCTATTCTTGACAGAGGGGCAAAGAAACAGTGATGAGAGGTAAGAGAAAGAGATATTGAGAGACTTGACTAAAGGAACCGGGTTTATAGGAGAATCAGCTAAAAGGCTAAAAAAAGGAAAATGGAGTCTTTTAAAAGTTAAAATCTTCTAGATGAATAATACAAATTAGATAGTTGGAAGTACTTCTGATTAAAGATTTTGAGAAAGAATTTTGGAGAAATCCAACAGCTATATTTCTGTGGTGCTAAAACACAGCTACATAAAGGATGAATTAGATGTGCTTTATAATAATGGATTTTGTAAAGCACACATTTGCAAAGTTTAATTAGGGTTCAGGAGTGTAAGAAACTCCAAAACAACAATTCCCCCTAGTTTGAGATATTATTATAAAAAATCTTTTAAAATTAGCCAGAAATCATTTTCCTGTGCTCAGTTCAGCAGTGGATTCAAATCAGTTGGGTAGATTTCAATTTCTGAAAAGAGAAAGAATCTACTTGGTGTGTATCTCTCCACCTACAAAAAAAAAAAAAAAGTGATTAAATTCCCGTTCTGGTATTAGAATTGTAAAAAAAAAAGACTGTAAAAGGGGTATCTAAGTAAAATAGCCCAGTTTGATTTAAAATATTCCACATATCCCCCCAAAGCTCTTAATATTTAGGAATAAAATTACTGCAAATGAACTGGAGCCACATGTGGCCAGAGGCTGACAGTGAAATCAGCAAGAAGCTGCTTATTCAGCCTCTTCAAACAAAAATGAATTGTTTTGATGAATGAGAATTCTTTAATGAATTACCATATGACATGCCAGTAATTTTTTCAACATCAAACAGAGAAAGTTTTCATTTGTCTTTTGTTTGGCTACAGCTACTTAAAAATAATGGAAGGTCATAGTGGCTGAGCTAACACTTCCCATTATGACCGTCCAGAGGCAGGATGTGCCTACACTGAACCCAAGAGAAGGGGGCAGGATGGGTGAGGTTCTCCTCAAATCTCCAATTCTCTGCCCTGTTCTTGTTTTCTCTACATGGAGACGTGTGGTGGCATTTAACGAATCTAAAGGATGATATTTGGATACCAGCAGAATGGTATCCAGAGTTCGCACATTCTACACTGTAGGACAGTGTTGCGTAGCCACATTTGAAACTCTAGGTGCATAAGTCAGGGACAGTGTGTGAAAAACTTGGGGGATGTCAAGTGAGAAGAAGGGTGACTGCTGGAGCCAGAGTTGGGAAGGAGAACAGGAGGGCCCCTGAGAGCCCTGGCAAGGCTCTCAAATGGAACCAAAGCACTATCACAACCAAAGGTCTGGAGCTGGGAGGGCAACAGGCAACCAAGTTGCCCAACCAGGAACTTCCCGAGGGCTCAGGTGAGCCAGAGCTCAGTGTAGGCACAGCATTGAGCAGACTCAGACTTGACCTTTGAAAGGCTGCAACCTTGGCCCCTCTTTAGTGCTCATGTGGACCTTAGTGGTCTTTCCTTCCCTGTATCAATTCCTCTCCCCACTCTCGGTCCATCTGAGTTTTGTGGGACTGGCCCCAGCCCTAATATCTGAGGTGGCTTGTGACCCAGGCCAAGTGGGACTCAATTCCAAGACTTGTTGGAAATGTTGGAGAAGGGAAATTCTGCTGGACGTCCTGAGAAGGTAAGACTTGGTAAGGCCATACCTACTGACAGCCATCTGCCACCATCAGCAGGGTGCTTCCCTAGAGCCAAAACTGACCCACAGGAAAGGTGGGCGGGAGCTCTTAAGAGACCCTACACCCCATCGTACCCAACATCAAGCCTGAATTCCCATCTTTGCTCCAGTCATTTTGAGTTGGAATTTCACTGACTTGCGTCTAAAAGAGTCCAGACATGCTTCATCTTAAAAGCTGTGGAGACCTAGCGGTGACTCAGGAAACAGTTCTGGACAAAGGAGGGAAATTAATAGCGAGTTTGAGACAAAGAGATGAAAACATTTTTCTTAAGGACAACTCTGCCATCTCAGTGAGTCTGCATCTCTCTCTGTCAGAGGTAATCTTCATGGTTTACTCCTTTACAAAACCCTTGCTCTGGATTTCATTAGGCTGATAAAATCACTTTATTTATTTATTTATTTGGCTGTGTTGGGTCTTCGTTGCAGCGCTCTGGCTTTCTCTAGTTGTGGCGAGCGGGGGCTACCCTTTTGTTGCAGTGCGTGGGCCTCTCATTTTCAGTGGCTTCTCTTGTTGCAGAGCATGGGCTCTAGGCGCATGGGCTTCAGTAGTTGTGGTGCATGGGCTTAGTTGCTCCGTGGCACGTGGGATCTTCCTGGACCAGGGATCGAGCCCATGTCCCCTGCATTGGCAGGCAGATTCTTAACCACTGTGCCACCAGGGAAGTCCCTAGGCTGATAAAATCACTTTAAACCCGTCAGTTTTAACAACAGACTTGCATGTTAGGAAGGTTAATTAGAACCAACCATAATAGAACGTGACATGGCCATCACTTAGCCATGGATTATTTCCCATTTCTTAGAAACTAGGTAACTATTTACCCAGTTTGGTGTTGTGACTAATAAAATATACCAATCAATAGAAATTTCAAAGTTATCATATAATAAAACACACTTAAACTGGACTTCAAAACACAATTAGTATCTCTTCATTTTTTATTTAGGACTATTACACACCAACTCCCGAATGACTTGATCATGTCTCTCCTCTTCTTAAATCCCTTTGGTACTTCTGATTGGCTTTAATTACCAAGGCCTGCACTGCGCCCCACAGCCGGCTCCTGCCTGCATCTCTAGCCTCGTTCTCATCACCTGCCAGGTTGGTCATCAATCAGTTTCTGGAACTGATAGGCCTTCACACCTTGCACATCTTATGTTCTTTACCTTTCCCTAGATATCTCATATCTTAACTTAGGTCCTCCCTTCCCCATTCTCAGACAAGATTAGTGGTCCCTTTGAACCCCTTTTCTCTCCCTATCCTTGCCACACTTAAGGGACTTTACATTGCTTTTTCAATGTCACCTTTCTCTATAGTCTGTAATATCCCCAAAGGCAGGACTGTACTTTTTTTGTTCAGTAGATTGAATAAAGCAGATTGCCCTTCCCTATATGGGTGGGCCTCATCCAATCTATTGAAGGCCTGAATTACACCATCAGCTCTCCTGGGTCTCCAGCTCACTAACTGCAGATTGTGGGATCTCTCAGCATTCATAACAGCATGAGTCAATTCCTTATAGTAGATAGATAGATAGATAGATGATAGATAGATAGATAGATAGATAGATGATCTCTAGAGAACTCTAAGACACAAATGAAGCCTGTTACCTTATAAATTAATTGCAGTGATTGTGAAATTTTCCCATAAATTTTCTGTTCATGAGAGAAACGGTGTTGCTTTTGCCATCTGGTTTGTTGAGACTTTCAGGTCATCGTGAATTTTGGTGTTGGTAGATATCAGGGATGAGCCCTCACGCTAGTCACTGAATCTTGCTTTTGGAGCCAGGAATGCAGCTGGATTGATAATAAAAACATGATCCAGCTCCCAAGGGGTAGGGTAAAGAGCTGGCAAGAAGCAAGCAAAGGGCAGCCAGGGTGGGGTTGGGGGCAGGCTTGCTCCTGGTAAGAACTGGAGTGAAAGCCAGGACCTGGGCAGGAGACAGTAAGGCCAACTATGACAAAGGCTGGGGCTCTAATTAAAAGCTGATAAGGAAGAACAGTTCTGACAACTTCAGATTTCCTCCTTATGGAGAGCAGTTTCTAACTTCCTACCAAGTTGGGATTCCATGGTTCTGGATTTGGACACAGCAGAGCATCTGGGAACAAGTCACGGCAGTACTAGGTAAACCAGGAAGGGGCTGATAGACACTGAAGCAAAAAGGGACATGCATTAGATCACAAACTTTGAGCTGTCTTTCCTTCCCCATCTCCCACTAAATATATAAATATAAACACACACACACATATTTGTGGAGAAAATACTGTCTTAACTAAATCCCAGAAAAAATTCATCACATGTGTCCTTATGCAGGGGCATCAAGTGATACCCTGGATAAAGTTCAGAATTTTGAATATAAACAAGCACTTTTTAGACCAAATTTATTTATAAAGTCTGAACATATAGCCTTATGTTGTGATGTATCAAAGGCATTCCTTAAGGGGACTGAGATACTATGATACAAGAGCTTTTTTTATGATTGTCTAATTTCACACAGAAATAAATACCATTTCTCAAAGTGTAGCTCACGGATTACTTGGAAGGGCTTTTTAGAAAATGTAGCTTCCTGACTTTTGCCCTAAAACTACTGAATCAGAATCTCTGGAAATGGGGCCAAAACATGCATTTAAACAAACTCCCCAGATGATTCTGATGTGCAGTAAAGTTTGTGCATAACAATGTCCCCAAGGACATAAACATGGTCATTAACCTGCCTCTCAAAGATCAGATGCCTACAGTGAATCCTTGCAGCCCCTGGTTTTCATTCTTGAATGAATTTCTAATCTCTGCCTTAGTGCAAAGATTTGGGATTGTTGGTTAGAGTGAGAACTATATGCTTTAAAACCAGACATGAGGGAGGAATAAGATGTATATTTTCACCAAGTGAGAAGTCCAACCTCCTGAATGAGCTGGAAACCTTGGGAAGAGCCAGTGTCCCTGAGTGAAAAGCACTGACTCATCCTCAAGTACTTCACAAGTTCTTGGTCAGCATCTGCAGTTCACCTTGCAGAAGAGATGTCTGGTGGGTTTACCACAGTCATTCTCAATGGAGGGCGCTTTTGCCCTACAGGGACCTCTGGTAATGTCTGCAGACATACATGATTATCACAGCTGGAGGAGGGCTTTTGCTGGCATCAAGTGGGTAGACACCAGGGATGCTGCTACACATCCCATAATGCAAATGACCTACAGGACGGCAAAGAATTATCAGATCCAAAAATGTCAGCACTACTGCTGTTGAGAACCCCCTAGGATGAGCTAATTCAAAAGCACACCTGCAGAGAGGTGAGCGAACTGATCCAGTGGGTGGACAATACACCCATCCACACTGGAAAGGCTGTTGCATGGTGCGATGAGAGAGTGGGGTCGGGCAGCCAGAACACTCCCAGAGAGATGTTATGAGTCCTTGTCAGCATGTTCATTTCCTCCACGGAACAATGAATGCTTTTAGGACAGTTTACTTCATCTCCAAATGAATTTTTTAAATCATTTATTCTTTCAGAGAATATTTGTTATATTCCTATTTTGTGTTAGATGCTAGAAATTCAACCACAAATAGTGGTTACCCCATAGCCCACAATCTATAAACTTTTGTTGAATGATTTGCCCATTAAATTTGAGAATTTTTGATGGGTAAGGATATATGATGGGTAAGGTGCTGGAGGGTAAACATTGGATTTTATTGTGTGGTGACAGATATTTATGGTGTAGGAAATGCAGGTAAATATGTACTGATTCAATGAAAGCCTACGGACAAACAAGCAAAACTGGGAATCTCTATTTTTAGAATCTGTGGAAATGTCTAAAATCAAGTGTGAGCAGGTGCTAGGAGTGAGTCCAGGACCGCTGGACTCACTGCCATTTATTGAGCCCTTACCTTTACCTTCACACTTCCACCCCCACCCTAGGAAGTGTAGCCCCAGGCAGCTGAAAATATGACATGCAGTGTGACAGATACAGACCTGGTCACAGCCTCTGAGAGACCTTCACAATGTCTAAGGCCATGTGCATGAACAAGGAGGGAAGAATACATACAAAGACAGGACAGGAGATGGAGCTTAATGATAGAAAGTGTTGGCTTGGGAAAGAGGTATAGCAAGCAAAGCCCTTTGGAAAAACATCTGATTAAGTTATATTATCTTTCTCTCCCTTTCCTTTTTTTTTTTTTTCTGTTTTTTGAAGCCACCTTTATTTTATTTTATTTTTTTTAACATCTTGATTGGAGAAAAATCGCTCTACTATGGTGTGCTAGCTTCTGCCCTACAACAAAGCAAATCAGCTATACATATACATATGTCACCCTATCTCTTCCCTCTTACATCTCCTTCCCTCCCACCCTCCCTATCCCACCCCTCCAGGTGGTCACAAAGCACCGAGCTGGTCTCCCTGTGCTATGCGGCTGCTTCCTACTAGCTATCTATTCTACGTTTGGTAGTGTATATATGTCCATGCCACTCTCTCACTTTGTCCCAGCTTACCCTTCCCCCTCCCCGTATCCTCAAGTCCATTCTCTAGTAGGTCTGCATCGTTATTCCCGTCTTGCTCATAGATTCTTCTGACCATTTTTTTCTTTCTTTTTTTCTTTTCCTTAGATTCCATATATATGTGTTAGCATACGGTATTTGTTTTTCTCTTTCTGACTTACTTCACTCTGTATGACAGTCTCTAGGTCCATCCACCTCACTACAAATAACTCAGTTTCATTCCTTTTTCATAGCCAAGTGATATTCCATTGTATATATGTGCCACATCTTCTTTATCTGTTGATGGACATTTAGGTTGCTTCCATGTCCTGGCTATTGTAAGTGGAGCTGTAATGAATATTTTGGTACATGAATTTTTGAATTATGGTTTTCTCAGGGTATATGCCCAGTAGTGGGATTGCTTGGTCATATGGTAGTTCTATTTTTCATTTTTTAAGGAACCTCCATACTGTTCTCCATAGTGGCTGTATCAATTTACATTCCCACCAGCAGTGCAAAAGGGTTCCCTTTTCTCCACACCCTCTCCAGCATCTATTGTTTGTAGATTTTTTTGATGATGGCCATTCTGACCGTTGTGAGATATCTCATTGTAGTTTTGATTTGCATTTCTCTAATGATTAATGATGTTGAGGATTCTTTCATGTGTTTGTTGGCAATCTGTATATCTTCTTTGGAGAAGTGTCTCTTTAGGTCTTCTGCCCACTTTTGGATTGGGTTGTTTGTTTTTTTGTTATTGAGCTGCATGAGTTGCTTGTATGTTTTGGAAATTAATCCTTTGTCAGTTGCTTCATTTGCAAATATTTTCTCCCATTCTGAGGGTTGTCTTTTCATCTTGTTTACAGTTTCCTTTGCTGTGCAAAAGATTTTAAATTTCATTAGGTCCCATTTATTTATTTTTGTTTTTATTTCCATTTCCCTAGGAGGTGGGCCAAAAAGGATCTTGCTGTGATTTATATCATAGAGTGTTCTGCCTATGTTTTCTTCTAAGAGTTTGATGGTGTCTGGCCTTACATTTAGGTCTTTAATCCTAAAATTTATTTTTCTGTATGGTGTTAGGGAGTGTTCTAATTTCATTCTTTTACATGTAGGCTGTCCAGTTTTCCCAGCACCACCTATTGAAGAGGCTGTCTTTTCTCCATTGTACATTCTTGCCTCCTTTACCAAAGATAAGGTGACCATATGTGCATGGGTTTATCTCTGGGCTTTCTATCCTGTTCCATTGATCTATATTTCTGTTTTTGTGCCAGTACCATACTGCCTTGATTATTGTAGCTTTGTAGTATAGTCTGAAGTCAGGGAGCCTGATTCCTCCAGCTTCGATTTTCTTTCTCAATATTGTTTTGGCTATTTAGGGTCTTTTGTGTTTCCATACAAATTGTGAATTTTTTTGTTCTTTTTCTGTGAAAAATGCCAGTGTTAGTTTGATAGGGATTGCATTGAATCTGTAGATTGCTTTGGGTTGTATAGTCATTTTCACAATGTTGATTCTTCCAATCCAAGAACATGGTATATCTCTCCATCTATTTGTATCATCTTTAATTTCTTTCAACCGTGTCTTATAATTTTCTGCATACAGGTCTTTCTCCTCCTTAGGTAGGTTTATTCTTATTTTATTCTTTTTGTTGCAATGGTAAATGGGAGTGTTTTCTTAATTTCACTTTCAGATTTTTCATCATTAGTGTATAGGAATGCCAGAGATTTCTGTGCATTAATTTTTTATCCTGCTACTTTACATAATTCATTGATTAGCTCTAGTAGGTTTCTGGTAGCATCCTTCGGATTCTCTATGTATAGTGTCATGTCATCTGCAAACAGTGACAGCTTTACTTCTTCTTTTCCAATTTGGATTCCTTTTATTTCTTTTTCTTCTCTGACTGCTGGGAATAAAACTTCCAAAACTATGTTGAATAACAGTGGTGAGAGGAGGCAACCTTGTCTTGTTCCTGATCTTAGTGGAAATGGTTTCAGTTTTTCATCATTGAGGACGATGTTGGCTTTTATTATCTTGAGGCCTTTTATTATGTGGCCTTTATTATCTTGAGGAAAGTTCCCTCTATGCCTACTTTCTGCAGGGTTTTTATCATAAATGGGTGTTGAATTTTGTCAAAAGCTTTCTCTGCTTCTATTGAGATGATCATATGGTTTTTCTCCTTCAATTTGTTAATATGGTGTATCACGTTGATTGATTTGCATATATTGAAGAATCCTTGCATTCCTGGGATAAACCCCACTTGATCATAGTGTATGATCCTTTTAATGGGCTGTTGGATACTGTTTGCTAGTATTTTGTTGTGGGTTTTTGCATCTATGTTCATCAGTGATATTGGCCTGTAGTTTTCTTTCTTTGTGACATCTTTGTCTGGTTTTGGTATCAGAGTGATGGTGGCCTCATAGAATGAGTTTGGGAGTGTTCCTCCCTCTTCTATCTTTTGGAAGAGTTTGAGAAGGATAGGTGTTAGCTCTTCTCTAAATGTTTGATAGAATTTGCCTGTGAAGACATCTGGTCCTGGGCTTTTGTTTGTTGGAAGATTTTTAATCACACTTTCAATTTCAGGGCTTGTGATTGGTCTGTTCAAATTTTCTATTTCTTCCTGGTTCAGTCTTGGAAGGTTGTGTATTTCTAAGAATTTGTCCATTTCTTCCAGGTTGTCCATTTTATTGATATATAGTTGTTTGTAGTAATCTCTTATGATCCTTTGTATTTCTGCAGGGTCAATTGTTACTTCAGCTTTTTCATTTCTAATTCTATTGATTTGAGGGTTCTCCCTTTTTTTCTTGATGAGTCTGGCTAATGGTTTATCAATTTTGTTTATCTTCTCAAAGAACAAGCTTTTAGTTTCATTGATCTTTGTTATTGTTTCCTTCATTTCTTTTTCACTTATTTCTGATCTGATTTTTATGATTTCTTTCCTTCTGCTAACTTTGGGGTTTTTTTGTTCTTCTTTCTCTAATTGCTTTAGGTGTAAGGTAAGGTTGTTTATTTGAGATGTTTCTTGTTTCTTAAGGTAGGATTGTATTGCTATAAACTTCCCTCTTAGAACTGCTTTTGCTGCATCCCATAGGTTTGGGGTTGTTGTGTTTTCATTGTCATTTGTTTCTAGGTATTTTATTTCCTCTTTGATTTCTTCAGTGATCTCTTGGTTATTAAGTAGTGTGTTGTTTAGCCTCCATGTGTTTGTATTTCTTACAGATTTTTTCCTGTAATTGATATCTAGTCTCATAGCATTGTGTTCAGAAAAGATATTTGATATGATTTCAATTTTCTTAAATTTACCAAGGCTAGATTTGTGACCCGAGATATTATCTAACCTGGAGAATGTTCCATGAGCACTTGAGAAGAATGTGTATTCTGTTGCTTTTGGATGGAATGTCCTATAAATATAAATTAAGTCTATCTTGTTAATGTATCATTTAAAGCTTGTGTTTCCTTATTTATTTTCATTTTGGATGATCTGTCCATTGGTGAAAGTGGGGTGTTAAAGTCCCCTACTATGATTTTGTTACTGTCAATTTCCCCTTTTATGGCTGTTAGCATTTACCTTTTGTACTGAGGTGCTCCTATGTTGGGTGCATAAATATTTACAATTGTTATATCTTCTTCATGGATCGATCCCTTGATCATTATGTAGTGTCCTTCTTTGTCTCTTGTAATAGTCTTTGTTTTAAAGTCTATTTTGTCTGATATGAGAATCGCTACTCCAGCTTTCTTTTGATTTCCATTTGCATGGAATATGTTTTTCTATCCCTTCACTTTCAGTCTATATGTATCCCTAGGTTTGAAGTGGGTCTCTTGTAGACAGCATATATACAGGTCTTGTTTTTTTGCGGTACACGGACCTCTCCCTTTTGTGGCCTCTCCTGTTGTGGAGCACAGGCACCAGACGCACAGGCTCAGCGGCCATGACTCATGGGCCTAGCCACTCCACGGCATGTGGGATCTTCCTGGACTGGGACACAAACTCGTGTCCCCTGCATCGGCAGGCAGACCCTCAACCACTGCGTCACCAGGGGAGCCCTGGGGTCTTGTTTTTGTATCCATTCAGTCAGTCTCTGTCTTTTGCTTGGAGCATTTAATCCATTTACATTTAAGGTAATTATCGGTATGTATGTTCCTATTACCATTTTCTTAATTGTTTTGGGTTTATTATTGTAGGTCTTTTCCTTCTCTTGTGTTTCCTGCCTAGAGAAGTTCCTTTAGCATTTGTTGTAGAGCTGGTTTGGTGGTGCTGAATTCTCTTAGCTTTTGCTTGTCTGTAAAGCTTTCAATTTCTCCATCAAATCTTAGTGAGATCCTCGCTGGGTAGAGTAATCTTGGTTGTAGGTATTTCTCCTTCATCACTTTAAATATGTCCTGTTATTCCCTTCTGGCTTACAGAGTTTCTGCTGAAAGATCAGCTGTTAGCCTTATGGCAATTCCCTTATGTGTTATTTATTGTTTCTCCCTTGCTGCTCTTACTATTTGTTCTTTGGACTTAACTGTTGATAGTTTGATTAATATGTGTCTTGGCTTGTTTCTCCTTGGATTTATCCTGTATGGGACTCTTTGTGCTTCCTGGACTTGATTAACTATTTCCTTTCCCATATTAGGGAAGTTTTCAACTATAATCTCTTCAAATATTTTCTCAGTCCCTTTATTTTTCTCTTCTTTTTCTGAGACCCCTATAATTCGAATGTTGGTGCATTTAATGTTGTCCCAGAAGTCTCTGACTGTCCTCAATTCTTTTCATTCTTTTTTCTTTACTCTGCTCTGCAGTAGTTATTTCCACTATTTTATCTTCCAGGTCACTTATCTGTTCTTCTGACTCAGTTATTCTGCTATTGATCCCTTCTAGAGAATTTTTTATTTCATTTATTGTGTTGTTCATCACTGTTTGTTTGCTCTTTAGTTCTTCTAGTTCCTTGTTAAACATTTCTTGTATTTCCTCCATTCTATTTCCAAGATTTTGGATCATCTTTACTATCATTATTCTGAATTCTTTTTCAGGTAGACTACCTATTTCCTCTTCATTTGTTAGGTCTGGTGGGTTTTTGCCTTGCTCCTTCATCTGCTGTGTGTTTCTTTGTCTTCTCTCCCTTTCCTTTAAATGACCAAACTCCCCAAGTTTTAGCTGAGCAATAGCTACCCAGGTAAAGATTTTGTTTCCCCCACCTCCCCAACAACAGATATGGTTATATGAACGGATTCTGGCCAGTAGGATGTGAGTGAAATTAACATCTGCAACTCTGGGTTTGCATAATTAAAATGAAGCTGTTTGCCCTGGGTTGCAGATTCAGTGTTGTGTCCCCCCTCAAAATTCATCTGTTGAAGCCCTAAGTCTCAAGTAATGATATTAGGAGATGGGACTTTGGGGAGTTAATTACATTTAAATAAGATCATGAAGACAGGGACCCATTACAGGATTATGACCCTTATAAGAAGACAAAGAGATGAGAACCCTCTCTCTCTGCCATGAGAGGATACCACAAGAAGATGACTCACCACAAGGCAGGAAGAGGGCCCTCATCAGAACTTGATCCCACTGGGATTCTGATCTCAGACTTCCAGCCTCCAGACTGAGAGAAATAAATATGTGTCATTTAAGCCAGGGGTCCCCAGCCCCCAGGCCACAGACTGGTACCAGTCCATGGCCTGTTAGGAACCAGGCAGCACAGGAGGAGGTGAACGGTGGGCTAGCAAGCTAAGCTTCATCTGTTTTTACAGCCATGCCCCATCACTCACATTACTGCCTGAGCTCTACCTCAGATCAGTCAGATCAGTGGTGACATTAGATTCTCATATGAGTGCAAACCCTACTGTGAACTGTGCATGTGAGGGATCTAGGTTGTGCACTCCTTATGAGAGTCTAATGCCTGATGATCTGAGGTGGAGCTGAGGTGGTGATGTTAGTGCTGGGGAGTGACTGCAAATACAGATCATCATTAGCAGAGAGGTTTGACTGCACAGAGACCATAATAAATCAACTGCTTACAGACTTACATCAAAACCCTATCAGTGAGTGACAAGTGACAATTAAACTGCATCTGGTGGCAGGCTTTATAGTGGCAAGTGAGTTGATGTACTTCAATTGTACAGCTGCATCTAGTAGCAGGTTTTAAGTCAGAATCTGACACTTGTTTTAGTCTGCACTTGGCCGGCCCATTATTTTGTTTACCACTTCTGTCCATGTCTTGTTCCCTCACTGCACATTGTCTCAATCTCAGTTTTGGTAAGCCCCCAAGCTAACCCTAGCCAAAATGAGTGAAAAAACAAATGTCGCTGGAGAGCTTCTTTGAAAAGGGGGAAAGACCCAATGATGAGACAGCAGAAAACGCTAAGACTGCCAACAAAAGGAAAGCTGCATATAAAAGAAAATACCAAGAGTCCTACTTAAATTACAGATTCATTGCAACAGGTGATTCACATTCTCCAAGCCCACTCTGTATAATATGTGGCAACCGGCTCTCCAACAACGCCATGAAACCTTGAAAACTGCTTTGCCACATGGAGACCAAGCACCCTGCATTAAAAGACAAGCCTTTTGGACTTCCCTGGTGGCGTAGTGGTTGAGAGTCCGCCTGCCGATGCAGGGAACACGGCTTTGTGCCCCGGTCCGGGAAGATCCCACATGCCGCGGAGCGGCTGGGCCCGTGAGCCATGGCCGCTGAGCCTACGCATCTGGAGCTTCTGCTCCGCGACGGGAGAGGCCACAACAGTAAGAGGCCCGCGTAACGCAAAAAAAAAAAAAAAAAAAAAAAGACAACCCTTTGGAGTTTTTCAAAAGGAAAAAAAAAAGAACAGAAGGAATCACTGAAGGCCACCACTTCATCAAATGTGTCTGCAATGAGAACATCATTCTTAGTGACTAAATGCATCGCTAAAGCTAAGAAGCCCTTTACTATTGGCGAAGAGTTGATCCTGCCTACTGC
Source organism: Kogia breviceps (assembly GCF_026419965.1). Classification (NCBI taxonomy): domain Eukaryota; kingdom Metazoa; phylum Chordata; class Mammalia; order Artiodactyla; family Physeteridae; genus Kogia; species Kogia breviceps. Next base: position 38,591,011 of record NC_081310.1, on the reverse strand, counting down.
TAAGGACATTTGTCATGAAATTTTAGGAGAGGCTGCAGTTCAAAAGGTGGCACATGTTCCTCTTTCAGCTAGCACCATAACTAAACGAATTGATGAAATAGCAGAGGATATTGAAGTACAGTTGTTAGAGAGGATTAATGAGTCACCGTGGTACACAATCCAGGTTGACAAGTCTACCGATGTTGACAACAAGGCAACAATGCTTGTTTTGTGCGATATATTTTTCAGGAGGATGTGCATGAGGATATATTATGTGCACTTTTGTTGCCGACCAACACCACAGCTGCAGAACTATTCAAGTCTTTGAATGATTACATATCAGGAAAATTGAATTGGCCATTTCGTGTCAGTATACCCACGGATGGAGCGGCTGCCATGACTGGATGGCTTTCTGGTTTCACTACTCAGGTCAAAGAGGTCACTTCTGAATGTGAGTCTATGCACTGTGTCAGCCATAGAGAAATGCTGGCTAGCCAAAAAATGTCACCTGAACTTAACAACGTTTTGCAGGATATGATTAAAATTATCAACCACATTAAGGTACATGGCCTTAACGCACGTCTGTTCGCTCATCTCTGTGAGGAGATGGACGCAGGGCACATACATCCTCTTTTATACACAGAAGTGAGATGGCTTTCTAAAGGTAGATCACTGACCAGAGTTTTTGAGTTACGAGAGCTGCTCCAGAGATTTTGTTTAGAAAAACAGACACCACCGGCAGCACATTTCAGTGACATAGAATGGGTCGCAAAACTTACTTACTTGTGTGACATATTCAACCTGCTCAGGAACTCAATCTGTCACTTCAGGGGTGAATGACAACTGTGTTCAAGTCAGCAGATAAAGTGGCTTCATTAAAAGCCAAACTGGAATTATGGGGGCGACAATTTAACATTGGGATTTTTGACAGTTTCAAACATTAGCAGAGATTTTGAAAGAGACTGAGCCAAGGCCTTCTTTCTCCCAGCTGGTGTATGATCACCTATCTCAGCTTTCAAAAGTGTGTAAGCATTACTTCCCAACCACAAAAGACCCCTGAACTGGGAAGGAATGGAACCGCGACCCATTTGTGAATAAATCAGATGAATCGACTTTGTCTGTGCTAGAAGAGAATCAAAATGCTTGAGATCGCAAATGATGGTAGCCTTAAAAGTATGTTTGAGACAACTTCAAATCTCCATATGTTCTGGATTAAAGTCAAGGTGGAATATCCTGAGATTACCACAAAAGCACTGAAAAGCCTGCTTCCATTTCCAACATCCTATCTTTGTGAAGTAGGATATTCTGCAGTGACAGCAACCGAAAGGAGATTACACAGTAGACTGGACATAAGCAACACACTTTGGATGTCACTGTCTCCCATCACCCCCAGATGGGACCATCTAGTTGCAGGAAATGCAATTCCACTGATTCTGCATTATGGTGAGTTATATAATTATTTCCTCGTATATTACAATGTAATAATAATAGAGATAAAGTGCACAATAAATGTAATGCGCTTGAATCATCCTGAAACCATCCCTGCCCTCCGCCTGGTCCATGGAAAGATTGTCTTCCACGAAACAGGTCCCTGGTGCCAAAAAGTTGGGGACTGCTGGTTTAAGACACTCAGTCTACAGTATGTTGATATAGCAGACCCAGTTGGCTAATGCACTCTGCTTCCTTTTTCCCTCTTCCTGAGGGCTGGAACACTGATGTGGTACTTGTGAGCCAGTTTTGGTCATGTGGATGGGGGCAGGCAACGAGAGAAGGACCTGGGTCTCGGAATAGCATTGTGGATCTGGCCACCACACCACTGCAGATGCCCAACCACCTCAGACTTTTATGTAAAGGAGAAATTAATCTTCTATCTGGTTTAGCCCTTGGTTTAATCTCTTTAAAAACAGCCAAACCAATGTACTAACTAATTTTTTTTAAAAAGTTTCAAGGGACTATGATGAAAATGCACACGAATCCCAGGTGACCCAGCCATTGCTGGTCCTTATACGGAGAGGGCTCTCATCATATTGTAACAGTCAGCAGTGGTTTCCAGATGAAGGGCTACGGACCGGCTAGAGCAGTATCAGCAAGCCAACGAGTTTCTAAAATTTCTGAAGGGCTCTAACCTCTCTTATTTTATCCAGATAGTCCTGATGTGTGGTTCCTCATCTCAGGTATGTGTCCCTTTCTGCATCTGTCCTTCTCCTCTGTGTTAGAACCTGCTGGGAGTCTTTTCTCTTGCTCCAAGTCTTTGTCTTCTCAGCAAGTACACACCTTCCTCAGGTGCGGGGTCAAAACCCCTTCAAATATGAGGCCCTCCTCCCACCAGCCCCAGCCTGGAGGAGCCCCCAGCAGAGCAGCTTGCTCTCCTCTGCAGTTCTACCCTCCCCGCCAGGAAGATGACTAGAACATGGAGGGGAGTGTGACAACAAGAGCCCCTGCCTGGCTGGGTGACACCCCATCCTGTCCTGCAATGGCAAGGGAGAACCAGCTGGCCTAGTTTATAAGCCCCAGAGAGCCAAGGCCACCTGGCTGGAGAAGGAAGGTTCCAGGAGGGTTTCCTATACTGTCAGGCACATGTTGCAGGCATGGCATAGGTCCCTGTGCAGTACCTCAGGAAATGAGCTGCCACCCATGGAAAGTCAAACCCTGGAGAGTTCTAGTTACTTCATTGAATTACTCCACAGTACCTCTTGGAGATGCCCTGACAAAGATTCCCAGGGAATCCCTCTAGGTCACTGGTTTCCTTTGGAGGGCTCGTTACAACACAGATTGCTGGACCCCATCCCAGAGTTTCCTGTGTGTCTGACAAGTTCCAGGTGATGCCAAGGCTGATGGTCTATAGGGATCGCACTCAGAACCACTGCTCTAGTGCCAATGCCTTGGGGAGAAGGTAGCTGTGGGAACTTCCTCATGCTGCTCATAGACTGAGTAATTCTCTACAGGTTGGGAAAAAAAGTGAAGGAGTGGGAAGGGCACAGAGAAAACAGGAGACAACATAATATCACAGGCTATGGAATCAAGCAGAACTCTTTTGGATCTGATTCTGTCCTATACTAACTGTGTGACCAATATCACTGAAACTTCATTTCTTTTCTTTAAAAATGGGGATACAGCACCCATTTAATAGGATGGTTGAGAGGACTGAGTGAAGTAGTGTCTGCAGGGATTGACTCAGATACACAGTAGGCAGCCAGGAAATGGCATTTAAGCCGCTCCCTCAGTTTCCCACAATGTTACCCATACAGCTTCATGACGTTATTCAGAAACTCCTGAGGCACTAGACCCCATACATGGATTGACTCCTTTCTTATTTCTGGGTCTCAAAGTAAGGGGACGTGCTTACCCTTCTTAATTTATACTGTAACCTTCTCTAAACATTGTTTTCCACTTTAATAGTTTTACTTGATCAACTCAACCACTAAACAGAAAGAATTAATTCCATTTTCTCTAAAATTACATACAAAGCGTATGTTTTCCAGGAAGATGTGCTTATAACTTCTACGATTTATGTCAGCAGCTCACTTGCCTGGTTGAGAGTTTTAGTGATCCTTTCCAGCGAAAAAGTGAGAGGAAGAGAAATAGCCAAAGTCTATAAAATTCCAGCTCAATACTCTCCCATATCTCCAAGCAGCCTGCCAGCATACACCCCCCCACAAATAAACCACTAAAACTCAGTTGCCTGTCTCTGCTGAGCTCTCAGCTCCTGTCCCTAGAGCCTCCTGATAATTGATCATGCCTCCCTTAGTTTTTAAAGAGTTGATTATACAATTTATAGACTACCTAGATGTTTTGCTTCTACTTTTTCTTTTCTTGGGAGCCATTTCTTTTTTATCTCTTCAAAAAACTAGTAGTGAATTTTGTATACAGTGGGATCAATAAATGTCATTGTCTGGCTGAATAATGTCTTCTGCCTGCCTTTTAAAAAAAAATCTACTGTTTTTATTTATTTTTGGCTGCATTGGGTCTTTGTTGCTGTGCGCGGGCTTTTCTCTAGTTGCGGCGAGTGAGGCTTACTCTTCATTGCAGTGCGCGGGCTTCTCATTGCGGTGGCTTCTCTTGTTGCAGCGCACCGGCTCTGGAGCGCTGTCTCAGTAGCTGTGGCGCACAGGCTTAGCTGCTCCGCAGCATGTGGGATCTTCCCAGACGAGGGATTGAACCCGTGTCCCCTGCACTGGCAGGTGGATTCTCAACCACTGTGCCACCAGGAAAGTCCCCTGCCTGCCTTTTTTTTTTAAACATTTTCCTGTTCATAAGCTCCAGAGGAGTCAGAAAAAAATGAAAGCAAAACAGGCAGTGCTTGTTAGCCAGCTCTGATAAACACGTGGGGGAAGGGCTTACTTACAAAAGCTAGAAAGGCGAATGTCAGTGGCCTGGTGACCATCTCAAAGAATTTCCAAAACTAAACCATCCAGGTTCTTCCCTTCCCACTGTCACTGGGTGAGGCTTGGTAATTTCATGTCCCCTCCCAATTATTTTACCTAATGGCTTTCCCATAATGGTCATCAACTAGTTTAGCAAACATTTTTCTACAGAGCAGGGCCCTGAGCAATGATGAGTCAAGGTTCTGTGCAGGTAACCAAAGTGGTCAATGAGGGGCACATGGTGGGAACCAAAGTGGTCTATTAGGGCAACAGGGGGGCAGAAGTAGCCAGAGGACATGGCTTGACCATAAGCATCATAATTCACAGCCTAACTTCTTCCATTGTTTCCTCTCTCAGGGAATAATAGCACAATCATCCATCTAGCTGATCAAGCCAGAAATCCAGGAGTGATTTCCGGCATCTCTCTCTCCCTAAAAAGCTCCCCATATTCAATCTAGCATCATATCCTACCAATGCAATTTTACTTCTTAACTATCTCTCACATCTGTCCATATCCTGTTACTTCTGCACCACCCAGTCCAAACCATTGCTTCTCATCTGGAAACTGATAGTCTCCCATCTGGTCTGCCTGTAGCTATTCCCATCCCCTCTAATCTCTCCTCTGCACTACAATGGAATGGACTTTCAACATGCCATCTGATCATGTTACATCTCTTCCTAGAATCATTCAGTGACTTCCATTTGCTTTTAGGATAGAGACAAAATTTCACCTGGCCCTGTATGGTTTGGTCCTTGCCTACCTTTCCAGTCTTACTATTCACACAGTGCCTGGCATATAAGAGCCCCTCAATATTTGTTGAGTAATGAATATGCCACATCTAGCTGCTGATTAAATGAATAAATCAATGAATGAATGGATAAATGAGTATGTCATCTTCCCCTTAGGACTGTGCAAAATAATCTCTCTATACATCAGTGGAATCTTGACGGGATCTTCATGCATTACAACAGACACAAGGTTCTAATTAAAAGTTAAGTTCTACTGTGTTCCAGTGTTCTGGATCTTAATTTGCTTCACTCATCCTGTACCTAACTCTTGGTTCCCTTTTCATAACACAATGAATTGTGAACAATTCTATCATCTCATGCATTTATCTTGATATATAATCTTATTCCTCAGGAGTTTTTAACTCAGCTGTCTTCTGAATACATTTTAATTCTCTGTTATGGCTCCAGTGTCCTTCCAATATTTCCTGTCCCTTGGGGCTTTCCTTCTTCCTATGTGAACAGTTCGCATCTGATCTGCCCTAGGATCACAGGAGAGACCCACACAGCCAAGGCCCTGAATTTTTCAGATGTCAGGGCCACCAACCCTAGAGACACTAGCTCAGAATCTCTTGGAAAGGTCCAAGAATCCATATTTTAACTAGCTTCCAGACAATTTATTGTGCTGCATGTGGGCCACAGCAAGCACAGTATTTGCCTAGGAGTCCCTCTACTGATTCTCTGCTCTCTGTTCCATGTCTGCAGGCCAGGATGGCAACTTTTCTATACCAGAGTCTAAAAGGATAGTCTAAAAAAGAGCCATCCCTCTGATACAGTATTTCTTTAACCATCAAAGTGTTATTGAACAAAATTTCACCAATAACATAGTCCAAACTTTAACACAGGCCAGAATTTTAGTAGAACAAGAAGACAATAGGAATCTTTCTTCAGACTGTATGCTCAATGTCGTGAAATATATGATCAGTTTATACTTTAAAACTCTGGTTATCCCTCACATAAAAGAATGTCTTGTGAAGATCTTAACAGAGTCTGGTACAGCATAGGTGATCAAGAAATACTTTTTGAATGAAGAAGTAATTCAAATGTGTACTCCCCCACCAAAAACCACTCTCTCTAATAGTTGTATTAATAGATTGCCTTTGAAATCAGGGCTGGCAACTGCCCAGACAGATGTCCTTACAAGCATCTTCCCACTTTATATATTTAGAAATTGAGAGCCAAACTCCAACCAACTGAATCCTATCCTATGAGAGTGGACTTATTTGTTGAGCTCAGTATATGGGCTTCTATTGAGATGAAATATTAATCAGACCATTGAGTTTTGAAATGTTCTCTTTTTGTATATAAAACTATTAAACTACACTTAAATCCAAGGGCTTGCACATTTTACTCTGAATGCTCTACCAATCAAATGTTGGAATAGCCTTGCTTTGAAGTCAAATTGTTTCTTTCATATTTGGAAAGACAAGTGATAATATGTTAAGGCTGAAAAATGGCAAAGTAGCATGGAATGCTGACTCTCTCCCCTGAAACTAATCTGGATGAAGACACCACAGAAGAGATAGAGAGGCTGAGGTTGGAGGATTACAAAGCTGAGCTCAACAGCTAACATGGGAGAAATGTGGCCTGGAGTTGAAGGCCAGAGCCACTGGATCCCTTCCTTCCTCTTGTTCCCCATTCTTTCCTTGAATTGGCCTGCAAAGATCATTTTGTGCAGTAATATTAACCCAGCACCTAGGAAAGGTGGAACTGGACAGATAATATGAGGACAATGTCAGTGCTTGCCAGAATAGGAAACAGAGAGTAAAGGCAGGCAGGCTAGCTGGCAGGAGTCCAAACATTTTCTCCCTGTCACTCACCCATGACCACCTTTCCTGGGACAGAAGTAGTGGGAGATCCCTGGGGACAGATGATATCTAAAGTAGGGAAAACAGGGAGTGGTTGAGCAAGAATGCAACACAAGTGTCTGTTTGCCTTGAGGAGCAACCCTGTCCCCCAAACCTAAACTAGCCTGGAAAGTACAGCAAGGTTTTCTCCCTCCCAAGGCAAATATTAGGAATCAATGCAGTTGAGAGTCCCAAAAGAAGAAAACGTAAACTCATAGAGAAAAATAAAACAGAGAAAGCAAAAGTAATGTGAAAAAGAATTTAAAATGAGCATAATTAAGAACTTCCAACATAAAGGAGGTACAGTATTGGACACCAGCAAGAGAAACAAGTGCCTATGAAGATAAAGACATTAGATATATTGTGTACAGAAAAATATAATTTTCCAAGTAAAGGATTCAAGGGTATCAGAATGGATCCAGCTGAAGAAAGATTTAAAGAACTGGAAAATCAGGTCAAGGAACTCTCAAAGAAAACATCAAGAAAGGAAAGAATGAGAGAAATGTTAAGAGGTACGGAAAACAAAAGTAAGACTGTCCTTATCTGCATAATAGGGATCTCTAAAGGAGTGAAATAAATGAATATGGAGAAAAATATTTGAAGAAATAATTTCCCAGAATTAGAGAAAGAATGTTTAGATTGAAACATTTCATCCAGTGCTAAACAAGACTAAAATGGATGGGGGAAAAAACACAATTAGACACATCATAGTGAAATTTAAGAATATCAAAGCTAAAGAGAACATTTTAAATGCTTATAGGGAAAGAACAGGTCACCTTAAAAAGAATGGAAACTGGATTGATATCAGGATTCTAAATAACAATGAAGAAATATCTTTAAAGTATTGAAGGTAAGAAACTTTGAACCTAAACATTTCTATTCAGTCAATCTTTTATTTAAATGTGAATATAACATGAAGCTATTATGAAGCATACTTGGTCTAAGGAAAATTTATACCACAGATTTATGCCTCTTTGCAAGACTTCTTTAAGAGATACACTTTAAGAAGGGAAATTAGGGCTTCCCTGGTGGCACAGTGGTTGAGAGTCTGCCCCAGTCCAGGAAGATCCCGCATGCTGCGGAGCGGCTGGGCCTGTGAGCCATGGTCACTGAGCCTGCGCGTCCAGAGCCTGTGCTCCACAATGGGAGAAGCCACAACAGTGAGAGGCCCGTGTACCGCAAAAAAAAAAGAAGGGAAATTAATCCAAAAAGAAGCAATAAGACACTAGGAAATAAAGTACTGTTATATGATATAACATGGAAGAGCCTTAAAAACATTATGTTAAGTGAAAGAAGCTAGTCTAAAAGGCCACATGCTATATAATTCCGTTTATATGGAATGTTCAGAAAAGGAAGATCCACTGAAATAGAAAGTAGATTAGTGATTGCCAGGGGCTGAGACAGGAGGTGAAGAGTGACTACTAATGATATGGGGTTTCTTTTTTGGGGTAATGAAAATATTTTGGAATATATAGTGGTGATAGTTGCACAACCTTGTGAATATACAACAAGCATGATATTGTACACTTTAAAGATAATTTTCAAATAAAAAAAATATTAAGAAAAGTTTTTTTTTTAAATGAGCAATGATCTACCTCCCTACCTTGCCAAAAACTCTTTACCATTTCAGACTTAAAACTCCAGACAATAGTAATGTGCCAGAAGGAGAGGGTAGAGGAAGTTTTTTTCTTATTTGGGTAAAGACATAAATATGCATAAGCTTTAAACACTGATAGGGAAAAATAAACTTAAGTGGAAATCTAAATAAAGCTCAGAGCAACCACAAGAGAAATAACAATATCTAGTGTAGCTGACTTCAAGCATTTGCATATTGCAATACATTTTTTTTTTTCTTGTGGTACGCGGGCCTCTCACTGTTGTGGCCTCTCCCGTTGTGGAGCACAGGCTCCGGACGTGCAGGCTCAGCGGCCATGGCTCACGTGCCCAGCCGCTCCACGGCATGTGGGATCTTCCTGGACTGGGGCACGAACCTGTGTCCCCTGCATCGGCAGGCGGATTCTCAACAACTGCGCCACCAGGGAAGCCCCCATATTATTTTTTGATAAATTGCTTTCCTCTTATGTTTCCTTTTTTATATTTAGTAAATGTATTACATATATTTATATATAATATATAATTAAAATTTTACTTAATATTTGTCATGTACAAACTAAGATATTTTATATTTATTTCTTGTTTATATCTTTACATAAAATATGTTTGTAAATACACTTCATATTTATATTTAAAGTACATTATACTGTGTACTCCTAAAATTATATTTATAGATATATTTTCTATGAAGTTCATATCAAGGTAGTTAATGGAGAATTAGAAACTTTTTTTTAAAAGAGTTTTGTGTTTGATGGGGTTGAAGATCAACTGCTCTAAACCATCCATGGGTATCACTTTACTAACTGATGTTTTTCTTATTTATCTCTCTATTTTTTATTTTTTTGTTTCTGACTACAAGAAAGTAGGCCTCACAGTGTCTGGGCACACAGGAGACACTGTGGATAACATCTGTCCCTCCATACTCTCTCCCTATGGATACAGGGGCTGAAACAGCTTCTCACAAAAGCCAGGAGGTTCAGCCCAGAGCCCACACAAAGTAAGGATGAGGGGATTGAAAGAACTTTGGTTCAAAAAGCACTGGCATGTTCATGAGGGTCCTTCTACCAACTATAACAAGGAAGGCACAGCTCGCCTCTACAAATTTATCAAAATAGAGGGAACAGCTTTGGAACCAATGGCTGCTCCAGCAGCTGTGGACTTCACCAGCTTTGCAGCGAGATGAGAAGCCTCTTCCCTGTAAGCCTTGTACTTCTGCAGCAGAAGGCACATCATGATTCCCCACCCCCACCCTATCCACACAAAAATTCCATCAAAATCCTACTGAGGGGGTGAGAAGACAAATAGATGGGCATGTGGAGGGGAGGGGACTCAGATAATGCACAGCCTCTGGGGGCTATGTAGCAGTACTTTATCATCAACCCAAGCCCTGTAGAAGCCCATCCTGGATACAAAGGATGATAATAACTCATCCGTAGGGCTTGCCCTATGAGATGAATGAGAAAGCATATTTAAAGTGCCTATCAGGTAGAGTGTGGAGTTCCAGAGTTTGGAGCCTGTGGAAGGAAAACCACATTCACAGAAAGATAGACAAGACGAAAAGGCAGAGGGCTATCTACCAGTTGAAGGAACAAGATAAACCCCCAGAAAAACAACTAAATGAAGTGGAGATAGGCACCTTCCAGAAAAAGAATTCAGAATGATAGTGAAGATGATCCAGGACCTCAGAAACACAATGGAGGCAAAGATCAAAAAGATGCAAGAAAAGTTTCACAAATACCTAGAATAATTAAATAATAAACAAAGATGAACAATACAATAATTGAAATGAAAAATACACTAGAAGGAATCAATAGCAGAATAACTAAGGCATAAAACGGATTAGTGACCAAGAAGACAGAGTGGTGGAATTCACTACTGCAGAACAGAATAAAGAAAAAAGAATGAAAAGAAATGAAGACAGCCTAAGAGACCTCTGGAACAACATTAAACACAACAGCATTCTCATTATAGGGGTCCCAGAAGGAGAAGAGAGAGAGAAAGGGCCCGAGAAAATATTTGAAGACATCATAGTTGAAAACTTCCTTAACACGGGAAAGGAAATGGCCACCCAAGTCCAGGAAGTGCAGAGAGTCCCATACAGAATAACAAGGAGAAATACGCAAGGAGATAACAAGGAGAAACACATAGTAATAAAATTGGCAAAAATGAAAGACAAAGAAAAATTATTGAAAGCAGCAGGGGAAAAACGGCAAATAACATACAAGGGAACTCCCATAAGGTTAACAGCTGATTTCTGAGCAGAAACTCTACAAGCCAGAAGGAGTGACATGATATACTTAAAGTGATGAAAGGGAAGAACCTACAACCAAGATTACTCTACCCAGCAAGGATCTCATTCAGATTCGATGGAGAAATCAAAAGCTTTACACACAAGCAAAAGCTAAGAGAATTCAGCACCACCAAACCAGCTCTACAACAAATGCTAAAGGAACTTCTCTAAGTGGGAAACACAAGGGAAGAAACAGACCTACAAAAACAAAAACAAAACAACTAAGAAAATGGTAATAGGAACATACATATCAATAATTACCTTAAACGTGAATGGATTAAATGCTCCAACAAAAAGACACAGGCTCGCTGAATGGTTATAAAAACAAGACCCATACATATGCTGTCTACAAGAAACCCACTTCAGACCTAGCGACACATACAGACCGAAAGTGAGGGGATGGGGCTTCCCTGGTGGCGCAGTGGTTGAGGGTCCGCCTGCCGATGCAGGGGACGTGGGTTCGTGCCCCGCTCCAGGAGGATCCCACATGCCGTGGAGCGGCTGGGCCCATGAGCCATGGCCGCTGAGCCTGTGTGTCTGGAGCCTGTGCTCTGCAACAGCAGAGGCCACAACAGTGAGAGTCCCGTGTACCGCCAAAAAAAAAAAAAAAAAAAAAAAGAAAGTGAGGGGATGGAAAAAGATATTCCACGCAAATGGAAATCAAAAGAAAGCTAGAGTAACAATATTCATATCAGATAAAATAGACTTTAAAATAAAGAATGTTACAAGAGACAAGGAAGGACACTACATAATGATCAAGGGATTGATTCGAGAAGAAGATATAACAATTATAAATATATATGCACCCAACATAGGAGCACCTCAATACATAAAGCAACTGCTAACAGCTATAAAAGAGGAAATTGACAGTAACACAATAATAGTGGGGGACTTTAACACCTCACTTACACCAATGGACAGATCATCCAAACAGAAAATTAATAACAAAACACAAGTTTTAAATGACACAATAGACCAGATAGATTTAATTGATATTTATAGGACATTCCATCCAAAAACAGCAGGCTACACGTTCTTCTCAAGTGCACATGGAACATTCTAAAGGATAGATCACATCTTGGGTTACAAATCAAGCCTCAGTAAAAAGAAAACTGAATCATATCAAGCATCTTTTCTGACCACAACACTCTGAGATTAGAAGTGAATTACAGGGAAAAAAGTGTAAAAAAACCAAACACATGTAGGATAAACAATGCGTTACTAAATAACAAGTGATCACTGGAGAAATCAAAGAGGGAATCAAAAAATACCTAGAGACAAATGACAATGAAAAAGCCTACACAAGAAACAAGAAAAATCTCAAATAAACAATCTAACCTTACACCTAAAGGAACTAGAAAAAGAAGAACAAACAAAACTCAAAGTTAGCAGAAGGAAAGAAATCATAAAGATTAGAGCAGAAATAAATGAAATAGAAACAAAGAAAACAATAGCAAAGATCAATAAAACTAAAAGCTGGTTCTTTGAGAAGATAAACAAAATTGATAAACTTTTATCAATTTTAGCCAGACTCATCAAGAAAAAGAGAGAACCCACATACCGCAAAAATAAATAAATAAATAAATAAAAATAGAATTACCATACAACCCAGCAATTCCACTTCTGGGCATATACTCTGAGAAAACCATAATTCAAAAACACACATGCCCCCAGTGTTCATTGCAGCACTATTTACAATAGCCAGGTCATGGAGACAACCTAAATACCCATCAACAGATGAATGGATAAGGAAGTTGTGGTACATATATACAATGGAATATTACTCAGCCATAAAAAGGAACAAAATTAGGTCATTTGTAGAGACATGGATGCATCTAGAGAGTGTCTTACAGAGTGAAGTATGTCAGAAAGAGAAAAACAAATATCGTATATATTAACACATATATGTGGAACCTAGAAAAATGGTACAGATAAACCGGTTTGCAGGGCAGAAATTGAGTTAAAATTTGTAGAGAACAGTTGTAGAGAACAAAGGTATGGACACCAAGGGGGGAGAGTGGCAGTGGGGGGTGGGGGTGGTGATGAATTGGTAGATTGGGATTGACATGTATACACTGATGTGTATCAAATTGATGACTAATAAGAACCTGCTGTATAAAAAATAAAACTCCAAAATTCAAATAAATAAAGTTCCTATCATTGTGTGGTGCACGGTCACAATCAATAAACAAGTGATACAGGGATGAAGAATGACTGTGCCCAGCCCAGTGTCTGAGTCATGGCCGCTGTTCAATAAAGGCAGGTCTTAGGGGAAGGAAGAAACAGAAGACCCAGGTTTGAAGGAGGGGTAGCAAGAACAGCAAGGAACTTCTGAGGGTTCTCTACAATATCCATGAAAATAAACTTGTTAAAATAAATTCATTTGGGGAAATGTCTTTATTTAATAAAATGATTCCTTGCTGATAAATATTCAACAGAGATTTGCTTTTAAAAACTAAATATTTTTCAAAATAACATTCCACATACCACAAATTTATTTACACCCTACTTTCCTGAGCAAATCTGTTGCTTTGAGTCACACCTGTATTAATATTTTAGATATTTTAATAATATTAAAAAGGTGAATGAATGCTTACTACTTCACTAAGGAAAATGAGAAGAAATTAGCTTAATTACCATAGGAGGGCCTTAGTGTAGGCCTGAGGAAAAGCATATAAGGGCAACCATGAACACAAAGAAATTCCCAGTTAACTTTGTTAGGGGAATACCTTCACATAAATCATTAAAGACACCACACAGACTTCTGATTTTAGTGGGCTATTTTGGAATCAAGAGTCAATTAGTGGAGATCCCTTGATATTGACAATTTCTATATTCTACAAATGCACTTCCAGTCTGGTTATTGCAAATTTGTAGATCTGAAAGGAATCTGGTCATTTCATTTTCACAAGTGGACTCTGAGACCCCAGGAGGTCGAGCTGATTTACCAAAGGTGGCATAGTCAGTTAACTGTGCACTTAGGACTGCACCCAGTTCTCTCAAACACTATTTTAGCCACATAATATTATTACTACACTTTTCTTCTCTTTCACCACTGTTCTCCTAAGTCTTTATTCATTCAGTTACATCTTCTACATTACCTCCAAATTCAGCCCAAACACCTTTTCTTTTCAAGCGTTCTTGCTCAGTGTCAATGTTCCACTGTCGCTCGGTGCATTTTTCCATTATACTTTCTTGAGATCCTAATCTTACTGGGTAAGGGCTGTATGTCCTCCAATATTACATTTGATGTAAAATATATTCAACATGTTTAATAATAATATCCATGATATTCGATTACAGTCATGAGGTGTTGTAGGTGTAAATTATGACTTTTACCATTGAAACCCTAATTTTTAGAAATGAGAAGAGTGGTGTGGGAAAATATTCTCACCACTAGTGAAAAATCACGTTTTCTCAGGGTTTGAAAACAGGGAAATATTTGTAGTTTTGTCTCATATGTTTTGCGTTTTTTGGCAAAAGCAAAAGGCAGTTTTCTTTGCAATAAAAACGGCCTTTCATTTTCGCCAATGCTTCACATCCATTTTTGCCAAGCAAAAAGCTGTTTTCCCAGGAGAAAACAGCTCAAGCTGAAATAAAAGTGAAGCACAATTTATAAAATTTCCCTCTTTGAAAACAAAAATCACTCCATTCAATGCAAATGCCACCTAAGGGGCCTTGCATGGAGAAAGATAATGGGAGCGCCATGGTTAAAACACATGTATAAACAAGGTTTCTAGTAGAAACAAAAATAAGTCCAAAGTCACATGGATGGAAGGTTTTAAATTGTGCTCAGAATTAACACTGAGAGTCCAGTCTTCACTTCTGTGATCCAAATATGCCTCAAGAATAACAACACACTCTTGATTGGATCCTTCTGTGTCATTCACTCGGAATGGCTTCTGTATTAATAACGTCTTCCATTTATTATCATACCATGATCCATTTTGATACTTAACAAAATCATACAAATTAGGAAGAACAGGCATGATCTCCTTTTTGTATAAGTTCACCACACATTTAACAGAGAGGGTGTGTTGCTCAGATGGTGGCCTAGGTAAGGGGACTGAAGCTCACTAGCATTTCTTTGCCTAGGTGATTAAGTGCCAGAACCTGGACTAGAACCTAGGTGTTTTGACTCTTTCTTTGTGCTTTACCCTGAAGTGCTTTATAATAAACTCCGATCAGAAATTCCCAGTGTGGTCATGGAATTTGTTTTTATTTCTTTTTTTTTTTTTTTTTTCTTTTTTTTGTGGTACGTGGGCCTCTCACTGTTGTGGCCTCTCCCGTTGCGGAGCACAGGCTCCGGACGCGCAGGCTCAGCGGCCATGGCTCACGGGCCCAGCCGCTCCGCGGCATGTGGGATCCTCCCGGACCAGGCACGAACCCGTGCCCCCTGCATCGGCAGACAGACTCTCAACCACTGCGCCACCAGGGAAGCCCTATTTCTGTTCTATTTTGTTTGCTTTGCATTTTCCCACGTGTGGTAATTTCTGGTATACTTTGAAGTGTCATGGCATATTTGTCAGTGGGTCATCTCTGCTGTTAGAAAGACAAATCCTTTAGAGAATTTTAGTTTTGAAAAAAATCAGAAGTTTCCAGTAGCCATGCCAATTGCAAATAGATGGTACAGCAACTGTCACCTTTATAGAAGTAAACCATTTATTACATAGAAAAATTAAAAGATTGAAACCATTTTTCATTAACAGCAATAGTTAGTTAGCTTTTCCTTGAGACTTAGCCTCTGGGGAAATTACTTATTGAATGTATTCAAACAAAAGCTGTAATCAGATTGCAAAATGACCCTCAAGTTCTTAATTTATTTAAAATAAGATTTTTGATTCTAAACTTCCACATTTATCAGGACTATTCATTTATAACTCATAATTTCATATTCAAGCAGCTGCAAAAGATAAGAATAAATATTCTGCATAAACTCCAAGCTAGATGTGCACAGTCAGGTAAATCTTGGTGTGCCACAGACATAGTTTCATTTCCCCTCTATCTATCCCAGTCCTGGGTATCTTCTCTGAACAAGAGCTCAAGTCACACCTACTTTGAGAGCATCAAATTTTTCTGATCTTCCACCTTTCCCAATTTATCTGTCCATTATAGTTTGTGCTACAAAATTTACCACTAAGTCACAGAACTGTACCCTTTAAAATGGTGATTTTTTTATGGTAAATGTTATTTGTATATTTATCTTGAGAAAAAAAATTGGGGGAAAATATGGGTTTATTTTAATGAAGGCCATGTTTAAGTCTAAAGAGCTTAAAAATAAAGCATTTTTGTTATTGTTTCCTTAAAAATTTACCAGTTAATTTTATATTTCTTGGATTATTTCACATATGTACATTATTTATTATATCGTCCTAACTAGACTGATTGTAAGCTTCCTGAAAGCTTGAATCCTGTCTAAACATTTCTAAGTCCTTCTCAAGACTTATAAGAGTGCTGTGAAAGAACAGATAGTAAATCAATAACTACTGATTTATTAAGAAGGATTTTGCTGGACACACCTCAATTTGATGTTCTCTTAAAATTATTGGGAAGCAGCCACATAGAAAGTCACAAAATCTCATCTTACCTCATTTTATCTCAAAATTCTCATTTAATATTATTTAATCACTGTATTCTGTAACCAAATTACCCTTCACATTTGTAAGGAGGAGATTTCACAGAAGCAGAAATAGAGTAGACAGAAATTTTCAGTAATTAACTGCAGGGTATGGGACCTTGGACAGCGCCTTGGTGTATTGTATGATTCAACAGTCATTCGATGGACTGAGTGGGATATTTGATTAAATGAGCCTTCAGAAAGCAAATAACTAAGAAAAGAGAAATCGGCAGAGATGGAAGCAGCATGACAGACAGCAGAACAGTGATACTCAATTAGTGCATTAGTGCACTTCAGAAACCCCTAGGGCACCACTTGGAAGCCTTGGGCTTCCTGTCTCCTTGTATATCATGGGAGGCTGGGGGCTCCCCAGAGTCTACATCAGCCAGATGGTGGCAGGACATCTGGCGCATGTCTGCTGATGCTGAGTCGCCCTACATTGACAAGGGGAGAAGAGACTGGGCCAGGTCAAGCCATGTGGCTCTAATGTGTGTACACTGCTTGCCCTCCATCATGCACTGTGGAAAGGCCTTCAGTTCAGCAAGGGCAGGATGGTGCCTGTCACCCTTCCCTCTCCAAAGTGAATGTTAAGAAGCTGACATTTATCAAAATGAACAAACACCTGCTGCCAGCGAAGCATGCCCTAAATAAGGACACATAGAAGAAACAGCACCTAGAGAGTTTGTGATGAGAACCAGGGGCTCTTGAGACCTAGTGCCTCCAAATGCACGCTTTCCTTCATACTGTGCACGACATTTTATTACAACCAGCTATACCCCTGCAAGAAGGGAATTCTGTGTCCATGATCTTACTTTGCAGAGATAGAGGAAACAGTATGCAGGTTTCTTCCTGAGATTTATCCTAGAGTCTCAGCCTTTTGTTTCTTCTTTCTCATATACACAGTTCATTTATATTCCACTGGGCTTCTGCACATAAAATTCATCTCTGTGTGGGTGGAAGTAGCCCCAACTTACTTCCGTGCTGTTCACAGAGTTATTTTCATTATTGGTACATGATGTACTATCTCTGTAACTCACTGTACTTGGAGAAACAAGTGTTGGACTGTAAAGGGGTAAAATCCAGTTTAATTGCCTTAACTCTACCATCACCATCAGGGTAAACATTGCTCTCCATCACCCCTCATCACATGCCTCTACCACCAAACTTAGGTCTAGACCTTCAATAAGAAAACTGGTGTAGACTTCCAGTGACTTAGAATTTAAACTGTGCTCAATGCTCTCCATTCCTATCATGTAAACAGAGAAAGTAAACTACTTTGGGGTATTCCATATCCCGTGCTGAGAAACTCCCTCTGGCACCATGCAAGATCTTAAACATAATTTCTGGTCAGGATTTGGTCTGGTTTCAGTAGAGGGAGCTAACACTTACTGAGTGCCTTCTATGTGCCAGACATTTTCACCAGTCTTATTTCATTAATTATGCTCACAATAGCTCTGGAAAGTGCATATCGTTAACCTCATCTTGTGGATGAGAAAACTGAGGCAAAGAGAAGTTCAGTAACTTGCCAACAGTCATGCAACTAGTAGGTGACAGAGCCAGGATTTAAATTCAGGACTGCCTATTTCCAGGGTCCAAGTCCTTTCTGCTCTGCCATGCTGCTTCTCCTAGTTAGTGCAGGTCCTGTGGGATGAGTGAGGCCATCAGGCATCATTTGGAGTGCAGCAAAAGAGAAAGCTGAGAGGACCCTGTTCAGAAAGTCATAAATGCTCTCTGTTCTTCCATCCACATAATGCAGCAGCACTTGAAGAAAGAAGCAGGCTTCTTTTCCATCAAACCCCTTTGGGGCTTGCTGAGTACAGCTGGATCATGACACATTCTTTCTACCATGTTTCTCAGTCATCGTAAGGTACTGTTAGCTTTCAATTACTCCTTAATATCTGACTCTGGCTGTCCTGCTTCCAGAGATAAGAGGGCTGCAAAAATCATCCCCCCTCAAAACCAAAATCTCAGATTAAAAAACTTCAGAGTTCTCAGTCTCCACAGGCTGTGGAGCCAGTCTGCCCAAGTTCAAATATGGCTCTGCCACTTACTAGCTGATTCGTTTTTGGCAAATTGTTTCCCTTTTCTGTGTCTTGGTCTCCGCATACGTAAAACTGGAAATAATAACAGTACATATTTCACAGGGTTTTGGCGGAAATTTAATGAGGTAATATACGCACAGAACTTAGATGATACCTGACCCTTAGAAAGGGCTTCTAGCTATGGTTGCCATGTAGGCAGATGTTCCCTTTGTACTGTGGCAATGACCCTGGGAGAGATTTCCTTGCTTCCGCTAGAATCACAGCATGGCTGACCAGGAGTCCTTACGAGTATTTGGGGAATGCAGTTCTTATTTTCTGTTTGATATGCCCTTGAAGCAGGCCTGGGTTCTTTCTTTTGTATCCATGGATTTATTCCTCATTTCAGACTTCTGTTATTTGGGAAAGGCAAGGGGCAATGCTAGATGCCTTATACTGGTAATGGTCTTCAGTTGGGAATGTAACCTACTTCACATCCTTTGCACTGGCCTTTCCCTGGCATCTATCATGACAATATTCCATTTTATTTCAGCCCATTTCATAGGCTGTGGATGTGTTCTATGTCCTACAATAGTTTTAGAGGATCTGAAAAAATCACTGAAATGAAGGAGCTTGACCTCAAGGAACTTCCAGCCTGTACCCTTTTGTCAGTCTTCCAATTTCCTTTATACTTACAAGAATGCCTTTCTGATGGTGGCATCCATGTATATATTCAGATGAGTTTGCTGAAGTTGGCAGCATTATTATATCCTGATAGCTTGGTGTAGCTGTAGTTAAGAAACGTACCCGAGTGCATTCTAAGACAATTATTTTTAACGTCTCTTTCCTTCTCCATTTATACAAGTAGAAAGGTTTGAAAATGTGTAATGAGATGTTTCTGCAAAATCTTTTCCAATATTTAAGAAATATTGGCCTACCTTGGTGGGCCAAGTGTTGTTCTCAGCACTGGAGAAAATGCAAGTCCTCTGCTCTCATGGAACATGCATTCCAGGGGAGGAAACAGCCAACAAACAGGCACTAAACAATCAGGATAATTTTGGTAAAATGCTAGGAAGAAAAAGGAGGAAGAGGAAGAGGAAGGAGAGGGGGCAGGAAGAACCAGGTAACATGACAGAGAGTAAGTTACAGAAAAGGTGGCAGCACAAGGGCTTTTTGAGGTTGAGGACGTGAGAAAGTCCTTTCTAAAGCAGTGACGTTTAAGTTGAGACCTAAAAGAGGAGAGAGCCAGCCACTTAGAGTTAGTGGAAGAGCCTTCTAGGAAGAAGGAACAGCCAGTGCAAAGTCTCCGAGGCAGAAAAAAAGCATGTTATTCAAGCCAGAGAAAGCATGCCAGTTGGCTGAAGTAGGGGGAGAGTGGTTCAGCATAAGATTGTAGGTGTAGACAGCAATAAGCTCAGGCAGGGCCTTGGGGACTATGGTGACGATTTTGCATTTGATGGTGAAACCTGTCTGGCATGTTAGCGACTTGTACCGCATGCTAGGCTCCATACAAAGGTCACTCCTTCCTTTGATCTGGTATGGTCTTCCTCCAACTTTAACAACCATTTGCTACACCAAATTTTTCAACAGTGCTAAGTAGAGAAGAAAAGGCATAGGAAGGAAGCAAGTTTTAGAGAAACTTTGCCAAATCTGGATGGAAAAAGGGAGAAAAAGAAATCTGTAGTCTGGGTGCTCATATGTTTGAAGCAGCGGTGGCTCTCGTCTGGTCTGTTATGAAGGAAGACTGGTCAGTGAACAGCAATTTAATTTCCTTTGTATAACAGTTTCAATTGTTTTAAAGCAAATCACTGGTATCAGAAAGGGCAAAGTTTATCTTACAGACACATTCAAAATCCCAGACATAATTCATCAATTAAATCATATAAATAACAGCTTTCTCCTGGTTCCTGAGTCTGAACTTAAAATGGGATAAGGCAAGGGCAGCCGATTTCTCAGTTATGTGCCAAAAAAATCGGAGTCTAGTGTTCAGAAACAAAACTTAGAGTAAAAGGGTAGCATAAATCCCTCAGATAAGCTAGATATTAAATGATGCTTTAGATAACTGGTCTGTATAATTTGTTAGTTTAAGCATTAAATGTTATTGCACCATTAAGACAGTATCTATTTCTTGTAGAATGTGGTCCAAACTGCTATTTTAAATAACGAATCAAACAACATGTAGAAAATTAATGACGTTTTAAGGTCTTTCCTTTTATTGTTTGCTTTATCTAAAGTTCTGGTCTACTCTCTGTAACATTCAAAATGAAAGGGATAAGAAAACCTTCTACAGCGAGACCACATGAAAATGATGACTTTCCTCACCACAGTGAATAGAAGGGAAACCCCTTGATTTAGGAATAAGAACTTCCTCTCTGGAAGATTTAATTAAATAACTAAATGTTAATAAAGCATTTGTCAGTGGACTATCTGATTACTGTGAAAGCAATATACTCCGCAAGTTCATTTTCCAGATGAGAAAGTTAAGAATCACAATTTAACAAATAATCTCCAGAACAATGCACTTTACAATTCTAGCCAGGAAGAAGTCATCGCACCTTCTTCTCTTTTTTGTAAAACGAATGCTATTCGTTGTCTTTCCATGTATTTAAAGCCAGGAAGTAAAGATCTCCCCAAATTTAGAGAATAAAATCACTTTTCTAACAGTTCCTCTTAGAATGGGCTCCAAAGTGCAAAATAAAAAAATACAGCATACATCTCTTCTCCATATTTATATCTGCTGTATTTACATCAGAAGTGAATTTTAATTTAGGAAGCACAGTAACTTGTATTTTAAGAACAAATTAGCCTCATTAGCTAGTACAAAATGCTGCTCCTCCAGCTATCATTTTGAGATTTTTTAAAAATTAGACTCATCTCTGCCTTCGGAAACCAATCCTCAGGTTAAGTGACAGCCTTCAGCCACACATATACAGAATACGGCAAATAATTTCTTGCTTTTGGTCACTGCCTTTGCAGATATCAGGAGCATCCAAAAGAATGGAAAAGATAAGCTATCAGCTGCAAGTACTTATATAGGGAGTACACTGAAACCAAATTTAAAAACGATCACCTCTGAGTGGAACTTTGCAGAGGAACAGGCATCCAGGGAGATTTCTGGGGTTCTGACGGATGAGCAGTTCCACTTAATTCTTCAGTGTTGAAGGGTCATGGCCAGGGTAAATCTAATGGCTTTGGAATGAAAAGTATGATAACAATGTAACATATTTTTCCAGCCATGGGCACTCCCTTTCACTCTCCTAAAAAGATACTTTAATAATCTCATAGCTGTCATTCGCAAGAAGTTTTCCTTCTTGTAAATGTCAGTCTTCCATTTTATTTTATTTATTTATGTATTTATTTTTGACTGTGTTGGGTCTTCATTGCGGTGCATGGGCTTCTCATTGTGGTGGTTTCTCTTACTGCAGAGCATGGGCTCTAGGTGCACAGGCTTCAGTAGCTGTGGTGCACGGGCTCAGTAGTTATGGCTCATGGGCTCTAGAGTGCAGGCTCAGTAGTTGTGGCACACGGGCTTAGTTGCTCCACAGCATGTGGGATCTTCCTGGACCAGGGATCGAACCTGTGTCCCCTGCCTTGTCAGGTGGATTCTTAACCACTGCATCACCAGGGAAATCCCAGTCCTCCATTTTAAACTACAATATATACTTTTATGCTAATTACACTTTAATAATTCTTGACTCATGGGTAAAACATCAGGAAAACACCCTTAAATTCAAATGCTCCACTGTTGTTACTCTTTTAAGCCAAATCACACAGTCTGTTTTCTCATAAATCAGCCTATCACTTGTTAATCACTATTGTTGCTTTATGCTGATTTCCCTCTAGTTCCTCTATATCTGTCTGCTCCCAGGATTCACAGACCTGAACATAATATTCCAGGTGTGTTTCTGCCAAAAACACTAAATTATGCCACCTCTCCCTCCTGATCTGATGTCTCCACACATATAGCCCCAAATCACATTAGCTTCCATGGCATATTGCAAACACATCTAATTTGTTGTCCATTCTCTCTCAGTCTCTCTGGAATTATTGTTTCTGGAGTTTTCCCTGTTGCTGCTTACTTTTATAGCTTTCTTTTTTCCCTCCAAAGCATTGGGGTTACACCTGTCTGCTTTAATTCTCATTTTGTTTGATCCTTTCCACATTTTTAACCTCAGAAACCCTGTGTAGAATTTCTCTTTATTCACTGGTGTGTTTCCAGTGCTTCTTGATTGAATTTCATCTGTAAATTTAATTAACATGCTGTTTACTACATTTTTTCCAGGTTATAAATGGACATGCTCAGAAAAAAATCTCACTAACAGAGATTCCCGGGGCCCTTCCCAGCACCTCTCCTACTGGGACAGCCTCAGAAAGTGTAATTAACTTTCTCTAGCTCAGGGGATGGCTGCTTCAGTCACTTTACACCATTTTGATGGACAGCTGGGTCTCCCCCCTAATCAGCCAATTTGGAGCTAGAACAATTACAAAAGACAGCAATTACTGAATGCAGTCTGTCATTGTAAAGATGGAGGTTGAGAAGAGGAAAAGGAAAGAAGAAATGGCCCAAGTTTAGAGTCAGATGATAAAAAAAGATCTCAGCCCTCTTGTGGGAGTGGGCCTAATGAGGGGGACTCTGCAAAGCAAAGAGACTCCTAGGTTCGAGGAGGTGAAAACGCAAACCTGCTTTTCTAGCAAGCCTCCAGTTCATCTCTGGACTTCTAGTAACCAGACTCATGATTGCTTTTTGTTGTTATTGTTGTTCTTAAAGATTCCAAGAGTTTCTGACAATCATGCTCAGATATTTAAACAATTACTCTTAAGTTATTTCCTTATGTCTTTAGTTTTTGTTATCATTTAAATACATTTCACTTGCATTTTTAAAGTGGATACAATGACTGACTGGATCTTTTTCAAAATTTTATTTATTTATTTTATTTTTATTTTATTTTGGCAGTGATGGGTCTTCATTGTGGTGTATGGGCTCTTTGTTGTGGCGCATGGGCTTCTCTAGTTGTGGTACATGGGCTCCAGAGTGTGTGGGCTCAGTAGTTGCAGTGCACAGGCTTCTCTCTAGTTGCAGCACATGGGCTTAGTTGTCCCGCAGCATGTGGGATCTTAGTTCCCCAACCAGGGATCAAACCCACATCCCCTGCATTGGAAGGAGAATTCTTAACCACTGGACTGCCAAGGAAGTCCTTTCTGACTGGATCATTTTTACAATGATCACAAACTGTAGAACTTTGAAGAGATGGCCTGTCATGGTGCCTTCTTTGGGCTCAGTAATTCTAAGTTCTTGAAATTTCCCTAATTTCACTTTAGCAATTATCTCAAAAGCACCATATACCTTCTCCATAGCCAGTGAAAAGACCCAAAACTGGGATACTAATCAATGAGCAAGTATTATTTCTCAATTTTAATGGTCACAGTCTTATTAAAACATCATATAAATAAATAAATAAATGCTAGTATATCATGAAAAAAAAACAAGATAAACAATATGTATCTCTATTTAAATATGAATTTAGAGGTGGAGTCAAGATGGCAGTGTGGGAAGGCATGGAGTTAGTGTCTCCCCACAATAAGGGCACCTGCAGGCTGCTGGTGGGGGACTCTGACATCCAAGGAGGATGAGGAGGAACCCCAAAGTGAATCAGTAGGACACAGGGGGACTGAGGGGAGAGGAGAAGTGGAGGCCAGACAGTATCAGTGCCCTTGAGGCTGGGGAGATCAGGAGAGGCAGGTGGGAGGGGCCCACCCGGGAAAGCAGGAGAGGAGCAGAGGGTGATCACCTGGCCCACTCAGGCCAGGGAGGCTGCTGAGCTCCCAGGCCAGTCTCCTGCCCTCCAAAGCCCCCTCCAGGCTGCGTGGGTCCTTGAGGGCATAGGAGGGAGGCCAGGGAGATCAGGAGAGTCAGGTGGGAGGGACCCTTCCAGACTGGAGGAGTAGGAGGGGAGAGGAGGGCATTTGCCCCACCCACTCGAGTCCAGGAAGCCTGCTGGTCTCCCAAGTGAGGTCCCCTGCCCTCTGAGACCAGGGGTGGGGGGCCCGCCTGGGCCCCTTGTGTTCCTTGAGCCTAATCCCCCCCACCCCCACAGTCCTCAGGGCCTTTTCCAGCCCTGTGGGTCCTGAGCATTGGCCCCGCCCACTACCCAAACCTTGCCCTTGCTTAGGCCCTGCTTAGGCCCTGCCCTCCACAGCCAAGTTCTTCCCCCCTTTTTTTTTTCTTTTCCCTCCTCCTCTTTTTTACTATTGTGGTACTGACGTACTTTCCAGTTTTTGATTCATCTATATTTTTATTTTTATATTCATCCTAACATATCTGTTAGTTTCCTAGTCTAATTTTATTTTTCACTTTGTTATTGTTCAGGGTTTGTTTTGTTTTGCTTTTTTTGCCACCCCAGGCAGCTTGCAGGATCTTGGTTCACAAGCCCAGGGTCAGGACAAAGCTCCTGCAGTGGGAGCTCCGAGTCCAAACCACTGGACTAACAGATAACCTCAGACCCCAGAGAATATTCATCAGAGTGAGGTCTCATGGAGTTCCTCATCTCAGCACCAAGACCCAGCTCCACCCAATAGTCTACAAACCCGAGTGTTGGAAGCCTCAGGCCAAACAACCAGTAAGACAGGAACACAATCTCACTCATAAAAAAACAAAGGGGAGCCAGCAAAAAAATATGTCACTGATGAAGGAGCAAGGTAAAAACCTACAAGACCAAATAAATGAAGAGGAAATAGGCAATCTACCTGAAAAAGAATTCAGAGTAATGATAGTAAAGACAATCCAGAATCTCAGAAGTAGAATGGAGGCACAGATTGAGAAAGTACAAGAAGTGTTTCACAAAGATCTAGAAGAACTAAAGAACAAACAAGCAGAGATGAACAACACAATAACTGAAATGAAAAATACACTAGAAGGAATCAATAACAGAATAACTGAGGCTGAAGAACAAATAAGTGAGCTGGAAGACAAAATGGTGGAAATAACTGCTGAGGAGCTGAATAAAGAATAAAGAATGAAAAGAATTGAAGACAATCACAGACACCTCTGGGACAACATTAAATGTAACAACATTCAAATTATAGGGGTCCCAGAAGAAAGAGAGAAAAAGAAAGGATCTGAGAAAATATTTGAAGAGATTATAGTCAAAAACTTCCCTAACACAGGAAAGGAAATAGTCACCCAAGTTCAGGAAGCTCAAAGAGTGCCATACAGGATAAACCCTAGGAAAAACACACCAAAACACACCAAAACACAAAGTCATTAGAAGGAAAGAAATCATAAAGTTCAGAGCAGAAATAAAGAAAACAATAGCAAAGATCAATAAAACTAAAAGCTGGTTTTTTGAGAGCATAAACAAAATTGATAAACCTTTAGCCAGACTCATCAAGAAAAAAAGGGAGAGGATGCAAATCAATAAAATTAGAAACAAAAAAGGAGAAACCACAACTGACACCGCAGAAATACAAAGGATTATAAGAGACTGCTACAAACAACGCTATGCCAATAAAATGGCACGAAGAAATGGACAAATTCTTGGAAAGGTACAACTTTCCAAGACTGAATAGGAAGACTTAGAAAATATAAGCAGACCTATCACAAATAATGAAATTGAAACCGTAATTTAAAATTATCCAACAAACAAAAGTCCAGGACCGGATGGCTTCACAGGTGAATTCTATCAAACATTAGAGAAGAACTAACACCGATCCTTCTCAAACTCTTCCAAAAATTGCAGAGGGAGAAACACTCCCAAATTCATTCTATGAAGCCACCATCACCCTGATACCAAAACCAGAAAAAGATATCACAAAAAAAGAAAATTATAAACCAATATCACTGATGAACATAGGTGCAAAAATCCTCAACAAAATGCTAGCAAACAGAATCCAACAGCACATTAAAAGGATCATACACCATGATCACATAGGATTTATCCCAGGGATGCAAGGATTCTTCAATATACACAAATCAATCAATGTGATACACCACATTAACAAATTAAGGAATAAAAACCATATGATCATCTCAATAGATACAGGAAAAGCTTTTGACAAAATTCAACACCCATTTATGATAAAAACTCTCCAGAAAATTGGCATAGAGGGAACCCACCTCAACATAATAAAGGCCATATATGACAAACCCACATCATACTCAATGGTGAAAAACTGAAAGCATTTCCTCTAAGATCAGGAATAAGACAAGGATGTCCACTCTCACCACTATTATTCAACATAGTTTTGGAAGTCCTAGCCACAGCAATCAGAAGTAAAAACAATAAAAGGAATATGAATTGGAAAAGAAGAAGTAAAACTGTCACTGTTTGCCAATGACATGATATTACACATAGAAAATCCTAAAGATGCCACCAGAAAACTACTAGAAATAATCAGTGAATTTGGTAAGGTTGCAGAATACAAAATTAATGCACAGAAATCTCTGGCATTCCTATACACCTACAACGGAAAATCAGAAAGAGAAATTAAGGAAACACTCCCATTTACGATTGTAACAAAAACAATAAAATACCTAGGAATAAACCTGCCTAAGGAGGCAAAAGACTTGTACTCAGAAAACTATAAAACACTGATGAAAGAAATCAAAGATGACATAAACAGATGGAGAAATATATCATGTTCTTGGATTGGAAGAATCAATATTGTGAAGATGCATCTACTAGCCAAAGCAATCTACAGATTCAATGCAATCCCTATCAAACTACCAATGGCTTTCTTCATGGAATTAGAATAAAAAATTTTACAATTCACATGGAAACACAAAAGACCCCGAATAGCCAAAGCAATCTTGAGAAAGAAAAATGGAGTTAGAGGAATCAGGCTCCCTGACTTCAAACTATACCACAAATCTACAGTAATCAAGACAGTATGGTACTGGCACAAAAATAGAAATATAGATCAATGGAACAGGGTAGAAAACCCAGAGATAAACCCACATACATATGGTCACCTTATTTTTGGTAAAGGAGGCAAGAATATACAATGGAGAAAAGACAGCCTCTTCAATAAGTGGTGCTGGGCTAGAGGGGTGGGATAGGGAGGGTGGGAAGGAGGGAGGCACAAGAGGGAAGAGATATGGGGATATATGTATATGTATAACTGATTCACTTTGTTATAAAGCAGAAACTAACACACCATTGTAAAGCAATTATACTCCAATAAAGATGATTTTTAAAAAGTGGTGCTGGGAAAACTGGACAGCTACATGTAAAAGAATGAAATTAGAACACTCCCTAACACCATACACAAAAATAAATTCCAAATGGATTAAAGACTTAAATGTAAGACCAGACACTATAAAATTCTTAGAGGAAAACATAGGAAGAGCACACTTTGACATAAACCACAACAAGATCTTTTCTGACCCCCCTCCTAGAGTAATGGAAATAAAAACAAAAATAAACAAATGGGACTTAATTAAACTTAAGAGCCTTTGCACAGCAAAGAAGACCATAAACAAGACAAAAAGACAACCCTCAGAATGGGAGAAAATATTTGCAAGTGAAACAACAGACAAAGGATTAATCGCCAAAATATACAAGCAGCTCATGCACCTCCATATCAAAAAAATCAAACAACCCAATGCAAAAATGGGCAGAAGACCTAAATAGACATTTCTCCAAAGAAGATATACAGATTGCCAACAAACACATGAAAAGATGCTCCACATCACTAATTATTAGAGAAATGCAAATCAGAACTACAATGAAGTATCACCTCACACTGGTTAGAATGGCCATCATAAAAAGCTACAGACAAATGCTGGAGAGGGTGTGGAGAAAAGGGAACCCTCTTGCACTATTGGTGGGAATGTAAGTTGATAGAGCCACTATGGAGAACAGTATGGAATTTCCTTAAAAAACTAAAAAAGAACTACCATATGACCCAGCAATCCCACTACTGGGCATATACCCTGAGAAAACCATAATTCAAAAAGAGTCATGTACCACAATGTTCACTACATCACTATTTACAATAACCAGGACATGGAACCAACCTAAATGCCCATCAACAGATGAATGGATAAAGAAGATGTGGTACATATATACAATGGAATATTAGCCATAATAAGAAATGAAATTGAGTTATTTGTAGTGAGGTGGATGGACCTAGAGTCTGTCATACAGAGTGAAGTAAGTTAGAAAGAGAAAAACAAATACTGTATGCTAGTGCATATATATGGAATCTAAAAAAAAAATGGTACTGATGAAATTAGTTGCAGGGCAGGAATAAAAAGATAGACATAGAAAATGGACTTGAGGACATGGGGTGGGAGGGTGACGCTGGGGTGAAGGGAGAGTAGCATCGACATATATACACTACCAAATGTAAAATAGATAGCTAGTGGGAAGCAGCCACATAGCACAGGGAAATCAGCTCGGTGCTTTGCGATAACCTAGAGGGTTGGGATAGGGAGGATGGGAGGGAGGCTCAAGAGGGAGGGGATATGCGGATATGTGTATGCATATGGCTGGTTCACTTTGTTGTGCAACGTAAACCAACACAGTATTGTGAAGCAATTATACTCCAATAAAGATCTATTAAAATTTTTAAATAAATAAATATGAATTTAATTAGAATGATTTCTAATTTAATGTATTTTTTTAATACAGGAGCAGGAGAACAAGAAAGGCTATTTTTTTTAAATTGAGTTATTGGAAGAAGTCATGTCAAAAACTAGAGGAGCTTAATAAAGAATTCTTCCCAACATAGGTTGTACATTCATCAGGAAGGAGAAGGAAATGAGCTAAAAGAATGGTTGCCAGAGAAAACTTTTACATATTTGGGGTGGGGTAGAAGGGAGAAAAATCTCATTAGAGGATCTTATGAATATTTGACAAAAGTCTTATTCCTTATTCCTCTCCAACTTTTATCTGTCCCTGTAAAATAAAGGAAAAGAAGGGAAAACCACATAAAAATCCAGCTTCCTGTGAGCAAAAACAAAGGAGGAAAAGGTTTTTAGATGGGAGATGCCCAAGAGAGATGAGAATTGTGAAGGCAATCAAATGTCCTCTGTGAGGTAAACAGAAAATAGATTGGGGAAGCTTTTGACACCAAAACCTACTGCACCCCTGAAGCAGGTAGACCACACTCAAACTGGAAGCTTCCACAACACTTTGCACAGGACTGCAGCTCCACAGGTGAAAGTAAGTTAAATATTTTCTCTCTAGAACAGAATGCAGTAAGTCCAAATTGGATTTAGCAGTGATCCTGATTACTGGCTTTGTCCTTTATTGGTTTTCTGGTCCTGCTTAAGACATTTGATCTCTCTCCATATCAGCTTTCTCATCTGTTCAAATATCCTCCTGCAGAGGGTTGTAGTAATGATCAAATGAAATAGTGGAAGTGAAACCTCAAACTTGACACAGAAATAAGATGTTTTTCTTAATTAAGGTTTCACAAAAATGGGAATGTTTTATTGCTACTAAGAGTGTTTATAGTTACTGTTAATTGCAACTGGAAAACAATCCATTTTATATTCATTAGTCTTAGACCAATGATATCAACACTTTTCATTTTTAAGCAGACCAAGAAATAGATAGGAATTTAAAATTTTAAAACATTTGAAATATCTATCAAATACATAATTGCATATACTAATTGCATTTATTCTGTAACAATCTATTAAAAATCAGATTTAGTATGCAGTTTTTCATAGCCTTTCAATCTGAATGTTTGTATTCTATCACTTAAGTACTTTGAAATATTTTGCTTTATTTCCATTTATTCTACTTCTTTACTAATGATGCGAAGTAAAAAGCAAGTCATGTAATATTTATCACATTGAAATTATCAAATATTTGACAATCACAGTGTTGAGTTTCCAAACAATGGGGTAGTTAAATTAATTTAGCCACTGGCATTCCTGAAACAACTGGACATATCACTTGTGGGTTGGTTACTTATGAATGAAGAGTTGACCCAATTTGGTTGCAAATATGACTGACATTAACCAGACTACAAATATTTACTATGATTATTGCCAATTGTTCACTGATCTGTGATCTAATCTGTTAGTCATTGGTCAACCTGGAAATGACCTGTGCATTTGGATGCACAAAACATGTTATAATTTAGATTTAGCCTCCAACAATGTATAGGCAAGTAAAATACATGTGAAGTATGCTACGGAAAAGTTCTAGGGGTGTGTGTGTGTGTGTATGTGTGTGTGTGTGTGTGTGTGTGTGTGTGTGTATAAAAGTAGATATTGCCCATTGGCAGTTCTCTAGTAAATGAATGTGAAAGAATTTTTGTTAGCAATTGAAGGATTCTCTGGCGATTGTACAAAGATAATGATATATCCATATGTGAAAAAAAGGTTGAGAATAGATGAATATAGTCTTAAGGATCAAGAGTATATACACTGGAACTCATTGATTGGTCTTAGCATCACTCAAAGTGGGTGGGCAGCAAGATATTATATGTCCTATAATATGATGCAAT
Source organism: Kogia breviceps (assembly GCF_026419965.1). NCBI lineage: Eukaryota > Metazoa > Chordata > Mammalia > Artiodactyla > Physeteridae > Kogia > Kogia breviceps. The sequence continues at coordinate 38,560,034 of NC_081310.1, read as the reverse complement.
AGGAAGTAGTGACACAGCACCAACTATGAAATGTTCCTAAAACTTGAACCTGAGTCCAATCAGTCCTAGAGCTCTAAACACCAGTTTACAGAAAATGCAGGGATAGAGGATACAAGGTCAGACTCAGAATGTAAGACATTCTAAGGACAAATGATCTGGTTTATCCCACTAATCAATGAAATGGAAAGGATAGAATAAAATAAATTTGAGAAACATAATCAGGACATTTTGGGGTCCTTATTTGAACAAACTAACTGCATAAACACACACTTGAAATAAGCAGGGGACTTCAAAGATAGACTAGGAATTAGATGATATTGAAGAAATAGTTATTTGGAGGGTCATTGTGTTTATAGAATTCCCCTTGTTTGTTAGGAATGAATTATTGAAGCATTTCAAGGTGAAATAGCATTTTGAATTTTCTTTAAAATACTACATGAAAGGGAGGGGGGAAAGTGTGTGAGGGAATAACAGGGGGAATGATGAAACAAAATTGGCAAAATGTTAATAATTGTTAAGTCTAGGCGAAGGATACCTGAGAACTCAGTATTCTAGTCTATTTACTTATTTTGTATGGTTTAAATTTTCTCATATTAAAACATTTATTAAAAAGGAAATGATCTACACTTCAATGAATTATTAATTCAGATAACACAATGATAGATACCAGCACAATAGTTTTGGGGAAAAGTTTCAAGCTACAGCTTGAAACTTAATTTACCTGCAAGTTTTAAACCACAAGTCACCAAAAATAAGCTCAATTCTAAACTGCAATGAAACAATAGCCCAACAATCTCCATACAGACCTACTCTTGTTCCGCCCCACCCCAAATTCCACCCAATTCTTTTCCATCTGTCCTTCTCTCCTTTCCCACTTCCAACAGACTAACAAGAGTGGGTCATTTTACCGTTGTGTTACTGCATCTTGATCATCAACACATAACCTTCTGTGATGGCGCTAGGGAGGGAAAACACTGTCTTCTCACAAACAAGCTTGGTGCTGTACTCAGTACAGGAGTTGACGCTCATGATCCCAAAGAGGAGCTGGGGCTGAGGTCTGGTTAGGGACCTGTAGCTGATGCATGAGGAGAATGAATGCAGGGAAGGTGGAAGAAGATGATATCTGAATATAAAAATTCCTCAATTCTTGACATTAATATATAATTTTCCTTTGAATTTTTGTTTAACATTTATAAATGGTTTTATTTTAGATGGATATGCTTTATTTTTGTTCACCACCTCTCCAGCAAAAGGGATATTTTTTTAAGCCTAGGAAAAAAATATATATCCCAGGTTGCCATGTGCAGAGAAGAGAAGCTGCCCCAGGGACAGCGGAGAGGCATAATGTGGAGCAACTGTTTGAAGGGTGGAATGAAAGCACATCCTGATGTCTTGGAGCTAGAGAAGGAAAGGGATATTTACATAAGATGAGATGCCAATAAATTGGAAAGTTCAATGTGCTTAGAAATAGATAGTGGCTCGGACAATGATAGAGGAATCACACTGCTGCAGCAGATTGCATCTTTCATGTTTAATTTTCATTTAATTCCTGAGGAAGGCAGAGGCTCAAAGGAATGACACCCTCATCCTCATCTTTCAGAAAAACCTTTGCTGACCCCTCAAATGCCAAAGCCTGGAAATACCCCTATTTGTTATTCCCTAACAAATGAATTGAAAAATAAATTGATCACTTTTCCTAAGGCATTTATTGATTAAAAGCAACGTTCATCTGAGTTTCAGACACAAAGCAGTGTTTCAGACCAAGCGAAGAAGTATAGGGCGGACATTTCCAGCGTGTTCATTTAAAGTGATTCATCTGTCACCATTTTTGTGACCCCAAAGAACAGTAAGCCCTCTCACCTCCTCTTCTGTCTCTTAATTGCTCTGTTACAAATGTACATTTAACAAATTAAGGTATTTTATCCATTTCAAGCAGAAACATTTTTGTCATCTCAGTTAAAAAATGAACTAAAGCTTAGTGATAGAATTAAAGTTCTGAATAATAAGAATAGTTGAGTTGGGTTCAAAATGAGGTTATAACAAAGTAGAAGTAAAGGAGAAATTGAAATCAAATATTTAAATAACTTTGAAGAGTTTCTTTTTTTTATTAAATATAGGTGCAATATGCAGAGCCATCTGGAAACAAAGACAGCATGTTTTAATTGTCAAGAACTTGACATCCAGTGAGAGGTAATTAACCCTTATTGTAGTAGTTTCACAAAAGTCTCACAACACATGTAAAATATTCACCGCATTGCATTGATTATGAACAGAAACTGATTTATTATGCTGACTTTAGTTCAAGTTAAACTTGAAAACCTAAAGAATTTTGGATTTACTTAAGAACACAGAGTAGATGACATCCAGCTAATCTTTCTCATCTATGGTTTCCCTTTGGGAGAGGAAGTTGGCTAAAATGAATGTGTCAAGTTTGAGGCTGTGGAGAGGACTGACACCTGATTCTCTTTGTTTCTTCCTAATAGAAAATTAGTCATTAATATGGAAGGCAATCATTGATTTTTTAAAAAATTCTGAATATTGATATTTCTTAGACCGTAGGTTCATTTATTCAATAAGAATTTATGGAGCATCTACTATGTTCAAGAGACTGTGCATATAGATTTAAGAACCCATTTCTTAATCCCTTGTTATGTTATTATTTTATAATTAGGTAATAGTTTTTGGCTTTCCCATAATATGAACAGATTTTTGTTACAGTAAAAATATTAGAAGAAAACAGTGATTTCTAGCCACTAACAAACAATTTAAACAATTTGCTTTGTTCTCTCAACTTTGTATCTGATATTAAATGTCATTGCCCAAAAGATTATACTATATTGTATTTTTAATTCGAGCCCAAATTATAGCATTTTAGATGAAATTAGAGCCAAGTCCCATTGGTATTTCAAAGTGGCAATATCATGATTTCTCCATATTATGTATTCCAGCATTTTTTTCTCTTTTCCCAACCTGTTCTGTAGACAGGTTTCCAATTCTGTACCATGTCTTCAAGTGTGATTCTGCAGGAAATTTCGTATAATTGGGAAATATTCACTATATTTCAGAAACAACCCTCTAATTTGATAACAAATTTTGGTTTAAATGTAATGTGTATTTTTATTTCCAAGAATTTGACCTTTATTTCCCACAAAACTCCTATGAAGGAATTCCATTCATAAATTTTATCTATATCAGAACAAAATTGTCTAATTGGCTCTTCTTTGAAATCTGTATTTATCAATTATGGCTTTCTCAGGGAAATTCTAATTTGCAAAAATGTTCTATATTCCAAGCTTTAACAGTTGGAGGTGGATGTCCTTAAGGATGGAGGGGGGGAAAAGTTCTTCTTTAAATGGCACATTTACTAATTATAAAATGCTCTTATCTCTCTGTAGCCAAAGCCAAAATGAACATGTGCCTTGTACTAAGAAATCCCAGGATTGTCACAACTTGTGCCAGCTGTTGAGGTTATGACACCTGTGCCAGCATCGCCAGCTCTGCCCACTGTCATCTGTTCCAACTGTTCCATCTGCACTGTTTGTACCAATTCTCCCATTTCTGCATCTGTACCTTCTGCAGAAATGTTTCCAACAATGCCAGCTGTGTCATTGGTGCCAAGTATGCCAGATGTTCTATTTGTCCACCCTGGGCCAAATCAATGCAGTTTTGTGCTCATTAGTTTTAGCTGGTAGATTCTATTTTACAATTTTTTGATATGTATTTAGATTGAATCCAGGCAAAAATTCCCCTTATAACAATTTTACATCTATCTATCCATCTTTTGCCACCACAACTTTTTTTATCTAACAACATTATAGTCAGTCCATGTGGTCTTGGTCATATTAAACCAGTTTGCGATAACCAGTTCAACGTTAATTGTGGTAGGGCATTTCCCACAATGTAAAACTATGTAGAAGAAAATATTGCAAGAGCCATGGAACACAATAATAAATTGCAAAGTAATTAGAAAAGAATAAACTTTGTTCTGATAAACAAATTGAGAGAGCTCAAAAATCAACATGTTGAGCAGATTAAAGTAATCAATGGCATAATGTTCTATTAGGCTGCCTGGGTTTAGTGGTGTTTTAGTTGACAGAGTTACACATGCAAGTTAATATGTATGTCATACACTCCCATTTTCTGGGTTCAGCTCTACAGAGTATTAACCAAGGTTTCACACAGGTGGTAGGGCCAGACCTACCGCGCTTGCCCCTTCCTTGTAGAACTAAGCAAGCTCAGGAGCTAGTCCTCTGGCCAGAAGCTAGTTTCTCTTTCCTCTCTCAAAGGTTAGTTCTACCAGTGCCAACAGAAACCACTCAATGAATAAGAATGCTCTTTCAGCTTTAAAGTTGAAAAAAAGCATTTTCATACTCACAATCTCATTATTCTATATCGCCACAAACCAAAAAGTAGTGTTTTTCTCTTTTCTTCTCTCATTCAGGAAAGCCTTTTTTAAGGAGCACAAACACTTAATCTCTGAATTTTAACCCAAGTTCTCGCCCCTCAAATCATATTCAAGTGTGAAGGATGAGTCTAGAGTTTGTCATTTGAAACTGATGTTTTACCAGGAATGTGAGGTCCAGATGACACAATGCTACCTCCTGTTTATTCAGCCTGGATTATTTAACTCACCCTTTGCAATGATGAAAGTTCCATCTATTCACTAATGCTTTAAAGTGTTAATGATGGAGTTCTTGACAATGGATAAGATGTCCACTCATGATTACGTCCAAAGATTTGTACTCAGTCTATACATGTTACAAGGTACAGTGAGGAAATGTCCCAATAGCTTTATTAGGTTTTCAAAATCCAGGCTGAAAATACTAAGCTTCTGTGGTGAATCATCAAATCACCCTAAAACAGATGACTTTATCTAGGTCTTAGGCTGAAAATCCTGGTGACATCATTTCTTCCCAGACAAAGGTCTGTATGCTGAGGCTCCAGACCCACATGCACAATGGTCTCTGCACTCCAGTGTTCCTGTAATGGTAGGACACCCTTCAATCCATAACACTTCTCTCTTCTAAGGTCAGTGATTATTTCTCAATATCTCAAGTCCTTCACTCTCCTACCCAAATTTTATCTGTTTCTGACCTTTTCACTCTGTACCGTTTCCTAACCTTCTCTGAACATGGAAAGGACGTTGAATAAATATCAATTAATTAAAATGATGGTTTTCTATCAAAATATGCCCAGTTCCTAGCCTGAGGAATCCAGCTTGAGTCCTCTGACCCTACTTCGAGAAATGCCACAGACTTTTTGATTCTAATTTCCCATGTTACTAGATGCCAGGAGGGAACATCCTTAATTAGGATTAAAATAGTTTTATGACTTGTTGGGAGTACACCCTGTACCTTCTCAGAACATTTTAATTAATGTAACTTCTGCTCCCTGCTGACAAAGATGTTTCCAATGGTGTTCTGGCCCAACGTATTTACCGCCTTCATTAATGTGAGTCATTTGAATACTTGGAGGAATCCATAAACTTCGTAGTTTCGTGTAGAATAGAGTGTTAGAAGTGCCAGGTAGACATACACAGCTGAGAACGTTTTTCACAATCTTCGTGGCCTTTTTTTTCATAAGTTTTCAATACAGTGACCATGAGAACACTCAGATTTGCAGATAAAGAATAGAACATCATACATTTCAAGGTTCCAATGGAAAGGCAGAAAATATACCTGAATGATTTTGAAATTTGCTATCAATACATTTAGCTTCCCCTTTAGAACGTCGCTTCTCTGGAATTCGTAAGTCACCACAGAGAAGAATACTGCCCATTGATCCTCAAGCCATTTGGAGTAAACTTCAGTCCTATTAAGTTTCTTGAGTATTTTACTACCTACTTCCCAATCTCACTGTCCACACTTTGAAGTTTGAAAGAAGAATGGAAAAATCTTAACTATGTAGCTGCATCATTATCAGATGTATTAGCATACTATGAGTATCACTCTTTAAATCACAAGTAAACTAGCAGTTGTATGATCCGTATTTATGAAATATTATAAAAGATAACAATAACTTACACTGAGGTACCATGGCTCAACTGGTACTACCACTGTCATTTTCATCATTTTCTCACTCGTTTCTACACTATGTTATTTTCAGGCAAATGACATTGCTTGACTCACTAATGTTCCAAACTCTTATATTCAGCTCCTAAATGGCAGTCCCCAAACTCCAGTGCTGACATATGTAGATAAGCTGTCTACATCTAGAATTGAAGGAAGCCTGTCAAAATGTAGAAGTTTGAGTGAAAAGGAAGAGGTTAATAGAAAACAAAGTAGGGCAGGGATAGAAAAGGATAAATCACTGCACCAAATTAGGAATTAATAACTCACAAAGTTAATGAACCACCAAGTAGAAAGGAGCCTTAGAGACTCACTAATCCAATCAGAAAACAGGACCTCGGGGGTGAAGTAACATATCCAAACTCACACAGATAATTAATGGTGAAATCAAGTCTGGAATCAACCTATCCTCAGGTTCCTCGTCTGTAAAATGGGGATGTAAATGATAGTGTCTAACCCATAGGGTTGTTGTGAAGGTTAAATCAGTTAATGGGTAAAAAGCACTTAGAACAGGGTCTGAGAGATAGTAAACATCATTAGGATGCTTGAACCTGGGTGATTTTTACTCCTCTAGGATCATACTAGCTAAATCTTGCAAATCTCAGCATCAATGTAAAGTCACACTTTTATCCTTGGTTGTAAATTATCTTATTTCCATTTTGTATTTGACTATCAAATTTGTCTTATGAAATAAAAAGTTGGAGTATGATTCTGGAATTAAGGAATAGCCCAACTACTTGATTTTCTGTATCTACCTTGCACACAATGCAGACATTCAGTCAATGCAGAGAACTCTGAGATGCCCACGTTAATGGAAAGAAGAAAAGGCATGATTTATCTAGACGAATAAAGGACACAAAAACAGCATTATTTGGCTTTAGAGAGAAAGCACACTCTCAATCAGTAGCACACTCCCATGTACTCACGCAGATGCTTTCTTGTTACCTCTTTTGTGCCAACCACAGGTTGTGGGACTTTGCCGAGCAACAGGTATTTAAAAAAAAAAAATAAAGAACTCTACTCCAAATGGATTGAGTTAAGCATGTTGGGAAGTTGGGAGAAGACGGAAAGGAAAGCATTGCAGTTACATAATAAAACTAATATCTCATATTTGTACAGCACTTTACGCTTCTCAGTTTTTACCATCATCTTGATGCTAGGCGTCAGTATTTGGTGGCACATTAGAATCACCTGAGTGAAGGTGGTTTGAAAAATAGGCTGCCAGACCAATTGAATCAGAATCTCTTGGGGATGGAAACCATGCATCTTTGGTGTTTTTTTGTTTTTTTTGTGCGCTTGGCGGGCCTCTCAGTGTTGTGGCCTCTCCCGTTGTGGAGCACAGGCTCCGGACGCGCAGGCTCAGCGGCCATGGCTCACGGGCCCAGCCGCTCCACGGCATGTGGGATCTTCCCGGACGGGGGCACGAACCCATGTCCCCTGCATCGGCAGGCGGATTCTCAACCACTGCGCCACCAGGAAAGCCCAACATCTTTATTTTTTGAAGAGTCATCAGGCTGTTCAGATGCACCAGGAGGGTTAAGAAACCACTCTTGTAAGGCCAGTCAGTGTGCTTCCCTCTTCATTAAAGCAGCCTCCTAATATAGAAATGTAAGTTAATTTAAATTAATTATTTGGAAGTTCGGAATTTTGAGCTTTAAACCTGAAATATTACTTCATTAGAAAGATTTGGATTAAAGTGGGTTAACTTTTCCTTTCTAGGCTTCTGTTTGCAGATTTATTTCTTGCCTCATATCAATACATTTAAGTTGGACTGAATCACAAAGCCAGAGATAGAACATTAGCTCTTGAGTTTGCTCCATATGCTCCTGTAGGAGTTTGCCTCGTTGTTAACCTTGTTACAACTCCAGATCCATCATAACAAGTGTTGCGATGAGTGATGATACGGACAGAACGTGTTAGAGAGATAGGTCACAGCGCTGGTATTTAGTGCTATCACAAATATGCAGTGATACCTAAACCTCATTCATAGTATCATAAGTATGAATCCACAGTGTGTGGGACATACACTAGCTAGCTTTTCTCAAGCAAACCTTTCAAGTCGTGTTTAAAACAGTCCACAGAACTTTTATGCATCGAAGCAGAGTTTCCCAACCTGTGGGCAATAGCACACTTGTGTGGCCCAGATGGCTCATGGGTGTGCCGAGATAGTGACCCCTTCACCCTGGGGTCAGTCAGAGCTTCTGCACTAGTTGCCCTCAGACATGAGCAGCCTCATCTGATTAGCCATGTGAATATTAACGTTTTCTGTGTGCCAGAACATGAAGAATGTTGGAGACCACTGAATAGCACAAGCCAAGCACTGGGGCAGCACTCTCTAGACAATTTTTGACCTTGTTTAATATCCCAAGTTTTTATTTTGGATATTAATACAAAACAACTATCAACCGTGACTATCATTTCATAAAAGAAGGGGATGTCTGAGCTGTTTGTTTCTAACATACTTTCATTTTAAAGTAGTTTACATCATGCAAGAGATTACAGTCCAAACTTATGGTGCCAATAAAATATTTTATCAAGGAGAATTGAACCTTACTTTCTGATTTTTATTTTGAAATTTTTAGTCCCTACTGAAAAGCTGAAATAATACCACAATGAATATCCCTATCCCCTTCACCCATATTCACAATTTGTTTACATTTAGCCACATTTGCTTGAGCTTTAAACCTGAGATATTACTTCATTAGAAAGATTTGGATTAAAGTGGGCTAACTTTTCCTTTCTAGGCTTAGCTGAAATAATACCACAATGAATATCCATATCCCCTTCACCCATATTCACAATTTGTTTACCTTTGGCCACATTTGCTTGATCTCTAACTTTTCTTTCAGTGGAACCATTCGAAGGTTGCAGATGTCATGACACTTCACCCCTAAATACTTTGTCATGCTCCCCTAAGAAAAAATTCTCCAAAACAACCACAATACTCTTGCTCCACCTAAGAAAATTAGGCTGAATTCAATGTCATCTAATAAGCAGTTCATATCCAAATTTCCCCAGTTGTGTCCAAAATCTCCTTTATAGATTTTTTTCCCATCCAAGATTCAATCCAGTTCCATATATTGTATTTGGCTGTTACATCTCTTTGGTATTTTAAAATCTAGAATAGTCCCCCTCCATGTGTTTTTTAAAAGTCATTTGTTTTTCACTCTGTTGACTGTTTTGAAGAATCCAGGCAAGTTATGTTGTAGAATGTTCCACATTCTGGATTTGTCTGTTAACTCACACTTAGATTCAGTTAAAAACGGCATTTTCAAACTCCCGAATAGACAGGAAAGATGTAATCTCAACTAAGTGAATACATTGAATTTAAAGGAGACACCCTCTCCTTAGTCTCTGTTTTACTCCCCATGGAGTATCGGTAACTTAGTCGCAGGAGGCACTTTCCACAGGCCAGCATTAAGTAACCATCATCCTACAGAGTAAAAATGATTCCACCATAGACCATCTGCCAACACATGGTACCACTGGCAAAAGATGCCAGGTCTTCAGAAGAGTGGCCTAAGGTTCTGCCGGGGTTCACTTATAGGCACTAGAGCAATTGCTCACTCCAATAAATGTGTTAGGCTGAAACAGCCTTTTCTTACCTGGATATCCTCTGTGATCGAAGTGAAACGTGCTGGAGCCCAAGTTCTACTAAACAGTTAATAAAAAGAGATGAATTCAATACCTACTGACTTGCTGAGGAACCCCACGCTGAACCGATGTTCCAAAGCACCCATGATAGGGCTGGAGCAAGGGCTGACATCACCCACCTGACTGCTCCGTGAACTTGCTTGGTACCAAGAATGTCCAGAACTTTTCTGTCATGGACAATAAAATAGAAACACACTCAAGCTTGAGCAAAAAGCGCTTCGGCAATACCCCAACTTTCATCAAGACATTTCCCTAGGGCTTCCCTGGTGGCGCAGTGGTTGAGAATCCGCCTGCCGATGCAGCAGACACGGGTTCGTGCCCTGGTCCGGGAAGATCCCACATGCCGCGGAGCAGCTAAGCCCGTGAGCCATGGCCGCTGAGCCTGCGCGTCCGGAGCCTGTGCTCCGCAACGGGAGAGGCCACAACAGTGAGAGGCCCACATACCGAAAAAAAAAAAAAAAAAAAAGACATTTCCCTAGTTACGCTGACTAGGATTACAATGTGTGACCAGAGTCCAGGCCAGAGATAGACTCCAGGCAGGGCCAAAGTTTCCTCCCTGGGGCAGAGAGATTCCTCCACCTACCAATCTTTGTGTGACTGTCCTCGCAGGGGAGCCATCCATCACTCCATTAGGTGCTTCCCTCTGCCTACAAGGTGCATTGAGGGGGGAGTGGGGGGGAAGGGAGAGCTGCGGCCACCTCTCTCTTAGTGGCTGGTAGGTCCACTGCCCTCCCGAGTCTGCCCCTCCGCCTGGGGAGAGGGGTGCAGAACAGAGCACAAGACAAGAGCAGTGTGCACCCACGTGCCAGGACGCAGATGCCAATTTAGTTTAAAAGGACACTCATCTGCTTCTAAAGAGGATTTGCCCAAGGCTTACAATAGCAGGCACTTCTTACTTCAGTTACTCCAGTTCAGGCTGACTGCTTCAGCATCTGTTTTGGGCCCTTCTAGAACTCATTGCTTCTCCACCACCTCGGCTTAGGAACCATGGAGGCTTCACACTTGAGCAGTCCAGATGGTGTGTGACTTTTTCAGGGAATAGTTGGTAAATATGATAGGTAGGCTTGATATGGTGATCAATTCGATATGGGCAGTGTCAAAGGGAAGAATCAATTGCCCTAAAGGTTTCTAGGTTGACAACTTGATCTAAAGTTTGGTGCCATTAAATAATAAAAGAAGTTCTGAGAGATTAGGTTTAGGGTGGGGCAGATGAGCCATTTATTCACTTATCTTTCACTTTACCTTTTACAGGTTAAAAAAATATAGTCTAAGATTGAGATTTAAATAAATGGATACTGCTTGGGCATTCGTTATATAAAAAGATCAAATTTTACAGGGGAGCTGATTTTCTCATCTCCTACTGTAAGATTGTCCATTCTTCTATTTTATGGTCAGCATTTTTATCTGTTTTAATAATGACTAATTTGGGGAAAAAAATAAAATAAAATATGGTTGTAATATAGAAAAGACACCACCGGCCATCTAGTGATAACTTGTCCTAACTTCCTACCTGGCAAAACTTGCAAACAACAAATTATAAAACAATAAAATTATATCAAATGCCACCTTCTTCTTTATAGAACACATCAAACAGTGGTCAAATCAAGGAGATATATTTGTTGGTGTCACTTAGTTGAACTCACATCCTTCACAGGCATGCCAAGATGATCAGATTCCTTGTAGTGGAAATTCCCAAGTTATTAACAACACAGTAGCACAACTCTGTGAGACTGAGTTCCCAATCTTTGGTCACAAACCACACTGCACTCCTCTCTAGCCCACCTGTTAGGCTGTTTCACTAAAGTCCAATAAACTGAGACTTTGGCTTTTGGCTGCTGATCTCTGGAATTCTGTGCATTCTATGAGATAAGAAGTCATCTGGGGGACTTCCCTGGTGGTGCAGTGGTTAAGACTCCACACTCCCAACGCAGGGGGCCCGAGTTTCATCCCTGGTTAGGGAACTAGATCCCACACGCATGCCACAACTAAGGAGCCCATGTGCTACAAATAAGGAGCTAGCAAGCCGCAACTAAGACCTAGCGCAACCAAATAAATAAATATTTTTTTTAAAAAAGAAGTCATCTGTACAATCCAACTTGCCTGTCTCAGAAATAGTAGGTGTTCATAAACCCTTCAAAGGCAAACACTGTATTAGGGACCCAACACCTAATATACAAGTGTAGGAAAAGGAAGGTATATTAGTTCCTAAGGCTGCCACAATAAAGTACACAAACTGGATGGCTTAAACAACAGAAATGTATTCTCTTACAGTTCTGGAGGCTTGGAGTTCCAGTTCAAGGTGTCTGTAGAGTCATGCTCCCTCTGAACTCTCTAGCGGAGGATCCTTCCTTGTCTTCATAGCTTCCAGCGGTTGCCAGCAATCCTTGGCACCTCTTGGCACATGGCAGCACACCACCAATCCTGTCTCCTTCATCACAGGTGGTTCTCCTTGTGTGTCTGCATCTATGTCCAAATTTCCCTCTTCTTATAAGAACACCAGTCACTGGACTGGGGGTTGCCGTAGTCTAGTATGACCTCATCTTAACTTGATTACATTTGCAAAGATCCAAGTTCTAAATAAGGTCACATTCACAGGTAGCAAGGACTCAAACACATCTTTTTGGAGACACAATTCAACCCACAACAGAAGGAAACGGCAGCTTTTTGGCCTTTGTTCTTTGTAGTAAAAGGAGACAGAAATGGTTTCTAATAAATGCAGAATGCTGCAAATTTTCTTAAGAAAAAAATTTGTTATATGAAATAGAAATTGTATTAGAATAAGATATACCCTAAAAATTAAAATATATAAAAATCTGAGAATGTTATTAACACTATTTGATTTTATTCTGAACTTTTAGCACGTGAGTCAAACGTGCTAATCGGATTGAAGAAGACTTGCAGAGACAGAAACACCATGTGGTGACACTGGGTAGATAACTGTGCAGACATGAAAGTGGAAGTGAAAACAATTCTTTGGGCCCCCAAAGATTAGATATTGGCCGTAATGCTTTTAGCACCTCCAGAGATTATCAGTCATTTCAAACATTTAAGATTCCCATTACAGAAACATGGCACCTAGAGTCAGAAAACCAAGGTTATACAGATATTTGCAATCCCGTAAACTGTCCTCATGTCAAGCATGAGAAATGCAGTAGGTGCCTCACGTAACCAAACACTGGGCCTGAATCCCCAGGACAGATTTGTGCTCTAAATGATCAAAGACAGCACTCCATGTTGCTTTAAAAAGAATTATCATAGGTGTTACACTTTCACAAAATCACCTCTTTCAGCAAAACCAAATTTCTCTATCACCTTTCAATCCAGATCATCATGGTAAAATGCTTTCAAAGCAATTTGCAGTGTTTTGCTTCTTGAGACCACACCCTGCCTGGACAGTCACTTTTGCAATCATCATTTTCTCATAGAGCTACAAAGGGGAAGATTAGCGCCAAGATACCAGGATCTTGAACTAATGGATTTATAGCCATTTATACCTGCAGTGTATAAAGGGCAACAGGATTGTGAGAAAGCAAAACTGACAATATCAAGTCACTCTATCTTTGGCTTTCTCAAAGCCAGCCTCACTGTTCACTGTTCTCCACCAAGGTAGGACTCAAGGATAAATTAGCAATCACTTTTTCTGCCATTCATCTGGGCTCCTGTGAAATAGTTCCAACCTAGCTTCTACCCAACTGGGAGTGGGAAGAGACCTCAGAGATCATCTGGTTCAGGGCAGAAAATACTCAAGACTTGCGAGCCAATGACTTATTGGTCATTACCTTGATTGGTCAAGGAGACATCACAAGTTGTCATCTGGTGGATATGCTAAGATTCCTCTGTCCTATTGGATTTCCTTTTCCAGCTAGAACCAACATTTAAGATTCTCAACGTTGGGATCCCCTGGTGGCACAGTGGTTAAGAATCTGCCTGCCAATGCAGGGGACACGGGTTCGAGCCCTGGTCCCAGAAGATCCCACATGCCGCGGAGCAACTAGGCCCGTGTGCCACAACTACTGAGCCTGCACTCTAGAGCCCGCAAGCCACCACTACGGAGCCTGCGTGCCCCAACTACTGAAACCCGCGTGCCTGGAGCCCGTGCTCCGCAACAAGAGAAGACACCGCAATGAGAAGCCTGCACACCGCAACGAAGAGTAGCCCCTGCTCGCCACAACTAGAGAAAGCCCGCGCGCAGCAACGGAGACCCAGTGCAGCCAAAAATAAGCACATAAAAATAAATAAATATATTAAAAAAAAAAAAAAGGATTCTTGATGTTAAGTCACTCCTTGCTTTCTCCTAGCTCCTCTTTCCGAACGTCCTGAGTGTGCACTGCCCAGCACAAACTGCACTGTGTGTCTGCATTTCCCACTGGGTGACAGGCGCTTCCTGGGTGGCAGTCCTCTCTTAGCTATCCCTGCCCCCTAGGGTCTAACTCAGTGTCTGGCATGTGGTAAATACTCAGAGTTCTTCCTCAATGAAAAAATATTTCTAGAAAGAACAGTACAAGAGGCCTGCCTTTACAATCTGAATATAAATTCACTTTATTAAAGTTTTGCCAAGGTAGTTATTTCACAAGTCACTAAGGGAATGAGATGTGATTTGGGTGCTTATGTTTGCTTGGGGACAGCGGGATGAATGGAGTTAAACTCCAGGGATCTATTTAGGAAAAGTACAGGTTTAATGGCAAATTCCAGTTGTCAGCAGGGTAGGATGAAGGGCTGGGTTGGGGTTGGCTGACAGCTAGGGCTGCCTGAGGGCACTGGGGGCCTTGGAAGGTGCGCAGAGGCTTCAAGACAGAGAAGGGAAGGGGCCTGGAAACAAGCATCTCTCCAGTTTCCACAGTGACTTAAGGCTGTTCCTACTATTGCTCTTCTGAGCAGGTCAGGTTAGTTCAAGCGTGAAGTGATTCAACATGCATTGTACATTGTGTAGCCTAAGGTGTAACTGTCACATGCTAATTCCCAGCAGTGACGACAAGCCCCTTTATGGGGGAAGTTAATTTTAAGCAAAGGCCCTGAGTCAAGAGTGCATCCTGCTGCCTTCAGCAGAGGAGACAGAAGACCCACTGCTTGGCTGGCTTGGCTCTCTCTGCTTGTCCTGTCCCTGCGTAGCAGCCTACTCCAGTTTCGCCCTGGTGGCTTCTCTGGCGACTGACCCTGACCCATCTGGTTCTTTCTCCTCCCTCTCCCTCTCCCCCAGCAGGGACTCAACATCTGAGCCAAGACTGGTGCCCTTTTCCTTTGTTGAGTAAAGTGAAGTCATAACTTGCAGGAGGGGACGTGCACACAGTCAGAGGTGCCATGAAATGAATGAGTCTTAAGAATCAGGGCCCTTCTCTTGCCCACTATTCTTCTGAGGTTCTGGGAGGGTCGTCAGCAATTTTGCATTTGTCCTTGTGAAATGTTTGCACGTGTGCACACATGCACATACATACGTAGACTTACATTCCTTAAACTTCGGGTTCCATACAAGGATCCATCCCTGGTCTCATAAAAGTTCTGCACAATCACAGCCCTTCTCAGACTACTATACTGTCAGGCAGCCTGACCTAGCCTAGAAAATTCCATTCCCCAAGCCAATCCCTTAGGCTCTTCCCAGGCCCCTCTACCAACAACAGCCCTCTATGTCTCCCCATCTGTTTATAACAGATTACAACTTGTCTCTGATCTCTCTGAGCTTTTCTTGACCAGAATCTGGGGTTGTGCAGATAAGAGCTTTGTCTCTGCCTTGGCTTGCTTCTTTGCTTTTTTTTTTTTTTCTAAGACTTCCTCTTTCTAGTCATTTTTCCCCCACTGAGAATACAGTTCTCTCCTGCTTTTTAAGGCACATGTCATGGTATAAAATGGAATTCTATTTGGTAATAAAAATCACAGCTTACTGAAAGTCAATGTAAAACTAGGCAGCAAAATTCAAGGTCAGTCTGATAAGACAGATTCCTGAGCATTTTTACCTCCCTTTGAAATAATAACTGGAATTAAATTTCAGATTACTAGTTAACTTCACTTATTCAGTTCGTTCATCTTCACTTGGGCATTTCTTCCTGCCCTTGGGTGATGTTAGGGATGCAGCTCTTACAACCTCTTCTCCTAAAAACCTTCTTTAAGTTCATCAAAGGAACAAGCTCTTTCCTGCCCCAGGGCATCTGAACCCACTTTTCCCTCAGCCCAAAGCGATTTTATCCAGCACTCATGAGTAGGCAGATTCCTTCTCATCCTTCATAACTCAGTAATAAATATGACTATCTAAAGCAAGTCCACTGTCACTCTCTCCTTACACATTTTGTTTCCTTATCAGAATATGTAATTATTTATTTGTTCATTTACTTCTCTCTTACTTTTTTTTTTTTTCCTGTGTCTTCCTTCAAACCATAAGCTTCATGAAGGTAAGGACCGTGCCAGCTTTGTCTCCACTGCATTTGTAGCACAAAATACAGTCTGAAGACAGATGTCATTGTTACAGCAGGCTAGATGACCTTACTTGTCCTGGCTTTTCTCACAGTCCAGACAAGAGAGGCATAAAACATTGTCCCAAGCTCCTGGAAGAGCTCTTCCTAAAAGGGCAGGAACAAGGGAACTCTGTTATTATCTGTCTAGGAGCTCAGGAGTTGTCCTCTGAGGAATGACATTGATGGGGTGGCATCTCCAGGGCCTCGCTTCTCTCCTTCCCAACAGGCTGGCTCTCCTGTGCTTACTCACCGACTCAGAAAGGGTGGACCAAGGGCAATGGACCCCATATCAGACTGAATGGGCTCACCAAATTCCAGCTAGGACTTCCCTCCACTTAGGACAACGGAGTTTCAGGAGACATGGGCATTATTTATATAACGCTCCCCCACTGGAGAGATGGGTTCCAATGTTCCACTTCGACACCAGGGACAGCTCCCCTGAGCCTGAGGGTGGGCCCTGGTGCTGAAAAAGCTTTCTGGGATTCCACCCCCTGCCCCACCTGTCCTTTGTTACAGCTTTGAGCCACTCTTCCTCTGTAATAACTTCAGAGGTTCAGAGAGCCATTAGAAGTTTATATTGGATTCAAGGCCAGGCTTCACTCAGACCCAGAGCTCAGGGACTTTCCCTTGGAATCCAATATCTCAGAGTTACACCTGGATACACTGGGAATGTAGTGGGATGGGGGGCGGTGATGGGAACATGTTCAGAATACCAGCATCGTCCATCAAGAATTTACAGTCTGGTCAAATCTGGGTTAATCTTGGCAAAATATTAACTTAGAAGTTATTTGTTCTTTCCATTCCTAAAGAATGGGATATTTATATGGATGGTGACTCAGAATATTTTAGAAACTATGAGGCAATTGCATCATATTTAGTGGTTCTGGGGTCAGTAAAACTCTGTAGTCAATGTGCCTTAAGATAACTATGGAGCTAGCTCAGAAGGCATCAGCACTGATGTCCCTACCTTTAGTAGCTGGCAGGAAAAACCACCGGCAGTGTTCGCCTTTTAACGTAGAATGAAGTGTTTCTTGGGAGTTCTGCCCTGCAGTCAGAGTATTGCAACCCAGAGGAGTTAGCAGATCAGTGAGACCAGGTTAGTGCAGAAGGTACTGTAACTGCAAAAGAGGCCTTTCTTGGACTTCAACATCTTATTGTGTTGTACTTATATTTTTGGTATCCATTGATTGAGAAGATACATAATGAAAAAAAGATGCTATGAATTCAGTAGCACCTTTAAATGGATTTATGTCTAACTAAATTAGACACAGAAGGAGCTACACACATTTTTAAAACATAATGTGTGTATTTACTTAAGACATTCCACATTCAGTCCACATTCAATCTACATTCAGTCTATGATAGACACATGGACACCTGAACCCCTTGGAACACCTCACACTGTCCAGGCATTACAGCCCTCATAGTCTACCATCAGTTCAAGATACAATGTCAAAGGGCCTGCCCTTCAGGCGTGACACAGACAGGCATCAACTGGGTTTGTTCAACAGATGACAAACCCAGGCAGTAGTCCTGCCCTCAGGAATCAGAAACCAGGCGGGCTGAGACGGCTGACCAAGTGCAGGAAGGCATAGGGCATGGGTCAGCACCAGGGAGGAAGGAGCCTCGTGTGATATGAAGAAGTCCGTCCAGCAGGCTACGGCTCAGGGCAGGACTCTGCTTGGTAGAGGCTATTGGAGATAGGAGTGCTAGAACAAGGCAGGCATCTGCTGAATGGAGCATCATAGGGTGTGGTGGCATGCAACAGCTCTGGGGGCAAACAGGAGATGAGGGCTTACCCTCCGGGCTTGTTGGCAGCAAAGGACACTGGCAAGTGTGAAAGTTAGCAGACGTGGCATAGCAATGGTGTCCTGCATCTGCAGGTCATTTAATTTAGTTCTCAGAGGTACTGGATGGTAGATTGGGCTGAGACTGCAGATACATTTCTATTGCCAGGATTGGCTCAGAACGTGGGGCTAGTCTGAGCCAGCCAGTGAAGGCATCAGAACATTCAGCAGGAGAAACTAAAGACAATGCCTTCAGGGGCAGCAAGGCACTGCCGACGAGCCTGAGAGAATGACAGAACATCACAGCCTCCTAAACGAGTATCACCAGACTCAGAACAGATCTGCATATGCTCCCCCAAGGTTCTGAGAACTCAAGTAAGTTATTTAGGAAAAGAGAGAGAGAGAGATGAAATAATTTCTGTCTCCCCTCTTTTTGCACTCTACATGCATAATTGCATACAGTGGGGGAAAACATTAATACTTGGGGCCTTGCTTCCAGAAAAAGAAAATGAGAGTGAAGCAGCTTTGTGGGCAGAATCTTTGTGGGCTCTCTTGATTCAAATCCTTATTGTAATTCAGGAGCCAGAAGCTTTTCCACACTGCCTCCGCAACTCAGACTGGAAGAAACAGCTCCTAGAAACAGCCCCCCACCCCAAGCCCTACAGAAACTCTTCCACATCCTTTGTCTATGCATCAAAAACAGGATGATTAATGTAGATGGTGGTGATGCTTAAAAAAGGATCCCTGAGACCCAGGGATGTTATCTAACTGCAAGTGTCTCAGAAATGCCTTTCACAAGCCTCAAAGCACTCTCCATCAAACACAGCCAATGGAGCAGCCGCGAAAGGCCAGGACAATAAATTGAGATGAGTAGTGCTCAGAATAGTAAAAAGTTCCAGGAATGGCCTTAAGTCAAAACAATGCATCTGGTGGGGAGGGAATTCTGCCCTGAGACTGGCATTCATGGATGGTAATAAATAAAAACTTGAGAAAGAAGGAAAGAGCCCAAGCCAGGAACAGGGCAAGCACAGGGCTGGTTGGGAGCCTCATTAAGACTCTGATAGGTGACACCCACTACCAACCCCACCTGAAAGGATCACTTTTTGGCAAGAGATGCTTATAGTTAATTCAAGAGGAAATTTTCATGTGAGGCCCCTAATCTTCTTTCTGGTCTGTGCTAGTTCAAATCCTTTTGAGACAGCAAGGATCCCTACTCAGACAGAAGTTTCCACATGGCTCATGCACTAAGGAAAGCATCTTAAGGTAGGACTTTGACCCAGGCACCCCTTCTCAAGGTAGCATCCTCAAAGCATGAGGGAAAGCCTATTTTCTTTCCGTCTGGCCCCTCACATCACAGGACAGAGTTTGCACAGGCAGGAACAGACATGGCTTGCTCTCTTCCAACTTCATCACCTCCCTCCCCATCATAGGTATAGTTCATCCCCCATGTCACCAGGCTTCAATAAATAGGAAGAAAAACAGCACCAAGAGCTGGTCATTTGCTGTCTACTGAATGTGGGCTCTGTGCCATGTGCTATCCACGTGGAAGTTACTGCCCAATGGTTTCTGGTGTAGGAGATGCTTCTGGTTGCCTACACAACCCCTCCACTCCTCCCTCTCTTCTTTCTAAGGGAAACTTGATCAACCTCTCCCCCATGAGGCTTAAGCAACACCTGAGAAATTGACCCCAACCCCATCTCCAGAGGTAGGCAGTGATATAGGTAGGGTCTAAATGAAGCATCGTGAGCCCATTCTCCTTGCCAGAGATTGGCTCAAGAACACAGACAAGAACCCATGGCCTTCCTTCAGCGACTATCACTAGCCTAGGGGTGGGCATGTGACCTAAGCTGGCCCAATCAGCCTGAAGGGAAGGCCTTCCGATTCCTGCTCTCTCTTTCCCTCTCCCTCCCTCCCTCCCTCTCTCTGTCTGTCCATCTGGGTGTGGACATGGAAGCACATTGCCCCTGTTGCTGCTGGTAAGCCATTCTGAGAACAAAGCCGACACACAGAGATGGGTTAAGTCAGGAATCACTGAGAAGTGGAGTCAGAGCCCTAATCATAGAACTCCTGGAGCCTGCCTAGCTCGGGACTCCTTGATGTGTGACATGATAAATGCCCTTATGATTTAAGCCAGTTTGAGTCAAATATTCTGTTCCTTGCAGCCAAACGCATCCTAACTGATATATCTGGAGTAAAATTCTTTCATTTCTTTTCCTCCAGTCCCGCCTCTCTATTCTTCATTCCTTCCTTCCATTCTAAGGATGCAGTCTAGCTCTACTGCTTTTCTGGCTCTGTGTCCTTAGGCAAATCCTTCAACCTCCCTGGTCTTCAGTATCCTCATATTTAATGAAGGATCTGGACTGGAATGATCTGTATGATCCCTTCAAACTCTAATATTTATAGTACAAACATTGAATAGTATATAATACTTCTACTAAAAAGACGTGTCATGTCAAGTAAGTAAACCACTGAGATTAGTTCAAACTAGTTCAAGCTTAAGGCAGAGAGTTGCCAAGACAATAAAAAAAAAAGATGGCTTAAGAAGACATGAAGCAACCTCCCGTACACAGCAGGCTTCAAGTCAATGAACACAGAAAATCAATGAGGCGAAAACCACGCACCCCTGAGACCGAATGAGGTGAAAATAAATTGACCACAAAATCATATGTTCCTTTTATACTCAGCCAAATATACACTATATTCCCAGTCACTCTGCTGTGCTTCCTGGCTCTGACAACCCAAAGAAGAAAAGGAGAAAGGGATGTAGTGTCTTATTCATGAGAAAGACAGCAGAAAGCACTGGAATATCGGAGAAAGAAGGCATGTTATATGGGCCAAGAGGCTCTGAGAGTCAATCTCTGCAGCACTTTTCCCCTTCTATATTCACGTGGGCATTTTGTTCATTCTGAGTCTCCAGTTATTGTGTACTGCATGGACTAAAGACTGTTTCAGTTCAAAGTAGTTTTGCCCCAGTAAAGGATTGTTTGGGGAGGCTTGTTGCCCCTACTTACCTATCGCCTCCAACAAGACAGAGATGCAGTGAAGGAATAAGAAGCACACATAGTTGGGTAGCAGAAAATTTGGGGGTGAGAGCAGGACACTACTGTGCTTAAGGATCCAGGGACAAGCAAGGTGTTCTCTGTCCCAGGGAGTGATGAAAGTGAGACCTTGGGAGCAGTGCCTTTGGGACCCAAGTCAGGAAGGGAAGAGGACACTAAACTGTTATGGAACCCCTACAGTGCAGGTGTGCTGTCATTTAGCATAGTCCTGGCATAAATGTTCTACAGATAGTTGTTGCATTGATGATTAAAGTGGGTACTAATACATCTAATTCAATGAAGATACTCTGTGGCAACAAGGTATAGGAGAAATTGAACAAAGGTAGGAGTAGTTGGAATTATACCTGGAAAGAATTGTGGATAGGGGTCCAGTAGCAGAAAAATATTTACACTAGTTATCAACCCTGGTTGAACTTAGAATCACTTGTGCACATTAAAAAAACAAGTCATGATGCTTGAACCCTACCCCAAGGAATTTTTATTCAGCTGGTCCGGAGGGGGGTTAAAGTTTGCAACCACTGGGGTAAGTGAAAGCATAGTTCCAACCAGCTCTTACTACCAGTTCTTCAAGTCCACAGAGTTTTGACAAGCAGTTGTAGGGTGCCTTTTATAGTATGAGTATGTCTGTGCTTTTGGCATGCACACCACCACCAGAACTATCTTCCCAAAGCCCTCTCCTCCAGAACCTCAATGGTTCCCCACTACTTGCAGTTTAAAAATCTAGAACAGATTAATGGCTTTTTCTTATGCCTCCTTTTCTTGTGATTCATCAACAGCAGTGTCTCTTTACTGTCTTGTCCCAGGGAGCTTTCTGAACCCCAAAAATAAAGGTTAAAAAGAAAAAGAAGTCAGAAACTTGAGTTATGTGCACTTGCTTCAAAGGAAGTGTCCAGAAACAGACCAATTTAAAGATTCCTCTCTTGGTGGACACATTAATAGGAAAAAAGGAGGGACTAGAATAGAAGCCTTGGTTAAAGATCATTAGATTCTTGACAGACAGTCGGGTAAGTGGGTGGGAAACTAATCTCCCAGAGGCAGGCTCTCTTTAAGCTCATTAAAGTTTATTTTTAAATTACTCAAGTGTTTTATCAGGAATATTAACTTCTTCCCAGAAGGAACTTGAAAAACACATCATGCAAAAAGTTCAACCCAGACTAGGTTTGGGACAATTTTCCATTTCCAGTGAAAATCTTACAGCTCTCAGAGAGTACTCCTCCTTTAAAGCAAAGAAAATCATTCTGGCACCATCTCATACTCAATCCTAAAACCACATGACAGTGAGTGACGTTTTCAGACTTTCTAGAAAAAAAGTTGTCTGATCCAACATTTCTATACCTGACCATAAGTTATTCATATGTAAGGGAAAATTAAAAATATTTTTGTAACGCAAGGATTTTAAGTGTATCCCATTTTATTTTCTTTCTGAAAAACTCACTCAAGGAAGTACTCTGGCAAAACAAAAATTAAATTGCAACAAAAATTTCTAGAGTGAAGCAAACTGTATAAGAAGTATGGTAAGTAACTGATTAAGTTAAATTTAGAGTTAAATAGGTGATGATGTTATTGTAAAATGTAAAATAACTGCCAAGTAAAACTTCTTAAAAAAATAGAAGCAGCATGTAAGAAAAAGCAGCACCACTCTCTCCATTATTTTTAATATTTTATTTTATTTTATTTGCTTCGCTGGGTCTTTGTTGCTGCGCGAGGGCTTCTCATCATGGCGGCTTCTCTTGTTGCAGAGCACGAGCTCTAGGCACGTGGGCTTCAGTAGTTGTGGCACACTGGCTCAGTAGTTGTGGCTCGTGGCCTCTAGAGCACAGGCTCAGCAGCTGTGGTACACAGGCTTAGTTGCTCTGCAGCATGTGGGATCTTCCCAGACCAGGGCTCAAACCCGTGTCCCCTGCATTGGCAGGTGGATTCTTAACCACTGCACCACCAGGGAAGTCTCTCCATTCCCTTCTGCTACATCCATCCCCTCTCTGCTGTTTTGCAGTGTGGCACGTGGGAGTATATAGGTAAGTGGTCCATGAGTCTTCTGCCTGGTGGACTAATTTTTTTTTTTTTTTTGCATACTGATCTTAGTTTATAGCAAAATGCCTCTTTCCTCCAGCAGCACCAAAGATTGAGCTTTTTTGACTCGTTCCTGAACATGACATTCTTTAGGAACAGCCCTTAATAAATAAAGCAAGAGAGCATAGTAAGGGTATAAATATGAGAAAGACCAGCATCTTAGAGTTTTGCCCTCCTAATCTCAGAGCACAGAGTTAAGCTCAAGTCCTCCAAAATGCCGTCCATAAAAAGGCAACAAGAGGAATTGCCTGACAAAGAGTAGGTAATCCATACATGGTTTTTTTTGTGTTTTTTTGCGGTACGCGGGCCTGTCACTGTTGTGGCCTCTCCCGTTGCGGAGCACACGCTCCAAACGCGCAGTCTCAGCAGCCATGGCTCACGGGCCCAGCCGCTCCACGGGACGTGTGGGATTCTCCCGGACCGGGACACGAACCCGCGTCCCCTGCATCGGCAGGCGGACCCTCAACCACTGCGCCACCAGGGAAGCCCCGTATACATACTTTTTTGAAAGGAATTAGACACACAGCTTAGCTGGTTTACCTTTCCACTGCAGTCATTTATAAGGATACATTTGGTAGGTAATGTGCAACCACAGTAAGTGATTGCAAAGATTCTTATTCACCTGAATTGTCAGAAGTCAAATCACTGTTAGAACCCCACCTGCTTTTAGTAGGAGTGCTCTACACCTTACCTGTAAACTTGGAGCAGAGATGTTTGGGCGAGGAGAGCCTGGTGGGAGGGGGTGGTGAACACCCCACAGCATGGGGTCGGGGAGGCGACATGCCCAGCTGCACACTGTTCTGTCTCAGCCTGGGGCCATACCCTTGGACCCACTCCCTACTGCCCACAGCCTACAATCTCCTGCCCTACCCTTTATCTCTAGCTAAAGGGAATTTGAAATTCAGAGGACCCTCTGAAATGCAGCAAGGGTTGGAAGTTACGAATTTATCTTTCTTCATACCACTCACAGGCCTTGAAAATGTTAAGCTAAGAACTTTGTTCCTTAGACAGACAAACACACACACACACATATCCCTTCTCTCTCTCCCACCCACCCAATACAATAGTCCATTCCAGCATTCTGAATAACCAAAGGCTACACTGACAGAGGGAAAATGTGACCTGAGCTCATGTGGCTCCCAGCAACCAACTTTCACATTTAGTATTTTGGTAAGTGTAATAGAAGGTCAGAGATCCTATTCTAATCCTAGAATTTATAACTTTTCTCACCCTCAGCCTCTTAACTGTAAAAATCATAGAGAAGGTTGCTTTCCTGCTTAAATGAGCCATTGAAAGGTTTGCAGAAGGCCTATTCCATCAGATCAGAATCTGCATTTTCAGAAAATTCAAGCATACGCTTGGGGTTTTCTCTTTTGCACGTCTTGATCCACCTTTTTCGCGTACAGTCTCCTTTAAACCTCCAGCAGCTTAGCCCGGATGCTGTGCAGCTGGCGAGCGCAGGGAGAGTTCAAAGTGAGTGCCGCGCGCCCCTCCGCCCGCGCTCGCGGACGCTCGGCGGGTGGACGCGGAGAACGCGGCGGGAGGGCGCCCGGGGTCGGGACTGCTCCCCGGCTGCTCCCGCTAGCACCACGGCGATCGTGGCAGAAATGAGAGGAATGCGGCGGGTTCACAGCCGCGTTATCAGCCGCCTGTCCCCCCCTTTCACCAGCTGGGCCTTAATCCCCTCTCTGTGCCCTCGCCGGACACCAAGCCGTTTGTAATCCCGTCCCACTGCGGGTGTCAGCCCCGCTCCCGAAGCCCCCTCTGTCGGGCGCGAGTGGCTGGGCGGGTCGCGGAGATGCCGGCGCGCCCCTCGGCCCACCCTCCCCGCCCGGGGTGGCGACGGGTTCCCAGGAGGGAGAGAAAGTGGCCCAGCAGGATCCTGAGCCTGATACAGAGAGAGGCTGGGGCTCATCCGAACCCCGACATGAAAATACTTTCGGGCCCCTTGAAAGTGAAAGTGGCTCTGCTTTAAAAAACAAAACAAAGAAACAAAACACACACACACACACACACACACACACACACACACACACACACACACACACACACACACACCTGAATCCATGCTAAGAGGTCCCAGGAGGGAAAGAATTAGAATTGGCTTTCCTTTTCAGATTTACTTATTGCTCAGGACGACGAGAATTGGTCCCAGATTCCAGGGACGTGAGAAGAATAGGAGAGTTGGATTGAACTTTCTGCCTTAAGATGACTATCGGTCTGTGATGTTCTTTGTGGTGCTGCAGGGTAAAATTTGGACTAAAAAAAGACCTGTAGGAGAGAAAGGAAAAGAAAGAGATCCAGAGGAGGGTGGAGAAAATCAACCAGACAGTAAAAATGATAAGCCATCACCAAACACTCCCTATATGCCACATAATGTTCTAAAGTGCTCAAACGCGTTACATCGTTTAATCTCACCGCGATTCCACGAGTCTGAGGTAAATAATGTCGTAGACACCAAAGCAAAGAGGTATTAAACAAACTTGCGACTGCAAGGAGATTTGAGCCAAAAGTCTGGCTCCAGAGCTGTAAGGAACTCCCCTTAGTACTGTTCCTTTCCTATTTTGCAAAACCAGGCTAGTTGGCAGGCCCTGGGGAATATACCTGGTTTTAGGCAAATTGTGGCTCCAGTTAGACAAATCACTTAATCTCTGAGTCCCAATTTCTTTATCAGGAACGATGACTGGGCTTCCCTGGTGGCACAGTGGTTGAGAATCTGCCTGCCAATGCAGGGAACACGGGTTCGAGCCCTGGTCTGGGAAGATCACACATGCCGTGGAGTAACTGGGCCCCTGTGCCACAACTATTGAGCCTGTGTGTCTGGAGCCTGTGCTCCGCAACAAGAAAGGCCGCGACAGTGAGAGGCCCGCGCACCGCGATGAAGAGTGGCCCCTGCTCGCGACAACTAGAGAAAGCCCTTGCACAGAAACGAAGACCCAACACAGCCAAAAATAAATAAATAAATTAATAAACTCCTACCCCCAACATCTTCTTTAAAAAAAAAAAAGAATGATGACTTTTCGGGAATGTTGTGACACTCAAATGAAATAATGTATTTGCATATATTTGCAAAGTAGAAGGCACTTACCATCGTGTAGTCCTAGCCCATCCCTGGAGTGGAGGCCTTAAAAATATCTCCTGAGAAGGGTTCCAGAGTACACTCATTAGCTCTCAGATGAACTTCCACTTCCACCTCCACAATTTGTTATACAGACATTGAAAATGCCCCTCTTCCAAGTAAGCCTCCTTCCCCTCTCACCGACTTCTTTGTTCGGTATGTTGAATATACTACTGAATTTAGGTTGCTTCCCACAGGTATTTCCTTGTAAGCTAGAAACAAATTACTTGACATGATATTGGTTCCATGGTTAATATCCTGGTGTGGAGAGAAGCCTGGTTTCTTTTTTAAGCGCGGGGCCTGACCTTAGGAAACCACTAACTTCCTTTTTATTCGCTGCCTAGGTCTTACCTCCACAGCTATTGTAAGGGGGCACGGGTGTGGGGGGATTCTCAGGCTCACCCCTGCTTTTTTAATGCTGTATGAGGGGAAATGCTGTATGAGAAAATCAGGAAAGCTTCAGGAAAGGAAAAAGGGAGCGGGCACGATTCTGCACATGGCTGGAATTGTAGTTTCCATAGTTTCATCCTAGCCATAGTTTGCTAGGTTGGCCATAACAATGTCCCCTAAGCAGAGTGGCTTCAACAACAGAAATTTATTTTATTTACTTACTTCTGAACTTTTATTAAGACCTGAGAGTTAGGAAAAATCTGCATCTTTTTTAAAAGTAGCATGCTTTGGGGCTTCCCTGGTGGCACAGTGGTTGAGAGTCCGCCTGCCGATGCAGGGGACGCAGGTTTGTGCACCGGTCCGGGAAGGTCCCACATGCCGCGGAGCGGCTGGGCCCGTGAGCCATGGCCGCTAAGCCTGCGCGTCCGGAGCCTGTGCTCCGCAACGGGAGAGGCCACAACAGTGACAGGCCCGCGTACAGCAAAAAAAAAAAAAAAAAAAAAGAAAGAAAAAGAAAAGTAGCATGCTTTTTACTATGAAAATGTGAATTCTGAAATGGAGAATATTTTACATATTTCCTTTTGCATCTGGTAACCAAGAAACTTAGATCCAAATTTGCTAGCAGTTTCAGATTTTATGACCTGTGCATCTCCATGCTATCTTGGATTATGGTCTTCCAATCATATCCATGTTTTCTCTAGCTCTGATTTCTATATTTATATTTTCTCTCTTATTATACAATATATAGTGTAGATACTGCATCCAACCCATTGTGGAATGTGGTAAGGAATATAAATGAATGAAATAAATTAATTTGTCTATAACTCTCTAACTGGGACCAATAATGAACATCACCCAAGAAGACTTGCCTGTGCTATGTGCCTGGCTCTTCCATTTACCTGTGAAACACTAACTTATTAGAATGCAATAAGAATTAATGATATAGCTGATCTAGACAACTTTAAGGTACTTCAGAAGCAGAGAATACATCAATAAAGCCACAACAACCAAAGAAGATAATATTCTTCTGACACCAAGTAACAGTCCAGCTCATCATATTTTCCCCCAACCCCTGCCCTGCTTCGCCCCTTCCTCCCACCCCAGCCCCAGCCCAAATGCTCCTGTGGCTTTATTTTCACAAGGTTTTTGTTGTTGTTGTTGCTTGCCCCCCCGCACTCCAATAACTCACAAATTTGCCCCTTGGGGCTTTAAATCCAGAATACCTAGTCGGCAAAGCAAAATCCAAATAATCAGAAGCAGTACTGTTTATTATTATCATTATTAGATTCACTGAAGAGTCTGCTTTTGTCTCACAATGGAGTACAAGAAAGTAAGGTACTGCTGTCCAAACATTTTCCATTAAGATGGCAGAAGATCAGACAGCACAAGGGCTAGTGCCACCTGAAGCTAAATTATCACTTAATATACATAGTGAGCAGCTGATATCCAGAAGTCAGCATCAAGCTTCTTGCTAACATGATGAGCAATGGCCATCTGTCCCCACAAAGCTAGGCAGCATGACCTTCAGTCCCAGGCGTTGCTAGCATAGCTCTTTCCCATGATGAAGGATGAGAAAAAGAGCTGCTTTAATAATTTTCTGTTATTAACAACAACAAAAACCAAAGTGCCCATCCTTATTTTTATTACATATTTTCTACTAAAATTAAAAAAATAGAGGAAGAATAAACAGGAACCTGGACAGCAAGTTAAAGCTGAGCGATGTGTGATTCTATTTTCTTAGAAGGAAGATATATGCATATAATTAATATGCAACCAAAGAGCAAAGCACAGCACATGCATTATACTAGAAATTCCTTCATGTTTTATTAATCTAAACTACATGAAAATATCTAGCCAGAACAAAAGCCACAGCTCAAAACCTCAGGCCACTAAATCTCTATTGACAAATCACAAGTCACTCTAAACTCTGTGACTACTGTTGTTGGCAGAGAGAAAGTAAACAATAAGAGAGGTAGGTGAGAACAAATCACTACAAAGATATAACCTTGCCAGTAAGGGGTTTGTAATCTAGATTGACTCATTAAATGCTTATGTGAACGGAATGCATTTCCCCATTTGTCTCCTGCATTCTTTTCTGTCTGTCATATAAGGGATCGTTAGCATCGTCAGAACAAAAAGGGGGGAAAAAAAGTAAGCAGCTGCTTCTCAGTGGGAATTCATCAGTTGACAGAGAGTAAGATAACCATGTCCAAGATCAACAAAACCAGACATTATAAAATGTTTCTTTAAGCCTGAGTGTTTCTCACAATATCAAGCAAGTATGTATGCAGTGTGTTATTTTTGTAAAGAATTCCATTTTTCCATAAACTTTTGCTTAACTCTCAGGATTAAAAAAAAAAAAAGTTGGGTTTTTTTTTTTTTTAATATAAGTCATTTCCTAAGAACTTGGTTTAATAGATCATTTAAAGAAATAGGAAATACATAAAAGTTGTTGGTGTATTCCCTAGCACGAGTTAGAACATGAGGAAAAAAACAAATCAGCCATGGCTTAATTGTTGGTCTCACGAGGGTATGAAGGGGTGGTTGGCTTCAGGGTAGTTCAGCAGGTCAAAGGTACCCTCGAGGGCCCAAACTCTTTCATTCTTCTGTTCCACCATCCTCTGTGTATTGGCTTTTCATTCAGATATTTGTCAGCCCAGAGTCCAAAGTTGGCTAGCAAAACTTCAGGTATCATGTTCTCTCACTGGCATCCTAGCAAGGAAGAAAGGGCAGAGACACAAGTTTTGTCCTTGCTAGGCTCCCTCTTTATTCTGGAAGGGAAGCACTCTGTAGATTTCCCCTTGGATCTTACTGGTAGAACTGGGTCTCTTGTCTATTTGTAGACCAATCACTAGTGAAAATGAAAACAGGTTTTTTTTTTTTTTTTTTTTCGTTATGCGGGCCTCTCACTGTTGTGGCCTCTCCCATCGCGGAGCACAGGCTCCGGACGCGCAGGCCCAGTGGCCATGGCTCACGGGCTTAGTTGCTCCGCGGCATGTGGGATCTTCCCGGACCAGGGCACGAACCCGTGTCTCCTGCATCGGCAGGCGGACTCTCAACCGCTGCGCCACCAGGGAAGCCCCTGAAAACAGGTTAAAGACAATCATGATTCACTCCCTGAATGAAATCTCTGCCCGATACCTGTGGGGGCGGGGTGGGGGGGTGGGGGGAAGATATGGGCAAATGGCTATTGGGAAAGCAAGGAACACAATCTATTGCAATGGGCTGGGTCCTAGTTTCCTCCCCATTCTCCAAAAACTCCACCATCACATGGAATTTCTTAGATCTTATCAAGAATGGCCCGTGTAAAATAGCTGCACACCAAATAGGATATTATATTCGAAATCTGTTCCTTTTTTGTTTCTCCAGGCATTTTCCTACTGTTTCCTACCAATTCTTCTATTGGTATAGCTATATAACTTTTCTTCTGGCAGCATCTGTCTGTTACTCTTATGTTTGCCTCTGAGCCTTTACTCTTACCAGTCACCTCCCATGTCTGAGTAGCCTTGTCCTTGTACATCAACTGATCCACTTCTATTTCACTAAAAATAAAAAACGCAGGTGAGTCTGCTTGTAGTTCCTATGTTCAGGTTTATATTGTTGAAGCTGTGACTTGGGTCTCTAGGATCAGAGCTGAAAACAGCAAGGCAGGTTCCCTCAACCGGCAACAGAGAGGAAGGCAGAGGGCAGAGATCAGGATTCACTGAGGGATCTTGCTATTGGGCTATACAGACTTGGCCACAAGTGTCCCTTGCTCGTCTATCTTCCATGACCATCTATTAGATGTGTTTAGTTGGGAAAAAAACAATCTTCTTTGAAAGAATGCTTCCCGTCAGACTGTCCAGACACCAACAGCTGCTTTCTGCTCCTCCCCCATGGCAGGACCCAGCTCTACACCAGGTCTCTGGGACAAACCGGACCTAAGGCGGGACAAATTCAAGCAGCTCTGCTCCACCTTCTGTGGCTCTTATTGCTTGTCCAATCCTAATAGAACATTATCATAAAACTATTAGTTTCCAGGGCTTCCCTGGTGGCGCAGTGGTTGAGAGTCTGCCTGCCGATGCAGAGGACGCGGGTTCGTGCCCCGGTCCGGGAAGATCCCACATGCCACGGAGCGGCTGGGCCCGTGAGCCATGGCCGCTGAGCCTGTGCATCCGGAGCCTGTGCTCCGCGATGGGAGAGGCCACAGCAGTGAGAGGCCCGCATACCGCAAAACAACAACAACAACAACAAAATGTTAGTTTTCAAAAACAAAGACAAAGAAATCCATATCTGCCTGGGTGGTTTGAAGGCCCGAGTGGTGTTTTCTGTGAATGCTCTCTGAGGATTAACCTCACCACAACCCACTCTGGCTTTGCTGGGACAGGTCAGGGGAAGGCGGCTGTACTCCCTCCCCCAGGCCCAAGTGTCACCACCCCCAGTTTCCTCTTGATGTCCTATGCCACAGCTGCAGCGAGGTTGCAAGACATAAATAAGACTTTTCTAAAGATGCAAGAGAAAGGAAATAAATAGAAATGATTACAACTGATGACTTAGCTTACTACAAATGTGGCTATTTATTGTCTTTTGGGGGTCCACTTCCAGCCTGGCTCTAGGAACACTTTCTGACATCAGAAGCCATCTGCTACAGAATGCAAAATGGGGGCTCTCTGGAGGGCCACAGGCTGACACCAAAACAAGACTCTAAAGGAACGCTTCTCAAATGAGGGTGGTTTTGCCCCCCAAGGGACATTTGGCAATGTGGGAGCCATTTTTAGTTGTTACAACTGGGGTGATGCTAGTGACCTCTAATAAGTAGAGGCCAGAGATTCTACTAAACGTCCTGCTATGCACAGGACAGGTCTCACAGCAGAGAATTATCTGGCCCAAAATGGCAACAGAGCTGAGGTTGAGAAACCTACTCTAGAGACACACTAGCCCACCTTTGCAGGAAAATCTGGGATACATACCATTGCCCTGGCTCTGCCACATTAGTCCATCATCTCCCTGGAGGATTATAAGGGAGGCAAAGGGGGTGCAAAGACTGTGTATTAGAAAGTCATTGGTGATTGCTGCAGCTCATGGGTGAGGGAGGGAGCGCTTCCCCCTTACTTTAAGCCTAAGTAAGAGGAGATTTCAAGAAACCTATCCCACCAGTTTGATATGGGTCCTCTGAAATTTAGGGGAAATAGGACCTGGCATCTGGCTTTTCTGGAGTAAAAATCTAAACATAAGAGGCTGACTAGAGCTGGCAGAGCAAAGAGAGGACCAGCTGCACTGGGAGAAAGCTACACTTCTACCAACAGCAGAGAAGGCCGGCCTAGGGTTGTCTTAAAAAGAAGTTAATTGAAAAAAAGTAAAAGACCCTACGGACAAGAACCCTTTGGAGAAACAGATTTCTTACCCTAGCACAGGGGTAAATCGCTAGAATCCCAAGGGATATGGCACAGATAAGGTGGGCTGTAGAATGGGCACAATTCCCTGGGGGTTGAAGAGAGAGGCACCACTTTGTCTCCCCCAGAAGAAATTGAACACACGGGAATGCAGGTTCATGAGAGTGCTTTATGTAGGGATAGCCTTGAATCTGCCATTGTGCATTCCTTTTCAACTTGGTGCTTGGTTATTAGTAATAAATTACTTGTAAGTATATACTCTATA
Source organism: Kogia breviceps (assembly GCF_026419965.1). Taxonomy (NCBI): domain Eukaryota; kingdom Metazoa; phylum Chordata; class Mammalia; order Artiodactyla; family Physeteridae; genus Kogia; species Kogia breviceps. The sequence goes on along the minus strand of NC_081310.1, from coordinate 38,527,808 downwards.
ACAAATATTAATAATCTGACAATTGAGAACCAATGTCATCCGTTGAAAGAGAGCTTTGACATGGATTCAAATCCTGGCTCTGTCACTTACTAGCAGGGCCTTGCCCTTGTATTTCAGATTATTTGTCTGTAAAGTAGTTCTACAGTTGTTATTTGGATTAATAAGATAAGCACTTAGCACAGAATAAATGTTCAATAAACGGCAGCCTCTGTGCATGTGGATGTGGTCTAAAATGGAACTCATGGAACTGCAACACATAGAACTTTAACTCTGCCTGGGCTCTTGTTGTAGGAAAGAATTATGAGGTTCTTTCTGCTCCTGTTGCCAGACTAATGCACGTCACGGTGCTTCCCAGGTCTACATCTATGTGCTAGGATGCTTTCAGTTACAAGAGCAGAAAACCAAACTAAATGTTCCTTAAACCATACAGTGTTTATTATCTCACCTAAGAAGACCATAGGTGAAACTGTTCTAGGGTTAATCTGCAACCAGATCTATGTAATCAAGAATCTTTCTTTCCACTCTCCCATTCCCAGTCCTGTGGCTTTTTGTCCTCGGGTTTATTGTTTGGGGGTCTTAAGATAGCTGCAGTAATTCGGAGCATTTTATCCTTACACAATAACATAAAGAGATAGGAAAATGAAGACATTTCTTAATGTTTCTTTTGAAAAGCAAAAATCCCTTTTTCACAGAAGATCACTACTCAGAAATCTTCCTCTCACATCAAATTGGTTGGAGTTGTGTCACACGCTCATGCTTAATCAATCACTGGCAAAGAGAAATAAGACCACCAAGAAAGGTTTGGACCAATCAAGTTTCACCCCAGGAATGGTTCAGGACCTCTTCTCTGAGTATAAGGACATTGGAGAATGAGTAGACAAACAACTGTGGTTGTTACATCACTCAAAATATTTCCAGGCTAAGACTCTGTGAGAGTCCCATCAATTATATCCCCCATGCTGGGTAAATAAATGTCTAGCATCACGACTACACATAGCAATGGGGTGGGAAGGTGTGAGCTTGGAGTTTTTACCAGCAAACTGCCATTAGAAAATTTGTTTCCTTTGCCTCTTTCTGGTTAGCCCTTCTCCCCAAGTTTCTGTCTCATTTGGCCAGATATGTGTTTTGTTTTGTTCTGTTTTTAAGTAATGACTTAATTGCTTTCATCAAAATGATATATACTCATCACTTTTGCAAATGAGCAATACAGAAAAGTACAAAGAAAAAGAAAAGCAATAAATCACCCTAAGTCCCACTGCACAGAACTAACCACTGTTAACATTTGATGAGCATAATTGAACACATCACTGGGCATGTGAGATGGATATGGAAATGGAGAGCTAGATAGAAATAATTTAATGAGGACATTCTATTTATTTTCTTGATAAATATTAAACTTAATTTTATTTGATTCTAATCTGCAGGAAAAACAACTTGAAGTGAAACTTTTGCATTTTAGACAAATATTTATTGACCATAAGATACATTGTTTCCGGGCTTCCCTGGTGGCGTGGGGTTGAGAGTCCGCCTGCCGATGCAGGGGACACGGGTTCGTGCCCCGGTCCGGGAAGATCCCACATGCCGCGGAGCGGCTGGGCCCGTGAGCCATGGCCGCTGAGCCTGCGCGTCCGGAGCCTGTGCTCCGCGACGGGAGAGGCCACAACATGGAGAGGCCCGCGTACCGCAAACAAACAAACAAACAAACACCAAAAAAAAAACCCCCACAGAAATACCAACAACATACTTTTTGAACAAATGGTTTAGCTACACACCATTGACCAAATAAGGTCTTTCTCACCTCTGCTCTACTTGCACATGTTTTTCCATTAGCCCCAAACCATATTCCTCCCACCCCGCAGTCACTCTGCTTTAAATGGGATCAAAGGCTCAGCTGACTGGCACAGAGTCAGCTAATTGGCTTGTTAAGCACAGGTTCCTTGCCCAGCCCCCTTCAGAAATTCTAATTCTGTAGGTGGAGGATGAAGCCAGGGAATATGAATTTTGGTCACCACCCCCCAAGGCATTCCAAAGCATGGGCAAATTGGCGAACAACGCTAGCACCCTAAAGCAGGATCTCCATCACATTGCTCTTCCTAGTCTTAGCACAAGACTCAGAATATTGTAATCCCTCATACTTGCTTGTGGAATGAATCCAATGAAGGAATCAGGAAAAACGGTTCACTTTTTGAGAAGATGAAAAGGCTAAGATGGGTCTGGTCCTTGGGCAGAGGTGTCTGCTGAGAGCCTCCGTGTTCATCGTAGGTGATCTCTTATCTTCAGCAGCTGGTTCCTTCCCCGCAGCCCCACAGGGATAGCCCTTCTTCTAGGAACCCTGACCTCGGGCTCAATTCCCAGGATGTTTTTCTCTCCTTTTGACCAGGAGTGGGGTTGCAATGTTTAGACTTCACCAAAAATGGACTTCTAATTGCCCAAAATTGCAGACGTGAGATTCCAGGTACTGAAACATACCAAATTTGAATGAAAGAGGAACACGTGTAATTTGGGGGGGGGGGAATTCTGAGTAAATTTTGATAGGGTTCTACCAATAAATTTATCTCCGAGTTTCCACAAACACCGTAATACAGTTGTCATTTTCTGAGAATTCAGTGTTAAACGAGATGTGTATGGACAATTATGTACTAACAATCTTCTGAAATCCTAACAATAATGAGGCAAAGGGACTGCCTGAAGAAAGCGAAATAAAAGAGAGAAATGACAGCGTAAACAAGAGCATTACACTATCGCAGAACAAAACGGGGTTTCGGTGGGCAGAAAGGCAGCGTCTGCTGCACTGCTGTCTGTGAGAGGACTGAGTAACTGGGAGGGAACAGTGCCCCTTCCAGAAAAAATTTAAAAGCACCCGGAGGACGTAGCTGTTCAGGAATGCCTGCATCGTGATTCTTATTTACCACTGCAGAGCTTAAGCCCGGCTGCGTACGCGTTCACAATATAAACAGGAAGGATTAGAGTGACCCCACGTCCCAAAAGACTGAAGCAGTCCGGGAAAAGCTCTGGTTACCTTGCATCCTGAGCAGCCTGCCCCTTGATGACAAACGTCCCAGATCCGGGGGTTCTTTTGTGGTTCATGGGAAAGCACGGCTAATCCGCGCGGCTCCGCGCGCACGCACATCGCCCATTCAGTGCGGCTCACAAAGCGCCGGAGCCCCGCTTCGGCCCGCCACCCCCGGGCCCCTTGCCCCGCGCCGCCCCCGCGTCGACCCCGCCGCCCCACGCGGAAGGGGGAGTCCGGGGAGAGCACGACAGGAAAGAGCTGCCTTTCCACGTCCTCCTCAGTGAGGCTTCGGAGGAAAGAGGAAAAGAAGACAGATCAGGTTGGTCTTTCTCCTCAAAGCAGTTCTTGCTCTGTTCCACCTGGGATTTACCCGATTTTTTAAACCCTCCACCCTCTGCTCCCCTCGGCTTTTCCATTCTCTTGGTTCGTTTACCACTTTCAATGCTCCAGGCTCTGTTCTAAGAGCCTTACAGAAAGTGTCATAATCGTCAAACAACACTGCGAGGTCGGTCTATTTTACAGATGAGGAAACTGAGGCACAAGCTAATCCTGGGGCTGCTGGATGTGAAATCACATTTCCAGAGAACACATTCTTCACCGCTAAGTTACATGTTGCGGCAGCTGTCACTAGCGCAGAACTTTCTGTAACCTGCAACTAGAGTCACCTTGACATAAACACATCTATGTTTCCATATCAACTGTCTCATTTGGAGAGACCGAGGAGTTCACACGCCAGTGAAGTGGAGAAGATGAGATGGAAGAAGCTGGAGAGACGGCTCGCAAGTTTTCACTAGCAAAGCCTGGCGCGATGGAAGTTCCCTGGCTTCTGTAAGAGCGCAGGTTCAACGAAAGCCTCCACTTCCAGCAGCTCCAGTTTCCCCATTAAAGGGGATGAAAAAAGTCTCTCCGTCTGAGAAGGGGGCTTAAAAACCAATCTGTAAAAACATGAACCCTCTGTCCCAGCCATTTTCAGTGACATGGCTGAAAGGAGGGTGCTCTACAGAGGTTTCTTATTTGCTGACAGGTGATCTCCTTGGCATCTTGGAAAATGCCCAAAATAGTAAGCTATGTTCCTGGGAATAATTGGATAATTCAGAAAACAAAAAGTCAGTGAACGAAAGTTCAGGCAGATTGGTTAAGGTCTGGGGGCATAGTAATAAGAAAACTGTGCTGAATGGGTGGGGGGGGAAGTTTCAATTTCATTAGTGATTAAAGAAATGAAATTAAACAGCAAAGATATACTGAATTTTAACCTGACTCTTCTTCCAAAAAAATACCTAACGAGGTAGAGTGTGCCATCTTATATACTGCTGCTGGGAGAGAAAACTGGAGCAAACTTTTAAGAGATGATGCGGAAATACTTAGCAAAAGCCTTAAAATGTGTGTATTTTTGATCCAGCAGTTCTACCTATGGAGTTTTATCCTAAGGTAATAAATTTAAATATGCCAAAAAATTTGGTTAGAGGAAGAGTCAATACAGCATTCTTCAAAATACCAAAAGAATGGGAACAGATCTAGATGTCCATCAGTAGGGAACTTCTTAGATAAGTTACATAACCCATACAAAGGAAAACTGCTAACAATGTATTGCTAAAAGGAAAAAAAGCAGATGTTAAAAGAGTATGCATATCAGGGACTTCCCTGGCAGTCCAATGGTTAGCGCTACATGCTTCTGCTGCAGGGGGAACAGGTTCAGATCCCTGGTCAGGGAACTAACATCCCACATGCACGTAGCACGGCAAAAAAAAAAAAGAAGAAAGAAAAGAAAAATTAAAAAAAAATTTTTTAGAAAGAGTATGCATATCACAATATCTTTTTTTGAAAAAAAGTCTATAGAAATATGTCTGGAAGGGCATACAAAACATTAGTACCCAATGATTGTGAGTTTTATTTTCTCCTTTCTGTTTTTAATTTATCTTCAACTAATATACATTATGAGTAATAAAGAAAAACAAAATGTTTGTTTTTAGTTTTATTTTTTTTAATATTTATTTATTTTTGGCTGCATCAGGTCTTAGTTGTGACACGTGGGATCTTTCATTGCCACATAGGCTTTTTGTTGCAGTGTGCAGGCTCCTCTCTAGTTGTGGCACGTAGGCTCCAGAGCATGTGGGCTCTGTAATTGTGGCATGCAGGCTCCAGAGTGCATGGGCTCTGTAGTTGCAGCACGCAGCCTCTTTAGTTGTGGATGTGGGCTTAGTTGCCATGTGGCATGTGGTATCTTAGCTCCCCAACCAGGGATAGAACTCGCATCCCCTGCATAGAAAGGCAGATTCTCAACCACTGGACCACCAGGGAAGTCCCCCAAAATGTTTATTTTTAAGAAGAAAACAAATCTCTCTGTTTACCCCATAATGATTAAATGAGAATAGACATTAAGTCCAAAGTGCGACAGTACCCCATTTGGGTGAGAACCTTCAGGCTTTATGACTTTCATAATGGAATATAAGTCTTGCCACATGAGTGTCTGAGAAGCATAGGAATGTCCTGTTGTCTGATGCTTGGCAAATACCCATCCAGGAGAAGTAAAATTCAAAAAAGACCATCTAAGGGGCCTACTGTCCACTGCTCCTATAGGTATTTGCACAGTACTACTCCACACCAGTAAGATCATTAGCTCTGCACACAAACCTCTTTAAATGAGTACTCCACAGAAATGCCTTTGCTGAGTTACATTGTCATGTTATACCCTCGGGTTTATGTTATCATGTTACACCTTTGGCTTCTATCTGGGTTTAAAATGAAATGGTCATAAGATGGATCCCGGGCTTCCCTGGTGGCGCAGTGGTTGAGAATCCGCCTGCCGATGCAGGAGACACGGGTTCGTGCCCTGGTCCGGGAGGGTCCCACGTGCCGCGGAGCAACTAAGCCCGTGAGCCATGGCCGCTGGGCCTGCGCGTCCGGAGCCTGTGCTCCGCAGCGGGAGAGGCCACAACAGTGAGAGGCCCGCATACCGCAAAAAAAAAAAAAAAAAAAAAAAAAAAAAAAAGATGGATCCCTTTTCTATAAATCCTTTGCTGCAGATGTTTTTCATGTCTCCTAATAGCTCTGTGTACTGACCTTCCTGATAAAATTCGTTCAGAGTAGTAGTGTTTAAACTGGCTCCCAGGAGTTACTGAGGGGCCTGAGGGACCAAACCCCTCTACTACTGGACTCTGCTTTTACTTGTTCTGCCACAGATGCCAAATAAAAGGCAGTTTCACCTCCTTCCAAAATTAACCCTCAGAAAAGAGGGATTGCTCTTATATATGTGTCCTTAAAAACTCTCTCAGGGACTTCCCTGGTGGTCCATGGTTAAGAATCTGCCTTCCAATGCAGGGGATGTGGGTTCAATCCCTGGTCGAGGAACTAAGATCCCACTTGCTGCCAGGCAACTAAGGCTGCACGCTCTGGAGCCCGCACACCACAACTAGAGAGCCCACACTGAGCCCACGCACTCCAGAGTCCATGCACCACAGCTAGAGAGAAGCCTGCTTGCTGCAAGAAAAGATCCTGAGTGCCTCAACTAAGACCTGATGCAGCCACATTAAAAAACAAAAACAAAACTCTCTCATGTTACTTGGTATGAACCAAATATTTTTAGCCACAAAGTATTATTTAGAAAAGACAAAAAAATGTAAAACAGATTGAAGTAGCTATTTCTGGAGGTATGACCTCACAATTGAAAATGCCACTGAAATAAGCCTTTTAAAGATCATTTTTTAAAAAGCAATAAAATAAGTGATTATGTTGTAAGATCACAAATACATACTGCATTTTTTTCCTAGGACTGTCGTAACAAAGTATCACAAACTGTTGACTTAAAGCAACAGAAATTTATTTTCTCACTATTCTGGAAGCTAGAAATCTGCAATTAAGGTGTTGGTGTGGCTGTGCTCCCCCTGAAACCTGTAGAGGGGAATCCTTCCTTGCCTCTTCTAGCTTCTGGTGCTTTTTTGGCAGTTTTTGGCTTTCCTTGGCTTATAGGTGCAGCACTCTGATCTCTGCCTCCCTCACCACATGGCTGTCATTTCCCTTTGTGTCTCCCCTGTTCTCCATGGATATTGGATCAAGGGCACATCTTATTCCAGTGTGACCTCATTGTAACTAATTATATCAACAAAGACCCTTTTCCAAATAAAGTCACATTCTGAGACACTAAGGGTTATATTCCAGGAAGGCAGATACCTCCCAGAACCCGAGAGTGGGCTCTTGTCTAACACTTGGAAATGAATTGTCTGAGGAGACACATGTGCTGACAAAGCAAGAGACTTTATTGGGAAGGGGCACCCAGGAGGGTAAGGGAATCCAGGAGGACTGCTCAGCTACATGGCTCACAATCTCAGGTTTTATGGTGATGGGGTTAGTTTCTGGATTGTCTCTGACCCATCAGCCAAGATGGATTCCAGAGAGGAGGATTCTGAGAGGTTGGTAGGACATATGGACTGGCATCTCCTCTCCTTTTGACATTTCCCAAATTATTCCAGTTGGTGGTACCTTGTTAGTTCCACGTTCTTTACAAGGACCTCCTGTTTAAGATAACTCATGCAAGTGGTTACTATAGGCCCTGGCCAGGGTGGGCTGTTTCAGTCAGTAATTCCCCTAACAATTCCCCCCTGAGAGACTTGTACTCAAAGACACGTCTTGGGAATTAGGGTGGAAGTCTCTTTCTTCTGTAACTACTTCCTGCTGAGAATGGGCGTAGTCCTGCCTAGTAGAGTAGAAGTCTCTCTCCACCTGATCTGAATGGAGGTATTCTGTGCCCCAAACCGGCATTCACCCTTGTAGTAACAACAATTTAGCCTGAAACTGTTGGACCCTGTCAGAGATGAACCTGTAAGCAGGTGAAACAGACAGGGGCCAAACAGGAGGCCTAACTGGATGGTCATTGCCCAGCCCAGAAAAGGAGGCAAAATTGGGGGTGAGGGCTGCAGGGTGTGTGACATTTTTTTCTGATTGGTTGGTAGTGAGGTAACAGGGTAGTGCTCCAGGAATCTTGGTGGTGCCCCATCCTTCACCTGGGTGGGGGCCTTAGTTCCTGCAGAATAACTCAAAGATAGAGTTATGCATACTCCTTGAGGAGGAACCAGGACTCTGCCCCAAGGCTGCACCACCATTTGACTGTTCCTCCCCTGTTTTTGCATCCCCTCCCTTCCCTGATTAGCAACTGTTTGAATCTGCCCTTTGGAACTCAGGGAAGGTCTAGGAGGCTGAATGAAGTTTATATCCAACAAACAAGAAACAGGGCACACAAAAAGGGTTTGTATTCCAGAGCCCCACAGAGTCCTGTTCAGTTTTAATTCAGGAAACTAGGTGACGATGGCTCTGGCCACTTCCTGCTAAAATGGGGCATAGTCCTGAAACCAAGTGGGGCCCTGTGGGGCTCCCAAGCCCTGAAACTAAGTGAGGCCTGGGCATAGAGGCCTCCTTTTGTCCACCATTTCTTATAGGCAAGACTGCAGACTCCAGGACCTTCCCTGAGTTCTAAAGGGCTGATTCTGAACAGTTGCTAATCAAGGGAGGAGCCGCCAAGAAACCACTTGAGGCAAGGTTAAAGGGACCAGAGAAACTCATTAAGATTAGGAGAGGAGGGCTTCCCTGGTGGTGCAGTGGTTAGGAATCTGCCTGCCAATGCAGGGGACACGGGTTCAAGCCCTGGTCCAGGAAGATCCCACATGCCACAGAGCAACTAAGCCCATGTGCCACAACTACCGAGCTTGCGCTCTAGAGCCCACAAGCCACAACTACTGAGCCTGCATGCCACAACTAATGAAGCCCGCACACCTACAGCCCATGCTCCACAACAAGACAAGCCACTGCAATGAGAAGCCCTCGCACCGCAATGAAGAGTAGCCCCGCCCCTGCTCGCCACAACTAGAGAAAGCCCACCTGCAGCAAGGAAGACTCAATGCAGCCAAAAATAAATAAATTTAAAAAAATAAATTAAAAAGAAAAGATTAGGAGACCACCTGGGACTAGATTAAGGGAGTGAAAGTCCTGTCCACACCCTAATCTTGTCAGAGACCCCACCTTTGAAGCTGTTTTAAAACTCTTCATCAAATCCTCTGGGGTTGGGACACATAGTTTTTCGAGGCAGAAGCCCAATGTGTTCCCCTTTGCATGGCAAAGCGATAAAGCTATCCTTTTCTACTTCACTCAAGACTCTGTCTCTGGGATTTGATTCGGCACCAGTGTACAGAGATGCCAAGCTTTTGGTAACAGTTCTGCCTCAATTTGGAGAATAGACACTGAATTGGAAATATTTCTGAGTTCCAAGTCCTGGATCTGAGTCTTTTGTGATTAAAATCTCAATCCCTTGGTCTGCCATTTTGGTGTACTTCAACATATCTTTTGAGGGAACACAATTTAACCCGTGATATATACCTACAGAACAAATTTTTAAAAACCAACTGTCTGGTTTTGCTTAAATGACATTTGTGTCTTGAGATAAAGTTCCAATGACTTCATCATATATAGATCCAAAAAATACTCTATAGGGGCTTCTCTGGTGGCGCAGTAGTTAAGAATCCACCTGCCAACGCAGGGGACATGGGTTCGAGCCCCAGCCCGGGAAGATCCCACATGTCGTGGCGCACATAAGCCTGTGCACAACAACTACTGAGCCTGCTCTCTAGAGCCTGTAAACCACAACTGCTGAGCCCGCGTGCCACAACTACTGAAGCCCACACACCTAGAGCCCATGCTCCGCAACAAGAGAAGCCACCACAATGAGAAGCCTGCGCACCACAACAAAGAGTAGCCCCCACTCGCCACAACTAGAGAAAGCCCATGAATAGCAACAAAGACCCAACACAGCCAAAAATAAAATAATAAATAAATTTTTTTAAAAAACCTACTGTACCCCAAATAAATTAGATGAAAAGATAATATTTGCTAAAGAAAAAAATGTTGTCTGTGACTCAAAAAGTCTCTCCATTTGATGACGTGTGTGATAGTTAATTTTATGTGTCAGGGGGCTACAGGCCACCCAGATTAAATGCTAATTCTGGATGTGTCTATAAAGGTGTTTCTGGATGAGATTAACATTTGAATCAGTGGACTCAGCAAAATAGATTGCCCTCCACAATGGGAGTGGACATCATCCAGTCTACTGAGGGCCTAAATAGAACAAAATTAGAGGAAGAAGGAATTTGCCCCTTTTTTTCTGCCTTACTGATTGAACTGGGACATCTCATTTTTCCCAAGCACAGACTGAGATGTACTCCATTGGTTCCCCAGGTTTTCAGGTATTCAGACTTAGACTAAATTATACCACCTGCTTTCCTGAGTCTCCAGCTTGCAAATAGCAGATGATAGGACGTTTCAGCCTCCGTAACTGCGCAAGGCAATTCCTCATAATCTCTCTCTCTCTCTCTCTCTCTCTCTCTCTCTCTCTATATATATATATATATATATATATATATATATATATGTATGTATGTATATATATATGTATGTATGTATATTTATATATATATAATCTGTAATTACATATATATAATTATAACGTTATAATATATATAACATAAATATATATATTCTATTGATTCTGTTTTCTGGAGTACCCTAATATGCACTGATATTAAAAATTCATTTAGGGCTTCTCTGGTGGCGCAGTGGTTGAGAGTCCGCCTGCCGATGCAGGGGACACGGGTTCGTGCCCCGGTCCGGGAAGATCCCACATGCCACAGAGCGCTTGGGCCTGTGAGCCATGGCTGCTGAGCCTGCACGTCCGGAGCCTGTGCTCCGCAATGGGAGAGGCCACAACAGTGAGAGGCCCGCGTACCACACACACACACACAAATACTTGCTAGACATAGAGGAAATACTAGTGAATAAAACAGACACGCTTCCTGCTTCTATGAAGACTCTATTTTTAATGAAAATTGCCTTTGCACAGCAAAGGACACCATTAACAAAATGAAAAGGCAACCTACTGAATGGGAGAAAATACTTGCAAATCACATATCTGATAATGGGTTAATATCTAAAATATATAAACACTCATACAATTCAATATCAGAAAAAACAAACAACGCAATCAAAAAATGGGTAGAATACCTGAATAAACATTTCTCCAAAGGAGATATACAGATGGCCAACAGGTACATGAAAAGATGCTCAACATTGAAACAGGAGGGGAGGGGGCAGGGCACAACCTTTAAAAGAATGACATAACCATAGGACATGACATAAATGGTTAGAACCAACTAAGTCCAAGATGGTTGATGAGGCTTCCACTAGACTTTGAGCCTCAGTGTACACTCACTGTACCTCAGTGTACACTCACTGTAACACATCAGCATGCTAATGACACACCCACAGGCACCATGACAGTTCCGAGGCTGACCATAAAGGTGAAAAAGTGAGCAGTGGCCCAATTCCTGGAAATCCCTATACCTTCCCCCCAAATAGCTGGAATACTCCTCTCACTCATTAGCCTATGAAATTACCCACCCTTATAAAAACTGACAACCCCATACCCTGGTACCACTCTTGCCTTCTGAGATGACCCATACTCTGTGGAGTGTGTTTCTCTCTAAATAAATCTACTTCTTACCTATCACTTTGTCTCTCACTGAATTCTTTGTGTGATGAGTCATCAAGAAGCTGAGCTTCATTAAGTCCTGAGACCAGGTGTGTAATCTCAGTTAAAAGACTGTGGGTTCGTGTTCCAACCTGAGATGCACAGTTTGAACATCACTAATCATCAAGGAACTACAAATCAAAACCACAATGAGATATCACTTCACATCTGTTAGAATGTCTAGTATCAAAAAGACAAGAAATAACAAGTATTGGTGAATACATGGAGAAAAGGGAATCCTCATGCATTGTTGGTGGAAATGTAAATTGGTGCAGCCATTATGGAAAATAGTATGGAGGTTCCTCAAAAAATTAAAGATTGAACTATCATATGAGAGTAGCAATTCCACCTCTGGTTATTTAATTCAAAGAAAACAGAGACACTAACTCAAAAAGATACCTGCACCCCCATGTTCATTGCAGCATTATTTACAATAGCCAAGATAAGGAAACGACCTAAGTGTCCAATGATGGATGAACAGATAAAGAAAATGTGAATGAAATATTGCCATTTGTGACAACATGGATGGACCTGGAGGGCATGATACTAAGCAAAATAAGTCAGACAGGGAAAGACAAAAATGATATGATCTCACTTACATGTGGAATCTAAAATACAAACAAACAGAATAGAAACATAGAAACAGAGAACAGATTGGTGGTTGCCAGTGGTGGCAGGGGTAAGCCAAATGGGTGAAGGACATCAAAAGTTAGAAACTCCCAGTCATAAAGTAAGTCATGGAGATGTAATGTACAACATGGTGACTATACTTAATAACAGTGTGTTGCTTGTTTGAAAGTTGCTATGAGAGTAGATCTTAGTTCTTCTCACAAGAAAAAATTCTATAACTATGTATGGTGACGGATGTTAACAAAACAATGTGGTGATAAGTTTGCAATATATACAAATAGCAAATCATTATGTTGTACACCTGAAACTAATATAATGTTACATGTCCATTCTATCTCAATAAAAACAAACAAAAAAGAAAACTGCCTTCAATTCTGTTTAGAAGTAGAGAAATTAATGTATAAGGGGCAATAAGAGAGAAATAATAAAAGATTATGAAAAGAAGGGACAATTAAATGAGGGATTATTGGTAAACAATCCTTAGCATCCCCCAAACTGTTAATCTTTAGTAATCAGTGGTTGGTTTCTTCATCTCTAACCTGCACAAAGATGGACTAGAATAGGAAAAAAAGAGTGTGTTTCCACCCAATCCATTAAGACAAACTCCAAAGCCATGACTATGAACATAGGGGTGCAGCAATCCCCAGCACTGTTGGCCTCATTGTTTTGGGTCCCAAAGTCCATGGTCTGTCTACATGGTGGCTCACTGGGCCAACTGACAACTTTTTCTCCTCTTCTTCCCTATCCCCTACCACAAACCTGCTCTTCCACTATTCTCCTTGACAGAAAATGGGACCACCATCTACTAGGTTAGTCAAACATACAGATCAATCTTGACTCCTCCTTCTGTATCACTCCTATCAAATTAATCTCTAAGACTTGGCAGTTCTACCTCATAAGTATCTTTTAAATCTATGCACTTGTTTCCATAACCATGTCTACTACCCTAGTATTAAAAATAAAGATTAGCGTTTATTGAGCACTTAATTTATCTCAGGCACAATTTAAACTCTATTTGTATTGACTGTTTTAATTCTGACTACAACTCTATGTGGTAAGTACAATTACTATCCTGATTTTAGAGGTGAAGAAATAGAGGCACATTCTCAAGGTCACACAGTAAAAAAGTGATGGAGCCTGAATTCAAACCATGGAAGACTGTCTTCTGAGCCTTAATGACAGTCCTATGCAGCCCAACAAGGCTACTGCTTTTCCCTAAAGTTTTTACTTCCTCTATGAGAGCTGAGTGTTTTATTCCTCATACCTCCTTACCCCTTTCCTCCCTCCCTACTCTCAGCTGATGACCTTGTCTTCCTCGAGAAAACAGAAGCCACCAAATCCACAAACCAGCATTCATCACTACCTATCTTTGCTATCTCCCTTGTTATAATGGAAGAAGTGTCCATAGACCCAATTAGGAGTTCTTGGAGAGGATTCAGAAATCTTGTGAACTTAAATGGGAAAAATATTAAATCTCTATTTTCATTAATTGAACAAATCACAGTAGTATTAGCAAGACTTTTTATCTTTATCAGCAGTAGAAATCATAAATGTTTTGATATCTCCAAATAGCATTCATGCTTCATCATGACTTAAAATTTACAGTAGTTATTAGACCCATTGCTAAATCTTATTATGTAATACATTAATAGAGAAACATACATATTACTCTATAATAAACTTGTTTTTTTCTTTTTTACTATTTTTACTATCAAACCCCTCTCCCAAACTCCATATTCACAGCCAACTGCCTCCTGTCACCTCTAGTTGAGTGTCTAATAAATATTTCAAAGTTAATATATCCGAAACAGAGCTCTTAATTTTCCTGCCCAAACCTGTTGCTTCCTTAAGTCATCCACATGTCAGTAGATGGCTCTCCCATGTGCTCAGTTGCTTACACTAAACTCTAGGCATCCTTCTTCATCCCTCCCTTTCTCTCAGCCCCCTTTACCAAGTTCTGTAAGTTCGCCCATTTAGTTCTCCCACTCCACCCCCTGCCCTCTCCCATCACTACACTCAGCGTCACAGGCCTCCTTTCTGTCCCTCAGCACTCCAGGCTTGCTCTCCTTTCAGGCTCTTTGCATTCACTGTTGCCTCCATTTGCATCTCCAGATTCTCACATGGCTTTCAGTTCCACATCCTTCAGGTCTCAGCTCAAATGTCATCAACACATATTTTACAACCTGTAACCTGTGCTTCCATGTCTCTTGCTTGTTTCTTGTCTGTCTCCCCTCTAGATCATGAGCTCCTTGAGAGCAAGGCTCTTGTCTGTCCCATTCACTGTTGTATCCCCAGAGCCTGATATGGACCACATAATAGATCAATAACAATGTATTGAATGAATAAATATTCAGTCAATGAATTAATATTTGGTTATTTTGAAGATTAATTAAAATAGAGTTCTTCCCTCAGCACGGTGCCACCACATGGGGAGTGCTGGATCACTTTTCTCCAATGAGTCTTCTTTACTTTCTCACTATAACAATTAAGGTTGGTCTGACAAATGTGTTCTGATGAAACAAACATAAAGTTGGAATTCAATTTAAATCATGGAAAAGGACACTGTGTGCACAGATGAAAATCCCTTTGGGCAAAAGTAAAATAAATGCAGGATCAATTTGTTAGAATAAATGTAGGCCAGAAAGAGTATGGATTTGGGAGGGAGGTTGTCCTGCATTCAAGTCCCTGTTTTTTTCCTTCCCAGATTTGCATGTTGGCAATTTCTCCAAGGTCTCCAAGCCTCAGTGTCCTTAGCTGTACCCAAGGATAACCTATATCTACATTATAGGTTGTAAGAGCCAAATGACCTAACAGACTAAGAGTACTCCCACACAGCAGAGCCCTCTGCAGTATCATTTCCATTTGCCACTGTAGCAAGTCCCCTTAAAAAAGCAAGCACTTAGGGCTTCCCTGGTGGCGCAGTGGTTGAGAATTCGCCTGCCGATGCAGGAGACACGGGTTCGTGCCCCGGTCCGGGAAGATCCCACATGCCGCGGAGCGGCTAGGCCCGTGAGCCATGGCGCGGGAGAGGCCACAACGGTGAGGAAGAAAAAAAAAAAGCAAGCACTTAGAGTAGCAAGTAACCTAACAGAGCTCCTGTTTTGTCTCATTTTTGAGATTTAATATTGAGCATAATGCAGTTACTTGTGTTTTTTACCCCTAATCTTCACTTCAATAGGCTGCTGCAAACAAGGAGAATTTACCAAGTATATTTTTATGCCATAAAAAATTTTTTTCTTTCTTCCCAGCATTTGAATGAGTCCTTTTCCCAGTAATCATGCTGACAAGGATTCATGTCTGTATTCAGCTTAGACTCCCACTGTTTTTTAGGGGTAATTTTCAAATCTTTCTACACAAGTAGACACATATTTCCAATTGATAAATAACAACCTCCATACTTTTATCACCTGCATACTATTTTGACAGCTCACCCCCTGAAGAAGTTTCTGTGTTTAAGAGAAGTAATTTGTCTAAAGGAAGAGGATATTTTCAAACCACACTTCTAAAAAATGTCAAATAACAGGAATAAAGGGGAAAAATGAGCTTTGGAGTAAAAGAGATAGCAGCTGAATGAAAGAAATCTCAAAGTAAAAAGAATACAAAAGATCAAGAGATGATATAAAAAAGAAAATAGGAATCTAAACATTTGTTAGAAGTAGAAAATGAAAGTAAAAAATGAAGCTGCATTCTTACCCAGTTGTGAGAGTTTTAAATGACTTGACAATGTTAGTGAAAAGGAAAAGAGATATTTCAAACCAGCAGCTTCACCCTTTGAACAACTGTCTTTTTTTTGAATTTCAGGATACTGAGAACCAGTTGCTAGAGTTAATACACAGACACAAGTCCTTCATTGTAGGTGATTTTCCATTAGTAATTTTAATAAAAATTATAACTTCAAATAAATAGAGATAAGAAATTAAGTTATAGTCAACCCCCCTAGCTGTACCAAAATGTGAATCACTAAGACATTCTGTTTAGTGAAGTGCCAAGTAATTTGTTGGGGCTCAAAGGTAAAATCTGTACCCTCTCCCCACAATTATTCATATACAATTTTGACCTGCAGCCTTTGTTTTGTTTGTTTGTTTGTTTTCATGATAATAGGATCTTTAAAAAAAAAGAATCCAAAACAGATGTTGACTTTAGAAGGAAGTTTCTTATTGACCAAAGCCCCCAAAACCCATTTCTTAATTAAATGGAAACCCTTTTCCCCAATAATTTATTTCTTCACAGTTTATGTAAATCTATCCTTAAGTTTCTTTTTTTAAGATCACTTGCCATTCCACTTCTTAATATTGGTTTATTAATGCTACTCCACATTCCATCTCCTTGTCCTAAAAAATAAATTATCTTTCCGACTACAAATACCTTCACACAGGCTATAAGCTAGGACTTTCATTCCAAGCAACACACTCCTGCAGCTGTTTAAATCTTCTTCATGTTCTGAGTTTTGTTTATACCTATTAGGGTTTTTACTAATCAAGCTCTTTTGGTTTGGCGGCTAGTTATGGAAAGAAGGTTGATTTGAGTGAAGACTAGTGGGTACCCACTAAGAATGTTATTTCTTTGCATGCTTCCAGGGTAATTAACACTTCAGTTATTTTGCCTAAAGTCAAGGCATTTGTAGAACTTCCAAAATGTTTTATCAGTATTACTTAGTTAATTAATAATCATGCACAATTTATGACTGCTATACACATTGTAGCATTAGATAATATGTAAAAAATAACAGCCATGTCAAACCATAAAGTAATAATTTGCACTGAAATTTGGAATTAAAAAAAATACTATTGAAGTATGCTGGTTTCAAGCGAAAGATAATCATATTAATTCCGTTATGGTTCTCATGAAGAAATATTCCAAAAGATTCTTATTGGTCCAAGCTGATTTTTGACCATAAACAGTACAGAGAACATTGCTTCTGTTAGCTACTGGACATGACACAAGTTCTTGATAATATGTAATGAGAGAGACTACCACAGCAGCAGCTGGAATAGTAAGGATACAAAGATGGGCACTCATTTCTTTGGGGAAAAGGTTGTGAGAATCACAAATGGAAGCATTTATGAACAGGAGAGGTAAACATGAATTTTGAAAGTTTAGGATCATACTAGCTAGTTGCAAGAGCTTGTAACAACTGTTCGCAACCTGTAACAATTTTTTTGAGGGCTCTTATACCTTAAAGATTCTGTATCAGTATATATGTGTTGCTTAAATATTAAGTTGAAATAAAAAATTCAATCAATTATTCTAATGTATTCTCTTTTTGAGATTTTTTTTTAACATAGGTATCTGGAAACCTCATTTTATGCTCTGAACACGAAAAGAAATTAAAATTTTCTGACATAAAGCTGGCCTGCCTCCTTATAGCTCAATAGTATTCTCAATAACTGAAATAATTTAAAATAAATTTGCACATTTTCTTTCATGTTTGAGCAGCATATGTTATAGTCCAGAGTTTCACTCACAAGTTTTGCCTCCTTTCTCATGCCCTCATTTATTCTTTTTAAATGGGTTAATAGGAGCTAACATATAGTGCATCTACTGTGTTCTAGATATTGGATGATAAGCACTTTATGTATATTCTTTCACCTGCCATAGTTTCCATTTTATACATAAGAAGCTTGAGGCTTATGGAGAAGCCTCACTTTCCCAAGATCACAAAGCTTTCAAGTATGGATTTGGATTTGAGTCTCAGGTGAGGCAGTCAAGATATGTAAGTAGAAAAATAGAAACTTACTAGCTGGTTTTAGCAAAAAGAAAAATTTATCAACTGGATAATAGATTGCATATAGAGTTTCCAGGAGGGCTACAGAAACAGCCTCAGAAAAATGGCCAAGAGCAAAGGAAGTTATGCATGAAGAACCACAGCCCATATCATGCCGCTAAACTCGTCTGGCTGATTCTGCTGTGCAGTCATGTTAGACACGAGTCACAGTAACTTGTGGCCCCAACTGTGCCAGCACTGGCACCATACATTGATGTCAGCACCATCATTCTTGGAGCCCTGGAACTTGTATGTTTCAGCTACCACTGCTACAACCAGAAAGAATCTTTCACTATGTCTACTTTTTTGGATCACTAGTCTGTGGCAGGTTAGTCTAATTGAGTCTAGGTCATGTGCCTTGACCCCAACTGCAAGGAAGACTGAGAAATGAGTAGTCTGGCCCTTTTAGCTTCAATAATGGGAGGTGGGCTCCTACTTGTACCAAGATTCCTATGGTGAGCAATTTCCTCCAAAGAGAAAAAGGATCATTTCCTCTTGTTCACTACTCAAGCATTTAACACAATATTGACACTAAGCAGATGTTCAATAAATATGTGTGAAATGAACAAACAGACATATGATCCAATTGTCTCTGAGAGAGGCACAAGAAAAAGCAAAGAAACACCATCAAAAGCTGTTAACACTATTGAAATGGCCAAACAGGTAAACCGCACTCAACTGAAGCTCTGGGTAGTGGATGAGTAAAACTGGAGGCCCAACTCCAGAACACAAAGCTGAAACTGACAAGGCTGGGACTGGGTTGCTTCCTTACTTCCTGGGTAAGCCATTCTCCTGGAAAAGAATGCCTGAAAGAGTCCCCAGGTCATTGTAACTGCTGTCAACTAGGTCAGAAACAACTCACTCGAAGTATGGAGAAAGCAGTCAGTGCTTGCTGCATGCTACAGGTTTTACACACATTATCTCATGTAATCATCAGAACAACCCTGTGGAGTAGCTACTACTTGTAGCTCCATTTTACAGAAGAGAAGAGCTAAGGCTTAGGGGGATTGCCTAAGGGTGCGTAACTGGCAAGACCTGTCTTATTGACTCCAAATCCATGCAACACTATAAAACAGAAACTTAAACTGTAAAAATAGGTTATTGTGGAAGGCATTTCTGTTACAAAATTTACGAGTTTCACTGTCAACTTATCCCATTATTTCTTATTTCACATTTTTTACGGAAGAAATCAGCCTACACTTGAGCTGGCTCCAGAGAAGGAAGTGGAGGGCTGAGCTTGATGCTCTCCAAGGTTCTGAAAACCAATGTTTGAAATTTAAAATTTAACTGCCAGAGTAAAGGTAGCATCATTTTATATTGGCTCTTCAATTTTACACCCAGGGCAAAGCCATCTGTGAGCGGATGAAAATGAAATAATTATGAAATTTAGGAAGTTCTTAAGAAACTAAGTTTTCAACACACCCACATCCATTCACTAAAATTAAGGGATATGAACTCTGAAAACAGACTTCCTTTATACATTTTTGGCTTTCCTCCACAGTTATGCAAGTCAATCCATGCCAGCAATGTCTAAAATCATGATGGGAATTTTCTGAGTGCTGCAGTAAATATATTCTCTTGGTTATGCATCATCAGTCCTGGAACGTTGCTGAGGCCAGGGTAAGCATCTGGAACCAGAGTACCTGGTGGCATAGGCAAGAAACAGCCAGTGGGGTGAGGATCAGAGTCAGAATTGGCAGCAAGAGAGTCTGGAAGAAGAAAAGAAATAAAAAAGAATGGAAGGGAGTAAAGATCTGACTTAAAGAGAAAAATATCTATAAGCTTGAGTGAGGCCAGTTAGAAGGAGCTGAAGCTGTGGCCAGTGGCAAGTTGTGGCTTTCAATTCATGGGGAGAAAGGTATCATCTGCTCTCTCTTTACTCCTAATACCAACTGCAGTGATGCTGTTTCTTTCCAAGTCTTTCTACATAGCTCCACGGGGGTTGACATTGGGCTGGACTGACATCTGCTGCTACTTCTTGCTGCATTCTGTGCTATTTGGAGATACTCTATTGATATCATCCTTCTTTGACCTTGCTTCACTCTGCCCCTCCCACCCCTCCTTCCGCTGTCCTATTTGTAGCAGCCGCTTTAGTCCACTAACAAGGGCTCATTTATCTATTGGTCCTGCTCTTGCTTTTGTTTCTCTTGTCTACTTGGAGTTTAGCTTTTTGATCTAAAGCCAGCACGAATTCTCTCTTGTCCTTGAGAAACTGTTGAACATAGCTGACTTGCTACAGCCAGCAGGTAAAAGCATAAGCTAATTCTATATTTCATAGTAGTCTGTTTAGCAGCTTTAAACTTTAGCTAAGCAAATAACCATTTTCCTTTGCAGAAATTGTCATCCTGCCCTTATAATCACAATCCCAAGCCACTGACATACAGAGACCACATGTGTTTAGAATAAGTAAATACAAAGAACTGAGCTCCTATCATATGGATTCTGGCTTAGGTTGTTTGGACCATGCCATTGCAGCTGAAGATGGGTTGCTGCTTGCAGAATACTAATTACTATTACTATTCTGAACTGCTCTCTCTTGTGAAGAAAAAAATATGAGAGAAAAGCTTATTTTGGGTTGGTCACTCAAAATCATAAGTTGAGTTGGGAGAAATTCTATGAACAAATTATATATAGATATATGCTCTATGTAATATATATATACACACACACACACATATATATATATTGTACTATATATATATATATATATATATGTAGTACATAGAAAAATATATATATATATCCAGAATTTTTTACTGAAGTGCCTTTGGGTTTGTACCAAGTCAGAAGTATCATGGCTTTGTAGTTATTTAAGTTTTGTGTGCTAACTTTGTTACAACAGTCTGTCAACAATATTTACTGAGGGCTCATGTGTACACAGAATAGTAGGAGACTGATCTTACTGTTTGTTTGACTCTATTTAGATAGAACAAATTGATCTAAAAGTCTATTTACCAGAGATTCACCATTGATCATATATTCCTTGATGTACCTTTTCTTATTGGATTTAACATCAGATGTTGTGCTGAAAACTTGAAGATAAGAGGAAGAGTATTAATCCTTGTACCCAGATACAGGTTTTCCTGATTTGTTGGGAAAGCTATGGATTTGGAGTCAGGGGACCTAGGATTAAACCCTGGCCCTGTTATTTATAAGTTGCTTGAACTTAAGCAAGTAACTCACTATTTTTGTGCTCCGGTTTACCATCACACAGGATTATCATAAGGATTTAATGAGACTGTGATGTGAACGAGCTTTGTAAACTGTCAAGTACCTTTCAATGTAAGGGATTGATTAGAAACTATGATAATTTAACACAGAGACTATGAGATGTACAAGCTGTCAGGATTAAGGATCACATTTCAGAGGATAGCTGCTCTAAATTGTCAACCTATTTCCCCCAAGTACAAGTTAATACTATTATAATAAATTTAAAATATGCTTCAATTTTCTCCTGCTGGGTTTTTATTCCATTGCGAATTAAAACGAAAAATTCACTAGTAGGGAATGGAAGTAATTTGGTTCATCAGAGCTCTTTTCATTTTAACAGTATTCTTTCTAATGCAATACTGTAAAAAGAATCACTAAAATAATTTAGAATATATCTGCAAGTGTCTCACCAAGAAATGAAGCAGTTCTACACGTTTTCTGATTAGTTGCATCCTCCCAGGCACTGAGGTCAAATAGGACCATTAGGGTAACCTTTAGATAGACACATCCTCAATGAAGAGAGCTCTAAGTGGCATTAGAGAGCATTCTAAGAACATTCTCTTCAGATGCATATTTTCCAGGAGAGAGTACATTCCCTGTTTCTGACAGTGATCTGACAAAGGCTAAGTGAAATTACCACAGAATGAGGAAGGGATTCAAATGCCAGCTAGAGGTCTGGAGTAGACCAGTAGTTCCCAGTTTAGGGTTGCCACCCTTTTCCCAGCATTTGGAAAAAAAAAAAACCAAACAACTATCACCATGATTTTACTTTTTTTAAAAAAGGATTATCTTTATACAAAAAAGTAGGATAGCTATAATCACAGAATAAAGAACAGCCCTGCAAATAGATTCATTTTGTTTATTGAAAAACATCACTACACTGTCCTTAGATTTTCCTTTTATTGCAAACCAGAAAAACTTCCTCTGCAGCTAGCACCAGTTGATGGGCCAATATTTGGTAGGCGTTTAGGAGTCCTTTCAACCCTGAAATGCTATGATCACAAAAACGTACTAAAAAAATTATTTATTATTCCTCAAGTACAAGATGATACTTTTTGCTGAGAGCATGTGAGCAGCTATTTGTTGTGCTATGGATAATTTCAAATTTTGAGAGCCTCTGCTATCATTAGAGTTTTGATGAAAAATGGTTTGATATGTGGATCACTTAATTCTGGTTACACACCATTATACAATGAATTCACTTTAATAGCTAACAGAAAACAGGAAGAGAAAAGTAAACTAGATAAAAATCTATTGCAGATTTTTCTACTATAAAATTGCATAAGCTGTTCAGATATCATAAAAGAGAACATTTGACATTTTCCCTCAGGTGGAAGGTTCAATTTCTCAGGATGTTGCACCAGTGATTTCAGTTGCTCTTTGCGAGGAGTGTGGGATTCATCTGCTGTTTTCTATTTCTATTAGCCGTGAGTTTCTCTGCCTTCAAATTCCATCTGAGAAGCTGACTAAACTTAGCTCATTCCAGAGAGAACAGCTCCCACTGGGAAGATGTCACTGGCTAAAGTCTCATGACCCAGGTACCTGAGAAATACAAAGCTCTGCAATTTTGTTCATCATGAAAGAGAATAAAATATGTTAAAATATCTGCCTGTGTTTTTCCTAGCCATAATCAGATATTCACTAGGCTGGACCATTTTATATGGAAGCTCAAGAATCAGGATAAATTGTTTCTTAACAGAATAAAGAATTTTTTAAAAAACAACTGATGTATTTCCTCTAAATGGAATGAACAAGATTGTGGCTGTGCTATAATATTTCAAAACTTTGTAAACATGCAATACATAGCATTTCCATTTAGTGTCCCAGGCATCCTCTGCACAGTGCAGTGACTGCGATGCATAATAATTGTTTCTGTCCAAATCAAATTTCCTTTTTTAAAGCACATGAAGGGACCGAGTTGATTTCTTGTCCTTATTTTCTCCCTGTATCAGCCTATCCTGAACATCAGCAAATGTAGGATAATGAGTACAGGAAAAATTAACCCATTACTACACTAATGCTCATACACTCATTCACTCACTCATTTATTGTATGAGTATTTGCTTGATGTCTAACCCCATACAAAGTACTGTGCTAAATTCTGGGATTACTAAGATGAAAAAAGGGTTCACAGCCACAGAGTTATGGGGTCTAAGTTAGCATGTATCAACCCAAAAAGAGTCAGGACAGTGTTTCTCAAAATAAAAACTTTTTTTAAACTACAATCCACTGTAAGAAATAAGCTTTTTATCCCAGTCCTGTACTCATAAACACACATATACACACCTTCATGCACACATATGCAAACACATGCAACCAACACTCAACTGAAACAAAATTTTCATAAGTCAAACTTATCCTTTCTACATGTGATACAGTATAATATTTTCTGTTCCATTTCATTTAATTTTTTTAAACACTGACATGACTGACTAAATTGATTTCACAGCCCATGTGTCACAATCTGCAATTTGAAAAATAGTGGTCTGGGAGAGGTCAGTATGCAGCTAAAAATATCAAAAAAGTTGGCAAGAAGTACATTGGAAATAAAAACAAAAGACATTACTTAAATAATATTAGAGTATTTAGGCTGATGTACCTTAACAAAGATATTAACTACAGGAACACAAAGAACATTCTTTTCCCTGGAAGTGATAAGCTTAAATCTAATGAAGTTCCATTTCACAAAGGGCATTAACTAAAGAGTAGTAAACCTAACACCTTGATTACACTACAAGTGGTGGTAAATATAGAAAAAAATGGATGGCTAAAAACCTCTCGAATTTAATCTCCTGTTCTACATCTGTTCACACTTGCACACCACAAACTACATCTTTAGCAATCTAAAGAGAAGATGAACGTGATGCAAATATCTGATACACTTGAAGTTTTCAGACATACAGTCAAATCTTGCTAGAAGCAGCAGAAAGAAATCTAAGATGTAAATATAATTTTCATTAAATACATTCGAAGACTCATTGATAAATTACCTTACAAATGTCTAAAATACTAGTGCTTTACTTGCATCGTATGTTTCTCAGGGATGGGACTGCCTGTTTACTTCATCCCAGTCGGCATCAGCTTATTTACCTCGGCTACTCCTCAGACTGCTTTTCTTTCCTTCTGCATATTCTCCTTAGGTGATCCATCCATTCTCTCACTTTGAACTTTTTCCTCAATGCACTGACTGGATAGCCAACCCAGATCTTCCCCAGACACATTAGTCAGTTGCCTATTGCATCAATCAATCTAGGCGTCCAATAGATGCCTAAGAAGCAAACATATCTACAGCCCAACTCTTTCATCCTTCATAGTAAATCAGTTTCTTCTCTTCCTGTGCTTCCCAATACACTGAATATTACTAGGTAGAACCCACCCATTTCTACCTAGGAGTCATGTTTTCTCACACCCCAAACCTATCAATCAAGTCACCAAGTTCTGCCAATTCTACCTCCTCAATGTGTATATTTAATTCACCCCTTCTTCTTCATACATGTTGCCTGTATCTTTGTTCTGGTCCTCACCACGTCTCACTGATACAAAAACCTTTCAGCTGATCTCCTACCTCTGGTGCAGGCCCTGTAGCACACGCCCAGGGGAGGGGCCTTTCAGCACCACTCTCTTCTCTGAGAAGCCTTAGAGCAGAAGTCCCCAAACTTTTTGGTACCAAGGACTGGTTTCATGGAAGACCACTTTTCCACGGACCGGGGTGGGGGTGGGGGGAGTCAAGCACATTACATTTATTGTGCACTTTATTTCTTTTATTATTACATTGTAATATATAATGAAATAATTATACAACTCACCATAATGCAGAATCAGTGGGAGCCCTGAGCTTGTTTTCCTGCAACTAGATGGTTCCATCTGGGGGTGATGGGAGACAGTGACACCCGAAGTGCTTTGCTTATGTCCAGTCTACTGTGTAATCTCTGCCAATGATAATCTGTATTTGCAGCCACTCCCCAGCGCTAGCACCACTACTTCAGCTCTACCTCAGATCATCAGGCATTAGATTCTCATAAGAAGTGTGCAACCTAGATCCGTCGCATGGGCAGTTCACAGTAGAGTTCGTGCTCCTATGAGAATCTAATGCCACAGCTGATCCGACAGGAGGTGGAGGTCAGGCGATAATGTGAGTGATGGGGAGTGGCTGTAAATACAGATGAAGCTTTGCTCGCTTTCCCGCCACTCACCTCCTGCTGTGCGGCCCACTTCCTAACAGGCCATGGACCGGTACCGGTCCGTGTCCCAGGGGTCGGAGACCCCTGCCTTAGAGTGTCTGCCATGCCTACAGCACTCTTCCTGGAAGTTTCTTAAGCCAAGCTGTTTATGTGTTATACCACATCTGCACAGCTGATGAAAGATGCTGACCCAAAGGCAGACAATTGCAAGCCTAGGAGGATGTCCAGCATCAGAGTCCTGCCAAAGTGGAGTAGGGGGTGAGAGGTGGGAGTGGTCCACACTGGATTAAAACTGGCTGCCAATCAAATCCTCCCTCTTGGGAAACACACAGAGAGGCTGCAGACACACACCTGCACGTGGAGGCACCAGAGACAGCCTAAAGCAGAATGGGCACCAAGACAGCACAGGGACCCAAGCACAGAACATTGTTCTAATTTTCACAAGGTCTTTCTGGGCAGCGGTTGATATGGTTATCTCTTCCCTACTTTCCCCACAAATCCCTCAACAGTCCCCCATGAACTAAGCAAGTTTCTATCGCTTAAAACTTGGAAGAGCCTAACACCCATGGCTCACTTTTTCCAATCAATCTTCTATCAGCACATAGCTGCAGATGATTCTCTAGAATACAAATGTGGAGGCACAGTCCTGCATCACAACTCTTTACAGCTTATCCTTCCATATAGGAGAGAAGTTTCAAATCCTGAGCATGTCATGACCTCTGGTCTTGCCTCTTCTGCCTGGGCCTCAGTTTCTGCCTCTCAACCCTGGTGAACCCTCACTTATGCTGTGATCTCTCACCTGCATGACGCTGCAGACCCTCTTCCCTCTGCCTCGATCCCACCCGGTTTGTCAAGCCTCAGCTTCCACACTGTCCCTCAGGAATGCCTTTCCTGTCTCCTAGACAGTGCCTTCAGTAAAATTCCACGAAAGCAATCCTCATGTGCACTGTTACTGTTAACACATCTGTATCTACTTTGTCTCCAACTAGGATGGGGGAGGGCAGGGCTTTGTCTGTAATTCTTAACAATCTCTAATTACTTCCCTTACTAAGCAAATACTTAGTGAGCACTTTCTATGCACCAGCCTGTGAAAATATAACAATAAACAAGACAGGCACCATATTTGCCATCCCAGAGCTTGGCAGGGAAGATTAGCATTAAATAGCACAATGTGGCAGTGTTACGTCAAGGGTAGAACAGGGCACCATGGGAGGTGGCAGCACAGGTGGGGAGGCTTCCCCACCTAGGGATATTCACATGAAACCTCAGTAGGGAGCAGAGCTCAGCAGGAAAGAGTTTTATGGGAAGGAGAAAAGAGGGAAAGATAAAGGAAAATGTTAGAGGAAAAGGAATCAGCATATGTAAACCAGTAAGGTAAGAGGAACCTTGGTGCAATCACAGAAAGAGTAAGTTCATTGGAGCTCAGAGTGCCCACAGCCAGGGGCAGGCGACCAGGTGGGAGTGGGCACGCACTGTGGGCTGTCGTGGTCATGCTATTGATGCAGCATTTTATTCTAAAGGCAGTTATGGGTTTTAAGCAGGACATCAGATCCTATTTTGAATAACCAACTAGCCTGAGTATCAATTACAAGGGAGAAGCAGAGAGGTGAGTTGGAGGGCCATTAGAATAGCTTGGGTGAGCTATGGTGGCAGTGGAGGTGAGAGAAGCAAGTGCAATGGGGAGATTAAGAGGGTGAATGATCAGGACTTGGTGACTGATTCAGTGTAGGTGTGGTGGCTTTGTAATGTGTCAGCCTGGCTGGGCTAAACTACCTTTCCTAGAATTCCCTTTCCTGTATGTATCCTGTCTTTTCTTCATGAGTTTTTGGAAGATGGAATGGTTAAGTACTGAGGAGCAACTTTTGTACCAGCATAAGCTTTGAAAGTACTGTGCTTCTCCATCCTCCGTAATGCGAAGATTTGAGAAGGGTGCTCCTAAGCAGATGGTTGGACAGACTAAGGCATTAGTTTGCTGAGCCTCCATGCTTGCTAATTAATTCTTCAGTTTACTAGGATTTAAAATGATTGTTCAAAACAAGACATTCCTTAAAATAAATGCTAGGTGAAAGTCTCAACATGGTATTGATTATTAAGATGGTTATTTTAAACAGCTGAGGCTTGTTATTAAATAACAGAATTGCCTTACCTGCCCGGTTGGTTTAATTAAGCTGTTTTCAGTTCATAAAAAGATTATCTACAGTTTTGATATTCATTTTCTCCTGGATTGTATTTTCCGGTTTTCTGGTTAAAATGGTAAATGGAATTCTATAGCAGTTTTCATTTTACAATTCAGATATATAATAGAGTTGACATTTATTACTGGGAAAGCATAATTTTCAGGACTATGGCTTGAATACCCTGGATATTGAGAATTAAAAGTTGTAAATTCTAGTTTTGACACAACTGCTTACTATGTTACCACATGTCACCTAACTTCTTGGTGTTTCTTTCTCACTGGCAAATATTAGAATTGAATACTGACCTATCTCATTCAGAGCAGTGAGAGTGAACTAAGTATTTATTATAAAGGGTATTGAGACTGTGTACTATTTTCACTATACAAAAGATTATGGAAAAAAAAAAGCCTAAGGCTTAAGCTTTTTATTGTACAGAATTCTTCAAATTTATTAAAGGACCTTTTGGGTGAGTTCTTTTTATATTGGAATTCTGATATTGAAAGTGGGTATATGCAAATGCAAACCATGCAACTATTTATTTAGAGCAGTAAATGAAATCTCAAGAGCATTTTTGTAATAAGACAGGCGCTCCATGTGTATATTATTCCTTTAGAATAACAAACAGATTTTGAAACATGTAATAATTTGGACAGATTGCTAGGCTTATTGTTGTCATTTGAAAAAAGGAGCACTGTAATCCAAAAACCTGTGATCTAAAATAATTCAGGGCACAATTTAAAAATATATATAACATCAGACACACATGATTAAAAATAGGTTAATGGGTGTAATGAAGTTAAGACACATACTTTCCTTCTCTTCTTACTCCATTTGTTTATTACCATGAGCATCTCTCTTTGGGAGGGACCTTCAGAGGACATTTGTAAAAGCAGATTCTTGTGTTTTCTTAATCTGGTGCCATGGGAGAGGGAATGAGATGAGTATGTCAAATACCTGATTGGGACTAGACAGGAAAATATTATCTTTATTAAACATAAAAGTTGATATAATTTTGTAAGCTCAATAAAACTTGTATGTTCTAGTAAATTGTGAAAATTGTTAGAATGTTGGGTTATCAATAAACAACTAGCAAACTAAGTGCTATTATCATGATCTAAAACACTAAAGTAGTTTCTCAAATTTTCAACATTTTAAAAAGATCACTATATACTAAATAAGAAGAAAATTAATACTTAAAATTTTATTGTATAGAATTTTAAAATAGAAGTATAGTTGATTTACAATGTTGTGCTACATTCTAGTGTACAGTAAAGTGATTCAGTTTTATATATATATGTATAAAAACATATATAGCTTTTCAAATTCTTTTCCATTATAGGGTATTGTAAGCTACTGAATATAGTTCCCTGTGCTATACAGTAGGTCGTTGTTTTTTATCCATATTATATATACTAGTTTGCGTCTGCTAACCCCAAACTCCCAGTCCCTCCCTCCCCAACTCCTTCTCCCCTTTAGCAACCTCAAGTCTGTTTTCTATGACTGTGAGTCTGTTTCTGTTTTGTAAATAAGTTCATTTGTATCATTTTTTTAGATTCCACATATAAGTGATATATGATATTTGTCTCTCTCTGTCTGACTTAACTTTACTTAGTATGATAGTCACTAGGTCCATTCATGTTGCTGTAAATACCATTTTTTATGGCTGAGTAATATTCCAGCATATATATATTCTATATCTTCTTTATCCATTCATCTGTTAATGGACACTTAGGTTGCTTTCATGTCCTGGCTATTGTATATAGTACTGCTATGAACATTGTGGTGCATGCATCTTTTTTAATTAGAGTTTTCTGCAGATATATGCCCAGGAGTGAGATTGCTGGATCATATGGTAGTTCTATTTTTAGTTTTTTAAGGAACCTCCATACTGTTCTCCATAGTGGATGTATCAATTTACATTCCCGCCAACAGTGTAGGAGGTTTCCCTTTTCTCCACACCCTCTCCAGCATTTATTACTTGTAGACTTTTTGATGATGGCCATTCTGACCAGTGTGAAGTGACACCTCATTGTACAGTAGTTTTGATTTGCATTTCTCTAATAATTAGCAGTGTTGAACCTCTTTTCATGTGCCTGTTGACCATTTGTATGTTTTCTCTGAAAAAATGTCTATTTAGATCTTCTGTCCTCATTTTGATTGGGTTGTTTGTTTTTTTGTTATTGAGTTGTATGAGCTGTTTGTATATTTTGGAAATTAATCCCTTGTGGGTCACATCATTTGCAAATATTTTCTCCCATTCTGTAGGTTGTTTTTTCATTTTGTTTATGGTTCCTTTGCTGTGCAAAAGCTTTTAAGTTTGATTAGGTCTCATTTGTTTATTGTATTAAATTCTTAAAATTTATATATATACAGACAGACACACACACATATATTAAGGGATTTTTTATAGGGATTTGATCCTACACAGTGTAGACAGTGCTTATGAGTCTCTGAAAGTCTATTCTCTTTGCATCTGATGTTGGAGTTTAAAGTCCACAGGATGGGCAGCCAGGAAGGAAATATGAATGTAAAGAAAGAATAAGAGCAATCTGGAACTCATAAGCATGAGAGGGAGTCCCTCAGGACAAACTGAAACTCATACCAGATTTTGTTGCCTCTGACTTTTATGGTGTGGGTATCTGCCTAAGCCAGAGTGCCGCCACCCACAGCTGGACCAGGAGTGGGAGAAGCTGAAGGGCGTCCAGGGCAGAGTGGAGCAGTTGCTGGCTGAGTCAGTGCCTCACACCATGAGGTGATGAGCCTGCAGGTAAGCGAGAAGGTGTGTGAGCTACAAAATGGCTGTTGCTTCACTTGCTAAAAAATAAAGTGAGGTATATTGGAAGTGTAGAGTTTATTTGAGCACTTATCAATTCCAACAAGGCAATGGTTAGGAACAATCTGCCAACAGGAGCCAGGGAAAGATATTACAGAACAGGAATGAAAACAAAGGAAGGATATTTTTTGCACTGCTATGGCTTATGGCCTACTTGGCTGTTTGTGATCAGCTGTCCTTAGCGTCTTGGTCTTGATTTCATAGCCTTGAGGCATTTGCAGGCTTAGATTTTGGTTTGCTTACATAGACCATGAAAACATTAGAGCCACCTCAGTCTAATGGCCTCCTTCTTTAATCAATTTCACAACTTCCATCCTCCAGCTCTCCCATAAGAATGTCTCTCAGGAATAAGCTCTTAAATGTTCTGCCTCCTTTTGCACTTATGGTCAGAATGACAGTAAGGCCAACCTTTCTTTAAGGGTAAGGACCGGGTTAAAAATGACTTCTATACCCAGTGAGTAATGTCCCCTTCAATATAGGTTCCGTAGGAAGTTCTAGTCTTAATCCAAAAATTCTTCTGCTCAGATCATTTTTTAAATTCCATTTTTGGAATTTTGTTTTGCATATTCATTCTCAAACAGTGGGAAAGAATGCTAGTCTATTTAATATTGTTAGATATTTCATGTAAAAGTTATTGTAAACTGAGTCAGGAGGCAATTCAAAAATGGAGTTCAGGGACTTCCCTGGCGGTCCAGTGGTTAAGAATCTGCCTTCCAATGGAGGACACGTGGGTTCCATCCCTGGTTGGGGAACTAGGATCCCACATGCCACGGGGCAACTAAGCCCGCACGCCGCAACTACTGAGCCTGCCTGCTCTGGAGGTTGCACGCCACAGCTAGAGACAAGCCCTTGTGCCACAACCAGGACCCGATGCAGACAAAAATAAATAAGTAAATAAATATTTTTAAAATTTAAAAATAAATAAACTAGGTCTTCCCTGGACATCCTATTTTAAAAAAAAAAAAAAAACGAGTTAATAAAAATCATATTGAGTGAAAGTTCACATGATTCAAATAAGCATATAGCTTCCTATGGGGGCTGCTCATGTTCAGATGTAAATGACTGATAGACTGTATTTTTAAAAAAAATTCTCACCTCCTTAAATTAGCTCAACATATTTACCAATTCCAGTTGAAGTATAAATGTATTGCTTTGTCTGCTCACCACCTATCCTTCCCTCTTCTGATGACGGTATACTGCTTTTCCTTGGGAATGAGCCCATTACCCACTTTCAATTTATTTAGCTCCTGGGGAGGATGGACAACTCAGATGAGATCAATCAGATACATTCCATCACTAGGGCTACAGTAATTGGTTCGGGAATGGGCCCCAAACCCAAGTATGAGACTCGATTCCAGGACTTTGGCTGAAACTGGCTTTCTTTTGGGGTTACCAAGTTAAAAATATAAATCTGTAACTGCTAGGAACCATTATATGGGGAGATCTTCCTGAGGATGAAGTCAATGCAGAGTAAGGCAGAGCTGAAAGATCGAGAAAGAATCCTGATGACATCATTTGAGTAGCTAGATCAAGCTCCACCTGAAACCAGCGTCCTGAACTTTTCAGTTATATGAGCCATTAATTTTTTTTTTCAATTCTAGCCACTTAAGTGTGTTT
Source organism: Kogia breviceps (assembly GCF_026419965.1). Taxonomy (NCBI): domain Eukaryota; kingdom Metazoa; phylum Chordata; class Mammalia; order Artiodactyla; family Physeteridae; genus Kogia; species Kogia breviceps. The sequence goes on along the minus strand of NC_081310.1, from coordinate 38,495,817 downwards.
CCCTATGTAATGGATTCAGTCAAGAAAAAAAACGGGAAATGTTACAGCTTATATGTACACAAACATGTGGCTTATGTGGTGCTCACTTATCTTGTTATTAGTTTTAGTTTGACATCTTTAATAATGTATATTTCATTTTTCAATTTCATAGCTACACAAAGCATTTTTAATTTCTGGAGTACTTTACAGAGCTGGAGATTTAGTGGTAGGGGTAGGGAGGAAAAGGTGGTTATTCTTAAGACATTTTAATTAGTGACTCCTTAAGTTTGGAATATAATGATTTAGAATTAAGATATATCCAGAGTCAGCAATGTTACCATAAGAGGCTAAGGGAATTTAAACCAGAAATTAACCTGACATGTTTTACCTTCTCTATGTGTTACAGCCTTCCTTTTGCCAATCAGGTTAACAGCTCTTTGAGTCTTTCTGGCAGGATATTTCCTGGGCTATCATGAAAAAAAAACTCCTATTCTATCATGTAAACCCATCGCAGGCTGTTTTTCTCTAAAAATCTGATCAGTACATCTGTTTCCCCAGGGGTAGAGAAAGAACAAACAGCAAGTCCTGATAAAACTTCTCTGGCATCGTTCCTTTCCTCAAATGCTATACATGCCACACACTTATTATTTTAGTCCTCTGCTATTAATAAGACTTCTTGAGGAAACACTAAAAGCTCTAATTCCATCCAGATGCAAGCAGTATGCAACACCAGCACCTCATCCTTGAGGTTCTAGCGAAATTACTAAGAGCGTATCATGACTCATACGTTCTCAAGCATTTCTCTCTGTCCTAAAATCTAAAACCAGGAAATTTGGAGCAGGTTGTTTTTTTGGAAATTGACTTTTCAGCTACTGTAACTTATATCATGGTTCTGCAATATGTTTTCTCTCCTCACTGAGGAAGGCAGTTAACATTAAAGAATTAGCTCAGGAGTTCAGTTCCACATCCTTAAAGTCCCTCAAAGGAAAATTACAATGCCACTCACTGCAAGCACAGAGCGTCATCAAAAGAAGATTTGCAAACAAGTCTTTTGCTGCAGGTTCCACCACACTACCACTTCACACGCGAAGTTGACAAAAGCATTATTCTGTCAGGCCCGATGCGGAGAAATGAGCACGCGTCAGGCAGCGTCTTTTGTGTTGAACCAAATCCTCAAGATGAAATGCAATGATGAGCCTATGATTTCCACCTGTTCCTTTTTCTGCAGGAAACCCAGTCTCCTGGCGCCCAGTTGTTCAGTGAAACTTGCCCCTTGTCATCTCTCCCACTGTTCCCTTCCATAGTGATATCCTAGAGAGAACGTGCTTCAGAGAGGCAATAGCTTTGTACAGCTTTACTAAAATTTTCAAGAAGAGTATTCTGGAACCTTTGTGACAGAAAGTTTAGGAAAAACTTTTAACCATGGAAATTTCTTATATGAAGTGTTTAACTACACCCCACTCCACCTGCTCCGTGTAAGGCCACTTAAAGAGAAATACCTGTTCAGAAGTAAAATAAGTGTATGGGAAACTGCTACTTCTGTTTTGGAATAATCACTGTCTATTTGAACAAGATTATAACTACTAGAGGAAGACAGCCACTCCTGGAAAGTTTGAAAAGAGCAATGATTTTCCAGAACACCCGTTTCCCTATTAAGTATATTTGGGGGAGGGTAAGTAAGAGATGGAGAAAGGTAAAAGTTTTACTAAAATAGTGATACTAAAAGAAGTTGATACAAAGTGTTCTTAATGAAAACTGCTTAGTCAAAAAGTTGCTGCTGCTTCTTGAATTCATTTCAAATAAAGCTCTCTGTTTAAGAGCTTTGAAAGTAAATTATACATATCACACTAATAGTTGGCTTGAGTTTTCTTTTGACATTATATAATTTCCAACTTTGAGGAAAATACTAGTATTTATAGATAGTATTTATGAATTTTGCAAGTCAGAAATATAACAGGGCTTCCCTGGTGACACAGTGGTTGAGAGTCCGCCTGCCGATGCAGGGGGCACGGGTTCGTGCCCCTGTCCGGGAAGAGCCCACATGCCGTGGAGCGGCTGGGCCCATGAGCCATGGCCGCTAAGCCTGCGTGTCCGGAGCCTGTGCTCTGCAACGGGAGAGGCCACAACGGTGAGAGGCCCGTGTACTGCACACACACACACACACACACACACACACACACACAAATATATATATATATATATATATATATATATATAAAACAGACCTTTAGTTGCAATGTTTATATCACTACATAGAGTGACTAATTTTTCAAATTACTGAAGGAAGTTAGAATTATGAGTCAGTGAGTGGATCACCTAACGAATGAAAATAAAATTTATGCTTCTCTCAAATGGACTGTATTTTATTTTTAAAATATTTATTAAGGCTTATTAGTTTTGTGCTGAATTTTTTCAGTAGTTTTTCCCTATATGTGTTCCAACTCTTCAGTATGATATAGTGTTTGTACATGCACAATCTAATATTGAGTCAGACATGAAATGGACCTTAACAGATAATAAAGATATACAAACAGTACAGCATATTCTAATCCACTCAGAAGTACAAGTAGAGTGCCACACTTAAGAACCATTTCAATATTTAACACAAACTTTAAGTCAGGAAAAGAGGTCTGTGCTGTTAATCTACCACCTACTAAACTATAAAAACAATGATGAAGCCATTTATATGTCTATTTCCTTGACCTTGTCAAATTTTACATGTAATTAGATTTGTGTAGCAGGTCTTGCTCTATGTAAAATAAATAATCTTATTATTGACTGCAGCAAACATTTGAATATACTTAAGCATTCTTTATTTATTCAGCAAACATTCTTAAGCACCTACTATGTGTCTGGCACTATTCTAGGTCCTGTGATGACCAAAGAAAAAGGCACAGTCTCTATGTTCAAGGAGGCACATCCAGTACAGAGGTGACCATGTAGACAGATGTAATACAGGAACATTATGGTATGTTTTTCAAAAGCATTTCTTTCCAAAAGAAATGGCCACTGAGTGAACTGTGTACAAATTAGAAACTGTAAGGCTTTGGTTTCAAAGAGCAAAGAGCCAAGATCAAGAGAAGCAATTGGGCTAATGATGAATGTCCTTTAAAGTAACAACAACAACAGAAAAGATAGCACCAAGATTCTTGTAACCAACATATGGAGATTAATAGCAATTGTGTGGCCTCAATCTTTTCTTGAAAAGTTAAGGTCCAAAGGGAAATGTGCTAAGAATCCACAGGGATTCACTTTAGTAGCAAAGTGAAGTAGAGGCTGAGAGCATTGTAACGTGTGCTATGAAGGGGTCTACAGCGACTTAACACCAAAGTTCAGAAGCTGTGTAGAAGCCCATGTATGTTTAACACAAATCTAAGCAGATGAACACAGTGGAATCAGAGAGAATAATAAAGTCATCTTTTAAATAGGGCAGCTGAGTACTGTAGCCCAGAAACCTAATAATGATAAACTGGCTTAAATTCTCAGAACCTCGTAGAAGTGGTCTCACTCCAAAAGAGATTCCGGATGAGTTTGATTTCCTTCTTTCTACTGGTTATTGTCGACTTTTAAAGGAAAATTGGGGCTGGGATAAATAGTGATTACAAATAGATTAATTATAAAGGTGCTATAGTTGCCTTGGTATTTATATTTCTTTAAATTGTCCTGTAGTGTAGTCAGCTAACTACACTGTGCTTTAACATGTGTGCAAAGTCGCTGCAATAATGAAATATATTTGTATAAAAATGTGTATGATTGAAACTAATAATCTTTTCAACTCATCTAATTATGCTTATGGGATGCTTGGATCTTTGGGGACCATAGTACCATGAATCAGCACCACCTCTACACACACATACCTATAAAGGCAGCTTATCTCAAATGCAGGCAAGATGAAATAGCAGGAAGAGCTAACATTGCTGATTTTTTTTTTTTTTTTTTTGCGGTATGCGGGCCTCTCACTGTTGTGGCCTCTCCCGTTGCGGAGCACAGGCTCCGGACGCACAGGCCCAGCGGCCATGGCTCACGGGCTTAGTTGCTCCGCGGCATGTGGGATCTTCCCGGACCAGGGCACGAACCCGTGTCTCCTGCATCGGCAGGCGGATTCGCAACCACTGCGCCACCAGGGAAGCCCCAACATTGCTGATTTTTGCTATGTACCAGGTACTACATTAATTATTTTGAATGTTGTATTTTAGTTAATTCTCTCAACTACTTTAGGACATATGAGCCATAATTATTACCATCTTATACATGAGGAAACTGAGAAGAAATTTACACTTTTGCACAGTTGGTAAGTGGAGAAGCCAGAATTCCAGGCCAGAGGAGATCAGACTCCAGAACCCAGGGTGCAAGTGCATCTCCATTTTTGAGGTATAAGCAGCAGGTAGGTACCTGCCTCTAAGTAAAAAAGAAAGAAAAATGGTAAAAAGTAGGAGCATGAAAGTGGAATAGGAAGGAAAATCACGAAGAACAGAAAGACAAAGAGCAGAGGCCCAAAAAAAGGAACAAAGCAAAAATGTTGTCATTGAAGTAATTGTAGTGGGGATTTTTCGACCACTTTAACCCACCACCGAACTCTCTGCAAGACACTTACCATAATCTATAGTTTTCCTTCATTTTTAATCTTGATTACCTCCCACAATAGAAAGTCTGTTTTCCCCCTAATATACGTGCAGCACAGAGCACTGCCCAGCACATAATCAGCGAGCAAGAAGCAGTTATTGAATTAATTAAATCAATCAATTAAATAACATAATTTTCAGAATTGGAGGCTAAGTTGCCAGTAATGTTTTCACCCATCAGCTAAGAATTATGTCTGCTCTTCTCTAACAGGAGAGACGCTACCTGGAGCGTAGTTTTAGTTTCTGCCCCTTGGGCTGGTAATTCCTATTTGTTTAGCAGTCAAGACTCAAGGACACATGGAAAGGAGGGGAAGAGAAGATTGTGTTAAAGGGGAGAAGTGTGGACCTCCTTGAGATCAAAGATGGATTATTTTGATTAGTAGATTCTGTGCTACTTAAATTTGTCATTAAAGTCACTTCAGAATTGCCTTCCCAGAAGAGGTGAGCTTAGTTGGAGGAGTATGTAGGAGAAAGGTGATGTCAGATGCAGAAGAGGATTTCGCTTCCACCATATAGGGCCATGTGGAAGCTCATGAGGAGGTGGCAGTATAAGGGGAGAGTGGGAGTGGTAGGCAGTGTGATTTGAGAGTGGTGGTAGCAAATGTGGGAAGAGGAGGAAATGACAGCACGCAGTTGAACAGTGGGCTTAACAATCTGGCAGTAAACTGGGAGCTAACAAGGCCCACCTGGAGCGGTTAGCAACAAAAGAAACATTTGTAGCTCACCAAGAAGATTTGAGGAGAAAATAATATGATGTTTGGCTAGCATGAGACTCATGCTGTATCTTGGACCCAACTTCTTTTGGAATTTCGAAATGGGCAAGAAATGACTGACATGTTTGTGCTTCTGGACTGAAAACGCGTTTCTTTGGTGATATTTTAGCCCCCAGGCCAGCATCATCATGATTTGCTCCATAGTGATTTGGTCTTGACTTTCATGTTCCTTAACATGAGACATTTTGTTACTACTATCTTCCTTATTAAAATTGTTTTGTTTTATTCTTTGATTAACTACTTGGCACAGATGTACTTTTTGATGCTAATCGTAGGTTTGTTCCTTTTAACTTTTTATTTTCAACCTTTTTCATGATAGTTCAACTTTGCTCAGTACTTCTTTTTGCTGTATACTTATAAAACCTGTCTTTCATTTTTAGTCATAAAGAATTCGTTCACCTTAGATATTCCAACACTCATTTTTTTAAGCCTACAGTCCATCTGTTACCATCTCCTCTATGATATTAGATTGTATTACCCTATGTTGTTTCCTCCAACTTTTGGCAGAAGAGACTATTTTCCAATAAGCCCACTTACTTCATATGACAAGAAATGTATCAAGTTTTTATCAGCTTTCAATGCAGACAGATCGTTAAGCATGCCCCCAAATGTTTAGAATTACCACTTGTTTCTGTCACTGATGCAGTGTGTAGGGTGGTTGAGAAGAGAACACAAATATAAAGACTTGGAACGTGGAGGGCTGTATTAGTTATCTACTGAGCTATAAAAAATTACCCCAAATTTAGCAGCTTAAAACTACACACATTCATCATCTCACAGTTTCTCTAGGTTAGGAGTCTGGACCCAACATAGCTGGGCCTTCTCCTCAGGGTCTCACTAGGCTGCAATCAAGGTGTCAGCCAGGCTGCTTCCTTTCTGGAGCTCAGGGTCCTCCTCCAAGTTCATGTGGTTACTGGCAGAATTCCATTCCTTGCAGCGATAGGACTGAGGTCCATTCCTTTCTGGCCGTCAGCAGGACTGCTTCGACTCCTAGAAGCCATATATAGCTCCTTGCCATGCGACCCTTCACAGGCTCTCTCACATGACAACTTACCTATTCCAGGGCAGCAGGAGAACCTCACTCCATTCTAATAAGGCAGAGTCTTACATAACCTAAGAGTAACTATCCCATCACCTTTGTGACACATCACTTTTGCTGTGTCAATAAAAACTACTCCTTTCTATAGTAATGTCCTGCTTCTCCCTCTCCCCTCTGAGGTTGTGTCATAGGAGGCCTACAAGAGATACAGGAATTTCATGACCATCCATCATCCTGTGGACTGAATTGTATCCCCCTAAAATCCTATGTTGAAGCCCTCACCCCTAAATGTGACTGTATTTGGAGATAGGGATGAGGTCACAAGAGTGGCACTCTGATATAATATAACTAGTGTCTTTATAAGAAAGGACCCAGAGAGCATGTTCTCTCTCTCTTCCTCTCCCCTTCTCTCTTTTCCATGTGAGGACACAGCAAGAAAGTAGCCATCTGAAAGCCAGGAAAAGAGCTCTCACCAGGACCCCAGCCCCGCAGGAAACTTGAACTTGGACTTACAGGCTCCAGAACTGTGAGAAAATAAATGTTTGTTGTTTAGGCCAACCAGTCTGTGGTATTTTATTATGGCAGCCTGAACAAACTAAAACATGTCAGTAACAAGGCCAGCTTCCCCCAACCTCAGTGTCAGAGGAGGCCATGTGGGGAGCCATAGTGAGACACAGCTGCCCCATCTAGTGCTCATGTGTCAGAAGAGGCCTACTAGGGAGCCAGAACACCCAGCCTTACTCAAGAGTAATGAGGAACCCCTCCACCATAGAGGAATAAAAAAATAGAAAATCTCAGCAAAGAAACTGAAAATCTCAGCAAAAAATAGAAAATATATATAAGAAACAAATAGAGATTTTCAAACTAAAAAAAATACAATAACAGAAGAAAAAGACTTAAGTAAGTGATGGGCTCAACAGCAAAACAGAGAGGACAGAGGAGAGAATTAGTGACCATGAATGTAGAACAATACAAATAACCAATCTGAACAGTTAAAAATATATATACTGAAAAAATTTTAAATGAACAGAGCCTCAAAGATCTGTGGGACTATAACAAAAAACTTAGTATTCATATTATTGGAGTTCTGAATAAGGGAAAGAAAATGAGTCTTTTCAGCAATAATGCTGGAACACTTTCAAAATTTGGCAAAAGACATAAACCTACAGATTCAAGAAGCTGAGCAAGCCCCAAACAAACAAAAAACCCCAAAGAAATCATTGTCAAGACACATCATAGTCAAGCTTCTGAAAACTAAATAGAAATACAAACTCTTGAAACCAATGAGACATAATGTTTTCCTATATATAGGAAAAAAAGCATTTCAAAAGACAGAGACTTCTCATCAGAAACCATGGAAGCATAAGGAAGTGGCATAATATTTTTCAAGCTGTCAAACCAAAATTCTATGCTCAGTAAAAAATATCCTTCATAAATGAAGGGAAAATCAAGACATTTTCAGAATAAGGACGATAAAGGAATTTGTCACCAGAAGACTTGCTCTAAAAATGGCTGAAGGAAGTTCTTTAAACAAAAGACATTGTAAATGAAAGAATCTTGGAACATCAGAAAGGAAGAATCATGGTAAGAGTAAAGATATGGTAAATACAATAGATTTTCCTTCTCCTTTTGGGTTTTCTAAATAGTGGTTGATCGTAGAGCAAAACTTATAACACTGTCTGACTTGGTCCTCAGTGTATGTAGAGGAAATATTTAAAACAATTATTGTATAAGGGGTAAAGGAGTGTAAAGGGGATGTAATAGAAAGGGAAACTGAGATTTCCACACTTCACCCAAACTAGTAAAATGTCAATAGACTGTGATAAATCATGTATATATAGTCGGCCTTCCTATTTCACACGTTCCCCATCTATGGATATGGAAAGCCAACTGTACCCCAACATTCTATATTAGGGACTTGAGCATCCACAAATTTTGATGCCAGTGTGGGTCCTGGGACCAATCTTCTATGATACTGAGGACGAATGTATAATGTAATACATAGAGCAACCACTAAAAAATCTATACTGAAATATACACTCAAAAATACTACAGATAAATCAAAATGGAATTCTAAAAACGTTTAAGTAACCCACCTGAAGACTGGAAAAGGAAAACAGAAGAACAAAAAACAGAGAGAATAAACAGAAAACAGAAAATTAAATTGTAGAGTTAATAATTACCTTAAATGTAAATTGTCTAAATACACCAGTTAAAGACAGAGATTGGCCAAGTGGATGAAAAAGCAAAACACACTGTATGCTGTGTGCAGGAAGCTCACCTCAGATATAATAATGTAGGTAGGTAGAAAGAAAAATGATGGGAAAAGGTATACCATGCAAATATTAATCAAAAGAAGGCAGGAATGGCTATATTAATATCAAATAAAGTAGACTTCAGAGCAAATTACCTATTAAAGTCTATTAAAGTAGACTTCAGAAATAATTACCTATGAAGTTTATTCAAGTAGATTTCAGAGCAAAGAATATTACCAGGAACAGAGAAGGACATTACATAATTATAAAAAATAAATGCACCAAGAAGATGTAGCAACCCTAAAAATATATGCACCAATAAACAGAACTGCAAAATATGTGAAGCAAAAACTGATAAAACTTAAATAAGATATAGATAAATACACAATTATTGTTGGAGACATTAATGTACCTCTCTTAAAAAAATGATAGAACAATTAGACAGAAAATCAGCAAGAATATAAAAGGACTCAACAATACCATCAACAACAGGATCTAGTTGACATTTATAGAACTCTCCCCAATGACAGCAAAATACACCTTCTTTTCAAGCACTCACAAAATAAATATCAAAACAGACCCTATCCTGGACCATAAAACAAGCATCAAATTTTTTCAAGAATGGAAATCATACACAGTATAGTCTCTGATTAGAATGGAATCAAAGTAGAAATCACTAACAGAAAGATAACAGGAAAATTGCCAAACACTTGGAAACTAAACAATGCACATCTAAATAATCCATGGGCCAAAGAGGAAGTCTCAAGGGAAATATTAAAAATACACATAGCTGAATGAAAATGAAAATACAGCATATCAAAATTTGTGGGTCACAGCTAGAGCAGTGCTGAGAGGGAAATTTATACCACAAAATGTGTATCTTAGACAAGAGGGAAAGTCTCAAATCAATAATCTAAGTTCCCACCTTAAGAAACTAGAAAAAGAAGATCAAAGTAAACCACAAGCAAGCAGAAGGAAAGAAATTATAAATATAGTAGTAGAAATCAATGATTCCCAAAGCAGAAAAACAATACAGAAAAATCAAGGAAACAAAAAGCTGGTTCTTTAAGAAGAAGAATAAGGACTTCCCTGGTGGTGCAGTGGTTAAGAATCTGCCTGCCAATGCAGGGGACACAGATTCAAGCCCTGGTCTGGGAAGACCCCACATACTGTGGAGCAACTAAGCCTGTGTGCCACAACTACTGAAGTCTGCGCGCCTAGAGCCTATGCTCCACAACAAGAGAAGCCACCGCAATGAGAAGCCCGTGCACCACAACGAAGAGTAGCCCCCATTCACTGCAACTGGAGAAAGCCTGCGTGCAGCAATGAAGACCCAACACAGCCAAAAATAAATAAATTAATTAATTTTTTTTAAAGAAAAGATATAAGTAAAGAGATTTACAGACTGTGTTCATGAATAGGAAGGCTCAATGCTATAATGAGGTCATTTCTCTCCAAACTGATATGTAGGTTTAATGCAATGCCTATCAAGATGTGAGCAAGACTTTTTAAAAAGATCTAGACAAAATTTTTCTGAACTTTATATGGAAAAGCACAGAAACTGGAACAGCTAAAACCATTTTGAAACAGAAGAATAAAGAGGGAGGAATCACTGTACCCAATTTCAAGAAGACTATGTGGTGTTGGTGGAGATATAGACACAGAGATCAATGGAAGAGAATAAAGAAGGCAGGAGAAAAACCCACATAAGTACAGACAACTGATTTTTTATAGAGGTGGAAAAACAACTCAAAGAATGAAGGACAGCCTTTCAACAAATGGTGCTGGAGCAATTAGATATCCATATGCTAAAAAAAAAGAAACCTCAATATACATGCATATTATGACAGTGTCGGTTTCCTGGTTTTGATATTGTACTGTAGCTATATAAGAGGTAACCAATGGGGAAAATTGGGTAAAGGATATAGAAGACCTTCCTGTATTGTTATTATACTGTATATGTATAAACTTACTATACTGTATATATATAAACTCCCTGTTTGCAATTTGCTGTGACTCTACAATTATTTCAAAATAAAGTGTTTTTTTGTGGTACGCAGGCCTCTCACTGTTGTGGCCTCTCCCGTTGCAGAGCACAGGCTCTGGACGCACAGGCTCAGCGGTCATGGCTCACGGGCCCAGCCGCTCCGCGGCATGTGGGATCTTCCCGGACCAGGGCACAAACCCGTCTCCCCTGAATCGGCAGGCGGATTCTCAACCACTGCGCCACCAGGGAAGCCCCAAAATAAAGTTTTAAAAATTGAATGTAGATGTTATGTTTGTGTGTGTGTGTGTATTTGTGTGTGTCTACTTCCTGGTAAAATAGCTGTTTAGTACTCTGTTTAGTTTGTTTCTTTTTTAGCAAATTTTAAAGCCATTAACTTAGGACAATAATATTTCCATATCTCTGTCATATTACCCAATCTATGTATTGGTGAGATGATCTTGAGTAAACTCTCTGAACCTCTGTTTTTGCAGTTATAAAAATTAGGGTATAATTTATACTTACTTCACATGCTGACAGGATTTTTCTAAGGGTCAAACAAGGTTACGTATGCAAAAACCCTGAACTCGCTATCTGACAAATGATAGACTCTCAGGAAGCAATTTCTTTCCTTCCTTCTTGCTTTCCTTTCACTTTGTATTCCACTACTTGATAAGTTTTTATTTCCAGCTGGGTTTCAAGTACTATTCTCACTCCAGTGGATGGATATATTTAATGTAAAAATCCTATGGATAAAAAAATTAAAGCTCTTTGTAGAAATGTTGATTCAAAGTCCAGGACAGGAAATGTCTGGAATATCTTTTTGCTCTATAAAGTAAGAAAACCATCAAGGACTAATAGGATAATGTCAAAAAAACCCAGAAGCCTAATTGAATGCATTTCCACTGGACTAAGATAGCGTAAGTTGAGAAGCAAAAAGAATGAGTAAGAAGGTAGCAGCAGAGGCAGCATAGTTTAAATCTCCCTAAACTCCTCTAAAAACATAAAAGCAACTATGATAACAAAACAAAAGACCCATGGATGATATCTACAATAAATCTAAATGACCAGGTATTCCTATGATCCCCCAAGTACTCAATACCCTCAGCTACAAGACTTGAGCAATATCAGCCTTTGGGCTGGAGAAAAAGATCACTGACAAATGAGCTTCTAATGGCTCTGACACCGAGAACCCCCAGAACACCATGTAGTACTAACTACAAAGCATGGGCCAATCTGAGAACAACAGCTGAAACTAGGAGGATTAAATTCATTGGTAAATTCAAGGAGATTGTGTTGTAATAAAGTCTAATGGAGCAGTCTGGGTCCTATAAACAAATCTCCCCTACAAGGCAAAGCCCCACACTGAGGACAAGGTGCTGAAAGAATCCAAATTGGGCAGGATACAAACTAGAAGGGCAAATAAAGATAAGAACCAGTTAAAAGCTGGGAGGGGGAGCAAGAAGATAGGAAACAAACAACAGAAATTACTTTTAATCACTTTGAAAATAAAAACATACAGAAGATAGAGCTCTAGAGCTACAATAAAAAATCTTCTGCCCCTCTCCTGAAAGTACAGGAAAGCTCATTTCATTTAAAAATGAGCATCAGAAAAAAGATTATAGCTGAATCTCATACAAAGTTGTTATAAGAAAAAAACAGAATGAGTAGAATAATATCCTTGTAGACAAAAAAAAAAGTCATGCCATAAAAAGCCTATAAAAATGAAAACTATAATTTTATACTTTAAAAATCTTAAAAAATAAAACATGATAGAAATTATGTGGAAATATATCAGAATTAGAAAAATTCAGAAATCAAGTGATTGTTGAAAACAAATATTTGAAAAGAGAGGTGACAGAACTCAAGAAAGAATTAGAAAAAAAAATTTTTTTTAAACAAAAGCAAAATCAGAGAAACACACAATGGATAATGCTTTAAAAAAAATAGAAGATGAAAAATAGAAAGTTTTGAAAAATAAAATAGAAATTAAGAAAAGAATAATAAAGATTTGAAAGAAATAGATAGACCAAAAAAGCCAACAAACATATGACAGGAATCCAAAGGAGAAAACCAAAGCAATGGAACAGAGCAAATGTTAAAAATTATAACATTATAATATAATATTATAATATTATAAATTACAACATCTTGCAATGAAGAATAATAAGGCAGATTGTCATCTGACTTTTCTACAGCAATACTTTATACCAGAAAATGGTAGAGTTACATATTTAAAACACTCAGAAGAAAATGGAAATCATGGGTTTACTATCCAGGCCAAATTAACTTCAAGAATGAAGGTCACAGATAAACTGCTATAAACATGCAAGAACTCACATAATTCTGTTCCCATAATGACTTCCAGAAAAATCTACCAGAGCTTCAAAGAATCAAAAAGACTAGTGAGACATCAAAGTAAGGACTACTGTTGAGCAATATATAAATAAATATTCATGTGTAGAACTAAGATTAAATGATAGGATCCACAATCATGGTATCTGACAATGTGGAATTCAGAATAAAAAGCATAAAAAGATATAAAAAACATTTTATAATGCTAAAGGCTCTAATCACAATGAAGATATAATAGTTACTAATATTTATGTACCAAATATAACAGCAACGGTTTTCACAGAGCATAAACCATAGGTGACAAAAGGAGAATTAAGACAGAAATACACCCACCCCAATGTTCATAGCAGTACTATTTATAATAGTCACGATATGGAAGCAACCTAAGTGTCCATCAGTAGATGAATGGATAAAGATGTGATATATATGTATAATGGAATATTAACCATAAAAAAGAATGAAATAATGCCATTTGCAGCAACATGGATGGACCTAGAGATTATCATACTAAGTGAAGTAAGTCAGACAAAGACAAATATCATACGATATCACTCATATGTGGAATCTAATTTTAAAAAGATACAAATGAACTTATTTACAAAACAGAAGCACACTTACAGATATTGAAAAAACTCTTATGGTTACCAAAGGGGAAATGTGGGGTGGAGGGATAAATCAAGAGCCTGGGATGAACACATGCACACTACTATGTATAAAATAGATAACCAACAAGGACCTACTGTATAGCACAGGGAACTCTACCCAATATTCTGTGATAACCTATAAGAGAAAAGAATCTAAAAAAGAGTGAATATATGTATAACTGAATCACTTTGCTGTACACCTGAAACTAACACAACATTGTAAATCAACTATACTCCAATAAAATTAAAATTTTTTAAAAATAAAGCAGAAATTATTGTCAGAAAACAGAAAAACAGTAGAACTAATAAATAAATCAAAAGGTGGTTTTATAATCAAATTTTTAAAATAGACAAACTAGTATGTATTAGTTATTGATGGCTGTGTAACAAATTATCCCCCAAATTTAGTATCTTAAGACAAACAATATTCATTATCTCATAGATTCTATGAATCAGACATGGCTTAGCTCAGTGCCTTTAGGTCTGAGGCTCTCACAAGGCTACAGTAAAGGTGTCAGAGCCTGACCTATAGTCATCTCAAGGCTCAACTGGGGGAAGATGTGTTCCCAAACTTCTTGCTTCTCCTCGGTATCCTTTTTTTCAACTTTTGTGTTTTAGCTGACTCTGCTTCACTAATTCGGATATTTAATTTTCCACCAATTCCTTGAATGAATGAATTCTCTCTCACCCACCAATTTTCTCTCTTCATTGCCCTTGTTGAGTTATATCTCTTTTATTTATTTACTGTCATTTTAGTGGAATTTTGAGAGGAAGAGGAGAAAAAAATACATTTAACCAGATGTAAATACTCAAAGCATGCCTTACATTTCTAATAACTTGTTAATCTCCTGATCATAAACTACAAGAACAAAAGGACTGTGTTTGTAACTGCAGGGCTTGCATATTGCCTGCCACATAGCAGGTACAAAATACATGTGTGTTAAATAAATAAATGAGAAGCTGCAGAAGTAGCACAGGATCAAAATCGGTAGAAAGAGGAATTAACAGGTATCAAGAGTCTAAAAATGACTGTCACCCTGGCTTTGCATTGGAAACACCAGTAGGGCATGAAAAAGTCAGTCTCTATCTCAGAATTAACAAATGAGCATTCTTGGGAGATCCCATAGTATCCTAACGATGTTTCCTTACTCCAGGTCTTGAAGCTCTTCACTCCATCTTCCTCACTGCTCTAGAGCTCTCTCTCTTGTTCTGAAACAAAAATCTACTTGTCCTTTCCCTGTTAAAAATCCTGACTGTGATAACCTTCAGTATAAAGTCCAAATTTCTTAGCATGAAGTGCTGGCTCAGTGATATTGTCCCTGACTACTGCTCAACCATATCTTTTGCACTATAATTCCTCTCCCTCTTGCAGAGTGCTACAGCCATTCAGAACAGCTTGTAGTACCCCAATGATGCCAACCCACTTTCTTCATATACTTTTTTTAGTCTGGTGAATTCTGTCATCTTTATTTTTAATTAATTAATTAATTTTTGGCTGCATTGGGTCTTCGTTGCTGCAGGTGGGCTTTCTCTAGTGGCGGTGAGAAGATGCTAGTCTTTGTGGTGGTGTTCAGGCTTCTCATTGCGGTGGCTTCTCTTGTTGCAGAGCACGGGCTCTAGGGGTGCAGGCTTCAGTAGTTGTGGCTCATGGGCTCAGTAGTTGTGGCTCACAGGCTCTAGACTGCAAGCTCAGTAGTTGTGGCACATGGGCTTAGTTGCTCTGCAGCACGTGGGATCTTTCCGGACCAGGGCTTGAGCCCTGTCCCCTGCATTGGCAGGCAGATTCTTAACCACTGCACCACCAGGGAAGTCCTTAGTCATATTTTTAAACAGAGCCGGAGAACTTCCCTATGAAGCCTTTCCTTATTTTCCCCTGAAGTAAAACATAAAATTTCTCCTATGGTTTGACAATTCCATCCAGTGTACTTGTATTATGTCAGCTAAAAAATCTTCTGTACATGCTTATTCTCCATTTCTAGAATACAGGACTTGAGGGTAGGATGTATTACTTATTTGTCTTTGTGTCTGTCTCCAGTGCCCCATAGAGTGTCTATTATGAAGTAAGAAGTTCATAAGAGTATTTTTACAGGACAGTTTTCCATGCCATTTTTGCTCTTCTTTCCTGAACTAGTTATGATGGATCTTATGAGTATATACTAAATCTACTTAATATTAACACTGTAAAAGCAGTTTTTAAACCCTAAAGGAGAACTCAGGCAGTAGAGAGATTCCACCTATAATGGCTGCAATTTAAATTGCTAAATTTAGCAATTTAGCAGAGAAAGAGGACAAACACACTGGTGATTTAATACCACCATTATTATTCTTGTTCCTAAACCAACATTGGTGTAAGACTCTACAGCAGGAGTTCCAACTCAATTACCTACAGGAGATAACATGTAACATACATAAGTGAAAGAGTGCATCAAAATGGAGGAACTATGCCCCTTCTGACATGGAGAGCCATTTGCTCAACTCCAAGGAGTGAATGCCATTTGAAAACAATGAAATATAACCAATAAAATAATAGTGGAGAAAAAAGAAAATACTAAGAGTTTCATAAGTAATTTAAAAAAAAAGACAGAATTAACAGAGGAACAAAAAATAAATGAGACTAATAGTAAGCAAACAGCAAGATGGTAATCTTAAACCCAACCATATGTATAATGATACAAAAGTAAAGTCAAAACTAGCAATTACCAAACTTTCAGTCTTAAGAAACTTTGCCCTAATAAAAAATTGAGGACTCCAAAGAGCTTTTATTCATGTGGGAGACATATATATATATATATCAAAAAAGAATATATTATATATAAATAAATATGTACAACATGCAAAAAATACCATATTAGTTATTTAAAATGAGAAATGTTTAATGTATTTACATATTAATTCATTTAAAATAGCCTAACATACTTTTATGATAAATAACTATATTTCCCAAAACAAAAATATTTAATGAGAACATTGTTTTACATTTTTGCAAATTTCTTTTAACGTTGGCTTGACAGAAGACAGTTGGATACTCTTGTTTCTGCATTGTCTTCTGTAATTGGTTCTCTTGGCTGAAGTATATGAAGAAAATCCAGCCTCACATACATATGTAGGTGGAAAAGTTATGTTAATATCTTTTTTGTATAACTGTAGATATTCATCTTTGATCCTACACCAAAACTTGAAAAGTAGTAGTTGCTTAAAAGTTAGCTGATATGGACAATGAAACCATATCAATGAACTTTTCATTGTCAAGTACATTAAAATCCATTTGTCTATCTAGCACCTTGAATGGTTCTTTACCCCGTTAAGACCATGCATTAATCATTTGGAACATATTGGTTCACTGAGTTTTGCAAATGTTCGCACATTTGCAACATTGAAAAAATTACAGTTGTTCATATCATTACCTACCTCATCTATTGGTAAACTGTCAAGTTCACAGTGGCAAGTAAAAGTTTTCCAAAATTCTAACTTTTACTTGAAAGCATAAATGTTATTATCGGTAAAAAATACCTCAGTAGTTTTCCTTGAGGTGATTGGATCACTACATTTATATTTGGGAGGATCACTGTCATATCTCCAAGTTTGAATTACCGTATTTTGTTAGTTGTTCTTAGTAAAAACAGTACTCCATTTAAAATATTGTTAGTTCAGCTTGCAACTCAAATAATCTCACAAGTTCTTTTACTCAGGGCATCATACTTCAATATGTAGCTGAAGTGCTTTATGTGTACATTTAAACAATATGTATTTAATAAAACTGATACATTTTACTCCTTGATAAAGGAGGTTCTTTAAGTGAAACTTTTTTTTTTAAGTACATGCTGAATACCAATGACTGTAGTATGTTTGATGTCACTGCCTTCATTCATACTAAGGCAATTTTATCCACCATGGCTTTTGCATACAATGCAAATATCTACATAGTAAGAAAAAAAATAGCATCCTAGTATTATTATGACAGTCATTTTGATATCACAAACACACGCTGAAAAGGCCTTAGGTACTTCCAGGGGTCCAGAGACTACACATTAATGACCTTTGGTCTAAACTCTCCAATTAAAAGTCAGAGGTTATCAGAATGGGTAAAAAAGCAAGACAAAAATATGTGCTGTCTACAAGAAACACACTTTAAATATAAACAGACAAATTTGTTACATAGAAAAATAATAAAAATATAACACTCAAACACTGATCCTAAGGCAGCTGGAGTGGATACATTAATATCAAAGTAGACATCATGAAAAAGCATATTACCATGAATAAAAAGGGACATTTTATAATGGTAAAGGATCAATTTGTTAAGAAGACATTATAATCCTCAATGTATGCACACAGATACTAAAAATATACAGAAAAAAGTAGAAATGGACAGGTCCACAATTATATTTAGAAATTTCATCATCCTCTCACCAATTGGTAAAACAAGTAGAGACTTCTAGTTTCCAGTTCTGCATGTAAGGAGCTTGGAAGTTGCCATTCCATTTTAACACGAAAAAAACTGAATAGACTGAAAAATCAACAAATTTTCTTGGATTTGTAAGAGAGGTGAGGACACAGAGCAAGCCACTGTTCCCAAGATTGGAGAGACAGTCAGGCAAACAGTCACAGTTTACTGGAGCAGAGACTAAGGAGTAGAAACTGCCTCGGGGGTAGGGAAACTGAACTTTAATTGAAAAATTGCCAGAGGCTTAATGTGGACAAATTTGGGAGTTAAAACTCTAGGATAACCCAGTCATATGGTGACCCCAAAATACTGTACTGTGAAATTTACCTCCGGAAGCCTGACCAGGTTCCCACAGTAAATATCGGGAAAATCCTCTTGGGCTTCTAGCAGAGGGAGGAGAAAAGGAACCATTTTGAAATACATCAGAGCACTCTGTTCTTCTTAACAAGGCCTGCCCTCATGGGAAACTAGTTAACTAGAGCCTAACCTCCTAGGGTATTATCAGAACCTTACTGAGCTGGGACCTGAAATATCCAACTCCAGCCATTCTGTCCCACCCAATGTGGGAGAGAAAAGCTGAGAAACACTTGTGAACTTCACAGTCCAGAGGCACAGGCTCACTAAAATACTAATATCTATTTGTAGGACTATAGAACACTTCCTCTCTTCATACCTCATCACCACATTACTAAAGGCTTCTTTGCAGCAGTTCCTTTTACCCAGTACATCATGTTCCAGATACCAGGAAAAAATTACAAATCATACTAAAAGGCAAAAAAATACAATATGAAGAAACAGAGCAAGCATCAAAACCAGACATGACAGGGATTTTTAAATTATTCAATTAGAAATTTAAAACAACTATGATTAATATGTTAAGGGCTCTAATGGATAAAGTAGACAGCATGCAGGAACAGATGTGCAATGAAAGCAGAGAGATGGAAATCCTAAGAAAGAACCAAAAAGAAATGCTGGAGATAAACATTGTAATAGAAATAATGCTTTTGATGGGCTTATTAATAGATTAGACATGACTGAGGAAAGAATCTTTGAACTTGAGAATATATCAACTAAATGAGTAGACAAAATCTGTAAGGATATAAAAGACTTGAACATTAACAATAACACTGACTTAATTGACATTTATAAAATGCTATATCCAACAACAGCAAAATACACATTCTTTTCAAGAGAATATGGAACATTCAACAAGATAGATCAATATACTGAATCATAAAACAATTGTCAATGCTTTTAAAAGGATTACAGTCATACAGAGTATGATCTCTACTCACAATGGATTTAAATTACAAATCAATAACAAGATGTCCAGGGCTTCCCTGGTGGCGCAGTGGTTGAGAATCCGCCTGCCGATGCAGGAGACACGGGTTCGTGCCCTGGTCCGGGAAGATCCCACATGCCGCGGAGCAACTAAGCCCGTGAGCCATGGCCGCTGGGCCTGCGCGTCCGGAGCCTGTGCTCTGCAACGGGAGAGACCACAACAGTGAGAGGCCCGCATACCACAAAAAAAAAAAAAAATAAAATAACAAGATGTCTGAAAAATACCAAAATATGTAGAAATTAAACAATACATATCTAAAGAAACCATGGTCCCCGCCAAAAATAATAGAAATTATAAAATATTTTGATTGAAAATGAAAATATAGCATACCAAAATGTTTTTGATACCTCTAAAGCAGTGCTTGCAGGGAGATTTAAATGCTTATTTTAGAAAAAGAATGGTCTAAATCAATAACTTAAGCTTCCATCTTAAGAAATTATAACAACTGGAAGGCAATAATAAAGATAAGATCAGAAATCAATAAAATAGGAAACATGCAAGCAATAGAGAAAAATTAATAAAATCAAATGCTAGTTTTATGAAAAGGTCAATAAATTTAATAAATCTCTAGCTTTACTAATCAAAAAATAAATAAGACTCAAATTATCAATATCAGGAATATAAGAAAAGCTATCACTATAAACCTATAAATATTAAGAGGAGAGTAAAAGAATATGATTAACTTTATGCCAGTTAATCCAACATTTACATGAAATAGAAAAATTCATTAAAATTGTATAAGCCAAAACTTACACAAGATGAAATACAAAATATGAATTCTCCCATATCCATTCAACAAATTGAATTTTTAA
This sequence comes from Kogia breviceps, assembly GCF_026419965.1. Lineage (NCBI taxonomy): Eukaryota > Metazoa > Chordata > Mammalia > Artiodactyla > Physeteridae > Kogia > Kogia breviceps. The sequence continues at coordinate 38,475,568 of NC_081310.1, read as the reverse complement.
AAAACCTTCTCACAGAGAAAACTCAGGGCCCAAATAACTTCACTGCTGAATTCTATCAAACATTTAAAGCAGAAATAATAACAATTCTACAGAAGCTTTTTCAGAAAACAGAGGTAAAGAAAATATTTTCTAATTCATTTTATGAGGACAACATAATGCTGATAACCAAAACAAGGAATGGCATTTCTCACAGAACTAGAACAAATAATTTAAAAATTTGTATGGAACCATATAAGACCCCTAATAGCCAAAATAATCTTGAGAAAGAAGAGCTGAAGGTATCATGCTCTCTGACTTCAGACAATACTACTAAGCCAAAGTAATTAAAACAGTATGGTACTGGCACAAAACAGATGCATAGATCAATGGCATAGAATAGAGAGGCCAGAAATAAACCCATGCACTTATGCTCAGTTAATCTACAACAAAGGAGGCAAGAATATACAATGGAGAAAAGACCGTCTCTTCAATAAGTGGTGTTGGGAAAACTGGACAGCTACATAGAAAAGAATGAACTTAGGGCCTCGTTGGTGGCGAATCCGCCTGCCAATGCAGGGAACGCATGTTTGAGCTCTGGTCTGGGAAGATCCCACATGTCACAGAGCAACTAAGCCCATGCGCCACAACTACTGAGCCTGTGTGCCACAACTACTGAAGCCTGAATGCCTAGAGACTGTGCTCCGCAACAAGAGAAGCCACCGTGATGAGAAGCCCATGCACTGCAACAAAGAGTAGCCCCCACTCGCCACAATTAGAGAAAGCCCGCATGCAGCAACGAAGACCCAACATGGCTAAAAATAAATAAATAAATAAAATTTTTTAGAAGAATGAGATTAGAACCTTCTATAACACCATATACAAAAATAAACTCAAAATGGATTAAAGATCTAAATCTAAGACCAGAAACCATAAAACTCCTAGTGCAAAACATAGGCAGAACACTCTTTGACATAAATCAAAGCAATATTTTTTTAGATATGTCTCCTAAAGCAAAATAAATAAAGGTTAAAATAAACAAATGGGACCTAATCAAACTTAAAAGCTTTTGCACAGCAAAGGAAATCACTGACAAAATAAAAAGACAAACTGCTGAATGGGAGAAAATATTTGCAAATGATATGACCAATAAGGGGTTAATATGCTAAGTGAAATAAACCAGACGGAGAAAGACAAATACTGTATGATATCGCTTATATGTGGAATCTAAAAAAGACAACAAACTGGTGAATATAACAAAAAAGAAGTGGACTCACAGATATAGAGAACAAACTAGTGGTTACCAATGGGCAGAGAGAAGGAAGAGGGGCAATATAGGGGTAGGGGATTAAGAGGTAAAAAATATTGTGTATAAAATAAGGTACTAGGATATATTGAACAACATGGGGAATATAGCCAATATTTTATAGTAACTATAAATGACATATAACCTTTAAAAATTGTGAATCACTATACTGTATACCTATAACATATAATATTGTACATCAACTGTACTTCAATTAAAAAAAGATATTACAGGGCTTCCCTGGTGGCGCAGTGGTTGAGGGTCCACCTGCCGATGCAGGGGACGCGGGTTCGTGCCCCAGTCCGGGAAGATCCCGCATGCCGCGGAGCGGCTGGGCCCATGAGCCGTGGCCGCTGGGCCTGTGCGTCCGGACCCTGTGCTCCGCAGCAGGAGAGGCCGTGGTGGTGGGAGGCCCGCATACCGCAAAAAAAAAAAAAAAAAAAGATATTACAAAAATACTACATACCAATATCCTTTATGAACAGAGATTTAAAATCTTCTTTAAAAATTAGGAAATCAAATTCAGCAGTATATAAAAAGGTTAACACAGTATGATCAAGTGGGGTTTATCCAAGAAATGCAAGGTTAGTTTAACATTAAAAAATCAACTAATGTAATTCACCATATTAACAGAACAAAGGAGAAAAACCAAATAAGTATCTCAATAGATGCAGAAAAAGCTTTTAACAAAGTTCTCATAAATTTATGATAAAAATTGTTAGCAAACTAAGAATGGAAGGAAAATTTCTCAGTCTTATAAAAGGCAGCAATTAAAAACTTATACCTAACATTTTACTTAATAGTGAAATACTGAATGTTTCCCCCCATCCCACATCCCTTTACCATTTCTATTCAGTGTTACAATGGAAGTCGTAACCAGTGTAATAAAGCAAAGAAAAGAAATAAAAAGTATACAGATTTGAATTAAAAAATCAAATTATCCTTATTTGTAGATGACATAATCATATACATATGGAGCTTACACAAAAGTTGTTAGAAATTGATAAACTAATTAGCGAAGTCCTGTGATGCATGGTCAATATACAAATATTAGTTGTATCCCTATATGCTGGCAACAAATAATTAGAAAATCAAATTTCTGAAGAAGAACCATTTATAATAGTTTTGAAGACCATGAAACACTTAAGGATAAAATTAACAAATATATGTAAGATTTGTGCATTGAAATTTTTAAAAATTGTTGAGAAAAATGTCTACCTAAATCAGTGGTGAGATGTGCCAGGTTTGTGAATTGGACATTTCAATATTTTTAAATGTTAATTCTCCACAGCTTGATCTAGAGATTCAACAGAATTCCAATCAAGAGTCCAGAAGTATTACTTTTTTGGCAGGAATTGACAAGCTGACTCTAAAATTTTTATGGAAGAAATAACCTAGAATAGATGAGACAATTTTTAAAAAGAGGAACAATGTTGGAGGACTTCAAGGTACCTGATTTTGAAACTTACCGGTAAACTATTGTGGTCAAAAGAGTATGATGTTGGCATAAGTATGGAATAGAAATCAATGGAACAGAATAGAGAATCCAGACATAGATGCACATATATATGGACACTTGATTTTGATGTTGAAAAGATAATAGTCTTTTCAGCAAAAGATACTGGAATAACTAGATATCAACACTGGGGAAAAAAATGAGCCTCAATCCTTGCCTCACGCCATATGCAAAAATTTACCCCAAAAGGTCTCATAGATCTCGTTGTAACTGGCAAAATTATAAACTATTTAGAAGAAAACTTAGGAGAAAAATCTGCAAAGATTTATTAGATATTCTACAAAAAAAAGCATAAACAAAATATTGGTAAATGAATTTCATCAAAATTAAGAAATTCTGCTCTTCAAAAAAACATTACTGTATATAAAATAGATAAACAACAAGGACTTACTGTATAGCACAGGGAAGTATATTCAGTATCTTGTAATAACCTATAGTGGAAAAGACTCTGAAAAATATAAATATTTATATATATTTGTATATATATTTATAATATATATAACTGAATCATTTTGCTGTATACCCGAAACTAACACAATATCGTAAATCAACTATACTTCAATTAAAAAAAAAAAAAAAACAAGAAACACTATTAAGAAAATAAAAGGCAGGCCACCAACTGGGAGATAATAGTAGCATTTCATATATCTAGCAAAGGATTTATACCCAAAATATGTAATGAACTTTACAACTTAATAACAAGAAGACAAACATTCTAATAAAAAACAGGCAAATGCTGTAAGAAGACATTTCACAAAAGAAAATAAATGCATAGCCAACAAATACATGAAAAGATGCTCAATATCATTAAATTTAAACTAAAACCTCAGTGAGGTAATACAACACAACCACTAGAATGGTGTAAATTAACATGACTGATAATATACTCAGTATTGGTGAGCATGTGGAGCAACTGGAATTCTCATTGCTAGTGGAAATGTAAAATGGTACAACTGCTTTGGAAAAGTTTGGAGTTTCTTATAAAGTTAAACATATGATGCACATGACCCAGCTATTACATTCCTAGATATTTACCAGAAAGCAATGAAAACATATGTCCATCTGAAATGTTATAATGTACATAGCAGTTTTATTCATAACAGCCAAAAACTGGAAACAACTACAATGTCAATCAACAGCTGAATAAATAAATCATGCTATAGCTATACAATGGGTAATCACCTAGCAGTATTATAGGATAAACAACTGATATACCCAAAATAGGTGACTCAAAAACAATACAGTGAGCAAAAGAAGCTGAATACAAAAGAGTACATATTGTGTGACTCCATTTACGTGAAATTCTAGAAAGAGGCAAAACAAAGCAGTAATTATTGAAAGCAAATAAATAGTTACCTACAACTGCAGGAGTGTAGTGGGGAGACTGAGTGCCAAAAGGTACAAGGGAAACTTGTACAGTGATGGAAATGATCTTTATTTTGACAGTGGTAGTGGTTACAGAGGTCTATAAATTTGTATGTCTCTTGATATTGCACACTTAAAATAGAGAATTGTATTTTATGTAAATAAAGCCTGAATAAAGTTGATAAAGAAAGAAGCTGTAAGTTCAAATTTTAAAAATATGAAAGACAGCTAATTAAAACTTTTAGAAAAATACCTACATGAGACTAAGGTAATACATCTGTGACCCAGAATTCTGCCCTGTCATTTACCAAGCACTGACTGACAAGTCTCTCTTGTCAGCCATTGATGTAAGTTCATTTGACTTTTGAACAACTCAGGGTTTAGGAGCACCCACCTTCCTCACAGTCAAAAATCTGCATATAACTTTACAGTCGTCCTCCTTATCCATGGTCCCGCATTCCAGGATTCAATCGACCACAGATCATGTAGTACTGCAGTATGTATTTAGTGAAAAAAATCTGCATATAAGTGGACTTGCCCAGTTCAAATACGTGTTCCTTGAGGGTCAACTGTATTATTATTATCTCCATTGTACAGATTGCAAAACGGAAGTCTTATTACATCCTTTGTTCAATTTCACATAGCTGGTACATAGTAAAGCTGGGACTCAAATCAAAATTCCAAGTCTTCAATCCTTTGTCAATTCCACTCTATTGGGTTGGCCAAAAAGTTCGTTCGGGTTTCTGTAGCAGCTTACAGAAAACCCGAACGAACTTTTTGGCCGACCCAATATTATATATTTATTTGCAGGCTTTTCTAGAAGACATACTAATAATCCTAAGCCTCTCCTTCCTTAATGCTCTGAAGAAATTAATGAGCAAGTGACCTCAAACTACATTTATTTTCTTCTTTTCTTTTGTTGGACAGGAATAGTCTTAAAATTGTACTGAATTTGTAATGGTTCCTTGCATTTAAGCCTCTCCTCAATACGAGTTGCTGTCTAGGGATTTCTCAGTGATTTCTCTCATTTTGTACTCCCAGGATTAGTCTTGTACCCTTTATATCACATACTATTAACAAGTGTGACACGGAAGCCAAGGTTCTAACCTCCATGATCTAACTAAAGGTTAAAGAAGCATCAAATGTTATACAGTTAATTAATATTTTATCTTTAGAAAAAAACACTCCTTCTCCATACTATTCATTGGAGGGTGGGTCACTGGAAAAGGATTTACTTATCAAATGGCAAAATAATGCAAAATGATATTCATTACCAAGACAAATATAACAATTTATCTGTAAATTGTTATGCTCATAAATATGCATACACATATGTGCTGCAGATTTACTGTACTGAAAACAAACTTGGAACTCAATAAAATTTATATTGAAGTTCTGAATATATTTCTAAGGAAGAAGTATTACTCAACCTAGAAAAAGTGAAAAATTCTCTTGCTACAAAATATAAATGCAATAGCAGAAGTTCCAGTTTTTGGTCCAGGAAGGTTTTCACATGAGAAACCTCTCTGGCAGCAAAATCTAGCATACACATATTTTACGACCCAGCATTTCCATTCCTATGTATCTACCCAAATGAAATGCATACATTTGTGTACCAAACGACATACAAGAATGTTCACAGAAGCACTATTGATAACAGCCCCAAACTGAAAACAATCCAAGTGTCCATCAACAATGGAATGGATTTTATTTTTCAATGTGACATACTCATACAATGAAGTACTACACGGCAATGGTAATGTACAAAATATTGCCATGGGCAACAACACATGAATCTCACAAGCACATTATTGAGGGAAATACGGCAGATTAAAAAAAAATACATACAGTATGTTCCACTTATATAGACTTAAAAACCAGGCAAAACTAATTTATGATATTAGTAGTTAGGATGGTGGTTACGTTTGGGGAGAGAGGTAGGGTGATGATTTGGAGGGGTAGGAAGGGGCTCCAGGAGCACTGGTAGTGTTCTATATCTTCACCTATTTGGCAATTACCTGAGTGAACCTGCTTTGTCATAATTTACTGAGCAGTCCACTCGACTGTGCAGTTTTCTGTATGCACACTGTACTACATTAAAAAGTTCATTAAAAAAAATAAAGGCTTTTAAGAGACGTTTTCAGACACATAAAAACTGAGAGTACTTTACTAGCAGGTACGTCCTCACTAAGGAGAATGTTAAAGCAGTGTCACTCTAAGTGAGGTCTATAGATTAATGCCAGTCTGTGAGCTTTGGCTACTAGTCCAGATGAAAGAAGTCCAGGAACTAGGAGTAAGCATTCAGAAAATGTACAGCAATTTGACAGAGTACTTTTCTGACTATTGAATCTAATAATGAAAATGCGGGGCTTGTATTTCATCTCTGTTTTCTTCATTTAATTGTCACACTTATTTATGTATGTATTTTTTAATAAATTTATTTATTTGTTTATTTTTTGGCTGCTTGGGTCTTTGTTGCTGGGCGCAGGCTTTCTCTAGTTACCATGAACTGGGGCCACTCTTCGTTGCAGTGCTCAGGCTTCTCATAGTGGTGGCTTGTCTTTGTTGCGGAGCATGGGTTCCAGGCGCACGGGCTTCAGTAGTTGTGGTATGCAGGCTCAGTAGTTGTGACTCGTGGGCTCTAGAGCACAGGCTCAGTAGCTGTGGTGCACAGGCTTAGTTGCTCCGCGGCATGTGGGATCTTCCCGGACCAGGGCTCGAACCCTTTTCCCCTGCCTTGGCAGGCAGATTCTTAACCACTGTGCTACCAGGGAAGTCCTATCACGCTTAATTTAATCCATATTATTGTACTTAAAAAAATTAGTCTGTGATGATTAAAAGAAAGAAAAAAGTCCTACACCACAAATAGTTTAAGAAACACCATGCTAAAGAAATGCTTTTTAAAGAAGGATGATTCAAGATTCACAAAGGAATGGAGAGAAAAGAAAATGGTAAATATTTGGTTAAATAAAATAATCACTGATTGTATAAACATTAATAATAATGTCTCTGGGATATTTTTCAAAAGATATTTAAGATGCACAACTGCAAAAATATATTAAATATATTAATTTGCTAGGTGTGGAGGGAATTGAGTTCAAGCATTTTTTGTTGTTGTTCCTGCTATCACTCCAGGAGGAGGGTAAAGGTATTGAGGAAACTCAGACATTGATATGTTAACTTTGCATATTGTAATTTCTAAAGTAATTACTAAAATAATAGACAAAGAAAGTAATTGCCAAATCAATAGAAGACCAACAAAGAAAAAAAAAAGATAAAATGTAATCATTCAAAAGGAAAGTAAGAAAGGTGTTGGGCAAAGCAGCATTCACATATATACCACTAGCATGACAGGACATAAATTTAAAGTCAGGTTCTTAAGGGAAACTTGAAGTCATGGAGCAGCTGAAAATACCCCCCAGGCCCCATTTCTCATTATCCCATAAACAGGCAAGCTTGAGAAGCCGAGCTCCAGAGGGCCCTGTGCTATGTAATTCTATATGTTTATGAGGGACTTGGAAGGAGGCAAGGGACATCAGTTCAACTCTGCAACTGTGAGAACTTCCTGGTCAAGAACATGGCCTTATTGAATGGGAGCCTCTGGATCTCATCTGCATTATGTCCTTCCACTGAGCTAGGATCTGCTGAAGGAGCTTCTTATTAAGCTACAGACAGTAGGCAGAACAAACAGAAACCATCAAATAGGATAATAGCTCTTTAAAAAACCCAGTTTTGTGAATTGTTATATGAAATGTAAATGAACTAACTGCTATATTGTCTGGTTAAAAGACAAAATTGTCAGATTTTGTTTTCAAAAATCCATACAAAGTTTAAGAATACAGAAAGGTTTAAAGAAAGATTCAAGTAAAAGGATGAAAAAAATCATGTAACTACTAACAAAAGGAAAACTGGTATAGCTTTACACACACACACACACACACACACACACACACACACATATACATGTGTATATATCTTGTATGTACACATGTATATGTGTATACTATGTAAATACATACACACATATATGTGTATATGGATTTACATATATGCATTATTATATACATATAGGTATATGTGTATATAGAGAAAAAGTGATTGCTTTAATACTACACAAAATAGACATTATGGTCAAAAGCATTATTAGAGATAAAGAGGGTCTCCTCATAATGATAAAAGGTTCAATTCGTAAGGAAGCTATAAGAATTCTAAATTTGTATGTTTCGAATAGCATAGACTGAAAATATATCAATCAGAAATTGAGAAAACTTCAAGAAAAATAGATAAATCCACATCATAATGGGAAATTCTAATATACCTTTCTCAGTAATTGATAGACTATGGAGACCAAAGAAATCAGTAAAAATATAAAAGATTTTAACATCATGATTTTTAAAGATTTACGTATATGGACATATAAAGATATGTATATGATATAACACCCAACAACTGCAGAAGACATACTTTTTTCAAGTGCATATGTGGAACATTTACAAAAATTGAGCAAAAGCTAGGACAAAAAACAAGTCTGAATAATTTTTAAAGGATTGAAATCATACAAAGTATGTTCACATATTTTTTGGAATTAAATACAATTCTAAGAAAGAAATCAGAACACAAAAATTATTTTGAACTAAAATATAATGAAAAGATCACATCTCAGACATATGAGACACCACTAAAGAAGTCTTTAGAGAAAAGTGTGTAACCTTATACACATAATTGGAAAAGAAGAAAGGCTGAAAATTAATGAGTTCATCATCTATCTCAAAAGTTAGAAACAGAACAGCAAAATAAAACCCCAAAACATTAGAAAATAGAAAATTAGAAAGAGAGCAGCAACTAATGAATTTTAAATGTTGGTAAAATTGGCAAACTTCTGGTGAGAATCAACCAAGAGAGTGAGAGACAGAGAGAGAGAGAGAAAAAAATAAACCAATATCAGGAATGAAAAAGATGATATTACAGATTCTTCAGACATTAAAAAGAAATAAGAAGATATTGTATTTAAAAACCTTATGTCATTAAATTTGAAAGTTTAGATGAAAAAGGTAAACTCCTTAAAAAATCATGATATATTCACACAATGAAATATTATACAGCAGTAAAAATGAAAAATAAAGCTGCTCACAACAATATGTATGAATTTTAAATATATAATATTGAGAACAAGGAGAAAGTCAAACAAAAACAACCTTATCTATGGACTGACAAATTGGAGGAAACATTATAATGAAAACGACGGAAGTGATTTTTCTAAAAGTGGTTACTATTGAGGGAGGGGGCTATGCTTGGCGAAGAGCACACTGGCTTCAAGGTTGCTGCTTATGTTCTCTTTTTTGGATCTGGATGGTAGTTACACAGGTGTTTGCTTTAAAATCATTGGGCAATCTATACATATGTTTTAAGTACTTTCTGCAAAAATACTATGTTTCACAATTTAAGAAATGAAGATAAATAATCAACACATGACTAAAAAGAAAGTCCTATGAGCACTTTTCATTTTGCCCATATTAGTTCAATCTTTCTCTCTCTTTCACTCTTTCTTTCTCAAGCAAATATAGTATGTTGTACACTCTAACTAAAATACATTCTTTTCTGAGTGAAGCATTGAGCTGATTTTGTCTCCTCTTGGAATTAGAATTGATTGCTACAATAAGGTAGCATGTATCCTATACATATATTTCTCTCAGCAGTCCTTTTAGTTAAGAATTTTTTAGGATAAGAAAACCAAATGTTAACTTAAGCAGATATAAATAGTCCTATAAAAATGAACATTAGAATTTTGAGGTTAAATTCCAATTTCTCTTCACTGAGGAGCTGGTGAAACTCTTAGCCAATAGGGCTAAAATAAGTTTGATTTTTAGTCCAGTACACATAACTCTTCTCTCTTTGTCAAGGTTCTGCTGATGCTCTCTTTGTCTCACACTCTTATTGGACCACACTGCTCTATTACTTTCTTATGTTTGGGTTTTTATCACTCTTTGTGGGAAATGCTTGCTATTTCTATAACTGCTTAAAGTTCACTTATTTTAAAATTCTTTTTGGCAGGAAAAGATAGCTTCTAACTGAGGGTTTAAGTAAAGAAAATGTTCTTCTACTGCATGTAAATGTGGTCACCTTGACAACCTGGCTCATTGTTATCCATCCCCTCTGGGCCTCCTATTTAACCACTTTTTTCTTTTCAATTCTTAGTTTTTTCTCTTTTTAAAAAAAAATTTTATAAACTTGACTTATTGTGGAAATTTAAGGTGTACAACTGTTACTTTGGTACATTTATATGCTGTAATATGATACCCTTTGTAGTGATATTTATCCCATCACATAGTACAATATTGTTGTCTATATTCATTATACTGTGCATTAGATCTCTAGGGCTTATTTGCAAGTTTGTACCCTTAAATAACATCTATCTTATCCCCCCATCCCTTATCCCCTAGTAATAAACATTTTACTCTGTTTTTAAAATTATTTATTTATTTATTTATTTTATTTTTGGCTGTGTTGGGTCTTCGTTGCTGTGCACGGGCTCTCTACAGTTGTGGCAAGCGGGGCCCACTCTTCATTGTGGTGCATGGGCTTCTCATTGTGGTGGCTTCTCTTGTTGCAGAGCATGGACTCTAGGCACACGGGCTTCAGTAGTTGCAGCGGGCGGGCTCAGTAGTCGTGGCTCGCGGGCTCTAGAGTGCAGGCTCAGTAGTTGCGGCACAAGGGCTTAGCCGCTCCGCGGCATGTAGGATCTTCCCGGACCAGGGCTCGAACACTTGCCCCTGCATTGGCAGGCGGACTCCCAACCACTGCGCCACCAGAGAAGTCCACTCTCTGTTTTATTTTACTTGTTTGACTTTATTGTTTCCACTATGCTGCAGGCTCTACTATAACATAATTTGACAACTTGAGACTTGTTTTTATCTGTGTTAGTCGGATACTAAGCATCAGTTGAATTGGAGAAAGGCATCAGGTTAATCAAAAGAAAATTGAGAGAGAAAAATCTAAGCTGATCTAAAAAGTATACTGTATTGTCAAGATATGTCCTCAATTGAACTGGTGTGAATGGAAGTCTCTATAGAAGGACGGACCTCTATTTTGTGGCAAAGAGTGGTTTTTCCCTCGCAAAGTCAGCATATTAATCATGTAATTGGTAAATGGATATAAAAAATACTCTGGGGTCAGAATTAAAGCTGATGAGCATAGAAGCAAAGAAAAAGAAAGTGAGGGAAAAGGTCAGGTCCCAGTATGAAACCTAATGTTTTGGGAAAGAGCTGGGGTTGCTGGGATGGTAACCCTCTAAGCAGTCCCTGGGCAGTGAGGAGGGTACTCTGAAGGCATTTCTGGAGAATTTTCAAAGTAATTCTGGCATTTGCAATGGAATAAGTTACTTAATGAGAAGCACACTTACCTCCTGTTCTGTTTCCCACAGCTTGGGATATTCAATTAAGAATAATTGGCAATAGGATAATTATTATTTAATTTATAATGACTTTCTTACAGTGATTTGGGTTGATAAACAGCTTGTATATTTTAAACAATTACCTCTTCCTCTTTCTGAGGTTATATTATCATTTAAAAATACATTGGTTGAATTGTGGGAAGTACTCAAACGTAACCAGATTCAAATGCTGAATAGATGGGTTGACAAATGAGGACACTGTTACCAGTTTAATCCCCATATGGGCCAATTAGTTTCACATAGAGAAGAACTCTGTTCCAAAGCCACAGATTGCACCATTAACCCCAGTCAGCCGTCTCCAAATTGTGTGTCATTGATCATAAGAGGCCCAGGTATGAGTGTTGATAGCTCAGAGCAAACCCATCATCACCTCTGAGAGCAGAGCCATTCTGTTATCTCATACATTCTTCACCTCATAGATGGCAAGGAATATTACCGTAAGACGGAGAAGTTGAAGGCCTCTCTGTTTCCCCATTTCCTGTACCCCATAATCTCATAAAAGGTGAAAAATTACAACTGCATAGCTTCCATTTTTGTAGGAAATCTTCATGCTTTAGAGGAAACTGGTAATAGCATTATAGATGAGCAATACAACTGGCAAGAAACAAACAAATTTGTGGATTCACTTCATCAATAATTATCTCCACCATTCATGGTACCTTAGAAATCCTAACATTTGACCCAAACAGATGAGAAAAGCCAAATACATGCTTTCCAGCTCCTGAAACCTTTTTACTTCTGGTTAGTTTATAGAGTAACAAAAATGAATATCATTAGTAGAATTATATTAAATGTGAAATCTGTAAAATATGACTCTTGAAATACTCAGTCTAAAGTGAAAAGGTTTGTGAATCTTACTCATTCTTAAAACAAATGAAATCTTACCTAATTTAATTTCTTGCTATGGAAAAAGTTTCAGAGCTGTCCTTAACTTGGGACTAAGCCTGAAAAATTATCTCAAAGGGTAATTTGGGGTAAAATGGGGTCAAATTAAAGTAATTTTAAAATAGGCATTAATAAAAATAGTGTCATCCTTACCATCACTTCTGCAAACCTATAATAGATGTTTTGATATGTGGATCCATTTAGCATACTTATCTTTTGGTAATAAAATGTAATTAAGGTAATGGTAAAACTGGTTTTAGCAAAAAGCTGTTGCAGTTCTTCTCTGTAACAGAGTCAACATTCTTGGTTCTTTATAAATTTTCTGAATTAAGCCAAAAATCTGGAGAATAAGGAACAATGATTTAAATCTAATGACTGGGAGCCTGGGTAGATTCCCTTTGTGATTCACTCCTTCTCTTCGGTAGGAACTGCTTTGTATACAGGACTAGAGTTCATGGACATTTTCTAAATGTTGGAACCATTTTTTTATCTTAGATTCCACATCATGTTTATTTTTCACATTCCTTGTCATTCTTGCTGTTTCTCACTCAAACGCTAAAAAGTGTTTCTTTACCACTTCCAAGTTTTCAGAGAGTAAAATAATTCCTCTCTCTCCTTGTGAATTTGGATCCCAACTGAAAAATACATACAAAAGATAGGCATTGGAAAAGAAATAGCAGCTTTACATTAGTACAAGTTGGGAATGTGTATTTAGGCGTTCAGAAAAGTGAGCTTGCTAAAACTTCACGCAAGAACCAGAAAACCCCAAGCCACACCTGCAGAGTAGGCCTCTTTTGGCTTGCGGGGAGCAGACATGTCCCCCATACAGAGGGACCTGAGAATGGGTTAAGTGCCTGCGGGAAGTTTTGGGGGAATTCCTGTGGGGGAGTGAAGGAAGCAGGACTGGGCAGAGGGTGAAGTGCAGCACAATCACAACGAAGACCTCAGTTAATCCTGTGTGTGTGTGTGTGTGTGTGTGTGTGTGTGTGTGTGTGTGTGTGTGTGTGTGTGTGTGTGTGTTGTGATGGGGGAGCAGTAGAGAAGTCTGAGGATATGGATGGTCCTATAGGCTTCCTGAACTAAGGCAGGGGGCTAGACCTTACATCTCAGACGGAACAGTCATTGGGTAGGGGATGTAATCTGGGGTAAACCTGCTCTCTCAGTAGTGGACAATTCTTGGGAAGAGGAATTAAGAAGTGTCAATGACCAACATTTTGAGCAGCTGGAGAAATGTCTGCTTCAGTCCTCAAAGGATGGGCTGCAGATCTGGGCATAATGCCACTACAGTGTTGAAGGAACTCAATCAAATGCATGACATATACCACCTTCTGTTCAAGGCACTAAAATGCAAGTTATGACTCAGTTTTCATCCTACATGCATCCTACAGGTATTGCACTTGGCCCTTCCTCCTTCATGTCATGAAGAACTGATGCCGTCAAAATTTTCCCACCTGTCTACAAAACTCTTTCTATGTAAATCATTTCCACCTTCACTCTTCCCTTGGAGAAGCACCTACCTTCCATTCAAGGTTTATCCTTTTACCTTTATTCATCTCCCATATCCTTTAGAATCATTCCTTGATAAATAATCCCCTTTTTCCTTCATTTTCAATGTCTTTCCCTCAACTAGCTCTTTTTCCTTTCCCCATTTATATTGTCTAATTTCTCTCATTCTTAAAAAAAAAAAGTCTCATCACCCTGGATCCCCTTCTGGCTACTATTCTTCTTCTCTGTCAAACTTTTTGAAAATACAAAGTGGTCTGGTAGAAAGAACACTGGCTTTGGTGTAAAACAGACCTTGGGAGGGCTTCCCTGGTGGCGCAGTGGTTGAGAGTCCGCCTGCCGATGCAGGGGACACGGGTTCGTGCCCCGGTCTGGGAAGATCCCACATGCCGCGGAGCGGTGGGGCCCGTGAGCTGTGGCCGCTGAGCCTGCGCGTCCGGAGCCTGTGCTCCGCAAAGGGAGAGGCCACAACAGTGAGAGGCCCGTGTACAGAAAAAAAAAAAAAAAAAAAAAAAACAAAAACAGACCTTGGTGTGAGCTCCGGCTTTGTCCCTTGCTAGCCTAAAAAAATTCCTTAATCTCTCTGAATCGATTTCATCACTTGTAATGTGGGAATGGACGTTCCTATTTAATGATGGTTAAGAATTGAATATCATCGAATAGATATGGTGGGCATGAATTTAATTTCCCAAATTCAAGTGTTTCTAGAACTGAACTGAATTCAAGTGTTTCAATATTGAGTCTCCATTTGGCTGGGTGGTTAGAAACTTCCTATCTGCCTGGGGTTGTGATGAAGCTCTGGAGCGAAGGCGGTGGGAAGAATGGCTTACGTGGTAACAGTTCACAAGAAGGGAAAAGGCTATTGATCTTGGTTGTACACACTGGCATCCTCTGAGATGTCGGTCATCTTATTTGCCCTTTGCTGCTGAGCTGTCCCTTAGTCCCTTCAGTGTCATTTGCTGATGTGCTAGAACTGCAGTGCTAATCCTGCATCATAGTTGAGCGTGGGGATCTCAGATGTCTGCCTAAATCTCAAAAATCCTGGTCACACAGGAATTGTTGTGTTGCTGTCCAAGTCACGCTAGGCCCCAGGAAGTTCTGTGGGGGCTGAATGCCTACATTAACCATAAGAAAGAGTCAACCTCCGGTCCTTCCATCCATCCATGCTCTCACAAGGAACAAAACACAACTTTTCTCTTTTTCTGGAATGTTGAAGGTTACCAGGTTATTTACTCATTTTCTCACTCGGGCTGGCTCCATAGGGCAGGGGGTAAAGCTGGTCTTTCCCCCGAAACCCAGCCATCTACTCCCATATTCTCTTCCTCCTGCTAGCCTGAGGAGCTTTCCAGTGGTGGTGGTGGTATGAGTGATTGAGGCCTTGCTCTTGGCACCATATATTCTCCCAAGTCTGCTGTTTTAAGCTCTAGCGTTATTTCCATTTCGCCCTGAGGGCTAGACTTCTGAAACTAAAAAGCCAGGAAAGAAAGCCTTTCCTCATCAATCTGCTCTGCCATCTCTTTCCTGAGGCAATGATCTTCTAGTTCTCTAGATGGCAAGGAAGAGCTAGGAGAGTCAGAAACCAGAAAACAATGGTTAACATTTCAAGATAGCATCCTGCCACACTTAAGCAAAATGCCAGAACAGAACTTACTTAGTAGGTTTCAATAAATATTAGTTCCTATTCCCATCACTCCACTATCCCCTCTTCCTCAATTGGCCATTTTTTCATTAACTCAGTGAAGCTATCACTGCCATTACACCATGAAACTACTTCCATAAAAGTAACCATTTACTCCCCAGTGGTAAAATGCAGTAGAAACTTATCAAATTTTCTCTTTTATTTGAACTCCTCTGAAGCATTTCCACTGGCAAATACATCCCCCCTTTTTGAAACTCTCTCTACCTTGGTTTTTATAACTTCTGTTTCTCTCCTTATTCATTTGGCTATTTTTTTTCTCTATTCTTTCTGTCCTCAAGTATTAGTGTTTACCAAGGTTCAGTTTTTATATCACATTGCTGACTGATGTCATTTACCCCACTATCTGATGCAGACCTATACCTTCAGACCAAGTCTTTTAGTCAGACCTCCATATTTTCATATCCTCAGATGCCTCTGACATATAGAGTGCTTAGCACAGTGCTTGACACAGAGTAAGCGCTCAATTATGTTAACTACTGTGTTTATTACTGTATCTACCTGAAAGTCTCACAGGTGTACATCAATTTTAATGTCAAAAATGGCTCATTTTGTCTTTTCTCCATCATAACCTTGCCTCTTGACAACCCTCCACCCCAAAATAAGCAATAACCACCATAGTGTGCATACACACACATACATACACACACACACACACACACACACGCACGCACGCACATTCCTCCTCCCAGGGCAAGGATGGCATAATTCTGGACATCATTCTTCATTCTTCTTCTTTTCACAACCCCCTGGCCCAACATCTAATCACTCTGCCCGGATGATTCTACATCAGAAGTTACTCAGGAGATTCTTCCTTCTTTTCCCTCTCCACTGCTCTTACATGAATATAGACTCTTATTTTTTCTCATGATGATTCTTCAAGCCCAGCTCAAATGCCTTCATGACACTGAAACCTTCCCTGCTCCCATTTTCTTTTCCTGGAGGTCCTGATGGTACTCTCTTGCTTTTCTTTGTGTTCCTTTCACTGCCTGGAATGTCTCCTCCTGCCTTATCAATTTCTGACCTCATTTTATTTATTAAAAAAATTTTTTTGGCCAGGCCGTGTGGCTTGTGGGATCCTAATTCCCTGACCAGGGATCAAACCCAGGCCCTCAACAGTGAAAGCACACAGTCCTAACCACTGGACCACCAGGAAATTCCCTGACCTCATTTTAAAGCTCAGCTAAAATGTCATTAACCTCTCTTTCTTTAGGTTGACCTGACTTAGTCCGTCTCATCCCACTGTTAATTGTTCCGTGATGTGTTCTCTTATCCCTTTACATATGTTTCTGTTATTGCACTTATTTGTATTGGTATCCTAATAGAATGGAACATCTTGAAGGTAGGCACTGGGTTGTACTCATATCTCTCTCTAGACCTTTGTATAGAGAGTCAAGAGTGTTTATGGAATTAAGTAGAAATGAATGTTAAAATGTGAACTGTGATCTGAGGTATAAAACGTTTTAGCAGGGAAGACAATAGGACTAGGCAAACATGCAAATAAGTGTTATGAAACCCTGATGGGAGATTTCAGAAAAAGAGTTTATGATAACCCATGATTAAGGAGGAAGTACATAAAGAATACCAAAAGTTGGGGACTTTGCCCTTTTCTTCATTCTTTATAAGTTTTCCCTTATGAATCATCTAAAGAAGCTTTTGCTCATTAGCAAGAGTTCTAGGTATCCTGTAACTCTGATGTCATGTAAATTCAGATATTTAGAAGAGGCATCTAGAAGGAAGTAACTTTTCGTTAGAGAAGAAATAGAATGAGAACCTTCTGTAGGCATGTGTGATGTGTTTAGTAAATTGTCGTTCTCTGACTTGTACACTCAAGGCTCACAATAGCACTTTGAATGGAGCAAGATAAAGTTAAGGAGTTTAAACTAGACACCAAAGCCCAATCATTTTCTGAATCTTTTATACTTTGATATAGAACAAAGGAAGGCAACTCATTTTTGGTAATCACAGACATTAAAGGAAAATCAAGGCAGCCTTACACTGTTAAAAAAATCCATCTGATTTGAGATTCATGTCAGTATACAGGGGTTTCATGGCTCAATGTAACCTTAGTCCAAGTTACCAACTCTTAGTACAAATTGTACTTCTATATTTTTATTCTTGATTTTGTGGCATATTTATATGTTTAGGCTCTTTAGATATAAAATTTCATAGTGTTCAAATTTTTTAAGAAAAAATTCTGAGAAATTAACCAGAGGCAAGAATCTAAATATTTAATATCATTAATGTGGATAACAATGTATGAAAAAGGCAATTTGTTGTCACATGTCTGTCAATCAGAAATACAAGCATATGTAGAGAAGATACTATTTTAATTAATTTTGTGCCTTGAACACCTATTAGCCTCAATACATTATTTTTTCGGTAATAGCTAATAATTTTTTTATACATGTGAGCACACATCTAAATAAGAAACAGAAAATATTTATACCACAGAGAGAATATACTTTTTAATAGGAATTTAAAACGGAAGTTTTAACTGAAATCCCCCAATACAAAAAAGTATGAAATTTCAAGTTAGGTAACTATCATGAAGGAAATGATTCAAAGCCTATTCTGTAACTCAAATGCTCTTATTCACTTTAAGAATATAAAATAGTTGAGACAGAGGAGATTTGTGTAGGAATTTTACTGGGGAAAGTTGAGCTCACCAACTCCGGTGGGGAGGGCATGGAGGATGCTTCTTCAGCTCATGCCAGGGGGCTTCCATGGGCTTCTGTGGGATCATGTGAGAGCTTGGGATGTGTTTGTTCCCTGCAAGGAGGGGATGCTGTAGAAATTGGGAAGCAGGTTACCCAACTGTTTCTGTGGCAGAATCAAGAGGGAGAGAATGGCCTACAGGGCAAAGGATGTGTGAGTATTTCCCAAGGACCAGGTGAAGTCCCATGGGAGAGAAGGAGCTGGCTGGAGCCATCTTGAGTCCTGCCTAGGAGACCTTCTGCCAGAGGGTGAAAGGACTCCAGTAGGGAGAATACAACAGGGCTGAGGAAACAGGAGCTGAGGGGTGATTAGGAGTAGGCAGCTAAAAGAAAAGGTGCATTACCCATATTGTAGGGGTTACAATTAGAGAAGCCCAGAAGCAACTCTCCAAAGAGACCCTGGAGAGCCAACCTTAAACATATATCAGTAGCTTCATGGGCCAGTGACCTGTGCAGACCTGTGCACAGAGACCTGTACTTTGTTTAATCCTCTGCTTTACTGTCTTGAAATTCTTAATTATTTTGCAACAAGGGACCCAGTATTTCCGTTTTGCACTGGGTCCTGTAAATCCTATGGGGGGTTCTGTGTGTCAGACCAAGAGAGTGCAAAACTGGATAACAACAGCACCAGCTAGATAAGAACTGTTTTGTCCTTCACCCAGAGACTGACTTGTGGGGGTAAGAGGAAAATGAGAGGGAGAAATAGAGAAGCTGAGTTTGCCTGTTTTCCCCATACAGGCTTTCAGCCTAAAGAAGGCTTGAATTCTAAATCAAATTCAGTGTTTTGGTTAAAATCTAATTTCTGATTGAGATAGTGTTTGCAACTGAAAGTGGCCATAGTTCTATCTAGGAACTAAGTCGATAGAAAAATTCTGATACTGAATTTCCTCTTACCATAAAAAGCAAACTAGTATTATTTAACGAAATATTGCAAATTCAACAGTTGACGGACTTTGTAGTGAGTTTAAAAAATGTCAGGTGTAGGCCTGAAGCTTTCCAGTTGACTTAGAAAGTATTTTAGTACTTTATTACTTCTTCATTAGTAGAAGTTGTGTTTTAAAATCAATGGGGAAACTTTCTGGAACAGAACTGTATTTACATGAGATAACTGAGGAAGGAGTTGAGGTAATTACCTAGGTGAAGGTTGAGAGTTTATTGTCATTATTTCACTGCTCGCTGTTGTATTAAGAAGTTCAGTCGGGCTTCCCTGGTGGCGCAGTGGTTGAGAGTCCGCCTGCCGATGCAGGGGACACGGGTTTGTGCCCCGGTCCGGGAGGATCCCACATGCCGCGGAGCGGCTGGGCCCGTGAGCCATGGCCGCTGAGCCGGTGCGTCCGGAGCCTGTGCTCCGCAATGGGAGAGGCCACAGCAGTGAGAGGCCTGCATACCAAAAAAAAAAAAAAAAAAAAAAAAAAAGAAGTTCAGTCCTCACAGAGAAGGTTCTGAAACAGCTAGAAATGCACACCACCTCAGGAAGTTAAAATTATATCCTAAAATGAGGCTCTGGGATTAAAATATGTAGGTATTAGTATTATTGCATACCTCTATTTACCCGCAGTCCAAATAATAATATGTATGCTTGTTGCTCTGGAGTCAGAACATGAATTCTAGGTCAATTCTCCACGAGCAGTTATTTAATTGTGGTAACTTTCTGTGACCCAAGTGTTCTGAAATACTAAATATAATGTCCAGAGATTGTTTAAGTTGCTAACAGACTTAACCATCTAAGAGAGAACATGACAATATGAATGAAAAAATTTTCATTCACACTCTAGTAATACAACGGAAAAAAAGTCTGCCAATATAAAACAAGAGGGAGGTTTCTGGAGAGCTTTAAGTATCCCCTTTGCACGTGGCATCAGATTAGTGACATACCTGTTCTTCAGGTATTCTCATCTGTTACTAATACAGACCTATACCTTAAGAAAGATATCTGTAAAAAAGAGAAAAGACAATTAGTATTGATAACTATTGCAACTTGCTCTGCTGCTACTTATACCTGGATATAAACTATGTTCTTTTAGAAATTGCTCTATTAATCATCTAGAATATTCATTAATTACAGCTATAGACTTAGCATGGTTATTTCAGAAACCAACTGTGGCAGAGACTGCTGGCTGTTCATCAAACTAATTTCTTTTTCTTCCTGGGCTAGACTCCATTTCATGGGTTGCCTTGTAGTTTGGTGGCTTGGGAGTGTTCTAGCCAGTGGAATGGGAATGGAAGTGATGTGCAGAAAACCTCCCTTGAGTGATCCTCCATGTTTTGCCCCTTTCTGCCAGCTTGATGTTGTGATTACGTGCTGAACACATCAGAACTTTAACATGGAAGAAACTTTATTCTTATAAATGCTTAGAGGAGACTTGCCTGCCATTCTGAACTTTACATGGATGAGAAATACACTTCTATTGCTGTGTGCCAGGATAGATTTTTGTATTTATTTGTTGTACCAGTTAGTGTTAACAAATATATTCATGTTTATGGTAAAGGAATTTTAGCTTGCTAATCACTCACTATGTTTTTGATACTATCTAATATTTCATCACATTTAATTCTCATAATAAGCTGTTGAAGTAGTTGTAACCATCGTTGCACAAATGAGGAAATTAAAGCTTAGAAAAGTTAAGAAACTTGCCTGAGACCTAAATTCTGCAGAGGGAGGATTTGAACTCAGATCTCCAAGTCTCCAAAGTGTGCTCATGATCTTTCCAATAAGCCATCCCAAGAGGAGAGTACGGTATAAACTGCACATAGGACACAGAGTTATTTGCCCATTCATTCATTAATTTATCCAACAAACACATTTTGTGCATACTTTGTGTCATGTTCTGTTCTAGACGCTGGAGACAAGATACCCTTGTTATAAAGGCAGAGAGGCAGTAACTTAATTTTTGTTACCTGATGTCCTGAAATTCTAAATGTGCCTTCTAGTTTAAGTTACTCCCAAGAAATGGTGGAAGTACAAACAAATAGCTCTCAGTATCTAATTTACTCATTGATAGTCAAGAACAGTGAATACTTTTCTTAAGCTGCATAAGTAACTAGTACTGAGAGATACTAGCCTTAAGAATTTCTGGCTTAATAAAGAATGAGGGCTTTGTCTTCAAAATTTAGGAGGGACATTCCCATGGATAAACATGCTCCTGCTGCCCATATTATTGGAAAGTGATGACAACGAAGAGGCGATCTCTAGCATACACTGTGTATGGAGTACCATCATATCACAATTGGCAGATTCTCCAAAATTCATGATGGCACAGTCTAAGAGAAAGAACAATGGTACTTAAGTAAATAATAGTTCTATAATAAATAATTATATAATAAAAGCTGATATGCTTTTATTACAGAGATTGATGAAACTACTAGAGTAGAAGTACAAAACACAGAAGAAATAGAAGTTTACAACTTTTCAAATACATGAAGCCCAGAGTATATAATCCATTGTAATTTATACAATATTTACTTTTAGGGTTTAATCCAGTTAAGATTTAATACAATCTGATGAGATGGAGAACTATTTTGAGGCAGTATGGCTCATAAGACAAATTTAGTTCTCACAAATATGTTGATGTTAAAATTGGAAACAAATGAAAATTGCAGTTGATAAGAGATATCTGGTAATTCAGAATATCACCACTCTCAGAGTTAAGTATTTAAAAGAGCTTTTGAGACACTCTTTTTAGCGCTGGTGTCATAGTGACTATTTTCTTAAAAATAAAAAGTGGGTTGAGTTATTATAGAATAAAAATCTGACCCATTTTTGTTACTCCCAAGCAAGAAATCTGTAACGGAATCACTTTGCCAATAGGGACTGTTAGAGGTCTGATAATTATGGTAATAAATTATATTTTATACACAGATAAACTAAATAGAATTAGGAGACAGTGTATATTTATTAATCAGTTCATGACGCGCTGGGAAATACGGAAGAAGGAGAAAAGCAGCAATTGAGGACTTTCACTCTCAGATGGATTGTATATATTAAAATGGCAAATTTTGTTCTGAAACGGTCAGAGAAGTTCTTCCCTTACAAATGGAGAAAATCGACTTAAAAAGCACTTTCTTTTTTTATTAGGTTTCATATTCCTGTCCACAATCCCAATAGATGTGCATTTCATAAAAGGTGTGGACATAGATGTATAAATACAACTCCCTATATAAATACCAGGGATATAGTGTAAAAGAATGACTACCATCCCAATGTTGTCAGGACATGGTAAGAGTAGGAAGTGCGCGTCAGAAGGAATCACTCTTCTACAGAAAGAAGCTAAAAGCACTAACAAGAATCTTGCATTGGGAGAAATAACAGGTACACCATCAAGGTTAGAGCCACGTGGCGAAACAATACGGTTTTTTCAAAGTGTTCCAGAAGCAACAATACATGGTGTCAGAAAAAGTAAACTTCTTTTATAATTTTATGGAGTATGATGTATAGTTAAAAAAAAAAAAACTGGCCATTTTGAAAAAAAAAGTGTTTCCATTGCAAATATCCTCAGAAGCCATGAACTTCAAAAGAAAGACATGCTATCTTCTTCGTAGTGAATGCAATACATCATGGCTTCCCCGAAGTCAATGAAAACTACTGTCTCTAAAAAGTGTGAAATTTTAAGGTTGAATTACGATGCTACTGCAAGCCGTACACTATGTGTGGTGATTGCTTACTGGAAGCCAAGGGAGGATGGCTCTTCCAAGAGAGGTGTTCTAGACTGGACGATAAGGTCTCCTAGGAGTCAGGAACGGTGTCAGACTCTGGACTGACCTCTGAGGCGCAGAGGGGTGGGGTCGGTTCCCGCCCAGCTCCAAGCTTTCCGGGGCGCGCCCCCCCAGGGCACCGCCCATCTCTGGGGCCACAAGTCCGGGCCCCTCACACGCCTGGCGAGACCTCCTTGGAGCTGCGGCGGGCGGGAGGAAAAGTCCCGGGCCCGGCTGCGCGCGGAAGGCAGAAGAGCCTCCCCTGCCGGGCCTCGGGTTCCCGCAGCGCGCCACGAGGGCTCGGGGAAAACCCACAACTTCCCGCCCAGGAACGACGCCCCGCTCCCGGCTTCGGCTGGTGGGGGGGGGAAGGGGAGGCGTGTTCTCGCGAGAGGAGAAGGGGCGCGGGCCGCCGCGGGCTTGGGGGCGCGGGGAAGCCCGCGGACTGGGGCCCGCGGGGAGGGGGCAGAGGCGGCGGGCCGGCTGGGGACGCGGGGAAGCAGCTCCCGCCAGTCGCCGTGCGCCAGCCCCTGACGTCAGGAGTTTTCCTCAAAGTCAACAACAAGCCTGCGGCGGCGGTGGTAGCGAGAGCTGATCAGCGACGGCCCCATAGGGAGGAGGGGGCGGGGAGGCGGCGGCGGGTCCCCCAGCGGGGCGCGGCCCGAGAGGAGGCCACAGACCCCCGACCCGCGCCAGGCCGCCGGGGCCCAGAGCCTCCACCCGCCGCCGTCTCGCCTCGCCGGCGCGACCCGGCCCCCGCCCGAACGGAGTTTTCTGGTGATGAATTGAATTTGTAGCCGAGATCCGATTCCCACGTAGAGTCTCCGCCCCCTCCCCCCGCCGCCTCCCTCCTCCCGCCGCCGCCGCCGCCGCCGCCGCCGCCGCTGCCGCCGCCGCCTCCGCCTCCGCCTCCTCCCGCTCCAGCTCCGCGGCCCGGCCGGCTCCCTCCCTCCCTCCCCTGCAGCCCGCCGCCTGCCCTCCCGCCGGCCACACCGGCTCCAGGGGGGCCAGAGGCTCTGCGGGGTGGGGGGAGGACAGGAGGGGAGGAGGAGGGAGGGGGACCCCCGAGTCGCCCCCTCTCCTCCCCCCCGCCCCCCGGCTCCATCCTCCGCCGCCGCCCGAGCAGCTGCGGGGCCGCCGCCGCCGCCTTTGCAGGTAACAGCCACCGCCCCCCACTCTCGCCCTCTCCCCGCCGCGCCTGTTCTCCCTCCGGGCGCCCCTTGGGCGGGGGTGGCGGTGGGTGAATGAGGTGGGGGCGTCCGGCTGGTCACCGCGCCGGGGGCGTGGGCGGGGGCTGGGTCGCCGGGGGCTGGGGTTGGGATGCGGGTGCGGAGGCCGGGGATGCCCGGCGCGGACGGACCGCACCCCTCACTTTGCTGAGGGAAGCTGAGGCGGCGGTGCGCGGGGGCCGGGGAGGGTGTTCCTGGCCTAGCGATGCGGTCCGGGTCTGGGCCGCCCGGGCCCGGCGCCTCTGGTCTCTGCGCCACTCTCGATCCAGCCAGCTCACCCTCCTCGCCGGCCGGCGGCTAGGGGAGGGGGCCCGCTCGGCCTGGGGTGGCGGCGGGGTTATGTAACGCGGGGAGAGCCTGTGTCAGGGCGTTCGGGTGGGGGAGGGGGCTGTGTGCGCGTGGGTGGGGGAAGGCAGGGATGCGACGGCTCCCCGGGGTCTTGTTCTCCACACCCCCCCACCCCGCCGCCGGCGCACAGGAAGAGACGGCCCTGGTGGGGTGGGGGTGTGTGGGAGGTGGGGAACGTGCTTGTCTGTGTTTTTAATAGTAGTGGGGTTTTGATCCGCTCCGGAGTTGTGTGCTAAGAATAGAAATGTACGGAAGATGCTGGCTTTGGCGGATCCAGTGATGCTGTCGCTGCTGGCGGCGGCGGCGGCAGCGGCGGCGGCGGCGGCGGTGGCGGCTCTGGCTGCAAGTAAACAAACCAGCCTCTTCCTCGTCCACCTCCTCCTCCTGCGCATCGGTCTGCATCAGCCATGATGCTGGTGGGGCCCATCCGAGCCCAAAGTTGAAGCGGAGCTGGTTGCTGTGTTCACCCTGACTCCTAGGCGGGGTCACCCCTTGTTTGGGATTTCCCGTGAATCTACAGTTAGGCTAGATTGAATTTCTTTGGGGCCCTGTTTTCAATACCGGTATTTACTGTTTATCTTCTGAAAGCAGAGGAAATGTTTACCCATAAGTCAAGGCTGGGATACTCACGTTTCTTCCAACAAAATAATGTTATGAAAATAAAACCAACACGTTTCATCAGTGTGGTAATTGGTTGAAAGCCCAGTAGTTTGTAATGGATAACGTTTCCAAGTAGAAATTCAACAGTGAAACCCAGGTATTTATATTAATTACTGGTGTCAATAAAATGTTCACACTTTTTTAGTTCATCACGAAGCTGAAGAATGTGGAATAGTGACTTTTTTTGTAGTTAATACGTTGGCAACTGCCTCAAATCATCAATTTAGATATATGTTCCATCTTTGGTAAAGCATGGTCATATAATATCTTTTAGCGGACTGTAAATCATTAGACAACTACTGGGCTTTGTTTTTGATGGAAAGTCACTGAATTAGGTTATGCATTGTTGGAAAATAGTTGAAAAAGCCAAAGGAGGAAGAATTCCATGAAGATGGTTTAGGAAACTGTCTTCAGAACTTGTCATGGCGAAATATGTGTAAATGAATAGGAATATTACAGGAGGTGGTTGTCTAAAACGTGAAAACATCTTTTATTGGAATATTTACTTATTAGTATTACTAGTTTTAAGGTATATGACAGGATGCACAATTATTTGCAAGATAGAAGTCAGGACTGTAGATTTTTTTTTCCTTTGCCGATACATAGTCTTGACTTTGAAAGTTCACCAGTGAGATTGTATCTGAAGACCTGTTTTTTGTTTTTCTCACTAGGGTTTATCCCAATATCTTTGACTGGTTTGAGCTTTTAATTTTAAAGTGAGGGAAGTGCATATATCACACGAATGAGACAACATTGGAAGTTAGGTGAATGTAAAGCTTTATGTTTGTACTGTGTATTTGCAATATGTAGTATGTTTTCTTAGAGTGTTTGAAAAATAATGTCTAAGGTAATTCTGCAAAATTTTTGAAACTATTATTTGTATTCATTTTGTCTCCTACTTTTAGCCGTTCTGTAATGATTACTTTAGTGAATTGTTTTCCAACTTAAAATTAATTTTTACTTTGACTCTTAGTTTAAGTTGTGTATGTCAGAATATTGCTTTGGATGTTTTTGTTTATGTAACTTAAATGGCAGTAAAATATTTTAAATAAGATTTCATTCATTCATTCAACAGATATTAGAGTGTGACTGTGTGGTAGGGACTGATTTGATTAAAAACTTTTACTATTTACATTTCATCCAGAAGATCACTACTATTAGGCAGTGAATTTGTTTTCAGAATCACTGCAAATCTAAACATGTTTTCGTTAAACATATGGGACACATGTACTTAGCATAGAATCTTGTGCAAAGTAAGGATTTAAGATTTTTTAAACTCTAGCTTTCTATTTAAACATAAGACATTCTTACAAAAAATCAATGGAAATTTTCAACTACTGAGTTTTCTTTAAAAAGAGGAACTGGTTTTACAAATTAATTTTGTGGAAGTTTAGAATTTACTTAAACTTTGCATATTTTTATGAAAAGATGGCTGTACTTTTCTTTTGTTGTTATTTCTTTTAGTACTATAATTCACCCTTGGGAAGATAAGGCAATTGTTAATGATGTGTTAATTGGATTTTTAGCATGATTGATAGGGTCTAGTCTTTATAGTGTGATTAAGTTTCAAGCACTAAAAAAATACTTAACATAAGAATATATGACTAACATAAGATGCAAGACAGAAAAAGAAACCATTTCATTTTGACCAAATCAGTCGTGTAATTTGATTTGCATTTTTAAGTTAATGTAAATTAATGCACATGATTAATTTTTGTAGATTTGTGTTAGATTATTTAAATTATTTAAAATTTCTGTTTTTCACTCCAAGTTTCAGAGTACGCATCAGAATTCTAAATGTTCATTTTGTATACCGTGTACTTTTCTGTAGTTTCCAGAATCATCTGAATCATCTGATGTTAACTTACATGTTTTATCATGGTCTATTATGTATGATAGAGCTACACTCAATTTAGAGTTAAGGCTAGCCAGTGCCTGATGAGCGCTTGCATGTGCCAGGTACTGTTATATGTGCTGAACATGTATAAATGCATTTAATCTTCACAATAGCCTGTTACACTTTTGAAAGTGATTTTCACAGGAGAAAATACTTTTTCTGGCATTGTAAAAATTTGTTTCATTTTAACTTTAGTAATTTTGAAACACTTTTTCTTTCAGTGTTTGTGCTAACCTGTTTGTACCTATTATTAGAATTCACAATGACAGTGCTAAATTTCAGTAAACTTGTACAGTATAATTTCCACAGAAATCAAGATAATATAGTAAAACATATTGACTGATCTGTAACTTTTTTTTCATTTCATTTCTTTCAAATGCTGAATTAAATGCCACAGATGTTTACATGTTTTTTTGTAGCACCATAGTCTTTGAACATGTTAGATGTAAACATTTCCTTTGCCAGGAAATCTTCAAATAGTAGTCGATAGGTAAATTAGTGTATGCATCTTGACCTGTAGATCTGTTTTTTAGTTCTTTCCAATACTCTGTTTATATTTATTTGTCACCAATTACAGATATTTCATACTTTTAAATGGGTATATTTTGCTAATATTCAGAGGGAAAAGTAAAAAAAAAAATTATTGGAAGAAATCACTGGGAGATTTTCAAATGAGAATTTTTCTTCTCTATGTTAATTGAAAAAGCCTCTGACTATATTTGGGAGTCCAGGGGATGAGAGAGGGAGGAAGATGGTATTTTTGCCAGTAGTGGAATTTAGTCCAAATTTTGTCTGAGTGGAATTGATGTTTGAATGTTTTATCTTCTCAACTATATATTAACCTTTTGAAGACAGGAACTGTGTATAATCAGGATACTATCACCTAAGATGCCATCTATAAGTGAAATAGATCCTCAGTAGCTTTAAACTTAAAGAACGGTAAATAAGAGCTATTTAGAGTTCATCTAATGCTATACTTTTATTTTTATGGCTAAGGAAACTGAGGCATAGATAATTCAAGGACCTTATACAGCATTAGTCTGGACCAGGCAGAGTTGGGAATAGGGACCCAAGTTTCTTGTCCTGTCCTGTGCTCCTTCTAATGCACCATTGTAATGAACTTTGTTACAGGATTCCATACCTACTGGTTAACTTTCAGTTTAATCAGGAGTAAAATCTGTCAGGCTGATTAATGGCATTTTTATGTGTGTGGGTTCTTTTTGTTTTATAATCATGGAGGTCCCTGAGTCAGATTTTAGAAGGATTTTACAGGTGTATTGGAAAAATACCGCCAACTGTGCAACTAAGATTGTTTTGGTAGCAGCCCTCAACCTGTCCATGTGTTGTTACATAAGTGCTTTCATATAGAGACAAGCTACATTTTACATGAGAAATGTAGGGGTGAATTTGTCAGTAGCTTGTTCAGTGGTTTAGGTGAGCCAGAGGAATCCAATAAGCATTTTTTTAGTTGTTTCAAATTAGAATATTAAATATGTCACCCAGCACGAGTTGCTTTTTTTTACTTGATTAATAATGGATGTGTTGGTTGAAATGGCATGCAAAGGCCCTAAACGGGTAGGGAAGAGGGGGGAAATGCTTTATTGTTTTGTATACATATTTCAAAGTTTATAAAGCTGATTTTTAAGAATTGGCAATTTAGAATAACTGATATTTTGGGTGAAAGTTAGAAATCTTGCCTTTGCTTATTCAGGTATTTTCCCATAGTGTGAAACAGTGACGATATCTATATAGGAAGAGTTGAAAGAAAATCCACAAAGTGTATTATTGTAGTCTGAAGAGACGAAAGGTATCCAAAGTATATAGTTTGTATGGTTCACTTCCCTATATGATATGTTTTTAGCAGGATAACAACTCTTAAAAGCACAGACTGGCTTAGAGTTATTTGAAGTGGAGATCAGGTTACCTTGAATTTCCCTTCCACTTCACTATTTTTCCTTTCCCTCAAATCCTTTGAAAAGTTTCATTAGCCTTATGCATTTATTATGGCATACATTAGTTTCACCTATTTCTTAAAATCAGTAAATATCATAGAATTACACCATGGTTACCCTTGACCATCATTTGTTTTTCAAAGTAGCAACTTTCTATTGTATTTGGATATCAGTTCTTCATTACATTAGTTTGGCTAGCATATCTAAAGTATATAAAAAATGTGGGTGCAGGGCAAGTATATTCTACATAGTATTAATTATAGCCAAATGTATAGTAGTTTATAGAAGGTTGTATTATAGATTTGTATCATGGCTTTTAACTTAGAAATTAACATACAGGAAATTATTAACCTATGAATTTTGCTCTATAAAATAGAATTGCTGGGGGTGCTTTTTAACTTTATGTCAACTTAACTTTTAGTCTTCTATTAAAATTTCATTTGTGATGCAGTAGTTATATTTAATTTTTAATTTATTTGAAAACATGCTTTACTGGACTTCTGAAATATAATTTGTTACAGAAAAAAATGTTCAGAACTATTCACAAATGTACATGTTTTTGAGAGCTCATATTGTGTTATTTTGTAGAAAGCACAACAAACTGATAGAAGAAGTTACTTGTCACTAACTTGTTATGGTAGCTGTGAGGAAATGTCATTGTTATTGATTGGTTACGGTCTTCTTAGGTTCAGAATTGTAGATGTGATAGCTACTGCACAAATTTGTTTTAGAGTTAAATGAGAAAATGTATGTGAAAGCACTTTGATAACAAATTATTATAGGTTTGGAAAAGATATTTGAAATACTTAGTTTTGCTTGCCCCGTGTATACTCAGTTATAGTTCTTGTCCCAGAGTAGATAATCAATACATCTTTATTGATTGAATGAACATATGTGTGTGTATATATATATATATATATAAAACGTTTTCTTGCGCAAATGATATTTTAAACAGATGTTTGAAGAACTTTATTGCTTAAAATTGAATGGTTGGCTACTGTAACGAAACAGGTATCTTTTAAAAATTCTTAAAAGTATCATGAAGAAAATACCCTATTCTTTCCCTTTTTCCTCCCATAATGGATAATTTTGGGCAATGTTGATGCTTGATTTGTTTGGGAATTGAAACTTGACCATCTCAACAAAAAGAGTCAAAAAATGTCGAGAAAAGAGGTTTATTTTAATGTGTGTTAGGCCTTAAAATTAATGGAGGTCTATAGGAAACATACTTTAATGAATAGGGAAGAATATTTATTTCAACTTTATTTTTTTGTAGGTGCTTCCGTAATGTTTAGGTTCAGGTTTGTTTTTACCATGGCTTCATACCATTCTCTGTCGACTTAACAGTATTAATTTGCTTTGTCTTTATTAGGTATCTAAAGCTGCATCTTTGTTCTTTCACTCATCCATTCATTCATTTATTCCATATTTGTTGAGCATCTCTTATGTGCCAGGCAGCATTAAATTGCTTTAGTAAATAATAATGCTGTTGAATGAGGTAAAGGATGTGAAAATGTTTTATAAATTGTAAAATGACATTCAAATGTAATTATTATCATTATCAAATTCTCAGGTTATTTTGTATGAAAATACTTTTAGTGTAACTGCTTTGTGTAATTATAAATTGAATCTACTAAGAATTTTATATGAAAATTTTTATAAGAATGGGAAAAATTAGATTACCCAGCAATGAATGTTTAACGCAATAGGTTTAAAAGAAAAATAAACCAAATTTTTTTCTTACAGCTCATTGGATAGAACACATTTCTAAAGAAGTTAGGACTGTAGGACTCTACCTTAGGAAGCAGATTACATGCCTAAAGTACAGCCCATCATTTAGCAGATTAGTGTTTTTAATAACATGGAAGACTGAGTGGGAGAGTGTATTTGACTTGGTGCAAGAGTGTTGCCACTATAGGAAAAGTAGATCAAAGAATATAGTTTACTGCTTGAGAGTCAATAGCGTTGGTTCTATACTAAAGACAGTGTTTATTTCTAGCTTATTGATCATATTCCTAGAGTAGTATACCTTTGAACGTCTTTTAAATTGTGTTCAAATAATGTACCATTTTAGCCAGAGGTGACCCAGAGCAGTTTTAAAGCTGAAAATTATGAATATGGGTGGAATTTGGTAACATTTTAAGATGCAAAATGGATAAAGCCATCTCTATAGTACCTGATTCACTGGCCCTGTTGAAGATGATAAATTTTGTCCTGTTGATTTAATATACATTTAAAAAGTTTAAATGTATAGGCACTGATAAACATCTTTATCTAAAAAACTAGTTTTTGGAAACAGTTTCTTTATAAAACAATTCATTGATTTTGGATTGATCTGAATATTTCAATATATTGTTTTGTCCTGAAGAGGCAGTGCTAGTGGAAAGTGTGTACCTGTTTTTGTGGTCTTGATTCTCTTATAAAGTAGCTGTATGACATTGGGCAAGTCACTTCATGTGTCTTGACTTCTGTTTCCTCAACTGTAAAATGAGGGTCCCTTCTAGCTTTAAGATTCTATCAATGAAATGTCCCCTTGAAAAAAAAAGAATCAATTTTGAAAATTTGTTTTTCTAGTGTTTTATATAATGGTATTATAATACAAATTATTTTAATAGGAAAATATTCTATATATGTTTATTGGATGTGTATTATTTTTTGTTTGTTACTAAGTGTTGGTTGCTGATCTCTTCCCTTTCCAATCCCAAGGATATTAAGATATGAATTTTCATTTACCCAGAGTATACAATTTTATAGTCAGAAACCAAGAATGGCTTAATAGATGTGAGGCCTCTTGCTGTAAGTACCTACCAAAGAGAAGGTCTAAGTGCAGTTCTTCTAAAGACATCATTTTGCACTAGTGTCCCTAATACTTAACTTCCTTATACAGTTGACTCTTGACCAGTACTGGGGTGGGTTGCTTCCCTTACCCCAACCCCAGTGTCAAAAATCTGCCTACTGCTATCTCTGTCTCAAAAATAAAGGAATTGATAAATGACTTATCCAAGGGCAGGGAGCTGAAACAGTTTGGATAAAATAAGGATTCAAACTTTAGTTCTTTTGATTCTACATATTGTGGTCTCTAATCGAACACAAACTTTTCCCCACACTTAGTTTAAAGATCTGTAAAATGAAAATGCAGGTACTGTATTTATTGAAAAAAATCCATGTATAAATGGACCTGCACAGTTCAAACCCATGTTGTTCAAGGGTTAATTGTAATTATTAATGTTGTATAAAGAGTTAACCCTTTCAGTTATCTAGCTTCATATTAAGTAGCCAGTTGACCATGTTTTTTCAGGAAGTTACATAAATCAAATTAAAATGATGTTTTGATTCTTTACTGAAAGCTTTTTTGTTTTTGTTTTTTGCCTGTTTTTAATGGTGAAATGGGTCTTGTCTTGAATTATGTGGCCATTTCCTATGGCTGTTTTTCACAGTGTGTTCCGCTGGATTTCAATACATGTTACTAAAGGAAAAAAAACGCCCTGTGTGTATTCAAGTAAGTTTAGGATTTGCTGAGATAAGTAAGGTTATACATTATATATTTTGTACCTTTAATATGGTAATAGTGTTGTTTCAAGAGAAAGACATGGTTTATAGAATTTCACAAACTTACTTGACCAAATAATTATTTTTCTTTTTCTTTTTTTTTTTTTTTGCGGTACGGGGGCCTCTCACTGTTGTGGCCTCTCCCATTGCGGAGCACAGGCTCCAGATGCGCAGGCTCAGCGGCCGTGGCTCACGGGCCCAGCCGCTCCGCGGCATGTGAGATCTTCCTGGACCGGGGCACGAACCTGCGTCCCCCGCATTAGCAGGCGGACTCTCAACCACTGCGCCACCAGGGAAGCCCCCTATTTTTCTTTTTTTAACCCTCTTTTTCTTCTTATTTTTCTGGAATTTCTCTTCGTATTCTGTCAAACATATTTTGGGAGAATACACCGAGATTCTAATATTCCTTTTGACTCTGTAAAGTAGCAGACCTGAATGATTTTGAGGACAGTCTTGCTCCGGCCTGTAGTTGCTGCCCTCAGCCCCATGGCACGTGAGTGGGGTGGTCTTCTATTCAGCCACATAGACTTTGTCAGTCTTTTCTTAAGAGAATGGTAGTCTTAATTCCTGACTGCTAAATGATTAGGCTCTGTACTTAATTTGCATTGGAAAAAGAACTGTAATTCATTTCAGTTAGCTAGGGAGTCTAACCTTGAACTTATTCCTATGCACTATTTATTAAAACCATATTTGAGAAAATAGTATAGTTATATAGTCCATACATCCATTTTTCTGGTTATATAAAATTTATGCCTGGGTTCCTATGTCACGTTTTTTGGTCCCTTTCTGTGGAAATGCTTTAATTAAATTTTATCTTGGCACTTTCCTTTTTAGATTGAGAGGGACAATAAGAAATAGCCAGTAAAGCTCATTGCTGTGTATATATGTGAGGATATTTTTGAGGACTTTAGTTTATTACACTACAAGGTATCTTATGAAGACCTATGGGTTAAATTTCAGATTTTTGTCCTAGAACGAATTGTTTCCTTCCGAACAACTTTTTTTCTTTTTAAAAATACTTGTGGATACTGTAAATGTTGAAACTGATTGTATTTCCTTATTTGTATTGCTTCCTGAAAGCTTCAAGTTAAATTTATGGTCCATCTTTCACAAATATGTAGATTTTTACTCTGGCTTCTTTTTATCTTAAGTCAATAAGAATGCAGGCTCTGGAATCAGGTAGATTGGGTTCAGATATTGGTGCCATCATTCATTAGCTGTGTTGAAATCAGGCAAGCCACTTAATTTCTTTGAGCCTCAGTTTTCCCATCTATGAAATGGAGTTAACTGTATAATAGATGTAAGCACCTGTAATAGTTCTTGACATGTCCTGAGTACTCCATACTTTTTCCCACTTTCATATTCCCTTTGTTTCACTCCGTCTACTTTAAAAAATAATTGATTTTATATGATTTATAATATTTTATTTATTGTAATCTACCTGAAATATTTCTTGGAACAAGGCAGAGTAAGCATAGATAAATGTTGGTTACTTAGCACATTGTTTTTTACATAAAATCCAGCAATTAAAAACGTTCACAATTGCTTTGCCATACTATTTCTAAATTTACTGAGATTTTGAAATTAGACATGCATGAAGATTTACTTTTAGTCCACTTCACTTTCATTCTCTTCCCTTTTCACCTCAAACACACATAACCAAGGAAATTTTCTGTATTATTTGTGTAGGTGTGACAGTGGTTTTCTTAAGACATTTTTTGTTGCAACCTCGTAGGTTAAAAGTTTCACTGTCCTTTGAAGTTCTGTCACAAGACCAGGGAAGTGCATTCATTATAAAACTACTTAATAAATAAGTTCCCCAGTTTGAAGAGCTAGACTTTTATGTGAGGTCAGGCCAGTTGAAGACCTTTACAAAGAATTAGTTGTTTGTTATTGCTATGTGAGTTGCAAGAATGGAAAAAAAAGAAATTCTTTCTTCAATACTTCCTTCCAGGCTGAGTCATCACTAGAGAGTGGGAAGGGCAGCAGCAGCAGAGAATCCAAACCCCAAAGCTGGTATCACAAAGTACCTTTTCTCCAAGTTGGGGGCTCAGAGGGGCGCCATCATGAGCGATGTTACCATTGTGAAAGAAGGTTGGGTTCAGAAGAGGGGTAAGTGTTCAACAAAACTGAAAATAATATGGTTGGTAAGTGTGCTACACTAAGTGGTGTCCTGGAAGTTGATATTCTTTTCTGATTCTGTTAACAAAGTAAACTGTGACATACTGTGTCCACTAAGATAGAAACGATATTTAACATGTGTTAGGAATTTGCTTGTTATTTAGGAATTGTTTGGAATTCTTGATTTTGATAATTTATAATCAAGATTTGGCTTTCTGGTATGTTCTGTGCATGGATGTTACAGAAAGTTCATGTTGTATTTTTTCTGTATTGTCCACAGATTCTACAATCCAGAGAGGTGTCTTTAGAATGATTTAATATCTAAAAAAGTATCTAACTTTTATGCATTTAAAGACATGTAAATATATAAATAAAAGTATTCAATTATATTAAGCCAGTTTGGGCGGTGGCAGGGAAAGGGCTTAAAGTAGTAAAGAGGAAGGATTCACTCACAAACTCATGCATTCAGTAATCCCATAGTTAGATAAGTAAAGTCCTAAAGTGAAAGACTGAATGAGGAAAGGGATTGTGTGTTTGTGTGTGTATGTATGTTTAATTTCATATTTTAATTTTTCATGATTTATTATTTCTTGTTAATAAGAATTAATACTTATTTCTTAAAGTTATTTAGATAAATACTTCTGATAAATAATTCAAATGCATTATTATTTTTTAATACTAAAGGAACTCTTCAATGTAAAGCTTAGTTTATCCTTCATGAGATCACCTGCTAATGTAGTCAGTGTGTTTATTAGAAATCTAGACTAGAGTTTAGAATAGTTGCCAGGCAACTACTGTTTATCCACATGGCCAAATTCAGTAGGATGAAGATGGTTACATTCTCAGAGCTTTTAAGTTCTCGTATATCTATTTTCTGGTTAAAAGTTACTTCTTAATAATTTAGTGATTTTTAATATTCTTTGAAGTTCTGTAGTTAATACTTAGGCTAAAAAGCTGTTGTCAGTAGTTAAATATGATTATGTGTTAATGAGTTTTTAAAAATTGGCCTGAGTTGTAATTTACATACAATAAAATTCACCAATTTTAATCTGCCAATTTTTACTTTGATGAATTTTGCTAAATTTATACACTAGTGTAACAAACCCTAAAATCATGATATAGAACATTTCTATCATCCCAGCAAGTTCCCTCATTCCCCTACAGTCAGTCCTCTTCCCTGAACTCTGGCAACCACTGATTTGCTGTTACTATAATTCTGCTTTTCTAGAATTTCATATAAGTGGGATCATACAGTATGTAGTCCTTTGTGTCTGGTTACTTTCACATAGCATAATACTTTAAAGATCCATCTCTGTTGTTGTACATATCATTAGTTTGTTCCTTTTTCTTGTTGAGTGGTATTCCACTATCTGGCCATACCATAATTTATCTGTTTACCAGTTGGTGGACACTTGGGTTGTTTCTAGTTTTTGGCTGTTATGAATAAAGCTGCTGTGATCATTTGAGTGCACGTCTTTGTGTGATGTGTTTTCATTTTTCTTGGGTATTAACCTAAGAATGAGATTACTGAGTCATATGGTAAGTGTATGTTTAACTTTATAAAAACTGCTAAACTGTTTTCCAAAGTGGCTATTTGTACTGTTAAGTTTTATTTTTCTCATGTTATCCTCATATTATAAATTTGGAAAGCATTTTCATATTTCAGTGCTGTATGAAAGTTATTTAAAATTTTTTTTAACTTGTCCATTACATTTATATTATTTTTCCTATTTTTTGGGGGGGTGGCTGGCAAATCACTTAAACCTTTTGGAGTTTTACTTTATTAATCTCAAAAAGTTGCTCTCACAAGACTGTTGTGAGGATTAAATGAGATAGTGGGTATGGATGTGTTTTGGCAGTTCTGACACAAATGTAAGCTATTACTATCACCACATTTTATCAAGGGTTTAGGGTGGTTCTTGAGTCTTATTTAATTAATCGTGTCTTGTATGAAATACCAAAATAGAAGTTTGGTGTATAGTGCATGGCATATAGAAAAATGAAAAAGAATTTCTCAGTGTTTTTCCTGAATTGTTTAGTGAATGGGGATTGTAATGAGTGTGTGTGTGTGTGTGTGTGTGTGTGTGTCTGTGTGTATTTTGGGAAGTAATAGTCATAAGCATAAGAATTTGAATAGTACACAAGGTATAGAATGAAAAGTAACTGCCTCTTCTAACTAGTTTCTTTCCTCAGAGAGACCTTTTCTATTTTTAATTCTTCTGCTGATTATTATCCCAGTTTTATATATAATATGCTAAACATTGTTTTTGATGACTCTTAAGTAATCTAGTATATCTTCATTGTGAAAAAATGAAGAATTTAAACTTTTAATACCTATTCTCTCCCTTCCTTTTATTGATATTTGTTTATTTTTTGAAGTTTGTGATTAAACTTCTAGCACTTGCACCGTTAATTCTAGAAAGTATAAACTTGCCACTTTATAAGTTGAGGAAAATTAGTACCCCTCACAATCTTTCCCTTGAATTCCACATTCCCTTCCCATTTTATGTCAACTGTAACATTGATTTTATATTTTTAAGGTTTATTATAGTTATATTTGCTGATTCTGAAAAGCATTAATCCATATTATGATTATGTACATAATACTGCTAAACAGAGTAGTATGATGGGATCCATAGAGACTAGATGGATTTTTTTTTAAACATCTTTATTAGAGTATAGTTGCTTTACAACGTGTGTCAGTTTATGCTTTATAACAAAGTGAATCAGTTATACATATACATATATCCCCATATCTCTTCCCTCTTGCGTCTCCCTCCCTCCAACCCTCCCTATCCTAACCCTCTAGGTGGTCACAAAGCACCGAGCTGATCTCCCTGTGCTATGCGGCTGCTTCCCACTAGCTATCTATTCTCCGTTTGGTAGTGTATATATGTCCATGCCACTCTCATTTTGTCCCAGCTTATCCCCCCACCCCCGTATCCTCAAGTCCATTCTCTGGTAGGTCTGCATCTTTATTGTCGTCTTGCCCCTAGGTTCTTCTGACCATTTTTTTTTTTTCCGATTCCATATGTATGTGTTAGCATACGGTATTTGTTTTTCTCTTTCTGACTTACTCTGTATGACAGTCTCTAGGTCCATCCACCTCACTACAAATAACTCAGTTTTGTTCCTTTTTATGGCTGAGTAATACTCTATTGTATATATGTGCCACATCTTCTTTATCCATTCATCTGTTGATGGACACTTAGGTTGCTTCCATGTCCTGGCTATTGTAAACAGAGCTGCATTGAATATTTTGGTACATGACTCTTTTTGAATTATGGTTTTCTCAGGGTATATGCCCAGTAGTGGGATTGCTGAGTCGTATGGTAGTTCTAATTTTAGTTTTTTTAAGGAACCTCCATACTGTTCTCCATAGTGGCTGCGTCAATTTACATTCCCATCAACAGTGCAAGGGGTTCCCTTTTCTCCACACCCTCTCCAGCATTTATTGTTTGTAGATTTTTTGATGATGGCCATTCTGACTGGTGTGAGATGATGTCTCATTGTAGTTTTGATTTGCATTTCTCTAAAGATTAATGATGTTGAGCATTCTTTTATGTGTTTGTTGGCAATCTGTATATCTTCTTTGGAGAAATGTCTATTTAGGTCTTCTGCCCATTTTTGGATTGAATAGATGGATTTTTATACTCTCTTGGTACTCAAGATTATCCCATACTTTAGTTTGGCTTTTAGTTTGGCATATAACTTATTTCTGGATTTTCTAATTACTACATTTTACCCCTGTTGGTAGAAGAGGGTGTCCCTTCTTCATCATATCACTTGGTTATCTAGCTTTTTAATCATACTGTTTGTTGAAGTTCTAATATGAACTGACTTTTTTCTGAGTATGATGCTTAGCTAATATCATTATTTACTTGCATTCTTGGAAAAATGCTTTCTTAGCTCTCATGTCTTTCTTCTTTTTGTAGTTTTCTGGAGTACTTCCTGAAGTACCGTTTTCAGAAAGAATGTGTTTGGGTGCTTGTCAACACCATGTTTGAAATGTCCTTTTCACTTTTGCACCTGATACATGCCCTTGGCTGGGAATAGAGTTCAAGTTTAAAATAATTTTCCTTCAGCATTCTGAAGGTTGTGTT
The DNA here is from genome assembly GCF_026419965.1 of Kogia breviceps. Lineage (NCBI taxonomy): Eukaryota > Metazoa > Chordata > Mammalia > Artiodactyla > Physeteridae > Kogia > Kogia breviceps. Next base: position 38,436,603 of record NC_081310.1, on the reverse strand, counting down.
TCATTACCTTTTAGTAACCAGTTTTACTGGTAAGAGGTTTGATGCTAATATGAATAGTATTTTTGTAGGTAACTGTTTTTGTTTTCTGGAATCTTTTTGTGTTGATGCCTCTTTATCCTTGGCATTATGAAATTTAAGGAGGATGAGTTATAGTCCTTTTTAATTTATCCTATAAAACATTTGGTGGATCCTTTGAAAATGTGGGCTGTTCTTCAGTTCTAAGAAATCTTCTGTATTTCTTTCATTATTTTTTCCCTTCTATGTTCTCTGTATTCTTTCATATTTTTTTCCTTGAGCTTCTATACCAATACTCTGTTTTGAAGTTTTTCTTTTTTTTTTTATGTCTTTGTTTTTTCTCTTTGTTCTGAGAGATTTCCTTGACTGTTCTTGTCCTTTATTGAATTACTTATCTCAGCTTTTACTTTATATTTCTGGGAATTCCTTCTAGTTCATAGTCCCTGCCCTTATTTTACATATATAATATAATCTGTAATCTTAGGACACTAAAAACATTTTAAGTTTTTTCTCCTCATTGAATAACTCTTCCAGTTTGTTTATTTTGGTTCTTTTTTTGGTAGTGGTTGTTTTCTTCAGGTGTCTGGTGATCCCTTTTAGTCTGTGTATGAAAGACTGGGGTTACAGATAGTGTCCTCTATTTATACAATTTATGTATTTTCCCTATACTTTGATAAGTTAGATTTCACTGAGTGAGGATTTGTGATGCTAGTGTTTAATTGTACTCTTGAAAGGATTAGTTTGAAACGGTTGGACATTTTTTTTTTCTTCCACTCTTAATTTATTCCTTTAGAGATTTTCAGTATTATTTTAATAATAATTTTATGTTTTAGTCAAGCAAGTTTCATTATATAGTCTGTTGTTTGGCTGTATTTCGGTTCAAAGAATTTCTTCTGAAAGATGATTAATTATTATTTGCTCCTTATTACCCTGGGTAGATTATTATCACCTGAACTTTGGTGTACTCATCTGAAAATAAATATATCTGCCTCCTTTTTTTTTTTTTTTTTTTTTTTTGTGGTACGCGGGCCTCTCACTGTTGTGGCCTCTCCCTTTGTGGAGCACAGGCTCCGGATGCACAGGCTCAGTGGCCATGGCTCATGAGCCCAGCTGCTCCACGGCATGTGGAATCTTCCCGAACCGGGGCACAAACCCGGGTCCCCTGCATCGGCAGGCGGATTCTCAACCACTGGGCCACCAGGGAAGCCCTATCTGCCTCCTTTACCTCACAGTGTGATTGTAAGCATTACGAGATAATATATGTAGAAGAGTGGTTTTAAACTATTAAACTATAAATAAAATAAATAAATATAGAAAAATTTATAGTTCTTACTTTGACTATCAGTCCTTTTTCTCAAACCTGTTTTTATGAATCAGTTCTTAGCTTCTATCCAGGTATAATATCATTTTATTTGTACTTTTAGTGCTAATAAGTTGCTCTTCAGTAAATATCTTCCTAGAAAAGGAAGAAAAGACTTAAAGATAATTACTGATATTATGTAGGATAAATGCTTTTCTAACTTCGGTTATTAGTCATATATCAGTAGTGAAACCTTTTTTCCTGTACTTATCTGGAGCAGTTGCAAAATGGTGAGTATTAATTGCGATAACACATTAACATAGTATTGTTGGTATTAGAAATGACAATAAAAGAAACGTCAGTTGCAAACTGGAGTATTATCTGCGTTTTCCTTCTTAATGGTCCTAGAAGAGCACCTCACAGTTTGACTGCACATCATGATAAGAGGCATTTGCATATATATTAGACACTTCTTAAGTTACCTTCTTCAAAGACCAGCCTGTAGGCATACTCTAGGTAACTCGGAATCTTTAAACTAGATGTCAAAAGTTTTGCTTTCTTAGTTTCCATTACAACTTAGTAGTAATATTTGCTCTTAAGAAACTTATTGTATTAATAAAATGGGAAATTTAACCTGCTTTAAGGGTTTAAATTATAGAAATAAGTATATTGTAATAATATTACATAAGGGTTTATTGTAATTCATAAAATTTTGTTTGGCTAATAGTACTGTTTCTTAAAAACCTAAGTAGTCTCTTATTAATGTGGAGAACCAGTTCCTTTGATAACAAGTTAAAATTTATAATGTATTTCTAGTCAACTCATCATCTTGATGTTTTGAAATTGATACAAATCTAAGAGGTAGTTTTATCATTAAAACATTTTGATGAAAACGCTGCATGATACATTAATTGCTTACACTTTTTGTTGTATTAGTATCTAACAAATCTAACTTTCATGTTGTGTTTTGTGTGTGTAACCGGCTTGTGCTTTTAAAGAACTTTTTCCCTAGTTTGCCTTGTACTTATAGTTTCCAATTTAGGGATATCCATAAACTGTGTCCTTTGAATGACATTTGTCTTATATTCTATGAAATGGTTTGCTTAGATGAACCAGAATGTTAGTATTTGGTGATTCTAAGCTAACTTTATATGTTTATGAGTTTTCTCACAAAACAGCTTAATCCCCACTGTGCAAAATATACCTCAATAACGAAGAATTTAAGCTTGGTTATGTTTTTAACGTATGTTGTGATCTAGTCAATTGTAAGTTGTTACATAAAACAAAGTGTGCATTTTTGGGGGTGCTTATCTAAGTCCAAGGGTCTTTCCTTCTCCTTTAATTTGTGTGTCCTTTTGTACATTTTGTTCATGTTTTATTCACAAAGTGACTTTTGAAATAAATTATAAAGTGATTAAGGAGAGAGAAATGACAGTATGATTTCCTGTTTACTACTCAGCAGCAAGCATTTTCCATAGAGTAAAAAAAGTGGTGGTAGTGGTGGTAGTGACTGTATAAACCACACGGTAGATTAGAGAAGGTAGCTTTGACTATTGATATTATAAATGGAGAAGAAACATGGAAAAATTAAATTTATTTTCTAATAGCATTGAAACTTGGAGATTTAATGTATTTGCTGTAATGTGAAATTTGTTTTTCCTATTGTTTCAATATATTTGTTTTGAAAATTTTAATCAAGTAAACCAAATGGAGAGAACCATCAAATAGCTTTCATATGCATTCTAGGGTTATATAATTATAAAATTGCCATTACACACCTTACCAATCAACAGTTGAGTTTGTGTATTGATTTTGTATCTTACAGTCTCATTAAATTCACTTATTAATGTTAGTTACTCTAAATATTTTGTGATGATAGTCTTCTGCAAAGAGCCACAGTTCTGTTTCTTCCTTTCCAGTCTTTATGCCTTTAATTAATTTTTCTGGTCTTACTTCACTGGTTAGGACCTCTAGTATAATGTTGAGTGTAATTGGTGAGAGTGGACATTTTTGCCTTATTTCTCATCTTACTGGGAAAGCATTTATTTTACCACTAAGTATCATATTAGCTGTAGGACTTCGTTGCTGCCCTTTATTGGGTTGAGAACGTTCCCTTCTATTTCCTAGTTTGCTGAGAGTTTTTATCATGAGTGGGTATTCAACTTTTTCAGGAGATTCTCTGGCATCTATTGAAATTACCATTTAATTTTTCCCATTATTCTTTTAATATTTTAATATAGTATACTATTTTCATTGCTGGAATAAATCCCATTTGGTCATGATGATCTTTAATATATTGCCAGGTTTTTTTTTTTTAAATTTATTTATTTTTGGCTGCGTTGGGTTTTTGTTGCTGCATATGGGCTTTCTCTAGTTGTGGTGAGTAGGGGCTACTCTCTGTTGCAGTGCTAGGCCTTCTCATTGTGGTGGCTTCTCTTGGTGCAGAGCATGGGCTCTAGGCACCCGGGCATCAATAGTTGTGGCACGCGGTCTCAGTAGTTGTGGGACATGGGCTTAGTTGCCCTGCAGCATGTGGGATCTTCCTGGACCAGGGATCGAACCTGTATCGCCTGCATTGGCAGGTGGATTTCTAATCACTGCACCACCAGGGAAGTCCCATGTTGCCAGTTTCGATTCACTAATACTTTAAGGATCCTTTTTTACATTTATCAGAATATTGATTGATAATTTTCATTTCAGGTTTTGCATAAGTTATGGTAGACTCATAAAATAGGTTGAGAATTCCCTTCTCAAATTTTGAAGGAATTTGTAGAAGATGGGTTTTATTTCTTCCTTATATGTTTGATAAAATGCAATCAGTGAAGCCATCTGGGTTGGAGCATTTTTGTGAGTTTTTTTATAATACATTCAATTTATTTAATAGATATAGGACTATTCAGATTTTGTTTCATCTTGTGTCAGTTTGAGTAAATTGTGTATTGTAAGGAATTTGTCTATTTCATCTATTGTTCTGTTGTCTGCTAATTCTGACATTAGGATTTTCTTGGAGTTGGTTTCTGTTGATTGTTTTTTTTCTTTACCTATGATTACATTTTCTTGTTATTTCACATGTCTGGAAATTTTCAGCTGTATACAGTTAGTTGTGGTGATCTCTTATTTCCTACTGAACACCACTGCTTTATGTTCTAGTTGGTACTTAATTGATTCTATTCAGTCTCTACAGTTCATTTCTCCTGTTGTGAAAAGCAGTTGAAATCTCTGCTTTTTTCCTCCACTTTTTACTTTATGCTTTCAGGCTCATTGGAGTTTTTCTTATACATGCAGTATTTATCTAGAATTTGGGCAGAGTTTACTTGCAGGTTTGGGAGCTCCTCTGTGTCTCCCTCTCTCGTGGGATATCCTTCTTACTTTCTAGCCATGAAAAGTTTTTGGCAGTTCTGAACTCCATCATCTGACTCCTTAAGCCAGCAAGACTATGATTTTTTTGTCTAAGTTTTTATCCACACTAATCTCAAGGAATGGAGGAGCCCCTCAAGCAAAAAGCCATATAAAAATGCAAATCTCATCCAGTGCAGTTCCCTTCTTTCAGGGGCCAACTTCCCCCCAGTTTCTGCTTGCTTTTGGTGCTTTCCACTGCCTTCAAATGGTTTTTTTTTTTTAGTATTTTGTACAGAATTATAATTTTATGTATGGGAAAGTTAGCCTAATACAAGTCACCCTACAATCACTGGAAGTGGAGCTCTGCTAGGCATATGTTTTAATGTATAGATCTAAAATTGTTCAAGCTTTATAAGTCACTTAGTTTTGTTATTTGTTAATTTAATTCCTCATAACAGATTAAGAGGAGTAGAAGTTTCATCTGCCTTTGTGCTTGAGGAAACAAGGTTTAAACCAGCTGAGCTCCAGTCACCTGTAAACATAACTAAACCTTTTTTCCAAGTAAATTTATAGAATTTTAAGCTAGAGGAGACTTTGGAAGTTGTCTAGTGTTATACCCATTTATCTTACAGATTAGAAAACAGGTCATTTTTTGAGTCAGGGGCAGAGCCAGGACCAGTAATGGAATTTCTTTTTTGTCAATTTTATGGTACTTCATATTTTGTTTCTTTCTTGTCACTCAGGAATGTACTGGAGTTCTTTTTAAAAATCTACTATTAGTACCTGGTGAGGGGGTAAGAACTTTTGGACAGGAGGGTTTAAAACTCTTAAGAACGGAAAAAGGGAGTATCTTCCATCTGGTGGAAACTTCGTGTGCCATTGGGGAGTGCAGGGAAGCTCTACTTCTTGAACTTGTTGTGTTAACTCCCTTGGAGAAGCTACCTCCATAGCTTCTGTATCGTTTGACATGGAGAAACTTTCTTTAATTATTAGCATTCTGTTCAGTCACATTGTCTTACTGATCTTATAACCATGCACCTACCATTGTATTTTCTTATAGGTATGTTTTTGCTTATGCCAGTTTTTCTGCCTGGCATTTTTTCTTTTTCTTCTGTCTTTGTTGATGAAAATCTTTCATGACCCTCAAAGCCAAGTTTTAGTATCACCTCCTCGGTATTTTCCTGCATCACTGTCTTACAAAGTTAGAATGAATTCTCTTGTCTCTAATATTACATCACTTTCATGCCTTTGCTTCCTTGAGGCTTTATTTTATATTGACTAGTTATTACATAGACCCATTATTTTACTTTCTCCATTATAAACTCCCTGAGGGCAGGAAACTTGTACAGTATAACTATATTTCTTCCCCATATAGGGTCTACCAGTACCTTGAACATAGTAGGCTCTTAATCTATTTTTGATGAATGAATAAGGAAGAGGAAGAAGACAATTCTAGACGTTCAAATAGCAGTATGTTACAGATTTCAGGGCAAGAAACACAATTTGGGACAGCTGAAACAAGGCAGGGAATATAGAATAGATCATCACAGTTGTGAAAGCAGCCTGTACCTAGGATAGAGTTTTGGGATTCCAGATCAGGTCATATATCTGTTGTGTTTTTGTGTATAGGAACTAATGGGGTAGGAATTAGTAGAACTGACTAAATGGTTATTCCTGGCAGAGGTGGCTGGGCAGAACCCTCTTAGTCCCAGAATAGGTGAGTATATAAGTTATCTAAACCAGGTAAGTGGGACACTGTAGTGAAAATACAGTAGTGATCATAGTTCTGGAAGGTTTATCCATATTTTAAGGGTAATTTTTGCTTTACTCTTAGAACTGAGAAGTGCTTCTGAGTTCATGAAACTTAATTTTTCAAGCTTATAAGAAGAATCTTTTCTGATGTGTTTCTGATGGATCATTTGTTGTAACTAAAATCTAACTGTATAAGGCATGACTTTCATTATTTAACAGCTCTGAGCACTAGTGGTCTTTGTTTCCTGAGCAGTATAAAACAAGTTCTGTTTTCCATGTGATAGGCCTTCAGATATTTCAATGTCACTATGATGTCTTCCCTAAAATCTTCTTTTTAAGCAAAGTGTTCTCTTTTCTTTAATTCGTTTATCGTATGACATGGTTTCTAGCTCTCTCATACGTAATCTTGTCCTACTATGGAAATATCTCAGTTTGTCTTAGAATGTGGTGCCCAGAAGTGAACGTAACAATGTATTTATTATACTTTCCCATCACTAGTTTGTGCTTTTTCATACCATAGCCATCACTGGGTGTTATTCTTTTTTAAATTTGTTTGGTTTTTTTTTTTGTTTAGTTTTTAGTTTTTATTGGAGTATAATTGATTTACAGTGTTGTGTTAATTTCTGCTGTACAGCAGGGTGAATCAGCTATACATATACATATATATACATATATCCACTCTCTTTTATATTCTTTTCCCATATAGGTCATTACAGAGTATAGAGAAGAGTTCCCTGTGCTATACAGTAGGTCCTTATTAGTTATCTATTTTATATATAGTAGTGTGTATATGTCAATCCCAGTCTCCCAATTTATCCCTCCTTCCCCCTGCTTCTCCCCCTTTTTAGTTTTTGCCATTATATTGCTATTTTATTTTACATTTCTGTGTTATTGAGGCTTAACTTTATTGTTTCTGCTTTTAGCCATTGATTTCCTCAAATAAATTGCTTGTTCTTATCCTTAGTCAGTTTTTGTATTGAAGCCTATGTCTTTCGTCAAGTTCATAAATTGTATATGTTCTCATTTATTTGTAAGAACTTTTTATATATTCCGGATACTGTTATTTTATTGATTGTTTTGTCACTGTTGCAAATATTGATATTTTCCTGATTTGTTTATGCCTTTTAACTTTAGTTTTGTCTTGGCAAAGGTTTTTAAGTATTACATGTTCTACTGTATCAAACTTCTCTTCCAAGGAAGCCATTGAGGTCATACTTAGAAACTTTTGCCCTGTTTTCTTGGAGCATCATTATGATTTTAAAAATTTGTGTTACAGAAGTCATATATGAGTTTTTTTATAAAAGACCAAAGCAGCAAATAAATAGAGTACCGTATAATTCCTCCACTATTATTTTCCATCTCAGAAATATTACTGTCAAGTGTGTTGTGCCGTTATAAAGTCAAATTCTTCCTCAAATATTTGAGAACCAGAAAGATACATGCCAACTATAAGTAGTATTTGTCTCTTGCCCAGAGATTGGGATTCAAGAAAATTGGGCAGGGCACAGGAATAGGAATAACTGAAGAAATGAGATTTCTGTGCTGTATTCTGTATAAACATTTGGATCTTTTTGTTTTGTCTCATTTTCCATAAATGGCATCATAATCACTTAACAGTATGTCTTAGAGATTTGTCTATGCTGTTGCAACATGGTAACTCAGAAAAGAATGACTACTTTGATAGAACTTGCTTCTAGTGAACCTATTCTTATTTCTCATCCACCTATTTTTCTCATTTTTAAGAACTCATATACTGTCAGTTTAGTCCAATGGTTAAGAGAATGGAACTTCAAGTCTTGGCTTTGCCTTTTACTGCTGACTGTGGGCAAAATACTCAGTCTTAATATGCTTTGAATTTCTCATCTGTAAAATGGAGATAATAATGTCTGTTTTATATGGTTGTAAGACCATATAAAAGACCATAATGTTTGATTAGCTTTTATCACAGTACATGGGATATACTAAATAGTTAATAAACAGTAGCTGCTATTGCTACTTAATATGTTGTAGGATTTTGCCAAATTTGACATCAAGTTTACTAATATTTAATATTTAGTCTCACCTATTGTGTTCTCCTATAAAAACAGTTAAGGATCCTTGCCCGTACAGGTTTTTATTTTGTTTTTAATACCCTTCTGATGCTCTGTATTTCTCAAAGATTATTGATGCTAACTGGAACTCAAAGTGATAACTTACTATCTTCTCAGCACCTTTGGACATCAGTGTTTGCATTATGATGGCTCTCTTGTGAGAAGACAAGTGTAAAAGAGGAGTTAGTATTCCTTTTCTGTTGTCTGGCCTGAATGTTGTGCTCTTTTCCTCAGTCTTCATCTTTTATCATTTTAAAAGTTATGTGTGTCTTTAACAATTTTTAAAAATTAGTTTGTTTTCCTGTATTTGCTCTCTATTATGATACTGCTATCTTTCCCAACACTTTTTCTTAAATTAAATGAATTAGTGCTACAGCAACAAGTATGTATATATTTTTTCTTCCTTACTCAGGATTGGGTGAGGCCAGATTATAGTTGTATTTTAATCCTGTGGTTGACTAAAAATGTTTGCCATGTAAGAGCACTAATTTCCTTACCTTCCACATTTGCAAACTAAGACATTCTATCTAAAATTCATGTGTCAAGAAATAGAGGCTTAAGTATATTTTTTAATGTTATGATATCAACCAATGGAAAAACTAAAAATGAAAATAAAAGTAGTAAAAATTGAGAAGAAAGGTGAAGGGGAACAATTTTTCACCGTCATAGTGCGAAGTCAGTTGATATGGTCACAGGTGATAAGAAAAAGAGCTATAATGCCAGAAGTATTAAAAGTGGCTATTTTTGACAAGTGGAATGGTGAGGCTATGTGTGGGGGTTGTGTGTGAATGGAGGAAGAGACAGTTTATTTTTAAGTCTTATGTTCTTTCATCTGTTACTGAATTATTGTTACTTTGTGCATGTATTAGTTAATAGTAATAATAAACTGTATCCTGCATGATACCAATTTATGGAAATAAAAAGCATAGTTCTGTATATTGATATAGGTATAAAAATTGATTGGAAGGAAATATACCAAAATATTAAAGGCGGTTATCTCTGGGTAGTGGGTTGTTTTCTTCATTATATTTTTCTGTATTTTGTAAAATTTCTGAAGTTGAATGTGTAACTTTTATAATCATAAAAATATTATTAAGGGAAAATATATAGGATTGTCATACATTTGGCATCAGTATGACTATTTATTTACATAAGTACTGTAACTTTTTTTTACTTAAAGGAATTAGAGAACCATATTCTCTATATGTTTTTTTTTAATATGTTTTAAATGTATTAGTAAGGCAAGCATTCTGCTAAAAATAACTGAATAATGAGGTAGCCAACAGTAACAAAGACAGGTTTATTTATTTTACCTAAGAAGGGTAAAGGTGGGCAGTAGCTGGTTGTTTATCAGATAAGGATAAAATCACCAAAGATTCAAGCTGTCTCTGCTTCTTTACCTTTAGCTTGTTGGCTTTTCATTCCTACAGTTATTGCTTCAAGGTTTCAAGATGGCTTTCAGTTTGTAGTGGGAGGTGGCGAGGGTAAAAGGTATTAGGAATTGATACTGTATTAGCGAACCAACAATGTGTGCCACAAAATGTATTGAGATATATATATATATATATATAATTATAATGTTTGTACTTCAGTTCTTAGATTTCTAGCAGAGATAATTTCCAACCTTTATAGAGGTCAGATTGAAAATTTGGCACACAACATCCTCTAAAATTTACCCCTGTGGAGATTATTCTAAAATATAGCGATTTTTTTCTGTTTGTAGGAGTTACTAGACTTGTGCTCCCTTCTTTAAAAAAGGGTAGTTTGGTATTCTGAGTTGATAGTGAATTAGGAAGTATGTTTGTAAAATGATCCTCAATTTGACTTGATTCTCCTTGCAGAATCCAAATTTCAGTTTCTAGCCAGTTTTCTGAGGATTGTGAGTTTTTAGTGTATCAAATCAACTTTATAAAGGTTTTCCTTTTTGTTTTTAAGTCAGTATGCAATGAAATTGGTAGTCACAGGTTTTATAGCTGATGGTTCCAACTCTACCAACCCCAAAAGACCCAAATTACATCGTTCAAAGTGTTAGGTTTTATATTTACTTGGATTTTTTCATCCATATATTTTAATGAGTACTACCCCTTATTTTCTTATTCCTCTGTCACTGACTTCTTTAAAAAATTTTTTTAATGCAAATTTATATAGCCTTCAGGGTGATATAATGGCTTTCAGCATTAAAATGGTGCTGATTAAAAATACATTACTATCAAATTAGACTTGTTTGTAAAAGTTTAGGTCTTAATAGTTGTGTTTATCAATGAATTGATAAACTTCTTTTTTGTTAATTTTTCTTACCAGTTACGCAGAGATTTATTTAGCCCCAAGCAATTTTATCTTAGTCTGTAAAGGTGTTACCACTTTATGCTTTTGAGGAGTGAAAAATTGTTCCTGTAAAATAAGTGAGCATATCTATTTCTAGTACTTGGATAAACTCATTTCTTTAATCAAATTATAGAAGTATGTACTGGAGACTGCGGAGGATATGGAGATGCAGGTCACCTGCCTTCATAGAGTCTGGAGTCTAAGTGGGGGAAGAGACTCTTTAAGATAAGTTAATTTCCTCATCTGTAATGTGGGGATAATAATAGTTCTTACCTACCTTATGAAAGTTATTGTGAGGATTGAGTTAAATCATGTGAAAGGCTTTGAATTACACCAGGCACATAGTATGTACTTCATAAATGTTAGCTGCTTTTACTATTATTATTAAAAAATAGAGATTTGTACAAAGTGCTTTGGGAACACAGACCAGGCAGGGATTGACTCCCTGGAAAAGGGAGGGGAGTGATAAAATTTTTAGCTGCCTTCAATTCTGCTTCATAGTTACCTTTTTTATCTTTGCTATTGAATGCGGACTGCATAGTAAGTCCTCAAAGGAAGGAATCAGAGAGGTTACACAAGTGAAATTTTCTTAAAACATCTTAAAGTAGATGTCAGTAAAATTGGAAGATGTAGTATTAAAATTTATCACCCAGTCTTCTATGCCTGACTTAATACTAGGATAGAATTTAGAATATTTTTTTCAAGTAAGTAAATAACAGAGGATAATTTAAGAAATAGAAAAGCTATTATTTTTAACCAGGCTTTTGAAACAATCTGGGTTTTCAAATAGTTTAAGATAATACTTTCTAGCAAGGACTTGGGATAGCAGTATCTTATACTTCAGACTAGACACATAGCTATATAGTTTGACAGTACTGTGTCCTTTTAGAGCAGTATAGCTACATTGGTTATCTGCTGCTATATAACAGATTACCTAGCACTTAGTGGTTTAAAACAATGATTTAATTATTTTTCATGATTCTGTGGTTTGACTCAGTGGCTATTCTGGTGATCTCAATTGGGGTCACTCAGTTGGCTGCATTTAGAGGGTAACTAGGCAGAACTGGGAGATCCCAGAAGGCTTTGCTCCCATATTTGGGTCCTTGGTGCTGAATGTTGACTGGGAGTGCCTTGGTTCTCCTTGCTGTTGCCTTTCTTCAGCAGGACAGCCTGAGCTTCAGAGCATTTGGCTGGCTTCTGAGAATGCAAACTACCAGCCCTACTAAAGGCTAGAACCAGAGCTGGCACAGCATTTGTTCTAATACATTTTATTGGTCAAACAAATCACAAGGCCAGCCTAGATTCAAGAGGAGGAAAAACAGAGTCCATCTCCTGATGGAAGGAGTGGCAAAGAATTTGTGGCCCCTTAATCTACAGTAGTAGCATGGTGCGTTATTTTTGATTGGCTATTTGCATTCTACCTTCCATGATTTATCCCTTTTGTTTCTTCCCTTATGTTTTACCTTTTTATTTTTTCTTTCATCCTCAGTGAATTTTTGTAGTTTGTCTTCTGTTTCACTGATTTAAATTTCTGTTCTTTTGGTACAGTGTGGATTTTAGTTCAGCCTTTGTTTTTACTTTGTCTGTATGCATTTCTTTTCTAGTTTTCTTTTAATATATCCTACATTTTAGCCTTCTCCCTTTTCGTTGTGTCTTTTATCTTTAATTTTATGGAATCTAAGTCTTCATTCACAACATAAATCACAGGCGTGGTAGCTGGGCTAGAGTCAGTGTCAGAAACACTGGGGTGGTGTCTACCAGGTTTTGTTATTGACAGTAGGACCCTGAATCTTTGGTTTAGGAATCTAGTGGAAGATGACTAGATAACCCCTTTTTGACAGAGACAACCCTTCAGCTTTTGATAATCACTACTGAGTTTTTACATGTTGTAAAAATGGTTTCAGCTGGTTACCCATAAAATTGCAGTGAAATTATAAATTGCTTAAATTTTGTGATTTAAAACATGTAAGATAAGCTGTTGATATGCTAGTTTAGAAAGCAATTCAACCTGTGCATAACTTAAGTAAATTCAAGTAAAGCCTTTTGATGATTACAGCTGTGGTTAACATGCTGCCTGCAATCTCAGGAGAGATCCTGGTCCAGAACCATCTGACTAAGCTCCTGTCCCATTGAAACTGCAGAAGTTTACTTTATTTGAAATGCTAACTTTTGGGGTAGTGATATAGACATTGTACAGATTTTGGTATCAACACAGTCTAGAAAGATTTTGAGGCATCAGTGAAAGCCTGAAAAGCCTTGAATAGATTGTTAGTAGAAGTTTGAGGCCTTTGAGAAGACTGTGGGTAAGAGCTTAGAGAAAAGTGAGAAGAATGTTATCAGCAATTTGAGGAAGGAGATTCTTGTTCTGTAGTGGCAGAAAGTTTAGGAACTCTGTCACCGGCAATGAAATGAGAAGCAGGAAAATGTACACAATGAACTAGGTGATCTATCTAAGGGGATTTTGTAAGCAGAATGTTAAAAATATTCCTGGTTTCTTCTTGCTTATATATAAAATGTAAAAGGAGAGGGACCAATCAAAGGAAGTACTGTTAAACAATAAGGAGCTTGGAATTGCTGAGTTTGAAAATTCCTAGTTTCTTCATTTGACCAGTGTTGCTAAAATTAAGGAGTAGATTTTGGGAAACAGCAAATCCAAGACACTCTCAGGAAAACATGTTCTACAAATGAAGCTGAGGATGTGACTTTAAAATCCTTTAAAACCTCAGAAAGATCCAAGGTGTTGTCTCGAAGACCTCTTGAGTCAAACAGTAGGGGTTCTAAGAGCATTTAGAGAGTTGTGCCTAAGCAGTCTCATCAGAAGCCTACGATATAGAAGGAAGGGCTTATCTTGAAGAGATTTATGGATATGGCCTTTGTCTCACAATGGAGTAAACCATGATAAGATTCTCAGGAGACCCACAAAGTTTCTTCTCTCCTCTCTTCCTCCCTTTCCCCTCTTTTTCTTTCTTTTAATGAGAATGAATTGGCCAAAACACTGTCAGCTTGCACTGGACTTGGACAAAGACAGTACAAATGAAAAGCAGCCTTTGGATCCCTGAACCTCTGCAGGCGGGAAGCATGTTGAGAAAACTACACAGCTGCAAAACAGGGGATACCCTTTATGGAAAAGAAAGGATGACTTGGAAAGCAGAACCAAGAGCCTAGAGGACAGAAACAGGCCTTGAATTCTGATCAGGGATTGCCTGTATTGAGCTGGATTTCAGAATTGCTATGAGCCAGTGACTCCCATCCACCTCCTGCTCTCTTTTGAGCAGCAGTGCTATAGTAGTTTCCCTGTGCCTTTTGCGCCTTTGGTCCTCAGTTCCTGACCCACAGAAACTGTGAGATGATAAAGGCTTATTGTTATTTTAAAGCTCTAAGTTTTGTGGTAATCTGTAATGCAGTGATAGATAACTGATGCAGTGACAAGTTGAAATTGGAAGGCTGAGAAGAGAACCCTGCAGACATTTCAGCCCTGGAAGTGGGGGAGAACATGAACACAGGGAAAATAAGACCTCTGATTTCAAAGGTCTTGATCTGTTAGAATCATGGGCTGACTGTTTGTCATTGGAAAAAGATGTAAAGTCAAGAATATTAATGTGTGTTCTGTTAAACAGTGGAGAAAGGAGTTATCAATTATTGCTAAGGACTAGAATTTTATGTGTAAAATGGGGAAGAACTCTACTTATGTTACCTTTAGTTTTACCGTTTAACCTTGTTTCTTCTTAGTAAGCAAAGTTGTTTACATAGTGTATATTCTCAGAGGTCAACTTATTAATTTTGTATAAAAGTATTTAAAATAAATCTTAGATACAGTAGGGCTCTATATTCAGCTTTTATCAATTTACTTATCTTTAAAGTGAATGAAAAGAAGAGGAAATTACTTTCACTCTTAACTCTTCATTTGAAAATTTTAGTTATACAGAAAAGCTAAAAGTTATAGAGTTAATGAGCATGTAAACATCCTTAATGTTTTACCACATTTGCTTTATGTGTGTTTTTTTCTCTACCTTTGAAAGTACACTTGCTAAAACTTGCATATATTAAAGTATACAATACAATGTTTTGATATGTGTGTACATTGTGAAATGATTACCATAATTAAGCTAATTAACATATTCATCACCTCACACAGTTACAATTTTACTTTTTTTTTTTTTGGTGGAATCATTTGAAAGGAAGTTGCAGATGTTGCTCCATCCCTTAGTTCTGTTAGCCCAAATCTCGAAGAATGAGGTATTTATAACTACCATTAATACAACTAAGAAAATTAATACATTCAACAATCATATCTAATATGGCAGTCCAAAAAAGCTTTTATATGTTTTTAAAAATCCAGTATCTATACAGTGTATTTGGTTATGTCTCTAGCCCATTTTATTCTGGAATAATAAAAATGTGACATTATGTTGCTTTCTATGACATTGATTCTAATTTTCTTTGAGGATTTTATGCATCATGTTGCCTTGTAGAATATTCCACATTCTGGATTTGTCTAATTTTTCTTTATTATTACATCCAGGTTGAACCTTTTTTGGTGAAAATACTGTGTAGATGATGTATAGTAGATTAAGAAGGTGACTTCTGGATCTTTTCACTATAGATATATTTTTTTCCCCATTTACAAACCTGTGGGGTCATAATTCCCAACAACCTTTCACTTTGGTTTTAAACTTCCATTGGTGCCACTGCCTGAATCAATTTTTACATTGTGAATTCCAAAGGAAAATTCCTTTGTAATGGCCATATATAATATATCCATATTTGCAGTTCCCTGCAAAAAAAAAAATTCCTTAGCGCCACTGAAAGAATCCACTGTTGTTTTTTTCTTGTTAATAATAAATACGTTATTTGGACTGTGGATTTGAATATATTTATTGTCTGAGTTACATGTACATTTATTTTTCTTAATGAAGAATTTTGAAAAACTTTGACTTAATGTAAAACAATAAGTTAATAACAGATCTGTTGGATAGTTTTTAGAATTCCTAACAGTGAGGCTCATCGAACAGTTGTGCGATACTTTTTGAATACCAGCTACAGTGTAAGGAGTCACACCAGATAGTATAATGTACTTAACATTAAAAACTGTAGGCCTCAAATACTTATCCAGATAAGTTGAGAAGGTAAGACACATATGCTTATAAAAATAGAATAATATTTACAGCAGGAAAGCATATATGCTGAATCACTGGTATAGTCACAGCAGGAAAGCATATGCTGAATCACTGGTATAGTCAGTAAATGATTTTTGTGTTCAGGAAACAGTCACTTTGAACTTTGACATGTGCAAAAGCAATGTAGGTATATGAAATGTCTCAGGATGTCACTGACATTCTGAATCTGGGCTTTTGAAACATATATTCCAATAATTAATCTAGTGCCTACCATGTTATAGCAACCGAAGAAGCAAAAAGGATAAAACATGTCCCTTGCCCTGAAACACTATCATTGAGGATGATACTGTACACTGTACTATCACAGGGATGTATACTATATAAAATCATTTAAAATTCTATAATAAAGGTATCTACTTAGTGCCAAGGCTGTATAGGAGAGAGAACTAGGAATTCACATTGCTTGGGAAGTGGGTGTGTGACAGGAAAGGCTTCACAGAGTAAGCATTTGAGTCTGAGGGGAAGTTTTTAGATTGAGAATGGAAGAGTATTCTAGGCAATAGAAGATGGGCCCAAATGCCCAGAGCTGTTATAGTGTGTGGCTTGGTTCTAGAGCCTGGTGATGCCATTTCAGGAAATTCAGAAGTGGTCCTGATTTGGGAGGGGATGATAGAAATGGTTGTTCAGCCTTTCGTGTGTGTAATTTTTTCTCATACAGGAGAACAACACAGTTGAATTTTAATGGTATGTATAATTTTTCAAAAAAAGTATACGGAAAGCAGTGGACTGAAGAATGAACCCGGGAAACACTTAATTCTACTAACAATTGAGGAATGGGAGGAAAAGGAGACCTCCTTAGGGAAGTGCAAAAGGCGTTATTTATTAGGAAGGAAGAAAGCTAAAACAGTAATGTCATTAGAACCAGTTGACAAATTTTACAAGAGGATGGTTAATATCACAACAGAATGTACAAAGGAAATGAAAAAATTTAAAGAGGCCATTGGATCTGACAAAAAATAATTTTGTGAATTCAGTTTCAGTGATTTGGAGGAGGGGGTTGGAAGCCACT
Source organism: Kogia breviceps (assembly GCF_026419965.1). Classification (NCBI taxonomy): domain Eukaryota; kingdom Metazoa; phylum Chordata; class Mammalia; order Artiodactyla; family Physeteridae; genus Kogia; species Kogia breviceps. The sequence continues at coordinate 38,419,596 of NC_081310.1, read as the reverse complement.
TTTCTGGGGAAAAAGAATGAGTGATGCTTAAATACTGGATTTAAACCATTTGTTCAGAAACTTGGGCAGTGAAAAGTAGGGTAGCAGTAGAATGAGTACAGTTTGGTCAAGTGAAATTTCTTTTAAGAGAGCCTTATACATGTATGATGGCAGAGTGGAACATGCCAGTGGGAAAGGAGATACTACAAGTTGGCAGAGCATAATTGATGGAGCAGAGGCTTGGGAAGAGATGAGAACATAAGAGGAAGGATTAGCCTTGGAAAGGAGGAGAGGCAAACTTCTAGTTGGTTCAAAGGGAAGGAAGTGATCATGAAGGAAGAACAGAAAAGGAAGGATTATTAAGGAAGAGAAGTGTAAAAAAGGAACTTACATGTGGTGCTATTACATTCTCTGAGTTTGGATAGAGCAAAATCATTTTGGTTTTTGAATTTTCTATTTGGTTTATGTATTCCTGGAGCATTAATAGAGGAATTACCCACCCAGCGTAATCTAAAGTTGGAGAGTGGCATGGCAGCAGGCTAAAGGGCAAAGGAATAGACACATGGTATTTTCTACCATTAGAAAAATTTTAATACAAAGAAAATATTGAACATCAAAATACTCTAATATTTTAAAATGCAATTATTGTTAATACATAAAGATTTAAAACCCTGTTTAGGAACACAATATTACTGGGTTTAATTTTAAAAATTTTGTTAGTATATAAATTTAAAAGTATACTTTATATAGATAAAATTACTAATCTAATGTTTAAAGTTTTGCAGTATTTTTTTTAAACTGAGGACTTTTCTCTATGAGAATAATTAGGACTTTTCAAATTTTAAGCAACAACAACTCAACACAAGCTTAAGCAATGAAGGAAAAATTAAAAGGGTATGGATTTATTAGATTATGTAAATGGAGAATCCAAGATGGACTAATTTCAGGTATTCCCGAATTGAGGAATCCTGGTGATGATGTCAGGCGTTCTTTCTTCTGCTCCATTCTGCTGTTTTCCATCTGTGATGTTCTCATTTTCCAGCAAGGTTCTGCTCTGTAGTAGGCATGTGGTTACTAGAAGCCCCAGGGCAATATAATCATGGCTCACTATCCGAAAGGAAGGTAGGCTTTTTCCCACCTGCCGTATAGCAGATACCAGAGTAGATTGTGTCATTTTTTCACCCCTAATTATCACTGTAACCACGGGTATACATACTCTGATAGTATAGAGCCTAGATTATGTGACCATTTCTTGAAGGAGGTCACAATAACTGTGAGCTGAAGGGGTGGTGGCTCAAAACTTTGGTACATTTCCTTCTAGTGTGTGTGTGTGTGTGTGTGTGTGTGTGTGTGTGTGTGTGTGTGTGTGTGTACGTACTTATTTGTTTTGTAACAAACCAAGTAGTGTAATGAATGCCTTGTGTCAAATTCCTTAGGAAAGAATCAGCCTTTGGTTGCTTATATAATAGAGTCTTAACAGCTTTTTAAGTTTATGATTTCATAAAGATACTGTAGAAGCCTTTTCTTTTTACAAGTAAAAGTGTTTTCTATGCTATATATCACAATATTTCTAGGCCTTCACAAAAATGGAGCAGTCGTTCATGGGTTGACTTCAATAGTAGCAAAACAAACATTGTATGATGCTGAAAAGAGCTGGATGTGTATCTAGCAGAAGTCCTGAGTTTTAATCTTAATTCTTTCAGTAACTAACTGTTTGTAAACAACACATAAAACTACTTACACCACTGGGGCTGTAAAAATAGATAGGTGGATTAGAGATCTTGTGAAGCTCTAAATTTCTGCTATTTTTAATAGAGTAATTTGGGTTACAGAAAAATGTTAAATAGGAGGAATCAATATACTGTAAAGAAAATTAATGATCCTAGTTTTTGTGTTAGACAGACTTGGATTTGAATTCCAGCTCATCTACTCACCAGCTGTGTAAACTTGGACAGATTGCTAAACCTTGTTTCCTCATGTAAAGAATGGCAATAATAATAATACCACCTGATTTGAAGTGTAAGGATAGAAATGCATTTGATTTCTGCTCAGTAAAATTTTACTTTTATTAGTTTCTGTAAAGTCCCCTACAGCTCCAAAATTTGATATTTGGAATTATTTTTGCTACATGAATATTCATTTCTCCCATCATAACTTTTCTGATAAATTCTGTCTAGGAAAATTACTGTTAAGTTACAAATGTATAGTTATAAATGTATATTTACAACAGCTGCATTATGCCTGTGACATGCTTCCCTTTGAGACCATGTAGTAGAGAATTCATATGGACCATTTCATAACAGAATTTGAGCACTTAATGGTTAGCTATCTTACCAAGAGTTAGGCTTAGTAGGAGATTATATTGGAATATACCTGATAAAAGGCAAATTATGCTAGCAAAAATGAGGCATACAAACTTAGATTCTGACTAGGCCATTGGAAATAAGCTGTGGACTTGGGATCTACTAAGATTCCCGAAATCAAGCTAGATAGATATCACTTAAGATTATTGTAAAGATCAAAGGAACCGAAGTATATAAGCCCTTTAAGCATAGTACTTTTCTTATACATAAGCTACTACTATTGTTATTTTTATCTTAGGAGTATGTTTCCTCATGATCAGCAAACCACATTTAGTCGAGAACAAATGCAATGGAAAATCCAGTGCAATTTTTTTTTTTTTTTTAACAATTTGGCAGTTTCTTTCTTTTCTTTTTTTTTTTAAATTAACTTATTTTTGGCTGTGTTGGGTCTTCCTTGCTGCATACGGGCTTTCTCTAGTTGCGGCGAGCGGGGCCTACTCTTCATTGCAGTGCGTGGGCTTCTCATTGCGATGGCTTCTCGTTGCAGAGCATGGGCTCTGGGCGTGCGGGCTTCAGTCGTTGTGGCATGCAGGCTCCAGTAGTTGTGGCTCACGGGCTCTAGAGCACAGGCTCAGTAGTTGTGGCTCACGGGCTTAGCTGCTCCACATCATGTGGGATCTTCCCAGACCAAGGTTCGAACCCGTGTCCTCTGCATCGGCAGGCGGATCCTTAACCACTGCACAGGGAAATCCTCTAATGCAGTTTTTATCTAAGGAGTCTATTGGAACCTTCAATCGAAAAACAAAACCCCCACAAAACTGAAGAAGCTCATCCAGAATCCCAAACTAGGGTTTAATTTTTTTTCTTATTTTGCTTTAGTTCGTGAAATAATTTTTCATGAGAAATTTTTTAGTATTAATTCATTCAACAAATATTCATATGGGCTAGGTATTGAGGAAAAGAACAGTGAACATAGATAGATAACATACTTTATATTAAGAAAAAAACCAGTTGCTCGTTTAAATTTTATTTTATAATAGCTTTGTAGTGGCAAAATAAAATTGAAGCTATAAGATTAATTAAGGCTTTAGTATACCAATGACTTTTTGGTAGGCTAGATGGAAAGAAACTTGTTTAACTTTTTTTAATTTGGTATTTCTGAAACTTTTTGACCTATTTCCCCCCCCCCCTCCCACTGAACCCACTTTCAGAGATAATGGTATATAAGTAGGTTTCTTTAACTGGAAGTGAACAATATTAGGTTAACTGTGTGATATTTGTAGGGCAGAAACAGTTGCATATCAACATTTGTAGTTCATCTTATACTAATTGGATTACTCTGTCCTGATTTGCCTGGGACAGTTCTGGTTTATGCCCTGTTACTCCAGTGGGATTATTTATAGTCTTCTCTTTAAATCTCAGAAGTGCCCTGGTTTGGATGATAAATTTTTTGGTTCCCCTCTAGCTAACACTTTTGAACCACTTACTATATGCCAGGCAGCATTCAACCCTGTGAGGTTGGTACTATTTTATCTTTCTTTTTAAAAAATGAGTAAGCTGAGGTACAGAGAGGTTAAGTTTTAAGATTACACACCTAGTAAGTCATGGGGTCAGGATTCACATGTAGGCACACTGGTCCTAAAGGGTGTGCTCCTAGCTATTATGCCTTGTGGTGACGCAAGAACACTCTGCGAATATGCTTAAGGGAAGAGGGGGAGGACAGAGCTCTGGAGAATACTGACAGTTAAAAGCAAGTAAAGGGAATAGAAACTTGGAGATATGGCAGAGAGTAGGAACTAAAAGGAAGGAACTTTATACAAAGTAGAATTTGGTGAAATTGATTTATTTCCTCTAGTTATCCTCATCCTCTTTTTAACTAGAAAGAGGTATTTTCCTTTTCACTGTTTAATAAGTGCCCCGAAGTATTAGACAGTTTTCTTTTGAAATATAGTGAAAGAGCATTTATTTAAAGCAGTTTGTTCATGTGTACTTTGTTCATGTGTACTTTAAATTTAGGGATATCTTCTTTTTCCTTAAGTAACAGAAATCACACTTTTGAAAAGGCTTTTAAAAAGCTGTCAACTTATTTATGACAGTTTCTTCATAGATCTAAAAGTTAATTTTAGGTAGGGAATTTATGGAGCTTTTTTTTTTTTTTAACTACCTTATTGCCATATTTTAATGTTCTCCTATTTCTACCTCATATCATATTGACTCCAGCCTAGCTGTGTTCCCCTTTATCCCATCTGGAAGTTAAGGAATGCTAAAGTATATTTTTGCTTCACTGACTAATAATTTCTAGAACTATGAATTTATTATTGTCTACAACTATAGTTAACAGTTTGATTTTTTTACAACCACACCTTTAAGGTAAATGTACAGTTCTTAGAACTTTACATGTAAATGTTTAATGAAATTGAATAAAACAAAACTATTAAATAAGGTAGTATGTAGGCGTTCAGTTAGATTTACCAAACATTGAGGCTCCATTATGGTTAATTTTTCTGCTTTGTACTTAGGGATAAAAAGGTAAGTATAACTGTTTTCCTGTATCATCTTTCCCCTCATTCTCCCTTCCCACCCCTCCCCTCTGTCCTTTCTTCCTGCCCTCCCAGAAACCTTATTGAGAGTCTACTATGTGCTATTTGAACTCAGGGATATAAAGATGAATAAGTATTGCCTGCACTCATGCCTTAGGGAGACAGACCAGCCCCTGAGTCAATCAGCTCAGAAAAGTGTAGCAAGGGTTAGAGCCAGGCTCGCACCCAGAACTGTCTGGGTTTTTTTAAGGATGAAAAGAATTTAAGTCATCTCAAAGGAGGAGCAGAACTTAAACAGATAGGGAAATATGATGAGTGTCAGAAAGAGGGGAGCTCATTGGTCACTGCTGAGAGGGCAGTTGCTGTGTTAAGGGATTGACAGCCTTATTAGTTGCCTTGGAGTTGAAGGTTGAGGAATCAGTGGGAAATGAGAAAGTAGTCTTCTAGGAAGCTTGATGTGGTGAAGGGGATTAGAGAAGATGGTAGCTTGAGTTTGTTGTATGATCAAGTGACTATTTTTTATAGTGAGGAGATGAATATATTTGCTGTCTAGGAGTTAGCTAAGAACTGGCAAGGTGAGATTAAAGGATAAGAGAGAGAAGACGATAGAACAAATTTCTGTAGGAAATTAGATAATATCAAGTACACAAATAGAAAAGAGGGTTGTTGTTTTTTTTTTTTTGCTACCCTGACATTTGAATTACATAATAAAATAGATCACTAAACATCTTTATGATCTGGAAGCTCTTCTAATAGGCATATGTGCTAAAATCATTTAAAAAGAATTAAAGGAATTATACTGACTATATTGTCTGGTACTCCTATATGAAAATAATTTAAAACTCCTCTTATCCATAACTTCCCTGTTGTTCATTCCTCCAAACAAAAGCAAATGGGTCTTCACTGGTAAGAAAAAAGAGTATCTGTTTTAAGGGTCAGATGTGTCAAATTGTTCTAACTGGAGGGAGGGGTGCTACTGTATCATAAATAGCAAGTTTTCTGTGTTTATAAATCAGTGTCTGAGAATACCAGGATTCTCATTCAAGGGGTCTGGGTTAGGACCCAGAAACCAATTAATTTATTTATCCACGAAATGGTTTTTTTTAATATTTAAATATTTATTTATTTATTTTGGCTGCCCTGGAATCTTTAGTTGCGGCATATGGACTTCTTAGTTGCGGCATGCATGTGGGATCTAGTTCCCCGACCAGGGATTAAACCTGGGCCCCCTGCATTGGGAATATAGAGTGTTACCCACTGGACCACCAGGGAAGTCCCCAACCAAATGTTTATTGATTGCTTTCCTACCATTTTCTTATTACCATAATGTGTAGGTGATGTCAGAAGGTGGCCCAGGTGCCTACTCTCTAATTGAAGGACAGAGATAATAAGTAGTTAAACAAACAGGGTAATTTCATACAGCAATAAGTGCTACAAAGAAAGTAAACCATGGTATGTACTATGAAAACTAGAGTTACCCTGGTGGGGGAGAGAGAGAGAACTTTGCAGATGGTGATCTTGGAAGGAGCCTTTCAGGAAGTAACTTTTTTTTAAACCTTGATTTTTAAAAATTATATTTTAAAATTGTGGTAAAATCTACATAACACAAAATTGACCATTTTAACCATTTTTAAGCATATAGTTCAGTGGTGTTAAGTATATTCACATTGCTGTACAGCTATCACCACCATCCATCTCCAGAACTATTTTTATCTTGCAAAACCGAAACTTTGTACACTTGGCCCCTTCCATATCCAAAAGTTCTGCATCTGTGGATTCAGCCAATCACAGATTGAAAATATTTTGAAAAAAAAATTCCAGAAAGTTCCTAAAAGCAAAGCTTGAATTTGCCTTGTGCTGGCAGCTATTTACATAGCATTTGTATCATTTCAGATATTATAAGTAATCTACAGATGATTTAAAGTATATGGGAGAGTATGCATAGGTTGTATGCAAATACTGTGTCATTTAGTATAAGGGACTTGAACATCCACAGATTTTGGTATCTGTGAGGGTCTTGGAACCCTGTGGATACCGAGGGATGACTATACTCTAAACCAGGGGTCCCCAACCCCCAGGCCACAGACCAGTACTGGTTGTGGCCTGGTAGGAACAGGGCCACACAGCAGGAGGTGAGCAGTGGGCTAGCAAGCAAAGCTTCATCTGTATCTGCAGCTGCTTCCCATCGCTCGCATTACCGCCTGAGCTCCACCTCCTGTCAGTTCAGCAGCGGCATTAGATTCTCATAGGAGCACGAACCCTACTGTGAACCGCACATGCGAGGGATCTAGGTTGCACACTCCTTATGAGAATCTAATGCCTGATGATCTGAGGTGGAGCTGAGGTGGTGATGCTAGCGCTGGGGAGCGGCTGCAAATACAGATTGTCATTAGCAGAGAGGTTTGACTGCACAGAGACCATAATAATAAATCAGTTGCTTGCAGACTCAAATCAAAACCCTATCCGTGGACTTCCCTGGTGGTGCAGTGGTTAAGAAAAGCCTGCCAGTGCAGGGGACATGGGTTTGAGCCCTGGTCCGGGAAGATCCCACATGCCACAGAGCAACTAAGCCTGTGTGCCACAACTACTGAGCCTGCACTCTAGAGCCCATGAGCCACAACTACTGAGCCCGTGTGCCACAACTGCTGAAGCCCGTGCGCCTAGAGCCCATGCTCTGCAACAAGAGAAGTCACCGCAATGAGAAGCCCGCGCACCGCAACAAAGAGTAGCCTCTGCTCACTGCAACTAGAGGAATGCTGTGTGCAGCAATGAAGACCCCACACAGCCAAAGATAAATAAATAAATAAATTAAAAAAACGAAAACAAAAAATACGTATCAGTGAGTGGCAAGTGAAAACAAGCTCAGGGCTCCCACTGATTCTGCATTATGGTGAGTTGTATAATTATTTCATTATATATTACAATGCAATAATAATAGGAATAAAGTGCACGATAAGGACAGGCAGTAACTGCCTGTAAGCGCACAATACCTGTAAGAGGTGTAATACAGTTGAGCCTTGAACAACACAGGGGACCCCCATGCAGTCGCAACTCTACGTATAACTGTACAATCAGCCCTCCATATCTGGAGTTCTGTATCCACAGATTCAACTAACTACAGATCATGTTGCATTATAGTACTTATGTAGTGAAAAAAATCTGTGTATAAGTGGATTCGTGCAGTTAAGCTCATGTTATTCAAGGGTTATCTGTATTGTGTCTTTTTTAAAATGAAAGCTTCTTTATTTATTTTTGGCTGTGTTGGGTCTTCGTTTCTGCGCGAGGCGAGGGCTTTCTCCAGTTGCGGCGAGCGGGGTCCACTCTTCATCGTGGTGTGCGGACCTGTCACTGTCGCGGCCTCTCTTGTTGCGGAGCACAAGCTCCAGACGCGCAGGCTCCGTAGTTGTGGCTCACGGGCCTAGTCGCCCCGCGGCATGTGGGATCCTCCCAGACCAGGGCTCGAACCCGTGTTCCCTGCATTGGCAGGCAGACTCCCAACCATTGCGCCACCAGGGAACCCTTATATTGTGTCTTTCTGAAGCTCCCAAGAGGCTCAGCATTGGGAGGCACCAGATACTAAGGAAAGTTGAGGTCAGAAGTGGAGCTGAAAACGGAGATTGGTCAGAAAATAGGTACGTTTATAGGTTCTCTCTCTATGTATCCTTATAGGTAGGTGACTGCCTCCACCACCAATCCTGCCCTCAGTAGACCAAGGTTTATTCTTTATAAAATTGAAGAAGTGCCTGCATTTTGAAACCAGGGGCAGTGGATGGCTGATTATTTAAAACAGGAAGATTAAGGGAAATCTACATCCAAACTCTGGAACTTCTAGCTTGCTTCCTCTTTTCTCCTTCCAGAACTTCACAGTTTATCCAGCTCATCTCCTGCAGAAAACTGAACTATCTTAAGGTACTGGTAGGCTCACCACAAGACCCCCAGATTGATTTCCACCTGTTGACAAGCCCTATTCCTCCACACAGATCTTTCAATGAATTCTTTTCAGAACCTCATGAACTAAGAATCCAGGAACATCAGACATTTGGGAAAAGCCTCCATAAAAAAAGAGAGGTCAAAATAAGCAAACAGAAATAAAGAGGTGGAGGAGGGGAGTGATACTTGGAGTATTGGGAGAAAACAGACACCTTAGGGATCAAAAAAAAAAAAACCTAAAAAAAATCCTCTAATAGTATTATCAGAGAAGACACCTATTTCTCTCCCTACTAAAATGATAGAGAAAACTAAAGCATAAGTCCATGAGGGTAAAGAGAACTGGATGAGAGATGACAGCAGAAAGAAGATATCAACTATTGGAAGCTGAGAGCCTGATGTAGATTTAGCAGAGCTGGGAAAGCAGAAATTTAGTTCTGTGATATGGGTAGTTGTGTAATCAGAAGTCGGTCTTTTTTCGATTATGATGTGCTTTGCTTTATTTGCACTACTAGTTATTATTTTTTGAGTAGTATACTCTCTCCTGATTGGAGCTGTTAATGGGTTATCCACCAGTGGAAAAATCAGAATTATTAAAATGTAGTTTTTGTTTTCACGTGGTTCTCTTAAGTGGTCATGCCTTTCTCCCTATTTGTGAACCAACATTCCATAGGAATGGATAGCTGATGCTTTTCTGGGTGGCAGTGACAGTGGTATTGAAAAGGATGCTGAAAAGAAAATACAAACAATATTCAACCTAAGAATGTGTTCTAAATTTTGCTCGTAAAGTAGTTGTTTAAAACTTGTTACTTCTTTGTAAAATAGTGTAGTAAATGGTTATGAGCTTCCTAGACCAAACTTAAAACACTTTTCTTCAGTAGTTAAATGGACATTGGTGAGTGCTCCGGGAGACTGAACTGTTTTGTATAATATTTTCCTGTGAAAAATTACTTTTTTTTAAAAATTAATTAATTAATTTATTTTTGCTGTGTTGGGTCTTTGTTTCTGTGCGAGGGCTTTCTCTAGTTGTGGCCAGTGAGGACCACTCCTCATCGCGGTGCGCGGGCCTCTCACTATCGCGGCCTCTCCCGTTGCGGAGCACAGGCTCCAGACGCGCAGACTCAGTAGTTGTGGCTCACGGGCCCAGTCGCTCCGCGGCATGTGGGATCCTCCCGGACCAGGGCTCGAACCCGCGCCCCCTGCATTAGCAGGCAGACTCTCAACCACTGAGCCACCAGGGAAGCCCTGAAAAATTACTTTTTTGTGGTAAAGTGGCTATGTGGATTTAGAGTCATACAGACTTGAATTCAAATCCTGCCTCTGCCATTTTTATGCTGTGTAACCTTGAGTAAGTTATTTAGTGTTTCTGAATCTAAATAAAATTAAATCAGTAAAATGAGATTAATAATATCCTACTCAGAGGGTAGTTGTAATGATTTAAGTGAAATTAAAATAGATAAAATGACTCACCCTAACTCCTGGACCCTATAGGATCAGTAAATGTTCGTAGTTTCCTTCACTTTTAACCTTGAGGTATGTAGTAATAGGGAACATTAAGAGGGACTTAAGGGAAGTGCGTGTTAATTGAAGGTATGTAACATTTTTGAAATGGAATTCCTGTGTTTTTAAACTTTTCCTTATTTATTTGCAACACGTGTGTTCCTTGTCTTTTGATACACTTGCTATTGTAATGCTGTAGAAAGAGCATAGGACTGGGACTCAGGAGATCCAGGGTCTAGTCAGCTTCCTAACTAGATGAATGATGGTTGTATATGTTACTTCCCCAGTTTGGGTCTCATGTTTGATTTGAAAAGTGAAAGTGTTTTATTGTAAGATGACATCTAGAAATTTGTTTCTGCTCTAACATCATATGATCCTGTGATCTGTGAAGCTGAAGTTGTCTTTTTGCGACCTAGGTTTCTGGTGTTAAGGCTTGGGATACATGGATTGTTACAAACTCAATATAATTGTTTGGAAGACTTGAGATTATTGGAAATTACAATAACTAGATTAATAGCTGATGTTTGGCTTTTTCATTGGAAAATGTTCTGGCTATAAAACCTATTTTTGACTGGAAATATACCAGGACTAGCCATTGTTTTTCTTCCTACAGAGGTAAGTGATCTGTTAGTGCTGTTCACATCAAACTATCACCGTTATTTTTTTCGATGTCATATAGATTTTACCATTGCCCCTATAAATCCTTCTCTCCCGACAGTTGTGGACATTTTTATTCCTAGTATGATTTGGGATATGTGTGTGTATGTGTTTGTTTTAAACTATGTTTAATGTTTGTTATGCTAATTTTAGTTCAGTTGTCACTACCACAGTGACCCCCAGGTTAGATCATGTTATTTGTTTCCGTGGTGGTTTTTTGCTTCTCATAGTCTGCGTTTTATATTTGTGTGTGTGTGTGTGTGTGTGTATTTATATATATATATCTGATTTTATAGTATGTTTTTTCCCAGCTGGATTGAAAGCTCTTGGAGAGCAGTAACCACATTTCTTTTGCTGACTTTCATCTATAATGTCTGGCACACAATTGACACTCAGGATGTATTTTTGAATAAACTAATAAATTCATATTGTTTCCCAACAAATATTAAATGAGTAGAAATATAGTGGTAAATAAAAACTCAAAATACTTACTAGAATTAACAACTGTAGCCTTTGCTCTTACAAAACAGAGAATCTAAAACAAAAGGAAAAAATAACCAAGGTGGTTGTATAAATGGCTTTTATTATTGTTTGTGCAAGAACAGTGAACATTCCGTAGTACAGGAAGCAAGTTTTAAAAACTGCTGGCAGAACTAAGAAGTCAGACTGTCCTTGACCCTTAGATCAAATGTTTCAGAGCCTGAGTTTCCTCAAATCTTCTTCAGTTTGGAGTAAACATTTTGACACAATGAAAGATTTATTCTGTAATTTTGGTCTTTATAAACAAAGATCTTAACTAAATTTGTAGAAACAAAAAACAAAAACTTTCTTATTTGTACTAGTTTCATTTTTAAAAAGTTCATTTCCTTTCAAGTGCATAATACTGTAAAGTGAGCTCAGCTGTATTAGTAGATAAACATGTTGATTCATTTGGCCCTGAGCTACTGAATGAAGCCTGGAGGGGCACACTTTGTTCTTTCCCCCACCCAGTGGCAGAATGTTTTTCTTCCTCTTCTCCTTATTGTGGGAAGGAGACTGGAATAAGTGACTATTTAGGTTTACCTGAATTGATTAGGAGGTAAGGGAAAAAGATTTCTTCACTACTTTTTCTTCTTTTGATTCTTGTCATTAATATAAAGCATATGTTTTTCAACCAGTTCTCATACTTTAATGAGTATGTAGAATAGTAGTTTGCTGTTATATATTACTTCACAGTTTTTATGAAGCCATTTTACTTAATGCTCTGAGTTATGCGTCAGAGGTGTCTTCAGGTGTGTTGAGGGTGGACTTAATTTTGGAAGCAAAAAAAAGTATGCTTATATCCAGTGGTATTGGGATAATATACTCATATGATTAATTTATGGTAGAGATTTTATGAAATGTATGAAGAACTTTTATAAAAAACCTAGGATGATCCTTAGTATTTTGGAACAGATTTTAGAAAAGGACCAAAGTATGTGGCTTTTACATAAACCCAATAAGTAGTTGTTTGTTTCAGCACACATTGTTTCCTATGTGTTTCATATCATGTTAGGTACGGTGAATAGGCAAAGATTAATAAGAAATTCTCTGCACTCAAGTAGCTTACTATCTGTGTACCATTTCCCAAAGTCATTATGGGTAGGTATTCCTCAAAAATAGATTTCTGCTTTTGAATAAGTTTGAGAAATACCTGGACTAAACAAAATAGAAGGTTTCCTTAGTAGGGTTCTCAAAAATGTACATTGTAGAATTCCAAGAAGTAGTTATACTTCGTGAGATTCTCCAAAAATTCCTTGTGACAACAATTTTTTTTTCTCATGAAACTTCTCAGGTGGGATCTGAGGGGATGGGAGAGTATGAGAGATAATGGCAGTAGCATGTTCAGAAAGAGGATGATTAATGTGTCATGGGACACCTTTTGTGAAACAGTGGACTCATGTAATATTCTTATCTAGCCCATGCCTTTGAATACGTCTCAGAAGTCTAGCATTTGCTGCAGAATCTCTATTAATGCATCTTAATCCTTTATAGTTGGATGAGGGGCTTGATTCTTTTGATTGAATTAGTTAAGTAGAAATGGGAATTAGTAATTAATTTGAAAAATGCTACCTGTTATCTCAAATTCAGCCTGTCTGAAAGCAGACTAACCATTTATTCCAAAGTAGTTATACCTCCCAGCTTTTCTATTTGTTTATACTGTTTTATCCCTTTTCTAGCACTTAGACATGCGACCACAGTCATTATTGACCTTTTCCTTTGTCTCCCAATGCCTATAACCAAATACTGCCTAATTTTTCCGTAATGTTCATCAGTATTTTTTCCATTCCCACTGCTGTCATCTAGCTTAGATACACATGAAGTAAATGATCAGTAAATATTTGTCAAATGATGGAATCTGTGTGTGACGTTTCCCAGTGCTAATCCAAGAGTGCTTTTATTCTGTCTCCCACTCCTAAATTTATATACGTCTGAATTATGCTCTTCTGTATGTGTTATATTACACTTTGTTCTCACATCAGTTCTTACGTGCCCCCTCCCCCTTTTTACATTGCTTAATTTCCTTTTCTTTGCAGCTTCTATTTCTTTTGCATTTCAGTAGCAGGAGTATTTTGTGTGGTGAGAAGTTGCTGTACTACTCTCATGACACTGTTCTCCAAAGCCTGGATCAAAGGGCACAACAGGAGACTATGGGTGAGTTTCAAGGGCTGAGGAATGCTGTCACCCTCCAGCATTTCTGCTTCAACAGCATCTAATCATTTTTGACATTTCTACCCTCAATGCTTTTAAGAACTTCAGGGTTCATGATTAACTGGTTTGCTCTTATTTGCTTATTGAATACTTATCTGTTAGATACAGAATTATTAATTGTTTATAAAAACTAAGTTACTAGTTAAATTTTGCTAATTTAAGCAGAAAGGAGGTCTCCTGGAGTTGATTGATGGAGAGGACAGGCTGTCAGAATTGGGGCTACACAGCTGGGAAAGTGCCTCCATTCCCAAAATAGCTGTAGGAGAGAGAATATTCAGTAACTGTGTTTTGCTTTTTTAAATTACATTCACATAGCTATTATACTCTTTAATTATAAACTTGTAAGTTGAGAAATTATTACTTTTCAAGCAAAGGTTATTTTGGAGGAAATAATGGGATGACTGGATTTGTATATCCTGGGATTTCAAATCCAGAGATGGGGAGAAGGAGGAAACACAAAGTTTCAGAATATGAAAGGATAATTTTGGTCTACTTCATGCTTGAGTACCCATTTTGAGCAGGGTTAGAGGATAGCCTTAGGTCAGTACATTTCTCAGTGTGTACTTGTTAAAACATAATTCAAATCTGTTGATGAAAATTCTACCGGTTTCTTGTCTCTTACAGAAGAAAAAAAAAAAAAACAAATTGCTATCAATAATCTTTAAGGCGCAGAATGATCTGGACAGAGGTAGAGTTACAATGAAGCTAATTAAAGCTTGAGGTCTCTTGCTTGTGCAGGCTGTTTCCTGGACGGGACCTAAATTGATTGGTTAAGGCCACCATAGTTTTACACTTTGACTTCCCCCCGTCACACTCTCTATCCTTGCACGTTATGTTGGAGTGGACATAGGGAGTTTTGGAATCCTAAGGAGAGATGTGTTGGTACATTTATGTGATTTGCAGTGCCTTTCACATACAGTTTAGTTATTGTGGGTTGACCCAGTTTAAGAATGCTTACCAGCTGGGGTCCTCACATGAAGGTACAAGGCCAGAGGCTGAATGGTGATATGAACTTGTCCTGTGACACCCAGTCAGGACTGGAACAATGTGGGTAATGGAGAAGAAACCAAGATGACCATTTTAAAATTTGTTAAACATTCTTCTAATCTTACAACTCGTGAAAGAAATGTAGAAGAGGTTTTCACAAATTCAGTAATTTGAAGTATTTAAGCTGGGACAAAGTGAGCATCATCAACAGGTAGTTGTGAAGCTGAAAGAAACTTTTCTAAACTATCAGTTATAAAAAATAAATTTTCACCTTCTAGGTGAAAGACTGAACTGTTCTCTCTGATAACTCTGTAGAAGATGATACTACAAAATCATTGTCATGAAAAGACAGTCAAGTGCAGTACAGCCAAGATGTGTAGGAAAAATTATTATAAAGGTGTGCCAGGGAGTTATTTATTTAAAATATTATGTTAGGATTGTTTGATGTGCTTGAGAACTATTAAAATTTTGTAATTTAATGTAGTTCTCTTTTTCATTCTGAAGAAATACTCAATTTAGGACTTAATTTTGTTTTTATAGTTTTGTATTCTCTTCCCCCGATTTATAAGCTCCAAGCTCCATTAAAACCTGGATCTATCCCGGATTTCCTCTTGTCTGCCTCTTTAACCTCATTTCATATACTCATCCCCTCAATCATTGCAGTCCAGACACATTCATCTGTTTGTCCCTCAAATGGATTATGTTTGCTCTCGTGTCAGGCCTTAGGCACTTGGGTATTCCACTTTTTCCTTACCTTTTTATTTATTTGGAAGATTTATTTATTTACTTTTTTTAACATCTTTATTGGAGTATAATTGCTTTAGAGTGGTGTGTTAGTTTCTGCTCTATAACAGAGTTAATCAGCAATACATATACATATGTTACCATATCTCCTCCCTCTTGTATCTCCCTCCCACCCTCCCTATCCCACCCCTCTAGGTGGTCACAAAGCATTGAGCTGATCTCCCTGTGCTGTACGGCTGCTTCCCACTAGCTATCTGTTTTACATTTGGTAGTGTGTATATATGTCCGTGCCACTCTCTCACTTCGTCCAAGCTTACCCCTCCCCCTCCCTGTGTCCTCAAGTCCATTCTCTACGTCTGCGTGTTTATTCCTGTCCTGCCCCTAGGTTCTTCATAACCTTTTTTTTTTTCTTCTAGATTCCATATATATGTGATAGCATACAGTATTTGTTTTTCTCTTTCTGACTTCACTCTGCATGACAGTCTCTAGGTCCATCCACCTCATTCCAGATAACTCAATTTCGTTTCTTTTTATGGCTGAGTAATATTCCATTATATATATATATGCCACATCTTCTTTATCCATTCATCTATCGATGAACAGTTAGGTTGCTTCCATGTGCTGGCTATTGTAAATAGAGCTGCAGTGAACATTGTGGTACATGACTCTTTTAGAATTATGGTGTTCATAGGGTATATGCCCAGTAGTGGGATTGCTGGGTCGTATGGTAGTTCTATTTTTAGTTTTTTAAGGAACCTCCATACTGTTCTCCATAGTGGCTGTATCAATTTACATTCGCACCAACAGTGCAAGAGGGTTCCCTTTTCTCCACACCCTTTCCAGCATTTATTGTTTGTAGATTTTTTGATGATGGCCATTCTGACTGGTGTGAGGTGATACCTCATTGTAGTTTTGATTTGCATTTCTCTAATTATTAGTGATGTTGAGCATCCTTTCATGCGTTTGTTGGCAATCTGTATATATTCTTTGGAGAAATGTCTCTTTAGGTCTTCTGCCCATTTTTGGATTGGGTTCTTTGTTTGTTTGATATTGAGCTGCATGAGCGACCTTCATATTTTGGAGATTAATCCTTTGTCAGTTGCTTCATTTGCAAATATTTTCTCCCATTCTGAGGGTTGTCTTTTCATCTTGTTTATGGTTTCCTTTGCTGTGCAAAAGCTTTTAATTAGGTCCCATTTGTTTATTTTTGTTGTTATTTCCATTTCTCTAGGAGGTGGGTCAAAATGGATCTTGCTGTGATTTATGTCATGGAGTGTTCTGCCTATGTTTTCCTTTAAGAGTTTGATAGTGTCTGGCCTTACATTTAGGTCTCTAATCCATTTTGAGTTTACTTTTATGTATGGTGTTAGGGAGTATTCTAATTTCATTCTTTTATATGTAGATGTCCAGTTTTCCCAGCACCACTTATTGGAGAGGATGTCTTTTCTCCATTGTATATTCTTGCCTCCTTTATCAAAGATAAGGTGACCATATGTGTGTGGGTTTATCTCTGGGATTTCTGTCCTCTTCCATTGATCTATATTTCTGTTTTTGTGCCAATACCATACCGTCTTGATTAATGTAGCTTTGTAGTGTAGTCTGAAGTCAGGGAGTCTGATTCCTCCAGCTCTGTATTTCTTTCTCAAGATTGCTTTGGCTATTCTGGGTCTTTTTTGTTTCCATACAAACTGTGAAATTTTTTGTTTTAGTTCTGTGAAAAATGCCATTGGTAGTTTGATAGGGATTGCAATGAATCTGTAGATTGCTTTGGGTAGTATAGTCAATTTCACAGTGTTGATTCTTCCAATCCAAGAACATGGTATATCTCTTCATCTGTTTGTATCATCTTTAATTTCTTTCATTAGTGTTGTATAGTTATCTGCATACAGGTCTTTTGTCTCCTTAAGTAGGTTTATTCCTAGGTATTTTATTCTTTTTGCTGCAGTGGTAATTGGGAGTGTTTCCTTAATTTCTCTTTCAGATTTTTCATCATTAGTATATAGGAATGCAAGAGATTTCTGCGCATTAATTTTGTATCCTCCTACTTTACCAGATTCATTGATTACCTCTAATAGTTTTCTGGTAGCATCTTTAGGATTCTCTATGTATAGTATCATGTCATCTGCAAACAATGACAGTTTTACTTCTTTTTTTCTGATTTGGATTCCTTTTATTTCTTTTTATTTTCTGATTGCTGTAGCTAAATATTCCAAAACTATGTTGAATAAGAGTGGTGAGAATGGGCAACCTTGTCTTGTTCCTGATCTTAGTGGAAATGGTTTCAGTTTTTCACCATGAGAATGATGTTGGCTGTGGGTTTGTCATATATGGACTTTATTGTGTTGAGGTAAGTTCCCTCTATGTCTACTTTCTGGAGGATTTTTATCATAAATGGGTGTTGAATTTTGTCAAAAGCTTTTTCTGCATCTCTTGAGATGATCATATGGTTTTTCTCCTTCAGTTTGTTAATATGGTGTATCACATTGATTGATTTGCATATATTGAAGAATGCTTGCATTCCTGGGATAAACCACACTTGATCATGGTGTATGATCCCTTTAAGGTGCTGTTGGATTCTGTTTGCTAGTATTTTGTTGAGGATTTTTGGATCTGTGTTCATCAGTGATATTGGCCTGTAGTTTTCTTTCTTTGTGACACCTTTGTCTGGGTTTTGGTATCAGGGTGATGGTGATCTCATAGAATGAGTCTGGGAATGTTCCTCATTCTGCTATATTTTGGAAGAGTTTGAGAAGGATAGGTGTTAGCTCTTCTTTAAATATTTGATAGAAGTCGCCTGTGAAGCCATCTGGTCCAGGGCTTTTGTTTGTTTGAAGATTTTTGATCACATTTCAGTTTCAGTGCTTGTGATTGGTCTGTTTATGTTTACTATTTCTTCCTGGTTCAGTTTTGGAGGGTTGTGCTTTTCTAAGAATTTGTCCATTTCTTCCAGGTTGTCCATTTTATTGGCATAGAGTTGCTTGTAGTAATCTCTCATGATCCTTTGTATTTCTGCAGTGTCAATTGTTACTTCTCCTTTTTCATTTCTAATTCAATTGATTTGAGTCTTCGCCCTTTTCTTCTTGATGAGTCTCGCTAATGGTTTATCAATTTTATCTTCTCAACAAACCAACCTTTACTTTTATTGATCTTTGCTATTATTTCCTTCATTTCTTTTTCATTTATTTCTGATCTGATCTTTATGATTTCTTTCCTTCTGCTAACTTTGGGGGTTTTTTGTTCTTCTTTCTTTAATTGCTTTAGCTGTTAGGTTAGGTATTTTATTTGAGATGTTTCTTGTTTCTTGAGGTAGGATTGTATTTCTGTAAACTTCCCTTTTAGAACTGCTTTTGCGGCATCCCATAGGTTTTGGGTCGTCGTGTTTTCATTGTCATTTGTTTCTAGGTATTTTTTGATTTCCTCTTCGATGTTTTCAGTGATCTCTTGGTTATTTAGTAGTGTATTGTTTAGCCTCCATGTGTTTGTATTTTTTACGGATTTTTTTCCTGTAATTGATATCTAGTCTCATAGCATTGTGGTTGGAAAAGATAACTTGATACGATTTCAGTTCACAAAGGCTTGGTTTGTGACCCAAGATATGATCTGTCCTGGGGAATGGTCCATGAGCACTTGAGAAGAAAGTGTATTCTGTTGTTTTTGGATACAATTTCCTATGAATATCAATTAAGTTCATCTTGTTTAATGTATCATTTAAAGCTTGTGTTTCCTTATTTATTTTCATTTTGGATGATCTGTCCATTGGTGAAAGTGGGGTGTTAAAGTCCCCTACTGTGATTGTGTTACTGTTGATTTCCCCTTTTATGGGTGTTAGCATTTGCCTTATGTATTGAGGTGCTCCTATGTTGGGTGCATAAATATTTACAATTGTTACATCTTCTTCTTGTATCGATCCCTTGATCATTATGTAGTGTCCTTCTTTGTCTCTTGTAATCATCTTTATTTTAAAGTCTGTATTGTCTGAATATGAGAAGTGCTATTCCAGCTTTCTTTTGATTTCCATTTGCAAGGAATATCTTTTACCGTCCCCTCACTTTCAGTCTGTATGTGTCCCTAGGTCTGAAGTGGGTCTCTTGTAGGCATCGTATATAGGGGTCTTGTTTTTGTATCCATTCCGCCAGTCTATGTCTTTTGGTTGGAGCATATAATCCATTTACATTTAAGATAGTTATCGATAAGTATGTTCCTATTACCATTTTCTTCATTATTTTGGGTTTTTTATTGTAAGTCTTTTCCCTCTCTTGTGTTTCCTGCCTAGAGAAGTTCCTTTAGCATTTCTTGTAGAGCTGGTTTGGTGGTGCTGAATTCTCTTAACTTTTGCTTGTCTGTAAAGGTTTTAATTTCTCCGTTGAATCTGAATGAGATCCTTGCTGGGTAGAGTAATCTTGGTTGTGGGTTTTTTCCCTTTCATCAGTTTAAATATGTCCTGCCACTCCCTTCTGGCTTTCAGAATTTTTGCTGAAAGATCAGCTGTTAACCTTATGGGGATTCCCTTGTATGTAATTTGTTGTTTTTCCCTTGCTGCTTTTAATATTTGTTCTTTGTATTTAATTTTTTTTTTTTTTTTTTTGATATGCGGGCCTCTCACTGTTGTGGCCTCTCCCGTTGCGGAGCACAGGCTCCGGATGCACAGGCTCAGCAGCTGTGGGTCACAGGCCCAGCCGCTCCATGGCATGTGGGATCTTCCTGGACTGGGGCACAAACCCATGTCCCCTGCATCGGCAGGTGAATTCTCAACCACTGCACCACCAGGGAAGCCCTGTATTTGATAGTTTGATTAAGATGCGTCTTAGCATGTTTCTCCTTGGATTTATCCTGTATGGGACTCTGCGCTTCCTGTACTTGACCATTTCCTTTCCCATATTAGGGAAGTTTTCAACTATTAATGTCTTCAAGTATTTTGTCAGTCCCTCTTTTTTTCCTCTTCTTCTTCTACGACCCCTATAATTTGAATGTTGGTGCATTTCATGTTGTCCCAGAAGTCTCTGAAATTGTCCTCAATTCTTTTCATTCTTTTTTCTTTATTCTGCTCTGCAACAGTTATTTCCACTATTTTATCTTCCAGGTCACTTATCCATTCTCCTGCCTCAGTTATTCTATTGATTCCTTCTAGAGAATTTTTTTTTTCTTTATGGTATGTGGGCCTCCCACTGCTGTGGCCTTTCCTATTGTGGAGCACAGGCTCCGGACGTGCAGGCTCAGCGGCCATGGCTTATGGGCCCAGCAGTTCCGCCGCATGCGGCATCCTCCCAGACCGGGTCACGAACCCATGTCCCCTGCATTGGCAGGCGTACTCTTAACCACTGCGCCACCAGAGAAGCCCAAACTTAGTTTTGTTTTTGCTTTTTTTTGTGGTACGTGGACCTCTCACTGTTGTGGTCTCTCCCGTTGCAGAGCACAGGCTCCGGATGCGCAGGCTCAGCGGCCATGGCTCACGGGCCTAGCCGCTCCGCGGCATGTGGGAGCTTTCTGGACTGGGGCACAAACCCATGTCCCCTGCATTGGCAGGTAGACTCTCAACCACTGTACCACCAGGGAAGCCCTAGATTATCTTTAATTTCATTTACTGTGTTGTTCATCATTGTTTATTTGCTCTTTAGTTATTCTGGGTCCTTGTTAAACGTTTCTTGTATTTTCTCCATTCTGTTACCAAGATTTTGGATCATCTTTAGTATCATTACTTTGAATTCTTTTTCAGGTAGACTACCTATTTCCTCTTCATTTGTTTGGTGTGGTGCGTTTTTACCTTGCTCCTTCTGCTGTATATTTCTCTGTCTTCTCATTTTTCTTAACTTACTTTTGTTTGGGGTCTCCTTTTTGCAGGTTGCAGGTTCATAGTTCCTGTTGTTTTTGGTGACTGCCCCCAGTGGCTAAGTTTGGTTCAGTGAGTTGTGTAGGTTTCCTGGTGGTGGGGACTGGTGCCTGTGTTCTGGTGGATGAGGCTGGATCTTGTCTTTCTGGTGGGCAGGATCATGTCCAGTCGTGTTTTTTGGGGTGTCTGTGACCTTATTAGGATTTTAGGCAGCCTCTCTGCTAATGGGTGGGGTTGTGTTCCTTTTTTGCTCGTTGTTTGGCATGGGGTGTCCAGCACTGTAGCTTACTGGTTGTTGAGTGGAGCTGGGTCTCAACGTTGAGATGGAGATCTCTGGGAGAGCTTTTGCTGTTTGATATTATGTAAGGCTGGGAGGTCTCTGGTGGACCAATGTCCTGAACTCTGCTCTCCCACCTCAGAGGCACAGGCCTGATACCATGCCGGAGCACCAAGACCCTGTCAGCCCCTCGGACAGGTACGTGGGGAGTTTCTTGCCTTTTAGGAAGTCTGAGGTCTTCTGCCAGCGTTCAGTAGGTGTTCTGTAGGAGTTGTTCCACATGTAGGTGTAGTTTTGATGTATTTATGGGGAGGATGGTGATCTCCGTGTCTTACTCCTCCGCCATCTTGAAGGTGCCCCCTCCGCCTGGAGATGGGTGGCAACAGCCAACCATCTCCAGGCGGTGGTGAAGTTGGGCGACGGGGCTCACAGGCTCCAGCAGACCTGGGAGAACAAGGTCCCCAGCAAGAAGGTGGCTGCAGTGCAGCCCAGGTACAGGCTGAGCCTGAACAGGCTTTCCTTACCTTTTCGAACGATTTTTTATTATTTACTTGTCAGGACAAGTGTACTTCTTCTAGAGTCTTTGAACACCCAAAGTATCCTTTTCTTCTTCCCTTATCTCTACCACATCACCTGTTCTAATATTTTTAAAGCATTTACCAGTACGTGACTTTTTGTTTGTTTATATTTTTATTGACCGCCTCCACCTTTGAGAATATGAGCTTCATGTATGAGAGTTATATCATTCACTGCTATATTCCTAGAGCCTGGAAGAGCATCTGGACCTTTAGGCACTCAATGGATATTTTTTGAATGAAGTGTTACTAATGAGCGTGAGCTTGTACATTTTGCTATGTATTTCTGTGTGATGTATTTATGGTTTCTAATTTTGTTAATTTTTTTTGCCTGCCATTTGTCTCTTACAGAAGAAAAAAAAACTTTGTCTCTTACAGGAGAAAAAAAAACTTTGTCTCTTACAGGTTGTATCCACTGAATGTAATGCTGGGTTGTCTTATCAATTTGTATAAACTCTCTTTTGATCTTTTCTGCAAATATTGCTTAAGTCTGTTTTCTGCCATTATATTTTGATTAAAAGCATTCTGTTTTGGAATACTCAAGCAAACAAAAACTGTAGAGAATAATAAGATGAGCATTCAAGTACCTGTCTTCTAGCTTTATTATATTTTAGTATCAGATCCTTTTTTTAAGTTAATTGAGCATTACAGATGCACTTGAAGTTTATGCAGGCCTCTCATATTACTCCATCTCCTTTTACCCTGCTTATCCAGAGGTATACCTAGTTCTTTGTTTGCCATTCTCATGCATTTATATTTAAAATATTTTCTTATGTATATATTAATAATAGAACTAGTATGTTTTCAAACTTGGTATAAATGATACCATACTGCATGTATCTTCTCCAACTTTTTTCTTTTTTTATTTAAGTAGGTGATTTACATTGTTGTGATCATTTTAGGTGTACAACAAAGTGATTCAGTTATACCTATATACATATATATCAATTCTTTTTCAGATTGTTTTCCATTATAGGGTATTACAAGGTATTGAATATAGTGCTATACAGTAGGCCCTTGTTTACCTATTTTGTATATAGTAACATGTATCTGTTAATGCCATACTCCAAATTTATACCACCCCCTCTTCCTCCTTTGGTAACCATGTTTGTTTTCAGTACCTGTGACTCTATTTCTGTTTTGTAAATAATTTCATTTGTATCATTTTTTTTAGATTCTACATATAAGTGATATCATGACTTTTGTGTTCTCTGTGTGACTTGTTTCACTTAGTATGGTAATCTCTATGTCCATCCATGTTGCTGCAAATGGCATTATTTTGTTCTTTTTTATGGCTGAGTAATATCCCATTATATATATACATATATATATATGTGTATATATATATACACATATATATATGTATATATATAATATCTTCTTTATACATTCCTCTGTCAGTGGACATTTAGGTTGCTTCCATGCCTTGGCTCTTATAAGTAGTGCTTCTATGAATATTGGGGTGCATATATCTTTTTGAAATAGGAGTTTTCATCTTTTCTGGATACCTGCCCAGGAGTGGAATTGCTGGATCATATGGTAACTCTACTTTTAGTTTTTTAAGGAACCTCTATGCTTTTCTTCATAGTGGCTGCACCCATTTACATTCCTGTCAATAGTGTAGCAGGGTTCCCTTCTCTCCACATTCTCTTCACCATTTATTATTTGTAGACCTTCTGATGATGGCTCTTCTTACTGATGTGAGGTGATACCTCATTGTAGTTTTGATTTGTGTTTCTCTTATAATTGGTGATGTTGAGCATCTTTTCATGTGCCTGTTGGCCATGTGTTTGTTTTCTTTGAAGAAATGTCTATTTAGGTCTTTTGCCCATTTTTATGATTAGGTTGTTTTTTGATATTGACCTGTATGAACTGTTTGTATATTTTGGAAATTAATCCCTTGTTGGTTGCATCATTTACAAATATTTTCTCCCATTCTTCAGGTTGTCTTTTTGTTTTGTTTATGGTTTTCTTTGCTGTGCAAAAATTTAATTAGGTCCCATTTATTTAATTTTGCTTTTATATTCATTACTCTAGGAGATGGGTCCAAAAAAGTATTGCTGTGATTTATGTTAAGGAGTGTTCTGCCTATGTTTTCCCCTAGGAGTTTCATAGTATCCAGTCTTACATTCAGGTCTTTAATCTGTTTTGAGTTTATCTTTGTGTATGGTGTTAGAGAATGTTCTAATTTCATTCTTTTGCATGTAGCTGTCCAGTTTTTCCATCACCACTTACTGAAGAGACTGTCTTTTCTTCATTGTATATTCTTGCCTCTGTTGTCATAGATTAATTGACCATGGGTGTGAGGGTTTATTCCTGAATTTTCTATCCTGTTCCTTTGATGTAGGTGTCTGTTTTTGTGCCAGTATCATACTGCATTGATGACAGTAGCTTTGTAGTATAGTCTGAAGACTGGGAGCCTGATTCCTCCAGCTCAGTTCTTCTTTCTCAAGATTGCTTTGGCTATTCGGGGTCTTTTGTGTTTCCATATAAATTTAAAAATTATTCGTTCTAGTTCTGTGAAAAATGCCATTGGTAATTTGATAGGGATTGCATTGAATATATAGATTTCCTTGGGTAATTTGGTTATTTTAACAATTATTGATTCTTCCAATTGAGGAAAATGGTATCTTTCCATATGTTTATGTCATCTTCAGTTTCTTTCATCAGTGTCTTACAGTTTGTGGGGTATAGGTCTTTTGGCTCCTTAGGAAGATTTATTCCTAGTTATTTTATTCTTTTCGATGTGATGGTAAATGGGATTGTTTCTTTAATTTCTCTTTCTGATATTTCATTGTTAGTGTATAGGAATGCAACAGATTTCTGTATATTAATTTTGTATCCTGCCGCTTTATCTAATTTATTGATGAGCTCTAGTAGTTTTTTGGTGGCTAGTTGAGGATTTTCTGTGTACAGTATTATGTCATCTGCAGACAGTGACAGTTTTACTTTTTTCTTTCCAATTTGGATTTCTTCTATTTCTTATTCTCATCTGATTGCTGTGGCTAGGACTTCTAAAACTGTGTTGAATAAAAGTGGTGAGAGTGGGCATCCTTGTCTTATCTTTTCACCATTGAGTATGATGTTAGCTGTGGGTTTGTCATATATGGGCTTTATTATATGGAGGTGTGTTCACTCTATGCCCACTTTCTGGAGAATTTTTATCATAAATGGATTTTGAATTTTATCAAAAGCTTTTTTGCATCTATTGAGGTGATCATATGGTTTTCATTCTTCAATTTTTAAAAAAAAAATATTTTATATTGGAGTAGAGATGATTAACAGTGTTGTATTAGTTTCAGGTGTACAGCAAAGTGATTCAGTTATACATATACATGTACCTATTCTTTTTCAAATTCTTTTCCCATTTAGGTTATTACAGAGTATTGAGCAGAGTTCCCTGTGCTATACAGTAAGTCCTTGTTGGTTATCTATTTTAAGTATAACAGTGTGTACACATGAATCCCAAACTCCCAATCTGTTCCTCCCCACCCACCCTTCCCCCCAGTAACCATAAGTTTGTTCTCTAAGTTTGTGAGTCTGTTTCTATATTGTAGATAAGTTTGTTTATATCATTTTTCTTTTAGGTTCCTCACATAAGCAATATCATATGATATTTGTTTTTCTCTGTCTGACTTAACTTCACTTAGAATGATAATCTCCAGGTCCATCCATGTTATTGCAAATGGCATTATTCCATTCATTTTAAAGGCTGAGTAACATTCCATTGTTTATATGTACTACATCTTCTTTATCCATTCATCTGTCGATGGATGTTTAGGTTGCTTCATTCTTCAATTTGTTAATGTGGTGTATCACATTGACTTGCTAATATTGAAAAATCCTTGCATCCCTGGGACAAATCCCATGGCGTGTGATCTTTTTAAGGTATTTTTGGATTATGTTTGCCAGTATGTTGTTGAGGATTTTTACGTCTGTGTTCATCGGTGATATTGGCCTGTAATTTTCTCTTATTGTGATATCTTTGTCTGATTTTGGTATTAGGGTTATGGTGGCTTCATAGAATGAGGTTGGAAGTTTTCCTTCCTCTGCCATTTTTTGGAATAGTTTCAGAAAGATAGGTGTTAATGCTTCTCTAAATGTTTGGTAGAGTTTACCTGTGAAGCCATCTGGTCCTGGACTTTTGTTTGTTTGGGGAGTTTTTAAATTACTGATTTAGTTGCATTACTGTTAATTGGTCTGTTCATATTTTCTGTTCCTTCCTGATTCAGTCTTGGGAGACTGTACCTCGGTAAGACTTTGTCCATTTCTTCTAGGTTGTCCATTTTATTGGTGTAGAGTTGCTTGGAGTAGTCTCTTATGTATTTCTGTATTTCTGTGGTGTTGTTTGTAACTTCTCCTTTTTCATTTCTATTTTTTTTTTTTTTTTTTTTTTTTTTTGCTGTATGCGGGCCTCTCACTGTTGTGGCGTTGCGGAGCACAGGCTCCGGACGCACAGGCCCAGCGGCCATGGCTCACGGGCTTAGTTGCTCCGCGACATGTGGGATCTTCCCGGACCAGGGCACGAACCCGTGTCTCCTGCATCGGCAGGCGGATTCTCAACCACTGCGCCACCAGGGAAGCCCTTCATTTCTATTTTGATTGATTTGGGCCCTGTCTCTTTTTTTCTTGATGACTGTGGTTAAAGTATTATCAATTTTGTTTATCTTTTCACAGAACCAGCTTTTGGTTTCACTGATCTTTTCTGTTGTGTTTTTAGTCTCTATTTCATTTATTTCTGCTCTGATCTTTATGATTTTTTTCCTTCTGCTAACTTTGGGTTTTGTTTTTCTTTCTGTAGTTGCTTTAGGTTAGGTTGTTTATTTGATATTTTTCTTGTTTCCTGAGGTAAGGTATTGCTATAAACTTCCTTCTTAGAATTGCTTTAGCCGTGTCCCATTGTTGTGTTTTCATTTGTCTCTAGGTATTTTTCGATTTCCTCTTTGATTTCTGCAGTGATCTATTGGTTGTTTAGTAACATATTGTTTAGCCTCCATGTGTTTTTTTTTTTTTTTGCAGTTTTTTTCTTGTAGTTGATTTCTAGTCTTACAGCCTGGTGGTCGGGAAAGATGCTTGATATGATTTCAATTTCTTTAAATTCACCAAGGCTTGTTTTGTGGCCTAGCATGTGATCTGTCCTGGAGAATGTTCCATGTGCACTTGAAAAGAATGTGTATTCTTCTGCTTTCAGGTGGAATGCTCTCTATATATCAATTAAGTACATTTGGTCTAATGTGTTATTTAAGGGTGTGTGTTTATTTATTTTCTGTCTGGATGATCTGTCAATTGATGTTAAGTGAGGAGTTAAAGTCCCCTGCTATTATTGTATTACTGTTGATTTTTCCTTTTATGTCTGTTAACATTTTCTTTATATATTGAGATGCTCCTATGCTGGGTGTATGTATTTTATAATTGTTATATCTTTTTCTTGGATTGATCCCTTGATCATAGATGGATGAGTGTCCATCTTTGTCTCTTGTATCAGTCTTTGTTTTAAAGTCTATTTTGTCTGATATGAGTATTACTACCCCAGCTTTCTTTGGATTTCCATTTGCCTGGAATACCTTTCTCTATCCTCTCACTTGCAGTCTCTCTGTGTCTCTAGATCTGAAGTGAGTCTTTTGTAGGCAGCATATATGTAGGTCTTGTTTTTGTATCCATTCAGTCAGTCCAAGACTTCTGGCTGGAGCATTTAGTTCGTTCATTTACATTTAAGGTAATTATCAGTATGTATGTTCTTATTGCCGTTTTTTAAATTGTTTTGAATTTGTTTTAGTAGGTCTCCCCCCCTTCTTCTTTTGTTCTCTTCTCTTGTGATTTGATGAGTATCTTTATTTTAGTGTTATGTTTGGATTCCCTTTTCTTTTTTCTGTGTATATCTGTTACAGGTTTTTTGTTTTTTTTGTTTTTTTTTAACATCTTTATTGGAGTATAATTGCTTTACAGTGGTGTGTTAGTTTCTGCTTTATAACAAAGTGAATCGTTTGTGGTTACCATGAGGTTTTTGTATGGCACTCTCTATATATATTTGGTTGTTTTAAGTTACTGATCTCTCACTTTCGAATACATTTTAACAACCTTACATTTGTGCTCTCCTCCCCTCACAGTTACTGTTTTTGACATTGTATTTTACATCTAATTGTTCTGTGTATCCCTTATTGTGGACAGAGATGATTTTACTACTTTTGTCTTTTAACCTCCCTACTAGCTTTGTGTGTGTTCATGATTTCCTACCTTTATTGTATGTTTCCCTTTACTGGTGATGTTTTTTATTTCGTAATTTTCTTATTCCTAGTTGTGACCTTTTCTTTTTCGTGTAGAGAATTTCCTTTAACATTTGCTGTAAAGCTGGTTTGGTGGTGCTAAATTCTTTTAGCTTTTGCTTATCTGTAAAGGTTTTGATTTCTTCATCAAATCTGAATGAGAGCCTTGCTGAGTAGAGCATTCTTGGTTGTAGGTTTTTCCCTTTCATCACTCTAAATATATTGTGCCACTCTCTTCTGGCCTGCAGTTTCTGCTGAAAAATCAGCTGATAGCCTTTATAAACCTTTTTTTATGTTTTTAAGTTGTATTTATATTGATACACGGAGTTCTGATTTCTTCATTTTCACTTCTGCGTGGTTTTGCATGAATAAACCACACTTTTTAAAACTGTTCTGTTGAAGAACTTTAAGTGGTTGCCAGTTTTTTACCTATTACAAGCAGTGCTGCAACAAATGTTATTGTACGTTCCCCATGTATATGTGAAATTTTTATTGCAAATAGAAAATTGCTAGGTCATAGGGTATGATCTGCCTTCACCTTTACTAAATTTTGTATATTGTTTTCTGAAGTGGTTGTTAACAGTTTACTCCCACCAGCAGTTTGTGAGACTTTTCTTCTTGTCAGACATAATTTTTGTCATTCTGATGTGTGAGAAATGGTAGTTTGGTGTTTTAAATTTGAATTTCTCTGGTTATTAATGGGGTTTCTAGTTCTTTTTTTTTTTTTCTTGCGGTACATGGGCCTCTCACTGTTGTGGCCTCTCCTGTTGTGGAGCACAGGCTCCGGATGCGCAAGCTCAGCGGCCATGGCTCACGGGCCCAGCCGCTCTACGGCATGTGGGATCTTCTTGGACCAGGGCACAAACCCACGTGCCCTGCATTGGCAGGTGGACTCTCAACCACTGTGCCACCAGGGAAGCCCTCTAGTTCTTTTCATATGTTTATTGCTATGTAATTTCTTTCATAAATTGCATTTTCTACTCTTTGCACCACCCCCGTTTTTGTATTAGATGGTTTGTCCTTGTTGATTTGTAGGAATTTTTCAGGAATTGATATTCATTATTTGTTATTTGAATTATAAATATTTTCTTTTAGTTTGTGGCTTGTCCTTTTAGTTGTATGAGTACCAACTTTTTGGTACCAAAACCTTTCACTTTCAATATAGATACATTTGTCAATCTTTTCCTTTATAATTTTGCTTCTGGTATTATTTTTAAGAACTTCCTTTCCTGCATTGAGGTTATAACAATAGTCTTTTTATTTATTGCCTATTGCTGCATAACAAATTACCAGCAAAACTTATTTGGTTAAAAGAAACAATAAATATTTATTATTTCTTTTCATTTCTGGGAGCAGGGTGTTTGTGTGGTTATGATCTTGGTCTTTTATGAGTTTGCAGTCAACATGTCATTCAGGGCTTCAGTCTTCTGTAGGTTTAATTAAGGCTGGAGGACTTGCTTTTAAAGATAGCCTACTCAAATGGCCAGTGAGGTGGTGTAGGCTGTTGGTGGGAGGCCTCAGTTCCTCTTGATGTGATTCTTTACTAGGGCCACTTGAGTGTTATCATAATTTGGAGGCTGACTTACCCTGAATGAGTGATCTAGGAGATCACAGTGGAAACTAATGTCTTTTATGATCTAGGCTTTGAAGTCACAGACTGTCACTCAGCCTGTTCATTGTGTGAGGAGACCGTACTGAGACTGGAATACCAGTGTGAGAGGATCACTGAAGGCTGTCTTGGAGCCTCACTACCAGAGTGTCTTACATTTTTTAATAAGATATCTAAAAGTTATTTCACATTTAGTTCTTCTTTATTCCACCTTGAGGATGTTATGTTTTGTGTGTGTGTGAGGCAGGTGGTGTTAAGAAGGGGATATAATCTTATTATTCTTCTAAAAGTATAATAATTGCCTCAATCTCATTTGTTGAGTAATCCATCATATTGTTCCTTTTATATGTGGGTTTGCTTCTGGGCTCTCTCTGCTCTCTTTTAGCCTGCCTTTTAATTCCTGTACCAACACCACTTTACAACAAGTACTGATCTCTCTAAGGCAAGTCTCAAACTCTTTTTACTCTTCTTCACTATTGGCTTAGCTCTTCTTGTCTCCAAAGGTTATTAAGAGAGAAATTGTTAAATAAATCCATTTGATTTTTAGAATCAGGTTCTATGAAGAGTTCTGCTGGGATTTTGCTTAAGGAATATAAAAGTATAACCCTTTTTTCATTAAAAAATTAATAGGTGCTTAGTAAAGATTTGTGAAATACAGATAAGTTAAAAAAACTTAAGACAAATAAAGCATCCATAACCACATCACCCAAACATCATCATTATTGTAGCATTAAGAATTTTTAAAGTTTTGGTTTTGTAAAAACTAAATCTTCTCCATAACAAAAGCCATCACATATTGGGGAAAAAAATAAGGATTAACATTTTTATTATAGTGTGTGTCCATAAAACATTAAGAAAAAGATAAATAGAAAAATGGACAAAGAATATGAGCAGGCATTTGACAGAGGCGGATGTACAGAGAAGTCCATATGCTCATTCCTCAAATGTTAACATTTTCTACATTTGTATTGTCTTTCTTTTTTCTCTCCTTATCCTCCCTGTCATTTCCTTTCTGTCTCAGTGCTTTGTTCCTCCTTCCCCATCAATATATGGTATTTTAAATGTATTTATATAGAAATATTTTCAATATATTTAAAGATACTTAGGTTCAAATACATAGATTTATTTTCTGAACCGTTTGAGACATGAAGACCCCTTTACCTTTATATACTTAAGTGTGTGTTTCCTAAAACTAGGACGTTATCTTACATAATTGAGGTATAGCTATCAAAATTAAGAAATTAACATTGATACAATGCTGTTTTCCAGATATTGTCAATAATAACCTTTATAGCCCTCCCTCTCCAAAAAAATCTTGGATCATAATGCAAGAGTTATTATGTGACATAATGATGTATGGTCATGCAACTGATACATCAGTTGTCATGTGTCTTTAGTGTACTTTAATCAGGAAGCACATGTTATTGCTTTGTCCCAATCCTGGTGATGTTAACTTTGATCACTGGTTACAATGGTGTCTACCAAGATTCTTGTCCATTGTAAGGTTATTATTATTCCCTCTGTAATTAATAAAAATCTTGTGGTGTGATACTTTTTTTTTTTGATTGATTGATTAATTTATTTTTGGCTGCGCTGGCTCTTTGTTGCTGAGGTCAGGCTTTCTCTAGTTGCGGCGAACTGGGCCTACTCTTCGTTGAGGTGTGTGGGTTTCTCACTGCGGTGGCTTCTCTTGTTGTGGAGCATGGGCTCTAGCTGCGCAGGCTCAGCAGTCGTGGCTCACAGCCTCTAGGGCGCAGGCTCAGTAGTTGTGGCACATGGGCTAAGTCGCTCCGCGGCATGTGGAATCTTCCCGGACCAGGGCTCGAACCTGTGCCCCCTGCATTGACAGGTGGATTCTTAACTACTGTGCCACCAGGGAAGTCCTGTGGTGTGATACTTTGTGACCATATAAATATCTGGTTACTCCTCAAACTTTGGCCCGTGAGTTTCAGCATCCAATTATGGTTCTTGTTTGAGTCAGCTGTTTGTTAATCGTGGTGATTTTCTAATTTAGTTGTTCCTTTTTAATTTTAATTTTCACTACAAAAAAAGGTTTTCCTTCATGAATGCTATTTTATTCAATGAATTATAGTCTTTTCGCATCATTATTAATTCTGAAATGCTCAAATTATCCTAGATTTGGCCCATGTAAGCCCTGAAAAGCTAGCTCTGTATTCTTTTGACATGTTCCCATCAATTTGTGAAGACTTTCTGACACAATAAAATATTCCAGGCTCATCATATAGTTTCCCAGCTCTAGAATCAACCATTTCTCCAGGGAGCTCTCATTCTTTTTCATGGGGAATAGTATTATCTTTCTTTTATTCTTAATTACCTTTATTCTTCATTACTGTATGTTTTTATTCTATTTTGATTTGTTCTATGTTTGCATGGCTAACCATACTGCTTTAATTATTTAAGTTTTATAGTTTAGTTTATTATTTAATTATTAGATCTCTCTGGTAATATTTGACACTAGAGACCAAACATGTCTTCTTGCTTGTACTCCAGAACCTCATAATCCCTGTTTTTTTCTTGACCTGTTTGATTGTTTATGTCGTGCTTCTTCTGTATTCTTCTTCCTTGATTACGATTTTAAAAGGTAGATTTCCCTAGGATCCTCTGAAGAACCAGGCAGTGTCACTGCTTATTCATTGTTGGTGGGAGATCTATACTGGTTCTGTTTCTCTGGGGACAATTTGATAATATATATCAAAACTACAAATGTATATTCCCATTTCGGTATTGTATCCTTCAGGTATATTTTCACATTTTGTAATGATGTATGTACAGGGTTATTCATACAAATATTGTGTGTAATAGCAAAAGATTTGGAGATTATCCACAATAATCTGAAAACTTTATTAACGTTTTTCTCCCCTTTATCTAGTCATATCTGCATAAGGCTAGATTTTCTTTGTATATGTCAACCAAAACAATATATTGTAGTAGAGTGAAACAGAAGCTCAAATGTCCATTAATAGTGGATAGGTTAAGTAAATAATGATACAGAAGTATAATGGAATATTATACAGTTGAAAAAGAATAGGGAGAATAGTATGTATATGGAAAATAATGGAAAAATAATAAGGTGCAGAATATATCATACAGCACTTTTTGTGTAAAGGAGGAGAACTAAATTATATAGTTTTTTTTTTTTTTTTGCGGTATCAGGGCCTCTCACTGTTGTGGCCTCTCCTGTTGAGGAGCACAGGTTCCGGACGCGCAGGCTCAGCGGCCATGGCTCAGGGGCCCAGCCGCTCCATGGCATGTAGGATCTTCCCAGACCAGGGCATGAACCTGTGTCCCCTGCATCGGCAGGTGGACTCTCAACCACTGCGCCACCAGGGAAGCCCCAATTATATAGTTTTATTTGCTCTATTGGTATAAGGAACTCCAGAAGGAAAAAGAAGAAACTAACACTTTTCCCCAGGAGGTAGGGTATGAAGTGGGCAGATGACAGAGGTGTGATGAGACTCTTTACTGTATACCTTTTTAATCTGTTTGACTTTTGAGACTTGAAAATATCAGTATCACCTGTTTAATTCAATTGTTTAAATGTCTTACAGTATAACTTACACCTGGTTTTGGCACAGTACAAATTGGGGCTTTTTACTAATTCTAAATCACTGGCCCACAGCATAAAATGTTTCTCAACACACTGCATGCAGCCTTTTGTCTCTGTAGCTTTATACTTTGCCACTTCTGGCTCCATATTTTATGTTCTAGCAACATTGAATTTCTTCTAGTTCTTCTCACACGTGGCACTGTTTCATACCTGTGTATGTTTTACCTATGTCTTCTGCATATTCATCTTTTAAGAATCAGTTTGTCATATTCTGTGGGAAGCTGTTCTGCACCTCTGCAGGCTGAGTTGGGTGATTGTCGTAATAATACTCTGTGTATTTGTCTAGTAGTGCTCTTATCATATTGCACTTTAACGTTCAGCTCTTTGTGTAGTACCTAGACATATAGACTCAAAGATTTGATTCAATTTTTTTTTTAATAACTGTGTGTAGGGTAGGGGTCATCTCTCAAAGAGCTTGTAGAGTTTAATAGAGACATACATGTAGGAATGTAACTAACATAAGACAGAGAGTAATAAGTGAGACAATAGGCAAGGGTATATTTCCAAAGAAGTTCTTTTACATGGGTCTTGAAGATGTGCCATGGTCCAGATGGAGACATTTTAACAGGGCCTGTTTAAGAGCAGCAAATAATCCGGTGTAGCTTCAGTGTAGAGGAATCATGACTCAAGGTGAATTGGGGAGGAAAGGAAAAACAGGGACAGACTGTGAGAAACCTAACATTCTAGTCTGAGGAATTTGAATAGTATCTTGTAGTCAGAGTAGGACTATCGAATGTTTTTGAACAAGGAGCCAATCTGATCTGTGTTTTAGGATGATTACTTTTATACTTTCTGTAGAGTGGTTTGAAAAAGGAAGCTATGAGAGGGGCATCTGTTAAGATATTTTATACTGTAAACTACAGTGTTTAATATGGTATCAAAAAGGAACAGGCAGCTACATTTTCAAACTCCATGTTTTTGTCCATATAGTCCATTCAACATAGAATGATCTCTTATTCCAAAAGTGATATTCTATTCATCTTCAAAGAGACAGCTTATATGTAACATTTACTAGTAATCCCTGATAAATTCTCACCAAATGTAATTAATTATACCCTGTTCTGACTGCCTTTCATTTACTTATGACTTTTTTCATACTCTATCTATCTCATAATAGTTATCTTATTCACCCATGGAATTAATTGCTTCCTTCTGGAAACCTTTGTGTTACTTTATTTGACCTACTCATACAACACTCAACACATTGTATTATCGTTTGATGTTTCTTCTGTTCATTTCAATAAACATTTCTTGGGTACCAAACCTGGAGGAATTCATACTTTGGCAGTCCATATGTTTGTTTATAATATATGATTAGATGTATGAGTTTTTTAAGGCAACTTTATTTTGATCTCTTGCTATAACATGGTTACTTATTAGGAACTCAATATTGTAGAGACATTAGTGGAACAGTATTAGTTAAAAGCCAGGTTTAAATCCCGACTCTACCACTGTAGCCTGGATCCTCTGTAGGGAAGTTATTTAGCCTATTTAAGCCATAGTTTTCTCACTTGTAAAATGGGGAATTAGCTTGAGCTGCCATGACAAAATATCATAGACTGGGCAGCTTAAATGATAGAAAGTTATTTCTCACAGTTCTGGAGGCTGTGAAGTCTGAGAGCATGGTTTCAGCATTTTTGGGTTCTGGTGAGGACTTTCTTCCTGGCTTGCAGGCAGTACCTTTTCATTGTGTTCTCACTAGGTGGAAAGAGACACAACAAGCTCTCAGATGTCTCTTCTTATAAGACACAACAAGCTCTCGGATGTCTCTTCTTATAAGGGTACTAATGCCATCGTGAGGGCCCCACCCTCGTGACCCCATCTAAACCTAATTTCTTCCCAAAGGCCCCATCACATTGGGGGTTAGGCTTTCAACATATGAATTTGTGGCAGGGGCACAAACTGTCCATAGCACTAGCTTATACAGTGGTTTTGAGAATTAAATAATTTATGGAAAGCATTTAGCACTGTGCCTCTAACATAAAAAGTGATGTGTTTAACCTGTTGTCATCACTGACATTATTTTGACTTGGCATAAATTTTGCATATGGGGTAATGGAGGAAAATTAGAGATGCATTAGTGATTTTTCTCTTCATTGATGGAGGATATGCAATAATATTAATTATGAAGGGAAATGTAGAAGAGTAGGATTTCAGGCATTCTGATTAGAGGTGCTTTCTTCACTCTATCAAGAGACAAGGAGAAGATGGTTGCAAATATTAGGTTTATAGATGTAGCATAAAAATGCTAAGAGTAGAAGAAAAGAGAACCTTTAATATTCTTTATATGTATATGATCTTTAAAATGCAATTCTTAATTGTTTCTATTTTTATTCAAATCTTTCTTTTTCTTTTCTCTGATTTCATTGATAAGGATGAGTTTTTCTGTGAGCCCAAGAAGGCAGAAATATCATTTATATCTTCATCCACAAATAATACTAAATTTGTTTTGCTGGATTTTGAAAAGTTCTGTTTCAGACATTTTGAATCTTAGACATATTTTGACATTTTAGAATTGGAGTATAATATATTCCTATCCTCTAGCTTGTGGATTTACTTTCTCCTCTCTAAGTTAATGAATCAAGGGTTTATTAGCCTTTCTAGGACTTTAAGTATCTCTAATTCTTTCACTTTTGGCAATAATTCTCCACGTTTACTTTATAGAGTCCCTTTGGTGGAGCCCACAGGCGGAGAGGAAGCACAGGATTCATAAGATGGAGGGCGGGTGAGTGACTGAGAATTTGGGCTGGACTTGGGGAAAAAAAGTGGTAGTGGTTGCACCTTAATAATAGGAATAAATTTGAAGTGTAAGTTGGGACATTACATTGTCTTGGTCAGGTCTGTAAAGATAATGGAATAGTTTTGAGTTTTTTCTTTATGTTAATTTATTAATAATTTATATGACATAGCTATCATGCCGTCTGTACTACGATGTTATCAAAATTCACACTGTGAGCACACAGTTGACAGTTTGCAGGAACATAGAGCAAATAGTTTATCCCAGACTACATCTTTTCTTTGGTAATAGTGGTCAAAAATACATCATTAAATTGTGGTTTGGGACTTATCTTTTTTGTTTTAATAACAGAAATTTCATCTCTTAATAATATAACCTTAAATTGGCATGCAGGTTTACTGATGAATTTTTGGATTTTCTATGAGTGTATGTAGTGGTATGTAGTTAGATGAGACTGATTGTAATATTATAAAGTAGAAAACGTTTTTCTCTAGGACCCTTTCACTGCTTTTTCCTTGTTTCTTCAACCTCCTCATTTAGGAGTTATCCTCCATAGGCCTTTCCCTGTTTTATCTTTATCAAAAGAAATCCCCCAGTACTTTAGGGCCTTGACAGGTTATCTTTGAAAGACATATAGAACATTAAATGGCAGAGTTTATAACATTTAATTGGGGCTTTTGAAAATCCAAACAGAATTTCCTTATTGTGAAAATTGAAACATTGACTGACATCTGTTGGGAGAAATATTTTTAGCCAAGAGAGTGTTCTGACTGCTCCTTAAGTGACAACCTGTTGCCAGGTAGGAAGGGAACAAACACTGTTACATGCTAGTGTCTGAGCATCTGTGCCAGGTCCTTTATACAGTATCATTTGATACTCACAGGGAGCTTTGTGAGATAGGCATTCTTATTCACATTTTACAAAAGAGGAACTGAAAGAGGCACAGACAGGTGAAGTGACCTTCCTAAAGAAGTCACATCGGAGGCACATCTTAAAATCAGGACTTTCAGACTCCAAAGCTTTTACATTTACCAGTAGACCGGTATTTGACAGTCATTTTATTTTTTTTGTTTAATTTATAATTCTTTTTGGTGAACATAAATATCTTGCCCTCAAGAATTCCTTTACATGTTTCTATAGAGAGGGTTCCCCATCTCCTTCTTAAGACACCACTTAGATCCTGCTGCTTGTGGTTGATTAGTCTCAAACTTTTTATTGTGTTTTTGGCTAGGAGTATAAAATTGCCTTATTAGCAGAGATGGTCAACACTACAACATTCAGCTCTAAACATATTGAGTTAGATTTGTTTGTTTTTAGCAGATTGGCCAACTTTGAAGTTTGTATTTAGAGTAAGGAAGTGTATGACATATACTATCTAAGTACATATACTCTAACTGTATATACAATATGACAACTGTATATATGTGAACTATAACATTTGTGAATTATCATAGCAAGAATGAATACATTTCTTGTTATTGATGCTTTTGAACAGGTATGTTCAGTTTTACAAAACATTTTGAAAATGTTCATTCAACTAAGAATTATGAAGTGCTTGCTATGTGCCAGGGCTATGCTAAATTCTACACTGAACACAACACTAAAAACACATGGTTTCTGCCCTCAGTGAGATGATAGTTTAGAAGGGAGACAAACTTGTGAGGTAACTATTAAAATACGCTATAATCATTATAGTAATGGAGTCATGTAGAAGGAAGAGTGGGCGCACTATGGAAGGACAAGTTAATTGTGCTTGGGTGACTCAGAAAGATTTTGAGAAGAGGTAGTTTAAACTGAAGGCTGAATATATTCTTGACTACAGGAATATTCATGATCTGCTCATACACGTTGTATACACAACATTTACACGGACAGCATTTCCCTTACTTGTATGCATAAATGTAGTATTAAGTTTGAACACTTTAGTGTCTTCCCTTTACCTCTAAATCATAAATCCTCCATATATCTTTTAGAAGGCTTCTCCTGTAGTTGCTTGTTTCCCTTTATTTTTCTGTTCTGCTGCTGTAAAATTTCCCTGGTTTTTGGAAAGAGGCAGACTAATTGCTGGATAGTAGAGGAAAGTTAAATTTATGATGATTGCTCTATTTCTACATCCTTTACAACAGTTATAGTGAGTGAAGCATCACAGTGATACTGGGAAATGGTCAGGAGAGCAGGGTAATGGAACTAGGCGCCTGATTGCTTTATTATTTTTACTGTCGCACAAATGGTTTTCTTCTATTTAGAATAATCTAAGGACTGAAAGTATGACTAGCTATGTTCTTGAGCTGAAAGTGAAGGTAGAAGACAGTTGTCTGGAGGGAAACATTGCATTCAGTGGAATATTAATTATTTCCTGGCCCATTTTGATTGTAAGGCTTTTAGGTGAATTACACTTATGAAGAGTTCCCCTATGATTAAGTATTAGGATACGTGCCTATCTGACTCTGATATACATGCTGGTTATCATAGGCAGATACATTGGCAAATGTTAAGGCAATTCAGTTTAGTTGAGAAGCTGCATGATATTATGGAAAGAGCCCTGCACCAGATGTTAGGAAAGCTGAATTCAGATCCTGCTTCTGGCTCTTAGGTAATTTGTTCTCTGCCTATGAGCTAGTCAGGTAACCTCTCTTAGGCCTCAGTTTCTTGCTTCTTAAATACTGGGTTAGGATAATGCTCCCTAAGGTATTGCTCAACTCACACTTTAATCATTTTATTATTGACGAGATTTATTCACCTACCAAATCTTTATTGAGTGCTTTCATATTTCAGGTTCTGTGCTAGGTAGGTGTAATCAAAAAGAGACATGGAGGATAGTCATAAATCAATGTGAGAGAACTGAGAGTTGAGAAACTTATACAACTCTGGTAAATTTTTGACAAAGGTAGCAAGACCATTTACTGCAGGAGAATAGTCTTCAACAAATGGTGCTGGTACAACTGGATTTCCACATGCAGAAGAATCAATGTAGACCCCTACCTCATACTGTGTACAAAAAATAACTCAAAATGGATTAAAGACCTAAACATAAAAGCTAAAACTATAAATCTCTTAGAAGAAAATTCATAAATCTTTGTGATCTTGGACTGGGCAGTGGTATTTTAGATTTGATACCACATGCACAAACAGCCAATGAAAAATTGGACCTCATCAAAATTAAAAACTTCAAAATAGACTTTAAGATAAAGACTATTATAAGAGAAAAAGAAGGACACTCCATAATGATCAAGGGATCGATCCAAGAAGAAGATATAACAATTGTAAATATTTATGCACCCAATGTATGACACCTCAATACATAAGGCAAATACTAACAGCCATAAAAGGGGAAATCGACAGTAACACAATCATAGTAGGGGACTTTAACACCCCACTTTCACCAATGGAAAGATCATCCAAAATGAAAATAAGGAAACACAAGCTTTAAATGATACATTAAACAACATGGACTTAATTCATATTTATAGGACATTCAATCCAAAAACAACAGAATATACATTCTTCTCAAGTGCTCATGGAACATTCTCCAGGATAGATCATATCTTGGGGCACAAATCAAGCCTTGGTAAATTTAAGAAAATTGAAATCGTATCAAGTATCTTTTCTGACCACAATGCTATGAGACTAGATATCAATTACAGGAAAAGATTGTAAAAAATACAAACACATGGAGGCTAAACAATACACTACTTAATAACGAAGTGATCACTGAAGAAATCAAAGTGGAAATCAAAAAATACCTAGAAACAAATGACAATGGAGACACGATGACCCAAACCCTATGGGATGCAGCAAAAGCAGTTCTAAGAGGCAAGTTTATAGCAGTACAATCCTACCTTAAGAAATAGGAAACATCTCATATAAACAACCTAACCTTGCACCCAAAGCAATTAGAGAAAGAAGAACAAAAAAACCCCGAAGTTATCAGAAGGAAAGAAATAATAAAGATCAGATCAGAAATAAATGAAAAAGAAATGCAGGAAACTATAGCAAAGATCAATAAAATTAAAAGCTGGTTCTTTGAGAAAATAAACAAAATTGATAAACTGTTAGCCAGACTCATCAAGAAAAAAAGGGAGAAGACTCAAATCAATAGATTTAGAAATGAAAAAGGAGAAGTAACAACTGACATGGCAGAAATACAAAGGCTCATGAGAGATTACTACAAGCAACTCTATGCCAATAAAATGGACAACCTGGAAGAAATGGACAAATTTTTAGAAATGCACAACCTGCCGAGACTGAACCAGGAAGAAATAGAAAATATGAACAGACCAATCACAAGCACTGAAATTGAAACTGTGATTAAAAATCTTCCAGCAAACAAAAGCCCAGGACCAGATGGCTTCACAGGCGAATTCTATCAAACATTTAGAGAAGAGCTAACACCTATCCTTCTCAAACTCTTCCAACAGATAGCAGAGGGAGGAACACTCCCAAACTCATTCTATGAGGCCAACATCACCCTGATACCAAAACCAGACAAAGACGTCACAAAGAAAGAAAACTACAGGCCAATATCACTGATGAACATAGATGCAAAAATCCTCAACAAAATACTAGCAAAGAGAATCCAACAGCACATTAAAAGGATCATACACCATGATCAAGTGGGGTTTATTCCAGGAATGCAAGGATTCTTTAATATACGCAAATCCATCAACGTGTGATACACCATATTAACAAATTGAAGCAGAAAAACCATATGATCATCTCAATAGATGCAGAGAAAGCTTTTGAAAAAATTCAACACCCATTTATGATAAAAACCCTGCAGAAAGTAGGCATAGAGGGAACTTTCCTCAACATAATAAAGGCCATATATGAGAAACCCACAGCCAACATCATCCTTAATGGTGAAAAACTGAAACCATTTCCACTAAGATCAGGAACAAGACAAGGTTGCCCATTCTCACCACTATTATTCAACATAGTTTTGGATGTTTTAGCTACAGCAATCAGAAGAAAAAGAAATAAAAGGAATCCAAATCAGAAAAGAAGAAGTAAAGCTGTCACTGTTTGCAGATGCCATGATACTATACATAGAGAATCCTAAAGGTGCTACCAGAAAACCACTAGAGGTAATCAATGCATTTGGTAAAGTAGCAGGATACAAAATTAATGTGAAGAAATCTCTGGCATTCTTATACACTAATGATGCAAAATCTGAGAGTGAAATTAAGAAAACACTCCCATTTACCATTGCAACAAAAAGAATAAAATATCTAGGAATAAGCCTACCTAAGGAGACAAAAGACCTGTATGCAGAAAGTTATAAGACACTGTTGAAAGAAATTAAAGATGATACAAATAGATGGAGAGATACACCATGTTCTTGGATTGGAAGAATCAACATTGTGAAAATGACTCTACTACCCAAAGGAATCTACAGATTCAATGCAATCCCTATCAAACTACCACTGTCATTTTTCAAAGAACTAGAACAAAAAATGTCACAATTTGTATGGAAACACAAAAGGCCCCGAATAGCCAAAGCAATCTTGTGAATGAAAAATGGAGCTTGAGGAATCAGGCTCCCTGACTTCAGACTATACTACAAAGCTACAGTAATCAAGACAGTATGGTACTGGCACAAAAACAGAAATATAGATCAATGGAAGAGGATAGAAATTCCAGAGATAAACCCACACACATATGGTCACCTTATCTTTGATAAAGGAGGCAAGAATATACAGTGGAGAAAAGACAGCCTCTTCACCAAGTGGTGCTGGGATAACTGGACAGGTACATGTAAAAGTATGAAATTAGAACACTCCCTAACACCATACACAAAAATAAACTCAAAATGCATTAAAGACCTAAATGTAAGGCCAGACACTATCAAACTCTTAGAGGAAAACATAGGCAGAACACTCCATGACATAAATCAAAGCAAGATCCTTTTTGACCCACCTAGAGAAATGGAAATAAAACCAAAAATAAACAAGTGGGACCTAATGAAAGTTAAAAGCTTTTGCATAGCAATGGAAACCATAAATAAGACCAAAAGACAAACCTCAGAATGGGAGAAAATACTTGCAAATGTAGCAACTGACAAAGGATTAATCTCCAAAATTTACAAGCAGCTCATGTAGCTCAATAACAAAAAAACAAAGAACCCAATCCAAAAATGGGCAGAAGACCTAAATAGACATTTCTCCCAAGAAGATATACAGATTGCCAACAAACACATGAAAGAATGCTCAACATCATTAATCATTAGAGAATGCAAATCAAAACTACAATGAGATATCATCTCACAATGGTCAGAATGGCCATCATCAAAAAACCTAGGAACAATAAATGTTGGAGAGGGTGTGGAGAAAAGGGAATACTGTTGCACTGTTGGTGGGAATGTAAATTGATGCAGCCACTACGGAGAACAGTATGGAGGTTCCTTAGAAACTACAAATAGAACTACCATACGACCCAGCAATCCCACTACTGGGCATATACCCTGAGAAAACCATAATTCTAAAAGAGTCATATATCACAATGTTCATTGCAGCTTTATTTACAATAGCCAGGTCATGGAAGCAACCTAAGTGTCCATCAACAGATGAATGGATAAAGATGTGGCACATATATACAATGGAATATTACTCAGCCATAAAAAGAAACGAAATTTAGTTATTTTTTAGTGAGGTGGATGGACCTAGAGTCTGTCACACAGAGTGAAGTAAGTCAGAAAGAGAAAAACAAATCCTGTATGCTAACACATATATATGGAATCTAAAAAAAAAAAAAAGGTCATGAAGTACCTAGGGGTAAGATGGGAATAAAGACACAGACCTACTAGAGCATGGACTTGATATGGGGAGGGGGAAGGGTAAGCTGTGACAAAGTGAGAGAGTGGCATGGACATATATACACACTATCAAACGTAAAATAGATAGTTAGTGGGAAGCAGCCACAGAACACAGGGAGATCAGCTCGGTGGTTTGTGACCACCTAGAGGGGTGGGATAGGGAGGGTGGGAGGGAGGGAGATGCAAGAGGGAAGAGATATGGGAACATATGTATATGTATAACTGATTCACTTGTAAAGAACTTATAGTCCAATAAAGATGTTAAAAAAAATTAAAAACTTATGTGTCAAATGGCACTCTTAAGAAAGTGAAAAGACAACCCATAGGATGGGGAGAATATTTGA
Organism: Kogia breviceps; assembly: GCF_026419965.1. NCBI lineage: Eukaryota > Metazoa > Chordata > Mammalia > Artiodactyla > Physeteridae > Kogia > Kogia breviceps. The sequence goes on along the minus strand of NC_081310.1, from coordinate 38,376,158 downwards.
AAATCATACAGCTGATAAAGGTCTAGTACCCAGAGTATGTCAAGAATTTTTATGACTCAATATTAGAAAGACAACCCAAATTAAAAATGGGCAACGGATCTGAATTGACATTTTTCCAAAGAAGATACAGAAATGGCCAATAATTCATGATCAGGTACTCAACATCATTAGCCAGCAGAGAAATGCAAATCAAAATCACATGAGATATCACTTCACACGCGTTAGGATGGCACTAATAAAAACGACAGATAATGAAAAGTGTTGGTGAGGATATGAAGACATTGGAACCCTCATACACTGCTTGTGGGATTGTAAAATGGTGCAGCTACTTTGGGAAACAATTTGGCAGCTCCTTGAAAACTTAAACAGAGTTATCATATGACCCAGCAGTTTTGTACCTAGGTATATACCCAAGAAAATTGAAATCATATGTTTATACAAAACTTGTATATGAATATTCATAGTAGCATTATTCATAAAAGCCCCAAAGTGGAAATAACCCAGATGTCCAGTAACTGTCGCATGGGTAAACAAAATATGGAATAATCCATAAAATGGAATATTATTTAGCCAGAAAAGTAATGAAGTATACATGCTATACCATGGACATACCTTGAAAACCTTATGCTGAGTGAAAAAAAGTTGGATATGAAAGGCCACATATTATATGATTCCATTTATATGAAATGTCCAGAGTGGGCAGATCCACAGAGACAGAAAGTTTAGTGGTTGTCAGGGCTAAGAGGAAGAGGGAATGGAGAGTGGCTGCAAATGGGTTCAGAGTTTCCTTTTAGGGTGATGAGAAGTTCTGAAATTAGCGGTGATGGTTATACAACCTTGTGAATATATTAATACTAAAAAAAAAACTGTACACTTTAAAATGGTAATTTTATGGTATGTGAATTATATCTCAGTATTTTTTTTGTTTTTAAAAGACATGGTCCTTTCCTTCATGGTGCTAAAATGAACTGTTAATATGATAGGGATAATAAAGGGTTCCGTGAGAGGATATAGTATGACATTCTGTCCTACTGTGTGGAGTTGGGGGTCAGATTCCTGGATTAAGTAACATTTAAATGGAGACCTGAAGAATGAATTGAAGTTATGTAGGTGAAAACACTGGTATAGTGGAAATTAGGAAACAGGGACGAATATATCAGAATTAATAACTTAAAGGCAATTTTAGTTCTAACAGGTATAGGCTCCTACCTCTGGCACTATGTAAGATTGTTACAGATCTTTTACCTTGAGTAATTTACTTATCCTATAATGTGTATTATGAAAAAATTATATATCTTAACCTTCTGGGGAAAACGTTTATTTTTCATGATTTGATTCTAAATATTAAAAAATTTTAGTGTATGACATTTTATAATTTAAAATTTTCATTAAACCAGAGCTAGATTCTATAATTTGTTTATGCTGGGTTTTTTTTTCCTCCCCTCTATCTATTTGTATATTTTATAAGCCAAGTTTTCAACCTTCCTTCATATAAAAATTCTACTGTTTTCTTTCCTTTTGACAGTTTGAGGTTAATTTCAGAACTTTGTAAGCATTATTTGCTATAGAGTTGGGAGAAATACAAATGTTTGTTTCTCTTTGCTGTTAGGTAATAAAATATTTTATTAAGAAGGAATTTCAAACATGTACAGAAGTAGAGAGAATAATATAGTCAACACCCATGTAATCAACACCAGCTTCAAAAATTTCCAACTCATAGCAAATCTTATTTTATTATATACCTACCTATTCCTTCACTTCCTAAATTATTTGGAAGCAAATCTCAGAAGTAACATCACTTTATATGCATGTTCATATATCTCTTATTGAAAAGAATTCTTTTCTTTTTAATATGTATTATTGAGTATTTTTTAACTTGGAAATTTTTCCATATGAAAACAAATTATTTAAAAAGTTATCTCTTGCTGGAAATGAATAGCTACTTTGTTACTCTTTTATATAGTTTTTTAATTTGCTTATATACAGTGTTCATTTCTTCTAATTATTAGGTATGCTTATAAAATGATAAAGTTGATGTTATGAGAATGTGGTTCATAATCTTTATGTTCCTCGTTGTGATTAATTATGATTAACTAGGACTTAGGCTTGGTAAAACTTTACAGTCAGTAGTTATGTCCTTTTACCGTATTCAGTGGGCTTTTCTGCTTCGCCTTATAGGAGTGTCTGTATCATTTAACATTATGGGCTACCAGTCCTTGTTGAACACACATCTCTCTTGGCTTCCCTGACATTTGACTTTCTTGGTTCATCCCTGTATTGGAGTGCTCTTTTACTGACACATTATCTTTTGATATCCACTACATGCGACTGTATCTCATCCTTATTCTGTTCTTGAGCCTCTTCTGTTCTCTCTGCAAACTCTTATTTCTGCTGTCATGCTGCATGACATCATAAACATACATTATGTATGTATTAGTGAATCCCAAATATTTGTTACTAGTCAATGAAAGAACTTCTCTTTAATGTTCTAGTTGATTATTTAAAATGTTCCCATGGATATCCCATTGTCATGATAAATTCAGATTTTCAAAATTTTCATCTTTTTTTTTCATTAATACTGATTCCCCTTCACCTTTCCTCTATTGACAAATTATTAGACTTCTTCAAATCACTAGGCTAGAAATATTCATATCTTCCTCCTCTTTTAACCTCCTGTGCACATCCTATTATCTTGTTCTGTTAATTCTTCCTTCAAAATATGTTATTTGCATTTTCATTATTATTACCTATTCTAAGCATTTCCTTTAGGAAATTTCCTCACTACCTTTAGGTTATCTAAGTGCCCTTCTCTGTGATTCCCTAAACCCTGTGTGTTCTCCACAGTCAAGATGATGTATATACATGTCTCTCCCTTAATAGAATTCATACTCTTCAGGGGCTAAGATTGGATTTCATTCATGCTGCGACCATAGTACATGAGACATAGTAATATTCATTAAATTGTTAATTGAATTGAATTGGATTTCTAATCTCTTTACCTACTATATAATATCCTGTAATATCTAGCTAAGGTCTTGTCTTTCCCTTGCAGTGCATCCTATGTAAAGTACTCTTTGAGAATCCAATAGAAACACTACAGTCTCTATCAATGTGGCCTGTGAATTTCTGTCATGGAACTTATTGTAATCTAAAATTATTGTTTATTTTCTTTTTTATTATCTTTCCCCCCTTTGAATGTATTTCCTGTGATGGTAGGGACCGTGTCAGCCTTACACATTTTATATATACATTCTAATATATGTGTAAGTATACATTTTAATATAACCTTGCACAGGGTAGGACCTTAATACGTACTTATTGAATATGAATGGGTATGCTTCCTGCTTAGTTGAGAGCAGTGTACTTATACATAATACAAATAATTTCACAGCAGTTACAAACCTTAAACTTTGAATCTTTGTTTTATTGTTATCAGACTGATTTTTTTTTTTTTTTTTTTTTTCTTTTCTGGCCGTGCTGTGGTGCTTGTGGAATCTTAGTTCCCTGACCAGGGATTAAACCTGGGCCCTCAGCAGTGAAAGCACAGAGTCCTAACCACTGAACTTACAGGGAATTCCCAGACTGATTTTTCTAAAATAGTACTTTCATTGGTAAAAAGTGTAGTCAAACTCTTCTACCAGACATAAGACGGGTTCTGGGAATACAAAGATAAATAAGAACATCATTCCTGATTTTTATGGAATTTTGGAATAAAGAGAAAGAAATGCTTAAATATCCTTGTGGAGGTCATGGAAAGCTTCGTGGAGGTCATGGAAAGCTTCCTAGAGGACATCTGGTATCTCTAAGGTTTTTTCAGCTCAAAAATTGTATAATTCATAGGTGCCGTTTTCCTTAGCAGTAACAAAAACTTTGGTAGCTGCAAAGAAAAGACTGACTGTTACCAGCAGGATATTCTTGGCTGTTCCCATGGCTGCCCTCATTCTGATTAATTTGAATATTTGCTTCAACCTAAGTATAACTTTGGAATTTAAATCTAATTCCTTACTAGATAGAGATTATTTTTAGATTACCCATTATTTTGTTAGCTGAGAATAACTCAAAGGAGAATTCAGCAGTGTTGTACATGGCTTTACTGAAGCCAGTGCAAGCTTTCCTTGTTTGTGGTTTGATTTTTGTTTGGTTAACAAGGGAATTAGGAGATAGCACTACTTAGCACTTAGCACTACTAATATACTATTTTTATACTTAATTTATACTTTTGGTTTCACTTTCATTCCCATTAGAAGGTAAACTCTGTGAGAGCAGAATTTTTGTCTGCTGTGTTCATTGCTCAATAAATATTTGTTGAACGAATACTTAAAAAGTCTATTGGTAGCCTTAACAGAGTAGTTCGAATAAAATAGTGGGAATGGAAGCTGATTTACATGGTTGAGGATAGCCTGAGCTGATAGTGATTTAAAAATCAAACAGGAATAGGTTTTTTCCCCTCTTAAAACATGTGATAAAGAATATTTATGAAAATTCCTTTCTTAGCCACTTTTGTTTCTTTTTACTGCTGATAGCTTGTCAAATCTCTTTAAAATGAGCATGTCCTATTAGGTTTCTTTTTTAAAATTTATGTTTCCTAATCCTTAAATTTATTTATTACTATAAGTCATATGATCTCAACTTCTTATGACTTTTTAGATTTTTGAGAAAATGAAAATTTTAGCTGTTCTTTTCTTTAACCTAAATATAGCTGTGAAATGATGTATCAGTAAATAGTTTTAGACCTTAGATTAATTTTATTTTTTAAAATTGCTAAGCAAATGTGTACCGAAAGTAAATATGTGTATAAATGTCTTTACATTATTCAAAATTCTAAAATTAGACATCTGTCTAATGAATGTTCTACATTTTGCTAAATGATTAATAGTAATTAAAAGGTTAAATATAAGCTGAATAAAGCTTAGAATTTTGAAATGTTTGCAACAGCTAGTAATCTGACTGATGCAGACGTTTTTGTCAAAGTTGAAAAAGTTAGAGCTAATTAATTTCTTGGGAGACATATGATGAAATTGTAGGTGTGATAACATATTTGAGTAACATATGGTAGTTATGGGGCACCTTTCTAATGATTGAGCAGCCAGTTAAATACAGACTTTTTTGGTTGTTTTTCTTTTATTATCGTTCTTTGTTACTGTGTATTTTTAAATTAATTTAGCTTTCCAGAGGTCAGTACTCAGGATTTAATGATTTATATTTAAAATATTAACGTGAACACTTTACTCTGAATTGGCATAAATTTAGTAAAAAGTTTTCTTAAAAATACATCCCTTTTTTTCCCTCAGCACATGCATGTATTATACTTACATGATTAAAAACAAATCCAGGGGCTTCCCTGGTGGCGCAGCGGTTAAGAATCCGCCTGCCAATTCAGGGGACACGGGTTCGAGCCCTGATCCAGGAAGATCCCACATGTCGCAGAGCAACTAAGCCCGAGTGCCACAACTACTGAGCCTGTACTCTAGAGCCTGCGAGCCACAACTACTCAGCCTGCGTGCCACAACTACTGAAGCCTAGAGCCCGTGCTCTGTAACAAAGAGAAGCCACTGCAATGAGAAGCCTGTGCACCACAACGAAGAGTAGCCCCCGTTCACCACAACAAGGGCAAGCCCGTGCGCAGCAGCGAAGACCCAACACAGCCAAAAATAAATAAATATAATAAATTCATTTAAAAAAATACAATATGCTCTTCTAAAAAAAAGTAACTTAAAAAAAACCCCAGTGTTTGGGGGATTATACTCTCAGTACACATTGTTTAACTCAAATTACCCTTGAATGAAGATCCCCCCAATGTTATGTGGTTACCTTTGATATACATACAGCACATATAGATACATATTTTAAAAATTTAGCTGTATTTTTCTCTCATAAGGATTCATTATTTGTATTTGGACTAATTTCCTTCCTTCCAGTCTTACTTTCTGAATATTGCTTGATTACAACAACAGATTAAAAAGGAAATAACCATTCTGTTATTAAAGGAAGTTCTGAATTAAGAATTTTGCAATAGAGACAAGTAGTCACTTAGAGTTTTTCATTTTTTTAAAAGTTGGATTTTTACCAAAATTTTTATGATTGTAATCTAGTGTATAAATTAAAAATTTCTAACTGTCATTCAAAAATATGCACAGTAAAATAAGTTCAGGATGGAAATGCTTCTGTTGTGCTGCAGAGCCAGCCACTGGAGGGTGTTCAAGTTAACTTCTCTTGGTCTCAATATTCTGCTGATTAGGTTGATGAAATGCAAAATAAATGTGAAGGCTGTGCTTTTCTAAGTCTTCTGATACTAAATGAAAAGTGGTATTTGCATCTAAAATGAAATAAACTGAAAGGGAATATAATTGTAAACCTTAAAGGAAAGGTATTGTGAAAATTCTAGAGTTATGACTGAGATAAATGTAACATTCCTTTGGTTTCTAATCTAGAAACTATTCAGAATATTACTGTATTTTTAAATATTCTTACTTTAAAAATTTGCATAGTTAGAGGATCTAACGTGTCTAGAAACCTCCCAAATTGATTTACTAAACGTTTTTTATATTAACACAATTGTTTTCATTTAAATTTGAGTATCCTATAAATAATTTTGGTATGGACATCTGTTCTATGAATTCTTCCCTGTTCTGAATATGTTGCAAAGTTTTTCTTGTCAGTTGACATGCTTTTTTAACCCATGGTGACAAAGACAAATATTCATGAGGGGATTGCTGGAGTATTTTGCTCCAGTTGGGCTCTGAACTTAAGCCTTAAGTTAAGTAATAAAGGTGAACTTTCAAGTGACTCACAATAAAGCACTTACTTTCTCATTAATTTAATAAAATTTCTAAAATTTGGATTATTACCTAATTATATGTGAACACTGAGTCTTAAAGATAGCAGGATTTTCTGAATATAGCTTACCAGTTTGAAAAATGACTTTAGAGATTTATTCCAGTGCTGTAAATTTTAAATAATTTAATTGGTAAGATTGTTATGGTGATTAGAATCTCCAGAAACAAAATCCTAGTGAATAGACTATTCACTTTTTAGAACTTATGAGAGTTTCAGTAGAGTAAAATAATGATTTAGAAATTAATTGATTGGTTTTGTTAATTATCAACAATAATCATTAAATTGGATAATTTAAAAAGTTAAAGTAATACATATAATTCTAGTAGTAGACAGTATTTAATGACGAATGGCAAGATGATAGTTTTTCATTCAGTAGGAAAATTTGATATTTGATTTAGTTTCATAGTTGAATAATTATACTTAGAAATAGCATTTTTTTGCTTTATAAGTTGTTAAAATATTTTTTATTCTGGTAAGTCTTTATGTCATAAAGTAAGTAAATGACAGATATCAAATCCATAAGCCAACATTAAAATTCACTATAAAACTTGGCCCCAATTCTGAAAGCTATGGTTCATTCTAGAAATGTTTCTGGAACAGTTAGTGAATGATTTTGGAAGATGAGATTTACATTTTAAATACAGTGTCAACAGTCTTTACCTTGCCATGCATAATTTGTGTTGCCAGATGTGCTGAGGTCAGTGTTTTAACCATTCACATCTTCTGAAATTACTTAGTAACTCTTGAAGGGATTTATGATCAAAAAGAAGGTTTTGAAGGAAAGTATGTTAAGAGTCTTATTAATAGTATGGAAAGCAGTCCATTTTGTGGAGCATGATGTGCTCTGTCACATGGAAACATTTTTTTTTGGATGCTTTCATAGCCATCTGTAGAGGGTGGATATTTGATTATACATAAGTCAGATAAAAAAGATAATTTTGACATTGTCTTTGCTTCCCTAAATAACTTGCTTCTGTGAAATGGTGTGTTAGCTTGATCACATCATTACAAAGGAGTTTCATAGTTGGCAATTAAAAGTATGTATAGTAAATTCATTGTTTATGATTTTTAGTATTTTCTGTTGAGAACAAAAATTTTAAGAACAGATGATCATCAATCTAGCCTGAGAATTAATGATTTTTTTTTTGCCTCTGGAATGAAAGATTAATAAATATATTTAAAGTCTATCCATTTCATGTAATTTGTTCACTAAATATGTGCCAGAACTTCTCAGAAACTCAGAATTACTATGAAACTGTTACATTTATTTTGAAACTTGGGGGAAAATGTAGATGCTTTATTCATTTACAATTACCAGGTATACTGACAAAAATCTGTTATTTTGACTTTTAGAAATTATCCTAGCATCATAATTTCTAATGAGATATTGGATTTGGACTAGTTCAGGCAGCAAGAAAGATTCTAAGATAAAGGAACTTAAATTCTGTGCACTTTGTCTTCAACAATAAAATACTTACATTTCTTAAATACATATATGTTACTATATTCTTTAAAATACATTCATATTATTGTCCTTGCAAAAATTGTCTTTAAGTTAGATGGTATCTCTTTGTGGCTAACGTTAAATCCTTACTATGTATCAGGCATGGTGTTGTGTGCTTTGCATGTAGTATGTCATTTTATGTGTTTAAATGTTAAGGATAGAACAGAGAAAGATCATTAGACCTCTGACTATAGTCATGGGGATGATCTGTCTTATTTAGTCTCAGTCATTTAGGTAACTGGGACAGGTCCTTCATTGGTGCATATTGATGATGCAGCTGACAGATGATCACCCAGGGTTTTAGGAAATCTTTCTAAACTATTGTTCCTTGCTTGACTGAGTTTTCAGGAGCCAGGGAAGATATTCTATCAACTCCCAAGTTTTAAACTTAATATTTGGGATTCAGTAAGTACTTGGAGCAAGGGTGAAGGGGAATGGCTTGCCAAAATGGGAGCTGAGTCTTTTCTCTGCCAGCTGTTCTCCATCTATTCATTTCTTCATTCAGTCAAGAAATACTTATTGAGTACCTACTGTGTTTATGGAGCTCACATACAAGTGAGGGAGATAACAAATAAAGATAAATACGTAAAGCATATGATATGTTAGACAATAGAGAAAAATCAAGTCTGGGAAAGAGGGTATGAAACATCAAGGTTGGCAGCGGTGGGGTGGGGGTCATCTGGGTTAAAATTTTAGATAGGATGGCCTCAAGGATTAAGTTAGTACTAGCCATGTATGGGGGACATCCATTCCAGAGAGAGGTTAGCTAGTGTGAAGACCTTGTGACAGGTCTGCCCCACATATGACCCGCCTATGACCACTGTGGGGCTTCACTAAGTAATTCCCTCAGTGTGCTTCATCATATCCTGTTGCATCTCAGGTTGATAAACATGGGCCAGGGGAGAGGTTTCATTTGGTAAGATGTACCTCCTATGATGTATACCTTATTAGTGAGCGAAGTCTAGTCCTCCAGTACCTGATTGCTGGGTTTCTTTGATTTGTGCAGGAAGTTAGGCAGGGCATGTAGCACAATCATGGCCCCTTCATACCTGGGGATTCATATTCTTAGGCAGAAGCCATTGCCTTTGTTAACAAAGCCAGGTGTTTTCTTAACTGACAGGATGGGCCACCTAAAGTATAAAACCACATCATGTACCTACAATGCAGTTTGGGAGTATTAGGGTAAATTGTTTAGAAGTATTATGGTATAAAAGGTGCCTTTATTAATATATAAGATGCATTCTATCCATACTATTTATATTCTGAAGAAATAATATTTAATCCATAGTATATATTCATTACTATCACAGAAATGTAGCTACCTTGCTGGTAGGAATGATTGTAAAATAGCAACTGATTCTCTTAAGTTACACATAAAATCAGCATCTTTATAGGTGCTTATGGCTCTTGGTCTAGTTTTTTTCTCCTCAGCTCTTAATATTCCCTTTCTCCTTTAAAAAATTATTGTGTTTAAAAATGTAATACATTTAGACCAGAATAGTGCTTCATACATAGACTTACAGTGAGATGAAAGAATATGAATTGAACTTTCAACTGGTCACCATGCAAATGAAGAAACAGAATATTTCCAGTACCCCAGGAGCCATCCATAAGTCCTGTTCACATCCTCTTTTCCTTCCCCTAAAGGTAAATGTTCTCCGGACTTTTATGGTATTAAATTACCTAGTTTTTACAGTATTATAGCGTTAGCAGTTATATATGTCTCCTTAAACAATACAGAATTTTTCCTTTGATTTATGTAAATTGGGATAGAGCTTTATGCATTCTTTTGTATCTTATTTCTTTCACTCAGTGTTAGGTTTGTAAGATTCATCCATATTTAGTGTAGTTTTAGTCCATTAATTTTCTTTGCTGTATAGTATTCCATTGTGTTATTGTACCACAACTTAACTTTTCTATTGCAGATGGGCATTTGAGTTGTTTCTAATTTGTTATTACAAACTATGTTACTCTGAACATTCTTGTACATGTCTTCCTGGTGAATATATGTGCACATTTCTATAAGGGTTTATATCCAGGAGTGGAATTACTGAGTCACAGGGAATATATATACTCAACTTTATTAGAATAGGAAAAACTATTCTCCAAAATGGGTGTACCAATGTCCATTTTTGCCAACAGTGTTTGCTCTATATCATCTCCAGTCTTTTATATTACCAGATTTCTAGTTTTTGCCAAAATGGGGTTTGTGTGTATGTGTTAGTGTCTTATGGTGGTTTGTATTTGTCATTCCCTGATTGCTAATGAGGTTGAACATTTTTTTTCACATTTGTCATTTTTTCATTTATTATATCTAACATCTTTTATCTGGGATTGTGTTTTTTTTTCTCTTGAAGTATATCCTTTAGAACTTCCTCTAGTACATCTGGCTGGTGGCAACTCTTAGTTTTTTTTAATATACTGTTTTATTTTATTTTTATTTATTTATTTATTTATTTATTTTTTAATTTTCTTTTTTTTTTTTTTTTTTTGGCGGTATGCGGGCCTCTCACTGCTGTGGCCTCTCCCGTTGCGGAGCACAGGCTCCGGACACGCAGGCTCAGCAGCCATGGCCCACGGGCCTAGCCACTCCGCGGCATATGGGATCCTCCCAGACTGGGGCATGAACCTGTGTCCCCTGCATCGGCAGGAGGACTCCCAACCACTGCGCCACCAGGGAATCCCTACTGTTTTATTTTATGATAAAATATATAGAACATAAAAGTTACCATTTTAGCCATTTTAAAGTGTACAGTTTGGTGGCATTTAGGGCATTCACATTGTTGTTCAACCATCATCACCATCTGTCTCCAGAACTCCTTTCACCTTGCAAAACTCAATATCTGTACTCATTAAATGATAACTCCCATTCTCCCGTCCTTTGGCAACCATGATTCTACTTTTCATTGCTATGAATTTGACTAACCTAAGTACCTCATATAAGTGGGGTCCTATAGTATTTATCCTTTTTGACTGGCTTATTATAAACCTTAGAATAATGTCTTCAAGCTTCATCCATGTTGTAGCATGTGGCAGAATTTCCTTTTTAAGGCTGAATAATATTCTGTTGTGTGTATATACCATATCTTGTGTATCCATTCATGTTGATGTCTTAATTTTTATTTGTGTGAAAATGTATTTATTTTGCCTACATTCTTGAAGGATATTTTTTACTGAATAGAGAATTCTAGGTTGATACTTGTTTTCTTTTACTCACTGAAGATATCATTCCTCTGTTTTTGGGTTTCCACGATTACTATTGAAATGTTAGCTGTTAGTGTAACTGTTGGGGCTTGGAAAGTAATCTTGTTTTTCCTCTGAGTAGTGTTAAGATTTTTCTCTTTGTTTTGTGCCTAGATATGTATTTCTTCTTATTTATCCTGGTTGAATATTCATTAACTGTCTTGAATATATAGGTAGATTAATGTCTTTCTGGAAAATTCTTAGCCATTCACTCTTCAGATACTTTCAGTAACCCATTCTCTCTCTGATCTTCTAGGATAACAATAAAAAAAACTTGTAAAATTTTCCCTGTGTGTACTCCATCCTTTTTTTTTTTCTTCATTCTAGTATCTTCTGACGGTTTCCCAGTTCACTCTTTCTCTCTGCATTGGTATCTAACATGATATTAAACTTACACATCAAGTTCTTATTTTTTGCTTATTGTATTTTTTAATTCTAGAATTTATATTTGTGTCTTTCAGATTAGCTATGTCACTTTCATAGTTTTCTATTTCACTGCTGAAAATTTCAGATTTGACTTTTATCTCCAGGAACATGGTAGGTTTGTTGTTTTATTTACACTCTGTGATATTTCAGTATCTGGAATCCCTATAGGTCTGTTTTTGTAATTTGTTGTTTCTGTTGGTTTTTGCTTCTGGTGTCTTAGCTCATCTAAGACACTTGTTATACTCATTGTAAATACTGTTGATTCTTGTTATTCATGGTTGCTATGTTATATAAAGTAGTCACAAAAACTGAATCATTGCTTCTAGAGAAAATGCAGGATTTGGGTTAGTTTCCTGCAATCTTCTGGTCACATTTTCATCAAATGAGCAATACATAACCTTGTTTGATGCGTGTTTCTGTTTAAAGACATTTAATATGTGTTAATGATTTATTAACATTGAACTCCAAGCTAAAAGCACTAACTCATGCATGAATGAACCTTAGTTATCACATGTGTTTTTTCTCCATAAAGCACATGACAGCCTTTTTGTGCTTAGGAACACTTGACAGCACTTTAGTGTTACTTTTGTGGGTCATTTTAAACAATGAAATCATTAACAAAAAGCAGAAAAGTGCGAAAATTGGGGCACTAAGTATACCGTGGAAAGGACACTTGTTTACAGTCAGAGAGCTGAAGCAAGAAGGCAGCATCTCCTTTTTCAGTTTCACGTGGTGGTTCAGTTGTTTTGCAGGTCTGTTCTGTGTGTCTGGAAATAACTGCAAGAGTACCCAGTGTATGGATTTTTGAATTACAAGTAAATTTTAGTGAGTAGACAAATTTGCAAATCAGAATCCTGGAATAATGAGAATAGACTTTGTATACTCAACATTGTATTTGAAAATTATTGGTAGAAATACAAAGCCTTGAATAATGTTATCTTCTCTCTGAGGGGATTTGATTTTATATCTTCCAGAGGCCTTGGAGGCATTAGCAATTTAGGGAACACCTTAAATTAAGTTCAAGTCTTGAGGTTTGCTGGTCCACTCAGATGTCATGAAGCTAGACTGCAGATCTGTGTAAGATCTAGTTTATTTTTTGGTTTTCCACTACCATCAGAGAGTAATCATTGTGATTCCAGCTTAGCATGGGAGTTAGTTTATCAGTCTTCCTTTTGTCCAACATTTAAAATTATTCTTGGTGGAGTATCCAGCTGAATTACCTAATCTCACATTTACAAAAGTAGAACCTCCCTTCCTTTTTCTCTTCTTAATTTTAATTTCTTCTGCCTTCTCATGATTTTCACATTTCTGTTTCCCTCTTTCCCTTCTTTTGTGTTTTCTTTCATATTTGAAGAGTTTGCTATAATTGTTATAAGATTGAATAAATGTTCTCAGTTAAGTACATTTTTTAGATTTACACTAAGATTTGGTCTTCACATTAGTAATACTGGAAATAAATTAACTGATTAAAAAAAATGAAACATGGGAGTTGGAACAAGACCTTGATTTTTTAAATTCTGTTTTATAAAGTGAATCCTCAGCCTTCATATTATTTTGGACAGAAATGGTGTATAACATGACTTCTTTGTTTTCACTTAGGTTTTTATTGTATTTTATAATAGATGACTGGCTATTGTGGATAAGTTAAATTTGATTAATGTTACCCTCTTATCAAAACCGTCTTTGTCCCCCTTTATTGTATTTTCTAGCAATAGCCTCAGTGATCCTGCCAAAACTTAAGTCAGATGATGTGGCTTCTCTGCTTAGAAACGTCCTATAACTTCCCATCTCAGTGAAAGCCAGAGTCCCTTCTGGGAAGGTTCTAGGTGATCTGGAGCTCTTCATTACCTCTCTGACCTTGTTCTCACTAGTCCTTCCCTTGTTCTTCAGCTCTTCATGCTCTAACCATTCCAGCTTTTTTGTGTTCCTGGAACATGTTAGGTATGTTCCCATCTCAAAGCCTTGCTTTTCTCTATGTCAAGAAGACTCTTCCCCCAGATATCTGCATCTAGTAGCTTCCTTATATCTTTTCAATTTTCCTTAAAAGTAACCTTCTCAGTGACAACCATCCTGGGTTACCATATCTAAAACTTTAGCTCCCCCATCCCCTCCAAACTCTTTATATTCCTTCCTTCACTGTTTTATGTTTTTCTCCTTAGCACTTATCAGTATCTAACATTTTATATATTCATTTCACCCACATCAAAATATAAACTTCATGAAAGCAGTGATTTTTGTCCACTTTTTCCTACTATGTTCCTAGTGCCTTGTCATAGAATTGGGCAGTCAATATTTGTTGAGTGAATAACATGAGTGAAATTTATTACTAGAATCTATTTAAATAAGATAAATCTATATCAAAATGCAAATAATGTAACACAAATGAACACAAATGTAAAAACCTTCACTTTTTAAAATTTGTATTTTGAAATAATTTCAAACTTACAGAAAAGTTGGAACAATAACTCAGAGGCTTTTTTTTCCTGATCCATTTGAGTATAAGATGCTCCATTACCCTTGAATACCTTGGCGAATTTGTCTTACAAACAAGGGCATTCTATGTGAGAAGAGTATAACTATGAAGAAATTAATACTGATAAATCAGTCACTACCATTTAATCCTCAATGTCTCCATCATTCTTTGAGCACATGTTTACTATCTGCACAAGATGCTCTAGGCTCATCTTGCAATATCCCTACCCTAGCTCTGGGATCAATGTGCTCCAAGGAATCATTTTTCTGTAGAGAATGATGTTTAGAACCTAAAATATGGATAGTAGTTTTGTTTGTCTTATTGGGTGCCACTGTTTTCAGGCCCTTTCAGTACATAGTCAGGAAGTGTGTGTGTGTGTGTGTGTGTGTGTGTGTGTATGTACATATAGGTATATATGTATACATATGTGTGTAGGTATGTATATATACATTTACATATATTTCTGTTATATCAGTATCTCAATTTCCTGTTTAATACTGCAGAGTTCCTTGTAGTTTGGCCTTTCTATATTTATAATTTGCGTGAGAAACTAGGTCCAATTATCTTCAATATGTTACTTATCTGATAATTTCCTCTGTGTAACTAATCTGTTTTGATAAGTCTTATAAGAATTTTATTCTGGTCTTTATGAACATTGTTTGCTATACCCTGAACTTAACTAATGGCTAACCTAAAGCAAAGCTTGTTGTAATAAAATTAGACTATACTTCATAAGAAAATGGTATGGCGAATCCTGAGAGTTTTCTTTATAATTAATAATTCTGATAACATGGAGAACATGATTAACATGCAGCTCATTTAACTAATAAAAACTATTTTTAGCTCTTTAATCTATCAATATATTAGTAATTAGAGCATTTCAGAGATTTATTCATACTTTAACGTTTAATTTCTAGTCTCATGTGAGTTTACAGATGTGACAAAAGGGAGGCAAGGAGCAAGAAGGAGCCAGTATGAGAATTAGTAAAGGGTCTTGAGTGATGTGTTTATTCATTAACTTGGCAAATATTTATTGATTATATCATATGCATCAAGCACTGTTCCCCTGGGAAGATCGTCTATTTTGAGTCAAAATAGACAAACTTTTTACCCTCATAGAATAGAGTTTCTCAACCTTAGCACTTTTGGACCAGGTAATTCTTTGTTATAGGAGGCTGTCTTGTGCATTGTAAAATGCTTAGCAGCATCCCTGGTTTCTACCCACTAGATACCATCAGCCTGCTTCTACTCCCCACCCCACCCCCCGCCGCCCGGCCCAGTTTGCAATAACCAAAAATGTCTCTAGATATTCCCAAATGTCCACCAGGGGTGGGGAGCAAAATCACTACTCCTGGTTAAGTGCTGCTGATCACAGAACTTAAAATCAAGTGCAGACACAGATATTGAACAGGTAATCATTCAAATATATGTATTTATTATAAATATTTATATATATTCAATGATATATATAATTATCAACTGTGATAAATGCTAATTAAGAAAAGTACAGAGAGCCAAGAAAAAGATAACTCCATACTGAAAACAGATGAAAGTTTTTATTGATTATATATTAGGTACTTGATGTAAGAAAATAAATGGCCTTTAAGGGTAGGTTGGCTATATAATGAGTCATACAAAATAGGAGGTTTTTAGGAGTATAAGAGTGTACTGTTAATAACCAAGTTGGAACAACAAGTAGAAATAAGGCAACTCGTACATGAGGATTTCACAATCTAATTCCAAGCTTCTATATTCTACTCTGGGAGAAAGACCAATATATGAAACAAGTAGAGAATAATTCAAGGAAATATATTAATTACTAAACTTTGTCATATGTTAATATAAGAGGTGGTTCATTGTTATTTCTCCATTTTGACTTTATGAAGGCTTCATGAAGAAAGCTGGGATTCTAAGTCTTTAATTTAGTACTCGAGGTTCTCTTTAACGACTCAACTGTTACCTTTCAGTTGTTACACGCTGCTACATAATTTCCTAACCTGTTGAAGAGTTTGAACTTGATGTAGCAGATAATAGAGGACTGCTGGAGAGTCTTGATGAGGAATGTAACATGATGAAATGGTTATCTGCTCTGGAAGAAACCATTCCTTTCTATGCCAGCCTTGATAGTATCAACATTGGGTTATCAAAAAACAATATTATGTAACTATCAAGTATGTATATTGAAAGAAAAAATTTTTCTTAAACCAAATATCTATAAGTCTTTTATAAAAAAACTGATCTCCAAGGATTATTCTTGTATCAACTTATCTTCATATTCCCTGGTTTTCTTTATTAAACATTGCTTATATTTTAATTTCTTATACTACTTAAGGTGCCATAAATTATAACTTTTAAGTTAATGGCCAAGGTATTTAAAGCTGTAAATTATCTTTTAAAAGGTTTAGGCATGGCTTTTCACTTACACCTTTAAATCTGTTTGCATTCTTTTTGTTGCCTTGCTGAGATCAGGGGTTGGTGTAGGAAAGATCGTAAACTTTGAAATATGGAGCATTTGGGGAAGTTAAGGCCGGTCAACATGATGGAAAAGGCATGAAAATCTTGAAACTGATAAAAATAACAGCAGAATGTGGGAGAAAAATATGTATTGGGAAAAGGATGCAGGAATTATGTCGAAGGCACGCTTGCCCATTTCGAATATTTGCTTACTGCCAATTTTGTGCCTGGGAAGAGGGATTAAAAAAATAAAAACTTTAACTTCCTTTTCGCCACCCTTCCATTTGAAGGACCTTGATTTAAGACTGGTTTAGTTGGTACCGGTTAGTAGTATTTAGCCAAGTTAAATAGACCTTTGTGATGACATCCTCAAATATAATGACTATTTACAGCATTGTTCTCTGAAACAAAGCATTCAGAGTACCCACAATCTACCGCTGAAGTTAAGAGTACAAGACCACTTAGAAACCTGCAAAGTGTTTCTGATACTAAAAAGTTTAAAGTCTATTGAGTTTGAAAAAAATAAAAAGTTGAAAACACCAAATCTAATACTTGTGTGTAATTGAAATGAGGTTTTTTAGAAAATTAAATTTGGCAAATGATTAATCCTTAATAAGGATTAATTAGTTTGTCTATTTTAGGGAAAAATTAATTTAACAAACCTATTATTATGTGAAATTTACGTAATGAACATGGACAGTACATAATTTCTGTAACATTTATAGCATCAACTACAGAAAAGGCTGAATTAGTATCATCAAATACAGAGAACATTTATTTCAGAATCAAAGCTATTCGTAAAGCACTGCTCATGGTCACTATAATTAACATTTCAGGACTATTTAAAATGCCATGCCATATCACTTTACTAGATACACCTTTCAGGTGCTTATGTGCTTCATTTTGGATAAGTATCACTTTTTTTGTACCTTACCATGTTGCGTAGATTTTTTTCTTAGTTGAAAACATTCTCTCATCTGGTGACTTCTGGTTTCGTACCAAAAGTAAAGAAACTTGTAGTTATATTAAATAATAAAAGAGAGGTCACCGAAAAAGTACTGTTACAGACCCCATACACAGCGTTAGCCCTGGCTCAGCCGCTGGTTGTGATCAGCCAACCAGGCTTCTATAAGTAAGTTCTCCTGCCTTTCCCTGGAGCCAGTGGAGTCTTGGTTGGGTGGAATATCAGTGTGAATAGCAGATTGGCTTAGCAGTTGTAGGCCCCTAGGCTGAAGTTTCTAGAGGCTAGCCAACCTCCTGAAACCTCCTTGATACCTAGGAACTTAGCTTTTACTACCTATCTAGGTCCTGCTTTTCTGTGTCCCTCCCGCCCCCAACCCTTTTCCTCCCAGCCCCATTCCCCTTTGGGCTGGATCCTGTTTCAGTTCTTCCATGTATATCTCAGGCCTGTTGCTGTAGACAAAAGTTCATTCTGCAATAAATGTTTCTGTCTTCTCCATTTTGCATTTCTGAGTTGGAGCCCCCATGTACCTCTCATATCAACAAAGCACCATTCTCCCTTCAACAGTGAACAAGGGCACATAGCAGAATATCCTGTCTTTCTCTTAATTAGGCTAAGGAGGAAAAGAAAACAACAAAACACAAACAAAGACTGTATCATTTTAAAAGATGCAACTAGCACTGCCCCCTCCAAAAAAAAGGAAATGAGAGTGTATTATATATATATAATTTAGATATAATTGTATTTCTTAGAGTATTACTCATTTAAGCTTTCTTAAATGAGTAATAAATCCAAATCCAAACATTTGGTGGAAAAGTCCAACTTATTTATAATTGCCTTAGGTATACTTTAAAAGTTCTGTCACATGAATGGGTCTTGGTATTTGCCTTGTGGCAAATGTCT
The DNA here is from genome assembly GCF_026419965.1 of Kogia breviceps. Lineage (NCBI taxonomy): Eukaryota > Metazoa > Chordata > Mammalia > Artiodactyla > Physeteridae > Kogia > Kogia breviceps. The sequence continues at coordinate 38,357,357 of NC_081310.1, read as the reverse complement.
TCACGTCATATTGATAGAAGTTGCATAGATACTTAAAATGTGTTGTTCTTCATGATTCTGTAGGAATAATTTTCTAGAAGTTCTTTTTTCCCTTTAGTAGTCTTTCTTTGAGAAACATTTAAAAAATATATGTCTGCTTTGATGTAGAGTTGTGACATATTATAGAGCAATTTTCACAAGTAAATTGGGTCAGGTAGCTCAGAATTAATAATCTTTTTTCCAAAACATTAACTCATTTCCTTTATGTGTTTATAACCTAGTAGTGTGTGAGTACCAGCAACTGAAACAAAAGGAAGTTTTCTTTTTTTAAAGTAATTTTAAAATATGATTTTATTATTTCTTAGCAGTAAATTAACTAATTATTAGACAGCCTTAATCAATAGTGTTTACTAAGAACCGAATGTGTAAAGGGTAGTATGTTTAGAAATAACCCCAATTGGAGGACAAGGACATTTAACTTGCTGTCTTTGTAAAATACAGTGTGAGTGTGTGTGTGTGTGTGTGTGTGTGTCTGTCTGTGTCTGTGTGTGTGTGTGTGTGTGTGTGTGTGTGTGTGTGTGTGTGTGTGTGAGTGGGAGAGGGCAAGGAAGGGAGGGCTGGAGGAAAAGGGGTAGGTTAGGGGGTGCATATAGTAGTTGCAAGTAACCATTATGGTGTGAAATTAAAAAGACTTAGGACACATCTAAAGATGACAAAATATATGTTAATGCAATATAAAATTTGGTTTATTAAAGACAGTGAATTGTGATTGGAAATAATTGGGGTAAGTTTAAATGAAGGAGGTTTAAAGCAGTGTTTTGAAGGAGGGAAGGCAGATTAGCAGAATGTGAATTTGAGCTAAGTTCATGGGCAAATTAATTTCCACTTACTAACCGAACCACTTTATTCATAGAAACGATACTTTGCCTCTTTATATTGAAGTATATGGGAGGCCATATTGCATTTAGGCAATATGAGAAGAAGTAGGCAGGGAAAGATTTATGAAGGAGATTGGAAAAGATAAAAAGATTGCTGTGCCATAGAAGCCAAGTGAGAGCAATTACCACAACATCATGTTTGGATTTAAGAATGAGGCCCGAAAAGAGGTCACTGATGGCCTCATTAGTGACCTTCTAGAGACCAGTTTCAATAGAGTAGTGATGATAAGCAAATTACAGAGAGTTGAAGAGTGAATAGATATTGAAGAAATAGAGAAAGTCACTATAAATTATTCTTTTGAGTTATTTTTGGATAAAAGGAAAGAAAACATTGCAGCAAGTCAAAGGCAGATGATGTTTGAATGGGGAGAGCATGTTCATAGGTTATAGGGAAAGAGTCAAAATGCAGAGTGAAATTCTGAAGATTCAGGAGAGAGATAATCATTGACATAACAAAATTTTTATAGATAACAATAAAAATGGGACACAAGAACAGGGGATAGCCCTTGAAAAGGAGGATGTATATGGCCTCCTTTGAAATAAAGAGGGTATTCCAAATAAAGAGACTGTTTCAAATGGAGAATTGAGAAATTGAGATTATTTACACTCTGTAGTTTCCATGTTTTCTAGGAAGTAAGTTTATTATAGAATAAGAGATGGCATTTGAAGGAGATGGTTTTGAATAAAGAAGATGTCTGCTTTTGGTAAATAATCATCTATCAATTTGACTTGTTAGATGGTCAAGTCAACTAACGATGAGTTAACTTCCCAGGGTTACATGAATTACAGTGTATTCCTTTGGCTTAGTTTCATGAATTAATGTACTATTAGTCAGAACAATTACACAGAAAATAGATTGGATAGTATACCAAGGGTGGAGATTGATAAAATGTGTGCAGTAAAAGAAAAAGTAGATGAGAAAAATATAGACTGAGCGAGGATTCCATAGAGAAAGACAAATGAGTAAGGGTAGAATGGAACTTGTAGACAGGGAAACTAGGGAGAGAATGAAGGAGTAGAAATGGTAAGTAAAAGGAAGGAAGAAGTTCAGTGGGAGTGGGGAAATGGAATATTAGCTTAAAATACTAACGGTAGAGTAGTTTATTCCTTCAGCAGTATTTGAGTGCCCACTGTTTCCTGGGCACTGTTCATTGTAGTTTCTTACCAGAGTTGGAAGTACCAAATAGGTACTGTTCAACAGAGTTGCCACAAGATGTCACTCTGACTCATATGGCAAGTCTAAACTTGACACTCCTCAAGATACAGGGCTTTAAAAGTCAGACATACATAAATAGGCAATCTTCACAAGTTTACGAAGATTGATTCGTTCTGATTCAGGTATCTTATTTGTACAGCTACATCCAAAGAAAACCTCCTTTAAAACAAAAACAAACCCTGAAAATTTCATGTGATTAATACTGTCTTTGCATTGTTGATTTATTTTTACTATGTTAATCACACTTAAATAGTAGTATTCCTCTAGTGAGCTTTAAATTTTTCTGAAATCCTACACCAGAGTTTGTGCAGGTATTTTCTTTTCTTAATACTGTTTTTAGTTGTTTGCTAGATTGGTTGTGGTTTTATAGGGATGAATGAGTTTTTATAAGGACTAACAAAGCATCTTGTTACTAACTGTTCAAGATTGTGCATGTCTGTACTATACTGTGAGTGTGAAGTTTTGCTTGTGTGGCCTTTCTATTATCAACTCTAAGGAAGCACACAGTATCTATTCAGCTTATTAAAAAAAAAATCTCATTCTTGTTTTCTATCCCAACCAGATAGGATCACCAAGTAGTTTTGCTTCCTTGTCTTCATGTTCAAATAAAGGAATCATGTTTAGAAAGCTTGTCAGACTTCCTGCCTACCCACAAGGTTTTCCAACTTGGTTCTTTGAAAACCTCTGAACAATCTTGGAGAGCTTTGCAATATGATTATTTAAACAAGCATGCAAAAAACAAACTGACAAATGATGTTGACTTTCTCAGAAGCACATGTATAAACAATACCCAGGCACACTGTATATGTTATAGGATCTGTTTATGTTCTTATGTTTTCATTTATGTTAATTTTTCTTCATTAGACTGAAGAGCCTGAGGAGACATTGCTTGAACCATTGGGTCTCAATATAAACAATTTGAAAACCATTATAGTAGAAAAAGCATAGTGTCACACTTTCTGCATATGATATGCCTAACCATATATCCCAGTGCTTTTTACATAACCCATTTTATTGCTGACCCTTAGTTACTTGTGATCTATTATGATCTTAAATGATTTTTAGCCATGTTTGCAAAAAATCAATACTGTGTCTTAAGTACACTGTTTTAAATTTCTCTCTTTTGAATTTTATTGTGTTTATGGACAAAGTCAGTTTATATTTTAAGGTGATTTTTTGTGGTACTTCCCAATGTAATATTAATACTTTGAGTTGGAAAGGTAACTGTTTGCTAACATCATTATGGTCTATATAAAAACAAGTATTAATCAGGAGAGCCCTTTGCATCAAGGGGCCAGGAACAGAACTTGTGGCACAGACTTGGTAAGCTGCAAAGAAGGAAACAAATACATTATTTGGAATAACTGGAAATAGGCAGAAGATGCAAGTGCAACTTGCTTTCAGAATTTTACAAAAGCCTTTTCCTTGACTAGAAAAATATTTACTATTTCATTGGTTCTTAAGACCAGATGTTGTTAGGTAATATTTTGGTCTATTAAGTGAAGATACCTTCCTTTAATCTCTAAATGTCTCTTGAAAAAAAAAAAACTATTTTGCTTTTTGGACAGGTAAACATGAACATTGCATTTACTGAATTATACTAGGTAGAATGGTAAAACAGGAAAGGAGGTCAGTAAAAACTTCCCAGCAGTTGCATCATAATTTTGCTTTCTCAAAATTATGTTGAATTGATCATTATGAGTTATAGCCTCTATGGTTAAAAAAAGCATTCAGCTATGATGCAGCAATGGTCCATTAATGAAATTCCTCTGGGAATTTTTCTGTAACCACTTTTTAATTCTTAAATTCACTTTGCCATATAATTTTCAAAATGAAACTTTTTTCTGACATTTATATTGGAATATAAAAAGTAAGTTCATTTCTTCGGGGCTTTACAGTGAAAATATATATTCCTTTTTAGGAATATATTCCTTTGTTGTACTGAGAATAATAAGTTTATTTAGATAATGGCCATCTATGCTCTCTATCTCTAATCCCTAAAGGCCTTAACCTCCATTAGGAACAAATGTAGATTTTTGTTTGCTTGAAATAGCTTTCTAAGCATGTAAAAACTCTTTCGACATCATTATTTAGGGGCTCCCATCCTCCCAGTGGAATCACAGCCTAATACAAAAACTTTGCAGCTGGTGAGCTCCCAGAGCCCCTTTTGATGATTGTTTTTAAGCTCAGCATGGCAGCTTGCAGTTGTTCCTTTCCTGTACTGGTACCCCACCCTCAGCCCACTGCCATGTTCATGTTCTTCTAGACGATAAGAATTCTCCAGTGGTAAAATACAGGGCTGAAAATTTTTGATGCCTTCTTCATTCTCTGTTCCTTATAATTCTTTTCCATTCATAAAGTTTACTGGAGATTTTCAAGGGAAAGAGCTTGTGACTGCTCTCTCTCTCTTTTTCTCTATGTCTTCTCTGATGCCTTACTGTCTTAAACTCATTTATTAAATTAAATAATATGTATATCAACAGGCAGTAAGTATCCAGAGGTTATGGGATTCCTCCTCTTCTCAGTAAAGTGTTAGGAATTAGTGATTCATTCTGCGGTTCTGACTATGGCCTAGTTATCAAACTTTGAAGTTTCATCTCTAATTATGTCTCTATTGAAAAAAATAAGGGTACAAATAACCCAAGCAAGTGGCAGTTAATGACTTAATTCCCTGACAAACTGGTTGACAAGAAATTGTCTCTAAAGTTTTTTTTTTTTTTGCTTAACTAGCTTTATCATCTATAGGCTTGTATTGATATTATTTAGAGAAAAAAATATCACTCAAGATAAATCTTGTTTAGCTCACTGAAATGTAAAGACAGATTACATTTTAACTGAATAATTAAATAGGATGTGATTCAGATATTATGAAATATATAACACAGCTGTAATTGAGAAGATCTAAAAAGACATGGAACTGATAGGCCAAGTTAGAGATGGATGTTAAACTACTGAAAAGAAGATACAGAGAGAAAGTTTGAATATAAAGTACTACCTATGTTTGAATTTAGTAAAATAAGTGTTGAACTGGGGAAATAGAAACAAAGCAAAGTGAAAAACTGTTCAGTGAAAGATCTTTTCATTTTGGTTCCACACAGGGATTTGTGCTTTTGCAGTTTGTTGATAATGTGTATTAAAGTTATGTTCCAGAGTTAATGCGGATTTTGCTAAATTAATTTTTTGCAGGTCTACATAATACATTTTTAAACTGAGATATAATTGACATACAACATTGGATTAATTTTAGGTGTACAACATAATGATTTTTTATTTGTATATATTGTGAAATGATCACTACAATAAGTTTAATGCATTGTTTCTTTGAAAGCTATTTTCAAGATAAATATTATTGAATACTGTTGATGCTTATTTTATATAATTAGTATATGTCTTGAATTCACTAAACCCACTTCAAAGACATCTTCTAGGAAATCCCTATAAGTAGTAAAATCTCCATTCCTAGTACCAGTGATCAGATGGGCAGGAGAATAGTCCAGAGGTGAGATTAATAATCTCTCATTCTGGAGAGCTGAGTACTAATATCATCTATTGCCACCAAATTACTTTACCTGTTTTTTGTAAAATAAGAGGGATTGACCTAAATCATCTCAAAAATTCCTGCATATTTTAGCATAGTGTGATATTTTAAAATAAATGTTTTTAGTGTTGTGTTTCATTTTATTATATAGATATGCCCCATACTTCTGTTTTAGAACTGAGATCTTGAACAAGATCATTACAAGAAATTAGAAAACCTCTCCCATTACTTGCAAAAGAAATATCTTTTTGAGAAAATAATGAACATTTTAATTCATAAGGACTAATAAGTATAGTTATCACAAATGAGATCCCCACATGGTGACAAGAATAGCCATTTCAAAAATTACCTTTGAACATAGTAAGGAATATTGGAACTAATATATCACAGTGTAAAATATAGTAAATCAGGAGATTCTATTTCTTTTACCAGTAATAATTTTCTGAGGTCAATTTTTCATTAGGGTATGAGATACATACAGAAAAGTAAAAGAATCATAAGAGAACCCCTCTGAATTTTCAGAGTGAGCACACCATGTAACTAGCATCCATATAAAAACACAGAACATTACCAGTACCTTCTACATTTTCACCTGCTGTCCCTCTAGTTACTATCCTCCACCACGCTAATAGGATGGCTTCTGCACTATAGATTAGTTTTGCCTGCTTTTGAATATGGAATCCTGTGGTGTCATTTCTTTTTATGTTTGTTAAGAGTTCATCCATGTTGTTGCGTATAACATTAGTTCTCTCATGCCAATTGCTATATGATGTTTCCGTTGTATGACTATACCACAGTTTATTTATCTGTTTGACTGTTGGATATTTGGATTTAAAAAAATTTTTGCTGTATGTCTTTCAGTATGCTATAGACACACTTCTGTTGAGTATATACCTAGAAGTTGGACTGCTGGACCATAGGATATGCTTAGGTTCAGCTTTTGTAGATACTGTTAGATACTTTCCTGAAGTATTGGGGTTTTTTTTTTACATTCTCATCCGCAGTTTATGAGTTCCATTTGTTCTGTATCTTCACCAACACTTGAGATTGTCTGTCTTTTTAATTTTAGTGTTACTGTTGGATATATAGTGATACGGCACTGTGGTTTTAATTTGCTTTTCCCCAATGATTACTGAAATCGTTGAGCAGCTTTCTTACGTTTGCTATTCATGTGGAGTACTAAAATAATTTTAGGACACTGCATCAAAAAAAAAAATTCCTTATGTTAAGAAGGGGCATTGTAAATTAGATATTTTATAAAACATTTGACATAATCACTTGTTCTACCTCTTTTTCTTAAATTGTGAAATGCTTTGAAAATCTTTTCTAACTTAATAAAACATCTGTATTTCAAACCATAAAATTAATTTCAAATGCTTATCTTTTAAGTGTTCGTAAAACTAATTATTGATATCATTTTTGGGAAAAAGCTATCAAAATGAAGTAGTTTAAACAAATAGTGTAATTTTTTTTTCACCAGAAGAAAAATACTAGACTTTGTAGAGAGTGTAATTTAAAGTTGATCTATCTAACTAATTTTAGTTTTAGTGGCCAATTACATAAAGCCTTATCTTCTAACACAGAGTTTGGAATTTCTTTGAGCAGTATTTTAGAGCTATGTTTCTGAGGTAGAGACTGACTTTTCCATGTGCTCCTACATTTTTTACCTTTCCATGTAGTTATATTGGATACATATGACTAGTTTCTGGCCAGTGGACTGTGTGCAAAAATATTATGTCACTTCTGGGCTGAGGCAGTGTACTTCCTCCCTTGATCTTTTCTCTTGCTATGGTGACTTTGAAGGCTGTGTACTCCAAAGTCTCTGTAGTTCAGAGAATATGTTTATGAGGAGAAATAGGTTTCTGCTGGCAAAATAAAAAAGACCAAAAAGTTGGTTTTACTATACTACCAAATGAGAAGAAAACACAGACAGATGTTTAAGGTTTCTGACTGTCACAGAGTCATATTTATCATTTATGTCGAATCCCATCATTTCCACATGATTCTAACTGGTTTGCCTTTTTTTTTTTTCAGTTTAGGAAAGTGACAGCTCTCACAGGAGATGTATGTCACAGAATATATTGAAGGATCATGAAAAAAGTTTTGTAGTCTACCAGTTATTTGCTGAACATTGTGAATACAAAGAACACACCCGAATTGAGATTAAAAACACTTTATTTAGGAAAATAAGTCCTTTTTATCTTCATCTCTCATTTAAAATTTTTTATACAGAAGTGGTTTCTTTGAAAAGCTCTAATTTGCTTATTTCTTATTCTTGGTTTTGTTTTAGGAAGAATTCCCAGCAACCAAAAATAAGCCTTAGTTAATAACTTGAGGTAAAGAAGTATTTTATATATTATCATGTGTCTGCTAATCTTCTTGTATTAAATTACTTAAGCGACTTGAGTAGAAAACTTTGAAAATGTGAGATGTGTGGTACCAGGGAAATGATCTTAAATAGGACAAAATTGGTTAAGAAATTGAAATGAATAAGAAGCATGTGATAAAAATATACAGCACTCTCACTGGACTATTTAAGTATCCTATGTAAGATTATTGTTGGACTGTGTTCTACAAACTTAAAGGAAAATATTAATTCCTTCTATTTAACCTCTTAGAGGTATTGTCAAGATTAATATTCTTACATGTAAATTTTCACAGGTAAGTGTAATAAAATTGTCACTAGCCAAAAGGTTTTAGTTTAAACAACATCAGTATGATAAAAAATGATAAATGCTCCTCAATAAATTATTGGAGTAGTTTTTTACTAGTGTTACTGGAAATACGCGATATAGTACTACTTTTTGTGTAATACTGATTTGTTTTGAGAGAAAGACAGAAACATTCAAGGAGACAAAAATCAATAATATCTAAAGACTGACAAACTTTTTACAGAAAATACAGGTATAAGTTTTTATAAAATGAAAGACCTAACATACATTTCCCATGTGTGGCCAACATTTCCTTCAAAAAATAGATTTCCAGGTACTTCATAGCTTGAGCAAGTACTTGATTCAGCCCCTCTCCTCAAATTTCATATTTGAGCTTAATAAAAGTGCTTAGAAAATTTACATAGATGAAGTTTTAGAGTTTCTAGAGGGTACAATATAAATAATTACGCTCTCCTATCTGGCCTTGTATATACTGTTAGGCATAAAATGAAGAGTAAAGATGGAGGCCAAAATATACTACCGATAAAGATTAAATTGGAGGTCTTAATGTGAGAGCCAAGTGGCTTGCTGACTGAATTACAGAGTTAGGCAGACTTTCCCAAGCACATTTCAGGCAGTACAAATAAGACAGTGTCATAGAACTTGGGTCTTTTTTTTTTGTAAAGGACCAGATAGTAAATACCTTTGCAGTTCGTATGGTTTCTGTCAGAACTATACTCAACTGTGATTGTAGTGCAGGAAAGCCACCAGACACAATACCAAACTAATGGGCATGGCTGTGTTCAATAACACTTTATTTAGAAAAACAGACTGCAGGCCTTGTGTAGTTAGTTTGCTGATCTCTTACACATAAGAACAAAGACAGCAGACTAGCTTCAAAAGGAAGAAAAAGGGCTGAGCTTAATTTTGCATACCAAGATTTTTTTCCCCCAATTTTATCGACCAGATAAATTACTACAGAATTAGAGTGAGTAAAGGGAAAGAAAGAAGCCTGGAATTATACTAATGAACATTCCTTTTAGGAAATGGGGGAAAGTTTTCCTCTGATCTTCAGGCTTACTACCCTTCCAGTGAACTCACACAAGAACCTGTTAGGTACAAAGCATTACTTCATACTGAATATCTCAACTTTGAGAGTCTTGGTGTTTGTCAGTGTTAATTTTGGCATAGTTTTTCATCACCAGTTTATTTCTGGCTAGTGATAGTAAAACCATGTTAATGAGCTCACAGGAGGACTCTTATCTTTCTTCCACATGTGTTGACACGAGGGCATGTTTTAAGATAGCTCAGATTCCTCTGTTGATTGATTCATATTTATTGAGTGCCTACAGAGTGTCGGGCATTTTGATAAATGCTAGGGATGTAACAGTGAACAAGAGTGACATGGTTCCTGCCCGCACAAGAGTTTGTGTCATGCACGTGGGAGGGATCTGAGGAGAGAAAATGATCTCTAAGTAGAAACCTGAAGGATGAGCTGGAGGTGGCCAGTTGACAGGGATGGGGAAGGAAAAAAGGTGTTCAGTAGGACTAACAAACAGCACAGGCCAAAAGGGACAGCTCAGTGTGTCTGTCCCCTGTAAGGAACATTGTTTGAGTGGAAATGGACGAGGCTGGAAAAGGAAGAGGAAGCCAATGTTGCAGGGCCTCTGTGAAAGTCTGGTTTGTCCGAACATCACTGAGAAGTGGTTAAAGGGCTTTAAGACATAAGGTCTTAGAAGTTTGCATTTTTGCATACGTTGGGTTTGGATCAGAAGAGATGAAGATTGAAACCCTGTTGCTGCGCTGCCCAACACGGTAGCCACGAGCCACAGGTGCTTGTTGAGCGCTTGAAATGTGGCTGGTATGGCTGTGGTAGTGGATTTTAAATTTTATTTAATTTTAATTAAAAATGGGAGCAATAAAAATACTTTAACTTTTGTTAAAGGATTGTTTATTGTTTTGGTAGGATTACGTTCGATTTAAGCTGTTGAAAATATAGCATCTGAATTGAGTTGTACTGTAGGTGTAAAACACATACTGGGTTAATTCATGCTTTGGGAAAAAAAGAATTAAAATATTTCAGTGTTTTTACTGATTACTTATTGAAATGATAGTATCTTGGATATATTTGGTTAATTGAAATATATTATTTAAAATAATTTTACCTGTTTACTTTTTTAAACGTGGTTTTAGAAAATTTAAAATTGCATATGTGGCTTGGATTATGTATCTGTTGGATCACTTTGGCTGGAGATCAGGTAGGAGGCTCTTAGAAGAATCCAAGTGAGACATCAGGATGATCTGAGTTAGGGTTGGGGCAACAGGATAAGGTGGATAAATTTGAGAACTATCTAGGAGGTAAAACAGAAGGGATTTGATTAAATAAGAGAGGTGGCACACTAGTTGTAAGGAGAAAAAGGGAGCCTCAAATCACTAAAATATAAGGAAATGCATAGTAGTACCTGAATAGCAAATTAAACAAACAAAAAACAATACATGTTATTTTTCATTGACAATTTAAATCGATGTAGCAGTATTTTTCTGCTTGTACTATTGAATTTTTTTAGCATTTTTAATGTTTGCCGTTTAGTAGGTATTACCTAAGAATTGGCTCCTTAGAGTTACATAATTTTGCAGTTCTTAGATTATAGCTGGAGGCCAAATTTTACAGTGTAATAGTTTACCATCTTTATATCGTTGTCATTAATCTCCTTCCATCAGTTACCAAGTAAGAAGTGTGGGGCACAAAGTTTTATATAATTTTGAGTATGTGAAGTCTCTCAACACCCTCCAATTTGATATAACTGAAATTTTTTTACATGTTTTCTTTAAGATTAAGCTTATTTCTGTTTAAAAGAACAAGCACTTTATTTACATGTAAAGGTTTACTAGCCTGTCTTTAAAGTTGAAGCCCTAAAATATCTGATGAATGTTAAACATTTAATACTTTTTCGTGCTGTCCTTCTAAGAAATAGGATGCATTTCTAGCTTCATTTTCCAGTCTCTTAAGCTTAAGAAAGTAGTCGAGACAGTTTGTTGACCCCAAAGAGATCTTTCAGTCTCTGACTTGTTAGACAACAGGGTCTGTAGTCTTCATTGGCATTCAAATCACAGGCAGCCACTGGGCTCAGTGCAAAGCCAAGCACAGCTTTAGGATTTAGACAAAGCCAATCTGGCAAAGGAACCCAGTTGTCAGGGAAGTTGGCTGTATTGTAAAGAACTGTTGCATAATGGGGAGACCAAGTAGAACTATTAGGATGCAAATGTGAAAAAAATGGTGGAGCTAACCTGCAAAAACAAACATTTCTTTTTTGGTGATGAGTCTATTCATTGTTGCTTTCTTCTGTTTAACTTTGCTGGGCTATAGATGTAGTTGGTGCAATTTGAGTATATTAGTTTATCTTAATCACTGGTCAGAATGCTACTCTGTTGTTTTTAAGTGAACAGCTAATTTGTATAAAAAGATTAAAGTACTACAGTATTTTGGAATCTTTTTATAATTTTCAGCTGTGTCCTACTTCAACATTGATCAGTTTTTATGTGTGAATTTAATTCGCAGATTAGGATGAAGACACTTTTTGACCCTTGATTTCATTTCATCTGATTTATAGCAAAATATTATTCTCATCATTGACACCCAGTTACTTCCCTAGTGGACTCTGTTGTCTTATCTAATGTAAAACCTTTATCAAGAGGAAAGTATTGAAATTCTTAAAACAGGACTTTAGTTTTGTTTTACTAATGTCCCATTAAGGAAATCTGCCCTTTCTCGTTTCTTACTCTGTTCATCCCTGCCTTGAGTGCCCACTTTTCCTTTTGCCTTCTACTTCTTCATTTTTCTCTTTCTCTTTCTACTTCTCATCTTCTTTAGTTAAATATAACTGAATCCACACTTTGGTAAGTGCTCTGAAGTGACTTGTGCAAGCTCATACATCTTATACATGATAGAGTCAAGAAAGCTTTCTAGGGGTTGTGAAGGTAAAACTGAGACTTTAAGGAAGAGTAAGTTACCTGCTACAGTGTGAGGGGAATCAGGTTACTGGAACGGGACCAACAAAAGTATGACAGAATGGAATCTCCCACCTTTCTGGGAGGGAAAGTAGATCTGTAGGGCTGGGTAGTCGATGACGAAGGGACTGTATTCAGATAATATTTTACATATGCTACTTAAGTGTGCCACAGTTCATTTATTCAGCAAATACTTGTAAATATCCACAAAGTGCCACTTGCATGGGTACTTTCCGTTGGGAAGTTGGGAATAAAATAGAAAAATATGGGTAGCATCCATCTGAATGGAATCAGATGGACTTTGAGGTTTTTAAAGTAGATGAATCTTTCTTTTTTAATTACATGAATGAATCAACAGTTTACATTTTATTTATTTCTTTTTGGCTGTGTTGGGTCTTCGTTTCTGTGCGAGGGCTTTCTCTAGTTGTGGCGAGCAGGGGCCACTCTTCATTGCGGTGCGCGGGCCTCTCACTATCGCGGCCTCTTGTTGCGGAGCATCGGTTCCAGATGAGCAGGATCAGTAGTTGTGGCTCACGGGCCCAGTTGCTCTGCAGCATCAGGGATCTTCCCAGACCAGGGCTCGAACCCATGTCCCCTGCATTGGCAGGCAGATTCTCAACCACTGTGCCACCAGGGAAGCCCATAAAGTAGATGAATCTTGAGCAAAGTCTTTGTACCTCTCTCTTGTTTTGTTTTGTTTTAAATTGGCATATGCCTTGACTTTCTCATTTTGCAGTTAGGCTTCCGTCTTTATCTTAGCACTTAGCACTTTCCAAGTTTCCTGATTTCTTTAAGATTCTCCTATTACTGTATTCTCCATTCTTGTTTTCTTTTCCCTTTGAAATATCTTTAAGAACAAAATTGCTCTACATCTGGTGTTTTCCTGACTTTTAAACCTTTATCTGTAGAGCCATTTTCTTCCTAATTCTTGTTTTTCATTTTCTTCTGTGACTGCTTTGTTCAGCCTCCTTTAGTACCTTTCTTTTCTAGGAAAATTTCATTAACACTGGGCATCAAGCCTAGCCGTTTGAGACCTTTTTCCTTGACCTCAGTTTTTTGGAATTTGAATGTTGATTATTGTAGCTGCTAATGGTTTAGTGGTTGTAATTTCTAACATTTATCAGTCGCTCAATATAGTATGTACCAGGCACTATGCTGACTGCTTTATATATATTATGTAATTTAAGCCTTGTAACAACTTTGTGTGGTAGGCATTATTATTGTCCAACTTAATGGAGAAAGAAATAGAGCTTCAGAGAGATTAACTGTATGCCACACTATTAAAAGTTGGAGAGCCAGGATTTGAACTCAAGTATCTAACTACAACAGCATACACTTTTTACCTCATCTCAAGCTTCCTGCCTGGTATTTATATTTTCTTATATTTACAGATTTGTATTTTTAAAAATAAATATTTGACAGATAGTTTAGACTAAATATAACCAATGCTAAATGTATTTCCCCCTATATTACCATTATACTTAATATTTACTTAGGACATATTTTGCATTTAGCACTAGCAAAAGGATGTAATTTCACTTTTTTGATAATATTTGAATTATTAATTTTCAACCTCAAATTTATTCTGCCATTCTGCTTTATTTCCCATGGGACCATCTCACATACCCATCATTTTCTTCCTTTCCTTTTTGGTACTTCTGAAATGTGACCCTTGTATTGAATTGAAATTTTGTTTTCCACATATGATTGTGTCAAACATGTGTTTACTCCAGCTCAGTCTAATTAAAAAGGATAGAAATTGCTGGAAAGACTAATAATAATGACAGTGATGACAATGACAATGATGACTATGAAAATAATGATGATAGGAAGACTTAGCCACTCAGATGCTAAAGTTTGTTTCTGGGTGTGCTATAGTAATGTCTGATAATGAAGGAACATGTTATGAGGGGAAATAGAACAATATTTTTTTTGCTATAAGATAATATTACTAATTATTTTCAGTATGATTAGCCTGTAAAGTTTTAAATATCTTACAAAAATGATAATTTAACAAATATTTTAAAATGTAATAGTATGATCTGGTTTTCCTTTTCATAGCTCACATGGTTTAAAAACAATATTCTAGCATTTCACTTTATTGGTGAACTTTATGCACTCATTCATTCACTCATACATTCTTTCATTCATGAATTCTTTTTTGGTCAGATACTTACTGTTTACTGAAGTGTTAGCTAGGCACAGGAGATATGCTGACACACAGGGTTGACACAGACTCTGCCCTCATGGACTTAACAGCATATCTGTCATATCTATCACTGAATTGGATTTTAGAAGGATCGGACTAGCCATATTTTTCCTGTTCAGCGGTCCTGCCACGTTTGACTTCTTGTGGGTTTTAGGCGTCATGTTAATATATTTGAAAATCCTGACTTTAGACTTACATCTATAGTTATATAGATATGGATTTGGTTACTGGATATTTTTTATGATGGTTAGCTTTTCTTAGCATTCTGAAATTTTCTCTGTTTCACTCTGTATTTGTGTTTCTGGGCAGTATCCATGCTAGTACTATAGCTATAACTATTGGTAGGCCATGGGTTTTAACTACTGTTTAGTATTCCAGTTGAATAACTAGCACTGCATTTTACTTGTTCTTTGACAAAGTTTTAGAATATTTCCCCCTTTCCCCTTCTGTTTAATCAATACTACAGTATTGATTTGTCTCTTCAGTCAAAACTTTAAACAGCTTTTGAAAAAGAACTATCTTTGGGCTTCCCTGTTGGCCGCAGTGGTTAAGAATCCACCTGCCAATGCAAGGGACACGGGTTCGAGCCCTGGTCCTGGAAGATCCCACATGTCACGGAGCAACTAAGCCTCTGTGCCACAAAACTACTGAGCCTGCTCTCTAGAGCCCATGAGCCACAACTACTGAAGCCTGTGCGCCTAGAACCTGTTCTCCACAACAAGAGAAGCCACTGAAGTGAGAAACCCGCTCACCGCAACTAGAGAAAGCCCCCGCACAGCAACTAAGACCCAGCACAGCCAAAAATAATTAAGAAAATAAATTTTAAAAAACCAACAACTATCTTTTGTGTCAATGAGTGCTTTAAAACAAAAGTTTTGAGTTTTGACTTTGGTATTTTTGATTGCGTTGTTTTGTAGAAGGTTCCAGTTAAATTAGCTTGAATTGACTCTACTGTGTCCTCTCTCTATACCTTAACAGCAAAAGCCCCGAACTGGTCATTTTACTTGGAGTGTATGAGTTGGCATTGCATGATACTGAACAGGTAAAAGGAAATAAAGTGTAGGAAAGCAGCTAATTATAGTAATTGCAGCTGGTTTCAAAGTACTTCTGACAGTTTGTGTATTATGCTTACTTGAAAGCATCAGATGGGTGCTAGTTGTGAAATAGAACACCTGTTTGTTGTTGAGCATGTGTTTATGCAGATGATTGTTGTTGTCAAAGCACCTTGATGTAGAGTAGTCCTGTTTACATTTACATTCTCCCCAAAGGATTAACAGTGTTCTCTCAATAAATTTGCAGTCTATTCTCCTCTCAAAGGCTGCTGTTTGGAGGATGGTGTGAAAGAGGCAACAAGTGCTTGCTAATCACTTGAATATACATAATTAGCTACAGTCTGGTGCACTGGAATCTTTGTAGAACCATAACAATACTGATTGAAAAAAGCACATAACAATAGATGTGTTACCACATAGTTTTTGAGGGTACTTGTTCATTGGTATTTAGTTCCCTTCTTTTTTTAGAACTTGAGTTGTTTTTATTTAAAAGTACACAAACTCTTGTTCTTTTTAATGAACTAGTTAGTGTCAGTTATACAACTCTTTAAAGTCACCACTAAGTACAAATTTCTAGACCAACTAGAGCCTGAGGTTATTGCTTAAAAACACATTAGACATATTTAATAATTCCAGAGATTGAGAAACATTTAAGCTTATTGGACAGCTAAATTCAATCCACATTGGAGGATTTTTAGAACAGTATAAAAAACCTGTAAGTTTAAGATGAATAGATCTATATGCAAAGAAACAAAATACATTCTCTTATTTCCTAATGTTCTAGATTTGTATTACATTGTTGAATAGCTTTGTTGTGGGAATATTTAGACCGCAAATTTTGCATCTTGAAATATGAGTGCAAAGGGAGGGTCATAGACATTCCAGACAGCCTTCCATAAAAGCTATGAGGCTGTGGTAATTATTTTCCTTTCCCACTCCCTTCCACACTCACATCCACTCAGGCTTCCATTCCTGATTCCTATAAAGTTGTAGACAGATGGTCACTCACTAACTTAGCATTCTAGAGGTCTAAGTGTGGTTTTCCTCCCTGCATAAGATATTCTGTTACTTCCGTCAAACTTCAGAAATTCTGATTTAGAAGTGTTAATAGAGACTTTTCATATAGTAGCATAGAAAAGAAGCTTGTTAACTTCATCTCCCTAGGAGGTTACAGTGTTGGCCTATTTGACTGAGACTCCTGCAGCGGTCAGCAGTCCTGCCCATAACCCAGGTACAATGCAGTGGTTTAGGTGGTACATGGGGGAGCATTTTACATTTTATTAGTGAAGTATTTATTTTTATATATTAGAATACACCTAGTCTCTCAGACCTGTACTCTTGTGGTGTGGAAATTGACATAGACTACCCTAAAAAGAGAACAAAGGGAGACTACTCAGAACTTGAGCAGCAAGAGAGTCAGCCACTTTCACTTACATTTGCCTGATACTCCAAGGCAGGCAGGGGAGTAAAAACAGGGAGGCTTCAGGTGTGCCCTGATTGGAGATTATTGGCATGGAGAAGCTAGAGGCGGGCATCTTATGTGATTGGTTTGGGGAGCATATTTAGCTTTCTCTGGTTGGTCCCGAGTTAGAAGCAGAGGCAAAAATGAGCAAGGTTAGTCATTGCCCAGGTCCTGACTGTTCTGGGCTCATTGCTGTAGAGCTTGTAATTTGGCTTCCTGGGCTGGTTTCAGAGGTCAGAGTTCTGTTGTCATAATATGTAGTCTGGTCATTGTTTTCATATTCAGCCTCTCAGGTAGTATTGTTAAGGTGAGACTAAATCTATTAAGGAAAAATATTTCCTTGTAATTTTTAGGATATGTACCTTAAACTCATTAATTTTAGAAAGCTTTAAGATTTTAATGTTTCGAAGTTTTCTTTCAGCTGGTTATCCTTTGAAACTTTGAGGAATTGACAGCTTATGACCAGAAGTTTTTCTAAAAGAGCATTGTGATTGCCTGTCTAGCCGTTTCATAAGGTTTTAGGTAAAATAAGCTCTCTAATCCAAATTTACAATTGCTTGTATGATGCATTAGCAAGCTGAAAGTTCTCAAAGAACTCTATAAATTTTTTCCTGATAATTATTAAAATTTATAATTGTTATAGTGTCAAATGCTGCCTTTCCAGATATCTCCCTCACAATGTGTTGATAAGACAAAGCTGAGTTTATTGCTTGCTGCAGTAAGTGAGAATACCACCTGAGCTTTGGCAGTGTCTTAGAGGGAAAAAGGCAAGGTTGTTATGTATTGAGGACCAAAGTTTGGTTTAAGGTGGGCCGATACAGGGTGTGTGTGGTGTGTGCATGTATGTGTGTGTGTGTGTGTGTGTGCATGCATGTATGTGTTTGATTAGGATTGTATAAGAACCATAATAACACATAAGGGATTCAAAGAATCTTAGCAAACTCTCTGTTGATACTTTCCATTGAATAGCTTAGTGTCATAGGATTGCAACATGGTACTTTAAGCTGTTGGAATGGTGATTTTTCACTTATTTTAAAGAGATGTAGCTGAGGGCCACACGGATGAATTCTTATAAAATATCAACATTGCACTATGGGTAACTATCAAATCAGTATTATAATTGTATTATTTTTATTAGTATTATAAAACTCAGGTCAGCATGTGATCTATAAAATTTTTGAGTAAATGTTTCTAAAATACTTATGATGCTTCCTTTTCTTGGTTTTACTTTTTTTCTTTACTAGAAATACTTTGAAATAAGAGGGTGGAGTTTCTTTTTCTGTAGCCTAAGAGGATGTGAAACTTGGTTTCCTGACTTCTAAATACCCCTAAGTCATTGTTTCAAGAAGAATAGGGCTTCAGCTTTGCATGTTTCGACCTTATAAATTGCAGTTAAGGGCAAGAATCCTTATAATAATAAACCATTGGTATTGTAGGCTGATTTATGAAGACTGACCCTAGTTAAATGTTGTCTGTTGTCTGCCCTTTATTTTTATTCCTTTAACAGATGTCAGGTTGAGCTGCCTTGTCTTGATTTTGACCAGTATTGTGTGTATTCAGCCTCAGTGTGTATTATCTAGGTTGGGTTCCTTTTGAATGTTAATTCGTTCACATTAACCAAAAATATTTATACTGTGTGAATTGCTCGTTTTTCTGTCATGACCTGGGGTGGGGGGTGGGGGGTGGAAGTAATCTGTTGGAGACTGAGTGGGCCCACAACAGGAGGCAGGTTTTACCACAGTGCTGACATTCTCCTCAGCTCAGGCAGGGAGGCGTGGCCAGGCTACCTGTGCAACCGTCTAAACAGCATAGGATTGGCAGAACCTTATCTGCCTTG
Source organism: Kogia breviceps (assembly GCF_026419965.1). Lineage (NCBI taxonomy): Eukaryota > Metazoa > Chordata > Mammalia > Artiodactyla > Physeteridae > Kogia > Kogia breviceps. Next base: position 38,338,467 of record NC_081310.1, on the reverse strand, counting down.
CTTTGATTTTATATGGATATATTGGTTGAAGGATGTCAGGTGTTTGGGTAAAATGAGTTCCTCTTTGCTCTCTATCCCTATCACTACCAAATTATCTGCTTTTTCATGAGGATGCTTTGGCTTTTAAGGGCTATGAGAACCATAAAATAGGACAAATTTGACTCCCAATTTGAGCATGTTGACCCATCTGGAACCTTATATCTTTCGTCCATTTATTTTTCATGTTGTTTTGACAACTCTTTTATGGCTGTGGGGACTGAGGACTTGCCCACAGATAAAGAACTTTCTCTTGGGTTGAGAAAGAAAATATTGGTTGATAAGTTGAGCAACTACAAACTTTTCCGGGAAAATTGTTTTCTGTTATTTTGGAAAGTTACCTTTGTAAGTTATTATAGAAACTTAATTTAGGTATTACTAAAAGACTGTATTAAATATTTGCTGTAGTTTTAGGTTGTTATCTGCATTAGTTGAATTCACTTTATATGTATAAAATATTTTTACATCTACTAGGTAGGTCAAATGATATTAACCCAACTTTTTGGGGTAGATTAGAAAAACTGACTTTTCATCCAGGGAAGTTTTCCAGATGTTACCACCAGAATTTACTTAAGCATACTCTAACACATATAAAATCAGTCTTATTCTTTTATTATATACCTTTCATAAATAAATGAAGTGGATTTGACCTCTATATTGGGGAGTAGGTTATCCCCCGGTTGGAACTCCAAATTCAACAAACTTAAGATCTGTTATAATGCCCAGCAGCAGAGTAATCAAAACAGACTTGGAAATACCAAATATCTTATCCCAGTAGAAATTTAGCACTTAAGTTAGTATTTCTTAAAGGATGGGCTGTAGTCCACCAGTATTAGAATCCCTTCGGATACTTATTAAAAATGCAATTTTCCAGAAACAGGAATTACAATGTCTTCGTTTGGGATCCTACAAGATAAGTATATTTATATTAAGTGCCCCCTGGTAATTCATATTTACACTAAAGTTTAGGACTCTTTCTCTTAAATTATGAAAATCAGTGTGAAAAAATAGATTTCAGCTTATAGATGTTTATTTAATACATAATTTTGTCAAAAATATAATTAATTTTAAGGTACAATAAGTTTTATTATGTGGAAAATTTTTCCTCATTTTTGTATTTGAAAAAACTATGTCTGGGCTTCCCTGGTGGCGCAGTGGTTGAGAATCCGCCTGCCGATGCAGGGGATACGGGTTCGTGCCCCGGTCCGGGAGGATCCCACGTGCCGCGGAGGGGCTGGGCCCGTGAGCCGTGGCCGCTGAGCCTGTGCGTCCGGAGCCTGTGCTCCGCAACGGGAGGGGCCGCAACGGTGAGAGGCCCGCGTACCACAAAAAAAAAAAAAAAAAAAAAAAAAAAAAAAAAAAAAACACTATGTCTTTAGAAACTAACTTCTTTATTGATTCTCAGTTTTTGATATTGACTACTGATTTGTTCACTTAATAGTTCTCTCATTAGGCTTAAGAGTGTGTAGCCTTAAAAAACTGAAAATAGAGATATAATCAACCAATTTTGTTACTGATTCTATGTAAAGTAGAAAGTAGTAGTCTTACCTTTCTCTGAATTCTTGGTGTTTTTTCCCCCTCTTTCTTGATTTTTGTCCTGCCTCATATTGTCTTAGTTGTTCCTGGGTGTAGACTTTTTCCTTCTAGGATCTCAGGGACAAGGACCCTGTCTTCCCCACCAGTCTCACACAGCATTCATACAATGGCTCAGAAAAACTTTTTTTTTTAAATTGAAGTACAGTTGATTTACAATGTTATGTTAGTTTCAGGTATACAGCACAGTGATTTAATATTTTTATAGAGTCTACTCCATTTAAAGTTATTATAAAATATTGGCTATATTCCCTGTGTTGTATGTAATCATCCTTGCATTTATTTTATACCTAGTAGTTTGTACCCCCTAATCTCCTTCCTATGTTGCCCCTTCCCCTGTTCTTCTACCCACTTGTAACCACTAGTTTGTTCTCTGTATCTGTGAGTCTGTTTCTGTTTTGTTATGTTCATTCCTTTATTTTTTAGATTTGACATATAAGTGAAAATATACAGTATCTGTCTTTCTTGGAATTATTTCACAAAGCATAATACTCTCCAGGCCCATCCATGTTGCAAATGGCAGCATTTCATTCTCTTTATATGGCAGAGTAATATTCCACTGTATGTCTATACACCACATCTTTATCCATTTATCTGTTGAGGGACACTTAAGTTGCTTTCATATCTTGGCAATTGTAAATAATGCTACTGTGAACATTGGGGTGCATATATCTTTTTGAATTAGTGTTCTCACTTTCTTTGAATGTATGCCCAGGAGTGGATTTTGGGATCATGTGGTATTTCTATTTTTAATTTTCTGAGGAACCTCCATACTGTTTTCCGTAGTGGCTGTCCAATTTACATTCCCACCAACAGTGTACTGGGGGTCCACATCTTTCACCAGTGCTCATTATTTGTTGTCTTTTTGACTATAACCATTCTGACTGTTGTGATGTGTTATCTGATTTTGTTTTGATTTTCATTTCCTTGATGATTAGTGATGTTGAGCATCTTTTCACGTTCTGGTTGGCCATCTGTATGTCTTCTTTGAAAAATATCTGTTCCAGTCTTCTGCCCATTTTTTAATTGGGTTATTTGGTTTTTTGATGCTGAGTTGTATGAGCTGTTTATATATCTTGGATATTAACCCCTTATCAGACATACTGTTTGCAAATATCTTCTCCCATTTAGCAGGTTGCCTTTTCATTTTGTTGTTCCCCTTACTGTGCAAAAGCTTTTATGTTTCACTAGGTCCCATTTGTTTCTTTTTGCTTTTGTTTCCCTTACCTAAGGAGACATACCCCCCAAAATATTGGTAAGACTTATGTCAAGAGTGTACTGCCTATGTTTCCTTTTAGGAGTTTTATGGTCTTACATTAAGGTCTTTCATCTATTTTGAGTTTATTTTGGTATATGGTGTGAGAAAATGTTCTAATTTTATTCTTTTACATGTAGCTGTCTAGTTTTCCCAACATCACTATTGAAGACTTTCCCCCATTGTGTCTTTTGACTCCTTTGTCATAGATTAATTGACCGTATATGCAGGGGGTTATTTCTGAGTTCTCTATTCAGTTCCATTGATCTATGTGTGTGTTTGTGCCAATACCATGCTGTTTTGATTACTGTAGCTTTGTAGTATAGTCTGAAGTCAGGAAGCATGATACCTCCAACTTTGTTCTTTTTTCTCAAGATTGATCTTGCTGTTTGGGGTCTTTTGTGTTTCTATACAAATTTTAAGATTATTTGTTCTAGTTCTGTAAAAAATATGTGTATTTTGATAAGGGTTGCATTAAATCTGTAGATCGCTTTAAGTGGTATGGCTATTTTAACAGTATTAATTCTTCCAATTCATGAACACAGATATCTTTTCATTTCTTTGTGTCACCTTCAGCTTCCTTCGTCAGTGTCTTAGAGTTTTCAGAGTATAAGTCTTTCACCTCTTCATCTCCTTAGTTAAGCTTATTCCTAGGTATTTTATTCTTTTTGATATGGTTGTTACTGGGGTTGTTTTTATGTTTTTTCTCTCTGATAGTTTATTATTAGTTTATAGAAAAGCAACAAATTTCCGTATATTGATCTTGTATTCTACAACTTTACTGAATTTATTAATTAGTTGTAATAGTTTTTTGGTGGTGACTTTAGGGTTTTCTATTTATAGTATCATGTAATCTGCAAATAGTGACAGTTTAATTGTTGCTTCCAATTTTTATGTCTTTTATTTCTTTTTCTTGTCTTGATTGCCGTGGCTAGGACTTCCAATGCAATGTTAAATAGAAATGGCAAGAGTGGGCATCATTGTCTTGTTCCTGATCTTGGAGTAAAAGCTTTCAGTTTTTCACCATAGAGTATGATGTTAACTGTGGGTTTGTCATAAATGGTCTTTTTTTTGTTGAGCTATATTTCCTCTATACCAATTTTGTTGAGTTTTTATCATGAATGGGTGTGAATTTTTATCAAGTGATTTTGCTGCATCTATTGAGATGATCATGTGATTTTTATCCTTTGTTTTATGAATGTGGTGTATCACATTGATTGATTTGTGGATATTCAACCATCCTTACGTCCCTGGAGTAAAATCCCACTTGATCCTGGTGTATGATCCTTTTTATATGTTGTTGAATTACATTTGCTAATGTTTTGTTGAGGATTTTTGCATCTGTATTTATCAGAGATAATGGCCTATAATTTTCTTTTTTTGTGGGACACTTATCCTGGTTTTGGTATTAGGATAATGCTGGCCTCATAGAATGAATATGGGAGTGTTCCCTCCTCTTCAGTTTTTTGGAATAGTTTGAGAAGGATAGGTATTAACCCTTCTTTATATGTTTGGTAGAATTTCCCAGTGAAGCTGACCAATCATGGACTTTTGTTTGCTGGGCGTGTTTTTGATTACTGATTTAATTTCAGTACTACTAATGTGTCTGTTCAGATGATCTTTTTCATCCTGATTCAGTCGTGGAAGATTGTGTGTTTCTAGGAATTTATCCATTTCTTCTATGTTGTACAATTTGGTGTATACCTATTCATAGTATTTTCTTATGATTGTTTGTATTTCTCTGATATTGGTTGGAACTTCTCCTCTTTCATTTAAAATTTTGTTTATTTGGGTCCTCTCTCTTTTTTTCTTAATGAGCCTGGATAAAGGGTTATCAATTTTGTTTATGTTTTCAAAAAACCAGCTCTTGGTTTCATTGGCCTTTTCTACTGTTTTTGGTTCTTGTTCTTGTTTTGGTCTCTCTTTTCACTCTGATCTTGATCTTTATTATTTCCTTCCTTCTGCTGACTTTGGGCTTTTTTTTTTTTTCTTTTTCTAATTCCTTTAGATGCTAGGTTATGTTGTTTATATGAGATTTTTCTTGTTCCTTCAGGAAGGCCTGTATTGCTATTACTTCCTTCTTAGAGCTGCTTTTGCTATGTCTCATAGATTTTGGAAGGTTGTTTTCATTTTCATTTGTCTCAAGGTACTTTCTGATTTCTACTTTTATTTCTTTGTTGACCTGTTGGTTCTTTAGTAGCATGTTGTTTAGTCTCTGTGTGTTTGTGTTTTTCCCAGTTTTCTTGTAATTTATTTCTAGTTTCATACTGATTTGGTTGGAAGAGATTCTTGATATAATTTCTGTCCTCTTAAGTTTGTTGAGATTTGTTTTGTGTCCCAGGAAAGCATTTCTGAGTGATTTGAGAACTGTTTGTATGTTTGTTATGAAATGTAATTTGTTTTATATGATGTGCGAAAAAAAGGATGTACATTTCATAGAAATCAACTTTAAATGAAGTTTCTTGAGGGAGACAACTTTATTTAACTTGAATTTTATAGTGTCATCTAAAAAGAAGTCAGTGAAAATACTCTATCTTTTGTTGTACCATTTTCCTTAGGGGTTGATGGCTGCATTGTGCTTTTACCTTATATCTGGTTATGAAAATAATGGTGAGGTATAGGCTTTTAGTATAGGGATCAGATCCTTGAATCAGTAACAATATAAAGTGAGAAGTATTAATAGGACCTAGTGAATTATCAGAAGTCTAAAAAAATTTAACTTGCATTCTCAGATCTGGAGGTGGAGAGGCAGTTGATTCAGAGTTGACTGGGTTCAAAGTGATAGTGTTTACTTCTACTATGTCATATAGAAAAAGAAAATAGCTTTGGAAGTATGGCTTTTTATTTATTATCTTCTCCTTCTCCTTCACCTTCCCCTTTTCCTCCTTTTTTTTTTTTTTTTTTGCATAGTGACAGGGAATCTATAAATAGCGGTTAATACAGGAAAACTCCTAGGCTAGACATTATCTTGACAGTTGGTGGACAGATGCTCCTGATTTGAGTGTGAGACTGAGGTATACAGAAAGCACTTCAAAATACTCTCGTAAGCCAGCCAACTTTATTTTCCTTATATTGGGATTGAGTTTTTGGCTGCTCTGTAATATGCTTCTGGTAAGAGCCAGGTCAAATATTTATGGTTTGTTTATTTTGAATATAGAAGCATCTAGTCATTTTTATAAATCTTTCAGACCTTACTATTACTTATAAACTGATTTAAAAAAAGACAACATATACATATCAACAGTTTCACTTTGAGTGTTTTATTTATTTAAATTTTTGAGATAAGTTTTATTTCTTTATTGATTTTTAAATAACGTGTGTTCACAGTAATCAAAAACTTAATAATGTATATAAATCTTGATATTTTTCTAAAACATTATTCACTCAGTGCTAAATGATAGAAATAAGGAAAATAAGCATCAATTATTCACTCTCAGTGCTAGATGAAAGAAATAAGGAAAATAAGCATTTACTTTGCTCAATCTAGCTCTGTGATTTTTTAGAGAATACAAAAGGAACAGGTATATGTTCCTAATGGGAACTTGGAAAATAAGGCCCGAGGCATTGAAAAAAATGAATTCCAAATTACCCTGTCTTCATATTTGAAAGAACTTTCTTTTTTTAATTTTTTTTTTATATTGGAGTATAGTTGATTAACAATGTTGTGTTAGTTTCAGGTCTACAGCAAAGTGATTCAGTTATACATATACATGTATCTATTCTTTTTCTTTTCCCACTTAGGTTATTACAGAATATTGAGCAGAGTTCCCTGTGCTACACAGTAGGTCCTTGTTGGTTATCTATTTTAAATATAGCAGTGTGTACATGTCAATCCCAACCTCCCAATGAAAAGTGGCTTTAATAATTTTCAAAACAAATACCTGGATTTATTTCATCCATTTCTTAAGAAAGGTTAATTACTTCCTAGACAAGGTACTTTTCATAATACTTGTTTTATATTACTCATGACTAATATAATATTTCAGGCATGATTTGTCATGATATTTCTTCTTCTGAGTTGGTTGACATTTTATTGAACATATGAATCTTTATTTTTCTGCATTTTGGAAGAAGTTTTCTCTTCAGTGGGGATTGGGCAGGGCACTCTCATCCAGGGTTCTCCAGTTTGCAGTTTTTCTTCTTTTTAGTTGGAAAGAATTTGTTGACCCTCTATGTGTGATATAACGGCCCTCAGACTTTATTTAAAGACTTTGGCCTGGGGAGGTATGGTGGTCACTGGAAAATATAAAGTTTTGTGATTGAGGAATGTCTTCTGTAAAATAAATTTGACAATTATATTGTTTTCTCCTGAGCATTTTTGTTCATATGTCTGAACTCAAAGGAATGCATAAAATATGTCTTAGAAATGTAAAAAATTAGATGGAGCTGCTTTGATGGAATTACGACTGTATATTATAAAGTAAATTTAGGTCATTTCTGTTTCAATTATAGATCTCTTTCTCTAAAATGTTATAGCATGTTTCTCTTTTACTGTAACAAGTTCAAATGTAAGCAATAAAAACTTAAGCCAGCAGTCTAGTACTTGCAGCATGAATTTAGTAGATGTGTCAAAATGTATGAATTGTTCTTAATGTTAAACATTTTGTTCATGATAATAACATAACACCTGCTGTGACCTTTTAAGCTATGTAAATTTTAGTGACTGTAAAATTAAAATGTTTTCTTTTCCAAAATGTGTTTGGAAATTATTTGGAATGTTTTATGCTTGGCTCTTTTAGAGATTTTATTATGTATTTAATGTGAAGAGATTCAGATTTGGTATAAAAACTGAAGCATATCATAGTTCCTAGTTTTAAAAATCTTTTTAAAAAAGTTATCTGTAGAATAATCTCATCTCTGATATACCTTGTCCAGGAGCAACAGAAAGTGTTATCTAACACTACACTAATATCTGTTTGCTTATTAGCACTGACCATTTTGGAGTCTATGAATATACTGTTACTTTGTTAAAGAAAGTATCAAATAGATAGGATTACATTGGAATAATAACATTGCCAGGGCTATTAATTCCCTTTTCTCACCATGATATAAAAAATAGTAAGAAAATATAAGAATTGTAAGAGTATTACTTATTTTTGTAACCCTGTTTGCCAATGGAATGTGTTGCAGCAGGAACTTTAAAAGAATGGTTTATGTGCTTATTTTTTCTGAGAGGTATACTGTGAGTTAGGAAGATGTTTAAAAGAAAATGGTGATTTGCATTTGGATTTGATACAAATTGCAGTAATCCATAATTTTATTATGCTTATAGTTTTGAAAGATATTTGTATTTCAGGAGAGTACCTCTTTAACTGGTTAAACTCTAGAATTAGGGCAATATTGTGATATTACCAAGTCTGCTCTTTTCTCCTCACATCTTTTAGACCAGATTAAGCAGGCTCAGTCAGGTTGAGACCCTATTTGGATAAAAATCATAGAACTCTATGTAATACGGGTGGTAAAGTACATGAAGACTGTACTTACATTTGACACTTGCTCATATTTGACTTAATACTTTTTATATTGAGATATGATTTTGAGTGTTTCATGTGTGTTAACAGAAAAAATTTTATGCTCCTTAGTGGCAGAGATTGGTTTCATCCCTTTATTTCTTTTTAAATTTTTTTATTGTGGTAAAATGTACATAAAATTTGCCACTGTAACCATTTTTAGTTGTAGAGTTGCTTTCATTTCTTATGTGTCCCTTGTAATTTAAGGTAGTTCAGAATTTATTGAGAATATACACTAGATGTTCAATATAGCAGAGATTGGCTGCTTGTTCACTAAAATCATTTGGATACCCCTCTCACCCCAGCCCTACATAGCCAGGCTCTATTCCTCAGTTGTCTTGATACTAAGTGTAGCCATAAGTCTAAGTTCTGATTCCTGAAATATGAGCAGCATTAAGTTTTGTGACTTCTAGGTATGGCTTATAAATGTCTCCTGTGTTCAGTCCTCTTTATCTTTTCTCTTCTAATGTCAATCATGAAGCTAAGGAGATGGTTGAGCCTCTAGAAGGAAGGAGTCTGGGTCCTTGGATCACTGCCTGGAGGAGAGCCACCCACAGATCAGGAGTATTTGTTTGACTTTACATGAGCCTTAAATAAAATTTTGGTTGTGTAAAGCCAATAAGATACCATGGTTTATCTCTTTAAGCAGCTCACGAATACACTGAACACTTGTTATAATGAATAATTTAGTTTACTCAAAATTTAATTCTCTTTGTTAGGAATTGGAAGTGGAAATCAAGAAAACAAAGTGAAACTGTGAGTGAGAAATTGAGTTTGGCTCCAGTTGGAGGAGGAGTCAATGTGAAACTAACTCAAAAGATGAGAGATGAATAAAGGATAGTGAGAAAAATTTAGAATGATGTGTTAGGGAACTGATAAGAAAAACAGAGAGCAGGGAGTTACGGTATAAGCACATTAGGAGAGCAGTCGTGGGAGCTGGAGGAGTAGGGGACATTGTTAAATAAGAAAATCAAATCTCAGAGTTGCATAGGATTTTAAACACTATTGGTTTTAAAAATAGGAATTTTGGCTCATTCCATATGCAGTTTACAAATGTGTTTTTTGCTTATTGCAGGTTTGTTTAAGGAATATCTTGATAAAACATGATATTCAGAAAAAAGTGTCATTATTAAATGAGCAGAGTTGCAAACCTACGTGTATGTGCTGCAGTTTAGATTCATTTACTCGGATTATTTCTGAAATGAGTCATTCTCTTAGGTACATGAAAAGAATTGAATTATGACTATGTTTTATGCCTATATAAAATACAATATATCATGCTTTTACAATGCCTAAATATAGGTGGAATTTATCTTGTGTTTTAGACGTAAAATACTGCATAGAATGTTTAAAAAGGAGAACATTTATGAATTCATTTTACTAACATTTACATTTACTATTCATATTTTAAGTTGATACCATTTAACCTTTTTGTGCCTCAAACCTGGATTTTATCACCCAGTAAAAAAAGCAGATTGGTTAAATATTGTGGCTTAGATAGCTTTTTAAGAAAAGCTTTAACAATGAAGAGTTAATAATACATGTAAGTTAAAAATATACTACACAACTGACCTGATGTTTCCAGTTTTCATCTCCTGTGTAAATTATAACGAAGAGAATATGTGCAATCACTGACTGATGAATACTAATGTCCCAAGTCTTGTGTATGGTGGCAGTGGCTGTAAGATGTGACAGTTTTCTTACCCACTGTTTACAGCCGCTCAGCTGCAGATGAAATTACCTTTTATCCAAGTGGTAAGATACTACCTGACCTGCACTTTGGGCATTGTTGAGGTAGCAGTGGCAACCTTTGATTGAAGGGGAAGGTCCTCTCTCTTCCTGGGCATAGCATCCAGTATGAAAAGAATATAGCTTTCTTCTTTCAAGCTACACTTAGTCCCGTGCATATAGAAGATCATGACATGTTGTAAATTCAGTGTCCTTGGTTTCATTACCATGCATTTTAAAACAAATGCTATTAAAGGTGATTTGAGTTTCCAGGATTTCTTACAAGTATAATGTGGAATGTATGCTGTATGATCTGTAAGTTAGCTGGAACTGCACTGGGCTTAAAGTCAAAAGTTGGTCCATGGGTGTGTCTCTTAACAGATCTCAATCTTGGTTTCCTAATCTGTAAAATCATAATATCCTAAAATCTTAGTGTTGAAAGTGACCTAAGGAGCAATTTGGCACAAACTTTCACTCCAATTTCTTTTATAATATCTTTGGTATATGGCCATCCAATGATAGGAAGCCCAAGATCCCATTCTCTTCTCCCACTGAGTGCTTGCAGTCTTCAAACTCTTGAGCAAAACATCTCCCCGTTCTTTGTGTGCCATCTACAGGAGCAGAAACTACTGATGGGAACATTAATACCTGACCTGTCTGTTTCACAAGTCAAGGGGAGGATCACACGAAATAATAGGAGTGAAAGCAAAGTGAAGTATTGTGAAAATATCAAATTTTATGATTAATACTGGATAGTGCTTTTTCAACTATTGACTTGTGTAGGAATTAACTACAATTTATAGTAGTGAAATTATTTTTGCGATAAACTAAGTTTTCAATCCCTGACAAATTAAACAACCTTTGGAACTCTGTCAGATGGAGTCTGCCAGTGCCCTAGTATTTTTGATGATACCTAGTCTCCAAAAATTAAAAATCTTGACCCACAATTTAAAAACTACTAGACAAGACTTTTGGGGAGGCATTTAGATTCCCAATGTACAATAGTAGTAACCTAATGACTATAAAATAAACTGAACTTGTAGTCATATGGAAGTCACATACACTTTTGCCACAGGATTAGTGTTATTCTTGAATATATTGTGTAAAAACGACTTGCATTAAAAACATGACTGTGTTTCGTGTACTAAAAGTGGATGACAGACTCAAGTGAGTTCTGCCTGGATGCTGTAATAGTTCTATCTAGTAGTCATACGAAACATAAAGCAGTTTTGGGTATGTTACTGTTTTTTACCATGTTCATTGACTTACTCTTGAAAGCTTTTCATTAGTAACTTTCCAGTTGCTAAAAGTAATCCAGTAGACTAGAAATATGTTTCTTGAAACACACACACATGCACACAGCTAGCATGGCTAAGTGTACTAGAGACGCCAAGGATTTATTTCTCTCTCGGTAGGTAGCCCTTTCTAAGGGAAACTACTCTACCTTCACTTCCTATTATTTGGGATAGATACTTCTGCCCCAGTCAAGCTGATGAGTGGACATCTGACCCAAGAGCTTCCTCAAGGAGTTGGAGAGGTGAAAGACTGAAGTAGCTAAGAGATGGAGAGGTGAAACTGTAACATTGTGTTGGGGTTAGAATTGGTATTAATTTATGAGGGAACCAAACCTCTAAGCAAGGTGAAGACCTAGTGGGCAGAGAGAATGTGAAAATGTAGCAGACATTGAGAGAGATGCCGTGGGGTGGTAGGGGGAATGGGAGAGAGAGAAAGAAGAGAGACCAGAGACAGAAAGAGACCAGAACATCCACCAGAATGAGAGAAGAGAGACCGGAATCCCTGAACAAGACAAAGGGAAGTGATGTTTGTCATTTCCCAGATCTAATTCGCCCAAGTTCTACCTATACAGCTCTTTTCCTTAGATGAGATTTTTGTATTCTTACAATAAATAACCCTTTGCTTGTATTAGCTTTAGTGGGTTTTTGTTCCTTGCAACTGAAAGAGCCCTAAAAGAGCTCTAAGGGTAGAGACAAAATATCAAGGGTAATCTTTGGCTGAGGCCTGCTTCTGACTACTATTCTAGAAATAACCTCTTTTTCTCTCATTCTTTTCTACATAATCATAATAAAATGTTAAGTAATCATTGCTTTTTAACTTCTAGGCCCTCTTGATTTGAAATTCTGTGAATTCATTCTTATTGCTTGATTTTCTTTTATTATAGAAATGAGAAGTTTGTTGTAAACTGATGCGTTGCTTTTGTTTCTGCTGAAGAAGTCTGTACGCATGTTATTCTTCTTGAATCTTTTAAGTCTTGGAGCAGGTTTGCCATCATTGTTAGGACATCAGCAGACCAATCATTGTTTTCCTAGTGGTGTGTCACAGACTTTGACCAAATATATGCAGGTATTTAAGAGTATGCTATACAATATAAATTATATTTGGTACCTATTATGAGGACTTCAGTTATTCACATTTAATAAGAAAACATCAGCTTTTTACTTCTGTGGCATATATGAGCTCTTAAAAAGGTATATTGTAGGTAAACAGAAATAAGAATGTTATTGGACATACTAGTATCATTTGGTTCTGTAATTCTAATTTATAAACATTTTCTTAACGGTTTAGTTCAGACTGAATTTTGTTCTCCCCATTGCCATCCCCCCCCTTAGGTAAAGTCTTCAGAATTGTGATTACACAAAGAAAGCATTCTTTGTACTCTTGACAAATCCTTTCTATTAAAAGAGACTTTTAAAATCGTCTTAATTTATCCCCTTGGACAATTAGATATTTTTGCATTATCATTACATAATGCAAAATGGTTTCAGATAGTTTAGAAGTTGTTGGTAGATTTAGCTAAGAAAAACTGATGATGAAATGCTATAGCACAGTTTTTCTTAAGTCAAGCCAATCTTTAATATTTGGAAATGTTTAGTAAACTAGAAAGCAGAATACAAAAATGAAACATTTTAATTTTAGGGTGAATTGGTCCTGTGGCTCAATACTAGTAGCGTAAAGGAAAGCCACTATACCAGTAGTGGGTGATAAGGTTTTTATTTTCTAAGTTTATATCTTCCAAGATAGAGATTTATTGTAGGAAATTATTGGTGCAACTTGTTGGATGGGCTGATCCTCCTGAATGTAATTACGCCTGCCTTCCTTGATGGGATCACAGTCCTCTAGGATGATATTGGGATCTTATTACCATTGATACAAACATAGTATACTGTTAATTGAAGACACAGATTACTTCAGGCTTGAGTAGGGACTCTTTTTGAGTTCTGTGTTGAACTAAAAATTCCTTAAAATATTTTACTTTTTCGTGTCCCCAAAGTACTAATCAGAACAGTACTTGCGGATACATGTAAATTGTGAAAATTCAGACCTATGGTTTTATTTCACTTCACTAGAAATTTCAGTGATTCATATGAGTTCTAGTTGAGTAGTTCAGTGTTTAAAATGTAGTTCATAGAAGATAAACACTTTACATTTTTATCTAAAGAGGCACACAACTGGCATCAAAATGAATTTACTCCTGATTAGAGAAAAACGAATCTTACAATTTTTTTCTGCACATTTCGTTTTGTCAGGAAAATGTCACTTATATTGGATTTGTAAGCAATGCCCTAATGTTACTGAAAACTTTAAAATAGTGAGTTTTTATAGATTTTGAAGTAGACAAAAAAATAAGTCAATTAGAAATTTTTTTTTTAGAAATATGAAAACTTTTGGATATTATATCCTCCCTGTGCCAATCATGGTACTTGGCACACGGTAGTTAAACTATTTAATAACTGACAGATTTTCTTGTAGAAAATTTGAGGACACATACAAGGAAATTTAAGTCTAGGTTTACTGATACACATGGAGAAGAGTTACGTCTCCATCAGTGAAATATAGACTTGAACCACATGATCTCAATGAAAAGTCACTTGGTGATTTGGTATCTCGAAATGTGTCAGTAGAAGTCTTTCCAACAGCCATAGCTTATTCTTTTGGAATTTTCAAAATATACTGTACCTTAACAGCAACACTCCAATGAACCTGTATTCATTCTTTTTTACTGAGTTAAAGAAAAAACATTTTACAAAGTGGACACATTGTTTAATTTTGTTTTGCATTTACTAGATTGGAGTGCAAGGCCAATAAATTAAACCCAGGCAGTTCTGTTGCTAATTACATACAACTTCTCTTGAGTATCAGATATTCAAATCCATTTTATGAATATGATAGAATAACAACTGTAAAACAAAGCAGTGTGCATGTAAGTGACTGTTAGCGTGCATTTCAGAAAGGATAAATGCTCACCATATGGTACAATTACTGTGTCCAAGTTTTCAAATTAGCTTCTCTCATCCTCCTTATTACTGTCTTTAAAAAGAGAGGAAAAAACCCAACATGATTTATCTACTCTGCAGCAGAACTCTTGACGCAAAACAGCAGCCCAGTTCTGTCCAGTTTTTTTTTCCTTTAGCATAATAGAGGCTGTCGGACTTTTTTATACTAATTACTGTGTGAGCCTCAGATGAACCCCCTTCAATTCACAGGGCTTTGTTAAGGGAGGAGCTGTCAATGTGTCTGCCCGTTTGCAGCTGTGCTGTGGCTTTAGCTTGCTTAACATTATGCTGCTTTTTAGACTTGACAGAAGGGATTTTTTTTTTTTTTTTTTTTTTTTTTTGTATTAAGGCAAAGCAGCCTTGTAGCGAAATGGTTTAAGCAGCTGCATTGTAGGGAAGCACAAAGAAGTTATTATTGTGTCTGTTTAGGGGGGTAGAATGGAGGGGGGGATATTCGGCTGCTGTTGATGCCGATTGTTGACTTGCCATCTGCCAGATAGGGAGAAGAAAAAAATGACAGCTCCAGCAGGGTGTTCAAGAGGTTGTTTGGAGAGACGCATAAACATGTGCAGATGTCGAACTGAATAATGGCTAGAACTTGAGACGGTTTATGATGCTGCTGATGTTTGTGCATATACAGAATGAATGTATGTGTGGATTTGGTTAACCAAGGCTACATACTAATTATCATTGTTTTCCTGCATGCCCCTTCCCCTTAGCTTGTTAATTAGTTTAGGAGTTTAGTACTTCCTCTTCCTTCTCTTATTAACATCTAGTTGTAGAAAACAACTTCTCTTAAAATGGCAATAAAACCTTTCTTATTTCTCCATATAGATGATAGCTAATCTATTTGGTTGGTATTAGGTGTGAACTGCTAACTGATAACAGGAGATTTTGATTAGGAAATAAGTCAGGTGAAACACCATGCTCTTAATGCATACATATATTAACAGTTTAACACTAGTCAGCATGTAAACTATTATTTGAAACTGAATTGATTTTATAGCCTACCACTAGGGGTGAGATGGAGTACCAAATTCACTTTGCTCAGTAATTCCATCATACTTTGAACTTAGATGTTACTATTTGTGAAACAAAGTTATATGGGAACCTGGCCTTCTCGGTTACCACTCTTTTTCTCTTGGTTGTCTTTGATTCTATAAATGACAGTTACACATTTTCATTATGGAGTAATGAATTGGTTGTATATTTCCTTCTGATCCACTCCTGTTATTAGGTATTAGAGATTTGCTATATCTGTAATGTTTTTAAATGCTGTGATAACACTTAACTTCAGGGTGCAGTGTATATGTTTATTTAATGTCTGTTTTTTTTAATTACTTTGACCTTAAATAATTGAGAAGGAATAGTGATGTTGGGTAAAATTTCTCAAAGGTATTTATGTTGTAGAACACCTCAAATTTTTGTAAACATCAAAACCAATCACAGTATGAGTCAGAAAATGAAAAGAGAAGCTCTGACTTTTTTTTTTTTTTTTTTTCCTATTTGGATTTCTATTACCAAAAAAAAAAAGTGGGAAATTAAAGAGTTTTTATTTTGACTTCTGGTAAACTCATGCTTTCCTAAAACATTTAGGGTTTTGTTGCCTAATTATTAAACAAAAAACCTTAAGTGTGGTTGAAAGGCAAACATATTGACAGAGCTTTGTGTCCAGAGTAATGTCTTTCTGAAAGGACTAAAGGGAGATTATCTGTTATTTCTACTCTTCATAAAGAAATAGAGGTCAGGTCTATTTAGAAAAACTTTCTTACTGTTGATTTTTCCACAAATGACTCTAATCCGTATTTGTTGAAAAGGCACAGAGAACCATCAGCTACATTGGACCTTTCCTTTGCCTCGTATATTTAGTTTTTTCTTTTATTTGGAAGGCCACACATATGTCCATATTTTTGTATGTAGAATTATGTACATATGTTTATAGTTTTGTAGTCAGTCCTGATATCCCTCTGCTAAGCTTGGGAGGAAGCACCATGCCATTTTTCAGGTAGAGGTGTTAAACTGAGAAGAGGTGGTTTGACAACAGCCAGGATGTTAGTGAGAGGCTGAGCAAAAGCAAGCTTGTTATAAAAGCAGGCTTGCAGTTCTGTGCTTGGTTCATCATATCATGTTATTTCAGAACCACTTGTAAAATCTTAGTGCAGGCAAATATACTTACTAAGGTGATTGAAATATTCAAGGCAGAGTGTCTTTGAAGTTACATCCACCAGCTTTAAATGTCAATTAACTTAGACAAGCGACTTTATGAGAGTCCCTTTTATCTGTTTAAGTGTTTTCTTCATGTGTTGGAAGAAGGAAACAATCACAGGTATTCAAGGATCTTGTAAGAACTAAATGAGATAATAGTATATTTGGAATGCCTGGAACATGTGCAATAGTAGCTGTTACTAACATTTTATTTTTGTTGGGTATGATGTGTAAGTCGAAAGGCCTGTAACTATTGTAATTGGAGTGCTTATATAATGCTCTGTTGCAAAGTGAGCATACAAAGTTCTAGAGGCCATCTAAGATATATAAGGTGGTTTTCTTAGAACCTTATATTTATTTAGTGATTTATATAATTTTTCATAAATCTGAAGGGAAATCAGTTATTTCAAGAGAATATCAAGAAAATTGTTGAATGTAACCTTTTTCTGGGGGTGGGATCAGTGGTTATTCAGTAATGATTTTATATTGTATCCTGTAAAATCATTTTTCTACTTAAAAAATTTAGCACGGGATTGCTGAAAATTGTATTCATTCCCTTAATTCAATATTAATCTCATTATTTTGGAGCCATATTTTTCTCTACTATGGCCAATACTTAAGCTGTATTTGGGTTATAATTATCTTTAAAATAAGGTGTTGGAACACATTACCATTAATAAATGTAATAATTGTAGTGAGCAAATAACACTAAAAAGAATGTTTTATCTCCTCCAGGCATTTTAAAGCATTATTTGATTGTTCCAACACTTTATTTTGCAGACAAAGAAACTGATCAAGCTCATATAGTGGTGAAAGTCCTGGGATAAGCAGAAGTGTTTTTTTAGAGGAATGAAGAGGAAATGGCTTTGATTGACCTGAGGGAATCAATATATTCAGTATAGGATGGCTATTTCCCACTCAGATGTTGGTGGTTCTTTAAGGTTTTTCTTTTAAAATTGTTTCTGTCAGGCATTCTCTCTTTACTAAATATTACTCAATTTTGGATGAAGGTCAAGGGATGTTGCACCTGGGAAAGCTGCCTGATCCAGTTTCTAAGAGTGGTTAATAGGACTGGGTATAGTCACTAAAGACTTCTGTTTTAGTTTTGAAGAATAAATTGGTTATATTAAAAAAAATAAACTTCAGTTTGAGCAATGCTAGCTTCATACTAGTATATTTTAATGTTTAATAGCACATGGGTAGTGGATGCCAGTATTCAGATACAGATGGTTAAGTGTTGTACTCTAATATTTTTTTAAAAATTGTATGTTTACCAAAAACAACTTATAATACCAAAGAAGTGGAAATATCCCATAGCCTATGAAACGTATCACAGATTAGGATGAAACTGTTTCACAGTGAGGACATTTCACATATGAGTGAAACTGTACTCGGTGATTTTCAGGATAATTCAAAAAAACTTTAGGAATTTCAAGCTTTAATATTATATAGATGTTGAATTGTGCCTCAGAAAAATACTGCATGAATAGTAATTTTTTACAATATTGGCCAGTATGTTGAAAGAATAGTTCACTCACTGTCTGACATTCTTTAAGGCATCTTGCTAAATGTTTTGGCTTAAAATTTTTAATGTGTTTAGTTTCAAGAAAATCTGATTAAAGATGTTGGTAAACTTGATAACACTTTTTAGAACAGAAGATGATTAAGATACAAAGGCAGAAAGGCATAAACCGTGAAGTTCATGTGTTTTTTTGGCTAGGCGAGTCACTTATTTGCTTTTAGACTGGAACACAGCATCAAAGTTCATAATTTTATTCTTTTAAGTGAAAGCACATAGAACAGCAGCTGTTGTTTCCTGGCATCTTTCTGAAGAGATATTTAAACTTAAGTGTATATATTTGTTATAGAAAAGAATTTTATGAAATGACCTTCTTTTCTGTCTTTGCATTTGCATTATTTTCAACTGACTCTTTTAAGATAGCTCGTTGTACTTTCTGTTTTAGTAAAATAGGACTTGGAATTTAGTTAAAAATTTTTTTTGACCTTAGAAGACTCCGTGGTACAGTATAATTTAAAAAGAATAAAACTTTAATTCCAGTAGTACATATTTTTAAAATCTAGTTTACCCAAAGTTATGCCAGGTAATGGCATAGTTCCTAAGTGGAGAAACATACCCTAAGTTGTAGAAGCAAGGACTTTTCTTAAAAGTAAATACAAATTCTAAATAAAAGCATCTTTCTACTAAGTGAAAACCGTATGTCAGGAGATCTTACTGTCCAAAAGAAAATTTTATTTACCTGCTTCTGATAATTTTTATCTCCTTTCAACCATTCATTCACTATAAGACAGCTCTTCGTTTTTGAGGCTGGGTTTATTTGGGGGGTGGCCGGGGGAGGGATGGTGGTGATGTGCAGTTTGGACTTGGAAAGTCACTAATTAACTTACACCTAGAACTCTGACATGAAGCTTAGCACTTTTCACATTCTTAAATTAGAAGTCTGTCAGGCCACTGGTCTATACAGGGTGAGTTATCCAGTATTTTGTACATCCTAAAAAAATCTTTGACAAGTGAATACCAGAAAATGTTTTTCCTACTTGTTTTTCCTACTTTGTGTGAAATCGGTGCTTTCTGAGGAAAAGGAATAAAACACCCAATGTACATTGCATTAGATTCTAGAAAGTAAATTGATAATCCTTACGCTATGTAACGATTTTTATAATTTCAGAATCAGCATGAAAATTAAGTGGGTGCTTTGACCCTTCACTGCCAGTTTGTCATTCATATTATACTTTATTAATAAATGAGTGGTTCATAACAAATGAGCCTATTGGCTGTTAGCTGCTTATAAGAAGAAACTGGAACCCCTATTTAGTTTGGGGCTGAATGTTAATCTCTGTGAAGTACTTTATCTTTACTGAAAGATTTGTATGTTCTCATGTCCTGCAATTTTTAAAGGCAAATATATTCTACGGAGAACATTATAATAGAAACTTAATATTTAAATAGCACAGAATCATTTATATAATTTTGCATTTTATTATATTTTTAATAACTTTCATGATATTGAGTCTTCAAGCCATTTTCCTTCATGATGCCTTGGTTTTAAGAAAAATCTTTCCTCTCAAACTTACTGGAAACATTTGAAAACGAGTGTTATTTGCTTGTAGAAGTATGGATAATGACAAGAAAAGAAATCAGTGAGCAAATATACAGGTTGTTTTATTAAAATTTATTTTTATTAGAATGGTAGGTAAAGACTGTTTTCTGTAATTTCTGTCTATGTGTTAGGTAATACTGCCCTCAGAGGGCCAAGGTAAGTAAATTCATTTTTAACATTGAGAAGCAGCTTTTCTGCTGTTTATCTGATCTTTAAACTTGCTCTGGGGAGGAAAAATGGACTTCTTTGAATTGAATAGCGTTTGATTTATGGTTGCATCTCTTTGATTTGTTCTGTTCTTTAAATGTGTTAGCTGTATCTGTGTACCTCACTTTGATGACAGCCTCTAAGCATGTTCAGTTCTTTTCTAAGAAAATTATAACAGACGACTGGCCACATATTGCCAAATTAGATTGGTTTACAAAGAGGATAAGAAAATTAGCTAGAAAAGTTACGATGATTTTACTGGGTGTGTGGGTGTGTTTTACTTTTTGTCTCTTTGATAGCAAATATTCTGGTATTCAAAATTATTTGAACCATGCTTTTGAATGTATGGCAGCATTCATTGAAATGGAAGCATTATATTCCCTTCAGTTTTATAAACTTAAGCATAATCACATCTTCCAAATAGAATAAATCCAGAATAATGTACTTCACTGGATACGTAATTGTTATATGTAAATATACTAAAAGTTGAAATACACTATTATTCCATTTGTAAAAGCCTAACATTAATGTGTGGTTTAACACGTCTCTGAATTCAGAGTATTTAAGTTTAAATGATAATTAACTTGTGTAATAAAGAAGTAAAGTGGGAAAGGCCTGATGTGAAAATGAGTTGCATGCTTTTGCTTTTTGCCTTTTGTATGTAGTAACTTTCTAATGAGATAATTTGAAACAAACATTGAGATGTTTAGTAGTAAATCCAATGGAGTGCTTGCTTTTTTTTTTCCCCTGGAGTTACTTGATACTGAATTAAGAAGGGCTATTTCTGTGACAGCATTACCAGTTTTTAGTGAAAGACTTCAATTGGTCTAGCATAAATGACATGTAATTCATTATTATCAGTAATAATGGGGGATAAAAATAGGATATAAGCAAAGTGAATAACAAAAATTGAAGCTTTATCCACTAAAAAACAGCACGTACTTTGCTTAACTAATGTGGAACAGTGATAGTCTGTATAAGTGAAATTAGCAAATTACATTTGAAATTTTTTTGGTTTTTGTTGTTGGTTTTTTGTCTGTTTGTTTTGTTTTTGGGGGGGGCGGTTGGTAGCCTGTACAGGGAACAAACCCTACATTTGAATTTTTTTAAAATTATGTAAGTTTCAGGTGTATAGCATTATAATTCAATATCTGTATATACTACAGAGTGATCACCATCATAACCATACGGTTGAACCCCTCTACCTGTTTTGCCCATGCCCCAAGCCCCCTTCCCCTCTGACAACTGCCAGTCTGCTCTCTGTATCTACGAGTTTGTTTATGTTTGTTAATTTGTTTTTTGATATTCGACATATGAGTGAAACCATATGGTATTTGTCTTTCTCTGCCTGACTTTAGCCTAATACCTTCAAGGTCTATCCATGTTGCTAATGGCAGGATTTCATTCTTTATTTATGGCTGAGTAGTATTCCATTATATAGATTGTGGTATAAATTGTGTATATATACACCACATCTTCTTTATCCATTCATCCATTGATGGATACTTAGGTTGTTTCCATATCTCGGCTATTGTAAATAATGTTGCTGAACATAGGGGTACAGATATCTTTGTGAATTAGTGTTTTCATGTTCTTTGGATAAAGCTACCCCAGAAGTGGGGTAGCTGGGTCATATAGTAGTTCTATTCGTAATTTTTGGAGGAAACTCTATACTGTTTTCCATAGTGGCTGCACCAGTTTACAATCCCACCAGCAGCATCCGGGGTTCCCTTTTCTCCACACCTTCTCCAGCATTTGTTATTTCTTGTAACAAATCACGTTTTATTTTATTAATTTATTTATTTTTACATTTTATTTTAAATACTCGATTTACTTTTATGCAGTTTAATACGTTGTACATATTAGGCACTCACTAAGTCTTTCTTTGATTAACTGCACTTTTAAGAGGTTTTATTTATTTAACAAATGCTTGTATAATACTTACTATGAACCAGATGTTCTATGTGCTTTACAAGTACTAATTTATTTATTCTTCACTGCTGTTGTCCCTACTTTCCAAAAGAGGAAGCTGAGGCACAGAGAGATTAAACAGCATGCCCAAAGGCACACAGCTAGTGAGTGGCATTTGAACTTTGGACTTCACATAATGTGTGCTCTGATTTTTATTCAGATCTCAACTTTGTCCTTTACTTGTTACCAGTGTCTCAGAGCCTCAGCATCACTGCCTGTGTAACATGAGGACATCCTAGCACCAGTCTCTCCATGCCTATGTGAAGAGGTCTCTTGTGCATAATTCCTGAGCACAGTGCTTGGCTCAGTACATTCAAGTTCCCTTGCCTGCCTTGCTTTTACCACTTACATACTGTGATACAAGTCTCAGTAAGTATATCACCTAGGGAAAACAAAGAAGGGAAGAGAGAAGTTACGGAAAGCCACGGATTCACCCTCAGAATAATAGAGTTTGTGATCTGATGCAGTGTAATTTTTGGGTCCCATGCTATTGGAAAGCTATTATAGGAGACACTCCATTGGTGAGAGCCCAAGATAAAACCTGATTCTACTTTGTTGAGTTTTGTTCCATAAGGCAGTGATTTTAATATAGGAGTGGGAAGGTTGAATCACCTGAGGGTTTTTTCAGATGTCACGGGCCTCCTCCTGATGAACAAGCACTACAACTTTCTCTGCCAACTCCCTGTCCCTGCCATAGTGAGACACTATTATTGTATGTATTGTTGTATATTTTACCCATCAGGTGTTACAACAGAAAAATGGATTGAGCTTTGCAGGGTTGTGTTATAGTGGGATTTCTATTTGAAAGAGCTTTTCTGACATGAGTGTAGTCCGTGTTCTGCATAGTGGTAGGTTTATTCATCCATTCAGTTGCAAGAAAATGCCAGTCTTCTCTGTGGTAGGTGCTGGTGGTACACGTAAGTAGGTTTGCAAATGGACTCAGCCCTTCCATGTTTGATACTCATTAAGACTGTAAGATATTACAGTGTAAGATATATTACAGTGTAAGATATTACATTGATTTTAATATTTAGAGAATATGATGTGAAATGCAAAATATTTACAGTAAGGAAGTTGTAAAAAATTTCTATTAAAGTCTTTTTAAATTGGTCCATTTCTTTGAAATAGTTTAAAATTCTGTTGGCCCTAGCTACTCTGTTAAAATACCGCAGGAATGACTGTATGCTTAATTCAGTGTGTGGAGTTGGAGACTTTTTCCTTATAATGCAGGAAGCAGATTAAAAAGAAGCTTTGCTTTTGCAATCTACAAGGGCGTAAATGTAAGCAAAATAATAATTTAGTTCACATTTAACCCAGCAGGAAGCTGAGTACAGATTGAGTAATTCTCCACAATATATCTACCGCTAAGTAAACTAATCTCACGGTTTATTCTTCATTAAATTGCCAAGATGCTGTTTTTCTGTTAGCTAGTTTGTATGTGTACTTTGTTCTCTCTCTCTCTCCATTTTCCTTGCTTTTCTCTCACATTAAAACTTTATACTATAACTATTAAGATATTCTTATGTTTAAAAGAATAATTATTAAGATATTCTTATGTTTGAAAGAATAATTAATATCACATTTTTGGCTTACAGTGTAATGTTTCCTAAAAACAAAGGGAACCAGGATTTGATTAACTAATTTACAGAATACCATGAAACAAGTACCAGGATGTTTAAAGGTAGATGATAATTGTGCAATTTTCTGGATAACAAAAGAAAATTATAAAGTAGACTAAGTACTGGCAGACCCGGCATTCTGAGATCTTAGAGAAGCTGGCATTCCAGCATCTTGTGGTATTCAGTGCATAGGTACTTTTCTCATGATTGCTTCAAGCTTCAAAGCAAAACATGGATCCCAGGCTTCTTTAGGAAGTAGATATGAAAACTATATTTAATATAAAAATGACAAGTTCATGCATTATGCAGTGGAAGCAAAATTTCTTGACTATAATATACTTTTCAAAATAATCATGAAAGAGCATATGTGGTAAAGCAGAGGAATGTGGGTACATCTGGAAAGCATTTAAGGCATCTTGGAAGCATGATGCGAAATCACCAAAATTGTAAACACCTTCCATCTGGCCAGTTGCAGTGGTAACATTGACTAGTACAAGAGCAGACAAAACTCTCAGTGACCTTATGTGATAGTCATACAACCTGGGTGAAATCATCATAACGATCTGAATGTTTTGCAATATGACCTCATGAATCAATACTATACAGAAAATCATGAGAGGAAAAGACAGGCCTGGGCAGTGTCTTGATATGTGAAAGGCAAAAGTGTGTTATATATTATGCTGGATGGAAGGAGTATCGTAAACTATATAACCGTGCTTCTCTGCTTGCATTGTCATGAGGCTTCAAAGAGGAAGGGGTGCAGGGCCTCATCTTGAATTAACACAGCAGCAAACCTGGATTAACACAGTTCATTTGTGAAACGTTGAAGGACCATATGCTGGTACTGCTCCCAGTCTCTTCCCCCACAGAAATGCATCAAACAGCAAATATTATTGAACACCTTTTTCACAGGGCGGGCATAGGAGATATTGCCATCCCTCAGTATGACCTCCTGGAGCATTAGAAATGATTAAAGAAGTGGAAGAAGTTTTCGTTTTGACTTTTACTTGCTCAGTCATCTGCTTTTCTCTAGCTGTATTTTCACTGCTGCCTACTATACTTAAAGCTCCATGAGTGCAGGTACTATGCCTGTATCAGTCATTGCTGCATTCCCAGTGCTTTTTTTAGTGCCTTTTTTTAGTGAGTATTTTGACACTCACTAAATATTTTTAAATGAGTGACTCTATTAGAAGCCCATTTCCCCCAACTTTAAATAAAAATGTTTAAAGAACCTTACTCTTTGATCTGTGATGCTCATTGAGCAGTATCTTAAAATGACTGAGCTGGGCAAGAGTCATTAATGCTTTTGGCATGTTTTGCAGACATCACCTAATTTTCAGACTGTCAACACACATCCAGAGCTGGTTAATGGCTGTTTGTTGAAGAGATTGCATAGAAGACACCATAGAATTTAACAATTTAAATTTGCCCAAGGGCAAAGAAAGAACATCCTTGAAAAGGACTTAATGAAAGGGGAATGATAACCTAAAAATTTAGGTTTGCAGGAGTTGGAAAAGAGTCAACATATATTTAGTAAGCACCTACAATGTTCAAAAGCACTTTCATTTATTAAAATTTCAGATTGTCCCTATGCAGTTGAAAAATTGTTATTATGCTAGCTCATTGCAATGTAGATAATATAAAAAAATTCTTTAAGATTATTTTCAAGACATCTATAAAACAGTATATGATAATATCAGTGAATAGAATAGAAACTCATTTCTTCTATTCCCTCAGAGATAGAAATAGGGCTTTTACTTAGAACTAATTGGAATATGATACTTGGATCTGCTGTATAAAAATGTAACAGGCAATTTCAAGAATTGCAAATATTTTATTATGTTTATCATTATACATTTCTTCAGTAACTATATTTAGTTATAAGATATTTACAATATAGCACACTATTATGAATTATATATTCAGTATTCATTTATTTATAGTGCTAATATTTATTTATGAAAATCCACTAGTGGAAAAAAGATTCTGCTATGTTTTCTTTGAGGAAGTTCACATGTGTAAATTTGGTTGGCATCTGTCAACAAGCAGCAGAATATTTACAGTATTGTAAACCATAAAATTAAATAGATTTTATACTGAAATTAACATTAAGGCTCTTTTTGTCTTGGGTAAAAATTGACCCATGAAGACTTTTACTTAAGACTAATGGTTTCTTAAAGTCATATAAATTTATTTTTATTGAAAGCTGTCATTTTTTGATTTAAAGCACTTCTTTGGAAAGTCTTAAAATACTTGTATTTTCATGGTATTGTACCCTGTGTATGTCATTTAATAAAAATAATTCAGAGAGATCTAAGGCTTGTGCTTTTTTCTTTGGAAGACTAGTTACCTCTGTGATATCCTACCCCTATCGTTAAAAAAAAAAAAAAGAGTAAAAGGTATCAAATCAGTGTTGCATTTTGGTATTGGATAACCTGTTTTATTTCTTTAGCTAGGCTTTGTTTGATATACCTGAAACTAGTTAAAAAGACTTTTTTTCTGCTGATGGAGTAAACTTATTACTGATTGCTGCCTATTGCCTCATTTATGTAAATACTCCTGAATAAGTGCTGTTTTGAGTAGTAGAATGTTTAATGTGAGATGAATTGTAAATATTACCATACATGATAATGGCTTCATTTAATAATAATAATCTAACACTTGTTATATGCCAGGTAATGTTCTAAGTCCTTTTTATGTCCTTTCAAACCCTTCAAGTAGGTACTGTTATGATTCTCATTTTTCAGGTGAGGAAACTAAGGTGTAGAGAGGTTAATTTCCTGCAGCTGATAAATGGAAGAGTCAGAATTCAAACTCAAGCTATTATCCCTCAGAGATGACAAAGACAAATAATATTACATCTTAAAAACTTGGATTGTGTCACTTCCCTGGCGGTCCAGTGGTTAAGACTCTGCACTTCCAATGCAGGGGACACGGGTTCGATCCCTGGTCGAGGAACTAAGATCCCACGTGCCGTGTGGTGCAGCCAAGAAAAAAGCTTGGACTGTGATTAAACAAGAAAATGCAATATAAAAAACTCAATATTTTCAGGAAAGCTAAGTTTCAGCTTTATGACGAGTCAAAACAATAATGCCTCTTTCCTGACATGCATGTGAGAATGCCTTTAGCCTCTTCCTTAGTGAGTGATTAGCTTTTGAAGCCTCTGTTATAGCAAGTATGGGTGGCCATTGGTAATTTTAAAAGCTATATCACCTGTATCTATAACAGTAACCATTATTTCAGTTTGCTTTAAGAAATTACAAGAAGTAAATTATTAAGTAAGGTAAGAATGCTGGCAAAAGCCCAGAATCTGAAGTCCTCATAGGTAAGTAAAACTGTGAACTCCAGTAAACAGCTTCTTCCAACCCCACATTTCATAAATAGGATTCTCTGCTATTTATAGAAGTGATGTGGATTTTTCCCTCTGTATGCATAAGGTATTAACTATGAGTCTCTATACCACTCATGCCAAGAACTTAATCAGTATGGTTTTGTTTGTTTGTTTGTTTGGTTTCTGTAAACAAGCTTTTGGTTATAGTGTTGAGATGCTGCATTAGTTTTCTAGGGCTGCTGTAACAAATTACGGAAAATTGGGTGGCTTAAAACAACAGACATTTATTCTCTCACAGTTCTGGAGGCCAGAAGTTAGAATCAAGGTATCAGCAGGTGTAAGCAGCAGGTGTAAGTTAGAATCCTGGTGTAAGGCTCCCCGTGGAGACTTCAGAGGAGAATCCTTGCCTCTTAAAGCTTCTGGTGTCTTCAGATAGTCCTTTGCTTGTGGTGCATCATTCCAATATCTGTCTCCATGGTCACATTGCCTCTTCCTTTTCTCTATGTGTCAAATCTTCTTCTGCTTCACTTTTTTTTTTTTTTTTTTCTTCCGGTACGCAGGCCTCTCACTGTTGTGGCCTCTCCCGTTGCGGAGCACAGGGTCCGGACGCGCAGGCCCAGCGGCCATGGTTCATGGGCCCAGCCGCTCCGCGGCATGTGGGATCCTCCCGGACCGGGGCACGAACCCATGTCCCCTGCATCGACAGGCGGACTCTCAATCACTGTGCCACCAGGGAAGCCCTTCTGCTTCACTTTTATAGATATTTGTAATTGGATTTAGGGCTCACCCAGATAATCCAGGATAAGCTTCTCTTTTGAGAAGCTCCTCTTCTCAAAATCCTTTTGCCATGTAAGGTGTTATTCCCAGTTTCCAGGGATTAGGGTGTATACATACGTTTTGGGTTCACCATTCAGTCTACTACAGAAGCCAAAATATCAGAAACTTTGTTAGAAATTATGTGTTGTGATGTTCGTAATAGCATACTTCAAAATATATAAAGCCTCCAGCCAAGGAGTATGAAAGAATTGGAAGCACGCATTAAGGTAGATAGAAAGTTGTGATGGAAATCTTGGCCAGGTTTAACTGTGGTGCTTGCTGACAGTGCATACAAATTTTGGATGTATATTGATGGGTATCCATAGAACAGTCTCTTCAGAGGACTTGGTACCCCATAAATGCTGCTGCTTTATTTAACAAGACTTTCTCCCCATTATAACCAGGCTGTCTCTTAAATTAGTTGAAATCCATGGGCTATAAATATAAAAATATGATGCAACTTGGTTTTAATGCAGCAGGTGTAAATGCTATGCTTAAAAAATAAAATGTGGTTGACTTTTAGCAGTCTGTCTAAAAGGATTTGTGGCAGAGGGGGTAACTTTATTCTAGGCACTTAGCCCCTGTAAAAGCCAGAACTTTTGGCCATATTTTTAGATTAGCCTGAGAAGATGTGCCTTATTTGAACTCTCACTGCCTCAGCTGAGTGAATTAAGAAAGTGTTCCATGACCAGCTGGACAAGATCCGGTTTTCTTGGGAACCCCAAGACTGCAGGAACAATTCTACTTTGCCTTCAGTTTACACCATGTCTTGCCAAGGTGTTGTGAAAAGCTATAACTTTTAAAATTCTTTTAAGCTAGGAATATCCTTCTTCTGTACTGGGTCTGGAAGGTGGCAATAAGCTCACTTTTTTCTTTTATTAATACCTTATGAGTTTGTGTCCTCATAAGGCCCATTTCTTTGAGCCTTGGTTCCACTTTTGGAACTAGAAAATGAATAATTAGGCCAACACATCATGCTATTATATGAGCTTTAGTTAAGAATGTTTATAGGAACCTATAAAAAAGGATCCACTTTCAGGAATACTCAGAACCCTTCAGCAAATTTTAGGGGCACCTGAAATCTTGTGTAATACTGGAATATAAGCTTTATGAGTTAGAGACCATTTTTGGGGGGGGATCTGCAACTGTGTTCCTAGCACCTAGAATAAATTAGTAAATACATGAATGCACTCCAAGCACTTTCTCAGAAAGTCCATTCATATTATAGATGAAAAATGACAAGAAAATAAAAATTACCTTCAGGAGTCTTCATTGAAAGTTTGAAATCCACTGTTAGCTTAGTGTGACAGTACAGTTGTTGATTAACTGAATCAATTCAAAATTAGTAATAAAATTTTGTGAGAAATACTTATTTTTATCTAATAAAGAAGGGAAATGTTGACTTTCCAGCTTTTCTTCTGGGTAAATGACTATCTCACAGTCTGGGTATAATGTATTACCTGTCAGGGATGCATAATAAATTTATTTTTAAGAACTTTTTGGTAACCAGAAGTCCTGCTATAAACCACATAAAATACTTTAAATTTCTTAAGATTTGTTTAATAAAAAGATAAAATTTTGTGGTGTTTTGTGTCTTTCATCTGCACATGTAAATACTTAGTGGCTGACAGGAAATTATTTGTAGAAATGAAAACTTTTATTTCTTTTAATTATACACTTTAAAATAAGTGTACTTAGTACTCTTAAAAATAAGAAGAAATGATGTATAAGAAGAAATGGTGTTATCTGATTTTTTCTTCTTTAAAATTTTCAAAATGAATTTGTTTCATTTTATCTTTGGTATAATTATTAAACCATTATTATTTAGCTTATCAGACTTATAGCACTTTGTACCTGTATAAATTTGTTATTGTTTTAAAATAGCATTTGAACTCTAAATATTATATTACTAATTAGAGAACATTTTATATTTTAAATTTTATATAGGAATACTTACATATGAATGGAAAAATAAAACAATAAGTACAATCAAGAAAGGAACTGTTTCATTTTTTAATGGGGACTGTGGGTTTAGCGTTCTGGTTTTATAAATTTGGCCTGTGTTTATTCACATTAGGCCCATATTTTTAAGGAAATTAAACTGAGGAGGGGTGTCAGGTTTTCCTTTTCTTTCTCTTAAGTTCCTCTTTGTGCTTATATACTTGTGTGTGCTTATATACTTGGAGAACATATCTGCCATCATGAGCTTCACAGCTTCCTACTGCTTACTTTGATTTGTAGTGATAATGAATGTGATCGTATAATGAATTGTGTCAATATTTGGAAGACCAGTATAACTTGGTGGACTAGTGTTTTCTAAACGAACAGTGAGTGATGTTACAAAATCACGCAGAGTGTAAAAGATTCATTCAGTGTGAAATACAGACCAGTGGACTTCACATAGCAGAGTACAGAAAGTTGATTGATAATGGTTTCAAATTCCACATTGCAGTTAACCTTTTAGAAAATGACTGTTTGTCAAATGCTGGTGTAGTATCAAAGAAAGACATCCATAACTATCTGAATACTCTGCCCTTTTCCAGCTACACATCTGTTTGAGCCAGATTTTTTTTTTTCTATATTTCAATCAAAACAACATACCGTAACAGGTTAAAGCAGGTATGAGACTGGCTGTCTTCTGTAAGCCAAAGATTAAAGAGACTTGCAAAGATAGTTCTGCTCTTAACACTAACTTTTTTGTTTTAGAAAATAAAACTATTTTCATAAAAATATTAATGTTGCATGTAATGAGTTTATTGTTACTATTGAAGTAATAAGAATTTAAATTTTCTTTTCAGTTACGAATACAGTAAACATTATAGATGTAATCTACATACACAAAAAATTGTTGGGTGTATTTAAGTATTAAAAGTATTTAAGGGTGTAAAGAGGTCTGAGATAAGAATTTGGAGAATTGCTGATTCAGAGGAATGATTCCACATCTGAAATACATGTTAGGGGTGAGATTATGGAAGAACACACATTTTATACTAAGAAACTGACACTTTACAGTAAACAGTAAGGAGTCAGAATATTTTTGAGCACAAAATGATATAATGAAAGCAGTACATACAGACATTAGAGTTATATGGAGGTGATAGATGTATAAGATGGAAGGAGGGGGATGAGTAGAATGGGAGAGCAGTCACAGTGCATTAGCAGAAGGGCAGATGTAAGGTGTTAGGACAGTTTGGGTTGGCTAAACTAGAGAGACTTGTGAAGGCAGTATTGACCTACCTACTGATAGGATAAGAAGAGGGAACAGTCAAGTATTAGGTTTGAGCTTCGATAACTGGTGTCAAGAGAAACAGATTTGTAGGGAAAGCTGAACTGCTTTCAAATTTTTGTAGTGCTGTGATTAAGCACTTGAGATTGAAAAGCCAGGTGGAAATATCCAGTAGAGAACTGAAAGTTGAGACCAGGGAGCCTTCCAGCTCTTAGAGTATCATGGAACACCTCTGTTGCTTAAAATTTAAAAGAAGTATGAAGTAAGCAAATGGTGATCCGGTTGTTAAAAATTTATATTTTGGTGGCTAGTTGATATCTTATATCAAAATCTGATAAAATATACATTTGACTATTACGTGCTTGGCACTACCATGTGTTCTTAGTTATTACATTTGTGTGTATGAGTGTGTGTATGGTTTTTAAGCTCTATTAACCGATGTTCTTTCATTTCCTTGACTTGTTTACAGCATTTGTACAGTTTTTTTCTCATGCATAACAATAAAATGTTGTTTAAACAAGTTATCAAGATTTAACAATGAAAACAGAATTTTTCCCTTTCTTTTAAAAAAATGACACAATTAGTTGTGGTACATGGAAGAGAAACATCTATTTCCTGTCCCTCTTATGATAAGTGTTTTTTCATAGAAATTCCTTGATACTGTGTGTATGATTTATTTTCCAAGGCTTAAATGGCTGAAAATATGCTCTAACAACCATCTGATATGAAAAACTGAACAAAATGTGTACTCAGTTGAATGATTCTCTGAAGAAATAATGGTGCAAATGAATTATCAAAGTGTGAAATCATTAAAAACAAAACATGTTTGGGTTTTTATTGAATCTTAATTGCAGGCTTATGTATTTTCTTTTGTAAACTAAGTTAAAAGAAAATTGCCTATCTAAATTTTTGGAGGCCAGTGTTGTAGGACATATATTGTACCATAATTTATTTTTCACATAAAAGCTGCTGTTCCTTTTTTCCCCCAGCATTAACATGCATGCTTTCCTCATGTAGGAGAATATATAAAAAACTGGAGGCCAAGATATTTCCTTTTGAAGACAGATGGCTCATTCATAGGATATAAAGAGAAACCCCAAGATGTGGATTTACCTTATCCCCTCAACAACTTTTCAGTAGCAAGTAAGTTAATTATAACTGTTGATTCACCTTGTATTTATTTATTTGTATGGCCTTATGTGTCACATATCATGGGATATATGAAAAGCCTATGAAAAAGTTTAGGTTTGTATTTAATAGCAGAGAAATTTTTAGCTTGGATAGAATTTTAGTTCCTTAGCATAGGGATTATCGATAATATGTGGTCTTATATAATGCAAAATAGTTTAATATTTTTTATAGTTAGAACTTTGTGATAAAAACAATTCCTCAAATACATACCTCAAGCTTTTCTCTATAAAGTGTAAACAAAGACCTTTGACTTGGTTGCTGGACTGAACTTGGTTGTAAGATGTTGCCAGTACTTAGTGCATCTCTAATCAAAGTTTCCTATCATAATTTTAGCTCTTTTGATTGTATAGTAAGAAACAAGTGATTTACATTAGACATTATTTTCTGGGGAGATTTTATGTTTGTAGTAAATTTTTCTTCCCTTACAAATATCTAACAAAAATGTTTGTAATTTAAACTTATTTAGAAATTGTATATTTGCTTGAACATAGCACAAAATAAACTGAAAGATGATGATTATAATTGTTATGATCAGGCTTTCAGATTGTTCAAATTACTGATTAATCAATGAAAGGAGTTTTCTGTGTTGATTTAGGAGTAAAGCATTTTAAAAGTTATGTTAACTTAAAACAAACTTGCATAAGAGATAAAGTTTGTACCATTGGGATAAAATCTTTAACCAGACACGATTCTTAATTTTAATTTTGGTTGTTATCTATTAGCCACGTTTAGAAGAAAATGTGAGGGAAAATTGAAGCAAAAAATAAATTAAAAATATAATAAATAGCAACATCAGAAAACCCAAGGTAATAAAAATCCTCAAATATTATAAAAGTCATTTTATCATTATATAGAGCCCCAGTCTTTTTTACGGATACTTTTCTTTCAATTTTTTTAAACAATAAGGTAAAACAGTAAACCAGAGTTTGAAATCGTACTTAAAAAAAAAAAATTCTCTGTTTATATAAGTGGGTTGTTCCGTAGGGAATTTCATTTTTTAAAAAGTGAGAATACTGTTGTATTTGTGTATTAATTAGGAAAATAATTTTTCTCCACCAAATTTATGGCTTTCTTTCAGTAGGAAATTATTTTTAAAATCCTATTGTCAATTGAAATAATATCTTGTATTTTGTATTGACTTTAAGAATGCATTTTCTTTCTAAAGATCTTTTGTGCAAGCATTTGCTTTAAAGTGATAGAAAGTGGCTTTTAAAACATAAGCAACATACATTATCATATCTGACCTAAAGCCAGTATGGTTTCTTAGTTTCTTCTATTTTACTAGCAAATACTATTATTGGTTTGTCTGAAATAATTTATAAAGTACAGAACTCCTGTATCTGCTGATCGAAATGCAGCATTCTTTGACCTTATGAAATTTCACACCTCAACAAGTTTTAAAGACATACTGTATGTCACAGTCTGCCAACATCTGCTCTGACACTTCCACTGGCGGAGGCTGAAATAAATGCTGCACTCTTGAGGAGAAAACCTATTTAGTGACTGACAGTCAACTTATCCATGAAATCAATATTAGTCGACATCTGTAATCTTTGCTTGTATAATCAAGTAGTTGTGGATAGTTGACTCAAACTAATAAGTGAAGTTATAGACTAGCTCCTTAATTTTTGGAAGGGTGTTAATGTGGATCTTACACTAAATAAACTATTTAAAATGGATTATTTTTAATGCCTGACTTATTGCAAATGTAAGTTTTATAAATAATAATTATCTGAGGAAATAATGTGTAGTGAATAGTTCAAATTTAAGCTCCACCAAAAGCCATGAGTATGACCTTGGGCAGGTCATTCTCTGAGATGCTGTGGTCTTTAGTCCCTTCATCAGCATAGTGAGAACATCTGGATTCAATGAATTTGTAAAGCCCTTTTGTCTCTAACATTCTGTGATTCTGAGGGGAGTTTGAGCAGGCCCTTGAAGAGTGAGTAGGAATTAAGCAAATTAAAATAGAGGTGAAGGATATTCCAGGCAAACATGAGATATTAAGAGATATTCATGAGATATTAAGAGAAGGAACAGTTGGAGCCAGAGAGAGTTACTCCGCTAATAGTTTCCCTTTTGTCCTAGCCCACTTCAGTATATGAAAAAAAGATACTAGTATATGAAAAAAGAAACTAGAAATACAAGGTATTTCGAAGCTAAGTTGGGAAATGTTACATATACACGTGTATTCCATTCATAGCTACAATGAGTCCCCTATTTTTCCTGATAATTAAAAATGGTACTTCAAAAATTAATCTTTGTGGGTGTTAATGAAATTTTACCAAAATAGATTTTTTTATCCATATGAAAACATTAAAGTATGAGAACTAGAAGGGACTTGGAATTGATCTCTCCAATCTTCATGAAGTTTCAAATTCCTTTTCTTCTGATTTAAAATTTCCAAACAGATAAGTCTTTATACTAGTTGTTTCTACTTTCCAGTCCACTGCAGCCTACCTTGCTTTCTTATTCACTTGATTGAAACCACTTTTAGTAAGTTCTCCAGTGACCCCTTAATTGCTAAGACTAGTAGACATTTTTCAGTTCTTTTTTTCCCTGAATTTATATCTGGTATATATTTTATACTTTTGATTACTACTTCCTTTTTGGGATGATCTCTCCCATTGTGTTCTAGGATGCTTTTCTTTCCTGGTTTTCTTCCTTTGCCTATTGCATGCATTTTGATATCTAACTGGATTCTGGCCAAGGAATCTTCTATGTACCCTCTCCCTGGATGGTCACATTCACATTAATGTTTCAGTTACTCCTAGTATGCAGCTTGCTCTCACACTTATGTATCTTCAGGGCAGGCCTCTTTTCTGAGCATTAAGGTACTATATTCAACTGACTGCTAGACATCTCTACCTAGATATTCTTTGGTAGTCAACATATCCTAAGCTGAACTGAAGATAATTTTGTCAACTTTCCCCCCTGTAAGTCTCACTACCCCAGTTCTGTCTTGAGCAGAAACCTGGATCTATTCCATGCCTTTTTTTTTCCTTCAAATCTTCACCCCACTCCCAATTCATTTCTAGTCCTGCTGGTTTTGCTTATTTCTTTAACTTACGTCCTGCTCTTTAATCACCCTAGAATAAGCCCTCATCATCTCTGCTATAGATTCTTAACTATAGATCTCTGCCTGTAGTTTCTACCACTCATATTCTTCCTTCACATGACTGTCAAAGTGATCTTTCTAAAATTAAATCCTAACTATGCTGCTACCCTGTGAAAACCCTGCCCTGGATCTTCATTACCTACTGGATAAAGTCCATATTCCTTCTATATCACACGAAGATCTCCTCAATCTGGCCTCTGCTTTCAACTCTTGCCTCATCTCTCTTCTGCTGTCCAATTATACGTTGGCAGTACTGAACTGTTTATAATTCCCTATATAAACTATGCTGCTTTCCTACTCTGACCCTTTGTTTTTGCTGTTCCCTCTGATTGGAATGTCCTTCTGTCCTCTATTTGCTGGAATAATTTTTCTTTTTCGTCCTTTAAGACAATTCAGATTTAAATCCCTATCCTCATTCCTTGCTAAATTATTCCTCTCTGCTCTTTACAACGCTGTTATCTTTTGTTGTTATCACATTGTTTCTTGGTTATCTTGTTCATGTGTAAGTCTCGTCCACTAATCTGTGAGTTATTTTAGGGGAAAAACCCAAGTGTTATATCTCCTAGTGCCTACATACTAGGGTTTAATAACTGTTTTTGAATGAATGTCTGAAAACATCTAGTCCAGATTTCTCCTTTTTTAGATGAGAAAAAAGAAGGCTTTGAAAATTCAGTGATCTTTCTAAGGTTGCTTTACTAGGTAGTGGTAGTTAAGTATCAAGATTAAAACTCAAATCTCTCTACCATCATTTAGGTGTTATCTCCCGCTCTGCGCTATCACCCCCCCAATTCCCCACCTCCATTCTGTGACATTTTCCCTATCTAGATCTTTGAGATCTGATTTTGGGTCAGATTCCAACTCTTAAATTAAATTCTAAATATCCTTTGGCATGCGGATTGTAAACTCTCCAACACCTATAAAATGTGGATAGCAGTATTTGACCTTTATCCTTTTTTGGGTGGAACAAATATGAACTATATGTGTAGTTGCCTTCTAAATATACTATAGAAATGGAAGTAAAATAATATTTTTTTCAAGAAAATTATATCTCTAATCAGAATTATGGTGAGGTAAGTTGCTAATTATATATTAAGATTTATCTTGGCATAGGAAACATTACACTTTGACTGAAAAATAATATAGGATAAATACAAACATTGTTGCAAAGCTATTTTCAAAGGTACATTGAGCATAATAGCTTGTCTACCCAGTTAGTAGTCATGGTCTGACATTTTGAACAGTTATTAGCCCAACTCAGAAGTGGGAACAATTGCCCAATGGAGAGCTTGAACATTTGCCCAGGTCTTGAGGCTCATCCTACTTTTGATCTAATCCTTCCTCCTCACAGTGGTGGGGAGGGAGAAGTGCCAACCTGTGTCCCCAGGAGCACCTACTAGAATTCTCCCTTATTCCATGTTGCAGAAACTGGCCCACTCTGACAATAGCCTTTTCCTCTCTGAAACCCTTCGTCTATCTTCTTCTATCTCTTTTAAAAAAGAAATTGGTCAGTCTGCACTTTGTAGGCCAGTTTTACAAGTGAAATGACATGTTTACTCACTAATCTGTTTTTCTTCTTCTCTTTGAAAGAAAGTAAGGGAATTATGGGACTTCAATCTACCAAAAACCATTTTTACCTCTGAATAAATATTAGACTCAGATTTTTTTTTGGTGTTGTTGTTGTACACGGGCCTCTCACTGTTGTGGCCTCTCCCATTGTGGAGCACAGGCTCAGCGGCCATGGCTCACGGGCTCAGCGGCCATGGCTCACGGGCCCAGCCGCTCCGCTGCATGGGGGAACCTTCCCGGACCGGGGCACAAACCCGTGTTCCCTGCATCCACAGGCAGACTCTCAACCACTGTGCCACCAGGGAAGCCCAGACTCAGAGATTTTAAATGTGTAGAAAAATCAATTGATTCCTACTGATGCTTTCATTGTGGTTGTTCATAGGAATAGAGAAATAGCGTATGACTTGATTCTTAGTCTTACACAACACGTAATAGAAAAGTCTGCAATCTAGAAAAGCAATCCTGTAAATCTAAAATAACCCTATGCTATATAAATGTATACAAGGATTATGAGAGATCAGAATAGCTTACTTTTAAAGGGCTTATTGATTATTAAAACCATACTAGATTCTAAAAGGAGTATAAAATACAATTTTTGTTTGTAGGAATTTATCATTGACTGGAACACATTTGAATAGAGCATATAGCAATGAGAGGAAAAATGAGATGAATTTTATAGAAAATAAATGCGGTAGAAGTTGAGAGAGTAGGTAAAGGTAAGGTAAGATGACTAGATAAGAATTTACGCATGAGATAAGTTTAACATGAACCCAGAAGGACAGGTGATATTTAGGTTTTTGGAAGAAGGAAGACTTTCTCAGTGAGGTTAACAACATAAGCAAATATGAAATCTGGAATTAAGGAGTAGCCTGTTTGTTAATAGTATAGGCAATATGCTAGATGGATAGAGAGTTTTTGTTGGAGGAAAAAAACGTTACGATTAGGTAAATTGTAATCAGGTTGTGAAAGATCTTGAATACCAGTTTGATGTTTTTAATGGAAACACGTTGAAAACCATTGGTGGCTTTTGAGCATTAGGTGTCCAATCACTGTTAGATTAAAAAAGAACCTATATGGTTATAGCGTACAGTAGAAGGCATTCATCCATAGACGAATAGTTTTCTTTCTCTTTCTACCGTGAGTCAATCAGTCAGCTAGGGATTGACTTATTTTCCCTATTTTCCAGTCTCACTTCTATCATCCTAGTTCAGTTCTTCATCACTTCCCCCCCCTGGATGATTTTGATAGTCTCTTAATAGATCTCTTGCCTTCAAGTATTCTCCTCTCTGGAGTATTTGGAAGCAATGCATAGGATAGATACATCAAAAAAAAATCTTCCCTTGCAAATATCATCTTGCTCAGAAGAATCTTAAATTTTCTTCATTTTCACAAGAGGAAGATGAATTTTTTTCATATTTATGTTTATACTGTATATATTGAAGTATTCCTTTTTTCTTCTATTACTCCTCAATGTTCCATACATTTTGGGGACCTAAATTGCTAGATTTTATTAGGCTCAATTGCATGTGGAATTCTAACCCTGCTTTTGTTTTGAGTGATTTTTTAGACTGTTTAATGTACTTGATCATTTGAAGATTTGGTGCTTTTTTCCCTCTAATTGGGTTCAGAGTTTCAGGAAAACAGACAGTTATATTTGGTAC
Organism: Kogia breviceps; assembly: GCF_026419965.1. Lineage (NCBI taxonomy): Eukaryota > Metazoa > Chordata > Mammalia > Artiodactyla > Physeteridae > Kogia > Kogia breviceps. Next base: position 38,300,026 of record NC_081310.1, on the reverse strand, counting down.
TAGGTGCATCTATCTCACTGTAAGGAATTCCTTACTTAAAAATTAAGTGAATTACTATAAATTTAATAAAAATTTCTTCCTGTCCTTCATTTTTATGGGTGGTACTATATTAATATATTTGCAAAATTTAACCCATAAACCAAGTTTAGAATCGGGAGTGGAGAGAACCTTTTTTAAAAATCACTTTAAAAGGAAATCGTTTTTAGAAAATTTTAAACAGTATAATGCCATATTTAGTCACATATTTCCTTCCTCTCATTCAAGTCACACTTCAATCTGATAAGAAAAAAAATTTTCCACAGAATTTCTACTCCTTCCTCCTTTTTTCTACATTGTACAACGAATGTGCACAAAAGAAAATGTGTAACCCCATTTTAATGGATTTAGAGTTTCAAATCCAGCTCTTCCTACATGTGAGAACAACCCTCTGTATCTCTGAAAGATTTCATCAGTTACATGTCTTTTATAAACATAAATTTATGTGTGTATCATTTGAGTTTCATATTAGATAATCTCATGATTTTAATACTTCCTTTATTATAGTACTGCAGGTGACCTGCTCAGATTTTGGTTAGAGCCTGTATTTCCCCTAATACAGGAAAAGATGATCTCTCACCCCTCTTTTCTGATTTACTCTAGAGCTAATCTATTTAGTTGTAGTCTTTACCTTCTCAGCCCCATTCATCAGTATATAACTTACTATGGGATCTTATGTAGAATCAAGGGAAATGATAAACTTCCAGAGCACAATCACTGTGTATACTCATTTTAAAAATTTCCTATAACGTTTATTATAAGATCTGGTATATTGGAAGGTCACTTGACTTGGAGTCAGTAGACCTAAGTTTGAGTCTTGGTTCTGCTACTTTACTAGCTATGTGACCTTGGGCAAATGACATAACTTTTCTGATCTTCGTTTTTCTCATCTTTAAACATGAGGTTATCTACTTCTCAGGATAACGGTGAGGGTTAAATGAGATGATATAAGTGAAAACACTTTGTAAATTATAAATGCTGTACAAATAAAAGTAATAACATAGGACAGAATATGCTCAGTAATATTTTCTTGAGTTAAATGGCAGCCATTTTCCCCTCTCCAGCTAAATTACATTGGAGTAGGGTGGAAACTACTCTATTGGGTTTTCTTTAAAGACCATTACAAGTTTTAAGTAGAACCTGTCTACAACAAGGTTGAAGTTGAGACTAGCAGCTCTTGTTTGGTTTGGGGAAATTTTTCAGTTTTATTTAATGCCGAAGACTATTGTCTGTAGAGTCTAGTCTTTCTTATAACTAAACAACATGAGCTAAACCCCTAAACCATGCCCATGGCCTTTCTGGAAAACGAAGAAGACATCACTGCAGCTGAAAGAGCAGCACCATTTGGATTGGCCTCAGAGGAACTGGGTGTAGACCAAATTCTTTAATTAGAAGTTTTAGTCAGAAGTTTTTTGTTTTTTAATAAAAGTAATAAATCCTCTAATATCTTTCTGACTGTTCTAAGAGGATCCTTTGGTTACCATCCACTGCGGAAAATTTTTAAATTAATTTGGTTCTCCCATTAGATAATTGCATTTTTGTAAGACGGAGTTTGCAATGGGGATTGTTTTTAGGGGAAGGCAGGCAAGGTGTGATCAATGTTAATAGCTTACGTTAATGTGAGGACATAAAATAGATCCCGGCAGAACCAACCTTCCTTCCTCCCTTCCTTCATCCCTTTTTCCCTTTCTCCCTTTCTCCTCTTCCTTCTCTCTCTACCTTGCTCCCTTCCTCCCTCCCTCTCTCATTCAACTTCCCCTAAGGTCAGCAATCAACTGTCACTTATCCAAAGATACTTATGTAAAGAACACCACACATGTAATAATTTTCACTGAATTCTTCTTAAATACTTTAAAATTTGTTTTTAAATACTTTTACCTTTCTTTATTTCCTTTTCTCATCATCCTAAGTAACAACCTCACACGATTTGTTCTGTTTTGAAATTTCCTACCTTATGTGCATATGATTTAAAGTAACACAATTTGGAAACATAGGAGTTATCACAATTAATAATTAAACATATTTTTAGGAAATCTAAGTTCAAATGAATATTTAGAAAGTTTTTATTGAGGGTTTATTGTGTTCTCAACATTGTACCAGGTACTGAGGGAAAAAAGAAGGAAATAAGGAAGGAAACCAACCTTTCTTTGAGCGTTACTATGTGCCAGGCCCTTTCACATATGTTATCTCATTTAATCTTCACAACAACATTCTGAGGTAAGTATTATGTTCTCCATTTTCAAGAGACTGAGAGATTATGTGACTTGCTTTAGGTCACTTATGTGGCAAATGGCAGAGCCAGAATTTCAACCTGTGTCTAACAGAATGCTAACCTTAAAGCCTGCGTTCATTTCATTAATCCACAGACATATGATATAGCTCTTGGATTTGAAGAATTTATAATCTAGTAGCAAAAATATGCCACAGACCCTTGCAGATAGTATTTTGTGATTGGTATTTTGATGGTTCAGTTCTGAAGTAAGTTTATAATTAATATATTCAGTAAGAGTTTAGGAAAGGGAAGTATCATTAAGGACTAGATCATCGAGAAAAGCCTCATTGAAAATTGAGATTGTTTGGAGAAATAGTAAGATTTCAAAAGATGGCATATATTCCAGGTAACAGGAATAACAGTAATTTGAAAAAAATATTTCTAAGAAACTTCAGCTGAATCTCTTATTGTTAATTTAAATGGGTATGAAATCCTCAGATATGAATGAAATCTCCAGGTGGTATGTTATTTCTTTATCCCTGTATAGAGTAAAAAATATCAAAGGAGAAAGAAGGATAAATGATAGGAATAAATATGGCACTTGAAATATTTAGCAGAATGCCATAATCATACTAGATACTTTGTTTTCTTAGTGTCAGAGTTAGGCATTCGGTCCCCTATTTGCTTACTTGGTGTTTTACATGCAGTTTCTGTAGTAACATTGCTATTCATCTTCTCTTCTAGTAGAATATAAAATAAGTTTACTGATGCAAATAAATATTCTATTTTAAAATACCATCTTAAAGTCAATACTTATTTTTTAGCTAAAATTATTTTGAACTGTAGCTTTTAGCTTGGAAAGGGGCGCATCATCTATCTATTTTTTCAAAATCCAACTTATTTTGTGTAAGAGAGCTGAGGTGGTGTGAATGCGGAGTGATTAGTGGGTGTGGGGTGGGAGGATCACCACCTGCAGACTGTGTGTAATAAGCAGCTGTGGTGGATTTTTGTATAATTTTTTAATATTAAATTAATTATTAATAGGTCAATATACTTCAGTTTTTCAAATAAAATTTTACTGAGTGTATAACACTCAGCTAGCCTTTGGTGCTAAGGATCCTTGTACTGTTGTTTTATCTTATTACTGATCCTAGAATTTTCCTCTATGATACCCTTCCATATCTGAAGAGTAGAGATAATTCTTTTTACACACATTTCTGAGTATACTCATTTATCACCTGATTACTTCTATAGATTATTTTTGGTTAAGTTAAATGTAAATAAAACCTAGTTGCCTTATTTGTTTAATATTTGTTTTTTAACTTAAATTTTTTTTTCTAAAAAGTAGAGCTTTATGTGTAATTACTTTTTAAAATTGTAAATTAGGGAATTCCCTCGTGGTCCAGTGGTTAGGGCTCCGCCCTTTTACTGCTCTGGTCAAGGAACTAAGATCCTGCAGGCTGCATGTTGCAGCCAAAAAAAATCCCAAAATTGTAAATTAAAAAATGATTATATGCCCATTATATTTGCTGCTTTAATCCCATCTTACTTATAATTAATACATATGAGATTAACAGAGACTTAAGGAAGTAAAGGAAGAGAACTAACATTTTTTAAGTGCCTACTATGTATGAGGTGCCTTATTTACAGGAACATGACAAGAAAAACATGAAATAAATATTACCTTAAAAAAACCAAACTAAATAGTGAAACTGAGACCTAGAGAGATTAAGAAACTTTCCTAGAGTCTCAAAGCAAGTACATGGGACAATTAACCATGATTTGGATTCTGGACTAACACCCGGCTTGAATGCATTTAATCATAAATGGAGTTCAGAGATGACAACACTGTTCAAGTAATGTATATTCAGTACCACAAAAACTTCGTTATATGTCAAGTATTATTAACAGTAGGTTAATAGTAGACTCTCATTGTTCTCAAGAGGTATATTTTATTTAACTGTGAAATTTATACTACAGCAGAGGGACAAGCATGGAGGTGGTAGCCAGGTGGCTGATTATTTGATAGAAATTTATTATGTTATATTGGGCCAGTCACTTCACCACCCTGGTGTTTTATCATCTGTGATGAGAAGGAGTTGGAATGAAGAATCTCTGAAGTCTTTTCTTCTAGAAGTCAATGATTTGTCTATCAGCAGCAGATAATAATTTCTTGGAACATTCAGTCTATTGAGAAGTAATAATAATAATAACCACTTGTTGAGCACCTGTGTACTATGCACTTTATATGTATATTACTAGTCCTGCTGACATTTTTTCAGGATACCTAATATCTCTGTTTTATAGCTAGGGAAACTGGGCTCATAGAATTTGCCAGTGGTCATGCATCTAATAAACTTTGGAACTGAAAGCTAAGCCCACAGCTTTCAGGTGTCAAGGCCAGTGCATTTTTCACACCACTGCTTAACTAAAACATCTCTGGCTGCTGTAGGGTCTTCAGGTAAGAGGTTTTCTAGGATAGGCAGTTCAGACGGTGTGGGCTTTCCATGCCCCTAGATTAGATTATATGTTAGCATCATGGATCAAATCTTGTCATTCTCAACTAGTATATGAAAATATATGACAGAGCTTTTGGATATTTCCATTTAAGAAAACTGAAGCTTAATGCAGAGAATTTAGTAGGTGAAGATTTCAGCCTTCTTCTTCCAGTTATATCAAAGAAATCATAGGAGAAACACTAATTTTTAGAGACAGAATCATCTGGATATTAGTACGAATTATATTATTGAATTTTTAACAAACTAGATTTGAGGGACACGTTTTTTATCCCGCTGCAGTTATATACTAAATCGCTGCCTTTCTGTTTTTTCCCCTATATCTTTATGCTATTTTAAAGCATTTGTTATGTTTTGAATAAAGTTAAATGAGGCTCAAGGCCACAGTCAGGGGAAGGACCTTTAAGCCTTGGAATTTTAGGAAGGATAGAGAGGCATTCTTTGGGGTTGGAAATAATACATAATCAAGCAGATGCTAATGAAAAAATGAAATGCAGAGCATGAAAAAAGAGGCAAGGGTGCCTGTTTGAAAGTTTTATGGAGGAGAGTACATTGCCCCTTTATTACAATAATGTTTCTGCACTATAATAAGGTCTTTCATTGCAAGTTCAGCTTTTTTCATTCATTTGTTTTGTGCTCTGCTTCCTGTTACTAATTGTCAGCACAATGGTCTTCCAACTATGAAGTCTCAGTGTCCTTTTGGACCAATTTGTCATTGTCTTTCTCCCTCACCCCCAACCCGTGCACTATTACTATGGTTGCATTTTTAGACATTTTTAATGTTTTTAAATGGCAGTGCTTTTGAAACATGCCAGAATAGTTCATGCTAATTGAATCATCCAACCAGCAACAGTTATTGCTTCCAAAAGCACACTGATAAAGTTTCTGTCTGTATAGGATATTCTTATAAAGTAATTAAAATATATAATTTTTTATAGCATTATTCCATATGCATTGTTTCCTTTGAGCTTTACAATCGTCCTATGGAAATAGGACATTTTGTTAAAATATTTTTGTTAAACGGTATTATTTACAGATCTACTGTTACCTCCTAAATTCTTTGGGATTTCTGTGCCTTTAGGAACTTACATTTCTACTGTTTTTCTGCTAATGGCTCTCTATTCTTATAGCTAGATTATTTTACATGACTAAGGAATCAACAAGGTTGGCTTAGATTGACAAACCTGAAGAAGTTCCGATTCCAATAACTCTAGTTACATGTTAGGTTTTTAACATTTTGGTCAATAAATGTTTCAAATGTGCTCTCAGCTTTGTATCAATAATCTAATATTGACAGAAAGACATTTTTCCAATGTAACTTTGGCCAATTTTCTTTGGGGGAAAACTGTTTCAGTATTCTGCATGTCACCCGTTTCTATCACTTCAGTATTGCAGAACACTTGAAAGTGAAGTATATAAATAAAGCTTGTTATAAATAAATAAAACTTTCCTTCTCTCTTGTAAGCAGCTAACATTCCTAAAACAATATGTGACATACTAAGAAGATCCAAGAATTTAGAGCTAGAAAGCCTGGATCAGAGACTCAGCTTTACAACCTTAATGACTTGATAGTTTTGAACAAGTGACTTAAAAATCAGACAGCTTTCATTTTCTTTTTTCTATTTGTGAAATGGAAATGATGAAAATACTTTAGAACTTTATTGGGAGAATTAAGTGAGAAATAATGCATGTAATATCTTAATGTTGTGGTTAAGCTGCTAATATGCTAAAATAAAGACTTAGTAGCTAATTATTGAAAAAGAATGAATTTTGGAGAAATATATAATGGAAAGCATAGTTTCCCTATTGACCTAAGTTGGCAAAGATGAGATTTTTTTTCTATTCTGCTAGAGATGAATGAGCTGATTATCCCAATGTATGCTGTTCATTTGGCTTGCAGTGTATCAAACTAAATTATAAATTAAGTATTTTTGTACTGTTACAAAGATGCAGAGACCTGTTTATGGCTGTGGTTGAAACTTTTTAAATGAGTTTAAGTAAGACTAATCAGGCTAATAGTATGTAGGACAACTTGGACAGGGAGAGAAGGCTGGAGAAAGGGAGACCGTCCGGGAGGCCATTTCAGGGATCCAGATTTTGGTAATAAATTCTCCGGTTGGGTGTTAGCAGTGAAAAGAAGGGATGGTTTGTTACAATAGGACTGTTACAGTGAATGTTGCAGGTTGGGTTGAAGGAGAATACAAGACGACTGAGGATGTGTTTCTTGGATGATTAGGAAGATGATACAGAAATAAAAGGAATGGAAACATTGTGTTGATGTTGTAATTTTCCGTTTGGAAGATTAAAAAAAACACCCTTTTAGATATGTTGAGAATGAGGAAATAATAGGTCCTCAAAAGAGAGATACTTGTTTTGCCATATGGAAGTGGAGCTCGATGGAAAGGCTGGCACTAGAGGGGCAGGTTTAAGAGTCATCAAACGTCAGGTGATAATTGTGGCAGAGCCATGAGAGAGACTCTGTAGGATGACATCCAAAGTCCTTACCAGGTCATTGAAGGTCTTTTTGATCTCATCTCCTACCACACCCAGAACTTAATTTACTCCAGTCACACTAGAGTTGCCATTTCTCAGACATGTCTGTGGACTTTACTCCAGTCACACTGGACTTGCCATTTCTCAGACATGTCTCTGGGCTCTCTCCAACTGCGGGCCTTTGCTCTTACTGTTCCTTCAACCCAGATCACTCTTCCCACAGATGTCTGCATTGGTTGCCCATTTCATTAAGGAATATCCTAACTTGTCTTTCTAAAATAGTACCACCTTCCCTGTCATTTTAACTTGTTACCCTGCATAATTTTTCTTCATAGTACTTATTATCATCTATATTATGTTATAAATTAATTGTTTATTGCTTGACCACTTATCTCTTCAGTAAAATATAAGCTTTATGAAAAATAGGGACTTTGTTTTCTTCACTGCTGTATTTCCAGTGCCTGGCTTGTTGTCAGGCATGCTGTTGAGCACACAATAATATTTGTTTAATGAATTTACTAAGGATAAAATTGTCATAAAAGAAAAGCATAACACAAAGTTCTCAGCATAAGGGAGCAGCTCAGTTCTAAGGAAGAATCCTTAAGAAAGAAGATTAATGAATGGTCAGAGAGTTGCAGGTAAAATCAGGCAAGTCTGTGTCATGGGGGCCTGGGAGAGTGACTCACAGGTAGAGAGCCAGGAGCATCAGATGCAGCAAATAAATGAAAATGAGAAAAAGGAAAATGTATTTGATAAGAAGAAGATTTCAGGAGACCGGTGGAAACTACAACTTAGCTACATGGTTAAGGAATATGTAACAAAGGCCACTCTTGTAAATAATGTCTTTTAAAGGGAAGGAAAGCAGCATTCAATACATGTGCATCTTGTTCTATGTGTATATTTATTGTTTGTTCACCCTGGTATGCATTGATAAGCAACTATGAAAATGAGTAGAAATTGTCACATTGATACATGGAAGCTTGAGGTATTTAAGTTGTAAATTAAAGTTGATAGAAAATAAATTGATTTTTCTAGTAGTGATACCTTTAAACTTCAATGCCCAATGAAATATTCTGAAGTTTAACTTGTGTTCAATGAGTTTAATTCACTAGATGGGTCTTTATTTTAGGTATTCATATATACACTTTATTTTCAAAAAATAATTTCCTTGGATATTTTTGGTACATACTTTGAGGAAATAATCTAATAGTATTTTGGAAGGAGTTTCTGTTTTTGACTTCTGATCATAAAAGTTTTCAGACATACAGGTAAGTAGAGAAAATAGCTTACTGAACTCTAATGGCTATTGTGTTGCAAAACAAACAAACAAACAAACAAACAAAAAGCAAAACCAAAAAATAGCTTGCCTAATGGTGTATTAGATGTTTGCATGACCCTTACAACTCTGTTAGGAAATGCCTCATGTCATTTTCATTATCTTAAACATTGTCCCATAGTGACCACAGTTTATTTTTACCTGAAATTTCAAGTATGTGGAGGGTATGCAGAGAACAGTTGTTCTAGAAGACTCTTGAAGTATTTATTTGATTAATTAGAAGCAGGATATGGTGGACCAACAAGATGGAGATATATTGATGGGGAAAGTGTTGGCTCTGAATGTACTTTTGGTAAATGGTGGTATCTGTGGTGACCATATTCATTAAAGAAAAACATATTAGGAGAAGTTCACGTTAACATGTTGTGATTTCAAATACAGTTTAAATCCACAAGTAGTATCCATGCTAAAACCAAAGAAGTAAGGTTTATGATAATTAAAATGTCAGAATTTGAAATATGTATCATAGAGTGAAAACATCTTCTAGAGTGGAAATAATGTTAGTGACCCAGTCTTCCTCCCCTCTTGTATAGAATTTTGTATTTTATAAAATAACTTTCTTTTTCTCTTCTATTTCCTTATATGGAGAAGGATATGTTGACTTTGGGTAATAGGTAAATGATTCAGATCCAAACACTAGAGACATGCAGCTGGACCAATGCAAGTTTGGGAATCACTTTTCTATCATTAGTAATTGAAAATTTTTATTACCGCTAGCTTTATTGGTATTGCAGTTTGTGAGATCCAACAGCGAAAACATCCGGAGGCTCTGCTGCCCTCCTTGCTGCATTCTTTCTCTTCTGCTCCTCATTCGAATCCACCTTTCCCTTACATGCCTACTTGGAGAAACAAAAAGTGGCAGGATCAGTATCCTACGAAGGGTAATCCTCATCGCTAACCATCCCTATGGTGTGTTCAGAGCCAGGAGCAAACACATTGGGGCCCACCTCCCTCTTCAAACATTGTTATCAGATGAAAGTTATCCTGGATTTCTTTGTAGAAGAAAAGATGTCACAGAAGGGAGAATAGTCAAGCACAGGAAAGTATGGGGAAGGCACAGAGGAGGGAACAGATAGGCCTTTCATCTGCAGATGATTACTGATATTTTTTAAAGGCAGTTTTCCTAGCAGTGTATTCTTTCCAGGTGAGCATGGAATGTGGATTCAGACAGACCTCGGGTAAATCCTTATACAGTTACTTGCAAGCTGTATGTTTGTGAGCAAGTTATTTAGCTAGTTTCAGTCTCAATTCTCTCATTTATAATGTGGAGGATAATAACATAACAGCTCTTACGTTTGGCCTTCACGTGAAATTAACATTTAGAAACCTCTAATCAGTGCGGTGCCTGGCACATAGTGATCGCAGTACACATACCCTCTACTGATCTTGCTCTCTACAAGGGTACCTGCCACACCTAAGCTATTATCCTCTCAGTGGAATGAATAAATCTCTTTAAGGTTGATGTGTTGAGTCTTAATTGGGTGCTATGCTTTTTTGCTCCCTGGATAATAAAACCTTTAAATAAAAGAAAGAAATGTTTTTCCCTCTTTTAAAGAATATCTGTAATAGTATTATATCTGGGGCCTTAAAAATAAGCTCTTTATGGTCATTATAACTCAGAGCATTATTTAATTTTGTGATTTAATTATAAATAGAATCTATTATTATGCATTTGGTTTTCACATTGGATGTTAGTGGAACTATTTTTAAAAGAATATAGTTAGCACTTAAAGGGTTAAAGCGTTTGAAATAAAACCTAATCTTTTAAATAAAATCTGAACAGGTGATGTCTAAAAATTTTCTTGGTATGTATTTTCTTGGTTTAGTATCTTGCATTTCCTCTATTTATTTGGCTTTCAGGTTTACAGAGTAATTACAGTTTTGAATGAAACTGGTCATCTGTGGTTCAGAGTGGTCTAAAAGTAAATAGGATGTTTGAAATTCAGCTTATAGTTTAACTTGGTCAGGTGAGTGTAGCTAGTGTATCTATTTAATTTAAATACTGGTGTAACAAAAAATTTATTGAAAAATATCATCTACCCATAAAAGAATTCAGAATAATGGTAGTAAAGATGGTCCAAGATCTCAAGAAAAAAAATGGAGGCATGGCTTGAGAAGATATAAAAACGTAGACAAGCTAAGGAACAAACAAACAGATGAACAATACAATATCTGAAATAAAAAATACACTAGAAGGAAACAGTAGCAGAATAAATGAGGCAGGGGAATGGATAAGTGAGCTGGAAGACAGAATGGTGGAAATCACTGCTGCAGAACAGAATAAAGAAAAAAGAGTGAAAAGAAATGAAGACAGCCTGAGACCACTGAGACAATGTCAGATGCATGAACATTTGCATTATAGGGGTCCCAGAAGGAGAAGAGAGAGAGAAAGGACCTGAGAAAATACTGGAAGAGATAATAGCTGAAAACTTCCCAAACATGGGAAAGGAAACAGTCACCCAAGTCCAGGAAGTGTAGAGAGTCCCAGGCAGGATAAACCCAAGGAGGAACACGCCAATACACATAGTAGTCAAATTGACAAAAATTAAATACAAAGAAAAAATATTAAAAGCAACAAGGGAAGAGCAACAAATAACATACAAGGGAACTCCCATGAGGTTATCAGCTGATTTCTCAGCAGAAACTCTGCAGGCCAGAAGGGGGTGGCATTATATGTTTAAAGTGATGAAAGGAAAGAACCTACAACCAAGGATACTCTACCCAGCAAGGCTGTCATTCAGATTCGACAGAGAAATCAAAAGCTTTACAGATAAGCAAAAGCTAAGATAATTCAGCACCACCAGACCAGCTTTGCAGCAAATGCTAAAGAAACTTCTCTAGGCAGAAAAGAAAAGGTCAAAACTAGAGATGAAAAAATTCCATATGGAAAATCTCTTTGGTAAACACAAACACATAGTAAAGGTAGGAAATTATCCACACACAAATACGGTATCAAAACCAGGAATTTTGAGAAGAGAGCACAAATGCAGGAGAGTGGAAAAGCATTTGAAGTTGAAAGACCAGCAACTGAAAACAATCTTGTTTATATATAGAATGCTCTATCAAAACCTCTTGATAACCACAAATCAAAAATCTACAATAAATACACACACACACACACACGGAATCCAAACACAACACTAAAATTAGTCATCAACTCCCAAGGGAAGAGAACAAAAGAGTAACGGAAGAAAAAAGACCTACAAAAACAAACCCCAAACAATGAAATGGCATGAAGAACATACATATTGATAATTACCTTAACTGTAAATGGATTAAATGCTCCAACCAAAAGACATAGACTGGCCGAATGGTTACAAAAGCAAGACCCATATATATGCTATCTACAGGAGACCCACCTCAGATCTAGGGACACATACAAACTGAAAGTGACAGGATGGAAAAAGATATTCCATGCAAATGGAAAAAAAAAAAAAAAAAGCTGGAGTAGCAATACTCATATCAGACAAAATAGACTCTAAAGACAAGAGACAAGAAGGACACTACCTAGTGATCAAGGGATCAATCCAAGAAGAAGATATAACAATTGATAATATATATGCACCCAACACAGGAGCACCTCAATATATAAGGTAAATACAGCCATAAAAGGAGAAATTGACAGTAACACAATAATAGTGGTGGGCTTTAATACCCCACTTTCATCAGTGGACAGATCATCCAGGCAAAATCAGTAAGGAAACACAGGCCTTAAATGACACATTAGACCAGATGGACTTAACTGATATTTATAGAGCATTCTATCCAAAAACAGAAGATTACACATTCTTCTCAAGTGAACATGGAACATTCTCCAGGATTATTCACATGCTGGGGCACAAAGTGAGCTGTGGAAAATTCAATAAAATTGAAATTACATCAAGCATCTCTTCTGACAACAATGGTATGAGATTAGAAATCAACTACAAGAAAAAAAGTGTAAAATAAAGAAACACATGGAGGCTAAACAGTATCCTACTAAACAACCAATAGATCGCTGAAGAAATCAAATAGAAGATCAAAAAATACCTAGAGACAAATGAAAACAAAAGCATGATGATCCAAAACCTATGGGGGAAAGTAAAAGCAGTTCTAAGAGGGAAGTTTATATCAATACACTCTTACCTCAGGAAACAAGAAAAATCTCTAACAAGCAACCTAACCTTATGCCTAAAGCAACTAGAGAAAGAATAGCAAAACCCAAAGCTAGTAGAAGGAAAGCGATCATAAAGATCAGAGCAGAAATAAATGAAATAAAGACAAAGACAATAATAGATCAGTGAAACTAAAAGCTGGTTCTTTGAAAAGGTGAACAAAATTAGTAAACCTTTAGCCAGACTCATCAAGAAAAAAGAGGAGAGGGCTCAAATAAAGTTAGAAATAAAAAAGGGGAAGTTAAAACAGACACCAAAGAAATACCAAGGATCTTAAGAGACTACTAGAAGCAACTATATGCCAAAGAAATGGATAACCTAAAAGAAATGGATAAATTATTAGAAAGGTACAATCTCCTAAGACTGAACCAGGAAGAAACAGAAAATATGACCAGACCAATCACAAATAATGAAATTGAAACTGTTTTAAAAACTCCCAACAAGCAAAAGTCCAGGACTAGATGCCTTCACAGGCAAATTCTATCAAACATTTAGAGAAGAGTTAACACGTATCCTTCTGAAACTATTCCAAAAAATTGCAGAGGATGGAACACTCCCTAACTCATCATCATGATATCAAAACCAGACAAAGAGACCACACACAAAAAAATTTACAGCCCAATATCACTGATGAACATAGATACAAAAATCCTCAACAAAAGTACTAGCAATCCAAATCTGACAATACATTAAAAGGATTATACACCATGATCAAGTGGGATTTATCCAAGGGAATGCAAGGATTTTTCAGTGTCCTCAAATCAGTTAGTATGATACACCACATCAACAAATCGAAGAATAAAAACCATATATGATCATCTCAATAGATGCAGAAAAAGCTTTTGACAAGATTCAACACCCATTTGTGAGAAAAGCTCTATAGAAAGTGGGCCTAGAGGGAGCGTACCTCAACATAATAAAGGCCTTATATGACAAACCTACAGCTAACATCATACTCAATGGTGAAAAACTGAAAGCATTTCCTCACAGATCAGGAGCAAGACAAGGATGTCCACTTTCACCACTGCAATTCAACATAGTTTTGGAAGTCCTAGGCAGGGCAATCAGAGAGGAAAAAGAAATAAAAGGAATCCAGATTGGAAAAGAAGTAAAACTGTCACTCTTCACAGATGACATGATACTATACATAGAGAATCCTAGAGATGCCACCAGAAAAGTACTAGAGCTCTTCAATGAATTTGGTAAAGTTGCAGGATACAAAATTTGTACACAGAAATCTATTGCATTTCTATACATTAACATCGAAAAATCAGAAAGAGAAATTAATGGAACAATCCCATTTACCATCATATCAAAATGAATAAAATATCTAGGAATAAACTTACCTAAGGAGGCAAAAGACCTGTACACCAAAAACTGTAAGATGCTGATGAAAGAAATCAAAGATGACACAAAAAGATGGAGAGATATACAATGTTCTTGGATTGGAAGAACCAATATTGTCAAAAAGACTATAGTACCCGAGGCAATCAACAGATTCAATACAATCCCTATCAAACTACCATTTTTTACCAAACTAGAACAAAAAATTCTTAACACATCATAGACTGGAGATTTATCAGTACGTGTTTTGTTACCGGAATGTTATTGACTGGAGATGTATCAATACGTTTTTAGAGAGAAATACAATTAATATCACTTGGCAAAGTTGTTAGAAGCCTAAAGTTGATCAAGGGTTCATTTTACAACTTAATGATTGTCATTAGCATTTACATTTTGCTCTGTTAGGTTTTTGTTCTAACATTGTGTATATTATCAACACGTTTATTACCATAAAATTTTCAAAAACAAAGCATCGTGAAATTTTGAGTGAAGAAGAATTTGTGGGTGAATTTCATGCACCGAAATTGATTGTCCAAGTGTCATATATACTGCTGTCTCAGAAGATGATAATTCTTCAGAATATAGTTCTGATTCAGACAGTGTGAATATTAGACCAACAAAAAGATAGAAAAACCTTAGCAAATGATTCTGATTCAGAAAGTGAAAATGAAACCCATTGTGCTGGAGAATGCTCCTTTGCTTCTACAGAAGTGGACTGAAGATAACATTTCATGAAATTAGAAGACTTTACATGTGTGTCAGGTGTAAGTATTGAATGTAATAACCTGCAAAGTGTTAGTGAAATAACAGAATTAATTTTTGGTAAGGACTTTTTCAAGTTGGTCGCTTCTCAAAGAAATTTGTATCACGAACAGAATGAAAAATCATTTAAGAAGTATGAGAAGGCTTTAAAATGGAATGATGTAACCAGTAGTGACATGAAGAAGTTTCTTGGATTAATAATTTTGATGGGACAAATAAAGTCACACTGGAAAGAATATTGGTTGATTGATCCCTTACTTGAAACACCTATCTTTCCAAAGATTATGATGAGAAGAAGTTTGGAACAAATAATGATATTTCTTCACTTTAATGGTAGCTTGGAAACTCCACTTCCTGCAGACGGAATTTCAAAAGTTAAACCTCTTCTGGATTATTTTCCATCTGTATACCCAAACAAGAGCCATCACTTGTGGAGAGGATGACTCAGATTCAAAACCTATAATTGCAGAAAACATACAAAATATGGAATTTTGGTCAGGATGGATAGCAAATGTGAAACTGATATATATGCAAACTTGAGATTTACACAGGTGAAGGAAAGAAATTGCAAGAAACAATATTATCAGTCCTACAACCTTATCTTGGTTTGTGGCACCATATTTACCAAGACAGTTATTACAACAGTGTGTCCACATCTGAAATGTTGTTGAAAAATAAAACCAGAGTTTTGGGGACTATAAGAGAGAATCCTGGTCTACCAAACCAATTAAAGGAGAAATCTAAAAATCTACAGAGAGGAGAAATGACATTCACATGGAAGGGAGACATGATTCTTATATGGAAAGACAAGAGGTTAGTCCGCCTGTTGACAGTGATTCATGACACTTCCATAGCATCTACAGGAAAGGAAGACAGGAGGACTGGTCATCAGGTAACTAAGCCCACTTGTATATTAGAGTATAATAAATATATGAAAGGAGTTGATCGATCTGATCAATATTTGGCAAACTTCAGTATCCTCCAGAAAACTTGAAAATGGTATAAGAAAGTGGGTTTCTATTTGAGTAATTGTGGTTTATTCAATGCATTTAAATTTTATTGTAGCCTTAATGCACAGAGTAAAATGACTTACAAGCAATTTTTGTTAGCAGTAGCTAGATAATGTGTAACTGACCATTCTGGTGAATGTAGTGGTAGTACTGCACCTGGTCCTTCTTGTGGCATTTTTAAAAGAGCCGCCCAAAGATCCACCTTGTTGACTATCAGGTAAAAGAAAAGAACATATTCTAGAGGAAATAATACCCACAGGATTAAAAAATGCCACCAGAAAGTGTAGGTTCTGCTCTTTTGTAATAGATGTTCTGTTCCTCTGCACAGAGGTGACTGCCATACTGCGTATCACACTTGAACAAAGTACTAGAATACTTTAGTAAGATATGTACAGAGTTTCAAATAAATACATTAAGTGCAAAAATGTTGTTGATATTTACTCAAATGCGGGTGTTTAAATATTCACTTACATAACAAATTGCTGGCCACAGGCATTAGTTTCTGCCAAAATCTCCCAGTCAATAATGTGTTAAAATTTGTATGGAGACAAAAAAGACCCTGGATAGCCAAAGCAATCATTTTTAAAAATATTTTTTGGATGTGCCAGGTCTTAGTCACAGCATGCGGGATCTTCGTTGCCGTGTGTGAGATCTTTGTTGTGGCATGCAGGATCTTTTTTAGTTGCAGCATGCCGGATCTTCGTTGCGGCATGCGGGATCTTTAGTTATGGCATGCGAGATCTAGTTTCCTGACTAGGGATTCAACAGGGCCCCCTGCATTGGGAGCATGGAGTCTTAACCACTGGACTACCAGGAAAGACCTGCCAAAGCAATCTTGAGAAAGAAAAAGGAAGCTGGAGGAATCAGGCTTCCTGAGTTCAGACTATACTACAAAGCTACAGTCATCAAAATAGTATGTTACTGCACAAAAACAGAAAGATAGATCAATGGAACAGGATAGAAAACTCACAAATAAATGCATGCACCTATGGTCAGTTAATCTATGACAAAGGAGGCAGGAGTATACAATGGAGAAAAGATAATCTCAATAAATGGTGCCAGGAAAACTAGACAGCTACATGTACAAAAATGAAATTAGAACATTCTTTAACACCACAAACAAAAATAAACTCAAAATGGATTAAAGACCTAAATGTAAGACCTGATACTATAATACTCTTAGAAGAAAACATAAGCAGAACACTCTTTGACATAAATCAAAGCAAAATCTTTTTTGATCCTTTGCCCAGAGTGATGGAATGAAAAACAGATAAACAAATGGAACGTAATTATACTCAAAAACTTTTTGCACTGCAAAGCAAACCATAGACAACTAAATGACAACCCACAGAATGGGAGAAAATATTTTCAAATGATGTGACTGACAAAGGATTAATCTCCAAAATTTACAAACAGCACATGCAGCTCAATATCAAAAAAACAAACAACCCAATCAAAAAACTGGCCAAAGACCTAAATAGACATTTCTCCAAAGAAGACATACAAATGGCCAGGAGGCACATGAAAAGATTCTCAACATCACTAAGTATTAGAGAAATGCAAACAAAAACTACAATGAGATACCACCTCACACCAGTCAGAATGTTCATTGTTTAAAAGTCTACAAACAATAGATGCTGGAGAGGGTGTGGACAAAAGGGAACCCTCCTACACTGTTGGTGGGAACATAAATTGGTACAAGCACTATGGAGAACAGTATGGAGGTTTCTTTCAAAACTAAGAGTAGAGCTACCACGTGATCCAGCAATCCCACTCCTGGATATATATTCAGAGAAAACCATGGTTTGAAAGGATACATCCGCCCCAATGTTCATTGCAATGCTGTTTACAATAGCCAAACATGGAAGCAACCTAAATGTTCATTGACAGATGAATGGATAAAGAAGATGTGGTACATGTATACAATGGTATATTACTCAGCCATTAAAAAGAATGAAAAAATGCTATTTGTAGCAACATGGATGGACCTGGAGTTTACCACACTAAGTGAAGTAATTCTGAGAAAGTCAAATATCATATGATATCACTTATATGCAGAATCTAGAAAAAAAATGATACAAATGAAGTTATTTACAAAACAGAAACACAGACTTGGAGAATGAATTTATGGTTACCAGAGGGAATGGGTGGGGTGGGGGGAGGGATAGATTGGGAGTTTGGGATTGACATTTACACAGTACTAAATTTAAAATAGATAACCAACAAGGACCTACTGTATAATACAGGGAATTCAGCTCAATATTCTATAATAATCTAAGTGGGAAAAGAATTTGAAAAAGAATATATACTTATGTGTATAACTGAATCACTTTGCTGTACACCTTTAACACATCATTGTTAATCAACTGTACTCCAATATAAAATAAAAATTTTTTGAAAAAAGAAAAATATAATGGGTTATGATATAATAAAAGCTACCTACCTGACATTTTATCTAAGAATGCTTGCTTTATTCCTGCATATTAAATTGTTCCAGAAGTCATAGATAATCATTTGGTTAATAGCTTTTTAGAACCTCTATCCAAAATTTCTACTTAAAAAAAAATAAATTGTCCTACCTTGAGTTAGGAATCTTTACATAATAAAAAGGAAAATATTCTTCTAAAGAAGTATTGGCCAGCCTATTTATTAACCCTATCCCTTTTAATAATTCTCTTCAAAATAAGTGTTTTCAGACATGCACCATGTCCTGAAAACTTTCATGGCATATTTTTCTTCATTTTAGAGAGAACTATATGATGTGTTCATGTTTCCATATTATGGCTAACATGAAAGAACCCAAAGTGTTTCTGTTTACTGGCTCAGCTATTCTAATATGTTAATTTAAAGTTTCAACTGTTCTGAGTTTGGATTCAGCTCGTTAATTATATCTGTTTATGCACAGCAGTAAACCCTGAGGCATTGTGGTAGAATATTCTCTTCTCCTGATGTTGACTCAACTGTCACTTGAATATTGTGGACTGCCTTTTGGTAGCCACTTCTCTCTTACATAGTTTCAGTCTAATAGGTATTATTTAGAAGTTGGATTGATTTACAGACTGTTTCATACTGGAACCTGTAAACATATAGGTTTATTTCTATTCTTCATGTCCATAACTATATGTAACATTTTTGTTGAGCTAGAGGTTTCAGGAGGACCTGATTTATACCTTTAGTAGAATATTACTTTACACAGAATGATTAAAAATAGAGCTTAGTATGTGCAGTAAGCTTGTAGAGTTTCTTACTCATTTTTCTTGCTATGCCCAGAATCTGGTGCTTGGCCCATAATTGGCATTTCATATATGTTGTTGATTCATGAATACTTAGCATATTTAGTCAAAACAAGCATGTTGTGAATAACCACTTATGTCATTTCATTATTATTTTAATATTTTTCCAAAACAATTATATGCATAAATACAAATATTTTATTCTTTTCTAAACGTTACTTTTTAGTAGTCTGCTTGGGAATGGTAATTAATCACTTTTATTTTCCTTTTCATAAATTGCAGTAATTAATAACCACTTAGAATTTCATATATAGTATTTTAAATAGCTTTTACATTTATAGCATTAAGAAGTTATTTAGATTATAGCATTTAAACTTCATTTAGGTGTAGTGTTGAAAATATGCTTCTTTTAAAGTTTACTTTAATTCCTCATAGTGCTTTTAAAGATGAGAAAATCTTGGGGCTTAATTTACTTTGCCTTGGGTAGTAATAGCTGATAGTGTGTGATAAAGGCTAGATTTGAATCTGGTATTCTAAAGTCTATTATCTTAATTATCTTGACATCACCACAATGGAAAACAAACACCAATGGGTCAATTACTCAATCATCAGGTATTTTTACTGTGTACCCTTATGTGCTGTCACTGCTCTAGGTGCTGTGAGGAAGAGTCATACACATAATTCCTAACTTTTAAGTAATTCATCTAGCTAGGACATCAAATTAACATTAATTAAACGTCTGCAAGACAGTATAGTGAACCATTGGCTGGAAGCTTGATAGGAATTTTATAGGAAATAGGAAGGAACGATGAGCTTCAAAGAATCAGATTGAGTCTGTACCTTATAGGCAGAGTAAGTTGGGGGAAATTATGTGGTTCTTTATTGGTGTAAATTAGTATAATATCTTTGGTATTTTAAAACTTTTGTATTTCAAACAAAAATATAAATTGGCATACTATATTTGATTTTTTTAGCATTCATATTTCAGAAAGTGTGTAACGTTAAGTATTTAACAGTGAAATGATGGATTTTATGATCTGTCGATTCTATTACCTTTTCATTATTTTACATACCACCAGGTTCTCACTTCCCTCCTTACCCATTTTTAGTTCCTTAGTTGATTATCTAAACCACTCTCTTGTCTTACATCCTATATTCTGTTTCACTTTCTTGCATTTTCAAACTTACTTAGTTAAATAATAGCTTTGCTTAAATGCAATCCTTTGTATTCCCCATCTGCACCCATGTAACTGAAGTTATCTGGGGAAAAATATACAACCATGATCCCTGGTGGTACTTTAAATTCTTAATCAGGGCTTCCCAGGTGGTGCAGTGGTTGAGAGTCCTCCTGCCGATGCAGGGGACATGGGTTCATGCCCCAGTCCGGGAGGATCCCGCATGCCATGGAGCGGCTGGGATTGTGAGCCATGGCCGCTGGGCCTTCACGTCCGGAGCCTGTGCTCCACAACGGGAGAGGCCACAATAGCGAGAGGCCCACTTACCGCAAAAAAAAAAAAAAATTCTTAATCATTAAATTCCATTGGACCCTTAATGCTGTTTAGCAGTCATGGATATTTCCCTAGTCTGTTTGCTCCTAGAAGGCTATTATATATCTTCTCTTTTCTCAGAGCCCCAGTGCATCCTCTTCCAACCTTATTCTTAAGGATGGCTTTACATCCTAATTCATTGAAAAAGTAGAAGCAATGAGCAAATAATTTCTACCAGCTCTGGGGTCCTTTACCCTATCTTCTCTCCTGTTGCATCACTAAACTGTCTATACTCCTGACTACAGCCAGAACTCTACTTGTTCTGTGAATCCTATCCCTTTTTGACTATATAAGGAAGTTGCTTCAGAAATTTTCTCCTCTTTCCTGTATCATCAAAATTACCTTCTTGTTGGATTATTAATGTCAGAATTCACTCACTTGGAAAATACTTATTGAGTGCTATATGTTAGTTCTTGGTGATAACAATATACTAGTAGAGCTTATGTTCTAGTTGAAGAAACAGACAGTAAATGAGCAGGATATTAAGTTAGTCATCTCATATATACAAAGATGGAAACATGCTATGGGAAATAAAGAGTAAAGCAGGTAATAGGAGTTGGGGAGTCCTGGGTAAAGGATGCAGATTTCAGTACTGAGTGGCATGGTTGAGGTAGGCTTCAATGTAAAGGTTAGAATTGATTTAAGACTTGAAGGAGGTGAGGAGTTAACTGTGGGGTTGTGTGAGGGGAAGAATGCCTGGCAGAAGGCACAACTAGACAAAAGGCCCTAAAGAGTGAGAGTGCAGTGCATTTCCTAAACAACACTGTCTGCTGCAGTGTCAGCAGACAGCCCTATCCTATTTTCTCTTGTTGTCCAATACCAGATATCCTTTGGAGTGTAGCTCAGGTGTACACCTAATAATAGCAGCTAACATTTATTGAAAACTTACTGTGTGTCACACACTACGCTAAGTATTACAATTATGTATTATTAATTCCTACATCAATTTTATGATGTGGGTACTCTTACTGCTTCCCATTTAATACTTGAAGACCAGAGAAATTAATTGACTTGTCTAAGCTTGCATGGTTAATGGTAGGGAAAAAAGTTGAATCCAGGCACAGTAGTGTTGAAATCCATACTTTTAGCCACTGTACTATGTTCCTTTGTAGTCTTCCTAGATATAGATAATTGCTGACAGAATTTATCACTTCTGACTGACTGGCTCTAGGTGCTATAGATTACTAAGCGTTTTAGGGGGTGCATACTGTCAAAGGCTTATAATCTAGGTAGGGATAAGGATACCTTCTTAAAAAAGATAAATAGTAATATAAGATACTCTATGCTAAGTGGAAAATGAGGGGTACAATAATAAATAATGAGAATGTAGAGTGGAGAATGTAGTGAGAATGTTATGAGAATATAGCTTGGGGAATGGTCAGTCTAGGACCAGGTTGTTATAAAAGGAGTAGACTTTGATCTGGACTTAAAGGACAGGTATTCTTTTGGCTGTTGGGGATTACATATGGTTAGGGGTAAAATAAGTGGAAAACATTCCAAATAGTAGTATTAGCTGGATCAAAGGTATAGATAGAGGAAAGAGCAAGATGTATTTAAGGAAAGTTTAATAGTCCAGTTTGGCTGGTTAGTAGAGCATGTGACCAGAATGGGTGATGGATTGGAAAGGAATACTGAAATTAGGTTATGAACAAACAGCCTTGAGTGGAGATCCATAGAAATCTGTGAGGTTGCAGTGGTTTGTTTAGAATAGAGCTCTGTACTTCTCAACTGTTTACTTCTTGGTTTAAATATAAGTATATTCAAAGAGACATTTTATTTTATTTCTAGAATGCCAGTTAATGAAAACAGAACGACCAAAGCCAAACACATTTATTATCAGATGTCTCCAGTGGACCACTGTTATAGAGAGAACATTTCATGTAGACACTCCAGAGGAAAGGTAAGAAACTCATTTTTTCCATTTTGTGAAAAAGTGACAATCAGTCAAAAGGTGTATATGTATCTGACTTGACCACTTGTAAATATCTGTAAATATACTTGTAAAATGCTATAGTCCCCTGATTATTCTGTTTCTGGTATAACAGATAAATGACAGGGTTACAAAAATACTAAATCAAAACCTCTAGAAGTGCTATAAGATGTACTTTTTAACAGAAAATAGAGCATTTAAAAGTTAAAATGTAAGTTAAAGAGGACATTTTAATCACCAAGCTACCTTTTAAAAATTATGTAATTGATTGTGTTCATATTTGGAATTCTAAGCCTGGTGATGGCAAAAGGTTTCAAGTAGTGTGCCATTATGCAAGTGACTTCCTGGAGTGTTATGCTGAGAAGGATTCTGAGACCGGGTCTAAGCTCAGTGAGGAAAAAAAAAAATCGTGCTTGATTGGCATTGACTATCATCACTGCTAAAGAGGGTGGTGGCAAAATGTTAGTAACTAGCACACCAACTTCATCAGGCCCACATTTCATCCTCCTGATCTACTATCCTCCAATTCTGCCTTAATACCTTTTATCGGGTGGCTCTGATACTGAGTTAGGTCCAATAACCACAAAATCACTTTTCTACCTGTTATCATATATGATCCAAATCAGAAACTTCGTGAAGTTAAATGTTATTAGCCTTATTTTCCAAATGAATAAATTAGGTCCTAAGAGACTTGTCTAAGATTTAAAACAAAAACAACCTCTTCCCCAAATGTAGTAAATAGTAAAGTATTATTTTAATAATACTCTTTTCATCAATAAATAGTAAACAGTAATGTATGATGAATTACTTCAGGAAATATAGAAAAGAAGAAAAATAGAAAAGAATAAAAATTTACTCAGAATTCTAATTCTACAACCAGAGTTAGGGACTGATAATATTTTCTTTTATATACTTCCAGTCTTACTCTGTGCAGATGTATTTAGGTCTTTGGTATACATAAAATTTGGTATGTCCTCCCTCCCCATGCATCCTTGTCTTCCCTGGCCATTTCTATGTGCTGGATCCTCAGTTTGCTTATGTCTCCACCCATAACCATTGTTGGGCTAGTTACCATGTATCTTTCAGATCTGAGCTTAAAATGTCACATTTCATACAAAACATTCTCTGACTCTTATAGAAGAGGTAGGACTACCTTGCTATCTACTTAGTTATATCCTTGTATCCTTTGTATCAAGTATATCTCCACTGTAATCTTTGTTTGCCTTTCTCACTTGACTATAAGATTCTTGACTAGCAAGTATCATATCTTCCTCGCTCATTATTTTATCTTTAGCACGCAATCCAAGGTCCGATATAGTATTTGTTGACTGGCTGAATGAACAGAACTTTTCCCATGTCACTATATAGTCTTTGAAAATATTTTTCTTAGTGGATTTATAACATCCCATTGAAACATTAATTTTGCCATTTACGTTGGCAAAGCTGGACTTAAGCCATATCTTAATAATTATTACTATTTTTTCAAAATAGTCTCTGCTTTTTTAGTACATTCTTTAAAAGTTTTTTTTTTTTTTTGGCGGTACACGGGCCTCTCACTGCTGTGGCCTCTCCTGTTGCAGAGCACAGGCTCCAGATGCGCAGGCTCAGCGGCCATGGCTTACGGGCCCAGCTGCTCCACGGCATGTGGGATCCTCCCGGAATGGGGCACGAACCTGTGTCCCCTGCATCAGCAGGCAGACTCTCAACCACTACGCCACCAGGGAAGCCCTAAAAGTTTTGATTAAAAACATAATATGAAATCTACTAACAAATTTTTAAGTTTTGGTATAGTATTATAAACTATATGCACATTACTGTAGAGCAGATCTCTATAACTTTTTCATCTTGCATGGCTGCACCTCCATACCACTGAATAGCAACTACCCATTTCCCTCTCCCACACCTGTCAACCACCATTCTACTTTCTACTTCTATGAGTTTGACTACCTCACCTTATAGATACCTAATATAAGTGGAAGCTTACAATATTTGTCTTTCTGTGATTGTTTCATTTCACTTAGCATAACGTCCATGTTGTAGCATATGACCGGAAAATTTCCTTTTTATTTTAAGATTATAATGTTCCATTGTATGTTTATACCATATTTTCTTTATCCATTCAACCATCAATGAACATTTAGGTTGTTTCCACCACTTAGATATTTTGAATAATACTGCATTGAACAGGGGAGTACAAATATCTCTTAGAGATCCTGATTTCAATTCTTTGGGATAAATACCTGGAAGTAGATTGCTGGATCATAGGGTAGTTTTATTTTAAAATTTTTTAATTAAAAAATTTTTAAAACTGAAGTATAATTGATTTACAAGTGTTGTGTTAGTTTCAGGTATACAGCAAAGTGATTCAGTTATACATATAAATCTATTTTTTTCAGATTCTTTTCCCTTATAGGTTATTATAAAATATTGGGTGTAGTTCCCTGTGCTATATAGTAGGTCCTTGTTGGTTATGTATTTTACCTATAGTAGTTTGTACCTGTTAATCCCAAACTCCTGTGTTAATTAATCTTTTGAGGAGCTTCCATAGTGTTTTCCATAGTGGCTGTGCCGTTTTATATTCCCATCAGCAGTGCACAAGGGTTCTAATTTCTCCACATTCTCACAGTCTTTTTTTCTTTGTTTAACATCTTTCTTAGAGTATAATTGCATTACAATGGTTTGATAGTTTCTGCTTTACAACAAAGTGAATCAGTTATACATATACATATGTTCCCATATCTCTTCCCTCTTGCATCTCCCTCCCTCCGACCCTCCCTATCCCACCCCTCTAGGTGGTCACAAACCAC
Organism: Kogia breviceps; assembly: GCF_026419965.1. Taxonomy (NCBI): domain Eukaryota; kingdom Metazoa; phylum Chordata; class Mammalia; order Artiodactyla; family Physeteridae; genus Kogia; species Kogia breviceps. Next base: position 38,274,646 of record NC_081310.1, on the reverse strand, counting down.
CTAGCTGATCTCCCTGTGCCATGTGGCTGCTTCCCACTAGCTATCCACCCTACGTTTGGTAGTGTATATATGTCCATGCCACTCTCTCACTTCATCACAGCATACCCTTCCCCCTCCCCATATCCTCAAGTCCATGCTCTAGTAGGTCTGTTTTATTCCCGTCCTACCCCTAGGCTCTTCATGACATTTTTTTTTTCTTAGATTCCATATATATGTGTTAGCATACGGTATTTGTTTTTCTCCTTCTGACTTACTTCACTCTGTATGACAGACTCCAGGTCCATCCACCTCACTATACATAAATAAGTTTCATTTCTTTTTATGGCTAAGTAATATTTCATTGTATATATGTGCCACATCTTCTTTATCCATTCATCTGTTGATGGACACTTAGGTTGCTTCCATGTCCTGGCTATCGTAAATAGAGCTGCAATGAACATTTTGATACATGACTCTTTTTGAATTATGGTTTTCTCAGGGTATATGCCCAGTAGTGGGATTGCTGGGTCATATTGTAGTTCTATTTGTAGTTTTTTAAGGAACCTCCATACTGTTCTCCATAGTGGCTGTATCAATTTACATTCCCACCAGCAGTGCAAGAGTGTTCCCTTTTCTCCACACCCTCTCCAGCATTTACTGTTTCTAGATTTTTTGATGATGGCCATTCTGACTAGTGTGAGATGGTATCTCATTGTAGTTTGTATTTGCATTTCTCTAATGATTAATGATGTTGAGCATTCTTTCATGTGTTTGTTGGCAATCTGTATATCTTCTTTGGAGAAATGTCTATTTAGGTCTTCTGCTCATTTTTGGATTGGGTTCTTTGTTTTTTTTGTTATTGAGCTGCATGAGTTGCTTATAAATTTTAGAGATTAATCCTTTTTCAGTTGCTTCATTTGCAACTATAATCTCCCATTCTGAGGGTTGTCTTTTGGTCTTGTTTATGGTGTCTTTGCTGTGCAAAAGCTTTTACGTTTCATTAGGTCACATTTGTTTATTTTTGTTTTTATTTCCATTTCTCTAGGAGGTGGGTCAAAAAGGATCTAGCTGTGATTTATGTGATAGAGTGTTCTGCCTATGTTTTCCTCTAAGAGTTTGATAGTGTCTGTATTTACATTTAGGTCTATAACCCATTTTGAGTTTATTTTTGTGTATGGCATTATGGAGTGTTTTAATTTCATACTTTTACATGTACCTGTCCAGTTTTCCCAGCACCACTTATTGAAGAGGCTGTCTTTTCTCCACTGTATATTCTTGCCTCCTTTATCAAAGATAAGGTGCCCATATGTGTGTGGATTTATCTCTGGGCTTTCTATCCTGTTCCATTGATCTATATTTCTGTTTTTGTGCCAGTACCTTACTGTCTTGATTACTGTAGCTTTGTAGTATAGTCTGAAGTCAGGGAGCCTGATTCCTCCAACTCCATTTTTCGTTCTCAAGATTGCTTTGGCTATTCGGGGTCTTTTTGTTTCCATAAAAATTGTGAAATGTTTTATTCTAGTTCTGTAAAAAATGCCAGTGGTAGTTTGATAGGGATTGCATTGAATCTGTAGATTGCTTTGGGTAGTAGAGTCATTTTCACAATGTTGATTCTTCCATTCTAACCACATGGTATATCTCTCCATCTATTTGTATCATCTTTTAATTTCTTTCATCAGTGTCTTATAATTTTCTGCATACAGTCCTTTTGTCTCCTTAGGTAGGTTTATTCCTAGATATTTTATTCTTTTCGTTGCAATCGTAAATGGGAAAGTTTCTGTAATTTCACTCTCAGATTTTTCATCATTAGTGTATAAGAATGCCAGAGATTTCTGTGCTTTAATTTTGTATTCTGCTACTTTACCAAAATCATGATTAGCTCTAGTAGTTTTCTGGTAGCATCTTTAGGATTCTCTATGTATAGTATCATGTCATCTGCAAACAGTAACAGCTTTACTTCTTCTTTTGTGATTTGGATTCCTTTTATTCCCCTTCTCTGATTGCTGTGGCTAGAACTTCCAAAAGTATGTTGAATAAGAGTGGTGAGAGTGGGCAACCTTGTCTTGTTCCTGATCTTAGTGGAAATGGTTTCAGTTTTTCACCATTAAGGACGATGTTGGCTGTGGGTTTGTCATATATGGCCTTTATTATGTTGAGGAAAGTTCCCTCTATGCCTACTTTCTGCAGGGTTTTTATCATAAATGGGTGTTGAGTTTTTTCAAAAGCTTTCTCTGCATCTATTGAGATGATCATATGGTTTTTCTGCTTCAATTTGTTAATATGGTGTATCACACGTTGATGGATTTGCGTATATTAAAGAATCCTTGCATTCCTGGAATAAACCCCACTTGATCATGGTGTATGATCCTTTTAATGTGGTGTTGGATTCTGTTTGCTAGTATTTTGTTGAGGATTTTTGCATCTATGTTCATCAGTGATATTGGCCTGTAGTTTTCTTTCTTTGTGACGTCTTTGTCTGGTTTTGGTATCAGGGTGATGGTGGCCTCATAGAAGGAGTTTGGGAGTGTTCCTCCCTCTGCTATCTTTGGAAGAGTTTGAGAAGGATAGGTGTTCGCTCTTCTCTAAATGTTTGATAGAATTCGCCTCGGAAGCCATCTGGTCCTGGGCTTTTGTTTGTTGGAAGATTTTGAATCACAGTTTCAATTTCAGTGCTTGTGATTGTTGTGTTCATATTTTCTATTTCTTCCTGGTTCAGTCTTGGCCGGTTGTGCATTTCTAAGAATTTGTCCATTTCTTCCAGGTTGTCCATTTTATTGGCATAGAGTTTGCTTGTAGTAATCTCTAGTTTTCTTTTCTATTTCTGCAGTGTCCATTGTTACTTCTTTTTCATTTCTAATTCTACTGATTTGAGTCTTCTCCCTTTTTTTCTTGATGAGTCTGGCTAATGGTTTATCAATTTTGTTTATCTTCTCAAAGAACCAGCTTTTAGTTTTATTGATCTTTGCTATCATTTCCTTCATTTCTTTTTCATTTATTTCTGATCTGATCTTTATTATTTCTTTCCTTCTGCTAAATTTGCATATTTTTTGTTCTTCTTTCTCTAATTGCTTTAGGTGCAAGGTTACGTTGTTTATTCGAGATGTTTCCTGTTTCTTAAAGTAGGATTGTATTGCTATAAGCTTCCCTCTTAGAACTGCTTTTCCTGCATCCCATAGCTTTTGGGTCGTCGTGTCTCCGTTGTCATTTGTTTCTAGGTATTTTTTGATTTCCTCTTTGATTTCTTCAGTGATCACTTCGTTATGAAGTAGTGTATTGTTTAGCCTCCATGTGTTTGTATTTTTTACAGATCTCTTCGTGTAATTGATATCTAGTCTCATAGCATTGTGATCGGAAAAGATATTTGATACGATTTCAATTTTCTTAAATTTACCAAGGCTAGATTAGTGCCCCAAGTTATGATCTATCCTGGAGAATATTCCATGAACACTTGAGAAGAAAGTGTATTCTGTTGTTTTTGGATGGAATGTCCTATAAATATCACTTAGGTCCATCTTGTTTAATGTATCATTTAAAACTTGAGTTTCCTTATTTATTTTCATTTTGGATGATCTGTCCATTGCTGACCGTGGGGTGTTGAAGTCCCCTAATATGACTGTGTTACTGTTGATTTCCCCTTTTATGGCTGTTAGCATTTGCCTTATGTATTGAGGTGTTCCTATGTTGGGTGCATAAATATTTACAGTTGTTATATCTTCTTCATGGATCGATCCCTTCATCATTATGTAGTGTCCTTATTTGTCTCTTGTAATAGTTTTTATTTTAAAGTCTATTTTGTCTGATATGAGAATTGCTACTCCAGCTTTCTTCTGATTTCCATTTGCATGGAATATCTTTTTCCATCCCCTCACTTTCAGTCTGTATGTGTCCCTAGGTCTGAAGTGGGTCTCTTGTAGACAGCATATATATGGGTCTTGTTTTTGTATCCATTCAGCCAGTCTATGTCTTTTGGTGGGAGCATTTAATCCATTTACATTTAAGGTAATTATCAATATGTATGTTCTCATTACTATTTACTTAATTGTTTCAGGTTTGTTCTTGTAGGTCTTTTCCTTCTCTTGTGTTTCTTGCCTAGAGAAGTTCCTTTAGCATTTGTGTTAAGCTGGTTTAGTGATGCTGAATCCTCTTAGCTTTTGCATGTCTGTAAAGTTTTTAATTTCTCCATTGAATCTGAATGAGATCCTGGCTGGTTAGAGTAATCTTTTTTTTTTTTTTTTTTCTTAGGCAGTAGAGTAATCTTTGTTGTAGGTATTTCTCCTTCATCACTTTAAATATGTCCTGCCACTCCCTTCTGGCTTGCACATTTCTGCTGAAAGATCAGCTGTTAACCTTATGGGGATTCCCTTGTGTGTTATTTGCTGTTTTTCCCTTGCTGCTTTTAATATGTTTTCTTTGTATTTAATTTTTGATAGTTTGATTAATTTGTGTCTTGACATGTTTCTCTTTGGGCTCTCTGTGCTTCCTGGACTTGATTAACTATTTCCTTTCCCATATTGGGGAAGTTTTCAACTATAATCTCTTCAAATATTTCTCAGTCCCTTTCTTTTTCTCTTCTTCTTCTGGGACCCCTATAATTCGAATGTTGGTGCATTTACTGTTGTCGCAGAGGTCTCTGAGAATGTCCTCAGTTCTTTTCATTCTTTTTTCTTTGTTTTGCTCTGCAGTAGTTATTTCCACTATTTTATCTTCCAGGTCACTTATCCGTTCTTCTGCCTCAGATATTCTGCTATTGATCCCATCTAGAGTATTTTTTAATTTCATTTATTGTGTTGTTCATCATTGCTTGCTTCCTCTTTAGTTCTTCTAGGTCCTTGTTAAATGTTTCTTGCATTTTCTCCATTCTATTTCCAAGATTTTGGATCATCTTTACGTTCATTATTCTGAATTATTTTTCAGGTAGACTGCCTATTTCCTCCTCATTTATTAGGTCTGTTGGGTTTTTACCTTGCTCCTTCATCTGCTGTGTGTTTTTCTGTCTTTTCATTTTGCTTATCGTACTGTGTTTGGGGTCTCCTTTTCGCAGGCTGCAGGTTTGTACTTCCCGTTGTGTTTGGTGTCTGTCCCCAGTGGCTAAGGTTGGTTCAGTGGGTTGAGTAGGTTTCCTGGTTGAGGGGACTAGTGCCTGTGTTCTGGTGGATGAGGCGGGATCTTGTCTTTCTGGTGGGCAGGTCCACATCTGGTGGTGTGTTTTGGGGTGTCTGTAGCTTTATTATGATTTTAGGCAGCCTCTCTGCTGATGGATGGGGCTGTGTTCCTGTGTTGCTAGTTGTTTGGCCTAGGGTGTCCAGCCCTATAGCTTGCTGGTTGTTGAGTGAAGCTGGGTCTTGGTGTTGAGATGGATATCTCTGATAGATTTTCACCGTTTGATATTACGTGGAGCTGGCAGGTCTCTTGTGGAACAGTGCCCTGAAGTTGGTTCTCTTACCTTAGTGACATAGCCCTGACTCCTGGCTGGAGCACCAAGAGCCTTTAATCCACATGGCTCAGAATAAACGGAGAAAAAAAAAGAAAGAAAGAAAGAAAGGGGGGGGAGGGAGGGAAAGAGGGAGGAAGGAAGAAATAAAGAGAGAAAGAAAGGGAGAGAAAGAGGCTAAAATAAAGTAGGATAAAATACAATAAAGTTATTAAAATAAAAATAATTATTAAGAACAAAAATTTTAAAAAGTAAAAAAAAAAAAAAAAAAAGCATGATAGTCAGAAACCTAGGACAAATGGTGAAAGCAAAGCAATACAGACAAAATCTCACACAGAAGCATACACATACACACTCACAAAAAGAGAAAAAGGGGAAAACAATAATATATCTTTCTCCCAAAGTCCACCTTCTCAATTTGGGATGTTTCATTGTTTATTCAGGTATTCCACAGATGCAGGGTACATCAAGTTGATTGTGGAGATTTAATCCGCTGCTTCTGAGGCTGCTGGGAGAGATTGGTCTTTCTCTTCTTTTTTCGCACAGCTCCAGGGGTTCAGCTTTGGATTTGGCCCTGCCTCTGCGTGTAGGTCACCTGAGGGCATCTGCTCTTTGCTCAGACAGGACGGGGTTAAAGGAGCAGCTGATTCGGGGGCTCTGGCTCACTCAGGCCGGGGGGAGGGAGGGGTACGGATGCGGGGCAAGCCTGCAGCGGCAGCGGCCCGTGTGACGTTGCACCTGCCTGACGCATGCTGTGTGTTCTTCCGGGGAAGTTGTCCCTGGATCCCGGGACCCTGGCAGTGGCAGCCTGGACAGGCTCCTGGGAGGGGAGGTGTAGAGAGTGACCTGTGCTTGCACACAGGCTTCTTAGTGCCTGCAGCAGCAGCCTTAGCGTATCATGCCCCTCTCTGGTGTCCACGCTGATAGCTGCATCTCACGCCCGTTTCTGGAGCTCCTTTAAGTGGTGCGCTTAATCCCCTCTGCTCGCGCAGCAGGAATCAAAGAGGCAAGAAAAAGTCTCTTGTCTCTTTGGCAGCTCCATGCCCTTCTCTGGAGCTCCTTTAAGTGGCGTGCTTAATCCCCTCTCCTGGTGCACCAGGAAGCAAAGAGGGAAGAAAAAGTCTCTTGCCTCTTCAGCACCTTCAGACTTCTCCTGGACTCCCTCCCAGCTAGCCATGGTGCACTAACCCCTTCAGCCTGTCTTCGCACCGCCAGACCTCCCCCTGTGATCCAACCAAGCCTGAGCCTCAGCTCCCAGCCCCTGCCCATCCCGGCCGGTGAGCAGACAAGCCTCTCGGGCTGATGAGTGCTGGTTGGCACAGATCCTCCGTGCGGGAATCTCTCTGCTTTGCCCTCCGCAGCCTGTTACTGTGCTGTCCTCCGTGGCTCTCTCACAGTCTTATAGAGGCCATTCTAACAGGTGTGACATGATGTCTCATGTGGTTTTGACTTGCATTCCCATGTTAATTAATAATGTTGAGCATCTTTTCATGTAACTGTGATCATTTGTATATCTTCTTTGAAGAAATAACTGTTCAAGTCTTTTGGCCATTTCAAAAAGCAGGTTCTTTGTTTATTTATAGTAATCTCTTATAATCCTTTTTATTTCTGTAGTATCAGTTTTAATGTCTCCTCTTCCACTTCTGATTTTATTTGAGTCTTCTCTCCTTTTTTTCTTAGTTAAGCTAAAGCTTTGTCAATTTTGTTGATCTTTTCAACAACCCAACTGTTACTTTCATTGTATATTTCTATTTTCTGTTTTGTGTGTTTCTGGTCTAATGTTTATTATTTTCATCCTTCTGGTAACTGTAGGCTTAGTGTGTATGTATAAAGTTAGGTTGCTTATTTGAGGTCTTTGCTCTTTTTTAACATAGGTAGTTATAGCCAAAAAGCTTCCATCTTAGTACCACTTTTGCTACAACCCATAAGTTTTGGTATATTGTATTTTTGTTTTCATTTATCTCAAAATGTTTTTATTTCTCTTTTGATTTCTTCTTGAATTCATTGGTTGTTCAGTAGTATGAAATATGCACGTATTTGCAGATTTTCCACTTTTCTTTCTGGTATTAATTTCTAGTTCTATTTCATTGTGGTCAAAAAAGATACTTGGTATGATTTCAGTCTTAACTTTGTTAAGACTTGTTTTATGACCAAACATGTTATCTATCTTGGAGAGTATGCACTTAAGAAGAATGTTTATTTTGCTGCTGTTGGGTGGAATGTTCTTTATATGTCTGTTAGAGCACTTTGATCTATATAGCATTGTTCAAGTTCTGTTTCCACATTGATCTTATGTCTGCATATTCTATCTGTTATTAAAAGAGGGATTTTGAAATCTCTTATTATTGTAATGCTGTTACTTCTCCAGTTTTGTTAGTGTTTGTTTCATATATTGCTGTCTTGTTGAGTTCATACATATTTATAATTGTTATATCTCCCTGGTGAATTGACCATCTTATCCTTATATAATATCATTCTTTGTCTCTTGTGACTGTTTTTGATATAAAGTCTATTTCGTCTGATGTAAGTATGGTTACCCCTGCTCTATTTTGTTTATCATTTTTGAATATCTTTTTCCATTCTTGTACTTTAACCTATGTATGTCCTAATATCTAAATTGACTCTCTTTAGACAGTGTATCATGGGATCTTTGTTTATTCATTCAGCCACCCTGTATCTCTTTATTGAGTTAAATACATTTACCTTTTCAAGGTAATTACTGATGGGGATTTGCCATTTTTTTAATTGCTTTCTGTTTGACTTGTTGCGTGTTTTTTTTTTTTTTTTTGGTGCCTCTTTTCCTCTCCTGTTATCTTCCTTTGTGTTTCATTGATGTTTTTGTATTAACATGCTTTGATTTCTTTCTCATTTTTTCTTGTGTATTTTTATAGGTATTTTCTTTGTAGTTACCTCAGAGCTGATATAAAATATCTTAAAGTTATAACAATCTATTTTAAAATGTTAATTACTTAACTTCAGTTGCATACAGACTTCTACTCTTTTACTTAAATCCTCATACTTTATTTTCTTGGTGTCATAATCACATCTTTTTATATTGAGCATCCATTAACATGTTTTTATATAGTTTTTAAAATACTTTTGTCTTTTAACTTCTGTACGAGAATTAAGTGACTTACATACCATTGTTACAGTATTCCAATGTTATTTATTTGTAATATCTTTTTGTGTTTCTGTCTAGTGTCCTTTTGTTTCAACTTGAAGGACTCCCTTCAGCATTTCTTGTAAGGCAGGTCTAGTAGTGATGAACTCCCTCAGCTTTTGTTTACCTGGGAAAATCTTTATTTCTCCTTTATTTTTCAAGGAGAAAGTTTTGACAATTATTTATTCTTGGTTGGCAGTTTTTGCCTTTAAACACTTTGAATATATCATTTCACTGACTTCATACCTGTAATGTTTCTGCTGAGAAATCCACTGATAGTCTTACGGATACTCCCTTGTAGGTGATGAGTAGCTTTTCTCTTGCTTCTTTAAAGATTCTCTCTTTGTGTTTGACTTTTGATAATTTCATTATAATGTGTCTTAGTGTAGACTTTTTCTTTGGTTCATCCTAGTTGAATCTGGATGTCCCTTTCTTTTCCCATATTTGGGAAGTTTTCAGCTATTATTTTTCCAAATAAGCTTTCTGCCCCCTTTTCCCTTTCTTCTCCTTCTGGGACTCCCATAATGCATTTAATGGTCCATTTGATGGTACCTCATGTGTCCCTTAGGCTTTCTTCACTCCTTTTCATTCTTTTTTTCTTTTTGCTCCTTTATCTGGATAGTTTCAAATGACATGTTTTTGAGTTTGCTGATTCTTTCTTCTACTTGATCATGACTGTTGTTGAACCTGTTTAATTTTTCAATTCAGTTATTGTATTCTTAACCTCCAATTAAAAAATATATATTCTCTCTCTGGAGATATTCTCATATTGTTCAAGTATCATTGTACTGAGGTCATTGAGCATCTCTCTTACAGTTATTTTCAATTTTTTGTGAGATAATTGATATACCTCTTTGTCTGTAGAGTCTGTTTCTGGAGAATTATTTAATTCTCTTAATTGGGTCATGTTTCCCTGTTTCTTCATTTGTCTTGTAAGTTTGTGTTGGGATCTGCGCACTTGTAAAAACAGCCACCTCTCCCATCTTTAGAAATTGGCTTTGTGCAGGGAATGGCCTTTACCAGTCAGCCCAGCTACAGATTCTAGTGAACTCTTCAGCGTTGTCTGTGGATGTGACTTCTCTGGATTGGTGCATGTAAATCTCCAGTTAGAAAGACTTGTGGGTTTCTTTTTTCAGGAGCTCATAATCTCTTGCTCCTTCTAGTGCCTGTCTCCAGTACTGCAGATTCTCTGGAGCCACCACTGCAAGTCCCCTAGCTCTGTTTTGTTCCCAGCACCACCTAGGCTTCTAGATTATGCCAGGTTCCATCAGTGCTCCAAGTCAGATGAGATAGAACCCAGTCCCATGGGCAGTTCCCAAAAAAACAGAATATTGGATGCACACTGAACTCTTCTTTTTATCCCCTGAGGGAGAGGCTGCTTACTTGGGATACAGGAGCCCCTTAACTGATTTTTGGATTTATCACAAAGGAAATTAATCTATGTATTGTTATTGAGTCAGTGTCTCTGTGGGGAAGGAGGATCTAGGGCTTCCTATTCTGCCATTTTTCTGATGTCTCCAGTGCATTCTTCAGGTTATTTTTTTAAAGTCTAAAGAAAATCTTCATTAGTATTTTAAATGAACTGCCTTAAACTTATAAACTAATTTGGAAAACTTGATACATTTATAATATTTAGCATTACACTAGAGTACATGCTGTTTATATTTACTTAAATACTTTGGTAGAGTTTTTTCTCTTTGAAACAACGAGCTTATTTGTAGCTATTTCATATTTTTATTGCTTTTGTGATTAGGACGTTTCATTATTTTTTCTGATTTCTTGTGTCTAGAATGAAAGCTGTTGGTTTCTGTTTATTATGTAACTCAAAACATTTATTCTTTTGTTGATATAGCATCTTCAGGTAACACCAGTTTTGTCCCTTCCTTTCTGATCATATTATCTATTATTTCTCTGTGTTTCTAAGAAATATTTAATAATTTTCATGACAGCAGATATACTTTTTTCTCCGATTTTAATAAATGAACTTCAAAATATTCACTTAAATATGATTTTTTATATATACTTTTTTATGTCATCCAGGAACATTGACTTTATGAAACAAGTCATTTCCTTTTCTTATAACTAATCACTTTGTCACCACCATGCCCCACTACACTCCCACCCACAATTGCATGTTCACACATACACGCCCCTTGTGTTATAGCTATATTTATTTACCTGTAGTTTGCCAAATACTAATAGTGGGTTCTCATATCACCTAGAGCTCTTTCTGGCTTTTTTGCCTCTATGATAGGAATACCTTCCTTTGTCTGTGTGTTCCTCACATTCTCTTCCTATACCAACTCATTGTACATTTCCATTTATAAATCACCTTTCTCTTTTGATCCCCATCCCAAACTTTCCATTGTTTTTCTTAGACACCACTGTACTCAACACATACTTGTTATATTTTACCTGTAACACCTTGTGATACTTATTCACAATACCAATAGGCTTCCCCTATCACTGTAAGTTCTCCTTACTCCATGCCTTATTTGAGCTTTAGCAGCACTCATATATTAGATATTTTAATTAAATACTTGTTTTCAGGTAAATGATTAGCTTATGAAAATTGTTTAGTTTTTGTATAAGTGGTATATACTTTAAGATGAATACGTTTTCATAGGGGTCTCTGTTCTGTTTTCTAAATTGACTGCATTTTCCAACATTACATAAGAATTAGAAAATTGGATACCTTCTTTCAGTTAGTGAGATACTTGGGCCCAATATTCTTTTGCATATATATATATATATATATATATATATATATACACACACACACACACACACACACACACACACACACATATACATATACCACACACACACATGCATATATATACACACACACACACCTCTGTGTTGTTCACTTATGGTGAATTTAGGTCAGTAATCCACCTAAGAACTTACTAGAAAAGCTGGACAGAATTTTCACAAAAGGGGTTGGGGGGAGGTGACATCCAAGAGCCAATAAGGATGTGAAGAATTATGGGCCAAAACACTCTGGAAGAAAGAAACCCAGAAAAGTGAGCCCACTCTTTCTCTAGGGGTATCTGCCAATTCTAGAAGACATGTCTGAGATGTTAAGATTTGGAGTAACTGTCAGATCTGTGAATCAAATTTTGGAATCCAGGGCCTACCATAAACTGGATATAGACTTACCTTTTAAAGATTGAAGTCTAGCATTAAACTATTTCATTCCTTAAATTTGGTTAACATGATCCCCTTTTGCGAGTCTCCTACGAGCCTGCTAAAAGCAAATCTCTAAAAGAATATTATATCTTATTAGGCCTCAAACTATTTCCTTTTTCATGTACATTGTTCAATACTCATTAAAAATAACAAGTATACAAATATTCAAGACAGTGTGGCCAAAACCACAAAAACAAAACACAATAGAGTCAGAGTCATAGGGGCTCCAGATAATGGAGTTATCAGGCAGATTAAATATGTATTAGTATGTTCAAGGAAATAAAAGTTAAGGCTGAGAAATTCAGCATAGAGCTAGAAATTATAAAATAATGAATAAAATGAGAATTATAAAATTGAAAAATAAGATATTTAAAGTTCTTAGTGTTAGTGGGAGGTTTTAGTAATAAATTTGGCCTAGCATTAGGGAAAGTTAGTGAACTCAAAAATATGGTTCTAATAATATCCAGTTGAAAAATGAAAAGATAGAAGGATAGAACATAAAGATAAATAAGAGCAGAATGTAAGATAAAGGGAATGCAGTGAGATGGTCTTACATAACACACAGTTGGAGTCTCAAAAACTAAGAGTGAAAGAATGGGGCAGAAAGTATTTGAAGAGATAATGGCTGAAAACTTTCTAAAATGGCTAAAAAGATATCAAATCACTTATTCAAGATGTTCTATAAATCTTATGGAGAAAAAAATAGAAGGAGAACCCACCTAGTTTTGTTAGACTTTTGAAAACAAAAGACAGTGAGAAAATCATCAAAGCACATAGAGATAAAAGATACTTTGCCTTCAGAGGAGCAACAATCAGATCAAGAGGTAAGAGCTCAACAGAAACCACTGACATGGAATGTATAGAATGGAATGATAGTTGCAGTTAATGTACTGAAAGAAAATAACTGCTAATGACCTAAAATATTTTCCAGAAATAAAAGTAAAATGAAAATATTTCAGCTGAATATTTTAATAATTTCAGTCAAATATTGATAGCAATTTAAGAGGTATGGCCAACATGGTGGAGAAGGGAGATGTTGAGTTCTAATCCTCCCACAGGCACATCAGAATTGCAACTGTTTACAGATGAGAACAACCTGAAGACTAGCAGGAGAGATTTTTCAAAACTAAAGATATAAAAGTGGGTAGGAGGAGTGGAGACAGTTGCAGAGGTTCTCCCCAAAGGGTGAGAGGTCCAAGCCTTACATCAGGATCCCTAGCACAGGATTCCAGCACAGGGATCCTCTTCCTGCACCAGGAAGAGGATCACCCAGAATGTCTGGCTTTGAAAGTGAGCAAGACTCACATATGGGAGAGCTGGAGGACTATAGGAAACAGACTTTCTCTTAAAGGGCTCATGTAAAATCTCCCAGTGCAGAGGCCACAGAGACAGTAATTTGAAGACAGCCTGACTCAGACCCACTTGCTGGATGATCTTGAGCCTCCCAGAGAGGCAGAAAGCAACTATGACTCCCCCTAGGGATACAGATGCTGGCAGCAGCCACTTTGGAGAGCTCCTTCTACCAAAAGGACACTGGTGCTGGTAAGCAGCATTTTGAAATTTTCCCTCTAGATTATCAGCAATGGTAGCTTACCCACCCACCAGCTGGGAAGCACCAGCATGGAACCCAACAGGTCCTGGTTCTGCCCACCAGCCCCAGGGCCCCACACACCAGTGGGTCTGGATCAGCCTTGGGAGCCCTCAGACACCACAGTCAACCTACTAGTGGGCCAGCACTGTCACTGGGACCTCCCAGTACCCACAAACAGCTGGCTTGGGACATGACCCAGCTATCCCACCAACTGGGTAGCACCCAAATACCCTGGGCCCTGCAGCTGGTGACCCTAGAACCTGGCCTTGACCATCAGCAGATAAGAACTAGCCTCAGCACCTCCTGGGCCATGAAGCCAGCTGTACTGGGACCCAGCCCCACCCACTAGTAGGCTGTCAGCCTCCACATGTCAGGGCCTGTTATCCAACCAACTCGGGGGTCAACACCCCCTACCACTGTGCCTATGGTGGTCAGCCCTGCCACAAGAGAAGGGCCCATACAGCCCACATGGAGGCACCATATAGTTCTGGTGACCAGAGGGAGGTGTGCTGCTAAGCCCCATATGATGACTCCTACATAAGGCCATTTCTCTAAATTAGGAAATGTAACCAACCTACCTAATAAATAGAAATAAAAACAGAATTATGCAAAATGAGGTAACAGAGAAATATGTTCCAAATGAAGGAACAAGATAAAACCCCAGAAGAACTAAGTGAAGTAGAGGAAAGCAATTTTCTGGATAAAGAGTTCAAGGTAATGATCATAAAGATGTTCAACATACTCAGGAGAAGAATGGATGAACACAGTGAGAAGTTTAACAAAGAGTTAGAAAATGTAAAGTAGAACCAAAGAATGCTGAAGAATACAATAGCTGAAATAAAAAATACACTAGAAGGAATCAATAGTAGATTAGATGATAGACGGAAAGATCAGTGAACTGGAAGGCAGAGAGTAGTGGAAATCACACAAGATGATCTGAAAAAAGAAAAGGGAATTTAAAAAAATAAAGTTAGTTTAAGAGACCTGGGGACAACATCAGACATACTAACATTCACATTATAAGAGGTCCCAGAAGGAGGAGAAAGAGGAGAGAATTTACTTGAATAAATAATAGCTAAACAATTCTTTAACCTGGAAAAGGAAACAGACATCTGGTCCAGGAGACATAGAGGCCAAAATAAAATGAACCTAAAGAGATTCATACCAATACATAACTGTAATTAAAATGGCAAAATTTAAAGAAACAGAATCTTGAAAGTAGCAAGGGAAAAGCAAGTAGTTATGTACAAGGGAACGTCCTTAAGACTATGAGCTGATTTTTCAGTAGAAACTTTTGCAGCCCTGAAGGGAATGTCATGATATATTTAAAGTGATGAAAGGAAAAAATCCTACAATCAAGAATGCTCTCCCTAGCAATGCTGTCGTTCAGAATTGAAGGAGAGAGAAATAGTTTTATAGACAAAATCTAGAAGAGTTCAGCAGCACCAAAGCAGTTATACAAGAAATGTTAAAGGGACTTTGCTGAGTGGGAAATAAAAGACCACAACTAGAAAACATGAAAATTAATAAAGGAAACATCTCATTGGTAACCAGGCAAATATATAATAATGATGGTACATCAATCACTTTTAAAGCTAGTAGAAAGGTTAAAAGACAAAAGTAGTAAAATCATTTATAGCTACAATAAGTAGTTAAGGGACATCCAAACCAAAATGATGTAAAATATTTCTAAAACATTAAATGTGTGTGTGGGGGTGGATTGTTAGAATGCATTTGAAGTTAAGTGATCATCAACTTAAAATGATCACATACAATGTTAATATAATGCAAATATGACACTAAAGCTAGTCATCATGTCACAAGGGAAGAGAACAAAAGAAGAACCACAAAAACAACCATAAAGCAATAAATAAAATGTCAGTAAATACAAAATGCCAATATATAGAGCTTAAAGCAAAGACTGTAGCAAGAGACAAAGAAGGATATACCTGATGATAAAGGAATCAAGAAGAACATATAAAAATTGTGAATATATATGCACCCAACATAGGAGCACCTAAATACACAAAGCAAATATTAAAGGGAGATGTTGACAATAACACAATAATAGAGGACTTTTAACATCCCACTTACATCAATGGACAGATCATCCAAACAGAAAAATCAGTAAGACTATACTGGCCTTAAATTTCACATTAGACCAGATAATATACATACACATACACACACACACACACACACACACACACACACACACACACACATACATATACAGAGAGAGAAAGAGAGGATATTCCATCTAAACCCAGCAGAATACACATTCTTTTCAAGTGCACATGAAAGACTCTCCAGGATATATCACATGCTAGGCCACAAAACAAGTCTCAACAAATTTAAGAGGATTGAAATTATATAAAACATCTTTTCCGTCTATGAAGGTATGAGACTAGAAATCACCTACATGGACACATGGCAGCTAAACAGTATGTTACTAAACAATCAGTGGGTCACTAAAGAAATCATAGAGGAAATAAAAGAATACTTTGAGACAAATGAAAATGGAAACACAAAGATTCAAAATCAGTGGGATACAGCAAAAGCAGCTCTAAGAGGGAAACTTGTACTAATACATGCCTACCTCAGGAAACAAGAAAAATCTCAAACAAGCACCCTAACCTTTCACCTAAGAAAACTAAGAATAGAAGAATAAAGAATAAACAAAACCCGGACTTAGTAGAAATAAATAAATAATAAAGACCAGAGTAGAAATGAATAAAATAGAGACTGAAAAAATAATAGAAAATATCAATGAAACTAAAATCTGGTTCTTTGAAAAAGTGAACAAAATTGAAAATCCTTTAGACAGACTCATCAAGAAAAAGAGAAAAGGGCCAAAATAAAATCTGAAATGAAAGAGGAGACATTGCAACAAAAACCACAGTAAAGAAAGGATCATAAAAGAATACTGTGAACAGTTATACACCAGTAAAATGGACAACCTAGAAGTAATGGATAAATTACTAGAAATGTACAATCTCCCAAGACTGAATGGGGAAGAAATAGAGTATATAAACAGACCAGTTACCAGTAATTGAAATTGAATCAGTTTAAAAAAAAAAAAAAAAAAAAAAACTTTCCAACAAACAAAAGTTCAGGCCAGACAGCTTTTCAGGGGAATTCTACCAAATATTTAAAAGAAGAGCTAATACCTATTCTTGTTAAGTTATTCTAAAAAAATTGAAGCGGGAGAAATGCTTAAATAAAGGGTGTTGGGAAAACTGGCTGCTTCATGCAAAAGAATGAAACTGAACTACTTTCTTAAACTATATACAAAATAATCTCAAAATGAATTCAGGACTTAAATGTGAGACCTGAACGCAAAATCTCCTAAAAGAAAACAGTCAATATGCTCTTTAAAAAAAAAAAAAAATTATTTATTTATTTATTTTTGGCTGCATTGGGTCTTCATTGCTGCACGCGGGATTCCTCCAGCTGTGGCGAGCAGGGGGTACTCTTCATTGCGGTGCATGGCCTTTCACTGCGGCGGCCTCTCCTGTTGCAGAGCATGGACTCCAGGTGCACAGGCCTCAGTAGTTGTGGCACGAGGGACCAGCAGCTGTGGTTCATGGGCTCCAGAGTGCAGGCTCAGCAGCTGTGGCACACGGGCCTAGTTGCTCCACGGCATGTGGGATCCTCCCAGACCAGGGCTTGAACCCATGTCCCCTGCATTGGCAGGCGGACTCCCAACCACTGCGCCACCAAGGGAGCCCTCATTATGCTCTTTGACATCAGTCTTAGCAATATTTTTTTGATAGGTCTTCCCAGGCAAGAAAAACAAAAGCAGAAATAAACAAATGAGAATATATCAAACAAAAAGCTTCTACACAGTGAAGAGAACCATTAACAAAACAAAAAGGCAACTTACTAAATTGGAGAAGATATTTGCAAATGATATATCCAATAAGGGGTTAATATTCAAAACACATAAAGAACTCACATGGTTCAATATCAGGAAAACAATCTGAATAAAAAATAAGCATAGGATCTGAATAGACATTTTTCCAAGGAAGACATACAGATGGCCAGCAGACCCATGAAAAAATGCTCAAAATCACTAACTACCAGGAAAATGGAAATCAAAACCACAATGAGATATCACCTCACACTTGTTAGAATGGAAATTATGAGAAAGATAAGAAATAACAAGTGCTGATGAGGATGTGGGGAAAAGGGAACCCTTGTACACTGTTGGCAGGAATGTAAATTGGTGCAGCCACTATGGAAAACAATATGGAGGGTCCTCAAAACTTAAAAATAGTACTACCATCCAATCTAGCAAGTTTACTTCTAGTTATTTTTCTGAATAAAATGAAAACACTAATTTGAAAAGATGTATGCACCCTTGTGTTCATTGCATTATTATTTAAAGTAGCCAAGCTATGGAAGCAACCTTAGTGTCCATCTATAGATGAATGGATAAAGAAGATGTGGTATGCATATATGATGGGAAAAAGAATGAAATCTTGCTATGACAACATGGATGAACCTAAATGAGTATTATTATACTAAGTGAAATAAGGCAGACAAAGACAAATACCATATGATTTCAGTTATATGTGGAATCTAAAAAAAACAGAAACACTCATAGATATGGAGAACAAACAGGTGGTGGCCAGATAGGGAGGATGCAAAGTAAAAAATAAAGGTACCTATGTGATGTAACGAATGCTTGTTAGCTTTACTGAGGTATTCAGTTCACAATGCATATTTATATTTTTAAAGGAATTTTAAAGTGCAGAGCAGACAAAAGATTACTGATACAGTTTGTTACCAGCAGGCCTGCTGTAAAGGAAATCCTTCTTCAGACAGAATAAAAATCATTCCAAATGGGAGGAAAGATGTAAGAATAAATGAAAAACAATTAAAATAGTAAATAAGTTGATAAAGCCAAATGAGTATTGATCTTATGAACAATAATAATATATTTTGTGGTTTGATTATATAAAGGATAAAACAAACTGAAATAATAGCATAAATTGAGGTTGACGGGAAAATGGAGTTCACTTCTAGAGACATCACTGCGTTTTCTGGGAAGAGTTAGAAGTATTGATATATTAGACTTTGCTAAGTCAGGGATGAATGTTATAATTTCAAGGTTAACTTCTAAAAGGAAAGGAAGGGTATGATGATCACCAAGACAATATGAAGATAAATAGAGTCATAAAACATTAATGAATCTGTTTTACATTATATAAGTGAACTCTGTGTAAGTTAAGAGTGTATTTTAAAATAATGCAGAATAAGATGGCTGAAAACCCTGAAGGAAAACTAAACTGGAATCCTGAAAAAAGTATAAAATAATAAAACAAAACCAGAAAGGCAAAGAGGAAAATAAGAGGAAACAAGCAGAAAAAAATAAAACAGTGGACTCTTGTGCAACCATATAAATAATTGTATTAAATATTAATGTATTTAACACTGAAGTTAAAAGGCAGAGAATTTCAGAATTGATGAAAATGCAAGGTTTACTTAAATACTCTCTGTAAGAGACGTACTTTAAATATAAAGAGAGCTAGGTTGTATCATGTATTCATTAAGCATAAAAAGGAGATTTGCTATATTATATGAGATTTCAAAATAAAATATTACTAGAAATTAGTAAGACAGCTATGATAAAAGGGTCGATTGATCTGGATGATATACAATTATTAATATGTATGCATACAGTAACAAAAAGAGAACAGACAATCCCACAATCATATTTGGAAATTTAAAAACTTTTTTCAATAAGAGCCACTAGACAAAAAATCAACAAAGACATAGAATTATACTACCACCATGATGTAATTGATATTTACAGACTACTACACCCAAAATTAGCAGAATGAACAGTTTTCAAATGCATATGGTTAATTCACCAGGATTAATTATATCCTGGTTTATAATCCTGGATTATAAAATGATTGATTAGAAATCAAGTGAATAAGAAAACCAGAAAAGCTGCAGGTGTTTGGAAATTGAATAACATACCTCTTAGTAATCACTGAGTCAAAAACAAAATTCAAAAGAGCCATTACAAATTACAGCTGATCTTTGAACAATATGGGTTTGAACTGCACTATTCCACTTATATGTGGATTTGTTTTCAATAAATACATACTCCAGTGCTACACAATGCTTAGTTGGTTGAATCTGAGGATGCAAAACCACAGATACAGAGGTGTTCAATATGGCAGAGTAGGAGGACGTGGAGTTCTTGTCTCCTCACAACTAGGGCATCTACCAGGCGCTGGTGGGGGAGCTCACACACCTGAGGGGACAGGAGGAACCCCCGAGCGATTGGTTAGGATGTTGGGGGAGGGAGGGGGGAGGAGAAGTGGAGTCCAGACAGGACCAGTGCCCCTGAGGGGTGGCTGGGGGAGGGGAAGAGTTCCCACACCTGGAGGGGCCCACTCACAGAGAGAGGATCAACAGGGACAGGGAGAGACTCTCAAGGGATCAGAGGATTGGAAGGGAACACGGCCAGTGTTTCCCCTGCCCACTCAAGCCTAGGCAGTCTGCTGAGGTCCAGGGCTTGATCTTCTGCCCTTTGAGGGCCCCTCTGGCTGCATGGGTCCTGGGGACGTGGGAGGGAGGAGGAGGAAAAGTAGAGGCTAGATGGGGACTGGTGCCCCTGAGGGACGGCTGGGGGAGGAGAGGGGTTCTCATGCTCGGGAGGGGCCTACCCATGGTGAGGAAATCAGTGGAATGGAGGGAGACCTTCTCGGGATTGGAGGATCAGAAGGGAGCACAGCCAGCATTTCCCACACCCACTCAGGCCCAAGGAACCTGGTGAGGTCCAGCACCTGATCCTCTGCCCTCCAAGGCCCCCTCTGGCCATGTGGGGCCTGGGGGCATGGGAGGGAGGGAGGAAAAGTAGAGGCAAGAAGGGACTGGTGCCCCTGAGGGACAGCTGGGGGAGGGGAGGGGCTGGGAGAGGTGTCACCCTGAGGCCCCTCTGGGGGCCTAGGCCCCACCCCACCACCATCCCACCAGGGCCTCTTCCACCTGCCTAAGCCTAGGCCCTGCCCCTGCCTAGCCCCGCCCCCCACAGCCAAGCCTTTTTTTTTTAAACAGCATGAGCAAGTGGGTTTTATTCCAGGAATGCAACATTGATTTAATATTAAGACTCAATTAAGTTAAATATACCACATCAATAGAATAAAGGACAAAAACCACATTATCACCTCAGTAGCTGCATAAAACGTATTGGGCAAAATTTAACATCCCTTAATGATAAAAACACTCAAACTAGAAATAGAAAGAAACGTCTTCAACCTGATGTAAGAAATCTATGAAAAACCCACAGCTAACCATACTTAATGGTGAAAGACAGAAATGCTTCCCTCTAAAATCAGGAGCAATGCAAGAATGTCATCTCTCACCACTTCTATTCTACATTGTTCTGGAGGTTCTGGACAAGGCTATTAGGCAACGGAAAGAAATAAAATGACTCTACATTGGAAAAGGAAGTAAACCTTTTCTATTTGCAGATGACATAATCCTGTGTATAGAAAATCCTAAAGAACCCCCACCCCCCCCAAACAAAACTATTAGACCTAATACAGGGGCTCAACAAGGTTACAATACAAGATCATATTAAAAAATCAATTGTATTTCTATACACTTAAAATGAATAATTCAAAAATGAAATTAAGAAAACAGTTCCATTTACAATAGCATCAAAAGGATAATATACTTAGGAATAAATTTAACAAATGACATACAAGACTTGTACACTGAAAACTACACAAACATTGTTGAGTGAAGCTAAAGAAGATCTAAATAAGTGGAAAGGCACCTCACATTTACGGATTGGAAGACAGTGTTAAGATGGCAATACTCCCCTAGTAGACCTACTGATTCAATAAAATCCCTATCAAAATTTGAATTGCTCTTTCCCCCAAGAAATTAACAATCTGACCTTGGAATTCTAACAATAACAAATAAAAGGGTCCTGGAATGGATGGAACAGTCTTGATAAAGAAGAACAAAGTTCAAGTACTTACACTTCCCAATTTCAAAACCCACTACAAAGCTACTATAATCAAGACAGTATTTTACTGACATAAGGGTAGTATATAGACAGATAATGAAATAGAATGGAGAGTCCAGAAACAAACCCATATCTCTGTGGTTGATTATTGTCATGGGTGCCAAGGCCATTCAATGGCAGAGAGTAATGTTTCAACAATTGGTCTTGGGATAACTGGGTGTTCACATGCAAAAGAATGAATTTAGACCTATACCTCACACTGTATACAGCAATTAACTAAAAATTGATCAAAAACCTAAATGGAAGAGCTAAAACTATAAAACACTCAGAAGAAAACATAGATGTAAATGTTAATAATTTTGGATTAGGCAATGATTTCCTAGCTATGATACAAAAAGCACAAGCAAGAGAAGAAACAAAAATAGGTAATTTGGAATCATCAAAATTAAAACTTTTATCCTTTAAAGGACACTATCAAGAAAGTGAAAAGACAACCCATAGTATGGGAGAAAATGTTTGCAAATCATATACGTTATAAGGGACTTGTATCTAGAATATACAAAGAAATCTTACAACTCAATACAGAAGACAAATCACACAATTTAAAAATGGACAAAGGATTTGAATAGAAATTTCTCCAAAGAAGATATACAAATAGCCCATGAGCACCTGAGAAGGTGCTCAACATCATTAGCTTCAAGAAAACAAAAATCAAAGTCACAATGAGATACCACTTCACACACACTGGGATAGCTACAATAAAACAGACAGATAATAGCAAGTGTGGAGAAATTGGAAGCCTTATACAGTGCTGGTTGGAGTGTAATATGGTACAGCTGCTTTGGAAAACAGTATGGCGGGTCCTCAAAAGTTAAATATAGAGTTACCGTATGACCCAGCAATTCCTCTCCTAGGTATATACAACAAAGAAATAAAAACTTATGTATACTCAAAAAAACTTGTATATGTTGTTCATAGTAGCATTATTCATAATTGCCAAAAACTACAAACAATAGAAATATCCATGAACTGACAACTGGATAAATACATATGGTACATTTTTACAATGTAATGTTATTCAAAAATAATAAGAAATGAAGTACATCATGGATGAGCCTTAAAAACATTTTGTTAAGTCACAAGAAGCCAGTTGTAAAGAACAATATATTGTATGATTCCATTTATGTGAAATGCTCAGAACAGGAAGACAGACAGAAAGTACATTGGTAGATGCCTAGGGTTAGGGTTTCTCATTGGGGTGATTAAAATGTTCTTAAATGTGCTTAAGTTGTGGTGATGGTTGCACAATTTTGTAAACATACTAGATATCACTGACTTGTTCACATTAAAGGAGTACTTTGTGTGATATGTGAATTATATTCCAATAAAGCTGTTAAAATAGATATAAGTAAATAAATTAATTAAATAACACTTCAGTCCATGTCAGATATTCCAGTAATCCCAAAGCTTCTCTGAAAATGACTGCTGTGATGTATGGATTGTGGTATCTTGGCTCCCAGGGTAAAGGTTGGGCCTGAGCTCCTGTGGTGGGAGCTCTGAGTCCAAACAGCTGGACTAACAGAGAAGCTCAGACCCCAGGGAATCTTAATCAGAGCAAGGTCTCCCGGAGGTCCTCATCTCAGCACCAAGACCCAGCTCTACCCAACTGCCTGCAAACTCCAGTGCTAGATGCCACAAGCCAAACGGCCAGTAAGACAGGAACACAGCCCCACCCATCAAGAAAAAAAAAGAGATGACAAAAACATGTTACAGATGGAGGAGCAAGATAAAAACCTATAAGACCAAATAAAAGAAGAGGAAATAGGCAACCTACCTGAAAAAGAATACAGAGTAATGATAATAAAGATGATCCAAAGTCACAGAAATAGAATGGAGGCACGGATCAAGAAGATACAAGAGATGGTTAACAAAGACCAACTAAAAACCAAACAAACAGTGAATAACAACACAATAACTGAAATGAAAAATATACTAGAAGGAATAAATAAAAGGATAACTGAGACAGAAGAATGGATAAATGAGCTAGAAGATAAAATGGTGGAAATAACCACTGAGGAGAAGAATAAAGAATGAAAAGAACTGAGGACAGTCTCAGAGACCTCTGGGACAATATTAAATGCAACAACATAACAAATTATAGGGGTCCCAGAAGAAGAATAGAAAGAGAAAGGGTCTGAGAAAATACTGGAAGAAATTATAGTTGAAAACTTCCATAACATGGGAAAGGAAATAGCCACCCAAGTCCAGGAAGCACAGAGAGTGCCATATAGGATAAACCTTAGGAGAAACACACCAAGACACATATTAATCAAACTAACAACAATTAAATTCAAAGAAAAAAATTAAAAACAGCAAGGGAAAGGCAACAAATAAAATACAAGGGAATCCCTATAAGGTTATCAGCTGATTTTTCAGCAGAAACTCTGCAGGTCAGCAGGCAGTGGCAGGATATATTTAAAGTGATGAAAGGGAAAAACGTACAACCAAGATTACTCTACCCAGCAAGGATCTCATTCAGATTTGACAGAGAAATCAAAAGCTTTACAGACAAACAAAAGCTACGAGAATTCAACACCACCAAACCAGCTTTACGACAAATGCTAAAGGAACTTCTCTAGGTGGGCAACACAGGAGAAGAAAAAGACCCACAAAAACAAACCTCAGACAATTAAGAAAATGGTAATAGGAACATACATATCAATAATAGTCTTGAATGTAAATGGATTTAATGCTCCAACCAAAAGATACAGACTGGCTGAATGGATACAAAAACAGGACCCATATATGCTGTCTTCAAGAGATCCACTTCAGACCTAGGGATACATACAGACTGAAAGCAAGGAGATGGAAAAAGCTATTCCATGCAAATGGAAATCAAAAGAAAGCTGGAGTAGCAATACTCGTATCAGATAAAATAGACTTTAAAATAAAGACTTGTTACAAGAGACAAGGACACTACATAATGATCAAGGGATCAATCCAAGAAGAAAACATAATAATTATAAATATTTATGCACCCAACATTAGAGCACCTCAGTACATAAGGCAAATGCTAACAGCCATAAAAGGGGAAATCAACAGTAACACGATAATAGTGGTGGACTTTAACACCTTATGTACACCAATGGACAGATCATCCAGACAGAAAATAAATAAGGAAACAGAAGCTTTAAATAACACAATAGAACACCTAGATTTAATTGATATTTATAGGACATTCCACCCAAAAGCAGTAGAATACACTTTCTTAAGCACACAAGGAACATTCTCCAAGATAGATCACATCTTGTGTCACAAATCAAGCCTCGGAAAATGTAAGAAAATTGAAATCGTATCAAGTATCTTTTTTGACCACAATGCTATGAGATTAGAAATCAGAGGAAAAAAGCTGTAAAAAACACAAACACATGGAGGCTAAACAGTGCAATGCTAAAAACCAAGAGATCACTGAAGAAATCAAAGAGGAAAGAAAAAAATACATAGAAACAAATGAAAACAAAAACACAATAACCCAAAACTGTGTTTCCAAAACACAGGAAAAGCACTTCTAAGAGGGATGTTTATAGCAATTGAATCTCACCACAAGAAACAAGAAAAATCTCACATAAACAATGTAACCTTACACCTAAAGCAACTAGAGAAAGAAGAACAAAGGAAACCCAAAGTTAGCAGAGGGAAAGAAATCATAAAGATCAGAGCAGAAGTAAATGAAATAGAAACAAAGAAAACAATAGCAAAGATCAATAAAAACAAAAGTTGGTTCTTTCAGAAGATAAACAAAATTGATAAACCTTTAGCCAGACTCATCAATAAAAAAAAGGGAGAGGACTCTAAAGTTAGAAAAGAAAAAGGAGAAATTACAACTGACACCACAGAAATACAAAGGATCATGAGACTAATACAAGCAGCTATGTGCAAATAAAATGGACAACATGGAAGAAATGGACAAATTCTTGGAAAGGTACAATCTTCCAAGACTGAACCAGGAAGAAATAGAAAATATAAACAGACCAATCATAGGTACTTGAAATTGAAACTGTGATTGAAAATCTTCCAACAAACAAAAGTCTAGGACCAGATCACTTCACTGGTAAATTCTATCAAATATTTAGAGAAGAGCTAACACCTATCCTTCTCAAACTCTTCCAAAATATTGCAGAGGGAGGATCACTTCCAAACTCGTTCAACGAGGCCACCATCACCCTGATACCCAAACCAAAGATATCAGAAAAAAAAAAAAAATTACAGACGAATATCACTGATGAGCATAGATGCAAAATGGTGCTTAGAGGGAAATGTGTCACCTCTGATGCTTGTATTTGAAAAGAAGAAAGTTCTCTAGTCATTAAGTTTCCATCTTAAGAAAGTAGAAAATTAGAGTAAATTAATCCCAGAGCAATCTGAAAGAAGGAAACAATAGAGAGTAGAATTCAATTAAATAGAAAGCAGAAAAATAATAGGGAATAATCCATAAACAAAAGTTAGTTCTTTGAAAATACTTAATAGAATCAAAAAATGTCTTGGAAGGTTGTTAGGAAAAAATAGAAAAAAGAGGGAAGACACAAATTACTGATACTGACCCTTAGAAAATATTGGCAAACTTGAACAGCTCAATATCAATAAACAGTATTAAGTTTGAGTAAAAAAATTTTCCTGAAGAAAAACTCCAATTCCAGATAACTTCACTGTTTACTTCTGTCAAATATTTGAAGAGGAAATATTACCAAGCCTACACAATTAATTACATAAAATAATGGAGGTGGGAACCCTTCCCTTCTCATTTTATAAGGCTAGTGTCATCCTCATTCCAAAAAATGGTCAGTGCTATCATAAGAAGAGAGAACTATATCAACAAAATATTAGCAAACCAAATCCAACAACACATAAAAAGATCATACCCCATAAACAATTGGGATTCATCCCAAGTTCACAGGATGGTTCAACATACACAAATCAGTCAATGTGGTACACCACATAAAAGCCAAAAAACACATGATCATCTCAATAGATGCAGAAAAAGCATTTGACAAAATTCAACATGTATTCATGATTAAAACTCTTACAAAAGTGGGTATAAAGGGAACATATCTCAAGATAATAAAAGTTATTCATGACAGACCTACAGCCAATATAATACTCAGTGGTGAAAAGCTGAAAGCTTTCCCACTAAAATCTGGAGCAAGACAAGGATACCCACTCTCACCTCTTCTATTCAACATAGTATTGGAAGTCCTAACCACGGCAGTCAAACAAGAAGAAGAAATAAAAGGTATCCAGGGCTTCCCTGGTGGCACAGTGGTTGAGAGTCCGCCTGCCAATGCAGGGGACACAGGTTCGTTCCCTGGTCTAGGAAGATCCCACATGCCATGGAGAGGCTGGGCCCGTGAACCATGGCTGCTGAGCCTGCACGTCCAGAGCCTGTGCTCCGCAACGGGAGAGGCCACAGCAATGAGAGGCCCGTGTACCACACACACACAAAAAAAGGTATCCAAACTGGAAAGGAAGAGGTCAAATTGTTATTATATGCAGATGATAATATACTATATATACAAAACCCTAAAGACTCCACATAAAAACTACTAGAAATGATAAACAAATTCAACAAGGTAGGAGGATACAAGATTAACATACAGAAATCGGTTGCATTTCTTTTCACCAATGATGAACTATCAGGGAATGTAAAAAAACAATACCTTTAAAAATTGCACCCCCCAGAATACAATACTTATGAATAAATTTGATCAAGGAGGTGAAAGACTTATACACTGAGAACTACAAAACATTAATAAGGGAAACTGAAGATAATTCAAAGAAATGGAAAGATATCCCATGCTCTTGGATTGGAAGAATTAATATTGTTAAAATGGGTATACTATCCAAAGCAATCTACAGATTTAATGCAATCCCTATCAAATTACCCATGACATTTTTCACAGAACTAGAACAAATAATCCTAAAATTCATATGGAACCATAAAAGACCCAGAATGACCAAAGCAATCCTGAAGAAAAAGAACAAAGCAGGAGGCATAATGCTCCCAGACTTCAGACAATACTACAAATCTACAGTTATCAAAACAGTGTGGTATTGGCAGAAACTCAGACATATGGATCAATGGAACAGTACAGAGAGCACAGAAATAAACCCCCACATCAATTGTCAATTAATCTTCAACAAAGGGGGCAAGAATATACAACAGGGAAAAGACAGTCTCTTCATCAAGTGGTGTTGTGAAAGTTGGACAGCCACATATAAATCAATGAAATTAGAACACACCCTCTCACCATACACAAAAATAAACTCAGAATGGCTTAAAGACTTAAACATAAGAAATGACACCATAAAACTCCTAGAAGAGATCATAGGCTAAACATTGTCTGACATAAATCTTAACATTGTTTTCTTAGGTCAGTTTCCTAAGGCAATAGAAATAAAAACAAAAATAAACAAATGAGACCTAATCAAACTTACAAGCTTTTGCACAGCATAGGAAACGATAAACAAAATGAAAAGACAACCTACAAGAATGGGAGAAAATATTTGCAAATATTGCAACCAACAAGAGCTTAATTTCCAAAATATACAAATGGCTCATAACAACAACAAAACAAACAGCCTAGTCAAATAATGGGCAGAAGACGTAAATAGACATTTCTCCAAAGAACAAATATAGATGACCAATAGGCACATGAAAAGATACTCAACATTGGGGCTTCCCTGGTGGCACAGTGGTTGAGAGTCTGCCTGCCGATGCAGGGGACACGGGTTCATGCCCTGTTCTGGGAAGATCCCATATGCAATGGAGTGGCTAGGCCTGTGAGCCATGGCCACTGAGCCTGAGCGTCCAGAGCCTGTGCTCTGCAATGGGAGAGGCCACAACAGTGAGAGGCCCACGTACTGCAAAAAAAAACAAAAACAAAAACAAAAACAAAAACACCAAAAAACAGATGCTCAACATTGCTAATTATTAGAGAACTGCAAATCAAAACTACAATGAGGTACCACCTCATACCAGTCAGAATGTCCATCATTAAAAAGTTACAAATAACAAATGCTGGAGAGGGTGTGGAGGAAAGGGAACCCTCCTACATTGTTGGTGGGAATGTAAGTTGGTGCAGCCACTGTGGAAAATGGTATGGAGTATCTCAGAAATCTAAAAACAATTAGCATATGATCCAGCAATCCCACTCCTGGACATATATTCATACAAGAGTATAATTCAGAAGGCCATGTGCCCCTATGTTCATAGCAACTCTATTCACAATAGCTAAGACATAGAAACAAACTAAATATCCATCGACAGATGAATGAATAAAGATATGGTACATATATACAATGGAATACTACTCAGCCATGACAAAGAACGAAATAATGCCATTTGCAGCAACATGGATGCAACTAGAGATTATCATACTAAGTGAAGTAAGTCAGATAGAGAAAGACAAAATATGATATCGCTTATATGTGGAATCTAAAATATGACACAAATGAACCTATCTGTGAAACAAAAACAGAATCTTAGACCTAGAGAACAGACTAGTGGTTGCCAAGGGGGAGGGAGTTGGGGGAGCGATAGAATGGCAGGTTGCGGTTAGCAGATGTAAGCTTTTATATAAAGAATGGAGAAACAACAAAATCCTACTATATAGCACAGGGAACTATGTTCAATATCCTATCATAAACCATAATGGAAAGGAATACATTTTTTTAAAAAGCATGTATATATATTTAAATGTATTACTTTGCTGTACAGCAAAATTAGCATTGTAAATCAACTATAGTTCACTAAAAAGTTGATTTACAAAAAGAAGAAAGAAGTAGCACTATATACTTGTGACTAGTCAATGCAAAATTTCTTAACAAAAGTTTGACAAATCAAATTCAAAAAATATGCAAGAAAAAGGTTAATACATTATGACTAAATGTAGTTTATACTAGAATTCAGTTGTATTAACATCTGAAAATCATTCAACTAATTTCACTGTATTAATAGGATAAAAGAAAATTACATGGTCATTTCAACAGGTGCAGAAGAAGCATTTGAAAAAATTCAACACTCTTTCATAACAAAAACACTCAGCTGGCTAGGAATGGAAGGGAACTTACTCAACTTGATTAAGGGTATCTACAAACTACAGCTTACGTAATACTCAAAGGTAAAAGGCTTGATATTTTCTCTCTTAACATCTGGAACAAAATAAGAATGTCTGCTCTCACCACTTTTATTTAACATTGTACTGATGATCTGTTCTAATGCATTATAAGGCAAGAAAAAGAAATGAAAGGGAAACACACTTGAAAGGAAGAAGTAAATTGCTCTTATTTGTAGACAGTATGGTAGTATTTGTAGAAAATCCAGAAAAATAAAAGGTGTTAGAAATAGTAAATGAATTTATTAAGGCTATAGAATAAAAGGTCAACATAGAAAAAGCAATTGTATTTCTAAATACTAGCAAAAAAAATTAGAAAATGAAAAAAAATTTTAAACCTCCATAATAGCATAAAAGAATACTTAGAAATAATTTCAATTAAAGATTTGCAAGACATTTTCACAGAAAATTACAAAACACTGCATTGGAAAATTGAAGACCTAAATAAATGGAGAGCTATACCATGTTCATGGATTGGAAGACTTAATTTATTAAGATGGCAATTTCCTCCAGATTGACCTACAGATTTCATGCAATTCTAACAGACTTTGTCTTAAGAAATCTGCAAACTGATTTTATTTATATGGAAATAAATGACCCTTTATCTGATAGCATAAGTGTCAAAAAGTAAAAGCTTCATACTACTGCTCCTGAGACTTATTATTTAAGCTACAAACTGTGCCTATCATTTTTTAAAACAGAAACTTACCTATGTTCTGGGAACAGTTTTTGCCTTTGAAAGCTTTTTCTTGGAACATCTGTTGGACCATCATAAAGAAACTGAGTATGTCAGTGATGGACTTACAATGGCTAAACAATACATTTTAAAAGTGTGGCAAACTTTTGGGGGTCTATATACTTTATAGATAAGATGTGTGCAGACAATTAAAATTTAACCATACTTTAAAAGGATTCTTAGTCAGTTTTCTTACAATCGTTTTATCCTTCTCCCCTCCTCCTCCCCCTCCTCCTCCTCCTTCTTCTTTGTTAATATACCTCCAAATAAATACTAGTATATCTTGAAGTAAAGATGGGGCTTATGTATTACTCTGGAATAGACTTTGTGTTGATTTTATATTTTCTAAAAGAGAAATATTTGCATCATTGCAATTCTTTATTAATGGGAATTTTTTCTTGTTTTTGTAGGGAAGAATGGACAGAAGCTATCCAGGCTGTAGCAGACAGACTCCAGAGGCAAGAAGAGGAGAGAATGAATTGTAGTCCAACTTCACAAATTGATAATATAGGAGAGGAAGAGATGGATGCTTCTACAACCCATCATAAAAGAAAGGTAGAAAAGAACATCTTATTCCCCTCCTCAGCATTTATATGTGTAGAAGAAATATGTTAACAACTGCCATTTGCAAAAACTGTTAGCCATTTATCTTATGATATGCTACTATATTGGTGTGGATGGTTTTTAATCAGGTGAATCTTAAAACTGTCATTGTTTAAAACCAAAGAATTGAAACATCACTTTATTTCAGTGTTTCAGCCATTACCACTGAATGCTGAAAGGACTTGTTAGGAGGCTGTGATTGATGTGCTGTCATACTACTTTATAATTTGCATTTTTCCCTTATTGTTTTTAATACTATTTTAGAAACTTGGAAATAAAGTGTTTTCCCTAATATGGTCCTTTTCTATTTGGCATTCTGTGTTCTTGCGAAAGTAGAAGGTGAAATGGCTCTGGTATACTTCCTGCTTGGTGCCCCAGCCTCACTAATGTCAGCAGGAAAGTGAACAGTCTTGGAAATTATAGCTTTTTATTTTAGTGGCTGCTTCTAGCCAATGAGGAAACAGATTTTTTTCTTCCCTCAGTGCTCCAGAATAATAATCACCAATTTATATATTTGCTAAAGAAAATTGCAAAGCAACTCCCTATGTAAAAAGTGTTATTTTAAGATTAAGGGTAAATGTATTCAAAATAGATGAGCATGCCATTTTTAATGTTAGAATATATTTGTTATAATAGATTTTAAATTAATCTTCAGGTAGGAAAATGCTAATTCTTAAGATAATGATCCATGTAATTTGGTATTAGCACAGTAATTAAGAACTCTTTGGAGTTAGACTGCCTGAGTTCAAATCTTCTTTTTCCTATGTGCTAACCATGTGAACTTGCTGAGCTTTACAGTTACAACTTAGATTTAGTTAATCATCCTTTCCTTACCTGAAATTTCTATTCTAATTAGAATAATATTCTATACTTGATCTTGGCCAAATGTCTGAGAACCCTGTATGTCTTCCTTGAAGACTAATCCTCTATTTGTTAGTTGAATTGTATCCCTGTTTTCTTTTGAATCACCTTAACAGTGCTCTGCCCTTGTTCCTCAGTTATTGCAAAGAGAAAAATACAATCTAGCTTTAACCACCTCCTCAGAGAGAAAAAAGCTTCTTTTGCTCATGTATGTGCACATGTACACAATTAATTTGAAATTTGACTATGCTCATAAATTTAAAGTCATATCCTGATTATTCTCACCCTTTGAATAATAAACTACCTTGTTCAGTGACAAGCTAGACTGATGTAGAACTTCTTAATAGCAAAGATTAATAGTAAGATGCTGTTTAGGCAGTTAGAGGTTGAAACTGGAAGTTTATAACACTCTAACTAGAAATACTGTTACTGATAGATGTAAAAATTTTGGAAATGAATATGAAAATTTGCAGAAGAACTTTGAATGAAGAGAGACAACCATTTTGAAAGATATAAAAATGGAAAACTATGGAAGATCTTTCTTTTTCTGTTAAGGCTGGTTGTAAATTATTATTAAAGCATAATACATTTTCCTGTTTTGTTACCAGTGTTGATTATCTTAGAATTTATCACCTTCACTAATTATCACTTATGAAGATTTATTATATGCTATTTTCTGCTAGACTCTGAGCAGTACTTTTATATGTGTTATCTCATTTGATCCTCGTAGGAATCATATGAGGTAGGTACTGTTATCCCATTTTACAGTTGAGTCCTTTGAAATTTAAAGAAGTTAAATATCTTGTTCAAGCATATAATGACCTTACACACTATGCAACTTCAGTATGCAGTCTACTTTTTATTGATTTACATATCTTGAGCTTCTATAATCTGTAAAATTGTTAGTCATAACATAACCGAACTATATTAGAAACAAAATTGTACAGATAGGCTCTCATATTTGTACTCTGTTTCTCAAAATAGTATGTCAAATTGTTGCATTTACACAGTGCTTGAATATCAGTTAATTTCATTTTATATTAGAGCAGTCTTGGAAAAATCAGTAGAATTTTAATATTATAGAATACTAGTAGAAAGTGAGGTTTTTGTTGTCCTACTGCTTGAGTTCATGTCCTGGGTTTACAATGTGTGTAATTGTGGGGAAAGTCCCTTAATCCTTCTGTCCTTTAGTCCCTTTATCTATAAAAGGAAGATAACAGTGGTACTTACCTCATAGAATTGTGAAGATTAAAATATAGTTTGGAATATATATGAAGTGCGTATATACTAAGTGATCAATGAATATTAGCTATTATTAGCTAGTATTCTACTTTATCCACATAAAGATAATTAAACATTCACATATTTTCAAAGTGGAGTCTCCTAGAATTCTCTTGTTGAAACTAAGTCTCCAAAATGAAAAATTGATAGAAGTATTTTGAATTTGGGGGTTGGGGGTCCATTGTCTTATTTAGCCTATATCTTATTTCCATTGTAATTTTAAAATTTTATTTAAAATGAAATAGTATAAAATAGCTTGAAATAACAAAGAGTACAGATAAAGGACATTTGTACCACTAACTATGCTATAACAATCGTAATAACTTGGTTCAAAAGGGTGAAATATTATGAACACTTCCTTAAGATGACTCTAAAACTACAGTTGACACACAAACAACACAGAGGCTTGGTGAGCTGCCCTCTGCACAGTTAAAAATCTGCCTATAAGTTATAGTCGGCCCCCTGTGTCCCGGTTCTATCTGTGGTTCCTCTGATGCAGCATTTCCTCAATATTCACTCTTGTTTTGTATCTGTGATTCGGCATTTGAGGATTCAACCAACAGTGGATCAAAAAAAATCAGTAGAAAAAAATCCACATGTAAATGGATCCACAGAGCTCAAACCCATGTTGTTCAAGAGTCACCTATATATCCTTTATGAATTTCAGTTATAAAAAGAACTGTACAAGTTCAGATTAATTTTAGATTGTAAACACAAATATTTTCAGATAAGAATATCCTTCTCTGATAGATAGCTTCAAGATGGTGGAGGAGTAAAGCATGGAGATCATCTTCCTCCCCATGAACACATCAAAAATACATTTACCTGAGGAATAGCTCCTACAGAACACCTACTAAATGCTGGCAGAAGACCTCAGACTTCCCAAAAGGCAAGAAACTCCCCACATAACTGGCTGTGTGGCTAACAGGGTCTTGGTGCTCCGGCCAGGTGTCAGGCCTGAGCCTCTGAGGTGGGAGAGCAGAGTTCAGGATATTGGTCCACCAGAGACCTCCCGGCCCCATGTAATATCAAATGGCAAAAGCTGTCTCAGAGATGTCCTTGTCAATGGGAAGAGCCAGCTTCACTCAACAACCAGCAAGCTACAGTGCTGGACACCCTATGCCAAACAACTAGCAAGACAGGAACACAACCCCACCCATTAACGAGAAGGCTGCCTAAAATCATAATAACGTTACAGACACCCCAAAACACACCACTGGATGTGGTCCTGCCCACCAGAAAGACAAGATCCAGGCTCATCCACTGAAACACAGACACCAGTCCCCTCTACCAGGAAGCCTACACAACCCACTGAAACAACCTCAGCCACTCAGGGCAGACACCAAAAACAACAGGAACTACAAACCTGCAGCCTGCGAAAAGGAGACCCCAAACACAGTAAGTTAAGCAAAATGAGACGACAGAGAAACACACAGCAGATATAGGAGCAAGGTAGAAACCCACCAGACCAAACAAATGAAGGGGAAATAGGCAGTCTACCTGAAAAAGAATTCAGAGGAATGATAGTAAAGATGATCCAAAATCTTGGAAATAGAATGGAAAAAATACAAGAAACATTTAACAAGGACCTAGAAGAACTAAAGGAATCAATAGCAGAATAACTGAGGCAGAAGAACTGATAAGCGACCTGGAAGATAAAATAGTGGAAATAACTACCACAGAGCAGAATAAAGAAAAATGAATGAAAAGAATTGAGGACAGTCTCAGAGACCTCTTGGACAATATTAAACGCACCAACATTTGAATTATAGGGGTCCCAGAAGAAGAAGAGAAAAAGAAAAGGACTGAGAAAATATTTCAAGAGATTATAGTTGAAAACTTCCCTAATATGGAAAAGGAAGTAGTCAAGTCCAGGAAGCACAGAGAGTCCCATACAGGATAAATCCAAAGAGAAACATGCCAAGACACATATTAATCAAACTATCAAAAATTAAACAAAAAGAAAAAATATTAAAAGTAGCAAGGGAAAAACAACAAATAACATACAAGGGAATCCCCATAAGGTCTACAGCTGATCTTTCAGCAGAAACTTTGCAAGCCAGAAGGGAGTGGCCGGACATATTGAAAGTGATGAAAGGGAAAAACCTACAGCCAAAATTACTCTATGCAGCAAGGATCTCATTCAGATCTGACAGAGAAATTAAAACCTTTACAAACAAGCAAAAGCTAAGATAATTCAGCACCACCAACCCAGCTTTACAACAAATGCTAAAGGAACTTCTCTAGACAGGAAACACAAGAGAAGGAAAAGACCTACAATAACAAACCCAAAACAATTAAGAAAATGGAAATAGGAACATACATATTGATAACTACCTTAAATATAAATGAATTAAATGCTCCAACCAAAAGACATAGATGGGCTGGATGGATACAAAAACAATACCTGTATATATACTGTCTACAAGAAACTCACCTTGGACCTAGGGACACATACAGACTGAAAGTGAGGGGATGGTAAAAGATATTCCATGCAAATGGAAATCAGAAGAAAGCTGGAGTAGCAATTTTCATATCAGACAAAATAGACTTTAAAGTAAAGACTATTACAGGAGACAAATAAGGACACTACATAATGACCAAGGGATCAATCCAAGAAGAAGATGTAACAATTGTAAATCTTTATGCACCCAACATAGGAGCACCTCAGTACATAAGGCCAATGCTAACAGCCAAAAGTGGGGAAATCGACAGTAACACAATCATAGTAGGGGACTTTAACCCCCCACTTTCACCAATGGACAGATCATCCAAAATGAAAATAAATAAGGAAACAAAAGCTTTACATGATACATTAAACAAGATGGACTTAATTGATGTTTACAGGACATTCCATCCCAAAACAACAGAATACACTTTCTTCTCAAGTGTTCATGGAACATTCTCCAGGATAGAGCATATCTTGGTCACAAATCAAGCCTTGGCAAGTTCAAGAAAATTGAAATCATATCAAGTAACTTTTCTGACCACAACGCTATGAGACTATATATAAATTACAGGAAAACATCTGGGAAAAATACAAATACTTGGAGGCTAAAAAATACTACTAAATAACCAAGGCATCACCGAAGAAATCAAAGAGGAAATCAAAAAATACCTAGAAACAAATGACAGTGAAAACACAAGGACCCTAAACCTATGGAATTCAGTAAAAGCAGTTCTAAGAGGGAAGTTTATAGCAATACCTACCTCAACAAACAAAAAACATCTCAAATAAACAACCTAACCTTACACCTGGAGCAGTTAGAGAAAGAAGAACAAAAAATACCCCAAAGTTAGCAGAAGGAAAATGATAAAGATCAGATCAGAAATAAATGAAAAAGCAATGAAGGAAACAATAGCTAAGATAAAAAAAAAAAAAACTAAGAGCTGGTTCTTTGAGAAGTTAAACAAAATTGATAAACCATTAGCCAGACTTATCAAGAAAAAAAGGGAGAAGACTCAAATCAGTAGAATTAGAAATGAAAAAGGAGAAGTAACAACTGACACAACAGAAGTACAAAGGATCATGAGGGATTACTAGAAGCAACTATATGCAAGTAAAATGGACAACCTGGAAAAAAAATGGACAAATTCTTAGAAATGCACAACCTGCTGAGACTGAGCCAGGAAGAAATAGAAAAAATGAACAGACCAATCACAAGCACTGAAATTGAAACTTATTTAAAAATCTTCCAACAAACAAAAGCCCAGGACCAGATGGTGAATTCTATCAAACATTTAGAAAAGAGCTAACACCTATCCTTTTCAAAGTCTTCCAAAATATAGCAGAGGGAGGAACACTCCCAAACTCATTCTATGAGGCCACCATCACCCTGATAGCAAAACCAGACAAAGATGTCACAAGGAAAGAACACTACAGACCAATATCACTGATGAACATAGATGCAAAAATCCTCAACAAAATACTAGCAAACAGAATCCAACAGCACATTAAAATAATCATACACCATGATCAAGTGGGGTTTATCCCAGGAATGTAAGGATTTTTCAATATACACAAATCAATCAATGTGATAAACCATATTAACAAATTGAAGGAGAAAAACCATATGATCATCTCAATAAAAGCTTTCACAAGAAAAACCTTTTGACAAAATTCAACACCAATTTATGGTAAATACTCTCCAGAAAGTAAGCCTAGAGGGAACTTACCTCAACATAATAAAGGCCATATATGCCACAGCCAACTTCATTCTCACTGGTGAAAAACTGAAATCATTTCCACTAAGATCTAGAACAAGACAAGGTTGCCCCCTCTCACCACTATTATTCTATATAGTTTTGGAAGTTTTAGCCACAGCAATCAGAGAAGAAAAAAAAAAAGAATCCAAATCAGAAAAGAAGAAGTAAAACTGTCACTGTTTGCAGATGACATGATACTGTACATAGAGAATCCCAGAGATGCTACCAAAAAATTACTAGGGCTAATCAATGAATTTGGTAAAGTAGCAGGATATAAAATTAATGCACAGAAATCTCTTACATTCCTATACACTAATGATGAAAAATATGAAGGAGTAATTAAGGAACTACTCCCATTTACCATTGCAACACAAAGAATAAAATACTTAAGAATAAACCTACCTAAGGAGACAAAAGACCTGTATGCAGAGAACTAGAAGACACTGATGAAATAAATTAAATACAAACAGATGGAGAGATATACCATGTTCTTGGATTGGAAGAAACAACATTGTGAAAATGACTCTATTACCCAAAGCAATCTACAGATTCAATGCAATCCCTATCAAACTACGAATGGCATTTTTCACAGAACTAGTACAAAACATTTCACAATTTGTATGGAAACACAAAAGACCCCAAATAGCCAAAGCAATCTTGTGAAAGAAACCCGGAGCTGGAGGAATCAGCTTCCCTGACTTCAGACTCTACTCCAAAGCTACAGTAATCAAGACAGTATGGTACTGGCACAAAAACAGAAATATAGATCAGTGGAACAGGATAGAAAGCCCAGAGTTAAACCTACGCACATATGGTCACCTTATCTTGATAAAGGAGGTAAGAATATACAATGGAGAAAAGACAGCCTCTTCAATAAGTGGTGCTGGGGAAACTGGACAGCTGCATGTAAAAGAATGAAATTAGAATAGTCCCTAATACCTTACACAAAAATGAACTCAAAATGGATTAAACACCTAAATGTAAGGCTGGGCACTATCAAACTCTTAGAGAAAAAGAGGCAGAACACTGTAAGACATACATCACAGCAAGATCCTTTTTGACCCACCTCTCAGAGAAATAGAAGTAAAAAGAAAAATAAACAAATGGGACCTAATGAAATTTAAAACTCTTGCACAGCAAAGGATACCATAAATAAGATGAAAAGACAACCCTCAGAGTGGGAGAAAATATTTGCAAATGAAGCAACTGGAAAAGGATTAATCTCCAAAATACACAGGCAGCTCATGCAGCTCAATAATAAAAAAACAAACGACCCAATCCAAAAATTGGCAGAAGACCTAAAGAGACATTTCTCCAAAGGAGATATACAGATTGCCAGCAAACACATGAAACGATTCTCAATATCACTGATCATTAGGGAAATGCAAATCAAAATCACAATGAGGTATCACCTTACAGTAGTCAGAATGGCCGTCATCAAAAAATCTACAAACATAAATGCTGGAGAGGGTGAGGATGTGGAGAAAAGGGAACCGTTCTGTACTGCCGGTGGGAATGTAAATTGATAGAGCCAGTATGGTGAATAGTATGGAGGTTCCTTAAAAAACTAAAAATAGAACTACCATTTCACCCAGCAATCCCACTACTGGGCATATACCCTCAGAACACCATAATTCAAAAAGAGTCATGTACCACAATGTTCATTGCAGCTCTATTTACATTAGCCAAGACATGGAAGCATCCTAAGTGTCCATAGACAGCTGAATGGATAAAGAAGATGTGGCAAATATATACAATGGAATATTACTCAGCCATAAAAAGAAATGAAATTGAGTTATTTGTAGTGAGGTGGATGGACCTAGAATCTGTCATATAGAGTGAAGTAAGACAGAAAGAGAAAAACAAATACCATATGCTAACACATGTATATGGAATCTAAAAAAAAAAAAAAAAAAAAAAAAGGTTCTGTATAACCTAGCGGCAGGACAGGAAGGGAAAAGACTCAAGCATAGAGAATGGGCTTGAGGACATGGGGAAGGGGAAGGGGAAGCTGGGACAAATGAGAGAGTGGCATGGACATATATATAGTACCAAATGTAAAATAGCTCGCTAGTGGGAAGCAGCTGCATAGCACAGGGAGATCATCTCCGTGCTTTGTGTCCACTTGTGGGGGGCATAGGGAGGGTGGGAGGGAGACACAAGAGGGAGGAGATATGGGGATACATGTTTATGTAAAGCTGATTCACTTTGCTGTATAGCAGAAACTAACACACCATTGTAAAGCAATTATACTCCAATAAAGATGTTTTTAAAAAATGAATATCCTCATAATTTACAGAATATATTTTCTTCTTTGTTCACTTTTTGACAAATGGGCACTAGGATGAAGAGAGTACCTACTGATTATGGTAGCTATGCTGAGAATTGTCTTAACTGCTTTGTGTTACCTGGATAGACAGATGTGGTAGAGTATTGCCATAGTGTCTGCTCTGCAGCTTGAAACTCTTGGAGAGAGAAGGATACTGGTGGTGGAGAGAAGAGGCAAAGGCCTTGCAACCAGATTCAAGTGCTGATCTTTGTTTAAATTAAAAGATGATTTTTCAAAGGAATTTGATTAGAGCAGGGGTCCCCAACCCTCCGTCATCCACACACACACACCCCACTGGGCCTCACAGCAGGAGGTGAGCGAGCGAAGCTTCATGTGTCGCTCCCCATTGCTCCCCATCACTTGTGTTACTGCCTCAACCATCCCTCCCAGCTTCAGTCCATGTTAAAATTGTCTTCCATGAAACCAGTCCCTGGTGCCAAAAAGGTTGGAGTCCACTGGATTAGAGGATGCAGGAATGCTTAATCTTTGTCTGCCAAGCTGCCATTATCTATACCCTGTCATGTATGTGAAGCGGCACAGCATAAAAGGATTAACAGTCCAATGGGAATAAAAATTCTGCTTAGTTTTCAAGTAACCAATACAGGCCTATCTGGGAGCAGCTGTTTATCATCTCATGACTTAGGTACGAAGTATAATCAGTACCTCCTATATTCCCATTATGTCTGATTCCAGTTCGTGGAATTTTCTTACTTAATGCCTGACTGCCATAACTGATGACAATGGCTGGCATACAGAGAAGGAGAGGAATAAAAGAACAGACCTGCTGAAATGAAGTGATCTCTCATGTCCTACCCAAAGGGAGGAGCAGCATAATCAGTGTTGTAGAAGTTGACTGATAAGATTAGAGCTTCCACTTCCTTGGGCAAAAGCACTAGAGGAAGCGGGCAGAGAGGTAAACTTCTTGAAAGCCTC
The DNA here is from genome assembly GCF_026419965.1 of Kogia breviceps. NCBI lineage: Eukaryota > Metazoa > Chordata > Mammalia > Artiodactyla > Physeteridae > Kogia > Kogia breviceps. The sequence continues at coordinate 38,234,177 of NC_081310.1, read as the reverse complement.
CTTTTCACTCCATGGGACTTATTTGATTTATCTCTTACATTATAAATATATGTGGAATTAATATTTTTTGACCAAATATGCTAAAACCATTGTATTCTTTCCTTGTATTCCTCTTCAGTTATATATAAATATTTGTAACCTAATTTGGGGGCTAGACAATCTTTTTCTTACATTCCAGTGTGTGTGATTTGAATATACTTATTAAGAACTTTTTGTATATGTACATGCATTTCTTAACCTAAAACAGCCTCATTGATATGTTAGAGATTATGTAAAAGGAAGAGTATAAGTCTGTAAAATATTTCCCTAATAAATTCTTAGGTTTGGGTTTTAGAGGGTTAATTTTTCTGGAGTGTCTTATGCTCTTATTTAAAAAACTTTTTTTCGTTGAAATATTGTTTATTTACAGCTCTTATTTTTAAAATTTTTTTTTATTGAAGTGTAGTTGATATACAGTATTGTGTTAGTTGATTTACAATTTGTGTTGATTTCCCCTTTGGTAACCATAAGATTGTTTTCTATGTTTGTGAGTCTGTTTCTGTTTTGGAAATAATTCATTTGTACTTTTAAAAAGTTTCCACATATAAGTGATGTAGTATTTGTCTTTCTCTGACTTACCTTCACTTAGTATGATAACCTCTAGGTCCATCCACGCTGTTGCAAATGGCATTATTTCGTTCTTTTTTCATGGCTGAGTAATATTCCAGTGTGTGTGTGTGTGTGTGTGTGTGTGTGTGTGTGTGTGTGTGTGTGTGTGTGTGTGTGTGTATCATATCTTTTTCCATTCATGTGTTGATGGACACTTAGTTTGCTTCTATATCTCGGCTATTGTAAATAATATGTTATGCTCTTATTTTTAATTAAAATCTTATTGTATCTTTTCCCTTAACACCATCCAAAAGAGTAAAATAGTTTACATTTCATTTGTAAAGACTAGATAATCACCGTGTATACCACACTGAAGATGAATATTTGGTATCAAAGATAATTTTTAAATTTTCAGAAGTTTTATCAAAATACATATGATAAATGTTTCTGATTTTATCATATAGTAATATAAATTTTATATAGTAATGTAAATTTTTGCTAGTAATATGTTTCCATGTAAATTCCTCTTTTTCTTAAGATTGACATACTGACAGAAGCTATGAAATTTCGCATTAAGGCTGTCATCCTTTTTTAAAACCTCCTTGTCCCTAAGAATTACAGTCCTTAAAGAATATAGTACTATTTCATTATTATATATTGCTTTTCATGTGAAAATATCATAAAGCAATTTACAGCTTATTTTCTAATTTTTAATCCCCAGAATTCAGTTTCAGTTTGTATGATACTTAGTAATGGGACACAGCAAGTATCATTTTCCAGTGTTTTTAGATATAAAATTAGATGGGTACTGTTCAAATGAAGCTTTGAGCAATAAAAATAACATTATGGCTTAGTTATGAGAATAATGTCTGTCAGTTCTTCACTGCCGTGAAGTAAAGTTCCCAAGTTTAATATCTTAAAACAATGACAGTATATAATTTCTTCTGATTTTGTGGTTTGCCTGGGCAATTCTGCTGGTCTCATTTGGACCTTTCAAGCAGCTGCATTCAGCTGGCACGTGGACTGGGCTGGAAAATCCATGAAAGCCTTTCTCCCATGTCTGGATTTTTGGTTCTCCTCCAGTGAGCTCTCTCTTCATGTGATGTCTCATATTCCAGGGCCTATCCATATGGCCTTTCTCTTCAGCAGGTAGCCTGGACTTCCTTACAGCATGAGAGCTGACTTTTAAGAATGAAACTTTTCCAAGAGGGAGAAAGTATACGCTCCCAGACTTGAAGGCTAAGTCCGGAACTGGCACTCTATCACGTTGATGGTATTTTGTCTTTAAAGCTGGACACAAAGCCAGCCCAGGGAGAGAGAAAGTTGACTCCACTTCTTCATGGGAGGAATGGCATGTACATACAGGGAGTTGGGGCTGGAGGAATTAGTGTCCACCATTTTTGGAGACTACCTAGCACAAAGAGCTTTGTGGTAATATAGTATTACTTGATTTTTAAAAACCTGTAAATGAAAATGAAATTACTTAGTATTACTCACTGTCTGTTCAAATAACACTAATTCTTTTAACTCTTTTCTGTGTATTTAGAGTGACATCTTTGGTTTTTAGTTGAATTAATAAATATACTTGGTTATTTTCCCTATCTCTTGCTACTTTTCTTTGAAGTAGAGATACTACTGAATGATTAAGACAGTGTAATTTGACATTTGGAAAAATTACCAAGATTACAGATAGCAAATATTATTGAAAAGGAGAGAAGGCATTCATTTGTAAAATTTTTAGAATTTTTACGTGTATCTACAGACATATTCACCAGTGAACCATCTGGTCCTAGAGTTTTCATGTTGAAAGGTTTTTGACCACAAATTCAATTTCCTTGATAGATATAGGATATTCAAGTTATCTGTTTCTTCTTGAGTAACCTTTGAATTTGAACCTTTCAAGGAATTTGTTCACTTCATATAAGTTATTGATTTTATGGACATAAAGTTGTTTATAATACTCCCTTGGCATCCTTTCAGTATCTGTAGAATCTGTAATGATGTTACCTCTCTCATTCCTGATATTGGTTATTTGCATCCTCTTTCTTTCTTTTCCTGAATAATCTGTCTAGAGATGTATCAATTTTATTGATTTTCTCAAGTTCAGCTTTTGGTAACATCAGTTTTTCATTCTTCTTATTTTTTTTCATTTTTAAATTGGAGTATAGGTGATTTACAATGTTGTGTTAGTTTCTGCTGTAAAGCAGAGTCAGTTATTCATATACATATATCCACTCTTTTTTAGATTCTGTTTTCATATAGGTCATTATAAAGTACAGAATAGAGTTCCCTGTGCTCTTCATCAGGTTCTTAATATTTATCTGTTATATATATGGTATGTATATGTCAAATTCGAATCTCCCAATTTATCCCTTCCCCTCCTTTTCCCCCTGATAACCACAAGTTTATTTTTGACATCTGTGACTCAACTTCTGTTTTGTAAATGGGTTCATTTGTACCATTTCTTTAGATTCCACATATAAGTGATATCATATATTGTTTTCTCTGTCTGACTTACTTCACTCAGTATGACAAACTCTAGATCCAACCGTGTCATTGAAAATGGCATTATTTCATTCTTTCTTATGGCTGAGTAATATTCCATTGTATATATGTACCACCTCTTCCTTATCCATTCCTCCATTGATGGATATTTAGGTTGCTTCCATGTCCTGGCTCTTATAAATAGTGATTCAGTGAACATTGGGGTGCATGTATCTTTTTGGATTATGGTTTTCCCTGGGTATATGCCCAGGAATGGGATTGCTGGATCCTATGGTAGCTTTATTTTTAGTTTTTTAAGGAATCTTCACACTGTTCTCCATAGTAGCTGTATCAATTTACTTTCCCACCAACAGTGCAAGAGGGTTCTGTTTTCTCCACACCCTCTCCAGCATTTATTCTTTCTAGATTTTTTGATGATGGCCATTCTGACCCGTGTGACGTGGTACCTCATTGTAGTTTTGGTTTGCATTTTCTAATAATAAGTCATGTTGAGCAACTTTTCATGTGTCTCTTGGTCATTTGTATGTCTTCTTTGGAGAAATATCTGTTTAGATCTTAGGCCCATTTTTTAAATGGGTTTGTTTTTTGTTACTGAGCTATACGAGCTCTTTGTGTATTTTGGAGATTAATCCCTTGTCCGTTGCTTCGTTTGTAGATATTTTCTCCCATTCTATAGGTTTTCTTTTCATTTTGTTTATGGTTTCCTTTGCTGTGCAAAAGCTTTTATGTTTAATTAGATCACATTTGTTTATTTTTGTTTTTATTTTCATTACTTTAAGAGGTGGATCAAAAAAGACGTTGCTGCCATTTATGTCAGAGAGTGTTCTGCCCATGTTTTTCTCTAAGAGTTTTATAGTATCTGGTGTTACATTTAGGTCTTTAATCCATTTGGATTTATTTTTGTGTATGGTGTTAGAGAATGTTCTAATTTCATTCTTTTACATCTAGTTGTCCAGTTTTCCCAGTGCCTCTTATTGAAGAATTCCTCCATTGTGTATTCTTACCTCCTTTGTCATAGATTAGGTGACCATAGGTGTGTGGTTTATCTCTGTAGTTTCTCTCCTGTTCCATTGATCTATATTTCTCTGTTTTTGTGACAGTACCATACCGTTTTGATGACTGTAGCTTTATAGTATAGTCCGAAGTCAGATAGCCTGATTCTCCCAGCACCGTTTGTCTTTCTCAGGATTGTTTTGGCTATACAGGGTCTTCTGTGTTTCCATACAAATTTTAAAATTTTTTGTTCTAATTCTTTGAAAAATGCCATTGATAATTTGATAGGAATTACATTGAATCTGTAGATTGCCTTGGACAGTATAGTCATTTTGACCATATTGGTTCTTCCAGTCCAAGAACATGGAACACTCTTTTTCCAATGGTTTGCAACGTCTTCAATTTCTTTCATCAGTGTCTTGGAGTTTTCAGAGTACATGTCTTTTGTCTCCTTAGGTAGGTTTATTCCTAGATATTTTATTCTTTTTTGATGCGATGGTAAATGGGATTGTTTTGTTAAAATCTCTTTCTGATCTTTGTTGTTAGTGTATAGAAATGCAACAAATTTCTATGTATTAGTTTTGTGTCCTGCAACTTTACCAAATTCATTGATTTGTGCTATTAGTTTTCTGGTAGCATCTTTAGGTTTTTTTATGTATACTATCATGCAAACAGTGACAGTTTTATTTCTTATTTTCCAGTTTGGATTCCTTTTATTTCTTTTTCTTCTCTGATTTCCCTGGCTAGGACTTCCAAAACTATGTTGAATAAAAGTGGCAAGAGTGCATATCCTTGTCTTTTTCCTGATCTTAGAGGAAATGTGTTCAGTTTTTCACCATTGAGTATGATGTTTGCTGTGCAGTTGTCGTATGTGGCGTTTATTATGTTGAGGTATGTTCCCTCTATGCCCACTAACTGGAGAGTTTTTATCATAAATGGGTGTTGAATTTTGTTAAAAGCCTTTTCTGCACTATTGACATGATTATATGGTTTTTATTCTTCAGTTTCTTAATGTTCTGTATCACATTGATTGATTTACATATGTTGAAGAATCCTTGCATCCCTGGAATAAATCCCACTTGATCATGGTGTATGATCCTATTTTATTTATTTATTTATTTATTGTGGTACGTGGGCTTCTCACTGTTGTGGCCCCTCCCATTGCAGAGCACAGGCTCCGGAAACACAGGCTCAGCGGCCATGGCTCACGGGCCCAGCCGCCTCACGGCATGCAGGATCCTCCCAGACTGGGTCATGAACCCATGTCCCCTGCATCGGCAGGTGGACTCTCAACCACTGTGCCACCAGGGAAGCCCCCTTTTGATTTTTGAATGAATTTTAAAAATTGGAATATAATTGCTTTACAATGTTGTGTCAGTTTCTGGTGTACAATGTAGTGAATCAGCTATATGTATATATGTATTCCCTCCCTCGTGGACCTCCCTCGCTGCCTCCATCGCACCCATCTAGGTCATCACAGACCACTGAGCTTAACTCCATGTGCTCTACAGCGGGTTCCCACTAGGTTGGTATTTTACAGGTGGTAGTGTATTTATGTCACACCCAATCTTCCAATTCATCCAACCCTCCCCTTCCCCCACTGTGTCCACAGGTCCATTCTCTACATCTATGTCTCTATTCCTGCCCTGCAGATAAGTTCATCTGTACCATTTTTTCTAGATTCCACATATATGTGTTAATATACAATATTTGTTTTTCTCTATCTAACTTACTTCACTCTGTATGACATACGGTAGGTCCATCCACATCACTACAAATGACCCACTTTTATTTCTTTTTCTGGCTGAGGAATATTCCATTATATATATGTACCACATCTTCTTTATGTTTTCATCTGTTGGTGGATATTTAGGTTGTTTCCATGTCCTTGTTATTGTAAATAGTACGGCAGTGAACATTGGGGTACATGTGACTTTTTTAATATGAATTTATTTTATTTATTTATTTTTAGCTGCATTGGGTCTTCATTGCTGTGCACGGGCTTTCTCTAGTTGTGGTGAGTGGGGGCTGCTCTTTGTAGCATAACACAGGCTTCTCACTGTGGTGGCTTCTTTTCTTGCGGAGCATGAGCTCTAGGTGTGCAGGCTTCAGTAGTTGTGGTGCATGGGCTTAGTGCTACATGGCATGTGAGGTCTTCTTGAACCAGGGAACGAACCTGTGTCTCCTGCATTGGCAGGTGGATTCTTAACCACTGCGCCACCAAGTAAGTCCCTGTGACTTTTGAATTATGGTTTTCTCTGGGTATATGCCCAGTAGTGGGATTGCTGGGTCATATTCTAGTTCTATTTTTAATTTTTTAAGGGACCGCCATACCGTTCTCCACAGTGGCTGTATCAATTTATATTCCCACCAACAGTGCAAGAATGTTCCTTTTTCTCCACACCATCTCCAGCATTTATTGTTTTTAGATTTTTTGATGATGGCCATTCTGAACTGGTGTGAGGTGATACCTCATTGTGATGTTGATTTGCATTTCTCTAATAATTAGTGCTGTTGAGCATCTTTTCATGTGCCTCTTGTCCATCTGTGTCTTCTTTGGTGAAATGTCTGTTGAGCTGCATGAGCTGTTTGTATATTCTGGAGATTAATCCCTTGTCTGTTGCTTCTTTGGCAAATATTTTCTCACAATCTGAGGGTTGTCTTTTCGTCTTGTTTATTGTTTCCTTTGATGTGCAAAAGCTTTTATGTTTAATTAGGTCACATTTGCTTATTTTTGTTTTTATTTTCATTACTCTAGGAGATGGGTCATAAAAGATCTTGCTGTCATTTATGTCAGAAAGTGTTCTGCCTATGTTTTCTCTAAGAATTTTATAGTGTCCAGTCTTACATTTAGGTCTTTAATCCATTTTGAGTTTATTTTTGTGCATGGTGTTAGGCAGTGTTCTGATTTCATTCTTTCATATGTAGTTGTCCAGTTTTCCCAGCACCACTTATTGAAGAGGATGTGTGTTTTTTGTTTTGTTTGCGGTACGTGGGCCTCTCACTGTTGTGTCCTCTCCCATTGTGGAGCACAGGCTCCGGATGCACAGGCTCAGCAGCCATGGCTCACGGACCTAGCCGCTCTGCGGCATGTGGGATCTTCCCAGACTGGGGCACGAACCCGTGTCCCCTGCATCGGCAGGTGGACTCTCAACCACTGCACCACCAGGGAAGCCTGAAGAGGATGTTTTTTATCCATCTTATATTCTTGCCTCCTTTGTCATAGATTAGGTGACCATATGTGCATGGGTTTATCTCTGGGCTTTCTATCCTTTACCATTGATCTATAGTTCTGTTTTTGTGCTAGTACCATACTGTCTTGTTTACTGTGGCTTTGTAGTATAGTCTGAAGTCAGGGAGCCTGATTCCTTCAGCTCTGTGTTTCTTTCTCAAGATCACTTTGGCTATTCAGGGTCTTTTGTGTTTCCATACAAATTGTGAAATATTTTGTTCTAATTCTGTGAAAAATGCCCTTGGTAATTTGATGGAGTTTGCACTGAACCTGTAGATTACTTTTGGTAGTATAGTCCTTTTCTTAACATTGATTCTTCCAATAGAGGAGCATTTGTTTGTGCCATCTTTGATTTCTTTCATAAGTGTTTTATAGTTTTCGGAGTACAGGTCTTTTGCCTCCTTAGGTATTTTATTCTTTTTGTTGCAATGGTAAATGTGATTGTTTCCTTAATTTGTTTTTCTGATCTTTTGTTCTTAGTGTATATGAATACAAGAGATTTCTGTGCATTACTTTTGTATTCTGCAACTTTACCCAATTCACTGATTAGCTCTGCTAGTTTTCTGGTGGCATCTTTAGGATTTTCTATGTAAAGGATCGTGTCATCTGCAAACACTGACAGTTTTACTTCTTCTTTTCCAATTTGTATTCCTTTTATTTCTTTTTCTCCTCTGATTGCTGCGTCTAGGACTTCCAATACTGTGTTGAATAATAGTGGTGAGAGTGGACATTCTTGTTCTGTTTGTGACCTTAGAGGATATGCTTTCAGTTTTTTACCATTGAGAATGATGTTTGCTGTGTATTTGTTATATATGGCTTTTATTATGTTGAGGTAGGTTCCTTGTGTGCTCACTTTCTAGAGAATTTTTATCATAAATGGGTGTTGAAATTTGTCAAAAGCTTGTTCTGCATCTATTGATGATTATATGGTTTTTCTTTAATTTGTTAATACGGTGTATCACATTGATTGATTTGCGTATATTGAAGAATCGTTACATCCCTGGGATAAAACCCTCTTGATCATGTTACATGATCTTTTAATGTGGTGTTGGATTCTGTTTGCTAGTGTTTTGATGAGGATTTTTGCTTCTATGTTCATAAGTGATAGTGGTACGTAATTTTCTTTTTTTGTGATATATTTTTCTGGTTTTGGTATCAGGGTGATGGTGGATTCATTGAACGAGTTTGGGAGTGTTCCTTCCTCTGCAATTTTATGGAATAGTTTCAGAAGGATAGTTGTTTGCTCTTCTTTCAGTGTTTCATGGAATTCACCAATGAAGCCATCTGGTCCTGCAGTTTTGTTTGTTGGAAGTTTTTAATCACAGTTTCAATTTCATTACTTATGATTGGTCTGTTTATATTTTGTTTCTTCCTGGTTCAGTCTTGGAAGGTTGTACCTTTCCAATAATTTGTCCATTTCTTCCAGGTTGTCCATTTTATTTGCATAGAGTTGCTTGTAGTAGTCTCTTATGATCCTTTGTATTTCTGCAGTGTCCGTTGTAATTTCTTCATTTTCATTTCTAATTTTATAGATTTGAGTCCTCTCACTCTTTTCTTGATGAGTCTGGCTAAAGGTTTATCAATTTTTTTTTTATCTTCTCAAAGAAACAACTTTTGTTCTTATTGATCTTTGCTATCATTTTCTTCATTTCTATTTCATTTATTTCTGCTCTGATCTGTATGATTTCTTTCCTTCTACTAACTTTGGGCTTTCCTTGGTCTTGTCTCTCTAGTTGCTTTAGGTGTAAGATTAGGTTATTTATTTGAGATTTTTTTTTGTTTCTTGAGGTGAGTTTGAATTGCTATAAGCTTCCTTCTTAAATCTGCTTTTTCTGAGTTCTGTAGGTTTTTTGTCATCATGTTTTCATTGTCCTTTGTCTCTAGGTATTTTTTAATTTCCTCTTTGATTGCTTCAGTGATCTCTTGGTTTTATAGCATTGCAGTGCTTTGCTTCCATGTGTTTGTGTTTTTTAGTTTTTTTCCTCTACTTGATTTCTAATCTCATAGCATTGTGGTTGGAAAAGATGTCTGACATGATTTCAATTGGTAAAAATTTTCCAGTGCTTGATTTCTTACCCAAGATGTGATCTATCCTGGAGAACTTCCATGTGCACTTGAGAAGAAAGTGTATTCTGCTGCTTTTGGGTGGAATGTACTATAAATATCAATTAAGTCTATCTGGTCTATGGTGAGATTTAAAGTTTGTGTTTCCTTACTTATTTTCTTGCTGGATGATGTGTCCTTTGGTGTTAGTGGGCTGTTAAAGTCTCTCAGTATAATTGTGTTACTGTCTTTTTCCCCTTTTTTGGCTGTTAGCATTTGCCTTATATATTGAGTTGCTCCCATGTTGAGTGCATAAATATTTATAATTTTTATGTTTTCTTCTTAGATTGATCCCTTTATTGCTATGTAGTGTCCTTCCTTATGTCTTGTAACAGTCTTTATTTTAAAGTCTATTTTATCATATATGAGTATTGTTTCTCCAGATTTCTTGTGATTTCCTTTTGCATGGAATATCTTTTTCCATCTCCTCACTTTCAGGCTGTATGTATCCTTAGGTCTGATGAGGGTCTCTTGTAGATAGCTTAAATGGGTCCTGTTTTTGTATCCATTCAGCCAGTCTGTATCTTTTGCTTGGAGCATTTAATCTGTTTACATTCAAGGCAGTTATCAACATATATGTTCCTATTACCATTTTCTTAATTGTTTGGGGTTTGTTTTTGTGGGTATTTTTCTTCTTTTGCATTTCCTGCCTAGAGAAGTTCCTTTAGCATTTGTCATAAAGCTGGTTTGGTGGTGCTGAATTCTCTTACCTTTTGTTTGTCTGTAAAGCTTTTGATTTCTCCATCAAATCTGAATGAGATCCTTGCTAGGTAGAGTAATCTTGCTTGTAGGTTTTTCCCTTTCATTACTTTAAATATATCCTGTCACTCCTCTCTGACCTGCAGAGTTTCTGCTGAAAAATCAGCTGATAACCTTTTAGGGATTCCCTTGTATGTTATGTGTTGCTTTTTCCTTACTGTTTTTAATATTTTTTCTTTGAATTTAGTTGTTAGTTTGATTAATATGTGTCTTGCTGTGTTTCTCCTAGGGTTTATCTAGTATGGGACTCTGCACTTCCTGGACTAGATTGACTAATTCCTTTCCCATGTTAGGGAAGTTTTTTTTTTTTTTTTTTTTTTTTTTTTTTTTGCGGTATGCGGGCCTCTCCTTGCTGTGGGCCTCTCCCGTTGCGGAGCACAGGCTCTGGACGCGCAGGCTCAGTGGCCATGGCTCATGGGCCCAGCTGCTCCGTGGCATGTGGGATCTTCCCGGACCGGGACACAAACCCGTGTCCCCTGCATCGGCAGGCGGACTCTCAACCACTGCGCCACCAGGGAAGCCCGTTAGGGAAGTTTTTGACTCTAATTTCTTCAGATATTTTCTCAGACCCTTTCTCTTTCCCTTCTTCTTCTGGGACCCCTACAATTCGAGTGTTGGTGCATTTAATGTTGTACCAGACATCTCTTAGACTGTCCTCAGTTCTTTTCAGTCTCTTTTCTTTATTCTGCTCCTCGGAAGTTATTTCCACCATTCTGTCTGCTAGCTCATTTATCCCTTCTTCTGCATCAGTTATTCTGCTATTGATTCCTTTTAGTGTATTTTTCATTTCAGTTTTTGTGTTGTTCTTCACTGTTTGTTTGTTAGTTCTACCTGGTGTTTGTTAACCATATCTTGTATTTCCTTGATCTGTGGCTCCATTCTATTTTTGAGATTTTGAATCAACTTTATTATGATTACTCTGAATTCTTTTTCACATTGCTTGCCTATTTTCTCTTCATTTATTTGGTCTTATAGGTTTTCACCTTGTTCCTTCGTCTGTAACATATTTTTTTATCTTATTGGTTTTTGATGGGTGGTGCTGTGTTTTTGTCTTACTGGTTTTTCGACCTGAGGTGCCCAGCACCGGAGTTTACAGGCATTTGTTTACAGTCGGGTCTTGGTGTTGAGATGAGGATTTCCGGGAGACCTCACTCTGATTAATATTTCCTGTGGTCTGAGGTTCTCTGTTAGTCCGGTGGTTTGAGCTTGGCACACACTCGGAGTGCAGAGTTCAGAGGTAAGGTGCTGGGTGGAGGTGCAGGGGCGGGGTTTAGGCCCAATTTGGTCGGAGGGGGTCTCGGAGTGTGAAGTGCAGAGATAAGGTTCTGGGTGGGGGCGGGGCTTATGCTCAGCATGGCTGGAGGGAGCCACAAAGTTTGGACGATTAGGACCTCAGCAGGCTTTCTGGAGCCCAAGTGGGCAGGGGAAACACTGGCCACATTCCCTTCCAATCCTTTGTTCTCCCAATGTTCTTTTGCAATCCCTGTTGATCCCCTCACTGTGGGTGGGCTTCCCAAGAGTGGGAACCCCTTCCCTCCCCCAGCTGCCCCTCCAAGGCTCCAGGTCCATCCTGCCTTCAGTTTTCCTCCCTCCTCCCTCCCCCCCACATCTTACTCTGTTGCTCTGGTGTTCCTCCTGTCCCCTTAGGTTTCCGTGGTCCCCCACGTGGTAGGTGCCCTAGTTGTGAGGATATGCAGACTCCATGTCCTTGTAGTCTGCCATCTTTATGATCCTTTGAATGTGTTGTTGAATTTGGTTTGCTAATATTTTGTTGAAGATTTTTGTGTCTATGTTCATCAGTGATACTGGCCTGTAATTTTCTTTTTTTGTGTTATCTTTGTCTGGTTTTGGTATCAGGGTCATGTTGGCATCATTGAGCAAGTTTGGGAGTGTTCTTTTGTCTTCAATTGTTTGGAATAGTTTCAGAAGGATAAGTGTTAACTCTTCTCTAAATATTTGATAGAATTCACCTGTGAAGCCATCTGGTCCTGGACCTTTGTTTGTTGGAAGTTTTTTAATCACAGTTTCAATTTCAGTACTTGTGATTTGTCTGTTCATGTTTTCTGTTTCTTTCTGTTTCAGTCTTAGGAGATTGTACCTTTCTAAGGATTTGTCTATTTCTTATAGGTTATCCATTTTATTGGCATAGACTTGCTTGTAGTAGTCTCTTATGATTCTTTGTATTTCTTTGGTGTCCTTTGTAACTTCTCCTTTTTCATTTCTAATTTTATTGATTTGAGTCCTCTTCCTTTTTTCCTGATGAGTCTGGCTAAAGGTTTATCAATTTTGTTAATCTTCTCAAAGAACTAACTTTTAGTTTCATTGATCTTTGCTTTTGTTTTCTTTGTCTCTATTTCATTTATTTCTTCTCTGATCTTTATGATTTCTTTCCTTCTACTAACTTTAGGTTTTGTTTGTTCTTTTTTGTCGAGTTGTGTTAAGTGTAAAGGTAGATTGTTTACTTGCGATTTCTCTTGTTTCCTGAGTTAAGATTGTATTGCTATAAAATTCCCTCTTAGAACTGCTTTTGCTGCATCCCATAGGTTTTGGATCATCATTCTTTAGTTATCGTTTGTCTCTAGGTGTGTTTTTATTTCCTCTGATTTCTTCAGTGGTCCATTGGTTATTTAGTAACATATTGTTTGGCCGCCATGTGTTCGTGGTTTTTACAGTTTTTTTCCTGTAATTAATATCTAATCTTATAGCATTGTGATTGGAAAAGATGCTTGATATGATTTCAGTTTTCTTAAGTTTACAGAGATCCACTGAAGTCAGGTCCCAGGACTGCAGTAATCATGTATCTGAACCCACTGTTGGTGCTATGGGTCAAGCTCCATCCTTAGCCTGGCCCAACCTACACGTGTATGTGCTAACATGATCTACAGCTGCTAAAGCTAGGCTTGTGTTTTCTGTGGGAGCACTTGTTTGTTCAGATGTTCTGTAGGCTCTGAGTTTACAAGGCCAGTGTTGGAGATGTCATTTCACAGTTTTCACAGCTATGAGGAGAGTTTTGGCTTTTCTTCCTTAGTTGATATCCCCTGGGGCTTAGCTGTGGTTACAACCCCACCTCTGCATGTAGGTCACACACAGGGCTCTGCTTGTGAGATTTCCCTGGAGCATATGAGTTTGCCCTGGCGAGGAGGGGGCTCAGAGTCTGTGTAGCAGCCAGGGTTGCAGGACCCCTGGTGGCGACGGATGCATTGGGAAACTGGTGGCCTCGGGCATGAAATAGTTGGCCCCGGTGGTGACCCTTCATAGTGCTTGGCCATGGGTGCAAGAGAGCCTTCCCTGGCATTTATGAGGCATGTAGGGAAGCCAGAGGCTGCGAGAGAACCGGACCCACTGGGGGCCCTTCTTAGTGCCCAGGGAGGTAAGGGCCAGTGCGTGGGGAGAAAGGCTGCAATGGCAGCTCCTCCCCCTTCTGTGTCAATTAACAATGGCCCTTTCCTGCTATGGCAGTCTGAGTTTCCTCCACAAGCATTCCCAGTTGTGGCTTTCCTCATTCCTGTCTCCTCATGCTGTCTCCTCACAACCAACAGCAATCCTCTCCAGGGATTTGCTCCCCAAACCCCATATTCTAGCACCCAGCCCCTTTCCACACTGGGACACATGTCTCAGGCTGGGGCACATAGGGCTGTGGCACAGACCATCTGTGTAGTTCTCACTCTGTCCTGCCTGCCACAGACTGGGTGCCACACTCTCTTCCTATAGCCCCCGAAACTCCCGTTCTGTTCCAACTGATCTCCCTGCTGGTGAGGGGCTTCCCAAGATGTGGCAACATCTTGTCTTCTTTTTTGCTTCTTCTTTCTTTCATCCTCCCCAGTTACATGGGGATTTCTCATCCTTTTAGGTGACCGAGGTCCTCTGCTGACTTTCAGCCTGTGCTCTGTGAGAATTGTTCCATTTGTAGATGTATTCTTGATGCATTTGTAGGGAGAGATGAACTCCACGTCCTCCTACTCCTCCGCCATCGTGACCTCCTCTGCTTTCCTTTCTTCTTAAAATTTAATTGATTTCTTTTTTCTTTTCTTTCTATCTTTTTTTTTTTTTGGCCACATTGCGCCATGCACACAGCATGTAGGAATCCACTTCCTTGACCAGGGATCAAACCCATACCCCCTGCAATGGAAGCATGCATTCTTAACCACTGGACCACTGGGGAAGTCCCTAATTGATTTCTGCCCTGATCTTTACTATTTTTTTCTTCTAATTCTTTTGGGTTTAATTTGCTGTTTTTCTAGTTTCTTTCTTTTTTTTTCTTTTTTTTTTTTTTTTGTGCTAGACAGGCCTCTCACTGTTGTGGCCTCTCCTGTTGCGGAGCACAGGCTCCGGACACGCAGGCTCAGCGGCCATGGATCGCGGGCCCAGCCGCTCCACGGCATGTGGGATCTTCCCGGACCGGGGCACAAACCCGTGTCCCCTGCATCAGCAGGCGGACTCCCAACCACTGAGCCACCAGGGAAGCCCTGTTTTTCTAGTTTCTTAAGGTAGAAGCTGAGGTCATCGGTTTGAGACATTTCTGACATTTACTTCAAATGGGTGGTAAAGAGGAAACACATACTTCTAAAAAGGCACAGAAATCTTCAATAACTTCTGATTGTTGGTAGGATAAAACCCCAGATCCTTACATTTTTATTTTTAAATCCCTCTAAACTGAATTTAAATTTAAGATGATAAAGTGAGCATACCTCCTCTTTCATCTAAAAGACTATTAAAATAATAGCAGAGGAATTTTTAGAAGGGACAAGTCCACAAAAATGAAAAGCTGTATGAGGGAAGGACATTAGTGGAGAAACTATCAAAATTTTGGAAGTTTGTGGATAAATAGAGTAGGAAAAGCATTCATAGAGGCGGCTATGGGGAGCAATAGTAATTCTTCTTGGCAAAATCCTGGTAATCACCTACTACTTAGAAATGGGAATGAGAAATGAAACTGAAAACCGGCAGATTAAAGACATTCTTAGACTTCCATGACTCCTTTTGCATTGGACCAGTTGCTTTCTCAGAAGGTATACTGCTGTTGTTCTTCTGTTTCTTTGCACTGGGCTCCAGAATTGTTTTCAACATTTCTTATACACATATCTTTCTCATTCTTAGAGTCCATCCTTATTTTGATATAGTACATTCTCAAATGCTCCCTTCAATACTTTTCTTTTAGATATATTTGGAAATGTTTGTGGAGGACATTTATTTGTGTGTGTGTGTGTGTGTGTGTGTGTGTGTGTGTGTGTGTTACGCAGGCCTCTCACTGCTGTGGCCTCTCCCCTTGCGCAGCACAGGCTCCCGACGTTCAGGCTCAGCGGCTGTGGCTCACGGGCCCAGCCGCTCCACGGCATGTGGAATCCTCCCAGACTGGGGCATGAACCCACATCCCCAGCATTGGCAGGTGGACTCTCAACCACTGCGCCACCAGGGAAGCCCTGGAGGACATTTTTGATTGTCACATTTTCCGGGAGTAGTGGCACTACTAAATCCTTAGAAACTTGAGTTCTTGGTAGTGAGTGAAAATGATTTTATTTTCCCTTTGCCCTTAATAATAATTTAAGTAGTTATGAGAGTCTGCGTTTAAAATTATTGTCTCCACTATCTGAGAATTGCTTAAATTATTTCCAGCATCCATGATTGGTGATGAGAAAGCCAATGCCATTCTGATTCTTCATCATTTAAGTGTGCTTAGAAGTTGGTAAAATTTGATTTTGAGTAGTTAATGCAAATATATACATATAAGTTTACAAATAAATTGAATCAAATGTTTCATACTATGTATTTTCATTTGTATTTTTCAGACAATGAATGATTTTGACTATTTGAAACTACTAGGTAAAGGCACTTTTGGGAAAGTTATTTTGGTTCGAGAGAAAGCAAGTGGAAAATACTATGCTATGAAGATTCTGAAGAAAGAAGTTATTATTGCCAAGGTAACTGATTACTAGAGTTGATTATTAAATTTTTGTTTATGGTGTCCACAAGTGTGTGTGTTCATGCATGTACATGACTAAAGTGTAGAAATTCCATTAAATAACCAAAATGTTGATTGTAGGCTACAGCTACAATAATATCTGTATATTGATATTTATTTACAGTATTAAAAGTTTCAAAGTTTGTAATATCATTTGACTATTAGAATCTATTGTATTCCTTTGAGAGGGAAATATTTATTCTATGTTTGTGTGTTTGGGATAATGTTTTCACTATGTATTTGTGACCTATATCACTAATTACAGTAGTGATACTTTTTGATATTTCCCCCCAACGTTCTGAGTTTATTATTAAATAAAATGGTGAATACAATAGATTATTAGCATAGGTTATTTGTGCCCATAAATTTTATGTAATCATTGAATGGAAAAGCATTCTTAATAAATTTAAAATATTAGAATAATAAAGCCAAAATGATCACTACAGTACTTCTACTTAAAATCCATCACCACATGTAGTTACAAGCTTTATTTTTTGTGGTCAGACCTTTTAAGATTTATTCTTCTAGCAAGTTTCAAATATACATTATGATATTATTAACTGTATTTATCATTCTGTACATTAAATCCCCATGAATTCTTTATTTTATAACTATAATTTGTATTTTAAATATATATATTTATTTATTAAGTTGAAGAATTAAAATATTATAAATTATGGTTGATTTACAATAGTGTGTTAGTTTCAAGTATACAGCATAATGATTCAGTTATTTTTTCTGATTATATTCCATTATAGGTTATTACAAGATACTGAATATAATATACAGTAAAACCTTGTTGCTTATCTATTTTATGTATAGTAGTTTGAATCTGTTAATCCCATACTCCTAATTAGTCCCTCCCCTCTGGTAACCATAAGTTTGTTTTCTATGTCTGTGAGTCTGTTTCTGTTTTGTATATAGATTCATTTTTTTTTTTAGATTCCACATAAAAGTGATATCATATAGTATTTGTCTTTGTCTGACTTACTTCGCTAAGTATAATAATCTCTAGGTCCATTCATGTTGCTGTAAATAGCATTATGTCATTCTTTTTTATGGCTGAGTAATATTCCATTGTGTGGGTGGGTGTGTACATATATATATACACATATACATATATACATGTGTGTGTGTGTGTATGCCACATCTTCTTAAGCCAACCATCTACTGATGGGCACTTGGGTCTTTTCCATGTCTTGCCTATTGTAAATAGTGCTGCTGTGAACATTGAGGTTCGTGTATCTTTTTGAATTAGAGTTTTTGTCTTTTCTGGATATATGCCCAGGAGTGGGATTGCTGGATCATATGGTAGCTCTGTCTTTAGATTTTTAAGGCATCTCCATACTGTTTTCCATAGTGGCTGCACCAATTTACATACCCACCAACAATGTAGGAGGGTTCCCTTTTTTCCATACCCTCTCCAACATGTATTATTTGTGGACTTTGTGATGATAGTCATTCTGACAGGTGTGAGGTGATACTTCATTGTGGTTTTGATTTGCATTTCTCTAATAATTAGTGATGTTGCACATCTTCTTTGGAGAAATGTCTACTTAGGTCTTCTGCCAATTTTTTAATTGGATTTTTTTTTAATATTGAGTTCCATGACCTGCTTGTATATTTTAGATATTAACTCTTTGTTGGTAGCATCATTTGCAGATATTTTTCTCCCATTCGATAAGTTGTCTTTTTGTTTTGTTGATGGTTTCTTTTGATTTGCAAAAGGGTTTAAGTTTAATTAGGTCCCATTTTTTATTTTTGCTTTTATTTCTTGTTTTTTAATATTGATCTAAGAAAATATTACTTCAATTTATGTCATACAATGTTTTGCTTATGTTCTCTTCTTGGATTTTTATGGTGTCTTGTCTTATATTTAGGTGTTTAAATCATTCTGAGTTTATTTTTGTATATGGTGTGAGGGAGTGTTCTAATTTCACTGATTTACACACAGATATCCAGCTTTCCCATCACTACTTGTTGAAGAAACTGTCTTTTCTCCATCTTATACACTTGCCTCTTCTGTCAAAGATTGACTGTAGGTGCATGGGTTTATTTATGGGCTCTCTATTTTGTACCATTGAGCTATATATTTGTTTTTGTTCCAGTACCATGCTGTTTTAATTACTGTAACTCTGTAATATAGTCTGATGTCAGGGCACATGATATTTCCAACTCTGTTCTTCTGTCTCAAGATTGCTTTGGCAATTTGGGGTCTTTTGTGGTTCCATATAAATTTTAGGAATATTTGTTCTAGCTCTGTGAATCATGTCATAGGTATTTGGACAGGAATTGCATTAAATCTGTAGATTTAATGGGTAGTATGGCCATTTAAATTATATTAATTCTTCCAATCCATGAGCATTCCATTTCATCATTGAATCATCCTCAGTTTCCTTTATCAGTGTTTTATAGTTTTCAATGTATAGATCTTCATCTTCTTGGTTAAGTTTCTTCCTAGGTATTTTATTTTATTTTTTTTACACTATTTCAAATGGGATTTTTTTTTTTACTTCTTCTTGTTGATATATCATTATTAGTGTAAAGAAACAAATTTGTGTATATTGGTCTTTTATCCTGCTATCTTGCTGAATTCATTTATTAGTTCTAATAGTTTTTATGCGGCAACTTTAGGGTTCTCTATATTGAGTATCATGTCATCTGCACTTAATGACAGTTTATCTCTTTCCTTCCAATTTGGATATCTTTTATTTCTTTTCTTATCTGATTGCTGTGGCTAAGACTGTCAATGCTATGTTGAATAGAAATGGTAAGAGTGGGAATCCTTGTCTTGTTCCTGAATTTAGCAGGAAGTTTTACAGCTTTTAACTGTTCCTTTTGTGTTGACTGTTGTTTTGCTGTAAATGGCCTTTAATATGTTGAAATATGTTCCCTCTCCCTCTGTACCTAATTTGGTGAATGTTTTTATCATAAACGAATGTTGAATTTTGTCAAATACTTTTTCTGCATCTATTGAGATGATCATGTGGTTTTTGCCTTTCCTTTTTTTTAATGTAGTATATCACATTGATTGATTTGTGTATGTTGAACCATCCTTCTGGTCCTGGAATGAATCCAAGTTGATCATGGTGCATGATCCTTTTTATGTCATGTTGGATTCAGTTTGATAATATTTTGTTGAGGATTTTTGCATATAAATTTATCAAAGATATTGGCTTATAATTTTCTTTTTTTGTAATGTCTTTGTCTGGTTTTGGTATCCGGGTGATGGTGGCCCCATTCATATTTTCAGAATGGTTTGAGAAGGATTGTTATGAGTTCTTCTTTGTTTGTTTGTTAGAATCCCCAGTGAAGCAGTTTGGTCCTGGATTTTTGTTGGACAGAATTGTAAAATTACACATTCTCTTTCACATCTACTGATTGGTGTGTTCAAATTATCTGTTTCTTCTTGACTTCGTTTTGGCAGACTGTATGTTTTTAGAGATGTACATTTCTTCTAGGTTGTCCAGTGTTTTGGCATACAGCTCTTCATAGTATTCTCTGATTTTTTGTATTTCCGTGGTATTGGTTGTTGTTACATCTCTTTCATTTCTTACTTTCTTTATTTGGGTCCTCTCTCTTTTCTTCTTGGCGTGCTTGGCTAGAGGTTTTTCGATTTAATCTTTTCAAAAAAAAAATCTCTTGGTTTTATTGATCTTCTCTGGGTTTTTAATTTTTAATCTATTTTATTTATTCAATCTCTGATCTTATAATTTCTTGTCTTCTGAATTTGGGTTTTGTTTGGTCTTCTTTTTCTAATTCTTTCATGTGGTAGGTTAGGTTGTTTATTTGAGATTTTACTTGTTTCTTGAGGAAGGCCTGTATCCCTATGTACTTTTAACAGTGTTTTGCTGTATCCCGTAGATTTTGTAAGGTTGTGTTATCATTTTTGTTTGCCTCGAAGTATATTCTGATTCCTTTTTTGATTTCATCGTTGACTCATTGATTTTTAAGTAGCATGTTGTTTAGTCTCCCTGTGTTTGTTCTTTTCATATTTTTCTTTCTGTGGTTGATTTCTGTTTTCATTCAGAATTTTGTACCTTTTGACCACCATTACCCAATTTGCCCACCTACTGCTTCTAGGCTGTTCTCTGTGAGTTCAGGCCTTTCTTTCTCTCCTTTCTTTCTCTCCTTTCTTTCTCTCCTTTCTTTCTTTCCTTCCTTCCTTCCTTCCTTCCTTCCTTCCTTCCTTCCTTCCTTCCTTCCTTCCTTCCTTCCTTCCTTTCTCTGTCTTCCTCCCTCCCTCCCTTTCTCTCTCTCTCTCTTTCTCTTTCTTTCTCCCTTCCTTCCTTCCTCCACATATAAGTGGAATCATACAGTATTTGTCTTTCAGTGACTTATTTCACTTAGCAAAATGCCCTCAAGGCCCTTCCATATCATTGCAAGTGGCAAGATTTACTTCTTTTTGTGGCTGAATAATATTCCACTGTGTGTATCACATTTTCTTTTTCCATTCATCCATTGATGGATACATGGATTTATAAACTGCTTCCATGTGTTGGCTATTGTATATAATGCTGCAACGTACAGGGGAGTGTAGCTTTCTTTTCACAATAGTGATTTTGTTTCCTTTGGACAAATACCCAGAAGTTTAGTTGCTGGATCGGATTGTAGTTTTAATTTTTTTGACAAACTTCCATACTGTTTTATATAGTGGCTACATCAGTTTACATTCTCACCTACTGTGTACGGGGGTTTCTTTTCTCCACACCCTTGCCAACATTTATTTCTTGCCATTCTAACAGGTGTGAGGTGATAGCTCTATGTGGTTTGGGTTTGCATTTCCATGATGGTTAGTGATGTTCAGTGCCTTTTCATGTTCCTGTTGGCCATCTGTATGTTTTCTGTGAAAAATTGTTTATTCGGATCCTCTGACCATTTTTCAATCAGATTGTTTGTTTTTTTGTTATAAAGTTATATGAGTTCTTAATATTTTGGATCTTAAACCCTTACCAGATATATATGACTTGCAAATATTTTGTTCCATTTAGTAGGTTTTATTTTCATTTTGTTGATGGTTTCCTTTGCTCTGCATAAACCATTTATTGATTTTTCTTTTTGATATCAAATTTAAAAAATTAATTGACACAACTGGTGTAAGAGGCTTACCACCTATATTTTTTCTAGTAATTTCATGTTTTAGGTCTTACATTCAAGTTTTTAATCCATTTGAGGTTGATTTTTGTGTATGGTGTAAGAAAGTAGTCCAGTTTCATTCTTTTGCTTGTGGCTGCTTAGTTTTCCTAGCACCATTTATTGAAGAGAGTGTCCCTTCCCCATCATGTGTTCTTGGTTCCTTAGTTGTAAGTTAATTGACCGTATATGCATGGGCTTATTTTGGGGCACTCTGTTCTTTTCCATTGATATTTGTGTTTGTCTTTATGCCAATACAATGTCATTTTGACAAGTATAGTATTGCAATATAGTTTGAAATCAGGGAGCATGATGTCTCTAGCTTTGTTCTTTCTCAAGATTGCTTTGGCTATTTGGGGTTTTTGTTGTTACATACACATTTTAGGGTTTTTTGTTCTATTTCTGTAAAAAAATGTCATTGGAATTTTGATAGGGATTGCACTGAATTATCAAAGCCTTGTAGTTTTAGGTGTACAGGTCTTTTACCTCCTTGTTTAAATTTGTTCTTTAGTATTTTAATTTCTCTAATGCAGTTATAAATGGTATTTTTTAAAACTTTAAAAAACTTTTTAAAAAAGTTAAAAACTTTTCTCTTTTTGAGACTTTGTTATTAGTGTATAAAAACCAATTAATTTTTGTATATTGATTTTGTATTCTGCAACTTTACTGCATTTGTTTATTAGTTCTACTACTCTTTAGGGTATTCTGTATATAAGATTATGCTTATGCAAATAGAGATGGTTTTACTTCTTCCTTTCTGATTTATATTCCTTTTATTTTATTTTATTGTCTAATTGCTGTGGCTAGGACTTCCAATACAATGCTGAATAAAAGTGGTAGGTTGGGCCTCCTATGTTGCTCCTGTTCTTAGAGGAAAAGCTTTCAGCTTTTTTCCACTGAGTGTGATGTTAGCTGTGAATTTGTCATATATGGCCTTTATTATGCTGAAGTATGTTCCCTCTATAGCCACTTTGTTGAGAGTTTTTATCAGAAATGGATGTTGAATTTTTTCAGATGCTTTTTCTTTATCTATTGAAATGATCATATGATTTTTATCCTTCCTCTTGTTAATGGGGTGTATGACGTTGAATGATTTGCAGATGTTGAACCATCCTGGCATCTCTGGAATAAATCTCACTTGATTGTGGTGTATGATCCTTTTAATGTATTGTTGAATTCAGTTTGCTGATATCTTATAGTTTTTGCTGATATCTTATAGTTTTGCCTCTATATTCATCAAAGATATTGGTCTGTAATTTTCTTTTTCTGTGGTGGTGGTGTGTGCTTTTTGGTATCTGGTGACACAGGCCTAATAAAATGAGTTTAGAGTGTTTTGTCATCTTCTGTATTCTTGAAGAGTTTCAGAAGAAGGACTGGTATTAATTTTTCTTTAAATGTTGATAGAATTTACCAGTGAGGCCATCTGCTCCTGGGCATTTATTTTTTGGGAGATTTGTGATTACTGATGCAAACTCCATGTTCATTATTCATCTGTTCAGACTTCCTGTTACTTCATGATTCAGTCTTGGTAATTGTATGTTTCTTGGAATTTATCCATTTTTTCTGAGTTATCTAATTTGTTATCATATAATTGTTCACTGACACTTATGATCCTTTATATTTCTGTGGTATCGGTTTTGAATGTTCTCCCCTTTTGTTTATGATTTCATTTGAGTCATCTCTCCTCTTTTCTTTCTTTCTTTTTTTAAAATTAATTTATTTTGTATATTTATTTTTGGTTGCATTGGGTCTTAGTTGCTTCATGTGGACTTTCTCTAGCTGCAGCAAGCAGGAGCTACTCTTTGTTGCAGTGTGTGGGCTTCTCATTGCTTTGGCTTCTTTTGTTGCAGAACACGGGCTCTAGGCACACGGGCTTCAGTAGTTGTAGCACACGGGCTCAGTAATTGTGGTGCATGGGCTTAGTTGCTCTGCAGCATGTGGGATCTTCCCAGACCAGGGCTTGAACCTGTGTTCCCTGCATTGTCAGGCGGATTCTTAACCACTGCGCCACCAGGGAAGCCCTCTCCTCTTTTCTTAATTTGTTTTGCTAAAGGTTTGTAAATTTTATCTTTTCAAAAAGCCAACTCTTAGTTTTGTTGATTTCTTTAAAAAGTGTCTTTCTAATCTTTGTTTCATTCATTTCTGCTCTAATCTATATTATTTCCTTCCTTCTGTCAATTATGGGCTTACTGTGTTCTTTTTCTAGATCCTTAAGGTGTAAAATTAGGTTCTTTATTTTAGATTTTTCTTTTTTCTTAATGTAGGCATTTATCACTACCGACTTTCCTATTTGAATTTCTTTTTCTGCATTCCATAAATTTTGGTGCACTGTGTTTCCATTTCCTTTGTCTCAAGAATTTTTTGATTTCCCTTTTGATTTATTTTTTGACTCATTGGTTCTTCAGAAGTGTTTTTCTTATTTTCTATATAATTGTGAGCTTTCCAGCTTTACTCCTGTTATTTTTAGTTTCATACTACAGTGATTGGAAACTATAGTTGGTATAATTTTAATCTCTTGAAATTTGTTACAACTTGTTTTGTGACAAAATATCTCAGAGAATGTTGCGTATATACTTGAGAAGAATATGTATTGTGAAGCCATTGGATGGAATCTTTTGTATATATCTGTTAGGTCCATTTGCTCTAAAGTGTAGTTCAATCCATTATTGTCTTGTTGATTTTCTCTATGGATGATCTTTCCATTATTGAAAGTGGGGGTACTGAAGTCTTTTACTATTATTGCATTGCTATCTATTTCAGCCTTCATATTTGGTGACACGTGTTTAATATATTTTGATGCTGTCATATCGGATGTGTATATATTTACAATTGTTATGTCCTCTTGATAAATCGATCCCTTTATTATTATATAATGACCTTCTTTTTCTCTTACAACTTTTGACTTAAAGTCGAAATTGAACTTAAAGTTCAATTCTTACAACTTTTGACTTAAAGTCTATTTGTCTGATAGAAGTAGCTCTTTTGGTTTGTTTACATGGAATATCCTCTTCCATCCCTTCCCTTTCATCATATGAGTTTCCTTAAAGCTTAAGTGAGTCTGTTTTAGGCAGCATGTAGTTGGGTTTTGTTTTTTTATCCACTCAGCAGCTCTTTGTTTTTTAATTGGAGATGTTAAACCATTTATATTTTAAGGAATTATTGATGATGAAAGATTTACTATCACCATCTGGTTAACTGCTTTCTAATTATTTTATAGTTTCTTTTTTCTTTTCTTCCTCTCTTGCTTGCTTTCTTTGTGAATTGTTCATTTTATATAGTGGTATATTTGATTATTTTTATCATTTGTGTATCAGAGTTCTTTGCTTTGTGATTACCCTGCTGTTCATAATACATTTTATAGTTATAGTAGTCTATTTAAGTTGATAACATTTTAACTTCAAATGATTTTAAAAGTCCTACACATTTACTTCCCCCCCAACATTTTATGTTATTGATGTCCCAATTTATATTTTTTATATTCTGTATCCATTAACAAAATATTGTAGCTATAATTATTTTTAATGCTTTGTCTTTTAACCTGTATGCTAGAGATCAAAGTGACTTACACACTGCCACTGCAGTTTTAGAGTGTTTAAGATTTGTATAATTACCTTTACCAGTGAATTTTATACGGTTATATGTTTTTATGTTACTGATTAATATCTTTTCATTTCAGCTTGAAGAACTCCCTTTAACATTTTATGTAACGCCGTCTACTGATAAATTTCCTCAACATTTGTTTTTCTGGGAAAATCTTTATTTATCATTCCTTCATTTTTAAAGGACAGGGCTGCTGGGTAATGTGTTCTTAGTTGATACTTCTTTTTTTCTTTGAGCACTTTGAATATATCATCTCACTCTCTCCTGGCCTGCAAGATTTCTGTTGAAAAATATGTGGATAGCTTTATTGGAGTTTCTTTGTATGTGATGAATACATTTTCTCTTGATGCTTTCAAAATTCTCTTTGTCTTAGGTTTTTTGAGAGCTTGTTTACAGTGTATTTTGGTAAAGATCTCTTTTGGTTGAATCTGTTTGGGGAGCTTTGGGCTTTGTGTACCTGGGTGTCCATATCTCTCTCAAGCTTAGAGAAATTTTAAGCCCTTATTCCTTTAAATATATTTTGTGTTCCTTTGTCCCTTCCTTTTCTTGATTTCTGTAATTTGAATATCGTTTTATTTTGTGGTATCCCATAAGTCACCGAGGCTTTCTTTACTCTTTCATTCTTACATCTTTTTCTTTGACTGGAAAATGTCAAGGGATCTGTGTTCAAATTCACACATTGTTTTTTTTGCCTTATTGAGCCTACTGTTGAATTTCTCTATTGCACTTTTCATTTCATTCTTTGTATTCTCCAGCTCTGGAATTTCTCATTGGTTCTTTTATCATTTCTACTAGTTTGTCAAACTTCTTGTTTCGTTCATGTATTGTTCTTCTGAGTTCATTTAGCTGTCTCTCTGTTCACTTGAATCTTGCTAAGCTTCCTTAAACACTTTGAATTCTTTTTCATGTAACTCAAATCCATTACTTTGGTGTCAGTTATTGGAAAATTCTTGCATACCTTTGGTGGTGTCATGTTTTCTTGCTTCTTCATGTTTCTAATGTCTTTGAGTTGATAATTGTGCATTCAAGGGAGTAGTTGCCTTTTTCAGCTTTTTAAAACTAGCTTCACTGGGGAAAGATTATCACCTAAAGATGACTGAATATGCCAGCTGAGTAGGGTGCAGTGCCTCTGGTTCCAGGGAGGGCATACTAAAGTCCTTTCCATTCAGCTCTGTCAGCTGAGATCAACATCAGTGTAGATTGTGACATCTTCTTTTAGATGTTGTGGGTGGCAGTGGTGGCAAAAGCTGCTGGGATCATATTATTCTTTTTTGCCTGTCAAAATTCTAGCCAAGGGAATCCCTCTTGATGGCAGGGCTGGTGTGCTGACACTTGGGGCATCAGTGGAGCTGGTATCCTGGGACCTGCTGTGCACAGAAGTACCACAACACCTGAGTCATGGGGGCACAGGTACACTTGCAGTGGCAGTGGCACTGGTTTCTGAGGTGCAGGCACGTGAAGACTTCCCATGGAACTGGGGTCAGGGTTCCTGGGAATCACCACAGTGACTCAGGCCCTGGGGTAAAGGGGAATGCAGTAGCAGCAGGATTCCTGGGATGGCAGGGTTCAGCAGTGGCTTGGGACCCAGAGCCAGAGTACAGTAGTGTACTTCTTATAGATAGTTGGTCAAATACCTGACTCTGGACTCAGGGTTCAGTTTTATAGCAGCAGCATCTTGGCCTCAGCAATGGCAAGTCATAACCATGGCCTAGGACCCAGGGGGCAGTTGCAGAACAGTAACAGATCGGCCCCAGTGATGTTGGGTCATAGCAGCAACTTAGAACTCTGGGGGAGGTTGCAGAGCTCCAACAGCACAATCTATTGATGGGCAGGTCAAAGCCCTGACTTTCAAGCTGGGGGGCAGGGTATAGAGCAGCTGTAGCACCACCTGCCCCAGTTATGGTGGGTCAGAGCTCTGACTTGGAACCCCAAGGACGGTGTGCTGAGCAGCAGCATGTGGCCCTGTAATGGCAGGTCAAATGGTGACAGAAACCCAGGGACAGGGAACAGAGTTGCAGCAGCACAACCTGATGATGGCAGATCAAAGCCACAATTTAGGACCCAGGGGTGGTTGCAGAACAGTGGCAACATTGCTTGGTAATGGCCCATTAAAGCCGTGTGTCGGGACCCTAGGAGCAGAGTGCAGAGCAGCAGCAGAGTGGCTCCTTATGACAGGTCAAAGTCCTGTCTTAGGACCCAGGGGTAAGGTGCAGAGCAGTGGTATTGCAGCCCAGGTTATGACTGGTCAAAGCTACAACTTGGGACCCAGTGGCAGGGTGCAGAGCAGTGGCACAGCACCATTTATGGCAGGTCAAAGCTGCAACTGGATCCTGGGAGTGGAACACAAGCAGAGCAGCCATGGCCCTGGTTGTAGCATGGTAGAGCCCTAAAGTGGGACTTGGAAGGCAGGAAACAGAGTAGTAGCCCTTGTATGGCAGGTCAAAGCCCTGATTAGGACTCAGTGGTAGGGCTCAGAGCAACAGCAGCTTGGCTTTGTGGATGGCTAGATTTTGTGGCATCCTGAGATCCAGGGAGCCAGACACAGAAGCGACTAGGGTCCCTGGGGCCAGGTGTCATCTGCAGCAACAGCTCCAGCCCCAGAGAGGAGCTTCAGTGGTGTAGACTTTCGGTAGCTCTGTTAGCTGAGTTCAGTCAGTGTGGGTAAAGACTGTGGGAAGCCTCAGTAGTGAAAGCTGCAAACAACCATGGCAGTGAAGCTTGCTGGAGTTTTCTTGCTTTTATTTTCCCCATAGGGGGAAATCTCTCTGAGACCATCTGTTTTGGTGCCTAACTGCTCTGGTCTAGGGGATGAGATGTCACAGGTAAAATGCTTCCTATACTTTTCTGGTATCCATCCTCATTTTTAAAAACTCTACAGGGTTTATGCTGCTTCATTGCTTTCTGCTGATTTCGTTGTAGTCCAGAGCTTTTCAAAAGCTGTTTTCATCAGTTTGTAGTTGTTTGTTGTTTTTGTAGGATAACCTAATATTGGGACTCCTAGCCCTCCATCTTGTTGACATCACTCCTAACCAGTCCCATTTCTGGTGCTAAATGTCAGTGGTCCCTAAGACCACTCTCAGGCTTAATATTTCATTAGGAATCACAGATCTAGGAAAGCTGATATACTAGTGGTTATGGCTTATTGTAGTGATAACACACTGATTAAAATCAACAAAAGGAAAGTTATATGGGACAAAGTCCAGGAGAAACCTTTCAGGTGTCCTCTCCCAGTAAAGTCATATGGATGCACTTAATTCCCCCAGTAATAATGTGTGACAACATGTGCAAAGTGTTGTCAACCCAGGAAACTCACCCAAGCCTTGGTTTCCCGGATTTTTATTTTAAGTGAGTCATGTAGGCAAGCAGCACCTGTGTGATTTCCCTAGCCACCCTGAGCAAAATCAGGCACACAGCATTCATCATTCTTCCTGTTGTTTGCATGAACTGTCTAGTCAAACTGGTGTCATGTGGCCCAAGATCTCTGGCATGCAAAAATGCTCTTACCAGGTAGAATATTCCAAGGGATCAGAGCTTATTTCCCAGGAGGTAGCCAAGGGACAGTCCTGAGGATTGACTTTCCTTATGAGTGTACAGGGAGGGTTTAAGCAATCCAGGCCTTCTGAGTTCATTCTTCCCTACACATACACCTATTAAAATATCAAACCAGTGCTTTGACTTGACTACTGACATTTCTCTTTCCTTGGCTTTTAAGTTATTAAGTGCTGGCCCCTAACCAGAAATTCTTATCATTTGCCAACTTCTTTGATCCATTCTTTCAGATTCTCATGAACCTTTGTATTATCTATTGTGCAAACGATTGTGGTTTACTGTAGGAAGCAGATAATGAATGTATTTCATTTGATCTGCTGCATCTTCATCATCTGTCATTGTGCTGTCAGAGGTATGATTTCATTGATTTGTGTTCTGGATTTGCTTCTTGCCATCGTGAAGATTCTATCATTCTTTATCATTATTCCTAGGGTTATCATTCACTATTTACTGATTCATTCATTCTTTCTTTCAACAAATATAAATTGAACACCTTATTATTTACTAGTTACTGCCCTAGGCAGTGGGAATATGTGAATGAATAAGACTGACCAAAATTCCTCCCCTTTGGAAATTACATTTTAGTCAGGAAACGGACACATGACAAATGAGTAAATCGTAGTATGTAAGAAATTAATACATACCATGGAGAAAAATTAAGTAGGGTCGGGAAACACGGAATAGTAGTGTTTGTGATTTGTGTGGGTTTTGTAGTTTTAAATAGAATGATCACAGAGGACCTCACTGAGAAAGTGAAATTTCAATGAACATTTGAAGGAAATGAGGAAGCAAGGTATTTGGGAGGAAGACTTCAGGAATTTGGGAGGAAGAATATTCCAGACAGAGGAAGTCACAATCAAAAAAGCACTGAGGAAGCAGCATATTTTTAAAATAGCTAGGAATCTAATCTAGCATGGCTTGTGTAGAGTAAGAGTAGTGGAGGGTTGTTTAGGGTAGTGGTAGATGTTGTAAGGATATTGGTTTTTACTCAGTGTAGTGGGAAGACATTGGAAGTTTTTAAGCAGTATAGTAACATGATATAATTTTCATTTTAATATCATCATTTTGGCTGCCGTGTTGAGAATAGACTGTGGATTGGAAACAGGGAGTTTGTTAGGAGTTAATGGCAATAATCCAGATAATTGATATAGTGGCTTACATTAGGGTATTAGCAGTGGAGGTGGTAAGACATAATCAATCCGGGGTATATTTTGATAAAGAGCCATCAGGATTGCCTGACAGATTGAATGTAAGGTATGAGAGAAAGTAAGGAGTTGAAGATCATTGCCAGGTTTTTGGCCTGAGCAACTGGAAGGATGGTGTTGCCATTTGCAGCAATGGGGATGATTTTTTTCTGTGGAGAAACAAGCCTTTTCATGGGAGATTAGAAATTAGGTTTTGGACATGTCAAATTTGATATTTCTGTTAGACACCCAAGTTAAAGTCATCTATTAGACATCCATGTCAAATAAGCATTTCTGGAGTTTAGGGAAGAAGCCTGCATTTGGGACACAAATGTGGAAGTCCATGATCACCATATAGACTGTATTTAGGGACATAGTCTGAATGAAGTCACCAAGGGAATGAGTGTACCCATGAAGGGAAGAGGTTAATGACCTCTATTTTGAGTAGGAAGTAGGATTACACTTTGAAACTGTGGGAGTGAGGTTGAGATAAAGAAAGACAAGTTAATGAAAATCTCCTGGACTTAATGAAAGTCAGATAGACCTCGGTGCCAATCTCAGCTCAGTAGTTTAACTAGGTAAGGTAACATTGTGGGGTTGTGTGTACATTTCATTATACATACCAGGCCTGGTAGGAGGCCTGGAAAAGTTTTGAAACATTAATACTGAGGAATGGAAGAATGACCTTAGTAGGGATGAGTTAAGGAATCCTAAGAAGATTCAGCTGAGATTAGAGAGGGCATTATAATGGTGCTAGTCAGTATGTTTGTGATTTTCTTCCCCTTGAGATGTGGAATATATCAATAAAAGTAAGAAAGTAGAGATTGATTTATTCCAATTGGAATTGGAAGAGGCAGAAGGAAAGAAGGGAATGTAGAGAAGGGCAATATAGACAAGCAGCATATTCTACTATTTAAGAAGGACTAGGTGCTGAAGATTATGTCATGACTGAAGTCAAAGAAGTTCATGTAGCCCTCCATCCAAGTAACATTGGTTTGGCCAAAAAGTTTGTTCGGATTTTTTGGTAACATCATGTGAAAAACCCAAGCAAACTTTTTGGCCAGCCCGATATTTGGAACAAGAGCATCAAGAATAAAGTATTAAATAACAACATTTGATAAAGGTGATATAGTATTCATAGACAACAGGGAACAATTGTGCTTTCATTTTTTCCATCAAGGTGAAAAAGATCTTCAAAAAAGATGATAGCAATAGAAATGAAGGAATGGTAAAGAGAAAGTGTGAGAGCTGGAAAGTGGAAGTATTAGAAGTCTGCATCTGGGCCATTGCTCAAGTTTTCCAAAAAGGGGGAAGTTACAACCCCCAAATTTAGAGCTTGATAAGTATGACATCTTTCCTATGGAAAAAAAGTGTAGATTGCTGACATATGGCTTGTCAAAACAGGACAAGTAAATAATGATCACTTGTAGTCATTGTGGTTTAATTAAGAATAAAGGTGCCAAGGTAAAAACTTCTACTCTTCTCCCTGCTTCCCCACCTGCTACATCTCCTCCTCTGAGTGTCATTTATAGCTCTAGATTTTTTTTTAAAAGATGCTTTATATATGATTATATCTTGATTTCAACCAGCTTCTGATAAAAGTCAGTCATTATAGTCTTGTGGTCAAAATGGAGAAAATAATGTGAACAGAGTTAAAGTACCTAGTTAAGTTGCTACCAAGCTTTATGAAGATGGGAGGCAGTGTGGTGAAGTGGAAATGACCATTAATGTTGGACTTAGATGGGATCAATATTGACCTTTTCACCTGCAACTTGAGCAGTTTAACTTCTGTGAATCTTGATTGCCTCATATAAAATGGGAATAGTCAAACCAAACCTGCTCAGTTACTACAAGGATTAAAGGAGATGACACCCTTGGTCCTCAGTAATAGAGATGTTCTTTTCTTCTGTTTCTCTGCCATCATTTACTCCTTGTCCTCCCGTCCCCTCCAAAAAAAACCCTAACTACCACAAAACAATAAGTGCAGCAAATGAAAGGAGAATTTTAGGGCAGTGGTAAATTAGAGACAATTGAGAAAATAAATATGAGGAAGACTATTCTGCCTCATGTTTGCAAGAAATAAAATTCCATTCTCTGTAAACTTCTATGAAAGAAATTAGATTTTAAAATTCATTGTTTAGTATTTTACCATGGATGAATATACATGAAACTATATTTCAAAAGCATTTTCATGAAAACATTATACTTACATTATATACCGAAGCACTTCATTTGTAATCATGATCAACAAATTGATTTTTTTAAAAGCATCATATTGTTTTAGCCACTAAGCTTTATCACTGTTATTTATAACTTTTTTGTTTTGACATATTGCTTTTAACTGTAATTAAAAATTATTGACATCTGTGTTTACTTTTTAGCTTGTGCATACCTTATCTTCATAGCAGAAACTAATTAGTATGTGAAATATTGTACCATTAAATTTGCATTAAGGGGGAAATTCTAATTTGATCAGATGTAAAAATATGGTAGAAAATACATTTTAATACATGAAAGATATGTACATGGTATAAATTCTGGTTTCATTCTTACAACAAAGAAATATTGTTTTAGTTTTTGCCTACCTACATCTTTACTTGGCTCCTTTAATGTGATTAGGCAGATCATAGAATTTAGAAAAAATATAATCTTTCATGAAACTTACTAAGTGATTTAGAAAAACAACTGTTACCTATAATGAGTTTGTTTCAACAAAATAGAATGAAATATCTGCCAGAAATATTTTCTGAAGTACTAGAATATCTTTTCTGGTTTCATACTTACCTTTCTTTAAGTCTTTTCCTAGTTTACTGCCTCAAATCACTTAAAATCCTGAAGTATAATAGGTAAATGTTATGTCTTCTGTGAAACTCTTTCTGACTGCATATAAAGAAATATTTCTTCTGCTTTACCCTCTTGTTGGAAGCATATAGCTGTTAGTTTTTTACTATTAATTTTATATCTCAAAAATACTTCAAACATTTTTTCTTGTTCCTGCTGTTCCTGTCATCCAAGACATCCTCATTTTACTCTTGTACTGCAGTTGTCTCCTGATTGATCCCTCCTGTTTTTGCTGTCCTTCTCAGAGGAGGCTGAGCAAACTTAAAAACAGAAATCAGCTGTCTGCCTCTGATCCTCTATCTCCTACACTATCACATTACCCAACCTATGATCTTCCAGTAGCATTGATTTTCCTTCATTATCTCATTTACTATAATAGATACCCCAATTTTCCCTTAAGAAAATCAGATCACTTATCAGAATTCGTAATTATTTCTTAACTTGGATATTTACCAATTTGTTATGTCTTCTCCACTAGCATGTGAACTCCATGAGCAAAAGAATCATGTCTTTTTTTTAAACCACTTTATTACTTGCACTGTCTTAACATTAAGTAACTGCATATCGAGGATTTTGTTTTGTAATTATTGAATTCGGTTCTATATCTCAAAATAGCCACTTGTATAATCCTTAATCTTGTATTTTACATTCATTATATGATTCTCATAAATTGCAGTATCCCCTTCTCTTCTTTGTTTTTTCCATTAATACTGACCACCATCTGACTAACTGTAATGAAAGCTCCATGAGGGCAGGACTTTGGTCTGTGTTGTTCAGTTGCCCTGTCTTCAGTGGGTAGAACAATACCCAGAATATATTTGTTTCATATCTATTGAAGGAATAAATGATTGAATGAGTGAAGTCCCACACATTTGACATCTTGCAGTTCATTCCTGTGATAAACAGCTAAGTTGAACAAACATTTAATAAGTACCTACTGTATGTTAATCATTATTCATTATGCTAGACATTGTGGGCACAGAAATTAGTTATGGTGTCATTTTTGCTTTTTATTTATTTTGTATTAAGATGTTTGGTATTACTCTAATTAATTTAAAAGTTATAGTATGATATAACAGGGGCTTTCATACTGTTTGAGCACTTAAGCCTGGTTCTTATTAAACAAATAAGACTGGAATGCTTTCTTACCCATACTTTATTTCACTGGTTTTAAATACTATGTCATTACACTTTACTTTCTGTTCAGACAGAATTGGTCTCACCCTTTTGGAATGGCTTTTGGATTTTAGCATCTTTGATCAGTCTATTGCTCATTTATCTGCTAAGTCTAACTAAGGTCAGATGCTTTTATAAAAATAATAAATATAATGCAGTGTCCTAATGTTCCCTTGTCTTACTTATAACCTAACTGTGATTTGCCAGCAATATTAAGAAATTGATCCAGTAAGGGCCTTGTTCAGGATCTTGGCAGTAGCAGAGACCAGAGATGCTGTGTTAGTTTCAGCAGTTGTCTTCCTTTCCGTTCATTCTTTAAGATAGTGTTATTTTTAAAATATGAAACATTTTTCCAGTTCTCCATATGTTGAGGAAATCTTTCCTAGTTCACTTTTGATGTCAAGATGAAATTTATGTACAAGATTGGGGAAATACACTCTTAGCGTATTTTTGGTTTGAAATATATCCAGATTTAAAAAGTGTCACCTAGAATAGGCTGTGACCTTTTTTTTAAAAAAAAAAAAAAAGAAAAAGAAACATGCTAAAAAAGCCACAAGCAAAAATATACAGCTTTTGTACTGTTTTTTTTTTTTTCTAAAATGTATAATTTAGAATTAAATCTTATATAGGTACTGTGTCCCCCTTTTCAATAACTGATTTTTCTTTTAGGTAGAAGACTTACAACAAATTCTATGATCCTTAATGAAATATATTCTTTAAATCCCCCTGAATACAATGTAATACAAACATGGAAATATTAACTACTCCATGCCTAGCTGTTAACTTATAAGGCATTCTCTTCAAGGGGGAAGACTTACTATTTCATTTTCTGTGTCCCTGATAATTTTTGCTGATTATTATATCATTATTGCTATACTTTAAGTATGACTGAATTTATATTAGTTTATACATTATAGCCATCTGATTTGAATCACTAATTTGATTTGATTTTTTTTTTTTTTTTTTTGGTGGAAGAGAAGCTTAGCGATAAAGGGAGCATGTGTTTTAAAATCTTTTTCTGTGTCTGTGTTTACCTCTTCTGGTCTTAGAGAAATAGCAAAATTTTGGTATTATTTGTGCTCAGAACATATATTAAAGGTTTGCCTTTTTCTTTTGTAGGATGAAGTGGCACACACTTTAACTGAAAGCAGAGTACTAAAGAACACTAGACATCCCTTTTTAACAGTAAGTGCCTAGAGGAAAGATGTTATAATCATAACATTTTATATTTAAGGGAGTTTTATTATAGCAACTAAGCTATGAAAAATAACATTTTAAATAACATTTATTTAGGTATGACATTTTCTTTGTAGATAAGTCAGTTTTGGGGAAATTATTAGAATGTATGGATTAAGTTTACAATATGCATGCATTTGTAGTCCTCTCGTTATATACCCATGAGTTTTTTGAGATTTTTTTTTCTTCCCATAACTTTCACTGCCTTAAAAAAATAGAGCAAATACATTTAAAAATAAATTTAAATTTAAAGATAGCATTTAAGTTAAAAATAGGATAAGTCATGGTACATTTTCTTCATTAGATAAAGTATAAACTGTGACTTAAATAGATATAACCTAGTTATTGTGAAACAAACTGATTTTTTTTTTAGTCCCGTTTAGATTGCTTGTAATAGAGGCATAATTTGCAAAGTTTCTGGATGTTCCTGGTTCCAGTGAAGTGTATTAAGATTAAAAATAACAGACTTTCAAAAGGAGAAACTTTTAAAGATTTAGGATTATTTAATAGGTTTTTTCAGAGTTATCACCAGATACATAGACTTACTTTGTTACATTGTTTTGTGTTTATTGTTCAGTGTATTAATATAGTTGGCTCTAAAGTTTTAATATATTTATAACCTATAAAATTATCTGAAACAGCTCTATTGGATTGGGTCATGTTATGCGACCTCTATGCAAGAAGTGATACTGAAACTATATTAGAAACCCAAGTATAACTACTACAACTGTACTCCTAAGACTTTCCCTGAAGTAATTTGTAGGCCTTACTTTTAAGGTCTCATGGATAAGAACTTTGGGGACCAATACAGTTTCAAGTAGATGACATAGTAGATTGAGGAGTGCTCATAACAATTAATAAGTTTATTTTTAGTAAAAATCATAATTCTAATTTTTCCCCAGATAATACTCATTGCTGATCTTCACAAAATTTGTTTTATATTTCTCATAAACTTTTACTTAAGCATTCTTAAGGGAATAAATGCTCTCTTAAGGAACAAGAACAATTCATTTTATCAATCATGCTTACTGTTTCTAAGTATTCTCTTTTTGATACCGTTGTAAGAATGTAGGATTATAATATAACATTTTTTCTTTTTCATTTCAAGTCCTTGAAATATTCCTTCCAGACAAAAGACCGTTTGTGTTTTGTGATGGAATATGTTAATGGGGGAGAGGTGAGTCAAGAAGTATAACCAGCACTTGCATTTGCATGGTAGTATTGTTATTTTTTAAAACTTATTTACAATACAAGTTATAATGTAATAGTTCTCTACTTCTTGATAGGGATTTGTATAGCTCTTTCTACTATTTTAGTAAATGGGAGCTAAATAATTTTCTAATGAAATGTAAGGATCATTTATTTTTTACAATGACTTTTATGTATAAGAAAGTTTAATCATACTCTTTTTTCTAAATTTTTAAATGTAAAAAAATTTACTACAGATGTGATTTTTAAAATCATGGTTTTTAATTTTGAAAACCAGAAATAGAGGGTTTATGATGCTTTACATAGTTCTTCCTCAAGATTTGTGAAACTTATAAAAAATTATTTTGCTCATTTTAAACTCAGTTTAACAATAGGCCATAGGCACATTGTGGTTGAGTTCTGTCTTCTTCTACATAGTAGTTAGAGTAACTTTGACTGTATGTAAGGAATTTTTAAGGAATTTTGTAGTTTTGAAGGGAAATTGAATCATTTTAGTGGTGTATTTCACCTATTGCTTTATTCTTTATCATTTCTCCTCCCTATATTTGATCAAAATCAATGCGAGGGGAAAATGTAATTAATTGCACTAGTTAACTGGAAATATTTCACATTGTGAGTGTCCTGAAATAAATTTAATTATTAAGTAGGGGCTTGTCTCTCACAGACCTTAAAATAGTCTTATTATCCGAAAGGAGGGAAGGAAGAGAGGGAAGGAGGAATGGAAGAAAAGAGAGGGGGAGGGAGGGAGGAAAAGAAAGAAACAAAGAAGGGAGGGAAAGAGAGGGAGAGAGGGTGGGAGCGAGGAAGGAAAGAAGGAAGGAGAGAAGGAAGGAAGAAGAAAATATCCCTTATACAATATTTTCCACTATAGAATTATCTGACTTATAGGAATTAGTCCATTGCAAAAAATTCATTCATTCATTTGGTAAACACATTTTGAGTGCCTTGGCAGTGTGAGTTTATCCAAATGTGTTAAGAATTTATAATTTATCTTATAACTGTATTATAAATTAGAATATATAGTGTAAGAGCTTTTAATTTATCTTATAAGTATATTATTATATAGTGAAAGACCTAAGTGTTAATAAATTCATAAAAGAAAATGTGTTATGGATGATCTAGCATTTAAGGTAGGCTTAATGAGATTTCATCAGGGGAACTGATTTGAGAGGATATTTCAGGTGGAGAGGATGATATGAGCAGAATCACTAGTAGGCAAGCACAGAGGAAGAAGTTGAGTAGTTAGATTATAATAGCCCAGGCATGGGACTTCTCTGCTGATGCAGTGGTTAAGAATCCACCTGCCAACCTAAGGGACACGGGTTCAAACCCTGTTCCAGGAAGATCCCACATGCCGCAGAGCAACAAAGCCCGTGCACCACAGCTACTGAGCCTGCAACTCTAGAGCCCGTGAGCCACAACTACTGAGCCCTCATGCCACAACTATTGAAGCTTACGCGCCTAGAGCCCGTGCTCTGCAACAAGAGAAGCCACTGCAATGAGAAGCATGTGCACCGCAACGAAGAGTATCTCTGGCTCGCCGCAACTGGAGAAAACCCACGTGCAGCAGCAAAGACCCAACACAGCCAAAAATAAATAAATAAAATTAATAAATTTATTTTTTAAAAAGACATATCAAAAGTGACTTTTGGTTGGGATCAGGAAAATTAATATGTACAGTGAGTTTATGAAGAATGTGTTAAGGGTAAAATTATAAATTTGGGTTTGAAAAGCTTTTTCCTAAGGTTCTAAGAAAAACATATGTGGAGATATCACAGAGAATAAATAAAGGGTCAGAATATGGATACAGATTTGGGAGCCATTCCCATAAAGACTGTAATTTAAGTTATGGAAGTGGATATTTCCTATTTTTGGGGAAATGAAATTGGTGAAACTTCTATGTTAGTATCTATCAAAATTTAAAAAGCACGTATTCTGGGACCCAGCAGTTTCATTTCCAGGAATTTATCCTACAAACATACTCACAAATATACCACAGAATAATATATGGATAAATATATTCATTGCACTATCGTAGTACCTTAAATGAGCATTCAGGAAGGAGATTGCTTAATCAGTGTTACAGCCATGCAGTGGAATACTTTATATCCATTAAAAAGAATGGGGTAGCCCAATATCGGCTGAAACAATGCAATTTCTAAGATATGTTATGAAATAAGAAAAACAAGGTGCAGACAGAATATAAAGTATGCTTCTATTGTGTTAAAGTAAGACCACATATATGTGTATATATGTCTGTGTATACATTGAATATCTCTGGAATTATGTACTGGACATTATTGCTTACCTTTGGGAAGGCAAACTGAGTCACTGGGGAAAAGATGGGAGGATGACTTATTTTTCACTTATTTGTTCTTGTGCAGCTTTTGTATTTTGTGTATTAAAATTGAAGGAAGGAAGATTGGCAGGCAGATGGATGGAGCGATGGATGGATGGATGACCAGGGGAGAGAATATTATGTAGGGAAATGATAAACTGCAGGCAAAAACTTGGAGAAGCACTCTTAAATTGCAGAAATACTCTTAGACAGTATCATGTGTTTGCATCTATTACAAAAATTAGCACATTGTTTCATAATTACGTATTTACTTGTGTATCTTTCCTACTAGACTCAGAGCTCCCTAAGGGACTTACTGGTATAACCCTGGCACCTTCAAATATTTATTGGATGTTTTGAATGAGTAAATGATGAACAGATTTCCTCCGGGAACAGGGATGAAAGAAGTTAGCAAAAGTGGTAAACTAGGAACTGCTGAGAAACAGGAAGAAAAATAGAAAGTAATATGGTATATAGTTTACTTTAGAAAAAAAGCTGAAAATGTTTTTTCAGGAGGAAGTATCTTTGAGTGTATTTATAAAGTACATATTTATTGAGTATGAGCAGGGCACGCTGGTAGATACTGTGGGACATACAAATCTGAATTAAACATAACTTTTATCCTCAAAGAGTTTATGATCTAGTGGGGAAGATTAGGTACAAAATTTATACTAAGTGTAAAGTGATAATTATCACTTGTATCAGAAGCATAGATTAAGGACCATGGGACTTCACAGGAAAGAAAGAACTTTGGATGGTGGGATGAAGGGAAGCTGCCTAGAAGCTTCGTAGAGGGAGCTAGGTGGCACCTGCACTTTTATTCTAAACCTAGAGTACTTTGGCGATTAATCAATTGATGGCTGTTAAAAAATTTTTTTTTACATAAAAGCAGATTTTCAGACTAGCCAGATGGTTTTCTTTAGCGATGGGATTATTTCACCTATTAAATTTATCTGAGAAGGAAATCTATATTCAGTATATGCTTATGGTGACTTATTTTATTTTGGTTTTGCTTTCGGTTCACCATGCCATTATTCTGCTCAGGGATGCTTCCTAGAAATGCAGAAAACTCAATTGCTGTAGAAAAACTACTAAACATAGAACTTACGTTTTTGAAATAAGATTGAAGTAGAGAGAAGTAAAGTACAGAAATCTACAAATTCGTACAAACAATCCATACCAACACTTATTGATACACCATGAGTTTCCCAAATGTGGAATGTCTGTGTGGTATCTAGGAAACTTGAGCAGAGAATACTAGCCTGTTGAAAAGTAAGCTCTGGTAAATTGATAGTACTCACCCAAATGGCAGCATCCTCAAATCTCTTTCTATCCAGTGTTTGCCCAGAGATAGGCTTCTTTAGTGGACCCACTGAAGTTAATTATAACTAGCTAAGTTTTCACTCAATTCATATTTATTGTCTGTTGATTTTTAATTAGCAATAGTATTCTTTTAGCCTATGTTCTGGAATGTTTATTTTGAAACATAAGATCAACAGCTGAGACATTTCTTTTCTTATACTTTCTTCACATTTTTGTGACTATATGGACTTCTTTCAGCCTGATAGACTGCACAAGAGTTTAGCATGCTCATGGCCATGCTTGTTATTATCCCTATATTTGCCAATATTGTTTAAAGCACTATATAATCTTGGTGGAAGTAGATTATGAGAGAAATACTGGTTGTGAAAAATCAACAGTGGCTGCTTATAGGCATATCAGTACAATGGAGTCATATCATAATTTTATTTAATTTATATGAATTCAAAGAAATAGGCTCAGCAAGAGATAACATAGATAGATAGGAAGGAAGGAGGTGAAGGAGAGAGAGAGGGAGGGGAGGAAAGAGAGTGGAAGGGAAGGAAAGAAGGAGATGGTGATTCTGCCATTCCACTTGCTGAGTATATTCAGCGTGACCTCAAGATGAGAGAGAAATTTGCTATTCTTTTATTCCATGTCAGTTTCTACTTGCCATCCTTAGAGTTTCATGGGATATAAATTCTAGTGCTTAAAAATACATAGTTTTTATAAAGCATTGTCATTAAG
Organism: Kogia breviceps; assembly: GCF_026419965.1. Taxonomy (NCBI): domain Eukaryota; kingdom Metazoa; phylum Chordata; class Mammalia; order Artiodactyla; family Physeteridae; genus Kogia; species Kogia breviceps. The sequence continues at coordinate 38,193,726 of NC_081310.1, read as the reverse complement.
TGCATTGTAAGTAGTAGTTGTTCATCTAAAAAACTATATTATTTCAATGCTAGAAGAAAAACTGTGCTGAGCTTAACTATATTGAGACAGTATATTGGTCTTCAGTGTAGTACCTTCCTAAGGAATTTCCAAGGATGATTTTGGTTATACCTCATAATCTATGTGTTAACTTTAGAACCCACTCCATTATAGTCCATTTGCCTATTAAATATTTAACGAGTAACTACTATGAGTTGGACCTCAGAGGATGTAGAAATAAGGAAAATATGGTACTTTACTTTAGAAGATGAGTATGTAATTGGAGAGACAGACAAGAAAATATACATATGCAGTGTCATTATTGCTATGAAAACACTGGTTGCTGTGGGATACAGAGAATGCCTATTTGAATCAATCCAAAAGGAAGAGAGAGGAGGAAGGGGGAGAATGCCAGGGTAGGAAACCTTCTTAAAGTAGTTGCTAAGCTAAGTCTTGAATGTAACTTTAAGTTACATAAATAAGGATGAGAGGGAGAGCATTCCTACACAGAGAAAATAGAATGTTTAGAGTGTGATGGAGTTTATGCGAGCTCTCCCCCATCTCCCCAGGTGTAGCACAGTATGGATGATGCATAGAGTCCTGCAAAGAAAAGCCAGAAGAATCTAACCAGGTAGGTAGGGACATGTTAGGACAGATCTCTCCCAAGTAGTTTAGATTTTATCCTGAAGGGAGTGAAGCATCATGGAAGGACTTCTGTTTGAAATGTTTTAGAAAGAAGACTTTGGTAGTGGTATGAGGCTTGTATTGGAAAAGACAAAATTGAATACAGGGAAACTACTTAGAAGCTACTGAAGTTGGAAGGTTTTGGTAATCCGATCATAAAAATGATAAGGTTGTTAATTGAGCCAGTATTAGTGAGAAGGAATCAAATTCTTAATGGTGTTTAGGTACTAGAATTTCCAGGATTTAATGACTAAATGGAGAGAAAGGGAAACATCACACACAGTTTCCTATTTGCTGCTTGGGGAATTGTGTGGATACTGGGCTGTTTGTAAAATCAGGAACCAGTAAAAGGAATGAGTTCTGAGTTGATCATCCTGTATGTGAGTTACCTCATGAGGATCTGAAGGAAGTGGAAGAGTCAGGTCAGAGATACAAATAAACTTCAGCAGCAATGCTGAAACGAAGGAAGGGAAGAAATGTCCAGTGTGAGAATAGTGTGTAGTTAGAAAAATAAATGTCTAAGAATGGTGCCTGAAGATACCAACATCAGACATGTTGGTGATGAGAGAAGCCTAAGGAGGATCCTGGATAAAAGGAGCCAGACAAGAGAAGCCTTAAAAGTTAAGGAAACTATATTAAGTGTAAGAGTATAGTAAAGATATACAACTGAAAGATAGCAACTGAATTCATTGGATTTGACATCTACTACTAGTTACTAAGCAGAGTACCATGGATTCTTCTTTTTTTCTGGCATGATGCAAGGTATGTACCTTGGCTATAGTATAAAATATACAAGGGTTGGTTTGGAGCTCAGTAGAACAAGGTTATGAAAGTTCAGTGCAACCTTTGGTGGATAGTAAATCAGCATCTGGAGATTATAAAAGTACTCTAATAATGTGACCAATCACACTGCTGCTGACATATCCAAGCCACTCTCTTTTTGTAGCTTAAGTATTATCAAATTCATATGAGAAGCAGAAAAATATTGTGGGGAGAAAAAGTAAACTGAAAACTGACTAAGGTGTTTAGTTTGATTTAGAATGGCTCTACTTAGGACTCTTTTCCCAAAATCTTACTCATAGCCTTATTTCTTTCAGGCCTGTAAAACAAACCTTTATAAATCCCTCTCCAGGCTGAAATCCCCTGGAGTTTAAGAGATTCATTAGTGGGGAAAGGAAAATCATTACAAAGAAATGTTACTCATCTGATAAATTTTTCACATTCTTCTATATTCTTTATGTGGGTACAACTGAACCTAACACTTTCCATTATTTACTATTCTTGTCCTCATTTTAGCTCATTGTACACTCTATAGTAAGCACTTTGATAAAATTCATTTTCTTTTTGCATATGACTTCCAGTTTCATGCCAATCTTGAGATCCCCTCATACTTATTTCAGATTCTCATTATCTGGCTGGCATTTTGTCTTCAATTATCTCATTTTAAATTCACATGAGACAGAAGTGCCGGCAGTCAGCATTCTAGTTCTACTTACTAATTTGTGGAGGTGTGACTTGGGTGATTTTTAAATTAAAAGTATCATTTCATATTCATAGTGATGATTTTTAAAATTTAACTGAATTTATAGATATATGAATATCTGTTGTCAAGAGTCTGACAAGCTAACTTCTTTACTACTTTAGTTATTAATATATTACATAGGTTTTATCAGAATTCTATTATTTTCATCCAGAGCTTTTTGAGAAAGTCTCAAGACAAGAAGGATGCATTATAATATTCACATTAGCACATAAAGGCAAAATAAATTTGGGAATGTTTTTAGTATATACTTTTATAATATTTCAAGACTAGTTTCCCCAAATTCATTTAGCCAATATATCTCTGCATCTAAAGTAATAATCCAAAGACTTGACTAGCCTCAACATCTAAGATGCTTGCTTACTTTTATATCTAGAATATCAGATGAAGTGACTGGAAGTACAGGAGCTGCCCAGGCATTTATCTGTTTTCACAATTTCTCTCCATGTGGTTATGGCACAGGATGGCAATTTCAGGGGAGTCAGACTTCTTGCATAAAGGTTGGATTACCCCAGAGTGAGCATTTCAAGAGAGTGCAAACAGAAAGCACAATATATGTGTAATTTGAGACCCCGAAGAAACAAAACAAAACAGGAAATGTAACAAAACAATATTTAAATATTAAAAACTCTAATCCCAAAACACAGTAGTCATTTGTGTTCTGCATCTTAACTTGATACTTTTAATATTCATCAATATTGTTGCATGTATCAGTAGCTTATTTCTTTTTATGGCTTTATTATATGGATGTATTACAATGTGTTTATATAATCTCTAATAGATAGACATTTGGCTTTCTTGCAGTTTGGGGCTATTATGAAAAAATTTCTTGTGAATAATCCAGTACAAATCTTTATGTGGATGTATAGTTTCACTTATCTTGGGTAAATATCTAGGAATACAATTTCTGTGTTGTTTGGTATGTTCAACTCATAAGAAACTGCCAAATTGTACCATTTTGCATTTCTAGGATGTTACTTATCATCATCACCACACTTGGCATGGTTCGTCTTTCTTAATTTTACCCCTGCGGTTGATGTGTATCTTATAGTTTTAGCTTGAATTTCCTGAATGATTAATGATATTGAACATGTTTTCCTGTGCTGATTTGCCACGTTGTATCTTCTTTACTGAAGTATCTGTTAAAATCTTTGGTCCATGTTTTGATTGGGTTGTTTGTCTTCTTAATATTGAGTAATAAGACTTATTTATATATTCTAGATACAAGTAATTTATCATATATGTTTTGCAAATATTTTCTCCCAGTCTGTGTTCTGCCTTTTCATTTTTTAGCGGGGAATTTTTTTCCTGTGTATATTTTTGTTTAAATCCGTTTTTTAAAAATCATGTTGTTCGTATGTAATTTACATTCAGTAAACTTCACCACTTTTAAGTGTACAATTTAGTAAGTTTTGACAAATGTGTAGTTTACCATCACCACAGTCATGATATAGAACAGTTCTATCACCCAAACAAGTATCTCACGCCCCTTTACAGTCGATTCCTACCATCACCTCCTGTCGTCACAACCACTGATGTGCTTTCTTACAAGTGTCTTTTTAAGAACAAAACTTTTAAATTAGATGAAATACAGTTTATAAGTGTTTATCTTTTGTGGTTTATGCATTTTGGGTTTAATTTAAAACATCTTCTCCTAACCCAAGTTTGTTAAGATTTTCTCCTATGTTTTCTTCTAGAAGTGTTAATAGTTTTTTGGACTTATATTTAGGTCTACAGTCCATTTTAAGCTAATTTTTGTTTATAGTGCTTGAGTCAAGCTTCATTTTTTTTGCAACTGGATATTTAATTTTTCCAGCATATTTGTTGAAAAGACTATTTTTTTCACATTGAATTACCCTGACACCTGTGTCAAAAATCAATTGACCATATATATGTGTGGGATGTTTCTGGACTCGACTCTGTGTATTGATCTATATCCATCCATCCTTATACTTATACCCTCACTGTCTTTAATACTTTTGCTTTAGAGTAAGTATTGAAATGAGGCAGTTCAAGTCTTCCAATTTTGCTCTTCTTTTTAAAAAGTGTCTTGGCAACCCTAATATTTTCATGTAAATTACAGAATAAGCTTGTTGATTTCTACATGAAGGTCTACTAGACTCTAACTGATAGTGTAATCTGTTGATCAATTTGGGGAGAATTGGCATGTTAACAATATTGTCTTCTGATCCATGAACATGGTATATTTTTCCAATTATTTAGATCTTCTTTAATTCTTTCAACAATATCATGTAGTTTTTAGTATACAGGTCTTGAACATTTTTAAATTTATCCTAATTTATCTTATTTTTTTATATTATAGATGATTTGTTTAAAGTTTCACATCTGAATTGTTTGCATATAGAAATGCAGTTGATATTTACTTATTAGCCTTGAATCCTGCATCCTTGCTCGGTTTGTTTATTTGTTTGTTCTTAAGTATGTTGAGATTCTCTTTGTAGATGATCACATCACGTGGGAGCAAAGACATTTTTACTTTCTCTTTTTCAGTCTCAGTGGATTTTCTCTCTTCTTGTCTTATTAAGCTAAGACCTTCAGAACAGTGTTAAATAGCAATGTTATAGCAGACATCCTTGCCTTATACCAGATCTTAGGGCAAAAGCATTTGTACTTTTCACCATTAAGAATGTTGTTAACTGTAGGTTTTTCATAGATACCCTTTAACAAGTTGAAGAAGTTCCTTTCTGTTCTCATTTTGCTAAGCTTTTTTTTTTTTTTTAATAAATCATGATAGGATGTAAAATTTTGTCAAATTATTTTTTTTGTATCTGTTGGGATGATCATGTGGTTTTTCTTCTTTATTCTGTTGATATCTTGAATTTCATTGTTTGGTTTTTTTAATGTTAGACCAACATTGCATTTCTTAGATAAATCCCACTTAGTTATGATGTATTATCCTTTTGGTATGTTGTTGAACCCAGTTTGCTAAAATTTTGTTAAGAATTTTAAATCTTTGTTCACTAGGAATATCATTCTGTAGGGTCCCTTCTCTTCCCTACCCCGAGCAATGTCTCTGGGTTTGGATTCAGGGTAATGCTAACCTCTTAAAATGAGTCAGGCAGCATTGCTTCTTCTATTTTCTGGTAGAATTCACCAGTGAAATTTTGAGACCAAGAGTTTTCTTTGTAGGAAGGTTTTTAAAAGTGAAGTGAAATTTTAAAAATATATTTATTTATCTATTTCTTCTTGAGTGAGCTTTGGTTGTGTGTTTCCAGGAATTTATTTCATCTAATTTTAAAAATTTATTTGCCTAATATTGTTGAATTCCTGTCTAGTTCTAGATCCTGAGAAGGCAACTGTACTCTATACAAGGTTCCTTCTCTCATGCAGTTCATATTATGCAATTATAAAAGAGACTTATTAATGAAATTTCTTCTTAATTGAATAATTTATACATGTATTGTCTCAAGTTAATAGAAACTGTACTTAGAATAATAAATAGATATTCTCTAGAGACTAGAGACCTAAGTTTGAATCTCAGCTCTACCGCTTACGAGCTATGTGATGCTAGGCAAGCTTCATAACATGCCTAAATCTTAGTTTTCTCATCTGTATGATAATCATTGTACCTATTTTATAATGTTGCTTTGAGGATTAAATAATATATTGCATGTAACTTACTTAGTATAGTGCCAAACAAGTAGCAGTACTCAAAAATAGTGCTTATTATGATAGTAATAATAACTTATATTTATTATATTTCATCATCTATTATATGGAGATAACATTTTGTAGCTTTTGTGATTGTTGTTAGAACGTAATGTCTTAATGCTCAAAAATTGTAGTGTTTATTATTTTTATTGTGTTGGTATTGGATATATTTCATAAATAGCCCAAATATTTCACATTATATCCTAATAGATTTAAATATTTTAAAATAATTACCTTGAGAATTTTTACTCTTTTAAAAGTATATTTTATTCTCCAAATGAAAAATCTATTAATATTTAATGTGGTAGAACTGAGCAATCTTTTTTAATCTTTGTAGAGTCATAATAAAATACTTTAAATTATTTTAATTATGGAAATAAAATTTTAAAAAAATTTAAAGGAACTATTTTTGTACTTACCACATTATAAAGTATTTTAATTAGGTGACTTTTGATCCCAGAAAATTTCCTTAACTTTTCATGTCTTGCATTAATTATTTTAAAATTAGATAGCTAGTGGGAAGCAGCTACATAGCACAGGGAGATCAGCTCGGTGCTTTGTGACCACCTAGAGGGGTGGGAGGGAGATGCAAGAGGGAGGAGATATGGGGATATATGTATATGTATAGCTTATTCACTGTGTTATAAAGCAGAAACTAACACACCAATGTAAAGCAATTATACTCCAATAAAGATGTTAAAAAAAAATTGCCAGCTTACAGGCTACTTTTTCCGGTATCAGGCACCTAGTTAGATGGAGAATTCTTTTTACATTTTCCGACTTGTAAGAAGAGGGCAAGAAATAGAGAAATAGGGGCTTCCCTGGTGGCGCAGTGGTTGAGAGTCCACCTGCCGATGCAGGGGACAGGGGTTCATGCCCCGGTCCAGGAAGATCCCACATGCCACAGAGCGGCGGGGCCCGTGAGCCATGGCCGCTGAGCCTGTGCGTCCGGAGCCTGTGCTCCACAGTGGGAGAGGCCACAATGGTGAGAGGCCCACATACCGCAAAAAAAACAAAAAAGAAAAAAAGAAATAGAGAAATAGGGCTTGAGGTATTTATCTGGAAATTTATAACCAAACAACTGTTTCAGAGTCCAGCCATCTGACCTTAGATCCCTTGCAATTCTCCTGAAGCATCCTAAGGGTTTAATTTATATTCTAAGAAATGTAATTTTGAAGTATTTATTAAAATATGGCATTTTATCACTATCGTTTCTGGAAGAAACTTTCTTCAAAAACTAAATGTAGGGCTTCCGTGGTGGCACAGTGGTTGAGAGTCCGCCTGCCAATTCAGGGGACATGGGTTCGTGCCCCTGTCCGGGAGGATCCCACGTGCCGCAGAGCAGCTGGGCCCGTGGGCCATGGCTGCTGAGCCTGCGCGTCCAGAGCCTGTGCTCCGCAACGGGAGAGACCACAGCAGTGGGAGGCCCGTGTACCGCAAAAAAAAAAAAAAAAAAAAAAAAAAAAAAAAAAGTAAATTTACATTACTTTACGTTAATTTTTCTGTGTGAAATGCATAGAAACTGAATTCAGCTTGAGAAAAGGATAGACATGATCTAGAAAACAATTAATGTGAATTACCTATTAAATGTAAGTGTACTTTTATTTGATCCTATAAAAGTACATGTTTAAATGTTTGTTTTATTGTATAACTGATACCAATCCAATTGTGTAGTATAGTATTTGCTACAGACTGAATCTTTATGTCCACCCTAAACTCATATGTGGAAACCTAATCCCTAGTATGATGGCATTTGGAGGGTGGGGCCTTTCTAGTGATTAGGTCATGAAGGTGGAGCCCTCCTGAATGGGATTAGTGCCCTTATAAGGGACACCTCAGAGAGTTCAGTTGCTTCTTCCCCATTGTGAGGACACTGTGAAAAGACAGCTGTCTGTGAACCAGGAAGCAGGTACCCAACCTGCAAGTGCATTGATCTTGGACTTCCCAGCCTCCAGAATTGTGGGAAATAAATTTCTGTGGTTTATAATCCACCCAGTCTGTGGTAATCTGTTATAACATCCCAAGTGGACTAAGGCAGTATTGTTGACTAGTTTTCTTGTATGTGAGCTAGAGATATTCTTTTCATCTTAGGTCTATTTGTAAACCTAAGGGATGTGTTAATCAGCATTATTGCACAGACTACCATGTCTCATTGCCTAATTAGTTGTCTTTAGGGTACTTAGGTTCCAAGCTCAATCAATATTATTATAATGAATGTATGTAATCATTGTAATTATTGACCCATATGAGCATATTTTGTTATTGTCTGTTAACTGATATTTTGCTATTACAAAGGAGTGACTAAAGTTTGTATAGACAGTATTTGCAAGAAAAAAATTAATTGAATTTAAAGTCTTAGATTGCAGTGATAGTTCTCAGAATGTTGTTTAAGTCTAGATCTTTATTTTTTTTAATTTTGTTGCATATTTTTGAAAATATAACAATTTATTTTAAAGATAAACATTCCGGGTTTGTAATGAAATATAAACTTGTTATTTAGATCATTAAGGCAATCTATTAATATTTACATTACTATATTCCCACAGCATTGCTAAGCACAACACACACACACACAAACATGTAGTCATTGCTAAAGGAACTTAAATTTCTAAAGGTATGTTCCTTGCTTGAGGAGCAAAAATATTCATTTTTTTAACAAAAACAAGATTATTTAGTTATTATATGTGATTTTTAAATGTTTTTAGTAAAAATACTTTACCTTCAAAACTTTAAGCCTTATTTTCCTTATAAGTAATTCTTTGGAATATATTTTTAAATTTAACTTTATTCTTTGCAGTACATATTTATTAAGTACCTAATATGTGCTACATGCTAGGCTTGGTGCTGAGGATGCAAAGCTATAGAGCACTTGTGCAGTCTTCCTCTTTATCCTGTGCCTCTGCTAAGAAAAAATAAACTTGTCAGAAGCCTGAATCAGTGAAAGCAACAACAGTATGTTTACTTAAAACCTTTATAAAATTTCTCCCATTATAAAAGTAACAACAGTACATGTACATTGCAGAAAACATCAAAAAGTTATTTCAGTTCAATTGATAAAATACTTATTTATTGACTGTGTGCTACAAGCTAGTCACTGTGCTATGTACTTACTATGTGGCATGAGGAAGACAGATGGTCTCACATTTAAGGAAAGTATAATGCTCTGGGAAATGGATATTAAACAAATTATTACAGGTAATTTTCAAGGTATAAAAGAGAAAAAAATACTCTAAATCTTACCATCTAGCAATGATCACTATTACCATATTAATGTATTTTCCAGTTTTTATACTGTACCCATAATTTCCATTTTATTTAATATTGTAAAATACATATTAGTTGCCTAGTAATTAATTATGCAGATGTAATTTATTAAATCCTTACTATATTTTTGAATGTTTAGATTGTTTCCATTACTTAACCAACTTTACTTAAGTATAAGCTACATACAATAAAATGTACTCACTTTAAGTATACATAACATATGACTTTTGACAAACATCTATGCATGTAGTCCCCATTACAGAAAGATGCAGAACATTCCCACTGCCACAAAAAGTTCTGCTATGCCTCTTTGTAGTCAGTCTTCCCTGTCTCATTCTGTCATCTCCTGCTCCTATACCTGGCCCTAGGCAACTACTGATCTGCTTTCTGACACTAAAAATTTGATTTACCTTTTCTAAAATTTCACAGAAATGGAATCATACAATATGTATTCTTTTATGTCTGTTTCTATTTCTTTTGCTCAGCCTAACGTTTTTGAGATTATCCGTGTCTCAGTAGTTTGTTCCTTCATTGCTGAGTCATGAGCATGCTATATCAATGTTTTTTAATCTGTCCTGCTTTTGGTGTACATTTGGATTGTTTCCAGTCATCGCCTACTATGAATAAAGTTGATATGCACATGTACGTTTTTTTTTCTTGGCTAAATACTGGGGAGTATAATTGATGAGTTTATAATAAGCATATGTTTACATTTTGAAAAATTCCAAAACTGTTTTCCAAAGTAGTTGTGTCATTTTGCATTCCCAGTATCAATGCCACAAGAATTCCAGTTGTTCCATATCCACACCAACTCTTGGTGTGGTCAGTCTTTTTAATTTTAATCATTCTAATATGTATATAGAAGTATATTATTGTGGTTGGTTTTGAGTGGCATTTTTCTGATGACTCATGATATTAAGTATATTTTCACATATTGACCACTTGTATACATTTTTTTACCTGTATGTTCAAATATTTTGTCTATTTATTAATTGAGTTATCTTATTATTGAATTATAAGAGTTCTTATATATTCTGGTTACAAGTAGTTTGCCAAATGTATGTATTATAAATAGTTCCTCTCAGACTGTACCTTGCCTTTTCATTGTCTCAGTGATATTTTCTGAGCAACAGAAGTTTTAAATTTTGAAATTCAATTTATCAGTTTGTCTTCTTTGTGTTTTTTTAAATACTATCTAAGAAATCTTTGTCTATTATGGATGACAAATATTTTCTCCTATATTTCCTTTTATAACTTTTATAATTGTGCTATTACATTTAGGTTTATGATATTTTTTGTATGCTGTAAGCTAAGGATTGAAGTTCATTTATTATCCCATGTGGATATTTGGTTATTCCAGAATCTATTGTTGAAAAGTCTATCCTTTGCCCCATTGAATGACCTTGACACCTTTGGCAAAAATCAGTTTGACATATGTGTGTGTCCTTTGCTCTAACACTAATACTGCTGCACTATAGAGGCAGTATCCTCAAGGACTCTAGTGGGTGCCACACTTCTTAAGAAGTTTTTCCATTTTGCCTGGTGAGAACAAAAAGTATTTTTAGCTCTATGAGCCTGTGATGTTTTTCACCTGATTCTTTCCAATGGCTCTTTTCCCTGGCCTCAGAATTTTCCTCATGTACACGTGCTGATTAGTAAGACTCGGAGGCAGTTCACTGCAGGTCCCTGGAGCTCTCCTCTTTGTGGTTCTCTGCCTCATGAATTATAGCTACTTTGGTCTCCCCAGTCTCTGAACTCTCTATCCTTACTTTAAGGATTCCACAGGTTCTGTCGCAGTTTTCTTTCCCTGTGTTACATTCTGGATGGTCTCTCCAGGCAGCAAGCTGGAACAAACACAATTACCCCCTTGTTTCCCTTTTCTTTGGAGTCACTGTACCTTGAAGCCTAATGCTTAATGTATGAAAATCCTTGTCTTATTTATTTTATATCATGGTCAAAACAGAAGTCTCTAACCTTTATACTTTATGGATATTTCCACCAGATGCAAAATTTTAGGATGTATTTTTTTTTCTTTCAGCAATTTGGACATATTGTTCCATTGTCCTTTCACTTATATAGTTTCTGAGGAGAAGTCTGGGGAAATTCTCTTATTTGTTCTTCTGTATGTATTGTTTTTTTCTTTTTTTCCCTTCAGAATTTTTTAAAGATTTTCTGTCACCGGTTTTTCAGCAATGTTAGTGTGATCTGACTGGTTATGTTCTGAGTATTCATGCATGTTTGTGAGTTTTCCTCTCACTGAGTTTCATTGAAATACCTAGTCTGTGCATTTATCTTTTTTATCCTAGTTTGGAAAAATTCAGGCATTATTTTGCAGATGTCTCCCTCTCCCTTTCAGGATCTGCTGTTTTCCACATGTTAGACTCCTTGACACTGTCCAAGAGGTTGCTGAGATTTTTTTTTTTTTTCAGGTGCAATTTATATAGTTTTCTTCTGCTATGATTTCTTGTTCATTTGTCTTTTCTCTTGCAGTGTCTAATTTGTTGTTAATCCCATCTAGTGAAATTTTTATTCAGATATATGTTTCATCTTTAAAAGTCCTATTTATTTCTATTTCCAATTGTCTCTTATTTATGCTCCTATACTGCTTTAAAGTTACTGTCTGTTAATTCCATCATCTCTGTTATTTTTGAGGTCTGTGTCTAATGACTGACTTTTTTGTTGGTGGTGGGTCATATTTTCCTGCATCTTGTCATGTCTAGTAATTGTTGATTGTATACTAGATACTTTGATTTTACTTGAGTGTTTAGATTTTGTTGTCTTCCTTCAAAGAGTGTTACATCTTGTTCTGTAGAGCAGTTATTTGCAAATATGATATTTTATACTCTTGTTTGTTAGCTTTGTTAATGTATGGCTTAGCTTTTACTCTGACTTTTTTGAAATATCTACTGAATGCCCATGTGTTCAATAATGACACTCTTCTGACTTTTCTCCAAAGTTAAGCAAATATTGTGGCACCATTTATTAAATGGTCATTTTTTCCCATATACTTCATATCCTTATGTGTAATCATCAACTTTACCATATTCTAAATTTTTATAAAGTAACCTGTTTCTGGCTGCCTGATTTCATTGATATTTCTTTTAATTTGTCTGCCTATTCCATATGAATTGTGACTTTATAGTATCTCTCAATTTCTTCAGACAGAAGTTTTCTTGAGAGCATTAATATGTTGAGCAAAAGTCTTCTGTTTCAATAATATCTTGGCTCATCTCATTCATTTTTTCTAAAAGAGTCACATACCATTTCTACCTTTATATTCTCTTCTTAGCCCACCTAAGTATGACATCTCTTCCGTGAAAGGTAACATATGACCTAATTCCTATGCCTGGTAAATGTTAATTTCCTTCCTGAAACTTTCTTTTTCTTCAGGTATTCTTTCTGTTTGTATTTATTTTAGGACTCTATCTTAATATCCTGTTCTGCTTCTTTTTCCTGTCCTTATGTGGAGTCATACCCTAAAATTCTGACCTTAACTCTGTTTTCAGTTTCTACTAAATTTCAGGGCTATACCTTGCTTCCTTGGTGTCAACAATATCCTTTATATAAATGACTCACACATTTACCTTTATACCCTTTGGTCCCATAGTTCTGAAGCTGTGCTATCAAGTTCTTATTTAAATGTCAACAGGTCAAAATAAAATCCATTGCTCCTCTGTCCCCATCCCCATTTTACACTGCTGGCAGCAACACCTACTCAGCCATCCTTAGGGAAACTTCAACACCGTTGCTCTCTGCCTTTGCCCAAATGGTGCAAGCTAGTTCCCTCTGAAATATTGACTCTCTGGAAAGGTGTGTTACTAGCACTAATGTTCCTCAGAAGCTCTTATCCAGCTCAAAGGTTACTTCTTATATTACCAAACATACTTATTCACTTCTTTAAGTGTGCTTTCTATTTTATAACTACATATTTTAGTGGAATTATTTATATATCTGGTTGTTCTAACCAAATAGTGATACTCTTTCATATTGGTACCATTTCCTCTCATTGTGTCTGCAGCTTTTTCACAATGGTTGTACTGAATTGGTGTTCAGTAAGTTTTGTTGCACTTTATGAATTGTTTACCTGACTACTGTAGTCTTAGATTTTTTTTTTTTTTTTTTTTTTTTAATTTTTTGCGGTATGCGGGCCTCTCACTGCTGTGGCCTCTCCCGTTGCGGAGCACAGGCTCCGGACGCGCAGGCCCAGCGGCCATGGCTCACGGGCTTAGTCGCTCCGCGGCATGTGGGATTTTCCCAGACCAGGGCACGAACCCGTGACCCCTGCATCGGCAGGCGGATTCTCAACCACTGCGCCACCAGGGAAGCCCTGTAGTCTTAGATTTTTTAAATTGATTCTCTAGTTGCTGCCAGAGTTGTCTACTTAAAATTATGCCAATTTTTTTCGGACTTCCCTGGTGGCAGAGTGGTTAAGAATCCTCCTGCTAATGCAGGGGACATGTGTTCAAGCCCTGGCCTGGGAAGATCCCACATGCCGTGGAGCTGCTAAGCCTGTGTGTCACAACTACTAAGCCTGCTCTCTAGAGCCTGCGAGCCACAACTACTGAGCCAACATGCCACAACTACTGAAGCCTGTGCACCTAGAGCCCATGCTCCACAAGAGAAACCTGCACACCACAACAGAGTATCCCCCACTTGCCACAACTAGAGAAAGCCAATGCACAGCAACAAAGACCCAACACAGCCCAAAACAAATAAATAAAGTTATGCTAAATTTTTTAACCCAAATGTCTTTGACACTCCTTATCTACAAAATTAATCTCTAAACCATATCATGGCAGTCAAGGTCCTAAACAATCTGGCCTCATCTTTGTGGGGTTTTTTTGTTGTTGGTTTTTTCTCTTTTTTTGCTTATGTTCTGTCATTATCATGAATGTGTATTATTGTTCTTCTGCTACATGCCCTCCCTATGTGTTGTTTCCTTGCCATTACTATTTTTTTCTTTAGAATTAATTTCTTCTACATACATCTATTAATTACCTACTGTGTTGATAGACTGTACTAGGCTGTGGTCAAAATATTAAGATGGATAGAACTTGTGGTCAAAATATTAAGGTGGATATTAAGAGGGATTAATTCATTCCACATACATTTATTAATTGCCTACTGTGTTGATGTACTATACTAGGCTGTGGTCAAAATATTAAGATGAATAAAACTTCCACTGTTTTGTGTGCTTCCCTTATATTCTCCATTTGTGAAAAATCCATCCTTCAAAACATGAGATACTACCTTATCTGTGAAGTCTCCTCAGATCATTCCAATAAAGATTAATCATCCTTTGCCTCCAAAGCATTTTTAATATTAGAATTACAGAATTTCTCATAGCTCTCTTGTTTTTTATCTGTGCATATATCTCCATTGGGTTGAATTTCTTAAGGTCAGAGATTATGTCTTAATCACCTTTGTATGCCCTCTTTTTCTCTTCCCAGTGTCCAATAACAGTGACTTTAAAATAATTGATGCTCACTAAATGGAAAGTTCGTTCAAAGCCAAGGGAGAAACTTAGAAGGAATATTCAGAGAAAATGAGTTGTAGTACCAAAGCCAAGGAATGTTTATAAGAAGGAGAGGGTAATAAGTGATGTTCTAAGCTCCAGAATGAGAGGTTCTTGGTTATGTTAACAGGAATAAGTTCCATAAAGTAGCAAGGGTAGACATCAGAGGAGAGCAGATTGAGAAATAAATAGAGTTCTTCTCCTTAAGTAGCTTTTTTTTTAAGCTGATATTTTTATAGAAATTGGCTGGAAGACAAATTGAAGATTTATGGTCTAAATAAAGATCTAGAAGCCTGCATGTATTATGTTGATTTAGGGAAGATCTATATCTTTTGTATTGTAGATGAGTGGGTACCAGGCTTGACATTTGAAGAAAATTTAGAAATCTAACCACTATTTTCATCTCATTAGAAGACTACCATAAATCTGGGTCACAGGAGTTCCTTCGTCAAAATTAGTGACATTTTGTATTAAAGGGTGACAGAAATTACTTTGACCTAGAAATATTTCAGAATGGTTTTACTGATGATCCATGCTTCTTTCTACTTCCTGTCTTTGTTTGAATGGTAGAGCATTAATAACATGTATGTACCTGTATAAAATGAATGAATTTTGAAGCATATCCCTGAGTTATTTTGTACATTGGTTTGATTTTTGACATAGTATATATGGTCATTTATAAGACACATTGAACATTTCTTCAATCAGAATGCCTTTTATATTTGATGGTGTGTCATAGTTTTAATTGACCTCATTTTTTTTTCGTGGCATTAACATAAAGAGTTGGTGGAGTTGCAATCAACAGCATCTTAGATTTGATAAAATATGACAATATAGTAGAGAGCATTAAACTTTAGAGACTATCTGCCAAACATTTTAGTTTTACTATAAGTAATGTTGAGCCAGTCTTTTTTGGCAATAGTTACATGATATTACCTCCTTCTCTTTACTATGACAATGGGTTATGCATAAATTTTATCTTAAAATAATGATAAACTCTTAAGTTGAGTTGGAGGTGGGAAAAGAGAAGATGGAATCTATAGAGAACCTCTTTTATGTTATGTAAATTATTATTTGGTGTGTGAGAAACAAATCTCAGTTAACCATAATTCTTATAAATTTGTAGAAGCAGTTTGTAGAAGTAATCCATGTGAAAATATAGTTAATTTCTGATCTTGTAGTCAAGGATACATTGACTGATTGGTTCATTTATTTAATCAAAGACTTGTATTGAGTACCTACTGTGATACTTGGCAGTGTACTCAGCACTGGGAACCATCTTTTGTTTTTCTTGGTGGATTTCTTAATACAGTGAAACAGTACATAAAAAGATCAGTAGTCAATTCATAGTGCCTGAAACTGGCTCTTTCCTCATACACATTATTGAACTGAGAGCAGAGACAGGCAGTTTCTTAAATAAAGAGGCTGTCTAAATGGAGAGCTGGATGCTTGACCACAGTGAGAACCCAATAAATATTTGTTGACTGTTGTTAACAGGAAATGGATGGGCTTATAGTTTTAAGTGACTACATGAGAAAAGATTGGTGTCATAGTTAATTATTATTGAAATAGGAAGAGTATACATTGAGAACTATTAGGGGAATAATGGGAGCTTCTCAGTCCATTTGGGCATTACTAAAATAAATTGAAAACATAAAGCCTCACAGTTTCTCATTGCAGAAAACATGGATTTAAACATTGAAAACATTTCTAGAGGTATCATGATGAATCAAGAGTTGTAGAATTTAACAAGTTCACATAAATAAGGTTCCACAAATCAGCAGTCCTTTCTTTGAAATCAAGTGTAAATCAGATAATTAAGTAGAAATATTACATCTATGCTTATGTGCATTTATTTTAATAAAGTCTCAATACCTAATCCTTGAAAGAGTGAAGCAACAGTATTCTGAGGGGGAGATGTAATCTGATGATGCATACTTTTTCCTCTGGTAACTGAAGGTTAAATGGGTAGCAAGCAGAATGCCTTAAACAAGATTGGTATATTGATTAAAGCGCTGATTTAACAGCTCGCAGTTTCCCCTTGGAAACCTGGAAAAGATAAGCCAGCTGCTGTCTAAGAGTGCTCAGTGTCCACTGAGAGTATACTATCTATCATCACAATATGGTGATGAGAGGTGTTTTATGTTTGTGTTAATTTCCCCCACTAAATCAGTAATTATTACAATCCTGTCCCTGCTGTTTACCCTGCAGCTGTTTTTCCATTTGTCGAGAGAGCGGGTGTTCTCTGAGGACCGCACACGTTTCTATGGTGCAGAAATTGTCTCTGCCTTGGACTATCTACATTCCGGAAAGATTGTGTACCGTGATCTCAAGGTAAAAAAGAAAAGTAATCAGAATTTGTTTTTGCACAGGCTGTAGGGACAAACACAAAGTAATTACAAAGTTACACAGTTTGGAGAAAAGCAAATTTAGTTAGGAAATAAAACCACTCTGTTTAAGAATTTGGTTCACTGTATTTGACAGGAAATTTCATTCACTGATAAATGTGTAGTTCTTTTATGTCCGAGTTTTTGACATGCAAAATAAGTTCTTTTTGACTGCTCTGATCAAATATCATCTACCAATAATAGTTTCATTTTTCTGAAAGTATAATGAGTAATGTTAAACATCTGATTATAAGTCAAGTAACTTTGCAAGTGACATTTTAAGATAAATTTCATTATTCTAACATCCTGTGATGTATTATGAAGAAATTTTTATAATAAATAAGATTATTTGGGGGAAGGAAAATATTTGATTTGGTATTAAATTTTTAGTGGGTTTAACTACCTGAAGCATTTTAATATAGCCTTTTATCAATTTGTTTAGTTTCCATTTTAAAAAGCACTGTATTTGTTTTATCAGTAATAGTGACTTTATTTCTCTAAGTTCTTTCTGTTAAGACCCTCAGAATAGCTCAGGGATTAGCAAACTTTCTGTGAAGGCCAGATAGTAAATATTTTAGGCTTTGCTGCTCTTACAGTGTCTTTTGCAATTCCTCAGTGCTGCTGTTGTAGGGTGAAAGCAGCCACAGACAATATGTAAATGAGCATGTCTGGCTGTGTTCCAGTAAAACTTTAATTACAAAAACAGGCAGTAGGCAAGATTTCACCCACAGGCCATATTTTGCTGACCCCCGGAGTAACTCATAAAAGGTAGCAGTAATTCTCGTGACACTGTTTTGAATTAGATTGGTCATATTAAGGAAATTTGTACCATGACACACTAGTTCATTTAAATATGATGTGTAGAAATAGAAGTTATACTAGTCTTTTATGAAATTCTGTTTCTATGAAATAAGGTATATATTTACATATTATAGCACATAAGAGAAATCACAATTATCCCCTCACTCCCATTCACTCCTTTTTAAACCTGTGATTCTTAAGTTATCTAATTATTTAAGCAGTTGTCTAAGTTATTTTAAGATGTTGTTATCATATACATTTGTATTATGAATGATCCCTAAGAAGTAACTATCTCAAAAAGTATTATTTTACATGATGACAATGAAATATAGTATGTATTTTTTTAACATCTTTATTGGAGTAAAATTGCTCTACAATGGTGTGTTAGTTTCTGCTTTATAACAAAGGGAATCAGCCATACATATACATATATCCCCATATCTCCTCCCTCTTGTGTCTCCCTCCCACCCTCCCTATCCCATCCCTCTAGGTGGTCACAAAGCACCGAGCTGATCTCCCTGTGCTATGTGGCCGCTTCCCACTAGCTATCGATTTTACATTTGGTAGTGTATATATGTCCATGCCACTCTCTCACTTCGTTCCAGCTTACCCTTCCCCCTCCCTATGTCCTCAAGTCCTAGTCCATTCTCTATGTCTGCATCTTTATTCCTGTCCTGCCCCTAGGTTCCTCAGAACCATTTTTTCTTTTTTAGATTCCATATATATGTGTTAGCATATGTTATTTTTTCTCTTTCTGACTTACTTCACTCTGTATGACAGTCTCTAGGTCCATCCACCTCACTGCAAATAACTCAGTTTCATTTCTTTTTATGGCTGAGTAATATTCCATTGTATATATGTGCCACATCTTCTTTATTGTTTTATTTCTTAACATATTATTGATTAAAGAAGCTATAAAATTCTGTTTTTAGGAAAAATGAACTATGCAACTATATCTATATCAGGGATGATCAACTAAGTGCCCAAATAGACCAGAGATGGATATAAATTAACAATATGATTGTATTTAGCCTGCAGTTTTTTATAGCCAGGAGTGGCAGAATTCAGCATCCCTATATCTGATGTCTGAATGGCCAAATAATCCTATAACATTTAAATGTCTTGAATCCAGAGTTTTAAAAAAGAATTTAGTTATATGGTATGACAAAACATAAGTTATATAGCATTTCCAAATTTACTTAGAAGTAGTTAGCTCTTCTCTGCCTGTTCTACTCCCCCCACCATTCCCACTTTATATTTTATGAATTCAGTTTGTAGGGAGAAGGGGGAGGATTTCCTGGATTTAAGAAAATGAGAATAATTTTGAAGTACTTAGTAATATATCCAAAATGCTTAAAGCTGGAAGATGGAATTATTAGTCTAAAGAAACAAAAGAATACTCACTTGATTGCTAGCATTGATTAAGGAATGATATAATTGGGATGGTTTTGGTCAGTATCTCCATTGATCATTTCTCATTAATGAATCAACATATTGGTACTTTGAAGTTCATTTAATGAGTTTTGTTGCTCCATCCTTTCTGATGATGAAATTAGACTAAATTTATTAAGCTGCAGTGCTAATACTTTGTATATGAATATCAGTCATGTAGTTACCATATAAACAGACCACTAACTTTATTAGACAATTAAGTGGCCTCTGCTCTCTAAATTTATTTACTTTTTAATATAACCTTAAGTTAAAGGTCTAAGTAAATGTATAGTATTGGACAGAATCCATGGAACATACACCGAGAAGAATGGATAATGTAAAAAGTCAGACATTCAAAATTTATACGTGTTATTTGTATCCATATTGCACATGATAGAATGAGATCTTTAGGTAGAATCAGAAATTTAGAGCTGACCCATAGTTTACAGCTGAGCTCATTGAAGACTAGAAGCCTAGTAAGGGATTTACTCAAAGTAATGGACTAAGTTGGTGACATAGTCAAGATTATTGGATTCCATGAATCCTAGCTCCAGGTATAATGTTCTTTTTATTACACCATTCTGCCTTTCTAGAGATGAAATGAACTTTAGGTGGGGGAATTCATTGGATTAATTCTAGGAGATATTTGTAAATCTAAAATTTGAATAAAGCTGCCAAAGATAAGAGAAGGAATGTTTTAAATATATTTATACAAAATATATTCAAAATAGCATTATCAAAAACGGATTTAGGTACCCACTTTGATTTGTCTCAGATTTGTCTCTATCTTCTCCTTACTAATGACCTTGTATTTATTCAAATACAAGTCCATTTGAGATACTTATGGTAGCTGCACCTCTAAAGTAAATCAGTACCTGTTTGCCACTGCCCCATTCATCATTAGAGACAAAGCCTTATTTCATGTGCAAGTTAATTTAAGACATTTTATCAGTTCATAGTTCCTAATGACTTGGTGTTCACAGCAACAGATACATTATTGCAACTTTTGTTTTACTTTAAAAAGTAAGTTTGCATAATTTATCAATACATGTCATGATATTAAATTTTGCTTCAGTAAGGACCCAAATTCTTTGTGATTACTTAGGAAAAATTGATGTTGCTTTATGATAGCATAAAAATTTGAAGAAATCTCTCCTAAGACTGTGTCAGTAGTACAAATTTTTTTGAAAACTTCTTTTCTGCTTAGCTCTTGTTTTTGTAAGTATTCAATATAACCTTTCTTTTCAACGACCATGGCCATCCAAGGATGGAATATGCTGAATTAGGGACATTTGCAAAGGTACTGATACTGGAATTTCATTAAGTATTAATTTCTAGGACTTCCCTGGTGGCGTAGTGGTTAAGAATCCGCCTGCCAATGTAGGGGACACAGGTTCCATCCCTGGTCTGGGAGGATCCCACATGCTGCGGAACAACTAAGCGCATGTGCCACAACTACCGAGCCCACGTGCCACAACTACTGGAGCCCATGCACCTAGAGCCTGTGCTCCAGAACAAGAGAAGCCACCACAATGAGAAGCCTGCGCACTGTGACGAAGAGTAGTCCCCGCTCGCCACAACTAGAGAAAGCCTGTGCATAGCAACAAAGACCCAACACAGCCATAAATAAATAAATAAATATTTTTAAAAAAGAATTAATTTCTCCCAAGAGTTTATGATGGGGGAGGGGCAAAAATGCATAAATTGCTACTGTATTCTACTTGTGGAAAATCTAATCTTGTTTTCTACCTAATCAGAGAATTTAATGGTTAATTTAACCACTTACATTGTTAATGTGAGAAACTGCCAGATAGATTTAGATAATTTCTAAGATTCAGTGATGACACAAAGGGATGGTTTCAGAGAGCCTTGTATCACAGCCCTCCCAATCTTCCTCAGCTACTAAATAAACCAGCGGTCTGAATGAAACAGTGTGCTTACTTTACATACAGAGTCTCAAGACACATCATCTAACTCCCACTTCTAACCAGTCACTCTGGATTCCCTCTTTTATAAAAATTTTAAGCCACTGCTACTAAGAACCCCTTCCACCTCTAACATTAACTTATACTATTGGGCTATGTTACTCAAGTGTAGTAAATTCTTAAATGTAGTATTTCTTAAACCCCAACCTAGATGGGATCTCTGCTGTTGTATATTGTGAATTCTATTCCATCTTAGGAATGTTCAAAGTTTTCCTTTCAGCATTTCAACACACTGTCTTAATTCCATGGTCATTAAGTTCCTGCAGGTCAGCCATGTGACATTTGCAACTTGGATACCCATAAACCTAAATATACAGTGTGCAGGGGAGGAATTTCTTATTACATTCTTGAGCCTGAGGCAGTCTTGGTACTGATGTAACTGCTTAAAATGGTTTGTAAGAGTGAGTGAAGGGTCTTGTTTTTGGTATTGCTACAGTAGTTGTCAGAGCCCTTAGGAACTGCTATTATCATTCCTTTGTTTAATCACAAAGTGTCAGCCATTTAATTAAAATGACACCTAAAAGATATATGTGTGTGTATATTTATCATAGATAGATATTAGAATATATATGAATTGTATATCAGAAAGCTTTTAAAAAGTTAAAAACTCTTAAACTTTCTAATAGGAAGAGTTTAATTTTATTCTAGGCACCAGCAAGGGCAGAAAAAGGAGCATAGTGTTTTCTTGCTATAGTTTCTTGTTCACAAAGCACAGAGGAAAAAGGATTTCAAAATCTACCAAATCAAGATCCTCTGTCAAATAATGCCTGTTCAATTTAACTGGGTAAAAACTGTTGCCTTTTTTAAATGGAAACTCTAGGATGTCTAATATTTTTGTCTCCTCAAAGTATGAACTATTAGATAACAAACAACCCTCTGATACAAATTGTAAGCATTACCCAGATTTGAATATATAATCTTTTCTTTCAGACTTCCTATTTAACTTCATACATTCCTTTTGCCAGTAGATGCATCCATTAAGCATAAACATAATGCCCTGCGCTCAATCCTAGAGGCTAAGACTGACAGTGGAGATAAAACAGATGCATAAAAAGTTTTGTAATAGAGAGTACCTGAACAGTCAGTTACAGTGTATGCATTTTTTCCTTTTATGGTTAAGACAAGGAAGAAGGAAAGCATTAGATTTAGGTGAGAGAACCAAAGAAAGGTGATTTGTAAATATTTTTATTCCTCCTTTACACAGTGGAAGGGTCCCTAAAAATGTTTGACAAAATCTTTATGTTAGTGTCAAATGCACCAAGGAAGTGATTTCCAGGTGTTTTTGATATATCTAAGCCATTGATCTGCTTTGGAAAGATTACCAGGTGGTTCTGTGCATCCTTCACATTTGTGAATCATAACACTGATCGTTCTTATATTTTATGAAAACTTTGTTATGCATCTGCATAAAATTATTATTTATTTTTTAAACCAGATTGGATATTTAATTACCCCAATTTATCTTTATACAAGATTGGATTTGGGGATATCATTTTTTTAAGGTGATGTATATCTGACTGTTCATACTGATGGACAAGTTGTTTTTGTCATTCATGCTCAGCAAAATGACATTTCAGTATGGTGAGAGAAGAAAAATAATTGATGGAAGAAAGTGGACACTATTGTAAAATAACTTGCTCAAAAATTGTAAAATATTTGTTTTGTTGTTTATTCAAAAGAAATTGTTGCATATTAAAAAGTGTTTTTAATGAAGTCACCGAGCTGACAAAAGTGTTTTATAGGGTTCCATTTCTGAACTTTGCTCTTGTATAGAAGAGCACACACCATTTTGATAAATTATAAATCAGCCATTAAACTCTCCATGTTTAATAAATGGTCAATACATTTATTGATTAAGTTCTACATTCAGTATCTCATTTAATTCTCAAAACAATCACATTGGAACGTTACTGGTATTTACCTCTGTGTTATAGATGAAGTTGAGGCACATAGATGTCAATAGCACACACAAGGTTACACAGTAAGGGATAAAACTTGAATTTACGTTTAAGTTCTCTGACTTGACTCCATAGTCTTATGCACATTGCTCTCTACTGCCTCCTATGCAATATGCTACCTTATCCCCATTATGGTGACCTTTACCCCATCTCTCACAGTCATCCTGTAGGCTGACCTTATTTCTGACTATATCATTGTAATTAAGCTGATTTATAAAACAAGTAGAATGATCAACTGTCCTGTTTTGCCTAGAACTTCCCCAGTTGTAGAACTTTAAAGTCCTGCATCCTGGGAACCCCCCTCAGTTCTAGGTAAACTGGGACTCTTGGTCACTTTCATCCTGTTCCTATTCTTCATTCAAACCCTGTCCCTGCATCTCATTTCATTCCTCATTCCTCAATCCTTGGTATCTTGGAAATGAGATATGAGATTAGAGAATTAGGTATGAATCGGGATTTTTTAAAATATATGTACTTATTGCTATTAAAAACAGTATTTATGTTTTGATACTTCTGTATCTATCCACTTCAAAATAGTCTCGTCAAAATGTGGAGAATTAGCACATTAGCTCATACTATCATATTTCACTTTGCATGTAAAGCACATAAAGTGAATTGACATAATATACACCAAACACATTTTATTCAATATTATTATGTATTATTTGATGTTTTTATAAGAATTTTTGTGTATTATAAAATATATTGTAGTATTTTAAGAACTTAATTTGGTTTTGTTTTTATATGTTATGATGTATTCATATGTTAGAACAATAAGCATATTTTTTAAAGTTAAGAAAAGAGCATATATATTTTTATTCAACAGACACTCCAGTGTATACCTCTTTCTTGTTATGGCAAGGTAGGAGCAGGAGAAAGAAGAGAGTGTTGTTTGAAAGAGAAGGAAAAAGGGGAGAAAATCAGAAGCAGGAAGAAGAGAAGGTTTTTCAAGGCAGAAAGAGAAGTAGACAGAGATTCTTGACGTTTCTGATTGGTTTCCGTATTTAGGACTTACTGCCATTTGTGCAAATTGGGTTTGATTTTGGGATTCCAGTTAGTAGAGAATCATGAGGAAGATGCAGTCTCTCTGAATTTAGATAAAATAAGAGAACTTTTGGGCTTCCCTGGTGGCGCAGTGGTTGAGAATCTGGCTGCCAATGCAGGGGACACGGGTTCGAGCCCTGGTCTGGGAAGATCCCACATGCCGCGGAGCAACTGGGCCCGTGAGCCACAGCTACAGAGCCTGCGCGTCTGGAGCCTGTGCTCCGCAACAAGAGAGGCCGTGACAGTGAGAGGCCCGCGCACTGCGATGAAGAGTGGCCCCTACTCGCCGAAACTAGAGAAAGCCCTCGCACAGAAATGAAGACCCAACGCAGCCAAAATTAAATAAATAAATAAATAAATTTTTTTTTAAAAAGAGAGAACTTTCATTTTTGAAAGGTTTAGCAATATATTTAGGGTTCATTCAGCTCTCTGTAGACAAGTCAAAAACAGACTCACTTCTCTGAAGTCTATGCAGTGCATGAAACATATTGAGCGTTGAGTTCAGTTGAGTAGCACATTTAAGTTCTATACTTAAGGACTTATGTGTACTCTGAGCTTTCCTTCACTGAGCACAGCTTGCTTAACTGTATTTAGTTTCTGGCTTATAAGACACTGGATAATATTACAGAGTATAACATCATCACATTTTATATGATTGTTGTCTGTTTATGTTCTTATATGGAGTTCTGTTTTGAATTTGATACTGACTTCAGAGTTTGGGTAGGCACATTCATACATCATCATGTTAAGGAATAGAATAATGATCTACTCCTTAAGTTAATTATCATTCATCCTGCTACTATTTTTTTTCACATGTGTTTTTTGTGAATGCATTTCTGTGTATTCCTTTAGGTTATATCTATATGACTGAGCAAGATTAGGGGCCCCATCTATATATGACTATAAGGTTACAACTCAGAACTCACATGTATCTCTGCATGATGATAATTGTAACTTTAGGTTCAAATTGGAAGAAAAAGATCAGTTATTGTTACTATTTTTAATTGCATTGGCTTTGCACAAACTCTTTTCCCCCTTGCATTTCATAATTTTCACTTGAGGCAGATGATCTTACTATTTGGTTACGTCTTCAAGATTGTTCTTTTTGTATTAATGGATTCAAAGAGATTCCAACTTTATAATACCTGTGCTATATGTTTTCATTAGCTGTTGAATGTTTGACTTTCATATTATTTTTATGTGTAAAAGCGTTGGTAGTTCTTTATTACAAAGAACTGCAAAAGAGGATATTGCCTTACCTTACAAAACAAGATTTAGGTTTGATTTATAACCACCACCAAAGAAACATTTCTGTAAGTGAATATTTTATAGAAGCACTAGACTCCCAAGAGAAATGGTTGAAAACCATCTGCATATATCCAGAAGAAGATGCTTGTCTCTTTGGGATTGGTTAGATCACAATTTATTTTAAACAGGAAAAAAGAGGATTGATGTTTGCTTTGGGAAGTTAATTAGGCTTTACTTCTCAGAACTTGTGCAATAACAGCTCTTACTCCTATGGGTTTAAAAATCAATTTATTATTGTGAAGTATTTGATAAAATGTTTCTTTTTACGCCTGAGTTAGGAAGCTACAGGGTTTGTCAGTACTGAAAAGTTCTATTAACTCTGTGTCCTTTTTCCAAAATATCTTACTCAACATTCAATTATTTTTCAAAACAATATTTTCCTATTTTTGAAGACTATAGAACAAATTATGTTATCTTTCTTACTACACAGTTGGAGAATTTGATGCTGGATAAAGATGGCCACATAAAAATTACAGATTTTGGACTTTGCAAAGAAGGAATCACAGATGCAGCCACCATGAAGACGTTCTGTGGTACACCAGAATATCTGGCACCAGAGGTAGGCTATATTTCCATTCATAGAAAAAAATAACACTGATATAATGTTTTGCAAAGTAAACCATTTAAGCATTAAAAAAATAGCAGTGTCTACTACTTTGACCTGGATTTCAACATGAATCAAATCTGTTTTGCTCCCACTTGTTCAACGTGGTATTCTAGGACAAAAATATATATAAGTTAAACTTTATAGACTACGTAAGTACAAGGATACTGGTAACTACAATAAAGTCCCTTTTTATTTCTTGGCCATGTGTGTTTTATTTCTTGATTATGCCTATTTTATTTCATTTATTAAAATATAATAATTGAATGACTACAGCAAGAATGTGAACAGTTTTATAAACCATCTTGGATTTTCCTTAGAAACAAAGAAACAGTGATAATTTGTATTTGTAATATTGCGGAGTTTCATACTTAATTATTGGGAAGTATTTCATTGGGAGAGTTAATGAACTGACAGTAGCTATATTTTGGAAATCATGCCAAACCAAAGCAAGCTTCAACTAGTGCCCTCCCCATGCTGAGGATTCCATACTAATTCATTAATTTGTTTATTCAAACAATTATATATTATTCATCTACTATATACTGGGCATTTTTCTGGGTGGTGTGTTTATACGAACAAGACACAAAGGACCCTGCTCTCAGGGAACTCACTTCTGGTGGAGGGAGACAGAATACAAAATATATATATATATAACAATGTCATGCGATGAAGATGTATCATGAAGGAAAATAAGCTAGATAAAGGAAGGTTGTGGTGTGGTGGATGTGTTAGGTAATGTTCTCATTACTATTACTACAAAACAGACCACTGCAAATCCTAACCATTTTATGTGATTGAAGGTTCTGAGTCAGGACAGCAGAAATGACTGCTCCATGGTACATGGGGCATGGCAGGGGGTGACTCTGGCTGGAGGCTGGACTCTGGAAGCTCCCCTCTTTCTGTGTCTGACAGTTAATGCTGGCTCTCAACTGGTACCTTATAGGGTTCTCAGAAGCCTCAGCTTCTCCAAGTGGCCTGGTTTCCTCATACTGGTGGCTTCAGGGTAGCCAGACTATTTTGGCTGTGGGTTCTAAAAGTGAATGTCCTAGGGAACAGTTTAGAAACTGCTTCCATTTTTTAAAAACCTAGCAAACCATGAAGAAATGTTTCATTCATTTTTTGAAAATTTCTCTTCATAGTATATTTTAAAAAATTTTGTTATCACATACCATAAATTCCACCTTTTAAAGTGCACAGTAGTGGTTTTTAGTATGTTCACAGTTGTGCTATCATCACCACTGTCTAATTCCAGAATATTTTCATCACTACAACAAAGAAACCCCATACACATTATTTCCTCCCCTATCTCCCCTCGTCCCAGACAACTACTAATCTACTTTCTGTCTCTATAGATGTGCTTGTTCTGGACATTTCATATAAATGGAATCATACAATATGTGGCCTCTTGTGTCTGGCTTCTTTTACTTAGTATGTTTTCAAGATTCATCCATGCTTCAGCATGTTATTGATACTTCATTCCTTTTTATGGCCAAATCATATTCTATTGTATGAACATAAACACATTTTATTTATCCATTCAGCAGCTGATGGACATTTGGGTTGCTTCCAGGTTTTGGCTGATAATGCTGCTATGAACATTTCTCTGTGAATTCCCTTTTATGGCTTTGTTTCAGGAACTGCACATCATTTCTGTCATATGCTTATTGGTTTAGCATTCCTAAGCCTACACATATTTAAGGGTAGTGACATAGACCCCACCTCTACATTGTAAAAGAGCATGTGAGATGAGAGATACTGTTACAGCTGTCTTTGGAAAATATAATCTTCTACAGATAGAATGTTCAGGGAAAGAGGTTTAATCAGAGACCTGAATGCTAAGAGGCAACTATTGTAAAAATAGACCGGAAGAGCTTTCCAAACACAGAGAGCAGCTAGTATAAAAACTGTGAGGC
Organism: Kogia breviceps; assembly: GCF_026419965.1. NCBI lineage: Eukaryota > Metazoa > Chordata > Mammalia > Artiodactyla > Physeteridae > Kogia > Kogia breviceps. Next base: position 38,165,599 of record NC_081310.1, on the reverse strand, counting down.
AGAACAAGTTCAGTTCTTCCCTCAAACTCCAACAAGGTTAGTGTGGCTAGAGCCAAACAGGGAGGCATTAATCTTTGATGGATGAAGATAACTATTTATTGAACATATATTATGTGCCACATGCTATATATGTACATTACATATTTGGAATAACATTTTGTGATAGAAAACTTATTTTTTTAAAGGTGAGGGAACTGAGGATCAGAATTTTTCTAATGTAATCTGTACAGTAAGTCCCCTACATACAAATCTTCAAGTTGTGAACTTTCAAAGATGCGAACACGTGTTCCATCAACGTCAGGCATGAGTGAAATTGCAGCTTGCCCTCTGTCTCCTGTTGCTGATGATCCTTCAGCTCTACCATCTCCCACCTCCCCTCCTCCAGTCAGTAGCTCTTCTTGTCTGTTCACTCGATGCCAGCCCCTGTATGCCAGCTGTTGTACTGTACTACTGTCCTTTTCAAGGTACTGTACTGTAAGATTTAAAATGTTTCCTTTATTTTTTGTGTTTGCTTGTTTTGTATGTATTATTTGTGTGAAAACTATTGTAAACCTATTACAGTACAGTACTGTGTAGCCAATTGTGTTAGTTGGGTACCTAAGCTAACTTTGTTGGACTTAAGAACACACTCTAGGAATGGAACTTGTTCGTATGTAGGGGACTTACTGTACACAGCTAGGAGGTGGTAGAGATAGAATCAGCATTCTAACTAGGTTCATCTTATAAAGCCTGTTTTTACTTTTTTAACCACACACATCATGGCCCAAAAAAGTCACTATTTCAAGGCCACTTATAGATGTAAATAATTGTCATTTTTAAAATAGATGCCTTGCAAATGCTCAACAACAAAAGGTATTCAAAAGAATTAGGAAATAAGAATACATTCAGAATGATACTAGCATTCCTATACATATAGTAACTAATGCCAGTTTATTATTACAATAGTTCTTTTCAGTCAGATTAAATTTACATTTCAAGAATGTTGAGTTACTGTAAAAATAAATGCTAATAATTTGAAATATTAGCAGTATTTTTCAGTCAATTTCCAAATATTATTTTATCGAGGGCTGCCAAAAATAACATTTTTTCTGCTATGAAATCTGGAGTTTAAAATTTTTCATTTTTGTAGCTGAATTAGGTAAAAGTTTAGAAATGTTGTTTCTTGTTTATTCAAATATAAGATTACATTTTCTAGAATAGGATTGTTTTTGTGAATGTCATGAAAAACAAAATCTTTGTTTCTCTGGGGTTCCAACTGTCCTTGCTGTACATTTACCATGGCTGATGATATCCCATATTTAGAATAACAAAATTAGTTGTGTCACGATTAAGGGAAATTATTTCTGTAGAAGATAAATACATCTCATTTCAGAAGCAGATCATCTCCTAAGAAACAAAGATATTGTTTTATATGCAAATGTCATCAACTGAAGAACAAAACCAAGAATTTAATGCAAGAAGAGTTCCAATCGTTTCTAAGTAGAAAGTTTACAATTCACAAGGAATTGTCAATTTCTTTTTAAAGACACCTAAGAAAACCTTTCTGTATACGCTTTAAAAAAAATGTTGCAGAAGTCTGGTCTTTAAAAGAAGTTTGTATACCACATGGCTGATAGATGTTGATTCATAATTAAAATCTTGACACCTTGTTTTTACAGGGGAGAGTGAGCATTGTGGTTACTATCTGAGGATGACAAATCTTGAAACAACTAACTTCTCATGCAGTTATATTTTTATATTCTAAGTATTTGTGTCCAACACTGCATTTTGTTAAATCAGGGTAACTTTGTGTTATACTCTTACTTTTAAAAACAAGAATTTAAGTCCTTTTTTCTGGTCTCTGATATGGAGCATTTCACTGAAGAACACTCATTCATTCATTAAAGAAATATTTATTGAATATTTATTAGGTATCATGCATTCTGTTAGGTGCTGGGAATACAATGATCGTAAGAAATGTTTTTTGTCCTCAAGTAGCTTGCTATATTCACTAAGGTGATAGGATATGGAAAAATAATCATTACTGTGCAAGAAAATAATTGCTTTACTAGAATTATGTACAGCGTGGTGAAAGGAAAAGGAAGGGTGGTGGGAGGGTCTGGTGACAGTAAAGAGGGAGCAGACTGAAAGGAGGCTGGACACATAGATTGGGATCAGAATGCAAAAGAGTTTAGATATGATCTTATGGACAAGGAAAAATCACTGGTTTTTTTTTTGTTTGTTTTGTTTTGTTTTTCCTGTACGCGGACCTCTCACTGCCTTGGCCTCTCCCGCCGCGGAGCACAGGCTCCGGATGCGCAGGCTCAGCGGCCACGGCTCACGAGCCCAGCCGCTCGGCGGCATGTGGGGTCTTCCTGGATCAGGGCATGAACCCGCGTCCCCTGCATTGGGCAGGCGGACTCTCAACCACTGCACCACCAGGGAAGCCCGAAAAATCACTTTTGAACTAAGAGCAGGGCAATAATGTGATCAGATATAGATGGTCAGAGTTAGAGAGGGATTTGGCAAGAGCCGAAACTAGCCTCTTCCCTTAACTTCAGATGGTATCTCTCACTTTCTTTGAACCTTGCAATTTCTAGTTCATAACATTATTAATGCCAGACTTTTCTTGATTAGTAGCTGTTTATCAGATTTGGAATATGTGCCTGAGCACTGCTTCTCTTTTGAAGGGCTCATTGTCAATATTTTCCCTTCTCCTCTTCTTATAGAAGACTTGTTTACCCATTATGGAGAGATCTTTCTGCAACCTATTATTCATCTAGCAGTGGCATCCTTTACACTTTAAACTGTTTTTTGTTTTCTTTTGGTTATTTTTCTGTTTGTTCTTTTTTGGCTGCACTTCACGGCATGGGGGATGTTAGTTCCCCGACCAGGGATCGAACTCGTGCCCCCTGCAGTGGAAGCACAGAGTACTAACCACTGGACCGCCAGGGATGTCCCTAAATTGTTTTAATCAGGTAGGAATGCTTTGCTGTTTAAAGATTGTTGCAGGGTATTTAAAAGATACTTCAAAAAGACTTAGAAATAGGTTCGAAGCTGATATATTAACTGTACTATATCTCAGGCTCATAGCTGAGTTTTAAATAAACTTCAGTTTTAAGTGAACTTAAGTTTTTTCTTGTGGCAAAGACCACCAGGAAATGAAAAGTTTTATAGTATAAAAATGCCATTTGTTGAAAAAAGGGTATTTTTAAAGTATTTGTTCTCTTCTTTTGATGAAGAATTATAGACCTTTATTATTAAAGGAAAAAATATCGTGTCTTTTTAAAAAGAGGTTGCAGAGATACAGTCCCAGCAGGCATATAAACTATACATTTAGTGTGCTGCATCTCTAAAAATGCATTAGTATATATAGTTTTAAAGTGTTTTTGCTCTTTCTTGTATTAGAAGGAAATAAATTTGACCTGCCATGTATTATGGACTATAAGATATTCTGAGGGGATTTTGTTTTCACAATCTATACTATATTTTCATGCCTAGAAATTATGAAGAAATTAGAAATCACATATAAAATCTTACTGTTAAATTTTATTATTTGACTTGGCTCTCACTGAATCCAAACCATCCTTTTATGCAGTGCTAATTATTTAGAGTCTCAGCTTTGCTCTTGAGTTAGCAGTACCTGATCAACTTTCCAACTGTAAAACAGTTTGAAAATCAAATGTAGCTTACATGCAAGACCCAACAAAATTAAAAGTGTTAAGTACGTTTTGGCAGTTCACTTTTATTATGCCCAGTCCTCAAATGTACCAGCAGATAATCATCTGAATGTTAGTTATTTTTCACATGCTTATGTGATCACACAAAAAGTACATGCTAAAAAGAAGCAGATGGTGACAGATGGGGAAGGTTGAATAAGGTGGTTTTGGAAACCTAGAGAAATGCACTTCTGTAATAGTGTAAAAATAAAAATTATTTGATAATCAAGTTAGAATTAACAAAAAGATTGCAAAAAATGACTTGATTGTTGGAAAATACATAGTATCTAATTGTGGTTGCTGTTCAGGAAAAAAGTGTATATAATTTTATTTCATATGTGTAAAATACTATGTTTTTCAGTGGCTGAAAATGGATTTTTTGATGTATTCCTAATTTTCAGAACCTCATTTTTGGAAAACATTTACTTGGTATCATTTTATTCACTTTTCTTTTGAAGCCTACTAGCTTTAATATCTTTTATAATATGTATTTTGACAATATCTGAAATAGACAAGAATATCCTGATAACTATTTTAAAAATTTATTTATTTTATTTATTTATTTTTGCCTCCATTGGGTCTTCATTGCTGCGTACGGGCTTTCTCTAGCTGTGGCGAGCGGGGGCTACTCTTCGTTGCGGTTCGCGGGGCTTCTCATTGCAGTGACTTGTCTTGTTGCAGAGCACGAGCTCCAGGCTCGAGGGCATCAGTAGTTGCGACACGCGGGCTCTAGAGTGCAGGCTTAGTAGTTGTGGTGCATGGGCTTAGTTGCTCCGCGGCATGTGGGATCTTCCCGGACCAGGGCTTGAACCCATGTCCCCTGAATTGGCAGGCGGATTCTTAACCACTGCACCACCACGGAAGTCCCTGATAACTATTTTGATACAAAGATTTGTTTAAAGTCATTGAGATTCTATATAGATAATAGCACAAATGGAAATTAAATTCTATGTAAATGAAAGGCTAAAAGTATACAATAACTTCTTCAGAATGGGTTGAGAGAATCATGTAAATTAAGGGTGAAGGTAGTTGGTAGTATGGAGGGTAGTGTACATGGGGGGAGTAGTTAGAACCAAACTCGATTTAAGAGTACTAAATGGAATTTTATTTATTTATTTTAAATACAACAAAGAATAAATGAAAAAGACAATTTTATGGGCTCTATCAATATTATCTTTAGGGGATCTTAAAATAAATGAATGAGGTCAAAGTTATATATGTTTGTACATTTCATCTGTAGATAAAAATAGTAGCACACATAGTTGCATTTTGCATACCCTTGGACAAAATTCTACTGGTTCTAACAGATTATGAAACTAAATCTCAAATTCTAAGCTTTTTGTAAAAATTTAAAGTTATTTTAGTAGCTTTCCCAAAACTGTATACATTCCTAATATTTTATTTAGTTGTTAATGATTCATGTAACAATTATCCTCTTGAGGTGTTTTTGAAAACCTTCATCTTCCTGATGGTTCTAAAAAGGTCTCATCACCAATATTAAGGGGAAAATTAAGTAAATGAGCACAGTGATTAGTTCAGACAGAAGTTGTCTGCTTTATAGTTAGAATTTATATTTAAGAAATTCTGTCATGAGTTGGCTGATGTTCATACTGTTTCTGGATAATATTAAAAACCATCCCATTTTGCTATATACCTGAAACTAACACAACATTGTAAATCAACTATATTTCAATTAAAATAATTTTCATAGTAAAAAAAATCTCATTTTGTCCCCACTGGATATTGTTTACATATGAACAAAAATGATATTTTTAGTTCAATATTAATGTCTCTCAACATTTATAAGTAGCAGCTTTTACTTCCCTAGAGTTCTGTCAGTTCTTATAGTAGCTATTTTTCACCTAAAGTTCTTTTCAGTGTTATATAGTCTTTTGGTTTTAACAATCAGAATATTTGCATTCAGTACTTTGGAATGATCCTAATTTAAGCACAGAGTTTAATTTTTAATTCTCTGCAACATACGAACATATACAAAACTAACCCTAACTGGGAACACTAGTGATTACCTATAGTGTTTTACAATGGCCATTTTTACTTTGGTTACAAAGACCCAGTTTCTTAGAATCCCATATTGTTTGTTGCTTCAGGATAAAAAGGGACTATAGAAATCTCTGGGAAGATATGCATAAGTATGATCTAATCACCAGTATTGTATCCATTTAGCTTTTCTCCTTATCAGGAATGTTGCCCGTTCTAGGCAGAGAATGCTTTTGAAAGTACGATGTTAGCTGCATGCAAGTACTTGTGTCTGCATGCTAGGAGGTAGCCATAAAGCTTACAGCATCTTAATTCAGAACAAATGGCACTTAACAGTTTCAGTCTCTTTAGAATCATTAGAGCGGTTGAAAACTGGATATAAAGTATATATTTATGAAGAAAATACCAATAAACCATGGAATTCATAATTCTTATGAAATATATAGTTCTACTGAAGCTGCAATACATTTTAGAATCTGAATTAGAAGATTTGTAGTTCTTTTTTTTGGCAAATTCCTGTGATGTTAGGAATATTAAAGGATTTCTGTAAATTATAAAGTATACAAATGTGTGTTTATATATAAAACACACATATAAGTTACCTGAAATATAAGGTTACCAGAAAAAAATTTGTTTGAATTAGCGGTAAATTGGTTCATCCAAGTTCGCAGTTTAGTTTCACAGCATAGGTGTACAGACAGTTTGTTTAGATGTTTAATTTTTTCCCCCATCTGTTCTGTCAGGATTATTGATTGAGCAGTAAGCCACTCCAGGGCATACATAGCCTCCTCATAACTGCTTGCCTTTAGTGCATTGTGTGGCCTGGCAAACAAGCTGAGGAAGGTTGTTCCTTCAGCTTCCCAGTAAATCTTAATTGGTAAAAGGATATTGAAATGAGTATGTTTTTTGAAAGTACCCAGTAGCCAAATATTTACATTGGGAACTTTAATTGATGGTATCATTTAAAAATATATAATTTATTATTTATATCATTCTTTGAAATTAGTAACCATTCAAGAGCTGTTCATGGTGATTTTTTTAAACTCATCTGGGTTTTGATAAGTAGAAGTATCTACATTAAATGTTATCAAATATTAATCAAATATTACCAGAACATTTAATAGTAACTGATAACCTGCTGTGACTTCCTTGAGTCTTAGATTTTATTATATCATAAAGTAAAGCAATCTCTGGCTTCTAGTGGAAACATTGAAACTAAGCCTTTTTTCCTAGAGCTTGTGCTCTGTTGGGGTGTTTATTGATATGACCTCTTGTCATGTTTTAACATTTACATTCTTTTAGTGTTCCAAATCACCACTTGTTCTTTATCTCTGTTTGGGCATTTGTGTTAAATGTGCTTATAAAGTGAAGCTATATCTATGGTTACAGAGGACAGTAGGTGTAGAAGGAAATACTAAATGTCTGCATTCATATTTAAAGTTGATTTTAGTTTAAACATTAGTGACATTGATTTCATGGAAAAGAGACACTGTCTTTAGTTTAATTCTTCAGGATAAGTCTTTCAGTGAATTATTTCTTTAGGAGCAGGTTTTGACCTGCATTTATATTTAGATTATATGATAAATTGCATTTTAATGGAGCTGAAATGTAACTTACAATTGTTGTACCTCTACATTACCATTTATCCTACTGGTTGGATCGACCCTCATGATAACCATGAAGTAAATTAGCCATTTTGCTAGGGAAAAATAAATCATCAGAGGTAACCAGAAGGAATTGCAACTCTTAGGTTAAAGAATGTAAATTTTATATATTACTAGGCTGTGGATTTTAATTTCACTCTGGAATTTCCACATTATTTCAAAGTATTGTATTTTGAAATAATTTAGATATAAGGAGAGAGAAAAGCCATTGTATGAAAAGTGGTAACATATTTTTTATTATATAGCCACATGTAGAATATTATAATCTCTTTTATTTTTATTTCTTGTGTATTTCATCTTCCAGCTGTCTTGAGGTAGGAGTTGAACAGAAATCTTTCTTTTTAATTGATAGCAAAGACTCTTAGATGAAGAGGCCTGCCTGAGTTGTTGGGGTATTTTCTCCTCAACATTGCCTAAGTTTTACATGTCAGTAAAATAATACATTACATCAGATTTGTTTAGTACAAAGTAATACAGCAAACAGCTCTAATTGTAGCATTATGTATGTATATTTCAATTAAAGCTCATATGTTCAAAAGCAAAACCACATATCTTGAGAATTAGTGTTTGTTTTACAAAGCTAAATAAAATATATTTTATTTTATCAAGCAGATTTTTTTACAATGCAGTTTTATTTTTCAGTTGCTTATTTCTCTTCAAAAATAAAATCCTTTTTTTATGTACTCGCTTTCCCTTCTGGCTGCAAACCAGGTATTTAAACAAAAATAAAGGATTGCCAGTTTTGCCAGCTGGGGATGAGAACCCGGCTGGTGAAATGTGGGGTCGGGAGGCAGTTAATCCAGCTTTTATGCTTTTTATGGTTTTATAAAAAAAGAGGTTAAAAGCCACATTTGGCTCTTTATTGTATGTACCACTGTTTTGTTGCTGTTGTAGGAATGCAGTAAAAGGTTACTTATATTTAAAAAATTTTGTTATTAGGTAAAATCTTGCATCTATTAGATAAAGGCCTACAAACAGTACATTCTACTAATTGGATGTGGGGGAGATTCAAAAGTCACTGGTATTTAAAAATTATATATACAGCATTTCCTTTAAGTACACAAGTAGAATTCCTTCTACTTCAAGTTGTTTCTTGTTTTCTATATGTTCTCACATTACTCATTTCAAACAAGTAGAAATTTTAAATATTTTTGGCTGAAGATAGAAATTAGAATTTATTGTTTTCTCCAAAAACATCTTGCTTAGTTTGTGATTTACAAAAGGGTTTTGGAAAAATGTAGAAACTGGACTTATGTTTATATATTGCCAATTCAGTTTCTCGTTGTCTTTAGCCACAAAACAATGATACAATTGAATTAATACTAGGGATGTAATGTACAATATGATAAATATGGTTAACATGCTCTATGTTACATATGAAAGTTAAGAGAGTAAACCCTGAGTTCTCATCACAAGGAAAAAAATCTTTTTCTAATTCTTTAATTCTGTTTCTATATGAGATGATAGATGTTCATTAAAGTTATTGTAGTAATCATTTCATGATGTATATAAGTTAAATCATTATGCTGTATGCCTTAAACTTATACAATGCTGTATATTAATTATCAAGCTGTATGTCAATTGTGTCTTGGTAAAACTGGAAGAAAAAAATCTTTTTGTAGCATTTGAAAACACTACTAAATAGATCTTTAGGTAACACAGTTTTTTTCTTAAAACTACATTCTCCACCTTTAAATACCCTGTCTACCAAAGTGCATTTCATAGTATTTACAGTAATCATAGTGTAGCTGTCAAAAATATTATGTGCATTTTACAAAATTATTAGTTAAATTTTAAATAAAAGTCACATAGGCGTAATCTTCAACAACATACTTACTTAACTCAAACTAAGAAAGTTTAGAACATGAGTACTATTTTGTTCTGTATCAAATTCTCTCCAGTGTCATCAATTATAAGATTATTTTGATTGATTAATTTCATGTATATGGTTTTCTTGATCTGTTTATCCCAAAGCTAAGAGGATCAGATAAAGTAAGCTTTAAGATTATTCAAATATAGTATCTTAAAATAAAATATTGAAAGATCCAAATAGATAAAGAAAATTCCGTCAGATGAGGAACATATGCAGTAGAAAGGTAAATCAAATTTTACCTTTCTGGGACAAATGGCACGTCATCATGTTTCAGTTTGAACAGGTTGCTCTAACATAGCCTAACTTATACTTGCATATTGTTTCTTACTAAATTTATTTTACATGTAATGTGTTTTGGGAAATAAATTTAAGGTCATATACCCTACAAATATTGAGTCCATAATTTTTATTGTTTGTGTTTAATAGAAATTGTTGTGAGGTACTTAAACTTTGGATACCAAAGTTTATTACAACCCAAACAGTAAATCTTTATATTCACTCTGTTGCTTAAATATTTCCTGAAAGAGTTTAAACATGTAGGGGCCTCCAAAAGTTTTTATATTTATTTTCATGGTTGTCATGCCCTGGACTCTTCTCTAGTACATTGCATTTGTTTACTCCTCTTTCACTGTTTGATTTGCAGTAGTTGGTTCTTCTCAGTACAAGAATGTGGTAGACACATTATGTTCTCTATAATCGGCACAGTTTAGCTCTAAGTTGTTACTTGAAGTCCATGTTAGTGGAACCAGAATGAAAAATTAAGTAGGCCTAAATGAAAATATGCAAATAGTTTTCATTTGATCCTTAGGGCACTCATATTCATTTACTTAGAATCTGTTGCAATACCTTTTTTGGTACCCAGTCATTTCTGGATATATATTGAACATTTCACATATTTGGTGTGATTTATATCTTTTGTAGGATGCTTCATAATTTAAATGCCAAGATCTCAGAATAGCCTACCTAGGTTACGTAAAAATCTTATGTTTTATAAATAATGCTTTAAAAGCTAACGTGTAAAAATTGATCTTTTACTGGTTTCACTTTTAGGTGTTAGAAGATAATGACTATGGCCGAGCCGTGGATTGGTGGGGCCTTGGGGTTGTCATGTATGAAATGATGTGCGGGAGGTTACCTTTCTACAACCAGGATCATGAGAAACTTTTTGAACTAATTCTAATGGAAGACATTAAATTTCCTCGAACACTCTCTTCAGATGCAAAATCATTGCTTTCAGGGCTCTTGATAAAGGATCCAAATAAACGGTAAGCCGCAAATAACACGCAGTGAGTTACTGATGAATGTGGTTAGGAATTGTGATATGGAAATTAATTCAAATATAACTACCTCCAAGAAGCAATGTATTTGGTGTAGACATCTTCCCACTGAGACACTGACTTATTTTTAACTTCATAATATAGAACATTTAAAAAATTTCCTCAACTCTTTCCTAACTTGGAAATTTTATACAGATTTTACCACGTAAAGATTTTGAGAGTTTTATGAACAAACAGTTTCGTAATTGCCATGGTGTTTGCTATTGTGGGGATAGGAGGATCCCTTTTTTCCTTTCAGTCTCTGGGCTTTATATTTCTGCTGATTTACATTATAAAACAGATAGAACTGTCTCTGTACTCTCCTCCCACATGTATGTATGTTAACATATCTAACTACTTTTTTTGTCTTTTTTTTTTTTAAAGAAGATGTTGGGGGTAGGAGTTTATTAATTAATTAATTTATTTTTGCTGTGTTGGGTCTTCGTTTCTGTGCGATAGCTTTCTCTAGTTGTGGCAAGTGGGGGCCACTCTTCATCGCGGTGCACGGACCTCTCACTATCGCGGCCTCTCTTGTTGCGGAGCACAGACTCCAGACGTGCAGGCTCAGTAGTTGTGGCTCACGGACCTAGTTGCTCCGTGGCATGTGGGATCCTCCCAGACCAGGGCTCGAACCCGTGTCCCCTGCATTAGCAGGCAGATTCTCAACCACTGCGCCACCAGGGAAGCCTTGTTTGTCTTTGAAGATAATTCTTTTTCACGCATGACTGAAAGGACTAATGGCAAAAATGTCTTTGCATACTTTATATTTCTATTTTTGTAGCTATAGCTATGACCTGAAGAATCCTACAGCTCTTTGCTTAATGAGCTATAGTATTCATTGTTCATGTTTATATATTTATTTACACATACATTTTATAAGTCATACATGAAATGAGTATTAATTTTAAAATGTCCCTTAATATATGTGTTTGTATATACATGTGTATATTCTTTGTTCCAGTAGATATATATGCATATCAGTATGTCTCTGAAAATCTCTTAGACCTTAAGCGTCTTAAGGGTAGGTCATTTCATATATTGTTTAATCTTTTGTAACACCTCACATAATTTTTGTTAATGTTCTGTTTATGGTTGATGCTCAGTATGTATTTGTTGACAGACAATTAATGAGTGAAGGAATAAATGAATTTTAAATTGTGGGCTTTGTCTACCTTAGAGATGGTTTCCATCACATACTTCTAGCTTTTAAATTTGTGAGGAACATGATTTTACCTTCAGCAAAAATAAGCAAACATAATAAAAGAGGTACCATCTTTTTGCTTTGTGAAGAACCATTCAAACATGTTTCATAATTCTAGTAACTGAAACCTTACCTTATATTTATAAAGTGATTTTGTGTTCTTTGTCAGGGCATTTGCACATCGCTTGTTTTCCTTGCTTTTTAGTAGCCTGTGGAGTAGGTAGGATAGATGTTATTCTCATTTCCATTTGATTGAGGAGAAAATGAGGCCCAGGGAGGGTTAAGTGATTTATCCTAGTTCTCACAGAAAATTCGTTTAGAACAAGAATAGAAATCAAGTTTATACCTGCCTATTTGATATTTCTCTTGTATCTTCTTTACAGTGCACCATTTTCTTAGTTTAGGTTTTAAAATGTATTCCATTTGATGTGATTGTTTCACAACTATTGTAACAAGTGGTACTTGGCAATAGATAATCTTTATATAGAGGTAGGATTTCAATTTTATCTAGTTGAGTTTTGGATCTAATATTTGCCTTAGATTTCAAGGGCAGTGAATTTTTAACCCATCTTTTTCTGACTCCTTCTGGTTTTCATGTCTATGTCTCATTCATTTTTTTATTGTCATTTCCCACCCTCCACCCACACCCCACCCCTGGGGATAGCACGTAGTAGGTACTTAATAATTGTTGAATACACGTGAGGTAAATTTCTAGAATGATAGTGGCCTGGTACATAGGACAACTCTTAAAGTTTTGTCTACCCAGAGGTTGATATTGTCTAAAGAGAAGATGTGGTATTTTTAACTATCTATTATTTCCTTTTAAGGTAGACATGTCAAGCCCCTCCACTGCTACATTAAAGTATTGGGAATGCAAGGGTGAATAAAATGGATAATCTCTGCTCTAGTTGTTCATAGAATAATGTGGGGCACAAAACATATTCACAGATGCTCAGGTTAAACTACATACAAATGCTTTTGAAATTATTAGCTGTTAAGGGGATTGGAAAACTTGAGCTGGCTCATGAAGGAGTTGGAATTTGCAGTGGCTTTCATGAAGAGAATTTTACATGTAAATAACAGCTAGAATTGCAAATGAACATGGCATTTGAGAAGTTCAGCAACTGGAGTGTAGAATATGAGTTGGGTAACATTGGCAGATGAAGCCAATATGTTAGATTGTAAGGACCTTATCTTTCTTAGAAAATATTTAATCTTTATTCAGAAGGGGATGTGAAGCCACTGAATTATTAAAAGTAAGGGATGGTGTAATCAGGTCTGTGTTATGAAAAGGTAACTCAGGAAGCTTTGTCATGGATAGATTAAAACAGTGAAGCACCAGGGACAGGTAGGCAGAGAAATTAAGAATACATATGGAATTGTCCAGATTAGAGATGGAGTCCTTCCTAAAGCGGTTGTAAAGAGTGCTAAATAGAACTTTGTGAATGATTAAATAGAAATGGTGAGGAAGGGGAAGGAGTCAGGTTGCCTTTGAGGTTTCCGACTTGGATGACTAGTTTGGAGAATGGAGTTATTATTAACAGAGAAGGAGTACAGGCAAAGGAGGAGGCTTGATGGGGTGGATGTTGATATTAGTTTTGCTATACCGAGTCTGAGGTTTCTATAGAAAACCTAGATATCAATCAGGCAGCTGAAAATAGTACCAGTGCTTAACAGAAACACAATAACTAATTTTCTCTGGGTATATGTCCAGGAGTTGGATTGCTGGGTCATGTGGTAGTTCTATTTTTAGTTTTTGAAGGAACCTCCATACTGTTCTCCATAGTGGCTGTACCAGTTTACATTCCCACCAACAGTGTAGGAGGGTTCCCTTTTCTCCACCTCCTCTCCAGCATTTATTGTTTGTAGATTTTTTGATGATGGCCATTCTGACTGGTGTGAGGTGATACCTCATCGTAGTTTTGATTTGCATTTCTCTAATAATTAGTCATGTTGAGCATCTTTTCATGTGTTTGTTGGCCATTTGTATGTTTTCTTTAGAGAAATGTCTATTTAGGTCTTCCACCCATTTTTTCACTGGGTTGTTTGTTTTTTTGATACTGAGCTGCATGAGCTGTTTGTACATTTTGGAGATTAATCCTTTGTCCGTTGCTTCATTTGAAAATATTTTCTCCCATTCTGAGGGTTGTCTTTTCATTTTGCTTATGGTTTCCTTTGCCGTACAAAAGATTTTAAGTTTCATTAGGTCCCATTTATTTATTTTTGTTTTTATTTTCATTACTCTAGGATGAGTAATGAATGGGTAATGAATGGGTCAGAAAAGAGCTTGCTGCAATTTATGTCAGGGAGTGTTCTGCCTATGTTTTCCTCTAAGAATTTTATACTGTCCATCCTGACATTTAGGCCTTTAATCCATTTTGAGTTTATTTTTGTGTATGGTGTTAGGGAGTGTTCTAATTTCATTCTTTTACATGTAGCTGTCCAGTTTTCCCAGCAAAGATGAACTTATTTGCAAAGCAGAAATAAAGACACAGATTTGGGATCCACAAACTTATGGATACCAGGGGCGGAAGGTTGGGGTGGGATGAATTGGGAGATTGGGATTGACATATATACACTACTGTGTATAAAAGAGATAACTAATGAGAACTTACTGTATAGCACAGGGAACTCTATTCAATGCTTTGTGTGACCTAAATGGGAAGGAGATCTAAAAAAGAGGGGACATATGTGTACGTATAACTGATTCACTTTGCTGTACAGAAGAAACTAACACAACATTGTAAAGTAACTATACTCCAATAAAAATTAATTTAAAAAAAAAAAGAAACACAAAACTGAATATTTGGATTTGGGATCTGTAGATATCTAGGAGGTATCTGGAGCCATGAGAATAGTGAAAAGAGTAGAATATAAAAAGAAGGCGGCCTAGGACAGAGTCTTGGGAAATGTCAAAATTTAAGAGGTAGAAAGAGAAAGAGCCAACAAAGGACCCTTCCAAAAGTCTTTGGAAACGTAATCAAAGATAGCACTATAGTATACCTCTTTATTATTCCTATTCAACTATTTTAAATACTGCCTGAATTTTTCTGATACTTTTTACCGAATTGCTATCAGTTCCATCAAAGAGTCAGTTCTCATCTTGCTTTTATTTCTTATTCTGCATTACTTTATGATTATTCTATTAGTATCTCCTTTAGCCTCCTATGCAAATTTTATAGGAAAAGCATGACCTCATGTTGTATTCAATAACACAAGGAAAATATGAATTAGACGTTGTTTCTAGTTATGAAGAATCCATAGTAGCTGAGGATTTTAGTTTGGCTTTCTGATATGGGAATTTGGTATTCTTAGACAAAAATATCTTAATGTAAATCATATTTTGATATAATTTTGAAGTTTTAAATTGTATATTAGGGAGTCATTGACATTGAAATTCTTGACAGTTTCACACTTTGAAGAAGCTTGTGTTAAAGAATCTCTACCAACTTCTAAAATGGCAGCCTAAGCTTATATTCTTAGTCTTTGTATAGCATTCATGGCCGATACTTTAATTTTATATGTATTTGATAAATATAGATTAAATGCTGGCTATGTCCAAAGCCAAACTATTGCTAGAGAATTGAGGGGTGACATAAAAATGAAAAACTGAAGCTGAATTAAAACCTTTTAATTACAAAAATGATTACGGTTCTCCATTCCGACTCCTACCTCATCCATCATCTCATATATATAATTAAGACTGAAAACAGTATTGAAATAAACAGTAACACAAATGTAAGAAAATACAATGAACTGCTGATTTTTCTTGTGCATACTACTTTAATGCATACTTTGAAATGTTGAATAATTCTTTTCAGAAGCCTGTGTTTTGGTGTTTCTGCTTTTCTGGCTCCCTAAGCACAAGCTTTAAAATGCTTTTTGGATAATCCAGTACTGAACTCTCCCCTCCAAAGAATTTGCATTCTACCAGGAGAGAGACGTATACAACTTGAAATAGAATGAAAAAGAGTGAGGCCAGGGAGTCAAGTGCCGAGTGTTAACTAAATATAGATTTGCCAGTCTGAAAGTTGCAAATATGCACGCAACTATTATGATCTGATCCAATCTAAAAGTTCCATATCAGGAGTGTAGTTTATTCTGTATGAATCTTGAGATAGGAGACCTAGATAGTGGGAACTATAGGATCATCACTACAGATACTCAGATATCAGCTAATTGTTTTGTTTTCCATTCTGACAATGTGTCAGAGGATCCTGGATTCTTCCCAGTCATGTATTTCTTGTACCTAATAATAATCAGAATTCATTTAAATTGTATAATTGTTTGTTTTCTATGACCTATTTGCGTTTTTTCCTACTCAGTGTTGTGTTGAGAGTTGAAATGTACCAGCTTAGAATAGCCAATTGTTAAATTTCAAAAATTTTGTGAGCTGGTTGTTGAATACAGTCATTATTAAAAATTAAATTATATAAACTTACAGTTAAATCAGGAACATTAAAATCGGGTAAAAAATACTCAAAACTCATCACTCTTTAATCATGTTGTTAAATTTTACTCTTATCTATGCTTTTGAGGTTACTTATCTATTTTGCTTATATATTTTGAGGTTAGAAACACTATATAATGTTTTACTTCTGCACATCTTGTATCAGTAAAAATAATATATATAAAATGCATTATATTGTATATGCATAATTTCCCTCAGAGAGCTGATTGTTAAGCATTTACCAGCACATATCATTCCTAACGATGAGTAAAATCAAATAAAACTTGCTGCATCAAATTCAGCTTTAAATAGATTTCCTTTCTTTTCCTCTTTCTTTCCCCGTCCTTTCTTTTTTGCTCTTTTTCCTCTTTCCCTCCCACCTTACTTCCTTCTCTGTTTTTTTCTGTTTCTCTCATCCTTTCTTCATAGTGACTAGTAGGCACTGTATGAAACTGAGAAAGCTAGAAAGCACCTGAATTTCAGATTGTGTCACGTATCAGTTGAATAATGGTACCTTCAAAGATGGGGTGGGAGTATTTTAAAATTTTTAGTTTATATTGAAACTTGCATAGCATATTATATTGCAGTGATATTTCATAGATTAAATTTATCATTTCTGTGAAAATTCATTTGAGATATGAAAATACTCCAGGAGATTCTGTCGTTAGCAATGCTCTCCAAATTGTTTTTTCTAAGTAATTATCTAGTCTTTTCAGAATTTATGTTAACAAGGGTGCATTTTGACTAAAGTCGTTCTAAAATAAATTTGGTTTATAGAATTGACAATAGCTACCACTTATTGTGCTAGGTACTTATGTTATTTCTAACCCTTGCAATAATCCACCAGGCTCGTATTATTAATCCCACTATACAGATGAAAAAACTGAGATTAAGTAACTTTTTTATTGTCATATATCTCATAAATTTCTGAGCCGGTTGCATGTTTCAAGTTTGTCTCCAAAGCCTATGCTCTTTTCAAATACCATACTGTCCTGAGGCTGGTTCTTATTAATAGCATATTAGGAAAATCAGATCTTACAACAAAAGCTTTTTATTTTTATGGCTATTTATCACAAGAACTATTTACACACAGAAAATTACATTTCACAAAAACTTTGTAGTTATGCATTCAGCTTATGTAAACGTTTTATACTCATTTAATTTTATTTCTGTCCTCGCAGCCTTGGTGGAGGACCAGATGATGCAAAAGAAATTATGAGACACAGTTTCTTTTCTGGAGTAAACTGGCAAGATGTGTATGATAAAAAGGTAGGTTATCTTCATGGCATAGTATTTATATATTTTGGTTAAAATGAATTTACAGCAAAAAAATGTTTAAGTGAATAAAAGTTAATGATGTAATTATATTTTTAATTTTTACTCAGTTATTTAATTGAATATAGGACTCCTCAGCACAAAATCTTCTTGATAGTTTTGACTCCCGAAATGCATTTTGAAATTTTATTCAATGTGATCAAACAATTTTTCTTTTTTATAACAATAATTTGTTAGTTTGCCTCTCATCATTTCCTAATTCATAAAAAATGAAGGCACCAATGTTATGTTATTCTTCAGGAAAACTAACTAGCAAAACAATCATAATTTTAATACTTTGTCTCTATGCCTTTCATTTTAAAGTGAACTCTTCATATTTATTTATACAATTTATTTTAAAAGGAGTTTAAAACAATTTAGTTTTAATATTTAACAAAGTAATAAATTTATTTGTCTTCTTTGGAACATCTCTGTTATTTGAAACAGAACTTAAAGACCCAGAGAATGGATGCTACAAATTATATAATTTTATTTTTACTGTTATCTGCTTAGTACTTGTTTTTAATACGCAGTGTTTACTTAAGTTTAGGAACAGGAATTATTGTGTTTGTTCTATCTTTTAAATTTTTAAAATTTTATTTTTGCTACTTCAGATATTGTTAGTACAGACACTGATAGTTATATTTTGATTTTCAAATGCTCATATAAAATTTTTACTATGAAATTTTTATGTAGTTCAGCATTTGCTTAGAATTTTTATCTAGTCATTTTGTGTAGTTAGTCCTTCCATTTCAATTTATCCCAGATTTCCATATTTTTCTCTAAAACATATATCAATCAACATTTATGTAGTATCTACTTTGTGACAAATATTCTTCTCTCTTAACCCCTAAAGATAGAATGATATCATATGAGTTATGAGGAAGTGAGATGAGTACTTCATTTTTGTATTATGTTACAGTAATAGGGAGTGTGGTGATTTTGTAAGCATTTCCTGTAACTAGGTGTTGAAAATAGTTGCACCATGTTATAATACCTCTACTCAAACTTCACTTCAATTAAACTTACATCTCTTCAGCTTGGTGCTTTGTGACCACTTAGAGGGGTGGGATAGGGAGGGTAGGAGGGAGACTCAAGAGAGAGGAGATATGGGGATATATGTGTATGTATAGCTGATTCACTTTGTTATAAAGCAGAAACTAGCACACCATTGTGAAGCAATTATGCTCCAATAAAGATGTTAAAAAAAAAAAACTTGAGTTTCTACCATGTATAAAGCACTGAGGTAAGTATTGGATCCTTCTCAAACCTTATGAGAAGCTTGTGACCATTCTTAAGTTTCCTCAGTGTTTATTAACTTCATGTAGACAGTTATACATCCACTTTATAACACTGATGATATTCTTTATGAGTTGCATCCATATATAGCCCCTAATGCACTATGTACTGTTTATCATGTCAGTACACTATAAAAGAACCTGAAATTGGGAGACTGGGATTGACATATATACACTAATATGTATAAAATAGATAACTAATAAGAACCTGCTGTATAAAAAAATAAATAAAATTAAATTTAAAAAAAAAGAACCTGAAAAAGAAATCTGAAAATTATCAAGATCTTGGCATGTCTCCTAGAAATAATATATGGTCAGAGGTTTTCTTTGGCAGACAAAGGTATAAGCCACAACTAAATATTCCTTTGATATACCCTGTCTGAGGAGGATTCCACCACAACCAACAACAACAAAATATGACAGAAAGAAAAATTTCTTTGAGACAAATGTGGAGCACCAGTATGGCACTGCTAACCTTAAAGAAGGGGCAAAACGTGGACTTTCTTCAGTCCTATTCAGAGAGTAAGATATGCTACAAAGATTTCGTCATCAGCACGCAGCTTTTCATGTTAAATTGTAGTCTGGCATCACCTAGAGAACACTCTGAGAACCCACCTACCACACAGTGAAGAATCAAGGCTTATCCTGTCACTGTTCCACTGGGCTCAATATGCCCAGAGCGAAGGTACTATTAAGATGTTTACCCAGACAGCTCCCTTGTGGTGAGTGGAATTGGAGAAGCCAGCAAGTAGGTAGGAGAAGGAGCTGCCAAAGCACAGCTTTGGATGATACATGTGAAGAAATTAGTTTAAATTGTTAGTATGTTGATAAAAATAGTTGCTACTTAATTTGAGCAAAGATGTTAACTATCTTGCATAAAGAAGCACAACCACAAAAATCACAAAGTTTCTACACTCATTTACGCCTGCTACAGGTTTACTCTGGGGGTGTGGGTAGTATACTGGATGTCAGATGAGGTACTAATGTTTTCAGCCATCTTCACACACCTGAAGAAGAACAGCGTCATAGCAGCATGCTTAAATTTTGAGACTCCTAAAAAGATGTGAAAATATGATTGGTTTTATTTGGGTTTGTATTGTATCACTAACAAACAAGGAATTAATTATAGGAATGCTAATGCCAGTAGCTATTTTAATGAATTCATTTGTAATTCTAGTGTTTGCAAACATTTTTAGGGGGTCCTATGTCTTTAAAACACGTAACTTATTCATAAAAGGTTAATGCATCTCTAAGATCAGGTACATTTTAATTACAGTTTTACTAATGTGCTTTGGGACATTTACTGTTTTAATAGATTTATTACATGATTATTGTCCATTTTTCTATATATTGTGGCAAACCTAGAGATGAAGGCACATGTAAAGATCCTGGTATCTTTAGGGGAAAGCTAAATCTCTTCCTAGGCAAAGTTAAAAGTGAATTAATCTTAATTACAAGTATCATGATGTACCACTCTATAGAACTTGGTACTGGAAGGTGGAAATACTCATCCTGGATCTGCTTCTTCCCTCTTGTGTGGAAATGGACAAGTTATTTTACTCCCACACAAAATTATGATCTTTGCAGTATCTTCAAGCTTTAGGATTCTCTGGTAGGGTATTTTATAATATGAATTAATCTAGTTAAATTTCTATATAAGATTTATACTCAGTTTGTCAACGTCTACAAAAAAGTCTGCTGGGATTTTCTGTGAGATTATGTTCAATTTATAGAAAAATTTGGGAAGAATTGGCATTTGAACATGCTATACGTCTACATTTATTTAGGTCTTCTTTAATTACTCTCAGGAATGTTTCATAATTTTCAGTGTTTAGTTCTTACCCATATTTTGTTAAATTTATCCATAAGTATTTCATGTCTTCTGATGTGGATGGTATTTTTAAATTTCATTTCCATATTGTTTGCTGCCAGTAGAAATAGGCTTGGATTTTGTATATTGACCTTGTATCCTACAAGCTATTAGTTTTAGTAGCGGTTTTTGTACATGACTTAGGGTTATCTAAATAGATGATCATATCTTCTATAAATAAAAAGTTTTACTTCATTTTCAATCTGCACATATCTTATTTATTTCTTTTGCCTTATTATATTGGCTAGGACCTTTCTACAAAGTGGAATAGAAATAATGAGAGTTGACATCCTGGCTTTGTTTCTAATCTTAGGGAGAAAACATTTTTTACCATTAAATATGACATTAATCACATCTAGCACCTAAATCTTCATTACTAAATGTCATTCTCCAATAAAAAGAACCAAGGTTATTTGGAGAACTAGTTGATCCCACAGCTGGGGTGGAGAAAATGAAAGAAGAGCCCAAGGAATTTTGTGGTACCAGAAAATAAATAAACGAAGGTAGATGGGAAAAGGTGCATGTTTGTAGGACACAGAAAGCTGGAACAATTTCAGTAGCAAAACAAATATTATATATGACCAAATAAACAAGATACATATCCATGGGTCTATACTGCAGAAATTAATGATTGAACAAATAGATAAAATATTGAGAAGAGACATGTCTTCATTATAGGTGAATTCCAGTTAATAAATGTAGAAGGAATCAGGGAAATCGAAAATTACCATTAAAACACCAGAGTAAAAATTGCTGTATGCAAGATTCACCAATGAATGTTAAAATTAGTGGGCAAAAGCTTAAGAAGGAGGATATTTGCATAGTGTCAATGTATCTTTCCCCAAATATTTACAAAGATTAAAAGAGTAATTTTACAGTAAAAAGCCCTGGCAAACACTGTCTTAAACCAAGTGATCAAGATTAATATCACCAGTAATAAGACACTGAAATCATTATAACCCAGGATATGATGCCCTGAGAAGGCTGTATCACTTTTGTACTATTTTTCCTCAAAATGCATAACCTCAGTATAATCATGAGAAAATCTAAGAAACCTTCGGAAGTGTCAACTTCATGAAAGGCAAGGAATGATTGTGGAACTTTCACAGATTGGAAGAGACTAAGGTGGCATGATGACTAAATGCAATGTGGGATTCTAGATTGGATCTTGGAACAGAAAAGGGCCATAAGTGGAAAATCTGGTGAAATCTAAATAAATTTGGTAGTTAATACTTTTGTACCAATTTAATTTCTTAGTTTTGATAACTGTACTATGGCTGTATAGACTATTAGCATCAGGGGAAGGTGTGTAGTATATGGGAACTGTTTGTACTATTTTTCTAAGTCTTTTCTAAGCCTAAAATTATTTCAGTATAACAAGTTATAAAACTTTGATATAAGTGTAGGGTTTTTAATACCGCCTTTATTGGGTTGAGGAAGTTCCTTCTATTCCTAGTATGGTAATAGTTTTTATCATGAATAAGTGTTGAATTTTATAAAAAGTTTTTTTGCAACTATTGTGATGATCATATGGTCTTTCTCCTTTATATTCTGTTAAAATGGTAAATTGTATTGATTGTTTTTCTAATGTTAAATGAACCTTCTATTCCTGGGGAAAAAATCTGCTTACTTATGATATTATCCTTATTATGTATTGCTAGATTTGATACAATGTGTTTTTTAAAGGATTCTTTGCATGCTTAAATCATGCATGATACTGAGGCGTCATCTTCTTTTCTTAGAATGTCTTTGTATGGTTTTCATTTCAGGATCATGTTTACCTTTTTAAAATGAGGTGGGAAGTATGCCCTTCTCTTCAATTGTAATGGAATTGTTTCTGTAGAATTTATATTAAATGTTCCTTAAATCTTTGGTAGAATTTACCAGTAAAGCCCCTTGGGCCTAGAGTTTTCTCATTGTTGGGAGGTTTGTAACTATGAACTTAATTCTTAAATAGTTAAGGGACTATTCTGGTTATTCTTGAATAGTTAAGGGACTATTCTGGTTATCTGTTTTTTCTTGATTGAGTTTTGGTATTTTATGGCTTTCAAGGAATTTGTCATCTAAGTTTGCTAATTTATTGGCTTAAAAATGTTTGCAATATTCTCTTTATATCTTTATAGTGTTTGTTGTATATGTAGTGATGACTTCTTTTATTCCTGATATTGGTATATTGTTTTTCTGTGTTCAGAGTCATTAATTCTCATCTTTATTATTTCTTTATTCTGCTTCTTTTGAGTTGATGTTGCCTTTCTTTATCTATCTTCTTTAGGAGGAAACTAAGGTTATTGGCTTGAGACCTTTCTCTTTTTCTAACATAAGCACTTAATGCTATGTTTCTATCTAAGGACAGTTAGCCATGCTTTGCGAATTTTGATATGTTGTGTTTTCATTTCAAAATATTTTTAGTTCCTCTTGTGATTCCTTCTTAACTCAGGGATTATTCAGGAGAGTGTTGTTCACAATTTCCAAATGTATGGATTTTTCAGACATCTTTCTGTTATTGATTCCTACTTATCTATGGTTGGAAAACATATTTCATATGATATTAATCCTTTAAAATTTATTGAGATTTGTTTTATAGTCGATAAAATGGTTTATCTTGGTGTATGTTTCATACACACTTGAAAAAAATGTGTATTCTACTTATATTGCATAAAATATTCTACCAGTATCCATTTGGTCAAGATGATTGAAAGTGTTGTTTATGTCTCCTATATTATTACTGATTTTATGTCTATTTGTTCTATCAGTTACTGAAAAAGGATCATTGACGTCTTTAGCTATAATTGTGGATTTGCTTGTTTCTCTTTTTAGATCTGCTTCTTGAATTTTGAAGCTTCATTGTTAGTTGTATACACATTCAGGATTGCTGTGTCTTCTTGGTGAATCTACCCCTTTTTCATTATGAAGTGTTCCTTTATATTCGTAGCATTAATCTTTGTTTTGAAATCTACTTTGACATTAATATAAGTACTCCAACTTTCTTTTGAATTTGTATATTTTTCCCATCTTGTTATTTTTAACCTATATCATTATATTTAAGTGTATTTTCTCTTAGACATGATATAGTTGATTCTTGCTTTTCTTTTTGGATTTTAATGTATAAGGATTTTATTTACAACGTTATTAACAATAACAACAAAAAAATTAAACATAGGTTACTGCAGCTGATCCTGTGAGATTTAAGAAATTCCATTTTAAATTGCCATCAAATTGTCCAAAGGTGTACAATACTAAATCTGTGGTTTTCTTTATGAAGTACAGTGCTCATATTTTAGGCAGTCCTTTTTTTTTTTCTAACTAAATTTATTTATTTATTTTTGGCTGCCTTGGGTCTTTGTTGCTGCGCACGGGCTTTCTCTAGTTGTGGTGAGCGGGGTCTACTCTTTGTTGTGGTGCATGGGCTTCTCATTGCAGTGGCTTCTCTTGTTGCCGAGAACGGACTCTAGGTGCACGGGCTTCAGTAGTTGTGGCTCGCGGGCTCTAGAGCGCAGGCTCAGTAGTTGTGGCACATGGCCTTTATTGCTCCGAGGCATGTGGGATCTTCCCAGACCAGGGCTTGAACCCGTGTCCCCTGCATTGGTAGGTGGATTCTTAACCACTGCGCCACCAGGGAAGCCCTAGGGAGTCTTTTAAACATATAAATACAAAAGAAATTAAATCACTCATTAAAAACTGTGTTAAATGAAGGGTATTTTAAATTTACATTTATGTAAATTTATATTTATGTTCTCCTTGTAATAATGCATTATTACATTTCATGTAATAATACATGAAAATCAGGAGCTTGTAGGGCAATTACACTTCCTACCTGAGTGGCAATCAGTCATTTTCAATTTATCACGAACTACTCTGAACTTACTATAAGATGTAGCCAAAGTCAGAATATAGCAGTTAGGGAGAATATTCCTTTTTTGAAGGCAAGTAAGCCCACCAGAATCAGCATGGAAAATAAACATCCTATTGAAGAATTCTAGGTGGAAAAATTAATGTAGTCAATTTCAACCATGCTGAGCTGGCTTAATTTTTTCATTGACTTGTATGATGTCATTTTTCTAAATCAAGTGTGTTTAAGTTCTTTTAGATCATCCACATCTTCCCCCCAAAAGGTTTCATCAATAGGAATAGCATCGATGGCTCCATTTTTCTGTCCCTTCCCTTCATTTTCTTCTTCCAGATCACTTCTTTTGCCATTTTTAGCCCTACCTCTGTAAGCTTTGCTTAATTTGTTTTATCTCTTTCTGAAGTATGTGTACTGAAATCTTTCAAGACTGGCTACAGTAATATTTGTCTCATCTACATTGCTCATTGAATCATCAGCCTCATCTCCATCTGTTCCCTGGTTGTAACAGGTATCGTCTGCTTCCTCCTCATTATCATCAGCTCAGGATGAAATTCAAACATCTCACAACTACTGAAAACTAGTACCTACCCTGTTTTGAAGTCTACTTTCCTTCTTCACATTTCTTGCTTAAGTTTATCAATCTCTTCTTGTTTTTCCCTTGCATATAAGAAACAGTTCTGGAGTTATTTTGGCAGCATTTGGACCTAGGGCAGAACACTTTTTCAATTAGATCTTCTAATGAAGTTCTCTTCTTTCTTTTTACAAAAGATAAAAATATCCAATACAATACAAATCCAGGAGGAAGCGTATCATGATACATGCAAATATCTCCCTCTCCATGGCATATCCAAAGCCAGCCATATTTGTTGTTTTCAATAGCTTCAAAGAAATGTCTGCACACTAACAGTTTTGGAGTTTTTCTTTTCTGCCTCACTGTACTTGTTACTCACTGCTTCTTCCAGTTTTTTTCTCATCCCAATTAAGCATAGTACACTTTTCAACTTCTTCACTGCTTGCATCACATTTTCTTACCACAGTCAAGTCGTGAGAGAACTTATCTCCTTTAGTGCTCTGCCCATGCACGTACCACAGATTTAGGATCTGTACCTTTACTTAGTTTTTGAGCAGCAACTACAGGTTTGAATAGCTCATTTAGCTCTTACAATTCTTACTTCTTGTCATCTTTGTTCAATTTCTCTTTGGCTTCCCTTTATGCTACATGATGTGGATTTTGTTGACCAAATTGAACTTGATGAGTGACAGCCTTGATAAACTTTTGTTGCTTTCCTCCTTCCTTGTTCTTTAGACCAAAAGTTTTGTCTCCAATAATCTTTTTCTACTCCACTATTTTGCTTCCCCCAGCCTGAGCAGATTTCTTGGTTGGGGGGCAGGGAGCATTGTGGAGACAGTTGACACCAGTCAGACTTCAGCACAGTTGGATACCATCAGGGGATCTGGACCTGTGGCAGGAGGAAGAAGATGAACACACAGCCACCTTAGTCACTATACCATACCTTGATTTTTTTCTTATTCATTAGATAATATATGACTTTTAATGGAATGTGCAGCCCTTTTTTATTTAATTTAATTATCGACATAGTTGGGTTGAAAGCTGCCATCTTGCAGTTTGTTTTTTTGTTTATCTGCCTTCTTTTGGATTTATTGAATATTTTTATGATTCTATTTTATCTGAGCTATTGTGTCATTAGCTATACTCCTTTGTTTTCTTCTCTTGAGATTGTTTTAGAGTTTTCCATATATATGCTTAACTTATCACACTGTACCTTCAGTTAATATTATAAACATATCACTTTCAATAGCATATTTGTTTCCCCTTCCATTCTTTATGCTATCATTTTCATATATTTTACTTTCACATGTTATAAACATCACAATACATCATAATTCTATTTAGCTTTAGACAATTATATTTAAATGTGCTGAAAAATGCTTTATATTTACTACTAATAGCACTCTCCATTCCTTTATGTAGATCCATGCTTCCATCTGATACCGTTTTTTGTTTTGTTTTGTTTTTTTCTTCTTCATTGTTTTTCTTTAGCCTTTACTCTAAAGCTCATTTAGCTCCATGTCTAAGACATGATCCCCCTAATTTGGAAATATTCATGGAAAAAGGAATGCATTTGAAGGAAATATAGGCTTGGAATTGATGGGAATGTGACATTTCAGAGGGGACACCAATGTAAGAAGAAATAAAGTCATTATGATTGAAATGCATGAAATAATTCTGAAGCTGGGAAGAACCAGCAATTTATGGTAGATGCAAAAAATAGAGAAGTGAGCCTGTTAATTTGGTATTGTTTCTTGAAAATTTAGCTAATGTTTGATTGATCTACCTACTTACCAGAATTATAAATCCTGAAGTGGGGGAATGACATAAGATGATTGGACCTTTTCAAGTGTGTTGGTATAGACTTTTAGGCAGAAGAGTTTAGGAAAGAGAATATCGTTTAGAGACTGCTGCAATGACACAAGTGTTAAGAGGTAGAGTCCAATGAAACAGAATAAAGGCAATGAGGAAGGAAAAGGAAATGTGAATTCTATAGATATTTTAAAGAAGTAAGAATTAGTAATCTAGTCTGACAATCCTGGGGAAATGGGGGAGGATTATTGCTGGTTTTGGTAATAATTTAATTTTAAATGGAATTATCTTAGGGCTAGAAATACAGCACTAACATTTGGAAATGAGAGCAAGAATCAATAAGGAAATTCAATTAATTTAAAGTTGTGGAAA
Organism: Kogia breviceps; assembly: GCF_026419965.1. Lineage (NCBI taxonomy): Eukaryota > Metazoa > Chordata > Mammalia > Artiodactyla > Physeteridae > Kogia > Kogia breviceps. Next base: position 38,138,315 of record NC_081310.1, on the reverse strand, counting down.
TGGATTTCCTCTATAAAAAGGAGAGTAATGAGAAAATAAATGGGAAAGGGGAGGAGACTTAGGGAGAGAGACACAGGGGGAGGGAAGGTATGAGAACACTGAGAGCTATGATTCAGTATTTAAAAATATCCATGGTCAGGAATGGGAGTTGGTTTGAGGACACATTTTTGTAAGGTGTGTCAAGGTCCTTTGTGAAGTATTATTTTAAAAGTTGCAGTGGCATTTTTCTGACTGAATCATGGCTCTCTATTTTCTGGTTGAAAAACTCAGCATGAGGAGTTTGGTGATTGATGGCAGTCATGCCAATGTTAGTGATTGTTATTGTTTTCATAAGTAAAGCAAGGTTAGACAAGTATAACATGAACACTAACAGAGAAGAGAGAGAAGCTAAAAAGATGCTTCTAGGTAGCTTCATGTTGATATTCTCCTTATCCTACTCAAATGATGGTTCAGTCTAAAACTTCAGGTCAAAGAAAGATGAGCCACAAATATCTACCAAATGTTCTGACAGTTTAACTTTAAAATTACTCTCTTCTGTTGATTGTGAGGCATTGCACTGAGGATATAAAAGAACACAGACAGCTGTCAAAACCAACGTTAGTTGTGATATGAAATGCAAATGGTTTAAGCTGTAAAAGCCCTTAAGTGGGTTAAAAACAAAATATAACTAGATGTTCTGTACAAGAATCTCACCTAAAACAAAATTACACAGAAAAGTGGAAAAAATAAGAGGATGAATGGAGGTTTAACAGTCAAATGTCACAAGAAGTAAACAGAGACAATTATAATTTTGAGCTAAGTAGATTTCAACCATAAATATTAAATGGGAGAAGTCAATTTTGGCATAATGAGCAATAGTATGATCTCCAACATAAAAAGTAAAGTTTTTGCACCAGATAGCATTTATGTGCACAAAACACTATTAGAAATGCCAGAAGGCCTGATAGAAATGAGTTTCTTTCTTAATGTGACAGATGTTCATCAACTTTGTTGATCTTTTGAAAGAGCCAGCTTGTGATTTTGGTGATTTTCTCTATCAGTTTTCAATTTTCAAATTTACAGATTTATGCTCTCATTTTTATTTATTTTCTTCTCCTTATTTCAGATTTTATTTGCTCTTCTATTTCTGCTTTCCTAAACTGGAAGCGTAAATTATTGCTTTTAGATCTTTCTTTTCAAATGTATGATTCAATGCTATATGTTTTCCTATATATACTGTTTTTACTGCATCCCACAAATTTTGATAAGTTGTATTTTCATTTTTATTTGGTTAAAAATGTATTTAAATTTTTCTTAAGACATCTTATTTGACCTATATGTTATTTAGAACTATATTATTTAATCTCTAAGTATTTGGAGTTTTTCCAGATATCTTTAACTTATTGATTGCCAATTTAATTCTATTGTGGTTTGATAGCATACCTTTGTATGATTTCTGTTCTTTTAAATTTTTTAAGGTGTGTTTTATGGCCTAGAATATGGTTTGTCTTGGTGAATGTTCTGTGAGCTTAAGAAGAATTTGTATTGCCACTGTTGTTGGAGAAGGTAGTCTATAAATATCAATTAGATCCAGTTGGCTGATGGTGCTTTTCAGTCCTTACTAATTTTCTGCCTGCTGGATCTGTCAATAATGGATAAAGGGATGTTAAAGTCTCCAGCTGTAATAGTGAATTAACCTATTTCTCCTTGCAGTTCTATCAGTTTTTGTCCATTGTATTTTGAAACTCTGTTGTTACGTGCGTACACATTAAGCATTGTTCTTTTTGGAGAATTAACCCCTTTATCATTATGTAATGTCTCTTTTTATCTGTGATAATTTTCATTACTCTGAAGTCAGCTGTGTCTGAAATTAATATAGCTACTCCAGCTTTCTTTTGATAAGTGATACCATGGTTTCCCTTACTTATTTTTTAACCTGCAATTAATGCAGTCTTAGATCACATTAGTTTGTTTTTTTAATCAAAGTACAGTTGATTTACAATATCCTGTTAGCTTCAGGTGTACAGCCCAGCAATTCATTTATACATATGTATATTTTTTTGTCTTCAGATACTCTTCCCTTATAGGTTATTACAAAGTATTGAGTATAGCTCCCTGTGCTATACAGTAGATTCTTGTTGGTTATCTATTTTATATACAGCAGTGTTAATGCCAACCTCATAATTTATCTCTCCCCCCAACCCCTTTCCCCTTTGGTAACCATAAGTTTGTTTTCTATGTCTGTGAGTGTCTTTCTGTTTGGGAAATATCGGTTTTGGAAATAAGTTCATTTGTAACTTTTTTTTTTTTTAGTTTCCACATATAAGTGATATCATATGATATTTATCTTTCACTGTCTGGCTTGCGTTACTTCACTTAGTATGATAATCTCTAGATCCATCTATGTTGCTGCAAATGGCATTATTTCTTTCTTTTTTATGGTTGAGCAATATTCCATTGTATATGTATACACCACATCTTCTTTATCCATTCATCTGTCAATGGACATTCAGGTTGCTTTCATGTCTTGTCTATTGTGAATAGTGATGCTATGAACCTCATGTATCTTTTTGAATTATGACTTTCTCTGGATATATGCCTGGTAGTGGGATTGCAGGATCATATGGTAGCTCTATTTTTAGTTTTTTAAGAAGTCTCTATACTGTTCTCCATAATGGCTGTACCAATTTACATTCCTGCCAACAGTGAAGAAGGGTTCCTTTTTTTTCCACACCCTCTCCAGCATTTATTATTTGTAGATTTTTTGATGCTGGCCATTTTGAGCAGTGTGAGGTGGTACCTCACTGTAGTTTTGATTTGCATTTCTCTAATGATTAGTGATGTTGAGCATGTTTTCATGTGCCTTTTGGCCATCTGTATGTCTTCTTTGGACAGCTACATATAAAAGAATGAAATTAGAACATTCTCTAACACCATACACAAAAATAACCTCAAAATGGATTAAAGACCTAAATGTAAGACCAGATACTATAAAAATCCTAGAGGAAAACATAGGCAGCACACTGTTTGAGAAATATCTTTTTGGATTCATCTCCTAGAGTAATGGAAAAAATAGTAATAAACAAATGGGACCTAATTAAACTTAAAAGGTTTTGCACAGCAAAGGATACCATACACAAAACGAAAAGGCAACCTGCAAAATGGGAGAAAATATTTGCAAATGATATGACTGGCAAGGGAGTAATCTCCAAAATGTACAAACGGCTCATGTAGTTCAATATCAAAAAAACAAACAACCCAATCAAAAAATGGGCAGAAGATTTAAATAGGTATCCCCACACTTTTAATCTCTTTGTGTCTTTATATTTAAAGTGGATTTCTTGTAGATAACATGTGGTTGGGTCTTGTTTTTTTATCCTCTCTGATGGTCTTTGTCTTATAGTTGTTTTTAGACATTGACATTTAAAGTGACATTGACATAGTTGAATTAACATCTGTTCATTGAATTAATAGTTGAATTTATTTTCTATTCATTATCCCGTTCTTTGTATCTTCTTTTCTTTTCCACTTTTTACTTTTTTTCTGACTTGCCTGGTTTTAAGGGAGCATTTTCTAAGACTGCATTTTTCTTTCTCTCTTAACTTATCATTTACACTTCTTTTAAGTTTTTTTAGTGCTTGAGCTTAGAGTTTGCAGTCTATATTTATAATTAATTCAAGGTCTTTTCCAAATAATACTATAACACTTCATGGATAGTACAAGTTCCTTATAACATTGCTGTCATTAATGTCACTTTTCCATAACCTGAATTATTATTTTGAACAAACTTTTTTTTTTTTTTTTTTTTTTTTTTTTTTTTTTTTTTTTTTTACTGCGTTATGCAGCTGCAGGCTCTTAGTTCCCTGACCAGGGATCGAACGTGTGCTCCCTCCATTGGGAGAATGGAGTCTTAACCAATGGACCACCAGGGAAGTCCCATAGCAAACTATTTTTTTTTTTCTATTGGAGTATGGTTGCTTTACAATACTATGTTAGTTTATACTTTACAGCAAAGTGAATCATCTATATGTATAAATATATCCCCTCTTTCTTGGATTTCCTTCTCATTTAGGTCACCACAGAGCATTGAGTATAGTTCCCTGTGCTATACAGTAGGTTCTCATTAGTTATCTATTTTATACATAGTATCAATAGTGTAAATATGTCAATCCCAATCTCCCAATTTGTCCAACCCGCTTTCCCCGTTGGTATCTATACGTTTGTTCTCTACATCTGTGTCTCTATTTCTGCTTTGTAAATAAGATCATCTATACCAGTTTTTTCAGATTCCACATATATGCATTAATATACAATATTTGTTTTTCTCTTTCTGACTTACTTCACTCTGTATGACAGTCTCTAGGTCCATTCATGTCTCTACAAATGACCCAATTTCGTGCCTTTTATGGCCAAGTAATATTCCATTGTACATATGTACCACATCTTCTTTATCCATTCCTCTGTTAATGGACATTTAGGTTGCTTCCATGTCCTGACTGTTATAAATAGTGCTGCAGAGAACCTTCGGGTGCATGTGTCTTTTTGAATTGTGGTTTTCTCAGGGTATATGCCCAGTAGTGGGATTGCTAGGTCATATGGTAATTCTATTTTTAGTTTTTTAAGAACCTCCACACTGTTCTTCATAATGGCTATATCAATTTACATTCCCACCAACAATGCATGAGGGTTTCCTTTTCTCCACACCCTGTCCAGCATTTATTGTTTGTAGATTTTTTGATAATGGCCATTCTGACTGATATGAGGTGATACCTCATTTTAGTTTTGATTTGCATTTCTCTAATAATTAATGTTGAGCATATTTTCATGTGTTTGTTGGCCATCCATACGTCTTCTTTGGAGAAATGTCTATTTAGGTCTTCCACCCATTTTTTGATTGGGTTGTTTGTTTTTTATGATGTTGAGCTGCATGAGCTGTTTATATATTTTGGAGATTAACCCCTTGTTGGTTGCTTCACCAGCTATATGTAAAAGAATGAAATTAGAACACTCCCTAATACCATACATAAAAATAAAATCAAAATGAACAAACTTGTCTAATTTAATTAAGAATATGGAAAAAATATTTAATCCTCATGTATTCCTTCTTTAATACACTTCCTTTCTTTATGTAAATCTACGTTTCTGACCTATATCATTTGCCTTCTTTCTGATGAATTTCTTTTAACAGTTTTTGCAAGGTAGGTCTCCTGGTGACAAATTGCCTCAGTTTTTTGTCTGGGAAGGTCTTTATTTTTCCTTATTTTTGAAGGATAATTTTGCTATATACAGAATTCTAGGTTGATGCTTTTGTCTTTCAACACTAAGTGTTTCACTCCATTTTTTCATTGCTTGCAAGGTTATTGAAGAGAAATTCAATGTAATACTTAGCTTTCACCTCTATAGATAAAGTTTTTTGCTGTGTGTGGGCACGTGTGCATGCACACACACCCACTTCTGCCTTCTCTCAAGATTTTATCTTTGTCTTTGATTTTCTTCAGTTTAAATGGCTATACCTATGGTAAGCATAGATTTGGGGGTACTTGTCTTGACTGATATTCTCTGAACTTCCAGGACCTGCAGTATGGTGCCTAGCACTAATTTTGGAATACTGTTAATTGCTTCAAATATTTCTTTTGTTCCATTCTCTCTCTCTTCTGCTCATATTCCCATTACACGTACATTACATCTTTTATAAGTGTCTCACAATTCTTGGATATTCTGTTCTTTTTTATTCTTTTTCTCTTTGCATTTCAATTTTGAAAGTTTCTATTAACATTTCTTCAAGCTCACTGATTCTGTCCTTGGCTGTGTTCTGACTATTGGTGAGCCTATCAAAAGCATTCTTAATTTCTGTGATGGTGTTTTTGATTGCTAGCATTTCCTTTGATGCTTTCTTAGAGATTCCATTTTTCTACTTATATTATCCATCTGTTCTTGCATATAGTCAACTTTTTCTACTAAAGCCTTTAATATATTGATCATACTGCTTCAAATTCCTGGTCTCATAATTCCAACATCTCTCTCTGCCATATTTGAGGCTTGCTCTGTATCTTGAAAATATATTTTTTACCTTTTAATATGTCTTATAATTTTTTGTTGAAAGTTAGGCATTAGGTACTGAGTGAAAGAAACCAAGGAAATTTAAGTAAATAGATCTTTAATGGAGGTTTTATGTGTATGTCACTAGTTTATTGGGTTCAATTGTACTTAATAGTTTTAGTACCTTTCTTTTTTTTAGGAGGTAGTCTACGTAGATGATCATGTCATCTATTTCCAACTTGTATGCCTTTTATTTATTCTTTTTCTTACCTTATTGCATTGACTAGGATCTCCAGAACAATGTTGTATAGAGATGGTGAGAACAGACATTTAATTATTACTAATTTGGGGGGGATAGAATTTGCATTTCCCCTTCTGATTATGACATTATCTGTACATTTTTTATGCATACCATCTCTTAGGTTGACAAAATTATCTGCTGTTTCTATTTCATGAACATTTTTATTATGAATAAATGCTGGATTTTGTCAAATGCTTTTTTTCTGCATTCATTGAGATAACTATGTGATGTTTCTACCTTAGTTTATTAATTCATTGACTCACATTGATTGATTTTCACTTGCATGCCTAGGATAAACCTCTAAACAATCATGGTATATTATATTTTTTATATATTGCTAGATTGTTTTAGTATTTTGTTAAGGATTTTGCATTTATAGTCATAGGAAATATTGGACTATATATTTTTTTCATGTACTATCTGGTTTTAGAATCAGCATAATGCTGGACACCAAAAATAATTGGTGTTCCCTCTTCTGTTTTATGGAAAAGTTTGCATATAATTGCTCTTATTTCTTCTTTAAATGTTGACAGAATGTCCTGTGAAGCCATCTGAGCCTAGAGTAAAGAAATTCAATTTATTTAGTGGATATACAGTACTTCTTATTATCTGTTTCTTTTCAGTGAGATTTTGTAGTTTATCTGTGTTTCAAGGAATTTAAAAATTTTGTCTAATTGTTGAATTCATTGGCATTAAGTTGATGGATTATTTTCTTTATTTTTCTATACCTTTTACCTAGTTTTATAAATTAGCTCTTTTAGCCAATTATGTTGAAAACTTATTAGATTTGAATCCTTTCTTTTATAATATGAGCTTATAGTGCTATATTTTTACTACCTCTAAGCACTGCCCTAGCTGCATCATGTAAGTTTTGTTATGTCATATTATGATTTAATTTTTATTTAAAAATGCTTTCTAATTTTCCTTGTGATTCCTTCTATGACCCTATGGTTTACTGAAGTGTGTTGTTTGATTTACAATATTTGGAGATTTTTAAGTTATCTTTCTGTTTACATCTCTAGTCTAATTTTGTTAAGGAACATTAAGGAACATACTTCTTATAATTTTAAATAATTTAAATCTATTGAGATTTGTTTAATGAAGAAAATATGGTTTATGTTGATGAGTGTTTCTTGTGCACTTGAAATAATGTGTATTCTTCTCATTATATACAGTGTTCTATAAATGTCAATTAGATCAAGTGGGTTAATAGTTTTAAGTATTCTACATCCTTACTGATTGTTTGACAGCTTGCTTTTATCAATTACTAAGAGAGGATAAGTAAAATCCTGAACTATAATTGTGGTGTTGACTAATTCTCTTTCAGTTCTATCACTTTTTCTTTACTTTCAACTTAAAGTTCTGTTCTTAGGTGCACCCAAATTTAAGACTGTTATATCTTCATGAAGTGAATTTCATCACTTCATCTAGGTTAGCCAATTTTTGGCATAAAGATTAGAGTGTATATACATGAAATAGACAATAGAAAAACAATAGAGAAAGTCAATAAAACCAAAAATAGTTCATTGTTTGAAAAGATCAACAAAATTGACAAACTTTTAAGTAGATTGACTAAGAAAAAGAGAAAAAGCAAATATTAAAATCACAAGTGGGGCTTCCCTGGTGGTGCAGTGGTTAATAATCCTCCTGCCGGGCTTCCCTGGTGGCGCAGTGGTTGAGAGTCCGCCTGCTGATGCAGGAGACACGGGTTCGTGCCCTGGTCCGGGAAGATCCCACATGCCGCGGAACAACTAAGCCCGTGAGCCATGGCCGCTGAGCCTGTGCGTCCGGAGCCTGTGCTCCGCAACGGGAGAGGCCACAGCAGTGAGAGGCCCGCATACCGCAAAAAAAAAAAAAAAAAAAAAAAAAAAAAAAAAAAAAAAAAAAGAATCCTCCTGCCAATGCAGGGGACATGGGTTTGAGCCCTGGTCCGGGAAGATCCCACATGCTGTGGAGCAACTAAGCCCGTGTGCCACAACTACTGAGCCTGCGCTCTAGAGACCACGAGCCACAAATACTGAGCCTGCATGGTGCAACTACTGAGGCCCACATGCCTAGAGCCCGTACTCCACAACAAGAGAAGCCACCGCAATGAGCAGCCCGCACACTGCAACGAAGAGTAGCCCCCTCTCGCCACAACTAGAGAAAGCCTGTGTGCAGCAATGAAGACCCAACACAGCCAAAAATAAATAAATAAATAAATGTATTTTTTAAAAAAATCACAAGTGAAAAACATTACTACTGACTTTACAGAAATAAAAAGAATTATGAGAATAATATGAACACCTGTACACTAATAAAGTGGGTAACCTATATGTATTGGAAAAATTCCTAAAAACGTACAAACTGTCAAAATGACTCACGTAGAAATAGAAATTTTGAATAGACCTAAAACTAATAAGAACTAATAAGGACAAAGTAATCAAAAAAACCAATGAAGAAAAGCCCTAGACCAGATAGCTTCACTAGAGAATTCTTCAAACATTTAAAGGAGAAATAATGCGAATCCTTCTCAAACTATTCCAAGAAACTGAAGAGGAGTGAATACTTCCTGACTCATTCGGTGAAGACAGAATTACCCTGATTCCAAAATCATGCAAAGACACTGCAAGAAAACTATACACCAATATTCCCAGTTAATACACATGCAAAAATTCTCAACAAAACACTAACAAACCAATCAACAGCATATTAAAAGGATTATACATCATGATGAAGTGAGTTGTATTCCAGGAATGCAAAGAGTCATAATACTAAAATCAATCAATGTAATACCCTACTTTAACAGAATAAAGAGAAAACCCATGTGATTTCAGCTGGTGCAGAAAAAGCATTTGAGAAAATTCTGCAATTTTTCATGGTAAAAGAAACAAAACAAAACAAAACAAAACCCTACTCAGAAAACTAGAAATAGAAGGAAACTTCCTCATCATAATAAAGGCCATGTATGAACCCACAGGTCACACACTCAGTGATGAAAGTCTGAAAGCTTTTCCCCAAAGATAAGGAAGAAGACAAGGATTCCTACTTTCAGCACTTCTTTTCAACATAGTACTAGAAGTTATTGTCAGAATATTTAGAAAGAACAGGAAATAAAATGCAATCAAATGGGAAAGGAAGTAGTAAAACTATCTCTGTTAACAGATGACATGATCTTATATGTAGAAAACACTAAGGAATACACACACACACCAAAAGCCTCTTAAAGCTAATGAAAAATCCAGCAACGTTGCAGATACAAAATCACACACAAAATACATTATATTTCTACACATTAGCTATATCTGAAAAGTAAATTAAGAAAGCAATTCCATAGAAAATAACATCAAAAAGAATAAAATATTTAAGAATAAATATAATTAGTTAGATGTAAAATTTATATACTGCAAGCTACAAAACATTGCTTAAATAAATTAGACATAAATAATTGGAAATACATCCCATGTTTGTGGGTTGGAAACTTAATATTGTTGAGATGATAATTACTGGCCAAAGTGGATGTTACTGATTCAGTGAAATCCTTATGAAATGGTCATATAAAATCATTTTAATATACTGCTGAATTCACTTTGCTGATACTTTATTGAGGATTTTTGCAGCAATGTTCATGGGGATATTGGTCTGTAGTTTAGAACATGCATTTCTTTTAAAATAACAAATCAAACCTCAGTAGAACAAAGGAACTACAATATAGCTCTGATCATATTCTGTGATCACATTGCAATAAAACTTGGAGCAATCAGCAAGGAAATACTTCTCTAAAACCCAAACGTTTAAAATAAACTTTAATATAATTCATGGATTAAAAAATAGGCACATTGGAAATCATAAAATATTTAGAACTGAATTACAATGAAAATATGTGAAATGCAGCCAAAGCGGTTCTTCTTTTTTTCCCTTTTTTTGGGGGGGCGGGGCTACATCGGGTATTTGCTGCTGCACATGGGCTTTCTCTAGTTGCAGCGAGTGGGCCTACTCTTCACTGCGGTGCACAGCCTTCTCACTGTGGTGGATTCTCTTGTTCTGGAGCACGGGCTCTAGGCATGCAGGCTTCAGCAGTTGTGGAACACGGGCTTCAGTAGTTATGGCATGCAGTCTCAGTAGTTGTGGCTTGTGGGCTGTAGAGTGCAGGCTCTGTAGTTGTGGCGCCTGGGCTTAGTTGCTCTGTGGCATGTGGGATCTTCCCAGACCAGGGCTCGAACCCATGTCCCCTGCATTGGGAGGCGGATTCTTAACCACTGTGCCACCATGGAGGTCCAAAGAGGTTCTTATATACTTGTATTGTGTTGAAAGTGGACAACAGAAAAGAAAGGTCAAAAATTAATTAGTAAGTCTTCCAAATCAAATTAGGGGGGAAAAGACCAGCAACAGAATAAACGCAGTGGAAGTGAGTAGATGCAAATAATAAACATAAAAGTAAAAATGAATGAAATAGAAAGCAAATATTTGAAAGAAAACAAAACTGCAGTTATGTAAAAGATTACAAAAGTAGACTAATCTCAAGCAAAGTTAATCAAGAAAAGTGAGACAGCACAAAAATATGTGAAATGGGTCACAACTACAATACAGTAGTTAAAATATGATGCAACTACAATGAAAGAATTAACTTGATAATTTTTATAAAACTATAAATTATCAGCTGACTCAAGAAAAAGGTGAAAACATATCTATATCTAATCTTTAAATTAGTGTAAAATCTGTCATCTTTTCAACTTCAGTGTTTCCACCCAAATACAGAAATAACAAGTCAAGCCCACATGACTCTTTTAGATAATCTTCATACAACATTCAAAGAAAAGATAATTTCTATCATTAAAAATATTTTATAGAAGTTGTTCCTGAAGAAAAGGAAAAAAACATGTTATATGCATCTGAAATTTATGTTACAACCTTGATATCAAACCCTGACAAGGCTCATACAGGAAAAACATTATTGGCATTTATGAACATAGACTTAAATTATCCTAAGTAAAGTGTTAACCAGTTATTTCCAACAATGCACAAAATATTTACATTCTCATATTCATGTTGAATATTTTCTAGAAATATGATTAGATTTAAAAATGTTTTAATCTCATTTAACTTATTTAGAAATTGTATAATCCACATGAAAAGAAAAACTTTTCATGAAGATGAAGTTGGAAACTATTCATTATTTTTAAAAACACATTGAAAACACTTTTAGTAACCTTAGAAGTAAATATGTTTAAAAAAATTTTTTAACATCTTTATTGGAGTATAATTGCTTTACAATGTTATGTTAGTTTCTGCTGTACAACAAAGTGAATCAACTATATGAATACATATATCCCCATATTGCCATTCTCTTGCAACTCCCTCTGACACTCCCTATCCCACCATTCTAGGTAGTCACAAAGCACTGAGCTGATCTCCTTGTGCTATGCAGCTGCTTCCCACTAGCTGTTTTACAATTGGTAATATATATATATATATATATATATATATATATATATATATATATATATATATATCAATGCTACTCTCTCACTTTGCACCAGCTTACCCTTCCCCCTCTCCATATCCTCAAGTCCATTCTCTATGGCTGTGTCTTTATTCCTGTCCTGCCCCTAGGTTCATCAGGACCATTTTGATTTTTAGATTCCATATATATGTGTTAGCATATGGTATTTGTTTTTCTCTTTCTTACTTACTTCACTCTGTATAACAGACACTAGGTGCATCCACCTCACTGCAAATAACTCAGTTTCGTTTCTTTTTATGACTGAGTAATATTCCATTGTATATGTGTGTCACATCATCTTTATCCATTCATCTGTCGATGGACACTTAGGTTGCTTCCATATCCTGGCTATTGTAAATAGTGCTGCAGTGAACATTGTGGTACATGACTTTTTTTGAATTATGGTTTTCTCAGGGTATAAGCCCAGTAGTGGGATTGCTGGGTCATATGGTAGTTCTATTTGTAGTTTTTTAAGGAAGGTCCATATTGTTCTCCATAGTGACTGTATCAATTTACATTCCCACCAACAGTGCAAGAGTGTTCCCTTTTCTCCACACCCTCTCCAGCATTTATTGTTTGTAGATTTTTTGATGATGGCCATTCTGACTGGTGTGAGGTGATACCTCACTGTAGTTTTGATTTCCATTTTTCTAATGATTAGTGGTGTTGAGCATTCTTTCATGTGTTTGTTGGCAATCTGTTTATCTTCTTCAGAGAAATGTCTGTTTAAGTCTTCTGCCCATTTTTGGATTGGGTTGTTTGTTTTTTTGATATTGAGCTCCATGAGCTGTTGTATATTTTGGAGATTAATCCTTTGTCAGTTGCAACCTTGTCTTGTTCCTGAACTTAGTAGAAATAGTTTCAGTTTTTCACCATTGAGAACAATGTTGGCTGTGGGTTTGTCATATAGGGCCTTTATTATTTTGAGGTAGGGTCCCTCTCTGCCTACCTTCTGGAGAGTTTTTATCATAAATGGGTGCTGAATTTTGTCAAAAGATTTTTCTGCATCTATTGAGATTATCATATGGTTTTTATCCTTCAGTTTGTTAATATGGTGTATCACATTGATGATTTGCATATAGTGAAGAATCTTTGCATTCCTGGGATAAACCCCACTTGATCATGGTGTATGATGCTTTTAATGTGCTGTTGTTTGCCAGTTTGCCAGTATTTTATTTAGGATTTTTGCATCTGTGTTCATCAGTGATATTGGCCTGTAGTTTTCTTTTTTTGTGGCATTTTTGTCTGGTTTTGGTATCAGGGTGATGGTGGCCTCGTAGAATGAGTTTGGGAGTGTTCCTCCCTCTGCTATATTTTGGAAGAGTTTGAGAAGGATAGGTGTTAGCTCTTCTCTAAATGTTTGATAGAATTCGCCTGTGAAGCCATCTGGTCCTGCGCTTTTGTTTGTTGGAAGATTTTTAATCACAGTTTCTATTTCAGTGCTTGTGATTGGTCTGTTTATACTTTCTATTTCTTCCTGGTTCAGTCTCAGAAGGTTGTGCTTTTCTAAGAATTTGTCCATTTCTTCCAGGTTGTCCATTTTATTGGCATATAGTTGCTTGTAGTAATCTCTCATAATCCTTTGTATCAGTGTCAGTTGTTACTTCTCCTTTTTCATTTTTAATTCTGTTGATTTCAGTCTTCTTTTTTTTTTTTTCTTCATGGGTCTGGCTAATGGTTTATCAAATTTGTTTAACTTCTCAAAGAACCAGCTTTTAATTTTATTGATCCTTGCTATTGTTGCCCTCATTTCTTTTTCATTTATTTCTCATCTGATCATTATGATTTCTTTCCTTCTGCTAACTTTGGGGTTTTTTGTTCTTCTTTCTCTAATTTCTTTAGGTGTAAGGTTAGGTTGTTTATTTGAGATGTTTTTTGTTTCTTGAGGTAGGATTGTATTGCTATAAACTTCCCTCTTAGAACTGCTTTTGCTTCATCCCAGAGGTTTTGGGTCTTTGTGCTTTCATTGTCATTTGTTTCTAGGTATTTTTTGGTTTCCTCTTTGATTTCTTCAAAGATCTCTTGGATATTTAGTAGTGTATTATTTAGCCTCCATGTGTTTGTAATTTTTACAGGTTTTTTTTTTTCCTGTAATTGATATCTAGTCTCATAGCACTGTGGTTGGAAAAGATACTTGATATGATTTCAATTTTCTTAAATTTACCAAGGCTTGATTTGTGGCCCAAGATATGATCTATCCTGGAGAATTACATGAACACTTGAGAAGAAAGTGTATTCTGGTTTTTTTTTGTTTTTTTTTTTTTTTTTTTTTGAATGGGAGGTCCTATAGATATCAGTTAGGTCCATCTTGTTTAATGTGTCATTTAAACCTTGTGTAACATGGTTAGGAAATGTGATACCATTATTACAAAAACTGAGAATGAACTAGGAGATGACTATATTTATGACTGTCTATATGTGGGAGAAAAGTATAAAAACTTGCATGTCAATGATACAAAATAACTCTACAACAGTATTTGCTTGAATATGTGATTGTCACTGTTGTAGGTTAAAATATTTGAATCTTAAGGAAAGGTATTTTACTGCATCTCTGTGTTTTATATTCCAAAAAACAAAAGTTTGAAAGTATATGTGAAAAAATGTTAACATCCCTTAGGTATGGTTTTCTTTTTCTATTATTTTCTATTCTTTCCTTTATGCTTGAAATAGTTTTTTTTTTTAATTTTAAAATTCAAATGGAATATGAAATAAATGGAAATACCAAGCATGGGCTACTCAAGAAATTTGAAGAATAAAGAGGAAGCAGTATCTAAATGGAACTTCACCTATAGAATGGATTGTATTTGGTTTTGGTTTTGTTTTCCCTATACAGTGAGCCCTCTGTATCCGTGGGTTCTATATCTGTGAATCAACCAATTGTGCATGTATGTGCGTGTGTGTGTGTACATATGTATGTGTGTGTGTGTGTATATATATATATATATATATATATATATATATATACACACACACACATATATATTTCTTAATTCCAGAAAGTTCCAAAAAGCAAAACTTGAATTTGCTGCAGGTAGGCAGCTACTTCTGTAGCATTTACATTGTATTAGTTATTATAAGTAATCTAGAGATGACTTAAGTTTGCTGGAGGATGTGCAGAGGTTATATGCAACTTCTATGCCATTGTATATAAGGGACTTGAGCATCCACAGATTTTCATATACGAAGGGGGTCCTGGAAACAATCCCCTGTGGATAATGAGTGATGACTGTATACTTAGGGGAAAAATCCAATAAGGACTCTGAAAGTGGAGTTATCTAGAAAAATAAGATTTAAGAAGAGAATATACAGATAGTAAGATGTACAATATATAGATAGTAAGCTGTAAGATTAATAAATATAGAAAAAGGTAAGGTATAAGAAAAAGTAAGATCTATGAAGCACAGCTGAAGGGAGTAGCCTTTACAAAGGCACCTTTATAGAGACATTGAGTGGAAAGAAATAGAAATGCCCACTGAAGCAAACATGTTTATAAATATTTGGTTAGGAAGTTGGGATAATTCCTACCTAAAGGCTGTACTTTCCCTGCCTTCTTAGAGTAAGAAGAATGTGTATGGTCAGTGTCAAAAGATTGGGGAGAACAACTGTTTTATATAGGGAAAGGAAAGGGAACCAGAGAGAAACCTAACAGGGACATGTGAAGAGGTTCCGGATAGTGCTTGAGGGTCTAGCTGAGATTGAAAATTTTAGAGCCCAATTTTATGCTAACTGTTAAAGCTTTATTCTTTGTAAGGAAATATATTTATTTATTTATTTACTTATATAAATTATATATATATATATATATATAACAGTGAAGACCAAGAGGTATTCAGGCATGATTGATTTGAAATCTTTGGCTCATTTTGAGATTGAACTTATACTTACTACATATGTATTTATTTTCCAAATATTTTCTAAAGAGGAGAAGAGAAAACTTAATTTTTGAGAGTAATTTAGGTACTTAATAATTTATTTTTGTCACTTGGTTGATAACTTATTTCAATGAAATGGCAGCTGTGTAAATGAGTAATGTTTACTATTTAAGTTCAAGGAACAGAGTGAGACCTAAATGAAATAATGTGTCTTCTGAAAGAGCCAAAGTGAATATTCCAACCCTTACTATATTAAGTGTTCCAGTTCATTTATTAAACTTCTGTGATTTTATTTGAAGATTAATCTTCATCTTTCCCAGATTCTAAGTTAGAAATTTTAGTATTTATTTTTCTACATGTTTACCATTTCAAATGCTCTTCATTTTTTTTAATTAAAATATTTTCTGAGATATACTTCACCCTTTAAAGTATACACTTCAGTGGGTTTTAGTATATTCACAGCTGTGCGGCCATCACCACTGACTGATTCCAGAACAGTTTCATCTCTTCATTCCTTCTTGATCCAGGCTTCTTTCTGGTATCATTCCCCTTTAGCCTAAACAGTTTTTGTTATCATTTCTTGTAGTGCAGGTTGGCTGTCAAGAAATTTGTTTTCTTTTATCTGATGATGTCTTTATTTTGTCTTCATTTTTGAGGGATATGTTCACGGAATGTAAAATTGTAAGTGCATAGTTTAGAGGGTGCTTATTCAATTATTTGTTACCTTGTAAATTATGTGTTATATTTCACTGGCTGCTTTTAATACATTTATGTTTATGTGATAGCCTTAGAATAAGTCAGTTTGACTAGGCTGGGCTACATTTTCTGGAATTCCCATGCTTTATGAGATTCTTGTGGGAGATTCCCAGGACAGAAGTGAAGCAGCAGCCATTTCGTGGCTCCTCGTGTTGTTGCATCTATTAGCTCATCTCCTTGCCCTGAGGCACTTGTCAGACCTGCATTTACCCATCTTCCCATGCATCCTATTTTAGATATTCCCACTGTGGTGCTGGGTTGTATGTTTAGCTCCATGGCAAAAGTCCCCATTAAGGGCAGAGACAGTAAGAAATAACATGGGTTTCAGACTGTCTTATGAGCTTCAGCTCATGGTTCTGGTCTCCACTTTGTTCTTTTCCCCACTTTACATGCGTCTTCTCTTCCAGCCTTCCTGCCCTTGTGGACACCAGACTCCAGAATTGAACATGAAGACAGCAGCCTTACATAGAGAGACTGCATAACCAGCTCCCACAATTGAGGAAGTTTAGATCCCTATAATCCCTCTCTCTCTCTCTCTCTCTCTCTCTCTCTCTCTCTCTCTCTCTCTCTCTCTCTCTCTCTCTCTCTCTCTCTCTCTCTCTCACACACACACACACACACACACACACACGCACACACGCACACACACAAACACGGTGGCTCTGCTTCTCTGCTTGACTTGATAGATAGATTTTGGTTTTCAGCCTTTTGACTGTAATTTGAATAGGTGAGGTTTTCTTTGTATTTACTCTATTTGGAGTTTTCTGAACTTTTTGAATTTCTCATCTTTCACTAACTTATAGAATTTGGGGCCATTATTTCTTAAAATATATATTCTGTCTTATTGTCTGTTTCTTCTCTTTTTGTAATTCCCATTACACATGTATTAGGCCACTTGATATTGTCTCACAGGTCGAGTTCTGTTAACTTTTTCTAATTTTTTATCCTATGCTCTTCATAACGGATAATTTCTATTGATAAATAGACTGAGTCATCTGTAATATTTAATCTGTTGTAAGCCCACATACTAAGTTTCTTATTTTTCCATTTTAGATTCTCTATTTGGTTCTTTTTAAAATAGTCTCCATTTCTCTGCTTAGATTTCCTATCTCTTTATTCATTATGAACATATTTTACTTCATATCATTCTGCATGGTTATAAAAGCTGCTTTAAAATCCTTGTGTGCTAATTCCAACATTCACGTCACTCCATATCAGTCTCCATTGATTGTCATTTTCTGTGGGCCATCTTTTCCTGTTTGAGGAAAAGATGTTGAGTCACTTTAGAAATTATCCTAGACATTGTGACCGATATGTAGTAGTAGCCTCTGAATTCTGTTAGATTATAACAAAGAATGTTGATTCTTGTTTTGGTTGTTTGTTTTAGTAGGCAACTTCTCATGGCTGAACTCAAATTGCAAACCGTCTTCTTTCCAGTAGGTGGCAGTTAAAATGTCAAGCCAGTTTATTTAGACTTCACTAGGGGGCTTAGAGTCTGCTCTGTGGTTTCAGGGGTCAGCCAGAGTTTTAGGTAGACTTTTTGTTCAGCACATGGGGTTCCCTCTTTTTAGCTTTCTGTTTTCTGGGATTTTTCCTCCCTCACTTTTTTTTTCTTCCACTTTTATTGAGCTATAATTGACATATTTCACTGTATAAGTTTAAGGTGTACAGCATAATGATTTGACTTACATACATCATGAAATGTTAATACAATAAGTTTAGTAAACATTCATCATCTCATATACATACAAAATAAAACATTTTTATTCCTTGTGATGAGAACTCTTAGATTTACTCAACAACTTTCATATGTAACATACAGGAGTGTGGGTTTTTTTAAATTTTTTTCATTGATGTATATATTATGTACAATATTATATAAGTTACAGGTATACAATATACTGATTCACAGTTTTTAAAGGTTATACTCCATTTATAGTTATCATAAAATATTGGCTCTATTTCCCATGTTGTATACTATATCCTTGTAGCCTATTTTATGCTTAATAATATGTACCTCTTAATTCCCTACCCCTATATTACCTCTCCCCACTTTCCTCTCCCCACTGATAACCACTAGTTTGTTTTCTATATCGGTGAGTCTGCTTTTTTTTTTGTTATATTCACTGATTTGTTATATTTTATAAATTCCACATATAAATAATATCATACAGTATTTATCTTTCTCTGTCTGACTTATTTCACTTAACATAATACCCTCCAAGTCCATCCATGTTGCTGCAAACGGCAAAGTTTCATTCTTTTTCTTTATAGCTGAGCAGTATTCCTATATATATAACCACATCTTTTTCCATTCATCAGTTGGTGGACACTTAGGTTGCTTCCGTATCTTGCAATTATAAATTATACTGCTGTGAACATTAGGGTGCATGTATCTTTCACGAATTAGTGGTTTGGGTTTTTTTTTAATCTGTACCCAGGAGTGGAATTTCTGTGTTACATGATAGTTCTAGTTTTAGTTTTTTGAGAAACCTCCATACTGTATCCTATAATGGCTGTACCAATATACATTCCTACCAACAGTGTACAAGACTTCCCTTTTCTCTATATCCTCACCAACATATTTTTTTTTTTTTATGACAGCCATTCTGACAGGTGTGATGTGATATCTCATTGTGGTTTTGATTTGCATTTCCCTGATGATTAGCATCTTTTCATGTGCCTCTTGGCCATCTGTATTTCCTTTTTGGAAAAATGTCTATTCAGTTCTTCTGCCCATTTTTTAATTGATTTGTTTATTTTTTTGATTTTCAGTCTTTGAGCTGTTTATATATATTGGATATTAACCCCTTTTCGGTCATATCATTTGCAAATATTTTCTCCCATTCAGTAGGTTGTCCTTTCACTTTGTCAATGGTTTCTTTGCTGTGCAAAAGCTTTTAAGTTTAATTAGGTCCATTTATTTTTGCCTTTATTTTCTTTGCTTTAGGAAACAGGTCCAAAGAAATTTTGCTGCCATTTATGTCAAAGAGTGTTCTGCCTATGTTTTCCTCTAGAAGTTTTATGGTATCCGGTCTTACATTTAATTCTTTAATCCATTTTGAGTGTATCTTTGTATATGTTGTTAGAGAATATTCTAATTTCATTCTTTTACATGTAGCTGTCCAGTTTTCTCAGCACCACTTATTGAAGAGACTGCCTTTCCTCCATTGTATATTCTTGCCTCCTTTGTCATAGGTTAGGTGACCATAAGTGCATGGGTTTATTTTTGGGCTCTCTATTCTCTTCCATTGATCTATGTGTCTGTTTTTGAGCCAGTACAACACTGTTTTGATTCCTGTAGCTTTGTATACACTCTGAAGTCAG
Source organism: Kogia breviceps (assembly GCF_026419965.1). Classification (NCBI taxonomy): domain Eukaryota; kingdom Metazoa; phylum Chordata; class Mammalia; order Artiodactyla; family Physeteridae; genus Kogia; species Kogia breviceps. The sequence continues at coordinate 38,118,559 of NC_081310.1, read as the reverse complement.
AGAGTATGATTGCCCCAGCTCTATTCTTCATTCTCAAGAGTGTCTTGGCTATTCGGGTCTTTTGTGTTTACATACAAATTTTAAAATTATTTGTTCTAGTTCTGTAAAAAATGCCATTGGTATTTTATTAGCGATTGCATTGAATCTGTGTATTGCCTTGGGTAGTATGGTCATTTTAACAATATTAATTCTTCCAATTCAAGAACACTGAATATCTTCCATATTTTTGTGTCATCTTCACTTTCTTTCATCATTGTCATAGTTTTCTAAGTACAGTTCTTTTACCTCCTTAGGTAGATTTATTCTTAGGTATTTTATTCTTTTTGACTCAATGGTAAATGGGATTGTTTCCTTAATTTCTTTTTCTGATAGTTCATAGTTAACATGTAGAAATGAAACAGATTTCTGTATGTTAATTTTATATCCTGCAACTTTACCGAATTCACTGATGAACAATAGTAGTTTTCTGGTAACGTCTTTAGGATTTTCTGTGTATACAGTCATGTCACCTGCAAACAATGACTGTTTTACTTCTTCCTTTACAGTTTGGATTCTTTTTATTTCTTATGCTTGTCTGATTACTGTGGCTAAGACTTCCAAAACTATGTTAAATAAAAATGGAAAGAGTGGCATCCTTGTCTTGTTTCTTATCTTAGAGGAAATGCTTCCAGCTTTTCACTGTTGGGTATGATGTTAGCTGTGGGTTTGTCATATATGGCCTTTATTATGTTGAGGTATGTTCCATCTGTGCCCACTGTCTGGAGATCTTTTATCATAAATGGGTGTTTAATTTGTCAAAAGTTTTTCTGCATCTAGTGAGATGATCATATTGTTTTTATTCTTCAGTTTGTTAATGTGGTGTATCACGTTGATTGGTTTGCAGACTTTGAAAAATCCTTGCATCCCCAGGATAAATTCCACATGATAATGGTGTATGATCCTTTTAAAGTATTGTTGAATTCACTTTGTTAATATTTTCTTGAGGATTTCTTCTCTCTAGGTTACTTTTTATGTCCATTAATATTTGCCTTATATATTGAGGTGCTCCTATGTTGGGTGAATGCATATATATATATATATACATATACAATTATTATATCTTCTTCTTGGATTGATTCCTTGATCATTATGTAGTGTCCTTCTTTGTCTCTGGCAGCAGTCTTTATTTTAAAGTCTATTTTGTCTGATATAAGTATTTGTACTCTAGCTTTGTTTTCATTTCCATGTTCATGGAATACCTTTTCTAGTCCCCTCACTTTCATTCTGTTTGTGTCATTATTTCGGAGGTGAGTCTCTTGTAGGCTGCATATATACGGGTCTTGTTTTTGTATCTATTCAGCCACTCTTTGTCTTTTGATTGGAGTATTTAGTACATTTACATTTGAGGTAATTATCAATAGGTATGTTCCTATTGCCATTTTGTTAATTGTTTTAGGGTTGTTTTCATAGGCCTTTTTTTCCCCTTTCTTCTTTTGTTCTTTTGTAATTTGATGACTATCTTTAGTGTTATGTTTGGATTCCTTTTTCTTTTTTGTACATATATCTATTATAGACATTTTTTGGTTACCAGGAGGTTACTATTATACATATGTGTGTGTGTGTGTGTGTGTGTGTCTTTGTATGAATGATTGTTTTAAGTTGCTGATCTCTGAATTTCTATTGTTTTGAATTTTATTTTATTTTTCTATAGCAGGTTCTTATTATAATGTTATCTATTTTATACATATTAGTGTATATGTATCAATCCCAATCTCTCAATTCATACCACCACCACCACCCATGCACCCATTTCCTGCCATGGTGTCCATATGTTTGTTCTCTATATCTGTGTCTCTTTCTGCCTTGCAAACCAGTGCATCTGTACCATTTATCTAGATTCCACGTATATGCGTTAATATATGATATTTGTATTTCTCTTTCTGACTTACTTCACTCTGTATGACAGTCTCTAGGTCCATCCATGTCTCTGCAAATGACCCGATCTTGTTCCTTTTTATGGCTGAGTAATATTCCATTATATATATGTACCACGTCTTCTTTATCCATTCATCTCTCGATGGGCATTTAGGTTGCTTCCATGACTTGGCTATTGTAAGTAGTTCTGCAGTGAACATTGGGGTGCATGTGTCTTTTTGAGTTATGGTTTTCTCTGGGTATATGCCCAGTAGTGGGCTTGCTGGGTCATATGGTAATTGTATTTTTAGTTTGTTACAGAACCTCCATACTGTTCTCCATAGTGGCTGTAGCAATTTACATTCCCACCAATAGTGCAAGAGGGTTCCCTTTTCTCCACACCCTCTCCAGCATTTGTTGTTTGTAGATTTTCTGATGATGCCCATTCTTACCAGTGTGAGGTGATATGTCATTGTAGTTTTGGTTTGCATTTATCTAATAATTAGTGATGTTGAGCAGCTTTTCATGTGCCTCTTGGCCATCTGTATGTCTTCTTTGGATAAATGTCTATTTAGGTCTTCTGCCCATTTTTGGATCTGGTTGTTTGTTTTTTTTTTAATATTGAGCTGCATGAGCTGTTCATATAGTTTGGAGATTAATCCTTTATCCATTGATTCATTTGCAAATATTTTCTCCCATTTTGAGGATTGTGTTTTCAACTTGTTTATAGTTTCCTTTGCTGTACAAACACTTTTAAGTTTCATTATGTCCCATTTCTTTATTTTTGTTTTTATTTCCATTACTCTAGGAGGTTGGTCAAAAAAGATCTTGCTGTGATTTATGTCATAGAGTGTTCTTCCTGTGTTTTCCTCTAGCGTTTTATAGTGTCCGGTCTTACATGTAGGCCTTTAATCCATTTTGAGTTTATTTTTGTGTATGGTGTCAGGGAGTGTTCTAATTTCATTCATTTACATGTACCTGTCCAGTTTTCCCAGCACCACTTATTGAAAAGGCTGTCTTTTCTCCATTGTACATTCTTGCCTCCTTTGTCATAGGTTAGGTGACCATAAGTGCATGGGTTTATCTCTAGGCTTTCTATCCTTTCCCATTGGCCTATATTTCTGTTTTTGTGCTGGTACCATGTTGTATTGATTACTATAGCTTTGTAGTAGAGTCTGAAGTCAGGGAGTCTGATTCCTTCAGCTCCGTTTTTTTCCCTCAAGATTTCTTTGGCTATTCGGAGTCTTTTGTGTCTCCATACAAATTTTAAGATTTTTGTTCTAGTTCTATAGAAAATGCTTTTGTTAATTTTATAGGGATTGCATTGAATCTGTAGATTGCTTTAGGTAGTATAGTCATTTTCACAATATTGATTCTTCCAATCCAAGAACATGGTATATCTCTCCATCTCTTTGTGTCATCTTTGATTTCTTTCATCAGTGTCTTATAGTTTTCTGCATACAGGTCTTTTACCTCCTTAGGTAGGTTTATTCCTAGGTATCTTATTATTTTTGTTACAATGGTGAATGGGATTGTTTCCTTACTTTCTCTTTCTGATCTTTCCTTGTTGGTTTATAGGAATGCAAGAGATTTCTATGCATTAATTTTATATCCTGCAACCTTACCAAATTCATTGTTTATCTCTAGCAGTTTTCTGGTGGCATCTTTAGGATTCTCTATGTATAGTATCATGTCATCTGCAAACAGTGACAGTTTTACTTCTTCTTTTCCAGTTTGGATTCCTTTTATTTCTTTATCTTCTCTGATTGCTGTGGCTAGGACTTCCAAAACTATGTTGAATCATAGTGGCGAGAGTGGACTTCCTTGTCTTGTTCTTGATCTTAGAGAAAATGCTTTCAGTTTTTCACCATTGAGAATGATGTTTGGTGTGGGTTTGTCATATATGGCCTTTATTATGTTTAGGTAGTTTCCCTCTATGCCCACTCTCTGGAGAGCTTTTATCATAAATCAGTGTTGAATTTTGTCAAAAGATTTGTTTGCATCTTTTGAGTTGATCATATGATTTTTATTCTTCAATTTGTTAATATGGTGTACCACATTGATTGATTGGCATATATTGAAGAATCCTTGCATCCCTGGGATAAATCCCACTTGATCGTGGTGTATGATCCTTTTAATGTGTTTTTGGATTCTGTTTGCTAGTATTTTGTTGAGGATTTTTGCATCTATATTCATCAGTGATATTGGTCTGTAATTTTCTTTATTTGTGACATCTTTGTCTGGCTTTGGTATCAGGGTGATGGTGGCCCTGTAGAATGAGTTTGGGAGTGCTCCTTCCTCTGCAGTTTTTTGGAAGCATTTGAGAAGGATGAGTTTCAGCACTTCTCTAAATATTTGATAGAATTCACCTGTGAAGCCATCTTGTGCTGGATTATTGTTTGTTGGAAGATTTTTAATCACACTTTCAATTTCATTACTTATGATTGGTCTGTTCGTATTTTCTGTTTCTTCCTGGCTCAGTCTTGGTAGGTTATACCTTTCTAAGAATTTGTCTGTTTCTTCCAGATTATCTATTTTATTGGCATAGAGTTGCTTGCAGTAGTCTCTTACGATGCTTTGTATTTCTGTGGTGTCTGTTGTAACGTCTCCTTTTTCGTTTCTAATTTTATTGATTTGAGTCCTCTCCCTCTTTTTCTTGATGAGCCTGGCTAAAGGTTTATCAATTTTGTTCATCTTCTCAAAGAACCAGCTTTTAGTTTTATTGATCTTTGCTATTGTTTTCTTTGTTTCTATTTCATTTATTTCTGCTCTAATCTTTATGATTTCTTTACTTCTACTAACTTTGGGTTTGGTTTGTTCTTCTTTCTCTAGTTCTCTTAGATTCTCTAACAATCTAAGGTTAGATTATTTATTTGAGATTTTTCTTGTTTCTTGAGGTAAGATTGTATTGCTATAAACTTCCCTGTTAGAACTGCTTTTGCTGCATCCCTTAGGTTTTTGATCGTCATGTTTTCATTGTCATGTGTCTGTAGGTGTTTTTTAACTTCCTTTTTGATTTCTTCAGTGATCTCTTGATTATTTATTAACATATTGTTTACCCTCCATATGTTTGTGTTCTTTTACTTTTTTTCCATGTAATTTATTTCTAATCTCATACTGTTGTGGTTGGAAAAAATGCTCGATATGATTTCAATTTTCTTAAATTTACCAAGGCTTGATTTGTGATCCAAGATGTGATCTATCCTGGAGAATGTTCTGTGTGCACTTGAGCAGAAAGTGTAATCTGCTGTTTTCAGATGGACTGTGCTATAAATATCAATTAAGTCTATCAGGTCTATTGTGTCATTTAAAGCTTTTGTTTCCTTATTAATTTTCTGTCTGGATGATCTATCCATTGGTGTAAGTGAGGTGTTAAAGTCCCGCACTATTATTGTGTTATTGTCAATATCCTCTTTTATAGTTGTTAGTATTTGCCTTATGTACTGAGGTGCTTCTATGTTGGGTGCATATATATTTATAATTTTTATATCTTCTTGGATTGATCCCTTTATCATTATGCAGTGTCCTTCCTTATCTCTTGTAACACTTTTTATTTTAAAGTCTATTTTGTCTGATATGGGTATTACTACTCCAGCTTTCTTTTGATTTCCAATTGCATGGAATATGTTTTTCCATCCCCTCAGTTTCAGTCTGTATGTGTCCCTAGATGTGAAGTGTGTCTCTTGTAGATAGCATATATGCAAGTCTTGTTTTTGTATCCATTCAGCCAATCTGTGTGTTTTGGTTGGAGCATTTAATCCACTCACATTTAAGGTAATTATTGATATGTATGTTCCTATACCATTTTCTTAATTGTTTTGGGTTTGTTTTTGTAGGTTCTTTTCTTCTCTTGTGTTTCCCACTTAGAGAAGTTCCTTTAACGTTTGTTGTAGAGCTGGTTTGGTGGTGCTAAATTCTCTTAGCTTTTGCTTGTCTGTAAAGCTTTTGATTTCTCTGTCAAATCTGAATGAGATCCTTGCCATGTAGTGTAATCTTGGTTTTAGGTTCTTCCCTTTCATCATTTTTAAATATATCATGCCACTGCCTTCTGCCTTGTAGAGTTTCTGCTGAGAAATCAGCTGTTAACCTTATGGGAGTTCCCTTGTATGTTATTTGTCATTTTTCCTTGTTGCTTTTAATAATTTTTCTTTAAGTTTTGTCAATTTGATTACTATGTGTCTCGGTGTGTTTCTCCTTGGGTTTATCCTGGGACTCTGTGCACTTCCTGGACTTGGATGGCTATTTCCCTTCCCATGTTAGGGAAGTTTTCAACTATAATCTCTTCAAATATTTTCTCAGGTCCTTTCTCTCTCTCTTCTCCTTCTGGGACCCCTATAATGCAACTGTCATGCATTTAATGTTGTCCCAGAAGTGTCTTAAGTTCTCTTCCTTTTTTCATTCTTTTTTCTTTATTCTGATCCATGGCAGTGATTTCCACCATTCTGTGTTCCAGGTCACTTATATGTTCTCCTGCTCAGTTATTCCGCTATTGATTTCTTCTAGTGTATTTTTCATTTCAGTTATTGTATTGTTCATCTCTGTTTGTTTGTTTGTTCTTTAATTCTTCTATGTCTTTGTTAAACATTTCTTGCATCTTCTTGATATTTGCCTCCATTCATTTTCCAAGGTCCTGGATCATCTTTACTATCATTATTCTGAATTCTTTTTCTGGAAGGTTGCCTATCTCCACTTCATTTAGCTGTTTTTTTTTTTTTTTTTTTAAATTGCTTCATCTGGTACATAGTCCTCTGACTTTTCATTTTGTCTGTCTTTCTCTGAATGTGGTTTTCCTTCCAGAGGCTGCAGGATTGTAGTTCTTCTTCTCCTGCTGTCTGCCCCCTGGTGGATGAGGCTATATAAGAGACTTGTGCAAGCTTCCTGATGGGAGGGACTGGTGGTTGGTATAGCTGGGTGTTGCTCTGGTGGGCAGAGCTCAGTAAAACTTTTATCTGCTTGTCTGCTGATGAGTGGGGCTGAGCTCCTTCCCTGTTGTCTGTTTGGCCTGAGGCGACCCAGCACTGGAGCCTATAGGCTTTTTATTGTGGCTACTGGCAGACTCTGGGAGGGCTTATGCCACAGAGTACTTCCCAGAACTTCTGCTGCCAGTGTCCTTATCCCCATGGTGAGCCACAGCCACCACCAGCGGCCCACCCATGCCTCTGCAGGAGACCTTCTAACACTAGCAGGTAGGTCTGGTTCAGTCTCCTATGGGGTCACTGCTCTTCCCCTGGATCCTGATGCACACACTACTATGTGTGTGCCCTCCAAGAGTAGAGTCTCTGCTTCCTCCAGTCCTGTTGAAGTCCTACAGTCAAATCCCACTAGCCTTCAAAGTCTGATCCTCTGGTAATTCCTCCTCCTGTTGCTGGACCCCAGGTTGGGAAGCCTGACATGGAACTCAGAACCTTTACTCTAGTGGGTGGACTTCTGTGGTATAATTGTTCTCCAGTTTGTGAGTCACCCACCCAGCAGTTATGGGATTTGATTTTATTGTGATTGTGCCCCTCCTACCATCTCATTGTAGCTTCTCCTTTGTCTTTGGATGTGGGGTATCTTTTCCGGTGAATTCCTGTGTCTTGCTGTTGATGATTGTTCAGCAGTTAGTTGTGATTTTGGTGCTCTCACAAGAGGGAGTGAGCGCACATCTTTCTACTCCATCATCTTGAACCAATCTCCTTATCTCTGAATTTCAAATGTACTTTAACAACCCTGCATTTGTACTCTCCTCCCCTCATGATTACTGTCTTTGATATCATTTTTTACATCTAATTGTTTTGTTTATTCCTTAATTGCTTATTGTGGATATAGACGGTTTTACTACTTTTGTCTTTTCACCTTCCCACTAGCATAGTTCATGGGCGATATCCTATCTTTACTCAATGTTTGCATTAACCATTGAGCTTTTTCATTTCATAATTTTCTTGTTTTTAGTTGTGGCCTTTTCTTTTATGCCTAGAGAAGTTCCTTTAACATTTGTTGTAAAGCTGGTTTGGTGGTGTTGAACTCTTTTAGCTTTTAGTTGTGTCTAAAGCTTTTGGTCTCTTCATCAAATCTGAAAAGAGCCTTGCTGGGTAGAGTATTCTTGGTTGTAGGTTCTTCCATTTCATCACTTTAAATATATCGTGCCACTCTATTCTGGACTGCAGAGCTTCTGCTGAAAAATCAGCTGATAGACTTCTGAGAATTTGCTTATATATTATTTGTTGCCTTTCCCTTGCTGCTTTTAAAACAGTAAGTCCCCTACATACAAACCTTCAACTTGAGAACTTTCAAAGATGCAAACATGTATTCCTTCAATGTCAGGCATGAATGAAATTGCAGCCTGCCCTCTATCTCCTATTGCTGACGATCCTTCAGCTCTGCCATCTCCCACCTCCTCTCCCTCCTGTAGTCAGTAACTCTTCTTGCCTTTTCATATGATGCCAGCTCCTGTATGCCAGATGTTGTACTATACTAGTGTACTTTTCAAGGTACTGTAGTGTAAGATTAAAATTTTTTGTTTTTGTATGTATTATTTGTGTGAAAAGTATTGTAAATCTATTTCAGTACAGTGCTATATAGCCAATTGTGTTAGTTGGGTACGTAGGCTAACTTTGTTGGACTTGTGAGCAAATTGGACTTACAAACATGCTCTTGGAATGAAACTCATTCGTATGTAGGGGACGTACTGTATTCTCTGTCTTTAATTTTTGTCATTTTAATTGCAGTCTGTTTTGGTGTGCTCCTCTTTGGGTTAATCCTGTATTGGACTCTGTGCTTCCCGGACTTGGGTGACTGTTTCCTCCCAGCATAGGGACATTTTCAGCTATTATGTCTTCATATATGTTTTCAGCCCCTTTCTCTTTTCTCCTTATGGGACCCCTATGATGAGAGTATTATTGTGCTTGATGTTATACCAGTCTCTTAAACTGTCCTCATATCTTTTCATTCTTTTTTCTTTTTTCTGTTCAGCATCAGTGATTTCCACCACTATGTCTAACAGCTCACAGATCCATTCTCCTCTGTTTCATTGTTGATTCCTTCTAGTTTAATTTTCATTTCAGTTATTGTAGTCTTCATCTCTGTTCTTTATATTTTCTAACTCCTTTTTAAAAACTTCTACCTTCTTGCTCTGTACATTCCTTTTTCTCTTGAGTTCTTTAATCACTTTTACGAACATTACCCTGAATTCTTCCTTGGGTAACTTGCCTATTGTCACTTCACTTAGTTCTTCTAGGGTTTTATATTGTTCCTTCATCTGGAACATGTTTTTCTGCTGCCTCATTTTGTCTATTTTGCTGTTTTTATTTTTATGTATCTGGTAAGTTAGTTACATTTCCCAACCTTGGAGAAGTTGCCTTCTGTAGGAGGCAACTTATGCATCCCAGTGGTGCACTCCCCTCTTGTCACCCAAAGTGTATACTCTGCGTGTTCCCCCTATGAAAGCTGCATGGGTCCTTCTGTTGTGGCCATTATGTGGGTGACCTGATAGGCTTAGTTGGCCCCTAGGCCAGCTGGTTGCCAGCCCCTGCCTTGTGTGGAGGCTGACAGCTGCTTATTAGTGGGGCCTAGTCATTAGACAGCTGACTGCAGAACCCCAGGGGGCCCCAGGGCTAGTTCTGGTTCACTGGTAGATGGAGTCAAGGTCCAGAAGACTCCCCGTGGCCTTTGTCCTCCCAGTGGTGGGTGAAGCCAGGTCCTGGGCTTAGTGCCAGACTACAGGCAGGCAGATCTGGGTCCTGGATTCTGGCTGCAGGGTCCTGGGATCCCAGAGCTGGTGTCAGATCACTGATGGGGACAGGAGCAGCTAGTTCCTGACACAGTTGGGTATGGAGCCCAGGGTGTCCCTAAGCTTGTGTTGGCCTGCTAGTGGCCAGGGCCAGGGCCCAGCTGCTCTAAGGGCAGGATCTGGCATGCTGTTGGCAGGCTGCATCCTCAGGCTGCAGGATTGTGGTTTTCTTGCATCTAGTGTGTGCCTTCTGGTGGGTGAGGTTGGTCTAGAGGCTCGTGCAGATTTTCCGGAGGGCAAGGCCAGTGCCTACTCACTGGTGGGTGGACTACGGTCTTGGCCCTCTCGTAGGCAGTGTCTAGAGGCATATCTAAAAGTGGCTGTGGGCTCAGGAAGTCTTTAGGCAGCTTGCCTGCTGATGGGTGGTGCTGTTTCCCTGCCCAGTTAGTTGTTTGTCCTGAAGTGTCACCTGAGGCTATTGGGTGGGGCCAGGTTGTGGCGCTAATGAGCCAGAGGGAGAATCCCACTATGGTGGCTGCCCGCATCAGTGTCCATGCAGTAGAAAGCTCACAAGTATGGCTGCTGCCTGTGTTTATGCCCCCAAGGTGAGCCATAGCCACTACCCTGTCTCTGGGAGACTCTCCAAGACTAGCAGGTAGATCTGGCCCAGGTTCCAAGCAAATTACTGCTTTTGCCCTGGGTCCTGGTATATGTGAGATTTTGTATGTGCCCTTTAAGAGTGAAGTCTCTATTTCTCCCAGTCCTTTGGGACTTCTGAAATTAAGCCCCACTGTTCTTCAAAGCCATATGCTCTGGGGACTCATCTTTCCATTGCAGCACCCCAGGGTGAGGAGCCCAACGTGGGACTCAGAACTCTCATTCCTGCAGTTCTCCAGTTTGTGTGTTGCCCACCTGGGTAAATGGGACTTCTTTTAGTGCAAGTATAACCCTCCTACTTGTCTCCTTATGGTTCTTTCTTTATGCCTTTAGTTGTAGAAGATCTTTTCAGGTAGGTTCTGGTCGTTTCCATCAATGGTTGTTCTGCAAATAGTTGTGAATTTGGTGTGCTCATGAGAGGAGGTGAGCTCGGGGTCTTGCTACTCTGCTATCTTGGCCAATCTCCTCCTGCCTCACTTTAAAGCTACTGTGCTTATCCCAAACTCTGTCCCCTGGTTCTTCATGGCAGTAAGATTGTAGGTTTCTAATCTAAGTTTTAACCCTGAATGGTATAGACTAGGGTCCATTTTCAGGCTAAAAGCCACAAAAATGAGAAGTTCATCCAGCACCATTCCTTCTTCGTAGTGTCTATGTCCCCTGTCCCCTGTATATACCTGTTTCCAGTTGCTTCCCAGAACCTTCAGATTTTTTCCAGAGTTTCCAGCTTTTCATATTTTTTCAAGAGTTTATAATTATCCATAGGAGGTTTGTCCAATAGGAACTGCTTGGCCATTAAACACAAGGAAAACTTAGTATTTGTTCTGAATTGTGCATTATTACATACCAAATATAAATCTTTTCTTCTGGTGACACAGTAATGCTTTCTATTCATGCAAGAAGTATACCACAGGGGTTCCCTGGTGGCGCAGTGATTAAGAATCCACCTGCCAATGAAGGGAACACAGGTTCAAGCCCTGGTCCAGGAAGATCCCACATACCACAGAGCAAGTAAGCCCATGCACCACAGCTACTGAGCCTGCACTCCAGAGCCCATGAGCCACAACTACTGAGCCCACGTGCCACAACTACTGAAGCCCGTGCACCTGGAGCTTGTGCTCCGCAACAAGAGAAGCCACTGCATCAAGAAGCCCACAGACCGCAATGAAGAGTAGCCCCCACTCGCCGCAACTAGAGAAAACCCGCACGCAGCAGTGAAGACCCGATGTAGCCAAAAGTAAAAATAAATAAAATAAATTTTAAAAAAAGAATTATCCCACAAATTCATAGTTGTGCAACATTCTGAAGAGTTCTTGTAAGTGACAAAGGTTATTTAAACACTATGAATAACCAGTGAATGTTGTGCTTAGTTCAGAACAAGGTAATTCAAGACTGTTCTCTTCCTTACTTGTCCCAATTCTCAGTAACAAGCGGAGACTACTTTAGAAACTGTGTAATTTTGATTACCTTTTGGTGTTGAGTAGTCATCAATAGCCGAAAGAACAATTTTCCATAAAATTACTCACATTTACTACTCATCTGTTTTGTATCAAGTAAAGATAAATAAATTAAGATCCCTGTCCTCAAGTTCCTCACAGTTTAGTAGAGGAGACATAAAGAAGTATGCCATTTGCATTTCTGTGTGAGGAGTACTGTATGTCAGAGGTGGTAGGAGTATTTCAAAGGATACCTAACCTAGGTTTTAAGAATAAAGAAACAGTTATGGAGCCTGCACTTCAGGGTTGGATTAGAATTAATAGGAATTTTATTTACATTATGATGCTTTTGGATAACTTTAGTATGAAAATTTCAGGCCTTGGTTTTCTCATTTGAAAATGAGGGGTTTGGATTAGGTCTATAATAATTCTTTCCAATGCAAATATTTTATAGTTCAATTAAAATGCATTCATAAGAGGTACTCCAAACCTACTTCTTCGGTCTTCTTAAGCAATACATGCAGACCTCGTTTTATTAAACTTCCCTTTATTGTGCTTCACAGATAATGCACGTTTTTGCAAATTGAAGGCTTGTGGCAATCCTGCCCCCAACAAGTCTATCAGCGCCATTTTTCCAACAATGTTTGCTACTTCATGTATCTATCACATTTTGGTAATTCTGGAAATATTTCAAACCTTTTCATTATTTTTATATTTGTTATGGTGATCTGTGGTCAGTCATCTTTGATACTACTATTGTAATATTTTGGGGGCACCATGAACCACACTTGGACAAGATGGGCAATAGATGTTGTGTGTGTTCTGACTGCTCCACTCACTGGGCATTCCCCCATTTCTCTCCCTCTCCTTAGGCATCCCTAGTCCCTGAGACACAACATTTTTGAAATTAGGCTGATTAATAACCCTACAGTGGCCTCCAAGTATTCAAGGAAAAGGAAGAATCACATGTCTCAGTTTAAATAAAAAGCTAGAAATGATTAAGCTTAGTGACGAAGGCATGTTGAAAGCAGAGATAAGCCCAAAGATGGGCCTCTTGCTCTAGTTAGCCAAATTGTGAATGCAAAGGAAAAGTTCTTTGAAGGAAATTAAAAGTGCTATGCCAGTGAACACACAAATATTAAGAATGCAAAACAGTCTTATTGCTGATGTAGAGAAAGTTTGAGTGGTCCAGATAGAAGATCAAAGCAGCTACAACATTGCCTTAGTCAAAAGCCTAATCTAGATTCATGCCCTAACACTCTTGAATTGTTTGAAGGCTGAGAGAGGTACGGAAGCTGCAGAAGAAAATCTTGAAACTAGGAGATGTTGGTTCATGAGGTTTAAGGAAAGAAGCTGTCTCCATAACATAAAAGTTCAAAGTGAAACAGCAAGTGCTGATGTAGAAGCTGCAGCAAGTTATCCAGCTTAAAGATAATTAATGAAGGTGGCTACACTAAACAACAGATTTTCAATGAAGTCGAAACAGCCTTCTTTTGGAAGAAGATGCCATCTAGGACTTTCATAGCTAGGGAGGAGAAGTTAATACCTGGCTTCAGAGCTTCAAAGGACAGACTGACTCTTTTGTTAGGGGCTATTGCAGCTGGTGACTTTTTTTTTTTTTTTAAGAAGATGTTGGGGGTAGGAGTTTATTAATTTATTTATATTTATTTTTGCTGTGTTGCATCTTCGTTTCTGTGTGAGGGCTTTCTCTAGTTGTGGAAAGCATGGGCCACTCTTCATCGCGGTGCGTGTGCCTCTCACTATTGCGGCCTCTCCCATTGCAGAACACAGGGTCCAGATGCACAGGCTCAGTAGTTGTGGCTCACGGGCCTAGTTGCTCCGTGGCATGTGGGATCTTCCCAGACCAGGGCTCGAACCCGTGTCCCCTGCATTAGCAGGCAGATTCTCAACTACTGCGCCACCAGGGAAGCCCCAGCTGGTAACTTTAAGCTGAAGCCAGTGTACATGTATCATTCCAAAACTCCTAAGGTGCTTAAGAATTACAGTAAATCTACTCTGCCTGTGGTTTATAAATGGAACAACAAAGCCTGGATGACAGCACATTTGTTTACAACATGGTTTACTGAGTATTCTAAGCCCACTGTTGATGTCTACTGCTCAGATGAAAGATTCCCTTCAGAATATTAGTACTGCTAATGGACCTGGACAATGGACCTGGTCATCTAATGGAAATGTATGATGAGGTTAAGGTTGTTTTCATGCCTGCTAAAACACATCCATTCTGAAACCCATGGATTAAGGAGTCATTTCAATTTTCAAGTCTTATTATTTAAGAAATTCATTTTGTAAGGCTCTAGCTGCTGTAGATAGTGATTCCTCTGATGGATCTGTGCAAAATAAATTGAAAGCCTTCTGGAAAAGATTCACCATTCTAGATGCCATTAAGAACATATCATGATTCATGGGAAGAAGTCAAAAGTTCAACATTAATAGGAGTTTGGAAGAAGTTGATTCCAACCTTCATGTATGACTTTGAGCTGTTCAAGACTTCAGTGGAGGAAGTCACTGCAGGTGTGGTGGAAAGAGCAAGAGAACTAGAATTAGAAGTGGAACCTGAAGATATGACTGCATTGCTGTAACCTCATGATAAAACTTGAACACATGAGTAGTTGCTTCTTATGGATGAGCAAAGAAAGTGGTTTCTTGAAATGGAATCTACTGCTGGTGAAGATGCTGTGAAGATTGTTGAAATGAAAACACAGTGTTTAGAATATTGTATAAATTTAATTGATAAAGCAGCCGCAGGATTTGAGAGAATTGAGTCCAATCTTGAAAGAAGTCTACTGTGGGTAAAATGCTATCAAACAGCATTGCATGCTACAGAGAAATCATTTGTGAAAGGAAGAGTCAATCGATGCAGCAGATTTCATTGTTATTTTATTTTAAGAAATGTCCACAGCCACCCCAGCCTTCAGCAGTCAGCACCCTGATCAGTCAGCAGCCGTCAACATGGACGCAAGACTCTCCACCAGCAAAAAGATTAGGACTCACTGAAGGTTCAGATGATGGTTAGCATTTTTTAGCAAGTTATTTCAATATAATGTTATTGCACACATTATAGACTACAGTATAGTGTAAATATAACTATATGCCCTGGGAAACCAAAAAGTTCTTGTGACTCACCTTATTGCAATATTAGCTTTATTGCAGTGGTCTGTTCCAGAGCCAGTGATATCTCCGAGGTATGCCTGTGGAGTAATTCAGATCATTTCAAGTCCTCCTGTTTAACTGAAAATTTCCCAGATTAGCCGGTAGTGCTACTTGTTATTTCTTCTAACTTTATGATTCTGCTGTTCAGCTGCTAGTGTACATCTACAAGGGGAGGCTTGGATGTACAACTTAGGAAAGATAGGTGTGTGTTTAGAACATCTTATGACCGCTTTCATAGAAAGTGGTCTCTGACTCTCTTCCTTCCCTCAAATTGAACTTTCACCCTTTTCTCCTCAACTTTTAAAGCCCCTACCTTTCTTTCTTTACTTCTCACCAAAATCTCATCCCCGCCAACCTAGGAACTCTCTTATCACTGGATCTTTTCTAGGGAGTTGATCTGGTGTGATAATGAGAAGGTGGCTGTCATTGCAGGAACTTGGGCAAGGGAGCTAGGTTCTTGGTCATCCTCATAGAAATATAATATGAATTTCTCTATGAAAATATTATGATTATCGGTTGGTAGCTTTATTATTAACATTGCTTTTTTACCCCTGTATTTTAGGTTTAATAGACTTTAATATTACTACCTGGGAGCCTACCCACATTGTGTAGGATTTTTTGTTTGATTTTGTTTTCTGTCTATTGAAATAGTTCTCAGGTTTTCTCCAAGTTCCTTGCAGGCTTTTGTAACAAAACTGATTTATAAATTTGAAATTGCCTATATATAATTTCTCCCCAATTTACATACTCATTTAACTTTTGCCCATGTTTTTGAGCATTCCTAATCAGAAATAGTGATGAGTGGATGCCACACTGCTGATGCTGGACAGTACCTATGAAATCTCCTAGACGGGGGATAAAGAGTATGTTGTTTCAGCAGGCTCTTAGTGAAAACTGAGGTTTATAATGTATGCAGTTTGCCCATAATCACTCTCATAGAAACAAAGTCATTTTCACCACTGTCCCCTGACTTTCAGTAAGGCCCTCTTCATTTCACTAATGAGAACTCTTTTACCGTTATTAGCAGCTCTTCTCCAAGTATAACTGAAATCTTCAAATATGCCTTGTATCTATGGATGTTTGTGAATAGTATCATCTATAGACAGACCTACAGTCATTGAAATGAGTGCTTGTGAACTTTTTAAATGAGAAAGTGTATCAAGGAAAAAAAAAAAAAACATGAGTTCAAATTTCTGGGAATTACTTTTAAAGCAGTTCAAATCAAATACTGTTTGTTTAAAAGCCCTTCTAATTTCCAGATATATTAATTAAATGTTTAATGTGTGTTATAGCTAAAATAGTCATTTCGTTGGGATCAATTTATGATATAATAGTTGTATGTTAGTATATATCTTGGATCCCTTGGTGCATTTTTTATAGGATGAAGGTCAACATTATGGACATGAATTACTATTGTGTGATTTTGCAAAAATGAAATATAGTCTTTTGAGCTTCTGATCATCTGTCAAGAAAAGTTAATTGACATGGGAAAGGTTAGCAGAAAATATAATTAAATCTTGTTTGTCATAGATCTGTTAGTTTTGTTTGAAATAAATCCTCTTTCCATATTCCCATTTTTCCAATACATGCATATATTGGAATACACACACACGCGCGCACACACACACACACACACACACATACACACACAAACCATAAAACCAGTTTTTCAGAAGAACTAGAGATTAAATAAACCAGAATCCCTACCTAATCTTAGTTACTCTCTTGAGTTATTTTGAAGAGGTGGAATTATAGCAACAGATTAATGTCTGTGACAAATCTAAGCATTCAATAGTTGGCAGTTTTTACTGTGTCTATGTTGCCAGTACTTTTGATCCATGTATGTCATCACAGAATGGTGTATGAGATAACCACAGTATTTATTTAATTAAAGTGGCAGTTAAAGTTCCATAATCACTGTGTCACCTTTCTCTGAAAGTCTCAAGCCCTGCTGTTTATTTTAGAGCACCTAAACTGAAAACAGAAGAATATACAGACTTTGTGGTAGCAATTGATTTTGTTGCTAAGGAAGGTCAGGGAGACTGACCTTCAAACACCCATGCTGTCCTTCCAGCCATACCAGAAGTGGTGAATATGACTTACTGTAGCAAGTTTAGGAAATTATTTTCTCTCTCTGTTCTTTCCTTTACACTGTAAAGAAACATAAAAATATTTACTTTTAGAAATTCTAGATAGCAAATAACAAGACTGATTTTTAACAGTTAAAATTTGGTAGAGGGTCAGTGTGGGAAGTGTGGTGGAGGATCACTGCAGAAAGGAGTTACAGAGCTGCAACTCTGCTGCCACTATAGGGACTTGAGTTTGTAAACCCAATTATATCTATACCTTTTCAGTAAACTGAAAGCACTGTCTTGAACCCAGCACCTTGATCTTCCTGTTTTGATCATTGGGAACTATGTTTTCTGAAAACAAATAAGCTTTTAGAGAAAGAGCTGTGCCAAGTTTAATGTGTCTTTGGGAAAATATGTTAACTTTGCAGTTAATGACACTACGGCCATTCATTGAGTTAACATATAAAGGTAGCTGAGATTTACAGTTGAGTGCTCCTGACTTTGTCCATACCTTACCATTACTAAATGAAAGTTTACATTGTGGCAATTGATGCAGGAGTGTTTTGAGAGATGTGTGCAGAGAGAAAAGAAGACGATATTAAGACGATATTGGTTTAAAGACAAAATAGAAAATTAATGTGTTAGCCCGCTAGGGCTGCCATAACAAAATACCACAGACTGGGTGACTTAAACAACAGAAATTTTTATGTTCTCACAGTTCTGGAGTCTGGAATCTAAGATCAAGGTGTTGGCAGGGTTGTTTTCTTCTGAAGCCTCTTTCCTTGGCTTGCAGATGACCACCTTCTTGCTTTGTCCTCTGTGTGTGTATATGCTCCTGGTGTCCTTTTGAGGGTCCAGATTTTCTCCTCTTATGAGGACACAAGTCAGGTAGGATTAAGGCTAATAACCCATTTTAATGTAATCATCTCTTTAAAGGCCCTATCTTCAAATAGTCACTGGGGGAGGTTAGGACTTCAACACATGGATTTGGAGGGGAATACAGTTCAGCCCACAATAATTAAATATTTGAAATTTGTTCACTTATTGTTTAAATGTATATTCTAGTAATCTGTGATAAAATCCAAGGTCTGAGCATTCTTGATGATTTCTGTGAGTATACTTCTGTTGAAGTACTGTAGCATTTTTTTGCAATCTCTCTCACATCTTTCCCCATATATGAAATTGTAGGGTTTTTACTTCCCTGTACATATGTTTACGTTTCACTGTATTGCCTTCTGCTTCTGTGTGTGATGGGGGCTTGGGCAGGAAGTAATGTCCTCCAGCATAAATATCTTTAATGTCTGGAGAAGCAATCAAAGGCAAAAACAGTTTTCATGCAAAGTCTTCACATTCTAAGTACTATAGTAGAAAGAGCTTGGGATCAGGAAACCTAGGTTTTTGCTGCTTCAGTTGCTATTTGTATCATCTTTAGCAAGTTATTTTACTAACTTTAGCTTTAATTTCCTCATCTCTAAAATGGTAGACTGAATGTTCTCTGACATCCGATTGAATGATATATTCACTTATTCAGGAAGTATTATTGAGTACTAGTATGTGGCAAGCACTGTTTAAGGAATTAGGGATATAGCCTAAGTGTAAAACAAAGTCCCAGATGAGACAAGTGTAAAACAAATAGCAAGATGGTACATTTAATCCCAACAACATCAGTAATCACATTAAATGTAGATACTCTAAACACAATTAAAAGACAGAGATTGTCCGACTGGATAAAAAGCAAAAAAACACCTCTATGTGGATTAGAGAAACCCACTTTAAATATAAAATACAGATATGTAAAATGGGAAATGATATTCCATGCTCATACCAATCAACAGAAGACTAGAGTGGTTATATTAATATCTATGAAGTAGATTTCAAAGCAAGTAATATTACTGAAGATAAGGAGGATTATTTCATTATAACAAAGGGATCAGTTCATCAAGAGGACATAACATGGCTTCTCTGGTGGCACAGTGGTTGAGAGTCCACCTGCGGATGCAGGGGACACGGATTCATGCCCCGGTCTGGGAAGATCCCACATGCCGTGGAGCGGCTCAGCCCATGAGCCATGGCCGCTGAGCCTGTGCGTCTGGAGCCTGTGCTCTGCAATGGGAGAGGCCACAACAGTGAGAGGCCCGCATAACACACACACACACACACACACACAAAAAGGACATAATAATCTTAATCATTTGTGTACCTAATAATAAAACTTAAATACATAAAGCAAAGCTAATAGAACTGCAAGGAAAAATAGATAAATCCGAAATTATAGTTGGATATTTAAATACCTATCTTCAAATAATTAATAGAAGTAGAGAGAAAATCATTAAGATTACAAAAGACTTTAGCAATACTATCAACCAATCTAACTGACATTTATAGAAAACCACCCAATAACAGAAGACTTATTCTTTTCAAGGCCACACAGAACACTTACCATGATATACCATATTTGGGCAAAAGAACTCTCTATAAATTTAAAAAGATCCAAATAATTTAAAGCATGTTCTCTTTGAATGAAAGGGAATTAAATTAGAAATCAAAACAAAAGGATATGTGGAAAATTTCCAAGTATTTGGAAACTAAACACAATTTAAAATAATCCATGGGTCAAAGAAAACAGCAGGGAAATGAGAAAGTATCTTGAACTGAGTAAAAATGAAAGCAAAATGTTTAGCTGTGGGATACAACTAATACAATAGTTCAAGGGAAATTTATAGTACCAATTGATTACATTTGAAAAGAAGAAAGGTCTAAGATCAGTTCTATCTTAAGAAACTAAAATAAGAGGAACAAATTAAACCCAGTGTAAGTAGGAGAAAGGAAATAATAAAGATTGGGACAGCAGTCAATGAAATAGAAAGCAGAAAAATAATAGAGAAAATCAATGAAAGGAAAAGTTAATATTTTTTAGAAGACTGATAAATTTCTAACAAAATTTATCAAAAAAGTGAGAAGAAAATTATTAATATTATGAATGAGAGAGGTGACTTTACTACAGATTTTATGGGTTTTAAATGGTTTATAAGGAAATACTATGAAAACCTTTGTCAATAAATTCAACAATTTTGCTGAAATGGACAAATTCCTTGAAAGACACAAACTGCCAAAGCAAAAGAGATAATCATGAATAGCTTTGTGTGTGTTAAAGAAATTATATTTGTAAAGAAATTATATTTCTTCTCACAAAGAAGACTCCAGACCCTTGTGGCTTCACCAATGAATTCCACTGAACGTTTAAGTAAGAAATAGTATCAGTGCTATACAAATTCTTTTGCAAAATTGAATATTAGGGAATATTTCCTAATTCATTCTATGGGGCTAGCTTAATCTGCTACCCAAAGCAGGCAAAGATAGTACAAGAAAAAAAAAAAAAAAAAAAAAAAAAACTATAAACAAATTTCCTTAATAGACATATATATAGAAAAAACACTTAACATGATTTTAGCAAATTAAGTCCAAAAAAAGGTTTTTAAAAAAATAGCACATCTTTACCAGGTGGAGTTTATTCCAGGAATACAAGGTTGGTTTAATATTCAATTAATCACTATAATTTATCATATTAATAGACTGAAAAAAATACACATTTATCTCAATGGATGCAGGAAAAGAAGCATTCAAAACAAATCTAACATCCATTTCTAATTTAAGCCAAAAAGCAAGCAAACAAAAATACTTCCAGTAAACCTGGAATAGGAAACTTTTTTAACCTGATAAAGAACATCTATGGAAAACCTATATTAAATATCTTAATGAAGAAAGACTGAATGGTTTCACAAGGCAAAAATGTTCACTCTGTTCACCATTGTACTGGAGGTTCTAGTAAGGTAAGGCAAGAAAAGAATTTAAAAGGCATATAGATTGGAAAGAAAGAACTAAATCTGTCTTTATTCATGAACAACATGATTTATATATGTAGAAAATCAGATGGAATCTATAAAAAAGCTACTAAAGTTTAACCCATGGGTATACTTGATACAAGATATAGAGTTCAGGATATAAAAAGAACTGTAATTTTATACAGCGGCAACAATCCAAAGTGGAAATGAATAAAAATATTATTTATGATAACAACAGAAATGTGAAATATTTAGTGATACTTTTCTTTTTTTAACACCTTTACTGGAGGATAATTGCTTTACAATGTTGTGTTAGTTTCTGCTGTATAACAAAGTGAATCAGCTATGTGTATACAGATATCCCCACATACCCTCCCTCTTGCGCCTCCCTCCCACTCTCCCTATTCCACCCCTCTAGGTAGTCACAAAGCACCGAGCTGATCTCCCTGTGCTAAGCAGCTGCTTCCCACTAGCTAGCTATTTTACATTTGGTAGTGTATATATGTCAGTGCTACTCTCTCACTTTATCTCAGCTTACCCTTCCCCCTCCCCATGTCCTCAAGTCCATTCTCTACATCTGCATCTTTATTCCTATCCTGCCCCTAGGTTCATTAGAACCATATCTTTTTTAGATTCCATATGTATGTATTAACATACAGTATTTGTTTTTCTCTTTCTGACTTACTTCACTCTGTATGACAGACTATAGGTCCATCCACCTCACTACAAATAACTCAATTTCATTGTTTTTTATGGCCGAGTAATAATCCATTGTATATATGTGCCACAACTTCGTAATCCATTCATCTGTCCATGGACATTTAAGTTGATTCCCTGTCCTAGCTATTGTAAATAGTGCTGTAGTGAACATTGTGGTACGTCTCTTTTTGAATTATGATTTTCTCAGGGCATATGCCCAGTAGTGGGATTGCTGGGTCATATGGTAGTTCTATTTGTAGTTGTTTAAGGAAGCTCCATACTGTTCTCCATAGTGGCTGTATCGTTATACATTCCCACCAACAGTGAAAGAGGGTTCCCTTTTCTCCACATCCTCTCCAGCATTTATTGTTTGTAGATTTTTTGATGATGGCCATTCTGACTGCTGTAAGGTGATACCTCACTGTGATTTTGATTTGCATTTCTCTAATGGTTAGTGATCTTGAGCATCTTTTCATGTGTTTGTGGGCAATCTGTATATCTTCTTCAGAGAAATGTCTATTTAGGTCTGCTCATTCATGGACTGGGTTTATTTGGTTTTTTGATATTGAGCTGCATGAGCTGCTTGTATATTATGGAGATTAATCCTTTGTCAGTTGCTTTGTTTGCAAATATTTTCCCCCATTCTGAGGATTGTCTTTTCATCTTGTTTATGGTTTCCTTTGCTGTGCAAACACTTTTAAGTTTCATTAGGTCCCATTTCTTTATTTTTGTTTTTATTTCCATTTCTCTAGGTGGGTCAAAAAGGATCTTGCTGTGATTTATGTCATAGGGTGTTCTTCCTATGTTTTCCTCTAAGAGTTTTATACTGTCTTGCCCTACATTTCGGTCTTTAATCCATTTTGAGTTTATTTTTGTGTATGGTGTTAGGAAGTGTTCTAATTTCATTCATTTACATGTAGCTGTTCAGTTCTCCCAGCACCACTTATTGAAGAGGTTGTCTTTTCTCCATTGTATATCCTTGGCTCCTTTGTCAAAGATAAGTGGACCATATGTGCATGGGTTTATCTCTGGGCTTTCTATCCTGTTCCATTGATCTATATTTCTGTTTTTGTTCCCGCACCATACTGTCTTGATTACTGTAGCTTTGTAGTAGAGACTGAAGTCCGGGAGCCTCATTCCTCCAGCTCCATTTTTCTTTCTCGAGTGCTTTGGCTATTCAGGGTCTTTTGTGTTTCCATACAAATTGTAAAATTTCTTGTTCTAGTTCTGTGAAAAATGCAATTGGTAGCTTGATAGGGAGTGCATTGAATCTTTAGATTGCTTTGGGTAGTACAGTCATTTTCACAATGTTGATTCTTCCAATCCAAAAACATGGTATATCTCTCCATTTGTTTGTATTTAATTTCTTTCATCAGTGTCTTGTAGTTTTCTGCATACAGGTCATTTGTCTCGTTAGGTAGGTTTATTCCTAGGTATTTTATTCTTTTTGTTGCAGTGGTAAGTGGGAGTGTTTCCTTAATTTCTCTTTCAGATTTTTCAGCATTAGTGTATAAGAATACAGGAGACTTCTGTGCATTAATTTTGTATCCTGCTACTTTACAAAATTTATTGATTAGCTCTGGTAGTTTTCTGGTAGCATCTTTAGGATTCTCTGTGTATAGTATCATGTCATCTGCAAACAGTGATAGTTTAAATTCTTCTTTCTGATTTGGGTTCCTTTTATTTCTCTTTCTTCTCTGATTGCTGTGGCTAAAACTTCCAAAACTACGTTGAATAATAGTGGTGAGAGCGGGCAACCTTGTCTTGTTTCTGATCTTAGAGGAAATGGTTTCAGTTTTTCACCACTGAGAATGATGTTGGCTGTGGGTTTGTCATATATGGCCTTTACTATGTTGAGGTAGGTTCCCTTTATGCCCACTTTCTGGAGGGTTTTTATCATAAATCAGTGTTGAATTTTGTCAGAAGCTTTTTTGCATCTATTGAAATGATCATGTGGTTTTTATCCTTCAGTTAATTAATATGGTGTATCACATTGATTGATTTGCGTATATTGAAGAATCCTTGCATTCCTGGGATAAACCCCACTTGATCATGGTGTATGATCCTTTTAATGTGTTTTTGGATTGTGTTTGCCAGTATTTTGTTGAGGATCTTTGCATCTATGTTCATCAGTGATATTGGCCTGTAGTGTGTGTGTGTGTGTGTGTGTGTGTGTGTGTGTGTGTGTGTGTGGCATCTCTGTCTGGTTTTGGTATCAGGGTGATGGCCTCATAGAATGAGTTTGGGAGTGTTCCTCCCTCTGCTATATTTTGGAAGAGTTTGAGAAGGATAGGTGTTAGCTCTTCTCTAAATGTTTGATAGAATTCACCTGTGAAACCATCTGGTCCTGGGCTTTTGTTTGTTGGAAGATTTTTCTTCACAGTTTCAATTTCAGTGCTTGTGATTGGTCTGTTCATATTTTCTATTTCTTCCTGGTTCAGTATTCAAAGGTTGTACTTTTCTAAGAATTTGTCCATTTCTTCCAGGTTGTCCATTTTTCTGGCATATAATTGTTTGTAGTAGTCTCTCATGATCCCTTGTATTTCTGTAGTGTCAGTTGTGACTTCTCCTTTTTCATTTCTAATTCTGTTGAATGAGTTTTCTCCCTTTTTTTCTTGATGAGTCTGGATAATGATTTATCAACTTTGTTTATCTTCTCAAAGAACCAGCTTTTAGTTTTATTGATCTTTGCTATCATTTCCTTCATTTCTTTTTCATTTATTTCTGACCTGATATTTATGATTTCTTTCCTTCTGCTAACTTTGGGGGTCTTTTTGTTGTTGTTTTTCTTCCTCTTTCTCTAATTGCTTTAGGTGTAAGGTTAGGTTGTTTATTTGAGATATTTTTTGTTTCTTGAGGTAGGATTGTATTGCTGTAAACTTCCCTCTTAGAACTGCTTTTGCTGCATCCCATAGGTTTTGGGTCATTGTGTTTTCATTGTGATTTGTTTCTAGCTATTTTTTAATTTCCTCTTTAATTTCTTCAGTGATATTTTGGTTATTTAGTAGTGTATTGTTTAGCCTCCATGTGTTTGTATTTTTAACAGTTTTTTTCCTGAATTCATATCCTGGAGAATGTTCCATGAGCACTTGAGAAGAAAGTATATTCTGTTGTTTTTGGATGGGATGTCCTATAAATAGCAATTAAGTCCATCTGATGTAATGTGACTTTTAAAGCTTGTGTTTCCCTACTTCTTTTCATTTGGGATGATCTACCTGTTGGTGAAAATGGGGTGTTAAAGTCATCTACTATTATTGTGTTACTGTCAATTTCCCCTTTATGGCTGTTTGCATTTGCTTATATATTGAGGTGCTCCTATGTTGGGTACATAAATATTTACAACTGTTATATCTCCTTCTTGGATTGATCTCTTGATCATTATGTAGTGTCTTTCTTTGTCTCTTGTAATAGTCTTTTCTTTAAAGTCTATTTCATCTGATATGAGTATTGCTACTCCAGCTTCCTTTTGATTTCCATTTGCATGGAATATCTTTTTTCATCCCTTCACTTCCAGTTTGTATGTGTCTCTACATCTGATGTGGGTCTCTTATAGACAGCATATATATAGGCCTTATTTTTGAATCCATTCAGCTAATATGTTTGTTTTGGTTGGAGCATTTAATCCATTTACATTAAGGTAATTATCAATATGTATGTTCCTACTATCATTTTCTTAATTGTTTGGGGTTTGTTATTGTAGGTCTTTTCCTTCTTTTGTGTTTCCTGCCTAGAGAAGTTACTTTAGCATTTGTCGTAAAGCTAGTTTTGGTGGTGCTGAATTTTCTTAACTTTTGCTTGTCTGTAAAGGTTTTAATTTCTCTGTCAAATCTGAATGAGATCCTTGATGGGTAGAGTAATCTTAGTTGTAGATTTTTCCCTTTTGTCACTTTAAATATGATGCCACTCCCTTCTGGCTTGCAGAGTTTCTGCTGAAAGATCAGCTGTTAACCTTATGGGGATTCCCTTTTATGTTATTTGTTGCTTTTCCCTTGCTGCTTTTAATATTTTTTCTTTGAATTTAATTTTTGATAATTTGATTTATATGTGTCTTGGTGTATTTCTACTTGGATTTATTCTGTATGGGACTGTGCTTCCTTGACTTGATTGACTATTTCCTTTCCCATGTTAGTGAAGTTATCAACTATAATCTTCAAATATTTTCTCAAGCACTTTCTTTATCTCTTCTTCTTCTGGGACCCCTGTAATTTGAATGTTTGTGCTTTTAATATTGTCCCAGAGACCTCTGAGACTGTCCTCAATTCTTTTCATTCTTTTTTCTTTATTCTGCTCTGCAGCAGTTATTTCCACTATTTTATCTTCGGGGTCACTTATCCATTCTTCTGCCTCAGTTATTCTGCTGTTGATTCCTTCTAGAGTATTTTTAATTTCATTTATTGTGTTGATTCATCATTGTTTGTTTGCTCATTAGTTCTTCTCAGTCCTTGTTAAACACTTCTTGTATTTTCTCCATTCTATTTCCAAGATTTTGGATCATCTTCACTATCATTACTCTGAATCCTTTCTCAGGTGGACTGCCTATTTCCTCTTCATTCATTTGGTCTGGTGTGTTTTTACCTTGCTCCTTCGTCTGCTGCATATTTCTCTGTCTTATCATTTTACTTAGTGTGTTTGGGGGTTTCCTTTTCACAGGCTGCAGGTTTGTAGTTCCCATTATTTTTGGTGTCTGCCCCCAGTGGGTGAGGTTGGTTCAGTGACTTGTGTAGGCTTCCTGGTGGAGGGGACTGGAACCTGTGTTCTGGTGGGTGGGGCTGCATCGGTGGTGTGTTTTGGGGTGTCTGTGAACTTAGTATGACTTTAGGCAGCCTCTCTGCTAATGGGTGGGATTGTGTTCCTATCTTCCTAGTTTTTTGGCATGGGGCCTCCTGCACTGGAGCTTGCTGGCCGTTGGTGGAGCTGGGTATTAGTGTTGAGACGAAGATCTCTGGGAGAGCTCTCGCCAATTGATATCACGTGGGGCTGGGAGGTTTCTGGTGGTCCAATGTCCTGGACTCGGCCCTCCCACCTCAGAGGCTCAGGTCTGACACCCAGCCAGAGGACCAAGACCCCGCCAGCTGCATAGCTCAGAAGAAAAGGAAGAAAGAAAGAAACGAAATTTAAAAAACAAACAGACGGGACTCTAGGACATGTGGTAAGAGCAAACCTAAACAGACAAAGTCACACAAAGAAGCATATACATACACACTCACAAAAAGAGAAAAAGGGGAAAAAAATCAAAAAAATTTAAAAAGGAACAGAGCAAACAAACCAATTAACAAATCCACCAATGATATTAAGCACTGAAAACTAAACTAAGATAAAAATGAAACCAGAAACCATTAGATGCAGAAAGCAAACCCTAAGTCTACAGTTGCTCCCAAAGTCCACCACCTCAATTTGGGGAACATTTGTTGTCTATTCAGGTATTCCACAGATGCAGGGTTTATCAAGTTGATTGTAGGGATTTAATCCACTCCTCCTGAGTCTGCACAGAGAAATTTCCCTTTCTCTTCTTTGTTCACACAGCTCCTGGGGTTCAGCTTTGGTTTTGGCCCCTCCTCTGTGTGTTGGCTGCCCTCAGGAGTCTATTCCCTGCCCAGACGGGAGAGGGTTAAATCAGCAGCTGATTAGGGCTTTCTTGCTCACTCAGGCCAGGGAGAGGGAGGGGTATGTTAGTCACAATTGGATTGTGGGGCAAGCCTGTGGCGGCAGAGGCTAGAGTGACATTGCAAGAGCCTGAAGTGCACTGTGTGTTTTCTTGGGAAAGTTGTCCTTGGATCACATGCTGGCAGTGGCGGGCTGCACAGGCTCCCAGGGGGGTGTGGGTAGTGACCTGTGGTTGCACACAGGATTCTTAGTGACAGCGGCAGCAGTGTTAGCAGTTCATGCCCGCCTCTGGGGTCCGAGCTGATAGCCGTGGCTCGCACCCGTCTCTGGAGCTCATTTAGGCGGTGCTCTGAATGCCCTCTCGCACACCCTGAAACAGTGGTCTCTTGCCTCTCCAGCAGATCCAGACTTTTTCCAGACTCTCTTCCAGCTAGCTGTGGTGCACTAGCCCCCTTCAGGCTGTGTTCACACAGCCCACCCCAGTCCTCTCCCTGGGATCTGACCTGTGAAGCCCAAGTCTTAGCTCCCAGCCCCCACCTGCCGTAGCGGGTGAGCAGACAAGCGTCTCAGGTTGGTGAGTGCTGGTTGACACCGATCCTTTGTGCAGGAGTCTCTCCACTTTGCCCTCTGCATGCCTGTTGCTGCGCTCTTCTCCATGGCTCTGAAGCTTCCCCCGTGCCCACCCCTTGTCTCCACCAGTGAAGGGACTTCCTAGTGTGTGGAAACTTCCTCCTTCGCAGCTCCATCCCAGAGGTTCCCTATTCTTTTGTGTCTTTTTTTTTTTTTTCTTTTTTCTTTTTTCTTTTGCCATACCCAGGTATGTGGGGATTTTCTTGCCTTTTGGGAAGTCTGAGGTCTTCTTCCAGCATTCAGTAGGTGTTCTGTAGGAGTTGTTCCACATGTACATGTATTTTTGATGTATTTCTGGGGAAGAAGGTGATCTTCACGTCTTTACTCCCCTGCCATCTTGAAGGTCTCTTCTAGGGATGCTTTTAACAAGATTTGAAAGACCTTTATACTGAAAACTAAAATAATTGTTGGGAGAAGTTAAAAACAGCCTAAAGCAATAGAAAGATGTACTGTGTTCATGATCTAGAAGACTCAATATTTTTAAGATGTTAGTTCTCTCAAAATTTATAGATAAATTCAGCACAACTCTAACCAAGACCCTAGGAGGTTATTCTATAGAGATTATTAGTTTGATTCTAAAATTCATATGAAATGTAGAGGACTTAAAAGAGCCAGAACAACTTGACAAAAAAATGAAGTTGGAGGGCCTACCTACCTGACTTCAAGACTTATTATTAACTCACAGTAATCAAATCAAGAGAGCTTGTTAATGAACAGATAACATCTTTATGCACCATAAAGTTGGGCAAAGAGATCAATACAACACAATAGAAAATCTGGAAAGAGACTCACATATATATGGTTAATTGACTTTCAATAAAAGTATATAGTTCAATTGGTGCTGAAACAATTGGACATCCATTTAAAAAAATAATTTGCAGTATATACGAAATTAACTCCAAATGTATTATAGTTCTGAACATACAGGAGAAAAATCTTTGTGGTATTAGGTTACGCAGAGATTTCTTAGGCAAGGGCAAAGCATGATCCATAGAAAAAAAGTAATAAATCAGACTTTATCAAAATTAAGAATGTGTATTCTTCAAAATCACCGATAAGAGAACGAAGAGAGTAGCCAAAATCACAAATCTGATAAAGGACATGCATACAGAGTGTATAAAGAACTCTTTAAACCTAATAAGAAGGGAAAAAAAAGGACAAATATTTGAGAAGACACTTCATCAAAGAAGAAATAAACTTGTGAAAAAGGTGATTGATTATTCATTAGAGAAATATAAATTAAAACATAGTGAAATACCACCACGTATTAGAATATAGAATGAAACATATTAGAATAAAACAATGTTGGCAAGACTGTGGAACAACTAGGACTCTTCTTCACTGTCGAAGGGAACATGCAGCAATGCAACTACTTTGGGAAAGACTTGGGCATAAAGATTCCTAGCAGCTTTATTTGTTATAGCCCCAAACTAGAAGCAACCCAGAAGTCCATGGAGAGGTGAATGGATAAACAAATTGAGGTACATCTGTATGATGGAATATTACCCAACAGTAAAATGGATGAGGTATTTATACAAGCAGTGATGTGGATGAGTGTCAAAATAATCATCCTAAGTGAAAGAAACCAGACGAAGAATACATACTATTTGATTCCAAATACGTAAAAGTCAAGAAAATATAAACAAATCACTCATGGCAGAAAGCAGGTCAGCTATTGCCTGCAAGGGGATAGAAGAGAAGACAGGATTACATAGGGTTATGAGAAAATATCTACAAATGATGGGTATGTTCATCATCTTGATTTCATGGGTATATACATATGTCAAAACATCAAATTGTATACCATTTCTCTGTACACTCTTAAGATATGTGTGCAGTTTATTGTATGTCAATCATAAAACTGTTCTTTAAAAGTACTTACCCTGTGGAACTTATATTTTACTGGGGAGGAGGTGTAATGACAATAAACATGTATTTTGCTTCTGTATATATAGGTGTGTATGTGTCAGATGTTGAAAAGTCTTTTAATGAAAAATGAAGCAGTGTGAGGATAGAAAGTAATGGGGAGGGCAGCTGTTTGAGAGAGGAGGTCAGGTAAATGTAGTATCATGACAGTTTAACAGAGACTAGTTTAAGCTCCCTGTAATCTTTTGAAAACTGTTTAAAGATTTGTTTCAGTTTTTTAAAAGTTTCAGTTGACCATTCTCTCTCTCATCTAAAAAGATAACAGCTTTCCCCTAACTTGAAGGCAGATTTAAGATTTACATTTCTGCCATCAGAAGGAACCATATGGGAAGGGTGGGCAGAGGTAAGCAAAACCTACTCCACATGCCCAATAGAAGCCCATTTCTGCTTGAAGAATTTCTTATGGTTAATTTTTTTTATTGAAAGGATGAGACCTATTTTTTGAACATTTGTAGAATGGTGAATCAGAAAGAAAGTCACAACCATAATCCCAGTCTCCTACTTGCCTGCCAGACAGGCAGTTATCCCTCAGTTTTCTAAAAGGAAAACCAAAAATTCTCCAGTCACTATCATCGTTGGTGTTGTGTGCATGTGTATGATGCCGGAGAGGGACTTTAAAAATCATTGCTCTTGTGGAACTTTTATTTTATTGGGAAGGAGGTGTAATGGTGATGCATGTGTATATGTGTCAGATGTTGAAAAGTCTTGAAGAAAAACAAAACAGTGTGAGAATGAGCTTTTGAATGAATGGAAGAGGGAAGGTTTCCATCAATGGAGTGAACTGCTTGCTTGTTTCCAGTCATCCTAACAGAGGAGCTAGAAACGTGTTCTGGTACCTTAGCAGCCATTACCGCTCATCAGTGGAACCTGAATTTGTTTCAGTTCCCCCAAAAGTGATTGCTAATTATAGAGACTTTAGAATATCTGTGTACTGGGGGCATAGAGAAAGAATGTTAAAAAGAAAATAAATTTAAAATGCTTTGTAACATGTGCTGCAAACTGAACTGTGGTCCTTTATTTTGAAAAAATGCTTTTAATTCTGCTCATCCCTTGGTTTTCTAAAACGTACTCTAAAAATCCTAAAGATGCCACCAGAAAATGACTAGAGTTAATCAATGAATTTGGTAAAGTAGCAGGATACAAAATTAATGCACAGAAATCTCTTGTTTTCCTATAACTAACAATGAAAAATCCGAAAAAGAAACTAAGGAAACACTGCCATTTACCATTGCAACAAAAAGAATAAAATACCTAAGAATAAACCTACCTAAGGAGGCAAAAGACCTGTATGCAGAAAACTGTATGACACTGATGAAAGAAATTAAAGACAGTACAAACGGATGGAGACATATACCGTGTTTTTGGATTGGAAGAATCAACATTATGAAAATGACTGTACTACCCAAAGCAATCTGAAGATTCAGTGCAATCCCTATCAAATACCAATGGCATTTTTCACAGAACTAAAACAAGAAATTTTATAATTTGTATGGAAACAAAGGCCCCGAATAGCCAAAGCAATCTTCAGAAAGAAAAACAGAGCTGGAGGAATCAGGCTCTCTGACTTAAGACTATACTACAAAGCTACAGTAATCAAGACAGTATGGTACTGGCACAAAAACAGAAATATAGATCAGTGGAACAGGATAGAAAGCCCAGAGATAAACCTATGCACATATGGTCACCTTATCTTTGACAAAGGAGGCAAGAATATACAATGGAGAAAAGACAGCTTCTTCAATAAGTGGTGCTGGGAAAACTGAACAGCTACATATAAACGAATGAAATTAGAACACTTCCTAACACCATACACAAAAGTAAACTCAAAATGGATTAAAGACCTAAATGTAAGGCCAGACAGTATAAAACTCTTAGAGGAAAACATAGGCAGAACACTCTATGACATAAATCACAGCAAGATCCTTTTTGACCCACCTCCTAGAGAAATGGAAATAAAAACAAAAATAAACAAATGGGACCTAATGAAACCTACAAGCTTTTGCACAACAAAGGAAACCATAAACAAGATGAAAAGACAACCCTCCGAATGGGAGAAAATATTTGCAAACGAAGCAAGTGAAAAAGGATTAATCTCCAAAATATACAAGCAGCTCATGCAGTTCAATAGCACAAAAAACAAACAATCCAATCCAAAAATGAGCAGAAGACCTAAGTAGACATTCCTCCAAAGAAGATATACAGATTGCCCACAAACACATGAAAAGATGCTCAACATCACTAATCATTAGAGAAATGCAAATCAAAACCACAATGAGATAGATATCACCTCACAGCAGTCAGACTGGCCATCATCAAAAAATCTACCAACAATAAGTGCTGGAGAGGTTGTGGAGAAAAGGGAACCCTCTTGCACTGTTGGTGGGAATGTAAATTGATACAGCCACTATGGAGAACAGTATGGAGGTTCCTTAAAAAACTACAAATAGAACTACCATATGACCCAGCAATCCCACTACTGGTCATATACCCTGAGAAAACCATAATTCAAAGAGAGTCATGTACCACAATGTTCACTGCAGCTCTATTTACAATAGCCAGGACATGGAAGCAACCTGAATGTCCTTCAACAGATGAATGACTAAGGAAGATGTGGCACATCTATACAGTGGAATATTAGTCATAAAAAGGAACAAAATTGAGTTATCTGTAATGAGGTGGATGGACCTAGAGTCTATCATACAGAGTGAGGTAAGTCAGAAAGTGAAAAACAAATGCCATATGCTAATGCATATATGTGGAATCTAAAAAAATGGTACTGATGAACCTAGTGGCAGGGCAGGAATAAAGATACAGACGTAGAGAACTTATTTGAGGACACAGTGGGGAATGGGAAGCTGGGATGAAGTGAGAGAGTAGCATTGACATATATACGCTACCAAATGTAAACTGGATGGCTAGTGGGAAGCTGCTGCATAGCACAGGGAGATCAGCTTGATGCTTTGTGATGATCTAGAGGGGTGGGAGGGAGGCTCAAAAGGGAAGGGATATGGGGATATATGTATACATATAGCTAATTCACTTTGTTGTACAGCAGAAACTAACACAACATTGTAAAGCAATTGTACTCGAATGAAGATGTAAAAAAAATAAATAAAATTGCATGAATTTTAAAAAAAACATTGTCTGGAGAATAATTTAAAGGTTTTTGTCTCATTTAACATAAATTTGGTGGCAGTAACAGAGGAAAATGCATTGAATGATGCCAGTTGTGTATTTGTTTATGTAAAATTTTTATAAAATATACTAATTTCTGTCACTCTGTTTTCCATTTTTCTATCTGAATGGTATTCATCAGAGCACATGCTCTGTCTCCACGCCCTGAGTCTGGGCTTCCTATGTTAAAAAGAAACCTGTAGACTCTCAACTGTGAGGCTGGAGCCTTGAGAATCAGGAGCCCCCTCCTGGTTCCAGTCCCTCCCAGCCAACAGAGGTAGCAGAAGTGGAGGTTCACATGGCTCAGGCTTCTGTAGTCTCCAGCACCCCAAGACTTTCCCCCACCCCATGCCTGCTGCTGGTCAGAGGCGAATGAGTCCAGTCCTCTCAACCATAGAACAGTTACTCTTAATCTTTTGGGTCATGGTTCCTTTTGAGGAACGGGATAAAATCTATGGACAAAACGTTTGCACGTCACTTCGGGGCTGCCAAGAACCCCTGTTCCAGAGGGTTTCAAGTAAGCAGAGTTATATTTCTTTGCCAAGTATAGAGGCAGCACTCAATCTGTGATCTACATAACAACTGTGTAGGTAACAACTATTTTATTAAATTGCATTTTTAATAATAACCTGTTCAGCTAGGCACCAGGAAGAACTAGAGAAAGCCAGCAAGGTTGTGCTTTTCCTGCACTAGGAAGATCCTACATTTTGTTTCAGCAGCCCAAATCCATTGGTTTTGTATGTATTTTACTAGGAAAAAATATTAGGACAGACTTTTCAGTATCCTCTTCCCACCCTATTTTTTGTTTCTTGCTTTTTTTTTAAACATCTTTATTAGAGTATAATTGCTTTACAATGGTGTGTTAGTTTCTGCTTTATAACAAAGTGAATCAGCTATACATGTACATATATCCCCATATCTCCTCCCTCTTGCGTCTCCCTCCCTCCCACCCTCTCTATCCCACCCCTCAAGGTGGTCACAGAGCACCGAGCTGATCTGCCTGTGCTATGCGGCTGCTTCCCACTAGCTATCTATTTTACATTTGGTAATGTATATATAAGTCCATGCCACTCTCTCACTTCATCCCAGCTTAACCTTCCCCCTCCTTGTGTCCTCAAGTCCATTCTCTACATCTGCGTCTTTATTCCTGTCCTGCCCCTAGGTTCTGCACAACCTTTTTTTTTTTTTTAGATTCCATATATATGCGTTAGCATATGGTATTTGTTTTTCTCTTTCTGACTTACTTCACTCTGTATGACAGACTCTAGGTCCATCCACCTCACTACAAATAACTCAATTTTGTTTCTTTTTATGGCTGAGTAATATCCCATTGTATATATGTGCCACATCTTCTTTATCCTTTCGTCTGTCGATGGACACTTACGTGGTTCCTTAAAAAACTAAAAATAGAACTACCATATGACCCAGCAATCCCACTACTGGACATATACCCTGAGAAAACTATAATTCAAAAAGAGTCATGTACCATAATGTTCATTGTATCTCTATTTACAATAGCCAGGACATGGAAGCACCCTGTTCTTTGGTTCTCAATTATTCTGTTTCACATAATCCCTCAAATATTATATAGAACAACCAGGTACCTACTGTTCTGTGTTTAGTCTTGACTCTGAAGCCAAATACCACATCTACCTTACATAGTCACTGAGCAGTCTAGCCTCTTGCACTATTCATTTAGTATTTGCTCTCTAATTTTATCCTAGAAATGAATTTTCCTAAACTGAGTCTGTTAACAGTACTCTTTTGCTTCTTACAGCTTGTACCTCCTTTTAAGCCTCAAGTAACATCTGAGACAGACACCAGATACTTTGATGAAGAATTTACAGCTCAGACTATTACAATAACACCACCTGAAAAGTGTAAGTAAATCTAGAAGGAAATTGATTATGTTCTAATACAATTGAAGAAAACAGACTTTTTTTTTTTTTTTTTTTTTTTTTTTTTTTTTTTTTTTTTTTTGTGGTATGCGGGCCTCTCACTGTTGTGGCCTCTCCCTGGAGCACAGGCTCCGGATGCACAGGCTCAGCGGCCATGGCTCACGGGCCCAGCCGCTCCGCTGGCATGTGTCATCTTCCCGGACGGGGGCACGAACTCGTGTCCCCTGCATTGGCAGGTGGACTCTCAACCACTGCACCACCAGGGAAGCCCCGCAGCCATTTTTTTTAACTGGATATTTTCAAGGTCAAATTCCACAGTGACTTATTCTGTTCCATTTAAGAACATGGCGTTTTCAATGTGGAAATATCTAAATACAGGTAGCTAAGAGAAAAGTTTTTTTGAGTAAAAAAAAAATGATATATGGAAAAATTGTAGAGTTGAGAATTATAGACTAAATTATAGACTAACTAGCCCTTCCTTACTATTCTCTAATAGATTATTTTGACATCAGCTGAAAGGATTCTGAAATGAAGACCTCCCACGTTTCCCACTGCTCAGACACCACCTTCTAAATTTTGCTAATTCTGGTCTCCTGCTTACTTAGTAGTAGTTTTTAAATTCACTTTAAACTGAATCACTCTTTTTTACTTAGCTGTATCTTAAGCAATAATATCTGTGAAGACATAATTTGGTTTGCTAGTAATTCTTGATATTATGAATTAAATTACATATCTGTTAAAACTATACATTCACGCACCACTTAAAATCATTCCACATGTACTAGTTTGTGCCCTACACGTTGGTGAAGACCTTTCACTTAAAGGGAAGAAAAGGTTGTTATATAATTTATAAACATTCTCATATGCTGACAGAGGTCTGTATTCTGTCATCATTAGTTAAGGAGTAAGGATAAAATTGAGTTTCAGGGACACATTTGGATAGCTAAAAGATTTCTTCAGTCACACATCTTTTGGCTCACAATAACATCACTTTAATTTTTGTCTCCTTTTCTTTTTTATTATATCCTTTCCTACATTCCTTCTCCTCTCTTTCCTTTTTAAAAGGCAGATTAGTTGATAGTGCTACTTTACACTGAGTATCCATGAGAGGGAAGATTAAAGCGCTGTTTCAACTGTGGATGTAGTCAATTGATTACAGCATTGAAAGGCAAACTAGGAGTCATCTAGGCCAAGAGTTTTTAACCTGAGACCCAGGGCCTGACAAAATGAGGGACTGTGAACACTGTGAAATGAAAAATATAATTATGTGTGCATATGCACTTTTCTTTCTTTAGATTTGCAAGAGGTAAAGAGCCTCTTAACTTTCATTTTACAAGGGATGAAATTAAAACCTGGAGAGAAGTTGAGCTTCCCTAAGTCCCACCGTTAGTGTTAGCTGTAGTCAGGAGCGGGAGTTATAGCTTGGCTGACAGTGCCCAGGTTAAGCTGTGAAAGGGCAGTATGTTGAAGCACTGCTCATGGTTTGTCACCTGTGGTGGGTGAGGGCTTCATTGCTAGAATCAGAATCTCTGAGAGCTGAAGATGATGTTAGAAAGCCTGTGGAGTTGCGGGCAATCAGCTAAGGACCGTGAGTAGGAGCGGTGAGTGCAGCCTCGGCGTATGGCTTCCCCTGGCCCAGCGCGGGCTGCGGGGATACAATTGTCTGAAATTCTGGGCAACACCAATGAGCTGTTGGACTGGCCTAGGAGTACTTCCCACCACAGAGCCTCATTGTTTGGACATAACCGTAATTGTAATCAGACCACATCGTTCCCCTGCTTCAAGCCTTCCATGGGCCCCACTGCTGCACTCTAACTGCTCACACTGGCTGCACAGCTCTGTCAGATCTGGTCCCATCCTCCTCTCAGACCTCATCCTGTCCATCTTCTCCACAGTCTCTGGGTTCCAGCCCCACCTCGAACACACTGTGCCTCACTGTGCCTTGGGACTGTGTGTTTACTCTTCTCCGCCTAGAATTCTCTTTTCCCAGACATATGCATGAATAAATTCTTACTTGTCCTTCAGATCTCTTTAAATGTCACTTTATCAGAAAGCTTTCTTTAGCCTCCTGACCTTAAAAACAGTGCAGTCCATCAGACCCCATCACCACCCCCACTGCCCCGCCCCGCCAGTTCTCTACATTGACACCTTTACTTGCTGGTATTCTGGTTAATTTGCCTCTTGGTTTACTGTCTGTTTCTCCAGCTTGAAAGCAGTAGCTCTGAGAAGGATTTGGTTCGTCTTATTCACTGCTAACCCCAGCTCCGAGTTAGGTAGCTGGCTCAGCGTAGGCATTCGGTGAATATGTGTTAAATGAGTAAATAAACGGATCAGGCGAGGCCTGGTAGTTTCAGGGCCAGAAGGAGGCCCGACTCTCTCCAGACAGTGCTGTTACCCATCACGGCCCAGAACTTGTGTTTGACTTACCTCCTCACGTGATTTCACCGGGAGCTTGGGGAAGTTAAATAGAGCTTTTGGTATTTGTGGATTCTAATTCTTAGAACAAACTAAATGTGCTATTTTGAAAGTCATAGAAATAGGTAGGCTGTGTAAATAAATGCAAAGCCATGAGTGCATATTTTATTCCAAAAAGTTAAAAGTAAAATCCCAGTGTGGAAGAGAATGATGGGATTGCAGAAAGCCCTGGACTTAGACTCTGCTTTGTGTCCTGGCTCTGTCCCTCACTAGCTCTGGAAGGTGACAGGTCAAAGGGGAGTGCAGCGCGGATCTTCCCCAGGAGCCCCGTCTTTCCCCTGTGGGTGCCTGAGAAGCCTTCTCTTTAGGAAAGGCACCCAGAGTTCTCTAGAGGTTTAAATAACCCTATTTTAAATTTTATTTAAGCATCAGGTTAACCAACCCACAGAGTTCTTTGTTCTGTGACCCACTATGTGAAGGGTGATGGTAGGTAAATACCTAGCAAAAAAGAGTGGACATGGGGATGGGATGGGGGAGGGACTACTAAAATATGATGCTAGCAGTGAGGAGTGGCCCTGCCCTGATACGGGACCCTAGGTGGCCCCAAAACGTGCATCCAGCAAGCATCATCTAGACTGACAGCGTGTACCACAATCTAGAGGCAGGAGGACCCTGTGAACCTGCCAACTTATTTTCCAATTCAGGGTTTCTAGAGAGAAAAATCAGGGGAAAGAGCTCAGAAGGTGGGCTGAGGCCAATGTGTGGACACCAGCAGCCTGTCCTTTGCGGCTCCCGGCACCAGGCCGCAGGGCTGGGCTCCTGCCTTAGGGAGTAGCCTCAGTAATTGTGGACTGCAGTACCTGGGTTCTTCCAGGGCACAAGGACAGTGTTTTTTCTTGGATGATCCCTGGGTATATCCTAAATTCCCTTAAGAGTCAGCTCAAAGGGAAATCTGTGAAGCCTTGAACTGTGATTACATTTAACATAATCTTTTCTTCTTGCAGCTTTGAATAGTGTTGCTGGTGAGAGACCCCTGCAGCTCTCAAGCTGCTAAAAGCACAGAGGTTTTGTTCATAAAAACCCACAGTAGGACAATTAAGTTAGCGATTGTCTTCCCACTTGCCACCTTGCTTTTATAAAGCAGAATGGAGTTATTTTTTAGAACAAATCAGCAGTTAGAAAGGCAAATGTTCCTTTTCTACAAACAGCTACAGTAACATGCCAGATTTGCCTCACTGGTGTTAATTAATTGAACAGATTTTCAAATGTGTCGTCTTGCATTATATCCATTAATGGTCCTCTGCCTTCCTCTTAGAGAAAAAGAGGATTTGTTTGAGCTCCTAGTAGCTTTTGCTGCCATATAATTACTTTGGTTAAATGTTCTAAGGAAGTTAGGCAACTAATGCTGCCTGGATCCAGGGATTCAGATGTAGACTGTAGGGTTGACCACCCTGTTTTCTTTTCCCAGATGTGTGCTATTTGGGGTTTTTTGCATAGTTCATGTCCGTCATCATCACTGTTCCCTCTGAACCTTCCTTCAGTGCAGGAACGAATGTATCTATATACGTTGACTGGGTGTGAAGGCCTGGCTGGGGCAGCCGGCTGTCCTGTCAGCTGTCACTTGCATCCAGCTCTCCTCCTTCCACAGCCCCGCTGGTCTGCACAGCACTGAGGGCCCAGGGGAAACCCTCATTCCTGCCCCAGTGCCTTCCCAACTCACAGCTCCTCTTGGGGCCACGATCAGAGACTTGCCCCTCACTACTGCCAAGCTCAAAAGAACAGGAGGGAGATGGAGTGAGAGGGTGATATAATTGACTTTAAAGAAGATCCAGATGTGGGGCCCTCACATGGTCATCAGCAAGATTTAGATTTACATTCTGAAATGGGATTAATTTGTTACTAAAGTGACAGAATGAAGATTCTCTTTTGACTTTCAGCTGACAGTGCAGCCTCGTAGCAATAATACTCCTTGGAAAGGAAAATTCAACCCCTCCTCCTGTCGAGAGCCAGGCTGCCCTGGGCTTCAGGCCTCCCTGCCCTGGTGCAAGGCCTGGTTGCAGCCCAGCAAGCTGGGCAAGCCCTACTCTGGCGGACAACACCAGGCTTCCCACATGTGCTGTCTGTTCTCTGTGCAGAAACACACCCAGCAAAACAAAGCTGCTAGCGGGGAAAACTATTCCTTTGAAATGTGATTGGCACGTGTCAGAGTCACTACGATTTCAGCTGCCTTTCCCCTAGAGAGTTTTATAGAGTTTTACAGAGGTTTTATATGCCATCCACAGCTCCTACCATCTTTAGTATATCTGAAAATACTGTGGAAGGTGTTTGACCTAAAAGATGGTTTGCTTGGTACCTAACTAGTATTTTATAAGGAGGCAGAGATTTCCCCAAATCACAGTACTATCTGGAAATGAGGACTATAGTTTAAAAGGACTGTTTGCAGGAGGGAGGTTTACACGAAGCAGGGAGCCTCAAATGCTGCTTGTTAGATTGAGTCCCACCTAATACAGTGATACTTTCTGGTACATTCAAGGCTACAAAGTGTGGTTAGCAACTTGATCCCATTTCTAGAATCTTCTATTAAAAATGGAATACTGAAAAGAACAGTGAGAAAAGAGCATGAATGTTGGTTATTCTTCGGAGGAATGCAAAGCATCACCCTTTTTGTGTAACGGGGTCAGTGCCCGTGATGCAGTGGGGTCTGGCCTGTATTCCTTCTCCTATTACATGAAACTGATGCTCCCTGGAGAGGTTGGAAAATTAAAAGAATTGGTAATGTATTTCCTATATGAATTTGAGGAAGTGGAATTATTCTGCTTGAAGAAGTTTGGGTATTTGAAAGACTCTCGCTTATTTCCTGTAGCACAGCATATGCCCAAAGGCACTGCAAGTGGAGCAGAGGGGATTTAGTGGGGTGAGCCCCGAGGACACAGGGAGGGACTTTGTGCAGAGCCCAGAACAGATGCACAGGGAACGTTGTGGACTGAGCGACTGAATTCATGACACATATAAGGAAGAGCATTCTGACGCTGCAAGATTTTAATCATCAGAATAGTTATGGGAAGAGGTTGGGTAGATCCTTTGTAACCTTTCAAATGCAAGAAAACAGGGAAGAGGAAAGGGAGGGGCAGCTTAAATGGAAAGAGTCTCTTTCATGCCTTTCAAGTCTCCCAATTTGTTTCCTGATGAACTAATACTTAGATGCTGGCCTCTTTCCCTCTCTTTCCTTGGCTTATTCTCTTTATTCTACTTTAAAGTTTTATCATAGGAAAATTAGGAACAGTAAGTTAAGGCAGATACTAGATGTAGAATAAAGAGTGTAAAATCTTAAGCATGTAATCAAGGGCTCATATGAAATGGAATCATAATAAGCTTTATTTTGCAATCACACCTAAAGCACCGTGAAGAAGAAACACAAGCATCTGAAGACAGATTGATACTGGATTCTAGGCAGATACTTTGGGTGCCTTAGGATTCTTTGACTTTGTAATTTTGACATGCATGTTTTCATGAAAGTAAAGGTTATTGAAGATCATTTGTTCCTTTTTATTTTTAAAAATCTCGTCTTCTTCAATAGTTTTTCACAGTTTGAGCCTTAAAATGTTAGTGTCTTGAAGGAGATGATTTGATAGTATTATTTCTTCACAAGTCATGTGTTTGAAAGTGAGAAAGTTTTTGAAATAAGTATATCCATCCTATGTTTTATTGATAAAACACAAGTTTCTGGGAGCTATTGCCTCCGTTCATCTTTATTACGTTAGGGGTTAGAACTATATAGACCAGAGATTATGTTGCAAAAAATTAATGTAAAATTAAAGTAGCTGTTTCCTGCCCACAGATGATGAGGACGGTATGGACTGCATGGACAATGAGAGGCGGCCGCACTTCCCTCAGTTTTCCTACTCTGCAAGCGGACGAGAATAAGTCTCTTCTGCTACTTCACTGTCATCTTAGATTTATTACTGAAACTGATTCCTGGACATCACAGCAGTCCTAGCTCTTACAAATGCAGGAGCACCTTCAGACATCCCAGACCAGTCCAAGGTCTTCACCCCTCGCCGCCTTTCACCCACATGAGAACACACATATATGCAGACATACTCGACTTTTGTTTTTGCATGAAATTGTATCTCAGTCTAAGGTCTCATGCTGTTGCTGCTACTGTCTTAACTATTATAGCAACTTTAAGAGGTAATTTTACAATCTTTGGAAGTCATGAGCCCACCATTGTTCATTTGTGCACCAACTGTCATCTTTTGATCTTTTGATTTTTGTTTTTCCCTAACAGTGAAGGCTAAATGATTCTAGGTACATTTTTTAACTTTCTAGACGATAAATCAAAAACTAACTAGACTAAGAAGATTTAGTTTATAATTCAGAACAAGCAATTGTGGAAGCGTGGCGATGTGCATATGCAAAATTTTAGTAAAGCAGATCAGATCAGTGCGTAAAATAGGCATGTATCAGTAAGGTCCTACTGGAATTCATTAGGAAGCATTTGAGAGAAGGAATGAACAACTATTAAGATAGATATATACATTTATAAATTCTTATTCGATACTGCAGAGGAAGCCTGTTATTACATGTGGATGTCCAGATTTCACAGGCAGTTGTTGGCAAAGAAACATTGTTCGACCATGGAAGGAAGCATATGCACAGCAGAGTAGGTCACTTAAAGGGTCTACGATATGATTTGCACCAGAGAGCGTTTTATTTCCCCTGTGCTTGGAAACCTTTTTCCCTTCTTGATATTATCACCTCTGATGGCTGAAGAATGTAGACAGGTGTAATGATCCTGCTTTTCACCAAAATTTGTACACCAAGGTAAACAGGTGTTTGCCTTATTTGTTTCAATTTTTTACTTTCAGTTCTACGTGAATTAGCTTTTTCTCGGATGTTAAAACTTTGAATGTCCTTTTATGATTTTGTTTATGTTGCAGTAGTATTTATTTTTTAGTGATGAGAATTGTATGTCATGTTAGCAAATGCAGCTCCAACTTAACATAAAACAGACTTACTGCAGTTTCTTTTGACCCATGTGCAAGGAATGTACACGCCGATGAGAATCATGCACTTTTTCTCCTATGTAAAAAAAAAAAAAATTTGATGAGGCTCTGAAATTGTACATGTAAATTAGAATTTGGCTCTAGGAGAAGAGATGCTGTCATTTAACCCCTTGGTGCTAAAAATGAGAAATCCCCAACTATCCATGCCAAGGGGTTGAAACAAATGGATGTTATATTTGCTCTTTTGAGAATTGAAATATTATGACGGCCTGGCAACATAATGTAATGAAGAAAATTGAGACCTGGATGATAAGAAATGAACTTTACTTGGCAAAATGAACACATCTCAAGTATTTAAGAAGTGGGCAGTAAAGGATAAGGACCTGGTGTGTTTATTCTGATCATGGTACATTTATCACTGAATTAAGCCATCAGGGAAAAAACAAAACAAAAAAGAACACCTCCAACTTTTCTTTTTCTGTATATACTCATGTCCTCAAATTCCGACATTTCTCACTGAAAGGGGACATGTATGCAAACCTCATCTTTCTCTTTCATTAATGATGATCTTCAGATTAAACCCTTTGGTGCTAGGAGCTGACATTTTCCAAAGCAGCCTATGAAGTCCAGGGGGCTCCTGACTCCGTGGAGACGTATTTTAGTTAAACTATCTGACAGCTCCCAAATGGAAGACTACAGCATGACGCAGTGTTATGATTGCATTGTATGAAAGAGCAAGTGACTTTCTAAGTAGGATGAATCATATTCATATGCAGATGTCTTAGCCTCTTGACGCTGGAAGTGTGGGTTTACAGACATGAAACCACTGCTGGCAGTGGGTGGACCACTGGGACTGACAGGGGGTTAAAGGGCATTTTACTAAGGCAGCTAAGACATATTCAGACATAGATTTTATCCTAATTTTTCATATTTCT
Organism: Kogia breviceps; assembly: GCF_026419965.1. Lineage (NCBI taxonomy): Eukaryota > Metazoa > Chordata > Mammalia > Artiodactyla > Physeteridae > Kogia > Kogia breviceps. The sequence continues at coordinate 38,075,496 of NC_081310.1, read as the reverse complement.
ACCTGAGTGAAGTTCATCCTTAGTACTGAGTAGGAAGTTACAGTAAAATGTTAGTTCATTCTTACTTACACATATAGCTCAACTTTTTTTTTTTCACTTGGAATTATGTTGAATGTTTCACTTTGACAAGAAAGTAGACTAGAAGGTATGTCCTGTAAGTTGTCTTGCATCCATTATATGAAAAAGGAACAGGTGAGAGGAAGAGAGGAAAGCTGAGACTGGCTGGTGTTCAGAGCATTCATTTCTTCAGAGGGAAAGTACACCATACACTAAGCACACAGATAGTTTTGGGGTTTGTTTTCTTTTTCCCCCAAATCTTAAGGTGATCTCCATGACCTTGGCCAAGGACACTTCCTAAGGATTAATGACAGCGTTGACTGTGCCTCAGGCTGGCCACTCTACACAGCTGGCTCTCCGTCCCCAGCTGGTGCCCAGGGCTTAGTCCCGTATCCCCTCCGAGATTCTGTTAGCGTCACACAAGGTATGTTGTTGGCTTTGATTTTAAGAATCCCTTACTTTCACTCCCTGATCTCAGTCAGCTGGCATGGAAAAACAATCGAAAAACAGAAATGTGTGTAGAAGGAGATTCTAAAACTTCCCTCATGCCTGCCCATAGCTGAAGTTTTGGATTCTGGTGGACGGAAAGGCCTGGCCCTGGAGTCACTCTGTCAGAATAGCAGAAGTTCAGGCTTTGCAGACTCCTTCCTGTACCAACTTCCTTGAAGTCTGCCTCTTGCCATGACGCAGCCATCTTGGAGGAAATTGGCCGTCTCTGCTTGGATTTTTGGCAGGGCTGCTCACAGCTTTGCTTTCCACACTAACTACATAGCATTATTCCAGTGTTTTCCATTTCCCATACCTGATTTCCAGCTTCTTAAAGCTGACTGTTCTTGCAAGGGCCACTTGCTTCTCTTAGAGTACAAAGTAAGGGCCTTCCTTACTAACTGCAGGGTCTTTCTATTACACCTCAGTGTACACACTTTGCTGCTACCGTTTGTACTCTGTCTACAGTAGAATTTCCTTATCTTGCTCCTGGTAGTGCATTACAGGCAAGCATGAAATGTAAAGTATTTATTTAAATAAAAAGGAAACCTCTAAATTGGTAATTGAATTACCTCCCTGTAGCTTTATAGTTTGTGACATTTCTTGACTTTGCTAGTTCTTTCATTAGATCCGCGCAAGATCTAGTCATCTGGTTAAGGATTTTAAGCAGACACAACTATGAACCCAAGAAACTGTATTACTATTACTGTTGGTCATACTAAAACTGTTTATTTCCTTAAGTATATGACCCACAAGGATGTGAAATAACTACAAGAAACTGTTTTTGTACACTGTACATCCTTAGTATTTTTACACGTATATGATAGGGATGCACATTATTTTCCTTCGTACAGACAGCTTAAATAAAGCACTATGTCAATCTGCTACTTCTCTGTTTATTGTTGTTGGATGTGGTTCTGTAATCTCAGAAAATTAAATATTATTCTTTTCTAAAAAAAAAAAGATTAATAGCGTCACCTGGTATTAACCCAGTCTATATAAAGTGTGACAGGAAAGTATGTAAATTTCTTGTAGCTCAAAACACACACAGGATTTATTTTATTACTTCAATAAAATGGCATTAGTGCAACTGTACAAACTTTGATGAAGGGCTGCTTCCAAAGGGGGGGGGGGGGATGCTGACTTCCCAACAATGGGTTTAGGAGAGATCTGTGAAGCTGGAGATAGAATAAGTATTTTTTGAGATTTGTTAAGCCCCTAACAGTCCTCGCACCAGGTGGTTTGGACCCAGAATTCTTAAGGAATGTAGCTCATCAGTAATGTCTTCCTGATCATGTGTTGCGCTGCATACTTCCTTTCTTAGAGTATATTTTTAAAACGTCGTGGCAAATTAACCAACTGAAACGTGGGTAACTGATGGGTAGGATGGTTGGACTATAGTCTGATTTACCTAGGGTCATTTTTCTGATTTTACCTCATAAACCTATATACTATTGTAGAAACTTGGCTTTGCTCCTGTGACTCAAGCCAGATAGAGGAAACGGCTTTGGGACCAAAGTTGGTCAAGCATGTATGTGTATGTCACAGAACCAAACTGGAGGGCATTCTTACATGTGCTCTTCTCTCAAAACCACTGGGGTTGATAGATCCAGGAGGCTAACATAAAGTGACCTCTATAATTCTTTAAAGGTGCTATTTTTAGAATATTGTGTAATTTATTTACTGTTCCTGAAACAGAATTAGGGACAATTAATATATCTTATGTGACAACCTTTATGTCTAGCACACTTGATGAAATCAAAAAAAAACTTCTGACTCTGAATAGAAGTTCTATTCTTTCAGGCTTGAACCTTGTCCATGCTCAAGAGACTCAATGGTCTTTGCGGGTGTATCATCCCACTGCCTCCAGAGCCTAATCCACATCCTTCTGAGAGGCCATGATGATGATGAGGAGGAGGATGTGATGTGATGATGGTGACAGATCTGTGCCAGGGAGAACAGCCTGAGGTCAGGGACTTGTCCCGACTGCAGCCTTTGCCCTTAGTGTTCCATTGTCATCCTCAAGGACAACACAACACTTCCAGCGCCCATTTTTATTACTTTAAAGCACTTGAGGGCTTAATTGTGTATAGTAGAAATACTATGTTAAGCTAAAATGATGATCTGTGTACAGATGTTTGATAGAACTCTAGTAAATTTTGTAATTTCACTGAGTACATTTTTAGCCTCCTCTCAATTACTGCATATTGAAGAAGAAACATGACACCACCAAGCCAAAGATGCTTTTTGTCTGTTTTTGTTGTTAACAGAGTGGAGAGGATAATGCCTAGTGCTTCCTGGTGTCTTCTGATTGTGCACAAATTAGCAGGATGATAAATAATGGAGTCTTATGGGATGTTGATTAACAGCAAATAAAGTTGAAGGATAATATATATAGATCTCTCCAAGAGGGAAAGAAACATGAATGGCAGGAAAAAAGGTTTGGTCCTTAATACCCTTTAGCCTAGTTAAAAGATGTGCCTTTTTTTGGTGTGTTTTTTTCATCACTACAAGATAAAAAGGAAACATTTCAAGTCTTCAAAAAATTCATTTATTGAAATTCACATGTGTAACAAAGCATACAAATGAGCAGATACAAAAACACAATAACTTCGAGCCTTTTCTGAAAACATACACCAGGAGGTCTCCTCATCTAGTGTCAGACTTCAGCTCCAGCCCATCCATCCTGCAGGGACCACTTGGCAACGAATGTGGCAGTGACGACACAGCCCGCCGCAGTCTAAGGTGGGGTCCACTGGGAAGGTCGCGGTGCATTGTGGCATATTACGTATAAATCAGATGAATGTAAATATCTCTTTGTAAATCGTTTATTTCACTGTTTCATCCAGGTCAGCACTCAGATTGTGGCATGCTGGGTAACTGGAAAAAATGATAATAAAAAGTAAGTTTAAATAGATTATGTTCTTCAATGTGATTTGTCTTCTCACTGGTTTAGTTACCTCTTTCTAAGTTTTTGTAGAAAGTTATTATGCCAAAAATATAGAAATTGTACGTAGCCAACTGTATGAAAAGTTTGTAGGAATATAAGGTGAACTCTTTTAATGCTTTAAATCTGAAAACAAGCTATATTCCAGACCTCTGCATGTGTCTTAAATAAGGGGGTCTGATGACAGGACACAGCTTAAAGAGCCACCTCTTCCCCCGTGGACAGGAGAAAGGAGACACTGATTCGTGCCAGAATCTGTTTACTGAAAATTGCTCAGACATTACAGTGAGTAAAACTAGACAAAAAAAAAAAAAAACGGGATGTGGATAGACCAAGTGTCCCTAAGAAATTCCTGGTGAAATGATAACAAGCTAACACCTCCAAATGTTTAGATGCAGACAATGTGTTTTAACATATATAAAGGCATTTTCACATGGAAACCACCTACCACATGCTGGAAGAGGGAATTTAGTGTATGTCGTCTCCTAGTTTTAAACAGGAATAAATGTTTCAAAACTAGCTCATGAAAATTGGGTTGAGGGAGTCGCAAGTTAGGAAGTACTGAATACTGCTGCCTGCCCTAGCGGATGTGGCTGTTCAAATTAGTTTAACCCACGTCAGGAAGTGGTGTCAGAAACCACTGGAAATAGTTACATTGCACAGGACATTTCTCGAGTACCTACTGTGTACTGCGTGGGAAGATGACTAAGACACGGTCTTTGCCCTCCAGGAGTGTGAAGTCACTAGGATGGTAGATAGAGGGCTAGGATAACTACCAAGTCCCAGTTTTCACTTCAAGAGATGAATTGGAACGTAATGCAGGGACACGGGCCCCATCTGGCTTCTCTTTGGCTGGGTGAGAATCATCTTCAAGAGAAACAAGTGGGCTCTGCACTCCCCAACAGAGATTTCCTGAATTAGAGAGGGCTCTTGTCTACCCAACTTAAGCCACGATTACTTGTGGAGGATTTCCAAGACAGGACAATGAGTGATCAGCGTTTCCAAGATCAGAGTTTGCACAAGAAAAATACGAACAGTAGCCTGTTATCTTTTTTAAAAAATGAGAAAACGTTTACATTTCAAGTAGATTTCCCAGTGTATGTAAGAGACTCATGACTTTTTAGTGAGCAGTTCTGTGGGTCTCGACACGGGGCAATTAGAGTACGGTGGGCAGCCCCTGCTCTCAGACAGTGGGAGGCCCTGGACATGGTGAGGAAGTGAGTGGTGTCCGTGTGCATCTCTCTGGGAGTTGGGGAGGTGGATGGAACCTCTTCCGTGGCGCCCACGGGGCTCCTGGAGCATCACAAGGAAGCCAGGGAGCCCCAGGGCCCTGCCACTGCAGAAAGGGCACCCCCTGTCCTCAGAGGCTGCCGCCAACTCCATTTGCCCATCTAACACAGGTTCTCCAAGAGCTGATTTGCCTTCCGGTCCTGACTGAACTGATCCAGTGAATGACTGGCTTGAATGACCCTCCTGTCCCACAGACAGGCAGGCTGCCTGCCCACCGGGTGCTCTGGAAATGGTGGCTAACTTTCTAACTTTAGAGATTCGAGGGCATCTTTGAATACGAGAATAAGCATAAACTGAAATAGGCATGTTTCAAAAAAAAAAAATTTAACTGAACTTGAGGTAGAAAAGACACATACCTGTAACATGCACAACACAGAACAGTAAAGACCTGAAGTAGAAGGGAAATGTATTGTGGGAAGTTTTTGAAACCAAGCTCCAGGAAACAGGCAGTTCTCACATGAGTCTTCGCGGTTCCCGCCAGGAACTGCCCATCGCCTGGCCCATTCCCTGCTGGCACTTGCCCAGAGGTCAGCCCACATTTCTCTCCCGGGCTCCATCGGTTTTCTCTTTCATTTGGTTTTGGTGCAAAGCCCTGCATTCCTCCTCACTTTCATATCACAGTACTTACTGTTCACTGCCCGACCCGTCGTGAGCATTCAGCAAGTGTGACTGAATGAATCACGTACCCTGTTATGTCACTGTCTTCCTGCTAAACAGCTCTCGGTGTCACCCTTGGATGTCTGGATGTTTAGTAAAGAATGTTTCTCGGTTCTTCCCCTTAGGCAGGGAGCATGTCCAGAGAGACAGAATCTTTAGTTACTGCCAAAATCTGGCTCGTCTGCCATCACTTCTTAGGGACATTAGCCATGCCTATTTCCAGAAAGCTGGTTCACTACCCACACCACTGTGGACACGGTGAGGTCGGGCTGTAAGGGAGACAAAGGTGTGTGTGCCGATGGGACACAGCCAGTGTGAACGGTGGCTTGAGCCCTCAGCCACCATGTTCCCATCCCTGGACCATCACACTTGTCACCAAGGCCCCTTGCTGTGGTCCCCTTGGGTGGTGTGGCCACATCTGCAGTTGTCGGTGGCTGCCCTCCAGATTGAGGAGGGCTGACAGCAACCTGGCAGCTGCTCTTCTGAAGTGCTGTCCACAGATGATATAAATGCTCCCCAACTGCAAGCCCGCTATCAGTGACCCGTTTTCTTTGTTCTCGTTTTAAACCCTAACAGAGCCTTCTCTCCACAAACCCTGACTTGTGTGTCTAATTTGTTTCCAAAGTTTAAATTCAAAGTTTAAAAAACGAGTCTCTCTGGGTGACTTGCATTGTTCCCCAAGCAACCACACTGCGGGGTGCAGCCGAACCTTCTCTGCGGCTTTGTCCCCAAGCCTGCGGCCCAGGGGCGTCACGGCACCAGCCAGGCCCCGCGCATGCGGATGCTCACAGCTCAGCCTGCCCCGTGTTTCCATCATCTGTCTCTTCTCTGTGCACCTCCACCCGGCCTCTTAGCAGCCCCTCCCAATGGAATATCCCTCCTTCTTGCTCTTTCCCCTTGCTCATTTGTATGTTTTCCACCTCTGTGTGGCCAGGTTAAAAAAAAAAAAAAAAAAGAGGACCTGTTTCTCATGCCTCTGGCAGAAAAGCATCTATTTTTAACTCAAGAAAGAAGGTAGAATCCCTCCCCCAACCTCTATCTGGGGCATTTCAAAGCTTGGCCTCAGCTGACAGAGCTCCAGGGAAGCCCCCAGGACCGTCCTCCATGTATCCCCACTTTGGGAGCCAGGCCACTGCTCTGCGGCTTTCTCAGCTGGGGCCCAGCTCCAGGCTGCTGCCCCGGGAGAGAGGGGCCTCCCTCCCCCTTCCATGCAGCCCATGGCCCAGGGAATGAATACCAGTCTCTCTGAAAGTTCATTTCCCTCCCCATTCATTTCTCAGTTCTAGTCACTCCACTCCTCTGGGCCTGATTTTTCCATCTGTGCAAAATGGATGCTAAATGATTCCTCCAAGTGGCCCTTTCAAGCCTTCAGCGATCACAGTGCTACCCTGCTGGACTGTCATCTCTTCTGGGCCCTGGTAATGCAGAGAGCTCCGTTTTAAAAGGAAGCTGGCTCTGTTACCATTTTTTTTTTAAACCAGAAACTGAGCGATGTGGAAGCGAAAAACTTACCTGAAGTGGTCCAGAACTGAGATTTGAACCCAGTCAGTTTGACCTCAAAGTCCAGGCTCCTTTTAATCTTATTCCAACCAGCTTAGTGAAAGAGCAACCACGTTTGGTATTTCTGGCATTAAGTAGGAATCAAATATATCAGGCAACCCGGAATAAATCAGCCATGTGACCTTGGGTGGTCACCAATTTGTCTTCACCAGTCCCCTGCAGAACTCTGTGGAAACGTGGCCTCAGACATGACCACTGACCTGTAAGAAGGCAGTTCTCCACCCAGCACGGGGCTCAAGGTCGCGAACTGCAGGTCAGGAGAGGCCTGCCTCTGCCCCACACAAGTCACCGGAGCTCTGGCTGAGCTGCATACCCCTCCGGCCAGCACAGCTGCCAAACGGGCAGGAGTTCACAGCAAGGTCGCCACAGACCCTCGATTTATTCTTCCCTCCCAGCTGCCTGGCTGGGCCTCTGACAATGAAAGCTCTGTGGCAGGCAGAGTTCAGGCTCCATTTTCCCTGGGCTCTGGGGCCTGGCTTTGCTGCCTCTGGGCTCCAAAATCGGAGAAGAACTACGGAAGCCAGAAAAACGCAACGGTAGAGGCAGGACAGACTTCCTTGCAGAAAGAAAGGGAGGACAATGACGCTTTAGCTTCCTGGAAAACAGCAGCTCAATCTGGACTTGGGACTGGTAACGCGGGGTATGCAGGGAGCCCCGTGCACAGACAGGAGCGGTCAGAGTCGGAGGCCATGCACGCCCAGGGGCGGGACTGCTGTGCCAGGTTCTCCCCAGAGCACACTCCAGCACGGGGGTTCCTTCCACAACCCTCGGGATCCCCAGCGTGTCATCTCCCAGCTTTCTTGAATCTCATGAGTCACGAGAACTTCCCCTGCACATGGGCAGGGGTCTGTGTTTTATACGCACCATGTTTCCATGGTAAATAGATTTTAAGAATTCCCAAAGGACAGACAGTGTCACCAACAGCAGAGAGTGGAGCCTCTGGCTGCCTCATGTTTGAAAGCGTTAAAAATAAAGACAACATTGACATTTGGGGTTGTAATGTGACGGAATTACAGTCTTTTAAAGGCAAGAACCACTTATCTACACTACATGTAATATTCAGTGTTTTGTTCACTTGTCTAATTGGATTAAAATATTTAGCTCCCTTTAAAATCTTGATTGTGAATTTATATTGCAAAATGTAATGTCTGACTCGGGAAGCAATAAGTGGAGCAAATGTATCTGAAGCAATGTAAAATTCAATTTATTTTTCTTCCATGAGTCTTATTCTGAAATTATTCAGTCTTGGACAAAGTGAACTAACTGTTAACGAAGAGCAAGTTTGGCTTAAATGAAGCTGTATGCACTTTTCAATATCAATTACACACAGGGCCTTTAGTTAAAAAAAGAAAAAAAGTTAAACTATGCTATTCAAGTTTGAAGAAGCTTCTCTGAGGGTCGTCAGACCCCAGGTTAGAAGTGCCGCGCCAGGGGTCTTACGTCATTCTTTAACAACCCTCAGGCAGCAGGGAGTTAATGACATTTTCGCTGCATATGTTCAAGTTTATTTAAAAAAATATGCAAGTCACTTCGGTTGACAGTGTCTTGTACACAGTTTTGAAAGAATCAGGGCAAACTTTAACAGAGTCAGTTTTTATTTGAAAAATATTTTCTGGGAATGTATCAGTGTTTATTTTTGAGACTGACAATTCGGGTGAAAATCAGGATAAAAACAAAAAAACAACAATTTGGTTGAAATCAAATTGTTTGTTTTCATCTATTTAGAATTCTTTCCAAAAAATCTTGGTTCAGGAGGAGGCTTTTTAATTTATTTTATTCAGTGTATCTGCTGTTCTATTCAAGCACCATCTGTCTTGCAGGTAGCTAGCTTCGTGGAAGCGCCGATGTAACTGAGTGAAGCCCTCAGGGCTCAAGGAAGGACCACCACAGACTATGTGGACACCTCCAAGTCCCAGCTGGGCGACCCTACAGCTCAGTCTGCAGGGGCCCGCAGGAGCTGCGTGGCCCTCACTGGAGATGACAGTTGTGAAGCCTCCCCCTCCCTTTCCTTCAGGTCACAAACGGGCCTTTCCTCCCTTCATCATTATCTGTGTCTTTGTTCCTTGTGTGTGTTTCCAGCCTTCTTCATGAACCCTTTGGTGTGACGAGGTAATCTCCATGATTTTGAACATAATCACATATGTCTGCTGGACCCATGCACAAGTTTAAATCAAATTAGAAAGTAAGTTCACTGCCGAAAATGCTCAAAAGTCATAGGGCCAACTGATTAATCACCAATAAGTGCGCTTCAGATGCTGTTTTCTAAACTGTAAAAGTGATGCACCTGAAGGGACTAAAAAGGCATCCCTCCCCAGACTGAACACTGAGGACAGAATCAAACAGCCTGTTGGGACAGAGGCTATCAGAAAATGCAAATCAGCTGAAACCATATCCATCACCTAATAAATATCCAAGTAAAATAATCTTGATGTAAATGACAGTCCTCTAAGTGGACAGATAATTTCCATTCTTTCCCGTCTCTCAGATGCCATTCTCCCCAAGAAAAGACTCTTAAGTTCCTCACCAGCTGCCGCCTCCCATCCTGGCCAGATGTTAGAGCTCCAGGCGCTGGGTCACAGACCCCTGACCCGGCTCCCAGCTGTCAGGACTTACCAAGACTCCCCTGGGGCCCAGGTTCTGCATCCTGGACACCACCCCTCAAGTCCCCACCCCCCAACAACCACAGTCACTCCCACGGCCCAGTCCTCCACTCCTGTGCCTGAAGAGAACAGAGGAGAATCATGTTTGGAGTAAGACTGGGTTAGTGTTTTCATGTCTCTATTTCACTACAAGAACTAACATAGCAATTCATGATGTTTCAAAAGCTGTCTCCCAGAAGTGTTTTCCCCAGGAGTGAAGCAGGAGATTCATAAAGCCAGTGTTTTTAATCAGTCCTAAACTAAGAACAAGTCAGAAGAGCAGCCTTGAACTTGGCGATCAGCAAACTGAGCCATGTCCACTGGGTCAGCCGCAAGGCCGCCCTGACTCTCGCCAGGCTGGTCACCACACAACAGCAGCGTTTCAGGGGAGATGGGAATTCTCATGGCCAAAGAATGTCACAGTGGCAGTTAGGACGTTGAGCAGCCCCCTCGGCCAGGCATGTTGCTGTGCATGTTTCAGAAGTTAAGCAGAAACAATTTAGAATAATAAAGCCCCCTAAACAGGCTAGATGTTTCCTGTCAGAGGCCACTGGCCAACCCGAGCTTGTCATCTGCTTCAGGGTCCAGGGCTCAGGCACAGGAACAAATTGGAGGGATGTGACTCAGCTTCAGAGCAGCTGCCCAGGCCAGAAAATATCCATTCTCTTTTGAGAATCCAGTGGATAGAGATTTTGAGAGTTTGACGTGCAAAATTATTATGCTTAATTCATCCAAGCTGGGAAAATGGAAGCCTCTAGCTAAACCATCCTGAAACCAGAGACAAGCCAGAGGACTCCTTCCGGGAGAAGGGTGGGTGTGAAGTGGGTGTGGCCGGTGACTCTGGATCCCTAGGGAGGCAGCACCCTCCAAATGTCTGCCGGGGTCAAATGGCAGCCTTACTTACCTCAAGGGCTCCCTGGAAACTAAATTCACAGTTCAAGTTTATTCCACGGCAGAAACAGGTCTAACGCCGCACTTGGGCGCAAAGAGTGGGCCTTTGGTTTAGAGAGTAGAGAGCTTGCCTGGGTTCCTGCCTCCTCTTTGAATGCCAGTATTTGCTACTGAAAGCCAACATTTTCTCTACCAAGCTTCTTTTGTCATGTTCACATTAAAATAATTCCAAATGCAATATCTGAATCTGAAAGATCCCTTTAGAGATGAGCCAGATGGGCCAGTATCAGATAGCATAGGATGGTCAAATCATTTCTGTTGCTTCGGGCAAGGGAAAAAAAGACCTGCTCATTTTTCTGAAGAATTTTGAGGTTTTAGGGGGTTTTTAAAATGCATTTTACAAAAATTTTGCAATCCATTTGGCAATTATCGGGTTTTTAAAGCCCTGGAAGAGGTTTCTAAGCATTGATGATCCATGTTAAGATCTAAGTGGGCTGTCAGGTAGGCAGATGGGGAGTTAAAAGGCAAACCCCACAGGATAATGATCTGGTCCAGAATGGAGAAGAAAGTGTCACATTCTCAGAGCTTGTACAGAAGACTCTCCACAACCCAAGTTCTGAAGTCGTTCTCAGCTCTTGGAGCCCAGGAGCTCCACTGGTGCTGTGAGTCCCTCCAGCTATCTGGAGACCTGATGGCCCCAACCTTTGGCTGGCACCACCCAGGGCCCCCCTCAAGGACCTGCCCAGACAGCTGAGTTCTGGTCGAGGTCTGGCCGCACAGGTACAGGATGAGGTGACTGCACACATTGGAGGAGCTGGGTGAGAGCAGTGAACATCGTTCCATGGCTGTTGGACCCACAGGATCTCTGCCCAACCTGTGCTTCTCCCAGGACCTTCCCCAGTTTGGGGAGGAGAGAGGAAAAGAAAAACCCTGATATTTCTTTGGCCTGTAATATGCAAGACAACCTGCCATGCACCTCGCAGCTGCCCTCATTTAACACTTCCAGTGTCCCTTTGAGTTAGGCTGGTATGGTACCCACTATGCAGATGTGGAAACTGAGGCTTAGAAGAGACTTCAATGACTTGTTCAGGGCCTAGGGACAACGTTGCATTCTGGAATCATTCTCTGTTCTTTCTGCCTCCCAACACTTTCAGAGGCTCTCAAACCCTAGTGTCTTCAATGAATTATCCAAACAGCTCGTTAAAATGCATGTTCCTGGGCCCTTGCTCCCAGAGATGCTGTCTTGGTATGTGTGCGTGTGAGGAGAAGCCCTGGAACCCATGTTCCTTTATTTATATGTTATGTGATGCTTATACAAGCATCCCGGATGCCTGTGTGACTGTAGGGTGTGTGGCTTGTGCACCACCCTTCCCTGTGAGCAGCCTCAGAGGCCCTGGGAGGGGACAGTGCAGGTGTGTCTCCGTCCCCTGGGCTGAGCTCAATGACTGGCTCCTGGGGATGCTTATTTACTATTTGTGGAACAAATGAGGACTTTTGCAGAGGGGTTTGGTGGGCTGAGTGGGAAAAAATCACTCAAAGGATAGTGGCTCCTCGATACCTGTTTGGGCACATGGTCATTTTGAAAAAAGAATGAGACAATGTCTCATCGTTTTCATTTCCTGATGCGTTTTTCCCATTAATCATTCCAAGCACTTCTTGCACTGCATCCCCCAGGCACTCATGGAGCACCTTATTACCCTAACAAACTGCTTGATGAGGTAAAAAGCCCAGCCTCCCTGACAGGGAGAGAAGCAATTTAGGGAAAAAAAAAAAAAGGTTTCATTCCCTACGCCAAACTCACCTGGACACTCTTTCCCCCATTATCCCTGCTGGTGGCCCCAGACCCAACCTGAACAGGGAAAGTCTGTTAAGCAGCCAGACTTAGGCTCCATTTTCAGTGTCCCTACTTGCTAGCTGTATGCGCTTGTTTGAGCCTCAGCTTCCCCATCTTACAGATGGGGATAATCAATCTTGCAGGCTTGTTCAAGAGTAATGAGAGTTAATGCATGTTATCTACGGAACACTGCCACACCCTCCGCAAGCACTCCAAACCCTAGCTCAATTATCAGCCAGCTGATTTAAAGCAAGACTCCTACGTTCCATTCACAGGGACTCCCCTAATTGGGAGCGCCTCTTTCCTCCACCAATTCAAACAGACACAACCCCCAGGGGCAGTTCAAAGCCGACCTCCTCCAGAAAGCCTCCTGACCACTGCAGCCCGCCCCGCTCTCCCGCCTCCTGCACTCCTCAGCAGTGCTGCCCACACGGTGCTGCTCAGCACTCCGTGTGGCTTGGTGCTTCGCTGTGGGTCTGTTCTCCCGTACGGACTTCAGCTCGCTAAAGAGGGCAGGTCCAGGGCCCGCACTTCTGTGTCCTCCACTGTGCCCAGCACAGTCTTCAAGATCTCCCTTCCAGCTTATTCGCTAACCAACGTGATCCCCGGGGATTTTAGCCTGGTAAGACGCAGCT